>NW_024881304.1:9520000-14955000 GCF_018691265.1 Tyto alba | reverse complement strand
TTTCCTCTTTTCTAAACCGTAACTTGAAAAGAAATAGGAAACTTAAACAGGCTGGCTGATTGGAAATCCATCAGTATGTATCTGATGCTTTTTATACTCACCCGGGGGGGGAGGGGGGCGAGCGGAACATGGTCCTCTTCATTTAGAGTTGTTGATACATGGGGGAAATGGTTGATGTTTATTTCAAAACGCTGCATGACCTGGCTTGTTTGGTGGTCTCTCATATACTAATACTCTCCATGTGTTATTATTACTATTATTACTATTATTTTTTGCCATTTGTAGCAAATAATTTTTTTTAAAGTGCCAGAAGGGGGTAAATTGGAATATATTGAATGCGATGCAAAGGTATGACCTGTTTGTGTAACTGCCTTTCCAAATGCTTTTGAGTCCTTTCTGTCTCCCTGCTCCTCGCTGCTCTGGCTGGGCAGCTTTGACAGTGTGTCTGTGTGTAGGCAAGAAGTTAGCAAAGAAAGGGAAATTAAAACAATGTTGTACATTATATAGTTACCAGCTATTGAAAAACCTATTTTGTATGCAAGACAGCAGTGTAGAGATATATGGAAAGCCTTGGGCTAAGTACAGAAGATAATTACATTTGGAATTTTACTGAGTTAAGTCATTTATAGCTTCAAATAGTTGGAGAGAAAAATCAGCAAAAACACACTTAAACTTCTTGTTGTTACTTTTCAAGATAAGCATTTAAAAAAAATGCCTTTTATCTTCTTATCTTACAAATTACCCTTCTTCTTTCATAGATATTTCCTAAATTTTACTTTGAGGAACACGCTGGTCATGACACTCTTTCACTATTAGCTGAAGCAATATAAACTATTTTAATACAAGTTTTATAAAAATCAAACTACCAGTCATAAAATATCAGAGTCTTGCAGAAAATGTTATGAGAAACGGTCTGTTATTTTAACAAGTTTCTGGGGAATTAGAAAAAAAATAAAAATCTGCAGTCTTCCTGGTAAACTGAGATATGACATAATCTTTTACCAAGATGCAGTAATATTCAGGCTGAAGGTAAATCTAGATTCTTCAGTTAGTCAGCTTGAAAAGCATTAATCCTTCTTTCCTGCGGTCGCTGGGAGTGGCTGTGCCTGCAAGTACAAGAGGATGCCCTGTGTTAACAGTTGGACAGGACAGAGATGATACTTGGTTATCACCTCTCCATAAGCCCTTGACGGTATTTTTGAAAGATTTATCAACGGTGCATTTTACTAATTGTTTTAAGGGACTAATAGTTACAGCTTCATACCCCTTTAGCACTGGAGAATACCTCTTAGTTTGGAGTCATTGCATGGCAAGGCAGCATAAGGTCCCCAGGACAAGAACGTAATTTCACAGTGGTGTGAGGGCCAAACAAAAGGCTCTGGATTTGTTTTTAATAATCATATTAGCACAGTAGATAGGATGAACTGGAGGCTTAATTTAAACAGGGATGTTGATAACAGTGATACTGTTTGTGCATTGGCCAGCAAGGATAGGAGGAGGAGGAGGGTGGTCCTGCTTCTGAAATGTACCTGTAACTCCCCTCTTCTCCCTCTCTTTTCACCCTGTGTATCAGTCCTCTGATACTTTAAAAAACAAACAACTGTCTAAGTATGTATGAGGATTTGTCCTCCAGTACCTAATTTATCTGGCTGTGACCTGTTTTTGCACAGAACCATTGTAAACAAAAGTCTGGCCCCATAGCAGGGTTTTCAGTAATGTGATCTGCAGCACCCGGCCTGTTGCAGCAGGAGCAGCTGGACTCAGACCATTGACCCGGTACTCCCGCCGTGGAGCAGTTACCAACAGAGTGGCAACGACAAGCCCTGCGGCCAGCTGCTGGAGACTTGTGAGCTAGGCAGAAGAGGGACCCGTAGCCTTTCCCACTCGACCCACGGCGCACGGCGCTGATGAGAAGCTTTGCCTTCCAGTGCAGCTGTGAAGGATCACAGGCTGCTCAGGGCCCAACACCATGGCAAGATCTAAATGCCGCACCATTTCATGCCTATACAGCCCCATCAAAAGAGAGGCAGGGTTTAACAAATTCATTGCACTTGGGGGATGCACTTCAGGCTTTGAGTGTGATGGACCCAAATGCAAGCCTTTCTTTTTTTCTTTACGCTCTTACTTATTTTACGCACAATAGTTTTGTCTGTGTTGTAGACAGAGATAAGTGTAATGTCTTTCAAAGAAAGTAATTTCTAAATGAACTTTTCGAAAAAAACAAGTCAGTTCTGTTCTGTGTTTGAATACAAATGCCCCTCTGCAGAAGTATCTCGAAGCTTTGATCTCAGCATTTCCATCACAAACATACTTAAAATATCACAGACAAGGTAGAGATCTTCTCATATTTCACTTTGTTTAAACCTTCTTGACGTGATCGTTTGTTGCCATTATAAATAGTGAGAATTTGGCTGCTGGGTAAAACACAAACATAGGAACGTATCCCTATCCTTAGCTAGTTCTTAGCTGGAATAGGACATCCATTTTGCAGCACCACCTTTGAGTGGAAAAACATTTCAGGACAGCAACAAGGCTATGATAAGTTTAAAAAAGTTCTCTCCTAATGGGAGAAAATGAAGACAGATGGCCACTTCCAGGGTAACTGAAAACACTGCTTGGGCCTGTTTTCCTAAAGCATCTGCTGACACTCTGGAAAAGCGGATCCTAAACCTTTTTAGTGCAGAGCCTAACTAGGCACGTAATGGGAGGGAAGAGGCTATGTCTTGGTTGTCTCTTGCATTGCCCATGACTGGTTTCCTTTTCCTTTTTCCTTGGTCTGCGCAAAATCCTGCTGCTGAAGTGATCCCTTCCATGTTGCTCCTGTTGAATGCCCTCGCTGGATTTCCATTTTCAAGTGCTCCTGGCCATCATTTTCCGTCTTGTTTTTCCTCCTGTGCAGTTTCTCCATCATCTATGTCTAATGCCTCCTCTCTTGCTCCTTGTTCACCAGACTCCCGTGCTGCCCCCCCACCTCCAAGCCCTTCTGGCCTGTGCTGTCTGTGCTTCCCCTCTCCTGCCTTTCCTACCTGTGTAGTTTTAGGATTTAACCTCTCTGGGGCGAGGCATGTGTCCCAAGTTTGCAAAGCATGTACCTTGCTCTGAATGTGTTTTCTGTTGAACCCCAGTTAGGCACCTGCATCATGGTTGTATCCCACAGAGGGGAGGGAGACCTCTCAAAATCAGGCTTATCGTGAAGACCTGGGTGACCATCTGCAAGTCCCCACGTTGTAGAGCATTCCAAATGGATATCAGAAAAAAAGGAGGCTTCAGATGGGACTGTATTGTAGTCCTCAGAACCCCTGTGCGGGCCACATCCTTTCATACAAGGCAGAACACTCCCTGCCCAAGAACACAATCAGTAGATCAAGAGCATTTTCCTGCATGTCTGCTAATAATCCCCATTTCTGGACCATCTGCACTCCAGTGAGTGCCACCAGTGAGAATTTGCTCCCATCGGTGGCCAAGCAAGCCCTCGTGGCTTCTTTTGTTATGACCCCACTGACCAGAGGGGCTACTAGTGACATTCTAGTTTTATATCACTACTGCTTCCTGACCTAAGGGAAAAACAGTTTAAAGAAATTCTTCAGATTTTTTTACTTCTCTTCAGTGCTTTGAAACTGAGAGACCTCTATTTTTCATAATTTAAACTCCTGCCTAACTGGGTGAGTGTTTGAATTCCTAGACTATGACAAAATGCTAGCGTGTGTCTGCCTGAAATGTCGAGAGGATCTTTAATAACCTCCATCCACCAGAAACGGCATTAAAAGCATTGCTAAGATGATGAGTGAAAACACTACAAACAAGGACCCCGGCCGTTTGGAGGGAGGTGCACGGCTCTGTGCGCCGAGGGGGCCCGGAGGAAGCACTGCAGGGTGTGCCCTGTGCTGCCCGGGTGCTTTTTCCCTCCTGCCACCGCGCTGGTGCGGGCAGGAAGCTCTCAGGTGCCTGCCTTTTATTTATTTTGGCTAGATGATGTTGTTCTTCTGCAGTAGCCTGCAGACCGAAATTTAACGCACGGATGACCCCGCCAGGCAGCCCCTGTGCCCAGCGACTGCTATGAATGAGAGATTGCACAACAGAGCTGCACTGAGAGTACAACTATTTCTCGGTTTTAATGTGTGTTGCGTGAAGCACGGCAGCTGGAGGGATGAGACCTCTCCTTTCTCCGAAGAGGTCCTCAGGGGACTCTCTGAGGGAGAAGTTTCTGCTGCAGCGCAACGATAAGAGCCCGTTGCTGCTCTTCGGCTCTCCTGTGAAGCCCAGCGCAGATCTGGTGATGAGATTGCAGGAGATCTGCTGTAGGTGTCAGGTTTTCTCTCTTGCCGTTGAGGTTTTTGACCAAGAAAAGCGGAACCGTTTGAAAAGCCCAGTGGTTTTGCTTTTGCACTTCCAGAGCACACAGCGGTGACACCATTTTTTCCTTTATTTAATTCCTGTCTTGGAAACCCATGTGCCAAGTTATCCCATCGTGACACCTTTCTGGCACGGTCAGAAACCCCTCGCCTTGCGAAGAGCAAGACAACCTTGACTCTAAGGTTATGAATGGGGATTTATGACCAAGACTCCTTTTATATACACTTAGGCCAACTTTACTGCTACAAACAGATGACGGTGATAAGGTGTGCAGGTTGTTTAAAGTTTTGCTGGAATGCGAGCACAGTTCTCCTCTTGGCACCAGGAATCTGGCTCGTCTAAAGCAAAAACTCAGCTCTGCAAAAATTGTCATTTATAAGAACCTGGTCCAAGTCCTGCTGGAAACAGGAGCCTTTATGTTGGGCATGTAGGTTAATAACGCCCCTTTTTCATGAGCATTGTTTCTTACTATCTCTCCACTGTATTTTTCTTGAAGAGCAGCTGGAAAAAGTCCTATTCGCACATACAAAAAAATTTTTCGTTTCCAAAAATAAGGAGAGTCAGCGCGTGGCCAGTGCCTTCCAAATGCATTGGGAAGCCATCCTGGCCGAGGATGCGTACGGTGTGCACCCAAGACACCAGCTGTGGCTTGGCGCAGATCTCAACCGAAAAATGCAAGAGCAATCTGGAGCAGGAGCTTTGCCCTAACTCCTGGGAACGATGTTGACCGATGAGAAAGGGCGACAGCGCTGGTCCTGTGGCGTTGGGTGCCGGGCGATGAGCGCTCCGGGGCGGTTCCTGACACCGTTAGCCTTTCCCACCCTGCTCAGGCACACGCCGAAAGGATGCTGGCAACTCCCACCGCTGCTCCTGCCCCGCGCTCGGGGGCTCCTGCTCAGGTTACCAGCCTGGCAGCCCCGGGTGACCCGCTGAGGGGCTGTGCCACCTTCTCAAATAAAATTCTCAAATAAAAGCAGGGCGTTTTCTAGCGCCGAGGCCGCCCGCCGTGCCTCGTGTGGTTTAACCACCGCTGTCTCTGCGCTCACTGCACATGCCGCAAAGCCTGTACGTGTTGTAAAAGCCACGGTCCATCCGTGCCACTTGTTTTCTGGTCTGAAAGGAGGCAAATGCATCTCGGAGCCGTTGCCTCGCTCGCTTTCTGCTGCGCCTCCTGAGCTGGAGTGGGGCTGGTTAATAAACATGATTCACTGTTGTCTTTTAGCTGTCAGGGCTAGAGTGAAGCTCTTGGTGCCGCCAGGTCTAGCTCTTCTCACTCGAGGGCTAATGCATTTTGCTTTGGGAAATAGTGACACCCAGCACCACGCGTTAGCTTTACCTCACGAATAGACCATATACAATTTCCAAACTACTCAGCAATAAAACTCTTCTGTCTCATGCCTCGGTGCCAGCTGTTTAATTAGGAATAAGCAGTGGCTGGGTTTTATTCGTATGAGTAACAGAGGAATTTTTTTTTTTTCTTCCCCTCCTTTCAGCTTGCAAAAGATAAAGAGCGCCTGCAAGCCATGATGACACACCTGCATGTGAAATCAACTGAACCAAAAGCCACCCCTCAGCCCGTAAGTACTGAACTGTGCCGAGAGCAAACAAAACCTCACAACAGACTTCTCTTTCCTGTAACCCACCGGAGCGCGTGATGCAAAAAAGTGTGGCCCTTCGGAGCCGGTCGTGGTGAGGAGGTGCAAGGCGCTGCTTTGCAAGAGGCACCGCCTTGGGCACTCGGGCTTCGCCGTCCCCCTCTCTTCAGGGAGTTTGAAAGAAGTTTTGCTCTAAAGCTGATGCTTTCGGCCTTTTTCTGGCCTCACCTACTAGCCTGTAAGTTGCTTTGCATCAGTCCAACTTGCATGAAATCCTAGGAAGTGTTAGGAAGGAGATGTGATTAAATTATATTTAGTATATTTATTTTGCTTTCTCCCTGTCTGACAGACATTTACAGTAGAAGAAGAGAGTCTAGCTGCATGTTCTGACGATGATCACGGTTACCCAGTATCAGGTTTTATACTGCTGAAACAGAGAAGGGAAACCTTCCCCACCCCAGATTGCCCTTTAAAAAAGGGGGTGCTGGGGAAGCGAGTGGCTTTGCGGCTCAAGGCAACTCCTAGGTACCCCCCAAACCAGGGTGGTGAATCCACCATCTCGTTCCCTGACCAAAATGACGCTTCTTCAGCTGTTGTTTTCTCCCAACCTTTTGACGCTGAAAATGTTCCTTGGAGCTTCCAATGATTATTCAAAATGGAGAGAGTGCTTTGCTTCTTGATTTTAAGATTTGTAAGATTTAAAGGTACACTGGCTTTATTTGATTTTGCTTTGAGTCATTGTGTGAAAATTAATTGAGCGTTGACAATCTATAGTTAGTACTAGCAATTTTAATCAATATGCAATGATGCAGCATAATGACAAAGTATTGGTTTATCTGTTTTGACTGATTTTTTTTCTATAAATAAAGCAAACACACACCCATATATGTGTGATTTATGGTGATAGAAATAAAAAGGAGTCAGACTATTAACCCAGCAAATATGGTAGCCTGCCAAGATGCAGTTGGTAGACAAAATTAATGTCTGAAACAGAACACATTACAGAGACAGAGAACATAAAATCATTAAACACTTCGCGCACACATTTTTACTAGAAAAGGATTTCTCAGTTTCCATGTAGTTGGAAATAAATGGCTGCAGAAGTGCATAGGGAGGCTACTAGACAGAAAATTGCAGGCTATTCAGTAACACCGGAGCAGATGTCAAAGTCAACAGGAAATTTTGGTGCCTTCTTGGAGAGAGTTGAGTGGTAGGTATAAACCCTTCCATTTAAGCTGTTGAGATGCCGAAAATTGCTTGATCCAGTGGGTACCAGCCCTCTAGAGTAGAAACTACTTACAGTATCTATAAAAATACCATTCTTCTAGTTCCTCGTATCCATCTCAGCCTGAATGCAAATGCTTCAGCGCATTGTTGGCAAAGTATGTAGACCCAACAGAATGGGGAGGAGGTTTGGTTTCTATAGCTCTTACTGGATTAAAAATTAAAACAGCGGAATAATCTGGGAGTCTCAAAGCACTCTGCCTTGAGGCCTTTCATAACAGCGGTGCCCCTCAGGAGGAAGGATTAAAAACTAAAGGGAGGAAATCATAAGAAGGCGAGCAGTGTTTGGCAAGGCAGCTTGTGATCGATGCTCAGCCGCGGAGGGCAGGAAGCTTTCGCGGGTGTTGTAGGCTATGGAGATACCAGGCGGTGTCGCCATGAAGATTAGTGTTAACAGCTAATAAACAGGGAAAAGCAGTGGGGAAAGGAAAAAAAAAAAAAAAAAAAAAAAAAAAAAAAAAAAAAAAGGAGAAAAAAAAAAGTGAACGCAGGGGGAAAAGGGCTGTCTTGATTAGTATTAAAAATGTTTTACATTCTGGAAAATTATAGCTTTGTTGGGGACCTCCTACTAAATTTATTTTTAACTGCTCTATTGAAAATTCTGTACCACTAGTCAACATTATCTCTCAGTTGCTCAGCACAGTGTTTCTTTATTAAAAGAAATAGGCATGAATATTTTTGACTGAAAAATTAATAGCTTTTGAATTCATACACAGCAGGTTTTCTTTTGCAAAGAAGTCCAATATCGCTGCACAGCACTTCTATAACCATTTATTTAGAGTCCAAGTCAAACCTTTGACAGCTAGAGCAGTGTTACAAGCCAACATAAAGAACTCCAAGATGTAAACCAACAATAGGCAGTCTGTGTGAGGTTTGCCATTGTCAAATACATAGATTGTTTGGATTAGTTTATGTAAATGTACTGTTGTATTACCCTTTGGAAAAAAAAAGATCACATTTGTGTATGAAAAGTGGTTTCGTTCACAGGCAGCATTATAAATTCCTTATCCTTTAACTTACATGTTAGAAGTAAAAATTGGTGCCTGACAGGCCTATATTGTGTGGCACTCTGTTGTTGGATTGAAACTGCCTTCTTTTCATTTATTGAAATATAGAAAAATTTATTATAGATACCATCTGATAAATCAGAAATTATTAAAATATGTATAGGTGAAGCATTTGAAAATTAATTATAAAATGTAGAAGTATAGTGTTTTGCATAAATTGTGCTTTCCTAGTGAAAAAAATACACAGGCACTGCATAGACTGTGCTAGACCCTAGTCCTTTTAACTCAGTGGGATAGGACTTTGGTAAAAAGATCTGATGACCATTATTGCAGTGCGAAGTATTCTTTACATCCAGTAATTAATTTTTTTTTGCCAACATAACTAATGCAAGGTGTATGTTAGAATTAATATATTACGGCCCGTCGGTGATTTTAAAGGAAAGAGCAGCTGCGAATCCAAACATAGCACTGAGTTGGGATTTAAAATTACAGCCTTTTCATGACTGAGGAAATGTTTTTATTCTGCTTAAAGGATCTTAATGCTTGTTTTTAAACTATTTTGTTACTGACAGGTAAAATTGGTGACTGAGCATCTCTGTTAAGCACGTGCCGTTTGTAATCCGCACTGACCACTGGTACCGTCTTTGCCTTTGGGGCTTCAGGCAGTAGCTGAGCGGGTGGTTTTGGACCAGGCTGGACCCCAGCCCGGTTCTTGATGGTTGTGCATTAATTTAAAACTCACCCAGCTTTGGGGAGGGGTTGCTTGTCCAGCCTAGCCATGTCCACCCGTCACATCCCCACCGTCGGGTGACTTCAGCTCCTTGCGTTAATTTTGGCTTCGGGAAGGTGGAGCGGCCCGTGCATTTCACTGCACCAGTCCACCAAGACATCTCTTCAGTAAAGCTCTTCCGTCCTATTAAAGCCGCTGAGATGTAAGGCCCTTCTTGGGTAGCGTAGTGGTGGGTGGCCTGAATCACTGGGAGAGGTACGGACGCGGGGAGGGCGCAGTCCGTGTCTGGCGTACTGCGAAGGGCAGCTCTTGCTGGGCGGCAGGGCAGACAGGAGGGAGGCTGGGCAGGGAGAGCACCTCGGGAGCTGGGGCAGTGCTCAGCACCACCCTTAAACAAGCCCAGCTTCCTCATTAAAATGCCCAACGGTGCAGCACTTTAAAAGGAAATGGAAGCATCTCACGACTTAGCACTTGGAGCACACAAAGTTGTTCCTATTGCTGCTGCATGTGTTGTTTTGGTGAGACTTTAAGGGCCTGAATAAAGTGAGAACAAAGCTGTCTGTGAAGGAATATGCTGTGACATGTTTTCGTAAGGTGAATTTTTTTCAAGGTAGAAAACCAAAAAAAAAAACAAAAAACAAACAAACAAAAAAACAACAAACCAAAAAAAAGCCCCACCACACAGAAGCCAGAAAAACGATTTCTCAAGAATTGTCATTCTGGTTTTGCTATTAAGGTACTTTCCCCTACATGCTATTTTTATTGGTGTTAGTGATCAGCATAATAGGTTAAAATGGAAATGTGCTTGCTTTGGGGGGATTAACTTGTGTCGAAGTTCGTAGGAAGGGAAGGAAAAGGAAAAAGCATCAACCAACAAGTAATTCTGCATACTGGGTGCTATAGCCATCTTTTAAAAAGTAGACAGAGGACTTTTAAAGAAACTTTTGGCACTTTAAATAAAATGCACTGTTAGATATCCCTTCTTTAATGTATTTTTTTATCCTAACCATAGCAGTTATGATTGTTTTGAAATACTGTTTTTAGCAACTGTAATAACAAAGCATTAAAAAAAAAATAGTCTTTTAACTGTTGAGGTAATGACTGAGCATTTTAGCTGCTGTAGCCGTACTTTATAGTTTGAAAAAATAACGATACGCAGCAATAAAGAGAGATTCTCAAGCACAACAAAAGCTGTTTTTATATACTGGTTTTCATTAAGTCTCACTCCTCAGCTTTGGTTTCCTTAGTATTCCTGCCAATAACAACACCTGCTAAGTGATTGCTGCCTGCCAGGCTCTGCATCTAATACACTAATGTGTCCAGGCTGAAACAGGAGAGGAAGACACAGCATTTAACAAAGTTTCAGGCCCAGCGTTAGCTTTCTCTCCAACCTTTAGTGTCAAGAAAAGGAGTCTCTGCTCCAGAGTGTTTCAGTCCTGGGAACTTGGTGCAGCTCAATCCTCAGCCCCAGCTGGGACCAGAGGAGCAGCATCCATCGCAGAGGAGTCACTGCCCTGCAGCAGAGGGTATGGCCCCACTGTGACACTTAAAAACAGATTTTTTTTTTTTTTTCTTTATCGTTTTAAAAGAGTTTCAGGGGCTTTTTTATGTGCAGCCACTATTGTCATGTAAAATGTTTACACAAAAAGAAATCAGACTTACCCCTAAGTGGGAGAGCCACTTACTGGAAACCTATTTTACGGGGTGAAGGAGTTACCTCGCAGCCTTGTTTATATCTAAAGAAAAAAAAAAAAGAAAATGACTCAATCTTCACCTTTAATAGGAAGACATGACGATTTCTTGAAAGGGAAGGTTAATAATAAAAACTTAAGCAGGATATTGAAAGCTGCAACAATTATGGCATTAAGTTAAAACAGTATAAGGAAATGTGCTCAAAAACCAAGACTGGACAAAGCACCCAACAAGGTTCAGTGATTGAATTTGCAGAGTTTTAGGATCTAAAATTATTGCGGGCTTTGGTGGTTTTTCAGTTGTTTTCCTTCTTCTTGTTTTGAGGAGGTTTTTTTGTATTTTTTTTTTTTCTTTTTTTAAGGCTGGAGGAAATTCTCCCTCCCCCCCTGCCCAGTACAAACATTACAAAAACATTAAACTCTTTGGTACAAGGGCTGGACTCTCTGGTGTGCTTGGAGAATGCCCCACGTTGTGCATTATTGCAGTGCAAGAGTCCTTGCTCATTGAAGTACTCACTCTGTGACTTGGGCTCCCTCCCCTCTGACAGCAGTGATACCTCATCCAAAAATTCCGGAATGTGGGAAGCAGGCTGTGTACAAAATACCAACATGAACAACTTCTCTAATCATAGTAACTTGCTTTTAAATAGAAAATGCAAACAGGGAGAAGCTGTGTCAAGTTTCCATCAGGAAAAGAAACCCTCCCAGCCCGGTCCCTCCCTGATCTTTGCCCTGCACGATTGTCCATGGCCACTTTCACGTTTCTAACTGACGCCAATATTAAGATTTAATAGTTTACCATTCAGATTAATAATTCAAGATGGTAACAAAACCAACACCATTCATAATTTGTCATTCTGCTCTAATTCACAACGGATTTTTCAGCCTTTGCGCTATAGATGCAACAAAGAAAGCAGCAGCGAAGGTCTGCGGAGGGAGCGCAGCCCTCTCCTCCCTTACCCCAGCTTGTGTTTTGGGAGCAGCACCGGCAGGGATCGGACCCCGGCTGGAAGAGGAGAGTGTCATCAAATAAAACCCGGAAAAAGGAAAAACTTCGCTAGCGATCGACAAGGTCGTGTTTCATTAACTTGTTGGTTCAGGCTCGCAAATGGTCGTCGGAGGTGAAACACAGCAGACTCGCTGCGTTCCAGCTTTTTGTTCTCTCTTTCCTCACAGACTGCAGTCATGTTTAATTTGGAAACTGGGCTCCTTTGGCAAATTAGCAATTAGAACAATTTTGTGGGAATATGTATATGTGTCATTAGTTTTCCTGCGAATTAATAGCGAGAGCAGAGGTCAGGCAGAAATTTTCCACTTGACTGCAGCTCCTCTGTTGAGATTTGGCACTTTGTTTTGGAACGGCCACAGCTGCTCAAAGCCACAGTCTTCCTTTAGGAACTGTCTTTTAATTAGTTTACCTCATAGCCATTATTACAAATATTACTGCCTCCCCTCCTTGAAATAAAATTACTGTTTCTACAAAATATTCCGGTGACATCTTGCACCACTGCACATTGATGGTGGGGTCACTTGGATGCAGCGTTTAATCATTAGATCACCTCCATAAGCATCTCCTAATTAGAGTCCTTACAATACAATTTTATCTGGTAATTAGCTGAGATTGGCTGCTTCCTCTGTAGCTTATTAGTGGCAGCCCAGCAGTGGGTGTGAATCGCAGTGTCATTTGTCAAGCCTGTTAAAGCCCCCCCCTTTGCTCGTCCTCTTCTGTGTTTATGCCTAGTTGCTACCTATGCTGAAAAGCCTAAAGAAATCTGACTTGATTCAGATTCTTTAAGCCGGGAACGCTGACCTTTGTGGATGCTTTCTCGCAGTTCCCTAGTAGAAACAGATTAAATGTTAAGTTTTTACACACTAAAAAAGGAAGGGGACTCTTTTGAAATGGAGTAGTTGGAGCCGTAATGATGAAGCACGAGCACTGATCTTTCCAACAGGAGGGCCCGGCTGCCGAGCCTGCGCTGGAGATGGGCACTTAAAATTGATGCAGATTTGCTTGCAGTTACCGGACTGTTAAAACGTCCATTTAGAAACTGAGATAAAATACAGTAGATTTAATTTCATGGTGAGACCTGTCAGTTGTACTGTTATTATCGTCACTGGTCCTTTTACCATATGTAATGGATGGATGGATGGATGGATGGATAACAGGGAGACACTGCTATAGACGGGTCCCTAATCGGAGTCCTTAAACCACGCCAGTCCACCCGCGGGCCGGGCTCACCCCCGGGCTGCCGGTCGCGGTTCGCGCCGCCGCGGTGTCCCCACGAAATCACTCCCCGGATCTCACCGCCTTGCACCGTCCCTCGCCGGGTTCGCGCTCTCCGGCTTTTTTCCAGGGAAAAGCAATCACAATTTATCTGGCGTTCATCTGCGCCCTTTCTGGGGGCCATGGTCTTTTTGCGTTGGCATCCTTTCTGTACTATCAGAGCCCTTTATTTTCCACTACCTTTGCTTTGGATAAATCCTATTATTTTTATAAAGAAACGTTATTTGTGGCTATTAACTCATATGAGGAATGCTAATAGGAGTTTTCTTATCTGGATACTTTCATACAAGGAAAATTAATACAGTGCCTTATGGATAAACATGAGATATTTGGGGGCATAGCTGAGTAGTGCGCCTTGCCTTCATCTGAAAAGGTTTAATGTCCAGCAAAAAGGAATTTTAATCACGAACAAAAGTTGTAAAATTCTGGCCCTCTTAAATTCAGTAGGAATTTTGCTACTGTCTTCAGTGGGGTCAGGATTTCACCAATGTTTTTCGCAAAACTGCCCAAGGGAAGGAAATGTGGAAGTAGTCAAAGAGCCCTTTTCTCAGTCATCTTTTCTGATGTTGTAGTTAAGAGATCAGATTGTTTGTTTAAAATACTTCAGCAGGAGTGACCTATTGAGAGGGAGCATCGTCTTTCAAAGGACGTTAGAGGGCAGAAAGAAAGGGTCGGGGAGGAATGTGGATGCTGGTTATATAAATAGGGTTGTGTATCAAAAACACTTGGTTTGGGGCTGGGTTTGATACGCAATCCTAGAGGCAGTTGTGGTTTACAGCCTGATGGGGCAAACTGCCATTTGTCCGGGGCTGGGCTTCATGCAGGTAACGCTGATGCCTTCCGTCCTAGGAGAAAAAAAAAAGAATGGTGCCACTTCTGCTGGGCTGAATGCTTGCAGTATTTCATGCGACGTGATTAATTAAATTATTCCAGTGTTAACTTACTCTGGGCTTTGGTTTTAAAATGGATGAACAGAGGGGGGTGGGGGGGAAAAAAAAGCCCAAACGCTGAAGAGAGAGATTGCATTTCTCCCTGGTACGTCCCTAGGAAAGCCTTGCCTTTTATTTTAAGCCTGATGCCTCCAATGAAATATCTAAGAAGACTGATTAGAAGCCATGCATAATGATAGCATGGAAATAAGAGATGTGTGGGGGTTAGAAACAATAGAATGAAAATAAAATATTAAAATGATTATGTACTATGTGAGATCTTGTTTTAAGGTTTAGGTGAAAATCCACAATCTGTAGTTCTGGCAGCAGGCTACGTTACTCTTTTTTTAAGTCTATTTGGAAATGTATACATTTATTTCCCTTTACTGGCTCCTAATGGAGATGTTACAACAGCACTCTGTGCCGAAGCAAGCGCTCGGGCTCTGTTGTCTGCTTCGAACTGAGGAGGACTCCGTTATCGAGAATTTTCTCTGCAGCCCTTAATTAGCCAGAAATGCCGTTTGTAACGAAACCGTCATCCTTCCCTCCGCAGCTGAATCTGGTATCGAGCGTCACGCTTTCCAAGACTGCGTCCGAGGCGTCTCCGCAGAGCTTACCTCATACTCCCACCACCCCGACTGCGCCCATCACTCCCGTCACGCAGGGACCGTCGGTCATCACTACCACGAGCATGCACAACGTTGGCCCCATCCGGAGGCGGTACTCGGATAAATACAACGTCCCCATTTCTTCAGGTAAAGGGGTTCTGGTGGCACAGCCCCTCTGGGGGGGCGGCTGGCTGTTGCCCACAGCCCCGCAGCGGCAGGCTGTGATGATAACAGAACAACTGCTCTTATTTAGCAGATATTGCCCAGAACCAAGAATTTTATAAGAACGCAGAAGTTAGACCACCGTTCACGTATGCATCCTTAATTAGACAGGTAAGCTGAGCCAAACACACGCATTTGGATTAGAAAAAAAATATCTCCCTATATGTGCACACTCTGGATTAAATAGATTTTCAAACCTTTGGTATGTAAGCGTGCTCAAATGCTCAAACCTTTACTATAAGGGTTTTTAGAACTGCAATATATAACATAATTGCTTTTGATTAAGTATTACAATACGATGTGATTATTAGGAAATTCATTTCACACAACAGTGAAAATGAGCCTGTTTAAAGATGGCAAGTCAATTATCACAAGCTACAGTAATCTCTGATCCCTAGAATTAATCTGAGCTCTAAATAATTACTGAGCTTTAATCAGCTAGTGAAATGTTTTGCATTTCTCTTTGATTCTGCTTTATGAATGACTAATAAATTAATATTTCTGTAAGGAAACAGAAATAAAAACTCAAAACAATTAGATAATTCCATTTTGAATTTTGGCATTGAACTGTTAAATACAGCCATTAATCTTAGTTCATATTATGAAAACCCTCCTCTGGATTTTTTGCTCCAAATCTCTTCTTTCTTTCTTTCTTTCTTTCTTGCTTTCTTACTATCTTTCTTTCTCCATTTCTTTCTTTCTCTCTTCCTTTCTTTCCTTTTTGTATTTGGTAAAGTAAAACTGTGAGTGTAGTTTGTACTGGTGTGCTCGTAACTGATTTTGCAATCGCTTTGCTTCACAAGGCCATCCTCGAATCTCCAGAAAAACAGCTAACACTAAATGAAATCTACAACTGGTTCACGCGAATGTTTGCTTACTTCAGACGCAACGCGGCGACGTGGAAGGTAAGCCTTAGCCCGCCCACGCCTCTCGCCTTTGGTGTCTGACATGTACAGAATAGACATTGCTGATGACATAACAAATTGTAACGACATGTGGACATGAAAATTTAGATCGGCAGTTCTGACACACACTGGGTGCCTTATCTGCAGGAACAATTTGATATTTGGCAGAAAAATTCTTCTGCCTTTGAAAACCACTAATTGAATCCCCATTATTGGCTTTTATGTTCTGTGATTATGCCACGAGTTCCTCTGTGTGGTTGCTGCTAGCAGTGAAACTCAAGCCCTTCAGCTGGAACGTATTAGGAAAAAAATAAAAAGAGGTAAAGTTATTGTGTCATTAGAAGATACGCTGTTTGTCTCTTTAGTTATGCAGACTGTAATCACAACCACCGCTTTTTTCCTAGGATCTGTAGATCGGTAGATTTCTTTCCTCAATCAATTGACTCTTAACTACATATACAGATCTGTTATAAACTGCCTTTTTTTTTTTTAATCACGTGCAGAAACTTATTGAGCATAATATGCAAGAAGAAAGCCCCACAATAAGAAATGTGTTCAACAGAAATAAACTTGTTATTTGGCACTTTAATTTCCTACCATAACTATCTCAGATATTGTTAGATAAGAGGTCTGGGGAGTTAATTTTATTTTATTGGGAGGGAGCGGGGGAGCTCCCTCCCTTGTATAGAGCATTATAATAGTCACACTGGCTTCTGAAGCTAATACAATTACAAATTAATGAATTAAATAACAGGATCTTGTATCGCTGTAAAAATTGCACCCCTGGTACTTTGAGCCTCTCTTAATCTAGATCGCTCAGCTCTCTTGCTCTCAAACAACTTCAAATGACCAAGCAGGATGAATATATCCCATACATGCTGTTTCATCAGCTCTTTCTGTTTTTCCTGTCTCAGCCTGCATTTAGGACTAATTCTGTCAAAGGGTAGAGCTAAAAATGGTCCTTGGAAGTTAGCTTGGTTTTTAGTATCGTGCTTTGCTTTTAATTCAGATCCCAGCACAATTTTATACATTTTCAACCTTGGTCTAGAAGCTCTTAGGTTCAGGAAAAGTCTCTGTGATTGCTGCTTTGATTCTTTGCTGCAGTTGGAAAACATGAGCAGTGTTTCACTTTGCAGCTTCCTTACTATCCAGAAAGGAAATTAACTTTCCCTGATTTAAGATCCTTTTAGACCTGCCTGTCTTTTGCTGCTGGAGTGGTTCCAGTAGGACTTTTCAGCAGCTGCAGGTGTGGGTGCTAAAGTAAAAATCCTATTTAATTCCAGCAGCAAAGGGAAGGAAAGTGGAGGGGGGAGTGGAAGAAGGCAGCAGGCAGTCCTGGCTGTATCTCCTGCGAGGCTAGTTCTAGGAATTAGCTTTGTGCATCACGTAAAATCCAGTCCCAGAAGCCATGTGCCCTTACAGTGTGCTGCTGCAGAGGAGGAGGAGAGAGGCTGAGCTGCGGAGCCTGGGCCTGGCAGAAGGGCAAGGTGTGTCCGGGGGAGGCAGGTGCCATTTCGAGACCCCTCCTGGACACCTTGACCTCGTGCAGGTGTCCAGGTCCTGCTTCACTTAACAGGGAAGAAAAGCTTCCCCCCAGGTTCCGCCAGCACTCGCAAAATTGGCAACCGCTTGAAGTAATGCAGGTTTTTGTGCTGAAGACTGTGCAGATTTATGCCAGGCTTCAGGAACAACAGGGATGAAAATGCAGCTCTGGATTGGCATGACGGGAAGCCCACGGGGCACTGAACAAGCACAAGGGGCTAATTGCAGAATCGGAATAATTTGAATATATACGTGCTGATTTGCGCTCACCTTCAGCTAATGCTTAGGGGGCGTTTGGGTCAGTGTTCCCCAAGTTTTAGGGTCAGGGATTGGTGTGGGCAAACTTCCCTGAGCCCTCTTTCAAAAACACAGAAGAGTGCAGGAATAAAGACCTTTAAAAAATGAACCTCTTTCCCAAAATGCAGTACAGCAGAGCCTGAGCAGTTATTAAAATAACAAACCCTTTCATTTACTACATTCAAGCATGTTCAGGGTAATTTTTCTGCAAAAGTGGCTTGCATACAAATATTTTTAACAAGGTAAATATATAATCTTACAATAATAGCTCCTAATTTTTCTGTTAAGCTGATTGCTGGGGGAGCACTGTGAACTGGTTCTGACAGATCAGAGGCAGTGTCTGTTTGCTTTTATTTTGTGGAGTAATTTGCTGGCACTGAGTCGCAGCCATGAGGCACAGGCTGCAGGTGTGGCTCCGAAACGTTGGGGTATTGTTCAAATAGAACTGTTAGATAGCGAGTATCCAGAGGCAGGAGAAACAAACCATTTTTTTTTCTGTCGTGAATTCCTTAAATAAGTGATCACATGGAAAATAGAAAGTGAGGGCAGCACTTCATGGACGTCTTGCAACTATTCAACTTGTCTGTCCCAACATACCCAGCAAGATCCCGATCCAGCAGCCTTAACCATCAATTACACATTGACTTCAAGAGAACACGAACAGACTGTAAAGTATTTCTCCGGCATTAGATTTATTTAGAGAAGAACACAAATATTTCTGCTCAACCGTGTATTTAGAGACTGTTTACAAACTCCGAGGACTCCCTTCGCTGAACTTTGCTGTATGCGTTTGATCAAGTGTTGTATGAACTACAGGATCAGCTTTCACTGGGGGAAATAGCGTTATTATTCTTACATTTTGCTCCAGACTTGACAGTGTTCCCATTTTCACAGGAAACTGCCTGAGTTACCCAGATGTGGGCCGGCAGCCCTGTGTCGGGTTGCACTAGTGCGGCACCCACCAACAGTTGCTGAGCTGGCTGATTTTAGCCCGTAAGGTGTGGGGCGTTAGCATGTTTTTCCTCCACCTCAAAATCAGGGATTTTGCCAAAAATTTCAACAGTAGTGAAATCTGGAAGAGGTGGGAAGGAGAAAAAAAAAAAAAAAAAAACAAAAAAACATTGAAAAATAAGAACAGAAGAAAGTAAAGGGCAGAAGGAAGCGGATCTGATGGACAGGTTGACTTTCTGCTAGATTTCTCCTTGCTGAGAGGAGAAGCGTATTCAAGGTTTATTTTTCCACCAGTTCACAAGCAGATGGGTGTGGAAAAGCCGAAGTGTCAGGCTCAGGCACCTACAGCCAGAGGAGACGCGTTTGCGCTCAAACATCTGAGCGAAGCCAGTTTGAGCCCAGAATCTTCCCCTCTACCAAGGACGGGAGTGTGGGGACTACTCTAGCGATTGCAGAGAAATGGAAAAGTAGCAAAAGACTCTTAGCTTTCCCCTCCCAGGCACACACACCACTGCCTCTTAATTTACATGACAAATGCACTGTGTGTACCCTTTGTTTGCACAGTGATTTAGACATTCATGATTAGAGCTCCCTTTCACCATCCAGACCCGATGTTCATTAAAAAAAAAAAAAAAAAAACAAACTAGAGACGACGAGAGAAGGAAAAAAAATTGTAGTCTCTTGGTTGCCTAGACCCGGGCCATGTGTTTGGCTGGCATTGTGCCTGCTAACGAGTCAACCAGATTGACTAAATCAATGGTGCCAGTGATGATGGATGGAGTTTGTTCGCCTGCATATTTTCAGCAAATGGCTTCTTCTGTTTTCCCTGTTTACCAAGCCCCTTTCAGCAGTGCTCAGGACAAGCTCCATGTACAAATCCAAGTGGCTTTGTAGGAGGGTATTTGCTCAGAAAAGTCGTAAAACGGGGAAGGAGCATGGCGCTTCATTTGAGGAGTAACAAGGCTCTCGGCACCGTTTCAGCGGGAGCAGGGACAGAAAAGCCACGGCTTGCCGTGACAGTGTGAGGTGTCTCGTTATGTCCAGCTTCAGCAAAGGTCTGAGCACGTCGGAGGGGTCGGCCAGGCTCATCCTTCCCCGGCGCCGAGCTGCGGAGAGGACATCTGAGCATCGGATGCCACAAGCGCAGGTCCCTCTGGGTGATGAGCTGTGGGGATATTATCACTTTGTTTCGGAGAGCCCTCCTCATGTTTTCACTTGGCAGAGGCTCAGATCAGTCAGTACGGTAGTCTGCCAGAAATAGGAGCCAACTTCCATATAAGAGCAAGCCATGGAGGCAGGAGTCGGTGCCGTGCTGGCCGGTGGGGTGCTGCCGAGCCCCCGGTCCGTGCCGTGGATGTGGATGGAGGTTCAGCACCTGATTTGCATTAGCCCAGCTGTGGGAAACCGCAGCAACACCAGCTCCAGTGCCTCCCTGCTAAATTGAGCCGTCTGTACTTACGTGGAATCTTTTCTGTTCTTTCTAACTGCTTTCTTTTCCAGGAGAGGAGAAGTTTCTCTTTGCAGAGCGTATATATTTGTTTTGAAAATGTCTAAGCAATGTTCCTCTTGTGTTCTGTATGAAACGTGCTGTATTATGTGCATGCTTGAAATGATGGCTGTTCTCATTCACACTGGGGATAATTGATAAGAGTAACTTGAATTTTTAATCTTGAGTTTAAGCTTTCGTATTTGTTTTGTCTTTGCAAAATAAGATGTAAAAAGCCGGGGAAAGCAAGCGGGTGTGGGGAGGGGAAGGGGCTTAACATTGCAAAATGAGGACTGTCAAGCTGACTGTGCTGCTGTTCTTGGACAATGATGAGCATTTTCTCATAGAAAGTTTTTGAATGTTTTCTCTTTTATACTTGCTGCAGAATGCAGTGCGTCATAATCTTAGTCTTCACAAGTGTTTTGTGCGAGTAGAAAACGTTAAAGGGGCAGTATGGACAGTGGATGAACTAGAGTTCCAAAAACGAAGGCCACAAAAGATCAGTGGGTATGTCCACCATGTTTGAACTTCTTAGCCTAGCTTGGATCATGCTTACAGTTTAACGTAGAGGCTTTTGGCTGCTAGCTGGTGTTAGACCAACCACAGGTGGTTTCGCATTGTTTCAGTTAAGGGAAACCAAGACAAACATCTCATCACTACTGTTTGTATGCCCACCAGTACCCTGACCCTGCTTGCTTGGTGTTTGTTGCATCACATGCTAGTAGCTTTTAGGTGGCAATGCATATTAACCCTCACAAACCATTTGCTTATGCTTATTGCATTTTATTTTCTTTTTCCTTTTCCCTGTATTTGATGTCTGTTCTGTCCCCGATCCCGTGTCCCTTTGTTTCCACTTCATCTCCTTTGCTGCTGCTCTTGTCCCAGGGTGCCATTCGCACCAACCTCTCACTGCATAAGTGCTTTATCAGAGTAGAGGATGAGTTTGGGTCCTTTTGGACTGTTGATGATGAAGAGTTTAAACGTGGCCGTCATATTCAGCGAGGCCGTCCTCGAAAATACTGCCCTGATGAAAACTTTGGCGAGCTTGTTGCACAGTAAGAGCTTTTACTTGCTTTAATTTTTTTTTTCTGCTGTTGCTTTGCTTTGCATGATTTACCCATCTCATGTAGACTTGCATTTCACGAAATAGTGACATCACCTTTGCTGCTAAAGAAACTAAAGTTTTGGTTGTTATGTGTATTTTGTGTGTCCTACTCTGATAATCCAAATGCCTGCAGTAATAACTCTACTTTGACATGTTTGTTATAGCATTTGTTTATAGTGCAATGTAGACTAAAATAATTATCCACGCTAGTGCAGATATGCTGCTGTAGACCTGTCAGGAAGACATATATATGCCAGGAAAGGGTTCAGATAAGTTTTAATTTTGATATTTTCCTTTGCTTTCAGTCTATGCTTTGTTTTGCAACTCTTAATCAGAAATAGAGCAAGGTGCTTCTAACACAGAAACACTGAATTAACTTCAAAAAGTTTGAGAGTGCAGTGAGACCAGCTGTAAGGATGATCAACAGGCCATCCTCTGTCTACAACAACCACGCACAAATATTCCTGGGGTTCCCAAAGCAATTTACTTTGACCTTTACTCGAAGGCCATCTCTCCAGGACAACTGATCCTTGCAGGTCCCTGTGGGAGGAGCTCAGTTAAGACGCTTCTCACCATAGTTTATTCCCACATGAAAAAACAAAACAAAACAAAACTAAATATGCCCAGTGAGTGATAAAACTTTCTGGAGATTTTTTGCATTGGCACTTTTTATCTGCTTTGTACTTGATGATTTTTTTAATTTTTTTTTTCCCATCTGGTGGAACCAGTGGTAGTTACGTGCCTGTTAAAGAGAGAGCAGATACACTTGGCATTCATTTTCCTCAAATCCGGCCCCTTATGTAAGCTTAAGGTGGTCCCTACAGTAAGGGTCCAAAAGAGCACACCGGAATGTTTTTTATTAGAACGGCCTTTGGGGCAGCATGTTGCTTTGCGTGGTCCGTATGGCTTCGCCGCGTGCAGCGGTACCTGCCGTCGTGCCTCCGTGCCCGCAACCCCCAACTGTCTGGGCAGAGGCTCCCCGGGGCCCTTTGCCTGGCGGGAAATAAGGCGGCTCAAATCTTCGCTCCTCGCGGTCCCCGCTCTGCTGCGAGGGACTCTGCTGCCAGCGACTTCGAGAATCATTTGCATTAAGTAGTATTTAAAATGTCCCGTGATGCTTTTGATCATAGCCTCCTCTTGATGGACCTTTACGTGGTAGCTGGCTCCCAGACACGGCGAATATTGGAGAATTTCTCCTGAACACAGCTAAAATGAGCAGAGATGCCAAGATGTGCTACTAACACAGGGTAGTAGAACACATGGCGAGGTAACGGCGAGAGATAATGATGTTCCTTATTTAGTAAAGGCAAATTTGATAACCATTGCTGAAAACTCAGCTATTTTCTTTAAATTAAAAAAAAAAAAAAAAAAAAAAAAAATAGAAACGAAAGAGACCTTGTGTGGAAAAACAGTCTCAACTCTAGTTTTCTGGTGTGGGAGGAAGCATTACATGCTTGAAACCCTCGCACAGAAGTTGGTTGCATTTAACTCTCCTTTTTATGTTTTTCTTATGCAGTAACCCTTCTCTTATTAAAAACATACAGACCAGCCACACCTACTGCACACCTCTCAATGCTGCTTTACAGGTAAGATTAATGACTGTAGCAAATATGCAACAGAGGCGTGTGTCTTCCCCACTCATTTCAAAATATATTAGCCTTGCTCTAATTAGATATTAAATTTTAATTCCGTTAAACTTTTTTCTTAAGTGCATAAAGCATCATAGTCCCTGGAGGCAAACACATATCAGGCTGCTTCAGCATTAGCTAGATGCTTAGCATTTTGAATATTGTGGCAAAAAAATTAAAAGTTCACTTATTAATATTTATCAGCAGTATCATAATTTCCATCCTCTTATTTCAGAATTTCACTTGAGGCAAAAATACCACAAGTGTAATTACTCTAGCACAGCTATTAATGTGCTGAATGATAGGATACTGCAGCACGTGACCTTCTATTGTTCATGGGTTTAAAGAGAAAGCAGATCATTTTTCCCCCTTTTCTTTTAAGGGCTATTTTTGCATATCTTCCTATTGTTGGTAAAAAATAAATGTCGCAATTCCTATAGAAAAAAAAAAAAAAAAAGATCATTTTTATTGGTTTAAAATGCACTGTAAATGTAAGACAAAAATTCTGTTTTTTCACGATGTAGAAATACACAAAGTGTCGGTGCACAATTAATAACTTGCAGCCTGAAAGTGTGCGTGCCTCCAGCCCTTTTTCATGTGCTATATATCAGGCTGGCATTTTTTTTCCCCTCTCTACAAATTCCTGAGCCTATCTCAAAAACCCCAGGTAAAGTCGGTACTTGCTATCTGAACGCAGGGTACGAATGCCTCACTGTGCCCTGAATTTGCAGGGGGGGATGTGTTTGTGCAGGGGTTCAAGCCTGTTCCATATAATGTGAATTAATTCACACCGCGCGTGGTTGCACCCCGGTTGTTTGTTGAGGGTTGTTTCTTGAAAAGTTCACTGATGGCCATGGATATTTGCTTGGGCAGACGTGTTTTGTGGAAGGTCTAGCAGACTTCTCTTTTCAGAACCGAGAAGCAGATTATTAGGAGAAAAGCCATGTTCTGCATTTCTTCTAATTATTTGAGTTTATGCAGTAACTTCTGAAAAGCAGAGGAAAGCATGCTTAACTGAAGCAACTGTAAATACCATTCATTAGTAACTTATTTTCCCTTGAGTCTTGTGAAGTGTGATTTTTAAAGACTGCTTTGTCTCTTGAATAGTATTAAGATTACAAGCACATTTTACATTCATGAGGCTGAAAGGCAAAAATGAAATGATCTTGCATTTCTTCACATTGTTAACTATGTGACTAATTTCAATTAATATGCTTATCATACGGAACTGTTCGTGTTTTATTTCTGAAACACGTGTCGTTGTCGTCATCTCCATCCATTCTTGTCTTTTGTGCTAACCTCCAAACCGTTCCCATTTCCCACTTTTCCTGGAAGCGGCACGTACTCGTGCCCCTCCATGGCATCAGGAAAACCGAGCTGATGGAGAGAAGAGCCCGGGCCAGATTTGCTACCGCTCATGTGGCCCCTCTAATAAACGGGGGTGAGCAGTGTTCGTTGCACTGAGACAGGTTCTCGTTTAGGTTGAAAATTCGCCAGCAGGGTCCTCGCTCCTCTCCCCCTACCCCGCTGCCTTGTTGGATTTTGGAGGCAAAATCTCAGCGGGTGCTCGGGCGCTGTATGGGGGGGTTGGGCGAAGCCGTGCAGGTGGCCGGTGCCGGGTGGGCGGTTCGGACCTTGCTTGGGCAGTAACCTTCCTCCCGGGACACAAGGCCACTTTACCTGCCAGTGCCTCCGTTCAGTTGAATTAATAATTAACGAGCAACGTGCCCCCAGCTTTTGCGGGCATCTGCAAAGACCGGCTCTTTGCACATCCCCGTGAGCGCCGCGGCCGCCTCTCCGCAGGCCGGGGGGACGGCGCGGTGTGCTGCCGAGATGCCAGGCTGTGTTTTTCTTTTCCTGTGGGGTGGCAGAGCCGCCCCTCTCCTTCACCCAGACCCCTCTGACGTCTCCTCCATCTGTTTTCCCTCGTGGCCAGGGAGAAGAAGCAGCTCTCTCCCCCCTCTGTGTGTGGAAGGTACGGGGACTCCAGCTCTCACCAGCGCTCTCTTTTCCCAGCGGGTCGCCGGGGGCTCCCAAAACACCCACCTCCCCTATTATTATCTTTATAGCAGATACTCCTCGTGTCCCACCTCTCCCCCAGTAAATTGCTTTACTGCAATTACAAGTTATCACCGTGGGTGAAGAACTTGAGTCATTATTTTGCCAAGTGCAGGAAATGTGAACCATTCTTTGCATCCCTTAATCACAATGAGTTTGCCGGTTGTTGAATCAAGAAGATAAAAATAATCCTCCCTGTTAGAATAGCTTTTGTAATCACGTGTGACACATAGGGCTGCACATGGAGAGGTCAACGTAAGGAAGAATAAAAGGGGCCATGCTCCTGAAGATGCTGCAGTCAGGGCTGGTCGTGGTCCCCCCCTTTCCATCCCGTCTCCCCCCACCCAGGTCTCTAGCTGTGCTTGCCTGGGAACAGCTCTGCCGGCTCGGATGGCAGCAAGCAAGGAGTTCTGTCCCACAAATTAGGAGCAGACGAGAGCGTTCGATGGGGAGGACGCTTGCATGAATTCCCCTCCCATGGGCAGGGTTTGCATCATGCAGAGCTGGAGCCTGATGGATTTTTTGGCTCCGCCGCCGCAGCCGGCTGACCTCCCCCCGGCGCAGGTCGAGCGCTGCCGAGCCAGCGTCTGTGGCTCTCCGGCGCTGACACGGCTCAGAGAGCTGCACATGATGTCAGCCGGATCCAGCTGGGATGGGTGAAATGGTTAAATGTCCTTCGAGTCCCTGGGCGCTACGGCCTTGGAAAGCTCTGCATCCCATCCCTGCCAAACGCCGGGCTCCTCCGGGGCCCGGGGCTCCTGCGCTCCCACCGCTGCCGCGCCGGGCACTGGACTGTGCCGTCAACATGAGCTAATGCTGACACACAGTAAATATTAGCAGGCAGAACGGTGGGAATCAGAAGGAAAATATTTAACAGCTCATTCTCTTCCTACAAAGATTTCCATTTAGAAAGTTGACTCCAGTGTGCCTCTGCATGGTATTTCTTTAGAACAAGTTAAAATCAAAATAAAATGGTCAGATCTGTAATAGCTAAGGTAAGAACTGAGTTGCTGAGCCTTAAAAAAATTCACATGGACTGGTTCAGCTCTCAGATAGATCAGTGCAACTCGGACTGATCCAGTTAGCGCTAACGGCAGCTTTGCACTTGTGTCGTGAGAAAAACCAAACTTGGTAACGCTGCCTTCCCGCCGGATGCCCATTTGCTCTGGTAGGAAGGAGTTATCAACTGAGCAACTTCTAATTTTTCTTTTCCCCTATTTCATTAAAAACAAAACCCAAACCCTGACCTAAGCCACAAAAAAACCCCCAAAGCCCCAGACATAATTTTGCAAAGTGGAGATAGGAAAAGGACATTTTATTTTTTCCAGGGGGTGTAATTCCAAATAGGGAATGGAAGGCTCCGTCCTGTTACAAGCCAATACAGCTATGAATGCCTAAACCCAGATGTAAACGATGTTGTATTTCCCTTGGTGGAATCAGGGTAATACCTATCAGAAAACATAATATTTTTTAAAAAGAGTAATTACAAATAATGCAAATGTGGAGAATGTTTTGGAATAAGTGAGTGTGTTGTGCAGTGCGCAAAAACGTTAGTCACAGCTCTTAATATTTGTTTGTGTCCTTGGCAGGCTTCAATGGCTGAGAACAGTATACCTCTATACACTACTGCTTCCATGGGAAATCCCACTCTGGGCAATTTAGCCAACGCGATGAGGGAAGAGCTTAATGGTGCAATGGAGCATACGAACAGTAACGGGAGTGACAGTAGTCCAGGACGTTCCCCTATGCAAGCAATGTAAGTACAGCAGGGACGCGCGCGTGGCTCGCGGCGTTGTCGTGCCGTCTGCTGAAGCGTGACTCTGGAGCCCTTCGTGGTTGGTGCCTGAGGTTCCTGGATGGAGCAGCAAGAGTAGACATCTCCATCTGGGGACGTGCTTAGGTTGATTGGAACATAAAAGGGCCGTTTACTAGTTCCCACATAAAACTGATCAGCTCGATCCAGTCCGACACGCACGTGGAGTCATAAAATTGTTAACTTGTTTGCGGTTCTCTTCTTTCAACCGTGCAAAACCTCATAGGCAACTGCGTTTCTTGGTGAAAAAAATGTGATTTCTCTGCCCTTCGGTCCACGCGACAAGCACGGCCAGCTGGGGCAGAAGTGGGAAGTGGGCTTGTTTGGTGGGTCTAAAAAAAGCCACTCGACGCACAACGCTCTGGCTAAGCATTAACGATGGCACACGTGAAGGTCTGTGTGATTTATAGATTGCTCTTAAAATATCAAAAGGAAAATTAATAGGAGCATTATAGCAACAGACGGCAGTATAATGAGTGCATATATAACCACATGAAGTAATGGGGGATCGCTGTCCCTGCTCAACGTGAATGGCACCCGGGCAGCGAGCTGGCGCAGGAAAGGGTAAGGCAGGAAGGGTGTGATGCCCCGATGGGTGTGTTCGGTATTTATGGGGTGACAGAGTGAGTTTGCAAAGCTGTAAACTCCCCCCTCCCCTCACATTACATACCGGGTAATTGGCAGCTGGTGAGGAAGCCAGGGTTTATAACTCTTGTAGTTCTCTCAAAACTCTGCGGAGCGGTTGACTACCTGTGCGAGTGACCACGCCGTGCTGCCTTTCTTCTGCCTGTTCCTTAAAACCGGCTGTAAAATTACTGGCTGACTTGCCACGGCTCACATTACGCATTAAAAAGAGAACTAATTTGTAGTCTTTCACTGCAAAGTAATTTGAATAAGGGATTTACAAAAGTAAGTCTAAATCAAAAAGTAGAAAAACATTAACCTAATACCATGATAGTAATTAGTTGTGAAACTAATTAGCATTTAATGGCAAAAAAGTTTCCCACCTGCATAATGTGTTGTCGGAGGGGAGGGGGCACCAAGGAATCTGAGGCTCAGGATACTTTGATATTGCAGCATTTTAAATCAGTGCACAAAGTGCTTTGAAAAAAAAAATCTTTAAAGATGGCAACATTCATTTTTAATTAATAATTAATTTAAACATTGTCTTTTAGCATTTACTTCAAAACATTCAAATAGTGTGTTTGGCTTTTCCAGTGATTGTTTGTGCAGTATTAATTATCTCTCCCAAAGTAGGGTTGCCTGACACACTTTCCATCTCTCACAAACGGATTCATCTTGAGGCAGTTTTAGTCACAATTTGTTATCCTCTGCCCGTGACCACGCAGGGCCGGCGTGAAGGAAGAGTGGAGGGACGTGGCTTTTCTCCAGAAACAAGACTTCTCCCAAGGGTTTCTCCTGGCCTAGCAGACAGGGATGAGCGTTTATGATGTTGCGTTAATCCAAGTAATTATTTTTTTGCAAGTTCAAGGCTAGTGTAGTTCATGCACTTCTCATTTCACCTAAGGTTTCGTTGTCTTTGAAGAGACTGCAAGGAGGGAAAAATAACCGAGTTGAAACAGTCTAGGACATCTTCCAGAATTGTGCATAGCCATGGCCTTTGTTGCACTTAATAATCATCTCTTAGCACATTGATACCAAGGTGAGGGGCACAGAACAAATACTGGAGAGAGAGGACGTCGGGGGGGAGGGATGCCTCATTTTCATTATTCACCAGAAAATCCAATTTTCTGTTGTAATATGGAAATGATTGTTTCCTGAGTGTTTTCATTTTCTCAGAATTGATAATATATGTGTTCTCTGCTGAACATTTCTTTTTGCTTAAGTAAAATGTGGCCGGGTGATGTGCCAATACCAGCCTCTGAGCTTCCCCATTAAAATGGAGCTTCTAAGTAGTTTGAAGGGATCTAAAGCCAGAACACCATTCACACGTCGTGGGATTTACCCTGTTTACTAAATAAAATCATGAGTCGACAGCAAATTTCCAGACGCTGTGCAACCTCTCATTTTCCATAAGCCTGCTTTGTTAATGACATTTTCAGTTTTTTTCGCAGAACAGATTTCCTTGTCATAATGCAAATTATTTTTTAAACAATTTCAGTATATTAGAATAAATCAAGCTTTAAACTTTATTGTAAGGTTTAAAGGACCTTGTTAACATGACAGCTAAGAAGTCTAACACTTTAGCTGAAGTCTTATTACCGCTTATTCGTTTCCTTTTTATGACACATTGAACCACGGCTAGGGTGTTGTTTTTTTTTTTTCTTCCTTCTCTCCCCCTCCTTTTGAAACACTAGAAAGTAGTCGCATAATTACAGCTTGGGGACATAACACTTTCATCCTGATATGCTCCAAAGGTAGCCACAAAGCAAACTACTACATGCTGTGTGCACCACCAGAACTCAGTGGCTTTAAACAACAGTCAGCTTTATTAAAAACTCCTCTGTTCCCAGAGTGGACAAACAAAAGAATTACTCAGATGTGAAAAGAAGGGGAATCTGTGTTCAGCAAGGTTATTTATTGTTAACCCCTTCTGGAGTCTTAGGCATCTACTTAAAAGGAGTGTACTGAAATTCTGTTACTATAAAAACAGAAACAGGAAACCCTTTCTTTTTTTTTTTTTCCTTTTGTCTGTCCCCCTCCCACTTTTTAAAAAATTTTTGCCTAGCCCAGCATTTACCTTTTCTGTAATTCAAGAGGCTGAATTCTTTAGTCTCTAAGGGAAGTTTTCCTTCCCTAGTTGGGGGTTTTGATGAGGTGGTAAATAGAGAGTCAGACTTACTTGAGAGATATGAAAGTCTCCTTTTGCCTTTGAGCTTATTTAGGCTTATTTATTTCAGTTGCTCTGAAATGTTTGAGCAAAATCACGGATTCAGTAAGGTTTCCTCCTCACACACCACTTTGTGGTTATAACTGAGAGAGTACACAAGGAGGTGAATTTTTTTGTTGTTTTCCATGCAGATCTCTCCCCGGGGGGTTGTATTACCCAGATAACGCTCCTAATTTTCTGGATGGAGCTTTTGCCAAGCTCGCTGTCTGATGTTTGTCCAACACGTGAGCTGCTGGAGGAGGCTGGCATGGCTGTGCCTCCCCGTGGCTTTGTGGCCCTCTCCGGCTTTGTCTCACTCAGGGTCGAGCAGCCCTTTTCATAACTTGGTGCTTGCTTTGCTTTTCACTCCTGAAGTTTTGGGTTTTTTTGACTTCTGGGAACCACACCAAACCTCAAAGAGAAACTCGGTGAAAACCGCCTGGTTTCACCTGCTTTCATAACAAAACCAGAAGTGGGGGGCAGAGTTTGTTTTGGAAAGGTTCAGGGACCTTTGAAGGAGCTTTCACAGCATTTTGGGTGGTTGCGAGCCCAGCAGGTACCTTTCTTACCTGCTGGCACCCGTTTGCTTCTGTCCCCTGGCCAAGTGGGGGGACACGGAGACGTGGCCCCCGAGCAGCCTTTGGGCAAACTCCCGTCCACGTGCCGAGGCCACCTCTGTCTGCTGTACGCGATGTGCGCTCTCCTCGCTCCTTCGGAAATTTCTCACCTGCGTTTTCAAAAATAATGCTATTAAAAAAAAAAAAAACACAGCAAAACCAAAAATCAGCCCGGCAGCAGCATAAAAACCAGAAAGCCAACAAGCAAGACTTTCAGATTAAAACAGCAGTAAAAAAGATAACTGCCATAAAGGCAGAGTAGCACATGCTTTATCGGTCTATATGTGTAGCTGCTCTTTCCCCCTTTTTCTCTGTTTCTCATTTCATGTTTTCTCCCAAGTGAGGGGCCCCACAGCCTATTCGTAAGTTTTTCTAGTTGCAAGTAATCAGCATGGTTTCATGTTCGCTAGGGCCACGAGCTGCCGGGACGGTTAGCACACACACCTCTGAGGTGATGATCTGCTCACGAGACTTTTTATATGCTTATGCTAATTGGTAATCTGTGATATTTGAATTGTCTTCTGCCAGTCTTTTTTTTTATCCCTCCGTTTTCGATAATTAGGTCAAAATTATATAAGCAATCTCCCTCTCTCTGTAATCTTTGCAAAAATTATGCGACATGCAGCCTCTTTGCTCCCAGGGATGTGTTGATGGGACACACATTTTTGAATTTGAAGGGAAAAGGTGTGTGTACGTGGATACTGCATCACTTCTCCCCACCGCTCCTTTGTTGGATGGGTTGGAAGGTGCAGATGATACTTTAGTATTGATCTAGCACTTTACCACTCAAGAAGTTGAAATATGCAGAGACTTGAAAGGCATTCACACTTCACATTAGAAATGTCTGTAGTCAGCAAGTTCGATGCTTCCTAAACTGATCCAGGCTCAAGCTGAAATAAATAAATAGGGTGCAGTACAGCTTTGCAGGCTGTATGAGGGTAGAGCTGGTTCGCCCGGGTCACTTGAGGTAGGCAGGGTTACCTTTGGCTTGTACGCGGACACCGAGTACATTTTCCCTGTTTTGGTGATTTATTCTTGCTGTCCATCAGTACAACGGAGTACAAACTGCATTGTCGTTCCTATCCACACAAAACCTAAAATAAAATGCGGCTATTTAAAATCATTCATTTCAAAGCAAAGCTGCACAAAGAGAGAAAAAGTTCTTACAATGAAGGTTTGCGTTTCAGATTATGTTTTCATGTAGCCAATGTGAAAGGGTTAAATCAGCCTGCATGGAAGAAAAACAAGACTCTAGGAGGTGGATATCAACTCAATGAGAGACAGAGTGGGACTTGAACTCATTAACACTTTATTTTAAGGGATTGCCTACAACATCAATTATTTAGGAAGCAAACAGGGTCTCCATTGCTGTGTCGCATTATTAATACTTGGTAATGTCAATAAAATCCTACTTTCCTATAAAGTCCCACCAACAAGACACTATTGACTCACATGGCTATTTTACATTTCAAAAGCTGCCGAACAAAAAAAAAAAAAAAAAAAAAGAAAAAAAAAGGTAATTTGTATTTGTATAGGATTTGTTGTAAATATGATTTACGAACAACATTTTTCAATTGTTATCATACCCGTTTTGAATGACCAAGCCCCATTCCCCTGCGGGTTATTCATGTGCTATGCTGTAATGAGAAATTTGGCAGATCTCATCTCTTTAGTACATCCTTGTGCCCACCATGAGCTGGGGATCATGTTCTGCCTTGTTTACAGCTGACAGTGTTATTATTCTCGTTAGGACTGTGCTTTCTTATCATATTGTTGTGTTGAGCGAGCCTTTTCCTCTCTGTTTGTGTTTCCTGGCAGGGCTTTTCTTCCCTTATTGACAGTTTGTAAAAATATGCATTAATTTGGAGTTTAAAGCATGTATCATGGTGTCTCTTTGCTGTGTTTGCTTGAAGTTGATTAATGATAGAACCTCACTTGGGGTCGTCCTCTGGAGAGTTGTCTCACAGGTTCTGCATGTTAACGAGAGACGCCGCACACACAGCGAGCGATGATTAGCCCAGCCTCCGCCGGCTCGGCGGGCTGACAAACCGCTGCTTTGCCATTCGGATGCTTATTCCGCTTATTTATCCAAAGATTGTATTAATCAACTTAATATGTCAGCTGAGAGCGTTTTCTCTCGATCCCAAGGCGGAAACCCTTTCGAGGTGCTCCTCCCAGAGTGTTTTCCCGGGGAAGTTGAAGCACTGCCTGCCCGGCGTAGCCTTTGCTTGGCTTCGGTGGCCGGCGCCGAAGTTGAGGGTCTTCTCCTTGGTGACCTGGAGCTCTGAGACCTGGCACACCAAGTCCGAATACCCAAACCGCCTCACATTTCTCCCCAAACCACCCGCGCTGTCAAAACCATTTTTTTTAAACGAGCGACTTGCTGACTGACCGTGTTTTTGTTGTTCCAGGCACCCTGTGCATGTCAAAGAAGAACCGTTAGATCCAGATGAAAATGAAGGCCCACTATCCTTAGTGACAACAGCCAACCACAGTCCAGATTTCGATCACGACAGAGATTATGAAGATGAACCTGTAAATGAGGACATAGAATGAGTATGTCTGACATCATTATCCTGAGAATGAAGATTGGAAGAACACGTCAAACTTAGCTGTGAAATCTCTCCATTATTGTACAGTCTGGAGGATTCTCAGTCCACTTTGACAACTATGAAATATGTTAACTCTTAGTGCCATCAAGTATCCCATTTGGGAGTATTTTTGATTTTTCTACTTTTTGTTGAAAAAAGGAATTTGTACTCTGTGCATTGGATGGACTTGTTTGGTACTTGGGATTTTCCTCTCTTACAGTCAACATCAGTGTTGTAAATTTGCTAAACTGATTCACTTGCATTTAGCAGCCAGCTGTGGACTGCAGGTCCTGCCAATTTTGGACACTTGAGGACATCAAACTGAGCATGTACACCTGAACTGCAGATCAAGTCTTTGCCCAGATTTTAAGGATTCCAATGGACAACATATTTGCACAGTACTGCATGTTGATTATCACTGCCTTTACTCCATTTTTTCTTGTTTTTTTTTTGTTGGTTTCTTTTTTTTTTTCCTTTTTTTTTTTTTTTTTTTTTTTGCTTCCATTTGGGATGGGGAAGGCCTGTGTGTGCACGTGTGTGGATATGTATGTGTGCGTGTGAGCGTGTATATTGGGGAGGGGTTAAAAGAAAAAATTATCCCAAACTTTTTAATGTATTGCTTTTATTTCCCCGCCCCACTTCTCCTCTACCATTTTTAAGTTCTGACCTCAGGCCTCATCTGGGCCCAGGGCCTCTCAGAGGCTTCAACGTTTTCTGTACTTTGTGATGAATGTTAATAGGTGTTTTTATTATACGAAGCTGAATGTCATTGAATTGTTTGTAGTTTTTTCTGTCATTCATTCCAGTTTCCTTCAGATGCCACCATGTTTTCTTTAGCTATGGAAAACATTCCATTTCGGTGTCTCCTTTTTTTTGTTGTTGTTTTTTGAAAAGGTCCCAAATGCTGCACTATACATGTGGAAGGGTTGTCCAACGGAGAGAGAGGAACGAAGTACTGCAAGAATGAGAATGAATGACAGATGAACATAGAAACACTGTAGGAAGCAACACAGATTCATTCCACAAAGCAGTATTTTTAATATATTTCTTTTTGTTTGGGTTTTTTGATTTTTTTGATTTTTATTTTTTTTTTTTTGGCAGCAACAGTGAATATTAGCAAATGCCACAAAATTGAACAGCACAAAGAAATATATGCAGCACCAACAGAGTTCACTTTTATTAGAGAATGAATAGTACAGTGGCAGGTTCTCGGTTGTTTAACACGAGTTCTAATGGGTCAACAAATCTTTCTGGAATATCTAAGATTACCGAGATGGGCACCTATACATTTATTATTACAATTTTTTTTTTTTCTTTTTGCATTTGCATTTGCAAATAGTGGTTGGAAAGATGACTTCATTAAATTGTTATTGTACGTGGTGATGTTTCACGGTTAAACATCAGTTCAGGATTGCTTGGTGGCATTAATCTGTTTGAATACAAATTAGATTTCAGATTGAACTTGTTACGGGAGTTAATAAGGATGAAGCCCCACTAATGCTAAAGTGTTAATTTTCAGCTGTGCAAATCCAGTACTGCAGTTAAGATTGTTATGCAATATTACACCAGCCAGTATGGAAACCTCGCCGTAGGAGTCGGGAGATCTAGGAGAGAATTCGCGCCGGGGCTTGTTAGGCAAAACTGGCAAGGCTCTTCAAAGCAAACATGACATACAAAATTTGTTGCGATAGGTCAGTAAACCTCGGTCACCAAACACCTAAACATTTTCATTCTGCAACCACTTTTCCGTCACTCATTTATTTATGTAGGACTGTAGCTTTTTTATTATTTCAAAAAGCCTTTCAGAGCTTAATTTATATTCTCCTTTGTACCTTTTTTTTCCTAAAATTACCAAAGATATTACACAAAGGTAAATTATGTTCTCTGTTATATGCTTTATCTTGTGAAGCCAAATATCCTCTTATTGTTGATCAAAGGAGGTTGAAGAATTTAGAGGGAAATGACAAGATGTGGGCTATTGCTAACCTGAGAGGGAAACTGCTCCTTTATTCTAGAAAATTTAGAAGGCCAAGTAGATGTCCGAACCAAAGTTGTTACTTTTTATTTGCAATTCTTTACAGTGACCAAAACGAAAGTCTGTAAAGAGGAATCGAGGAGAGCTTTTGAGGCTAAAACTAGGAATCAGTGTTATTGGTGGAGCTATGAGAAGGGAGCTAGAGAAAGCAAAGACACAGTTATTTCATGGAAAATTAGAGTATCAGATAAAGGAGACAGTTTAACAAAATACAGAAGAGAACAGAAAAGCTCCCACAATTTAACTGGACCACATAATAGTATTTCTAGAATTAAATGAAAAAAAATTTTTTTGGTCTTTGGTTCTACAGATTGTGTGCCCCTTCTGTTTCGGGACTGTGCTAGGATGACTGCTTTAATTTTGGTTGATCTTGGCACGTTTGCATAGTTTTGTTTAGTTTTTGGTCAGCATTTTTCATAAGGAAATAACACTCCTGTCCACTCATAAGCTTTGGTACAAGAAATTTTATTGGCAGTTACTTTTATAAAACTCAACTCTGCTTTCTGTTTCAAAAGACAAAAAAAAAAAAAAAAAAAAAAAGAGAAAAAGAAAAGAAAAAAAGGGCAGTCTGTGGTCATTTGAAACATTTTTTTTTCTTTTGTTTAAATTATATCCAGGCAGCTTCGTGACGTGCCGGCGGTAGCCAGATGGGTATCATGAGAATTGAGCCCTGTGCTTCTAAACTGAGTGGTTTGCTGGTTAGTTTGGTATTCAGAAGGGGATAAAAATCTGGTAGATTAGTTCATTCTCAGCATGTGTAGCTAGACATGAGTAAAGATAACAGCATGAGAAACTGTTAGTACGCATACCTCAGTCCAAACTGTTAGGGAATGAGTAAATAAAAAATACATTTCACTCAGTTGCACTTAGTTGTATGTCTTGCATGCTTAGTCTAAAGACTGTAGCAAAAATAAAAAAAATAAAAAAAGAGAAAAAGAAATAAAAAATTAGATTTTAACATATCTGGCAGGTGTTGCAGCCTTGCAGAAGAACCAACTGAAAATCTCAGGCTTTACATCAAGCAAACTTCACTATGATTTTTACAATTCTGATTCTGTATCCCTTTGGATATACAGTTGCTTCTTTAGGGAGGGGTTTATTATGTTGTACATATATATCCCACTGTGTCTGTGTGAGCCTTTGTCTTTTGGGGGGAGGGTGGGGAGGGAGGAAAAGGTGGAAAGGTCCTTTTTTTAGATATCATTCCTCAAAAGGAATAAATGCAGACCTGTTTGTCAAAACACCTTTTGCTTTTTGTGCAACTGCTTTATATTAACTATACTAAAAAAATAGCTTTGAAAAAAAAAAAAAACTACTGTATGTAATGGAATTGCAGAATACGCTGCACATGTATTTTATTTAGTTATCCTTGCTTTAAGAATATTGGATGACATTTGCTGACATGTGGGAGAAAATCCCTGACTTTTTTTTTCAGCTTTTAAATTGTAACATAGTTGACAGATTTTTTTTTTTCTCCTGTTATCATTGATCGAAGCATTTTTGTACAGTTTTTGTGTTTAAGCTGTTTTTTTTGATACTTTCCCACCCCTTCTGTTATCTTACCACTGCCTTTTCTGGCTGTCTTAAACAAAGTTCATATATTTGAAAGGAAAAAAAAAAAAAAAGTCGTTTAAAAAAAAAAAATGTTTTTCTCCTGCTGCAGTAAATATTTTGCATGATGAATTCCAGGGTCACACTTTCAAAGTTTATCAGTGAAGTAGTGATTAATAATGGGGAGTGTCAAACTATTGAACTTTTGTATAAAAAAAAAAAAAAACTTTACAAGGTGCCAAGATGTAAAGACAATTTGTTACATGTTTTTTTTCTCAAAGAAAAGCGTACATTATGAAAGTAGTACCATGTATCAGGTAAATCGCTGTCAGGAATGAGAGTCAAAGCCTTCCTTGTCCACAAAAAAAAAAAAAAGTTTGTAAATGTAAAACCTGTTAGGTTTCTGCATTCAACTAGAAGTGAAATGAAAAATCAAGGCTTATGTAGAATAAATGACCACAAAAAATATTACCTTTTTTGATTCTCACTCGCAAGAGTCCCACTGCAGGTCCCGCACCTCCCCTCTCCTGGAGCTCCTGCTTCGGGAGGAGACCGGGACAGGGATTCTGGTTCTACAAATATTGCAGATCATTAGATATTTTATATATATACATACATAAATATATATATATATATAAAGTTTTTTAAAATAATTTTGAACTATTGTAGTTTTCAGATCACCAGTAATCTCACGTTCATTATAGCATGGAAAAAAAAAATGTGTTTAGACTCTTTTGAAATCCTTTGGTACCTTTGGTTAATGAACTCAGAGCGAGTTTTTAGATGTTTCAGAAGTCATTTAGTATTCTAGTCTTGCGAGGTGAACTTGCAGTTAACGACTGCATTTTAATGGGCCCAGAACAGGTAACAAAGTCTCTTCTACCCATAAGCCTTGATGAAAATGGTACAGTCCAGACTGTTAGCATGGTGCTTTGTGTGTATGTGCTGCCAGTAACAAGATTTTTTTTTTTTTTTTTTTTGATAAGGCATAAAAGAAACTCATTCCTTACATCAACTGTAATTCCATCATTCCATGTCTGTTGATACAGACAATAAAAAATGTTGTGTAGTCAGTACTAATTACTGACATTATAGCATTCTCAAATGCAATAAAAATGCTGGTTGTTCACACTGGTAATGCAAGTTGCCATGTCCTAAGTTTTTGTTTTGGTTCCCCCTCCCCGTGACTCCCGTGTCACGTCCCCCGAGGCCCCAGCGCTGATCCATGGAGCAGCTGGTTGCATCTCGCCCGGTGTCCCAGCACGTTCATGGACGGTCTCGTCTCTCTCCTTGGGCCTAACCCAACCACATCCAATTGCGAGATATTTGAGCGGCGGTTTCATGGCCGGGCGGCCGTTCGAGGCTTGGGCACTGGAAGCGAGGAAGACGCTCCTCCTTGAAAGAATCCATCTGTTTTTCCAAGAATGTTCATCAGCATTTGACCGTTAGGGCGTTGGGGGTATTTGCTTTCTCCTTGGATTCCACTTCAAAGGGGAGAGCGTGAAAGAAGGGGTCTGGGGCCTCATCCTGCAAATCCTCCCAGGCGCGGTGCCCTGACGGGAGCCGGGCTGTCGGCTTCGGTAGGAAGGGTTGGACGCGCGTTGTACGTATGCATAAGGGCGTTTGCAGGATCAACCCCTTGGTCCACAAAACCCTGAGGAACAAAGTCCCAAGTCACACTGTCACCTGACACAAACCTTGAAGGAAAAAACCCACCTTCTTTTCTTTCGAGTAAGCACACATGTATTTTCTTCATCAAGTTTTATAAAGAAAAATAAAATGTTTAATAACTAGCATTAGCAGCAAACTGAAATTTCAGAGGAGAGATTTTTCATGAATAATTCATTAAAATTTCACATCTGCAAGATTAGTCATCCAAATAAAATGCTAATGTCAAAAACATGCACCGTCTATAATATTCTCATCAAGAAATCTTTTTGCATATAATGATAAATGCTTAAATTAGTACAAATGATTTTATAAAAATATTCTATCATAAAATTATACCAGATAACTACTTTTTTTTGGGGGGGGGGGGGGGGGGGGAGAGAGGAGGGGAACCTTTGCACACTCACTTTAATGTGTCTCAAAATGGTATTGACTGCTAGATTTTAATAATCAAAATACAGAGAATTAAATTGGGAGTTTGGTTGTGTATTGCGCTTTTATCGCTGGTGAGATTTTTAGTGAACCGGAGAGGTCCTACTTGTGGGGTTATAGTTTTCCTAAGTCACAGGCCGGGGGGTGTTAAGCCAGAAGTTGGTAACGTGTTTTGTCACGCTCTGCACCTCTAGAACATGGGCGGGAGAGTGAGCTCCAGGCAGGGGAACACGTCCCGAGTGAGCCCCAGCAGGGGCTCGGCTCCTGTTTGAGGACAGTGTGTCCCCATACCGGTCACCAGCCCCTGAGCTGGGGAGCCGTCCCAGTTGACTTGGGCATTTCGCCCCTCCCCGGACATCTCGGCAGCGGCGAGGGGGCTCGGAGGCCCGAGTGTGGTGTGTGTTTGTCATCTGCCCACTTCCAGCGGCCACTGGTTCCAGGAGAGCTGCTGGGGTAGGTGCCAAACGCGGCTTGTGCCGAGGAGCTGGCACCGGGTTGAGGAGCAGGATCAGGCTCTTCCCCTCCTGCCCAAGTTAACGTTGCCCCAGCAGTGGGTGAGGGCCTGGCTCTTCGCGTTTTGCACCATCTTTGTGTGACCAATCCCACCTCCCCCGCTCGGCTGCCGTGTCGTGCAACGCCACAAAACGCCTTCGTGCCTCACAGCGCTGCCACCAGCAGCAGCCGGCTGGGAAATACCTTTTCCAGTCAGAAACGCTGTTTCCCACCAGCGCTGAAAAGCACTTTTATGGTCAGCGGTGAGGCAATGTATCTCTGAGTAATTTCCGAAGAAAACCGGAGCCAGGGCGTAGTTTTTCTGGGTTTCTGCTGTACCGGAGGGAGAAGCAGCAGAAGATAAGTGGGTCCCAGCCCAGGAGCTGTTGGCCCAGGAGGAGATGGCAGCCGACGCGCACCGTGCACACCCAGCTGCTCTCTGCAGATGATCTGAACGGTGACATTTAACTTGGGCCGTGATCACAGAGTACAACAAATTTCACATTATTGGACTAATTTAAGGGACTAGCAATTCCCGGTGCCTCTCGCTTACGCGCAGACACACATACACACCCTTCGTCACAACAAAGTGTAATTAGCCCTTCTTGACCTATTAATCAGGCTCCATCTTCAACGATGATGTTAAACGTTCATTTAATGGCGTGTTAATCAGGGCTATCTCTCATCTCCGTTGCGGCAATGGTTAATGCCATCATGCCAAAGCTCTCTTCGTCCTCATCTTGCCACGGTGGTGGCAAAAATCCACCGTTTCCCCCAACGTGGTGGGACACGGTCCTCACGCGCCTTTGAAGCCTCCGTGCTGTCCGCACCCGTTTTTGCCCCAAACCCCCAGGGTCGAGGCCTAGCGAAGGCCGCCTTTTTGCCCCATTTTATTAGCTTTGTTAGATATAACTTCAAAGAACGTGAGCTAGAAATGGTAAACAACATCACCTTGGGTTATTTAACAAAAAGCAGCCCCTCCTCCCTTCTTATTCCACAGGAAGTCTCTCTATCTGGAGGAAAAGAAATAAAACCCTCCAGTTTGTGGGGTTCTGGATGTATTTATTTAGAGGAGTTCAGTGGCCATTTTTTATGCATCTCAGAAGCCTGAAAAACATTTTTTTTTTCTTCAAGTTATAATGTTAATTTGAAGGTAACCGTCCTTTCAAGGATTAATTCCAGCCAAAGCAATAACCATTATTTACCAGAGTTTGACATTTTTATCACTCATCATATTAGCAAATTTCCATTGAAAATGCTAAAATGGTTCGTCATAAGGCACATAACTGCTTTGGCTGTAAAAATGACCAACACAAGTGCCTGTACTCAAACATTAAATTATACTGTAATTAATAAAGACAGTTAAACTGTCTACTAGCAACAGCAATTTAGGTAACCACATTTGATCGGCTATAAATTGTAACTACATTAAAATTCCAGAAATATTAGCAATATGGATTACTTGATGGAAATAGGTGCTGATCACCAACACTCCTATTTTACAACGGAAGCACAGGTCATGTTGGCCACAAAACTGTGGGCGAAGATCAAGGCTGAGTACTTTTAATCTTGTGAAACAAGCAATTACAAATAGTTGCATCGATTTGTTAAAAAGCTTTAGGTGACATAAATTGTTTCCTGTTTAGCTTATTGCTCTGATACATAAATGTCACTGAGTATAATATTAATTAGGGTCACGGAACAACAAGGGTCGGGTGATATAGTGTACGATCAAGGATGTGTCAATCCTTTGTGAAGGCAAGAAAAGCTGCGGCCCCTTTGCACTGCAGCGCTCAATGCATAATTTTATGTGATGACAAAAGAAAGTAAAGGAAACTGTATTTTAATATGTGAAGTAATTACTTTAGTACTAATATAATTTTACAGTTTAGGATAAATTACAATGTTTTCATTCTCCTGCTCTTGCCACATAACATAAAAATCCACATATAGCATCAATAAAATAGAATACTGTTTATAAAGGCTTTCTGCTGCACAAGACCAACACTATTCCTCCTAGCAGATGGAAACTAAGCACACATTTCAGTCTGGTGTGTGTTTCTACACTTAATATTTTTTTTTTTTTAAACCAAAAAATGGGCTGTGCAGGTTATTTACTTAACATAAATCAAATGTATCATATACACTGTTTCTTTGGATTGGCATACGACTTAGAAAAATACAGTAAGATTCTGAAAAATCTGGAGAAAATTTATTAAATATGATTTTTACTGTAATAGAATATTAATGTAACCCAATGCTCATTTCCCATTAAGTTGATCCCTTTTTAATACACACATGCTTTTTATTATTTTGCACTCATGCGAAAATTCCACATTCAGAGAGTTTCCATCTCCTTAGGAATGTCTCTGGCAAAGGCACAGTAAGAAATCTTGAACTAAAAAAAAAAAAAAAAATAGACAGCAAATATCGAACGATAAGATGTGGCGAAGCGCTGATGAACTGAAGCAAAAGCCAATGATATAATAAAGGGTAAAAAGGCATTCAGCACTGCGAGGGGAACAGTAGAAACAATTACACTTTAAACCCCTCCTTCTCGCTGCCACTGTACCACAGCACAGATGAAAATGTTTGATTTGCAACATAAAAGATTCATTAATTACCACTTGAATATTTAAAGCTATTTTGCAGACTAACAGAGGTAGATAAAGCACTGAATTAAAACCTCTAATAAAATTGTAAAAATATTTCTGCAAGTTTACCAGCGTTGCGATTCCTCCTGGTTTAGGGAGCCAGGCTTGGCTTGTTAAGGAATGACTTTTTTTTTTTTGGAGTGGTTATTTGAAGTAAGATGGTGCAATTGCACAGCACTATTTGTCTCTCATTTTTCAAATGTTTACTAAATACTTACTTGGACTCTCTCCCTTCACATGTGGTTGCCCTTCATGGGAGAAGTGGCTTCTACAAAACAATACAATGGATGATGAGTGTGTTTTAGCTATACATTCATTTTAACACATTTCCATATACAGTAAAAACATGTCTAGTCATAACTCTGGTATAATTCGCTGATATGAGGCAGTGGGGGAAAAAAAAAAATCTGTTAATCCTGTTATAATTACCCTTGTTAGACTTAAAAAAAAAAAAAAAAAAAAAAAAATTGGAACAGTATCCTCTTTTGCCAGGGTGGAGAATTCATGCAAATGGTAGGAATGGATCTCATGGAGCGCATCTTTGTAACCATGCGGTACATCCCGAATTTGCCCCACGGAGACTGAGCTGTTAGCTCCGGGTTTACTGGGTCTTTTGTTTAAATGCACAGATTACTGAGAACGAATCATGTGGTCACACCTAGAAAGAACAGTGTGACTTAAAAAAAAAGAAAAAGTATATATATTTATTTGCACAACTTCTAGGCAATGCAATCTCAGAGTGTTGTGAGCCCCGCTCACCAGGCGATGTGAATCTTGGTGGCTGAGGAGCTGAATTTGATGCTTGACAATTGCATATGTTAATTTTTACCTGTTTGCATTCAGTTGGCAGTCAGATTTTTTTTTAAAAAAACAACACATTCTATTTTTAAACAAGTGACTATTTGAAATCCACAACAGTGCACTGAGGGCTTGATTGCGGGCTGAGGGTTGAAAGATACAGCAACAGCTCTTTTAACAGTATGTTAACGATGATGAGTAGAGCCAAAGTGTATGGATTTAATAAAACACTTACAGCTCTTTCTCATTGTCATTAATTTATGCAGTCGGCCAACGAAATTAAAAAAAAAAATGTCCAGTTATATTTGGATACACCCTTTACACAACTGTTCCTGTTGTAATTATCGAGTGTCTGCTCCAATTAAAAGGATTTTTAAACTATTCCACTATATTTGGATGTGAGATGCCTGATTTCAAATATTTGTGGTAGGCCCAGAGCGCCCAAGGAGGCTGCTGCCAGCAAAGGGAGCCCCGTCACGGGCATCACCGTCTGCCATCACCTGGACTCCACCTTCACCACCAAATCCCAATATCCAGGGCAGTCGCTCTCTAGTCCTGCCAGAAAGGAAAGGGCGTACTCAAAATATTTCAGGCCTTACCCTTGCTTATTGTTTTTGGAAAGTGCTTTCTCTTTTTTTTTCTTTTTTTTCTTCCTTTTTTTTTTTTTCCTTTTTTCTTTTTTTTTTTTTTTTTCGGTTCAACCCGCTTGTTACTGTTCATTTGTGTTGGGCATGATAACAGCCTGTCAATTTATATCAAACATTTGGTGATGTTTGAAATATTTTAGACTTTAGAAAAATCACTGTCAGTGTAACATACACCCGCATATACTTTTTATGTGCTTTGATATGCATATAGAAAAGAAGTTATGCTAAGCATTCCTGAAAAGGGAGGAGCTGTAGAACTACTGAATTCCCTGGCACCACCATGTTTAGTACAGATGTCCCCAGAGTTGTTAAAAGGAGGCAGGAGCTGGCCTTGACCTGACAGTGCCTCGTGCCCATCTTCGCTTTGAATTTTGAGAGTAGCCCTGTGTATTCCAATAGCAAATGCGCACACACAGACATCCGTCACATTTTTTGGCTTTGCCAGCTTTGTAGGCATGCAGGAGGGGAAAATTATATTCACTGGCCATGACATTTACTGAAAACAAAAATAAGAAAAGTAAAAAGTAAAAACTTTTTATGATTTTGGCAAGGACTAGGGTTTATTTTTCACTTACTTGTTCAGGTTGAGTTTTTTCCCCCCGTTTCCTAGACATACAGGACAGACTTGTACTGTATGTAATTGCATGGGCAGAGCTCTGGAGAGCCTTCCAAACACATGATGTTTATGCCTCATGCTCACCCTTGCTAATTTTAGATATTGCTACTTTATGCTGCATTTTCAAAACGTCCCTCTGACACCTTGTGCAGTTTGGAGTGTTCTCACCTGTTTACAGCACTACTGAGTGCTGGCAAATTCAAAACAAAAACACCTGATAAAAATCAAATATTATGTTGCTAACTGCAAAGTTCATTTCCCCTCAGAAGTCCTTCTTTAATTATAAAACCCGCATAACCCATTTCCTTTGGTGTGCAGAAAGGTGTGTAATTAAACTATCAGCATAATACCTTTCTACATGTAAAACCTGCACTTATGAACTTTAACTGCTGAATAAAAACTCCTATTACATGACCATTAAGTATTATGAATAAAGCAAGTCATTGTAGTACTTGATTAATTTTTATGCACTAACCATTGTGTTCAGCACAAATTTGGTTGCTGTAGGTGTCCCCTCCCTCGGCTGTCCCGGTGGCTCAGCCATCTTCACCTAGGTTGCTGCATCTCTCCGTGCTTTTCGCCTGGCCATGGGGCAGTGTGCCCTTTCTGTGGTCGCCACAGAGGAGGAATGAGCTTTGCTCTGGTTCCGTAATGTCCCATCACGGCGTGGCCAGGGAAGGGGGCACGAGGCGGCGGTGGGGAGGAGCAGGTCCCCTCCATGGGCAGGGCTGAGCCCCGACTCACTCATCTCATTTGTGGCTGGGCCAGGAGTTCCTCTCAGCTGGGTATTTTTTAACTAATAAGGGAATCCTGATTTAGCCATCTTTGTTGTCAGCAGGCCCTCAGAGGAGAACCTCTCCATGCCATTTGTGCCTTCCGTGTTACAGGATGCCAAAAGCTTCGCCTTATACATGTTACCTACAGCTCCGGTCCTCGCAGAAATGTGTCCTCCACATATCAGCATCTTGCCAAGTGACGTGGGAAGGCAAAAATAAATATCCCAGCTAAAACCCACAACTCCAAAATCTTAACTGACAGCAAGGCAGAGAACGCCAAGATGCTGCGGAGGATTATATGGCGCTGGTCCTGGATGCCGAGGAGCCTGCACCCAGCAGCCGAGAGGACATCTCCCACCTTACATGCGAACGCTCAGGTCCCCAAGCCATTATTTATCAATTCCTCGCAGCCACGTTCCCCTGTGCTGCGTGATGATTATATTGAGGCTGATCTTGGAAGTCTGGAGTCAGGAAGTTTAGCTCAGTTATAATCAATAGCATTTCCAGCTCTTGGAAATCTGCACTAACCACTCAAGGCAGCCAGTCTGCATTATGTCCTTGTCACATGTATATATTTGCATGTTCATTAGCCATGTAGTAGCACAGCTGTATGTGGTTTCATTTAGCTTTTAATTATCTTCTTTGGGTTGGTGTTTTCATCTCCACCAGACTCAGCAAAGAAAAGAAAATCACTTAGGCAAAATAAATGCTGCTGAGCAAGTCTGGGTCAAGCAGTACTATTCCTTGTGCATCTTACTGTTCCATTGCAAAAGAGATATTTGGTTCAAAAGTCCCAACAAATAAATAATAATTCTGTCTTTTCATTTCCCCCATCATATGCTTATCTTATTCAGGTGGTTGTGGTTGTAATTTTTCATTTGCAGCAGGTGGTTGTTTACATATTAGATAAACTCCATCCTTACAGTCCTTGGCATGGATGTTTGTATTTGCTCCAACAGCTGTTGTTCCAGCACTCGCTCGCACACAGATCAAGGCATCCTCCTCTTTTGATGGAAATGACTCATACCTCAGATGAGCTGAAACAAAAATACCATGCTCAGCTGCAGACACCTGCATTCATGTACTGGGTTTAAAAGTTAGGATGTGGGTTCTAGCTAATTTTATTCTCTTCAGGTTATTATACAACATCCTTTATTTTGGTTTCTGAGAAATTTCCATTAGTAAGAACAAAACAAGGTGACTAATATCTGTGTTGAACTTTCTTCTCCTTTCCCCCCGCCCCTCCCAATGCACAAAGAGAAAAATTATGTGATTTATTTCTTTCACCTCAATTACTTGTAACAAGTCCAGCCCTAATGCACTCTGCTTTGTTTCACTGTCTTGCAGGGTCAAAGGCTCCGGGGTCATCTTTGGTTTAGCGAGCAGTGAGGTTATCTGCAGCTTAACTACTGTGCAGACAGAACTGGGGTGCGATGCTGGGCTCCCTCCCCTCCCCCCCCATACACTCCTGTCCCTCACGTGTGCAGCATCAAGGCCCAGAACAAGCGTTGATGGAGAGGCCAATCTTATTTCACAGCAGTGACAATGAGAGCTGAGCTTTTAAATACGTGGTGACTTAAGAGCAGTCATGGCGAGGCGCGGAGCAGCAGGGCTCTGAGGGTGCTGCAGGAGCAGCGCTTGCAGAGCTTAAGCAGAATGCGGCCGAGTACCCCCAGCACCACGAGATGGGGGCAACTGCCTCTGAAATTTGAGATTTTATATATATATATATATATATATATATATAATTTTTTTTTTTTTTTTTTTTCCCCCTCTCCTACAGACGTAGTGCAGTAGGAACACAGGAGTGATAAAAACCTGGAAGTCCTCAACTGCTGGCTAGCAGATGGGTGTGTGGGCTTCTCCTTGGCTAATGGAGGATATCACTGGGCTTCCCTAGGGAAATACAACACCTGGCTGTTTGGTTTGCTGATCAGCACGTGCTCTTTAAAAAAGTTCCTTGAATCAGCTCAGGGTGAAAGTCATGGCTGGTTAGAAAGCGCCCACTAGTACAGATAAATTGGTCTACCTTCAGCCTCACTGCAGGTGATGTCTAACAGTCCCCCACTGTTGAGGAGAGCACGTCTGGTTGATGAGCTAAAACAAGCCCCACCCAGCTCTTTCCGTGGTGGTGACTGGCATTTTACTGCCCTTGACATTTTTTTTCTTCTTTGTGAAGGAATGGGGCATATTCAGTGCTGATGAGACAGGGCACAACTTCACTGGAGCCTACAGTACTGTTTTCCTGTTGCCCCAGTGGTTTCTTTGGAGAAGTATTCCCAAGTGTCTGTTGGGGAATTGGAGCCAGGCTGACGGGAGCAGATGGTGTCTTATCAAAGGGCGATAATTGTTCATGAATTAGACTCCTCTGCATCACCTTCCTTGCACAGACCCATAGTAATGACTGGAGCAGGCCTTGTCTTCTCTGCTTGCCTTTGCAAGAGCTCTCCTGTAGCAGGGGAAATATATTTTTATAGTTTGCTTACCTTGACACTTCAAACATTTTCCCAGCAAGCTGAAGATGTAATTAAATGACATGCCAGATGCCAGTGTGCGTTATATTATACCACCTCTCAGCTGGGCTAGCAAAAGGGAATGAATGGAGCCTTAAGACAGCTCTCCTATAGATAGTTATTATCTCTTTTCAATAAAGAATGGGTAAGGTTGAGCAAAATGTCAGTAAACCTGTAATTTTCTAGCCTTTCAGTTACCTCTGTTCTGCTGATCCACCGGTGATGTGAAGTTTTGTTGTACTTTATTCCATCAATTATGGCATCTCTCCAAGAAGGCGGCAGGCTCTTGTGTCACATATGCATATTTATGATAAGGTATGTTCCGCTCTTCCTGTTGTGCCTGAAACCAGGTGTGCTGGGCCTTTTGAGGTGGGTGTGCAGTGTGGCCTCTTTAGGGCAACGAAGCTTTTGGGGCAAAGTTTTTTAGCTGTGGGCTGAAAAAACAAAACCTTGCTGGGAAAATGACAGCAAGATTTCATAACTTGAAACTTTAATAAATTAAACTATTTTTATAACTTTAATAATAAGATTTCTAGAGCATATTTGCTTACTTCATTGTATCTGCTACCTCAGAAGATGGATCTGGTGTATCTCTTGGCTGTTGCACTCAGGTTTTAGAACGCTGGGTTTTCAGCTTTGCAGGACACCGGCCCAGTGCTCGGGGAGACAAGATGTTGGCTGTCACAAGACAAACTTGCCAGTGAGATTTATTTACTTACTTGGAAGTGGAAATGTTATTTTAATAATCCAGCCAGCACGGGAGTGGAGGTGTTGGATATTCTCATTGCTGGCCTGAAGAAGGGTTTGCTGGAGCATCTTGTGATCCTCTCGCTGCTGGCGAGGTGTGCTCCGCAGGCGCCCGGGCCAGGGAAGGGAGGGACTGCAGGAGCAAGGGCTGTTTTCTGCCATCCCTTGGAAAACCCAAACCTTGATAATTCTTCACCTAGATATTTACATTTATCAAGAGCATAGGAGTCATGCTGTTTTCATACCAGTGTTTTTAATGGGCTGATGACTTCTTGCCATCTGGAGAGCCAGTGGCACTGGCCAGACCCAGCTCGACCTGAACCAGAGCACTAAATCTACCACCAACAAGGCTCTCCTCTCATTTTTGGGAGTGAGACGTTTCATTTGACAGAAGAAAACAAGAGCCTGAAACTTTCTCATGCTGTCAGTTCAGCATGTGCAAGGCACTTCTTTCAGAAGTGAGGCGTGCTCATAATTAAAGATTAATTTACTAGCACTAAAACCAAAGCTTTCCTCAAAGTCTACTGTCAACAGACATGCTCCCTTTCAGTGACATTTGCATTTCTAATTGGGACTGCTTATTACCAGAAACTCTCTGCAGCTGAGATTTAATTTTATATACTTGCTGGTTGTCCTCTTAAACCTGCAACTGATGTTACCTAGTGTCACTTGCCGTGTGTGTGTGTGTGTGTGTGTGGGCACAATTTCAACCTACCAGGTGGGCTTGACCATATGTATGCACGGGAAACCACGACGTGCATCAAGGAGATGGCTTGTCAATGACATATGCTGAAAAGGTCAGTCCATATAGAAAACCCAGATGTGCAGAGGAGCAAGATCAAAAATGGAGAAGGCCAACTCTCTGCTTCTGTGAGGTGGTTAATGTTGTCTCCGTTCTCTCAAACTGTGATATTTCTACTTTGGAAGGTAAGTTCAGACTCTTACAAACCTTAACACAGATGTGAATCACTTTCCTTCTCTAATTTACTGATTTTTTTTTTCTTTTGTCCTTGAAGAACTGATACAGAGAAATCTGTTTAACAAGTTATAGCATACCGTTTAGTCCCTTAGTCATCAGAAATTGTAAATAAGTGGGCTTCTGTGGCATGGAACTCCCCGTTCCTGTATGTCCTGTTTTAGTGCAGGGATCAAAACCCCAGTGGGCAGAGTCCTGTACACACACTGTGAGAGAGACGGTGCCTGCCCAGAAGAGCTTGCTGCTGGAATAGGCAGAAGAGAGAGGAAATATTATTATTCCTCTTTAACAGATGGGAAACCAAGGCGCAGAGAGTTGAAGAGGCTTGCCAAAAGTCAGACAGAAAGCTGAAAACAGCCAGGAACCGAATCCAGGTCTGCTGAGGCTCAGGCCAGTGCCTTAATCACTTGTCTCTTCATAGATTTTATTTCTGCAGTTAATTGAGTTATTCACTATGAAATTTCTGCCTCTAGCTAGAGTGATGGTTCGCCTATATCTTCTACTCCACACATAATTCCTTTCCATTTTTTCCCCTATATGCATCAAGCAGCCTTTCCCATCCTCCTGCTGCTTAGGAAGGTTCTCTGCAAAGCTCTGCCATCATCTGTGTACCCTGACCTGACCTTCTTCACAAATAAATTCCTTTCTTCTTTTCCAACCTCAATCCGATTTGCCCACAGCTTTAGGATAATTCATGTCTGGAGCTGAAAGCACCATCGCTGTCTATAGAGCCTTTGCATGACTGCTGTGAATAACTCCCCAACTGAGGAATAACTCCCAAACTGAGATGCTCGGTCCCCTGGGAGGGACAAATTTTTGGGTACCACCATGGTCCCACCTCACGTGCATCCCAGCCCAAAGCCTGGTCACAGCAACCCCCCCCCCCCCCACACACACACACACAGTTCTGTGCTGGAGAAGTTCAGGGCGTAAGCAAAGAACTTATGCAAATTCTCTCCTATCCATCACCAAAGGGAGTCCTTCATACTTCAGAAATGATGGGAGAAACAATCTATCGATATTCTGTAATGAGCATAAATGCCCTTTATAAATTGTTTCCCTTTTATTGACTCTAAAGCAAATGTAGCCATGAATGCTGTACATTAATACATTTTATACCTTCTAATGGTTTGATGGCCTCATATATCCAGTAACGCTGAGAATAATCATTAGATTGTAAGGAGTGCAAAATATGTTTTATCACTTGAAAATGGAATTCCTTCTTGAAAGGTAAAACCAGTGGTAGATCATTGATTTGAAAGGTCAGGGTTAAAAAGCTTATTAACGACTGGGTTAAGCTCTAGTAAAATTCTTTGTTTTACTCAGCTGTATGAAGCATTTAGCTAAGTGAGACTCTTCATTAGGACATTAGTGCTTTTATACTAGCTGTGTAAGGTAAAAATCAGTAATTTCCAGCTTATGTTCAGGAAAAAATGCATTGCAAGTAGCACACATTCCCAAATAACACCGAGCGACGTGTGGCCAGGGGTACAATGGAAAACGAAGGCTGCAGAGTCCGAGGGTGGGGGGGACCAGGGTGGGCAATCCCAGCCTCTCCCTGGCCTGGGCTGGGGACCCCTGAGCAAGTGTTGGCCGAGCAGATATATCACGTAGCGCAGCAGTCTGCTGGGTAGAAATACTAGCTTGGGTCCCAGAAGCCATATCGTTATGTCAGGATGCCACAGCGCTGAGTTAATTAGCCCTGGCTCCCTACAGGGCTTTAGATTAGCTCAAGCACCAGGTTCACGGGGCTGCAAAGCTTCCTGCCTCCGAGACAGGGGAACTAGGTGTGTGCCCCTCTCTCCAGATCCCTGACAGACACGTGAGTCACAGCATGTGGAGAAGGGCTCTGTATTTTGGGGACACCAGCAGTACCAAGTCAAGCCCCTCATTATTGCCCTATGTGCATCCCAGCTGTGACGGGGTGGTCAGACAGACGGCCTAGCAGCAATGCAGAGGAGGACCATGGCATGGGCTGCTGCTCGTTGAGTGCGATGGGGCTCGGTCCAGGTCACACATGAAATTTGGGGCAGTGGAAAACTTGTACCTGCTGGCTGTCCTTTCCAGCCAACCCACTGGCCTGCTGTGCTGGTGGACCTAGAAAAAGGAGTGAGCTTATGATTTGCTTCCTTAAAGTGAAAACTATCTCAAGGTGTCATGGTATTGCAAGGGAGATATAAACGTAAGTGTTCAAGCCATAGGAAAATAAGAAAGACGGTCACCCAGCAGCACACTGCACCTGCCCTCTTGTCAAAAAGAAGTGGAAATAATTTGAAATAATCATTGTTTGTGAGGGGGTTTCTTCCTTTTTCAGCCACTGTCTCTTTAGAGGCATGAAGAGCTCGCACATGGACATGATGTGGGAGCACAGAAAGGAGGGATCAACCACCTAAATTTAGCACTGCCGTAAACAGGAGCAGATATTTTAATCCTGTGCCATAATGCAGCTGCTGGTAAAGGCAAAAAGTCAGTGTCAGGAGTGATGCAAGATAATTTCCCACAGCTCCGTTTTACTTTCTCATTTTACTAATGCAAGGAACGATTGTTTCGTTACCGCAATGCATCGCAGGAGGCGGCACTGGGGCGAAGAGCCTCTCCATCGCCCCGATGAGCCGCAGCACGGCCGGGACGGCCGCCCCGGCACCCAGCTACATCCTGACGCTGCAAATGCGCCTCCATTGCTGGGGAAATAACCAGCCCCTGTCACACAGGCACTGCCACGTGCTGACCATCAACTTGGGGCACTTTCCTCTGTGTGACATGGAAATCTTCTCCTCTTCCTCAGTCCCTCTTTGCTTGGTTGCGTGCTAGCTTTTTTAAACTTTATTTATTTTTAGCACTTTGAAAAATTCATGCTGTTTTCAAAAAGATCCTTAATGTTTGTCCTCAGCATCTGCTACCTGTTTCTAACAAAAAAGAGAGACATAAAACTCTGTCATGCTGTATTAAGAAGGCTTTTTAATGTTTTTAAGGGAACAAAATAACAATACAGAATATAAAACCCATAGCATGTGCTTGGTGCAGTCTAATTGCTCTGGGATACTCAATCCTTTTCATATAAAGCAGCCATACCAACCCAACCATCGGAACAACTTTAATATTTTACAGTGAAATTAAATTGCAGATTAAAACAGATGGTTTGAACATTTCATTACAAGCTGTGGCGCTTATTTGCTGACCATTGGCTGGTATATGTAAACATATAAAATGCAAAAGAGCCCTTGGATACAAACCATACTCTCTCTTAGCTTTTCATTCATGGTTACAGCATGGTTATGAATATTATGGATCCAGACAGGGTCTTTAAAGGTGCCGAATTCAATTTACTTTTACCGATGAAAGGAGGAGGTCATGGAAAGTGCAGAATGGGTGGGAAGAATAGAGGGGGTTCGTTAACTGTCCCGCCAATGCATTTCCATGCACGGCTCGGCGGGTCCGGAGCCTTCTGCATCCTTAGGGCGCAGAAACCCCGCACCAGCCCTCTGCCCCCCCGGGATGCTCCCGGCTCCCGCCTGCCCGCCCGTGCCCGGAGTTTCCCGGCCTCCTTGGCTTGGGGCGGCGGGAAAAGGAGCTGTGGATCTCTGTGCTCCAGGCTGACCCGTGCCTCTGTTTATATTGCTGACTTTGGATGCCTCTGGTTCAACTGCTTATCTGAAAAACCTTTAAAAATCTTAAATTGTAGCTTGCTGGTGCTTCTTTATGCCTTTGTTTGCAATGGGACCGGTATCTATTGCACATGGAGGCAGAGAGGTTTAATTAAAGGTTTTCAAAGTACCGTGAGGTCGCTGGGTGAAAAAAAAAACACCGCTCAACTGCAAAGTGTGAACATCTGGAGTGAGGAAAGAGAGCGTTGTTGAGCAGTACCTCTAAGGGTGCTGGTGGGGGGTGCGTGCTGGTATGTGTTTTGGTAAAGTGCGCGGGCAGAGAAAAGCCACGGGCAGACACTGCGCTCGGCCCTCGGGAAGCGCAGCCCGGTCTGTACGGCCAGGACAGGGCGGGCAGCTCGCACGGCGCGGCAGGGCTACCAGCCCATCAAACAAGCTGTCCTCACTGAACGAGTTAACTCTGCGCTGAGAGGCATTAAATAAAAGCCTCACAATTACAGCAAGTATTTCCCCACGTTTCCAATGTACCAGCTGCACTTGGTGATGTTGCCCCAGGTATTTCATTTTTCAGATATTGTCAAACAAACAGAATTCTACTCTAAAAATAATTACGAACGAATCTATAAACATATTTAGCCTTGGCAGAACTGAAATGAATAGATGTTTCTTAAAAGTGTAAATGCCGTGCCTTCAGACATTTTTCATGCTGGTTAGTGCTGGGTTAGTGAAAGTGTAGGGACTTCAGGGAGTCAAAACTTCATTCTGCATGTCTCCATAGGCAGCATGGTGAGCCAAGGATAGTCTGCTTTACCTCTGCTTCATGACGCAGTAACATCATGAAACAATATTAGCACCTAGGGAGAACACGGTATGTGCATTACAACTCTGTGTATGGATTAGGAAAGAAAACATTTCCCCTTCACTGTTGGTGTGTCCAGCAATCCCAGTCAGCATCCCTGTCCCACAGAGTCAAGTCTGAATGAGCCTGGACTCATGGCACCCAAAGGACCGGAAAATAAGTCTGAGTTTTTCTAGCTTTAGGGGGAAAAAAATAAAGCTGTGGTGCTGAGAGTCTTGTTAAGATCTTGGAGAGCTGCAATTAAATGGGGAGAAAGGTTCTAGGGATAGATACCCTCTGCAAAGCAAACAAATAGAAATCATTGTTAAATTCTGCTCACTCTCTCCCAGATCAGTGGTGCAACTTCTGGTGGCTTTTATGTAGTTAAGATTTGACTAGAACTTCCAGCTACCAGGGCAGTATCTTAATTTCTTGACTGGTACATCACTGGGCTTGCTGGGAGCCCTGGTTACAGTACTGCGAGCTGCTTCCCAGTTGTCGATCTAGTTCACATTACCCCAGGCCTTAGAAATAATGGACATCAATCACGGAGGACAGTGCAGCCCTTCCTGCACAGGGGCTCAAATCTTGAAACAGCGATGTGCAAAGGCACATTCACAGGTGTCCACATCTTCTTCACAATTTAAATCTTAAACCCTAGTCCTACAAGGGCTTTAAGAAAATGAGCATCCAAAGAGGAAAGTACAGGGGAAGGCATTAGACGTAGAGGATCACCTTTTTGTCACACTGTTCTTTTAGGATCATAGCTGCATCTTCAGACACATAATCCTTGATCATTGTGTGTTAGAGCTATCATGCAGAAGAGTTTGCTCATATAATAGCATATTGTTGACAACAAACTAGAAGAGCCATTTAAAAAAAAAAATCTTACAATGCATGCTTAAAAGTATATAAAAAAAAAAAGGAATTGTATTTTAAAAATCAGTATTTATCAATAGTCCTGGCTATAACTGGGGATTCACAGCATGGATGCTGAAAGAATGGAGACAGCGTGGTAATGAAAAAAGCGTATCCATCATCAACAATACAATACTTACTGTGACCTAAGGTCAGGTTTGTACAGTTACACCAGATGTTAGATTTCAGCCGTTCTTTGAAATGAAGAAACACAATGGTTACTATTCCTGTAGTGTTGTGGATTTCATTAAACAACAGGTTTATCTTTCAGCTTTAAAATGTAGAGCAAGATTAGGATATTCTAACATTTAGGTGTCAGGAAGATCCAGTAAGCATAATGTAAAGCAGGGCTGGCGCTATAAAAAAGTTACTATTTTGAATACAACAGCCAGCTCTTTCTGGTGGCAAAATTCAGAGACAGTAATGCAAAGGGTGAAAGAAGCAGATACAGTAAATAGCTCTAATGGTGTAGCTGTTTGTAAAGCAGCCCTGGAAAGGGTGTGCGTGGCCCCCGGGGGACACACTGCCCCATGACACGGCAGGGAGCAGATGTGTCTTTGAACAGGGCTTGATTCTATCTGCACTTCAGCATTTTTCCTCCTTTCTTCCTTCTCAGGCGATAACAGAGGAGTGGGGCCATCATTAGAGGAACCCAGCCTAAAAGGTGGTTGGAATTGCTTAGGATTTCCTTTGGTCAGCCCCTCTGAACTAGACTGCTACAGCCCTGGCTGCTCCCCTCACCTCTGAGCTCAGCCCATTTATCCTAATACGAGACGCTGCCTTGCAACTCTGGCCTCCCTTTTGCCTTATTTTCTTTATTTAAGGTCCCTTAGCAGTCACTGTATTTTTATATATAACTGTATATATAGTTTATTATGTACTTACATAGTATACATTATATATTGTATATAAAAGAGGTTATATTATCTGTATACACACACAGACATACACACATATCCATAACCTTAAGAAATGACCACCAGTCTAAAATTTTATTCTCATTCATTGTTATTAATCAGGAATACTTACATTCTCAGGCTGAATAGAAGAGATAAAAGACAGGCTTGTAGCAGTTAAGCAGAAGCATTTCCATTATTTTGTCCTCTGTTTTCTTCACCCCAGAACTCTGAGTTGTTTGTAAACATTCCCTGTTTTGGACAAAGCAGGTAAGGCAGAAGAGCAAGGTCCATGCCCTGAATTATTTCATTAAAAATTAATGCTTTATAAAAGTGTACACATTTCATTAACTTCCCATTGCAGGCTTTGCAAATATTCTAAGGGATGCTAATCTCCTGGTTTTAATTAGATTGAAGGTCTCTTGCAAGGGCTATCATTTTAATATAAAATGAGCGATCTTTTAAGCTTTGTGAATTAGAAAACAAGAACTCCCATTTTAGATCAACAGTTACACACTGAAACAAAAGAGCTTTGGGTTTTTGCAGAAAGTTGAGGTTTTTGCACTACCTGCTACGCAATTGCAGAAGCCAGGCAGTACATACACTGGTCAGGTGCATCGAGGGACACGTTGCACATATATAACTGCCTGTGTACACACGCACACCCCGACAGCTAACACCTCCTTTGCACCGCGCGCAGCACACTACGGTCCTAATCCTCACTGCACCCCAACAATTCCACCAGATCAGGGTCCCGTCCTTCTTGCTCTAAGGACCTTTTGTGTGATATTAAGTTGACTTTCAGCAAAAATTGCCCAGAGTGACCCAAGGCACGGCGGGGAGAGGAGCAGGGCAGACCCTGGGGTTGCTGCCTGTGGGACAGCCCCGGCCTGGGTGCCACAGGGGTGGCCCGGCCGTGAGCGTGGGACGGCGTCTCCGCCCGGCACCGAATGTGTCTTCCTTACCGGGGACAGCACTGAAAACTTGTAAATCTGCCGTTGTCGTCTGCCCCTGTTCTCCTGCTATTATCCCCTGCTAGGAGACAAATTTTTATATTTCTGACCAAGATCCAATCTTCTTTCCCTTATCAAACATAATAGAAAATGCTGTAGTTACAGAATAACAAACTCACCTCCTGGATAAATGTCAATCTATTTTTAAGTGTGGGATCAGCTCGGGAGCTGCCTGCGACAGCGTATCACTTCATGCCAACGTGCTGCCCCTTCATTTCTTATTTCACTCGCCTCCAGCCCCCTGTTTGGTGCCACATTGCCTTGAACGTTGCCCCTTTTCCCTCTTCCAGCTGGTTCCCCTCCATATGCGAAGGGCCTGATCCTGCCCGCTCCCACGTTAGCTCTGGCACAAAGTGAGCTAGTGTGATGGGACTCAGGCTACAGCACTAGCTCCAGTTTAGGTACCTGGATACTCCTGGTTTTATGTGCTGAGTGTTTCTCTTTCAGACTTAAGTCCTGTTCAGTTAACTTTCAGCTACATTTTTATAAGTCTAGAAATTTCTTGTATAGCCGTGCAATTCAGCCTTGTGCATTTTGCTGTTGGACTTTTGGACCCATAAGCTACTTTCAAACTATCTTACTCTGTCTTCTGAGGATCACATTTCGGAGATGGACATATTATTCTTTATAGTCAGTCACAGGGCTGCTTTATGGAATTTGAGTGCAGAAAGAGAGTTGCAAAAGCCCCTATATTTGAACTTGTGGGGAGCAGACCTCCAAAACCATTGTTAGCATTAGAGCTAATTTGAATAACAGTTAATTAAATAATGAAATTTTTTTCTTTCAGCCGGTCACTCCTACCAATTTGGTGTACAGACTCTTCAAAACTAAGAGGGCTAAGCACCAAGTATAATTTTAATTAATCAATAATTTTCATTTTTAAACAATCCTGATCTATTCAAAATTGGCCTTCAGAAAAAGAACTGACTCCATTAACATATGTGTTTAGCTCTCCGCTGTGGCAGTGCTTTCTCCTGACAGGCTTGCTGGGCAAGTTTCCTTTAAGAGAACAAAATCCTCAACTTCATTTCTCCAGTTCCCTAATTTTGATTCAGAGCCACATCTTTGTTTAAAGGTTTATGTAGATAAACCTCAATTTTGTCAATCTCAATTTTGTATAAGAAGTAGGATCAACTTCTAATTTCCAATGTTAAATCCTACGCTCTACTTTCCACCGCAATATTCTCAAGATGACTATTCCAGGTTAGATCCCATGCTGGGTTCAACACTTAGAATAAACTAAAGTAACAGTAACTTCATATACTCATTAAGAATATGGGCTTTCTCTGAAACTATCTGATATGCAGTGAGCTTTCAAAGTTCAGATTAATGTAGACAACAACAGCACTGTCAATAACAATGACATTTGGGACTAGCCAAATAGGAATCCGCTGCTTCCCTATTGCTTAAGGACACACAATAATACAAGTACACTTTTGTGATAGCCTGTATATGAATCACCAGGACGGTGCCACCTGTGCTCCTGTGGGCACTGAGCCATGGGGTGCAAGGGGCTGACGAGAGCCCCGAGCTCTGGTTTTAGGGAACCCATTTCCAGCCTCATCCGTGCTGCAGATAATCAGTGAAACACAAGCACTGCATTCCCCTTCTTAGCAGAGTACTGCTGGAAGACAAATATTAAAGCATGTCAGACATTTGAATACAAAGATTGTGAGAAATTAGCATATTGGAGTAAAACTAAAGTCCTCGTAGTGCAATAAGCTCTGGGGCCGAGTGCCTAGGAGAAGAAGATGTGCACAGATGATGCTGTTTAGGCTGTGCACCCACCCCCAGCCAGCCAGGTTTAGCTCCCCTTGCCTACACCTCGCTCTGCTCCTGTAAGATTGACCTAACAAACACTTTTCCTGCATGTGCTGTGACAGGTGCTGTATTTGAACAAATTTTAATAGATGGCATATTAACTCTGACAGCTTCAGATCGCAGAGGTATGTGTGTGACTTTGCATCTCCTGATTAAACATTCCTGACTCTCATCTGCTTTGATCACTATCACTCACTTCTTTGATCCTTGTGGTTTCCCGGTGTCGTGACAAATTTTTGGTTCCATGTCAACTTGAATGTCTCATTGGCTACAACGGTGGTTGAGATGGGCAAGTTCATCTCAGCATCATATCCTGGCAGATCAAAATTGATCTGAGGATACTGTGAAAGTTTTCAAAACATGCTTATCAGATACTCTGTTGAACTCCAAATTTCTGAGCATCTCGTTGTCGAGGGGTTTTATGATCTGGAAGGCGCAGATACATTTCTGCTACCACTGAGCAGAATGGAAGGGGACAGAGCTACAGCGCACATGGACTCCTTCCTCCTCACACTTTCACTTCAGAATCTCTCGTTTAGCCATTGAGCTAGAAGGGAGGAAGGTTTGTGACATTGATCAGACCAAGGTAACACAGTAGAAAAAATGCATTGTTCTAAATAAGGAAAATTTCCAGGGAAGAGGGCTGGCATTACACTTTTTACAGGATCTCAGAATGTGACGCATATTCAATGGGAGTTTTGGGCCTATTATATTTATGCTATCTTTTTTCCTATTTTCTTCTTTATTTGTATTAGAATAAGTATTTGGGACCGACCCTATAGCTTAGATCCATCAGATTCAATAATGCCATGCTTATTTCTACCAGATGAAGTTCTGCCTTTAAATTTCGGAGGCTATAAGAAAATGCACTAAAAGAGCCCTAGACTACAGTCCACAGATTTTCCTCTCTATTCAAACTCCCTTTGTCCCAAGCTGTTGCCTCAATCTACTTTTTTTTTTTTTTTTTTTTTTTTTCCTAGTGACTGGTATACAATCTTAGATACTTAGAACAAAGAGTACTGGTTTCATCTGTGTTTAAAGCAGCCTATTCTGGAAGTCAACCTTGTACTTGTGTGATAGTTAGAATTCTGCATTTTTGGGGGGAAATAAAGACTTTTCTAATCTGTTACAAAACCACTGCGAGGCTTTTCTTGCTTCTTTAGAGACAACTGTAACATGCAAATATTCTAGTGCTTAGAAAAGTGTGTGTCTATACACATGCAACCTAATCATTAGGCTCATTTTCAGACCGTATGTTCCAACTCATAAATAAAGTCTATTAACACTGAAATATTGATCAAATGTAAGGATCAGGGAATCTAGCATCATTTCTTTCTCTGTAGGCTGCTACTTCCATCAACTCTTATAAGTTAACATTTGAATTGGAATTAGCCCTTATAATTACATTTATATTAATAGAATTAGAAGGCAAATGTTCTTCTGAGTTTTATCTTCAAGTGATAAACTGAATTGTCACTTCAATCTATTGCGCTTGCACAGAGATTTACTATATGTGAATCTCGAAGTAATTTTGAGATTGAAACTTGGGCAATTCTAGGAACAGACCAAGATTAAGAGAAAGGTTTGTCTGCTCTCAGGTGGCTGTAGCCCACAAAGCTTTTCCTTTCCCAAGCCCATATTGGTTGCTCTTATTAGCCCTTTCTATAACTCAGTTCTTGCATCAGCTACGTAGTGTGTACAGAAATGTTTATATCCCTTGAGCCTGAGCCTTCTTTAGTTTCTCTCCATTTCCCTTTCTTAGAGCCTGTCCATTTGTTCTTGTATTTGACACTAGTTTTCCGACATCTCTCCTAGATATTCCCTTTAGAATCATATATAAAATAATGATGTCCACCCTGAGCTTTTCTCTCTTCAAAAAGCACTGACCTAGTTTCCCTGCTTTTACAGTAGAAGTTCTCCAGTCCCATGTCAATGAGGTTACCCTGACATATCTTAGCTCTGATAGTTATCTCTCTCTTTTAATAACGGCATCCTGAATGGGGATTATTTCTTCTATATGCATCTTCATCTCTTCCCTGTAGAATATTTCCTTTTGAGCTACTTCTGATTGATCTGGTTTTGGTGGTAGGTCTATGCAAAGATAGCTCTGATCTTTCTATCCAGGGTCTGACCACAGGTGATGATGCCTGTGGACTTTGGCCAGAATTGGAGCCTTTGATAACGTATTCCCCAAACCTGTATAAAACACAATGAAAAAAGCCATAGTTTAAATTGCTCTTTCTTATTATTAATGGAGCAGATCCTCAGCCAGAGTAGTGGGTCACTTAAGTCCTTGGATGTGTTCAGAGATGACAATATTACCTACCAGCTACTAAATCGTTATTTTTATACGATACTGCTCACTTCTTTTCCTTTCTTTGCAGTACATTCTTTCTTTTCGTTATGTCCAAACTTCCCCCTTTTCCTAAGGACCTGATCCTCCATCATCAAAGTGAGGGGGAAGATTCCACCTACAGGAACACCGTGAAGGCCTGGCTTGTTCTTTGGGTAAGTAAGTTTTTAGTAATCTTTGGTTTCTCTATTTAGTTTTTAAACTCACTGCCCATTCCTTCTCATTTCTCTACCCTATTTATTTATTTATGCCTTTTTTTCATATTTATCCTTTTGCATGGACTTCTGACTGACAAAGTGCTCTCAGGTGTAAAAACTTCCCGCTGTCACTCAGTGTGATGCTGATGCAGGAGCTGGAGCCGCACTGCTGTACCTGCAGCCCGACAGCCTTTGGTTACAGTGCTTTTAGATTAATGTTAGGCATGGTCCCATCATACGCCGCTGAAACATAGCAAGCTCCAGTGACTTGGGTCTCTTCAGGGTACGAGTGCTGATTCGAGCTGGAATGGGCTACATGTGAAACTGCTCTGTTTTATGTATTTGAGCCACCCAGGCCAGGTAAGCAATTTTTCTTTCTGATATTTATTGAAGAATGTAGGAGTCCTCCATCACCTGCCTTAGTTCAGCCTCAGAAACTCCTTGCACCAGCTGGTTGCTGTATAAGAATCATTTCTACCTTGCTGTTCAGGAGAAATCAAGCTGATTTCTATAGAGTTTGTCTAATTTTGTGCAGCAAAAAGCAACAGGGACTTTCGCTAACGCACTTTGTACTGGGAGCTCCTTGCAGCAGGGGCCATCCTGCCTGTATGGGGAGAGGGCGTTGTTTTACAATGCGATAGCTTCCGTCACTTGTAATTTGATTTTTTTTTTGGCAAGTGGGTGTAATCCTGATTTACACTGATGTTGCAATTCTCTTTTTTCTAAACACATAAGGTATTTTTCTACCAAAAATGCGCAGCTGGTTGGGCCGCTCTTCCTAGTACTTTCTGTGGAATGCAGGCAGACCAAAATGACAAAGATGTAAATAACTGATTTTGTCCCACTGAAACCTCTGGACTTGTTCCCCAAGCCAGTCTTTCATGTAGATATATTATCTCACTGAAAATTTCTTGTCAAACTATGTTAAGTAAATAAAAAAGAGGTGAAATATCAGCAACAAAGCTAACAAATGGAGCTGAATGCTCCACTTGAAAGAACAGATCTAGCTGTTTACCATGCTAATCTGAAATGAAATGAAAATGTATGTTTTTCATCTTTTCAGACAATGATCTTCAAATACAGGTAGCTAAGGTCTTTAACAACACAGATTTACTTTTTTTTTTTTTTTTTTTTAAAGAGAAACCCTATTGTGAAGGTATTTTGTGTATATGTGTGTGTGGCAGGATTGGTGTAGAAGCTGAAATATCTGTCGCTGATGATAGTCTTACTGCAATGAGCCTTATCTCATACACTGTTTTAATTTGCCTGGCTCATATGTGCCCACCTAACTTGCTGGCGCTGAAGAGTACACAAACACTTCTGCATGGTCAGAAGTTTACTCTCCCTCTGCCATATATCAAGCCCTGAATCCCTTCTCATGGCTGCTCCCAATCTGTTCCAGTGCTGTGCTGGGGGGCCATTCAGTAGCCACTGTGAACATCTTAAAAAATCTTGGCAGCAACCAAGTCAGACATTAATTAGAGTTATCAGTAGCATCTAATATTTGTTGAGATCAAGTTAGCATTTTTCTCATACTCAGGGGGCCAGAGACTAACTAGGTGTTATTCTTTGCTTCACAGAGATTTAGCTCCATTTGCAGCCCAGTTCCAGCAGCTTTCCGGATGGAACATCCTCCCCAGACGGGCTGCACGCTGCTAATTACAAGGGAAATCCTGGCAGTGTCAAAGTCAGTGCCAAAACCTCACTGATTGCAGCGATGCCGGGATCTCACCAGATGTCTGGATTGTTTATCCGTCTGGGGCTTTCTTGCCCGGGTTGTTCGCTGGCTGGCCTTGACCTTCCTCGGGAGTCACGGCTCCTCTTCCACCCCCGCAGAAGCAGGGCTGCTTCTGACGCAGCTCTGTCCCCCATCCCTACCTCTGGCTGCTTCTCTCTGATGTATCTTTGGCGTTTCCAGTTTGTTGCAGCCAGAGAGGAAGAGATGTGTCTCATCCGGCTGCGGCTGCCCGTGCCTTTCCGCTGCCTGTCACTCGGACCCGGCGCTGGGCTCTCCAGAGATCATCTCTGGCTCCATCTCTCAAGGGAGCACTGGTCCACGCACCACCCGTACATACCTACATGGAGAGATGGTGTAAGCCTCAAGGAACTTAGTAGTTAAGGAGAGACAGGAATATGAAACTAATTTAATTTTTCATGCAAAACACTACTAGGAACTACCAGACTTTCCAAAATGTATTCCAAAGAAATGCAGAGATAGATTCCCGACCGGCATTAATCAGTGCTGATTAAGTCATGGAGCTACCCAATTTCTGCCTGGTGAGTACTTTTCCTGTCATTGATTTATTGCCTTCCTTAGAAAAATAAGACCTGGGAAATAAAGAGTTCAAGTAAATTTGCTCAGTTACCCAGCAAACTGTTGACTATGGTACCAGGGATAATAAATGTTCAGGGGAAATTCCTCGTGCACGTTCATGTATTGAGGTCAAGAGCAGAGATGTCCCGTGCACGCTCCAAATTCTCCAGAAGCTGCGGGACACAGCTCAGCTGCAGCAAGACACGCAGGGCTTGTGAAGAGCCAAAAGAAGGTGTGTGGCTGAATAGAGTCCCTGAACACCTTTGAGGCAGCACACGGGGACGGCTGTCTCTCTGCAGAGAGCCTGGAGTGCCGCTTCCCTCGTGGGGGAAGAAGAAAATTTGCTTTTTTCCTCTCAGCCTGCCGTAAGAACGGCTGTGCTCATGGTTGAGATCCAACACTTGCCACCAATACTCCTATTGATAACTGCCCGCAGGGTGCTGTTTCTTTCCTCTCATTCATAAGAGAACTCCGCAGTGTTGTGACTTAAGGTTTGCAGGATTGTGCTGTGTGGGGGTTATTGTTTTCCTGCAGACACATGGCATTATGTTTAAGTCACTGGATACATTAACACCACCATCTGGTTTTGTTTTTCAAATGACAGCACATTATTTGTTAAATACTTTCTACCCCATCTTCCTCAAGATATTTTAAGGATAAAGTCTGCAGAGATGTAGAAAGGACAACTCTTATCAGGTTTATTTGTTTGACTCACCAGTTTGCCAGTGGTGCTTTCCAGCTCTCTTTAGAGTATTTGTTGCATAGTTTCATTAACCTGATATGACAAACAACTCACATACATTTATGAACTATGCAGCATGAAGAATACAACTGCAGAAGGCCTTCTGCTAGGGACAACATGTGAGACTGTCCAAACAGAAAATTAATGCTTTGATTTTTGGGTATCCATTTTGTGTCGTTACCAATGGGTCTGTTGTCAAGAAGGAGATTGTCACTTGGAGAAGACGTCAGATCCTTTAAAGTGTGAATCACCCACAAACTTCTGAGCGCTTCTTAACATTTCAGAAACTATAGCTAGGTTATAGCTCACAAATCCATCCATTTACTATAATGATTTGCTAAGCATAAAAAGGACCTTTGCTGTAATGTCATGGAACAAAGCGAGAAGACTCTTCAAGATACAACTGCAGTGAAAGGATTTCTTCACCTATGGTCTTTAACTCTTTCTCCCTTTTGCCTGTCAAAGACAGACAGACCATTTGTTTCTCATCCCATGACTCTCCCAGCTCAGAATGACAGTCGCTTGGTGTGCTCTAAATGAGCTTTCACATGACCAGAAGAGCAGCATTTATTGCTCTGTTACCCAAACTATGCACATGCTAACCATACATTTGCTGTATCTTTTTTTTTTTTTGAATGAATGAATGAAAGCTGCATTGGTACAAACATTTGCATATTTGCTTGCCAGTGACACCTATCACCAACCTCATTTAGTAACAATGAACAAGAATTTTTTCTTTTTCCTCAAACCCAGAATATTTACATATTTCAACCCTAAGGCTCAGCCCACCCCACCCTTTACTCCAGATCTTCGCCTCTGCACCGCTGCACTAAATAAATTAACAAGTTATCAACAAGACTGCCAGGCCACTACGGGCTCCCCATTACTGAGGCTGTCATTGCCACTCAGGGCTCTGCTGGAATGTGACAACTTCTCAGCAGAAGGTCACTCCCCCAGTCACTCTCTCGCTGCTGCTTGGAGGCAACCATTCCGAGAAATGATTTGTTATGGTAGAATCGGAGGCACATTTGTTAGTTAATTCATTCTGTAAAACTCAAATGAGATGAAAAACAAGCATAGATCTGACAAATGGTATTTAATTATGTCTGAGCCTAAATTTCATAATACATATTTATGCCGCCCTAAGTCATTCGCAGCCAAAGTCCTTTTTATTCTCATAACTGAGTCCAATTGCTGATATGGGAAGAGGGTGTTAGTAATGGGTTACTCCACATTCTTCCATTACAGTGCCTCCTTCTTTGTGCCTTAACTTCCCCTCCCCTGCCCTCAACAGGCCACAGGCTTGCCCTGAGTTTACAGTGCAGCAGTTCTCCAGGTGTAATTACTTCATAGCCGGTGCAAATAATGCAAAGAAAAGCTTAAGGGTACCTAATAGCTTTATCTTGAAAGATTAAAATGGTCTTGCTACTAATCACATCTGGTCTCTAACTTCTTTGTGGACTTTTCTTCCAGGATCTGGATCTAGGAATGTATCAGGAAGCATCATGCAAGGACCATGTCCCTGGTGAGCTGGGCTACAACCTGCCACTATCAGGATAACTTGTTTTCTGCAGTGGAGGGGGACCTGTCTCTGCAGTGACACTAGGAGAAGCGGTTAGCACAAGAAAAATAAGAACACCTTGAACTGATGCTGCAGAGGCTTGAGAGAATGTGCAAAGTACAGGCTCCTGGGAAACAGACACAGTGGCACGTGTGGTTCATTAACATACAGGAGCTCTGATGTAGCAAAATATTTACAGGTACTTAAGTGCCCATCTGAATGGACTGAATACATACCTGCTTCCCCCTTCAGCTGCTAGAAATCTATAGACTCTGCATTTGGTGTAAAGAACTAAAATATCTCTGACGCAATAACATACGCTGCAATTCTGCTGAAGATGTGAGTACATTTTTATACTGGTTTGGTGCTGTTGTAAAAGTAAGCAATTTTTTAAGTCCTTCTCTCAATATGGCATAGAGGCTCCAACCAGCATCCTGGACAATACACGGCTGGAAAGAGACATAAGAGAGGAGTTCCCATTTTCCCTTCCAGCTTCCTGAACCTTTGCTCTCTGCAGAATCAGCTACATTGGAAATAGTGCCTATGACCATCAGGTCAGCAAGAGGCTTGCCCTCTTCTGCAGCAGGCTCCCACTCCAGCCTGAGCACCCCTGCCTCTTGACCCCCTCCACTAAGGGACAGCAACCCCAATAGCATCACCTGATCTCTTAAACGAGAGTCCCTGAGGAGGAGGATCTGCCCCATCAGCTCAGGAGGGAGGTAATTTCATAGCTCACTTCTGGCTGCCCTGCTAGCCCTACCTCTCTTGCTGTGTGACTGTGTGCAAGCCCAGAGAGTGCTTTTTGTGTTTCTTGACATTATTGCTCTGCCAAGGCACAAGAGACACTACCTCTCCTCCCCTCTCCCTTGGCACGTTGCCACCCAAACTCACTAGGGAGCTTCAGGTTTTTTGTTCTCTGGTGGGAAATTTCATTTGACCCTTTCAAGTGGGACAAGAACAGATATTAGATTTGTTGACGATGAAGTGCTTTTATCTGAATTCAACAAAAGAGGTACAATGAAAAGATTGCAGCTGTTGAGCAAAAGCACCGCACCTATTACAGGGTTCATATGCATTTACAAGTGGCACATCAGTGAAGGCTCTCCTCACCCTAGCAGATGTATGCTCTTTCCACAGAAAACTTGTTAATCTTTCCGTCAGCTCTGCATGCTTTGCATACCTTTGGGAAAATGTGGTGTTTGACTCTCTTGCCAGATCTTGCAGTGATAGAAATGCTATTAGCAGGTAAAAGCTACATGGAGGTGCTTTATCTTTCTGTAAGTCTCTAGGTCTTCTTGATGCAGGGTGGGACAGCAATTTAGAACACCAGATAACTTAGGCTGTAATTAAATTCTAAGATCACCATTGCCCTATTGAATAGACATATTTAGATAGATAGATAGATAGATAGATAGGTAGATAGATGGATAGATAGATAGACAGATAGATAGATTGATTGATTTCACTTGTTTTCATGCACACACAAATAAAGTTATGCTGCTACTAAAACAATATGTTCTAAAAATTAAGGTAACAAATCAACTTAGTCAGGAAACAAGTAACTGACTTGGCAAAGGTGACTGAAAAAAAAAAACAAAACCCCAACGTAACTATAATCTGACATCATACAACAACTGCACTTCATAATAAGGACAATAAAGCATCTACTAGCCAGAGAAAATCCTGATGAAATTTGAGGAAAGATATAGCTTGCAGTCAATCGTGCAAAAGTAGTACTAAGTGCTTGCCCACATCCTAATGAACCGGGGATATGGAAGCATGATTGAAAAGGAACAGCAAATGCTTTGCCAAAGCTCAGCAAGGTGGCCCAGTCACTAGGTCAACAGTATTACCTAAAAGTCAAAGAGAGCATGACCATGCTTGAATACATCCACTGTGGTAATGCCCATTGCGGCTGGTGAGGGCCAGAGCCCACAACGCTGCTTTAATTTGTGCTGGTTGGACTTTCCTTGGAAACCCTCTAAAAGTTCAGTCCTGCCAGAGCAAGTTTGCATTGGCTTCCCTCTTCCCATGGCCCTTGTTCTGGAAATGGAGTAGGCACCAGGCAGGCTTCAGGTGTTTCATAGCAGAGAAAGAACTCATTCAGGGAGCGTTCATTTCTTAGCACTGATTTTCAGACACTTGCCTTCCCCCAGTATGAGCCTTCCTGACTGCTGAGGGAGATGGCACAGTAATTTTGCCACCACCTTTAAGAAAAAATATGATAGCAAAGAGAAGATACCAGGTTGAGGACAACAGCTATGTCAGTGATTGAGGACTGTGTAAGTGCTGGGAATGATGAATCTGATGGAAAACAATTAGCAAGCTTCGCCTCATTCCTAAAAGTCTTTGCATCTCGTAACATTCATGTGCTTTATATAATGTCAATATTTGTCCCACTGACATCAGTGGCCTGAAAATTTTGCCCAAGTGGTGTTATTTCCCTTTTCTTGATATTTACAGGATTCTCCACACAAACTCTTTAAATTTGTTTTGGCCTCTGACCTACCTCGTAGATGTATCAGACCCTGTCTCTTGTGTCCTGTGCCTTGACTTGATCATGTCACTGACACAGATTGGTTCTAGAGCACTTGCAGATAACTTCATGCTTATAATGCACTTAATTTGCTTGCACAAAGATGACTGTACAGCTGCACAGGATATGGAAGGTCAGAGCCCATGGATTGCAGCAAACGCCATCATAGTCAGTGCAAAAATTCCCACAGTGTTAAACAGATTTCAGATCTGGCCCGTGTGTATTCAGCAGTGACTTTCTACTTAGCATACTGGCACAAAGGGAGTCTTTTCAGACTGTTCTTCACCAGGTTTCTTTTCTGCCTTCCAGCAGATCTACAGCAGAGCGTTGGCTCCTTGCCAGTTTAAGTAAGTCAGGCCTATGGGCTAGCAACTCGGCTCTTGCACAACTTTCAGCCCAACCACGGCTCATGGTGCTTAGCGTATACCGGCAATAATCACGACTGCAGCAGGACAGCAAAGCAATTCCAGTATACATTTATACAGGTTACGTTGCTTCGCCCAGGTAAGAGCAGGGCCGTATCTCGGCTTGCGTGGGTGCGGCCTGTGGCAGCGTGTGAGCTCGGGTAGGTGGCAGAGCAGCTGTACTGCACTGAGGGGGTGCTGCAGTGAGCTGAGGAGCAGCGGCAGCTCCTCAGTCGGGCTGTTTAACAGCAACCCTGGCTATCATTCCAGGATTTGGGCTGGCGCTGGGAGGTGAGTTTCCTACTGCAAAGCGCTGTTGCTGGAAAGGCAGTAGGATGGTGAAGGGTGAGATCGCCAAGGGAATTGCTAGTGAGTTCCCCAGCCTTTCTACACCTTTCACAGCCAGTCCACATGCAACCTGGGTCCTCCTCCAGAAAGGAACCGTTCTTGCGCTAATAGCAAATAGGTTGCTTGGGGTCTTGATCCGGTTTGCATCGTGGACTGGTATCAACGCTGCAAAAATCCCATCTCTTGTACATGGTAATATCATAAATACCAGAGTAAATCAATGTGGAGATTCCTGAGCCCTAGAGGCAGCTCTGTTCTCTGTGGTGATCAAAGTGTGTTGATGTCTGGAAAGTAGCATGGCCTCAAACTTGCACTGGGCTTCTGAAGAGAAAGATGGAGTTCCTGTCCAGAGGGAGAATCCCTGGCTCCTTTTTGAAGCCTTGCATTCATTTACAAAGTAAGGATTACACCTGACAAATAATAATCATTAGGATTTAACTAATAATTTCTTCCTAGCACCTTGTCCTTTAGTAAAGGCTCAAAAGTTTAATTTACATCCTTACGCATCCAAACAACAGTTCTCTAGTTAGACTAAATGAGGGTATTTTATATTACTGATTTACTATATGTAACTTCTAAGCAACAACCAGAACACGTGCATTACTTGATTTAGGTTTTGTTTGTTTGTTTGTTTGTTTTTGTTTTTATTTTTGTTTTTGTTTTTTTTTCTCTGCTGATCCTGGTTTATCTTCAAGGCCTTAAAAACTGTTACAAAATTCAGATGAAGAATGGAGAACTCACCCATGAAGTCCAAAGCCACATGTCTCTTGACACCAGGACATTAGAGGATGCCTTTGTCACCTTGCTAGCCTCCAAGTCTGGAGCTCCTGGTGCACAAAAGTAGCTCGATGTTTGAAGTTCAGAGCATTTTCATGGACAAGAGGCGTCTTTTGGCAAACCTGCAGCCAAACCATAAAAGTTTTTCATTGACTTCAACACAATACAACATTTACTCTGCACTCGTGAATGAAGTAAACGTTCAGCTAATTACTTACTTCATGCAACTTCTAGTCCTAATATTAAACCATTGCTTCATTCTCTATTCCTGTGCCCTTAGCAAATAGCAGTAGATTATTCTATAGGATAACCTCATTTTCCTTCCCTTCTTCCGGTGCCTTTCAAGAAAGTGCCTTCTACGGCAGACCTGGAGTTGGCAGAAAAATCCAGCAACCAAGACCTTGTTACAGCAATTGGTGATTTTAGTCTCCCTCCTCATCCCAAGTGGCTCTGGCAGTTTCCTTTTATTCTTTAACATTGTTCATATTATTTACACAGCTGCTCCACTAAATTTTTCTTGTTATATTTTTATTTATTTCTTCCTAGTGATTTTTTTTTATATTAACTTTCTCCCTTTAGAATTTAGAACAGCATCAGTTTATGTTTACTGCCTCAGAAAAAGATTTGCTTGTAATTAAAACCACAAATCTAACAGTGCTTAAATGTAAGAGTACCTGTGTTTATGAGGGGGATGCAGGGGCAGGTTTTGAAAGCTGAATCACATCATTTCAAGATCCATGATCAGTTTTTAGGGGTTTTCTATTATTATTTCAAGGTCCAGGTGTCTAAAACTGTAGCATTTTTCTCACTTACTTTTGCTAGCTGGTATTTTTTTTTTTTTTTAAAAAGTATTAATGCAGCTGTACACATTATAGCTCTGGGTGTGTGACTGCCCGCTGGATTTACATGCACAATTACCTCAATAGCATACAACCCTCAGAGACTCACACATGCAAAAAGCCTGTTAGCTGTAAAATTGTTGGCATGGATGCTCCATTTCCATATGCAGTCACGCTGAATATGCATATACATTAGGTGCAGAAGCACACACACATTTTTGAAACTGGAGGCCTCAATGTGAACCTAAAGAAGAAAAGACAAATGTATCGAAGGAGGGCTTTAGGTCAAATTCAGCTAATAAGCATAAATCTACTGGATTGTACTCATGTGCCTTATAGCAACACAACTCATTTTCTTCAATTAAATGTGGGGAAAAAATGTGGATTTATAGTTTTCTTATTTTTGCCTTTACATCTTTTGTGTGTTTATAATCTTCTTTAATTTTCCCTTTCTTATTCTAAGAGATTAAAACCAGCCCAATGTAATTTTTGTCCAAAACTTCTAGGCACCTTAAGTTAACAGGAAAAAGGTTTCCGAGCACAAACATGTTTGAAAATCAGGCAACCAAAGACTGTAAACATAGACTTAGGTGTCTGAATTTAGGCATCTATTTTTTAAAACCTTGGCTTAGAAAATAAAGTATCTGAATGTATATAGATAATATAAATCACCAGTCACTTTTATTACATGTATGTTTATATAAAGACCTTAGAACACGTTTTTAAAATGTAAACGTCCGTTAGTATGTTTAACTATGTGTCTAAAGAAGATGTAGGACAGAAAGAAAACAAAAGTTTGACAAATGTTTCTGATCAATCCTGAAGAAATCAATAGGAATTCTCTCACAGCATGATTTCATTTAACTTTCCATGCTAGGAATAGTAACCTGGCTTTCTGTTAAAGCTTAAGCATTCATACTTCTTAGTGATTTAATTCTCATGTCAACATGTATCAGGCAGGCAGAGGATGGCTTGGAGATTGGGAGGGGAGGGGAAGGAGGAGCAGATGGACACATGCGGAAATTGTGTGGACTGAGTTGTATGGTTGGGTGCCTTTGTTTCACCAAAACCATTTTTTAATAGAAAATAGGGTTTTCATTGAGATGCATATTTCTCTTCCCTTTTGAGGGAGCAGAAAGTGTCTGTTCCTCAAACCATATTTTATTGCTTATTTGAAAAATATCTAACACCTGAAAACTGGAACAGCTTGGTAGAGAAAAGAAAAAAGCCACTGAATTACAACCACTGAATTGGTACCTTGAAGGGAGCCACAACTAGGGTGCCTGGTTGCCTCTGCCCCTGCAGCCACGAACCCCGCTGTGCCCAGAATTTCGGTATCTCCATCTTGCACACTCTTAATGTGCTGCTGTAAAACAAGAAAAGGAGGGATGAGCCCAGAGAACAAGAGACTCAAAGCATGCAACCATAACTCTTGTGAGTGAGTTTGACTTTTTGCAAAAAAAGCTGATGACATTTCCAAAACAAAATTCTCTGTTGAGATATCTGAGGTATGGGCAAAAATACTTTCATTTTTGGCCAAAAGGAAAAAAAAAAAATCAAAGTCCTCAGTGAAGAAAGCTACCACTTCCCACCTCCCAAGCAAAGTAAAACTGTTAGCACTGCAAGCTTCTATGTCGAACTTACTTCTACTCCTTTAGCAGACCAGAACCTTACATGGTGTATGGAAAGCAATGGAGCATTCAAACCCAAAGAACGTCTGGTTTACGATATTTTCCTCTTGTTTGTTCATATTTGTGCTCCTGGAAGTGTGTGCATTTGGGTCCATAAGTGTATGCGCGTGTGCATGTATGTCTGTTCTTATTTATTCTAAATATAAACTGTTTTCTGAATGGACATTATTCATACTTAGATGAAAGAGCACTATCCTTCATAGAAGTTTGGCTGAAAACCTGAGCTTAACACAGAGTGCCATACTGGACTGAACCAAAGTGTGGAAACAATGTTCTTCAAATATTGAGAGAGTCCAAGATTGGATTGTTCCATTGCAAGGAAAGTTATGGATAATAAAAAAGATCCCAGCTTTGCTGCTTCATTGAATCCCCAGTTATATATAAAGCAGATGTCCTTTTTACAATATGCAATGTGTAGGCTAAGAAACTATCACCTAGTGACATTTGAGAGTGACATTGCTTTGAAATACACCTTTTTATCTTGTGTACACACAAAAGTATGCATGCACACACACAGTCTATACAGCTTAAACAGAATGATTTATTATTAATTTTTCCGTCAGCATCCAGATTTGACTGACCGTGGAATTCATACAGAAGAGATGAAAAATGTTTTACTTTGAGTCTAAACTGATGAGTGAATCTGCAAAAGGAAACATCACAAAATTCAGTCCAACAAGCTGAAGAGGCTCTATTATTATGATCTTTATTTTTTGTTATTTTTGTGGGCAAGGTATGAAGAGAAATAACTGTCTGTTTAGCTGCCTGAACAATAGAAAAGTTTATCCAGCTCTTGAGCTGAAATGTTTTTGACAGTTTTCAATTTTAGCTCTTTTGATTTGGTAAGAAATCTGCAAAAATATGATTCTGAAAATCACCAGTTTCATGCTTTATTCCTTTCTCAAAATTAGACTGTATTGTCCAACTCCTCTTCACTTACTGTGTCTGAGGGAATCCTAGAGAATAGATGGCAAGAATCAGTGCTGGGCTGTTGCTTAGGAACTGCCTAGCTTTCTATATTATTGCCTGATGTAATAGTTATATTGCCCGCTTGCCTCTGTTAACAAGCAATACAACAGAATCCACAGGTACCAATAAAGAAATAAACCTGGCATTCATTACTTTGCTTGAAAATTCATCAGTGCTTTTTCTGGCTTGGCAACAGGGAGGAAAAACATTTAGCTCAGGTGCTAATTAATAAAATAGAAGATGTACTGACTCTACATGTATCTATTTTATTTAGATTTATTTGTTTTGCCCTGGGGAAAATATGCTGTAAAGAATGTAGTGTATTAGTAAAATTACGATTTTGCAATGCCGTAGAAAGGTACGAGGTATAAACTGTGGTTTGTTGTTTGGTTTGGTTTTTTTTTTTTTTTTTGCTGTAAGCTATAGTATGGTAATATGACCATTCTTTTAATGCATTTTAAATAGAAGTAGTATGAGTTCATTTATAAAAGCAGTAGGACAGGACATTTCTATTGAGTGCTATTAGTAGACTCTCAGTGAAACCCAAGCTACAGATGAACTAACTTACCTCAGTGGTATCGCTACTGCCAAGTACAAGGGTGTAAAAATGAGCAGATGGGATGATGAGAGCAAGAGATGGACTCCGTGACCACATAGATTAAAACTATATATTTCTATATACAGATCAAGGTTTTTAAAAAAGAAAGTAAACGACTTTTAGGTTTTGTTTTTAAAGTTTCTCTTTTAACAACAAAGGCTACATTTTTTTCCCAGTGAAAACCAAGGTACAAGCTCACATAATTTCTGATGTCGGGGCTACGAGGAAAGCATCCGCTATCCTGAGACCTAACCAAAAGTGAACTGGCAACCCTCTGCAGCCCAAAGCCCAGCCCCTCATCCCTCACCTGGCTGCGACCCAAAGCCCAGTACAGCCACCGGGCAGGCTCCTGTTGGCTGCTCAGGCTTCAGTCCTACGGCCCCGCCGGGCTACGGGGTGTGTTTCATTCCTGCACGCTGTCATTGCGGTACGCGGTCACTCGCCACGGGGGAATCGCGCGCCCCCACGAACGCGGCTCCTTTTGAAGGCTCCCCACTCAGATGCTTTTTACAAGCCCACCCCCAGCAATAGCCTTCCTGCATTTGGAGGAGATGTAGCAAATATGATTGCAGCCCAGCCCCTAGTTATTAAGCGTGGGGAAAAGCACAGGAGGAGTCGAGGGGATGAGTAGACAGTGTGACAGTTACTTTTCACAAGTAAATCTTACTCATGGGAGTACAGCTACTGCTTAGATGAATTACGTTTGGCTCTATCTGGGGGCCTAGATCTGTAAGGGTAAACAGTTTAAACTTCTGATTTGCTGTTCCTCTCCTTCTCCGCAGGCAGAGGTATTGTGTTGGAGTGCTGTGAAAGCTGAGGTTGTTCAGCGAAAACAAACGAGGGGGTGTATGCTCATCGCAAGGCATGGGGATTTATGAATGCAACTCACATTAGTGTTAATGGGAGTTACACGCGTAAATCCCTGCCCTTCAACATGATAATACATAATATACCCCTTAATTTTTAATTCACCAGGGTCTCAATTTTAAAGCATTTTCATATAGTTTGTCCTAATTATAATCGTTTTTAATGACAGCTTAAAAATTTCACATGACTGTCTTATCACATACAGTACTTAATTTCTCAAGTGAACAGTTTCAATGTAGTGTATTCTGGGAATTTTGAGAACTAAAACACTAAGGAAAAAACTACTTTGTATAATCAAATGAGATGTTATTATTCCACTATGTTTTATATACACTGGAACAGAATTTCTCACAGTAGTGGTGGCCATTTTGAAAATGCTTAGAACTAAGACATTTTTTGTTTTGGGAAGTTATTGGATTAATCTTGATTTTATGGACCAGGACTTTTGTTCTATCTCTCATGGCCAGTGCTAATGCAGCTTAGTAGGTAGTTATTAGCTAATGCAGGCTTTGGAGAGGTTCCATACTATGAACCATTCTTCCTTTTCTATAGGACCTGATAAACTCCAAATATACAGCTACAACATTATTATTTGGACACTCAACAGGCACTTGCATGTTCAGTTTGAAGGACAAATGACCAAGTTCAGAGTACAGCCACACACCCTATAACAAATACTTGCCCTTGCCTTCAGTACCTCATTTGGGCAGGTAAATCAGTCGTTACTGGAGTAATTGGCCCTGCACTGCACAACCTAACAGAGGGACGCAGCGGGGCATATGCCATGGTGCCAACATCTAGCAACACCCCGAGGATCTGCCCAACCTTTCCACGTGCCCCACGAAGCGTCCCCATGCCAGCCGATGGGTGCTCGGCCAACAGCTGCGGTGGACATAGAATTAGACCAGAAACTTCTGCAAGTCCCATGCGAAGCATTTCCCTGCTCTGCAGCCAGAACTTCAAGTTCTCTTATTTCAGTTTCTTGAACTAATGGTTTTCTATTTTGCCTTTATGTTGACTAAACTGGAGCCTGTATTATTTTTAGCTCTTTACTTGCAGAGAGAGTAATATAGTTTTTACTACTTGCAGGTACAGAAGGGGCTGCTGCCAGCAAATAGATGATGAAATATCAGGCAAAGATTTCAAAACCAATTTAAGTGACTTAAGAGCATAAGTGCCATTTTCAAGAGTGACAGAGGGGCTTACATGCCAACAAATACCATTTTTAGTAATAGATTTTTAAAAGTAATTACTTACACGAGGATAGCACTTATGACTTCTTAAAAAATTCTCAACAATTAGCATTAGCAATTAATAATATTTTAAAATTTTGATTTCAACCATGTTCAAGAAGTCATTTGTTTACTCATGAGAAAAGATACTCCTCCACACCCTGAGGTAACTACACATCTTTGGACATCTACATCCTGAACAATTTAGGAGTGTAACAGAAAGCAAATAGGATTTAGGATTCAGTCATGAGAGTGTTCCTGAAAATTTTGTCTGAAATCAAACTTTGTCCTACAGCTAAATTTTGCACATCTACCTAGTTTTTCATTACTGGGTGAGAAAGAAAGTGGACTGTGTCCTAAACCACACAAATATATTAACTATACTAGTACGTATATGTGCATGTTTTATATGTCCTTTAATTACTGAACAGCCATGACTATAGAGGGGAAATAACTTGCCAAATTAGTAGCCTTCAAAATGTCACTTTTTATAAAGAGTAAATGATAAAAAGAAATGTAGCACTCATTTGTTACTCATTTTTATGGGAAGCTTTAAACTGTTTTGTATGTAGACTCCAGTTGTTGGTATTGTTTCCACTACAAGAAGAATAATTTGGCTGCCGCTGCAACATTTTAAGCTTTCACTGTTACTATAAAAACAATCCCCAGGAGATTTTTTTAGTCTTCTTGTATTGCTGGTTTGCAAGGATTTAGGAAGTAAAAGTTTAAAACTGCCTGGTAACAGACAAATCACTTTTAAAAGCCAGCATTGTACTGGCCTGGGAGTGCTACAGGAAAAGCTACTTAAGGAAAAAAAAAAAAAAAATGCAACAGTACAAAAGCTAAGAAAGCCTAATTATTTTTTAAATAAATATATGGAGGTCATCTAAAACTGTGAATGCATGAGAGGGCTTTTCCTACATGTGAATTGTCAGATCCATGTTGAAATATGCGCCCAGGCAGGGATCAGCTTCGCAATGCTGCTCCCAGAAGAAAGGCATCTCAGCGTTTGAGTTATGTGCTTTAAAACAACAACATACTTTTTCTGAATGCATTAAGGTTGAAGTTTTCAAACTGGGGTACCTCGAGTTAGACCTGTTGTGACTGCACAGAGGTCTCTGTGGTCGAGTTCTGGTGTAGCCTGGGGCTTTTTGGATAGGTGTGTTAAATTACACGCTTTCAGCAACTGCACAAATTTTGTGCTTATGTGATTTTGGTGGAGAGGTATATCTATAATGAAAGTGTTGCCCGAGGTCTTTGAAATATCTGAAGAGAATAGACAAGATTTTTTCAATGGCGTACAAGAAACAGTAGATCAAAAGTCCCACTGGGATTTAAAGGGATTTGAGTGTTCAGCTCCTACAAACTACCTTGAAAATCCCAGTCCTCTTTCGTAAATGATGGCTGAATCTTGACAGATTTGGTGGTTCAGTTTGGCTGGTTGTCTGCATCCGCTTAGGCTGGAAGCTGGCCCGGGAATTTCGTTAGACCATGAGAAGTTTCCAGGAGAGTTTTCAGCTCTTGGTTCCCAGGTATCTGAGGCTTTGCCGCTTCCACTTCTCCCAGCCAGAAAGTGCAGAGACGTGCAACCGTTTGCGAAAAAGGCTGGCCAAACCCCTTCTGAATCAAAGGAATATTCATGTTTTGGATCAAAGACTGGGGGAAAGATTTGACTAGCTCCTGCTTTCTCTGTCCTGTGCTGCCAATGTCTGGTCCTAAATTACATTCATTAGCCAATGCAGAACATCTTATTGAGGTTATTTTTCAGTACAAGTAAAATAAATAATATCAGGTTTTGATCCTTATGAGGAACCATGAAAAACTGCTCTTTAGCATATTTTGTTTTTAAGACTCAAAGTCTCCATTTTCAAATCAGTGTGTCTAGAGCCAGGCTCCAAAATATATCTTGACGCATGCAGCCAAGGAAGCATCTTTCTATGGAAAACCGTTGAGCACCTGCTGCTTCTCCTCCTGACACCCATCTCATTGCAAACTAAGTCACTTCTGTACGGGCCAAGCACCTCCATCTGGCCTCAAAGAACTTTCCAGGACCTGAGAGCAAGCTGAGGAAGGTGCAGCCCTAGCCAGCGACATTGATGCATTTACGCTGCGGTGGCCCTTGGAGCTCTAGCTGTGTCCCAGGCACGCAGCTGGCACAGAACAAAAAGACGGTCGCTGTGTCAGAGGGCTCATGCTGAATGTGCCAGACTCCACATTACACTCTCAAAAGGCTAAAACAACGCTCCGGCAATTAGCACGTGTAAAGCCCTCAGCTATTTATGTCCTAGGAAATAGCTTGGATTTTATTATTTTTGGGTTAAGCCATTCCAAACGGCAAAGCAGCAGTTATTTGTCTGCCATCTATTGATGTGCTGTCTTGATCTTTAATCGAGGCCGAGGGGGATACATTTCCACCTTTAATCCTTCAAACTTTCTAATGCTTTCATGTACAAATGTATACAGTAACTTGGCGTTAGCATTCCACAAATATGCAAATTGTCTGTCAGATTGGACAGGCTGCATGCATTTGAAGTTGTGTTGACAGCCTACAGAAAAAAGACATTCTCAGCTCAAACATGAACAAGATGTTTATATCCTTTTTCCCTAAAAACATACATTTTATGTTTTAAGCAGAGATGGGAGCAAACTGCAAAATTTGGATCAAGGCATCTTTTGCACCCATAAAATTTGGGGATGTCTGCATCAGGGGATTTTGATTCAGCTGGCTCTTGGAAGGGGGAAATTCAGCTCAGATCTGGCTTATGTTCCAGCCTTCACAAAATACAGAGGGAATTTGCACATGAGCCTCTGTTTCCAAGTAGGTTAACGCATAAAAGAAGCGGCTCAGAAGGTGTCATTATACTCTCGATGTAGTGAGCTTTGCAGTTGGTGGCAACAGCAGTTACCTGACAAAGTACCATCTTGCCAGTCAACAGGGAAGGAAGCTGTAGAGCCCAGCATCCTTCCTGGCCCAGAGAAAGAGAACCAGAAACAGCAATAGAGAGATCTAGCGGATGCTGGTTATGCAGGGGGCACTGATAGGCACGGATGCAAAAAGCCAGGGCATAGATTAATCTAGGCACCTACCCCCATAATTCAGACTCTCAGAGTCTCTCACCTGGGGGCTGCACAGTCCTGCAGACCCTCCAATGGTATCAACACATGCAGGTGTTGGTATGAACCCAGGTGAACTTGCATTCTGCTTTTAAGTACATGCCCCATATCATGCAGCCTCGTGAAAGCAAGGTGCTTATCTCCTTGGCTTCAACAAATTTCACAAACCAAGAGTCTTAAAGTGTTTTATCAGCAAGGTTATAGACAACTGTCCTCTTTGACTAAGTATTTCCAAGTATTTTAATTAAAACAGATTTGATAAACAAATGGAATTAAATACACCTCTAGCTTCCCTGCCTTGTTGTGAAGGACTGAACTCCCACCCTTCCTGCCAGCCTACCATATGGGTATAGTAAACTAGATGTTTATGGTTCTGGCATATTGTCTGCTTCAGCAAAATATTATCCTAAATTGTGACTTGCCATGGAAAAAAAAATGCTGTTTAATAACTGTCTGCATTGAGAGCTGCGATTCAGATGGGAACCTTATCTAACAGCTGCATTCTGACACCCTGCGTGTGGACATCCTGTCCATCATAAGGTCTGGAGCAAAAATGTGTGTATCTGAAATAATTGTTCTTGGTAGACAGGCTTCTTCTGTAACTCATCAAAAAATTAGTTTCAGTGGTAAGGATCCACTGAAGAAAGCAGGAAATATCCCACATGCCATCAAGGCCCCATGAAGCTAAAGGACCTGTGAAGTAACGAGTCTCTTTAGAGCTCAAGCTGAAATTCTGTCAATTAAAAATTCTTCGCTGCAGGAAACCACAGATGATTTGAAGGAGGTAAAATTAAGAACTTTAAATACATTTTATGAGAAACACTATGGAGTATTCCTTTCTTCACTGTCAGAAGACTGAATGGAAAACATTAGACTCATGATCCTCCAGCATTCACTAGCTAATTTCCCATGGCTGTGTAAGCAGGGCATAGCCGTGACCCCACAGGAGTTTGGGTACCAAGCACCTTGGCTCCTGCAGGAGCTCCCTGGGGATCCACTCCTTACTGTGCAGCTCCCACAAAACCAGCCCTAACCACCTCCTCACTCGTTCCTATTTGCAAAAGCACGTGCTTTAGGTTTTCGGTGTGGCAGGGAATGCTATGAAGCCATGCTATCTGTGGACTCTCTGGCTGCCTTCTGGCACTTGTGCACTGACCAATTTCTGAGACACCGAGCTCTGGCCAAAGACCCTCACTTCATATTCCAGCTTGGTGAACACTGGTTAACTGTTAACTTAGTCAATAGGGCAAAATTACTAACATAAGGCCACCAAGCACAGAAACAAGGTCACTTCGTATCTCTCTGGAGAGCCTTGTAAGGCTGGAGCTGCTCAGTGTGCCCCAGAGCAGCAGGGGAGCTTGCGAAGCTTATGTTGGTATTGTGGAATTCAATCTTAAGTTATGCTAGCCCATATTTAAACGGCCATTTCGGAGGCTTAATTCTCTTATATGGGTACGGATTGTTTGCCAATGACAACAGCGCTGGAAAGATCAGCAGCGTCAGATGGAATACCTTCAAAGAATGTTCTTTGATAGCTTCCCAGAAGTAAAGAAAGGACAACTGATGCCAGAAGAATGGCTCAGAATAGGAATGAGAAACCTAGTTGTAAAGAACAATAAGTGTATCGGGAGCCTAGTCTGACAAACAGGAACATAAATGCTTGCAGGATAGGGCCTCAGAGCTGCTACAATGCCAGTGACTCGTGTGGTCTTCAAGGGAGTTGACAGCAGGAACTATGCCTGTGCTTACTTTATAAGAGCAGATAACTCAGCAAGAGCAGAGAAATCATTTGACAGAGGCCAGATTCAGAAGGCATCTGAAATGTCTTTCTTTAAAGATAATCATGTTCAGAATCAAAAGGGGTCTAATGTTAGAGACTTGCCTTTCAAATGCAACAAATGATTATACCTGTCAAGATTTATGGACAGATTTATTTATGTTGACAGAGGGACCACTAATAGTTTGACAAATGAGGAGTCTTGACAGATACAACAGATATGTTCAAGTATATTTCCTCCTGTTTGAAATAGGAAATGAGTGAGTTATGACAAGCCTGCAATGTATATTGATACGACTATACCTAGGCTCCTTCTACAGAAGTAGATGCCTTCTACGGTGCCGGATACTGAGCTGGAAACCAGTTATAACCCTAATCATAAGGAAGCCCTTATCCTCCATTAAGAAAGTATTAAAAATGGCTAATTTAGAAAAAAACAGGGAGGAAAGCTTTTCCAGGTGGTGCTCCTGGATGGAAAACTTACCTTCCAAAGTGAGACAAGAATCTGGAGGAAAGAAATATTAGGATCTCAGGAAGCTTTATATTTAGAATGATTACTAGCCAGGGACTTTTCATCTGAATTCACAGTAAACCTAATACTTCTCCCCAGCACAAAGTGCCAGGTATCATTGTACCATCAAGGCTTCTGGTCAGCTCCAGCCAAGAAATCAGATCTATCCTCAGGACTTCTGCAATCCTACATCAGGGAACAATTGTACGCTAAAACCCCATACAGAAACGGTATAGAAAAGCTATTGCTATACATTGGTGCCTGATCAAAGGCCAATCCAATGAACAGAAAGACACCAACAGCTTCAATGGACTTTGCCTCATGTTCTGAGATCTTTTAGCAGTTTTCTGTAGGAGCTGCAACCATTACATCTCCAGCTGCAAAAGACTGAACAATCCGTTAAGTGTTTCTCTACCATGAGGCAGCCTTTAAATGATACTTTCATTTAACAGACAGTGAGTGACTCCTCATTTAAGTACAAGATTTCCAACCTTCTCACAGCATGACTGGCTCTGGACAAGCCAAGCGAGGAGAGACTGGAAGGAGAATGCCACTTTATTGCTCTAAGGGGCTGCCATCCCCACCAAACAGGAGCGTGGTAAATGTTGATGAAACAACACTTGGTACAAGACCAGTGTCTGTCATGTGCGGTTGGTTTGGGTGCCAGACCCACATTTTCAAACAACAATGGGACGAATTACCATGTTCCCCAAGGCTTTGCAATAAATACAAACAAGCAATTAAATAAACACATGCTCTTGTCACTCAGCAATTAAACCATTTCCTGATCCTTTAATAAAAGCTGATCAAGTTTCCACATATTAATGTGACTTTGCACACTCGATCAGTTTATTGCATTAGGAACCCATTCTGTGTCTTTGGCCGATTAAAGTTAATCTGGCTACCCTCCCTGGAGAGTCCCTCAGGAAGGGACAAGCATTTTCTAACCAGGAGTATGTCTGACATCGAAATGCATTTAACTAAAGCACAATGGGTAATGTTGTTCATGCAAAAACATTTTGGTGTTTCAAAAAACCATTAGAGGGCATCAAGGGAAGACTGGAGTTTTGAAAAAGAATGAACCTTGACAGGCTAAACTAACTATTGCACCAGCACACTCGCTTGCCTGGAAAACTCCAGAAGGTCTATTAATTATTTTGGATTTGTTTGTGGAAGTCATCTAAGCTGGCAATTGCCAATTGCATCAGTTTGTGACATTCCAGGGGCTGACGGTGCCATCTCTTTCATATAAATCTGTTAAATTACTAATACACTGAAGTATCTCAGCTTAAAACCCACTCTAGTTCTCCTTTATCAATTTTGCATCTGGTTTTCTCTGAGGTTGAAAAACAAAGCACACCCTGAACATTTACCTCCTTGCCAGTCATTTTGTGCACACTGTTCTTTGTTAAAAAAAAAAAAAAAAGTCTGCTCTGTAATTACCAGACACAGCCGTGGGAGTGGTTAATCTTTTAAAGCAACATTATGAATTATAATACCAAGTGTATACTTCACTGTGGTAATCCTGCAGTAATGCAAGCAATATTAGCATGTTCTGGGAGGCAGAGTACTGCCAGGGGACCAGGGATGCTTGCAGGAGAAGAAAAGGGGAAGATTTCACAGTAATGAAAACGATGTTGTGTTTAGTCCCACAAGCTAAAAACAAACTAAATATTTATGATAAAGGAAAAGAATAAGGAGGATTATGGTGTCATTCATTGTAGAATAAAATATTACCTAATCTAAACATTTACATAAATAACAGAAGGATAATGCATGCTGAATTTAGATGGTTCAAAGCAGAGGAAATTAACTGTAACAACAGAGTAAGTGTTGCTCTGTGCAGCAGTGGGTGCTCTCGGGGCTGGGCACCTCTTCTTCCCTGTGTGTGACAGAGCCCATCACAGCAGGACCCCGATGACATCTGACACTATCAGACCTCAAATAAATATAGCTACAAAGAGTGGAAAGACGTGGTCATGCTCTTTGTTGGAAAAGCCTCTAACTCCATCTGAGGGGATGATTTTCTGGTGTAGACCTCTACCACCTGAAGTGCCATTACCTGATAGTACTGGCAGGCTCTTCGGGGCTGTCCCAAAAGGAGATGGAGCCAGCTGGGATGGGCTGTAGGCACCTGAATTTCTGCCAAGCTCCCAGGACCATTGCTGCCGAGCTCAGATGGCAGCTGATCTGTTAGCTGTACTCATATTTTCAGCCTTCTGGCTCTCTGGGGCCTCAAGCTTGGCTGCAGCCAGACCTAGAAAGCTCATTTGGATGGAGCTGTCAGGTCCAGGAGCTGCCCCCACCTGCTCTACCTGATGGGTAGAAACAACATCATGCCACTAGTCCCCAAGCTCTCCTCAGGACACATAACCTGGGTTCACATCCCTCCTGCATGAAAACAGTGGTCAAAGGACTTTTTCCCCAATGCTATCTTCATTTAGCTGTGCTTGCTCTCTAGCCCAACAAGTCTTGCAGGACCCTTGCAGTAGTCCAAGTCCCACAGAAGCCCTTGGCTTTGTTTTGGGGCAGATGTCTGCAGACAGATAACTCACTGCAGGATCTGGGCCAAATTCTTCTGGAGGCAGAGTTGCCACAATTTAGCCACATCTTTCTGCCACTGAATCACAGCTCTGTTTAAAATCTTCTTCAGTCAAGGCCAAAGTAGAGTTCATTAATAAGTTATATTAAATTTCCAGTTCAAAACCCTTATTCTTTTTGCACTTGTTTTTTTACTTTGAATTAGAAAATAATATATATAAGGCAGTAAAATAAAAATAATTGCAGGAATAGGTAACATTTGAGGTAACTATATCAGCATCCTAAAGAACATAATGAAGAATAATGATACTCCTGTAGAATTTGAGCACTCCTAGAGAATCCCATAACAAAGCTAATATTCTCCACTAATATTTTTAAAACAATTCAACAAGTTTATGAAAAGAAAACAATTTTATACACAGTAAAATGATTTCATAAGAAACAGTCTACGAAAATGACACTGTAGAGAAAGCATTGTAATATACTGCATACATCAAAATATTCTTCATCAAAATAATCCATTTAGAACCATAGTGGCACTTTTGGGTTGAAGAATGCCAATATGAAGGAGGACATTGAGTCACTCTGGTGTTTACCCAGACATAACTACAAAGTTTGTGACTGATGTTGTTTTGCAAACAGACCCAAACTGCAATTCAAGCTAGTATGAGGCTGTGCGTTTAAGCACAGCTGGTAAACTACTGTGCAAGTGTTAGAGGGAGAATTGATTTTTCTCTGGTTGAAATGTGCGAAGTTCCCATGGTTTATCTGAAGAAGTAAACCTAAAGATAACAGTTTGGTAACCCAGGGTGATGTTTACAACTGTACTGAATGTGACAGCTTTCAAAGTATTATGTATATTTCTAAGGCTATACATGTACAGCTCTGACAGCATGTCAGTTATAATTCTTGTAAAAAATTGATGTAATTTATTATGGTTCAAATATAGAATAAACTATATAAATGCTTCACCATAAAATACTAATTTCCTCATTGCTGAGGGGCTCATCTGCATTCTAAATAGCAGTGAAGATATTTTAATTGAATAGGTTTTTCTTCCCTTTTACTGTCAGCTTCAACATGACTTTCTAGGGTTAAAATAGTCACACAGAACTAGAGGAAATCTCTGAACAATAGAGGAGAGCCTTAACCACAAACAGGACAACGCTACCAGAAGTTAGGGGCAAGCTGGGTTTTTGTGTTCTGGGGGAGCAGCAATGGAGGTTGATCATGTGTGATTGATGGTACTTGTGAATAATACCAGTTGGCAGACATTAGTAACACTTTGTCTCACTTTTTACTCAGTTGTTCACATTTCTGCATTTGGCATGTTTTCATGTTTTTAATAGGAATTTTTCAGCCATGCATCTTTGACATGAAATAATATGAAATTTGATGCCTCTGACTTTGAAGTATTTTCTAACTGCCTGTATATGACATTAGTGCAAAATGTATCATACAAAATTACCATCTTTGAAAGAAGCTTGCTTTTCAAGCTACTTTATTTCCCCATCCCATGCACAGCAGAGGAAATATGTATGAAAATTTTGCACTTAATTCTGATTCCATCCTAAAGTACAGCCAAACTTCACTAGATTTAAGTAGTGGATTAAACAGGGCTAGGATGCAAAATTCTCTCTCTGTGGTTGAACCTTAACATGAATATTGAAATTAACTGCTGCAAGACTTAGTACAGGAAAAAATGACCAGAAGAACTAAAATAACTATTTGCTTTTGTTTTGTAGCACATTATCTATCATTTTTCACAGATTATATACAGGTCTCATCTATAAAATGCAAGTGAAACATGAGGTTTAAACATTTGTGGTGGTTCTTAAATGGGGAAACTGTCTACATCTGGGCCAGTCAACTGAATGCTGACAGATTTTCTAAAAAGTTCCATTATTCTTAGTCTTCCTGGCATTCGTATTTGATTGTGGCCATGAGTTTCAGAACGTTACAGCCAAACAGAGAAGACAAAGATTTAAGTTTGACTATGGACATAATTAAACATCTTTACCTTCAACATTTTAGAAGCAGATAGTAAAAATATTCACCTTTAAGCAGAATTTACACTGAGGAATGACATGGTTCCACAAAATCCTGTATTCACATGCATTTTTGCAAGATTTTTGAACCAAGACCAGAGGTTTGACTCTGCAGAGAGCGAGCAGCTGTGCAGAATACAAAGCTGGCAACCTTGGTCCCCAGTGCCTTCTCCCAGTGCCACACTATGGTGGTCATTTTGGGTCTCTCACTACAGATCTAGTTTGCAATAGAGAGTTGGGAAGGGCGCTTGTAATTTGAAGAGTTGGGGTCAAGTAGAGATGATGTTTAAAGGTCTGTGAAACATTTCCTGCAAGTTGCAGGAATTTGGGCTCAATGACCCAAGAGGTTCCCTCTGACCAGTTTTCCTAAAAAGTTCCTGGTCAAGAGGAATGAGAAGAATTGGAGATCAGAAAAGAAACCTTATTGTCCTAGCACACACACATCACATTTTTGCTTCAAAAATAGGTTAAACAGCCTCTCCCTTAAAGTCTGAAGAAAAGAAAGAGCAGAAAATGAGTTATACAATATTTCCAATGAAAAGCTCTACAACCACAAATAATTAGGTAATTTGTACCTTGACTTGCTTGGTCTCAGTGAGCCTCAGAATAGCACTTTTATAAGCATCATTGTTTTGTCCCTTGTCTTCATTTAAGACTGCCCTAGGGTTGCATGTCTAGGAACTTTAGTGAGCTTATAAAAAACAAAACACAAAAAGAGAATGAGCTTGCACATGAGGTAGGTTTTCCTAAGGTCGTCCCAAGTCTAATTACTATTCTAATGAAACATAAGGGTATCTTCCCAGGAGATCATTACATAGTAATTTCTCTACCAACAGCATTATTATTTCCTACCATGTTCTATAAAATACTAAAAAATGGTCCCTCTCTTAGATTTCATTTCCATACTCTGGTTTTCTGAATCCCTGATTAGCTCTTTGGCAAATAGCATAATCCATAGATGGTATGAAATAGAAATTGTAGGACATGTCTTAGCGTAACCTTAAACTAGGCAGTGTAGAATATTTCCGTGACCATCTCCTAGTGCTCCTGTGGACCAGGGGTGGCAAACACATCAACTTCACCTTTCTACCTTGCTTATACCTATTGAGAAAGTGGCCAACCAGACCTTACCAAACCCCAAGAAGCTCCTCTTCAGAAGAGCGTTGCTCACATTGCTACCAATATTAACTCCTTCCACCGCACAAACTGCCTCCACACGCACATAGCAAGTCCCCCGCAGTTATAACTAAACATCTACATCAGAAAGCAGAGCCCTAAAACAGAAGTTACAGAAATAATTATTTACACTACAGGAATGGTTCCCAAAAGCATTTCAAGTTTCCTGCTTAGTCATCTGTTGGGGTCCTAATTTATTGATTTTTGAGATGTCAAGCACCAGGATCTGTGCTTGGAGCTTTGCCAAACTGGGCGTGATTCACCAGCCAGTTACTTCAGTGCTGTGCTGATACAGTATCACCGACAAGCACAAGTGTCAATTTGAAACAGTACAGGGACAAATCAGGACCTTCACCATTAGCACTAGACCTTACCTATTTTGCAATAATTTGCTTATTTACATGTGCGTTTAAGGCAAAATTCTTATATTTCAAAACCCTCCCCTTCATCTCCTGTTTATGTTAAGGCCAGAGCACAACCTATCACACCCCGACATACCTCTGCTCCCACTTTGGGCAAGGCAGAATATTTAGGATTCCCAGTAAAGATTACATGTTTCTTGATTCATCTCACAGTGCGGGCCTACTTCATTTGCAAAGTGATAACCTATTACCATAACTAAACCGCCTATTGCATGGAGGCTCAGAAATAAAATAAAAAGATTACCCAGTTATCTTATTTACATATATTGAATTGCAGTAATACAGCCCGATCTCTGCCTCTCATTTGATTCTAATTAAAGCGTAGCAGAGCAACTGCAATCCACACAAGAGCTTATTTTAATAGTCAAAGCTGGCAAAGTCCCAATATCACAATGTAGCAATTAACAGCACGGCTGTATTTGCTATTCATGGTTTGATGTAAAAACTTGTTTATTAAGATGGGCTTGAGGCACTGGTGTGCAATAGACCTGGATGTAATTAGATTCCAATTATTTGTCTGTTTCTGATATTGTAAACTGGCACTTAGCACATCAGTTAAATTGACACACTGCACTGCATGGTTTACCCGGTAATTAAAACATGTTCTGTTAATTAGATGATGACCACTTTATTTCAGGGCTCTTGTGTTTGGGTTTTGTAGTGTGCTCTGTTTGTATCATGAGCCACCAGACGCTCCTCTAATGAGCCCTTGTTTTGTTTCAATTACCACCTGCTGTTCAAAAGCAAAGCTTGTTTTAACTAAACAAAATTAATGCTTGTCTCTTTCTTTGTAAGAACTTAAACGCTAAACAAATTAATAAGCTTATTATTGAAGTGCTAAGCTACAGTTTTAAAGACTGTGAAGGCAATTAAAAGAAAGTTATAAAATGTTTTACAGTGAGGCATAAATATTGTTTATCATATCAGTGGCATTATGAACCATGAAATAATTGCTACAGTTGGAGAAATAAGCATGCAAACTTAGACAAACCTTTGAATTAACACTTCTAATTCAAAGACACTGTACAGAGACACAAGTAACTTGTATTTTTCTTGTTGATGTGAGAGCTAAATATTAATAGCAGCAAATAAATTAATATGCTACACTTACTAATGAAAAAAATTCTATTACAGTCATGACATGGGAAACCCTCATATACTAATATTAAACAATCCTGTATGTCAAATAACGGTCCTTCGCAAAGTCCCCGTGTCAACGATGTATCCAAAGGTTGGAAATTAGAACCAGACAGCTCAATCCAAGACCTTTTGCCTTGATGATGCCAAGTGCCAACGCCTCAGCACACTTCCAGCCTAAAGGACCTGCCCCCCCAACATGCTTTTTGAGATGGCAACCTAGCTAGCAGGCTGCTAGTTGCGTGAGGAGCTTCTTCTACTTGGCAAGCTATTAACACTGAGATAAATCATCATTATCCCAGTAACTTTGGTTGGTGCTCTCTTGATCAATGCTAGCTGAAAGCAAGCACTGTGACTTTACAATCACATTTTCTGGGCTTTTGGGGGTGTGTGCATGTTGAGAGGTCTGGGATAGAGAATACTTTCTTTTAAGACCCTGTTTCTCCTCCAAGCATGTAAATGAGATGATGCTTTGGAAAATAGGGCAAAGTTGTAGTGCTGAAAGTCAGACTATGAGCTCCGGTGTGAACTACAGAGCAGCTGCCTCCACTCCACAGTGAACCTTGACTAATTGCCAAATAAAACATCTGGAGCTCTTAGCAATGCCAGGGGCTTCTTCTGAGGTCCTCAGCATGCCCGAGCAGATTCCTGGCTCCTTTGGGCACCTTCTAGGCTTGCCTCCACCAAAGCTTCACCATCCTGCAGCACCGAGGATTTGGAGATGGGACATCAAGCAGAAGCTGGATGGCCTGCAGGAGAGCTGCAGCAGTGCACCCTAGAGGTGACAGATGCGGGAACACGTGCCATGAGAGCTACAAATCATCACAGAATTTTAATTGACAAAAAACCCCACCAAGCACAACCCAACTCCCTTTACAGCAAGGGCACGGCTGCTGACTTGTATACCTTAGGGGTACATTTTATAAGCAATGGGAGGTGATTTAGCTGCATGACTCCCATTGTTGTTAATGGGAGCTGTACAGTTAAATGATGAAGTGTTGATAATGTGAACTCCTTCATATTTCAGTTGACTTTAATTTTTATTTTTGAGCTAACACAGTTAATTAGGCAGTATTTCGTTAAGGTATGTCCACAGCAAAGTGTTATTTATGAGATAACTTAAAAACCCGTTCTTGCAAATAGAAACATAAACAAATATCTATCATGCCAAAAAATGCTTTATATTGCGTGCAAGTATGCTTTTAACCATGGCAATAAAGGCCTGTAGCAAGTTCCCTCTATCTCTACGGTTACTCACTGAAGGCTGGTGTTAATATAGCTTTGTCCTGGGCTGGCTACACGGGTTCAGAAATTAATATTGGTTCTTTTGGCACAAGTGATACTGAAGACATGGTTTTTATTATTTAATGGGTTTTTATTGCTTATTTCAGAAATCTGCAAAAACATACTGTCTGATACAAATTTGTGCACATGGCTAGAATTGTATTAGCATTAGTAATGATACCGATTTAGCTTGTTCCAAACTGATAAATCAATCCCCAAACTGTGCCATGACCACCTTCACAGAGCTGTCTATACTGGGTATATTGACTTCATCACATCCATTTCACAGCCAGCTGCTCTGTAATTTGCTCTCTTTTCCCCGCATCACTACGATGCCCTAAAATGACCACTTGGTTTCATGGATTTTAGTCTCTCCATATCATCCTTCGCTTCTCTTCTGCCACATTTGTCCTCAGTTTATTCCCATCTTTCCCTCCTCTGCTACTGCATCCTCACTCTCTCAAGCTATAGATTCAATATCTCAGTTGAAGATTTTCTTCTTTTCAATTGTTTCCCCCTCCCCACCCCCCCAGCTCACTCATCCTTTCCTCTAAGTGATTTAATTCTCACTTCAGTTTATCTATCCCATGTATGGTAACTTATTTAATAGCATCTCCTCATTCCATTTTTTTCTCCCGAATTCTGGTCTTGCAACATGCCGACAGTCTCAGCTTTCCCACCTGATGGCACATCAATGTCAAACTCAACAGGGCCAAAGCCAAACACTTTCCTCTCAAACCTTTTTGATGAGCACCCAGCTCTGGAGAGAGAATACAAATGAAACTTCTTCTAAACCAAGTCTTCACTTTGCCACTCTCCCTCTTGGCAAATGCCCAAATTTTTAAACTGTACTCAAAAATCTTGTCAAATATTTCATACACATGGGCTTACAAATTCCAAAACAGAAAAAAAAAAAAAAAACAACCTTCCCTCATAAGCTCCAAATAAAGACACAAAGGAGCAAACACCACAAAACTGAGTGATGTAAAGATTTCCTAGCAAGACTTCAGGCAATTGAACATGAATTGTATTCAGCAGAAATGTCAGATCTGAAAACCATCTCAGCATGGTGCAAATGGCCTGGTTTTTCTTTTTGATTCTTATTGCTTTAGTTTTGTTTATTCTTATGTAACCTGTCAGCAAAACTTACTCTGCTCCTGGACTCTGTGGTGCCCTGATATCGAGAAGGACAGCTTTGCTTCTGCTCCTGCCTGGTACAGTTATCGCATCAACCTTCATTTGCCAGGCTGTAATCCTGTGGCTGTCTGTGTGAGTGGCACTAGTCACATTCAATAATACTTTGCTTTTGCATTTAGGCCTTTCCTCTGCACTGCTTTTACATACATGTTTACACGCCTCTGACTGGAGGGATTTAGGTGGGTGCCATCAAATCTGCACCTGATGCGTTTGTGCAGGAGGTAGGAAGAGTTACAGCAGCTCAGCCCAGGGGTGACGGGTGTGGGAATGGCTGGGGCTGTAACATACACTGAAGGCTACAAATCCTTGGAGAATGTTAATTGAAAATTGACATCAAATGCACAGCAGGTGTTTGGGTCCATAATGTAAAAAAAAAAAAAAAAAAAAAATCAGCTCAACCAGAGGCAAGTGAACTGCAAAGCTGCCACTTTGGTAATTCGGGGTTACTGTGGGGTGGTTAAGGGGGTGCTGAATTAGGGACTGGCAGGGCTGTGGGTGGGAGATAGGGACTGGGCAGCTGCTCTGGAAAAACTGCACTCCCAGGTGACTCAATGCCTCTACCTCATCAGCCTTTTTTTTTTTTTTTTTTTTTAAGGTAAAAGGGCTGTTGAGGGGATAGAAGGACAGCCATACATGTCATGGGTTTTGACATGATTCAGTGCTGTGGTTGACCTCAGGGTGTGTTCCTCCTACAATTAAAACTGTAAACTTGCTTCTTTGCAGAAAGCAATCTCAGAGTCCCACCCTGTTGCCTCCTTCTTACATCAGATAGATGACTGCCACTGCTCTGCCTTCCCTCCCACCATTCCCAAGATTATTTTAAAAAAACCCAAGCTGTATGCTTATATTTTGTGCAAAGCAGAAATAAGGTCTCCCCCATACCTTCACACATATACACACACGCTATTTCCTCTGAAGGAAGAAGTGTCTCATTAGTTGAGCATTATTTGATCTTATGTGGCTTTTACCTTTCCCTCCTCTTTGGTTCCACAATTCTTGACACAAAAATACTGGTTTTCACAAGGATTGTGCAGATTTATGAAATTCAAGCACCATGAGATTCTCTGAATCTGAAACTGCTTCTATGTGGAACAGAGGAAATTACTAAGAAACATGCCATGGCCTTTTTCGTCCCTTTCCGTGCAGCTTTCCTAATAAGGCAGATGAGAGAGATTTTGCTTCTAGCATTCATAGGTGGCATCATGCTCCTAACCCTCTCCCTGTCCCCCCTCCCTGCCCAGGCACTGTAAGCAAGGGCATGCAAGTCACATCAGAGGCCAGCAACACTTTTACTTGATATTGCACTTCCATCCTGTTCTGTGCCTTCCTGTCTGAGGTGTCAGATTCCTGCTAGAAGTATTTGTAAACAAAGCTCAAGAAAACTCCTAACTTTGCCTTCAGTAGTGCATCATGAATATTGTAGCCATGAAATGAATGCCCCTAGGAGGAGCACAGATGCAGTCAGTAACCTACCCCATGGTACCGAGCCGTGCAGAGCAGGGGGAGCGGTGGCAATCAGCTGCTCTGTGTGCACATACACCACACTTTTCCTTCTCTTTATCAGTGTCTAATTAAATTCCAGTCAACCTGAACAAAAAGATCCATACTTGTTGCAGGCAGTAAATAAGGATGTGTTAGAAAATGAGTAAGTATGAATTTTAGCCACAGATTGAAGAACGCAGTCAGAGTAGCTGAATTTTGAGAAGACTCTTAGGTGCTGTTTGATAGCAAATGTTTTTAAACAACAACACTTAAAATTACAGGTCATAGCAGTGATATCAGGATGACATTTTCCAACTCAGAATTAATCCAAAAGTGATCCAGACAGTATTTTCTTTATAGATGACATTGCAGGGGATAGTACCAGGAAGTACCAGGTTAAATTAGTATTAATTTTCAAAAAAGCATGATTTTAAAAGTGTCCTTTGCTAGCCTGCAACTAGAGGTTCCCTGGAAATATCTACATATAGGAATTTAGCTATATTTGATATGAAACAGCTCCACCCTTGAATGGGAATAGAGGCAGGAAAACAATACTTGTCTCCCAACACCGATCGTCAGAACGAAAGACCGTACATCTTGCAGCCACCACTGAGGTACAGATCTGTCTCTGCATTATTGGGCTATTGGTGCAACACTTTTAATCACAGTCTGATTAAAACTAAGTGCTTAACTAAAATACAGAATAGGAAAGAGTTTCATCACTGCCTTGATGTTCTTGATAGTATTCTGCTCAGGATGAATAACTTCTGGTGTGGTGGTCACAGACAACAGGGTTTTCCAAGCACTTTACAAGTTCTACCATTCTTTGAGCTGATAGCTTCCATACAGCAGCATGAACCCATCTCATCTCCTCGTTGTGCCTAGGAGCCTGAATGTGCTTTGGGAGCAAGGGTACAGCGGGGACACTGAGCTCCCAGCACGTGGTGAGGGTGGAGGTGGCCGCCTGCTGGGTAATGGCCCTGGCTGGGCAATTCTGGATGTGGCCCAGGGACCTCACACTTACGACCACCACCAGAAGCACCCATAGAGAGCAATAAGCATTATAGTGCAGCATAATCCACTCTTCAGCCTCAGTGAGGATGGCAGGATCAGACTTCCACTCTCAGATAATAACCATTTCATGTAGGTAGTTACAAGACCTATTTATAGGTATTATTTTAGCTGCCATCCTCACCCTTAAGATGAAAGGACTGGTGCTTTGGACAGGTGGCAATTTTATACTACTCACCTACCTCCATATCTTTATCTGGGTGCACAGTATGTGGTTATGTTTCCATTTGGATGACTTTCATGTTCTTTAGACAGTGAATGTTTTATGAACAATGATGAAACAAAAGAAAAACTTCAGGCAGACACTGAACTGAAACCAGGTTGGGATTATCTGACTAATGACCCACCTAGGCCTTGTGTGCCTGTTCCTGGAAATTTGGGCGAGGTGTTTACGATTAGCTGTTTGTGTAACCAAGCTATGCAAACTAGTAAAAATAAGTCATGTGAGAGAGAAGGAACATTGACTGCTTTGACAACTGCTTTGCCATTGCTAAGGAAACTGCTCCCTTGGTAACCATGGTCAGTACATCTGTCTTATTTTATCTACAATTCTCACATAGACACCATCATGGAAAGAATATTAACACAACAAAAACCCCAAACATTTCAGAAAAAGAAAAACGAAAGCACAAGGTTTCTATTAATTTCTTTAGTAAAAAGTTTAGGGAGATTCTGCTTTGGTGTTGATTATGGCTTTGCCTTGCCCAAGATGTGCTCCTTAAATACTAACTTATGCACAGTAACTATTTATTCTTTTGTTCTGCTTTATACTTCTTTAAAATGTGATACTTATTTTCTGTTAGCTCTCGTAATTTACCTAATGCAATTGGACTTCACAATAGGAAAGCCTGAAGGCTGAGAAAGCTTTTGCATCTGCCAAAATAAGAGTTTCTGCTCTTTTGTTAAGGAAAACCTCTCTTACCGACTTAAGTAGAGTAATACAAATGAAAGTCCTGATCTGAAGGACAACAAACTTTTGAGAGGTCTCTGAACTTTTTGGGTTGAGACCATATGACATCAGCAAAAGCTTTCTTATTAGTCCTGATTAAATCCATTAGCAAGGAGGAAAACCAGAAATGTGCATGGGAAAAACTGTAAAGAAATCCTGGATGCAGTTTTTGCCCCATTTTAGTAGAATCAGGATATTTGCCTGTATCTATCAACAAATCAGATGTGAAATATAGATAGAAGTATAACTTTACACAAAAGAATAATGGTTATGCCCACAACACCCCCCCACCCCCCCAAATCTAATGAAGCAAAATACAAACATTCCGAATGGCTTTCTACCCACAACACCAGGCACAATGAACATCCTTTAGATAGTCTTTTGCTTTGGCCCTTAAGGTATTCTACTACCCTGAGATGTTAGCAGCACCAGAGGTAGTCAGGTTTCTCAGTGACAAGAGCATTTTCCTGTCCTTGTAAAGAAAGGAAAAAACTTGAATGATGGTGAAAGAGGAGATAAGACCTTATATTTGAAATTTGAAAGTATCTGCTCTCAAGGTGGGCCACAGTGACTGCATGACACAGAGACTTCATGTCATATCACCACATAAAAACCCATTCCTCCAAAATTAGCTAATCTGATACCTTTGCTGAAAGGGCTGTGGTTTGTTGATTTACTGTGACTGCATGTATAGCTATAGTAAACACTTGTTTGATAAGAAAAACAACCATCCCAGCTCAGATCAAACACTTCTTTAGCTTTGTGTCCCCTCTAACAGCAGGCAGCAGGAGATGCCTAGAGAAAAGCTTAACAACAGGGCAATCCCAGTGTTACTTCTCCATGTGCTCTGCCAGTGTCCCAGTAAAAGAAAAGGAAAGGGATGTCCCTGACAGAGTCCATCAGGGATTACAGGAGAACTCAGGGTGTTCAGCAACTGACTCTAGGGGAAAATTTTAGATTGGTGGGCTGATTTTAAGAACAGTGCACAGATAGCAAACCATGGGTTCCTATGGTGGTGTGAGGATGCTGGTGCCCCCTGAGAGTGTGTTGCATGATTTGTGGTGGGAATAAGCTCACAACTTCATTCTCTTAAGTTACCCTATTGATGACAACATGATATAGCAGTGACTCAACTTCAGTTGACACAAACAATCCATCGTTCATTCCTATAGCATACATGTTGTAATATCATCATCATCAGCAAACTTACTTTCACATCAGTTATGTGCACATGAAGGATCCTTCCTTCCTACCTATTCTTTTAGGAAAGATAATGCAATAAGAGCTATTGGCAGTGGTAGCTGATTTCCCATTGCAGAAGTCTTGAGACACTAACAACATAAATACTCTTTTGCTACTCTCTCATGCAACCTGGCCTTTCATTTTTAGGAGTAGTCGTTACATTTGCTTTATTTACTCAAGCCCATTTACTATAAACAACACAACAACTAGATGTTGGGTTTAACTTTATCCAGAAGCCAGAAACAGTTGCACTAATACCACTAGTGTAAGGTATTTTCCGTGAGTCATTTCTTCTAATTCTTTCCCTCTCAGGTCTCTAGATCCAGTGGCACACATGCAAGAAGCTGTGCTTCACTTTCACTCTATGCAAAGTGAATGTAACAGCACCTCATCCCTCCCAGGAGCTGACTGTGACTACATCAACTATCAGGACAGATACCACAGCCAGCTGCCATGGTAGGGAGAGTGCTCCTCACCAGCCACAGCCCCTTTCTACAATACCTGGGTGAAAGGAGCAGCAGATCGTGGCCAGGTCCAACCAAGAGCCCAGGTCATAAGGCAATATCAGAGTGAAGTCAAGCTAGGAAGTCAGTCTGGGAATCAGAATCAGTAGGTCCATAGCTCACCTGAAGATCAACATCCCAAGCACAGCTCACAGAGAGAAATAAAGGCTCCTGGCTGAGCTTAAATGGGCTCCCAGGTCCGTGGGAGTGGCTAGAGGTACCAGGTGAGGCTGGTCAGGGTCATTAAAGCTTATCGGTGCCATCAGGGTGCTGAAAAAAAACGTAATAGCAGGAGTCAGCTAAATAAAAGATATTTACCAAGCTACTAAGCCTTGACACTCTCCCCAGCTTAAATGCTTTTTAACTACTCCAGAAAGCAAGGCTAAGATACTACTATGAGGAAGAGAGGTTTTCCTTTTGTTTAAAATAAAACTCCAACAAACTACATTACCAGGAAAAATTGAAAAATAATTACCACTGACAGGCATGAGGATCTGTGTACATGAATATATTAAAGGTTTTTCAGAAGACCACTCTTTGGGAAGCTTGTTCTAGCCTGCCTCCACGGCTCTGCATGCATACGAAGTCCTTTGAGTTTGGATCCAGGCAGTGTAAAACAGAGAAGCAAAACAGTTAGTTGAGTAGCACATGCTTTGAAGCGTACTAACTACTGTCACCACATGATGCTGAACCTTCTCACCTGTCACTTGCTATGGGATAACTCTAAGACTAGGCAGGCGAAGGCTGACAGGTGAAATCTGTGCCACTTGCCTAACCGCTCTGTCAAAATGAATCGGGCTGCTCTTGCTGCATTAGCCTAGAGAAACAAGTGGCAGGGCCTTGGCTGGCATATGCTGATGCAGTGGGGAGCGAGCCTCTCCCTCGGCATGGCAAGGTGACAAAGCCTCCAGGGGAATGCACAGGGCGATGCTGCAGTCTCTTCGTGTCAGCCGAGGTCCTTCTCAAAGTGATCTCTGAAGGCTGATGCTCCCACTCGGCCCGGTGTGCGGGAACCCTTGGGTAGCATGGTGCCAAAACTGCTTTGAAACCAGCTGGTCTGGTTTAGAGGGTGCCTGAATGATGACTGAGATGACAAGCTGGCTGGACAAGGGCTCCTGAAAAAGTAGGCCACCAAAAGTTCCTAATCAAGGTAAAAATACCTTTGTAGTCTTTGTGGGAAGGGAGAGCCCCGGTGCTCAATCTAATTGTCTCTGTCCAAGGAATGAGCAATAAAGAGCTTTCTTAGATCCTTTACCTCTTGCTTAAAAGAGACAAGAGATCATCTGACAGCGGGTTCATTAGGCTCACCTTCCAATAACAAGGCTGTCATAGGAGCTGCCGGGACTCTCGCAGCTGAGCCTGTTGCCGGCACAGCCTGCAGCCACATGCTGAAGATCTCCTGCTACCTTCACACACACGCTGCCCTCTCACTGGACAAAATGATCCTCATCCGAAAGAGGAAAACATTACAATGAAAAGCAAAATGGACTGTAGCCCTGCTAAGAACAGCTCATTCACAAACCTCTTCCCTGGACCTAGGCACAATTCATCCCAAGGCGTTGTTAGACACACGGAGAATCGTGATGTGTCTGGTGGTCAGGAACCCTCCTGAGCTGGCTGGGAAAGGAAATGTCCCCAAGCATGGTGGGGAGCAGGAATGGTTTGATGAACTTCTGAAAACGTAGAGAAAAGAGCACAGAACAAGTGTGGAAGGGACATGAAGATCATGCTCAATTCGAAGAGGTTTGCCCTTGAGGCCCATGGAGAGCACATCAGCTGGCTCCAGCTAACATGTTTTCTCCAGCACTCCAGAAAAAAAGAGCTGAAGTACAGTATGTACTCATCTGCTGAGACATTTAGATTGGCTACTGATACTCTGCAAATGTTTATAAAGAAAACAAAATGTGGATGATAGCCATTTTCATTAAAACATGCAGATTCAGTTCACCCCGAATCACAGGATCCCTGAGCCATATTCTCGCCCTTTTGGAGACATCTGCTTCAAAACAGCACCAACGCTATGTGGCTCTTGCTGCTGTTGGCTTGCTTGATAGGTCTGGTACGCACAGCTGCAGATGCAGGCATTGCCAGGGCCAGGTATGTGCTCAATATCTGCAAGGCGAAGTTAATATCCCTTGGCCCTGTCACCTCAGTTTGATTTTAATCAATTCAAAGCCAATAGGAGGAAAAAGACAAAATTAAAACTTCAAACCTCACCTCCCCAGGGCAGAGTTCCTTCTTGTGTACCATGTAAAACTGTCAAAAAATTCGGTGGCTGGATTGTTGGGTGCAGGGATGCTTGTGAGCTTCCTTTGGGCCAGGCAGCACATCTCTCGAAACCAGGAACGCAGATTTTTTTATGATGTTCTGGGGATGTTTCCTAGCTCTGTCACTTGCTGCACCTGATCACCCAGATACATTTATGCCTGTAAAGCATGAGAATCCCATACTGAGTTATATATACCACGCCCATGACAGGGCCTTCAAAACCATGGGAACTGCAGTTCTCGAACCATTGCCCTCTGTAACCGTTCCCCACCTCCAACATGGGTGACTTTGCCAACCTTGCAATGAAGGAACTGACAACACTGATGAGAGCAGAGACATAATTTCACGTCCAGACCAGTAATTCTAGTTACTGAAATAATGTAACCCCAGGGATTAATTTGGCTCGTTGTGGGTGGGTGCTGTCTAACCCTCCCCACTTGGTGCTTGCCGAGGCTGTGAACCACTAACCTGCAAAGCCATGGCCTGACACACACTGGCACCTGGGTCAAAACATCCTGATGAATTGTGAGACAGAAACAAATGCCTGTGGGAGTGGCCAGAGCATCAGCCTTACCAGGGTGTCTTCAGCCATCAACAGCATCCTTTCTCAGCGCTGCAAAAATCAGGCTGGGCCACGGCATAAGCCAGAAAGGGCTCAATTCTCCCATGCTGCCTTCTTGCATCAGTGACACTGTGGTCCAAACCATCCATCTAGTTATCCAGCAATCCCAAACCAGCCTGTGTGCTAGGATTTTGTATCTACTGCGTGCAGATGGGACAAACAGAGTGCCCCCTCTCCTCACCAGGACATCTGCTAGTTAAACCCATTTTCCCTCTGCCTCTTTGTCATTTCCTTATCTTGATGCCTGTTTATGTTATGTGTGTGTATGTTCTACATGCTGGAAGCCTAATTTGAAGCCAAAAATGGCTTCGCCTATGTCTCGTGGTGTCTCTAGCCACCACACGTCCCACCCTCTCTGCAGAACTCCAGCCAAAAAACTTTGCTTCCCTTTCCGTGCTGCAGTGCTTTTGGATGCCAGAACCAGTGTCAGCCCTCTTCAGAGACTTGAGAAACTGCTGTGAATTTAAAACAAATATTTTTCATCTTAAATGTCATGGCAGGTGAGCTAAACAGAAAAGAATAGCTGGTAACAGGCTCCAAACGACAGCGGGGTGGAGTGTTTACAGCTCCATCAACAGCTCGGTGTTAATGAGCTGAGTCTGAAAATTACCTCTCTATTGATGAAGGCATGGATGGAGAGCACAGATGAGAAAGATAGTGATTGCCTCTGGCTGCAGGCAGAACTTGGAGAGCGTTTATTTTTCACTTTCAACTGAGCTGTTTTTTTGGAGAGGGCAGTAAAGTTCTGAAAACCGCAGTCATGCAGCTGCCTGCAGCCTGGCACACGTGTCAGCCCTGCAGCTCCAGCTCTGGGGGTGCAGGATTTCATCCTGTCCCAGAGAGCATCCATCTGTGCATGGGAAGGTGAAAACTCAGCTGTAGAGTCAGCCCTTTGCTCTGGGTGTGTGGGTGCATGTGTACTCATCAAAAATGCCAGCAGGAAAAATGTAGCTGCTTTATACTGAGCGGACGTATAAGGGCTGCAAATGTACCAGAGGAAAAATGTCTCCTGCATTGCAACTGCTGTAACTAACAGGAATGTTCTCATGGAAGGTGTTATTTCTGCCCCTGTTTTTTCCCTTTCCTTCGCTTTCTGTAGGAGGTGTCGGTAGTGTTATGACTGAGCAAATTGGTAAAAGAAAGATGTCTGGAGGATGCTCCATTTGAACTTCCAATGTATCAGGGATGCAGATGGGGAGTTTTCCCAGGATAGCTTCTTTCTTGACAGTTCAAATTTTGGGGAATTTTTCCAGGACAGCTTCTTCTGTTCAGTGCAGCCATTATTTTTGAGGGGCTTTTCACATAGCATCTCTCTATAGATGAGTTTTAATGTGTTGAATTGTGCTGCAAGTAAGGGCTAATGTGTTCAAGTTGAATGGCATGGTGCCACACAAGCGGTTCAAGCACATCAGCACTCGGCACTGCCCTTTGGGTCCCTGCTTATGATTTCTCAGGGTAATTTTCTATGGTTGAGGCATTTCCATAGGTCAAGAGAGGGGACACCTCAAGAAATTCCACTCTTCAGCTATTAGTGAAACTCATTTATAGTTTCTGCTGGAAATTTAGGCTAGTAAATGGATGATTTTGTTGGTGTTTGTGTTTGAGGGACAAGGGCTGCAGCAACCACCAGTGGTTTTTTGTCCCTGAAGGAAAAGTATTTATTGCTTTAAACAGTAATTTCTGCTCATATGAGAAAATTCAAAGTAAATTCTTGAAAACAAACAACAGAAATAGTTCTAAATGCTTGAAACATGCTGTTAAACAATTTAGCAATACAGAGAAAGTATAGCCTGTTGAAGGCAGACTACAGAAATGTTAACATCCTCTCAAGGTAAATCAAGTAATGGACTGTTGGCCTATTTTTCAAACCGCTTCTCCTCAGTAACTTGACATTTGATAGGATTATCTATTACTGTTGGATTTTGGTTGACTCTCTGGTATGCCTGAGAAGATTGTCATCTTGTGATTTAAAGATAATAGAGCCAAGCATGTGAAACTGCACACAGAGAATAAACCTTTGACTCAGAACTGACTATTTTGTTTAAAAAAAAAAAAAAAGAGAACGACTTTGTCTTGAGCTCAGTTTGATACACTCGCAGTTAATGAAATTATCCAGCAATAACTTTCCATTCTAAATATTGCTGTGCTATTTTTAAAAGAATCCTATGGCACTCCACATAGAGCGGCCTGCGCTAACAATACGAGATATCTGAAGAGGGTGAGGTTGATTAAAGACTTGTGACAATAGCTAATGCAAGCTTTAACTGAAAGTGTCAACTCTGTTTGTTTTCAGCTTTAAGAGTTTCTGGATCAGAATGTGCAGGTAGGAGTTATAGCAATTTTGAGATTACACTTGACCTAGTAGAAAAGATGATCATGTAAAAAGTGACATAAACTGTGACACTGTGTGTGTGCACATGTGCATCTGTGCGCCTGTGTATAAATACTTCAATGCTGGCAAATAACTTCACTGTTACAGTTTTCCAAAATATGCAACACTTATTTTTATTATTAAGCCTCACAATTGACAATTAAAAAAAAAAAAAAAAAGAATGAACTAAAGTGGGCTTTTTATTATGCATGGTTTTGTTTCTTTGAATTTCAAAATTACCTAGCATGCATTTTAAACTTTGGTACAATTTGCAGGCTGTTTTCTATTTAAAAGGGCTAAACACTAAGAATGTGCCTCTGCTTTGCATTCTAATTGCATGTAACTGATTTGCACAGCAGAATAAAAACCTAATTTTCAGATTATGAATCATGCACTAAGAAATAATTATTGTTTTATGAGAAAAAAAATGTTTTCCACATTTTCCCCCCTTGCCCAATTTATGAGAACTGTTTGCCAGTTTGCAGGTTGCCAGCCTTCCCAGAACACCATCTATTACTCTTTAGAGACTTGAAAAAGGTAGACAGAAACATGAGGCATGCAACTGTTTTGACTGCATTCTTTTGCTTGCAACATAACACTTGCCTTTTATTATTTTATCTTCAACAATCAAGAGGTGACTAAATGGTTGCAGGTGGTGATGAAAATAAAAGCCATCCATCATTATTTATTAGGCATGAAAAAGATACACAATAATGTAATTTAATCCCGGAGCAGACAATTATTTCCACATATTGATAATACAATGTGAAAACTGTCATGAATCCTAATGTGATGTTCGCCTTTATTGGTGAACCACTAGTAGCAATGCAAATAATGAAATTGTATCAAAAAGAAAGAAAAAGTAATTATTTGCATATACCAGTAGTGTTGTAGAAAAACACATCATTACTAACTTTAGAAAAGATAATAATGGTTCGTGTGTTACTTTGGTTTTGAAGTTTACAAATGCAGAAGCAAAATGTTCCTCTAAGTAAATATTTTATTGATTTCTGCATCATCAAAATCATTTCACAAGTTTTGATAAGGGAACTTAAAGACATGAACGTGTAGCTGTATGATCACCACTGCTTCATAGAGATATACAGATCTCTCTGCTAATCTATTCAGATATTTGTGCATGACACTTCCTCCCTTAAAAATAATTTAAGAAATATCTTTGCTCCATCTGGGCCTGATTCAAAGCCCATTTAAGTCATCAGAAAGACTCGCATTGATTTTGGTGGGTGTTAGACAGAAACCCTTTGTTGCTGCTTTCTATAAATAAAGTTGAACCCCGGTTTGGGCAGAGCAGTTCTCACATACATATTCATACAGATGACACTCACCCCTGGGCAGATGCAAGCATGTGCTACTTCTGTCTCATTCTGAGGGGGAGTAAAAGGGCCTTTTGGCTGGACAAAAATATACATTTTTTTATAAATAGGCAACTGTACATGCAAAGTATATCTGCAACTGCACAGCTAATTTACATTTGAATTACTATGTCTGGGCATGCAAATCAGGTAATTACTTGCTCACATATAACCGGCCATTTGCATGCACAAATACCTATTATATGCATTCAGTCACAGTGATGTGTCTGCAGCATTTAGCTGTATCTCAAGAGGAACTACAGCAAGGAAGAGGTTTACATTATCTCTTATGGACTTGGTGTCTTCTAGAGTGATGTAAGTGATATTTGAAATCATTAGGTGATCTGTAAACTTGCTGCATGTGTTGTCCCTTAAACTGAAGTCCCTTAGACTCAAGTCTATAAGATGCTATTCCTGGAGCACCTGTGGCAGCAAAACCACTGAAAATTAGTTACAAATGGGGAAAGTCTTTATCTCACCCTAAAGACATGGACCATGAAATGGAAGAACCTCACCTTGAGAACACTTCTGACCCCACGACGGCATTTCCAGAGGGCACCTTTGGGGAAGCTGCTGAGCACATCTTGGGCAAGTGACAAGGGCTGAGACCAGGTGTAGAGCTGGGGTGGGAGGGATGGTGTTGGGGCATCCTTGCTCAGCCTCTCCTAAGCTTGGTAGCAGCTGATCTGCTTCAGCACCGGATTTCCCAGCAATCTCAGCTCCTATCGCTCCACGCTCAGGAAGGAGCAGAGATGTCAAGTGTGGTTTCGCAAAATTACTGGGCATTATCCATCACTCTGTGAGCATGTGATGGGCACCAGCTGGTCTGAGCATCACCTGGAATGGAACAGAAGCAGCTGCTATTTTCTTGGAAAACACACCAGCTGGAGGCAGTGGAAACAGCCAGGCTGGAGGGGCACCCACATCCAAGGGGAGAGGGTCCAAGGGCAGCTCCAGCACCCCTGGGTGGGCAGGGTGCCGCCAGGAGGGAAGGAGCAGAGGAGTGGTTGCACTTTCACTTTTGCCTTGTGTTTAGACTGTTGGTAGGAGGACAAGTGGGCTTGAAAAAAAAAAAATACAATGTGAGTTGTTTTTCTCCATTAATCAGTGCATTTTTTTCAGCTGCCTGGCTTCATTACATTTGTTTGTCTTTCCCTCTCCAACTGAGCAGGGGGATCTGATTTTCCTGAATTTGGCTGAAGAGACAAATTAAAGTTTTCTTTGTTTATAATCAAAGCAGGAGTGATTATTTGAACATTTTGAAGGAATCACATAGTATTTTAAGAGTCTGTAAAAAGATAGGAAAGGTGCTGGGAAGTCACCGGATGCTATTTTCTCTAAAAATGCATGGATGGTTTTAACAAAGTGAACCCACGGCGTCTGTAGAGTTTCACCAAATGGCCTGGGAACTGATGGCAAATTTGTGAAAACATGCTGGAAATGTTTTGTTGATATTCCTGCTGACATTAGGGGCAGATCCTACATGTCACCACAAATATTTGGCAGTGGAGAAAACCAGAGATTTTGTTCAGCTCTGTTTGGAATCAGATAGCAAATTGATCTTGGAGTCTCTCCCTGGAACTCTTCATATTTTTGGAAAACAAAAGATTTTCAGAGGAAGCCCTGTTTTTATTATGCATGAGATTGTTATGGGAGGAGATAAAGTGAATCTGTGACTTACACAAAAGGAGAGGGGAATCAGAGCTTTTGCTGGAATTGAACAGATTATTCCTGGCCTTAGCTTTGTGTACTTTTCCCCAGGAACATGGATTTTTATGTGAGAAAAGATAATTTCTGAATTATTTATTATTTATTTATTTATTATTCCATCTTCTGTGCCTCATACAATGGGAGATCAGTTACCTGTGGGGTCAGTAAATGGTCCCGGTGGGAGCTGAGGGGAGGGAGTATGCCCAGGGCACACTGCAGCACTGGCAAACGCTGCTGTTTTGGGCTGGGACTCACAGTCAGCTAAGACGGGACACATGGTCCTTCCTGGCAGTGCTCAAACACCCTTGTCTCCCTTGTTCTTGCTCTTGCTCCAAGTGGATGATTAGGCCCAGACAGTCCTGACTTCTCCTTCTGATCCACCATCTACATGACCTGGATGAAATCCCAGGCTCAGAGAGCTTTTCCCTTAACTTCAGCCAATACTTCACCTCGTCTTCCAGTAAGTGACGGTGTGTCCTCTACAGCAGCAGGGATAGTGCCCTTGTTCACCACGGCAGTATCACCTCCCCATCTTCTAAGCTTCCTCCCTTGGTTTTGGGGAAGAGCCCAGGAGAGCACTGGCAGGAAATATCTCACCATTATTTCCCAGAAAGCTGTGAGCCCAAGATTCGGCAACGTGACCTGCCCTTCCCCCCCAGACACCGCACATTTCTGTGCGGAAGAGCTGAAGTATGAAGTAGCAAAATTTTCTAGAGGTGACAAGGGAGGACCTTTTGAGGGACCATGCTGTGTACACTTGTACGGCTTGGTGGATTCCAGATGAAGCAAAGAAAAACTCTCCATGGGAAGCTTCTGACTTCATAGATTGCTCAAACACTAACCATGTTTAGCACAGGGCTGGATGTGATAAACTAGATTCATACAGCTACCCAAGGAAAAAACAACAGGGGAATGTGGCAAGCAGTCAGTTTTGTGGTCTGAACCTCACAGGAAGGACATGTTTTCAGATCAGACCCCGGCTGTAACAGCTAGGCTGAAGTAGAAGGAGAAGCAGAAGAGGCTTCTTCTTCTTGCAGTGTTTTTGAGTTATTTCAAGACTGGCACTTCTGCTCTCAGACTAAGGTCAAGCTGCAGGAAAAGGCTGATCTGCTGGTCCCACTGCCGTTCAAACCAGCTCCATGCCTCCAGACATGGTCCTGCTGTGCATCCAGCCACTTAGTCCTGACTGGAGCAGGACTGTCTGTTCATGATGCCTAGATTCTGTTGTCTTACTCTGATTTGTCCTGCTTTATGTGGAGGGAGACAGGAGGCAGATGTGAGACAAGTCATCCTGCCATGAAAAAGAAGCAATCATGTTTAGGGAGGAACTCAGCTTGAGTGGCATCGTCCAGCCTCCAGCGTAGTGCTCAAGTGAGTAAGGAGTACTTGGAAATAATCCAGTGGAGACCAGCACTGTGGCTGAAAAACCCAGGAGGAGAGATAGAGAACTGAGACTGGTCAGAGTAGAAACAGGAGATGTCAAATATGTAAAAGGCTATTGCAGAGGGTCAGGGAATAAACTGTTCTCCCTGTCTGTGAGGGATATGAGAAGAAGTTGCAGGCTTACATTTCAGTAAGAGAGTCTAAGTAAAAACTTTCTAATTATAAAAATAGCTCATAGTAGAAAAGGCAACAGGTCCTTTATGGGCACTGGAATAATCTATTAGTATAACTAAACTTGCTGTTTACTTCCAGAAAAATGTTGGAAAGTAGTTTTTTAAAAAGTCTTTTTCATAACTCACAGCAAATCTCCCTCAAGTAAACATCCTTTCCAATCTTCATATATCTGCCGTGTCTTCTACCTCTCCTCCCAGGCAGTGATGAATGTAACAAAGTAGTGGGTGGGTGGAAACACAGATAAATATTTTGTAAGTAATGTACTATATATATTGGGCACAGATAGAAATAACATTGTGCTCACTCTGTTTTCATTCTCACCAGCACAAATCAGGAATAAATCCAGTCGCCAAACTTTTTCTACATGTAAAATGGAGAAAGTGAGTGGTGAATGAATGTGTTGCAGAGTTGAATGTGAATTTTTTGGTAAGCCAGCATCTTTGTTTTATTATCTAGTCATGCTTCTGTGCAAGAAGACTGAGTCCAGTCATTATATGCATTTTTTTTCAAGAGCCAACACTGTTATGGGATATACTGGAGACAGTGTGGGTGGAGCACAATAGTATTAAAAAATAAAGCGATGTCTCCTTTTTTGTTTTCCTGTATAAGAACAAATAATTTATTCCCCGCTGGATTTCATGAGTGTGTTATTTACCACTGTTTACTGTAACTAGCTTCCTATTATTACAAAAGTTGGCAGAGTGAGCATGGGTCTGTAGCTTGCCCAGTTACATTCCAATTCCTTTCTGCCAAAAATTAAAAAATGGGTTTTCCATGCACCTATCACATGTAGGAATATATTTAAGCGCATTTCTTACTCCTACAGATGCCAGCTTCCTTGTCAAAGAGTCATCAGGAATATGCCTAATACTCTGTCTCCATCAAAGCACTCTCTGATGGGCATCCTAGGAGCACCCAGAGGAGACTGGGCCATCACAGGGCTGCAGCACAGTGGCACAACACCCAGCCTAATTTTAACCTCATTAGCTTGACTACTACACACAACAGCACTTAACTTGGCCTGAGCTAATTTAACCCAAGGAGAAGGTAACCAGATATTTCTGTGCAACACTTCATCACTTCTACATAAAGACTGCCAGGTGGATTTGTCCAGCCTTCCCCTGGAAAGCATTGCCCAACTCCGTACCAGTAGGAAGGTGCGTTGAGTGGTGGAAAAAGCACTGTGCAGCTCGTGCCTTTACTTCCCCAGATATGCAAGGACAGAGACTGTGTCCAATCACAGCGTGCCCAAGTGTGTCCATGGAGGAAAATGTGAAAGAGAGAGTAGATTTAGGGAAACAGCCCCAGAGGAACAGGGTTAGCCCAGGGGCAGCCCAGAGCTGGGCACAGGACTGGCTTTGGGCTTCTCCAAATGCTGCTGGAGCTACACGAGCATGCTATGGAAAGGGACTCAGTGGTCTGGGTCATCCCTCTGTGAAGGATGGACAACGTGGTGCTCAGCAGAGTTGAGCTGCATGTGTTTGCACCGGAGAATCTGTTCTGTGTTTCCATTTTGTGTTTCCAAGAGGCCTGTGCCGTTTGTAAATAGAGGGGCTGAGTAAGACACAGGAAGAGTTGGGGTGCTTGTGAGAGCACCGGCCCAATAAATGGATATATATTTAACCCTCCTCTTGGTGTTATTTTCTCTCTGCTTGGGCAAACAATATTCTGACTGCTTCCTAGTCCTAATCAAACTGCAGGGTACTAATAAAACAAATCCAAACTAATAAAGCACATTTTGTCAGTATTAATCCTCTTAAAGTTATCAGGTTTTCACATCCCCAGATAGGAGTAGTACTGTCTGACATAAAGTTGAGAGATAAGAGTAGGATAAAAGAAACATTACCATACAACAGCATTAAGACAAAAATATAATTGCAAAGGCTGAACTTGATTATTATTTAAAACATGTGTTGGGTGGAGGCACCAGCCGGCAGGAAGCATCTGATGCTGATGAACCCACACAACCTCAGCATGACTGACTTTTGAGTATGAATGTAAAAGATTTATTAATTTCATTTTTTAAGATGTTCTATTTGTTTTGAAAACATTTGGGGTTGCAAAACACATGAATCCTGTAACTATTTCCATAAAGCCTGGAACAGTGGAACAACATTAGAGGGGGTGGGGGTGGGGAACATCAGTATATTTTTTTTTCTGGGAAGAATTTCCATTAAAATTAAATCTAGTTTAATTATAGCTCCTCAGCAGTGAGTATGTGATTTCTGATTATGTCCCTGGTGGATGCTCAGGTTGGTACTGCTGTGGTTGGATTGAGGTCTGCTCCATTTCATTACTTTTTCCTTGAAGAGAAACCTCACTGGTATTCGTGGAAACCATGTGTCGGTTTGTGCAGTGTGTCATTATGTATTATCATATCATACAGTTTAAAAAACATTGCATTGTTGCTTCTGGTTGGAATCTCTTTATGTGGAATACAGATAGCATTATTCTAGGTAATTCTCTTCCTTAATTCCAGCCCTCAAGCCAATCAAACAAAGAGAAAATTGTAGATGGATATGAACTAACTTCTTGGTATATATCCAAAACCCACAAATAATTAGGGATGGGAGAAGCTCAAAAGCTCTGTAGATTTGGTTTGGACACACACTCAAGCTCGACTCTTGTGAAAAGCTGTAGGGGAACCTCCATAATTAAGGCTGTGCTCCATTACACTGGTGTAAACAAAGTCAGTGGTTACACCAGGGAAAGAGAGAGTTCAGAAAATGACCCCCTGGCTGAAGATCTCAGGAGAAAACGATTTTTTTTTTTGTGAGATTTCTATTACTTCCTGTTTCTGGTCAGGTTCAGGTCAAGAACAGCTTTCTCACAGTGCTGGGGCACTGGTGTTCCCATCCCTGATGGACCAGGAAGCACTGGGGAGCATGGAATTAAAGCCAAGACAGCCTTTCATAGTGCAGGAAAGCACTGCTTTGGGCTTGGTTGGAGCAACGGGCAAAGGTCAATTTTTATTTTGTCTGAACTTGTTCCTCTGCCCAAAGTGGCAGTATGGAAATAACAGTGTGAGGTGTGGGACTGCGGTAACGGGTCTGAGCTGCCTCGCCTCTATGGCGTGACTTGGAGATCAGAAGCACATCTCATTTGCAAATGACACTAATGGTACTTCTTTCCTATTTTTAAGCAGAAGGTGTCCCTGATTTTGATATAGTAAGGACAGTTATTTTGTGACCCATGGCTGCTGGTTACCCACACTACCACCAAATAATATCACAGCATGACTGAACTCAACAGAAAAAACACAAGCATGCAATGTGACTGCAATTCTTTTCACCCTAGGCTCGATGCTTAGCCAAAGACAACCTCCTGGAAAGGTGCTCGCTCTTTTCTGCAACTGAAGTGAAGGGAAAGGCTCCAGGTATGGGAAGAGCAAGGCTTATAACATCAAATTGAAAATGCTAGCTGTACCACGCCATGTTGTACCGACTTATCTAGACCTCTGTACAGTTATTCCAACATGAAAGGATCAGCATAGCTTAACTGATAATCTGGTCTCCCCTTGCTTTGGAGACATGCTCCACCTGGCAGACGTCAAAGGCTACAGTCACTGTTCAGGGACACCCAATGCTTCACTGCAAAGGCAGGGGACATGAGCAGTACAGAAGTGCAAAAGAGCTTTAGCAGGAGTCCCAGCCCTTCCTAAATGTCTGCTTTAAATAAGAGCATTCTCCACCTTCCTACCACTTTTGAGAAGTGTTGTCACTAGTGTTGCAGCCCAATGCAATAAAGAGCAAAATCAGATGAAATTTGTGTATTAGCAGGCACATTTTACTGTTTGCAAGGTAAGAATACAGGATGAGTGAGTTTTTTGTATGCCATCAGCTGCTCTGCTTAGACTCAGTCAGGATAACTTGGCAAAGAAGGGTTTTCTGTTGAGCATTGCAGGAGCCTGAAGAAATAGTGTTAGAAAGGGGTGCTTTCATCTAAGGAAATAACCTAAACCACTGATGATCAGACTGTGTGAATCTCTCTTATGTCTGAGTAAGACGCAGCATCAGGCCTTGACATTGATGTGGTAGTTGCCCTAGAAAAAAGAAACAAAAAAACCCCAAAACAAAACAGCATTTTAAAACAAAGACAGCTGGATTGACAGCAACCTATACAGTCGGCTGTGGCCAGCAGTGACACTGATTGAGGCAGACTTCTCTAAACTGGAGACAGACTCTGAATGCCAGATCCCACAATCAGTCTGAAATGACACAAGATACAACTTTATGTAGCTGTTGTGATTAGGGAATTTTCAGTTACAGTAGGAATGTATGAAAATATTAGATGCATTTTTTGCCTCCAAACATTTTTCCTTCTTGGTCCCTCAGACAAGGATTTGGTGAAAGGATATCTGACTTTAAATGGGAAACATCTTCATGAAGCTTTCCAGGGAAAATCTGCACTTAAACAAGGAGTAGTCATCCAGTTCCAACCATGGGGAAAATGCAGCATCCCTGTGCAGAGGCTGCCCTTGGAAGGTTTCATAGCCCCTGTTTGCTGTGTGCATTCAGCTTTCATTTTTTTTTTGAATGCTTGTTAGAATAATTTGTTTGGGGTTTTTAACTATTCCTAACAGAAGGGCAGAAACCAGACCTCTGATGCCATGGAGGTTTCTGCCACACAACCGGTAATGAAGATGGTGCCACTGCTTTCTGCTGGCTGGAATATAAAAGCCCAAGCTTTAGAGGAACTTGGGGAATGCTGTGGTAATGACAAGACCAAGATTTTGGGATCATTTCTAACCCTTCAATCCAGGGTAATCACAAGGTGTACTTCAGTGGCTCTCTGAACATTTGTCCACAAGTATTCACTGTAGCTTGTGTTCTGTCGACAGTCTTTGGGATAAATGCCTACAGGGCCAGTGACTTTGCTCTGCACACCTTTATAGGCCCTGTAGAGTGGCCTCCACCATCTCTCAGTGCTGTCTAACACTGTGGGGTGGTCCTAAGTGTTGGCCAGCAATAATTCTCTACCTTTTTTTCCTAAAAACTTCATCTAAACACCCTGTGATGCAGTGGTAAGAAGCGTAGCTATGAATTTTAATCTATAAAGGCACTCTGGGGTCCCTTAAGAAGGTTATGAAAAAGCTGCTTTTTTAAAGAGGCAGCATTGATGGGTCCTTCCTGGCCTGAAAGTTGCTTAAGCAATCAGAAGCTACAACTGCATTAGAACCAGAGATTTCAGCCACAGTGCTGTTGGAAACAATGCACATCCAGATCTCTGGGGATGGATTTGAGGTGGCAGGGATGTCTTTCTTCTAGTTCTCTTGCAACTATCTCACAACTTAAACAGTTTTCTAGTTTTGCTGAGGGTGTCAGTGCTGGAGGGGACTATGTGTGAAACAGTTTGTGCCAGCCTCCCCTCACCCTGGTTCTGTAAAAAGCCTTCTAATTCTTATTAGGAGGCTTACATCATGCCCTAAGTCATTCATCCCACTCACAAAATAGTCATCGTTTCTAGTGGACATTATTCATGCAGCACCCTCCTCTTCTGTTTTTTTCTATGGATTCAGAAATTTTTAGCAAAGTCCAGGCCATAGTGCTTCTCTCCTTATTCAGACAGAGGCCAAAGATTCATTCTGGATTCATTATGAATTCATGTGTAGACTATCAGTTGATCCAAAGTCAGATAATTGACAGAGTACATATAATTATTCACCTTTCTATTTGCAAGGTCTCTGGATCAACAAAGAAACCTCCATTATGAGCCCTACTTGGATCGTACAATTTACTGGGGCAATGTTGGATTACATAAAAGCAAGAATAAGCCTATGTCTGTAATGATTTCTAACACTGAGAAATCTCACCAGCTGCTTCCATGAGCAGCCTGAGATCTGGCTGAGGACATGCTGAGGCTCACTGACCTCATGGCAACACGTTCCAATGCCGTGCTGTCTGCCTGACTGCAGTTTGCATCTATATGAGTTTACTCAAGATCAGTGTATCTATCCAAAGAGCACAGGAGAAGCCAGTTGTTTACAGTTGCTTCTGCTTCCTCCATCCTTCCCCTTTTCCAGAGTCTGATTTATCAGTTGGGTCAGCCTAAAGCCAATTTCCCTTTTTTATGCCACTCTATGCCAAGATACATGTACAGACATCTCCATTCAAAATTGGATATTTCCTCATAATTGCTTCAGAAACCAAGGACTATGACTCCTATGGGTGCACACAAAGATCCTGACATGCAGAGTAATTTCAGTAGTAGATACAAATTTCTTTGTCAATCTTAGTGTTCAATCAGTGGCTGACAATACTACTGAGGAAACCTTGGCAGATTTTCTCAACAGAAAAAGAGGCAAAGTTCTCACCAAGAGTCCTTTATAACATCTCCTCTAGACTCAGTTCCCAACATCTGACCTATCTGCAGCATCCAAACAGCAAATATGAACCACTTGGCTCCAAAGGAACCTTGGATAGTCCCAGGCCTCTCTCAAAACTGTACTGCTCCTTGGGAAGGTGGCCTGACTTTAGCTGGAAGTACTGGATTATTATAAAATCTTCTGTCTGCTTCATTTACTAGAAGGAGAAGGCCATCCAGATGCCTCCTTGTCCAAAGTAGTTATTAACTTCCACTTCATCCACTCGTTTATCCCCTCCTCTTTTTTTTTTTTTTTTTTTTTTTCCTTCTTCCCAAAACCCCATTCCAACTGCTTGGATCTGCTACAGGACAGACATGCTTCAATTTATACTGGCACAGCTCAGCTCACTCAATACAGTACAGACATGATGCTACATAATGGGCAAAAGGATGAGCATCATGTAAATGCATGAGTGATATTGTCAGCACTTCTAGGAAGTTGTACACACAGATCTACTTAGTTAATAATAAGATGTGCACACCTTCTGTGCACTTCACTGAACACACATTTAAACATATGGATGCTGAGATAGAATATATCCTGCCAGCCTTTTTTCTTAATTAAAGTTATGCGAGTTATGAAATACTTTCCTTTATAATAAGCTCTTATTCCTGTGGAGAAATTTCTATTTGTTTTTATCTCATTTGAGCTTCAAGGTTAATCTTAGTTTAAGAATCTCACTCGCTGTGATAGCAACCTCACTGTGCTTCAGTCTGATCTGTGTGCATGGGTGTGCATGCATCCTTTTGTTTCATGCTGAGGCTGGATGCCGCTAGCTGAGTATCCTCTGTGTACTGGTTGGTCCTACAGACATTAGCAATAGGTGTAGGTGACTGAAAATGGTACATGAAGGATATTTTCCAGATCAAATTTCAGGCCGTAAAAACAAAACCAAAGGGACAGCTGCAGAATTTGTATTTTGTTTTGCAAGACAAGGCAAAAAAGATATTTTACTTTCTGACCTACTGTAAATGGGAATTTAATTCTGTAATCCTTGATATATATTTACTTATTTTGCTATATGACAGCAGCAAGTGATAATTTACTCCAGATTGAAAAGAGACATTAATAAAAGAGAAAGAATAAAGAGAAAGGCATTAAGATCAAATTAATATACATGAAATAAAACAATAAAAATCCCTGCTTTATCCACAAATAAACTTTTTATGTCCTGTATACTTTGTGATGATTCTCATGTCATATCTTACATATGTATTGGACAAATATGGTAATAATATTGAAATAATTATTTGTAGTTATAGACACTAAAATGAATGTCTGAATTATTTACACAAGTCCATCTTCCCTCGGACCTTTGGATCTGCAGCAAGTTAGGATAATGGCTCAGCTCTTTCCTCTAGTTCATCAGTATTATATTTTTGCAGTCAGCAAAAGATATTCTCTTTCCTCTTTTTTTCAGGATATGTAATAAGTAACATTTTATGGAAAGATTAAGAACCATGTTTAAATGCTGCCACTACTGGCCACCACCTTATTTTTCTCTGTTCTTCGAAGGTACTATGGCATTTCTTATTCTCTATATCGGCTCTCAAATTCTTTCTTTCCATGCATATTTCTTCTAACTCCCATCTCAATCTCTCTATTGGCTTTTCCTTTTTTGACTCTAATCCTTGTAGTGTCTCTCATGACAATCCCTTGCCTACATATATTTGCTTCAGCGCTCTCCTCATTTATTCCATTAAGTCTTAAATGGTTAGCTACCAGGTACTTCCTGTATGTTTTAATTACGTGCTAAAATCACATTCATGTAATGTACTGTGTGGGAAAAGAAGTCTTGATATGGTGTATGCTGTTTTAAGGGCTCTTTCTTGAAAATATCCCCTCATGTAATAGGCGCAATCACAAACCCACTGAAATTCTTGTAAAATTCCTCTGGACTTCCACGTGCACACAGGTGGACTCAGCATAACATTTCATCTCTATTTGTGACGGAGGGGTATAAGGGACTTGTGGAGAAAGTTAGCACATGGTAAGAGAATTACGTTTACACATTAACAGTTTTGGCAGCCTTTAATCAACACTTCTGACAGCAGAGCGGTGCGGTCTAATGGCTTGTGCTTCGAGGAATGACAAACTCCAGCACCTGAAAATCTCAACCCTCCAGTGACCCCATGTTTTGACTGCAGCACTTCCTCCTCCCTTGAAATATTGAAGTACAACCTGTCTTAAAACTGGGGTGTTATTTATTAAGAATTTTTCTAAAAGAAGACAACATTGGGGGGCCAAAATGTGAGCTCTTTGTTATACATAAAAAGGGCTCTTTCTGCCTTTATAGAGAGGATGCGATTCAACATGTCCATTGTATAACCCCGTTTAACCATCAAAAATGTTGCTGAGAAGTAAAAGATAAAATATAGATCTACTGTTCGTTTTTTCCCCCACTTGATCTTTTGTGTTTGATCATAAATGCACATTGTGAAAAGATGTCTTATACCTCCAAGCTAAACACTGTTTGCTACTCATTAGTGATTTATAAATGATATTTTCTCCCTGGTGACATATCTTTTGATATGATTCTCTAATAATAACATCCACCAATATTAAAATAAGAACATCCCCATGTATTGTGATCACCTTCAACCACATTTCCTCACTAAAATTAAATTTTAGCACACCAACTGATATTGTATGCATATATTTGTCTACCATCATTATAAATCTCCTAAGGGTCTCTATAAAATGATAGTTTTGCCTCTTTGCAGTAATTCTACCTAATGCTCCAAAGCAAGAAACTAATTACATGCTGACTTTTCACTAACTTTGATCTTTCAAAACCCATACTCTGAAGTTTCTATAGGTAATCATATAATTACAATACACTAAGTGGGATGAAATTAGCCATCAACTTTTTTTCTCTGAATAGCATTAACTCTTTTTACAAATAAACATTTAACTTAAAAATGTTAATAATTCAGTAGCTTGCTATTTACGATATCCCCATATATAAGTTTTTTTACGTAAGATTTCAAAATAGAATCTAATTATATGCACTAATAATTATAACAAATGTCTTATTATAACACAAAGAATTTCAGTGGAAGGGGTTCTGCTAAGAATTCCTGAAAAATATGTTTAAGGAAGGCCAAGGATAAACGATAGTGGTGTTAGGAAATTACTGAGATTTCTCAAGGGAATCTTTGAGTCTCTCAAAAAAATGACCTCATTTGTATTTTCCCAATGAATTGGTATGATATTTCCTGTAAGAAAAATTGAAAACAATTGTTGCTTTTAGTTGAACTCTATTGCTATAGAAAAAAAAATATCTTGGATTTCCTCTTTGAAAAATACAAGTTTAGCTGACTTTTATTTTCAAGCGTAATCATAAGAAAGTTTGATTTTTTAAAGAAAACAAATATCACAGGCGCCTTAGACAACAGAGAAATAATTGTGCAGTTCGATGTTTTTTCCCTTTATACTTTCAACCTGCTATTTTAGCTCAGCAGTAAAACCATAAAATCCTCCCATCCGAAATGCCATGGCCTCCTCCCTGCACACAAATGAAGACAAATACAAATTCCAACATGCACAAAGACGACATGCCTCTGCCTCCCATCAGGGTCCGTGCTTGTATTTCCTCACATGTAGGTGTCCCACTGACTGCCGCGAGGTCAGGCTTGCACCCCAGAGGAGGCAATGAGGAGCTGATTTAACCATCTTTCATGCCTCCATCCATTTTATACTCTACTTCGGGGAAGGGACTACTCAGCATGAGGAAGGGTGGCAAAGCACAGCCCTGTGTGAAAACACCTCTCCTGGACGAGCACTTCAAATTAAAGGAGAGCTCCAAAACGATGCCTGGGCAGCATCTGTATGCAGGGAGGAGGAGAGGGATGCTGCGTGGTAAATGCTGAATCGCGATGGCAGCTCCCGAGGCGAGCGGCAGCCGTGGGGCCGGGCCGTGGGTCGCGGCGGGAGGTTTCTGGCTGCAGCCCCGCGCCGGTGGATGCTGCAACACCCGGTGCTCGGTGCTGCCATGCTCGCCGGCGTAAGAGATGCGGCGTTTTATCCTTTCCCTGCAGTTTCTTGCACGAGCCCAGCCCCAAGGCTGGAAGACCTCCCGCCCCGGCGCACACAGCCTTCCGGGGAGAGCAGGGCCGTCCAAATTGCAGCCAAGATTTTGGGAGCACTGACATGTCCCCGCGGTGGAAGGGGCCGCTGTGCCAGAGGCCGCCTGCCCGGGGTGGCTTTGCAGATGACTCAGCAGTGCCGAAAGGAAACACGTTGTTGGTGAAACAGGCCTCTACCTTTACTACATCCCATATGTGCACCTTGTTTGTCTAATAACATTCAAAACCGCAGAAAAATCTGAACACCACATTCACTTTAAAGCTGAATAAACAAAATTTGTTTTGACTTATCATCAATCATGCCATGTGATCACAGGGCATATTGTGTGCAAACGGCAGTTGTTTTATCTGGAGCTTCAACCTTTAAAAAATTCAAAACAGTAAAGTTGTTTATTTGACACCGGTCCTGACCCCCAGACTTTAGCACTGCATTCTGACAAAGTGAAAGAAAGAAAACACATTTTGCTTCTTCACTGCTGTGGCATAAAGGAAACCTGACTTCTCGGGAGACTTTTGACACATTCCTTGCATTTGAAATGTACCAATAGGAACTTTATCTCATTCTTTTTTATTTTTCTAGAAACTAGAGGAAGAAAGGTGTTTACATGGTATTGCACATGGTAGCAACTCTCATTATGAGGATCTGCAGACACACAGTATGTGCATTTAGCTTTGGGAATTGCATTACTTAAGAGCCCTGTGGATAGAAAGATGAATTCAGACAGACAATAAGGAATAACAGTTTGAAAGCCATGCTTGTAAGCCTCTTGCACAGATCCAGTTAACAAATGATAGGCTTGCAAATATTTTTTTTTTTGTGAACTAACTTGAAAACTCATTCCAAACTATTCTTGAAAAAACACAATCTTTTCCCTCCCTTTGTTTCCTCCATCAATAAATAAATGTGAAGAGATTGCAACACAGTACCTGTACCTCATTTTGTGTTTACATGTGTATCTGTGGCTCTCTAGAAGAGAGAGAGTGTATTTCATCTTTAGACATCAGAAATGACAGAGCACCTAGAAAGGCTGCAGATCAGTGACTAATATGTGGCCATTAAGTATGATAATGCAATTTCCTTCTTTTTTTAAACCTCTAAAATTAACATCATAATTCTCATCTAAGAATGAAGAGCAATTATACATTAGGAACACCTAAAAATTTCACTCCATTCTGTACAGGCAGTTTTGTGCTACTTTAACTTCACCATGCTGAGGACAAACTTTCAAATTAATCACTATGGCCCTGAAAAAAACCTAAATGCATTCTGCTATTTAACTCCAGTGGCATAAAGGAAAACTGACTTCTGGAGAGACATTTGACTTATCCCTTCCATATGACAGGGCTGTGGCTAAGGAAAAGGACCAGGATATTTCTACTCCAGACTTCCTATTTTATCTTGGATAAGTCTATTCAATCCTGTTTCCTCACATTTTAAAGATGATAAAAAATAATAATTAACTTCCAAATAAAGATGGTGTGACACTATCTAGTGTAATCTTTCTAAAGTGGTTTGAAGACCCCAGTTACAGGAATATAAGAGCTACTATAAACGTTCTCAAGGAAGGTCTTGCTGGGAGAAGTAATGTCCTTTATTAGATCAACTGATATATTTGAAAAAAATGGACCCGCTTTCAGGCACATGCAGGTTTGCTGCTTCCATTTCAGCTCTGAAGAAGAACCTATATAGCCATATCTGTTGGTCTAATAAGGGATATGTACAAACCTTACTCTCTTCCAAGTCTGTACCATGTAAACTTCAACGAAAGTGTTTCTGCAACATAAATAATCTGCACAAGGGTCTGTGCAATCTCATAGACTGTCTCTGGGAGCAACCAGTGTTGGACACTTTGGAGGCAGGTGAAAGAGTTCTTATATTACATTCAGTGTGGAATAACGGGCTCATCGGTGCTTTCTACTTCATATTCCCAGTGAATGGTCTACCCATTTTCTTCCTACTTCATCTTTCCCCTCACTTTTTGAAGTTGATGCTCACTTGCTCTTTAAATTCTTATGCACGTTTCCATCTTAGATTTCATTTACCATGGTTTACATGCAGTCCCTGAGGATTAAACCTTAACGTTAACTTGTTGCCACAAATAACCTCTTGAAATCATCAGTCTAATCCCACTGATTTGTTTTCATCTTCTTGCTCTCTCTTCCGTGCATCACCCTGTTACTGTATTGAGTGACTGCCACAGAAATGCAGTCCATCCACAACAAGCATACTGATGGACCTCCATTCAACAGGGTATGGAATGAAGTCACTTATAAAACAGAATAGGGGAAAAAAAGAAAAAAAATAATAATAAAAAAAAGAAAGCAGAGCTCATTCCCTCAAGAGCCAGAGTTTTAATGTCTTCTTTCCTTCCTTTGTGATGCCCTTGGGAGGAGGGGGAGAAGTGAGTCTGTGGAAGATGAGTTGTATTTCTGCCATAAGTTGGAAGAAGCACTATTCAAGATAATGACACACGGTTGGTGTAAGTTAGGTCAGGATCAGGTCAGACACACAGAGAGCCTCCATTCCTCCTCCCCACAGATTGGTGTGCAGCTAATTGTATTTGGATGAATAATTCTAATAAAGATGTGACCTTTAATGCCAATTGGTGGTTTTAATTTTGATTCATAATCAGTCACCTCAGTGTGATCCCTTCTCATGTGTGAGCAGCAGTGAGGCCACTGTGCATATTTACACACAAAAAACAAATACGGGCCCAGGGAGGCATCCCATGGGGCGAATGCATATATTGCAGATCTTAAAAAGAGATTTGTACATTACTGGATTCTGAAGCGAATAAAAGTGCATAAATTCCTAGGAATCAAAGATAAGTCAAAGGGAAAAAAAGGCATTCACAAGTAGAAAGCAACCCCCATAGCTCATGAATAGCCTAATTATGAGAGAGCCCCACAGGCAAATGCAAAGTTACCAACACAATTGCCTTTGGAGCTCACAGAGGGGTCAGATGCTACCCTCAGAATATTATCTTCTGTAGCACAGCACCTGGGTCCTGTACTTTACAGTGCCATTCAAAAATCACACCAAGGGACAGTCCAAGGAGGTGAGAGCTGACAGAAACTCGACATGGACATTGTTGCAATGCTTGTGCATTCGCGAATCTGTTGCCTTTTCTCATTGTGAAGCTTCTCTTGATGCAAACGCACTCAAAATTGATGCAACTTCTGCTCCTGAAATTCTCTATTACATCTGTAGATAAAAGGCTCCTTGTGGCCTTCAGCACCTAGTAATGATGAGAAACACAGTGTAGATGGGATTGTGTGGCAGAAAGATTTTGTGATGCTGGAGGTATCACCTTCCTACCAAGACACAAACACCTGGTTTTCTCAATTTTGTAAAAGCAGAAACAAGTCTTCTCTGCCACCTACCATGCAGCAGAAAGCACTCATTCATCCTGGAGTTAAGAGTATGCTTGGAACTGTAATACCAATTTCATTTCTTGGCCAAACATGTTTCAGCAAAATTTACAGCATACTCCTAAACCGTCTGGAGTCAACGATATGCAAGAAATGGCCACAGAAGTGAAGGGTACAGAAGAAAGGTGCTCAGACACGGAGACTTTGGCTTAGAAGGAAAAAGACAAGAAGTAATCTTTGCCTGTCATTTGTGGACATCAATTTCCTTCTCAAATACAATCTGATCTGAGAAACGTTGCTTTTTGTCTTCCTCATTCGCTCCAGTCAGCGTGAATTTTGCTTCCACTCCCACTACCTATCTCCTCTTCAACCTCCCTTTCCACAGGCTCTTACAGTATGAGTTTGCTTTGGTAAATTTGGTCCTTGCTTTACTTCCATGGCTGCACCAACCAACCTTTGACCACCCGGCTCTGCTGATGAGACTATGCAGAGTAAATACTGAAGAGTTTGGCTGTTTCATAGTGCTCCCCTCTTTACAGGAATGCCCTTCATAACCTGAGTGCTAAAGTCATTATGCTCATCTCCAGATCACTTAACAGGGCTCATCTCTTTTACAGTGTTAAGAGGTACCACCTGCTAATTAAAGGTACAATATGGTCTCTTTAAATCCTTCTCACATTTAATATCACATGTATATTCATGTGCTTAAAGGATATATGTACACTTTAATTTCTGCATATTTCTACCTCTCTTTAGATACTGCTTTTTGCCTGAGACTATGAACATCTAATTGATGCCCTGCACTACATTCATGAATGCAAGTAAAGGCAAGAAATCTTGTCTATACTTGTGTCCCTTGCATGTTTGTGTGGACAGGGATGTCTCCAATGCAGAAGTGGATAGAGATCAGAGGCACTTTTTGATCTGCCTCAATAGTATATAATGTACCAATCAGTGGTTTGAGCCCACTTCAAGGGGCTGTAACTTCTTGTAGCTAAACACACCTGAGATTACAAAAAGCTAAATGCTCAGTTCATCCCTATTGTACTCAGGGGCAAGGCAGGACCACGCTGACATTACTCTGTGATCAGTGAAAATGCACAGGGCTGTCCTGGGATCCAGTATAGTGCTGATCGTGTCTTTTGTATATTCTACAGTAGAAACGTCTTTCTGGATTAGTGATTCATTAGGAGGAGTTCAGGATGGGAGGATGTGAAAAGGCAGAAGAAAAACCTTATCAGTTGAAAATGGAGCTTGCTAAGCTTATGAACAGAATAATGTAATGCATTGTTCTGCAATAGCAGGCTGGAGATCTCTGCTCCGTGGTCCTAGAATTCCTAAACATAAGCATAAAGTTATCTCTTTATTTTTACTTAATAAAGAAGACCCATTTATCCTATTAAACTGTAGCCTGTTTTCCTATTTGTTGTGTTGAGATCGAGGATCATGTGGTTTTGAAATAGCCAGTTTAATCGGATTCAGAATTCATTTCCCTCAGAGAGAATCTAGACTGAGTCAGTATATGTGTTTTTAACTAAAATAATATTTTGTTAGACTCTAATATGATGTTAATACCCATATGAGACAGAGTAATACCATTCAGTGTTCATCTTAATTAACTAACATTAACTATCATTAGACTTTTATATGGTACAATGCACATTACTCCATAACTTCAACACAGATCACATACAGCTAGATTATAATGCATAATATCAATCATGGTTTTCTCCAGGCTTTCTTAGCACCTAGCTTTGATTTTAAGTTAAGGTCAATGTTAAGTGTTACACTTCAGCTGAAAAAGTTAAAATCAATGTTAATTAACATTGTTAATTAAATGTTAATCAGTTAAATGAAAGCATTTTTCATCCATTTCCCCGATAAATTGTGGTCAGGTAATCTTGCATACATTGTTTCAGATGTCATATGAATATGTCATCACCCTTGGGATGACTAGGAGGGAAGTCCAAGACAACCACTCTTGCAAAGATAAAACAAATTGCTTATCTCAGTACAAAGGCAACTAAATTGCACTGGAAAACCAGACTCATGAATAGGAAATTAAAGGCACAGAAAGAATACCACCATTGCTAATCTCAATGGTGACCATGATGGTATCCTAAATCTGAGGGGTTAGAAGTGTTTTGGGTGGCTGTGAGCCTTCATCAACTCACCCAGCCATGTGGCAATGTGGTCCCTGTGCCTGACTCTATCAGAGGCAAAAATTGCTAGAGTAATCTTCATGTGCACCGAGGACACGTCTGCCCATATCAGCAGCCATGCACAGATCAGATATTGGAAGTCAGAGACTGCACTGCTCCAGCAAATTTATATAGGAGGGCAGGGAAACGGGGAAAACCCGTTCAGCTCCCCCAGGATCCTGGGTGGGTGGTGGGGGCTGACCCAGGGCTGCTGATGCTCACTTGCTCCAGGGGCCTGTGCTAACCAGGGGAACAGCAAAGGCAAACCTGCTTTTCAGCCTCATCACTGACTTCCGTGTTGCTGAGCTACATAAATGATCCTACACACCTCCAGCACCAGAAATGGTCCACTGTGAACTCAACACAGTGTTTAAGTAGAGTTTAAGACACATTTGATTATATCCAGGGAAAAATCTGGTAAGAAATGACTCATGTCCCACAGAGCTGACCACATAACAGGAGGGGATGTATGGAAGATGTGCTAATAGGGCCATTTGAAAGCATGGGCACACGCAAGTGGGACTGCTGGACCAAAGTATATATAAAAAATAATCTTCTAGTTTAACCACAAACCCTACCTGGTCAGGTCTGGAGCCTGGCATGCACACTCTGCCACACCAGCATCTCTGAGTAGTACTGGTTAGCATGCCTATAAATCACCCATTTGCTGCTTGTTATAAAGATGAGCCCTTCTCTCTCAATCTAGTCAAAAATCTGTCAGATTTCTAGAGCACTTGGTGTCTACACATTAACCAATAATGTAGATAATGAATAACAGCAATTTGGTTTGTCTGTGTTCTAGCGTTTTCCTTGTGTTTCTAGGAGGTGGGCATTTGTTTTCTTGTGTTTTAATTAAGTGCAGTGATGGTGTCCTGGGAAGACAGGGGTTTGGGGTTAGTTTAGTAAAAGAAACAATTATTTTTTTGTGACTGCAGGTCTTGTCTTTGATACTGTGGAATACAAAACTGCATGAGACAACTACCGGCAGCTCATGGGCCAAAAGCAGATGGGCATGGGTAGCCCTGATTTATCCCAGTTTGGACATGACTTGAATCCAACTCTATAACAGCACAATTTACTTTAGTTATTATAAAATATTAGATGAGTACTTGAAGTATACAACTGTGGTATCAGGAATTTATCATGTGAGCAGGCACAGTCTAGTACGCATTCCTAAAGCTCAGAATAGTTTTCATTCAGGTTCAAAAATTTTGTATATAGTATTGTACCTGGTGTGTATATATATATACATATATATGCATCCAGTGGATATATATAAATATGCACTATTGTATATAATATATATGTATTACAGACTGGGAAATTTTAAGCAAGACACAGTTCTTAAATGCCTTAAAGATATTGCTTACAATTAATTGGATTTGAAATTTATGCTCCAGCTGGAGTTCAGTCAAACCCACAGTTCCTTGTATGTTACTGAGATGGTTCTTTTGGCTGAGAATTAGGGATCTACCCTGTCATGTAGAAAATCTATTTAAAAAATAAAATAATAAAGCAGTCACCTAATTGGCTGTGGGTATCAGCACTTGGAATGCCAGTGGAAATGAGTATTTAAAGTGTGGTTCCATTTTAAAAAAGGTCCATATAAATATATTGTACCCTCCTCATCAGATCTGTCTGGCCATGTGTTCAGGGAGACAACTCCTGTTTCTGCTGACCAAGTCTTATCCCTTCCCTTGTATTTCCCTTCAATTAGTACTGAAAAGAAAAGTCAAGTAAAGAAAATTTAGCACTTCTACAAATCCCCTGTGAGTGATGACTTTCTGGTAAGTCCACCACAGTGGTTCAGTTTGGCTTCATGTGAACACCACGTGAAAATTTGGCTCTGCTTCTTCTCTGTGCTGGCCATTGGAAATGCACGGCTGCAAGAGGTAAAGAAGGCTATGTTGTACCTCTGAATAACTTTGAGTTGTCATCTTTCTTAACTGAATCTCTTTTGGCACAGAAACCCAAATCTCCCTACAGAGGGAATTTTAGGTGCCTATTGTTGCACAGACATTGGTGCTCTGCCATATGGCAGGATATACAACACTGAAGTTAGGTCTCTGGTCCCTTGTATATCCCCCCAGCATGGAGTTTAAGGGATGCCAGCAATTAGTCAGTCAATATGAACAGTTGTCTCAATCCCACCACTTTCAGGTAGAGATGCAACTTAATTTGGACTGTAGTGTGAACTCTACTCAGGAACCACAGACCTGAAGTGAAACATTCAAGCCCTTCCTTTCAAGATGGAAGAAGAGGACAAACATTAATTCCTTCCATGCTCTTCCTTCCTCCCCTAAAACATATATGAGATACGGTTAAAGTTCAGATATTTTTCCTGATAGTTAATGGCTAGAACCATGTTCTGGACATGAATTGCCCTATATAGGTGAATTCACAGATCTCTGAGAGTATATTGCACCTTTCAGCATAAATACTGCTTTAAAGTGTACAGGCTTCCTTTATTCTCCTGCAATGACCAACTTTTCATGGACTAATTAACTATTTATTAAAGCTTGGGGTCAGTGAAGGCAAGGAAGATTTGAACAGCAGAGTAAGCATGAAACCAGGCTATGATGGTCACATGTCCCTCTGGTATGAGGTAGACTTCTACTTCAGTCCATGTTCTGCTAAGTATCTCATTGGTTTAGGTTATGTTTTCAAGGGAGCAGATGATCTTCACAACATAGTCATGGAACTACAGCTCAGGTTTAGATTTATGTTCATCTGGGTTCTCTTTCTGAGTTCGACAGATATCCAGTTAACTCCAGCAAGAGCTTCACAAGAGTAAAAAAGTCCTCTGTAATCCCAGAAGCCTTCTACAATGCCAGCAGATAGTCTCCTGGGAGTAAGGAGGTAAAGCCACAGCTTTATAAAGAATTAAAGCTGAAAACAATCAGAGTGCTTTGACGGACATGGCTGTGATCATTATCTTCCTTCCTTTTACCTGTCTCCATCTGCCATGGTCTGAGAATTCATACTTGCTCCATGGGACAGATGATCAGAAGAAATGTGACTTGTGGAAACCAGCAAGGCTTGGCACAAGATGCATGCTGGACTGCCAAACACTGTGAAAACTGACAACTTCTGGGTATGCCAAACTTTGAGAGGCTTGATGTAGTCTCCTCTGAATTTCAGTACTTCTACTGTTAAGCAACAGCTAATTGGGATCTTAGAGAATAAAGTGTTGGACTAAGTGATGAAAGAGGCAGGTAAGAGTGTAAATCCTGGCTGAATTCATTGGTTTGCAAGCGTAGCAAAAAAAATTCCACTTCTTCCTCCCCATCTGACTAGTGCCAAGAGATAGACTGTTCCTTTCTCTCCCCACTTCTCTACCTTGGGCACAGTGCCACCTTCCCGCATGTCTCTGAGAGGCAGGAGATGTCTCTGTGCTTACCCCTCCCATTCCCGAGTGCTGAAGCTACCAAATAGGCTATTCCCGTAGTCATGTCTAATGGGTAGTGCGGGGAATGGGGAATGACCCTGGGATGTTTTTCCTTTTCTCTAACTAAGGAAACTATCTGGGCAAGTGCACAGTTCCTAGCAGGCTGGAGAGTTTGTTCCATGCTGCTTCTGCTGAATAAGATCATTCTGGGAAGAGATCTTTGGCAGGCTCTACCTAGGACAAAGACTGCAGCCGAGCCATCGTTCCTGCGTGATCATAGAAGAATGTGTCTGAAAACCTCGAACATGTACAAAAAAACACCTAGAATGGCTTTAATATACCAGCTGAATATGAATAATTGACTGACCATCATGGAAGAATGTAAGAAAGCATTTATAACCCATATAATTATTCCTAAGCAGCAGACACATGACTGAACCCTAGGAGGTACAAAACAAGAGGTACAAACTTACGCAACAGCCGCTGTGTGTTGAAACCAAATGGCAGCTCAAGAAATGCCAGAGTGCTTCTGCCCTGGAAATTTCACAACCTTAGAGAGAGAGTCCTGGCAGAAGAGAGCAGTGTTGATGGTGGGAGAGGTGAAGATCACCCATGCTGAAGACCAGCATGACCCCAGGGCTCTGCACAAGTCAGATTTATTTAAGCTTATTTTGATCAGAAAGCCTTGGTTTTAGCACCATTATCTATACAATTGCTGTTCCACAACTACAGCCTTTCTATGACATTACTTCTGTGTCGTCTCCCAGCCATCCTGCCCAATACTGCACAAGTGCAAAAACATGAACGACACTGCTTTGGGCACAAACACGGGCTTTTTGTGCAAAATGTAAATTTCATTCATAACACTATAACCCAGTTAACTTGGTTATGCTGTCAGGCCTGAAGTGGATTGCATGAGACACACCAGAATCGGGCACACCCCTTCTTGTCAGCATAAGGCATCTCCGCTTGGGTGAGGATAGGTAAGCAAAGCCATGCCACCACTGACTTGTCACCCTCCTTGGCTGGGTGGAGGAGACACATCTGTTTTGGGACACCAGAACAAGGGTTGCAACTCCACCCAGCTTTTCGGGATGGTTTCTCATTCCCAACTACTCGGCACGTGGGAACTGCAGCAGGATTTTGCTTTGGGAAGAAAATAAGGGAGTGGTATTTTTTAAGTAGCTTTGCTACCCAGAGAGCTGAAGCTGGTGAGATAGTGAACAGACAAGCAAAACAGCTTTTGGGGTTGAGATGAAGGATTCAGTCAAGGGCCAGTGTGGGATCATGCAGAAGGGAGTTAGGAAGCCAAAGGGAGAAAAGACTTGGACCTTTCGGTTTTGATGTGCGTGTTCCGGGATTCCTTTGGTACTTGGTGAGAGAGAGTTTTTAAAATAGGGCACATCATGCTGCCTGTGTATTTGGGAGCCATTCAGTGCTCTAACAACTAAAGGACAAATTAAAAACAAAGGCTGTCCAGGATGAGATCTTAAGGGGTGGGAATAGGGGACCTGACAGGCAGGATGAAGAGGGCTTATCCCCTTGCAGCCCTGCTTCACTCCTCTCAAAACTGATGGGACATATAAGGATGTGTTAAAATTGTCATTTCTTTCTTACGATGTTGAAAAATCTCCATTCTACCCTATATTGAAAGCTTTCCTCTTTTTTTTTTTTTTGCATCCAAGAGGACAGTGTAGTAACAAACTGCCAAGAAAAGAAACTGTGGTGAGTCACTGAGAGGAAATTTAGTAGAAATGATAACACTTCACAAAAATGAAAATTATTACATTTACTGTACATGGGAACTGTAAAAAGTCCTTTTTTATTGCTCTTGGAGTTGAATAGGAAAGGACTGACATTTCCACACTGCATATAATATAATTTGCTTGCCAGCAGTTTGTTTTTCTCTTAAATGCAAGTTGTTTTGACAAATTTCTTAGCAATACAGTATTCTTATCAGAACCTGTACATGGCCATTGTGACTATGTAGGAGTCTATTTTTCTGGCCTTTTTAATTTTAACAATCCAATAGCTTTTTTCTCAAAGTAAAGTCTCAAGATTTCTGTCCAGCAGCATCTGGCAGTTTCTGTTTTGCAATAATAATAATAATAATAATAATAATAATAATAATAATAATAATAATAATAATAATAATAATAATAATAACAATAACAATAACAATAACAATAACAATAACAATAACAATAATAAATGATAATAAAAATTAATAATAAACAATAATAAAAATTAATATGATGGAAAATACATGCATAGTGTCTCTAGCATCTTTTATGGCTGAGGGTAAACAAAGAGATTTTTTTCCATTAACCTCTTAAAGCAAACATATCTGAGTAATATCCCTGTTGAAGACATCAAAGTTTAGTATGTTAAATATAGGATTTCCCAGTCCTAGTCTCAGTGGAACATAAGAGGATGATGCATGGAGTAAAAAATTTAGTTACCTTATTTTTCATCTGTGGATTTGGTTTGCTTTCCTAACTGTTTTTGCTATTTATGGAACTCACATTATGATGAAGCCTGTTTTTCAGCTACAATGAATAGGACTTTCTGCTGCTGACATGGAGCTTTTCAATCTGGTATCATAAAGTCAGATGAATAATAGTAATTTTGCAATATGTTGAGTCAGTGATCCGAAGATTCACTTATACAAGGTTCCTTGGGTAAAAATAAACTTACTTATAGAGGACCAGCACAGACTATATTGACTCCAAATAAATTCATAGTTTCAATGAGTTAAGGGCAAAAGATTTCCTGCCTATGATATTTGAGCTAATAAGCTTGGTAAGGCATAAGCAGGTCTTAAGTGGGTTTTAGGCCTTATGTAGACAGTCTGTGTAGGTGAGAAATTTACATTCAGTCTCGGACAGACGTATGGATAAATGCAAACCTGTCTTGGATGAAGAGGGAAGCTCCTCTGTATGCAGCACAGAAATACGTTCCTTTGATCAACATAAACTGAAAGTCCAAGCTGGTAAATTCGTTAAAGAGGGGTTATGGAAAAGTTTAGCTCTGTAAAATAAATTAGCCCATCTTGACAGAAGCTTTTTTCCTCATCTGTACCCAGATGGGGTCTTTCTCTTTTAATTTTCAGATGTAATTTCCAATAGCCAAGCACCTGGAGCCAGGGTGATCTGAGCAGTGGCTGGGGGACATGGGGCATGGAAGCGCATAGAGATAAGAGAAAGTCCAAATAATATATGGAGAGTTTCTATTGGAGGTGCCACTTCTACCATGAGGAACAGTTTGAGAAGTAGAGTTCTTGTAATAAATATAGCCCTAAGAAAAGCCCATTGACTGAGATGTGCTAGTCAGACATGTTTAAGTTACACTGCCTGACTTCAGAAAGCAGAGAAATGAAGAAGGGCAGGGAGCTCTGATACAAGGTATTAGTTAATCAAGCCCAAATATACATCTAAGCTTCTAATTTCTCCATTTGTTTTTCCTTTGCAAAGTTTTAACAGCATTTTCTTTCCCATAACTGAGTTGCCCTGGACTTCAATTTTCTAATGACAGAAACCAAACACACAAGTTAGTTTTACTGCAGAGAAGAACTAGCTCTAGTGTGAGAGATACATTACAACATGTGCAAGAGGAGTGTTTGTTTTTGTAAGGTTTAAAATATTGTTTCTTTATTTTCCACCCTAACTCTGAGAACTTTGGCATTTGACTAATTTACCGTGCGTTTAAGGCTGGTAGCAATATTGGAAAAGAAATATGATAATCACATGCTGCCACAAAGCATTCTATACCTCGCTCTCTTTTCCAGCTCTAGTTTCACATGTGTTGGTTCAATGGAATATTCAATAGACATTTATAGGAAATAAATTGAGAGATGAATGTAAACCATATGGCATCTGGAGGTTTATTTGTAAAGCCCCTGCATCAAAGCTTTCTCCAGATCACACCATATTAGCTATGTTTTTCCAGTCCAGCAGAATCAGGAAGGTAACCACAGACTTCCTTGATGGAAAACACATGAAAAACAGAGCAAATCTTAATATGTAGCTAGAGCAACTGTTCAAGTAGCATCATTTAGAATAATTTTATTACTAATGTGTAAGGAGCATTGTCTAGTGATGGATTCCAAACCAGAAACCAAATGCAAGTTCATTTGCTAAGCTCTCTGACCGTTAATTTGTAGAACTCACAGACCATTAAAATGTTCAAACCATATATAATTAGTGTTTGTACTTTTAAAGCACTCAGGACAATTAGATACTTTCTTGAAACAGAAATGCTTCACTGGATTTATAAAAAGAGACTTTTCCCACACAGAACATTTCTTAGCCAATCACATCCTTCTAAGTAATAAAAATTATTGATTGGACTGAGCGAGAAGTTTGTTGTCGATCTTATTTATTTTTGTAGCAAAAAAAAAATTAAGCTGCTCTCAATCTGAAATGCTTACTGTTTGCTGGAGTTTGGCAACAGCTAGCACTGCATCTGAAATCAAATTAAATTGTATTCTTATGCAGTATGTTACATAAATCATTAGAAAATGTCAAGAGCTTGTATAGAGTTGTGTTTTGTTTTTTTTTTTAAGTTTCCACTTACTTTCCAAAATAGTTTTCATTTTTCAATGTCAACCCCTTTTCAGCCACTTAGACCAACTATAATGATCTATGTGTTAAATTTGCTCGTCACATGAATATTTTTAATAACCCATTTAATATTTAATATGCTGCACATATTTGCTGGGCCAGTAAGTTACAAGGTGCAATGCCAGCTCCACGTCAGTACTCCCAGTGGTGTAACTATTTACCTTGTGCACCAGAACAACACGCTCGGAAAGTGAAGAAGACAGAAGAGTTTGCAGGGTGGTTGATTTACATTGCCTTATGAAGCATCATTGAGGAAGCACTTTTGCCTAGGATGAGACAAAGGACTAGGGCCTGTTTCAATACTTAACTTCTGGTAGACACTTAAGTCGCTTTGACTTTAATATTAAGCATGTGTTTAAAGACAGACATAAAATGCACTAGCATCTGTAGGAATCTTTCCACTGACTTTAATGGGCTTTGGATTGCACCCTGATATCTCAGCTCAAAATAGCTGTTATTGCAGTAATAAATGATTTGTAAAGCCGTGCTTTTGAATAGGTACATTTATACTACGAAATCATAATGATTTCTTTAAAAACTCTTACACTGCAAATTTATACATTTGGGATAATTGCTCTCCTCTTCATTAGGCCTTCACACTTCTGTAGTGCTTTCCAGTCCAATAGTTTGAAATCTCATTATGAATTTAGATAAGTATTTCTACTCCCATTTTACAGGTGGGCTGAAGGGGGTGGAGAGAGACAATGGGCCTCATCCAGTGTGGGAAGCTTCCCATTGACTTGGGCGGGTGCTAGACTGTAAGGTCCAGCCTTCCAGAGAGTAAGTAGGCACCTATTTCACACAGAAATGTACGGAATTATGTATCTAAAATATTTTGTGTATTTAGCCAAAAAACCTCGCTCTCCATCAAAACGCAAGGAGTCAGAGAAAGGTTTTATTCACAAATCCTACTCTCCAGTGATCTATCAACAAAGTAATTCTGTAATATTCTAGCAATTCTGGCACAGGGAGGTGAGAACGGTATTTTAAGATCCTAGTTAATGTCAAGCATCAATCAATGAGCAGCATCTGGATTCCAATCAGAAATGCTCCCTGGTCTGGAGTGGAAGGAAGACCAAGGACATTTGTTTGATAAGAGGCCTTTCAGGAAAGTACAGTGGCTTAAGTGGGGCCTCATGTCACTGTACAATTAGCTACTTTCTAGGCAATTTTTTGATGGGGAGAATTTCTAATTGGAGAAAAATGACAATTTATAACATTGGACTGAAAGTGTTAGACTTCCTACCTAGATATTTTAATTCTTGCTAAGCACCTAGAGTCCTGAGTAAGCAGCAGTGAAGTCAGAAATTAAATAAACCTTTGTGAAATCCAGCTTTGGTTGTTTGAATTTCAAATACCTTCAGAGCTCAGGTAATGTGTGGATCAAGCATTTTAGTTTGAGCCCATCTCTAGTTAAAACTCTCCTCTCTTCATCAATCTCATTCATTCATCAACATACAGGTTAGCCTTTAAACATATGGCAGTCAATGAATGCCACTCACAAACCTTAGAAAATAAGTATGCAAGCAACATCAGTTTAAAAATATGCAGCTAACTGCTGGAAGCTATTAAAACCCAAATAAACAAAAGAGATTATACTTCAAAGAAATGTCAACAGTTTTTCCTCTCCTAGAACAGAGCAGTTTTCTTTGCTTCTATCCCCAGCCACATCTGGAAAGTGCTTACTGCTTTACACATCTCTAACGATAAAATTAGTTTATTGATTTTTCAGAATTTCCTGATAAATTTATGCAATTTCCAAAACAAAGGTAAACTCACATCCCAGTTAAAAAAACCTGGTGGTAACTACAAAGAATTCACAAAATTGTAAAAACAAAGATATGCAAAGGAACAAAACCAGTCACTTGCTAAATAATGCTGTACCTCTGCAACTACTGATAGATAGCAAGAAATTTCAATTTAAATTAATTCCTTGTATATAAACAAAAAAAAAAAAAAAAAAAAGAAATACCTTATGGCTAATTTTGGCTGGTGCAAAGTTGAAATGAACCTTCGTTTCTAAATAAATAGAAAGAGATTTTAAAATGAAATCTGCATATTTCATGGAAAGAATTAAGACAAAAAAGGAACCATAAATCATGACTACAGATTCAAAGAACTATACAAAAATCAGATCTGCTAAAGGTGTCTGAAACTCCATGTGACTGAAAATTTAGAATCTAATTTCCATGATAGTAAATTGCGTCATTTTAGGAGGTCCAAATGTTGGATTTTTAATTTGCTTAAAATTCTACATTTGTAGCAGCCAAAACCTGGAAAGACTGTTAATTTGATTTTGGTTTACAATTAACTAAGCAGTAGCAACTTAGCCTATAGAGAAGACTGCCAAGAAAAATGATATCTTTGGTAAATTACCAAGGATCAAAATGTGGACAACAGATTTCTTCCCTACAACCCCCCCCACACTCCTTGACTATTTTTAACTAACAATGATAGTTTTTATAGAGTAAAACTATTTAATTGAAAATATAATGACAAGGTGCAAATTTTGCTAAACAGTCCAGAATTTCAAAAGTAGCAGTAGATGTTTAAAGGAGACAAAAAAAATCTAAAACAATTTAAGCATTAAGCATACAGTAAGTGCTCTGTAGTCAAATAAAAAGAAAATAAACTCTAAGAAGACTGCTGCAGAATGGGAAAAAGCAGGTCTAGTTTGTTTATTTATAAATTGGTAACAAGTAGATTCTTTCGCACTAACTAAACCAGACAGTAATTATAAACACAGATTGGTTAAATTCCCTGCACCCTATCAAAGGAAATGAGTTCCTCTCTTTTCCAAACATTGTCATTTGTTTATTGAGCCTCTTTTGGGCTTGATTTCATTAAAAACGATGTAAAGTCCACATCTGCAACTCCCAAAACAATGTTAACCTTGTTAAGCTGATCCAGAGTCCTCATTACAAAAAAACTTGCAGGCAACATAACCAAGCGTTTTAAAAGGGAGCCACTGGAATACAGAGCAAAGAATTTGGATTATTTTTGTTCCATTACAGAAAACTTATATTACTATGCAATAGAAGAGGAAGCAAACAGTAACCGCCTCAGTAGTTCTGGATAATTAGTTACCTAAATTCTCTGAGGTGAACAAAATGTACTTAGATGGGAGAACATTACTGCTTGTATGCTGAAATAACAGAGCAATCTTGGTTAAAATGAAAATCACAAATACAGGAGGAAAAAGTCATGTTTAAAATCATTAGTCTTTATCAGTAAAGTACAACTGAGTTCCTCATTAAAGTAACAGTTTTATTAAAAAGGGGATGATACTGCTTATATTAGCTAGTGTCAGGTATCAGATTTCAACAAACTTTAACACTGTAGACGCTATTAAAACATCATTATTAGAGTTGCCATGCTTGAATGATTTGAACTGAAGTGAATTCCGTGCATTTGTTGGAAGACAGCAAGAATAAATCCTGGAGCTCGAGCTGGTAAGAACTGACCTGGACTTTTGTAGACAAAAAGTTAAGAAGTTTTTCCCCCGGCATTGCTGGGAGTGGGGTTAGTGAAACTCAGCCCCGTGCCGATCACTGCTGAAATCCTGCCTGAAAGAGCTGAACTGGGGCTGGGGTGTTGTGCGCAGGAGCACACAAGAAGCACTAACACTGTACGTTCCCAACGCCTGCTCTTGAGCCTGAAGGAGGGCCACGGAGATGCTCTTACACCTGGTGTATGTTCCCCGGGTAGCACAGTGCCCTTGTGGTAGCACAGCCAAAGCAGAAGAGCACTACAGGGAGTGACCCCTTCTTGGGGAGGTAATGGGTTGGGTGTCCTGAGAGGTGCATGGGGTTAAGGCTCGCTCCCGTGACTTAAGAGAAAAATACACACAAGGCCAGTGGGATCGAAGTCAGAGTAATGGGCATCACCTATTGCTCCCAGACCAATTAGCCTGACAAACTACAGATGTCTTCACAGAACACATTGTATTTATTTACTGACTCATGGCAGTGCTGATTAACTTACTATCACATGGCTGCATCCTCTGCTCAGGTAAATGCTGGGTATCTCCTGACTATGCTCAAGGTCAAACAAGAAAAAACAATCAGGTTCCCAAAAGGCAAATCCCCTTTCCATCACTGTTCCTGTCCTCCTAATGTTCCTGGTGCCTGGGACCAGCTCTCTGACCATGTATCCATGAAACCTTTTCATATGCAATCTGCCTAAAAACCTGATTTATGGCAGCTTTGCTCCTAATCTTAGGTTCTCAAATGTGGCAAGTACTTTGATAAAATGAAGATAGTTGTCACTCTTGCACTCTGTCACCATTTTATGATACTAAATAAAAATGCTTTTGATTTTTCAATATTATGATTAAAAATTAAAATATATTTGAAGTTTATATTTAAAATAAAATAAAGAAGGACCATCAAGAAGAGGGGAGAATATTAACGACTCATTTTGATATCTTTTGGTATATTATTCCCTCTGAGCCCTTATGTATAACTGTAAGTCTGACCCCATACTGAGATTTCCAGCTCAGCTTGTCACAGGGAATTTGGGGCAATTAATGTTTTGAAAGACTGTGCTTTTAGAGTAATCAGGTCAGGAACTTTGTCTTTCTAAATGCTCTGCTGTTCCTCAGGAATATCTGTGGATTCTTGAAATAATAAGTTACAGTAACACTGGGCCAGATCCTCAGCTGGTGCAAAGTTAGCTTTTCTTCATTAACTTCAAAGTGACTATGCTGATTTACACCAGCTGAGGGAAGATGTGGCCCACAGTGTCCAGGTGGATTTAAATCATACACATGAGAAATACCTCAGTACATTCAGGTTTGTACTGAGGTTGAACATAAAAGGCCTGGGTAGCGGGAAATCCATCCCTTTTTATTTTTAAATGCTCAAATGTTTACCAGCTGACCTTCCCCTTTACTGCAGATCTGGGAATCAAGGTGCATACAATAAAGTTCAAACCAATCAACTGCTTTCAGCTGTTCTTGTGCAATGAATTTTTAAACATATGATCATTAAGACCAATCTATATGCAGGTCAGTTTTCTGAACAGGATGGGAACAGTTTGGGAGCAGATGCCAGGGCACTGACTCATGAAGAGGGACTGCTAAAGAAACACAGAGAGTGCATTTATCTTGGGCCACCCATCAGGTGAACACTACCAAGACCATCTCTTTGCTGGATGGATGCACAGATCAAAACAGTTAATCTCTAGTGTAGGACCTTCATTAATTGAACAGTGGCACAATAGCAGTGCAGTTCTCACTAGCAGTGTGGATCTGGTTATCTTATTGTAAACAAACTTCTCTGCTGCTTTTGGTCCTTCTCCAGTTGGTAAATTCTCTAGAAATAACACTCCATGCTTCTATTTACTTATCTATTCTATAAAATTGCCTGGCAAATGCTCATAAATATGTGGACAAATTTCAGCTGACTGTGATATAGTCACTTCCAACACCTAGTACTCTTAATTCACAGAGTTTGTGGCCCTTGGCCATCAATCCCAATCTCCAAATCACTTCAGTTTTGTTAGTGGGTCATTGGTGGTACTCTGAAGCCCATGTTCACCATCCCAGCCCCATTGTAGAGTACCTGGGTCATGCCCTGTCCTTCCTGAGCCCCACTGGCTCACTTGGTCCACCTAGACCAGAAGGTACCTAGAGGTTAGTCTCTCATCTGAAGGTGACAGGACTTAGGCAAAAGTACTCAAGGGTCACACAAAGTCATGTGCAACCCAGGGTGGGAGAAAAACATGTGACTGACACAGGTCCACTAGAGCTCATTATGCTTGGAAGCACCTTAGACACTCTGGTAATGAGTGGTATTGAAATGGAGACACAGTTTAAGCCTTTTGTCTCCTCGAGATGCATACACAATATATCTGCTCTTTATTTTAAAGCCATCTATCTCTGAAGCTAAGAGGGAAAGCAGGCCAATCCTGGCAGCACTGGAGTTATTGTCCATTTTTAGTTATTATATCTGTAGAGGGAATGATCACTGAAGCTTGTCTGATTTTATCAAGTATCTTAGAAGCAGGCCTTCGAAGGCAGAGCTGCTGTGCTGAAAGTCCATTCCTAATATTATACAGGAATGTTTTGCAACTTGCCTAATCTATATCGTTCATTAATTGAATTCCATTTTCTTCCAGTTCAGTGCTCATGATTGTAATGCGCATGGTTGCTTTTGTACAGACATCTTTTCCTTCATAATGTGTTACATCTAAACACCATCCAGCTGTGTTGCCACATTGGCGCTTCTGGAAACACTAACAAAAACATCAGAAGGGTCAAATTGATGCATTTGATTTGAGCATGCAATTTACAAATCACAAATATTTTCCCTCACCATTAGCCTAATCCTACAGGTACTTCAGTCAAAACGTGTAGGGAATTGGTTACTCAAATTATCCCCAAACACCACCTACTTGCACTTAGTGCTAAACCTGAGCCCTTGGAAATGTCAGCACTGGGCTTGAGCTACTCGGAGAATTTTAACAGATTTTTTTTGAGACTATTTGCAGGTGCTGAAATCTGCCAAAGTTTGTGTAGTATGTTCAGGCACTGCAATATGTTGGTAGCTAAACTAGAGAGTATTTGTTCGACCCAAATGATAGCATTTGGGTCAAAGAACAGGTTGGACAATATGATGTGTTACTGTAGGCTGACTGGAAGTGTGCTTGCAACTGTATGAAGCAATGAGGAATAGGAAACAGAAAGTTGAAGGTGCAAGTCTAATTCTAACACTTGCTGAACACATCATCTTGGCAAGTCACCCACCTTGTCTGTGCCTCAGTTACACTGTCTGAAACAGCGAGATAATAATAATACTTAATCACCTTTGAAAAGAAGTGAGAGATCCTCAAACAAAAGCAACGATAAGTGTGAAATATTCATTATAATATTAAAGAACAGATGGCCAAAGCAGAGATCCAGTTAAAAGGACTGCACAGAGTTATAAGAAACCTCTTGCTGTGACGTATGCACTTTACGATGTGCATTCCCTCAGACAATACATGATGAGTCGGCTGCAGCAGTTTATGTTCTGGATTAGAGCATACGCATAAATAAAGCTACGTTTTTATGTGATCCCAACAAATAAATGGGAAGCACGGACAGGAATGTCTAGCTGATGGAAAAATGAGACACCACAAACAAACCACAGCTTGATGATAAAAAAAAGAAGTCTAAGATTTATATGGCACAGCTGGCTATGTGTAGTGCTTTTGTAAGCCTACAGCATCTGGTCACTTGTTTTAAATGTCTGAATAGATAGAGGCCTGAACCTTGCACAACTGTGGAAAAAGAGGCAATGTTTCATAGCAAACCGCGCAGCTACACATTGCACAATCCCCTGGTGCACATGGAGATCTGCCTAACTTCAAATGCCAGGTGAGAAGGGGGAGGAGGTCTCCTGCACTGCTGGGCACGACTGTCTGCATGTCTGTCCTGCATTCGGGGTATCACAGACACCCATGCACCTACGTCTTTCTGAAGAAGCTGTGCTGGAAGTGAAGCATGTCTTGTAGAAGGACATCCAAGCACAACTATAATTGCCAACAGTTTTACGATCTGATTTCTGTAGCTCCACTGATTTAAATGGAGTTATGCTAACTTACACCACTGAAGAACCTGGCCCATTGTTCTTAAGCAACTCTAAGAAACCACCCTAAAACACCTTTGATATCCCTTTGTGAACATGAACAGTGCTTCTTTATCTCTAAAAACAGTGAAATACCTGTTACACAAAAAGGAGGAGATTGACTGTCTTCATGCTTTACTTGCAGAGTACTCAAGCCGTCCATTTCTAACAGATGATATTTTTACCCAAATGTTCGAAAGAGACATTGCACAAGTTGTGGGAAAAGCAGACTCCCAGACGCGGTGTGAGTCACTCAACAGAAGGTAAGACCGGATCTTGTTGAGCTGCACAGCAGCACCATGGAGGCAGTGGGGATGGCCAAAGGGTATTGAAAAGGGAGGAGGACAGGTACGTTTTACATTTGTATTTGAAAAAAGTCTGTGGAAAGTCAGGAGGTTGAATGACAAGAAGAATAAATAAGGCACCTTCTTGCTCCAGATCACAAACCAGTCCTTTTCAACAATAGGAACGTACTGGACACAACTAGCTAAATCCTGTATTTATGCAAGCTGTTGCAGTCAATGGAAGAAGTTTATAAGAATTAAAGTATTTCTACATCTTTTAAACCTGCCATGCTCTCACTGCAAAGGTAAGATGTGGTAGACACAACCTCTTATTTTTAAAAACCTCACAAAAACCCAAAGGTTTGTGCTCCCTCTGTTGGTTTTAGGAAATAGATTTGGTTTGGTTTTGTTTTCCCCACAAATATAATCTTTCATTTTGTTCTGACATCAGTGGAAGGGCAAAAACACGTTTGTGTGACGAGATGTTATTTACACTGAAGTTTCTCTTGTTTAAACAAGAAAATGGACGTGCTAATTTCAGCTCCATCCCAAATGCAAAGAAAATGAATAAACATTTAATAAACCAACTGCCAAACTGGAGGAAGATTAAAGTATTTCAGTATTGCTGAAGGAAATACCAAGAGCAAAAGGGGGATAACACCACAGACACAAGTATGTCACAGGTATTTGTTTGAGTTGGCATCTGTGACATTGTTCACCACTATACAGAAGTTTATGTACCCCAAAGCGTGTGTTGTTCATAGTGTTTGCTAGTGCACCTACTTTCCCTTCAGCATTGGTTAAAAAAAAAAAAAAAAAAAAGAAGGTAAGATGAAAAAACCCAGTTTCAAAACTGAACTAGATGAGTATGAGTCTAAAAAGATATGGAAGACGAGTAAGAAAAAAACCATGACAGAAGGATGGATCAAATTATTATAATTTTTTTTTCTACTGGTTTTAATTATTTACAATATAGGTTTCATATCTACAATTTGTTTTTCACTGCATCTTTATTCAACGCAAGGGAGTCCTGATCTTGGTGGGTTTTTAGCTGCTACTGCAACACAAATACTAAAATATTATATCAGATATGATTGTTTAATTATTAATTTTTAGGAACATAATGTGAAGTCCTTATCTGCAGAATATGAAACCATTTTGGCTTAAATGGAACTAACGACTTAGGAGATGCTCATTGAAACAAAATGTCTACACTTTGGCCCCGAGAGGAGACTGAATCCAAGGTCTCTGGGGAATAATCCATGGCCTTACCCAACACTCCCAATTTAAATGGAGGAAAATTGATAAGTGCAGGCAAGACGGGAAGCAAGGCTGCATGTCAGACATCCTATTTGGTTTGGTAGCTTTGAAAGTAAAAGGTGGCTTACCAGCCTGCATCCATAACCACAGACTAAGGAAAAACTACCAGGCTGTATACGTATTATTTAATACAGCTGTGGAAAAGGTGACCGGGTGGATGGTCCACCCATAGCTCCAATGTATTTGACAACAGCACCAGTTTGGCATACCCTGTTCAAACTGCTGGCTCCATGTCCATCCCCTTCCCTGCCTGGTTGAACTTGTTTGTTGCTGGCTCCCAGCCCGAGACTTGTGACACTGCAATTACACCGGGGTGGCATGCAGAGTCTGTAGATACTTTAGCCATTTTGCCAACGCTAGTAAAATCCTGACTGAACTGGAGCAGGAAAACAATTTGCTGAAACATCACCTGGAGCAGGAAGTTATTAGATGCTTGAGTGACTTCTAGAACAGAAAACTGTATATGAATATGTACACGAGGCAAAACAGATGTTGTCTTGACCTCTGCATACAGGAATCTTATAGCTGCTCTGTTTACTCTCTGCTGTCCATAATGCATCTTTAAGCCAGGTGCTGCCACTTATCAGATATCTACATCTCTTGTTTAAACAAATGTTAACTGAACTTGACAGCAAAGGGGACCCCTGCAGCAAAATCGGCAGAAGACAGCTTTAAAGCTACCTTCAGTTCTTATTCCTGAAATAACTGAAGTTTTGTATGACTAGGTAAGGAGTGAGGATAAAAAGTTAAACTTTTGACCCCATCTCCATGGGATTTCATACACTGTCTGCCTGATTCTCTTCTGGGGCATAAGGCTCTGCTCTGCAGGCAGGAAGAGAGCTGGTCTTCAGGAGCTGGCAGGAACCATGCTGTGGGTTCTGTCCCCTGCCCACCAGCCTTTCCAAGGTCCCTTGAACCAGCAGATCCCTTCTATGGCTATCATTGTAACTACTGCTAGCATCAGAAACTACTCCTTGAGTCACGACTGCTTGCACCATAGCTATGGCTACCGTCTTCCCTCAGGGCCACATCCTTTTCTCCATTGGAGAGAGCCACAAGAACACACTGTTAACCGTACCACAAGTCTGGGAGTTGAACACCGACTCCCTCCTTTCCCAACCTTGCAACAGGGTGTCTCTTTCACATTTTTGTTTTGTTTTGTTTTGTTTTTGTTTTTATCAGTGACAACTTACACAAAAGCTTTAGGGCAAGACAAGGCCAGAGTGCTCTAGTGCCTGGTGAGGCCCCAGTGAGATCTTATACCATGTCCATCATCATCACCATGGCAGCAGAGCATCTCCACCAAGGGCTGCGGGTCTCTACAGTCCCCATGCTCCTTTGGGAAATCATACAGCCCCTTGCGATAGGTGTGAAATTAATCTGTCACCTCTTTGTTAAGGGCAGCCCTCTAGCTGTTCATCCATGAAACAAAGACAACAGGCACTTAAAACAGGTCTTACACAAAGCTTCTGAGCCTTGCTCCTTCCCTCTCCTCCCAGCTCCCAGCATACACAGATGAGATAAAGCATCTTCAGACCCACACAAGTTCCTGCAATGGACTGAGCTGCTGAAGCTGAGGAAAAACCACCACTAGCAAGGAGGTTAGAGTGAGGGGTTTGCTATCAGCAGAGAGCCAAGCAGCACAATCAAGACAGAACCAACCCATACTTACTATCACACATGTGATGAAAAGTGCTCTGGTTTCAGGGCTGCATTATAGCCTTTTTGGTGCTCAATGAAGGACAGTTTACAGGATCGGAGTACAGCTCTTTTACCATCCAAATGCTGCTGAGGAAATAAACACTCTTCTTATCAAAGCTAACTAAATACTCTTATCATAGCTAACTTTGAATTGAAATCGGTTTTGTGATTGATTGGATTCACTTTTTCTTAAGTGTCTATCATTATCTCCCGAAAACTGCCTCAGGAACTCAGAGACAATCCAGCATGCATTACATAAATATCTATATCTATATTTTTGTCTACCAATCAACCTATCTGTGTTTATATTAATTAAACATGGATAAAGGCCATAGCAAATAGGTACTCATAGCTCTGACAACTGTGAGAGAGAATGCTGATACTCTGCCAGGATCCTGCTAATCAGTTGCTTATGGAAGGTTAAGGAAATCTTAAAAATTGGAGGGTAAGGAGTTGTGTTCAGCATTAGAGATAAAGCTCTGAAGTTCATTTCAGAAAACTTAAATGAGTGCTTGTGTAAAACCAAAGGAAGACACTTTTCTAAACTTTACAAAATGGAAAATAACGTTAGCTTTTTTATTCTAACAAAAGAATAGGTCTATCTAGTAAAAAGCATGTAACTGTCAAAAAAATGTCTTTTGGATATCAAAAATAGTTGTGGGATGAAATTTATGGGCTTTTCTCCAGTCCAGGAATGCTGCTGGTTCACAGCTAGAGTCTGATGCCCAAGATCTATCTTTTACGGCTCCAGTGAGCTGTGTCTGCAAGTGATTCCAAGTGCAAAGTTAAAGGTCATTAAAAAAAATAAAACATTTTGCCCCTGCAGAGACTCAGGGTGTGTACATGCTGAAATAATCACCTGGAGAAAAATACTCAATTAAACTATAGTTTTCTGTCTTACATCCTTCACTCACAGCCAGTCCTTTACCCCCTGTCACTTCATCAGAAGACAGAAAGGGAAGAAAGATCAGGTCAAATACCTCCACTATCACATGGAAGACAATTTCTAGAACTCATTCATTCCCAAGGTTCCTTCCTTAATGCCTTGCAGAAAGGAGGTCTGGTATAACGAGACTTTGCAAATTCTTTCATGTAACACAGATGCATACAAAGGAAAATCACATTCAGTGTACGTTACCTGATCTCAGATGGTAGTGGTGGGAATCGGCACATTGTCCAAAATGTACTAAATTATTGCAGAAGCTGAATATTCTGGGTATACAGGAAATGCATATACCGAGTATACATATTCCTTACTACTTTTAGCTTAATAAGCACCTCTTTGTTCTGGTGCAACTAATTTATGTTGGGGGATTCTACCAATGCATGCTCACAGATCTATTATACACTGGGTCAAACATTCCTATTTTGTCTGGACTACCCAAGCCTTTTCTTGTTCTTCCAATAAGAAATTAAGGCACACAATTTATTGGGGGGAAAATAAGTCTCTTTCAATGTTATTGGGAGGACTGGCATTTTGCTAAAACATTTAACTTTTCTCACAATATGTTTGGAAGTACACACAGCAGTAATGTCTGGTATCAGAGTTCAAAAGTAATCCCAATCTCCAAGATTACAAACTTTCAGCAGAAACCTTTGCAGAAAGGTTATGCTGCTCATCTCAAAAAATCCTCAGGCTCTATAGAATTAGCAGCTATGTATGCAGAACTGCACAGGTAGTCTCTGCTTTAAAACAATGGCAGTGAAGAGGAGGAAATATGTCCAACCCTGAATAACACTGATCACAGAAATGGATAAAGATGCCTTTTCCATTGAAACCCACAGGTGGGTATTAGGGAGAGCAGGGATGTTTTATGGAAAATGTAATGTGCTACCTGAACATCAGAGTCTTGAAATTTTCTGATGAAATGGAGTCTCATCTGATTCCCTCTGTCACACTGTCCATTTAATCTTGGTTGAGAACGAAGGGGGTTGGTGAGAGTTTACTCATCCTTTGGCCACCAGATCAGACTGTGAGATGGCTTGTGAAGCCATCAAAGAGAACAAGGAAGTCTGTAATGGACAGTATATTGAGTAGTGCCTCAAAACAGGGGGCAGCTCTTGGCCAGAAAAGATACAATATCACGCAGATGAAATGGGTTGGTTTTGAAGATGTGCAGACTTCAAACATGGCAGTCTAGTTCCTTATGTGATAAACTCTGCAGTCAGCAGAACTACAGACTGCCAGAAAAAAAAAGCATCACTAACACTCAGGAGATTTTTAGAACAGGACACCTTGTTCCTGCTGCAAGATATGGGAACACTAAATGAGCTCCATAATTTCAGTCTCTAAACCTGTCGTTACCTGCCCTGCTGCTGATAGTGCTGTTATCTTGTTACTTCTGCATGTGTACTTCCTTCAAGGATTTTAGTGTCGTAGCTCTGAAAGGATATCTGGTTTGCTTGAACATCGGGAGACTAAAAAGCTAAACTGAAACAAAAAACCTACAATGAGATGAAAAGAACCATGCATTTCAATGAATGGAGGACATAAGGACATACACTCCATGTAGACTTGAGTTTAGTTACAGAGCAGCTAAGAAGAGCACTAGATCCACTGAAAGCGTATAATTTACCAACCATTGAGGCTTTGTTAATATTCCCCCTTTACAGATTTTTTTTTTTTTTTTTTTTTTTTTTTTTGCTCTGGCTGATTAGCTAATTAAAGTTGTAGGCTGTTTCCTTTCAATCAGAACTGTGAGCGTGTACCAGGTGCCAAGCATCATGACATGCAGAAAGGCAGACGAGCTTGGAGAGATGTAGGGGTACAGGGAAGGCTCAGCCCTATCAGATTACCCCACTGGCAAGGGGCTAACACATTGGGTTTGCCCATTCATCCTGTCCTGGCACAAGGTTCACTATACCTCACTGTGAAAAGAACACAAACACCATGGAAAAGTGGTACAGCATCAGTGTGATGGTCAGAAAAACAAATATACCACTGAAAAATTTGCACCAGCTCCATGCAAGCATGGTTGAGTCAGCTGAGAGAAACAATGCCCTCTAGATTAGCGACCCTTGGAGCAAAGTCATCTCCAACAAACTTTTGTTGGATAGGCTGGCACATGAGCAGAGACCTGAGCCTGATCCAGCTGGGCACAGCGTCTTCTTACCTGAAAATCCTTACTGACGTCATCACCTGGAGCTGTTCACAGCATTCGTAACAGAAAAGTGGGTTTTCCTTGTTAGCAAGAAACAGTCAATAAAGAACTGGTTCACAACCCTTCATAGAGCAAACTCAGCACCAAAATAAGTATTGTTTCCTGTGGCCCTATGGCACCGTCTTCTACGTAAGAGAAGGAAAAAATCTGAGAGCTCTTTGGGACCAACTGAATCAATGCTTTCTTTGTTGTGCTACCAAGCAAATAAACTGAGTACCTCCTGAACAAGGCGAGACAAATCTTTGGTCTGAAAGATGATTAGAAGGTACTTGGTTAAGATTTAAATGGAAGATGTGTTTTCAAAGTCCATGTTCTCAGTTAGGAATTTTATGTCTCAATGCTAAAAAAGGTTTATAGGCAAAAAAATAATAACACCTCCAAGATGCATTTGGCTGACTTAAAGAATACAAGTGGGGCATGTTCTGTAGCAGGGTTAGCTGAGGTAAAATTTTTCCACTCCTCTTCCAAAATCACTGGAAATTGTTGTTTAAATAGAAGTTGGCTGAGTCACAAATTAAAACAATTTGGGTTGAAAAAGGCAATATGGTATAAAACAGAGATACTTTTGATCCACTGGTAAGGTGACCGAAGTACAACTTATCAGAGAAGAAATGATCAAGGCAAGGCAATCTAAGGCTTCTAAATTTAAGGGTAAGCTGCTAACTGTTTTTCAGTGGGACAGAGAAACCTTTAAATATTTAGCTATAGTAGTTTTAAACGCAGATTGGGCTACATTTTCTTGGCATTGCAGAATTTTTTTCCATTTCAAGGCTAGCAAACCTCCTGGAATCTTACCAATAACCATGAAAGATTTAAAAATTGAGTAACTGTGGTAAGAATATGCATAGCTGATAAATAGGAAGAAAACATTTGGATTTTCTTACAGTTAGTCCTAGTGTTTCACAAATTTCTTTATCTAAAATTATGGCAACTGGAAAATTTAAGCTAATATTAAAGTGTTTAACTAAGAGTTCAAATACACGTATTTTATACAGCAGTAGTAACATTTCTTTTGCCCAATGGAGCTCACAATATTAGTTTGCTTACAACCAGAGGGATCCAAAAAGAAATAATGCCAACACGCTAAGCATATTTCTAAAATATTTTTTCCGCTAAAATGTGCGTCATTCCAAAAACATGTCTGAGTGGTTATACTTTGGGTGAGGAACAAAATCATAGAAAAAGTATCAAATACATCTTTATACTACAATATTTCATGGTCTATTATATATGTAACATGGTTATTTGCACAAACAGAAGCTTAATATATACAAAAGGCAAGGGGGAAAAGACTTATATTTAGGATTTGCTAGAGAAAATCATGAAAGCTGCAGATAAACTGGGTAAGTTGTTTAGGTCAAACTGGGTCATCAGGCTGGCTAAATCCTCAGCCGGCATCACACCAGTGTGAGACTTCTCCTCCTTTCACAAAGGCTTCTATATTCATTGGACATATATATTTAAGTTCGTACGCTTGTTCAGTTCATCACTTCTGATTTTTAATCAAGACACTGGACAAAGGTGACGCAACTGCTCCCTCCACAGTTCCTGTAGGTCTTTTGCTTTGATTGCATCAATCAAACTGCAAAACTATTTGCTGCTCTCAGGCGGAGCCAAAGCCCGTGCATCCCGCGGGGATCAATTCGCCCTTCCTGCCCCTGCTGAAGGTTGGTAAGATTGCAACGCGGCTGTGTGTGTGACAGCTCTCTGTAAATCCTTGTGCTTCACCTTCAAGGAGGGACGCTTTTCAGATCCATATCTACCTGTCAGTGCACCCAAACCCAACCTTCACCCCCTGCCCTGGGAAGGGCTCTGGTCCCGTTGACAGCTCCCTACTTCCTGACTTGCCTGCGATGCTGAGCAATTCCTGCTACCAGAAGTTTCTGTGGCTGCAGATTTCCTCCTTATTAATTTAGCTCAATAGGTAACATGCGACTTCAGGAATTTTGGCAAGAGAATTAGGAGTTAACATAAGAGAGAGCATAGGAAAAAGGTTACAAGGGCTAATCTAAAGTGACGCTAAAGGTTTTACATGGCTGTGACTAAAAAGGAACTTGTAAATAGTGGTTTTGATAGTCTTTTCCGAGGTTTATAAATTACATTTCCTCTACTTCACTTTATTGCAATAATAACACATTTTCTAGAAATCTTGCAGGACACTGAAAGCTGACTATATCCTATTCATTCTTTCTGTATGCAGAAAAGTATGTTCTTGAACTTTTAAAAGTTTTCCATTTGGGGGAGTAGAAATTTCTCCTCTAAGAACCAATTAATCATTGCATGCTGTGAGGCACCTCGAACATACAGATTTAACGAGACAAGCCTTCCTGGTTTAGTTTTTTCCACCTTTGAATAAGTACTCCTTGACACATAAAAATCAAATATAAACAGCACTAGGACCAAACCCCATGTTCTTGGAACTGCACCTAATTTAGAACTGTGAGAACTTGGGAATGTTTATATTTCATCCCTAAAGTCTTCATCTGTTTATATCTAAACTGCAATCTGAACTTAGACACAACTACAAGGCTCAGTGAAATAGGAGAGTGTTCCCCTGAGCCATAGTCCTGGAAATCCACCATCTTTTTTCCTTCATTAATATCTAATCCCCATTTAGTAAGAATTTAGCTACTTTTATCCTGATGTGAAACTTCAGGGCTGCCTATTTCACTCTACTGCCTGCTGCTTCTAAATACAGCAGTGCTGGTGGCGGAGGTGGTGATTGTGAGTCATAAACACTCTGTCATTGTAACATGTCAGATTTGTCCAAAAGAAACATATTTTTATATCTTAGATTATTTTATTATTAGTTTAAGAAGGTTCGTTTAGCTCCTAGCAAAGCCACGAGGAAGAATTATGCACTTAAGCAGTTCTATCTCTGATGTGTAATGCCTTGCAGTCATTTAACATGCTGAGACAAACAAGAGAATCCCCAGAGTGCTCATCTACTACGGGACTTATTTCATACTGCATCAATAATGTAAATTGAGATGTGAAGATAGCTCCTTGTTTTTGTAAGGTATGATTACACTAGTGCAGACAACATCCACTCAGCCTCACTGGAAACACTGAAGTCAGCTCCCTAATAAAAACTTGGCCCATTCTTTACCTTAACAGAAGAAAAAAATTATACTATCAACAGGAAACTGTTGGGAGCAGACTGGCTTTTTAAGATCAGTTGTATGCTATGACATTTTCCAAGCACCAGGTGAAGTGTTGAAAAGCCCGATGCAGGGGTTAATGTTTCTCACTAAAATGACTTCTGATACTAGTTTTTGTTCTTAGTAAACTATACTGGCACGCTTTTATTCACTGTGGCAAATTCCAATTCATATAAGTAGACCTCATACAAATGAATTTAGCTGGATTTTTTGAGTCTGTAAAGGACACACCCATGAAAGACTTGCATCATCTACCTCGATGCTTTTGGTGGAAAATGGAAGTCACCATTTTTTTCTCTGTTTGACCTTTCATCTGACCTAGTAAGACAGACAGCACTACGTGTAGTTAACATACCGGTGCAGTGCCCATATCTACTATTGTACGATACATAGAACAAACATAAAAGACATCAATCAAAATCCTCAAAATGTCTTTTTCTGCCAAGATGCATAAACGTTTCCTATCTCCCATCAAATTATTTTAATTACAGCTGCTGAGCTTCATAATTATTTTTAGCCAGGCTGGCTTTTCTGTTGTTATTGAACATATGATATACAATATATTTCATTTATACATCCTATTGGATTTTGTTATAGCAGAGCGACTCCTGTGGTTGAAATGGAGACTGTTTTTCTGTTATTATGAAACCATTTGAACTCCTGCTGAAAATTTTCCATCTTTGGTATCTTACTAAAATATGATTTGGGGAGGGAAAGGCAGAGGGAAAGGAAAATTTTGCATGCTCTCTCAGGTTGTTTCGTCCTGCAGCTTTCCTTCTTCTCCCCAAGATGTTTCATACTGATGAGGATTTTTTATAAAAAACCTATATCTCCAAAACAAACAACACTGAAACATGATATAGACAGATTCTTACTGACAAGAGGAGCCAAATCACTTTTTTTCATGACTTGTTATAATCCAAGATCATAGAACCAAGACCTTTATCTTTTCATGATCTTTGTTTTCAACTACGCATCCTTAACTTTGCTTCAATTTAGGGTCTCTCCCTGCAGGCAATAAAACATAAGGTAATTACTGAAAGAAATAAAAAAAAGTAAGCTTGGCTTCAGCTGAGTTAAAACAATTTGGTTTCAAATATATACCAGCAAGAAGCCTGTATGTTTGAGTGCTACTGAAACACATGCCATTTATAACACGACAATAGCAATACTCTTCTTAAAGACACTGCTAAATGTGCAAGTCACTTACCCAGGAAGAATTTGTATTGCATTTCTGAAAGCAAAATTACAATGCTGACAAAACATGAAAGTTTCATCATGGTGGATTAGAATGCGCACAAGGAATTCAAAGGAATTTATCGTTACTCAACACTTCAGCTAGCGCTCTTTAACGTGTCTTTGGGGAGCAGATTTGTCTCTTCACTCTATAGAAAACTCCTGCACATAAAAAGGTTAGATTACAGAAACCTGGTAAATAATATAATAAACAGCTAGTTAGACTATACAGCTAGATGAGCAAATATGTGTTGCTCCTACACTACTGGTCCCCAAAGAAAATATGTCTTTCTCTACCTATAATACAACTCTTTCTTTGCCCAGGAACTTCCATGACATGAAAGGATCAGCAGTTGATTTTAAGATTCCTTGTCCCTTCTTGCTTGTCATGGACCACGCTTGAGCAGGTTTCTTTACATTTCAAGTAACAGAGTGCTTGCAGATATAAAACTTGATGCCACCTCTCCCTGTCAAGTAAATGCTCTCAGCATTTATGATTTCCAAAGATCTGTCCAAAAAAGGACAAGAAAAGTACACGGCTGATATTTCTTAGATATAAAATGTTTAGAAAAAAAAAAAAAATTGTCCTGTTGGCTGAAAGGAGACACAATGCCATTTGATTTTGAATAAGATCAAGAAAAACTTTAACAAACTTAATTTATTAAGAATGCAGACACAAGAGAGAAAAAGAAGGACATTCTTTTCTCAGTCAAGTAAATGCTAGTCAAAGGTACGGCATGAAAACCCTTGTGCTAGCTACAGAATCACAGGATACGAACAGATTTAGGAAGACAAACTGAATGAACTGCTATAAGCTCCATCCTGCTGCAGATTGTACCTTATCTAGTAGCTTACAGCTAGCTCAGAGACAGCTATACTTCGTATTGCAGTGTAAATGTGCCATTGGTCAGTAGCCTTTTAATGTCATTAGCTTTCCTTTTATTACTGCAAGACATTTTGATTGATAAACCAGAAAAAAACCCATGGCAGCATTTCATGCAGTCTTGCAGGGAATAGTTCTTGGCCTTGAACTATGTAACATTAGTACGCATTGGGAGAAAAACAATTGCTGCTGCAAAGCTCAGAAGTGAAACAAAGTTTGGAAATAAATTTGTGAAAGGGTTACTGAAATTGAATAAGATTGGCCATAAACCATCTGAAAGCAAAAGTCTGAGAGATGGGACTTTATATGAATTTACACATCTAGTAATTAAAACATGAAGAACACACTCTAAATGCGAAACTCTAGTTCTGAAGAAGACATGGGGATGATCCATTCAACGTTATAGCCAAGTTAAGCTGTGAACTACAGAACAAACTCATCCTAAAGATGCTTAAATAGGAGTATATTTAGCAGGCTCACTTCTGTACTTCAGCCCGCTGTTACCTCTGTGAGAATATTGTGTTGAGTTCTGGATCCACACTTTGAAAAGTACATTGAAAAATTAGGCAATTATAGTAGAAAGTCATAGGAAACATTAAAGAAATTGAAAAAGATGCTGTATCATGGAAAAGCTCATTTAGCCGAACTCTGAGGGGTTCACAGAGCAACTTCATCACAGTCTGTAGGAATTAGACAGATGCACTGAAAGAAAGAAGCTGGAAAGTTCCATGACAGCCAGAGAACTCACCAGCATCATATCAAGTTTGCGGTGGAGCCCCTGTTGCTAGAAATTTTTAAACTGTGATTTCAAAACTGAAACTTCCCTACAAATTTTATCCCTGTTTCTGGCCTTTTCAGGCCCAGGTTACACAGGAGGTCACAGCTGGTGGTCATGGTGGTCCCCTCTGCGTTACCTGTGATTTACTGCCCAGCATCTCCAATTCTTACCGATGATCCTGAGCACTTTTGACTTGCAAGAGCCCCATTAAAAGACCATGGGCTATATCAGCAACTCACACGTCACCCAGGGTAGGTAACTGCTCCCAGTGTCAGCAAATGCTTCACAGTGACATTATTCTGGGGTCACTCTTACCCTTCTGCACTTGGTCACTTTATTCTGCTCCCACTGGCATGCAGGCAGGTACCACTTTCACTGCCTGGGATGTCTTTGCACTAAGAAAGATCTCAAATTTTTCCTAGGTAAGATAAATCCTCGACCGATCCCAAACTCTCCTGGCCCACGGAGAATATCCTCCATGAAGGATCCCTGCACACCCTCCCATCCACCTCTTGGGAGAGCAAATGAATGAGGATGTGGCCCCACTCCCTAATATCGTATATAACACTTTTAATCATCTTACATATGAAAACTGCTGTGTAACCTTTTTTTGTCTCCTGGCTAGTTTCATATTAATATATTATCTCCCTGTAACTTGTGACTACTTCCAGCTGGTGCCAGAGAAATAGGAAACTGTTTAGATGCTTTCTCCTGTTCCTATGGCAAAAAGCAGAAGAAAAAAAAGGAGAAAGTATATTACAGAGAACTGAAAACAGGTACCTTTTATTAGTGTAGCTGATAGTGCTGTACAGTTCACTGTTCCTGTTTAATTGGGCTACATATTGATTCGATTGTGGCAATGAAAATAGATGAATGCTCCTTAATTACATTTTAAATTCAACTTTCTGAGGGTGAAGGTGCTTTTGAAAATCACACGTAGCTGCCGGCCTCACCGCAGCATGGGTTGACTCAAAGTTGCGCTAATGCTGAGTGGTTATGCCCAATGCTGAACCAGTGCACAGCCTTCATTAAAATAAAAAGCAGCTCTATAATGATATTTACATGACATTCAAAGTGCTCTTTGTTCTTACAATAAAATACATTCCAGATAATTCCACACTTCCAACCATAGTTCCTATTATTCAATTTTGTGATTTTTCTTATGTAAGCAAAGTTTTTTGTAACATGTCCACTAATTATTACTTTTGTAAGGAAAGGTTCAGAAGTATTTAGACTCCTAGGAGAGTGAAGACAAATGCATTATAGAAATAATGCATTTAGCCTCCAGGAGTAACCCTCAGCTCACTTATAAAAGCTCTTGCCAGTCAAATCTACAGAATACGATTTGATTCAACTCTGGGGGAGGAAAGAGAAACACTTGCCTGCCTCCAAAGTTCAAGCAAAGATGCTTGAATTGCAGCTGCCAAGATGGGAGGTGGCAGAAAATGGAGGATTTGAATCTAGGGGGAGAATAAGTAAAAAAAATATTTATACATTCTGTCGTTCAGCTCTAATTGCTTCAAAGATTATTTATTTTTCATTTTTTTGGAAAATAGCTTGCAGCTTCTTAACATATTTTTCAAAGAAGGAGCTGGAAGGCATAATAAAAAGCAAGCAGGGATATGCTTTCCGAATAGACTGAAATAATTAATGTGAGAATGCTTCCGCTTGAGCATTTTTTATGAACAGAAAATACATTATTTTTGCTTTTAAATTGGAGATAATTTGTTACACGGAAGTGGTGGTTTCTTTAATCTTGAAATAATGCTAATTACAATGGTATTTGGAATCTGAATTTTTGCAAAGCTATTCCCTTGTTTGCTGCTGACATAACGAAGCTACTTAAAGACTTCACAGGCTTGTGGCACAGTCCCACTATGTTTGCCCATTGTCCCTCCCTGGTTTCCAAGTCCCAAACCTCATTTACTCCCCTGACTTGGCCATTTGCAGGTTTCATCCACTCTGGTTTGCAGCCACTCCACAAGCAGTTGGTTAGAGCAATCCACGGTCTAAACACAATTGTCTTATGCTTCCTTCGTTAATACCAGCTCTTTCCAGAGAGCAACCAAAGCTCACAGTCACAGCTAAGCCTAAAGAAACAGCAATGTCTCTCCATGTTACACAGCACCACAACACATTTCCAGGAGGCAGGTAGAAAGGTTTTGTCCATTTTTTTTTTTTTTTTTTTCCACTGAAAAGCAGCTCTTATTTTACTTTCATGTACTGTGGGATTGCCAGGGAGCTTAGTCATGGAGCTGCAGTAGGCACCTGCACAAACACAGACAAAATGCAAAACCAATCTTTGTCCTAAAAAGCTGATAGTTCAAGTACGTCTCAGACCAGGTACATGGATGCACCTGGAGACTCCCTTAGCATCCCTTTGATTTCAAATCAAGGTCAGTTTGATTTTGCACAGAGATGGGTCCTGAGGCCTTGCACACTCCCTTTCTCTTGTACCCGGCTGCGCAGGGCTCTTCCCAGAGCTGTTTGCCATGCTGCGGGGCCGTACGGCGGGAATTCAGTGGGTGTATTTACCTTTGGGAAAGCAAATGTGGACACTGTTTCTGCAGCCACGGAGTTTCATTTGGCAGAGGAACTGGTGCTTATCCACCAGGCAAGCCTGACACTCCCTCATCTCTAATCAGGGCTGTGTACACAAACAGAAACAACACGCTGCAGGTACATGTACGTGCCGTGTTCCTTTCTCCAGGCATCTTTCATTATTCAGCATGTTTTCACTGCTGAACAACAAATTGTTAGTGGTGTAACAAGACAGGAACACGTGTTTGGGTACGGTGTGCTACCTGCAAAGCCTGGCACTTGCTCTGCTGGGCTGCAGTTCTCTGGTCTGGCATGGTCAAAGCAGCAGCTAAAACAGCGATGCACCTTATGGTGCTATTGAAAAAGGGTAGATGAAAAAGCCTGCATTTGTCAAGGCTAGAAAATAAGGTGAAGATGATGAGAGGCCATATTTTTGAGTCATTTTACAGGGACAATATTCCATCTCCCCCATAAAATACAAATATGATCTGGAATGGGGAGACAGGTGAGGTTCTAGGTACAAATGACTTCCAGGTTCTAGACCTGAGTTACCAGTGGGCTGACAGTGTTATTCAATGTGATCAAAGGAAAAACAGAGGGCAGAGGGAATTGATTATAATGAGGTTTCATTTAGCTATGCTGAACTTGGTGGAGAGCAAAACATCTGCAATGCTATGTCAGAAAATAAGGCTGAGCTCTTATTTTGAAGAGTGTTAGCTAGGTCTGAAGCAGGAAGATGGATAGACCTGTGAATCATCAGCATAAAGGTAGCAGTTAAATTTGTGTTTTCAGATGAAAGTGGATAAGGCCAAGCCTCTAAAAGAAAATCAGAAGTAGATTTGAGAGAGATGAACCAGCAGAAAACAGAGACATAAGACCAAGAAATAATGTTAAAGAAGGATGAGGATGAAGGGTATTCACAGTTCAAACCAAGAGAGTCACAGGTTCTTGGGAGGTCACCTGGTGCATCCCTCTGCCCCAAGGCGGGATCAATTATCCTCCTGTCTTTCCTTTCAGAAGTCTGTCTGCCCTGCTCTGGAAGGCCTCCAACGGTGGAGATCCCACAACCTCCGCAGGCACTCTACCTTAGTGCTTTATTATCCTGATTGTTATGAAAGTTTCCTGATGTCTAACTACAATTCTTCACTGTAATTTAAGCCCATTATGTCATGTCCTTTCTATTATGCACAGATTGTTTCTGTCTTCCCAGCTGCCCTTTCTTCTGTATTATACTTTCACGTCCCCTCTCAAGCACTTATTATTTAGGCTAAACAACCTTGTTCATCCTATCTGTCCTGCTAGGTTCTGGGTTTCTAGACTTTGTATTAAGCCTCCTCTCCAAACAAGTGACATCTTTCTTTGAAATAAGAAACCTAACCCATGAAAAAGTGCTCCCGCCAGGGTCTGCGGCAGTGTGGAGAGAAGGGATTACTTCCCACATCTCACAGGTGATAGGTCTGTTTGAACACTGCAAATCAGCAGCTACCTTTATCACAGCAGGATGCCACCATTGACTCCTGGCCAGGTTGTGAACAGTGATGATCCCAAATTAGTCAGTTTTCCTCTATCTAATCGAGTAGCTTGTTATGCTTAAATACTGTCAATTTGCACCCATTTCTGTGCTCAGCTGCGTCCTGGGCAGGAGTCTGCTCAGAAAGATCAATTATACAAAGTACATCCGTCCTCTGTATTTCTTACACATTGATTTTTGATACTGCTCCTTTAAAGAAAATTATAAAAAGCTATCAATCTAAAATAAAATTATTTTTGCCTCAGACTTTAATGCCTATTGCACCTGGGCCCAAAAGATGTTTAAAATTTCTGTTATTTACAGACTTCTGGAGTCTCTGAAAGATTCAAAATATTTTGTAAGTAATATTTTCCTTTTTTTTTTTTCTGCAGATTTCTTTTTTAAATAAGAGACTGCTCTATTTTATACATATATATTTGTTTAAAGAGCCTCGGTATTTTGAATCTATCTGGCTTTGGAAAAAACATTTTCCTTGACCAAAAGTGAATATTTGTGTTTTCTTATATAAATATCGCTTTCAGAAAACATCTACAGAAAAGTATAGATTTCCAAGTCATGCAATAGCCCAGCATGACTTCATATCTTCCCCAAACCCCTTGTCCCATCAGACACTCAGAACAGCTGCTTACTCTATTGGAGCAAAACAGCCTGCATTTACAATTTCATTTCTTTTTCCTAGCTATTAGCTCTAGAAGTCTACTTCTGTTGGCAACTCTTACTGGTATGTAATAATTTACTAGCTACCAGCACACCATCATGCCTGTGATGGTGGAGCAGCACAATCATTAGTTTCTATTCTGCAGTGGCAGGATGTGACAGGGAGTCTACAATTTCGGATGATTCTGGTGTCAACTAACTGTGACACTCCATCAAACCCTGCATCCTTAATGTCATGGAGAGTTACATCCTTTCATGGGTGATAAAGCATGGGCATTCTGACAACCCCGGTTTAAGTGTCCTCGTTGGCCTCGCTAGGCTCATGTCACTTCATTGTTTTATATCTTAAATTGTCTCATATTGAAAATGAGGATTCAATTTGAGATTTTATTGTTAACCTTTAAGGGCCTTGGAGCTCAAAGTCTACTCAAGAGGTAAGTGAAGTTTATGCTCCAATTCTTAATCTACCTTCAGTTACAGATTTCTGCACACGTACCTGATAGCAGTCTGAAAACTCTTCCATTTTTAGTGACAAAAAAGAATAAATGTAGATCTTCAGCTGTTTCCAGGGATGTTTTTAAAGGTAGGTTCATTTTTATTCTGTTTGTTTAAATCTTGCCACTTGTTTCACCTTAAAATTTTATGTTAGAGCTGGAAAGAATTGTTCTTCTTGCCCAGCCTCCTCTTTGAGGAAAATGCTGTTAAAAAACAAAAATTCAACGAAGCTTCCAAAGGGCAAATGCTAACTTTTAAATTGAAAATGCTTTAAATTTTAGTTTATAACAGGAATCTTCTTTGTTCTTCAAGTGGTCATTTTTCTTTTATTAAAACCTGTTATTATCACAGAAAGCACGTTCTTTGTGAAATAACATTTCAGTAGTCAAAACCCCAATTTTCCCTAAGGAAATATTTCAAGGGAAAACTTTATACATGCCCTACTTAGCACCAAGTCTTCCCATTTAAACACCTCCACAAGTGGCCAAAGTTTCAAAAGAGACGCTCTTCCACTTAGGCACCCGAAGGAAGCGTTTGAATTCTGAGCAGCTTTTGAAACATCAGGCCACCTTGTTTGAGGTGTGTGAGAGAAAGACGTGCCCTTTTCAAGATGTAGTTCCAATGACGGGTCCTTAAGAACTTTTGAAAAATTCCCCTTTAAGAAGAAGAGGATTAGATCAAGGTGTGAATATTCCAGACATAAATACAGATATAACTCTGAAACCCATCTCTATTGCACGTGTTTATACGCTATTACAGCTTGCTTTATCTTTGTGTTTTCAGTGCAAGTATTTTACATATGGACTTGAATGGACTACAAATAAACTATCTCCAGAATGGCCTGAAAATTACTGCCGTTGAGAAAGATGTTGTTTTTGTTGCACGGAAACACACCTAATTTCTGTTTGTGCAGTTGAGATTTCTTGAGGCCAGGGCTAACATCCAGCATGCCATTAGGTACGGAAAGAGGTCCATTGTGCTCCAAACTGGCAGAGAGCTTGCAAAAACTAAGCTTAAAGAGAGGTGGATCCAAGCCAATCCCACTGTCAGCTCTCAGATTGACTCCTCTGTTCTTTCCCTGGAACAAGTAACCTTTTGCCCTTCCAATTTCTAAGGCGTAAAGTAACTTCTTAATTAAGATTATTTTTTTCCCCTGCTGGAAAATGTATTAACAAAGATTATTCTCAAAGCATAAAACTGCTTCTTCTTTAGTTGGCACAGTGCTTTTAGAGAACAACCAAAAGGTTCACAGATCTCTAAGTCAAGATGCTGGACAGTATTTGCAATAATAGCTCAGAGAATACCATGAAATTGGGGGTTTTCAATCATGCTGAAGACCACTCCTTTCTTTGTATCACTCCTTCCTGTTTTAACTCTGCTGTACGGACCTACCAAACCATTATTTTTCCTAAAATAATCAGGTCTGACTGCTTCACTATAAACCAACCTGTTGCTGAGAATATTATTTTGGATGCACTTCATGGGATGCTAAGAAAATATTAAACTTGAGGAAGGTCTCCTTCCATTTCCACAAGGCTCTGCAGGCAAGTCAACAAAACCTCATTGTCAATAACATCAAGGACTGTTGACAGATCTAATAAAATCAACATAGATTTATTTTCTGTGGCCATTGCCAAGTAGAGAACAGCAAGAGATAACTACCCTTATATTAAACACACATCTAAAGCCAACACAGTAGGGATGAAGGATGCTTGTGAAAGACATAAACAGCCTTCTTCTGCTTGCATCATCCCAGAGATACTACAGAGATTAAAAATTCCTGTCAATATACAGGCTAAAATCACCCACTGTGAACAAACTCATGAATTACAAAGAACTGGCCATAGCGTCAACAAACCAGAAGATTTTATCATCAGAGTGCTTTGCTGACTCCTCTCTGCTGTAAACTCTTGTCACACCAATCACCATGAAGGCAACAGCATCAAACAAAAATGCAGCAAGGACACATGTGAAACCGGGAGGGAGATTTTCCCATACATCCCTGGTATGAAGACAAAGAAGCTGTTTTTGTGCCGCACATCAGAAGGATGATCTGATAAAGCACTTTGCTAAAAGCCCTTCTGGAAAGATAAGCCCATCTGCTCTAGTAACAATACACAAGGAAAAACAAGTGCAAACCCCAAACAAACAAACAGCCCCTCACACATCACAATGTGTGAGCCAAGCGCTTAACAGACTCTAGATATATTTAGTCTGACTACCAGAATGGTTTCCCCTCTATGTGTATATATATATATATTTACATATACATGTGTATAATTATTTTCAGATGGTCAGTGCAGATAAGATACTGGACACAAAGTTAAACTGATTTTCCTGGTGTTCCTAGGTGCCTTATTTAAAAATGGCATCATGTTGGCTACTTTCCAAACTTCATAGATCTTCCTGAACTAATAACCTACTCTAAGTGGAGAAGATAAGTCTGGTGATGAAAAGGAAGAGTACTAACATGTTCCTCTTTGATTCTGAATAGATCAGTTCAGACTAAATTCAGCTGACTCATCTGGATTGCAAAGGTAAGGGTGGAGATGCTTTAATATGGGCTGAGAGACAATTTTGTTCCAAGCAGAGCTGTCTCCTTCAAGAGCTGTAAAGTATCTGCTAGCAGTACATCTCATCAGCTAAGGCATTAGTAAACATTGATACCAATGAGCAGCAAATTTGAAATTATTTCCCCTATAAGGCAAACAGAGCTGGAGTGCAATCACATCTTTTTTGACAGGAAAGAAGGCAAAACCGATGGTTCTGTAGTTCGGCTGCTACAAAACTCTGCGTGAGAATGGAGATAACTGTCATCTCTACTGATCCTCAGCTGGTTTGGAGAAGTCACTGGAGCATCTCTGGACCAAATCACTAAACACCCTACGGCGCTCTGTGTACTATCTCATTGGCATTATTTCAGGACCAAAATTTTGGTGCTTGCTTCTGTTCATGACTCCTGGCCAGTGACATTCAATCAACTGACATTAAAGGGCATACAGAAAAATTTTACATTTAAAATGAAATTTAATAATTAAAAATTAATAATGACAGAAATGTAATAAAAATACTTTAATAATAAAATAAATTTTACATTTACATTTAAATGAAATAATTTAAAACTGGCAAACCCAGCCACTTCTTGAGTAAGAACTTAAGAAAGACTGTACAAGGTAGTAGCAAAGGCCTTTTTAGCCTGGTATCTTGTTGCTAGGGCTGAGAGGAGAGGCTCTGGGGAAGTGTGCCTGAACAGGACAACCACATTGTGCCTACCTGGGATGCTCCTGCTGCAAACTGCAGCAAAATGTAGAACTGTTATTAGGAGCAGCTTTTCTGTGGCACCTCTGGGACTAAGGTATAAGTGTTTTTCTTTTAAGTAGACATCTTGAAGTGTGATCTCCTCACTGAACTAAACATTGTCTTGAACTACCTCTTTCACGTTGTCTACTTTCTTTTCAAATTACTCTCAGTAACTTATATTAAATGATAACACATATCATTTTAAAAATCACCTGGTTTGCTATGTAGCATCATCTGCCATCTAGATAAAAACCACTAATGCTTGCTGTCTCAATCTAAATTTTAATTTTGTCTCTGAATTTATTTTAATTTCCTCTGCACTACTGTATTTCACTTATTAAGAGAAGCAAAAATCCTATTTCCAGTCTGGCAGCAATCCGGGAGTACCTGGAGCCTTGAGAAAGGGGTTTCCTCCTCCACACCTGGTCTTCATCCCCTTTTCCAGCCACAGATGAATTTGGAAGCACAGGTGATCCCCCTGGATGGCACCAGCAGGTGCTGAAGAGCTACAAGATTTTGAGGCCCATTGGCCACTTGAAATGCAGGACTCCATTTACGCCTGTCCCCCTTCTCCCTCTTGTGCAGGAAAAGTAGAAAGCTGTTCAAAATTCACTTTTGTTTGAGCAAAGCTCTGCAAAGCCAGAGTAAAGATCGGGGAGTAAATATGACAGTAAAGTCCTACAAACCCAGGTTCTCTGCTTAAAACTGGTCACTCAAAGGCACTACAGGGGTAATGGCAGGAATGCCTTGCCCCTTATCCCACCACACAGGCATTGCAGCTCTCTCCTATTCTGTGTTGTTTGTTGGGACTGGCCCAATGCGCTCCTGGAGGAAAGCAGAAAAATCTAATTGCAGAGCACTTCTGCAAAGTGTCCAGGGCAGGGATTTCATTCTGCAAGGCTTGTAAACTCTCGAGCACTATCCCAATGGTAAATAAGTTACTGCAATAAAGAGTAATGCTAATATGTTAGCGTTCTGCTCTGCAAGTTGTTTGGTATTGTTTGTGTGTGGCTGCGACTTAAAAGCTGCAGCTCTTTTGATGGTCACAAACAGACTGGAAATAGCAGATGTATTTTTCATAGTAATTATTGTTTATCTGAAAAAGGATTGCTGGGACAAACAGCAAAGTACAAGGATCATAGCCATCTCTACTGATTAAAAAAGGTCTTAAGCACAGTAAGACCATACACTAGACATGATTCTCCTCCACCTTACACTTTTATAGCCTCCAATAGTGCTGTGAAAGTTCCTTTCCCTCTATCATGAAAGCACTTAGGTTGGTACTGCAGGAAGACGTTAAGTAACGGAAAGGGAAAATCCTGGCTCCTCATGGAAAACAACATGGTATGAGCTAATTAAACAGCATTTTGTGAGATGGCAGATTTCTTTTCAGAACTTCCTACAGCTCCATGTTTCACGTCTGCACTGTACAGAAGCACCGCGTCGGTTTAAGATGCTGGGCTGATTTACTTAACCTATGTCACTTGGGAAAATCAGACTAGTAAGCTTCTGTTGTCCCAGCAGTCAGTGATGTACCTAGTGTGGTCAAAGAGGACTTTGGCTTCCAGTAAGCTTAACCCCTCTATGAGTGTAAACTGATCACTTAACATTAAAAAAAAAGAAAAAGTCAATTTTGCATCTGACCTGTTCACCTTCATATGACGACATGACATCTTAAAATCATAGTAAGTATTAGAAAAATTATGTTTTAAATATAGGCCTTTGTATCTTTTACCACATTCTCTCCTGCAGTGGTTATTACCTAATAATTTTTGACACTAGTGATTAAATATAAAAGTTTTACATTTTATGATTCTATTTCAAATACACAATTGCTAGCATATATATCAAGGCCAAAATTAGGCCCTTCTTAAGGAGTCTGTAATTATATTTATGCATTAAAGTGTCAACTGTTTAAAATGAATGATTTCAAACAATATTTTTATGTAATTGTTTTAAAAATCAAACTATTAATCAGACTTTATTGTCAGTCTCAACTAATGGCTTGCATTTCAGTATTTCAGACCACTCAGGACATTCTTGAATTTGCGAAATCTTTATAAGCACTTTAAACAGTTACTTAAACAACCACCACAACTAAACTGGTGACTGCACTTGGTAAACAAAAACTCCTTGGTGGCAGAACTCGGGCTATAGCATCAGCAAAATCCATCACCAAGAAAGCACTTTGTGGTTCACAGTTCTCTGCAACATTCAAAATATGAGAGAAAGTTAAAATGAGACCTTTGTTGAGGAGTTCAGGAGCAGGAATCTTTAAAAATTTTATTTCAACTGTGATTTATTTTTCTGGTCTCTGTTTCCTAAATCTTTTTATACACTTGCTTAGGAGGCCAGATCTCCCTCCCAGTCAATAATATATAAACAAATTAATCTTCAAATTCTGTTCTTCCCTAAAATGGCGTTGCTTTTACCACTTAGTATATGTCACAGAGCCAAATTGGGTCCCTGAGTCAGTGATGTTGCTGTTTATTCAAATGCCACTGGGAATACGAATCACATTTGAAATCATGGATATTTTTAATATCCATTTCCTAGATTATGAGCTCACATTGTGCAATAATTTCAGGCCAACGGCAAATCCCAAAGAATTTAGAATGTGGAAGCCAGCGAGGATGTCTGGCTGGAACACCTCAAAAAGAATGATTTAAAAGAAGGGGAGTTAATTTATAAGTTTTTAAACAGCGTGCCAAGGGAAAACTAAGTCTTCTGTACATCTGCCTACATTTTTTTGAGATCAGATTTCAGTCACTGAATGATAAAACAAAATGAAACAAAATGGGAAAAAAAAAAAAAAAAAAAAAGAAAAAACCCAACAAAAAACAGATGAGTGGATTTGCATGGGAGGTGATTTATTCTTTAGTTTGCCTGCAGGAAAAAAATAAAGTGATATTGCAATTTGATAGGTACATATTTTCAAATAACACATCTAGCTCAATCACAGATACAGACTTCTGAATCTTAACTGCAGCTTTTAATTCTGCTTTGACAAATTTATGTAAATAAATAGACTGGGAACGGACAATCACTGGAAGCCTAAATCTCTTTTATGTAATCGTTGCCTGAGCTTCCCTACTGGAGGCTATCTGTTAACTAGATGTGAATTATTGCTTGTGCTTGTTTCCCTCATGAGTAGTACTCCAGGTGACTACAGCTGCTGTTTAAAGAAAGCAACTGTAAAAGGTGTCTCTGGCATTTTTTGTAATTTTGCCGATTATCAGATATGATTTCTGCAATTTTTGCAGTCCTTACAAAGACCCTTACCCATGCAAGTGATTTTTGTATGGGATCATCCTTCTCATGGGAATACAATACCTTGAACTCTTCTACTAGCTTTGGATTAATAATACCCTAAAAAAGTAAATGGTGACTTAGTTACTCTGCCATATTTCCCTTGGTTTCACTTGATTTCCATCCAAAATTATAAATCAGTCCATATTTGTTCATACTTGGTCTGACATCACTTGACACTCAGCCCACATTTGCCAAAAAGGTCCATGAACCTCACTGAACCTGAATAAGCTCTGGATTTGTAACAAAAGCTCAAACAAAGCAACTTTCACCCTGTTGCAGGTTTTATTAAGGAAACTTTAGAATTGCTCTAGGAATAACATTCTACTTGCTTGGAGGTTAACAAAAAGTTATGAAAATAATAAGATTGGAACTCACCGTGCAAATTAATCTGCCCAGGACTGGAAGACTGTTGGATGAAAATAAAGACTTGTAAATAAAGTATTTCAGAGGCTTTAAACTTGATACTGAGGATGACACTTCAGGCTGGATTGCAAAACTTCCACAGTAAGTTGCAGTGGCCCACCTGACAGATATCCAAGGAAAAAAATTACAAAGGGATTTTCAATTTATAGATCTGACACACAGTGAAGTTTGATTATTTTTATGAATTTGGCTCAGACACTAAGAGTATAGATGCAGGTAAAACACAACGCACCTTTTCGTTACGCTTATTAATGCTATTTGGTACAAAAGGACTGCAGTAATACTGCATTCTCTGAGTGCTGATGAGTTCCTTAGCCACTTACAGTTAAACTCAATGGCAACAAAATAAAAAATAATGTAAGGATGAAAGTAGCAATAAAGAAAGCATGACCAGATATATTCTTACATACAGGATCAAATCATTTGAGCAGTAATACTTTCAGTACCTTTTGATTCACGGGACAGTTAATTCTGCCAGAACTGAACTGCATCTCCTGTTTATCCATAAATGTGGAATACACCAGGAAAGTACATTCTTGAGTAGCCATCTGAAATGTGAATGGTTCCCCTGCCTATTACAATGCTGGGCTTGCTTCATATATGATGAGGAGTGTGTTCTTTTTTTGTCCTCACAATCATGGTAAAGCATTTGGTATATACTGCAAACGTCACTGCTTACCGAAGGTGCAGACAGTTGGCTTTACTAGGTGATTTCCTGACTTTTAAGGCTGCATTCTTCTAGCCAATCTTGCTGTAGTTTAAACTGCATTGTATGAGTTTCCCTTTCCTTTTTGGAATAGTATAATTTGCTTCATAAATTACATATGGTAGAAGCCTGTTGAATGAATAACCTTGTTGCACAGAAAATTAATTCTTTTGACAGGTTTATTCCTTTAACAGATATTTGGTGGAGGATTTTACTGCATTATTGTATATATTGTGGCTTGCTGCACAGAAAATGTTTCACAGTATATCAGCAGATTTATTCCTTTAACAGAAATAACTATTCCTGTCCGTTTACCATTTGTTACCTATGAAATAAATTTCTTAGTTACAGATTCTTAAAAGAAGCTCACTTGTTTTGCTCTTGTGTTTCATCTGAGTACAGAGAAAATACATTTTTCCTTCAATCAGCATTCATTTAAATACATGGTAATATATACAGTTGTAATGAACCATATTTTGTTTGATTATGTTAATCTGTAACAGTGTTAATTTCCTTATATATATGTTTATGTGAGTTTTTTTTTTTTTAAATTAACATTTTACCATGCCTTACTAGAATATCTTGGATTATTTAAGTCTCCGTACAGTATCTTGGCATGAGAATTACATAGCACAGATAGCACGACAGCAAAGGAAGTCAGATTGAATGCCACATGACCTGATTTGAGCAAGGCTAATTATGTAATTAAGATATTGAAACAGGAGCCAGAATATCTGAGCTCTGCTCCTAGTTTTGCCAAGAACCTTCAGTGGGACATTTAGCATTTAGCTTTTCTGTTCACTACTTTTCCCTGATGTGAATGGAAGTACTGATATTCAAAAAAGTATAATATGCAGAATAAAGCTGCTTGGGTGCACTGTCTGCGGCACACCATGGCTCAGATGTGCAAAGTGTTTGTAAAATAATTAGAGTATGTTGCACTGTTTTTTGTTTTATGCATAATTTATACTTGGAGTAGGCACTTGGATTAAGCTGTAAAGGAAACATGGTTTAGCCATTAAGTTTGGGGAAGAACAAGTTGATTCTCTCTTTTTTTTTTTTTTTAATTTTCTTTTTTCTTCTCCATTATTTGAATGCTTAATCTAGGGAATTAAAGTTCTGTTGCTCTGAGAGATAGAATCTGATGTATATTCAGTTTCAGGAACCTGATATTCTGAACTTGTCAGTGGTGTCTATCCTACGTCATAATGGAATCCAAGAAATAAAAGACAAAGAAAATAGATATGACAGGAATTTATGAACAACTTCTCACAAGATATCAGGACAAGAGACATTTGTGTTCCATCAGTACAAATGTCTGTATAGCCAATAAACTTCTCCAAATAAATGTTTGTAGACCACTGACATAAAAGAAAAAAGGAAAAGGAAAAAGAAAAAGAAAGTCCCAGCAATTGATTTTTTTTTCTTATAGCATGAAAGTTTTTTAGTATTTCCCCATAAATACCTGTATACATGACACATCAGAACTTTCTCACCCAATACCATAGACCTTCCCTAAACTAATCAACATCAGTATAGCTTCTACAGACCGGGAAATGAGAACAGCAATTTTCCAAAACTAAAAGCAATCATCACAGCTGTCCAAGAGTAGTCAGAAAACTCTCTGTTCAAAGCTAGAGCAAAATGTATTAAAAATATAAATATAGATAGATATATAATCTTGTCTACAAGGCTTCAGATTAACATTCATATAGTTCATACAGAACAGGAGAAAGACAGTGGTAAACATACAAGATCCCAATCTGTCACAAAAATAGGCTTTATGCAAAAAAAACATGTTTACTGTGCTTTCTTTAAACCTAAGGGTTTACTCTAATTTAAGGGTTACATTTGGTTTCATTATCATATTATTCGAAACTACTTTTAAAAACTTATATTTGCACTATTGTCATGGCTCTGCTGTGAGAAAAATTGCAAAATAACACGTGGTGAATGTAAAATCAGAGACACGGCAAGGTGACATGAGTATGATAGGACTGCAGTATGGAGTGGTAGAGGACAGGGCATAGACACCCACTATCTCACACCTGAGAATCTACACCTGTGTGGATTTCCATACTGGAGTGTTTCAGAAAGGTCGGTCTGTCCATTTTCTGCTCTGTACGCACAGCTTTCGTCTGAAGCACAAGTCTCCTGAGACAGTGGCGTCAATATTTAACCCAAGCGAGCGAAGAAACAGAAACTTTCGTAGGTCACATAAATACATTGGAGGTGGGTGGGTGAGAATGTGTAAGTCATAGTGAGGACTTTGAATGATTTCCCTACTGTCTTGCCTAATTTAGCAGCGTACGGACACAGCTACACCAAAACCACGACCTCTCGATTTAGCTCTCATAACTCTCGAGTAGTAGTACACATTGCAATCCAGAAACAGGCTTCACACTCCCAATCCAGCCTGATTAGGGGTAGGGATCTGTAAAATGATAATTACCCATGGATATGGAAAAATAGAATATTCTTCTAATTAATAACTTTTTGCCACATTGAGACAACTTTGTAAGTCTTACCAACTAGGTAACTGATAAGAGAGAGCTCTTTCAAAAAAGAAAATCTACACCAACACAGACATCCCAGCAGCTACTCATCTTGATGTGTCATTGAAAAAAAAACAGAGAACCTGACTCACTACTTTATAAATACAGAAAGCTGGAGTTACGTGACAGGGAAATCAGCAAAAATTTAAGTGGTATAGGAGTGAATTATTCCCAGAGATATAGGCTCGCATGGCACCAGGTCATGTGGCACTGGCTCAAGTGAATTTCTAGGGGACAGGGGGAAATAATATGGACAAATATAGATTGGATGGACTGTAAAGAACTATTGCAATGACAGTCCTTGTATAAAACTTAAATCTGCAAAACACATATACAAAAAAGTTCGTGTTTTAGTCCCATCCCTTTCCCCCCCCCCTATTTCTCCATACCAAGCCTGTACTCATTGAATTTCCTTGAGATTAATGGCCAATATTGCAAGTGGCCACTGCACACTGCTCATCTTGCAATTTCTGGGGAATACCCTGTCTCAATTGCTGTTGTTTAACTGTAGTCTAGTAAAAAAATTATTCCAAAGCTCTCCAAGAGAGGGGCCAATAGATATATGGAAAACACATGAATATGTAATTTTAACAGCTGAAACTATATATATATCTGGCAGGCCTTACCTAATGGTTCAACTGAATCCCCTTGGCAAGCTTATACCAACGTTATTTTTACTGTTCCACTGGTTTGTTATATATGTAAAAGAATAATATTTTATCCAAGTTCCAAGGCAGCTGGTCCATTCACGATAGGCCCAAAAGAGAGCTTTGAAAATGACAAAAATAAATTGTTTTGTACAGAGTAGCCAAGCGTCCACTCAGAGACAACTGCTTGCATTTGTCGCCTTGAAAATCAAACAAATTCCCAATCAACAAGTTACCCACGACTGGAATTTGAAATGGTAAATTAGATTTCTCTAACAGCCACACTGGATTTCACAGTAGATGATTTCTTTTTTTCTTTACAGAGACCAATCCAAAACACACAATATCAGGAAAATATAGAATTATACTTTAAAAGATTTGGAATAAACTATTTAGTGAACACAGCAGCACTTTGGCACGTGTGTGCCTGCATGTGCACGCCTGTGTGAGCACAACCTCACATCTCTTCTGTTGGACTTGACTTCATCTGTATTTGCATCCAGCTGTCTTCCTGCACGATAACCAGAACACCGGAAATTTGCTGAGTATGACACAGACGATCAATGAGGAGATTTTAGTCATTGCATCAAATTAGAAAATTCTCAATCCTGACTAAGATGCAGCTAGGAAACAAGCTGCCAGCAACACCCTCTGAAGCAGATGGTTCCCACCACTTGGAATGCTCCTTTCCGTGCACTCCAGTGACTCCTGAAATAACAGAGTGCTACAGACTGGGGAGGAAAGATGAGTGGAAAGTCAGACACGGCGCTGAGCTCCACTTAGCAGCCTCTTACTGGTGGTTTGGTCAATGCTCCTCTGCCCACTTGATAAAAATCACTGGCAGGTCATCCTAATGACACATCTTTATCCTAGCTGGTGCTGTTTCACAAGCATCTATGGGGCATCTCTCAGCCAGTATGACTCAGACTTGAAAAAAAAAAGGAGGATATTGGAGAAGAATGTCATAAAGCACAGGCCACCTGCAGATCTTAGAATAATTGGAGTGTTAGATGGAAAATGATATATTATACAAATAGTCCAATAAACTAAATTACTTATAAGGTGTCTCAAAACCTGCTAGAAAGTTAGGAATTATGATCAATATCACACTGTGAATAAGATGCATAGTTTTAATAGTTTGGACAATTAATGAAGGGCAAAATTTGCCAAGAGTTGTGGAAGGTTATCAGTCACATGACATTTTTAAAATTAAGATCTCATGTCTTTCTAAAACCATGCTTTCTCTAGGCCACAAGTTACTGAGATCACTGAAGAAATAGATGAATGAAATGCTAGGGATTTTGCTCCACAGGATGTCAAATTAGATTATCCATCCTTTAAAGCTATAAATACATGAATTATTACACTTGTTTTACAAATGAGAAAACTGAGGCATAGACAATATCAAAGGGCTCTATAAATGTGAATTACTCAATAAGATTCTGCTATTGTTTATTATCCATATTCCTGTTTTTAAATGACAGAACGGAGGCACACAGAAATGAAATGACTATCTAAAGTCACACCAGTCTCCTCCTTTAACCTGATAAATGGGTAAGCAGACATGCCATTTTGACACACTAATATATGTGTTAAGGTATTAATTTCCCATACATCTTGAATATACGGATCATTGGGGAGCAGTTTCTGTTGAAAACAGCAACAGTCATATTTTTCTTACTTCAAACTTTTTTCTTATTGTGAGACTTCTATTTAACTGGAAAAAAGTTCCTGTCTTTCTCTGAACTTGGTAAAAACAAAAAATAAAAAGAGTAGTAGTTTGGGTGGCAGAAAAGAGGGATTTGGGGCTGGAATACACAGTGTTCAGAGCTGAGGGAGTGGGATGCCATTCACATGCAAGGGCCTACAGAGTATCAGTGGTAAATTCCTCTTGATTCATTCAGGGTGGACTATTTCTGGTGAAAAATTAATCAGCGGTGTTTCAAGGTATTTAGGAGGGCAAAGAAGCAATGTCTTTCCTTTATGGCTACACTGCAGCGATCAGTGCCTCTGCAGGTGTGTAATTTAAAGAGGTGCTAGGAAAAAGATGAACATAAACAGGGAGGATACAGGGTGTATACGAAGGTTACTGTAGAGGTTGCAGCTGAATGACTGCAGGGCTGCATAATCCTGTATCACATAATGCTTGAGTTTATTTGCTTTGATTTGAACCCTCTGCTTAGAACCAGGACACAGTGATCAGAGGTTATCTGGACGATGGCACACAAGACTAAATAACTGGCGCAGAAAAGTTTCTTACAGAATCGGGCATGACAGTGCAGATCCTGGCTGCTGTAAATGACTGCAACAGCACATATATTCACAGAAACTCCATATATTTCAACAATTCAGCCCAGTGCTGTAATTCTGCTAAACACTGCAGTTCTTAGATCAATCCCAGCAGAACTAAATTCACCTCCCACAACCCACTAACCATCTAGTCACTTATTCAGTCCGGCCCAGAAATATTTAAAAAATAAAGTTTTCTTAATGACATTGACCCCTGTCAGAAAGCAAAGTCTTCATTCATCTGTTTGCCTATCTACCACTGCTAATAGTCAGGGATATAACAAAAAGGAAAAGTGACTGACTTATCAACATTATTTTCCTTGTTCTTGATCTAGGTCATCAAGTAGATTAATATGTAGTTGCAAGCTGTTCATTCATTGTGGAGGAGCATGTACATAGCAGGAAATATCTCCCATGGCACTGATAAACTCTCAGAGGCTATAGGCCAAGGTGTTTATGCTCCAATGGAGACATTTGTGCCAAGTACCTGCTCCCAGTGATATAGTTACAAGCATTAAACTCAAAATGTAACTTTAAAAATCTATTACGGTCTATAGCTTTTATTATTTCCAAGACGGACAACTGTGTTGGTTATTATCAATATGTTGTGAAAGGAGCTTTGACGCCTGGGATTTGAGGTGGGGGGATGGGGAAGAGGCATGCGGGAACATTTAGACCAAATGTTAATAAACTGATAAAGCATTACAAAAATGTTTGAGAGAAATGTTTCCCTTTCCAGCCTCAGCTTTCAGCACACATCCAGCAAGAGCCGTGCCAGATAACCTTTAACAGATAGCATCTAAACACTTCCTTGCCAGGATCACCCTTTGTAACTAGGATGGCAGCTTTACAGTCTCCCCATTTCTAGGATCTTCCTTCAGTATTCCTCTCCCGATTTATCCATCTTTTTTCATATGGATGTCCCACAGCTGACAGGATTTACTGATTTACCCCAACCATCACTGTCTCTGAATCTATGCTACGTGCTGCTGAATTTTGCCTTTCTTCCTCTTTGCTCTGTACTCGTAACTTTGTCATCTCCCTCAAGAACAAGTCTTCCTCACTTCAGTACTGGGTTCAATCTGAAATGCAAAGCCCTCTCTTGGCTTGGAGGTTCTCCTCTTTGTTGCCAAGATCAGCTTTCTGCTGGGAGCAGCTCTCATGAGCTCAGATACCTCTTTCATTTCTCAGATTCTCCCTCTTGGCTCCCGACCTCACACTCAGCTGTAGCAGATTAATTAACAGCCCCCTCAGTGCAACAGAGGTACGAGGGCTACTTCTGGCTGGTGGTTCCCTGTCAGGACACTTATTGTCTCCTTCAACATAATGACAAGGGAGGAAAAGGAGAGATGACAAATGCATGGTTGCAAGAATTCTTCCAGAGCCAACAGAAATAAAGAAATCTTGAACAGAAACGGTCCACAAATGGTAGATTGCAAAGTCAAATCACCTGAACAAAAAGAAAACATTTCCAATGTATTGAGACACTGGAAGTCAGAATACACCTAGAAATCTCTCAAACTAAATTGGTGTTTTAATTGCTTTGGAGGACAGGGACACAAAATACATATTCAAATTAGAAGTTACTTTTCTGACCATATAAAAATGTGGAATGTCAACAGCAGTGTATGTTTCAGGCTGTTTACTAGTAAAATTGTTATTGCACCCACTGTCATGTAGTATTACACCACTTGAAATGTAGTGAGCACTTTGATGTGAATTCTGGAGCATCAGTACCCACATATGGCAACAGAGAACTTGGCCTTCAATGTTTTGAAGACATAACACAGAACCAAACCCAAAAAGGTTGTGATTTCTTGTCCTGAATGATTAGTTCTACAGTTTTACAAGAAGAGCTGTAGCCCCCTTCCCCTATGAAACAATAAAGGCAATCTCAAAGCTGCATATTTGGATTAGAAAAACATTTACACACATGGCCCTGTTATTGTCCAACGCTTTTAAGAAAGTAAATCTATGTTGTTAAATCCACTAGCATAACTTCATTTGGAATGATGGTAAACGATAGATCCAGTCAAGAAAACATTTGTTTTTTATACAGACCCAGTCAAGTGACATACTTGTGGCCATACAAAAGTTTCCCTCTATTAACTAACATAATGAAATTTTTATACTTTCTTATGTTTAAATTCTGTATAGTTTTAATCTTTTGAATGAAATTGCTGATTCCTTTCCTTCACCAACTGATAGAATAAGAAAAAAGTAAGCATGTACTTAGGCTCAAGTGAGACAAACAAGTCAGAGTTAAACTTAAGAAAACCACTGAGAGAAATGAGTCCTATGAGCGAAAATAAACCACCAAGTGTTAAAAAAATATTTCATAGACATCAGCAAAATTATTTTCTTACCTTGTTGTGACATTATGAAGAAAACAAAAATCAGAATGCAAGTTTTGATTAAAAAATCTGTCAGTTAACATGTAATTTAATATGGAGTGACATATACTGCTAAAAGGTACATTTTAACATTAAAGACCAAAACTCCAATGATTAATATTACAGTGATGACAGAATGGGAGTGCCTTATTTTAATCCACTGTTTATCTCAACAGGGTAATTTATAGATCACTCGACATGTTTTAATAGCAGGCATAAAAAGGTACCCTCTAATATCCACTTGCTTGCAAGATCTGACATTTGGATTTACGTGTTCAGAAAATATCAGCAACTGCATTTGTTGGACATATATACAAATAACTAGTCATCCTACACACAGTTTATAAAAAGTGATCTATTAATAACAAAACAGCTCCAGAGACATATGGTTTCTTAATATTCAGGTGGAATATCAAGTGTTTAAGTTAAAATAAGGGCAGGAGCACAAAGAGTGGTCAACGCATTGATCTGGCTGCCAAATATAGTTTTTACCATCATAAATCTCCGGCTGACAACTGCACAAAGGCTGCTTTACCCAAACCCTGCCAAGGAAGGGTGTTTGCTGCCGGATTGCCTGATAGTCACTATGACAACTGATGCCACAATTAGACAAGTACAATCCCACTTTCAAACAGGCACACAAGTCATTAATTCAGCAGGACTTTTGTTGACAATATGTTATGAGGGAAATATTTAATACAATTCCAAGGCTGATATATTCTCCCGTTATCATAGTAAAATAAATTGTAAGAACTGATGAAAACAACCATTTAATTAGACTAAAGTGAGCCAGGGAACCTACCCTGTACATATTGGTTTATTGAACTCACAGGTGCACAAAGCTCCTTAGAGTTGGAGTAGATAATTTGAAGAACATGCTAAGAAAGATGTTACGTTTTGGGTAGACAGCAAAAGAGAAATAGAATAAAATGTTTTGAAAAGTAAGCAAATAAATTGTGTCCCCAAGTCTCCAATTCTGTGAAGATATCCATGAGCATCTTTTCTTTTGTGGGAGGGAAAATCTCACAAGGACCGAGCTAGCTGATTTGAGGAACTGCAGATGAGTAAGACTATGGTGATCACCACTACAATGACATTTTCCCACCTAGGAGAAGTGAAGTGACTTGTTTACAAGACTGTTTTGCCACTTGAATTTTTCTTTGAGCTTACTGGGAAGTTCAGGAAGAAAGTGAAAGAGTCATAAGAGGAGGAAAATGTAGAACAGTCTTACACAACTGTGAGTGCTGAACTTAAAGAAGAGCCTTGAAGGAGTCAGGGGACAAAGAAAAAGATCAATAAAATATTTACTCACATATTCACAATAAGGATAGAGAAACCTCTATGACACCTTGTTAAAGAATCACCATGAGACTTCCTTGTGCATTACCCATACATTGCTGTAAAGAATTTTCTATGGGGAGATTGACCTCAAGGCGAGAAACATTTGACATTTGTGGGTTATGGCTGGCATCAGGAGGGTGAGTTGTCCCTGGCTTGGACAGGTTCATGGACTGGACAATCTCTTCAAGGCCATTCCAGCCTATAAGAAAAAACTATGTGTGGATGCTGATGCTGCATTTGTGTTGACAGAGAAGAAAAGTTTAGTTGCTGGAGCTGCTGAAGGCTCCAGGTGGTTAGAGCCTAAGCCAAATCTGATCCCTTTCAACCCCACAGTAGCCAAATTTGTGAGGCCTCTGTATTTCTCCCTGTCCAGGTCCCAGTATGTTCAAAAGCCATATTCAGTGCTGCAGGTGAGACTAGGCATAAGGACAGACCAAAGTGTGCAGATGATATTAATGTAGGCAGTGTGAAGCATTACACCTTTTGGAGAGTGTATCAGGACAACTTCCCAGGTGAGACATCCTTGCATCTCATTTCAACTGCAAGAGCAGAACAAGGAGGCACTGAGAGGCCGATCTGGTGTGGCAGCTCCTCTCCCCATCCCTGCAGTAAGTGAGTACTTTCCAAGCACTCCTCACCTGAATGGCCCCAGGCAGCATGGCCAGGAGGTGGACAATGAGGCCATTTTGCACAGGGCATCAATGCCCTTATTTCTGAAGTTGCTGAAAGGAAAAAAATCATCTCTAGAGCTGTTGGCCTGGGCAAATTCTTCCTCTGGCATCAATTATTTCGCCAATAAACACTGCTACTTACTATCTACCAACAACAGTATAGGCAAACTGGTGGAAAGTTGTGCTGCTCTCCATTGCAACCATAAATACACAGATGAGTCCTGAGTATTGTGGTGTCCTTGGACCTCAGACCTGAACACATGGACGTAGTCACCAAAAGACAGGTTTTTCTGGCTGAATCCTCATCTAATCATTCAAGGAAATGGGCTCTGTACAGATGGCTTTTTTTCTCCATCCAGCCAAAGGTAAGACTTGTACCATAGCAAGTGGTATATGTGCAATGGAGATGTGCCTGGAGATGCACCTACAGCTCAGCTGCCCCCGTCCTGCTCTGCTCTCTTCCATATCCCTACATGGGAATCACTGTTCCTCTCCAGTTTCAGTTATTAGTTGTTACATACAGACAGGAAATGAAGTTTTTTTCGGACCTTATTAACCTGAAAGCACAGGGCATTCCACCCTAATAAAGGTGGTATCAAAGACTATTTGACAGATAAACGTTATCTATGATCCCTCTAATAGACCAAGTTTTCAATCAACAGAGAAATCTCTGCAGCCAGTATAGAAGATATGTACAAGAGCCCCAGGAAAGCCTTGTTGTACTGCTTAAAACGAAATTATGAGTAGCTTAAAAAAAAAAAAAACAAAAAAAACAAAAAAACAAACCAAAATAAATAGTTTGGTGCATAACACAATCAAAATATCTTTGGAATTTGTTTCCCTTATAACGAAACTAGATATCTAGATACTTGCAGCTTCTTCTGTGTTTTACAAGATAGAGCAGGATTGAACTAGTGTGTGCATTATAAAGAAAATCAGATAGAAACCACACTATGATGAACAACATTAGTCACACTACTTTCTTCCCCATATTCTAACACTTTTGAAAATCAGACAAATTTATAGCATTCTCATTTAATACACAAAAACTGGTATACAGAAGTGAAATGATTTACTCAATATCAAAATCTAAAAGAGTGCAAGTCTGCTTCTCAGACCCCTCTGCTCACTTGTAAGAAATATTATATCCTCTGTCTAACTGAAGTATGTATTAGAGCCAGAATAATTGATTCTATTCAGTAACAACAACCTGATATGTACAGGCAGTTTAAGAACATGAATGACGTGTTTCACCAAAAATCGACGATTGCATGGAAAATTCAGCTTCCTTTCTACACAAAATTCCCCACGTGTCATTTGCCTTCAGGGAAATTTAGTAAGGGCTTAGTCCAACTTCATTACAATTAATAAGGTTTCTGCCTACTTCGAATCAGGCCTAACCGTTTTTTCCCTTTGCCTCCCTTGATCACTACTCATGCTGAAGACTACAAATAATTCAATATCTATTGGTAGAGGAAACACAAAGCTAAACCTATTGCACTGAAATAAATTTTCATGTTCTTATGCCTTGTGGCACTAATGGATGCCTGCCTGCAGGGTTTGTTTTGTCAGTTTTAATTTTAATTAAGAACTAACTCTGCAATGTGTCTATTTTCTTCACCTCATTTTTTTTCCCTCACTGGATTGCATTTCACTTGCATCATGCCTCCTTCCTAAGTCTTTTGGAAGGACTCTGCACACCAAGCCAGCTTAACGATAAAGATACCGGTTTTCCATCCTGACTCTTTCTCGTGTTGGATTACATCATCCTCTTCTAGATAAGTGTGAGTGTTTGTTAACATAATGACATTACTCTTCAATTTTAGCAAAACAATTAAAGACGTGTTTAATTTGAAGAATCTCAGTTGTTTTATTGTCTGCAGTTAGGTATATTAACTTCAGTGGGAGTAGTAAATACTAACAAAAATGCTTTGCTGAACTAAAGTCTTTCAGAAGGATATACAGACAACGGATCTACATACTTTTATTTTACAAATCCAGCATGATTTTGATGTATATAGTTATTAGAGTCACTTCTATCCTTGTAACAGAGAAGGGATCCTACATTGTAGCAACTGACCATGTTTTCACTCCCCACCAACTTGGCTTCAGAAAATTCATGCTTAATTTGCATGAAAACTTTTTTGTTTCGACTGGCAAATATTAAAAAATAAATCTACTGTGATTGAATCAATAAGGATGCCTGCCCAATACGCTGTTAAGTGACTATATCCACATTTTCTTTTCCGTGGGATAAGTTTACTGCTTTTTCAAATGAATTCATGATGGCATTGTTAGTGCCAAGTTCTTATGTAAGAATTATTAGATATTTAAACAACAATGGTTGAAAGTCCGTTGTACACTTAAAATAGATGGCTGTCAGATCCTGTAAACTCTCAAGCAAAGTCGAGACACTTATCTGATCTGAAAGCCATTCATTGAAACTATATTTTGTGACTTTCAGATAGTACTGCTACTATATAAGAGGAAAGCTGGAACTAACACTGCAAAATCCTAATGATCCTCACCTGCCTTGCTCAAGTCCAGTGGACCAGATCCAGAATTCATTGGAAGTGACAGGCGCCTGTCAATGCCAACATCACTGGTCGCTGGGCAGGGAGGAGGGTAAATGACAATGATACGGGAATTTCAAATGGATTAGTGGACCCAGACATAGCTTGATGAGGAAAGAAGCGATAAGAGTGACAAGGAAGTTCTCTCTGCTCCCTTGGGTGATGTCTCCATTACTTGTGTTTTAGGGTTGCAATATTATGATTTTGCTGGTGGGGGATTTATGGAGGAATAATAATCTTATTAATAATTTTTTTTTTTTCTCAATGCTGGCTGTTCAGTGGTGTTTGTGTCATTAAGGACCAGAGAATTGAGTTGTGGCATGATTTCATATAAACTCCCACTGTCTCAGGTGATCTCTTGGTCAACATCATTGTTTAATACTGTAAGATTTGTACCTCTAACGTTTGGGTACTTGAGATTTCCTAAAGGCACTACAGTGCTGTATATTCCAGTATTTACTGAAGGAATACATCAATGTTTTTGTACAGCCACCCAACAAGCAGAGCTATTAAAAAATAATGTTCACGCTGCTTTTATTTTGGTCTATGAATAAATATACTCTGCAACTTCTTTCCAAAACAAATGTCTTCTCTTGCAAGGCCTGACATGTTATGTTGCATCTCTGCACATTAAAAGTTAAAAAATTATTTAGCCTGAATTGTTAAAATTTTCATTAATGGCAATTTATGTCACTCAAAGAAGCCTCCTTGGGAAGAACATGGCATACTTGTACAGACCTATTATGAGAGTTGTCAGAAACATTTGTCCTTATGAAATATAAATAGACAGTATGTTAGATGATTTAGTGAGGGATCTGTTATTTATTTAAAAACAAACATGTTTTTTCATTTCTCCTTTCAAGAAACCAGGTCATGTAGCTTAGACAAGGAGGTTCTCAGGCTAATGATAACACATCTGTAAATATTGCTTCAAACAGCTTATTCCATCCCTCCAAACGCCCCACATCCGCAGGCTGAGGGGGTCCAGCTGCCACGAGCGGGCAGCTCGGACTTGCCCCAGGGCAGGAGGCATCACCTCATCCTTTCTCCCCTCTCCCATGAGGATACACCAGTGACCTAGTGAGGGCCCGCTACATCACCCCTCCTCCTGGGGGTTTCTAAAGCACCCGCTGCTATGGCACGGCAACACTTTCGGCCAGCGCACTGCTTTCCCAACACTCACTGATGTTGCTGCCTCCAAATACCAGGTGAATTTACTCCTCCAAAATGTGGGTTGCGCTGCCTTTGTGTTGGACCTAGGTGGGTAAACAAGGGTAATCTCTTTGTTCTAACCGATAACAGCTTAACAAATCTTTGCGGAGAGCCCCGCAACAATGCAAAACTTATTTTCTACTACTGCGGGGGTTTATAACCAGAATCCATTTCAGGTGGACATAAAAATCCAGCCCAATATTTACTTGTCACTGGATACAAATGTTACCTAGTGAAGTCTGCACTAGTGTCAGAGAGGTGGATAAATCCTTCAACTTTGTTAAATGTGGAATAAAGGAGAGAATAACTTGAATTAAATTCCTGTGCCCACTTGAAATGATGTCTGGCTGTGCCTCTGTACCTGTGCCTGATTTTTGCATGAAAATATTCTCTTTGTCCCTATCTGGTGTTCTCCTTCAAAAAGGAATTGAGTTTAAAAAGAAGGCAATAATGTAAGATTTTTAAGCAAACAGTTCAATATTTCCTTTAAAATGTTCTCTGTATTCAAGAGCACTTTGATTTCTATCTTTTTTTTTCCTCCAGGCTTTGAAACTGTACCTCTTTTAAAAAAAGACCATCCCTGATTTTAGTCTTTTGTTCCTTTATGAGCTTTGTCCCCGACTTTTAAATGTGGAGAGAGTTGAGAGGCATGTTGTGAGAGGAGAGAAAATAAAAAAGTTAAAAAAAAAAAAACTTGCAAACTGTGTTAAATACACCTTTTGTTCATTACGTTTAATATAACATTCGCTATGAGGATTGATATTCAATTATACATTAATTTCAATGCTAAATAACTCTTCTATTTAAAAAACCCTTAGTTTTCTTATAATGTACAGTAATTAAAAAGTGAACCAAAAGAGGCAGCAATAAATCAGGGTGCACAATGCAGTAAAAATATTATAATTAATATTTAACATACGTTTTGATTACTTTTAGAATAAGTACAAGAAATATCAATTAGAATATATATTCAAACTTTACTGCCTTTTCCCTATTATACTCTGGAAAGGGGCTATTTTTAATTCTGGATATTGCATACAAAATAATACATAGTCCCTAATTAAATATAAGGCTGCAATTCAATCGAGAGTTTCTGCTGATGTCATAAATAATAAGAGCACAGCTCGAGGTATCAATGAATGGCAGCCAAAGCCCGAGATTGAATTACAACTTCAGCATTCAGTCTGTGGATCTGTATTGTTATTTGTAATAGATGGAAAATGATTATTATTATTTTTTAAATACAGACAAAAAGAAGGAAATTTGAATTCAAAATCTGTGACTTGGTGGTAGAAGATTAGAAGTCTTGTGATTAGAAAACGCGGCTTATTGGAAATTGAAATGTACAAACGTGCCAGGCAGCAATTCTGTAGTTGAGGCTGTATTCTGCCTTTTTTGGGTTGTTTTTTGAAGCCCGTGGGCAAAATGTTTTTTCCCACTGGTCTAGTTCATCCCTACAAAATGAACCATGGGTGCTGCTCTCAAGAGTTTTGCCTCTACCTACCCAATTTGTGCCCATTGCCCATTGCCAGAGGTGCCTGGCTCTCACCCTGGCCTGGGTTCCCGGTGGGAGCAGAAATCCTGGAGGTAGAAGGTGCTGCCAGGGTGCAAATCAGTGACACCAAGTACTGCACCCTGACCCTGCCTGTGGAAGGAGCCTTCCACCCCTGCAGTCTTTTACCCCCTTGTGGGTTTTCTGCATAAAGCCCAATTATTTATCATTTCCATTCAGGATGAATAAGGACTATACACTCATGTGGATATTTTCCCCAAATAAATGACCCCTTAATAACCAGAAGGATTTTTATTTATGTAACATATTGGATTTCAGTTATGTTATGGCAGTAGAAAGAAGGTAGTTAATCAATATGAAGGCTTGTTTTCAACAGATTGCACAGCACTCAGCGTGACAAGATCCCCTTCTGCTACACCACAGGTCACTCATTTGTATTTTAGGGCCATTTTTTCATGCTTAGCACATCCATCTAGCCATGAAGATGTGCACCTCTCCATCGGACTTTGGCATGTAAAAAGTAAACAGTGTAAAGACTCTAAAATGCTGTGAATCCCAAGCAAGGAGTGATATACAGCTGTAACGCCACCAGCCTAAACTATTTTATTACTGGCTCAAATGAATTGGTCACCTCGTTTCTCCCCAAACTCAAAGCATCACAAAGTCCCTTTTCATTGCTCCCTCCCCCTGTCCTGGCTTCGTTTGCACAGATGGTTGGGGCCAGTATTTCCCACAGCCTAGGAAAAAATAATTACAGTTCTGGCACGGAGTCTGGTCTCTTTGCCCTGTGCTACTGCTCACATGGAGGTGGTGTAAGGTGCTCCTTCCTTCACTGGGCAAGTGTGCACTGGGTGCTAGCCCCCAACCTTTCGAGAAGAAAAAATGCTGGTGGCTTATAGTCAGTAAACCTGTGGCTCCCTAGATCTCTCTTGCTACAGTGATCATACCCTCTGACACAGGCTGGCTATGCCAAAACCCACAGGTATTTAATTAGAAAGTAAGTATACTGCTGTCTAAGAACAAGTATTTTGCCTCATTTAGGCTAACACGAACAGAGACAAGACACCCTGACATACAATATAGCTTCTTGAAACACAGTGATTTCTCTTCGTATGGCAGGGTTTTTTTCAATATTTTAAATCATTCTTAAACACATCTATTGTTCTTAAACACATCAATTTTATTGCCTTTTCCCTAAAAAGAACTATTTCCTAAACAGTCTTACACCACACAATAGTAATTGCCTTGATAACCTGTTTATGACTTCCATGTGATTTTTTGAAGGGCAGAACATATATGTTTCTTCCAGATATTTGCAGTTAACTCCAAACAACCTGTAGAAATTTTGACAGGTCACCTTCCTAACACCTGAATAAGCATTTGGGTTCAATAGGGCCTGCAACTAACCATATAGATATGGGCCCAGTATTTTCCAAAGAGTTTTGCACATGGCATGAAGAAACCTTGAGAGATCTTGTGAAAGTAGACAGGGGAGCAGCGAAAACAAGGTGCAAAATACTGAGATGATCCTTCCTAACACAGAATACATCTCATCGCTTTTCATCAAGACTAACACATGCAACATAATTTACTGCTGAAATAAGCCTGACACAAACAGATACTTTAATATTGCTGATAAACAGGTATTTCAATTTGTAAAATATATGTTTACATTGGTATGGGGAGATGTTAGTCCCGGGGTGATATTTAGAAAATGCAAACAGCTGTCTCTGTCCCCAGATACACATAACACAGTAATAATAATCTTCCTCTATGATAAGCTGCTATAGGTGTCTTAGTTACCCCCCTCCTATGTCTCACTTGATTCTGAATTTATCAGGATTGCTTTTTTTCTTTTCATCTTTTTGGTTTTGGAGATTATCTCATTTGGGGTAAGAAGGCTAAATTCTAGGATCTGTTGCATAACTCCTGAATTCAGACTTTTCTGAGTTTTTCAACAGTGAAAGAGAAACCTTTAATAGCCACATTTCTCAGCATCTCCTCCATCCATCAGTGAACCCCTGACATACTGAAGAAGCCGTGCCTGGAGACAGAGCCCAGGTCCCAGCTCTGCCAGCTGCAGCTCGAGTTTAACCTTACCTGCACTCAGCTTCGTCCTTCGCATGTAAGGTTGTGTCTTCAGCCACTGCTGTGACTTCGGTCCAGCCAGGGCTTCATCTGCAAAACACATCAGCAAGAAAGAGGTGTTAGATGATAGATTCCAAGGCTATTTCATCTCCAGATGGAAGCAGCACTTCAAACAAAATGCCAGCAGAAAAATCAAGCCAAATAACCCAATGGTCTGTCATGCCACAGCAAATAGCTGGTGTTGCTTTTGGGTGAAATGTGTCTATGTGAGGAGAAGGAAGGGCTTGGAGGAAGTGGTGCTTTACTTCTCGCTCTCTCCAAGGCGGACATGAGATAAAGGGAGAGACTATAAAGGAGGAGAGCTGGTACCTCAGACTGGGTGTCAAGGAGAGTAGACTTATTCTGAGAGTAGAGAGAAACACTCACTAATCCAGTAGTGCAAATTCACAGAAGGGTTTGGAAATTTAGAGGAAAAACAGCCTGTCAGGTCCATGCTGAGCTCCTGGGATTATGATGAGTTTCTCTCTTACTATTGATTGTTGTCACCAAAATACATCTGCTGCTTTATGCAACTGAGGCTTCCTATGAAATGCATATATAGGCTCAATGATTCTTATAATTACAGGCTGAAAAGAACTTTGCATATTCATGAGTATCACACCATTTGTCACAGCTGTAGACCTCCAGTAAGCAATGCCTGTGATTAGGGTTTTGTTCTTCCCAAGTATATATTTTTCCATGAACCCTTATTGGTTCTGAAAAGTTATGATCTTAACTCTCTGCTCTTGTCAAACACAATTTTCTTTCTTTTTACTGCCAGCAATATGAATGAATTCTTGCTTCTGTAGCCAACAACAGGACTAGCCGGAACTGGAATTTACATTGATGAGGCAATATTTTATTTAACTAATGTAACAACCTACAAAAATCTAGAGTTGGAGTGACAACAATTTTATTATCCCAACTAAAGAGCTGCCCATTCATTTTCTCCTCTGTAATTTAAGACTACTAACTTCTAGACTGTACTGCTCATAAACAAACAGGTTTTGTGGACCTTCTTAGGTTCACAAAAGAGGTCAAATGAAATAATAAAGATCTGGTATGCTACAGGATGTACTAACCATTAAGCAGCAGATTAAAGATTGAAAGTTTTTGAAAGCTAGACAGCCATGTATGAAATCTAACCCGCCCCATGGACATTTCAACATAAAATGGCACTAGAAGTGAGAAAAGTAGACTTTTTTCCTTCTGAAGCTATATTTTTCTAACACAGAAGACAGAGAAGTGTAATCAGTCATGGTCAAAACCCTGCCAGCGAGTATTACTTATTTAGCCTCATATTCCAGGTGACTCACAACTTGTCTACCTGCCAACATCTGAAAATAATAAGTTATAGTAAAGTTATTAACTAGAACTATGTGAACTTTGAAGTAGCTAAACCTAAATTAAATATAAACATAAAAAACAGCCCGAGGCTAATTAACCTAATTTGGGCTCAGCCACCTCACTCCATTTTGTTTATTTGCAGTTGTTTTTCCCCTTCCTCCTCATATGTGGTCTGCAGAGAAGGATGATCTAGAAGCTACTTGGAGGCAAAGATTGCATCCTTCCGCTCCTTCGATCAGAAATATGTGGTCACTTTTCCAAGACACCGCTCTCGACAAAGAGCCGGTTTGCAACAAGCCCCTCACGCTCATCGCTCCTTATCTGCTGAAAAGGAGGAGAGCTGTGCTGAGGCAGATGTGTACCAGCTGAGAGCCCATCTCCGGGAAGTCTCGTGCCCACGCAACATGTGCAGCTGGAAGGGGAACCTCGTCCTCCTCCTCGCTGTTGGATATAAATTGCACGCTGGCAGCTTTGATGACAACATGGTGCTCCCTTCAGGAGCTTCCTCTGAAGCCGCTCAGAAAGCTGAGCCTGAAAGCAGCACCAAGGGAATCACCTCTTGCTCATTTTTTTAAAACACATTGAGGTCTTGCTACTGATGAGGCTCTTCTGCCATCCTAGGTAGGCTGGTAACGTGCCCAAAGATTACACAACGCTTCAATATTTAGAGAGGGTTGTATTGGCCAGGCAATTTTTAGTATTTTAGAGGTTTGAAACTTAAAAAGTAGAGGGTAAAAAAATGTGCTAAAAATAAGCTCCTGATTAGGTGTGGGAAAAGTGAAGATTCGAGGAAATCTCAGGGCTGCAGCCCCAGCACGAGGTAACAATAGACTCGGAACACAAAAAAGTGTCAGTGCAGTTAGCTTGTAAAAAGAGGAAAATTCACAATAGCACAACAGTGAGTTCACCTATTATATAATTGGAGGTTGTGTGTACATGTGCAGACAAGAAGACAGAATAAAAAGCCTCCTCTAGGAAATCCAAAACTTGGCAGCTTTGTCCAGGTAGAGTATGAGGCGGGTAGTGTCTAACAACAAAAAGAAACAGTCTGTAACTAAGGTTTGAATCAAGCTACAGCTCTCCTTGCTAAACAGCAGCCAGTTTTACTGCTGCAAAACCCATAAAAACAAAGGGAGAATAAGTCTGGCACAAGAAATAAGCCATGGAGAGAGTAAGGCAGAAAAAGAGACACAGCATTAAATATACCAAGGCTGAGTTTTGCATCTGTTTTCATACAAGGATAGTTTGGAGAGCTATGCAAAAAAGTGAGAGGATTTCATTCATACCGAGTTTCCACATGGTCTGAAGTGCTTTTCCCGGGGGGCCAAAGGAAACCCAACCTGTCTGATGGGAGGGACATGGGGCAGCCTCCGTGCCTTCAACCTCCACCACCTCTGTGCTTTACTTTGACGTCTGGGAGGGCTTTCCAAGTCTTCCTCATACCCTCCCCAGAGTGGCCATCCCAATTCAGGGAGTTAGTGGGATCTGCTGGCTTCATGCATTTTGTTAGCAGTACAAACAACCCTTGATTTGGGCCTGTTTACTGAGAGTTTTCTGACCCTTAGATCCTGACCTCGTCCAAGACACTGGCCAGGTTATGTGAATGTTTCACACAGCAGTTAACAGTGATTCAGGTGCTCTTGTGGTAACAGGGTGAAATATTTCAATCACAGTACATCATACTTGTTATTTTACAGGGCAGATGGTTTTAGGAAGATATTGACTTTTTTGATAGGAGGAGTCTCTATGAGCTCTTCGCTTAACATCACCCATCAGGTCAATTCTACTCCAAAGGCATCACTACTCTTTTCAGGCATCTTTGCTATCCCATATTAAAAAAATAAAACAGAAATACTTTCCTTAACATGAGTTTAGTGGTTAACATACTAGATATCCTTTCCTTGTTGTCCTTTACCCCCACTGCTGCCATCTCCCGCAGTTCCCCAGGTTCTAGCAGAAGATTTCCACTGTATCTACTTGGTTTAGCTGTTTGTGAGTGGGCACAGTGCTAATGAAGAGCAGCATGAGCAACTGAGGTAAAAAGCGAAAGGGTATGGAAGAAAGAGAGGGAGAGCAGTCCCTTGTGATGCCTGGGGACAGACCAGATGCCCATTTTGGTGTGATCTCAGACTGTGAGCAGGACTGGGTTATTCTCTGGTTTTCAGGGTGATGCTTTCTGCAAACACTAGATCTGTTGAGGTAGCAGTCTTACCATCACTGAAATGCAGCTATTTCGGTGGTAAAAACAAATCCGTTGTAACATGCAAACAGAGGAATGTTACATAATGGTTAAAAAAGGGAGCAACAAATATTTCTGCCACCAAAACAGCGATGGAGGGAGGTGCTGTCTCTTCACTGTAGTACCAGGCATTTACAAGACTGAATGTATAACTCAGCCTGCAACTGTGAGGATGTCTTCCCTGAAAAACTGTACTCTTCAGTGAGCTAACGTGGAACAAGCTAGTTATTGATGACAGCACAGAGCTCTGCATGGGCTCATTTACTGCACCTGCTTTGGGCAATAGGTATAAGCACTCCCTTCCTCTGAAGAATTGCATTACCAAGAGCAGTCACAAATTCCTGTAGTTTAGGTCAACTGAAAGTGAAGTTCTCAGATACATTTGCAAAACCCAGGTGGGACTTGGATATCTCCTAAAGTACCCGTTGCAGAAATTTGACAGCTACAACTGAAATTCCAGGAGATACCTGACTTATTGCTGGTCCCATGCATGGTCACTTCCAACATGATTTGCGCCATGATCCACATATATGTATGTTGGCCATAGCAAAGCTACAACCAAACCCATCAGCTAACTTGTTTTCCTTTTCCATATCAGTCACATCTCTCTGTCCAAATGTTTTGTCTTTCTATCCTGGAAGCTTTTTGAGAGCACTTCTTCACTGCTTATCACTTAACATATGAAATGCATAATGAAAATACATTAATAGAAACAAAAATGCATCAGTTTTATTTTTTATTTGACATATTTAATAGTGTTCCCTTGTCTGCAGGAGTTCTCAAGTCACCTGATAACTATAGCTGTGTTATTGTGATTTTGACCCTGATCCTGCGAACAAGTCGATGGGGAGCTGGTCAGCCACAGTGCTCTGCCCCATCACCCTTGCTGCACATGCAGCTTGTACTTTGAGACGTTGCTAGACCATTTTCCTTTTGATCAAATCGATCATGTTTCTTTTGATCAAAGAGATTATTAACCCTCAGATTATTAATGTATAGAGACAAATGTATCTCTGTTAATAACATCAAGACTAAAAGGTACTTGAAAGCTAATAACTTATTTCCATTTAAAAACATATAATACAGCAAATACCTTACAAATTATGATGTGTGTGCTCATAATTGACTCATTAGGTATTTGCCCAAACAAAAGACACAGGGTCATTAGCAATAAACTTTAAATATTCGATGTTTTGTGGAATGTGGGCTGTATTTTAGTACATAAATGATTCCAAAACTTTCCTCCCTTCCTCCTGTCTGAGACTGAAATTCTTGATGTGCCTGCTGACTTATTAGCCGAAGGGTTGGGTTGTGGGGTTTTTGTTGTTTGTTTTTTAGCCAAACTAGATGACACAGATACAGGTAAGCACTCTGAAGAAATTCCAGAACAGCTGTTCCTACCCAGGTTTCTTTTCTTTTAATTCCCCAACTGCATAGGAAATTCAGTGCATTAAATTTGGGTCTTTCATTTTAGTAGGAGGCTTTACAGCCACCAGTGTTGAGGCAGACCCTCAGGAGTACACAGGTAAGGTTGCAAGGAGAAAAATGAAGTAATTTTTTGAAAGATAGATTCAAACCAACATGACAAGCAAGCTCAGACCAAATCCTAAGCAGGATTTTTCTGACAGCTTTCTGCACCACCAGCTTGAAACCAGCTACTTCTGAAGTTTGGCCATGTTTAAAATCATAGACCCAAAGATGGTAGTTTAGACCTATTTTGTAATGTTTACCATTTCAAGCCAGCTCCTACAGATATGTAAATACTTTACTTGTGTGAGCAGTCCCACTGGGTACTATTTGCATGCATAAGGCTAAGCACACATAGCATTGTTTGCAGAATAAGAATATGATTGACAAAGTACTTATGACCCTAAAAATGCATGAACATACTAAAGGGCATTAACAGAGACCAGACCAGCATCTAGGCAGCAAACTTGTTTAGCTTTTATAAATATGACTAGTCATGTATTCTCATTTTTAATTGCCTAAACACATTTGTAAATCTATCCATTAATAACTGAAGTTTAAGCTTTAGGGGCATATTCTCAAGAACAACTTCATTTAGATCTCTCTGCAAAGATACTACTGTTTTCAGGAGAGTTATTAAAGTCCTGGCAGGTGCAGAATACAAATCTATACCGGTGAGGGGTAGGAGTCTGTTCATTCCTATTCATGAACTGTGTATTATTTATACAATGTTTGTGGGCTCAGCAAAGCAGAGGATATTTTTTAAATAAATGTTTATGTTCAAATAACTTTGCTAGTCTTATCTAATCTACCTTCATCATTTTAAGCACTGTAGGTGATTTTAAAAGTTTGCAAAACATTCTCTCATCTGCTTTTACACATTGGGCTTGTCAAAACCCGGTGATTTGAATATTTAGAAATTCTGACACATAAGAATTTATCATGATACCATCAACTATCTTAAATCTTCTGCAGAACAGTACAATCTATCAGTGGAAGAACTTCGCTCTCCCTCTGATCCTACTCAACCCCTGACTCATTCACCTCTGTACTGTCTTTAACAGGCTCATCCACTTCAAGACTGCAGAAGACAGGTAAAAGTCAGGCTCTTCATTTTCCAGATGGAGAAATGGGCAGCACAGACTAAAGCCTTATTTTTGGAAACGTTAACTCACTTAAGGTCCCCAGAGAATGCGGAGGGGTAAAGGCCTAAATACCTGCGAAGATCAAAGCCTGCTCAACATCCTCAAGACCACAAAGAAATGACATGGCATTCTAGGGGCTGATTTCCCAACTGCATCCACAGCACTGGAGCATCCTTTCTCTCCTGAATCAAGTTAAGCATCACTCTCCTATGAAGAAAATACATTTCTAATCCTTACTAGTTAATGTTGGCCCTGTAGCAATGAAGGCTTCTGTCTCTTCCAGAAAACTGTGTTGTAAACTTTAGCAACATAACATAGGATGTTTTCATTAAATTTTATCCAAATTCAAGTTTTTCTTTAATCCTGTTATGTTCTTGGCGCCACTAATCCCTGCTGGTGGAAACAAGCTCTGCAGATCTGCAGCACGTGGGTCATGCACACACACTCAGAGCACTTTGACAAAGCTTTCTGCCCATGGAAGACAAATGTGCTGCCAACGCTGGGCTTTTACCAGTGGAACTTACTATAACCCCTCCCAGGGAAAAAGGGAACTCTGGTGAAATGCAGTGTCATTGCCACACTACAACCACACTTACGTCGTCACCGAGAGCTCTACAGATCACATCATACTCCCAGGTGATGCAATGGCATGGTTTGGTCTGCAATGCTGGCATGACCACTGCATGGAGGTGACACCAAGCACTGTGACAGCCACCAGGATGAAAACCCACACCAACACATGGGCACTGTTTGTCTTGATTTCTTTAAACTAAGTATCTACAATTTTTTTTATTCACTGGTGTTTGAAAAAAACAACCCTGGTACAAAATCAGGTGTAGGCTGGGAAGTGGGATAGGTAGAGGGGGAAGAGCTGTGTCCTGTTTATAAGGGATGTTACATATATTTGGGTGTCAATTCACATGACAAGTTTCACTTGACATCTGATGTGGTCAAAATACTCAAGCCTACCAGTTGGGGTTTATAATAGAAATGCCCACTCAACCTTAACTCTAGCAGCCACAATTGTAGCAATATAATACACCATTGCTGGACCTACTCAAGCTGCATTTTGATGATTTGGCTTACTCTTAACATGTAATCTTTAGCGACTGCCAAGCATCAGGGCTCTCCTGATCGTTAAAATGTTTTGTCTGAGCATGGCTCAGACTTGCTCATCTCATGAATGCTGTCTTGAGGGCTACTTGAAAAAAAAAAAAAAAAAAAGGTCTTTTTTATTTAAAGTGACAATACACAGGAAAATGAATATATAGTGTATGAATAGCTACAGTGATTGTAGTGTTCTTTTACTTACTGATTGCACACATTAAAATTACCCTCCTTGCAGGAAGCCTTCGCTATGCCTTTCAGACCCTCTGAACTCTGCACCCGCGCTTCCCAGCTACCAAGAAGAAAGTTCAATGGCTCAATGCTCATTGTGTGTTGGAAGGGGGATGTGGAAGGAGTGGAACAGGCCTCTCTGGTCTTTGGAAGCTGGCCAGGGATGAGGCCATTGGATCTATATTTAGGAGGGGTTTCACTTAATAGGGCTTGCAGCTGTGCATAGGTTGGGGTGTGAATTCCATCTCTCCCGGCATACAAAACCAAATCTTTATTAAAGAAGCAGTGAATTTGAGCCATTCTGAAGTACCCTATCATTTTCACTAGGCTGTTCATCTGTTAAGGCATTTATATGACACATATAGGAAATAAAAGCCATCAATAAATCCTGTGTTTTAAGTATACTGATACAATGAGAAATAGCATTAATAACCTGAAACAATGTGAACAGAAACAATACTTTCTACCAATATAGGTTTTCACAAATGAATGTTCAAAAGAACCAATCCCTTAACCACTAGTGTCAGAGCTGGAAATATTATTACCTCCGTTTTATACGTAGGAAAATTTGGAGCACAGAAAGGCTTTGTGATTACCCAGTCATACACAGCCATATCATATCCTTACGTGCAGATCACTGTGTATAAAGCATAGTGCCAGGGCAATATCTGTTACTATGTATTGGTGGACAGCTGAATTCAGTGGGACCCAGAGAACAACCTGATGATCTCTAATCTTCTGCAAGCAGCCCAGACAGGAACAGTTTAACACCATAATGTGAGCTTCTCCCATGCTGGTCCAGGCAAAACTCAGTGCCAGAGTAAAACTTACGCTAAATAACTCAGGACAAGAGGACTTGCCCAAGTGCAAAGTCCTTATTTTATGGATTTTTTCAGTGTAAGGAAGGCTTCAAAAATATATTTTTTCCTTTTCTCCATGGGTTGTTTTTTACTCTGTATTTGTGCAAGCCCTCAGTTAAAAGTAAGAACTTGTGCTCCATCTTTAATTGAGATTTTTCTCTAAATCTTTACATATGGGCCCAGTCTTGCAAAACATTTCTGCATAACAATTCTCAGACATGACCTTTTCCGCTAAGCCACAAAAAACACAACCGTGCATTCTGGTGCTCAGCACCCTGTGTCCTGTTTCTTCAGCATCTTTTTTCTTGGCCTGGATGAACATGCTCTTACTCATTTGCAATACTGCCACAAAGATCATTGCTCTAACACAAAACTTAATCACTTCTCTCTTTGTGTCTTTCTTCTGATTGGCCCTTCTCTTCCAAACTAAAAATAAGTTGTTTGTATTCACTAAAGCCCTTTACAGCTTTAGCTTCTCTTTCCCATTGTCTCTAGTTTGCCATTAAAATGTACTAAATGCTCTTAGTTAGACCATAATGCAGCCTCCTTTGCTCTAGTTAAATTTTCCAACATGCATATTTCTGCTTTTCCCCAGTATATCCCCACAGGGAGAGAAGCTCCTCATAAATACCTAAAGAGCAACCTCCTCCACTCAGTTATTTGTTATTCCTCTTCACCAGCTCGACAGTGACAACAGGTCCAAATGAAATCTCTTTTCTCCTCCTGTGTTTGTGGTCTAATAATGGCCGTATGTTTGACCATGACTCATTGGATACCTATGTATTCTCCCTGGCAACGAGCAGAATTGCTCCGTTTTTGAGACCAGACTAGATTGGGTTTACCAAGGACAACATAGAAACAGACCAGACTTTATCCTTCTTAAAACATTTCACTGCTCTAACTAAAAACAAGAATTGTAAGCACTTTGGGACAAAGACCATCATTCTGTTTGGCATTTCATAACACCAAGCACAGGAGAGTCCTGGCCTTTGCCTAGGACTCCTAGCAATGGAAATAAAAAAAAAATACAAAATAAAAAACCAGCTGTTTGTGTGGAGCCTGTGTAATATATCTGTCTTTACATGTGCAACTGGAGAAATAGTAACATGCCCCCATACGTACCTATTAGACAAGCACACAGTAATGTAAAGTCATATACACACAATGATCACCATTAAAAGCTTTTCGATTTTTCACTTGCAAAGATGGCTCTATATAGAAATGAAAATGAAGCAAAAATAAAACTCCAGTTATTCAGAACCCACCTCTCAAAATATCACCTAACTTAAGTTGTTGAAATTACCTTGCTGTAACTGATCTTTTTTTTTTTTCCAATTGGCTAAAATATCTACTGTAATATTTAGCTGTGAACAAAGTGCAGAAATGAAGGGCTTTGAATTGTTTCAAATTAATGGCTATAAAGTATGACTTACATGCTTTTATTCAAAACTAATTATTTGAGAGCAGGTATTCTTATACTTCTTTAACAGCAGGATGCAACATTTTTAGCATTATGAAAAAGAAGCTTTTGCCATGTAAACTCATGGGGTGAAATCTCATCCTTGATCTTCAAAGTGTGACAAAGAGCTATTGATTGGGAGCATATTGTCATTTAAATTACAATTAGGGATGGGTGAAAGGTGGTTATTCAACAATTCAAATCTTTTAAAAAAATGCTATCAAGGACAACTTAACCTTAACCTAAACACACACTTCTAAAAACTTCTGAGAGTTTCAAGTGTTTTAGATAGCAATATGATGTGTTTAAAGCAACAAATCTGTAAATTTCAAGACTAACATATAGTGCATTTTACTAGTGCTGTAATTAAAAAAGCCTTTGAGGAATGCTTTCACTCCCTGTTACCATGAAACAGATATTTGCTCCAAAACTGAGGGAGGGAGGTGGAAAGAGAGGTCTTTGCAATTTTTAATCAAATTGTATCGCTCAGTTCATCTTGCTAGAAGAGCTAATAATGTGATTTAAAATCCAGATCCAATTTTTACTATAATCAATGCAAGTCTCATTCTCAGAGGAATTTGGTTTTGATCTCAAGAGCTGAGCAGAGAGGAGCACTAGACTTGGTCTCAGCAACACCAATACAATTTGCAACTTCTGCTGACCAGCTGGCAACCTTCAACTAGCCACCATTTCTGTCCTGCACCACCTCTCCCCACCGAGATCCCAGGACCTCAGCCTGGAGCCTATATGGGCCACAAGACCCTCTAAAGGTGCCTGCAGTCCTAGGAAATTTCAGTTTCTACTGAAGCTGCCAGGGAGAGGAGCCCATGGTCTGGGCTGAAACGCGCAACTCGGTGAGATTTTGCCCAGAGGCCAAGAAAAGCTATCAGCCTCCCCTACAAACCAGAAGCTCTGGGGGTACAACCTGCCACTCAGCAACATTTTGGGCCCTTTCTGGGGTCTAGGCCCATGGTCTACCTTCCGTCATGACACAAATACAAGCCACAATGAGAGCACCCGGCGCCGGCACCGTGTCATCTGGCAGCGCGAGGGAAAGGCTGTGCCAGTTTCTGATGGGCTTTTCTTCAATCTCATTAGTCAGTTTGAGTTCAAGCAGCTCTCCCCTTTCAGAGAGGATTACGCTGCCCTGCCAAGTTAGGAAGAGCATTCCTAGCCCTGCAGGACAAACAGCTTCCCAGACCTGTGTTTATTTTCTTGGATGGCATATGTAGCCCATTGTGTGATTAGGTAGCACAGCGGGGTTTGGAAAGTGGTATTTCCCAGGGTGCCCTGGGCTCTGGACAGTCGCCAGCATCGGGATCAGGGAGGAATGTTTTCTTTCACTATACACTGGTGAATATGGCAGAGTTCGAAAGAGATTTTGACTTTCCCCTTTAGCACTCAGGAGATGAGGACTCCTTTTCGCCACATATACTGTGAGAAGTTTTTCCTTGCCAATTTATTACACATTTGGGTCCTGCTCCAGAATTGCAATGAAATCTGTGGATCCTGCTATCTTCAAGTAACGTTGCATTAGGTTCCCTGTGGGTTTTTCTTCCCCTGGTGTGTCAGCACTTTGGTGGAAAGGGCAGAACTCAGAAGTCTCCACGAGATTGTCTCAGCTATCCAAGCTCCTTGGGCAGCACAGGATGTGTGGCACACAGGCAAGGGCTGTAGCTAAGGTCAAGCTTCCCATATTTTGAACTTGCTGACACAGACTAGCTGCAAGAGGAGGAGGAATTATTTTGAACAAAAACCCCACTGATCTGTTTTGGGAGTGGTGATAATCAGAACATCCTATTTAACTTTTGACCACAGAGCAAGGGAGAAGAGCCAGAAAGGTTTTAGGAGGGAGAGCTTTTATATGTTTTTTTCTTCTGATCTGTTTTCACACTACTAAGTAATAGAAAAGAAATTTTGGTTAAAATACAGTAATTACAACATGTGAAGCTATTCAGTTGTCCGAAGAATGATAGGTACAGTCTACATTTCTGGGTTTCAAAACAATCATGACAAGTAGTGTCAGCAACAGAAAAAAACATTGTATAGCTCTTGTTCTTCAGTTTAATAAGATCTCTTTCAAATCCTGCTAAACTAAAATCTCTCACTAAAATAGCCCTGCTTTATTGGGAATGGGACACATGGCAACAAGACTTGCATAGCTTGCAGTCAACCCCGCTCAGCTGGCCTTTGGTGACAGAAGGGCAGAGTGCGCATTCTCTGCTATTAAACTTCATTTCTCCACTTGCATTTTACTACATGAGTAGATGAAATGGGGAAATTTGCTCTCCTTACTGATAACAGCAGCTCTGCTCATGCAAATGAGACTTTCATCAGGAAAATCACTTTATTTTTCTGTGCCCACTGCTCTCCTCTCCCATGTTGCTGGTTATTGATGGAGTTCAGTATGTATTTAAGAAGAGGAAAGGCAGTAGGGCTGAGATCTCAGCTGGCCAGGGTCAAGTTTGCAAAGACGAGAAGTAGCTTCATCTCACTCACCAGCTGTGATCAGTGGGGGGAAAAAAGGAGCGCACACAAGTCTTGCATCCATTTGTTAACCCAAAGAAATAAAATAAAACAAAACCAGTTTCTGTGACTTTTCAAACACATAACAAACATCAGAAAAGAAAGCGCAAGTAGCAACTGGGTATCTATCACAAAATTTGCAAGTCACTGAAATACCAGAAAAGTACTAAAAGTATATTGTTTGTCACTGCAAATAGGCAATTTACATTATCATTGCTTTAAAGCTCCCAGAACACATAATATCTATCGTATAGGAAATTACTGATAGCTCTTATCAAGGTTAACTCCTATTTTGTTAACCTGGCACTTTGTTGAGTAACACGAAAATTTAGAGGAAGAACAGTGGCTTTGATACAACGCATGCAAATATAATTTCTAAATGTTTGGAGAAGGAGCACCTAACAGGCAACGATGACTCGGGGATGCGAGATGCGTCAGTGCCGCCTTGTGGAAGCTTCAAACTCCGACCAAAATCCTGTTTACACACGTTAATGGCTCATTTACAAAAAAGGTCCCCAATGCAGGGGCTCTTTCATAACATTTCTACAAAGCAATTCTGCAGATAATAAATAAAACAAAGGCAAAAGAAAGCTGGATTTGATTCCGGATGTAATCCCGATATAGGGCAGGGTGGCACACTAATTGTCACAGCTACAAGAACCAGATTTTTTCCTGCCATGCAGTTTCAGAGGTCTTTTTTATTTTCGCAGGAAATCGTGTTTCCGGTTGCTATCACCAAAAAAATTCAAAACATCAACAAGAAAAACAGTAGGGAAAATTCAGTAGCTTCATTCCCCATCAGTGCTCCTCCTTTGTCCTAGGGCACACTGCATGCTTAACCTGAGCAGGTTTTCATGTCATCTCTCCAATCTTCTCTAGTTTGGGTTAGTTCAGCATTTGTGTATCTCAGTATATGTTTTGTTTGTATTTTTTTCTGGCCCAGCTATAATTGGATTGGGCAGATGAATATGAACTTGCTTTTAAGAAATAGTTTCCATCCTAATGAAAAAAATAAAATAAATAGTTTTTTTTTCAGTCTCTGACAAATTTTGGTTTCAGATGAGGTTTTTTACCAATATGCTATTTGATCTTAAGTGTACCTGAAATCCCTTTTCTCATTCCAATAGATACAAGTTATATGACTGTTTTATACTGATTACTAAAAAGAAAATACCTTGCAAGACATTTGCCTTAGATGAGACTTGAGCCTCTCTCATCTAGCTCACTTCTAAGATGTGTCTTTTGGCTAGATGAGTTGAGCTACAACCAGAAAATGAAGGTTTTGTAGCCCCTGAGAGCTTTGATTCCTGTTCATAAATATGGCAGCAACAACATTTAACATTTTCAATCATTCATTTTCTTGGGAGCTAGGGAAGTGTTTATATATTTATTCGTAACCACTGCTGTTTCATTCAAGATTTTTCACAACAAGTATTATTCTTATGGGATAAGTAGCTGCATAAGTGGCCACAAGGCTTCTGAATTATCACTCCCATGCACAATACATTTTGTCTAAGTTATAACCATGTAATTTAAACTGCTTGCTTAAATTATAAAATATTCCCAACCTCAAACCCAATACATTTGCATTAAGTAACATTAATGCAGGACTGGCTTATGCATTCCAAGTGTTTGTGGTTTTTCAATTAGTCCTCCAGTAACAGTATCACATTATCATAATTTTAAGGTGTTACAAATATGATATCCAAATTAGAGATCAAATTCCCTATATTATATGTTTCTTCCTTGAGGGCTTACCAACCAAACACAGACTCAGCAAAGATGGAGATGTGTTAAAAATGCTTGTTCTTCATATTCAGTTCCTAGTTTCATAGCAGTGAAGAGTGACTCTAAGAAAGGCAGGTTGTGAATAGCCCTTAGACGAACACTTCACAAGGTTATTCCTGAAGAGCGGGGGAACCTCTAGAAGCGATCTTTAATTACCAGAAGTTCTCAAGTGGTAAATTTTCAATAATTTCACTAACATCAGCTTATACAACTGAGATTTGTTCAAATTCATTACTGGCTTACATATGATACCAATTTCACGTGCAAACTAACCCCCAGTGCAAAGCCTAAGTCAATGGAAACTGTAGAGTTTCATTTACTTTCACGCTGGAAACAAGATGCTGTGACACAGAGCCATACAAGTAAGCCTTCTACACCTCAAGATTGGAGAATATTACTGAAACTTTCATCAAACGGATTAATGATTTCCATCTGTAACCTAATTCGTATAGTGCCTCTCCCAGTTCCTGGTAACTTGCTTTCAAGACACAGAATACTGTAAATGTTTGGATTTTTTGGCTGCCCAAACTTTAAAAGGAAGAGAAAAGAGCTTGAGTTACTGTGTCAGCCCAAAATAGGAGAGGTTAGAGTTCTCAAAGATGTCTAACAAATCACTGTAATGAAATAGAATACAGCTGTATGCTAGAAAAATATACATATATTTGTTGAGTAAAAACTCAAACAATAAATCAAACTACGCTCACAGCAGACGTAATCTCAAAATGCCTCCGGTCATACTCCAACATGTATGTGCTGCACAGGTGAAAAAGGAAAATGATACGATCTTTTTTCCAGAGCCACCACCCATTTCTGCAGCAAAATTTCTTGTGCACTGAGTTATTCAGCCCATAGTTTTAAGCAGTAAGATGGTTTCACTGTATCCAAACACCAAACTTCTTCATCTGGACACTCTTTCCTTGCAGCAAAAATATTAAGTAACAAGTACCAGCCTCATCTGACAATCTTTAATCAAACTTGGCATTGGTTTAAAGATTGATTAGGTATGTAAGACATCAAAGAGTAAACCTCAGGGAATGAAAATGATCAATGGCATTATTTTCCTACAGTGGGTTTAAGAATAAGTTGTATTTAGAGAATATTTATGACTCATATATAGCCACCTATTTTGTTTATACTTCAAAATATCCCATAAATACTGTTGGGCCAATATTAAAGATTATCAGAATGATTATGTACTTTAATAAAAGCATAGGGAACTAAATCTAGATTTTTAGAAGGGCATCCAAACACGCTTGTGTCCATTTCCTAATTAAAAAAATGGAGTCCATAACAAAGTCAAGATGAAAATGTAGTCAAAATTTGAAGTCTAAAATATTCCATTAAGCTCAGTTCTAGAAATTACTGTTTTTCCTCAAATGCACAAATTATTTACAAACAGCCTATTGTTTCCCTATTTCAATATTGCAGACTGAGGAAAAATATCTGTGCAAAATTAAAAAATTATAATGATAATTTAGAGGAAATTATTTTTTCTCTCCCTTGGAAAAAGAATGTTCAGCCCAACAGTCTACCAAGTTCATGATCACACAGGCTCCTACAGCTCACTGGAGCATTAATAACAGCAGCTTCTTACAGTCTGGCACAAATACACAGTATTTTTAAGATGGCATGATTAAGGGGGGAAAACAACCTTGCAGAAGTGCTGGCATCTCAGAAAAATGCCACTGTTTTCCAGTGATATCTGAGTTTACAAGTTGTCAAAATACAGTTCCTATTAGAAAATTATATTTTTGATGGTTTGCCTGCCACAAGTTCCCACAAGTTGGTTTGAACTGGTCATTTCAAGAAAGCCACTATAGACTTTGCCCCTGCAGAGTCTCAAACACAGTTTAATTCAGTGGGCGTAGAGAGAAAAAAGAAATATGATGTGAAAAGCTTTTTTTTTAGACCTCTTGCTCTTTTTTCTTTTATTAGGTATTAATATTATCATTAAATATCAATCACTCATGTTAACTCATACATTGCAGGAGGTTAACCTGTATTTGAAACATCAGTCAACAAATTGCATGGCTAACGCCACAAAAATGTGACAGATAACTCATTAAAAAGCTCCCTCCTTTCTTTGCTCTTACGTGATGCATTTCTACAAACCCCAAACCCCACCAAGGCTACCAGATTTGTATTAGGAGATTCCACACCTTTCACCTTCTCAACAGAAACAGCATTTATGTGAGAAATGGGATCAGCAGCCCCAAGATCTGGCAGCAGAACCCCAGCACAGACATGGACCGTGAACCCCATCTCTGCTACTGGTGAAGTATAATCCTGACTAAATATATTCACCCTCTTTCCTATCTGCACCAGAACTAAAGACGACTCCTGTGGGAAACTCAGCAGCTGAAGGACCAGGTGCTCACTGCTTGGATAATTATTTTGTAGCTGTCACAACTGGCTGTTAACACTTCTCTCCTGGCCTTCCAGCCCTGTGTACAGTTGACTGCACTGTTTTATTCTCTTAGATGTAATTTTTTTTTTTTTTTTGAGTTGATTCCTGGTGTACAGTCCTCCATGGTGGGAAATACCAGTTCTTGGAGGGCTGTATATACAATGCTCTTTTAAGATTCAGAAAGCCTTCCCTGTCGGCTGCATGATATTTGAAGATTGTATGAAAATACATATAAGGTGAAAAACAGCATGCATCTTTTTTTACATTCAGTTTAACTCAAGGTGAGGGAAATTTTGCATGAGATTCTCTTCTGGAGAATCTTTTCATCAACTTATGTGCCTAAACAGGGAACCTAAAATATTTGGCCCTATAACTTCCAACTTTATTCTCTGTGCATTCAGCAGCACTGTTGATACCAGGTAATCACTTGTCTATTTAATATTGTACTCAAGGTTAATTTTTTGTCAGGTAACAGACTAAAATGACATGGTATTTTTTAGCCATCTCCAAAAGTGAGCTATGGACATGAAGAAAAAAAAAAAAAAAAAAAAAAGAAAAAGAAAGAAAAAATCAGATATCAAAAGAATATTTAGAAAACTAATGATTCTGATCAATATTAATACCAGCCAAACCACAAAATACAGAATATTTGCTTTGCTCTTTTTCCAGCATTTTCCACACAGACTTGCATGAATAAGTCAAACTGACAACCACAACTTGTAAGCAGAAAGGAGGTCATCAACTTTTGATAGATCTTCTTCCAATCAACAGGTTTTGAGTTTTTTTTTTTTGAACATGAAGAAATATTGGCTTAATTTGCTTTTCAATATAACTCAAGCTTCCTTCAGTTTGGTAGCATAAAAAGGTTTAGCAAATTCAATACTCAGGCAGTGATGGCTTCTGCAATGCCCAACATAATGTCATTAAGTGCTCAACAATGACTTTAAATAAGTAGCTTTTGGAAGTTATATGTCTTTGAAGTTTCATTAATTAGTCATATCATCGGGAATGTATGGCTAAAGTAAATTACAGTGTTTAAAATATCTACTCTTTCAATGTGAAAAATGAAAGGATCCAGCTACCTTGTCTTTATACTAATGAAGATATTATTAATTGGTTTAGCAAAAACATAGATCTAACCATAATGTGCAACAGTTATTAAAGATAATTAACTACAGATCATTGGTTTGAAACATCTAGTCCAAAATGATTTCTGAAGGGCACATTATTCTATGAGATAAAATAATTAAATTTCTAACAGCTGCATAAGACAACTGTGGCATATCTAGTGTTTTAATTTCTTTTGTTCTATCCTCATGGTACTCTTCTGTTTTAGATTTTGAAAATGCTACTAGTGTTTCACCGTGAACAGTCTGTACAGCATGTTAGACCGAAATATTTCATGTCTGAGGAAAAATGATGATTGAAAGAAAAGGATTAAAAATGACAGCACAGCTAATAATGCACACACGCACGTGTGCACTTGCACACACACATAAAGTCAGCTACTCTTCGAAGGAGAAAAGGAGACGATAGGAATCAAACGAAGCAGAGGGCTAAATATGTTTCCATTCTAACGTTAGCTACACAAGTCCTGCTCAGACTAAAACAGCACATTTGCAAATTAAAGAAAACCTCGAAGATGAAGCAGTGCCAAATACTTGTAGATTAATTAATAATGGAATCATACACAGCTACATAAAATTAAGCAAGTACAGTAAAAAAAAAAAAAGGGGGGGGGGGGGGGGAAGCAACGGAGGAGCTGGAACAGAAGTCTGTTTATTAAAACCCATATGTTCCAGGTTGAGAATTTCTGAGCTCGCGTCTGCTCCGGTACCATTCCCAAAAATGTTTGTGGTCAGTATTTATTATACATGCAAATACTGGGTTCATCATTAATTTCTTGATCTTTATTTTTGATAAGAGCAATCTACAAATGCTTTCAATAGCCTGGATCTGCATTAATTAGAGTGCTGTTTGCTTACAGCATTAGATTTCTCCCCGTGTTTTGTAAGAAAATTCATGTCCCAAAATATTCCTCATTTGCAGCAAATTTAGCTGCTTCAGCAGAGAGTGAAATTTAGACAGGAAAGGCAGGGAGGCAGGAAATAACACAGTTCAGTCAAGATTAGGTGTGTTGCTAGCTAATGTTGAGTTAGCAAAAGAAAGACTGAAAAAAAGGCATTACCCAGTGCCCCAGAATTCATATGGTACAAACAACAACAATATGACTTTGTATTTGATTTGGTTTGATATTCCATATTTGACTTTCATTGTAAGAATTTTATTTATTGGGTTCAACTGGTTCATCTGTGGCTTGAGAGGGGGAAAGAAATGATAAGGACCTCTCAGGCTTTATACATAATCTTCTAAAAAGTCTCTGAATCAGTGGGCAGTGACATCGTTTACCTCAACTCCTATACATTACCCTAATCAGGGACAGGAGCTGAAATACATCTACAAATATAAAATGGGGTAAAACAGACCTAGGTAAGTTACCAGTGGTATAAAAGAAAAATCAGACTGTGGTATTTTAAAATAACCATAGATAGACAAATAAGATAGCCAAAGATATTTGGATGATCATTTTGGGTGTTCCTTGCCGTAAGGAACAATCTTATCCTGTGAGTGCTTAAGGAGAGATGAGACACATGCATCACTCTTGGCAATTTTGGGGTCTTCTATAAAGGACCGTGCACACCATAGAAATGAGACACAACTGAATGGTGTCTGGGGCCAATTCCCCCCATCTTCCATTCCTCGTTAGTGTTGGGACTACACAAATGTTGCAAAGTGATCCCAAATAAGGACAGCAGCATTTTCTACTCAGTTGCACTGGTGTGAGGGAAAACTCTGGAAAATGGGCGAGGAGGTCCCTCCCCACGTGATGGTCAGATCAGACAGAATGCGAGTGTGGAACACCGAGGTGTGGGTGCCCAGAAAACCCGAGGGTGAGAGTGCGCAGAGACCTGCCCGCGCTGCCCCTTCTTGCAGATCTACTGCTTCCACCTCAGAAATACACTTCCCCTGGATACCTTGTGGGTTTTTTTTTTTTTGTTTGTTTTGTTTGGTTTTGTTTTTTTTTTTTTAATTGAAGATTCCCAGACTAACACATTTTCCAGTGATCTTAGTTATAAAGCCTACAGAACATTTTAGAGAGAAGAAAATGTTACTGCTAAAAGGAAGACTTTTCTTGGCAGGGTCCCCTCTCACTCTCATAACAGTGCTGCGGTATAAGGCATGCTTCTGCAATCTTAAGCTGACCTATTTGTTGATGTATTTCAGGTAGCCAGATGTCCCAGTACTTTAGGAATTCGGAAGAAAATGATATTGAACTGTTTGTCCTGGTTTTGGTGCAATCAGCCAGCTGGCTATCCACTGCTCCCTTCCAGTCCTCCCTCCCGCACCAAAAGCCTCCAGGTCACAGGCTGACCCACAGCACATCCCTCCCTACCTTCGAAGATGAACCTGGGGTCCAGCTACATCTGTGCTGAGGCCTCTCGTTGTGTGTCTGGCACACAATGAATGTGAGGCTCTCCAAATGTCAGAGCATGCCAGCTGATGCACATTGAGATTTAGAGCATCACAGATTTCATTGCACAAACAAATGCTCAAGAACTTGACAGGGGAGTTACCGTCTTTGCAAGGGAAGGAAAACTTGCCAAGGGTGATTTAGCTATAGGTTAGGAGAGCACTGAGGAGAGGAGTAATGAGGAAGGCTGACCAGGCCCTGGGTGTGTAGAGGGAAACAGAAACACAAGCAAGAAGCCTGCAACCAGGTAATTCTCCTGTCTCACCCTCCAGAGGCTTCAGCTTTCTGGCATTACTGTTCCCAGAGGAAGTGCCCCAGACCTACTTTCAGCTGCCAAAATGTTCTTCTACCAATATGAGTTAGCTTAGCTAATGATGCACTGTGCCTTGCAAGCACAGACATCTCATCTACACCTAAGCGTGACAGCAAAATTCAATCAAAAGATCTTCCTTGAAAATTATTTCCTTAATCAGGGAAACCATTTGCTCAGGCTAAATGACTCATGTCCCAAAAAGAACCACCAGCCCAACAGATCCCAATAAAATTCATGCTGCTTTCTGCTCACTCTTACACTCTCCAGCCTTTCCATCACCATCCCTCAGACCACCACTTTTAGTCCACAAACCTCCCAGCCTCCTGCACGTGCTCTGACTGTTGGTATCTGCAATCCCAGGGCAGCAGCATTGCCCCAGAGCCTCTGCTTGCTAGAGGATCATCTCTCAGCAATATAGGGGGTGGGGGGTGAGTGAAGTGGGGAGCTCAGTCTTGGCTGTCTTGAAGGCTAGGGGCCTCCCAGCACCCAATCTTCTGAGCAGAGCACAGAGTTTGGCAGAGCTGTTAATTTTCTTTTTTTAACATAAAGCTCCATCCTGCTCCAAGGTACCACCCCGGGACACCAGAGGGAAGCAGCAGTGAGGATGGGAGGATGCTTGGTGAAACTGTCTGGGCTTCAATCAGGGCTTAGCCCCTCTTGTCTCTCCACTGCTTTCTCTGCCAGGGGGTTAAATTAAGGAAAATATGGTCTGGCAAGAGAGAAGCCCTGTTTTCTGCAAAGGAAAGGAACAGCTGCTGAATACCTGGGACAGCAAATGTCAACGGGACTCCATTAACGTTCATTCAGCTAAAGGGCTGGATTTCCCTTCCCCCCAGTTGTATAACTCTAATTTCACTGACTACAGTGATTCCACCAGTCTAATTAGGCCCCCAGATAATAGTCAAAGTACTTATTATGTTATCTTTTCACTGATTCTATATTATACACATTTGTCTGTTAAATACAGTGATTCGATTTCCCAGATTTACAAACTTCAGTTGGCAACCCACTTAAAAATCACAAGCTACCTGCCGCTGGTCTGGTATGTTCTCTATTTACAGCAAGCCCAAATGTTTTCTTTATGCTGTCAACGAAGAGAAACTGTTTGGAAAAAAAAAAATAATAAAAAAAAAAAATAATTGAACATCAGCCACTAAACCAGCAGGAACGCAAAATATTTCCATGAAAGGGAATCCAACAGGACCAGCGATCTGTAGGGTAACTATTCTCAGTGTGAGGAGGAAAAGTGAGCCAAGTGCAGAAGTCAGGCTTGTTTCCTCTCTCCCCATAGCGTGTCCTATCCCAGTACTTTCTGAAAGCAGGGTACACGAAGTTCCTAGGCACAGCCATACTATTCCACCCCCTACCGGGAAGCTATTTATTTTAACAGCCACAGAATCTTTTCATTGTGTTCTTGGTCTAAACAGTTGGCTGTGCATGTGAGAGAGGTACAGCTGCTCTTTTACTGGGAACTGTGGGAGCAAGAGAGGAGGTGTCAGGAAGGAGCAATGTGCCCCGGCGCTCTGCCCTCCTCCTCCCGCCTCCGCCAACCAGCTATAAACAAAGTTACTAAAACAAAGGAACAACATCAAGTTCCTAGGTTGAAAATAGCCCCACATTCATTCAGGAAAAATTCCCTTTCTAGTTAGCAGCGGGCTCGGATCGCTGGTGGAAGGCACTGCTGTTGCTGCGGGGGGCTACTCTTCCCCAGAGCAGCTGAGCATCTCCTGCCGACCCCGAACCCCAGGGCTCTCCCAGATTTGGTGCCTAATCCCTCTTTCCAAAACAGTTCTTGATGTCACTGGTTTCTGCACCGTTGCGGGAGGATTATCCAGCCCTATGCTTCTTTTACAGGGATTCTGAGTTGCAGCAATTTGAGAATCAGTTACCACTAAGGGAAAACAAAAACAAAAACAAAAAACCCCTTAAACAAACAAACAAACAAAAAAAAAAACACAAACAAAAAGTAGCAGCAGTGATCTCCATTGGAAAATCAACACTTTCACTCTCATTGGACATGAGGGCTGCCTTGCCTGCCAGCAGTCCTGAAGGTATCACTACACCTTTCTGATTAAAGCAAGGATACCACTGTCCCACTGTGCAAAATTTAAATTTAGATTGCGAATTTTACACTGGTTAGGACTGAAGAAAAATTGCTTTGGCTCACTGATATTTCAAAGGTGTTATTTTTCCCCTTGTGCTTAAAACAGCTTAGGATGATAAGATCTCTATTCCCCATATCTGTCTTTCAGTGGCTTATTACTGGGTGCAATTTTAGCAAATGTTTGTCATTTATTCACAGAACCACAGTGGCGCGCCTGTTTCCAAAACTGCATGTTACACCTTTCATCAAATGTCATTCCTAATGCAGGTGGGTTTAGTTCCCAGAAACAAATAGGGCTTAGAGAGCCCAGGTGCAAGGGATGGCTGCTTCCCACGGCATCCCCTGGCGTCAGTGGGTGCCCAAGCCCATCCCTGTCCCCCCTGGGCACCATCCCCACTGCTGAACAGCGAGCTCAGGGAGCTGATTTGGCCAAGGAGTCCCCACTGGTTATAGGGGAGGAGAAAGAGATGTTTGCATACGTGTTGCATGATCTCAGACTGCCATAAAAGATGTTACTTAAAAGCCCGAAAGATATTATTTATTTTAAATTGAAAGGAAAACAAAGCAAACATTACTTAACCATGTCTATTTTCCCGGTATCCCCCTAGACTTGCTGAGGGACCCTGGAACTACGGCAGGCATTTAGTCTTTCCCTCTTCTAAATAGTAAGTTAAAAATTAACTGCTTCATCTTCACATTGCTCACTCCTTAAGTAGTTTAAACTTACTTTTAACTGTTACATGCCAACAAAACAGGTTGCTTAATTGATTTGACCTTTCACAGTATTTTTTAATTTTCAATCTTAGTTTCATTGTTCCATCTGGCACTTTAAAACGGCATCTGGTTAACTGTACTTAACCAGCTGATCACTGTACAGTTATTTTTAAATGTAATGTATGCTTAAACAGATGTTATTTTTATAGATGTAGATCTAAACTGCACTTGTATACGTGCTATGTCTGCATAAGCTCTTTCTGCAATTCAAATGTTGACACCAAAAATTACAAGCCAGAATGCTTATGAACTTCACTATTATGTTACTGCACTTTTTTGCAGCTTGTTAGGTAAACATCAATTCAGTTCTTTTTTCTCTGTTCATTGCACATAAATAAAACATTAGCGTTTAGTTTATAAAGTGATGAACATTTTGCTGTGTTGGATTTAGCTTTATAAATACAACTGCTGTCAGCAAGAAAAAAGGATTTATTGAATAAATAATAAGAAATCTAGAGGAAAATGAAAGTATAAATATTATGCAAAACACGGTGTCTGTCCACAAGACACATAAGGGTCTTCCGACACATAGACATCCCATGTGAGACTATTTAATAACAGGGCATTTTTGCGAGATATAGTCAGTCTTCTGAAGCAAAAGCAGATTCGTAAAATGCAGCACAACACTGATAGCTGTAATTGTTAGCAGTAACTGGGGGCTCCATTTTTAACATTGTACAGTGGAAACCTCAAGTTCAAAGGTCGCCTGAAGTCAAGAGTTTTACAGAAGGGATAAAAATGGAGTGTAGGATATGACTAGTCTAATAGAACTAGCACTGGCAATCTATTAAATAAATAAATTTCTATCATAATTACTAAATTTTACAGAATATTGCCTGATTTTACAGTTTCAAGCAAATTCATTTTTATTCACTATGGTTAAGACCTCATTCTTCCAAACACTCTACTGAATTTAGTGTTAATTACCAAGGTTCGGACAGAGACGAGCCCAGAATACATATTTTTTCCATTCATTTAATGTTTATACTTTGTTTATTAAATTACAGGTTTTGAATCCATGTATTAATTAGATAGGTCTGGGAAACACAGAACACAATATACAAGCACCCAATCTCAAAACCCCAGATTAATTTTGAGAACAGCAAGTGGAAAAAGTTTTCCAGTCAGGACACTGCTTCTTGTTTTTTGTTTTTCTGAGATAATAACGGTTTCTACAATATCTAATATATTTTCTCCAAAAGAACTTAAAATGCAATACATTAAAAAAGATTTGTGTAATATGCAAGGGTGTATGTTACTTTGCACAAAGGAAGTGGTCACGGCACTGAATATTTCACAGAGAACTTTTAAGTATCATTCTCAAGGTTAAAAATTGCTGTTATACATAATACCTCAGTAATTGATAGACATTTTCTCTCTCCAGAGCCCATTTTCTGTGAAAAACACCACATAACATCTGTTCATAAACAGTCCTTCTGTGAGAACACTGACACAGGTCTTGAGCTTCTACTGGCTCAATTCCCCTGCCATACACAGATGGCACGAGGTATTTATACAGCTGAATTCTTTGTAATACAAGCTCAACTATATCTTCAGGTAAGACTATGGGCAAACATGTGCTTATACTATTCTGCTAACTTACCTCAAGTCATTTAAACAGTTCCCTCTGACACAAAGACAAATTGTATCATGCCGTTATGCAAGTGTTTTGTCTCAAAATCACCTTCAGCAATCAGCACAGAGCTCTGCAGAGATAAGGACATTTTGGGGCATACAAAACCCGCCAGGTTTCATGTTAATGAGCTAATAGTTATATTAAGACTCAAGACTTAGGGCTATTCTCCTTGATTTTGATGTATGTGTTTCCCTTTTATGGAAAATATTTGTTTTGATGGTATAATATCTTGCTCTTCTGCATGCAAAATGTTAAATAGAGACAAACTCTGGTATTCAACTTTCACATACATCGCAACAGAACGAGTAGGTTTAGCCACAGTTTTCTATATGCTATGTTGCTTATTCCCTCTAAGCAATTCTGAGTGAATAACACTTTATAATGCATTCAGAAATTGCTTTCCTATCTATTTCCATGAAATTATGGAAGGTTTCAGTTGACTTCTGAAGAAATCTAGGTACCATGACACCATCTGCCAGACGACATCCTAGTCCTACGCACACATATGCCCATGCTTTGACTGTGGTCTGTATACACTTAAGAAAGAAAGCACATACGTAGAGATTTGCAAGGTGAGAGCCTTGAAAACTAGAAGCTCCAAAACCAAGGACAGCCTGTCGATGTTTTGAAGCGGGGGGGAAAAAGTAAACTTTGGGCAAAATTTCAAACATAATTAAATCTCCTTCAATCGTTCTTTCCATACCTCCAGCCCTAGCAAGTTACTGAAGTCCACGTTGGTAATTTAGGAGAATATCATCTACATAAAAGCATGGGAAAAAAAAAAAATCAGAATTCTTGACAAAAGAAACCTTGAATGAGGATACATACTGATAAAAATCTGAAAAAAACAGATATATATTTTAGGTCATTCTTTCAAGCAAATGTAGAATATACCTGCAGGGGACTAGTGACCAACAGCTTAAACTGTACATAGATTCTTATTTTACCTATGGAAGATTCAATAAAAAGGTTTTTCTGGGAACTACTCATCCTCCAGAATAAATCAAAATGTACTTTCCCTGTTCAGGGGAAGTATGGGACGTGTCTCAAGAGACCTAAATCTGTGTGCTGGTTGGGTGACCCCATGAAGGTGGGCTACATCGTACAGCAGAAGGGTAAAGCAGTGGTCCTAGTGAATAGCAACAAAGCTCCTGTTGTGTGAAATGAGAGTGGGGAACCCTCCAACAGGCACAACACAACTCTGCTGATTCCAGAACTGCACCTTGGCATTATTAAATACGGACAAGGAGGCTGGATTTGTATATTGGCAGTCACAACTACAATGTCTAGATGGATAGAGATGCTTAACACGGAAAGAAGTGTCCCTTATCAGGGGACAGAAAACAGTTAAAAATTTGAAGAATGGCAGTTAAAATAGTAAAACAAATCTAGTTCTGTTTTCAGCTGCACCTCAGATGCCCTGCATGGTACAGGCGTGTCACCGAATCACACTGTATTTCTTTGGTCGCTGCCTGTAACTGGAAATATTACTAATGTTCCCTGGTCTCAGGAAGATGCAAAATAAGCCTGTTTGTGTTTGTGATGTGCTTAAGCATTATAGCCACCAAAACCCCAATAAATAGCATGTCCTCACTAAATGTCTTTGTAATAACCTTTTTGAATTTGGTGGCTTCTCAGATATACTTGCATTTTTTTTAAGCTGATGAGAAAAATACAGTTAAATACAGATAAGTTTAAAGAGAGATTATGTGGAAATGGATGCTACTTGCTTTTTTTATACTTTATTATATAAGAATTAACTCAGAATGACACCAAATGCATTATTCAATTTAAATATCGTGCTTGCTTATGGCCTGTAATATGATCCAATGCATTGTAAGCAATGTCTTGACACAGTATATGTGATGAATACAACTCAGTGTATCAAACACCAACTGTACTAAATCCACAGTAATGCTCCATTTTTGTAAGTTCTTTATGCTCCAGTAGTTTTCATTTTTATGTAAGTATGAACCAAACAAGCTCAGAATAAGTTCCACCAAACACTTGTTCATTTACAAGCATCAGGCACCTAATATTTATCAATTAAGGGTTGTAGAATAAATAATGCAGAGAATAATTTTATAACATTGATATTAAGAAAACATAATTCTCCAAATATAATTGGACCTGCTTCTCTTAGCAGTGAACTGTTTTAATTTTTCCTTCCCTCTAAATACTCTTCCCTGCTACCAAGAATTATTTTACCCAAATGGTGTTTCAACTGCACTTAATGCACATTATAATGATCATGTCTTTAGCTTTTTTTCTTTTGAAGTTCTTTTTAATTACAAAATAATATCCTGTTTGAAGACAACAGCTTTGATATCTCCCTCTGCATTTAGTAATTATAAACTTGTTCTCACTACCAATATATTTTGCATGTTGTTAGTTTGTTGTGTTTTCCTATTTTTTTGTTTTTAAATACAGGAAGCATAACTTGGGTGACAAGAGGCTTTGCCTGCAGGTCACATGGGAAGCAGAAGTCCATTTCAGAGCCCTGATGTCCACAGCCAGGACTCAGTAATCCATGACTGTCATTGGGATAAAAAGCCTGGAGCAGATGTGTGAGAAGCAAAGCAGTGTCTGGTGTGGCTGGGATGTAACTGTGGGAGTCAAGAAAGCTGGCCTGGTCCATCAGCCCACCGCATCCATCTATTCACTGGACTGCATGATAACGAGCAGAATGAGCACCCAGCAAGAGACATATCCAAAGCTAACCCAAAAATTAACGAAAGAGTGATTTACATCCCTTTCTCATCAGCATCTGAAAAGGGATTGGCAATCTCTAAGCTTCATATGTCCAAAACTGAGAGATTTAAGTTATTCACATTTGCTAGCATCTTTGGGACTTCTGAAAAAAGATGTTTCACAAATGAAAGCTATTATGACATCCAACAACATGAAACAAAACCATACGTTTTTAGGCAATGCAAATTAACAGAACTGCCACACTTGTGTTGAAATCTGCTGAATAATTTTACTGAGAAGTGATCTGCTGATATCTTCTGATAGTTTTACTGCAGATAACAAGATGCCAGCTCCTGCTCTGTTAGACCTCAGCATCACAGGCAGAAATGCTGTGATGCCCAGCAAGATCCTGATACATTGGAAGCAAGCACACAAACACAGAAGGGTTAAAAGAGTGCAGTCCTAGGGACGTCTGGGCAAAACTTATTTTAGCTTGGATTTAGACCAGAATTTGCCATTTGAATAACCCTAACATATACATGACAGAGTATAATGTACGTCCTTTTTCTGAGCTAGTTTACATAACTGCCTTTGTAGACTATGGTCCGACAGCAGTGCCTTTTGGGAATTTCACTGTGGTCAGTAAGATCTTTGTTTTAATAAAACTGTATAACAAAATATAGCTTTTACTGGCTGTAAAATATTAAGTGGGAAATACGGTGTAGGGAAATAAGAGACACATATTGAAAAGAAGTGGTGTTTTTTTTAATAAAACTTCCATACAATTGTAAGGCACTTGAAAAGTATGATCCTTTCCCCTTTATGTATGCACATACTCTCTGATTCAGAGGAGAAATGTTAAGTTTAATTAGTGCTGTGGACCCTGCAGGAATGTCTTGTACGTAAGAAAAAAATCACTGAAATATGTGAGCTAGAAAGATTTCATGCGTATATAGTTAGTCATATAGTTAAGTGTTTGCAAGATCACCCCGGAGATTGAAGCCACTCCAGGACAAGGACCTCATCTTCATACTGGCGTCTAATGCACCTAGCACACTGTTAGTGCTCTAATAAATAATAATAATATGTTAGCATTAGGTGAGCATCTCTCGCATGATCAATTTCCTGCTGTTGCAGGAGGGTGAATGTTGGTGGACTTTGATCCTTCTGAGATTTTATGTTTCTATCATAAGAGAATCATAGCACATAAGCACATTTTTTACTAATGCAGTAAGTAAGGTGGCAATATATATTGCACTGACATTAAATGAATATTAAAAGGGATTGAAACCATTTCCACATCATGAGGGAAAAAACCTCCAAGAATTAGATATACAGTAGCTATTCAAAGATACCACTTTTAACCTTCTTCATAGATTAAAAAAGTCAAATCCATTAGAAAGAAAATCTAGTGTTAAAGGTATAAAGTAACCTAAAATACAATTGTTGTTGTTGTTTCTGTTTTGTCTACTGCCAAATCTCCCTCACCTCTTTATACACAGCCCATCACTTTTCTGTTCCCCACTCTCTCATCTCATTGTAACACCTCAATAATGTATTACAGCACAAATCCTAAATGCACAAAGTCTTAGTTTAAAGAAAAAAGTGAGATAGAGCACTTCTGTATATAAATAATAAAGGCAGATGTTTCAAAGAGCGATATACATGGCAAAACATCTTATTTGTTGGAGGGCATCAGTTTGGTGTACATTATTAAATTAGAGATTTCAAACCAGACTGAACAGTCCTCTTTTTTACCCCTAATTTGTTGCATCTTGCCAATTCAATGTTTTATTATGTTTTCTGTCATAATATTACTCTTGTCCTTAGAAAACATGTATTTATTCCCACTTGGAATATAGTGTAACTACTGTAAAGCACTGCTCAAAAGATGACTACAAATTCTGTCTGAGAATAGAAAACTTGAATTCTTCTATTATCCAAATATTTTTCAAAGATTTCGCTTTTGTATGCATGTCTATTGCTGACACATATAATGAGATCATGGGAAAAGCCACACAGCTGACCTGAACTTTGGGGTATAGAAGTATAAAACTATGAGATCTAATAAACTCAGTGCATGACCCCGTGTGTTTTTTTGACTTAAAGAACTAAATGCTATTGTGAGAGGAATGCAAGCCTACATATTTTTTCCTGTAGCATAGCAGAGCTCAGATGTATTATATTTACAGTTGTCTATAAATGTAACGACATAGCATGAAGCATATAGACATCTCTGGTCTCCAGCCTCACCAAGAGAATATCCCGACACCTTCTTGTCACACGCAAGGCAGATATTATTTTTATGCACCAAACAGTAGGCAGGATGCAGCAACAGACTGACTCTGTGCTACCACAGTGTGTCTGAGAGGCTGTCAGCACATACTTTGCCTACTTAACGTAGCTCTTTCAAATAACATAAAAATACATTGGGCTTCGATTTTCCACCTAGCTCTTGATATGCCTGGCTAGTAAACAGGGAGACAAAGTTTGGTACATCATTTGGAAAATAGTTTATCTCGAGAAATGTTGCTCTAGAAGATAGTAGCTACAAATCTCAGCTGTTGAGCTCTGCATATAAGACCAGTTATTACATTTAAGGGAAAATTTAAGATGTCCTAAAGATTATAAACTACCCTTAATTAACCCCCATGGATCCCATCAGGACTGGAATGGGCATGCCTAAATGAAAGGCATCACTGTGTATAAGCTGCAAGCTGTGGAAATTGGAACTTTAGCATATAAGTATATAGGACTAACTCTGTCCTCTGAGACTCAAGGATTATTTTGGTATTTAGGATTTAAGCAAGAACTTCAGAAGAGCACTAAATTCTGAGGGAAATGCAGGAGTCTATTACTGCTTGAAAACTAGATTCTTTCAAATATACATAGACAGAAAAAATCCCCAGTAGCACAAGTGATATTAACTTACAAAGGACGCATTCTCATAAGAATAAAATCAAGCACCAAAACTTAGTATAAATTACAATCTAAAGCATGACTATTCCAGTAAAACTAAAAAAGAATTTTTATTATGTTAATTCTTGAAGATTTCTTTAAAATGTTTTTGTTCATTGTTCATTTTTTATATTTCATTATTTTCTTATTTAACTATAAATAAAGTGTGAGTTAATGGTTGGTATTACAAACATGTTACATTACAAAGTGTTTATTTCTTTTAAATTCTCACCCTGTATACCTGGCTTCAATTAAGTAAATGTTGGAGTGTGAGACAACAAAATATAAATACCTGCCTAAATTATAAGTTATATATTCAGTTTAAATAATGGAAAAATTCTTCTCAGCCCCGTATTAGCTAGTAGCTATACTCAACATTCGACCATTGTTTATTCTCTACTAACTAATCATCCTTCATGGTCTTTCAAAAGTTCCTGGCATTTCACTAGTTTACACATTGATTGAATACTGTTCCCAGAACTGCTTATGGCACTGTGCCAAATGCTGTGATAATCAGCTGGAAGATTTATTCCAGTTGAGGAGTGTTATAAACATAAGGATTCATAAGGCTCAGCATTGAAAATGAATACTGATGCTTTCTTTGAGATGGCTGAAAACTTTCAGTGAGCCTTCAATAAGGCACGATGATAGTCTTTACAATTTCCTTCTATATACAAGCTTTGATTTGAAAAACACATTCATTTAACTTGATTTGATATAAATATTAATAACCATCAGAGGTTTTAACAAATTAAAATATAATTTTACAGTGGCATGTGCAGAGCAAATCGTACATGAAAAAACCTTAAGGAAATTCATGGATTAACTACTGTGCGTGGGATCAGACACATTTGCTGCAACAGGATATATTATTATACTGGTAGATGGGTGGAGAAAGAATACAAAGGAAGCTGAAAAAATTCAAAGGGAAGCAGCTGGCAGGTAAATGCACTGAGCCAGAAAGAAATAATAAGGAGAAAGGCAGTAAGTGGAAAACGGAAAGGATAGTAATTTCTTAAATAAAGAAACAAGAAGTAGAGAGAAATGTAAGCTAGAGACAGGAACATTGAAAAAATGCAAAATAGCAAACATTCTCAGTTAGAAAGAGGGAAATGCAGTTTGCTTACTAGACTAACTGTAACAGTAAACTAATATTACAGAGACTGAAAAGATTATACTGAAAGACTATCGGCTTAATCAAGAACCGGTGAAACCATACAGCATGACTGAATGGCATATCCAATGTCTACAGGGCTAAAAAGAGCTTACCTAGAAATTAAAAGTAGTAGTAAAATGAACAAAGCAATTTAATTGATTTGTATGGCTGTTGCAGTCACTGAAAATATCAAAGCCAAGGCATTCAAAACTTGTAGGTATGGGTATCCAATTTGATACATCTGAGAGGTGCCTGACGGTCTTCCAAATATCTTTGTCAAATAAAGATGCCACTTTTCTTATTGCATGCAGTTGTGATAGACTACCCCTTGATGATCAATTCCTCAAAACCATCTCCAAAACTGTTCTAAGAAGCACACTCTTTTGAGCAAGGAGGTGTCGCCCTTCTCCTCATAAAAACATTGCCTCTTGCATACATGTTCACAGTCACCCATACACTGAACATTCAGATAACAGCGCGCTGAAATCTCCAAGCAGTCATTAGGGCCTTCTGCACTACAAGCATCTTTAAATATTTGGTCACACAAAGTTTATACTCAAGGATAACAGCTACCTAATAAAGACCTCAGAGTCTTAGATGAGCATCCCATGATAATGCTTTCAGAAATGTGATGAAATAATACTTCTAAAATCTAGTGTCTAATAAATATGGAAAATGCAATAGATTGAACTCCACAAACTTCACACTTAATTCAGAAGAAATTTGATGGTGTGGAAGTCTTCAGGTGTCTCTACTTTTGAAGGAGTTATTACTTTTTTATGCCTTGTCTTAGAAACAGGTAACAATTAAGTATTTCACAGACTGGTGGAATGGAGATATTGCTAATACCTAAAAGTATCAGAAGCAGCATACCACAACACAACCTTGTCTCCAAAAGCCTTGATATGTATTTTACATCTTCACTCAGATGAAACCAAGGTACAATATTCATACTGAAAGTCTTGTGTGGGAACTTGTGGTTTCCTCCTTATTGCATGGGACGTGTTCACCCAACGAGGTAACTTTGGGTGGTCAGTGGCTCTCTATGGCGATGCTGGAGCCAGGGGACTCAGGTGTTCTAGTGGTTATTCCTGTGGGAAAAGGTGATGTTTCACAAGAACTAACAGAAGTATACATTTTGAAAGCTGCCAAAGTATTATGTAGCTATAGAAAATAGTCAATAGAGGACCTCAATATTTTAATGAGTGAATATTTTGAATTGCCTGAAGAAATAAGACATAAGCAAAGACTTGCATATTCTGAGTATGTCTGGATGAATGCAGCAAGGAGAATTGAGAGGGGAATGAGGAGACGTGAATTACGATGTTTATAAGAAAATAGTTTCTTGGCAATATTTCATCATCTTTTAACATGATTGCTATAAGAATGAATTAGTGTTTTGCCTTTCAAAAAACAACATTTTTAAAAAGCCTCCTCAGTCCACTCTGCAAAAGAGGTTTGGATGTGGACCTCTTATTGAGTATTCCTGAACCACTGAGTTTCTGATATTTTATTCTTATGACAAAAGCTCTAAGAAGAAAAGGAAATGGCAAAACAACAGTCCATTCCCTAACAGTGATTTAAAGGGAAGGAACAGTGAGAAGACCACTAACTCACATAAGAATCTGAATTGTTGTTTTGTGGATTTTCTCAGATGCCAAAGGAAGGCTTTTTAGTATCAGTAGAATTTAAGGGAGAGAACATGAGCAAAGCAGCAGTGTGCTGTTGACAGCATAGCCCTCCAAAAGTGTCTTAAGTATTGGTAATACACAGACAAGTACTAAAGATGAATGTCTGAAACCCAGTCTCCCTCCATTGGAGTTACCACAAATGGGAGGGAAATCAGACATGTTTATGTGTAAAGGAGAATTATGCCTGGTATCTGTTTTCAGCTGTGCTGATGAGGACCACTTCTAGTTTGGAAGCCCTGTAGACATACAAATGTGGCCAAAAACACGGTCTAAAAAATGTTGCATCACTTCTCATGTCTCTACTCAGAATCTGATGGGTATTTCCCATCCTCTTTGCAGTATGGATCCCAGAAGAGGATGTATTGCCCTATTAGTGGCCTTGACACTGCAAATGGGGCAAGACCACTTCCCTTCTACTATTTCATATTCCTCTTTTTCTGCTTTGCATTGGTGCTTTTTTCTCCACATTGTCTTTTGTATACTTTATAGAACATGCTTCTGAAGACATGCTCCTGGGTTGCTAGTGTAATATATACGTTAAAATAGAAAGGGGTGAATATGATTTCTACTCTTACATAACATGGATGAGATACTCTGGATTAGGGGCCAGTTGGGGAGGAAGAGAAGAGGGAAGAAATCTCTTGCATGTTGACCTCCTATACATGAAGGAAAAATTATGAAGAGCAAGATTGAAATTGCTCATAGTTACAAAATGTATAGACATTACGCTACAAATTAAAAATCCACTCATGCTTTAGGCAGCACTGTTGTGGTTCAATTGAATGACAAGAACTCCAATAGCAGATTCAAGCCATGTTACCAGGTAGCCACTTGGTAAAGGAAAGCTTGTGATGCCCAGAGCCTGCTACCTATCTTTTGCAGTCAGAGACTGTACAGACACAAGGCAGATGAAATTTTGTTACTAAATATCTTGCAGAAATACAACTATATTTAACCTTAAAGTGGGCATATCTGCCATTACTGTACTTGACAACTATACTGATAGTCTGGTATCAGTTACCTAAGGTTATATTTTTACCAAAGAGCCTCCAAACTGAAATGAATAATGCCCAATTGTTACCAAAAAAATGAAGACAAAGTTACAGATGTCTAAAAATCCCAGTCTGCTTTTGGTTTCACATTTAAAATATTGATTATATCAAAGAGAGGGGAACTGTCAATGCCAACAGGAAAATCATATAGCAAATGAGATCTCCAGAAGGGAACAATACAAACAGATTTATGTTTTTTGATGCCAGAAAAGGGATATCTGATTCTATTTGCATTGCTAACCAATCAATATAACTTATTAATCTAATTCTGCTGGAGTGCAGTACAGTGCATGTATTGATGTTCAGTGCTTTGTTAGGAAACAGATCAGAAACTATTTGAAGATCCTTAGTAAACATTCACAGGTCATTATACTTGAAGATGATAGATATTTTTTAAATACTCTTTATTTGAAGTGTAGTAAACTAGGAGTACCAGGTTTATCAATATGCCCTTAAGTTTAAAAGGTAAGGTGGGACAAAGCTTTTTGCAAAGAATGTACCATAGATACAGTCAAAACAATATTGTCTAGTTCTTCCTCTGCAAGTGTACTTGAAGGTAGCTGAAAGGGTTATCAACTTCATAAAAATAGATTTTCTTTCCTCGTATCAAATGGTTTAATACAGATTATAAAAAGGCATTCTTGCTATCATTTACAAATTCATGAAACATGAAATTCTAAATTAAAAACTAAGACTAGTCTGTTTCTAAATGAGAGACTGCAAATATTCATCATGATGGCTCCCAGACCATAGGTAATGATGTATAGGGTAGATGTGTCCCTGGAATCATCATGCACATTGTGGCCTGAGACCTTAATTTTGTGTCTTCTGCAGCTGGAAAGGTCAATGTTTTTGCTTCTCAACCATCCTCTCATTTCTTCTCCACATTTCTGCAGAGATTGCCATGGAAGGGGGAACAGTCTGATTTCTGTGTTTTGTTCAGTGTTTTCCCCAGTTTTTCTTTTGGGCAAAATAGCATACATATTAAAAGGGAGTTGGATAAGATAAGGCAAGTTCATATTTTGATAAAAATGCAGGGGGGTTTTAGTTTTGATTTAAATAAAAGAAGGCTATCTGACAGGTATTCTCGATGTCTGAAAAATAACTGTTCCTGTTCCAAAAGCATCCTTGACCAGATGAAATAGGCTATTTAGCTGTCTATAGTCAAAGTACAGATTAACAAGATTTTTTGGCTTTGCAGCATTTTGAAAGAGTGGAGCTGGGATCTCCATCAAAACCAAAACCACAACGATGCAGAGGACAATGCTGGTCATATCTGAAAGGTGCTATCCTTCCCGTCTAGTAGTACTCCTGTATTTTCCAAACTGACGTTAGCTAAATAAGGCTGTCCATGCACCAAGAGCAGCAGTTTCCACAGGAGGTGAAGGACATGTATTGCTGAGAGCAATTGTGAGTTGCTAGCCTACAAGGACTGTGCATCTGACAATCAATCCATAAACATTGGAGAGAGAGAGCGCAAAATTGGACCCTTTAAGTTATTTCCCCACATTTCAAATCTACTTGACAACAAACCTGAAAGCCAACTGTAATTTTAATCATCTAGTAATGTTTTATGTTAGCCAATTACAGGGCTCCGAGAGATTAGTTGAATGTTTCATGTCTGATAAATATGTGATTGGGACTAATTCACTTGGACCCTTCTCTAACCTGAGGTAGGTATAAATGAGTAGAGCTTCACTAAAATCAATCGAGCTGTATCCAGTTATACTGTCACAGAAATTGGTGCTATAGACTTAGGATAATTTTCCTAATAAAAATAAATTTTAACCAGTAGATTTTTGACTCATACTTGTAATCTAATATTTCAGGCAATATACAGACCTACTAAATCATCTGCTTTCCCTGCATGCATTCCAGATGAGCTTTGCTTTTTACATCTCTACCTACTAGCAAGAATGCTCATGAAACATCCCATAATTCAATTATAAGTACCTCTAGGAACCTTCTAATTATATGTTAGGCAGGTCAGAAATGAAATAGCCATGCTACCCTTTAGTCTTGGATAACAGACTTGAGACGGTGAAAAGAAAAGTTCATCTGTTCATTAAGAGGCCAATTGTAATACAGTTAAGGGCTTCGGCAAGCTGTTTTGTTGAGATCTGAATATCCGTGAAACAAGCCCCTCCAAAGCTGGAAGTTCAGCAAGTCCTGCCTTTCAGCCACTGCATCAGCAAAGAATGGGGAGCTAGTCTGGAGAGTAGGTACCGTTCATTAGTCATTTGTTTTCTCTCACACTAAATTCAGTTGTAAGAGTTCACAGGATCAGAATGAAAAACAACTACAGGTACTTAAAGGTGCTATTATTTTCTTAGAGAATTCTGCACTGGTCTTAATTAAATCTCCCATAGGGTTGCAGGGGTTTTTTAAAAAAAAAAAAAAATCATACAAAACAAGAACGTGTCCATCAGGCGGGTTTTTCTAAGCTTTGACAGCTCTAAATGCAGGCAGCTGCAATACAAGCTTGTCCTCAAATCCTTGACAATGACCTTAACCTCAGGGTGAAAGATAATGTAGTTGCTCTGCTCATTGTGTGCAGAGTGTCTACTGATCAAAGGCTTGTGGCAAAATATGTATATTTTTTTCTTATGATATAGACTATTGTTCACTGGCAACTCAAGTGATAATGCAACATTATCTCTATGACAGTTTATTTTTTTTTATTTATTCTTAAAAGTGAAGGAATGACACAAAATCAGGCAGACTTCCACTTGAACACCTAGACAAATGACTTTGCAATACCTTCCAAATTAACCCCTTCATAACCGCATGGCTAAAGGTGAAAATAAAAATTAAGTAAAAATTCTAATCTCAGCTACTTTTATCAGGGACTTCACACAAATGACAGGGAGTTTTCCCATATAGAGTGGTTCCTATTACACTTAGAACAGTGTTATTTAAAGCAGTATCTTCCAGTGGTGAATACTGTCACTTAACTGACTTCCTTGGAGTAATGACAATTTGCGTCCTAAGGTCCGAACGATTCTCAACCTGAGAATGTGCCTTCACTATTTAAAGCCAGAAAAATTTCGAACTGAGAAGAGAGGCAGCCATGTAGGATGACTGTATTCCAAGGTGCCTACCTTAAACCTAAATGACAAAGGAAAATTCGTACAGTAAAACTTCAATGTTGAGATTATTAACATTACACTATTAATATTTTTAATTATTATCAATATTTCAATAATAAATAAGTTTAGGAACAGCTATGAGAATATGTTCTGATTTAATGGGAGGGGCACAGTTGCCCCAGTGCTGCTGGAGGGAAGGAGGCATTCCACTGCTCGGCGAGGGGCAGCTGCAATGCCTGCTCTGCAGAGAGGCTCGACTTTGCTCCGCAATGACAGAACATATGGAAATTTTAACTGCTAAATATCAAAGTCTTTGTCATTCAAGTGCAAACCGCAATTTCTGTCAGTGTATAACCTGGCTATATTTTGAAGGTTTTCACAATAAAAGGCACGTTATGACATAAAGGCTGTACCCTCACCAACCTTCAAGTCCCTGTTCTGAAGTCTGGGCATAGCAGACCTGTTCAAAAAGAGCAGCACGATTGCAATACTTGCAAATATTTCTCACAGGAGCATACAAAAATAGTAATTTCAAGTGACACTTGTTAAGCACAGCATTTCTCACAAAGAGGAAAATCTTTTTCCAAAGGCATTCTGAACAAAAATAGGAAGAGACGTGGATAGCACAGAATGCACTTACACTACACATACCTTTTGGTGGGTGTGCACTCTGTGAACATGTCTCTTCTTATTCAGAGAGCTGGGTTTTTTTACATTACATTAGTCAGCTAAGAAATTAAGGGAAAAAAAAATCATTTTCATGTGGGAGCCAAAACTAAATAATTTAATGCTTAAATGAAAACATGAAAAGAAACTTCTTTTGGTTTAATTAAATATTTTACCGTAGGAAGATTTGATTCAGACATGAGATTCTTTAAAAATATTAAAGTGAAAGGAAGCTAAGTTTGGCCTTGAAAAATTATGTATTATTAAAAAAAAAAATGTTTTTGCACATCAAAACCTAAGATATTATTGAAATGGTCAAAAATCGCTTATCAATTTAGACCCAGATGTGTATAGAGATTTAATTGCTTTGTTACAGCTGAATATTTTGGCCCAAATCAGTCCAACCTGACTTTAGTACTAGTGGGATTCTGACGATCAACCAGATATGTTAGAATTGCCAGCCTACAAAGTGTTTGATCAAACCCAATAACATGAGCTTGATTTTACATAACAGGTATTCAAAGATGTGGTTGCTTCTTTTATTTTATTTGGAGAAAATAGAGGCAGAAACATAATTAGTGCATGTAAGAAACTTTGTGTACAAGCATTCAAATTTTTTTGAAAATTTGGTTCAATAACAAAATCATTACTCATAACTACAAACGCTAGCTTGTAATATTAATTATTTTTATCTACTCCCTTCTCTTAGTTATCAGTACCTACTGAAAAAACCCTGGCCTTCTCAACCTGAAGGGAAAAAAATTGGAGTCAGTCCAACTTTCTGTCTCAGGAGAGACAGTCCCAGTCTTCACTCATTTTCTGTCCACACCTATTTCAGATGAACAACATCACACAGATCAGTAATCCCCATCTGTGAGATCTGACCTTTAGATTAAAATAATCCTGCAGAAATCTATAGCTCCTCTTTTCTCAAATGGCTCATGCTCTTTCATGCCATTTTTCTACTTCAAGAATGTGTTTCTGCTTTTTCCAAGATGCTATTTGCTTGTGGTTGCTATTTTGTTCATTTTTAATGATTTCTTGAGAACATGGCTCACTAGATCATACCAAAATATTTCACTCCTTTTGTTCCATGAAGTACTCTGCCAATCAATTCAAGATTTTAATTTTTAGTTTTATCCTTTTTTTCTATTAAATGTAAATCTCACTTTAAAATAGGAGGAAAAATGGAGTAGAAACTGATACCAACTTATAAGTAGAAAGTTATATTGAGAATGTGTTAACATGATATTGTCAGACATTTATAAACTTCTTCCAATGAACTTTGAATTACCCTGGTCCTTTCATATTTTCCAGTTAACATACATACATCTGCTCTGCCATGTAATCAACTGATTGTTACACAAGCATTTGCTAAAGCTATGACAAACTCAGATTTATGAGGTCAGAAAGTTCAAACTTAATCCATTCAATAGCTGCAATTTATCGTCTGATGATAATTGTATACACAAACATTGTAATGATTTAGATGACATAGTGTAAAGATGAAATCCGTTTATTTTAAAAGGGTTTCTAACCCCTAAAATACGTTGCCATGAACACCTTTCTAGGTCCGCTTTTAACAACATAGTTATTATTGTTTTATTGATCAGGATTTTATTACTGATTTGACACTTATATTTCACACTGTTCAAAAAAAGGTGTAATTTTTCTACAAGAATAAGACTGTAATTAATTATATCATTACTGTGTTTTCAATTCCTTCCTTTTAAAGGGGCCTAGAAAAGAGTGCTGAATTTATCATACATGTATTATAAGGAATATGTAAACCTCTTTAAACAGAGAGAGAGAGCATGATCCTTTTGGAGATGATGGGATATGACATAGGCACTATATTTATAGATTCTTACCTCTATAGTGACCTGATTTTATAGTGACAGCTATTGTGAAATGGGATAGTAAATTATCAACTTAGCTTGGGTATCTAAAACTATTACTGTTCATTACTTTTATAACACTTATTAGTGACCATTCTCTAATATTTTCAACCGATAAGAAAACAACACGCAGAGAGCAGAGAATGTTATGGCAGAACAATGTTACATATACTATATCATATGTGTAATTTTCTATATGTATTCGTATACACATATACCCTCAGTTCACAAATGTAGGAAACAATTGCTACAAATGGACAGCAGCTGTATTAATCTATTTCTTCTAAACATAAAACATGTTAGTGATTGTAAATTTCAGAGAGACTCTAAAACAAGTAGCTAAATGTGAAATTTAAATTGATCTTTGGTTTATTGCCATTGATTTTGTCAATTTTCTAAATGTAACAGTGTTCACCACTGGGAACAGAAACCGGTATATATATCAGCAAAATTTATGCTTTCAACCAACATAAACTTCACAGGAGGAATGACTGTCCTTGCCATATAAAATAAAATGCATGTGAAGTGAAGGATTTTCTTCTCTAATTAGATACTGTATATTTTTTTTAACATCATGTTAGTAAATTTACCACATAAATTTAAATGCTATTAGCAATATTGCTTGCCCATATTCAGTTCAGTTTCCTTACTATAGATTTTCACAAGTACTTTGTGATAATGGTATTAACCCATATGCCTAATTCACACGTACAAAAAAAAATATCAGTACTCCTAGAAACATGCCTCTAAAGTGTTTTATAAAAATGTCAGCATAAGCATAACCTAAGCTGGCAGATACTTGTACAACTCTAATGCTAATTATTGTTTTCCCAATTAAAATACAGTAGATTTACATTTTCATACTGTAGTACCCACTTAGCCCATGAATCCCCAAACACTATGCCTATATGCAACTTCCACTTGTGAGTGGGGGTTGCTAAAACTGGTGTAAGAGAAAAAAATCCTACATTTTCCAGGCTGTTTCTCTGAGTGACAAGTGTGGGATTTTGCTCAGTGATGTAGCCGAAGTGCTGTTTCAGTTAACATCAGGAACCCGCCCTCATCAAACCCAGCTTGTTCAGTTACAGAAAATAGCACAACTGTCACAGAATGGCAACCCGAGTGTATTTATTTTCTTAGGATTCAAACCAAACCACCTGCAAACTTGCTTCATGAACATTAAATATGGGGGGGGGGAAAATGTACAACCTATTTTAAAATACTAAGTGAAATAAAATCTATGGCTGAGCCAACACATTTTGTGTTACTGGTCTTCAAATGCTTTCATTGTTTCAGTGTTATTAAGCAGCACTCAAGACAGACATGTGTACAAGACTTTATATTAGCAACCTCAAAAAAAGGTACTTTTTTTTTTTTTTTTTTGCTGGTATAATGTCTGATAAGATGTTAGCATGCAAAAACATTTGCCTTAAAAGATGGCATCACTTATTTAGTATTGTATTTCACTGGGTGGTGAAAAGATGTCCCTCATATTAACATATCTGCTACATATGCACATTCAGTCATTTCAGGAAGGCACGTTTGTTTCCTCAGAAAGTGATTTTTAAAAAGCATTACGAGCCCTACTGTGTTTTAAGAGCATTATGAGCCAACCTGTAAAATGAACACAAAAAAGGAGCAAAGAACCAGCAACACTTTCTGTTGCTCATATGCACACGACAATGTGATGAGCCTCCAACGAGGGGGCAGCAGCCAGAGCTGCTGCTCATCACTGCCACCACCACCCCCCCAAAACTGCTCCAGGGACACAGAGCAAGTACCTTGCCTGGGGACCCAGCAGCACTCCCCCCCCGGACCTTCACCCAGAGGTACACCAGTTCCTCCTGAGGATGGAGCAGCATGGGTTTTTTTTCCCTAAAAATGCGAGACGAGGTGAAGAGATGCTGGCGTTGCCCCCCTGCGCTGGAGATGACGCAGCTGGGAAGTAGGTCCCAGCGCTGCCCAGCTGTGACCTGTCCCATGTGTCCCACCTCCCTCAACACTCACCAGCCACCATGCCAAGGATCTGACAAGCTTCAGGGGAGGATGATTGGGGTGCAGTTCCCCTGGGCGAAGGAGAGATTTCCTGGGTGTAGCTCATTAGCAGAGAGGGCTTTTGCCAGTGCCAGCTTGTGGCATGACTCATGGCTCCGCTCTCCTGCAAACTGAAGCACTGACTGTATAAAATGATTTGCAAATAAGTGCTTACAGGTATGATAAGAAGTTAAATGCAATTCCAAACTATACCTAGCAAGGAGAGACTTTTCCAACTGTGCCGCTGACAGTGACTGACCCACCATCCTTGTGGTATTCACCCTGGAAACACCTATGGAAATGGTTAGCACCTTCGAGGCGAGGTCAGTCTTGGCATCTGCAAAGGCAAAACTCGCTCTTCACAGCCACCAGTTTTCTATGCCTCCTGCACTAGGCAGAAGGTGAGTGGGATTTTTAGGTTTCTAATGCTTTAAACTCCTGCTCCCTTTGCATGTAAGTACTCAAGTCCATTGCTGGAAGCAACTCACGGATTACCCCAGTTTGGTATTTTTCTCACCTCTGACCACACATCAGAGGCAAACAGCACAGCTCCCTCCAACCCAGCTTTTGGATGAGGGTTGCTTTTGCAAACAGATTTTAAAAAAAAAAAAAAAAAAAAAAAATTGGTTTCAAAATGCTCAAAGTAGAAGCTACCTTATGATGCAACTAAGTACAAAATATTCATTTGACCCTATCAAAAAGGCAGAGAAGAGAGTCCCTCAGATAAAGACATTTGTGTTTGGAAAGACCAACAGACCCTTATCTCTGATTCCTCCAGGGTGGGCCATATTGCCTTTTCTGTACTTCTTGATACACGTATTTCACTCAATCACAAACCCACCCACTTGTGCATTTTACACTGTGGCTGCTAGCAGAGCCTGTCTTACTTGAGCTCTTCGATCTCTGTGTTTCAGAAGGGACGGTTACAATGCAATGAGAAGATAAACAAGCTATAATATCTTGTTTTTGGTACTGAACTCATGTTATCAGCAGTGACTTTGACATTTGGTGGGAGCTCTCGTTTTCATACACTCTAGTTCTATTGTGCTTTTTCTGATAAGAAACCTCAGTAACAGAAGTGTACATCTGCAAATGACATGAAAAACCTCCAACTTGTACAGCAGTCTGACTGCATTCCCACTTCCACCAGTAATACAGCAGCTTAGGAGCTACTTCCAGTTTGCACTGGAAACTGGGAGGATCAGGGTCAGTCTTACAGTATCTAAATAAAATCAGTTTGAAGAATTTGGCAGAAACATCAGCGATAAAGTTTTCTTTTTACTAGAGCAAAATGAACCTTCTGACCTATTTTCTAAAGAAAAATGTAGAGTTTATCTAATTGGAAAAAATCTCTTCTCACCTGCTCTGCAGCGCACGTGGTCACCTTTGGCTTCAAAAGCACCATGCTCATCCTAACAGCAAAATGCTGCTCTGCCACTTTTAAATATATATAACAAATCCCCTCACTCTGAGTAAGCATGAGACAGTGGGACTCTCATCCTTATTTCTGCAGCCGTGGGGCCAAGATGGAAATCAAACCTTCAGTGGAAAGAGACTGTACCACTTCCATTTTATTTTCTCCCACCAACCCACTTTTTCAAAGACTTGTTTTCTAGAGATTTACTAGCAAACTACTGTCTCACTTTCTAGATCCCACATCACCGGGGGTATTTTTCATGTCTCCTACTGTGGGTAGTATCCTGGGGACTCAGGTAGAGCATCAAGCATCTGGCACCAAAGGAAACAAGGCATCTCAGAGGTTTGGCAGCCTGCAGAACAGCAGTAAAGGGATTTTCTTTCTGCCGACTCACTTTGTTTCTTTGGTGAAGGCCTTGTCCCCGGATGCCACGTTTGTTCAGAAACTGGGTGCAGTAGCGGGAGCCCCGCAAGGCACCTGGGGGAGGGATGCAGAGGTGCCTCGGGGTAAGGAGCTGCCGAGAGGTTTTGGCTGGGGGCACACAGCCAGGCATGCCTGCTCCCTCTGCTGAAGCGTGGTCCAGCTGCTCTCATCGGGCAGCCAGAATGGATGAAGGATTTGAGGTGGCAGCGGGGTTGAGGCATCCCCAGTAAGTGCCAGGGCAGGCAGGGTGCCACCGAGCTCTGCTTTCTCCTGGTTCACAGGTACAAATCATAGCTGCTCGGCCCTCTTTTTTTTTTTTTTTTTTTATCCTCTTCTCTCTGGAGGGTTGTGTGATGAGGTCAATTTAAGCTGTGCTTACCTGGAACTTCAGTTAGCAGAAGAGAAAATGCCAATTACTTATATTTAAAAATAGACTGAGAGAACATGCTTTTCTCTCTTTTTTTTTTTTTCCTTGCTGATTGCCTGGTGGTACTTATGGCTGAGAGAAAAATCAAAACACCATCACTGATTAAGCATTCAAGGGTTGTTTTTGTTTGGGTAGCAATCTAGAGGTGGAATATCTGGTGACAAAGGGAAAGTACACCCTGCCTCGCCCCAGGCACAAGGCATGTTGTTCTCTTCCAACAGTAAGTCTTATAAAAGCAATAGGTTGAGTTTAACTAATTTCACCATTTTACTAGCAAGGTCTCATATGCTCTACTCCACAGATTTACCCTGCACCAATGAAGACTGGTGCCCTTAGTGCAATAAATAAGAATGAAATAGAGCCCACAGAGTAGCAGCCGCCTGTTACGCAGCTTGTCATGTCAAAGCGACCTTCACTTGTCTGAAGAGAGACCAAAATGCCTTAAAGCTACTTTATAAAACACAGAAGTGTCCGTGTCATTGGCTACAGGTGAGCAATCAAGAGGAATTTAGAAACATCCAACAATTCGTCTCAAAGTTTCACTTTGATGAGCGAAGAATCCTTCCTTCATACGAAGGATGTCGCATCCGCCTGGGGAACAGGTGCTCAGAGAACGCAGCTGAGCTCCTTGGTTCATATTCACTGGAAACCTTTTGGACTTCAAACACTTCAGCTATTAGAAGTGGGTGCCTCTGAGACAAATCTAGCTTCCTTTTTATTTTGTTTCGGCTTTTGAAGCACATTTGAATAGTTCAATTTTACAGCAGTCAGAGGAGTGCTAGGACAGAGCCATGCTTGGTAAGTTATCTCCATGTCTTCAGATATATTTTAGGGTAACGGGAATTTTAGGAAGGAATTCAGAACTATATGAAAAAAAGACTTATGGTCTTTGCAGCCAGTGTGTTAGGGTTATTAAAATATGCTTTGTTATCTTCACACATGGTAGAAGCTTTATAAATTATTCTTATGGAGATGATTCCTCGTTTTAACGTCTGAACAGCCCTAAAGTTAGATGACACTTTGATTGCTGCTTTCACTGGGTAAGCACTAACAATATCTCTGACTCTCAGGAAAATGAATATTCCCATATTTTCCTCAAACCATCCATTTCAGACATGAAAGACAATAACAGAATTTTTCTTTGTTTTTCAAAACTTGTCCAGGGAGCAACCCTGGACTTGCTGCACATACACCAAACCAGAAGAGAACTACTATCCAAAGACGGTGAATGAAACCATAGAGAAGACCCAGAAAATAAATCCTTTAACATGTTAAGATACCTTCTGGAGATGTTTGTGCTCTGTCTGTTACCCAGTCTGTTCAGAGTATGGAAGAACAGAAAGAGCGAATGGATGCATCCTTGCCCTTCTAACTCAGGAGACATTTAAAATCTCTATTATTAAGGACTGAACTGGCATCTTGCAACATTTCTTGAGATTTAAAGAGTATCTGCAGTGCTCTTGAGCCAGCAATGGAGGATGGAAATGCAAGTGTATGCCTTGGGCTGCTACAGAGATTATTAGGAAAATTGTGTTAGTGCTTCATTTATTGCAGGGGCAGTAGCTCAGATATACAGAGAGAAAGAAGAGGTAGAAATAAGGGACCTCCCATGTGTCCCCACACGGTGGGGTGGGAGTGAAAATGGCATTTCCAGCACTGCTGCCAGCAGCACACATAACCTCTCCAGGGCATGGGGACACCTGTATCTCCTGTGTTGGAATCACAGTGCACTCAACCTCGAACCCAACAGCCTTGTCTGATCTTAAGGGATTTCAAAATATAGGGAAGGTAGTTTGGGGATTTGATTTTCTTCCTGAAAATTCTGTATGAACACCAATGTACAGACACATGGACTACGGGTGATTTTTCCAAGCCCCTTTTAAATGTTTGTGTGTCACGCTGTCTATTTGATGCTTGTATTGACTCAGAAATTCTGGTTCTTCAGAAAACAAAAAAAAACGTAAGGTTTTGGGACAGAGAACTACAAGTATGCTGGTATCTATAACAGATTCTGAAGAATTTAGTATGCCAAAAATCAGGTATAACACTTTTAACATATGTGTATGATGGTAGATTTTTAACACAGAGTAAATATTTTTGCTTAGAGTAATAGGAACAAAATATTTTTTAGTGCTTAAAGGTATTAGTTGAAAAGTGTTTGTCAAGTGGCTGATACGGATGTTGTTTCATCAGTACTCATACAAGACACTAATAAAGTCAAACTTTATTTTTCCAGACACTCTCAGAGCAAGTGTAAATTTAAACAGTAAGCTATTTTCAATACATTATGGAGTGCCTAACCGCCGGACAGAACTGACAGATGCATGTGTACATGGGATGATTTCAAGAGATAAAAGCACATGTTTGGGGTTTCGGTTTGAGGCATACTTTCCACAGGATGAGATCTCTGATACCCATTATTTGTTTTGCTCTTGCCAAGCTAGAGACGTTTCAAGCATGATAACAATTTTTAGAGTTTACTCCGTTGAAACATTTACTTAATTTTAACAATGCAGAATGCTATTTGCAGGCTGTTTCCAACACAAAAGCCCATGATATTTCCTATAAAAATTATGTAAGTTTAAATTTGGCTCCTTAGACAAACAAATATAATTAAGAAGGTTATTTAGCTGGTCATCTACACATAAGTCAGTATCACTACTGCAGAACACTCTGCTTAGGTCCTGCCTACACTTGGGCCAGAGCGGGTCGTGACACGTGAAGCCCCCTTCAATACTTTATGAGTTTGGGTCTTGGCTGCACCATCCAGCTTTGTGTTGCAAAACTCATCACTGAAGCCATCCATGAACAGTGCACTATTCACTGACATTGACCTACTGGTTTCTATGCTACTGTCTTTCCAGTCATGACTTATATATGGATCCCCCAAGAAGCCTCAGAACAAAAGGTTGTGGGGTTTTTTGTTTGTTTTGTGGTTTTGTTTGGTGGGGTTTTTTTATTTTTTTCCCTCTCCAAATTCTTATTAATCATCTGCCTTTTAAAAAACAATCCTAATCTATGGATTTTATTAGGATATATTTATCCAAGTTGTTATGGCAATGGTACATTAGAAATCAAATGAAATATTTGTTGGCATGACAAAACTAATTGTTGCCTAGAGTCTGGAAAAAACACAACAGTAGTGATAACATGACGCTAATATGGTTTGTTTGAAGTAACAACAGTGTATCAATTAAATTGGGGCTAAGCTACACAGCCTTCCTAAGCTATTTAGCTGATGCTCAGGGATGTGACACTTTACACTCTATGCCAAAGGAAAATGGTTGGACATACTGTGCTAATGAGCAGCTGGAATTTACCATTTTCTGTAATACACACTCACTTTCTTGTCCAGTGTTTTGTACTGTTGTATCCTTCAACTGGTAACATGAATAATATTTCTGCACCTCCCATAGCAACAGCATTATGGGAATCTTTTTTTCTTTTCTCTCCAAGTAGCTTGTGGAGTAAATAAAATCTTGACTGAACTTGAGATAAGATTAAGTCACAGTGTTCCAACATCCAGGCATCAAACTCACAGAGAAAAGTTATGGAGTTGCAGGCCATTGCTTAAAGCCCTTGCTTTAGGATTCCTGATCCTGTCTCCAGGTTGGTGCTGCTTATAATCAACAGCTGGTTGCAGGGTGATCTCCTAAGGGATATAGAAGGACTGAAATTCAACTCTTCAAAAAGAAAACAAATGCCAGAACAGCCCTCTTTTGGAGGTACCTAGTTGGTGTATTAGTCTTGGCACAGACAGATCTTTGGAGAGGAATTAGTTTCATCCCCAGTATAGGACATAAATCTCTCCATAAGTATCACAACAAACACAACTCATAGATGCTATAGAAGCTTTTAACCTGTCACACTCAACATGGACAAACTCAAGTCCCAAAACTTGTGAGTCAATTTATGCTTCCCAGGTGAAGCATCCAGAAAGCTCATGGCACAAGGTAAGTCAGATCTCCCCTGTAGACTTTCCCAGTCCATGTGTGGATATGGGATCTGGAAAACAACAGCTAACAGATCTGTACACTACCAGTCCTAGGTTTATCCAGGTAAAATTCCAGTGCATCTTTCCCTAAGGTATACCTCTCAGGTAGCAAGAAATGCAAACTGCTCTCCACTTATCAGACTAGTCTATGAAGCAGCACATCCTCTTGATACCTGTGTGTTACAGAACTGAGACTTCAGGTAAAGCCACCAAGGCCTGGGAGGCTTCACACACCTCCAAGATCAGTGAGTTATCACAGAGACTCTACAGTCACCCCAGAAAAAAAAAAAAAATAGGAATGCAGTGCCCAGAGATCCCTCTTACTTACAGCCCCTCTTCTCCAACCATGTTGCAAAGATTTTATCTGCACTTTGGCTCTGTGTGACAGGAGGATCTGGCAGTGTAAGCCACATCTACAGGAGAGCACATTTCAGTAAAAGTACCCTTCTCCCCAAGTTTTCATCCCTGCTTCTGCAGAGTAAAGGCATATTTGTGGCCCACGTACTGGTTATAGCGTGTTATCTTATATGACTGACAGCTGTTGACTTAAGATGCATTTTGATATGAAAGCACCAAGGCTCTTATCTGTTGCCCAGAGGAAACACCTTTTCCTTGTAAAATGCTTCTTTTTATTGGCCATACCAGGGTACAGCTGAGCCTTGTGAAGGAACAGACTTTTTAAAATATATGCATCCAAAATCAGAAATTAGCTGTCAAAAAAAAGACCAGCACATATACTATAAATGACTTTGGCTCCCAAGTATGGCTTAAAAACAAAAACCAGAGTTGCTGTACACAACTGTATTTCATCCAGTCCTAAGAAAATGCATGTTTCATCTAGATTATGTTGTATGCAGCTAATTTTCCATACAGCTGTATTTACTACTTAATGTAATCACCGTATGCAGTTATGATACCATATAGAAACCTTTAATAATACAATATAACTTTGGTGTCCATCCACCAGGAATGTGCTGCCAGGAGATATCATATTTACAATATAAAAAGGGAAGTATTTTAGATTTGTCCCAATTAACCTTGTAACGAGATGTATTGGAGTGCTTATTAATGACAGTAATGAGATGCAGACAAGACAATGTATAAAACATCATTGGCATATAAATTAAATTCATATACACAGATACCTTTATGCACTGGACATGAAGAGAAATTATTAAGAGGCAATTTTGCAGGAAAAAAAAAAGGCTAATTAGAAAAAATTCAATACTTTTCCTAGCTTGTATCCATCAATGTTAGAAAACCTGTTTTCCCACTGACCGAGGAATTGTTCCCACTGCTTTTACTGTGCAAGTTACAAAACTAATTTTATGATGGTACTCTTGGAAGTGTTTGCTACAAACAGCTACATATCCATTATCCTTTGACTGTATATTGCTCTGTTTAATTTGCTTTGATATGGATGCAAAATTTATAAATTATCTTTTCTATCTTTTGAAAGCTACTCTAAATAGAAGTTTATTTCTCATTGACACAAGTTACAACCACCTTACTCAAAAAGATCCCACAAGTTTTAGTTTTATAAGGCAGCATAAAGACCCCAGTCCCCATCATAAAAATTAAAACACATGTTTAAATTGGTGTGATCTGTGCACTTAAAATTTGTAGATCAACTCATGTGAGTGAAGTTACTCACACTCAAGTGCTTTGTTGAACTATGACCTAGTTTTCCTGTTCTACCATCACATATCTTCATTGAAGTTATGGCTAAATCCCATCAAACTTGGAAAAATTTAAGGTGTGCCGTTAGCAAAATGGAGACTTGAAAATGATTGTCATGACCAGCAATAACAACAAACTGATTACCATGCTGAGATTTATAATAGCATTCCACTTTCTTTTCATTATTAGAATTATAATAAACAGATAAATTACATCCACACATACACAACCAGCAATGTAAGCATGGCTGAAAAAGTCAGAAAATCACTTTATCAGAGGAGTGATTGGATCTCAAAGGATACTAGAAATTACGTAGAGTAAAAAGTAAAAGTAATAGCTCATGCATGACTTATAGTGATCAGGAGAGGCAGGAGGCAAAGGAATAAAGCTTCAGATACCTCAGAGTTTTTCTTATTATTTCAATCATATCCTGCCGTGTTACTTATTACTTCTTTAAAAATACTAAATGAAGAGAAAGTACTTTTTTTCAGTGTTGCTTAACTCTGAAAACTGACACACCTTCCAAATAACTTTAATGTTCTATATTTTTTAAAATTAGTTGGGAAGGGAAGAGGAATGAAGCCCAGGTGAATGAAGAATGAGTGGGAAGAGGAGGGGAAGGCAGCAAAAGCCTCAGAATGACTTAATGCAATGAGTAAAACAAGTTGCAGAGGTGGTGAAGGACAGTCCCCCAAAACATCAGAGCTCATCCCCTGCCTCGCCTCTCTCTGCAGGGCTGCCTGTGATTGTGCAGAGGGAGGGGGACAGTGTCACCACTCCCACCGAAATGGGATGGAACACCTAATTCTGTCTGCCCACTCCTTCGGCCAACACTGTTGCTTAGCACCCCAGCATCAGCCCCTAACGGAGGATTCCCGAGATCTGTACAACATCTAGCAGAATGAGACCCCGGACGTAGATGTGAACCAGCCATTGTCCCAAAGAGTCTATAATCCAAATGGACAAACTCCAACAGGGGCAACCTGAAAGTCCCACTGAAGGCAAAAGGTCAAGTCTTCTGGGTCAGTGCACTATAGTAAGTCAAAGATCTACACTTGTACCAAGACAGAATTAAGATAAACTCATGCAAAATCAGTATTTTCCCCTTAATGCAACAGCTTCTGATCAGCACAGATTTAGAAATCAGTGCTGTGAAGGGAGATGAGTCTGTTCTCAGAAACGCTTATCTCAGCCTGGTGTCTGAGAGGAGACTTCAATAAATTAAACCCCATATAAACTACTACGTGGAGTCTTTCACACATGTCTTTAGAAAGAACTTGTGCAGACAGTCAAAGCTCCTACCACTTTTTTTTTTTTTTTTTTTTTTTTTTTTTTAAAGAGAAAGATTTATTTTAGTGTTCTTGCTGCAAGTGTCACAGCCATATGTTATTTTGCTGGAAGTTGTGGGTTTCTCTTTATCTGGACTACTACACACCTGCACTTGGCATCTTGACATACAGCAGTCAAGAGCCTGGCCCCGTGCTGAGAATCAAGTGGGAACTAACATCTACTAGTATTTCTCAACCTGTATACTTTGGGTTTGTAGAAGTTTCACTCAGTAAAACAGAAATCTGACTACCATCCCCACCTTCCTTTAATATGCAGCTATGACTGAAAACAGAAGATCCAATAAAGCGCTTAGCAAGCAGCCTACTTGCAACTGATATATCAAATGCCAGGAGATGGACAGCATAAGGAATCAAAATCTGTGTTTCATAAACTTTATTTTATAATTCAGGGATTTTTATCATTCTTTACTTTGCTTTTGAAAATCACAGCTACTAGGTGAACTAAGCACAAAAATCTTGCTACTGAACAACAAAAAAGCTAAATTAGTTACTGAGTACCCATTGCCAAGGGCAACACGTTCAGCAGAGGATATGATAATGACAGATGAATCCTCACTAAATTCTCTCTGTATGAAATAAGTGCACAATGTCTTAGATACACTCATGCTCGAGTCACCTTCCTTCCACAGCCGCTGCTTGCAGCTCTGTCAGTGAAAGCCAATAGAGGTATGGTTTCCTGTCATTAATATGACAGAATCGCCCCAATTTTAAGCTGACAGCATGGGATTTTTATGGCTGTTCATGCCTTTTTCTTTCCTGCTCCTCCTTTGTATTTATTTTTTTCCCTGGGAATTTTGTTCTCTTCCTTTCTCTGTTTCCCTTATTACTGTCCCTTGAGCCAACACAGATTCCTACAACTTCTACATCCCCTATTCACCTTTCATAGAGGTTGATTTTTGTTCCAGACAACAATAGAAATGAAGCAATGACAGCACAAGGTGACTTCATTTAGTCCAGTGTCTTTCAAACAGATCCAAAATACAATCTGGTGATGAGCAACACAATCCCAGCACTAAGTATCAAGAAAAGAATAGTCCGGTATGAGTAGGTCTCATTCCTGAGTATTTAAAGCCCAACAGGAGGGCAAGTTTGTGGATAATGTGGTGGTGGCTCCTCTGAGAAGAGTTGATTTTCCACAAAGGGAGAAGCTCAGGTCATCCACACTAACTGCACCCAGACACTGAGATTTCTGCTGTCAATCCTTGTTGACAGGGATTCAGCATGGTCCCACTATCAGCCAAAAATTGTTATCCATTATGTATACTAAGGGACCATAAACTTAACCCATCTCCATGCTTTTGCTCAGGGTGTAAAAGTCCTGAAGCTGCTCATTAGCCTAGCACGGGGACTTGCTAGAACCACACAGAATCGAGGTCCTAACTCCAACAGGCACAAATCTTGTTGCCTTTCTCACAATCACAGCCATGCCTGTATGTAGCAATAACTCACTCCGAGATGCAAATCAAACTTTCCCTTTAAGTTAAGCAAGCGCATCCTTAACAAAGCCATCAAACCCATCCAAAACACTTACTAATTGTTAGGAAATAAAATCATGGTCCATGCTCCCAGGTTTCTGAAATTACCAGAGGTCAATAAGCAATATCTAGCAGGAAGTGCATGAAAGTATCTTTGTTAACTTCCTTTTTATTCTTTCATCAAATTCATTTTGTTTAGAAAGAATATTTCTCCTTATTTTCTTTTGCCAGATAAGCTCAGAACTGGGGAGCTTTTGTAACAAGGGCTAGCAAACAATGTAGAGCGTTGGAAAGAAACCATGTTTAGACAGGCAAACCACGGGTAACAGTGATACTGTGTGTGTCAGGCAAGAGAAAGGAGGGATTGCAAACTAATAATGACAGGGCTATTTATTACTGAATAACCAGCCTCTAATTTTAGAAACATAAGATCTGCTATTTTCTATTGTTCATTTTAATTAGTATTTTCCCTAAATAGTCTCCCTCTTCCTATATGCTATTTATACAATTGCAAAGAAAATATAAAGTACATGCAATGTTAACAGAATGGCAACAAAAGTGTTGTAAGCGGTATGTTAGCTGTGCATTGTCTGGAGCAGGGACAATCCAGGGGATGATTTTGTCTTTTGCAACAGGACATTATTGTTTCCTTTTAGAGAAAATATTCTGCCTTTAGTATCCCACTGTATCATTGCATCCCATAGACAGAGAGTTGCAAGCAGTACATCGAACCCTGTAAATAGGGCGAAACAGCTAAATATTTCTGTGAAGAGCAGCCTTTAGCAGCTGGAGGAATCTAGCCCTGAATTAGGTTCTCTCTCTTTAAAATGCTTTTTAATCGCTTTTTTTTTTTTTTTTTTTCCTTACAAAGCTGACAAAATGCTTGGCAATGTCTCAGAAGCTGGTGCACTGCAAGATACCCTGTCTTACTGTTTCCTTTGCACTTTCCTCATCGGCTGTAACCACTTGTTTCTTGACATAAGTAGGCGAGAAACCTGTGATTTAATATGTAGGGCCCCTCAGCTATGCCCTTGCACACACAAAGGGCATTTGGGAAAGGGATATTTTCATCACGGGCATACAGGGTTCACTTACCCTCTGAGTGTCTAAACATGCTATTCAGAATAATGTTGTATTTCTCCTTCCTTTTCCTGTAAGATGGCACAAAACTTTCCATCTGACGGCAAGAAAGTCAAATAATCATAAGAATGGCTGTACTGGGCAAAGGTCCTTCTCACCCTGGGCCCTGCCTCCACTGCCAGACACCAGCAGATGCCTGGGCAGGAGTGTAATGACAGGTCAAGCTTATATAAAACTTCCTCTCTTAAATACTTCTTAGCTCTGTTTTTTTTTTTTTTTTTTTTTTTTTTTTTCCTTAACCATGTGTGATTTCTGGCTGTTTAATAACACCCTGTGGATTCCTCTTCCAAGAACTTGTCCAGTCTCCACTTGGACACATGGAAACCCTTAGCATTAAAAGGTGATGTTCTACAAGGAGCTTCTTATACTAAAAACTACATTTTTTTCTGTGCTTGAACTCAGCTCCTGCTACATTATTCGATTTTCACCTATTGTGTACTTGCATTCAGGGGGTTGAGAGAAGATTTTCTTTGACTACAGCAACATATTTTCTATGCACTCTCTAAAAGTGCCAATGCCCTCAGTCTTATTAGTGCTAACTTCAATCCAAAAGAAAGGAAAATAGAGGAAACAGATCTGGCAAATCTAAAGGTGAACACAAATAAGTGCAATATGGTCTCCCTTCCTTTCCTTTTGAGATTATCTTTTTTAAAAGGAATAAGTAAGTGATACTGCAGGATTTGGGCACCTCTGATCATTTGTGCCAGCACAACTCCTCACCTCACACAACATTTCTGTGGGGAGTGCACATATAACTGTTTTGACACTATCAGCTCTTACAGATAGGTACAGGAAAGGTGAATTTGGTTCCAAACAGAGGGACTCTGAAAACAGGGTCCACCAAAACCCAAATTATACAGATCAATGTAAAATGCTGCCTGTTTCTGAAAAGAGTCCAAACTTGGATATTTAAATGTAGTGCATCTCCAAGTCTTATAAATGCATATCCCAGGAGGGGAAAATAAATTAATAAATAAATGAAATCTGCAGGAAGGGTGTAGATTTCATCATAAAACAGTCCCTGGGCTGCTCCGACCCCCAAGAGTCCCCTGCCTGCCTGCACTCCTGAGGGTTTGCAGGAGAGCATTTCCCACCGCCAGGACCAACTGCAGTTGGCTGCTCATCCCGAAGTGGCAAGAAAGCAAAGGCAGTACATCATGGGATGTTTTCCCCTTGGGCAGGGCTGAAACTCATGTAAGGACTCAAGCATCTTCCTTCATTGACAGACTCTCTTCAGCACTCGCCAAAACTGCACTGTTTCTCTGTGAGAGCTGGCAAAAACCAGCTGAATATTCAGTTTCTGTTGTGTTGAGCCATGATCCTCTACAAACTATTGGTGCCAAGTTTTAAGCAGCTCCATGTGCAGCATTTTGTAAATCACTTCCAGATATGCAAATAGCATCATTAAAACATTTGCATATACCCGTAAGTTTCTACTTCAGGTCCATATGCCCAGGCTGTAGAAGAGGGCAGAAAATAACGCCGCAGCATGGCATGAGGCAGGTACGTGTGTGGAGGATGGGGAGCACTGAGAGCAGAGGGGTGCAGACCGTCACTGGCTGCCCTGTGACAGCTGCTGCAGGAGCCCCCAGGAGCTAAAAACTATTTTGCAAAGGAGCAAAATGCAAGACATAACCTCTCTGCTATATGCAAGGAGCAACTGCCGTGAGTGAATGGAGACATCTGCAGTGGTGGGGGAACCTGTCCACACACGTGCATAAAGGTGCAGCTTTTTACCCACTCGTCCCACTGACTTTAATGCTCTCACACTCTGCAAGTCTTCATAGCACCAGGGCTTCCTCAGCTACATGAAATACAGCATGGAAACTTGAGAAATGTGTTTGGAGAAAGATGCAAACCACATGCATACAGTCTGAAGAGTCACTGCAGTGTTAGAGACCATGAGGACCTCTGAGGAAACGAACAAACTGGGGCAGCTTAGTTTTAAGACGACAAGTCAGGCAGGGCATAGGAGAGCAGCCTTCAAGCACATAAAAAGCTGCTGCAAAGAAGAAGAGAGGAATCTATTTTCCATGCCCATGGCAGATAGAAGGAGCAGTAATGGGATTAAATTGCAGTAAGAAAGATTAAGGTTAAGCATTAGGGAAAATTACTGAACAATGAGGCTAGCGAAGCACTAGAATAGATTGCTTGGGGAGGATGGAGAGTCTCTGTCATTGGAGGTCTTAAAGAATAGATTAGACAAGTGTCCATCAGATATGACAGGTACAGGTGGTCTTGCCTTAAGGTGGAGAGATGGGGATGATGGCCCCTTGGGACCAATACCTGTCCTGCAGCCAGGGGAAATAGGCAACATAATGTAAATCATATCTATGCATGCTGATAATCTGCAAAGGTATTTTAAATAACATTTTAAAACTACTAAAAAAAGATATTCAAAATTGTAACCATATTGGAAAAAAAGTTCTGTACACTTTTACTTGTAATGACCTACTGATTGTTTCACAGCCCTGATTTTAGTTTTCACTGGTTTAGGTTCTTGTATCATCAGTTGTGCTCTGATGAAATCCTTGGGATTTCTCAAAGCTATAAAGAGTCAATTTTGAAAGGTTCCAGTTTCTAGCAGGAACATTTTCATTATTATTTTTCCTAAAAGGAAAAGCATCAGGAAAAGAAATTATTTCAATGACCAAATATAATGGGGAAAATATTTTTTTAATTTTGTTTCCCTCAATCATCTTCAAGAAGTGCCAAAGTTACATATTTCATTCACTGAAGTCATAAAGTAGAAATACAAGCTGAAACTGCCAAATTATTTGTTGAAAAACTATCTCTTAACCCAGGTCTATAGTGAAATGTATATACTGATCCTGTAAAGCCTTCAACACATGCCTAAAACCATAATAATCTTGATTAACTAGTCAATAATGTCTTATTCCTAAATTTCCTATAACACAGATATTTGATAAAATGAAATGGCCAAAGCCACTATCCAGAACAGGCAGAACAAACTGCACTGCATGTGTTAATAGAAAAAAAAATAGATGAAATACTTTTTTCAGCTTCTTATTCTCCCAGGATCCAGAGCTGTTACAGAACTGAGCATTACTAGCCATATTTTTGAAGGATAAACCAAGCCTGTGCAGCTCACCCCGTCCCACACAAGGAATCTGAGTCTGGAGAAGAAGCTGTCAGAGATTTTGGACGTGTTTAATTCAATGAGAATTTTCCATCCACTCCCATGAAGCCAAGTTTTCTCCCCAGATCTGCTGTTGCTCCAACAAGTGAGGCGTGCTGTCATGTGGCTTCCCTTACTCAGACATACAGACCTAACACAGATGAGTCTATTTATGGATGATTAGAAATAAGTCTACAGAAAGGAGTCCTAGAGAAAAGTACAAGAGAGATTTGCCAGTGCAATCAGGTGTAGACTGTAATCTGGAGGGGGACCTGCACTGCAAAATTAAGCACTTTGCAGGATGGCATTTGAGATAACAGTGCAAAGCAGTTTCAGACCAATGATCAAAGAAACCTAAGCAGGCTAGCGGAGCTAATTCATGGCTTGGACATTCATGTGGAAAAGACTGTCAGGTTTACTGCAATGCTCATTAAAAAAAGAGTAGTGACTAGCGTGGCTTCTGCAGTCTACCTCTCTTGACTGAGTAGAAAGGATTAAATTTACATTAGTTCCTTTACACAAAACAACACACTTTTATTGTCCAGTTATAACACCTGAACTAATAAGATATAACAGACCCAAAAATCACACTGCCAACTTTATAAGCAAATCTTTAAACCTCGGCCACAAAACATCCACAAAAGAAACACTGCTGCCTGGCATTAACTTATTCGTATCAGCCCATTGAAGAAAATGCACCTTGCTACAAGCTTGCAGAAGTGAACATCTGCTTCGGCAACTCAGCTCAAAAACAAACCACTGCCCTCAGAATAATAAACTCGTGACTGCCAAGATGAAGATACCAACCCACTACCTCATGGCAGTATTTCTAGCCAGACGGCACAGTCTGTAGACAGACACATTTTTCTTGTTTTAAGAGTCTGAGACAACAGGAAGGTGCATAAGTGATAACAAGCCTAAAAAGATGAGGCTGGATTCTGGAAGAAGGGATTTCAGAGAGGTGGGTGTTCCTTTCCTCCATCCCTGCAAGAACGGGGAAAGGTGCAGAGCCACCCAGCTGACCTGGCATACCTTTCCCCTTTAATTAGAGTAAAATATTTAAATAAGGACATAGCAAAAAAGCATCAAAAAAGTAGGACACACTAATTCTTGAGCAAAAATGTATCAATCATAATGGAAGTTACCGGTTTGTCAAAGACTTTAAATTCTTAATGCCCCAAATTCTTTGTGAGCCATGTCCTATATGACAGGTTTAATATGACACATCCCTGCAGGCCAACACAATCTTCTGCCTGCGCTAACAGGTCTAGTGGATAGCAAAAGGGATTTAGGATTGGCCTTTTAAAAGAAAACACGATTCAGATTACTCATCTAAGAGCACTAGTTATGCAAGTTTCTGTGTCAAAAGAGTTTCTGGAGAAAGAGTGATCTGTGAAAACAACATTATAATTTGTTCTCCAATTAAAGTAACTGTAGGAGTAGGCATGTTCTCTAAGACTTGGGTTTGGGTAGGAAATGTGGTCATCTAGCAGAAGATTTGGCTATGGAGGTCTGACCAAACCATTCCAGAGTGGGTATATGTGTGCAAATAGACCAAGTGAGATTTATGTACGTACAGATTCAATGACTGATTCCTTTACCAAGAAGTCAGCATAAAAACCCTGAGGTATTTGCTAGCTCTTGGCAGGAAGAAACATCAGTGTCATACTGGTTTTAAAAGAAACAGAACCACCACTATGTACAGAACAGAACCACCACTGCCTGTGAGAGGAGCTGGGCTGGCTGGATCTCTGTGGTGGGACAATAAGAAGGCAAGAAGTATGTGCCATGTATCTGGTCACAGTATGGACCAGCTTTGGTGTTGAGCTTGTCTTTGCTTGGAGAAAGACAACAAATATGGGCCTTTGAGAGTGATAAAGAAAAAGGTGATAAAAATGAAACGGAATGAATCACTGAAGAGCACGCAGAAAAAGATATCAGAACAGGTGGCCATCCAAAGCTATGGAAAGATGAATTTCCAGCATGGTAAAAAGTGCTAAAGGAAGCATAACTACACCAGGAAAAGCATCTTATTAGTAACAGATTTTTTTAAAAACAACTCTAATTTAAAAAGCAGTTTTCAACAGTGCTGCAAACATCTCAAAAGTTTAAAAGGAAGATTTCTCTTATTCTCCATATCCATATATTACCATATAATTTAGCACAGAATAAAGACCCATCAGTTTAATTACATAGCTAAAGACAGGTGGTTGTTGTTGTTTTCTTTGATGATGATGCACTGCAACAATAAACAGGTCTGTTATTTTTAAATTAGCATATGGGTTCTTTCTTTGATGATACAACACCTGTGGCTAGAGTGTATGTTGAACCAGAGAAAATACCTGCTGGAAACATCTCCACAGACTTAAGATTTCAAATTTAGAACAACAAAAGCTCCACTCGAATCCCCTGTTGTTGGAAGGAACAGCAATTAATTATTAAAAAAGGAACCAAAACATTACCATCAATCCTGCTGACAAGAGGTGCTGGTGGTTACAGTGGACAGGGACAATTATGCACATATCACAGGGCTACAGACAACTTCTGAATTACAATTACACCAAGAAACTCACTACAAATATCACAGATGAATACCACTGAAAGACATTATCAGGACTGGCTTGAAACATATGTTGCATTAGTGCTGGGGGAAAATAAAACATACACCAACTTTAGAAGAAATGTCTGTCCAGACAAATTCTTATATGTTAAAAAATTCTGCAATTCTGTAGCCTGTGCAAAGAAATCACACAAAAAAAATAATCTTGTACTACATTAACTGTTTTTACAACTGTAAGAAAGTGCCCAGTTAGGAACGTTTCAAGTGCAAGTACAAAAAATGCACACATGCAGCCTTTTCCTGATGATGATAGTCATGACCATGCTGATGAATGCATCAAAAGAGGATGACCAAAGAGTCCTTGCAAGATGTGCTGCAACTTGAACAAGCATTCCTACTACAGATGGACTGTCTTGGCCTGCTCATCATCTGCATCATTCTCAAACTATCTCACTGGCAATGCCATTTTCAGAAGATTCTTTCAATTCAAGTCCATTGCAAAGTAGGGAGATAGAATAATAATAATAAAAAAAAAAAAAAAAAACCACCCACAAACAAAACAACAAAGCAAAGAAATTATAAGGTAACTGGAAAAAAAAAAAACATCTTCTGAGGCAGACTCTGAAATGAGATGCTGCTTGATACAAAGGTCCTGGGTATTTGCTACAATGGGTTAAATTGTCTTTAGTAAGAGGTAGAGGAGGTAGTAAACTCAAATTGTGGCTATCTGCAAGACCAATTGAAATGACCTGGCCCTTCTTTGTGTTAGCAATACCTTGAGTGAACAGAAAAATGACTAACGCACCATCTGTACACAGAAAATGGGGAAGATAGAGAAATAAAATTGGAAGGCAATAATTAAAGAGATGTGAAGAAATCCTATAAATATAGATTAAAAGATGGAAAATTCAGCAAACTTTAATAGTTGGCATTTTTTATTCTCAGTCCAGGTTTCCTTCCATCAGTGGATCTCAAAGCAGTTTACAAATATTAGATGATGAAATTTGTTCTTCTGCCAAGTTCCCATTGACAAAAATCACATCTGTTAATGCAACCAAGTACTGGAACAGAGTTTAGCCATGAAGATTTGAGAAGCTTTTAGATGTTCAGTTTCAAAATATTGTCTCCTAAGTTCCCTAAAAAAAATAACCTGGGAAAGGAAGGTTTGCAGGCTGCTCTTAAAAAGTACAAGTTCCATCTGCAGGGAGTTTGTATCAATCCTCCGGTGTCCCAGTAAAATATCAAAGTACTGATCATTTGAGAATAACTCACATCTGACAGTCTGAGCCTAGCGGTCCTTTAATTCAGTCCTTATCAATTAGATATGAAATAGCTCAGTTTACAATTATGAAATGCTTTAGGTTAGCTGGTCAAACCCTCATCTGCTGTAAATTGGTACACTCATACTGATTTCATCAGAGTGCTAATACTTTGTTCCAGTTGAAAATCAACACAAATATCACTTATGAATGTCTCCAACCACACAGTTTTGGTCTCGGCACACACAATATAAAACTCACTCTTTCACCACGCTATTTTAGATAGCCAGTATTAAAGTAAAAGAAAAAAAGATACAATATAACCTGGAGTGGCATAATAGTATTCTGTGATTATGCTATCTTGACATAATTTACCACTTTTACTACAACCTCTTTTTGCCATGTTCCCATTCTTCCAGAAAATAAAATCTATAATATGTAATAATTTAAAATTAATATCTTGATTCCCTAGATCCTTTAATGAATTCAAATGCACCTAGGGAATCTAACCAAAGACATCTGTTCATGAATAGTGAGAATTATTACCAAGTCCTGGTGGAGACGGCAAGATGCCATCTCTTCCCGAAGTACCTCCCAGCTGAGAAATCAACTGTCTCCTGGCTGAATTTTCTTGTGTCAAGGTTTTACCGTGTTAAGTCTCTTGGAATTACTTACTAACAAGAGCTCCCTCCCAAACTTTTACAACCCCCAGAAAGAAGGAAGATGAACCTAGCATTTTTTTGTTGTTGTCCAACTACACATGCATACTACCTTTATCATTTAAAATAATGATGGCCTCAATTAATACTAATTACTACTCCAAAGTTTCACAAATCCCTTTTTAATCATCTTTGGGTTTAACTGATTTAACCTAAACCCCTCTGACTGCCAAAAAAATTAACATTTCATTAGACAAATCATAACCTACTCCCTATTCTCCAAAATCCAACCCATCTGGAAATATTCTACCTCATCAAATGTCAGACTTGCACAGTATAATGGAAAACTACTTTTATTTAAAAACCACACATACATACACATAGCAAGTGTGATATTATCTATACTTAGAGATGCAGATCTAGAAATATCACCACACCCACATCCCACCCACCACTCACTACACTCCAGAAGATGTCCAGTGCCTTTACCAGTTACCATTTTACTTCTTCCTCACTCTTTGCAAATCTTCTCTCTCCCTTCCAAACATCCATCACAGATTAATTTACCTCTACTGTCAGAAATGTAAACCATCAGCAGCTTGTTATATTGAAGAGGTTAAATGAAACTTTTGACATGACTTGTGTTTAAAATCCATCTTTAGCTGATGGCATGTCATCAGCTAGAAAATGTGTAATCAGGAGAGCAGACCTGAAAGTCTGAAAAGTCAGAGAATGCAAAGTTCTGCTGCAGGTTTTTCTTTCCTCTATCTCTCTCTTTTTTTTTTTTTTTCTTTTTTTTTTTTTTTTTTAATTTAACAAGTTCTAAAATATATTTTCTATTTTTGGCTTCAAGTGTGGCTATGGTCTGAACAGTGACTGTGTAAAAATGGCACCTTCCTACTCAAAAGATCTGCTCCCTGTGTGCATTCTGGAAAAAAAAAAAAAAAAAGCTGCTTCAGAAAAACTATGGACCTGATCTCCAGCTGGTTAATCAAGGTACGGGAATTCAACATCAGTTCAAAACCTGCCCTGTGGTTTTCCTGATTTGTAATTTGTTAGACCCACATAAATAATACACATATATATGCATATGTTTTAATCTTTCCCTGTCTTTTTTTATTGTGTTTTGCTTTTTGCAAGTTCCTGTTGTGCAGCTGTCAACAAGACATCTGGCAGTACATGACAGGATGGGACGATTACAACACAGGTCCACGTCTTGTTCACACACATTCAACATTACATGCCAGCGTAAGGAGTACGTCTTGGTGCCTTCCAATGCCTAAAGCACTCAGTCTCAAGTAGCTACCGGGATTTTACCTAAATTCTGCTTGAGATCTTACTATCTGAACATGCATCTTGGCTGTGCCTTTATGTCCCAAATCTCAGGTCAGTCTCACTGACAAAAGGTTAAAGCATAAATTGCAGTGAGCTTCTCTTTACCTTCAGATTGTGGTCCAAACAGTAAGACATGGCCACCTAACTCCCTCTACCCTTCTGCAGGAACTTGCAACATCCTTCTGCCTTCCTCACACTGATATTATCATACCTGAAAAAAGATGATTTATCCAGGGCACTGCGAGTCCAGAGAGGCCAATATATCTGCTTTACCCTCAAAGTGTAAAGCCACTTTAGCTCAGCCCACAGTGGTTCTCTCATTAAGACACTGAGGACCCTATTTCAGGCCCCACAGCCAGTAATACCATAAGTGTGCAGGCTCACGCTTACAAGACACCAGCTCCTCACACCTCCCCGCTCCGGGAGCAATCCCTGCAAGCTTTCTAATGAAGTAGCAAGGCACAGCAACCACAGAACTCCAAAAGACCTAATCCTATCGATTCCCAAACTACAGCCACCATTTAACTCTTGCGCCACTTCCTCCCTGACCCCACGGATTCACAGCCGAATCACCTCTAATTCATCCCTTTACTGACGAAGCACAGATTAAGGATGTCCAACCTTTGTTTGATATTATACACATGTTCTGATACGTTTGGTGTTTTTCATGCTTTCTGACTCACTTTTATCCATAGCACTTTCATTCCCCACTAAATTATCCCAACGCATTTCATTAAAATATCTCATCATCAGGCATATTATTCTCCACTTTCTACCTTTTTTACCTCGTGAGGATTGATTAAATCAGCATGATGGTAGCTGAGCAGTGTTTAGGACTCAGTGTGACCACATCTGATTTGTTCATAAAGGATTTTCCTTTCTCTGGATGCCAGAGGGGTGCAACTCAATGTTCACTTATTAGTGCCTTTTCTATTTAGAAAATCAGCTACTGAAAATGTTCCAGGTTAGTTTGTTTAATCAAAAGCACCAGATAAAATTAACACAATATTGACAGAAAGAGAACTTTAAACTCTGCAGCTGTGCCAGTATTAGATGCTCCAAGGTAATTCTTACAGTCTCGTTGCAACTTGTGGCAAACTTACAATAATAATACCTTAATAATAATAATACCTTAAATTTATACAGCAGTTGTTCTCCAGAACTATCCGAAGGCACTTTAGTGACTATATATAGTCATTACTTCACCTACCACCAAACTGCGGCTACTTTAGGGATGGAAAACACTCTCCTTTAGCTCTCTGCATCTTTTAAAATGTGACTGGAAAGGAAAAAGAAATTCTCCGGTTTCAGGTGAGCAGCTAAGTACACAGAGGGCTGATCTCCAGGAGAATATTCACAGGACAGCACACCCTGCTCCTGGTCAGAGTTTCCATACTTAGCTAGATGTCCCAAGCACCTGGGATTATTATGTTTTCTAAGTACATAAAATGCTAGTTGTCTCTCTTAGTGGAGATGTCTCAACCTGCAGCAAATCCATGATAGTGCCCAGAGGGCTAAATTATATCATAAAGCCCTTAGAATGAATGTCTTTTCCATCTTGTCAGTCCATGAAGCCATGGCTTCCTGATATTTGCAATTCCAAATTTTCTGTGTGTTCAGTTATTTTCATGATAATTTGCACCAGAATTTGAGCCTTTCACCATGTGCTTGTCACTAACTGCCTCGCCGATAAAAGTGGGAAGATTTCATCTTGTTCCTAAGTCCCCGCTTGCAAAAATACCTCTTTTTCTGCATGCAAACAGCAGAATTTGTTGAGTGAGAAGCCTTATTTCTACATGTGCTCTCTCTCTCCCGCCCGCCACAGTCCCTACATGGCTACTCGGTTTCTTGGCTACAGCAGCCACCAGCAAGTTAACAACATGTCCCCCTACATGCTTGGCGAGGATCCACGACGTATCTGCTGGCCCATTCTCTTGCTCGAGAAATGCTAAATAGCATTGCTGGCATTTACATGTCTCTCATCACTGCAATGCCATCGGCCCAAACACTCCTCCTTTCCTTCCCATCGGTTACCGACGCGGCAGCAGCGCCCGAGGATCGTTGTGCCCCCAGTTCATGTGGTAATTCAAGCCTCGGGTTTGAATGACCATGCTTGCTGGAAGTCTGTTTCTGGGATTTACAAAGAAGAATTGGTGGAGAGACCACAGGAGCCCCATGGCAAAAATTTCGGACACACCATGATTTACAGCACTTGTAACTGGTAATCTGCCACAAGAAACTGCTTCAGCTGTATGGTCTCTATCCAGAAATAAATGCATTACTCTAGCTAAATGCTGCTTCTGGGCATAGTGGAAGCATCTACCCTCTGGAGAGATGCAACATGCTCCAGGACACAGCAAGCAGCCCGGGATCTGATAACCCAGCTGTTCCCACCAGGTGCCATGCCATTACCCTGAGCAGGTCCCTGTAAAATCTCCATCTCCTTCTGTCTCCCCACAACCAAAAGGTCTCCCTGACTAAGCCTCAATCCGATTTGGATGTGTGCAACCAATGGAGTTGGAGCAAGGCCGTGTTTAGCCTTTTATGGTTAGACTGAACCGGAGAATAACACACTCATGGCATCTTTTCCCACAATTGAGGCACATGCAATTAGATGACGGCAACAATATTACAGCATTGGGAAGATGTTTGTTTCAGAGCTCTTGTACCTGTTGGAGCAAAGTCCCTATGGGAGATTTACAAGTGGTTCATCAAAACAGAACCCTAAACATGTACCCTGTACCCTTCAGAGACACCGCTCGCACCAGTTAAGGGGATGCTGTATTCGTAATGCAGTGTTTTCACGCTTCGTGTTCTGCAGAGGGTATGAGGTGGCACCAGACACTGGTGGCATTTGGTCCCATGGAGGTGCTACAAACGCGTCAGGGCACCTGACGTTGGCTCCGTGAGCAGCGAGCCTATAGTGTCACGGGAGGGCTAGCTCTACCTCTGCACCGAGCAAGACCCGTATGATTAACCCTTAAAGGAAGGCTGCATGGTGCTTGAAGGTAATTTTACACTGGCACTGATTTGAGGTGGAATTTGAAATTCATGACAATCTATGTAAATGTGCTTGTGACACTGAAGAGACACACAGTGCGGATTATGCGTGACATCTTAAGAGCACACAGATTTTTTCATAAATACTCATACAGTGTCTGCCTTTTAGACATCCTGGACGTACTCTGCTCTCAGGTTACATCCATCACATTTAAAATAACTCCCATGATTATATCAATACAAAAGAATTTAGTTTAGCCTCTAATTCTATCTGCAGATTTAATAATCTTCTCCGTGTAAATGTAAGAGAGAATAAGAAATTTAAGGGTCACGGGTATTGATCATCCATCTTTTAAACTGGGAAGTATAAGATGAAATGGAAACAGTGAGGAAGGGAAAGGAAACGCTGGAGAAAGAAGGAAGGAAGCAGCACCCCCTCCTCACCACTGCTTTCCTCAGCCTTAATTTTTCATATGCGCTGATAAGATTGCTTGACCACAAACAGGACAGTGGTGACATTCTGCCGTTTCTTGTTGAATTTACATTTATTCCTTAACACAGTATGGCCTTCCAAATGTCAATAAAACATCCATAAAGAGTTAGGGACACACATTGACATCCTAAAGCAGACAGCATGCTGACACTGTAGATAACCTTAAAGGGGTTAAATCTGAAGCGAGTTACAGAAAGAGGCTCTTTCATGAGTGAGATAAATATGACTAACGTACTTTTACTAGAGACAGTTAAAAATAAAACCTTAAAGAAGAAAAACATGCATTCATTTTACACGACAGACACTATTATTTCTACATATTTCAGATTCATTTGCAAGTTAGGAAAATTGTGACTGAAAAAAAAAAATGTTAGCAATCACATTTACAGGAAGAAATTCTACTGTGTTGAGTCATAAACTGCCCCCTTGCCTCAGCTATATTACGCTTTCAAGTTAAATCTATTCCTGAGCTTTTTCTTCACCTCATTTAGCAGTGGGTATATCTTTTGGATTAATTAGAGCAATCCTCTCATTCAATAATAGTCAATTGTTTTCTGTTCAACCATTATGCATAATTGTTTTCTTTGATCCATACAAATGCTGGCTATTTTTCATGCTTAATTAAATCAGCCATCCCTCCCCGCGCGGAGATGCGCGGCGGGGCGCGGGCGGATCCTGCGCGGGTGCTCAGCCGGCTCTGCACCGTTCCGCGGTGCCGGCAGAGGGCAGCCAAGCAAGAGTAATCCCGGCCCAGCAGAGATGCTGGCTGCAGGTATTTGTCACATCAAACAATTGGCCTCAAAAGCTCTTTTTTTCCCTTCCTCCCCCCACTCCTTTCTAACAAACGCACCCCTGGCAGGCCAGCTCATCGCTTGCTTAACCAGCTCCACACTGGCATGGGAGGCACTGCATCACCCAGGTAACTGATGAGATGCTTAAGAGACATGTCTACAGGAGAAATAAAAATAAAAATAATAATAAAAAACCCCAAAACTACAAAGCAACCAAAACCACAAACAACAACAACAACAACAAGCCAGAGAGAGGTAACTGTTGTTTGCACAAGCTTCCAGTCTGACTGCGTGGTCTAGGTCTAATAAACGGCAGAAATAAAGCCATGATTTTTATCCCCAAATTATAACAGCAAACAAAGGGAAATGTATTTTTGCAGCAGAAGACCCACTAGTTAAATCTTCACAGGAGGGCTAACAGCTAAAGCTCAATCTTGAAAACACTCATCCACGTGAAGATTGATGCTTCTACAACTATCCTCCATAAGGGTACACATATATGCTTCTATATATATTTATAAGCACATACTTAATGCACAAACATACCACATTTAGATATTTATAAGCATATAAAAATATATATACGCATACAAAAATTTCTTATTCCTTCTTACTAAGTAGAAATTTCTAATTCCATAAAATCTGTGTGTTATATACACTTATATAGATCTTTTTAAGGAAAACTTACTTTTAAAATAGGATTTCAGTCATCAGAAATTAATGTGTTATGCACAAGAGCAAAATAACACTAAAGCATCATCTTAGGGAGAAGCGTTCAGACAAAACCTAGAAAGTTACAGGAATCAAACCGAAAGGCTCTGCTGAAATCACTGTGAATGTTCAGCATAGTAGTCAGTGTGTCTTCCAACCCATTTTACTTTAATGGGATGATTGCTTATAAAAGTTTCTTACTCCCCCACACACAGGTTTAAAAAAAAAAAAAAAAAAAAAAAAAAAAGCAGCAGCTTGGTGTGAGCAACCAGAATCACTAATTAGGAGTGCAAACTTTGACTAAAACCATCACTTTAAGCTGCACGTTTCACTGTTTTTACTACCTCCCCACCACAGTTTCCACCTGCCGACAGCCCTGGAGAGCACGGCAGCGACAAGAGGGGTGCTCCCCTTCCCGCCCCGCCAAGGGGCTGCTCCCCCCAGCCAGGGGAGCAGAGCAGGGCCAGGATGTGCCCCACGTCTGGCAGCTCTGGTTTGTGCTCAGCCTCAGCAAACAGCCTCCTCCTCCCCAGCCTTCAGCTCCCCAGGCTTCTGGCCCTTTGGTTTTACCCCACCATTTTTTTTTGTTTAAAATACCAAGCCCAGTTCTTGGCTCTGCTCAGACTGCATTTAAAGGCACTAAGGGCTCCCTGGGTACACCAAAGACCTCACCTCTAACCCTGCTTTGAAACGTCGCCTATGGAGATGGGTAAATCCAGGCAATCCCCCACCTCTCTGGGACCCGGTCCCAGCCCACCGCACCCCTCCAGCACCCGCAGAAGTAGAGGTGGGCCGTCGTCACCCCTCAAATGACAGCCATGGATGTGGCCCTGCTCTCACAATACCACAAGGTTTTTCCAAATTTTCACCAATTTTGGAGGGGAAATCTGCTTGTTTTAGGTATTTTTACAGGTCCAACACTAGGTGCATGCCTCAATATCAACTCGCAGAGGATGGTAGTTGTTTTATTTTTTCCTTTTCACAGAAACCTCTAAGTAGCAGACAAAGCTACTGTCGAAAGAATGTTTTTACAGCAGTGGAAATAACCAGTGCAAGGCTAGTTTTTAAAACCTGCTCCTAAAGTGCTTGGAACATTAAACAATTATTTATGAACACTTGAAACATTAGCTGTTCCACTTGAAACCATTGTCAGGGCTTTAATAACAGCCCAAGCAATGCTCTGGAAGCAACACCAAGGACTCTCACTAGTCACAAACCCTTCATTTCATTTTTAAAGCCGCTGTTGCTGTGCATCAAAATTAAAAGGTTTATAACTGTGATTAAAACAAAATCTCATCAGCAGCATGAACATCTATTCCCTTCAATGCTCCACTGAGACATTCCTCTCACTTTTTTACTGTTTGGCATGACTTTGCTTTCCTTTGCTTCTTCCTAAAACAAGTTATTCCTGCAGAAAGCTTGACTGAGGCACTGGCTGCCCTCTCTCCCAGGATTCAGGCAGATTTTCACATCAAGGAGGCCAATTGACACCAGGTTAAATAGATTTCCTAATCAGTATTGCAAACTCTTTGATAATGCAAGTACCCTAAACTTATGCTATTTATTAAAAAAAAAAATAAAATAAAAATCTTTCCGGTAAGAGAGGGAAAGGGGAATTCAATGACAGATTTCTCAGTGACAGGAAAGACCTCATTTACTGAAGTTTGCAGGTGTGCTTTTTCCCGCAGTCTACTTTTCCCAGGGAACCAAAAGCATTCAACCTTTTTCATTTATTTTAATTAATTAACATCAATAAGTTCCAACCCAAAGCAGAATCCCATTACATGAGATGCAGCACAGGCACACAGTCCTGTCCCTGTGATGGTATGTTTGGAGAAAAAGGAAAAGAGGAGGCTTGCCTGCTCTGCAGTGAGGAAAGCGTGGTACATAGAGGCTGAGACCCCGGTATGGAGGTGGGAGCCTGTCCCCCTGGAAGGGAAACCCAATCCTTCAGCAGTCAACCCGGGCTCCTGATCTGGTACTTCCAAGCAAAACGCAATCCAAAATCCAGCCCTTTCAGTATCTAGCAGCCTAAACCCACCCTACACAAAGACCCAAGGAAGGAGATGTTTCACAATCCCCTTTTAAATTTTAACACATTTTTAGTTAAGCAGTTGTCATCCAGTTTGTAAGAAAGGTCTGATCCTGCTTCTGGCTTGGGAAGACACAAGTCTACGTTGCACAGCCATAGCCAGCTACCAAGCAGGGCTCATCCACCATTCTTCATTTTGTGGTTATGATTTTGCTCACAATTAAGTTGGCTTTGTTTTGTTGGTGTTTTTTTATTTTTTTTTTTTTTTTTTCCACAGAGAAGGATGGAGGCAGGCAGAGGCCAGAACGGTGTTTCCCACCTTGACAGTAAGTGTTGTTGGCCCTGTGGTTAGGCACTCAAGCAATGATCACTTGAGTATGAGTGCTAAAGCCAAGGCTAACAAAAAAGGCCCTGCTCCACTGGGTCTGAGGAAAAGCAGGCAGCATGGTGTTAAGAAATAACTGAGGCAGAAAAAGCAGCATAAAGAATCTGAAAGACATGAATGCCTGAGGAAATGCAGATTTTGGGGAATCTGTGAGTAAACAGGCATATGACTGACTGAGCCAAAATATATACAGGATTTCACAATATTTAAATCATGTATCTTTGTGTTCTTAAAAATAAATTAAAACTATACCAGTGCTTACACATGGGGAACTGACACACGCTGGGTGCTACTAAATCTGCAGCCAATGGCCTCATCCTGCAGCCCCCGCATAAGCAGACCTGGGAGGCTGGGCACCACCCCCAGGACATTTAACCACTGACACCAGTGGGAGCAAAGGCAAGCCAGTTGTGAGTGGTTTTAAACTCCCACATGAAGAGCCCTAACAGCTTTTGAGAATCACAGAACAGAACGTGCATTATCTGTTGTGGACCCCATGCCCTCTTTTTAAGATGGCTGTTAACTTTCAGAAGTTACTGTGGCAAAGGAGCGGAAAAACGATTTGATCATATTCAGTGATATTGCTAAGAGCAACATGGAAAGACATTTGAAAAAGTGGCTTGCAGTCATTTATATACCTCTTTCCACATGTTAACCATTTTTACTTTCAATAACCATGCATCAGTGCTCTTGCTGCATTACCTTATAACTCCTTTTCTTTTTTATGGTCCTTTGTGGACACATTTTCACCTGCTTAAATCTCTGCATATCTCCTAGGAAAAAAATGTGAGACATACACACAGGTACTCTGTCCTAAGTTATAAATATATTAGGGACATACAAATGTCATCACAACTCTCAAATGCAGCTTCACTAGCTCCTGCTACAGACACACATTATGACTTGCTAGAAAAGCACCAGCCAGAATCTGGAAAGTCTCTTGCACTAGTGCTCTTCTCTCATCCAGGTAATTTGTTACTCAGAGTGTACTGATCTTATTAAAAGACCTATTCTTTTTTTTTATGACTGTTTGCTGCTATGCTAGTTTTCCCTAAAGATAAGTAAAGCCCACTTTGCTCATATTGACAAAGTGAGAAAGTAATTATCTTGTTGCAGCCCTGGAGTTCAAATCCTGGACTTACAAGGCTGCCAACAACTGTGTAAAGCAACTTCTGAAAATTTACCAGAATAAGTCTGGCTACCTAGATCAGAGGCAGTATTCTTGCAAAGCATGAATTTGCAAACAAAAGACAGAGAGCTACTGATGTTTCCTCTCCCTTGCTTGTTTAGGTCCATTCACTCCTCCTCTCTAAACAACTCTGTCATCTCCTGGAGGTCTTGGCTTCAACTCATCTTTCTCTTCCCTGACATAGTTACAAGAATAATTGCCATTATTCTTGCTGACTTGGAAGAGATTTTGAATCCTTATCAAATTATATTTTCAGAAAAATGTTGGCCCTTGTCTAGACACCTGTGATCACTGTGTGTGTTCAGGAGGGCTCAGCATTTGGAGAGATAGGGTCTTTGGGAGTCTGGCTATGAATATAGCACCTGGAGATGCTGTCCTTGACTCTTGTGCTAATCCTTGTGTCAGCTTTAGACATAGAAAACAAAAATTGATAAATCTGAAGTAGGTTCAGATTGAAAAGGCTGTTTACAACTCATGTAGGACTTCTCAGGCGTCTCTAAGGTCCCTGGTACATAGATCTTACACAAGGTACTTCTGAGTTTAAAGATACTCCTTTTAGCATGACTAACAACATGCACACTCCATTTTCATGGTGTCTCTCTGTGGTGGTATTAGTCACATTCTCACACTGGGTAGAAACATTGCTTCAGATTTCAGCAGAATTTTTTGGGAAACACAACACGGGGCTGGATTCTTTATTGTTTTCCGTATCCTTTCTGATGCAATTCTTGCAAGCAGATGAAGCTGGGAAATCCTTACGCCTACAAGCAGTCCAGTAAGGAGAGCTGAGATCTATGCAGATGTAGTTGAAAACGTTGGGTAAAGCTTTGGTAAAGCATCTACACAGCAGCCAGAACTTCCTTCTGTCTGCTTGTATTGCGCATCCTTAACGACTGCCTTCAGTAGAAGATGTTCCTAAAGGGATGGACTGAAAAAGCACACTGGTAGCTGTGCAGCAAGTAGCTTTATCAATGATTTCATTTGCAGTCCGGAAATACCAAAGGGCTTCATGATTCAAAATGTTACAAGCAATCCTAGGCCCAGGGAACTTACCACTTAGAATTGAAAGTATATGGAAACAAAGGAATGAGCAAGATGCCTAGGGTGAAGATGGATAGAATAAATTAAAATTAATCTATCATATTTTAGGACACTGAGCTCTAGCTCTGGTTCATCTCTTTCCCAATTATCGATCAAGTTGTAGCTTACTAGTTTTTTGTGAAGGAGACAAGACCATTATATTACTACGTATGTTTGAGAAATCAAAATACCACCAGCATATGAAGTAGTTGGATTTCCAGTTATGAAACATGCATTTGACTCTTAAGAATGCTGAAGGCTGAATAAAGGTTAAAAACTCAGAAATAATATTGTTCCTGCAACTTTTGCAAAAATCTTTGAGAGATGAATTTAGCAATATGTGGCTTTTAATGGTGTTACATTAAACAGCAGGATTTCCATATGGCGTGAATCTGCTGAATTGTATCGAAGATGGGGATTTTGTTCCAAATTTCTATGGCATTCTGTGATTGTGTCATTAGATACCCGCAAGCCTTTGCTACAATGAAGAGTACAGAATGTGCCAAGTAAAACAATCTTGAGTGTGCCTTCCAAGGGAAAATACTGAGACTAACATTAAAATTTCCCAGTGCCATTTTCTTTGAAATGCAGTGAGTTCTTTTTTTTTTTTTTGTTAGAAAAGGGTTAAATGGAAATGTGTCATTTTCATAATAATAATGTGTTTTATATTGAAATTTGTTCTTTGCGTCTTTTCAGTATAAGTGTTGGTGTGTATGAGTGATATGAGGATAAGTTTGTGAGGGCAATTACCCATTATTGTTGAGTAGCTGAGTAGTCCCCTGAGCAAACTCATGCATAATTTGTTTGTTCATAAGATACTGTAGAGCTGAGGCTGCAGTATCTTCTATGCCCCAGCTTATGGGAAAATGGAAGCTTTTTCCCACTACTATGCATTTCTTACCCTATTGTTTGAACTCTGATCATCCTTCTTGCCCCCCTATTATGGGCACCTTCGCTGAATAGGAATCGCATATCAAGTGGGTTAAGGTCAGAAATACATCATATAAAAGGGGAAACAGTGAATTCCTTTTACAAGATTCATTATGATAATCATGTCCAAATACATTATTAGGAGCATTAAAGAAATCCTTTTCTAATTTATTTTTGTGCCTCTTACTATCTGCATATCCTTGTTATCTAAGAGAAACAGTGTGGTCTGCAAAGTTGAGGTTACAAACGTGCAGTGGTCTTGGGATAGACAGGACTGGCTTGCGATATAACTTCAATGTTAAATAATTTTCCACTTTTTAAAAACCTCTAATCTTTCCTTACATGGTTTTCTCCCCTTACCGCTCTCTCTCCCCTTATCTGTAAGAGGACTTGCCCTTTTCCTCAGGTAGCAGCATCCCTATTACCTCTTTCCCTTACACGCAGTACAGCAGTGATTTCTTGTTTTACTGATCAGCCCTTCTGAAGCTTCACCCTGGAGAAGCCCCACAATTTAAATGTTGCTATCTGCAGCCCTTCTCCTCTAAAGAGCTGCACACATTTAACATCATGTTATATGGGCAGTGTGTTTAGTTATTAAAGTTTCTGTAATAGGAATGTGTTTCAAAATGGTTCACGTGCTCTAAGACACCTGTATACCTTGATTTGTAAGGAGTTTCTTCCCACCTTTTTTGTTTTTAAGCCAAGGCAGTTCTATGCTATACCACAAGGAGGAAGGCAGGCTGATAAACAAGTTATTTACAGTAGGAGATACAGGTATCTGTATCAAGACATCACTTTCTTAGATGAGTTAATATTTACTGTTACCCAGAAAATACTTTTCCATAGGGGTTCACAAGTTTTTTATCAGTAATAGCTCAGAAGATGGAAGCAGCACCAGAAGCAGTAACAGGGACATATCAAACTGTGTGCCTGTTTGCTATGGCTGGCATGCCATATTTTGGAAGCTTTTGTTTTAGGATACAGCCACTTAAAGGATTTCTCCCAATACTGTTAAGAGATGACATAAAAGAAACATGTCTGTAATTCTTTGATTACGTGGTGATATTTCTGTAACTGATTTTGGTAAGATTTTCACAAGAGATTAGCTTTATAAAGCCTGCAGAAAAGCTCACACTAGTTTTATCCTTCCATAGGAACAGTACATAGGCCACGTAGAACATAGACAATCCCAGACTTACATTTTCATATTTGGACAAAGCATTACTACCTGGAGTGAATTATACTTGTGTTCCACCTGTACCCAGCTCATTTTTTAGAATGGCAAACTGCTTCTTTCTGAAAGTAATGGTACAAAATGGAGGATGAAGCAATAATTGATGCCCAGATACCCAAAATATTTCTTTTTAATTTTTTTAACAAGACAACTGTTTGAGGAAGGTCCTTATTTCTTCTTTAGATACCTTTCATGTATTCTCTCCTGTTGGTAGTGTAGGTAAGAATTTATTTGAAGCATGATTATAGCTCTAATGTAATTTGCATCAAGTCTTAATGTTTCAGTTTGGAAGAAATGCTAAACTAACATGTGCATCTCTCCCTGTGTAGCTCTCCTTGGGGAACTCCAGCATAAGGCATTTGTCAAAGCAACCACCAAACTCATTCATACCTGAACAGAATGAGCTGAACATTCAAGAACATAACTCCATACAAGAAAGAAAATAACCAAAGTGCCTGAATTCAGTTATCAGCCTCATCATGTAACTTGCAGAGATATGCTAAATATCTTCATTCTAGATCCACAGAAATTAAATATTCTAAATTCCAGTGTAGAACTCTCAGACTAGCTTTTTTCCCATGAAGTTTCAGAATAAATACATTAGGGTTCCAGGCTGATTTAAATGACAAAGCCAGTTATTAATTTTGTTACTAACTTTGGATGAGCCTTCCAAGACTTTATGACACCTCCCTTTACATGTGGAACTCTGCCACCAGTGCTTTTATCTCTTCTTTTGCTCTGGCTGATGTTATTAGTATCAGAAATGCTGTTTGGATGGAAAGAGGAAATGGAGATATAGTTAATTTCTTAAAAGGTGGGGCCATTAATCCTGTCAGAAGAATATTTAGATCCTACGGAAGTAGCTACTCTCAGGATGGTAGCTGTCAGTTATAGATGAGCCTGAACACACGATCTCCAAAGCCAGTGCTGTCATCACAATATGAAGGCTCAGACTTTGTCAAAAGGATTAAAAAAAATATCCTGGGAATACATGGCACACCCAGTACTGGTGTAAGAACAGCCTAAGTTGGAGAAGACTTTTGTCACCATAAACAAGGAGGGCACAGGTTAAGAAAATAGCAGATTTTAGAACCTGATATATTTGAAGAAAGGCATCAGTAGTAGTGTGATCTTCTGGGGTCAGGATAGACTGTTTGCGGTCCAAAAAGAACCAGGCTGCTTGTGAAGAACTGCCTCTCTTCAAGGTCTGCTTCACCAGGTGACAAGAAGCCGCCAATATCAAATGTAAACATAACTATGGGTGAGCAAATATTTATAAAATGCACCAGTTATTTATAACAATACAACATGGGCCAAAAAAACGAGAGAACCATTGAAATCATGAGCAAAGAACAGGGAAGTGGTGGGACAAACAGGCCTTAAATGGAGAATACTGAGAAAATGGTCATTTCTGCACAGCATACTCTGGTATCTGAAAAAATATTCCAGGAAGGGACTCATGTACTTGCAACAGTCAAAATTTAGTGTCAGTAAGAAGAAGTCCTGAGGTGCAGGAGACTTTCTTCCCTGCTTTTGTTTCTGTTCATTGTTCTGTCATCTTTTCTTTTCACTCTCACACAGCTTTAATTTAAACAAATAAAATGCCCAGCAGCCTGAAAACAGATATTGTACTAATTATAATAGTCCTAGGGTCTCTATAGATTTCTTTTTTTTTTCCTAGCTAGATCACATGTGATCTCCGTCTCTTTTACAGATGGGGAAAATACAGTGATTCAGCCAGATCACTCACCATGCAAATGGCAGAACAAGGAAATGACTATGTATTTTCAAAGCCCCTAGCTTGTAGTTGGTACTTGCAATATCATGTCTTAGCTCTAAATCATTATTAGTTACTTGAATTTTTAGTGTATTTTAGTATATTAGTGTATCTTTATCAGCATGAATACCAAAGATCATGTCATAAAATGTCATATCTAAAGACAAGAAATTTCTGTGCTATGGCTGTGTGATCTAAACAGCAACATCCTGACATCTAAGATACTATATCTGAAAACTTGGAAGTAATTCTTGATGTCCAAGACAGTTCTGTTCCTCAGCAAGAACTTATAAGAGCTGAGAGGACACTAGGGAATCACTTGGAAAATATGACTTGCAGTTAAGCCCTTGATCAATCAGTGTAGTGAAAGGAGCAGTATCACTCTTCGGAAGTTAATTAGACACTAAGAGTAATACTCCAGAAAGCTTTGAGAGCAGATTGTGTAAAGACACCTCCCCATATAAATCATTACTATACCTCAACTCTGATTTTCCATTAATAATTAAAACTTTATAGGCAGGCTAAGCAGATATTCTAAGATGCATATTTCAGAAATTTCCACAGGTTAAAAATTAAGTACTGTCAAACAAGCTGGGCCAGGCAATGATTGCCTTTAGAGGCCTCTGTTGCAATGTACTCATGTCACTCATCATCAGACCCAAGGGCTGCGTCAGGGTCCGTGCTGAGGCACAGTGTAGACCTGGACCCGGTCAGCTTCCCTCCGTGCACATCGCCGCCTTATCCAACCGATGAGTTTGGGTTTCGTTTCATTGTATTTGGGTCAGACCTGGTGATACAGCTGTATCTGAGGATGTTCAGAATTGCTTCTGGTTCTTCAGTGTACTTTGTGTCAACAAGGGTTTTTTAGATCATGACACAAGGAAAAGAAAACGGGGGTGCGAAATAAAGGGTTGGGCACAGGGAGGCTATGGACAGCAGCTTGCATGAAGATCCAAGGCCTGGCTGGATGGTAAGAATAAGGCTCTTCCCCTCATTCTTCATGTTTGCCTATGATGTTTTCCTTGGTTTTGTGACCAGATATGGAAAGAAACGGATCTGGACCAAAGACGTAGTTTGAATGAACCTTCTGGAATTCTCAGATGTAAGAGAAGTCAGACTTTGCTGACCCTTGGCTTTGTTTTGGAGTTTAATTAGAAACAGAAGTCCGCTAAAGTGCTCTCCTTTGGGATGACCACATTAAGTCTCATCTAAATCCAACTTCCCAATAAAGTAAGGAGAGCAGGGGTCTTGTTACTGTTTTTAGATCAATTATCTTCAGTATTTCCAGCTAAGACTAAGAAAAGCGCATATTAATATATTCTGAAATAGATCTACATCCAACAAAGGTAGATATTTCTCATGTTGCTGCAGTAATACTAAAGAAAATCAAGGGATCTTATTTTGTCATTGCAAAAACATGGGAAGATAATCCCCCCATCTATTCTGTGGGACTTTTTTTTATATTATATATAAAGTTGTTAACGTTATTTATAAATAACATGTAGACTTATCCTTTTGTTGGAATAGACAAAACAGGAAAAGATAGGCAATGAAAATGTTCAAAGGAAATGGAGGGAATGGCAGACTTCAGATTTGTATGCAAAGTTTTCTATGTGATGAAATGTACCCAAATAGAGTGTCTCAATTTTCGATTATTCAAATCAAGATACTGCAATATTTTTGGACACTCGAGACTTTGAGCTCTTTGTTTATTCCTTTTCTTTCTTTACTGGCTTTGTCCCCTGAGAAACCTAACAACTGAAATATAGCAACAGTGCAGAATATTTATTGGAGAAAACAAGCACTTAAGAGGATAGCAAAATTTCAGGTTCTCAAGAAAAAGCAATAGGCATTAAAACAAAAGCTGTTGATAACTTTAACACTAAAAAGTAGTGCAGGAAGAGAAACATCTTTTGCTTTCGAGAAGAAAGCTAAGGATAGTTCAATAAAAACTTTAGACTGCTTTTCATCCAAACTGCACAGTAGAAGGAGACCTTTGCAGAAACACACAAATCCTGTGTTTTACCACCTAGGTAATGTTTGAAAAAAAACAGTCACTACTGCATTAGTGAAGAACTAATGATTATTTAGGTAGAAAAACAGTTATGAAAATGGAACAGCCATGGTGAGCGGTCTGAAAAATAGCAGATGATGACATCAACAGTATTTTCAATTACAATTTTGGCAAGAATAGATGGTATTTTACATCTAAACCAAGATAAAGATTAAGAGCTGACCCCACTGATCCCCAGAAGTTAGATGATACCTGTCTGGTCAGAGAGATGCTGCCCAATGTGAGAACCACAGCTAAAGAAACGGGTATGTGGGGCCATGTGTGTAGAGGCTGGGCTGCCCAGATAAGTCTTCTGAGGTGAGATAGCAAAGGGTGCAGTGTTGTCCCAAGAAGGCAGAGAGTCTCTGTGCTGGATAAGCAGTTCTCTTCAACAGATATTTCTCTCACATTTGAGAGGTTTTTTTTAGAATGGTCACATACCTCCTTGCTCCTCATATTTTTAGCAAAGGATGTGCAGTATTTGAAAACCTCTCTGAAACCCTGTCCCCAGGCTTTCTGTGGTAGGACAAGCTGCCTTGCACAAATCTTTGTCTAAACCCAAGATATGGTCTGAATTAAAAATTAGTAGCTTCAATTATGTGATCATCTAGTATATTAATGAATGAGGGAGTAAAAATAAGGTTGCCTGAGCAACCTCAGTTCTGACTTTGCTTAATATCAGAATACTTTTAACAACCTGAATAATTTTCTTTTGATACCAAGTGGGTTTCTTGGACAGCTCTAGAGAGCACACTGCCTTCATACACTACTAGGAGCAAGGATACAAATGTATGTATCTCACTTCCACTACACTTTGGCAAACTTGGAAAGGATCATCCCAGCTTAGGGTCTGAGGTTGCCCACAGAGAAAAGCAGCACAGCCAAAGGGCTGCTTGAGCTTTCACCAGGGCACGTTGCTCCCCAGAATAGCTCCAAAGCATCTCTGCTCTTCCCTGGTTTGTCTCACCATGAGCCAGTTGAACCTCACAGAGCATCGGAGCAGGCTTGGCCTACGAGAGAGGAGTTGAAACTCCTGGGCAAATGTTAGTCTCCTTTGTATCATTTGTATACTGTTAGGACTGATGACAATTTATTATCTATGTTCAGGATTGATTGCAAATATAAGTTTGCTCTATTCTCATCTGCATGCTTTCTATATATAGCATTACTATTTTTTCTTCTTCCCTTCCAGCAACTTTGACAAATACTTTTCAAACTCAGGATGGAAAGAAATACTGTCTTCAAAACAAAACAGGAAAAAAAGAGCCTGTTTCAAATAAAAAAATATTAATTTGATACTATTTCACCTGTGACACACCTTCCCCACCCTCCTCCAGCCTGTTACATATTTGAACGAATTTGATACTTAAAATTACAATGAATACATACAAATGACTTTAAACCCTATGATTGTTTTTGAAGTATCATGCTACATTGAATCAGACAATTCTCCTCTTTCATCTACAGTCCAGGGAACTGCACTTTTTCTTCTGAAATTCTATAGTATTTGAAAAGAAATGGTCCCAGTTTAGAGTGATAGTGTTCCAAACAGTTCTCATGTTTTTCATTAATTTTCAGTTGTATTGGTATTCTATTCCAATTAGTCCCCGTTAGTGCTTCAAAGCTCTATCTTATCTGCAGATAACATCAAAGATGAGAGCTTCCAGTTTTGAATTTGGTTTGTAGTTATTTTAAAGATACAAAGGCATCATTTGTGAATAGCTGATCAAATAAAATAAATACTTTTTTATTTTGGCTCCAAAAGGGCCAGAAAACTACTGTTCTTTTTGAAGTTCAATTTCATTTAGACATCAGACTTTATTTTCAGGGTGCTGAACTCCCAGAGCTCACACTGACTTCAGTTGCAGTTGTATGTGCTTATGTATTTCCTCCTCCACAAAACTTTGAGACTTCTCAGTTTTTCTCATTTCACTAGTCCAAATCACAGACCTTTACAAAGCACCCCATAGAAGCATTAGTGAGAAAGATCCCAAGTAACTCCCATAACCAACAACGTATTTGTTTCTTTAGGTTGAGTTCTTAGTCTTGCTTGTTAGACCTTTTTCAATCCAGCTAGAAGCTAACATAATAATTCAGAAGGAGATTGAGCTGAGGTTTCTTGTACCCCAGGGAGACCCTACCTAAGAATTCACAAAGTGGCTGTTTTCTCTCTACTGCTGCCTTCTCTCTGGCATAATAAGGATTTAAACAAAGGCAAACAAACTTAGTAAAAGAACAAGACATTCATTTCATTAGTGGTGAGCTGAGAAATAGTAGCACTGAGTTCAAGGCAGCTACAAGTTCCCTTGACATCTTCCTGAGATAAGATAGGGGTCTAATTTTGTCTTTTTCTTATAAGAGTAATTTAGACAAAACCCCTCCTTCTCAGCTCCACTCAACACCTCTGAGGAAATGACCACATTTCAACCACTGTAGGAAAGCAGCATACTTAAAGCCATGAAGGGAAAACACTTAAGTCAGTTTTCATTCTGTTTAAAAATGACAGCGCTTTCACTGACATCTTATCTGGGATAGCGCTGTTTAGGGAGGTGCTGTCAAGCTTTACCAGTGAGCAAAGAAGTCCGTAAGTGCTCAGTTTCCTCTTCATTAAAAAATACTTGCCACTGGCTTTTTACATGTGATGGAACACATAGCAAATCACTGTTGCACCTACCTAGATTGCAAATAAAAAGACAGTGTGATTTGACTATCATCAATCCCAGTATCTGCTCTGCACTCACTGAAAACATGAGGGATTTTTCTCTATGGCTCCACACATGTACTTACGCACACAGATGTGTCATACTGATACTCAGAAGCTGCCTCTGTAGTTTATCAAACCATGAAGAACCAAAGATTAAAGGTATTAATGATTCCTGTAAGGGAATGGACTGTAGAGGCACACATGCCAACCATGAGCGTGCAGTTGGGAAACGTAAAGCTTAATTTCTGACTTACTCCAAATGCTTGTATTGCAGAGACAAGTGATTTTGCAGGAATTCTGCAAACATCCATCAGCCCAACCACAACAGTTCCGGGCTAAAAAGCACTGTAGAGGACAGGACAAGAGTTCAAAATTATCTTCACAAAACAGGGAAATAATATGGAGAATATTGGGATGAAGTTCAGGAAGCACAGCTGAACAATCCTATGCTTAGGTAGGAATAATCAATTGCATAAAAAAAAAAAAAAAAAGAACAGGACTTGTTACATTGTTACAATGCAGAACAGAATCTGGGGAACATGATGAATTATAAACAAAACATAAGTCAACAATTTCATCCTGTCATGAAAAAGACAAACAACATACTAGAATCTATAAACAGGAAGAAAGCTTGGAAAACATGCCAGAAACCTCATGGTCCTACCCCATATGGGCAGTCCTAGGAGGAATGTGACAATTTTTGGACTCCATGTTACCAGAAAGGGAAAGTTCCAACAAGTTATAAGGCTTGACCGTAGGCTAATGAATGTAATCTAAATGTCAATTAAAAAAAGCTGAGGAAACATGTGATAACATTCCTTTATCCACTTAAAGGATTGTCACAAAAGGATAGGAGACTCAGCTTTGAATCTACAGTGAAGACTTAGGTTAGACATCGAGAAAAGTTTTTGTATTGTCATCAGGATAGAAAAGCACTGAAGTAGACTGCCTGGAAAGGGCATGTACCTGCATGTCTTCATGTGACTTCAAGAACAGGTTCTCTGAGTATTTTCAAGTAGACAAGTCAATCCTGTATTGAGCTAAACAAGGAGTAAATGGCCTCCTGAGATTATTTAAAATTCCTCTAAATATATTCAACTAGGGGTCCAGCAATAATCTGAGATAGCCAGTTTCTACACAGTAGTAATGAACTGTTGCAATGGAGATACAACCTTCATTTTTTGCACCTGTTAAACTCCTGTACATTCCCCCATGAGTCTCGTAACTACTGTTGGTTACACCCATCTGCCAAAGAATACATCCCCTCCATGAGACTGTCACATTCCTGTCCCCCTTATACCAGTACACACTGTGATATGGGAGCAATTATTCAGCTTATTTTCCATCTCATCTTATTAAGTCTTCCCCAATTTTTGCTGTAATGTCCCAGAGCCTTTCAAATATTTATCCAGAAAGGTCTCCTGTAGCAGGTGTCCCTTGCCCCAGAGAGGTCCACCCAAGGGACCCATTTAATCTGCCTTTCCAAATGCACCAAACTGAGCCTTTAAAAGGGCAAGTTGTCCCATAACACGCTACAGATACATTTTTATAAAAGCATTTGAGTTTGAGGTACTTCCCATCCAGACGCGCCCACCTAAATAGCAGGGTAATGTAGAATCATCTATAAAGTCAGCGCACAGAGAGGAAATGGAGAGCTTGGCCTGCAATGGACAAAACATCAAACGACATGGGAAGATTTTCTGCTTGAAGCCAGGGTATACAAAGGCACACATAGCTCGTATGTCACTATAAAGCCTGGGCTTTAATTTTGGCTGAGGCCTCTGAGAATTTGCTGCTGGTAGGAAGGAAAATAGCCAAAGTATATTGCTGCATTCAGAGGCCCTTTCCCAGCCTGGACAGAGCTCTCATGGCTCCAGGGTTGAAAGCTGGGTCTTTCTGCCTTCCCCATCCCAGCACCACAATATCATCCTCTCAGCTTTATTTCACACTTGCCCTTCGTCCTCTTCTCCTAACATTGTCCCCATCATCACCTTTTAGTGCAGACAACAAGTAACCTCCCTCCTGCCCTCTTGGAAGATGAAAGACATGCAGTCTCTCTCTTTTCTTTACTGTTCAGTGGAAATACAGAGCATTCTTAATCTTACTGATTTGTGCTTCCTCTACATTATTAGTGACCTCTCTGCTAACCCACCTTTTCAAGCTTTCATTCCATCCTCTGGTCTAAGAATGCTCTCAGACACTCACCAACCTACTGTGGCACTGAGCGGAAAAGTGAAATCAAGCCCCATGTGTCCCCTTGCAGGACACAGTTATTGAAAAATTATCTAGTGTCTATGAGGCAGAGTGATGGGGAGTAAAATCCTACTGTCTTTGTATTGCTTAGAGCCTCTGCAGCATATAGATCATTTGTCAGTGCCAGTTTGAGGTAGTCGCTATAAACAGGCTGTTTTGCATTTGAAGCACTCACAGGACATGATGGTTCGGCTTAAAAACTATGCATTTTACATGTAATCACCAGGATAATTTGGCTGTATACTGTGTTCCCACAACTTAATATTCTACCTACAGATGCATGATCAAGAAGAGATTCCTTAACTTTGACAGGGCACATCACATTATACTCACTTTATTATTGGAAATGATCACCCCAGGGTGCAAAATGGAGCAAAGGTATAGTTTCATCATACTATTTTTTTAAAAAAAAAAAAAAAAACACAACACATTTACTGCAGTATGGGGTATTCCAAAGCTACAGAGCGCCACTTGCCAGTGGACAAGTGGCTAAATTTTACTTAGATTGTGCAAGAAATAGATAACTGCTTAATCTAATGCTGTACTGTGGAAAAATCACACTGGAAAATTCAACTTCTAGACACACAGTTCATATTCTCAAGTATAAAGTCACTTTATGTAGTGAAATATAATGTAAATACTGTACCCATGGATGTAACCAAAAACTCTCCTAGCTACAGCTACACACCCTCCCTTAGACAGGATCTGATTCTGGACCCCTGACCTAACATTAAGCACACAAGGAAACCTTGACAGTTTTGTTGCTTGTTAGGACCAACAATGAGTTTTTTCCTCTGCTTTGATGGTTATTACAACCTATTAAAGTTTCCTATTCTCCAACTCTGCAAAGACTTGAATGTGCTCCCAGTTGAGCAGACCAGAAAAATATACTCTTGAATCTCAACAAGCACTTGATACAGTACATTTATCTGACAACTGATTGATATCACATCTATTTTGGCATTATGATTTTTTTTTTATTTTATTTTATCCTCCATATAAATGCCCTATTTCACAATCTGGAAGGAAAAGGAACAAGTGATGGCCCATAGCTATTTAATAGCTATAAAATAAAACCTATAAAATAAAAGTGAAATGAATTATCAAACCATAAACTAAAGTTCGGTGTTTAAAATGGGCCATGGCTTTAAAAATTCAATTACAGCTTTAATAGAAACAAGTTTACTCAATATTTTAATGACCTTCTCTCATAATGTTTTCTTCCTCCTTTGTAAAGCCCAGCATTACCAAGGATGCGTGGCAAGCTTGTGTTTCCTCTAACTACTTTAAGATTGATTAGGAAACAGAAATATTGATGCATTTATCCAAAATAACTTAATGAAATGAGACAAAAAAAAAATAACACACAGAAACATAGCTCAGTAGAAAACTGGAGTTGATCATGATTAAGAAAGGTTACATTTAATGTTCCTGGATTAAAACATTAGGACCGTTAATTGAATGTCAACAACGGAAAACACTCTGAATAGGAAAGTCATTGAATGTTTTCTTAACTCACTGATGGGCTCTTTCCTGAGGTTCAGGCTAGGTCACTTCTGAATGTTTGTATGCTACCAACACACAGTTCTACAGGTCATCTCCGCTGAGACAGCAGATGAAGAGATTATTTCAGAACAGTAATCTGCATTATCCTTGTTGAAGCACAGATGTAAAGTCAGGGTTGTGTTTGCCCAGTTTTGTCAAATTGGTACTGTCATGGTTTGGAGGATACATTTTGCAATGGGCTGCCAGTGATGCTTGTTTCTTGCACTTCTGGAGGCTGAGTCTAGACTCAGGACTAGATCCTGCTGGTTTCAAGGAGAGTTTAAGTGAGAAAAACCCTTAAGGACAAGACTTCAGGGGCTGTTCTTTCAATCAACAGTAGCTTTTAAGTCTAGTGGTTTTAGAGGGGTTTTTATTGTCTGCTTTAATTTCTTCAGGAGACGTTAGAATTTTGACAAAGTCTATAGAAAAACAGAGATGGAGTGCCGAATGAACTAGAGAGAAATAATTTTCTCTCTAGTTTGTTTTGGAAACAACCCATATCTTAATTTTAAACAGTGATTCTGAAATGCACAGCAGCATCAGATCCAGGTTGCAATCAGATATGTCTAGGCTGATTTGTGTGGAGCCCAGATGATTTTATTAGGACCCACCAGGAGCTCTACAGACCTCTCTGACAAATTCAGCTGAAGAATCAGCACCACTGATAAATTTGAAGCATTGCAGGTGCAACATCCCAGGAAAAAATAGGTGTTCCTGGGAGAAAGATGGGAACTGCAATTGAAAATACATGATTGCCAAAGCTGCATCCAATGGGAATGGAACAAAGATCTTAAAATATTACCCCTAGATGTTTCCCCCCTGTGGTTGCAATTATTCCCAAAGTACCCTGCTTAAAATAGGTTTTCAAACCATGCAAGACTAATCATTGCAATTTGGAGATGTAAGTAGGCACTTACCATGCAATTCACAATTAGCTAAAGATGGTAGAAGAATCTCAGTCATGTTGGCACAGGAGATTTAAAAAAAAAAAAAAAAAGAAAGAAAACATTTTTTCTTGCAAGAATGACATGTGATGGGAGAGTAGAGGAAGATAATTGTCATAACAAAGGGAATATGTTATTATTTATTGGCCACACTTAAGCACTGGGATCTTGGATTATAGTATCTGGTGACAAATGCTGCTTGAAATCTTGTAAATATTGCTTAAAAGGTAAGATAACTGAGTAATTCTGAATGTGCTCTGCAACCAACACTTTCAAAATTCAGTTCTGGGAAGCAGAGTGACATTTTCTTTTTGTCCTAAAGAAAAAGGAAGATGCAACTTCAGAGCACCCTAAAATCTTGTTCTCTTTAGGCTTTACCCTACTCCTCCTAACAGAGCAATATTGATGGTAACGATGGCAAGAGAATTTTTAAAGCCCACTAATAACCTTACATTTTTAGTGCCTTCAAGGTACAGGGTAATCTAGACTGTCCCCCTGCCCTCTGTGCTGCTGACTGTGAAACCCACCCAGCACAAGGGTTGTCCCCACTAGAGACCCCTCAGCCTTGTTGTAACAGAGGTAATGACTGTCCCTCTGCAGACCTGCTCTCCTGCATGATGATGGATTTTACCCTCCTGAGCTCAGGAGGGTCACAGCACTCAGCTCCCCACATGATCAGACCGTTTCTTTCCCATGGTGGCAGCTGTAAATAGGCACTTACGGTCTAATTTCTACATCCTTCGGTATTTAACTTACATTTAGCCAAAACATTGACACATTTATCTGATTCGTCGCTATTAATTTCCTGGTTCCCTTTTTATTTTCTTTCTCCTCTTGCAGCTTCACTGGGTTATGAACTACAGCTATAACCCCTCCAAAACATTTTTTTTTTCCAAAGCTTTTGATTTTTTTACACTCCACTAGTTCTGGGATGCTGATTACCACTCCCCCCCGCTCCTTCCCTACCCTACCCAGCTCTAGAAGTGCATGCAAACAAAAAAAAAAAAAAAAAAAAAAAAAAAAAACCACCCAGCAATAAGTTGGCTGATTCTGGCAGCAAGACAAATCTAGCACCACACAGCAGGCAGGCAGAGAGTGCACTGCTCATCCTTTCGGTTTTGTCAGTGTATGGGAATGCTGGACATCAACACACAGCGAGGGATTCGGCCGAAAGCACTCCTCCTCGGCGTCTGAACCCTGCTGCTTTCCCCCCCGGTTGGAAGATACAGGTAAAAATAGAGAAATGCTTTAGCTAACTGAATTCAATGAAAATATAAAGCAGTTAGAAGAAGCCCGGACAGCCTAATCTTATTCCTAGCAGGCAATGGAAGTAAACCACAGTGTACGGGCTGATAGCTACTGTATACATAATACCCTCAGGTACTGTAACTTGCATGTGATTCTTCGCATTACAGCAAATAAATTGTCGCAAGTGGCAGTAAAGATTTGGGGTTTGGATACACATTGTTCGAGTTGCCTTTATAAATATTTATGGTTATTTACATAATTATACCTCTCTCTGACAGAAAGCTTTACAGCAACTTTGAACCACAATAAACAGGCAGACTGGATGCCTCCTTTTTTAGCCAGACCATATCTATTCTATGTGTTATATGTACATCTATTACCAGCATGCTATGAGCATATCACTCATTCATTTCATAATGTAATTTATAGTTACATTACAAAAGAGCCCATCTACAAACAGCAACTATGTAATATTGATAAAGCATTTAGGAACAGAACATAATTTTAACGACTCAGATATTACATAATATAAATAATCTGCAGAAAAAAAAAAAAAAGTAAGCACAATATATTATAACAGGAACCTAAACAGAGAACATATTTCTTTGTCAGAAACTTTCTTTGAAAGAATGTGACATCCCAAAATTCTTTTCTCCCCCACAGATGTCAGAAGCCAAGACAGACAAGGTAAAAATCAAACCAGCAGAAAGTTTTGAACATGACAAGCAAAATGTTTCTTGGCTGAAGGAAGGTAAGTTACATTGATGAGTTATTAGTTACTGGTTTGTGTTCAGATATATTTATCATTTATTAAAATTATTTTTTTTAAGAAAAATGCATAAGAATACCTTATAGGCTTAAATATGGCCAGTAATTTCTACCAAACAAATTTCAAAGCTTGACTTCTATGAAAAATGCTTGCACATTTACTTACGGTGCGGAAAGGCCTAAATTATGAAATTTTAAAGGAACATGAAAGTTCATTTTTCTAATATCTTTGCATTCTTGGGGAAGTTTTATTTGACTTGAACTATAAGCCACTAGGAAGTATGGATCATCCTCTTAATTCTTATGAAAAGTTTTTATTAACTCAAACTATTACTGAATTACATTAATATTAGTTTGGTTTTCTCAAACGCAAGTAAAGATCAACCCGGAAACTTTAGATTTGGCAGTGTGTTATCTTAAAATAAAGGAGCATTAGTTGTCAGCGGTTTATGAAATAGAGACTCTCTGAAGCAAAGAAGCCATAAAAACCAAGCATCAGGGACTTTTTCAGTTTTAAAGACTGAAAAATTACAGGTATGAAGTAACTCATTTGCATCAAATACTGGTATTTCAAATACTACATTCTGTTAACTGATTTCAGAAGAAATAGACATACGATTGCAAAAGTTTTCTTATTGCATATCTGTACACATAAAGAGAGAAGGTTCTTACAATATATCTCCTTCGGAAAAAATTGATTTGGCAAGTTATTACATAGCTTATTACATCTTCATGTATGTTTGTTGGTCATAAAGTCACTGTTGTATTTCACACACACACAAAAACATCATGAATTAAACAGTGTCAAAGCAGAGATTTTCAAGATGTACATGATACAAATCAAATATCCATGGTTAGGTGCAAATTATAGGTTCTAATGAGAACAGTTATATTCTAATCCTAACAAAAGTATTTGGGGAAGACTCAACAAGTGACCTCATATTTTGAAAACATTAACTAGGGAGGTATTGAGGAAAAGTCTCATTTATAGCCACTATTATGTCATCTGTAAAATGTACATCACTATTTTAAGCTCATGTAGTTAATTGTACATTAGATCCTTTAGCTGTAAGAGAGTTTGCAATAAAGTAGGCCTAAATTAGTGTCTCTGCCTTTCAGTCTTCATTGTTTATGCAGCACTTGTGCAGAATGAAAATTGCACACTCAAGCAGAGCTGACTGGCCGACATGTAGACTTTGTTTGGCTGGACACTCAAAATCCTCTGCTTGTAAGGTGTCAGCTAACTTCCGTAAAAACTCTGCAAGTGGAAGATTTGCAGTTTGTACATCACAGAGTGATACAGCGGAGTCTGATGCTACAAGACAGCATTGCACGTTAGCTTGTCAACAGCAAACACGTAACTTAATTGAGTATCTATTCCATCAGAAGATGGTAAAGCACAAGAGAATTGCAACTTGACAAAAGGGGCATAAAGGTATGGAGGACTTTAACTGGTCCATGTCTGAGCAGGATAAGACCCAGGGCACGGGCCCTGAGTCCCATACAGTTATTTATCCCCAGTCCAGACCTACTCCAGTAGCTGGGTGGCATCTCTCACACCCATACGTTGCTGACTTCATTTCACTTAATGATGCTAATCCAAAATGTTTTATTTCTCCACTTTCTAAGGAGAGACACCATTCAGAGTTTCTAGATCATTAGCAATGTTTGGATTGTTTTCTACTTGGAGGAGCTATAATTTCTTTCAGAAAGAGACAAATGTTGTCTATTGGCACCTCTCGTCTCTTAAGTGCTACAGAGCAGAACTGGGCCTTGAAGGTCTTACGTAGCAGCTGCATCAATAAATAGCTGAAATGTTTCTCATAAGGAAATAAAAAATTTCCTTAAGAATATAGACATTATTTTATCTTATCCTGAAATTTGTTTTTTAAAAGTTTTGTTATCGCTTCTTTGCTTTAAACACTTCTGTGGTACATGGTGGGTTTTTAGAATATGGTGAACCAAACTGGAGCAGAAGCTTAACTTCTATGTTTAAATGTTTTAAAAATACATCATGTATAGATTTCAGGCATTCCAATAAACAATGAATTGTGGAGAACAGACTTGTACTGTTTCCATCAGGCACAGTAAGAAGACTATATGTTCTTTTAGCATCCAGTTTTAAAGAAAAGTTATTTTTATTCATGGTTTTGTATTGATTATTTGTTCCTTCTAAAAGAAACAATCATGAACCACATAGTATCAGAAATAAACAAAAAATATAGACTAGGCTGTGGCTTTAGTATCTTTCCTAGACTTCATTTTTTTCTTAATGTTTTGCAAAGTAATATCTCATGGACTGGTAGTGTAGTGGGTCAACATCAAAATAAGTTATCTATTACTTTATTTTTGGCTTTCGATGTTAGAAGCTGATAAATCAGGTCTGAGGGAGTGGCATTTTAATCTGGCTGCCAGTTATTTATCTTACACTTTTTTTGGGAAGAAGATATCTTGCTTTTGTCTTGAAGCCTCTAAAAGCAGAAATCAAAACCTCATTCCAAGGGAAAAGTTCTTCCACAAAGAAAAACAGAAACCAAACCAGGTTTGTGAAAAGTATTATAAGAAAACATTAGAACATGCATATAGGATTGTATCTTATCATATCAGGAGAAAGAGCATAAACAGTCCTACTCGTGCCTCTACCTCTCAGTAAGTCATTTACACCCCCTGCTGCACTCACTGCCACAAATGCACCAGAAGCCTGATGGGAGTTAAAGATGACACAGGGAAAAAATACAATGTTGGACAAACCAGCACAGTCTTAGAGAGAAACATCTACCTAATCATAACCCTAGACTGTATTTTTAAAATGGGCAATGGCATATTTACCTTCTCCTTTTATTTCTTGCTTATCCTACAAGCCTTTTTTTGGTGAGGTGTTTGAGGTCCTCCACAGTGCCTAGCAGATTGTAGAACTATAATGAAATAATAATACAAATGTAAACAGAGAAGCAGACTGATAAACGTGTGCTCTAGCTTTACCGGGCTTTAAGTCCTAAAACACTTCTATACCTCCTAAGGCACGTAGCACTTAAGTCTGGATGTGGACAACATGAGAGACTCCCTGAGTGTGAATGAGGATGGTGAAATGATCACACCTATCCCAAGATGTCTCAAGGTGAAGAATATATACCAGCAATCTTTTCTGATAGTGTGGCATGTTTTTCAGGACTATTATTTCTGAAGATTACACAACAGATAAAACCTGTGTTTGGAGGGTATGCATCAGACCACCAATTGCAAAACAGCCAGAATCAGTATGAATGAGCACTGAGAAAATGCAGTTCTGTTTGACCTTAGCACTGATGAGAACTGACTCAAGTAAAGCTTGGGACATAGGAGTAAAGCCAGACAATGACTCGTATTTTGTGTAGGAGTGGAGGCAGCTATCTCTGCTTGCTTTTTCCCGTGGGGAAGAGCTCATTTGGATGGAGATAAAGAATTCCCCATGCCAACGCCTACAAAACATCAGGGCAGAGCGAAACATGGGTTCATTTGCAAATAAGCACTTGCAAAATTATCTACATTTCTGCCCTGAAAAATTAAAATAGGACTCCTCAGCACATGCATTATCCCCAATTATACACTTTTTGCCCTGACACACACAAAATGACATAAATGACAAAGTGTATAGAATATCAATATGCATGCATAAGTAAAGAACAACTAATGTAACTTAAAGTAATATTAAATAAACATCCTCTGCATTGGCCTGTGTCCCCGCCTGTTTCATGCACCCACAAGATGTGCAACAAGCAGACCATCACACCCCAAGCAAAAAACATCTCTATGGGCTCCTAATAAGCACAGTTATTAGAGGGTCCTGTGAAATCTGGAAGCTACACAAGACATGCCTTTAGAAATACAGTACCCAAGGATGAGTAACACTCCCAGGCGATGACTCAGGGATGCTCCCACCTTGCACAGCACAGCCATGACCACATTGTTGCCTCTTCCACAAGGAACTGGGGACTCTTTCCACCATGGTGGTGATTTAGTGCCAGATTAGCAGCCATCTGGTGGGAAGGGAGGTCAAAGCGGAGCTAAATTCACACCAGCCTCAGCATGTGGCTTTTGGAGTTCCTTACAAACATTTAATCTCTTGGTATCGCTTGATGATTACAGCCATATGGATACGTGGGAGCAGGCAGGAGCTTATCTGACTGACATAAAGCTGTAAAAGGTGACACTGATTTTGCACAGGGACCAGCAGTGGTCTGTTCACTATTTCTGCATGCATTACAAATGTAAAGGAAAATGTGTGAGGGCCTAATACTGCCCTCCTACGGTTTCATCCAAAACTGGCCACTGCAGCCCCGGAAAGCAGATCCAAGTTGCACAGAAATGAAATTTCATTTCAGGATATTTTCACACAAAGCCCTCCTGTTTTATGCTGCCCAGCTGTGTACACAAATTCCCTCCATATATAACTTCCAGTGAAAAGTTAATGAAATGGCTTCCTTGCTCTCCTGCCAAAAATATAACTGAAATTCTAATCTCAAGACTTTCTCCAAAATAGCCCCTTTCTGCACTGAAATTCTCATAAATCAGAAACATTTTTGTCTAAAATAAACCTGTTTTCATTGTCTTGCAAATACTAAAAAGTCTAGCCCCGATCTCTTTAGTCAGCTGCTCTAGCCAGCAGATTTTCGCTGTAGGGAGAAATTCAGCCCTGTACCGAGGGTCAGTACAAGGTCAGCACTTAAACCATAAAATAGGGCTTAAGTGGTAAATAGAGCCCCTGTTCAGGATTATATTTCACCCCTCCAAGGACTACAGTTCATATGAAAAGGGAGATTTACTCCTATCACAAACCTGGCTGTAGTGACAATATTCAAATAATACCTTACTCCAGAAGTAATCCCATTGGGTGAGACTGCACCACATTTCTTAGTGGTACATCCCAGACATCCAATACGGGAGCAGATTATTCCTAACTGCACCACACCAAAACATCTCGCAGCCTGGTCCTGGAGTTAATAGCAAAACCTTCCTATATTACAGCACTCAGAAACGCCTTTTCCCCAGCATTCTCCTCTCACTAGCTACACAGGGGCCTTAAGAGACTTTTATAAGAAGCAGTAAAGTGGGAAGGATGTAACACCATGAGACTGGTTTTGCAGAAGGTGAGTTGTCCTGGAGACACTCAGGGAGTTTCCCAGTTCTTTCACAGCCTTCCAGCTTTTTACCTAGTTTACAGGGGTTGGAGTAGACGTACAAGGCTTGTACTTTTGCTGAGATTATTCTCAGCAGAGTGTTCTGATCCAACTTACATCCCTGCATTTAGGGAGCTAAATGACATTTTTAGAATTTCTTTCTAGAAACTCAGAAGTCAATGAATACAATTTTGCATACGTGCTTGGACACTTGTTCCCTGAATTTTGCTGACTTGGGTCCAGGAGCTTTTTTCACTCTCTTCTACCAGCCTGATTTAAGTCATTGGATTGAAAAGCTTTATAAAAGACTGATAGCAAAGAAATACCTCTCAGTTTCATGTAACAGAACATGCCAAATGCTTATAAGATGAATACTGTAATCTAAGCAGACTGTTTCCAGATAAGAACACCACACACACAAGAAAAGCACATTTAAAAACTGATGACAAGGATCCCAGGGGGCTCAAATTCCTGGAAGATGCCTTGTCAGCTTCAGGACTATGACCAGATGAATTAATCAAGACAACCCTTCCTTTAAGTTGTAAAACAGCAGATTTAAAGACTCTTTTCCAGTGGACAGGGAGTATATGAAATCTGCAATGGTCCCAGCTCACCACTCCTAATTACGGTTTTATAAACTGAGCGGTCCTTGATCTTTGAACCAGAGGATCCTTGGAGATGTAAGACTTTGAATACTGCCACAAAAGTGGAATGAATGTACAGTAAAGACAGTGGTAATTCTCTGGGTGATAGGGTGAAAGTCACACTTCTATGCTGGGTATTGACTGTAAAAATGTGAGTGAATGTTTATTTAGGTTTGATTGCCTTAAGTGAATTTGTTCCACAAAGGAAGATAAAAGTCTATGTCATTCAACTGCCAATTCCAGGGAAGACCTGAAGATGTTGTTTCATTCACCCCTGGAAGTTTTCCAGACCAATTGTGTTGTCTGCTGTACTTGGGCAAAATCTACAAAATTTTGCCCTCAGTTGCGTCAGTAGAACAAAACATGTAACAACAAAATAGATACTCATTAGTTGTTGATTTTCACAGAAACATACATGTTAGAGCAGAATCCACAGATCCAAGGGCTTCCATAGTGCTTCCTACTTTAGATGGCAAACTAGTGCATGGAAAACCTTAGCCTAAGGGTCAGTGTCAAAGTGGTGAGGAATTCCACTAAAGAAACAGAGCTGCATTGGCTTGCAAAAGATTTCATTTGTCCCAGCATGTTTAAGACAGATATCTGTAACCATTTTCAGGCACCAATGTGGCAGGAGGAATGAAGCAACAGGTCTCATTTTTACCACTTCAATTCATAGAGGGAAGGGTCAGATGCCAAAGTGGTCTCCCAGCTCTAATGCAATACAAGCCAGAAAGATGCCTGTACTAACAGAATTAAGTAACCTGGATGATAAAAAATCAGTGATAATAAAAGTGATAAGTATTTCAGAAGCTTCATCATTTTTAGTATTTGACTGTGTAACCACTCCCTATTAGGGATGTTGTTGGCCTTAGATTCCAATACATGCATCACTTTCACAGAGTGGTTTTCTTCTCTTCAAGGTGGAATTGGAGCCCAATGTCAGTTTCTTTAGTCAACTTTACATTTCTGAAAGCTCAAAAAAAAAAAATTATTTGTATTCCTTCTAATCTGGAGTAGTAACGTAAATATCCTCAGTCTTACTACCAGTTTCTTCTGGAGGCAGACAGTAAGACCTTGGAATTTAGTTGAGTATTAGGTGTTTAAAATCTATGAAAAACAGACATTTCTAACCTATTAATGAGCATTTAGTTCATTTATAGAACTTAAGTCCTTGATAGAAATCCCGTCAAGACAACCACTATGCAGGCCTGAGGTACTTTTACCCTGAGCTTGAAGGCAGGATAATCATAGATGTAAGCAGTTCAGTGCCAGTTTTCAGAAGGTGTTTTACAAGCCTGAAAGATTATACTCTGATATATAAAGCCAGACTGACAGTCACATAGACTTGTAACAAAATCTTTACTATTGGACGCATCCAATGAAATATTTAGATTAACAATAATTAGATTATGAAAAAAATAGGCCTCCCCTCATCTCATTGGAGACTCACAATTATTCTCCAAAAGTTTCTAAGTACTCAAAACAAATGCAGTGAATGGGATAAATCCTGGGCATGCTGGTTGTCTATATCTTATGAAAAACTGAAAACAGTTGAGAAAAAGACCAAAAATGGAATTAGTTTAAATGTTCATTGTTAGCTGAGGTTCAAAGGAATTCTTTTTCCATCTATTTTTTAAATAAGTATTTAGAACTAAATTCAAATGGAAAGGTACTTAGACATTAAGAGTGACTGCTCTAAATGTCCAATAATAAAATACTGGACATAACCCCCCTTTATCAGAACAGCTTAGCAATTACTGAGTAGTTCTGTGACTTCAGATCTGGGCTGAGAGCACAGGATTTTATGAATCGACTCAAATTCCCACCTTCCAGAAGAAAACTCTCATACCCAGCTATCAGATACCCTATGTAATATTGTGGTTTAGAGATTCCCAAGTGTCTGTGTATGGATAGACTACTTAAAGCTCATTGCTCCAGAGAGAGAGGAAAGGACACTACAGCCCAACAGCTAGGACACCGGCGTGAAGGGAAGGAGATTGGCTCTAGTACCCGCTAGACAGTATTCATCTATTCAATAAAAAGTAGAAAACCTTTGTCAGGTTATCTCAACACACTGTTGAGAGCAAGTAGAGAGGGATTTGAGCCTGGGCCATGCCCAATCCACCAGCTGCTCTTGCCAGCAAGGATCTCACTCACATAAGTGGGAAGGGACTGGGGCACCTCCTCCTGCTCTGCCTCAGGATCAGAGGCTGGCAGAGGTGCCCAATGTAAGTGGAGTATCCACAAGTACATTGGTGTGATCCTTCCCCCCATTCCTTCCAGTAGGTTTACCTACTTTAATTCTTCTTGTGTTTTCTTCACCTCTCCCGTCATATTACTACTCCCAGTTACCCATTCCTCTGCATGTGATGTACGAGAGGTTGAATCTGGGACTCTAGTGCCTGCTGAGCAGAAGGGTATATGCAAAAATCAGGTGTTGAAGCCCTCAGTGTCAGCTGAGTTTCTTAACAGCTCCTACTACAACTGAGATTCATCTTTTTGAAGAGAATTGCACAAGGCCTCTTTACCACCTAAGAGACAGTCAAGTGTTACAAAGATCTTTGCTATACCTCTAAATTAATTTTTATTTTATAGGAGTCACACAGTCTCTTAGGGTCTCCTGATTATACAGTCTCATTCTAATTTCAGTCTTTAATCTGAATAAACATGTTAGAAAAACACAGACACAATTAACTTAATCATAAATTCAGATGGATTGTTTATTATCTGTCTACTTAACGTGCTTATGATTGCAGCAGTTAAACATGATAATGTTTTCTTCTCTCACACATAAATGAATATACACAGTACAGAAATATGTGCAGGAAGAAAAACTTCTGCCTGAATACATCAGTAGGCTCCAGAGATAGAGAAGTAGATGCACTGCTCACTGTTGTGCTCTACAGAAAAACACAAACATTTCCATGATAGTGTTGAGACATCCGAGAACTGATTACTGACAAATTATGTTCTTCTTGCTGAAATATGCCTACATGCAGTTTCAAAAGAAAGAAAATGTTATTGCAGTGAAGATGCAGATAGGAACACTACTTGGCTATACCAGAGCACCTATAATTTAAAAGCAGAGGTGTAGATTTTGGGTAAATATCACTTGAGTTCTTCAGAGTAAAATACAGGTCAAATCAATATCTTCCTACTGAAACTCATCAAACTCATTAGACATCAGATTTACAGAGAAGAGTTTTCTGCTGTGATCTTCATAAAGATAGTTGTCTTAAAAAGGGGTTAAACCCTTTTAACATGAAAATGTCTGTTCTGTTACATGCCCATGTTAACTAACACCTGTGCCAAAACACTATCACATATCCATAAATACTTGGATGACAAAATTAAAGTGGAACATGATTCTTCCTGTTCCCACAGCGTATTGAAAGCAATTACTCCAAACATGTTTTTGGTTAAATTAATGATTATTACTCAGAATTTCCTCTGTCATTAGACTAATTTTTTAATGGCCACATAGTATACTAAGATGAAGTTATATTTGGCTTTGAAATATTCAAGTTTTAGGTAAATTTAAAAATACACTACACTTTTCCCCCAAAACAAGACTCGTTTATTATCTCTCTCGCCTCACTCTTGCTTCCCAGATAAAGCAGCCCCAAACACATGTTCTTATGTATCAATAAAGCTAAATTCAGACTAGTATTTCCTATCTCTAGACTTCCTAGGGTTTCTGACTTCTGTGTGTTGACAGTCAGAGAAAGGGTCTTCAAGGTTAACTCTCTTAACCCGTGCCTCATGCTGGCTTTCTGCATGACACTCAATCTTACTAAATAGACCTTAGAAATAAGTTGAGAAGAGTCTTAGAAAAACAGAGCACATCCTCAGGTAATTACAATTTTGCAGGGCTACTTCGTGTATCAAATTTCTATTAGATGCAACTCTTTCAGCTTTCCACCTTATGAGCTGCACTCACTCTCCACGCTCATCGAATACTGAAGTAGTCAATACCAAACTAAATCACAACGTCTCTCTTGTTGATTAACAGAGGCCTAATACACTGGGCAATCCCTGCTGTTACACATATAAAAATTCTGAATTTGACTCAGACCAAGCTGAAGTTGAATGTTTTTTAAATTGTTATATAGTCACATCACCTATGTTGACTGCTAGACCTAAACTTACATTGTGACTGATAAGTCAGTCAGTATTCCTGACTGAGAAAAGTCCACATTAACAGTACATGGGCAAAGGGGTAGACAGGGGAAGATAAAAGAATGGAAACTCAAAAGTCAATCTAAGCCTCTTCATTTTCACTTTGCTTCTTCTCAACAATTTGCCTTGGATATAAACACTACCAAACCAAATAAAAATGTATGATAAACTTTTTTCTCCTGATTGAAAGAAAAAGAATTTGTGTGTTACTGGAATTTTAAATCTCTGAAATCCATGCTTATATTCCAGGAATAGGCAAGCAATAGAAGATATGGTGAGAGACAGGGGAAAAATAGTCAAAAGAATCATAGGAAAAAGCAATTATGGCACCTGCTAGTCATTCTGGTTAGACAAGCTGTGACCAAATATATTGTTCTCAGATATTTTAAATATTTACTATTTTAAAAAATACTATTGCTATTATAAAACAAGACATACTAAAAAACCTAGCATAAAGTATTTGAAATGTATATGTTTCAGCTTCCAGATAAATAACGCCTTTTTTTAAATTTTTTTCCTAGTTTATTTATGATTTAAATAAATAAACAGCCTATGATCTTCAGGAGGATATTCACTTGACTCACATTCTTGGTCCCTAACTTTATGATTAGCCCTGTTCTATCAGAGATGGTAATCACTAAGCAAAGACAGTCCAAACAGCAGCAGAAGCTTCCTCAGCTCTCGCATGGAGGGAATCACCAACAGCTGTAGAAGGACAGTATAGTCTCCATGCCTTAAAATTTTTTCATGAAAAATAAATAAAATATAAAACTAAGCAGCGGTTTTTACAGTATGACACAGCAGTATTACTTGCATTAGGCCAATTTACCACTTATGATAGCAGTAATAGCACTAAAAGCCAATAAAAGCGGTCTGTTCGTTCAGAGATTGGCTTTTATGGCTTATTCTAAATATTATCAAGTGAATCAAAAGCTGTCATTATAGTGTCTAAAAAGCCTTCGTACCTTGTAAGCAAACAGTGTGACTTTGACAAATAATCATTAATATGCCTGTGTGAGACCAGCACTAAAAGAGAAAGAAAAAGGAAAACCCAATATTTCACTTTACATAAATCATTAAGATCATTTTAGTTAAATTTCACACAAAATAAAACAGTTTTATATGTAAAATGCCATAGTTTTCCCAAGTTGTGGGCTGTTCTATTTTTTTTTTTTTTAATCTTTGAACACACTTTTTCATAAAACAAAAACTTGTCAGATAACTGAGCAATGAATGACTGAATTATAATGATATATTCTCATCAGCTTTAGGGAAACAAATAATGCACGTGTCTAGGTAGTGCCTTTTGGGCCAACATCCAACCTAACCTTCCCTTGGCTCCCATCCTGCCTGCCTGAAGACCTGACAAGCACAATGCTGCTGCTCCTCCTCTTCTTACTTCACAAGGAGGTGTGTCCCTATAGAGCTAGAAAGGTGTAATTTACATTATTTCTGTCTCTTACCTCACCGGTAACTCTTTCAAGAAGCTCAGGGGGGAAGAAACAAGGCTCTGGCAGCTCTCAGCTGCATTCCACCCACCTCCTGCCCACTTAGATTTGAACAGGAGTGTCCTGAGAGAGAACTGTGCTCTCTATTGTATAAAGGGCAGACACATTGGATATATAGTATTTCTTCTTCCCAGTATTCCTTGCTGCTGCTCAGTAATACTAGGGCAAGTCCTCTTCGAAGAGGCACAGACCAAGTCACTACCATTTGCAATTTCTAGTCTTTGAACTTCTTGAATAGCTGGAAGAGTGGGCTAAAAAGAACCTTGTGAAGTTCAACAAGGACAAGTGTAAGCTCAAAAGGAGTGAGCCCTGTGCTGCAGCAGCAAAGGAAGTCAACAAGGTGCTAGGCTGCATCAACAAGGACATCACTAGGAGAGATAAAGTGCTTATCAGACCACACCTGAAATAATGTGTTCAGTTTTGGTCCCTACTATACAGAAAAGGTGTGGACAGGCTGGGAAGGGTCCAGAGGAGGGCCACAAAAGTGATCAACAGACTGGGAAGCCTGCCATATGAGGAAAGGCTGATAGGATTGGGTTTGTTCAGCCTTGAGACGATAATGCTTTGGGTAGACCTTATCACCATATTCCAGTATTTAAAAGATAGCTACAGAGAAGGTGGGGACTCTCTTTTTACAAGGAGTCACATAGAAAAGACAAGGGGTAATGAGTACAAGTTACTCCTGGGAAGATTCTGATTTTACACAAGAAGAAAATTTTTCACAATGAGAACCATCAGCCACTAGAATAATCACCCCAGGGAAGTGGTGGCTCCCCCAACAATGGACACAAGATTCAGCTGGACAGAGTGCTGGGGCATCTTGTCTAGACCAAGCTTTTGCCAAGAAAGGTTGGATCAGATGTTCATTGATGTCCCTTTCAACATGGTATTCTATGAATGGCACTGCACAGCATGCAGTCACCAGAAACAGTTCAGGATGAAGATTTGGGCTTACCACTGGCTGCCTGAGACAACTATTACTGGCAAGGTTTCAGTGATTTACATGTAACTTCCTGAAGTGGTTGAGTTTGGGAAAGGATGGAGGCAAAGAGACAGGAGAAAACACCTTTGTTCCTACACTTGTACTGTCACATCATGGTGTCTAACATTGCTTCTTCATGCTCTAAACTGATGAACCTCAGATGCATTACTCAGGGGTCACACGTCCCACAGCTAGCTAGCCTTGCTGGCTCTATAGAAGGGCCCTCATCTGTTCCAGATCCCTGTGGGTAGACATTACCTGGGCTATCTGGAAATGGGGTAAGATGGACAAGGTGGAAACACAGCAGGAGCTTCGGGACATCACATGGGATGGGACATCACACATGTGGGAAGGGTGAGCACAACAGCACATAAGAGGTCAGGTACTGGGAAGAATGGGCATGGATTGTACAACAGCTCTGACTATATAGTCAAGGCTTTTCTCAATTAAAATATCTTAACTGTCCAAATTCTAACTGGACCAACAGTAAACTCTTAGCTGCATACACACTGTGTGCCCCTTCTGTCCATAGAAAAACTTTTCAGTGCAATGTCAACAAGAGGATTTGAGAGCCCTAATTCTCAGCATCCTACAAAGAGTCAGGCCTTATGTCTGATGGCCACAGCACTTCCTCAGCCCTCAAGCAAGTCGGTGCCATGCTGGCAAACATCCAGGCTCTGGACTCTAGACCAGGGTATGCAACCATGGCAAGAGCCTGGGACAAACTAAGTGCCTTGAGCCAGGCATGGCTGCCTGTCAAGTCTCATGCATTGAGTACAAGCCTTGGGCAGTTAGCTCAAGCATTCATGATTCCACAGCAAGTGCTGTGTCTTGGGGAGTTTCCTTGCCTACTGCTATTTACAGTTTTTGGGGCCCCACTGGAATGGCAAGCTGGTGTGCTTGCAGTTGACAGCATTATGTGATACACTGTGCAGCTGCATGGAGCACATGGGCTAACAGAAACACGCAGTGCTGCACTGCCAGGGGAATTATTCCCCCAGCATGGCTGTTTAAGGGCCACGTGCATCTTGCAGGCAATTTATGTGAGCAGAAAACCAACAGACCTCCCATTCTAAGCTTCTAATTTCTAAGGCTATTTTTTTCCATAGATTAAAGAACTTTCCAGAAACACTACATTAACAGTGAGATAGAAAGATCCCAGGTATAAACTGATACAACCGGGTTTTGCCTAAGGTACCTTAAAGCATGGTAGGAAACCTGTTAAGATCCTCTACATGCTTGCATTTATCCAAGAAACAGTGTATATAATTCTATATAGAATAGGATTCTATATAGAATAGAACAGAATTCTGTATAATAGAGCTGGTTCCCTAAAATGCTCCCACTGAATTATGGTTTTGATTATTTCAACTCAAGGAGTGAAAGAGTAGGTAAGAATTGTTTATCTACTCAAAAAGGACTTTGGTCTATCTGAACCTTCTCTTTCAGGCAGTATCTAGCAACTACCAAGCTCCCTTCCAGATGCAGTATGCAAACTGAGCATCTGCTTTTCTGTGCCCAGACATAAGCTAGTTCAACAGAGGGTCAACAATCAAGACCTAGAGAACATAAGCTGCTCATTTGAATTAATAATGCCAGTGTTACTCTTCCATTTCCACCAACAGTATTTGGCAGTACTGATTTCAGTCTCAAGCATTCTTATAAAATGGTAAGAAAAGATTTTATTGCACAAAGGTTTGAGTGGTTTGGCCTGTTTACTTTTCATGTCATGAGTCTGCAATACAAGTATTCATCACATACCATTTTCCTGTATTATTTTTCCCAAGGGTTCAATCCCCCAATACTTTAGCCCCACCTTCATCTCTATCACACACAAGTTCTCTATTATTGCTGAAGAAAATCAGAGCACAGGACTCCACAAATTGCTGTGCAACCTGAAACAACCTATGCAACACTGACAAAAAGCAAACATTGGATAAAATTCTTTTGACTGGGATTTCAATAGCAAAGTCACTAGAATTACTCATATGCTTGAAGTTAGGCTTGTGCTTAGGCATGTTGCTGAATCTGCTTCTGATAGAAAGATGAAGACTGCCTTGGCCTAGATTAGAGGCCACACCATGGGTATAGAGTGTTGCCCTGTTTCTAATTGCTAGTATAGCCAAGAAACTGGATCCTTCCCTCCACTCAAGAGACCACCTGCAGAAATAGTTTTCCCTGCAAACTTAACACAAGAGCCCAAAACTTGGTTTTAATATAATACATATTTTCCATTCCCCCCCCCCTCTAACGAGTTGCATTGATATTTTTACCTGCATGTACTGTGTTTTGTTAATGGGAAATGTTTCAAACACTATGTGGTAATGGACTGTGGGATATGGGATTATATATTTATTAATCTCAAGAGCACTGTGTAGACTGTACCAGTAAGTTACAAGCAAGCTGGTAGAACAGGGTTTGAATTCTGGCAAGAGCTATCTACCAAGGTTGCCTGTTAAGCTGCATTTGGCTCTGCTTTAAAACTTTATGCTGAGATATAGTTACTTTGGTCAACTGTGCTACAAACAGGCTGCACTGAGCTCTGGGTCAGTCACGTCAAAACTAGGGTGATCCGGTGGCCAAGGAGATTGCTTTGAGCACTGTGGTCTGTTGCATCATATAGAAAACATTGCTATATCCACAGATAACAGCAAAAAGATGTTAGTCATGGTGTGCTTCCATTGACAGAAAAAAAGCTCTCTCTGCCCACAGAGATTGTATTTATACACACTGATGTCTAAATCTATCTGTATGTGAGTTTATAGAAGCATGTTATAGTCAAATACACCCTCACCTTCTCTCCTGCCACAATAGGTCAGCCTACATTTTTCAATGTGGTGGCTTTTACAGAAATGAAAGGCATTTTTTTGCGCAACTGAAAGACTGTCATTTTAAGATGAAAAAGCCTGCTTTACACCCTGAGGGAAAGTTGGAGAAAGTTTCATGGATTTGTCCTTTGTAATATTCTGGTTTGTCTGCATCAAGAGGAGGAAATAAAAACTAATGGAAAGAGACATTTCTTCTTGGATCAAAACTGAATACTTCCAAGAATGCATACTCAGACTGTACTCCTGAATACTTAGAAGAAACAACTGCTAGGTCAAATGACTCACAAAGTCCAGCTCCACTCAGGCACTTTATATTTATTATTCCTAATCAGGTAAAAAAGATTATGAGAAATTTTTACTTTTCATTTGACTCTCAAATCCTTTTCAGCCGTTAAGCACTAAAACAGCCTATTTGCTCCATGAAGGTGATTAATAGGAGTGGAGGTGAAGCAATTACTTAGAACTGTGAAATTAATTCTTTCCTAGATTTGGACATTAGGACGCGAACATTCCGTACAGCAAGCCAAGTGAAAGATCAACCCATAACCTTTTTAAACTTCAGAACAATTCAGATCCCAACCTTGCAGGCTTGTTTCATCTTCCCCTCTGTCACCACTTATCTTGAGGAACTGAAGCATCCTACATATTGAGACAGTAACAAAGTAAAATTTATTACCCAGTGCTAAATTAGGTATACATTAGATATACGTATTACTTAGATACTCTAAATATCTAGTGTTCTGGGTAACTGAGACCCTTGACTGCAGTTGCCAGTGCCCAGAACTTCTTCATGAAGATGAACTTTGCCTGTTTCCAAGAAATAAATAATTGTAGCATCCAAAATTAGTAGCTGTAGATGAAGTAAAGATCACAAAGGACTGCCACTGATTTTAATGACAGAAAGGTTGAGCCCTTGATAAAAATGCCAGTGCTGAATTATTAGAATCTGACTTTCCCTGATTCTCAGTCTCATTTTCTAGTATTTGTTTTATTACTCTTCGAAGTTGCTTCCAAAATAACCAAGTGGCAGAAACTTCTTTTTTGGGCTGTGATAATCTAGTTCATATGATGCCAGTCTGTTCAAAATCTTCCATTTAATTTTATGAGCTCTGGACTGTGATCCTAGGATTGTTTTTAAAACAACTAAACTTTTCCTCCAGAAAATACGCTTTTGAGACAGCAGATGTTGATAGCCTTGTACGTAAGTCTTAAGAGGTCTCTTTCCAGGACTGGCCACACTGACCTCCTTGTCTCATAGGTGTCCCACTGGAATGCAGGTTGCGTGTAAAATTAGAATTGGATCCTGTAAGTACCTCTGAATCCTTGATTCCCTCTGACTGCCAGGGAAGTGACAGTAGTTGTCATCAGCCAGGTAAAACACTGGAGTTACTGACATGGAACTTGTCTTGGAATGTATGTCAATTTATCCTAAAGTTATTTAGACAGCTGATTTTCAACTATTTTCTTCACCTACATTGTCCGTAATGTACATCATAAAAATATTTGCCCTTCGGTGAAGACTACCTAAAATATGGCTGGATAAGAAGCCTATTTGCTTTGTCTAAATACTACAAACTCTCCCATATCCAATGACTATTGGAATCATTGTGTGATCTTTTTAGCTTCTAATACATATTAATTTGTAATATACAAAACCATTCAAATAAATAATTGTACAGACTGAATAAAAAAGCAATTTAAACTTTCCTCCCCTCCCCCCCCGGTAACTGGAGACACTTTTTACAAATAGTTCTTTTAAGTAGTCTTAATAGTATCTCTTTAATATTGCCATTAAAATTCACCAGAGTTCAAGAGCAGAGCAAATTTACATCTGTTAAAATAATGGAATTGACACTGATATTACATCATTGCTATTTTAAATAATCATTCTTCATAATTCTAACCTACTTGCTTTAAGTTGCAAATAAAGGGCTTGTTTCTACTTTCAAAGTCAATGGCAAAACTCCCTTTGGCTTTCAGGGAGCAGCACCTAGCTTTAAAGACGAGGGCCTCTGGTGATATGTGCTGGGGTTTGACTGCATTCACTAATGCAGCAAAGAATAAACCATTCTGAAGTCAAAATTACCAAGGACGGTTCTATGAGCTCCAATCAGACAGGATAATTGTACTGGACTAGCCTGTTCCAAAAAATCACAAAACTCTATAGACTATTCTGAATTCCAAGGTAGTTACAGTTCTTCTGCTTAGTTTCACAAGAAAGCAACATTTTATATAGGTGTTTTTGCGATTTTAGCGCAATTTTGTGGTTTTCCTTTCTTATTATGTCAGGAGACACAGTTTGAAGAGAAGCATAATGGCAACCCTCACAAATTCACCTTCTCTTGGGAGAACATTAGAAGTTTCACTGAAATTACATAAGTGTTCTTCTACAAAGAATTCAAACTGAACCTAAAGGAATTAAAAAGATACACTACACACAGCTGGAAAGCCACCTATAAAGTGAATCAATGTAGTCCTCTCCCTTATTACAGAATAAAAGGATTTTTAAGCAAGGATTTTTAAGAAATGCAGAGAATAAAGGTTATCACTAAGACTATTTAAAATACTGGAGAAAAATAGGATTTTTACTACCTGTTTAACACTCTAAAAAAAACCAAAATTTGGTACCTGTCTAGTCCTAGGCTGTCTTTGTGTTCTTCAGAAAAAAAAAAAAAAAGGAAAAATCCACGTCCACACCACAATTTATTATATGTAAAATTATCATGATTCAGCTACCTACATAGGCCTCAAGTTTTCAGGGACAGGAACATTTCAACTGTATCTGCACTGAGCTTTTAGTCTGACAGATTTCTGGCGATGGCAGAAATCACCAGTCACTGCAGTTAACTTTCTACTATTTTGAACATTTACTGGACAATAACCACCAGCTGAGTCTTAACCATAATTTTGCACTGCAGTATAGGACCTGTTAGATGTTATCTGGGAGCCAGAGAACTTTATTAGCACTGTCATAAAGCTAAAACAGAATCAATCCCTTGTTCTATCATCAACACTGCCCATTATAAATATCTATCAAACCTTAGCAAATTTAAGTCCTAACTGAAATGGCCATTGCCTCAGTGTCTTTAAGAGCAATTTGGTTTAAAAAACCCCACATAAGAGAACAAATTGTGAGCTGTTACTGTGAAGAAAAGTATAAACAGCACCACCAAGACAAGGGAAGAAACAAATTATTCCAGAAAAATCAAGTTTTGATGAACCTGCAGTGCTTATTACTTTAATCTACTTGGAATTACTTACCCCATTACATGTCTTTCCCCTTTCACAGCAGGACACTTGCCCTTATGCTTATTTGGGAAAAGAAAAAAAAAATGTAGCTCGGGTAGTAGGGAAATATCTTCCAAGCAAGGATGACTGGGCAATGCTCTGCCTCAGGAAGCATTTCAGGCACTGTCGTTTGATTGTGTCTAAGAAGAAATGAGAGGGAAAACACCTAAGGGATTAGCCTACAGAGATTTTTATGTCATGCAGGCTGGGACTAGCTGAACTAGGAGGTCCTTTCCAGATGCATCATCTGTAATTCTTTTTGGCACCATTCCTTGGCTTTAAAATATGCCGCCTTCCCCTATGCCAATGGCACTAACATAACATGACGTCTAGTGCAACTCAGCCTTCAGGATACTCTTGAATCACACAGCAAACCAGTGCTATGCAATTAAGTTACAAACACAGCTTTTTGTAAACAATCTGCTTTTTTTGTGACTTTCCAACCATGCTAACAGGTGGAAACAGCATACACCTCACATGGAGGACCAGTTGTTGGCACAACATTTCATCACTGGGGGAAGGAGTAATATTCAAATATGTGTGTCTATCCCTATCTAATCAAACATATATATATAATTATAGAGACTATATTTATATTATAAATATATAGTCTTGATTCTTCATGCCAACTCTATTCTTTTCTAACTAAAATTTGCTTATCTGAAGACTTCACGTAGCTGCAGAAATTTTCATGGGAAGAAATATGTTCTCATGTCATCTATTTTTGGCTTTCCATGCCGTGACAACGGAGGCTGGCCTGGAGTTTCTATATATGAATGCTTCTCAGGTAGCAGAACAGCTACTGCAGATTGCCTGGCACCTGCTCGAGGATGAGGTGAACAGAAAGTAAAGAAAAGTATTTTTGTTTCGTCAAGAACATGTTGGCCAAGCCATATTTGTAGAAGATAAAAACTGAGGAAAGTGTAAACCAATGGGGAATGGAGTCTTTTAATATTTTGGGAGCATGAAATGGTGAAATCAGAGTTCTGAACTTGAACAGGTTTAAGATGGAATAGAACATAAAGGGCAGGTGCTGGAGAGAAATATCCTTTTCAGGATAAGTATTTTCAAAAGCTGGTAGTCACATTTTGTTAATTCCAATCTTATTTTAATGAAGTAACTTCTGAAAAGGGAATATAAAAATATGGAACCTGAGTACCAATAGAAGCATATTGTAAGTATGATACATCGAAGTCTACCACTGCTGGGCTAAGAAAAAAAACTAACGCACTTAAAATCATCATCTTTTATTTTCTAATATATTTTTTTGGAAGACCTGACTTTTTTTAATAGAGTAGCTATTCAGAGAAAGTAATTATAATTTGATTTTTAAGGGCCTGGATTTTTTCTTACATGTATCATTTTAACTCAGGAGTAATCTCATTCAAGCAAATGAGATGAGGTTGGTGTGAACAAATTTAAACGTGATCAGAAGCTCACCCCAAGATATTTATGGATAGAGTGAGTCATTCTTGTTCTGGTTGGATGATTACATCAGTGGAGAATTAGTCTATCATCATGCAGGGCCTGATATTCCTTTCTCTTACATCACCACACAACAGGAAACATTGTGTGGAGTTCACCAATATTTCACTAGCCTAAAACCAACAAGATGGAAGAACTGAGCCCACATCCCTGTTCCCTTATACTAGTTGTGTATTGACTGCGAAGAAATTGTCCCCATTTAAATCTGCAGATCTTCTGGTCTTTCTTCCTTTGTTTACCTACTAAAACTTTCATATAAGTTGTTTTAAGATCTGTTTCTCATTTAAGGTATTAAGTAACTGTGGTCATAAGAGAGCATATGTTCTTTTTCTGGCATCACATTCAAGTAGTAATTTTTTCCATTGGTCTCCAGTGACATATCTACAGAGATGGTAAGGAGAAATTGAATAGATAACGTAATTTTAACTACTCAAACTCCCTCTACACCAAATGAAGTTCTGTGAGAAATCTTTAACAGTCCAAATCTCTGAGCATTTTGCAACAATTTCTGTGTCAAAGTAAAACAACTATGCCAGACCCAACAGTATCATTCCCTTTTTGGGCACACATTGGGTTTGGTAGCGCTAGAACATGTGATCCATCCATCTTATCTCTAAGAATAGGCAATACCAACTATTCAAGAAGCCAGCTCAGGAAGTGTTGTGGTGGGCTGCTGTGAGTATCTAAAATAGATTATGAGAAGAGAAAAAAATGGTTGGAAAGCCTTCAGCAACTGTTGGAGTTCCTGAGAAGTTTTCCCTCATGGCAATGACTTTAAGGCTAGAGGCAGAAAACCAAAATGGCAGCCTACAAATTCCCCAGACACCAGGTGTTTACCAGAAAAATCTGTTCCCCAGCCACACGTTGTCCCTGTTCTCAATAGTTTCCATGGGCATTTTCCCCTATACCAGACATGAGACGGTCTGCCTTCCCAGTACATCTGTGCACTTCTCAATTCTGAGAAATGGGGAGGATTAAAACCACCTTTGAAGTGCAGAAAACTGAGTGTAGCTGCTTCTTGGAGCCAGCTCAGCAACCCTAGAAACTGAGAACCACAATGATGTTTTACACCAGCTTCTTCATGCTATAGGCAACTAGAGCATCACGTTTTGCTGCTATCCTGTCTCTGGCCAGCCAGTGGTCCACCAAGGACACTGGAGAACAATAGATTGAAACCATTTCCAGCACAGTTTTCCTCAAGATATTTAAGCACCAAGCATTGCAGGTATCATTGTTTCATATTCATGTTATACTTTGCTAACACCATGTAGAGTTTCTCTGCATTAAGTGGTGTATTTTATCTTTTCCCACAAGTGAGAGACATCTGCACCATAACTTATCCTATGGACAGGTCTTTTTATATCTAAATCCCAAGATTTTTTTGGGGAAAAAAAGAGAAGATTATGTATGTTTATTCAGAAATTAGAGATTAATAATTTTGAAAGTAATTTACAAATAGCAATTGGCCTCTGCAATGAAGGTCAGAAGAAAAAGGACACATTAGCAATTGAATATCTTCCCTCCCTTTAAAGTTTTAATATGGCATACCTGCTAATAATGGGAAATATCCTTCTTCAAGAGTCGCATTTTCAAAAATTGGTAGGATCCTTTTGCTAATTCTAATCTTCTTTTAATAAAATAATTTGTTAAAAAGGATTATAAAAGAGCATGGAAATGGAATGCCAATAGAAATGTACTGCCTATACAATAAATAGTTAATGTATTTTCTAAATGAATGATTTAAAATAGCTATTAAAGTAAAGAGAATGAGCTTATGTTTCTAGTAATGACTTCTCTGCCTCAGAATGAAATCTGTAAATCCCTGATTGCAATTTCACATCCCAAAAGAACAAGCAGTCCTGGGACTGATGCTTACTGCCTTTATCATTAATACTAGCATACCACATATGTGATTTTTATATCACTGGTTTGAATATTTAGATTTATACTTGTGTGTGCTTTATATTTTAAATCTCATACAGCTATTCTGTCACAGAAATAAAGCTCTCCAACAAGGCTTTTTTGTATGTACATGCATACATGTATACACAGACTTTCAATATAACTACAATTTTATTCATAAGAGTGCATAATGATTCAGGCTGTGATTGTTAATAAAAATGCATTTCTAACCATCAAATTTGAGTCTATTATTCTAAGTTAATTGCATTTGCCCTAAAGAGACTTGCGACTGGCTGTCAGCCTATTTGTGTCAGTTCCATTTTATTCATCAGTCAATCTTGTCTCTTCTTTTTCCACATCCCATATATTGATCAAATAGATTTGTTAGCATGCCTCTGCAGCTTTAAAAAAGTTTGTTATTTGTCACGTTTATTTGATTACTATATTAGTTTATGTGTTATCTTAATTGTTATTTCAATATAAAATAAACGCCCCTTGGTAGTCCCACAAGATTCCCTTTAAATATAATCCATATAATAAGTTAGTGGATGGAGTGAATGTGGTAAGAAAATAAACACATTAAACCTATTTTAAAAGGTGGTATTAATCAGCAGCAGTATTGTACTTGATCCAAAAGACAGGAATAGAAGTAAGTACAGTGTGAAACAATTTTGATAAACATCAGTGCCGTATCATTGCATATTATACTATGTATAAAATACTTCAAGAAAAAGATGTGTGATATAAAATAAACGGAGGTCATATCTGGAAGAGTGGGTTTTGTGGTTAAGAGTGAAATGGAACGATATTATATATGGCTTTAGACACTAAAAATTATACTAGGCAGGCTGCAAGCAAAGGCAGGTGGAAATGATGTTACAGGGGGCCAATTTTTTGATAGGGAGAGGAAAAACAGTTTTTAGGAAGGTATTTACTGGAGCAAAAGTTAAACATCTAAGCAGGTAGCTTCTTACTCTGTAAAGATATGATACACTGTTTACTGAAATAAATAAGAGCTTACATAGATTTAAAAAATGAAGCAGCATCTTGTGCACAGTAGTTATTCAGTCATCATAATGACTTCACAGAAACACAAATTTTACCTCGATGTTCTCAAAGGGGAAGGTCATGTAACCAGTTTTTCCAAACTAATGTCTCAGGAACCTACCTCCAACTCCGTCATTACCAGCAAGGCTACATAAGCCTGGCTCCTTGCTTAACATTGAATCTGGGATCTCCACAGTTGGTACCTGAGCTTACATAGTGTCAGAAATAAGTACTGTGGGAAATCATCAATTACATGCTTACCATCTCAAAAAAAAATTATATGAGAAATCCATATGTTTAAGATTGCTCATTACATGGAAGCAATGATTTAATAAAATTTTTAGGAAACAACATCTTTACCGGTACTTAAGCACATTGACCAACCCCCATAGCTTTCTGAAATTGAAATGTGAAATTACCAAAGTTTTCCAACTTTCTTGTGAAAAGCTAAATTCTTTAACTTTTGATTTGCATTAGTCTTTGTATTATCTAACTTTAGCCACCTAGAAGTTTGTTTTCTGGTCCGGATAATTATCTATATATTTTCTGTAACCAACTGCAGGCAACAGGGACAAAACGAGTCTTCCAAAGAGCAATTAGTCTTTGCTTAGACTCTTCTATCAAGATGGGATGACTTGCCAGCAGCATGGCCTTGTGTATTCCGCTGATTATTGTAAGATTTTAAGCCAGACTGAACATCTATCATACCAGCTGCAGCTTGGTACGTTGAACACCACCCTAAGGGGGACCCATCTCATTATAGCAGGAGCATTTTTAAACACCTGTGCCTAGCTGTGGACAGTTGAAATGTCCAACTCAGATTATTGTTTTTCATCTGGAACCTCTTTAACAGTATTTCATACTAAGCAACCATGCTAAAGCTTCAGATGCCCTACAATAAAACTCAAATTTGCCACTGTCCTAGAGCAGTTCACAACACTCCTGTGATTCAGAAGCATGCGGCATGATGATAGTTTCAAGCTAAACTGTCATGGCCAGCTAGTATGGAATATAAACAGGAACAGATGAGAATAATACAGCCTCAACATTTGAGACAACAAAGAAAGAGTGAAATGATTGCTACATAAAAGACATTTCAAAGACCTCCCAGAAAAGCAAGCATAAAAATCCCCAATAAAAAGGCTCAGCAAGAAAGCTGTCACACCCCCTAATCCTCAGCAGACTTTAACAAGATGTTCGCATGAGCCAGAGATTGTCTCCTTCCCCAGAACACAAAAGGCACAGAAAACAATACTGTCTAGCATAGGATTAGGAGGCAAGAGATAGATAAAAAGGATTCCTTAACCTTACAATTAGAAATCCCAACTATCTAGCCAAAAGGATAATCGGAAACAGACTGCAAACCTGTGTCACAATAATTGCTGCATCTTTCTTTACTCTTTGAAAACTGATATATTTTCTGAAGATTATTTTTCATTTATTGCCACCCCAATAAAGGTTTTGATGGCCACTTCACTACAAGACCACTGCTACTACCAAACCACAATTCAGCACACATGACAATAGCCTTATTTCCCATTCTTTATATTTCCACCACCTCCAACTAAGCAAGAATTAGATTACTAAAGCTGATACAAACCTCCCAGTAAATTGTACAACTAAAAGCAAAATTATTTGTAATCAGTAGTCTTCTAACAAATAGTCAGCTTAATATTCCCTAAACCAGACACATACACAGATTCTTCATGCCAAACATGGCATAAGAATGTGCTCTGATTAAAAAGGAAACAACTTAGTTGTTATAACAAGCATCTTTAGCTTTATCTGGTATAACTAATGCCTTTAAACAGAAGGCAAGGTACTGCAAGAGTAGAAAACAGACTTGAAGCTGGAGGAAACCTACAGGCAGAAAAGAAACTACAGTCTCCAATGTTTGACCCGCCTGCTGTAGCTAACTAGTGACCATAAGGTGCAATAGCTGTAGGAAGCTTGCTGCTTAAAAATTTAAGACTCTTTCTGAAGTTCAACAAGGCAACCAGAAAACATTGGCAATTGCATTTACAGAGCGTATATTAACTTACAGACATGGCTTCAGCACCCAATCATATATGATGAGGATCTATAAACATCCCTGCTTTGTAGGGGATTATTTGAGGTACACAAGAATTCAATGGTTAGTGCAAGGACTCATTGAGGGACAGCAAGGATTTAAGTCACTGTCTCCAATGGGCTGTTGATGTTGCTAGCCTTTCCCAGTCTTCCTAGTACCACCAGGAAAGGAAAAGTCAAGCATTTTTTTTTTTCCTTCAGGTAGAGCACACTTGCAAACTATCATTCTGTGCTCTTGTGATCCTACTGCCTACTGGACCTTAAATCTCCTGACTTGAGCTAAGGTTAGGTGGGCTTGTTCTGTACAAGCTAGACGCTACCTCAGAGCTGCCTCATATACTGTGGCAGATGAAATAATCCCTCTAAGTAAACTACTTTAAAACACTTAGAAACAGGTTGGCAGAGATGCAACCTTAACCATTGTCATTTGTTATGGAAAGACGTAAACAAATCACACTTCCCAGAAGAATCATGGTTTGAAATAAACACACAGAAAAAGGCATACATTTCTTATCTTTTTAGTAAAGCTTAAAGAGAGGCTAAAGCTTGGCTTACACATTCTTGTAAAAGAACAGGGAGAAAAGCTAACTAAGGATTTCTGAGTAAACTTCTTGGGCCCCAGTGCAGATGAGAGCAAGTAATTCACTATGTATGTCCCCGAATCACATAACTAGCAGCGTACCAGACAGAGAAATACAGGATGGAAAACATTGCAGGATAGTGTGGTCTGCATGGTGGCGTAAGGAAATTAAGCTCTTCTCAGCCACACATTTCCCCAGGGACTCCAGATCTTGCTCGTGACAGCGTCAGAGACTCAATAACCATCACCTGTAAGCATGCTTGTCCCCACGCCATGAGGAGCTTTGCTTCTGTCCTGTGGAAAGCTCGGCTATGCTTAATTCAAGAGCCTGGGAATAGGCCCATGGCACCCTGTCATCTCAAAATTATTTCCAGACTGTATTTTCCTCATTTTGTGAGAAAGCAAAGTTCTGTTTGCCACTATTACAAGCACAACTTGACATTTACAAGGTAAGCTAGCATTTTTCATTCAGATCCAGATTTACCAAAAAAAACGTAGAATGTTATTTCTTTAAGTGACCCCTGTGTGGCACAAAATCCGCCATCCAGTGGGATCCACTGCCAATTTAGATAAGACCTATGGCTTCCCCTCGCAACTGAGGAGAAATGCCTACAAACACCATGAAGTTTTCTGCTTTGCCATTGTTACTGATTTTGAGATACTCTGATACCATGGTGGTGAAAGGCAGTGCAAAACCCCGAGGTACCTAAAAGCACAGGAAGCACTGCCATGCCGACACAGAAAAATAAAGATGGGTGAGCTAAACTTGAACATCCACTGTATCCTAAAGTCATGGTTCAGAAAAGTAGACCACATATTACAGTGGCTATGTTTAATAACTCACTCTGATAGCTTCAAAAACTGAAATTCCAGCATCTTCATATGTACCATTGGTAGGAACAAAGGTATAATGAAGCACACAGTGATGAGGTCTGTATTCAGGTTCATTACCAGTGTTTTCCTTGGTTGTGATTATTTTAATAAAGGTTTTTCCTAATTAAGGTTTTCATGATTTGGCATAGGAAGCAGATAAAACACCTGATATAGCATATCCTGAAGCCAAACATTTCCATTGGCCTTAACAGGCATTAGGATGAGCCCTTACAGATCAAGGCAGAGCCATTTCACTGATCAGATGCATGAAGACAACTCAGAATGAGCCAATAAAAAGACATAGCAAAAAACATAAACTTTACTCTCTCAGAAACTCAGGGATGAACACTGCATTTATGAGTCATGATCCTTGGAAAGTCTCTGCTCCTCTGGCTAGGACAATTTGTGTTGACCGTATGAAAATTGTCTGTGCTCCCAGGGGAAAAAAAAATCATCTCAGTGAGAGTCCAGGGAACACTGGATCCTTAAATGGAAGGGGTATCTCCCAGCTTCTATTAAGAGTTGTTTTTTTCCATACTTCTGAAATCAATTAGGGGACTAATTCTCCAGTCCCAGAAGCTTGACTTTACTCTCGTAACAATACAGTTTTTAGGTGATTTCAAAGCACTGGTGCCTGTGTGAGATAACAAAGCCACCTCACCAGCTGAGGAGCTTCTCCTGTTTAGTGAAGCCTTCCTCTCACATTCTGGTTTTCCAGAACTGGGCAGCCCAATTCTACCACCCCTTGGAGACTCAGGTAAGTCTCCCACCTTCTCATCTCCTCCCCACAGTACATAGGTCATGGCACCACATCTTTGAAATTACTGAAGTGACACCTTTAATGCAGAATATCAGCTCAATTATTCTAATTCCATGGGGTTATAAGCAACATTTTTTGCCTTAATACTGACCCATCACCTGTTCCAACCTTCAGCCCACCTTTAAAATGAGACTATTATTTGTATTAATGACTTAAAGAAACATCTTAAGATTTACTTAAAACAGCAGAACAAGCATAGAAGTGCTGTGCAGTGGGCTAAGCCTACAAACTTGTATGAGGATAACAAGCTCTTAACGTCACAAGCATTTTCTTACAAAAAATTTAGTAAGCACCACAAAATGTCAGCCTACAAACCATGCAAAGACTGCTCATTTCAATCTGCAGGATCTCAGTGAATTACTTTGAGATCAGGCAACCCCAAACTGACAACTAGCCACCTTACAAGAGTTTCTAATTCTACACCTTACCTGAAGAACAGTCATAATGTTGCTCTCTTCCTCTTACCTTTATTTATCTGCTGAAGGAGGAGGAAGGCCCATGGCACCCTCCCTTCCCAGCTGAGCATGTTTCCTGAGTGAGGGTTCCTGAACAAATCTGTATCACCTGAAAGCCTTTCAAAGGGGGAGATATACCAATTTATCTGCTTCCTGCTCAACCACAGCAGAAGTGAGTAATGTTTATCTGCTCCCTTTACTGCTGATGATGACATGTAATTGGAGATTTCCAGCTGGAACCAACCTGAGGGACCTCTCAGACTTTGGCAGTGGCTCTTAGCAGTCCTCACCATGACCATTACTTGGGGTGATGCTGGTTAGAGGGTGAGCACACCAAGGCTGTACAGCACCCACAAGCTGTGCTCTTTGAGTAACGATGAGCTGGTTGTGTTAGAGAACATGTCATTTTAAAAAATTTAGAAAGTGCCATGCCCTCATTAGGACGTCTCTTAATGGGGCACCCAAGACCCTGTTGTTGTAAGTAAAAAGCCTGCAACCAACTGCTCTGCATTTATTGGCATTGCAAACACACACGATGCAAACTTTCTCTGCTAGTTAGAGGACAGTGCTGGGGCTTTGGTAGGCAAGGTCAAGATGATGTTAGTCTCCTCTGATAAAGGATGAAGAGGTAAATCATTCTATCCAACTCAGAAGTCATTCAGATGGTACTTTTGGCATTTCCTCCCCACCCCCCCCACCCCCCACCCCCCCCCCGCTTTTGTTCTGTCAGTCTGAAGAGAACAGCTCGTGTGATGTAATTTAGAATGGAGCTTTTTTAAAGCTTTCACTCAGGAAAAGCTTCAGGAGCTCTGGGGGTATAGCTTAGCTCCGAGAAATAGAAAGAAAGCAAGTTTGCATTGACAGCTTGATCCCAGAGAGAGGTGGCTGCCTGCTTGTCTAACAGGTCCTCTGGGTCTGGATGAGGCAGAGACAGAGGAGCAGTCATATTAAGTGAACGCGCGCTGCCAATGTTAAAGGAACAATTACCATTATTCTGCATAGTTCACTGTTTGCTACTGCTATTTCCTTCAATAAAACCTCTTTTCACTTGCCAATTGGAGCTTGTCATGTAACAATATTTCTTATGCACAATACACATAGTAAAATGCCCCTGTGTTTTTAATACATTTATAGTTGTTAACAATAGCGATATAGTGACAGAAAGAATGTACTTGCTTTGAATACAGAATACATTGAAAAAAGAACAAACCAGAGGCCCTGCTCTGAAGGATTAATGAGGGTTAGATTTTGCCTAATCTGTGTTAAAACAGTGACACCTCTTCTATTTCATTGACACGCACTTTTCCCTCTCAGGGCCTGGGCTGTGACCGCCTTGCTTGAATTGTACACCTGAGCCTTGAGCATAAGCTTCAGTGAAAGTTTTGGGGTGAGGAGATGTTGAGGAGAGGGTCGAGCTCTCATCTGCCCCCATGCACGGGCAGCCCTGAGGGGGGTGGCTGAGGGGTGCTGCTCCTGGGGCTTTGGCAAGCTCAGTGCACTGAAGGTTGCCCAACCAACCCTTTGATCCCATGTGTGGTCCACAGAGAGGTGGGAGGGTGCTGACCTCCCGTCTAGCAACACCTGAAACCTCTGGTGTTCACTGCTCTCATCCGACAGCAGCAGAACTCCTTGGGCGCGCGGTTCCTTGCTAAGCAGGACAAACAGCCGGCGTTGGGGAGAGGCGGGAATTTCACTGAGGTCGCAAGAACTCTGCAGCTCTCCTCCGAAAGCTCTTACAACAAAGACATTGTGCGCATACTGCACTTGCCAGCATTACAAAGCCAACATTACAGGTGGAAATGACCACAGTGAGGGTGCCACGGTGAGAAGAAATTAAATGTTTGTTCTTGTGAGCAGGCTGAACCTGGTATTTCATGCACCCAAATGAACAAGCATTCGGTTTGGAAACCTTTGTAGCACAGTCATGAAGGAAACTTTCTTCTGCCATAAGATTCATGTTTTCTAAGAACACTATTTTGTTCTGAACAAGTTAATATACACAGGAAAAGACATCTTGAGTGTTCCTGGACTCTCCTACACTATCCAGGAATAGTGATAGACTGCGAGTTTAAACACATCCTTCCACTGCACAGCGAGAGAAGTGTATTTAATACTGTGAGCAGAACAGTTACTGTGTTTGCCTTTGCCAGAGCTGGCAAGACTACGTTGTCCTAAAAGTACGTATTACATAATTAAAAAACAGTGGATGTCATCTGTGTGCCCCCGGAATAGATGTTCTACATCTTTGGTGTCCCCCAGGATAAAAATGTTTTGTGAAAAGATGCACAGCATGATACATCTTCTGCTTCAGATATTGCTAATTGCTTTGTCTACAACTCTTTCTGAGGAAAAGAGAGAAGAAACACAGAGAAGGCTACCATACTGGAGGATTTTTTGGAGCCTGGTCCATTGAGCTCCCTGGGATTCTTTCCATTGACATGTGGTGATACTTGATCAGACCCTTGTGGAGCTAAACAAATGATTTTCCAGCATGGTCCAGCAAAGGCTGCTCAGCAGCACACAGGGAGGTGCTCAGATGGTAATAAGATTAATAATGTTTGCTACAGTGGACAAGTCCAGCTCCCAGTTGTGTTCCAGTATGGCATGCAGATGAGAGAGAAAAAAATTGAAGTGTTTGCTAGGAAAGTCTCTAGAAGACATAGAACTCCCACAAATTGCCACTCATTATTGCATTCAAATCAAATAAAAGCTTTTATAACTATTAGAAGACATAGGGTTTTGTAGTCATATATTATCACATGTCAATTTACCACAAGTAGAGATTTAAGGACCATCTATGTGAAATGCTGCATCTTCTGTGATTTGTAGCTCTATTTGATGGCATTTAAACTGTTTGGATGTATTTTAAGAATATATGTGGTTTTGATGGTGTCCCCCCACCAAATCAAAATGCTGACAGCCTCAGAGCTCCTCTGGCATTAATGCTGTGTAAGGATATCTTTGTGACCATAACCATGTGTAATACCTGCTTTGGGAATAAACTCTTGGCACATAACTTCAGTGTCATTCAGGAAGTGAAAGGAAGACACTGTGCTGTCTTTTCATTGGAAAGTTCACAAATTCTGCCTAGAGATCCCTCTGATATTTTTACTTTTCACTTTTCAAGAGGTAGTGGTTACCAAAAATAAAACAGAATTTTAAGTGCTTTCTGAACTTAATAACACAGAATTTTATGTGGAAAAAAAATATTTTGTAATAAACTCACTATTTTCTGTTTTACATTACCTATAAATTTCCCAAACTAAACAGAGTGAGCAATTATACAGCATGTCCAGGGGTGATACCTATCTTTAGTTACTGTGCCAGAATATTAAATAAAGCCCCGTCCACTTCTAGCTACTCCATTCTGGTTAGGATTTTGTTTCTGAAACTTGATCATATTGGCAAACAGTCTTAACCTCATTGATGGGGTGAGTATTTAATCATAAGAGGAAGGAAGGAAGGAAGACTGAATTAATGCAGCAGTCAAAGAGAGGACAATAATAATAATAATAATAATAATAATAATAATAATAATAATAATAATAATAATAATAATAATAATAATAATAATAATGTTTGGGGGTTTTTTTAATTTTAAAACAACACGATCAATTCAGATAAGATAATGCATCAAAACCTCCAGCTTCACGCTCTGCAGTGAGAAATAAAGAGAATTTGAGAGTTTTGAGTCATCCTGGCAATACAACAAGCAGCTGCCCGTGAGCACTGGCATGGACCTGCCCCAGCACCTAGTGCAGGGTGCCTGTGCAGCCCCATCAGTGGGGTGGCCTCAGGGGCTCTGTGTGGGGCCATGCATCCCAAATCCCTGCAGCCCAGGGAAGGGACAGGGACTGTCACGGCCCTATGGTGGCTGGGTTGACCTACTGACATTAATAAAAACAAACAGATGCTTAACCCTGCCCTTGGAGGGGGAAGGACAGGGCTGCATGGTTTTTAGTTTGGGTTCAGTTTGAGACTTACTTGCACTGAGTTTGTTTAATCATCCCTTTTAACAGAATGTCAGGTGAGTACAGCCTTGGAACAGAAAGAAACAAAAGATTATGGAAACAAGACTTTATTTTTCTTTACAAAAGCTTTTTAGGGCTGTTTCATGTGATAGAGACACCACACCACCTACAAGATCCAAAAATCCAGTCTGGGGCTTAAATTCAACTTCAAAAACAGCCACTCCTTCTTGGAGACTCCCAGAGAGGATGATCTCTTTCAAGAGCTGCTGGAGTAACAACAGGGTGCCAGGATGCCCTGTGCATAAACTGGAGGAAATTAATGCAGAACAGGCAAAAGAAAAAAAAAGTTACCTATCAGCAAGCAGCATGTGAAATGCCAAGAGATCCTGCTGCTCTCTGGACTAACTCCAGTTACTATAGTGGATTTATTTCATGAAGGCCATTTCATACAATCACAACAGCCAGGACATAAATACAGACCTAAAGAAAAACTTGGTAGGAAAGAAAACAGTGGTTGAAGGAGATTTTGGAAGATCCATCTAGAAACAAATCTTGGGGCTCCAGCACAGTCTACAGGAGGATGCATGGCTGTATCCTGCACCCTGGCCCAGGGGTTTCAGTGATTGCATTGCCTGGTGACCAGCTGAGGTTATGCTTCTGATGTAGTTAACACTAGATACCAGAGCTGTGAAGTCCTGTGATTTATCTTGGTGTTTATCAGCCGAGGGCTCCTGAGGACCTGGCGCCAAGCTCTGACACAGAGCGATGGAGGGAGCAGGTCTGTGGGCAGGCACCTGTAAACCATCCAGTGAACAGACTACAAAAGCAATTGTGAATTTTGCTATTGTGTTGTCTGAGAGTATGAATTATGTCCGGTGTCTAATGTGGATGATGATGTCTGAGGCAATAGGGACTTCTGAATTAGCGCATAAAAACCCTTTCATAAAGTGTTTGGTCCTCCTTGCAAAGTCCGTTACAACTCTAAAGTGTAAGCAAACAACATAAAATTCACACTGATCTCTTCAATTCTTTTTTAAGCATCCTTAAATCCAGCCTTTTTTCCCCTCCTGTACGTCTTACTTTTTATAGTTAAAAGTAATTTTAAAGCAAAAAAGAACATAAACAATATACACTGACTCTTGACACTCCATTGCTTTTTTAAACTAGAATAATAAAAATTTGCAAATGAACAAAAGAGTGGGAGGAAGATATCTGATTTACAATGTTTTTGAGATAAAGAACACTATAAAAAAAGATCAATGTGAATAATAAAGCATTGTTAACTGAGTCATGACATTTCTATTCTCAGTGAAGATTTGAACAGTAGAGCTCTGCAAATGAGCACCTTGTGCCATTTTCAAAGTGGGAGGAAGACATGTAATTATAATTTTTAAAGTGAAGAGAATTTTTTAAAAATCTCTGTGAAAAAGTTTATTGAAAAACATATCGACATATCAATATGACATAAATTACTTTAATTTTATTAAACTAGGAGGGGGGAAAACCTCTTTTTGAAGATTGGCTGCAGAAAACATTCCTTGAAAATAATTTTCTTTATTAAAAACTCTTTTGCTAAGATGAAACAGCACTGAATGTCAGCACTACCGTATATTTATTCTGTAACTCTTCCAACAGCTGAGATCTATAAAAGAAACATATTTTCAAAACAGTTTTAACCTCCATTGTCTTGATCATTCGTATTAACATTTTGCATGTCACCTATTGAAAACCCTTAAAGGAACCTTTTATTCAGTCAAAATTAATGAAGCCATTTTCTTAAACAACCTCTAAAAAGTAAAAAGGAAGTAATGTTGTGTATTTTATTTGACATACGTTTTCTGCCATTCACTTATTTGTATGATGAGAGCAAAACTTCATATTTATCCTATCAAATCTACAGAGAAAAATGATTTTGAGAGAGGAGAAAACTAACTGCTCTTGCTGTGTGTGCAGTTTAAATCCACAGTGAAAATACAGCATTGATCAGATTACTCCATTTGAATCATTTAGTGCTTTGGCATTCCTGAAGTTAGGGCCCAGCTGTGAAATCATATTTGGGGCCAAACTTTGCTGTTAGGTGAGTGCACATGGCTCCCATTTTCTTCAAAGGGAATGACACACATGGCCAATATTTAACTTTCACCCCTTCCATTCTTCAGCCAGAACCAGTGGACTATATGCAGGCAATTTAATAGAATTAAGAATATAATCAAGATTTTCCAAGACTTACTAGTGATTTGGGCTATATAATTCAATACACCTCAAAGTGCAGATGCTCAGCATATTCTGAAAATCAGGCCATCTATAATGTCTTACTTTAAGCAGGTAAAATCATAAATCTCTTTCAGTATTTTGGCCATTGAATCCTAGCAAACAGGGCGTAGGATACCTCTTCAAAATCATGAGCTCCAATTTCTGGGTTGGCTGGGATGTCTGGGAGATTTACCACATCCCAATCCGTTTTGGGTAATGTGTTTTCAGACAATTCTCCCCTGCCATTATTATCATTATGGGACTTGAACACAGTACAGATGCCCTTCTGCAGCAGCTGTCCCCTCGAGAAAATCTAGGGTCTGGTTCTGCAGCTCCCCTGGGATGGACTGCATTGCTGGGATGGCCTGCAAGACTTTGAGACATAAGTGCCACAGAGAGAAAAAAGGATGCATCCCAAAATCTATCTGCCCTATGACATATGCAGATCTTCATTTCAACTCAAGGTCAAGTGGAAAACTTTCCTACCATCCTTGCTGACTCTCCTCTTCTCTTTCCCTCGACTCCATCTGTTCCTCACCCATCTCCTTCGTTCCACACTCGCCTCCCTCTTCTTCCTGTGTCCATCTGTTCCCTCCTTCCTCAACACAAGTTGGGGAAGGAAAGTAAATTCAGTCATTCACTGAACAGATTTCAAGATGAACCCCCTCCCTCTCCAGTTCTAACTTCATTCATCATGGTAAAAATTATAATGAATAGAAATGTTGAAGGTGAAAATTTATTAGGGATTGTGTTGCTTTCTTACATCAAAAGCAGTTAAAGCTGCATATAAACATTGGCTTCATTCATTTTTCTTAATATATGGTATAATTAGTGAGAAATATTAGTGGAAGTGCTTGCTATGCAGTCCATCAACACATGCCTGTCAGAGTTTAGGATCTGGGCCAAAATTTTTTGCCAGTCCTGTGATAGATTTATAATAAGCCTATAGAAGGCTTTACAGTCAGCTGGGTCACTAATTCATGAAGTTAAAATGTATGCAATGAGGTCAAAAATTCACTATTGATAAAATACCCTCTCCTGGGATTGCACCATTAGCTTTGTTACTGCAACAGCAAAATAAAGTAAACCCAAAGCTCCTGTGAATTACCAGTCCATCACCATAAATCAGAAGAGAAGCACTTGCACAAGTTCATGATGTCATATGAAGCCCAATATATATTTATAGCCTTGTGTACTATTTCCTGTTTCCTCACGGCAAAAATAAACAGTCTCTAAATTCCCTGTATCCTTATGCCTGAGCTCAGCAAAATGTAATAGGCATGAAACTATGAAAGTATCCATGATATATTAGTCTAGAACAGCTTGCTTCAGGTCGGCTGTGATGCCTGCTCTCCCTCTGGCCTCTCCTACGTGGATGAGAGCAGTTCCCATGGATTTTGCTCCATCTGCTGCACTTACTGTAGGGATAGTCCCACACCTCCTTCTACTTTGCCTCTCTGACCCTGGGAAAGAGAAAGAAGAGGGTTTTAAGCCTTCAAGCCCTACACATGGAGTGGATGGCCTGGGAATCACAGCTGAGGTGGAGGAGCTCAGTGCCCATGTGGGGACCTGGGCTTGCCACCACAAGGACTTTGGTTATCTTGTCCACTAAGATGGCTAAGCCATGGAGGTTGGAGATTGGGATGTAATTTGCTGATGATTTGGGAACATCATCTAAGGTTTCTGGGGTGTTTGGGCATGGGTGATGCCCCACATGTCATTGCAGACCTCTCAGCCCTCAAATTTCTGTACCTACCTGAAACAGGAACTTCTGTGTTTTCCAGTGATCCTCTTCCCCTCTTCTCAGATAATTTCTCTCTCAGAAATTTGTTTTATTTTTGGCTTCCTTTCCAGAAATGAGACAAAGGGTAACAGAAACAGTACCCCAACCCCTGTAACCTCCCCTTGTAAGAAGGGACACTTGCTCTTTTTTTATCCCAAAGCAACAACTCCTGAAGTCAATGACTGTCACTAAATGGCTGGGGGTGACACATGCGCCAAACCACATTTATTTACAGTGTCCCTCTGCAATACTGTTTTGTTCTTCCACCAAGACAGCTGCACCAGGTCCCTGCCCCTCCCCACGCTCCCCAGGGTGATGCTGAGCAGTGGGGACCATCCAGGTAAGCTGCTGGACCCATACATGTGTCACACCATGCAGATATACCCCTGGCATCCCCTCATTGCTGCTGGCAGACAAATGATGTCTTTTAGACTGGCAAGAAAAAGTACTTTGTTTTTTCTTTTCACTTTTTCAAAACTTGGCCATTGAAAGCTGGGGTTTGGGTTTCATGAGTCTTTTCAAACTAAGTGAGTTCAGTTCAAGCTTTTATATTTACAAGTTATCATCCATCAGGTCTGATGTAGCTCTGACTGCTTCATCTCAGGACTGAATGGACACGGCACACAGCTCTTTCAGTGACAAGTATGTGATATATTAAGTAGGTAGCGACGGCAATGCGTGGGATAACCAATGACAGGGAGATCATCCAGGCATTCCTTTGGTTCTGTCGCTGCACTGATACATGAAGATGCCTTGTGGTGAAATTTAAAAGTTACACGTCCTAAACTGCTAGAGTTTTCCACACAGTTCACCATTAACCTTTGGGATGCCTTGCCACAGGGGTGTGAGGCGAAGGGCCACTGACCAGGATGGGTTTGGAACAAATGCCACCACAGAGTAGAGCCACAGGTTCCCTTGTCCTTTGCTTGCAAGATGTGTATGAGCCCTGTGCAAGGTGACAGATCAGTTCTCTTCTTTCAGTGGCAACTCCCCCTAACCAGTTGCTCCAAACAGCTCTTTGGCATTACCCATATTGCTGCAGCCCCTGTCCAGAAGAATAGACCACCCCTTATACGCCCTGTCCCATGCCAAAAACAGACTTAGAGCCCTTATATGACACTATATAAAAGCTAATTTCAAAAGCATGCTAGGAAACTCCAGCCTCCTAGTCTCCAGGACTGCAAAGCCCTGGTTTGTGCCTAAGCCAATGAAGAGAAATAGAGGCCAGGGGACCTACTCTGAATGCCAGTCTTAGTATCACTGCTCCTTGCTATTAACCAGAGGGATCTGGAGCTGGAATCAATGGAAAATAAACAATTTACTTTGTGCTTTCATGAATTTAGGCACTGTACTCAGCCGCCTGAATCACCCAACTTAAAAAAAAAAAAAATAGAAATTTCATGTGAGTATTGAGACTATCTATCTTTAATACAAACATGGGTGAACAATCCTAGTCTACTGCAACAGCCAAGGCAAGCCTCAGCTTCCCTGTGTGAGAAAGTTGCTGCTTCATGATACTATTTTAAAATGGCACATTGTGGGGGTTTACCTCTAGCTGTCTCTGCCTAACAGTCTAACACTGAATAATCTGAGCTTTCTTCATCACGATACACTTATTTTTCCCTTTTAATTCACTTCAGTGGATGATTTTTACATGTTAAAAACACAGACATTTGTGGATATCTGAAGCTGAACACAGGTTCTTATAAGACAGTAACAAAGTTTGACCCTCTTCCCATCTCTGATTGTAATTTATTTTTTTTTATGTTCTCATTTAACAGTAATCATAAATAATATCAGTTTTACATAATATATTTTTAAGGCCTATTTGCTTCCACTTATTTGTTCCAAATTCTCAACCTACTACTGTTCCGTGCAGTAACAAACTGTAAAAGAAGAAAAAACCAAAGTGCTAACCACTTTTTTTTTTTTTTTTTTTATGCTGGTCTAGCATAATCTTTATTTCTTTAGACACTTTGTGCAAACATTAAATTGATAAAAGACATAATGTAGATGGACCCACAGCTGAACTGAAGGTAATTGCATAAAAATGAAATGGAGACCTATAATTGTACACTGCTTTAGCCCCTATCACACTGTTTTCTAGAAGCAAGGATCTCGCTTGTCATAGCAAGTTGCTTGTTACGGTGATTGCATGAAGACTTGATCTAGCTGTACAAGACAAGTATAACATTACTTAAAGGGAGCTTTTCAAACTAAGAGTCTGACACTAAAATGTACTGTATTTTCAAAGATGTAGTATGCTTTAACAAACAGAAGAGTCCTTGAATGACAGCTTTTGTTACCCTTTTGTTTGATGGTACTGTATTGAAAAATTCAGGTTATGTCTATGCCTTTCTATTTCTGGTTTTGATTTCTCTTCAACAGCACTTCAAGAATAAAAATTGACTCGAAGCATGAATAGTAGAAGACGGTGGATACAGTAAATGTTAGTCTGGCATTTACTGATTACCTCTGATTTTTTTTTTTTTCAGTCTCGTTTGTTGAATGCTTAAATGCATTCTGTGGGCCATTGTATTGTCGCACAAATGGGCAACTCAACAGTTATATTGCAATTTATAATATATCCGGTTTAGACTTTTGGGCCAATTTTGAAAGTGGAAAAATGATAGAAATCGTCATTCTTGCCTAGGTCTTCCAATCCGATCCGTATGTATTCAAGTACTCAGCCTGCATGTAGCTCTCAGCCTGGACAAACAAGACCCATTTGTAAGATTACACCTGAATAACAGGTGGGGCATGTGTCTTTTGGACTCACAAATGAATTACTATCCAATAAATCCAACGCATAAGCGGAACATTGCTTCCTCCAGGGCTCTGCTACTTCAATTAACACAGCTTTTCATGGAGACAGTATGTTATTGAAAGAAAGTGCAGGAAAAACTGTGGTATGCCATTGGTTTATAAACACTGGAAAACAGTGGTTACTGTACATGTAAGCACATCCAAAATGCACGAATTTTCACATTTTGCACTCAAGAGGCTGGCCAAGTCAGAGAGGGGGAAAAAAAAGCTGTATTTACTTACTCTGGGGGAAAAAACATCAACAAATTATCACAGATAGGCAAAGTCAAATTTGCTTTGTCCAGGATTCTGGTTTCCTATGACCAAAGTGTACAACCTGCAGGCAAGTGCCACTGTGCTTTGCACTGCTGGTTCACTCCTGGAGGAGCCACTGCCCCTCCTGCTCTTCCCAAGTCTCGCCTGTGGCTTTCCTTCACCATAATGCTCACAAAAACTGACAGTTATCATTTTCTGAGACTCCTCTCCGTGCCACTGTTGTCTAACTCTCTCCTTCCCTCCACTTTTCTCATCCCACTGGTCACACCCTGCCTAAGGCCAACCTGTAAACTCTCCAGGACAGGGAAAATCCACGTTTCCTTTATGGTAGACTTTGTCATTATTACAAGTTCAAAATCAAGCCAAAACATCTGCCAACACACATTTTTAAAGCAGTGATCTAAAGTTAAAATGAAAATGATAGCTTAGTATTTCTTCTTATCCTCTCCCAAGGTCTTACTCCACTAACCTCTACACAGCTTTTCTGCTTCTACATATTTCACCACATGAAGATGATCTAAAATGGCATGAAATCTGACTATGAGTAAAAATCTGATGAGTGCTCACTCATTCTGTAAGTAAATGAAATCATAGAAATCATAGAAAAAATAGCTTGAAGGGGACTTCTAGAAGTCACCACACCTGGCCTTGCCTCAAACCAGGGCTAACTCTGCAGTAAGAGCAGGTTGCTGGGGTTTGTTCCCAGCTGAGCTCTCCACACTTCCCCAGTCTTGCCAGGGACTGTCCTGGTGCTTTACAACTGCCATGATGAAGAATTTGTTCCCATACGCAATCCCAATTTCCCTTCCTGCAGCTTGTGACAGTGGCCTCTTGTCCTTACATCTCTGTGCACTGCTGGAAGGAGTTGGGTCTGGCTTCTCCTTTACCCTGGTAATGAAGTGGAAGACAACATCCAGCACCACTCTTTGCCTTCTCTTCTCCAGGCCAACCAAGACTAGCTCCCTCAGCATCTCCTCATACATCAGATGCTCCAGATCCCTCAGCACTTTGGTGGCCTTCGCTGGATTAGCTCCAGATACCAGTTAGACCTTAAATTCTGGCTTCCCCTCACTTCAAGCCCAAAGGTCCCAGTGGATTTTCACCTACCTTGCAATCCACGCATCTCACCCACATTTCCTCCTTTTGGCTGCAAGGATACTATGGGACACAACTGCAGTCTCTTCAAGGTTTCATTCTATCAACCTTTTCTTGACATTTCTTTAATATATGTCAGGATTCAAAGGTACCTGAAAAACAAGAGATATGCAGGGTCTCTCTCTGGCTCCTTGCAACAGAGCACAGACTAACTGCTTTAGAGCACTTACTGTTCCTCTCAGAAAGTAATGTTTGTAAAACTGAGGTGTTTGTAAAGATTGATTTTCTGTATATAGCTCAAGAGCAAGCATATCACAAGATTTAAGTAAGATAAAAAGTGAGGCTGTGCTTGATGTGAGGTGCAGGAGTTAATCAGCTGTAGATAAGAATTGATGAGGTTTTATCATCCCAGCCATAGAGAGAATGAGTGTGTTTCTTGGCCTCTTGATCACTTTGGAGAGTAAGTGAAACTATATATCAACCAATGTTTATCTGTGCCTGAGAAGTTCTTCAAGAATAAATTGAGCTCAGAACTCTTCTTAACCTTTCCCCTAGTTGGGATTTAAAATTAAGCGCTCTCTGGTTTTTGAACTGCCTCACTGGCATGCTGACAGCATGTGAAGTATCCCATCTTCTAGTTGACTTCCAGGCCAACAACACAAGTGTGGATGAAGTTATGAAATAATGAATCTGAATGTTAAACAGAGACCATCTGGCTTTCTTTGCTACAAGATTATGAGCCATGGCAAGCTGGCACATCTGCATCTAGGTACCACCTACACACACATTGTTAGCTGTAAATTTAGGGAAACAGAGCTGCTGCTGAAAAATAACAAGATAATTGTTTTGCTTTCTTTTATATCACAAACTGAAGTTAGGATATCACACTGGAAATAGATGTCAACTGAGGCAATAGTTCTCTTCTCTCTCCTAACCTGATCCCACCCAGTGGAAGTGAATTATTGCTTAGCCTCTAAGTCCTCTGGGTTTAAGAGAAAACCTTAGAATGCAAGTTCACAAATACTTACACTATGAATAAACTTTAGTTGCGTAAAGAGACTGAAATCATTAGGTAAGTAGGGTTAGGCCTTGGAAGTAAACATCCGTAGGCTTGGAAATTTTGCATATGTTATTCTTTCAGATCTCTGTCTTAGTATTGCAAACAAGTCTTTTTTTTTTTTTTTTTCCTAATCCCACCAGATAACCATCTTACAAATGAAAAACATACAGATGAAAAGCCTGTGAAAGGTATTGTTATGAGTTCTGTCGCAGAATTCAGCATCACAGACGCTTCATCAAAGGGTACCAAAAATGAGAAGAAATTGTCAGATGCTAGCACATCGTCCATTGCTTCCCTGGAGGAATGCAGAGAATTCACTTACATTGAAGAAGACGCATCAGTACATCAGAGAGACAGTGACGGTATGTTTTATAAAACAGATCACATTTAAGCTGATTTCTAAATAATGCCCGTTGCAAGAGCACTGTGTGTATCTAACTTGTAATAAAAGTTTACGTGCTGAACAGGAGGTTCAAGAACATAGCCAAAAGCAGCATTAAATTGCCCTGCAGACATTTCTGAGATAGGTGAGAATCTGTAGACAATGATCTTCAATTGTCAGTGATATTAAAGCCATAGAAGAAGATCTCAGATCCAATTCTGCAACAGAGCATTTGTACTTCTGTGATGAGTATTTGCACAGAGGTACTAGTGTTGGTATGAGATAAACAGAATATCTCACATGGACACATTTCTCCGCAGTAGCGGAGGCTGTTGCTTTTGCCATTGGCACTGCAGCAGCTGTTGTGGTTGCTGAACAGATGCTATGTTTGGTGGTCAGAATATTATTTCTATGGGCCTGTATAGGCAGTTCTGCTGTGGACCATTGCATCCAACCCTGCCATTCTGCTGACCCATCACCAAATCCTCCCTCTGATGACTGCACTGTAAAACTCACGTGGGTCAGGATGAGGAGCTCTCTTCATACTCTGCCATGCTCCTGCAGAAAACTGTCTCTGATGGAGTGGATACATGTCAATAGAACTTCTGGTTAGTTAATGAACAAAAGCATATTTGAAAACAAAGTGTTATGAAATGTAGTTACAGACCAAAATTGCAGCAGAAGCCCAATAGTCCAAGTGCATTTTCACAAATGAACATTGTTAAAACATAACTTGCTCTGGGGCTAATAATCAGAGCTGTTTTACCTTCTCCAAAAAGGAGCTGATCCTTTTTATCATGTAAAAGCACAAGTTAAAGAGCTGAATATCTGGATATTTTTTTTAAGAGTTTCAGAGACAGTAGCATAACCAAGAGTTAAGGAATAGAATGAGTTGTGAACACTCATTACAAACCGAGGAACATGATTCCTGCTAATCTAAATAATACAACACACCTGATATTAGTGGAATTATGCTGAGAAACAGCTATTCCTGGTTATTCCAGTGGATGTGAAAAAAAAGGGCTTCTGTGAAGCATATTTGAAGTTTCTTATATGTGCCTTCTGCAGTAATGGATTAGTGTGTTATATCCATAGGAGTTGGGATCTATCAGGTATATAATTTAACAGTTCCTAAATTAAATATTTCTAAATACAGATCAACACAAAAAACCTCCATTCTCTTCAGGAACCATCACCATCTCTATTGTATCATGGATCCTGTAATAAAAGGGATGTCTCTGATACATTTATTAGGATACATTTAATTTCAATGAAGGATCTGAAGTATTTATGACATTTAGGGAATTTGTTCTCTAGTCCAGGCACTCACTATTTTCTGAGTTTGCTGACTATCTGAGCAGGCCCCTCAACTATTACTGGCACACAGGTGTGTACCATGTGATACAAATAACAGATTTCATAGTCCTTAAAAAAAGCTAAAAGTGAAGGAAATTAACAAAAAAACCTCAATCTGTGCTCAATTAATAATGTTAAGGGCTGGATGGAAGCCAAGAAAACCAAAGGAAGCCAGATTTGTGGTTGTCACTGCATACTCTGCTCACTCTACTCTGACAAGTTACTGCTTATTCCACTCACACGAGGCCAAATCCTGCTCACTGGTGCATGGAGAACCTCTGAAGGCAGAGAAGTATCTGAGGAAATAGGTGCTTATTTTGTTCCCTGTGCTCAGCAAGGAGCAGATCCAAAGCTCACAGGTCTCACCAAGGGTGACCATCGTGGCTTCAGCGAGCTTTGGACCAGGTTTGTTCAGGGCATCATCTGCGTGAGCAAAGCGTGAGCTGACAGCCACCAAACAAGAGCAGGAAAATTTGGAGATGAGGCAGGCTAGCAAAATTATTAGAAGTTCTTCTTTTGTGCTAATTAATCTATTAATGTAGAGAATGAGAGCTGAGGTCGTTGTTCTCACTGAGATAAATGCAGTAATGCTGTTTCGCAAACAGCAGGGAAAACAGAGGAAAAAACAGGAGATTGCATCTTCTTTTATGCAGTTTGTGGCTAATTTATTTTCAAATACATAAATGAATGCATAGGAATGGATGTTTAATTACTAATATCTATTATTTATATACATTACCCCACTTAAAACAAGACAAAAAAGCCTCACACATGCAGATTTTTTGAAATGTGTTACATCCATTATCACAGTTCATGGTGTGTGCTCTGATGGGAATTTAAAAGCATCTTTACTGCACATCACAGACTCTGTGCTGAAACATTATTTTATTATTAAAATCTTGTGCTTTTTGTGCGCTCTCTTTCCTGGATGAAACCCTGAGAATCGTATCTATATTCTTCAGATTACATAAGCACCATTATGGTTAACACATTCAGGAAAAAAACTGTTATTAGAAAACAGATCTTTGGAGAGGAAAAAAAAATTGAAAGATCCTTAACTGATATATAATTTTGAATTTAATCTCCCACATCTATGTATAGGAAGGAAAATTCATAAACATAATATATCTAAAAAGAAGAGTCTTAATTACATCAAGGACTACTGGATTAAATGATTACATTTTCTACAGTGTAAATTTCATACAATTAAATGCAGTGGCGTCACCTTATAAAATGTTTCAATTTTATAATTATTTCAGCTCATTTATTTGGAAAAAAATGTAAGCCTGAATTTACTAAGTATCATTGAAATTCAGTCATTCTTATTCTACAGAACTGACTTAGAAGTTAGTTGTGCTTGTCTGAACTTAAATAGAACTTGACATATTTAAATAAGTATTAAAATTGATAACATTGATGATGATATGCTACTCAGAAAGAAGTTCAATCACATGCTATTTATTCTTGCTACCTGCTTTAACTGACTTTTTTTTTTTTTTTTCATAAAGAAGCTGGAATGATTTTTTAATTTTGTTTTTCATCAAGAAAGCTTTCCTTAAAAGAAAAAAAAAAAAAAAAGCATAATTCTGGAAACTTCCTGGCAGTGAACTTTATGTTACGTGAGATAGAAAATGCCACAACAGAACCAATGCAGTTGAATGAGTTCACAGTTAGTCATCCTAGGGCAAGAAATGTGGTTATAACCATATGCCATATGCCATATGAAAGAACCAATGAAAAGGCATTCATATTGTTGAAGGCATTTTTCCTTTCCAAAAACAAGGAGGGAAAAAAAAAAATTGAAAGGTCTGGGTCTTTGCGCTCCAACTGGATTCACACAGTCAGAATCTCACACCTGCTCCGAGCCCTGCTGCACCCCGAGGCAGCCTCCCCAGATGCTGTAGTTTGAATGGTGGGGAGTTAATTAGTTGATTTTTGAGGGGAACAAATATAACACAAAGTTTTCATCATGGTGAGCAAGTTTTCAGGACTATTCACTGGCTCCAGACACACATCCTAGCTGATGCTGTTTTCCAAACTTTTGTCTCCTTTCAAACATTAACAAGTCTGTGAATGAAAAGGTGAGAAACCCATTTTGGTGGGGAAGTGGGAGGACCCTGGGCTGCGAATCAGTCAGCACGCTGCCCTCTGCAAAGGCTGTATTCTAGACTTGCTTTTCCTCCCTGTCTTCGATTAGGCAATCTAGCTGTCATTAACATTTTAACTGAAACAGACTACAGAAATCAAACTGTAAGCAGATGATGAATCTCTATTCTTTTTTTCCCTCCGTGTGTGTGGACTTGGTCTTGTTCATAAGATCATCTCAGTCCTTACCCAGATGTTGTACCGACTTCAGGAGCCAGGACCACACTACCCCCTGTATTCAGACTGATCACGTAGAAAAAGAAGAGCTAGAACTGGAGAGTCTGGGGGATTGAGCCACTCTCTACAAAAGCCTCGGGAGTTTGTGCACTGACTTCCATCAGGGATTGATTCAGACCGTAACATCCGTACAGTCCAGAAAGGCATCGATTAAATAAGAAGGATTCAGTTCTGAATTCTTCATATGCAGGAAAAAATGCCCCTGAAAGTTTCTTTGTTTTTTGGGGGGAGGGGGTGATTATTTTTTTTTTTTTGCCTTCCTAGAAATATCAGGAGCAGACTGATGATTTGAATCTTTAATTGAAAACTCTTGTGAAAGAGAAAATAAACTCTAGCATCATGTGTGTTGGTCAGGTAGGGCACGTGGCATCACAAAGCAGCAGCACTTCCAAACTCCTGCAAGGCTGCAAAGCCCCCAGCTAGCATCCCTGCTGCGTGAGTTTCACTCCTGTGATGAAATTTATAGCCCAAACACCAAGAGTATAAAATCATAGAATCATTTAGGTTGGAAAAAACCTTTAAGATCATTGGGTCCAACCATAAAGTTGGTTCAGAGTACTTGTTCCTCTGAACTTCACTGCCACAGAACATTTTCATTCAAATTGTTTTCATGCTGCTGTTGTTTTTCCAGAACAAATAACACAGAAAAGAAATACTTTCATTTGCCTTTATGGAAGTAGTTATCATCAATGTATTTTTAGCCTACTCTGTGTGCTGTCTTGCATCTCATTTCTGTGTAGTCACACTAGCCTCAACCTGGATAATCAGGCATACCCTTTTCTTACGTCTCGCTGCTTTTCCTTTTTCTTAGATGAATGTGCAACACTTATCCTGGCCTGCTTGTTCTGCCAATTTTGGGACTTTCTTATAATGCTGCCTGATACCTGTGAACATTGGCTGACAGATACCTGTTGTCCATCCAATAGATACTACCAGACGTCCAACGAAGACCACGCCAACAACGACTGCAACTGTGACTGTGACATTGATTGCAGCCTTTTTGAGTCCTGCCACGAGACTGGTGAATGCCTGGAACTTGCTATGGAGATTTCCGAAGTCTGCTATCGCTAATAGGAAAATAAGTGACAAAATTCCTCAAAACTGCCTGAAAGTGAACTGACAGAATTTAAAGGAGTTTTTGTTTTTAAAGGTAACAATAATAACCAGAGTGTTTGCCAATGAGGACTATGTGCATCATGCTGCTCCCACCCTGGAGGTCTGTGTATCTGTACCATTCTGGTTGTATGATTTCACAAACTGCTGAAACCAATAAAGGGCAAAAAAGGGTCTTCTCCTTCACCATAGACGACAACAGAATTCCTAAGTGCCAAGTATGCTCGATGCTTTACCCACTGTCAATCCAAGGCTTTTATAAACCTGTAATTGCTTTAAACATGGATTTCCCCATTCATAAACACCGGACAAATTAGAATATTATTTTAGGACTGATATATATTAGTTCATCTTACTAATGGATTCATACCTAAACATGTATTACACATTGTTGGTTATGATTAATAATGTATGATACAGCATCATTTTATAATTAAAAATTTATTTATTCAATCTCTTAAAACACACTTATATGCTCAGTTTAGGTAGAAAAGAAAATTAAATGAATTAGAAACCATGCTAGCAGTAATTACAGCAAATGTCTCTAAAAATCTCCGGTGAATTTTGTAGAGGAAGCATTTTAACAGGGTAGTGCAATTCGACAGTGTATTAATGTGCGTGCCTATGGTTATGTAATAACAGGTTATGCCTATTGTTCATTAGTTATAGGAAAGGGCTCCTTAAGTGTAATTAGCCTAAATGGGAATTGACTGCACACTTCCAGAGGAGAATTACCCCATGGATATCCAGTAACTCCTTTGCCTGATTTTCATTTGTAAGGTTTCTGCAAGCAGCAGAATGTTGTCACCTGTTTTAGTGGAAACAGGCATCTCCACCTGTGCACAAAAGATTACAAAATGACAATATCTATCCTGGTTGTGCTTTCAGACTCCCTCTATCTCTTTTCTGATGGCAGGTCTGATTAATAAAAAGAAAATACATATTGCACATTACACATATGACAACAAAGGCATGTAAATTCAGCTGCCTGAGGGCGCAGAACGCACGTATTAAGCACAGAGGAAAATACAGAGTTGCTTGCTCACATTAGTTATTTATAGGCTAACACCAAAGACAATGTTTGCTTTGTATAGGCACTAAAACTTCTCCCCCAAACCTCACTGATCTCAGTGCAGAAGTGCCTGGGGAATCCTAAACAAGAATCCTGGACAAGATGATGGGATACTCAGGATTGCTGAAATCATTGAAGCCACTTGTTTAATACTCCGAGTTTCAAGTCTGTAGTCCTGACACACGAATATTTAATGGCAACAAAAATTAATATGAATTTCCTCTTTTTTCCCCCCTTCTGGAAAAGTCATGTTTTGAACAAATCAGAAAATAAGAAGGTGGAACTGCTTATGATCTTTGAACAGGTGTCTTACAAAATTAGTGATCTAAGGATGGCAAACCTTAGAAACACATCATGCAGCCCAGCATACCTTGTTTCTGTGCTTCTTCCAGACATCAGTGGGGAGGAAAAGAGGTTTGTTTATTTTAATTATAATGTCACATTGTGAGTTGTAGCCACCTAAAGGAACAAAGTCGTTAGTCCTTAATTGCTACACCTGCTCTAGCCTACCAGCTGGGTCTGGAACCAAACCCAAGAAGCACTAACCACCACCAGCCAGGAGACACTGGTTTTGCACACCCTGGGCTGGGCAATGCTGAGTTTTAATGCTCCAGTTTGCACTCTCCTGTAGATTTTTGATCTTAAATCTCCCCATACTGAGCCTCATAGCTAAACTCTCTGTGCAATGTAATGGGCCACAGAGTCTTGGATCATCCCACTTTCTACCATAGGTTGTCCTTGATAAAATGGCAAGTGGGTATGTATGAATAAAGACACTGACCCAAAGCATTTAAGAGTCAGAAAAGGAGAAAACTTGCTCCACATATAATTTCTTAGAGAAGTACCTATAGAGATGCACATTGGCTGTCCTTGCTCTTGATGTTGCCATCCAAAAGGGGAGACTTCACATGCAGTGTCTGGAAGGAGCCCAAGAGAGGAAACCAGAGGGTGGCATACCCCAAAACGCCACAAGTGAGGGACTGAGAGATGGGGAACTTGTCTTGCAAGACAGGATGTCTTGTTCCAACTCTGAGCCTGCAAGGTAATACACCTTGACCATACTGGGATCACCCATGGCAAGTGAGATCTACAAGGACTACTAGCACAAATATTTTTTTTCAACTCTTTACCTAGGAATGATTACTCAAAAGACCTTTTTTTCCATATTGTAATCTACAGGTTGGAAAACTGAGGTCATGTCTACTATAGGGCATGGGTTAGGTCACAGACAGAATTACAATGGTCACAGTCATAGCCATGGCTAGACAGGATGGCCCAACAATATGAATTGAATCACACTGTGGGATATATTGAGACCTGCTGTTGTAGTGAATGGTGGTGGTTTAAATAATGCAGCAATATTTCCTTGACTAAAGCGTACAATAGCACATTGCTCAGTTTCCTGTTTTAGGAAGTAGATTTTGAGAGGCCTTCTGTATGAGCAATGAAACTTTGAAAAATGTGTGATTTCTTACAACATAGTAGAAGCAGCAGCTTATGATGACTTTGTTTTCTGTCATAAAATTGTTAATTGAGACATTGTATCTTCATGCCCACAGGAACCCTTCAATACATTAACACCAGAGAAAGTCAGTCAGACTTTTCCATTAACTGTTCCAGAAACTGGGTTTTCTCTTTGGAGAGCCACCCTATTCCCACACTAAACTGACTTCCTAGGCCACAGAAATACCCATTTATCAGATCTGAACATGGGTAGACATTCCAGTGAAACAGAAATATTTGGAACAATTCAAGGCTGTCTCTGTATTTTTTATTTACTGGGAAGGAAGGTCTGAGCACTTGAGTAGGAGGCGTTTGGGTGGATGGCTGTTCTGAACATGTTGGACTCAGCTGTGCTCCCGGAGAGATGTCAGCTCCGCAGCGTGTGAAACCAGCTCCTCAGAACAACAAATAGAAGTTACCATTTTGCAAACGGGAACATCGCTTCGACACGACGCCTCCCCTCAGCACCATAAATGAGCTGACAGATTGGTTGGGGGAAGAGAGAGACAGAGATAATAACGAAGAGTTATATTGCTGCCTTCTACAGGAAGGGGCCATGGGATGCTCTCTAAGGATCTCCTCTTGGAAATGACCCAGCAGTCTCCTCCTTGAGAGGAAAATGTCTTTTCACCTCCTTTCACTGTGTTCTCAGGACACAATACAGATTAGGATGTAAACTCTTTCCATGAGAAACTGTCACTTGCTGAATATTGTGCTGCACACAGAGTACTGAATGTGAAAGGCCACAGGTTTCTTCCAAAAGATTAAAGACCAGTTATCACAAAGGAAATTAAATTCTCTAACTGAATATGAGCCCTTCCCTAATGTCGTTCTGGTGCCTTACTCTCCATGCACACTATGAGTCCCTTTAGACATGGGGCTAACACAAATTAACCTATGTACACTCCCAAACACAGAGATGAAACATATTACATTATCTCCTTTGAATTTCCTCTGTTTCCTAGAGCATTTTAATCATTCTTACTTTTTTCAGCAATCACAACCAGAATGACCAACATCATCTAAATGTCAAGACAATGCACAACTCTGCCTTAACTCCAGTGCTGCATAGGGATTCAGTCTGCGTGCTAGAGCTGAGCTCTAGAAGAATTTTGTTCTCAGGAAAAAAAGCAAAATGCAGGAACAATTTAGTTGTTCACAATTGTATTTCCCCTATTGTTATGCTTGTACAGTATCAAGAAACGTTGGACTAAGAACATATGTATCTATTAAATTTTTCTTTTGATTATGTGAAACGGGTGGTTCCATTGTTTTAATCTTTATCTATGTCAAGCCATATTTTAGACTTCTTAAATTCAAGGTAAGTTTCCTATTATGCAAGAAAATAAGTTTACCAAACAGATCGGGATTTCCAGGCAACGATCTACTATAACTCACATTAACTGACTATCAATAATGATTAATAATCTATCATTCCTGTGGCCTTTTTTTTTAAAAAAAAAAAAAAAAAAGAGAGGGAATTATTGAGAAACTGCACTTTCTGTCAGCATACTTCATATAACTGCATAACGGAACAATTCTATGGAATTCATGATTCTGCTGGTAACGATCTAGATTTCCTTAACATTGCTCATGAACAGGAATTGTTGCCATCTGATGCATGTTCCGTGGCCTGTGCAAAATGAGTTGATGGGTGCAAGCCAATTCATAATGGATGTGTGCCCATATCACAAAAAACACCATTATAATTGGTACCCTTAGGAAAAATGCCAAGATCCGAGTGTAAACAGAGCACTTTCTGTCCCAAGAGCTAGCTCTTCCATGGTCAGAGTTGAAGCACAATAGAAAGAGCAATGCTGAACTGCATCTGCTGGCTCTGTAAAGGGCTTCACTCTCCTGAGATAGCAATTGGCAACTCACATCCCCTTCAAAATAAAGAGAAAATTCACTTTTAAGGGAAACATTCATTGTGCCTCTTCTCCCTGCACCCATTAAAGTAATCATGGAGGTTGTGTAAGTATAAAATGAAACAGAGCCAGTTGTTTTTACAGTATATAATTTTTCTTCTTTCTAGGTATATCCAGAAAAAAAAAATATATATATTGTCACTAAATAAAAAATGTCTATTTATCAATCCCCATTTGAAATCTAAGAAATCTACAAATCATAAAACGCCAAAAGTCACTGACTTATCTCCTAGTGCTTTCCAGTGGTGAGCCACCATTCTCCCGGTATTTAAGAGGGACCATGGCCTTCCAACCAGCCAGTTCACAGGCCACTAGAGTATCTTGCTTATAAAATAAAAAGCAAAAAAAAAAGACATCTCATAGACATTCTGTTGATGGCCTGCCTGAGCAGAGCATTTTACATGACAAAGTAATATTGAAAAAGTCTGCTTCCTTATTAGAGGATCTTGCAGCTGAAAGAGTCATTCACATGCTCATACCGCAGTATATCAAAATGACCATGGTAGAAAGAGAAAAAAAAACCAAAACATTTTATACAAGCACACAAGAAAATCACCATCAATATCATTAAAATGCAGACTCAATTTATATTGCCAGTTTTGCCATGATTTCTATGAAGTAAAAAATAATGCCAGGGAGTGGTGAAGACAATATTATTAGATGAACTGTATAAAAAGCACGAGTGATTCCATTAACAAGCACAGCTGAGAAAAGACAGGATTTAAATCAAATCTAAATATGATAAAATTATACAGCCAAAGTGACATGTCCATTTTAGAAAACATACAGGGCAGGGGCAGAAGAAGCAAAACAAAAGTAGAATTTTGGTTTTATGCTGTAAAACATGTTCCGTCTTACACAGCATTTAAAAACACGATGGAAGCATCCTGTTAACTCCTCAGTTTTATACTGTACTTGTTCTAGGCGAATAACAAGCGTGCAGTTAATTTACAGGGACACCCATTGTCCATCTTTATCGTGGTATATTTGCATCATTCAACCCCTCAGAGAGTCAATGTGCCTTATTGCTTGACACAATCATCATACACACAAACTCTTCTACTCAGAAAACAGCAAAGCTGGCCACAGAAGCACCGTTTCAGCTTCTCAAAACTTTTGGGATGTTGTAATATATCTTTGCTCCACATGGAGGGTGAAGCAAAATGTGCCAAAGGTTGGTGTTAAAGAGGAGAGTCAATTGTTTAAAATAAAAGGATTGGGTTTTCTAATCTGTTCTCTTTTGGAACAGGAGAGCTCACCCTGCACTTAATGAGCCTTTTCATAAAAAACGTAACCGGAAACATCTCTCTCCAAGAAGTGTTTTCTGGATAGTACAGTGTCCAACAAAGTCTACTGTATATACATAAAGAAAGAGACAGGTAAAGGATTAAGAACCAGAAAGAGATGGGGTAGCTTTGGGTAATGTAACAAATAGCGGTTGCTACTAGCTCAGGATTTCTGATTGCTCCCTGGAAAAGTTTTCTCCTGTCAGGGTAATCTTTGTGATTTCTGCCGCACCAGAGGCAAATGAGCCATGGCATGAAAACAGGACAAGCATCAGCAGGCTTTTGTCCCAGCTCCTGGAGATTTCTGCTTCCTCACGTACTGCCCACTCCTGTCCTTGTTTACATCCAGATGGTCTCTCTGAAATAAGTTTCATTTGTGAGGGATTTCACCACAGTTCAAAATCAGGAGTGGAGAAGGACATGTATCAATATTCATCTTCTCAAAGATATAATCAAATATTAATCCATTTTAAACCCCTTGATTTTACTATGCATTTCAGTTTTTCCTATAATCTATTACCCATACACATCATAAAGTCATCACTAAGAGGGGAAGCTGGAAAAATCCAGCTACCTTTCCAAATGGAAATCAAAAGATATATTTTTAGCTACATTAAGCCAACTGCATGCAGCTCTGCACACTTATGTAATTCCAACATAAAAATAATCCATAATATTCCAGAGGAACAAATCCAATTCTTAGTCATATAAATTTTCATATAAGTCCATCAAAATCCATTCCAAAAATGTCTCAGTCTCTCTGAGCGCTAGAGTTGGAACAAAAGAGCAAGTCCTTTAAAGTGCCTTTGGAGCTTCCAGGGATGTTAAATCTAATTGCCCTTAGCATAGCACCGATCCACAAAGGTTTAAGTCATGGAAAATGTATTTTACCTTTATACAAGATATACTACACAAAGTTTATCATGGCACAGTAAAGTCAGATCTAACTTACTTCATACAAATTTCAGACAGAAAGAAATTAACCTTTGATGCTTCACTTTGACTAACCAGGCCAGAAAAAATGTGTCGTCTTATTGCAGAGACACAATATTATATTAAGTTATATGACACAATAAGGTATGGTATGTTAAAATATCAATTTGTGCACTTGAGTGTATATGTGTATGTAGAAATCCATATTATTCTCATGGATATTTATAGCAATGTCTCTATGTTCCAAGAAGCAAGAAATGATAGGGAATGGGCAAAGATTAATTGTGACAGAAATCTTCTTAAGACAAAGCGACAACCAGCATTATTTGTTAATGTTTTTAGAAGCTGTATAATTATCAGAGTTAAAGCTGAGCTGAAATTTTCCAGTAAAACAGTTGTTCATGACCCAGTGATCATTTGCTAAAGCAGACCTTGCAGCATCATGGGCAAGGTAGCACTGGGAACTGCTCCTTTCCCTGGAGGGCTCCACGGGGCTTTGGCAGCCCACAGAAAGAACAATGACCCAGGTGTTTTTCTGGGAGCCTGGGAAGTCCTTGAGATTCAGGTCAACTGTCTGTTCAATTTCATTAAAATATAAAATAAGAACTAGAACATAAGCCTTCCTTTTTTTTTCCAGAATGAGTTTTCTTTGATGATCCTTCTACGTGAGTCCTTTAATTTTCTAACATTTATCTGAACTGGTATTTTTCCTCAAACTCCAGAATCTCTGGTGGAATAAAATCCCCTAATTTTTGTCTGTAACGGCTCTGTCATGACCAGTGTTTTATAGGCATGGGAGGAGACTGTGTCTGACCCAGACAGCTCCTAATTTTAAAGATGAAAGAGGGAGAAGTATAAGTTTGTATAGTCTGCAAACAGGAAAGCAGAATGAAGGGACCAAGGGTGGATTTTTTTCCTCCAAGAACTTCATTTCTCATCTAGAAATCTGATCTGCAGTGAGGGGGACCAAGCGACAAGCCGTATTTATAACACAGCCAAGGTCACTGTTCCCTTGGTCCAGTCCCCCAGTGTACTCAACACTCCTAAGCTGCGTCTACACTATAATGGCCCAAGAAAACTTAAGCAGTCTTAAAAGAAAAAAAAAAAAAAAAAAGAATTTGCAATGGCACGTCTTCTTAACCAAGATCATCATGGAAAAGTCAGCTGCTCTGCATATAGCCTTCAGGATTGTGTCTGTAACACTTGAAATCCTGCCCAAGTCTGGCTTCGCTCGCACTAACAGGTACTCTGTGTGCTTCTGCATCTTTTCCTACAAGCAAATGTTGCAACTTTCCTATTGCGACAGCTGTAATAGGCATTCACTTTACTCTGTTTTTCCTTAACACTCCTGATTCCTTTTATATCTAGTTGGGAATACACTCAAGCGCTAATGGCACTTGTTCAGCCATCCAGAGAAGGCGCAGCGTCGCCTTTTGAGCTATTTGTATTTCTTCATTTTGGAAATATGAACTTTGCCAAGATCCAAATGCCTGATATTTAATTTAGATTCATCCCTCTTAAGGTCAGAAGGCACCATTAAAATTATCTGGCAACACAAGATCGGCATCAACTTGGAGAAAGGAGGTTTTAAATCAGTCATTCCTTCCTCTTTCTTCTGTTTGGGCAGTGAGAGTATTCCAGGTGCCAGATAATTAAGTCACCACTGACAAATGAGGCAGGTGATAGACCTGCATCCATATGCTATCACTTCTAGTTTGGTAACCCCAAGGGATGTGGCTCATGCTGCACGATAGTGATCTACAGCTGCTGGCGTTTGCTAGTTGGTCAGCACAGGCTCCTTCTGCCCCCACCTGATGGAAAAGTCCTAAGGGGCTGAGCAGAAGTGTAGCTTTTAAGGTTCCAAAGACATAATTTCATGGAAAAGGACCTGCTGTGAGGTTTCAGGCCATAAGCACTTTCTGCTGTCGGCTCTATGGGGTGGTTCAAAGCATTGGGAACAGCATCAGTGCACTCCTGCACAACTGCAGATAGCATGAACTGCCTTGCAAGCTTTCAAATCTTTGAATCCATGCGTGAAAAACGGCTTGAATGGCATAGGAAGAAATGGTACTAATAAACCCTATGAAAACCATTGGTAAGGCAAAGCAAGGAGAGCTAAGGGAGTGTGGCGACAGCCAAAAAATTCAGAAACTCCTTCAGCAAACAGGGAGAGAGACATACCACCACCCAGGCAGGTCTGACATAAGGGTTTTGAACAGGAGCCTTCAAAGTTTTATTACTAGGCTCCTTTTTGTAAGGCAGGGCACAGCAAATACTCCATTTAAGGCTTCTGTGGAGTAGAACCAGAAATATCCAGCCTTGCAAATATCCTCACCAGCCAAGCGTGGAGCCGAGACATGCAAAATGAGCGCCCGTCAGCTCAGTGCCAGCACAACAGAAGGCAGAAGTGCTTCAAGGAACTTGTGACAGGTTCTCTGGATGCACCAATTTGAGACGGGCCAATCCCTGCTCGAAATGTGCAAACTCTCACACTCCTTGGCATGACCGCGCAGCCAAAATGCACATTTTTTAAAGGATTCAGAGAAAACACGACCAAAGGGACAGGAACGCGGAAGAATTTGGCAATGGGAAGCAGATGCTTCCTAGGGAGGAGACAGGGCTTAGTTCGAAAAAGGTTTGAGGGAAACTTTATATATAGCAATGAAGTTGCTGAAGTCTATTTTATTGCAGAGTATCTAACTTACAGGAAGGACTGTACTCTAAACAGTCACACCTAGGAAAGCAACTCTGTGGAGATTCACTCAGGGGAGTGGGGCAACTTAAGTGGTATAAATGTCAGTGCTCTGGTTTACCTACAGCAGTCACTGCAGTCACCCATCATGAGCCAGGTTACCCAGGTTTTGCCATTCTCTGCTTTCTAACAACCCATCTGAAACCCCAGTGGTGATGTACCAGGAATGCCTACAGTGAGAAGGTCAACTGGTGTGCAGGGCTGGAGGGGGAAAGAGAAAGAGAGGGGATCAAAACAAAGTATAGAGACTCAAGATGAACTCCAAAGTTGCTGGCAAGAAAGAAACGTAACCATTAGTTTTGAGGAGGGAGGTGATACAGTCCAGGCTTGTTCCTGGCTAGTGGGATACAGTTTTTTGTTGAACTTTGTCTGAGAACAGTAATGTTGTTAAGCGCTGAAATGGAAAGAAAATGAAGGACAGGCTAACCTGGGAGGGAGGGAGTTATCTACCTAAAAGAGAAAAAAAGGCAAGTTTTAGGGGAAAGGTTCCAGGAGAGGGTAGAAAGTTGTATGAGAGAAGGAAGAGAAAGAACATCACTATTTTCCTTTACTGAACTAAAAAGGTGATTGCCTCCATCCGAACAGATCTTACTTTACTTTCTTCTCTCAGGTAAGTCTGAAATACATTACTCTGAATTGACCTCGCTTATACCTTGAGCTGAGCCTTTGCATCCTTCAGTTAAAAAAATAAGACACTTGCAGTTCTCTGGGCTTCAGTCCGTTTCATACTGGTGTTAATTTTATTTTTCAGGCTGAACAACCTCACTCCTCATTCACATCTTAGGGCCTCCTCATAAAATTAGCCTTGGAAAGCAAGACAATTGGACTGAAAATTCTTGGACTTGCCTTGGCTTTGGAACACTCCTAAAAAACCTCATGTTTCCTTGGAAATACTCCCCTTTAGACCAAACTAAATCTGCTCTATTTCCACTAAGTGTCACAAGATCGTACCTCCCTCCAGCGGGACCAGAGAGTTTCCTTCCTATAAAGCTGGGTTTAAAGGCCAGCTGCACTCCCGAGGCTTCAGCAACAGCCTGCAGTCTCCAGCACACCACATGCCAGAAACCAGCATCTATACAGGCTCACAAAGGCTGTAAAACATCTTGTGTGGAGTGGAAAAAAAAAAAAAAAAAAATGCCAAGGAGCTTTGCCAAACACTTTCTGCTTATTTGTACCTATGCCAAATGCTTCACAGTCTTTTGCAGGGGGCATCAGAAAGTTACCCCGCAGCAGCCCTGGGAAACAGGGACGTCCCTTCTGTCAGTGCCCTCGGAGAAGGCTGGGGCAGAGCTCCTGCTCCCGAGGAACTGCAGTAGTTTTGAGATGTCTGCATAGAGATTAGGCTGTCTGATGCCCTCGGGGAGAAAACTTTCATCTGAGGCACAATTTAACTCCAGTCCTGCCACAGAATCCATTTGTAACCCTGCTGACACACGTATGACACTCGCCTCAGTTTCCCCATCTGGAAAAAATATTAGTATGTCCTTTACACAGCTATCTTGGGCACTGAAGGAACGTTCACTTCTGAATCACATAGTTTGGAAACCAAGAAGCAGAGAAACAGGAAAATACAGGACATGAGCCATCCTCCTTTTGAAGAGCACTTGATCTTCTGCAGCAGTTTGGCATTGCTGCCTACACTGTGCTATAGGGACCTACAAGACAAGCTCTTCTCCACACCTAACAAGAGTCTTCAAGAGAAGCAGCTTTTCCCAATCTGAGGTGTAGGAGGAGGGTCTTACAGTTAAGAAGTTCCTTCTTGTCCAGAAGGAACAAAACTTGGAGACAAAGTGAACCAAGGGGAGAGCTGACTTCAGCTGTGCCCTTTGCTGCTTTGAAAGGAGCTCAGATGAGCTGTGTTCACCTGCTGTGGAGAGAGGAGAGAGTTTTAAGTGCAACAATTTTTAAGCAGTAGAGGAAAGCCAGTGTCCTGGCTGGGACTGGTGATCGAGAGTATCTTGCACTGCATGTAGAGCAAGAGAGACAGCAAGGCATCAGTCAAGCACTGGTCAGAGGAAGAGCAGTGAAGATAAGCACTTTGCAGATGAATACACTTTACCCTGATTAACTTTTCCTCCCTGTACTTTGTCCCTTTCACCAGTGGTCATTCCCTGCCAGCTGGTCCTGGCAGCCTGGGGTGAAGCACTGGGTGCTTGTGCTTCAGCAGCCCTTCCCCTGGCAGCAGGGCAGCCCCAGCTCCTGGTGCTGCCGGCAGCTGGGGTGAAGCCTTTCATCATGAAAGAGTAATTCCTTCTACTGGGGGAAGCATTCAAAAGCCACAAGTGGCCACACAGACGTCCAAAAAGGCAAAAGCCTCTTTGAGGAGCTTACAACATAAGAAAGAAATAACAGCACAAGAGAAATGATGGGAGAAGGCACAGGCAGAGGGTTACGGGATGTTCTGAGGTTCAGGCAGCCAGTCATTAACTCCTATACTTCAGTGAGGTTTTATTATTTCACCGCATAACCATCTGCTTAACCAGCCTCAAGTCTCCAATGTCCAGGTCCCGCTCCAACACAACAGAGATACTGAGTTTTGAAGAGGAAACACGAAGCATAAAGGTACCTTCATATCTCTGAGCAGCCTCAACCTCCTCTCAGAAAGCACAAGAAAAGGCAGGTCCCAGACCACTACTCTCACAGGTCAGCTTAAATCCGTCCTTTGCAAGGGACAGCTGATTTTGATTTAAACACAGCTGTGCCTTATCCTTGGCTCCTGCAAGCTGGTATCCATGTGCTGAAGTGAGGGTCCCTGCTAATGGCTGCCGGGGGGGGGACTTGGTCCGCTGCATCCGTAGGGGTTGCAGAGGACACACGAGCACCCTGATGGCACAGGACAGATGCTCCCGGCCGCTCTGTGACCGGGGGGACATCCCTGCCCTCACCCCTCACACCACCTCACTCTCTCTGTGCAGGCATCAGCGTGGAATCTGCCCTGATAATCCGATCCGGGACTGTCACTTCTGACGTGGGGCTGACTTTTGTCAAAACCTATCATTAGGACTCTGTTTCCCCACTGTTTTGAACCTTCTTACGTACAACATTGAAGCCTCAGATTTGTCAAAACACGCAAAGGTGCTGCCAGAGGCTGAGCAACTCATTTTAGTCCCTTTACAAAGCCATTTTAAGGAAAGAAACAACATGTCAGGGCGATGCCAACAGCTGACTGTACCAACAAGAAGAGATTTGACGTACTTTTCTGTGCTGCAGTGCCTGTTATAATAAAAGACAGCAGTGCATTAGTGAAAGATTTATGCTAGTATTTCAACAATGGAAAACATGAGCTTTGCTGTATTCTCATTCACACCGAGACAGGCAACGAGGGCATGTCATGTAACACTATTTCCAGGAATGATGTTACAATTGAAGAAATGCTGATTTGCTGGTACAGTAAGACAATTCCTGGAAGCAGGAGAGACCCTCGTATTATTATCATTGCAGAGGGAGAATTTGACTGTGCAGCCTCTTACCCAGGGCTGGTGAGGAGGGATGGCTCTCCTGATCCCAAAGGGTAGGAAGGAAAGGTGAGCCAGAAAGCCTGGGAGAGCTGCCGCTCCGCCGTGGCCCCCTCTGCGCGGCAGCAGCCTCCCTGGCACCGTCAGAGCCCTCCATGCCAGCAAGCACAAGTGCCAGCTAATTGAATTTGCTAATGATACATTCTCTCGAAACCCTTCGTGCTGCACCCACCATTTTGCGCTCGCAATTAAATTACAAGCAAAAAAAAAAAAAAAAAAAAAAGAAGAAAAAAAAAAAAATGCCATGTGGTGTCATTTGACATTTAGATGTCAAAGTAACTGATTGACAGGGAAAAAATCAACAGCAAAAGGCCCGTTCCTGCCAAAGCCAGCGGGGAGGTTGCCAGCGGCGTTGGGAAGAGCAGGATCGGAGCCCTCGTGGGGCAACGGGATGAGGCAGGACAGTGGAAGAATGGACAAGCAAGCCCCATGCCAGGTTATCCTGGCCACGAGAGATGTGGGAAGAGGGAATCAGACACCTCCAGGAGCCTCTGTCTCTGTCCCCCATCTTCCAGCATGGGGGTTTGGGACCCATGGAGGGAGAGAGGGAGCAGACCCCGACACCTTCGTGGGAGGGTTGTTCTGTACAGATCCTGAGGAGATGGGTGTCTCTTACCCTGCCAGAGGTTTTGATGTCTCGGTGGTTTTTTTCCACCCCTGTTCAGGATAAAGGAGGGATTTAAAAAAATAAAAAAATAAAAAAAAAATTCTGAGCTGACCATTTGGAAAAAGGGAGAGTTAAAGCAAATAACTCATTTTGATCATTTTGAAATATTTTCTTCATTTTTTTTCACCTTATGGAATTTTTTGTTTGTTTTTAGCCCAAAGAATAAATTAACAAAAAGGAAAACTTTTAAATGTCAAAACCTAGAGAGTTTTCATAATTCAAATAAGCTTTTTTACCCAAAACCTTTTTAAACCAAAGAGATTCACCCCAACAGGCCCCATCCTGCAAAAAGCCTCGGCAATGACAAATACGACATTTTTCCAATGGAATTAAATGTTCGCACCCAGATTCCTGGTGAGCCAAAGGAGGGAGACGTGCCTTGGGGTCAGTGAGGTGGGAAGGGGAATGCAGAGCCAGGGCCCCAGCCCGGCCGTGCACACGTGTGCACATCAGCACACTCATCCCTGCAGCCTCCACCAGCATCTGCATGTGGTCCAGGAGTGCAAAGCACTGCTATGAACATGGGCCTCTGGTTTGACAAAGGGAGAAGAAAGGAAGAAAGAGCACAAAAAAAAAAAAAAAAAAAAAAAAAAAAAGAGGAATTACAGCTGCATCTTTTCTTTTTCACAGACCTCACGTGGAAGTTGGGTAAATAAGTGAAGTTTTGGGTCATTCACTGCAGGCAGTCCTGGATCCACTGGCACAGTGCTCAGCTGCTGGAGGGGTACAAAGGCACAGATTCCTATAACAGAAGAAGAATATTAGCAATACAAAATTAAAATCTCTCTCTCCCTCAAGCTCATTTAAGCACTGTCTGTGGCAAACAAGGTACACCACTGAGCTCCCAGCCTGCCTTCATCCCTGCCTGCAGCCTCCTGCAGACCCCACGGACCACCAGTGCCGTGGGTTTCTGTGGGCTCCAGCTCAGCCCCCCACAGACCTGTGCTGGGCAGATAGTGGGCACTGGGACATATGTGTGTTTTAATGGAATGGACTAGGTATGTACATGGAGTTAAAAATAAAGCTTTGGGGCTTTTTTCATTCTCTTAGATGCAGGTGGGGCTGTAAAACCCTGTTACCATGAGTCAGAGAGCCAGACTTGGCAAAGCTTGTCTTGCCACTTTAAAAACAGAGCACTAATTAAATCAAGTAACAACAAGGAAAAAAAATATCACTTTTTTTCCAATAACTAATCCAGCCTGAAATGAATTAAAAATATTTTACCTGGACTCTATTCATGTACAGAATAAAGCAAAAAAACATGCCTAGAAAAAAAATTGCTTGGCAAAAACCTAATGCAAATTGCTCTAGCATGAAAGTGCAGACTCTTTTTTAAGCAGTTTAGATAGATTTAATCATGAAGCTGAAAGCCTCCTTCTTCTCTGAGGCGAGGCCAAATGAATAGCCCATGCTTGGGTGTTCTTTGTAGAGGAGAGAGGATGGACCATCAGAGTCATTCTGAATATCCCATTACAAACTGCTAACAGGCAAAAGTGTACCCTTTTTCTTCCAATGTATATTTTACATCCTATTGCCACTGTAAGAAAGGTTGTGGGTGGGTTCTTTAAGGTGATGTTAAGGCAGAAGTTTAGGCTTCAGGCTGGTCCTGTATCCCCTGCACAGAGATCTGCCATTGCTCATAAACTCTCACTGGGCGATGCTGTGCTCTGCCCCAGAATTGTCCCTGACACGGAGATGCTGAACCAGTTCTGGCAGCACATCTTACGGGCACAATTGACCTGAAAGATTTTAATAGCCATTACAGTGATTTCATTCCTCTGTGTTCCTGTTTCATGCAAACGTTTCAGAAAAATGAGATCCATTTTGAACCCGCATCAGTGCAGAAAAAATGTTCATACTTTCAGTACTCCACAGTTCCTTGGCACTATCCTTACAGATTTTCTTCCAGGGTTTTTTTTTTTTAATCATATGTTGTTTATAAAGAAAAAAAATCTTAAGAAATGTTAGTATCAGTGAGACACAGAAAATTAGTGCGAAAAACACTCAGTAAAAATACTGGAATGTGACGGGAAGTAATCTATTTTTAAAAGCAGCTAATTCCTCCTGAGCACGCCACACTTGCAGAATTAGTTAGCAACAGTCAGGCTTCACACAGGAGTCACAGGACAAAGTTATAAAGCTTGCCTTGTGCAGGACATCCGATCAGCTTGTCATGGGATTCACTTGACTATAAAATTACTTGGGGCAAAACGATGCACAAATCCAGCTCACTGTACATGGCAGTCATACCATTAACTCCAATAGGAATCTGCTCGCCTGAATAGAACAAGAAAGTCTTGCTGGGGAATTTCTATCAGCACAGTGAGCAGTAATAGATACAAAACGTAAAGCCTGCAGTTATTCATTCTGGAGATTTATTTTTATTGGGAGCTATTTACAGCAGTATCTGCAGCTGCACATTTGCGGATGCTCAGGCCAGCCTGGACCACAGAGCGTTTCCCCAGGGGTGATCCCGAGCGCGGCAGAGGCACGCTGGCTCCTTTCCCCGTCTTTATCTGCTGCAGCCGGTGCTCTGCGTGCTATGTGCAGGCTTATACCTGCACCCAAATCTGCTGCTAACTTCAGGGACAAATTTGGCTGCCAAATAAAAGCAATGTCTGGTCCGGTCGGCCGGGTGGGTGGAGTACACGCCGTGTGCCATGGCAGGGTCTGTATTAACCTTGAAGACTACCCATAAATCTCATTAACGGTCATTAAAATTCCCAGCTGGTGTTGGGAGGAAAATAGACATTGATTGGTATGCAGGGGAATTCAGGGGGAGGGAGCAGGCACCGGGGAATTGTGCAGCTCCTGCTTAGGCTCCCGATCTGCTGGGGGACTGTTTCGATGGATCAGACCAGGTTTGGGTACAGCTCACTGGAGCAGGGGACCCAGAGCCACAGCAGATCCAGTGGGCATGATGCTGAACCCCGATACAACTTGTCCTCACCTTGTCCCAAGCACCTCATGTGAATATGGCTCTGCAATATTTCTGCAAGGAACAGAAAACTCAAGGACCATGCCCAAAATTACATGGGAAAAGCAGTGCTGCCTGAGACCTTCCAAGTCCCATCCCTTGCATCTTTTCACTGAAGGCATCTTTGGTTTTTTTCAGAGTGCTCATTTAAATTACATTTAATAAGATAGGCACGTCAGATTTTGTTTACAGAAGTTTACTGTTCAAGTCAGTAGGGAAAATAAAAATCTATCGACTGTGGCTTTTAAACAATAAGAACACAGATTTTTTTTATTAGCACTTTATTTCAGTGCAGACAGAAACATCACTGACTATCACTGTTGTTTACCGTTAAAGGCACAGCTCCTACCGCCTTTCCACACATAGAATATTCCCATGACAATCAATGGAAGTTTAGCATAAAGAGCAAAATATACTCCATCATGTTGTCTCTCTATATAGTAAATGCTAATTTCTTGCCAACTATAAACTTGAAAATTTCTTGCAGTGCATTGCAACACAAACCTATTCTCAGTGTGTAATTTAGATTTTCAAGATGTGTACATTCCCAGCGGAGAGTCATTTGTGTGTGTGTGTGTGTGAGAGTATATGTATAGAAGAAATGAAATGTTAATGACTTCTCCATCTACGTTTCTATACTTGTTAGCTTTTCCTACTAGTTTTCTTCTGCCCTTCAGTGTGCTAATTGTGCCTGTAAAAGTCCAGGAAATTTGTGTCATAAATAGTTTCTGCCTATTATAGCCAATGAAACACATATTGAGACAAATATATGGGACTGAATCACAAGTTATTTCACTGAAGTCAATGGGGTTACTCTGCATTTTGATTTCGATTTGGCAAAGCATGTGGTCTAAAGTTGGTCTTGGAGACGGGAATAAAATTAAGCACATGCATACATACTTGTCTGGGTTTTTTTTTAAATTGATTCCATACAGGGAGCAGAATTTAGCTAAATATATTAAATAGAGTTTCCTTCTGATTTTCATCACTATAGATAATAGCTTGTATTAGGAAAAGTGTACCATAAATATCACACATTTGCCAGAGAATGGGCAAATAGGAAATACTGATGCTGCACTTGAATCCCTACTAGTGCTGATTTTGATGGCCAGGTTATTGCCATCTGGCCATTAATTTTGCTGGCAGGTTGGAAAATAATATGCTTTTCTGTGTTAACTAATTACTTTTATATTCAGGAGCAAAAAAAATCCTTTGGTTTCTCAGGTGTTCAGAAGTACTACCATTTATTTGCCATTGCCTGTTCCCCAGAATTCTGGGTGTGTCACTCTCTTTGGTGGGTATATTGAACCCTTAAAACCAAGTTGCTCTTTTTTTTTTTTTTTTTTCATGTGGTACAGAATTGTGTGCATGTGTGTTTTTAAATAAGGGCACCTGCATAAAAATGTCTATCCTCATTAGATCCATTTTCTCAATTAAATTCAAGTTTCTATGTCCAAAATGCATAAATCTGGGTATTGATTTAGTCATAAAATAATGAAACTCCCAGCAGTCTTCTAAACCCATTTTACTTGGATGAGCATATAAGCTTTTAAAATATCAAGTTATTCCAGTATTTAATACACATAACTGCTTCCAGAGGTCTGAAGGCAATAAGGCATATCTTCCCCACTCCATTTGAAGTGCTACAGTTAGACCTAGCCAGTCCCTCACTACTGGTTTTAAGGCTTTTGACAATTTTATTCAGTGTGAGTTTGATACTTTCTCAACAGGGGCTATATCCCCTGAAGCCAAAATCAATAACCTATCAAATCAAAGCTCTATAAAATACCAATGGGCTCTTGGTGTTTTGCTCCCATAAATACAATTCAGCTTAACTCTACACTTCCAAAACAGGCTGACTCTACATTTACTGGCCTGTTCCACCAAGTTAACTATATTGTCAACGTGTACTTCCAAAAATCTCTTTTTAGGCCACAAATAATGATCTGTTCCTTGTAAAATAGAGAATCAAAACCAATTCCACTTACCTGTATTCAGGGAACAACTGAACTTTTTTTTTTTTTTTTTTCTCCCTTCAAACAGGACAGTATTTTGTTGCTCCAGAGCATCCTTTACCTTGTTCAAAGGACATGCCCAACTGAGCAAGTATAACTTCTGCATGGAGACAGCAGGAGCCTGGGTAAAGCATTTAAGTTTCTTGTGGTCCTATTTTAAGTTAAACTGGATTTCACAGTGCATAGACCAATGTTGGTAAACAAGCTTTAAGGTAAACTGGCCTCTTACTCAGCCTTATATACGCTCAGGGCAGTTTGAAAATCTAGAAAAAATAGTAAATTGAAACAAATTTTTAAAATGTCAGTGTGTTTTATTTGAATCTTTTCCACTCCTCACACACATGCTGAAGTTGCTGCTCGATAGAACAAAATCTTACAGAGTTGAGCATTTTATGAGCTAAGAAACATTCTCTTCTACTGCAAAAGGTAACAGTGCAAGGAGTAACTTACCTTGGTAAATCAAAGCAAATTCATCATACAGTGGTTTTGTTCAGCTGCCACAGTTTAGCAAACAAACTTGCCCTGCATAATATAACAAATATTCTTCCAATAACTAAGTGCAACATTTCAAGTTCAGTGGGTTTGCAAGGTGTTTGATCTGCTGATTCAAGCTTCGGTTCCTTTCCTTTCCTTGCTTGCCTTTAGCACCAGAAAGCTCAGTTCACTACCACGTTATTCCAGGATTTACACTGCTACACAACTGGAGCAAAAGATCCTTACTGCTGGCTGTTTTCAAATTATTTCAAAATAATTGAACTGTCAGGTTTCACTGAAATTGCACACACAGAAATCTGAAGTAACATGGTGATGAATTGTCCTCCAAGTACAAGTATTCTGATTATTAATGAATATGAACTACAATTACTCCTAGCAGTTTCATATATGCAATCTTGACTCCTGTTCAGCAGCAAGACTGGTTTCTAAATATAGTCTTGAAGTCAGCATGTAAAATATGTAAAGTGTGGCCACATTTCAAATTCAGTTGTATATCATAAATCAAAATTAACGCCAAAAACTTTCACCCAAATTAGCGTATTTTGGTCCTCTCTTCTCTTTGATTAATTCTTCTCTAATAAATATTACTAGTTAATTGCTATTTTTTTTCCTCTGTATGGCATTTACATAGTTCCTCTACAGCAAACATCACAGAAACTTATTTATGTATTGATCTCTCTGGTGTCCTCCAAAAAAACAGTTGTCTAGCACTGCATTATTCCAGACAGGTCCCGACATTCTTGACACTGTTCTACAAAATTAGTAAGCACATTTGCTTTTATGCTAATAAGAAAAAAAAAAAAAGTTAGTGTGATTGTTCAGAGCCAGTGATATCATCTGGAATAATCTTCTTCCACTATTAATTTCATCTCTGTAGCTAGCAAGGACGATGTCCAGATTTGGAGGGCTGAACAGCTGCCGAGCAGGACCACAACCTTTGTTTCGTGACATCTCTCATTTTGACCCCTGTTTTCTGGTCACCGGAGAGATGATTGACTAAGTGCGCAGGGAAGTCCATTTTTAGTACGGTGGACTGGAGCACGGCATGACAAACTGTGATGTCTGAGTTTTGCGTTACACCATCTGGCCTGCCATTTCCAGAGCCTCACATCAGAGTCCTGATGATGTATGTTTAAGCTTGGCACTATCATTTATCTCATATCTTGTGTTTAAACAGATGCAAGCTGAATATAACAGAAAAGGAGACCTTGATGCAGGAGTCACTGCAGAAAGTGATGCTCTTGAGCTGTCTACAGACTCCAAGATTAAGTGTAAAATCTGACAGGGAGGATATGTATTAAAAAATATGTGTTGACAGAATGATTTAACTAATATTTTAAAGGCACAACATCAACTGAATTTCCATATCATTTATAATGTTAGTGAACAAGGTACTACAAAGCAGGCTATCCCTTTCTGTCACCATCATCTTATTCGCAACTTTATTTTACAGATCAAGAATGTTTTAATAAAAGGAAGCTCTGGGGCCTGATTTTCAGCTGCTGTAAATCAACCCAGCTACACTGATAGCACCAAGGTAGCCACATTAATGAAGCAATGACAATTTACATCAGCTGAGGATCTGGTTCCTAACTCTAGCACAAGTTCTTATACACAGAGATATCTTGCTGCATCGCCAGGAATAAAAGACCTCAATGATTAAAACAAGCTCTTGAATTGCCATGGGTGGGAACGCGCGACTGCCCAGTCTGAACCAGATGCATTCGTCAGCCCATGAAAAGGAGGGAAAAGGGGAGGGGACTGCCCTGTGCCGTGAGGCCATGCAGAGGTGCTGGGTGTGAGGTCCCCACTGTCCCAATCATGCTCAGCATTTTTTTTTCTTCATCCCCAATTAAAATATATGTCTCCTTCTGGACCTCGATCACATAAATCAACAAATCCAATGGAAGGATGTCATTTTACACTAGGTTTGGATTCTGCCCCTGAAGCCTAGATTAAGTTCACCAACCTGTAGAAATTCACCTAATTGCAATGCTGAAATTAGCAGTCCAGGTCAGCACTCCTAATCCACAGAAAGAGGTAGGAACAACCAGAAGGGGTTGCAGCTATTTTAAGATATGAAACATATCTTAAATGAGGGGTACAAGCCTCTTTTCACTGGAAAGGGAGTGTTGAGAAACTGCTTTGTATCCTGGACACTGGGTCCTGGCATCCGAAAGAGAGAATACCCTAGGGCAAACAAACTAACCGATGTAGGCAAATGGGAACTTCTGGAGGAGAAACTGGAGGCTGGAAGGGGAAGAAAACATGATGAACTGGATAACAGAAGTAGGTAATTGAGATGTGAACAGTTTGAGAAGACTGAGCTGTACGAAACCTAGATATGCCACCCTCTTATTCCCTCAACATTGCTGTAAGTGACAACAGCACTTCCACGATGTCCATGGGACATCCCAGTGCTGAAACTGGACTAGGAGCAGCCATGGTGCTGGGGGGACAAGACAGCAGCCCCTAAGTGACATACACCCTGCAACAGCTCCTGAGTAGACAATTTTCAGCCCTTATTAAAATGTTAGCACTTTATTTTGTGAATGGAATGTTACTTTTATTGCATGCACAATTAGCCTTTCGTATTAGCAACTTCCTAGCAACTCTGTTTCTTAAAATAGGGACTTACAGTGCAAGCTTTTATCTTATATAATCCCTTAGAAAAAGATAGCTCAGACACCTTTTGGGGGTTTTAAACATCAAACCTTCAGCTTGAGACCTGTCTTTATCAAAGGAACTAGCAGCTCTATCTAGGGTTTATGTTCTTTAGAGGAATTCCAAATTGCCTGTTTTTTATAGACTACCTACATAACAACCTCCTACAGTATTTAAATTTTTGTAATTTTCTACTTCTAATGTGATCTTCACATTTAAATGCACACAGAGTATTTTACATTTATCTATTTAATATCATAGTTATGTCTTTCTTTAAATGCCTGTTATTCAACAACTTATTAATAGTGAACTGTATTTTTTTTTTTCAAACAGAAACCATTTAAATTTAGTTAGTTTATGGTGATTTCTCATATCTTTTCATCCAGGAGAAAAGTCTTAATAGCCTAGAAGTCTATATTTATAAAACATGTTTGTCTATTTAGCCCCAGATGTATCGTCATTATGAGAGAATTAAAGCATTTTTCCTGACTTTTCACAGCATTGCTATGCATTAATAAATGTGACTTCTCTGAAGCAGATTTGCTATTTATCACCAATCCTTAAAAACAGTTTTGGGATTAAAAACCAAATAAGTTCTTCCCTGCAGAGTGTTTAAAGTCTTCTCAGGAATCTGTCCCAAAGACAGAGGTCACAGTGGAGCTGTGCTTACCTTGGCTGTCACAACGTTATGAGGTCCCATTGCAAGGCTCTCAGCCAACAGCTGCCAGATGTGACCCCATCCATGCTGATACAGAGCACCCTGATGCCTGGGCTACACATGTGGGGTGACTGGCCTGAATGTGGCTCAGAGAAATGTCTTGTTAGTGAAGGGTGTCTACCATCTCCTGAGCAAGAAGAGATAAGGGAAGAGAAACCAAGTGTAGTGTCATTTAACATCACACTCACCCCTGCAGACTTCTTACTCCTGTGGACTCGCGTTTTGGTGCGAATGTGGGCCATAATGCAGCACAAAGCCTTTGCACGTGCTGTACTTGAAGAGCAGAAATATTCGCGGGGTTTCAAGGACGTCCTTGGCCACTGCATGTAGCTTCTAGAGGAATGAGACAGTGAAATGTGTGTTTTCCTGACAGGCTCTGGCACGCAGAGAGGAAAAGATGAGGGCTGAGAGAGAAATAGGATCAGCTGAAGTGTTGTTCGTAATGACCTGCACAGGATCATCAACTGTAGCTTCAGTCAACAGTGTCATTGACTTCACCCACACTGTTAACTCCAGAGCATCTCCCAGGCAGGAGGGAGGTGACCCACTCACTTTTGACTGGTGCCTGAACATTATTACTCTGAAACAGGCTGAGCAGGAGGAAATGGAGGGTTCTCCAAGGATGGGGACAGCCCAGCTCCTTGCATTCCCACTGGGCCCCCAACACCAAATGATGTCTGAGAAAGTTTGGCTGTAGATGTATCCCCGAGTGCAGGGAGGGCCTAAAACGTGGAGCATCTCACCCACCTCTTTGGGTCATTCTCCTCTCTGCAGGACCTGAGCCATTTGCAGGTCATGCAGCTTCTGCCCTTCTCCCTTGCTATGGGAACCTAACAGCAAAACTTCAAGGAGTCCTTTTCCTCCTTTTTATTTATCCACCAAGCATGCTTAGCAAGGGTTGATTTATATTTGAGCAGCAGTGTGTATGAAGGTCTACACAAGGCAGCTCAACCACCAGAAAAGTTAATATGTGCTTTGCATTTGCTGTCTCTAATTACAGGAGGGAAGGAGTGGAGGTACGTCTATGCCTGCCTCTGCATGAGCCACTTCGACTATTGCAAAGCTAATTAAATATGTCTCCTGTATATAAAATATATCATCTCTAGATAACAGCATACTGTTAAATTCTTCATCTTATTAAAAGCTTGCATTAATGCTTTTCCAACATAAATTTTAACTGTGGACAGGTACTATTTGAGGAGCCTGACAATAGGACTGACCTAGATTAGGCTGACAGTGCCAAAAGATATATCACCTTTAGCTGTCTGGGAGAGAAGAAGGATGAGGAATACATTCTCCATTATTGCCTAATGCTGATGTGCCGGCATTATCTCCAGAAACCCGGTGTTTCTTTGCCTTCTGCTCTCTTGGTATGGCAGGCGGCTACACCATGCCAAGGAACGATATTCTCTGCTTGCTGTCTCTTATTTCCCATCTTATAACTCAGCTGCAGGGAGATTTAATGCGGCATTGGATAATGATTTTAAAGCCGTTGATAAGTCCCCTTATAGTTTACAAAATTATGGGAGAAGTCAAATAATTCCAGGTGGTTGGGTTTATGCAGTAAGTTCTCGCAGGCATTTAGGTCAGGGCTGTCTGTACAGAAGCAGAAGGAAGTCTGCCTGCACCAACACTCAAGCCTTTGCTAATTAAATCTTCTCTAAGGTTGCTTGGACTCTTGTACTAGGCCTGAGAAAACAAGAGGCAGTGATGACAGGTTTAGAAACCACAGGGAGTTTCACCACATAGAGAACATTTTGTTCTTTCAGTATATGTGCACAGAGCATATCAGAGATCTTTTCAAGGCATCCTTGTACAAAAAAAGAGACAGCAAGTGGATTCATGCAAAACCCTTCACTTTCACACAACTTCTAATGCAGAAAACAAGACTACCAAAGAACAGCAGTATTTCTCACATGCATTACTGAATATTCAAAGGATATGAAAATAGCTTTAAGAGTCTAAGAAAATAGAAATTCCAAATATTAATAGGAACTCTGCCATTGATTTTAGCACAGAACTTGCATTGACATTGTGAGAGTCTTAGACACTTGATTGACACGGTGATGGCTCATTCAAAGTGTATGCAAAGTTAGTGCAACTGTATTAGGCTTTTCTCTTGACTTCAGTTTTTTTAACTTTTTCCACTGACATCCCTTGGGCTATTGTATTGACAGAATAATACTTCTGTTGCAATGCTGGTGTATGAGAGACTTTCTTTTTTGGGCAGGGGGAAGGGAAGACTCTTCCACTGCTGTCCTCCTGGATGAAGTGCTCAAGATAGAGTGAATGAGGTGCAGCCACAGAGTATCCAGCCCATTAAATTATTTTTTGATTAATTAGTGGGTTACACACTCAAAAATTCAGTGAAAACCAGCAGGAGCTCCCTCTACAAACCAGCACCTTTGAAAACGAGACTCTGTATGTATTCTGTTATTGGGACAATAAAGCCAAAGATCAATTTTGGAGCCACACCTCTTTAAGAGCGTTTTGCAGAGCTGGCTCAAACCTCCTCCGCAGGGCAGGAGAAATCCAACATTGCCATCTCCCAGAAGAGGACAAAACTGCTTCCCAGGACAAGGGTGATATTTGGCATGTTTCCTCCCCACATACCCAGCCAGCCGTCTGCTGTAGCACAGGCCCATCCCTTCCCCGGGCAGTGAGCTCATGTCCCCTGGAAGGGGCTCATGGACTAAATTACTAAAGCAGTCAAAATTGGCCTGTTCCAGAGGGGAAGAAAGTAATACTTCATTGACACCAGCTTTTGCTATACAACTGGGTGAAAGATAAAGAAAAGGAAGAAAAACTGATGGAGGAAAGGCTCTCTAGGGACAAAGTTATCCCTCGAGTGTTAGGACAGTAAAGTAAAATTTATTGTATCTAAGGATTCTGTCTGATGAAAAGAAAATACAATGCCAAAGCAAAACTGAGGATTGGGAACACAATGAGCAACAACTGGAAGGGTCTCAGAATGACTTCCTCAGCAGGAGTAAATGGCTGTAACTGCACTGGATTTAATACCAAACAAGACTATGTCAGGGATCTATCAAAAATGTCCTACAGAAACAGATGTTTCCACCTACTCAGAGATATGGACAAGAGTCTCAATTACCCCAAATCCCTCTTATGCTCTTCTAAATATATACCCATCATATGCCCTTTAAAGTGTGAGAATGATGCAAGACAGACTTCACGTGTATGAAAATCTTATCCTGGATTTTTTACAGGGAAAAGCATAACTTATCATTAAACTTTTTCCCAGCAGTTCCACTGGCTGTGGAAATTCACCTCCTCATTTTGGAAGGTGCATAGAGAAATATGTCTAACTCAAGGAAGAAAAATGAAAACTGACAACAAAACATCATAATCTGCTTGATCAGCTCGAACACAGAAATAAAAAATGCTACCTTTTAAAAGAGCAGTCTGAATTATCTTGATTTGTACATAGAAATAACTGACAACAACTTCTAGATAGCACCACTTTCTATCTGCATGTTTAAACTTAAAAGTCAAGGTTGAGTGAAAAAATATTGCTGCCTTGAAAGATAAATATATTACTTATATTAGCTATAACAGGAATATGTGCTACTGCATAAATATTTAAAATCAGATTTGGAAACTATATATTTTGAAGAAACCAAGGCCAATAAATATTGGATTACAAATTCATATTTACAATTTCCTTTAAAAAAAAAACCCTTATGATTTCTGTTTCACTGAAATGGGGTGGTAATATTTTGTCTATGTTGTACAAATGTTCAATTTGTACTCTCTTCTCCAAGCTAGCTTTTCCCATTTCCTTTTAACTATCAGAAAAGTGAAAACAGTGTCTTAAAATTTTTTCATTCAAATTTCCTAGATTAAATCACATGCTTTTAAACCTCAGTCTATCAAGACACTTTTCCTGCAGCATTACAACCCAACTAGTTGAGAGGGATGAAAAGCAATAGAGTTGTGCTAATAGAGCAACACTAGTTTGGAACAGATAAAACAGAAATGCTGCACAGTAGGCAACTGACAAAGCCCATTGCCAAAAGACATCCTGAAAGAAGGATGTTGGCAAATTTTAAAAAGAGGAGGTGGGCAGGAGAGACCATTGTACATAATTAGAGCAGAAAGGGCTTGAAATGTTTTAAAATATAAGACATGTGCCAGCCTGTAAAAAACATGAACAAGGAGGAGGCATTTCGTTTGGTCTGCTCTTGCGTTTTGACCTACTGTAAATATTATGGCATTTAACTCCGGGGCAGCTCTTATGGGTCATTTTTACCTACAAAATTAGGCCTCCATAGCCTGGGATCTCATATGATCAGATGGCTTCTACATTAATTACTGAAGACCAGGTTCTTCCCTTCTTGCTCAGATAAGTTGCTGTCGGTCTCTGATGGTGCAGACTTTGAATCAGAGGATTTATAGCAGTGTCAGGGAAGGACTAGGGAAATGATAAGCAAGGGGTAACAAAGCAAAAACTAAAACCTAATTTGGCAAGTGCCAAAGTATAAAAAGTTTAAAGTATGTAAAGGATGTTTATATAAAGTTTAGGAAGAATATAGACTCCAGTCACACAGATCACATTTAACAAAATGCTTAAGTGGGGCTAATAGTAAAACAGTCAAGGAAGAAAATAAACTGGTCTTTCTGTCCTACAAACTTACATCTGCAATTGTTCAGGATGGGTGATATCCCAGAGGGGTGAAAAATCTTGTCACTGAAGTTGTAGAGTCATAGAGTCCCCTCATGCTGGACCCCCATGTTAGTTCACGGGGGAGCCAGCACCTCCACACAGGCATCAGAGGGATGCTAAAATCTACCCTAACACAGCTGATGGTATGAACAGCACAGCACTCTGAATTTCAGAAAGTGATTGCTGGTTTTAGTTGCTCTTTTTGGGTGGCTGCCCAATAGAATTGATTGCCAGAGAGCAAAGGCTTGGGCTCACTGTGAATTAGGAGCTAATAAAACATCCCAAGGGACAGGTGAAGGCATGCTGATTGTTTCTGAAAGTGTAGGCTTTTAAACATAACATGACTACCAAAAAACAACAGCAACAAAAAAAAAAAAAAATCAAGTTTTGTTCATAACCAGCACAACAAAAACATCTGACTTCAGGGGGAAAAAAAGAAAATATGGATTTTTTTGCAAAATCCCGTTAGAAAATTATCTCATTTTTGAACACCTATAATGCTGACTCAGATACATCAGACTTTTTTTTTTTTCCCCCCTCGGAAAACCTAGTTATCTTTTACATTCCTTTCCTTTTCATTCTACAATTGACTGTTGTGATAATGTAGCATATCTCTTGCCCATTACTGGACCATCAGTGACTACACCAAAAGAAAAAGCCATGTACAGTTAGTGCCTTGATCCAAAGGGAAAGATAAATGACAACAAAGTTTTAAGAAACCTTGGGGTAAATTAAATCTTCACTATTTTAAGCTATTTTACCACTCTTTCCAGCAAGCTTACCTCAGCACTGACAACCCACTGCATTCACATGAAGCGTTGACATCGTGCCCATAACTGCAGAATGAACTTTGGCAATACATTTGGCTCTCTGGGATACAGCAGATGGACCTCTGGGTTTCCAACTGCTCCCCTTCTCAGGAAGTTTTCACACTTGTTCATTAATACTTAGCTTAAAGGGCAATTTGCTGCCCACTACTGTGTGGACAGCATTTTTAATAAATAATGTATACTGTGTAATGAGGACAATAAAGGCCAAGGTAAAAAATGTAAAACACTTTGATGGGATGTCTTGATCAAAGTTTCCCATCACCTTCTCTAAATACTTTACTAATGATCTTCTAGCTTGAGGAGATTACTTTTTTCTCTTAGAAACAAGTTCATAATATCCTAATAATATGCTGCTAATTGTTGAAGTAGCAAAGTTCAGATGTGTTATTCCAGCTGTCCTCACTGAGTAAATGTGCTTATATTGCACACTGAAAGCTTCAGTAGGGTGTAAGTGATACATGTACAGGGTCTTCTTCAGGTCTGCACTGCCTGGGAGAACTTCAGCCTCTCAGCACAAGAGTGGATTCCAGTTTTCAGGGGTTGAATATGGAATAATGAAGTGAAATAATAGCATTAACCAATACCTAATTAACACACAATCTATTTAATTTCTAGCTCCACCATTAGGTTACTATTAAAGTATATTTAGTCGGTCTGTGTAAAACTGCATTATGGCAGCTTTTCAGAGTTAGGCTATTCACAGGCCATTTGCAATTTTCATTTCTCTTCTCTCTTTAATGTCATAGACTTAACTTCATGAAGGTCTAGAGCAGGTTAGTGCACAAGATTGACGATTACAACCTAATAGGTTTTTTTCTTGGCCCCTTCACAGCATGTATTAGAAACGTGCACAGATTCAGTCTGTCTCCTTCTGGCCTCCAAGGTAAGGGGGAGCTGCATTTTAGGTAAGAGGAACTGTTATTTCTGACAGGGCTATGTGGTTCTCTGCTGGCCTCCAAAGTATTTAGTGTATTTGGATACTCAGGCAGGTAAACAGGACCAGTGCTTTAAACCTAGTGCCCATGGAACTAACAGAGTCCCATCCACTGTGGGAGGACTTTACATCCAACACAATGTACAATGTGTTACATCTCTCTTGTACTCCTACCTTAGCTCCTGTTAGGGTCACGGCCAAGGGCATGCTTGTCCATGATGTCTATAACTCCAGTTCTGCATCCCACCAGGCCAAAACGCTTCTGATCGAGAAGATGGCTGCATGCAAGCTCCTGCTCGTGCTCAGGGACCAGCCCGGTTCGTCTGCTGCCCGTGCACTGAGCAGAGGGGATGGAGCAGCGTGAGCAGGTCCAGCACTGCCGTGAGCACCAAGGGGAAGAGTCTGTGCTTGCAGCCCTGAATTTCTGCCCAGGTGGGTGCTGGGGCAAGGGTTCAAGCTGAGCATGTTGTGGACCTGTCCATCGTCATGTATTCCCTCTCAGTAAGGTCTGGGTCATGTGCATTCACAGTTAAATTATTCCATCTGCACCAAGCCTGACTGTGGTCACAGATATCATCGTCAGCAGATGAGACCTTGGGGAGTCACAGTCCCCTGTTGTTCCCTGCCAACAGGCCCCACCGCAGCAGTCCATATACTTACTTGCTAACTTTAGTAAATCATTCAAAATATTGCCTAGCCCATAGTGTAAAAGACAGCTGTGATTTAGTAAGGCTCTCAGGCTGGCTGGGCAGAACAGAGCTGTCTGTGTTACCTCAAGCTAGAAAAGGATGAGTTTTCAACAGACCTCCTCAGGATATTTTAATTTGTGTAAGTGCATTCAAAGCATGAAAGCAGACGGACAATATGTGAATTATGAACTAATTGGGGGAAGATGGAAATGAGAAGGTAAATTTCATTTACATTATCTCCCTTTTTACGCTTGCTAAGGTCTAAGGTAAAGGCTTGGTCTCTTTCTGGTCCATAAAATATGGATTGCTATTTTCAAACTACATCAACACTGCTAATAGCCATTCCCATTAGTCAGCCGTATAATAGCATTATGATGCTATGAAATATTGACATGATAAAACAATGTAAGCCAGAGGTTACTGACAGTGCACACTCTGATATTGACAAATAAATGCAGATATTTTAATGCACTCCTTTTGCCACCTCTCTACCTGGCTGACAGTACATAAAAAGCATTTTTCCAGATCCTTCACTCACTATTGCTAATGCCAGTTGCTGGCAGAGGACACTGAAATTAATGGGACTATTCCCACTGATTTTTTTCCAGCATGGAAGAAGAATTCAGGGATTTGGCTAAAATGGGGCCACTGCTGAAAATTTTATATTTCAGCTGATGTGGTGTGAGAAAGGCTGGGAGAGGAGGTGCAAGAAACCCACTACAGAGATACAAACTTGCTGGACAATGCCCAGCTTTTTGGAAATGAGAACATACAGAAATGATCAGGGGAAGACAAAGTGATAGACTTGGTTGCTCCAGCACCATTTACTTACACCCACGCACTTTCTCTGGAAGGGAGCTGTACTGTATCTTCTTCACTAGCTAGCTGCAAAGTCATCTTTCTGCAAAAGAAATATACATAAACATATATCCATCTACCCCAAGGAAGTATTCTGTTGGGCATTTTTAAATATCAAATTCATTTATAACACCTGTTCAGTGCCTAATTTTCCTCCCTAAATCATACTTGCAGTACTTATTTTGTTAGGTTAAGGACAATTTCATGTAACATTTGATGATACAGTATAGATGAGAGGGAGAGAAGCCTATTTTTCCAGAAATAACGATTACTGGTCACCTACTAGAATGCATTTCAGAAACATTAAGGCAGAAATCATCTCTTTAATGGAAAACATATCCTCTGTACCAGACGCTCACATTCATTACCGTTTTCTTTACCTCTTGTCTTTAATTATACCTATTTTCACTCTGTTATTCTTCCTCTCTAACCAAAACACGTTCACACAGAATTTCAGATGTGGCCATCTCTATTTTCCAGCCGCTCCAATGATGCCTCCTCATTTACAGCTCTAGATCCCATCAGAAACTGGGATAAAGGCTCTTGCCAGGCGATGGTGTTTCATTCACTGGTGTTTGCAGAGCAAGTGGACGTTCCCAGGTGCTAAGGTCCAGAGGCCCTGTTCTGCACGTGTTTCTGCTTCCTTTGTACCCAAGAAGAGCCTAGCAGTTTTGTGTTTCTCCTGAAGAACGTGTCTGCTGGACTCACTCTCCAGCCTCCCAGGAGTCCACTCTAGGACTGAGCTCCCCTTCTCATTTCTTGAACCCCATCTGTTTTAATGATGACTAATTTCCACCGCACATAAATCACCAGCTCCCCCTTGTTTTCCTGGAAGAATACTTATTCTGTGATACATACCTCCTTATCTGTTCCTATAACCAGCTGTCCTTCCTTTGATGGTTTCTACCAGGATTGCTATACAAAATCCCCAGGCTGTATAAATCCCATCCTGTGGAAATGTGGTGATTTTGCCACTGGGGTATCCAGCCCACTCCTGAGATGACAAGACACGAGGAAGGGTCTGTAACAAGCGCTGGCTTTGATGTTGTCTTCCCACACACGCTGTCGCCTCACGTCTGAGGCTGTACGTACCACAGGAGGGTACAACAAGGGCAGCCTGAGGACAGCTTGTCTGGTGGGGCTTCTTCCAGGAAGACACATGTTTCTGGTCTCCATTATCTGCAGGAGTCAAACAGAGGACGTGTCAGTGTGAGCTGATGGGTAGTGCTGAGCTAAGGAGAACACAGCCATGTTTGAACAAACACCTCCTGTGTGCCTTTAACAGCTTACACTTCACAGGCAAGGTCTGGATAACAGAGGAAATTTCACCGCCAGATGCTGTAGCTCTACCTGCAGACATGGACCACACAAGGGAACGGAGCTGTTCCGGGTGAAGAACGGAGGGAGGGAAGGACGAGGTCACTGCTCACCTCCTGCATCCTGGCACGGCTGGGACAATGAGATCTCCCCTTGCTTCCCACCAACACGGGACACATACTCTTGCTTAAGATTGGAAGTGTAGCTTTTAGTTATGGAGGGGCATGGATTGTCCAAACTGCCGTGCAATTAAAACAAGAATGAAACAGAGAAGCAGGTGTAATGAAGGGAACAATAAAAAGAGAAAGGAGAAGCTTTTGCTGGCAGGGAATGTGCTTGCTCCTCAGCTATTGACAATGAAGCTGTGAAGCGGGTCCCTTCGTTGTGCCCACACTACAGGGTGTCACTGCCATCCCCACTTGCCAGACAGGACTCCAGAGACTTAACGGCAGAGTGATCCCATCAGCGGGGCTTGAAGTGGGGCGATTCCCCCTCCCCGACAGGAACAAGTGCTGCCTCCACTGATGCCCGAGGGTCACAGTGGTCTCAGTCACTCTCGGGCTACCTGAGAGTACAAGCAACAGTTTGCAACTGTGACTGTTGTAGTGCCATAAAGCTGATCAAAATCCCAGAGGAAGCTGATATCACTGCTCATCACAACTGCTTTCCCTGCTCTTATTCGGGAGACAGCTCCAGAGGACAGGCACTCAAAAATAGACCTTCCTGTAAAACTTAACATTACTGGATTTTAGCACAGGTTTGAAACCTTACTCAGACTAGGATACGATGCTTGGAATATGCTCTCCTGAATTAGCACTTTACTCTGCTGATCTGGCTCCTTACCTGAGCAATGCTTAATAGCTGTAAAGTAGCAGAAAGCATTCCAAGTTGTGTGCTACGTTGCTGAGCTGGTGGGTGAAGCACGGGCAATTAAAAATGTAGCCAGAAATAAGTTTTCAGCTACAAGAGATAAGAGAAGTGATAGTTGCTTGTCCTTACTATTTACCTTGGTTTAGAAGCTGATGGCAACACTCCAAAGGAATTAGTTTAAACTGAACACTGAACTCAGTTTAATTAGTTTTAAGGTATTGACACCACAGCAAGAACCATCAGACAAAACTTCAGTGCTTGATCAAACATATGGCTTTATCTTTGTCCAGTGTGAGGCTTTTGCTGCCTAAACCTGAAAACTTCTTATCACTTAATGGCTTGGCTCGAAAGAAAGCTAATTTGGGATGGTAAGTGGATTGACTGACCAATTTGTGTTTTAAGACTAATCCACATGTGCTGTACTTCACAGTGCTCCATGGTGAACTCCTCACCTTGTTCTGAAGCTTTCTGTATAAGCTATCTTCTGTGACAAGTGCAGGGAGATGCAGTGAAGAGTTAAAAGTGAATCTCCTGCCTCTTTGAACTGTTTTCTCAGTACTGCATGTACACAGATACACTTTTGATGTGTTAACTAGAAAATCTGACTGAAAAAGAACAAAGCAGCTGTCACTGAAAGGAAGACACTGACGAAGAACCACACAGCCTTTTATTGAAGAACTGTCAAGATTGATCCTACAGCACTCAGTTTGTCTGTAGTATTTATCAAAGACCAAGATCAGATGAAGGAAATTAAAAAAAAATAATAAAATTCTATCCACTGGACATTTATAAATGGTATCTGAAAATGCATTACATTTAAAACACCTATAAGGACATTTTTTTTAACAGTTCAGGGACTGAAATACAAGCACACTGGCATTTTTCACAAGTCCTGAAAAATATTAATTTGTCATTGTTGAGCAAACCCACTTAATTGCTTGCAAAGTTTTAAGTAGCAAACTTGATTAAAAACCATTCTGTGCTAATAAATAAATGAACTCCTAGAAAGTTCAAAATCTCTTGCCTTTAAAAGAAAAATGGCATGCAGTGCATCCTTGTAAGTACTGACTTTCATGTCATAGTTGCACCATGAGAGCTCAAAACAAGATCAGGGCACAAGTGTGCCAGAACCTCCCCAAACACCTGAGTAGGATGCAGATGGCCACACAAGCAGAGGGATTGAGATGTTTATTCAAGGTCACAGAAAGCTGCCTTTGGATAGTCATATCTACAGCCCTGAAGGTTTCAATCCAGTACTCTACCACAAGTCCAGCTGCTAATTGAACATCCTTGCTGGCCTAGGGATGAAGCATGTGATGTGACGATGTGAATGAGGGCGATACATGTCTCGCAGGACTGACAGTGACTGCCATTGAAAGGATATTAAAAGCCAAAACCTTTCTGGATTAATATCACAGGTCCTGGTCCTGCAGTGAGCTCCTTGGGGGAACCAGAACTCCCTCATGGGTAGCACAGCAAAACCTGTGGTCCCTGTGTGATATCTCTTGGCAAATGTTGACAGTTTAATGATGAATACTCTGGAGATATCTCCAACATGGACCCAAAAAAACATCTCAACCAACCTCGCTTTAAAAGTAACAAAAATGCTGTCCTTTCTTCCAAAGAGGCAATTGCTGCACAAAGAACTCGGAAGTACTATGCAAGTGTTGATTAACATTCAAATTCTACTCCTCTACACACACACATGCTTTGGGAAGGGAGGACAGATTAAGCTTTCTGTCAGAGATGGAAATGGAAGTTGCACTAAGGAGACGTGGAAACCCACGTGAAAATTATTTGTGCCATTGCCTTTTGTAGAAAAGCACCAATAAATCCTGGAAATTCTGGTGCGCTATTCTGCACCCTGGGCCATTTCAGGCACTGTTTCACATGGGCTACGAGAGTGGTTGCCAGCCTTTCTTTAGCCAAGGATCACCTGAAGAAATCAGAAAGAATCTGCGCCTCACAGGGTCCAGCTCCTTACACCACAATCACACATTTTCAATCATGATGGTTAATACCTCCTAGCTACCGAGGCTGCCAACATTTCCACCTCTCCTTCCAGTAGAGTAAAACCACATCCCTGAACAGGATAGGGCATATGGCCAAGAAACGCATATATATGGTACATCAAAGAACTGTCCATAGGGGGTTCATGCACACTGTCTTTGCAAGATGCTTACTAATAAGGTAGTCAGACCTTCATAATTAATTCATGTGCCTATGGATAAGCACAGCACTGGCCTGCCTCTCCCTTGAGAAACGGCCCTGGGAGACATGGCAGTGTGTTAGGCAAAGCAGGGGTTAAGGAGTTGGATTGGGAATAGACGTGTGTCTCAGTTTGACAGTCATACGCTAACTGGGGATGGCTGAACAGATGCTCTCCGAATGCTAATGTCACTCATGGTGTTCTACTTTGGGCAGACTTTCTCCACCAGCACAAGTCATCTGGGAAACGGCTGAGCTTGGAGGAGCTGGTGGCCGTTCTCCTGGGGCACCGGGGCTCTGCCCAGCTGGAGCTCGCCCCAGCGCACATGGCCAGGCTAAAATCCTTTTCTCAAACATTATTTAAGTGCCTTAAACCAGCGTTGTCCCTTTTTGCCAGCCCTTGGCAGGTGGTGGATTGCTATAAATCACCTGCAGGTGGGGCCTTAGCCATTCAGATACTCTTGGAGGAATTTGAAAAGTACATTGGACTTGCCATGTACACTGTAAAAGACATTTAGCAAGTCCTTAGCCAGACTATCTTCATCAATTTAGACACTGGTTCTGTATTCAGACCAGCTCCTACTCAGACTCCTAATTCTGAAGCACCTTTTGAAGCTGAGGGGTCTGTGCTATCAAAGCCAGTGCACGGTCAAGACCTCATATAACAGGCTGCTTAGATTGAGGATGTATACAGTGCCACAGGGACCTGTGACATTGTATAGTGATCATTAACAAGAGTTACTTAAATTGCACTTGAAAAAAATATATATTGATATAAACTTTGAGCAGAAGAGCCCGAAATTTTAAAATTACATTGCAGTTGTCCATTATAAATAAAATATCAGAGCTCTTCCCTAGCTCCACCCATATAAACTTTTCCCGAAATTAATCAGTTATTTGTCTGGGTGACTACAGAGATATGGGACTCTGGGTGTACCGGCAAAAGCTTGCTCACATAGGATGCTCTCAGTGGAGTAACACTCATTTACACTACCAAGAATCTGTCCCAGAGATTTTACTTTTTCTGAAAAACACTTCTCGCTGTGGCAGACATAACGCCATATCAAAGGCATGTGCTGTAATACACAATAAAGATATAGCTTTCATAATTTTCAATTACACTTCCTCTGCAATGATGTTAGTGAATCTCACCCAAAAGTAAATTATTCAGTGCAGATGATATAGAAATCTTTGATGAGTGTCACTTTTCCATTTAAAGTTTTACCAAGATCTTCTTGGATAAGGGGCTCTTTTTCACATGACACATTTTATATTTTGTTTCTGTCCCTCACCTTCATTCAGCAGGCTGTTTCAACTTTTTAATATACTTTTCTAACGAAACACTGAGTAGCCATTCAAATAGGTCTATTCAGGCGAAGTGCTCATTCATTCAGCCAGAAATACTGATATATATGTTTTATTTAGTTTTAAGAATACTTTTTTTTTTTTTTTTTTTAATTTTGAGAACACTGAAAGCTAGAGCCAAATATGAAAAGGCAACCTTCTTTCAAGGCAGGCTTGGAGGGAGAAGTATCGTGGGCTGCACTGGGAATCCTTTTCTTTCATGTAAATAAATAGTTCATTTACAAGAGCTTTTTAAATGGAAAAACATATCCAATACACCAATACATTTAAACTCAATCATATGGTAAAATATAGCAAACTGAAAAGCTGAATTCCAGAATTTTTTTATCTTTCTTTTCATGAAGTTACAAATACATTGGATTCTAATTAAAAAAAAAAAAAAAAAAATTAAATGTCCCTTTAACTTCACAGTTATTTTCTACTTGCTGTATTTCAGCTATGTATAACAATTCATAATTTCATTTTTCCATCTACTCTTTCTCTTCTACTAAGCTATTGAGAATCCTGCCCATGTGGCATGGCCAGTAAATGATGTCCTGGGTTTATTTTTATATGATTCAAACTCCTAGTTTTATGTCTTGATCACTAATACATTCCTTATTACCTCAGCCATACTGGTCAAGAAGCACCAGGTATCAGTTCAGTAAGTGTTATGTCAATTATTCCTGTTTGGAAATGGGTAACACCTAACTCCAGCCATAACTACTTTTGCAAGCGTGGAAGCAAGGGAAGAAAAAAAAGGCTTGCACACTGTTACAGGGTGTTCAACCGACATACAAGGAAGCCTCTATACCATGATACTAAATTGGTAAGAAAAGCCCCATCTCTACCTATTGGAGAGAGGGTGATAAAATTTCATTGATGAGCACATATATCAAGATAGACCAAGACGAGCCTTGAACAGAAAAATCAGCAGCTTGTGTCTGAGACTAAAAGCTGTATCAGCAAAGAAGGTAAGAGATAATGGAAGTCTGGATGAGAGAGGTTTAGTGTGAGTTGATGCACAGGAAAGGCGGCTTCAGCCATGAAGGGAGTAGAGACGTCACTCTTCACTGTTTTCCTCCTTCTGCCTTAGAGTATTACACCTGCCTGCATTTCCCTAATTCTTTAAAAAAGGCCTGGATATATCTGCAGCTCATGAGAGGTGACACATACCCATGCAAAACCCCAAGCTTCAGCATCTGTCACAGAACACATCAAAAGCATAGTAAAGCATACCTGTTTGTCCTGGCATTTATCCTACTCTTGCCTTGGTTTTGGCACTGCTTAGGCAGTGCAGTGTGAGCCTGGTTCCAGCCTGTTGTAAATAGCCCACAAGCAAAGGTCAAAGGCAGTCTTTATCCCTTGTGTCTTACACACTGTATTTTTCTTGACACTCTAGAAAATATTCCCGAAGATTAAGACTTCCCAGTAGTACACAGGCACACTCAAATTTTTGTCCTCTGCTAGCAATAATCTAGAAATAGAGACATGTAACACTATCTGAAAAAAACAGGGAATTTTCCAGTGGGAAAATACATCACTGCCTTTCACTGCTGAGGTCTGTAAGCCCAGCTGAAGTTCTGCATCTGCAGTTGATGCATAGTCTTTGGGAGAAGAAACCACAAAACTTGGTGAATTATAGATCCAGTGTATGGACCAGAACCTCTGTGCTATGGGCTAGCACACCAGTATTACTCAGAAGTAGTTCATAGGCGAGTGATAGAATAATCAAAGCTGTGGAAAAACCCTTATGTGAAGAGCTGGAAATGGCTTGGGTTTATTTGTATTAAAGAAAAGGACATACAAGAGACATGGGTAATAGAGATTGACTAGGACCTTCTAGTCTCCCTGACTCAAACCATAAGAGGAACATGAAAAGGTGGGAAATTAAAAACCGATAACTAATTTTCCCAACTCGCTCAAGTCCAACAGAAAGTCTTTGAAGCCTACAACCTTGCAAGATTCAAGATGGAACTGGACATTTGTACAAATTTCACTATCCAGAGAAGTTCTATCTCTGTTTAACAGCCATCTGGTAAACACAACACATCATGCTTTTAGCCATTCTTACATTTTGAAATGGCAGACCAGCATGGAGAGCAAAAAGATTGTATTCCCCTACTGTTGGGTTTTACATTACAAAAGTTAAGGTTCCCAGACTTTTGGGCTCTGGGACCACCATAAAACCACTGGTGTTCCTACTGATTCCCACCCCAACAGTGGCGAACCGATAGACTTACTAGTGTTGCCATCTAACACAGATCCATACATTAGCTACAGATCATACACCCTTGCCATATAACCAGATTGACAGCCCGTGCTGGGAAAGCTGGTACAAACTTTGACTACTGTTGGCGTGCTCCTTGTACAGACTTCAATTCAAATGTGCACAGTGCTCAAAGAAACAAGACCATGGTTCAAAAGACAACAGGACACCCCTTTTTGCAAGCCGACATCTCTCTAAGCCAGCGATCTATCAGGAACACTATTCCTCCCTACCACAACCACTCATCTCTGAAAGAAAATTTGTAATTCCCGTTCTTGATTTCCTTTCAACCTGTTTCTCTAAAACAATCTTCCCCTCAGGCAACGTGAGTCTCCAGCCTTTGTTTGGCTGAAGATGTAAATATTTGGGCACTCACAGATTTGATATATATATACATATTTGTTGGAACATTTACCACCTGCTATTCAAAGTTAAATCCATAGATTACAGAAAACAAGTTCTTTATCGCTTTTTGTCTAATGTAAAATTAAAGGCAGCTGAAAGCCTACAAGCTTTCTCTTGCTTGTGAGTCAGTTGTAGCATAATTACCCCTCTAAGGCTTGAATAGCAGAGATGAGCTAGATCTCTGCAAAGGCCCATCATCCCAGCAAGATCTCCAGAAGCTTCTGTGCTGCTGAGGACATTAAAGCAGAGGTCATTAAAGCAGATGCCACAGACTAATGAAAAATCCTCGGCTGTACTCTGCATGAACTCCCATTTGCCAGTGATAAAGGCTCACTTGGCTCTTGAGGCAGGGAGGTCCAGGGTCTCCATAGCACCTCATAGGCCTCCTTCTGAGACCAATGCAGATAACACTGTAGTGATGCTTTGCACAGGGTTTTTCCAGACCCATTTCCAAAGATAAAAGTGGCTTTTAGAGGTCTGTGAGATCTTCACACAGCCAAACTCTTCCTATGTGTGAAGTCAGGTCTACCACACCTGCATTGTTTTCCCAGGGTGGCTTTTCTTTTGTAAGGTGCTGAGGCAGTACTAGGAGCAAGGTCAACCATTTCCAGGCATCTCAGAAACTTCTTCAGACTCAAAACCCAATGAAGTATCTGGGTGCCTGGTTGGAGTCACTGAAGTGAGGTTCTGCCAGCACTCACAAAAACAAACCAAAACCAACCAAAATACCAAGGAGATGCATTTGCCAGGAGAATTGTGTTGCGTTCTCATGCTTACTATTTTCACATGGTGACCTGGGGGTGGAATGAACAGAGAGCAGACTACATAGGAGCAGGACGTGTGTGTGGAATGTATACAGTGGTACAGCAGAGATAGTACAAACAGCAATGCAAACTGCTAGAATGCCGTGACCTCCAGTATCAAACTAGGCTTGATTCTCAGTACTACCTACAGGTTCCTTTAGGTTTATTTCACTCAGTGAGCTCTCAAAAATATGCTTGAATAAAATACCACATCCCTGAAAGGGACCAGGCTTACTTTAGACATTTCCGAATTTCCCAGTCCCTTGTGACTACTCTCAGTAAACGGGTACCAGCGTTGTTTCAATGCCCACGTCCACTGCTGGCATCCAGGCTCCAAGCACAAAACCAAACTGTTCACCTGGTAACTGCTTTTTGCACTTAATTGTATACGTGCAAATATTTTAGAATACCCAGCTATGTATATGGGACTTACATGGTATGCACCTAATGATACACACAACAGTATGAGCAATATCCTCCAATCAAGAAGGTTTGGAAATCTGAGAAGCAGAAGCACTGATAGCTGGTCACTAAACTGACTGTTTGGATCTGACTGTTATAGGAGAGGAAAGGTATGTCTCTGTTCCCTAATGAAAAGGATAGACAGATATTGAAGATGAGTAAGTTGGACTTTAATTACTGTTTTTGATGTCTGATCTATAACTCTCTGAAAGTTTTGTACAGGATTAAAATGGAAGCATCAGAAAATTCCACTGGGATATAGATGAGGTCCAGTTTACAAAAATATTCTCTTCATAAAGAAGCTCAATGCCCTCTTTTGCTTGGCAAACCATCATGAATTTATGATGCATTGCATTTGGAAGGCAACACGGCGCACAGCTGAGGCAAGTTACTGAAACGCAGGGAGAGTAAAAGCAAAATGTTCTGAGAGTGAGGGTGCATATGGGGATGTATTTGAAAAAAAAAATATATATATATATAAATATACACACACATTTGCTAGAGAAAATGTATATGTATTTATAAAAAAATCTAAACTTCTCACCAGTCAAAAGTTAGAAATGATGCAAAACGCATCTGCTTTGATAAGCCTGTTATAAATCTCACAGCTTGAAGCTTTCAACTGACCCTTTCCAGTTCATGAATATTTTAAGCGAACCTAGTTTAATTTAAAACAACCCTGGATCAATATATGCATTTATCCTGGCACTGTCCAAATTTCAGGTCCTTGTATTATCAAAAATTGTATCATATGTCTCCAGTTTGACTGCAAATCTAGGGTTCATTCAAGGCTGGAACTCAAATTAGGGGTAAACCTATATGGATTGAAACCTAAAAACGTCTGTATGGAACCCAGCCAAGCAAGACAACGTGGCTAACTATATTTAGAGCAATCCCGTGACATAAAGTCTCTCCTATTGCCCATGCTGATGCTCAGAGAAGCACACAGATGCCCTGGGGAATCGGTGGTTTCTAATACCACTTCGTGTGATGGTGTTCAGCACACGATATCTGCAAGGAGACATTTCTGCACTCCAAGGAAGTCCACACTACCTAGCTTCAGAAAACCCACCCACTTGTTCCCCGAAACACTAATGGGGAGAAGAGATGCCCACCCCACCAAGAACGGACACCTCCAACCTAGAGGGGGGCACCTTCCACACAAAAATCATTTCAACAAACCCAAATTGATACTGCCCTGAACACCTTTTGGAAGAAGTCCTCTTGCCTGTATGATGCTCTTCTTCATCCAGGTGTGCAGAGAGAGCTGTAGGCTGAGAACCATGAGTCTGAAAAATCATTCTTTGGAGATTTTCAGGATCTTGGAGCACTTGTATGACATTGCAAGACTTGAAAAAAGCAACTATTTGTAAGAATAACTCCAAACCTACTGTCCAGATTAAATCTTAATGGCATTAACAACTATTCACTGTCCCACAGATCAGTGTTCTCCCATCTTCATGTCAGTGAGAGGCATTTCTTAATAACTACAGTGAAATTTAAATCCTGCTTTCCTCTTAAAGTCAATGAGAGTTTTGCTGTGAGTCATAATTTATTATGTACTTATGTTTTTCCTTCCTAGAACTGTTCATTTTTTTTGAAAAAGTTCTCTTGAAAGACACTAGCATATATTCTACTGCACTAAATACGTTTTTCATTTTAAAACCTCTCTTTCCATACATCTCCATCCACTGCAAAATTCATTTGGTGCCACTAACATAACACAGATCCTGTATTAATCCAAGCGGCATACTTCTAATGCCATTAAATTTTGTAGCAGTGACAGGCACCTGGCTGTCACCATCTCACCTGGTGTCAGGGGCAGCAGCCAGCTCCCCAGCTGCAGTCCCTTGGGTGCACTGGGACACCCTTGTGAGCACAGCACCCGTCAGAGACTTCCCAAAAGCATGGACACAAATTTACAGGTGTCCATTGGAAAGGCTGTAGAGTTCCTCACTTCTCGAGGCATAATTTTAATACCTGAAAAACATCCGTTGCCATAGGAAGGACAGACTAAACTAGCTTCCAGATGCTTTGGTAAAAAGAAAAGCTATTGGTCATTTTAAATGCAATTAATAACAGATACTAAGTTAAGGCTGCCTCACAACACCAACCTTTCTACCTAATCACACATGCTAGCGATGATAAAAAGGCAGAAACATGGACTAATTTTACACTCGAGCTGTATTTGTGGAGGCTTATTCAGTGCATAGATTGTATAACCAACCTCTAATGAAATACCTACATAAACATCCAGCCTGTGACTTCATTAAGATGCTCACTGACTCTATGGGAAGTCCATAATAATCTCTATAGAAAGAATGCAATCAATATGTTATCGAGAAGATAAGTCAGTGTCAATGTTAATGTTTAAATATTCATCTACTTGTACCAACATCTTGTCTGTTACTGAAACAACAGGAATATTCAAAGATTAACTCTACATAAAAGACTCGGTAATTTTTTTCTCCAATTCCTTGTTTTTCTCTCGTCAGTTCTACGAACAGTTGTTAAGTAGAACAGGTTGGCATTTTTTCATCAAAACGTTACTTATTTGAAAAATGGGTCTTGGAACAAACCAAGACTTTTGCAGAAAATTTTCATTTGGGGAAATTTTTCAGCTTGTTGTCAAGAAAAGTGAAAACTGAAAAGAACTCATTTTCCAGGATACACAATAGTTCTGAATATATAATCAAAAGAGCTAAAAGAACCAGACGGTATTTGTTTTAATCCAAAGAATTTGAAGGGAGAGAATATAAAAGGACTCGTATTAACTGCAAGCACATTTATGAGAAGCTTCGGAAGAGAGAAGATTTGCTTCTTCATTCAGGACCACTAGACTAACTCCAGAAAGTACCGGAGGAGGGAAAGAGGGAGGAAGACTTCCTAGCATTTGCGACCCACTCAAGCCATTTCTATCACTCAGAAGAGACTTCTCAAAATTTCTTCAGTGAAAGATCTGTTTAAAATTAGAAATAAAGAAAAAAAACCTTATGTAGAAGATTAAGGAGCATGTGAAATGCTTGGACAGAAAGATGCTGAAGTTCATTGAAGCTTGTGTTCTGTGGGGTGCTGTTTGGAGGCTCTAAATATAACCAACATTTCTGCCACCAGAGGCAACAGTCCCCTGCAAAAGGGGAGAAAACTGATCTCTCAGATGATTGCATTGCCCTGAGAAATCCTGCTGAAGAGCATTAATATGGTTTCATGCAAGATGGTGAGTACATCTCCCAGATATCTGGAAAAACTAATATACGGCAGTGAACTTATTCCCACAACTGATTCATCCATTACAGCATAGGTAGTGTGCAGCATATCAAAAGTAAATCAACACTTCCAACACCTTATTCACAGGTAAGCACTGAAGTAAAACCTGTTATCATTTCCTAGGTGGGATTTGAACAACAGAATTGGATGAGTGATATGGCAATAAGAGAAGCAGAGACAAACCACATCGTCATCAAGAGAAGTTGGTAATGGGATAGCATAGTACTTGCCACTTTGCGATTTACCAAAAGCCTTGTTTTAACCAGTGCTGTAATTAAAGCCCTTAATCATTCTGAACAGTTCCAAATGAATGGCTTCTCTCATGCGTTAACATATCATTTACACAACAACTCTACATGTAAGGTAATGTCAGTAGTCTGTCTGGACATAGGAAGTAGCCTATGGAAACATAAATCTATTTCTTGGTATTTTAATACAAATCTGAAAATGCAGAGTTTACACATTTAAGAAGCTGTTACAAACTGTCAAGCAAAAGAATATGTATCTTGTGAATTAATGAGGCTTCCTAAAGACACAAACTGCGTCTGTACACAGCATGCTATGCTGGTGAAAGGGGAGCAAATAGAGCATGGCAGAAAGCACTTGCAGCTGCAGTGTGGGGTTATGTCCCGAAGGACATCTCCAGGGGAGGCCAGCTAGGGCTGAATTAGTCCTCATCAAGCTCCAGTTTGGGAAAGGACTTTAACAAAAGGGGAATTGGATTTACAGCCTTCCCTTATGCTTGGATACATTTTCAGGCCACCCCTGGATTCAAGAAGATATTCACATAATCAATTGGGAAGGGATGAAGTGGGAGTTACTGGTACTTACCCACAGACAAGAGTCTTCCTGCGTTTCCTACCACCGATGAAGTACTGGTACCAGAAGCTTTATGGATTGCAATGGCATCATTTAGGGTGCAAGTAAATGAAGGCTAAATCCAAGCCTTAGTATGGAGAGGTATTTCTGGGTAACCCGTGTGTACTTTCAACTCACTCTGCTTGGTCCCTTGCCACTCTTCTCCGTTTGCCTTGGTGCGATGGGGCGACAGCAGCTGCACTGGCAGCAGAGCAGAGGAAAGAGGTCAGGTAGGACAGGTGGGGAGTGGAGAGCTCTAGAGAAAGAGGAAAGATGTATTGGATGGAGAAAAGACACTGGGTAGGTGAAAATCTAGCAGCAAACACTCCCTGTGATTTGAGAGTTTTGAAGAATTTCAACCTGTTCTGGTGAGAAGGCATATGCTGTAAGACTGCATTGGGGTTCTCCAAGGAAGAGCATGTATTTTCCTTCCCTGCTCTAAAGAATTAAAACAGTGTGGAAATTAATATAAATCAGATTTATAATCACAGTGTAAAACACATATGGTATTAGGCAAGGCTGGGAAAGTTATCCAATTTTCAGTCCTCAGCTCCCTGCGTTTCCCCTCCCAACAACTGTTTAACTGTCTCTCTTGAAGATCATAAACCTCTTGTTCCCAGGTGTTAATGCTCCCTTCTGTTCCTCTGTTGGCTGGCTGGAAAGGCAACAAGAGCCTCCCAGATCTTCTTGCTCCCTAAACGAGTGGGAAAGGCAATCCCTTTCTATCTTGCTACCCAAAGGCGCAGGAATTTGTCACAAAAGCTTTTGCCCTAAGGGAACTACTGATTTAAGAAAATGTTCCAAAATGAGTTTTGCTGAACTTCCAGCAAAACGTTGGTGTTTTTCTGAGGAAGAACTGATGGACTCAGTGCTGTGGTGGACTCCACAGGGAAGACCTAGCAGAGGGATGGAAGTCCTCAACAGGGCATGTCGGACCCTGTGCCTCTCAAAAAACAGAAACCCATGAGACTTGGGTCCTCACACACCTGATGGGTCCGGTTTCTTCCGCATGCAGCAAAGAGCCCCAAGAGCCACACCTGACAGTGCACAGCTTCCTCCCCTGCTTCGCACTGGAAATTTGAATGGTTCCCACCACATTTGCTCTAGTTACGTGCTGAAACAGATAAGTAAAATGCACCTGCATGAAACGCTTTACCAACCTGCTGCCCCTGGCCTTACATACCCAGTTACTGGAGACATCCATCTCCCAGGTGCCTTCCAGCAGGAGAAGCAGTATGTGTGCGCTTCAGGGCTGCAGCACAGGCTGCAATCACCAGATATTCCAGGTCAATGGTCTTGGGTCACCAGATGTCACCCGCAGCACCTATGCCTTCGCAGGTGGCACCTTAACACATTTCTTTCAGGGTGACTGATGATGGGTGGATGAGCTACCATAAAATCCTCCTTTTTCTCTCAGAGGCCACAGTAACATTCAGTCCTACTCCTGTGTCAAGCTTAGGTCTGCATTTTAACGTATATATTGAGGAGACTGTTAAAAAAAAATCTAATATTATGCTTTTGAATAGAGAATTTACCTAAGTAAATAATTATTTTTAAACCCAAGATTTAGGCAGCTTTAGTATTCCACATTATGCTAATGTTTGACAATTACTAAGTGTGGGTATCAGCCAGCATTTTTTTTTTAAGTTTAATTTAAAGCAATTTGACATGGAAAGGTTATTACTTTAGTTGCCAATAAAAGCTGTACTTTTAACATAAGTGTACACCAAGCCCTAGGGTATGTGACTATTATCTTTTCTGCAATTATGTGGTGTTCTACATAAATGTTTAAAAAAAAAAAAAAAAAAAAAAAAAAAAAAACTCAGAAATATCAAAAGTACTAACTTAGCTCCAATATAAAAGTTGCAGAGCCGGGAAGCCCGGCTCCCGCAGACACAACACAGGTTGAGGTTTCCTCCTAGAGGTACCGCCGGGAACGGCGCCTCCGCCCGCGGTCGCTCCGCGCTGCTCCGCGCCGCTCAACCACCTCATTAACACTGATGATGCCATTTCGCAGCTTTGCCCTCATTCCCCAGAAAGACGCTTTCCCCCCCGAAATATTTCCTTTTTTTTTTTTTTTTTTTTTTTTTTCCTCCATCCTCAGGTATTCCGTGCTTAGACAGTCTTTCCTTGACATCCCTCCCGAGCTTTGCTTTTCCCTTCAAAGGGGAAATCGCCACCTCCCCTTGCTTTAGGGCTGTGCTTCCAGAAGAGACCCCGCGACTGCAGCACCGCTGCACAAGGCAGGGTGGGATCCCGTGCCCGGGGAGCAGCCCCCACACAGCAAGATGCAGACCCCAACCCAAACACAAAGTTTGGTCCCATGAGCCAGAAGCACCACTGCACGGTCAGCCCTGCCTTTGAGTAGAAGTCAGCCTTTTCCCCCCAGAAAATTACAGGGTAGACCATGAAGAACCCCAGTGCTGTTGCTGGAGCCCTGGAGTGGAGGATGCCCTGGGTGCTGGCGTGTGGAGGAGAGAGGTGAGAGTCTGGCCTTAGGAGGAGACAGGCCAGTTCAAGCATGTGTGAGGAGAGGCATTTCCCTCCTCACACCTGTTCTCCTCCAGGATTCATTTCTTTGGCCAAAGCAAGGATGTCATTCAAACCAAAAGTGCCGTGGGGGTGTTCGCCCGTGGCTCCCGGGGACTCTGCACCAAGTGCCATGCTGCCTTGGGCTGCTCGGTCCTGAGTCCCGCAGGGCGAGACGCCTCTTCCACCAGCCTCTCTGGGCCAGCAAGAGGCCGAGCCAGGGTTCGCGTGGGTGCACTGCCCTGTCTCCAAACAGGGTCCAAGCCCCACATCAGCCCGTGCAGGTAAACTCACTCCTCTCTGCCCTGCCCGCTCAGCCCTTCAAAGGCAGAGCCTGGGGGCAAACAGATCCGAGCCAGACAAGCTCTAGTCCAAACACTGGAGGCTGCTTAGTTAAGACATCATTTTGATTATTTTTTTTTTTCTTTTTTAAAGTCTGGGGTTTTTTTTTTTCTTTTTTTTCTGTCTGGGTTTTGTTTTTAAAGTTAATTTTAAGCTTGTGAAAGTCACAGCACAGCCCTTGCTGGCTGCAAATCTTCTTCCCCAAAACACCCGGCACCAGGGCAATGTAACTTCAGCTTCCTGCAGCGCCCTGCCAGCGCCTTTTGGTGCTCACCTGCAACCATCTCCAGACAGGGAAAGGGAGTTCAGCCTCAGCAGCCTGTTCAGTCCTTCATCTTTCTACTGAAAAAGTGGGAACATTGGTTACAGTTCCAGTGCCAACTGCAGTTCATGTTTCAAATTAGCTGAAGTTTGGGTTTTTTTACACTTTAGGTAGGATCTGCAACAAACTGTTCACCAGCAGTCCGAGCAAAAGTATACAAGCCCCTCTAGGATCCCTTGGAAGAGCTCCTGATGAGTTCACCAATGTTTATACATGAACCTCTGGGTGAAAAGCCAGCCAGAGGGATGTGAGAACTCCACCAAGGCCTCCAGAGCATGACACAAAATGATGCAAGTGTGGGAGCTAGGAGAGAAAAGTTTTTGTGAGCCCAGAAAAATAATAAAACGTTTAAAACCTTAATTGTTTTTCTTGAAGATTTATCCAAAATTGAGCTCTCCTTAAGTCTGTGAGTTTTCAGAGCATTGTCAATAAATTAGATCATGCACACAAGACAGGGATTTCAAGCCAAAAAGCTCTAGCCCTAAGTCGCTTTAACACCAACACTCCCCAGAAAAAAGGCTGGAGATGAAACATGAGATATGTATTAATTATCAATGGTCTAATAGAAAATTTAATGAAGACAAGTATCTTCTTGCACTTTATCCACGATAACGATGATAGTACGTCAGCGAGATGCATACCTTACACTGTGGTGGTGAATGTCAAGTCTGAAGCCATTATAGCAATTCACCACAATAATGGCTAGCCAATGTATGGACTTGTAGCACTTAATCAAAGTAATGACATTCATCCACAATTATTTATGTTATGGTAACAAAGAGCTGCCAAATGCAAAACAAATGACATGAGGATTTGCAAGTGAATTCCTTCCCGTAAATTCTCCTTAGGCTATGCTTAAAGGCCCTCGGGATGGAAGTCTGTATAAATTCAGAGCGTTATCAAAACGGTGGTGTTACCATGCCACGTTTTACTGCCTATAAGCAATGAACCCAGCACTATTGCTGAAATGAGCTCTTTAGCCAACAGAACTGTACTGATAACACTTGAGCTGGCCCTGATTTACACCGGAGAGTTGTCTTCAGAATTTTACAGAAGGAAAAAAAAAAAAAAAAAAAAATTAGAAGACAACCTTTGCTTACATCTGCCTATCAAAGAAAACAAAGAACCAGTTGTATCAACACTTGTACATGCATTTAACTTAAAATATATGAGCAATCCCCACTTACCTCAATGGGCTTTGGATTAGAGCCATTATAATTACCAACGATGATTCTCTATTAAGTGCAGTACTTTTCTTTCAGGGGCATTTATGTGGGTGTTTGTATAAAAACACTGTCAAAAACTAAGAACACCAGTAAATATAAAACGGCAACATTCAGATTCAAATGCAATGAACTAATTTATTTTTTTTAACACTACATCCAACTGGTTTTCACCACTCACAGATGTCACTGGAACAACTTGGATACAGAAACATCACCTAAGGACAATATACTACACAGACCAGTTAATATTGATTACATTAAAAATGTCCCCTGGTAAATAATAGCCAAATCTCACTGCAGTAAATGTGTCTTTATATCATTAAATACTAATTTAACAGAAATCTGTATGCATAGTGGAAAAACATGAAAATGTTGAAAATGAAAGATTGGGGTTTTTTCTTTTTTCTCCTTTTTTTTTTTTTTTTTTTTTAATTTGCATTAAGCGAGTCTCCAACACAACACCCGAACGAAGAAAACAGTAATTTCATATTAGTTGGCCACTTAGCTCCACAGGCCAAATGTGGGACTCAGCTCAACTCTAATACTTACTTGCCAAAGTGACCTACGCCCCTGAGAGGGGAGGCCAGAGGGCGCCCCTCACCACAGGCTCTGGCCACCCTCGATGACCAGATTATGGCCTGTCATGTAGTCTGAGGCTTCGGAGGCCAAATAGACGGCGGCAGCCTGGAGGTCGGTGGCCTGAGCCAGCCTCCCAGCGGGGATGTCCCCCAGCCAGCCCCGCACCAGCGGCCGCAGGTCCTTGGAGCGGATGAGCGGCGTGTCGACGATGCCCCTGCAACGAGCAGACCCCGCGAGAGTTTAGGACCCGTTTTCCCCCAGGAGAGACAGCACTTAGAGGTTTTTGAGACGTTGACGCGGACGGAAAACCGGGGAATAGCACAAAGGAGGTGCCCAAGTCAGACCTGCTCTGCCTCTGCTGAAGGTCGTGAGGCAAACTTCAGGAGCGCTTCTGCCCTATCGCCTTTCACCACCAACAGGCAGGCTTAGAGGTTTTCTTTAAAGTGTGTACACACATACTATCTTCTCAGCTGATAACAGCACCCCCTTAATTTCAGGTTATTCATTGTAACCACCAGTTTAAATTATTTTATAGAAAACAAGCATGGTATTGGAACTGAAAGTGCCCTGAACTGGGTCTGTCACAGCTCTTGGGAGCTTTCACCCTCCTACCTTCTTCTCACCGCTTTGCAGCACAACGTCACCCAGTGTGTTTGTGTACAGCCCAGAAACTGAAAACACCCCAACTTCCCATACGTCAAAAAATGGGGGAAACAAAAGTCAGTGCCCTTCCGGGCACCAGACCCTTTTCACATAAAGAAGGAGAGGCAAATATAAGCACAGCACACCCAGTGCAATTCCCCTTAAACCAGTATCCCAACAAATCACACTGCATTTACCTGTCTTGCCATTTTTACATTAATGAGTGACTACACCATTTATTAAAACTCTGCTAAGTTCATTTTTTTCAGGTGCCCTAAAAATGAGTGATGCTCCAGAAAGCACAATGCAGGGTGAACATTTGGCTGGCTTTTATGACTTTAACTGCGACTGATTTGTCATACTCCTCCTTAACAACATATTTGTATTTTGCAAAATGTATAATTTTTTTCAGCCCCTGAACAAATATATTTACATAACTGTGTCTAACGAGAAATTACATTTAACTTCTCAGAAATGACAATAACTAAAACCTGAACTGCCAATTCCACTTCATTAGTGTGGTAGAAATGCATTCCAAATGTTAATAAAAATTCCAACATGCTGATAAATTAGCGCTTCTAAGGAGCATGTGACACCTTGGTTAACATATTCAACCTCAATTATATTTCTCTTCAGCACCCTGTTATCTGGAACCTTTGCTGGCAATCAGAGGTGCTGTTTTTCAGCGGCCAATTTTCTAGATAATGTAGCTTATCAACACTGTGGGTAAACTTGCCAATGAAATCAGGCTGCACTGAACCACACACACGCTAATTGCATCTCTTTTTTATGCATATTTACAGACTGTCACTTCAAAGAAATCAGTGGCCCATTGAGGCAGCCAGTTAGCTGGAAGAATTGCCGCTTGCAAATGAAAATTAGCAAACAAGCTAGTGATAAATATGAAATGAACAAAGTATAAAAATACCCGTTTTGTTCTGAAACTTCATCGGCATCCCAATTTATACTTCCAAGGAAATAATTTTTTGAGACACATTGGATTCTGGGTATGAGATTTACCTTTTGTTTTAAATGAAGGCTGAAATCTGCTATTTACTCTGTTATGAAGTGGAACTAATACAGACTTTCCCCCAAACATTTCTGTTTCCACTAATCGAGCAGGATTTAAATGTCGGCTTTATTTTTTATTGTAATTGTCAATAAACACCAGAGCAGTTCAGAAACACTGAGCGATGCAGCTCACTTAAGCTCTGGCAACATAATAAAGTCGAACACATTCCAGTATAGGACTGCAGACGGGTTACTTAGTTCCCCCAAGCACAGCCCCCCCCTCTCCCCCCTCACTCTCCCAAACTCCTCAAGAACTGGTTTTCTTCAGAGAGAAACATGCTTTGAGCAGCAGACGTGAAATATATTGGACTCTTTTCCCTTACGTGCCTCTCACCATGCTTACAAAGCCATCAACATAATCATTTTGGCTTTACACTATCAGAGACCAGAATAAGATCCATATGAATTTATAATTTCTTTAATTTACATATATGCTTTAACCCCAAGGGAATGCAGATTAGGGAATACAACACATAGTCCTCCAACAGAACAGATTTTGCTAAAAAGAGGACATTTTTCAATCTGTTCAGAAAAATGATCTTTGGTCTGATCACTGCAACCTGTAAATCACAGCACCGTGCCTCTCGCTGGACCTTTCTTTACGTTCACTTCAAGTAGCAAAAATTTAGATGTGTAATAAAACTTCATTACAAATTTTTGTTATATAAATGAGAAAAAAATATAGCGCAAAACTTAAAAGTTGCAAACACACATACTGATGGCACTATAAATATTAGGCATGTCATTGATACTACACATCTTCTGGGAAAGCTCTGATGCCAAGTTGGGCAATTTAATGTTGTCGAACCCTTTTAGGCAGATTTTAGTTGGCTTCTAACCAGTTCCAGCAAAGACAACTGCCAATGCATTAATTCCCTACCTCATCTTGTATGCAGTGCTGAGCCTATCAGTACTTTCTGTTGCATGTCAATGTAATATCAAACTGCTGGTTCTTTAATGTTAGATATGAGCATCAATATTTCATTATTGATACACAGGACAATACACATTAGGATACATTAGGGGAAAAAAAAAAAAAAAAAGAACAACAAAAAACCCCAGTTGCCTAAAACATTTCCACTTTGAGAGACACATTAGGAAAAATATCACTTACCAGATACTTAACTGGAATTGTTACGTATGCTCAATCCCCAAATGAGAGCAAAAAAAGATTCCATCTGTGTGTAACTTGATTTCTTTCAGATGAGTTATTAATTTGAATGAGTTAAGTACACTCCACTTAATCAGGAAGTGTTTAATCACAAGATCCACTTAATTGGGACATCTCCCACGGAATTAAGATTTAAGTCCAAAGATACTTACCAGCAACGACTGCTGCTTAATGGGGATAGTAATGCTGCTTAATTGGGATGCCTTCAGGAGATGCTGGGGTGCTCCTTCTCCTGCCAGCTCTGCCTCTCCTCCCCCCGTGATGGGGTACACCCAAAACCTGCTGTGATCCTGCCCTACACCTGCTTTCTGACTCCTCGTACCCACTGGGCTAAAAGCCTGGCACAGCACCGTATGGCTGCTTCTGTCCCATCCTGGGGGAGCAAGATGGGCATCCAGGGCACAGCCTCTTTGCCCATCACAGCCCAAACCCAAATCCCGGCAGCCCCGCGGTGGGGAACGTGGTTCATCCTCTGAGACTGGAGTTTCACTGGGTCTCCAACCAGTTGGCCTGGCTGCAGCTGGGGGTTGAGATGAAGATCAGCTTCCAGCTGCCCATCCCATTATGGCATTTTACGCCTTGCAAATCAAGCAGGGAGATGCAAGTAGCCCCAAAAATGGATACTGATTCGGTGCAATGCCTGCAAAAATGGAGTTCCAATGCTGCACGTGCCAAAAATCAGAGACCCTCCAAAGTCCCCTGCTCCATCACACCCAACACACTTCACATGTGCAGGGACCAGGAAAAAAGACTAAAATACACCATGGGCAGCCAGGTATTGACACCCAGGTCCCCTCTGCAGCCTGATGTCCCTTTTGGGGAGAGCCCAGCACCTTCTTCATTCTTCATGGCACCAGCTGTGCAGCAATCTGCGAGGTAATTGCACTGGGGGGTGGCAGAAGGGCTGAGCACAGTTCCCACGATACACTGAGACGCTTGCTGCGGCATGAAGCAACAGGCAAAGTCAGCCAAAGCATCCAGGGAGTCTTGGCCACCTTCTCCCCATGGGCATGAGGCTTGCCTGGCCATCAAGAGAAACCTGAATCTTCAATTTTATAAATGCAATAAATTATCCTAGGGAGTCTTCCATAACATTTTATGCATTGATAACTTTTATGCATTGCTTTCCATAAGTTTTATGCACTCATTAAGAAATTTAGTTGATAAAAAATGACCAGATAGGAAGACAGAAAAAAGGCCAAAAGGTTTGCATGGTGAAATAATGTTTAAGGCCAGACTGGAGTGTTTGGAGCTTCAGGCAGTGGTATGCTGAGAGTGCCTTAAAGCACTAATGCAGCTGAGAGTGGGAGGAACAAAGTCTTTAAGGACACATGTATTTTAATTACAGACAGTATCTCGGGTATCATCATGCACTATATCTACCTCTGTGCTCCTCACACTCCTCAAAATCCCCTCTTGTTCTAAGATGACTACATGCTAGGTCAGACAACCATGCTCAAAAACGCTTGTGCATTTTGGACATTTTTCAACCCTGCAAAGCACTGACAGCATCGAGAGAGGTGCTGTTGCTTTGAGGCTACTGCCCAGCGTTGGGTACTAAGATCAAGTGGGATGAAGATGCCCCTGTGCCTCGGTGAGTCACGTCAAGAGGCACGACAATGAGACCAGTGGGGTCCACAGTTCTGGGGATGGGACCAAACCTGCACTGAAACGCAGGTTCACATCTCATACAGGCAGAAAAGGGTGAACGTGAATATTTATTCACCCTCAAGCACATGTGGCTTTTGCTTGTGGTGAGGCGGGATCTGAGCTATATGATCTGATGTGGGCTCCTTCCTCTGAGCCTCCACCCAGAGCTCCCCGAGCCAAGGCTTTGGGCTGCCAGCTCCCGGGGAGGATCGGCTCAGGTCTCCGGCTGTGTTAGGGGCAATGGCTCTGTCCCAAACGTGGGACCTTAAAGACAGCAGAAACATTTGTCCTCTGTGCGTCCTTTCTGGCTATTCCTCCACAACGAAACACTGCCCATCTTGTAGGATTTTGAACTCAGAGCTAGAGTTTAAGACAGGTAGGGATAATCAAAATGCAACCCTGTTTTGGCTTGAAAAGCAGAAAAAGAAAAGGGTGACTATTTTTTCTCCATGCTCTGACAAGTGCCTCCAGAAACATAACTTCTTCAAATATGAGTGTATGCTTCCAGCTTATGCAAAACAATGAGTTTTGATCATTCGGTGGATATTTTTTAAATTTATGTAAACCCTCTAGAAATGGGTAATTCCTCATCTAAGAGCCTCCTTATCCGTGATTTCTGTGAATGTGGTACTACTATCCCATCTCTGTTGGTAAAGATTACCCATGTGTTTTCAGACACAGTTCCTGCCAGGTCCTACTGAGCTTCCCTAATTCCCTTCATCTCCTCTGGCTCCCGAAAGCCAGTGTAAATTCACTAGCACAAGTTGTGGGAACACTATTGCAGAGCTGCTAGCATCAGGATGGGGAAAATCCCATTACAAAGTAAGATGCTGTTTAAAGAATCTGTGGATCACATAAATGACGGCTGGAGTCACTGGTATAATTAGTAATAAATAATCATAAGGAAGACAGCTAGCACAAGGAAGTGGAGAGCAGGCCGACAGTAAAAACAGAAGCACTTACCATTGAGCTCTGTGATTTTTTTTTTTTTACTCCACTTTGTGGATTAAAATATGTAATTTGTTTTTCCTGATTTGATGTACATTATATCTTCATTATTACAATTTAACTCCTGGGTTAAAAACCTGCCCTTACTTACTCTGATTGACTCCTATGGTCTATGGAATTTGACCGCTTCCAATTAATGCTATCCACTTGGGTTTCTGCTTAGCACTATCATGCACTGTTAATTGTTTAATAAAATGACTGTGTTGGGTATGTGTGTGAGAAACAGGGAGAAAAAAAGTATATGTGATAAGAAAACTTTTCTTTGTGAATCAATATCATAAAATAAAACATACAGCTCTAAGCCCCTAAAAATAAGAAAAATGTAATTTGTAATAAATACATATATATATTTACAAAATTACACCTGGCCCCCTGTGATTGTCAGAGCTGAACAGTATCTCAATTACAGCAGTATAATGTGGCTTTTAAAGTGCCTATATATTTGTCTCAAGTAAAAAAGGGAAAGAAGTATTGTCTATTAAGTGTCAAAAGCCTTTTCTTTAACCGCAGAAGGCTTGGACAGACTAAGGAAATATTTCATCTGGAAAAGAAATGCTAAAAACTACCCTTCACATTACAGGAAAACCTATTATCAAATGCTAAAACCTCTTCTTAAATCCCTGAGTATACACAGCAACAGAGCAGGCTTGGTTCTAAGTATTTAAACCTTTGTTAAGGAAAAGACAACATAAAAAGGGATGCAATCCACCTGCTAATTAGAAACTTTATTTGCCGAGATACTGTTCATTTGAGCTTTTTAGAACATTTCATTCTCTTTGTACTTTCAAAATGAGACTACATTTTACTTACGGGGAAATGCAGTTGACTCTCACTCCTCTGTCAATCCACTCGGTTCCTAATGTCTGTGTTAATTTTACGACCCCAGCTTTCGAGACGTTGTACGCCAACTGCTTCTGTGGGTGTGGGACTACAAGGGATTCAGAAATAGAAAAATATTTATTCTCCACAAATTAAGACAGCTTAGGCACTACATGAACAATTCCCTACATTGAGATGAATCATTTATCATTTTGTCTGACACTAGGCAGGGAGCAACAAGAATTAAGCCACCCACAATAAAAAACTCAAAATCTGTATTTTGCCATCTAACATTTTTACCTCAGCAGCTGGGCTACTGGAAAAAAACGGAGGGAAAAAAATAAAAAAGAAATGAAGAAATTTAGAAGCTTCTATATTTGTGCAAAGTCAAAACCAATGTGTTAAACATACATATGCAATATTTGACTACACTTAAGAAAGATAAATAATCATATATACACATGCACATTCATATATTATACACATATGTATGTTTATATACAAAATACTTGCACACTGTAATACTAATAAAAAATATCATATTATATAATATATGATATGATGTAGTATGATGTGATACTATATTGTGTAATATAATATTATATTATAATATAATACTATTTAAGTGCATAATATATTTTATATAACATATTATACTGGTTGTAGCCTCTTGGAAGAAATTATTCTCCTTAATTTTTGAATTATCCATAGTCTGATGCAAACACATCATATTATCTAATCAGTGTTTGTGTGGATGTGAGCACAGGTGCATCCCAAAAATTCAGAACACCCACCACTTTCAAAATCTGAAGCTTTTGAAAATGTTTCAAAGATGTCACATGTCAGTCAGAGAGGGAAAATGATCGGCTTGCTAATTACAATGTTCGAGCTTGTTAGTGCTGTGTGCTCGGGTGGCTCTGCCCCTCCACCAGCTCTCACACTTGCAGTGTTCCCAAGAAAGCTACTTAAGGACAAATCCCCAGTGGGTGTAAAGTGCTTTAAACCCACGGGAGTCAAAGCAAACCAATCCAGCTGTTGGGATTTACACCCACAAAGATCTCTCCTTGGACCTTTCTGGTTGCCATTATGACTTTGTTAAACAAATCCAGTGCAAAGCACTGATCCATAATTAGCACAGTATCGGTACTGAGCATCACTGAGTTGCTGACTTTTTTGTGGGGGGAGAGTGGGGAGAATCAGTGTTAAATATCAGTAATCACAAAGGCAAGCAATTGTAGGCTGTGGGTTTAGGTAGCACTGAACCCTGGAAGAGAGTCAATTGCTGCGTTTGTGTAAGGTACAGCAGGCAAACCCCACAGCATTTTGATCAAAGCACATATGCAGCACTGGCAGATGGCATTAAATTGGTCATAATTTATTAAATTAAGCTGGTGCATCAGTTCTAGATCACCACCATCTATGGTATCCCAATACATCCACTACTGCTTTTATTGACTCAAACTATTGGTTTTGAGCGTGTCATTTTAAGGGCTGAAATGAAGACGATAATAAATCAAGTTATCCAACCTCTCTAAGAGCCAAAAGCTCTGCTGAAAATTACTGAGCACATGAATAAGGACCTTTGCCTTGAACACAGATGTTTGTGAATAGATTTAAAGCACACACATGATGGGAGCAACAATTAGCGTTTCTTTTTTTTCTGCATGTGCTGAAGGTTTGCTCAGAATTCGGAGACCTTTTGTTTGCTACAAAGAGCATTTCACACCGTGGCCACCCTCTGCCATCATTTATTCTGCTTTCATTTTTTTGTTCTATATGAAGTAATTCACATTTTGACCAGCAGAACCGCTTTGCCCTCTGCATGTGCCTGTTGCCCCCCAGACGCAGCACACCGTCTAGGCTCTCAAAGAGGTGGAATGCAATTTCTTGATTAATTGCCGTGCATCAGCTCCAAGTTACATACAACTTCGGTAGTTAACCTTGTAACCTCCCAAAAGCAGTTCTTCGCTAAACTTTCCAAACATGTCTGTTTGTGATAAATCATTCGGCGTTTGCTAAGAGGATAAGAGTTTTGGCACCGGTTCTGCACCTGAGCGCACGTGGGTGAGCGCAGCAAGTCGCTGCAAGCTATCAGAATCAGCTTTCTGGTTTGGGGTGGGTGCTGAGACAGGGCTCTCAAGAGTCCTTCTGTGGAAATGCTTTTGTCTTCCTGAGAATATCTAAGGAAGGCAATTTAAAAGATGAAATTTCCACCTCCTGAGACACTTGGCCCCTCTCAATGGGAAATGCTCAAGAAGCTGCCAGTGGGCACCGTGAAGCTCCAGTGCTGGGTGGGCTTTTCTCCAGCTTAGCACCCCACACCGCCCCCTCTTCCCTTACCCCAGGGTGGTCCCTTCTAGAGAGAAGAGTAAAGCTGCAGCCCTGCAAACTCATACAAAATGGGGCTAATGCTTCTGAACAAAGCTATGCCTCCAGCAGTGTCACAAAGAAAATCTGAATTTGTAAGGCTTCTGGGAAGCGAGGACACTCACTCCTGTTTCAGATGGAGAAGATGGGAGGAAAGCAGATAAGAATGCTGCCAACATCAGCTGCATTACATTTTAAACACCTGACACTACGTGTTTGCAACCTGGTTCGGTGCATAAGGCTTCTAGCCTGACCTTGAAGCAGCCATGTAATGTTAATGAGAGGTGCACACAGATAGAGAAGACCAGACCACTTACCACTAAAGATATTCACTGTAAAAATTACAGATCTGAGTTACACCTGTGCAAATCGCAGAGCTGCAGCAGCCTCGTCTCCGCTGCTGAAGCATACGTCTGGAATAATTCCAGTGATATACCAGAATCAAAATGCACATATGCAAAATGTATGCAGCTTATTTTCAATTAATTAAAACCGATTCTGAGCAGTGTATCTGGAAAAATCACAAACAAAAACCTCCCTATCCTGCTAAGTGTCTCCTCATTTGCCTGTATCTCTAAGGAAGGACTCAACCTACAACAACAACAAAAAAAATATCCCCTAACTATTTCTAGAAACATTTCATACTATGCCAGTTGGCCAACATACTTAAATAACCAACCAACCAACATATTTATTTAACATTCAGCAGATGGACATGATATGAACATCGTGGTTTTCAGTCGTAGTTTTATAACTACTAGATTTTTTCAATGCCAAGATTCAAACAGGTTCAGAAGGTAAACACATCTCTTCATCTCTTAACTTCTGGCCTAGCATGCATTAACTTTCAATGACAATTAAATGCATCTTGCAATGACCCTTCCAGGCTGCTCTCGGGGCTGCTTTCCAGTGTTTGCTCCTGCTCCAGGACCGATACCTCCCTCAAATGTACTCCCCATGGGGGTCCCTGTGGAGTTGGCACATTGGTCAAGGAGGTGCAGCCCCGAGTTGGGGCTGGGAGGGATGCCGTGGTGGAGTGGCGTTACCTCCCAGCTCAGCAGAACTGTGCCAGGGCCTGATGGAGAAGCTGGGAAAAGCCTCTCCTTAAGCAGTGGAGAGCACTTCTGGGCTGGGAGAGCAAGGCCGGGAGCAGTGTGCCAAACCAGCAGCCCCCCAGCTGGTGCCAATTTCCAGGGATTCATAACTTTCTCTAAGGTGGAACACTTCCCAGTAAATTTTGCTCTGCGACGATGATGTGGGTGGTGACAGCCCAAGCCCAGACCAGAGCCCCTCTGTGCAGAGCAGAGCACAAAAGTCTGGAGCATTGAAAATGTAAAGTTTTGCATTTTTTTCAAAACTATTTTTCTTTGGGAGATTTTGTAACTCTGCAAAGCTGGGCCAGAGGAATGGTGCCTATGTTTAATCATAAGTAAAACAGCTGGTAAAGACACTTGAAAAAAAGATTAACAACAACATTATAAATGCATTTTTGAAGAAACATTTAAAGTTACTGTGCAATAAACTGAGCAGAATGTCACAGAATGTCAAACTGGGCACAGTAAAAATAAATGTTATTCCCAAGGAAAATAAAAAGACTGTGTATTTATGTAACATTCAGCAGATGGACATGATATTAATACAGGGGTTTTCAGTTGTACTTTTATAGCTACTAGATTTTCTTGCCTAACTTGGCAACCCAAGGCACCATTTGATTTTTGGATTTGGACAATACTGCAACAGATGTCCAGACCAATAAAATAAATTCCTAAAGGGCTATACTTAATTTGTGTAATTGATCAATTTTTGTTACATGGGCCTCAGTTCACCAGCATGTAACTGCCTTCCAGATTAGCTCAGCAGTAGGGATTTCATTCCATATGTTACAATGGTTTATTGGCGTTTTTGACGACACTGCTGATTCAGCAGCATTGGTGGAGACACCTGTTGGCAACGATAATGAAATAAAACCCACGAGTACCGGGGCGAAAACCGGTGCAAAAGCTTTTGGGTGGCTTGTAAACATCACAGGGACACAGCTTCCCTCACTCAAATAATGTTTGCCTGAAGTTACTGGGGTCTGCCCCAGCACCTCTCCCATGCCATCAGTGCATCCCAGTCAGAGAAGGTGACTCCGCCTCTTCTATAAAAAGTAATAAGTGCTCTAAAACATAGAGGACAGATAAATGTTGAAAAATGGTATCAATAAAAATTTTGTAGTACATTTCCTCTAATACAAAATGTCAGTGATTTACTCCTTCCCAATACAGGTTTAATTGATTCAAATAGCATCGGTAGTAATTAAAATATGGATTCTGAAGCACAACTGTTAGCTCTCATCACTCACCTATTAAACTTGCCATAGATGCTGTGTTAATTATCTTCCCATATCCTTGATTCAGCATAATGCGGCCTGCAGCCTGTGACAGAAATTAAAGGAAAGACCAGTGACCCTTTTTGTGATTGCGCTAATAATGACATGATAATAAATTAGTCTTCACTTTTCAGAAGAGTTTATGTGCTAACACATTTTTTTTAAGCACTTGATATAAAAAATTGATAGAAAAATGGCTGATGCAGGAAAAATCCCATTGCCATTTCAGACCCTCTTCACTGTTGGCAATATTTTTTCAAAATAATCACTAATGTTGGGAAAGACCCCCCAAAGTTTTCTGTTTTTCCGGATGTATCAAATAATCACCTACCAAAAAATTTGACCATTCTTAAATGCCTGGGATCAGGCAGCCAGTAAGGACCAGCTACTTTTTAAAATACTGACCAAAATCTTTAACTGATATAAAGCAAATCTCTCCCTAAATCCACCAAAACTAGGACCAATTTTATTGTGGTAATTAGTAATAAAGTGTTATTAAATCTTGGTAAAGTAAATGCTTAGAAAATTATTGCCCATTTGCAAAACAAACTGGTACAACATTTCACACTTACTTGGCAGCACAAAAATAATCCTCGTAAATTAACATTAAATGTTTTGTCCCATTCTTCTAGGGAAGTATCTTCGCTTGCAGAATTCATATTGATTCCCGCATTGTTGCATGCAATGTGAACTGTGCCCCAGCGAGCTACAATGGTATCCACCATCCTTTGCACATCCTCGGGTTTGCTTACATCTGCTGTGAGGGCAAGGCTTTTAATTCCTGCATTAAAATAGAGTGATGAACTCAGGACGGGAATTCATAGGGAAAGAAAAAAAAAAAAAAAAAGTTTTACGATTACTTATTAATTCATATATATATACGCCACCTTAATTCATTGCTCCACAAACTGTAGCAAAATGTGCTTGTTGTTGTAATGCTGTTATTATAAAGTTGCTAACTGGTGCGAGGGTTGCTTGTTGGAGGCAAACCCGAGCCCGAGGGCTGAGGGGAGCCTGCCACGCCAGCGGGGCGAAGCTTTGAACACTGCACCATCTTCTGTCCAAACCCTCAACTGCACCTTCCCGTCCGGGAACACTTCCACGGAACATCGCCCGTGAGCGGATGGGGACAGCTCAGGAACAAGGTAAAGCAAAGCACTCCTTCATTTGCTCAAATGTAGATGGTGTTTATGTCAGTTCCCCCCCCCAAGATGCTGCAGAAATCAAACCGATTTATTCAAAAAGTGCTCTCCGGGTGAACGACAGCATCCAGACAGCTGGGAGCCTCGGACAAAACCAAACCAGTTTTAGGTGGGAGCTAACTGGGAATACCTGCAGGTTCACAGATACAGTAGTCACGGTGCCTGGCCTTATTTCCTGCAAATTACACTACCAGAATAGCACAAACATTCAGAAGTTAAGAGATTTACTGGATTTGAAACATGCAAAAGTTGGGGGTTTTTTAGGAAAAAAAAACAGGTATTGACTTTTGCACCAGTGATGATCCATAAATAGCTTCATTACTGTTGAAATCAGCTTAAAATACCCTATTATTAAACAAAATAAGCAGCCTGATGAGGCACCTGATGCTAATGGGATTATAGCTACCCTGAAAGTCAAGCAAGGCTACACCAGTAAGGGCTGTGGTGAAATGGGTGTTAAGCAGGGAGGGAAGCAGCTGCTGGGGTTGGACCATAGATCAGCAGTCTGCAAGCAGAGAGCGCACAGGTTGTGAGTTACAGCTGTTAAAGCAAGATTTGTAACTTCTATTTAAATGGAAAAATTATTCCCCATCGGTCCCTCTCTTAGATCATCTTAATAAAAAGTTTAAAAGAAGTCTTAAACCTATCCTAGGAGAACAGGAGAAGACTCTCCCATAATGGAGCTTTGAGATGGAGGCTTCCATAAAAGCAAGGCAAAGCAATAACTGCCCCATGATGTTTGAAGAACCTGACAGGGAAGAGGCTTTTGGATGGAAAAGCTCCTCTTAATCTCCAGAGCCTCCAGGAGCCGGCTGGAGCAGGGGGGTGCCGGTCTGGGGGGCTCCCACGCCAGGTATGGGAGCTCACGTCCCCTCTGGCCTTCAGCTGGGCCACGGTCCCCTTGCATTCCACAGCAGAGAAAAGGGCAGACCCATGACACAGCCACCTACAGAAATGAATGCACGCTCTGCCACAAAACAAGACCTCTTATTTTATCGCAGGTTTTATGCTAAACGTGCTGAAAGAATAAGAATAGCAGACAGCCCCCGTTGCTCCTCCTAATTGTTATCAAGACATGTAACGTACAGGGAGCTGCTGCAATCTTTCTTATTCAATTTACAGACAAAATGGGTGCAAGCGTGTTACTAATGGTAACAGAATGAGGCTCTTCACCTGCCCTCCAACTCTCACCCCATTTATGGCTTCATCTTATATGATAGTTCATAAAAATAAGACAAAAGGTGCCACATGTGACTGTCTAGAGAAGAAGCAGTGAAGGCACGCTCGCTTCAAACCAGAGTCCCACACTTGACCTTAATCAATTCAGCTGATATCCTGCATCCTGAGAGAGGGAAACAAAACACTTTCTCTCCACTGTTCCCCCAAACCACCTGCTAATAATAATAATAATAAATAAAATGAGATATGGAAAGATAACTTTAAATCTGTGGTCCCAACCAGAGGTAAGAAACGCAACACACGACCGTGCTGCTACATGCAGGATGGTGCCTGTGCATCTCTGCAGTCCTCAGTTTAGTTTAGTGGTGCTCGTGGAGGCAGTTTTGTGATGAGAGGGGCAGCAGAGGAGCCAGGGACTCCATGCTGGGGAGACATCAATGTGCCAAATCTGCCAGAGGTGCCCTTCTGCAGGGGACATGTACAGGCCCCCCCTGTCACAGGCTTCATCTCTGGTCTCTCAGTAGAAATGGAAGTAATACATTGCATATAGACAAGAAGATCAGAAGTGACATTGTGGGGAAGGCATTTGCATAGTTTACAGTGAAAATGCACATTTTAAAAATCCCATCAGACTAATTCTTCCCTTAAGGTACAGGCAGCGATTCCCCCTGAAGACAGAGGGGTATGTAATGGAAGGTAACCCTTAGGATTTTTTGGTTATGTTTTATCATTTTTGGTTCTTCTGTCAGGATCCATTAGTAACTGTTGAAAAAGGTATTCACGCAGGATCTAAAAACAAAGACCCCTGTAGCCAAGGGAGATACACCCGAGCTGTCTAACAAAGCTAAAATTGAGATCACAGAGGTTCTGATGTTTAAAACTCATCATGAAATGATGGCACCATCCCAAAAAGACAGTAAAGGGCTCCTTGGTATAAGAAGCAAAGCAGGTTTAAGAAAGCTGAGCAAAATGTTTTGAAAAAGTATCAGTATGTGAATGACTTGGGGCACTGTGTTTCCAACTTTGAGTTAGAGATCCACAACCAAAGGGAGAGGGAGGGAAATCATACCTCTTTTGTGCTTATTATAGCAGGAAAATTATGTATTAATACTAGAATTGCTTCAATTTACTCATGAATATTTTGAGAGTAAAGCTAGCTGAATCTTTTTGTCAACATTTATTTCCAACAGAGTACATTACTTCTTCGGAGGCAAAATGTTTTGTGGAAATGTATTGATTTTAACAAAAGTTTTCAAGAGAAAGATTCTGAGGTCTAGGTTAGACTCTCTAGTTACTTCTGGAGAGAAAGAGAGTGAAAACCTGACCTTTTCAGATCCTTTCCAAAAACGGGCATTTGGATAGAATTCCCTTTCACAAAAGCGTTACAGAGTTTGGCTTTTGTTCCAATGAAGAATGACAGTAAATTTGAAACCTTAAGAAACATCATGAGATGGCATAGATGTGCCCTGAGCAGCTGCAGTGGTCAAGTTGAGAGAGAATATTTGACCTCAAAGGATAAAGATATGTAAAGACTGAGAAGTGAGATTTTCTTCATGTTAGACTGCAATGATATTTGCTATGACCTCTTTGACTGCATTTTGTAACACCCTACCCACCTCTGGGCTTGCAGCCCACCGGTGAAGGAGCAGAGATGTAGGGCAGCCATTGATGGATGATCAAACTCCTACTGACAATGCCCTGGAGACAAGTTAAGTTCGTTTTCAAATAGGCTGTTGGCATCCCAAGTCTCATGGCTACATCAACTAGCCCATTTCTATCTGAATAGCTCTACTTGATATGCAGGACCTCACTGTGAAAAAATGTCCAAAAGGCAAGTTAACTTGTAGGGCACAGCTACTTTGTGCCAAGACCATATGGCTTCAGTGCATAAGAAAATGAAAAGCTTCAGGGAAGGAGGGACTGGATGACTCAAGAATTTGTAATAGGAGCTGGACACTTTCTATTCTAGGATGCTATTTGGGATCAGAGCAGAAATTAGACCTTTAACCATTACACTGATAATCAGGGTAAAGTGTCTCCTGCTTACTAGAGCTGGGATCGTACAGACTGAGACTTTTTGTTTAAGATGTTCTCTGGGGAGCCTTGGGATGGCATCAAAACCAGAACTGAACTATTCCTCACCCCTTCCTCAGGAAGTTGATTGAGACTGGGTAGTAGAAATACATCTGCAGGGTCTGGTTTTGCTGGAGAATATGGTTTCCAGTGGCCCAATCCCTTTCTGAAATCAGAGTGGAAACAAATACTGGTGACTTTATCCAAACAGGAATGTGAAAATTTCCTGGGTATATCTCTGTCTTTAGAGGCAATGAAGTACCAAACTTAGAAGAAGACTCGGTTGTAATCTTGCAAAAGGAATTATAAAATGAGTAACTTTTCCTTTCTTTTCTCATTAAAATTATATTTCCAGTTTTCTTTTTCCCCTTTACAATTGCAGTTTAGCATGACTCTAGGGGGAAATTCAATTTTATGTTACGTTTTCTGTTTTTACTGCTAGAAGTAGCTTGTAGCGGATTTTACCTCTTATTTGGGATTTTAGTTATTATGTCCATCAGTATTTTGTTCCTAGATCTGACCTTGCATACAGAAAGAACTATAGCTGAGGGTTTCCAAAATGACTTTGCTTCAATTTGAGGGCACAATGAGAGACTTAAGATGAAAATACCTCTACCTGGTTTTGGTCTTTTGGCTTATGGTCCGGACATTATGTATGGAAGAGGTGCCAGGGAGGGGATATATGCGAGCGAGTTCGTAGGCCACGTCTATCATCCATCCTTAGTGAAGCCTGAGGTGCCTTGGCTGCTGCAGGATTTACTCTGAGGAACACCATCTCTGTTCAATGCAAGTTATACACATCTCATCTGCAAGAGGTGGCCTTTCTCTGTCCCCATCAGCCACATCTCACTGCCGTTTTTCCTTTGGGCATTGTTGGCAAGGAATTTTGTCTGGATCACTTTGCATCTCTGGTTGAGTTTATATTGATAAATACCTCTAGCAGATGATGTGCTATCGATGACTGTTTGCTGAGACAATGCTGACATCCAGCCTGGGCAGGAGAAGTTTTGTGACCATGGCATGTATTTGCTATTTGAAAATCCTCTGGTCTAACCTATTTCCTATCAGGGCTGGGTGGATGATAATTGCACTGCAGAGAAAGGGTCAGGTTTGAACAAGGAAAGCAGCCTGTGACAACACTCATCACCAGGCTCTGTACAGCAGGATCTGCAGGTCAGTCCTGTGCTTACCTTTGAGGCTGAGCTCACACACCACCGCTTCTGCCTTTGCAAGGACCAGGTCCACAACGGCTACTTTAGCACCTGCTTCCCCTAACGCATGAGCAAAGGATCTTCCAATTCCCTGCCCTCCGCCGGTGACATAAGCCACCTTGCCATCCAAACGCAGCCGGTCAAGGATGTGGCGCCTGTTATAACCCCAGAAGACGTCATCCCTCACCACTTCTTTCTAAAACAAAAGCATATATACATTGCACAATAAGGTGCAAAGCTCAGTAAGTGGTAGCTATGAAGGACTCTACCTGTGAGAATGAGGTGGGAGCATGAAGCGGGGTCCATGTTTTCCTGGTCCATTATTTAATACAAAAGGTGTGATTAATTCAGGCCAAAAAGCACCCTTAACCCTACAGATATTAGTCTCAATAGGAGCTCTAAGGTGCAAGACAATGGAGCAGAAAGGCTGTGGTTCAGCGAGATGCACTGACCGCTCCACTTCCATGAGAGTAGGGTATGGTATTTCCTGACCCAGCTTCTCATGGGAGACTGGTCAGGTACAGTGTCTTAGAAGCTGACTGATTAAGTCTTCCAGTTATTTCACCCCCAGGGCCCAATCCTGCTCGCAGGCTCAGCTGACTCCAGGGAGGCACAAAGGCTAAGAACAAGTTTCCGAAGGCAGGATTTGGCTCAGGTGGAGTGCAATCAAAATATCTTCAACAAGGCTGGTGCACAAATAAAGATATCAGCCAATAACTTAAACCAAGCTGTCATCTGATCAGCTGCCATACATCATTTCCCCCCTGACTGGAATCAAAATGGAAAATACAAGATGTTTAAAATATTGAGTTCAAAATGCTAGGAACTACCAGTGGCTGTAGCTTTAAGAGCATTCAGAAACTGCAAAACAATCAGGATGTTTGGGTCTGGATTTACTGAGTTAGGTCATTATGATTCCAGATGGGAATTTCATTACAGCTGGATGATGCCCACTACATAAAATGGAGAAAGATAAAAGCACCATCTTTTCCACAGGACAAGCAAAATCTAAGGCCATGAAAATATTCAGATCAGAGACCATAGGAGAGCATCTTGTACTGTCTCCTGGGGGAAAAAAAGAGTTACTTCAGAAATATTACATTGGTTCATTATGGCCAGGCCTTGGCTCCATCTGCCTGCACTCCCCTGCACGGGAAGGACCAGAGAGCACCAGGCACAGATACCCAGCAGGCAGCATGCCAGCCTCTCCGGGGATTTATCACAGCACCGGCGTAGCTGATCCAAAAGACTTTGAAAGGAATCAGCATTTAACAGGTTTAGCCTATTAAAATTATTTAGCCCTGGACTAGTGAGGCTAATATGTCAAGCCCTAAGCTGGCAAGTCCATGCTGCACAGCACCATGGCATGGCAGAACATGAGTCTGGGCTCTCACCACCAAACCCCTGGAAATTATTTTGTCACTGTCCTCAGCAGAGTCAAAATTTTCCCAAAAGTGCTCACAGAGAAGAAATACGCACCTTGGATTGAATCACTGCATCTGGAGGTGCAGGGCTCCTTCGAATGATGCTCAGTCCACTCTGCACAGGTAAAATTACCTGCAAATACAATGCACACACACACAGTTCTCAACTGCTTTGTACCTGGCTTTTTATCATCCAAATTCCACTCGTATGAAGGGTAGTCTGTCTTTGCTTAGGCCACAGTAGCTTTTTTCCTACTCCTATTCTTTAGCTGAAATTCCTTCCAACACAAATATGTCAGGCATTTGTATTTGCTCATATTCCTCATCCAACTCCCAGCTTCCACAAATGCCAGGAAAAAAATGCAATTTTCTCTCTCCGTTTTCTAAATCAGTGTCAGCTGCTGAGGTTTCTGGGTTTCCACTGCCTGGCTAATGGTGTCATGAGGATATTCCAGTCTTACTCGTGGAGCTCAGCACCATAATAGCAACATCTTGGTGTTCTTCAGAATTTGCCAGAACATCTATCCTGCACTGATAGATGAATGTCAGTGGGTTTTGACATCTACCTTCTCTGATACCATTATCACATTTTAGTGAAAGCTGAACTCAATGTTGGAGATTCAACACCACTATCAAACTATTAGAACATTAGATACGGAAACAACATGCTATTTACATGCATTGAATGACTAATAGTAAGATTTAGGGTATGGAAAATTGTCATTAATCTTTCCCCCTTCTACAAAGAAAAACTGTTGCTCCTGGTACATTAGTTGACAATGGTGTGGATGGTCGAATAAATACAGAATCACAGGAGGCACCTCTAGAGGCTGTCTGACCTGCAGATAGACAAGGACCTTAAGCCTACGAGGCGCATATCAAAACCCTCTGGGCACAAGCCTGACATGGGCAGGCAGGGATCCAGCCATCCTGGGTGGCTCCCCCCCAGCCCCAGCAGCCCCTCTGCCACCCCGGTGAAGCCATGGCATGAGAGCAAGCTTTGCAGGCTGGTGTCTACTGCCCTGGGCTAGCATCATTCACACCTGCTTTTAAAGCCCTGGAGGGTATGTGTCTAATTTTGCCTCTAAAACCAGAGCATATTTTCTATGCATCCTATTACTTCTTTCATTCTCTCCTGCTGGAGTTGGACTTTGTTGACTCAGGTTGTGCTGGTGATGCCCTACGGCCTCCAGAGCCTTTAAAGCAGAGCGGCAGTTCCTTGGTTGTACTGCAGAGCCGATTATTCACCCTTAAGTGCTCCACTTTTATCTTGCCTTTAACACTCTATAAGATGTAGACAGAGAGTAGGGACCATTTCTGAATATAGAAACTCATACATAGAGGTCAAGTGAGGTGAATTATAATAAAATCTGAGTTCATTTTAGGTCCTCTGGATAATGGCACCAACAAAAGAAACATTTTAAAGAGTACTTTGCAGAATCCATAGATACAGTACCACAGGCACCTTAACCAATCACATTGCACTAACCTGCTCAACACGAGGATCTGAATTAATCACTGTATTTAATTTTCTGACAGCTAGTACATTTTCATCAGATATGTTCTCCAGGTAGACTTGTCCTTTCATGAGTGTATTCTCTACACAGATCACTGCATCCATTCTCAGCAAGTGGTTATCCATGACAAAGCTGTAGTATTTAATGGCGTTCCTTTGATCAGCATCAATAAAGACCATATCAAAGTGCTCGTCCTCAGCATGTATTGCCTGGAAAAAAAAATATGTTGGAGAAAACAGTAATTATTTACCTGAAAATTTAAAGTCCTGCCACAAAAATGTCCTTTACGTAAAACCCAATCCAGAGGGAACCTTGTTCTTTTAAGGTAACATTGCTAGAATTACTTCTGGAGATCTTGGGAGTTTTCCATGCTTTGCAAACAATTCTCCAGCAGTGCTGGTGCCAAGAACTCTGAACCTCTCAAAGAAAATCAGGATAGAAAAGGGAATTGGCTCATCCCACCTTGTGATGTGAGAGTCACAGCAGAAACATCAGCATATCTAGAGTCAAAGCAAATTGATCCATCAGGGTAAGGTAAAGGACTGGTATTAAACCCTGTGGCTGAGGTGCTGCAATAAGTTATCTCTTCTCAAAAGAGCAGCCATCAACAAATTGAAGAGTGGAAAAAAGAGGCATAAGACTGATCCTGGGAATTGCAAACTAGTGAGTCCCACTTCAGTAGCAGGAAAATGGTTGAAATCCCAATTAATAATAGAATTGTAAAGCACATAAAAGAACAGGTCATGATAGAGATAAAGCAGCACAGCTCCTATGAAGGAAAATGATGTTTCTTTAATCTAAAAAATTGCTTTGGATGGCTCAGCAACAGAGAGGATAAAAGAGAACTGGCTGCTATCATCTAATTGGATTTTCAGAAATGTGGCACACCTTCCCTCCAAGCAGGCTGCTGATGATAATGTATAAAAGTGTTGATGGATGACCAGATGGGAGCCTTTACAGCCTTCTCCTGTGGCAGTTAATGCACTCGCTGCCCAAGAGGCTGCTATGGAATATTTCAGATTCCATCTGGGACTATTTAACTGCATCTGTGTGCGTTGCAATGAAACAACGGCTCATCCACCTATCTCCGCAAGCAGAAATGCTTTCAAGTCTTGGCATTTTGAATGAAAAGAGAAACAATTATGTTTTCCAGAACTCACTGTTTCTACCACAACTTTTAACAGTACTTCTTGCGTCCAGATTTCTCTTTTGTGTTTGGAGACATTGAGCACAATGAGTGATGAGCGATCCCCTGAGATGTACGAGAGAAAGCATCAATAACAAATGGCAACAGAATGTGAAAAACTAATTTGTTTTCAAGAGTGAGGTTGATGGCTCCCAAACAGAGATTTCAGGAGCCTTTCTGAAGCAGGGAGTGCGTCATTCAGACGATGAAATAGCGGGAAGTGGATCATTGAAGCTCTGAATTACTCTATTGTGCAAACTGGTGTAATTTTGAGCTTGTTAGTGGTTAAGAAATTAAGCTTTCCTGAGAGCCTGGATAGTCACAGTTATCTGCAGATGCTTGATAGCACAGAAGATCTGCCAAAAGCATTCACAAGTCCACATTTAGGGCACCTTTTGATACTATACTACAATAAAAGAAGACCTTAAGGCCAAATATATGCTGGTTTATAATAAATGCAGCAGAAACTGGGCCGTCTCATTTCCTGGGATTCATCTTTTCACTTCATGACCAGTAAGAAAATTTTGCCCTGGTTCCCTCTTGAGCTGTATTAGGGGAAAATAGCAGGAACGTTTCTGCTGCTGTGGAAGAGCATCTTATATCAGGTCACAACTCACTGAGTCTGTCCAATGTAGATACTTCAGGAAGGGTCAGAAGATGAAATCTGGGAGGAGGAGTCCATCAGGAAGAAAGATTAGAGGTCTCATACCCCAGAGAGGACAGCCAAAGCCAAATTCAAGTAATTATCATGACTTATCACTTCTTTCTGACTTGTAACCTTCCCAGGCGGATGAGGTGGGGGGCAGACATTCAGAAGCAGATGTGGCCATCTCTGAACATATGTTACTACCGCTCCGAGGTATTGCTCCCTAATGAAAAAGAATCTCACTTTTATGTATTGACTTCATTAGGTCCATATGGGGCTGTGTAGATTTTTGGATATTAGCTGGACTTCTCATTTCAGCCCTCTTTCTGTACTGTCTACCTGCTGACAGCTCATCTCCTTCTTATCTATCTTCTGATACAGATAAACCACCTTTTAACTTCACAGCTTTCATCCCAGGAGGATGCCTGTGTTGTATGTGTATCCAATACACACCTGTCTTGTCCTTGCACTGTCCGGGTGTGCGAGGCCGCTCTTTGGAAGGCATTTCTCTTCTGCCAGTTCATCACGTCCTGAACAGCCAGCCATGAAGGTCACTTGAGCACCTTTCATTTCTTCTAGATACCCAGTACTAGACACCTATATGAAAATGCCTGAATCACCACCTTGGAGTTCATACTGTGACCATGCCATCATTTGAGCTTCTTGTTTCCACAGCTTCAAGATTGCTGTTGGGTTTTCAATATTTAGCTGGAAACAGCTCCAGGCCTGTAAGGGGGATCCATGAAATTCCTTGAACCTCTTTTGCCTCTAGAGCAGCCTCTACACAAGAGGATAACAGCCACATGAGCAAGAAAGTGTTCTGTTTCCTGGGGCAACTTGGCTTGCAGAGCATGGGTCACCTGGGCAGGTGGTCACCGTGGCCAGGGTGGACACACTGGAGAGGGTTTCCTCACTGCCAGCACCCGCTGCTGAACCAAGACAGCCAGAAGGAAAAAGCCTGCTCTACTGGTAGCTCTGACTGTGGAGATAAGCACTGGAAATATTAGTGTAGTGATGCTCTCCACCTCAGAAGGGATGAGGGAGTTTTAAACGGAGGGATTTGACCACCCTTGTCCTCCCACAGCAGACTGGGCCAGGCCTTGCCTGGGACCTCACAGAACGTTGGAGATGCCTTTGTCCTTTGCTAGAAGAGGGGCAGAGCCCAAACGTCTCCAACTGTGAGGAAAGATGAGATCCAGAAGGAAATAATCTGCCTGCAAAATATCCCGCTGAAACTAATTTCCTGAATGTTTACAGTGCAATCCCTGCTCCTTGCTACAGAGGCACCATGGATGGTAACAGATGGCAACAAGAAGTGTCTTAATTCAGAGCAAACTTGGCTAAAATTAATGCTTTTGCTTACAGTGAGTCATTAACTTCCTTTTGGATTAAGAAAGGAAAAAATCTTGTAACACCGCATTCCATAGAAGAGATGCACCAAAAGCGAGCATGAGAAAGGGCACAGCAGCACTGTTGGCGGATATGGCAAAAGATCAGGGAGAGGACATCCCGTTTAAAAACATGAATGAGTTTTCTGCCAAAGCTCAGAGCAAATTTGATTGGAGTCCTGATCAGAGACAACACTCTCTCATAAGGCACATACAAACTCAATCAGAGTAAAATGACTGTCCAGTTCCTTTGATATGGATCATACAGTCAGCATATTTGTAATAAAGATGTACTCAAAACTTATTACGTTCCCTATGCCTTGTTCTTGACCTAAATGTAATAGCAATCCATCCTTAGGGTACACAGAATACATGAAAAAGTACAGCTTCCTTTTAAAACACCATTAGAATATTTTACTGTATGTGGACATACACTCTTGTTACTCCTAAATGCTATTCTATTGAGTACAGTTTATATTCACCGGCAAAGCTAAATCTCTAGGGAAGCTAGAGAGGGAATGCAATTTCTAGTAATAACAGCTCACAACAGTGAATACTATCCACTTATCCCCACAATTTCCAGCTATTTTGGACTCCTTTCTGAATTAACCTTTCATATCAAAAGGAGCAATTCTGCACACTAGAGACTCCGACACAATTTCATGCATAATTTATTCACTCAGTTCAACATTAAACGCAGAGTCCTTGACTTTGTCAAGGTGGATTCTGTTGGCAGACTTCACAAGCAGCAAAACAGGAGAAATGAGATCTGCAGCTCAACCTCTTCACCTATTCTGTCTGGTAAAAGGAGGGAAAAAAGAAAAAAGAAAACCCCGACATGCTTACACAATGCCCTGCAATCAGCAGAATCTGCTGCAAACACAATGTTATTTTTGTGTTGCATTTTCAATTTTAAAATGAAAGGATCAAAATCGTGGATAAGAATAATTTCCTGGTAGTTTGCATTCCCTCTGGGCTCAATCCCATATCCATTGTTCAACCAAAAGTCCACTGGGAATAAAAGGAAGCTCTTTGTGTAGGATCAGGCCTCATGCTCACAGCTGATGCATGGCAAGACACATTATTCAAGCTCATCACGAGAGTTTAGACTTAAGGAGTTTGTTGGGAAAGGTTTTTAAATGTTGGCCCAGCACCCATTGAAGAAGTAGCTAATTCCCACTGAAAGCACCTATATCAGAGACTGAACACAGGGAAAGGCTTCTCCTCAGTCCACATTTCAAAGTATTACATAAAAATTACTGAGATCATTGGGCACAGAGGCTTGTGTCATGGTGAGCTGCATGCTTTGGTGGGGACCTACTATAACTTGGCAGTATCTGTCCCTCACATGTGGGAAAGGTGGATTTTTTTCCATCATGCCCTCAGGTACCAAATGAACCCCACTGTTCAGCTCTGAGGCTCCTGTCTGGTATTTAGCATCCTTTGGCAGCAAAAAAGCCCAGACGTTTTGGAGCTGACTCTGATCTGGGACAAGAGATGGGGGCTTCAGAAAGCCTGGTCAAGGTGCCACTATGGGCTGATGTGCTGCCTTTGCACTGCTCTTCACTCGCTCACAGCCCTGATGAGCTGCGTTGTAGGTGGAAGAGCCAAAGCCCTGTGGGTGCTGCAAAGGCCCCACTGGCACAGATGTGTCAAATCTGTGTGGTAATTGATGCAACTTCTGGCAGATTCCCTTGTAAAGGACATCGAGACATCGACAGCGAATGTGGATGCAGCACTGGACACATCCTGCAGCACTTGGATGGTACCCTCTACCCGAGGCTAGGATGTAACCCTTGGATGGAGTAGTTTTACACCAGAAGTGAGAGTACATCATATATGTTCTGTCAGTTTGGACTTTCTGAATCATAGGTACATGCAGCAGAAAAGGACTTCCCTGCCAGGTAGTGTTATTTATATGTCATATGACACTTCTGTGATTTGAAAGAGACAGTGAAATTAGGCAAATACTGTTCCCAGGAGCTTGCATTGCTGCAAAAATTTGAGGAGCAGCAGATGAGGAGAAATCCTGCCTTATTACACTCAGCTTGGAAGCAAAATCCAGCCATAGTCACCTCATCAAGAAAGCTGCAGCAGACACCTCCAAAGAGCAAGTGGTGGCTGACCATCTCTGTCTTCTAATTTCTCTAGAGGGGCAAGAATGAAATGTAGGGCTGCAGACACCATAGACAACAAAGATAATCCTTGCCAGAGCTTGTTCCAGCTCTCCTGAATCTCACCAAGCTTTTCAACAGTTATTATCCAGCTCTGCTCTAGACCAGCCTCCCTGCAGACGATGGTGGACAGAAACACTGTTGTTCTCCACCTCCTCCATGAAGCTGAGCTGGGAGATCTTGGCAACACCATCCCTGGCCCATCTGCTGCCTGTGACTGCCTTGTCCTCCTGCCTTTTGGCATGTCCATGGGGCAGTGGAGGAAGCCTGCTTGGTCTCCAACCTAAACTGGTCTCCTCTAGGAGGGAAAAGGCAGCATGCTGTTTACAGCCTGAGCCTCTTCCATGCATATGGCTGTGTTCCCGCACAGCTGCCCTGCTCCACTTGGGCAAACCTCAATTAGCCCAAAATGCAAAAGCAACAGAAAGGCCACCAGATGCATTACTTCAGCTCTGTGGATTAAGACCTGTAGGACAATCCTGACTGTCTTGATAGCAATGACAAAATCTCTGCCAGGTTGAGCAACAGAAGTTCAGAGCGCAGTGCAGAAATCCTGTGTAGAGAGATATCCCCAGTGCTGGGATCTCTCCTGCCAAACAGAAGCATCTCCGCTCCCATCAGCCCCAAGAGCTCTTTGAAGCCCTGAGTACCTGCAGAACTGGGGTCAGGATGTGTCTTTGTGTTGCAATCAGAGGATATAAAATCAATTGCAACATTCTGTTTTAAGGATTTAATTTTCATGTCTTTGCTCCCTTCTTTAATCTCTACACAGCATGTGCTCTGCCTGCCTCTAGATATTTTAATTCAGTCACAGTAAGTCAGTTGCACAGAATGGGCACTAGAGAGCAACAGCAATTCAATTAATTTTACACTCACTGCGGGGAGCTGGGATTTTAGATGCTGCACGTTGCAGGTGATCTGTAACGTTTCATTTATCCATATACTTGGTAAAGCTCTTTGTTTCTTCCTTACCATGCTTGGAGGTCATGAAAGCCAGAGGTCAGAAAGCTCCTGGCCATTTAATTTTAGAAATAAATATGGTACCTGTTAATCCAAATACAGTCACAATCAAGCTCACACTGACACATCCAGATCGAAAGTGGAATCAGATCAAATTGGTTTGCATTAATAATAGAAAGGTTATATACTTAATGAATTTGGCATGGACATCACCTGTGAGCATGCTGGACCTTCAGCCACATCCTGGAGATCCATAAACTGGAATTAAACATGAGACTCCTCTAGCTGCTGGCAGTCATAAACTTTTCTCTTTCTCAGGACAAAGTCACTAGTCAGAACGAAACAAATACAGCTAACAAGTTTGCTTGTCTGAACCTTATCATGTTGCTCTGAAAATGAGAAACTTGTGTTCCAATTGCCCACAGTGTTTTCAGTGGTGGAAAATAGCAAGAGGTTGTGATTGAATTACCAGCTCTTTCAGGACTTTCCAAATTCTTGTGAACATTGGGAGCAAGCTGTCCTTCTCAAGAGCTGGCTCAGGAGGGCAGAGATGCGCTCTTCCAGCTTGTTATATTTGGAATTAAAGACCCTGAAACAAAGCTCAGCCATGTCAATAAAAACTCTGCCATTGAAGCTTATTGACCTAAATTTAGAGCTTGTGATTCCTCTGATCAAAAAGATGCAGCATTTTTTTTACAAAGGAAAAAAAAAAATATCTCATGTGTCAGATCTGTTCCATCATACTTTGTCATGAATAAGAAATAACTCCAATGCAAGGGTGTGTTCACATATTTGCAAGCAAACTAGGGTCTCCATCCAGAATTTTGTGGGAAGGAAATAGGACCTGCCTGAAACACTTTAATCTGCTCTGCACAAAAGCTCCCAAACTCCCTTTCCAACTGACTTTACCTCCAAAGTGTCTGCCATTGGTCCCACTCGCATGCTTATCTTTTTACCATCTGAAGAATAATCAAATGCTTCTTGGCTGTTCACTCCGAGATACGGTGCTTCTGCACATGCAAAGATCTTACCATCATCTGGCAATTCTTCTGCAATAGCAAGGATACTGTAACCTTTAAGCTTGCCAATTAATAAAATCTTCCTGGCTCTGATCATACGAACAAACATCCTAAAAATTTGGCCTGTTGAAAGACAAGAATGAAAATTTTAAAATAAAACCATAGGAAACACTGTACCCTGTTCACAATGAAAATTAGATGTACCTTTTAAGTGATCATGAAAAAAAAAATCTTATCTTAAAACACTCTCAAATAAGGGTTTAACAACAGAATCTGACAGAATTTCATCTGAAATGCAGCTAAAAGACAACAGAATAAAGGGACTGGTTTTAAATGTAGAACCTTTATCATCAATGCTGCTATTGTTCAAGTGCTTGTTAAATAGTGCTTGAAATATTGCATATTTTAACATTCCCCCCATATGAAAATGGCTTTAAGATGTCTCCATATTCTTTCTGGAACCCAGTTAAAAAAAATCACTACATTACCTTGCATTTGCTCTTAGAGTCATTATCCCTAGACAGCACCATCATTTAAGAAATTTATCATCAGTGGTGTCCTTCGAACAATGTATTAGTGTAATACATTATAAGAGAACTTCACTGTGATGATATATTACCCAAAGATGGGAACATCTGGGAAGAATGAATCTGGGAATAGATTTAGTGTAATAGGCTTTATATGTGGATACAAGCCTGAGTATTGCTACTTGAAAAGGTACAGTGCTTGGCCACAGGCCACCTCCACTGCAAAAGCACGTAAACTCCTATCAGACACCACCAAACACAAAACATCATGGGTTTTCCCTTCCTTCCCCTTCCAGTGAGGACAATTATCTCCTTGTTGATCATGAAGAGATGGGTTTGGCACTGTGAATTAAAGCACTCACGAGCTTGTGCGTGTACATGTGTGCACGGGCACAAGAGCACGAGAGGCAAAGGACAGGGAAAACTCATGCAAAAGGAAGATTAAAGTCTACAGGAAGTTCTTATCTTTCTTTTTAAGTAATTTTCCACATTTCCTGAACACTTCCATGGCATTCATCTTTTCTCCACTCAAGATGGAGTAGAGGATGATGAACTTTGGTGATAATCTTTACACCCATCCAGAGCAATTTTATACTCTCGGATGGCCAACTTGCCATTCAAAGAGCCAGAGGCGCGTTCTTCCTGCAGCCTAACTCTGTTTTCGGTTCCTTCAGAATCCCCTGGGCTGTGGTCAGGTGAGGTTTTTCTGGAAAAAAAAAAAAGAAATTTCAACATTTTGATAACAAACAAAATCTGAGTATCCCGCATAAAAAACAGCGACCAAGAGGGAACTCTTGGAAAATGTCCATCTATGCATGAACATGAAAAATTAGCCCAGAGCATTACAAATATCCCTAAATTACAATCCTAAAAGGACCTGGCTTGGCGATAGGCTTTCCTTGGTGCTGGCAGCCACTCCAGCAATAGGGCCTTGGGCAGAAGGGTTTGTGGGACCAAAAGAAAGTGTTCTGCTATGTTCAGCCCCAAATCTTTCCCATTTCTAGTTGGTCCCAGACAGGTGTCTATCTGCTGTTTTTTAGTAAATGGCTCCAGCTACCCCGGCCAGGTTTGTTCAGCTCTAGGGTGGGTATTTTTTTAGCCCAAACAAGCTATCATTACAGAATAGGGAAAAAGATGTCAAAATAAAATTTTTTTGCAAGACAGGAAAGAAACAGTTTTCCTCACAAACTGCTGAGAAAATCAGGGTATCTCCAAATGCTATTTCACAGAAGCCAGGCCTGTGACAATGTCTCTGGATGAACTGAGATGCTACCTATTAGAAAGAGAAGGGAACAGACAACTAGGAGAAGTCCATAGCCTCCAGACAGATTAGATTACCCTATCTGAAGAAAGTAACCACCAGAAATGGCTGGTGATGCTTCTGTGGGCCAGAATTTAGAGTCATTTCAGCTTTCTTTTTTTTTTTTTTCCCCAGCTCCCCTCCACTCCTCAGTAAAATGAGAAAGAATTCATAACCCGTGTCAGCCACACTCAGATAATCCAAGATTTAAATAGTAGAACATTTCATATAACCTCTTTTCTGCCCCTCACAAATGCTTTAACAACTTTAATAAGATAATGTATAGCTATTATCGTACAGCAAGCGTAAGTCAAACAACTATCAGCTATTATTTCAGCAACAGAACGAACGCTCAGCGTTCCCGTAATCCACAGCCTGGAACAGTTTACACATTGTCAGTTTTAGACAGAACTGGCTTTTTCCACATATCAAAATGTACGCTGATAAATGGGAATTATTTAGCAGACCCCACATGGCTGGGTAATATACTGTAGCTCAAAAAAGAATAATGAGGGTATCAGTTGGACTTCTGAATTAATGATACCTTAAATTAGTTTAATTAATTAGTTTAGCTACTAGAGTAATTTAGTTAGCAGATTAATTAATGTTTGTTAAGCACTTGGAGATAAAAGCTGCATATAAAGGCTGTTATTATAGGGTGGATCCAGAGGTGCAGGTTTTCTTCATTCTTTATTTATCCCAGCACCAATATGATCCAGGGGCTCATTCCCTGAGCCTTTCAGCAGGCACTGTGTAGAGGCTGGCATGCTGATTTTTCACAGGATATGGTCCAACACAGACACTGCCATACTCAATAGTCAATTGGTAGAATACTTTCCAAAATTTAGAGTTAGAATTTTTTGTTCTCACCTCCACTCCTCAAGGCCATAGGCATACATAGGCACACACACATCCATGAACACTTTGCTATATTTTTGGGTGCAATTAAATCTCATTCTTTTTCTTTCCACTGTCCCCCACAATTATGACATATTCTGAACAAAAAATCTAAGAACATATTCATACAATCACAGAAAAAAAGCATGAGGTTACAAAGGAGCATACATACCTCTCTGAAGTTGCCATTGCATCCAGGTAAGGGTCTAGTCCAAGAGCAACATCAAGAGCTTTTTGTAAGTAATTCTTGAGCTGTTCAGGAACATGAGAGTCATTGAGGGCTATTTCTTTGGCTTTGAGAAGGTTCTCAGCAATGAGTCCAGCTGGGGTTTCTGAAATGGAAAATAAAGGGAAGAACAATGATTTTGTAACTACTCAAATTAGCAGAAGAGGAATCTAGATTGCAAAAAACAAGTGCTTTTTTTTTTTTTTCATACAAAATACAAGTTTTTTAAGGACCATGAAAACAATAATGGAAACCTTTTAAAACTGAAAAGATATTATACTTTTAACTCATTTTTGTCACATGAATTCTCCCTTTTTTCCCCTTACAGCTGATTCTTTTCTGAGAAGAAAAGGATATTTCAAAAAACATTGATTTTCACATTTGAAGCTCTGAGACAAACATTAAACACCAACCAACTGCATATGAACTCCACTCCTCTAGCTAGTTTTTCCTTGGAGAAAACAGAGCATTTCTCAAACCACTCTTGCAAAGCCAGACAGTTCCTCTCAGGACATGCAGGCACGGGGTCTAGCTTTGTAACAAGGAGGATCTCCACTACCTGAGTATCAATGGGGTGCAAGAGTGCCCCCGACACGTGTTCATGGCATGGAGGCTGCTGTGCACAGAGTCTGCAGAGAAACCCGTGATGCTCATGCCTAAAATACAACTACACCTGTCCCAACACAGCCCAACTGACAAATGCTCAAAAAACATATTGTGCCAAATCCATAACGGCATAAAATCAAAGATACTCTTTAACTAATGATTTTAAGCAGGCAATGTAACAATCACCCTGGCAGGAACACAATCTCCTAACCCTTCTTCTGCCTTCAACCTGCCACAATCTTCTGCCTTCAACCAGCTCACAGTGGTGATGCACCATGCTGAACTTTCTGTTTCTCAGGTCACAAAAAATAACTATGCTTGAACCCATCAGCACCACATGGCAAGTCTCCCAGCACCCTTTTACAAGCCAGATCCTGCCAAAAGCTGAATAGTCAGTAAAAGAGAAACAGTTATGCACAACACAATAACGTATCAGTGTTCCAAAGGCTGCAGAAATGTCTCTAGGATCAAGATCACCCTGCCCTGGGGGCAAAAATGATGCTGCCCATGGCCACTGTACTTGCCCTGAGACCCCAGGAAACCCACATGGCAGCAATGCAGTGATGGACCTCAGCAAGCTATGGCCCCACAGAGTGAGACATAGTTCAGAAAAACTTCCCCACTCCTCAAGTGTAAGATCACGCGCTGGGTTATGAAAGCATGGGTGAGACCAGATTTCAGAGACACAGGGCAAGCAGGCTGTGAGTATAACTGGGGTGGAGCAGATTGCCCCTGGCACAACTTTATTTCATATGATAGAAAAGCTACAGACAACTAAAAGAAGCAGGTGAAAAGAGGACACGCTTCCTCTGGAGGACTGGCCTGGACCAGCCCAGAAACCACAGGGCAAAGCCCTGTCCACGTGGAACTGCAATTGCTGCAGGCACCATGTCCTCATCCCAAGACAGGTTTCTGGTGGAGTCTTGGACATCGTAGAAGGCATCCAGCAGCTCCATGGCCTGTGGACAGAACTTCAGTATGAAGCCACTGAGAATCACCTCATATAAGTAACTCCCCTGTAGCCCACTGTTGAGAAAGATTGTATGAAGGCAAATGCAACAGCATATTTTAGGAATAGCTTTTAATCAGATCATTAAAGGAACAAACTGCAAAGTGGAGATACATACATGATTCTGACTTCTCTGTTCTCCATTTCTTTCCTATCTCCTTAGAGTGCCACCTTGGATATATTCTCCAAACCCTGGGTTGTATGGCTGTTCTAACCCAGCCTTGGTGGTGGCCTCGTGTCAGCATCTAAGCCAACTGCTAGCATGTCATGAGGGTGTCTGGTTTTTTTAATGTCTTCTCTATCTGAGCATTTCAAGGGATAAATCTGAGGTGGATACACTGAGCAACTACATATCCTGAACGCAGGATGTGAGAATAGTTGAGCCTTATTGTGAACGTGACCACTATGAGTGTCTCTTTCTACAACCCCCCCAGCACATCAAGATGAATGGAGGTCCAGTAGATGACCCCCTCACCAAAAGAGCACCAGGACTTCCAGATGCTGGGAACCTGTCCTTTCCCTGATGCCAAGGGGCATCATATGAATAAACTCATGTCTTTGGGAACAGGGAAAGGTCTAAACCTCTCCAAAAGTCTGCTTCTCAGAGCATCAGTTCTCAGCTGTCTGTTGGTACTAAGATGATAACTCTGTTGTTTTTTGAGACTTCACCAATTTTCATTATCCAAATTATAAAAAAAAAAAAAAAAAAAAATGAAAGCAGACAAGGAACGTAAAATATATGTGCATTTTGCATGGGAATTGCCAACCTGGACCAGACTTACTGGTCATCTAAACAACAGCGTGCTCATGGCAGCAGCCCAACCTGACGTATTAGGCTAGCTATAGAAGCCCCTGATTTACATCTCATGGCAATCTCTTGCCATCAGGGGCAGGTTAGATATCTTTAAGCAGTTTTATAGTTACTTGCAAGTGCAGGAATAACCACCCTCTTCCCAGACCATGTTAGTTTGTTGACCTCAGCCCAGCTACATTTCGTGTGAGGACACATTGTCTTTTCTCACTGTTTTCACCACCACATGAGCGAGCATCTCCAGGCTCCTGCTGTATGGCTGCAGGATGCTGAAGATCAGGATCTGTTTTACCAAATACTCAGAGACTTTTTGTTAATTTAGGGGAAAAAAACATATTTATAATCCACGTTGGGTTTTAGTAATCATCATGTTACTCTTCTAGATGAGTAACAGATAAGCATCCCCTGTATTACTCAAGGGAGAAGAAAAAACAATTTACCTCCAGCTGTTTTGTAACCTGTGTTATAACACCAACCTCAAATGCCAAGAAGTGCTACCAGGGAGAGGGAGCAGGCAGTGCATGCCAAGATCAGCTCTATATCTAAGCTTATGCAATCTTTTCAGCAAGTGTTGCATTTTTTTACAGCCTGATGATGCTTTGGGCCGACAGCAGATGTCAGAATTGCCTTCATTTATACAAGCACCCGACAAGTCAGAGCAGAGCTCAGGGCTGTGCTCAAGGCTCTGAGTACTAAGGTGAGCCAAAATTTATGTAACTAGGCGGGGGTTATGTTACTCCAGGAAAAGTGCTTCATTTTATTGCATAGATTTGCATAACTCCAGCAAAGCTGCTGGACTGTATTAAGCACTGAGATTGCCTGGTTGCCTCCCCACAGCTCTATCTATGTACAGACATCTCTTTCCCTTTCCCATCTAGTTGTGCATTATCTTTTCATTATCACATATACAAGTGGGGAAAAAAAATAAATAAATAAAGGCTCACTCAGAGGAGGAAAATTCTGCCAGGTGTGAAGCAGAGGAGTTCAAGCCCTACCATGAAAGAGCAGAAAAGGGCTGCTTTAAGCCTCCAGCAGCCTCAGAAAAAAAAGATAAGGTGGCAGTTCTTAAAATGGACCACAATTGCCAACAGGATCATTCCCAGCTGAGACCTGGAAACCTCGGTAGATGCTGAGAGCACAGCCAGACTGTTTTACAACAAAACTGAATAATAGCCTGCAGTTTCTATTTTTTTCCAGAATCAGGCACTTTTTGTTCAAGTCAGGAGGAGTCAGGGGTGCAGGTGGGGCTGTATGCGGGGGATATTAGCATCCCCCTGAGCAGGCAGGCAGTGCAGCATCATGAAGGGACATGCTGCTCCAGAAGCGAAATTAAACTCTACAGCTTGGTCTTAGATGGCACTTTTTTGGGGGGGATCTCAGCCAGGAAAGGGGAGACACTGCAATGTTTGCAGGGGGCTGCTCAGGAGAAGATGTGGAGACAAGCACAGAAGAAGTCAGTTTTGTTTTAGCAAAAAACAAAGCAAAAATGCCAGACAGGATCTTTGGTTCCCGTTTTTGGGTTATCCTCATTTCACCTTCCAACCTCTAAATCTGTTTTGCAGCCCCAGCAATGACTTCCAGGAGAGGTCCCCTTCCCTGCCAGGGAAAAGCATTAAACATGATCCACCCGAACACCGTGCTGCCAGACGGGTGCCCAGCACATCGGCAGGAGCTGCTCAGTGTTAAACACTTGGAAATCTGGTCTGATAAAATATTCCCAAACTGTTCCAGCCATCATATTCACCAAGGCACCTCAGGCATCGACAACAGCTTATCACAACACTCACCACTTCATCTGGGAGTGTAAATACACCTCAGTCATTGCATTTTACCAGGCAATCCTGTTTATGGAAATCACAATGCAATGCTTGAACTATGCCCTCATCCCACCAGAACCCTGAACACAAAACTGCAGCCTCCTAAGAGACCCTATACTACTGCTTGACCCAGTGCATTAAACCCAGCTGTGATGTCTGCCCATTCTATGGATGGAGCTGTAGCAGAGGAAAGCAGGAGTGTGATTGTGGCACACATGAGGCTGCTCAGTGGCTCCAAATCCACCACCCATGAGCCTGGGCAGGGCCATGCACCCGGGCACAGACATGTCACAGCCCGTGTGTGGCCAGGAGTGGGCTGGTGGCATGGGCCAAACTCAACTGCCTGGCCATTAAACATTGCAGGGGGGCATGAGTGGAACCAGCCAGGTTCAGCTTAATTGATCAGCTTGATCTCAGCATCGTTAGTGCCTGAGCGTGCAGCAAAGTCAGCAGCAATGTCAAGGGGGGAGAGAGCAGTTTTGGGATGGAATGGGAGCACAAGGAGGAGGGAGAGGAAGCAGCCAGGGTGGGGAATCTGCTGCTCATGTCAGGAACCGGGGTGCTAAAATCTGCCTGAACTTCAGGGGAAGGTGAGGAAAACTAATGCTGGTTAATGCATTTTCTACAGGCTCTGCTGCTGGAAAAGAAGTAAAAAAGCTGGATGCTCCCCAGCGCTCCTCTGTTTACATTAGGGAGGCTCTGGAGTCACCAGAAGAGAGTATGCAAAACATACTTTTATTTTCATACATAATGAAGGATGCTGAGTATGGCAGGAATAAGCAGTACCCACTGACAGTAGGATCCAAAGCCCAAGGCAGTCAAAGGGAGCCTTTCAATTGCTTTAAAGGGCTTTAGATCAGGTTGTAAGAGAACAAAGTCTCTTGGTTCAGAGCAGTCTGGATTCCCACATGCGGCTGATGATTTTAGAAAACAGGCAAAAAAAGCAGCAAACATCTTGCTGTGTGTGACACCAGGCACATGTGGCTATCACAGAAAGCACAGAGGCAATGTTAAAGCTGCAGAAAAAAAGTATTTCTAAAACAAGCATCCCAATCCATTCAGAAATTAGTCACAGACAAAGCTCTCTTGGCACTGTGAGTGTCCACCTCCCCACCCCTCCCTTTCTGCTGGGAGCATCCCTCTCCCTCCACTTCAGGTTCCTGCAGACCCATCTCCTCTGCTCAGCCTCAAACTCCTCTCCCCAATAAACCTTTCCTCTGCTCCTTTCTGCCAAGTCACAGAGCCTGTAGGTCACATCTCTGTGGGGCAGTGGGGGACCCAGGACTGGGACAACACACAGAGTCCCCTCCTGTCACACCACCTCTCCTGGAGCTCCCCCCACCCCACACAGGGAGTTTACCTGCTGGATTATGCATGTTGCTTCTTGTCCCCCGGCCTCCGAGGATGCTGCTGTGGGTTTGCTGCCTCTGCAGAGCAGCACGTCGGTGCTCAGATGTCCATGTCCATCGAGGGGATGGGCTTCTTCACCTGAGATCACCTGGGCAGAGCCCCAGCCCTGGGCAGAGGCTGCGCAGGGAAGATGGCCCCGGGCTGGGGCTGCACCCACCTGTCCCCACCCAGAGCACGGGCAGCGGGTGAGATCCAACAGCATCTGACATGGAAACAACACAAAAAAAAAAAAAAAAAAAAAAAAAAAAAAAAAAAAAAAAAAAGCTGACTTTCAATGCCTTCACTTTATGTAAGAGCAGTGTTCACGTCCTGACCTCGGGAAGCTGCTGGATCTCAAGGAGATAATTGGCAGTTTCATAACCTTCTGGTTACATAGCACAGACATGTGTCCCAGCTAAACCATCAGCTATGAGGCCGAAAATGTCCCAGGGCTTTGAACCCCAGATTATCTACAAGTGGTCCATAGGTACGAGGTCACTGCTGCCCCACACAGCCAAAGGCAGGAGCACCTCCTGCTCTGGGGTCTGGAGCCTGGGGCTGGGCAGAGGACGTGAAAAGGCTGTGGGGAGCAGGTCTTTGCTGCAAGGCTCTTTGAAGCCCTTCTGCAGGGCAGATGGTACAAGGACATGGCAGTTATTGGCTATGGCAAGCAGTTGGACATTGGAAAGTCAATTTGCCAGCTTCTAAACTGAAATAGAAGACATTTCAATGCCCCCAGAACACATCAGGGAAGTATAAACGCAAAATAAGTAAATGAACAGGACAAAAGAGTAAAAGAAAAGCAAATAAAATAAGTTCCAATGCTCAGTGGATCGCTATTAATCAAAACAAATAAACAAGACAGAGAGGACAGACCTCCTTGCATACCTAAGATTATTCCATCTTATGATTTAGTAAACAACAAGCTGCATTAGACCTGCAGTCCCTGTGGAAAGCAATCCAAATTGTGTTTGGATTGGGAGTTAAAATTTCAGATGTGTATTTGGTAAACAGACCAAGAGCTTTAGTATGCCACCTAATCCACCCCCCACGAGCTTTGGAGGTGACTTTGGGCAAGTTGCTTTTCTTCTGGTGACTCTATTTTCCTATTCTGTGAAATGGGGGTAACAGTCTGTCCTCTTTGCAAAGTGCTTTGCCATCCAGAGATGAAGCCAGCACTGAGAACTAGATATTAGGAGTTATTACCCTTCCTGGATCAGGGCTACAGGGCTTTAGAGTTTATTCTTGTAGCTTTTTCCCAAAAAAATAATTTTGAGGGAAATGTAGGCTCTTAAGTGAGTTTGGCTGCAATTAAGCCTTTAATGCAATGAAGTGGTCTTGCCTGATGGGCTCTTGAAGAACCGTTTTTTCCAGCCTCTGCTTTTACACCTGTTTTTGGTTTTCTTGATCTTTGTTTCTGAACAAGGACAGCTTCCAGAAACGTGGCCAAGAAGGAGGCAACGACAGGTTTGTACCTTCAGGCACTGCTGGTGAAATCAGAAGGGATCAGAGGAAGATCTTCCCCTGTGCTCAGCACACAGAGCTGGATGCCAAGGGAATGTTTGGTGCGGCAAGCTGAGCCCGGGGCCCTCCGAAAGAGCACCTGGAAGATCATATGGAAAGGTGAGTTGTGCATCCCTCAGACACGTGTGCTGGCCACCACCACTAGAAGCACTGGCCCCTCGCCAGCCCCCACCACACCATCAGATCCTAGAGAAGGGGAATTGATCCCTCTGGCTGAGCCATCCCACAGGATCAACATGCTTTTGGGTCCGGGAGGTAGAGTCTCCCCGAGTATGTGGCAGGGATCTGTCATAGTCTTAATAAGACAAACAGGTGACAACTGCAGGAAAGCATGGGATTCAAAAAGCAATCTGGACCACACTGCTGATCCTGAAGTGACTCCACCACAGGGAAACCTCAGCATCTCAGTCCCACAGACAGCTGGGCAAGCAAATCAAAATTCAGCTCATCCCCCAAACAGCCTTTCAGGAGATAAACTCTCTCTGATTATGGTTTTTTAAGCCCACCATAAAAGCTAAAAATGACAAAAAACCACATTCTTCTCCTCAACACAAGAGAAACCTGGGAATGTGAGCTCAGGAGGTTTAACCAGATGGTATCAATCCCCTCCCCATGCTCCCGCTCCTCTCTCACCCCATCAGGGTGGGTTAGAACCACAGCCAGATCAGAGGCTCCACATAGCAAAGGAGGTTCCTGAACATCATGGAGAATCACACAAATTGCCTTTCATAACTTTAAATTTGCTGTAGGGCATCATGTTGGAAGTTAAGGTATGAACTTGTATTGTACTTCTTAAGCATTATAAAACTAGCTGATTATACAACCCCATCCTGGTACTTGCACGTGTGTTCAAATGCTCCTACTAACCTTAATGTGCATCCCAGATTAGATAATCTTAGTTTTGTAATTGGTCTCCCCCGTGGAGACAAGACCTCCCCTTTCAAAGCCTGGTCACCTCAAGCATTTAAAAAGCACCTCAAGGGCACCCAGTTACAGGATATTTCTTAACAGGGAGATTTTACCTTCTGGAAGTATGCCAGTGTCAAAAGAAGCCTTTGCTCCAGCAGCCCTGGCCACTGTGCACCAGGACCCCCAGCAGACAGACTTCCAGCTGGTGCGAGTCAAGAGCACATGGTGCCGGATCAAGAAAGGAGAAACTCTTTCTGACAGCGAGGACAAGATAACTTTATCTCAAGCAAAAATGTAAGTATAGGAGCCCACGTTGATCACTGGTGACTGCACCGGACAGCTCTAGCTAGCCAAAGTGTGTTGTCTCCCTGGCGGGGTGAAGCTCAGATGGAAAAAACACCTTGTGTGCTGTTGCAGCTTAAACCGACTACTAAGTGTACAACCCTCTGAAACTGGGCTTCAAAACATGTGCAATTACTCTCTGTGGCATGACTTGGTCATGTTACAGAGGGAATTTTATCAACAGCTTCAATTTCTGTAGATAGGAAGTTTCTTGAAACTTCTGAAAACCTTATGCAGGGACTTCTGAACACTGCACTTGGGCGTTTTTTTTCCCCCATGTGTGTACACGAAATCTTTGTGTGAAAAAGCTCATGCACACATGGGAGAAGGACTCATTTACAGAGATGGTTGTAGATAAATGAAATGCTTAGATGGGAAAAATAAACACAGTAGGTCACTGACAGGAGCAAAACCCATAACACATCTTTCAAACTGTAGAAGTCACCTAACACTGCTTCAGACAGAGGAGAAAGACAAATTTCCCCCAGGGACACATACAGATCTTTGCTGATATTACATTTCTCCAGTTAATTATCCTTTAATTACAGGATACTCCCTGTCATGGGCACACAGAACCCCATTTGTGATTCAGGTCTTCCTTCATATGGCTAAATTTGCGTGTCAGAAATTTTCTAGCATTTGTCATACTCACGTTGTAACGTCACAAGTCTAACCCATTTTTCAGTCAGGTCAGAGGGATCTTCACCCGCGCTGGCAGCGGGCAGCGGCTGCATGTGAGCATTGCTCGGGCAGAGCTGAAGTAGGTAGAACAGGACTTTAGCAGACCCAAAGGCTGCCTGCTGGACCTCAGTCAACGGCAGAATGAAACCAGAGCCTAGAGCACACCCAGAAAAATCCTCAGCTGACATATGCTCCAACAAGCGTATGTCCAGCCTCAAATTCACCACTATTTTTGTACAGCAGTGGGGTTGCAATGAGTGCTACCTGTGCCATCCAGCACCCAAAGCTGATTCCATCAACTAACTTTCAAAACCATCCTGTCTCTTAGAAGTGTCACGTGACGGAGAGGGATGCACATGCACATATATTACAGCTATAAGGTATACATTTGGTGCATTAAAATGTACATGATGATGTTTTTCATAATATTGCATTCTAAAAACCTGGTAGAAATTTTCTGGAAGGTATAAATCCTCACTGTTTTTCTTTAAGACTTTAAAAGGTTTGGGCCAGATTTGGAGGCAATTTGGTAAAGAAAGCAGAGAAGCATCTACTTAGACTTACAAGAGAAAGTCCAGGCATGTGGAAAGAAATTGGGCATGTACAGAAATCTGATTATCCCATGAGCCATCTGCTCACTCAGAAACCAAAACAAACATTGATGGAAACTTTCAGTTTTTACCCAACTGCAGCTCAACAAGAGGTCTTATATAAAATACATTTTTCATTTTTGTTCTGTCTTTTTTTTTTTTTTTTAAATAATCCATTCCTGATTTCCAACAAAATTAAAAAGTCACTTGTTTTTCACCTGGCTCCCCCTTCCCCAACAGGAGAAGCAGTAACTGGGTTGCAGGGCTATGTTCTTCACTGATTCATATAGATACTACATGCCAGCTTTGTAGGCTTCTATTTATCCTTTCAAACTCCACTATGGAACCCTTTTCTAATTCTCAAATAATTACTTTTTTATTTTAACTATCTTGGAGCGCTTCCTATTTCTATCATACCTATCTGACTGTAAAGAGATCCACTTTTCAATGAGTTCCACTGTTCAGCTGGAGAATTGTAGAGACACTCTTTTGTATTGAGGTGTGTGTATGTGTGTGTCTGTGCACATAGACAGGAATAAGTCAACTCATATCACCCAAGATATACTGGGCAGAGGATGGTTCCTTTATACTTTGGAAAATTTTGACAATCTCTTTCCCACTCCCTTTTGGGAAGCTGGGATGATTGGTCTGGAGTTTTCTGCTGTTTTAGTGACAAATGAATGAATTTGAAGGAAAAGTATTTGCTTCTCCAGCCCTTCTTGCTCTCTGTTTTATCATTACCATGTGGAACTTCAGCCATTTGACTGTTCTCCAAGATGTGGGAGGGTTTCTCCAGTGCCAAAGCAATTGAGCCCTGACACCCAGGAGAAGCGTCCCACCCTCACAGCCCCACACTTCTGCAGTGCACGGGCAAGAGACCCCACATTCCCCACCCCCCAGCTATATCCTTAAACTAGTTCAGACATGGAAAGTACGAAAGAAGAATATGATTTCAAACCATGTTTTCTGATCTTTGCCAGAGGTGAATGCGTCTCCGAAGGTGGGATTTCCTGGACAATTGAAGCTCCCATCTATTTTTGCTACAAAGTAGTAGAAACGTACAATATTCTGGATCCTTCTAACACTACTCTGCTCTGGGGTCACATTAGCGACCCCCAGCAACTAGAGCTAGCTACTAGCGGCAAAAGGAAGCTGAGGCGCTTTATTGTCATAGATGAAGTCGTTGACGAACTTTACGGCTCCAAAGTCAGAGAATACTTTGAAGCGAATAATGTTCAGCACAAAATCCTTGCCCTGCCTACCACTGAAGAAACAAAATCCATGGACCTGGTCTTGAACATCTTGCAAGAAGTCCAGAACTTCAGCATCGAGAGGCGAACCGAGCCCATCATCGCCATCGGAGGAGGAGTCTGCCTGGACATCGTAGGACTAGCCGCGTCGCTCTATAGAAGACGTACCCCTTACATTCGGGTCCCAACAACCCTCCTCTCTTATGTTGATGTCAGTGTGGGAGCGAAGAACGGGGTGAATTTCCTGCAGTGTAAGAACAAGCTCGGGGGCTACACCCCCCCAGCAGCTAGTTTCCTGGATAGATCCTTCATTCAGAGCATTCCTCGGCGACACATCTCCAATGGCCTTGGTGAAATTTTAAAGGTATGAACTTTTGCAACTGCAGCTTGCAAAACTGAAATCATAGAATGGTTTCAGATGGAAGGGATCTTTAACAGCCATCTGGTCCAACCCCCCTGCAATAAGCAGGGACATCTTCAGTTAGATCAGGCTACTCAGAGCCCCGTCCAACCTGACCTTGAATGTTTCCAGGGATGGGAAATCTATCACCTCTCTGGGCAACCTGTTCCAGTGTTTTCCCACCCTTACTGTAAAAAATTTCTTCCTTATATCTAGTCTGAATCTACCCTCTTTTAGTTTAAACCATTACCCCTTGTCCTGACACAATAGGCCTTACTGAAAAGTCTGTCTCCATCTATCTTGTAAGTCCCCTTTAAGTATTAAAAGTCTACAATGCTGGTAAAACATCCATCAGCATCCATGGCATTGTATAAATCACCCTGTAGAAACAAGGGTGAGCCATCAAGGCTGCACGGGGACTTTTAGCTCCCATTGAGCCTACGTATATTTTTACAGCTGCTGAACTTGTTAGAATATCCCTTACACACAGTGCTTAATGCTAACCCTGTGGAGTACACTCCAAAACTCAAGGCCAGACATAGGCTCAGTACAAACAGGAAAGAAAGCATCTTCAGTTGAAGCTGATCCGTAGCACTCTAAAATGAACTGCTGGCAGAGAATTTGAGGTTCATTATACTGGGGATTAATAATCTGCAAGATCATTTGCACCTACCTCACAGAGTATGTTGAATGTAGTCAATCAATCTCCTGTGAGACAAATTCTACTTCTAAAATTACCAGGGAAGTGAATGGTAAATGGTTTTATGCCTGAAGAGCTTTGAAAACTTTGGATAAAGCAGAGTTCAAATTACTAAAGTGTATTAGAGATTAATTAATAAGTAACATTTTTCAGTGCTTGCATAGTGGGAACTCCCCACGATATCTGGAGGTTTCTGACATGTCACCATTCCCCACTTCAGGAGAAGGCTAATGCCTGAGTCAGAGGGTGAAAAAATACGTACTCGTAACAATGAAACCACTTCTGAATCCCCACATTTCCCATATTGCAGTGCTTTCCCACCTTCCCTTGCTCAAAGAGCAATTCCAAGGATTAGATGAGAGTTATCCTGTGGATGTCCACCATCCAGTCCCTGTCCTGGGGATGGCCACCATTCAACTGAGAGAGTCTCGAGTTTCCTGCCAGGCACACAAATAGCCAAAGCTCATTACAAAGCATCTGCTGGGCTACTAGAGCGGGCAGGAAGCTCACAGCATGGTCAGGGTTGCCCAGTAGCAAGGGAGCTTGCCCACCAGTGCTCCCATCATCTCTGCCATTTTACCAGAGCCCCACTGGGCATTTCCACACTGCCTTTTGCATACATCTTCACTCACCATAGCTGACAACATGTGTGACACTACCAGGTCACAATTCCTGGAGACCTGAATATATACCAAACTGGTATATCCTCCCTACTCCTACAGTTCCATCTACACACTAACCAGGAACTGTATCTACAGAAATAATTCTGTGCGTTGCAGAGGCAGAACTTGCCCATGTACCAAGTGTGTAGGTATGCCTTTGCTAGTGTATAACATGATATTAGAATCTAGTCTATCAAAACACTCAAGTTTTCAACAGCGCATGCAAGGATCACATAATTATCTTCAATTACCTCTTCTGTTCCACCCTAGATGGCACTCATGAAACACAAAGGGCTGTTTGACCTGCTCAAGACCCATGGGAAATACCTGCTGGACACCAAGTTCCAGTCCTACAGTGGTTCTGCCGACCACTGGGACGCTGCACTACAGACTACCAGGATTGCCATTGAAACCATGTTGGAAGAGCTGGCTCCCAACCTCTGGGAGGATGACCTGGACAGACTTGTTGATTTTGGTCACCTTATAAGCCCAGAGCTGGAAATGGTGAGTGACAGATTTTTATATTTCAACATCTGTTTAAAAAAAAAAAAAAAAAAAAAAGAAAGTTTTCAACTGCAGCATGAAAACTTTGTGGAAAAGGAGCCAAGCTAAACTCCAGATTTGCATGTTACCTCAGATCACCCAACACACTTAGTCTGGTCCTGTTGGATAAGGACCCTTTTTGCTGCCAGATTTCCCCCACATCTCTACCCATGTTTCCTATTCAGACCACAGACCAGTTACTCCTTTTTACCAGGCTTTTACCAAAGCACAAAGTTGACCAGATTTCAGTGAAGCCATTAAAAATCACCAACATGAGCTACAACAGAGCAAAGGCCATGGAGACCATAGCCTGTATTACTGGGGAGAAATTGGCACTTCTCTCCATCCTATGGTGCTCTTCATCAGTGATTAGAATGGGAGGAGGATTGGATCCTGGATCCCTATGGGAGATTTTTACATGCAATTAATCACCTGTAAAAGAGATCATTCTCTGCAACCCATCAATCACAGGATGCTAACACCCAGCAAACCCGTATTCCTGCTGTGAGTCAAATGTCAATTTTTGCAAGCACTTTTGGGAAAAACCTTCTTATTTACTATTTGTCAACCCAAACCTTTTCCCCCACCCACCTTCGCTTCGTTTCAGAGGGTTTTGCCATCGCTGATGCACGGGGAAGCTGTGAACATCGACATGGCATTCATGACGTACGTCGCCCACGCGCGTGGGCTCCTCACGGCCGAGGAGAAGGAGCAGATCATCCAGTGCATGAGGGGCCTGGAGCTGCCGGTCTGGCACGGCGGCTGCAGCTGGGCCCTCATCAAGAGAGCTCTGAGGGAACGCCTGAAACACAGTGGGGGGCAGCCCCGAATGCCTCTCCCCACCGGCCTCGGCGTAGCAGGTACCGCAGCGAGAGACACCAGGGAGCCCCCAGAGAGGGAGCGTGGGGGGCAGCGGACACCCCAGCACCCTGACACACCAGAAAACGTGCCCTGTAGCTCCTCAGTTTCTGGTTTTACCTGTGCTTTTCTTAACATCTCGATAGATCTATCGAGAGACAGGATCCTTCTCTCGTGTGTAGCCACCAGAACTCAGTTACACACTGAGGTCTAATTAATTGCATTATGATTGACCAATTCACTTTGCAAGCGTGCTTGCAAACCAACAGTCTAAACGCACGTGCTGGCAGACAAACCAACAATGTCATAAGGGAAAAATAAGTCCTTTGTTCTACTTGAAAATATTTGTCAAATAATCCTTGACAAAAAGAATTTAATGTATTACTGCGCCCAGAACTAATACCTGAAAACTAAAGAGTATCTGTTCAATATCTGGGGTGAATCACTCTTTCTTACAAGATTTAAAAAAAACTGAACAACCCCTAACAAAGAAGCAATGCATGGGACCAGGTCATGATCTCTTGTATCAGTATCTGTCTAGACTATTTCCATGAAGCTCAGTCTCTACATACTCACAAGAAAACAGACTCTCATAAACTGTTTGGAGGAGCTACTCTCCCCCCTAGTGAGTTAGTGTATGCAAGCAGGAAAAGCTTCTCTGGATGTCCAATTAACTACAAGTCTTATTTTACAGAGATATTCAATGACACTAGTGAAGAGACCCTGGAAAAAGCATACAAGCTGTGGGTTGGGGACTGCAAGACAGTGCTGGAAGAAGAACCAGCCGCCCTCTGAGATCTGCGAGCCGGACTGACGGCCCTGCCCCACACGCTGTTCAACATCGTCAGTTAGTGAGTAGGACTGAATTTTAAACAAGGTAAATACAGCAGCACCTCTGAAAGCACGTACACCCCAGAGCTCCATGGAACAAGAAGAATATTGGCATCTGACCTGATTTACCTCTTTCAATTGCTCTATTTGAAAGGGAATTCATTAGTGCTCAAGAAGCGATTGCTCAGAAGTGAAACCACTGTAGCGTAGTTCGTAGCAAGCTGCCTCCTTTGGGGGAAAGTGAGTGGCATTTATTCATTCATTTATTCTCTTATTTCAACCTGGGGGCTGCATGGCTTTGCACAGCACTGTCCCACCATGGCTTGTTGTTGGACACCTGAGGTCAGTATCTGGCTCACAGACCGTGTAAAAGAAGTGAGGCATCTTGATGGCACCACGCAAAATCTCCATGCTATATAAAAATCTTTGAGGCGGCTTGTCTCCTTCACTAGTTTTGGCATTCTGAGTCCTGCTTGTTTTCTCAGCTCATTCTAACTATCAAAAAAAAAATAAACTCACCTGCCAGCCTTTGCTCCCAGTGTGAGGCACCGTCACGTAGCTGCAGATCAGCAGATATTGCTGCTGCGAAGCCCGACGGGAGCTGTATCTCGACAGCAGGGCAGTCCTGTGTCCTGGGACTCTTAGCTACAGAGCACATGCTGGCAAGACTCACCTTGCTGCCAAAATGTATAGCAGTGGTTTTACCGTGTAACCCCCACAAGCCTCCGGTGTGACAAATACAGTACAATTTGTACCAGCGCTGCCTATAAGCGAAGTTGAGCTCCAGGCCGTACCGCAGGGACCCCACGGAGCGTCTGCCACGGGCCTCCCCGTCCCAGGCTGGCCAGGGCTCTGCCCCCATCCCAGGTAGATAAGGTCAGCTGGGGGAAAACCAAGAGAAATCAGGGGACAAGCGAGTAGATCATCTTCAAGCAGCCTCAGCATCACATCTCAGGATCGTGGCAAACTCAGAGCGGCTTATATATCAGATGCTGACTGTGAAAAATGTAAAGGCAATGTCATCTTTCTCCCTGGAGGTTGAATCAAAGGAAACACAATCAACAAACAGCCTATGAATTCTCTACTGCGTTTTTTTTTTTTTTTTTTTTCCTTATGTCATACTAGTTTGTGCTGAGGTGCTGGCCTCTGTTTTGCTGAAGTAATAAAAGCTATTAAATCTGGAAAACTTTAAAAATAACGATTCCATTGGTGCACACAGTGTGTGCCTGTGTACATTTGCAAGTGCTTGAGAGACAGAAAGACACTGGAGGGGTGAAGAATAGAGCTGATCTAATAAATATTTTTTTTCTTCTTGAGCCTGGAGAAACTGTGCCTAAAAGCACACAAAAGACTTCCTTGGCCCTTCTCCAGAGCCACACACTTCTTTAGCTTCAGGATGGGGTTTCACACAGATGGCATCACCTTGCCAAACAGACTTGTTGCCGGGCCCTCGCAGCAAACAGCATAAAAGCACATCCTCAGAGCCACGTCTTCCCACAGAAATAATCCCCTAGCACACCGAGTTAGATAAGCCCGTGGCTGAGAATATCAGTGAAATTTTGTCCTTTTTCCAGACCGTCAGACATAGGTTCATTCAGCCGGTCCCTGACAGCAGCCACCGAGAGGGGAAAGCATCGCTCCCGCCCGCAGGGGAAGCCACCGTCAGCCCTTCGCTAGAACAGAAAGGGACGGTGCAACACAAGAGCGGATGAGGACCTGAACTTTTTCAGAGCGTAAGAGAGCCCCGAGGACAGCCGTGCTGAGGGGCAACGTGCTGAGAGCCGCCGGGAGGGGAGGTGGGGGTTGTCCCTGCCCCACCTGGTGCTGGCCACCTCTCTGGGACCGGAGACCCACAGCTCTGGTGCTCCTCTCCCAGAGCTCGCAGGGATCACCTGGGTACACTCACGAGTGGTTTTACCTCCTCTCCAGGAGCCATTTCCCACATCCAATAATCTAGAAGTGAATGAAGCGCAGGATTATTGGCTGCCCAGCAGCTTCCTCCAGCGCCGCAGTCCTGCTCCCATCTACCTCCATGGAGGAGGCACAAGACAAACGTCAACTTGAGTTGCTTATTTTAAATGTCCGGGGACAGACTCTCAGGAGCCCAAAGGCATTTAGCACTCCAGTCCCATGGAAAGCCAAGCAGCAGCTTAGCAGGATCCAGCCAGACTGAACCCAGAGTCACAAAACCACACGTACACGTTAAAAGCCCAACATTTAGGACTGATGTGAGGGGACAGTGACGTGGCTGCAGGTCACCTGCCAGCTGTTCCCACTCGTTGGCTTTGCCTCCGTCTTCAGGAGCCGGTGTGTGTGTGTGTAACAACATATCAAAGGAGCTGGAGCACAATTAAGACTGAAAAGTGAACACATGATTATTATTTTTTACCCTCCCTTCTGCTGTGGGTGACAGAATACAATCAACCCCTGACATGCTTGGTTGCTTAGTAGCAGACAGCCACATTTTTAATTATATACTAAAATATGCTAAAGAACATAAAACGGCTGTGTGACTAATACGTGTATATCAAGAAAGGCATATGACAGCAACTAAATTGCTTCAGTGTCTGATAAAGAGTGCCTCTGCCAGGCTTGTCATCGAAAGATCAAGGGAAGGAGGTGGAAAGTATTATTAATAAAGCAGCGACTTTTTAAAATACACCTCATTGTTTGCAGTGCATTTTTTTTTTAATGTCTAGCATGAATTTAATTCTTTTCCATTTATTCAGCTTTGATTCAATTCCTGCTTTTTCAAATGGAACTATTATCATTAGACCTAAAATCTCTGCTTATTTTCTTATTAGCTTCAGTGACATATTACTCCAAAGAGAAAGTGGAAAGTCATACGGGACCCAGCTGTGTTCTCTGAAGTGCAAATTCTTCATAGATTTCTTTTAATAAAATTACTTTAGTGGTCAGAGAACAAGAAATTATTTTATTATTTACATGTTTTGAAGTAATTTCTATTGCAACAACCTGCTCTAGAAACTGCTTTGTGACAGGAAAAAAAAAAAAAAAAAAAAGATTATAAGCTCTGATATTTTTTAATAAAGGAGTATTTATGCAGTTATCATTCATGTCCAGTCAACAGTAACACTCAACGTACCCAATGTAAAATGAGAATCAGGCCAGAGGTCTCGAAGACACTAAGAGATTTTGAGTAAATGTGTTTAAAGTGGCTAACCAAGCAGCGCTGGGTGTAACAGCAGCTGCCCTCCTCCTCGTACGACGCCGGGCGTGCTCAGCCGTTCTGCGCGTGTCCGTCTGGAGCCGCTACGGCCGGCACAAATTACACGCTGCGTTCCGAGAAAACGACTTGCAGGCGACGGCATTAAATCCAAGCTCACCTTGGAGCGAGGCGAGTCCGCAGGCCTGCGCCGGGGTGGAGCTGACGCGCCCTGGGGGGATGTCGCCTCCGCCAGCGCCGGGGTGCAGCCGAAACCTTCACCGCGGCGGGGTCTGCGCCCACCCGGGGAAGCCTTGCCCTCCTTAAAGCCTCACAGCCCGGTGGAAAGGATGTGGCCCCACAAGAGTGTGCTGTTCCCTGCTTTTTTTTTTTTTTTTCCATTAACATCTGACTCTTGCTGCTATGGAAGGCGGAAAGGAGGGAAGCCGGCGGGAGCACCGAGGCCCTGCTGAAGGGCGAAAGAGCAGGCGAAGCATTTGAGGGAGACAAGAGCCCCCAGAGCCGCGTGCCCCATCTCCCAAACCCTGCTCAGAGCCCCGAGCGCATCCCGGGGGCCCGGTGCCTCCCTGCCAGCACCCGGCTCCCGCAGGGAGCCAGGCGCTTGTCCTCCCTCCCAAAAAATTGCAGCTGCCCTACCTGCCACCAGCTACAGCGAGGCCGCTGCTGATGGGCTGTGCCCAGCTCCCAAAGCTGCCCCAGACACCCAGTGCAGCTCCCCCGGCCTCCCCTGCCCATCAGGTGTTAAGGATTCCTCCCACAGCTCCTTTGAGACAGTATCCACAATACGCAACCATGTGTATCAGCCCCGTGGTAATCAATATTTAGATGTGTTATATGCCCTGGCTCGTCCTACTGACCGTAGCAGCCTTCTCATTACCTCGCACAGCTCTTGGACAGCGTTAATGAAGAGGTCTGTTGCAGAAATCATTTCCCTCTTTGATCGTAGAGCACGACGGTGCCTCAGCCCCAGTGATCCCAGCCCCGGGAAATGCAGGGATGGGGTAAAAGTGGCAGCAGGAGGGGCTGGGAGCTGCCTTCTCTCCGAGGAATCGCAAACGACAGCATCCACCCGGCGTTCAGCACCGCTGGAGTTTGACAGAAGCCAACTCACTCCTTTGCGACCTAGGTGAGAAAGTCATAAAAAGGGAGAAACTGCAGATTCAGGCCTCGGTGGAGACATGAGCCTCAACACATGCCTGTTAAGAGAGGCACTCTCAAAAATTTAGTTAAAATGGGACAGTTTCAAGTAAGGATGCACTTCAGATCACAGGCTAAGGCAGCAGCAGTGCTCAGTGCACGTGCATTTAACCTGTGAGCCAGCATCCTATTAAGCCTTACTGATCTTAATAAGTCAGGGACACCTTTTCAAGCCATTCTCCTGCAATTTTAAGCACGTGTACTTCAAAGGAGCTGGAGAAAGAGAGGTTATGACAACCATTCAGTGCCGGGACTTCCCCCAGACGTGACAGCAAAAGGAGCAGCAGCTGCTGACGCTGCAGAGGCAGCTCAATCACCATCTCCTGGCCCGGCACCGGGAGCTGCCGAGCTCCCAGCTGTGTCTCCTTGGGCGGGAAGCACGATGTGGTGACCCGGTGGCAGGTCCTGCCACGCTGCTGCACCACGCAGCTTCCCGCAGCCCGGCCACGGGGCTTTTCCAGCAAACCAGACTCCACCAGGGGTTGGTGGCTTTATTTTTAACATCCACTTCCTTACCCCGCACAGAGTTTTTCAGGCTCGTCCAAAGGAACTGAAAGGCTTCTCACCAGACCTGCTACCACCTCTGTCCTGACACACACTGAGCAACTGCTTACAACCATTATCCCCACAACGGGTTTTCTCCCTGCTCCTCCTGAGCTCTGCAACCCAGCCGAAACCTGGAGCTGCTCCCACTGACAAGCAGGAAAATCACTCCCTAAATGCAGTGCTAGCACAACTGACCACCAAAAGGAAAGCCAAAATACATCTAAAAACTCAAACTCGAAATTATATCCTAGGCTGCTGATAAATAGATTTCATATTGCAGTACTACACCACCACATTCTAATACTCTACTGAATTTCTGCGGAAATAGCTGGAAACACAATCTTTAACACAAATATCTTCCACAAAAAGAGAGCAGGGCTTTTCTACAGTAGTCCTAGCAGAGCCAGGTAGCTTCACCCAGCATTTTTTGTTTGGTTGGTTTTTAAATGGAACGATGCAGGGCAGCAAGTAATTTTTAATTGTAACCAAATGAAGTCTTTTCTACTCCTAAAACGTATGAGATTTTTAAGACAGGACAAATTCCAAACTTCTGTTGTTTGTTTTCAGGGCTTAAGACCCATGAGATAATAGACATTTAGTCACCACAGCTGCTGCAGCAACGTCCACAGAGATGGCGAGGACTCCAGGCTGTGAGCACAGTTGCAGAACATGACCGGAAGGGATGAAAGCAACAGAGAGACAGGGAGAAATCATGAAGATGGGAAGACAAAAGAAAAACCCAACTGATTCCTGACCGGCACGAGCTGCAGCTCCGGGCACAACCCAGGAGCAGCTGTTTGCGTGTTGGGCGAGCGGAGTGACCCAGGGGGTGAGCAGAGAGAGGACGGGGATCTCTCCGTGCGCAGGCCAGCCGGAGGAGGTGAGGAGGTGCTCCTGCACAGGACGGCGGGGGGTAGGTGGCTTGCAGGAGGGACAGCTTGGCGAAGGGGTGTAGGTACCCCGAGGCCTCACTGAGCCCACGCCTGGCCCAGGGCGGCTGGTGGGAGGCGAAGGGTGATGCAGCCGGGCGTGGTTTCGGCAGACACCCCTTCCAGAAAAGAGGGAGGGAGGGAGGCAAAAGGCAAGAGCCCACAGGAGGGGAGAGAGGCAACGGCATTTTTCCACGTCCACCTGTTTAGTTTCTTATGCTGGACCATAAGCTTTGGGTCTGTCCACTTTGGCGTGTATTTGCAAAGCCCAAGTGGGGCCTGATCCGGAGCTCTGTTCCCCTCCGTTCAACCAAAAGACAAAACACAACCAGACAGCTCTGGTACAACCAGAGTTACTGACTGACAGCAGGTCAGGAACACGAAGACATCCATTGCAAAGTCACAAACACAGGAGCACTGCTGGGACTTCAAATGCACAGAAAAAACAAGATTCACTTACATGGAAAACGAGTGGCTTACACAGACGTATGTGAAAAACCAAATGCTTTAATCCATCTATCAAGAACAACAGTTCAAATTATTTCATTGGATACATTAATATTGATCCATAATTTACAGTGCTATGGACCATACACAAATTATTGCTGCAGTCAACAGCAGATGAATATCAACATTACAGTACCAAGCATCATAGCAAGAGGCAGTAATTAATGTCACTTTTTCAAGAAATATAGGTATTTATACTTTTATCAACATCCGCTTCCCCCCCAGTGCATTTTATGTCAAACAACATAAATGTAAGTGCATTATTTTGTGCTTTGTGCTTTCCTTATGTACCTTCTTTTTGCTTTTACAGGTTGTAAGAGTTAAATATTGCTTTGTAGGCCAAAAGCAGTAAGGAAGAACTTCACGGTACTCTGCACATTCCTGCTTGCTGCATGGCTTTGGCAAAGTGAGAACTGGTAGGCATCCCGCCTGCCCGCTCAGGGAAGCCACCACCAGCCCGGTGTCACCCAAGACACCCTCATCAGACTGGGCAACAACTTCTGTCCATCTCACTCCACCTAGTTCATGCCAAACCCTGCCTGTAATTGCTGTCTCTGTCATCTGCCATTGATCCCCTGTAAAAGGTCCCGGCCACACGTTCCAGGGTGCTCAAACAGGCAAAGACATCTCCAGTTAGCACCCGCCCGGAGGTCCGTGTCTCCTAGAGGTGTCCCCACTGCAGTGTCAGCACGCGTCCATTCAAAGGGTGGGCAAACTCAGAGGGGGGCTGTAGCCTAAGGAAACATGGGGCAAAGAGTGAGCAGGGCACAGCCGAGTCCTATGTTACCCCAGAGCAACACGATGTACGGAGAGCACACAACACAGCTGCTGGGGCCACAGTGACTTTTATCAAGAAATCCAGCTCTTGATGTAACAGTTTTCCTTCAATCCTAATTCATCTCTGTGTAGCATGTAGCCAAAAATCAGAAGTCATGGCTGTCAACGAGTACCAGTGGTTTTACGTAAGCTTTAAAAAAATATTTATATACCACAGTCTAGACTTCAATTTCTGAATGCCCAGCATGGGCATCAAACCTAAAGCCTTATTCAATATATTCAGTGGTTCTCAGTTACCACACTCAAGCGCGCACCCCCCGATTTTGTTGTACAATGCTGCAGGGCTGTCCCATTTTACTGGGGGAAGGTAACGCGGCCTTGTGTTACAGCTACAAGCATTTCGCAGCCCCGATTTTCTTTACTTGTCACCGTTACCAAACGGCAGCACCAGAAGCCTGCACCCACACACTCAGCTCGGAGCTAACGACGGCGCAGCTGCCTTGCAGGGAACGGGGAGCGTTTCCCTGCGCGAGAACCACGGCGTCTGCAGCGCATCCTGGGTCCTGCCCTGGGCCGGAGCTTCGCTGCTCTAGGAAAGACACATTCCCAAAAAGCTGTCTGGGGGTGGGGGGGAGAGGCATCATTATAATCTAACTCCAGCTCCTCCTGCAAAAAATAAAATAATTAAAAAAAAAAAAGGTGGTTGCACCAACACTAACGCACAGCTCGCTGCTCAAGCAGAAACGGAGAGGGCCGGGCTCAGCCGGCGACAGCGGCGCAGCCCCCGGCGTCCCGCCGAGCCCCCCCCGGCCATCAGCACCAGCAGGAGTGGGGCTGGGCAGGGGCTGCTTCCAGAGCTCCCTGCGGAAACGTTATTTTTTTTTGGGGGGGGGGGGGGGGAAGCCCAGCGAGCCGCCCCACAGGCTCCGGGAACTCCCGACGTCACCCCCGGCTGGCCATCGCGACCCAATTCACATTTGGTTTCTGGACACTCACTGCTGCGACCAAGGTTTCCTTATAAAGCCTGCCAAACTGGCACTCAAGTCACTAACCGCTTCACTTATCCTATGTAATTTCCAGTGTAGCACAAAGGAGAACGGGAAGCTCTTGTTTTCTCTACGTAGGCACCACGCTACACTGCAGCGTCCTATAAACCACGGCGCTAAGGCTCTCTCTCTCCCATGCCACACTTCAGTCAGTGCTAGTCGAGGAAGACTACAACTAGAGTTTAAGGCACTTCATTCTGAACGAGATACGCTTGCCTGCCGCCCGCGAGTCAGCTGTAGGCTGCTAGTGAGAAACTCATTCACTCCGTCTAGCTCGTAACACCACAGGTCACCTCTGTAAAACACCTAGGCTTGATATAATACAAGTATAACTACCAGTATTGCATAGGACTACACTTGAGTAGATAATGCACCGAACTACTTTTACAACATTGTTGCATGTTAAAAATTAATAACATTGTTATCAAGTAACAGTTATTTGCAGATACAGTAATTTACTCTTTTTTTTGTTTGTTTGTTTTTTTTATATGTCAGCCCCAGTGCTGAAATAAAACACAAATTACTATAACGGGTATATTAACTACATAGGTATGTTTTCAAGCATATTACTACTTTTTTTTCTGTATCACTAAAAATAAATATGTAAGTTCAGTTTCTCTACAGAGTTGTTTTATTACCTAATCTAAATTTGTATTCTACCTTAAATGTGTTTAAAAACATTTTCAAAGTGAGACTGTAATATACAAAATATTCTCAAAATCTCTCTTAAAACACAGAACCCTGCATAAAAGCTTCCTTTCAAGTGTTTACAATGTACGCAGAAAACCTCCAATGAGTTTTAAAAATGTCAAAAAATTGTTGCAATATTAAGAGGCAAAAATCTTACAAATGAAATACAAATATATTTAAAACAAAAAGTTGAGGATAACTAAGGAATCCATGCAAATCAAAATAAACTGTACAATGCAATTTAAAAAAAAAAAAATAAAGCCAATTAGATATGTACAACATAATGTGCCCAGCTGATAAAATGTATCAATTTTTTTTGTCCAAAGAGTGTATACCAACTTACAGTGTTCCTGCTTGGTTTACTGTTGGTAAGCCATCAACGCGTGTTACAAAACAAAATAAAAATCTAAGAGAAAAACTCGAACCATGATCAAAAGGAAAACCCAAATCAGCTCAGAGTAAAACTAAACAGCACTCTGAGAAACAGACTCGCATCTCCCTGCAATTTTCAGCAACGGCATTTTATATCGCAATCAACACAATCAGGATGTCTTAACACCTTTTTTTTTTTGTTTGTTTGTATTCTGAGTGGAATAGGGTGGGCATTTTTCCCTAAACACTTGTCATGTAAAGACCAACTCTGAGGGACACTGTATCTTTAAGGCAGCACTATTAAATTAATACAATTACAAATTGGACATTTTTTTTTTTTTTGGTTTCTTTACATTCTTTAACTTTACATTTTGTTTCCAAGTAAGTAGGTTGCATTTACAATTCTATGATACCCCCCTCCCCCCCCAGTAGAAACATACTCTTCATTTGTAATTCTATTGCTTTGAGTAGATTTGACCAGTTCAAAGTTCTTGGCGAATCCAGTTCACAGATCCTGTACATATGCTGTACAATATTTTGGAGGCAATGGTAGTTTTAAAATAGAATATACAAGTTTCTTCACAAAAATTCTAAAAAAATTCCTATATATATAATATATACACACACGCACACACACTGGGCTACTGATGAAGCACAAGGGAAAAAAAAAAAAAAAATCAAAAAAATTCTACAAAAGGTAAATTATTTAATCTACTGATCAAGAAACAAAGCAGTTTATGAGAGGTGGGCCAAGTGTATGCTAACAAGCATGATCGGTGTCCTCCATGCTCACGCTGCTCCGCCTGCTACTCGTCTTCGACGCTCCGGGAGACACAGAGGAAAGTAGTGGGTCAGTTACCCCGACGGGGGAGAGGGTATCGTCCATCAAGATATCTTCCAGTTTGGATCCCATTTTTGCAGGAACACTGTAAGTGCCAGTCGGTTCAGTCACGCTGCCGAGGTTGTCACTGAAGGTGATGGTGCCGTCGGTGAGATCGAGGGTGGTAGTGCAGGACAGGTCTGTGTGGTGCGGCATCATGTCTTGGGTGCAGTTGTCCAGCACAGGCTCTTGTTTGATGACCCTGTTGACCATATCAGGGGAGCAAAGGCCTGTAGATGGAACAAGGGACAGTCCGTGTGCCCGAGCTTGCATCTCGAGTTCCTGTGAAGGAGGATAAGGGACAAATTAAAAAAAAAAAACAAAACAAAACTGAAAGCAAAACCCGTCATCTTACGCTCTTGTGTACCGCAACTCCTTCTGTTGGAAACAAACAGTTTCCTCCCTTTCCAGCAGCGACAAGTGCTTGCACCTTGCACGTTTCTGCCCCGCAGATTTCCACCTGAACATCAGTCTCTTCAAGAGGTGGGTGGACGTGACCCCACACAGGTCCTTGACACTCCTCCTCAGAACTTACACCAGGGCCAAAACCCATCACCCTGTAGAAGACACATTTCCCCTTGAGCCACTCCTCAAACCAGTGCCATGGTAGGCGAATCTGGCATCAGTTCAGGTGAGGAAAGCATTTAAAAGTTGGGGGAAAAAAAAAAAAAAAAGAAAAAAAAATGGCAGAAGTGTATGCTTAGTACTTATTTAAAAGTCATATGTGAAGGCACAGCACGTCTCTATGATGCTTGTCATTTCCTGCTGAGACACTGGAAAGGACACTTCTCATTCTGCAAGTCTGGTAGAGGTGGAAGTAAAGAGGTCAGGCAAAACTGAGCAACGATATTCCTGCACTGAAAAATTATAGGCAAGTCACAGGTGGGCCTTAGACTTCACACAGAGCCAGGATTCTTCGAATCTTCATGAAAAGTTTAAATTCCAAATTCGCATTTAATTATATAGATGCACTTGACTGAAGACAGGTAATAGAAGAATTCACTGAAATGCCCCTTCTCAAACGCTGTAGTAAGAGACGTGTTTGGCTTCTACTTATGCCCTGTATTAGGCAATCACAATCACTGTTGTGACTGTACTGTTTCTGGATATCCCTGTCACTGAGGTTGATTAACAGACCTTTTTCCATTTTCAAGCTAGGACAACAAGCTTGTAATTGGCATGCTGCAAGATCAGCAGAGAAGGTGGAACAGGGAAGCACCTCTTCCATCAGCTAACATGCCAAAATCCTGAGTTCCTTATTCTGTGCTTAATCAGAATCAACGCCAAAAGGGAAAAATACAGACTTCAGGTTATTTATTGCCAGAGGTATTGCCCATGATTCAAAGGTCTGGATTTTATGTTATTTTGACTGCAGGTGCCAGAGCAGATGGATATGCAAAAGAAGATGAAAGGTGGTTAAAAAGTGATCTGACTTAGCTTCAAAATACCACTGCTCAATGTTGCTGTGCAGAAGGGTTGCACATCTTTACTGTCTCACTCTAGCAAACAGATCGCTCAACAAAGTACAAAAACTGAGCCGAAGCTCAACCCAACCCATTCTATTTTAAAGCTGTTTACTTCCACACTTGACTCTCAGGTATTTCTAGCTTCATTATCCACTTTGTGGATTAGCCGTGCAGCCAGGCTGGCACTCTGCAGTCCGCACCCTCTCTGTGTTAGGTGTTCTTACACCCAATTCTAGATATACTGCTTTAATTACCCTTTTATGGAGAGGGGTGGACATCCAGCTATCTTTGCCCACCTGGAGAACGGAGTTGACAACAAAAGCTGTGTAGGCTGCAAGGCTAAGGTTTCCTATCTATCTTGTGGTGAAGGCAAAGGAATTAGAGAAACAGAGTCCTTACTCCTAAATCTCAGTGTAATAGAGGCTATTGGGAACCTGAGTGAATCTAACAAGGCAACAACCCATGAAGAAAACATACTCATGACACCTACTGCTCTTCAGTGTTGAAAAGGAGAACTGTTTTACAGTCCTAGAGACTTCAATGAACAAGGAAGACAAACAACTGTAGGTCCTCAGACAAAAAAAAAAAAAAAAAAAAAAGCAGCTCAACATCCACAGGTCTTGCCTGTCTTGCTGCAACAACTCTCGGAGCCCTCATGTTACATGTGCTTCTCTGCAACTGCTCTCAGAGAAGCCAGAGCAGTCTCAACATTAAATACAGTTGCCAGTCCCCAAGTTACTCACAGGGAACTCAAGATACAGTGCTGCAATGTCTGTCACCAATACACCCCTCCCTGCCCATTTTGTCCTCTCAGCAGTGTTTACCCTCCACCAGAAAGCAGATGACAGATTCCTGCAGAGCATCACAGAGAGGTTGATTGAGAGAAGACATAAGGGATCATATGTAGGAGAGACTAACCTGAAGAGTTCTCTGACAGATAAGGCCTAGATCAGTCCCCTCACATACTTTAGAAAACCCACAAGCAAAACAAGAATATTTCATCTATTACCATTCGTCCAAAGCTGCTTCAGAAGAAAAGAAAACAAGCACTAAAGCTACAGGTCAAAAGAAGTCCCCAAAGACAACAACTAAAATGAGCACACTGCCAAACAGCTGAACTGAATTTCATCACTATTGGCAAATAAATGATATATGAAGTCCCAACTCCTTAGGCCTGGCACCCAGAAAAAGTAATACCATATAAATCTTTTTCATAGTATAGTTTGCAACTTATGTTGGCCACGGTAGAACAAAAATACACCGGCCATAAGTGCTTTACTAGACTACTGGGATTTTATTTGACCTTTTTTTTAATTAATGTAGCCTGCTTTTTTTTTTCTGGAAAAATTAGCTCAGCATTGTTCATCATTAATTAAGACAGTTGATCCTTCTAACCCACGTCCCTACAAACACACTTCAGTTACCATTATTTGCAGTCACACACTGCAACATCAAGAGCATTTGCAGCTTATTTTTCAGCAAACCTGTATTCGGAGCAGCAGGTGCCTGTTGGCATGTTCCAACTTCTTCTGTCTGTTCTCAAGCTCCTTTGTGCGTTGCTGCTCTCTCTGCAGCTTACGGATGTAGTCCACTGATGCTTTTAGAATAGTTCCCTTATTCCAGCGCATATCCCTTTGAAATTGAAACAAAAGGAAAAGTTAAGGCTTGCAGGGAAGCTTTATTTTATAGTCATTACCTTCACATCAGCATCTATGATTACACCTCATATATACGTAACACCCAGCTAACATTTACTACAGGCTTATGAATACAGAAAGCATTTGAAATGCCCTAGAGGGGGCCGGAGGGCAGCCCCAGCCCGGCCAAGGGGCACACAGCCCCAGAGCTGCCCTGCAGCCCCCTGGGCTCCCCGAGGCCAACTCCCTGCCTTCTGCACAGTTTGGGACCAGCACTGTGCAGGGCGACTGAAGACCAGGGTCTCCTTTCGTTGCCTTATGGCAAGGCTGCAAGACAACAACAACAACAAAACCCCACAAGACTCTTCTCAAACATCACAGGGCTTGCTATCTGGGTGATACCTGATGTCAGCTGGGGAATTAAAAGGCCCATATATGACGTGGTGCTTCTGAGAGAGAAAGACCTGAGGCCCTTTAGCTCTCAAGAAGCAGCAAACAATAGTCCTGGTAGCACTGTATCACAGCTGTGTTACAGTAGGAAGAGAAGAGCCTAATGCAGCAGCATATTCAAGTGCTTTCAACTTAAAACTCTGGATAAAATACAAACACCACATTGCAACCTAGGGGCGATGGTTCTTCAGTCAGGGGCCTATGTGGCTCCCATATTGCCTCTCCCACATTATTCCTCCCACACTCACTTTAAAGAGAGAGGCTGCCTGCATCATCTTCTCTTCCATATCACCTTTATTTAAATTAAAAAAAAGTTCACTGCAGACTATCAGACCAAAGATAGGGCCACAAAGATCAGTGGGCTGGAGCAGCTCCCCGGGGAGGCCGGGCTGAGAGAGTTGGGGGGTTCAGCCTGGAGAGGAGAAGGCTCCGGGGAGCCCTTCGAGCGGCCTCCCAGGGCTTAAAGGGGGGGCAGGAGAGGTGAGGGGGGACTCTCTTGATCAGGGAGTATAGTGGTAGGACAAGGGGTGATGGCTTTGAAACTGAAAGAGCAGAGATTCAGATTAGATGTAAAGAAGAAATTCTTCCCCGTGTGGGGGGTGAGGCGTTGGCCCAGGGTGCCCAGAGCAGCTGTGGCTGCCCCCTCCCTGGAAGGGTTCAAGGCCAGGTTGGACGGGGCTGGGAGCCCCCTGGGCTGGGGGAAGGGGTCCTGCCCGGGGCTGGGGGGTTGGAACTGGACAATCTTTAAGGTCCCTTATGATTCTATGAAAGATCCACCTGTCCCGTAAGTTGATACTGTGCAATATTGTCTTGCTTGCCTCAGAGGAAGCTAAAGAGCCTCTCTGAAGAGTAGCTATGAGCTGCTCCATGAGCAACTACTTTAAAATAATGGAAAGTCTCCCCAGAAGCATCATGGGGCATTGATTCAGATTTACGTGAGCCTCTCAAGCTCCAGAGCAAGGGGCTCTCCTTGCTATTGAATCAGGATGGGGAAAGCATTAAGGCAAGTTAGTAGCAGTAAAATTACCTAAAAGAACTATGGGAAAATTACTACAAACAGTAGCAAATTATCAGTGGACACACAGCTATGCTCTTTATTTTTCTTCTTTTTTCTTGGAGGGGAGGGGTATATGATGGCTTCTCAGATAAACTGCCCTCCATTTTCACAGAAAGAGGGATTGGTTCTGTCTTGCCAAGCTATGATGTCTCATAAGTTAAAAGAATCCTTTAGCAAGGCAAGCAGCCAGGCAGCCAGCAAGCAGCAAAACTAGAGTAAGGTTTCACATCCTGACAACTCCACCTCTGGTACGGCAGTCACTCCTAGCATCAACCCCTGCCATGCCAAAGCACAGGGTCCTGCCAGATGCTGAGCTGCTGCACAACAGTATGGTGTCTGTTTTGTGACAAAAATCATCGAATTAATATAAACTTAAGCAAGTTCCAAAAGAGAAAAATAAACCCCCAAATAATCTTCAAAAAAATATAACGGAATCTTGAAGCATTTCTACAGTCATAGATTGCAAAGATCAGACAAGAAAACCCAGGATTTTTATTTTTTTTGTAAATTCTTTTTTTCCCCTAAGTTTTATTTTTCTTTTAACACCTCCCTCCCATAGGTCACATTATACTTACGGGTCATTTGACTTGGGTATCAAAGTGCCTAGTTCTTTTATACGATCATTAATATTAAATCTTCTTCTTCGTTCAACTTTAGGAAAAACAGCACAAATGTTACAAGTAATACTCACACTTAATTACAACTGATAAAGTGTTTCATCAAAGATTTCTTTAAGTGCTTTTGAAACGTTTGCATGAAGCTTAAAATCCACTGACACAGTAATTTATTTTGCTCCCCTACACATGGACACCCTAAGACAGAATTTCTGCCTGTACTGTAAAAATGTGGGACTGCTGGAGTGCCAGAGTTAAACTGAGACTCTAAAAAACAGGATGGCTGTGTTAGCATAGGACTCAACTGAGAAGCAAATGTTTTCCTGAGAAAAAGCATCACAGTCGAAATCAGAGACAAAAATTCAGATGCTCATGTAAATCCCAAAGCAGGAAAAGAAACAAAACATAAAATCTCTTTTTTAAATGTACTCTTCCAGATGTATGTAACATTTTGAGGATCCAAAAGTCAAATACAAATTCTCCTGCATTAGCTCTTCATGCTATGGAAAAGGCTTCTTAATAGGGCAAGGCACAAAACAGTTCATTTTTTATAGTAAGATAAAGTATAAAAGCATAACTTAAAGATCTTTTAGGTCATAAGGTGCTCATGATTTTAAAATGTTTTTTTTCCAACTTGGAAATATGCTTTCCCTTCAAAAATGGTATTTATAAAATTTCCACACTGAGAACGCACACGTTTAAAGTCACAAACTCACCACACATCTAAGACTTTAGATTAATTTGAAAGATTCAGCTAAAGACATGGTGGATTTGTCAAAAGCAACTGGATCAAATGTTGTTCCCAGTAATTCCACCAGTAACAAGCACCCAATCGCTTGGCTTATTAAAAAAAAAAAATAAAAACAGAGTTTAAAATTCCATAGTAGATTTAAGCACACATTTTACAAGAATCTGAGATATTTAATCTATGGGCATAACATAATGAAGTGGTGCTATATACTACATGCAGCGTCTCATTCAGATTTAAAACACCAGCATTCAAACACTTTACACCTAAAATCATTACTAGAATTGGTGCAAAATGCAAAGAACCAAAACTTACTCAAGTTGTGATTGTCTTTCTTTTGCCTCTCCTTAGCCAACGCTCTCGCTTCTGACTCTGTAGGAAAAATACATGCTGTGCATGTGAATGAAGTAATTAGAATTAAAGGAATTCAAACACAACGTTTCAGTCTGTGAAACATTTGCACAGGAAGCCCAATCCGGTATTTGTCAAACCAATTATTACACCCATTCCAGCAAGTGAGAAGGGTCTGTACAACAAGCTGTGCCTGTCTACAGACAACGCTGGTGTCGAACTTCACCCCTGCACCTGCGGAGCACCTCTGCCCACACTTCCCATTCTGACTTCCGTGACGAAAATGTTTCCCACGGAGGCCCTGATTCAGCAAGGTATTTGAGGACAACAAACTGCTGAAATCCAACATACCTTCTCCTACGTTTACGCTCACGTACCACACAGAAGCTGAACCAGAGGAACAGCATGCTTACTGCATTGCTACCTGTGCAGGATGTGAAGCAGGCAGGAGTCAGAGGAATTAAGGCTACGTCCTTTTGCGGCACGTGCATGCACATCACCACAAGACTCAAGGTATAATTTAAGTGAGCTATTAAAAATACTGTATTCTCCAGCTACACTAACTGTTCTCATCATATGGAAAAAAAAAAAAAAAAAGATTAAAAGTTCAACACCTTTATTAGTAATAATGTTAGAAAACAATGGTCCTTGCTTTAAGAAAAGCAAAAAGAAAAATAATGACGACCATGCCACACATCACTTGTCTCCTCAACTCGGAACTGCTCTTAACCTTGCTCCATACATTTGTTATTGGACTTCAGCATGCAATAGTTCAGGCAAAAGCATAACTAAATTTGTTATTTTCGGCTCTTGTTTGATCTTACATTTCTCAAGCAGTTTTAAGTAATTTCATGCTTGCTCTACCCCTTTTATTTTTTGAAAAAGGTGAGGTTATTAATCCTTGACCTGTTGCATTTAAGTCTCAAAACCAGCAATCATTACTTAGTTTCACAGTAAGCCAGTGAGGAGGAATGAGTGTACGATCTATTACCACACGTTCCATTATGAAAACAAAATCCCTCACTGACTCCAACAAGTTTATTTCCTGTATTATTTTATTTTTAAGGAATATGGATTAGGTCCCACTCAATTCAAAGTAACAGGTAAGAAGGGTTTCCCTCGGAGTAATGAAAGCTTACTACTTCATCACTTAGAATACAGAGCTGCCCAATATTATACAGAGTATAACAAGACACATCCTTTTCTAAAGAATCCCCAAAAAAGTTTGAAAGATCATTGCAAGTCTTAATGAAATTTGGGCTTCATCTGACATGGCCTTATGAAACAGATAGGAGATTTGTAAGGCCAAAACTGATAGAAACTGCACTCCTGGGTGAGCAGGAGTCCCATTACATGCTTCAGTAACTACAGCTGAGAACTCACAACCATCATCGATATCAGATGCTGGGACAACAGATTTGAGTTTTTGGGGGATTCTTTATCATTTTGATATTTTTACAGTCGGATGAAGAAAAGTTTCTGACAAATGCTACATTTAAATATTGCAAGCTCTCTCCAGCCTCGCTCAAACAGCTAAATCAGGAAATGGAGAATCAAAAGACTTCTGCCTGCAGTAACATGTTGATTTTAAAATCACTGGCTGTCAGAAAACACCATCAATAGTGCTTTCTGCACAAAGGCTGGGCCAGATCAATGTCAAAGTGACTGCTGTTAAATCTGAGTTTAACTCCTAAACCTCTCCTAAATTAAATGCAATCTGCTAGCATATACTTTGAACAGAAATAGCCTCACCTAAATTGTTTCTGTGTACAGGCTTATGTAGCACATAGACATTTAGCTTAGTTCAGGGCTGTGTTGGTGTACTGAGGACTTCCATAAGACTGCTTCACTCCCTGATTTCCCCTCTCTTTCTGCCTTCTCTGCCTGAAGTCTTACACAACCATTTGCAGTAAATCCACCAGCCTGGACGTCTGAAAGTTGGATGTTTACTTTGCAGTCTATAGCCACCTCTACCTTTCTATAGCCGGGGCAATTAAACTGTCTGTAATGCAGGACTTTTGAACAGTTCTCATCTCCTTCCCACCTCCTCTTGCCATAGTTCCATTGCTGTACAAGCTTTTCTTTTTTCTAGCAGCCACAAATCATCGTGCAGCTTGTGTGTCTTCATTTGGTGATGAACTCAAATTTTGTGCAGTCATATAAATGCAAATATCCACCAGCTCAGAGATGTGGCATTTCCTCCCGAGAAGCTGACTCCTGGGCTATTAAAACTGCTCTACTTAAACTAATTCCTGCCCAGAACCTGCTTTGCAACTGCGTCAGCCTGTGAGTTTTCACAACAGAGACCCAGAAAGATGACAGACAGACAAGAAAGAAACTATGCCTGTACCACACTGCATACAGTATGACTCCCTCTTGGGCTTAAGAACAGCCATTTCTGGGTATTAAGATGATTCTGTCATCAGTTCTAGAATGGATCTCTATTTGTTCATCCTGCAGACAACCCTGCCTTGAATACTGCACCCTATGTGTGGCTATATCCTTTTAAGTGAAGCAGAACAGCAAAAACAAAACATGCCTGAGAATACAAAATTTCTTATTTCTTCCTTCAGACTACTTAGCTTCTATACACACGCACCTGAGGAAAGAAGCTTTTATTGTCTCCCTTCCCTCCCCCTGCCTCCCACGGCTTATTCAGAGAGCTGCTGGAAGAACCCACAGGACAAGAAATGTGCAGGATGCCTCAATCTCATCTGAATTTAGGAGATGCGTATTCTCTCTCTTGAATGCTGAATTTTACACTTGATAGGATCTAGGTGTCCAGGTTTCATACTACAACAGGTTATTTGTTCATTTCTACCCTCCCCCTACTAGAGTACAGCCTCAACATGTAGCATTCCTGGACACAAATCCCACAGAGACTCCAGATGTGAAGTTGTTAATGTTCAGTGTTGATGAAGCAAACAACAAGCCCAAACTAGAAAACAGCTCTGCAGGAGATGCCTAGAAGCTTCCTGTGACACAATGTTTTCAAGGTGCAGTTTTGATTATAACAACCAGGGACTTGATCATCACTTGTCACCGTGAACACACACATGCCCACACGTGAACACAACCGCATTGCTGGCTAATATGTCTGCTAAAAAATGGTCTGCAAAGCAAAAAGTAACTATTCATCCACAGTTTCTTTCTCATTACTGAAATTATGTCCAATATCACCTGAATTCAAACCAATTATACTGTTGCTCCAAGGTGGTATTTTAAACATATTTACCTGTGAGCTCCCTTTTTATATTAGGAAGATTAGCTGGACATGAGTTGCTGATGTTTAGTCCTGGAGGAGGCATGCTTTGGTTGCCATAAAGGTCAATCAAATTGCCAGACACAGGCAACTGGAAAAGATAAACAAGGAAAAAGATCATTTGCTTTGCCCTTATGAAAGGCTTTGTACAGAAGAACAGAGTTAGGATCTGCTAAGAAATCTGTGCTCTTTTCTATGTGCAAACAGAGCGTGCAGGAAGGTCAGCAAAAGTCACAGATACGCACAGGCATGAGGAATAAAATACCTACATTGGGGAAATTCTGTCCTCTCTCTCCTCAAGAATATGCAGACAGACTATGCAGAAGAAGTAACATGCTGACAATATTGCTGTATTGTTGCTCCTTATTTTTCAGTGAAATTATTCAATCTGTACCCCCATCACTTCTCTTACTCAAAACGTCTGAAAGAGCCTCCAGAGGAAGCCCTGCTTTTACCAAGAGTACATGAGTAAAAGTACTTAGCAAGTTGTCACATGATTGAAGAAGAACACTGTATTAATCAATCACATTCTTCATGTGATTTGAAAGCTACCTACACAGAAAACATTTAAGTTTACTTTAACTTGTTTTTCGCCTTACATAACAAGAACATGCATCAGCAGGAGGAGGATTATTTTTACATTCAGCTTCCTCAATTACTTGTTCATTCTGCTATTCTTATTTAGGCATGTTTAAAGCCAGGAGATTTATACAGAAATAGCACAGTATTCCAACAAGACTTATCAAAGATATCCCTTTAAATTGAAACTTATTTAAAGCTTACGTTTATCTCAAGTGGATTATTTTACCCATCTCTCTTTTGTTTTCAAACTAGGTTTTGAAAAGACAGGTATAAACCACTTTGATATCTTATCTAGGTGGCAAATACTTCTTATCATCGTTGCTGCAAAGAAAACCAATCCCTCCAAGGCACTGATCCTGCAGAGATTAGAGTATTAACTTTACACCCATGTAAATAATGCTGTTGAATACAATGGAGTGAGCCACAGCCTGGACTATTAATCTCCTACTGATGGTCCTTGTCAGTCCGAGACCTAAGAAAATTTCTCTGCCATTTGGAGCTACCATAAGAAGCAAAGATGATACGTATCCATTAAAATACTACTAGCTATAAACCATGCTGATAATTGTCTTGAACAGACAGTGGCCAGCAACAAAGTCCCCTGACTCAGTCTTTAAGTGACAGAAGAAAAATGTAAATGAATTCTCACCAAGATTCAGCTTTAGAATTCCTTGCCCTCCCCTTAGTTCTTGAATCCAATATAAAAAAAAAAAAAAGAAAAAAAAAAAAAGAAAAAGGAAAATAAAATAAAATTTTTAAAAAGGCACATCTATAATAAAGATAAGGTCACAGCTGTTCCTCACAGATTATGGTCCCAATTGTGACCTACCCACATTAATGTCAGGGTGACCACTCACTCTCACTGCTCTACAAGGCTGACCCTTGTAGCTTTTGGCCCCACAAATGCGTCCATGACACAGGCACAGCAATAGCGTCATACACCCTTCTGACTTGGATGTGCTTTTTCTATTCATGCTCCTAAGCATGGGGAGAGCACAAAGACCTTGTTTGTAGCCCAGGGACTTGAAGTTCAAAACCAGACATGTGAAATCTAATTAGGAATTTGGGGGAATAAAAAGATTTTTTTTTTCCCCCCCCTCAGAAATCTAGAAACTAGCATCTCAAAGCCTGGGTAAAGCAGCTAGGTTATAATGAAACATGGAGAACAGCTAAGGTCACCAAGCTGCTTTCCTTACTGCAAGATGGACCCTGATTGTTACAAGTTTGTCTTTTTTTTTTTTTTTTTTTCCTCCAAAGGTGTCAACACTGTGTGCCAGATTTCCATGTAAATAAACAGGACCTATGTAAGCAATCACCACAAAAGAAGACAGTAATGCAGGCAGCAGCCGCTGAATGTCCTGCAGAAGCTGCAGGCACCAGAGGAACCCAACCAAGAGCTGTGCAACAACCAAAGCAAAGCACTGCTGATGCAGCATTAGCTAAATAAGGGAAGATATTTGCACAGCTGCTAAACGTTGCAGGTTTGAAGGTACACATGGATGCTTATCACAGAAATTTACAATAGGGGTAGATGCCAACAGTCTCAGATTAAATCAATGATCCATAAGCAAAGAGACTGACCAGCTTCTTTTTTTGACTATTTTTCCCATCAAGCTGAACTGCACAGTCAAAGCTTCAGTTTTCACTTTTTACTATGTGTGTGACTACATGTATGGTCCACACTCAGTATGAGTCTCTGAGAGGCCTCTTCTCCAGAATGGCTGCAAGTCACATCTTTGGGACTAACCTTATACAGTTCCTTTCAAATGAAAAAAATATAAGGTGCATGCAACACTTCAGCTCATCTCACATGGCTAAAATACCTGCAGTTAAAGGTAAGTTAAAACTGAGGCACATCCTCTATTCACAATTATATTCCAGGTTCCAGAGGAGTAAAATTAGTTGACCTGTAAAGTTAAACCAGTCATCACTAGTGCAGAATTCAGGGAACCGGCAAGGCGAGAGGACCCCGATGCAGAGGGCATTGGTTTGAGAGGGACAAGCCAGTAGTGCTGTGAACACACAAAAGCAGCCTCTAGGCTGAAATGGGGCCAAAAACAACTCAGAAGGGGCTTATAATAGGCATAATGCAGCGACACCTAGGCATTTATTTCAAATGCTTCCTATTAGAAGAAACAGGAAAGAATTAAACATTACTTGCAAACATTTCAGCTCTAATCTGTTAGTCAAGCCTTTCATCCCTTTCCCCAAGTAGAAAGAGATGGAAAAACATTCAAAACTCCCAGAGCCATTTCATTGGGAAGATGGAGTCTCAAAACGCTGAGAAAGACATGGAATTTTCTGGTGCTAAGGAGGTTCCTTCTCTGTCTTCTCCAAACTCTAGCATGTTTCCAACCTAAATATGCCTTCCTTAAGGCTTTCTTAGCTACTTCTGGCTAAGAAGAAATTTAAATACAGCATCATTCTGATCATCCACTTTTACTCTCCCAAAAAGTAAACAAAGGAAGAATGGCTTATGTCAGGCTTAGCTTGTTATCTCATTGAAGTAGCATGATCTAAAATGCCTTCGTTTGTGAGATTTCATATTTTTAGGCCTTGGCTTCACACGGTGCACAAACATACCAAGCAAAACAAATTTCAGCCTTCCTATCACTTTGCATCTGCCTTTTTTTTTTTTTCCCTTTTTTTTTTTTTTTTTAATAACTGCTTTTATAACAGAAATTTCAAGTATGGTAATTATTACTGAAGATTCATCATTGTGTACATTCAGGGGAGTCTGAGGCCTTCCTTTCTCCTCCACTACTCCAACAAAACAAGCACCTACATTCAGGTCATTCAGGCTCTGTATAAAAATCACTGAGGCATCAGCTGTGGGATCAACAAGGCTGTTTCTAAGGTATCAGTACACTCGGGAATGGATTCTGTTCCCCAGCTCTTTCAGCTTACAACACATTGTGTTGTTCCCTTACCTACAAGCACACGCTCCAGCAACAGGCCCTGAAATAAGACTCCTCTCTACTTCTAGAGTTTAACTTCCACAGGAAAGTCACATTTAGAAGTGGAGCTGCACATTTTCACACGGCTTTCCATATCAGACTCTTGCTAGAATTGATTAGTTGGATGAATTAGTTGTAATTCCAACTTGTCATACAAGAGTATTTTACACAGTTCCTAGCAATTCAATTACTAGGTCATATCTATGCAGAAAACTACTGACCATTTTGTGATACCTTTCAGCACAGAAGCAAAGTCAATTAACTTGTGACCCAATACCAAAGTTTACAAACACTTCCACAAGCAGTTGATTGCAGTGAGCCCTTTTCAATTAAGAGGTACTTGGAAACTTCCCTCAGCTTGCTCTACACAGAAATCTCTGACTTTGATTATCAATTAAGTACTGTTACCAAATGTAACAAAATGCTCGTTTTGTTCTTTGTTGGTTATGGAACAACAGCAGCCTTTGTCATGGTCTCAACACTGCTATTTATAGGTTGCATCTCTTTAGAGACCATTTCCTCTCTTGATTTCTTCCACCTCTGCTTACATCAGTCTACAGACATTAATTCCTTATTAGTCTAATGCTGTGTGTTTTAAGAACTAAATCCTGTTCCAAAAGAAAAGTGTCTGTTACATCAGGTTCATTTTACTCAAATCAATTGCTGGGAAACATGGCTCAAATTTCCACCTCTTCAAAATTGGTACCAGATTAATTCAGAGACTGAAATATGCCTTTTGCCTCCAGCAATTTAAGTGTATTAGTAAACAAGTCTTAATTCTACAATTTCATATCCTTATTTTACAGACTTCACCACATACAGTGGGCAATTCCTGAAATTTCACAGCAAATGTTGACCAGGTGGTCTTTACAAGGCTTGTTGTCATGCAGTAAGCAGGAGGGTTGCAGACTACCCTAAATATTGACTACATGGACTCCTTGAACCACAGGAGTGCAGAATACTATTATGTCCTCGCCTGGGAGCAAAGAGCTACTGCTGGTACCCCTGTGAAATAAGAGAGGAAGAAAAGCACAAAGAAACCCAAGTCCCCTCTAATTTAATGGATCCCAATCCAATGGAACTTCAGAGGAAGGACCCCAGAACCACCTGGTCCCTCAATTAAAACAAAACAAAACAAAAAACAAGCAACTATCTTGAAAAACATCTTTTTCACAGGTTTTTAAGTTTTCCTCTCAAATTCCAGGACAGATGCAGTTTTCAAGTCATCTTAGATTCAAGAAAAACTCATCCCTTCCAATAGGACTCTGCAGTTATTTCTCTGTTTACTCAAAGGGCACTACTTAGCAAGGGATGCTGGTGGGCTGTTTCCTGTAGCACACACCACGTCTCCGGGAGGGCTGTGGGAATCTGTGGGAGCGTAGGACTAGCTTAATATGACATCAGACAAGTACTGTCAGCAAATGTAAACCTGTGCTACCAAATCAACGCTTTGTGGTAAGCTGTAAATTTTGGCACTAGATAAAAAAGAAACAGACGCCAGCCCTGGCAGACATCTACTCAGCCAGATCTAACAGCACTTAAGCCTACAGCAAAAAATTCACTGGAGCTACCCTCCACAAAAGATCAAAATAAGATTATGCCAGAAGTACAATTATATTAATGCTTACAGCAACGTGAACCAGAAAATAGAAACAACAATTTGGAGGTAACCTACTCCTGCCCTCACTCTCTGACTTTCACACCTCGGTGTTCTTGTCTTGTCACAGGCTTCCTACATCCCTTTCCCCCATTCAGTTTTTAAGCTTCTTAATTCCTTCCCCTTTGTTTGTTTTGAAGGTAGGCTTTTAAATTTTTCTTTCTCTCCCTAAATTTTGCAACATCTTTGCTGTCATCTAGCTAGGGACTTATCTCCATTTAATATCAGATTAAGCTAAAGCTGTGATGTTAGAGCTAACAGACAGACTGAGTGTCTCTGGACAGGGATGCTAACACATGCTTAAGCGTGGTGTACAATTTCTTATTTGAACATGACAAGATACAGGAACCTGGAGTGCCGGAGGTTCCTTCTAGGTTTTCTGAAACCAAGTATAATGTCCATGGTGATTTTTAATATCGATGGGTATAAGCTCACTCCTGTTGGCCCACTTCACTCCTCTGTTAAAATCCTCTCATGGACTAACTTGATATTGAAATGAGAAAAGCAAAATTGCCCTTTGTATTCCCTCAACCTGACTCCAGCTTGCATTTTTATATTCATCTTTTTCATTGCAACTGTATACCTTAAGCTCTTCAAAGAAAAACTAATTACACTCTGTGGGACAATACAATAACTACTTAATTGCTTGGAAAAAAAAATAACGCTATGGTTTTGCATTCTCTCAAGGAAATACAATTAGATTTAACAGGGAAACCAGAAGGAAAGGACCATTGTACCGTATTCGCCATTTGCAGGGCTGGGTCCATCAAGCCAAGGATTTCTTCATTGTAACTGGACTCCAGACTAATTATATCATCAATCACATCATCCATCTGCAGCAGAAAAGGTGGACAAAGGAAAACGAAACAGTTATCAAAAGCAATAGGATACAGAGGCCTGACAAAGCACTCCAGCCACACACTGGCTCTCTGCAGCACGGGCCCACGCAGAGGCTCCTGTGCAGTTCTGCCACACTCCAAATCCAGGCCCTCAGCCCTGACTCCCCACTTTTCAGCCAGGACAGTCAGGTCACCACAAAGCTGAGGCTTCATGGTCTAACCCACTCCTCCCACCAGCAGCTACCCTGACCGAGCTGCCCACGGACACACCGTTCCTCCCACAGCAGACGAGGAGGTAGCTCCCCATAACAGGAGCTCCGCTAACGACGTGAACGCCTCTCCCCCCCACAGCACTGCCTGACCACCCTCCACCTCCTCCCTCTTGTTCTGGGGCCAAAATTTGTGTATGGACAGTAAAGTCCAAGCTCCTGACTCCTGCAGGGGAAGCAGAGGGAACAAAGGCTTGCTGCTGGGTGACAGGCTGCCCACCCTCGACAACAGAATCCGTTGGATTCACGTCCCTCACACGCCCTCCCAGGAAGCACCATGCAAGAGCAGCTCGACGATGATTTTAGGTGCTGCAAGCCATCTTCTTTCTGGGGCTGGGCTGGAAGGTGCCTCCGTAAGCTCCTGCATGGTCAGGAGAAACAGAACCCTCCAAAGCACCCACACAGGTGCTCCAAACCTTGCTGCAGGATTGACTACTTCCATTTTGCTCACTATAAAAATGAAGCTTAAATGACAGTCATCTACAAAATTAATATGTAAGGTTGATGGTAGAAATAGTAGCGTATGGAATTTGTATCAGCTGAAGAAAGTGTGATCAGAACGAATTACAGTGACTGGAAGTGAGGGCAAGAAAAGAACTAACAGTTACAGCCCGTAGCTGAAGTCTTGTTACTAGAAATAAAAACCCCTTAGTTTTAAAAAAATAAGTAAGTAGAAGGATGACTACTGAGGATGAATTACCACAGATGGATTAAAGCCTTCTCATAATTTTTTTTAAATGCAAATGTGATCTGCATAGAAATGTCTTAGAAACTATCAGGACAAGAACACATACATGCAGTTTTGGGAAAACTTCTGCTATATCCTTCTGCTATAGCACTGCAGTGCTAGAAAAGCACTAGCACTCTCCAGATGTCTTAATACATTTTTGACATCAATGCTAATAAACAACCTTGTTGTTTTGTTCCTTAAATACATCTTATATTCATCTTCCTAAAGACACTGTGGGGCAAGTTTATTCTTCAACATAACTTCAAAGAAACATGCTCATTAGAAAGGGGACCTGTGCTCCAACTCCTGTGTCATCCAGTACCTGCATGCATGATGCTCGTGAGTGTGTATTCAGAGCCGGGCACTCACTCTCAACCCTGCTTTGCTCTTCAAATTTATAAAATCCCTGCAGAAATAAAAAGGAAAAAAAAAGAAGGGGAAAAAAAAGAAAAAAAAAAAAAAAGGCAAAGCATGGATCTGAGTTCATGGCAGTCTCAGTCCCAAAAAGAGCACAACTGAAACAGTTTCATGCACACATGTGCCTGATGACACAGCGAAGTGAAGCTATAAGTATCTTGAGGAAAAAAAAAAAATATTTGGTTACAACTGGGATGATAGGATGTAACTATTTGATTTTCATTTCTTTTGAAGCTATGGAGCACAAGTATTTTATCTTGCATGTGCAAAGCATGTTCTGCAATAACTGTTTCTCAAATTGGTACAACTTTTTCCTCACAGTGCATCCGTATTAAAAATCTGGCACAAAGGCTTAAGGGGGGAGGATGAGGGGACACAAGGAGCTCTACAATTGTCTCTCATTTGTCACATTACAAAAATATTGACATGATTCTTATACTTTGTTAACATCTTTCAAATCATCTTCCTTCAGCACCTGAGCAGACATGTAACATCCAACTACGTTTTTGCCAGCAAATATTAAGACAAGGTTGCGAAGGACTTCTAGGCATAGGCTAGTAAAATCTTATATTTGCAGCACTGATCTTATCACGAAACAGCCATCAGTAACATTTTAGGATATATTAGCTGGGGTAATCTGGCCTTCCAGCTAAGCAAGAGACTTGCTCAAGACTTACTGTAAAACTATCCAAAATATCTCAGAAAGCTTTGTTTTTCAGTTATTTTTGCTATGCTCTTTGCTCTTTCTACACAAATGAGCCATAAATAACATTATTCCAGAAAGCTACAGCTTACAAAACTGCTTTGTATTCTCCAAAGGTCAATTATTCATTGCGTGCATCAAGCAAAGAGGAAGGGGGGGGGGGGAGTAGTTTTAACAAGCGTAAACTAGTTAAAATAGTTCAAAAAAGGGGAAGTTAAAGGGACACAGTTTTTTTTTTCCAAAATGTTCTATGCAAATATATATTCATCAGGCAGACACAGAGGTAGTAGTTGCATTTTCAAAGTGAGCAGTTCAGAAAAGAAGATAGAAATCTCTTCTTAACAATGAGCAAATACGGTTTAAATCAGAAAGCAAGCAGACTGCAATTCCATTTTACTGAAGAATATGCACAGCGAGAACGTATTACCTCTTTCTCACAGTTGGAGTTAAGGGTAAGCATAGCCATTGGGCTGTTGGGTGCGCTGCTCCCAGTTCCAGGCGGCATGACATGGTCACCGGGCTGGTTTGGACATGGCAAGCTCAGGGCTTGGTTGGCATGTTTATTTGCTAGAGTGGTAGAGAGGTACTGCTTTACCTGCTGCCGCTGGGCTTGCTGAATGTGGTACTTGGTTGGATTCTCAAGGTGAGTCTGCACCTGTATGACACAATTTTTAAAAGTGCTTTATTATAGTTTTACAACATCGCTATATGTGCTATCGATTTGAGTTGTACATTTGTGACATATACACCAGCTAAGCATTTGACTTAAAGTACAAACCCGTGCAGCCCCAAGAAAGTCAATGGCGCTTCACTAATTCACACTCAGTGGCAAGAAATCAGTTTATGAGCTGGTGTTTCAGTCACTGACTTGTTAACTGTAAACCAAGAAGTTCCACTTGTTTTTCTACAACATGAGGTTTCTCACTGAAGACCAATGCTCAGGTTTTCCAGTTTATACAGATAAAGACGGCTCTGCATTCAGACCTGCGGCTACGTGACATTTAGTTTTCACTAAACTAAAATAAAAATAAAGTTTTCACTAAAATGGAGAAATAAGTTGCAGGACACATTTTACTTGTTAGTAGCTACCAATTAAAACCAAGTAGTATAGATTGCTATCCTTTATCGGATGTCAAGTAACAGTGTGATCAAAAGTTTTGTTGTTGGCTTTTTAGTTTTTGTTTGTTTTTTTTTTTTTTTAAAGTAACACATTGGTTAAAAAAAAAAGAAATATATAATTTTTTTGCCTACAAATTATTTATATCTCAGATATATGGCCTAAATCATATACAAATAAGACAGCCTGTTTATAAACACATTATGCAAATAAGATGCAAGAAAAGAAGTGTTTCTGTTCAGATCAATCACTGTCCTCAGCAACAGCTATTTTTGCATTTAAGATAAGTTTTTCAGTACTTAGAATTTTTTTATATACAAAATATGAAAAACTTCATACCAAACTATTCTCACGCACCCTAAATAAGCAAGAGAAGACAATTTTTTCCATACAAAATTTTCACCATATCCTGGAAACTCTTTGTCACCTTTCTTTGATCATTAGTGTTTTTATCAGAAGGCAGAAAACAAAACAAAATATAATAATGCTCTGGGAAGATTTTTAGTTTTAGAACAGTTCCATTAAAGTGACTTTTACTGTCACAAATGACCATGTGTGTCCCCCACTTATTTTTGTGGAAGAAATTAGTCAAAGTATACTAGGTATCAGAGGAAAAGGTTTTCCTGTATAGTGTAAGCCTTCTTAACAACAGGTTTTAAAATAAGTCTGCAATAACAACTCACCTGATAATGATTATACTCAAGCATTTCCAGCATACTGCTTATAGGTTGCAAGAGAAGAGACTGCAGTATCCTTTGCTCTTTACTATTCCAGTTTGAAGGATTCACATATGGAAGCACCATAAACAAGCTACTCCAAAACAGCAGAAGAAACTTGAATGTCACTGCTCAGACTTATAGCAACCTACACTAATTAGCCACGCATGTAGAGAAACAAACAGTTCACACAGGGGCTCTTCTTGGAAGCTATGCAAGTTTAGCCCTAATTATTGGTATTATTTTTTTTCCTCTGGCTTTGACATCATGCTTTTTCATAAACATAAAAGGACCTTTTAAGTGATGGGCTATCAAAGTCAGATTGACAGTTCGCTCAAGGCTAATTCGCTATTCATCTTTCGTTCCAGTCATACTATTAGACAATGGTATTTTTCTTTAGCACTAAGCTTAAAGGTTTTTAAGTACAGAGAAAGAAATAAGTGAACAAATGCCCTATGAGCCTAACACATATCCCCTGGCAGTGGGGTGCACTGGATAAGCCCATGGGGCGATGCAGTCCTATTTGGGCTTCCAGGCGCAGCAGGCCACCGCAGCCACCGGTCCACCCAGGACCTGCAGCCGAACACGGCGGATTTGAAAAAGCTCTACCACATCCTCAGCCTCCCTGGTGCTTCAGAGTCCACTAATTCTGCTTCAGTCTACAACTGGAGGGAGCTTTCCAGTTCGGGAATGGTTGACAATGGGCTAAAACACGTCCCAAAGGCACTTCGCTGCACTCGTACACAGTCACGGTACTGTGCGTGGTCCCTACACCTTCCAGAATTACTACTTCTTTCTATCCAACTCCTTGAAAAAAAGCCTGTACTCAGGCACAGGCATCAAAAGCTGCTCAACCAGTATTTTTTTCCAAAGTCTCTGCTGCACAGCAAAGCACACTTAAGATAGCATTTCTAGAGAGTTTAATCTGATTTGTTGCACTAAATCTCAAGACAACACAATACAGAAGTCTGCTGTGATAAGTACAGCACTTGCTTTGTCAGTCCCAAACTGCGTTATCAATCTTCCTACCACCAGTGGTAAGAGTTAGGCTACCCAGATAAGTCTATTTTTCACTTAAATTTTCATCTTCCAAGTAGATAAAGTTATCAGTAAACGAGTTATTTTCATAACGCTTATCTTTGAACATGTTCTTTTAAAAACAAGCCCTACTTGCCTGAGAGAATTTGCACTTTCCTTTTCCTCTACAGGCATCAGCTACCACGGCTGCTCTCCATGGACCCGGCCAGGGCGACAGGATGGAGCAAAGACTCTCCTCCCTGCACCAGTCTCCCACCCAGGAGAGACACCAGCAACACTCCAAGATCCACACCTCAACTCTGCATCATCAAATATCGTATTATTTATTATATACATACTAATAAACTGAACTGGCTCCATGTCAACTTTTGAAACACACACTGCCTAACCGACATAGGATTTTTGTTGGCAAATCACATACTTATTTCACAAGAATGTACTTTCCCTAAGATTTTGTTTTATTATCGTACATTAGAATAGTTTGTGTTATTTTGTTACTCCCTTTTTTTAAATTTTCTTTTTTTTTTTTTTTTTTAATGGGTTGTGCTGCCCTCAGTGTGCTGGTGAAGGCAAGAAAAAAAAAAGTTGTGAATCTTAAACAAAGGAGCTGCATTCTTTCTCAAACTTAAGTTGTAGATTTCTACTAAATACAGAAGTGTAACTACTCTCAGCAAGATTAAAATTCTCAGAGAAGTGCATCCTCTTTGGTACGTGGCAACAGATTTCAGCTGCAGTTCAGAAGCTACTGTCAGCTTTTATCTACCTCCCCCCCCCTTTTTTTTTGACAGGTGGGGGTTGACTATGGATTTTTTCTTCCTCTGCCCACCCTTACAGTGAATTTAACAACTAGATAAACATTACTGCCTATTTGTGTGTGGCATAACTGCAAAGGCAAATTATAATCTAGCCAGTCTAATTCCTGACACACCACACAGTCACTCTGGCTCACAGAAAAAGGAATATCCTTCTGGAAGTATACTGAACAGAGTGATCCAGTAGACCACATTTTCACATAGATTCAACTCTTGCTAAACACAGGCAAAAAGTGACTCAGGAAATCAATTTACTGTCATGTGTCTGGGCTTAAAATCATCAGCAGCGAAGAAGATGCTCTATTGCCTTTACAGAAGGAAAAACTACCAGAACCACCATAGTCATTGCACACTATATATGCACAGTTCTCCAAGGACATGTCACCTTCTCATACAAACCCAGCAGTGAACCGAAAACCACAGAGAACTGCCTTTCCTGTCATTATATTGCTCCAAGATGATGTAAAGGAGAGATTCAGGGACTGAACATTCCCTTTTAATCCACAGCTTGTCAAACATACTTTCACATTTGAATACAGGAACATATTATTATTCTCCAAATGGAGGAGAATGTGACACAGCTATTCCTGCATGTCAGTGCAACAAGGACAGAAGTTCGTGCAGGATGGAAACAGCTTGACACACGTTCCTTCTTGGACAGACAGACCAGTTTCAACTACCCTCACTCTGGCCAAGTGTGAGGCACAAGAGGCTATACAGAAGGCATCTGAAAAACTTCAGTTTGATTCTTCGTTGTGTCACTTACAAGCTTCATCACTGAAATCTGGTGGGGATTACCTTTATGAACTCAGTGGTTTTTGTTTAGCCTAACTCTGTCTTTGGCCTAGAGCATCCTTTTCTGCAGTCTCTACATCAAAGAGAGCACAACTGTGCCTGCTTAGGCAAATGTCCCAAGATGCACCAGTCATGGTCAGGCTGTAGATAAGCCACAAAGCAGTCTTACTTTTTGACAAAATATCTCACAAGCAAAAAGCTGTAGAACAAACTCTAAACCAAAATTCCACTACCCCAGAATTTGAAACCATGAATAAAAGCTTTGACTAGATCTAATTATGGTCTGCAGCCCCTTCTTCCCTTCGGGGTGAAGAATAGGTCCTGTTCTTCCAAATTCGTGAGACACAAAGTGAAAGATGGTAATTTATTGGTTTGGATATACTCCTTAAAAAATGCAGCTGAATGGGGACATGCAAGGAAAATGGAACAACTTGAAACTGAATCCTTTGGATCTTCAACCATCTGTCTCCTGGAATTTCAACCCAAACTTTGCTGTAACACTGATAAACTGAACAGAACATTGGGGGTTTTTGAACATTCTGGTATCAGCAAGCAAGAAGTAATGGAAAGAAGTAATGGTAGTATCATCTGTAGAACTTTGGAAATTATTTAAGACAAGGTGGCAAAACCAGCTAAATTTATCACACCATAGCAACAGAAGAATTTGGCTAGGAGGAACTACAGATCGAAGATGACCAAGTGGCACCCTGCAACCTGAATTCAACCCAGAAACACCTGGAAGAAGGCTACACTTTCAATTTGTATTCAGGTGCATTTTCAATTTGCATGGTTATCAAGGTACTGCTGACATGGGTGTCAGAATAACACTGCCTTAAAAGTAGAGGCCCAGAACTGGTTGCATGCTAGAACAGCCTCCAAGGTCAGCACAGCAGAATCTCCACGGGCATCACTGCACCAGCTACTCCCGGCACTATGAGTCTCACGGGTCAGCAATTCAAGCTCCAGCCATTCTTGACATGCTGACACTGAGCTACTGTGTTTTTTCTTGAGCTGAAGAGTTGACAAAAGCAGTATAAAGACATCAGCTTGACTGCACCATATGTAACCCAGTTTAGGCCCTACAAGGCTGAGCAGGACTAGAAAAGTTCTGGAGGGAGCCACACTGATTACTCAGCACCCGTCCCTGGCTCTTTGGGGTATCCTGGAGAACAATGTTATCTCAAGCAGGTGAAAGGCTTTCTCATACCTTCATTTATCTCCAGATCTGACTGCTAATTCCAGTGCATACATCCAGTTCAAGTATCTGAATAGGGGAAAACCAGCTCCTGAGCAGCCGTCTATCTCCTTCCACATCACAAAAACAATAGTAATAACCCATACACATAGAGCAGATTTTTCCCAGCCCTTGGGTCTAGTGTCAATCAAGCAACCGTTTAATCAGTGGCTTTCACTAGCTTTAAGCATGCACACTGTATCAGTGGGAATTTCAGGTGTACTTCAGACTACATTCTTCAAAATCCTTGTGTTATATTACACATCAGTAACAGGACTCCAGAGTAGACCCGTCTACTTCCTTCAATTTGAAAAACTAAAAGTGTTTCCTGTTAAGGTGATCAGGGGGCTCAGGAATTTAAACACCAAGCACATCTGCTTGCTTAAGCACAAAGCATACAGCTCATATAGTTCCTCTGTGTGAAGCCAACACAAGCAACTGAAACAATGCTTCTGATACTCACTCCTCCTGTCAAATCTTGATGGGAATCACTCAGCCTTAATTTACTAATAACTTGCTAATGGTGGCAAGAACTTGGAACAGTGCTATGTGGCAACAAAGCAATGTACCCCCACTCCCTGTGGGTATGCAAGGACCAAATCCCTGTTGTAGAGGCAGGCAGGAGAGCTCATTCTTGGGCAGGCACTGAGCAGGGAAGCCTATTGGCTTGGCCTATGCACTTTGAACAGTGAAATCCAGAAACTAAATGACTAATGATTACAATAGCGGGGAATTTATACAAGAGTAAAAATTAGCAATTACCTGCGGCTAATCATCCTCTAGGAAAACTTCAAGTCCATTGAAGCATAGAATCATTTCAATTTGGAAAAGACCTTTAAGATCATCGAGTACAACCGTAGTTTGAAGTTGATTAACTGATGTAGGATCAAGCTTCAACCCATCAGTGCTTCTAGATGAAGGTAACTAGGCTAAGTTAGTTGGCCTGTGTTATTGATATACTTATGAATTTGTCCATGCATGGGTTTGATTTGTTTGAAATGGGTAATTCCAGGAAGCAAGCACAAACCCAGCAGATCTTGTGTTAAGAGTATTTCTTCAAGATGGAACACTGCACATTGGTTTTACCATCTCAGGTGCTACTTAAAACCACAGTGTGTTACTTGTCATAAGTACCACTGCTTTCAAACTTCTCTTACTACCCAGGGAGAAACATGAAAAAAATTTTCTACTTGAGTGTGATCACAGAATAGTTTTGTATTAACAGCCTTAAGTGCTGCATTATAACCACCTCCACAGTCCCCTCCAAAAAACAAACAAACAAACAAAAAAAGAAACAAAACACAAAAGCCCCCCAACAAAATACCAAAGTTATAAAACTCTGAAACACTCAACAGTAGTTTTACTCACTTGTGGTTTTTCCGGCAACTATTGAACAATTCAACATGCAATTTCATCACCAAAACTTTTGCAGATATCCAGACTATTCCTGGTTCACTCATGTTCCCACAACATTCACATGAAGTGAATTAAAGGCAACCAGGATAAGTAGAAAAACCATCAGGAACAAAACATTAAATGAATTTGAGGAGAACAAAGACACTTCTCAACTAGCCACACTTGAAACCCAGATGTAGAAGCAGGACTTGACCACTCTGAAGACAGCGATCATGTCCCACCTCAGGGAACAGGTCTCCTTGTCCCCCCAGCCCAGATGCCTACTGGCTCCAGGACTTCTTTTGCCACCTCTTGGTCTTCCCCGCTCTTCATCTCGCCCTTTCTTCATGGCAGGTATCACATCCCCATCTCTCTCACTCCCTCTGGCAAAGACCACCACCACTCCAGAGCCCCTGGCCATCCCCACTCCAGGGACTCACCATGGGTCCTGCCCAGAGCCAGTGCTGTGCTCAGCCTCTGCCATGCTCAGCCAGGAGCCATTTGTGCAGCCAAACAGCTTCCCTTGCTTTCCTCCCCCCATCTGAGCTTACGAGACCCAACACCTATTTCCTAGCAAAAAGCAAAATGCTAAGAACCAGGACGTGGAGTTAAGCAGTGGAGACCTCGTGTCTGTGCATGCAAAGCTGAAGATGCTCCAAATCCTCCGTTGGTGCAACACAAGTGACAAAAGGCCATCATGGTGACAGCAGTTCTGGGCTGCCCCACTGCTCTGGCCCCCACGAGCTGGGAAGGAGCATATTCCCATTCCCCAAACCACACAGAAGGAGATTCTTCTCACCAAAAACATCACTAAACCTTCCTATGAAAGTAAAGCCAAACCACTTCATGCTTCATTTAAGCAGACATAGGCTTGAGCACCAGGACATACCAGAGATTTACAGAGGACAGCTAACCAAGGCGGAGGAAGACTTTTCCCCGCACCCTTACTCTTTTTTTTTTTTAATTAAAAAGACCATTTGTTTCAAGTAAATTGCCTTAGGACTCACAGTTTATAATTACAAATAAAATACTTTTTCGTCAGTTTTCTTGGTTCAATAGAACTTTTTGTTGCTTAGACAGCTAAATGTCATGGGATTTTTAAGAAAGGTTAAAATTCTGTGCCATTTAACAATTAATGGTACCCAAAGAAAAACGCTGCAAAACCACATCCACTGAAGTGTTTTGCAAGGGCTACAAGCTTCAGTTGGGTCCACTGCAGCAGAAAGCCTGTTCAACATGCTAGTCCAGGGCATCAAAGCCGCTTTTTAAAGCTGCTTCGACTCACCACTTTCAAGGATAAAAAAACAGCAGCAACAGCAACAAATTATTTTCTAGAACTCTGAATAAAAACAGAAAGCTGTATAAATAGCTGTCTATCCTTTCAGGCTTGGGGGGGGTGGGGGGGGTAGAAATCTGAGGAGAATGACATATAAGAAAGATAATCAATTAGTGCCCCTTGCATTAGCAGTGATTTATTCTCCTTATGTTTTCTAATCCATGTTCAAGATCCTGCAAGTTATATTCACTGCAGCTTGATCCACTAAGTCTAAAAAACTTAAAGACCACAAAAAACCTCAATTATTTGATTAAAATATCGACCATGGGTTTCACTGCAATACCAGGAAGAGCCCTTCTACTATCCAACTCTGAGCAATCCAAATAACCAGCCAGACAATGGTTTAACTCATTCTCAAAGACATTTTCCCACATGCTGCATTCAAACATTAAGCAATGGCATCACATTTTTCCCCCCAAGGATGTCAGTGGCCTGAAGTAGCTTTGCATGAGAAGTTCAACCCTCTTGCTTTCTGAAATCTTTCCAGCCCTCCAAGACAGAACAGCTACCTCGTTTGAAATGTAACCAAAATTAAATTGATTGGGTTGCAATATATCATTCCCCATAGGGCCACTGTGAATTTAGTAACAGATAAACCTATTCAGTAATTTCTCCAGCTTCTCTTTTCCTCTTCCCTCCATCTCTTCTAGAGCATATTTGCTCCCCTTTCTTTTACTCCATAACCCAGGAAGAGTAGCCAGAACACTGATGATGAAGTTCAAGAGCAGGAAAAAGGTGAAGAGTTACTTTTATTGACTGCAAAATGACAAGCAGGATGAGTTGATTCTAGCATTTTACCTTAGGACATAGCCAACGCAAGGAAACAACATCAGTTACAGCACAATAAAACACCCTGATTACTTAATTCATCCAAAAAACCTGCTGAACTTGAAAACCAAGGCAGGTATGAGACAGTTATTTAAGATCTGGCATCATGATTGCAGTCTAAGTGGATTCAACAGCCATCTTCAAGCACGAAGAGTTATGAAAAAGGCACATTGTACAGAAGGACCATCATTTATATAACTAGGGGTTGTTTTGCAAATCACCAAAAATTCCTCTGTATAACGTGACTTTTTATCCAAGGGAAAGACATGAAGCAGACAAAAAGAACAAAGTTTTTGTGGATTAGTATTTAAAAACTGTTTTAGCTATAGAAGCACATGACAAGAGTATCTAAGGAAATTAAAGAGAGGTCAGCCAAATTTGCTTAAGGCGACAGGAATTGATGTAATTTGCAGGTTAGTGGCATGCTAGCTGCTGTTCTGGCTTTCAGACAGGATTCAGTCCTTTGAACTCCTGCGTTTTTTTTTGTTCGGAAACCAGCATTTTAGCTGTTTACTTCTTAAGACACATGCCATAAATTTTTATTTTATACAGTTGCTGAGAGGATACCAAAAAGCACTGCAACATTTTAGGACAGACAAGTAATTGACTTCATAGAATGTCAGACACAAATCTTTTGCTATGATTTCACCTACCCCAGGTGCTTCAGAGCGTAAATATTTTATGACTAACAGGCAACAATATCAGCCACACGATTGCATCTGACAGGCAAGTTTGAATTATGGTACTGCCATGATAAAAAGCTTAATTCAAGCACCTCATATTTACATCCACTTCTGCTATCTGCCTCTCTCATGGGGAAGCTGGGCAGCACTTTCATCGGCACTAGCGGGTTTGAGATTGCTCACAGTAGGACGCGACTGTCTCCTCCTTACAGGAACTGTCAAAGATAGAGATAAAGTTGCTTCCAAAAAGCTCTCTTGTAAGATCTGGCATAGAGATGTGAACTCAAGAGGGAGCAGTCATAGGACTACAGATATTTCAGCTGCCCGAGAGTCCAAAGCCAGTACAGACGGTTTGAAGCCACCTCTGCTCCCAGCTTCCCCTTGCAAAGCCCAAGCACAATCCTACAGACCAAGCAACACCAACACAAGATTTACCAGACCATTCTAACACAGTTCACTATCGACTTGAAAGAGTCACATCAGAGAGGCAAAAGTGTTTGTCCAACCTTATCTTCCTCTAAGGTTGCCAAGCACCGAGTTAGCCAGTGCCAGCTTTGACTTGCGGTCGCATATTTAGAGCCTGAGCAAGACTATTGCATTTCATAGGGGTTACTAATCCAACCACTGTTCCAAGTTGTCAGTAACCCCTGCTAGACCTGCACAACAGAGTATTTCACTTCCAGGTCTTTGGTTCACTAAAACCCTCCTGGAAAAACTGGTGTCTTTAATGACTTCAGTCTACTGCATTTCCCATGGCAGGGAAGAGGTGCAGAACACTGACTGTTCTCCCCAGCCAGGCCTTGACAGGTCAGACTACTACTTAAATCACATCAACGTTCACATGTGCAAAGCACTCAAGAGATTCTGGGTCTATTTCTAGAGCCTACAACCGACAGCATGCACTTTGCTATATAAAAGGAGGAACATGAGTTTTTCCTCAAATCCTGCAATACCCCCAGGAGGCAGTTTCCACAGGTGAGTAGAGGCATCCTTCTCCACACATGGTTTTGCCCTGGTTGCTCATCATTGCTCATTTGTCAAATGTGAAGAATGTAAATGAAACTGGGTGAAAATAATGTCATCTTTCATAGAAAATGAACAAAGGAGAAAGCAGAAGTCAGTTTTACACAAGATGTTGAGTAAAAAGTAACCAGAGCTAAGCTTAAGACAGAAGGAGAGACAGCACGTGCTGGCTTTAAAATAAAACTCCTTATGACCAACTTGCTAGAGACATGGAGCTCCCCACACACAGAACTGGACAGGTTGTTTGCTTTTCCAGACTTTAATAAATACAATTCAAGAAGCTTCTATACTCTGTGCCAAAAGCAGATTGTAATGCAGTAGATCTACACTGACCCTGCACGGACTTGACTTAATGTGTGCCATGCAACACTGACTTTTAACAGGTGAAACCTAAGCTAAAATAGGCTTTTTGCCCAAACTGTAAATAAAAGTTATAAAAAAGGGAAAAAAAACAACCCGTTACTTTTGTAAATTTTGAAAACCCATACCCTCAACACTGGTCTCATTTGTCACTATGAGGTTTGTGAAAGGTTGCTCAATTTTATAGTATAAGAGACAGTTTTGAGCCAAGATAATTTTAAGTGTTGAAGAATGTAATCTTCAGCACTTTGTGGCTAAGCAAGAAGCAAGTGTGATTTAAAAGTCTTTCAAATCCACAACACTAGCTTGTGAGAAAGAACTGGTGTTCTGAATATTGCCTGTGGACTACTGAAGTATTTATTTACAAAATTTCAACATTCAGCACTGAAACACAAGATAGGGAGAGAAATGAAAGATGGCACTAGATCAAGTTATATCAAACACCCAAAAGCCACAAACAGAAACAGTTGTATCCTTCTCTTAAAAAAAAAAAAAACAACAAACAAAAAACAAAAAACAAAACAAAACAAACAAAAAAACACAACAACACTACTTGTAAACTCAAATGCAATTCTTGGATTATTATATTCAAGGGAAAAAAACTCCCTACTTTGGAGGCATACTGCACATCAGAAGGACATTTTAGAATAGTTTGGGTTGGAAGGGACCTTTAAAGGTCATCTAGTCCAACCTCTACATCTTGTTGCATACTTGTCTAAAGACATCTACACTTGTTGCATACTTGTCTGAAAATGATCTAGGTGAAAGACTGCTACACTCATTGTTCACATAATTACATGGGCACTGCGAGGTTGGCAGCATGCTCTCAAGGTCACTTACAAAGCACATATTAAGAACATGCCACTAATCACAATCCAAATGTGAAAACATAAATAAACCAAACCAAACACAACCAGTGTCACATAGTGCGTGCTGGAACTGCCTGGCCTGTGCATCTACTGAGAAGCCTTCCTACCAAAACTTGTAAAGAAGCATCCAAAAATAAGAGTGAAAATAATTTCGAAAAGACCATTTATTTTAACAAACCACTTGGCAACAGACTGGCTACAGCACAGAGGACACTTGTTCTGGAACAGGCCTGTTTTGAGGCTATCCACTCTACAACAAAGACACCGCGCCACGAGAAGAAGTTAGCAAGAGAATGAAGATTTTGTTAATTCGAAACAGTTTTATGCTGTTAACATGCCCTGAGCTTCTACATGTCACAGTTAATAAAGAATTAGAAGGACTTAGCTGGGCTCTATACCACTTCGCCTACAGCTGATGATGTCTCATGTCAGCCCCAATATGGAAGGCTTGAATAAGCAGAAGAATAAAGCAGTCTAGATCCATCCATTTTATTCACACTACTAATATGATCATTAGACACAGCCTAAAATAATAATAAATCGCTGACTTCATTTAAGTGAAGGAAATGCAAGCTGGCTTACCACCGAACTCCTTGGTTTTTATCCTTCTGCTCAACGAGCTGTGATGTTATTTATGACTGTATTAAAACCTACTGAGTTATAATAAAACAGTTTCAGTACCTCAGAGTGCTTGATCATCATGTTCGCTAATGTAAGATAATCCAAGTCACCTTCATGCAAACTCCACCGGCTGTGTTCTGAAGCATTCTGCTAAATACCAGAATTAGGATTTTCTGGGGGACTCTGGCAAGCCGCAAAGGTGGCTTTTGTACTCCTTCTGCAGGGTGGCAAGCCACCACTCTGGAAGAGAATTAACCCAGGCGGCCAAACTGATGCTGTGGAGAATCAAAAATGAAAGTCAGAGCTGTCAGGGTTACTTTGCAAGAGCAGTGGCTCTTCCTAGGCAGCAGAGTGCCAAAGTCCAACACTTCCATTAGCAACATTACATCTTTTACTCCCTGACATCTCACTCACTAAGTAGGTGCTACAACTGACATCACAGTAGCCACAAGAGATTAAAGGTAACATCAGTAGGAAACTAAGTATGTTTGTTCCACTTCGATTTTAAACCCAGAAACCACAATGAAACTTACTGTTTTAGTTTTTTCTTAGCTAAAGGAACGTTGCCATAATACTTCTGTAACACAAAGACATATTTAAGGCAAATAGCCATTAGGTTGCATGACCTCACCTCTACACTCCATGATTTTATTCCCACAACAGTCAGACAGCAGCTATCGTCTGACTCTCAGAAAAAACAAGAAGAGTATCAGCTCATTTATTAAACAAGGATGACAACATTGCAGCCCTTTTAAGATCTCGGGCCTTACATACGTAGAGACATAGCATCACAATCTATTTTATACTTACAAAAACAACATCCAGCCACTTGGCCATTTTTGTAACCTTCCCCACACCTGCCCCTCCATGTCTTCCAGAGATGAGCTGTTGAAAACCCTTCTCCTCATGTTATTTCACATATGGTAGGCAAATAATTAGTTACACTGTGCAACGAGAAGCTCCTGTCCACATAAATGACCCTTGATCAGGCCAGAGGATGGCGCGATTGCATGACCATCACCTGAGCCAGTGAAACCTTTTGACAAAAACCAAGTTAGCTGTCAGCAGCCGTGTTTGTATTGCAGTTGTAACGAAAAACTGCAGTCACAATTGTTACTTCAACAGATATTGCACCAGCATGTTTCTCATCACAAAAAGTTAAGACTGTGAAAAACAGGTTATATAAAAAAATAGTCAAAACTTCTCCTGTGATGCTCATTCAGCACACACACATACCCTGGCGCAGCAGCATTTTCAGCATGTGAGCACATGTAAGACCTCCAGCTCGCAACAGACTAGAAGCCCTTGAGCCTCTGCTGCATGGAGTCCCACCAAGGTCGGGGTTAGGGCTCTTTCTGCAAGACTGGAATCACATTTTATTACATGACACCAGACAAATTCCACCTTCCCAAACAGCTTACAGAAAACTCTTTTTAATGGTTTAATCTGAACTTCAAAAAAGCACAAGCCAACAACTCACCAGGGGAGGCACATTCACAAAACACAAAGAAGAGTGTGTGTTATCATTCCAGTTCTCCAAAGGTTAGTTGCAAACACGAATTGCCAAGAAACTCAGAAGTAATAGTTTTGTCAGAAGATCAAAACGTCTTTTGAGAAAGAAATACAGGGCCTCCAGGCTTGGTCTCAGAAGAATCCTATTTTAAACCGCACTTGACCCACACTAACGTAACACTTCAAATGCTATTACAAGAACAGAACTACGTTCACAAGGGGAAATAGGCATAGTGTCTTCCACTAAAGCCATATTTATTTATGTAAAAAAATCATTCATCTCCTCTTAACACTGAAAAAAATACAAACAACACGACATGTATTGTACAATATACCTCTCATCACTGATTGATAACCTACACAAAGTTTTAGCTACCCAGGAAATAGTATGGGAACGTAACACAATTCAAGGCAACCAGGTATCAGAGTTGGAAGGATGTAATTAGAGATTAGGTGTGGATTAACTAGTTCCTAACTCATCCTTCCCCACCTTCCTCACCCTTTTTTAAACAGCAAGTGTAAACCCATTTTAGTATGTCACTACTTTTCAGGATGGCATAAATATTTTTAGATATCTTAATGCTTAAAAAATGCAAATAAACTCACACTGAACAGAATTTATTTTAAATGAAATAAAGCTTGAACGGAGGAAAAGCAAAAGTTTGGGGTTTTTTTGGTCATCTGCTAGGAGCCAGAGGAGATGCCAGTATATCCATGATAGCAAACAGCTAGGTTTTGACAACAGCAGATCTACTTGCAGCCGGTCCTGAGGACAGCAGAGCTGGCTGCGCATCCTCAAACAGCACAGTGCAAGATGTGGGACCTCGTAGGGGAATGGTTCAGAGCACTACATGCATTTCAATCCGTTGATGTCAGACAGGCTCTAGTCTGCTCTCACAGACTGAACTCCCAGTAGTGGCTGGAGAACACGAGGTCTTCTGGTTTAACTTCCTCGGATGAGAATCTAATTGGTACTCATCAACAGCACTGGGCAAAAATAAGCTAATATGTAGTAAGCGGGGGCAACTGGGAGTTTACTTCAAAAGCACATTGCTGCTCCCCACTAAAGGCAGAGCTGGCCTGAGAAGGTGCCAGTGTGGATGTCCAGCTGCTATGTTCTTGCCCCACCACTTCAGCTCACTGCTTTTACCCCTCAGTTATGCTGGTACAGCTGTTTGCAGGGCTACACTGAACCATGCAATCAAAGCCACTAAGCCGATTTAAAAAAAAGTCACTTTTCCAAAAATAGGCCTTTTTTGAAATCTCAAACTGTCTCCATAGTCCCACATAATTTTTAGTGTAGCCCCACAAATGCATATATTGGCCCAACCACAGGAGCAGCAACTAACAGGGCTGCAAGGGGCATCATTAGCCACCTTTGCTGCCACAGGCAATGTATCATGGAACCAAACCCAAAATAAAAAAAAAGGGGGCAAAAATAGGGAACTGATTAACAGCCAGAGCTGCTTCTGCTTTACCCCATCTGGTGGCCTACTGCTTATATACAGCTGGTAGCAATAGCTATTCAGGCATGTTATCTGGAATTGCAGCTACTAGAGAAGAAAATGCACAGTTAGATTAACTGTGTACCTCTAATACTTATCTGTTGCTATTCCCTGGGTCCCGCAGCAGTCAGCACATTCCTCACCCCGCATTCAAAGTGGAGCGTCTAGGCCCTGTGTGCTCAGATCACACAGAGCCACCAAGACCCGACTGTCCACACAGCCTTCCACTTTTAACCAAAGCAGATAAATGGAATTAAAAAATTTTCTTTGAGAAAATGTAAGTTTAGAGAGAGGGGTTTTCTAAGGATAAATCCTGGGAACAGGCAGAAGCCCTGTTTGGAAGCTTTTCCCTCATTACTTACATTAAACACCACAGGGAAAGGCAGAAGGCAATTCTGAAGAGTGAGCCATGTAGGAAGCAGCACCTCGCATAGAGCAGCCACTTATTGAATAAATAGGCAGCACTCTAGAGCAGACGGCACCACTTTTATTCCCTGAAAAAGCCAATGTACATTAGACAAGGTAAACTCTTTTGAAAAGCCACAGTAGCATGATTAAATACTATTTTTCCTTTTACACAGCAAACCATACAGGGCTGAACCCTTAAGGAATATATGAACTTTCATGTGAATGGAGCCCATTAAATGCTGCACAATGAATGGTGCCTGTGGTCCAGAATTCATTTCCTTTTGGAAAGCAAAGAGGACAGAAAGCTTACGATTGCTACACACAAGTGCTGACTCATTCAAAGTCATTTTACTCCTTCCCTGAACAAACTGTTTCTTTGAGACCAAGGCTATCATGGTATTTCAGAAGAGTATAGTTTTGGTGAGAGACAGGAAGCAGAACTGTAAAATAGTCAAATTAATACTATAGTAAAGCAGTTTACTCGAAAGATGACTTTTCAATCAGTAAGTTATGAGAATACAGATGACTGATGTATTTTTTTAAACAGAAGTCTCACTTCTCAGAATTTTCTGTTTAACAAGACAAGGATTAACTTTACTCTTTAATACGGCAGGAATTCACTTTAAAGCAGCTCCTGAAATGCTAACATTGCTTCAAGAGAACAGCCCTACTTCGCATGAGGCTGTAGCAGCACTAAAAGCGGCTCTGCCCCCACAACAAAAACAAGCTGTCTCACCAAAAGCGGATTTATCAGTACAGCTGCTATCAGGACAGCAACGCTGGTTAAGGGCAACAACTCTGGATCACTGATATGGGTAAACTGGAATAAGTCTTTCCTGAGAATATCACACCCTCTAGGCAGGACTCCCAAAACAGGGAAGAAACAAAAACCCCACACACCTAAAGAAAAAAACACAAGCACAGAGAAGGCACAGCCTTAAGTAGGAAGTAGAAATCTTAAAGACAAGGTTTAGTGTGCTGCCTACAGGTCCTTGTCAGGACCTTCATGAAGACCTGGGATAGGCAGATAGGTTTCAATCTTGAAATAGGTTCCTTTCAAGGAAGGGAGTATTTTATTTTAAAAATATAATTCCCATTACTTGCCGGTTTGTATTTTCCTCTGAAAAGAACAGAAAGTTTTAATTCATTGCCAACCATTACGTCCCTATGCTGAATTTTAATGGTTTCAACCACAAATTTCCTGGTGACTTTTAGGAAGGAAGCCTGAAATACAAGCTTCGATTCACCTCCCTTGACATACAAACTTCCTCTCAAATTCATAAATTATTTTTGATTTCAGGTTAGAATAACTTCTTGTTCAATACCACGACCAGCATATTTTATAGAACTGTTTACTGTCAAGGCCCTTAATTGGAACTAGGAAAGAAAAAGAAATCTCAGTGTTAGATAGGGAGGGAAAAATACTCTAAAACTTATTCTTAGGATTTTCTGAAGCTTGCAGCAATGAGCCCTTAGGCCCAGACCATTCAAGGACGCCCAGGTGCCTGACTGCCACTGAGACCCCACGCTCAGCTCCAGCGACGGCTCCCAGCACCCCTGTACATTCAGCACCTGTAGCACCCGTGGCCTGTGACGCTTTTTGGCAAGTGGATCTGCTGCTCTCCGTGCTCAAAAGGAGAGGATGGATGGATAGGAGTACATTGCTCCAAGACAGAAAAATAACTCTTTAAAATAACTGGTTTCTTTAAACACACAAGACACCTTCCTGCTGACGTCAGTGTGTTCATTTGGAGATATGACACCAATTCCAGCCAAGTCAGTAACAAAAATACTGTTGTCACAAGCCAGGGCTTCAAGTAGAAGGGTTGCCTGAAAACAGCTACTGGTATCTGGGTTGTATAAGTCACATTAATTTAGAAATACAGTAATATTTGCTACTTTTTTACGGAAAGCCATCACATGCTTCTTCAAATGATTTTTCTTTCACTAGCTCGCATCGTCTACAGAAAATCAGGATTTGTAGCACAAAGTAGAACAGGGGTATAATTTAAAACAATACAGTTGTGTCTTGCATAGCTTTGAGGATTGGGAATGTTCAACAGGAAACATGCTTCAGTTTTATCACTTAAGCTTTTTTTAGCACTCTAGCCTTACTTGCTGAGCAGGTTTATTACTTCTACTGGACGCCGGTAGCAGGTTTATTTACAAGAGGCAGTCTGCCTTTCACAGACTTTCTAGCAGTAATTGGTTTTCACGTGTAATAACGATTACATACAGCATTTAACTGGTAAATGGATTAAAGGTACCTCTGGGACATTAGTTGGTGAAAATAAAAGACAGTAACACAAGCAAACAACACAATTAGAATAATGTGTCAAACCACATTGAACACCTGAGCATTAGACTTTGTCTGAGAAAGGAATAGTCTAGAAAAATTATTTCCCCAGCAGCTGAGAGCTTTCCCATCAAATACACACACTCTTGGAAACCATAATGCCATCTGCTGAGAGATTATGAAAGTGCAACGCAATGAGTGACAGACCAGAATGTGTTCTCGGTGCTTCTGAGCATTTCCTGTACTAGTTTAATTACTGTAACATTGGCATTGAAATGCATGCTGCTCGTAATCAAGTTCAAAAGGAAAAAAAAAAAAATAAACAAAACAAACTATCTGCTTGAATTGTATAAGTTACCCAACAATTTTCAAAGAACTAGCTGGAACATCAAGTACTGGTATTTAGCGAGTTGAGGACACTAAGTCACAGTCTATAACAAGATATTGTTCCAGTATGTTAAAAAGATAAGAATATGATGTGGGAAACATAAACTATTAATTTGGCATGGACATTCTAACTTTGCAAAAATAGTGGTATTAGAATGGTGTTTGTTGTCTTGGTTTGGGGTTTATTTTTTGGTTGTGTTGTTGTTGGGTTTTTTGTTTGTTTGTTTGGGGGGTTTTGTCTGGTTTTGCCTTTTTTTTTTTTTTTTTTTAAAAAAGATACACGATTTTCTACTCCAAATCATTGCAAGCTGAAATAAACATACCTAGTTTTAAGTCAATTTAAACTATAAAAGTTTATTAACAAGTCTCAAAATAATAAACAGGTGGGTAACTGGCATCCTGTGGAAGTGCTTCTAGTGACAACCTGCAGGACTGAGTCGCTACTCCAACACCCCAGTGCTCTCTCTGCAAGTGTTTGGAGGCAGCAAGTTATTGTAGTAGTTAGGTAGTAGTAGTAGGTAGGTAACAAAAGAATTGCTGAGAACTAAAGATTGGCAGAGTAGTATTTCCACAAAGGCCATAATTTTCTTGTTGTTGCTTTTTGTTTGTTGTGTTTTTTGTTTTGTTTTGTTTGTTCGATTTTTATTTTTTTTTTAATTTACCAATCTAACAAGTATATAAAAACAGACACGCAGTTTTGCTGGGTCACAGCAGCAAGTAACAAAGACAAGCTCCCCCAGACTAAGCACTGTTCCAGGGGATGCATGGAAGATGATCGAGGACATTGTTTTTTTCTTATTTCCACTGAAACACTGTATCTAATTCTGTACCAGACAACACTGATGAGCTTGGGAGAGGTTCAGAAAACATCTTCTAAGGGATTCAGGATCTGGCAAACCTATCATAAGCAGAAGGCAAGCACAGCCTGCTTTTCCTCTAGCCCACAACAGTTTCAGCAGTGTTGCAATCCGAGCCTGACATTAATTATTAAAGGAAGATTTACAGTAATAGTAACTTAATTCTTTAAGTCAGACAGACCTAACCAGATCCACTGGCCAGCAACTGTTGATGTAACAAACTCAAACAGGTTGCTGCCATACAGAGACATTCTCCCACAGTGCAGAGGTAGCAGTGTATTATCCAGTTCTAGGCTCATCCTCTCGTTTAACTTCTGAGTAATGCTATTCCTGTCTATAAAGAAAGAACATTGCATGAGTATTTTCCTAGGCAAATACAAACCAGCTGAGTTCTATCCTCAATACAGAGAGAATTTTCCACTACAAGCACTGAAGAGATGCGTTAACTAAAATGGATTGTCTTGCTCACAGAAGAAGACATGAAGCTGGCACTCATTACTGAGAGATAAAGGGTTAAAGCTGTTACCCATTTCCTCAACTGGACAACTACTGCTATTGTAAAGTCCATATTCAGCTGAATTCCATCAGGCCATGCTTTCTTAACACAATCTGACATGTACCTCTTCAAGATCTTGGATTTTTTTTTCCTCCTTTTTGCCTCTCAGTAGTAGACGTTAGAAATAAATACACCCAAAAAGCCAAATGGTAATCCAAATACAAAGTAATATTTAATTATCAAGCTGGGGAGACTGATGACAGGATTGAATAATTTATTTTTTTAAAAAAAACAAAACAAAACACACTTGCCAGGTTCTTTACAGACAACACAATACTGTTTTTTGTTTCAAGTTCATAACTTGGCTCTTAAAGTAGTTGATAATGAACCAGCAGGCATTATTTTAAATCAACCAGTTTTATTAAATGAGCCAGAAAGGAAAGAGGCAGGGCTAATTACCAACATTCCTTGATGAATTACCTAGCGGTGTGTGGTAAATCTTTGGACGTCTTTGTCTTTATCCCCAAATTTATCCCTTACTTATTTCTCAAGAGGTTAAAGGACATGGGGCTAATTAAGGAACCAATCCAATGACAGACAGAATCATTCAAGGTAAGGCTGGTTTTTACTCTTTCAAGCTTTTGCATCTCTGCCTGGTACTTCTTAATCTAACTTTTTTTTTTTTTTTTTTAATATTACTGCTGGGGTAGGGGAGGAAAAGTGCTAATCTTGTCACGGTCAGACAGGTTGAAATTGCCATGCAGTGCTGGGCAAAATGCTACATATTTGTAATTTAGCCAATAAGAAATTCCTTAAGCCTCTCTTGAATGGCAGGAATGTCTCCAGCTTGTCACTTTGAATTCATTCACTACACAGGTTCAGTGTCTCAGAGAATAATGCTGCCGAACTAGCTGAAGAACTGAAATATTTGCAAATACACATAATACCAGAAGATTACTTTAAGCAGATCTAAATTTTCACATTTAAAATTTAATGTCTATCAAAGGTGTCAGCAGAGGCCTCCCTAGACCTCCACCCAACTCCCTCCAGTCTCCAGCACCACGTGTGGCTCCAGGAACTATTTTCTGCCAAATTAAGCTGTGGAAGCAACGAGCACAACTGCAATGATCAGCCCTGACCCTCTTCATACTTCTTTGGCTCAACCAAGGGAGTAAAATAAGGTGCTTTTTAAATTAACATTGACTGAAGTAGTACTTAATGCAAGCTGTTAAAATCTGCTAGCTGGTGGGATGCAGAGCCTCATTGATGCTTTTAATACCCAGAACTGTGGGCACCTACAGATCTCTGGGAAGATTAACTCATCTTCTGCAGCTCCAAAACAGCCACTGACACGTGATGAACCACCATTTTCCCAAGGTCTGGTAATTCAGCCATCAGATAATATGGCTAGACCATGAAGGAAAAAAAAGTGCTTTGAAGCTGTAACAGAACAAACTTAGCAAGCTCTCCTTAACTTTGCGGATGTTAAGCCAGCAGGAAGATAGCAAATCCTCAAGACCACCAACTAGGGTATAAACCACCAAGAATCTTCTAAAAGGTGATCAGAGCTTGGACTTCCAGATGCCTCTACGGTTTTGTGTGAATATATCCTTATTTCCTCCATGTCAAAAATGTTATTTCGAACTACCAGGTAACTACTGTGAACTTGCAGGGCAACAGCTCTGTGATAAGGAGCAGTTTCTCAGCTACCTTCCCACTCTGCTCATTTATCCATGCACTCTGCTCACAGCATCATTTGCCCAGAAAATAGTCCCCCAGTAGCACAATTCAGCAGCAGCATGGCTTGTCCCACAACTTTGGGAGCTGCATTTTGTGCCACAGTGACCACAGCTGAAGAGTCAAGATGGAAAGATCAGGCATCTTCATCAGCGACAGCATTTCTCTCTAGAGCTGGCAACATGTGTATTTGCATCTATAGGAAAAGGACATTTGGGACAAAGGCTGAAAGCAGTGTTTTGCACTAGCAGTCAAGCAGTCAGATACTTGTACACCGAAGCATGTTGACCCCTTGAATTCCATGCATTTTTAATGTCTAATAACCCAGGTGTTAAGCAAGAGTTTACATTTTACCTCTATTAATAACCACAGACATTTAGCACCAGTGCTTGTTTTGGAACAGCTTTCAATCCACTAAGCAAGCAAAAGATTTAAGGCCTGAGAGATACTTTTACTTACATGAAGGCTTAGGAGATATGACAGGCTTTAGTGGTTCTGTAGTTAAACACAAGTTTTTCCTTATGAAGAATTTGCTGCAGGCTTAAGTTATGTATACCAGAGTCACTGAGTGTAAGTAACCTTAGTTCAAACGTTCTATCTGTATTTCACTAAGACTCAGTCTGGCACATCACTTAAGTTCTCAATTGCAAATACATGCCATGCTTACATAACATACCAGCACACACTACTATCTACCATTGTCAGGTTAGATTAAATTAACTTTTAATCAGATAAGTGTGTCCACAAACACACATTTGCTGTAGCAGATGCTACCACACGCTTATCTTGACATCCCATTGTTCCTGTTCTTCAGAACCATGAGATAAGTCCCCTATACAATAAAGTTTTATGGTAATTATTACACCAAGAATACTATTGCTAACTGCACAGCCTTCTCTGCTAGGCAGGACTGCATTACCACCACAGGTCACTCCGTAATAAGCACACTGGAAAAGGACTAGGAGGAGGTATTTTTTTGATATAAGTCCATAGTCATTAACATCACTCAGAAGGCATGCTTGGCATTTCAAAAATGAAGAAATACAGGGTATCTGATGCAAAGAGCTTATCGTGGTGGCACATTTAAAATCTGAATGAACAATGACACGAGGGTGAAGGCAAAAGGCCAGCCTGGTCCCTGCATCCTTCCAAGCAGCGTGGCTGCAGCACTGCGCCCCTGTCAACTCGGAAAAAGTTGCTGTAAAAGGAAAGATGAGCACGAACTACAGCAATGAGACAGCATTAAGGAAGGGAAAAATGGACCTGCTGTGCTATCCGCAGTGATCAGCCCACAATACTGCCATGAGATTGGGAAAAAGCTCATGGAGTAATAAAGCAGAAGTGGAAGTCCAGGGAACAGTTTCTGGTTCTAGGCTTTGAAAAGAAGAGGCTTCATCTTGTTTAGCCAGAGAAGAGATCTCAAACTGCAGATCACCAAAGCAGGACCTGCCTTGACCAAATCCCCTGGAGCAAGGGAACTGTTTGCTCACTCTTCAGAAACGAGGGTAAAATGGATGTTTGTATCCTGAAGGGGACCTGTTATATCATCTGCTGGTCAGGAGATCTGCTTTTATCTTACTACCCGCAAAGCATTTAGACAGTGTCTAAAAGGCATCTGCACCACTGCAGGAACACGCCAGTTCATGCAGCAAACACCCACTGTGGGTTCTCACCCCAGCCCTCGAGGCTGTACTTTGCAGCAGCATCAGATGTGACTCTCCCATCTTAGTGCTGGTGCCAAATGGAAGTTGCGTTCTTAAAGCCCCAGTGGCAGGCAGAGAGGTTAGAAAAGAGACACAGGAAGCTCAACAGATTTCTTATTATGCTGTTCTTTGGTGTGACAACACTCAGGAGGAAGGAGAGGTAAACCAACCGCATCCTCAGGACCGCTAGCATTCAGCAGCGGGGACAGACTGGAACAAGGACCACACCATTGCACTACAACACATCCAGCGTAGGCTTCCGTCAGCCCTCGTGCCACGGCCTGGTGCATCAAATTAAAAACACGACAGCACAAGTGTCACATCCATGCACCAACTGAGGAACGCCAACAAGTAACATGGGGGGGACAGAAGGAAGTAGTGTTCACCCTCAATTTTCCACCTTCCGTCTGCTTAGTGAGACATGCAGAGGGCTGGATGTCAGCTGCCCACCGGTAATGTGTTTAATTCTGCAAGATCTGGTAATGTTTTCAGAGGAACAGATTTGTGATTCCACGGGCCAAAGCTGGCACTGAGCCTCCTCTCCTGACTCTTGAGGATGCTCCAGTGCATCTCCTCCCATGGAGGACATAAGCCTGCTCACACCAGTCACAGGTTCTGCAAAGCCACATTGTGTTTTGGGCAGGCAGGTCCAAAGTACTTAGGGGATTGTGTTATGTTTGTTCTGAATAGTCAACTTTATCCAGAAATCAGGCAAAACAATACAAACCACACAGCATAGCTATAATTCTATTTTTATAATGTCTCTCAATGAGCAAACAAGTGAGTCTCCAGTCTCCCTGGCCCACCTCTGTGAATATCTGCAATAAGTTTACTTTCTGGACCAGTGCAAATTATGTAAATAAAATTACTTTAAGTGCACTTATTAAAAATAAATAAAATCGAACAGAGCCGTCTTCAAAGGTAAGACTTAATCAGCATCTTGGGTGAGACTACTACCAGCAGAACTTCTCAGACTAACCCAAAGAACAAGTAGAGTATCTTGCATGGCTTGCTTGGGAAAATACGGGATGATGGTTGGTACTTTCAAGCCTTTAGACAGATTCCTTTTTTTTTGTCCCTGGATCTTTTTAAAGTTTTAAATGGAAGAAAACCCTTTTCCTTCTGTGTCTCCTAAAAGCATGTCAAGGGTGGTGAACCCCAAGTACTGCCACAGTGCAGCTTTGGTGAAGACGCCAGAGGGAAATATCACGTAAAACTCTAGCTATACAAGTCAGTGTTTCTGCCTGCTGAACAAAAAAACCTTAAAATCAGCTGCCTGGACTGATGTGGAAGACTGCAAGCCAGTAGCCTGGCAGGCTGGAGATCACTCACTTTACAAGAATCCTGCAAGTTGCTTGGTAGGAAAGGAGGCTGTAAGCAGGCAAGTGAGGTGGGGAGAAGGGGACATGAAAGACACGAAAAGCAGAACCCAGCAACTCCATCACATCAACAGGAGATGCTCCCTAAATAACTGTCAACAGACAGCTGCTAGGACCACAGGAGAAAAGCTAATTCTGTGGTATCAAGCAGGAAGACGGTAACAGATGAAGTCTGAGACAGCTACAGGGAAGCTGATTAGCAGACCAGCTTCACTACAGACCAAGAGCATATTCTCTCAATTTCTAATAGCCAAAGATTTCACCACCTTTAACAAATTTAACTCCACAAGGTATGGGATTAATAGCAGTAATATTTTTCAAATGGACAACTGAAGAGCAAAAGGACTAACCCATCATCAGGTCTCAGTGACTACAGGCAGGGACGTGATGTAAGACCTCCTCCAGTCCTGGGCTAACTCTGCTTACAGAAATGCAGCAGCCAGTTCCCAGAGATCAGCTCTGGAATACTAAAGTTGAGATCTGCAACAGTGCTTCTGCTCCAACAGATAAGTACTCCTACCAGACAACAGAATAACTGCAGTCAACAACAACAAAAAGAACAGCTTCTTAATATCAATTAAGTATACAAAATTAATATACCCCTGTATAGAAGAAACTACTCCATTAAAAAAAAAAAAAAAAAAGAAAAGAAAAACCTACTGAAGACATCTTAAGAGGAGCTCTTTGCAAAGAAATTAACTCTTTTAAATAAAAATATAAACTTACTTTGTACCTCAGGAATGGATCATGATCCAACAGTGATAGTGCTTGGAACTACTCCAACAATCAACATTTTAAGTTATATGCTCCTATTTCCAAGGCAGATCCTGAAGTTGAATTGCAGCAGAAGCAAAGAAACTCTTGTGCCATCTTCCTGTAGAGTTGGTCCTCAACTACCAACAGGAGATGGATGACAAGGCGCTTAAATATAAACCCAGCCTGTCCAGCTGTGAAGCTAACATCAGCTCTGCAGAAGGATAACTGAAAACCATAACAAATCTTCCTTTTGCTATCAGATCTGCAGAGATACTGTTTCAAACACATTAGACCTACTCCTAGTTCCTCTCTTAATAAGGCTGCACAAAGCAACACAAAACTGGAATTCCAACAGGTCATTTCCTACCTTGCCAAGCTACATTACTTGGCAGAGAAGTGATGCAGTAAGAAGTCATTACTCAAGAAGATGAAATCCTATTTATTCATATGGCCTTGAGCATACCACATTATGTAATTTGGAGATTCCTATGCAATGTGACATAGATTCATATGTATTTCTCTTTCTTTCTGTATTGTTTCTAAATGAACATCTTGAAAACAAATATAAAATCCAAGCTCATTAACACCGTTGGCTTCTTTTTAAACTAGTCATTCCAAACTACCATCCTTAGACATACAAGTATTATCCTCCTTACAATGCGAGATAGGGGAGAAAGGGCAAGTCACACAATGTAATTAAAAACACAAAACATTGACAAATTCAACAAGCTTGGAGTGCGGTTTTTTGATGCTAAATTCCAAAACAAACAAAACAACAAAAAAAATCTACATTTGGTCTTCTTTGTTTGTGAAGTAATATTCAAAAAGATCTCTTTTAAAGAAAGTTGCCTTGCAGATTAACATTTCTGAAAGTGTAAAAATACCCTTTTTGTCTATCTCATTCTTTAAGGTCACTAAATCCAGACCATCTGGATAATAAAGTTACCAACTTAGTTCCCTATTTCTCTAATTAAAACTTCTGTACAGCTCATATGGAAAATTTGTCTACAGCTAAAAAACAACTGAAGTGTAAAAAGCAGCTGCAGGGAAATGATGTCACTCGTCCAGTGTTACTGCAGGCAGAGCTGGCTGTCAGCATCTCGGCACCAGGAAGATCCTGGTTTATTGTTAATCTCATCTTTGGAGCCAAATAATCTATTTTAAAAAAAATTATATGGATCATTCAGCCAAATCCTACTCTCACTGAAGCATCAGTGGTAAATATTCTGCAAGATCATAACTTCAAGCCTGGTGTTTCATACTCTTTTTTTTTTTTTTTTTTGTACAGAACTGGTATACTTTTATCAGTAAGGATAAAAGGTTGAATCTTTAGCTGCCTTCCTCCCCAAGAACACAAGCAGCAAAACTAAGAAAAGCAGTCTCTCTTCTCTCATGGGCAGAGACCAAGAGGACTTGTTTTTGCTACTTTTTTTACCGTTGCTTATGTCAGTACAGGTGATTAGAAGACAGGCATCATTTTGTTCTAGCAGGTAGCTCACGTTTCCACAGCCATCCCCTTCTATGCACAAAAGGTAGTTGTTCACAGTTATTACTTTTAGTTTGCAAGCCAGTTAAGGATACATTCTCCTAATTTTTTGCTCTACGGGCTCATGCACGCTGCTGTTTGAGACAAAGATGAGTGCAGCGAAGGTGTTCTCCCCCTTTCATCCAGAGGAAATGGGGACAGACACTTCTTTGCAATCCTGAAGGGCAAGGATTCAAGCTCAAGTCCTTCACATGAAGTTCCCTAGCAATGCTTCAGCAAGCTACAGATTTGCATACAAATCCTCCGATGAGCTTGTTCCTAGTAACCCCCTTTTGTAATAACCGAGCATCACCTTTCAGCTGCAGCGTCTTCTGTAGTTTGTCCCTCAGAAATAAAGGGCTGCCTCCCCTCCTCTCTCATATAGAGGCAATTGTAAAATGAACGATACAGACAACTGCTAATGCTTCTTCAAGAGATTACACTCCTTCCTTATCAGTAAAGTATCGTCAGATAATAAACACTTTCCTCCAAGTTTTCAGAGAGGTTTAAAAAAACCTCCTAAAATTCACATCATAACATATTAGGATGAAAGGATGTAAAAATGTAACGTATGCTTATTTAACTGGGTGTATTACAAACAAAAAACTATTTCATAGCACCTATACATCTGCCGGATCTGAATTATAACTATGGTGTTATAACCTGGAAGCAAGTTTAACAAACTGTTATACACCAACATTGTGAATAATTCACAAATGTTCAACAAAATAGCTCTTCCCAGTCTATTTCGGACTCCTTACTATATGCACATGCACACATGCTCGAAGTCTATCGTATTTAATTTTTAGTGGAAACGTGTCTGTGTGTATATATAGGTAGAATTCAAAAGTCAACTGTTGCCTTTTTGCTCCTAGATCGTAGACCATACTTGCGTACGACTCGTGTCCCAATTCAGTATTAGTTTTGGCACTGTCAACACAATACCATAATGCATATTCAATAACTAAAAGCACCCTACATTTCCTCCATAAATCCATCACACAGACTGCCTCGAAATCCTGAGCCTGCAAATCTATTTTAGAACTAAATCTATGAATACATATCATTGATATGTAACAGCGATGAGCAAACTACAAGTGGATTGTTACCAAGCTCAATTAACTTATCTGGTAAGAATATGCTTACCAACTGAAAGCATTTACTAAATATGAGACTGTTAAAAAAAGATTTAGCAATAATGCAGAGCAAATAGATAACTCTTAAAACCTAATGACAATTTTAAATTTTCATTAAATACGTCAGCAAATTTCTCCAAAACATTTTGCATTCTTTCACTCACACATTTCACATTGCTTTACTCTACTTGGACCTACGCAGTGCATGAAATTATCTCTTTTCTTATAGCTGTTCACCTTCTTCCCCAAGTAATTAGCAAGCTACATCCCCTCTGACAGAGGGATACTAACAAGCTCCTACAGTTTCCAGTAGGACAAGGAATCCAAAGCTACTAATAGCAAACAAGTCATTTAAGCAAAAAAGGGATTACGAAGGCTTGTTGCGAGAGGCTGGAAACTCACCCGTATTTCAGATCAAGGCTTTCTGAGGAGCTCTTTTGTAATGAGTTTTGACTCCATTTTACAAAAATATTTAATTGTTTTCTTTTAAAAAACAAAATATTGATTTAAATATCTATTAATAATGTCTTCTTTTTGAAAATAATTAAGTACTATAAAGATGCAGAAGTGTTTTCCAAAGGGAAAATGATGGAAACATTAGTTTTGTAACAAAACGTTCCTCCCGAGATCTCAAAGTTGAAAGAAAACAGAAGTCACACCAACTTTTTCAAAAAGGTTTTCCATTTTTCACTACCAGGACACCAAACTAAGCTGCAAGTCGAGCCAGAGCGCAGCTTGTTTGCAGGATTTCTTTGCCAAAAATCCCTAACAAATACAGTACGTTTAGAGGAGCGAGAGCTCTTAACCAGCAAGGCAGAGGGACGGGCGTACCTTGAGGACCTCCATGGGTACCTGGGTGGCGGGGGGCAGGCTGGTGGGGACGCTGACGTTGATGGCAGGTGTCTGGCTGACGGGTACTCGCTGCTGCATGAACTGGGCTGCCTGCTGCTTCTGCTGCTGCTCCCGACGCTCCTGCTCCTGCATCTGCTCACGCATGAGCTGCTGGCGTAGCAGGATTCGTGAGGTCATGCTGGAGGAGCTTAAGGGAGGCTTGGAAGCGCCAGGATGCTCGGAATTGCTGTGGGAAGACCAGAGAGAGACAGCTCAGCTTCCACAAGCGGGATCGCGGCTCCAGCGGTCGGAGCTTGCAGAATTACACCAGAACACGGGGCGGGATGGGTGAGGACACACCGCTCCACGCGAGGGGGACTTTGGAGCCGACCCGCTTCGGGTACTTAGCAGCCACATTAGGCTGCCTTAACTTGACTGCAGCTAACCATTTCCAAAGGCCAATACCCAAAGAAGTATTTGCTGTTTCAATTTTTACAGCAACCACCCACAAGAAAAACAAATGCTTTTATAGATAGCAGCAAGCACTCATATTCCTTTTTTTTTTTTTTTTTTTTTTAATTAATAAAGGGTTGTATCAAGTCTAACGATAGGTATAGGTAATACACCAGATCTAATGATCTAGCCCAAATATAAATAAATAACATACATCTACCTCTCCCATGAAAGCAAAACATAACAAAGTTGATTTATTTTCTGCAAAATACTACCTCAGGGTTGGATTTGCTAGTGGTGACATTCCTTACAGCTAGAAAACAGACTCAAAATAACTCAACTCCCACTTCAGGCCTACCAGCATCTTCCAAGCACAGTAAGATATGAGAACAGGCAGAATAAACAACAATAGTCGCTGTATTTTCAGTCACACTGAACTGCTTCACCAACTAAGTGCTATTTCTAAGCCATGGCAAGCAGAGCTTCCCACCAGACAGCATAATGCACACGCAGGACTTTGCCATGGACTGCAAGGACATCTCCTGAAGCAGCCCATCTTCCCGTTAGCCCTCAGAAGCAAGAGCCCATTTTTAAGACATTTCTCTAGCATCAGTAAGACAGAACAAGTAGGGTAGGTAAGTACCAAGCCACACATCCTTCGAGGAAAGGATGTTGAAGTAGGTAAGAATATGTGACTCCATATATCCAGATGAGAAAGAGCTACAGTGTGTACAGTTCAAGATATTTGGGTTCTGAACCTGACTGCTGCAGCTGGTTGCCATCAGCCCATGGAAAGAAATGTCTCGTTAGTCTATAACAGTGGAAAGCCATGCCTGGGGAAGCCAACAGTAGCCCTCTGGCTCTAGGAGAAGACTGCTCTTGCAAACCCCACCTCTGGCTCTGATGTTTAGGTGGTACCTGCAGGATGCTGACTGGACAGCTTGCAAAGGAGTCCAGGAGCCAACATCTCTTCCAGGTCTTGCCTGGAGGCTGCGGGCACTGAGAGCTACTTCTGCTTGGGCAACCAGTGTCAGAGTTGCTGGAAGATTTCTGGCTTTGTTTAGGACAAATGTTGAAAACAGTTCAGAGCAGAAACGAAAAAGGAGAACCCACACTTACTCCCCCAAGAAATTAAACTCTGCTTTTCCAGAGCACACATTTTGGGGGCAGGGAGGGAGGGGACCATCTTGCTATTTAAGACCTGTCAGGTTGAAACATTCGCAGAGACACTGATCCTTTTGATAAAACAAGAGAAAACCTTTGTGGTGAAACTAATGCAGCTGTGGAATAATCGCACTAATTAGCTGCTCAAGACAAGTCATTGACTGTGATACTTGTAAAAAAAAAAAAAACACCCTTTCAATTAAGGGTGAAGCATTCTCACATCAAAACCCAGCAACATGTTTCCTGGCTGCACATCTGAACCATTTGCACATTTTCAAACCAAGGAGACGCTTTATTTCCATGACTAGGATAGTTACAGATAGTGGTCTCCCAATTTTTTTTGATCACGCACTGCTACCAGGAAGAAATGTTGGAGCATGCACCTTCAATATATGTATACTTATTTCTTTATGAATTATATACATGTATTACTGAGGCACTGGTATTTTCTTCCTACCCGCCAGAAACATTGCACATCGCACTTTGGAGACCACTGTAACAGATGAGCAAACAGAGGCACTCAAATACTGCTTTTAAGGAAGGATTCATTCTCCTCATGTTGAAGGAAAGTCTCTTTTGTATTTCACTAAGCAGGATTCTCATTTGTGTGCTACTGGCATTTCTTAGATACCTAATGCTGCAAAACTGATAACCCAGCAGTTCCTCCCACCTTCTTTCACTTTGAACTGTTTCTCCACCTACCAAAGCTAAGTATGCTGAAAACCATCTCAGAATAACCTTCCCATATGCTGAAACTTGAGGGAATGCGAGGGAGAAGGAAGGAGAAATTATTTCCACAGCATTTCAAACAGCCCCTGACAGGAACCTCATCTTGCTCACGCGATTACTGTACCTACTCACACCAACAACTCAACAACTGTTCTTACAGCTTCCTGTAGGTGATTCAGGGCTCTACCATTGATTGAAAATTGTCAACAAAAGCTTCAAATATTGTGTCTTTAAAAGAAACAATAAGCCAAGAAAATGCTGTTCTGCCAAATCCTTCCCAAAAGGGCAGAGACTCTTCCAGGTTTTATTTCTTTCACAATTCTGCTCAATATTTTAATTATTCACTGGTAAAAAAAAAAAAAAGTCTTAGAAGTAATTAGTTAGGTGGTACAAGGTTGGGCAATGTACTTTTTAAGCAAGTATCAAAAAAGGAACAGACACAAGCAAGGGGAGGAAGAGTCTTATCTTATTCACATTCAGAACACCAGATTTTGATGGCCAGACGAGCAGAAAGAAAAAGGTTGAGAGGAGATTATCATATGTCCCGTTCACCATTATTTCAAAGCCAGAAACCAGTGTAGCTACAAAAAAAAAACACGAGCACAGTGGACAGATCATTCTCTTACTTATGCACGTTGTAATTTTCTGCAGCATAGAGGCACACAAGCCCTGAACTCATGCAGCACTGGCAGCAACGTGCTGCCAGACTGCAGCTACTGCCATCAACGCATCTGAGCTCAAGTAATGCTTTTATCTGGGATAAAAGCTGCTGCACAACACCTGCCTGCCTGACCAGATGCTCCTGTCACAAGCACTGTGAAGGGAACTGGACAAACACAGGACAGCTCCTGCCAGGCAGATTCCCTGGTATTCATCCTCCGGGGGAAGGGGGGGGCTGTAAAGCTCCTCCCGCAGGCAGGGCAGTCTCACCACCCCAGCACTCCTTCTATTCACCATGAGTGGCACCCATCAAATGAGGAAAACTGTTTGAAACTTTGGTATCTCATCCTCTAAGCCTGTCCCACGCACAACATGGACCACCCTCCCACCCAGCTTCCTTTCCCCACCTCATCTGTTCCTCCTCTCGACTGCAAAGCTCCAGGATGGAATGGAAGATGGTTTGGGCTTCATTGCCACGTACCCTCCGGAGAGCAAACAGGAGAAGCTTTGTCAGAAACTCGGTTTTTCAATCAAAAAAGCAATTAAAAACTTTCTGTTAAAGGCTTCATCAAGAGTTCTGAAAATTCCTATTTGTACAGCTTCTTGACCTTTACATGCTGCTGCCCAGGCAGACCTCCCACCATCAAGCACGGTGCCATGTAACACAGTGTGACCCAGAACCTGGACATGTGGATTCAAAACTCTCATACGTGAACTGATTCACCCCCAGATTATGCAGAGTTGGTAACAGAGCCCACGCACACAACTGATACATGATGTGATTTAGATACTTCCTGCAAACATGGTTTATGGATACCATCTAATTGCAATAAATGAAACCGACTCATCCTTTTAATTGACATATGACTAAACCTGTTATCCATTAGCAGTCTAATAAGCATAGTGTAATACAGACTGAGAGTTATTAGGTATGAGTGTCATCTGCCAATCCAATTAATCATGAAGTGATAACGTTTTATTAAATAAGTTTAAATTACACATCCTTTGCACAGATGCCTGGGAAATGTTAGTTGCTGCATCCATAATTTATGATGCAGATGGCCATTGCATAATAAAAAGCAACTGATCAGATTAAAATCAAGTTTGATTTTGTTGCCATCAACTCAAGAGATTACAGAGACCGTATCTTTTAGAGCCTAATCTACCTTCCCAGATGTGTACTGATTATTTCACCTTTGTCTCCTTGGGCAAAAAGACAAACTAGTCTTTTGTTGGTCAGTTTTGTTTTCAGAGTCTTATAAATTGATCAAATTCTCTGGTTCACCTGCATTATTTACATGAGTTGTCACGTTTACAAATACTATTTTGCATTAGCTATGTACTTGGTAAGAAGCTTCTCTGGACATTTTGGACTGGACAAAATTATTTAATTTAGCTTTGCTTTTCAATTATTGTTTTAAGTTTGTTTTTTTTTTTTTTTAAATAAAGAAAAAAGAAAGGCCTCCAATGTAAGGTTTCTTAGACAAATTACAATAAGTAAAAGCACAGGCCAACTTCTCCTCAAACCCAAAGCTTCCTTAAACAGAGATGAACAAGAATCAAATAAAAAGCATTAAAAAAAAAGAACTTTCTAAACCACTTGTTCTGGGCAGCATTAACTACCCTGCTCCAAGCAGAGAAACAGCACACAAAAGGGAGGCTGTTGCTCTTCTCTGTTTATGTCAACTGTTTGTTAATGGGTTAGTCCACACAGAAATCAGTCAAGAAAAGCAGATTTAGAACCTCAAGAAATCCACTGAGCTGCACCAGATCTTGGAGGTCAGAGGTAAGAAATAACACAGGATTTAAATGCTTGTGTTTCACCTCTTACCCTTAATCCATTCATAATTATTTATAGAGAAAAGAAAGCCATCCACATGTAAGTATCTGACATTAGCATAAAACTATTCGGATCTTTAAAGCAAGCAGATGAGAGGTTGCCAATGTTATAACTCAAATACTTGGCCTGACCTCCAGAAGGCATTATCAGAAGAAACCACTGCACAGCTCTCCTCCCAACACCCCTTCTGTTCAATGACACTTCAGTTCCCTCAAAACTGAAGTTTATTTGTCCAGATTCTGTTTTCAGTCTCTCTACCAAGCGGTAAAACCTCAGAAACTTTTTGTTGCCAGTACAATGTGTGGCTGAAGCAACACCACTTCTAGCAGCATCTAACCTGCCAGCCAGCATTGCTGTTTGCCACAGAGAAGGCTGACAGACAACGAAAGGGCAACAACCACCAAAATAAAATAAAAAAATAAATTAAAAAAAAAAAAATGCAAGAGGGAGCCACATTACTCCCCAAAAACCCCAAACCCAAAACACCCACAAGCAACAAAAAAGCCCCCTACACGATCTCTTCTCCCCTATCTTCAGCTAAAGCAAGGGATTCTATGAACAAGAAAACTACCAGGACATTTTCTCTGGGGCACTTTGTACTTCATTCCTAAAATTTAATAATTATTGCAGGTTACAGTGGTGCTCCACTCACCACGCCAACTGGCTGGTGTGCTTAAAGTATCAATGTTAAAAAACAAACAAAAAAAAAAAAAAAAAAAAAAAAAAAAACAAAAAAAACCCACACCAACAAAACCAAACCAACAGTTGGCACCCTTGTACCTCCTTTCTTGCCAAGGACACAGCAATTACATAAACGGTGTGGAGACCTTTATCAGCTTTTATAATAAAGCAAGAACTATGTTTTAGGCCTCTATATGAAAGGTTTCCTCATTTGAAGGTTGCACGTTTAGAGACACACTGCCCGCTGTTACGTCTGCTCCATCAAGGTAAATATTTTTCTGTCCCTCGGGTGCTTTCTTATCCTGACCTTCGCCGGCACAGAGCAGCTCTCCCGCCGCAGTGCCGCTTACCCTACACCACGGGCTGCACCCACAGAACAACCCTCAATCCAACAGCCATCCATCTACCCGAGTGCACTGCGTCCACCTGGTCAGCAGGGGGAAGGAGGAAAAAACCCTCAAACATCCACCATGCAGATCTACTACCCAGGAGCTAAGGGCTGAATTACAAATTGAATTAATCCAGTGGATACACTTGTTTTATAAAAAAAAGAAGAAACAAAAACAAATCCAAGCAAAAACAAAAGAAAAAAAAAAAGAACAAAAAACAACTACACAAAGCACTTCATTTAAACCTCAGCTAAGAATTTTTTTAAGTAGCTGTACACCATTTAGTAGTTTTCCATTTTTCTTCCTGTCTTTAAAACACACCTTCACAAGCTGCTGAACATAATGCTTTCTGAACTTAATGAAAACCTCTCTCATGACCCAGGAGCACTCAGTAAATAATTATTAAGCTCTGGAGGTGGCTTTTGCATGAGTGTTGACTTAATAAAATGCCATAAGTTGATCTGCTTGAATGCCCATTTACTTGGGGACACAGCTTCCAGTATAGCTTGGAAAGTTTGATTACCACCAGATTAAGGAACAAGGTAAAACTAAAGAGGTTCAATCTAGAAGCCACAAAGGTCACATTTTACAATCCTTTACTATAGTTCCTTTTAAAAGGGAAATGTATAATTGCAAGCCAAGAGTAGCTTCAGACTTCTATATAATCACTATAATGCACTAAACTAAACCTCCATTACCCCAAATATGTGTGTTTGCCATGAAATTTCAGAAGGAGATATCTAGCTAGCTAGATATATGCATACACATTTATATTTCTTTTTAAACATGGAGTATTTTACAAGTCTTCCCCTCCTGAAAATCACCACCATTAACTCAGACGGTCAGCCACAGCTCCTGTGGCTCTGCAGAAGACAGTGGCCAGCTCCCAAGCATGGTATTTTTAACTCCCAGAACACAACCTCCATCACAACAAATCAATCACGCAATCTGCTCACGGTGCCGTCGCTCCGGGAAAGCGCCACTTACAGACAGAAGCTGTCAAAGGAGCAGGGCATGAACATCTGAACTCTAACAGCTTCCATCTCTTCCCCTCCCTCGTGTCCGAGGGCTTTTGCTGAGCACCCTCGGGTGAAAGTCAAGCGGTGTCCTGGCCGGCCGTGTCTCTAGGGGTGGCTCCAGATAAGGACCTGGCAACTCCAATCCCCACGGAGCAGCAACACGGGCAGCAGTGCCGGCACTGCAGACCTGTGCAATCCAGCACCTACCGAGCAGAAGAGAAAAAGGGGGTGCTGAGACAGCCACGCACAAGGCCTTCAGATGTCACGAAAAGACTCCGAAACAGCCCAGATGGTCAGAGTCAGCATCTCGCTACGTCTTGCCTCACCTGCATGACAGGAATGCACAAACTCCTGATGGGGAGAGCCTGGAGCAAGGTGTGGGTCCTGCAGCGGGCACAGAGAAATGCCCGGCGCTACCGTGGGGCTGAGCGGGACCCGCAGCCCCGTGTCCCGGCGGCTGTTCCACCCTCGCCGTCCCGCGGACAGCCAGCCTGCTGCAGGTCTGGGAGAAAGGGAAGACGCGGGTTGGCGTTGAAAGCACTTCTCCCATTCATTAATTAAAAGGGGTGTGATCAGGCCATTAAGCCAACAGAGGAGTGGATAAGAGCTGTCTGTAACGGCGCAGTTTTCTCACGATCTTTATCACCAAAAAGATGAAGGGAAAGGGTGGGTTCAAGACAAATTTGTTTTCTGGGACGTAACTCCTTCACATTTCAAGGTTCACCTAGGTGAACCTCCACCTAGGAACCACTGGAGGTGCATCTCACAAAAGCTACATGTGCATCTGTAACGGTGCGGAGACTAGATGTGATGGTGTACACACTGTTTCCCCAGTTTCACCTCTGCTCAAACAGGCTGAACCCCTCAGGCAGAAAAGGAGGAGGCAGATGAAGATACCTACACACACAAAGACCTCAAGCTCCCAAAAGTATTCCATGAAGGGTTAAAGGAATTTAAAATGTAGCTGACTTGATTACCCAATATTGGTTTAGTGGTCTTCCTCAAACTTTCAAAGCCATCACAAACTTAGACAAGATACTACTACTACTATAAAAAAAAAAAAAAAAAAAAAAAAAAAGAGAGAGAGAGAAAAGGCGTGAGGCAGATCTGTCTTTCACTTGGAAGCCTGACCTTGTCAAAGGCTTTTTGAACCATTTTCCAGACACCACCTCTATGGGTACTTCCCTCTCTAAAGAGCTCTACACACATTTGCAAAACAAAAAAGCCAGATAACTAAAACAACCAAGAGGTGATAAAAGAAAAAGCGAACTGATAACACTCCACTAATAACCTCTGTAGTTCTTGATTTTGTAATACAGAATTTACCTTCTTTTATCTGGGTAAATAGAGAAGATAACATGGTCGCCAAGAGGGAAGGTGACGTATGATCACCGCACTTTTTGATACTTTGCAACTACATAGTGCCCAGATCTGACTTCACATCACCTTTCCACCATATCTTGGTTTAGAAATTACCTATCACTTACATAGTTGGATAGCAAGTTTATTCACAGAGGCAGCCCTGCGGGAAACAAGACTCGACCACGTCGTGTTCACAGCTTGTACGGTCACCCACATGCTCAGATTCCCTCCCAGCCAAAAAGCCACCGCGCTCCTCAAGGCTTACAATGACCCAGCAATTCCCAGCCTAAATCCTTCTGCTCATCTGAGGTTTTCTGCTCATTGACTCCAGTGTTACAGTGCCATTCAACACTTTCCAAAGACGAGGAGGCAGCTTGAAGCCTCATCTCACGTAGATGACATCCTCATTCTGGTATGCTGAGCAACCAAGATCTTCCGAAGCAAAAGGGAAAGTGTTTATGGAAGATTTGCTTTAAATGATTAAGAACCCCAAAGAGTCATAATGAAAACCACAAAGTGAATTCTGAGCTCAGTATGTGTTAGGTTGGCGTTACCAGCATGTAGGACTTGCTTGTTACAGTGAATACTAGGTGCAGGGGAACAAACACCACCTAACGCACCAGTGCAGTAACTCTAACACTAAAATAATCTTGGACACATATTATGCAAACTCCCACTTCAGTCTCTAGCGGCAACACTAGCTGTTCATTACAGGACCTGATCAGATCAGGGAGTGTCTTTAGCAACTTTTCTAACAAAGCAACTCTCCAGACTGCAGAAACTAATTCCTCAGCGTCCACAGGTTTTAAACAGACTTCAATTTTAAAGTCCTTAAGCATTGCGCATAGTTCTACATTTTTGGCTATTTGTGGAAGAGTTATTGAGGCAAAGAAGATTGTTTTACTGGGCAGGCTGAACAATGGGGTGGGGGGAACGACACGGGCAGAAAAAACCTTTATGCAGCAAGTTACTTTACCAACCATTTGGATATTTACACTGCAAGTGCAATTTGCAATTGCAGGACAGATGTACCAGTCTTGCTGCCTTGGGTATGTACAGCACAGACAGGAAGGTGGGATAAGCTCCAGCTGTCCATGTAAGAAAGCATTAGTGATGTTTACAAACTTGCTAATGAGGCTAAAACAGTCGTTCACTAGAGGAATTGCTTAACTGCAAACAGCTAGAGAAAAGACAGCCTTCACTTCCCTCGCTTAGGCCATTTAATGTAACCTACAACATCCCTTACATGGGGTAATGCCAAACCAAGGCTCCTGGAGAAAGCAAACCCCAGGAGTCCATCAGGTACCACTGCTATGCTACCACAGGATCCAGCAGCATCCTCTGTACAGCCCCATCCAGCAATAAGGTCCCTCTGTCCCCAAGTACCTATCCCAAATCCCTGCCACGCCCCGTTCAGGGATTTCCCAAGATGTGTATGGTTTCTGTGTGCTTACAACATTTGGGCGTACGCTGTGGGTCACATCAGAACACCTCGGGGTCTACTCTGCAGCTGCAGAAGATGGCCAGCATAGGTCAGTGCAAGTGTTGAGTAGAGAACCTCTCCATCTGACATCCAACAGCTAAAAATTCTATTTTAAGTTCATGACATCTATATGAACTACAGTCTTTCACAGAAATATTCAGTATTGATTTGAAGGCTGGAGTACTAAGGAACTGGCATGTTCAGGGACTTTTTCTGGCCATTCCCCCTTTGCCCCTGTAAAAAAAATTCTGCACCTTGTTTCTAGCTAGAAACTCTTCATGAACACCAGAGAGAGGGGAAGAGGAAACCAGTTACTTAAACTTGGGGTCACATGTAAATAAATGAAATATCAAAAACATGATACAGAATGACATCTCACTCAAAATAAAAACATGCAAGCAATATTTATACTTTCTGATTTCAAAGCGTCAAAGTATATACAGAAAGATCCTCTTTAATCCATTCATAAGTCTTTTCTTAACACCTCAAATACAGCCCTGCTCATACACAGCATTAATTTCATTTTGCAATCACTCTTTTGTTCTGTATCTTTCTTATGTTGCATCTAAAAAACATATGTTCTTCTCAAAGAGGAGACATCAAGAAGAATCCTCAGAAATAACTTTATGCAACCAAATAAATTCTCAAAAATTAATACAGCTGCTGCAGTTCTAGAAAAAGGCTAACCGTTCAGCGTGGTCCATGGTTTACAGTTTAATGATAACTAAGTAAGACACGCTGTCCATGTAACTGGCTTCAGGAATACTACTTCTTTTCAAAATACATTACAGCTACTGGCTTCTTTTTTAAAAAGAAAAAAAAAAAAAAAAAGGAAAAAAGCAGCCAACTCAAAACTATTTGACTTTCTTAATCTCTTCTGCACTGCCAGAAGCATAGCACTTGAATGGCTATTTCTGTTCAAAGCTATATTTGTTGTGGAACTCCTGCTGCAAACTCCTGAATCATGTAAACAGTGGCAAGAGCCAAAAAAATGTTTCACCGGACTTGAAGTTCACATCTGCCTTAGTTACTAGGACAAAAAGAAAAAAAAAAAAGAAAAAAAAAAGCAGGCGTTTAGTTTATAACCAATAAATCCTGCAAAGACTACAGTTAATCATGAATTCCCGCAACAGGGTTTTGTTTAATCTGGTTTATTTAGCATTCATGACCTTGGCAAAGTACCTGCAGGAGCACCCACCAATACTGTAGAGAGCCGCAATTCACACCTTCTGTTATATTAGGCTACAGCAGACACCTATAAAGCACTATATTAGTTAACCAGGTTTATAAACTTGCAGCAAAGTCACCTGGAAATGATGTACAGTTCCAGACTTGCTGGAGCCCAGTCGTCAACTGCGTTGCTGTCCCTAAAAAGCTGTATTATAACACCTCTCAGCCTGGACTTGGTAGCAGCTTTCACGTTTCTGCAAAACAAATGCTTGGCAAACACTCTGCTGGGAGCAAAATGACCCTCCTATTTCTTTGGCTTCTAGGTTCAGAGAGGTTAGCACTAAAAACCACCTCCCTCACCTAGACCTACCACTTCAGATACAAAGTTCACCTTCTCTTCACTCACCTTCTTCTATTCCTCCTGATACTCCTCCAGCAGGAAGAATCCCCAAGATTCCCAATATGCTAGAAACTATGAAAAGCCCCAAAACAACAACAAACACCCCCACAGGTGCTTGATGCCAACTTCCCACAAAGAAGCTACCACTGCAGGCAGGGACAAATTCTACCAAGTGGTCTCTGGCACTGCACTGTAGAAAGAGGTGCTACAGGTAAAAGGACAAGCAGAATATTTTTGGAGAAGAATGGGACATCATAAATGGATTAAGGAAAACGAAAATATATTTTCTTCATTATCCACAGAAAAAATCTGGACTAAATTGTAGGAGCCTGTTTTTGCCAAACAACCATTTGCTAAATTCAGAAGTTTAGTAGCCGTTTGATAGCATTGCCAATATGTGCCTAATACACTGAAAATATTTTTTCCCATCCTTTTAGAAAGGCTGCTTCAAAGCCACATTCAGGAACTGCAACTGGTTTTCCAAGTACTCAAGGAGAAAAAAAAAAAAAAAAAAGAAAGAAAAAAGGAAAATCTATTTTTAGCAACTTCCAGAACAAACAAGATGATTTATTATTCTTGTTTTGTTTTCAAAAGCAGGTAATAAAATGTCTTGCCCATTTATACTCATATTATCTACCACTTACTGTAGTTTAAGATAGTACAAATCAGTCAGGAAGAGTCAAAAGATATTTTGCCTTAGAAGTGTTAACCTTATACATCGTTACACTTCTGCGCCCCTTCTCTTCAGAGAGCTGTAACTTGGCTATACAATTCTAAATCTTAATAGAAGAATGCGTATTTAGTTTTGCCTAGAATTGACATTACAGACTACTTCAAATTGTATTAAAGCTGGTATTAACCTCTATATAAGCCAGGGTACAGAAAATGAGCATCAGCTGTCAGGGTGCCAAAGTTACTCAATTAACACTTGCACAGTCAAAGAGTTTGCAATCCTATTCAGAAGTTACCATAAAAAAACAAACCAAAAAAACTCTACAAAGCCATGCCTGAGCTAGGGAAAGCCATCTTCCACAGGATTTCTTCTTACTTTGCCAGCTTCCCGACCTCTCCCTTTCTACACTAGATGGAGCTTTGTCCCTGCTTCCCCAGCCTGCACCTGGCACCGCTCCGAGCCCGGGATGAAAAGGGTGAGGAGGCAAAGGGTGAAACGCCGGCCGGAGCGTGAACGCAACGGCTCCAGGAACACCCCGATACCCAGCAAGCTCCCACCATGCCCACCCTGGTCCTGCTCCCCTCCCGCCCCCCTTAATCCCTCGTTCGAGCACTGTTTTGTCGTTTTCAAAGAATAAAAGATTTCAACAAATCCAAATCCCGAACTATGCTGCAACTTCTACCAGCTTTTACTATGACCATAAGGCACTGCCTTGAGTTCATACCACATTAAAACTACATTGCTTTTTTTCTCATTATAAATGGTCATCATTTAAGCTTATTACCAGATTACACACCCAAACTGCTCACTGGCTTTCCTGGATCCCTCTTCATATTCCCACTTTTTTTCTTTCAAAACTGTCTCCTCTCTAGTAATCTGAAACATCTGTACCTAATGCCTCTGCTAAGGCTCCAGACGTGGATCCACTGACACTTTTGGGAAACAACTAATTGATTAAAGTAAAATTCCCTTGACTTTTATCTGCTGGATTTGGTCTGTATTGTTTTAGAACATAGTTCAGGAGAAACAGCTCATCCTTCTGGTGAGCTGCCACAACTCCATTAGGATGTTTCAAAGCACAACAGGATATGGTCCATCATCAGTACTTCTATGATGAGTTTAAACTCAATGGGACAGAGGAGAGCCCAGGGGATTGAGTCACTCCTCATGTCACAGGAGGCCAGCACTGCAACACAAGTGTGAAGTAAAAAGTAGCAGCCGGAGGCTCTATCGGACAAGGTAATACCAGAGAGGATGCAGAAGCACAAGTGCCCGTAGTACCAGATGTCTGTGTAAGACCTTGTGGGCAAGGACTCCTGCCTGGGAACCTCTGCTCAAGCACAAGGACCTGAAAATGAAGTGACAAGAGAAAAAAAGAGCCCACTCTATAGTGGGAAGCTAAAGAAAACTTTGGCATTTTAATCTCACAAAATGGAGGTTGACGGAGATGAGTGTTGCTGTCTATAAATACAGCAGAGAAACAAACACCCAGGAGAGAACAACCCTGGCATTTCACCAAGCGATATAAACCAGCTATGAACACGATTAAATTGGTACCAACAGTCTCATTCTGAGAAGTCCAGTCCTGAAACAGTTTCCAACTGGAGGACTGGCAAAGGAACAACTTGCTTCTTTACAGATAAAGACTCATTGCCTAATCAAAGTAGGTCACTGTGGAACAAAGGAGCCAGTAACTGAATTACAGGCCACAGAAGATGCCCTCCAGCCAAAGGCTCCAACAGGACAGATGCAGGAAAAGACAAACGCTTTGGCAGCGCATACAGACCTGAAGTAGCACTGGACTACAGTATTGCACAAAACAGGAGCCGTTGCCTTCACACCAATCAGCATGGTCAAACACAATCCTGGAAGGCGAGCATGCTAGCTTGAACAGGCTTCTCAGCAGGTCCCACCAAAACAAAGATGCTCTGCTAGAGCTACCAGCCTTTTCAGACCCTAACAAAACATTCCTCCTATCTGGCACACTGGGTCGGCTGGAAAGCGAATGTCAGCAATCATTGTGCTGCAATTTCTTGGAAATCCTCTCTTCCCCCTCGCCCCCACCTTTGGGGATGCCGTTGTCCGTATCCTCTCCCACGTTAGCCCAGCTGAGTGAGCCAAAGTTCATAAGTGTTGAACCGAAGCAGTAAATAATACCTCAAAAATGCAACCCCTCCTTTCTAACTAATTTAGAAATAACTTGAGTGCCTATGTCACCACTTTGCAAGTGAGTGACTACAGTTCAGCTAACCCCACCTTTTGTGGCTGGCTGCTACACTATTCCCCGGATTCCTGCACTGAACCATGCAGAGATCAGAGCGGTCCTGTGCTTCCTTAATTTGGGGCAGCCACACATTCAAATGGAGTAAGTTGACAGATAAGACTAACTTCAAGTACTAACAGTAGGAAAAGGTCTGAAAATAGGCTCCAAATAAAGGTCATTTTTGTCATGCAAAAGTTCCTCCAAGTCACTATTTCTTAAATAGGCAAAAACTCCCATCAAGCAGTACAAATAACTGACATAATAGCGCAAAAGAAAGCTAGAGTTAGAAAACTGTGGGAGCAGGTGATGAAAAGGAAAAGCTGTTATTCATTCACATCAGAATGATCAGCCTCGGTGCCTATTTTCTGTTGACCATGCCACATTATTCAGTTTAACTGGTCTGCAGAGTCAACGTCAAGGCGTTTTGACTAAATCAAGTAGGTCGCCAGTTTTGAGCAAAAATATTTGCTTCTTCAGCTGAAGAACAAAATGAAAAAAAGAGAACAAATACAAGGCACACCTACTATCCTTACTTCTCCTAGGCAGCCTCCCTGGTTTCCAGGCAATGGCTTCCTGACTAGCCTGGGGGTACCTCTACCAGTCCACACTGGACAGACAAAACTGGTCAGTCAATTTAAGTAGTTTTCAGGTCAAGATGTTTATAACATGCATATAAGTTACAGCAGACTTTGACAGAGGAAGAAAACTCACATTCCCTTCCAGGGAGTTTGCTTTGTAAGGAGAATTAAGCCAATTTACCTTCAAGGATCTTACCACCACACCTCCATTTGCCCATGACTTTCTGCCATCCTGGAAAGCTGGAGCCCTCATGCTTTAAACTACCAGGCTGTATGGGCTAAGCTATAGAAGCTCACCTGCCTCTTCCTCTCCCAAACAAAAACTGATAACCCAAAGATTAAGGGTCCTCCCCAATACAAGCTTAAAAACCAAGAAATATCTACTACAGAAAGAGACAACTTAAAGTAGACAGAAGGCATGCAGAGAAAGAGATTTAATCAAGAGCAGATTTAAGGACATCTTTCAAAGACAAAACAGCAGCTGAAGAGTACAACAGCCACATATCTGACAAAGGTGCCATCACCCATAATGACTTTCAACACAAGGATTTTGAGCAGAGCCTCTTAGGGGATTGACTTGGGGACACACAGCCTGGGCAGTAAAGACAGGACGTGAAACCACATCTCTAAAACCCAGCATCATCCATCCTCTGCAGTCAACAATCATGCGTCTTTCGTTTTCTTACCTGGCAATGACAAGCAACACAAGACATAACTGCAGGTGACCCTGCCAGGCTCTTGCAACACCTACTCTCAAGTTTAGCAGAGAACCACCCTTTCAGTCTGTTACAGCAGCATAAAAACCCAAACCCTTGGCATCCCGTGACTGTTCAATTTCCTGGACTTGCCATCCAAAATTTGCACTGAAGTTCCGAAGTGGAACAGAATGAAAACATCTTCACTGGCCATGTTATATCCAGCCTGGGAACAAAGAACTTCAGCCTCCAGTGCTCTTTTAATACAGTCTAATTTATTCTGAAAAAAGTAATAATTAATAAGTACTCAAAACCAAAGTATGCAGCCTGAAAAACATCCTCCTGTCTGGCAGAGCAAGCGCTTTCTAAAGATCCATTAGCTCATGCTGCTAAAGTTGTTTTTTAAAAATAATTGGGGGAAAACGGAGACGATCTACAAAATACACAACAATGTTAAATAGAAAACGTTACATTGAAAAAAAAAATGAAGCAGATCAAATGCATTAGGTAATATGTTCTAATGATTAAGTCCATACACAAGTTCTTTGGAACTGAAGTCTTTGATATCGGAACGATTATGTATGAGTTTTTAAAAATCTAACAAGAATTTAGTGCTACTAAAAAGCCAGCACATTACATTTTTCCAGACTGGGATTAAAAAAATTCTCTGAAATAAGAGCAAAAAAGCCCAAGGCAAAAAAAAAAAAAAAAGTCAAACCAAATTTCACCATGCATCCCACCACACACCTCTGCAGAACCAGCACCAGGTAAACTGAAGATTGCAAAATCAGCCAGAATAATGCTGTTCCCAAGCCAAAGGGATTTGGTTTTCAAACAGGTCCAAGACCTTGGTACTATAGTGGCCCAGAACAGGATGGCAGATAAAGCATCAGCAACTACCAGCAAGGGATCCACTCAAGACTGATACCAGCAGTTTTACAAGAAATAAAACAGCTTTACAGTTATTACTTAAGTCGTATCCTTCCTTATTTTAAGGAAAACCTCAATATAGTGCCATAAAAAAAGTCAATAAAAGGCTACTGTGATTCCAGTGAATGCAGAAGATCATAGTTTGGGAGGATGAAAAGCCCTCTCCATGCCCACGTGCAAATAACAGGCTGAAGTTGGTAGGAATGGTCTGATTCACCTCTAGAAGACCATGGCACTTCCAACACAGCTTAAGAAAAATAAGCTGAGTAGTGTCCTCAAAACAAAACCACTCCACAAAAATCCCCAAACCACTCACTGAACCACGGCAACTCCAAATCTATTACTGTAAGGACATATTACTACAGGGACAACTCATGGATAAGACAAGACCCATTTTCCAAAATCGTTCTCTTGTACTGATGCTCTCCCACCCTGAACAAAATGGTGTAACCCCCAATCTTGCTTACCTGGGGTAGCAGGCATGCAGAGACCATGCTCCAAAAAAACTGACGTAGTCAGTTTTGTTGGAAATTGGCCAGAATGCTCCAGATTCAGCTGTAGCAGCTTAAAAACCCAGCTTCTAACCAATTTATCATTTTCTCACTGTATTGTTCAACAGTGGTATCATTTTACCAACTGTCCAAGTACTACCCTCCAAGAAGCAATAGATGAGAGCTTCTCTGTAACAGTGTTTTTCATCGTAACTAGAGTAGCAAAACAAGTTTTCTACAGCAAAGCCCATCTTTATAAACCTTAGTTTGAGATTAAATGCAGTAAAACTCTTTGGAACTAATAAATCAAATATGCAAATACAAGGTGGGACCCACCCTGCATGCATTTTTGTATTGGTTAACATTTCACATACATAAAAATTTCAACAGTGAACTTCAAGCCAGAATGGCTAAATCATATACTTGCCTCATTTCAATTAAAAACATGAATATAACTATTTTCAGTGTCGTTGGGAACGTTCAGATGCATGGGAAGAAAACAAGGAAATGAAAGAAAACCAAAACCCACCAAATGAAAGTACCTACAGAAAACAGATTTAAAACTGTATTTCCGCATAGCAGTAAAACAACATGCTGCTTGGAAACATCCTTCCACTCCTATTTAACATAATGGTGGTATGAATTACTGCCAAAGTAAACTTCAAAAATTTGTTTGCCATGGAGGAAAACCAAGCAAACTGAAGTTCTGTGTGCAGAAGCCTGTTTCAAAAGCGTGAAGGTTTCTTTGTTCCTTTTAGTGCCAGGTCATTCCAAACTTTTAAGTCTAAATATTTTATTCTGCTTGCAAAACCTTTATTAACCAAAAAAAAAAAAAAAAAAAAAAAGAAAGAAAACTGGAAGGAAAGAGCCCTGCTTAATGCCCTCTGTAAAAATATCACCAAGGGCAACACTCTTCCTATTCTATCAGTCTACTCCCAACAGTTTGGCATCTGAAAGAAAAATATTATTTCATGTAGTGAATAGGGAAGGTATGTTTTTTGAAAAAATGTTTCTATTAAATCCAGGGGGAAAAAAAAAGAGATATATTTACAATTTTAATACAAATTACTTAATCTGTCCTCTTAAATGGCAGTTTCTGACCATTAACAACCGTAAATATAGATAAGACTTTTTATTCAACTATCATGCTAAATTTCAAGTTTCTGTAAGCAGCCCGATAAAGCAGCTCAATTATTCCTCCCTTGCTTATCTGTTATCTAAAAACCACAGACAATATCATTTCAGACACTAGAAAAATACTTGGAACTTTCTGTGCTGTGGCTCAGCTGCCCCAACAGATCTCTATGCACAAACAAGAGTTTTACTTCTCCATCTCTGCTTTCCATTTAGGTCTTCTGCATTTCCATGGTTTTAAGTCCATATTTTCAGCATACAGACATCTAAGCAAACAGCAATTTCTGAAAGTTACCTCAGAAAGTTTATGTTACTTATTCACGATATTTCTCATGGTATTTGTTGTAGTAACCTTCGGATTTAAACTCATAGTGCAAGGTCAGATTCCTAACTGCTGCAGGACTGGGGAGAAAAAGAGGTTGATTTTAATGAGATTATTAGACAGCAACTTTCACTGAGCATTTAATTACAACATTAAATTCAAGCACACATTCAGTGCATCATAATCAAATTTAGCTGGGACACTGTCCCAAACCCAAGGAAATTAATAGGAGTATTTAATTCTTACTTCCCATGGACTAATGCTCTTTTGGCACAGACTGTATTTGACTACAGCATTTTCAGCTGAAAACTCACTTTGCCGTTACTGCATCTGAGGAAACGGCAGTCGCAGGGCAGTGTGGACCCCACCACGTACAGTGTTGGTTCTGCAGTCAACGGCATTTGCATCGGAGCAAACCATGAAGCAGCTGGCTGGCCATTAAAGCACATACGAAGGTGTTATGCATGCTTGTTCGGCTGTTTTGTAGAAGAAAAAGAAACGAGCAAGGAGACATTTACCACCCGGTGTGGGTTCGGATTTTTTGTTGTTGTAAATCAGGTAATTTCTTAATTTTATTCCTACCTGGGCCAGGAGGGGAGGGAGCAGGGGAAAAAAAAGAAAAAAAAAAAAATCCTACAACACTGTTCTCCAGTTCCTGCAAGGCAGCTGCATGAGCTGACGTGCAAATGCAACCCCGTGCTGGCACCAGAAGTGACAATTGCTCTGTACAGCTCTGCTGCAGCATAGAGAAGAAAAAGCACTGAGAACTTACCCAGGGGATTCATTCTTTCGCTTTTCGATCCAGCAAGGCAAGAGCTCACCGGGAACTGCACTTCTGATGGCCACAAAACCAAGACTAGACAGAAAGGTCTTAGTAAGCACCGGCTTCCAGAAACTGCACTTCCACTCCTACCATCCACCTCCTAACCCTGCCGCTGCATTTGTGGCTGCCTTTGTTAGAATACTTCTGCAAATGAAAACAGATGAGTAACTATTGCTGCTTTAGCAAACTCCCAAGCCCATGGTCACTAATAATAGCTTTGTTCCTTTTATTACTAAACAAAACCAAAAAAAAAAAAAAAGTTTAAATGCTTGTATAAAATGCACATTGCTGAATGTTTTCTTTCATTGATCCAGTGCCGTTTCCCATACGAGCTTAGGCCCAGGTCTCTCGAACAATTTATGTGCATCAACACAATGTGGAGCAATCTCAGGCTTTTTGAAGGGGCATCCCTCATAAAAAAAGAAAAAATAAAAATAATCAGGTTTTATGCTCCTTCATTTTAAACATTACAAGTTCAATTTAATTAAAAAAAAAAAAAAAAAACCAAAATCTGAACAGAGACATTCCCACTTTTTGCACAAACTTAAACCCAAACACAGATCTGAGCTCTTTGGTATGTGACATCCCGGAGCTTATGAAGTGAGAGAGGCAAAGGTGCTTTGGCAGGCCGAGCTCCCGGCTCCCTGCCCGCACACTGGCACATCACCGCCAGATCCTGCCCTGCTCCGGCAGCAAACAGCGGGGACGGGAGGGAAAGGGCAGCGTGCGGGGAAGCAAAAGTGGAGAAGGGCAACAGGCGAGGAAGAAAATGGAGACGGTATGAAGCCATTGCTGTGAAATGACAGTAGGAGAATGATGACAAGAAAGCCTTTGCTTGCACAAACTCTGACCTGGCCAACCACTGGTAAAGGAAATAAACAAACAAACAAACAAACAAAAACAAACAAACAAACAAAAACACCACAAAAAATACTTTTGTTAAAAAATTCTGATTTTTCTCCCTAGAATCAAATCAATTACAGGAACCCCTAAAAATAATAAAAGTAACTGTCTTGCATCAGGAAAGTCTGTCATGCTTCTACATGATGGCGCCTTACACTACACACCCCCTTTGGCCCAGGACCTGCGATAGCCTCCTCCTCCTCCCACCGCCCGTGCTCGCACCCGGGGCCGAGCAGGGGCTGTGCCTCTCGGCTCCCCTGGTCTGGCACGCAGGTTTTCACACCGAGCTTGGATGGAACCGTAGCACCGCCAAGCCCAGGGCCTCCCTTAGCCTGCAGGATGCTCCTGGGAAATCACTCTGGGCCATTGGGCTTTGGCCACCCATGCTGGAAGGCGAGTAGACATCAAGAAAAAAAGATATTGAATGTTTAAAAGTCAGGCCATAGCATTTTCATACTGTTAACATCTCAGAGCTTCCAGTGCTTTTTAGCTTATTGATTTCTATTATTGGTTGACTGTTGCTGAATAATCCCAAGCACTGCATGGCAAGTGTTTTTTTTACAGGAAGTCACCAAGCCAGAAGCAGCGAAAGCATCCTCTTGTTCTTGTGTGAGCCCTTTTGCTTTTTTTTTTTTTTTTTTTTTTTTCAGTTTATTTGAACAATGGCACCATGAAACAGCTTACAATAATGACTGTTACAAAATAGGAAGCTGAATTATTAGGCAAGCTTCGTCTGCATAACTCAATCAGCCTAGGGAGGATATGACAGGCACGACAAAGACAAAGAACCGGACTTGATGACCCCAGGCATCTAATTCAGGACTCTGTTTCTGCAACTGAGTTACTTAAACGTTGAAGTTTGCTTTTGCTCCTTTATTAGATGCACCATTACTATAACTGCAGCAGCAAAGCACACACACTTCCCAAGGAGGCGGATCACCAAGCATACACACAGAAGGCAAACACTTTGGAGAGGCTGCGCTGAGAACTTTACTGGAAAATAAGTTTCAAAATGCAAAAGCAAAGTTTAGTATTTAACCTTTTTAGTGTACAAGATGTACACACAGCAGGATGGGTAAATCATGAGTTAGTCTTTAAGCAAAAAGCCAAGCATAGCTTTGGAAACCAAAAAAAAAACAACTATTAAAGGTAGTTTTTAAGTAGTTGCACTGTTCAAAGGCACAGAATTTCTACATGCCTGCTGAGAGCACCACTGGGACCAGCTCTGGAGTGATACACTTTGGACCAGATGTTCAGTAACTAAAGGCAGATACCCACCACCCTGTCATTACAATAACCCTAGTGAAACTATGAAAATCAGGTCTGAGTGCTTGTCTGAGCAATACTTCTGTAGACAACAGCAACACAAGTGACTGAGCAACAGCAATACAGGAACCTGTAAGTGAATCATTAACGAGCAATGATTTCTCCATTACTCACTGTGGATATAGAGTTACTGTGGGTAAGATTTGTTTCTAAAAAAAGGGAACAGCCAACGACATGAGTGCTAACACATTCATCAGAGCTCCACACAACGTAGAAAGGAAAGAGGAAGGCATGGCTACCGGTCAGCCTTTGTCCAAAAGAGCAGTTCATGGAAGAAGGCTCCGTGGAGCTGGGCAGCAGCATCGCGCACCATCTCCTTCCATGGGGGTCGTGCTCAGCAGCTCAAGTCAACTGGTTGTTGATTTTGCATTACACCAAGAAATTATTAACTCGTTCTGCAAAAGCTATACATCTGTCAGACTAGTGATACAGATCAATAACCAGCACAATCGAATTATCAATAGTTTGACCTCTAGGCAAGGGTTTCTGTATCCTTTTACACATATTCTACAGCAAATATTCCTATTACATTTTCTCCAAGCATTTGCGGTCTATACTACTGAAAACAAGCAACAGGAGAACTGAGCTGACATTCTCAGCCAATCTTTAGTCAAGATTAGCAAGCAATTAAAGCTGTTGTATGAGGAATTTTAAGTGCTCTGCTACTTCATGCCAAAACAAGAGCTAGTCAAGCACTGAAATTTGTTTTTTCACAATTCTGTTCTATACAAAAACTGAAGACAAATTTAAAAGAAAAGATTTTTGAAGCAAGGATTCAACCAATTACCAAAACATCTATTATAGATTAAATACCTATATATGCTGAATGAAATTCTACATCAAAAAAGGACATGCAAATATTCTGATTGCTTCCTACCAAAAATGTCAAAGTTAATGTATTCCTACAAAACATTTCAATTTCAACCAAACTGGGGGGTTCTAATAATTTTTTATTGTTTTGTTGCCAAAACATAATTAACGGTTATGTTAATTGCACCCCAGACAGTTTGGGTGCAGCACATCCTGGGAATACTTTTAAAGCCTAGAGCCAAATCTCAGACCCCAAAACAAAGGAGTGCTTTGCCACTCATTGCCTACAATCAGATCCACCAAGACAGGTAGCAGAGAATACAGCTTTTGTCCCAAGAGTGGATCACTTAGTCCCAGCTACACCTCTTCATTAAGTCGCCAGGAAAACTAGGCAAATAGAGAAAGCCATGCATTTTGTGAAGGTAAGAGTTACAAGATGTTCAAGAGGGAAAGCTTTTTTTTTTTTTTTAAGCACAACAAAACCAAGCAGATTTTGTGAACTGTCACCCACAGCAACAATTACACAGCCTGCATGGGTTTTAATAATATGGGTTGAAAATAATTATTTTCATAAATGCACCAACTGGAGCAGAAAGAAATGTTACAATGAACAAAGCAAGTAAACGAAGTTAAGTAAGGCAAATCAACCCTGAGCTACAGTTTCAGACTGATCTGCTGTTCATATAAAGAACGCTGTAGTTGGAGATTAGGGGTGAGAAATAAGAACTCATTAGCTCTTCTTCAGGGTTCATGATTCAAATCTGACAAAACACACACTTCAGTGTTTCCAAGCTTAAAGAAAATTCCAGCAGGGTCACAGAAGATGCTATTTATAGCTGACTTAATCTCTGTGCACTCAAACACAGCTTTTGTGCATACACATATTTTGTTAGCACTTAAATACAAAAAAAAAAAAAAGATCTGCTACTGAAAACTTTATCATTCACAAGTTCTGAAAATGCAAATGAGTTTTTCCTCTTAATATTAGCTGCTCCTGACTGAATGACACCAAAAAACAGCCTATAGTTTTTCCAGCCAAAACTGTTACCGGAAAAAAAACAGGTCCTGGAAAATATTCAGTGACAAAACCGAGAAAGAAGAACGTGGAAAGTTACCAGCAATTAATTTCTTCAGTAGGAAACAAACTCTTCCCATCCTCTCTGTACCTATCAGTACAGCTGATTTTGTTCTGAAACCTGGAACATCCAGGCAGTGAAATGCATTGGGAAGTGCCTGGCACATGGAAGGAAAGCCAACAGCCCTGCAGCCCCGGTCTTTAAGGTCATTCTACAAACATAAGCACAGCTAAGCCCTCTGACAAAAAGAAAATACATTAGAAATCAGTGGTCCTCTGCTCTGCCTTGGCTCTTGACTGGCTGCTCGCTGCAAAGATGATTTAGGTCTGGAGCTGTTAGTAAGAGGGCAAAGCAAACTGGCCAAACATCTGCGTAATCTACACTGGGATCGGGGAGAGGTGATGGGACGGCTCCCATGCCAAGCAAATGGTGCCTCAGCAAACGGACTGCCATCTGGGGTGAGATGGCTGGCTCAGCGGACACAGCCAGAGAGCAGCAATCACTGTTTATGTGACTACAAGATGAGAGGAAATCCGGACAGACTACCCAGCTCTACAGGCAGTGGTCAGCGGGTCAACCCGTGCTGGATGGGTTGGTTAACAGTAGCCATCCTTGGGGGCGATCAACACCCGGATCACCACTTGTTCAACATTTTCATCAGTGACTCTTGGGAGATAAGCAAAGCTTGACTAGACAAGGCTGCTTAGAGCCTTGCCCAACTTTGAACTTGGACATGGAGCCAAGAGGTTGGACCAGATGACCTTTGGGAGACCCTTCCAAACCAAATGATTTTTGGTCCAGAAACACTGAAGTTAAGTCTCTTAAATTACTTATCATATACTTAAAAATATTTTATTCATCCAAGTTAGAAAGGTTTCAGTCATGGCAGATGGGATGAAGAATGATATGGCCCAGGCACTGCATCCCCCATGGAAAGATACACAAGAACATTTGTAGTTACAAGACACTTGCTACTCTTCAGTAACTGCTCTGTGCATGTATTGCTACACAGGCTCCACACAGGTCATTTACTCACAGGGCCCTTGTTATTAATCCTGGTAAATAAGTTTGTCTGTTGACCGACTGTAATTTTAAGCGATTCAGAGGTTGAATGTTCCTAACCAGCCAAACTCTTTTAATGGAATTAAAGAGAGATATCATGTAAGCTTATAATAATGTTGACAACTACTAAAATTCAGTTAGCTGAGCCAATAAGAAACCACTGAACCCTTACATACATTCTCTTCTTCCCAGCGAGCATGCCCGGCACAGAACACCATGTGGAGACTGCACATTTCCCTAACTGCCTTCTTCAAATACTAACGGATCAAATCTGACTGTAAGGGAATGGTGAGCAGCTGAACCCCTCTCCTTCCCCCGAAACAACACTCTGGTGAGTCAGCCCTCAGCTTTTTTCCGGCTCAAATCCAACACATGCACACATACACACAGAGGTTGTTTAGCATATTGTCATTCTGCAACAGTGCCAGTGCCCAAGTTTACTTTTTATTACCTTTCAGTGAGTTTAGGAGAAGATTACAGCTTGGAGGAACACAGGAAAGCATCTTCTTTACCAAACACTACCATGGTGACAACTCCATATTACTAACACGCTGCATTAAAGTCTTTGAGTTAATAGCTGCTTAGCACTGAAAACAGAAGTACTTTACCAATGTACATGCATCAGAAAAATTAAGCAGAATCAGTCAGAATCTCTCCTCATTAGTTTTCTGTAAGTGATAGAAATCTTCTAGCGGTCATAATCCATAACCAGCCGTCATTTCTCTTAAGGTACACCTCAAGGAAACTTGATGTACATCCAAACTTCTGCAAGCTTGCTGCTTTTTGTTGGATGCATCTTTCATTTTCCCTAGGAGTGAAAATCATGTTCTGGAAGGGCTGCAGCATGCCAGGGATTCTTAAAATAGAAAGGCCTGTAGTTGGTGATACTGCAAATATAAACACAGTTATTGGTATAGTGGTGGGAGTAATAGCAGTGACACCGACCCAGAGCAGCCCCGTGGTCAAACTCGGCTGGCAAGCTGCAGACAGCTCCCTAGAATGTGAGCAGAAGAAAGGGAACGGCCGTTTAACAGTTTGAATGGGCATAATGCAAACAAAATGAGTTGTGGCAAATTCACAGCACAATTCTAACCCTCAGGCTGCAGTGTTACTATATTTAGGAATTTCAGTGCAGGAAGGGAGCTAAGAGAGCTACAAGAAGTGCTTTAGTAAAGTAACAGTTAGAGAGCAAGCTGATGGCAAACCTGTGTAATTTTGACCTTGCTGTACAAACAAAGAAAAAAAAGCATTTGCCGTCGGCAGCTGAGGCATGGTGTCTAACTGCCACTTTTGTATGATCGGGGAAAAGTGCAATCATGGCTTTCTGTAATAGCAGACTTTAGAGAAGGATACAAACACCAAGAATCTCAGAGAAAAAAGCTGGACTGAGAAAGGCTTAGCCACCAAACTAGCGAAGCCTACAAACCTTAAAGTCTGCTTAGAAATACTAGATGTCAAAGTTATCAAAGCACACTACCAGTTATAACTGTGTCCTAGTCTAATATAATAATGTCATGTTTATTTTTGTCCTCAACTCCAGACTAGGTGCTCCAGCTATATTTGTGCTTCTCGTAGCATTTTAAAGGAAACACACACACTGACTGAGCAGAGTAGTAGAGAGTATATTATATTATCTATGCCAAAGAGGAGCCTTGGTGCACCACCAAGTTAATAAGCAATTTCAGGTCAACAGAAACACCAAAGCATATATTGAGAAATACTTGCCCAAACATTTTTAAATAAATGTTTCTATTGGACTAAGAACAAACAATATTCCATAGGTTTTAGAATCATTTAGTAAGCTTTGTTTGGTAAACTAAAAGAAAAACTTATTCCAAAAATTTAAATCAAAAAGGTTACTAAGCCTTCAGACATGCGATGACCCAGCCAGTGGCCAGAGCCACTTGAGCACACAGTCCATCTGGCAGCATCATTCAAACTATTGGGGCACTGCAGCACATACATCCTGACAGCGAGAATTCCCAAAACTTCTGAAGAAAATATTCATGATCTCTCTGGTTATTGTTAAGCACATTGCACAGAGCAATGGTGGGAAGAGGGGAGACAGTGTCCCTTCACTTGCCTCTGATTTCAGTTGCATTGCTGTTGACTAGAATACAACTATTAATTACTTTGTAAAAGACAAGACAGCAAGGTTTAGGTCAGAGATAATAAACAGTGCCTAAATGTTGGAAAATAAACAATGCACAACTTCAGTGTAGCTCCTTAATCTCTACTTAGGGTGCACTGTCTTAACTTCCAGCATCCTTCTTGCAACCAACACACACGTGGAAACAAAAGGACATTCACCATGTTATTACCAAGGGTTCAAATTTCAGGTAGAAACAAAAGTTGAACTTCTTGCTGAAGGCAGAAAAGATTGCTCCCAAAGGATAGCTGTTCCCATGACAAGTAACACCCTCCAGTAGCAGCAGTCTAGCTTTAGGGACAATGAAAGTATGGTTCTTGCACTCAGAGAGGGGATCATCCATTTTAGGGTAACACTACCTCAGGCAGGCAAAGTCACATCTGAAGTAAATCTGCTCATTATTTTATAACAAGCAAAAGCACCACGTTACCAAAACTCACTTAAAGTCATTTCAAATAGACCAAAAACTGATAAAGAAATAAAACCTGTACAAATTATTTGTTTTATTTCTAAGTATCACCAGGAAAAAATAAGCCCATCATACGGCCAAACTTACCAAAATCTAAGTACTCTGAAAAGAAGCCTAGCTAACAGCATGAGACATTTCACACTCAAAAAAAAACCCCAAACAAACAGAAAAACAAGCAAACAAACAAAACAAAAAAACAGCTTCACATATGGTTAAATAACATTATGTCTGAGAGATTTGAGAGAATTCTGCTCCTGGCAGGAGCAACCAGAAAACCGCTGCAAGAGAGGTCCCACTGCACTTGTTTCCAAAGATGCCAGAGATGCAGAGGCCACCCCCCTTTCCAGTTTCTGTGTCCACCCTGTTCTCAAATGCAAGGCTGAGCATTTGGTCCACAGGAGACCATTTCTTTCAGCTTCTCATGAGACCCCCTGGGCAGGAGGTGGGGCCACAGTTCAGCCCTTCCAGGTCCAATACTCCCTCCAGTGCTCAACCTAGGTGCCACAAACACTTTATGCTTCTAGAGGCCTTCAGGAAAAGCTACAGCCAACACACAAAGACAGCAGGCCGGCTACATCTACAGGATCAGCAAACAGATCTTAGTCACCCTCTTCCCTCCATTTCGGAAAGGTCACTGTGACCAGTCTCTGAAAATCAGACAGAAGCCCCCACTTTTCTCACCACCTCCCTAAATCAGGTTACAAATTTCAAGACAAAGTTGCCTGCCCTTCTCTCTCCTTGTCTTTTCTTCTTGCAGCTTGTTTTTTCTTACCCCTCACCCCAACCTTAGGATGACAGGCCACAAATAAGATGAGCTGGACTCAGATATCCACACAGAAAAGCCATTGTTTAAAGGTCTTGGGCCAGAACTCAAACTCAAAGTAGATGGCCCTGACCACCCTTGGTCAACTTTAAGTATTCAGTACAGATCCTTTGCCTTCCCTAAATATAAAAGAAACCAGGGCAGATGACTGCAGGATGCATCCGCAAAGTACTTGCTTAGAGCGGCTGATGAACAAATTCATTCGCCTGAAACGTCAAAAGTTATATTCTTGTAATAAGAAAAAGTGATGTTCTTGCAGCCACGATGATCACAGGATATGAGCAATTCAAGAGTTTTTAAGGATATTACTTCATTAGATCAAAAGAAACACTTGTAGGGGGGAAACATAAGCTTTTAGTAGACAAATTCAGCTTCCAGGTGTTCACACCTTGCACCACTCAGACCACCACCAAGCTCCAAAATGTATTTTTTGTTTTGGTATTTCTCACACAAGACAGAAACAGGGCTAAAGGACAGACAGGACACTGGACAAAGCCATTTCTCTCCTGTGAGGTCAGCACAGTTATATTCCAGGTCAAACAGTGCCAGCATCTATGTTCGCACATGATTAAAGAAAACTACCAAAGTATAAGAAAATGCTTGCTTAACGGTTGACCAAATCTGAAATACCGTTAAGTGTTCTGCTGTTCCAATAGCATGTCAACAGATGGATCAGCATTAGTAACACAGAGATTATTCACGTCACTGGTTGCATAAACCAAGAAAAAGACTGCTATTGTGGAACAACTGAGATTTCTTATGAAGTAATAATTTAACCATAAAAATATTAATTGATTCATTTTCATACATTTTGTGGAATCCCTATCCTTAGATGCAAAGCCAAGTCTGCTTAAATTTGATTAGTTTTGGGGAGGAGGGGGAGTGGGGAGACAGGAAATAATTAATCATTTATGAACAGAAGAAAAAACTGCTAATGCAATCAAGCCATCACTTCTAATTCAGTTGGCAAGTTTTCCTTTATTGTATGATGGGAACGTGCTAAATCAAGTCACCAGATCTGAATTCCTCCCCTTCCATGACAGAGGCATAGAGAGGCTTTAATATTACCAAAGCCATGTAGTACAGCTTTTATGCTAAATTCTACTTATCCCGCTACTAGCCACCGTAGCAAAAAAATTCTGAGTAAACAGGGAAAAATAAATCTCAGTGAGATGTAAGCTACAAAGCACACATTATGGCTGGTTTGGGCCACAGACATAAGGATTATTGGATAGTCAAACAGAGGATAAATAGTAAAAAATAGGCAGAGAGGTCACAACTACTCTTCAACCTCTCCTGAATCCAACGCAAACTCATGTCCTAGCCCAAGCGCATGACCTGCGATCCCAGACTGGTCTCAGGAATAGCCAGTTTGCAAAATCTGAAGTCCTCAATACAAAAGGCGCGCTCTCCTTTTCCTGCAATCTGTCTGTAATTAATCCTACCATTTGTTGTTTCCATATTACTTACCTTCCTACCATTTCTTACCCTTTTCTACCCTACCCAAGCTAAGTAAATTCACAAAACTAGAGTTCTAGGGATCATCCTTGGATTTGTGCTGTACAAAACACCACGAAGTACAGAGGTATAGCTGGGATTCCTCTGTACTGTGAAAATACAAAGAATCAAGATCTGGCTATTGGCAGGAAGCTACAGACATTTCATTTAGCCTTCAATGGTACCGGGGGAGGACAGAGGGGACAATAACGTGGAAGACTTCACATCAAAAGAAAGGATGTAGTACAAGAGGCCTTCTCCTTTAGGAGAAAGGGACACAGAAAAATGCAAGAAAGAACAGAGAATGCAGAGAAGAAGCTGCCAGGACAACAGTGGGAGTGCAAGGACCAGCCCTGAGGGATGTGGCACAGGTGGAGACCGCAACATGAGAAAGGCAGGAACCAGATATCAGGGCAGGTGAGGTAAGGGACAAGGAAAGACAGGGACAGCAAACAGTGTGGAGAGTGCAACTGAGTATCATCATAGTAAGGATGGAGGAATGCTTGTCTGGGTTTATGTGGGGAAAGAGGTGGGACAAGAGACCCAAGAACAGCATCAGCTCCTAGAAATGTTTTAAAAAAAAAAAAAAAAAAAAAAAAAAGAATTGAAAAAATAAGAACAAGAAACCCCAAAGGCTTTTGGTTTTGTTCTGTTTAAGGAAAGGTCAAAGCTGCAAGTGTTGAGCAACAAAAACTAAATGACAGCTTCAAGAAGTGAGCTGGTCAGAGTTCATTCTCCGTGCATTGGACCATGCAGGAGAGCATTTCCCAGTCCCAGCCAGGAGCAGACAGTGCAGGAACTTCCTCTTTCAGTAACCTGACAGATAAGAAGTACCCTGTTGTACATGTTACTGTCTGCCACGTCTCTCCAACACTATGGGTCCAGCACTGACTACTAAGCTATTCCTACATGTCAGAGAACATCATTGCCAGTAGCGTAAGGCCATCATTACCAGTAACTGCAACTAAGCTAGTTCTGTCTGCACAGAGGGAATGGTTGTTTTATGTTCTGAAATATTTTGTAATAAACTTATTTTCAGAAGCTCATAGGAGAGTTTTGCTTGGTGACACTAGCATCAGATGAAAAAACTACAGGACCTGGCAAGGATGAGGGCTGCTGACTGCTGCTCATCTACACTACCTGAGGAGAACTTGCTCCCTTTTCTGTTTCTATTTTGCCATTTGCAAAGCAGGAATGATGATAATGGCCTCTTCTATAAGGTATTTTTTGAATTAGAAAACACAGCCACTGTTGTCCAGGCACAAACAATGGTCCCTGTTCTAAAGAAAATGGAGAGAGGCCAAATACTTGGATGTATAACCCAAGCAGAGCTGCACTGAGGGCATGCAGTCTGGTAGAAGGTACATGGCAGGCTCAGAGATGCCCAGCAGCCCTGGCATTAAGGAGGTGGGGAGAAGCACACACACCCCTCCCTCCCAGCACCACACAGAAAAACACTCCATATACTTAATGTTTCACTGCACAAGCAGCTAAGCATTGGCTGTGCTTAAGTCCCAGACAACAGGGAAAAATAATTATGAAAAGTATCTGGGATGCTGGAAGATTTGCTTTCTTATTCACAGTGTGTTGTATCTGCCTCTGCAGTTTTTCCTCACGTCTCTGCCCAGATGCGAACCGAAACTAGTTAAGTAACAGTACAGTTCACCCTTGATGATGCAGAGTTTCTAATGAGGGACTTCCCAAGAAAATAATACTCAGACTTTGAGTAATAATTATTCATACATGTTATAAATAAACACAGCTCCTAATACTTTTAATTAGACAGTTTCCACCAAGAAGTTATGTTCCCCTTAAATATTTACATTGTAAAAAAAAAAAAAAAAAAACAAAAAAAAAAAAAACAACAAAACACACCAACCAAACCCAAACTTAAACAACATTTCTCCCAGTGTTAAAGGAGTTGTAGAGCGGCCTACATCAACATGGTCTTACTGGAATCCTCTCTCATTACAGCTTTCTTCCTTCAGACTAGGTAAAAAATTGAGATCAGAAGCATTCATTTACTCAGCTATTCACATTTGAACAAAATTAATCGTTTACGTACGTAAACGTTTTATCCATCTGCATCACAAGTTACAATTACATTTGAAAGTATTAAACAAACCAGCTGTTGAATGACTGGCTTCTGCAATTCTAACAGACAGTAACCCATACCCAGAGGCTTCTATTTTGCTACATTCCCTTGAGCATATAGAGTATTTTACCCACTGTGGGAGGAATTGCTCTCTCCCCCTAACTGAAAATAGCTTATTTATCACAGTCACAAAACTTAAGCTTTTTCTACAACTCCCCCCTATATATTAGCATATCACAGGTTTTGTGCACATTCACTCATATACACCAAGTCTCTACCTGCCACGTAGAAGCTACTTAATTATTTGTTTGCACTGCCACAGCACACAGGAGCAGTCAACATCAATCAGCATCTTGTACAAACAGCACTACACAAATACCCAACATGACCACTCATGTCCTAAAGAACTTATAGAAGACAAACAACATAAGTAACATGGGGGGAGCCAAAAGTGTTCCAGGAGATAGCAGCAGTCCCTACAATAGATGCTAAAGGGGTCTGTTTGTCTGTTTTTAATAACAACAATAATAAAAAAAACCCTCAACCAATTCCTACTATGGATCTCTTCTTCCCTTTCAAGGAAGGAGAAATACTCAGAATACTGTTTCCATACTAAAGTTAACGGTCGCATCAAAATGAGTTGACAAGGCAAACAGACAGAAGCTTTTACTTGAAAGAGCATGGTAGCTGGTAGTCTTCCCTCTCCTTCCGCCCCAGGCTCTGCTCTGCTGAACCTTCCCCTTCATTTTCTATGAGTGAATTTTATTTTATGTAATACTGCGATAGGAAGCGTTGCAGCAGAAAGCATCTCAAGATCATCTTTACCTGCCAATTTACCCCCTGCACTGGCAGGCTGAAGATCTCAAGGGAAAGCATGCAAGACAGAGACAGATGGAAAAAATGAGCTAACAAGACTGTTTCTATTAAGAGCACCTCATCAAAGAGCAACTCAAAGAAACTGAAAAGATGGGGCAGAAAAAGACACACAAGAGGAAAGAAAGCAAGGTAAGCACATTCAGTGAGACACCTGCTGTAAAAGCTTTGTGAGATGACTCACCCAGTCCCCTGTTCCTCTCTCCAGCTTAGTTCAACACTGGATCAGAGGGAAGTGCTACACATCAGGAAAAAAGGGTGGAGTTGACAGAACATTTCCTGGGCAATCACAGGAGCAATAAGCAGCCTGTTTGACCACCCCGTGAAAATTACAGGAACATCAACACTGCTCAAACACACACAGCACGCTAGAGCGCCCTGCAAGCTGCTCCCTCAGCCTTATGCAGCCAGCATGCTAGAGGCTGGTTGTAATCTGTCCCTGTGATAGCAAGCTCCACTCCAGATGTTCCTGTGTGCCACCCAGACAGCCCTAAAAACATGACACCAACACACTGCCAGTCTCTCAACACAGTTCATTACTAAGACCATTTTAAAAGGCTCATGATAATAACAATCTTGAAACTGTGCTCTGTGGGACCAGGCAGATGAGCACATGGCAAAAGGTTTGAGAAGGTGAAGCAGATGTGCTGTAACACGGAGACAAATCTGGAACAGTGATTTCCAAGGTCAGAAAGAAAGAAGGTGAAGGTCAAATATGAAATTATGGCAGCTTGTTGACTAACAGACAAAAACCCCTCCAGGATGAAAGAGCAAGTTTGGGAAGGAAGGGACAGGGAGCCTCATGGCACTGCTGGATTCTGAGGGACAGAAGGTAGATGTGAAAGGATAAGGAAAGTTCTTACAGCTAAGGATATATTTAACATACATACTTTCAAGCCAGAAAGAATAGGCAAAAGACAGAGCCTGAAGGCTCCGAGTTCCTCTTTGTGCTGCATAGAAGACCGAAGGATCCTCTAAAGATACAGTCCCACTTATTTGTTAAGAAGGCCCAAAGGCACATATACGACAAAGTGAGGTACTACAGCCAAAGCAAGGAGATTAAGTGGAAACTCACCTTGATATCAGCTCCCAGCCAGTTGCTAACACCTGCCCTAGAAACCCTCTGGACAAAGCTCCCACTGGGCCAGACTGTCTCACGCTTCCCTGCTGCCTCGCTCCCCTTGGAACTGAACTCCGAATACCCCATCACCTTCCCTCATGTATCCAGCCAATACCTTCATATCCTGTGCTATTCATCTTTCTCATCCTCATAGCAGAGCTATTACCTACAACTCTCCTAATCACAGTTAATTGCTGTATGCTATATGGAAGAGATCCATAATCTTCAAAGCATCTTCCAAACAACTACAGCAGAAGAGATTTCCCCGTCTGCTCAAGGCATTTGGCAAGAGCACAGCAGCAGACATTACACCAAGTGGCCTTTTTGTTTCCATTCCCTTAGTCACAACCCTATGCATCAAAGATTGATTTCACGCCTATCTGGGATGAATGAGCTTTCCTAAACGTTTATGACATGCTAAAGAAAAAAAAGCAGCAAGGGGAAGGTATGACTCACCAAGTATTTGCCAATCTATAGCTGATCTTCAGAAGTTACTACATTTGTATCATGTTTCAGAAATAAACACGCAGGTTTCCAACACTTATCTGGGACCTACAGCACACAGCATTCTACCATTATGGGCTACCGCAGCTTCTGGAGGGACAATACCACACACACTAGCCTTCCCCAGGAGACAGTAAATACCCAGTTACCCAGAACAGAAAGAAAACGCTTCCTTAAACAATAACACACCCATTGATAAAGGCTTTTTTCCCGAACTGTATTTTAATCCCTACTCTCTTCTACAAGGTGTAAATGACAGCACAGACTCAGAAGATTCAAAATCCACACAAAATTTATTTTCTTTCTTTTTAATCACCAAAATTCTTCTCAGGTTTCCAGAAGGACCATGTTGTCTCCTCCCATCCTCAAAGGTATTTGGCACAAGAAAAGGCAACACCTATACCACAGCTGAACAGATAAACCATCTACCTTGGCTGTCTGAATCACTGTTTTAAATAAAGCACAAGAATATGGGAAATCCCAAGCTTTCCTTTGCCTCCCAACATTCCTATTCCCCGTTTCAAGTTCAAGTGAAGTCCTACAGAACTTCAGGGATCAGTTTTGCTCCCAGGTATGAACAAGCAAAGTATGCAACAGCGGGCTCCAGGTTCATGTCCTGGCTATGTTTTCTTCTCTCAATGCCATTTTTACAAAATTACTTAGCAGACAAACCCAGGCTAGAGAGGTAGATTTGCATGTTGGCAGTCGTTAGTTAGGTGAAGAAAGTGGCTGTAACTCTTAAGAGATGGACTTGGAGTGGTCCCTCCATTAGGGAATGTTGTAAATACTCCAGCAGAGATTTCCCACCCGCCCCCCCTTTTTTTTTAAGAAATGCTATTTGCACCACAGCTGTTGTCACAGCCTGTAAAAGCCAAGTAAAAGAAACGTCACCTTTGGAAAAAGTTTTAAACAGCTGAAAAATCCCAATCTCCATGAAACCACTGGGGTGACACCTGGGGAGGTTGGACGTACTACAGCTGGTGATGCCAACAAACCAAACCCCAGATTAGGAAGATGAAAACCGCCACTACAGACCACACCATCAATACCACCATCCTTCAGAACAGCTATTATCAAGTACATGGAAAGAAATTACAAAACCCAGTCAGTAGGGAAGCTTATTCCCTGCTATTCCCAAAGCACGGAGAACTGCTTTCACTCTAGCAGATGCTCTCTTGCCTCAGTTACCCAAGTGCATCCAACTCTGTCAATCCCATAGCATCAATGCAACTAGTGATGTTTACAGGAGAATTATACCACATACAAAGTGTTCTTTCTCCTGAGCAAAGCAATACACATGATTACACATACTTTTACAGAAACTCTAATTTTTTTAATCATCCAAAGATTTAGGACTGTGTTGTCCCATGAAGTAGAAACAACACAATCTATCAATGTAACCTAAAGCATGCACAAAATACAAAGACACAAAACCACCACAACATTTATGTAAAATTATATCCATTGCTAAGTTATTGGACATCAAAGCAGACAGAAGACAAGTAATTCTGAAGCGTTCAAATCCGATGCAGAACCTCCGTGTCCCATTGCCACCTGCCAGATACGATGGGACCCTGAAAGGACATCAGGGCAAATCAAGTTAGCTCCCCTAACCTCCACTGAAATGAGTTATCTTTATTTTTTTTTTATTCTTGCCCCCATTTTTTCCCTTTTCTGGCTTTACTTTAGTAGACCCAAAATGTTTTTGCTAGTTTTCACTCTTTCTTTTCTCCAGGTCATATTTCTATTATATGTGGGCACTTCTGTCTGATAACAAAAGGAATTAAGCACTGGACTACCTTAAAAACTGTGTTTCTTTTCAATGTGTTGTTCCTATTGTATTTCTTTTATGTTCAGCTTCAATGACTACTAACATACCGAGCCTAGGTCTTTGGTTTTTTTAAATAAAGCAAATCTCCTGACATCACTCGAAACAGAAGCTTGAACAGAGAGTAATCAACAGTTACTCTTAACAGTGTATGGTAATGAATGAAACAATCTCCATTAACTTTGGTTAGTAACTACAGTTCTACACCCTGTAAAAGTTCTGCGGCTTAGCAAATGAGGAACAGGCAGCCTTCTATTAACTCTTTCTTGTTTAGACAGTATTTTGTGTGCTTAATGCTGACAAAATTCTGTTTGCCTAACTCATGAGAGCACTTCGTTTCTTTTAGTAGGAAAACTCTGATAATTCAGCTTTCGTTCAAGCAAATAAAATCTAGATTTGACTTGAGGTGCTCTCATGGCCTTAATGTCATTAAGAATGAGTCTGCATCTTGTGCCAAGACATTGTATCTTCCTCTCCACCAGGTAAATATCCAACTGGGTAAGAAGTGGAAAAGAGCTGGATGACTAACAAACATGAATCCAACAACTGAAAATAAGCAGATTGATCTGTTATCCCCATTCTGGCCAGCAAGTGTTGCTGTTTACCAAGGGAAAGCAAGAACGGAGGAGAAAAAAAAAAAAATCTAAATTGCTAAATTTTGTTATTGTGTTTGTACCCAAATACTTCCATGTAGAATTGTCTTTCATCAGTGGAAACTCAGTGTGGCTTCACAAGAGCATGCTTTTGATAGTTTCTGAAAGCAGAAAGCTTGCCGACTATTTTATGCAATAAACTGAACATGTATATGATCCTCGGCCGTGTTAAGCACATTGCAAATGACCAAGGAGAAAATTTGTGTGGGGAGGTAACTGCAGAAACTATTCTTAGTAATAAGAGTTCTGCATCTGTTAAATGAGCTCTGCTGGCACTGTGCTGAAAATTTATATTCAAGAACACGTGCTCCAAATGTTGTGAAAAAGATACTATTTTAAATTCTGTTTTATGTAACCTGAAACATCTCTGAGAGCTCATGGAGGTATTTCATTGCGTACTAAGAAGGAGCAGAGCCCAGAGCAGCAGTCTCCAGCACAGCACTCAAACAATAGCCAGTGGTGCATGGGCATCCGAAGCCTGAAAGGTAAAAGCACAGCAAAAGCCAGAGCAAAGCCCAATCTCCCACAGAAACAGGTTACACAGAATCACAGGCCGAAACGTGGCTGAAAACTATGGCTTTAAAACAGAGGGTTTGCTGGCTAAACCACTGTCACTCAGCATGGGGATGATCTGCAGCAAAACGTTTAAGCAAATCCTTAATGTTCAGTGTACCACAGAGTTCCATTTCCTGATCCCCTCACGGAGGCAGCGTAAGACTCACAGATAAGCAGTAAAACCGTTAAGAAACCTGCAGATGAAAAGAATATGGTGCAAGCCTTGTGTGTGTGGCAGTGAATAAGACGGGAAACTTGGTCGGAAGACAGAATGAAGCACCAGAGCCAGTTTCCCATTTTAATAGACAATTTCACTGATCAAACTTCAATACTTATTTTAACTGTCTTACTTCAATCTGAAAACCAACTTTTGGTAGGGCAAAAGTTTGGTACAGGCTTTTTTGGGTTTTGTTTTTTGTTTTTTTTTTGTTTGTTTGTTTGTTTTTTTTTTTTTTTGTTTTTGTTTGCTTTGTTTTGTTGTTTTTTTTTTTTTTTTCTAGTATCAGCCATTTTTTGTAAGTCCTCCCATAGCATTTTAGTTCTGGACACTGTGAGAAGATGAGCTGAAGTTCACTCTCTCCCCAGTACATCTTCAGCGCCTCTTCAGTTAGACCAAGCAGAAATCATGGCAAAGTACACTCTCTCTAATGTAACTTCTTCAATGGTTATGCCTCTATATACCAAGCACAACTAGATCCCTGCATGCACATATAAATAACCACTACACAAAGTGCTGTCAAATGGATTAAGACCATTCACCTCTAAATCCACAGCTGAAAACTCATCATGTGGCTGAGAGCACTCTGCATTTGACATCACCTGAAGACCACTATGACACCACCTTCCTGCAACACCTAAAAAAGTAAACGACCACAGGAAAAAGTCATTATCCCACCTGGGAATAACTGGGACCTTTACTTGTAGAGCAGCTGTAGAGAGGTCAAAACCTGAAAGGATTTTGGAGACAGACAGAAAGACAGACAGAAAGTTGCAGGAACTTTGGCAAAATAGTTTTCTAGTTGGTTAAACAGCCAAAAGCAGTATTAGCCTGTACCACTCACACCAGACTTACTCCTAACCCCTTCCTCCTAGCTCCCAGGAGCCATATTCCAGTACCCATATTCTGGTACCCATTTTGAAAGACAGCTCCCCTCTTTAATCACTTTTTACTAAAAAGCTCCTTTTAAAAGCTGATAGTACAGACAGGGCCCTACAGTAGTCACAAAGTATTTTCTCCTGCTAACCCATCCTCATGGCAACAGCCAGAAATACCCTTCAGTAACCCATACGTGTCAACAAGCTCCATTACAGCTGAGGATGTTTGGTATAGCAGTTATTTCACAAGCCTCTGGTGGGACTGTAAATTCTGGCAGTGTCAAATACATTTCCTTTTATTACAAAACCCATTTTGAAGCCATCAGAAAGATCGTTCATTTGTAAACTAGCACTCCTATATTTAGAATATTACTCGGATTACAGATTTTTTTTTTTTCCTTCCTGACACTGCAGAAATGAAGAAAAAGAAAAGGCAGCAGCACTAGCCCAAGCAAGCAGGCAACTTTTCAAATACTGGAAAAGTTTTTAAGTTCTTGGATTAAGGGACTGTTCCACTGGATTTGAAGGAAAGGCCTGGTTCATGACTTCCAGCTAAAACATTGTCCCTGACTTCACCCCTCTGTAAAATGGAAACTCTTCCTCTGGCCAGGCTCACCTTGCAATGTGACACGCAGTTCGCTTCAGAAAGCAAAGGATCAAGGTGTTGCAGGGATGTGGGGTGTGAAAAACCAAAAGGTCCATCAAGTATATGGTGAAAAAAGGACCACTTTCATAACTCCCCATTTCTTCTCTGCTGAAAGTACAAACACTACCTACTGACCCCTCAGCCAAACTGAGGGCAGCAGACCCCACTCACAAGGCTCCCCCGAAGACAGGCAGCCTTTTAGAAATATTGGACTAATTTGTTTTAACATGTACACTGAAGTACATCATGACATGGAACTTGCAAGTCAAATAAAATATGACAAATAGATTAACTGAAATCCGTACTTCCTTCAACTAACAACTGAACTAATACATTAGGAGAATAAACAAGTCTCCCGTACATGCAAAGATGAACACAGCTTCGCATGAGGGACCTCTAAATAAACACTAAATCGAACTACCAAACATGACTGACAGGATAATGACTAATACCCCATTTAAAGCAAAGCACCGTATAGCTCGCTCTTACGGACCTGGGAGATTTTGATGTCTTTGACCAAGTTCTCCCAACACAGATAAGCTTTTTTTCATCAAATCTGGATTAACTGGATCAGTTATCTACTCCGCGTAAAGGATATCCAAGCTTTTGATTTCTTGATGAAAACCTGCTCTGCAGCTAGAACTAATGTCAAGGCCTACCCCAACAGCTTGGTACAAATAAACTGGGGGAGGGTTGCATACATTAGTTCCCAGATCTTTGAATATACTTTTTTTTGGGGTGGAGGGCACCGTTCCAATAGTTTCTTAAAATTATGGCAGCAGAACAGAGTGTGAAGCTGGGTGGCATGTAGCTGCCAACACATCAAGCATTTGCAATGATTCATTAGCCCAGACTTTGATGAGTTGTTCCTGGTTTTGAAATAACTAAAGAAGGAACTAGACATCCAAACTGCCAGAGCTCAGCTCATTGGTACCCAAATTCCAGGTGCTGGGCAAATGCATGGAATAAGCAGACTCATGGTCCATCCAGCTCTGCATCCTGTCTCCAGTGGGAAAGCACACAAGCCCAGCTACTCTCTGTACTCTGTTCCCCCCATAACCCTCCAGCATCCCCAAGTCATTAACTAAGGGATAAGGCAATCCCAGGCCAGTTCCCTTTAGTGTCTGTTTTGTCCATGAAACTGTCCGATCTCTTTCTGAACCTACTAGTACCATCTACACCTCCACAGCCTCCTGCAGCAACCAAATCCATAAATTAGCTACCTGATTAAACTTATTTATTTCCCTACAAACCTACATTATTGCATTTCATGTATTTACTTTTATTTTAACACATGTAGATATCTTGTCAAATGATGGAAAAGTGGTGTGCATCGTGAAGTCATATACATTAACTGGTAGGAGAGAGAATAAACCAAAAGAATAAACTAACCAGCCATTGGCTAGGTACCACTTTCATAGCTCAGCATTTGTATTCAATCACCATCTAACTTCTGTGTATTTTTTTTTTTTTAATGAAAACACTACCATAACTTCCTATTTATTTAACCCTAATCTCTTTGTCAAATTTTCCTGTTAATCCTTTTTTCCAGGCTCCCCTCCTCCCTTCCCCTAGGGAAAGTGTCTTTGAAAAGTTTTTATCAAATATAATTTAGACTGATCTAGCTATTTCTAGATGGCCTCCAACGCAATGAATTTATTCACTTGCCATGAATTTTCCAATAGGGAAGAAATAAATGGATGTGAGATGGGATTTCTAAAAGCAAGAACCTTGCTAGTACTTCAGGAATTATGGTTCTTCATGTCTTCTAATAAAATCACTGGATCAAATTCACAGAGACACCAAATACTGCCAGTGACTTCACCCTTGTCTCTAACCCAAACAGTTCTTTCACAGAAAGAGGGCCACAGCACAGGCAGGTATTCAGAGTGTTGGCACACCTTACTGGAATCTTTTGCCTGAAAATCCAGCCATTAACATATGGAGGAACTGGAGCAAGCACTTCTATTTTTATTATACACCATCTTTTCCAAGTTATCATTTTCCCTGCATTACAAGGTATTTGGCAAAACAGACAGAAAATCGTGAATTAAGATCAAGAATTACAGAACAGACCTTAGCCTTCCCATCAGTGTGACGGTATATTTTTCTCTACAGAATCCCCGTTCAAGTTGCGTGTTGCACAGTACAAATAATTAATGCGATTACATTTGGGCCTTTTCTCTTCTTTGGAAAAGAAGCTCCTGTATAGCACTATCAGGCAGCCTGGAAAGTCGGGAGAGAGATCTCCAGGCTCCTGTCTAAGACCAGAAGCATCAGTAAAGCCACTATTTTTCTGTTTTCACTATAACAGGTTTTGTCACTTCTCCACAGACACTGTTTCCTTGGCATGTCACATCTTAACTGAGACCCTACACCTGTTCAAGGCTCTGCTACCATCAGCCTCTAGGCCACAGTGAACCACCACCGACTACCCAAGGTGACAGGGCTGGGATCTAGAACCACGGGTTCCTGATGCTTAAGAACAGCTTCAAGCTGGTCACCAACAGTGCCACATTTCTCCAACATCATCTGCTCAGCACTTTCTCTCATTTACAAAGGAAGGTCCTCAGAGGTACCTCCGAGTGTACCTGCCCTGTCGTGCTCCATCAGGTCTGTCTCAAGAGCCCTTTCCTGGGCAGGACGCCGACCAGGGTTTTGCCAACAGCAAGGCAGTGGGTGAGCTAGGACTCCTTCCCATCACGCTGACAGCTCTGCCTCATTGTTTCCCCCTGTAGCCATCTGCTTCTCATGTCTTATTCTCAGACTGCAGATCTGCTGTGAAGCAGCCCACCACCTTCCTTCATGCTCACATAGCACCTACCAGCAGCACGGGATGCTGGGTCCCAAGCAGGGAACCTAAGTGTTATAGTAGAATAAGTCATAACATGCAGAACAAAAGCTGTTTACAGAGGACTTGGTTGTTGGAGCTTCCCAGATATACTGCTGGCAAAATAACATCAGATTTCATAATAATTTCCCTGACATGTGCCAACTATAGAGGAGCCCTCTTCAACCAGTACAGCTCCAGAGTTCCCAGTATCAAAGTCCTAGGTCTATATACAAAGCTGCTGAGGAGAAACAAGGTTTATATTCTGATTAATTGTTCAGGATGAAAATATGGGCTCTGACATAATGTAATAGCTATTTTGGCACAACTTTTGAGGAGCATGAGTAAGCAGCCTCTCCTAATTGATGTGCAGATCCTGGAGTGGGTAGTAACTGCATAATAGCTTCATGTTGTCTTCTGAAAGTTAACACAGATGTGAACCCTGTCAAACTAGTCCACAGTTACCAGCAGTGGCTACACACTGGAAGAATTTAATCCTGTTTCATCCATTATCTGTATTTTCTGTCTCCCACGGAAAACGGATTAACACAGGACAACTTGGATGTTACAGCCGCAGTCAACACAAGTGATTCCAGGTCTCAGTGGTGGCAGGAGGACTCAAGCAGACAATCAAAATACCTTAACAAGTTACCATTTAGCAGCTGAGCAGTGAGAACAGCCACGTGCGCTGTTAGATCACAGCCAATGTGTACTAAAACAGCTTAGCTTAGTCTACAGTCAAAGAGGTTAGTGTTAACCTGCATTACATCATATTTGCTATGAACCAGGACTTTGCACACAAATAACTACTGCAGTATAGCTGAAATCAGTAAATTATTACACAGAATTAACTAAACCATGCTTGAGCCGTAAGATGAGCTCAGTGAGCCAGTGTAGATGGGACATGGTTCCTATGGAGTAAGCATAAAGCTCAAGGAAAGAGTCCTGTCAGATTTCTAGACGACTAGAATTACTGCTCATTCATTTAAGAGATTCAGCATGTCAAAAATCAGTCCTATGAAGTCATCAAACTGGACTCATTGGTAAAGATGTCATAGACTGGAAGCGTGATCCTTGTCACACTTTCTGCTGGAATGCTGTTTTTAAAACAGCAAAATTCAGCCACATACAGAAAATCAACCACAGGCCAGCAACCATACAACTCACACATCATTGTTACCATGTTTTTATAAGGTCAGCAGTATGATTTTGTGTTCCATCTAACCCAACATAACTGCAAGCTGCTACAGAAGGAAGAGTCCTGTCCTCCCACAGTCTGGTTCTCCACCCGCCCTTGGGTTAGGTCTTGTAACTGTGTGGCCGCAGCACAAGTCAATTCTGTAAGCAAATGGAAAACTTTTTTTTTTTTGAGCATGTGTGGTCCTTTCCCATTGAATCATCGAGACAAACCAACTCTCCCTGCTTTCGTTCAGCAGCCAGCTCCTTCACAGGGTGCAGGACTGCGACTCAAGGCACAGGCAGTCACAGCCATACCTTCCAGCAGCAGGCTGCAGCCAGAGGAGATCAGGGGTAGCACAAAACCACTCCCTAGGTAGTGCATAGTCCTTCTGTCAGCATTCATAAGATGAACTTTCACCCCACATTACTGCCTTGGAAATAAAGTAGTTAAGCAAGTGATAAGAGGCTATTTTTTTTTCCCCTTAAATCACTCAAATGAAAGAAGAGATAAAGCCTCTGATTCCACATATCTAAGCTCTAGACGAGACGGCTGGGTGAACATCAAGCCTCCTGCATCTTCGTCTCTACTGGGGTAGACAATACCAAAGAATTGGTAGAAGTGCACTTTAACATGAGAATGCACATCACCAGGCAAAAGCACGATAGACAGTATTGCTCTGCAAATGCCTTTGTGTTCATGTTCTGAATTGGCACTCTTACATAGTCCCCGATACCCAGACCTAAAAGGATGCGTAAACAACATTCTGTGCATGCAATGTTCAGTAAAAAAGGGGAAGGCTGCCCCTTATCCCTGCAGTCACCCAAAACCCCTGGGCAGCAGAAACCAACACAGTTTTCCAGGCTGCTTAAAGGCCTGTAACTTTTATCCAAAGGTAAGTCAGATCATACGAATTGATGTGACACTAGCAGCCCAGTCCCGACAAGCATGGGACTTACCAGCTGGCATATACTCCACATATATATGCAATAAGCCTGACACTTGCTGGGAAAAATTAAACCTATTTCCCCTTGCATACAAGCTCTGCTCTTGAGGAGGGGAGCAGCAGTATGCAGCTATATGCCAATGCTAGGAGTAGCAAAACAGTCCTCTTGCCAGGAAAGATGGGGATGACTTTTGTTTGTAACAGTAACGGCTGTTATAGGATGTAAAATATGAGCACAGCAGTATGAAGAACGCTACCAGATAAATCACAAAGGCCAGGCCAATTTTTGTGAAGCAACTCTGCTGCCTGCAGGTGTAATTTTCATTCCATGTACCATCCTTCTGTGCCTCTCTCCAAAAATAAACTCAGTAGGATATGCTGGAGTTTGGGTTCAGTCTTCAGTTAAAACAGAAAAGGGGATCTCAACTATTAGTCCAAGACTCAGTTGAACCAGGGGTTCCCCTCTACCTTTATACACTTTTCTCCCAGCCTCTGAGAATGTCTCATGCCTTCTGGCAGCTGTACCGTCACAGCCATCCAATGTCCAGATTTCACAAAAAGCTGTACAATAAACCTAAGTGCAAGAACAACAGAAATCCCAACTTCATCACTAATTCCCAATTTAATTCAGAACATTCCTTAACCATGCAAATACAGAGGTAAGGCAGTGCCTTCAAAATGCTTTTCATTAAGAACTCAGCATCTAGCATAGCTCCCTGTAAACTGCATATAATCTAATTTCTGCACTACCCAGTTTCAGTTCCTCATTACTGAATATCTTTCATGTTTTAATTCACATGACATTAGATTTGCTGCACTAAACGAGCACCTTCTGAACTTGAGAATAAAGTGGAAGTTAATTACTAAACCAGATCTTTAAGTGAGAGTAAAACTCTATTAATGCCTAAAGCAATGCTAAACTTGACAACTTAATTGAAGTTAAGCATTGCAGAGTTAAACTGCCCCAACAGCTTTATTCAAGCAGCAGCTCACACAGTGAGACCTCCCAAGATCCCACATTTTACACAGATGACAGAGGACAGGACTCCTCCTGCTCCCACATCTTGCATTTGCAGCAAGATACTCAAGTAGCATTTTGAGATGGCCTTGTAAGCTGATGTCCAGACCTCTGCCCCGACCTGCTTCTCCTCATCTGCTCTGCACACACCACTAAGCCTTAGAATAAACAAGGGGAGACAAACAAAAGTGATGGAGTAAAAAGAGCTCTCACTTCAGGTTGTACAGGTAGAGGCAAAAACTATCGTCAAGATCTGCCAACATCCAGCATTCACACCGTATTAATTTTGTCACCGAGGCACCTAACAGTAACTGAGCCTCACAGCACCCTGGGAGTACAGACACTGCTGCGCACAGTTTACCATCCAAAGTCATCCTCATATACAAGAAAAAAGCCCAAAAGGAATTCATAAATGCAGACATCATCTTCATCTATTACCTCAAAGTAAGCAGGATCATTGAATATATTAGGTCTCAAGTTAGTCTGGAGCTTCTAGATGGCAGTAAGTAAACAAGTCTCTTCCCCAGAAAGTGCTACTCTGGGAAAGCACCCTTAACTTTCTGCTTATTTCTCAATTGTTACTGGAAATGCAAAAGGAACAAAATCTGGAGCAGTAAACATGGTTTATTTTCTATACTTGATGTTTTGCCATTGTCAGTCAACTCCAGTTACCCAAACATGTCAGAGCCTGACAGTACAGAAAAATGAATGCAGCCTCAGAAAATACAAACTGGAGACTGTATAGTCAGCACATGTTCATTTCTGTGTCTGATACCAAGTGAATGTAGCAACACTGCTACGGCATGGCATAGCACTGGACTCTAACAACACTGTCAATAGCAAGTAAAGGACTTGTATTTAACTGCTACACTTTATTTTACCCTGGAAGGCACCTCTGACAAACTTCTCCAGTAATTCCAGTAAACTTTTTTTATGCTAAAGAACATATTCTCTAAAATCTCCAGTTTGTTATCCCTCAAAGCTGCCCAAAGCAAGCTACAGAAAACTGAAATGTAGTCCTACATAACTATAATGATGCAGGACAACCAAGGCAAAACCAGTCCCAACTGAAGCTAAGATATTCAATTCCATGTGATATTGAACACAGCTTGGCAGAAATGTGTTGTACGCTGTCCTGATGAACAGAGACACAGTCGCAGGTTACAAAAAGGCACTCTGTGCACAGCACACTGAGGAACCGATTCTAGAATTATCCCAGAGCATGAAATGGCCAAAGTTCATGTTTACTATTTTAAAAGTAATTTCATCTTTAGTGTATGAATTCATAGCAGACATGTTAGTGCTGGTGCATCAAAGAACTGGAATATTTTAGTCAACAGCCTCATGCAATTATTATACATGTTAAACAGTTCAGATAACATCACAAGTGATGAGCATCTGTCAGATGCTTTACACAAACACCACCAAGGTACAGTTTTGCAGCACTGGACACAACCCCTGCACTGAAGCAGAAGTGTTTATTAAACGTAACGTTATGTTGTAGGGTGCTTTGCATCCATCCACAATGACAAATGACAGAGCAAAAATCATTTGTGTTAAACAAGATTGAATCAACATAAGGAAGAAAACCTGGCAGCCTCTGAGTCAAGACTGAAAAGGATGTGGAAGTTTTGCCCACCATGTCTTTAACTATGCTTGTGCAATTGATTGCTTTTAGGACAACAATTTTGCTAAGAAATACATCCCCTTGCCTTATTTAGAAAAGGAAAGCTGAAGGATTGCAACTCGGGGAGGAGGTGTGAAGCCTCCTGCATACTTCATCTTGTGCACACTGTGATACATAAGAAACAGTTTATGTATGAGTTATATATAACTCAAAAAAACCCCAAAAAACTCAAACAAAAAAACACACTTTTTTACTGTAAGGATCATCAATACTGGAATAGGTTGCCCAGAGAAGCTGTGGAGTCTGTGTCTTTGGAGATACTCAAAACCCAACAAGACATGGTTCCAAGCAACCTATTCAACCTGATGAGTAAGAGCGGGTCAAGACCATCTTCAGAGGCATCACCTCAATGACTCTGTGATTCTACGCAGCCACTGAGAAAAACTTAAGTCTGTTGAAAATAATTCTATTCTAAATTTTCAGATCCTGTTCACATGACATGCAGTATTAGAACAACGACGCTGTGGTTGGCTTTGAGAACAACCTAGTTTGGATTCCGAAAGCTGCAGTCATATACAGCTCCTTTTTCAGAGGCGCTGCACAAGCACACGCTGTCACAGTGGGCACACACACACACGCAACTGCTCAAGGAACTGTTCTTCATGATTTAAGCACATTCAAATCTAAACACTCATCTCTCAAACTCCTAAAATTTTCCAATGCTGAGAAGTTGAGCGCTTTACTTCACCCCCACTTAAAAAGAAAAAAAAAAAAAAAAAAAAAAAAAAACCCCAACCCATAAGTCAACACTATCATCAGGATGTCAGAAACTAAACGGGCAGTTAGGTCATTTGGAGGGGGGCGGGCAGAAGAAAAACCTAACTGATAGTGCTCTTCAACTGTTAAACAGACTATACTGAAATTCAGTTAATTCTGCATCCCACGTTGACAAGATTATGCATTTATCTTTTTCTAGTGAGACTTTTTACTTTTCTAAGTAGTATTTCAGCGTAACTAGAATATCTTGAAATCACAGTGTCGGGCTCAAAAGTACATCAAATTTAACAGCCTGCCATATGCTGAACACTCTTCTCCCAATCCAACATGTTCAAACCATGAGCTGAAACTTAAACACAAATAGTCTCGAGCAGCACAGCTCACGTGCTTAAGGTTTGCCGGATCAGGGTAGAGCACTCCTGTGTTTGTTACAGCCCCAGGGCTGCAACAAGTTTAAACCTACAAGTACAAAAACAATTGAATTATTTAGGATTCTGAAATAAAAGAATACCTGGAAGTGCTTTGCTGAACAGAGGTTTGATCAAGGGAGGTCTTTAAATATATGCTGAAATTCAGCTGGCGCTTAAGTCTGATCTCTTTCAAAGAAGCCTCGGCATGAACACTGGATGCTTTCTTTAGCTTGCAGCTCTCACTATGCCAAGGATTCAAAGTACATTAGGAGGAAAAAAAAAAAAAAAAAACAAACAAAAAAAAAAAAAAAAAACCAAAGCCCATGGCAGGCATTTGTTCAGGGAGAATGCTTTTGAGAGAAACTATATATTATTTTAATATTTTGATTACTTTTACAAATTCAAACAAGCCCAAGGTGTTTCTAAAATCCCAGGTCATAAACGAGCACATAGGTACCTCCCTGAATTTTAACTCAAATTCTCATCTTCATCTACCAAGATGACAGGAAACAGAAAAGAGCCTGTTACCAAAAACTTCGATAAAATTCAGTTAAGTTATCCAGATGGTTTTCATTCCACAGAAAATACTAAACCAGCAGTTTGCAGAGCATAGCATTTTCTAAATACACAAAATAAAGAGAAAACAATACACAAGTGGAAAATGCAAATGCTGAGCCCATTATATTTTTGTTCCAGCAGAAACACAACACAATCAATACAATCTTGCAGTTCTAGGGCACCCGTCTTTCTGCTGCTGGGGGTGCTCTGCAACCGTAAGTGCCATCAAATAAAGCGCACACAGTTCCTAGTTTGACAGCTTATTTTTTCCTTTGCTATATGCAGAAAGGAGGAACTGCATTTCTATCACATAGCCCCCAAAGCCTGGCATTCCCTATACCACTACAAGAAGTCAAACAGCAGCTACTGAGCAACCTGTATACTTTGGATGACTCTGAGAACAGCCAAATTTAGCATTTCTCCAAAGCATAGCCTGATTCTGTAGCTCAGAAATACAGGGAAAACTATCTTTTATTAAATAGCGATTACAGAATTGAAATTTTAAGAGCCATGAAAGTCCCTGCCACAAAAAATAAGCCCGCTAAAGAGAGACAGGGACAGATACTGCAATTTCTGCACTGTGTTATTTAATAAACCTCAATGAAAAGGTATTAAATTACAGATGGGAAACACGCATCAGACAATTGTATGACAACACCAGAAATCACTCAAATCCACCACCAGAAGAATTAGAAAACTAATCAGAAAGATCAGCAAGAGATGAGCCATGAAAAAATATCTTTATAGTTACAGATGGATATTCATCCCTTTTACACGGCATCTCACTAAAACGTTTCATAGCAACGGGGCAAGAGTTATCAGATAGCAGGGGATGAGACTGGTAACCATACAAACCAGTACCATCCTCCAGCTCATAGCACATCCCAAAAACGATATGAGAAAACAGGCGAGTGAGCAAACCCAGTAGTTATGTGAGGAGGAGCTGCAAGAAATCACTAAAGCATTTCTTCTTCAGATCATTAATATGCTTTTTTCTGCAGTAGTCCTGGTTTTCCACATCAGCCAGCCAGGATGGCACAAACAAGGGCATCACCACGATCTGCTGAACATTGTGCCGTAACGAGAGCACACTGACGCTCTCACAATCCTTTGGGAGAGCAGGACCTGTCATCTTCCGTGTGCCTCTGTCTCTGTGCCTACCTAAAAGAGCTCTACTGCCCAGGCTGCGGAGGAGAAGCCCTGGGTATGAAAATGGTGGGATTACCAGCTGAGACTGCGCCCACCATCAGAGATGCTGCAGGTTGCAGATCACTGCAAGAGCCACCTTTTCTCACCAGCCTCCTTTCACCGAGCTGGTAACGCAGCACGACATGTGGCACAGCAGAACGGCGTTCGGGAACACGAGATCATCGGACCTGTTCCTCTGAAGGTCTATTTATAGTCTCAAGTGGTGCTGCGAGGCAAAAGGCCAAATGGTCAACAGTTTCAAAGAGCAAGTCCCTAAAGATCCCACCTGAGATCCAAGGACACACACATACACCTCCCTCCCCCCAGATCGGTGCGTGAGATCGCTGCAGACCCTGAGGAGGGAAATTTTGTGTTATGGAGATCACAGCACCCCAGCACAACTCTTACAAGCACCTTCGTTAGAAAGGTTAAGTGAGGGATAATTAACAAGTCTCCTCCACAAAGGAGGACTCCTTTAGAAAGACGGTAATTACTGCCTACTCAGAGGGATCTCTCCCAGAAAGCAGGCTGCTGTAAAGGTAGGGTGGCTGATTCCTTTGGGAAATACCAAAAAGGCTGCAAGGAAGACCCTCCTCAGCTCTGCAAACATGCAGCAGCAGCACCAGGCCCCTTCCAGACAGCCCTGTTCTCTTTGCAGGGGCAGCTCCAGAACCTCTGAGATCCCCTTAACAGGCAGATCTGCTTCATGCTTTTCTACACTACTTGACACGCTTGAAAAACAGATAGTCCTTGCTGGCCCACAGCATCTTCAGGGCCAGCAGCTCCAACAGCACCGCAAATATCAGAAGCTGTATTAGCTGGGAACTAAATTATCTCTTGCAGAATAGTTTTGCAATTAAATTGAAACTGTAATTGTGCAACAAGCTAAATCAAAAAAACAAGTTTGTGATAGAGACACAATCATATTTCACCTCCTGACTTACTCACTTTACTCCTTTGTAACTCACTTCTACATAGGTTCAAGCTTTTCTTGCTGTACCACGAATGATTTCACATTCCTAAAAAATTAAGCGCTCTTAAGAAATAACGTATACTTGTCTCACTCTTAATATACACCTTTACCTGACAGCTTCCTCAGCAATACTTACCACTCAGAGAGGCCCTTCAGCCATCAGTACCATCAGAGTTCAATACCACCCTTCGACCTCCTTGCCTTCCTGCAACAATTCAGGAATCTCTGGTTCCCATAACACTAAAGATCCAACTCCCTGTGCCCCAAATACCACCACTTGTATTTCAAGCAGATCCTCATATTTCATGCTGTGACCTCAACTACAGAGATTTGGACAACTACCTTTTAGAAACAGATGGAGCTGAAAATGATCTAATTTCTGAGCACATCTTCCTTACCTCCTGGTAGAGCTGTTCCACTTTGTACAAATAACTATTTTCTGGAGCAGCGTGAGAACCATCCCAGGTGAATTATCATTCCCTTGTGTTACACTAAGCCACTCCTGCCCCTACCAGCTCAATGAATACTATACAAGGCAAAACGGACTAGCTGCTGCAAAACAGACACCTCAAAAAGCCCATGGCTTACTGGTCTGGGCACTCCAAAGGGTGGGGGACATTTTCAATCCCATGTTTTGAGTCACATACAGGACTCAAACTCAAAACTTCTGAGTCCCAGGTCAATAAAGCTGGGGTAAGGGGATGTCGTACTACCTGCTCTTCCTCATCTTTGTAAAACAGAACTGTCTTTGGCACGTCGCTCCGAGAAAGGTTTAGCAACAGCTCACCTAGACCAGACAACCAAATCTTCAAGGGACAGTGTACGACACCAACATCAGCCTCTTACACCCTTCACTGGCTGACTCAGGCAATCCCTCACTCCATATGCCAGTTTTCATAAGCCTTCTTTGAAGCCGCCTTTCCCCGATGCGTTCTGTAAGGAACCCAAACACCTACCTCATGGTGGTTTTGTTTGTTTTTTTTTTTTTTTTTTTAATTCCACTAGGCAGTAGAACACATAAAAATGAGATGATGCAACACTAAACCAAAGTTTCCCTTATGAATATAGCCCTAGGTGCCCAACAGGATGTGACAGGTGGACAGGCAGGCGAGCAGAGCAGGAGGATGAGGTCACAAAATGAGCAGTTGCACAGCACACTACTAATCTTAAATTCCAAACTCATTATGCACAATCCTAACAAACAAAGGAGCAGCTTAACAGATTTACAATGTGCCTTCTCCAAGGGTGGAATAATTATTTATCAGATAGCAACCTTCATGTTACAACAGCAATAAATAAATAAATGATCCCAGCAACTCTTCTGAACCATGTCTATACCTTCACTAGACAGACTGACATCTGGGATGTGCCTCTGGCTTGGCTGAGCTTGGGTAGAATTGTAAATATTTGGTACAAATAAAATAAAGCTTGCTAGACTGAGCAGAAACCCAAACACAGTAGTTAATGGCATCCCAGGAGACCCACTGCAAGAGCCCCACACCCCCCTGAACTCCTTCCAGCTTCCAATGAACAGCCCGTAAGAGTTTTTTTCCCTCTGCTTTTCTGTAAGATCATTCCCTTCCGAATGTGTACACATCTCAGTATCATTCCGATTCATTCAGACCGAAGTCCACAAACATTATAAAAAGGGGCTGTACCTCTATATTCCTAGTTTGGCTTTACAGCTGGATATTACCATGCAGGGACACATCCAGGAAAAGCACTTCCAAAGTAAACCATATTTTACACAAACTCTCTCCTCCTTTATTTAGGTAAAACCCAAAGAATTCTGAAAGGAAATAGTAAATATGGACAAACCATGCTCAGGCAGGCTCTCCCCTCAGATATCCCAAAAATCCTTTTCTAGCTCTATTGTACTGTTCTGACTTCCCAGTTTGAAGTTCCAGGACCACAAGCCCCCCTTGCCCACATTCCCTATCTCTTACCATCTGACAGATTCCAAAGTGTGCTCCCATCTTCTCACCCTGAAACAATTCCCAGCTGATTTACCTCCATCCCAAGCTAGATGCTTTTCCTCCAAAAAGGATCACAGTAATTCCTATTTTCTGTACATGTTACAACAGGATAGCTGGCGGTAAGATTTGTAACGATCATTCACCGTTCCTGTCTCCATTCTCTGAAGCATCCTTCATTCAGGACATTCTGGTTGTTCCCACTTCTTACTTTTCTCTGGTCTCCAGACCCCAATGCCCCTGCCCTACTAGGCATCCACCATTCATACAGCAGTTTGTGTTCTCACATACTGAGAAGACAAAAAAACAGTGTGTCAGCATCCCAGAGTTACAAGCAAGCTTTGACAATACAGTATCTGTTACTGGTGTGATGCTTTAAACACATTAAATTTTGCAAGCTTCCAGTGCCTAAATATCTCAAAGACGATCAATATCTTTCCAGGTACCCAAAACACTAACTTTCACCATGTAAAGTCCTTTTCACTTGGATTTCATCACTAATAAATTATTCAGCGTAACAGTGGGCTGAACCAGGCACATAATCCTTGCACACAGACAAATGAAGCTTGCCTTTGTAGCTTTGAACAGACACAAACCTTCTTCCTACTCCCTGCAACTTCAGGGGTCTCTTCACAAACGGTCTCACAAGATGGTCTGAGAACACTAGGCCACCCCCAGCATGGCACCCCCAGCCACACCAGCCTAATCAGCAGGTTCAGGTGGGTTTATGCCCATTTTGTGTGAAAAGAACAGCACCGATGGAGGTGCAACATACCTGTGAAAGTAGATCGCCATTTCTTGGGAAGCATTTAAGGAGGATGAATCCAGTTCTTCCAAGAGATGGGAACTGCCGCATCATCTCAAATGCGACTGTTTCCCTTAACCAAAATGTCCCTATGAAATACTGACTGCAGGATTGATCTCCAGCCGCCTGGCACCATACCTGTGATATTCTAGAGTGAGAGAAGAAGGGTCTGAAAAAAAGATATTTATTTGATCTCGATGCTCATTTCTCCAAGTCATACAGAATTCATAAACTCCACATCTGCAAATGTATGTCTGCCTACATTGTAAAGGAATAATCTTCATGGGAACTGATTTCAGAAAAACTTGTTTACTGTTAGAAGCTGTTAATTACAACATTAAAATACTAGCCCAAACCCTACATTAAACTTGCATTCTACTTTACATAGCAGTATAGGTAACAATCATCACAGCAAGCAGCTCTGTTGGCTCGTGCTGGAAGAAGTAATTATACAGCACAGCAACGCATTTTTGCCCTTCAACCTGCCAGTCCAGTCCATGCAGCAGCTGTGAGCAGCAGGTCAGGGCGGGGAAGCCTACAGAGGGTTTCTACATAATCACCACTGAAGAAAAAAAAAAAAAAAAAAAAAAGCTATAAAACCACCAGACCCTGGCTTGCATGCTTAGCAGAAAGCTGCTAACACAAACATTACAGCAGCCCTTGAAGCAGAGATGTTACCAGAAAAAATGAGCTCGATCCAAAGTCATTATTAGTGGTTAATGTATTAGATAGCAGTTGTATTGCAAGCTTTCCTTACTAATCTTCACAATTTTTGTACTTGTACCAGTAGTACCCACACTATTCTCTTTCACTTGGACACTCCTATATCCTCTTTGAAACACTTATTCTCAGGTGAAGCCTATGGGCATTGATGACTAGGGTCTATGCAAGTCGCAAACTGAAATTCTGGCCAAAGATACCGGGCCAGAGCCCTTTTAAAAGGCACCCAAAAATCGCTAGTGCCCATCCACAGCAAGTAGACCCTTGGCGTGTCTAGCACTGCAAACCACACATAACTTCTACCTTGGAGATGGGCTGGAGGACTGGCTGATCTGTTCCAGACTGTATTATGGTCTTCGGTCCCAGTGAATCTAAATATTTCAATCTTGACACTCAAAGCAGCATCAGCTCTTTTACAGCTGTTGCAGATAAAGCAGTAGTATTGTTATATTATTAATATGAAACAATATTCCTTTTCCTGTGCTGTTTTTCGCTGGTCTGAAGTGTAAAACTACATGTAAGTCAACAGTCCTGTTACTGTTTAGCTGCTGGGATTATTAAAAACAAATAAATAAAATAATCACAGTTCTAGTATAATACGATAGTGATGCAACAGTTAACCATCCAGGAAAATCTGCTGTGCCATGCTGCTTAATCATGTTGTCTTTGTACCAGCACAAATTATATTAAAAGACTGTGAGTTTTACCAAACAAAAATGTTACAACCAATGTATTTCAAAAACTTTTTGAATCTAAAATAGAACAAGAGAGACAATAATGGCTAAGAGCCTGACCAGCTTAATGGAAGTTGGACTCTTGTTATGTTCTCAACACTGAAACAGCAGATCGTTCTCAGAAGACAGCTAACAGCCAACACACAATTTCAATTTTTAGCAGAAAAGTAAACAGAAAATTACACCTTCCATTTCATTTTCAAAGTCTTAAAGTGTGTTGCTTTAGAAAGAAAAGCTAGAAACAGGAGGACAGCATAGTTAATGTTGGAACAGGTTTCTCCTGTACCCTCATTCTTAAGCAGCTGTATAGATTTCTTCCCATTAAACTTTTAATCATAGAACGCGATGAGAGGCTGAATTTGTTTATAAAATAACGCATCTCCAAGTCTCTTCTGCTCTCTTTTCCCAGTTTTCTTCTAGATCCTGATCAAACTGTACAGCAGGAATTACTCACACTGCCTACCACTGTGCTGGAAAGGACCTCTGATATATCACCCTATGTGCCAAATAAAAACATACACAGTGCAGAATAAACTCCGCAATGACTTCTTAATGACAACTGGTAGATTCACAGCAGCCCCAAAAATTCTGGTCCAGAGGCTTATGAAATTACCTCCACTACACGTGGGGAAACAAGCAGTGCCAGGGGCACCCCGGGTATCCATCAGCAGGGCTGCAACTGTTTACTTTCAGCCATTTATAAGGCAGAAGACTATATTGATTCAAATTATCACCTGGATTGTGCAAATCGATAGTAGCCAGCTAGGGGAGCTTCCTGCTCATCAGAAAGGTTTATTTCATGCAGAATGCATACATACTTACACACGACTAATAGGCTGCAGTCTGATAAATAAAAAGAAAATACATGTGCATGCTAAATGGTGCGTGGTCAGTGCAGTTAGCTCAGCCTCAAAATATCTGTGCTCTCTCTGATCAGCCTGGCAGCTGAACAAAATCCTCCCGAGGAAAGCCGGCTAGGGAAGCAAAAAGGTGACGTTCAATAGTTCATATCAAAGCAAGTGCTGAACTGAATTTCATGGGCTATTTCTGTTTCCTTGCTAAATAGCAAATGCCTACTGCAAATAACAGAGTGAGAGTTTCGCAGAAGAGGAAAAGGTCAACAAGGATCTCTCACCATGGAAAATGCTCTGCTACAGACAGGGAGCAGCACCGGCTCCCAGTATAAAGAAATACAAAGAAATGCCGTTTATTGTCTCCACATGTTTATACAATAGACACTCCACTTGCAGCCTTTCTGTTTAAGACTGTTTTCAAAAATAACAAAGTACAAAAAGATGTGGCGAGGGTTTCCTTCCCAGTGAAGCGAATTTGAGGTGCAGAATAAACATGAGATTATTGACTCACTCACAAAAATGTTACCGGAGAAATTTCAAAGAGACGTACTTTTGGCTTAGCTCTACTCCCACTGACGTCGGTTAAGACTTTTACCATTGACTTCAGTCAGTGCTAGCCTACGTATCACTTCAAACCCAGCTATTATTACCTTTTAGTTTAAAATATGTAATGTTCCTCTGGAACAGACGGAAAAATATTTCAGGAACTTTTAAAATCTGTTCCTCCACGATACTTTTTTTTTTTTTTTTTTTAAACACACTGAGACGCAGTTCCTGGATGCAAGCACATGTGACCTGTTCTAAATAAAGGATATTTTCCACTTCTTGCACAACTGGAACAGATATAAGCAGTAGCTTGAACAAACTGCATTGCAGAACCCAACCAGAATATAAAACACTTGAATAAGATCCATAAATAGCAGTAATATGAAAAGACTACCTCCAATAAGGCACAAACTCAATGCTGAGAAGCCTAATGTAATCAAGTTCAAATTTAATCACGCTACAAAGTTCATTTACAAAATTAAATTTGCTCATCTGCAGACTAAGGCACTTTAGAAAAGTCCTTTCTGGCTCCAGAGTAAGTATACATTTCAAAAATGTGTGCCTCTAGTGAAATTAATATTTCCTCAACAAACACTGTGTATTAAAAGGGAAGTTTCAACTAAATCAAGACGTCAACGTTTAGCACAGTACAACGGTGGGGGGAGAAAAGGGGTGCTTTACAGAGGATCTTAATTTGACAGAGATGAGATACTAGCTGATATAAGTAAAATATTGAAGATTTACATTTAAAAAAGCATTTGGGCACCAGGAATGATGATAATTTTATAAAAAACATCACTGCTTTAAATATGACAAGCTCTACATCTCAATGCTATTGCTCATAAAGCAATAATAAGCTTCCTAAAAAAACTATCATGCAACATAAAAGCATTTCCTAATAATTTTTTCCACTAAAAATACTTCAGTAACTGCATCATTCAGGTGCTTTTTAACCAGTTTGAAAATAAGTAAGCTGGGAAAGGGCAACAGAAAATAGCACAAATAGTAATTTACCTGCACGTACGTGGTTTTATTAAGAGCAAGGCAGTAAATTACATCAACTGACAACAAATTGCTGACACTTGCTAGGCCACGCACACCACCCAAATGGACACACACTGCAAAGAACCAAAAAACAGAGAAAAACAACTGAACGTAGGGGGGTTTTGCTGCATTTGGCACATCTGGGTTATTTTAGATGGCCCTGAACAAAGGCAGACTGTAAAGTCTTTACTTCCAGATACCAGTTTGATATTCAAAACGTTGCTTTAGTGAGGAAAATGATTTAAAGAATCCACATTAGTGGTATGATAGATTGAACTTAAACCTACAGCGTCCTGATAACTGCATGCAGACACATCAGGATCTGTGTTTACTTTTGGTAATAACTGATTATTTTCTTCAACTGATTGCCTGAAAATAAAACTCTGTAGATCTCACTGCGCTCTCCTTATACCAGAAAATAAATCTTATTTACTTTTTCATTATACAAACGTATACATATTTAAGTGTATGTACTTATAAAGCAAAACTATTATCCTTTGGAAATATGGTAGGAGAGGAATACAGTATGAATGTGAGGGAAGAAAAAAAAAAAAAAAAAAGAAAAGAAAAAATCAGTCTCAATACTGGCTAGTCATACCGTCCAGTTTCCTCCCACAGTGAAAAGTGACTCTGGAGAAACCAAAGTGACTGAAACATCTCCTCAGTTTTCAAAGACACTCAACCACAGCAAATTCCAGAGAACCCTTAACTGTAGCTAGCACTTAGCACAAGGAGCTAACTTCTCATGCGGCTGAGGGGTTTAGGAAATATGGTTGGCACTGATGTATCTCAGCCCCATGTATTCTCCATCCCTTGTGATTAAAGCTTTTTGCTGGGCTTACATTTTTCCTTGGCCTCTAGCATTCAATTGTGGCTTGGCCTAAGTTAGTACAGTATTTACTGCAAAAAAGCTTTTATTATCAGACCCCTTGTGGCTTTGGATTGCAGACTTGAATTATGAAATATGGATGGAGTAACTGCGAGGGCACACCGAAGAGGAGAAATCTTTAACTGGATGACATTTATTGGAAAACAAGCAATCTGGGAAGAAGCGAATAGGAGTTTTACTGAGTGAGGGACAGCAATATCGGCAGGGCCGAGTTAAACTAGACAACAAAAAAACTTTCTTCCTGGTTCAGAGCACTGGCATTCTTACACATTTCTGAGCTGGGTGGCTTCTTCTCTGTACTCACAATTTCAGCTGCTATGAGTAAGCCAAGGATGCTTCTCACATCTTATGGTTAAAAAAGATCAGAGAAAGTCCTAAATGTTGCTAGGAAATCAGTAGTTCTCACCAGGGAAAAGAAGAGTAGATCACTATTCAGACTCATCTCCCAACATCAACTCTTGCCTACGGTTTGCCTGCTCCTGAGGCACCTTTCCAGAGCAAGGCTGAGGAGAAGACAGTAAGAAAGCAATTCCCATGGCCACAGTGCCATCGCTACACCACGCTGACCTGGTGCTGTTTCACTGACTGCTGTGCAATTACTCCTGATTTACATCCACGAGAGAAAGCAGCAGGGTGATGTTGGATACCCTTGATAATCATCAGTCAGACTGGTTTCAGGCCTGAGCAAAGCTGAAGGACTACAGAAGTCCTCTTAGACTATGATCATGAAGCAAACAGGTTTGTGAGCAACTTTTGCCTCCTGTTATCATCAAGTTTTATCAGCCTGGCTCCAGGGACAGGTTTATATGGACCTGGCAAGGGCCCCTGGCTCCTTTGCTTCTTCATCTCCCACAAGACCAGGAAGACAACTGAGACTCCACCTGGAGGTAGGAGCTGTATGTGAGCTGGGCAGGCTCCACGCTGAGGTTAACATGTCAGTTTGCTATCTGCCAGAAAAAACAGGGGTTGTTATTCCACCCTCGGGGCTCCCTCTTCTTGTACGCATGGGTACGTGTGGGGAGACACAAGGCACACTGGGGCAAGCTGGTCACTTCTCCTACCCAACAAGCCCTCCTGGAAACATTGGACTAGAAGTTGGCCCGAGGCACCCTCAGGATGACTGACACAGGGATCCCTTTAAGCCCAAAGGGTGAGCAGTGCTGGCTCTGCAGGAGTAGTAGGTAAATATGTACTGGGGCAATTCAGTCCAGGGACATTTGAGGTGACAACATTTAGAAGATAGCCAAATACTCCTGTGCTTCATTACAGAGTATCCTTATTAGTTTCCCCCTGAGAGAAACGAACAATGCAGGGATGGATTCGCGTCCCAAAGCATCAAGTCACGGGAATTAAAAGCAGTTGGAACATCTGTACAGGGTCAAATGCAGACCTGCTATCTGTGCTCCGTGTCCACACCATCTGAAGGCCTAGACAAATTCCTGACTACAAAGTGGACGACCATAAAGGAACAAATCCTGCATACCAGTTAGAACCCACTGCTGGCGCAAACAGGGCTAGTTGACAATGCTGAAGTTGTCACGATCTACCCCCCGACTGTTGCACTCCACCAGCAACTCAGGCACTGAACCCGAAGCCCTGTGGGTCTCCCAGATGCCTCCATCCCAGCTGGAACCCACCACTGTGGGTGAACCCATCTTCCCTTCACTGTCCTCTCACTGCACATTAGCCTGGCTCCCAGCTAATTACCTGGATAACAGCAACTTCACCACGCAGCCTTGGAGGGCAGAGAAGTTCTAGCAGCTTTGGTGAGGTTGTCTGGCCTGTCAGGCTGTGAGAGGCTGCACATCACCACTACCTCTACCATTTCTCGGCAAGACCAGAGGTTCAGCACAAGGCAGGGCTGCCCGAAAGACAGACTGCAGGAGGTAGCCCTGATTTGCCATTCCTTGCACCAGTGACAGAATATTTAACATCTTTTGCTAATCTTCGATGTTTCTTAAGCATTCAGAGCATGATCACAAATCCATTTGTTTACTTTGAAGTCTGTCTGACAGGCAGTACAACCTCAGCTCATTCTAGCACAATTTTTTAAAAATATTTACCTTCTCACTCATTTTTCAAACACACACACAGGCATACGAAGAGCACTGTTCCAAACTAAAACCTATGCCTATTAAGACAGGCTAACAACAGACTCGATTACAAACAAGATACACTTGGAGCAACAACGACCTTATATTCAACTGAGTACTGCTTAAGAGTGTTGTGATGAAATGGAGGGTTCCTTACTGCCAGAGTACTTTGAATGAAAAAGCAGAGGAGGGAGAAATATGCTAGTGCTGACAAGGTGGATGCTCAAGGGGTGGGAGAGCATTTATTTGCTTTCTTTTTCCAGCACTAGCAGAAAAAGCAAGTACCTAACATCCCGCAAGGGAGAGAAACACACACTGCCTTACTTTCCTTTAAGGGCCATATCTATGCAACGCAGCTGCTCCAGATAAAAACAAAGTGTGTATCTCAGGGAGAAAATACTTCGGGAAAAAAGCGACGCACCTAAGCAAAAGTTTCCGGACCCTAAGAACAAGTAACAAACCCGCTGTCAAAGCCAAGGAAAAAAAAAAAAATAATAAACACCCCAAACAACCCCAAAAACCACCTCGCACGCCGCCAAGACCTTGCAACAACTTTGCAGCTTCGCGCTGACCCCGCCCGAGCGCGGCCGCACCTGCCCGGGGGGGGGGGGGGGGCGGGGAGCGGCGCTCACCGTGGGCAGGTACCGCCGGTGCCTCACGTCCCACCCTCCACGGACACCCGGGGGAGCCCACGGGCGGCGGGGGCTCCCCGAGGCCCCGCACGGCCAACAATGCCCTTTACATAACGCCGGCCCGGCCCGCCCTCCCCGCCCGACAACGCCGCTATTATGGCAGGAAGCGCTAAATGGCCGCCCCGCTGCGCAGGATGCCTCCCCCCCTCAGCGCCGGGGGGTTCGGGGATTTTTAGCGTTTCTAACCCGAACGCGGTGAACCACCCCCCCCACCCACCCCCCCCCCCCGGCCGCGCCGCCTCCGGCCTCTCAGCCCCCGGGCGGTGCGGGTCTCCGGCCGTCCCACCTGCTCTTGAGGGGCTGGCTCTTCAGCTCGTAGTAGGTCTTGGGCTCCTCGTGGAACTCCTCGCCCACCTCGAAGTCCGGCACGATCCCCGACTCCGCCTGCATCGTCGCCGCCGCTGCGAGAGGGAGAGACGGGAGGTTACCGCCGCGCCGAGCCCCGCCGCGCCGCCCCGCTCCCCCTCACACACTCACACACACACACACACACAGCGCCCCGCCTGGGACTTGTAGTCCGCCCCGGGGCCGGCCCGGCCGCCTCCGCCCGCCGCGCACTACAACTCCCGCCGGGCCGCGCCGGGCCGGGCCGGGCCGTGCCCGCCGCTGTCAGCCCGGGGGCGCCGAACCGCGCCCGCCACCTGCCCCCCGCCCCTGAGGGCTGGCGTCACACGGCTCTGACGCCAGGCAGCGATGACGTCACGCCCGCCCCTCCGCTCCAGCCGAGCGGGAGGTTGGGGATATGGCTCCTTTCGCCCTCAGCCCAAGGCCGGCGGGTTTGCCCCGCCGCGGAGGTGCCAACGCAAACCGCGTTTCGTCGTGGTACGCTTGGAAACGTCTGGCATGAAAAAAAAAAAATAAAAAAAAATGTTTTTTGGTCAGGCAAAGAGCAGCTGGCGGCCGGGCAGCACGACGACACACCTGCGCGGGTTTGGGCACCGCGTTAGGCCTTGGCGGGAACTCAGCTAGAGGTGGAGGTGATGTTAAGCAGAGGAGGGAGCGATGGGTTCGAATGCAAAAACACCTAGAGCGGAGGGGGGTGTAGGCACACGACATCTATGGTAATTTATTTTTCCAGGTGCACGAGCAATGGGTATTCACGTCCCAGGACGGCGTGCGCTTTTCGGCAGGAGAATTGGTAGCTCCAAGAGGCTTCCTTCAAGCTTTGCCTGCCTTTATAAATAGGCAAAAGCTCATAAAGATTGTGAAGAGGGGTGCAATAAAATTAAACATGTGAGAGCCAGCTGGATTTCAAATATTTGCCACAGAAATATTTTAATGAAACCTCATCTTCCAGGTTGGCTCCTGCAGGATTAGGAAACAAAGAGCAGGTAATATTTGAGCACGGAGTTAAGTCTCTGCCCTGGTCCGTTGTTCCCACAACGGGTGCAAGGCCCCAGGGAGAACTGGCATGGAAGGGTGGGCGAGGACGTCTTGGCACAGGGGCATTTGGGTGGTATCAGGGATGTCCTGCGCCTGCTCAGCCCCCGTGAGTGACGGGGTTGGTCTTTCCTCAGCTTCAAAGACTCTGAAGGTGAAGGGTCCCGTTCTGGACTTGATAAATGTTCCTCTTTGGCTCTTCCTTGCTTTCTTCAGGTGGGGCTTTTGGTGGGAGGCCACAGTGCCGCAGGGAGCTGGATTTCAGGAATGGGGCTGTGTATCAGCACTAACCATCAGGATGTACCTCTACCATCCAGAGAATGAGAAACCTTCCTCAGCTCTGTCCTGTTTCCTTAGCTGCTGTGACATTAGGGTGACAGGGACCTTCCAGTTCAGAAATTTCATTCATGGCATTTCCCCAGAGCTTTTTCCTCACTAAATGAAGTCACAGCACAACTCAGAGGCTCAGGGCATTTGAGGACGCTATTGATAGCTGATGCCAAATCATTCTGGTGCCATTATAGCACTAGCAGCTAAAAAATCACACCACTCACGTTGCACCAGTGCAGCACCACCAACTCCATCAGACCATATAGTCAGAAAAGAGCCTTTTCCTGGTCACAGCTGCCGAAGCAGCTCAGTGCTGCACTGGGGACTCTCACACCCGGACAGCCAGGACCTTCGGTCATTTCAGGCAATGGGAAATTTAATGAAATGAAAGCAAGAATTTTATCTTGGTTTAGAAATTTAGGTCCCAGACTATTCTGGAGCTGCCAAACTCCAAGCAATGACTTAAGAGCAAGAGTAATTACTTTAATGAATCAGATACAAGTTGGATAAGGCCCTGAAGAATGTTCTTTTGAGCCCACATTGGCAGATGGCTGGGATAGCTTGACAGAGGAGTAGGCTTGCTAACAGTGCTTTGGGGAAAAAAAAGCAACCAACAAACAAACAATTAAAAACAACTTAGAAAAAACCCACTGCTAAGCTACATTTACAGCCTGAGCCTCTGTGGATTAGGGAGTGCTTCTGATGAGCTCTGTTTTCATGAGTGAACAAATGCGACATGATGTGTTGCAAGGGAGTAAGCATCAGAACTCATCTCTTCGTAATGACTTCGCTTCTATTTTTCCAGGTGTAAAAATGAGATATTCTCTTCCACTCTTTGAAATGTACAGTTTTAATTATAGCGCAAGTCTAAAGAACTAAAATCTAGTATATATATGTCCTAGGCATAGCTGCTCCATTTGAGATACTGCAGTTTCAGTAGGGCTGGTGTGTACAGCTCGCAGGGAGAGAGGAAGCTGGGTTTCTTTTCATCAGACCAGGAAGCTTTTATTTCTGTCTTTCATCCCTCCTCAGTGCAATGCAGTTTGTCTTTGGTGTTCGGATGGGGGTGATTTCTCATTGCACCTGAGCTAATTGGGACCTTCACACTGTTTTGCTGAGTCATACAAAGCTTTATTCTATTCATAATAGATGTCATTTGAGTTTATAATATTTTTTTAGAGTTTATTTTTCAGGGTGAAGGAACAATACTTCCACTGTGCCTAAGCAGGATACTAATATGTAAGCATGCCCCAAAACAAACATGATGGTTAAAAATGAATCCTATTATGCCAACATTGCAGTTGGCTTGCCAGAAAGAAATTTAAATTAAACCCAAAATACGCATTAGGTGAAATTAAAGATGAAGTGACTATTGTGTTGATGCAGGGTTTAGATTTCTCCATAGTTATTCTATATAGCTAGATTTCTGTACAGCTCTGTTGAGTGTTTTCCAGTCACGAATGTTAAACAGCTTTAGGGAGGCAAACAAGAATGATTATCCCATTTAGCAAAGTGAAAAACAAAATACAGACAGGTTATTTGTCAAATACCAAATCAGTGGCAGAACATGAACTTTAACCTAGTGTTTGCATTATGGATATAACCCTCCTAAGGCCCTTAGCAGGTAGGATTTCTGTAGCATTGTCACTCCACTAAGGCTATGACCTATAAGCAAGTCCCAAACACTTTCTAGGAGGTAAAGTCAGCTTTCATCAGGGCTACAGTCCCATAATCAGATTTAGGGATCACTGGGAATGCACAGCTTGGTTTTCTATTGCCTCAAACTGGCCTTGCTTTCAAGAATGTTTTAATGCAAATCATAACCAGAATAAAACAAACAACTGCATCTATATTGACAACTACATGTTAGTTTGTTCCCTTGGAGATAATATTCCATTTGTCCACATTTGTTTTTTTATTGTTCTCCCTTTTTTCGAATGGAATGAAATTTTAATGCCTTGTTAACTCCTTCCTAGAGCTGCAAATTAACCTCTAGCAATATAGGCAGTCTCAGGGCTCATGTGACACTTCTGTCTTGTACTTCACTCAAACTAACATAACCCCCTCCAAAACCCATGAGTGATTGCGTCTGGGCTCCCCAGCACCGTGCAGACATCTCCTCTCCCATCAGCGTTCAGTTACTTTTCAGCTGATGCGTCTGATACTGCTCAAGCTGCTAAAATATGTGTTCAGCTTATTAGACAAATTCTCCTTTTCAGACTGGATTCTCGTCAGGTCTGAGAAAGGAGCACAGAGGTTCAGGAGACTGAAGGACTTCGGCCATTCAGCTCCCGAAGAGAAGGGTTTATCAGGAGACACAGCTCTTCCTCATTCTGAACCAACATTTCCTGTGATTTCAGCATTGATTTTCAAGATAGTGTGGGGTGCACAATTTAATGTGAAGCAAGCATGGAGGGCAGAGCTGCTAGCTCCCCCCCACACGCTGTTATTACTCTGCATTTCCCTCATATGTAGTAACTTTACTTATACTTCTCATAATTTGTACTTTTCTTCTGGCCTACAAGTACCATTTAAAATGGTTCTCCCATCAGTAATGTTGCTCAGACCACAGTCTGGGGATCTCTAGTTGACAGCAAGGAGCAGCAACACAGATTGATATCTCTATAAGTAGGCAAAAAATTGACACCCGACACAGCAGGGTTCCAAGTTTGGAAGAATTCCCCCACACCATTTGTGCATTCATTTCAAGGGGAAAGGAAGCAGTCAATGCTGCTATTCAAAAAATAAACAGACTTGAATTAATTTTGAAGAAAGTTCCCAGACCTTTGCATTCATACTCTGTATCATACACTGTGAAATTCAGGAAGAGAATGCAATTCATGCCTGCAGACTAAAAGACAAGAAGTTGTCATTGCTCTTTCTCTCCCTACAGGGAAGAAGGCTTGTTTAAAAGCTTTCAGCATTGAGTACGGGAATTAAGGTGGCATTTAAGTGAGAGCTTCCAGTACCCACGGAGAGATTATGTAGACTCTCATAGCAACATCCCTGTCCCGTTTATTTGCTTCACCAGCTGCATATATTGCCAGTTAAAATCTCCTATCCCCAATATCTCAAAATTGTTTCACTCCCCCAGGTCAGATGTAGCAGAGAGTCCCTCTCTGCCCACGCTCTTTGTCATCCTGCCTCATTTCTTGTAACAGTTCCTTTTTATCCAGTTGCACCATTTCTTTACAGACCCCCAATCTGTCACCCATTCTCCTTCCCGCCCCAGCTGCCATCCCATCTCTTTGCCCACCCAATATGCATTCCCCCCATTTCAGTCCTCATCTCCCTCCACCTCCCAGTGACATCCTCACACATTTACTCAGGATTTAATCACAGTTTCTTCCTACCCTGCATGCTGTTTGAGCTTTGTCTCCCATAACGTGCAGTTTTCATCCTCTCTGCTTTCAAATCAAAGGGTGTCCTTCTCCCCACTGAGGAAAATAAACCAAACAAGCTTCTCTCAGCATAAGCTCCCTACACATAGCAGCTCAGAAGTGTAATGGTGGGGAAATCCGGCTCCCATTTAGGATGGAAAATGTCCGAGAGGGATGAAACCTGTGGAAATTTAACTGCTGCTTTGCTGTGGATATACCAGATACGGTTTTTCAAAGAATCACCGTTTAGCCTGATTGTCACAAGAACAGCACATGGCATATCTCTGACATACATGAAAACCAGCATCCACAGACAGAGAGATAATTTCTCCAACTTTGACAGTTTGCATGCAGGGCTTTGCTAGACAGCCAGCGGCAACCAGATGTTTTGAGAGGGGATCCAGAAATTATTTTCTGTGTAAGAACAATGGGCCAGCTACCCCACGTCTCAGCAGGACAGCCTTGCTCTCTGCATCCTGCCCCACACAAGATGCTGCTGCCAGGTCTAGTAATTTGACTGCAAGGTTTACATCTGCTTCTCTTAGAAAAAGGTTTTAAGTTCTCAGATTGAAAATGGGCCTCCTCGTTACATGAATACACCAGGAGAAATAAGCAGAATTCATATTTTATAATACAGTTTCTAAGACTGTGTCATCAGTTTGGAACAAAGTCTGAAACCCTGTCAGTCCCAGGGTGGTTTTATCAGCAGAATTGAAGGTGATTAATTCTGCAGCTGGGGCTCCTGAATGAATTGTGTTACTCTAGTGAATCATCCACTAATTCCTAGTCCTCCGTTTTTTCATCTCTGCCATATTTGGATCGGTAACGGAAGAATCCAAGGGGGAACTGGACAATCTCTGCTGTTCAATATCCCTGTTTTGATTTTCACATGTTCCTCTTTCCAGATGCTAACTCATGACACTGGTTAGCAACAGCAGCAGTGGCGCAAACAGAAGCTGCAAGAGCAATGTCATTCTGACTTGACTTTAAGAAAAAAAAAAAAAAAAAAAAGGCCTAGACTGAGGATTAAGTCATTCCCTCTGGTTCTTCACCAAAAGAATAGCCTTCATGATTTCCACATCAGAGACTGAGCTTGGTGCTCAAGGCAGATGTTCCTAGGTCCAAACAGAGGGCTTCCAGGGGCCACAACTGCCTCTGCAGGGACAAATGGTTAGTCTTCCCTGGTCTGGGGAGGTATTTAGGGAAGGGATTTGCAGGACAGAAAAGAGATGCCTGAGGACTCTCACCCTCAGTCCATGGCCTGGAGAGGAGGATCTGACAGGCTCTAAACCAGGCTTCTGGCCAGTAACACCCAGTGCCCCTTGGATATGGTGGTGCATTTGCAAGGTGAGAGGTAGGCGGTTGGCCTTTCTTTTAGGTGAAAGCTGAGGTTCTCCTGAGCTAATACAACTCTAAGAAATACTGCCTTGAGAAAGACAAATGCAAGGCCAAAACCAAGGTCAGAAGAGCTGGCGGCAGGCTAGGAGTCATCAGCTCCTCCCGAGGACCGGAGGGTTATTCTCCCGGTGGGAAGTAATTTGGGTCTTGCTTCTCAAAGAATGCTGCAGGAAGGCGTGCAAACTCATCCTGCCAAGCTCTGCTGAGCTTCTGCAGGCTCTCTGGGAGACGGAAGGGCAGCAGCAGAAGCAGCCAGAGATGGACCCCAGCAGGTATTGCCAACTGGCACTTGGACACAGCCATATACAGGCTGGGAACAACTGCCTGAAAGTCAGTAAAACTCCATGGAATAAAGTTTGTGAGGGCAACCTCATTTGGCTAGCACAACAGTGCAAATCCAGTTAATTAAACTGGTGCAAAATACAAAGCAGATGTAGATAAACCAGGTTAAACTCTCACTTATGCTGATTTAATGTAATTCAGTACAGTAACAGTGCTAGTTAAATTGATTATAGAGTTAACTGGTTTAAATACATTTGCCCAAAGTACTGGCACTGGTTTAACTAGACCGCTTTAAAATCAAAAGCGAACTGTACTCCTCCGCCAATTTTTCCCTGTTGTATTTAAACCAGTACAACCTGTAGAGACGTGTAAAAAACTGCTCTTAACAAGGAGCAAAGTGCATCGAGAAAAGGAAACTTGGCCCAGCAGTGCTGGTCTCCAGTGCCTTATTCTCAGCTTTCCTGAGAAACTGTGTCATCTTCACGTCAACAACACTTAGGTCTAAATCCGTTTCCTGAAAATCCTATTATAAAAGGTGAGACCAAAATCACAGCCCATTTTTCAAAATATGCATAATCTCATCAATTTAGGGGGGAAGGTGTTTGTTTTCTTTCCTACTGTCCAATAATAGTTTTGAATGGAAAAAGCACAGATTTTTTCAGTGAAAACTTTCTCAAGCTTTCTATTTTGATACAATCCTGTGAATGCTTCCTGTGTTTCATCTGTCTTTTGAGAGAGATTTCATTACAAGTGCTATTTGAAGCAACCAAGGCCTTTTTTTTTTTACATTGGAAATATGAATATTTGTAGTTAGTAGTCACAATGAGCTCAAATACCAAGACCCTTATATTTCTCCTTTACATCAGAACTTTACACACGCATCATGAAACACAAACTCTCCCCAAATGTCTTAAAATTCTTACCCACTTGAAATCAGAATAAAATATTAAATATTATTATATTAAGTATTAAAATATTCTCCACCTGAAGTCAGAATCTCTTGGTTTTTTCTTATCTGCAGTATTTCTACTGCAATTCATTTCTATGTCACCACCTAAAGAGTTTGTCTTCAAACAAAACCTAAACAGTGAAAGAATCAGATATCCAAAGCAAAAAAAAAAAAAAAAAAAAAAAAATTTAAGAAGTCTTTAGTACATAAAACTTGCTGAGACTTGTGGGGTTTTCAAAGCAGAAGAATTAGGGTAAGGGCCAATTTACTGAATTTTTGTGTTACCTTTCACACTTTTGGATGTGCAAAAAGGGTGCCCTCAGCTAGCAAAACAGTGTGGCAAGTAATTTAAACCCATATTATACAGAGATAATTGGTAGCATCAAGGTCCAAAACTATGCATAGTTGAGATCAAAACTGCCCATACAAAATAAAAGGGTTCCCAAAATTCTTCTTGAGTGATCATTAAATGCTTTACTCATAAAGCGTGCCTACTTCAGAAACCCCCCCACAGGGATTTAATACTTTTTTCTTTTCCCCCTCTTTTCTCTCAGCAGGCTGCCATTTGATCTGAACAGGCGTTCTAAGTCTGTGTCATTGCCTCCATTTACCTGGAAAGGATAATTTGCCAGAGGATTTTTTTCTTTAAAGGCAAGAGGCTTTGTTAAAAAAAGGGAAGCTAAAGGCCTGATAACTCAGCCCGACATGCTAAACGTGGATCTGTCAGACCCGTTGCTTACTTGTGAAGGATGGTGCCTGATTCATCAGCCATGAAGAAAGGATGGCCCTTCCTGTATAACATCTTTGTTGGTGACAGGGACAGTGGGATCAAGCACACCCTCAGCAAGTTCACTGATGACCCCGAGCTGTGTGCTGCGGTGACACGCGGGAGGGCAGGGATGCCATCCCGAGGGACCTGGACAGGCCGGAGAGGGGGGCCCGGGCAAACCTCATGGAGTTGAACAAGGCCAAGGTCCTGGTCCTGCCCGTGGGTCAGGGCAATCCCAGCACAAATCCAGGCTGGGCGAGGGGTGGCTGGAGAGCAGCCCCAAGGAGAGGGACTGGGGGGTATTAGTGGATGGAAAACTGCCTGTGAGCCAGCAATGTGCGCTCACAGCCCAGAACCCCCCCGTGTCCTGGTCTGTATCCAGAGCAGGGGGGGCAGCAGGGCCAGGGAGGGGATTCTCCCCCTCTGCTCCGCTCTGGGGAGACCCCCCTGCAGTGCCGGGGCCAGCTCGGGGGCCCCCAACAGCAGAAGGACCCGAAGCTGCTCGAGCGGGGCCAGAGGAGGCCACGGAGATGCTGGGGGGGCTGGAGCAGCTCCCCTGGGGGGCCGGGCTGAGAGAGTTGGGGGGGTTCAGCCTGGAGAAGAGAAGGGTCCGGGGGGACCTTCGAGCGGCCTCCCAGGGCTTAAAGGGGGGGCAGGGAAGGGGGGGGAGGGACTCTGGATCAGGGGGGTGGGGGTAGGAAGAGGGGTGATGGGTTTAAACTGCCAGAGGGCAGATTTAGGTGAGATCCAAGGCAGAAATTGTTCCCTGTGCGGGGGGTGAGGCGCTGGCCCAGGGTGCCCAGAGCAGCTGTGGCTGCCCCCTCCCTGGAAGGGTTCAAGGCCAGGTTGGACGGGGCTGGGAGCAGGGGGCCCTGCCCGGGGCAGGGGGTGGCACTGGGTGGGCTTTAAGGTCCCTCCCAGCCCAAACCATTCTGTGATTCCCTCAGCATAAGTCCATGAGTTTGAATGTTTACTTCAAATACATGCATACAAGCAGCAGCAAAAGAGGCAATTTGTCCAGTAGTATGCCTCTATTTTTGCACTTCTATTTGCATCCCTCTATCAGCACTTACCCCACACTTTTTGTTCTGTGTTCATCCAGCACTTGTTCCTATCAGTTTTGGCCTGTGAAGAGACAGAGCTCTTCAGCTCTCACTTGGATCTTCTCTGGTTACCCAAGAAACACCAGGGTACCCAAATGTGGGAGCAGTGTTTAACTGCTCAGTCACCATAGATGCTCTTTGGTAAGGGTCCCTTTGACTGAGAGACCACAAAGCTAATAACTCATTACCTTTGAAACCTTGGGAGAACTTCAGTGTACACAAAACATGTAGCCATGGCCCATGGGCCAGCCATGCACAGTGCAATGATCCCAAGAGTGTAACTTGAACCACTACTACTTGTTTTAGAGTGTTCGTTTTGGCAGTCCTTTGGGAAGCACCAATAGTAACTCTACTTTCTCTATTTGGAGACTTAATAAAGAATAGCACAGCCTGGACCAAATTGTACACAGCTAACTGACTTGAACACATGAACAGACACATGGCTTAACCTTCCACACCCTGCTAGATGATGTAGTGCATGAGAACAGGGTATTCAAACTGCTTCAGATGGCCTCAATTATTTGGCACAACAGCTTTCATGGATATGGCTAAAGCTGACTTCTCTCCAAGGAGCTAGTCAGTTAGAAAGCCAGACCTGGAGCTCATGTTGTGTGCTTTCCCAGAAGTTAATGCCATTACTGTGGCAAAATGGAATAAAAAGTACACTCTGTACTGTTGTGGGAGAATGGAGAAAATACCCTCTAGTGATTTCCATGGAAAGTCGTTGCACAGCAGGGCTTAACCCAAAGTTATTTGCAACACAAAGGCCTTGCTCAGCAGCAAGTTAAGTCTACTTGGTAGGTGTTAGTCTAGAGCAGCTAAAATCACCTGATTGCCTTACCTGCCCATGCTTACTGGGGCTGTCTTTGAACTGGAGGACATTTCTGTCAAGCTATGTACCTCTGTTTGCTCACTGATGTCCAAACAATGCAGAGTAGCCACAACTTCTTTGGTTCAAAACTATAAAGGCGTATCAAGTAACCCAGTACTTGCCCCACACCCATGACTGTGTCTAGCTAATTAGCCCTAATCATTGCCAGAACCTCCATAAGTCTTTTAAATTTCAATAAAGGCAAAGAGGAGGCTACATGTTGTAGCTCACAGCGTCATTCGGGTAGATACCATCGTGAGTTCCTGCATCAGTTATACTTGATCCTTATGAGGTGAAAGCTATTTCTGAAGTAGATTGATCTGTCCAGAGCTGATAAAGCCTTTCTCATTTAATTTTCCTTGACAGTGGCTGGATTTACTGGAACCAAGGATATATTGGGGGCTACAAGCACTGTAAGATCAGAGCTCAAGATGTGTGGAAAGCCTGAATAAGGTGCTATCGAAGCCAAGCAACCCAAGTCTTGCTTCTTATAAAGAGCTCGATCCTGACCCATTCATGTCAAGCGATCACAAGATATCTTAATACCCTCTATCATTTTATGGAAAATCATCTTCCTTCCCATGAAGCAAGGTTATTAACCAGGTGCCACATTTCTCATCCACTGCAAGTGCAAAAGGAGCTACCTCAAGCTGCCGTGATGTCCTGAGATATAATCAAATAAGTGATTGAGGCTGACTGTCACAACCCCAGCAGACCAATGCACAGAAGGTCAGTTAGCACCTCTGGGTCATTTCTACTCAAGGGATAAAAACCCCTCAGGTGCCTGCTACCAGGACTGTTCAAGCACTCACCTGCAGTTTTTAACCATTGCCTGCAAACCAGCCAAAGGCCATGCACCCCTTTTCCACCCATCTCCTCCTGCAAGGAATTCGGTTTGACTCCTGCCAAACTGCCAAGCAAGAAGCACAGTTGCTGTCCCTGCTCTGGTGTATGCATCAGAGGTGTCAGGACTGCTGGATGCTGCTTTGAAAGGCCAAGGAAGGGCCATCTCTTGGTGGCCCTAAGTTGTCTCAGATAGAAAAAAAAATACACTATTTACAATTTCTACGTATTATTAGCAGAAGCAGCACAAGGTGCATTCAATGGCACTACCCTGTATCCTAAGTGTTCATAAAGCTTTCCTTGATGTTAGCAAGTCTATTAATAAAGCATTGCAAGCAATCAGAACTGCTCCACCAGCCTGAGAGGGGGAGTGTTGGTGACATCGTGTTCCAGCTGAAAGTCATGTAAAATCCTCTATACCTTCTTCTGAAAGGCATTGGCATCATCAGCAAATGTAAATATGCAATCACAGCACCTTGTAATTAATGGGAAGTCGCAGGCCCAGTTAGCACTGCAGATCCTCTTCCACTAACGGGGAGCGAACAGGATTCTTGTCCGGCTCAGGCATTATCACTAAAATTCAGCAGCACATCCAAATGCAAAGAAAGAGACTTAAGCATATGCTGACCCTCACAGGTCTGCTGTGTCCTCTTGGTTCAGTTGTGTGGCTGAGCATGGGCTGAAGCTGCCCCAGCCGTGGGCTCCCTTTGCAAGCGGAGAGGGCTTTGCTTGGGTTTCAGCAGTTGGGTTCTGCCTTTGCTGACTGCAGACACATTTGAAACCCCCACATCAGCACTCCGGGGAGATGCTGTCTGAGCTCATTGCAGAGTGTTAATACTGGAAAGATCATGTAGGCCTCATTAAGAAATAGTTTTGTTCTTGAGTCTCTGTCTTGTTTTTTAAAGCACTCAAGAGACAACAGAACCACCACATTTCCTCTTTACACTCAATTTCCTGATCAGGGGCCTGAAGTGCTCACTGCCAGATGTTGCCCTGCTTTCATACAATCCATGTGACACAGGCATCAATGCCAGCAGCGACGTTTGCCTGTGATGTCAATGCACACGGCAGCCAGGAAAAAGTTCCATGGGTAGCTAACCGGGGCATACATGCAAGATCATATATTTTAGATACAGTGTTTTGGTGGGATGTCTAAACATCCCAAGCCACATGTCTTGCTTAAACCACCAAACGTCAAGCTGCTTCTGCTCAGCATCACACCACCCCCATGCTTATTCTTTGTCATCATTCTTGCACACACATCATGCTATTGATGATAACTAGATATCATACTTTAAGTGAAGAAATAAGTGTGAGAAAAGCAAACAGCTACTTCTTTTATCCAAATTCTGGCCTGGATTTCTATAAAGTTTTCTAGAAAAATGCATTATTATGGTGAAGAGAAGTATGTTAAAACTGTGCCAGTGCATATATTTACGGTTTCTCCTACACTTGGCATTAAGAAATAATTCACCACAAATAATGACATTCTGTTCCCATTCCAGTGTTGCCCACTTCCTCAGATCTCCATGCAGCTGCAGCACAAGAAATGAGAAACATCCAGACCAGGGGAGGGCAGGGAGCAATTGCCACAAGGTATGAGAGGGCACGTGTGGAAATCTCGCCATGCAGGAGGCTTTATGTCTTCAAGGGGGGTGCCGTGCTCTCTGCCCACCCACAGTCTGCAGCCCTAACAGTGCTCCTGAACTATTTGGTTTTCCCTCCCTTTGCTATTTAAGTAAAACCAAAGGAAAAAGCCACCTGGAAAACACTTAGTATAGAAATACTACTGACTGCTGTCAGATTTTAAACCCATCAAAGTCTCGAGGGGAGCCCTCCAGTACCAAACCAGAATAGACCAGCTAAAGAAATATGAGGAGCCTTCAAAGACTTGTCTGGGAGACAAAAGGATCTCCTGGTGTGCTGTAAATGGATCAAAGATGCTAAGCAAGGAGCTGGTCCTAGGACCTCACTGAGTATGTTTCCTTGGTCAGAGAAAACTCTGGATCTCTTCTATACTGGAAAAGGAACATGAAAAATGAGAAAGCAGCAGAGGGGAATTCCGGAGAACTGAGACAGGGACCAGAGAAAAAACCATGTTTGTTGCACCTGACTGACATTTCACTCTTCAAAATGCTTCCAGTAGATAAATTCAGATAAAGGGGTAGAAGTCTTATGATTCAAGCACGTGTTGAATAAGAAACCACATAAATGAAAATATCAAGGATACACTGACTGATGAGGCAATGAGCTCTATTCTGTAAACATTCTTTCAAAGGCAAATCATGTGCCTCGTATAAAAAAGTTGTTTTCTTTTGGCAAAACTCCAGTAAGATTCAGTAAGCCACATCCAGTTACTCACAGTGGGACCCGAAGCTTGCATTAGGCTGCTTCATATCCTAACCACCTATTTCTTTTAGCAACTTTGTCGTGTTCTGTCCATTAAGTGTCACCTTGCCTGTGCACACCAGCAGCAACGGGGCTGCTGAACCACGTGCCACTGGGGAAGCTCTGAACCTGGGCTCCTACTCCTGCTGGCTCTGAGCAATAGTCAGAAAGTCAGTCAGGAAAGTCCTTCCAAATGGTTGCTCACTCACCAAAATTAGGTCACTAAAGGGGAAGAAACGTCCCTGCAGACTGTAACGGTGAGAAACTTCCTACGTGATTTACGTGGGACTGACAGCCTCTACGAATGCCACTTAAAGCACCCTCCCTCCTCCAGGCTTCTTTGGAGAAGGCAAAGGCAATGGGATTTTTCCATTCCCTTAATAAGGTTTTTCCTTTCACCCATTCTCAGCTTCTCTGGAACACCTCAGAGTGGGATTTATTGAAATACATGTGAACTGGGTGCCAGAGAATCCAAAATCTGTGGTGTGTTGGTGTGTCTGCAGTTGAGAGTTGCCATACTTGTCTGCCCAACATCTCTGTCCTGGAGCCCACTGGGGTAAGTGGACCTTTCTGCTGAATGGGTCCAGGATGTCAAGCAGCTCTTTTGCAATGGTTTTGACTACACAGTCAACACAGGAAGCCACAAATATACTCACTAGAATCATCCCCAAAGTGGCAAAAATAATTATACCAATATATTTGACTATTTTTCCAGTCCTCTTGCATTGCAGTTACATCTATTTTGCTCAGTACTACTTTGGCTTTCATTTCTCCCATCTAATATACATTGTCTTTTTAGATTACCTAAATAAAAATGCAGAGACAAATCAGAGCAAGATATTTTCCCTGATACTTTTAAGGTATCTATGCAACTGCCACTATCAACAGGGCCTTACCTTTGGCCATCCCAAAGTTAGCTGCCCAGTGCTGTTGCGGAGATTTCCACCAGCAGTGCCACCAGTCTCTCTCACCAGCTACATAAGGAGCCTTGAGGACCCATTTTAACTCAACATCCAACTTGCAGAGCAATTAAGACCAAAATGAGATTTACCGCATGTCATCAAAGCATCGTTGTGGTTTACATCAAATGCATGACATCAAACAGCATGAAGCTAACTCTATACTACCAACATGCTGCTTGCCATGCTCAGACCTGCAAGTATGGATATTTCCTAGCATGAATTCGGGTACCGTAAGCTCTATAAAAACTATTTTTTGCACATATGGCTTCTCCTCTTAACTTTCTAAACTCAGCCAACACAACCCAGAAAACAACAGGAAAGAAGTTAGTTTAGAAGAGAGAAAAAGAAATTTCCAACTAGAATTGCTGAAATATCTCCATGTTTAGCTCTGCAGAAATGTCAACGCATCCTTGAGGCCATTTATCTGGAATTTTGCACTAGTATGCATGTATCCCTAGCATTGCCCACAGACTTGCAAACCACAGGACTCTGAACAACCTCGTACACCCCATCACACACATATAGATGTTTACTCATGTTGAGTATTAGTGTCTGCCATGAGTAGCCTACTGTAACCCATGGGACTATTTCCTTAGAGAGGTACTACTCAGCATAAGTAAGAACATTACATCTTGAGAGAAGATGAAGATGTGCAATGAGACCAAACACCAGTATCTCTCTAAAACGCCTCTCCAATGCTCTTGAAATCTGGTTGACACCACTGTGTCAGCAACTCTCTCTCCATGTGTGGAGCCAGACAGGATGCCCCAATCATTCTCAGGACAAATTTTATTCTTTTTCAAGAAGTGCCTTGTCCCATTGCCAGACACCTCCCTTAGTACCACTCTCCTTGAAGGGCCTTAGACAGAAAGCTGCCTCTTACCAAAACAGAAGCTCCTTAAATCCAGTGGAAGGCTTCCTGCAGCAAGGTACCATTCCTCCCCAGTCTACCTCCACAGCCATTTTAAGCCTCTTTTCCCTACAGGTGTAATCCCAAACACATGGTCCAAAACACAGAGGCACTGAAGCACAGCAGCTGACTGAAATCAAAAGTGATATCTCAGCCATCTGTTTAAAAATGTGAGACCACTGACTCATTAGTTTCATCTAACTCTACCAGCACAATAAAATAACGCACGCCTTCTGGAGAACAATATCAACACATGTGGGAGGATAATATCTCTGCAAGATGGGGTGGGATGTTGCAGTTAAGAGCAACTCTCTCAGGATTTGCACTGAGCTCTGTTGGGTCAGAGCTTCTGTAGATTGGCACTTGCCATGGTTGTACTGGGGTCTGGGCCGTTCCCTTCCCTGGCAATGGGCAGTTTTCTTTGGATCCTTTGCTTTGACTGGGGTTTTGGTGATGTAAAGCCAGGTGGGAGTTTGTCTGCTTTTACTGCTCTATTGCAGAGCACTTTTTAAGCAATTATTTTTTGAGCTGAAGTTGTGCAAAAGACCAAAAAGAAAATGTAAGCAGCAACCTCTCCCACCCCTCCTTTTGGCTGTCCCAGTCTCATCTGGCAAGTCCCAATTATCTGAGATAGTAGTAATTCTGGGGGATTACTCACTGGCTGACCAGAGCCGCTCGCAGCAACTTTTCCAGACAAGAAGGAGTGAAAGCTGGTAAAGATTAGTTTAACAGAGTGTGTCTCAGTTCATGGAAGCTGCTGAAGAAAACATAAATAAAGAGGGAAATCAGACCTCCATCAAGTTCAACATTTGAAAGTTGAAGTCTCCTGCTTATGAGCTCACCATGCTCTGCTGAGCAAGTGGAAGGAAAACATTTTCTCTGTACAGCGTGACTTCAGGAAAGGAAGTTGTGTGGGCAGAAGCACTGGGGTGACTCTAAATACAGTGATGTCTCCTTCCCCGGCGCAGAGGCTTGGGAGCACTTGCTTTCTTCCAGTTGGGGAAATTTCATTGGCAAGATGTAGGGAGGAAAATATTCAATACCTTCTGCTTTAGTGACATTTATTTCTACAGCCAATTATGACTCCAGCCATAAAGTTTTTATTACTACCTCTCATGCAGTTTATTTATTGTAACTTCCTTTTTTGAGTGGGCTGTTTATTTTTAAGAAAGCGTTGTTACATTTTTCACTAGATTACTAATAGCCACGTGCTCTGGCTGCTGAAGCTGAATAAGCTGATGTAACTGTAGGTCAGGATCTTAGCTCCTTGCCTAGCCTGTCCCCAAAGTAAATATACGGAGGATTAATTCAGGTTTTTCTCTAAGAGCCCTATGTACTGTCCACTTGGAGGATGATGTAGAATCCCACTTCCAGCACAGCCACCAGACCTCTGGGTTGCTACAGGTAAGACTGAGACTTAATTAAGTGAAATCTCTACCCACCATCAATAGGGCTTTGCAAAGTTAATCAGAAGTTAAGGTTAAGGCAGAATTTTGCATCTAAAATTACTATTTTTTATTACTAATAATCTAAAATTACTTTTGCAACAGCCCCTTATTTATGATTCTGCTCTTTCAGCTAACAATAATTTAGGAATTTCTCATCTCAACAGTTTTGGAGACTGCCAAAGCCCCAGAAGAAGGTTTACTGCACGTTCTGGCTCAGCTAGCGGCATGATATTGCAGCATACACCCAAACGCTCTCCTGGCATTGGCATTTGGGGTATTTTGGGGCTTCCTTGGTCCAGCAAGCCCTTGCCTGTAAGACATGGGCCACTTTAGAGCTCCTCCTTCCCAATATCCTCCACCTAACAGGTATTTTATCCTGCTGAGAATTTCTAACAAAGTTTTTTGGGGTTAATTTGGTGTGTGGAAATGAGGAAATAAAATTGCTCTGGGTTTTCTAAACATGCCATCCTCTCATGAGGGGAGATTACTGGAAGCATGCATTCCAGGATAGGCCAAACAGCCCTGGGCTGCCCTTGCTGGGTGTAGAGCAAGCCTTGTTGAAAAACAGTTGTGACAAGCAGGCTGCTTTGTGTGTCTCCTTACACTCTTTGCGCTTTGCTCTTAGGGATTGTGCAAGATGGAGCAGGGCCAAGGCCCTCTGAGCATCACCAGCTTCAGAGAGAGACCATCGCTCTGTGTCCAGGGGAGCTCACTGAAAATACTTCGTCTGTTCATCAGTCTGCCAAGCACCTGAGTATTAAACACCTCCACTCTTCCCAGAGAAGAAATTAAGGAAACAATATACACCTGGTGTTTACAGGTCTCACTGAGGTAAAATGACCCTGTCCTACCAAGAATAACATTTCCACCGTATTTTCAGTTGCTGAGGTTAGTCCAAGATGTGATACCCAAATTTTCAGGTGACTGGTGTGTCTGTCTGGCATCTTCTGTATATTTACTGAAAAAATAATTTGTTTTCTGTTGTTCAAAGTGAAGATTCTTGAGATGAGTATACTCCAAATTCCTCTGAAGCTGAAGTTTTGGGTTGGGCTTTGAAGCCAATATGCTTTGGATCAAGCCTTCAGCACATTGCTCAATTTTCCATTCTTCTGCAGGAAAACAGTTTACCCATTACAGGGTGGAAAAGGGCAGCAGAGAGGCTTCCAAACAGCTCTCAGCTCAGCACGGCAGTGTCAGTTCTCTCATTTAACAACCTCACTAAGTGCCATTACTGCCAATATCCAAACACTGGTCTGTCCTATAGCTTTCAGATGCAGAGGTCACATCTGAACTTCCTCCTCTCAGAAGATCAAATCAGAGGTTTTGACCAACTTCTATATTTAGGGCAGATGTATTTCCCTTTATCACTTTCCACTTGAAATGCCACAAGGGTTCTGTGGAAACTTGACACTTCCTACTTTAGGAAGTTAGATTAATACTCAAGTTTGTGTTTTGCTCAGAACACCAGCTTAGTCCAGGCTGTTCACTAAGAGGCACACGAGCTGTTCCACTGAGCAACTTGTCGTAATATTTCTGTGATTTATAGCTCGGTCTGTAGTCAGTATCTAAGCCCTGATGTCCGTATTTAACTCCAAACCCTAGCGGGAGCTGAGTTGGAGCCTTTAAATCCATTTTTTTTTTTTTTTTTGCTGTATTCAGTTGCATGAAAATTCACGCGCAAGTATTAACAAAGCTTCCTTTCCAAATAAAGGGTGAAAACCATTTCTCAGCTCCGCCGTTGTTAGCTGTGGACACACGTCCCCCTCCGTAACAGCCCCGGGGAGCCCACGGGAGCCCCAAATCCCCCGGCTGGGACGGCACTGAGGGCCGCCGGAGGCTCCCGCTGCCGTTCGGCGCCGCCTGCAGCAGATGGTGCTGCCGGCTCGGCGGGAACCCGCCGCGCTCCCCGCCCCGCCCCGCCCCGCCCCGCCCCGCCCGTGGGCCTCCCGCGCCCGCTGCGGGCCGCTCACCGCGGGGAAAGGGCCCGGGGTAGGATGCTTTCCACCCGTCTTTGAACTTGCCACCCATCAGAGGGCCCTCCGGCACTAAGTACGTTCCTGCAAGTCTCCGGCTAGAAAGCAGGCTGAGCACTGGAAGATTTTGGGACGAGTCAAAGAAAATATGTGCAGGCCGTTTATTTGCTAATATGTGTAGGATCAATTCTGGGGAGTGAAAAAAATGATTTTTCTTATGTAGATGTGAAAATTCCTAGGATCCCATCCTAAAAAAAAAAAAAAAAATTATTTTTGTCCTGACATTTTCCAATCAGAGATGCTAAGAGGAGCTCATTTCTAATTTAAATAACGCACCGCCTTTTTCCTCGGTGAAATCAGGGATTTAGGTCTTTCAGAAATGCTACAAGAAACGTTCATTTTCTGTATGACACCACCTGGGCTGACTCCTTGCCCCTTGGACTGTTCCATCACCCTTGAGCCAGACCATGGCCTGGGGCAGCTGCAGCCTCCAGACAGCTGATGATGGTTTATTTTTCCAGGCTCGAGAGGAAATAGTCAAAATGGCCCTATGATTTTTCACCAAGTCAATATCTGAGAGCATAAATTCCTCACCACATAAAGCAACATATCAGTTCTAAATAATAAATGGGGTGGAAATGTACAGCTGGTTTAGAAAGACCAAAGAGACAAAGCATTACAACATCTATTTCATATTACCAGCTGTTGCTGAATTCATAAAAAAGACTTACTTTAAAATCAATCAGCAAATTGCGCTTTTCTGTAGCATTACTCCAAACCCAGGATGGCTGTCTCGTGCCCTCAGAGGGACCTGCAGTAACCATTTGATATATGCTCCTTTACATCAGCCAGGTTCAGTATTGCAGCAACCAAGACCCACCCTAGGATGGTCCCCTCTACCAAATTATCTGGCTCAAAGTTAATTTGGACAAGTCTCTGTCTCTGACCACAATGATATCTATCTATAGATATATTCACTGTCACATATGATTTCAGCTGGTGATGTAACACATTGTCTAGCAGAGGTATTGCTGCCAGGCCGCTGCATCTTCCCGTCCCAGGAGGAAAGGACAGGCTTAAAGGTGGATTAAGGCCAAGTCCCCCACTGCCAGGGCAGCAGCTTGTGTCCACTAAATTATTTTGCCCTCGACTTTTTCTAACAGGTTGCTGGGAAGCTCAGCAGATCTGGCCAAACCTGTATCAGCTGGAGAAGGCACAGGGCTCCTGCCACCCACTGCCCATCCTACCCTGCTCCTTGGGGTAGCAGGACCCAAGCGGCAAGGCAGAATTTTAGGAATAAGGTTCCTAAGTCACCTAAATTTCTGAGGAGCAGATACAGCATTTAACATGCAGTTTGAAGCTCCCAGGGAGCAAATGCACACTGCAGAGCAGTGATTGAGTTTGCCTGTTGCAGGTTACTGTTTGCCAAGCAGATGCTTTCCACATCACTTTCTAGATGGCTTTAAAGCTGTCACGTGCAGTGTCAATGGTATTTAGTCTTATCATAAGCCTCTTTCCCTAGCATAGACTCTAAAATAGACCAGTCTACATTTGCAGAGCAATAACAGAACTCCACGGAGCATGAAAATTCTCATTTGGGGTGAAGATTTGCTGAATTTGCTTCCAGCCCAGCAAATCCACCTGTGACCTGATCCGTGCACTGAAGCAGGGCCTCACCGAAGTGCAGCGAGCCTTTTTGCCTGTGCAAAGCACCTTTCAGTGTGGGAAATTCAGTCAGCATTGATTGATGAGCAGGTAGTTGCTGGCCCATAATAGGATTTAGGAAGACTATTTTCCATGCCCAGTATTATTTTGATTTATGTTACTAGAACAAATTCACCTTTTGCCCTCACCGATCTGATTACAAACCCCAGCACAATACCAGGGAGCACAAAGCAAAAGACGTGGCACTTTTGCTCACACCTGTAACATTCCCTTTGCAGATAAGTGACTCCTCTAGATTTACAGCCATGCCCTCTCCTTCCCTAAACAAGGAACAGAGAGGATTTGGTGCTTCATCAAAATATGCCCATGCTATCCTGCATAATTCCTTGTGGCTTATCAGGTTAGGGATAAATGATTGTCCCCATCTTACGCTGATATGTGTCATTGCTCCTTCCATATTATCACAGTCCTTATTCTGGAGACAGGCAGGTGGTGGCAGAGACAGGGAGGTGTGGCTGCAGGGACTGAACTCCAATCTTTAACCAGGCTGTTGGATTTGGGGTCTGGAGACACAAAACCAGCTCCAGTTACGGGTGCATCAGCTCTGCCAGGGACAGCCAAGCATGGCAGGGGAGGCCTGACTCCCCAGCAGAGATGCTGACTGGATGCGTTTAGCCATATCAATTCTGAAATACAGAAAAGCCCCACACAGGGAAAATAAATGTGATCTCTATGCAAGTGTTATTTGAGAATGGCAACTTTAATATTTAAAGCATCCCTGGCTGCAGGTGCAGCACACTGAAGTTACCAGCATTTTAGATGGTACACAACAAGTTGGTATTGACCCTAAGGTTTAATTTAGTAACAGGATTACTCAGAGAAAAATAATGTACTGAAAACCTTTATGGGACAAGGAAATATGCCAAAAGTAAACTTGGCCAGTACTTAACAGATAAAAAACCATTTGTTTCTTTTTGAGAACTTAATTAAATTTCCCATGAATTCATTTGTAATAACAGTAATAAGCACCATATATGGAAATCTTCAATGAGCTCTTAGCAAGGTAATTTCCTGAATTTGGCTTATATCTTAATAATGTCTAAAGCCAGCTAAGTTTTAAAATACAGCTGGTATGCATTATTCCATTCTGAGTATGAGGGTGTGTATGGTCTTATTTGTGAGCCTCAGTGTGTAAAATAAATTACTCCGGTGTTGCTTGACACCAAGATTTATTGGTTGTAGAATGATGCTTGAAAAAGCAGTAAGGAAAGAGTTAACATGATTTCTTCTGTTTAACAAAGAAGCCTTCAGGAGGGCAGTGCTCATATGTTACACACTGACAGGCTCCTTGAATCACTTTCAGTAACAGGGAGGAGAAGGCTTCCAACTGGTACACCTGGAATCAAATCGGGCAAGCTGTGAGCTCTCCTGTGCTCCACAGCCTTCGTGGGGAAATGCGAAAGAGAAAGAAGTTAGAGGGGGAAGAACCACCTCTTCTCATCAAGAGGTACATATACCAAATTTACACCTCTACTTGCTTCTCGGGGCTTTTTTTGCGCCTTATATACACAAACATGGTAAAAATCAGCAGCTAAATGGCAAAGAAGAAATGGTCACTGCTGACTAAGGCTGATGACTGTAAAGAGAAAGTAGACTTGCTCTGCAAGAGGATGAGGTGGATGGAAGGAGCTTTCTCCAGAAGTTGCACATTGTGTGCACTCAGACACTCAAATCCTAAGTGCTGATATGGGAGCTATCGTTAAAACACAGCCCAGACTTCTAAAAAGCTTAACCTCCCTGACATTAATTTCGGATGGTGTTAAGTAAGTATTCCAGTCCTGACAGGGGTAGGGTCAGTCACAGTACGAACAGACAGCGGCAATTGTCTTGGGGCACAAAGCTGAAATTAAGTGGGTGACAACAGTCATGGCATACAAAGTACATGGTCACTCTTTGGAAGTGGCACAGGAATGCTGGGGAAGAGCTAGAGAAGAGCTCAGTGAAGAAAACCCCCAAATAGACATCTGCTGCAGAGAATGATGATGTTCTCTCTCACACCCCAGGCAGGGGAACACTATGTAAATAACATATAAGCAGAGTTCCTGCTTAGAGAGTGCGGCAGCCCAAGGATAAATTAAAGCCCATTTAAATCACTGATTCATCCTCATAGATTTCAGGGAAATCCAGACCCAAGTGGGAAAGGTGTCAAGAAATCCCTCAGCAATGCTAGCTACCAGAGTTCACGTACCTCAGAAAGAAGTGAAATTATGTTTTTCATCATTAATATACAATAACAAACCTTCTGCTTGCTGAGAAGCTTCATAAGCTCACACAGTGACTTGTTTCAAAAGCTAAAGACCTGACAGCACAGTCATTTTAGCCATAATTTCCTTTTTACAGTTCAGCCAATGCTTCTCATGTGGTAACACAGCTGCCTCAAGGGCTGGCTTGCATGTCAGTGCCTCCTTAGAAGTAAAGGTGGGGATCCCAGCTGGATCTTCTCTCTTCTTCCTGACTTATCTGCTCCTCCTGAGGCAATGCAGGATGTTGATATACCTAGTGGTGTCTGTGTTATATGAAACTGCTGCTCCACAGAGCACCTCTCCTAGATACTTTCAGTACCACACTTTGCCAGGCAGCCTGCTGAGAGCTCTGTCCTGCTCCTGCCTGCTAAAATACCCTGCCCTCAGCACTGGTCCACGAGAAGGCACAGCTTGTTCTCAACTACATAATCACTCCATTAGATTTGATGTGTCCCCAGCTTTCCAGGGATGCCATGGCCTTGATTATGCCACCTGCTCAAGGAGTACTATTCTGCTATGATAAGCTCAGGGAGAACTCCTCTGATGATGGGTGTGGATCTGCTACACCCCAACATCCTTCTCACGCCGTTGGGGGTTTTGCTCTCAATATGAGATTTGTTATTGTTTTAGAAGTTTTATTGCTGCCTCTCTATTCTTTGGATAATTATTCAAGAGTCTTTAAAGCTTCCTTTACCTAAAGGCAACCTGCCCACAGTGGTGAGGTCTGATTTTGCCATGACTTCTGTACAGAGGCCCGAGCAATCAGCAATCTCACCAGCGATAGCTTCAAAGCAGAGTGCGAGACCAGGGATGCAACGAGGATCCCTACCATGTGTTAATGACTTGTAAAATTTGTATAAAGAATTCCCTAATGAAACAAGAAGCTTGAGCCTGCACCTGTGCTCAGGGAAAAGCCCCATTAGTACTTGCTCCATCCTCCTCCGCTCGCCGCTGCCCCGCCTGTCCCTGTCTCGCTGCCCTGCCAAGGTGTGCTGTGGGAGTGTGGATGACTCACATGTTCAGGGTCTCCTCTGGGCTATCTCCTCAGCAGTCACGGGGAACTGAGCTGGTGGAGCAGGGCCACTTCCAGTCCTCAGCTTTCTGGTGTTCAGCCGAGCTCCCCATCCATCAGATTCCCCAGGACGCTTTGGCAAGCCCTTCTTGTAACACTAGCTTCATCTCAAGGCCTCCGGGCTGAAGCATTACCCTATATTTCTTGTTCCTTAGATCATGTAGGTGAAACTGGGAGAGATTTTCCAACCTCAGAATCTCTGCTCTGGAACAGTTTCCATCAGCCATCATCCCTCTAGGTTGTCCTCCCTGCCCATTTCCAAGGAGCACCGGCTGTAAGGGACTGGCCATGGGAGAGCTGCCCTCACTCCAGGGACAATATTCTGTTGCACTAAGTACATCCAGGCTCTGAAGAGAAATAATTAATGTCTCATTGCTTTGCTTTTCTGAGCGAGAGACAACCAATAAACCTACGATATTTTACGGTCAAGAAAATGATCTAAACAAAATTGCCATAGGATATCACGAAAGCCTGAGCTGCTCCTGTTAATTTGTTCTTAGAAAGCAGCACACATAACTGATACAACCGCAAAATGAACAGGAGCTTAGCAAAGATTTTGTGCAAAAGGGACCCTTTGCATTTGACATGCTCTGTCACATTGAATTTTAATTACAGCTCCCCTCTGGTGCTGCTGCGGGAGGGGAATGCTAATGACGTGCAGGAGAGGCAGCACTGGGAAGGGAGCAGCGATGGCAACCTCCAGCCCAGCACTTGCACAAAGGGCAAGGTCCCCAACCTGATGGCAAGGAGCAGCCAACATAGATGTAGTTGAAGTACAAATCTTGCTGGTTTAGTTCCCCCTTTAGCTCCTACTATTTCACCCCAAGTAGTGGGCTACTGGTTGAATTAAAACACATTTAAGTGAATTTAATGTATTCAGCCATTGCAAGGTGCAGCCCCTTTGTGACAAGAAACCCACTGAAGGAAATCAGGGTTTAGTTGAACAAATACCACCACACATCGCTTCTCTAATGATTAATAAGCTGTGGCTTTGAATTATTACAATGCAGTGATGCTACTTGCTCAGTATTACGTCTATCAGGATCCTGTTTGTTGAATTTCATAAAAACACCTTTGGGAAGCATCACTCAAAAAATGTTGTGTCACCATGGTGGGTCCATAGCTCAAGTAATTTTGGCAGTGCTCACGTGTAGGCTCCTTTCATAGAAAAAGTGTTACGCACACACTTAATGCTCTGAAACAATTACAGTCAACATCAGTAACATTCTTGCTGTTCTCTACCTAGAAAGAGAGAAAATGTCTTAATGAGATGGTGATCATTAAATATATGCCAAGTATTAGTGCAGCAAAAGCTTCTAAATATATGGGATGCTGATTTGTATCTCAGCAAAATATAGTCAGGACATTAGGTGTGCATGTAAAGATTCAAGAAAAGTCAGGGTGAATTTGGAGTACAAAACCCACTTTCAAAACCTGTGTAGATATTTAGAGGCTACTCAGAGTATTACATCTCCTTGAGGTTTAGCTGAAGTCAACCAGAGACATTTCCAGTATTCAGCTGGGCATCCTGTGTATTGTGAAGAGTTTTCTTGCTTCCCTCCCCGCCGCCCTCCCCAAAAAAGAAATTTGTATTTCTCAAAATGATTAAAAGGACCTCAATTGTTGGTTTTTTTAATCATGCTATTCAAACATCAGCCAGCTTTTGCAGAAATGCAAAGGCTGTTTATCAGGACAAATGGCTGATCTACATAGATTGTGTGACAATTCATAAAATTCGTAGGGATCAGAACAAAGACTTTCACAACGCTTTTGTTGTGAGAGTGCGATCTATTCCTGAGGGGAAGTTCTGTGTTATATTGCTGTCTGCTTGCACAATAGAAAGATGTTTTTCCTGCATTATTGGGGTTAGTAATGCAATGTTTGCCATTTCATCACTGTATAGTCCTGCCAAAAAAAAATGTATTACGTCATGCACTATTGATAAAATGGATTTGCTTGGGAAAAAAAAGTTTCATGCAATGAAATAAATCAGACAGGAGTTTTATAAAATGAAAATGCCATTTGAAGCTATAAATTACCTATAAACAACAACATGTGTTGCTCTGCTCTGCTCTTGATTTCTGTGGTTCCTACAGTTTATTTTCTGTGTTTTTTATAGATTCTATATTTTATTCTCAACTTCTTTTTCTGTCTTTCTATTCTTCTATTCTTTAAGTAACAATTAGCTCATTTAAAATTTCCCAGTGGATAAATGTGACTGGTTTATGCCACTTAACAGTAGCATAAGGTAAGGTAAGATCTGTATCTTCTATATTGAAGCAACACTTCTTTTAACCACAGTAAGAGCTTCCTTCACTTTAGCACTGAAAGTACATATTCATTTTCTTCAGCAACATTTCCTTCTGCCTTTTGCCAGAACAATGTACTATCAGTAAAGTAGCAACACAAGAGAGAATGAGTAGTCTTATTCCTGAAGCATCTAGAAATTCAGGGTGGAAAACTAAATTACTTATTCACCCTAAAATGTTATAAGCTTTACATTTCTTTCATATGGCATAAAACATGCCCTGTCATTTTATGCTTTGCAAGATTTAGGGGTTTATATTTTTCATGAAAAATTTTAATGGAATCTGGAGGGTTGATAAAGAGTGGACAGATTTCACAGAACAAGAAGCAGCCAAACTTTTAAAAAAAGTCATAAATCATTTATTTATCCCTCACATAAATTTTTGAAGGTGGTTTTCAATACTCTGGTATGAGAGTAGAAGAGCTCCTGGCATAGTGCAGAGTGACTGCATTGATGTAAGGACATAAAGGCCAGCTGGGACTGTCTCCGCACTACAGAAGTAATTTTCAAAAATATTTTAGGTAAAAAATACTCATCCTTCTACATTTGTAGATATATTTGGTATATATACACTATATTAATGTACAGTTACTTTCCCCAAGCTGGATGCTGGGCAGCGTGGCCAGCCCCAGGCCAGCCTATATGGCTCCAGGCGGGCTGAGCCGCTCTGGCTCACGGGTGTGGCTCTCACGGGAACCCAGCTACTCCCAGGTTACACAGGGAGTGGGAAAGTTGAGCCCTAATGAATGGAGCCACTGCCCCTCAACACAGCAAAGTAAGAAATGTTTAATTCTACAGCTGTGTTTGATGCTACTTTCTCCTCCGGTATTTCATGTGTTTCATGTTCATAGCCTCTCAGACCAGGATGGGCTCTGAGCATCCACCAGCCATCAGTGCAAGAGAGAAACTCAGCCTTTAAGTTAGCACAGATTCCCATCAGGCGAACCTCTAATTCTTCCCTAATTAAGCTTGGCAGATGAAGCTGAATGAGAACCATGTTGTGTTCCATCCAGAGTTTCAAGGGGTCTTTGCTAAATCAGAAATAAGTACTTTAATCTGTGTAAGGAGATATTTTAAGTACAAAACTGTGTCTGGAAAGTCAAATCCTTTATGCATCCCCCAGGCACATGAAAAGATCCCCCCTGGCAGAGCAAGAGAGTACTGAAATCTCCTATAGCAACTGGCTGCTAGCAACAGTAACAAACAATCTATTGCCCCATTATTTCAACTTTCTGAATTATTCTGTGAGAAGCAGAGAGAGTGTGAGGCTGAGTGTGCATGGGATTCAATTTTTGTGCCCTAAAGGACTTGAGCCTTAGCTTGGCCAGAGACAGAGAAGATCATGGACTCGATACCTTTGTACCTCAGTTTCCCTTCCTCAAAAGAGGAACAGGGTTTTGTTTCCTTTCCCATTCCCAGATAGGATGCAGAAGTCCAGGGAAGTGGATAAACCAGAGGCCCCACATGAGTCAAAATTATTGCTTGTACGTATTTGTGCTGCATTTGCAAGAAATTCTGTTGGCTTAAACAAGAATAAAAACTTGGACAGATAATTCCTGGCAGCTTGAGTGAATGGACTTAATATTTCAGTTGGTTTTATGTTTTGAAATAAAAAAGCGAAGTTATTTCCACTAAAAGGGGCTCACAAGGCCAGGAAACTTCACAAGGTGAGGGTTTGGGGCCACTACATTAGAGACAACAGAGCTTATACCTATACTTTTGCTGTGCAATCACTGGAGCACCCACCTGTGCTAGAGACCCATGTGAAAATGAAGCAGACCAGTGCATTCCTGCAGCTAGCAAATGGGCAGTTGTCCTCAGTCTATACCTTTCTGAGGTTTATCAAAGTTCACCTTTTGAAGGAAAAACCTCCTACCACCCTAAAACTTATTACTACCCATCCCCATTTACTGCATTTCAACTATTTGGATTCTCTGCTTGGGTTTCCCTCTGATGTAGCCTAAAAGCAAAGAGGACCCATCTCTCTGTGCTCCTTGGGGACCTCTCTCCCTGCATCCGGCCAAGGGAGAGGCTTGAAAATCCCCACAAAGTGCTCAAGGATCTGATTTTGTGCAATAAAAAGATTACAGTCAAAGCAGATAACCTTTTTACCTGGCATATGTGATGCACATTACATACTGCTGCTGGCAACATCATGAGCTGCTGCTTGTAATGGAGGCTTACTCTACAAAAAAAAATAATGGATTTCATCTGTTCTGATGCCCAGAGGAGAAAAGACCATTCACCTTAATAGAAATTAGATCTATACGGCCCTTGAAACACCTGTCTTGGTTTACACTCAAATGCCACCAAAATATTCACATTTAATTGGGAAACTGTCAACATAAATGTCAAAATGCCTTACCATGAGAAACAAGGGCAATTTACTTTAAAATTAGCTACTCAATTGGGTTTCATCTAAAAAGCAATGCACTGACTCCATTGTGACAAGCTTGCTCATTTTTCATCTGTGTTGTCTTATTATGCAGGATCTCATTGAATCATACCATCTTCTCTCCCCATAGCAAAGACCAGAAAAAAAAAAAAAACAACAACAACAAACCAACCTCTTCTGCACTAGCATTTTACATGTAGGACTTGCCCAAAGACAGAAATCCAGAATAATATAGGAGTGATGAATAATACATAGCCAAAATGGATTGGTCATACATAATCTACTGGTCTATGAATCTCAACTTTACAACTCTTCTTTATAATCCTTTCTATTTTGCTGGTTTCATCTGAGAAGGTTAAAAATAATCTTGTAACCCCCAAAATGGCATTTTCTTCCCTTTGGTTACTCCTCCGCTCTGGGCGGGTGCTGAGCGGTGCCACAGGCGGGGTTTGCTGCATGTGTGGATACATTTAGTCTGTTTTTCAAGAAAAATGCAAAATTCTGACAACTCTGGCCCTGCTGAAAGCTGTGCAGGGTGTGACATGCACAGCCAGCTCGTTCGCATTTGCTGCTACCACTTTCTTTCTCAAGCCCATACGATGGGTTTGATCTTGCATCCAACACTCTGCCATGTACACGAAGCTCACGATTTGACTCCAGGATGGACTTTACAAACCATATAATAAAATATACTGCTAAAAGCATCCTTTTGAAGCTGAAGGATGAGGGATGTAATGTTTGGATATCGGGATTAATGGTATCCCACTGTCAAGAAAGATCAAGTATGGGAAAGGAGTCCACAGGCTTGTCCTTGGAGACGCTGAAGGTCAATGGGAGATGGTATTTTGAAACGAAAAGTGAAAACAGTTTTAACTAAAACAAGATGGAGCTGATGTGAAAATGCAGCTGCAGGAAGCCTGATGAGCAAACCTGGTTCAGAGGTGAGTGAAGCCATGAGGTTCTTAGGCTAAATTAGGCATATCGCTGTGTTTTGGAATCAAATACTTTGCCTTTTGGCATAAAAATTGGGGTGGAGAGTCTGAGTTTTATTTTAAAAGCCCTTCATTTTCTGCCAAAGGACGAAGATCTTTCGTTTTTAGTAAAACATCCAGTTTTGACAGAACACTTTGACCACTTTAGCTACAGCTTCAGAACCCCACGGCTTCCACAGTCTCCCATCACCACCACTGCTGTGTCTCCACCATCTGAAGTGGCCTGAGAGGACCATCTGCAGTGAAGGAACCCAAGGCAATAGGCTAAGACATGCCTTCTTTACTACTGTTCTGTCAGAAGCAGAGCACCAAATATACCAACAGCAACTCCCCCTGCCCCAGGAGCCTTGTCATTCTCATGAAACAGTTTAAGCGCATTACAACAATGTCAGTGCCTTCTGAGATGGGCAATGTCTTGCTATATGTAATATGTCAGAGCAGGAAACAATTATAATATAGCATGTGCCATCTCAGCTGCAGGTCAGCCTGTGTAACACATGCTAGGGTTATTGATAAGCTTTCTAACGATGCATAATCTGCTATGTAAAAAAAATGTAACATATTGCAAAAAAAAAAAAAAAAAAAAAAAAAGAAAAAAGCTAGTTCTCTCTGTTGGCTTCTTCCTTGAGGATGAAAAGAAAAATGTACCAAGTGCAGAAGAAAATTACTTCAAGTGAGTGACCTGATCTCATAAGAATTCAGGTGCTTGTGTTCTCTACCACCTTTAAGAACAGAAGAGGAAATTTGGTAAGAAGAATGAGATTATTGTGATTTGATGGTAACTTGATGGCTGGCCCCAGCCCATCTCTCTTTGAAGTCAATGAAGAGATGACAATTTCATTAAGTCAGAGACAGTTTCATGAAGTCCTAGTGAAAGACTAATATGCGTTGCTTGTTCACCCCTGGTTTAAGCCATAGGATGGATCACAGTTCTGTAAGTGATTCACAGCATGTCGAAGGATGTGTTCCTGAGACAGGTACGGAGGTGCTGCATAACTCATAGTGACATATCACTTCCTTGATGAGCTGCTACTTTGACTTTTTTTTCACTATTAAATCACTCAATCAGAATATGGTCTCATGGGCATATATAATCTAAATGAGCCATTATCACAGCGAGGATTGCTCTGGGAAGCGAAGGGACCTTTCTGCTGACTGCCTAATGGGGTGCACATGGAATCTCAGTTTATCCAGCACCCAGCAAATACTTATCAATTCACCAAGAACATTGAACCAGGCTTATTTTACCATACACCCAATTCATACAAGGTTAAATGCTCCCGATGACTGCAATTGCATATGTATCTCATCACATTTTTATCTGGAGGGAAGATGAGGGCTAACAGGCTCTGGGTGATACTGCACCAAGGCACCTGCCATGCAAAAACCATCCAGTGCAGCCTGTAATTGGGTCTTCTTCATTACTTGGTGAAGTCTGCTCTTGGTGGTTCCTCAGCACAGCTACAAGGAGATCATACAGGACAATACGTTATTATATTTGGAGGGAGAATAAATGAAAAAACCTCAAATCACAAAAAAACTATTTACCATGATTGGTTACATTTGTTTAGACCCTGATATAATAGGACTTCTAATTTTCACTGTGATTAAAACAAACAGGAGATTAAAATAAAGAGGTAGACAAGACAAAAGGTAAAGAAAGAAAAACTAATTTTTTGAGTTTTATCCCCAATATGAAGAAACTGGGATTTGAGAAAACATTTTTGAATAGTGGTGGGAGAAAAGGCAGCATTATATTGCTTTGATACAAAAGGAAAAATGCTTCTGGAGTCCAGGGCCATTTGCACCTTAGGGTTGGGACTTAGACATGTTTTTAAGGCCACCTTTTTCAAAGTAGCCCATTGGTATATGAATTTGAACAAGTCAAGATCTGAATTTCAGGTAAGATTGTACAGTCTCAAACCAGCTAAACCAAAATACAGTGACCAAGCTGGGCAGTGCTAATCCCTGCCTCTGCTCTCGTTACCTGCCCTGAGAAATAGCTGTACTGCTCACCTGGACCTCAGTGGTGCTCTCAGAATTAATGTGTGGAAAGGATTTGAAAGTTTATTTGATGCTCAGCGTCATGTACAAACTGAGGCCAGGAAAAGTAGGTAAATCTTAAGGAAAATAATGAGGTTCCTTCGGAAGTATTTCTATCACTCGGTCTTTGATTTCATTACTTGCCTGATTCCAGAATACAACTCAGAAACAACTTCTGATGCAAGCTATTCGGTAAGTAGAAGGAATTGTTCATGATTTTGATGAATTGATTAAACTGCCACTGCATGATTTGAGATGAAGATTGAATACTTTGAAAGTAATAAGATATGATTGAAGCTGAAGCCTTCTATGGATTAAAATGGACGGCTTTTTCTGCCACACTGCTATCGTTTATCAGACCACTAATAATTTTTATTACTTTGAGACTTACAGCTCACTGGTTAGGAAAAACTAAAGCTGCACGGGCCAAGCAAACCCATTTACTCTTAGACATTTAAAGCTGGACAAGGCAAAGCATATGAAAAATGCAGTAGAGAAAATCAGTGCTACTGAGATAACTCTGAAGCTGAAGACCCCAGTGCAGAGGCAGCAGGTCCTTTCTGGACCAGCTCACCCCAAAGTGGGGTGTGTCCTTCAGCCCCACCTGCTAGTCCGTCTGCCCTACACCAACCTTTGCACCCATGGACATGGAGCATCTTCACAGCACCCAGCTCAGAGCCAAGAGCCCATGACTGTCCTCTAGACATTGCTAGAAAGCCATGAACAAATTAGTCAGAATGGAGGAGTACAGTAACCATGACAGTTTAAAATACAGGCCCACTCTGCCTTTTGCTGGTCACACTCCCAGCTGCACCTCAGTGGCTAGGAAAGACCCATTTCCATCTCAAATCTTGTATCTCCCACACAGGGCCAGAGAGAGATGGAGGTTTGTGTCCTTAAAGCTAAAATCCACAGAAAGCGTTATGAACTGCAACCATTTGAGACTCATTTTTTATCTGAAAATATGCTGCATTTAAATTTTCTGTGCTCTTTCCCTTCCTCCTATCTAGTTTTCCTGACAACTTTCCCTCTCTGATTTTGGCAGATCCCAACACCCCCAATTCTGAGCAGTCTTTCAGGTAACTACACAGCTCCTCTCTCAATAATATAATCTCCATTAATAATTTATTAAATATGTTTGAGTCATCAGACCAAAAAGGTCATACAAAGATAGTGACTATGAAATGAAAAATGTGTTGGTTGGGTTGCTTAATGAATTGTAGATGCATGTTCATAGCTTGGAAAAACTGAAGCACATCACATTTTGGGGGACAATAAATCCTTGAAGTACATTGTGGATTTATGACCACAGGCAAATCTACAGCATAAAAAAATATTGTCATTACCTAAATATGCAAATATTCCAAGTATTCAGTATGCAAGAGAAAAGCATATCTATTTATCTAGTCTTATAAGCTATTTGCAAACTAATGAAAATGAACTTTTTTGCATTATATGATCATGGAGCATGCAAAGACCAATTTGTACTTCAATAGCGCTACTGTGGAGTTATGATTTAGGGTCTTGCTTATCAACCCTGCTGGCTCTGACGAGGCTGAGCAGCCCGGGTTGTACGTTTTGCAGTTTGCATGTCCAGTCACATCCCAAGCTGTGGCTGTCCCTGGCTGTTAGATAAATGAACATATGAAAGTGAAACACTCCGGGAGGAAGACTTTGCATTTTCAGGCAATCCCAGGGGAATTTTAAAGGTAGCATTCCCCTCCGTAGCTGAAATGTCTACACTGAGAAGCCATCTCTGTTAGCAAGTGCAAGTGTGCAAGGCAAAGCTGTGGATTTGAGGACTGCTCGTCCCTGAGAAGGCTCCGTTACTGAACATGTGCCCTGTAGTCCCCTTGCTTTCCAGCAGCCGCTCTGCCCGCCGGGGACCGGTACTTGCTACGAGGAGGCTCTTGGTTTGTTCAGCTCTTGGGTACATTGCCTCGACGAAACCTCCTTGTTAGTCGTGCCAGGGCTGACTGGGCAGCAAATTCGGCTTCATCGCAGTCCTGTTCTGCTTCCTGGAGAGCGAGGGGAAGAACGTGCCCCCCACGCTCAGATCTGAGGATGAACAGTTTAATGGAGCGCTGAATCCACATCTCTGAACTTTTTTGTCTGCCGGGTGCCCTCTCAGTGACAGAGTGTGCATCCACTTTGATGAATAAAGCTTTAAGGACATAACTTCATGTTATCTAACATCAAAACTAAACATTGTCTGTGTTACAGGGCTGTAATTTATTTAAATTCCTCGCTGAAACGTTAAGCCGTAAAAGTCATAAGTGCTGAAGGCCCCATCTGCCGAGGCAGTCGAGTGTGCAGAAGGAGAGGTCACCGCTATGCTGAGGTGGCCACTGACAAGCCGTGCCTGTTTTTTGGGGAGCAATCACAGGTTTCTCCCCAGTTACTCTTCGCCATAAGCAAAACCCACTTGCTGTTTGCAGCAGGGGAAGGAATTTCTGCCTCCTAAGCATGTAAGCTGACCTAATAGAAAGAAATGAAGAGGGTAGCACTGGTTTGTGCCATCTGTAACAGCTCTGGTGCCTACAAACCCATGCTAAAAATGTCACGCTGGCACTTGCTGGTGATGCCCATCATGAGGCACCAGGCAGGAACATCTCCGCCTTCTAAGACAGTTCCATCATTTGAAATGAGCATTTGTCATGCACCCCCAGACTGCACCGCCGCTTGCTGTGGGTCTGCTTCTTAGACGTCCCCAGGCAAAGCTGTCTGGCTTCACAGATGTTAATTATTTTCATCTACTGTTAATTAGCTGTCTGCAGTCCGTCATGCTGGAGCGGTGACAGCCTGGGAGCCTCTCCCCAGCGGCACAGCCCACGGGCTTTGTTCCCCATCCCTCCCGTCTGCCCCTCCTCAGCCAGAACATTTAATTTTGGTCACGGTGCCAGAGGCCAGACCCCAGAGGACCTTTGAAATTAAACACGTAAGTACAGTGGAGAGGGAGGGTGGGGAGAAAAGCGGGGAGAAGGGGGCAATTTCAGCTCCTCAGGCATGCAGGCAGAGAGCTTTCCTGACAGCTCTCAATGTATTTTTTTCAGCCGTCTACAAATCATGTCCATGGCAATCTAAGGGAACCTGTCTCTATGATGGAAATTTCCACACTTGCCTCGGTTGGTGTCCTGCTCTTTGTTGTTGCTTTGCTGCCTTCAAGACATTGTAAATAATTGAATTTTACAGAAAGAAGGTTTTTCTGTTGCAGAAAAAGAAATTCATCCCTGGTTTTCTAAGCCCAGAAATGCAACATCCAGGGTAAATTCTCCTCCTGATGTTTGTAGTCACAGGGAAGCAAAAGTTCTTCATTCACCAAAGACTTTGTAATTGAAGACACATCACATAATTTTCAATACAAGAGGTTGATCACAGGACACGTTTCCTAGCTGCAATAAGTCTGAATCATATTTCTTTTGTTAGGATGTTAAACAAAAATAAGTGGTTTGGAATTTCAGTTAAAGAGCTGTGAAATAACCTGTGCAAAAAAAATTCACAAGGTATAATTTATTCATCCCTTTCCACCTGCAAATTGCCTGAGAACAGGTTGAATTCTTACCCTAATGTTACAATGATTGTTAAAACTTTCCCAAATGATTTTCACAGATGTTTTTTTCCTTGGTAATTTCCTGATGACCAGTGACCAAGTCACTGAGGATATTTGACATTTGAAATTCAAATTTCGAGCCCTTCTAGTGGGATGGCTGCAGGAACAGAGCTGTGCTCTGCTGGCTGAGCACACCTCCAGTCTCTGTTGCAAGTGGTCTGATGACACAGCCCCAGCCACGACCTCTCATTCAGCATCCCAAAAAACACAAGCTCCATCAGCTCTGAAGGCAGCCATCATTGCCCACTTTGCTTCTTTTTCATCACCCACTTTGCTTCTTTGCTTCTTTTTCACCATCCACTTTGCTTCTAACCTGCATCTTTGGGCTTTCTCCCAAGTTGCACTGTCATCTGCCCAGTCCCTCCCTGCCTGACAAAACTCAGGACTGAATTGTTAGTGTGGTATGAACACAGAGATCTTCTCTGACCATCACTGCCAGCGCAGTCTCCTCTTCCCTGGGGTCCCCCAGCAGCTTCTCCTCTCTCCCAATAACACACGAGCATCTCAGGGCAGAGGTTGTGTCTGTAGCACCTCGCTCGTTTGGCTCATGGCTGTGACTCCTAGGTGCAATGGTGACACAAGCAATAAATAATAACAACGAATCTGAAGCCCCTGTCAGAGGGTACTCTTTCTCCTGTGTCCATCAGAAACTCATTTGCTGGTGCATTCAACCACAGGCGAACACAAAGGACATGCAAACACACTCTAAGCATGCTTAAAAATTCACATGAATATTCATGAAAATGGGATTGTTTGCATTGCTCAGCCCCCTCTCCTTCTGTCATTGATACAAAAACGCCACCAGAGCAGGGGGGGTTGTGGCCATTGAAACATTCACTGCCTCGACCACCAGCAGATGCTTCGGTGCTTGGATATTTGCGTGTGATGGAATAGCTGGTGGCTGGAGAGGACTGGCATTGCACACAGCTGCCACCGCAGCTCCTGTGCCTCTGCTGCCTGTTGCACTCTCTGGCTTGGAGGGGCTGGGCCATTGCATTTCAGAGAGGAAAAACTGAAATGAGATGTGCAAAGGGCTTAAAATAAATGTTTTGCAGGAAAGCACCCAAGATTTGATGGCTAATAGTGTCCTTGCTGAAAAAGCCCTGACAAATGCCACTGGGGGTAGCTCTGCTTGGGGCTCTGTTAGGAAACCAGTGTGATGTAGTTACATATACTCCTGCCCTTCTCCAAACTGGGCAGTTCTGCTCTTAAATGGTCCTTTCTTTTGTGAATAAGACTTCTGTTTCTGTGAGGCTTAATATGTCTCCTTTTAGAACAGCTTTTCCTTTGCCCTCTCCCTTGATTTCCCATCACTGCTTCCTAAAGCAAAGCAGCTACGCAGTGTTTGGAGCACGAGGGCTCCCCACAGCCCACAGCTCCGTGCACCGTGTCACTGCATGCGCCTGAGTCCTCCCATGTGTAGGCTGGAATGTTCAGTTGTCATTTACAGGCTGCACGAGGTTTAGAAACTTGGTGATCCGAACGTGTGATGTTTGGAGTGCTGGAAACGGCAGGGGCAATCCCTGCTCTGTGGGAAGTGACACAGGTCAGACTTTCAGGGCTCCCTGGGATGAGAAATGACAGTGCACCCCAGCATCCCACTTCTCTGTGCGGTGCAGGGAGCAGAAGTTCTTCTTGTCAGCTCCTAAATCACCACTTTAGAGACAACCCAAATGAAGCTGAGTTACCCCAAAGTGCTGTGTTATAAGCTACGGCCTCTCAGGATGTGGTTCACAAGCAGCCTAAGCACGCCTGCAGCAGGGCGATGGGGGCGGCTGCAGGAGGTAACCTGGCAGTGAAGCAGAGATGTTCTCTGGCAGTAAACGTGAGGAGGTAAAAAACATCTTTACTATCTGCAGAGCAAATTGAGAAGGGAGAGCAAGGAGCCATCTCACTGCAACTTTACGGTAAATTACAGGAGGAGAGAAAGAGGGTAAAATATTGGAATTAAAAGGCTTTAACATAAGATGAAAAGTGGCAGTTGAGCCAGGAAAGCAGGCTGGAAGTGGAAGGGTGTTTACATGATGCTAACAAAGCCTGAGGGACGGTGAGGGCAGGAGGGCTCCTCAATCACCTTGAGAAACTGCTGTGCGGAGGAGAGGAAAGACGGCAGCACAGCTGTGGCCATACATGGGATTCCTGCAGGAATGCTTTCCAAAGAGGTGTGGGAGGTACAGCGAGATGCTCCTCAGCTATAAGGTAACATAACTCCAATGTCTTTAGTGGAGCTGTGCCATGAGATCCAGCCCACTGGCGCCGGGCTGGGGTCAGTGTTGGTGCAGGGCGGTGGGGTGGGAGATGCTGCAGCTCGGTGACAGCAAGTTCCCACCACAGGCAGGGACATCAGCGGCTTTGCTCTGTCTAGTTTGGATCAAATTGTGGAAAGTATGGAAATACTAACTGGCTTGAGTCTGATTAGTTGCCAAAAAAAATCTTAGCACAGCTGAGAAGACAGTCTGAATGGCACAACTGTCCTGGCAGTTGTCTTGGCAGGTGTTAAGGGTGCCTGGCCAGCCTAGTGTCACTATAAAAGATGATTTAAATAAGTGAATGGATTGGACTGGATTGTGCTGATCTCTTTATATTGTCATTGTGGACCATCAACTGCCAACAAAAGAAAATGTTACTGAGTAGCGTATTTGAGACAGTTTGATTTTGTGGATAGAGCTGTCAACAGCCATGAAAAAAACCCCTTCTGTCAGAAAATTATAAAACTGTGCCCTGGGAAACAAAATGCTTGAAGGCCGTAATAACCATTTCAAACTTTCTATTTCGGGCTTAGTACTTCTTCATTTCAGCAGGGAGGGGAAAGGAGAGAAGGCAGAATTAATGAGGAAAGGGTACTTCAGGTGTTAATCTTTCATGATGAAGCAAGTGGATGGCAGAAGAAATGCCTGGTCCTGTAAGGAATTGGGAGAGAGCATCCCCTGGGAGCCCGGGGGTTAAGGCCAGGCGGGCGCAGGTGCGGGGGACACGGGCTGATGTCTGAACGCAAAGTGAAAAATCACCTCTTGCAGAATCTGGTAAGCAGCTGGGGAAGCTCGACTGTGCAAGCCAATTTGAGCTCAATAAGTCTGTAAGAAATGGAGAGATAAATCAACACAATAAAATACAACGCAGCAAACCTGGGTGGCTGTTGTGGCACCTGATCGTTTCTCATGTTGGGTTCTGCCGGCACTCGTGGAGCCAGCGAGGACGTGGAATTCAAGGACCTGTGAAGAATGGTTTTCCAGGTATGGAAATCACTGAATGACCAGCTGAATATGTCCCACGTTAAGTCTCTTCATACTGCCTTAAATGAGGCAACCTTTTCCCTGCATGGAATTATTTACAGCACCATTAAGCTTTTTGACAGCATTGTTTTCACACTGCTGGCCCCTATTAGAATGCCCCAGAAGCATCCGAAATAGAAAAAGAAGGGGCACCCTCACCTTCCAGCAAATATATCGCTAGCCTAGATGGTAGGGCAGTAAATTAAAAAATTCACTTGTCATCTTCCAAGTATGACACGACCTCTGCATCACAGGAAGAAATCTACCCCAGAAGATTAAATCACTACTTATCTGCTTAATGTCAATCAGACATTAAGCAGATTGACCAGGAGATTCGATTTATTTATTTTTAAATGGGAACTCAAACAACTTAATACTCTTTTTTGACTTAATCTGCTGGCAGGCTGGGTATTCAATTTATTGTGTTTGTTTGTTTATTTATTTATTTATGCCTCTTTTCACCTCCTGGGACCTATTGATTCCTATGGGAGTGGATGCTCTCTAACTGGGCTGTTGTAGCAATGGATGAAACCCACAGAGAGATTATCCTTGATGTATAGCCATCTGCATTGGCTGCACTGACTCTAGCAGCAATTTTTAAGCATAGGCTCTTGTGGATTATCCGCATGCTTCAGTGAATACAAATCAACTGGTAGTTAAGATTAAGACACAACAATTTCCGTATCTGGAAAGTGTACGTTTATTAACGGAAAAAAGTATTAAAGTGGCATACAGGTTGCAAGGTATAGTCAGCAGTTTGAATAAATGGTCACGTGTGAAGAACACTGGAATTAGGAACCCTTTACAGTTTAAGAAAGCAGAAAATGTAGATCTAAGATGGCATTCATTAAACATGACCCAAACTGTTCTAATCCTTTCCCGTGAAATTGTCATCTTCTAAGCTGTAACATGTTAAGTATACATAAGAAATAAAGCTGATTTAATACCATTTTATACAGTTGCACCCCAGAAACGAAGGGCAGTGGGTTGCCACCTCACTTTTATTATTTTGATCTAGGTTCCCTACTACCTTGCTACAGATAAAGGAGGTTAGAAAGAAACCAGCAAGGACCTGATGACAGTTTAATCATTGTGGTGATTACCATGTGGTAATTAAAGGCTTGCTGCTATGAGATGTTGTACGCTTTCAGTGCCTTCAAAGACGAGATTTTCTACCGCTAGCAGATAGCCTTTGCTAAATGAGCAGGGTAGGATTTTCAAAAGCATGTGTAGGAGCCCAGGTAACTTGAGTTTTAATGAGGTAGGTGCTTGTGGATTGTTTCTGGAAGGCCCATCATATTGTGGTCTAATCAGAAATTTTGTTTGTTTATTTATACATTATAAACAAGTGTAAATGCTGCTCCTCTTCTAGACATAAAAAACTTTTGAATCCAGCCTTCCATGCTAACCTGCATGGGCCAGAAAAATAAAAACTACACCTTTCTTCTGGTTTTAAATTCTATTCTCAGTTACAAGGAGACAAGAAAACAAGGCATACTCTAGTTCAGGTATGCTCACTGCAACGCATCCCATGTCTGTGAAGCAGTTACACTGCTCTGAAGGCAGATCTTAAAAATCATAGCTGGCTTTAAGGTTTTTTTCCTGATGCAGCCTACTGTTCCCTCTCCTTTCTCATATTCAGACACCTTCTATATTGTCTAAATCCTCCCTGCCACAGACCTTTGTGACCTCTCCTTTGAACCTTCTGGAAGTGGAGATGCCTACACTATCACGTAATAGAGATGAATATTTGCAGAAAGGGCAGACTTTATTGTGATTGTGGAACAAGCTTTAAAATCACTCTATAAAATTGCCCAGAATTGCTTTGAAAGGGTCTGTGAGAGGGCCCTGAGGGTGCTAATTAGCCTTGATGATACTAATCAGCCTCACCTGGTGCCTCTACCCACTCCCATGAGCTCCGAAGCCCATTTAAACTCAGCTGGGGGGAATTGCTCCTTTTGTTGAGTCATGCTGGAGGAGCTCAGTTATGCTTATTTCTGGACCCTCCTGCAGAGACTGAATTCCATGTTTGACCCTGGGTCCGTATCATCCATGAATCTGAGTCATGATCGGGACTGCTACCTTAAGCTGGGGACTGTCTCTGGGCCCGCCTTGCTCAGATACCCGAGGGCTGAGCCTTGGTTGGTGAGGTCTCTGCTCCTTGTCTCTTAGGGATCTGCTGGCCCTCTCTGCTCCCCGGTGCTCCCTTTGCCAAAGGTAAGATCACCTACACCAACTTCTTTTACAGCAAACGTTTTCATAGTCTGTTCTTTAAACTCTGTGGAGTGTTTTTGCTACTATGGCACTGCAGAAGTGAGATGATGAGCATGTGTTGCTGAGGCAATGCCTGGAGGCATTGTGGAGTTCAGCTTGTGGCTTTGGTGAGCTCTGTATTAATGTTTTTTCATGGGGGCTGTGTGGGTTACATATGCAGGATTTGAATCATCGGGTAAATGTACTGCTAAACTGTGGCGGAGATGGTGAGCTTTACCATAGTTATTCTTACTGGGTTTTTTAGGGGAACGTTTAATGTATGAATTCATCTTCATGAAGCTACATGACGTTTTCCTTTGACTCACAGATGAGACACGATAGACGTGCTTGTAGGCTCCGTCCTTTGATACATGGAGAGGCCAAGACTTTCTATGAGTGTAATTGCATAGTTCGCTCATTCACCAAAAGTCATTTCAGAGAACCCATGAAGAGCACTCGGGAGGTTAAGAGCACTAATGGAAGGTCAACAAGTTCATTTTAGATGGCTCGGGGTCAGAGTCTGATCCAGGTTGCATTACTGAAGAGACAGAGAAAATCTCATTGGCTAAATGTCATTGTTCCTCCTTGCCACCAGCATAACAAAACCCCTTAGAGCAGTTTCAGCTCTTACGATCAAATAAACAGGATCCAACAAGCAGGACTCTGTCAGAATTATGTCCATTGACCCTCTTGTGGTATTTTTATCTGGTTCAATACCTCTAGTGTTATGCTATTTTCTATCTTAATGTGTCTTCCTCGACTGGCTGGTGGAAAGGCAAAACAAAAAACCCTCACATCATACCCCCATGTAGCCATCAAGATATGCCTGACAGCTAGCAGAGTAGCTGTGCTTCTGGTTTATAGCTGTCAAATGTGCCTGGAGATAGAAGCAAAGTAGCCTCAATCTCTGGCCCTGATATAGGAGAACTAAAATAAGTGTAAAGCAGTTCTTTTCCTGATACATTGGAGAAAAGTTTGACAGCCCTTCCCTAGTGAGCAAACAATAAAGTGGTGGAGAATAGGCTTGGGCATGTTGTAAAATATTCTGTAGGAAGAGAAACTAAGAGGTGAAGTCCTCAGAGCATTTATTTTATGGTAGGATGGAAGCTTAAGCAGCGTCTTGCAAGCAGCCTTTCTCCCTCGCGTCCCAGGTGTGCTGCAGTGACAGCCGCTCGCTCTGGGTACGTGGACAGTGGCTGTCCTCGCGCGAGTGGTGAGCCCCCAGCAAGCCAGTGCTTCAGGGCTAATGAAGGATCTCCTCCAGAGCCTCGGTTTATTAGTCTCATTTGCTGGAGTAGTCCATAGTGAATGTGATTGATGTTGGGATCTCAGCTAGAGCTCAAAATATGTAGTTTAGCAAAGACTGAGAAGGAAAGTAAATTTCTGGAGGCCTTTTGGGCTAATAATACATGGAAGCTGTCTGGGCCTGGGGACGGATTTATGGGGACACCCGGGACTCAAGAGTGTAGCTTTCTTGCTGGTCAACTTGTTCCCCATTTCTGACTCTCAGCTATCTCCCTTTATAAAAAACAAGGGAAGATGCTAATACTAACCTTAGTAATGCCCCTTTGGATCCCCTTATGAGACAACAAGTAGTAATTTTAATACACAGCAAGGTGTCTAGGTCCCCTTGGCATTAGGCAGCCAGATTCTAAACTGTTTGGATAACATTTAGAAATACAGGGGACACAACTTGAGTTGGAGGGGCTAATATGACTCTTGGAACAAATTGGGAAACTGTTTTAAGTGTGTCATTAAATGAATGAATAATCCAAATCATTCTGAATGTACCCATTTATCAGGAATGTGAACATAAAAAAACTTTTTACAATTTCTGATTAGATATAAATATATAGGGGTGCCGAGAAAGGCTCAGAAGCAGAATCCTTTTTAGCATTAACGGTGCTGCAGACATAGGAGTGTGTCCTCTAGAAACATTCTTGCTCAACAGTAGTTAGGAGACCTACAGTAATTGCTGGGTGAAATACTATGGCCTGTGGAGTGCAAGGTGGTTGAACTGAAAGACTGTAGTGAGCTACTCTGCGCTTCATAATCTGCCTTTAATTCTATGGAAACAGGCATAGGATCAGTGAATAATGAAGTGGGAGAAATGCAAGCAAAGCCCAGTAGATTGTGCTGTCAGCCATCAGAACAACTACCACTTCTGTGAGAACAGTTGTAGTGATAAAAGGAGTAACACTCATGCCTTCTGCTTGCTTTCTCTTGTTATTATTGAGCATAGATAAGGGGAAGGTCTGGGAGAACATGTTTAGGACCTGGGTGTGTGTTTCTCATCCTGCTGTTACCCTGCAGAACTGCCTCTTATTTAAGGACACTGGAAAAATTAAGGACTTGGAAACAAAAAATTTTAAAAATTCTTCAGCTCCTTCTGCAGACGTCATCTGCAGTTTCTGAGCTCAGCTATTGTGTCAAGTCAGTGTGTAGGAGACTATTTCATTTACAATATAAACAGGCAATATGGGGAGATGGAATAGATGATTGAAAGCTCAAAGGCTGGAGGTGTGGGTTGATGGCATTGAGTAAAGCTTATGTTTGCTTATCTAGTTTTAGGCACTTAAAGTTGGGCATCAAAGCTAGCCTGGGTGAAGGACAGAAAAGGCTATCACCAAGTTTTTCTGTCACGTGGGACATAGGGTATATGCATTATATTTGTACATGTAGGAAAGATCAAATATCAAGACTAATAGTGTTTACTGTCACTACCCTTTCTAGTTGCCTGTATTTTAGAGAAATATCTGGTAACAGAATCACACTTAAATGAAAAATTAAGATTGTGCAGCAATATTTAAGAGATTATTTGCTGTTGGATATAATCAGCAACCTTATATTTTACCCATGTTTAAGGAACATTGTATTGATACACTTTAGTGCCTTAGAATGGCATCAATGTATCTAAATTTAAGGTAAGGGATAACTCAATTTAAAAAAACCTGTAAATTCGATCACTGATTATTTAAAGCACATGTAACGGTAAGATAACTTTTGAATGCTGTGTATGGGCACAGCATTTAATAAAAAGCAAGAATGCCATATGTTTCATTTCTGTTTAATGAGGCTGGGCACAGCCCAAAAAAGCATGCTTTCTGGCACTTAGAAGACTTAAATTTTAGTTACTTCTCTGCTAATGTGATAAGACTGGACAGGGCTATTTCTCATCTCCCAGTTTTCCCATCTGCAAACCAAGGAAAGTAACAACCTCCTTGGTAAAGCAGTTCAGGTCACTCTGAGCCCTGTGTACAAGCTGAAGTATTGTTACAGGAATGGTGTAACTTTAACCTTTCAAACAGTATGTTGAAGGCCCTTTAGGCTGGTGTCAGTAATGAGGGGCTTTATTGAGGGTACCAAGAATTATGGAGTTATCTGAAAGACCAACAAATTTCTTATTTCTGGCGATAATCTAATATTTGTTAGAGGATCTCCATGTCACAGATCTCACTTCAGCAACAAGAAAAACCTTTTGTCAGGCAAGGGTAAGAAAAGCCTTGCTGATACAGGAAGGTTTTTCTTGCATGTTGTTACCAGTACTGAATGCATCCCACATCTTTTATTTGATAACTGGTATTAAGGGAACGAGCTTGAAACAAGACAATAGGGAAAACATGGTTAATTATTTTGGACAATACATAAGGACCTATGCCTGAAAACAAAAGGGGAGTTGGGTAATGATACAGAGACAGAGGAAAACATTTCAGTCCTGTCAAGCTTTGCAAAACTGGCTGGTGCAAACAGGCTGCTCCCATCAGGCATGCCCTGGTGCCCCAGCAATACCCCAGGAGCCCCACTGAAAGCTGACATTAAGCATGTACGAATGTGTTTGCTGCATTTGGACCTTGGACTTGAATCCTGGCATCTAGAAGTTGGCTTTGTGAGGAGTTTCTCAGAGCTCAGGTCTGCTAGTGTATTTTTATAACAACACCCTGTGTGTTTTGGCGGTTAAGGTAAATTACATCATTTTACCCTATCTTTCTGCATTTTATTTTCCTCATTTCCTGTTCTAAAAATATACAGAAGTTGACTATTCAGTGATATGAATCTGAAAACAGAAAAGCCAGCAACCCCTTGTCTTCCAGTTCTTTGTTTAAACCACATCAGACACACAAATAGATATTGCTTGCAAAAGGTCTTGATGAGGAACAGACCCCAGGATATTTTGGAGAAGCAAAGGAAGGAAGATAGGAAGTATGGGGGAGGCTTCAGCTTTTCTTATGGTGGAGGGTTGCGCTCTGGAGAGCGACTGACTGTCGTCCTTGCCAAGCTCTGTACAGCTGCCTGAAGCTCTTGCCTGTCCTGGAGGCTCCAGTCCTCTTCATGGTAGAAACATGGGAAATCAGTTTGCACAAGCACAAAAGGAATGCATATGGTAAAAACTTTTCTGTCCAGCTCAGCAGACCTGATCTCAAAGGGGAAAAAAACCTTGTAACTGGGAAACCATTTTATATGGGACCGTCCAAATTGTTTTTCAGGATTGAGCAGCTTTTGGAATATGCACATTCTGGTTTAGATTTGAAAAAGAACAGGTGGCTTGTGGCATTTCTGGAGCTTGTGTGAGGTAGCTGTGGGAATTTAGAGTTGACTATAGTCTACCTTGAATTGTTCTAACATATTGCGTGCCAATACAGTAAAGGTTCGTGCACGTATTTTGAAGCTTCACCACTTGCAAAATGAATATGGATCACTTCCAAGGTGCTCGATATTCTTTTCTCGAGGTTCATGCTCCACTGCAGGTGCACAGCTCCGACATGAAAGCACTTGCCTCGGCTTTAGGACAGCATCAGCCAACTTAGCGGAAATCAGCTACAAAAGCATTTTGAGCTGACCTGGCTGACTTTGCATGAGATTATATTCTGATTTTCCAGCTGGGCTGCAAGGAAGGAACCTCCAGTCATGGGAAGTGGTTTATTGATGGAGCAATAATTTTTTTTCCAGCTTCAGAAGAACCTGAAATAGGTGTTCTGGCATCAAATGAACAGCAACTCTTCCCCCAAAGCCCCCCAAAAGCTGGATACATACTGCTAGCACACCTGGGTGAAGATTGGCTGTGTAGAGGGAGGGTGTGAAATACAGTGAGTCTGTGCCTCACCATCACTCAGGTGATGCTCATTTTAGAATCTGTATATGTTGGTGCCAAACTACATAAACAGCTTGTTTTTATTGGGGTCTCCGAGAAGAATGCTGCAATGGGTTAGACTAGAAGTCCATTTAGCCTGGCATTGCACTGTTCATCCTAAATAATAAATGATACCCACTCTTGGCAGTTTGTATGGATTAACATCAGTGGTAGATCTCAACAGAGAGGCAAAGTACCTTTTTAAACATTAATATTCCTCCCTTACTATAAAGGGATTTTGCAAAGAGCTGTGGTCAGTGCTGGAGTCTACCTTTTGCATAAGGAAAGTAGTATAAATTCAGGGATTTCTCCCAAGAGATCTTTAACCCAGTCGGACTCTCATGTCCATAGGCTTTAGATATTTACTGAAGTTGATATCCAAAAATAATGTTTCAGGGCTAGGAATGCAGGGCGCTTTTTTCAGACTGACAAACATTCAGGAACTAGATATATTGACTAAGTGTGCTGCAATGCATTTAATCTCTGGAGTTTTGAATTGTGTAAATAGCTGTTAGCCAAAGAAGGCAAGAGGACTTTATTATTAAGTCCTACTTTGAGTTCTGCTCCCCATCATGGACTAGAAGGGCGATTTCTCACTAAACCTGAGGCATTTTAATGTGAGACGTAGTCTGAGCTAGCTTGGTTGAAAGCTGGAGAAATGTTGTGGCTTGCTGTGATACCCCAGGCAAACCATATATTCAGGTCCTATACCTTGTGCTTTGTCTGGTCTCTGCTCTTGGGGGCAAGGAAACTTCTGGGTTTGTCAGACACTTACCACAACAGGGTCCTGATGTAGGCTGGTGTCCCAGGGTCAAGTGCAAAGCCGGCAGAGGCTACTTGGCTGAAGAATTTTCATAGAATCCTAGAATTTGGGTTGGAAGGGACCTTAAAGATCACCTCATCTCAACCCCCCTGCCCCGGGCAGGGCCCCCTTCCCCCAGCCCAGGGGGCTCCCAGCCCCGTCCAACCTGGCCTTGAACCCTTCCAGGGAGGGGGCACCCACAGCTGCTCTGGGCACCCTGGGCCAGGGCCTCACCCCCCACACGGGGAAGAAATTCTTCTTTACATCAATAGGAATCTCCCTTCTTTCAGTTTCAAAGCCATCACCCCTTGTCCTACCACTACACCCTCCTGATCCAGAGTCCCTCCCCACCTTCCCTGCCCCCCCTTTAAGCCCTGGGAGGCCGCTCGAAGGGCTCCCCGGAGCCTTCTCTTCTCCAGGCTGAACTCCCCCAACTCTCTCAGCCCGGCCTCCCAGGGGAGCTGCTCCAGCCCCCCCAGCATCTCCGTGGCCTCCTCTGGCCCCGCTCGAGCAGCTCCGGGTCCTTCTGCTGTTGGGGGCCCCCGAGCTGGCCCCAGCACTGCAGGGGGGTCTCCCCAGAGCGGAGCAGAGGGGGAGAATCCCCTCCCTGGTCCTGCTGCCCCCCCTGCTCTGGATACAGACCAGGACACGGGTGGGTTCTGGGCTGTGAGCGCACGGGGCTGGCTCACAGGCAGTTTTCCATCCACTAATACCCCCCAGTCCCTCTCCTTGGGGCTGCTCTCCAGCCACCCCTCGCCCAGCCTGGATTTGTGCTGGGATTGCCCTGACCCACGGGCAGGACCAGGACCTTGGCCTTGTTCAACTCCATGAGGTTTGCCCGGGCCCCCCTCTCCGGCCTGTCCAGGTCCCTCGGGATGGCATCCCTGCCCTCCCGCGTGTCACCGCAGCACACAGCTCGGGGTCATCAGTGAACTTGCTGAGGGTGTGCTTGATCCCACTGTCCCTGTCACCAACAAAGATGTTGAAGATCTCTGGTCGGAACACCACTCGCCACTGCTCCCCACTTGGACATTGAGCCATTGACCGTAACTCTTTGAGTGTGACCATCCAGCCAATTCCTTATCCACTGAGTGGTCCATCCATCAAATCCATGTTTCCAATTTAGAGACAAGGATGTCATGCTGGGCAGTGTTAAAATCTTTGAAGAAGCCCAGGTAGATGATGTCAGTAGTCCCTGCATCCCTTCATCAATCACATCAGAAGGTCTTCTCTGCTGTCATGCAATGCGGTCACTCATTTTCTGTACTTATGTGGTTCAGGTGCGTCTGCACTATTTTCTGCAAGCTTGTGATTTTATTATAATACATCTATAAACCAGATAAAGAGCATTTATTTCTGCTACTATAAATATTGTCTGACCTTTCCTCTTCGAAGCAAGCTCACTCCTCTGTCTCTAGACTTTGATTTAGGATTATTTGTGGAAGACAAATGGATGCATGCATCACATGAAAATATCTGTCAGTATAATTTCCACTAACGAAGTATTACATGCAGGAAGGAGGGAATGGTGAATTTTAACAGTTGAAGTAGGTAGTGTTAGAATTCCTTGTGATACAGAACAATCTTTAGGGAGATTGTATAGTGGTTGTTCATCTTCTGCAGCACAGAGCCCAGTGGGGGCTGGTGGTTAATGATAGCTGAAAATTAGGCAGAGATGAGACTACTGGTATAGTGGTACAGTAGCCAAAATAATCTATTTGGTATTTTTAGGGAACAGATAAACTGTCGCATGAATGCGCAGCCAACTTGTGAGGTCCTGTGAGTAAAGCAGGCAAAAAGGAGCTGCAAGATGCAGCGTATATAGAAGAAAGTTTTGGAGAGTAATGTGCAAAACCTGATGAGCTAAAGTTGTTATTGTAGTGCTCTTGACTTGTGGCAACTTGGAGCAGGAGAGGCAAATGTTGCCACCTTCCTGGAAAGGGGAGGTATCTGGGACGGCTTCTTAGTCCCCAAACAGCAACCCTAGAGGAACTGGAGGAAGGAAAAACCCAGAAAAGTCAGATGGCACCAAAAATGAGGTGTGGGGTCTCTTAGGTGTAAGCAGAAAAGAGGGAGGAGAGGCAAGAGAATAAGCTGGATGAATAATATTAGTGTGATTGCACTAAGTACCAGGAGAGCGTGAACAGATCATTGCTAAAATGGCATGGGGGCAATATAGCCAAGGAATCCAGCATGAGTGTAGATGAAGATGTATGCAAAACGTGAGTCAAGCTGTGTTTATTACTCTGCTTTAAGAAAAGCAGCAGGTATTTTGGTACTGTAGTCTGTAGATGTGATGAATAAGAAGACCTGGTGTTGCTGGGGCTAATGACCATTATTTGATATGAGATAATTCTACAGCCAAAAAAAAAAAAAAAATCCTATTTACCTGTGAGGATCTTGTGATCTCTTAATTTTGGTTAAATGGATGAATGAGAATTTGTGAAATTTCTGGGAAAATAGCAGCATACTCCTTCATAGCAAAGTATTAGAACGAATTTCTTCATGTGCTGTTCTACCTGCAGTGATTTGTTTTGTGGCATATACAGGATTGGCGACGGTGCTGCTCCTTTCAAACAGCAAGCCTGGTTTCTGACATCGTTTGCCAGCACTTCCAGTTTATCTGACAACCCCCCAAACAGCCGCCAGGCTGCTATTCATTACTGTACTTCAGACAGCCCATTTCCATATGGTAATGAGAAGCCTGCGTTTGTAACGTACCAGCCTGGATATTCTTGAACTCCTTATTGTTCTGTTTCACGCTGCAAGGATGACAAAGGGCCCTTATGAAGAGAGATTTAGGCAAATCCAGCCCCCTTGCCATTGCCCTGTAGAAATGGCCATAGAACACCGAAGAGGACATGACACGCGGTTTTCTGCCTGGGTTGTGCTTCGCCGGTGGGAGTAAATCAGAGGCGGGGGGAGGACCCGCAGCGGCTCCGGGGGAGTTGCCGGTGTCGCCCACGCTTGTGTGTGGGGTGTGGGGGGAAGAAGGGTTGGCCACGTCCCTGCGCTGCTGCGGCTTCTGCTGAAGTTGAGGACGAGGATGCTCGAACTTGCCCGTGTCCCCTGTCCCGCGCGGGGCGGCAGCCGCGGCGCTTTGTGAGGGGGTGAGATGGCGCACCCACGCGCGGAATGGAAACACGAGCCGAGCATCCCTTGCCATCGCGTCTTGGGCGGCTGGGTCCCCCTTCCTCACCACCCCAAAACCCTTGGAGAAGCGGGGGGGGGGGGGGGACGGGACGCGGTGGGGGCAGGTTCCTCGCAACCAGGGGCGGAGCTGCCCCCTCACGCCCCGATGCGTGGGGAGGGGGAAAGCCGGGGTTGCCGCTAAGCCCTGCCCACGCCGGGCGTGCGGTGAGGAACCGGCAGCCGCGGCGGGGGTGGATGCGAGGGGGGAGGCAGCGGGGCTGGGCTCCGTGGGCTGCCCGCACCGCGCCGCCGGGCCCCGGGCAAGGTAAGGGCCGGGCGGGCAGCGCATTGTTCTCCGAACTGGGAGGGGGACAGGGGACGCGGGGGGGAAAGCGTGGGGACACAGCGAACGGCGGAGGGGATGTGTGTGTGTGTGTGTGGGGGGGGGGGGGGGCACGGCGCGCCCAGCCCCGCGGCTCCCGTGGGGTGCCGAAGGGAGTGGGGGTGCGCGAAGATGTGGGGCTCCCCCCCGCCCTCTTCTCCTCGGGTCGTGACAGCGTGAGAGGAAACACGCGGCCACACCCACGCGGGAGCGGCTGTTGAAGGGGCGCCGGGGTGCTCCCCCACCCACTCGCGGCTCACGAGTGGCGGGGTTGGCAGTTCGCTGTCTGGCGGAGCGAGGGACCGCCAAGGAAAGAGGATAAATTCCCGAGGGGGCGCGATGAGAGGTTGAGCGTCACGGCTGCGATGCCGTGCTGGGCTGTGGGCGATAACCGGGATCTGCTCCCTTTCTGGCAAGGAGCACCGGCTGTGGGTCCGAGGAGCGCTCCCACCCAAACTCGGTCTGCCCCACAGGAGGGGACCCACCGGTGTTTTCATCGTGCCCTTCTCCTTAAAGAAAGGAGCTGTGCAGCCCCAGCACAGGGGCTGTCAGGGCTGTGGACAGGCACGTTTGGACAGAAATACATCCTTGCCGGACCGAGGCCCCGCTGAGGAAGCCCACGGCTCTTCCTCTGCCTTTGTTACACTTGTTTGTCTTCCCGGCTTGGCCTCGCATCCTCCCTCTCGCCGAGAATTGTCCCTTTCCCCGTATTGTTCTCGGTGGGTTTCCTCTCGCCTCTCTCTTCCTCCCACCCCTCCTTAGCTGCAGGTCCTCTGCGGACATGACACCCTGACACGCGTTTTCCCTTTCCCCTATGGAGTTTTTAATTCCAGACCTGTTTTAAGGAAATTAGCTTTTTTTTTTTTCCTGAGTGTAACAGCCATGTTTCAGTTTGACTCAAATTGCCCTTGTGTGGGTTTGAACTAAATTGAAATAAACTTCACTTAGAGCCTGCTACATGGTAAGGATGAGATTTCTGGTTGCCTGTGCACCACTTTATATCAGTTTAAATTATACTAAGCGCTGCTTGCTTGTAGACTGGGCTTTCTAACCGAGTCATCGATATGATGTAAAATAACGTAATGCTTTACCTTTGACCTCACTGCTTCCTCTTCTTTTTTAATACATGGGACTAGGTGGGTCATTGGCTAAATGAATGTAGCTTTGTTAAATGTAGCTAAAGACTGTTATGTTGAAAATGCTGCTCCTGGAAAAAAAGTTTTGGAGTGCCTGTGGTGGCTGGAGGATGGATATAGGGAGAGGCCGGGTTTAGGAGCCTGTTAGAACAATGTCATCAAAAGGGTTCAGTCCCCATCTTCTGAAGCATACTGGTTTTCAGTCTTAGATCCATTTGAAAGTGTTTGCATGCCTCTGCTGGAACAGAGGGCAGTGCGTAGCTGCTGTCTGGGGGACTTGTTGGTTTTTCCTTTAGGGGATTGTATTCTTTAAGCTCTGTCTTTATTCAGAGTTGTGCCTAATAGGAAGCAAAGAGCAGCTGAGCTCATTCTTGTAACTTTTGCAGGATTCCCAATAGCCGCAGTGAAATAGTCAAGTCTTTAATCAATTTTTACTTGGCTATAACTTGGGAAATCTTTGAGCAGCTGCAGGGGCACTGGCTGGAGAGCTGTGTCTGCAGGCTGGAAGACTGCAGTGCTTTAGCTATGCCTGGCTCGTACACAGGCAGGAACATATATTTAGAAAAATGTACCTATTTTCATTGGTGTTCTGTGCTTTTTAAAAAATTATTTTCTAGATGCTGTCCTTTTCCTTTTGTCTTTTTTTTTTTTTTTTTTTTAAAGCCTATTTTTCAGAAGTTAGCAATGCTTGACTTGGAAAGATTTATATTGGTCTGTAGCTGCATGAATTTCAAGGTTTGGTCTATTTTATATAGAGATTCATCTTGCTGATTTTCTTAGACTTTTATGGGTGCAGCTATGTCAGACTTGATCTTTTTAGGTTGATTCTGATGTATTAAACGTGTCAAAACCCTCACTAAGAATGTGCACTTCAGTCCATTAGAAATATGTGTGTGATCTTAGCCAAAGGACAGGGTTTGTACAGAAACTTTTCAGTGTGTTAACAAGCCCTGCAGTCCCACAACTCTGAAAACATGACAGGAGTGAATGAACTTCTGAGGTCTAATATGTAGGTGACCATTTTTCTGTGGTTCACTGTGAAGATGCTGGGTTTGTATTTGCTGAAGCTGGGGTGTTTTCTGGCTAGTGAGATGATATTGTTATAGAGTTCCCCAGGCTAAAGGTTGTGAATGCACTTTGGCTGTAGAAATTTGGGCTCTTTCCTAGGCTTTGTGCTATAACATGAAAAACAAAACTCCACACGCCACTTACAACTTATTTTCAGTGCATGTTGCTTGGCTTAGTCTTGTGAATGCATGTAAGTGTAGTGTGACAAGACTCCTGTGAGCGTGGCTCTGTCACCACTGTGAGATTTGGCTGATCTGGCCATGGATGGGCATTTTTGGTGTAGGCAAGGCTTCTCTTAGTTTCTGGTAATTAAAGCAGCAGAATGTAAAAAGGAGGCCCACTGCAGGGTTTACATAATTTTCAAAGAGCTCTTGCATATTTTCTCTATCCTATTTTCTTCCTCCAGTGCTTCTTAGCATCCATTGAATGGCAGGGAGGAGGGAGGGAAGGACCAGGATAAAGGGAGTATTCCAGGATCCAAGGACTCCGTTCGTGCCTGTTGCACCTTCCCAGGGAAATGGTGGGCCAATGTGTCAAATCCATTTGCAAGTGGTAGTATAAATTAAAGCTGGGGGATAAACAGGTTGGAAGGTTAATGAGATGTCTGAACTTAATTGATTTTCCATACAAATTGGCTATAATGTCTTTTGTTTGCTTTTTTTCCCCTCCCTGGGATGTTGTGTTATAGCAGTTACATGAATATAAGGAGTAGCAAAAGGGGTGAGGGTGGGGGGAGTCAGGCCTATTTGGAAAACGTGCCTAGGAAACCTTGGTCATATTCCCTAGGGTGGGCTGGCATGTGATTTTTGGACAGGGTAAGGTAGCTTTGAGCTAGGATCCTGCACCTCTGTGTCTTCTGGGTCTCGGTGCTGTGGGCTGTTGGTGACCGTTGAGCCACAGACAGCACCGTGCTCCAGCTGTCCTGCAGAGCTGTACAATCCTGAGGTTAATAGAGACCTTTCATTCAGACGCGGTGGTGTACAGGCTAAGCTAGGAAGACCAGTAGAGGAGGAGCTATAATATGGTATAAAATGATTTCTAAGTCTTAAAGTTGTCTGGCAGCATCCCAGTCAGGGTGGCACTAATGTTTCTATAAGCTTGTGCCTAGCTGTAAAATCTATAGTGAAGCTGAAGGGGGAGGATGGCTAACTAAAGATGTTGACTTTACTCATCTGACTGGAAGTGCCCAACTTAACACTCAGATAAATGAGAAGATACCCAGCCCACTATATTTATTTTCTGTGTAGATTTCCATTCCCTTTGGGAATATATTTGAGTTAGTGATTAGAGCCACCCTGGTGCCGTGGGAGGGTGAAAGGAGCTGAGGTCCTCCCAGCTCTCATGGCTCCACAGCAGCGCTGGTGTCGTTCAGTGCTTTGTCCCATCGGAGCTGGGTTCAGCTGACAGGTTCAGCTCTGGAGCAGCCACGGCTTGGCCAGCAGCACCAGGTTCTGCTGTTCTGTGGGTCCGAGCTGGGTGGCACAGCCAGCTCAGAGAAGCAGCATGCTGGAGAGGAGAGGACTTTGGAGGTGCTCTTGGTCACCCCCTCGGAGTGACATGGGGAAGGAAAGACACTGTGTTCAGGCTACATGGCAGTAAAAGTTACAGCTCTTCCTGAGTTTCTTTGATATGGCACCCTTGTGGTTAAATCACATTTCAGACTTTCCTTCTTGCGTTATATACCAAAACCTGAAAAATAAAATAGCAAATTCTCTAAGGGGCTAATACTAGGCTTTGAGTCATGTTTGTTTTTTTCCCTAACTGGAGTACCACAGTGAGACAGTTTTTGTGCTTAACATGGAAATTGATTGCAGAATGAATGTGAAGAGTTGCCTGCAGACAACAGTTTTCATAAAGCAGCCGTATTTTTATTTAAGGGTTTTTGAGCAGCTGAGGACAGCTGTAGAGCACTCACAACCACATGAGAGATAAAGAAAGATCAAGGTTTTTAGATCACCACGTCATCACGGGAAGGACGGACCGATTGATGGGTGGCTTGGGCTTGGCACCTCTGCGTTTGTAATCAGGTTTCAGATAAACTAGCACATGCCATATGCTGCAAGATTGGTCAATACTTAAAGCTATTTGCTGAGAATATGATGAAGTCAAGAGCTGAGTGCAGTAAGTAGGTTGCTGGGCATCATCAATAAATGAGCTATGTCCTTACCTTGTGTATGTCACCAGCAGTATTGTATGACAATGCTTAATTGTAGGAACAATTCCTTGAGCGGCTTAGAGCATGTATATCTATTTTTTAACAGGCTAAGCAGTTTGCATCTGGTGTAATGGTGAAAAGCCATAGGCAAAGCTGCTATTGTTTGGTTGCAGCCGTTTCAAAGCATTAAGCCTTTGTCTTGCCCCCAGTTGTAATGCATCAGTGCTGTCAGCAATGGTTAACAGTTCTGTGGCTAAATGGTATAGGTTATAGAAGGAAGGGATTTCTGTTTTCTTTTGCTATTTAAAGTAACACAACAAACCATCAAACTGTAGTTCCTTCAGAATTTTAGTAATTTTTGGAACACAGACTGCGCATTGAAAACATGCAAACTGTAATTTCAGGCCTTTGTTTTCTGTGTAGTCTGCTTACAGGGTGAAGTCAGGAAACTATATACTTTTATGTGATGGCCTCTGTTTAGAGACTAAATTCCTAGTAGGTAGGATGTACATAGAGTTGACCAGAGCTTCAGATTTTCAGCAGTTGTAAAAATTTTAGTGCAAAAGAAGGGGGAGAATTGCAGTTCTACTGGGTTGTCCTGTTAGTAATCTGTCAGTTTAACAAACTGTTGTAAAAACTGTTGTCCAGGAGTATTTGCCAAAATGCCCCAGAAATGCAAATGTATGAAGCCCAAATCCACCTGGGTCCTTTCATTTATCTGCCGAGACAGGATTGATCACTACTACACTTCTAGTTCAAAACTGATTTTTTTTTTTTTCAACCCCTGTAGGTATGTTTTGAGATTGTATGGTCTAGTTACTGAGCCAAAAGAATAGTTTCAGCCACTGCTTGTTGGTCTTAGAGCACGCAGGTGATCAGTTATTGCAGTTGCTGATGGGCAGTGGTCAGTTCAAATTGGCACAGCCTGATTACGCTTTGCTGTGGGGAGTAGGTATCCAAACCCTCTTCTAATGTGTTTAAAAAAAAATAACATGTAACCCTACAGTTTTTCTCATGCTAATGTCTGAGCTATCTTTAGTTCCTTTGAAAGAGTTCCATCGGCTGGTTAATCTCCCCATATATAAATCTCTTTCATACGATTAATCCTTTATTTTTTTCAGATCCCAGTGTAGGAGAGACATGGTTTTAGAAACAAATCCTTTTACCTTGTGTTGCATTGAAAATAAACCTCTTTTTACTTGAAAGCAGAAACAAAGCAAAAATAGACACATATTTCTGCACTTTCTTGGTTATTACTGCTGTATGGCATTAAAATAAAAGATTTCGGAGAACAAGAAAGAGATGACTTCCAAGGCTTTCAATCCTGAAAAATCTTATAGAAAATGAAGTGACAAAAGATGCAAAATCAATGATGAAATCGTAACCCTCATGAAGTTAATGGGAATCCAAAGGCCAGAATTTTGCCTGAAGTTTTAATTATCTCCTTGGAATACTGTTTTTTTGAACTTTTAGAGATGTTGAATTGTGGAGTTCTACTGAAATAGTAGTTCCCAGGTGTTCCAGCTTTATTCATAAATGATCCAGCTGATTTTTGCCCTCCCTTGGAGTGAAGCGTAAGATTAAGACAGACTCTTGCAATATTTCAGTGATTTTTAAATAATAGGTTAAGCAGCATCAGCAGTTGTGCATCCTTCTCCTTTTTTCCCCAACGCATCCTAGAAGGACTTGGAGAGATGTGAGAAGTATCTTGGGGCAGACACCACTTTTTTAAGTTTAGAAACAAGTCTGAAAGTAATAAAAATAATCAGTGAGTATTTTGGAGAATGTTTTCACTTGTCAGCCTGCCCTGGCCCTGAGAACACAGCAGAGGCTGTTGCTTTGTAGCCAGACCTTGTGGAGTAGTTTCATATGGCAATGCTTGACGTGCTCACTTATTTGGTTTAAGGATCCTGTAAGGCAGAGGTGGAGGGCGGTAGATGTAGTAGAAAGATGTAGGGTTGCTTTAGAGCAGGAAGCAAACCCAGATTGGTAAGGGGGACCAGAGCCCAAAAAAACATGAAGAGGAGGAGAGCATCTAGGCAGCACCATTGTTCTGGACTGGGCCCTGCACAAAAGGCAGCTGCCATCCGTAATCTAGCCTCGGGCTGAGATCATAGCATATTGATGTATTTTATGTGACATAATACCTCTAGAGGCATTTCAGTGCTAAATGTATAGGTTACAGGAACACGGTTACTGCATCCGTCTTAACAGTCCTGCTTGGATGTTATAGAAAGCAGATGTACACGTGTTCGGTAGCTATTGTGCAGGAGAGCTGGGACTGAATCAAACCAGCAAGGAAAGCAGTTCTTATAAAAGGTAGAATGTCTTAAGTCTCTAAAGACGTAAAAAAACTCCCAAAAAACCCAAACCAAAACAAAACCAAACCAAAAAACCAACAACAAAATACCAGAACAAACCAAAAAAAGGGGGGATGTGTAAGATTTTTAACCCCTGCTGTGGTCTGTCACGCTGTTTGTCCCTGAGGGCAGTAATGATGGAAAATGTGTCTGGAGCTTGGGAAGCATCTCCAAACAGTCCCTAGTGCACAGAGATACCTGCGGTTGTCTAATGATTTCTGGATTTTTCTCCTTCTTACTTTGACATTTTCTCCTTACTCTATTTTAGTTTAGACTTCTGTTCCTAGTTTAGAAAACAAACTACAAACCCCTTTGGATTGCAAATCCAGCAAATTAAGCAAGTTTAAATCTGACACTGAGTTACCTCTTGTGCATAACATGAAGGAAAAGTATTTGTTTGTAAGAATGCTGCCTGAGATCAGGGCCTGGCTAAAAGCAAGTTTTAAATGACCAAAATTTTAATACTCTTTCAGTAAAATGACTGCAGCACGTATAATAGCTGCATATGGAACAGAAAAGTGAAGTGTGGGAAATGTAAAAGGATGTGCTGTAGTAGGAGTTTTTCTAATCAGTACCATATTACTCAATTTTACAATAAAAATAGAACAAGTGTTTCAAATCACTTGTTCCTCCTCTGGTGTCAAAAACTTAGAGTTGTAGAATATAGTGTTTCAGCAACTAAAATACAACTAGCATTTATTGTAATCGTCCTAGTTAGTGGGATGGAGAGATGTGTACCTATCATGTAGCTAATGTATTAGAGATTATGAATGCCTGGACTTGGTTCGTTCTTCTGTCTTCCAAAATGAGTATTTTTTTTTTTATTTAGGTAACTGAAATTTTTCTAACTTTGTTTTCTCAATCATCTTGAAAATCAGTTGCATCTCTGTCCATGTTCTTATGCAGAAGAGAAAGTTTGAAGATGTAACCTGTCCTAATCACTTTTCCAGCCTCACCTGATTTCACTTCCATGGGAAGCAGGAGTAGGAAGCTCCAGGAGGTGTCTTGTTTGGCAGCCTTGGCGCTGATGCTTTATCTGGCACGGAGCAAGCGGTTATGTGCTTATCTGTCAGTATTTCCTAGTGCTGGCCATGTGAGACTGCTTCTCTTGACACCAGTATAACTCCTTTTCCATGTTTTAGCCTTCATTGCACTTAAAAGTAAATCACCGTAAGGGTTGGATGTGAGTATCTGCTGGAAACAAGATAGAGGAGTCATTTAATGACAGGTTATCATAAAGCAGAAGGTGGGTTGAAGTTGAAATCTAGCGTGTCCTCAATAGCTTGGGACATCCAGGGGACACCAGCAAACTTGTACAGCTGTTTTTGTAGGCGAAAGTATGAACCTGATAAACACACCACTGTCAAGGCTTCTTAAGTTTGTCACTTAAATGAATTGATTATCATTGAGGGAAGGAGGAAAACCATGAACTGCCTCAAATTGGCCTGACAGCAAGTGTGGGGAGGAAAGGGGAGGCGGGGTGTACGTGTGCATACTGGGTGTTACTGGTATGATAAAAGATGCTACTTCTCCCTTGAAAGACTTGCTTATCTTTAAAAAATATTAGTGACCACTGCTTCAGTATTGTGGACTTGCAGAAAGATTTGTTGTGATGCACTACACCACTTGTTTTAATGAGCTTTAGGGACGGGGATTTCTTGTTTGCCCAGCCCTAGTCAAGGGGGTATGTGGGTCAAAGCCATGTGGGTACGTGATGGGTTTAGAAGGGAGAGGAACGGTCTCTGGCATGCGTGTATATAATGTAGATCTGCGTGTGAAAAATGAAACTGGAGGAAGAAGAAACCTGGAAGGAAAAAAGGAAAAGGTCCTGCTGCTGTGTCTGCAATATCAGATCTCAATTATCATTAAACACACAAGTTTTCTTCAAATATCTTTGTTATGAGTCTTTAAGAAAAACTATTCAGCCAGACTAAAGTAACCTCTATCTCTAACCCTGGGTTGGAGTACATTGAAGGTATCTTGATACTTAACTTTGCGAACTTGGTTCCTTCCGCTTTGACCGTTGAGAGCTGTTGTTAGTAGAGTAATTTTAACCCCCTCATTCACAGCCTGCATATCTTTTTTTTTTTTTTTTTTTTCAACCCAGCATGACTGGAGTTGTTGCTTAATGGCAGGAACCGTTGTTAGCAATGCATTAACATCTCATCTTTCGGAAGTTACACCCTGTCACAGCGTCGTATACTTGTTGGGGCAAGCTGTACCTCTCCTCTCCCCACGAGAGCAATCCCTTCCCCTACCTCAAACTCCCCTGTATTACTTGAATGGAGCCTGGTCTGTGCAACAGCTGAGATATGGTATGTTTGTTTTACTGTGTTTGAGTGTGTCATCTTTGCTCTCGACTAAACCACAGCTGCGTGGGATTTTAGTGGCACCAGGAATAAGCCTCCCAGTTTGCTTTAACAGTTGTTGTCTCCAGCTCTGCTGTTTAAGTACAGGGTGGTGGGTTGTGCTGTGTGGCAGACTGTGTGTCTGGCACTTCCTCTGCAAAGTTGTACTTGTTTGGTTTTTGTTTTTACATACTGGTGGTGTTCTGTAGTCCTGTTGTCCTAAAATAAAATGTGGAGGGGAAAAAAAAAAAAGTTAGAACAGCTAGCTATGGGTGAGCCTGATCTGGGAAGAGCAGCCAGAGGAGAAACAAAGGCGAGCGGTGTTAAATGAACACAGTGGGAGCAGCAAGTGTGGAAAGGCTGTGGGGGATGAACTGCTTGGCAGTTTATCCTTAAAGTTTCACTAGGTAGAGTCCAGATAAATGGAAATTTAATTTGAGATCCGTACTCCCTGACCATCGCTGTGCTGTGTGTGTGCAGGCCTGCCGAAGGCGGTGGGGGGGGGGGGGGGGGGGGGGGGGAATGTGTTCACTGCTGCTGTGGCTGTTTCTTTGTCTCAGTGAAGAAAGCGGTTGTGTGATGCCTTTCCCTTACTGGTACAAAAGCAGGGAATGGGTCTGGGAGATGTGGTCTGTCTCAGCTGAGACCTGAACTGTGAAAGCTGCAGGGTGAGGTGCTGGCTGCCTGGGGCAGGCAGCAGGGCGGGAGGCTGCAGCCTGTCTCTTCGGAATTTAAGTGTCAATCCTACATGACGAACCTTTTAGAGATGTGCATTGTGGAGCAGCGATAGTTGCAGGCTCAAAATTCTGCTTTGAGGTGCCAGCAATTGTATTGAATAATTTTTTCTTTTTTTTTTTTCATGTGCCAGTAATTTTTTTTTAGTTGATATCCAGCCTTTTAAATCTTACTACAAACTACTCGGAGTCCCCAGCTGACTAACGCTTAGGTATGCTGGCCTGTGTGACAGCTAATCTTAAACAGGGCACATACTTTACTCAGTGGTAGAGCTGTTAAGTGCTTTCAGTGCAAAGCAGGGAGGTAGTAGGTTACTGGGGGAGGAGGAGGAAGGTCGGAGACTATGGCCTGACCTAGCTGTGTAGTCCTCCATGCTGCCCCAACTGCTGTGCAGTGGGATGTAGCCCTAAAACATCCTTCTAGGTGCAAGCTTCCCCTCTATCCATGTGGTTTTGTAGCCTCAGGCTGCAAAAAGTTGCTGTACAGAACTGCCAGATGTAACGAGGAAATGGCAAATGAAGCTATTTGCAAAAATTAAGATCCTAGGTCCTTTCTCACAAGAGGAGTCTTATTTGCTGCTTTGAAATTGGGAGGAAGAGGCTAGGCCACAGGTATCAACTCCAGTCGTTTCCATTTAGGACATACTGGTGGGCCTAATGCAGTATCTACTGGTGGTGCCACTTGCTGCATTGCTAAGATGTTCCTGTAGCAGCATGTTAACCCTACTAAAACAAGCAGCTAAGCAGAGGGAATAGGGGGGAAAAATGGGAATTTTTTTCCCGTGAGCTTCACAAAGGACAGTATGGCATGCAGTTATAACATATACCATGTGTGTGTACTGTAATTTGTACTAAAGGCCTGTCAGTGGTGCTCCACCAGGATGCCAAGATCATACTGTGGTTAAAATGGATTTTTCTGGTTATTTATCCTTTGTGCCTGTTGTCTTTCTCTGCAAAACTTGTCTGAGTAAAAGCACCGTTGTGGGTACAGCGTGATGGTAGCGCTGGGCTTCTGGAGGTGTCAGATGTGCTGCAGGAGTGTGTGCTCATGAAGGTTGGGTGGAGAGGAGGGACCTCTGCCTGATGCTATCTCCAGCTGTTCCTCCCAGCTCTTCCCAATCCTGTACCCCTGAGCCATCAAAACCCAGGGATTCTCCCAGGTCTGGGGAAGGGGATTCAGGGCAGCTCTGCCTCCTGGGGCAGGTGGGAGTAGAAACTCCTGTTGTACAGGAAAAGATGTTGGATAACACTCTAGGTACTGTTCTGCTCAAAGCAGCTATTATCTCATGCTTCTGGAAAAGAATAAAAGGGTTGGGAGAAGGAGGTGATGTCTAAGTCTGTGGTAGATGAATCGTAGCACATGTGTGTAGCCTGCTCTCCCTCTGGGGCTAACACAAATGTAAGAGTACTTTTCAGCAGTAATGCCTGTCACTTCAGGCTGGAGGAACTTCTATTTTAAGGCTGCATATCTCATTCAGTCCCTGATATCACTGGCTCTTGCACAGGCCTTGCCTGGGCCCATGCAACTCATGCCATACCCTCTGGGAGCTCTGGAGGTCCCAGGGCTGGTCCCGACGTTAATTTAGCATGGCCTACCCCCCCCCCTAAAAAAGGGCAAGAGCTCATTTGGAGTTACCTTGCATTACCAGGTTCCTTTACCCTGAGAAATTCTGCATGTTGGCAGCCAGCACTGTCATTTGTGGAACCCAAGAGGTCCTGAGGCTTGTGACTTTCAATTCAGAGGTTAATGCTGCGTGGAAGAATAAAGAATGTGAAAGATGCTTGTGCATAGGGAGGAAAATTACAGAAAGGTAAAACCAAAGCAAAATCTGTGTGTTTTTCCTTTCTGAGGAGTTGGAAAGATCTGCTTGAAAGAACTCCATGTTTTAGTGGTCTCTTATATGAGTTGGTTCTTGTAACTGGTGTGGTAACTCCTAGAGTAAGTAATTTTGAGAGCTACAATTGAGTCAAGAGTGGCTCTTCACAGCACAGGCCAAGTCTGCAAAAAAACATCAAAGCAAGAGTGGGTTTGTTAAGGGCAGTGCAAAGAAACATCATGATGAATGTTTGATGGGTGCAAACCTGAAGGTAGGAGAATATAATGTAAAATGGGGTGATAGCACAGAAAGCTGAGAAAGCAGATATGAGACTGATTTGGGCTTGCTCTGTGTTGGGGAATTCTTCAGATAAAAATCCCTGCCAGGCCCCAGAAAGTTGGTTTGAAAAACGAGAGGAGGAGTGTTCAAGGCTGACCTGCGGCTTTAAAGCAGATTAATCTTGGAGCAGACATACTGATGGATCCAAGGGGTGGAATTTTTCTGACTTCGTACAGATACTCAACACCAGCATCTCATTCCTAGTGACTGCCCTGGGCTATAAGAAATATATTTGTGTTTGTAATTGTGTCTGTCCATGTGTAACTATTTCAGTTGTTTTCTGTTCTATTGTGACTTGAAACTTTTTTTGGTGCTACATCCTGGTAGTCTGCCATTGTGCATAATGAAGGTGTTGGGTAAGGCATGGCATCTTACTCGGGGAGGGGGGGAAGGATTCAGGGATGTTTATTGATGGTACTTCCACAATATTGTGTCCTTCTCCAGCACAAAAGGTTTGGAAAGTTTTGTGTTTGCCACTTCAGTGTGCAGTTATTTCCAGTAACTAATTTCTCTGCAGCTGTGACACCCATGTCCAAGGGGAGGATGAGGCAAGACAGGAAGAAAAATGAAATTAAAATCTAATTTACCACTGTCCTGTAAATTGTCAGTACTAACATGACAGTAATATAACATTAGTAACAGCTTCATTAACTTAAAGCGTAGTTCTTTGCATACAGGACACTTATTTGCTAGAACCCCTCGGCATGGTTACAACTACCCTTTTTGTCTAAATACAGTTTAGAGTAACCATCTACTGGGATAAATGTGTCTACTCTGAGGGTTTAACAATATTAATTATCAAAGGACAAAATCAGTTATGTCCTTTGGTTTTAGTGAAAACTGGACAGCAAGGCAATAGTCAGCCGTCTTTTCAATCTCTGCTCCTGTGACTAGTTTGTGTGAGCTGGGCAGGAATGTGCTGGTATTTACCCAAATTTTGAAGAAGACACTTAACAGAGGAATGTGTTCTGCATGCTCGCCATTCCACTAGGAAACTGTGCGTATAAAGCAAACCCCAAGCAAATATTTGGAGGGCCAAGGGGGCTTCAGAAGAACAGCATGTCCTCCAGATTTTAGGAAGAGCAAGTCCTCACATATTCAATTGTGTCTTGTCCTCTCTTCAAGCTCATTCCCAGTTGATGCTGCTGCCTGGGTGGTTACAATAAGCCTCTTTCATTTTAATACGTGTCGGTGTGAGTACCTGATATTCAGAATGGGATTAGGAGAGATGAATTGCTGCTGAAATTGGTAATAACATAAAGCAAACCTGTCTGACAGCATCTGCCTTGTGAGCTTCTGTGAGCAGGTAAAAGAAGGCTTAATTAACTTTTTGCAAGGGTGGGGTAATGTTTTTGTGAAGAATTCATTTTGGAAAATTACAACATGAATTGTTGTTGCCTGGGTTAGAGTAGCCTAGTGAATTGCCATAAATTAGCTCCTAGCCTATAGTGAATACTGGGTTTAAGGAAGAAAAACCCAAACAAACAAAAAAGCAAACCACAAAGCCAAAACAAACAAGCAAACAAAAAAACACAAACCAGAATGTTTGCAGTGGGCTGAAGGGAGGGAGCTGTCCTGGAGAAACTTGTTAAAGGTAACACAGGAGTGTGGTGGCTTCCAACTGTTGTCAAAACACTTGCAGAAGCTCTTTGCATTGCTCCTGTTTTGCTTTCCTCCCTCCTGTCTGCATGAGACACCTCAAAGCTGGTCAGAGGTCTTGGTGTGGGCATGATGTGCATGTTGCAGGTGCACATATCCCAGGCCAGTTACTCCATGAATATTTTATCTGACCAGTTAAACTGGAACTGACCCAATTCAGAGCCAGTTTGAGAGCTTTGGTATCTTAGCATCCAAATTCCAGAACATTGGAAGTAACTTAGGTGGTGGTTATTTGTGTGCAGAGCTGTATCAAATCTAGAGCAGTGGAAATAGCAGTGTTTTAAACTTGTTTTGCATGGTGCTGAGGGCTCGGTGCAGAGATTGTCATTGCTAATTGCTGTCATGGCAGGAACACATCTCTTCCAACAGTGTTCAGTCAAACTGTCATCAAACTAGACTTGTGTCTTGGATTGCTGCAGATTTCTTATTAAAAAGAGGTGGGTGATGGAAAATAGGAGGCTATTGTAAAGCAGCGGATAATTAAATACTTATCTTGGGACTAAATTCATGTTGTTCCTAAAGAAAAAGCCTTGACAGACTGTTCTGTCAGCTGCTGGAGTAATTAGCAATGGAGGCTTCCCCTCAGGAAGGGCTGCACTGTGGTTCAGCAAGGGTTGCTCTTGTCATGTCTCTTCGTTTCAGGAAGATTGAGAAGCGTGTCCCCTCCGCTGTGTGTTGTTAGCTGCTGGTCAGGAGGGGCAAGCAGTTTGTCACCACGGGATGAAGTAGTGCATTTTAATGTATGTCATCTAGTAGCTTGCATAAAACAAGAGTGGAGTGGTCTGAGGGCAAGTTTGGAAGAGCAAAGGCAGGGAAGGTTTGGGTTGGGTCCCCAAAGTGAGTGTCCTCCTATTGTGCATACCCTAAGAACAGATCTGGATGGTTTTATCTGTGGGACAGAACTAGTGAGGGGCACTTCACTTGCCAAGAATTCACTGTCCCAATGCGAGGTACTCCTCTTCCCAGATAATAAAACCACAGGGCAGCAAACACCTTTAACTTGGTAAGATTAGCTGGGATGCTTAACAAGTTTGTAATGCTCGTGTTCTAGTGAGCTCTGTGCTGCTGTATTGGTGTACCATGAAATTTGTGTGCTTCTCATGTTAAATGTCCTTTCAGCTTGGTGACTGTGAAGGTGATGAAAACAGTACAAAATTTAAAGTCTCAAGTGAAGCCTGTAGAAAAAAGCTGAATGAATTGGGTAGTTTAAAATCCCATCCTCAACAACAGCCAGTACGAACTCCTTCAGGAGCTGAACTTCTTTTAAAAGTTCTGTGTGTGTTGGGATGGTTTTTCCCAAGCAGTTTTATTTCTCGACTCCCAGTTTAAAAATGGCTCATGTCCAGAAGTATCCAAGTAGCTTTGAGTCCTGGTACAAGTCCAATTTACTTTAGTCTTTTCCAGAGCAAGGTTTAATCTTGTCATGTCTTTATGCTTTGGAGGTGCAAGAATTTCATTATACGTGTGTTTGGCTTGCTGGAGGAATGTGGTCTGAATTGCTGAATTCAGGGAGGCGAAAAAAAGCTGTAGCATGAATTAAACATAGGCAGTATTTCTAAAGGCGTGATGTCTTGATTGAATGGTTTTAATCAGCATCATTTAAATACTCTGTCATTGCTTAGCAAACAAAGTCCTAGTTGGCTCAGAAATATTGAAAAAACAAACTAGGCAACATCCCTGCCAGGGTTTTCTTCTCTTCCCAATTTGGTTCCAATCTGTGTACACAAGTAGGGTGGAAACGGTGCGTGTGGAGGAGGAGGTAAGGGGAGCTCTTCTGCATGAGTACAGAGGTGCTTGTTTGAGATGTCAGTCCAGAAAACATCTGCCTGTCTGCAAAATGGTTTGAGGCACCACTTCTAGAAATAGCCTTGGGCATGTCCTGGTTTTTGCTGTGCAAGTTACTTGGGATTAAGCATGCTTTGATGAGGGAGGGTCTGTTTAAAACAACAGAAAGGAGGAACTCCCAAGATATATCATATAAAGATTAATTTAAAGAAAAAATCCTGCTAACGTAAAACTAGTTGTGTGCTCTTAAAATGTATGCACAGCACTGCAGTGTAAACTACTTCTGCCTCGTTTTGACAGTCTCTGCACGTAAACCTGGACTCCTCACATAGCCATTATGTTAGGCAGAGTCCTGTATTTGAGCTTGCCCTTTCTGCACCTCTCTCCTGTTTGCTTAGAACTAAATGGGAAGATGACAGGCTCTGGAGCAGAGGTGTTACCAGGAGGTATGGCACATGACCTCTTGTTCAGTGCCCTTGAAGGTAGGTGCTGTAATAACTGGCAGGCAAGCCTTAGCTTGCTTTTGCTTTGGGATCCTGGCACTGCTAGAGGTGTTGGCAGACTGTTACTTGGCCACGTGGGATGGGTGCAGCTCCCTGGATTTGAGTGCAGCGGAGCAGGAGGTTTGTACCAATTGGTGCTGCATGAAATGAATGCAAGTAGCAGAGGAGATGGAGGAAGAGGAATCCCCATGTCGAAGTTGAATGCTGCTTTGTAGTTGCAGTCAATCCTAGGTCTGAATAACAGACCTGGTGATCTTGGTCCCCCCCCCTTTCCAAAAAGGGATGTATAAATGTAGTGTCTGAGTCAGGACTAGGCTTTCTTACAATACCTTTCACTACCTTAGCTTCAAAGGCAATTTCTCTTAACAGCCCAACACCTACCAATGGGGTGCCCAATGTGAAGATGTGCTGCATGTCGGTGTGTGCAGGAGTAACTGCGTGGCTGCTCCCCAGCTGCTTCTGCAGGCAGTTGTGGTGTTTGCACAGCTGTGTGAGCAAGGAGGCTGCTGTGTTCAGATGCCCCTGTATTTCTGAAAGCTGATGTTTAAATGGAGTATGACTTTTTTGAGGCTTTTCAGGCATGTTGATGCTGTTACGTGGGGATGTGTGCCAAGATGCTTTCATCTGAGCTGCTTAGTGAAATCTGAAACTGTTTGGAGCTATCTGGCTTTCAGGGTTGCTCTGAACCAATGAACCTGGGCTGCTACTTTCATAAAAAGGTTGCTGAATCCATAGTTCTCCATTTAAAAAAAAATCTAAGCCAGATCTGAAGTAACCATAGAAAAAGTGATGCTGCTGCTTTGAGGGAGGAGAAATGTGATAGACCAGTGTCTGTATCTTTGCTGAATTGTGCAAGGAGCTATTGCGGTGAGCAGGAAAACTGCCGTTTGTTTCTGAGTTATGACCACATTATCCTGGTGCGCGTGTGCTGCTCGTGCAGATGCTGCTGGGCATGGCAAGTGCAGCTGTGGGAATACAGCTTCTTCAGCAGCTCTGCTTTCCTGCCGTGATCCACTCACTTGAAATCTTCGGTTTTGTTTTTGTTGTTGTTTAGTCTTCACTCTTGTGTCATCTTTTCTCTTCTTGTTTTAGGCTCTCTGTTTTGGAAACGGTCAGAAAGCATTTGCAGATGAATCTTTCTCTCTTCACCTCCTGCACCCTCCCCATCACTATGTGGTTTCTGGGTCTTCTCGTAGCTGTTTTGCTTCCTACGTTGCTGAGACAAAGGAAAACCAAGGCTGCCATATTTTAAGTGCAAGTGCAGACACTTGCAAAGAAGGAACACCAAATCACAATATTTGAATTGCCGTTGCCTGTAAAGGGAAGAGCAAAAACAAGCACCAAATTAGTTGGTGTTTCCATGTCTAGGTGTGCATTTACATAATGTGAAAGTTTATAGGCATGCAATGGGACCCCAATGCAAGTATGTACAATATATTCCCAGGGAGGTCTTGGCCAAGGGCAGGAACAACAGCAATATCTTGCTTGCATTTCTTGGGCTGCTGGCAGGGAAGAGCAGAAAGGTCACTGATTTTCCCAAAAGGGTTTTGGTTCATGAGGATGTTCGTGGCCCATGTTCTCCCTATGTCAGTGGATATGAAGAGCAGGTCAGCCATCACAGAGATCTCACTGGTCCAGAGCAGTGTCTACACACATGATGGTGCAGGGAAGAATCTGGAGAGAGGGAGGGAGAGGGGGGGCTCTGGGGTTTTAGGGAGTGTTCAAAAAAACATTTAATAGCCCCTTTCCTTCATTTTGAATAGGGTAAGGAATATAAGCAGCAGACAAGTCTCAGAGCTGGGTTTTTTATTAAAGGGCTTAGATATGTTTGTGGCAGAAATCTTGCTGCTCTGATTTGTTGATAACTGAAGTCCTTTACCCTTCCAGGTAAGTAGGTCCTAATGACAGGAAACAAGAAGCATGCTGCAGTGGTAGAAAACGTACTTGTTCGTACACCCTGTGTTCTGGGTGTCTATGTCTGTCTGCACTGGGGATACGACCCTTCAGGCCCATTTATCTGTTTGGAGGATGAGCTCCTGGCCCAGGTGGATGAGCAGCTTGACAGGCACTAGGTGTTGGCCACTCCTGCCCCCACACGAGCTCCTGGGAACAGCCGGTGTCTACCCTGCTTTGGATGGTTTGTGACACTCACTTGCTGCTGTACCTCATCCCCAGGTCCTTGTGACAGTTGTACTTTCTTCCCTGATTTGCAAAGGGGTAGGCTTTCATTTTCCCCCTTGGAGAGTAGCCTTGTATCCCCAAGAGCCCTTCGGAGGAGCCCTGGCTGGCTTACTTGGCTTAGATATTGCTGTAATCGATTGCATCTTCAGCCATAACAGGTCCATACCTTTCCTCTGCAGCAGGAGCAATGGTAAATTATTTCACAAGCCCCACTAAAGCAGGAATGTGATATTCCAGGTGCCATCAAGGGGAACAAGTGTCCTGGTGCCAGTTTTTGCAGGGATCTGTGCATGCCTTGGCAGGGGCATGTTGAGTGTGTGCTGCTACAGGCTCTTTGTTCCTGGTTTATTGGACTTGCCTAACAGCGGAGCTGGGATTTGCTCTGCCATGGTTTCTTCCATCTACTTAATAGGTGCTTGTGGACATCTAATAATCAAACCCAAAATGAAATGCATAAGAAGGTAAGGTTGCAAACAGGAGATGTATGAGCTTTCAACTGTGTATGCGTGGGATTTGCATCCCTGGGGATGTATGTTCATAAATGCTGTATTTGTTGATGGCACAACAGAGACCTAATTACAGGCCTGTTCTGTCACAGCTGTGCTGTCCTCCTGTACAGACCAGGCATAAATTTGGGTTTCCCAGGGGAAAATATTGTGTGTAATTATGTGTGTGTATATCTTAATGTTACCCATGTAAGCTAAAATTAAGAATTTCCCATATTTTTGCTCTCCATCACATTGTGCCTGTTCTTTTCCCCCTGATCCTTTGCCAGTATCTGTGGATTTTTAGTGTTTTGCTTTAAAATTTTTTCTCCTCTCCAGTTTGATGTTATGTATTCCTAAACTTTAGAAGGTGCCTTTTTGTGGGTCAAACCAGGAGTATCAGCAGGACTTGTACTTTTGGGTCACTGTATTTGCATGTCTTAAGTCAGTAAGTCATCCAACACTTTTTTCACCCCCCAAAATATTTAAGAAGTCATGTAACAATTTTCTGCAGTGAAGACAGTTAGCCCTCGTCAAAGCTTAATGCCACCCAAGTGTGTAAAATAGTGGGGAGGGGAGGCAAATCTCCATGTTGAATCACAGTAAAGCCAAAGCAGAGTCCCTTGAGTATCTCTAATGTATGTGATGCATGAGAACTTCACAAAATAGACATGTGGATTTTATTTATTTATTTTTTAAAAAGGACTTTGTTTCTCCATGCAGTTGCTGACAGTAATGTAGAAAAACAATATAGGAGTAAGCTCTTCTCTTGCTTTCTTTCCTCTGCTAGGGAAATAGAATAAACTATTTTGGAATCATCTACCGTATTTCTTACTGGGACAGATGTTTAAAACATTTCTGTCAGCAGGCATAGAGCCTGACTGCAGTTATTTTGTTGTGTCTGTGCAGAGTACCTGGTTTGATTTCAGTGGAGCCACACAGGACAGAAAATGGTATGAACTCAGAGAATCACCTTCTCAAAGGTTGTGCTCACAGGGAGTGTAATACTGCAGTGCACATTTGTTGTGTTAGTTTAATTGTGGCATACAGTTGAAAAGACTAAATTAAAGCTACATTTTAATTTCTGCTTTCATGTTCTCTCTTTTTCTGTACCCTTACTTGAGGACCTTTACAAAGACTGTGTTGAGCTGTGGTGTTAGAATTGTAGAAACATCAGGTCAGGTATCCATGGGGAACAGTTGGTTGCTTTTGGTCACCCAGCCAAGACTCTGAGCCGGTAATGTCTAAACAGATTCACAACTTTCCTCCTTTGTAGCAGGAGCCAAGACATTGGCAGAAAAAGAGGGACTAGATTTGAACCAGTGGTATAAATTCTTGCAGACTCGGTGCTGTGTATGTGGTTGGTATACACAGCCAGGGCTCTGCAGATTATGGTTCACTCTGAAGTCAGCACAGTGCATCCTGAATGGTCCCATTGCTATTAGTGGGCTTGTGTTCAAGGGGATCAGAACTTCACAATTCTATCTTTTCTTGGACTCGCTTGATCATGTTTGGATTTATTTACATCATCTGATATATTTCTTTTTAATTATAATTCTGTAAGAGTACAACCTGAAAAGCTTATAAGGTTCTTTCTCCTAGAATGTAGTACTTTTTTTTTTTTTTTTTTTTTTTTTTTTGCAGGGGAGAAGAATAATCTCCCAAGCTTGTCCCATCTATTCCAGAAATAAATCCATATGTAGTTGTTCTATCTCTTATTTTTCTAAGTGACTCAGACCATGTAATGCCTTCAAATAACCAGTGTGTTTGGTCTTGGGTTCCCAGGTCTACTTGAAGGAGGGAATGACATATAAGCTAACTTCTGTGGGAACGATCAGTCTTTGGGAGAGTTGGTGTGCATAAGCAAAGCTGTATCTCTTGGGTGGTGAAGAAGCTGGTGGAAAGATCTGAATTCTCCATAATGTGTTAAAAATCTCACTGTCTGTTAATGACAAGAAATGATACAGCTAGCCTAGGCAAAGTGACACAGCTTGGTGCCTACTAAGTTGTGGAAAATAGCTTGAACTTTCATGTCAAGTGCTGAAGAGGTTAAGGGATACCCAGTTTGCTAAACTATTCAACGAAGTGCTACATTAAAACAGTCACTTGTCACAGTGTGTGCCCTGAATTCATTATTCTTAACTGTAAATGGCATGGGAGTGCAAATCTGAGGGTATTAGCCATCCAGTGTGAAGAATTAATGGTTGAAAAACAAATCACAGTCATTGACTGGAGTGTAGCCTGCAGAGCTTTGGGTGGAGAGAAGGAAACATGGCTGTCCCCCATCCAGCCTACAGAAGATGTTGAGTTTAGACCCTGATTCCATTTAAATTAATGGAGAAGCTTTTGTTCCACATTAAAAACAGGGAAAACTTCTTACAGTGGCAACAGAAGTCTCTGTGTGTGAAGATGTTGTTTACATAATGGACCATATCAAGACATCTAGTAAATTGAAAGTGGCTTCCTCAGCTGCAGTGAGCCACCTTATTTTCTGCTATAAATAATTAATCCACTTTTTGCAGCAAAAGTGGTCCCTTTGGGGAAGACACATCAAGGCCATTCCCAGGCTCTTGGAGCTTTTAATGTGTTTTGCAGCTGGACTGCTTTGTGCTGGCCCTCAAGCCGTGGCTGACAGTTGCACAAGACTCAAGGCGTGCTGCAGTACTGCCCATGTTACACAGACCTTGTGCAACGTGGTCACCTTGGAAAGCTGGAAGGGAACTGGTTTGTGTCGCGAAAGGACTGGAGAAATCTGTGGGCAACTTCCCACCCTTTGCTTCCAACATTGCTTCTAGTAGGATAGGAGTAGTCGTAAATGCCCTTGCTTTGTGTCAGGTATATTTTACCCTTTTAGACTCTTGAAAGGAAGATTGTTTGGTTGCAGTGTGGTCTGTGAGGTTTCGTTGACGTTTGTAAAGTGATCTGTTACTAAAATGAAATCATGTTTCCTTTTGCTGTGAAAATGTAGCTGGTGTTGGCTTTGAAAGCAGTAAGGCTTCTTTCAGGGAAGGTTTTCTTGACTCTGTTCTGGAGATAAATTACTTTTAGAAGCACTCTATTATGCAGGGTCATGTGGGTGGGAAGACTTACTCTGGTGCTGCATCAGTCTGAGGATTTAGAGGTGCTTGAAGATGCAGCGATTTTAAACACAGTTCTTGCAGGGAAGATGTGTTGTTAGCTGGTGGCTCTTGCTGAGAGGAAACTTGAGGCCTCTTAGATTTCATTTAAGCATTGGTTTCATTTGAAAGGGCAGCAGTGGAGTGGTGAAGGTTGGAGCCACAGCAGTTGTAGTGATAGGTGCTTCAACTTGCAGGCAGCTGAAGGCTTCTTTCAAAATTGGAGCACTTTTTGCTTTCACTGATACTGCTGAAGACTGAAAAGCATAGCTTGAATGATTAAAAGTTCAATTAGCAAAATTCAGATGAGGAGAAACTGTTTCTATTGTATGTTGTGAACGTTCTCAGCTGTTAAACAATGCTTTTGTGGTCTGATTAAAACTTGCAGGAAGTGAGTTAACTGCTCGAGACCACAGGAATATCGAAGTTACCAGGCAAACCTGGAACAGTCTCCTGTTAGTGTTGCTTCTGCTTTCTTGATTCATTGTATCGGAGACATAAAGGGAAGAAATCCAGTGTTTTGAGACAAAACCACTTTCCTTGGAAAGACTGAGGAAAACATGCATTGTCTGTAGTTGGTTTAAGTTAAAATTTATCACTTTCATTTAGCAGCCAAGATTGAAATTATTTACTGATGCTTGCTTAATTCATCAAATGCTGAGGAGACTACTTATTGGATTAAAGCAGATGCCTTTACAACTGAAGTAGATAGATACAACATCTGCAGCAGCCTGAGCTAAGCCTGGTCCCTACACTCTGCAGTGGAGAATTATGTGGGCTGTTTGCCCATGTGGATCTGGAGAAGCCTGTGTATTGGGTAGGATGGGTTAGAGCATCAGATAATGTAACTGAGAAGCTCTAATAAGTTAATGCTATCCTAATCACTTCTCAGCTAAGGATCTAACTGGTTACTCTTTAAGCAACGTGGAGAACTGGGAACCAGGAGGATGTGTGTGGTTCCAGGTTAGAAGGTTGCTGGTGTCAGTAACTCTTCTTAGAAAGAAGATACCTGCTACCCTGCCCATGGTATAACATTTCTTCACGGGCCCATCCTGTAGTACCACTTATGTCTCAAAGTATGACTTTCCGTTACCTGTGTGAGCAGAGCCCATTTGTGCAGCTCGTGGAGTGCGGAGGAGTGCCTGCATCGGGGTGTGCTGCCTGGCAGCCACTGCCTGAGCCAGGAGGGGACAGATCTGCTGCCAGCAATGGTTCAGCTGCCCTGAAATTTCTGGAAGCAGAGAGGACACTTGGTGTTGACATGCAAGTGGCAAAACTCCCGCTCTGCTCAAAGCAGAGGCAAAACTCTATATAAATTGTCCCCTTATTCTTCCACCCAACAGAGTTATTGAATGGTACAATACACGTTGTGTGTGCACTGGGCTGGGGTGTGTGTATCACCCCTGTGTGGCAGCTCCCTTACCACGAATAGGAGCAGCAATGTGGTGGCTACAGCAGGCTGGCTCTTCCCAGTAAGGAGCTGCAGCATCTCTATTAGCCTTTTCAAAAGCTGGCCCTGACACTGCTGCACTACCCCTGCACTGGGGGGGTACAATGCTCTGCCAAAGATCTCCCTGCTCACCCCCCCTGTGTCCCCCCCCCACCCGAGGCGTGCAGGCTGTGGAGCGAGGGCACGTGCTGGGCTTGCTCGTGTTGGTGGGTGCCATGGCTTTCGCTGCTGTTCGCATTTTAATTTACTCTCCTACTCCAGCTCCGGGCTTTAAATACTCGCAAGTGGGATTTTGATCTAAAGTAAACATGATACAGCTATTGTGAATGTGATCATAGAAATTGTGCTCCCACCATACCTAGGTGGGTTTAAACTAAAGAGGGCGTGGGTAAAAGTGGAACTAGTTTGTATTGAGAGATAAAAAAAAAAAAAAAGCAGAGTCCTTCAGGGCTGTAAATCTGTTTGTCAAACACATAAGTGCTTTGATTCAAGTCAAAGTGCATAAGATACTGAAAACCAGGCTTTCTGTTGCTGCCTTGAAATCAAAATGAAGCCCAAAATCACGGGCCTGAATTAATCATCTTTGAGTTAAATCTTGCAAGTAATACTGTATAAACACTTTAGATCCAAAGGGGATTATAGGCAAATACTGACCTGATGGAGGAGTTTAAGGATGTTCTGAATTGCAAAGCAGGCATTTAGAAAGCATTTCTGGAGCCACACCTCTGGGTTGGGAGTGCTGGGAGGGAGGGATGAGGTGGTGCTCAGGGCAAGCAGCTGAGAGGAAATTAGACTTGGCTGAGCCTGGAGAGACTGAATGAGAGCAGAAGGCTACAGGGAAAGGGAAGATAGTGGCCAAGTGGCCATGGGTCAGCAGTGCCTTACCTCTGCTCCATCCCATCCACTCATGTGCTGTCAGCAGTGTTTTCTGTGCTTGGTTTGCTTGATGGGCTTTGGGTTGTTGTCTGTCAAGTTACTATGGCTGAGTAGAGTAGATGCAAGCCCTGAGTGCTCCCAGTCCTCTTGGGCAAATGTCTTGGCCTCTGTATGGACCTGGTTACTCATCTGTGAAATGAGCATCAGCCCAGTAGGGAATTTGAATCAACTGATCATTGTTAAGTACTTGGGATGGCATTTTACTTTATCACTCTGAAACACAGTGGATTATGAAATTCTGTGTAACTGTGATGTGTTACGGATTACCTCATTTATTGTGATAGTAGGGGAAGGGGAGAAGAACGAACGTGTATATTTTTTGTGTTGAAGGAAAATAATTAATGTATTCCATAGTTTAATGCTGTATGAGGACAGGTATCACTGGAAAACCAAGTGCCAGACTATTCCTTGTAGAAGACAAATTCTTCAGTTCTTTACCCTCTCTGTAACTCCAACAGAGTATGCATGATTAACTGATGGCTTAATTTCTGCAAGAACTGTAGATGAGTCTATCCTCCCTCTTCAGGCACCTACCCAGATTATGTATTTATAATACATAATTTAGAGAAATTATTTGAAATATATGTTCCTTTTGTTTTTTGCAGTATTTTGGAGTTTTTCTCCTGTCTGCAATGCTTTGACTTTTCTCTTATCATTTTTACCTGCGATGACTTGTGGTGCAAACTCCCTGCACAGTTAATTTCCTTGGATGATTTACCAGTGACACAGCAGAGCCTTCAACATAGTAATTGGAGTGATGTGATCATCCAAACATCAAAGACAGGAGCCCCTGGTTGCTCATCTCACGTTGCTGCAGTCCTCCCACCTCTCTCTTTGTGCTCCCTCTTTGTTGCTTTAATACTCTTGGGGAAGGAAAAAAAAAAAACCTCATAACCAGATAAAAGCTGGGTGCGTGCTGAAGTAGCTTTCTGTACGTAACTGCTTACATGACTTGCTTTAGGGATTATCAAAATGCTGTGTTACATTGCTTGGGGTTTTGCTGTCAGCATGTCCCCTCCTTGACCCTGTGCTTTAACTGGCTGTGTCCCAACAAAGGAGGATTGTATTGTGGCATACAATACAGGCATCATCTCCAGGCAGCAGCCAGGTCGTATGGAAGAGGGGAAGAAGCTCACCCTTTGATGGGCTGAGCAGGACTGGGCTGAGCTCCAGGCCTCCCCCCTCCTCCCCGAGTCCCATCTCCCTGCCCAGTGCCCAGCCCGGGCTCAGCCTCTGCAGGAGGAAGACTTCTGTGAATCCTGCAGCAGATCCTCTGCATGGCTGGAGTGTGCCTTGGTATCTGTGCACAGCTCAGACCTCTCTGGTTGTCCTCATCACCTCTGCTCTGTGGAGCCTGTCCCAGGCAGGCGTGGTGCTCACCCTGGCAGTGACTGACTTTTGGGTCTTCAGAGCAGTCGTGGGTCTGCTCCGGTGTGCACAGCAGATGCTTGGGTGCAGTGTCTGCTGTGAAACATAATCTGAGCGTGCTGGATAAACACAACTGTGTAAGATCTGTGAAATGTTTTCCTCTTTCTCAGCCTTCCGCTCTTCTTTCTTATAAGATGAGAAAATATATCTTACAGGAGATGGCGATTGCTAGATGAAGCAGAATCAAAATTGGCTTCAGCAGGATGGAGTTTACATTTAAAATCTGCATCAGTAGAAACTTCAGTACCTCAAAAATAAGGCCTATCACTGGTCTAACTGGGATTGGAGAGCTCATCTCTTCCATGTTCTGTTTATCTCTGTGTTGGTCTGAGCAGACGTTCATCCCTTCACTGTCAGTGCAGTGCTCATTCCTGCTCAGCGCTGCAGGTGTTCCAGCTTGTAAGGTCTGTGGGCAACCTGGGATGCTTCTATCTTGAGCAAAACCCCCAAAGAGCTTGAGTTTTAGAAGTGACTCCTCAGCAGGGAGCTAAGAGTTAGTTTGGGGATTAAGGTTTACGTGGAAGGAGAAAGTCTGGCAGTGCAGCATGAACTGCTAAATCATTGCTTAAGGCATGCTGATTTCACCAGTTTAGGCTGAGACCATTAATTAACTTTTTTTATGTGTGCACACATGTCATTATGTAGCTTTCTATTATTTGTGGGAGCTACGGAAGGGGAGAAAGTACTGACAAACACACTGATACTTTTTTTTCCTTCATCTTTTGAAAAGTAACTAGAAGTTCCAGCTCCTGCTCTGGGCAGAGAGGGAGGATTTCTGCTCCCAAGGTGATATGCTCTGGGATTTGGAGGGACCAGCTGACCCCAGGCAATGCACTTCCCCCTTGTCACAAAGCATCTCTTCCCAGACATCAGGAGCCCAGGCTGCCACTGCTCCATTACATGCTAATAGTTTGAGAAATTAAATACAATTATTAGTTAAGTGGACCCAGAGCCTGCATCAAGAGTCTCTTTCCAACAGCAAGTGGAACATACAGTAACAAAAAAAAAAATCTGCAAAATCAGGATTCCTGTAGGATTTGTTTTTTATATGCTACTTCAGTGCAGTGCAGCAGACTGTTTGGAAGGGTTGTGTAGCTCTGGATAGGGCACTGGGCTGAGACGTAGCTGTGTTCCCAGCTCTGAAGTTTGCTTTTTGTGTTAAATCAGGCCACTGGTCTGTGTTTCAGTTGCCCTGTAAGAAGGGAGTGGGGTCCATGAGAAGGTCTTCATAGTGATGGAAGAGCATTTATGATCTAGCTTTGAAACAAGAAGTGTTTTCTATTTCTGGCTTGGTATGTTGGATTGAAAATATACTTTCATACGCTGAAGCTAAGTACATCTGCATTTGTAGACAGGGTTGTATCTGCCTTGGCTTGCTGTAGGTCAAATACTGTAGAACCTGCTGCAGGAGGAATGGCAGTTGAATGATCCACAGACCAGATCTGAGCACTGGGATATGAATTGCAGCTGCAAGTGATGCAGATGGTTATGTCCCTCTGTTACACCACTCCATTTAAGTAGGGCAGCCCATGATCTGGTTGGAAGGTGGGGCAGGAAAACATTTAATTTCTTGAAATCTTTATACTCCCAGATTACTATGCTGGAGCAAAACAGATTCTGTTCTTGTTCTGAATATGGCTGCTGAGTGCTTCAAAATATGCAAGAGCCCTTGATGTGTTTTGGGAAGTCCTGGGGACAAAGATCCCCTCTAAGGGTATGATAAAAGATGGGATGGAACAGAAGCAGCTCCTAGAAGGAAAATACCTGGGCCTTTCCTAGGTGCTGACTAGCTTTGCTGCCACTTTTGGTTCGGGTCATGTCCCTCATCTCAAAGTGAAGCTGGTAGGACCCAGGGAGAAGCCATCCTTTAACTTCTCCCACTATAACAAGAAGAAAGAGGTTGAGAGGCAACTCCCCCACACACTTCCATGCTGCAAAAGATGGCAGGACTGTTTAAGCTTGCCTGCAGAGCTATGGAGCAGCATGGAAACTGCTCTTTCCAGCAGGGAATGCACGGTGGGGCCTGGAGAGAGAAGGGGATGTTTGGTTGTAAGGGTTTTATTTATGCCAGTGGTGTGGTTATCAGTCTGGGCAAAGCCAGATGGAAGTAATTTTAAGGGACTGGAGCCAGCTGACAGTTGCATCTTGATACAGAACAAGGATGGGCTAGCTGGTCCTTAGAGGAAGATTTTTATCCTAACCCCTGTCATTTAGCGGTTGGTCTGTGCCCTAAGAGTGGGTTTTTATACGCCCTTACTGTCTGCATGGGGCTTTTCGATGCTGCTGTGGCTCAAGCCCTCCCTGGTAATGATGGGGAATGATGATCTCCATGATGTTTACAGTTCTTAAAGGCTTGTGGCCATTTGCTTTTGTTTTCTCTTCTTACATCTTAAATTCCAAACTCCTGGAGTCTTGATACTGCAATAGCTGCTTTCCCTTTAGTAGGTTTGTGGCTTTTGGGGTAGCTGAGGAGATCTTGGAGATATGAACCTCAGAAGGCTAATGGAAAGAAGCCCAAATGCTGATAACTTCATAATGCATTTCTCACTACTTTGTGTTCTTATCCCAGACAAAGCTTTATCTCTCATCCCATAATTATGTTATTCCCTGTGGGCAACTTGAAGTGAGCTTTTGAAAGTGTTAATTTTATCTATTAAATACTTTTTATGATCTCAAAGAATAGACATGGATACTAGAAGGAAAGCTTTGGGGGCACATACCTATAGTTTCAGTGAACTGCACTATGAGACTAACTTTGAGCCTGTTTAACAGGACTGTCTGCATTTGCATTTGTAAGTGATACGGTTAAGTAATGTTCTGTTGGAGGAGGCTGCCTCCTCTTCCCACTTTCCCCTTCAATTTAAGCTATTCGGTGTATTTCTCTAAAATCCTGTTGTTCTGCCATTTTTTTTGTGAAAAGTACTAAACTTCTCATATAGTCCCAGAAAATGAGTGGAAACCGTGGCTGAAATTTTCTTTCATCTTGGAATGAATATTCTGTACTTTATATGTTTTTTGCATTTTATCATATGTCCATTGTTTATTTTTGCTTGTCATCTTCTAGACTGTACGATGTGTAACGGTTCATACTAAAAGGAAATAAACTTCAAAAGGTGATGGAAAGAATAGATGTTTTTCCCGGCTGAATACAACTGTAGCTGTGTAGAACAACACTTGCAAAGAGTGGCTCAGAAATGTGATCCAGGGTACAGAGATCAGTCAGACCAGTAATTACAGAAACCATGCCCATTCATACATCCTAGCTGCTGTTTAAACCCACAGCCCAAACCAGTACGTGGCCTTTCCCAAAGGAGAGGGGAAGAGAGCAATCTGGTGAGCTGTAGGCTAAAGCCAACAGATAAGAAGCTTTGAAAACAGAAGAGGCTGTTTTGAATCAAATCCTGGAAGGGGGAGTGAAAGGAATTGGGGGCTTGTATGCAAGGGGGATGACTCACTGCTCTTGTGATCAAGGTCTCCTCTTATAGGATTAGTAATTCTTGCCCAAGAACATGATAATTTATCAGAATCCAGATTGAAGACAGACGTCTCCAGCTGGAGACTCCTTGGCTAAGGCACAGGGTGCTGTGTGGTGTCATCTCGTTTTTCCAAACAAGGTCCTCCTGCCACTTGTGCCAGGGCTCTGGCAGAGCATGCCCTTGGCATGCTGTGAAGGGTCCTGCAGGCTGTCAGCAGCTGAAGACTTGCCAGCCCTGTTTGGAAAATTAGAAGCACCCAGAAGCCCACAGGATTGAGTTGGGGATTCATCTGTCTGGTGAAGAAACGGAGAGGTTAAACTGTTGCAGTCTTCTGGAGCGGAGAGCGTCTCTGTTCCTAAAATGCCTGATGCTATGGGAAACTACATTTGGAGGATGCTGCCAGCTGAACTCCTGTGTCAAAATATTTTCCTTTTGCAGCAGTAACTGAGTTTGGGTGCCTGGTACCCTGCTACTGCAAACTGTCTCATCCATGGGGGTACATATGGATGTGTGTTGGGGAGGGACCCTACTGCTGTGTTTGCAGAGGCTCCTGTTTTGAAGTGGAGCACTGATTTTAGGCACAGCTCATCATCACTAAGTCTCTGTGAAGTCCAAATCCTGATTTTGCGGTGAGCTTTTTAAAACCGTAAGAGCAGAGCAGTGCTTTAAGAGGGGGCTTCTTGATAGAAAAATATGTGAAAGCGGGGGCAGTAGGGAGACAGTGGCAAGTGGGCAAATCACTTGAAAACAACCCAAATCACTCACGTCCAAGTTTCTTTCTTTGTTGCGGCTGGTTGCCACTGACCTGGGGGTTGGGAGTGCTGCTGCAGCCTGCTGCTCTGCTTCTGCTGAGCCTGGGTCTGCCCTAGCACTCACCCAGATAACTTCCCAGCTTGCATGGAAGGCAACAGCTCATAAATACAAGACTGCATCTTCGGGCAGGAGATTTTCCAGGGCAGCCGTTCTGGCTCTCCACATTAAATCTTCCTGTGCTGGGAGGAGATAAGTGTTTGAAAATGTGTGGCCGCAGGACCCTGAGCTCCTCCTGCGGAGCTGCTGTCTGCAGTGCGCAAGGCTGGAGCACACCCACCCTTCCCCTGCCCTCCTTTTTAGGACAGGAGTTTCTTTGCTTGGTTGGTTCACTGATGTTGTGGCCGGTGTTAGTGGGAGCTGTCGTGGCCCCTTGCTGGCTGGCGGGTGACAAATGATGGAAACTGGGACTTGGGGCTCCTGTTTCCTTCCTGCGTGACGGGACACCAGGAGAGCAGCTCTGAACAGCCCGAGCACAGCAACTGCCCTTGCATGTTCCCCTCCCTGGGATCTGTCATGGGGATGCTGACCCAAGGAGGGGTCTCCTCTAACGCTGCACTTTCTGCAGGGTGCACGGAGGGCGTTTGTATTTCTCCATTTGACGCGTGGTCCCTTCTCAGAAATGAATCGCCTGTCCTGGGGATGACCACCCCAGGCCCCTGACTGCTGAGATGTCCTGTCTGCTGTGATATGACAACATGTCCTCTTCCTGGGGTCCCAGCGTGTCCCTGTGGGCTGTGTGGTGTGACTGGGAGTGAGGCCAGCTGAGGTCTCCCACCCTGGGCTGAGCTGGCAGCAGCTGGGATGTGGCACCTTCCAAGGGTGTCAAGTGAGTCCGTACATGCATTAGCTCTTGTCCCTGGGCTGTAGATCCCCTTCTTCTCCCCAGCTGATGCAGGATGCTCACCCTGAGCAGATACAACTTCAGTACATTTTTTTTTTTTGTTTTTCTTCCCTAAAAAATAAAAACCCCCCAAAACCAGCCCTAACTCTGGATGTGCCATGTAACAGAATACAGTGAAGAGAGTCGTCTTGTTGACTCCACCATTGCTGCACATTCGTTCTGTGCCTGGATAGAAAACATCATTTGGAGAATTTAAGAAATACAGCAGTCACAGCTTTGCAGCAACATTGTTTTTTCCTCTCCTGAGTTAATGTGGCAAAGATTTCAAATTGTGCTGTGTATCAAAACAGCCTCTTCAGAAATTGTACTCAGCAACTTGAGACAAGATCCTTGTTGTCTTACAGGGAGCTGTAGATTAAAGCTAGTGCAAGATTGGGCTCTTAATATAATCTTACCCTTTTAATTAAAATAATGTGGAACAAAAAGGGAGCATTAGTTAAAAATAACAACTCTCGAAAGCCCAGCTTGTCTTTCTATTAGACTTGTCCTTGCTTTCTCCGCTGCTCTGATAAGGATATTCTCCCTCTGGGATGGAGTGAATAAACTGGTCTAAAACTCATTTGTTTGGGCATTATGTGTTAATTAATTTCTAACACTGATCCCTTCTCCATGCACTGTTCTTTCTTCTGGTTTTTAGCTAGAATACAATCTTGTTCCAAGGAGAGAATGGGCAGGTTGTGCTGTGTTGTAAAAGGGAGAAGCTTGTGTTGTCCCTGATGACCGAAGGGCTGGGGGAGGTTTTGTCTCACCCCGTGCAGCAGTTAATTTTGGCGAGTCAGGAGGTTTCCAGAAAACCCATCCACAACATGTGAAACGTAAAAATCACCTGCAACGTTATCTTGACCCTCAACCAGCTTGCTGGTGCAATTGCCCTGCAGTGTGAGGGGGTTCTGCTGTGTGGCACTGGCACTGCTGGGAGGGACACAGGCACTGTGGTCCCAGCGCCAGCGGTCTTGTACTGGGCATGGAAGCACTAGGGCCACTGCCATATAATGCTTTTAGTGGAGGGAAAAAAAAAAATAACAAACCTAAAACTACATACACTTTATATATTTTTTTTTTTTTTTTTTTTTTTTAAGAATAAACTAAAATAATCTTCAAGGCTCTGAACAATATGGTCTGGTTTTCCTTTTGTACCTGGGCTTTTCTAGACTTCCAATAGAAGAAATTTTGTTTTTAAGTGGTCTCTTTAAACTGATGGGAAATTTGCCATTCAAGCGGGGGAAGACATGGACTCTTTCTCTGATCTTTCAGTGATTAAATGATTTTTTTTTTTTCTTTTCTTTTTGAGTCCTTTATCTCACTCAGCAGTTATTCCTGGCTGCCACTGCATCCTGCTTGCTTAGCTTTGTCCGTTCTCTCAAAATCAATATGTGCTGCTAAATTGCTGCAGTTAAAGAACAAAATTTTAAAAATCACATCTGAGGTTTTGGCATGCGAGTACTGCTTATAAGCTGATAGGATTGTCTTTTTTTCAAACTGGTTTTCTTCTGCATTTCTAACCTGTACTTAAGTGTCCATATGAGTGAAAATCCCTGTTCAAGGAGAGGTAAAATAATAACAATCCTGAAAAAGGGCTAATCTTTCATTCTGTCCAAGTGTTTAAGCTACTGTAGGTGTCTTAAGCAGTGGCTTCGTGTGCTACCCTGTGGACTCTTTCCCCGGATGTGATTGCTCTAGACTTACTTTCCAGTAACAGAGTAAAAGGTGATCTCTGTCCTGTTGTCTGGCTGTGATTTCAGGTGAATTAAGGAACAGATTGGAAAAAATGTGTATCAAACAATTTCCAGTTTGCCAACAGGCTCTTAAAATACCCAAATCAGGAAAACATCAATTACATAGTGACTGTGGAAAGGACAGATTTCTCACAGGGAATTCCTTGGATTCAGTATGTTTCACTCCTTACATTTAAGGAGACATTTGGGATCTGACTTAGGTCTAGATATGTAATTGGGACCATGGTAGCCTTGAAGAGCTGAGAGCAGCTTTTAAAATACAGAGGAAAATCATGCTTTTCTGAAAAATCAATGTTCTTTTTTTGTCGTGTATTTCAAATAATGTTCTGTTCTAGTCTAGAGAGCAATTTTCTCCTATTAGATATCAGTTTGTGAAGACTTCTAGCTTATAATAGAACCAAACTGGTCAGTTAAAACATGGATCAGAACTGATTGGAGGCTAGCCACTGCTGAGACGAGCTGGGGTCATCATCTGCGGAGCTGTGCTTTTCAAGCCCCTGCAGAACTGTCTGTTGGCACTGGAGGGACTGATCCAGCATGGAAAGGCTCCAGTAAGCTTTGGGTCAGGTTGCTGGTCCTTAACATAACATGCTATCAGAAAAGGGTCCATTGGGAATATTCGATGAGATTGACTACTGTTATAAGCAAATCCGTCCCATTGGAGGTTATTAAAACCTGGTGAGAATTTACACTATCTACCTTAAATCCCTATTCCCATGGTATTTCATAATAGGATAATAGATCATTGCCACACAAAGGCAATTACACCGTGGTGAGAACTTACCAAGAGAATAAATATGTGAAATGCATAGTAAATCTCCCAGCACTGGGGTTTTGGCAGGTAAGGTTGAGGGTATTCCTATGCAAGGGGGGGGGTTTCCCTGGGGGTAGGGGGATGTGCTTGTGGTTGTTATTGCTGCTGGTTCATTGATGTATATTTCTTTGGCATAAGCAGGAAAACAAAAATACGGCCTGTATTTTTAATAATTGCTTGGTTTACCTCTGTAGGTAGCTGAATAACTCACCGCCTCTGTCTTCTGGGGTCATGCAGACAAATTTAGAGGTTTTGGTGAAAAGCCTGTATTGTTCATTAAGTATTGGCACTTTTGGGGGGAAAACCGTCAAAAGTGGAGTTGAATATCATAGCTGGTGATCTGGTTTGAGCAGTCAGGGCACTGGGAGTAAGTTGTACATCTCTGTTCAAGAGTCCAAGCCTGTATTTGCGCCACACCATACGCATAGGATAGGGTTAATAAGTTTTTTTCATTTAATTTTATTCCTCACCACACGGTCACTTGTGCAAATTCCATTGTGCTGTTTATAGATTTCTACTGGAGCCCTCCAAGGCTGTGTGGGGTGAGGTTCTTGGCTTCCAGAGGTTTGGGGTGGTGGAGCCGAGCTGTGTGCCGGCTGCCCTCTAGTGAGATGCTGCCGGTCATAAATCACCGCAGGAGCAGAGCTCACAGCTCTCCATCCATAGCCTCTTAAAATTTGTGATCAGTGTAACCCTTTTAATCCCAACCTGATGATGCTCTGACTTCCTGGTAGGAATCTGATTGCTGATCAATTAGTGGGTGTTAAGCAGAGGTGGGGGTTAAGCTTGGCGCACCTGGAGAATATCACCGCTGTGGGAGGTGGGAAGGTGGCTGTTGCAATGTGGGATCAAAACTGTTTCCACTGCCAGCGGAGCCTTTTGTGCCCCTGCCCTACACGCTTTGGTGTGAACTGCAGCACTGCTGGGGACTGATCCCAGGGAGGAACTGCTGGCTCAGCTGAACTGCAATTTTCTGCACTGGATTTTAATCTGTATAATAAAATCTGTAGGGTGGCCTTTAACAGCTGCAGGGGTGAATCAATGGGCTGGGGCTGTGTGTGCCCTGTGGGCGGGTTGCTGCTGTGCCTGGCAGCGGGAGCCCTCGCTGGGGCTGTGCCCTGTCCCCTCACCAAGCCACTCGGTCCCACCGGACAGGCTGCCAGCACCGATGTGTGCTGGCATCCCTCGGTGCCAACCACAGCATTGGAACACTGGGAAAGGTTTTGCTTTGTTTTCATAGGGGAGAGGTGCTTCCGGGTGGGCTTTTTTATCCTGTATTTCTCTGGCTGTTTGTATTATTGTAGTGGTCTTGGTAGGTGTGGGGGGGGTGGAAGTGGTGACAACTGTAATCATGATGATCACTAAAATTCAAAATACAATTATTAAGATGTGGTTAGCAACACTGAAATCTCTGGGGGGCTTCCCAGGCAGTGTGTTGGGAAGTTCCTCCAGGCTCCAGTTTGTGTGAGGGTGCCCAAAACTGGTGGTGATGTGTGCTGCAGCCTGGTGAGGAGAAAAGCCAAAGAGAGTGAAAGATCTCAGCAGCATTGGATGGTTTTAGTGATACAGCTGCCCTCTCTGACAAGCAGGAATGTGGATGCAGAAGGGGCATCACAGCAAAATTTGCCTGGGAGGGGAGTTGGACAGATTCCATGCAGAAACAGGCACCAGTGCCCTGGGCTGTTGATAGACCGGTTCTACTGTGGCAAAGTGCTGCTGCTTTGAGGAGCTGCTTGTAGGGGGAATCTGGGGGGTGGAGGGGCAGGATTGGCTAAGTGGGGTTAGAAGAGCTTAGTCAGGATGTGTATATTTAAAGGATCTGCTTCAGCCTGACTCCTGTAATTAGGTAACATGTATATTTCTGTTCCTTGGAAGCACTTAATTAATTTAATAGAGGGAAGGATTATGCAGATGAACTTAGATGTTAAGCAAGGTTAGTTTTGCATCTGGAATGAACCAAGGCATGCAGTAGTCGTAGCTGCTGGAGAGGGGAGCACCAGAAACATTATCAAGGAGCTGTACTGCAGTTCAATCTGTGCACCCGTGTCTGGGCTATATACCTGGTTCCATCTGTACACCAAGTCTGCTGTTCAGCTTGGACAGGGAGGTTGTGTGTGACTGTGGGTAAAAACTTGAAAAAAATATACCCATTTAGGATGACATTTTTATAAGGGAAAATAGGTACTCTCTTTGTAGTGTCGCATGAAGAGACTGGATAAAAGGAAGAGGAGTGAAATAATGAGAAGGATGAAATCCATACCTGGCTTGAGAAGTGAGGGTAAGCAAAGGCAGGAGAACCACAGGTGTGAATTGATGAAGCTTCTTTTAGCAAAGCAGTCCAATAACATATCACAGGTGTGCTCATGCAGGGATGCTTTACATCCTGAATGTCAAATTCTCCAAGTTGAGTCTTCTGGATGCCCGTGGCTCCTTTAGGGGTACTGATTTTACACTTGTCCCCCAGGGATGCACAGTGAAGTGGGTGAATCTCTCCCTGAATAGCAACAATGCTTTGCTAGAAGGCAGTGATAGCTGAAATGTAGCAAATCATGGACACTAACAGAGCTGCAATGATGGATTACGAGACATCTAAGAGCTTGTTTTCTCCTTCAGAAGTCATTTTATTGGGGGAAATCAAGGAAAAGTGACCTGAGGTCTGAGCTCCTTGACCTGAAGAGCTGAAGGGTGTGTTTCTGATGGAGTCCAGGGGGAGTCCCGTGGCCACAGATGGGCTAGTGGCTCCTGTGCTCACTGCCACCCAGTGCAGCCGGTCTGGCTCAGCTTGGGATCAGCTTTTCCCTCGGCACAGTGCTGGCTCAGCTGCAGCAGGCGGGTGCTGTGTGTTTTGGTGTATTTGTATGGTGCCTCCCGTAGGCAACAAAACAGCTACTGAAACCTGCAGCCGTGGGAATGGAGATATCTAAAGCATAAGAAAGGTATCAGGGGTTGTATTTCTAGATCAGATGAAACTTTCTTGAAACATTCATGGATTCTATCTTCCTTCCATGGGAAGTCAGTAGATGGGGGCTGGTTATTTGTAAAGTGATGCTGGTTGTCTTGATTCCTTTTAACTTGTGTGATAAATGAGGCTGGAGGGGATAGAAGTGGAAACAAGACTCCCAATTCCTGACTGTGAACAGCGAAACTAGGGCTGTGGAAGAGGAGGTGAATATATGTAAAAAATAGAAAAGGACTGGGCGGTGGAGGAAGAACTTGTTTTGTTACAACTTTGGCATTGAAGTTTTAACTCCTGTTTTGTTCTTGTTTTGCTCATCAGAGATCCTCTTTGAAAATGGCTAGGTGAAAGTCTTAAATCCTATGAAACCACTTTTTTTTTTTTTTTTTTTTTTTGTCTTTCCAAGCTTAGGGCAGGAGCAAACACATGACTTAAACACCACCTGGGCCGAGCTGGCCTTCAGCATAGGCAGCAACAGGCTGAACCTGTTTGCTCATTGCTTTCCATCTCCTGACAGGCACTCGCTTGTCCTGGGCGCCCTGGGAGGTGCTTGGGCTCTTCTTCTTGCGCTGCAGGAATTCCCCTGCCTCCAGCCACCAGCTCCGGTGCTGCGGTGTGTGGCCACCAGCCTTTGACCGGTGACAGCCCCACAGAGGAGGCTTTGCAGAAGCACCGAGTTGAGGTTTTGGGACTGAGCAGGGCGTCCAGATACAGAGTTAAGGAGAGGTTTTTATGGCGTTTGGCAGAGGGTAAGGTGTGCAAGCAGCTTTCACCTCCAGAAGGTACCTGTCTCCTGAGACTCAGGTGAGAGAAAATTGTTGTTTGAGTTGACAAGTTGAGTTGCTTGAGCCTGGGAGACTGTTACTGCCTTTTGAGCTGGGGGTGTGTGTTCCTGGAGTTGGTGGAGGTGCTCCTGAGAGCTCAGGTCAGAAGTGACTGAGCATAAAGGGTATTCCAAAGCTGCTCCCAAGCTTCCTTTGCATGGGTGTTGCTGGTGGCAGACCCGCTCCTGGTGCGGTTCCTGATGCTGGGCTGGCTGGTGGGTCAGACATTCATTTGGATGCGATGTCTACCATGGATGTTGAGGGGATGGAGGCTTAACCTTATGGGGATGCTTCCCTGCCTTTGGCCGGGTGCTGGAGCTGGAAACATTTGCTGCTGCAGCAGCTGCCAGCACTGCTCAAGGCTGTGGTGGACTTTGCTGTCTCTGTGGAGCACAGAGCCTCAACAGCTGCTCTGCAGGAAGAAAAGCAGGAATCTGGGGTGAGTCGGGGTCTGGGTTTTGCTCTGTTGCCTGCCAGGTCTGTCCTTTAGCAGTAGCTCCATGCCCAGGCGAGGGAGCTGCAGGATGGGGCAGCCCATCCTCAGCTGAGCACTGGCAGGGCTCTGCACCCCCGTTGCTGGGTCTGGGGACTCACCAAAACCCTCCTGGGGATGGCCATCTTCAGGGTCTGCTCTGTACGGAGCTCCCTGGTGCTTGGGTTACTGTTTGAGATCCACTTGAAACCAGAAGACACAAGGAGATGGAAGCTGCCTGATTAATGGCAGAGACTTTTGTGTGTACTTAGGTACAAGTCCCTTAAGTTTCAATCCAGAAATGTGGAAATATTGGTTGCTTTTATCTTTCCCTTTCCTCTATCTTAATGGAAACAATTTGCAGCAATCCTTGGAATATTTAGAAATTAAACTGCTGATATAAATGTGCTTTGGCATAAGGCACAAACAGCTGGAAAATGTGCTATCTCCTGCAGTATTTTAAGGATGTGGAGCATCATCAAGGGCTATTCACTAGTGCTTGCATTGTGAGCCTGTCCCATACATCAGAAAATAAAAGATCTGCCCCACCTTTTGGTAGGATATATCCCAAACATGTAGTGGGCAGGTGACAGATCCCTTTCTCAGTTGACAGATAATTCTGCCTATCAGTTCAGCCATACCTCAAAAGGGATGTGCAAGTAAATCCCTGCTATGGTAGCTGGCAGCAAGCATATTGAGAAACAGATGGTGCTGTGCTACAATTTTACCTGCTGTAAAGCCAATGCATAATTTAGCAATACAGAAACATGAATTGTATTCCAGTGGCTGCTGTATTCTTGTGGGGGTTTTTATTTGATTTAACAATCAGGAGGAGAAAGGGGTAAAGGATATTATATGTATTTCTTTATACACTTTTTCTTTAACTCCCAGAGGATTTGGAAATGTGGCATCCACTAGATTTGCTTCTGAATCCCTGAATTTATTTTCTCCTTGACATTTCTGTGTGAATCTTAGGAATGAGTTGTGTTGTGATGCGTGATGGAGCTTGCTACCTGTGGAATGATAGATGCCCCTGTGTTCTGCCAACACCAGTTAGTGCATGGGGAGGTGTGGGAAGGATGGGGCTGTATAGGGGAGGGACAGTCCCCTCGGTGTGTCCCTAGTGAGAGGTTGTTTTTTCTACAGGCAGCCCATGCTACATTGGAGCCCCTTTCAGCCTACAGCTGTGCTTTCTCTCCTTCCCCAAAACCCTAGTCCTGGAGGTTTTCCTGCCCTAAAAACACTGCATATCTCCTCACAGTTTTTCCAGTTCTTTCCACACTGTGGCCCAAATATCCTTGCTTGCTTCCCTGAAGGATTAAAAACATATTTAAGATGTAGAAAGCAAGAGGCATACAGCGACCTCAGCTTTGGTGGATGCTGAAGATGGGACAGGACCTGGTGATCCCCCTTACATCCTATAGCCCCATACTGATGGGACAGGTGCATGTAAGTAGAAGGAAGTTTGACCCCTCTGTTCCTTGTATGGCTTTTCAAGACTTGAGAAACAGGTATATGGGACAAGAGGTAATGAAATTGGGTGTAGCAGGACCCAGTCAGCAGTAGCTAGAAGTCCTCCTTCCTCCTGATGTAGGACTGGAGGATGAGGAGGACCAGTTGCTCTGGTTTTCCTGGGCTTGATGTCCCCTGTCCCCTTCCCTTCCAACCACGCGTGCAGGATGGGAGCAGGGCTCCTGGGAAGCATCCTCCAGGAGCAACTGGGCAGGACGGTGTAACTTGCTGAAACAGGCAGGCAGAGGCCTTTGTGCTACAGTTTTGCCCATTAACCTGAATGAGAATAGCAGCTCTTTTTTTAAAAGTCAATTTGATTCTCTGACCTCAGAAAGAGACTAATATGAGCACTCCAGCTCTGGTTCCAAGCATCCTCTTCCTGCTCCAAATGGCTTCCTTTCCCTGGCTGAGCTCTCATGTCCTCTCCAAGGAGGATGGGAAAAATGCATTATAATTTTGCAGTCTTGGCAAATGAGGAATCACACCCATGAAAACAAATACCCGTTAATTAGGACCATGAAATGCTGACTGAATCACAGCTCTGATAATGGCAAGGGCAGTCTGCAAGCCTACTTTATATCCCAGAGAGGGAGTGGGAAAGCAATGAGAATTTTTCTTTTAGCAAGCCATTTCAGCCACTTCTATTCATCAATTTAAAAATTTCTCTGCCAGCAGGTACTACTCAGTTACTGCGTTGTTTCCATTTGAAGTACAAGGGAGAGACTGAAGTTATTGCCTAGGATAATTGTTAACAAATGCTGAATTCTCATCTATGCCCATTATAGCAGGAATAACTTACTTAAGCATACAAATAGTCTCAGATTGACCCCCATTGGGGAATTGATATTGTTGCAGGATGGCCAGAAGAGAGATGAGGAAACTGTGGGGAGCCTGGCTGGGCTAAAACCTCATTCCCAGCGTGTCTGTTCTGCTTCCCTCTCTGCCAAGGTGACTAGGGAAAAGTTTAAAGGGGTTAAAAAACAGAACAAACTGCTGCATCCAAGCTATATTCAAAAGCTTTTTTTTTTTTTTTTTTCCTGAAGTTGAGTTTTAACAGCTGTGCCACACACGTGTCTGGTGGGGGACCGTGAGAAAGGGGTGAGATGTGGGGGGAAACCTTGCCTGGCAGGGACAGGGGTCTGTGTCCAGCACCTGCACCCTGCTCTCTGAAGGGGTGAGACGATTCTGACCTGAACGGGCTAACTCAGCAGTTGGGACCACAACCATCCCACCGTCCCCTCTGCCTTACCCTCCCTGCTTCCTTTCTCGTTGTTTGTGTTTCTGACCTTTCCCAATGTCACTGCTCCTGCCCCAGGGGCATCCGATACAGCCACTGTTGGTGTCAGGCCTTTCTTTGGGGGCTTTTTTTAAAAAGGGAGGGAAAACTGGACAGGGACTCCTCACTCTTGTTCTCATAGGGGCTCTGCTCAGCTTGAATGTGCAAAATGAATGTTGTCTTAACTTGGTCCATCTTTCTTGGTGAGAGGAGCTTTGAATTTCTGTAGTATCAGTGCAGATTTCTTCTCCAAATATTGAAAGCTTCAGGGCAAATACGAGGGTGACAACTCAGGGAGGACCAACCTGTGTGGTGGCTCCAGAAGGCACCTCATGAAGTGCAGAGGAGCATTATGATTCAGGCTTTGGGTTCAGAGACAGATCTTTGTGGGCCTCGGCTACACGGGTGATTAATTTACAACCTGTCCGTGTTCCCATATTTCTGGTATTGGGTAGAAAAAAGCTATTTCAAAAAATAGATTTTTTTTTTTTTTTTTAAGTATGAATAATTTTTGATATCTTGAGTAGCTAGTGATTGTGAAATATCTGCTGAGGCTAAGGAGAGAACTGAGCAAAGGCAGAAGGAGCTGTGGGATGTGGTGCAGAGTCACTGCTGGGGGTGGGTGTGTTGGGGGGCAGCGCGTGGAGCTCCCATGGCATGCCCGGCCTCACCACAAGCCTATTGAGGGCAGTTGGAGTCTTTCCATCCATTTCAATGGGCTTTGGATGAGGCCCATGGCACTGCTGCTTGTTTATTTTTGAGGCCTTCTGAGGATAAAAGCATCCTTTCAACGGCTGCTCTTTTCCCTTCTCTTTCAGTACAATTGCTCCTTGCGCCCCGTGGCCCCGTGCTGTTTGGACGCACACCTACTTTCTGAAGGGCCAGCAGCTCATGCACATTGGAAATCTTACTTCTGTCGTCTTGTTAGCAACATTTAGTGCCCTATATAATCAACGTGGTCCCTCTGGGGACATGCCATGAGCTGCTTGACTTGTTTCCTTTCCTGTGGTCAAACACTCAGCACTGAGGCTCACCTTTAAGAAATGCTTACAGCAGAGCTCATCTGCTCTAACGAAACGTACTGATTTTCCTCCTTTCGAATTCTAGGCGGTTATTCCCCATTTACTTGTCCAGAGCTGGCAAATGCACACTGCAAGTGTACTCTGTTAGTAAAACGAGGCACTAATTGCTCTAGCAACAGATGATACATTGTGAAACAATTTTTTGCTTCCTAGCTGGAGAAGCCTGGTTGCAGCAGACCTGCACTTTAAGAAAATATCACTCCATAGCGCCAAGAGTGCTGGCAACTTACTATATGGATTTACAGTGCTGATTTCTTATTGCCTCTTCTATTTACTGGTGCTGTTTCTTTCCACTGGTTTGTGATTTTTCACTCTGCAAAACTTGTCTGGGAAAAGGCATTGCTGTGCCTTGAAGGGCTCTGAACTGAACTCATCCATGGCAGGTGGAACAAGACCTGTTGACCTTGGGTTGTGCTGGATCAAGGCCCAAATAAAAATGGCAACAGGACAGTTCTCTTACTCGAGCATGCCAGAGTGGGGGGACTGGGTGTTGGTCTGGTCTGGAGGAGGTGAGGTGAATACGGTCATCCCAGGGGAGCATCAGCTGCCTGTGCCTCGCTGCTCCCTCAGCCCCGCTGATCTCTGCCAGCTTGCTTACATTAAATATAGATTTTGATGTAAAAGCTTGTATCGGTAGTCCAGTGTGCCAGATGATGAATGGACACAGAAGTGAGTTATGCTCTGCTGGACTTATGGTCTGAAAATGGGGTTAGGGAGAAGAAGCAGAAAAGCATCCAAGGTGGTCTCTTGGTTCATGTCTGATAGGATGCAGTGGTCTGAACTCTGTCATCTGGGCATGTAGGTACGGAAGGACAAGCTCTTTCCTGGGTGTACACCTTGCTGGGGCTTGGCATGACCCATCAAGTCTTATCAAGGGCAAGCATTGCTCTGAGTCATGATTTTTCTGGAGGCTACAGCATCACGGGTTACTCATCCTGAGAGAATGAATGCACTGAGGATATAATTACAATAGTTAGACATCATTTATTCTCACTCTTTAAAAGATTCTTGTCAGGAGATTGATAGGTTTGGGTTGTTATTTTTGTCTTCGTGGCCATATATATCATGCGAAATGCTGAAATTTTACTATCTCATTTATGCTTTCTCTTACAGCATTGTAGATCTCTGCCCAGTATTTAGGTTATGTAGTAATTCTACCCTATTTGCCATAGATTAATGAGGCTATAAAATAATAAAGCCAGGGCAGCCCTGGATTTTCACGCTCCTCACGTATTTATATCTACCATGAAATACTTAATCCAAAAGTAATTACCTGACTTCTTCAGGCTCCCTTTAATACTCCTTGCCAACTCAAAACACAGGAGACGCTGCCCCATTTTTGGTCAGGACAGTAGTAGGGTGATGCTGGCATCTGTCATGGGCCAGTCCCTGAGGGAAGCTGAGCAGGTTTGGTATCTGTCGGGAAGCGTGGTGCCCGTCCAAGAGACTGGTCAGCAGAGCCGGGGAAAAAACAAACCCTCCTGCTGCTGGGCTTGTGGGAAGCGCAGGACAAACCAGTGGGGCTGGACCTGTCACCCTGCCTGGAACTCCAGCCCCTTGGTTCTCCAGACTTTGAACCTGCCACTCCTCTGATAAGACCCCGAAGCGAAGGGTTTCATGGCTTCAGTGAGGCGATGGGCAGGAAGAGCAACATCATTACTGAATGCAAACCAGGGGCGTGTGGTGTTGCTCAGAGCTGCTGGGAAGCTACTGCAGCAGGTCTAGGTGGGCGGTGGAGGGCACTGTGCTGATCAACCTGAATATCTGGGCATGAGAGGTGGAAATTTTGACAGAATGCTGTGACAGTGCACTGAAGCTATTCTGGTTTTGGAGACAAAATTATGATGCTAAAGGTGTTTTGTTACTCCCCTGCCAGTTTGGGGGAAGTAGATGTGTGAGACCACTGAGACCGCAGGCACAGAAGAAAATATGGGTTTGTCCCTTTCTGTCATTTATTCCTGTGGCGTGTGACAGCTGTCTGGTCTGTCCTTTTGCTCTGCAGGATCTCAAACCCTCTTCTGCAGAGGCTCCTTGTCTATTTTCAGGCTTGGCGACCATGGCCATGGGCTGGCTATTGGTCAAGGAGGCATGGCCACAGTCCGCATGTGATTGAGAGGAACCTGCTACAGGGCTGGATATTAGGAAGGCAAAATCAGCTGCTCAGAGATAAATTGCTCTTCCTGCCACAATTTCCAAAGGCAGCTGTGGCCTCTCCTTTGTCCCATCACTTCCCAGAGCTGCTCCCTGCAAATGTTGAGGTGGGGGGGGGTGCCTCCCTCTTGTGAGGGCCAGGCCCAGCAGCAGGCTGAATCATTTCCTCCAGCTGCACTATTGCTGCCCTGGTCACAGTGTGGCTCTGGGCGAAGCCCTTGCTGGGGAAGGTGGTGGTGATGGTGTCTCTTCCACTGCAGCTCTGAGGATGCCCCAGGTTTCCACCCTGTGCTCGCTTGCTCTCTTGTTTCCTCCAGATGTGACTTGGGAGTAGCACCGGGTGCAGGACGATTTCCCATGTCATGGGTGGTGACTCTCCCCTCTTGATGAAGCTTTCCCTGAGAAGGAAGCCCTTCCCACCTAGCAGAGAAGAGGAGGATGGCTCTCCAGGCCCCTGCCCCATCCTGGAGCCGGGAAGGCAGTGTCACACGAACCCCACAGACATCCTGACCCGCTGTGCTGTGTCCCTGGAGCAGGTCCCCCTGCCTGGAGAGCTGCAGACAGGGGTGCTGGTCACTGGGTAGATGGAAATCTTCCCATGGGTCCCCTGCTTGCAATCACCTGTGCTGCTGAGAAAGGGCATAAAGATGCAGCTTGTCTGAAAGAATTCACAGACCCCATTGTGTGTGATAGAAACAAATCTTTCAGCTGGAGATCAATCTTTCCCATGTTTTTTCATCCTCCTTTCCCCAGAAGTCTAGGGTGGTGTTTCCCCTTACGTATCTTCTCTGTGCAAACTGACTTTTTGAGGCTATAGACTTCTACCAACTTGGAAATACAGGTATAAAAATTCAAATACAATTCGTATATAACTGCATGTTAAATAATGACATGCACTAGAAGTCATTCTCACTGCTGCCAAATTGCACGTAGACTTCTTGAACTACATCCTCAACTGATTATATGTGTATGGACAGGTGAGGTTTCACTGAAGGCAGTGAAGCTGTGCCAAATTATACCTTTGATGCACTGGCCATAAGGTACTGGAGGAACTAGATTTGTGTTATAAAACTGGGTGACATGTTCTGATGGCTATAGCGTTGTAGTAAAAGATGATGAACCCTGACTTGTGAAACTGGAGCATATACTACTTGTTTTGAACCTGACCTGATTTTGTAGTTCTAGGTATAACAGGTATGAAAGTTTGATGTTTGAAGAATCAGGCTGCAAACTGTTTAATCATTTATAAAGTTAAAAGGCAGTGGCACTTTGTTTCTGATGTGAAGTGCTAATTAGTTTACTACGGGATACAGACTGCAGGAAATTCATGTTTCTGGCACAGCAGCTGTTCATCTTTAAAAAATGTGTTTATTTGTCACAGTGTTATGTTTATATCATTAGTGTAGAGCAATATATGTACAGCCCAAGCTCTCAGAGAGGAGGAAAGTAAGTCAGCACCTCATTTAGATGTATGTAAGGCCGCTGCTAAATAAGCTTATTAGAGGCTGTAACTCATCCAGGGAGGAGAGCACTAGGTACCAAAGCCTCCCTCTGCATCTGTGGATCATTTTGGGTGTATTTGTGGCTTTTCAGCTACATCAGTCATGTCACTTAGGTGCAGTTCAGTGGGCAAAAGGTGAGAATTGAAATTCCTGGTGTAGCATCTGGGGAGGAATCCAAATACCTACATCAGATGCTGTTATTAGCCTTAAAGGATAGTGGCGTGGCCCTTTCATGCAAATTTAATTCTCTTCCTAAATTAAAGTCTGATAACATGAATGGCAATAGACAAATCCTTGTGAAAGTGTAGACTTATTTCTGAGAGGTCCCCAAATTTATGGCAATATAAAGGATTGAAGTAGATTAGGAATATCTTGTGACTTTACTTTTTGTTCCCAATTATCTCAAAAAAAAAACCCAAACAAAAAAACAACAAAACAAACAAACAAAAAAACAAACCAAAAAAAAAACCAAAACAAACAAACAAAAAAAAAAAACAAAAAAAAAAAACAAAAAAAAAAAAAACAAAAAAAACCAAAATGAAAAGATCCCACCAAGTTACTTTGGAAAGACCTTTTACTGGAAGTTGAATCTTGCTTCAAAAGCCCTTGATCAGGGCAGCTTGGATTACAGACTTATCCTATGCACTGGTACTACTTTTTAAGCACCTTATGTACTGAGAGGTTACAACATCAAAGAGGGTGCCTGGTGACTGTGTTTTGCTTTATCAAGTTGGTAATTAAGGGCCAGAGTGTAGTAAAAGTGATTTTTGAAAAGTCACTTAATCTTTATTTAGGGTTAATTGCATTAATGTTTGCTCACAGCTTGACAGGCTTGTTTCATGACAGGAATTTTTTAAAAAAGTGTTAGGGAGATAAGCAGCTTCAGTGGTGTCTGAAAAGGTCCCAATGCCCAAGTAATCCTGTTGTTCCTGATCATGAAAACTCCTATAAATCAGCACTTTTGGGCATTTTTAAAAATGTATTTTAAAAAGCAGTGTAATCACGTGCTGTTGGCTTGTAACTGGAACAAAATGGGAAAGTTCTGAAAATCTGCACATAGATTTGTGTGGAGAAACACGTCTGGTTGTAGCAGGATGATGTGGCACTGCAGCTGGTTTCTGGTAGGAATTCAGTGGACAGAGTGGACCGCAGCCCTGGGCCTCAAGGATGCTTATCGTTGTCCTGAGACCATCCCAGGGTATCAGGGCTTGAGGGTTTGAACCCTTGGAGTTGAGGTACCAGCAAATTTCCAAACGTTGTGTGCTATGAAACAGAACTGTTTCTCGTAGCCTTGTGAGGGCTGTCTCGGTGTTTTTGTGGTCTTCACTGAACTTTACTGCTTGTTCTACATAATATTATGAATATTGGTTGCAATAGTGTAGTCAATATATGAGGACAAATTATGGATTTAAGTGTGTTTTAAAGCACCAATTAGGACAGAAATCTGCTAGCCCATATAACTAGTCATTTTGTGCATATTCACAATAACTCACCTTTTACTGTTGAAGGTTCAGAGACCAAAAATGATCAAAATTTTAATTTTATTACCTGCCACTAGGGACTTTGTGTGTCTTTTTTTTTTTTTCTATATGTCTAATCAAAAATCATATCTAGGGGCAATACAGCTTTGTAGATGTAAGGAAAGATTGATGATTTTGTCCTGTGGTCTCACAGGTAGATGAATTCTCTATTCATGTGAACTTCATATAAGCAACTTTGAAAAGCAGCAATTCAGCTAAGCCTTGTTCCATTCATTTTTGCACAGAAGAAAGCATGCAAGGAAGCCTGACAATCCACCTTGGATCATATTTTTCTATTACGTTGGTAGCAAACATTAGTTCTTTTCTTAATACTCAATATTTTGGAATGACGATCAATAACATAAAGAAAAACATGGGTCTGACACACGTTAAGTTTTCGGTTTTCTTAAGTGATGTTCTCAGATTCCTGTTGTGTCAGTTTATTCCTTACCAGCAATGAATGTCCTGTTGCTCATATGACCGTACATCCAAGAGATTTTCAGTAGCTGTCTCTTCTGTTCCCTTGGAAGTGGTACATATGTCTACAAAGACCTTTCCTGAGATATTTATCTTCACCCCTCCTCCTTCTTCATTGAGATCTGGATACTATAGCCTTTGGAAATGATCTGGGTATCCTACGGGCTTTTCTTTGCTCAGTGTTCTGACTCTAAGGCACCCGGATATCGTTTAAGTATATCAAATTAACCCACTTGCAATCAGGTTCTGAAAGTGGAAGTCAATAAATGACTAATTCATCAGCTGCGTATTAAAACACCAAAATTATTCTAAACTGTATTTAGTTGCTCTTTGCATCATGAAACTTCTTCGCTCTTTTTTTGTTTCGTGGGTGTTCAATTCCTATGCCCTGTTGAAGGGGCAGTGCACCACGGTGTGATTACTGCCTGTGTACTTGGGAACTGGGAAGGTGAAGTCCTGATGGCACTTGGTTCTTTCTTTTATCACCTACTTCATCTGCAGGAGGGATGACAAGATGTGTGCAAAGCTTTTATTTATGAGGCTGGACTTGAAGTGCATGTACCCTAAGGGTGAGGAAAACATTCTTGCCTTGCTCTAGCCTACGCATGGAGCTATAACTTTACTATAAGAGCATAAAGCCTGCATGAGGTAATGGAAACATTGATGGGTAGAGCGGTTGGGAGGGCCTGAGTATATACAGCTCTGCCTTCTGAGACAGAACCATCTGAGGCGGTTGCTCAGGCACACAGAAACTTGTGAAGCATAATGAGTAAGTTCAATTTAAAGATACCATGGATCATAAACCAATAATTAAAAAAAAAACAAACAAACAAAAACAAACCTGCAAACACAAATACCTTGTGCTGTGTTAAAGGAGAAAATCTTGATCATTCTTAATTTTTCAGTTTAGTTGGGTGGTAGGGAAAACAAAAAGGGACTGAGGACAGCAGGCATAGAGCAGAAGCATTTAAACTTTTCATAGTGAGTTGGTTGGATTTTCCTGGCACTGTTCCTTCAACTACAAAACATCTTTTCTTTTAGAAATGGAACTTGAAAATTGGATTTTTTTTTTTTTAATCTCTGTTTAAATTTGGATATGGCTTGACTATGATGCACAGATGCTGTTGGAGATTTTCCTGACTGGTTCCCCTCCAAAGCAGTGTTATCTGAGGGAATGGCAATTGCCCGAACCTGATGCCAGTACTGGTCTAGGTTATTGGAATAACTCTCTGTAGCTATCTGTCACCACATTCTCCTGGTGGAAGATGAAATTTTTTTCCATTCTGTACATTAGTATTGATGTTAAAATCCTCTAATCACCGAACAGTGATGATGGGCAACACTGAAGGAGGAGGAAGACTTCCTTGGGGCCACGGGCTCTAAGACAGCATTCAAAGGGGTGATAAAACTCTTGAGGTGGGTATGTGGATGCTGGATTTCAGTGTGGAGCCCAAGACTTGCCTCATGCTATAACAAGCCCTATCTCTCTCTGCACAGACCCACTTTGTAACAGCTTCTAATAACATTTGAAATACAGTTGTTTTCCCCCTGTGAAAGCAAGGCTTGGAGAGATTTAAACTCCGTGGCAGTAGCATAGCCAATAGATACCAGCACCAAGAGGAGCAGAGCTGCTTTGTCTTCGTTATGCATAAAAGGAAAAACTGTGGTGCTTGGAGACACGTAAGTCCAAAGCCTGTCTAAAACAGTCAGTTACCTGTCTGCAGAATTATATCACCCCAACTACAACATGGGACCTCACTCTGCATAAGCATCAGCTCTTGCAGTATGAAAGAAGTTTGATTAATATGGAATGAAATCGGTTTTTATGAATATTTGCACTGTGCTATGTGCATGCAGGATGTATTCTTCCCACGAGGAGCATTTGGGACAGGGCTCCTGCAGCTCTGGTGTAGAGGCTGTTTTCAGGCAGTGCCCTTGGGTAGGCAGTACCAGCAATGACGTGGGATTTAGCTCTCCCATGCAGCCTTTAGGCAAGCTATTCCTGCTCCCTTTTCATATATTTCATTGTACAAGAGATAATACTTTTACAAGTTTGTCTTCTTGATGGTTTTAGTTAAAAATCTGCTCTTGGAGTAGTTTGTTCAGCAAGGTGCTGATAGTGGCATGTGGGGCTCCCTGCAGCTTCTGTCCCCAAAAGCTTAGGATATGTCAAATCATCTGAGAGGTCTTAAAAGGATGAATTGCCCTTTGACTTTCATCCTCCGTTAGCTTTTAATAGTAAAGAGCTCACAAATGAAGAGTGCTGCTTGGTGGCATTAACAATTTAAGCCCCAGAAAGGCAGGGTGCTGCTTAATTTTAAACGGACTATCGAGTCAAGGCTGGAGTCCCTTGTGGGCTATTATTTCAGTGTTTATTTGCTGTGGGATGTTTGTGAAGAGCTCACCTCTCATGAGCAGCTTTTTCTCATGCAACAAGTGCTGCATTAATGGAGTTAATTTAAGAGTAGAGCAAAATCATCTCTTTAGCAGGTGTTGAGCATTTAACCGGTACCATGCAACAGCCAAGGGGTAGGTGTGGAGCAGAGAGATGGCTCTGTGCTGTGGGCATCTGCTGTGATCCAAGCTGGAAGAGAAGTTAGTGCATATATTTCTGCAGGAGTATTCTGATGTTTTGTTTTGTTGGTGTGGGTTTTTTTTGTTGTTTGTTTGTTTTTGGGGTTTTTTTTTGTCTCCACTTACTGGCTCCCAGAGGTGCTTCTTAAAATAGGATTTCTAGTGTATAATTTAAGTACAGGATCAGCTGGGAGAAAACGGTGGCAGCCTTGTTCCCTGTGTGGCAGATAATGAGGTATCAGAGGTGGGGTAGTGCCGTGGGTTAGGCAGGAGCACTGCGTGAAGCCCCTGTCCAGCTTCCTGAAGCGTGGCAGTGATCAGCGCGGGCGAGATATTTCCTCCTGAAGCTTCTAAAGCGGGGTTGTTGTCGGGGCGAATGGCAAAAGGGTTAAAACTTAATTAGAAAACATAGTGGTAGCTACTGGAGCTTAAGAGATTTATATAAGCTGCTAGGAAGGACAAGGCTGCTGTGTGAGCTGCTGGTAGGGCTGAGCTACTGCAGCCGCTGGCTCGGCATCAGGCACTGCCGGCCGGGGCATGCCTGGGAATCTGCCCAGGAAGCGCTGTGAAAGAGGAGTTTGTTTTAAGGCTTGACCCCGGCTCTGTGCAACACCCCTGCCCTCCGCCCGCCGTATAAAGCCGGGCTGCCGTCGTGCCAGACGTTTGAACGAGGGAGGGAGAGCCAGCTGGGACAGGGATTTTTGTTTTGCCGGCGGAGCAGCTCATGGCTTCGGTGTTCATGTGCGGGGTGGAGGATCTGCTGTTCAGCGGGAGCCGCTTGGTCTGGACGGTGACGGTGGCAGCGCTGCGGAGGTGGTACGCGGCCCGGCTGCGGGCCTGCCGGCAAGCCCTGCGAGCGTGGTGCGGCCTCCAGGATGTCTACCAGGTAAAAACCCCCTGGCGATTGCCCAAGGCTTTGTTGTTTAAAAAAAAAAAGGGATTGTGATACTTGACAGACATGTGCTTGCTCACCTGTGCGATTCCTCGGTGCGCACGCCCCGGGTGAGGCGCTGGGATGGGGCGAGGGGGAGAGGATGGAGCTTGCGCAGCCCCGCTGTAAAGAGACTCGGCAGGGTTATAACTGGCTTTCAAACATCCAGTGCTGTGCATCTGCCTTGAATTTGGGGAGATGTTTTTGACGTTAAATATATTTTATCTAAAATATTATGATTATTGGTTATCTAAAAGTGTTCCGGTCAGCCCCTCGGAGCCCCTTTCATTGCTGTCACCATCCTTGAGCTTGGGAGCGGGAGCTCAGCTCTCAGCCCGCGCTGCCAGCGGGCACTCCGAGCACGGTGCTGCTGTTGCTGGTTTGTTTGTATTTGTGTCCCTGAATTAGTGGCAGATTGTAATGTGATAGTACTTTGCATTGCAAAGGGATTGCTCTTGGAGGGGGCTGCAATGAGTCCTGAAACAGCGATTGGGAGGCTCCCCTTCCTGCAGGCAAAAAGTATAGCACTGTACTTGCAGTTACTGTGGTATCCAGTTGCAGTTAGGGTGGTGCCAGTCTTTTTGGAGTCTGTTTTTGCTGGCAGTTATTTATTTTTGTGTGTCTGTATTTTTGTCTCGCACGTAAACTTGCGATGAGTGCCCAGTCACAGTGTCGGGGTGTGTGTTTGCTAGATTATGGTCAGTATTTCAGAACTGCTTCTCCCCTCTCCCTGGTGTGTTGCAATACAGAGAATGACACAGCTCATAGCAAACAGCTCTCTAGAACCATCAGGATATAACTTCCATTGGAAAGTTATGTGAAAAGGGCATCTGTGCCTATTTAATCCCAAAGGGATCTGTTGCTGTTTAGCTTTAAGGTATGCCCAGGAGTGGGAGAACAGCTCTACTGGGATAGAAGTGCTTTCAAGTGCTCAGGTGCTTCTTGGCATCTTGTACTGATGATGGATGTAAACACTTTGAGATATACGTTACCCATGTGTCACTTGAGGAGTATGGATCGTGTATAGTTAGGGAATGCAGGAGTAGAGGCATCATTGCTCCCCACTTGCCCAACTTTTACTGACCTGAAGAAATGTGGTATGCAGCCCTGACTCCCTTCTTTCTCTATACATAAAATCTAGCTACACCTATACTGTGAGGGTGTTATCTTTGGAGTCTGTTTATGTGAAGAGCGTGGAGCTCAGAGTGCCTCTGCTCCTTGCTGCATCCCCATGGAGGCAAACCCCGTCCCTCCAGGGCTGGAATAATGGCTTAGTAAGGACCAGCTCTGACAGCAGCTGTATTCAGCCTGTTCAGCTGCAATTCTCCCATGGTTGGCTCGAAGTGAAATGAAACTTTTTTCAAAACAAAGTATGACTGTATCTCTGCCCAAACAGTGTCCTGGTGGATGTTGGTAGATTAATCCGTATCGTTGTCTTTATGAAAAGCATCACTGACTAATTCCTGTGTCCTAAACTGGGGATGTGAAAATGGGTAACAAAAAGAGATTGGTCTTTCTGTCATACTTCCAGGGAGGCGGACAGGGAGTGCCCCTTCCCGCTCCCCTCTGCCCACAGCTTGTCACAGCCCCGAGGAGAGTACAGCCAGACTGCTGGGGATGTGCAGTGACCTGTTGCTCCACACTCACTGCTCCGAGGGTCATCCCTGGGCGATGAAACCAGGCAGGACCAAGGTGACTCTCAGATTTTAACATCAGGAATTTCCCAGTGGTGGTTTGGGGTGTATTAAAGAAATGGCTGAAAGAATGCCCTACAGCTCTTCCTTGTTGGATTGCATAACACATTGCTTTTTGTGCCAAAGTCTTGGCTCTTTGTTCAAACCACTGGCAGTATCCTCGCTGAGCGTGGAGGGCTCAGGACTCAGCAGTCTGTTTGGATATCGAAGCCCTCTAAGAGGTTGAATCAAATATTATTTTTCTTTTTCATATTATTGAAACACTAAGCTATGGGAACATCTAGAGACAGTAGCTGGCTGACCCCTGCACACACAGTCCTACTGAGCCATGCTGTGTTACACTTGTTCACCTCAGGCTCAGTGGAGCGATACAGGAGCAAAACTCTGAGGAGGTGGATGTTGCGGCATCTGTGGGACTAGGCTCTAATCTTGGACACGAGATTTTGTGTCCCGTTGTTATTATACGTCCTGCATTATCTTGGGCAAATTTTCTTCCTTCTCTGTGCTCTTGTTCTTTGTAAAATGGATATAACACCACTCTCCTACCTGCCAGGGATGCTATTTATCTTAAATTTTTGCTAGGTGAAGTCCTGTAGTTAGTGCAGCCACATGAAAGTATGTTTTTATCTTGTGTTCTTAGTAATATTATCACCTGGACAGGTGCTTAACGTAGTCCTTTCTCACCTTGGTTTCATCAAGACTGTTTGTATTTCTGTAACTCCTTCACGTTCATATTCCAGGTGTGAAAAATACCACGGGTTGTATATAAAGGGTCTTCTGACTAAAGGGTCATTTTTGCCCTCTCTGAGGATTCTCTGGGCTGTTCATGGTGTAACAAATCAGGAAACAAGTCAGAACTTTGTCTGAGCTATGTGTGAGGGACATGCAGGGAAGGGTGAGATGACAGGCACTTGTGCTGCTGGTCAGCCTTGGAGGTTTCAGTTCACTTTGATCCATATTTGGGGTTCATGTGGTTTTGTGGGTCAGTGGCTATTTTTGGGTGAGTTGGACACTGCTAGCAGGTCTCTTTTTAATCATCAGTACATTATTGTGGTGAAAGGGAAGCCAGAAGGGTTTCTTCTCTCTGGGCTGCTAAATTCGTTATTGTGGGGGTAGGGGGTTTGGGGATTTCCTTTTTTAAATATAAAATGCTTGCTAGCCTCATGGGAGACCTGAGCTTGAGTTTCATCACAGAGAAGTCACTAACATCTTCACGCTTCTACACAGGGCTCTCACTGATGTGTCTTACAGTCGGCAGGTGCAGAGGTTGTCACGCGTGCAGAGCTGTCTGGCCGGGGGAGGCTGAAATCCCCTCTGCCAGCACCAAAGCCTTTATCTGCTTTAGTAGGTTTAAGTACAACAAAACCCCCAACAACCAACAACAACAAACCAGCTTTTGTCAGTCACCTTCTCTTTAGCCTTCCTGCTTCTGGGGTGTGTGTGTGGGAAACACCTTCCAATGTCTTTCTGGCTGTTGTTTCACCGCTGCAGGGACTTCTACCCCACCCCAGGCGCTTCTCTGAGCTGCTCTCTGCTCCAGGGTGCTTGCCATCATCTATCTCATCTGCCAAAGCAGCTGGGATGTCCTATTTGTCCAGAGCCTATTCATCTGGAGGAGTTTGTAAGCCAAATTGCTGATGGGGTGTCCCATTTCACTCTGAAAGAACCTCTGAACCCATGCGAGGGGAGGAGGGCGGCAGAGTATGTGTGTTTATCCTCTGTGAGTGCTTGGGTGTTGTATACCAGGGAACATTGTCGTGTCCATGGCAGGGAGCATCTGAAAGCCTGTCCTAGAAAAAGCAGAGCCGAGGGAAGAGCTGGCACAGATCTAAATGCAGCAAGTCAATACACGTTATTGGAGCTGAGGGCTTGGAAAAAAATCCTAGGTGAGAATTTGGCATAGAAGCCTTCGTTCGAGGGAACCCCTGTCCTGCCAGGGAAAGGAGCGAGGGCTGCATTTTGTTGTGGACATCTGGCATGTAGAGCTCAGGGCTGCCAGCTAGGCTTTGGCGGGGTTTTCCCAGAGCCCCTCCTGATACCTATGTGGCAATGTGGCACTTCTGGGTGTCCTGATATTCTTTCAGAATAAAGCTTTTGGCAAGGCTTTCCACATGCTGGTTTTATTAGGCCACTTGTCTAAGATTTAATTATAGAGCAGTAAAACAGAAAGTGAATTTTTTTTTATATAAATGAGGTTAATAAGCAGTGGTAAAGCCAAAAACTTTCAGGATCAGCATTGATCCTGTGTTTAGTTACTTACGTTAGCACTGGCCTGATTTTCATTGAGATGTCAACACTATCATATTCTGGTGCTTGTTTTCCACTGAGATATGAATACCAATTTTCACATGTACATACCACAGCGTAGTCATTCCTCACTAGCCCCTATGCTTTAAGCATGAAAGAAGCATTGCATCAAAGTCTATTTGATAATGCAATTAACTCTTAAATGAAAAACTGGTGAAGTGAATGCTTTAGTGTCAGGGTTAAAATGCATGCCAGTAAGTCTGCTTGATGCAAAGTGGGAAAGAGAAACCAGCAGGCTGTCCCCAAACTCCCTGGAGAATATGATGACACATTGTGATTAATACCTGGTTTCATGTCCAACAAATATGGGAGCATCTGTGGTTAAACTGTTCAGTTACACTGATAATTTGGGTAACAATCTCTGGTGTAAAAGTGTAAATTGAATTCATGTGGGTTCTTTGGACAAAGTGCTTTATAGCTTCTGAAAGGTCGTTTCCTCTGTGTGAAGTGAAAAAATTTTGCTGATGAAGCACAATAAATAAGCTTTGTACATGTCTGTCCCGTACGTACCTGGGGTGGAGGAGCAAGAGGAAGCGGTTGACTTGTGTTTCCTATGGTGCTAACGTAGTTGGTTTGGACAGCGAGGACCATGTTTCCTCTGCTGCCACACCTTAACTTTGCGTTACAAAAAATGCTGACAACAAATTGGAGATGACTTTTTTTCCCTTCTCTTTTCACAATGATGAGAAGTGGCGCTGGAGCGGTGAGGGGGAGTGATGAGGTGTCAGGGCAGAGCTTTCCTTCCTCCACAGCAGACAGACCCTGGGAGCGATGCTCAGAGGAAGCATCTCGGGTGTCCTTATGGGTCAGGGGTTTCCAAAGGAAGCTCGAAGACCTTTTCAGAGGATGAAGAATATGTGCCCCTTCAAAGATTTCAACTTGGGCACTGGGATTATTGGTTGTTCTGGAAAAGCTTTGCTTTGACTGCTTTCATCCAACTCCCTTTCTTTCTGAAAGGATCTGATCTAAGAGGATGTGACACTGCTCGTACGTCACCTGCAGAGCTTTGGCTCTTCTTGAAATCCCTGTCATGTCCAAACACAGCATGTGAAGGCTTCTCCATGACTGGGCTTTGAGGGAGCCTCTTGCAGAGCTGAGAACAGGGCTGGCTCTGGGCACTGCCTCCCGACAGCTTAGAGTTAAACTTGGCTTTATACACTTCCAACAGCAGCTTTCCAAAGCCCTCTGCCAGACATATTTCCATTTAAGCTCATGATATAGCATTTTCTGTTTGAGAGAGTTTATTCAAACAAGAATATGATTTTTATACCACTTATCCCTCTTCCCTAGCAGACAAACTTCACAACCAGACTGAACCTCATCTCATTTCCTTCAGGGTGTCACGGTGCCAGTATCAAACAGTGCCTTCTATTCACTAACTGCTTTGGCCTGTATAAATATTTTTTTTTCTTCAATCTGACGCAGTTCGCAAAATACGTTAGATTTCAAATGTCACTGGCGCCACTTTTCAGAAGCAGACTCCTGTACAAAGGTATCACTGTATGAAATTGCCTGGATAAATCTCCATTTCAGCCTTGTGCAGAGAGGCTGGCCAGCTTGCTCTGACTGGACAAAAGGCTTATGAAAAGCTAAATTAAACGTGTTTCAGACACATGCTGTTTTTTCCATACTTCACTTCTGTCCTTCTGAGTGTTTAGCTTTCTGTCACTCTTTGCTAGTGTTGTCACTGCAGTTCTTTGCGATCTTGGATGGACTGTCCATGTTCTTAAAATAACACTGTGCTATCTTTGTCTCCTCATTTTCTAAAAATCAGGCCACCCTTCTACACTCTGCATTGCTCTTAAAACCTCTGAGTCATAATTAGTGATTAGTAATTCTGCTAATCTTCTGTGCAGATGGGGGCCAGTTCATTTTCAGAGACCGCAAAGAGGATAAGGCTATCAGCGCTGGAATATATTAGCTTAAATACCTTCCCACACACAAACACACATGTACCCTTTCTCCTGCCCACTGGTCTGTCATTTAAGCATTCATTAAATCTGCATGTTGGGGAAGGAGAGGTGTGGAGAATAAGCGTCATGAAAATGCTGGGAATAGCCTCAACATTCTGGCTTTAGCCATTAAAAGCCATCACTGGCAGTCCAAGGAACGTTAGATTTAAGACTGATGTTTCTGTGGTTGCTTTTCCAGCTGATGTAGGGTAGGTGCTGTCATGGTGATGGGTGCCCCAATATTCATCTTCCTGCTTGCTATTGGGTGCAGATGTATGGTGCCAGCAGAGCTTGGAATGGTGATGAAGTTACCGCATACAGCACATACACTGCATGGCAACGGCTCATCATGCTGTTTTCTGAGCATCCTGGTTTTACCTTTTGTTGGACCGGTGGTTTCTAGGTAGGGTGATGCAGGCTGGACAGAGGGATACAGCATGGAGAAGGCCGTCCTTGTTGTTATCTTGTGCAGTCAGGTTACTGGCTTGCCTGTGGGTGAGGAAGGCAAAGGACTGGAGGATGGGAGTGAAGAAGCTGGAAGAGCAGGAGAGGGCAGCACAAGAATTAAATAGCATGGAAAGTACAGGCTGTGCAAGCAAAGAAAGAAAGGGGAGGGACCAGGGAATAAAGAAATAATCATTCTGACCTCTTTCAGGTGTATGTCAAAATCCCCCCAATACTTCAAACTGCACACAAACTTGGAAGAAAGTGTGGGAAAACAAATGGGGAAGAAAAAAAACAAAAGGCAGAAGTGAGATAGGAAAACTGAGTTTGTAGATAGACAGGAAAAAAAATGATGGGAACAGTCTCTCCAGAAATGTAGCTGCGCTAGGCAGGAGTCCCCATCATGCTGAGTGTAGAGTTATTTGGTTGACACCAGACTGGACATGTCTGGTTGCCACAATTGTTTTGGGAGAGCAAGTATGCTGGTGTAGAGGAAGCCCATTGGGAATCTTGTTGGGCAGGTGAACTTAACAGGAGTGTAAATCAGTCTTTGCTAAGCCATAGTGAGAGTGAGTAATTCCTCTCAAATATCAAGCACGCTGATTCTGTTCACCTCATTCAGAGAGGTTGGGGTGTGCTGCATTTGCTGTAGGGTTCTGTACCCTTTGGCAAGGAGTTGCAGCGTTGCCACCCCAAAACCCCAGCTCAGAGCTCTTTTGGTGGCCTTCAAGTTGCAGACACTTCTCTCTGCTCAACTCTTGCTGCTCCAGTGGCTTCCTGCTACTGGAACCTCTTATGGGTAAATTTTTTCTTTTAAACTCTAAGTTTTATTGCTTAGAAAAATTCATCTATGGCCCAGAGTACAGCTGAGTTACACAGCCGAGATCTGTGTGTGTTTGGAAGCCCCTGATCCTCCAAGGAGCTGTGCTCTTCCCTTCCTCCAGCTATTCCTGTCCCTGTTGTTATCCCAGAAGGGCAGAAGTTGGCACCACCCAGGTAACCTTTACGTCATTTCTCTAAGGAAAAATGACTCACTGTCTATTTTCCTTCTTATTTTGGGACTTTGGAGTCTGTGTTTTGGAGACAAATGCAATTTTGTTACTCTAAAATACTCTCCCAAAACTGTCTCAGCTGCCGCCCCTTAGGTGGTTGGTGCAGTCTGGACCAGCTGGCTGGACCTGACCTGGCATCCTCCTGCCTTCTGTGGGGCCAGCTTATGTTTTTTTCATGATACCTGTCTTATTGAGCATTGTGTGGAGAGCTTTTGTAGTCTCATGATGATGAGAATGTTAGCTTTTACAAAGTAACTTGGGGGGGGGGGGGGGGGGGGGGGGGGCGGCGGGGAAACAGCAGACCAACCCTCTGTCTGCAACTATTTAAAAAGAGGATGTTTGATCAAAGCTAGTTCCTCAGCATTAAGGAAGGCGAGACACCTCTGGCACCTCACTGCATCCCAGGTGTCTGGGGCAGCTGGGCTGAGTTGACCTCTGAAGGTGTCTGGATTGATGGTGATTTATGGGGGCAGCCCCGAGCGAGGGGATCAGGGCTGACTCGGGCTGTTTGATGGTGTGTGCCAGGCAGCCCTGCTGCTCTTCCTGGCAGTGACAGCAAGGCTTGGGCTTTACACAATGCTCTACACTTTAACACTCAAACTCTCAGGACACAGAGCCTCCCGTGTGGGGGAGCTGAGCTGGCCCAAGAAGGCTCAGTACTCCTGAGAAGTGGGAGCCACGTGTCTCAGAGGTGTCGCTTTCAAAAGTTTGACCCTGAGGTTTTTGCGTTCCATTCTGATAAAAGCAAGTTAGTTTTTTTCCAGGTGTTAAACTTATTTTTTATATTAAAATAGATCCATGGATTTTAAAAATTGGGGTAGAAAAGTCTTCATAGTTTGTCCTCTCGGTGCATAAGGACTGCTCAGTTGGGAGCATAAATAACTGAAGGAGAGGGTCCAGCTAAAGGGAAGAGATCGTTCTCGTTTCCAGGTGAGGTTGTCTTGGTGTGTGTCCAGAGCTCCTCCCTGCTCTGGCAGTGTTTTGTGGTGTTCCCCCTGGCCTGTATCTTCCAGCCCGTGTGGATGCTGTGGTGTTCCCTTGACATCAGTCTTCCTACTGTAATTTGTGCAGCCAGAGGATGTGAGTCTGGTATGATTTAAAGCTTGAGTACCCATACACATGTTGCATAAAATGAGATTAATAATGCTGAGCTGTGTTTGTGAGGAGGAACAGGCTTGTATTTTAGACTTTGAAGTAACTGCATGTGTAAATTTAAGATAAGTGTATCTGCCTGGAGGTCAAGTCGGAGCTCTGGAAGTTACAGCCTCCTGGATTTGGGTGCACAGTTCTTCACTTTTCTGTTTTGTTTTTTTGGTTTAGGTGAAAGCAGTTATATAGTTCTCTGACATTTCTTTTGGAGGAAAGCTCAGTTTTTGCACTGGTGTGTGATACTTGTGCTCCTCCTGACACAATTAGCCTTCCTGTGTCAAAGCCCAGAGGTGTGCAAAGCCTTGTAGGCTGATGCACCAGAGCCGGAGAAATCAAGGAGAGGAGCTGGATGTCCTTTTAATATAGTTTTTCTCACGCAAAAAAAAGTCCTGTGAAGGGAGGAGCGGGTAGATGATTCACTCCTGCACTTCCACCAGCAGCAAACTGCACTCCTGGAGACCAGCCCTGACCTCAGAACAAATTCAGATTGACAGCCAAGGGTGTAAACTCTGTTCACGCTCCTGATTCCTTCCCTGATGCGCAGTAGCCTGCATCAGAGGCAGCAAACTTACCCTTTGGAAAGGGATTTGGGAAATCCAGTGAAACGCTGTACCTGGGGCTGTCTGTCGCAGCAAGGGCCTATGGAGATGTGAGCGTATGGAATGAGGGCAGGAGTGCTGAGAAGACAAGCTCTGGTTATCTTCGTTTACCCGTATACCTTCAGATCGGTAGGCGAGCCTCCCCGCTGCCGCGGGGCTAAGCCCCCGCTCCCAGGGGTCAAAAGTGGAGGTGGCTTGAATTTTTAGCTCTCTGCCAAGTTTTAGCATAAAGGCCCTTTCTGTCCCCTGGGTGGGCATGCGGAGGGGCTGGAAGGAGCCGGAGCGGTGATGGCAGCTTCCAACAAGCACAGGACGGTTGGTGTGGGGGTCCTCGGCCGGCTGCCACGGCGCGGGGGGCTGGCAGGGATCCGAGGTCCCACAGCGAGGTGTCTCACTGCCCTGGGCCTGGCACCTTGTGCTGTGCCTTCCCTTGGTAACTGATGGGGTTTTTTGCCTTGGTTTTGTTTCATAATAAAGGGGTTAATATTACAAAGGAAATAAAATAGTAATGCTTTCCCAGCTTGCCTCTGTTTTTAACAATCGCATTTCAGCCTCTTGTGTTCCCTGACTCACGCTGGAAGGGCTTTTGTTTCTGAATCTGTAATCAAAGCAACAAATGCGAAGGTCACTTCCTTGAGATTATATGGCAACGGAAGAAGTCCGGGATCGTGTCTCCCTTCTTCCCTCAGCTTGAATGTCCAGAAAACATGAAGGCTTAGTACATGCATGCTGAACACTCCTTGGGTTTCTGCAGTCCTTTTAAACCACAAGGGTGTGTGACTTGAAGGTAAGAGGCTACGTTTTAATTTCTGGTGATGCTTAGCAGTGAAAAATTATGTTGTTTAGTCCAGTTATGTAGCCCCAACTTCAATATCATGCAGACCCAGCAGGCAGCCAGGAAGCAGCACGCAGCAAAATGAGTTTGCTTTGGGGTACTTCAGTAGTGCAGGCTGAAACCTTTTTGCTTATTCTTCTTCTTTGCCCTGAAAGATCAGTCCATAAAAATTTCTTTGCATCTTTTGCACTCCATTGTGGAGATAAGGAGCTGCTTGTTTAGTCCCAAAGTTTACAGCTGCTTTTTCCTGCCTTTGTTTTAAGTGCTGCCTTGGCTGCTTTAGGAAAGTGCTTAAATCTAAGTTTGATTCGGGTAACTTTGCTGCAGCTGGAGAGCGGGTCTGTAACCTCTGATTGTAGAGAAAACCTGTTTTCAGAGATTACCCTTGCAGGCTGCTCTGAGATACCATTTAAATTGAACAAAGCCCAGATTCATAAGTCTTGAGAAAAGGCGGTCAGTGCCTGGTACAGTAGCTCCTTTCAGCATGTAACTATTAAATGTCTCATCTGTATGGTCCCCACCCCTCTTTCCCAAAAAAACCTGCTCATGAAGAGGTTGGTGCTGGAGATGCCGTAGTGCACATGGAGTTCGTTAACGGCTGTTGAGAAAGAGACTTTGATCCAAAGTGCTTGTTTTGCTTTAAAAGTGGAATGTGGAGCAGTTCAAATTTGTCAAACCACCCCTCAAGTGCCTGGCAAGGTGCTGGTGGCTGGGCAGGCTGGCAGCCACTACCCACTATTTCAGCTTTTTCCATAGAGCTTAGGATTTTAGGCTTTTCTTTGTTTATTCGCTTGCTCTTTGCATTTTTTTGAGAGAGATACAGATTTAAAGGCAATTTGGATAACTTGATACAGCCTTTTTTTAAAAAAATTCTTTTTCATCGTCTGCTTGCCTAATTTCTGTTCAAGGCTGGTGTCTGGGTTTCCTGAGGTGCTGCTGCCAACTGTGAGAGTGGCTGGAAAGTCCAGGGAGAGGACAGGGATGGGATGGGGGATGAGCTGGGTGCGAGGACCCTGATGAGACAGGAGGGGGAGAGATGCAAGATGCTCTCAGGATGTGGTGCTGCCTGGAGAGGATGGCAGATATTTGGTCAAGGCTTGCTCTGCTGATGTCACCTCAGTCAGGAGCCTTTCTTCAAAAACCTGACCCAGAGGTGAGCAAGGGGGTGGTGGAGAAGTAAGAAGAGGGTGAGGAGGGGGGGGAACAGAGGAGCAGCCTGTGAGAAGCCATGAAAGAGATGGGGGAGATAGTCAGGGCTAAGCGTGGGTCTCTGGGAATGAGAAATGCTGCTCTAAGGGGATTTTTTTTTTTTTTTTTTTTAGGCTTCTAAGTATTCCTGTAATAGGGAAATCTGAGTTTCTGTTTCAAGTAGGAATGAGATGGCTTCTGGGGTGGGGTAAATCACGGGAAGTTGCCAGAATATCTCTTCACAGAATGTCTCGGGAGATCTGTGTTGTAGAGACTTATGCAGAGAATCAGGATCTAAACTGATTTGCCTCCAACCTCCTGGTTGAGGAGCGAAGGTCAGAACAGGTCGCGGGAGGGCAGGCGTCTGGTCCTGCCTCGTGGTGGGTACCGGTCGGTCAAGGGCAGAGGATGCTGCCGCCTCCATGCAATGCCCTTTCCAGGGCCAACACCACATTTGCTCTGTTGGGTAGCATCGGGAAAGCTCTGTGATCCCACAGGATCTCTTTTCCCACCCCACGTTCCCAGGAGATTGCACTGGAACAAAACATCAACACGAGCTTGTGTGCGGTAATGACCCGAGAGCAGTGTCTCAGTGCTGCCGGTGATAAGCATGCCTCTACCAGACGCTAATTTATTAGCTGTGTTCTGCCAAGGAAAGCAGATGTTGGATGAAGTATTTCATTGACTTGATATTAGCGGCAGATTTGCACTGATTGTTTCCTATTAACTTTCCTGATTTTTAGGATTAGCTGTAGAGTTGCCTGTCTATTCTTTTCTTGCTGTTTTAAATACATTGCAAAGTGGTAGGAATGGTAACATCAGTGCCTGTGGAATGATGTGACCTGTTTGAGAAACATTTCAGTTTTGAGTATGAGACTCCTTTATTTAATATAAGAGTATTGATGCAATGGGGGGGACACCTGTTCCTTCAAGATGACTAACCTCTCCCCCTCTGTCAGAGCAACTCAGCATCTACTGATAACACTCTCAACAAGATCTCGTGGCCTTTGGCAGTGTCAGGAGAGGTGACATGCTGTCTGGATGCAGCTCGTCAGCTGGAAAGCGTGGGGCCAGCAAAGGCTCATCCGCAGCCGTTGCTGCCTCTGCCTCGTGCCGTGGGAACCGCTGTGGTCCGGGCGCTTGTGGCACCCTCGTCCGGGCGCTGGTGTGCGGGGGTGAGCACCCCCCCGCACTCCCCTGCCTGGGAGGGAGCAGCAGCGAGTGCATGAATCCACCATCTGTAGCATCAAGAATGGCAGCCGTGCTGCAAAGTTTCCTTGTGGGGCGGAAAGGGGTTTGTTTGTTTGTTTTTTTAACCTTGCACGCTGCCTGGTAGGGACCAAGAAGCAACAGCTCTACTGTTTATATTTTGCTTTTGGTAGAGGGATTTCTCTCCTGGCTGGGATACTGTATCTGTCATTTTGAGGAAGACTGAATTAATTTATTTCCTGGATTTTCATTTGTCACTGTTCTTTGGTTTCGGCGTTTTATTGCAGTGTGCTCATCATTATTTCAGAGCGTTGCTTTTGAACATTTTGGAAGAGAATGATGTGATTTAGTGGGATTTTCCTGTTCCAGTGAGTGGGATCGTTCTAATGACCACAAGAGGCTGTGGTACAAATGTACCTGTACAACACGAATCCTGTACGAATCAGCAAACCATCAATAAAGCAAGTTAAAGTCCCTTAGAGTCGCCATCCCCTGCAATGAGAAATAGAATAAATAGAGAGAAGGAGAATTGCATGGAAAGTGTGCTGGCACTTGGCCCTGGAAAGCCACAGTGCCTGCAGTGAGGGAGAGCACTTGGGCTGTTGCTTTGCCAGATTCTTTTACTGGCTCAGCTGGTGGGGCTTACATGAAAGTCAGTTGATGCTCTGCAGGAGCCAGTTTTTTCATCGTATCTTCAGTTCATGTGGCTATTTTAGGAAGGTGCCATGCAACCCAGAGAGCCTCATGGCCCTCTGTTCCAGACACTGTTTTATCTCTAACTCTTTGCCAAATCTGATCAGAGCCAACATTTCCATGGAAATCATCATCATCAAATGGACATTTGTACCAGCTTGTACTTCAGATTTTCTCCAGCCTGTCTCATTGTAAAACATCATTTCTGTGCATGTTGTATGCAGTCAGGTCTTCAAGTGTCTGTCCCTGCCTGGCTGGTCCTGAGACAAGAGAAGCACAGGGACACCCTGAGGTCAGGAATGGCTCTGTACCGTCCCTGCAATTGCTGTGGGTAAATACCCCATGAGTGTTGGGATGGGAGCACGCAGAGGCAGGGTGGGCTGTGGAGTCCTTGGGGGAAGGGTGGGGGTGGCCCTTGGAGTCACGCGAGCAGGGTGAGATGGGTCCTGTGAAGTGGCTTGCTGTAGCATGAAGGGTGAGATGTAGCCAGACACTTAAGTGCATTGCTGACTTTAACATGAAGCAGATAGTGGCTTCTGTTAAGGTTAATAGCAAGATAACAAGTGATTTAAGCCAAAATCCTGGCCCTATTAAAGTTAATGGTAAAATTCATTGACTACATTGGAGCCAGGACTTCAGCCAGAAGTTTCTTTATGACTTGAAGATTAGGAAGGAGAGGCAGCATGTCTGGAGACATGGTCTGCTCCCTGTAAAGCTGGTGGAAGCTGCGCTGTTTCCTTTAAAGGCATCACAGCAAGTTTATCACTTCTGCCTGAGCCAGGCTGCGGTGCCACAGCAGGGAACCCACCGGCTGCCCGGGCTGGCGTGTGTAGGGACTGAAGGGAAACCTGAGTTTCTAGACCCAGAGCCAACCCTTTCTGTTTTGCAGGAGGTATCAGCGAGTCCAGGAGACTTCAAAGGGAAGGCAGCCATGCAGAAGAGGCATCCCTTGGGGGCTTCTGTGCTGTAACCCTCACTGGCAAAGGAGGTGACGGAGAGGCACATGGTGGGATGTGATGTGGCAGTGGGATGGGGGTGCATTGCCCTTTCCCAGATCTTCACCTGTGGGAGAGTGATGCGTGTCCAACCCCACACCCATCTATTTCTCCCAAGCACCTCCTATCACCAGACACTTGGTGACGGCCACCTACGCTGGGTCAGGGAGGGTCTGGGGGCTGCAAGCAGGCTGACAAGTGTGCATCAAGGCATTATTGGAGACCTATGTGGATCCTTTAAAAAGTTTCCACAAAAATACTGGTGTAAAACCAAAGTCTTGTTTCTTATTTTTCTGCTTATGCCTTAAAGCTTTGAGCAACTCTGAGTGCTGGAACATGATGAGGCTTTGCTCTCCCAACAGACACACCAGGAAACTCTGAGGTCATTTAAACTATTATAACTTTTTCCCTCTTCCCCCAGCTGCATGCAGGCCCCTTCCTTCCAGAAGGATAGGCAATGGCTTTTATTTTCCTGAGATGTGCCTAGTTAGGGAAGCTTCATATTGCAATACATTCTTGCATCTAATTTCATATTTTTATCAAGCCGTTCAAATTTTCAGGCCGGATGCAAGATGGCCAGTTATATCCAAGTCAGTGAAGCAATACTGATCTAGGGCAGCTGAGGATCTGATCCTAAATGCCTTCAGGACTGAAGGGAAAAAACCCACCTAAATGCTGATGAAAATCTGAAGTCAGTGTAGGGGTTTCAATATTAAGCTTTGAAATATCTTACAGGTTTATGAGATACAGAAAAGAGGTTGGGGGGAAAAAAAAAAAAAAAAAAAACACAACATCCTTACAGGAAATTACTGGTGATGCTTTATAGCTGGTTAACTGCAGCTCGGGTAGGGATTTTGAGATAAAATCCTCCTTTTAGTGCAAGGCCTGTTCTCTGGGCTCCTCCACCTGCAAAGCAGCACTGCTGGCTCTGAGTCACCAGGAAAAAGCAGGATGGCAGGATTTTGGGCCCCTCCATGCCACAGGCTTTGTGGAGGCTGGTCAGCGTGGCAAAGGGACAGCATTTCCTAACTGACCACGTGCCTCTTGTGAGTGAGCGGGAATACGGCTCTTCTGCTTATCTATATGATTTTCTTCACTGCTCTGACTGCTTGAGCCACTGTGGAGCGGTGTGCCTGTTTCAGGAATAAATGAGCCAGTTTTTATGATCCATGTGCTGATGACGCACTGCAGCCCAGTTTCTTGCTTTTAAAACTGGAGGTTTAAGGCTTTGTGTGCTGGCCATTCATTTAGTGAAAATGGTTCCCATTTCTCTCTCATCACTGGATGCATCAGCGGAAGGTTTTGGTTTTTTTTTTTTCTGCCTGTGAAATATCTTCTGGAGCTGACTCACCTGCCATGAAGTTTAATTTCACATGGTTACCCTGCAAGGAGCTTATGAAAATAACAAGTGTGGTTCTGTGCAGCTGGGACCAATCCCCAGTGTCACACTCGGGTGTTTTCCAGGGAGAGCCCCTGTGGATGCTCAGTAACACCCGCGCCTGAGCAGAAGGGTTCGTCTTAAGAGGAATGGAAGAGGAGAACTGGGGGGAAGAGGTTTGCTACTTCCAAAAGGTTTCTCGTGGAGTTTGGGGTATTAAAGATGCGATTCCTCTCTGGATGGAGGGGTGGTCTTACAGCTCCCAGCAATGTGTGTTGGGCTGCAGGACCCTGGCACAGCCAGCCTGTCCCTGGGCAGATCGCAGTTACCCGTTGGTGCAACACTGTCGTGCCAGCAGCGCGTGCACGTGGGCTGCTGATGCCCAAATCGTGGCACATCCCAAATGAGAGCAGCTGGGATGCATGCACAGACCTCTGAGAATTTCAATGGTAGAAACAGTTCCCAATTTTGTCTCACTTATGTGCAGTTTATGGATAATCCTCTCTTCCTTGGCCACAGACTTGTTAGGGTTTGGGGTTTTTCTGGCTTTCCTTAGTAGTAAAGACTCCAGACTTTCTTAAAACAAGAAAGGCTTAAAAATAGAAGTCAGCAACAGATCTGGCCAGCTACGCCGAGCAATGTCTGTCATTTGCCCAGTTCTGGGAGGTGAAATCTGGTCTGGAAGGGAGTGTAACACATTTAGGTTTGCTTCTGACCCAAACCCTATGCTGACCCATTCCTAAGCTATGCTTCAGGATGTATGTTATTCTATCAGCTTTTTTGGGGGCTTAAGTTTTTTTGAGGTTTCCTGTTTACACCCTGTCTAATTACTTTTTTCTCTTTCTTATTTTTTCCGACTGGATGACACACATGGATGTCTAAAAATATTGCATGTTAACAACCAGCTTAGAATAGGGAGGATGTTTCTGCTGAAGAGAAATAGCATAAATATCCCACATATGTTGTTTTCCTAAGTAAACATTCAGGCTCAGGATATTACAGGGAATCGGTTTAAGTAGCTAAGTAGACAAGTAGGTTTTTTCCTCTGTCCTTGTTTTTTCTTTTTAAAGGACTAATGTTTAAGAATATCTGACTCGATTTTTAGGTGGAGAATTTGTCGTAATTTTTGTGTCACAAGCAAGATGGATGAAAAAATGTGTGTGTTTTTTAGCTTCCAGCTATATGAAAACTTCCCAAACATATTAAGCTGCTATATAGAATCACAATCTCACCCTATGCTTTAATTTCCACACCCAGAGATTCTGAGAATTGTGTTTCTTCTCAATTATCTGACTTTCCTGCTGAAGATGTGGGTAAATCAGGTTTCTTGCTGAAAGCTTGCTGCCAGTACCTGGCCTGTAAGTTATGAGGGCTGCAATATTTTGATATTACTGCATTTCTGCATCAGACAATGTTTGTCTCCTTTTCATTCCTCTCAATTTTTGAGTTTTTGTTGCTTGTCTGTATGCAGAACATACAAGTGACTTTGAGAAACAGTAAGAAACCAGCATCCCAGTATCTGTCGTGGTTTGAGCCTGGTCGGCAGTCAACCACCACGCAGCCACTCTCTCTCCCTTCTCTTCTGGCAATAAGAAGAGACAGAGAGCCAGGCTTGGGGTTTGAGATAGGACTGGGATGGGGAAAAGTCCCCCTTTATGGTCACAAGCAAGAGGCAGGCTCGTTAGGAGAAGAAAAAAGAACATACATTTATTACAGACACTAACAACACTTAACAGAGTAGGACAGTGAGAAGCATTGCCACATCTTGAAAACACCTTCCCCCCACCCCTCCCTTCTTCCCGGGCTCAGCTCTGCTCCCGATATCTCTACCTCCTCTCCCAGTGGCTCAGGGGCAGGGAATAGGGGGTGCAGTCAGCGCTGCCACTTCCATCTTCAGTGGGGGGAGCTTTTGGAATTTCTTCCCCCTGCTCCATCGTGGTCCCCCTCTCACAGGAGACAGTCCTCCACAAACTTTCTCCGACATGAGTTCCTCCCACGGGCCGCAGCGTTCCCCACACTGCTCCGTCATGGGTCATTAACTTTCTCCGACTGGATTCCCTCCCACGGCTGCAGCCCTTCCCGAGCTGCTCTGGCATGGGACACCCCCACATGCTGCAATCCTCCCAGCGCTGAATTACAGCAGCGGGGCTGTCTTTTCCCACGAGACCCCGGCCTTCTTCAGGCATAGCACCTTGATCATCTAGGCGGAAGCCACAGGCCATAAATCCATGTCTGCTCCACTGTAAATCTTCATGGGTGGCAGGGGGGAGCTGTGCTGTTGTCTCACCACAGGATATGGGGGGGTCTCTGCTCTGGCACACCTCCCCCCTCCTTTCTTCCTCCGTTCCTCCACTGACCTTGGTGTTCATGCAGCTGCAGCAACTCCTCCTCACAAGTCCCACTGCCCGTCACCACATCCCTTCTTAAATACGTTATCGCAGAGGCGCAGCTGATTGGCTCAATTTTCCAAACAGAAGTGGAGCTGACTTGGAGCTGGGGGAGCTTCGAGAAGCTTCTCACAGGGGGCCGCCCCGATAGCCCCCTCCCCTGCCACCAAAAAACTCCACCACTCACTCAACCCAGGACAGTATCTCAGTATGGTTTTGCCAAAAATGGGGCTGTCATGTCACTCTGCTAATTTCCTATTGGGAATGAGATGAGATGCAGGGACACTTAATAGATTCTATGCTGCTATTTATTTTACTGAATAATAGCTTAAATATTAGCAGGTTTTTAAAAATAACTGCTAAAAAGACCAAGCTGGGGGCATGTTACAAAAATATAACAAAATGGTTCATTTGTACAGACAATGCAAAATCAATGCAAATAAGCTGAAAACAGATGTTTGTATATATATCCCAAAACTGCTCACGCCACCTCTTAACTGAGCCAGACAGCTGTGCTCACTTCGTGATGGATTGGCCCAACTATATAGAAAATCAATTATATTGTTCAGATTAGCAAGGCGTACTGAATTCAAGATGAAAGAAAACATATCTGCAAGGGGCTCCCAGGGTGTTGGGTCTTTTGAGGAGCCCAGTGCCCTGGGAGCTGGGAAGCCAAGTATGAATCCCTTTTCAGAGCCCGAGGAAATAGGCCTGGGAGCAGATGTGCTGTGGGGAAATAATTCACATTGGTGTCATTGGGGGAATTAGAACAGAATCCTGTGCTGCTTCGGCTCCAGGAGCTCAGGGCCTCCAGTTGCTGAGCTGGAGGCATTCTTCCATGGCCAAAATCCTTAATGTATCCAGTGATACTATGGTGGTGAGGTCGTCTTTATGAAGCTTTCCAGCTTTTCTTCAGGGAAAAGGAGAGGAACAGACAGTTGATACCTGTGACTGTGCTTGAGTGTGTGGCATTGCTGTGCCGCAGTCATGTCACACCTCTGTGTCACTGCTGAGACAATATGTGGCCAGTGGAAGGTGACTCGTGCTTCAAAGCTTGTGAGCTAGTCTTGAGGTTGCAATCGCCTCTGAAGCTTTTGGTTCTGCCTCCTGTACAAATGAGGCTTGCAAAATGTGAGTGTTGTATATAGGAGCCCTGTCTGCACAGGCGGGCAGCTCCATGTGAGGAGAGTTGTCTCCTGGATATGACCTCTCGGGTGGTCGACATTCCTGACGCAGGATGGGCTTGTGTTGCTCTGTGATAGTAATTGGGAGTGATTTGCTTTTGATTGTGTTTGTAAGTACAGAGTAAGCCAAGCAAAGTGCTCTCTGCCCCATCAGGAATGGGGTGGAGATACTTGGAGTGAGCTCTTGCACAGCTGCAGAAACCAGGGTGCTGGTTGCTGAAGCCTTGGATCTGCAAGAGGAGGATAAGGGCTGATGTTTGGATTGCCCTGGGTAAAACCACTCTGTTTAGAGACTGGAGCCTGCAGGTGCAAGCCTGGTAGTCGCTCCGGGAAGATTTGTGCTCCTCGACTGGGCTGTGGTACCACGCAGTGAGTATCCATGTTGTGCCTCTCAGCCCAGGCGGAGAAGGCATCTAAGGATGGATGTAGCCCTCGGGTGTGTGTACATGGGCTGGGGGGTCAAAGGGGTGCAAGCAGAAATGGCAAGGGCTCCAGAGCCTTTCTCTTCCTTGAACTGCAGCCAGCAGTAAGCATCTCATGGCCCTGGCCGTTGCTGTCATGTCCCACCACGCGATGGTTCCTTGAGTGACACAAGCCCATGGCCACATAGAGCTCTGGAGATACAGGCGGGAGCTGATGGGTTTGTCACAGTAATGGCATTTCATGGTGCTCTGTTGCCTGGCATCTCAGCACCCTGGTGTCTTCTGCAGCTTCTTGATTGAGCTTTCCAATACTTTGGGAAGCAGCTATATGATTTCTTCTGAGATGAGATTCCTGGAGACTCAGGTGCTAAATGTTATCTATATCTGTAAATCCGACTTTTAAGCTGTCCTTATATTTTCTCATCAATAAAGTCAGGGATAATTTTATCTCGCCTATCTTCATGGGTGTCATGAGGTTTAATTACTTTACTTTTAAGGTGCTTTACAATTACCTTGGATAACTGAATAGAAGCACAGATTATGGTTGGTATTTATTTCCTGTTTTAATCTTCCCGACAACCTTCCTCTCTCTTCAGCACAAGGCTTTGTGGATGTGTTTGCTATAATAGAAATCTTTTTTACTTAACAGACAACCAAGGCAATTAAAACAGTCAGAAGTGATTAATGTGATTTCACTGGGTGAAAGCTAAAGCAGCTAGCAATTAAATAATGGCAACCCTTGTGCTATCTCAGAGCAACAGATGGGAAATGATTTAAAACCACTATTGGATCAGACACTTCACAACAGGGGCAGATTGGTAACAGTGTGTCAGAGCCAGAATTATGCACCACCTTGAAGGGTACGCTGATGAAATGATTAATTGATTGTAACATGTGACTTACTTATGACCACGCAATGGCAGACCTTCAGCTCCCAGGAACAAATGGACCCGTGATCAGATTGTAATGGATTTAAGGACTCGAGGCAGAATGTTTGTGGAGGGGATAAATTGCAGGGAGCGTACTGGAAGTTGGAAGTAGCTTTGCTTTGCTTCCAAAACCTGAAGGATAAAGAGTTGGAAGTGGTACCTGGCTGGGGCATGGGCCCGGGGTTAGTGCAGCTCTGGGCTGGTGCCTCCTTGGGGTGTAGTGCCGTGGGGTGAGGCTGTGGTTTGCACGGGGGGCATCATCTCTGTCTGTGTGATGGTGCGGTCTCTGCTCTGTACCCCTGCATTCACAAAAAGTCACTCTTCATCTGACACTTGTCTGCAAATTCATGTTCACAACAGTAGAAGTGAAAAGGAACGGGGTTTCTTCCAGCTAGACTTGCTCTACAAATGATCCTTTCACCAGTGTTGCTGTTCCGATGAGTGATGTGATAACATGTTTAGCAGTGCCGTAAGTTGCCTGTGCTGGTGCCACAGATGCCATAGCTCTGTTTCACCAGACGCTTAACAGCATCGTGCCTGCAGATGCTCATCTCTTCCCGGTTTACAGAGCTCCTCAGGAAGGGACTCCCTCTCAGTGTTTGGTCAAAATTAGCTCAATTAGTTAAAACAATAAAGCTTTGTTAATTTGGCTTTTTAGGGCCGGAATGGCTGACTGGTGACAGAAGAGGCTGTGTCTCGGCAGCCCTTGCTGTGCAAAGTCGTACGTTGAAAGGGTGGGAGGCAGGAGGTCTCTCTTTGGTTGTACTGCAGTCAGTGCAGTCGGGTGTAAATTGTATTTATTTTGAATTCTTTGTAAGGTTTGGATGTGCAGCATCCCAGGGCAGGAGGTAATGGGGGGGTGCTGGTGGCAGCAGAGCTCAGCTCCATCCTTGTCCCCATCCCTGCAGAGCCAGAGGGATGTGAAAGGAGAAACCACTGTGTATTGCCATTTAATCTCTCCGGGAGCCCCTAGCTAAGCAAACCACCCTCGGCCTCTGCTTAGAGCTCAGAATTTATAGTCTGTGAGAAGCTTGTGCTGTCAGGAAAATTAGTTACTCTGAGGCTGGGAGAATAAATATAGAAGTCAAGTTTCCTTTACCATCTCTTGCCTGGAGAGCATTGCAAAGCTGGTCCTCGCCAAAGCCAGCAAGAGGTTCAGAATTAGAACAGATTTTAAATAATGTAAAAGCTTTTGTGGAAATGTATTAGATTTCAAAGGGCAGATATTAAAAAGGCATAATGCAGGGCTATTTCTGAATTGCTGTCCTTTTAAAGAGAGAAAGACACGTTGTTTGCAAGAGATAAATGTGACATGAAGTGGGAAGCATGGTGGTCCAGATACAATGTTAGAGGTTGTAAAGCTCATGCTATTATTAATCATTCAGTTCAAGCACCTGTCTTGACAAGTGCAAGCACCTATATAACATTCCGATGACGGTAATGACTTCTAATGATTGTGAAAATTTATGTAAGGGAGAGCATTAATGTACTGATAGAGACTCTGCCTTGACTAGAGACCAGGTCCTCTGCCAAGGGACTGTATTTAGGCTGACCCATCTGCAGGGATGGTTGGGTAGGTGGGGATTTCATGGGTCCCTGGTCACCTGTGCTCCTCACCAGAGCAAAAGGCCATCGCTGCCGCTTGTGGCTGTGGTACTAGCTAGGCTGGTTCATCCTCAAATTAAATTCTCACAGGATTTATGCCACTTCTATCTGATCCTGACCGCTGCTAAGCACCCTTAATACCATTTTGAAGTAGATGGGAGCTGAGAGTGCTGAGGCAGCTCCCCACACCCAGTCCTTGGAGAAGGACACTCAGCTCGGGTGTGGAGTCGATTCCCTAATCAGTGCAGGTTAAACATTTGCTACGTGCTGTCCTTGCCCCTGAGCTGCACATGGTCCAGTGCAAGCCAGGGAAGCCACAGATCCTGCCCTCCCTCATGGGGCTGTGTTGTGTCTTTGCAGATGACAGAGGGCCGGCACTGCCAGGTACATCTCCTCGATGACAGGAACTTGGAGCTGCTGGTTCAGGTACGGACCCCACTCTTCTGGACACCCGTAGCTCAGTGCCAGGTTTCTCTGCTTATTTTCTTAAGCAGTGCTGATGTGCGAGTGATGTTTGAATCAAAGTTACATCTCTTACCAGAGCAAGCCATAGAAGTGGAATAAACAGGCGTGCTTTCAGGCATGCATGCCTTTCCTCAGACCTGAAATAGCAGGAGAGTTTCCTTCAGGCGTTGGTGCATGTTGGGCAAAATACCTGCCATCAGTTCTGCATTCAGTTTTTCATCTGCTTTCACCAAATTTCAAAAAGCATATTAAATGCACCCCTCATGGTGGTGTCGTTTTTGTAATTTAGAAGGGGAGAGGAGTTTGTATTTTTGGGGATGCGCTTTATTCCTGTAACAGAACTCAAAGCACAAGATCCTCTAGTACACAATATTTTCTTAATTGGAAAATCCCTCCTGCTGTAAGTACAGGAAAGCCTGAGCTGCCTCTTCTATCCTCCAGAAAGAGGAAAGCAGCAGTTTGTCCATGCTCTTCAGCTTGATGTCGCAGGTTAAGTACATAATTACTTCCCTGTGCTCTTCACATCCCACGCAGGTCCACAGAGACACTGAATCTGTCTGCTGAGTCTGATGGAGCCACTTCTGTATTGAGTTGTACAACAGGGTTTTAACTTGGCCACATGTACTTAAATGGTAGTATTTGCAGATAAAATTTTTATTATATATGAGAAGCCTGGACTGAAATTCATTAAATTATTTTTATTCAATAGCCCAAACTTTTGTCTCGGGAGTTACTGGATCTGGTGGCCTCACACTTCAACCTGAAAGAAAAGGAATATTTTGGCATAACGTTTATAGATGATACGTAAGTATGTTCATTTACTTTAAACAACTGTGTGATTATTCCAATGTGAAACCTATCCCCGGCACTGTGGAGGCTCAGCGTGATGAAAAAATTACTTTTTCTTTTGAAGAACAAAGATTTTCCTACCTTGTGCTGCTTAACTGAGGAAAGGGGAAAGCACAAAACAGAAAATATTTGGAAAATACCTTGCAGGCACAAACCAGAGAATACTTGTAAAATACTTTTGTGACGCTTTCTCTTTTCATGTTTGTCTCACAAGGTGAAAAAATTGATTCAGCAGTAATTTCCCACATGAACGCCCTCAGCTGTCCTACTCTGCACTTTCAGTAGCAACGAAAAGGTTTTACATTTATGTTCAAAATGAATTGCTTTGCACTTTAATCTCAAATGTATTATTGAGCCTTTTAAACGCAAACTTCCCTAGCAGCAGTGAAATATGAGGTTAGTCCTTCCCATAAACAACTTTTCTCTAGCTTCCCTCTTACTTTTAGGTATCCAAGCTATTCTGTGGACTAGCAGAAAGCTGCAAAAGCAGAACGTGCTGGAAATGCACAACCCTCCCCTCCCGGCTGCTGGGCTATTGGGAGCGTGCAGCGGTGTTGGGTGCAGTTTGTTGTGGGTGCTGATGCCAGTGGGGCAGCTCAGGCAGCCGCTGCCCATCCCCTGCCACCCTCCCTGGTGAAGGAATTTTACCTTCAGCTCCCCAAAAAATCTGGAGCAGAGCTGCTTAGGGCAGTAGGGAAATGGATTTGTGCACTAATGCAGCTTCTAAATAAACCTCTTGTTATCTAATGGGAATAATATCTTTCCTCGCTGCTCCCTGTTGCTGCCTTTTACAGTGTCCTGGGTGGAAACCTTCGCCTACAGATTGTGTCAGAGCCGTGTTTGGGGCCACTCTGCTGAGGCATTTTCCATTTGAGGGCTCAGGACTGGCCCTGGGGAAGGGGCTGGTGTTTAGGGAGCTGGTAGGAGCTGCTCACTCCAGAGCCCCAACCGCAGCAGTGTTATTTTCACCAGCCCCTCTCATCTTGGGCTTTCCCTAGAATATATTTGCCACATCCTTGTCCTTTCAGACATTGGATATTGCTTTCTTCCACCTCTTCTGTAAACCCCCTGAGGATGCTGTTTGCACTTGGCTTATTTTTCTCCTAGAGAAGAGCTGCCATTAAATTCTTCTAGAGGTTTTTGGTTGCTGGTGTTCCCTCCTGGTGATCTTTAAAGTGCTGCCAGGGGATTACCTAAAAAGCTGTTGGCTTCCCCAGAAACACCAGTGGGACTCCAGAGGCTGCTTTGGGTGTATGGGGCTGGGCTGGGTGCTTAGAGGGAGTGTGTGGCCTCTGGAGGGCACCCATGTCCCAGCCTTTCAGGGCAGCCACAGGCCTCTGCGCTCCCCCTCAGCCCCAGGGTCCTCAGGGAGGTTATTGGGGTTTGGGGGATTTTTCTTTCTGGCTTCTTTCCCACTTCAGAGAAGCTGCTGCAGAGAGACCTGTTTTCTACAGCTGCCTCGTTTAATGAGCGTGCTTGCAGTAAACCCCTCTGCTCCAAAAATGCGGTTTTATGTCACGCTGGGACCGGGGATGGTGCAGAGGTAGTGGGGGATATGGCAGCAGCGCTGCGCAGTCCCTGTGCAGCAGAAGAGATCAGACCCGTTTCTGCTGCAGGCAAACATCCAGCCTCTGCTACAGAGCAGTTCCCCCCCGCTATGATGTGAGAAGTCAGTGGAAGTGTTCCCATCTATAGCAAAGGAGGGGATTTCAGTAATATTTAGCTTTTCTGGATGCCATGCTATGATTTCTATGCTGCAGCTGAAAATATGACTGTGAAGAACGTTCTCTAGCATCCACAAGTGAATGACATCAAAATCTGAAAGTTAGGGAAAAAGGAAATATTTTGATGATATGCTTCTCTACCTCAGAGCTGAATCTCACACTTTTTAAAGTAACACTTCAAAGACAGAAAAGACCCCCTTTCTGTATTTCCCATCTCAGTTTTTAACCACCTCGCCAACCTGTTTCTGTAGAGGTCAGAGCGTTTGGCTGCAGCTGGATCACAGAGTCCTGGACCATGACTTGCCCAAGAAACCAGGCCCAGCGACTTTGTACTTTGCTGTTAGGTGAGTAATTGTTTCCACAGAGAAAACATTACCACTTGGGTTTATTTATTACCAGGGGGGTTTTGTTAAAAAGAACTGATTACAGATTTGATAAAGGAAATAAATGTCAAAGCGATATATTATTTTTGGAAGGAGATTAGGTCCTGGGTAAGTGCTGCTCTCTTTTGTGTTTAACAACAAAATAAGGTAGTTTGGAACCTGCTACTTTTTAAACTGTTACTAGTACATTGTTTCTATTTCTTGGTTTAAACCCCTGTATTTTAAGTACCTTATTTGCCTGCCTTTAATAGTGCTAAATTTTAATACAGTTTGATTAAACAATTGTACTCACTTTTACTTCTTATGCTTATTTAAGGGTTGTCTGTACTTGAAAGGGATTGCTGATGGTTTCTTTGCTCACACAGCTTAAGCCAGTCCCCAGGAGAGAATAAAATCTCTGGCAAAGTGATGATTTTGGCCAATGTAATTGCATTACTTTAGGGCTTTTGCTGGCAAACATCTGCTGGTTAAGGGCCTGAAAAAACCTATGTCCTACAAGACAAAGCTGTGCTGGCAGACAAGTCCAAGAATCATATTCATAATATTGTTGGAGATTTTGTTTTCCTTACAATCTATGAGGAAAATGAGAGCAGACTGACCTCATTTGCTTTTCATATCTTGGTAAATTTATTCCTTGTGTGCTAATTACTTGAAGCATTTCCAAGGCAGAGCCTCTCATAGTTGGGTCGATTGGCACCGTCACCTCGTCATGTCCTCCACACCCTCGTCGTTGAGGGGATGGTTCAAACAAGTGGCACTTTGTTTTTGCTGAATTTGTGCTTATTTGTGATGAAGTTCAGAGCTTCTTTTCCCTTCCCCACTTTCCACAGAAAGAAAGAAAATAAATTTTAAAAGGGATGATTAGGTCTTTGGTATATTCACTGTGATTGAGGATCTAGGAGGTTAAAATCTATGACTGCCCAAGAAAGCTGTGAAGGCAATCATATGACTTGAGCATTTCTTTGTTTGGGATTAATGCTGTTGGCTCAGGACATTCTTTTTGGCCCTCTCTGCAAGGCAGGATACACAGACACCCGGGCTAGAGTTTGTGTGAGGAGTGGGTTTGGAAAGATCAAGTTCTAGAAGCTAATTTTAAGCCTGACTTCTCCGGGGTTGAGATACACAAAACAAGCAATTAGGAGCCAAGGAGGTGGGCAGCAAATGAGAAGCAGAGCAGGAGGAGGATGCAGAAATAATGAGACACATAGAAAATAGGTATTCCACCAGCAAAGCCACTTCAAATATCTGCAGTTTGCTACTTTGTTACTACTTTTTGGATAAGTGACTCCGGGTCTTTGCTACGTGGCATGTGCCTGGGATGGTTAGTTCAGACACTTCTGGTGTGAACACACTTGCCTTGTCATAGCCTATTGCTTAATTAAACTCCCATGAAAGCAGCTGAAATACATCGTTGCAGCTGTGGGTGTCCAGGGATTGAATGAAAAATAGTTGGGCCTGTGGTGAGTGGCATGGAGGGGATGGGCAGAGAGCCCCAGCACTTGTCTCTGGTTCCCCTGGATCATCTCCAGCCGTGCCTGGGGTGACAGCGGTGGCTGCCGCTGCAGGGACAGGGTGTCCCTTGGGCTGGGCGAGCCCTCCTGCACGGGCCATGCCATCTTGCATCTACTTGCTTGGAAAGTTCAACAGTTAAGAGAATAAATACTGCTTCGGGGTCACTTCTGTTTGAGATGCAAGTATAAGGAGGCAGGGCAGTGAGCTGCTGTTCTCATCACAAGTGGCAAATGTGCAGCAGCTTCAGTTCTCAGTATCTGTTCACTGGACAGTTTCCAGCAGCAATACTGGAAATTGGAGGGATCCCCAGATACTTGGTTATAGCCCTCCTTTTGTTCATAACTCCTTGGTCCTCAACTTTTGCTGTTCAGTAATGAAACACATTATAATCCTTTCAAATTGTAATTATTTTCCTTTAACTGGCATAAACTCAATCTCGTCACATAAGTTTTCATATGGTACACACAGCTGGTGACAGGCTCTATAATGCAGATTTAGGACTTAAAGTGGCACTCTGGTTTCAAGGATGTCAACAGAATTTGAAATAAAAGCAGAACATGCACTTCATGGTGTTCCCAGACATGCCTGTCATTACCTGAACATCCTTATCTCTGTGGTCCAGCGTTCCCCATCTGTACAGTGGTGATAAGAATATGTAGCTTGAACCACGGAAGAAATAAAGCATGTAGATCTGGCTGGAGTGGGGGGCAAGACCTGCCCAGTGCCCTCACCCTAAATCCATAGATCCTAGTCTCCTGCTCTGTACCAGCAATGATTGGGAGCTACCTCTCTTCAGAGCCAGGGGTACTATTCTCCTGAGGATAAGTCAACTATGCCTGACTCAGAGTTGAAAGAAACTGCAAGTGAAATAAAAAAAAAAAAAAAAAAAAAAGAAACTGCAAGGAAAATATCACTTTTCTGGTGCATTGGAGGGAAGAAGGCTTTAGCAGCCTGAGGAGGGTCCATGCTGTGAAGGGCCAGTCCAGCAGCAGGTTGGGAAAGGATGAAGAGTGAAGTCCTGCCCTCTGTTCCGTGTTTCTGGAGAGAAACACTCAAGTGTATCTAACGTGAAGCTTAACAAAGCTGTTGGAAAAAAAAAATATATCAGGTGCAGTCAAGAGATGGTGGAAATTCCTGTGGCTCCTACATTTCTCAGTGAAAGGTGACTCATGGAAATGTAAAACAGCCTTTTAAATGTCTGGGGAAAGCTGCTGGGCTTGAGTCTGCCCTTTAGACAGGCTGCATGCCTGAAAAATGGGTAAATTATCTCCTTGTCCTGAAGAAGCGTTCTGGGGAGTGCTTTAAAATTAATTTGATGGAATGTGCTGTAGGAATGCGAAATAGTAAAACAATTACTATTTAATATATTGCTTGTCTCAAATCACAGCATAAATACTGCATACTTTCCTAACTAGTGCAGCAGGTGCTGGCTTTGCTTCCTACCATGCGCTCCGTGCTGCTGCTGTCACTGTGGACTTCTTCCAGTGTCTTGCAAATCACCTACCCCAAGAGATCAGTGGCTGGAGCTTGAGGCTCTGAGGAGCCTTGGGAGCTCCATGGGGCTGCGGGAGGGATTGGCCTGGTTCTGATAAACACAGAGAGCTGCACGCCCTGTGCTGGCCATCCAACCCGCCTGCTGTCAAAGGTAAAACATTGAGAAGGCTTGGTATGGTCTGCACTGCTGGGGAGGGGGGTGGTGGTAGCCCAAGTCTTTGACTGGAAAAAAAAAAGTCTACCTTCTGTCTAGCATCACATAGGAGAGTCTGGACCCAGCGCCTTCATCCTCTGTAAGGAGCTGAAGTACAGGTACCCTGCATTCAGATCCAGCTAAAGGAGGATTGACAGGGCCACATTTGCACAAATCTGTATCGCTTTAAACTGACTTGGCAGTTCCACGCTCGTTAAATTATAGATGTGTTTTCTCCACACCATTTAGTGCATCTCAGCACTGTTTGGTGTGGTGCCCCGAGTGAGTCATGGAAGCACGCAGGCAGGTTGTGTGCAATTTTTTGCAGAGTGCCAGTGGCATACGTGATGTTTGGTGTAGCTCTATAACAAACTGGGACCCGTCTGCCAAGCTTGGCTGGGCCAGAGTTAACCAGTAATGGGCTTGCTTCTGTTGGTGTGTGCCTCTGCACCCGTGGCCCTGGGAGGAGGAAGCCAGGGCTGGGGAGGAAGGCAGCGAGCACGGTGCAGAGTGGTGGCTGTAAGGCTGAGCCAGCTGCAGCCCTTCCATGTAAACCCCTGGTTTTGGGGCACCCATTGCCATTAGGATGGATGTGCCCAATGGGATGGAGCTGACCCCCAAAGTGTTCCTTGTGTGTTTTTTCTCACTTGTCTCTGCTTGCTTGGAGCAAAGTTAATGGCTCTCAGCCCGTGGCTGCTCTCTCCCAGAGGAAGGACAGGGCTGCTGCCAGCCCCACTCCTCCAGCAAAGCGCTGGGGCAGCTTCCCCACCTGCAACATGCCATTTGGAGTTACCTTTTCCACTTCAGTGTTTTTTATCTGCATAGGAAGGGTGGGCTTAGCTGCTTTAACTTTTGACAGGGTGTTCAAATGAGATGGGAAGTCATCAGATATCTGTGATCTATTGACTGTTGGCTCATGATTTCCTGCTTGTTCCCTCCTAATAGTCAGGAAATGAAGTGCAGTAGCTCATAGTTCCTCTGTGCTATTTTACTATCAGAGAACAAGGCACTGAGGAAATAAAATGATTTGGGAAGATGAAACCTATTCAAGAAAGTAACGTTTTGTTTTTAATTTTCAGGTTCTACATTGAAAGCATTTCCTTTCTCAAGGACAAAACCACAGTTGAGTTATTCTTTCTGAATGCCAAGTCCTGTGTGCACCAGGTAAGCCCCAGCATTCCTTTGGAGCTTCTTGTGCATCTCCCATTTATTGCTGCTCTGCCACCTACACAGTCGTGCAAACTTGCTAGGAGCTGTGTCTGATTTCTAGATCTTACTGAAGTATTAAAAACTCAGCGCGCTTTCTCTCTTCCTTCACTTAAATGCTGATGCTCTAAGCAAACAGTAAGATGATGATTGTTTCCTTGTCCTGTTTTCACAGCCCCACTGTGTGCTCACTGCACTAGGATAGGACTTAAATACTCAAAAGATGTTAAATTGTTTGAAATCTGGATGGTAACTTCACAGATAGGATCTGTCTCAGTGGCATATTGTTCTATATACTGCATAGTAAATGCTCAAGGCAAGCCCCCTCTTCACTGATCTTGAGTCAAACTTGTCTCAAGAACAAAAACCCTGTGAGGATAGTCCTGTTCTGTGAACTTGGCTCCGAGTTCCCTGATTTCCTGCCTTAATTCAGTGAAGTAGTAAAGCAATAAATCCTATGAAGTAGTAATCAAAACTAGTTATTAAAATATTTATTTACTCTCTGGTTAAGAAGCTTCTACTGTTTTCTTAAAATGTTTGAATTGGTAGAACATATTTTTAAAAACACCATATCATGATAGCCAAAATATTAAATAAGGTTGATGTGCTGCAGATTCATTTTGGTCTGAAAAAAGGGTGGTGTGGCAGCCACCTTCAGCGTGCCCCTAATAAAAGGGTGGTGCAACAGCAGCTGCAGTTCAATGAGCTTTACTCTAGCAATGCCTGATGTTTCTGGGATTTTCCAGTTAATGTCAAACTCTGGCATCTGGCTTTTTTTTGTTTTTACTTGTGGTTCAATCAGTCTAAAAGGGTCAGTCAGTCCTTATAGACTTCTCTTGAAAAACAATCCTATATCATTAGGTGGTGGTGGAGCTCAGTGTAGCTGGCCAAAGTTTTCATCTTTAATATGCTTCATATTTTAGAGAATTCTTATTCAATATCAGTATTTGTTACTTTACGGTGGGATCAGAAACCTGATGTGAAAGTGGTTAATGGTGAAGTTGTGACTGTGGTTTATACAGGAATTGCTTTCTGGAACAGTGGAGGAAATTGGGGCCTTTTTACAAAATGTTAAAGTTTTAAAGGTGTTTGTAGAACTTGGAGCTTCACTGGTTAAGAAGAGTAAAAAGAAAATCTCCATTTGGCATATCTGCCATGTTAAATGAAGGGTCTTGGCAACTTGTAGTCATCCTTTCAGGGAAAGCTGGAGCACTTTAAGCAGAAAGTGCAAATAATTTTGGAATTGGAAAATGGATCTGGTTTTAGGATGGAATGTGAAAAATGCCATTGCTATTGAAACACAAGTGCTGTCAACATCAAAACATTCGGTGCAAGTATATGTGTTTATACGGATAAAATATAAGAAAAAGCAAAGGAAGAGAAGCATAAAAAAATCCTTCCCTCACTGATCATAAGGATGCATGTCATGAAACCAATAAGGAGTCACTTCTGGCCTGGATAAATATTATTCTTCAGGCAGTGTAACTTCATATTATTGAAATGAAGTGCTGATAGCTGGTGATGCGCGGAGTGCCACAACAAGCAGACTGCATCATCCAGTTGAGTTCAAGGCTTCGGGAGCTGGGAGAGGTTTGAATGAAGGCTGGTTCATATTTTTCCCCCATGGCTTCAGGCGTGTTCTCTAATTGGTAGCAACACAAAGTGCTGATTTCCCTGTTCCCGCAAGCAAAACTGCCAATAGCAGAGAGGGTTTTCTGTTGTGTTCGGTTTCGGTGGGCAGCGGAGAGATGAGGAGCATCGTTGCTTCCCGAGAGAAGGACTTCTGTGGGCAGTGCCAAACAATTCTGCACGTAATAAAAGCTGAGAGCACCCAATCTGCCTGCAGAGCTTTGTGCTGGGTGGTTTCACAGCCCGGATTCAGCAAAAGCCAGTTTATTTACTTTCAAGGTACACTTGGCCCACTGGCTTTTAACCTTCAAATTAGGTCTTTTAAAAATATTTTATCCTACTTGGTAAGCTTACGGTCAGTCTCTAGGTTTCAAATAGTGCATGAAGTGCACACAGGACTGTTTGTCATTTTTAAGCCCACGGGACGTGGACGAGAGGATGCACAGAGAGGGATGCGGTCGCACAGCGTGCGTGCTCCCGCGGCACCGCCGGGCCACGTTGTGCTGCGGGAAGGAGCCGCGGGGTGCAGGACGGGCAGCGCTGGCTCCTGAATGTGAGCAGAGATCCCCCACTCTGGTGAAGCAAGGGGCTGATGCTCCCTGGCAGTTCTCAGTCATTAATCCTGCTTGAGGAGGTTAGACCTGTCTCAGCTTACTTTTTTTTTTTTTTTTTTTCTCCGCTCCTTTCCTTGCCGCATGTATGAGGAAACCCCAGTGTCTTTAAAACCAGCAACCCGTGCCCAGCCCCTGTGCTCTGGGGTGCTCCTCAATGCATGAGGTATGCTGGAGGATGCGTTATCAGGGCTGTAGCTTAACCCAGATCTTTGCGTGAAGCTTCTGCTCTGTGTGGGCCAGGAATGTGGCTCAGAGGATAAATGCTGCAATACCTGGGGTGTGAGAAGACCTGCGTGGGTAAGATTGCTTAAAAGCCAGTCGTGTGTTTTGCTTTCACAGAGTTGTTTCCAAAGTTTTCACAGTAGCTTATTCCCTGTGGGAGTCAATGTGCGGAAAAGTCCAAATGCAGGGTGGTGCAAGGGTCTGATGCTTGAAGGAGTTTGTGTTTGTGCCCTTTTGACATTCCTGAGTGCCAGAATGTGTTGACAGCACAGCAGTGTGTAGGTACCTGCACTTCCATGGTTTGTGCGCTTTAAAGCAAAATGCTTTCCTGAGCAGAGTGTGAGAGATACTGCCCTGATGTGAGATGGTGCATGTTGGTGCTTCTGCTGGCACGTAGGATGTGCCACGAGGCCCAACTGAAGGCTCAGGCGAGTACAGCCAGTGTGCTGGCAAAGCTTTGTGCCAGTCCCTCCTTGGGAAGGGATTTATTTATGGGTTATAAGGTTCAGAGGCTGCATCAGAAATGTATCTGCAGTATTCTTTGAGAGATCTGTGGGCAGTCCTGTGTGTAAAATCCTGTAAGTGGCTCTATCTAACCAAACAGAATGGGATATCCTAAATTTGGCATCTCTGGGTTTAGGCTGGAGCTGGTGGGCAGTGCCCCAGATGACTCCAGAGAGGTTTTGCTTGCAGCTGAATAGAAGTTCAGAATAAACAATACAGTGTATTAAATACATCATCAATTATATGACATTACAAAATATAGTTTCTGAATAATAAATAATGGAATAAAAACTTGCATAAAAGTTCTGAAAAGGATGAAGGCTGGCTTGGTGCTCTCATGCTCTTCCTCACCTTTCAACTCCCCATTCCTTCCTGCAAATATCTCTGCTCCTTTTTTCAAATCGGGTACCACTCTCCCCTACCAAGGGTCAGAGGAATCAGGGACTTGTGCATTTTTCAGTTTCTGTAGACATTTTGGCAAGGGAGAGGCAAGATAGACAATAAAATATCTGCTGCCAAAACTGTATTTCTTTCTATTCCCCACCCACTCCCCCACTTCCGTGCTCTTCTATGTAATCAAAGCTCCTTTGTGCATCTGGGATCTTTGCTGCCACAAGCCAGGTTTGTGCATCCTCTACAACCTGCGTGGTTCCCTGCCCAGTCCCCTCTGCCTTGCCCTCAGCTGCTGCAAGCAGCTGGGGAGCCCCCTTTGCCCAAAGAACAAGTGAGCTGAGACCTCATTTTTTACTACTGCAAATCATGTTACAGCAGCGTTACAGTTCTGCACCCAGATCAAAGAATCACTGTGCTCTGAGTGTGAGACGTCTGTGGCTGCTCCCTTCCCTGCACCCCCATCTTAACTCACCACCCCATCAGCAGTGGCATCTTTTTTCTGCAGTGTAACGTAAAGCTGCTTTACACACCTGGAGAATAACTTCCTTTTGCTGGATTTGCCAACACAATCCATTCAGCATTTTCTGGCCTTGCCCTCCCCATGTCTCCTTGCATATCACCCGAATGCAACATTTGCTGTTCCACTTGTAAGGGCACCCAGAGTTCCTTCTCTGCTGGTGCGTGCATAAACCTTGGCTGCCAGCTGATGCTGCCAGTGCTCTTGCCCTACCCCTTCTTTCATGTCAAGCTGCCCATTTTGTTTTATTTATTTATTTTTTCCCCCTGGTCTGATGCTGCAGTCCCCAGGCCCTCTTGGTCTTGTGTGGTCCAGTCAGCTGCCTGGCTTCTGCTCTCCAGCATCCGTGCTCTTTGGGCTGGAGCTTGGAGAAGCTGCTTCCAGTGCCAGGAACAGCTTGGGCCACTGAGCAGGAGGTGGGAGCTGGTAAAACAGATCTCCAGGTCTATGGAAGGACCTCCCTGAGACTTAGTTAAAAGTTTGTTTATCCATGTGTATTTTGGGAAAATGCGAAGGCTAGAAGGATGCTTTGTCTATGTCTGGGCTCTGTTTTCTTACATGCCTGTCTTTTTCCAAGGCTTTAAGAACTGCTGCCTGAAAACCTTCAGTGGTGACAACTTCAATTTAAAAGCTTTCTGTCCTGTCATGGACTTAAAGAAACTGGGTTTAGATTTATAGCTATGTCTGAAATCTACTGTACAGCTGGAATTTAAAACAGTGAAAGCCTAGTGCTTGGTTTCAGGTGAAGTGGGTATCTTGGAGTTGATGTGTCTGCACAGGGGTAAGGGAGCTTTGTAACATGTTCAGTGTGTTATTGCACAGCCCGTGACCATAGCTGGGTTACTTTTAAGGAGGTGGGTCGGAACTGGTCACGCACATGTTGATGATAAATTTGGAAAGATAAATTAGTCTTTTCTTTCAAAACAGCCAAGTTTGGAAAAATAACACCCTACTTGGCTAGCAAAGCACTATCAAGTTTATTATACATTAGAGCTAACTTCCATATAGCTCCGAAGCCATACGGTTGACTCTTTGCCAGTCCTTAAAATATGTTCTGTAAACTAAGATCTTGGTCAAGTTGGCTGTGTTCCCCTTTTCCTCTCTAAATTTGGGTGTCGGGGGCTTTGTTTATTTAATTTCCTATTTGTTTCAAGGACTTCTAAGAATTGCTTTAAAAAAAAAAAGTTAAATAAAATGGAAGTTTTTGGAGGGGTCTGTAACTGATGGCTTTGTGAACAGCAATGCTTGTGAGCACTTGGCAGCCTGAAGACCAGTGCTTACCAAGAAGAGCTGTTGAAACAGACCCCTGGTGTGAGCATAAAGTCTGGCTGACTTCCAGCTCGTGGAGAGCAGAGTGGTCATATATCAGAGAGCTCTCGAAAGTTTTATAACAGATATTTCCTAATTCTCCTCCATCTCAAGGGAAAGGGGAGCGTTCCCATGCAGCCTAGTAACACAGTGTAGGCTGATCCTAGCCAAGGCTATTGAAATACGCTGTCCATTGCCTGTATTTGCTCTTCTGCTCCCAAAGACGGCTTGTGTGAAGTCCAGCATGAGGGTCAGCGTGACCAGTTGGCCTTCTGCACCTTTGGGATTATCTTCCACGGGTGCTGGCATCCATTTCCATGGGCCAAACCCTTCAGCAGCATGTCAGTGGACAAGAAGGATGAGCATGGTCATGGCTGTGAATAAAATGTGAGAGGAGGAGGCAGGACCCTCGTGGTGATGTGAACTGGCAGATGTCCATGGGCCCTCCCTACTTGTTAGCCCATGAGACCTCACATGGGGCTGTGCTGGTGGCTTGGGGAGGGACTTGGCTGTGGTGTGGGTAGAGTCAAGGCAGTCCACACCTCTAAGAGTGGTTGAGGTTGGTCCAAGGCTGCCTCTAGTTAAGGTGATGGTGCCCCAGGGACCTTTGAGGCTCTTGACAGGGGAGGTGTAGGTTGTATCCCAGCTGGGCTGGCCCATTGCATGTGAAGGCTTCATTGGTTTGCAGCCAAAGTTTCATACCTCGCATCTCTTGACGCAGTCACATCCTGCTGCGTCTAACTACCAGTGTTAATTGCAATGGAGAGTTTTGCACCTTTGATCTCCTGGCCACAGGGTAAAGATGCTGCAACAGCTCAGCCTGTTCTGTTGTTGGTGCATGTTGGGTATCTCACCACGGTGCTGGGGTAGGAAAGCAAAAAGGCTCAGATTCTGTGTTAAGTCTAATGACGCTTGCAATATACCTGGCTTGCAAACAGGGAAGTCTTTATGTCCTTCTCCCATTCTCTGCTTTTACTCTTATATTAATGCGGAAAAAAAAAAAAAAAAAGGCAGCACTAAATGTGCTCCTGTTGCACTGAACTGCGCAGACAAGTCTCAGAGTAGCTGCTGCTGTCCCTGGAGTTTCATCTAAGTGTTGGCTGAAGTGCAAAATGCAAGCAAGGGAGGTAAATGAGGGTGGCTGGCAGAGACAGTAAAATAAAGGGCGTAACAGAGAAACCTGAAACTTTTGCTCACCATGAGGCACTACTAGGTTGTTTCTTTTTTTTTTTTCTTTGCCTGGGTTGGCCTAAGCCACTGAGGTGGGAAGCAGCAGGTCCTGCCAGGAGAGAGCTGTGGTGGCCTCTGCACATGCACTGAGCTGTGTTCAGTCTCAGGTCATGCTCTGATACGGGTAGGAAGGGCTGTGGGGTTTAGTGGATGAAATGAGAGATGTTGTGGACAATCTAAATGCTGTGAAGCAGCTGCGAGGCCTCTGGAGCCATCCAGTCTGCATTCCCCTGTGGGGTAAGTGCAGCACGAGTGCAAATCTGAAGTGGTCTTTTGAGGCGGGTCAGAAGGACCAGACTTCAGTTTGCTCCTGTAAGGGCTCCTGTCCTGCATCTCCTGCTGGTTTAGTGCTTCTCCCTAACGTGCTGGAGGCAGATCCTGGCTTTGCTGTGCATTTTCTCATCCCAGCATTTCTGTCTTCGGGAAATTGGTCCCAGCTGAGATGCTCAGCACAGTTGGGAGCTTTCGATGCAGAAGGGACAGGGATGGGACATCTGTTGTATGGCAGGGCAGCGTGAACAGCAGGTGACACCGTGGGGACTGAGATGTGGGCGTGAATGCCAGTGAGCAGGACAGGCGCTGTAAAGATGGAGGGTTATTTGTTCCCTGTCATTGCCTCCTCGGTGTAATTACCCAGCACAGCCACATGAACAGAGCGAGTTGTTGAATTAGCCTGACCTAGTTCTTCCTGCACTGCTCCACTTGTGTCGTGGAACAGGTTGTGGCCAACAACCACTCCCCAGCCTGTCCCAGAAGCGCAGGCTGCCCTGTGCATCCTCTGTTCCCAAAGAAGCCATAAATGCTGAAAAGCTGATAAGGTTTCTGCACTGCAGGGACTTGCCTTTGCATCCTCTGGCTGTCAGGACACATCGTGGGGTTACTGGATCCCTTGTGGGAAGTCACAGTAGTGCTGGGTTAAGGGCATGGGTGCTGGCATCATTTTGTTCACTTGTGCTGGGCCCACACCCAACTAATTACCTCCCTTGGTTTGAACACCTTGTTGCAGATGTTTGGGTCTTTCCCTCTGTGTAATTGCACCCTTCTTTGAGTTTGTTTGGGTTTTTTTAAATCACCTTTCAGTAATCACAGGTAATTATATTCAGTATTGTGGCTGTATTGAGGCTATTCAATCATAGTATGTGTATTTGGGGGCATCTTCAGTTAATATACATTTTTAAAGGGGTTGGTTTGAGGGAAGAGGTGTGTTGGTATCTCAATTTTCAAATCTTCAGGTGAAATGTTTTTGTTGTCAGCCTTTAGCCTTTGGAGGTTACATGTACTTTGAAGAAACCATCTCAGTTTTCACTTCTTGCTCTGACTCTTCAGAGTTAAACATGATTGTTCTTGTGTTGCTTATTTTTTTAAAATGTGCTTTCATCTGAGTTTACTGTCTAAAGATGTGCTTAGCACAGTTAATGCTCATATGACTGTCTTCATTCTTGATCTGTTTTCATCAGGGTTTCAGACTTGTATCTCTAGGACAGTAAATTCTAGTGGTGTTGCTGTGTCTAATGAGGGCTCACTGCTCTATTCATGACTGATTTTGTCATTTTTATCACATTCATAAGTCTATGTCTGTGCAGCAAAAGGCTTGAGCTCCCATCTGAACTGGGGGCTAAATTCTGCCCATGGGCACTGAAGGCAGTAGTTGGTCTTTACTGGATGCTGAGATAGTAACCTATTCCTGCTCTACAGTAACTGCCACCTCATTGGGACACCTGCTACAACCTTTTGTTATTCTGGTGTTTGTCAGTATGGCAAAAGGTACCACCTGAATCAGCTGGACCAAATGCAGTGTTTAGATAAGCCAGCGGCCTTTTGGAAAGCTATGCAAGGGACTGAATTTGTCTCGCTGGTTAAAATGATTGGTCCCTGTGCAAACTCTAATTGAAAAATATCGGTTTCATCCCCTCCCTGGAGCTGCACCCGCTAGTCTGCTTAAACTTATTTACATCTAAAATGTAGAAGACTCAGATCCCATTATCTGAATTACATCCATCTACTTAACCTTGTGCTAGTGACCTTGTTCCCACTTGGGATAAGTCTAGGAAAGCCTTCCATCTTCATCTTCAGCATGTGGCCATGAGAGCACTCACTGCCCTGGCTCCCAGGGCCCCCCACCCGCTCGCTGAAGTCCCTGCTTAAATTACCCTGGCAATTGCAGGCATTACAAATGAATCTTCTTACAGCCATTTTCCACATCTATTTCTGAAACTTGACCTTGCTATTAAAGTGATGCTGAAACAGAGACCTCCCATCCACCAGCCTCAGGGACAGAACGATGGTTATAAAATCCAAATATTGCCTGAGTGGGAAGACTTGTGGTCCTGCACTCCTGTGTGAGTGACCTGTATCACTATATGGATTTGTGTCAAGCCAAGGGCTGTCCAAACTCCTTGACAGCCCAGGTCTGGATTACATTATAGCAACGGCCAATTGAGGAACCAGATGGTAAATAATGTTATATTATGATGGAAAATAATTCCAGGCTTAGAGAGAATTGTCCAAGAGACTGTCACTTGTATAGTATTAGTCTGTTAGCTAAAGGCTGAGCTGGGCTTTGGGATGCCTTGCTTCAAATCCTCCCTCTGCTACTTAGCTGCTGCGTGACCTCAGGGCAGTCCCTTTGCCTCCCTGCATCTCTTCTTTGATTTTTGGCCCCTTTGAAGGGTAAGAGTCTTCCTGCTTGCTCTTTGGTTGTTTTGTTTTGGTTTTTTTTCGGTACAGAGTCTTCCTCAGAGTGGCCCCAGTTTCCTACCACTGTTACTGTATGGCAGTGTGTGATAATAATTAGGACTAGTCCACCCTGTTCTGAGGTTTGCAGCAGCTGAAGAGCCATGGTGGCACCCCTGCACCCAGGGTGTCCTGTTGGACCCCTCTGCTCTGGGTGAGACACCTTCAGTGCCTTGTTTGAGAGAGGTTAGGTTAGGGAAGGACCTTCTTACCTGTTCGCTCCTCAACACAGCTTCAAAGCGAGTGTGTTCAAAACTGAGGACATGGGCACAGCAAAACCCTTGCCATGTAAGCAAGGATGGAAACTTCACCTGAAGAAGGTTGTTCCCACTCAGCCTGATTGGTCTCCTAAAACCCTAAATGAAGTAGTTTGTGGGATTACTTTTAACGTTTGTGGCAGTGCCATAGTAGCCTAGTAAAGTGACCAGAGCTGCTTAAGGCTCATATTTAGGACCAAATAAATAAACACAGAAGAGCAGCCTTCGTAATTGCCATTGCTAATTAGTTAATGGTTGTGAGGTGCTTTGAAGATGAAAAGTGAAGAGGTGCTTGGTTATTAAGTCCCAAACACCCCTGTAATGCCAGCAGCAGCTACTGATATGGGTCAGCAGAGACTCCCTGCTGCAGTAGCTCACTGAATGGTGCAGTTTTTCTTGGAGCCAGCAACAAAGGGAAGAGGGCCTTTGATGTGAGAATTGCATTTGGATAGTTAAATCTCGATGAGTTTCTTGTAAGCTTAGAAGGTGATGAGCTGCCTTGGGGCAGGGAGATGCTCATGATGATGAGCTTTTAAGGTCCCTTCTGGCCCTGTTTTCCCTGATTTTGTGGTCCAGGGACAGATCTGCTGAACTAGAGCCTGTCTTTCCTGCTGAGCGGAGGATCCTTGTGATGGCGTTTTCTCGTATCTGAGATCCTTGTCTGCTGGTGCAGAGCATGGTGCTGGGATGACCTGAGCTCCTGCAATCCTCCCACTGCCCCAGTTGGCTTCAGAGGCCTGTTTGAGTAGATGCAATTTAAACTTAAAAAAAAAAAGGCAGCTCAGATGTGCATGACAAAGACTAACCTGATACAGACCTGGAAGTAACAAAGTGCCTTAAAATTGCACCTATGTGAAGAGTTTCTGGGCTATAGTCCTTGCCTTTTTTTATTAAGCATCAACATGAAAGAGATCTGACGGAAGGACAAACTTGAAGCTCTTTCTTTTTTTCCTCCCAACTTGTGATGTGCCCCTCCTCTTCTAATAAAATATGTCTGGGAATGCTTTGGAGGCTACTCCTGCATAGCTGTTGCCACACCTGTTGGGAAGGGGAAATTCCTCTTGGTCTGCTGTTGCAGAGCAGCCTGGGGGAGTGCTGCTGCTGGAATGTTTTACTGACAAAGCTGGCAAAAAAAAACCTTCCTTTCCCTGAAAATTGAATTATTTGTTTGTCTGCTTTTGAATTTAGGCTCTGTGGGCCTGACCTGCAGCTGTGGTAAATTAGCTCAGCTCCAGATGTGCCCTATATATTTCAAGATGTCATTTCCCTGTATCTGTATGTAATTCTGTAGATCTTCCTGCTATCCTGGTTTTGGCACTATTTCAGCATTCGTTCTGCTTTGTCCCCTCAGTCAGCCAACAGATCCTGGGGACGGAAGATGTGTTGGGATCTTGGTGGCAGGAGACAGGCACCGTGTCTACTACCTTCACTTGCAGAAGACCAATAAGAAAAAACCCCTCTGTGTTCATGGGCTGGTTCATGGGCTCAGTTTTGTCCTTTATACACAGTTTGCAGGATGCAGTAGGTGTAAGGGGTAGCTTTGACAACGCACGAGTCCAACTGTAAATACATCATCTTTGCTCTTCCAGTGTTACTGCTGGTCCCAGCATAGAACCAAGATCAGGATATTTGTTTGTAAAAAACCCTAACTTTGAAAGAGTGCACTTAAGCTTGGCAAGCAGGAAAAAACCCTGATCTTGCTGTAGGTTTAATGTTCTGGCATTTGAGCTGCAGACCTCCTGAAGTCACCGAGTGCACAGTGCTGTCAGGGAGTCTCTGCTGACCCAGGACCGGTGTGGGAGTGGGGTCAAGACACAGGTGCCTGCCAGCATTTGGGGGGGGAGGGGGGGGGTGTCCCTGCAATTTTTCTGAACGCTGCACACCACCAGTGTGCTTGCAGGAACTGGAGGCTGTAAGAGCCAGACAGCGTGGAGTGGAGCAGCTTATGAAACCCTCGTGTTGAATGAGTATTGCTTATCTAGCATCAGGGCTGTGAGTCCCACCGTCTCAACGAGGAACCGATGTCCCTGCCCTGGGGAGGGGTGGTGTGCTTCAAGCCGTAAAAATACCTCTCGTTCATCCCTGCCCCTTCACGGCCAGGGCTTGCGTGTGCTTTCGCGGGCGCGGGCAGATGCAATAACGCCGAATGCAATCGCAGATTTGTGATGAGAACACGCGAGGGGGAGGGAAGGGGAAGGGGAAGGCTCAGCCCTCCCGCGGGCGGGTCGCTCTGTCCCGGGGCGCCGGGCGGGCACCGGGAGCCGCCCCCCCCCCCCCCCCCCCCCCCCCCCCGGTTCTTTCCCCGTCCCCCCCAGCCGGGCGGGCTCACCGTCTGCTCTTTCCCTGCGCAGGGGCGGATTGAAGTGGGAAGTGAGACCGTCTTCAAGTTGGCAGCGCTGATTTTGCAGGTAAGCGCCTCTTCTTCCTCCCCAAAGCAGTGGGTCGGCTTTGACTTTTTTTTTTTTTTTTTTTTCTCTCCCTCTAGAAAGACAAAATCTTGCAGCGTTGTTTATAATCTCTGCATCTGCGGGGGGGAGAGCTAAAAAAGTTGGGAGCTGTTTTCTCTTATATACAAATGAGAGAAACGTCTATTTGGGGAATTTTTAATTGAAAGAGGGAAGGAAAGGAGAAAAACTAGTCAAGGAAAGTCATTAATGTGGGCGGGTTTCCATCCAATTTATCACTATAATTTAAATATGTTCTGGAGATCTGGGGAGAGTGTAATGCTGTAGCTGAATTTGCTATATTATGCCTGTGAATCCTTTTTTCAGAGCATGTGTTTCTGATTTCTCTATGTTGAAATATATTGTTAGTTTCTCCTCCCCTTGGTCAAGTTTTGTTGTACTCAGACTTAAACTCCGGTTATTTATCACTTTCTATGTAATAAATTTTTACCTTTAAAAAACGCTGAGATTTTTTGATCTGCCTGAACTCTTGTTTTAATCTCAAGTGAGCACAGTTCCTCTCGACTGCTGACCTGCTTGTAAAGCCGACCTTGAGCTGGCTGTGGTCAGCCAGAGAGAGAATTGTATTTCACTTCTTGTGCAGGAGAAGTGATGTTTGATTTGCAATGTAAAATTCAGCCCCATTTTGGAAACAGTTTTATTGATGGTGGGTAATCTACAGCTGGAAGTGTAAAGGGCCAAGCTCTGCTCTGTAATACATGCAGGCAGCCTCCGTGCTCTGCACGGAGTGTAACTGGGGTCAGGATCTGGCCACAGAGCTGTGGGAGTGGGGAAGTGAACAATGCTGGGAAAATCGAGGAGTTTTGAAGAGATCATGTTTTAATTCTGTCACTGTTTTTCAATTGTAGGAAGCTAAAGGGGACTATTCCAGGTAATAACATTTTCCTTTCTAATACTAGTGTGCTTGATGGATGTGTTTTTCTGTGTTGGCATTGTACTGCAAACAATCAAAAATGGGGGTAAAGTCCAGCCGCAAACAGTTGGCTAAAGAAAGGGCAATGTGCTGCTGGGCTGGATAAAATCTGAGTCTGCAGGGTGAGTAAATGCCTTTTGTGAGCAGGCTCTGAGTCAAGACTGTTTGTCAGGCCATCCCGCTTTGCTCCCCTCCCCGAGATGGGACGGGGAGAAAGCTCCCCCTCTTCCCTTCCAGTAAGCCTGTGCTTTGTGCTGTGGCTTGTGTCCCTCTGGGTGACCTTGCCCACGGCCCTGCCCGTACGGTGTCGGGGACACGGAGCCCGTCAGCTGCCCGTGCCGGAGATCAATGAGCCGCTTTCTTCTGCAGCTGCCCCACAGGGCCTCCCCCTTCCTGCACTTGACCTGACAGTTGTGTTGTAGCTGGGGTGCAACCCGGTTGCTGGGCTTTAGCTGTCTAAAGCTGCATCATCAGACCCGGCTTGCCCTTGGAGGGTACTTTTTAACATGCAATGGTTGAGGTAACTGGCTGCAGGGAGGAGGTGGTGTGCTCAGACCTCACAGAACCCAGGGAAAGACCTTCGATTAGAAACAGCTCACTAAGCAAATAGAAATTCAGAAGGTTGGTTTTGGTCACGTTAATATTTTACTACTTGCTGAGTTTCCCTATAGGGTGAGATGTGTGTTTACGCTTTAGCTACAACGGCTTTCAAGTACCATGCTTTGAAAATGCTCAGTAGAGAGTTATCTGCTCAGATGCAGGTAGCAAGTCATGTCAGACTGCCAGAGCCTGCGGCAGTGACATACTCTGCTTTTCCTTCAGTGTGCAGTTGTCAAATAGGTGCCAGTGCTGCTGCCCAAGACCCCTTCTCCAAATGCTATTGCCTTCTCTCTTGAAGGACATGCTCTGTGATGTCCATCACAACTTCCTTCTTCTTTTTGTTGGTGTGCTCTCAAGCCTGCAGGGAGGGAAAGATATCCTTGTGTCTAAGATCAGCTGGATGGGCTGCCTGTACAGACAATTTCTGTTCCTATTCGTGCTGTAGACCTGCTTAGTGATCCACAGTATATTGTTTATAGCTTCAGTGTGCTGTATTTTTCTCTAGAAAGACTGTTCATCTTGCCTGATCTCACAGGGACTCCCCAAGACACCCTAACTTAACTCAGTTTTAGGTACAGATTACCAGAGAACCGCTGTTCACTTGGCAAGAAGTAACTTGTTAAGCTGTAGCAAATGGCAGCATGTGCTCTCAATTCTCAAGAAAAGGGGGTTAAGGTTAAAAACTACCTTTGTGGTGAAAACCTCCCTTATGTGGTTTAGACTTAACGCCGACTCCTTATCATTTGCCATAAATAGATTTGTAAGTATTGCTTCACTTGCCCAAGAACTGCGTCTGTGGTTATTTTCCATGTCTCTGCAGACACGTTGCAAGGAGTGGATTGTCCGTGGTTACCTTCAAAAGTATTTAAAGAAAATTGGAGGGAAGAATAATCTACTATGAGTGATTTCCAAGTGCAGCTCTTCCCCTAACAGTTGCATGAAAATAGCTACAGCAATTGTTTCCTCTGTTAAACAAAACATATGTTATGCCTCCATAGCAAATGAGCAGGGCCAGCTGTCACAGACCACAGTGAGCGCACCACAAGTGAAGGAATTTCATTTCACGTATCACAAGTGGTCGTTTGGACCACCGCTGATAAAGCACGAGCTTAATTACCAGCATATCTTAAGTAAGATACTGAGGGACTGGTCTCCCCTGCCAAACTTGCCCGTGATACAAAGAATATGTCCTTGCAGTGGTGCTGCTTGTTGCTGCCGTTTGCAGTGTCTTGGGCTTGTGTTCAATGCTTCCTGTCATTTGTCAATTCCACTTTGAATCACTTTCTGGCATGTGGCTCTTGCACCATTTATGCGTACGTGAGAACACACGGGTTAATTTTTTTACATAGGATTAGTGCTGAATGAACACGAGTAGATACAGGAATTGCCTGAAGTCCTGGAGATGAGCTTTCTGGAAGTTAAAAACGGGCCAGTCCAGGCAACACTGGTGATCTGTCTGATTTTCTCACAAATCCCGTTGGGAGCTTTTCCATGGGGACACATCCCACAGTGGGGTCACTCCGCAATATTCCCGCTGACTTCAGCTTGGAACGGGCAGATCAGTACCAGGGTCTGAACGCTTCAAACTCCTGTGGCTCTGCAGTGACCCCTTTCCCAATCCACTGCTCAAATTCTCAGATAATGTCTTGATGGTAGAGAGCAGCAGTCCCCCGAGAAACACCCTCCCTTAGCCCGTGTTGAGTGGGTGAGCACATTCTTTTGAAATCTGTTTATTTTCAGTGAGCAAGCCTGACATGTGGGCGTTTGGAGAAAGTAAAAACTTTTGATTTCTACACCACAAAGGTCACTCCGGAGTGACTCTGCAGTCTGGTAGCACTGACAGCGTGACAATATCGGTGTCTTCAGGGTTTAGTCCTTGCAGGTGGTTTGCAGTAAGACCCCGAAGTTCTGGGCTGTTAGGACAAGGGTATGCGCCTTATCGTTTGGAAGGAGGCTTTATGTAAGATAAACCACCCAAGTCCCACTTTCAGAGAGCCCTGGCTTTTAAGACATCTTGATAAAACTTAAGTACATGCTTCAGCATTGGACTCACAGCCTGTCCATTGCATATGTGCCTGTTTTGGGCAGCTCTGGTTTCTCAAAGGCAGTCTAAAATGACTGCGGGAGGAATGATTAACAAAGAGGACAAGGGACCACGATCGGTGTAGCTCACCGCACACCCAGTTCCTTTTCCTGTTTGCCAAACTGGCGATCCCAGCCAAGATAATTTCCCTGGGTGTGTGATGAAGAGCGTGTCACGAGGATGCTTGGTGAGCCATGTCAGGGCTACCACAGGCAGAGCGGTTCCTCCGGGGAGTCTGGCACCTCTGCTCCCAGCGAGTCCTGGGATGCTGCGGGTCCCTGGCCTCTGCCTGACTGGGCAGCAACTGGGCAGGGTTTGCTCGAGAGGAGGGATGTAACACTTTGGTTATATTTGCTTTTCACCACTCATCTATGGTTTCCAGCTGGCTGCATCTCTGTTTAAACTGAATTCTTACCAGTTTTTCTCCAGGTCCTCTAATAAGAACCCAAAGAAAAGTAATTAGTCATTAGTAGTAGTTTTGAAACTGCATTGTTTGCAACTCATACTTGCAAAAGAAACAGAAAAAACTGCAAACCTGGTTTTACAGAATCTCCATTTTTAAACTCTCTGAAGGAGTTTTTAAAAGATAATTTAATTCCAGTTGCAGATTCTGGCATGGTTGAATTTTGGAGGGGAAAGTCCATATTCTATTTATTTTAGAAATTTTACTTAAATTTTAAAGAAAGTTAATGTCTCGGTGGGCAAGCAAAATAACTCAGTCTGGTAATTATTAATCATGTAAATATGCAACAATATAAATTGTTGTTTCCTTGGGAGATAAATGATTTAGCTGGTTTTAGTTTACAGACTAAGCATCTGCCCTTAAAAATGATGTGTAATAGTATATAGTATTATTTTTCTTTGTAGCTTGATGAAAGAGACAGTTTATAAAAGAGTTGTCCTACATGCTGTCTTCCTAGCATTAGAAAATAATTTATTAAAAACACATTAGCTACAGGGACTGTATAGGGAAAGTAACTTTTAAAAAAAGTTTATTTTTGGGCTGATAGTCTTGGATCGTATTTTCCTCAGTAACATTTCTAGAATTGAAACCCAGCCATGCTCCCTGAAACTTAATTAAATTGCTGGAGGAGGGCTTCCATTTTCTTTAAATAGCTGACGCATTCGATTTTGATTCTGGCCTGTGGGCTGCAAAGATAACTCCCAACTGGTATAACATAACACAGACAAAATAATGAATTCCTGATAGCTGACATGTCTGAGGCTCCAGGGTTTATCATTACATGGGTGATAAACACAGTTTGTAAAAGGAAAAGGTTTGTGTGAAAGATACCCCTGCAAGCTGTGGCTATGGAGTAATTGGTTCAGAAACTCCTGAATTTAAAAACTTAACTGAGGAAAAAATGAAGTGTTTGGTATACATGCAGAAAACTGGTATTAACAATTTGCTCCTAATTAAGAGTAAGTGCTGGTGATTAGATTTTTGTGTAGTGTTTGCTTGGGAAAATGACTCTTTTGCCAGACAAACAGGAAAACCTCTTGGTGGAAAAGAATGTGGAAATGATAACATGAACAGTGCTAGAAAATAGCTGCTTGAGAGAAGTTAATAATTGCCTGATAGCAAAGCACCTGTTTTCTGTACTGCTTACCCGGAGATTAAGGTAGCTTCAGAAACAGGACACACCTGAGATTTGTTGGAGGCAGCTTGTCCAGCCTGTTTTTGGAAATCTCACCACGTTCATATGACAAAAACTCCAGGTGTGGCTGTGTCCAGGGCTGAGATCAGAGCAGAAACACAAATTTGAACCAAATCTCCCAGTTGTTCCTACTTACCTCTCTAGAGTTTGCATCCTGGAGAGGTCTCGGAGGGCTCAAGGTGGGTCTGTGTGGCCCGCACGGAGCACACCTCGTGTGCCAGCCACCGGTGGGCACTCAGCCTGTGGGGCCAGGCTAGAACTGGCCTCAAGAAAGCCCTGAAATGGGTAGAGCATGGCTGTCAGGTCCCCAGCGCAAACCTTTTTGCTCCACAGACCTGCTCCTCTTAGGCTGCCCTGTTGGGAACTGTTCCCTGGAAGCTATTTTCCGGGGCCGTTGGGATTGGGGTTGGGTTACAAGGGGACATCTTCGATGGTCTGTGCGGAGGCTGAAGGCTCAAGCACAGTCTGGGTGCCCCTTTCAGCCCCCGAGAGTTTCCTTTGACATGTGTGGGTGAGTGACACAAAGGAGCTGGTGGATCACCGTAGGATTCACTCCCATGGCATCCATCTGGTGCCTGTCATAGGCAGCACTGTGGTTGAGTTTCTGATTTTGCTTTTCCATGCAAGTGCATTATTTTTAAATGCCCATGCACTGATATTTACAGAGGCTTTCTCTAGCGTGACCGCCTGCTCCCCGTGGGCTGTATCTGCCTCACTGGAAATCAGTGCTCAGCACTGGTGCTGTGGTTCTGCTCCTTGTGCTCCTTGTTTGCCCAGTGAGTCATTGTGTATTTTGCCTTTCAGCTGCGACTCTGCACACTCTTTCTTCAAATACCTCACTAGGCACTTGCTCATGAACCATTAACTCTCTCAGTCAAACCCAGCTGTGCGCTTCCCTGAGCTTGCTCTTTTGCAATAAAGAACTAACTTGAAACAAGATAAGCAGAGATTTATTAATTTAGAGCCTGTTTGCTGAGGAGATTGATTATTTATTTCACTTTATTTGGGAACGTATAATGAAACAAGGTAGTGAATAAGCAAGTTTTAGGGGAAGTCATGTTTGATATATAATTTCATGCAATGATAATGATTCCCCTATTTGACAGGTATTAGATACCCACTTTCCCAAAGGGAGCTCTGATTAATTGAGTATTATGCCCTCTTCAAAGAAATCTGGTTGAAAACTGCAGTAAATTTGGTCTAGCAGAGTAAAAGTCTTGCTTTTCTTGGTGAATCACTGCATTTCATTGTTTGGGGGGGTTGTACACCCCAGTGTACCATGAGGAATGGGTTGATGAGGACAGGCAGCAGCAGGCAGAGGGGAGCTGGCTAGGGAGCCCCTGAGCTCCATCTCCTTGAGCACTTCAGCGGCAGTTCTGACATGAAAAAGTTGTTCTCTCCTGATGCTTTATTTTTCAACAAAAGTTGGAAAGTCATTGTGTAAAGTAGATGCAATTACAAAAATATATTTAGTTAAGATCTTCATTTTCTACTAGAATTCAGACAGCAAGAGGTTATTTTTCTACTGGTGCTACTTGTGGATTCATACAGTTTAGGGTAGTCCAAAGCACACGTAGTCTCTGCATTGATGTCATTTTATTTTTTTTTTTTCACAACTTCCTATTTTAAAGCAGTTCTGTAAGGGCTCTCAAGGAATTAGTGTAATATGCTTATTATGTAGCAGATGAATTAAGCTGAATTAGGTAGAAGCACTGTGGATGAAATGAGCAAATGGATCGGATGAAGAGGAAAAAAAAAGTTTTCAGTAATTTAATAATCTGATTTTAAGGGATTTACTACTTGTATATGGCAGTGTAACTTTTAATATTTACACATAATTATGGCAGTTTGGTAAGGAGCATGCATTTTTTGATTTCATGTGCATGATGTTTTTATAGTTTCCTGAGGGGCAGCAAAGGGGTTTGTCCTCTTTCTTCAACCGTCCCTCCACAGCTCTTTCTTTTCTTTATTTTTCTTTTCCTTTAAGGCGCTTTTAAGTCAGGCAGTGCTATGGGTACAACCCAGATACCTAGGGTGGGCTTTTGTGTGTGCTGGGCATCCAAAGCTGATGAGAGACAAGGCAAGCATGGTGCCAGGAAACTATCATCCCCTATGTTGGCTCCCAAGCAGGGGATGTGTTGCTGTTGTAGTTGTTAGGCTTGGAGTAGCATCACAGCATCCACAGCCTTAGGAAAAAGATGCTGTCCCCCTTGTCTCTAGAAATTTCCTCAAGTACAGATTCAGTATTAAAACACACTACCTTTTCCTATTGTAAAATTAAATTTCATGGCTTCTGCATTATAATATATTCACTTCCTTTCTGTTGAATATCTGGAAAACTTTGGTCAAAAAGAGAGTTTCTCCAGTCTTGCACTGTCAACTGTGAGCAGGAGTTGAGGCTCTGGTCTGACTCTGAACAACATTCTTACTTTGAAAAAGTAAATGCAAATCTCTCTTGCTTTTCCTTCCTGTGGTGGTTGGGATCTATCACGTGGGGTATATTTTGTGCTTTGAGGAAATGGAATGACAGCTTTTCAGCCTCAGCTTTTTCAGTTTTGCAGATCTGTCAGGTCTTTATCGTTATTTGGATACTTTATTTTTCTTGTGGTTCCATGTATCTTTGTATCAGCACACAGGGCTGTGATAACAAGCTTTAAACTTTGCTGCTGCACTCAGACATGCTAAAAACCCACAACTAATACGGCTAAGCTGACTTTTGTGTGAACAGGAAGAAAGCGTGAATGTTAGAAATAACAGTCTGCTGTTGCGAGGAAGGGTTTGGGATCCTTCAAGCACTGTATCAGCTGTGAATAGTCATCCTTTGCTCTGCAGTAAATCCCCAGGTAAAGCAGAACTGTTCTGTTTCCCATCTGGTCTGATAGAGCAGCACTGCTGATGATTGCTGTTGGTATGGCTGAGCAGCTCCGTAAACGTGGATATGCTGTACTGGATCTGTGGGACTGTGAGCCATCACCAATGGTAGGTGTGTTCAAGGACCGAGGGGGTTTTATCTTCAGAATATTCATATTTTCCATTAAGGTCTGTGAAGGAAGACCTGAGAATTTAGGTCAGGTTCATGTTGCAGATTTTGTCTAGCTATGGAGAACTGCTTCCTCGGCACCCTGTTCCTCATCTGCAAAGTAGAAGTACGAATGGTGCTTCATCTGCCAAGGTGGCTCTGGGAGGAGCTCATGTTCTCATTTGTCTGGTCCCCATGTCCTCAGAGAAGTGCATATATATATAGCTGATAGGAGAAATACTGCTTTTTTCCCTTGGTTCTCTTGATCTGTCTTCCAAAAGCCAATGAGTAGGGTCACCTGACCCTTGTGAGATGGTAGGCATTGCTACCACTCTTTCAGAGCCAGGCAGGGTTTGGGAAGCAGAGAAATTAGCCTAGAGGAGGAGGGCTGGAGCTAGAGGTCAGGCCCAGGGGTCCAAGGCTATGGTCCAGCCTCTGCTAAGTGTGGGGAAGGGTTGCCCAGCCACACTTTGTGTTTGCAGGTCCCTCTCGAGCTGTGAAACTAAAGCTGTTGCTGCAGCACAGCATGGCCGCAGCATAGATATACAACAAGCCTGGTGTTGGAATAGCCATCTGCATTGCTTATCATGTTCCTTTTCACGTACAGGGCTTGGAAGGCTCTTAGAAATGCTCCTTCAAATGCCTTTCTGAGCAGGCGGTTCCTATCTGGTATTCAAGTGGCAGACTTTGCAGCCCTGTCCCAGGCAAAGCTCCCCACTGGCTGGGAGGGGTTAAAGTTCGGCTCTGTCTGTGCTGTGCCAATGGAAGCCCCTTGTTCATGGCCTTTCCAGATCCTGGTCTTCCTTCAATAGAAAAATAACTTTCTTGAGTCTGCCAGCAGACCATAAACTGAAAGGTTGGGAAGTGATGGGAAACGTCTGGCATTTGTCACAAAAGGGGATTTGTCAGAGAGCACATTTCAAAATCCTGCTGCCAAGATCCTGCTGCTTTGACATACTCGAAAGCTGCTAAATCCATCGGCTCTCCTCGTACCTTCCCTGCTCTGTCTTCCTTCCCTTTGCTTTTTTTCTCTTGCACTTTTAACCTTGCTCATTTTTTTTTTTTCCCCCTCCGTTGCCTTGCTGCTTCCTCCTCACACCTGTTTCTTGTGGTACATGGAAAGGCAGACCAGCTTCCATGGGGAGTGCAAGGTTGCCATGCTCTGCCCTTCCATTTATTTTAAAACAAAACAAAAGCCTACAGAAAAGGCACCTGTTACTGAAGGAGTCCAGCTGCAGTGTGATGGTCCGTGTTGCCGGCTTTCATCTGGGAACGTATGGACCTTGGAGACCTTGGTGACGCTACCCAAAGTCTGGTCACCTTAGAAAAGTCATTTTAGGACCAGGTGGGGTATGGGCAGCAACACAGGATCTTCTTGCACTGTTACAGCATTGCTTTTTTTTCACATAGCAAAGGAATTCAGTGGTATTCTCAAGAAACAGGGCTATTACTAACATCATCTCAGTAACCTGACCAGCACTCTGAAAACTTAGATTGTCAGGCTTTCAGGCGTCTAGTTTAATTGTGTGGTGTTTCTATGTATTTATTTTGTTATCTGTAAGTATCTTGAACAGAATTAGAAGAAAATCCCAGTGAAAAGTTTTTGAAGCATCTTCAGGATGCAAGGTGATGTTGTATTGTCCTTCAGCTGTGAAGCTCCACATTTCCTTGTGTCTCACATGTGAATCTCAGAAGTGTCTGCTGATTTTTAGGTGCCCATGAAATAAATTTCAAGTTAACTTGAGAGGTTGGTTGATATTTTCTAAAAACAATTCTGCCTGTAGTGTGCCTAAAATTCACTTCAAGAATTAACTGAATATAAAATAGTGACATTTTTAAAAGATGCAGGAATTGACTTATTCAAATGATCACATAGCAACACAAGAGCATTTATGTGAGGTCAAGAGGCTTTGAGAATAGAGGAAAATCACTATACAATGCACTTTCCCTGGTGATAAATTCCTGCATTATAAAGTGTTACCAACACAATTCAGCAGACACACCTGCCATCACTTAAGTCAGTTAAAGTTGTCTGAAGTCCTATCCTTATCAAGCTGTTAATATTTACAAAGATGGTGTAGGCTGATAAGCTTTTATGTTGTAGTCCAATATATTGCTTTTGCTGCTCTGGGTGTGTCTATTGCTCTTCACGTTTTGTGCTAATCTCATTAACCACATCTTATTATACCTAAACTCTTACCTGTGTTAGCAACAGGCATAAGCTGTTTTTGACAGTGGGCGCAGGGAAAAGCCTGGGCAGCCATTGACAAATGGTCCTAATTAGCACAGTTCTGTAAATCTTTGCCTAGCAGAGACTGTGGTATCACTTGATTACAAGCTGTAAAGATGCACTCTCTGGGAACATAAATATGTAAGTAGTTTTTAATTTTTAGTAATGTGCTTTAGGCAGAGTGTGCCATGATAGTCTGGCTTGGTTCCTTCCCAGATTTCTGGTGGGGTTTTAGCAAGATGCCTAAAATTTCATTCTGATGTCAGTGGGTTGTAGGAAGTAAGTGGGATTGGCCCTGGTTTGCTGCTAGAGATAGTATTTTGAATGTGGGAACTCCTATGCATAGTATGGTATGTGGTTATATATTGCTATTGGTTATTTTAGGGGCGAACTGCCCTTCTAGCTCCATAGAGCTGGCACTGAGCAGTGTGTACTGCTGGGGACAGCATCTTGTCCAACATTTGTTCATGTTGGGACAGAATTAAATGGGGACAGTACCAAGAATGCAAGCTGAGGTTCAGTCTGAGGAGGATCTGATGTAGATTTTCATTTACATTGCCTAGATCAATTCAATTTCTGCCTGATATCTGCTGGAGAGAAAGCTCACGTTTAGAGGGTGGAATAGCAAGGAAAGGGTCTGTCTGCTGGTTTTCTTTAATTTCTCTCCATAGTGGAAAAATACTTAAGATGAGTTTCCTATATCTTCCTCCTGGGGAATAAACAAGCCTTTTGCCAAAAAATATTGAGTCTTGTTGACTCTGGGCGATTTAAGTTTATGTATTGAAATTATGCCAAGAACCACCAGTCAAGGAGCCCAGAGGTCAGATTAACTCCAAGTGGGCCTCCCCGTCCTGACAACCGAGTTCTCCTTCTGCCCTGGTGAGAACCAACCACGGGCACACCAGATACAACACTGGTGTGTTTGGCTGGTAGATAGTGTAGATAGTTGGACATCTGGAGCCAGGGCTGTCTGCCCTGATCGATTTCTGTACCGCCTTGTGATCGTTGTGAAACCAGAGAGGAACAGGTAATAATTCAAACCGTCGCTCCTGCTATCTGGAGTTGTCACCTCTGAGGAACGGCTGGATCTCAGAGGGCTTGGGAAAAGTGATCCTGAAGGTCAAGGAGAGACGTGCTTGGGCTCCTTGGTGCAGATGAAGTGATTATGAACTCTGTGGAAGGAGGGGGAGGACTATTTGAGGGTTTTATTATCCCTGAAGCTGTGATTCATCCCAAATGCTAGTCCTCGGGCACACAGTCAGCAGATTTGGGCTGTCTGAAGGCATCCAGTGTGCAAAGGAGTCTGTGCCCTGTTTCTCCCAGGTCTTTCATGTCTTTCCAGAATTGTTTCATGCTTTATCTTACAATTCTGAAGGAAAAAAGTAAAATTCCGATGTGGCTTCTCGGAGACTTTTAGGCTAAGTCCATTTTGATGGACTCCCTCAAGCTGCAGATGGATGGGACGGTGTATCTGAACCTCATGGTATGAGTTTGGGTCCCTTCAGGAGGGCAAGTCCCAGGGGCCAAGTTCGTCTTGTAAAAGTAGTGTATTCTCTGCTATTGCAAGAAGTTGGATGGGTTTGTAGGTTGACAAAACAGCAGAGAAGGTCCATCTCTGCTGTAAGTTGTCACAGCTCCATGGACTCTACCTGCTAACACTTTGCAGCGGAACCCGTGGTTCTGGGTCAGTGCTGGGGGGATGTGCCCCACATCATGGCACAGACGTGATTGCAGCACTTTGGTCACTATATGTCCCAGCTCAGACCCCACAAACCTTGTCGGGGAGGTGGGTGTGCTGGCTGGCTGCTGTTTGGTTTAAATTCAGTTGTAGACAACGAGGGTGCTACTTATCACTCAGGTTTAACTATCACCCTCGTTTCAGCATTTGATGAGGATAAAGTAAGTTGCTACTCAACCAGGTCCAGAGGCGAGGGGCCGAAAAACAAAGGGCGAGGCGAGTAGCGCTGTTGGAGGCCACAGATTTGTGCAGAAGGTGGCCTTTCAGAGCATGGTTGGACGCAGTGGCTGGGATTTGTGGCATTTCTGTAGAGTCTCGGAGGCGGGGAGGCTGCTGGCCCTGTAATGGTTGGTGAAGGAGAGCCTGGGACCTCTCCACCCGTCTGCGGCAGTGACGGCTGGGGGGTCGCCTGTCCCACTCCCGCCTGCCTCTGCCCGAGCTCAGCTCCTGCCTCCCGGCATCGGCCTCCTTAGTGCTTCAGCTCTCACTTGGGCGTTTTGTTGTTCACTGGCAACGAGGTTTCTAAATAGGGGTGTAGAGACCAGCCATTAATAAACCTCTGATTATGAATATTGTGGGTTGAGAGGAACAGCCCTTTTGTTCGGTAAAAATGAGCTATTTCGTTATTGCTTCCTTTCAAAAACTCTTCTACTTCACTGTATTTCCCTGCCAACCTTGACTGCTACTGCAGCCACTGCAGTTATGAGTCAGGCTTAAAAAGAGGAGGAAATTTATTTTAATAATCAATTTTCCTGTGACTGTATGATTGAAGTTGGAAGGGACCACAGGAGGTCATCTGGCCAAACCTCCTGCTCCGAGAGGAGTCAGCTGTGAGATCACACCATGTTGCTCAGGGCTTGGTTTTTTGGTTTGGGTTTTTTTCATTTATTTGCTCTTGTTTCTGAGGCCTCAGGAGGGTGTGCTCTGCCTATATTTTCACATGTCCCTACAAATCCCTGGTGATCTAACTTCTTGCTGCAAGCTGAGGTATCCTACAGCCTCCTGACCCCAACAAAATGGGCTTTTAAAGGGTGAACAAAACCCCCTCAGCTTTTGTGAGCATTGGTTGTGTTTGAGGGCTGGGAGGAGAGATCCTGCTTTTCTACCCAGCTGTCCCCATTTGTGGCACTTGGGTGCTGGCCAGCTTGCGAAGAAAAGTGCATATTCCTGGCAGATGAGCACTGGCCCAGCAAAGCCCGGCAACAACAGCTCCTCAGCACTAATTGACCCCATTCTTGGCAACTTCATCAAAGACGTTGAAGAATAAATAGGCTGTTGATTGAACTGTTTCCTCGTCCCCAGAGGTGGTCCCTCTTAGTTGGGGTTGAGGCACATTGTCAGGGCTGGGGAAGAAGCTTGCCGAGCGATTAGCCCGTGCTCATGGAGGAACAAAAAGCTTTAATTTACTGTGCCTTGCATGTGACATCTGCCATGTGAGGGGGGAATGTGGTAGGGGTTTGCTGCCTCCTCCATCTGCAGAGGTTGATCCGCAGTGCCCACGGAGCAGATTTCTGTGCTCTGGTCTGCTCTACTGATGCACAGGGTGCTGATTTTGAGGGAAGGGACATAGCTCACATGAAATATTTAATAGTGGAATCTGATTAAAACAGAGGTCAAGAGCAGGAGAACACCTTCAAGGAAAGCCTGGATGCAGATGCTGATGGATGTGACTGATGCATTCTTTACATAGGAAAGTCATGTTCATGCTTGTTGGCGCTGCTGTGAAGGCATGCAGAAATCCTGCAGAAATGAGGCGTGCGAGTTTCAGCTGATTAATTAATGGAGCATATAAGGAGAAAATACTAACCATTTACTGATGGCTGTAAATAGATTTTAAAATATTCTGCTGGGGTTTTTTTTGTGACAAACTGCATTCGCATACTTCAACCCCCTTTATTTCATTCCAGGCTGGGCCTGGAGTCCAAAATATTTGAATTTTCTGTAGAAGGAGCACTCCAGGAAAACTATTTTCAGTAAAAGTATTTTAAAGTATGTGAACTGTGAAACCCTTTGTATTGAACCAGATGAGTGTTAAACTCCGAGATTTGACAAATACTATGCTGTTTCATGAAATTTATTGTCTAGATGTAGGATTTTTAACTATAGATGGAGCAAAAATTAGCACTACAAGCCTTTCTCTTGGGCAGAGGCTTTCCATTTGCAGCTGTTTCGGGGCTCATTCAGCACTTGGCAAATTGAGTGAGTGTGTGCAAAGTAAATATTGATATGGTGCTCCCGCCACAGTGGCTCAAGAATCACGTGTCTGTATAATGAGTTACAAAATGAGTCTGCATGACACCATATACATCACTGTCATGTGAGAGGGCCTATAGAGTTACGTTGCTATGACAGCCTGATATGGGGCAAGGCACCATGTTCTTGGGTAGCAAATACAGCCCTTTCCTTCTGCTGAAACTAACGATTGCATCTATGATTCACTAGCAGTGACTCTCTGCCATTTTTGGTTTTTAGTGATGAAAACACTAGAAAAGACTTGAAGACTCTGCCTGTCTTTCCTACCAAGACACTGCAGGAACATCCATCACTCGCTTATTGGTGAGCTATTTACTTAAAAAATATAAGTTATTGCTATGAATAGTAATGACAAGATCACTTTTGACAGTTTCACAAATTCTTTTTTAAAAGTTTTCAGCCTGTGTGACATAGGACTTAGAGTTAATTGCTTGTGTTTAAGCTTTTCCAGTTTTTACCATGTTATAAGTTACGTGAGATCCACTGCAAATCTGTCATTGAAAGTTTGCTCAAATTAAATTGCTAGATCAAAAACTGCTGGATCAGAATAAGTAGGGACCAGGCATTAGAAAGAGCCAAAATCTGAACTACAGCCAAGCCTTGGTTTGCAAAGAGCACCTTGCTCTTCAACTGTCACACAATAGAGCCTCTGTAGTGGGTTGACCTTGGCTGGCTGTCAAATGCCCACCCAGCTGCTCCCCTCAACAGGGCAGGGGGAGAATATAAGCTAGAAAAGCTAGAAACTGAAAGGCAGGTCCCATTTTTTGGCTTGAACCTGCTGTAAAGGATCATAGAGCTTGTGATGAATCAATGATAATGTTTCCTTGGAATTGATGCCCTTCGTGCAGGTTTGACACCCTCATTTGTTTCATTTTTATGTTTTTTTTGGCTTGATGTGTATCTGATAGATTTTCAAGTATACCAGTATTTGCTTATGATATGTTTTTTTCAGAATGCATACTGCTGGGTTTTTCTTCGTGTTCAAGTGTCTGACACTTAAATGCATATTTAATTTCACATTCCACTAAAACAAAATGTTGTAGTATATAACAGGAAAAATGCAAAAAGGTCATTGTTGACAAATCTATACTTTCTTCACCTATGAAATGTCAGGGGAAAAAAAATACACTGGAATGATAGCATTTCTGGTTTAACTTCTTCTGTCTTACATATGGAACATGAACCATCCTTTGAAGTTTTGGTCCTTTAGAACATGAAAATGAATTTATACAATTAGTACCATTATTCTGCAGCAGCATCTGCAGCAGAGCAGGCTGATCCAAAATGATTCATTAATTAGTCTGGAACGCAGCATGCAATGGCAGGCATCAGCCAGGCATCTCCATGCTGCTTAATGAAGGGTGGGAAAGAAATCAGTAAGAAACAGAATGTAAACCAGAGCAAGAAATGTACAGAAGGACACTTCTCTGCATGCTGAGCAGGTGTCTGAATTTTGACAGATGCCGTCACACATGAAAAAAGTCATTGAGCCTCTAAATTGTGTTTTGTGCTTCATTTGCAGTGAGGACAGAGTAATTGAGCATTATACACAAATTAAAGGTCTGACCAGAGGACAAGCCATTGTTCAGTGAGTATGACACTTGTTAATTTGTAAAGATGATATTTTTACTTTCCTTCTTTTCTTTTTGTCGAGAGGTGGAAATGCAGGCTGTTTGGTCATTATTGCTTGCAAACTTTACCATTTGTATCTGTCATTATTTTTTTTTAAATTGAGTTATATTTCAAAGTTAAATTATTTGAAGTTTCAGATTTCACAGGCTTGCAGTTAATGTTGTGTGTCCTCATTCAGATTCCTCAAATATGAAAGAAATTATTTGAAGCTTACTTTATTGGAACACTCTTCTCCATACCCTGATTACTATCAATTAGTTTTCACACAAAACTATTGAGGGCAAGTATTACCATAGGTCCAGTAAAAAAAAAAACACTGCATGTTTGTTGAAATGTTCAGAATTTGGCTTTCAAAAGAACAAGATTTTCCAAGATGCATGTAGAACCTGTGGAATTTTATTTTTAATTTACCATTAATATTACTGTGCTTCCTACAGGCAAATGCAGTGGGATTATTGTGAACTGAGAAGTTTGAGATGATTGCCGTGGTTGCATAATGTAGATAACTTGTAGTTTTCTCACGTACCTTGATGCCTGTAACTGTCTCAATAATTCAGGGGCTTCTTTCAGTAGGAACAAGGGAAAAAAAATTGTCTGTTCAGTGGTTGTCTGAATTGCTTCATGAAACAGTCATACAACTGCATAAACACTTCCATTTAGAGCCTATCCTTTGTAACCAGAGCACCATAATGGAATAATTATAGGCAGGTCTTTATTGCCAACATTTCCCAAAAGGCTCACATGTTCAGTTCAGAATTCTTACTTTCAGTTCTCTGACCTTTTGATAAGAGATTGAATGTTTTGTTGTATGAGAGATTTTCCATTTGCTTTAGCTGGGCCAAAATACCACATCTTTCCCCGAGCCAGATGCTATTTTTTTTTTCTGAAAACATGGGCCTTCAATTATTAAGAGCTTTAAAATATGCAAATGATAAATGTCATGTCCTGAATATATGTGTGAAAAAAAATATGTTAATAGATATTATTCCCTCCAGAGAAAATCATCTGATACACTATAAATCTGTCTACAGGTACATGAAAGTGGTAGAGGCTTTGCCAACATATGGAGTTCATTACTATGGAGTAAAGGTTAGTAAATGCCCATAGATAATGTGATTGCTTAGCTTATTACGTGTGATTACATTCCTATAGGAGTAGTTTGATGATTCAGTACCCTTCTATGAGTATTAAACCCTGCATTTTTCAACCTCTATAATTTTTCCCCCTTCAATATTCTTCAAAAATTGTTTCCAGAGGGCAGCGAAGCATTATGTGCTATAGAAGACAGAAAGGATTCTTTGTAAAACCTTCTGTACTCCTATCAGGAGCTAAATTCATATAGTCTTAATTAAAATGGATATCACTTCTGGGTCCAAATCAATTAATAGTTTCCCCAGAGACATTTCTAATCAAGATTAGAAAAAAAAAAAAAAAATTGTAGAAAACAATACTAAGTGGCAGGTGATTAGTGGGTGCATACTTGGAGTGGGGAAATGCTGAGAAATGTTGGAGAGTGATGGAAATACACCATTTATTCCTGTTTGTAGAGCAGAGCCTGGGTGAAACTGTTTTGTGCAGAAGAGCTCAGCAGAGTGGATGTCTCCTTACTCTGAGTCATGGCCATGACTGTGGTACCCCAGAAGCTGATGTTTTGCACTGTTCTCTCCTGCGGCTGTCCATGCCTGAATTTAGTGGATGCAGCCACTGGCCACAGTTTTTGCTGTCCCATGTCCTTCCCCCCTCACAGTTACTCCTCCAACAAGTGACACCCCCCTTGTTTCAGCAGCACTGTTGCTTTTTTGTCCACTTGGCACAAACCCCACGTAGTTTCTTGTCTCTGCCTGAGAAGGCAGGGGGAGAAAGTTTCAACATTCACTCCAGCAATCCACTTCACATCAATTTGTTTGCAAAAAAATCTTTGTACCTACTAGTACCTGTCACGGAATGAAATGGGCTGTAATTTTGGAATTGCATATTTCTTAAGTAGCTCTTGGTTCATGTAGACATCTATTTTTCAGGATAAACAAGGAATCCCATGGTGGCTTGGAATAAGTTACAAAGGAATAGGCCAGTACGACTTACAAGACAAAGTTAAGCCCAGAAAAGTAAGTTTTTTCCATCTGACTCTTTTCAGGGAGGGGAGGTGGGATGGTGTTGCGTGTCAGAATATACTTTTTTAAGCTGTTGCTTATTAGACTAGTGAGCAAAAGAACAAGGGCTGGAGGCAGAAGGATAATTCTGCTGGCACTGAGGCAGTAAAACTCTCCCTCTCATCTAGATAGTGGAAACTCCCATTGGGAGCTTTGGCTCGTGTGTTGTCTTGAGTTTGGTGGTCTCAGGACAGTCTGGAGGGGAATTTTGGCAGCCTCCAGGGATAACTACAGAATTAAGAAGCAACTGGGTTTCTGCAAGTCCCAAACTAAAGGCCTTGTACTTTGAGCAGTGTTCTTTCACTTGGCTTTTGTAGGTGTTCTTTGTGTGTGAAGTGATAAAAGGCTCCACTGATAGCCGTGAAATACGAGTGGAACTTTGTGAAACTGCAAGCCTGTTTAGCAACTGTATGTTTCCATGATGAGATGAATTGTAAGGGGGGATTGAGAGTAAATGCCAAATTCTGGAGGTGGCGGTTCTGGTTTTTTGTTTTTTGTTTTTGTTTTTTTTTTTTCCCCTCCACCCTCCTGCTCCCCATCATGTCTCCTGCAGAGTGAACTCTGCCAACAACCTCCCTTGCTGTTGGAGCAGGGCAGAGGGTCCCGTATCACGCTGCTGGCTCCCTCAAAGCCCCCGCCAGCGAGCCCCAACAGGCTTTTCTGCCGGCAGCCTTGGCAACCCATCGCGCACCCCAAGCACACGGTGCGTTGGGAGCTCGCCCAGTCCTGCAGCCTCATGTGTTTCCCTGCGACAGGGACTGAGCCCTGACAACCTTTGAAAGGTTATCGAACCCGCTTGGCTGGGGGGAAGAGCCAGGACCGCACATGCAGGAGCCATGTGGTTGGGCCGGGAGCGTGTGGTTTCCTTCTGGTCATGTCTTCGTTGAAACATTTAAGCCGTGAGGAGATGGAGACTTGGGGTTTTGCTGTTCTCCTTCCCCGGGAGTGATCTGGGCAGGAGTTCACATGAAGTGTGTGCTTCCTGCCAGGGAATTTTACATTTGCAAAATGATATTGTTTAGTGTGTTTGTGCCAAAAAACACAGCTTAACAAAACTTCCTTGTTAAAAGTAATTCCCCTCCAAGCTCCCAACTTGATCTTCTCTTTTTCCAGAGCCAGGCTATGACTTGGTTTCTCTTGGTATATTTATATACCTCTGTGTCTATGGTTGAACTCATATGTCCTTCCGTTGCTTTGTTTAGTAAAACACATAGTTTCATCCCAGGTTTCTCTTACCATGCCTGTTCTAAGTGACAGTGACATAAGAACAACCCTGAAAAATCAAGTCAATGTTAATGCAGCCATTAATTGTCAAAGGAGAGCATCAAGGAGCAACTCTTGGTTTTGAGCACTTCCCTGTTTTTAGACAACATCGACAAGATTTTCCGGTCAGGTCAAACACAGATCATTCTCTATCCAAGATGTCCAGCTGTGACCAGCAACACTCTCCAAGAAAATGCATCCTGCCTGGCTAGAGGAATTGCTTCGCCAAGCAGTTTTTATTCTTGTGGGATTTCATTTTACAACATCAACCAGGCAGATAAAGAAAATTTGAGGTCAGCAGGGCCCAGATACCGAATCACACCCTGCTACAGTTAGTTACGAGGCGTTGCCTTTGAGTGCAGCAGGAGGTGAGTTTAGGAAAAATTAAATAAAAAACTCATGTCACCTCTGCAGTGGAAATGTTACAATAGACACGATACTAGTTGTCTGCTTTACTGTAATTATAATTATACAACAGAGGATAGAGATAAAATGGGAAGGTGGGAGAGAAGAGCCTAAATGCAGCGCGAAGGTTTAATGCCTGTAAACTGATGGAAAAAGTGGATGGATATGGCTGTAGTATCCTTATGGGTTTGTTTGGTGTCACTAGTTGGGGACAAAAATTACTGAAGCCCCAGCTTCTCCTGATTCATGACTACTTTTGACATGTGGCTAAATAAGCAAAGAGGGTTTTCATAGAAAAAGTATTTCAGGGTTTGAAATACGAAGTGCACTTCTTATGTGATCCATGGAAGTAATTGCAATCAGATTGCTTTTGAGGCAAGGAGGGAAGAAGACGCTGGGTCTGGGTAAGCACCCATGTCCAGACTTGGTTTTGGAGTTAAAATGTTGAGATGCTGCTGTTTATTTCAGCGTAGCTATAGCCTTGCTGCCTGTGATGTGACTGGCAGAAGTTTACTTTTAGCAAGTGTTGTTCTTTGTTCATATTTACAAATGTATCAGAGTATACTTCAGAAACAGGAATCTGTATAGCTTGCCTGAATCTCAGAGAAGTCAGCAAGCACAGTCCTTTCTGAAGCAACAGGCAAGAGGAGAGTAGGCATGTAAACTATGCCTGTCTTTTGGAGCAGAGGTGCTAGTTTTGCTGGATTTAGCAGAATTTTCTTGCTTTTCTTTTTCGGAATGGAGCCAAACTCAGAATTGCTGTGTCCTGGTGTTACCCTGCTGTTTATACTGCGGATCAAAAGTGCTGTTGTGTTCATACTTAGCCATCTGGGAAAGAGCATCCTTATTGTGCTCCACTTCTCCAGTTAGTGATGTTTAAATATATGTGCAGATGATTAACCCAATAAAAGGAAAAGGCTGAGTCCAAATCTAATGAATACCAAGCTGGCTTCTCATAATTTTAAAGGTACAAGTGATCTCTGGTTGAGCAAAACTCTGATACCAGCTGCAGTGGGAAAGCTGCTGAGTTTCAGGTGGAGGCCTTGAACAGGAATTGGTGCCTGTGCTCCAGCTGAATTCACGAGGGATTTTTTTTTTCTGCTTCTGTGTCTTTTCTGCAGTGCTAAGGGCTGCTGTCAGATGTAGCTGCTTTTGCTTAATGTGTTCATCATATGCATCTGTTAAGAGCCAAGTCCATATTCACAATAAGATTAAATATATATATATATAGAGAGAGAGAGAGAGAGAATTAACTGCACTCATTAATGCAGTGTCAGTTAAATCCCAACAAATTCAACCATCCTCCTCAAAGTGAAATCTTTTGGCTTTATCCAAGTAGGTCTTAAGGCAGAAACCTAAATATGAGCCTTGGAGCACAGTGGTTATCCCGAGATTTTGTTGTTGGATCAACACTGTTGTGTGAAGTCCAAGGCTGAGAACTCTTCACAGGAAACAACTTGCACGACAGACCTGGATGAAGCAATCTCCAGATCTGTATCGCCCAGCCTTGCCAACGCTTGTGCCTGTATCGTCAGTCATCTGCGGGGAGAATGTGAGTTATTGGGGAGGATGGTGTGTAACTCAGGGCTGGACCAGGAGAACCTGCTGTGTCTGTGTCAAGCTGGCTGGGGAGGTTTGAGTCCGGCTGTTAATATTTTGCTGGTTGACCTGGGATGGTTTGGAGAAAGGAGTTTTGTTGCTCTAAGTCACTCCTGAAAGCTGGTATTGCTTTGGAAGCGGTGGCTAGCGGAGTGAGCCCGTGTTTTACCCCTTGCTTGGGACTTTGAGCTGATGGGCACTGAGGGAAGCACTGTGCTCCAGCACTGTAATAGACTAAAAATGGAGATTTTTTTTTTTTTTTTTGTTATGTATGAAAATTATCTTTTTCTTTGTAGAAAAAATCAGTGTGGCTCCACACTGGCTGAAGGTTACACTGAGGTCAGTTGGTTATAATTCTGAAGTCTCACAGGGCATAAAAAAGGCTGGGTTTTGGCAACCCTTGTTCAGATTTCAACTCAGACCTAGGATTAACTCTGCAGTCCTGCTGCTTTGCAAACATATTCTCCCTTCAGCTGCAGTTAATACTGAGATGCCTCCTGCTTGGAGAAATGCCTCCTGCCTGCTATGGGATGGCATGCCAAGGTCCTACCCCCAGTCTCCTCTGAATCAATGAGGAAAAGCATGAAACGGGGCCCAGGACTTCGTATGCCATTTCAAAACAGAATAGATCTCCTTTTTATCTCTACCCCTATTTGTCTCACTGGTGAGATAAACAATGCCTCGTCTTGTTTATGGAGCATGTATTATGGTATGAGTTGAGTTTATCCTGCGTTCAGCCAATATGTGGTGATCCTCTGAGGGATGGGAATTTGAGAAGGCAGCTTGCTGGCTTTTTGACTTGTTCTCCCACTTCATTGTGTTTCTGTGGGCGACTCCCTGATGATAAATGAACTATAATGTCTGAAGAGAACAACTAATCTTGCTATGGTATTGTTTCAAATCTACAAGAATCTCAATTCTAATGCTGGTTGTCTTGAATACATTATGTTCTCAGAAATGTTTTTATTACAGTATACTAACGTTGAAATGGGTGATATTTATGATAATTTTCTTTTAATTCAACACATACTAAGAGTTGATGCTGTAAGTTTTCCCTTGCAGAACACTTAATGTATATTTGCTATCCTGCTTTAAATGGTTCAGAACACAATAGCATTCATACAGGCTTTTCAGCAGGTGGATCTAATTAGGCAGAGATTTCTTTTATGGTGTTTATTCCTTACAAAGTAGAAGCCATTGATTTAGACATAAGATAATAAGCTTGCATAATTATTTAAAGTAAACAGAGCTGTTACGAGACTGCTCTGAAATTTGGTTCCTTCCAGATGTGTGGAGAGTTGCTTGAGTGTCACCTGCACACAAGTGTTTGGTTGCTGAGACATCTTTGATTCTTGTTAATGCTAATGTTAGTGAGAACTGGTCAAGGATGGATCATAATGTATTAGAAATAATGTGATTGAATAGGTTTTTGGAGGACTGGCTTAATATGCAAGAGATGAAGGATGCCTCCAGGTGAGTGCTGCCAATTTATGCTGGCACAGGCAGGAGCTGTCTGCTGCCTCCTCTCAGAAGTCGCTGCAAGTGGGGCAGTTTTGGCTCTCCTGCCATCTCCTCAAGTGCCTCCCTGCATGGCCAGGCATAGCAATTTTTAAACGATTTCAGTTGAAGGTAGCATGCCAGACAGCAAACTGGAGTGGAGGGGCTGAAACGCAGCCCTTCTTCCAGTGTTACCAGCAGGGTGGTTATTTCCTTCATCGGGTGGGGTTCATTCCTGTGGGCAGAAATCTTTTATGTTTCCTCAGTCGGAATTGCCAGATTTGTCTGGAGATTGCCGTTCCCAGCCAGTTCCTGGGATTCTGGTTGCTGAACCTCCTTACAGGCACCACGCGTACCAGGAGGTGCTTTGAAAGTGCTTCCTGAGGGAAAGGCTGCTGCAGGAGCTGCAGCATGCTTTGCACTTCCATGCTGATCTTACTCAGGGATCCCTTGGGTGGAAAATCAGAGATCCTGGGTGATCTAGCTCTTGGTCAGAATTATCCATCGACCTTGGAAACATCTCGGGGCAGCCCTGGCACGTGATGTGCCCAGGGCTGGCGCAGCAGTACTGGGCCACACAACCCCTGCAGCCAGCTTCTCTCCAGATTTTCACCCCCTTGGGAAAAAAAAAAAAAAAATGCATCAGGCTGATAGGAATATCAAGCAAAGGGCCCCTGAGCACATCTCTTGCATGTCTTTCAAGGCCGGGGCTCTGCCAGCTCTTGCCTGTGATCCTGATGGGGCCGTTTTTCTGAGCCAGCGAGCTCCTGCTGTCAGGCCCAGGCAAACTTGCGTTTTATTCAAAACTAGATGCAAGATCAGCCAGGTAAAAAACCAGCTGCTTCTTTTATTAAGGTGTCTCACTACTTCAGCTGTCTGTGTCTGCTTTGTGTCTCATTAGACTACAATTACAGCTCTTTTTGTATGGGAAAGAGGGCTAGGAGGGCACAATCTTTTTGTTTGGTGTCCTGTAGTATCTTGAAGTGGATCACAGTAGAAAGGCAGGAAGCTTAAACTGGTGGGCTGGCAAAAGCAGCAACTGGGTGGTAGGAGTGCACAGAGGTGCCTGAGTAATGAGGGGTGATCGGAGAGCTTTGCGCCTCCACCTTCTCCAAAAAGACCTGGAAAACAAACCTTGACCAGGCCAACTTTTGCCTGGAGTCAGACAGGCAGCCCCTGCTATTCTCAAGAGGAGTTTGTAGGAGCTTTTAAGGATCTGGCAATCAAAATGAATAGGAAGGCTATTAAGAAAACATTAATTAGCTCAGGTGGACATAATCATCTGGTTAAAGGGAACATACATTGCAAAACTTGCACAAAAACATTTTAATTATTCCTAATTGTTCTTCCAGCCCTCAAAAACCAGTTTCAGATATACAGATTTCCTTTTTTACGATTCTTTTGTCTTTTAATATGCACTTAGTTTAGGCAAGATTTAAATTAGAAATTATTTACAAACATGTCTATACAGAGTTAAGGAGTATTTGAAGGGAGAAGGAAAACTAGTGCAGTGACAGCTTCCTGAATATTGTCTTTTGACCACAATACAGAAAAAAATTATTTAAAAGAGTATATAAATTTTTTTTTTTTGTTTACTCTGGTTTATTCTTTATTACTTTTTTTGGCCTGGTTTATATTGAGGCTTTTTTTTCCTCTTCATGAATTCAGACATGTTAAGCAGAAACTTGTTAATACATTCATTTAAGTGCACCTACATAAATATTACTAGTGCACAACTTATTCTGAAGCTGCTCATATTGGTCATTTTTTTAAGGACCTGACTGCAAAGGATTTGATTGCTAAGAAGCTTATGTTGTTCTTAAGTGAGATAGCTTAAGGACAGGGCATTTTAGAGTAAAAATGTGTCCAGTGTGCAGAATTTCAAGTGCTGCTTCCCCATCTGTTCTGCAGTGGAGCAGCAGGGGGGGGGGGGCTGGTGTTACCCCAGCCCTGCGTGTCTGTGGGCAAGGAGGCAAATGTCTTTGTGCTGAATGTACCCGGCTGCAAATGCTTCGGGCGCCCGTCAGCTCCTTTTTGGGCTGGGCTGGTTCTGACAGGGTGGGGAGGAAATGGGGCAAAGCTCTACCCACATCCTGAGGCAATTCCATGAAGGTTTCCTTACAAATGCAAAGCTTCCCCCCCCTCCCAACTTCTTGGCACCACAGATGTTCAGGGATGCATCTCACCTGGGGCTGGTGTTGGATCTGCCCCAGCAGCTCCTCATGGAAGGGTCCACCCAGACCCTTGGAGTGCTGATGTGTCCTTGTGCCTGCACACGAGGCTGCTCAAGGTGGTTTGTTGTTTTTTTTTTTTTTTTTGTCCCCCTGGCAAACGTGACCCTCTTCACCCCCACTTCCCTTGGAGTGCTGGCTCCTTCTCCCACAACCCTTGGGAATGCCAAGCGTGTCCGGAGGGGGAGAAAAACCCAGAGGAAGTAATAAAAGGGGATGGGGAGTCATCACCCCGCAACTGATACGAGGCAGCAATGCAGTTTTTTTTCCAGAGGTCATGTTTGAAGCACGCCCATGGTGTGGTTTTGGTTTTTTTTTTTTTTTTTTTTTTTTTATGAGCGTGGGAGCAGGGCGGCCTGGAACGCAGCGCGATGCTTCTGGTCCAACCAGTTGCCTCTTTGGGCGTGAGTCGAGGCCGGGCAGGGGCTGCACTGGCTGCAGCCCCCCACGCCACGCGTGTCCCCACCTCAGCCCCCCCCCCCCCCGCGTAGGCCTTGGGGTGCTCTGAAGGGGCTCAGCCCCTCAGTCGAAACCCTCTTCAGTTCTCGGTTCCGTTTTCCCTTTATCTGGGGAAAAGGGTGGGCCGGGGAGGCGTCGCTGCCGGGAGAGGCGGTGATGTCAGGAGTGTGTCAGCAGTGGGAGGCGAAGCCGAAGCCGGCGAGGCACCGGGGAGGGATGGTGGCACGGAGGCTGCCGCTTGCTCAGCTCGGCTCATGTCACCCTTGACGCTTCCCGGAGCGGCCGGTGGTGCGGGGAGGTGAGTGAGGGGAGGGCAGGGGGGCTGCCGGCGTCGTGTTGAGGAGCCCTGTGTGCTGGGGCACCACGGGCACTATTGCTCAACATCCTGACATACTGCGTGAGATGTGTACTGTTTAATTGTTTTGGTTTTTTTTTTTTTTTTTATTTTAAACGCATTCATTTCAAAGCGCAACGTCAAGTTATAAAGAGAGCACTTCTGAAAGATTGGACAGAGTGCCTGTAATATAAAAATAAACTTAAGCAGCAGAGTAAAACTTCCATGATCTTTTAGAAAATGACTTATTAGTTTAAATACACGACGTTTCCCCTTGCTGCATTTTTCATATAGCAGGATCTAATAATAAATTGTAGTACTAGAAAGGAAAGCTTTAACTAAACAGAGGGAAAGGTCACTGAAAGAGCCAGAGTTTTCCCCACAAGCACATGCAGTGGGTTACGTTTCATTTGCAATCTGTGTTAATGTTTCAAATGAAGCGTGGTGTAATATGTAATTTTTTACAAAACTTGAAGTGCTTCCATAGTCGGAGTGCAGCGTGTCGGGTTTTGGCAGAGGTCAGCGGGAATGTCACCTGTGCAATGGGCTTCTGGTGTGGCGGCTGCAGCCTTGAAGGCATTTGAAGAGCTGCTGTGGGGAAGGAGAAGGGTCACCGTAATGGCCTGGGTGCCTCTGCTGGATTGCTGGTGTTGGAGGCTGATTTCCCCCCGTTAACGCTGGCCCAGCCTGGGTGGAATTCCCTCGGGTACCTCCACGTGGGCTCTAGCTGCGGGAAGTAGCCGGCTGTGAACCGCAGCGTGTGCTGCTGCACTTGTGCACCCCGTCATCCTCAGGTGACGTCCTTGGGGACACCCTTACGGGTCTCCATGTGCACCCACGCACCCTGGCACTGCTGGAGAGGGGGCAGGAGGTGGGTGCTGCCCAGCTTGGCCAAAGCTGGGCTGAGAAGATGCAACCCCTGATGGATCATCCCCCTGGGGGTGCCTGCTGCTGGTGCACAGGGAGAGCAGAAATTCTGATCCCACGGGTGCAGCTGCCAAGCCCTGGTTGACTTTGATCTCCTCTCCCAGCTGGCACTTCGCAGAAAATCTGTGGTTTCCTTACAGAAGTCTGTATGGTGGGGTGGCTTCCTCCTGTAGCTGCTCTTTCTCTGTACATGTTGTACCCATGCTCCAAAACGTCATGCTGAATCTCTCACCCAGTGTCTTCAGAATAGAAAGGTCTTGGGTTTTCCCGAGCTGCTGCCATCCCTGGGCATGTTCTGACTGACGGAAGAGACCATAGGTGTCTATACAATTACTTTGTATAGAGATTTTTGCATTTAATCAGAGAGAAAATTACTTCAGTTGCCATCCCAAGATACCTGTGAACTTCTAGTAGTGAAATGAAATGTGCTATTGATGGAAGCAGATGTCACAGGCAAAATCCTCAATCTGCAATGCATTGTCTGTAAGAGCGTGAAATTGCTTGAGGGGCATCCTGTATATTTGTATCTATGTGCTTATTTTATTTGATGTTATGAATTGTTATTGCTGAGTCCATGCCACAGCTGAAGTTACACAGGAATTGTGATTTGCTGCAACAACATAACCCTGGGGGGAAAAGACTTGGTGGTTCTTGGGAATGACAGTGCTCTGCTTCTCTCTCCTAATTCCCCTAGCTATTTCAATGGAAACAGCTGGAAAATCTCTATTTCCGTGAAAAGAAATTTGCTGTGGAAGTACACGATCCCCGCAGGTAAGGCTGGAGGAGTTGTTTGTTGCAGCAGGATGAATCTTTACCCAGACTGAGGATTTGTCATTTTGTATTAGCGGATGGGGACGGGAGGTGCCTTTGAGTCCAACCCAGACCTGAGTTTATTCTGGGCTTTGCGACGCTGAGCCTGATCCTGTGTTTGGCAGGGCAGACTGGCCCTGGGTCCGGGCTGTGGGTGATGGACAAGTAGTGCTGTGATGTCGCAGAGAGGAGGTCACAGTTGTAGTGAGCAACCTGGGGTGGCTGCTGATGTGTTACAGCTCTGGATGTCCTTCTCTCAGACTGTCTGTGGTGTCCACCGAGGGAGTTCTTGGGGCAGAGGGAGAACTACTTGTTGTAGCCAAACTTGCTCACTTACCAAACCCTTCCCTGAGAGGCCACTCTACTGTACCTGTGCAGCAGGAGACCTGAGAATGCAGCCCGCAGGACCTGGACATGACTTTGTTGCTTCCCTTCCTTGGTAGCAGTGCTCCCTCCTCTGAGCCTGACCCTTCAGGGGCCCAAAGGAGCACTGCTGGTTAGGGTGGGAGCTCACCTGCTGGCTGCTTTCCTGTGCCTTCCCCTGGAGATCCCTCCCAAGAAGAAGGAGCCTTTGCCCAGGGTGGATTTCTGATTTCACCTTCCTTTCCACTTCTGCTGCCATCCTTTCTACTTCTGGCACAGGACCGCTGTGCCTCTCAGCTGGGCCAAGAGAAGCAGCAGGATGAGATGCTCCTCTGATTCCCCCAGATCCCCTGTGCTGCCTGATCACTCCTTCCAGGAGCCCATGGCAGTCTGCTTGCCCTTTCTAGGTTTGTAACCTACCCAGCCGTTGGTCTCAGCAGCACAACTGCTCCATGTTGCAAAGCTCAGCTATATGTTCAAAGGACTTGAACTTTAACTTTGTAAAATTAGAGGGTTAGGAGGGAGGAAAAGCAGCAGCACTGAGCGGTGGGGAGACGGAAGTACGAGTTTTCACATCTCTAAAATAAAGGTTTAGCCTTGCCTGGTTGAGAGAGGCATTTGGGACTTTAAAGCTCAAAGATCTGTCTCGAAACTGCATTTCTTTTTACCTCCTCAGAATTTCAGTGTCAAGAAGGACCTTTGGTCAGAGTGGACTGGTAGTGCAAACCTGGTATGCAAACACTTCCCTGATCAAGTCCATCTGGGTGATGGCAATCAGTCAACACCAGTTTTACTTGGACAGAAAGCAAAGCAAAGTAAGTTATAAGGCATTTTACTGTGGGCATAAATTTCAACACCTTTCCTGCATATCCTTTGCTGTATGTTTTTCCATGGATGAACTACTCTCCAGAGAAAAACTACAAATTGTTTTTGTCAGCTTTTTGAGCAGACTATTAGCAACAGTATTGTTATTTGATCCATTTTAGCCTCCCTACAGTTAAGGGCTATGGAATTGTAATCACAGAAGAGGGAATTCCCACTCTCAGTGTTTAATCTGCTTTTTATTTTGTCTCCTCATGTTCATTTTGAATCCCATGCAAACAGCAAAGAGATTTTTAGTAGGGAGGTGGTTCGGGCTTTGTGGACAGAGGGAGAGGAATGCCAGCGCAGCCCTGTGCACCAGGAGCTCCTTCATGATGATGTTGCTGTAGCCCTTAATTTTGTGGGAAATGAGGTGTGAAACATCATCTTCTGTATGTTCTGAAGTTAATTAGAGGTAACTTGATGAGGCTGGATTTTTTTTTTTAAACTCCTTCAGGCAAAAATTCCTTCAGCCAGAAGTTTAGACGATATCGCCATGGATCTGACAGAGATGGGAACACCAAAAGTTTCAAAGCTAGTGTCTTTGGAGGCAAAGAACCAGCTTATTATGGCCAGCAATGGCAGTTTGATCTCATCAGGTAATACTTTGTGTAAATGCAAGGTAGTGAAGTACAGTGAGGCTTGTGTATGATAAAAGGGAAAATGAGGCTAGCTGATCATAAACACAGTGACATCTGTGAAGGCATGTCTTAGTTATGTATCTGAAACAGTAACGTCACGCTGTTTCCCCCCCGTAACTAAACAAGTAAATAAAAATACGCTAGATGGATAAGCACCTGTATACTCCTGGTCCATGAATAATTTGATATCAGTTTACCAGTCAGTCAGTTGTTGAATGACTCTTATGTCTCATCAAAGTCTGAGGGAAACTTGATCCAGGCTAACTTTTAGCACCTGTTCTAGGAGTTGAATTGCCCTGAGCTTCCTCAAAAATGAGCAGATAAGATAAATGATTCCAAATAAAGCTCAGCTTTGGAGTGGGCTTTAGATCTCTCCCTTGACTTTGGAGGAGGGGAAAAGGGGGGAGGTAAAAGCATGGCTGCTACATGCAGGTGCCTTGGTGAAGCCCATGAGGAGAGTCAGTGTCTGTCGAAAGCAAAGTCAAATCTAAAATATCAAGTACATTGTAGATATAGCTAATACAATGATTTACTTTTTTGAGGGGGGTATACTTGGAATTTATTGTGCAAGTATATACATTGGGGGTTTGAAAAAGTGTGGATTTTCTTAAGGCCTGTTTGCTGGGTGACACGAGAGCTGGATGTTGCACTTTGAATAATGTGTTGTTTTGCTGGGGTGGACCGCTTTGAGAGGATCTCAGCTTACTTGACCAGAAAAAAAAAACAGCTTTTACCTGCAAATCCCCTGATACAGAGAGTATATTTTTCAGGCTCTCAGGATTCAGAGGTCAGTGAAGAACAAAAGAAGGAGAAAATTATGGAACTGAAGAAGAAAGAGAAACTCCTTCAGGAAAAACTGCTCCAGAAAGTTGAGGAGCTGAAGAAAATCTGCTTGCGAGAGGCGGTAAGAACTGCACCTTACCATGGGGTCAGGGTAGCTGAGGATGTTTCTCTCTGTTTGGACCTTCATGTGGAGCCTTCTCTGTTCCCCAGGAGCTGACGGGCAAGATGCCCAAGGAGTATCCTCTGAGTGCTGGAGAGGAACCTCCCCAGGTCAGAAGACGCGTTGGCACAGCCTTCAAGCTGGATGACAACCTGCTGCTGAGCGAAGAGGTGAGGGTTGCAGTTTATTTTCACAGCAGAGGTGGGGTAGCCAGAAGCCACTTGTAAATAATCCAGCTCTTCCCCGATTGTTTAAGAGGAGGCACCTGGGACAGTTGCTTGCATAGGCTGGGAAATTTAGATGGGTACCACCCTTATTTCAACCCTGCTGCCTTTGAAATGACCAGGAAATTGGCTGTTTCTAAAGGCTTTAAAAACCCCTGACCTGATCCCCTGATTTGGTCACGCTGCTTGAATTTTAATGGACATTTTGCTGCTAATCAGAGAAGAGCAGGTTTTTAACACTGTTTGGCAATGAATGGCTGTGAGCTTTTCTCAAGCATTGATTTGTGTTGTGTTGAGATTAGGTTTGAACGCAGAACATGGCAGGGGGGTGCCCTGTCCCCCTTGCAGAGTTGTCTGTCTGTGACCATAGCTGTGTGACAGATGACAGCAGAGGGAGATTTATCTCTGGCTTAATGCAAGTTCCACCTAAGTAAAAGCTCTCTATGTTGCTCAGGAAGCTAATATGAACTTTGCTGGCAGAGACTCTCAGGAAATGTGGTAATTCAGACATTTGCAGTTTCTGGACATGTACCATTCCCCCTCATTTCTTGTGAGATTTGTTAGCAAGCTGTATCATCCAAGTAGTAAGCAGGTGTTGAACACTTTGCATCTGTCTTTCACTATAAACTCGCTGCCTTGGTTTACAGGACTGGTGTAATTCATGTCTGCAGTAAACTCATTTTATGCAGACTGCTTAAATACTATTGAAACAAAATCCTATTGACGAGATTTAATGTGTTGCTTAGCACTGCTGCAATGCCTTTCATCCAAGCATCTCAAAGTTGTTTACAAACAATTAATTAAAGCCTCCAACTCTCTGTTATGTAGGTATGATGTTATCAATTTCCATTTTTATTTTCTCCAAAGTAGAAAGAGACTGAGCCGACATTTTCAGGCTTGGACTCTGAGCAGGAGTTTTAGCTGTCTAAACCTGTATTTAAGTGTCTGCCTTATGTCACCCAGGCTTGAGAACTTTGGACATTTTTCAAGAGATGTCCTAATCTTACACTAGTCATAGAAATAAGAGTTTCATATGCTGAGATTGTCTTGTGTACAAATTTTGGTATTTGTGTTTTGTGCTCAAGATTTCACTTCGTTACCAAAAAAATAGATCTTCTATTCAATAACCTTCACTGATGATTTCTACCCAGACTACACGCAGATAACTCCTCTCACGAATTTGCAGGATCCCACTTTGCAGGACCTGGAGAGCAATTTTATCATACAGCAGAAGCTGGTGGAAGCTTCAAAGAAACTTGCCAGTGAGCCAGACCTCTGCAAAAATGTGAAGAAGAAAAGAAAGCAAGAGTATGCTGATGCTGTGAAAAAGCTGCAAGAGATTGAAAATTCCATAAATGAGTATAGAATCAAGTGTGGCAAAAAACCAACCCAGAAATCAACTCTTACTCTACCAGGTAAACAGGAGCATTCTGATGAAAGTAGGGAAAAAAAAAAAGTAATTTGGCTCACTTAAGTTTTGTTTACATCTCTTCTATATGATTTTTATCTTCTCCAAGGCAGTTAAGTAAGAGAAAGAGATGCAATTCCTGCATCTGATACGATAAATGCACTGCTTACAGGCTGAGGGCAGAATCAGCTGCAGTTTTAGGAACAAGTGGAGACACGTTCCAGCAGCTGGTACAGACCAAAGGTGCTACACTTAGGCTGGCAGGAGCATCTCCACCGAAACCGGTGTGGTGTCTGAATTCACAGTCTGTCAAGTGCAGTTCTGTGTCTGAGCTGCAACATGTGAGATCTCTCCCTTTCCTCCTGCCGCACTGCAGTTCCAGCAAAAATAGAGTGTGTAAACTTTTCTACAAGATCAATTAAAGAAGGATTACAGACTTTGTTTCTTGATTAAAAATTACGGATTTCCAGGAAGACATAAGCAAAGTTCAAGAGTTTGTGAATTCAAATATTGGCAAACATTTTTGATTGCATGCACTCGCCATTTATGAGCACTGTGAAAGCCAATACCCTTTGCCCCTCCATTCTGAAAGAGTGATTTTCCTAAGGGAGGTGAGTTTCCTGCTGCTTCATAGGATAAAGCATGAAAACTTGCCGAGTAACCAAGCCAACTGAAGGAGTTTGGGGAGTAGTAAAAGCTGACAGGTGTTGCAGGCTCTTTTAGTTTCCACAGTGATTAACAGTTTTAGGACATGTTTTCCTTCTGTCTGGGGAAAATATATATGGATAATTGTTAATGTTTAGTTGATTTCTTTTTTTCCCTTTGTCCCAGATTAAATGCTGTTTTATGAGGTTAGTGACATTTTTCTTGTGAGTTGCAAGGTGGGAAAGAAAATCCAAGATTTTTCTGCTGTTTATATTGATACCCTCTTACTGACCCTTGAGACAAGACCTCTTGCCAACATGTGTTTTCCCTGGAGGAGACCCCTGTGCACTGCCACAGTTCTGTTGGGGAAACCTTCACCGTGTCCCGTTTCTGTTGAGAGGTTGGTTTGGATTCTTACCCAACACAAACCATGGCAGCACTGGGCTATCCATCATCATAAAGTGATTATTCTGAAAGGTTGATGATTGCCATTTAATGTGGCCTGGCTAGTTTCTGATTGACAGAGATGAGGAAAACATCTGTTTTTCCAGTCTCTTGCTCACCAATCTGGATGCTAATTGTGGGCAGTCCTGTATTACTTGGGACACGTGATGTGTAGTAACGACCAGGAAGCTACCAAAGGCCTGTGAGCAGCAAGAGCCCCGTGAGGCAGCATCTGTGCACTACTGCTTGACAAAAAACTGCCTGCCACCTCGTATGCAAACAAGCAACTTAGGAGTCGGTCCTTATACATTTAGCTTATCATTTTGCGACATTTGATACGTGACATCCTGGTTTGCTGTCTGGGAAGGTGGACGCAGCCAGAAGGGGTGAGATTCCATGTCTTGGAGGGTCTCCCTGCAGGTAGGGACTGCAAGACAACAAATACTTAGCCAGCAATAAGTTAGATGTGTTCCCTTCCAGTTCCTGACTCTTGCACTGCAGTGTGTGTGCGTTTGCCTGAAGCAGAACTGTTGTCTGCTTCAATAATTGATTTTTTATGTGTAACCTTTTCACCATCACTGATGGTACTCTCGGTGTCAAGATACTGGGTTTCAGAAAGCTGAGCAGTGATGAGTCACTTGTGTCTGTAAATTTGGGGAATGACTTGTTGGAATAACATGTTAAATAGTAACCTTGATTTACTGAATCAAACCATAGCTATTTACATCGCAATCCCCAAGGGATGGGAGGTCAAGGACATACTGGACTGTCTCCTGCTCCCCACATTCCACTCTCCCTTTCCTTTGCTTCCTCTGTAGCCCACAGTTTCTTCCACTTTTGCAGGGAATTGCATGGATTTAGGATTTAAATTCAGAGCTTCCCCATATGTCAGCATTGCAGACCCCACGTACATCCAGCAGTGTAGCTTTAGACTGGCTTTTTTTTTTTTTTTCCCCTAGGTAGGTGTTTTTTCCTCCTTGCACTGGGCCCAGTTCCATATTTTATCACCATGTGGTCAAATTCATGTGAAGAAACTCCGCTGAAGCTTTTTCCCAGTGTCAGGTTGCAAGCAGAGCTGCAACCCATCCTCGGTGGTCTGACAAGTCCCCTCAGGGCAGGGCCAGCCCTGATATTTAGCTCTTCTTGAAAAGCTGCTCTATTTACCAAATTTTTGTAACCAGGCCTTTCCTCGAAGCAAAGTGTGACAGCAAAGGAGCAACGTACGTCTCATGCTCGTGATGGATGATGGAAGGTGTCATACACAGAGTGGCTGCCACCACTGTCTTTTCTTGCTTCTTTTCCCTCATACATAGAGGTTCATGTAGACTTTTTACCCCACCAGCATTGTGTCCTGCCAGAAGCAGCCTAGGAAAAGATTTTTCTCTGGTTTAAATCTCTAGTGCTGCTTTTACCAGCTGAATTTCTCTGCTGCTGCTGCTCTGTTCTAAACCTTTGCAAGGACAGGCTGTTTCTGAGCAAGTGGTAGTGTGTAGTATCAAGGTCAGAGGACAGACAAGTGCAGTAAAGCACTTTGAATAAATAACAAAATGTAAAAGAAACAAGAAAAAATTGCAGTGTTCATACAACATCGGCTCTCTGTGTTGTTGGAATTTGCAGTAACTTGATTGAAATCAGTGGAATTACTCTGTATTTATATTGATTTAATTGGAACAGAATTTGTATGCTGATGAAACATTCAAAAGCGAATGCCAAATTTCAGAAGGCTTTTTGTACCTGCCTGGTGGGATTTCAGGTGTACCTAGAGATTAGATGCTAACAGCCAAGATCTACATGGCCGTGTACGCTTCTGACTCCTATTGAAGCACCAAAACAACCTGTGAGATCTGTTGGAAGTTGGGTGGAAAACACCTTTGTAAATCTTGGCTTGATTCCTGCTGCAGCTGAAAAAAAATCTCCTTTGATAATTACATAAGTAGCTTGCTGAACTGCGGTGAACACAACTAGGTCATGATATACTCCAAAGCAGGGCTGTCTTCAGGCTGTCGAGGGCTAAAACATACAGGTTGCAGCGTTACAAGTAGCAGCTAGCTGGATCTGAAGCTTTAGAAAATAAACTGTATGTGATATTTGGAAATTGATGTTGGGTCTACCGTGCTTAAAGTGCTTGTTTTCATTCACAGATGATATAATTCCATCTGAGAGCAGCTCCCTGTCCGATACAACCACGTATGATGATGGTATGTTGCTTGTCCTTTTCTTCCTATGAAGTGTGCCTGTTCAGAGATATCCCTTTCACTTAAAGTTCTTTAGCCTACTATTTTGGTGGCCTTCAATGACAAACTACTCTATAGCCGAGGGAAAAAGAGCTTAATCAGAAATGTATTTCCTCATAATTGGTTAATTATTGAAAGTTTCTGCTCTGTGAGTCATCTTTAGAGAAGGCGGTTGGTTTTAATGTGACCAGCCTGCAAGCTGAGGGTGCTGTAGATGTCAAATACCTCATCCCTAATACCTGGCCAGAGGTGGATGAGTGGCTGGAGGACTTATGAGCTGGGCAGATTTGCCTGGCCCTTCTGTCCTCACAGCTACTATAAAACTTACAAAAAAGTAGAATAGTCACAGATATTAACGATCTGTTTACGTTTATCTGTTACCTAGTGAGTTTGCATCTTGCATGGCCATGGTGTTTGCTCAGCTTACTCATTTCACACACACACCCACAGACACACACATTCACGCCCTGTTCCACAAAGTAAAAAGGACTTGGCTTGCCTCTCCCTTAAACTAGATAATCATAATTTGGGGACAAACATTATCTAAATTACTACTCAAATTTCAGTTAGAGCATGATTCTGATCTCACTTTGTCCCAGTTTTAGACTTTTACAACCCATCTGGTGCTTTAAAATGGAGTTACACCTGATTCCTGCTTGTACAAGTAGAAGTAGAGCCAGGGTTTTGGCTTGTGAACGTGTTCTCTGTGAGGTTTGTCCTGCATTTATATGTATTAGTCGGAGTTTCCTGTTGGCTCTGATGGGACCTGGGTTGTGCCCTAAGCAAAGTGAGAACAAGGATCAAACCAGCGTCTTCCCAGTTGCCTTCAGCCAAATGTGTCTGTCAGTTGTCTGCTCAGTCGCTTTTGAAGTCAATCCCTTTTAGGTTGTATTTCAAAACTAATTCTTAAAACGTCATTTTCAAGTAGAGCTGGAAGGTGAGGGGGAGGAACTGTCCTTTGCAGCGGCTGAGCTTGCCTCCTCGGCTCTGAGAAGGATTGTGCTGCAAACAGGTGTTTTCCCAAGGAAGTTGCACTTTGCGATCTGGCACAGCCCCAAGCCGTGAGAGTCCGTAAGAGCCGGTGCTGCTGAGGTCGGTGTGAGCCTCCATGATGTCCTGTCCCCGCAGGGAGGAGAGCTCGGTGCAGGCAGCAGAGCCTTTCTAGATTCGCAGCTTCTGTCTTTGTCTCTGTAGTGCAAAGTGTTTCTGCTTAGGGGCCACAGATTTGCATATAGGGCAAAAATATATCAAGGATTTTGCTAACAAAATACCTATTCCTTTTCAGCAGTCAGTGAATCGCTTCCTGTGCCAGCACAGAGACCCAGCTCGGCGCAGCTTTCTCCAAGGCTTCCTCCACCGAAGTCCCTCGGGGTGGAGAGAATTCATCTCAGAAAGTCATCCATAAATGAGCAGCTCTTGGAAACCAGACACTCCAGGTAGGGCATGTCTCACTGCCGCCGAGCTCTCCACCTTGCTGGCACGAGTTTCGTCTTGCCCCTGCCATGACTCCTGTTACTGTGGGCACTTCAGCAGACCTGCTGCCTCCACACTCCTCTCCGATTACAGGATTTGGTGATGGGAGCTAAATTTCCTGTTTAGTAATAAGAGTGTGTGTGAGTATGTATAAGTAGTCGTCACGGTCTCTGAAATTGTAGGGTGATGCGGTCTTTGTGAAGAGGTTCGAGACAGGTGAGAAATTTAATAGCAAGGGCTGTATTTAAGGAATTGCTTGTGCCTACCAGTACTGTCACCCTTTGTCTCTGTTTCTGTGGTTTGTTTTCAGTATTAATTTAAACGACTTGTAGTTGTCCTGATGACTGTGCTTAATGGCTTCAGATAACACCAGACCATACCCATCCCTCCTGATGGTGTTGATATTTCAGCAGGTACATTGTCAAAGCGTACAGAATTCACTTAAGTCAGTCCCGATGGACAATTCTCCATGTAAGAGCAGAGTTACTGGGATTCAACCAGCTACCATCCGTAGTGCCAGCTGCGGTGACTGGCTGAGGTTCCTGTGTGTATCCGTGGGATTTGGGCACTTTCTGAGCTCGAACAGCAGTTTCATGGAGCGCATCGACAGCAGTAGTTCTGCTGATGATTGTGTGATCATGTTATACAAGTCTGTCTGGTGCTAGTTGTTCTCAGTGTAAGAATTCCCACTGATCTCGGTATTTCTTGGACTGTCTTGTGTGAACAGGCTGTTGAGGGTGTGCTTTAAAACATTTTAAAGTTTTGGGCCATGTCATGTCTCTTTCTCATCTGTCCCTCAAGATGAGTAGAACACTCTTCCACATGAAGTTCTGAAGTTGAATTATAGCCATATATAACCTTTTATCTGTGATGTGCTTCATTTTAAAACTCAATTCCTTTGCTTCTCTGTTATCTGCTCTGTCTCATCTGCTTCATGCTTCTATGCTTTGGCAGCAGTTTTTCCTACCGGTTGTCCCATGAGGACCTCCCTTGAACCATGAGAAGGGGTTGAATTTTTCTTCCTGTTTAACAATCCTGTTCTTTATAGAGGGAAGCACATCCAGTTATGCCCTTACCTGTTTTTTCTGCCCTTTGTTTTGTCTCTTCAAGACCTAGGGTGCAAGTATTCTGTGTGCTGTGACTTGCACAGCATTTAACCTAACTGGGGTTATCCCCTTCATTATAGGGACCCGCTTTCGACCCACAGCAGTCCTTACCGAACCTTGGACCGGCCGCCCCAGCCCCACGGAGGGAGAAGCATGCCTACAACACCCGTACTCACACGCAATGCCTACAGTAGCAGCCACTTACAGTAAGGGGACTTTGTTTTAATCCATTTTAGGCAACAGAATAAAAGCAAATAGTGTTAAGGCGGAAACGGTTCCTTTGTCGTGCAGCTTTCCCTACAGCAGGGTCAGGCTCTCAAAATGCCTTTTCTGGATATTGGAGGCACCAGGTTAATATTGGTCCCCATCTTCTGGCTCAGTCCTGCACCATCTTTGTGACATGCAGATGAGAGCGTTTATGTGAGCACAAACCCTGTCTGGGCAAATAGCAGCACACACAAATGGGCGTCTGCAAAATTAAGAGCGAGACAGAAGCTGGCACACAGATATTTCCTGTCCAATCATGAAAGACTACAGGAGAAGGGTCACTTCCAGATAGGCACCTATAGGGAGTTTTAACAAGTAATGTTTATTCAAAAAGTTTCTGTAGAATACTTGTAAGATAGCCGGGATTTCTTTTACGTTTCCTTTGTAGCCTCATTTTCTAACAAAGTGAGGCTTATGAAATTGTATTGTCCATCAGCTGGTGGTCTCCCTGCAAAAACTTGTTCACAAGCTGACAGATGTCTGCTGTGGATTACGTTCCTACAAGTCTCCTGAAAAAGTAAGTGGCCAGATAGAGGAGAGTTATCCCAATTAGTGTCCTTATTATGGGAAGAGAGCTGTAATGTGAGCTCACCTGTATTATTGGACAGCTGAGAATCCATGCTGGGGAAGAAGAGATGCTGTTAACCTTATAATGTTATCAAGAGCTCATGATTTATGTGGCTAGTGTAATGCAGCCTTGAGAGACAGAGGCACAGGAAACCCGTCTTCCTATGTTCTACTCCTAGCTCAGTTACCTGTGTAGACTTTTACCTCCTTAAAAGCTGAGAGTGCCCTTCTGTAAATCATTAAAAACTGTGAATTTGTGAGCTTTGCTACATGTATCCCTGTCACAGATTAACCTTGCTCACCATGATAGATTTTTATAGGAGAGATCTTCTACTCTTTGCAGCAAATCTAAACTTCAGTCAGACTTAATTTCTCACAATGCAGATATTCTGTGTGGATAGATAAGACCAGATTTGTATTGTGCTTTGACTGGGGAGGCAGCATGCCTGGTGTGCCCATCATGTTCTCCCCAACTCTGTGTGTCTGGTTTGCGTGTGACTGCCTTTAACCAACCCACATCTGCGTTGTTTCAGGCCAGATGTTTCCCCACACCATTGCCGGCAGCGCAGCGGCAGTCTGGAATCCCAGACCCACCTGCTGTCTGAGACTCCTGCGGAAAAGGCAGCCTTCACCCTCTCAAAGTCCCAGCGAAGCAGCAGCACAGAGATCCTTGACGATGGATCATCCTACACTAGCCAGTCAAGTGCAGAATATTACTGCATGACACCTACTCCCAATCCATATTATACTACTCAGACGCTCGACAACAGGACCAGGGGTCGAAGACGGTCAAAGAAACAAAACATTTCTGCTGCAAATTCAGGAAGTATGCCAAACCTTGCCCAGAAGGATGTCCGCAATGGTGTCTACCACAAAAGTCAGGAACAGCCTTCCTCTAGTTACTATATTTCTGGATATTCGCCATATACTGAATCTGATGTTTATTACAATGGAGGATACGTTTATGAGAGTGATACGGAGGGACAGTACACTGTCAATCCTTCCTATCGCTCATCGGCACATTACGGATACGACCGTTACAGGGAATTCAGGTCTTACCATGAGGATGAAGTGGACAGAGTACCGCACAACCCATATGCAACCCTAAGGCTTCCAAGGAAGCAAGTTGCTAAAACGGAGCATATAACCAAAAACATTCATAAGGCCTTAGTAGCAGAGCATCTCCGTGGTTGGTACCAACGTGCCTCCAGCCAAAAGGAACAGGGTCACAGCCTGCAGGCAGGCTTTGAGTCTGACAGAGGATCTCAAAGGAGTTTGGGCTTTGCTGGTCTGCAGGTGCCATGCTCTCCTAGCAGTCGGGTGTCATCTTTCTCCTCAGGTAACGTCTGATTTCTTCTATGCTGAGTGTTTTTATAAGTCCCTGCTGTGCATCAAATTCTGCCCGCCTCTGCTGCCTCGGAGATGTTGGCAGAGTAGAGGGAAGACTAGAGCTCCGTCCTGAACGTAGATGAGGAGCTGAATAGGAACTTGTTCCATGCTTGGGAAGAAAGACTTCCTTGTTGCCTTCTCCTGTGGGTAAAACTGCCTTAATACTCTTTATAAGTGCAGTAGTCCAAAGCAGCACAGAGAGTCATATGGACTTCAAACAGGTGTGTTTACCAGCTAGAAGCAGTGTGCAAAACTTTATGCCGTGTAAATGCCATTACTGTGATGGCTTCTAAAATCCAGTACAGTGAGCATCACTGACTGGGTCAGAAAGTCTTTCTAAGGAGATTTCCTAGCTCCGATACACCACCCGCACAGTGCTTGCCTCCCTACAGGGCTTGTAAATCATGTTTTGTGTTTGCATTGTTTGCTTGTGTGTCCTGCAGAAACCCCTAGAGGTTGCTAATGAGAATTGTCTCATTTGTCTCAGATGATTTAGCTGGAGAAAGATCTAATTTGCTGTAATTTTTTTTTTTAATTTCAGCATCTTCTGCAAACACTGCTGGGAACTGGCGAAACCCACTTGCACTGGGACTTTCAGACTATGATACATTGTCTCATTCCTCTTATGCCAGCTGTTATGGGAATGTTTATGGCAACCTTCCTTTGCAGAGCAGGTGAGTAGAGTACATCAAGATTTTCTGCCCTTCCTCCTGCGTTTCACAGGCTGTTAAATCATCTGAGAAAAGCGGCTTGATTTCAGAGGGCCAGGATGAAGAGCGGTTATTGGCTCTGTGAGCAAGTCTTCTCTGTCTGGAGTAGATCAGCTGTACCAGCACTAATTGTGCCACCGATATTCAAGGAAGCGGGGAAGCGTCCAGAGAGAAGGATCAACTCATCTGTTGCACAGCCTTTTCCTCTGGTGGATGCTGGACCATCAGAGATCTTGCTCTCCCTGGTAACTGCGATGCTCAGAGCAGCGTTGTGGGCAGGGACCCGCTGAGCCCCGTCCCCCTCACCCCCTGTGACAGGAGATCTCCTGCCCCCCATCAGCAGTCCGGCAGGACACGGTCCTGTTGTGTTTCTGAAGCTGTAGTGCCTGTGCTGATAAACTTTGGGAAAAAACGAGGGAAGGCAATACCTCTCTTCACCTTTCCTGAGTGCTGGCATTCAAAGGCGATACCGCATCTGCCAAGTGCATCTCGCTTGGCAGAGCTTAACCCCGGAGGGATGTGCTGCTGCTTGCAGAGCTGCCCTGCTCGGGGGGCTCTCCCCAGGACTTTGGGGTGCCCAGGGTCTGCTCTGGCCTTGCAGAAATCCCTGCAGTGCTCGCACTGCTTCTGCTCTCGGTGTTTTCGGTCTCTTCTGCCCACTGTCGTACGCTGGCTGTTACCAGTGAGGACAGAGATCTCCTGCCCCGGGGAATGGCTCTTCCCACACAAATGCCATCACATTTAAGGTCGCTTATGCTAAGAGTAGCCAGCCATAGTAAGTACCCCACATTTGCGCCTCCTGCTTTGTGGGTTGCAGTTTGCGCTTGCTGCCAGGCTGACTTGTGTGAAATTCCTGAATTTTTAATTCTGTTTGTTTTAAAATAAGTGCAAGTGTAAGAAGAGATATAAAAGCTTCTGCTAGATCCTTGTTTCTAAGCTAAATGCCATGGGCTTTTTTATTGCAGTGATTTAAAAAAATCTACAGTAACAGTGTTTAAATATACAGTTTCTACTAATTTCTTAACTTCCTATAATTGGGTTTTGAAAACTCTGCTTATTTTGGCAGCTTTATCTAAATGAGGTTTATTAGCTATTAATTTTCTATATTCTGAATCACTTGTCTGATCATTCATCTGTTTGATTTCCTGTTTTAATGTGATTATGGCAAACGAGCAATCAAAACGCCCTACAGTCTTGACAATTTTGAGCAGCTGAGATCCGGTTGCACCAAATTTTACTAATTACAGCAAGAAAACCGAGTTTGTGTTTGGATCCAAATTATGCTGGGGTAGACTCACGATAACCAGCGTTACTTCAAGCCCAGGGGAGTTGTGTGAGTTTGTGCAGCACTTGGGGGTCTGGGGAAGACCCTCTGCTCTCGCTGGTCCCTGATCCCTGTCTCTCTTACAGAGCATATGCAGAGACAAGCCAGCTGGGTGGCGATGACGAGAGCCGGTTGGAAGAAGACTTGCACAGCAACGAACAGAGGTTGTTCTGGCACGAGGATTCAAAGCCCGGGACGCTCGTGTAGACCGCCTGCAGCCCCGCATTCGTACCCTTGCGTGCCTTGCACAAAATGCTGTGACTCCGAGGCAGATCTCGGGTGGAACTTCCAAACTGGACAGAAAAAAGGAAGCAGGCTGTTTTGCTGGGAAAGATTAAATTCAGCATTAAGAGGGACCGTAGCAAAATGACAGAGTCTTACCATGGTGTTTCTTTCTGAATCCAGATAGCCTACATGAGCAAGGGCGAGCCACGGTTTAATCTATGACTAGATTCAGCACTTGGTTGAAGTATTTATATTTAGCAAGCACTTTTTTGGATGATTGGAAGGTGTTGAAGGCAAACCTCAGAGAAAAGAAAAATGTGAAAAGGAGACTCTTACGGAAAAACCAGGAATTCTAGGAGCACAATTCTAATATCTGAAAGAAGAAATGAAAATTTATTCTGCCATGGCTTATGATGACCTGGAAGGACTTTCATAAGCTTATGAAGGATAGATACTGTGTGTGTGAGTGACACAAAGGGTGACTTAATCAGTATTGGAACATTACTTGAAGGAAGGCTGGATTTTTTTTTTTTTTTTATGGAGGTTTGAATGAGTTTATTCATTTTTTGAGGTGTTGCTAAGAGTGTTAGCATCACAAGCAAGTTCTGGAAAGAAAAGAATTTTCTGACACAATAAGTTATGCAAAACTATAGGCAGTTGTGGATTTTGGAAATGGAAGCAGTAAACTTTGAACTCTCTTTTCCATGATAAAGTGTAATTAATAACCTCCCATTTAATGACCCTTCCATGGTACAACTTCAGTGTGCAGGGGAGTAGGCAAATTTTCACAGTAACTGCACAGTGACCTCCATTTGTCGGGTGACAATGACATTTTGCTCTGCCACAGTGAATCGAGGATGGGTGGTGGGGAGCTCCAGTGATCACACGGTGAGCAGCTTGATTGTAACGGCCAGTATTTTCAGGTGGATGCAAACAGCCAAGTGGGTGCCTTAAGATGAGGGGCATTAGGATTGTACCGCGAGTCATCTGAACTGCCAGGTGCGTTGCAAAGTCACTAAGTGACAGAACAGCATTTTCACAAAACCATTTGGGTAGGAAAAAAGTGCAACTGCAGTCTTGATCTAAGAGGGATAAACCTACCTCACGTCATCTATCTGTAGGAACAAATTGGCATGGGTTATCTCGCGTGATTTTTGATGACTCGTTTGCATATGGTGAAATCTCTCTCGTTTCTCAGCTGTACTGTGCTTCAGGATTCCATAAATGGTGCTCTTTTTTTCTTTTATACAAAGGATTAGTTACTCCTTGTTCATATTGTGAATAGAAAAGTTTCTGATAAACTTTTTTGACGTTTTTTACCAATATTCCAGAGCATGTAATATATAAAGAAGGACACACTTGTTAAGCTGGTACTTAGTCATTTGTATTATTAGAGTTGCGATTTGGAATTCAACAAACAAAAACAAAATAAAAAGTAACTTATTTCCTTGTTTTTGCATATTTGTATAGCCTTCTAGAAATGCGAAAGCTCTTTTTGCTTATTCTTTTACTACTTCTGAATTTTTTAGACCTATTATTTTGTATAGGTCAATAAACTAAAAAGTGTGCTACCAAAACCACTTCAGCATTCCTCTTGTTTCTGCTCGAGTGCTTGGAAAAATTGCAGTGTGTGTTATTTCAGGGTTTTAAAGTAAGAGTGAATTGCCATGGTCTGATTTCTTTTGGCCCACAGTGTCAGGGTGGGTAGTGGTCTCAGCTGGGGGAATCTTGGCCCAGGGCAGTTCAGACCCTCCCGAAACATGTTTGTAAGCAAATTTCTGAGGATGCAAGGGTGATACTTGGTGTTTTTGCAGGGGCCTCTCTGGCACAGGTGCCCGAGGGAGCTGAGCGGGGCTTATCCAGCATCTCCACGGGAGGGTTGGTATCCCCAGACGTGTTGCCCACCCTCGGCCCAGCAGGGACACAGACAGAGATGCCCTCATGTTCCTGGAAATATTTCTTGCTCATCTATCCTTGCACCTAAAAATAGCTGCAGCTTTTCCCGCTTAGAGCGTGGCTCTTGGGGTTTGTGTTGCTCATCTGCTCTTCTGAGTTTGTGCCCTCTGAGACGCCCACCTTTCCGGAAGAGCAACGTGGCTTCTAGATGTACAACTGCTTTTGCACCCTGGTCATCAAGCAGTTGAGGTTATTCAGTCTCACCCTCTTCTATTCCGAGTTATTTGTCAGTTCCTAATTTTTGTGGCATCCATAAGCTTCACCACCACCACTGAATTTTATGCTCACTTCCAGGTTGCTGGTGAAAATAGGGATTAACAAGAGTTTGCAGACATTCCCATTAAAAATACCCCCATGCTGTCATACTTTTTAAATTTCTCCAAGTAGTTTTTGAGGTTTGTTCTCAAGTTCTTCATTGAACCATGCTTGCTGCTGTTACAAAACATCAGTGTTCTGACCAGGAAGCCAAGTGGTACGAAGTCCAATACCTTACCCAGAACTAATGGTATCAGTGCAGTTATTTATCAGCACTCTCAAAGTTTTCCATTTAAAAAAGGAAGCGAGGTGTATAACAAGGTTTCTGCCCCATTTAAAGTGTTGCTTGCATTCCTTTATTTTAATGCTGTAGCCATTGAGTTTTGTATTGGCTTTTCTTTTAACATTCAGGGTTTAGTTCAGTCTAACACATCTGTGATGGCCCAATGCTGGCACTCGGCCTGGCCTCCCGGCTTGCTTGGACAGGACCAGAACAATTTTGGATGATGATGTGGAGAAGATGGGAGTTTGAGGTGGGTTTGGGTTGAGGATGGTTTGCTGTATTTGGGGATATTGGGCATAAAATCTCTAGGGCCAGAGTTCAGAGCCTGGTGCAGCTTCCAGTAAGAGTGAAGCTGCAGAGGAGCTGGAAATCGAAGAGCGGTAGCAGGGCACGTGCAGCACTTGAAACCCCTCTTGTCGTTCCCTGCGTGCCTGGCCCTGCAAAAGTTGTGCTCTTAGAAAATTTTATGAAGGGTAAAAGTACAGAGTGAAGGAGGAGGCCCAGAAAAGGAGAGAATAAGAAGATCCAACTTATTTCCCAGGTGTTGCCTGGGGCAGGTAGCAAAGGGCTGGGGTTGGCCTTGGGAGGCAGGCACATGGAAGGAGTGGGATGGCACAGTGTCCCTGTGGGACCTCCTGCCCATGTGCCACACAGCTTGTGCAATCCCTGATTTTTACCAGTTGTTCCCCAGGACGCTTAACTTTGCCTTTTGCAGACCTCCAGCTTACTTTGTTGCACTGTATTTTTGGAGCGGTGTTTTGATATGTGTGTATGACTGTTCACAGAGACCGTGTCTGTGTAGTGCAGCTGAAAAAGTAATGAAGACATTCTTGTAATTATTATCATATTTGTTCACAGCTGAAATACAAACTACCTGTGCTTTGTTTGAATTCCTACCTCATCTGTCTTTTCTGCTATTTAACCACAGCCCTTCCTCACCAGGATGGCTGAGGACATCTAGTGACTGGCCGGCACATTGAAGAGAAGCGCCTGCCTCTTGTATTCCGAAATTCTTCCAGTTTGAAGAAATATTTAGAAATTCTACTTAATATGATCCAGACCAAAGCTAAGAGGTGAACAACGTGAAACACCCTGTAGAAGACCCACGGGGTTCAGTTTCATGGTGTTACAAATGTGTGTCTCTTTGGAAGGGAGAACATGCTGCTGATGAGAGGTGTGGAGGGGAAATAAAAACCCACATAAAAGTGTACATAATGGAGCATTTCTGAGTGCTTTCTAGTTGATGGATGAAGAAGAAAAACCAGTCCTTGCCAGGAATCCTTAAAAAGGCATTAGGGCACTGTGCTAAAATAAGCCATGCCTGATGTTTTTAATTGTTACCTGCTTTTTTTCTGCTGTTTTGAACAGAAATACTTTGAGATGTGGGAGCTGTCTGACATTCCTCTGGCACAGGGACTGGGGAGGGACAAGGCTCAGAGCAGGAGCCCCCTCCCTGAGTACAGGCCAATCTTCAAAGATCACAAATTTTTAAAATCACCCGAATATACTTATGTGAAACTTGTTGGCCAAGGTGACTTAATATGTGGAGTGACTCTTGCAGGTTTCTCCTGACTTTCCAATTATCATCTTGGACTTGTTCAACTTAAAATGTGAGCAACATTGCAGCGATGCTTTGCACACAGCAAGGCTACGGGGGCTCCCAGGTGGATGAGAAGCCTCTACCATGGCCCAGCCAGTCCTGAAATGTTTGTAAGAAATTCTGTAAGGGCTGAGGGTTTGCTCCACCTCCTGGGCTTTGGGGATTAATGCAGGAGAGCCGCTTCTGCAGGCGGCTTCTGAGCCTGGGGAGAAGCTCCCCATCACTGTGCTTGCCTGTCATTTTCTGGATAAGTTAACACCTCTCCTAGGAAGATTTCTGCTTTTCTACACTATTCTTTAGTCTCCTTTGTGCTTTTCTGTCATATTTAATAAATTTCTAAGGTAGAAAGCAGAGAGCTTCAGCTATAGCAGGGCCTCACACAAATATTATAATCTATCAAGTTAAAGCAAATAGAAGCAAACTTTTAATTGTGTTTGTTTTATTTAATGGTTATTAATTTAAGTCCAATTATCTGTTTTCCATGGATTTTTTTTTTTCCCAGGGATCATGTGCTAGTGGAAAAACACCATGTCTTTAGGAATGTTTTATCAGATTGGTAACAAACTTCCTAGAGTGGTTTTCAGATTATTTCTGTCACTTTTTGCAGCTGTTTGAGATAAATATGGTGGTGGTAGGGAAATAATCTTATTTTGTTTCGTAAACGTGTGAAGACATAAACAGATCTGTGTGCTTTTTCTTATCACACCATGCTGGATGTCATCTCTCCCTGGCACCAACCGCACAGCCCAGCATCGTTCCTTGGATGGATTTGAAATAATCCAGCTTTTCCATCAAGTGAAGCAGTGAATGTGGTATTTGTGTAGAGCAGCGGAAGGGATTGTGCCACCCTGGGGGCAGCCCACATTTTCCTGCTTAGTGCAGCCTTCATTACAATCAACTAGCACGTGGATTTATGTAATTTGGGTAACTGCATATATGGATGTTTGCTCTTTCACCAAGCAGTGAGAAAATGGACCTTCATCTTGGCGTAGGTAATGTTGCAGTGACGCTCACGCTACCAGCAGGTAAGGGTGGTGACACCCTGTCTGATGCACAGCCCCCTGCCTTCTCTGGCAGGACCTTCCCCTTCCCCTTGTAGCTGTTAGACACAGATTCAAGACCACATGGATCATCTCCCAGGGCAGAATTTATCATCAAAGACAATTACCCCACAGTCTGATGCAGCAAGTCAAACTTGATGTGAAGTTTCCTCCTTGGAAAGAAGGATGGTGTGAGTTGCATTTGGTGCTGGTAGCCCAGGAGGATACAGGACCTAGATGTCAGGGCCTTCATGAAGGAGAAGCAAGACCTCAAACCAAGAAACATCTCCTGCCATCCCTCCAACTTCATTATCCGTGTCTGTCCCTCATGAAGGGAATCACCATAAATCCTTCAGCAAGTCCTTGACTGCAGAGGGATGTGCTCTGTCCCCTGGGGTATCTCCTGCCCATCTCAAGCGCAGCAGGCATGAGTCTCAATTTATATTTAATGGTTAGAGTATCATCGAAGAGCTGCAGATGCAGAAGAATTTGCAGCCAGACAGGGCTCTGCTGGGTAACTCTAGAAGAAATCCTTCCACCTGTTCCCAGGCTGAGGTTAGGGAAGGACGTGCCCCGTGCATACATAACGAAATTTCCACATGGCCTTGCCGGCATCATTACCCACAGGCACGTTTTAGTGGCAGGATGATATGAGGTGTGGGGCTCTGATAGGTTTGGATGCTATGAAAGAAAGACACGCTCTGTTTAATGTGAAGGGTGACATTGTTTCCTAGAATGACTCTGTTTCTTATCTGGTCTGGCTTGTGCTGAATTCAGTGTTTCATATAAACATGGAGGTCACTCATTCAAAAGGTTATGGTGACGGCTGCCCCATCCCATCCCCACACCAGACACCGCCGTGCCTGCTGCTTCACATGGGGGCTTGGCTTCGCAGCTCCCTGCCAAGCGACTTGGGCAAATACTTCAAAAGTCAGATGTCCTTACTCTATTTAAACAACAAACTTAATCTGATATATTTATATGCGTAAGTCTGGAAGTGTGGTGAGGTTTTTTTTTTCCCCCAAGATGATCCCTGGTGGTTTTCCCACAGGGTGTCTCTCTATGATTGCTTTCGTTACTTAGTGGTTGTTATTGTTACGATCGCATCATCTGACCCTTTATAATCCCCATATTACGTTACACTGCATTGCTGGACATGCTCGGTGTATGCTACTATTTGTCAATTTTAGACTGCCCTATCAAGCCTACAAGTTTCTTAAAAGTGATGCAAGGTTATGTTACACAGGCACATTCTCCAGCTGGTTCCAGTTAATGCCTTGGCACTTGGAAACGCTACAGATTGGTAATAAAGGAAAATAAATGTGTGGATTTTATAAGTAAAAAAAATGGAAGCCAACACTGTAGAAATTGCTTTCAAGCACTTAACATCAACATGTGTCCCATCAATTACCTTAAAAATAGAACGCATTTTAGGCACATGAAGCATGGTTTGATGTCCTGCTTCATGTCAAATGGTGACACAGGGGTTGACCTCTCTTGATATTTGAGTTAAAAACTTGTCAACTCTTTTGCTTTCAAGATAGATAGGTTGGAAGTTTTGAAGGAAGTGAACAAATGAGAAAAATCTAATGAAGTGAAACAGTCCTGCACAAGAGCCTGGTGGGTTTCATGCAAGAGTTCCTCCACATGCAAGTATCTGCCTTATAAACAGTAAGCAGTAAGTATGAATTGTTCATTACCAAAGGCAAACCTTTTCTTCTACCAGTTTGCTCTTAAAGTGCTTTTATTTAACACTTTTTAGGTACCTACTTAGCATGGATTTTGAGCTGCTGCCTATAGGGATCGCTTTGTGATTGCTGAAGGTACCTCTTGTCCTGTGCTTGTGATTTGAGCGTAGGTGCTGGCACAGCTCTCTGCTGTCTGGAAACAGAGCACCTTGTGCAGCAGCTTATTAGTCCGGGGATTCCTGAGCCAAGTGTCAAACTGGCATGAAAATAACGGGTGCTACTGATGGAAGTAGCTTTCCTGTCTTAATGAAAGTTGAGGAATAAGTGATTATTTTGGAAAGCTCTAAAGGGAATACCCACAAATGTTATTGGGAAGAAGATGTGAGTTTTGCCTTGGAAAAGACTTCTAGATTTGGCCATGAGTGTGTCCCCAGCGTGGATGGTGTCATTTGTTGCCTTAACGTGCTGTTTCCAGTGCACCAAAACACTAAGCAACATGTTAGTGAAGGAAGTGAATCCTGAACTCGAGGTAATTTATGGAGGAGAGACCTAAAGTAGGCAAAATGTGATACCCACTTTGGAAATCTGTGGGATTAGCACCCGTGTCACTGGGAGAGGTGTCATCAGGCAGCCCTTCACTCTGCATCTGATGGGGAAGGCATTGCTCCCAGAAGTATAGTGTTTCCTAATCATGGTACTGACAAGTGATATATGTTTCTACTTAGAAGAAAACTTGCTTTTCAAATACCCAATAGTAATCTCAGTATCTCTGTTTTCCTTCTTGAGAGGACTTCATGGGTTTGACCCTACTTAACTTAGCAGATCTGGCAAGACCATGGCTGAAGATGTCCTGGCTGAAAATCATGGAAATACAAGAAGGTGGCCAGGGGCTTTATTTACAGTCAAGAAATTAGCAAGAGATAAGTAACCACTGAACAGACAGCTTCTGTGACCCAACAGCATCGTTTGGAAGAATAAAATACCAGCTACCCAAGAGCATTGATTTATTTGATAACATCAGGAAACCATTTATGGACTCTATTATGGATAGCAATTGCTGGGAGTTAAAACTGCTAGACCAGATAGATTGATGTGTGGGTCTGCTGTTGTGCTTGCTACTGCATAATATAAAATAAGGATGTCCCCTGAAATACCAAATAGCAAATCAGAGCCACTACATTCTTGGCTTGGGTTTTTGTTACTTTTCCTTCACCACTTATTTAATTCTGAAATTTTTGCCTTCTTCCCTGCTGTGTAACAGCATTAATTAAATGAGGACCTTTGGATAATGGCTTTTTAATAGAGGTTAACAGGGCTCTGAACACCATGTTTCTTCTTACTAAACACAGCAAAGAGAGACCATCATCATGCAAAGACTATTTTGCTGCTGGCAGACTCCAGCAGAGCGTGGCTGAGTCTGTAACGAGAAATATGGCTTAAAAATTGGTGGGGCTTGGTTTCACAGCCTCTCAACTGTGGTTTCTTTCCTATGAAAGATGCATTTGCAGTTGCAAGGTGAGGATTTGGTTTGATACTCCCTGCAAAGAATATTTGAAATTGTGAGGAAATCTTCCTAATCCAACAAACAGTCCAAACTGCATCACACTGAAATGGCACTGTAGCAGAAAAGTTATCTGCCCATGCTACTCGGCTTTTATAAAATGTCCATAAGCACAATGGTGTTGGAGTTATGGCTTTCTGGTTTGCTGTGTAAATTCAGAAACCTGTAAAATATTCTGAACCAAGAAGGAGGTGGTACTTAGATGGAACAGACACTTGAAGGGTTTAAAGTAATCTTCAATTACATCAGTTCTATGAATATTAGCAAAGTAAATATTTGTAGTTGCTTATTATTTCTATAAAAAGTGATAAAGTGTAGGAAAAGGATGAACCTAAGATGAACTGTCAGCTGAGATCTGCTGACAGCGCAAATAATGTCCATGATAGAGACAGGCTGGTCAAAAAACGGGGCATTGGCATTGCCCCTGGGCAGCCTGGATGGGAGCAGGGCATGGATGTGCTGTGGGAAATGCTCCCTACGGGACTGCTCAGGCTGGTTCAAAGGGTTGGTGCCCTTCCCCACTCAGAACCCTGTCCCCGAGCACAGGGTGTGTGTTGTACCAACTGTTCACTGGCCTTTTTCCATCTTGGAGGGTTTTCCCTTAACCAGGGTCTGGTGTTTGGGAGATCCCATCAATTGCAAGACGGCTTCACTCACACCAAAACCACCTGCAATATTCGGTCAGGGCTTAGACCTGGCTAAAGGTGGTGAAGATCCTGCCGGCCCCGGCCCTTTTGAGGTATCTGCAATGCTACGGATACAGAGGTGTTGTGCTGATTCTTCCCACGGTGCAGAATTTCACCTGCACACCTCACAGGTACCATTAATGTCACTCCACCCACCTGCAGCGATTCGAGCCTGGGGTGAAGCGCCGAAAGGAGTAGCGCCCCAGGAATCCTCTAGAAAATGTCCGTCTCCTGCCTTACTCAATGGGGGATGCACCAGCTGCACTGAAATGTCAGAAGGGTTTGCACAGCTGACAGGTTGCTGAAAATGGAGTATGGCAGCATCGCCATAAATTCTCTTTATCCAGCCAAGTGCAGCTTAATATAGACTTAGCTGCACGGTCTGTCTCCCGCACTGAGACTGAGAGCTGCCACAGCTCATGACCAAAACATGAAGCTGTGGATTTACTGCTAGTGAGGGGAAAAAAAAAAAAAATCCTTTAAAATTTATCTTTCTTTTTTGGTTTAAAAAGCAGTAGAGGAAGGAAAGAAGAACAAACATGTCTGAACTAGGCCAAAACTCTGACGGAGAAGTGTGTCCTGAGGACATTGATGAAGATGAAATCCTGGCAAACCTGTCCCCCGAGGAGCTAAAGGAGCTGCAGTGTGAGATGGAAGTTATGGCCCCAGACCCCGAAGTCCCAACTGGGATGATACAGAGGGATCAGACAGAGAAACCCCCCACGGGGAGCTTCAACCACAGGTCCCTGGTTGACTACCTGTACTGGCAGAAGGCATCCAGACGCATGCTCGAGGATGAGAGAGTTCCCGTCACCCTCTTGCCCTCTGAGGTAACAAACAAAAAAAATCACAAATATTTATCATGCATCTGCTGTGGGGTCTGTTTTATAGTTTTTAATACCTTAACTTGCTTCTCTTTCTGTCCCTTAAGTAAGGTATGATACAAACAAATTTCAATTCATCCTAAAAGCCTCAGCAATGTCAGAGTCCTGTTTGGACTGATGTCAGGGTTAGTAATTTTTTAATTGCTTTTCCTAAATATTTACTTAAGCTTTTTAATATAAGGAAATCCTAATTCCTTTTCAGTAAAGCAAATGACTGAGAAATTGTCATAAAATCAGTTTGGAGGATGTAACTCAAATTTGTTTGTCTTTGTGCATGGAACACCACCATACTGCTTTTCCATAGAAGACTACATTAATCATATGTATTTAATTAATTGACAGAATTTAATGCCATACTGGACAAAATCCCAAAACACTGTATTTTAACTATGTGAAATATTCACTAACAAACAAACATGATAACTCCATGAACTAGCCCAACCATTTTCAGTGCAGTACTTCAATTTATTCTACTGTCCCTATGACTTTGAAATAAAGTTAAGGTCATACTTACATATTTTTTAGAATGAGTGCCACTCTTAAAAATAGGTTAATAGAATGGAAACTTGGCCAGATGAAACACTTATACCTGAACCTAAGTGAATGTGAGGTAACTAATTTTTATTATTTTGTTAAAACACTAGTGGTTTTGCTAATACATGACAGCATGGTACACCACGGACTTCCCAGGTCAGGTTTCATGGGCTGCCTCTGGAGAAGGGGGGAAATAGGTGGGTTTTTTCCCTCCTTCAACACTCTTACCCTCAAAGAACCAACTTTTTTTTTTTTTTTTTTTTTTTAACACTTCTGAGGTTAAATTTGGAATTTGAGTGTAGAGCTGCCTGCTGCATTCACAACTGGTCAGGAGATCTCAGTACTAAACTCATCCACTACCACGGTAAATAGGAACCACAGCACTGAGGGCAAAAGTGTCTGTGAACGTTTTGTCTGACTTTCAGTGAAGTGCAAGCTAAGACACTGCCCTGGCTGAACCAGTGCAAGTCTTTTAGGAAAAAATCTTGATCTTTACTAGAGCTTTATTAGTGTTTCTCAGTGATGGAGGATCCACTTGCAAAAAGGTGTTTGAAAGAAAAAGAAATCTCAGCTAGGAGGGTCTCTGGAGATGGCAGAAGTTTGCAGCTAATTTTATTCTGATGCTAGAAGTCCCACTGCCTTGCAGCAGCTGCGTGCAGAGTCTAGTTTCTTCTCTGGATGCAAAATAAAACTGAGCTAATATTTTGCTTTATCTTTGGTTATACACTTCCTTAGCGGTGATGCTCTGGCAGTATCAGAGCAGGCAGCCTTGTTGTCTCTTGTGGTGGATGACTCTGCTGTTGTTACAATGTGCCCTCTTCCCTCCTCCTTGGGCTGAGCAAACAGTCAGTGGTTAATACAGATTTCCAGTGGTTTGTGGCATATGAAATGAACTTTCTCTCATCAAGGAAACGATAAAAATTATACCAAGTCCAGAAAGAGACTTTGGACCAGAGACTCTTACCCCCAAAAAGGGTTCAAGGACCACCTTAATGTAGCAGTTAATATGTACAGGAATTAATTATCATGATTTAAAAGTCAAAGATGAAAGTGGTTTACAGCTACTTTAAGAACAATTGTTCCTGTGTTCCCAAGCAAGCCAATACAGCCCTGACTTACAGGCAATGACACTTTTAAGGATTATTCTATAATACAAGGGCATGGAGGTATCTAAATCCAGCTGCTACATGTTCATTTGAGCAGAAAGCTAATGTCACAAAGCTGTGTTCAATTATTTCACCTATGAGGTTTTGTCTTCCTCAGAGAAGCTCTGCGGAGGAGACGGAAGGAAAGGCTGGCGGCAGTGGTGAGGCGGCCAGCGGGAGGGTGCCAGGAGCAGAGGGAAAAGAGAGACATTACAAAAATGAGCACTTGTCCAACTCAGGAACACAGTTTGGGGAGACAAAGAAAGATGGAAGTGATGAGGAGGAGGAAGAGGAAGAAGAGGAAGATGATGAAGAGGAGGAGGAAGAAGATGAAGAGGAAGGTGAGAGTGAATTGGAAACAAAGGAGTCTTACGCCAATGAGAACCACCACAATGATCAGATAAGTAAGAAACCAGGTACAGAATCTGGAGAAATCACAGAAAAGCCAAATGAAAATGAAAAGAAAATATCAAAATTAAACATCCCCAAGAAGTTAGCGCTGGATACCAGCTTCATGAAGCTAAGTGCCAGGCCTTCAGGAAATCAAACCAATTTGGAAGAGAGTTTGGAGAAAGTCCGAAAAAACAACCCAGATGTGAAAGAGCTCAACCTGAACAACATAGAAAACATCCCCAAGGAAATGCTGATAGACTTTGTCAATGCCATGAAAAAAAATAAAAACGTAAAAACATTTAGCTTGGCCAACGTGGGGGCCGACGACAATGTGGCGTTCGCGCTGGCCAACATGCTGCGGGAGAACAGGAGCATCACCACGTTGAATATTGATTCCAATTTCATCTCTGGCAAAGGGATCGTTGCTATCATGAGGTGCCTGCAGTACAATGAGATGCTGACGGAGCTCCGCTTTCACAACCAGCGGAGCATGCTGGGCCACCAGGCCGAAATGGAGATCGCCAGGCTGCTGAAAGCCAATGACACCCTCCTTAAAATGGGGTACCACTTCGAACTGCCGGGGCCCAGGATGGTGGTGACCAACCTGCTCAGCAGAAACCTGGACAAGCAGAGGCAAAAGAGGCAAGAGGAGCAGAGGCAGCAGCAAATGAAAGAGCAGAGGGAGTTGATAGCGATGCTGGAAAATGGACTTGGGTTGCCTCCCGGGATGTGGGAAATGCTGGGGGGACCGCTGCCTGAGCCAAGGATGCACGAGCCCCCCCAAGCCCCGAAACCACCCGTCCCCGCGGCTGTGTCTCTGAGCAAAAGGCAAGAGAGCGCGAGGCAGCCGGCCCCCGAGCAGCCATGCAGAGAGAAGCCCCTCAGCTTCAGGGTGGTCAAGCTGAAGAAGATTCAGCGCAAACCCACCGTGTCAAAGTACGTGGAACCCGCTGAGAAAACCAACCTCAAAGACGTCATCAAAACGCTCAAACCGGTTCCCAGGAGAAGGCCGCCTCCCCTCGTCGAAATAACCCCGAGAGATCAGCTACTGAACGACATCCGTCAGAGTAACGTCGCTTATCTTAAACCGGTATGTGCTTAGCGATGGCTGCGAGGGGAGGGAGCCGCGCTCACCCCAGAGCTGTCGTTTGAAACATCGGGCCGTTCAGCGGGGCTCTCAAACGCACCCGCGCCCCTGGGGGTCGTTGCCTTTTTGCATCACGCTGCCGGTCCCGGGGTGCAGGTGGTTGTTGCTGCCGGCAGGGCCGAGGTCTGGCTTGCGGAGAGAAATGACAGCAAGCGCTGGGGCGGCAGCCTCGTCCATCCCTGTCTGCTTCCACACAGGTAAAAGAAAGGAAATTCACTTGGGAGTAAACAAACCCGCAGGAATTCAGTGTTAGCATACCAGTAATAGCATATTAGTTACGATAGGCAAATGCTATTATAAGATCATTGCTGCAGGAGAGCAACAGGTATTATTTTTCACATTAGTCTGTCCTCAGTCCCCCATAAAAACCATGTTACCCTTTACGGCAGCCCTGTTTATCTCTCTTTATGCAAGAAAGCACAATCACTTGGCCCGTTTAATAACGGGTAAATTGAAACACTGGCAGCAAAACAGCTCGCCCACGGTCACTTACGGAACTGGGTTTCCAGTAATGCTGTGGCTGTGCTCCCCTGCCTCTGCCTGCCCCCGCGGTGGGTGCCCAGGGTGAGTAACCACCCGCCTTCACGGCTGCAGGGTGCAGGAAGGGTCTGTGGTACAGTCACGTCTGGGACTGCCCTCAGTCGATCTGGTTTAAGTGAAATTAAAAGCTTTAGTGTGAGAGGGAATTTAATATTTTTTTAAGAGTTGTTTTCTTTCAATAGAATTACTTTCTATAACAGTGATACTGCAAAAACCCTTGTTACAATGTTTTTCCATGTCTTTGAAGCTTACATTTTGAATTGTAACAACAGGATGAGTAAAAGATGTTTTCTCTCAGCTGCCTGAATATGTAACACATTTTTACAGCTGCCTAAAAACATTTCAGATAAAATAGCTGATCCTCTAAGATATTGTTTGGTGGCAAAAGGTACAGATTGTGTTAATTCTCTCTCATTTATCTATCTATCTATCTATCTATCTATCTATCTATCTATCTATCTATCTATCTATCTATCTATCTATCTATCTATCTATCTATCTATCTATCTATCTATCTATCTATCTATCTATCTATCATGAGGTTTAAAAAATTATCAATAAGCTGATAAAAAGCAGGGAGGATTGGGGCCACATTCACCTGGGGCATACTGATACATCCACAGTGAAATGTATCATAGATGCACAGCCTGCAGACTTGCTCCTGCCTGCCTCACCTGGTACCAAGGAATGTAATAATTTAGTGACCCTCTGCTGCTCAGTTTTTTTCCTCCCTATTTAAATCAACTGCAAAATTCTAGTGCTAATAGAAAAAAAGAAATTGGATCCATTAGCAGTGAAGATGGAGCAAGGTTATAGAAAGAAAGTAGTGGTACTGTAGGATTTTTTATATTTGTTTTCAAGTAAATCTTTGCCACAGCAAGTGCTCAGTGGTCACAACAGAAGTGCAAATGAGCTTGACATCATCATGGCTTTGAGAATCCAAGCCCCAAACTGCTATAACTACCACTTGGTGTTGCTCTTACTTGGGTTCCAAATTCATGGGCCACTTCTCAAAATACTGGCCATCAGATTTAACCTTTTGTTTTCCTGAAATTTTATATTTCCTTGCTTTATACTTTTATTCAAGAAATATTAAAAGCTGGCTGATCTGTTTGTAGCTAGTGGTGTTGAAGCATCCATTTGTGTTGCTTAGGCGAGAGAAAGAGGACAGAAAATCCTTTACAATTAAAAATGGTCAAGTAGTGTTTTGTAATTCATATTTCATTTGACATTGACATCTTTATATAGTGGGCCACTTTTTGCTTTCATTTATACTTACACAGAAATAATTACTACCTCAGTAATTCCAGAGAGAGTAGACTGTTCTGCCCCCAAACCAAGTTTGAGGCTGTGGTTTCTCCTGGCCAGTCCTACTTGGCTGCAGCCAGGGCCTCTCCTCGCCATTTCTGGCCTTTCTAGATTTCAGTCTGTTTTGCATTTTGGTGCCATGTCTAAGATGACAAGACCTGCCCTCGCAAAGGTCATGGCTTATCTGTATGCACCAAGATGGTGCTTGTGATGGCAGGTTGGTCCGTCACTGCTACGGGATCTGCTGCCTCCTCTCTGTTCAAGGAGATGGAGGATGATGGTGCCGGTGCTTTGCCAGGCACAGCCCTCACTTTGCACAGCAATGATTAAGAAACCTGGGTGCTGCTGGGTGCCAGTGAGTAATAGGGAACCCCAGCCATTCCCCCCAAAATACTTGGGAGGTTTTTATAAATGAGGGCTGTGGTGTTTGGGATGGAGGGATCAATTCATGGGCCATCCTAAACAGGCCAGAAAACAATCGCTATCATAACCCATGGAAAGATGAAGCAATGTGTTGGAGTTTTGGGGTTGGGTTTTTTTTTGTTTGTATGTTTGGTTGGGGTTTTATTTATTATTATTTTTTTATTTTGGTCCTCTGTCATCAGGCCACATGGCTTGGATTTGGGGCATTAGGGTGCTATTCTCACCTGCCTACATGATCTTGGTAACTCCTTATTTGCTTCAACATCCTCAGCTTCATCTCTAAAATGGAGTTTTACTGCTTGACCCGAGCTAGGTGTTTGCTCCATGGTGGGACTCATTGCTTGCAAATTGATTTACTGGGCCTTAAGCATCACAAACAGCAAGTGGTGGGGAATTACAAACAAAAGAAATTCCTAATCAGGGCTCCTTGGAGCTCCTAGCTGTTATATTTCTGATCTTTTGACAGTTTATGAAGGTTTGTATTAAACTAAACTGGCTTGTGAAGTAAGATTGAGAAATTTCCTCCTCCTAATACTTACTGTCCTTGTCCAGGTGCCATTGCCAAAGCAGCTGGAGTGAGAGACCAGACTGACCCAAAGAAAACAACTTGGAATAAAGACTATTCACGTTTTGCTTACAACTGTTTCAGCAGATGTTTTCTGCAGAACCCAGGTGGTATATATGACTCTTTGGGAACAAAGCTTGCAATACACACTTTTATAAGTGTGGTGAAAATGGCTGGCATGGGAAAAGTCAGTGCTAAGCGTTTCCATCAGGTATCAAACAATCCCAGTGCCATCTGTCTGCCAAGTGGATTTGAGGCTCCAGTGTGTTGTGGGAGTATTTTCTCAGAGGCATCAATAACCTTGCCTTTCTAGTTTGTCAGCAAACTATTTTGCTTCCACGTTGTCCTTCTGCTGTCAGATTCTGCAGGAGCATGCTGTGCTTTATCTTATCTTTCTTTTCACACGCATGCTCCTTTGTTATTCTCTTGTCCATGAGAAATGTATGTATACAGCTTCATTTTTTAGGCTAAGGAAACAGAAATTAAATAAAGCTCTCTCCGTAAGATGTGTGCAGCACTTCCATGGCTAACAAAATGCTCACAGAACAGAACGACTGCTCTGGTACATTGGATACCTCGTCTTGATGGTTTCAAGCTACATCTATTTCAGAACATAGTCTAGTTGGTGCTGTACCTGATCAGCATATAAAAGATGATGCTATGCTCTGCTTTGAGAGCTGTAATCTTCAGGCCCCATGATTCACTTCTGTCCATGATATAGTCCTTAATTACAGCCACCTTGGAGTGCACTGAAATGCCATTTCAGGTCTCTCTCCACACTATTCTTGTGGAAGGAGGTTGAGCCTTACCCCTCTCTTTGCCAGTGGTTTGAGAAACTCGTAATTCCTCCTGTTATGGGGTGTGAATAGCAAGTCTCACTCCTAGCAGGGTTGAATATGATGGGGTTAAACCTGCATATACACAATTTAGTTTTTCCTTAATATTTTTTGTGAAATTTTTCTCCTCTCCCTTTTTAATCACATTAGATTTTTTTGCTGCAAGCCTTTTTTTGTGAAGCAGCTACAGGTAAGTCACACTCTTGTGGAATACATCCACAAGAGATCAGATATTTTTGTTCATTTGTTTGTTTTAGAGAATGCCATCAAAGCTATAAGGCATATGGAAAGAACAAAGCCTTTCCTGTTGCTAACACACAGCTCCCCTGCCTTCCTGTGGCTGATACACTTGCTCAAAAGGTAGAGCTTTGCAGCTCCTGGCAGGATTTCCTTGGGTGAGTCTCTCCTCGCTCCTGCCTGTAACTCTTAGCAGCCTTCCCCTGGCAGCTAGATCCCAGTCCCACCCTGCTCCCCCTTCTCACATTTATGATAATAGTCCCGTAGTATCCACAGTGTCTAGGACGTCTTTGAAATCAAGGTAGTCTCCACTATCATTGGTTCCAGTTTTTATTTATCCCTGTCCTTTCTGCATCTATCATCTGCTTTCTTTCCAATCTCCATCTTCCATACTTGTGAAGCTCCTTCTCAGCTCTTCTGTCTGCAACTGTAATGCTGCAGACTTGGGAAACCTGGTTGATGTATTGCTTAAGACATAGCAAGTAGTTTTTGAGTATCATGTAAGGGGGAAGGGAGAGTTATTTCTGCATGGTAGAGACATAAAGGAAGGAACTAACATTTTCACTGCACTCGTTTCACACAGCCCTTTCTTTCAGTAAAGGATAAAATCAGGAAAGGAAAGGAACTTGGTACTTCTAACCAAGCCCTCACCTGGACGACAGCAGCAAATGACAAGTGCAAAAAGCAACTCCCCTAGAAAGCTCTTGGAGCACGCTGCTCTCCATGTTGGCTTCAAGGCCAGGCTAGGGCAGCTCAGACTTCAGCAGTTGGGACAGGGAAGTAAAAGGAAAATAAAGTCTAGTGCTTTATAATCTCTAGCTCAAGCTGCCAGGTGCGAACTACTGCTACGCCCAGGAGCAGCCAAAGCAGCAGTGCTGCAGCAGCTGACAGATATTATCAGGCTCTATCCAGCAGGACCAGTGGAGCCCTGCTCTGATCCCTGTTCTCCCACTGAGCAGCTTCTCAGGTGATCACAAGAGGAGGGAGATCACACCATTAGTTTGACTGCAGCAGACCTGGCTTCCTAGTACTGCTCAAGGCACAGCTCCCAGTAATCCTAGAAGCAAAAATCCCTCTCAGGTAATTAAAAGAAATGTAAAATCCCAGTTAAGTAGAGTTATATAAAAGACCGAAACAGCATGAACAAATGTCTTAAGTACTCCACCTCTGTAAAGATGCAAGACCAAGGCCATAATACTCCTGCAGCTCAGAGGTCCCTCGTGCCTCAGCAAAGTTAATACAGATACAGAGCATTCAAAGCCAGCAGATTAATCACAAGCATGGGCTTGCGGCATGAGCTGCAGGGTGACAGATCCCCCATCAGCACTCCAGGGAGTCCCATCAACCATAGAAACAGAGACAAGCTCAAATTTCCAGCCACTTTTCCCAACCTGAAATAAATGCACTCAGGAGTCACCATTAGCATTTATTTTTCTTCATAATTGCAGTTTTTAAAATTCTACAGTAATGATGAAATCATAGGCTACTATGTTCTTTAAGTGTGGAAACAGTTTTCAAAAAACAAAGACCATGCGCTACAAGTGAGGAACAGGCCATTGACTCTTCAGCTGGAATATACAGACATTTTCAATAAATACTGATCACTTTAACACTTAAATGGAATGACATGTTCAGATTTCTACACAGTTCACTATGAAAACAGCATGGTAAGTTACAGAAAACTTCAACTTTAAGGATCCTTGCTTTTTTGTTAAATTAATTACTTTGTTAGAAAAGAGAAATGCAAGAATATTTGAAATGAAGTGTCACCTGGACAACGTTTTCCCCCCCTATTGTTGGTAAACTCCTATTATCAAGATAATTCCATCACAGCTGGCAGTTAAGTTAAAATATATATATAAAAGAATCTCCCCTGCACCACTTTCAGGAGTTATAACAGGCAAGTATCTTCATGAATTTGGAATGGGTTTTCAAAATCTGTATCTTGACATTTATTGCTTTTACTTGTAAACCTGAAATCCAGTTTATTCCTTTGAAGAGTGTCAGAAGTACAGAATCAGTGAGATGCATATTTTACTTATATCTTTGCATTCTGATTAAGAAGAAAGAAAAAGATGACCCACCCTCAAGAACACACATACACCTCCATGGACAAAACAGCCTATTTAGACTAAAGCAGAACATGTAAGTCCTAAAGTAGCAGTATTTAAAAACATCAATAGGGTAGAAACCTAGCTCATCCAACATATCTGAAAACTCTTTTTTCATCCCATGCTTGGCCAGAGTTTAGCTGGTATGCAAGGAAGTTTGGCTCTCCTGCAGAGAGAAGCACCTTCTGTAGATTGAGATTTTGGAGAAACCAAAGGTGCATTTTACTAGAACTGACAGAGGCACAGTGCCATATATATTCTTCACTCTTAGATCTATTTAGACTGTTTCCCAGCCGCTAAAGGAGGAATGTGAGGTGAGGACAGGAACCCATACGCATTGCAAGTATTGCACAGTTTTAACGCCTGCCCGTTAAGCTAGCAACATGGTCTCAATTCAGACCACTCAAGTGAGGGATCTGGAGAATGCAAGAGATACCTACTTTTGATACATTCCAGCTCACCTTGCACAGTGCCAGCCTGAAGGTACTACCCAGCATAAACTGGCTAAACTGCCGTTTTATAGAACTGACAAGAAAGGAGTGTTACTTTTAATAGACAAATTTGCTACGAGACAGTTTGAGAGACTGCATTCCATAGGTTTCCATCTCCTCCTCCTCTACCCCCCCAGAAGAAGAGACAAACACATTTAAGTTTTGCTATACAATAGAAAAAAAGTTGCTGCTCTTATGTTCTTAGAGGAGCCCTGAAGACCCTAGAATACCTGTATCCTGCAATTATTAATCTGTACCACGTGCATTTCCTGTTTTGTACACAAACTGAAAGCAAGCTTGAACAATAGTAAATAGAAACTACACTCCTGCAACAGGTAAAAATGCCATGTTGCAGCTGCTTACTCCTTCACTTTCGATATGTAGTCAGCCAGTTTGTTGATACTATCCTCTTGCTGTTCTAGAGCATCCAGTATGATGCCCATCGGGGTCTTCTTCAAGCCTATTCCTTCCATCTTGTTTTCCAGCTTGTTCTTTATGTTCCGGAGCCTCAGAGAAGCATGGACAAACATCACTGCGTGACAGAAACACACTTATTAATTGATAATGCCCAAGGAATGCATAGTTCTTGTGGCATTCATCTTAAGACACACTCCAACACCATGACATCACTGAAGAAGATGACGTCTCAAGGACTGCTTAGGTAACCACAGGTACCCATTTAATAATAATATTAAAGATGGTTTGTGCTGTTTTGTGTCCCCTTCTCTGCCATTTTATTTTAGTATCATTTAAATAGAGATAGTAAAGGCAACAGCCAATTTTGACTCTGCAGACTTAGATAAGAAAGCTCAAGTCACACATCCCTAGCCCACCCAGAGAAGAGGAAAAATACTTACGGAGGAGAGGAAGTGTGATCCCAAACATGAACACCATGACGTCTCCCAAATAGGAGATCAAGAAGTAGCTAGACAACATGATGACGACTACAAACGTGGTTGGGTACTGCTTCTTCAGCCTGCGGAGTATATCCTTGTTGTGTGATACCCACACAAACCCCATGAACACCAGCACTACCACAGTACCGCCAATAAGCATATTCAGAGGACTCAGAAATCTGGAGAGAAGAGGGGAAAAAAAAGGAGAAAGTGTCCCGTTTCAGAGCCTTCATCACTTGTGTCCACATATCAAACACTTAGCTCAGTGGTAACTTGTTACTAGGCAGGTAAGGCATTAAATCAGTTGTTGCTGTCAAGACCTTTATCAAGCTCTGATTTATAGGCTGGAGCTAAATAAAGCAATAAATGCGACCGAAGAAGCAACCTTGAGTAGTGAATTTAGATGATCTTTGTCTTTATGTTCTCTTTCTGAGCATAGCTCAGGATAATGAGAGTTTCAGCAGCACCTCATCGATAGAAGCACGTGCCAACCTGGACCCCTCCTACCTGTGCAATCAACACATTCATTTGATACCAGACCCAGAGTTAGCAAATCCTGAGACCAGATGAAACCAATAAGCAGTTGTAGGGAAAAGATCACTCCCTTGGACACTTGACCAAAATTAAGGCTCAGCCTAGGCCTTCAGATGAATTAGCTTTTCATATTATCTTGTCTAGGTTTGTAAAATAGGAGAGGAAGGGGAACGTTGAGTAATGAAGTTACTTCATTATTTCTTATTTCTGATTAAACCTTCTTACGGGTTTACACCCAAACAGTTTTATCAACCTGCAGAAGGAGCTTGCCACCATCAGCACAACAGATAAAAGCCCAGCCCCAAGCAAGCATGCCTGAGAGTTAGAATAAACTGGAGTATGGGATAAAGGTCTTGATGGAAGAAGAGCCAGGCCTGGCAAGAGAGTCACTGCTGAGGTTTGTGTTCTATTATTGTTCTCAGAGTTACCAAGCAAACCAAGCCATCCAGTGGATCAGCTTTGGACTATAAACAGCAAGTCCCTTTTTTGGACCAGGGTAAGAACATCACCTGCTCAAACCACTTTCCCAAGTATTTAGAGCTTGTTTCAAGTCAAGCTCTCAGCAATGACTTTGCTTAGCTTGATTCTGTAGTTGCACAAGGTCCAGGCTCTATTATATTTCACTTATATAGTAATAAGTTATGTGATTTCATGTGCCTTCTGATTTACTTGCTTGTACGTGTGCTGATCTAATTACACAGCAGCCGAGGGCTCTGAGCTGTTACAACTATGACAGCAGCACAACACTGCCCTGATAAAGCCAGCTCTAGTCAAGATTTCTCTTGTAAACTTTGCAGTCGCTGTTCCAAAGCTCATAGGCACAATGACTCACCACTCCACCCCACTGCCGAGGAGGATGCTATGGTTTGTGGTCTGTGCTTCATATCTGGCACAGGCAGGAGAATCTGTTGCTGGACTGGTACACCAACACTCTACCTGCAGTGTCAGAGACCGTTTTGCTAGAGAAGGAAGAAGCCCCGAGAACTATTTCAGAGCAGAGACTGGCTCTTGATTCTTTAAGTAAGTTGTGCCAACAGGAGCCAGGACAACTGGATGGAAAGAGATTAAAATTCAGACTAGTTCCCCACCTGCTTCTGCTACTCATGCTGAAAAGCCAACAGGGCTTTTTGGAAGTAGTGATAGGGCAGGCTTGCTTGTTGTATCTGAGTCACTCCCTGTAGCCAGCCAGATTATATTTAGCTCTGAACTGTCAATCTAAAGTTTCCAAGCTGGAAAAAGTGAACAGCATTGCTCTGGAGTGAAATTAAATTTCATTTCTGCTCCTTTGCAGCAGGAGAAGGAGGTGTACTCATGACTGGACCACACTAGTGCCTGGCTTATATATGTACTACTGGACATATGAGATTCTTAAAGTAGAAGTCACCTCCACATCACAGCTATCTTGGAGCAGAAATGGCCAAACTTACTCAGACAACTCACAGCAACCAATTTTTTGTTACCCCGAATCTACGGACAAGATAATCCTGGAAGCAACAAAGGGCTAGGCAGAGCTCCACTCGACATTTTCCATGTGTCTGGCAAATGCTCTCAAAGCTTTTATCTTCCTTACTCTTCCCTCTACTCTCATTACAACTTCAGAAACTGGCAGTGAAAAGCAATCCCTACATATTTATAAAGGAGGAGACCCAAGACTTCTCTGTTCTATGCTTCCTTCTGGTATTACACAGGTCCTGTATAACCAACTGTCTGTAAGGGATGTGAAGGGAACAAAAAAAAAAAAAAAAAAGAGAAAAAAAAGAATGCATTCAAAAGATCCCACTTTCCTGGGGAAAGTTATTTGAATTACATGTTTTCTGAAGTGGGCTGCATTCCAACGCGTACATGGAAACAGTGAACATAAGTATCAAATGAAGTCATTCAGAGCCACATGAAAACAGATGGGGATAGCAGTTGCCACTACAAACCGGTGTTCAAATTATCAGCCATGTGTCTACAGACTTCAATACTGTTGATTACAGTACTGGATAGAGTGTCATATGCCAAGCTCCCCTTTATTGTTTGATTCGCCCACAGCGTAATTCACAGCACTATCTAAGATTCTCCTAGAAATTTGTATATAGAAACTTCTCCAGCAATGGCATTTTTCAGGAGGGTAGACCTCCATTATTCAGATTTACTCAGATCCGTTGGCACAGTGCTCTTGGTAACACAATAGCTGAAGACGAAAAAGGAAAAAACATGGATGTGTCATTTTAGAACACCAGTGCCTAGGGAAAAAAAGGAGAGCTGTATGACAGCCCTAGAAGTCACCTTATAGTTGAAACACCAACATTGATATTGGCCTTATTTATACAGAGATCAGAATACAAAATGCAAAATTCATGCTCAGGCAAGAAGGCTGGAAGTCTTTTAAAGCTGCAGAGACAATGTAAGTGACCAGCCATTAAATATTACAAGATACTTTTTAAATATAATTCCCTTTAGCAGGGACTTGTGAGATCTCTCAAATACCTAAACACGTAATGCACAGAACCATTAGCATGGCAGTGGTGTGGTAACTTGAGCTTACTCTGCTTAGATGAGTTAGGGGAAGAAAAACTCTTTTGAAGTTGGAGAATAAAGCCATTAATTTTTGCAACCTTGAAAGGAGTCAGCATGGCAGAACTAAAGAGCATTTGGGGGTGCTAACAGCCCAGAACACCCTAGCTGCTCTCTCTGGTGGACAAGGTACAACCCTGGTAGGATGCTATGACCTCCAGTACAGCTGGGACCAACTGGTAAGGAAAAGCTGTCACCTAGATTCAGCCCCAGCAGTGTTGGAGGGCAGCTTGCAATTGCACTGCTGCCCTTCAGAGACCAGGTTTCCTTCAGAGTCTGCTTTGATACAAAGTAAAGAGATTGGAAAAATAAATAAAAAAACATCCTGCCTGGCTGCAGGGACATGGGTACTGTCCAGTGCAAAGTAGCGCCACGGACACTTTGTATTTGTGGAAATAGTATCAGAAGACAGCAGAGGTAGGAGCAGTTTAGGGTGCAGTAGTGTTAGAAGTAGTTCTGGCAGCTACCTCTGCCACTAACAACAGATTAAGATGAGATACCTTTTTTTTTTTTTTTTTTTTAAATGGATTAATATTTTTAGACTGTGCCCTATAAGCATCACAAGACAGGATAGATTTCCCACACAGGTGCAGGAAAGCTCAAAGAGCTCTGCTTTCGGTGACCCACTATGTCACCTCTTCTTGTCAGGTCATTTCCTACCTGCACACTTGTGCCCATCCTTATAGCAGGAGAGGTGAGCAGTTACTTGGAGAACATAGAGCTATAGCATAGGGAAAAAAGAGCTAGGCAAGACGCATCCTTTGTGAGAGCCAAGAAGTCTCCAGCAGCGTAGGCTCAGAAGTAGGACAGGCCATGTAAAAAGCAAAAGCAAGATAGCTCCATCCTCAAATCATCTCCATTTTAGATGATTGTCTCAGGGTGATTATTCAGGAGTTGCTGTCACATCTGTTTCTTTTGCATGTGACCCAGCAAGTCTGAACAAAGGCACTGAGTAGGAGATTTCCAGTCATTGAGAACAACATCTTTTTACTTACAGTTAAGCCATTACAGCAAATAAGCATGAAAATTCCCTTTCAGAAAACTTTGTGCTCCACCATGTTCCAAGCAGTGGGCAGGTTAGAGCACTTAAATGCTTCCTTCCTCATTCATATTAATTTACATAAATTTAAAGACAAAGTTCTGCCCCTTCTCTCACCATACTTCTAGCTTCAATGAGGCTATACAGATATAACTAGAGCTAGCACATAAAACTATATATGGCATGCTGTCCCAAGTGATAGCCCTCAGCATGCACAGATTTAGCAATGCTTCTTTACTTACTGTTGCTCACCTACATTGCTTTGAGAACAGGAGACAGATTCCCTTCTGCAGAATTGCCAGACCTTTATGAAGTTACATACTAATGTTATTATCCAACATGTTTTAAAGCAATGTGTTTTGCTTGCTCATCCTTAAACTTTCATTAGGCATTAGAGAAAGTAAGCATTTTGCTGCTCTGGCATCTTCGTTTTGGCAAGGGAATCACTACAAGTATGTCAGCTAAAGTATTGGTCTGGGGGAAAAAAAAAAAAATGAAAACCCCACACTTGTTGACTGCAGATGGACAGTAGATGTTTTAGAGAAGTGACAAGGGAATGGCATCAAACCTCAGGCTACAGGGAAGACTCTTAGATGCAGCACTCTGAAATCCAGTGCACCTTTTAATACTGTCAGATTTAGAAACTAATTTTCAGCAAGTACATGGCAACAAAAGCCTAGAAGAAATTACATCAATTTAAGTAGTTAGGTTGGAACTGAGAGACAGAGAAGACTTATTAGAGTAGGTGAAAGCATGGACAAATTTCACTTACTGACCAGACTGATTGTTTGAGAGAGAGTTGCAAGCTGTTGTGAGAGGCACTAATTTTAATAGGTATCTGTACAGCACTGACAATGACAGGGCCCTGGCTCAGGGTAAGAATGGGCAGTCCAGTTCCTATACAGCTGGGAGAAAGGGCACAATTTGATTTAGTAAAGAACTTGGGTTTTATCACCAGTCTACTGCAACGGAGATGGGTGGGGGGAGGAAACAAACCCAACAAACGGCACACTAGTCCAGATTTATTCTTAAAGAAATCTGCAGGGTGGGGAAGGTGGAAGAGACAAGGCTGCTACCTGTATTAGTAGAGCAGCACTAATTCAGTAGTTTCACTTCCTGGTTCACAGATTTTTTTTATTTTCTACTTAGTCCTGTAGGCGGAAAGTAAAATTTAAATTATTGCAAAGCACATAATGTAATTTACATGTAACAGCTATCAGAGAATGCAAACAGAGGAAGAAAGTCAGGGAAAAGATGCATTAGAGACCATTACAGTTCTACTATGCTCATAGTAAGGTTATTCCATCCCTTGCAGAGAGATGGTAAAAGCCTGGAGAGGTCAACTGTGTTGTACAAGAGGCAGTAAATTGAAGCTGTGGCAATAAGCACTGTACTTCCAATATCAAGAAAGCTCTAGGCTACAATTTCCATGTTAGCCCAGCACCCCCACAGCTACCAAGTATTAAAATAGCTGAAAATATAATCTCTGCATTACAAGTCTGTCTACATAATTAGGTGGTTTAAGAACAGGTACAGTTGGTCATGGGCTAAATTTAGTTTTGATCACAGGAAGACCACCTCATTAGCTGTTTCAATAGTCCTGCCCTTAGGCCTGTATACAGCCCTGGAGTTCCTAAAAAGCCATGATTCATCATTTATCACTCAGAGATTCCTGCCCATTACAGAATGAAGTACAAGACAACAACTTAGTCACCAATTTAAATTTATCGGGAGAACTTTCTTTACCTTTCTCTCAAAGCTACAGTCTAGCCAGGTGAAAAATCATTTCAATAAGAGAAATGGATAGTTTTTCTAGTGCTATCCTGTTTCCTTTCGAGTTGTTCCCAAATCCTCTTTTACTTCACTGTTAGAAGAATCAGATTTGTCACATACCTTAGGCACCAAGCCATGCAATAAAAAAATAATTGAGGTCAAGATCCTACCTCAGGTGTTTCTCATCCATGTTTTCAACTCAGAGGGTTAGTAACCACTGAATATTAAGATACTAGAATTACAGTTCTGACACTAATCTCCATCTCCTGTGGCTCTCTTCCACCTCCCACTCCAGCAAAATAGTAGAAAGAGAAGTGGGAGATATATCACTCTTGATCTGAAGAAATCAGAGTTTAAAATGAGGAATTTAGGAGACTGAGAAAAGCTGCTGCCATCCCAGTTTTCCAACCAGAGATATTAAAACTGTTTGCATTTTGTTCCGTACCTTCTTGGGGAGAAGAGCTGTCTGTTTTCCAGGGCCACTGTGATTTACCTAATCATTGAGAGCTAGCTACAGCATCACACTGCTAAACAGGGGTAGATGAACACAGAAGTTTACACCAAGGTAGTATAAGAACAGCAAGACCATGTAAGTCTCATTTTACCAGTCTAAGTCTAGTAATCTATTGAGCTGTCTGCAACATATCCTCATCAAAATTAAGAGGTAAGCCTATGCCACTATGCCAAACCTTTAACTGTCATCTATCAAGAAGAAAAAGCAGGGTTCTCAGCCTCTCTTTTCACAGAGCACAGGCCAAAGCTCCCTGCAATCCAAAGTCTTCACCAACTTATATGCTGGGTCAACAGCTTCAGAAGCCTTAACGTGATGCTGACTGCTTAAAAAAAAAAAAAAAAAAAAACAAAAAACAAAACACTTAGGGGAAGAATTTTAAGCCTCTGCAACATACAAGATAAGATGCTCTTCAGCCAAAGCCACTCTGGCCTAGTGGCTGGGCAATTCTCCAATTTAAGCATTTGCATTTGCGCATTGTCTGCTGTGAAGAGTGGAGTATTCCAGTTTCCATATTAAAAGCTTAATCATCAGCCTCTGCTGTTCGTCTTCCCTAAGAGCTTTCTGACCAAAGATCCTGGATAAATATTTGAGGAACAATCACATAGGCTTTGATTCAAAAGATGATTATAAGGTTATTTACCAATTCTCTTCAGGAAAACTGAGCCTGACAGAACATCATACCAGCAGATGGTTCTGCCTCAAAGATCTCGGTCTTGCCCACCAAAATGAAATGAATGGGTAGCTTATTTATTTTATATTAAAGGTGTTTCAGTACGGGCTAGGTCAGAAATAAGAAAGGCTTGCTCTGTCCCTGGACACATGCTTAGAATTGTAACAGAAAGCAGAATTTATCTCTCTCTTTTTTTTTTTTTTTTTTTTTTTTTTTTTTAAATTCAAAGTGAGGCTTATCTCAGCTTGAGCAATCACCCTGGGCAGATTTAGTAAGGAAGCGCAGATCGCTGCGCAGGGTCCAGCTCAGTTTTTCAGAGCAGCGGCGTCCAGCACACAAACCCATCACCGCCCCTTTCCGCCAGGCGCAGGAGCCCCCTCCCCTGGGCACCGCGCCTTGACGAGCAGTCCGTGGAAGAGAAAAATAAGAGCGAGTCCTCAGATTTGTTAGACGCCCCCAACAACAAATAAATAAATTCCCAAACCTACTCCTAAGCTAACAAGCCCCCCCACACGCAGACACATAAACAAGGGAGGCTGTAACCAGGCCTTAATTTTTTAAGCGACACGAGGTAAATCAGAGGTTTAAGGAAAGGCAGAGGAAGGGAAAGGCAGCTTCCCTGCCCCTGCACCCCCGACACCCCACCCGGCAGCGCAGCGCCCAAGGCCGGGTCGGACCCTCTCCCGGGGACCGGGGCCACCCCCCCGAACCTGCCGCCCCCGCCCCGGGAAGGCGAGCGAGGTCCGCGCACTGACCCCACGATGGAGACGACGGCGGCGGCCACCATCAGGTAGTTGGTCTGGTAGTAGAGCAGGTTGCTGACCACCCGGTTGTTCCATTTCGAGATGTCTTTGAAGTCAGGCCGGGCGAAGCGATCCGAACCGGGAAAAAAGTCGTCCCAGGCCCGCAACGGCGCAACCTGCACCTCCATGGCTGCCGCCGCCCCCGCCGCGCAGGCCTGCAAAGCGCCGCGGTACCGCCCCGGGGCGGCCCCGGCCTCCGGGCCGCCGCTTCCCGCGGCGGGGAGGGCAGGCCGGGGGAACCGGGAAGGAGCGGCCTGAGTCGCGCCGCGCCCGCCCAGGAGAAGGGAGGCTGGCCGGGGCGTAGCGCTGCCGCTGTCAGCGGCCGCTGCGTGTTTCGTAGTTCCTTCAGCAAAAAAGATGAGCGGCGTTTTAACATTCACACGGCGAATCCCGTTCGCATCCTTCAGGAAACGGGGGGGGGGGGGGCCGAGCGTGGAGGGGGCCGTGGAGCTCCAGCCAAGGAGGCACCCGTGGGGGGGGGGGGAGACCCTGCTAGTGGGGTGATTGCACCCCAAACCCTCCCGCTTCGGAGGGGAGGGCCAGTGGCAGCAGCCCCACGGTGAACAGTTGCTCTGTCACTGTTTTCACGCTTCGTGCCATGGCGGCTGGAGCACACGCGTGTCTCGCACGTCCACCCCGGGCCTGCTGCGCCGCCATGCCGGGCAACGATGTCCACCCCAAAATGGAGGCCAGCGCTATCACGAATGCGCCCATAGCGCTGGCAGGTTGGCAGCAGCTTCTCGCAGCTCTGCCTGCGAAGGGTTCGTACCCCTAAAGTTTAGGAGCCTGGGGCCAGAAGCGCAGCCCTGCTCGCCTGCTTCCTTGGGTTGGTTTTGGAGACGGAAGGCTGCGATGGGTAGCAGCATGTTTGTGTGCGGTTGCAGGGCAGCCCGTGGGCACGGCCAGGCCGGCCCCTGCCCTGGTAAGACAAAAACCACTTGAACACGCAGCTCGGGTGGCGGGCAGCGGACAGACGGAGGCTAATCCCACCTCCGCGTTTGGGCTCCGTGCATCCCGGGGCGCTTCAAAGCGCCACGATCGCCCCCCGGCTCTGGCCCCGGGGCTCCCGGGGAGCCGCGGGGGGAGCCCTCGGCTGCCCACGGCGAGGGAGGGAGGAGGCGCAAGGGCCCCTCCGCCGGCCACAGTCACTGGGGGCTCCCCGGCTTCTGCTTCAGGGCTCGGGGCGGGGGGGAGAAAAAGGGGTTCGGGGGGCTTGTTGCCATGGAGATCAGCGCCCCGAGCGGGCGCTTTACCCCCCCCCCGCCCTTCCCCTCCTTCTCTAACTCTATAGGCCCGCAACTGGCAATGCCCCGCCCATACAGCGGGGCATTGTGGGAAGCAGAGGGAAATATGGCGGATGGTGAGGAACCGTAAGTGCGCTGTATGTGTGTGCTCGGCTGCCCCTTCCCTCGCTTCCCGGGGACGGGTGGGCCCCGGGGTCCCCTCTCCCTCCTCCCCGGTCTCTGTAGCGCGATACTGACCCTTCTTTTATTCTCTCTCTTTTAGGGAGAAGAAAAGAAGGAGGCTAGAGGAGCTGCTGGCGGATGGGTTAGTGCGGGGCTGCGGGTGAGCGGGCTCCGGGGCAGGCAGCGCTTGCTGAGGGGCGGCTGGTAGGTCAGGGCGAGCCGCAGCCCCGCGGGGAAGGTGCGGGCTGGGAGGAGGCTGCGGGGCCCGCGGGAGAGGGGCTGGCGGCCGCGGGTGCGCGGCCCGGGGGGAGGGAGGCGGGGGGGGGGGGGTGTCAGTGCGAGGAGGGGGAAGGCGAAAGGGTGCTTGAACAGCGAGGACTGGGGAAGAGGCGTCTTCTGGGGAGAGGACCAAGGGGCTCACCCGGCGTGGGGATGGGGGGTTTGCGGGCTTGGAGCTTGGCATGAGTAAAGGCTGGTGTGCTGGAGAGCTTTGTGACAGGAGCGGGAAGAGCTGTGTGGCCGGTCAGGGTGCTGGGGAGGGCCTCTAGCCTAGAAGCAGGTGACTAAACTTTGGCTGAAAATTAAAAATTCAGGCTGCAGAACAGTTGCTTCTGCTTATTAAAACCTTACATTCTATGCATCCATCTTAACGGCCTTGAAAACTAACGCTCAGAAATCTTTAACCTCATCTGCTTCCATCCCCTAACTATTCCCTTCCATCTGCTTGTGGCCCTCCTCCCAAAGATCACGAAGCAGACCTGCCTGCCTGAGCAGCGGACTCACAGGCTGCGCGTGTGTGTTTTGGGGTGAGGGTCACAACGTTCCTTGGGCATGTTGGATTGGGGGGGTGCATGCCAAGTCCCTCAGAAGCATGCTTTGGAGATGTGAAGGTGGCAGGGAAAAGTCTGGGCCTAACACAACAAAAAGGCTGTGGTGCTCTGATATTTTAAACAAAAAATAGAACTAATTTGATTAAATAAGAATTTTGTTAAACTCTTATAATATAGATACCTGGTAATGCTGTAGCAACACTTAAAAAACACTTAAAAAAGCTGTCTCTGAAGTTAAACATAAAATCTCAGCTTGAGTTATTGACGATGCTTTTCAGATCTCCACAAAGTCCAATCCTGTAGAAAACAAACTGTAGTATAATCACAAAAGTGAAACTAGATCTTACCATTTTATCCCTTATAAAGGAAAATACACATCTAACTAGAAAAGGAGTACTGCTGTCTGATGGTTGTTTATATGGACTGTATAAAAGGATTAAAAAAAAATTCTTAATGTCACCACACATAGGTTCTGCACTTGTTTCTGGAAAAGTTAAAAGTTACAATGTAGTCCATAGAAGCAATTACTATGATGTTTATTGAACCATTTTATTTGCGTGAGTGCTTAATACGCATCCTGAAAACTGGTATCCAGTAGATGAGCCCAGAGTTCAGTGGAGGGAGTGTCACATTTATTCACACTTTCCTAAAAACTAATTTTTGATATAAATTGTGAAAACTAGAGGAGATGCAAAAGTGCAAGTCACAAATCAAAAGACCTTCATGAATGCGAATAAATTTTGTAGATCTTATTTAACTGTTTATATGGTAATTTAGCTAAAGTCAATTTAACCAGAAATGGATTCAATCTGCAATCAAAATATAGGCAAATTATGATGTATTTATTATTGCACTTCAGTGAAGTTTTTCTCTGTTACTGGAAGTCTTTTGCAAAATTAATTGCCTCTAAGTTAAAGTTACTACAGATGTCTTGTGTTGTCCATCTTCTGCATTCTGTGAGGATAAAGGCATCCACTGTCTATATGTTTTCACTATATTTTCCTTTTTGAGATGAGTCATCAGGAAGTAATAATAAATTCTAAACATTACCCAACAAAAGTTATTGATACAAGAGTTCTTCATATTGCTTCACAAGAAGAAGCAAATAATGCTCCTTATCACTGATGATATAACCTTTCATACTTGGGATTGGCACGCTCTTTTATAACAAGCTTAGTTTTGTGTTAACGTAGAACATAATCATTCATACATATTGAGTGGCACTCCTGTTTAAAAAGGGAAGTGTATTCTGTTAAGGAAGGGCTTGTTCTGTGTAGGTGATGATCTTACATTAGAAAGTTACTTCAGAGAGCTGATTTTGAACTATTCCAGTAAGTCTCTTCACAGTTTAAACTTAGTTATGTACTACTAAAAGTGACCTGCAAAAGCAGAAAAAAGGTAGTGGAGTATTTGATGTAAAATTCTGTCCTGAAAATTTAAAAGAAGATAACTGCGAACATTCCTTTTTTCAAGTGAGACTGCTACCACAGACAGTCTCAGGAGATGACTGAAAGATTGGGGTGTTCTAAATTACATAGTAATAATTGAGGGTGAAGAGCATTCAAGGTTATTTTTTTTAACAGTTGTTTAAATAAACTACTATGAAGATTAGGAGGAGGAAGTGTTGGGGCATGTTAGTGTTATTTATTCAGTGCCTCACAACTGCAGTTACATACTGATAATCCTGAATGTGATTTATGAACTTAAGTGCCAAAAAAAGGATACAAGACTTGACTCTGATGAAAGAAAACATCACCCTCAAAATCTAAAGGGAAAACCACTTTTTCTGTGTCCCTTAAACATGAGGGAAATAAAGCAAAAAGGCTAGACCCTTTTTTCTCTTCAGGTCAACTTTTACTAGTAACAGCTAATTCAGTGGTATTTGTTGAAATGCTTGGGTTATTTCGCCTCTGTGCATATTTGTAGTATTGCTTTCTAGTTCCACAAATAAAACCCACCTATGCAAATGTCCATGCACATAATTTATATGCATAAAGAATATGCAGAGGCATTTGTATGAATGGTAAATAATTTAGGTATTTCTAAGATATATAAAGAAAAAACCCAACATTTTGGAGGTGTGGCTTTATCTCTATGATTTTGCAGCTGAATTTACTGTGTTCTGTGCAGAATGGCTGTTGATGGTGGGTGTGGGGACACTGGAGACTGGGAAGGTCGCTGGAACCATGTAAAGAAATTCCTCGAGCGATCTGGACCATTCACACATCCTGATTTCGAGCCAGGCACTCAAGTGAGAAACACTTACTTTAAATAAAAAATTTGTAGTGTGTGTTGCAAACTAATGTAAACAGTGTCATTACTTGACCACCAGCAGTGTATGAATACGAAAACTGCATGAAAAGCTTATATTTTAATCAGTTGAACATTATGATTCTAGAAGAACGTATTGTATTCTTTTTATAAGCTTGTATTTCTAAATTACAACTACGAGCTTGCTGTCATATATATAAATATATAACATATGAGTTGTGTTCTGTTTTTTGAGTTCCACATTAAAAGTAGCAGCATTTGTCTCTCCATTTTAAAGTGACTAGATACAGTGAGGAATTTCTTGTACATAAAGAAGGAATTAAGGTTAATTTGAGTACTCAGTGAGAAGTATGTTTAGTAGAGAAAAGTAAAATTTAAATTGTTTTAATTATTTCTTCTGCTTGCTTTTTTTGGTACATTTTGTTTCAGAGCCTGCAGTTGAATGTATTTTACCATTGCCTTTTTAATGTACAGTTACATTATTTACTAGTTTGAGGCTGGGGTGTAGTAGAACAGTTTGCAGAAGGCAGTTATATAGTTACAAATTCAAATTATTTTTGGCCAGCAATGTTGTCTGTTTGTTTAGATTTATTTTGTGTTATGTATCAGTAAAATATTTGGAGGAAGAAAACGTTATCTCCTAAACCAAATAATAATAAAGGGGGACTTTGCTTTTTTCATGGTCAAGATTATTATAAAGAGAATAGTGATACCAACAAAGGTCTTGCTTTTCTGTAAGTTGTGATATAGGAACTGCCTGAACTCAACAACTGATTAAAGTCCAATATGTAATTACTCCTGCAAGCACAATTTGTTTTATTGATCTAAGTTGCTTTATGTGACACTTAATAGGCACTGAAAATTTGTGGTAACACATTTATAAGGGTTATGAAGCAAAGGACAAATTATACTTTTTCCTATTTAGTGTATTAATTGATTGTTTTATATTTTCTGCAGGGTCTTGAGTTTTTGTTAAGCACATGTAAAGTACTAGTTATTGGAGCAGGAGGATTAGGATGCGAACTCCTGAAAAACCTGGTAATTACTTATTTTTCACCCTTTACTTCTTAGAATCTTCTTTTTTCCCTTGAGGAAATGATATTTTCTACTTTGCTAATTTGATATTTTTGATGTTATATAGCTACTAAATTTCAGAGTTCTAACCAAAATATATAAAATAAATGATGAGACAGACAACAAACTCAAAGAATGCACTTTGTTAATAAGCTTGAAAGGTGGTAGTCTAATATGTTGCATGCTATTTATTTGTCTGTCTTCAAGCTTGTCATGAGGGACAATATGGTGCTGTTTATGAAATGTACACAAAAGTTCACTTGCAGTCTTAGATATGGTCTAATGTTGATAATTTTCCCTAATTACCAGATCTAGAGAATTGAAGTAAACTAAGAACAAATCACGATCATAAAGATATAAGGAGTTTTTGTACTAAGTTTAGTATTAGCAGTCAAAGTTGAATTTAATTTCAGTTTATTTTGCATTTTTGGATTAATTCAAAGTGAGATTAGAATTGCTGGAATTATTTGCGTTCTTTCATAGTGAAATTAGTAGAGCCAGACTTACTGTGTCTGTGATGACCTTCACGTCTGTGAAACCCATTTGGCTGCCTTGAGTAGCGGCTCTCAGGTTTTCCAGTCCCTCAAGATCAGTAAATTAGAGGTTGTCTGCAGAGCCTGAACACTCCCTCAGAGCTGCATCTGTTTTGCTGAATTCAGTTTATGTAATGGCAGCTTTACTGAGTCAGACCAATGCACGCTATCCTGTATGGAAATGGCTAAGGAGGAATAGATAACAGTGTAAGAACAGGGAAAAAATACAACAGTACTTCCCTGGTGTACAGATTACCGGAAAGTATTCTGTACTTTTCTTGATACAGTGTTATTTATAATGGATTCTCTCACTGCGTTCTGAAAAGCAATTTTTAAATGTTTAAAATGCAGTCCTGGGGTCATGTGCTATCAGACACTTTCCCAATAAATGTGTATTATTTTAATTATCCTACCCTGTTAAAGTCGTTTTTATCCTCACAGATGCTTATATTTATCATAGTGTATCACTGTTACCATCCTGTTTGAGTTTGATAGTTTAGACTAATACTGTACTTTTCCATGCTTCTATTTAATAAGAAGAATTTATGTCCTTACTTATTTCATGAAGAATGTGTGGATTAATGTAGTAACTTAGTATAAAATAACTTTTTTCCTTAATTTATACTAACACTTATGCATTGGTGTACTTTACTATAGAATTTATGTGCTGTTATTTCAGAATTTCCACAGATTACCTCTAAGCTTGAGATGCTTGATATAGCAGTATATCAAGCCTCATTTAAAGCCAGGCATTCCAGATCCATTAATGTAGGGGTTTTACAGTTTCAGCACTTCTGTATAGTCTTGTTCTGGTTGCTGGTTTGTTACTGCAGTGTTTAAGCAGGATTTTACTTAAGAGACTATGACAGCTCCAAGGCAGTTTTATTTCTTTGGGAATTTAGTGCTGGTGAGTTTAACCTTTGCCCAGAGCTACTGTTTTATGGGTTTATTGGGACATAGCAAATTCAATCTGTTGATAGCTCGTTGAGAGGGAGGATTTGTATGGGATAAGGGACTTCACAAGTCTGCTGTATGTGCTCAGTTCCCATCTCCTCAGAAAGGTTTTAAGGTCATGATTTATTTTTATCATTTTCAGGAAGATAAGCTCAAAAGTAAATCTAGATTCTGTTCACATGTATTTGTGTCTTTGGGACAATGAATATAAATTCAATAAATACTCCAATCTGCATGTTTGTGATGGCCCAGGCTCACGCTTCAGCAGGCTCTCCCAGTCTGCTTTGATAATATTGTGAACAAAAGCTGAACATTTATCAATGAAACAAAATGACTGGTCAGCACCAAGGCTATCTGATAAGACATACAGAAATTCTTGCTGCTTTTCTTACAGAAACTAATTTATATTTTGAGATACTTTAGTCCTGTTGTTCATTTGTTTTATCAGTTTCCAGATACAGCATTTTCAACACTTATTTTCCGTGGGATGGGTCTGTTTATTCAGAAAATGTAAAATTAAAAGTTTGGAAGTCTTTATATATATCAAGATTGAGTCTTAAAGGAAGAAGTAGGGTACAGGACTCAGATTTTTCTTTGGAGTCACTTCAGAACTTCACAACACATTTCCTTTCTCTAAACCCAGTGTTTTACAGCATGTATTTCCTTATAACCACAATTCACATTGTTTTTTTGTGTGTGACAGATTTTATTATTTTCAGATCAGACCTTCAATACAGTTTTAAGACAATTTTACTTTCAAGTTATTTACTGAATCTATTGATGGCCTGCATGCGAAGAGAGATCATGCAGAACTTCTGTCAGAGGTTCCGCGTGTTCTTAGATAGTGAGGTGACTTTTTGTGTTTACATCCTCTTCCAGAATTGAATGCAGTGAGGAATGCTGGCTTATTTTGAGCTGTGATTTGAGGGTGTCCATATCAGACTCATGCCAACTGTGAATATAGTGAATGTTCAAAACCTTAAAATTTTAGAGGAATTAAACTTTTGTTTTTCTATTCCTGCCAAGCAAGGAAGTGCTTATGGTATTTCTTCTTCTGCATTTTTTTACCCAGTGAACACTTTTGATTTACTCTAGTTGTGAGGGAATACTGCAAATTCCCCTTATAGATCAGCCTACTGTTGGCTTCCCTGTGTTATGATTAGGTATGCTAAAGCAATATTGCATTCAGTAGAACATTGTCTTTGACCATTGAAATGTTACTAATTCCATCTGTCTAAGTATCAGCTTGAGCAACCCAACAAAATACATACTTTTAACAAACAGCCACCATATCCCTGTCTGCACAGGGAATAAAGAGCAAGTATGTTTTTCCTCCAAAAGTTACTGTTTTGACATGTAGGATGAATTCTGGAGCACTGTAAGCATTAATTTCCTGTTAAATGAGGTTGACTATCTTTTTTCACAGGCACTGTCAGGCTTTAGACAGATCCATGTTATTGACATGGATACTATAGATCTTTCTAATCTTAACCGACAATTTCTATTTCGGTAAGTGATATTTTCATGATTTGACTTTTGTGGTTTTTAAAAGTATGTAACCAAAATATGTGAATATGATCATTATTTCGCTTGAATGAGATGTCATTAAAAATTACTGAACTTTCATGTCACAATAGTACTTATAATTGAATAAATGCTGCATGTGATTCCTTGTGTTGAGATCCGTGGTGTCATAGTTTGTGCATGAAGAAAATTAACATACATTCCTTACCACTCAAATACAGCTAATGACTCATGGAAAAGATGGCACCAAAGAATAATGCAAACAGATTGAGATATCAATTCTTCTGGAACCTTTTCTCCCAAGCAAAATGGAAAATGCTTGCATTTCTTTTGGTGCTGGTAATTGTGGTTACATGGACATATTTCGATAACTTTGGGGCTCTCATATCTGATGCTTTACAAGGATGCTTTAATATTATCCATATCAATAACCTGACCTACAGTAACAGTCACTTAATTCAGTTTTGTGTAATGCATAGAGTCTGGAAAGATTGAATCTACTAAAATCATGCATTTGAAATTGCTTGGCTTTTTTCCCAGACCGAAGGATGTTGGGCGACCAAAAGCAGAAGTTGCAGCAGAATTCCTCAACAGCCGCATTCCCAACTGTGCTGTCGTAGCGTATCCTTTTACAGAGAAGTAGTAGCCCCGAAGGCTTCAAAATACCTAGAAAACTCTGTAGGTGGTAAAACTATCTAAAGTATTTTGCTGCCATCCTCTCGTTTCATACAGTAAAGAACAGATTAATTCAGCCACTGATTGAGAATTCTTTCGCAGTGATGTTAGCATACAGGAAACACGCATGAGGAACGAAGGCTAAACTTTAAGAAACTCTTTTGTGTGTTTCCACTGAGTCTTTATTCAAATGCAATATTGTAATTTTCACTGAGATACTAGAATTACAGGTGTATCACCAGTGTGTTTTGCGTACTGGTAGGAGGTCTTAGTTTATAAACACAAAGTAGCACTTACTGATACAGGACTTTGAGACCAGGTGTTCTGAGCTTCCTAAGTAGTTTGCCTGCTGGGTTTCCTCCTGTGTGTGTGTGTTACATTGTGCCCCTTGCTTGTTTTGTCAGATGCTACACCTGCAGCTGTGGGAATTTTGAATCTGTCAATCACTTAAGTTTTTTTTAAAAAAATTGTCATATAACAATGACACTAATAAATTAGATAATGTTTTGCCTTTAGTTTAGCAAATAGAAAACAGTCATCTTAACTACTTTATAAATATATTCCTTTACTGGGCTTACATTCAGACATTTTAAAAAGATTCAAGACATGGATGAAAGCTTCTATAGACGTAAGTGGTATTTGTTTGCCTGCCAAACACCCACTGTCACTTTAGGGGAACATTGCAGTTATTGCTGCTCGCTGCCTTTCTTGGTAGTTAGACTGCTGATTATTTTAGCCTTCTACAGTTTATTTACAAATAATGTTTTTTTCCCCCCTAGAGTTTCATATTATTGTTTGTGGGCTGGACTCTATAATTGCAAGAAGATGGATTAATGGCATGCTGGTAAAGTCTTCAACCTTTTAAAAACCTGGTTATTGTTTTGAGTATAGTTAATTAAAATTGATCAGATTTGTGTAGAATGTGTCATTAAAATGAAATGAGGGTTGTTGAAACTCACAGCTTTCTGTAGCTATTCCTGTTTTCTTTTTTTTTTTCTTTTTGTGAACTGAATTAAATGCATGCTCTCTTACCTGCCTTTTTCTTGAGGAGTGTTAGCCAACATTTGTGCAGTGCCTTGCAGGGGTAATTTCAAAGTTAGATTATGTTGTTTGTGGCCTTGTGCAGTCAGCTTTTGAAAACCATGAGAAGGGAGGTTGCACAGCTTCTCTGGATGCTCCCATTCTGAACATTTATTTTCATTCACCAAACACTAATTATTGCGCTGTAACTTGTAAATGTCATTTTTTTTGAGACCTGCTGCTACAGAGTAGTAGAAAGCTGGTCATTGAACTAGGTAGTTTTATCACTGTCAATTTGTTTATAAAGTAATGATCCTGAGTATTTACCAATATTTTTTTTAAAAAAAAAAACAACCCACACACAAACAACAAACCAAGAATCAAACCTCCAAATCCTCTAAACCAACCAACCATTTGCTCTGGTATACTATAAAGAAATAATAGCATTTATGAGGAAAGCAAGGCAGGGAGGAGGTGGAGCATGAAGGTTAGTAGATGAAGTCCTGTGCACTGACAAATAAGTAGTGTTTTATCCACTATGTACCCTTAAAATAAACTATATATTAAACATTCAATCTTGTGGTGTGCTCTTAAGATTCAAATTTTTAGGACTTTTTTTCTTCCTGCAACTTTTCTAAAAAAAAAAAGAACCCAAACAAAACAACAACAAAAAAAAAAACCAACAAACAAAACGAACAAAACCCAACAAACCCCCTCTACCTTTATTCGCTAGATGTCATTTTTACATTATGAAGATGGTGTACTGGATCCAAGTTCTATCATACCCTTAATAGATGGAGGGACAGAAGGTTTTAAAGGAAATGTTCGTGTGATTATTCCTGGTATGACAGCATGTGTTGAATGCACACTTGAGCTTTATCCACCACAGGTAATTTCAACCAGAGATACTCCTTTTTTTATATTCCTCTGATTTGCTTGTTTCTTTTCCTAGTGCTATATGTAATATATTACATGCTTTCTTCTGGTTTTCTTCCCCTGCCTACACCAGGTCAATTTTCCCATGTGTACTATTGCATCTATGCCCAGACTACCAGAGCATTGTATTGAGTATGTCAGGATATTGCAGTGGCCAAAGGAGCAACCTTTTGGAGGTAATTGCTATATTGCACTGGTGCTGAACTCCTTTTTTGTCCTTTTTTCCTTTTAACTAATTTGAGTTAGGTATACACAGCTACTTTTAATAAAAGAATCCTACCTTTTAACCTTATGTGGCTCATTGTTGTATTGCATCTAAGCCTCCTCTGACCTGGTGATGGATTTTCTCTTCTTGGACTCGCTCTCCAGTTCCATATTTGTTCATGTGTTTCTCTGTCTCTCATATTGCACAATGTCTTTCCTGACTCATAATGTAACCTGTAACAGTTCTATAAATATGTGAAGTTCAGGTAGTTTGTATATAGAATGTGTTAGAATTTAGGATGTTTGTAGAAAAGGTATTTTGATTATTTAAAGTGTCAAGTTTTAATAGCTTGATGGGCTATTAGTTTTAACCCAAATTAAAACAAAGGAATTTTCTTTAGACAAAAAGAACATTGTATTTCTGAAGAGCTCTCATAACTGTAACTTATCTCTAAATTCTTACCTTTATTGTAGAAGGTATTGCATTGGATGGAGATGACCCTGAACACATACAGTGGATTTACCAGAAGTCTTTAGAAAGAGCATCACAGTTTAATATTAAAGGTGTTACATACAGACTCACCCAAGGTAAGGGTATTTCACTAAATTTGTGGCATTTGCAATTAGGTTGGATTGGCAGTCTTTGTATTTATGGCTAAGCTGGCAGCTCTGCTGAGGAAGAAATAGTTCTTTTATCCTTTAACATCTTAAAACAGAAACAAGCAGCTTGTTTCCTGTGCCAGCACAAATATTTTTATGATGAGTCAGATGTTTAGGCATTCATGATGAATCAGAGGAACTTATCTGGGACAAAACTGAACATTCTTTTTGCCGTTTTATTTTTAACCTGGAGCAGCTCCATAGTTTACATTACACCATGACCACTTCTGCTGGGTCAAAAAGTATGAACAAAAGAGCATGATTGCCTCTTTTAGCAATAGCAACACTTTATGCCAGTTTAGGTTCGTTAAGACTGTAGCATCTGTTCTTTACTGCTGTGTATGCCTCTGTTCACATGCAAGTGCAGAATGCTGCCACTCATTTAATCAGCATTTTAAATGCTAACCAAATAGAAAAGAAGTGGAGAATGTCATACAGAATCTCCAGAATCTGTGGTGACTTTTATCTGTTTGTTGACTTCTAGTGCTGAGAATGCATTTGAAATGCTGGGCTTGAAATGCCACACTTGAACCTCAGTGTGTGCTTTTCTATCGAAAAAGGGCAAACTGATTCCTTCTGTGTCTTCCTCACATTCCACCTGGTGTATCGCAGATAGTCTTTCTCTTTGCAGCAGTTTATACTGGCTTCTCTAGTAGTATTTGGTACAGATAAATGTGAACTCCAGTTATGAAACATAATTATGTACATGCAAATGGCTGCATAGTTTTCAGCATTTGAGGATGGCGTCATTATAAAGTACATAGCAGAAAGAAGGCAAAGAGAAAAGTTTTGTTCATGTTTTCTCAAGTAGGAGGGGATATAAGTCAATAATGAGAAGTCAGAGGAACTTCAGACCACTTAGGAATTTGCTGTCTTTTTGGCAGGCCTGAAAAAAGAGAGAACCTCCTTCTTCCTGATGTACAGACTTGTATGCATAGGAAATCTTGCTTTATATCAGTGTATGTACTATGCTGTTTGACTGGATGGGCTCAATAAAAAGAATTGGATGAAGATGCCAACACAGTTTGGCAAGCCTGTTCTTGCAGAAAGAATGCCAAACCCAGATATCTTTCCTTCATGTATTTCTCCAGTTAAGCAGGAATAGAATTGTGTTTTAAATTAATTTCCAGTGCTAAATACAGAATACTTGTTTTCAGAATTTGTTCACAAGTTCTCTTTGTGCAATACCTTCTTTTTCTCAACATGCTTGATCCATTCTTAAAATAAAAAAAATGCCAAAGTACTTGAGCAGCATGCCGTTATACTTTATTGTTACAGAAATTCCTGGAAACTGTTTAAAGTACATTTGGGTACACCCTTCTGTAATTATTCTGGGTAAAAGTTGTCTCTCAATACAGTTTCTTGGAAAAGACAAAGCTGCATGTTTTGTTTTTACAGGGGTGGTTAAACGAATTATTCCAGCAGTAGCTTCTACAAATGCAGTAATTGCAGGTATGCTAAAAGAACTCATTTCACTTCTGCTTTACAAACTTTAGTTTTGTAAGGCAGTGGTTTGGAATCCAGAACTCGGGGAGGATAATAGTAATTTTTAAATGGGTCTGATTTATTTTTACAGTCTTATTTCTGTTTTCCATAGAGAAACTGCATGTGACTCTAAATATTAAGCTCATGTATGACTGTAGGAGTGAGCAAAAGCATTTGAGAGTCGAGGAAAAAAAAAAAAATTGGAAAACATGGTATAAAAGCTTAACATAGTCTCAGATTAGTCCCCGAGGGACTTACATAATCAATGGTGCTAATGCATAGAGCTACCAGCTACCTTCAGATGTTTATTTTTCTCTTTACAGATTATTATACTTGGTATTTTTTTTGTTACTACTTCTTTAGTACAACTCTGTGCACTGATGTCTGCATGTTCTGAGATAGAGCTAGAAAGTGAATATATTTTTTTTTCTCATTCCAGCTGTTTGCGCCACTGAAGTTTTTAAAATAGCCACGAGGTATTTAATTTCTTATTAATAACATACATGTTTTCCAACATAATGACATTTATTAACGCTAGCATATTTGTCATTATAGTGCATACATTCCTCTTAACAACTACTTGGTGTTTAATGATGTGGATGGATTATACACATACACATTTGAAGCTGAAAGAAAGGTTAGTGCAATTAAAGGCTTGCAGTGTTGTTTCCTTGATTTTTATTTAATTTATGCAGTTTGTGTGTATTTCTGAAACCCAATATTGATTTTTTTGGCCCCTAGCACTGATTAATAATATTTCTGAAGTTTTAAAAGCAGAAACTACAATGCTATTAGTCTGCTACTTCTCCATAGTATTGTTTTTAGCATGTAGGAATTTTTTTTCAAAACTTCTGTGAATTTGGGGTCTAGTAGTGATGGCAGTGGCTGTCTGTCCCTGTAGAGTAGCAGGGCTGTTTATCTTCAGATCAACAGATGTTTTATTTGATGTCCTGGTAATTAAACCTTTTCTTCTACCCATCAGTTTACCAAAAACTATTGCATAGCATAGGTAATGGCATATTTAATTTTTGTCTGTTTAGCCAGAGTTCCTTAATATGTGGAAAAATAGCTTCTGGTATAGGAAGGTTCTTCAGACAGCTATTTCTGTGGTGTCTGTTGGTACAACATTGGTATCTCAACTGTTTCTGTTCTGCTACCTGAAGATGAATACTTGACTTTCAAAAAAGTGAATGCTGAAGATTTCCCCAGTAAGACAGGAAATGTGGTTTACAAAATAAGATACGCAATCTTAAGAAGACTTATAATCAAATCTCCAAAAGAGGTTATGACAACAAGTGATTTGAAAGTCTCTAGTATCAAATTTTATGTTAGATTAAATTTGTACTTCGTAAATACTTAGTTGCTGCTGGAAGCCAGTCAAACAGTGACAGACTTATCGAGGAATTGGGTTTTGTCATTATTATTTACAACAGTATTAATATTCCTAGAGCTAAAACATTAAAAAACCCCACAGACATACAAATAGTTCTGAGTTCCTATTAGCAGCATTTTAAAAATCGTACTTATCGTAATGTGCATTCTTGTGATACTTTGTTGTAGGAGAACTGTCCAGCCTGCAGCCAGCTACCCCAAAACATAGAGATTTCCCCATCAGCTAAATTGCAGGAAGTCCTGGATTACTTGACAAATAATGCTTCATTGTAAGTGTGCAACTATTCTGACTTAGTTCATAATTTTTGATAGTTTAGTGTTTCAAAAAGGTAATTTCTGAATGTATTTTTACTCAATTGTCTGTTTGTTTTTTTTTTTTTTTTTTTTAATGTTTTATATTTAGGCAAATGAAATCTCCTGCAATCACAGCAACTATGTATGGAGGAAATAAAACACTTTATTTACAGGTAATCTGAACATACATAATTGTCCTTAAAAATCTTTATTTATTTAAATTTACTTTCCTGAATTTGAAAGGAAATGTTTTGGTCTTTTTTTTTTTTTTTTTTTTTTTCAGACAGTAGCTTCAATTGAAGAACGAACAAGACCAAATCTTTCCAAGACACTAAAAGGTATCATGCAGTTGTCACATGTAGATTTTCAAGATACTGCTCTAGACAGGAAGTCAATCAGTTTCATCCCTCTGTATGGCATGTTTAGCTTTATTTTTCACTGTGCTGTAGAATGTACTTCATTATCCTTTTATGTGTAATATACCTTTCTCAGGTTGCACAGGGATGAGCTTTGAGTTGCTCAAATGTGAAGTCTGGGCAGATGCAGAGAAAAACATTGTGACAAAGCAAGCTGATGATATAAATTAAACATACTTCAGTGGTGTTTTATATATTTCTTGACAAAGTCTGTTAGTTTCTTGGTTGAATTAGTTGAGTATTAGTTTAGCTACTGAGCTGTTTGCAGCTTTATTTCACTGTATTTATGGTTTGTGGGAATCACACTCATAATTTTTTTTTTTTTTTTTTTTTTTTAAAAAGACAAACCACATGGGTTTGTTGTACTTACGCTTTTCTTTCTGTTTCAGAACTGGGGCTTGTGGATGGCCAGGAACTTGCAGTTGCTGATGTTACCACACCACAGACTATGTTGTTCAAGCTTCACTTTACGACTTAATTTATTCATAAGTAAACTGCATATACAGTGGGAGACATCTGTACTCACCTTGTAAAACAAATGTACTCTGTGGGTGTTAAAGCAGCTAAAATGTTGATGTTAGTACTAGCATTGTTGAAGGTTAGGTAATACAAATGAATCACCATATTTCAGAATTGTACGTAGAAGCCAATATTTGGTGGATTATATTTGTATAAACGCTTATTAATGTACAGAACTGATGTATAGGAATACACTTTTTTTTTGCAGTATTTGTTGTCAAAATGTTGATGCTAATATACTTTCAGACACATGAAAACTTTAAGGTGTCCAAAAGTCTTGTTTTCAACATGAGTGCACACATGTAAGCAAAAAGAAGACCCTTTAGAAAGAACCACAGTCATCTGGTTTTAAATTGTAGCACTCCCATACAATTGCTGAGTCACCTTAAACGCAAAAGAGGGCAGTAGATTAAAATAAGCATTTTCCTCTTTTTTCCTATTGGTTTGATCGATTTTATGAAAAGTGTTAAGTATGGAGAAGATTACTTTGTTTATAAGCAAACACAACCGGACAGAATGATCAGCTGTACATGAAAATACAGACACCCCCACTCGCAGTCCCCAGGCAGCCACTGTGCACAGTATTGTTCAAGTATCATTGGTGCTGTTCAGGTATTTATTAATAAACAATCATAAAGACACCTTAGTTTGTGGCTTATCAGTGGATGGTCAAGAGTGTTTATAACCTTGATGAAAAAATCTAGGCCATCGTTTGGCTTCTTTAGTCAAAGACCTTGCAGTGGGTAGTGCTGGATACCTCAATGTGAATTCTCTCGTTTTACTGGATGCGTATGAGCTGTGTTTTAACTTGCCGTATGCCAGAATTACACTTGAACTGAAGTGGGGGGTAATTTTTAACCGAGTAATTTTTAACAACTCGGCAGCATTTAGAAATATTAAGAGGTCCGCTGTAAGTTGTGGTTAAAGCAGTGAGTCGAGGCGTTGGGGGTTTAGGGGGGCGTGTATTTGGTTCGTTATTGGTGTGAAGGAGCCGAAGGAGGCCTCGAGAAGCGGGAACGAAAGTTGCTTTTTTAGCATCGAGTCTGGAAGAGTTGTCGCAACCTCGGGGGGCGGCCAGCGACAGCCGTCCGCCATGACAGGTACCGAGGCGGAAGTGGGCTCACCTCTCCGCCATGACCGGTACCGAGGCGGAAGGCCTTGCTCCGCCTGTCGTGACGTGTCATGGGGCCGGAGGGCGGCTGCGCACGGACTCGGTCGCGACGTGGAGCCCGGCGGCGCGCAGGCGCGGGGCCGCTCCCTCTCCTCAGCGCGCAGCCGAACCCGAGGCCGCCGGCCCCGCCGCCGCCGGGCAGCGGGCTCTGAGGGCGGGTCGCTCCCCGCCCGCCTCTGGGCTTGTGGGCCGGTGCCGCCGCCGCCGCGCGGGACCGGGCAGCGCGGAGGATGAGCTGGTTCAACGCCTCGCAGCTCTCCAGCTTCGCCAAGCAGGCGCTGTCGCAGGCCCAGAAGTCCATCGACCGAGTGCTGGACATCCAGGCCGAGGAGAGCCCCTGGTCCGACGCCGTCATCCCTGACTACGGCGACGGTAAGCACGGGCGGCCCCCGCCGAGCCCCCAGCCCGAGTGTGGGGCGGGCAAAGTCTCCCGCTGCCCGGCCCTGGCCGGGGCGGTGCCTTCCCCTCACCCTCCTCCTCCTCCCCTGGGGCAGGGGGATTACACTTGTGGGGGTTTAACCGGCCCTCCCGGTCCAAAGCCCGTTCTGCAACGCCTGTGGGGCTCGTCGTTCCCCCCTGACAGGCGAGAGAGAGAACTCTGACAGAAAGCTGAGGGAGCCTCAGCAGCACACGCAGGACCTGGTGGTTGTCAGCAGTGTCGTTGCTTTTTTTGCATGGGTAGCACTGCACTTCATGCCCATATTTCTCAAGGAGTTATTGTGGGTTTTTGTTTGTTTGTTTGTTTGTTTGTTTGGGGTTTTTTTGGCTTTTTTTTTTTTTTGGTGTGTGTGTGTGGTTTTTTTTGTGTGTTTTTTTTTTTTTTTTTCCCCCGAGGGACTTACAGGTAATAAAAATCGCTGTTTTTAAAAAAGAGGAAATTGTGTTCTTTCAGAGGCACAGATGGATTCGCTCCTTGCGATAGGAATTGCAGAGTAGTAGTGGAAAGTCTGGTCCGTGTAAGCCAAGTGAAGTTTCCACTTTTTGTGGTGTTAAATTCATAATCCTTCAACATTAGTTGAAAGGAATGTGTTGGTGGAAAAATTGTCAGGGCTTGATTATGAGGAAGTGTCTCCTTTGTGTGTATCCTAATGTCAAATCTGAAAGAATGATCAGTCATGAGCTGCTGTTTGGAAATGAAAGACCAAAAAGGAGCCCTCTCATTAGAAACTTTTTTTTTTTTTTTCCCCCATAAATAATATCTTAAAGGTAACAATGACTAAAGGAGAGGATGGGAAACTAAGTCATCTGGAATCAGTGTTCCTATTACAACTATATCTAGAAGTGTTTGTATTTGTAGGAGGAGGTTATTTCTAGGTATACGCACAGCAGAGTTAGATTTCTGGAAATTGAAAGCTGTAACAATTGAAAGTGTTTTCTAGGTTGGCTGCTCAGCAAAGTGTACTCTGTTTTGCATGTCTTCGTCCCTTTGTGGGAGTAAGGGTTTGGCAGTCACATACATAGTCTAGTGTTGTCTTAAATTACAGGAATTGTTTATAGAAGACTGTGTTGTGCTTAGGTTCTTAAAATTTTACACTTACCCAAACTGTTTTTTAACTTAATTAATATTTTAAGATTTATTGTAGTCCTGTAATTCATAAGGAAATCAGCAAAGATCAATCTGCATCTGTTTTTCAGGGAAAACATATCTGTGTTTTAAAAGCAGTCAAAATATTTTCTGAACATTGCAGTTCACTGGCAGGGCTTTTTCTGAAGCTATTGAATCACGGACAAGGTAGTAATAAATCAGATGTTTGTGGTATTTTTGGCAATAAGAGCAGTAATTATCTGAATTTGAGATCTTGGGGCCAATAGCTGTCAACAGTTTCCAAAAGTGGTAATCTGCTTTAAATATTGTAATTCGGTGGTTTTTAATACTGCTGCTGTATAAAGGGAGCTTGTTTTTAAGTAGCTTGAAATAGTTATGTTATCTAGATTATGTTTGTAGGTACGAAATCAAATTGGATATTATTTTTTGATTTATCTTTCTTACTTGCAATGCTACTGAAATTTGATGCTGAAATTCTTATTATCCTTGCTGCTGACAAGTCCTGGAAAACCTGCGAGAAATACAATAATAGGAACTGTTGACGTGATTTTAAGGCAGCTTCACAACTCATCAATTCAGTATTTCTCCACAGGAGATGAAGAAAAGTATCATTTTAACTGGGCTGCTGACAATGTGTGTTGTTAGCTTCATGCTGTTGCTTGGTGTGTGAGGAAAAATATGAAGCCTGTCACAAACTGAGAGGGCAAGAACCCTTCTTACAGTGTAAATTCTACAAATATTTAAAGCTTTTTTTCCCCCTGTTTTCTGTAATGGTGTGTAAAGTGTTTGTGTGCTACTGGCAGATAACTTTTAAGGCCTAGGAATTGTTTTCTCCTTTTGTAATCTCTATAATTATCTACTTGTAAACACAATTTTTCAGATTGTTTTGCCTAGCCTTCTCTCACTATGAGAAGCAGGAAGCCACGTTCTCTTTTGGTTGTTCCCTTTGCAAAGGAAACGCTTGCTTTTTGTGCCCAGTAGGCTTCAGACTTGCCTTTACAGCTTTCAGAATGCTGTATGGGCTTGTTTCCCCTTCCCAGATGCTTCTACCTATCTTCTTTCTGAAATTCTCACACTTGGATTTACTGATGTATTTCGTGTATGGTTTCTTTCTGCCTTTGCTTAAGTTACTGTTTAGCAGGGAGGGAGCAAGTAGGATCCGTTCAGATACTTCTACTTTCTAGAGGTGTCTGTGTCCACCTTGTCTTAGAATTACTTTGTCTCCCCATTAAGCTTCTTTTGCTTTGTCTAAAAATCAGTTCCAAGCTTTGTAAGGAAATAGTAACCAAAATTATACTGTTTGCGATTATGTAAAATACTCACTTTAAGTTACATGATATTGCAAACACTTTTTTTCTGAACTGTTACATCTAAAAGGATAAATACTGAAAAATACTATATTTTAAATGTTCTTGGCCTTTCTCTTTTTTTATTGTTTTAGGAACAAATTCTCTCATAAGCGGAGGATGGGATACTTCTTCCTGGGGCTTGAGTTCAAATACAGAACCACAAAATCAGCCAGTATCACCAACAGCAATCACTAAGCCAGTGAGGAGGACAGTAGTAGATGAATCTGAAAACTTCTTCAGTGCCTTTCTCTCTCCGACAGACGTTCAGAGTATACAGAAAAATCCAGTGGTGTCCAAACCCCCAGCCAAATCACAGCGACCCAAAGAAGAAGTGAAAAGCACTTTAAAGGAGTCTCAGCACCCCAGTCAGCTGGAAGTACCAGTGACAACAGAGGCAGAAGTGAAGGATTCCTCCGTAACTGTCCTAGTGGACTTGAAAAGCCTCGATATTCCCAAGGAGAAATTAGAAGAGAATCCTGTGCTTAAATCTAATGCCAAGCCTGAAGAAAGCACAAATGTAGGTAGTGACAAAAACGCGTCAGCTTTAAGTTTGGAAGTACCTGAAGATGCTCTTAGTGAAAAATCCAATGTAGGAGGGAATGGAACAGGAGGTGCACGGGATGGCACTTCACAGCCTCTTAATGCAGGTACAAAAGACATGGGTTTGGAAACTAAGGAGCGAAAGACTGAGGACAGGCAAAGCAATACACCGTCACCTCCAATTAGCACTTTCTCCTCGGGGACATCCACAACTAGTGATATTGAAGTTCTTGACCATGAAAGTGTAATAAGTGAGAGCTCAGTAAGTTCAAGACAAGAAGCTGCAGATTCAAAATCCAGTCTTCATCTAATGCAAACATCGTTTCAGCTTTTGTCTACATCTGCCTGCGCAGATTATAATCGTTTAGATGACTTTCAAAAAATGACTGAGAGCTGCTGCTCCTCTGATGCTTTTGAAAGAATAGATTCATTTAGTGTACAGTCTTTAGATAGTAGAAGTGTAAGTGAAATAAATTCAGATGATGAGTTATCAGGCAGGGCTTCTGCTTCAGCATCTGTCACTGTCAGTCCTTCTGCACCAAAGACAGAAATGGCTGATGGCCTGAAAAATAAATCTGAAAACTTGAATGACACTTCTGTTTTACATGCTGAGGAAGCTGAGATGGAAGAGAGTGGGAGAAGCGCAACCCCTGTTAATTCTGAGCAGCCAGATGTTTTGCTTGCCACTGTGCAAACTGTAGAGGAACAGATTGTGAAGGAGAAGGAGACTGAGCCGCAGCAGGATGCTGTTGAAAAATTGTTAGAAGAGGACACTGAAAAGCAAGAGCTTAAAAAGGTAACCACAAAACATTTTTTGCAAACTACAAGTGAAACTCCTTTCATGTCCTTGTATAGGTATTAGCTTCACCTTATTTGAACGAATTAATTGATGCTGAACTACCTTACCATGTAGAAAACTGTTCCTGATCTTCTGCAGTGGAAGAACAGTGGTGAAATTTCCAGTCAAAAAGCTTTGGGTTTCACCTATTTTACATAATTATCATTATTGTGAATTTAGAGTAGTGCTAGCGAACAGGAAGCCTTGATAAGTCAAATGTGTTACTTTAATTCTTTGGTATAATTTTGTTTGTTTGTTTTTTTTTTTTTTTCTATGAAGGCTAGAGGAGATTCCTTGAAGTATTTTGATTTGAATTATGGAAATACAAGGCTGTAGTATTTCAGCAATAATCAAGATAATATTTTGCAAGCATTTTTTTCCACAGACTTACAAACTATCAAAATTTGATTACATTCCAGGAGCATTATTCATCATTTTGAAGATAGCAGTAGTTAGTGTAAATAGGTCCTTTTTTCTAGATAAATGAAGATTTGTTTTTTAGCAGAAATAATACTTACTTTTAAAAAGAAGGTACACTAGGCTTTTTAATGAGGAAGATAAGCATAGTTATGAATAGTGAATAGTTTAAAAGAAATTTGTATGGCTTTAGATAGATGGAATGACTATAAATGTGATGAAGTAGGATATTCAAGTGTATGGAAGGCTAACCTGGAGTTTTGAAGGAGTGTGTTTTGTCCAGTTCTGCCGGTGTGTTGTGTACACTATCTTTTTTCCACTTCCTTGGTCACCTTCCTGTCCCTTATTCTTGTTTTTAATCAGATCACATGTTTTTAATAAAAACATGTGCTTTGCTCTGTTTCTTTGCATTTTGCTTTGCTCATAGTCTGTGTGTCTAATACATGACATAATTGGACCCTACTCATGGCTTTGCCCTGTAGGCATGTTTGCAATACTAATGCTGGTTTTGATGCTAACAAGGGAAGACAATTGCTTATGGAAGTTCACAAAACCCCAATGTAATCTGTGTTTTAAGGAAAGCATTTTTTGGGGGTGTAAATTGTACAGAATGTCAGTGTAAATTCCTTAGGGGACTCCAAAGCAATGTACTGTTATCCGTAAGTTTTCCTAACGTAAATGGTTATACACTGTGGGAAATAGTAATAATGGAAGACAGCAAATTTTATCTTTCATTGGCCAGATTCAGCTACTCTTAGAGAATCTGGTTTTTTTTTTTTTTTTTAATATTTGTATATTTGTATGTATGTTTATGTTATTTCTCTATAGCTTTCCAAAATATAGTATTAAGAAATGATTTTGATGATGTGACCTAAGAGCTCTTGACCCTGCCTGAAAGTTTTCTTCCCTCATCTGATATTGTTTTGCTGCTTTATGCTAATGTTTCACAGAAGAGACCTTCCAATGTAAATTATTCTGTGATTCTGTAAAGAGTGGTATGAGGAGCGCTGGGAGTCTTAATGGTTAATTCTAGCTATAGTTTTACAGGTTATCAGCTCTGCTGAAAAACTTCATTTATAATTAAATATAACTGATGATAATTTTGTCGAGGAATTTGACTGAGTCACATATACTTCCTTAGTAGGATTTCTACACCTGTAGAAAACAGGTGTCTTGTGTCTAGATATTGCTTAGTTCTAAATTTATGTGGCCGAAAGATGGTAATCTTCACTGACTTTTACCTCAAATTCCTAAAAGCATTGACAAGTTCAGCTTTAAATAGTGTTGGGAGGGGATGGTGGGGGGAAAGGGGAAGCCTGCCCCTCTTGTGTTTTAATTGTCCCATTCATCTGATCTTTATCTGTAAAAACATTGTCCAGATGATTGATTCATTAACTGAGAAACTGGAGAAGAGGGAAATACAGTTATTAAGTACTAGTAAAGAAAAGGCGCGCCTGGAAGAAGCTTATGATAACCTAAAAGAGTAAGTATGAAAATATACACAGTAGTGGGTGTAACTGTAACTTTGCTGTAATACAATCAGTAGACAATATTGTAAAACAAGTACCTTTGTAACTAGAACAAGGGTTGCAAGGGATGTGCACTGTTTGTGAATGGTGGAAATAACGATTGCATGTGCTGTGATGGTATTTTTTTAAAGCCACACTCTTTCTTGGGGCCAAAACCTCTTTTGGGAGGAGGCTAGTGAGAGATTTTCCAATAGGCAGGCAGTAGGAATGACAAACAGATGTGTAGAGTCAGACTTGGTTACTGATAAAGATCTTTATTATAAGACTAGATTCAGCTATTAGGAGAGGCTGACTTTTCTGATACAGATGTCTAAACCTGATTTACTAAGTAATTTTCTGACTCAAATGTAGTCAGTGAAAGTGTGGTAGAAAGGCTGGTTGTAGGGGGAAAACATGGATTCGTTATTTAATTCAGTTAAAAGGAAAAGAGAAGTTGGATTTACCAGTTTACTGGACAAATATCAAGTTTAAAAATTTGCGGATAATATGTGAAGATATTATTTCATGGCTAAATTGATCTTAACTTAAAAATATATTTAATCATTTGCCTTGTATATGGTACAGACTGTGGCTAATCAGAAAGAGCTTGATTAAGGGGCAAAACATTTAAGGTAAATCAAGCATTTCATTGTTTTCATGGGTAAATTACTGAATTAATAAAGATCTTTGATTAGTATTTCTAATGTGGCTGTGTTTTTTTGACTTCTGGTTAATGTGTAAAATAAGATAAAAAAAACAACAATACATTTTAAAAGCATTTAAGGCAACCTATTGCAAACTGCTTGGAATGTCACATAACGGTGCAGCTGTTCTGAAATGTTAATTTTCAATGTAGTGAAATGTTTAGAATGAAAGAAGAGAGCAGTAGCCTTTCATCGCTCAAAGAGGAGTTTGCTCAGCGAATTGCGGATGCTGAAAAGAAGCTCCAGCTAGCCTGCAAAGAGAGAGATGCAGCTAAAAAGGTAATTTGGCTTTTTAGTGAAATTAATGCTTATTGTTTTAGAACACAAATTTATTGAGATAAATTCATAAAAATTAAGCTAGGGAAAAGCATGAGACCATCAGGTGCTATCTCATGGTAACTAGCATAAGCTGATTCTAGCCTCCCAGGCTGCTTGTTATTTCCTTGTGTTGACACATGTATTCTTATAGCTGTATTGTGAGCAGAGTTAGGGAACTTATTTAGCTTAAAGTTAGCATGGTTTGGGGAAAAGAAGGTTTAATGTCTGCTCTGATTTACCTTGTACCCATATATGCATTTTCATTGGTGTGAGGGAGAGGAGTGGCCTGGGGATATGGGCGAGTGGTGAAGAATGGGAATGGCTTCTCTACAGGAATAACTGGTAGGAACATTGAGGACTGGTGACAGATTGGTTTGGAATGAGCAAAGAAGTTTGCAGCAACAAAGTTCACGGAGTTTAAATGTTCTTGACCTGGTATCACAGCATTACATTTCTCTAGTTTATCGCTAGTCTTCAAACTGTAAACTCGAATCTGTAACTCGAAAAAAAAATACTTTTCACAGTTGTTTCGTCACTGTGTGTGTCACTGTGTTGCCACAGTAGTAAGTTGAAATAGAAAAATTATCTGATACTCGTGTGTGAATATAACTGTTTTTATTGCAAAAGTTTAAAGTATAGAAAGTGAAATGGAAGGAGGAGTTGGAACAGATTGTACAGAGAATTTATGGAGTCTCAATCCTTGGAGGTTTTTAAAACTTGATGGAATAAGGCTCTAAACAATCTGATTTGATCAGATAATCTCCAGAGTTTCCTTCCAACCTAAATTGTTTTCGAAGAAAAGCCTTTTGAGAAGAAGGGGAGAATAAAAAAGTGTTCAGTGTAACTCACTGGGTGTTTTTCACTAAATATATTCTAATAAATGGTCATAAATATTTTATCCTGTTATTTAGGAAGTAAAGACTGTTAAAGAAGAATTGGCTACTAGGCTTAATACCAATGAAACTGCTGAATTACTGAAAGAAAAAGAAGAGCAAATCAAAGGATTGATGGAGGAAGGTGAGAAATAAATTTTTTAATAGTAAAAATTTGTAGAATAATTTGAAATGTACTGCCTTCACATACGAGTCTTCTTTATGTGGGAACAAATACAACATTTGAAGCACGCTAGATGCTTCTGAATGTTTGAACCATTTAGTTAATAGCAAAGAGCAGCAGGAAGGATCAGTCAAATACAGATGGCTAGAGATGTTCTTTCTGCAGTTAAAAGGTGCTGTGAGATTAAAACCAGCGAGCAGTGCAACATTCTGTGTTCCATTCAGCAGAAGTCTAACTAGGACATTGTTCAAGGTGTTTTCTACAGTGTTTCTCTTATTACTTTTTTATTTTGGAAGTAAAATACAGTTACTAAATGAACAGGCCATTTGGGGTTTTTTCCTGGTATAATGAGCTCATTTTGTTTTACTGTCAAAGCCTTTCACTGCCTATCCTATCTCACTATAGCTTAGTGTAGCAAGGTCATGTCATAATAAGGTAGATTTAAAACTTAAGAACTTGCATGAAAAAAATGTAAGAGTAAGTATTTCCATACATATTTGGTGGTTATTTTAATGGGTCTGAAGAGCAGGGGGAGGTGTGAATAGAGAGAGTTCATAGAAGAACAGCAATATGCACTAGCTTTATGTTAATTTTCTTCACAGGAGAAAAGCTTTCCAAACAGCAGCTGCACAATTCCAACATTATTAAGAAATTAAGAGCCAAAGAGAAAGAGAGAGAAAATACTAACACAAAACAAAACAAAAAAATTAAGGAATTGGAAGAGGAATTGCAGCATTTAAAACAGGTGAGATATTTGGGTGTGGGTTTTTTTTAAAGCTTTTTGTATTATCTGCAGAGTAGCCTTTTGGGGAGGCTCTAGATAGACTGATTTTATTTTCTGGGAGACTTCTCTAATACATATTGGAACACTGAGATATGATTTCGATGTGTGTTCTCAGAGCAGTTTAAAACTGCAGTCAGGGAACATTCCAGCTGCTTGTTTGCACTTGCACTACTGGTTATCAGGTGGGCTGACCAAATTCAGTACGCTACGTTTTAGCTGGAAAACCTGTACCAGCAAAATTTGGGCAGTTTTTTTGCTCAGCTGATGGTTGAATCAAGACCTTACAAGCAGCAGACTCACTATGAGGAAGTATGTGAAACTGGTGGAGAGCAGCCACCTCCTCTGGGAAGACGGAGATGCTCTGGGGAGCAAAACCTTTCTCTTTTGGCCAAGTGTTAGACGGGTTTAGTCATTTTGTGTAACTTCATCCTGAATTGGTTGCCACAGTTGTCATTGTCCTCAGATGGCGTTGTCTACCCCATGGACTGGGATTAGTCTCATGCTTCTTGTTTGCACTCTCACAGGTACTTGATGGCAAGGAAGACCTTGAGAAGCAACATCGAGACAGCATTAAACAACTGAACAGTGTTGTAGAGCGACAGGAAAAGGATCTTGCTAAACTTCAGGCAGAAGTGGAAGACCTTGAAGAACGGAACAGAAGTGTCCAGGCAGCCCTTGACAGTGCATACAAGTAAGCAGACCTTTGAGTGCCTGTCTTCAACCATAGATTCAGCTTCTGTGTCATTCTTGGGCAATGCCTGTGAAACGTTAATATATCACAAAGTTATTTACAAAGTCACTGTTGACATTGTATAAACTGTAAAAAGCATTGCTTTTTTTATTTTTTTTTTCCCTCCCCAGGGAACTTGCAGATCTTCATAAAGCTAATGCTACAAAGGACAGTGAGGCACAAGAAGCAGCCCTAAGTCAGGAAATGAAGGCAAAGGAGGAGCTTGGGTTAGCTCTGGAGAAGGCCCAGGATGAGGCACGACAGCAACAAGAAGCTTTGGCAATTCAGGTGGGTCTTAAATGCAGCAAATAAAACTTTTTCACTGAACAAATAAATGTACTCAGATGGTGTGTGCATCTGGCATAATGAACCAGATGTAATATGAGATGGAGCTTGTTTTTGTGTACTCAGCAAATACTTGATGGATTTCTTTCCTGTGAACTTGATCAGTCTTTAGTGGTAGTTGTTCTACACTTTAAATTTTTACTTTTATTAAAAAATACCTTTATTTTTACATGTCTAAATACAGGGACTTGGACTGGCTCAACATTAATTTTGTAGTGCTTTTACCATGACGCAAAGGTCAAGAAATTCAATTGGACAAAATTTTTAGTGATGAATAATTGTAACTATTTACGTGAATGCAAAACTTAAGCCTTTAACTCGTAAACAGACATACTCTGTTAACAGTGTTTAAAAATGGTGTAAGACTGTAGCAACTGATAGGTGGTACTATAACTTTTGGCAAGAAATTAGTGACGATGTGTTATTTATTTAGGTGACAGACCTGAGGCTAGCTCTGCAACGTGCAGAACAGCAGGCAGCAAGAAAAGAAGACTATTTACGCCAGGAAATTGGTGAACTACAACAGGTGCTGTAGCAAATAGATGATGTCAACTTGTGTCTGCAAGGAGGGCTTCTAAAAACTGAAAATGAAATGCTAGCGTGACATTAATATCCGGAAAAAGAGGCTTTGTTTTCCTGGTTACCTGCAGTATTTGTCCTGTGTAAAACAACAATCAAAATATTGAAGGAAATGTTTTTTTAATCACATATTGAAAACAGAATCATAATTTTTATGATGCTTTTTAAATGTAATGCCACCCTTTTAGTATAAGACAAAGTACAGCCATTAAGTTTGTAACAGTCCTCTAAAATTGCTAGCAAATATTATTTTAAATTACTCTTTAGCTACTGCTTAATGTTTTTCTTGTTCTTAAGGTCCAGAAGATAGATTATTGCCAAAATGTTTCAAGTGATTTCCAGAGGGCTCTTGAAATGTAAATTTCTGGACTGTTGCTCTGTCATGTATCTAAAAATGTTAGGCTTCTGTCTTGGAATTTCACACTGTACTGTGAGTCTGAACATACGAGTTTTAGAATGTAAAGCAACTGCTACGTGTTTAGCTGAATTCTGTATTGACCTTTTAATCCATCATATGATTTGTACAGCTTAATTATATTTGATTTGTGATTTCAGAGACTCCAAGAAGCAGAGAGCCGGAACCAAGAACTAAGTCAAAGTGTTACATCTGCTACGCGGCCACTTCTCCGGCAGATAGAAAATCTGCAAGCCACGCTGGGAGCACAAACCTCTGCATGGGAAAAATTGGAAAAGAACCTTTCTGACAGACTCGGTAAGAAGTTTTTAGCTTTTGCTGAACAGTGAGGCTCTTGGTGAGGATGTGAGATGGCTGAAGGTAAATGTAAAGGGCTTGACATTTGCCCAAAGTGTAGATGGTGAGTCAGGAGAGACAAGCACAAAGTGCTTGTCTGTAAAGAAATGGTATGTTGGGATATTCTGCCAAGGCTCTTGGACAGGTAACTCACTGATTCTCTCTAAAACACAGTGTAACATCAGGTTGTAGGATAGAGGTGTTAAGGTATACATGTCCTTACAGCATCTAAAGAAAGGATGGACATTGAGACCCTGGAAGTACACCAGCATTTTCAGTTGTCAAGTCTGGTGCTTGGATTCCGTATTGTAAAGGTTCGAATAATATACTTACCTAACTGCATAGATAATCAGACGTATTTGTTGGTATAGTAGTATTCTATTATTTTAAATGAAAAATGCATAAAATGCCCAAAGATGGACCCAGAGAAATTACTACTTTTCTGGAGGCAATCTGTAGTTGTGCGTTGCTTTCTGAAAGAGTATGAAGTCTCCTTGTTCTGCATTGCTTGTTCCTCTAACTATATGGTGGAAAATATTTAATTTCCTTTACAGTAGAAAACAGTTCTGGGGTTGTTCTGTTTTTTTGTTTGCTTTTTTAAAAAGAAAAATTAGCTTAATCTAAAAAATCTCAAATTCCATTTTGGTGCCTAAATAAGTGGCCCATATCATAGATGCTTGATCAAAAAAGTTAAATTCCATGTTTTTCTTTACTTAATATTTAGGTGAGTCTCAAACTCTTCTAGCAGCAGCTGCTGAGAGAGAACGGGCTGCCACAGAAGAACTTCTTTCTAACAAAATTCAGATGTCTTCTGCTGAATCTCAGAATAGTCTTTTAAGGCAAGAAAATGCACGCCTTCAGGCTCAGCTGGAAATTGAGAGAAACAGACTGAAGAAAATGGAAAATGAAAACAGTAGGTGAGTTGCATTTTTGGTTAACAGTGCCTCTTTAAAATTGTAGTGAAATGGTGTAAGCTACCTCTTACATAAGCATCTGCAGCAGATCTCTCTGCAAGTTGGCAGATTTGGTTCTTTTGGGTGTTGATACAACTGTGCAAAATGACAGAAATTGATAAAGCTGACCAGCTTGTTAAGGATATTTTGTTTCATGCTAAAGATTGCCTGAGGTATGTTACTTTCATATATTAAAACCGTGAAGTTATGTTTGTTTTAAAAGTATACGAATCTAAACACAGAATACTTACTGACTATCTCTACCTCTTTCTTTCCTCAATGTAGGTACGAGGTTGAACTAGAAGGACTCAAAGATGAGTATGCAAAAACCTTGGAAGATGCAAAGAAAGAAAAGGTATTTCCTATTTCAGCTTTAAGGTATGTTATCACTGAAGTCTAAGCAAGCAGGAATTTAACAACCTGTATTTATTTTTGTAGACACTGCTAGCTACTCAGTTAGAAATGGAGAAGATGAAAGTTGAACAGGAAAGAAAGAAGGCAATTTTTGTGCAAGAAGCAGCAAAGGAGAAGGTACCCAAACCTAATATTTCTGTTCAAACTTATTGATGCTATCAGTATTTTAGTAGATATCTAGAACCTGAAATTGTCACAAGCAGCAAAGTGGACTTAGAGCAACACAGTATATACTTGTCAGCCTGGGCATTAGGGACTTGGTTTTTTCTTTATGGTGGCTGCCTTTTATTTCCAGTGAAATAAGTGCTTGTGTGATACTCACTGAAGGGAGTCTTGAGTAATAGTCTGTTTAACCTGAGAAGAGATAAAATGTATGGATAATGATTGATTTAATCTTCTGATTCTTTTTTTGAATGCACTTGGATTATTTTTCTTCTGAAGTTACTTATTTTCTTTGCTTAGACTACTAGCATTGCTTCCATGGAATTCCCACTTCACATTTTACGTGACTGCATAATGTACCCTGTGCTTTCCAGCTTAAGTCACAGAACAGGCCTCAGTAGTCAGTAACTTTGTTACTGCTAATTAGCAGTTGATATTCAAGTAAAATTGTTTCTATTACTGGTTCCTTACCATCTCCAGTAAGTGCTGGATTGTTCAGAGGCTAGTGTACTTTCAGATGCTGCCTGTAAAAAAAGGATAGTCTGGAAGGTATGTCAGTAAGGTATTGGCATGTGAGAAATCTCAGAATTGGATTAATAGTTCCTTTTTTTTTTTTTTTTTAAGTGTATTAACATGCATTCTAAAAAGAGATATACTTCCGGGTTTAGGATATTCTTCCTGTGATATATTTGGGCATACAAAACTGCCTCTGAATCTCCCTTGGCTTCTTGAAAGAGAAATTCTTTTGGTGTAATTCACAACTAGTCTTTTCCTGAAAAGTCTGAGGATTTGAATGTAGGCTGGAAGTGTTAGTAGCACAGTAATTCTTCATTGTTGAATTGTCATAGAGTTTAGGGGGAAGGAGAAAGGTTCTCTGTCACACTGTGTTCTATAGTTGGTGGTGGAAAAGGGCAGTCTGTTCTTTACAGAATCTGTCTTTCACCATCTTGTAAACGTTTATCTAACTGGTGATGTCATGTGTGGGTATGTTGTTTGTTGTTTTTTTTATAAAGGATCGGAAGTCATTTACAGTTGAAACTGTTTCAAGTACTCCGTCTATATCACGTTCTAGTTCTATAAGTGGAGTTGACATGGCAGGTCTTCAGACATCTTTCCTCTCACAGGTATCACGTGTCAGTTATGTTGGCTTTTTCTTGACAGACTGCTTGCTTTCTTCTTCAAAAAGTTGTATTAATGTAGAAAATTACTCTTTAAAAATATGTTGGCCTTAGACAAGATAATGCCTATGCAGAAACATCTAAAACCTGCATACAATATGTTTATGACTAAAGCATCTGTGAAAGACAGTGTGAAACTACAACCTCTATTGCAGAGTGATATATAAATGTACTGGTGCTGAGTTCATGTGTCTAACTTCATGTAGAAGAATTGAATAACACTAGTAGGAGTCAATTCTGTTTATTTTTACTAGCAGTCCCAGTTTGGGGCACAACCCTGCCCCCTGGGCAGTATCATTGACTGGTGTGGTCTGTGTGAAGTCTGCTGCTTTCCTAGGGATATGGTTATCAATGTCCAAATTAAATGGCACTTGTATAGGTGACTTGAGAACTTGCCAGTAAGGAGCTATCTCAGATTGTACCCATTCACCTTACGCTTTTGTTTTAAAACCAAACTTCAAGCACTGAAATGCTTGCCTAGTAACAGTATAATTTTAAATCTTAAATGAAAAAACATTTTGGGAGAAGGAAGATTCCAAAGAGTGCACATTTTTTGTCTGAGTTTAAGCTTCTCTCACCTTTTTGTAGGATGATCCTCATGATCACTCATTTGGACCAATAACTACTAGTGGGAGCAATCTTTATGATGCTATAAGGATGGGAGCAGGTTCAAGTATAATTGAAAACCTTCAATCACAGCTAAAACTAAGAGAAGGAGAGATTTCACATCTACAGGTACTGTAGTTAATCTTACATAAACAAGTATAGCATTTATAAGTGTAAATACTAGTGCAATCAATATTATAATCAGTTTTTATATTCAATATAAAATATGTGCAATCAGTTTTATATTCAGAAAGCTCGGTCCCTCTCCTCACAGTGGAGTGTGTTCACTCTTCCTTCTTCCCCTTTCTTGACCATTCTGTTAACCAGGACAGTCACTGGAGGTGTGTGTAGGGAAGAGCAAGAGAAGGATTTGTTGTTCCCTTTTTTGTTTTGGCAAGGACCTATCCAGAAAACTGATCTTTATCTGTAAAGGAAAAAAACCCAAACCACTGATTGGATTTGGGAGGAAAATGAGAGTCCCTCCAGGCTGTGATGTTTCATAGTCTGGTTTAAGAAAAAACCTTAATTACTTTATCAAAATATTTTGATACAGTGTTTTATAAATACAGTAAATTCCTTCATCCTCCTAATGGTTAAAAGTGTTTACCTTAGCTGGAAATTGGAAACCTTGAGAAAACTCGATCAATAATGGCAGAAGAACTGGTTAAATTAACAAATCAAAATGATGAACTTGAAGAAAAAGTGAAGGAAATACCAAAATTACGTGCACAGTTAAAGGTAAGTATATTTCTGATGTAAAATTTATGGTTTGTTTTTTTGGGTTTTTTTTTTAATATCCCTATCAATTTAGGATTATATTCAAATCTGTCCCTAATCATAAATGACTGAAGAGCCTAGTGGTTGAGTTTTGTTTTTTTTTTTTTTCTATATTAGAATCTGAAGATGCCTACTCTATGACTAGGTAGTCACTTCAAAATGCAGTTGTTAGAAATGTGCACTGTGCATAAGATTGCATGCTAAATCGAGGAGAGAATGGTTTTTCTGCTTCTCTCATTTAAGACATTGTCTGGAAGTAGTCTTTTTAAAGGAAGGGGTGTTCTGATAGCATGGATTTATGAAAGTTTGGGGTAGAAGCTGAATGAGCATGCAGTACTGATACAGGTAATAGGACAAATGTTTTAATCCTCTGAATGTTTAAAAACTTAAATTGAAATATTGGAAGTAGTTTGGGAGTAATTTTGAAAATTATCATTCTTCTTTGAATGCAGAACTTTGAAATGTTTCCTTGGGAAATTTACAAACTGTGATTGTTCCTGTAGTAAAAGTTAGTGCAGTTTGCTGGTTTTTAATGCTTACAGCAGTTGAGCTTCAAGGTGCTTCAGTACATGCTCCGAAATCTGCACAAATTCTTTGTAGTCAAGGATCTTTGTTTTTGGAATATCTTCTTTTTATATCTAGAGTATAAATCTAGCCATATTCAGAGTGTCAAAGCATTGAAGTTTTTTTGAAGAGTTTACTATGTGCTTCATTGTAGAGTACTTATACTTTAGTAAAATAATGCTACACTTATCTTCCCTAGTAGTATAAAACACTATCCTAGCAGCAACTCAGAAAAAACTTGAAAACCTGTCAGTTAACAAACTGCATGTCCTTGCAGGATTTGGATCAAAGATACAATACAATTCTTCAGATGTATGGAGAGAAAGCAGAGGAAGCTGAAGAACTCCGACTGGATCTTGAAGACGTGAAAAACATGTACAAGACTCAGATAGATGAACTTTTAAAACAAAGACAAAATTAATTCCTGCTGGAACTCTTAACATTATATGATAACAGATTGTAAAGATAAATGTTCATGTACATGCTGAATTCAAATGTCTTGTAAAAAAAATAACTGTATTATAGAAAGTGTGACTATATAATAGAGTTCATATGTTGACAAAAAAAAAAAATCAGTGCTTTAAGTGTCTTGTACTATCTGCAGTTAAATTATTTGTGCAGTATTTAATTTTTTTTTTCTCAATCATCCCTTTATTTAAGTTTTTGCTAAACCATGGACCATTTTACTTGTAAACAGTGCAGAAATTATGATTGTTACCTTGTGAGACCAGCACTGGAAGGCATGAGTTTTGGTAAAGTAGGTCTGGATTCATAAACTCTGTATATTTACGAAAACAACATTAGAAATCTTTTAAAAATCTTCTTAGTATGAGTTTTTCTAAAATCTCATTAGTAAATTTTTAACAACAAAATAGCAGTGGCTTGTTATCTGAAGCATCATTGGTGGATATTTTTGAGAGGAAAATCTCATTTATACTTGCAACATCTGAACATGTTGGGATGATAATTCTCTATTCTTGGACAAATCGGATTAGTCTGATTATTTTACACTAAGTCCTCTAAGCAGAGTGTGAGACTCAGGTGAGACTTTATAAATTACAGCTTCCTCTTGTGTATTGCTTGTGTTGTCTCATGAGCTGTCTGGACACAGCAGCTCTGCTTGTAATTCTAAATGTGTTTAACTTCTAACACCAGAAATCTGAACTATTCAATATCTGTTCCAGGTTTGGATACTGATTTCTAACAGTAGCTCAAACAGTTCAGAAGAATGCAGGAAGGTGATTGTTTTTTTAAATTAATTGCTGCTGCTCTCATGTTTCCTTGTATATTAGTAACAAGGTTTAGACTTTTTGCAAACTTGGACTGTGACTTAAGATAGTTTTCAAGCAAGTCTCCAGTGACTGCAAAGTATTTCTCATGCCATTCCTTCAGCAAGGTATTGGTCAAATGGCATCCGCGTGGCTTGAAGTTTAGCTGCATTTTTGGTAATGTCAGAGGAAACGTTTGAATTGGACCCTTGGGAATGCTGAGAATCGGGGGAAGAAGCTTGTGTCTTCCTCTCTGCATTCCAGACAGCAAATATTTTGCTACATCTCAGAACTGTAGCCATGATAGGTACTTGTGTGAAATACTCAGCAGCTGAAATGCTTTGTTTATCATACTGTTGGCTCTACTGTGAGAGGTCTTTTTTCCTCTGTGCACGTTGTAATTTGTGTCGGAGAACTCTGTTCCTGCCTGCATATTCAGTGGCCTGAGAGAGACAAAGGATGTGAATGGTGAGAAATGTCTTCTGGAGAAAAGCCTCTCAGTAATACAACTTTCCTACAGGTGTTAGGGATTTATTACTCATAGGGAGAACAGTTAGTCACTGTAGTTACACAGGCAAGGATATGTTTGGAAAAGCCTAGTTCAGTTTGAGATTCAGGCAGTTATTCTGAGGATTTCAGTAAAGCCATAGAGCAAGAACACTAAACTTTGCCTTAACTCCCCATCTGTCATAGAAACTTTAAACTGCTTTAATAAGATAAGACTTCCTTTTTATTTTATTTTTCATAGGGAGGTGGGAAGGAGCTACCCTCTTACTGTCTTAGTTTCAGTTTTGGAAACAAGGTGAAATCATTTTACTTACGAAGAAACTCTAAATTTAACATGCTTTCATATTGAAGCATGGTTGGTTGCTCTAAGTTTCAAAAAAAAAAAAAAAAACCAAAACAAAACCAAACAACCCCCAGCACAACAACCACACCCCACCCTCCCCCAAAAACCCCTCTACTCCAAAAAACCCGAAATCCCATTCTGTATAACACACTTATTGGAACTTACTAATTTGCTGTGTGTTAGAATTAATGTGTGCAAATGTTAGAAGTTCAGCCTTTTCTTAAAAAAAAAGAAACTGAATTTTTATGATGATCAAAGATTAGAAATTCTATTCAGCTTTTATCTATTGCAGCAAATTAAGAAATTGCTGATTTTCACCATTTTTTCATAGTGTTGGTAAACAAATGCAGCACTCTCCAAAAAAAAAAAAAAAAAAACAACTCCTTTGAACTTTTATTTGGACCTATTGCTGCCAGTGCTTTTGAAGGTAACATTTCCTGTGTAATTTGTGAGTAGATGCTCCTCAAGGGCTGACAAGTGCAGGTTTGAGTATGTCTGGGACTATCTTGGGTTTTCAGGAAGAGCTTAGGTAAATGGGAAATTTTACCATCCAGTCTGCATTAACTATTTTAGATATAAAAGCCTTTGTCAGAGTATTAGATTTTTTAAATTTTACAAAAGTAGATGTAAATACTTGCATTGACTATTTTTGGATTCTTTATTCCCATTTTGTGCAACCTTTAGGATCACATGAAATCAGATGGCCTACTGTGTCTTAATCCTCAAAGCCTTAGGAAAGAAAGTGGCTGTTGGAAGGTAACAAAGTATTCTGTTTTGGTCATCTGTGATCTAATTCTTGTATGCTTGTTTTGAAGAAACATTAATGTCTGCTTGTATACCTTAAGTTCATTGCTGTTGCTGAAATTGCCTAGGAAAGTAACATGGAAAACGAAAGGACTTAGGTCAGAATAGTAATGTCTCCTTCTGCTTAAATTTATTGGTTTAGAATATTCCTTCTGAAAGCATCTAATTTAGACCTCATTTTCACTGCATATGCAAGTATGAAGAAGTGCTCTTTAAAGGTTTACTCAGAGCATGCTGTTTAGAGGGGGTTTATTTCCTGCTGGGCAAGGAAACAGTCCTCTGTTAAGGCAGGTGGGTTTGGGTGAGGTACAGACTGTGCTGGTCCTCATTATTCTGGGCCTGGTGTTGCATCATTTATGAACAGAGGAGTTGCTGTTCAAAATCCCCAGTATCCATCCATGAGAGGGGGGGGTAGATCCATTCGTTTTTTCTGTCCTGTTCTAAGTTAGTTGCAATTTATGTATGTATGTTTTACTAAGGGCTATCATGATCCTGAATCTGAAACAAAATGGGTTATTGTATGGTGAAATTGGAACCTTGGTTTCTAGTTGTAAAATGTGTATAAACTGTAAAAAGCATGGGTCAGGGTATAATAAAATTTTGTGCTAAGAGCGTGCTCTGGTTCTCCTTGAGAAAAGACTTGAAAAGAGTTTGGTGGTGGCTGGGTGTGTACGAGCCTAGGGGTATGAAAGGAAGATATTGCTAAAGTTAGAATATATCAAATGTAGTTGGAATTTAGAGTTACAAATGCCAGTTAAAATCTTGTGGTGTCATTGGGTATATAGGTACGAGAGGCTGGTTTATTTATAACTGCACTCTAGTAGTGGGATTAAAGATAGTGTGAAATTTAGGCTAATTATTGGAGTGGAACAGCTCTGTGGTTCAGCAGTGCCTGTAGTGGGGGTCAGCACCTTGGCCGGGGCCTGCCGCCTGTCCCGGGGGGTTCCCGTGTCACCCACGGCTGCACCTCCTGTAAACGGGGGGAGAAGAGGCTTCCTGGGGCGGAAGGAGCCAGAGTACTCGGGTGTTAGTGCCCCGCGGCACTTGTCGAAGCACGAGTGGAGTAGAACTCTGACCGACGCTGTGGGTTGCCACTCAAGGCAGCGCGGGAGCCATGCCCTGTGCCTGACTGGCACCTGAAGCAAAGCAGGGGGTTAATTAACCTCTCCGAATCGAGGATGAAAGTTGCTGAAGGCCGTGTGAAGGCGGGGAGGGGGGGGAAGCGGGCCGACGCCTCCAACAATGGGGCGCCCGGAGGCTGCGCTTCCTGCTGAGCGGCGGCAGGAAAAGGCCCTTTTCCCCCTCCGCATCCTGAGCGCGCCGTTCCCGGTGCGAGGCAGCGGCAGCGCTTTATTTCCGGCCGACGAGAAGGGCGGGCGCCCCGCCTGCCCCCCCGCTCCCGCCCCGCTTGCCCCTTCTCAGGGACCGGGAGGTGCCGCACCCCCACCCCCCCACACCCCGGGGCAGGTGCCGCAGCGCCCAGCCCGGTGGGACCTCACCGGCCGGACCCCCTCACACACACACACACACACACACACACACACACACACACCCCGCTCGGTTTCCGGCGAGCGGCGCCGCCGGCCCGGCCCGCCCGGGCTCCTCCCGCCGCCCCCGGGGTGGGGCGGGCCCGGGCCCCGGCCCCTCAGGCCGCGGTTGCTCCCGGCCGTGAGGGCCGGGCCGGCGGGGGGTGTGGCGGTGCCGCTCCCCGCGGGTGTGAGGGAGGGGCGCAAGCCCTCTCAGGGCGGCCGCCTTTTCGCCCCGCGGAGCTCTGGGGAGAGCCGGGCTGGGTTTGCATCCCCCCCGCCCCGCCAGCTGTCGCGGCGGCATGAGGATTAAGGCCGTCGGCGAGGGCGTACCGGGAGGAGCGGCCGGTCCCATGGGCCGCGGGGCTCCCCGGGACCGACGGGGCTGAGCTGAGGTGAGGAGCCCCGGGGGCGGGGTGGGGCGGCGGCGCCTCACGGGGCTCGCTGTGAGCCCAGCACCGGTTTGGCCAGCGTGGACCAGAGATCTGGGTCCGGTCTAGACTCGGCACCAGCGGGGGGGGGGGGGGGTCGGGCGCCTTCCCCGAGCGGCTGCACCTCGCCCGGGGGATGGGGAAGGGGCAATGGCGTTTTGGGAGAGGCGGGCCCCGAGGGCAGCGCTGCGTTGGGGTTGAGCTGGGGATGGGGGTGCGGTGGGATCCTCCCCGGTTCAGCTCCCCTACGCCCCGGGGTGTGCGCTGTAGGGAAGGAGAAGCGCTTTGCTGCGGGGATTCCAGCACCCAGACGGATCCGAAATGCTCCCGCGCTGTTGGAAGGCGGCTGGGGACGTTCCTCAAGAAGCGGGACCGCGTTCTGTGGAACCCTCCTTTTACAGGATGTATTTAACTCAGTTTTCCTCCCCCCCCACGACTAGGTTTGTGTCCTTGGGAAATCTGAAGCAGTTCTCCTCAGACCAAACAGGTAAAACTACTTATGTTGTAGGAATATCGTTAAAGGCTGCAGTTGCAAGCAAGCATGCAAATGTTAGCAAATTATAATGCCAAAAAAGGTCTTTTAGATACAGGCCATCCATTTTTTTTTTTTTTTTCAGGAAGTTTACTGGTTCAAAGCAGGGGTGTTGAGAAGGTTGCATTACCAGAAATGCATTTGGTCTGCTTTAGATTGTATAGATATGTGTGGGCCTGTAGTTAATTTTAAGTATGTAACTCAGTATTCAAAGTTTATTTAACATGATGTTAACTACTAAAAACAAGCATCCTGAAACAGACTGCAGCTTGACTGCTTATTTGCAACTGCATAGTTTTCCTTCAGCTAATGATTAGTTTCTTCCAAAGTGGAGAATGTATTATTTTTGTACTTACTTTTAAACTAAAGTTGCTCCTTTTCTCACCCTTCCCCCCCAATATTTCTACATTTTCTTCCTGCTGTCTGGATATTATATGCTCTATACTTAGTTTCCACATTTGAACTCTCAGGATCCTTTGGGATCTAGCTAAAGTAAACACACCCATTTTAGTTTGACTCTGAGTTGGTAGTGCATAGTAGCCCTCTATGACTAATGATTCAAAGATAGTCCTGAGGTTGTACAGTATAATCTCTTAGTGAAAGTTTACTTCTTATAGGGAAAAGGAACCACCCTAGAAATACAAGTACCAATTCTTTGAGTAAATGACTGACTTTGGCTGAATATTGGCTAGTATGCTTGAAATGTGCTCTACTGCAGATATGTTAAGTGTCTTTTTTTTTTTTTTTTATTACAGAACACATAGGTTGCCATGTTCATGTTGTTTGCGTTTGGATTGCTACTGCAAGAAATTCTGGCTAATTCCCAAGCTGAAAATCTTACTGAATTCAAAAACAGTCCAGAAGAGCCATTATATAGCTACAAAACTATCAACTTGCCAGATGAGCATATTCCATACTTCCTGCACAATAATCAGCATATTGCTGGCATCTGTAAGCAGGACTCTCATTGCCCATATAAAGTAGGTTTGCTTTTGTTTGTTCAAATGTAATATTGGGGTGGTTTATTCTTGGAGTCATAGCAATTAAAGACGATGATGAATTGGTCTCCTTGCCAGTGAGTTGGTTCCACTGAGGACTGGAATTGTTGCTTTTGAAATAGTTGTATCAGGCTCTTCCTGAATCTGATGCTGTCACAACGCTGGATTTTTAATGTACCGTTTTGCAAGATTTTTTCCCCCCCCTCTTTTAATTGTTACAGAGCTGAAATGATGATCTTAATCTGAATGTTTTGCGCATGTGAAGGGTGTTTCAACTAAGTACAGTTAGTAGTTTTTAGGCCTGTGATTTTTAGCATCCTGTAGTACTTTTGTGGAAGTGCCAAAAGTACAGGCAAATCAATGAAATGCTGATTTAATCTTATCCTGCGATCGTGCATGATTCATTCACCTGAAGCAGGGACAGTGAACCCGAGTATCCGGGCTGCGTGTGGCTTGGGAGCAATTCTAGTGATTCTTAGGCTGAAGCTGTGTTGTAGAGCGGGGGGTGGGAGCTGTGCTCCCCCTTCTCTGGCTTTCTACAGCACCGCAGAAGCCCATGTTTCTAGATTTGCAGGGGGGCAGTGGTACGCTCAGCCTGGAGCTTGGAGCACTTTGTGTGAGCTTAGTTATCTGTATCAGTGATGTGAAAAGTTTTGGAATCCTACTTACTGGGTCAGGAAGAGTGGTTGTCCTGGAACAGACGTATTAGAGACAAGGATAATGTTGCTGTGCATGTGTGTCTTCTTTGTAGCCTCTCCTGTGCATAAAGGATCTGGGTCTTCTTTCTGAAACTCCATTTGAAAACAGACCAAAAGCCTTTTATGCAGGATTTATTAGCAAGAGGTAGTTTATAAGCTAACAACTAAGTTAAGTAATTTCCTATTTTGCTGTCGCATAACCTGATTCAGTTATTCTGTGTTACAGAAATACTTGAAGAAACTAAAATCCTGCTGGGGTTATGAGAAATCTTGCAAACCAGATTACAGGTTCAATTATCCAGTGTGTGATTATGTTGAAACTGGATGGTAAGTTTTTTTTTTAAATGTATGAAGTACAGTATGTTAAAAAAAAGAGTATAGTGCTCACTTTCATATTAGCTGTGAAGTTAACGTTATTGTCATATTTAAAGGATGATTCTTTGTGGAGATATGTGCATATTTATACATAGCATACATCTTTCAACATGATTCTAAAAATTTAACTTTTTAAGGAAGAAAATACTGTTTGAAATGCTTCCTGCCACAATGTTTTCATTATTCCGATTTAGCCTTGAATTCAGATTCCTAAAATAACTCCGGATTTCCTTTCTTAGCTTTAAAAAGAGGGAAAAATGTTAAAAAAATGTATACCCTTTTACGGGAGAATAGATTTAAATTGTTATTGATGTTTTCACTTACATGCAGCTGATAAGTTGCTTCCTGTTTTGCATCTTAAATGTCAATAAAGTAAGTGGCTGGCTCTTCTTTCCAATTTCAGTGAAAAAAAAAATGATATCTGTTAAAGTTATTGCTAGAATTGAGCAACGGACCTTGATTTTTTTTTTTTTTTTTTTTTTTTTTCTCTCGCTCCTTCATACATCAGGGCAAGTGACATTGAGACAGCCCAACAGATATTCTGGAAACAAGCTGACTTTGGTTACATTCGAGAGAGACTCAATGAAATGAAAACCCATTGTAAGCCTGCAGCAACAGTAGGTATTTCTGATGGATGTGATACTTTTCACTTGTTTCTAAATGTAGTTTTTATTATTGACGGAATCGTACTTGTTCTTTTCTTAACAGGGAGATTCATCTCTGACCTGTTCTCAGTACCTTCAGCATTGCAGAGCAACAAATTTGTACATTGATTTACGAACTGTAAAGAGAAACCATGACAGGTCTCTGATTTGCTTATGTTATAGTAAAACCAAGGGATGGCAGGGAAAAGGACTTCAGAATTTGTTTAACAAAGCTGGTGTGCTTGTTGCCATGGGCTTCACTGCTGATCAGAGACTTGTTGCTGAAGTCCTGTTGAGATCTACACCTCTTGATTGCTGTCTGCTGCTGCTGTCAGCAGTACAGGTTATTTAAAAACCTGAACTCTCAGATCTATGGAATGATGTTGGGTGATTGAAATCCTCCCTTCTGATGGAAGAGAGGAAGACTTTTCTGTCTCTTCAGTCACATCCTTTCTTGATCAGGTGATGTACAAAGTAGAATTGTTTTTGATGAGGCATCGAGAAGACCTTTCCTATGCTAGGTGCCCCTATACCAGAACTAGGAATTGCATTTTTAGAGACAGGGAGACTGAAGAGAGGTTTGAACCTGAATCCCTCACATCCCAAATTAAAATGCTACGTATTGGAAAACTGGGTAAAAAAAAAACCAAACCATACCACTGATGCTGGCATCACCCATTTTTCCTTCTGCCTTATCTTTGAAGTCAGTGTCTTGGGCACGTGACTTGAAAAGAGCTGGTTCGTGACTGTGATGCTGATACCCTTCAGAATGGATGTTGTCATCTTAGCCTATCCTAAAACCTAATTTAGACAATGCATTTAGTTGGCAATTTGTTTTCATGAAGCCTGTTCTTGCACGTCACTCTTTGTATGTTGTATAAAATTATTGGGTTGCTAAGTGGGTTGCGAAATCTGACGTGAATTTCAGTGAGAAATTTTTATTAAACAAAAAGCCCAACTAATGATGCTCCTGTAAGTAATCATGTAGCAAAACCTAATTAAATTGCTCATTTGGGTATGTGAAAATGATTCCTGATAACTTTCTGGATGGATTAGTGCTGTTTTCTAAATTGTTGTGTAGAACTCCAAGGACACCACTGTCTGTATTTGGGAATGGTGGGAAATGCTTGATTTTTGCTGAAGAAAATACTCAAATTTTAAATATGTTTGAAGTACTTTGCTGAATTGCAGCTGACTAGCACCGGCTTGAGTATGTAATCAAGATTGCAGAGCCCTTGTAGCACTGTTGCACAAAAGCTGATAGACTTTTACTAATTTGCATTAGATTCAAAGAAGACTTTTTCCAGAAGGGAGAAATTGGAGGTCATTGCACCCTTGACGTTCAAGCATTTTTGGCGGAAGGTCAGCGTAAGAGCCCTCTGCAGTCTTGGTAAGAATCACTTGTCAAGGCTGCTTCCAAGTTCACTTACTAATTCTTTTTTATTTTTTTCATTGGCATTAGCAGCAGTATGTAGGGGATTTCATACTGAGGAAATAGTTGCTCCTTTCTAAGGTCAGTTTGAGAGTTCATATTAGATACCTCTGTTAATTACATCTATGCAGAATGTTCTTAACTATGACATGTGTAATTGTGTCCTGCCTAATTTACAGCAGCAAAAGATCTGAAAATGTCTTGTAATTTGAAGTTTTAACCTTCAGGTGTTTCCTGGACAGGATGCTGGTTCTATGCCTAATCTGCCTATAAGAGGAGGCAATTGTTTTGTTGTGAAATGCCTCGAAGTTTGCACTTGTGTCTTAGTTCACACAGTGTTTGGTGATGTTGGGGCCAGTGCAGTGCCTGGTCTGGATATATATTCATCTGGTGTGCCCAGGGAGCCTGTGTTTGGGATGTGATATGGGCAGCAGTCTACAGGCTGAGTAGGAAGTGCAGAGGGTGCTTTGGTAGCTTGTTAACTGTCACGGGTTGTATGTTAGCACTTCAAAGCTGCATTGAGGAATTGGAGCCGTTAAGGTCCATATAAAAATGAATTTTTACACTTTCCCCATGTTTTCTTTTTTTTTTTTTTTTTTTTTTTTCTCATTTTGCATTGATGGTCAGTTTTAGTTAAGAATAGCTGAAGAGGAGGAAGAGACTTTTCTTCTCTACCCGCTATTGTAATCTCAACTGCTCGTCCTCCTTTAGATCTAGGAATACTAAATACTACATCTACTTTCATTATTCTGACCAAAGCATGAAGATCCCACTGAAGTGTCTTTGGCAATGCAGATCAGGTTGGATAGCCCCACAGATCTCTGCTCTAAGGCTCTTTGTTACACCTCTACTGATGTGATTTGTAAATCAAAGATACTGTTCACTCCTGAGATCAAAGGCGGTGTTTAACCTCTTGAAGCTCATAACCTGAAGAACCTTCCATTGCAATTTCAAATCATTTTAATTGTCAGACTCTATCAGTTTTCAGCAGTCATGTTAAATCAAGTGGACTGGATGAGCAGTTACTAAATCTTAGATGTATGAGGTACACTTGTTTAAGTGTGATAATGACAAAGCATGTTCTATGTGATTGAATCTTTGTAGGTTTGCAGAACTCCAGACATTTTCTGAGTTAAACTTCAGGCCCCTAGAAGATAAGAAGTGTGATGTTGTTGTTGAAAAGCCAACATACTTCATGAAGTTAGATGCAGGTAATTGGTATCTTTAGTTTAGTTTTTTTTATCCACAGTACTGCAGTAAAAAGATCCCATATCCAAATGGACCATCTACATTATGTCTTTGTGATTGTGAAGTTCACTTGTAATATATTTTTATTTTTGAAAAATGATGTGACTTTTTCATTCCTTTTTTTCTGTAGTTCCATTGATGGACTCAGAAATTTACATTTAAAAATCTTATATCTTCCCACAGATGATTAAAAAAAAAAAAACAGAAAAATTTCCAGCTGCTTGTCTTACACAGTCATTCTCTTGACTGTGTTTTGACAGTCTTTGACTTTGTGCCAAAGACTCTTCTGTACAGACTCTTTGATTATTGGCTGTGTTTCTGGATGACAGGTTTCATACCATGAAACACAAGGTATGAGTGTATGTGTCTTGTACTGTGTGTTCAGTAATTGAGGATTCAATGTGTATTGAATGATATGGAAAAGGAAGTGGTATTCGAGGAGGGGCAGCACCCAAGCATCTTTAGGAATCAGCCAGAGGTATCTGACCTTTTTTGAAGTTCACCAACCTTTTTGTTCATGCAGCATATTTTGCAGGCAAATATTAATGAAAGGGTGTTCAGGATGTAGACATACAACAAGCTGCTGTGGGGTAAGCTGTGGTTTAAACTGGATAGTTGTCTTCTGTGTTCTGACCCTGTGACACATGACAACTGTAAACTGAATTACTCCTCTTTCCCTGAAGGCCAGTATCTTATAATTCAAGGAAAGTTGTTGCAGGCCCTTGAACAGTTATAGTGAAAGAGTTGCTGCCCTGTCAGTTTGTACCTTTGATCGGGGTGGTCTAGTTGTGCCTCGGGAGGAGGCGATTTTGTTCAGCTGCTTTGTTTTGGAGGAGGTGGGGGAAAATTGCTGTGTGAGCAGTATAGGAAGCCTGGCAGCTCGTTTCTATCATGGTAGCTATTTTGGGCAGAAGCTTAGAAACAGGGGCTGTGTGCACATCGTTCTGAAACTGGGATCTGGTCTTCACTATCAAGGAAACTCAATTATGTGACCTCCTTTGTTTCATGGTAGTTTTTTATGCACCATGGTCTCAAGGTACTAGCTTAAGAAATCAAGAATGAACAGGAATGCTCTGAGAAAAAAACAGAGGAATTACTTTGGCTTTGGCTCGTATGCAAGTACAAGTTCTGTCTTGTAGTCTTGCAGACAGAGCTTCCCTTAGCCCTAATAAAGCAGAACTAAGATCAGTGCTGAAGGCCTGTTTTTAGTGTTTCCTGTATGTCTAACTCTAGCTATTGTTAAAGTGATAGTTGCTTTCATATACTTCAGAAGGCAGCTGCAGACCTTAATGAGAAATATTATGTGAAATTTCTGTTTTTCTTATGCTGTCTTTTGGCTGCTCTTCTAATTTCTCAGAGCTTTTTAAAAACATGTTTTACTTCACATTTCTTACCTTGATTCCTTCCTTTTTAAAGGTTTGGTTTTTTAGGGTGTATAAGAAGCATTCAGTCAGAAGCTGGGGAAAACTAACACAAAATGCAGGATGCTACTAAGGAAAGAATGCATGAACCAATAAAAAGTGGAGCAAATAATATTTTGCTAACAATTCTTTCTTTCTCAGGTGTTAATATGTACCATCACTTCTGTGATTTCGTCAATCTTTATATTACACAGCATATCAATAATTCCTTCAGTACTGATGTCAACATAGTGATGTGGGACACTGTAAGTCTGCTGTGCTTTTAACATATTTGTAACGGGTTGTATTTCTGCTTTATAGAGACTGAAGCTTTTAGTGCCCAATCCTTAGCTTTCTTGTGGGCTTAGCCATGTAGAACCGATAAGGTTTTGGATCCTGTTAATACAGGTGCATGAACAATCATTAGGGAACAGATTTTCTACAATAAACTGTGTGCTGTTTTGAACACTATAGCTCATCTTTTACTAGTACATAATTATGCTTTTTTTTTTTAACATGATCCGTATTTCTAATATGTAGCATTTGAACATTTTATGCTTATTTTCTGTAGACTTTTCTCTGAGCATATTGAAACAGATTTATTCAACACTACTTCTTCTATATTTAAAAAGAAACGCAGCCTTGGAGCTTTCTAAATCAGTAATGTGCAGCCTGTAATAAAGAAAACAACTAAATGAAAAATCCTTTTATATGTATATACATACATATATATATCAAAACAGGGTCTAATACTTATTTCCTTTAAATAGCCTTCTTGAAATTACCTCTTAGAATTACACAATGATATATAAAACAAGTTTTTAAGTCGGGCTGTACTGTTGAGTTGAAACCATTACTGTGTTTGTGTAATATTAGGTTTACTGGCCAGTATTTAAGTTGTGCAGGAGAGTGTTAAACTAAATAACAAAAAAAAAAAACTAGGCAATTTGTAATATGCCAGATAACATGTATAATCAAGTCCAGAAATAACACAGTTCTTGACTATGGTCTTGTCCCACGTGTCTTATTCTCATAAAAGACTGGGTGTCGTTTCTGAGTATTTACTGCTAGGACAACTAATATCCAATACAGAACTGCAAATATCCCCTGCTTTCTATTTAATGAGAAACCTCTTTGGCTAGAAGAGTCCCTTTCTTCTAGTTCTCTTATATTTTGAAAGCTAAAATAAATGCACCTGCCAGATAGGCAGGCTCTCTAGATGTTCTAGAGGGAGTGTTAATCCAGCTCTGATGGCTTTTTGAACAGATCAGATGTCAGACAGCACTACAAATTACTTTGAAAAGCAATTCTTTGTCTTATATCGCATTGTTGAACCAAATAACGCTTTCAAATGTACCCTTCAAAGTAAGTACTGTCACAGTACTATCTTTTTAAATGAGTCTGAACTGCTCTGTCTGCTGGAGTTCATTACCATGTGCAACCACATGATGGCACCAGCTGCCTGCTGATGAACTGCCTATGCTGCTCGAAAGATGATGGACTTGTGCTTATTACTCATTCCATTTTTATTTTTTTTTCCTTGATGTAATTAGATTCGCCTATACTTTCTGGCTACTGTAGAATCTTATAATGTTCTTATTAAACAGTAATGCCCTTAGATGTAGGTTAAACAAAGCAGAAAATAAGTAGGAAATCTACTGGCTGTTGATTTGCAGACTGTCTCTGCAAATGCAGGAAAGCAATGTTTATAAAGCACTTTTAAGGAGAGTAGATAGGGTTAGAAAGTAGTACTTTCACCTTTGAAGATCAGTTGTCTACTTCTAATCTGGAAGAGCAGTTCTTGTAATACAGATGGCCAGAAAGTAGTATGGACTGTACAGCCTATTAAAGCTTAATGGCAGAAGAAGGGGAAGGAGGCACCTCTTCAAGTGAAGGAAATCTGGCACCCTTTAGATTCTCTTACGTTTCACTAGACATCTGCTCTCTTCTAGGACGTTTGTAGTCCTATTTTCAAATTTCTTGATGAAAATGTTTCCACATAACTTTCCAAGCAACCTGAACCAGTTTCAGAGTTGAAAGGAAACTGAAGTGAGAATCTGCACCAGGGCAACAGAGGTCATATTTCATTTCATTTAATTCAGAGAGCAAGAGAAGGTGACTTTTAGCCCTCAGATGTGTAGGAAGTGTTACAAATTTGAAGGCAGGAGCCCCTGCTGCTAGGCCAGTGTTGTTGGAAATAGGTGGTCTTTAAAAGGTTCCACAGAGCATTGCTGCAAAGGGGATGTTTTATACCACCCTGTAGAGAAACTTCATGGTAGCTTGTCAAAGTAATACAAAACATAGTTTCCTGGCTGTTTCTTCCATCAAATCAGATCATTGCCTTCAATTTGCAATACAGATGGCCATCCCAAAAGAGGTAAATGTGAAACAGGCTTATTGTGACTTTTTACTTCAAATGTTACTGCTGCACTTGAATTCCCAGGTGGTTTTCAGTCTCAGGAGTTGAGGTTCATGCCTTCTACCATCCCTTTGTTTCTATTACTTCAAATATAACTTGTGTTCTGTTGTGTCTGGGGAAAGTAATAGGTACTCCTTGCTCCTAACTCAAAGTCTAATCTGCTGCTGAAGATCTTGTCTAGATTGCTAATTTATAGAAGTATTTTATTAAAAATTAACTACCTGACAGGTAATTTGAGTTAACTGCCATTGTAAACCCAGGGTTCAGTGTTCTGTAATGTCAGTGTTCTGTGCTAGGCTGTCTTAGCTCCTGTGGTGGTGGTACACATATTAATTGTATGTTAAAACTCATATATAGAATTTGTAAATCATGAAGTGAGTTTTTATATACATTTATGTAATCATTATGCCCTTGTGTTTTTTCCTCTCCTCCTAGAGCTCGTATGGCTATGGTGACCTATTCAGTGAGACGTGGAAGGCTTTTACTGACTATGAAATAATACACTTAAAAACATTTGACTCTAAAAGGGTATGGAATTTTATGTTTTGTTGTATTTCATAGTTACTAGGTAGCAAATACGACAGGTTCTCAAGCTGCTTGTGGATATGGATGTTTCAGAGGAAAGCATTAATACTTTCCATGCATGTTTAATTTGTGTAATATGAGTATTCCACCTTACAAACAAGAGACAGAGCTGTAACCTAATTCTGTGGTATGTCTATGCTTTATATAGATGGACCTAACTTTTGTGTCTTCTGAGAGGTGATATTTATGTATTGGTTTCACTTCTGCAGGGCCCACTACTGAAGTTAAGGGTTTTCAAAGGGTACTGTCTTTCTAAGCTGCCGATTCCTACCGAGATGTTTATCTTCCCCTGCAACTGTTCGTATATCTGCTGCTTATAATTAAAAAATGTTTTATTCCCAACAAAAAATGTACCCGTTCATTCAGAGATCATTTTAGTCTCTTAAATCCCTTAGAAAACCTGTCTTAAACTCTACTCTCTAACTGGTTTTCTTGTATTTAGTTCATGTTTGTTCTGTTTTGGGGGTGGTTTTTCACCTCTTCTCACATTTGCATCTGTAGCATCCTAAGTGAGAGCTCTTTTGGGATCAGGATTGTCTTTGTTCTATTCATTTGCACAGTCAAAGAAGTGAGGATGTTCTTGACAGGAACATGTAATTGCTAGCTCATTATAAGCAGTGATCCCACTGAATGAGCACAGAATGTGCCAGTGGAAGGTAGCAGTGCAGTGTAACTTCTTGTGATCTTCTTTTGCAGGTATGCTTTAAAGAAGCAGTCTTCTCATTACTGCCTCGAATGCGCTATGGCTTGTTTTATAACACGCCATTGGTGAGTTCTTTTTATCTGTCCACTGTGTTAACTAGATGTGTGTGTGACAGTATAAAATCTGAGCTAATGAATCTCTCGAATATCTAGCTGAACTATCATGAAATGTACTGCATTGAAAGTCTGTGCAACTCCAAATGAAATGATCTTCCCTAACGATTAGGATTTTGAAGTGACTTTAGCTGGTTGAGAGTAACTGGTTGTGTGCAATCTCCTATGTCACAGTTCATGAGATGCATATTATTCCTCTTTAATGGGTAAGCACTGTGAACTTAATGATATTTTTGCAGAGCACAAGAGCTTGTACACTGACAGACTTTCCCGGTGGTATTAGCTCGTGCATTCAGGCTGTAACACTGGAGAGAGTTATATTTCTTTCTAAATGAAAGTGCCACTTGTGTTGCAGTGAATAGTGACATGTTTAGCACAGTGCATGATACTAGGCTTTTGTTCCACAAGAATGGCAAAAGACTGATCACAAAGAGAGGTTTTCTGGGAAAAATAACTTTTTGTATTAACAATTGCATTTTTAATTTCAGATCTCTGGCTGTCACGGTACAGGGCTATTTAGAGCATTTTCTCAGCATGTGTTACACAGATTAAATATCACACAAGAAGGACCCAAGGTATGATAACTGAATAATAAAATTGTAATATGGAGCTGATGGCTCTTACCAGAGAAACAGCATTAGCAAGCTGGACCCAGTGGGGAATAAGGGTATATTGTGCACTTTTTGTCCTTTCCTGTGATGCTTGGGATATTTTTCCAGTAAGTCAGCCTGTTCCGTAAAGGCTTTCAGCAAACATTTGTGTATGTTTGTGGAAGTTGCCCTCATGTCTTATTTCTATAGGACAGACTTTAGAATATCCTCCTTCCAACCCTAGGATCTCTTTGCTGATTCCACTCTCTGTGATCAAGGCCTTTGTGTCCTTCCTAATTAAGCAAGATATGTGGTACCTGCTTTCTTCTGGGGCCTGCTGCCAAGGTGCTGGCCTTGGGATCCCACAGAGCAGTGGAGTGAGCTTGTTCTTTATCGATCCTCATAGTTACTGCTGAGCTCAGATCAGAGGAGGAAAGGATTGAATCTGGTCCTTCCAATCCCTGCCTGGTACCATCTGCCTGGCCCCGGCCTTCTCTGCTGTACACACTGGTAGTTTCTGCAAATCGTTGCAGTGGCTGCATTGATGGATACGGCAGTTCTGGGCTTCTTGAAGTATTTGCTGAAGAGTAACCTACATATTATCGCTGAGGGGCACGCATTCAGAGCACTGCACAGGCATTTAGTTATGCTTCTCCTGCTGACACTAATGGGAGTCATGCAGTTAAATCTCTTTATTTCACTTGGAACACTTACCCCTGTGAGTCCAATTAATTTAAAGAGGTAAAAGAAGGAACTGTTATAGAAGTAAAATATTTTTTTCCAAGGATCTTGTGCACAAGCCATCCTGAAAGCTGCTTTCCTGCTTTCAAAAAACTGCTGTATAGTGTGTAATACAAAGACTCTTTTGTACCGAATAAAAGAAATCTTTCAGAAAATGTTTTATTCTTTGTTAATAGTCAGACTTTCACAAAGTTTTTGACACTTTTAATCTGTTGGAAAATACAATGTGAATTTTAAGGTGGTTACATCATCTATTACATGGGGAGGGAACATATTTAGTTGCTCAAATAATTTCCAAAAGTAAATATGGAAGAGTTTGGTGTTTGTTTTTTTTTTATTTTTTTTTCTTGTGAAGTCTGCCTCATAGCTAATACACTGTTGCTTCTTTCTTTTAGGATGGGAAAATTCGAGTCACAATACTTGCACGCAGTACAGATTACCGGAAAATATTAAACCAGAATGAGGTGTGGTCCTCTTTATTTTTAAAACAAATATATCAGAAGTTTTGCTTATTAAATAAATTTCTTTTTTTCACGTACAGCCAAGACGTCTATCTGCTGACAAATCTTGGACAAATACATACAGTGCTAATATTAATTTCTTCTAGTACGTCTTCTAGCCAGTCTCTATTTCCGTACACCAGACACTGAACCTTGCTGCCCTTTTTAAAAATCTGATGGAGGACTACAGATGTAATACTAAAAGTATTTCCTCTTAGCAAACAGACACTGCAGGGCTTCTGATAACATTAAATTATTTTGCTTTCAGATTACTTCTTTTATTTCTAGCATCCCCAGTGTTGAAGGTTCTAACAAAACCCTTTGTTATGCTTGCAGATTAAAATGCATAAGCTATTGTATCTGAGTGTGTGCATTCAAAACTTAATGAATTTTCATATTGATTCACGTTTTTGAATCACGCAACTTAGTGGACTTACGGTGTAGCTTCTCTTGTGGTAAAATGATAATATCTAATGTTTTCATACCTGTCTTCATTTTTAGCTGTTAGTGCCTGACGGAAATGAATTGGCATTATCATCCCCACTTTATGTCGGGAGAAACTGAGGCTAGTTTGATGCAGTAGCTCAGTGGCAGAGTAGTCAGAGTGCAGATGGCTAGATTTGTGCCTTATTGGCTAGGCTGTCCACAGTGCATGCCTACACTGCTACATGCAGTATGTTTTCTGATGATGAGCACATGACAGAAAGGGAGAAGTTAATCTTGTCTTTACTATACTTTTGTAAAAGAAAATACTTGGCTTTTTCCTCCCTCTTCTGGCTGTGCATTGGAGACTTAGAAAAAGCCCTTTTAGGTTAGAAGCCCAGGTTCTAACCTGGTTTCGCTTTTCATGTGAGTAGGAGTCTGATGTAGTAAGGTACTTTTGAAAACCCTTCTAGCTACCAGTTTGCTGCTTTAGGGATTGGAATATCTTTTGGAAATCCAGCCACATCTTTCCACTGTCCCTGACAAAACTCCTACTAGATTGAGCGGTTTAGGATTGGGTCCTGGAGCATATAAAAGTCAGCAGTAGCCTCCGGGAGAGTGCAGGACATCTGAGTCTCCTTTCCAGGGGTTGCTCTGCCAGGAATAATGTCTGTATCTTAGGTGGGAAGACACAAAAGGAAGGGAATTGCTCCTTTATATGGCGGTGACAATATGTTCTCTCATTGTAATTCCCTGGTGGGGAAGAGGAGTATGTAAAATGGTCAGGAGTGCAGGGGAGGAATTAATTGTAGGGGAACACCAAATCATTGTCTTTTTATTCTCCTCCTTAGCTTGTGAATGCTTTGAAAACAGTATCAACGTTGGAGGTCAAAGTGGTAGACTACAAGTACAAGTACGTAAGTTGATAGAAGAAAAGAGTGTGATCTCATGCTGCCTGTGGCTGGTGAAAGCTGCTTGCAGGCAAAGCTATGTATGCCCCAATGTCTAACCTTTGCAAAATCCAAGAACTGTTAAGGAAGGAAGAATGTTGCAGGGGGAGTGGTAGGTGAGCTGGTTAAGCACTCCCATCCTATGATGCATGATTTAGGAATGAATCTCTAGAGTTAGTAGGCTCAGGTTAAAGCTACTATAAGATGAACGAGCTTTGAAATCACTTTTCTTTGTGTTTCCTCCCCTCTCCTAAAACCAGCTGTGTTCCCATCAACCTTTTGGATTTGTTAATGGTCTGCAGTAACTGTGGGCCAACAGGGATTTCTCTTCTATGATGCTAGTGTCTTATTTTATATGACCCTTAGTTTAGTAATGAGTAATAACTTGGCTTATTTGCTGCTCTGATGGCCCCTGAAGACACCACTTGAGGTCCATGCCCAGATGTAGTAGGCACTGTGGTAGTAAGAAATGGCTTGAAGAAGTTGTTCCCAAATGGTGTATACCTGTGCCAAATGGCAGCAGCTCCCATCTACTCGACGCTGTTGTCATGCATCATGCAGGAAGAGTGAGAAACTGAAGCAGCAATGAGAGTGTTTTGGCCAAAGCAGAGACAGTGTGAGGCAATTGACTTGCTTCTGATTCCCCTGTCAGTGAAAGCACTTGAGCAGTCACATAGTAGAAAAGAGGGTGGATACCCCTGAGAGGACATCTAGACCATCCCACTTGAAAGCATGACCAAGTAGTATTTCCACACTCCTGTGCTTGTCGAAACTGTTTGTGGTACCATTCAGCGTTACAGATTTCTTCAGCTCTCTTGCAGCATCACTGTCACCATAGTTAGAAGGGTTTCCCTGATGTCTGTCCTTAGAGCTGTTTAAGCAGTTTAAACTTTGTTGTTGCAGCTGAAACCAGTTTCTTTCTACTCTCTTCCAAATGATCAGAGAGGACGTTATTCTTTTCCTTTTTAATGTATGAATTGTTCGTACACAAATGAAGGCTGTTGTAATTTCCCTTTCCAGTTGTCTGCCTTCTCTTACAATTAAGTATCTTTAGTCTAGTCTTTTCTTGTGTGCTCAGGGAATACCTGGTTATTTAAAGAGGATACTTTATTTGGAGCTTACAGTCAAAGGATGGGAGTGACAGCTCCAGGAGCTGAAAAAAGCCTGGTCTCCTTATTTCTCCTTCATGCCCTATGCATAAGTTCAAATTGGATATCTGCACCTTTAGGTGGGAATTATATATTTCTGCATTACGTTAAAAGTAGTTTAGGTCCTTCGTGTTAGGTTTTGTTTTAAAGGAGGTGATGCAGTTTGTTTGTTTGTTTTTGCCAAAAGGCAAGTAAAAAGCCCCCAATCTTATGACAGCTTTAACTTTTTAAAAAAACAATAATTCAAATTTTTGGAATTGACTTGTGAAGTTTTGAAACCCGTCTGCATTTCTTTTAATTCCATGCTGAGTTATTGCTGGTTGCAGCGTTTGTGATTCTTAGTATTGTTCCTCAAAAAATCAATTCTCTTTCTCAGTATTCCCTTAAGTTAATTTTGCGCTTTCTACATGTAACTAATTCTTGCTGAGATGGATAGGCATGCCAGATCACCGTTTTTGTTGTGTTGTCTGCAGGGAACTTGAATTTTCAGAGCAATTGAGAATTACCCACAACTCTGATATATTCATTGGGATGCATGGAGCTGGACTTACCCATTTGCTCTTTCTTCCAGACTGGGCTGTTGTTTTTGAACTGTAAGTCTGTTTTTTCTCTCTATCCCCTCATACCACAACTGCTGATGCCTGTTCATATATGTTAATGAAGCACTTTCCCTTGCTAGTAGTTGACTATGAATGTTTGTCTTGCATCCTCATCAAGACTTCATTTTTGGCAGTCTCTTCTGGGAATTGAAATGGAGGAAGCTTTCATTATAAAATATAGTGTAACTGTATCATACAGATTTAGCCTGTGATTTCTTAAGAAGCCATGGTATAAATAAAATGCAACCTAGTCAACAATTGCTTGGGGAAAATGGCAAAAAAAGCCTCACTGGTCAGATTCTGCCTGGTGGGTCTGAGATTTAATGGTCTTTTGGTGATCCCCGTGAGTTGATTATGTAAGATACATGTCCAGGATGTTAAAGATCCCCCTGAAGATTATTTATGCACCCCTTTCTACACTTGGGACACGAGTACTAGCTTGCTGGCCAAGTTCAGCTGAGTGTCATTCTATTTTACCTAAATTTTTCTAGCAGTTTCCTTTTAAACATATTTTCATAGAATCATAGAATAGTTTGGGTTGGAACGGGCTTCTAAAGGTCATCTAGTCCAACCCCCTTGCAATGAGCAGGGACATTTTCAACTAGATCAGGTTGCTCAGAGCCTCGTCCAACCTGGCCTTCAGTGTTTCCAGGGATGGAGCATCTACCAGCTCTCTAGGCAAACTGTTATCAGTCTTTCACCACCCTCATCATAAAAAAATTTCTTCTTTATATCTAGTCTAAATCTACCCTCTTTTAGTTTAAAACCATTACCCCTTGTCCTATCACAACAGGCCTTAGTGAAAAGTTTGTCCCCATCTTATAAGCCCCCTTTAAGCACTGGAAGGCTGCTAGAAAGTCTCCCTGGAGCCTTCTCTTCTCCAGGCTCAACAACACCAACTCTCTCAGCTGTCCTTCATAGAAGAGGTGCTCCAGCCCCTGATCATTTTTGTGGCCAAGTTTTGTCACAAAGTATGGTTGTTAGTTAGACACTCCAGTTCTATGGAACTAAACAAAAATGCTTCATACCTCTCAGAAGAGCACTAAATTCTCCATCCTGGGAAATTCTGCTTAAAGCTTCTGCTGTGGGAAGGCTGTGGAGCTGGTGCTCTGCAGCATAATCTTGGTTTGAGAGCATCTTGTCCAGTCTCCAAATAAGTTCAGAAACCCACTCCCAAGAGCTGCTGCAGCTGGAGAGGGACATGCCTGCCATGCAGATGTGCCTCAAACTGCCTCTTAGGCCACATCTTGAGAACAGATGGTAGCCCTTGTTGTTGTTTTCAGTGGAGTAGAATTTGTCCATGGTTTTGGGGCCTTAGAAATGGACAACAAACATTTTGGCCTGAAGTTTTGGTTTTTTTTTTTTTGTTTTGTTTGTTTTTTGTTTTGTTTTGTTTTTCTGTTTCACCCTGGTAAACTTCAGCACAATTTCTGTAGGTAAATATGGTTTTTCTGCCTGCCCTAGATACAATTGTGAAGATGAACGTTGCTACCTGGATTTGGCAAGGCTGAGAGGCATTCACTACATCACTTGGCGAAAAAGGAATAAAGTATTCCCTCAGGATCAGGTAATGATGGTCACTGCTGGAAGGGTGGGTACTATAACTTGAAGCATTTAAAAGTTAGCTTGTTTTACCTATCTATGTTCCAATGCTTGAAATATAGTTTTCATTCTTTAGACCAAATTAACTTCCCTGTTGTAAGAAATCATTTGATATTAATGGCTGAGGGAAGAAGAGAAATCAAATTAATTGGCCATTAATCTGAGCTATCCATAGCATTGCTGTTATGCAGCTACTTTGCTGACTCTTGCCTCAGAGCAGATCAGTGGATCAGAAATAATAAATTAAAATGGCAGATGCTTAGGGTTTTTTCTTGCTTTTTGAATGAAAGATGTATTTATTTTTTTTTTCCATCTAAAAGGCCTTATTTCATTTTTCTAGGGACACCACCCAACACTGGGAGAACATCCAAAATTTACGAACTATTCCTTTGACGTGGAAGAATTTATGTACTTGGTGCTTCTGGCTGCAAATCATGTTTCACAGCATTCCAAGTGGCCATTTAGGGTAAAACATGATGAATTCTAAATTAAACTTCTGACTGAAATATTATTTTTAAATAATGCTCCATAAAAATGTTGTAACGACATAAAGCAAAATGCTGGTATGAAACATGTAAACCTCTGCGAGGGAAGTAACCCATTATTAACTTGTCAAACCACTTCTTAGCACCATATCTTATCTTTATAATCACATTCTTTAATTCTGGGATTATTTCAGAACTCTTCTTGGGTTTTGTGCTCTATTTTTGTATTCCAAATTCTGAAATACTCGTCTTTTATACAAAGATACGTCCATCCATTTCATGTATGATTTTCTGGGGTAGATACTAACTTTGTAATAATTTATTCCTACTGTTATGTGAGGAAATGCTAGAGAATGGAGAGCGTTACAGCTTGGTTTGTCAGTGTAGTCTCTCTGGGAATGAACGAGGTTTGTCAGAGCTCCTCAGTTCCTCTTTTTTTAAGAAGCTGGATGCTTTTATACTATAGTCTTGTACCTGTAAGTAAAAATCTGAATAGGAATTGCCTTCCTATTGTAAGACACTGCCCAGTGTGTCATTTGCAGTTGAGTTACATGACGCAGTGGCTCCAGGATGGCTGGTTAGTTCCTTTCCATCGCCATCCGTGTCACTGCTGTGCTTGTCCCTGTATTGTTTCTAAGTCTGAAGATCTTCCTTTGTATAATAGTGGTTGTAAGAATTAAGTGGTTAAGCAAGCTTTAACTTTTGTTGTTTGGTACAACAGATACTGCAGACTTCTATGTCAAGTTTAGAAACATTTTCAAGTTAGAGAGCAGTATGTCTTATGTTTTTACATTTAAATATAAACTTTGACTCTTCTAGTTTTAAATGCTAAAATATAACGGGTCTGCTCAGTAGGTTTAGTCAGTCTATCTCAAAGAAGGTAAATCTTTTCCTTAGTGAATACTTAAATCATTAGGTAATCTGGGTGTTTCCTACTTTTTCACATAAAACAGCGCTCACAGCAAAATGAGCGAGTTGAAATAAAACTTGAGTCTTATTGAGGATGCTAAAGGGAATGGACTTCAGTTTTTTATGACAAATGATGAGATGTATAGGGTGTCTTTCAGCTGCAGCTGAAAGGAAATGAAGTCATGAGGAACCTTGTTCTTGGAGTCATTAAAGCCTAATTTATTAATATACTTGTTTTCTCAAAACGTCTAAGAGTCAATCTAGAAAACTTTTGAAAATGCTTCCAAAGCCAGTAGCGTAGTTCACTGTTTTCAGTGAAGGAAATATTAAGCCAAAGCCAAGTTCTTTGTAAAATTCCCTCTGGAGCCGACATGTTGATGATAGTGGGGGGATAAAAAAGGGAGTAGTTCTGTTGTCTTAAATGGGGCCATAAGGATGTGTGGAAGCACCAAGTTCAATGAGATAAAAAACAGAGTTCTATGTTAAATTATGATTTTTTTCTGGAGAATGTATTCCCATGATAGACTTGCAGTATAATCATACATTCTCAGTGGCTTGAAGCAGAGCATACATTTGTATGCCAAAGCAAGACAGTTACAGTAAATGTAAATATTTCACTGGTATAATCGTAGATATTATTGACTTCCATTCTCCAGCAGTCATAGGCAATTTCACAGAGTGTAGGTACATTTACTGACCTGCCTATACTGGTAAAGATGAGTTACTCTAAGCATAATTTTCATATAGATCTCTCATGACCTTAAGCTGTGCATAGGAAAAACTAGATATAGCTGATACACAAGATATATTAAGGTATCTGGTGCAATTCTTAGTGTAGTGTATTTTGTAACTGATGAATAAAACTGTTTTACTTTAAAGAACCATAGAAGCAAAATTGCACTTCTTGACATGAAAAAACAACAAACCCGTGAGAAATACAGTTTCCTGTATTTGTATTTGTTTTTTTTTTTTTTTTACCTTGTGGCATTTTTAAAGGAAAAAAAAAAGTATAAAACTTAAATCAGTAAAATGTCTGAGTTTGAATTAAACCAGCTCAAAATAAAGAAGACATTTAACTATGAACTGTGCATAGATGTTTAGTATTTTTCTTTTTAATAAAAATCTTTTTAATTAAAAAAGAGTGTAAAATTTATGGTCATAGTTTGTCAGGCTTTAGAGGAAATTTTTTTAAATACTATTAATTGCATAGTCATGTGTCTCTGCTTTTTCCTGCCATGACAACCTGATGTTCTGAGGTCCAAACTGATATTCAGATTTATTTATCTGGGAATCACTTGCAGATAACACTGTCATCCTGCACTGATGGCTTTGTTGCTAGGCATTTTAAGATTGTTTTGTGGAAAACATTTGTATATGTTTAACTTTCTGTGCTGCTGCTGTTGAAGACAGTGCAGGCATGTGCTTGAATCTGTACAGAAGCAGCTGATGAGGAGCTTCTCTTTCAAGCTATGTTAGGGCTCACCAAAGCAAGTGGTCAGAAATGCCTGAATGCGTGGAAGAGAGGCTGTGGGGACTTAATCCAAGGGCAAAATACCCTCCCAACATTCACCAATTTCAGCAAATCTGAGTGCAGCGTCAACAGTTGATGGTCAACATATTCTTCAGCCCTTATGGCTTAATTATTACTGGGATGAAAATACTGGTTTGGTCAATTCACTTTACAAATAGTCACAAAACTATCTTGGCAGCAGAAAGAGGTTTGGTTGGATTAATGGTATTTTGTCAATAAATCCTGAGAGAGCGTTTGGACAACAGCAAAGATCTGACTTGTGAGTTTCTTAAAGAGTGTCTGGGCCATCTTGGTCTGCCTGGAAATGGGAATTTGAGGGAATCCAGGAGACTTCTGGTCCACTTGTTCTTTAGGCAGCATATAGCTCTGGATTATGTTTTCCTAAGAGGCTATAGGAATCTTGTTCCTTGCTACTTCTGAATATTTTTTTTTTTTGTCTCTCCAGTTTACTTAAGTTTAGAGTCTGTGTTTAAACTGGCACATTGGCATCAGCATGACAAATTTAGTTTTGGGACTTAATGAACGTTGCCAATCCTGAATGCTTACAGGATTGTCTGTGTTTCATATACAATGTAAACCAAGAGCTGGATTTGAAATAAAAAATAATTTATGGATGCACATGGTGTCTTTCCTTTTTACTTCAGAAGTCTTCAAGATGTATTTTCAGTTTTTTCTTTGTGAAGTCTTGTGGAAGTTGCATAAGTGAGAAATGGTTTGCGATGGGGAGGTGGCAAATGAGGATTATTAATTTTAAGAGTGCAATTATAAATATTAATGCAATAATTATTATTTAATTGCTTAAAACAATTTAAGTTGTTCAATTTTTGCTGTTAATCTTACCAATTGTACCATTAATGAGATAACTCAGAGTTTAGAATGTCTTTTAATCTTTTATTATTTTTAAACAGGAGAGAAACCGAAGGAAGCATTCTTCTTGAGAGCTTTTTATCTGCTCAGAAGGGTAAAATGTGAGGGGATGATTTTCTTTGATTCCAACATTGAATAATTGTTTCAATTTGCAGTGTTTGCTCTGAAGTTGAGCTCTTACTTCCGCTCCTCTGAACCCACATTTCTCATGGATTGTGTTTTTTGTCTGAAATAAAAAAAAACCTGCTACTTTACTGTTCCTCCAGCTTTGGCCCTGAAACAGCCAAAGTACCTCGGCTCTTCGTCAGCCGTTTACGAATTCTCATCCTCCTCCCTGCATTTTGGTTCCTCATCTCAGCGTGGGTGTGAGGATGCTAAGCTTGAAGCTACTGACCTCGGAATGGGAGCCGCTCGCTGGGCGCTGTGAGGGCTCTCGACCTCACTGCACCCGAAGTCGGCTGCCTCAGCGAAATCCCACAGCTTAAACTGTTTGCCACAGACTCGTTTTTCCTGTCCGTGTGTGCTGTGGTGTCAGGGATGGCTGCGTGAGCTGCTCCTCTGGGCTGGCAGTACCTCAAAACAGGTAGATGGGTCTTGGTTGGGGTGGGGGGTGACCTTTCTAGGAAAAACTAGAGATGGAAGATGACTGAGCCAGTCTCGGTGAGCCCAGGTCTGAAGTTTTAGTGGCTTCTGTGCTGGTGGAATGGAGCGACTTGTAGTAGGGGTATCTCAAATAGTGCAGCTGATAAATGCATTTTGTGGAGGTGGGGAGGGAGATGTGCAGGGGAATGAGAGGGGTGAGGAGGAAGGAGGAATGAGAAAGAGTAAAGGCTGCAGGCGGGTAAAATGGGCAGAGGGTCATTCCCAAGCCTGAGGCTCAAAAGACCTCTGGATGGAATTCTAAATCAAGTGAAGTGTGTCAAACCCCGCTGGGACAGAGCCAAGAATGAGGGTAGTGGAGCCGTTACTGTCAAGGAGGTACAGGAGGGGAAAGGGAAGGGCCTGAATTCCCTGGGGGTCTGAGCCGGGCGAGGGGGGGGCAGCGTCCCCGGCCCCGGGGCGCTCAGGGAGAAGCTGGGTGGTGACTTGTGCAAGTTGTGCTGGAGAGAGGAGCTGGAAAGGGCAGCAGAGGTTGGCAGGGGGGTGTTTCACCACGGTTTGATGCACATTCCCAAACGTATTTTTTATATGTTGCTGTCCTCTCTTAGAACAGTGAAATATTTTTAGAAAACACAACTACAGTATAGATGAATAAAATAGAAAAATAAAGTTTGCCTATAAATAAAATAAATAAATTATATATAAACATATACTAAATCTAATATAACTTTAACTATACTATTGTCTTTTAGAGAAAGGAATAAAGCTCCAAAATAAAGAGCGGACTGTTTATGTTTCCTTGGTTTTCCTTCCCCTTCCTATCTTTGCACAGCAAATCAAAAAGGAGAAGTAGCAAAAAAAAAAAAAAAAGATGCTCTTACTGAGAATAAAAATACTTGAATTTGTTTGGAATATGTATAACTTCAAAAATGGCACATTTTTTTTTTACTTGGATTTTTTTCAAATCATATCTGGTTTTAGCCCTTAGAAAAGTATTTGAAACAACACAGTACACAAATTGTATAAAGTTTTTTAGTAGAGGGTGAGAAATCAATTGCTTAGAGTTCATCCACCCCATCGCTTAGAATGTGGGCTTCTTTATTGCTGAATATCATCGGTTCAGAACTTGAAATCTGCTGTGTCTGCCCATGTGCTTGTGGTCCGTTACGTTTAATTAAGTCTCGTTGGTCTCTGCTTTTCAGAAGAGCCCACTCGTGTTCGGGGCAGTGCGGTGAGACCGCAGCATTAGCTGAGGTGGCTCCTGCTTGTTCCCTTGCTCTCGGTCGCCTGGCGATGTCCCATTTCCAGGTGAGGTCCAGCAGCATTTACTGCCTATTTCAGCAGAGTGCAGAAGGTGGCACTAGAGCCCTTTCCAACGTTGTCTTGGCTGAGCAAAGGGAATCTCATTTCAAATGCAAAGAGTCAGCTCACAGAGGAGCACAATAAAGCAACTGCTCCTGCAGATGATGGTTTTGTTTCTCCCCCTTCCTGTTTGTAGAAGGAAATGCCTGGAAAAAAATTAATCCAGGGAGATTTTAGGTTTTAGCGTAGGATTATTCACATGCTATAATATCAGAATATTCTTCTGCAGTTTTTCTTTAAGGAATTTAGCTGGTGTTGAAAAATAATTCCAGTTAATCTTTTATAGCAAAATGCTCTTTCTCATTTTTTTGTAAAAACATTTTGTGCCAAACTGTCACTTTGTAGCGGTTAATGCAATTCCTGTTCTGCTGCAAAGTCTTGATTTTCTCTTATGCAATACATTACCCAGTCTTGCAATATATCCTGTACCTTCCACTACCTAATTACTTCTCCCATTTAGTTCACCTGGGGGGGTGTGTACATGCACATCTGGTGTCCTTGAAAATGTAGACCACTGATATTCAGAAAATAGTAAGAAAATACTGGAAAGTGGTGGAGTTGTTCTGTTAAAACAAAACAATTATCAGGAAGACATTTGTTTGTAAAGAAAAGTATCTGAGCTTTGCAAATTACCCCTTTTCCAAACTTATCCCACAGTTGGTCATTAAAAATGGAATGGGTTGACTTTTCCTTGCAAGTTGATCATTAAAAATTGAATTGATTGACTTTTCTTTCCAGGTTTGAAAACCTCCGAGGGACGCAGGGCCCTGGCTGCCCCAGGGAGCAACGCGGCGTCCCGCGTTGCCCCTGTTCGTTGGTTAAAGCCAGTGGAGTTGGTTTCTCTCCCTGCCGACTGACCCGCAGCTTTCAACAGCTGAGCAAAATAAAAATAATTTTTAAATGTTAACACAGGGTATTAATTGTTTGAATTATCGTGCAAGAAGGATGGAAAGCAGGTGAGCTTTGTGATATGATGGAAGTGTTGAAAGAAGCCAGACGCTCTCCATGTAGCAAGAGCCATCCCTCTATCCTTAACTTCAGTGTTTGAACTGGGGCTCTTCGGAGTCCCTCTATGGGCCCATGTGATGGAACCTGGAAACTATCATTTTCCTTTCAGCGTTACAGGAGTGGGGCAGACCCTGTGGAAGGAGGACGGCTGCCACAGACAGTGAAGGTCAATAACTGGCTCCTACAAGTTGGCATCTCTCCACTGTCATCCGTCGGTCGGTGTCAGGTGAGGAACACGGGCAGATCCTGACCGTGCAGTCTAGTGCGTGTGCAGCTCTGGTGGACACTGCAGTGGGGGTTCTCCCTGTTCAGCATCTGATTTTTTGCATCTTGCAGAGAATTAAAACCCTCATCACAGTCATGTGTCAGGTGCCCTGGCCCTTGGGCCGTGCAGGGGGTGGCTGAGGGGCCGTGTCTGGGACAGGGAGGGCTGGTCAGGGCTTTGTGAGGATGCGAGAGCGGCGGTGCCTGCCGTTGGACATCATTCATTACCCCGTCAAGGACTCGGCACATCAGTGAGTGAAAAGGCGTGTGTATCAAGCTGACAGCTCTGAATTGTTTCTTCACCAATTACCGCACCAAAGCCTTGATAGCGTAATGAAATATGCCTCCTACCTATCACTTCATCTTTGTCAAACTGCCTGGGTGTTCTCAGTTTGTTATGACTGGGAGAACTTCAGTAACATCAGAAAACTAAGCAAACTTGTCTCTGGTATAAAAGAATCCAAGACTTAAAGATAGGATGGGTGACGTTAAATAAAGACGCCTCAGTCCAGATAAAAATGTACCTGGAAAAAAACCTTACAGACTGGATGAATCCTCAGCAATATCTTCATTTGGGATCCAGTGGGGGATGAGAAGTGTAGGAACTTTTCTTTTGCTGGACATCTTGATACTTAGTGAAGTATTCAGCCTTTCTTATAATTTATTCATTGTGGTCTAGCATAGTCTAAAATATCAGACCATCCCTCACTGTCCTCTTACATACTCATTCTTTGATGCCTCTTAATTCATTATTTAAGCAGCCTGCATTCTGCTTTACAAAACTCCCTCCCCCCCGATAGCTGAATGTTGTCGGTTATTTGTGTATCTGTGTCAGCAGGTTTCCAGCAGGCAAGGGGCAGGGTGGGCTGCTCCGGGCCCTCTGCCCGCATTGGCTTTTCCTTTGGTGAGAAGCAGAGGGCTCCGCAGTGCACGGGCTTGGGCAGCTGCAGCCCGAGTGCTACAGCTCCAGCAAAGCCCACGAGTAGGTGCTGAGGAGATGCTTGAAGGGGTGTTGTTGGAAACCTGGAGCTCTTTGGAGTGAGAAAGCGGCCGAGTGACAATTTCAGTAGGGTGTGGGGAGCGGGGCACTGCCCCTCATGGTACCCAGGCAGCTGGGTGGAAACCCCACTCCTGCCAGGATCCCGAGCCCTGGGGACGCCAGGCAACGCCTGCGCTAGCGCTGGTGGAATGCCGGGGGTTCCTTTGGTGGAGGTGCGCTTGGAGTACGAAGTATTCGCTGCCTTGTCATTCATTACAAAGTTGGACGACAGTCAACAAGGGCAGTCGCAGCCGAGAAATGCGTCTGCACATTTTGAGGGCTGAGCGATGCTTTGATTTGAATTCTTGCAAGCGATCTCTTTGCTCCCTGGGTGCGGCGTTGGAATCGCTGCCAAACGTGCCACCCACCCCCCCACACCCCGAGTCTGTGTGTGTAACGTCTGCATCCAGGAGCCGTAAGTCCGGAAGGCGGCATGTTATTCGTAGCAATGCTTTTCCCTAACAAAAGAAAACTAGGTAGGTAGTTCAACGCAGAATATTAAACACTTCCTTTTTTTTTAAATAAAAAGGTTAAGTAAATTAAGAACACAGATACTCCAAACCTCCTTCTAATGCCCTTGGTTGCAAAACTGCCCCGGATGTTATCTCTTCAGTGTTTTTAACAATCCACCCAAAGAAAAAGTTGGGAATATGTGACCTTTTAATGCATGCTTCAAAGGAAACGTTTCCGAATGGTATGTAATTAATCAATCTTTACTTACTTAATAACCATAATGTTTTCCTTTCGAGTCAGGAACTCATGAGAAAGTCTAGGATTAAAAAACAAAATTGACAGCTTTCTGGTCATTTAATGTAAATTGTATTTTATTGATCAGATCTGAAAGCATTTAATATTAGCTTTGTGCAATGACATCAATTGAGGATGCTGTTGTCGCTTTGGAGATGATAGGAGAAAGTACAAACCCTGTCTGCATGGCGGAAGCTTGATCTCAGCAGAAGGGACTTGGCCGAGGACATCCCAGATCCCACTGACTCAACACTCTGCTAAAAATCTTTGCCTTATGTCTTGCAAATAGTAAGCAATTGTCCTTATTTCTAAAGCTTTCTGGGTTTTGTTCCTTCCTGATAAAACAGTGTTTACTTGTTCTCATATTTATTTTCAAACAACAATATCATATTTACACAGTCAATACTCTCCTGTTGGCAGATTATTTTTAATAGAGCACTTTATTAAAGCATCTTTCATGAGAATATATGCATTGCAATTCTGCATCAGAGCACTGCTGTATGGGAAGGATTTCTCCCGAATGCAGCAATACAGTGGCTTGCTTATCAAATTTTGTGCTTGGGACATTTAAATGAAGAATGATAAAAAGGAATGTGACTGCAGATCCTGTGTAAATCCTTGTGCAAATCCCATTGTGGGCAAAATCTTGCTGCACATAGACATGTCGCGAAGTAAGTACAGCATGTTCCTTGCACCTTTGTTGTCCTCCAGCATATCTTTCTATCACTTTTTAAATTCCTGTCATCCAAGTTCTTATTTCAAGTCTGTCTTTATTTTTTTTTTTCCTCTTTGCAAAGAAGAGATGCCCAAGTTCCTCTCCCTGGGGGCAGGTGTCAGTTTTCCTCCAGTATATTCTGTTACTCATCTCCTCTTGGAGTTATCCAGACCTGGACTGCTTCTTCTTGGTGTTTGGTGGTTTTTTTTTTTTGGTTGGTTTGTTAGAACTTGGACTTTTGCCATCAGTCCCCAGTGGAGGGTGGGGGCCCACACTGCCAACACTGAAATCCACAACTCGCCCTTCCTGGGACTTCAGCAGCACTAAGATTGCATCAGGGGTGGGGGCTGATGGCATTTCACATGGTGACATTCCTGCCAGCTTCTCTCCCAGCCAGCACTTCACAGAGAAAAGTTTTGGCAGGGCTGTTGTAGGCAGCTCCATTTAATTTTGTTCCTTCTCACTATTAATTATTATTGGAAGCAGTTTCCAATGAATTAAGACTTATGTCTACCAAGAAGTAGGGTTGCATCGTGTTCTGGGTGTGTTTATTTTTTTGCATGTCTGTTCATGCAGATTTTCTGAACTCCTGGAGATTTTCTAGCTTCTCTCTAGTATTTGATACTTATTCTTTGTGTGCTTTTCTAGTTCATTAATTTATAAAACATCAACGGTGATGCAGGTCTTTGATCCTCTTAAAAATTAACCAGCTATGCCTGTCTCTTAGCCAGTTCTTGAGCCATGGCAATGCTCCCTCTCTCCTGGATACTTCAGCTCATCAACAGACTCTTGCCAGTGTCTTTGTCTAATATGTTTTCAAAGATCAAATGATTTATATGTGTGTTTCCCTTATTTTGTGCATTAGCTTGTGGACAGGTGCAGTTTTCCTCTACAGAAATACATTGTTCACTTAGATGTGTGTAACTTTTAATGACTTCTCAAAATAACCAACTTTTTTGCACAAGGGAAAAAAAAAATCATGGCTGGGAAATAGATTTGTCTTGAACATTTCTGAAAGAAGGGGGACACCTGAGGTTGATTTCCTCACTAGCAGCTCAGTTTCTCTCTCCTTGCAGAGCTTTTGGGTGAAGCTGTCTGGCCCGGATAATCTCTACTTTGTGCTGCTGGCTCGGGCAATGCTGCACCCCTCTTCTGCCAGAAACACCTGGGCATCCCCAGTGCCAAATCCACGATTTGAATATTCTCAGTTATGGGACTGCTTGAGTCCTGTCCACATTCCCAAATTTTTTTTTTTTTTTTTTTTAATTGTGATCTCTTCCTATGGGAGGTAAATTACATTGCTATAATGTACTGCAGCCCCTAAACCCTCATGGTCCAGGCAGAGTTTACTGCTAAACTTTGGTCCTCAGGAGATGGGAGCTTCTCTCCCTGGAAGGAGCCCTTCCAAAAGCTGCCTCTGAGTTGCTAAGAAACAGCTTGTCACCGTGGCATAGGCTGTAATCAGTTGTACACAGGTAATTAGAAGTCACTACTACTTTATTATTAACTGTTTGTTGATTTTTACAAAAAATAATTTTCCTCTCTGTCCCCAGAGCATACAACACTCCTGGTACATCTGCATCAATTATGCATTGTCTGTGTGATTTTTCTTCCTTTGGAAACTTGGCTTCCAGAAGCTCTTTCTGGTGCTCTAGCCATGACCTAACCCTCCTTTGCTGAATAATTCCTACTGAGACAACACAGTTTCCCCGCTGTGTTTTCCACGCTACCGTGCTTCAGCAAGGCAAATAAATCAGGCTGTCTCCCATCACCAGGCAGCCTTGTTTGCTCAATTTTGCCGTTCCATTTCTTGCTTTATTGAATAAGCATGTATTTATGTACCTCATGTCCTTTTTCTGCCTGCCCATTTTTATTGAACTTCTCTATCGGCCGCAGGGTTGGGTTTTCCTGACAGGGTTTTGGATCTTAAAATGCTCTTTCTTCAGACCAGCTGTCACTTCTGTCCTATCCTTGTCCCGTGAGATCTTTGTGCATCGCTTATGTGTCTAGCTCTGCCTGCCTGATCTAAGTGCCCCTTTGCCTTCTCCTCAGGTTTTTAATTTTAATACCTTTGTGCACTGTCTTTTTGGGGTTTTCCCTCCTTCTCTTTAGTTAAGGTGACCCTCTTCTTTTCAGCACTCTCCAAAAAACAGCACCCATACAACAAGACTCCCTCACAGCCTCATGCTGGAGCTCCTCTTCGTGCCGGAGCCTCACGCAGGCAGCGCTGAGCCTGCGTCTGTCTGGGGACCAGCAGGGACATCGCTCCTGCACCGACCCTGATCTTAAATCTTTTCCCCAGTTAACAGAAACACAGTGTCCAGCCACAGACCTAGGGGTTTATTTTAACACACGTCAGCCTGCCATCGAGCCGTAGAGTGCCGCTCCCAGGGCAGCGAGCTGCGAGCAGCTCAGGCCGGGCAATTTAGAGGGAGCCTCGTGCTCCGTTTTGCTGGAGTAAACAGCCCGCGGCAGCGTGGGGAAAGATGTGTGGGTGTAACCCCCAGAGTGGGGATCTGCTCTCGGCTGATGTTATCCCCCACCTAATGAGTTCAAACTTTAGGACTGGAGAGGAAGATTTTTCTGCTGATAGACCAGTATGGGAACAGGACACTTGGTGAGATTTTTCCCCCCACCCCAGCTCTCCCTTTCCCTCCGGAGAGGACTGTGGAGCTGTTGGGATGCAGGAAAGCAAAAAACCTTTTCCCTAATGGCTCATATTTCTGCTTAGTGACTGCCTGCCAAATTCGATGTTGGGAGATGCTGAAATCTGTAGGGTTGAAAGTTGGCGTCTAATGAAGGAACGTCAGGATGCGAATGAGGTTTCTTGTCCTGCACAGCTGAGCATGGGGATGTTATTTATAGCTGCATACTTGCACCATAAGCACCTGTAGAGACTTTATTTTTCAGCCCCTCGGTGGAATCACAAATGACAGAAAGAGCTGAAGATGTAATGACCCTTGAGGTAGGAGAAATTATTTACCAAACCGTAGATAAGACGACTGTTATCTCCTGTACTGTGTTTAGGGCACTCAATCTATTGCAGATGTTACCATAGTCATGCTGTTTAATTTAAAATTGTCCTGCATTCCTTATGTCTCAAATTCTTTTCTTGGGAAACTAAATCCTTTCATAACCTAAATGCAACGGCGGAGATGAAAATAGCTGGTTCGTGGATGTATATGGCCATTCCAAGGGAGGTTTGTGTAATCATTTTTTAAATAGAAATGCTTGCTGTATTTTTTTTTTTTTTGGTCTGGTTCATCCTGGTTTTGTTGTTTGCCATATGTTTTCTGACATATGCTCCTTGTCTAGTAATAAAAAGCTACCAAGACTAAGAAGCCTTCGTTAATTTGTAACAGGCGTAGTAAGAGCTCTTCTCATTTTACTGACTTTTCAAACTCAGTAGCAGATATAATATAATACAGGGATTATAGAGGAGTTCTTGCCATTGGTCTCCTGGAATAATTTCCTTTGTCCGTGCGTCAAAAGGATAAGGATTAACAAAACTATTAGGTATTAGAGACACTAGTCCTGTCTGTTTGCCTTTAGCTTTTAAAATCTGTCTCTTAAAAAGGCAGTTGGCTCTGGAGCAAGAAGACTCGCCACTCTCTTGACTTGAACATGGTTCCTACTGCCAAAAAGTCATTCACTTCAGACAAATCTCTTTTTGTCTGAACATCCAAGACATGGATGTTCAGACAAAACATCCAAGAGGTCTTTCTCCACTGAAATCAGGCAAGGAGCCCAGCTTCCTCTATGTATGAGGACACCAATCCATACTTGCAAGTCATTATATGATTGGTCGCATTTTTTATATGTGCATTCAGCTGCAATGCTGAGCAGCAAGTTGTGTATGCCTCTCCAGCATGAGCTTTATTTATCATTTACCAATCACATGTGAACCTTAATTTTAGTTCTTCTTCTGAGACAATGTTTTGGAAGCATTTAAAAAATGTCAAGCACATGTAGCTGGAGATAGCCCTGGGGATTGATTTCACCCATAGCTTTGTCAGTCCTCTGGTGAGACCCATGATACAAGAGAGGCCGTTTACCCACAGTTCCTGAATTGTTCTTCCTGTGACCTGGTGGTGCTGCACAAATTAGGATGTTTTCTGTAAAATGATACTGCACAATGATAATCAGTCATGCACTAATGGAGTGGCAATCAAAGCTGTCAAGGAAAATGATCTACATGAAATAGCTTGATTATATTTGTCCTGAGATCCTTTTATGTTAAAGGATTTCCAAGGTTTAATCAGTTTGCATTAACTGTGATGCTCTTGTAGTTGATCATGGAAAGAAAGCAACTGTTGATTGTACTAAAAGCATTAAGTGACCTCTGCTAATTAAAAGATAATGTCAGTGCAACTGAGTGGAGTGCCTGCGTTTTTAGCCTTTCAGATAGACATTAAATGAAAATCAAAGAGTTTGTAGGAAATAAATGTGGTAAAGGTAAGAGACTTGTTTGTGGAAATGGCAGGTCATGTTTTGGTAAAAGTTATTTAATCCATTAATGATACCTGATATGCCATATAGCCAGCAGTTTGCTGAGAAAGAACAAGCTTCCTTCCCAGTTGTGAGATGTCTTAATTTACTCTACCTTGGCTGGAGCATTTCACTTGGGAAAGCCTATGATATAGTGAATCCAGTGTGTCTCTCTGTTGTCCATAAATAAACTAAATGCGTTTTCTCACAAATGCATGTCACCTTTTAAATGACCCAGACGTTCAGTGTTAAGTTCTGTGTTCAGTAATAATATAGTCAGTGTCTACAAATGCAGTCTTACTTGCCTTTTTTCATTAATCTCAGTGTCTGGGAGAGGAAACAAAACAGGTGCAGTAAGTGTGTACAAGCACATCCCTTACTTCTCAAAGATTATAAATGATAAACAGCCTCTTCTGCTTTCTACATTTATATAGACGCAAAATGATGTCCCCTCTGGACAGAGAAGCAATGGTACAAATTCTGCATGAAATCGCCGGATGCTGCTGCCTACCACTGTCCTCTAAGGAGCCACGGTGGCCAGAGAGCTCTTGGAGGAGATACCAAAGCAGTTCGTAGAAATGTGGTATCACTTTTCAGGTTTGTGCCTCACTAATTGACTTCTTCCTCTGTGAGAAGAAACAGAAGGAAGCACAGTTAAAATATTTTTTGCTCCATGTGGAAGAAGGTAAATCACATGTGGGAATATAGCAAGGAACATAATGGTTCAAATTCTGGTGTTTGAGAACAAGGCTGGCTCTGTGCATAGAGCAGAGTCCTCGTGGGGAGGAGACGGGAGGTGTCTGCTTCTCTTCAGATTAAAAGAAATGTTCTTGAAACCGAAGTTAATCTCTTTCCAGGCAGTTTGTAACCGAGCTTTACAGCTGCCAAATTCTATTTGATCACATTCAGTGTCTCCAGCTGAGGAGGCTGCAGGGTGAGGAGCAGCCTCATCACCGGGGTGTGAAGGCATCCGAGCCAGCCCTGGCCTCGGTCTCCGTCAGAGGCGTCATCCAAAGTGTCTTTCAGGCGGAAGATGCTTGATCTGCTGCCATACCGAGAGCTGCAGGACGAGGTGGGCTGAGTCTCCATGGTGCTGCCGATCTTTTGGCCAGGAAACTGGTGCTGGGATGAGTTTAAGAGCTACAGGCCCAGCTATTGCTTCTCGTGCGGTGACTGTGGTGCCTGCGCCTTCCGTCCCATCACACCGTGGGTAAGGGATCCCCTTTGCTGGCACGTGGCCCCTCCTGCCCTCTGCGACAAGTGCGTGAGGCCAGCCAGCTGCCGGGGGTGACACCTCCTCCATCGCCACGTAATACCTCAGGCTCTGTAATTCTCCCCCAAATGCAGCTTGGGCTGATCGGTACTCACTACGTCAGGCTACCTGGAGTAGGAGTTACGTGCAGCTCTCTGCTTGCTCGTGTGGGAGAAGGGCAGGGGCACAGATCTGGTTTTGGGGGGGCGGTGCAGGGGGGAGAGCAGCAGCACCAGCGCTATGCCCAGCACCCTGCCCGCAAGCTGAGAGCACATCCTTTCAGGGCCAGGGCTATCCTGTCAGTCAAAGCGAGTAACAAAATGAGGGGGAGATTTTCGAACAGATAATAGTGTTTTTTTCTCAGTGCCAACCATCCGTCTTACAAAAAATATTGTCCAGCTGAAGGGAAATCTGAAAGGGAGGTTTTGACAAAACTATTCCCTTTATAGAAACCTTTTTTTATCCTCAGCCGTCTTGGCAATAGAATGTTACATCTACTTATGTGAAGCCCCAAGAACTTTCTCTTTGAAAACTTTCAACTTTGAAAAAAATGCCCTTTCTGTTTATCCTGAGCACTGAATTTCATGGAATTCGCCCCTTTGTTGTACTGTGGTCGGAGGTCACTGCTGATGGGAAGATCTCTGGTCTCAGCAGTGCCTGATGTCTCATTTTTCCCTTTGGTGTTTTACAATAAGCTCTTATTTTCAGTGTTTTTTTAAGAGCAATATGTACACCTGAAGGTATTTTAAAGAAGCTATTTAAAAGGTTATAAAAAATAAAATAAATATTGACATAGAGATTCTTGGAGTGCATGATAAATATTTTAATAGTTAAAAATCTAGCCAGAGAGAAATGAAGTGATTTAGTGCTCTAAATAAATCTCTTTGTGGGTTTTAATGTGCAAAAATGGACAACAATGGCTTTAAAACCTCTCCACAGATACTTACATCTATGCCCTGGTATACTTTGTATATGTTATATCCGTAGCCTGTAATGGTTTGTTATGTCTTTTTAGATGCTGAGGGAAGGTATTACACCAGTTACTCTCCTCTAGGACTTTGCATAATAACCTTTAGGCAGAGAGTTTAGGCCTTTGGGAAGATCACATGAAGTTCATCCTCAGCACCCCATTCTCAGAGTTTTTGTATCATGTATCAAAAAGTGGAAACCAGAGAGAGGAAAGATTTGGGGCGGCTGCGAGGGGAAGGGAGACTGGGGAGAGGATTGTTCCCATACAGAATGGCTCAGGCAGCATAAATTGTGGAGAGCTCTGTGCTCACAGAGCTTCTAATTGCATTGTGACTGCAATAAGTTTCAGACCAAAATGGATAGTGTTTGGTTGTATCACTGCTTAACATTTCAATTTCTTTCTCTCCCTCACCCACACATCCCCACACATCTGGAAAAAAGAAGCTTTTTGTAATAGCAGCTATGACAGAGGTGGAGCACTGCTTGAGATGTTATTTGTGTGATTGATCAATGCACTAGCTAAGAAAGCCTTTAATTTTTTTTTTTTTAATTAACCAAATGTATTAGTGTCCATGAAACATGTATCCCTGAGTTATTACTTCTGTAAAATAATATCTTTCACCTGAGCAAGAGTCCCCCAGTCCTGCTGCAAGGCTGCCTTTTTGGCAAATCTTTCTGCTAATTGAATCTTCTGTATCTTCTTCCTTGCTTTTATAGTAACTCCTGTTGCTGAATGTAGTGAATGCAATTGCTAAAATGATAGTGCCTGTATAAATTATTAAAATTACATAGAGTAATAAAAATGTGTATAAAAAGATACAGAACAAGGCAGTAGGATTTGAGCTTTTAAATTACTTCAGAAAATTATCTAGTATCTCTAATATGGACAAGCTATACATTAAAAACAGTTGGTTTTTTTTCTTTGCATGTTTTCTAAAGCAAAATGTTTGGATGCCATACTTCTAAGGCTTCCAGCTTTCTTTGAAGAAAATGAGATGGTGAGAGGTCTGCTCACAGGTTTTTGATAGTTTTGGAAAGCATCTTGGGTTGGATGCTTAAAAACATAGTGTCCAAAATCATAAGTCACTTCTGAAAACGTATGTGGGATATTTATAACAAGTAGCTCTGAAAAGTTTTAACTGCATGAAGTTCACTCTGTATCTAATACATACATTAATTAATTTAGTGCATAATGTCTGTTATCTTTTTATTAAAACACAGAATTTCTTGAGAATCAATGAAATAAGTAGAGCCTCTGTCACCTACTGGACCCTTGACCTCATAGTAACAAAAATAAACGGTTTGAGTTTTTCTTTTCTAGTAGCAGGCACTCAGAGACTGGGTATGGGAAATGCTATGGAAAGTTGGAAGGAGACACTAAACAGCACAGATGTAAGGTCGGTGTTATATGAAAAAAAGAGTACAGTGCATAATCTCGGCCCTTGATGGAGAAGACATGGTGAAATGTTAACTTTAATTGCCATGGGACGTAGATTAGCAGATGGTCCCATGGATAGACTGCTCTCCATATCTATAAATAGCATAAGTTAATTTATGCAAGATCTTTTTTTTCTTTTATAGCTATCTCCCAATGTGTCAATATCTTTCTGGCAAGGAAGTATCCAGCACTGGAGCTAGAATATAGGTCCTGTTTAAAGCCCTGGTATCATGCGATTATGTTACGGCAAAAAAGCATCTGATCAAGTAACTCGTGATTGAAAAGACAGGCTGTGACAGCCTGATCTGAACGCACCTTCATTTCAAAAATAACTATCGGATATCTGCAAGTCATCTGGAATAATAGCTGTGAGAAGTGGGGAAGGCAGCACGACTCCGAACGGGGTCAGGGAGCTTCGTGCAGTTCCCCATCTCAGCCCGGCTGAATGGCGTTTTGTTTTGCAGATCTCATCTGCCTTCAGCTTCCACCTCCCCACCGTTGGATGAATTTCTTTACTCGCAGACAAATCTTGTTGCTGCAACCTATTGTTTATAGCTGCTTTTTCTAGCCAGTCCCGCACAGCTTTGATTGCCTCCGTCCTCTTCCACTGCCAGCATGGTCAGGTTTTGGGTCTGGTCCCCGGGGAAGCTGCAGTGCTGGGGGATGTTTACCTAGTTTAGGGCAGGCAGGTTAACCGAACTCAGCCGGGGTCCTGCTGCTCCTGGCCAGCAGTCCGATGCTCAGCGGGCCCAGCGCCCGCTCCCGGCCGTCTCACGGGCCCGACTCTGGCTCTGGAGTGGCACCGTGGGACCAGCCACGATGGGAAGAGGTGAGGGGTCCTGCCGAAGCCGGTGGGAAACGCCACATCCCCAAGTTGCCTCCTTCGCTCAGGCTGAGCTCCGGGCTGGCCGTGCGGCCCCCGCTGCCGTCCCTGGGCCCAGCGGCAGCCAGCCTGCGCTCTCCCTGATTTGTGTCCCAGATTTCACCTCCCCGACACGTAGAGCCCGGGTGGTGCACGCAGCTGCCTCACAGCCCCTTCTTATAGCAAGAGCTCGTCTCCCTCGTTACGGGGCTTCCGCAGGCCTCCCTTTCAGTGTCTCTTTGTTGATATTTCTGTAATGGAAACCTCACTTTTTGGTTCATAGCTTTGGCTTCTCTGTTGTTCAGGAAACCTCACGTTAGCAGGCTTGGCTGCAACTGTTACCTAGCATTTGGGTACCAGATTTCCACTGATATTTATGCTTTGGTGTTTTTTTGTGCCAGTTGTGCCTCATCCAAAGAACTCTTAGGAAAAAACCCACTTTTAAGCAAATACTTCCACCATGGTGTAATATTTAACATAATGAATCCACCGAGTCCAAGCAATCTTTACATCCAGTTGTCCCTTGCTATTACATTGAGCTAATGAAGTACTAGTAAGCAAGAAATAAGCAAGGAATTTGCTAAGCTGCATGTGTAAGTACAAGGAACATTTTAAGAAAGAGCACTTTCTTTTCCCAACAGTAGCACAAGACTACTCAGCAGGAAGGCTGAGCCGTCCCTTTGCTCACTGCCTGAACAGGTAAATGAAAACCTAACAGAAGACCTGAAGAGAGAAGGACTTTGTGCCATCTCGAGCATGATGCCAGTCAAAATTGGCCACCAGAAACATGCATCGAATGGTCAAGGTCCGGATCCTGCTCCATGATAAATCTAATCCCCCTTTGGTTCAGTAGGGATAGTCTGGATTTACCTACATGTAATTTAGAGCAGATTTTGGATCCTGCTCATGAGCAGTATGCTTTTCCCTACAGGAAGGAAGATTGTTTCTGACCTTACTTAAACTAAGCAGCTTTAATCATTCAGTATGGAAACACCAAGACTGGGCTGGGGGCTGGGGACAGACATGGGAATCCTATAATCTTTGGTTAAGTTGTAATGAAATTGTCCAGGATGAGAAGGCAACAGATGGATTCTGATTAATTTCTCACAAGTGTAGACCTCAGCATCCAATGTAACATATGTGGTGAGCAAATGTCACTCATGCCTCCAAAGTGCAGAAAATATCACTATTGTCAGGATATATTCATTGGCATATTGGCTGCTGAACTCCCAAGGGTGTAAGGATGCTGTGCATTACATTTAGCCCTGAATTAAATATTCAGAGGCAGAGATACCCTACCCTTTCCTGTATGCCTCACTGGTTATCACAGTTGAACTTAATGAATTGGAAGAGGGAGGGGAAGGGAGATTTTCCCCTTCCTTTGTAAATTGTTATTTACTGTGAAAGGAATATCAAGATGGCTTGATATTTCTGCTTTACAGAGTTCAGTTGACTAGTAATACAGCATGAGTTAGGGAAAATAATGCAGCTTTGAGCTGCAAATGAGCAACTACACTACTTTGATCTCATACTGATAGAAATCAGAGCCCAGCTCTGTGTTTGTGGAGTTGTTCTGGATTTTGTCACTTCTATAATCTATTTCATGTAATTGCATATTTAAAAAAGAATGAAGTTCATTTATTTTTTGCCACTATATTGTTTAAGGCAGGTAAAATAAGAGGCTAAGCAACTTGCTTCTTGTCTCCATATAGTCTTAGGATGTGGAAGAAGCTATGCACGTGAGTAAAGTCAGGCCCCATCTGCGCCAAGGTAAGAGATTCATTACAGCTGACTTGTCCTGTTAGAATTACTGCCCCAGACTGTTTCTCGGAAAAGGATGTCACTAAGATAGCTATTAGAGTATTTCATCACCAAACTGGGCTAACGAATACTGAGCAATGGGGCTCCCGTGTAGCTCAGGCTCTGCCCCTAGTTCCCCCCTTTCAGTCAATCCCTCCGCAAAATCAAGCAAGGTGTATCTTAGTAAATTCTCTTCTAAAAATGAATTCCTCATTAGAAAAATGGGAAAAAATAAGCATGTTGCTCTCTGCTTCTCTGTATGCTGAAATTATATCTGTCTTAACTTGTACATTTCCTTCTGCCCCTTTGGCAAACACTCCTCCAGCTCACATTACGGGCTGGTTAGTTTGTCTTAGTGATCTCTTTTTCAATAAAAGAATGTACATCACCCTTTGGGAAAGCTGAATCACCTCAAAAGGAGCTTTATTTCTGATTGAGGAAGATGTAGCTGATAGGTCTAGGGAAAGTTTGAGACACCCACACATTAGCCACTGTCATAAACAGGCTGAAGCATGCTCGCTTGCTTTCTCATGCAGCATTTTGTTTTGTTCTAAACTGAAGATGCAGCAAATCTCAGTAATAGCTGGGACTATGCTAAACAGCACCCATCTGCTAGAGTCATAACCTTCATTTTAATTAAGACCCCTAGTTTTGGAACACTTGACCCAAGCTTCTTGTTTCGCTTTTTTACTGTTTAATGTTGCAACCTCTATTGGCCTACAGGTTCCTCTCAGCTTGTGAAGTACAGAAGTATTTTGTTTGACTTCTTTGCTCATTAGAGCCAACTAGTAGTCTCTATGCTTAGACCTTTAAAAGTTCTAATAAGACAATGAGACTGATTCCTCAGGAAGCTGATATGCAACTGAGTGTTGGTTTTGCAGAAATTCCCGATTTTTTAATGAAATTAATTGTTTCCAACAGTTTTCACCTGTCGCCTTAATTATGTGTCAGAACGCAGGTAACATTGTGCATCTGCAAACTTTTTGAACAACCGTGCTATCCTTTGTCAGTTGGAAACTTCTGTTCACTTTTTCTGTTTTTCCCATGGTTCCTGACAATGCGTCGGTTGTAGTTCCCTCCGTGAAGCTGTGATCAGTGCCGATAGGACTGGGTTTGATCATTGCTTATTGCATCAAGACTGCACAAGGCAAAATCACGTCAATTCTCTGCTGAACTCCAAATTCACTGAACAAGACCAGACTGCCTCTTTTTCCCTTGTTTTATCACATGGCACTGGAATTTCCTTGAAATGTATAGTCCTGTCCTCTGCCATCTCAGAGACTAGAAGCTGTGCTGGGACTCCTTGGCCCATAATGTTGGTGACATTGCAAAGCTACCTCAGGATTTTTTGACCCACTTTGTGCTGCCTGAAAAACTCAGAGGCTCACGATGCCATCCCAGCTAAATACGTGTTTTGCTGAATGAACCTACCCGCTGCTTTGCTTGGCGGAGGTTTTTGTGGATAACCAGGAAAGCCTGAAGCCAAGGAGAGACATGGGAGATGGGTTTATAGGGAAGATAAAATGGTGGGTGTGGAGATTTGTATTAATTAATTGCAAATATGGAGAAAATGAATATAGAACCAATACAGAAATAGCTTGTGGCTGAAAATAGCTCCCTACATCAGATAACTGAGAATATTCTCAGTCAAATGAAGCCATTTTCAAGGTGCAGCATGATGGGAGCGGGACGCGAGCGCACGTTGCCTTTGTCTCTTCAGCTGAGGCATCGCACACGAAAGTCCCAATTGCTGCTTCCTGTGAACAGCAAACCAGTATAGATATTAAATTGGGGCATAATGATGAATGAAACTGTGGGATGTGTCTTGATTATCCCAGGTTTCTAATGTATAATTGAATTATTTTGGTAAGTATATTTCAAGCCCTTTGATTTCTGGCCTCTGTTTTTAATTACTCAGCCCCATCTTGCCCTTGTGCATTATTATGCTACTCATTAGCATTCAGTGAGACTACAGAAGTTTGACTTCTGAATAAAGTAACATACAAAAGAGAAGAGATGCTTTTTATCTTACCACTTAATAATTTAAATAGAACCCTTTTCTTTAATCAATGTTTAATAGTACAATAGTTGTTTATTTAAACTGCACATTGCCTAATATTGCAAACAAAAAAGAGAGGAAGGATAAACACATTTAGAAATAATAAGCTTTGTAACCATTGTAATCTTCAAAAGATTTAAAATATCTACAGCACTTATAATGTCAGTTCATCTTGACAAGACAGTAACATGGGCCTTGAATGTATCTGTATCATTTATGCAGCATTAAGTAGTACAAGCCTATTTTTTTTATTTGAGGGAAGCAGAAAACATTGCTAATTGCAAAACTGAAAGCTACTCAGCAGCGTTAATATTGTTGGCATGACCGCCAGCTGTGATGATTAGGATGTGTGACAGAGGGAGAGATAATTTGATCACAGGCCTGGGGACTAGAAGCTCCTGTGTCCTGCTCCTTCCTAGTACACCTACAAAGGCAAGGAAAATACAGGAGGAGATTCAGTTCAGCTCCACAACACCCACGTTTTCTGGTGGAGTTCTGCAGGGCCCAGCAGATGCTAGAAATACATGTGTTAACACCAGGTTGCAGGAGGGGATGGGAGCTCAAACCGAGGCATTAACTTGTCAAAGGAAATAGCTTTATAGGGGGTTGGTAATCAGGTGTGGAGGCGCTGCATGTATAATGCTTGTTCTATGGCATCAGCAAAATGTGGCTTTGGATGTGACTCGATCACTGTGGGCCAGCAACTGGGAGCCTGAGCCGTGGCAAGGTCAGGGGGACCCGCAGAACCCAACATAAAAGAGATGGACTAAAGCATCCGTCACTCTGCTCGGCTTCCTCATCTGTAAAACAGGAATTGATCAGGGATATCTTGAGGATTTAGAGATATCTGGAGACCGCTTTGGAGGCATTAAAACTAGTGAGCGTAATATCTGCATTTCAAAGTGCTCTTTGGACATCACTTAATTCATTTTGACAGCAACCCTGCGCAAGTAATGTGCCTGTCTCCGTCGTCTGGATGGGAAAACTGAGTCTAAGAGTCAGGCCCAAGACAGAGGTGGCTGGGGAGGGGAATGTGGGCGCAGGACTGCACCAGGTCAGGGAGAGCTGTGAACTCCTGTCTCCGGCAGCAAAGCAGCCCGGTTGCGAGAGCACCCCTGGCAAGAGAACTGCTCCGACCACACGTGCTGGGGGGTGTTGATCCTACATAATCCATGTCTGATGCGTTGGCTAGCCTGCTTCCAACAAATTGTTCCCCAGGCAGCAAGACCAGACCTTTTTCCTGCTGATTTGTGTCTCCTGTCCTCTAAATCTGTCCCCTTTCCCACCAGTACACCCAGCCCTTTCCCTTTTCCCCAGATCTACTTTTCACAATCCTTTGTGCAAGCTTGGAGCTCCTTTCTTTCTCTGCCTTTTCTCTGTTCCCTTTTCTAGGCTCACTAGAAGTCTGGAGGGGCGTTAAGTGTCAGGAGCACTAGGCAAGAAGATGGTAGCTCCACATGTGAGGAATGAGATAGAGATGTGTTCTGATGCTGTGGGCCTGTTCCCCCCTATTTTTGTATCATAGCTCCTGTTGATTAAAAGAGCAGAGTTATGCTAACATGAGAGGAGGGAGAGCTAAAGCTGGGGGTTTGGACTCTTTCTTTCATGCTAAATGAATTTTTCCAAGATGTGAGTCTGCTACTGTATCATTAATTTACAATGAACCGTGGTGTGAAAGCTACTGAGATTTTTTACTGTTTTTCACACGTGCACTAAAAATGTTGCACATGGACAACTGGAAAAGCAAGATGCAGTTCCACATCAGTAGCCGATGAGTGATTTCCTGTGATAAAAGTAACCTTCCCTGTTCCACAAGGCATATTTTCAGTGGTTCTTCCAGTTTGAGGAACGTTTGTCCACACTGATGGTGATTTGTATCACAATAGCTTCCAGGGAAGGTAGCCAAGAGCAGCCTACCCCTGCACTGAGCTCTGTGGTCACTTAATGGTGAGACATTGCCCTCTTGCACAGAAATGGGACTAATATCTATAGATACTTAAATGACTGACTCCCCCTGAAGCACATATTTGGACATCACTGTTTAAGCAGGCACCAGAGCTACAGCAGAAACTGAGGGTGTAAGGCGAGGTGATAAATGTTGTACAGAAAGTCAGTGTCAGAGCAAGAAACAGAATCCGTTTCCCAGTGGCTGCTGGAAAGCCTCTCGAAGTGACCCTGGAGTGAAACACCATCTTTCACATTTTCCATTTAAACTAAATTTTTGAAGGTGATAATTTATTGATAACTCGTAGGCTGGTGGTGTGCGGGGCAGCAGCGATCAGCTCTGCGATAAGAAGCGGGGGGAGGCTGTGGCCCTGACCCTCCGCGCCCTTCTCAAGTTGCGGCTGTCTCCAAAAGATGCTGCAAACTCCGGCCCGGCTCCCAGCTGAAGAACCAGCTCCTTTCTCTTCCCTCGCCTGAGCGGCGACCGCTCGGATGCTGAAATAAGGTCAGGGCTCTGTTAGGCGGTTAAAAGCCCGGGCGGAGCGGGGCGTGGGGCTCTGCGATCTTCTCGGTGCAATCTCCCCTGCAGCATCCTCGCTGCCCGGGGCGGAGGGAGAGGGCACTTGAGCTCCGCGCTTAACGCGCGCGGAGGAGCCACGCAGTAGGGGGGAAAGCGGAGGGAGGGAGAGGGGGGAGCCCCGCGGAGGTGGCGGAGAAAGAAAAGCCGTAACACTGTGCTTCCTCCCCCCCCCGTCTCTGAAGAGGAGGAGTGGGAGGGGAGCTCCAAAGCCACTTTGGGCGATGCGCCGCTCCGCGCGGGAGCCTGTGCGGAGCATCCTCCCGGCAGCTTGAAAGCCAGGTGCGCTCCCCGCTCGCCCGTGGATGGTTTCCCCCCCTTTCCCGACACGCGTGTTCCTGCCTCCGTCGCGCTTCGGCGCAGCTTCTCCTCGTCGGAACCGGCGGGCAGGTAAGCGGTGCCGGGGGGGGGGGGGGGGTGGGGGGGCGAGCCGGGGCTCCCCTCGGGCGGGCTTGGGGGGGGGCGGGGGGCGATCCGCGCCGGGGTGGGGGGGAGGCAGCTGGAGCTTGTCTTTAGGAGCGCAGCTGCGGGGAGCGCGGTGGGTAGCAGTGACTTCTCCGGGCCCGAAGTGGGCGGCCGCGGGTGGGAGGCAGTGGGCTCCCCTCCGCGCAGCCCGGCGCCGGGCAGACCCCCCTCGCCGGCAAGTGCCTGGGATATTTGTGCTTTTAAGTACGTTTTTGGGCAGTACCGCGGGCTGGGCAAGCTCTGGGAGCATGGCTGTGTGAGTGTCAGTCCGTAATACTTCAAGTATTTATGTTATAGGTAAATCTATCTATGGACGAGTGTGCTTGTCCGTAATTAATTTCTTGCCATAGTTATCCCAGTGATGAGGATGTCACTAGCAAACGGTCAAGCTTGCTTTGTAGATATCACTCTTATATTTTTTTTTTCCTTTAAAAAAATGTTTTTAATTTCAGTTACAGATTTTGCAGCTCCTGAAATACTTTTATTTCCCAGATCAGGTGGTTTCTCACCACTGGCACTTTGATCTTTTTGAGTGGGAGATCTTGAAGATTTACTTTCTTTAAAATAAAGCTACAACAATACCCACTCCTTTCAGTGAGGCATGTGTTATTTCCTGACCCCACCAACTTCACTTTGACAAAAAAAAGCTGGAAATAATCACTTAAGAGATGTGACTTTCCCTGTTTCAACAAGTTGCTTTATTCTCTGCTCTGGTAATTTCCTCTAAGACTCGCGTTCATTGTCGTTATGTAGATGATGCGGTGATATGTGTGATGTTAAACCTGCAGTCACTGGGGATTAATGCCTGGGCATGACATCATCGACAGCCAATGAGGTGATGGTTTTGGACACGTACTGACCCAAACTATCTTCCAAACTGATGTGGTGATCCTGCCGTGATCCTAAGGAATAACACAAGTTTGGACAGGCGGGGTGGTTTCCTAGCACGCTTTCATTGTGTTTCTGTCCTGTGCCCTCCTCTGAGATAGGCATGGTTCGTTAAAGGGCTGCATGCGTGTGGTTAGTCTGGTTGATGAAAGGTTTCACTTCTCGGGAAGAAATTATTGAAAAAGGACTTCTTAATTTCCTGATATAGAGAGAGGTGATGTGACCGGGCTGGTTGCTGGCAGAATATAAACAGCCAAAGAGTTCTCAGCCCTTGTGGCAGGAAAGCTGCCTGAGCAACCTGTTTTAGCACACAGTGGATTTACCTGTAGTAGATTGCCTCCTCTGCCTTATTGCTTGGAGTAGAGCTGCTCACGTGGAGGTGGGTGCGGAGTGTGTGTCAGGGGAGCGAGGAGGGAAACCGAGCAGCCAGGTGGATGCTGCCGTAGCTGGCGAGGCAGGAAGGGGCGCGTTCCCCCGCTGTGCTGACGGCTCCTGCTGCGCGCCTGCCTTCACCCCAGGACCTCGGTGCCTCCGTGCTGCCAAGGTCTAGCAGGTTTGAAGTCCTTGGCCTCAGATCCTGTTACATTGCTGTAGGGTTACTCAACAACTCAGCTGTCTTGGGTAGCTTTTGCAGAATCACAACAGATGTTGCCAAGCACGGTCTGGCTCCTGAAATGTGCATTTCTGAGTTCAGGCTGCCTCTGCTGTCTAATGCTTCCTTAACCTTCATCGTTTTGCAGCAGACTCATTCAAGACCCCCGCAGGTCACTCGGGGGCTTTCCCACAGGCTCTGTGAGACCCTTTGTGTCACTCTCACAAATATTTGCACACGGATCACTTACATTAGCTTAACCATTTTCTGTTTGCTAGAGTTCTTAGTGTTGAATGTAAATGCTTGGGTCCAGAGCTCATCCCTGAAGTATTTTAATATTTTTGTTTGTAATTTATATGTGCGTACACACACACACTCCTTTATCAGCACCATTGCATCGATAGCCACTTAGATGGAGGGAACCACATAGGATATTAGCAGTACAACTGACATGCCCCAGAGGTGTGTATGATTCTTACGCACTCGATGCCAATAAGACGTGACAGGATACATCTAATGAATTACCTTTAAATTAGAAAGCAGTAAACAAGCCATTATTGGATTAGAGGAATATTAAAATTAGAAGAACGTTACCATCTTTTGATATCCTGTGGCACATTTTTACTAGCTAGGAAATGACACGGGTTACTGCAGAGAGAGAGAAGGTCTCTAGAGAACTGTAATGATTTTCATCTGTGTGAAATAGATTTTTTTTTTAATGCTATTACTTACTGTCTTATGTTTAGATGATGCTGTAGCAGAATGTTTTTTTTCTTGCCTTCTAGTTTCACATTGATGTTTGCTGTATTTTTTTCTGAGTGACTTCAGTGCTTGTGGAAGGTACAGGTTTGATGTATTCTGATAGATAAAAGTTCCTAATTACTGAAGAAAAAACACACGCAAAATGATACAAGAGGCTTGTTGATAGATTTCAGCCCAATACTGAAGAGCTTTCTGCCTTGCCAGGGTGCAGAGACAGTCTGGGTCCATGCCATTCATTCCATGGACCCTTTGCTCGGCTGCCTAGAAGGCTGCTCCAGCTCTGGTAATTCTGGGATATAATTTAAATTGCACAAAAAGATTCCCATTGACTTCACTTAGATTTATATAATTTCCTAAGAACTAGATTACATCCACCGGTTGTCCTGGTTATACGTCTCACTGTGCAGGCGTTACCTGGTATTGCCTGCCAGATGTGACTGCTCTGGATTCGATCTGAATTGGCAACCCGGCGGTGGTACTTGTGTGGAGCAGCTCCTGGTCTCCCCATGCCAATCTTTTATTAACCCAAGGCCAACACCTGCTGTCCCCTCTTGGGCAAGCTGCCCAGTTAAGGACTGGGCTTTGAGTGAAAAGGAGAGAATTTGGCCAGTACTCCTCAAGTGTTAGAAAAAAAGTCCATTTAAGAGGTAAACAGTAAAATATTTGATGGAAAGCAGTTAATTCTCAGGTTCATGTAAAATAAAGTTTCTTATGAAATCTTGAAGTTACTGCACTCTTGCAGTGCCACGTACCTCTGTTGGCCAATGAAAAATTAAACTCTTACTCTAGAAGTAAACTTGAATTTGTGGGTGCAAAAAATTGTTTTGTTTGGAGTATTGATCTTTAATCACACTCTAGGACAAATATTTTATTCTTTTAAACTCACTATCAATATGAATATGGAGCAACAAGATACCTTGGAGTGCTAAGCCTAATTCCAGTCTCCTGAGGAAGGTCTTGATGATACTGTTTTGGCCTGGATTTTGGAAGCATATTCAGAATAAAGAGCTCTCCTATATATATACTTTTCATCCAAGATATTGGATTTTCCTTGTCTCACTCTCACAGTTTATGGCCCTGGGACTCCTTGCCCCGTCTCAAGGTCTAGTAGGAGAACTCCCTCAGCATCTCTTTTTGCCTTTGAAAAATTTGATAGCCATCATGCAAGCGGTTGTTTTGAAGCTAGTGCCAACCCTGCAGATCAGAAGATCACAGCACACTTTCACCTGAGGTTAGGCAGTGTGATGTGAGCTGCTTTGCAGCGGCAAAGCATCCTGAATACTTGCAAGCTGTGGGGATTTCTATTGGTCTATGAGTCACTGAAGCCTCTTTGCTATTCTAAAGAGGCTTATAAGGAAGAACAAAGGACTGCAGATTTCACCAATTTTGCTTTATTTTATATTTTCCAGCAATTATTTTGGAAAGGCTGTGAGCTGAAAGGCTGATTTTCTCAGACTTGGTACAACTACGCCAGAGTAAATCTCAGATGAAGGAAACTAGTATCAGGTATCTCAGTGACTCAAAAGGTGACCTGTTGTTTTTATTGCCCCTTCTGCTGTGTTTCAATTTCAGTTACACTTTACAGGGAACATCTATGGAATAAAAACTCTGGTGGGGTCAGGCCTTTTTCCTTGGACGATATTTCCCTCTGCACAGCGTCTGTACAAGTTTTTTCCCTCCCTCTCTCCATCCCTTCCTCCTTCCTCTAAAACAACACTTGTGTCACAAGCGCTGCGAGATATAACAACCAAGGATAAATGCATTAATGGGCAGCAATCCCAGCGTTGGTGTTATATGTGGTAAAGTCTGGATAAAGAACTTAATCCCCAAGCCTCGATGCAGAGCTCTTGCCCTTTTCTGTTCTCCAGCCAGCCACTCGCCAAGCAGGACCCAGTCGTGCGTTACGTCCTTCTGAACCAAGGGACATGGTCTAACTGGAGTCAGCCCGGACTTGCTGGTCCTGGAAGCAGCCAACCCCTTCGAAGGAGAAGAGCAGGACTGTGATGCTCTTAAAGCATTTGTAGGCTTTTTTTTTTTTTTCCTAGAAGCATCTGATTAATGCCTGGACATGGATAAACCAGTTAACATTAGCTCTTTTAGCTTTTTAAAACAAATTGCATATCTCAGGTTCATATTTACATAATTCAAGTTATTAATTAATGAGATTGCTTTTCCTAAACTGTGCCAAATTCCCATTTGGTGCAAATTTCAGAGTGTTAATCTCAGTGTAATGGGGGAAAAGGAGGAAATTTAGTTGTCGTGGGCAGCACTGAATGGTGAGTGATTTTTCTTTTCAACAAAATTAAATGAGATTCTTTTTCTCTGAGTCATTTCAGTGCCACCTCAGGTATTCAGTGGGAAATCTGAAAATTCTTAATTGATAGGGTACCCCGTCTTTCATATGTGCATCTCTGGGATTTATACATATTCCAAGTTAATAAAGCTTCCAGCATACATTCTGTGCATGTGTAATTAAGGAATGACTATACTTCGATGTCATTTGCTGTGTTATCTAGATTCCAGTTACAGGAATGATGGCTTTTTATGTTGTTGTATGCAAGCAGGAACATCCCTGCATGAGTGAATCTGTTTGAAGAACCAGGCTGTGGCTGTTTTAGTCTAGAGAACATAGTTACTCTCAGATTTCTTTGCTGCTTCCATTATTCAATAAGAATTATGTGTGTTATGATAGTCCGATCAGCAAATAGAAGTGCCTTGCAGATGTAGATATATTGTGAATTACAGCGGTTTACATTAATAGGAAGGATTTATCTTGTTGCAGTATTGAATTTATGATGCTAAGCTGTGATATTTTCCTGTTTCAGAAATTTTATATTGTAGTGAGCTGATATCAGGGTGATAAAATAAATGTTTCTTTAATTTAAGCCACTGTAACATGCTAATAATTTTGGAGACAGGAAGAGAAATGCTTTATTTCAGAAATGAATATAATGCATCCGTATTACAATTTCCTAGCAAAATTAATTTAACTTGGACTCCTAAATGAAACTTCTTGTTTCGTTTAAACTACTAAACAAATGTGATTGAGGTCTTTAATGGAAGTATGTTTTCGGACACAAGCTGTGGGGTTAATATGCCCTGCTTAAATTAGTCTTTGGGACTCTTTGTTCCCTGTAATTCGGAAAAGGAAATAGAGAAGCCATAGCTGTTGGTGACGGTCCTTTATCTGGGCACTCAGGCAGCCCACACTCCTCACTCATTTCTTTCCAATTTCCTGGCAAATGCTCAGCAGAAAGAGTTACTAGAAAGAAAGGAGGGGTTGTCTCTTCCCCTTTACTGTCTTGTCTTCTGGCCATTGCCGGGGACCGTGGCAATGCCAGAGCTGTATTCAGGATATCCGTTTGCCCTATTCCTAGAACATGCGATTGAGTGTGAGCGAAATCTTCGCGATGCCCCACAACTCTCTTCCACTGCCACCTGCCCGCTCCACGCATCAGCCCCTGAGGGGGAGTGGGTGAGCCCTCCCCGCACGGCTCAGGTACGCTGCCCGGGTCCTGCCTTGTCGAGGACGCAGGGAAGGGGCTTCTCCTCCGCCACGCTCGTGCGTCTGAGGGGAGAGAGAAGGTGGTTGTGGCTGGCCTGCTCTGAAACCCGGCTCTGGGGCCACAGCACTGCTTCCTCCCCAAGGGAGAAGCGGGGATGCAGCGAGCCAGTGAACTTCATGTTGGTCAGCTGGTGGTGCTGCTATGAGGCTAAACCTTTTCCTCTTTGTCTGTACGCAGCTGTGCCTCACTCCACGAGTGTTTTATGGGTTTCACTGGAATTGGCCCAGCATGAATATGGGTAGCTGTAGAAGACTGATCCTGCCTGCGTGGTGGGCTCGTGTTGACTGCATTACAATTTGTACTGAGCGCTGTCAGTTTAATGACTGTGAAGCACCATGGTTAGAAGTCAAGTGCTATAAAATTTTCCCCAAACACACATCTACAGCAGTGAGTGGACTTGCGCATAAAAGAGGCCATTGAACCTGAAAGAAGATTAGTAATTTTGTGGAATATAGAAATATTATCAAATGTGTGTATTCCTGTTACATTACTCAGTTAAACAGTGTCTCTGAACCTTTGAGTTAATATTCATTATTTGGAAGATATCAGAGAGTATTTGACATTGTCTTCTTTAGCTGAAAGGTACTACTGGAGTAACAGTTTAACTGTGGAAATACTTACCAATTATAGGGTATATAGGCTTAACTGGGGCTGAAGGGGAAAAAATCAATTATTTTGATACTAAATTGTTGCCATATTTTTCATGTGCTGCTAAAATGATTCTTTTTGCTTTTGTTTAATAATAGATCTGTTTCTGTTCAGGCACCATTAAAAGAGCAAAATTTTGCTAGAAAAAATTACTTTTAAAAGCCTGCACTGATTCTCTTAATTTAAGAGAGTACTGGGTGAAAAAGATTCTCCCTCCTTTTCTACACCACATTGATGTGGAGGGATGGATCTGAGGTGAAGCAGGGCAATTCCTGACAGAATTAGTGTAACCTTCCACCTGAGAAATGAATAGGTTCATCTGGTTCTTTAAGTCTTAGAAATTAATTGGTATTGAGCTTATCCACATACTTAATAACATTTCCCTCCAGAACATTTCCTTCCTATAGATGTTTCTAATGTATTTTTGTGATATATATTGTGGTTTAACAATAGAGACAGAATCCCTACACCTTTAAGAATAATTACTAAGTCTGAAAAAGGCGCAGCAACTTTAAATGCAATTACTTACTCTGCCAACGTGCATCATTCCCCTGTGACACGTTTCAGGTCATGCTTGCTCTCTTGCTGTGCCCTAGGCCGAGGTGAGCTGTGGTGATGGGGGGATGAAGGGGTACCTGCATGCAGGTGGCTGTAGGAGTGAGAAGGAAACCAAGATATTTTCAGGAAAACTCTTGTTTTTTGCATGTGTTACATGTTCTTCTTCTTAAACAGAATCTTCAGCAGTGAATAAACTATTACTGTTGCTTCTTGCTTGGAAATGTAGTGGAGACTGGCAGCTATTTGTAATTAGCACATTTGGAATATACATAATAGTATTACGGCTGAAAACTTGATACACCTTCTGTGTTTTCCTCATCTAGGAGGAAAAATAAAGGCTGAATAAAGCCAAACTGGTTTTGCTTTAAATGCTTCTTTTCTACAGAAGTAACATCTTCTGTTACAGTTAATAAGCACTGTTGTCTTTTGTTTAAATTCTTTGTTACAGAGGCTTAGAGAAAGAGGGCTTTAATAATAAAAAGACCTTCTCTGGAATGTCTGTCTGATAATAGCCTGTAAGATTTAAGAATAATACTGTAAAATAATTGGTTTTCAAATGAATAATTATGTATAACTAATTGGAGGGCAAATGGAAAATGCGCATCCTCCAGACAAACGTAGTGTGTCTCTTTAAATACCAAACAATGTTTTCTTCTATTTTTCCCATACTCAAAGACAAAAATAATATCAAATCTTGTTCAGGTTGTACTTAAATATGACCAAACTGATAACTGCATTATTATAGAGAAGGGCAGGATAGCTGGAGGATATGTACAAGGTGCATTAGTACCACAAATAGAAGCTGATTTACTTATTGATAGTAGAGACACGTTTTAGTCACTTTATAGAATTAACAATTGATCAGCTTGTTAGGTTCTAGTTCTTCATAAGCACAGCATGTTTATTCATTATTGTCATTACATGGTGCAAGCAGCTGAGGTCATGATTAGTAAGGTAAAATCTAAAAATATTTGAACTTGCCTAAATTCAACTTTTACAACAGGCAGTTTTTGAGCAGTGCACTGATTCTCACTTTTCAGAAATAAATATGACTTATACCTGCCTGGTTATTTTGCATTTCATTTACATTTTTCAGAACCATCAGGTCTATTTGTTTTCCAAATGCCAGGGATTCAGTCTTGTAAAAGTGTAATAAGATGGGAAACATAAAAGCATTACTTTCAGATTGCCTTGGTCACTGTAAATATATATCGATATATAGTATTGCAACTGATAAACATGCTGCTGGAGGAGAATGGAAAGCTGTTATTCCAATAAATATATTCATGATTGTTTGTTACTAAGTGTAAGTTATATTTTCTAAATCAGCATTGACTTAAGCTTGAGTAAACTCGATAGCAAAAATTCCCACAGAGGCTTCTCCTGCTACATAAGACTAATATATTAAAGAAGATAAATAGTCATTTTTAAAATTTATTACACAGTAGGATTGAACACAAGAGGAAACCATTTTACAAATCTGAAAGTTAAGGTCACCCTGAGAAGAAAAGGACACTTAAGATGACTAGAAAAAGTCTGCTTCCTCAAGAAATTGAGATTCAAAGTTTACTTTTTTCACTGTGTCTTTTATAAAGCTTTAGGATCCCAAGTGTAAAACCAGAGTCTGTTTTGATGTGCAAATATTTCAAAACTGTATAGTGCATAGGCATTTAGACCCTCGCATCTAACCAGTGTTAGAGCTTCCAGTCTCTTAGTTCATTATGTACTATGAAGCTTTTTGATAGTGTTTTTTATAATATAATTCAGTATTAGGGATGGACTCTCTAAAACATTTAATTGAACTTTTCTAATAGTTTTTAGTATTTTTTTCCCTTTTCTTTTTCTATTTATAAGCTTTTTTAAAAAAAATCCATTATGTATATTTTAGTCATACTGAACACCACTAAGCTTTTGGTTCATAATTCAGACTTCTAGGAGTATGATGATGTGTTCAATAGTATTTTCTTAGGACTTGTTAATAAAATTAATGAATTATTTTTCTATTAGGCTGTCTTATCTTAGCTAATACTGCTCACTTGTTTGAGCTGTAGAGAATCAGGACAACATTGATTTTCTTTAAGAGATGAATAATGAAAGATCTACATTCTTAAATATGTAGATAAAGATAAGTGACTTAATTAAAAAATTATCAGTGGAAGGTAGTAAGGTGAATTAGCTGTTTCAATTTGTTATATATGTCAATATGCTGTAACATAACCTGGAGTATTACATAAAATCCATTTATGATATCTTTTTCTTTAACTTTCAGTGTGATTTCATAGTGTCTTCAGTTGATTATTCTTCTGAAAATTGCTCATGTGTTGGGAATGTTAAATTCTTGGAACTATCTGCCCCAACTTCAGCTTATGTAGGCCTTGACTCTGCAGATGTTTAATGTCCAGTGCAGTGCAGCCTGATGAAAATAGTTCCACTCTGATCAATAGTAATGTTTATGGGCTTTGTCTTTAGTGGTGGAAGTCAGGTTGCAAGCCTGATTGTTTTTCCAGTGACTGGCAAATTCTGCTTTTTGATCACATGTGCTATGAATATCAGAGTTGGCAAAATTCCAGGCTAAATTGCTTGCTATTTTTTGACTAGCTTTACAAATTATCCGTGATGAAAAAAGGACATCTTGAGGCCTCCATCTTTCATTCAGTGTTGCTTTTTATATCATATAGATCTTGTCTAGAGTATAGAGGAGGAGCTGTTAGGAGGAGCTGCTCTATTAAGACATGGTAGTTGATATTATTAAAGGAGGAGATAAACAGCCTTCTGCTGGAAGGGCTGTTGTGTGTCACAAATTCTTTGGGGTTTTTTTGGTCTCACGTAATAGAGCAAGCACCCACACAAGTTCCATTGGTGGATTCCCTGCTGGGAATAATTATGTATATAGTACCGTGCCTTGAATAAGACTTTCACAATTCTCATGCTTAAATTCTAAGTGCCTCTCAAGTCATGCTGGTTTTCAAGCTTGAAGATCCTGTTTTTCAGAATATATTTTTTCCAATCTCAGTGCAGCTACAAATACATCATGTGACAAGCATATCTGAGCTTCTGCTTCAGGCCCTTGGGTCACTGCCTTTCTCTTGCAAATGCATTGTCCAACAGTTGTTTTGAAGGATAGATATTCCTATCTTTTCTAAAAATCTCTGATAGTTTTCTAGGGTAAGACAACAGCTGGTTCAGAAAGATTTTTATATTTTGCCTTTTCCTAATGCTAGACTCATGGCTGTCCTGTTTGAAGTAATTCAGTTGGGTCATGAGAAAGAGGGGCATGTTGTTGGTAGGTCATACTTACAGTGGGAGGGAATTGGAAATAGACTAGAAAATCTCTGGGAAAGGTATTGGTTGGTAGATAGGACATGAGCTAAGAAGTCTGTTAGGATGTCTCTGTAGAGCTTCCATGGGATGGTTTGACAATACAGTGTGTGATTTGAGCAGACAAATTTAACTCTTTGAGATTCTACCAGGAAACGCCCTGCCAAACTGTGAAACATTGAGAATAGACCCGTGCTTCAGGCTGTACTTTGTTTTGTCTTGGTTTTATTCATTTTGTCTTGCTTCAGCTTTTGATTAAACATAATACTTGTGTCAATGAAATGAGTAGCAAACACCTGCCATGTTATGGATTTTGCTATGTTAGGAGTAACGGACGGGAGCCAGTGTTTCTTGTTTAGAAGAGGAAGACTGCCAGAATCAAAGATGTAAATAAGAGCCAAGGAAAATTAATTGCAAACCTGTCAAGTCTGGTCTGTCTTTATTTTTATTACATGGTGCTCAGCAGATCTTTTGTAGAGATGTTTTTTTTTTTTTTTTAAATAAACCTGCTCCTTGTGCGAATTCAGCTGAAACTTAACCAGTCACAGCAAAGATTCTGTTACTGGTCTTCTGTGCCAGGGGAACAATATCCGGAATTTTGTTTTCACTCTGAAACATATTTGCTCTACACTGTGCAGCACACGGACAGGATGTGGCTGTGGTTCTGTACTCTGGGACACGAGACTCAGGAGGCAGGTGGGCCAGAGGTGTCTGGTGGATGAAAGCTCCAAGGGGTCCCAGATAGCTTACAGCTGTGTCTAGACTGTTGCAATGGGGTTTAAGCCAGGCTTGAGCACCATATTCAGAGAGCTCTGCTAACATAACATAGATCCAAGCATAGAGCAACAATGACAGCACCAAACCCAGCCTACTATCTCCTCAGTGCAACACTTCTGCCTCTAGCCTGAATGCTGACAAATAATACGCGGGTCTTGGCTCTTCACGCGACAGCCAGCCTGCTCTTGATCTCTCCCTGCACTTCTGGGTGTCTGCTGGAAGAAGTTGCACTGTCGTTGAATGATCTATTTGACACTAAATCCTCCTGAGTGGAGAACAGGAAGCTTCAGAAAGTAATACTTTCCAGTTAGGGCGACTATCATAGGAATATTCCATGATTAAATTAGAAATTTTTCATATTCTTGAAGACCAGATATTGAGACCTTCAGGTTAAAGAGGCAATAGATTATTTATGCAATATGGCTATTCTCAGGTAATAAGTTGTATGGTGCTATTGCAAGCAGAGAAATAATTAGGAATTATTGTACAATTGAGTAGTCAAATTAAAAAGGACAAAATCACGGTTTAAGAAACCAGCTGTCTTTGGCTGGAGTGCAAAAATAATTTAAAATGATAAACCACACCCTTCACTGGGCCATTTATTCTGTTTTATGCAGTAGTGTCAGTATACCAGGCAAGTTACGCTGTCTTTCTGACATATAGATGTTATAATACACTTCATACTCACAAATACCTTCTCAAAATCATACACTCTGAATGAAGCTGAACAGATAAATATCCAAATATTTATTCTATTTGTTCAAAGCCATCATCTTAGAAAAAGATAAAGGACCAAGAGGGTAAAATAAGGATGGTTGCACCCTCTTGAAAATGTCCTTTGGGTGCCCACCAGTGTCTGTGAGCAGAGAAGGGAATTTTGACCATTGTCTGTGAATTCCAGGGCAGGATAGAGGTGGGCAGAACTTCATCCCTGGTTGAAAAGCAAAGTACTCAATTGGCAGTAGATAGCTATGTGAAAATAAGTGGGGTTTGCCTGAATTAGTGTGAGGCACAGCTCTAAATTAAAAGTCTGTATATTTCTTTTTGGATGCAGTGGTACCCTCTGGTGAGTGAAAGTTTGGTTATCTGCAGCCTCTCTTGCTAATCTTGGCCAAAATGCTTGTTGTCTGCAAGGAAGGGGTTTCACTTGGAGGGAGGAAAATATAAACCCAGCAAGAGATTTTTTTCATGCCCCACCTTTGTTTTTTTTCTTCTTTTTAAAATTAATGTTGCTATTTTTCATTTAATTAGTGACAAGTATTAAAGTAAAAGACCTAGCAAATTCCTGCTATGGTCCCTGAGATATAGTGCATTTTTAATAACAGCAGTTTTTAATCTAAAACAGTCCTGTCATTGTCTCTGCTAATAGCCGGGTTTTTTTCAGTCTCTGTGGCTGTCTTGCCTAATGCCAGGCTAAGGAAATGCTTTGTGCAAAACCCCTAGAATTTGAATCCGTGATGCAACCACTCCATAGACCTCTTTAAAAATGTATCTCACAGTGCAGGAGGCTCAGATGGGAACAGTTAAAGTGAGAGAGTTTCACTTTGTGTTCCAGTTCATCAATCTTTAAAAAGACACTAGTAGGTCAAATGGGTCTAACACTAATCGATTTACAAGAAAAATACCTTTTTAAAGCGAATAACAATTCATCTCCAATGGGCAACTGAAAAAAACAATAAAAAGATAAAATTCGGCCACGGGGGTCCTGGTGGGGGGTACTTAATTAGCTCAGCCCCTCACACACTCTTTAGTTAGTCATCCACTAGAATCCATAATCCAGTCTGATATATTTTTTATAGTCCGTTACATTTTTGTTCAGTTATCTCTTACTGAATCTGAGTACTTGACATTTCACTAATGCCTACCCTCAAGAAGGGCATCCCTCCTTGGCTTTGAGGACAGGATCCCTGCAACGTGATAACCACAAAGCGTGTCTGTCTTACAGTCTGCTTACCTAAGGCTGCTTGCTATTTAACTGCACCTTAAGAGCACACATCAGGTATTGCCTGGTCACCACCCCAAAATGCAAATATCTGTTGAACAGCACTTCAACAACAGCACAACAGAACATCAGCAGTTGTCTCAGGATCTAGCAAAGTGCTCATGACTGATTTTGTTTTCCTGTAAGGATGGGTGACTGCATTTGAGTTACAACCAGCCCACTGGCAAAGGTGTATGTGGTAACAGGGTGGAAGTAAATGAGGCATGTTGAGGGTATATTTTCATGCGATTATCACTGGGGAAGACTTCTGGAAAGTTTTATGTGAGATGGAGGGTCTGTAGTTGCCTATCAGAAATCACAGAGAGGTAGTATTGACTGAGACATTTAATACCTGCTGCTAATTCTAATATGATTGAAATTTGGAGGTTGCTCTCTTTATTATAGTTAAGTTTGACTATTGTTTCCCCCAGGACAGTATTTACTGTTCATTTACTATGAAATGAAAAAAATGGGTATTGTGGAGATCTGAAAGACAAGATTCTGTGAATAGTCAGAGATATGGAAGACTCTTGCAATGTGTTTCATTTAAAAAAAAAAAAAAAAGTTCCACAGAAATAACTGAGTGTCCACCCCAACGTAGCTGAAAATACTAGTTCTTACTCAGATTCCAATATCCATAACATCATACAAGCTCAAGAAGCACAATCTACAGAAAGAGAAATGGTGGTTATTTTCTTTAACTCTGCCATTGTGAACATGAGTGAAGACAAATTATATCTGGGAGACGTGAGGGGAAACAACTGTCAATATGGGAGTAAAACTGGAGGCTGTTGTAAAAGGACAGTGCTCTAGGAAACAGAAGGTGGAGAAAATCTTCAGAGAGAGATTTGTAAGGGGGGGAGAGCAGGCCAGTGTTGGCTGTGACAAGGTGTACGAGTCAATCGACACTCAGCTTAGTGGGTGACTACCTGTGGCAGGCTTTGTGAAAAAATACCAAATATGGTTCCGTTTTTCATGTTTTGTTTCCTCACCTCTCTGGCAAACAGTATCTCATTATTGTAAGAGTGAACTAACTGTGCCACTAAGTTAACATTTTTTCTGTGAATCTTGAGATTTCTTTTCACGAAGTCCCAGTTTCCTGGATGAAAATAATTGGAGGATATTTTCCTTTTATGTTTTCTAATTATTTTTAAGAGAGCTAATAGCTCTCTAGTGGTGATGAAAAGATTATTAAAAGCTGATTCTTGTCTACCCTGAAAATAAACAAACAATCAACAATTTATTACTTTCAACAGATCTCACGTCTTTAAGGCAATCATAATTGCCTTCAAGTGAGGCAGGGAAAGTGTGTGTGGGGGTTCCATACCTCATTTCCAACCCTGAGCATTTCAAAGTCTAATCAAAATTATGCCATGTACTCTGCCCCCAGCTCCTCCCATCAATCATGTACATGCTTATGTGATCATGAACTGGCTCGTGCATGAATGAAGGAGCAATAGAAAAACAAAAATCCATCCTAGCCAGATTGGGAAATGGAAGCCTAAAGTTCAGCCTTTTCTGACCTTTGTGAAAAAGAAAATTTTTATTATTATTACTATTTTTTAAACAAATAATGAATAAAGTTTCTAACTTTAGCCATGAAGAAGACATGTTCTTACTTATTCGAAGCGTGGCTGTGGTCTTATTTGAGTCAGAGTAACTGATTGATCATCCTGTATGGAAACATGTCATTACTTCAGCTGTGGCAGATACTGGAAGGAGGACCCTCTGACATTTCAGGTGTCTGAGGGAGAAATACCATGCCAACACCTTCTCTTACAGTTTCTGAAGAGCAGTTATCAGCTTGCTGTGACTGCTGCTGACCTGTCTGGGTAGTGCAGGGACAGGAAGGTGCCTAGGACTAGTCTCATTTCCAATCCCTCAGCACCTTTTGAGGTTTGCTCCTTTGTCACTGCAACAGAATCCAGAGCTCAATCGGGCTTCTTCATGCCTGTGAAGGGATGAAAACAGCAGGCAGCAGACAATTAACCTGCTCTAAATAGGGAGACTTTATTTCACCATTGATCACTATGTAACTTAGGTGGGGTCTCTTTCTCTACTTCCCAGCCATTCTCTCGATGCTCACACACATGCTGCTGCCAAGCTGCTGAACTTCCCAGAAGAGGCAGGGAGAGATGTTGTGCAAACAAGAAACAGAGAGGGCTGAGAAGGGTTGGGGAAGGAGGCCTGAAGAATTGGGCTGGAAGAGAAAAGTATGAAGGAAATCCCTTCTGGAGGTGAGGAAGCAAATTGTAATTTATGGGACTTCTGAAATTCTTTTGCATCAGAGCATGCGGTAACTGGTACTGCTGAAAATTAAAATACCTGAGAGAGGGTGTTTCCTTATGTATTCATATTGGAATTTTGAATTTCTCTAGTTACAAGGAGAAAGACAAGGGTCTACAGGAGAAAGGTAGAGTCCCTGGTCAGTGGTCGTCCAGGGCAACTAAATCAGCTAGGGCATGCTGCTTACACATCACAAATGTTGCATCTTTGAGATCTGTCCAAGTTTTGAATTTGCCTTTTCTTCTGGCAGTCTAATATTGATTAGGCCACAGGACTGGTGACTCAGGAAATAATCAACAGATATATCTATCTGCTCATTTTTCTTCTTGACTCAGTAGTAGGCTGCTGTCAGGAATTAGAAAACCTTCTATGACTCCTGGTACCTGCACAATACAAGCAGTGCATGGCTACAGGCTCACCCCGATCTCTCAAACTCAATGAGAGCTAAATGCCCATACCGTGATTGTGGGGCTCCAGTTAGCTCCAAACAAGCAGATACTTCTCCATGGTGCAATTCTGAGCAGAGATCAGAGTTCAGGACTCAAGACCAGTGCTGTCAGCGCTGGAATAGGAATTAAGTTATCCCTAGCTCAGAGAGTGCTGTGTACGTCAGTGCAGGTGCACTGTGGGATGGTCAGTACTTCCATTCAGCATGATGTTTTAAAACCAAAGACAAGCAAATACAACTTTGGGATTGGTTCTGAATATGCTTTTTTTCCTTTAACTAGGATCAGGATTGAACAACATTGGGTTCTCCTTTAAAGTGCAATTGTTTATTGACCCAACTCCAAGTGTTCATGCCATACGAATGCCTTGCTAGCTTATTAGCAGTATTTTGCCTCTGCCATTCAATTATAGAAAATGAGGAATGATATTATGCTTTATTTAGTAACAGTTCCTGAACTGATGGGCCAGGAACCTGGTTCTGGAATTTTCCTATTCAGTAGAGCAATGATTTTTTAAAGTAACTTGAGGAACAGGCTCTGATAAGCAAACAGTGTTTTCTAACATTGAGAAAAGATCTCCTCTCACAGCATGAAAGTCAAGTGACAAAACAAGATCGAGAAGCTGGATTACAGCTCTTTGGTCTGTGTCTCATCCTCCCTGTGCAAGTTTTGTTCTTCTATATTGCCACAATAAATTCTGTATGCTGGGGGCAGAATTTTCAACCAATCCCCAAGATGACTGTGTTGTCTTTGTACAAAAATGGGAATATCAAAAATGTTACCTTTCAATTTGTTAGTAGTTATCCTATGTACTACCCTGAGACCGACAGAGCGAAGAGAGATAGCACGCTACAAGATATTTTGTTATTGGCTTATGTAGTTGATAACACAGGTATTAAAAATGTGCATTCAGTGCATAATTACACTTCTGGAAATTTAGTGCTGTATTTATGAAATGCTTTTCCTTAGAATACTTTAATAATTGGCTAATGAGTCCCAAGTGGAACAATTATCCCATATACTCAGACAGTTGGGATTCTTCATCAGCCCATGTGCATCCACTGCTCATAAAGCATGTTTCTGTTCTAAAAACAAAACTAGCTATTCTGTGCTTTCCTCTTGGATTGTTTCATGAATTGAAACAAAAGTGGATACCAGATTACATTGGTGACACAGAAATGGACAGACCTGGTTGCAGTCAGGGCCTAATACAGCTTAGGGAAGGGTGAGTGGACATGCTATAACTATTTACTGTGAATGAGGTGTTTTGAGGAATAATAAGAGAATATAGTATTCTAATGCAGTAGAGTTGGAAAGAACCAGATTTGGATGCATAAGGACCCTGAGAACCACCAGAAAGGTATCTAAATATAACACAAGCTGACCCTGTCTGCATGAGAAAAAAATCAATGTGTGTAGGAGGTATTTTCAGTTTCTTTCTGCCACAGTTTTCCTTCACTAACCTCTGACTTGTTGACTGTCTGTGACAGGATACTGAGGATGACATTGTGAACAGTGACTACCTTGCATTTATATTCCAGTTTGTTTTTTTTTTTTTTTTTTTTTCTCCAAGCCGTAAAGAAGATGTAGCCCTGTTACAGACCCTGAGCAAACATGCCATCCAGTCCTATGGCTGGAGAAGGGAACCTTGACCATCCCATAGGTGCTCAGCCAATTTTAAAAAAGAGCCTCCATCGAAGCAGGCTCCATGAGTTTTCTGAGCAGCTTGTACCACTAGTTTCCCACACTTAGATACAGAAAGTTTCTCCTCGTGCATACACCAAATTATCTTTGCAGGGCACTTAGTTTATTTTTATGCTATTTGCAGTAGCTATAGTGAACCACTTAGTCAGTGATGATCTACTACTTGCATGTGAGCCCTGGGCTGGCCACCAGGCACCCAGAACAGGTCTGGGACCTCCCAGTGCATTATCCAGAGGCACAAACTGACATGAGGTCCCCTCCTTGATCCCTTCCCTCCCTCCATCCTTCCTTCCCCTGAGCAATCTCTGCAAAATAACCTACCACTTCACCTGGATCCCTGGTGAGTGGGAAGAAAGTTGAGTGACCTGCTCTATAGCATGTCAGTTATGTTTTTCTTCCATGGGAGAAATTAAATTCCTCCATCAACTCAGGGTATAAAAACCAGTGTCTTACTGCTCGAGATGATCTGTGCAACAACTTTACTGCTTTGGTACCTGGCAGGCAAATTTTGCAGTAGGGGAAAATGGTTATTTGCCTTGTCTGAAACATCCTGCTGAAGAGATTTCCTTCAAAGATGCTTCTTTCCATATTTTTTAACGTGCTGCCTGCTTTGTGCAAGTACTGCTCTGCTTCTGGGAGGTCAGGTGGGAGTGGAGTGGGGCACTGTTTCCACTCTGCCTCCTCTTTGAACAGGGTTGAAGCAATTCTTGTGCTTCCTTGAACACAGTGGTTGCAAGTCTGCCCATCTCTTAAGCAGGCCATACACGAGGGGGTGGGGAAGATTCTGAGCAGTAGTGAGGGACTGAAAGAACCTGGATAATCACAATGAAAAATTCTCTCTGATAAATGTAGTTGAAAGAGTTGAAACGCTGGGCTGTAATGAGGAGATACGCTACGTTGGCTGACCAAGTTGGGAAGTCTGTTTGTGCAATCTTAAAAAATGAAACCTTGATAGCAATATTTACCTCTTCAGGCGTTTACTTTGGCAGAAGAGTTCTTTGTAGGATGGTGATGAATAATAAATAATGCTGCATGGAGAAAAGGGTCTATTCTGACTCTACTTTACAGCTAGAATAGCTGTACTTTACTCTGGGCAGTCTTGTTGGTCTAGGCTGAATTTTTCCTGGAGAGATGTGGACTCAGTTTGAGTTGAGAGAGCAGGTGCTAAACATTTTCCTAAAATTGAATTTTCTAAATGAGATTCTATTTAATTTAGGTGATCCTCTCATACACAGAGATTATACTTCTGAACTGTAAGTGATCAATTATTTGTGCCAGCATAACTCATATCCTTCATTTGCAATGTGACTACTTCTTGTCATGTAAATACATTTGAAAACTGTGAGTTCTGGTGACTACAGGTCCCCAGAATATACACTGGAGTTACTGTATATGAAGAACCTATCATTCTCTTGCCTGGAGGAGACCTGAACTAGCCCCTGTAGTTTGCATTGCATCAGGTTCTGAGTAGACAACTGACTCGTTCTGCCCCAGTAGAGAAGACAACAGCTTCAGTTTCAAACTCTTCCTTACATTGTGTGAACTTGAGATCTTCTGGCAGTCTTCTAGTTATCACATTCAGTTCCTTGCTTGGATTTTTTTTCTGATTCTGTGCACTGTTGTTATTGCTTCTGTGTGACCTGAACTCCACAGGATTAAACTTGGTGGCCATAAACTTTCACTTAAAATGAGTCCAACTGAAAAAGGCTTTCCAACAGAGCATACACTCAGCTCACTATTCTCACACTGGCAGAATTACCTGAAGAATGCTACAGTGACTGGGGCAGAGAATTAGGGTAGCTTAGGCATATTTCACAGTCCTTCCAGCACATCCTCTTAACATGCCCACAATGGAAGGTTTGTCCTCATCTCCGAAGGAGACAGTGAAGACAGATACACCCTAGAGAACTCCAAATGCTGGTGAAGACAGACACATTTCCCCCAAAACACATGGCACATAAGATGTCTCTGTGTGTGGATGGTCCAGCTGCTGATGTGTTCAATACCTCATGCTATGTGGATATAATAGCAGTTCAGTACTCCCTTCTTAGGAGGCTGTGGGTTTTATTTCCTTTAGCTCTCATTGGCATTATTTTCTTTTCTTCCCCACCTCCTCCATTTGCCTTTAAATGAGATTTTGAAATATTCCTGTGGAAGGGACTGACTAATGGTGACAGACTTGGTGGCCATCAGTGGAGACCGATGTCATAAATGGGAAGTGGTATTATTGAGAAGCACTTACAAAATTGCAGATGAATCATGTTGGGAGTCTGCTGGGGTCTGAGAGGTGCTGGAAACTGCTGCAGCCCCTCTGTGGTTTTTAGGCTACATGCCTGTCTTAAAAGTGAGGAAGCAGTCTTGCAGTTTGGTAATACCTCGTTTAGCCAACTTTCTTGCTGTCTGAAGAGCCTTCTCACTTCAGTTTGCCTTATGCTGTGGAGCTTGGTGTGATTTGGCCTCCCTCAGTGATAACTGTGGAAGAGTAAATGCAGCAGAAATGTTGATGTTGCTTCTGGGAGTAAAGGGTAGAGGAAATGGGCTCAATAAGTTTTGCTTTCTTGCACTGTGAGAATACTCTTAATGTTACTACATGCAAAATTTTGTGTCCTTTCTCAGTTTGCCGAGTGCCTTCCTACCTGGTGTACCTGTTACTTTTTGTGAGCAATGATGGGCGGAACTGAGATGTTTAAGTGCTTTACTTGTCCCCATGTGATGTGTCAGCCAGGTAGACAAGCAGGATATATGAGGAAGGAACACGAGGTACAAGCTAGAAGGTTTGTTACCTCTGCTTGTTGTATTGATAAAGATCATCTTTGGTTACTGTACCTTCTGAGGTTCACTTCAGAATACCTGATGTTAAGAAATTGGCAGTTGTGATAAATAATAGAAGAATTTTGCTTTCGCTAAAAGTAATTAAACAATTGCTTCTTAGGCTAAAGCTATTATTAGTACAGTGATCCAAATTTTAAGAAAAATAAAAGACTTTACTACTGGGAAAAGAAAAGGGGGGAATTGATCTGAGGAAACACCAACCCAACAGCCCCCCCCCCTTGGGATGCTCACCAGATGATCCATATCAAAGGGTGGTAACTCCGTTGCAATGGAATGAGAAAGAACAGAATGGGCCATCTCTGGTATCCCTTGTCCTTGAGATAAGAGAGGAGCTGAAATCACTGAGCCATAAAAGACAAAGGAGCTGCAAATTGGCCCAGGCTTGAAGGACAAGGTGTATGTTACCACAGGACTGAAGAAAGAAGAAGATAAGATTGTAGAAGAAGCCAGGAGGCGTGCCGAAGGTGTTGAAACCGGTAGCTGTGTGGAGAAAAGGGGGTTTGAAAGTTAAACAATTTGGTGAGCCTGGACGGAGCTGCGACTCCTCGGCCACCCCAGCACTGCATTTGGTCTCTTACCTTGATAAAGATTCATTAATCCATATTTGGATGTGATTTTCCTTAATCTACCTATAACAGCAGTGATGCAGAGAAGAGCTGCATGATGGATTTAATAGTGCAAAGCCTTCCAAGGAGAGGCTTCCTCCATCCCACGGATGTGGAAGTTGGGGACGTGATGGTGGGCTGTGAGCAGCGAGTGTGGGCAGTGATACTGGAGAGCGGAGGGCGCTTTCTTCTCTCAGCAAGAAACCTAATGAGATCAGATGCCTAGAAGCAGAAGCTGGACAAACTCAGATTAGAAATCAGGTGCAGTGTTTGAAGTGAGGTTAATTAACTGTTGGAATAATTTAGCTGTGGTGAATTTACTGCCACTTGAAGTCTTCAGATCAAGCTAAAGTTACGTGACCTGATGCAGAGATTTCTGGGTGAGGGCTGAGGGACTGAATTCAGACTCTAAACCCCATTATTTCCCTCTGGCCCGTTTCTTTAGGCTCACCCTGAGGAGGCAGGGACTGGCCGTTGAGATGGAGCGGGAGGCCACCAGCCCAGCACCACCTCCTGTGGAGGGTGAATGAAGGAATCCTGCGACAGCAATGTGTTAATATGATTAATGACAAAACTTAATTTGCATGGACAGTTCATTCCTGCACAAAGGAGCTCTGGCAAATTAAAGGCTTCGCGGCAGGCGGGGCGGGGGGGGGTGCCTCGTCGGGGATCACTCTGAGGGCCAGGCTGGCTCCGGCGGGGAACAATGAGAGGGGTTCGGCGGAGAAACTGGTGCACGTTGTACAGAGGAGATTTAATGAGATTCCCGGGTAGTGACAAAAGTTGGAAGTGTTTAATATCTCGCCGCTGAATTATGCATGCGGCCTGGGCCGGGGGCAGCTCCGCCGGGCTGTGGGGCTAGAGCGGGCGGAGGCGGCGGGCTGCCGCCAGGGGGCAGCAGCGCCACGCCGCAGGGCCGGCGGCCGCCCGCCGCCTTCAGGGAGGCCGGGCCCGCGCCGCCGCCTCGGCGCGCTTCGGAAACAACGAAAATAAAGTTACTGCCCACGGGCAAAACGATTTCCCCACGCACACCCGCGGCCTCTAAACTGCTGTGGGACTGCCAGGCCGGGCCGAGGAGTGTCACTTTTCATGTATCGGCTGTACCGTGAGGGGCAGCGCCTGCCCACCAGCCTGCGGGCCAGGGGCGAACTGTGGGATAAAGGGGCTTTTGGAGGGATATCACGAAATATACGTCCTGTTTATAGTCATATAGCCCCGGTGTGGGCGGTCTGCGTTAGTTCGCTGGTGTGTAACAGGTGGAACTGGCCAAGCAGGTGTTGGCTCTAGCTCGTCTCTTGATTTTTGTCTATTTCCCCTCAAACTCAAACAGTGGCACTTTTCAAACACACACAGTGAACAGACTAGATCTCTTTTTTAAACTCTGCTAAGAAATTTCAGATATTACTCTGTTTTCTCTCAGTTCTTTATTCAGTAGGATGTATGAGTTTAACAGGTGGTGTTAAACTCACTCTCAGGCAGGCAAATCGCCCTGTGAGCTATGTGGTACCCATACTTGCTTACATTGTTTTACAGAAGAGTCTTTTAAGGGATGCGCTGCCTTTATTTTCAGTGAGGAATTATTGAGAATGGAGAAATTAAGGCCTTTTAAATATTTAATGGATGAAGGTTTTCTAAATTATTTAATAGCTTATTATAAAAGATGGCATAAAATGGTTTTGTAATTTATTCTTTACAGAAAGTAGCTGTAAGAAGAATTTTACAACATGTAAATATTGGTAGGAAAAGTACCTAATTTAAAATGCTATCTTATTCCAGCTGTCAAAGGAATTATACAGTGCCCATACACTTTTAAAATAACTTTAGACCTTTATTGTTTCTGTTCTTGAAATGCTTCTCTGGTGTAGGGAAATGCAATTTATACCCATTTTACTGGAGTGCAGAGGCACAGAGGCAGGTTGTGCTGGGACTGAGGCGCAGCAGATCTGACTATTGCAATTCTCTTTAGAATCCACAGTCGTGGTTTGGACACGTGGATGCCTTAAATACTGACACAGCAGAGTTGTGGGGTCTGGGGCAATTTAAATGCAGAGCAGGGATTATTCATGGTCAGCCCATGCATAAATACTGAGCGTGGAGCCCTTTGCCTCTCCCCCTTCCCCCATCCTCCATTTATTTTCTATAGCTTTGCTAGAGATGGAGGTGGGCATTCAGTTGCCTCCTGGCTAGAGCTTGTATAAAAACAACCCCTTTCTTCATAAGACTGCTTTCCTTGGGTAATTTCTCTTGTGTAAATTAGCCCTGCTGCACTGAAGTCAAGGACTTCAAAAAAAATCCAGTTGTCGTCAGACATATTGTAGTCTCTTAGAAGGTGACGCTGCTGTTTATTCTGTCTAAAGCGGCGCTCAGCTTGCTCATAGGTGGCCAGTTGAGGGGACTGGTGGCCAGTTGGGAGGGCTGGTGGCCAGTTGGGAGGGCTGGTGACCGCTGGTGGGAGCAGCTGCCCTCGAAGGCCATGCTGTCTCAGCAGAGCTCCTGGCACAGAAGGTCAGGAGTGATTTGCTTGTTTGTGCAGCCTGCACAGAAGCAGCTCTGCTCTCCAAAGTAACGCTGTGCCCTGAGATGAGGCAGGGACTGGCAGTGAAACCACTGATCACAAAATACACACAAAAACATGGTTTCACCCTGAGAAGCCTGGATTTCCTTTTACCATTATTAATCAGGTGAGCCTCTCGCTTCTGTTCTGATCTGCCTCCTTTATTGATGTAAAACAGCTGAATCTCTGACTTAAAGTAGCACTTAGGAGTTCACCTTGCAGTCCCCTCAAACAATCCTATTTTCTTAAGAGATATCACTGCCAGGAAAGCACCAGAAATCCCCAAGATGTGCTGGTGGCTGTATAATCTGCCACTTTTGCTGTATCCATTTAACTAGAATGAGTTAGAATAATCAATGCTTCCTTGTCTTTTACCAGTGTTTAACATGTGTTTACAGAACAGGTTACACTAAAGTTAGTATTTACCTGTAATTGCATCTTTTTTTCCTCTCTAATAAAAATTATGGAACAGATAAGCAAGAAAACCTGAGTTACTGTATTGCAATATTGATTTCTACAAGAGCATTGTAAGAATATATTTATTTATCTGTCCAATTATGAAATGGATAAAAATGTCCCACACAACCATTTCAGTCATTATTATATTGAAAAACCTGTTTGTTTGTTTTTTCTCAATAGGCCTTTCGAGGCAAACTGATTTTTTTTTTTTTTTATTATTTTATTTTATGTGTATTTGTGGAAGAAAAGACTAATACAGGATCATAGCACTGTGTACTAAGACATCTCTTTACCCACATTCTGTTTTGATTAGAACTGCTGCATTGCAATTCGGCTCACTCTCAAACTCTCCACAATGGAAAGAGAAGACAAAGTAAAATGTGATTAATTATAGATTGCTGGCCTGGTACCTCTTTAATTCCAGCAATTACTCTATTTTCTCATGGTGTTCTGAACATAAAGGAGCTGACTGTGTTGAGCCAGGGGCTTTCCAGTCCTAAGCTTCTGAAAGGTGTCTGCCTATGTGCTTTTATGACCCCAGAGATGCTTTGCCCTCCAATGCGATAGTGTAATTTTGTGTTTCTTAAAAGCAAATTTCTAATTGGTAAAAGGAAGAGTGTAATGAAGAGAGTGGTGGGAGAAGATGAGAAAAGTTTATTGTGATCACTCTGTAGGTAAAGATCACATTATTATTACTCTCACAAATTGCACTGTGCCATGTTTTCAATAGCAGAAGGTCAAGTTGAGCCCAGGGATAGAAGTAAGAGAACAAATATAAACAATAAAAGCAAAGCGACTTGAATGTCTATGAAATGGAGTGTTTGAGCTCATTATTCTGTGGAACGTGTCAGTATTGCTGCAAAAGTGTTTCCATACAGTGATTTCAAAGTGTAGCTTCTGGGTATAGGTGGGCTGGGTGTGAGTTGTGGTACTGGAACCAAGTAGAGACAAAAGTGTCAGAGGGTGCTATGATGCAGTAATCACACAGATATGATCCTATGGATGTGACCCTACAGAGCCCCTGCTCCTGAGGCAGCCAGGATCCAAGGGCCTTGACCAAATCTTAATGAAGATAATGAAAGATGTTTTCCCCTGTCTTTTAATAATCTCTGGTTCAAACTGTTGGAGGTTTCACATAATCATGTGGAAATCTGTTTGCACTATGGTGGTGTCTTAGACCTTACAGCTTTCACCGCATTAGGGTGGCGAGAGGGCACATGGTTATAAGGATACAGTGAGCTGTGCACATTATATTTATAATTTCTAGTATAGCAAATTCTGCCTTTAGTTAATGTAGTGATATTTCAGAGCTGCCTTATCACAGCTTCTCTGTGTTTTCGGAAATAAGTGAAAAGAGCAGTATGACTGCTGCCTTCTGCCTTGGATTGCACTGTAGATGGCACTGTGAAACAATGATTTTGGTAACAAAGATCTATTTCACAGCACCATTCCAGACGTTAATTGCAGTGTAATATGGCTTTCTTTCTAGGTCCCCAAAGCAAAGGAAAAATTCTGAAATGCAGAAAGGCTTATTTGCTGCCGCAAATGGGAATCTGGAATAACTATGAAAAACACACTGAAATAATTGTGTTTGGAACAAAATTCTTGCAAAGTCCCCAAGGTAAGAGCACTTTTTATCTTTCAAATGACACTGAAGATTTGCTGTGCTGGTTAGCAACAATATCCACTTGAATCCAACAGAGAATGAAGGCTTGACATTTCTGAAAGCAGCAGCCCACTGATGCTGAAGGACTCAGCACCCTTTGCTGCATGTGTCAGCCCAATTTCATTTTTCCCCCTGCCTTTTTAAAGATCCTTTTGTACTTATTTATATTAGCCAGCTGAAGACTTGTGTCCTGTCTACCTTCAAGGCAGACTAAAGTCCGCAAATGTTGTATCATTTTAATTGTACCGGATACTTTTAGCAGCCTTTCGGTTTGGGTATAACTAAGTTGATGCTTTGTAGTGATATGCTTATTCCTGGACTTGAATATCCTTACAAAGGGGTAAGGTCACCCTATTAACCTGATCAAACCTGGTTGCACATTCCTTGTCTGATATCAGGGCCATGTCTTCAAAAGAGTCAAACTCATAATCTGGGAAAGGTTTTGACATTAGATCATCACACAACCATCTCCACTGAGGCCAGCTTTGTTCCTGCACTGGGAATGGTGGGAACACCTGGGTTCACTTACATGCTGATATAGCAGCTGTTGAGCATGTGCTGCATGATTTGGGACCAAATACCTGTCCCTTCCATCAACTCACACCAGAAAAGGCATGCTCACAATGTCTGCTCTGTGGTATTTAACTCCAAGGGTTAAATCCTGCTCAGTCACACCTCAGGAAACCTGAAGGAAGATCCCTGTCTTCATTATGATATTACAGAGTGGCACCAGAGCTGGGGTCTCCACTGATATTTGGATCAGAGTCCTGTGTTTGCATTTAGAGCAACAGGGACGGTGTTGCAAGATGAGCAAATGATGACTTCCTATTTAGTGGTAACGGGTGCATGAGTTGTAAGCCATGTGTTTCTCATGGAGAGAGCAAGAAAACTAAGGTTAAATTTAACTCTCTCCTCAAGAAAATAAGGTTCAGTTACCTGGGGAAGATTTGGGTGACTAAAATCTCTAATGGTAGATTGATTTCAGAGTTTACTGGGCAGTTTCCTTAGGCTAATATTAGATCAACAGCAATAATAACATTTATGCCGGTTTCACAGTGATTCAATCCCATTAGCTGCAGTAGCATTATGTGGTTCAGCTGGGTGCAAGAGGTGAATTAGGTCCATGCTTATTTAGCTGAAGTGTAGCAGCTCTGAATTAGCCTGGGAGTGCTCCGTAAGAGGATACTTGTAAGGTAGGCAAGGACCAGTGATACCTTTATCTCCTGGGTTTGATTCACACTTGCCAGACTCCTACATACTGCTGCAAAAGACCCTTAGTGTGCTTCTTCCTGTACTGTGCCATTTGCATTCAGGGTAACAGCATATTGGGCTAGAAACAGAGCACCTCCTTAAAGCAAGAAAAGGATACATTTTTGCCAAATCAGTCCTTAAAATGTGGCTTCTTTACATGTAATTTTTTTTTTTTATTAATTCTGTATACATAGTGAGTAATTTTTTAGCAATATTTGTGTAGCTTTTTAAAAAAGTTTGTAGGCTGGAGTAAAATCTACAGGGACAGCTAAAGGTATTGTTTTTTCACCAATGTATTTTTTTCTCAAGTGTAAAATAGTGTTTGTTGGTAAAATATATTTACATAAAACAAGCTTTTGGTTTCTTAACTTTTGATAGTAATAAGTGCATTTGTGATTTGTTTGGGCTTTATCAACATTCCGATTTATACATAATGAGAGAACAAAATTGTGATCTGAAAGAGGGAAAATTTTTTAAGCACTTTTAAATGAGAAAACATGGCATCTGTTTTGGTTTCATTTGTAGATGGTTATCAAATTTAAAACAGGTTCAAGTGCTTAACCTGACTTTGACAGTAGATGTGTCTAAGGTGTGTGTTATGGGTTTTTTAAAAAAACCCCAACAATCAGTTTATTTGGCACTTGAATATTGCACTGGCTGAATAGTGTCAGGTATTTTAAAGATACACTGATAAACAAATTATTTAGAAATTACTTGGAAGAATCAGAACTGGAATCTGCAGAGGAAAGAGGTTCCCAAAGGACTTTGTGGTGCAAATAAGCATGCTTATGATAGACTTGGCCAAATCCCAGTGTGCTGATCAACTGCAGACTAACGTCACTGCTATGAAAGCAGTATTTAGTTCAATTTATGCAAATCTATAAATTGCCTTTACTTAATTTGATGTATTCCTGCTTACTGCATTTGCTGAAAGTGTGGAACATTGTATCTAAGGGTTCAATTGCATAATGCCCATTTATGTATAGCATGAGTAATAAATCATCATAACTGAGTTTAAGAAAATGATTAGATTACCTTTCTATATGATGAATGGCATAACATAAACTATTGAGGGATTTAATTGTAGATATTTGCTGCAAAATTACTGAGGATTTGTGGTCTTAGTTCTAAAGCTAACATGAATAAGACTAACAACATCCACCTTCTTCAGAACAAATGTTTTCTGAAAGGCAATTTCTAACAGCCTGGCAGTACAGCAAGTCCTCATGTATTTGACTGAGGTGCTGGTTTCATGAGTGTTTAACCCTCAGCAAACTTGCTGATCTCCGGGAAAGCTAGCAGATGTGTGCTTGGGAGATGCAGCCAAGTCATGTGCATGGCTACATGGGAGTTAGTAGCTTTAGCAAGTATGTCCTGAAAAGTATTAAGCAAAAAGGACGTTTTTCTGTGATGTTTCTATGACTTTGAGGCAGGTGCAGTTTAAAAATAGTAACATAACTTCCAAATATGTATATTTAAACTTGAGTGCAGACGGACCTTAATCCCACCTCTTATCTCAGTTTCATAGAAATATATTGCACTCATAATGTGTTGTTATAAATGTGGGTTTGGGCAATACAATATGTGATAACCATTACATTACTTCTAATTATAAAACATGCTTAACAAAGAATTGATCCCAACTAAACCATGAATATGATTTTGTTGGTGTTGCCTTGTAATGAGCCATGTTAGTTAATCTCCAGCATCTTTTCAGCTTTTCCTTCCCCACATCAATTTTATGTTATTCCTTACTCACATTGTTCTTTCACTCATCTGCTTCCTTTTCTGCCTCCAGGATGAGATTCTGTGCCAAATCAATGCTTCTATCTGACTGGCTCTTTCTGGTCTATGTGTTAATGGTCTGCTGTAAATTGTTGTCTGCCTCTAGCCACCATCCCCGGGGGCACACAGGTAGGAGCTTTTAAACTCATTATGTGCTACTGAGACCAATTAATACCACTCACAGAATGTTAAAGCTCACTTTTTAGCAATGGATAATTGATGAGGCTGTTGACAGCATGTTATAATCAGTGCAATGGGTTAAAAATCTAACAACAATAAGAAAAAATGAGTTATTGTAAATTTTCATGTTTTTTTCTCTAGTAATGTTATGTACTGAAGCTCACCAGACAGTTTTTGGAGTGACTTCATGACTGCTAGGACCTTGGGATTTGCTTGTGTCATTTTGCTTTATCCTTATCGAAAGATACTCTAAAATGTATCTTTATCTTCTCCCTCTTAATCCAGTTGTTATCAAGAGACTTTACAATGGTATCATTGGCGTTAGTGGGCAATAGATCAAAGCCCGCAGACTTACAGTAGCTAGCTCTTTCACAAAGTAACACAAATACTGAACTGTGGTTTAGTTCAGCTTGTGGTATGCTCCTTCTTTTCCTAACTTACATAGTGAGGCAAACAGTAAGATATCGCATTTAAGGGGATGTACTATCGTAGTAGGATATATCTTCCAGGAAAAATATAGTATCTTCTTATAAACGTGTCCTGGCTTGAGTGAGTGGTGGATGACGTGCGGAAATAGACTCCACAATCTGATAGATTGTAAAGTAGGTATGTTTATTCAGCGCTGAGGTACACAGGGGATAACTCCTCCTATTGTGTACCCAACGTATGGTGCTGTTACCTAAGATTTATAGAGCAAATGATTACATATTCATAATATTTCGCAATACGCCTATACATATGCAACACCTATCCCCGCTTCGTATTATAATTAGCATTTCCATAATCTCCTCCTAGTTGAGTCTGCGCAGTGTCTTCTGGTGGTGGTCGTGGGGGTCTTTGGGGATGAAGTCAAGCTCCTCTTCCTCCTGTCCGCTCTGTGACCCCAGGTTTTGCGCAGACTCAGTTTCTTACTGGCTGTTGTCCAAACCGCGGGTCTAGTTCCAACCGGCTTAGTACTGATAAAGCCTAGAGAGCTCACCGTGTTTTACAAACTGTCTGTTCACTAAGCAGAACTGTTAACCGTTATCTAAACTATTTCCCTTGAACTATTTTCTTTTGTTATCCCCTTCTTGCTATTATCCCCTTCTTGCTATTCTCATGTTAACCCTTACATCCCCTGTTCCTATCTTGGCCCTGTATCAGTGGAGTTTTTTGGTGGCAGGGGAGGGGGCTATCAGGGCAGCCCCCTGTGAGAAGCTTCTCGAAGCTCCCCCAGCTCCACGTCAGCTCCACTTCTGTTTGGGAAATTGAGCCCATCAGCTGCGCCTCTGCGATAACGTATTTAAGAAGGGACGTGGTGACGTGCAGTGGGACTTGTGAGGAGGAGTTGCTGCAGCTGCATGAACACCAAGGTCAGTGGAGGAACGGAGGAAGAAAGGAGGGGGGAGGTGTGCTGGAGCAGAGACCCCCCTGTATCCTGTGATGAGATGGCAGGGCGGCCCCCCCTGCCACCCATGAAGATCTACGGTGGAGCAGACATTGATTTGTGGCCTGTTGCTCCTGCTTGGATTACCAAGGTTCTGTGCCCGAAGAAGGCCGGGGTCTCATGGGAAAAGGTAGCCCCGCTGCTGTAATTCAGCGCTGGGAGGATTGCAGCATGCGGGGGAGTCCCACGCCGGAGCAGCTCGGGAAGGGCTGCAGCCGTGGGAGGGAATCCAGTTGGAGGAAGTTAGTGACCCATGACGGAGCAGTGTGGGGAACGCTGCGGCCCGTGGGAGGAACTCATGTCGGAGAAAGTTTGTGGAGGACTGTCTCCTGTGAGAGGGGGACCACGATGGAGCAGGAGGAACAAGTTCCGGACACTCCCCTCACCGAAGATGAAGAAAGTGGCAGCACTGACTGCACCCCCCATTCCCTGCCCCTGCGCCACTGGGGGAGGAGGTAGAGATATCGGGAGCAGAGCTGAGCCCGGGAAGAAGGGAGGGGTGGGGGGAAGGTGTTCTCAAGATGTGGCAATGCTTCTCACTGTCCTACTCTGTTATGTGTGGTTAGTGTCTGTAATAAATGTATGTTCTTTTTCTTCCCCTAACGAGTCTGCCTCTTGCTCGTGATCATAAAGGGGAAATTTTTCCCCATCCCAGTCCTATCTCGGACCCCAAGCCTGGCTCTCTGTCCCTTCTCATTGCCGGAGGGGAAGGGAGAGAGAGCTGCTGCGTTGTGGTTGGCTGCCAACCAGGCCTAAACCACGACAAAACGACAGAAATAGCTCAGAATAAGCTGGGTTGGCTTCGTGAAGAGATACCATACTGGATCTTTGAGGAAACATCTCTGTGCTAGTATCATGCACACACATCAGTTTGAAAGCAGAAAGAAATATAGATGTATTGATGCTAATGCAAAGATATCAGTGCAAGTCCTAAAACTGGATAGCTGAGTTAGCCCATGTCACCTTTGATCCCAAAAGAGAGAGAGGTAAGTTAACAAAATACAAACTGTGAGCTCTGCTTCTTAGAAGAGGACAAAGGCCTGGCTGCAACACCACGATGAAGTGACTGCATTCTCAGTACTTGGTTAGCTTCATGCTGGCTTGGGGATTTCTACAAGTGTTGCTATTTGTGATGCGTTCTCATTCTTAAATTAGTTGTAATGCCTTAAATCCATATGCAATGTTCTTAGCTCTGAGCCAGACTCTTGTGGGTCCAGGTCTAATGTTAGCATCCACTTCAGCTTGGCACTAGGAAGTGGGGATGCATTTGTTAGGGGCTCCATCCTCCAGATGAGACGACCTATTGATTTCTTTCCCGGCTGCTTCCGGTGACTGTCTAGGTAGGAGCTGAAGGCTCCTCATGTGCTCACCAAAATCTCTTCAGGCCTGGCAAGCAAGACTGACTGTGCACATAACTGCTGTGTCTGTCTATGTGCTCATAGCACAGCAGCAGTGGTGTATCTAAGAGCTATACAAGCTATCTCCTTGCCCTACCCCATCACCAGCTCTGTGTTCCCCCGTGCTGTGCAGCGCTCATAAGTGTTTGCCATAAAACACAGTCCCAGGTTATGGAGAATAACCGACATCTTGCAGCAAAAGCCCATAAAGTGATTCCGGTGAACACAGTGTTAGAGGATCATCCTTATTACCATTTTTCAGGTAGCTGTTATGGAAACTAGTTGAATCACTTCAATGAGGAAGGGGATCTATGCACAATGACAAGTTAATTAGGCTCTCTTGACCTTTCCGGTAAACAACTGCTGCTTAGCAGAGCATTTCAGAGCTGACTATGCAGCAAAACCTGGAGAACAGCCTTCTGCAGCTTTTGACATTCAGGGAAGAGTCTTGTAAAAAGAAACATTATTTTTGTCTTTTAAAGGTGTACTTTGCTTGTATACCTAAGGGAAATACCTGTAATAAGGCAGTAGTGATCCTGTGTTGTGGGCTCGTGTGATGAACACTCATTATGTGTTATGTAAATTATGACAATCTTTCTAACATAACATTTCAGAATGCTTGACTGCATACTTTTAATTGACACCAAGAATTCTTTCCCCCATATCAAAGAGGCAGTGTAAAACACAATCAAGCTGTTCGGCTGTTAAGCAGATTTGTGTACCATGCTTTCTCTGGTAGGCTAAAGAAATGTTCTTCTCTTCATGAATAGTTTGGTCAGACTATGGAGCTCTTTTTCAGACACCCTTGAATCCGGAGCCTTCATGCAACTTTTTAAACTATGGTGTTACATTCTTCCCCAGACATGAGTTTCTTCTATGTGTTCACTGATGTGACCCCCTATCCCACTTTGATTCTGTGTAGCAGATGAAACAGTTACTGCATTTTTGATTCTCCATCTCCTCATGTCTGACATGTGGCACTATAGAGTATTTAGAGCACTTGGGGGACTCTCCTCAAGGGGCATGTGTTTCCCAGCCTCATCTTATCTTTGCTGTTTGATAGAATACCTAGATTGTCCTTCTAATGTATGATCACATCTGTGATGGAATCTGATATGTGAGCAAGACAGTGCTTTGTTCATCAGGAAAGCAAATAATTTAGAGCGCTTAGTGTCGCCTGTTTTGTGGAAAGCAAATAATTAACTTAATTTGTTTAATACAGATTATCATGTTCTTAGATGGCAGTTGAGAGAATTTTTGAAATCAATAGACACTGTTAACATTTTTCAAAGTAAAATGTCCTGAAGCACATTAGAGGAATGAGTTCAAGCTTTGGGTTTGGGAAAGGCTTTGTCTGGTGTCTGTCAGGTCAAGCAGCTGTAACCTGAGAGATATGTATTGAGGTGTGAAATAAATGCTGTTTATGAGGTGCCTAGCCTGGGATACTTCAGGAGGGAGTTGGATTTTAAGAACAAGTGTCTGCTCCTGAAAAATGGTGTGTTTCAAGCTGTGCACTTGACATCACTAGTCGCTTTTCAAAAAATGTTTGCTCATTAAAGGTAAGAAAGTTTATTAACCAAGAGCAGACACTAGAATTTAAGATGAAAAGTGGGGATTGACTTTTTTCTTTTCAACATACTGCCATTTTTAAGGAGCCTAATAAGGGAAAAGACAATTATTGACTTTGGTCACGTTAGATGGTACCTGCATTCAACAGCTGTCTCTGCAATATTCAGACAGGAACAGAGACTAGATCTTTAAGGACCCAATAACTATCCTGTTTCTGAAAAGTGGGAGAGAGTGCCATTGAGCAATCTCTTTGACAAGAAGGGCCTCTTCACTGTAATAAAGTATAAGACAGACTTGGTTCTTTCTTTTGTTCTGCAAAATATTCACCACCATCAAATAACTGTTAGTGGAGAAAGAGACTGTTCAATCTAGAAAACCCATCCTGCCATTGCTTTGAAGCAGCTTGGATCTTGAGCCCAGCTTGGAGGCCACAGCCTATTTTTCATTCAAACGGTGTAATTGCTTTGACTGGCAGAGATAACTAGGCAAAAGGTAGAGGAGAAATGTTCCTTCTCATTACTGTTAGATCACTGAAGATGCTGCTTATGCAGATTATTTCATCAGGCTCCCTCTACATCTATGTAGAGAAGACATGTCAGAATATTCACCTGACTTTGCTGCTCTGAATTACCCTTCTGAAGAATTTTTCTTTTGCACTGACAATAGCTGAGGGAAGCATAAGCACCAACCTTACTACAGCTATTTAAAATTGGGCAGTATTTCAGGCTCCCAGAGTACCTAGCTGATACCAATATAACTATCAATTCCATGCTGTGCTGAATGAAGCAACGTACATTTAGTACCAGAAATGATTTGTTTCCACCTCACTGCTATAAGTCAGGATCCACAAATGATGAAGCAATGAAAAGACACTTCCTCAGGTCACTTCATGTGGGGGCTGGACTTGCAGACCATTAATTGGTATAGCCAGTTGAGCAGTTTCTGTCATGAATTACTGGTGCAGCTTGGCTTTTTTGAGACTGCTGTGTTTTATTTTTATGTGATGGTGATCACCTGAAATGCTTCCAGCCTCCTTCTGCTTGCTGAAGAGTCTAGATTTTTGGAAAGTCCATTATTATGGATATCTCTGGAATCCATATATTCAACGAACATCTGCAGCTTAAAGCAGAGCCAAATTTGTTTCTGAATTGTCTTACTCAGTTCACAATTTCTCATTTCTTTGTGATTTCAAGTGAAGACTTTGGTGGTAGCCCTAATAGTAGCCACACCTGCAGGATGATGCAGATCATAGGGATACGTGACTGTGTTTGAACACACTGGGAGAGCTTGGTCTTTTAGCTAACTGGAGGAATAAGTAGCAAATTCTCTTCATGGAATTTATTCCTGTTTGCACCGCAGACAGGGTTATCAAAGGTTAAATGGGAGAAGTCTTGTTAAAAATGGCAGTGGCAAACAAATATGCATGACCTTAGAGACTGGGAAGTGAGTTCAGGAGACAATTATCACCAGCCTGAGCTGTTGTAAACTCTACATCTTTGCTTAGTGAAATCCAACTGAAAATTTTTAATTTGCTGCTCAGCATCTTGGATGTGATCTCCAGAAACCATAACGCTGTCCTAGCTGATTTTCAGCAGACTGGTGATTTCCATCATGTGTGAAAGACAAGCTTTTTTTGTAGACTCTGCTGAGCAGGGCCTGAACTGGGACCTGAGATAATTTTCTGTGATTCCACAAGTGTTCTCCTTTGTTTTCTTCTGATTGATGCTTGAAGAGGGAGAGACAGATGTATGGAAAGGCTTGGCTTGTGTAGGAGTAATCTGAGGGAAAAATGTAGCAGTGTGCTTGACGCAGAAGACAAAGGCTCTCCTCCCTGCTGCTGCCGTTCTGCCTTTGCCATGGCTCACAGAAAGCAGTATTTTTCTGAACATGTCTATTTGGATTTTTTCTGGTCCTTCTTTGGTTACTTTCTGAAGAGGTGCTGGTCTAACCTATCAGTGGGTTGGCCAAAGTCACTTGTTTGTCACAGAAACAGACCTCCTGTCATTTGATAGTGGCAAGTGTTGTATGTACATGGACCTGAGGCAAAGTTTTACCCTTGATGGACAGCAAACCAGAAGGCAGTACAAGGATGCGTGTTGAACTCAGCATTTAATAATTCTTCTCTGTGTCCCAAACAGCAAAGAGAAGTCAGTACCCTGGAGGAGTTGAATAATCTCCCGCCAAACCTAGAGACCACTGTGACACACTGGGAAAGTACATGCTTCGTTTCCCTCTGTTAGGTAGAGAGGGAGGATTAGCAGCCTGTGATAGGTAAAACCTTGAGTTGTCAGCATGGGGTGTGTTATCAGTAAAGCAGGCATCAGGTGGAGGAGAAATGAACATTACAGTTCATCTGAAGGATGAATACAGGATTCAGTGATGCTGTTGGACTGGGCTTGGGGGCTGAGTGGCAGGTGGGCAATAATGATTCTGGGAACATCCCAGCAGAAGGTTACTCCTCTGTACACAAAACAGCAATTCATGTGTTGAGGCATGTATCAGACATTGTTTTGGTCTGCAGGACCCTCCAAGCCTGCTTTTTTTTAAAACTCTGAATGTGAAATGTTACTGTCAGCTTTAATTCAGGGCTGTTAATACCTCTTGATCATGCTTTTGGTTTCAGGCGGTCTGGTAGCAACCTGGATTGTTCTGCATCAGTTGCAGGTTTTCAGAACTCTAAGGTCTTTGTGGGCAGAATCCTGTCCTCACTGGAGTCAGAAGAAAAATTCCTCACTTACACAGGCTCCAGGACTTCATCTACTTAAGTGAGGGCTGTGTGTTTGAAAAATGCAGCTTTGTATTAGAAATATTGCTGTTTTCAAGGAAAAAGGGAAAACCCAGGCTTCTTGTTCTCCCCTTATTTTTGAGCTGGAGCATCATTGTTCCTTGCAGTGCTGTGGGGTTGCCACAGGCAGGGGTCCCTGTTCCACCAGAGGGCCCTGCAAGGCTGCGAAAGGGGCTCCAGCGCACAGCTGCAGACAGGCACCACACTCGCTTTCTCGTGATTTAAATCATAACTGCATTTTACTAATTAGAATTATGAGTCCTTTTGTGTTTCAATAGGTCAGACATGGTTAGTGCACAATAAGCTTTAGCCCTTTGTTCTATTTAACTCCTTTTATGTCTTAATGTTTTATTCAGTGTGTTATTTATGTGTTTTATTATCCAGCTTCTAAATATAGGGCAGCTACAATATACAGCTCTAGCAGTAATCTCTTCAAGTAATAAGGTAGGGAAAGCAATTCAGTTGAGCAATGGGTTCCCTTTAAGACAGAAAGGAGCAGAGTTCACTGCGTGAAGTTTGCTGGTGTATTTATTTTTGAGAAGAAAAAAAAGGAAGAGTTTTTCTCTTCCCCCCCCCCCCCCATAACAATGGGAAATTTTAATGTATTAGACAGATTGGACAACTTCAATTTTTATACTTAGCTATGCTACCAGCAAGGAGCAATTCAGTGTTAATTTAGTCTTTATAAGGTAAAACATACCTTCTAGTATCGTTTTCCATGAATGTGCACTTTAACTGCATGGAATGTGATTGTATATGAAAAGATTTGAGTATTCCAGGGAGCTGGGTTGGGGGGAGAAATTACAGACAAACCAGTGAATGTGCAGGTTTTGCATATAATATTTCACTGTGTCTCAAAAGGAGGGGGAGGAAAGTTTAGTAACAAAAAGAAGATGGAGTCTCATTTAACACACAAATGGCCAAGTCCAGTGTATCAAGCAGGAGGCTGAAACCAAGCTCTTACCCACCATAGCAAAGTGACCTTATTTTAAAGCTACTGGGGAAAGCTTGTGATAATACTGTCTTTATTTTATTAATTTTACATCGACAGAATATTTTTTTATATAGCTGTGATCTGCAATAGATGATAATCTTTGTATCCCATTGACCAAAATTCTAACCAAGAAAGCTTTGTTTGCTCTTTGTCTTTTTTTTGAATCTACTTCTCTCAAACTGAGAACTTATAGAAAAGTATTATATTGCAAATGTGTAGGCTTGTGCTAATGTGGGGAGAAAGAAATGGTTGAATAAGTGAAAATCCACAAATAAGATGGAAACTGTCTTGTCCTCAGTGTTCATTTGGGTGAAGTGATGCAACAAAAAGTGGAACATGCTCTACTCAGGAGCTCTGCTCTGGGTTTATATGGAGGTCAACACACTGAGTTCTTGGGAGAATGGATGCTTGAGTGATGAAGGCAATAGATTGAAATGTAAAGGACTTGCATTGATTTCCTTGCTCTGAAATGATTAAAAGACCTGCCTAAGATGAAGTCCTGACCCCACTGAAGTGGGAGTTTGTGATTCTTCTGTGATTTAGTTTCCAGTCTGCTCCGGATATGTCATATGGCTTTTGGTCCCAGCAGAAAAGTTAGACTTCATAGTTATGATTTTATTAACGCTTAAGCCAGTCATTCTTACAAAATTCATCATTCAGTGTTTTGCAAATCACTGCCATTTTGAGAGATGGAAATTGCTTTAGGGCCTGTTCTGCTATTGATCGACGTGTCTGTGCTTACTGCATGGGCTGCATTGCCACAGCCTTGCAATTACATCAATTGTAATAGCAGCACAGAGCCTGTCCCAAACTTAAAGTCCGATTTTAATGTAATTGTAAGGCCTTGTGCTACTGGAGAGTTTTATCCCAAATGAGTGACTGCACAGACTTGAATAAAAGCCCATGGAAATGGATAGCAGTTTCTGTTGATTTGGTGATTCAGACTTGGTGTCTATTTTTGTCTGTGCTGATTCAGAAATGGGCTAGGACATGCTGACCTTCCATGTTACCTTCCATTTGCCCATGGTTTTGGCTGTAGGTGGGTACAAAGTATTCAGCCTGTATTTAAGAGCAGGGAATTAGCTGCAATACTTGGCTGTAGCATCAAACATGCCCCACCTGTGCCTTGTCCACTCAGACTGCATGAAGAAGTCCTCAACTCTTCTCTCATGCCAATCATGGTATTTTGCCCCACCAGAGAGCTGCCCCTTGATGTTAGTTTGAAAGTTTACTGTGTTGATGTCTCTGGTTTCAAGGACATGTTTGAGCAAGCACTTTTTTCTTGGAAACCAGAAAATGTTTAATTAATAATGGAAGAACCTGGAGATAGAATTTTTTTTTCTATTTACATTTAAGTGTTTTGTTGGCGGAGCACCTCCAGATTGCTGCCGATAGCCCTTTGCTGCAGCTGTCTGTTTTTTAGTGTTTGGCTGCATTCTTGCATTCCTTCAGGAGAGTGACAACTGGTAGAGGACAATGGATTCTAAATCAGGAGATTAAAGATGTCTTGTAGGGTTCAGCAGGGTAATCTCTCATCATCAGACTGGAGATGCTATCCATCAGCACAGGAGTGGCGATTACACCTGACATTTATTACCTTCCAGGGCGGCAATCTTTAACCATGTCCCGCAAATGACAGAAGTTATGAGTGGAAAATTCTAGGATCAACTTTTCTATTGCTTAGTATTTGGCCTGCCTTTATTTTTTTTATTTTTTTCTTCCTTTATTTCTACATTTGTTTCCGTGATGGACAGCATCCATATACCTTGTGGACCAGTGATGGTAACTCTTCTTTGTTTTATATTGTTGTTTAAAGAAATAATAATCAGATAAGTGCGGGACAGGATTTCTCTTAGCATTATTTACTGCTTGCATCTTCCAGATATCAGTTTTTCCATTAGTTTTTCACCTGTGTTTCCTTAAAGTAGTATCCTAAGATACAGTGAATATTTTGGAGTAAACAGTTTTCTTTTACTATCTGTTTTTGCACAGAGACAAATTGTTGCAAATTAGCTTGGTGTGTTGTATTTCTGGGGTGGAATGGCAGGATCTGTGTAACAGGTCATGATTGTGTTAACAGGTGTTTGTAGAGTGTTGCATATAGCTGATTTTAGTTTCATCTTGGCCATTGATGCTTGATAGCAAAAATGAAATTGTAAGCAATTGTAAAACAGATTTAAATGTATCAAGGTAGTCTTTCCTATGCATCTTATTTTCAGGTTGGGTGAAAAAGCTTAGAGTATCTCTCGTGCTCTGTATATCCTTTCTTCTATGGCTCCCTTTTTCCTTGGGAGATTTCCTACTATGTAGCAGAAAATAGAGAGCATGTTGACCTTCCTCCTTTGTGCTGCCCCTGGATTGTCACTGGATGAAACATGAAGATGAGGGGGTTCAAGGGCTCTAAGGTGGCATTATAGCCTACTTGATTAGGGCACAAGTGTTCTTCAGCAACAAACAGCCCAAAAGGGGTGAGAAGAACATTGTGCAAGTCCCTCAATCAGCTTTGACCTTTGTAAGGTACCAGACTGGATTCAGTGCTCTTCTTAATCCAACGTGCAACACAATGAAAGATAAAATATCTTGAAAAAGAGCATGGAAATATGTTTTCCCTATAAATATGTATTTGCAGCTCTTGTATGCTATCCTACATGCCATGCAATTTGTAACAAGGCTTTCTGACACATTCCCCTCCCCATGCCAATGATGTCATTTGCAGAGTCTGATGGTATAACAGAAAGTATATCGAGGCACTGGAAGTTATGGAACCAGGTTATTGCATTTCATGAATAAGCAATAATTGTGCAAACACTCTGCACTCCCCTCCCCCTGCCCCCCTTTTATTTTTATTTTTTTTTTGTTAATGAGGTGCAATAATTAACTGGGCACCCAAAAGGATGGTGCCTATGCTCTTATGACATACCATTTTGAGGAGATGCCCTCTTCAGAGGAGATCAGACAGGAAGATCTTAGACTGTATATTATCACTGATTTTCCTGAAACTATGAAAATCAAGTCAGAGTATAATTTGAAAAAAGTGCAAATTATGTCAGTTGGCATAAATCACCCTAGTAACATGAGTGTCTGGCCCAAATTGTGTATATGCTAATGATTTCTGTCTATTGAGTCCTTTCACCAGATGCTGGTATTCTTCCAGCTGAAAAAAACAAGCCAAAATAAAAAACCCCAAACTAAATAGACTGAAATTTTTCATCTCAACCAGTTTGACTGTAGAAAGATGTCTCCACTGTTCTCTGGGTGCACCCTGTTGGAGTTAGCACTGTTGGGTCACTGAGGAATTTAAATGTAACTGATAATGTTATTTTTAGTGTTTATAAATGCATCTTGCTTAAAAAGAAAAAAGAAGCCTGGTTGCCCTGGAAGTTGCCTTTTAGGACTGACTTGTTTGACTCTGTGTCCAAATGAGTTATCTGATTTTGGGAGTGCCCACTCATAATAGAGTTTATTAATTTACTTGCATTGAATTAGTTTTTCAGATTTTGTTCTCCTTCCAAGGTTTCAGAAATGGGGAGGGAACAATATAATGGATTTTACTATCAGACTTATGCTCATTTTTTTTGTTGTTGTTGCCATTTGAACTACACAGGTAAAAGACATTCAATCTGGAAATACTGTGACAGGTGTGCTATTTTTCTCCCCCCATCATACACTACCTTTACTGGGAATACAAAAAACCAACAACTTTGTGTTGACATTCTTTAGAAATGGAATAAAATTGCTGTCCTGAGCAAAATGCAATTTACTGCACTGGATGCCACAGTCCCAAAACAAGGAGCCAAGATAATTAGTGTACAACTGACAAATAAGTCTGCTATGCTAATGTAAAGAAACATCCTTTTATCAGACTGTATCACATGGTAGTTTGTGCCAAGCTAGAGAGAAAAGAGAGTTTACTCTGAAAACATGTCCTCTTCTAGAGGAACAAATCTAACCCAACAGTGACTATAGAAAGCATTTTTCTGACCCTTTCCCAGTATCAAGGCATTTGGATTAACTGAATTCTGGATCAGAACCAAGGCCTGAGTAGGGTTTTTTGCAAAATCATTTCAATTTTTCTTTCAGCTGTAGCAAGAACTGTGTCAAAGCAGCATTAAAAAGAACTATGGCTGCAGAACGACCGGTTTACTGGAGGGATAAAGGTGATCCAGCATTCTCTCTGTATTACCTCTCAACAAGAGAGAAGGGTCTTTGCCCCAGGTGCTGCAGTCAAAATAAACAGTGATATGCTGGAGTAACTCTACTCTGGCAGCCAGACACACTGAAATCAAAGCAATACAAGGTGTTTGTCAGTAGAACATGAAGTGCTTTACAAATTAAGTGTGATTATTCTCATTTGACAGATGGAGGGCTGAAACACACATGTGTGCATGGTGAATGCTTCCAGGTCTTGGGAACAAATTGGTCTCAGTTGCAGAATAGTGCCAGAGGTCATATTTAGATTGCCTTGCCTGGGACTTGGTGGCTGGGTTACTATTTATGCAAACAACAGAACAGTACTTAAATACCATCACTGCACTGTGCTGGCCAGCTACAGCAAAGGTATACACCTATCAAAGCTGACAAGTGACCGATAAGCTCCTTCCCAAACTTATTTCCAATATTTCCTAGTTCAGAGACTGTTAGCTGAGTTGGTCAAAAGGCCATGCAATGAAATATCATTTTTAAATTATTATTAACATTTTGCATCGAGTATTAAATACCTTATTCTTACAGTTAAGTTTTGCTCACTATATTTTTTTTTATGAAGTGTGACACTGGCTTTCAGTTTGAGATCTATTAGATAATAAACAGTATTAGCAAGGAAACAGTATTGACCAAGGAAAAACTGTGTGTTGTGAAATGATAAATTCAGTCAGGGGACAAGCAATGGAAAGATGTCTGTTTTGTGGCAGCCTCAGCAGATGGCTGTAATGAGACAATGGATATTGCTAATTTCCACTGCTTTTACATTAGCATGTTCTCTAAGAACTGGTTTGCCACTTGCCTGTGGGGATGGGGGAGAGAAGAAGTGGGGTCCTTCTGTCTCAGGTGAGTGAGGTGATGAAACAGTCACTGCATACCAATAGGCTGATACTCATTTCATGCAGTCAGTGCGAAGCACAGGTAACATCTAAGGTAACTAGAGTTGAGATGCAGTATGTGTTGACCTTCTGCAGAGAAGGGTATGACCACCTCTTCAATAATGTCACAACGGCTCCTTGATAAATCACAAATAATGCTAGCTGACTGAGGAGGAGGAGTGGGGGGAGGAAGCATTGTTATGTCCTGCTCAGATCCCCTGTGAGAGATGTGGTGACTGTGACACTTAAGTGACAAGACTGTCTCTCCATTCACTACGTAAAAAGCCAGAATGCCAGGAGCCCTCTTAGACTTTGGTCCTTCAGCAGTTGTGATAGCTCAGGTAGCACCCATCTTAGGAGGTGCCAACAGCACTCTGGCACTGCCCTGTTGAAATAACTGGTTGATAGCATCACTCTTCAGGGCATGCAGACCTCCAAGCTTCTCCAGGGACAAGGGCAGTGCCATTCCCCACCACTGTTTGGCCAACCTTAGTGGTAGAAACCTTAAAAATACAATAAAGTCCTAAGACAGAACCAAGATGTGTAACTTTCTGGTTCCCACAAAACAGTAAGCTGTTTTTAGCGAGACACCATTCGTTCCCTGTGAAGTTGGAGTGACTGCTTAGTTGAAGAACAGGATTACAGGCTGAAATGAAAGTATAGGTACTTTTGATCTATACTGAAGATACACAGGGTGACAATCATCAAAGGAAGATGCTGATGACTGGAGTTATCTGGGTGCTGTGGTGTGTTTAGAGGCCTGTGTTTTAACAGATGAGTTACATTAGCATATGAGTATGTATTGCAGATCTTAATTCTATTTTTGTGTTAATTGATTTCTTGAATACCCTTGTCTTTCCATTTCCTCTTTACAGTTTTTTCCATATCTGCTTGAAAATCGGTATTTTTTTTTAAAAGGTCATTAATGTTATACTGTAAATAAAGCACTAAGCAAAGGACTGATGGATATAAAAAGAAGATGGTGTGAAATACAGAAGGATAAACACTGTGCTGCAATAAGAGTGTGTGTAAAGAACAACATCCAATTGCAAAGTGCTCTCTGGGGCAATGAGAGCTCCTTGTTATTTTTTGCATAAATCTGATGACTTAAGCGATCTGCTCTGTGAAAGGAAGATAATGTCAGGCTGATTGATAGAGTGAACAGGACATGACAGTCTTCAAGGAAGAAGAAAGGCAGAAATCACTTTCAGTGGAGACAGGTCCTCATGATGTTGTTGAGCACTTGATAAGCCAACTGAAATTCAAAAATCACATTTAAATAACTGAATGATGAAATGAGAGGGAGATAAGTAGGTCTGCACTGATGATTACATACCCTCTCGACTAAAATTAGAGATTAAATAGTATTTTGTACATTTTCAGTTAATTCTGCTGTCCTGTATCCAAACAAGCGTTAAAGTTTAAAACATGGTTAAGCAGTAACCTCATAGAAACTTGCAAAAGCTCAGGTTATTCTTTATGTTATGTGCTATACAAGTCTTGTCTATACAATGTTTGTATGGGTGTGCAAATTACCAGGGCTTCAGTGCTGCTGTTATTTTTTTTTTAAAGGTAAATGGGCTATTTGTGTTTTGGTATAGAAGCAAATCAAGGACATCAGTTTATTGAGAAAACATAATTATTTTAAATTAATCCCTCTGAAATAAGCATTGAGAGTGTCCTGGGCTTTGTGTCTTGCTCAGCCAGAGCTGAACTGAACATATGGCACTAAATAAGGGCAGATATACTTGCAGATTCTCTATAGAAATCTGACGTGGTGCCTGGTGCAACGTAAAGCAAGTAATCCCAGGGCAGCTCTATGTTTTGTCTATGACTCCAGTTGAATATTATTTATAGCACCCAGGATTTGCTGGAGAGAAGAGGGGTTCTGATTATATCCGGGCTTTTCATGAAGATTGACAAGGAGGACGACATGTGTCTGTCTTTCCAACTGCTGTGCAAATCCCAAGGTAATCAAAGAGTTAGGCTGATGTGGCTAAGTCTGCAGTAGTCAAAACAGGTGAAATGTGAATTATGATTCTTCCATTCTGCTGGTGGTGTAGTTGAATGTCAGTACCGGTAAATGGTGTTTATTGGGCCACAGTTCACCTGCTTCCTCCCATACACCAAAAAGGAGGCATCATCCCCTTCTTTGTTGTCTGCTACACTACTACTGCTGTTTGGGAGAGCTCTGTGTAGTAGGATTTGATGCTGTGGGTTAAATGATAATTTTATGTTGCTTGTAGTAATTTTACAGGAGATATTATGAAAGTATGAAATACATGGACGTAGAGAAACAAGAATGAGTCTCAGAAGCATCTCACAAAACAGAGTGCTGATTGTGCAGTTAGGCTGCTGCTGAAAGCTTTGTCTTTTCCTCTCTCCTAGTCCCAAACCAGTCTACTTCCCCCTGCTTCCCTCCCATTCTCCTTGAGTTGCTGGAGGAGTTCTTGGCTATTGATGTCTTCCTGTAGAGTCCTATTAGCATCAGAAATTTATCTTCTTCATAAATTGCCCTGTAGACTGTACCCTGACAATTTGAGTTGGCTTTAAATTGTTGTCACAGCCCCTACTTCATCATCATTCACAAGTAATGATCTTGGTAATGAAAATGTTATGCTATCATTTACCAATTCTGAGGCCCTCTGTTATCTATGATGGGATGCTAACTAGATAGCAGAATATCACAGTCTTATTTTGCTTTACACATCTATATTCTGAGCTCCCAAGTGCTGAAACAAGGTAGATATAGGCTTTTAAAGGTAGATTTAACAAGGTGTTTAGATACTTATCACTTCAGATTAGCAACCAGTAGGATTTTTCAAATGTGTGTATGCAAGGTAGTTGCTGAACTTCCATTTTAACTGCAACGAAATGTGTAGATTTGAAGACTTGAAGTTTGTGATGGTATAAGCTGAGATCCTGCATGTTACAAAGCTCTGTGTCACCATCTCTCTGTCAGCTCCAGCATCTTAAACCAGCTAAACAGCTGCAGGATCAAAGCAGATCAAGTCCATACAGTGATTTTATAGGCAGCACCAGGAATGAGCTGGAGAAGCAGAGTGCCTCTTTTGTCCTTGCACAGAAGGATCAGACTGTTAAAAAGAATGTTTTTCATTCAGCACCTGTTTTATTTTACCTTCTCTGAAAACTTTTGTCTTGGATGGCATTGATAGCAAGGTGCAGAATAAGCATCAGCCTGACAGTGACTCAGACTAAGCCCTTGTTAGCCATCGATTTTTGCGCAAGCGCTTTCTACTCAACCTGCCCACTGGATGGCAGCAGCAGAACATATCCATATATTCCTATTTTTGTCTGAGGAAGTAGCGGAACTGTCCAAGTTAGAACATACTCTCCCAGCTTTCATGCGACTTTCCATCTACTTAATCTTCTGTTGTTTGCCCCTCTGTATCCAGGAGAGGCACAGCTTGGTCTTCGATTTCCTTTTCTCACAGTGTCCAAGAATGTCTATTGCTATACTAGATCTTCAAAGAGCTGGGGGGCTGAGTCAGCCGGCGAGTGCCTGTGTACCTGGAGTGGGTCAGAATGCAACAATGACCAGGTAGAACTTTACCTGGAATAGGAACTGAAACTGAGCATGAGCATTTCCCTTCCAATTTTTATTAGGCTATATCAACGGCAATTAAAATAGGCAGGTATTTACTGCCAGATAGCGTGGACAAATAATTTAATTTCCCACTGCTTAAAAAATGGTCCTCATCTTAGCAGGCTTTGTAATTAGATTTGACCTTGAGTAATCCCACATTCCTCATGTTACTTGAAGCAGTATCTGAATTTTTGAGTCTATTTAAAATGTAAATTATGTTATTAAAAATTTGTAGCAACATCTTCTGTAGTATTGTACATTTATAACATAACATGTTTCTTAACTAAATGTCACAATTTTATTCTGAGTGTTCGAACCTACAATACTTTATATGTGTGCCAGCATTTAAATGGGATCCAGCTCACCTCTGAGGCAAACAATCCATTAGAATGAAAGTGTGGGCAGTTCACTTCAGTGTCAGTGTTGTATTTTTTAGCTATTTCTGTGCTGACTCTGTACAGTGAAAGAAAAGAGATTTGTACACCTAAGGGTCTCTCTGCAGTATGAGAAAGTCCCACAAAAATTAAAATTCTAATGATGCTAATGTTTTTGGGTATCTAGACAGAGACCGAACTTCAATCAACAAAACAATGACTTTTTTTATTTGTGGTCTCTTGCAACTAAATGTTGAGAGTTTATATATATATATATATATATATATATGTAAATAAATAAATAAATATAAAAATTAGTAAATACTGTAGCTGAAATGGCAGCAAGATATATTTTGAAAAAGATCACACCTGCTTTTTTTGGAGGTGGTTCTAAGTTTGAGAGGAAATACTTGTATTTACTAGGGGGTGAATATGGTATTAAGCAGATAGAATAAAGATAGTGATGTTTGTTTCAAGCAGGAAATAAGAGATCAAAACATAGACTGTTTCCCCAGAACAGCAGGGCCTATAAATGCTGTAACAGTGACACCCAGTGACTGGATTGTTAACAGTAATTCCACAGTAATTCTTCCTGGATATGTAGAAGAGACTTAATCCCAGCCACAGGTCCTATTGATGGTGCTAGACAAGAATGTGGAGGTAACGAAGTAAGGAAAACTATGTGGGGAAAAATGCAAGCTTGGAGCTGGTATGGGCTTGACCTCTGTTACGGCTCTTAATCTTGGAATGGAAGAAGATTTTGGCAATGTGTTCACCTCCCCCTGAACTTGCTTGCAGATACAGTGACGCTAACCTGTTTGAAACTTATTGACACAAACTGTGTGCACTAGCTGAATGTATCATCTGATTCTGCGCTAAGGAAATTGGGGCTGTTTGACTTATGGGACTGTCCCAGCTGTTGAATTTATCTGGTTGGCTTAAAAGCCTAAAGGAAAAATTGCTTAGAAATAAAGAGATTTCCTAATTAGGGTTAATTGTGTCATTCAGAGAAGGTAACTGGTTAGCATTATTAATCTAGCTCTGTGACTGACCCTTTGGGAGTGATGCTGTCTATGCCCCAGGTGACAGATGATGGAAGATCCACAGAGAGGACAGAACTTCTCTAGTTGGCAGACACATGAAATAATCCATATGAAATTGGGGAGTTTAGGGAGAATTGGGGAGTTTTAAGGGCACAGAATAGATGTGTACTGGGATTCTTTTCTGTACATTCATTAGGAAATGATGCAGTATAATCAAGATAGATTTAAGTAGTTGTAATAGTTATGTAAAAAGGCTGCTGTTAAGTAGATCCCTATGTTTGTGTCTTGTTCCAACTACTGGGATTAGCTACAGGTGGCAAGAACAACTCTTTGTTTTTTTTTTTCCTGAGCAGGTTGTTTCTTCCTTCTCTTTGGTCTGTTCCATTTTGATTGCTCTTGGGTATTCTGATGCCTGTCGATCCAGTAGTCCAGCATGTTCTGAATTCATTATGAAATGCTTCTGAGTAAACGGAACTGGGACTGTTGGAGAGAACAAGAGATGGCTGAGCCTTACTGTGTTTAGTGAAACTCTTTAATTCAGTGCTTTCACAAAGGGGAACCATGTATACATCTTGCTTTTCAAGCACCTCTTACCCTTGAAGGACTAAAAGTTCCTAAAGGAGCAGGACATACATAATTTTACAGTCCTTCTAACTGTCATTGACTCTTCAATAATTTTTTTAAACTCCTTGGCCAAATCCAACCAAGTGAAGATCTTAGATGCGGTAGGGTTTCTAGGAGTGTGAAGAAAACCAAGAGTGGGGTACATTATTGCCCCCACTAAGAAAAAGCTATGCTGTAATTGTGAGGGTTACCTGCCCTGTGTGTCCTGGCAGCTTGCTGATTAAGACATCTCTACACTGGTACCAGTGCTTGCCTTGAGGCAGTTAAGGGGCACAGAAGATGCCTAAGCACTGTGAAGTGGATGAGAATGGAAGCCATTGCAGTTATGTAAGATGGGGACAGAAAATAGACACGTTGCCATGGATATAACTTAGTGGAACAGGACAGTCAATGAGGGATTATTGCTTACAGTCACCCCAAGAAGCGATGGTTGCCTCTGAAATGGGATTTGGCTTGTGTAATGTCAGAAAAAATGGCTTATTCTGATGGGAGATGATGGCAGTGATTTGAATGCTGGTTTTCATGGCATTGAAGCTATGAAGTGGACCAGATGTAAGATTGTTTGTGGGGCAATTCCACCTAGCAGTGGTGATAGAGGAGCAGGTATTACACTAGCTTGAAAAACCCAGTAAACGCTTACATGGGCAGTTGCTTATGGCTGTGACCTGTAGATGTTGTGTCAGTGTGAACTGTGATCCCAGCACTGGGGTCCAGCCCTCCCAGCACAACCATTGCCACTCTCACGTGTGACGGTCCAACTCACACATGATTTCTGTTCCATTAGATTTTGTTATTAGATACCATGCATCTGAGTTACCAGCAATAAATGCTGAGCTGGAGAGGTCATTGTTTTCAACGCTCCTGGGTCACCTTTTAGACACTTCTGAAACTCCTATCTGTAAAGTTTAATTCTTAATAGCCACTTTTATTATATGAGCAATGTCACTCCTCATCCTGAGTGACAAGGAAACACCAATGGCAGCTTGCCTAACGTGTCTCTTTAATCTTTTTTCATGTTCAGTGCCAAAGTTATAAAATGTTTTTAGCAGGATCCCCTAAACAATTGCAAGGTGCGAATGGATTAATGATGGAAAGTAACTGTTTAGTTTGCCAGATCATATAACTACAATGCTATCTGTTGCCAGGAAGGACTTACTCCAGGTTGCTTGCAGAGTTGCCGTTTTGAACCTCCATGAAACCTGGAGGAAGTCTAATTTGAGAAATTTTATGGATTTCTTTATGTAATAGTTCTAAGAAGCCTTGCCCCCAGTGACCTAATTATGTCACCTGCTTGCTGCACAACTTTGTGCTCAAGCAAGATTGCCACAAGGCATGTGAGCTTTGTAGTGACATTTTTTTTGCAAACTGGATTTCATCTTCACCACCCCTTCCCCTGCCCCCAGTACAAGCTGCTGACTTCAACATTTTACCTGAGGTTGGAAGCTCCACTGGTTTTTGTTTTGTCTTGGGTTGATTTTTTTTTTCCTTTCCAAAAGGCCAAGGATGCAATGGTAAAACTCATTTGTCTTTTTAATCTTTCCCTTGTAATTAGAGCTAAGAGAATCTGGAAAGAGATGCCAGGCAAATAAGCTCTTTTCCTTTAAAAGCTCTCCAGGCACATAACTGAGTCTTGGGAGAGCTTTAAAGGAATGCAGTAATGAAAATCCTGCAGAAAAGAAAAAATAAGCCAACAAAATTAAGACTTAAGTGTGCTATTTTTATTCAGGACTGGGGGTAAATAAGACTCTGGTACCTCCTGGGTTCATTCTCAGATAAAACATTTGAATCACTAATTATTTTTAAATGTTCTTTTTGTACGGATGTGCTTCCCTCTTTGCTTCTGCCCCGCTGATTTCCCCACTACTGAGATTTTAGGTGATTGAAGATTATGTTGATTTTACTTGGAGGTTTTGGAATCATTTTACCTCAGCTTTGTTTGAAAATCAGGTTGTTCTTACTGTGAGATCTGTAATTTTCATAAAGTTTTGTTTTTCTAGAAGACATAGCCCCCAAACACAAACCCCAACTTATTTAAATGCTGGAAATTGAATAGCTGTGGAATTTAAGCACCTGGATCTCAGAAAGTGTTTTAAAATGCTACACCTTTCACTTGGGCAGAGCACTGAGAAACAAAGCACAGTCACAGTCACCTGTGTATAACTGCAGAGGTGGTGATGGTGGTGGTGAGAGACCCTGAATGGTGAAGGGTCAGATGCCAGTACTGGTCTCTTGAGAAACTGAAAGAGCAGTGTTTATCATGCCTTTGGGCAGGATCCTGTGGTTTAAGTCAGTAGATCTCCAACTGTAGAGCAATGCAAAGCTGTGTTCGTGCTTGGATCTGCTGATAGGATTGCTCTAACACAGCAGATTCGTTGTTTCTAGGATACGTGGATGCAAAATTTCCATTATTTGTTCCCTTCTGAATGCATCTAAAGCAGTGAACTCCAAAGCCTTTCTTTTACCAGCTGATCCTCTACGAGTCCCATGACTTCTGCTCTCAGTGGCTTTTTCCTTAGTCTTCAACAACCTTTGTTGTATAATTACTAGTTTGTACAATCAGCATGATGACTCTAAACATTGCTCTGAAATAGTCAGAGATGTTGCAGAACTAAACTACGTTTTTCACTGGCACATCATGCTGTGTGTGAGACTTATGGTTTTACGTTCCATGCATGAGAAGAAACATAAGCCTTATTTTGTGCTTGCATTCACGAGGATAAATGAGAACAAATGTTTTTAAACAAGATTTCTGTTGATAAACCAAATACCCAGTTAAAAATGAAACTCAAGCCCATTTTATGTATGCAAGGCTAGCTTTTAGTCTTTTTAAAGAGATGTTCAGATGAATACACTGGACCTTAGCTTATATTGCTTAAAACTGGATTATTTCCCCCCTGCCATCCCCGGTGGGTCCATGACATGTTACCTTTCCCTTATTTCTCTCCTTTTGATTGGATGTGGAAGATTGCAGAAGTGGTTTTCTCCTCTTGTTATTTAATAAATATCCTTTGGGTTTTTTGAAGTGGTTTGGGTTTTTTCATTGTTTTCACCAGCTTAGTGAAAGCTGCTTTCTCCACTGTTTTAGCTGGAGGACAAGGCTGAAGATCAAAGTGGCATGTCATCCATGGTCGGAAGAGAGAGGACAGTTAGTTATGATTTGTGAGCTGAATGGTAAATGATGGGGATTTTTTTATTTCTAAAGCTAAATTTTGGAAACTAGCAATATCCCCTATCATCAAGGGTGTTCTCAACTATGTGCCTAACTTACATGTATTAGTTTTTCCAGTGATGTCAACAAAGTCAATGGGCCTGACTTTGTTATTACCTGTGCCTTCTTGCAGTCACTGCCCTGGTATAAATGCTATCATTTGAATGTTAGCAAGCAGCTGTAAACCTCTATTCCTTATTGCTCCCTTGTAACACTGTGCTATGATGCAGCTCAGCATGCAGATTTTTGAGTAAGGAGAGGCAATAGCTTTCAACATAAACAAGTCCGCTGGGTCACATTAACCTCCTTCAGTCTCTGTGTTAAATAATTAAAATAAACTAGGTAGTGTTTAACTATACATATTTAGAGGCTTACTGGAGGAGCTTATTAGTTCAATAACGTAACACAGTGTCTTAAACCTTTCTGAGCTCCAGGATCCCTTATTAAATATTTAGTGCATATTGCTGAAAAAGTCAAGATTTGCTTTATTTTTTAGAGGCAATTGCTATTCTCAAAATTCTTTTAGCCTTCATAATACTGGCCATCTATAAATAGTCTTTTCTCAAGTTGTCATTTCTTGCCACCAAGGAGTAGATTTCATTTGTACCGATCTTAATAGTAGCGCAAGAATTAATACTTGTGGAAGGCTCTGCAATGCATCGTTGTTGTATTCTATAGAAGCACCTAAAATACCTTTTTAAGCAATTCATTTGACAGCAGCTCCTTCAGATAGAAAGAAGATGTGTATCAGCTGCTGCCTGTTTTTTTGAGACATCAATATTTCTCCTCTTCTGTTTCCAAAACTGTCAAAATGAAATTAGTTAATTGGCAAGTACTTTTGTGTAGTTGCTGTGGGATAGTAATTATTGGTGACAAGAGCTGCTGGATGTGCACTAATACAGTACAGCAAAACCTAAAATGTGAAAATATCTGGCATTATCCTGCGCTACTATTATGACTAGTGATTTTGCCATAGTCTGACTTGCTATAGATTCAAAACTTCAAGTTCAAGGTCTTCTTACCAGGAGAGAGAAGATTTAGCTTTGTACACAGCAGAGTTTTATAAGACTTGCCATATAGCTGAGCAAAGGCAGCTTAGTGGATTAAAATAGCATCAGTGATATCTCTTGTCTCTAGGGTAATGAGTTATGAGCAAAGCAAAGACCGCCAGGAAGGGATTTTGTTTCTGTGGAGTCTCTATCAGATGATAATGTATAGTAAACAAATAACAAATTGTTTCACTGAGCCCATTCTCATTTTGCCTAATTGCCTTTCTTGCTTCAGTACTGGTGTAGATAAGACATAAGCCACGTTGTGTTTACTTTTACACCCAAGGACTGATTGCTTACTAAAAGAAGCTAGACTACATGTTTTCTCTCTACTTGTAGCTGGAAACTGGTCGCTCCTTGCTACAGGCTCTTATTTAAAGATTTTAATTCAGCACTTTCCATTTTGTTTCATGGTCTGATGTGGCAGCTGAGAGAGAGTCCCTGTTCAGCTTCAGTAAAAGCATCAACTTTGTAGTGTGAAAGTATCTGGGCAAGCCATTTACAGAATCCTGCAAACAAAGATGTTTTCCACTTCTAACAGTAAGCCTCCATAAATTATCTGCGTGCCTTGAAACATAAACTATCTAATAATCCACCTCTATCCAAATGCCTAAAATTACTTAAAAGCTGACAAAGGATAATGTGTTGGACTTGGAAGCATGTTGAATCTCTAATACAGGATCTATTCATCCCAGTAATTGCCATCCACCTCTCGTCTGAAACTTACCCGTTCTTTAAGCAGTGAATCATGATCAGTCATAACACTTTTCTTGCTAATATTAGGAAGGATGTGTGAGAAATTCTTTTAAAGAAGGTAGTCCCAATTTTGACAAGATATATATGCTTTTTCACTGTAGTATTTTCAGGGTTTATGGGGGATCTAGATTAACAGACTTTTCCTCTTCTCTATTGGAATTTTACTGAAATTTGATGGACATGTAAAAAGTTAATTTAAAGGGAAAAAAATCCCTCTGGTTTAACCTAGCAGGAACATTAAAAGAAATAGAAATCTATTCTCTCTTACTCAATTTCAGTGTTTTTTTAATAATGATATATTACCAAAGTTCCTGAGAAAATGTCAGTTATTATAAATAAATAAAAAAAAGGAAAACCGAGTTATGATTTTCAGAAGACTGCACCTTTTAATTTCAGAATGCAAAATGCATTCCTGCAGGAGATAAATGATACCATTTTTTCTAGTCCATTGAAAGTAGCTGTCAAGTTTGTTGCCAAATAACATGTCTGATTTCATGTCTAATAGTTAGCAAAATTTAATGAGTACAAGCTGAAAAATGAAATAGTTCTCAGTAGGAGGGTAGCTGAGTTCTTCTTTCGACACACCCTGTTGTTCATTTGATTGTAAAAGATACCTATGGGTGGCCATTCAGTGTTCTCAAAGCATTGCCTGTGTTAAAGAATGAATGTGAAGCCAGGGCACCTTGGAAATTAAACCACTCCAGCCCACAGTCTGAATAGAGTTCACAAGGGGGGAAAAAGGGCAGCCTTTGTAGCTAACAAGAGGGCGTTGGTGGTCTGAGATCTTTCCTTTTGATATTAATGTACTTTATATTTAAGGTACTTGTACCTAAATCTCAGGAAGGGAATGAAATTTATACTAAATACAGTGATTCAGTCCTTCAGGTGCCTAACTGTTGCAGTCAGTTTGAAAGCCATACTTGAAAACTTCTCCAAGTTTTTCTGCGGGGAATCATCTGCCAGCTGGGATCATCAAAACACAGTGTCCTGTGGTCTGAGTGGGCTCTGTGGAGAGGCAGCAGAGAAGTCCTTGTGAGAACTATCACACTTTTCTTCGAGTGCCTCATTCACAACCGATGCAGAACACATGGCTCAGGGAGTCTCTTGTGGACGTTATCTTTCTTGGAGTTGTCATAGTACTTGGGGGAATTGCATTTGCCTGCATCACTGTGATGGTTCAGTTGTTCAGCTCTTGTTGCTAGGATGTGTTAGAGTTAAAACAGTGTCTGAGGAAAGGTGATGCTGAGATGTGTCATTTAGCTACCCCGTGTGGAACTGTAAGTGTTAGGAATGGAGGTATATTCTGGTGCTTCCCTACTTTTTTTAGTGAACTTGCATGGCAAATTTACTTCAGTAAAAGTAGGATATTCTAAGTGAAGTGTCAGATGTTTTTAAAGGACCTATCTGAAGGTCTAAGTCTCTGGTGCTGAGCCTTGTAAACTAACACTTTGTGTAAATTGGAGTTAGGGATACATGACCATATCAAATTCTGAATGTGTTGACTGTCAGTTCATTGCTCTAGCTTGCTATGTAGTTTTGAGTTGTTGTGGTTAAAGATAGATCATTATTTTTCAGCTTCTTGGAGCACAGGATGCTTGGGACTTGATAGTGTAAAACCTGCTTTCTTGTTTATAAGTGAACTCTTTTGGGGTCATGTTGTTGAAGACAGATACCTTTTCAGCTAAGGCCACCTCCAAAGTGTACATATTTATGATAACCTCAGGCCATCTACCGTCAATTTCAGAATGAATAAAAAAATTCGTCCTAGGTGCATCCTTCCTTATCACAGCCAGTGATTCACAGCAGAATGTATCTTTTGCTGTATTTTATTGTTTTAAACCCAATAACTATTTTATACTCATTCTCGAACCTTTTAAATCTTCCTCTTCTTTTGCTTCTTCCTTAACATTTGCTCAAAAATAAAAGGAAATTTTGCCTTCTGTACTGCCATTTTTACATTCTCAGAAGAAACTTGTTGGACACCTCAATTAAAAATTTTTCTTATTTCATATGTACTACACGAGTAAAAGGTAAATGACTTGTTTAGAAGTGTTTAAACAGGAAACTTACAGGCAATAAATCATATATAAAGTGACAGAAGGACTTTTGAAAAGCCATTTGTCAGCATTTTTATGCTGAATACTGCCATGCCTGTTGTCTAACAATAACATTTTGTAATATTTTTAAAGCAAAACTCAGATTTTTATTAATGCAGAAATGTAGGTATTTTCATATTACAAAATTCAGCCTATTTCATTAAAGAAGTTATGTCATGGCAGTCTAGGTGTGTGAATTTGCCAAGGTAGAATTGACTAGCCATGACTGTCAGTGTGCTGACAATTGAGTTCTCTTCACAGAAGTGGTAATGCAGAAACAAATATGGTAATTGTATTGCTTAATCTCAGATGGTCAGGTTTGCATGTTCCAAAGGTGTATAGTCAATATAAAGAAAGTACCATCATTTCTTATGCTCAAAAGAGACACTTGTAAATAATTACAAGATGCTATCACATGAGAACAGGAAGCCTCAATGGATTAAGAATGAGATACAGAGCCTTCCACCTCAAGGTCACTGTTTCTAATCCAGATCTACTTGGTAGTGTTTGGAAGTGCCATCAGAGGGGTAGTTAGTGTGAAATCAGTTGGAGATCTCAGGGTTGTTAGTAAGTACATATCCATATAAAAAAAAATGCTGTGGTTGTGGTTTTCTTTCTGGCTGTGTCTCTACCTAGATAGGAGACAGAATTTCTGCTGTTTTCTTGTATTGAACTAACTGGGTAAGGTTAATGTGGTTCTGGCCAGTTCCACTGCTGCTGAGATCAACCTGCTGGGCAGCAATGATGCTGTCAGACACGAGTCCTCTGCTGTGGGCCTGGAGGGATGTCAGCAGAGGAGGCAGTAGAGTAGTTCATATTTTAAGGGGAGGCTAGTCGAAGAACAATGTGAGGGAGGCACTCCAACCACACATGGAGTCCTAGAAGGCTCTGAAAATAACTGCAGTTGAACAGGCGTGAGTAGAAGAGATGTCTTTTTCCATGGCCTTGTCAGCCAATGCGCAAGTATGTTGTATAGACTATGAAGGACTTCACAACTCATTAATGACAGTGGAACTAATGCAGTTGTGACTAACTTCTGCTGTTGTGATTCACTACAGATTAGACTGACCTTTTCTTGTGTTCCCAGGAACTTGAAGCAAGGGGTCTTGCCGAAGAATCTGTCTTTATGAAACTTGCTGCGCTGTAGAAAGCTATCGCAAGCAATGCCTGTTGGTCCTTCCCATTGTGTCTCTAGTGGGACACAGAGTTAAAGGAAGTACCAGAAATACACTATATATAATCTGACGATGTCCACAGACTTTCAAAGTTAGATACCATTCTAACAACTTATGCATTGCCTTGCTGTCAAGATCTTTTAAGATGAAGAAAAGCCAACCACATGAGCAGAAACTGTTTTCTAAAGAGTTAAAGTCAACAGAGTTTTTAAAGATAAGAAAAATAAGCAGTGTAACTGTTGATTTGACTTTTTTTTTGGAGAATATGATCAGAAGAAACATTTTAAAAGTTTTCCCTTTGTAATGTGCACACTGCAAGAGAAGAAACCCAACCGTTTTAATTAGAGTACCATCTTTGAGGAAAGATAGTGGAATTAATGACAACTGTACCAGGTCACCTTTAATCTTACTCAGACAGGGGACATGGTGGAGCATTGCTGTTAAAGTCAATGGCTCTTGGGGGAGTCTAACCAGCATTGTGTAAGTTAATGGTGTGCCCTCTCCTGACACCTATGGCTGCTCCATTATCCTTGAAAGCAGCCGTCAAATTTGCACAGCTTTAACAGGAACATCTGCTTCTCTCCCCTGGTTGTTTTCTCCACATCTGCAGTGGTTGTGACAGGGCATGTGCTCTTCTTCATTCACCCTTGTTGCTCTGACCTTTCCTGTGGTTCATTTTTTATGCTCTGCCTCCTTAATGACTATTCTAATTCATCTCTGCGTTTGCTGATAGTCTCATTAGGGCCAAGGGAAAACTCATCAGGTGAGGAAGCCTGTTGTTTTCTGGTAAGAATAAAAGTTTGTCAAATCTGACAAGCTAGCTGCGATATTTTAGAAAGACAATCTCACTACACTGTTTCTGCAAGTTGCCCAGTTTTGACAAGTGTTCCTGCTAAAAAGGGCAGTGCCTCTCTTCTGCAGTGAATGAAGTTTGTTCATCTTTTCTGGCTGACATGGGAGTTTTTTTGGCCAAGATCTAGGAAGAAATTCAAGTGTCTTCCTGCTATTTAAACATCTCATTTCCATTGATTTCAGTAGATTTCATTGCCAACATGAGAACTGGACATCTAAGAGCCCTTGGGAATTTGAGACTTCCCATTCAATTCTACCTCCTTTGAGCCTCCAATCCAAATGTGTTGCCAAGTGTCCTGGGACCGAGCCAGTGACTATCCTGCTACATACAGGTGTAGGAAAGCAGTATTTCATCTGCTATATCACAAAATAAATGCACTCAGTTATCAGGGAGCAAATTTCCATCTCATGGTAGAAACCCTCCTTCCAAATACAATAATTTGCAAGAGTCAAGAGCCGCCTTAGTCCTTTGACGGTGAGGCTTGAATATCATTCGAGGAATAAGCTGTCAGACTGTCTCCCAGAGTTGTAGTCTCTTTCTGTCAAAGCTAAGACATGGTGTGGAGAGAGGCTTTTGATGTTATTCTCCAGTTTGTTCTTGCTGTACAGGATACAGTAGCTTCTGTACCATTTTAAAGTTATATATTAATTTTTCACTTTAAGCTGAATGGCTTAATTAAAATGGAAAATCTATCTAGCTGTTGTCAAGGCCTGTCCATTTCAACAAGAATGGAAGAAGGGTTGAGCTCTTGGGTACTTGGAAGGGTGTCTGTGGAACAGGAAAAGAATGTTTTAGCCTTTAGTCCTTCCGTTTCTGAGAAGGGTCTGTTAACACTCCATTTTGACTGATCCATATAGCTTTTTCATAGCAACTCACATTGTAAGCCTGGGTGAGGTATCTTTGTTGTTGCTAGCTGCCAAATGAAAAGAGCTGTATTTGGGTAGAACAAGTAGTATATTGACTGCAAAAAGACCTTTTACTTTGTAAGATCATAGGGTTAATAACATAAATAACATGGAGGAAATAAGGTGAAAGGTCAGCATAGGATGTGTGTTGTGGTAGCACCAATTTTTGCATGCACCTAGTTATTGAGCACAGATCTCCAGATTTAGCTCTCCAAACTGCACCTCTCTGGGATTTTCTTGGGTTATAGCCTGCAACTGAAATGTCAGAATTTTAGATTTGTGCCTTTATTCTTAAGTAAAGAAGATTAAAAAGTGAAAGTTGAGAGGCTTAAGAGATCTGCAGAACCTTGAAAATAAAGAGAAGTATTAATGGTGAAGCTTTGAAAAAGGGTCATCAGCATGAAATAGGGAATGTACAGACCCTCAGAACTTCTGAATTCTGACCTTCTTTTAATTATTGTTTTATTGTTAGCAGTATAAGTCAGGATCATGAGTTATAATGTGGGCCTATGGGAAATTCTTATCAGGTTCTGATTCTCATTTTATTTGATTGTGACTATATTTGATTGTTGTCTCTTTCACTGTTACAGAGTAGCATAAAATGGTGGGCACTCTGCAGGGTTTTTTTTTTTTCCATATAAGGAAAAAACACATCATTCAATAATACTGACTAAAAAAAGTTTGTTGGCATTCTGGAAACCTCACTTATGCTTTGCACTTATGGAGGTAATAGTTAAAATAGCTTAAGTTCGATTAGCTTTTCAACCAGGTTGGATACATTCTGCACATGCTGAAACCATTTAAAAGTCCTCATGCCACTCAGAATTAAAAATGCATTTGTGCAATTTAGTTTTATTGCTTAACTGGCAGCTGGATCTTATACTTGGACTGCTGTGGTGCTTTCCTTGTCTGTTCCATCAGAATAAACCCAAGATAACCATTACAGGTATATAAAGCCTGATATAAAATGAGGCAAACTATGAAAATAATTAATCAGTGTTGATCAAGACAGAGGGGCTTTTCCAGGGATTAAAGACCAGCTGAGGAGCTGATGGCCTGGTGCCCAGTGCATTAACTGATCTGATTGCTTGTAACGTTCCTCGAAATTCCATTTGCCTGGTTTGTCTATCGCATGAAAATTTCATCTCACTTCAGCAATGAAATGTATCATTCCAATTTGCAGTCTTATCCACTGGTTCTGGTTTTTTGCAAAAGACAATTCTTCTAGTAGCATCAAATACTGCTGCATGATTTTAATAAACACAGATCAATTAATGGAAAGAGAGACTCACTGCTAAAGTTAGCCTTTTAAATTAAGACTATCAAACAGGACAACCAGGAAAAAAAAAAATCATAAGCCATACCATTTAATGACAACAGTTATATCTGGATCTTTCTTAAGCAGATTCTCAGGATTAATTAATGAATAATGATTCATTTGCTTACCTCTAAGTGCCAAATTCAGGCTCAGTTTTCTTACTTTACAGTCCCATAAAAGTAATTTCATTTAAGGAAGGAAATGCACCTTTGCATTTAAAAACTAAGAACTAGAAAAACAGAAAGTTTTTGTGCCTTGTAAATTTGAGCTGTTTTGAGTACTGAAATGGAACAGAGTACAAGTTTCCTTGGTTGCCTTCCTCAGTTTTACCCATTATATTTGGACATGAGAATAAAGATTCAATTTTCACTTGAAATTAAGAAAATGCTTCTTTCTCAAACACCTACTTTTCTTTCTGGCAACAGCTATTTTCTTAATCTGCAGAGCCTAATGACTTAGATGACAATTGATGTTTCATATTCTCTAAACAAATATCATCCTTCTCTGATGAATGACCTTGAACTGGGTTAAAAATACCTCTTGTATTTAGTAGACTACAAAATATTTTTTTTTTTTTTTTTTTAAACACAGCTAGGCCCCAAATGGTCATTTGATATTTTGGTGAGGAAGGAATGCTCAGAAGGGCACAAAGCCTAATTTATTTTGTTGCATAGGTGTCAGAATTTATTTTGTTGCATACATGAGGCAGACTTAAGAATTTTTCTTTCTTAAACTTTATGAGAATATTAAAGGAACTTCTGGCATGCCGTATATGTGAAGTGATAAGTTTTACAAGCCCCATAGTGAGTTTGGGTGTGGTGAGCAGTTGCAAATGGCAGCATGCCCCTGGGGACAGCCAGGTCCCCTGAGCCTGCTGTGGCTGCACTGATGGCATCTCCGTCAGGATGGCTCCTGCCATTGAAGAGCTAGTTATGGATGTGCAGGGGGATAGTCCTTCCCAGTCTGTGGCCCCAGGTATGTTACTTTTGCTTTCCTATGGCAAGAGTGACCCTGTTTTTAGAGGCCGTCAGCCCTCGCAATTGGGGCAGGAAATTTAATTTTTCTTACAAACTGGTGAATAACCATCAGCCTCACCTATGCGGATGTGTGTGTACCTAGTTTCTTCAGGCAAGCAGAAATCTCTCTAGGGAACTAGTTTCATTCTTTTTCCCTTTGTCTCATAACAAATTGGTGAAGGAAGGAACAAATGAGAAAAGAGTGGTCTGCATGTAATAGCGAGAGTGCATGTTAACGGGACATGTGGGAAATACTTCTATATTACAGACCATAATGTTGCTCATTTGCTACAGGTTATGATGGAAAACCAAATCTTTCCCTTGTATTTTCTTCTCTGCCTCACTTAAAATAGCCACGCTGTAGAAAGTTTCCTGCAGGAAATGATTAGCGCCACTTTACTCTGAGGTACTTTATGAAGCTTTATGCTCTTAGATTTCACTTATACAAGTGATATGTGTGCTTAAACCAGGACGAATATTACTGCCTGGCTGAAAGGCAGTCCTTATTGATTAACGTCAGCGTAGCACCCTGGCAGGTAGAGAGGCTCATGTTTTAATTTGTTTTTGCTTCCAGGTCACTCTTCATCCACCTTTCTTTTCATTTGCAGCAACTTTTCCCTCCTCCCTCCCTCACTTACAGCACCTACTCTGGTCTTGGCTGTTTTGATTTATCGACCACTCAGATTTAATCCTTTGTTCCTTGGAGAAGTCTCAGTGCTTGTGTCTGATCTAAGGTCACCTATGCTACTTATTCCAGGGGACTTTAATCTCCATATGGATGTGACCTCTGGCACTTGCCAAAGAATTCACTGTGTTACATGATTCTCTCCAGCTGTGTCAGCATGTTCCTCTACCTGCACTGAAAGGTTATGTTTTTGATTTCATTAACTTTTTGGGTCTCATTATCAGGGTTTGAGGTCACTCACCTTTTTTTTCAAATACACATCTAGATCTACTGTACCCCTAGGGTTCCTCTCAAATTGGTTGCTCCTTTTGAGAGGTGTTGTTGTCCTTGGGTGTCACTTCTTGTCCAAAACAAGTTAAAGGGTTCAGTGCTGATTCCCTGGATATCCAGTTAAAAAGCTGATTGTGATTTTGCATATGTCATATAACTGGCTTCCACGACTTATGAAGCACAGGTGTCTTGATTGGAACAAAGGCTGTAACTTTATCAACTGTGAGAAACTCTCTGGTTTGAAACCTGCACATTGTTCGAGCATCAACCTCAATTCCTTCATCTGAGAGATCATTGTATCTTTGCTTACTTGTTTAGTTACAGACGTTAATTCTAGTAATTACAATACTGCTACGTGTTAGAGGAATGTGAGAGTAATGGAGAGCAAACAGGATTCTTTGATCCCTTTTTTTTTTTTTTTTTTGATGTATGTGCTACATCTTACTTTGCCTGTTACCATGGACAGGTGATTATGCGAAGATATTTCTTGTCTATTTATCCATAGAGCAGTTGAACTGGTCTTTTGTGGCAGTTTTGGACTATCTCTGAACAGTCCCTTACTGCCAGCAAGTGAAAAGGTAAAACTTTAGAAGTGAAACTGGACCGAATTGTATATGCAGAGACAATTTATGAGAATGTGTATATATATAAATATTGTATATGCTTGTGGAAGGAGAGCATCTAAGTCAGGATCTTGTGACCTTAATGTGAAATTATTATGAAAAAATACAGTGGCTGATGGAATGGTAGTAGAGAAAAATTCTACTGAAATTCTCAGCCTAGAAGATGGTGTGTTAATTTTATCTTCCAAATGACTTCTAGCTTCCTCTCTTAAGAAGAGCTGTCATATTTAGAAACACCCCTTCTCCCCTTTCCCGCCAAAAAACACCCCATGAGCTGGAGAGGCTCTTGTAAATATGCTTGGTAAAAAAAATGTGAAAAATAGAAAATGTTATTTCCTTTAATATATGTGTTTTCCTGAGAATATTTGCCTCTTGGTGTGTGCTTCTGTGTGTTCATATACTTGTAAGCAAAAGCCAGCATGAACTGAAGGCAGAACAGATGATGAACTGGCACCAATCTTTTTAGAGTGCTTTTCTCTTCCAAACAGCATCAGTGCTGACTTCTAAACTCACTTGTTTCTCTTACTGTTGTCTGCAATATTAGGTTCCACAGCCATTCATCTTCCTATTGACAGACATCCTCTTACCCTTTAAATAAATGATGCAGCTGATTTTGTGCAGACCAAGCTTGCTGGTTTTGAGGCTTACTCAAGATGTGATGAGCTGGGGTTAGATTGTCCTACTGTCTAGATGCACTGTTCTCCACAGCACTGGTTGCATTCTTTGTCGAAGAGGGGAGCTTATGAAACAGATAAAATCTCCATTTAAATGTGTATTTTCCATATGTTTCTTAGCTAAGAAATCAGAAAAAGAGGAAGTTATTCAGGATTTCTGATAAAGACAGGCTGCCTGGCTGTATACTGCACTGAAAGATTACTTCTTGGGAGTGATTAGAATTAGTCACAGAGGTGAAATGGATGTGGACAGAATTGGCTAGCAACCTTCTGAAAGCCTGCCTCTTGCTTTGATATTTTCCTTGTAGTTTTGAAGTACATCACTATGATGTTTGATATTTTATTAACAATAATTGTATTTCCCTCTTTTAATTTGAGGATTTCAAAGAGTTTTAGAAGCATTAATTGCATATTTGCCCCCTGACTTCTATGAAGAAAGTGAAAATAAGGTCTTGTCAAATATGTTAGTTGAAAAAAGTATTAAACTGAGAATAAACATTTCGGTGATGATTATGCAGTCATTTCTATTCACAACACTTGTGCTGGCTTGTAATGTGCAAACCTAATAACTTCCTAGTTTGTACTTTCTTGTTCTTCAGAGGTGATGACTGCCTTCTCTGAAAACTGTGAAGGTTGCCCAGCAGCTCTACACAGTATCATTTTCTGGAATGGAAAGCCCACAGATAACAAAGAAATGGCCACAGAGCCTTTGCGTGGCTAGTCTATGAGGTCATTAAGAGGCATTCTGGACTTTGCCACCTGAGAGCTGTTGTTATTTGTATCTCATTATGGAAGGCAGCAAAATTCATATCAGGGACTGTCCTGGAGGTTGCTTCCATTAGCGAGCCCTATCGCATTATGTCTGTGCCCTGTAAGGAGAGATAGGGAAAGTGTCCTTAGTGAACTTGAATAGCATTGGTGCTTCTAGGGAAGCTAAACTGTAAAGAAATTGGGATATGGAGAGCAATAAATGTGCCAAACCCCTGATCAGAGTTAACCCAGGGCTCCACAGTTTTCAAGATTCATCCTCTGTCCTCCACAGTGCCTGACTGGCAGACCTTCCCTCTTCGGTATGCAGAAGGTGTTCTATGACAGGAACCTTTCTCTGGTACTGTTGCTGATAAAATGTATCTCTCCTTGGAGAGTTTTCTTATTTAAATGTGAAGATGTAACTGAATTTCAACTGCAAATATTGACAGCCCTTAAGTTGCAGATCTGAATAGGTTTACAGGTGAAGAGCTATGAATTTATGGGCTTTTTATAAGTGAGCCCAAAGGGGCTTTGCTCTCCACAGCCTGGCTTTCTCCCTATCTCTCTTTGCAGTTCTCCCTGAAATGGCTTTCCTGATGTGGCTGGTGTAGAATTCACTTACTGTGATCTTCACACTTTAAAAATTCTTCAGTCCCTGCTCCTCTAAAGCCTTGGCTTCATGAGAATCCATTGAGTATAAAATATTTTATGGCTGTTCTTGAGTTTTTCTGTCATTATGCTCTCAGCTTGTACTTTAAACCTGAGATGAAGGTTTATCTAATGCATGATGGAGATTAAAATGTGCAGGAGAGTATTCTTATATTTTTGCTTTTTGCTGCCTTTGGGCACCTGAATGCAGATACAACAGGTTTCAGTAGATCTGGGCAGAGGATAGACTGAGTTTATAGTTAGTTTTTAGGATATTCTGTGAGGTTTTTTTAAATGCAAAAGCCATTCTGCAAACTGAGTGCTTGTCCTCTAGATGGCTGAACACTGACAAAAACTGGACAGAAAGCTAGCATGGTAACATTTAGCATTTGTTCAGCATCTGTTCACAGATGTGCCTGAATATTAAGAAGTAATGTGTATGGTGTTCAACAGAATAAAAACTGTTAAGATGTGCGTGAACAAGCAGGAGGAAATATAGACGTGAACTCGTAGGAGGGGAAAGACTGTTACAAGGGCAATCCAATTAATGCAAATGATGCATGCAGATGTCTTTGGCTTTTTAGTACCTTTCACTGCTATACTCCTTAAGAGCTGCACACTAGGGACAAGGGAGGAGAGCACTGTCTGCTTTTGCATGGCAGCAGTACTTTCAACCCTTAGCATCCTACCCCTGCCAGCAGATGAAGAGGGGACACCTGCTCTTAACTGCTTGTGTAGCTGCAAAGCATGAATAAGTGTACAGTAAAACAGCTTCTAAACCAAGGGATGCACTCATGAAGTAACTTAATTTTGCCTTCTGCAAACATCTGCGTGCCTGTTGACTCCTGGCACTTCAGGCGAGCACTGTCACTACTTTAAATTCGAACAAGATAATTGAAAGCGAGCACCAGGTTTTTTGGGCTGCATGCTCAGGGCCAACCTGTTTGATTTATTTTGGTATTGACCTAACAGGAGTGTTCACCTAAAGGAAGCAGGATTTGAGCTTGAAAATAGACATTCTTTCAGCTACATATTGATCATTGGAGCTGGATCTAGTCCATCCTTATGATGTACTTTCTGAAAAAATGGCTTCTACTCTTATCTTGGCATCTGATGTTTGGTGAGTAATGACTTTAATTAAAAAGACCTGGCCACTTGGTCTTTCAGATGAGATACATGGCAAACTCAAGTTTGCGGCCTGAGCAGTTCCAAATTTTTGCCTTTCCTTACCTCTCATAAAATCGCCTTTTCAAGAGGCATTCCAGACTGTGACCTTGCTCTCCTGAAGTCAATGAAAATTTTATTGTTGACACCAGTGAATGCAGGACCACCACTGTAAGCACTGTAGGAAACCAATGGAAATTTTCCCTGTTTACTCCAAAGAATTTTGTCTCAGGCTGTAGAGCTAATAAATTAATAAAGAAATAAATATAGTCTCTTAAATTAACAACCTCATTTTACTCTTTTCTATCAGAACCCTTGACCATCTACTTATTATCTGCAAACATTGTCATGTAAGGTGTTTTGTAGAACAATACTTTGGAATGAAGTGGCATGGCCAATTTAATTTCTCTATTTGTGTATTTATTTTCCATATTGATTTACAGAGAAGTCACTGTCTTACAAGCTGGTAGCTGTTTTCATATTTTTTCATGTTTATTATGATATAGGTATTAGGTAGTTGCCTGAAAATTCAGTCTGCCAATAAACTTATTACAGTAGATATGTAAGATACTTTTATGCTGTCTTCAACATTTTTCCAACTTTCTGTAAAATACCTTATGCATTTTTCTGCTGTAGCATATTTTGCTTAAAAATACAGTGTAGCTTTTTCCTCAGAAAAAAAAACAAAACAAAACATCTCTGTATATATAATTTCTTTTTACATGTTGAATGCACAAATAGAAGACTAAATTTCCTCTCCAGGATTGCATATACATAATTTCTTGTCCACTGAGGTGGTTGTGAATACAAATTTGGCAACAAAAGTCATGCAGCCCTTTAGCTGTGCTTGAAATACTTGCAAAACCAAAACACACACAGAAAAGGAATGTTGCCAAGCCAACCTTTTAAAAAGTTATATATATAATTTGAATATTATTTGAATACTCTCTTTTTTTTTTTTAAAAAAAAAAACTTCCTTAGAAGCCTAAATTATGTTGCTAACTCTTTTGAAGGTTAAGATTTTCCACTTAATCAACTCATAAAAATTTCTGCCCCCAAAATACAGTGATTTTAATCACTCAATAAGATTTCATCTATAAGGATGTAAGCCTGGCCATATTATATTAGATCGGGGTGCTCTCTATCTTAAAATTCTGTGTCTGGTATTAGTTAGTAACAGATACTGTTAAAAAATAAAATAAAAAAAAAACAAACAAAAAAACCAAACAAAAACAAACAAACAAACAAAACAAAACAGGGCAAACATGGAGTAAGTAGGAAACAGGACAATAGTCTGCGTTTGCCACTTGGAGGATTGCCTGTTTCTGAAGAGTGCTCTCCCTTTCACCTTTCTTTAGTCTGCTGTGCCTTTGATATTACCCACACCTACACCAATATCTCTACTATAGTCTCTTGAGCCTGTACTGCTTTGATGGTGAATATTTTTATTATTCTCAGTGTTGTCTCTCTGTCTAGCTCACTTAATAAAAAACTCACCCTGTTCTGTAGTGCTGTTAATTTACAAGGTGCTTTACAAACATAGATAAGAGCCATTCAAGGCTCTACTCTAAATAAGACAAGACAAATGCAAGATGAAGCACTTGAAGGCTCTTCAGGAAAGTGAGAACATGGAAATGACTTATGCAAAGAGGAGAGGAGTTTTGTGAAGTGGAGTTTCTGATAAAGGGTTTTAGGCAGAGCAGAGAGTGAGTTTGATAGTGGAGGAAAATAGGTGCAAGGAGCAGTGGAGTTAAGATGTGAAGGTAGGGGCAAGGAAAAGAGACGAAGGGAAAAATAAACTCAGAGAAATAGAATATTTATTACAGGATTCTTCAAAATGGTCTGTGAGGGAAGTTGAGAAATCCATATAGCTTGTGGGCAGTTTTTTGGTTTGGGGGTTGGTTGGCTTGTTTGGTTGGTTGGTTTTGTGTGTGTGTGTTTTTTTTTTTTTGTTGTTGTTGTTGCTGCTGCTGCTGCTTTTTTTGACAAAACTTAACTATCTATGACAACTTTTCAGCTTACCTTGTTCTTAGCCTACCTGCAATGATAGGCATAGCAAGCCGTGCTTGCATGTTGTTATGCTAGAAAGTTTCCCTACTATTTAAGATAAGTCTCCCTTGCATTAAGTATTATCCTGTCCATTGTGTCCATTTATGAAGGGAAAGAATTAAATATAAAATCTAATGCAAGACAGGAAGCCAAAGGAAGGAGGAGTGTGCTCTGTCTCTGCGTGTCTTCTTATCTAATCCATCTAATTGACTACTCCAATCTCCTTTTGTCCCTATGGCTTTGTAAGGGCCATGGAAGATAGCTTGAAAAATTGACTTGTTACAATGAACTAATCTTTAGTAGTAAGAACAGGATTAATTTGGGGAATGAGCCAGATCCTACAAGATACTTTGCCCCTTCTTCTTCCTGGGATTTAAACTGGCATTCAAGAGATTCAGTATCTTGTAGGACTGTATGAACTGGCTTTTTCTTTATGCACTGATGTTTTGGTTTGCTCTTCATCACTTACCTCTGCAATTATTAGGCCAGCACCAAGTCAAGCAAGGGACATGCGAAGTTGTGGCAGTGCATCGTTGCTGCAATAAGAACCGGATTGAAGAACGATCGCAAACAGTCAAGTGTTCCTGCTTCCCAGGGCAGGTGGCTGGTACGACAAGGGCTCAGCCCTCATGTGTGGAAGGTAAGCAGTCTCCTGCTCACTCATGGTTCATTAAGATTGTTTGAGAAGTTTAGTCTCCTTGATTGTTTGACTTCCCACTGCCTCAAAAGCATAATCCTTCTTTTTGTTAATTTTGGAAGCATCTCTGTTCATTGATGATAATGAGTCTGTGCATAAATCTGGGTGTAATTAATCCCCTTAATATATGTACTTGTCCATTTCATGTCTGTGCCAGTAAAACTTCTTAATTTTTTTACACAAGAATTCTCTTTTAAAACTAGTCTGAAAACAGCAAAAGCTGAGAAATTCAAACTTACGATATTAACCCTTCCAGCTGTCTTTTGACTTAGTAGCATGGCTAAAAATTCACTGGATAATAAATGCAGCCTTAAGACTGGGCATGTGGAGAGTGCCAAGACATGTGATTTTGAGAACTGTTCTCTAGATGAATATTTCACCATTTTATGTGTTTTTTTGCTGGACAGCAGTGCTATAATGATGCCCCATGTCTATTCGGTTTCATGTGTTGTAATCCCAAACACATTAGAGTTTGGAATGCAGAGCAAGCATACTGCTGCACAGGACACAGTGTCTGAGCTAGGACACCTACCTGATAAAGGAAAAATGTAGTGCAGTTGCCTTAGTTCAACACCTTCCTGGGTAGATGTTGAAATCCTCACAGAGTTCAGTGTTACCATCCTTATGCTTGTAGCAGTATAACTTGTTTGAAATTAAATTGATTATATACGCTACAGCTAAAATCCTACCTTGATTTTGATGTTGACCAGGCATTCTGAGGCTATATAAAACTTGCCTCTCTGAGGTTCACTCTGCATCTCACCCCCACCATTTTCCTCTCAGTTTTACCAGCAGTTCAGAAACTGGGGGTTACCCTTCTTCATTTTCCATAAGCAGTTTATTTCCTGGAGAGGCAGCTGCGCTTCTTAGCTTAGTAAACAGTTACTCCAAGACAATTTTATTTTTTTTGGAAAAATTTAAAAGTAACCAAATCCCTCATTTCATGAATTCATAAACAAAGACCCTTCTGTTTTCATTATTTTTTACACAAAATTGTAACCATTTCAAGTTAAATATAAAACAAAAGCTTAAAAATACAGTTTTCAATCTAATATTCAGAGATATTTAGTTTTAAACTCTAAATACATGTGATGTCAGATTTTTTTTTAACCTGTTATCTGTTTTGAGAGTCTCTTATTTAATAAATTAGATTTTTTTTTTTTTTTTTTTTTAGATGCTTGGTCTTTTCATGCCTTGTAATTAAGGAACACAATTAACTTTAACTGTGCAATTTGTTAGGTAGCTTTCTTGTCAAATCAGAAGTACCTTCTGTATTTTTAGGTGACACATCAAACAGCAGAAATACTTTTACACACATAGTAAAAGTCAGGTATTCTTTTAAACTCACATGAGGTTTGCAAAGGTGAAACTGTCATTCTATGATAGAAAGATATAAATGTACAATACCATAGAAGCTTAATTCAATCAATGCAAATAGTTGCTGAAAGAATTTAGTAGCTCTTTTTCAAGTATAGCTGAAGTTAAATATGACAAAATATTATGAATGTAAGATTTTGGTTTCTAAAGTGGAAGCCTTTGATTCCCCTTCACCCCTTAGGGTAATGCTTTAGCATGCTTCGCTTATTTTTGCAAGCATCTGGGACTACAGTCAGTGTTAGTCAGTTGCTGTAGCATGGAAACTATAACTATCTTTCCTTAGCCTCAGGATTAGATGTGTTTTCTCCCACTCTACATATATCCTTCAGTAGGCTTCTACACTGTGGAAACCAGGAACAGTTTGTGTCCTGAATTTGCATATTTCAGTCTGATATATTTCGTTTTCTTTTCCAGAACCTTTTTACTGAATGCAGAGCTGTTTAATTTGCCTATATTTTGCCTTGAGCTTGAAGGAAAGGACATGCCCAAAACACAGAGTTACTTTTCTAACAAAAAGAAAAGATTTTATAGAGCAATTGGCTTGTAGTAGTCTTTTGAAGTACTTTCTTTGAACTCCAGTCCTTGTTCAGTAGTAGTTACCATTTACATTAGAGTAGCAATTGTCTCTGTGTTGTTGATCATGCATGGCATGCACATGGTGGTTGGTACCTGTAGTTCCTACCTCAAATCATAGAATCATACAATATCTCAAGTTGTAAGGGACCCATAAGGGTCATCAAATCCAACTCCTTGCTCGTCGCAGGACTACCTAAAACTAAATCATATGACTAAGACTAAGAACATTGTCCAGATGATCCTTGAACTCTGACAGGCTTGGTGCTGTGACCACTTCTCTGGGGAGCCTGTTCCAGTGACTGACCACCCTCAAATTACTTACATGCTAAACTGTCTTTGGGCAAAATAAGAAAACCATGTCATTCATATTCATTGAGCATGTGTACAGAAAGTACCACCTACCTGTTGTGTCAGACTACACATTTTTTAGTCATACACAGAGAGAGGCTTTTACCTACTGGAGTTCTTGGTAAAAGCAGCTTAGTGCTTAGTAGTTTTTATAGCAGATGCGATTAAGTATGTTATATTTTGATTTAGAAAATACGTTCTGTTTGGATTTTAGCCTCTTTGCACACACTCAAAAGGAAAATAAGTCTGTTCAAGTCATTCTGGGAAAACAGTAGTAAATAGGATGGAATCAGTGTCTCATGTTGATGTTGCTTGTAAACTTTTCAGGGTTTGCCTGTTCCAGCTGTCTTGGGCAGCACCAAAAGGATGATTGGAGCAGAGTAAATGGGATCTTATTTAATGTTCTATGCAGAGTAGCAGCCTTTATAAGGCTATTGGAAAGTAATTATATTTTCCTTTCTTGACCAGACAAATAGATGGTTACATAATTAAATAATTACACTTAATTTTGTTAAGATCTGAATGATGATTTTACAGAAGTCTCCTGCTCCTTGCTAATTTTATATGAAGGTCCGATTTCTCTTTTAGTGTTAACAATCCAGGAAACAATGAGTTGATTCTAGCTTTCCTTTAGGCCAGGCAAGCATATCACTGGTTATAGATCATAGATGCTCCATGAGAAATTAAGACTACTGCAAGAAATAGGTTCTCACAGAATATGGAAGACTGAAAAGGTCTGGGACTTTAACTAAGTCTAAACAAAGTGTACTTGCCATTCTATTCTGGACTTGAACTTGACATTTGAACAGCTTTCTGCTATAACCTATTTGGGTTTATTTTTTAACTAAAAATTCAAAAAATAAAATAAGCCTTCCTGATTTGACATTTGCACATCTGGTTTTAGTATTTTACAGGCTTTTAATTTACTTGGGTATTTTTCCTTAGTTTTCTCAGTCTTGCAGCATATGGGTTTCCTGACCTAGATCCCACTGGGATTCAGTGACAGCTTGTTTGTTAATTTGGGTGGGGGTAGAGCCTAGTCATCAGACAGAGATCCTTGTTGATGAGTATTGGACATTGAGCCTTTTTTTATATATAGGCCATGAGATAGACATATAAAGCCCATCATCATATTCTTTTACCATACAATCACTAGCCAGCTGGATATTTACAGTTTGAAATGGGATGACAGATGCTAAAGAATTTTACACAAGGTTAGATTTACAACAGCAATTTATTGGAGCAGCACTGTATGTTAAGGCTAAGCCCTGCTCAAAGTGGTAGCGAATAGGTGTACCAATATTCACAGCTACCAAAATTTCAGGAAGGCCCCCTATTTGAATCAAGTCAGAAGGGATGTTTGCATAATTACATTCAGGCATGCACCTACATATAGAAGTGACATTTTTTCTCATGATATGTGCTAAGGAGGAAACTAAATACTTGTGTTACAGAAGAAATTATAGATATCCAGGTGACTTCCAAGGAAAAGGTGTTGAAGTGGTACAAAAAAAGAAAGTAAAAGCTAGCTAAATCTTGCAAATACATTAAGTGAAAGTCTTAAGTGCCTTGATTGCTACAAATCAGTCCTTTTCCATGTTGTGCAGTAGTACTGTGTTGTGGGGTCTAACTGACGTTTATAGAGTGCTTTGCATTTCTACAGTGTCTTTCATCTCAGAAACTTTAAATGTTGGTAGTAGGAGAAGTCAAAGTACTTCATTTAAAAGGAACGATATGAAGGTGAAAATCAATGTTTGTTATAGACCGAGATCTCCCTAGCATTTTTACAAGCACAGTAAAATCACTCATCATATCCTAGATGAGAGTACAGGGCAAGAACTCCTTGGGTCAGGATATTTTTTTATCCTTTGCCCATGATAACACGCTTTACTTAGATAATTGATTTTGCATGGATCCCACAAGAAACTCTGTCATTTGTGTATTTGCACTTGGTTGTGAAAGCTATTGACACGCATTGGCAAACAAAAAAGGCAAGGCAAGTTCTTCTGTACCCATGCACGCCTCATTTTTCTGGAGGTTATTTGAGCTTCCAAGCACAGGCCCATCTGATATTTTGAGAAATATTGCTGTAGATAAATTGAGATGCTGAACTCAGAAAAAAGCAGAACATGTGAAAGAAAGCATTTAAATATGCAGAGAGGACATACCATACTGCCTGTGTACCCTGCCGTGAGTTGTAGCTATACTACTTGATTGCAGTTATAGAAAATTTCACTTAGGTCAACCCATTCTTCTGTCAATGACTAAATTGCATTTAAAGTAGTCATGAGATTTTGTTTATACCTATTTTCTTTATGGAAATAAACATTCTTGAGTAAGTACCTCCAGCTTGTCTAACAGCTATTGCCAAGAAGATAAAACATTAATAACTTTTGTCTGTAGAGTAGCTATCTTGGCTAAGTGCGTTAAATGCCTCTAAGTAAATCATCACTAGCCAAATCATCTTCCATCCAGGCAATTCTATTAGTACTAGAATTTCTGGGAAGGAAACACTCAGATTGGAAAAACTGTGAATGGGATTAAAGCATTGGTTAAGAATTTTCTGTAGGGCCAGAGAGCTGCAATGAAGAATAAACCAATTTTGGCTGAAAGCCTATCTGGGTTATAGACTGAAAGGAAGAGAGCATATAGGAACAAGAAAACAAAAAATCAATGCATAAGAAATAGATAAAAGAAGAAATAGCTGAGAAGATTTCCCTCCCACTGTTTTTGAATGGATTTCAGAACCTTTGAGAATTCAAAATGGATGCTAATTCTGTGTCAGTATTCAAAGGATAAAAGGAAATATACAGTAGAATGAATAGTGTACTGAAAGTTTATATGGAAGAAAGGTTAATCCAGTGGAGTATGAAAGACATCTGTATTTGTCCAGACTAAGGACAGTATGAATTTGCTTGTTCGAGTAGAACACACAGAAATCCTTAAAAAAAAAAAAAAAAAAAAATTGGCCCATAATACATGAAATATTGAAGTTCTTAATTCTGAGACGCATCAGTACCACGGTTCTTTGGGTAAACAACAGGATGGGGAGGTATTTTCTAATTTATTGTTAACTAAAGAAGGTGCTAACCAACATCTATTGGGATTAAACCTTTTATTTTTTAAATTTGAATTCTGACTAAAAAGCTGACTAATAGATCTCTGGTCAGTTGTAATTCAAAACGTATTTCAGAATACTTGTGGTATTCTAGGAAAAGCACTAGTATTGACTGTGCCATTTTTGAGAGGGTAGACAGCAATTTCTAGATACTTAGGGACAACTGAGGCTGATCTCAGTCCTGTGTGAATAACTGAGAAGCTGATATCGTATCCAATTAGCAAGGAATTCTGGGTGTACAGATCACAAGAGTTTATGTGGCTTTCTGAAAAAAAGATTTGCCAGACACAACTGATTTCATTTGCTAAGGAGTTTTCAAAACGAATACAGATAGTTTCTAGGTTTAATACATGTAAGTCGGTTTTTCAAGTTACCTCCGAAGATAATATATAATTGATTCAACTAAAGATTTGGTTACCAAATACTTCTGAGAATTCAAGTCTTATTTTTTGTAAGCTATTTAATTGTAAACCATATACAATTGTGTGCACTGCTCAGGGTCACTTACTTAGCATACCTCAAACCCACATCTCTCCCCAGAGTCATCAGTAGGAAGTGGTAGTCAAATGGCACATACCTACTGGGATTTCACAGTACTTCACTCTACACCCAACACTCTGCAACGTTTTCAGCAGTGACCCGAAAGCAAATAGAGAATCTCTCCTGACAAAAAAATGTATATGTTTCACCCACTGGGGCAAAGGAGTAATTAATGACAAGCCTAAGGCAGTTACATGGCCTAAACCTACTCACAAGAAGTGGAACCTGTTTGAAATAACTGTGTTAATAAATACAAATGCATTGTGGTGTGAAAGTGAAGAAGTTCAATCAGCTCAGTTTATCAGGCAGAAGATTGAAAAGTCACTGGATTACTGCATGTTTGGTACCTTCACAGGGAGAAAATGTTTGTTAATAGGTGCTGTAATGTAGGAGAAGAAAGCACAGAAGAGGTGGGAAGAGGAAGAAAACTAAGTCTGTGTGTTTTATGCTGAGGTTGCTTAACCATCAGAAAAAAATGACAGTGGGAGAAGTTTCTTTCTTCACCTGTTCCGGATTGGCTTGGAAGATACTGTGCAGCCAAACACAACTGGGGAGCACAAAACAGTGAATAGTGTGAGGCAAGATAAGATGATATATTGACACCTTTTGGCTTTACACTCTATGACCCTACTATTTCTGTGGAGTCCTGTTATCTAGGGAGTGATGTTGGCAGAAGATTTATTTCTGGCAGGGTTTCTGGCTGGTTTCTGGCTGATTTTCAGCAAATCAACTTGCTAATGTCAAACGAAAGCAGTCTCCTTGCTCTTCATGAGTGTGGTTGTGTATGAGAGCGACATAGCTGCTCTCATTTCTTAGAAAAGTCATCTGTTGAAATGTCTCCAAGGGTGCCTCAATCTGAAAAGAAGAGGGAGCCTTTATATCATCCAGTGAGTCGCACAGTTACAATGATAGTTAAAGGACTCTAGCTATGAAGTTGAATTTTAATGGACTAGTCTCAATGGTGTGTATGTCACAAGCAGCCACAGCTAGTTAGGTCATATAGATCAGCAGAGTGGACAACTACAAAGAAAATGGACATAAAATGAGTGTAAGAATTAGTGGATTGCTACAGCAAAGAATTGGGGATTTGCTGGAAGCTAATGGAATTAGATCTGTATTAAGTATTTCAAAGTGTTGCCATACCTCTGAGGAGAGGTATCTGCACAGAATAGAAATCAGTCAACAGAAGGGTAGGAGTCACTTTCTATGAAAATGTCTAAACAAGAGGTGAATAGAAGGTGAAATATGCAATTTATTGAAGAGCTTGTAGATCTTGTTTGAGTTACAGATTGACTCAGCAATGTATCCCATTCATATCTATGCTTGTCTTAGTGGAAGATGGTAGTGCTGGAGATGATGGGCCAGTTTCACTATCTTCAGTTCCACATGGACCAGGAAGTTGCATGGGCACAATCGGTCAAAAATGCTGTGTGAACCTGCTCCTGTGCTGCACTTTTGGCCAGTCAACTAATGCCTTTTTTAATTTTAATCAGGTGTTAGGAGCAGGTTGATGCAGGTTGCATAGATGAAAAAAACCCGAATATTTGCTGCATTTTCTGGGGTCCTAAAATATATTCCACCCAAACCAATATGGAAAAGGTTGGATCTAAGGAGTTATCAGAGTAACCAAGGCACAAGGGATTCTAGTTGTCTTCAGGAGATAGGTGAGTGAGAGGTGGTTTTCAAGGTCTGAAGCTGAACTCATGTTTTTAAGGTAGCACTAAATATATGAGAACGTGGTCACATGTCAGAGTGCAGGCGAAGCCTCAGCATGCCACCGCATCCACACGCACAACAGCGCTGTGCAGAGCTGTGCAATGCAGCTCCCAGGCCTCCCAGGAGAACTCGCTGGCTTTGAAGCAGAGCTCTGAAGACACAGCCAGCTTGCTACCAGGATCTCCTGCTTGCTTAGAGACCTCGGCACATGCCCTCAATCTTCTTGTATTTTGACTGCTAGACTTGCTCGTGTTTACCTGAAATAAATGTGATATAGAAATTGAAACAAATTTAGAAAGTAACAGAGATAAAATAGATAAAATATGACTGGACCATATGTCTGGAGTGGAAGTGATTGCTCACATCCTAGCAAGCACAGTTAAGGTTCACCTGTTTTGTCAACAATCAATCAGCATCAATGCAAATGATCTAAGATCCAAATGACTGGTGAAAGGAATCATGTATTTATTTTATAATTTTATGAGATTGAAAGAAGAGTTTATAAAGGCCAAACTGGTATTCCAGAAGTATATTTTTCATGGTGCTTTTCACATAGGCTTAGAGTGAAAATGCAAAACAAAAGTAATAGAATGAACATTGCAGTAATATCCTGATGTCAGCTTGTCTGCTTGCCACCCTAATTTGAAGGTTACAGAAGTACGAATATACCTTGAAATTAAAAGGGAAAAAAGTGCTTTACAAGAAGTAGACTAAATTATTTTTGTTTATAGCTTTTGGATGTGGTATTTTTTAAAGCATACAATTCAAAATTTTGTGCACATATTAGCATAATGCAGACTACATCAACATTTTAAACCATATTTTATCTTGAAATCCAATTTAAATTGTGTAAGATTGTGAACTGACTTATTTCATTATAATTTTCTGGGATTTGATGAATCACATGAACAAAACTGAGATATGCATGCAGATGTTTACAGCTGTTTGTGGGAAGTTATATCTGTTATTAACAGCAGTGTTACAAAGTCATGACTACATTTGTAAAAATAACAAGCACGATCTTATTGATGGAAATTGTCTTAAGGGTAGAAAATTAATACATTTGCACAGTTAAGGTGTATTACTGTAGCCTTCCAAAACATACTGCAAAACTGGCAGTGTAACTGCAAGTAGAATTTCAGTTAATTATCTAATGCTTTCCAGTGGTTTCTACATTCTTATCTGCACTATTTGCTGACAGATGTCACATGCTTACATCTCTGTGCAATTCTATTTTCTCACCCAGTGAAGGGAGAAACTGGCATTTCTTCATCCAGTCTCACATATGCATATCCAGGTTAAACAAGAAACCTTAATTTCATTCCACCTTATAGGAGGTACTTGACTGAAGCATGTAAATGAAGGAGGCAAGTCATCTTTGTATACAGTGGAGATGTAAAGGCACTTCCAGAGGTTAATTCAAATGTTGGAGTCAGTCTCTGGTGGTGCTTACCTGTCGTCACCATTTGCATATGGCATTTACCCTTCTGTGTGCTGGTGAAGTTTTAAAGCCACATATTTAGCTCAAACATGGTGTTATTAGCTATTAAAACAGTAACTGTTGATTCTACCTTTTGAAATCAAACAATTGAACATCACACAGACAACCACCCTGCTAAACCTAAGAGTGTTAAAAAAAAAAAAAAAAAAAAAAACAAACACCAAACTGTATTCTGTTTCCCTTTCCTATTTCTTTTTCTAGCTTCCATTGTCCTACAGAAGTGGTGGTGTCATATGAACCCCTGTTTGGATGGAGAGGACTGTAAAGTATTACCAGACTATTCAGGTTGGTCTTGCAGCAGTGGAAATAAAGTCAAAACCACAAAGGCAAGTACAGAGATCACCTATATTTAAAGGTGGCAGTCTGCTGATAGCACTTGCTTATTGCATTGCATCTGCGGGTATGAACACCAGTACTGGACTTGTCAGTGTTTTGGGAAGTAGTGATTAATGCAATTGTTCTCAGAGAGGGAAATGTTGGGTCAGAACTGTCCTTTCACTGACAGCCTAGTTAAGTCATTGGGTGCTAGAGTCAAAGTGAAGAAGGCCCAGTCCTTAGTGACCAAACTATTCAATTCTGACCAGTACTATAGGGATAACCATGTTCCAGGATCAATTCTTCAGTTTGCAGACTGAGTACATGGATCCAAGGTCTTTACCAATGTCACCTAAAGTTAGATTTCTGTGCTACTGGAAAGCCCTTTTAGCTTTTGAAAGAAGTAGCGTGCATTGGGAGTTTTGAGAATCTGCACTGATGTCAGTGGGAACTGTGGCACACGGAGCACCACTGGAAATCAGGCTGGTTCAGGTCATTTCTAATTGCAGGCCATCCTGTAGACAGCCTGATTTTAAAAATAAAACTTTTCTATGCCATCCTGTTTCTTTAATTATTGGCCAGCGGAGAGAAAATATCATGTCCTCTGTCTGCTTAACAATCTAAAATGAGTTCAGTGCATTGAAGTTCAACAAATCTTAGCAAACTGAATATCTAAATATATCATAAAACAGGAGTCCTTAGCAGGCAATAGCAAGGAAAGACATATGCTTAGCTTTTCCTTTTACAGCCTCTTCTAGTTGGGAATGAATGTTGTTGATTAGGTTACAGTCTGAGTTAATAAGCAAATGCTGACACCAAATGTTTAATAATGGCTGTTCTAAAGAGTGAAAACTATACTAATTTCTGGATGAGGGAGAGAAAATTAGATGGTTTGGGTAACTGTGGTATGATATTGGTGGTCTAATGCCCAGCTACAGACATTGCACAGTGACAGGCTCACTGGAAAAATCTGACCAAGCCAACCAGTCTGAAAAACCCTATTCCTGTTTTTAAGATCAGAGGAATTGTTGTAAATTCATTGAATTATTTATCAAATGCTAAAGATGTAGTCTATAGTGTGCCTAGGTTGTGCTGTCCTCCTGTGATGGATACCACACTTGAAAGTTGACCTGCACACTCTAGAATCAGTATTGGTAACTGGCAGTCAGGTGTTGCATGATATGATTACCTTCAGCGTTTACATTTTTTCATAGGCACTGACTTTACACAAAAAGGACCTTATTGGAAAAGAGTAAGCCAGGGTTAAATACACATGATGCCTTCAGTAGATACTAGAAGGGTGAAGGGTAGAAGAAAAAACTTTGTTGGCATTGATGACTTAAGGCCTGAGGCATCAAGTCCTCATTCATGCAGTTGTGCCTGCCTTCCCATGAACAGTTGCCTTTTAGTTCATTGAGGTCAAGTGACCACATGAGTCATATGGCCTGTGTTCATGACTCTTGCCCTTAAACAGTGAAAAGAGGCAACCTGAATCAGTGGGAGTTTACTAATAGAAGGGCAAATTTGGCATGGATCATTTATTTTATTATCCATGACAAATATTGCAACCAGCAAACTGCAGAATACGGTAATGCATTCTGATGAGTTTGGGGATGTCTTTATAATGCTAGAGTGGGACAAATCATCCTGCCTGCAATTAGACCTGTGCAAATTCATCAACTCCAGTGAGTTTCTGTGGGTCTAACAGAGGGCAGAGTGTAGCAATATGAGTGCAAATGTTGTTTAATTAAACTCTTCCTCTACTTTACTGGTATGTGGAGTAATGCATTTTGCATTGATTTTTATCACCATAGGAGATTTCTTTGAGGGGTGTTTAATTGAAAGGATAAGAAAACAACTGGCACTTGTCCTTAGATGTGAATCACTCTACTGTATTACTGACATGAGAACTGTTCATTTTCCTTGCATGGTTTTGTTTTTCTTTCAATGCCCTGTGTTGTTTTAGATTTGAGCATGTTAAGGTAGGACTGTATTTTCTTGTGCATGTGGTTAGCAACAGCATAAGGGAGATCCTGATTCTGATTGGGGTCTTGCAGTATGACAACAATATAAATGTAGATATGAATAATGAAGTTAGTGGTTAAACATTACATTGAAATAGCACAAGAGAGTCCTAACCTTTAACTAGCGATCGGCCATGTTATAGAAGGGAACGGGCAAACTTCCTTAAATGGCAGATCCCTTAAAAAGGTGTCCCTCCCTTTTTATTTACTCTTTGCTAGAAATTCTTCCACTGTTTGCTGTATGTGTTTTATGTATGGATACTTCAGGGAAATAATTACTTTCATGCCTTTAAATACTTTGGTTTTGACCCATAAAAGCTTTTCCCATGCATTTACCTGTGTTGTTAGCCAGTGGACCTTGAAGAGTTACTTTTGGAGGCTGAGATTTAACATAACTGTTTCCTCAGTAGTAGTGACATTTCTAAAAGCTGAGGATTTGTCATACTATCACCAAGTTGTTGTACTCCCGTAGTTAGCTTTTAGTACTGTACCTTTTGAGAATCAGTCTGAAATCAGGAAGTTTATCTTCTTTATTGGTCCAAGTAAGAAAGGACATGATTTCTCCAGTGGTTTGTGGATGGGATTCATTGTGTCCAGCTGCAGGCATGTTTCCATCGAAGCCTAGTTTTTTAGAATTCTCCAAAGTCATGTGGGGAGAAATGGGTGATCTCACAGCATGACTGTGCCCATCCACAAGAAAGTTCCCACAAGTACTTCTTTCTCCCTCCTGTACCTTAAGGAAGCCCTGGATGACGAGCTTACATGTAGATGCCTGCTTGCTAGACAGCAAAATCTGTCCTACAGAATCTATCTTGGCATCCGTATTTCCTCTGTAGGTATTTTGCCTGTTTTGTGGGTCTTTTCATCTGTTGACCAAGATATAGTTATTGCAGAAATATAATCAGTAATGGTAACTCTGGATTCTAAATAGAAGGCACAGGTAATATTGAACTGGAAGGCAAACAGAATGGAAAGAAAATTTCCCTTGTTATAGGGGAAAGGGGGAAGTATACTGTAAGTTGTTTTTTTATTTTAGAAATGAACCAAAGATTTGTCCAAACTCAGCTCAGTCAACAAAATATGTATTAAGTATGTTATTAAAACTTCATGTAAAGAGGCCTGTATGAACTGTCAGACCCTTAGTCCAAACCGTATAGCAGCCTCTGTGTCTCATCACTGGAATACTTAAATCAGACACACCAGAACCCTTGTGGACAATTATAGAAAATGTGCACATACATAAAATTCTTCCAATTTAATAGCTAGCTTATGTCAAAAACACGAGAGTTGAGATCCATTCCATACTAATTTTATTTTTCTGTTATGTACGAAAGAAGTTCTCATTACCATTTAAATTTCTAATCAATTTTTAAAGCTTTCTAAGGCCCTGGGATCAGTGCTAGTTGGGACAATGACTTCCACAGGTTAATTATACACTGAAAGAGGAAATGCCATTTAATCAATTTTAAGTCCTCTATCTTTTCATTTTGTGGAAATATTAGAGTAACTTGAAGTATATGAAGCACAGGAGACTCCTGGCACTACTCAGTATTTAGATGACAGGTTAGTAGCTGAGTGGAACAGTTAAAATGTTAAAAGCCAAAGAGCTCATATCTTACATCAGTTACCTCAGGGAAAGAAATAAAAACTTCTCTATGCTGAGTGTCTGTTTAGTTTTGTAACATGTCTAGACACTACAGAGCAGAGCTGACAAAGCTTTCCTCCTTGGAGGCTGCCTATTCTGATCCACTTCCCATGACCCCTCCTCGCCTGGGTTTGCGCATTCTCTGTGTGCATTAAGGCTTGCACGTACATCCCTGAAGCACCCGACTGAGCGTGCATGTGGTTTTAAGGGGAAGAGGCCACAGGGTCCTGTGGGAGAAGTGTTATCTGGGAGTGGCTTCTGCTGCCAGAACGATTCATCCCCTCTGCAGACCATGTTCTGTCTGATCCCTATTTCCCTCCCATAAAATGGACCGCTGGGAATGGATAGCAGTTTGCATGAATGGTCTTTTGGGATGTAACTTACACACTTGTGCTGTAGGCATTGGTGTTGAAAATGATGTTAAGCAAGATAAAGTTTAAGGAGATTTCCATGAGATGTTGCTGGCAAATTTAATCGTGAACGGCCATTTCTTTATCTGCAAATCTCCCTTATACTTTTGAATAGTAGTGTAGTTAACATTTGCATATAGATTCTGTTTCTCTGCAAGGTAAGTAGGTATGGCTGGGGCAAGTTCGTTCACGATGTATCAGTGTGTACAGTTCCTTTACAGCAACAAAACACGTTATCTTTGTTTGATCGATTCTGTGTAGGTAACTCTTTCCTCTTCTTTTATAGGTAACACGGTAGCAATGAATAAACCTGTGGGTCACTAACAGAACAATGGCATGTGCAACTGTTGCTTGGCTGTTACACAGAGACCCTTTTTTGTGATGATGCTATTGACTTAATGCGTTGAACTTGCAAAACTTGTCAGCAAAAAGGACAATACTTCACCTTTCAACTGTGGCTGCAGTTCCTGAACCTGGATTTTGCTATACAGAATGGTACATTTTAATTTCACAAGAAAAAGCAAGGAGATTTGGTTATACCTGAAATGCACCTTGGATTCCCAAGGATCTAGCGCCTGGCAGAAGTTAGTGGAAGCACACACCTGTACTTCTGCAGTACATCAAGGATAAGACTTTCTTAATGACACTAAGATATGTAAAATTGTTTCAAATGAATTTAGATCATGACTGTAACCTACGGCGTCATGGAAAGAAAATGCTTATGTTAGAACTGATACAGATGATCTTCAAGATCCTTTCCAACCTAAATGATTCTATGACTCTATGGATTTGTCTGAGGTACCTCTCATATACAGTACAACATAAAAATACAAATCTGATCCCAATGATAAGTGAGTTGAAAGCACAGTGTTAGTAAGTTATGTCTTAGTGTATTTTCAGCTGTGATTTAGTAACTATCAAGGTTGTATGAAGGTGAAAAGATGGAACTTATAAATCAGTAGCAATTATTGTAGGACATACTTTGGTTATATCTGTGCAATTAGATTTATTTCCTTAGATAGTTCTAGGTATTTTAACATGTACATTCATAAGTGATGGCAGGAAAGCATGAGGAAGAGACAAAATGTGAAAGTAGACATAGTTTTTCTCCTCCTAAAATAAATCCATTCTCCAGGGGAATAGCAAAGCATACATATTCTTTGCCTCTTTGAATCTAGATATGGAAAAGAATTCAGCCATTAGCTAGAAATATTCATTCAGATACCTCAAAAAAAAAAGAAGAGAGCATGCTTGTACTGCATAAGGAAGGCTTACTGGAAGGAGAGTAATTTGTTTGGATTTTCATAGCTTTGGTTATATCCTAATAGGTAATATACTTAAAATTCATACAAAATTCTAGATAAAAGTGAATCTTTGGTTTCAATTAGTTCTTGTTTAGAATTATTATAATAACTAAATGTCCAGTTCCTCGACAGACTGAATTTCCAAGTGGTTACATTTTGTGACACATAATTGTTCCATACTATTGTAGATGCATTTCATACTATTTTTCTTATTTGCCTGTTACATTTTCTTTGTCATTAGTCTTCATAAATAGAACAGTAAGTAGAGATAAAGCTGTAGCCAGTCTGTTCCCCATTACATAATTTTGTGGCTTCAGATGCATTGAAACAGACTAAAATGCAACGATGCAGATGGCTATCATGCAGATGAACTGCTGCTGACCCAGCTACCGAATTCATGATTATGCTTTATGTAAATATTAGGGTAACAATGTACAACTCATTTTTATATAGACAGAAAAACAAAAAAAAACCCACCAAACAACAACAACAAAAAAAAGTGTGTTGTACTAATTTAGGTCATAGTGCATAAGCTTTCTAGTTTATGGGAAAGATGCCATCAGCAGTGTGAAGCTGTTCAGAATAATAATTGTTAGCTTTTGATTTGCTGGAGTGAGTGGGAGTATTCAGCCAGGTAATTCCACTGAAGTCAGTGGTGGGAAGATCTGGCCCTGTGTTTTTTAGTTTTGATTTCTCTGGTTAGTTCACTTCCAATTATGTATTTGATTACAGCTGGGATCATAGTGGTCATTGTACTTGGTGATAAGTAAATAAGAGATTTTTCTGCTCTGTGCTTGGACAGCTGAACAGTTAATAGACTCTGCTTGCCCTAATGAGCTCTACATTCCTAATATTTTTCCATTGTTTTGATTTTTCTGATTAAATTTAAAAATTACCTTTACTATTTCTACTGTTTCTGTGTGTATGCATTCGACAATGTCATCAGTGAAGATAATTTTTATTGACTATTTGTACAATGTTGACCCATAACTGATATTTATTTATTTATTTATTTATTTTGGTAAGTGCTCTACAGAGGCATAATCAAAACCATTGCTGAGATGTTCTAAGTGGATAAACAAGAGTTTTGGAGAGAATGTATTATTTTTCTCCTTTTTGAAGATAAATTCAAAGTAGATACTTTATTTGCCAGTGATCATACACTGGTTTTGTGGTGTAATTGAGAACAGACCCAAAACTGCTTACATCTAATTAAGTCTTTTCTATTTAAGGCTTGTATTTTAATACTTACCCAAAAGGGATACAACATGTTATGTGCCTTGCAATAGCCTCCTGGAAGGTGCTTTTGCTGCCACTGAGGAAGGGGGAAACTACAACTAAATTCAATAGCATGGGATTATGAAATACAGTCCAAATGAATGACTTGTCTTCCTAGATCATCAGCCCATGACAGATTTTATATTCCTAAAGTAGCTTCGTTCCAGAGGATCTTGGGTTGATTTGCAGCTTTTTCTGACTCATTGCACAAATGCTGTAATATATGCCTGTCTCTTTTTGGAGGATTGCTGCTGCTTCTAATGCTGTTGTCTGGCATCTGACACCGGCATTGCCCTTCTGCTGAGCAATATCAAAATTAAAGTCTTTGCCAGCAGCTCTGTTAGTATAAGAGATCAGCATCCCAGGTTCTTGGTGTATTCTCTATGTAAATAACTTAGTTTATGTTTACCTACTTGTTCTAGAAGATCAGTTTTTGTAACCAGCATACTTGCAATCTCTTAGAAACCTTGGTTTACATCCCACTGTTAAGCTTCAACGGCACTAAAACCTGTGGGGTCATCGTGTCCAGACTTTTGTCTGGGCAGGCACTGTCTCCTAGTCTGCTTCACAAAGTAATCCTCTTGGTCTTAAAGTGGCAATATTTTGCTATACAATTTCTAACTAAAGTTGTTGCAGACCCTCACTTCTCTGATGAGATACTATTCTAATATCCAAACTGAACTGATTCATGTCCTGATTACACCTATATTTTCTTCACTGTGTTCTTTTCTCCCCTCATTAGGATGACCCTGATGTATTTTCTTTCACCCAGGTGACATTTCAGTAGACATTTAAATAACCATGGCCTCTTCATCACCTTTTTTTATTCTGCCTACCTTTGTCACCCTCTTTGCATCTCTTGCAATTTATGTGAATCTGTTTTTGAACAAGGATTGCCAGAATTATGCACTTTGTTTGACATCTGCTATTGCCAGTTTTCTAGAGTGTCATTAGCACTTCCCCATCCCTGCTGCAAATACTTCACTTTCTACAGCCTATGTTGCTTTTGCCTTTTTCATAGCTGCATCACACTAGCAACTCAGTCAGCAAGTGTATGACTAATATTCCAGGCTTGCTTTTTTCAGCTCATGCCTTCTTGCTGATAGCGTATGTTCTTACTGATTCTACCTCGGAGAGTGGCCTTGAAGTTTGTGCTGCTGAATGTCACCTGCTGTTACTCTCCCAGGCTGAAGTCATGAGGTGCTGCTTGTTTGCTGTGTTGAGGTTTTCCGTGTGCCTCTTTGCAAGGCCACGTTTGAACACTACCGAGATTGACTGGTGAGGAACTCCACCTTATCTCATTTTGAACAGAAAGTGCTATTGTTCACTCTTTAGCCATTTCCTTACCACTATCCTTATCTTCTCCAATTAGATAAGGAAATATCTGTGGTATCAAAATAAATGCTTTGATATATAGATTAAACTAGATACATGGAATTTTCTTTATCTAGAAAATAAATTATCTTAATAGAAATCCCTGTAAGGTTTCTCTTGCATCCTACAACTCTGTTAAATCCATGATGGATTTTATTCCATTTTCCATTTACCTCTAAGTCTCTTATCTTCAAGGATTTGTGTTAGAATTTGTACCTAAAGAGCATGAATAAAATTTTTACATTTGCAGTAAATTTTCTCAAGGGTTAGTTCATAACAAACCTACAACAATAGAAACTGTCTTTGAAGAGTAACAATGTGCTTGCAGACTGAACAGACCCTGAGGTAAGAGAACAGTTAAGACTTCTGTCATAACAATAGATGCTTCTGTATCTATTGAAATATAGATGATTCTGTGAGAAACTTTTAACTATTTAGGATAAATAAATGCCTCTAAACTGTAGTAATGTCATATAAAGGACTTCTTTTTGTAGCACAGTCGCCAAGCACTGCATTGTGGTAATAATTCTGGGCAGACTCAGAATGGATCTGCTCACCTTGGAACTTGGAATATGCTGCTCATGTTGAGTTTGTGGTTTTTTTGAAGGTTATGGCTTGCAGGGATTCTCACTGCATGGAAATGAGACTCCTACACCTGAAAACGTGGAGTATGTATTATTTTCCACTTCAGTTACCTTACTGTTTAGTTGAGCAACTAGATCCCCTTTGCAAAAGCAGGATTATCTAGACAGTGATAAATTTGGAGGTTTTTTCCAAATTATGCTTTTATGAATAAGCAACATACCTCCTTTTGATTTTCTTTCTATTGCTTGTTAAAGAGTTACTCTTAAAAAAGAAAAAAAAAAAAAAATAGAACCTAGGCAGTGGTTGCAGCTTGTACTTTAAAGTTTAGAACCTTGTATAAATGTCTCAGTTACCAGATTTTTCTGATTTGGATGAAAATTCACAAAGGTAGTAGTTTCAAATAACAGCCTGTATCAACCTTCAAGAGACTTTTTGCATTTATAAAGTACTGTAGCTTTATTATTGTTATGAGGACAAAGTCACCCACCAGGAGAAATTAATATTGCTGTTAGAACACTTCAGGGGCCATTCTACCCTGCTCTGTGTGTGTGTGTATGTGTGACATTCCCATTAATACTAATAGAAATTACATGCGCTAAAAAGAAGAGCAGTTTTGGAAGCATAGATTAAAACGTTTGTTATTACAATCATTTATACAAAATGAGAGTCAATGAAATTTTGCCAGAAAAATCACTATGGACTGTGCTGAACATGGAGGCTTGAGCCTGTGAAATGCCACTTGCATTTTACCAGCCCAAGATGGGCCCTAGAAATTAGTATGGCTTTCTGGTCCTCTGAGATGTAATGCCTTGTAAAAGGTGCAGACATGGGGGAGACTAAGGGGTAAGTCATCTCTGGCTTCACTCTTCTTCCCCATACCATACAATGAATAAAGAAGGTTGTGTAGTCCATCTTTGTACACCTTTCTGGGACTGACATTCAAAGGCTTATAATCTCTTCTAGCCAATATACGTTTTTCATTTTGGAAGGTGTCTAAGGGCATGGTCATATCACAAGTGGTTAAGCAGTGCATCTTAACAAGATACTGGTCTTTAGCTGAAATGCAGGTACCAAACATACTCGTGGTCTATGGAGATATGAAGTAAAGTGAAGTAGCTTAAATTACTATGAAGGTTGAAGGTGTAGGGCAATAACTTTTAAAGGTATATTAACTGTCATGTATAGTTGTCTGCCTCGGATGTAACCTGCATTGTACCTGCCAAGTAGTGGTTATTTAGGGACATTGTATAATCCAGCACTATCAGTGAGTTCTTCATTTAGGATATAAAAGGGTTTTATGTTTGTAAGTGAAATTTTGCAGAATTGACTCTATTTAGATCCTGGTATTTAGTCATTGAAGACTTCTTAGCAGAGGAATAGGAACACAAATGTTTTGTTCACTCACTAGTTATATTTCACTTCATGACAGTCTATACTGACACGAGGTTGCATGGATTGGTAAGGGCATTTACACAAAAATTTATAAATTGTAGGAATCCAGTATCCTTTGTGCTCTTTACTATATGCATTGAGTGAAGGTTTGGTAATCCCACTCATGTCTCTTGGCTATCGAGTCCTTATTTGTATATTTGTATTCTCTGCAATTGAATATTGTGGGTGGATGAACTTTCTTCACTTTTTTTTTTTTTTTTAATTTGAATCATTAGGGAGATTTTTTACAGAAATGCCTTCCAGTCAGGAAACTTCTTGCTGAGTCTTCTGAGTAGAGGGAAAGTTTTGTTCAGACATGAAAAGAAAGCTAAGGAGGGACAAGGTTCATCCAATCCCACAAATGATCTCTACAGGGAGCCAGAAGAATAACAAAGTAATATCAGTAAGGTAACTTTACCTCAGGATACTCCGTATTATTTATACAAAGGTTTATTCAATAGACTTTTCAAGGACAGTTGACCCGTGGCCTTCATGTGCCTGAGACCTCAGAGATCCACAATAAAAGGAAAAATAATTTTCATGCACCTTAAAGGAACATCTACAATACTATCCACCAGCCACCGTGAGACTCAGATGAGGAACATTGCAACAGTGGAAAAGCAGCCTAAAAGATAACAAAAAATTAGGTACAGAATCTGTTTGTCTGCTGTCTAGTAGTATGCAGATCCACCTAAGCTCACGTGCTGAACGATTTTCCAGTTTACAAAAACATGATAATTTTTTTTTCTTTACCACATTTTTCCACGCATATTCCTATATCTTACAATTCACTAGACTAAGTGATTTGCAAGCAAAACTGTCAGCTGTTTGCTTACCCTTTAAATTAAGTGGCCCACAAATTAGTCTACTACAGTGGTAAAATCAATGTAAAATGCATTACTTTAAGTCCCATCAAAATAAAATAGGTGCTTTGTAAAACAGCACTGGTATTCGCTGGATTAAATTCTGCTGTCATTTGGATTCATATGAAATTCCTGGAGTTGATGAGTTCACGCAGGTCCAGATGAATGCACAACGATGTTCTGTAGCCTGTCTTTTGAAGATGTACCCACAGACAGCAGGAGGCATTAGCAAATCCACGAGGAATATTGTAGGAAGAGTAAACAAATGGTACTGCTGCTTTCAAAACTTTTACACAGTTTTTGGAAAGTAATGGGAAAACTACTTCATTATACTTTAGACCATGGCTTTCACAGCGTATGGATTAGGTCCTACCCATATAGAGAGCATAAATATCTAACAGTGGCCAGCAGTAAGATGATGGCTTGTTGGCAGTAGTTAACGCACATTTATTTGACAGAGACTGTGCAAGTTGTAATGTGACTGTGCTGAGAGTCTAAACATATATTCCATATCCCATAGAGAAGAGGCTGGGCTGGGTACTCTGCACCCTTAGGACCCCAGATTGATTGGGGTGTGTGTGTGTGTGTGAAGGAATTGAATTTTCTTTCCCCATGGTGTGCTGTCCCTAGACATTTTCTCTGTATGCTATGTGTGCTATGAATTCGTTTCAATCTCCTGACAGTAGGAAAATACAAACAGTTGAGAAGGGGACGTGAATTCTCACAGCAAGGGCTAAAAAGAACATTTTTTTTTGTCACTTAAAGTAAAGCAGACAAGGTAGTATATCCCACAGGACACTAATGAGCCACCTGATAACACCAAGTGCACACTTGACCTCTTGACACATGAAGCGAAGATGACAGATGTACTGTCAAAATACAAATCTATCAACTTCATCATGTAAATCTACCCACAGATGCTTTACAGTAGTGATCTGAGGGGAAACAAACATTTTAACTTACAGAGTAACCTTGTAAACAGGAACTTTTTACAAAAGACTCCAGTTAATAATTTATTAACTGTAACAGTGTCATGAGAAAAAGATACCAAGCATTGATTTTTGGCATTGAATGACAACAAAGCCAGTCCCCCAGTTTCCACAGTAATGATGCACTCGCTGTTCTAGTGTTGGGGTGCATTGCTATTCATAATGCATTTGCATAAAATCCTGCGTCTCATCTTTTATATTATTCATTTTGTGCTTTCCATCTCCCAAATGTGCTGAGTTGCTCCCTTAAACACACAGACTTCTATTCTGCAGGTGGAAAGGATCTCAGTGTCACTTCAGGACGCTGATTTTTGCTCTTTAATTAGGTTTGTAAAGAGTTTAGTACTTAGAGAAGGAATTAATTTTTTCTTGTTTGCTTGTTTATAAGTAATTTATCATGACCTCTCCAAATGTTAGCATTTGCCCTGTGTGAAGACAATTTTCCGAGATGTGACATAGGTTTTAATTAGGCTGGGGTAATCATGTCAAAAAGGAATTTCCTTTTACGAAGCACACAGATATTTGCATTCCTTTAGCAAAATCTTTTGGTTTTTTTTTTTTTTTTTTGTTTGTTTTGGTTTTTTTTTTTTTTTGGGGGGGGGGTTGGTTGTTTTTTTTGTTTTGTTTTGTTTTTTTTTTTTCATGATTAAAGATTAAGCCTAGAAACAAAATATATTGGGACTGCTGGAGTTTATGCAAGACAAAAATTTTTGAGCTGTTTATAATATCTTTCAGGACTCTACTCACAGAGCTGCATTTGTGGTACGATATGTTGATGGTGAATGTATCAATATGTTAGCTTTCATTTTAGAAAGGTTCTATCAAAATATCTGTAAATATTTTTGCAGAAAAAAAACTCAAAATGTGAGTTGGATATATCTCTGATTGTCATTGCTCTGTCTTTTCTCCCTTGTGCCCTTGCTCTTTCTTCATTTACTCACCCACTGGGTTATCTTCCTCACCACAACAGATTGTCTTCCACGAAGGTCATAAAGACCTTCATAAAATTCCTCACCCTGGGTTCTTTTCCTGATAAACATTGATGGGGAATGGAGATCTGTGAATCAGCAGAGGGCAAGTGGCTGACTGCTGAGACAGAAGTCTTTTTAGTGCAACTGCTGTGACTGCCAGTGCACCAAGGTGAGTTCAGCACGTTGACTGCTCAGGGGTCTGGTCACTCCTCCTTTCCCAAGGTTTTGACTCCGAAGCTTTGCTCCTCTCCTCCATCCACCGAGAACATCACGCATCGTCAAGGGTGGAGGAGAGAAGAGAAAAAGTGTTTGGGAAAGGAGGGATAAAAGGAGAAGCTGCAGAAATTGATGGTCTTGACCTGGGTGAAAATGGAAAGCTGTAGCTGTTGGTCTTTTCTCTTTGCTCAGGAAAGAGCCTCAGCCACACAAAAACCAGCTGGCCACCACATCAAAGCAAGGATCTGGCACTGAGCAATGATGTGACAAGTTCAGTCCCTTTTGGACATCCTCACTTTGGGAAAAGGCCCTGATATTCATGAATTAGGAAGGCTGGCTGGGCTGTGTGGGGAGGTTGTGCTGTGGCGTGTTGATGTGATTTCATAAAAGAAATCTTGGTTTATTCATTCAAGCATTCTTCTGGAATTCTGTAGTCATGTCGTGTAAAAGAAGTGTGGTTTTCAATATGATCTAAAGCCCCCATAAGCACCTCTGAAGATATTTTAGTTAATAGTTCTGATGAGGCTATTTCAGTCTGTCAAATCAAATCAGACTTTGCTCCTCCTTTAGAGAGATGTACTTTTGTAGACCTATGGTTTAAAGGACTGCTGACAATTTTAGAGATGCTACAGTCTGCTGAATTGCTGCAGGTGCATTGATGGGTTAGACCCTATAGGCCTATTCTAAGTCTTTAATGTTCACCATATCAAGAATATTTCAGCAGAGTTATATTCCTGGGTCATTGATCTGGTGATCCATAGGTATGCAGAATTACGCTCTGTCAGACAAACTTTGAAACAGGTAGGAATGTATTCTGTACCCTCCAACAATACTTTTTTACCTTAGGAGAGTCTAAATTCAAGGATTTTTTGGAGATTCCAGAGGGTTTTTTAATGAAAGTATGATGTTATTGAGCCTGCCAAAGGTGTTCTCCCTGATCAATAAGTAGGAATATAAATTGATAAGTAGCCTCTGAAATTATAAACTAAATTATTTCCTTTCTTAATATTTTCTACCACCACACAATACTTTCTGGGGTATGATTCATTATATCCTTAAATCTAGGAAAAATCAATATTTGATGAATAACAAAGTCAATCCTTTATAACTATTTTCTCTGTCAAGTTCATAAATGTCCTGATCCGCACCATGGAGATCAGCTCTCAGTTGATTTCAGGGAGCGGCCAAGCAGAAGACTAGGAGAGAGGGTCACCTGCTTGAGAGAAATGCCAGATTTGGTTCTGCTATTAACTGTAGTCATGCAGACTGTGGAGGTTGCATTTGAGATCCAGTTGCAGGCTGTTACACACAAAGAATGACAAGATGGCTGAATAAATGCAGATAGTCTTTTAAATGCAATGGATATCCTAGTGTGCATGTTTATCAGTAGAAATTTTGCGTGAATGATGAAGCCCAAAGGTGTTCAATCAATGTCTGAAAGCGATTGTATCCCTCTCTGCTTTATTGCCTATGACAGTGAGGGCTAAGAAGCTGAGTCTGTTCCCGTTCTGTCCCTGAGGCACGGGTCCAAGGGAGAAGCCAGACTGTAGTGTTTGCCTAGTGTGGATTCCTGTAGCCCGCCTGACTACAACTGTCAGTCTGCTGTGTAGTAAGTAGGTAATGTAAGATGTAAGAAGCTTTGCCAACTTGTCTATCAAATATTGACTGTGTGCAGCTACCGTGAGGCATTACAGGATATGCAGTGGAAAACTTGGCTGTGTGGTTAAAGCTACATCTATATTCATTCAACCCATGATGTAGATCCAAATTTTTCTCACTTCTGTTATCCTTTCCCTTCCCTTTCTTATATCCAAACTGTGTATAAACACACATTCAAAAGGCAGTGGAGAGATATTTGTTAAAATCTCCTGCACTGCTGTTGCATGGACAGAATATGATGAAAGCTATTTTTCCTTTCAAAATAGCATATTTTATTCTTCAAAAACATTTACGGTATTGTGCACTGGGGAGAGCTCTTCATAACAGCATTTGGTTCTTACAGGCAGGTGCTGCAGCATGGTTTCCCATAAAGGACGGGTTTAAGCTTTGCCAACTGCTCCACAGCTGCAACCAGATGCTGTATGGACACAACATAGCCATCCTGAGAGCGTAGGGGAAGCTGGTAGCTTGCTGATGCTGCTCTCATTTATTTGTGACTGTAGAGATCGCATCAAGTCACTGTGGAAATCCATAAAAGGATTTCCTTTTATGAAGCTGGAAAGGCTTTTACGTTCTAATGCTGCAGCATGCATGGCACAGCATAACTTGTGTTATCGCTTTTGCTGTTTGCTCTGTTTATAGTCCCTGTTGGGACTGATTTGGATCAGTGATTAATGCATGCTGAAGGCAGGCAGACTGGTATATAACGGTGAGCCCAGTGTCAGGAGGGAGGCAGAGGTGGAGATTTTCCAATGGCAGAGTGATCAGCCGCTGGCTTTAATCAGTCTCCAGCACTGGCTTAGCCAGTTGGATGCTGCAAAGCAATAAGGAGCATCCCATATTTACCAGTACTTTGTTTATTTGCATGGCAGGGAAGTACTGAATGCACAATGCTGTGCTGACATCAGGTTGCAGGAAGGAAGAGACAGATAATGCCAGATGAGAAGCTATGAAACTAAATGCTTCTTATTTCTTTTATCCACCTTCCCATGTTTCTAAATTAGCTTGATATTCAGTGGTGGATTGAAGTTGTGTTAACTGAAGGCAAAATGTAATGTTTTATTACCTATTATGAGCAACAACTTTTTTATTTTCATTCCTTTACTAAATAAAATGTTAGATTTGCAGAGGTGCTAATTTAAGGCATATTTCTAAAAATCTGTAATTCATTTATTTAGCTTTATAGACCAACATGAACTTTTCTTACTTTGGTGGTTTTTTTTTTGTGGAGGGTTTGTTTTTTTGTTTTTTGTTTTTTTTTTTTTTTTTGTTTGTTTGTTTGTTTTTGGTTTCTGCAGGCCAAGGAGACTGTCTTCTGTGGCCCTGCAGGTGTGTCTGTCAATCTTAATAAATCCTTAAACTTCAGTTAATATCTTATGCATATTAGTCACATGTGAATTTAATCACCATTGTGAGTGCCTACTGTGGGTCATGGTCGCAAAACCCATTTCCCTTGGAAATAATTACCCTCAGCTGTGTATAATGTGTTAATAGAATTGCTTTAAAGCAGGATAGCAGCCCTATTAACACTTGCCACTGCTCTGTGTATTTTCAGTATGTCTTTCTCTTTTATTGTGTACCATTAGAATGGAAATGGCTTGGATGCAGTAAATAGTCTGGTACTGACTGGCAGCTGTGAGCAATGAACTGACAAGTGATTTATTCAAAAGGAGACATCTAACACTCCAAAGGCAGTTGTTTCCTAGCCATCCTTGGAGATGAAAGGTCCAGCTCTGCTGCTGTGAATACTCAGGTGAAGTGGTCTGTTTAACTGCTCTTTTGCTGGCTGCTACCTGGTGTTTCTAAGAGCTGCTGAACCAGACTGTATAGCTGCACATGCCAATAATGGTCTCTGGTGAACTTTTCTTAGTTAAAATGACCTCAAAACCAGCAAATGGAACAGAAGGGTGAGCAGGAGACTTCTAAGACCTTTATGAGATTGTGCAGGGCTGTCTCGGTCTGCCCCAGTAATCTTGGATCTGCCTGTGTGATGTGGAGCTGCTTTAGCTGGTTGGAGCGAGGGTGTCTGTCCCATGCCTACACCAAATGGCAAAGGGCTGTGCTGGTGAGCTCTGGGTTGAACTCCTTCAGGTGGAAAAAGCAATTGGCTCCTGTGTCCCACACCCTGGGAAAGATGTAAGCAATGAGCAGTACCAGTGGTGTAAGCAAAGGGGAGAATTTGCAAATCATTTCGCTGGGTGGTAGTTACACTTAGAAACAACATTTATTTTTCATGGCATCTGCAATCTTCCTTCGCAAAGCACTGTTCATTACTTTAAATTTGAAGGAATTGCAGAAAATACGTGACTGTAGTTCAGTATATATTTGCATTGCTTTGCTTTTGCAATTAACTTGTTGGCATAAAAGTCATTATCTGATGACATCTGGGAACAAAAAAAATATGTTGTCTGGGGCAAAGGAATTCTGCCCATCTTTGAAACAGCCATTAAGACAAACACTTATCTGGTTTCGTGCAAACAACCTGATCACTTTTTTGGCAATTTAAATCAGCTGGCATCATCACTGTGCTTCAGGCTCCATCCCAGCATCAGAGGTTGATAAGTAATAAATGTTCAAGTCAAACCTGACCTAATGCAGGCCTCCCAGAGCTTAGGAAAATCTTACAATATTTCAGCCACAGCAGGTGCAGTCTGTAATCCTTTATTAAAAACTCCTGCCACACACACCCCCAACATGTGGTGGGGTCTTATGCAGATTAAATCTGACATGTTATGAAGTCACTACAACCTTTTTCTTACTCCTAATTAAAGGAAAGAAAGCCAAAAAAAGGATGAAGTACTTCTAAATAGAAATGTGAGGCAGGTGGGCAGAAATGATTGTGTTGTGTTTGGCAATCACTAGGCCTGAAGTTCACAAGATGCGGAGGGTGCTTGACCTACTGTTCTTCCTGTGTGTGCGCTTAAATTAAATCGTAGGCTTTCTGTGAAAGGTAACTGACATTATTTAATTAAAAGCCTCTCTTCTGTTCTACCTGGACTTCTAATTCCAGTGCAGTGTGTAGGCACACGGTGCTTTGTCTTTCCAGGGTATAATTAGACTTAGTAATGCAGCTGTCCCGTTTACAGTGTAAATCCCCCTAATGATAAATGGAGTAGACTTATGGAGAAACCCTGACGGTACTTCAGACAGGGAGAGTGGATGATCTTTGCAAATAGCTGGTGGGTAGAAAGTAAATCATTATCTGCTAATAAGCCTCTGATTGCCGGGTGGTTTATACTGTGGAAGATTAGAAAACTTGACTTTGCTTTTTATTAGTCCTGGCTGCAGAGCTGGAGCACAAACAGGGAGTAACTGGTTTGTTTATGGGCAAGATTCTGACCTTCCATCTTGAGAATCTCTCTGAGAGTTCCTGCTATGTTAGAAGTTTTTGGTGATTAAAAAAAAAAAAAAAATCTTTGTAAATACCTAGTCGCAGGTAGTACAGGGGGCAGGTTTGGCTATCTCTTTTCTGAAAGCATCCAGCAACCTTGGTCAGATGCAAGACAGAGCCTAAATTCTCCATAGTCAAATAACAGGAGACCTCTGTGTCCCCAAAAGCCCACAGAATCAGGAGGTGGAGTAGATCAAAACTGGCAATGAGGACATGCTTTTACCCTCCTTTGTAGGTGTGAATCTAGTTCCTGAGAAGAGCAGAGTACGCCAACTGCAGTCACTGACTTCTGCTGAGACAGAGCTGGGGGCCAAGGAGGGGGAGGTCACTTCAGCTGTCAGATTTCAGAGACCAGAGACTGCTCAGCGGGGAAGAGATAAGGAACATATGGTGCGGTGGGAGGAGGTGACAGTGGCACTGAAGAGCAAGAAATGTAATGAGAAGTAAACTTTTGGTAGGGTGCCGACTTTAGGAAATGCTGTGGCAGAGTGCAGGAACTGGTGAGAGCATGGCTGTGTGTGCAAAGGAGAATAAGTCATGTAAGGTTGGGAACTGTGAACAGGGGGTGGGTTTTGGGAGAGCAGTTATATCATGCATGTACTTCTCATGACGTATGTCAGCCTGGAGGCCACTGGGGCTATGATGTGAATTAGAGCAGCATTTTGAAAGATGGACAATCTATGTCCATACGTTGCTCTCCAGAGGAATAAAACCGGGGCCTCTGCTGATTACTCTCTAGCTCCAATTTTGATTCAGGAGGGGACAGGAGCTGTTTGTCTGGCACACGTGATTGTGAAAGTACAGTCCTAGAAGGAGAGACAGGCCGTGGGAGATGTGCCACCAGCCCTTCCCTTCCCCACCATGCCTGGGGTGGCTCACTGGGGCCACGGGAGCAAGACAGAAGTGGCAAACAGAGGAAGCAACTGGTGAGGAGTTCCTTCACCTGGACGAAATCCCATTTCTCCTTGCTCCATGCTGCTTCAGCTACATGGGATCTGTTGGATTGTATTACCTTTGTTATGTAGTCATACCGTACTGTCATTGTCACTGGTACAGCTGTTGCACAAAAAAGTTTTCTCTGAAATGTCTGCTGCTGCTCCCAGGTGTGTTTAGCTCACCAAGGAGACAATCTGAGAAGCTGTTTATCAGCACGTTCCCTGGCCACGGCTGCGAACTTCTGGATGCCCGAAGATCTGCTGAAGGAATTGTTCCAAGTGGGTTTATGGCTTCTCATAGAGTTTGTGTGTCTGTTACAGCTCAATAAGCATTGTTTTCCTAATCTATGAGGAATTCAAGATTTAAAAAATATTTTTATCTCAAATTAAGGCAGAAAACCAAAATCTCAACAAATTTCATTCATCAGCTAGGGGAATTTTAGAAGAGGGAATTGGCTCAGTTGAAAAGATGCATTTCATTAAATTGCGATTACTGCAGTTTCTGTTCAGACTTTTTCAAATTTAAAAGAAGTATTTACTGATCATTATAAATTTCAAAGGAATAAAGTGGGTCTATATGAAATGCAGTCTCTTTCAAATAAAAATGCATATTACAAAAGTAGATTAGATTAGATTTTATTTTTTTTCCTAAATACCAAAATTTTGAACCATCCTTTATCTACAAAATGTTTTGATTTAGGTGAAATGACATTTTCTGATATGTTTCCTCAAAAAATTCCCAGCCTGTTGTCCTCATGATCTAATTAACAACATTCTTCAGTGGCTTTTTGCCAATATGTTGTTTAAATATAATTATGCTGGAATTATGTTCAAAATTTTTTTTTCATAATGAAAATAACTTCGAGAGATAAAAATGTATATAGAGTTGTAAATGAAGCACTCTGCAAAAAGTAAAAGTTGCACTGCAAGTAAATCCATGCTCCACTTTCAGATCTGAGGTGGTAATAAATTGAACACAAAGCATTACACAGACAGTGTCAGATATAAAATATATTAATCTTGTCAGAGAGTGTACTAACTCTCCCAGATTTATGATCAGGTGCACTTAAGTGCTGCTGTTCTCATTAATCTTTATTTACAAACAGTAGCCTTCAGAACAAGGGGTCAGAAGAGACAAGAGAATCATAGATATGTCACTTGGATAGCTCACCCTTCGCAGCTACCCTGTACCTTTCAATGACATCCTTCCATCTTTAATTACTGAGAGGTCTTTAATCTTGTCTGCGTAAGGGCAGAATATGATGAATGTGAGGTGTTGCCTGTGCTACTCTGAGTGTGTTTTTAACAATGGATGCCATGGACGTTGGTGGGAGCAATCACATCTACCGCTAGTGGGACTTGATGCTGAGAAAGTTCATCAGGAGAGGGATGTTCTGGGAAGTGGAACAAAACAGGAGGAGGATGGTTGAGGTTAGTGAAAGCAGCCTTGTGAAAAAATGCAGTTCCTGAAGAGACTGCATTTTGAAGTTGGCTTAACGCACGCACCGTGTATAAGACCATGCCGGTCTGCAAAAGACTGTCCCTTTGCAATTCTTAAAAGTATGGAAACACAAACTTCTTTCAATGCAAATAAACCCGGTACTTCCATTAGTTGACCCTGCACACTGGTATACTAGGTTGGATGACATCACCTTGGACACTTGTCAAGGTGGTTGAGCTGGAGGAGGAGTAAATAACAAGCCTCCTGAATTGACTTATATTTCATAAGAGGAATGAACAAAAGAATTAACGAGGAAGCTGCAAAACCTCCAGATGTGAGAAGGTAGGTGTATACCAAATGAAAATTGTTTTTAACTTCCAATCTGATAAAGTGTGTCATCAAAAAAATTGTCAAGGATGTATTGAAGCACAGACTAAATTGTGTTCAGCACATTCTTCCTTCCCACTCTTGCTTTTCCATACTTTCTCTAGGGGTATTAAACTGCTGGAGCATCTGTACATTGCGGGCAAGTTCAGTGGCAGCATTAAGTGTCTCATGGACTTTGTAGAGCCTTTCCCGGTTCTTCACAAAGGGAATAGAAACTCATGACAGTTGATATGATGAGGAAGTTGAGAAGAATTTTGGAATGAAACAGTTAGCATAGTTGTGCATTCAAGTTAAGTAAATCCACCTTAAAGAAATTATGCCTGAGGTATACTAGAATCTGGATTTACCTGATCTCTACTAGAAAAATATTCCACAGCTATTGATAAAAGAGGCCTGTTTTCTTCACAGCTCTGTTTTGAGCTTAAGACCTCTCAAAGGAGCACAGTTGCCATGGGAGTTCATGGATGAAAATTCAGACTTTGATGTGGTTGGGTCTTGAGACACTAATTGCTTTGAAAAATAGGACCAGGGCCTTAAGTTGGCATCAGATGCTGACTGGGAGCTGTGGGAAAGACTTGAGCGCAAAGCAAATATGCCTTTGGCAACATAAGCCATAGAAAAAGCAGTTCTCCATTCCCAACCAGCTGGAGCTGGTGTACAGTTCCCACACTGAGCTTCAAAACACGTTGAGTTATTATAATCCAGCCCAGAGGTGACAAATTCATGGATTACTGATGCCACCTAAGCAGCCAGACTTTGCAAGGTGTCAGACCCAAGGCACAGCTTTGACAAATGTGGGCAGCATGCTTTTCCACAGAGGGGGAGATGATGTTTCCACGAGCTGTTTAAAGAAATCCTTCTTCTCATCCTGCATTTTGGCTGTGCTTGGATTCATTCACTTCAGCCTTCCTGGATTCAGTTCAAGCCATCTGTTCCTCTCCAAGAGCTATTTTCCTGGAGGTGTTCTGGCATGCTGTTAGTGTCAATGGTTGTATCCATGGAGAATGAGGACACTGATTGTCATCTGCAGACTGCTGGTAACCAAGCCTGCAGCACTTCTCCATCTCTCCTCATCATCGTGCATAATTAATGGAGGGAAGGAAGGATTATGTGGATGCCTGTGGGCTGTTCAAGGAAGGGAGAACAAAGCCTATCTCCACTCAGGTTTTCTAGGCAGCAGTGATATCAGCTATTTTGAGGATAACAGTCTATTTCTGGTCCATATTTTTATTAACGGTTTCTTCAAACTTTGTATCAAAGGCTGTAGACTGAGTCAAGAGGCTAAAGATGGTGGTGACCAGAAGAACATCCTTGAGTGTCAGCAGAGCTCTCTGTGTTGTTTCATAGGTTATATCCCTCTGTGTAATATACAGGACATTGGCCAATGTGATACAGTTGGCAGGTAGCATGGGGGGTGGTAGGAGAGGTACGCGTGTAAGAATCTTCCACATCAAGGATCAGCTTTTGCAAAGCTCAAAAAAACTATTTATTGTTGAAAGAAAGGCTTTGAAGACTTGTTTTTTTGAATATTTATTTTTTATCTTGGCTTTTTTTTTTTTTTTTAAAAGATATTATTTACTTTTGTTTATAGTAGGGCATTTTTATTCTTTACTTTTATCAGGCAGGGAATATGTACATGATTAATAAGGTGACGCTTCTCCACAACTATTTGTTTTGCTGGCTTACAGAGTTATAGAGTGACCTTCTTGTAGGTGTAAAGGGACTAGATGGGGTGAGGCTACCTAAACAGTAGCAGATACTATGCAATGAATTTCTCTCTGTCTGGTTTGCTCGTCTAAGACAAGTTGAGGCTTCTTTGCAAGACAAGCCAGTTTCAGTTGTTCTCAACTATGCTGGTGTATAATTTAACCTCTGATCTCTTTTTGCATTAGCTGGTAATTATTCCAATGGTGTTCTACATTTGTAGTGCTTCCAGAATACAAGATTTCTGATTTTGTATTGAAAATATGATGCAAAATATGTCTGCCTCGTAAGAAAATCCAGATAATAACACAGTTTTCAAAATAGGAATGAGTTTATTCATTTTCTTGTAGCTGAATGTCTCTATATGAAGTTTCCACATGGTGGTAGGAAATGAATCTGTAATTTTTTGAAAGTCAGAAGGCTTTCTATTTGGAGGAGAATATGCTGTTGATAATCTTATTTTCCAGCTTGTTTTCTGTTTGTTTCTTTTTTTTTTTTTTTTTTTTTTTTTTTTTTTTTTTTTTATTATTTCTAGTTCTGCTTATTCAATGCAGGAATGTTTTCTGCATCTGAAACTGAGAAAAAACTAACATTTTCTCTTAATTTCTTTGGTACATACTAAAATATATCCTGGAGTGTGAATTAAGACTTTCTGATGAGAAGGAGCAAAGAGCTATCTTTTCAAGAGTCAAACCCATCATTGAATCATGCATCAGTGACGCAGTTGCAACTAGTGAAACAACCAAACTGATATGCTCTCTAATCTGACTGGTTTTATTGTCGTCTGATCTTGCAGGCAGCTGCTAGAGCATTAGGTTCCCCCCCTCCCCCAACTTTTCTTTTTCTTAATGGTGTTGCAGAATAAGCAACTGGCTTCAGAACTGATACAACATATGGCACGGTTGGAAGAAATACTTTCTGTGGATTTAGAAGGTTTAGGGCAATGGTATTCCAGAAACTTCATCCTGATGGTTTCCAGTTCCTGAACCCTGGAGGGAACTGGCTTTACTCTACTGGACTCTACATAAGGAGATTTGCATTTGTTCCTTAGCTGGCTGCAAATGGTTTAACGAACTAAAGTACACTTCAAGGGGTTGGATGTTCTTGTAAGGTGACAGAGCCAAATGCCCCAAGACTTTCCTCCCACTGTTGTCAACAAGGCCAGAGCTGTGGTTGGGAAGGAGATGGCTATCTGTAGGTAGGGAAAAAAATTATTCAGCAAAGCACCATCCCATGCTAAACTAGCAAACATAAGTAGTAACTACAAATGCACCATCCTTGGTGCCTAGATCTATCAGTGCTTCTCTGTGTATTGCATGAGTGACACTCATAGTGAGATGTAATAGCAGGTTTTCAAGTTACAAATTTCCCTTTTTTTTAAATATGTAAAGCATAAATTAACACATATAATGAAAAGCTGAATGATTTTTGTCTCCAAGAACCACTGCTCAGAATGTTTCTTTGTTTTGTCAGATTGGAAAGGCATCAAATTGTTTTATTCATTATTTCTCCCCATAGGATACTTTCCAACTTCGTGTGTGTTTTGTATTGTATAGTTTGGAATCTTTTCAGACTGGAAAGTGCAGTCAAAGAGACTCCTAATCTGTTTTGACAGTGCCTTGTGCATTTTACACACTGGCTTAATGCAAACGCCACCCCCCAACACCTCCCAATAATAATTATCTTTAATTTGATTGACTCCATGGAGCTAGAATTTATATAAAAGCCTGCGCGAGGACTAAACTGTACAAATAATTTAAAAAATCACATCTAAGTACAAGTGCAGCAGGATTCACTCCTGGAAATTCTCAGAATAGCTTAAACAAGATCTTCCATGAATAGTTTAAGTAGATATGGTCCTCTGCTGGGATTGGGGGAATAGGCTGGGTAACATTTTTCAGTCCCCCTGTGGGTCTGTCTTCTGTAATTCTCTAATTTACTGCTTTAAATTTATTTCCAAATAAGGAAGGATTGTTTTTATAAGAAAAGCTTAGTAACACCACGGCTTACTTGGTCAGAGAAGCATGAAGACAGGATAAAGAGAAATCTGTCTAGTGCCAGAGGTTTCCCAGGAGTTTCAGCCAGACCTGGGTTAGGCTCAATATGGAGAGGGATAAATGGGACCCGGAGACTGAGCTGGGTTTATGGATATAGTTATCTAACAGTAGCTTTTGCCTCTCAAGGTCAACCCACATGAAGTGCATGTATATAGTGATGTTATAGAGGAATAAGGTATAAAACCATAAAACGTACAGCAGACTGCGGAGATGTTGGGTGGATTATTACTCTGACAGACTTGTGAGACCAAAGCACAGGTGCAGCCTCACAGCAGCCGATAAAATAAGTGCTGACTGTTAACAAGGGCTACCGAAGTGCAGAACTGCTAATAGTCCAAGGAGACCACTTTTTGGGTAGGAGCATTCCTTCTTGCTACTCTCCAAGGCTAAGAATAGGCTAAGACACTCCTAAGTGGTGGATAACCCTGTTTATCCCAAAAGCTGCGTGCTCTCTCTATCCTTGTGAAGCTCTGTGATTTTCACCGGAGCTACATAATCCCTAGAATGAGTGAGCATATGTTATGAAATGTTGGAAAGGTTGAGGAACACATCCCGTATGACGGCATTCTTGGTGAGCTGTAACCACCAGTGCTGGGAAATCCCATGGTCCCGTAGGCAGAAAGCAGACTGGGGAGAGGAAAAGGTGCTGTGGGTTTCTGTGTTGTTGTTTTTTGTTGTTGTTTTTTTGTTATCAGTAGGGAAACAGGAGTGGGTCTGTTGAATGCTTACCACTATCCTTTGCACCTGAAGGTGGATGACAGGAAGCCAAGTGATTTGTGTGCCAAATGAAGGTGGTATATGTATGTTGTGCATTTTCCTGCATGCTTTGTTCCTCCCCCCTTGGAGGAACTGGTTGAGTTTGTCAAATAGAAAATAATACACTGAGAGATGGCTTTACTGTCTTCAGTAGCTTCTAGATATAGATTTTACCAGCAGTGAAAGTGCTGTGTACCTTGCTGACTAATTTGATGGAATGAGCTTTGCAAAACTAGATTAAACTATTTTCTGTTCACTTAAGGAAGGGATAATTAGCTGGGAATGGAACAGACAGGAACAAGTCACAAATACTGCGCTATCAGACACTGCCTTTGATCATGTTCCTCCGAGGTCTACAGTCACAAATTAGGATGTTCTATTTGCTGTAGATGGGGCTTCACGCACATTGTGCTCAGAGCTGCATTTTTCCTTGATTTCCTCTTCAAATACCTTTTCTGGTACAGAGGTTTCCAGGCTATTCTAGACTCAGAGAAACTGTGCTATCTCCAAAAGGAGTTCACAGAGGAAAAGGCAGCTTTCCCAGTCTCCAGGAACACAAGTTTTGCCTTCACTGAGTTTGAAGTAAAAAGCAGGCTCTCCTTTGTGCCTCATGGAGCTGCTTACTCAGAACCAAAATTAATTATTTAATCCTCTGTCTGTTTGAGGCCCATTTCTGTTCTACATATTAAATGTCCCTTCTAAGTGGCTATGACAGTCCCTGTGGCTAGTGAATGTCTAATAGAAATAGAAAATGTAATCACATTTAGCAAATACACGTGGTTACCATATCTGTGAACGGTGGGCTATAGCTGGGAGTCCTGGTGGACCTCTGAGCTGGGCAGATTTATTGATCTGTCTTGTGTGTTTTGGTCCATCCTCCCTCTAAGCTCTCAGTCAGCGGGGTTAGGAAAACCTCCATTTCTGTCCTTTCCCCTCCTCCTGCTCTTTCTGGGGTGGTCTCTGATCTCTAAAGGTGAATACTGAAGTGAGTTTTGTGTTTGTGCCCAGAGGGACTGGGTCTTTCTCCCCTTCTCTTAATCAGTAAATACCAGTGTTTTCTCTTCAGATTTGCTGTGGGTGGTGATGAGGAACTGTTTTCAGAAAAAAAGGTATGTCTATAGGTATGTCCTCAGGGAAAGGTCCTGATCACAAATGCAATGAGTCCAATAAAAGAGTGGAAAATAACCAAATTCTTTTTAATATTATGAGCGACAGAAGGGAGGAGAGTGATGGAGAGGCTCTAGGGCTGCTTTATCCTGTTGCTTTTGAAATTGTGAAGGAAGCCCCTTTGCATGCCAGGATGCAGGAACAACTCCTCCGTTAAGTCTGAGTCTGCCAGGTCTGGGAGACAACTCCTCTGTTATCAAGTATCTTACAGCTAAATCTGATGTCTCGGTTCCCTGGAGAAGGTCCTGGAGGGAAATAAAGCTGTTTTTTGCAAAATTTGAGGAAAACACAGTGAGACTCTCACAGGGTGAAAGTCCCCACAGCCTTTGTGAGAACACTCAAATAACTGATTCAGAAGAAAATTTCAAAGAAATCAAATGCGAGGGGCCTTCAAATATCAGGAGAAGATGGAGGGAAATGCTTGTAATGCTTCGTCAGTCTAGTGTATGAAAAATTTCCCTCTGGGACCAGCGTTGTAGAGACTTGGGTTGGAAGTAGACCCATCAAGAGGGCTTGGCTCCAGCGGTGAGCACATCTCTCAGTGCTGGATGTCCTGTGTCTCCGGCAGGTAGCTCAGCTGGGAGGATGACCATCACGTTTCCTCTAGAAAAATACTGACCCCTGCAAAATAAGCGTGCCCCAAGCACAGGTCATTTCTACAGCCAGCTCACACCTTAGGTGTGAAGAATTCCCCAAATGTTAACTTGGTTTGAAATAGATATTTTCTGTCCAAAAACCTGGGATCTGCTTTTATAATAATTAAATCCAGGCATTTAGATCTTAGTAACATAAAAGCTAATCCCTCTAGGTAGAGGTGTGGTAGAGTTCTTCATGGAATTTGTCATTTCACATTATTGATGGAAAACAGAGATACAGATTGCATTGAAACCGTGGGGACATGCTGATGAAAGTGTTTTTTGCTGCAGAAAAGTGGGCTACGTCTGGCGGAAATGAGAGAGATGAAGGTTGGAGCAGCGGATATGAGGTATACATCAGCTGCAGGGTTTTTTCTTGATTAGTTGTACCTGTGAGCTGCCAGAAGAAGCAGTGGGGAAGCTGTTATTTCATGCTACTTTCTGAGTAGGAACCCCAGCCCTTGTTGTCTCAGCTCTGTAAGACAGAAAGCTTCAGGTGTCCTCTGTATATGGGTTTTTTTACAAGTACCCACATCTTCCTCTGCTATGCCTTGCCTGTCCATCTTCAAGATAGCGCTTCCTCGGGTGGCCAAACCCCTGAAGAAGAATGGGGACTGTAGCAGTAGGTTGACTTTGTATCATTTTCCATTCTTTTTGCCTCATTGCAATGACAAAGGCTGTATTAGAATCTAAGCAGCTCATAAATTCTGAGAGTTATAGCTGTAGGCAGTTCATGAAGGGGAAATTGGGACAGGGTAGGGTTTGAAATTTGCATATACACCACACCCACTGCTATTTAATTTGTATTTGATTTGCATACACCATGGTTAAATAATACCCATGCAGTACTTTTAAGGAGTGAGGATTGTATTAGTTTGTCTATGATTTATATAATTTTTCCTTTAAGTGTAATTTTATAGAGTAATTTAGAGAGCACGCAGTGTGAACTTAAATTTAATTTTGTGAAAATGATCAAATAACACTTATCAGCCATAAATATCTAGTTCTCTTTGAAAGTAAATGTTGTTTTCATAAAGATGCTAGATCAACAGAACTGCAGGCTGAATACTGCTGTTTATCAACAGAAAAACCATGATATAATATGATTACAAACTTCCCCACATGTTGCAATTATAATGGCATGTGTCTTGAACCGAGTGGATATTCAGGACACATGCCTGTACAATGGCATGTGACATCTCCTCCTTTAGGAACTGTAAGTTTGAATAGTGGTTTAAAGTATGTTCCTTCCTTGTTTGCTTTACATTAATGACCTTCCCAGGTTGAATGTAGGAGCAGAGTGATGGTGTCTGTCCATCCCAGGATGGTAAATGACTGTAATGTAATTATTAGATCATTATGCCTAGTGTCCCATGTGGGAAGAAAGGTACCAAAGTTATTTCAAGATGCTTGTCACATTGTGATTTTTTCTTTTTCTTTTGTTTGTTTTTCTTTTTTTTTTTTTTTTTTTTAGTCAACTTGTCAAGAATTCAAATGTAGAAAGTAAAATCACCTGCTACTGTTTTTGTGTCTGTCCTGATGGCTCAGAAATTGCAACATCCTATTTAATTTTTTTCCCCTCTTTTAGATTTGTAGCTGTTCTTTAGCACAAAGACCAGTTATGCAAATGCATTTCTGCATATTTAAGATGCAGAGAACACCAAAGCAGAGAGGTGCTGTGCTCCTGTCATTGCATTTCCCTTGGCTGGGAACACTTGAAACTCCCACTAAGCCCTACCCAGAAAAAACTTTCTTCCTCAAGGATCTGGGTCCATGTGTTTCTCTGCATTTCTAGGCACTTAAAAACCTTTTTGCTCAAAGTACCTCTTTGGTTATGCAATAAAATCCTTGGAATCTCATGTAATGCCATCTCCTCTTCTTCTGTATGCATTCAGAAATCTCACACTGTAACCACCCTCTCTCTAATGAAAAGGAGCAAAGCCAGCCCAGGAATAAATCTGCTTTGAGACAGAGAATATTTCTATATGGCAAAACAGAGATCTTTGTGTCCCTTTGGTGACAGTGGCCTATGACCATGCAGTGCTCTCAGCTCCCTGCAAACACGAGTCCCTGCCCACTGCTGTGTGCTGTGCTACCCATGGGCTGCCTGCAAGGTTGAAGTTTGTCTTGAATGATCTCTTGGCTAACAAATAACAATGTGTCATTTTTGGAACCTGATTTTAAATTGGTTTGAGTCAGTAAGATACACTCTTGGTTTCTCTCAGTTCTGAACATGCAGCCTGTTATTACTGTAAGCCTTGGACTCATGGATGCGAAACCTCCTTCCTCTTAACTTGGCTGAGCCTTTTTCAGCGTGATGGATGTAGAGAAGATCTGCTCTATTTTGATCAGTATCAGTGTATTTGGGAGCATATCCATAATCAGTCACTTTTGTTAATGTCTGAGTGCTTCAGCAAGGCTCCAGGAACTGGTGGGGGATGTCTCACTTGACCTCTCATTTTGTCTCTAATCCCAGACACTTGTAGAAATGTTATCTGCAGGGGAGACTGGAGATGTGCCGTTATACATGTTGCAGACACAGTAATTAGCAAAATGGGCCAGGTGTGGGTTTGTATACTTGAGATGCAAGAGTGTTTCTTGGAACTTTATATACTTTTTATTGCTTTATAGCATTCAAAAGGAATTATTTGCAAATTCTTGAGTGCTAATTTACTGTGGTGGTATATTGCCTTCTGATCCTTCTAAGAGTCTTCCAGCTTTGCTGCTTTGTTTCTGTGCTCAAGTGTGGCATCAAAATCAGTGTGCTTGCTGCAGCTCTTTGTCCAATTTGCTCAGATGGCCCCCAGCTCCACTTTTCAAATTACAAATGGGTGTCAGTCTTCTTTCAGCTTACTTTTTATTGATGGGGAAATAGATGTGTTCATGTAAGCTCAGAACAAACCCTTTAAGCCTATCTCCTAATGATCTGGGTTTGCACTTAAGTGGTTTTTATTAAATTCAAGACATGAATGATCAAAGGCGTGGAAAAAGACAAGTGTAGGTTTGCCTGGCAGACTGCTGGGTAGGATTTCTGCCTAAAACCTTAGTGACTTAGGAGCCCAAGAGCACCTTTGAAGATCTGAGCCCTCGGAAACAACTGTATGAAGTGTACTGAAAGCAGTGGCACAGCTCCGATTTTACTGCCCTGTGCCTTCCTACCCTGCTGGTTGATGGTGGTGCTGAGATGTTATGCTATAAGAGGACTGAAAAAGGAGGATGGGCTGGTTTGTCCTCTCTCATAGCCCTGGTCTGGCAGCCCTTGAAGGTGTAAAGTGTCACTTGCTGGCTGTGGTGGTTTTGAGCTTGCTCAGGTGTTGCTACAACCTTAAAATCCCCTTGTTTACCTGCAAGTGTCCTTGGTGTCATCAGCTGCTGTCTAGTGCCCTGATGTGCTCGTGAACCTATAGAGATAGAGTTAAGTTTCCTTCTGCCTCCATCTGTCTTTTCACGTGGCTGCGGCTGCAGCTGCATATGCATGGGAGCGTGTGTGAGGCTTAGGAAGCAATCTGAAAGAAAGCCAGCCACTTGGTGTTTGCAAAGCAACAGGAACGTGCCATAAACATGTACCCTTCCAAAGTTTGAATAAGATAAAGCAAAACACCAGGTCAAGCAGGAGACATGTGCAGCAGAAGGGGAAGTGGGAAAGAAATCCATAAATATTCAATGAAGGAAGTGGGAAAACACATTCTGATTACAATTCTGGCTCTAATGTATGCAAATGTAATAGTTTCCTCCCCTACTAAGGAATCATGTATTACATACATTACATGATGTACTACTGTGTAGCAACATAGTTTATGACTCCTAGGAGAAGAAAATCATAATTCACAGCCATTAACAAAAATAATAGTGCTTTCACCCAGAGGAGCTTTTCTTAGAAAGCCTGTACAGATTCTATCTAACCTAATTTAAGCAATGTCATGAGTTGGAACAGATCGCTATCAAGTCTGTCATGCTTGTCATAACATGGCACTTGAACAGAAGACATCCCTTCCCAGGAGAAATTCCTGTGAAGGAACTGTATTATTTAATGGAGTTTAAGCTTCCTTTTAAGTTTCAGAGCTTGTTTATTTGAAAATTGTTCCAGTAAAAAACAACCGTTTGCCAGGTTTCATTTAAAGAGAAATGAGTTTCTATGTATGTGATTATAGGCTGTTATTCCTCAAAGTTATAATTAACCATGGGCTGCAAAGGGGAAGCTGCGGCAGAGGAGCGGAGCAAGTATCACGTGCTTTGCATCTGGCATATATTTTCTCGGGGACAAGGTTTTCTGGAGCCTGTGAATGGATATCAGCATTTATGTGAAGAGACAATCCCCCATGACAGCCACCTGTCTCTGTCACACCTTCCCTCATCTCTCCTCCGTTTTATGCAAGCAACTAATTAGCTTCCAGTTTTTAGTGCGTGTAATGAAGCAGAAAGCCTAAGAAGGAAATGAGAGGCTGTGGTCTCATCCCCCCAAAATACACAATGTCAAATGGCATCTTAATGAGTGTGTTTGTTTAAACCCTTGGATGGTCACAGGCTCTGGCCTGCGACTGCTCATTTGATTTCTCATTTAAGGCAGCAACAATGACTGTTATGAGATGTAGAAGTTCACGTTAGTTACCGTTGCAGGAGCCCGAGCACTGCTCCCATTGCCAGGCGCTTCCACACGCCGCTGGTTCATTTGTTTCTGGAGTGGCTCGCATGGGTGACGGGGGGCGCAGATTGCGGGCACCACGCTCGCTTCATTAGGAGCACGTGTGGGCTGTCCTCATTTATTGTGGCTGCTCAGGAACCTCCCATTTGCAGGAACTTTGGCAGCTTGTCACAGCATGTCAAGATCTGCTCATCTCCCTGGATAGCAGAGTTTATGCATAATGCAATAAATAGAGACAGGGAGGATTGCGTTCCTTATATTTAGCTTATTTCAGACTATGTGAGAGAGGAGTTAAACTAATGCATTTCTGTCAACCTCTCAAAACATCTCATCATCTTCTTGTGTTTACTTTCTTCACTCCCCTCATTTTTATTTGTTTGTTAATACAAGATCTTTTGGTTTTATGTCTCTCTGTTAAAAATGAATTAATACTTTTTTATTTTTGGATCCTTTAGGAGATGTTAGGGCATACTTGAAAAAGAAATATAATATGAGGGAGAGTGAGAAAAGTGTTTAAGGAAGTGGAAAGTCTTCCTTTCTTCTTCCTTGTCCTCCTGCTTGTTTGCAAACTTATGTGACTGGACCACACGGTGGCCTTTGGAAACTTTGGTGTCTAACTCTGAAAATGTGTTCAAAGCAAAGCCTGCCCTGTCCTGTGGCAATGCGTAGACTGATCAAACCCCACTGAAGTCAGTGGAAAGGCTTTCGGTAAAGGCAGTGGGCTTTGGCTCGGATACTAAAAGCATTATCATCACTCTCTGGCTGATCCTCTTGATACTAGTTCTCTCATCAAACCCTCTGACAGAAAAAGAGAGAAAATCCAGTCCCTGCTGGTTAAAACAGCGGCTAAACACAGAGTTTTGACAGATCTAAACCACTGCTGTGGAGAAATCAGTTTTCCAGCACACAAGTACATAAACACAATTGCTCAAAACTCCCATCTCCAAAGCATCCTGTGCACCCCGAATTTCCCATTGTTCAGCTCTTTCATGTCCAGAAGCGGCGATAAAAGCTGAAAGAGGTTGCTTTGGCTGATGCCCAGCCCATGGCAGAGTGCCAGGGAGCACTGCCATGGCCATGGGGCTCTCCCTCGGGGACTGGGGGGACATGGGGGTGTGCCATGGATGGGGACAGGGCTCTGGTCTGGTGGGGGGAGGCTGAGAGGTGGGGCAACGGAGAGAGGTCCTGGGGTATCAGCTTGAGTCTTACAGTGGGAGAATGGAAGGCAGAGCTGGTGAGCCATAGCCAGAGGAGGGGCAGGGAAGCTGAATTCATAGCCTGAAAGGAATAGATATTTAATGAATATTCAAGACAAAAAAATTGCTGTGCATAATCAGAGTTGGTCTTATTTCTAGTCCTGGAATCTTGGTACTAAAGGAAAACTTAGCAGAGAGAACATGAATCCTGCCTTTTGTTCCTATTTTTACTGCAAAGTCTCAGTTCACAGGTTCGGTTGCTGATAATGAAGAGCCAACAGCCCAGTGGTGGATGCAGGTGCACAAACCCCAGCTACAAATATTAAGCAGCTTCTAACTTAAACAAGAAGACAGAGCTAAACAAATCCCTCTCGATTCAATCAAATACCTCCTTCCAGCCAGCAAGAGTAACAGGCTTTGGGTGTTAGATGGCCGGCCTGAGGGGATTAATAACTTGTTTTATATTATCAGCTGAGTTTCATCTAGAAATAAATCCTGTCTGATCTCTGTGAACATGACACAGGATTATTCCAGCAAGTGTGGAGATTGAGATTTTCACATTGCAACCGGGCAGTGAGCAGGGCTGTGGAGGCAGGCTGGGTGATGGGGTCTGGTGGGGGAGCTCTGCGCTGGGTCAGGGTTTGGGGGACAGGGAGAGAGCTGCAGAGGTGCCTTCTGCTCCAGACCTGAGCTGCAGAAGCAAAACTGTAAAACCCAAGCACATGATGTACCCCTGGGACAAATTACCCTGCTGACAGGCACTTAATCGTAGCCCAAACTGAACCTTGGTACATCCAAGTTAAATTTACCATGGAAAGGAGTAAATAGCCCATGGTTGTCCCGTCATGTGTCCCAATATTGCCTTAGCCCAAATTAATGGACTTCATGTGCCTACAGCCCTGATTGGTGAAGCCTGGGGGTATGTGGGGCAGTCCTCTGCTCCATTTTCAGCTCTGGGATGAGTAGCAGCGTGGGGAGGGGATGTGGGAAGCTGGGGTGAGACAGGATGGCAGAAAGAAGTGTGGGAGAGAATTTCATCTCAGAGGGAAGTGGTTGTGTGCCGCCCCTCTCGCAGGCTCACGCCACAAGGCTCAATTTCCATGATTCCTCCCATGGGAAATTCTGCACAGTGATTTAATTAGCAATAGAGAGACATTTAAAGAAGCTTGAGGCTTCTTGCTCCTTACCCATGCTTTACTCATCCACTACATGCACCTCACTTAGCCTTTTGTTCTTGCTCTACATTTGCAGTTTCTGTTGGATTTTTTCACCTCTTGCTTTGAAACAAAGAAATGTAAAGCTAAATTGTAATATATTTGATTAAAGGAACGCAATTGGGTTTTCAACTAATTTTTATATTAACTCTTCTATATGTTTGTACGGCAGTGGCACCTATTCTTAGGCATTAAGCCTCATGTGATTCCCAGGCAGAGCTCATTTAGAGCTTGCAGTGATGGCAGGCCAAGTCCATGCTGATGCTGTGGCTTTCCATGGGATTTTGGAGGGCAGGTTCAGCCATCGCTGATCACTGGCAGCAGGACTCCATGTGCTGAGCCTAGACTGGACCCATATGAAATGGTTTTCTTCCAGGTACTGACAGGACTACTGAAGTGAGTGACAGCTCTTACCCTGCAAAACAGGCTTTTTGTTTATTTTTTATCCCCCATCCCCAAATCAATTTGAGACAAAAATATATAAAAACACCTTCCTTTTTCCTGAAACAAAAAAATAGGGATTTCTTCCTCCCCAAAGCACATTTTCTCCCACAGCAGCGAGTTGCGCTTTGATTTGGAAGTGCTTTCACAGCCATTGGCTAAGTTAAAATGTCAGAGGCTTTTGATCTGATCTGTGTCCTCGGAAGGATACCTGTGTTTATTTTTAACCTGTCTCTTGACTTGTTTCCCTTTGTCTTCTTGGAGCTGTTCTGTTGAGCCCTGCAGCAGAGATGACTTGAAAACTCTGTGTTTTGGTCTCTTGGCTGATCTTGCTCGATGGCATTTTTGACTGTCAGGACTGTTGCTGTCGTTACCTCCAAGCCCACCAGTTCAAAGCTATCGGTGATGCTGGAGATGTGCTGACCCACCGTCATCCCTTGGCCCCTTGTTGTAGGAGCTGAGAAAAGGCAGGAGGAGGAACATTGCCCAATGTAAGGTGGAAGAGGAGGTGGCTATGGTAATGGGAGACTGCGAGAAGGGCCCTGGAAAGGGTACAAGGGGGACAAAATAAAAATGGGAATGAAAAACAAATGGGTGACCCAGCCCAGCTTTGGTGGGACTGGTAGCGATGAGGTACGACTGTGCAGGTCACTATAAGCATCCAACTGGCCTTGGTCAGGGTGTGTTACTGCACCAAGGAAAAAAACAGTTTGGGGAAAATTAGTGAAATGGTACAAGCAAATAAAACTCAGTAAGCTTTTCCTTTAATTGTGATCCTTAGGTTGGCAAAACCTCAAGCTTTCCTTGATTTGCCCAGCAAACATGATCAGGATTACACAGCAGGATTTATTTTTTGTTGGTTTTTGTTTTTATTTTTTTTTCTTTCTAGATGGAAAAACATAATTTTTGCTCTGTCCAAATAGACCCTGTGATTTTCTTGTCAGTCTTTAAATTTGCCTTCTTGGGAACGTGCTCTGAGATGTTGATGTCTACATGACAGAACAGACACAACTCCCGCCTTGTCAAAAGGAAGGAAACTAAAATGGTGGTTAATGGAATAAAAACTCTGTTCAAAAGACATTATAACAAAATCCTACAGACAGAGAGCTCTCAGACTGTGCCTTTCCTTAGGATCCCAGCTAGGAGCTCTTCAGGGACTCTCCAGCCAGATTAAACCCCTAGGGAGATTCATATGTATTCATTTATGTGTGTATAAAAACACGTGAGCCTGTAAAAAAGTCTGTAAGAATCTCTCTATTGACTTCAAAGGCATTTAAATCCATGGTAGTAATGTAACTATATATTTGTAGCTGATTTGGGGATTTAGAGAATCTCTCTCTGAACAACTTATGAAGGCTGTTTGAGATTATAGCATTACTCCAGGTAGCTCTATTAAATTACAAACCCCGCTCTGATTGCAGTCCTAGTCTGCCTGTGCTGCAGTCTTTTTATTTCTGTCTTGGACTGAAAGTCCCAGACATAGTGATGCAGGATTAATAATGGATCACACTGCTCCTGGAGCAAGACTTGTTTACTGCCCAGAGGAACCAGGGGGTTGGGAAGTGACAGGTCATTTTGAGGAAAGGGAGTTAAAAGGTCATGTAGTGTGGCTTGTCACTGGCCCAAGGGAGCTGGAAGGTAACCCAGAGCCTTGAGGACCATTTCTAACCCTAGAGAAGTGATGAGTCAGTATTGTGGTGGAGGGGGAAGGACCAGGAGATCCAATAGTGATATATCTTTAATGGCTCAACATCTGGAAAGTATTTGCATTGCTTCCTGCTAACATGTAGATTTTGAAACATTCACAGGTAGATTCACACATGTAACACAAGTTAGGCAAAAGGTGAGGATAGTTTCTGGAAAAAAATATGTTTTCTGTTAGTAATCTGTTTAGCAAAAAGGATAAGCAGAAATATAGCTATTCTCCTTGTTTGAAAGATCTTTGTGACTTTGATCAAGTCAGATGACAAAAGAATCTGTCATAGTCACTGTTGTTATAAATACACCTGAGATTAAAGTACTGTAAGAAAAGTGCCAAATGAACAATAGGTGCATTTTCGGTATTTGCAGTACAATGAATATAGGTGTAGGGATATTTATGAATAATTTGAAATAAGAAATAGGGCACTATTTGGGCTCTTATCTTGTATTATTCAGGCCAGTGTGACTTCTGTCATTGCCATTCCCTGGGCAGGGGCAGCTACACTCTATTCAAGACATCTAAGACCTGTGCCTTCTTTGGAATGAAATGCAGCTAATGAAGCTGAAGCATCCCATATGCATCTGACCCTCATCAAGCTAGCTGGAATACATCATAAATTTTCAAGCTGGGGAGAAGGTAATGAAAAAAGATGCATTAACTCATATTTTGAGTCTGCTCTAAATTATACTGTACGAGGGAGAAAGAATCAAGGAGATTAGTGGAACTACTGTACTTGATGATACATGTGGGCAGATCTGTGGATGAAATGTCTATCCCTGAGACATGAATATTTAATAATCACTTTTCTGAGTACAGGATGCACATTATTATTGGGTAGGAAAGTGTATGATGGTGCGATGGAAGGAGAGAGAGGTTAAATAGTGTATAGTGCCTTATGAAGCAGTTGAACTCCTTGGTGGTATGACAGTGGTTGTGAGAGCAGCAATGAGGCCCTTCCCGGAGAAGAAGAAAGGCTCTTAGTCTCACAGACAGCATCTCTGGAGCAGCTGGTGTTGGGCACTGACATAACCTTGAGGATCAGGGCCAGAATAGGTATCAGAAGCAAAGACTGACTCCAGCCAAAAACAAGCTTGAGGGCAAAGTGTACATCTGTAGTATCAATAGCTGTAACTTCATGGTATAGCACTGGTACAACGCTTTGACATTCAAGGAACACTGAAGTGTGATGATGCAGAAACTAGTAATTTGAATGGAATGGTCACAGTCAGTCGGTATCTTTTAAAAAAATGGTTTTTCTTGCTTATTTTCCCAAGTTCAATTAAAGCTTACAGCTATTTAGCTGTGTAGCAGCATGGTGAAGATAACAGGTAATTGAACAGCATTGGAAAACCTGGAGTCAGTTCTGTGCTGACACAAGTCCACGATAGGCAGTGGCATCTTGCACGGTCCCATTGCTGGGCTGCACAGAAATGAACCCTTGCTGTGTTTGCATATGGCTGAAGTTGCATGTGTTCCTCCTGAAAACCATCATTTTTTTTTTCCATTGGTGAACATATTCATTAGAGCTCTTCAATATTAACGGTTTTGCCTGAGCATCTGTAAAATGACCTCCACAGGATGAAAACCTTGTAAGTCAACACAGGAAATCACTAGACTCACAGGGCTGCAGAGTACCGTCTGCATCATCACTGCCCTGGTATGCTGTTTGGCAGGAAGAAGGTTTCCTTGTCTGTCTTTCTGAGCTTAGTTTTAAACAGATTTTATAAAATGAAGCAGGCTTCTGAGCCTTTTGTAATCTCACTATACTAGATATTGAAGTATGACTGAATTCTGTTATGCAATTGTAGACAAAATAAAACAAAACAAAAAAACCCTAAACCCAAAAGAAAAATAAATCTCTTCAGGGATTTCACCTGCTTCTTCTGCTTATCGTGAGTGATACTGTGGGGCAGGACTTTCTCCAGGGGAGAGTCTTGTCCCTGAATGGCTAACATATGTGCTAATCATAGCCATATAGGCTACACGTTGCACCAAATTCGTTAGATCAGGTCTTGTTTTCTGTGGGGGATTTTTTCCATTCTACTGAGCTCTTACATTTTTTTAGCATTAGCTGATTGATGCCTTTCAACCTGAGCTTATATCAAAGTCAGCATTTAGCACTGTATATTTACTTTGGTTTGCATGCAATTTGCAAATGATATACTGTGCTTTTATATTGTTAATTTGTTCATTCCAGTGGATAATGCATCCATGAACTTTCTGAATTTTGAGCTGAAAATATGATAAGTGGGTTATATTATACAGTGAAGGAGCTGTTATATGAAAACACTTCCATATCATCAATTATGTACTAGCTTAATACAGTATGATATTAATACATGAATCAATGAAGGAAGTTGTATAACAGGATTCTCATGAGAACATGAAGCTGATGTTTATTAAGGATCTAAGTTCCACATTAAGAAGGAATACTTTGTTTTATTCATTTATTTGATAAGCAGCTCAGCTGCCCTGAATGGAAACATTTCATTCTATATTCACAAGGAACGCTCACATATGTTTCTCATATCTCTCACAGAGTTCAGAAATTTGATAAGCAATATAGACATCAAAAACCCCAACTACTAGTTTACGGTCCACAATCTTGTTTCCTTTGTACAAAGAGAAACTTGGTGGCTTTGGGGCTGACTCCTCAGACTTCAGCCCACTTGTGTGTAAACTGGGCTTCCCCAGGGGTGCAGGCTGGTAGAACTGGGTGGGATTTACACCCTGGTAGAGCTGAGTGGGAAGTTGGTTGGGATCTAGGATGGGATCAGCCCAAGCCTCTTGCTCTTCTGCACAGTGTGGTCCAAGCAGCCTGAGTTATGTTTGCAGGTTGCTCTTCAGCTTGTTTCACCTGGATCCCAAATCGTAAATGTTCCACCAGCCCTCCACCTCCAAAATGTATTTCAGAGCCCACTGCGGACCCCAAACACAAAGCTGCTAGGGATAAAATCAGTAGGTGGTGTATCTGGAGGTAAGAGTGTCCTTGAAGGTGTGTGACATGTCTGTGTAGGGTGTTCAAGGTCAGCTGCAATGTTTTCTGTTGAGATGGATGTATCTCCTTATCTATTAGAATAGAAGAGAAGAGAATAGAACTAGTTCATTTAGAAGCAACCTACAATGATCATCTAGTTCAACTGAAAAAAACCAAAATATAAAAAACCCAGCACACTCGGAGAGCAGGGGTTGAGCTTTGCCCTGGGAAAACCACCTGATTGATCATGGTGTCACCCCTACTACGCAATTATTATAGAATATTAACTAGAAGAACAGGTCAAAATAGTTTTTAAGATTGGAAGAAAGTGGGGGTTTAATTCTATGTATTTATACTAAGAAATTAACACCTCTATTACACCAAGGCACATTCTTTCCTTTAAAAACACTTTATGGGTAGGCATTAGAGTTTGAGCTTCTTTAAGAATGGTCAGTAGTCAAGAGCTAACTCTGCCAGTAGTGCCCGTAGTTCCCATTCATCTCAATTTTACCAGTATTAGGAACCAGAATTAATATGCCTTGAGATGAATGAGAACCATTGCATACTACTTTGTTCTCATTTGATTCAAATCCAATGATTTTTTGATTACTACATTTGATGAAAGAGTGTTTATTGTTTTTAGGAAATATTTACATGCTCTGGTGATTTACAGGCTGACACAACCACCTTGTCCTTGGGTCCCTGTCTGCAGCTGGCAACCATCTTTGTTTTCCTTGTCATTACAAGGTGCTACATGAGCCTGAATACTAAGAACCATGGATATTTTAGAAGAAAACCCCGCACTGCTGGAGGAGCTAAGAAAAGAAATCCTGTAAGGGAACAGCATGAAATTCTGCACAGCCAGCCATAGCAAGAAAGCAAAGCTTTGGAAAGCATAACACTGGAAGAATTAGAGGGAGCTTCAGGTAAGCAGCACGTTGCAAAGATTTTGTAGCACAGGTTCGATCAAGAAGAGTCATTTACTGAACAGCAGTGGGATAATACAAAGGGAAGCTTGTACAATACCTAAAACAGGGTAAGATAAGGGATTGAAGACTGTATGATGAAAGAGAGAGGGAGAGAAGAGTGTCTGTGTGTGAAAGAAAGAAGACTGTAAGTCAATATTAAGAACTGCATTTAGTTTGTTGAGAAAAGTGATGGGATATACAGGAAAACATAAGCAAAGTGATGGAAAAACCCATGGGGGTCAAAGGGAATCTTTCCTCTCCCTTACCAGGCATTTAGTAAGAGAGATCCTGCAGAGAGCTCCTGGGCTAGCAGTCTAGTCGTTTATTTGCTTAATACGGCACAGAAATTAAACAATAATTCAATTAAAAAAGAAAAAATTCCAGCTCCTCCCAGGAACCTTAGATATAGTTGCTGTGTGGGAGTTGAAATGGAAGCTGCTCTGAAGCTGTTTTGCAGAAGTACAAAGCGATAAAGATGGTTGCATAATTATTCATTTCCTTCCCCTGCCTTGTCAGCTTCCAGCCCCCAGAAGTGAGGAGCACTGTGAGGTTGGAGTGGGCATAACAGCTCAGGAGAATACGTCCTGCTCCTCCACTGATGCCCCAGATGTTGTCACTTGGCAGCAGGGGACACTGGAGTATGCCCCAGCACCAGTTCTGAGCTGCCCAACCCAATTTCCCGACCATGCTGAAGTTGGAGACAAGTTCTGGTCCCAGCAGTGTTACCAGAGCAAATGTTACCAAAAATACCATCCTCCACACAGTCCTTGAAGCACGAGGAGTGGTCGAGTCAGTAGGAGATCTCAGTTCTTTGTGCAAGTTTATGTCCAATTTCTCGTCCCCAGCATGCCACAGTGTGATGGATAAGCATCCAAACCACAGAAAAACCTGAAACAAGGGAGCACTCCTACCACTAATGAAGATGCATCGTCACTGGGCTTGGTTCAAAGACCATTAAAGCTTCCAAGTTGTTCCAATGGGAACTAGAACAAGCCTCTTCCTGAAGAAAGAGAGGCATATATTAAAACTTAATTGGGAACACTCTCCACGAGGATTTTCCCTCTGAGGAAAAGGAGCTTTTTGCAGATATAATTGTTTTGGAGGGAGCAATTATTCCATGGACACTTCCTGAGATGAATGATGGCTCTTCTTTTTTTTTCTTTGCTGAAAGTGGAAGAGCTTTAACAGTCTTATTAAGGACCGGTGGCATTACCTGGCAAGCAGGGGCCAGGCTGCTATTTCAACATATATTCACAGCAGTAACAAGAATTTTTCTACAGTTTGGCTGAATATTTCTCTATTATTTTTTACCCTGCAGCACAACACAGTTTGCAGCAATTGATTGACTTAGCTGGACAGTGAGATAAAAAACTACAAATAAGACTGGTTGGAAGCTGTTCTTCTGCTGTGATTAGATGTAAAACAGTCACAGCTAGAGCCATGTTTTGCCTGGGGTCAGATCAACAGACCACAGATTCTAGGGTTTTTACATGTTAATTTTTACTCAATTTCAGGAGGGCTGGAAATAATCATCCTGAAAAACCCTTCAAGTGATGGAACTACAGAATAATCACTTTTCCTCCCGATCAGGAAGACATTGCAGGGAGATGATATGCAGGAGGGAGAGGCTGACTAAGATAGGAAAGAAAAAGGGACATAAATCTGAGACAGGACAGAAAGAATGAGGTGAAACATAACAGAAAGGTAGATAGATCCCTGGAAAGAGAGCTATCATCTGAAAATTGCTCAGTGGTCAGGTCCTGCTTGCTGCTTCAAGCAGCAAATGTGAAATCCTAAAGGTCCCTCCCCATCTCTTGCTGGGGAAATCTGCCATTGAGAGATTGCCTGAATAAGGAATGAGTCAAGGCTGATTGTTCCTTAGCATAATCCAGCCCTCCTGGAAGAGTTACTGCAAGATGTGGCGGAGGCGAAAGACACTTGAAATGAGATAGCTTAAAACAATTTTGTAACTAATTTTCAGCAAAGTTTTCTTTCATCATTTCCCTCTTTTCCACCCCAGCCTCCCTATTTGTCTTATCAAATCTTGGCAGAGATATTTGCATTGAACAGGGAGATGCTGTTGAGAAACTGTGGTTTCAGCACTGTAATAAAGCAGTCTTACCGCAATGAATTTTAAAGGCTATTTTGTCTGCCTTGAGAAATGCTGATTTATGACTTGAATGTATCATGTTTTTTGCAATTAGCAGGACACTGTCTGGAAGTTATAGACCATCTTAGGAAGAAATAGAGAATTGTCTTTTTTTCAAGTTATTTTTCTAAAACGTTTCCTTTCATTCAACCAGGAAGTTAAATACTCTCCATTAATAAAGCAGCTTCTGCATTCAGTCTAGGAAAATTTTGCTAGCTTTTTCTTCAGAGTTGACAGTATCATCAAGTATTCCTCCCTGCAAAAAGTCAGACGCATGGGCAGGTTTGTTGATTTGTTTGGATCATCCATACTACCCCTTTGGACACATCCATAAACGTCATACTGAGACCTAGGGAAATTCAGTTGTGTTACTTGCTAATATAGTGATCACAGGAATAGTGATGTCAAATGTTACGTTACTGTAGATGTGAGTAGCTATCTATATCACATAGCATTATTAGATGCAGTGACAGACAATGAGATTGGTTTGAACACCAAACAATTCATTAAGGAAAATAGTTTTCATCTCAAGGCGTTCAGACCTGTCACGTTTCTTTTAATGAAACACTGAAATTTTTAAATAAAAATCCTTAGCAAAAATAGAATTTCAGTAATGAATCTGATAACATATTCAAGCAGATATCAATTAAAATTTTCCTTATAAGGGACAGGTTTTCTTGTATTTTTCACAAGATGTTAAATTTTTAATCATTTTAGAAAAAAAAATTTTTTTTGAAAATAGCTTTGAAAAGTTTAGACAACAGCTGTATATAAAATCCAAATCATGATAAAGAAAACATGCTGATGGGATCTTTATGTTCTAAAGACATCCACAAAGTTACATGTCATTGTGCTAGCATTCTTCACAGAGTATAAAGAACATCTCTATCTCTATTTTTATTTTCTTGAAGGGTAAAAAGTTGATGGTTCAGTATAAGCGGCTATTTTAATGTTTTGATGCTTGTTTCATCTTTAGGTACATATGGTTTCCAGAGAACCATTTATTGAAAGAGAAATCCTGTATCCAAACCCAGGTGTTTTCTTTAGGGGATGGAGAACTCCAGGAGAAACAGCTGGTTTGGTGGCAGATCAGCCTCGGTCCCGAAGGTCTTGCTGGGGGAGTCATGGGGAAATACACTGTGGGTGTCACAGAGACCCCCAATAAAATCAAAATAATTTCCCTTAAAACACTGCAGTCTGTGTATGGTAGGAGCCACATGTCCTCTGTACAACACAGAGAAAAATAACCTGACCTTTTACAAGAGACATGAAATTTCACCTCCTGTGAGGCAGCAAGGATAGCTGTTGCACCAACCCACAATATTTTTTCCTGAGAAGAGTTTGAAACTTTATGTTTGAAAATTCAAATTTTCAAGATGTCTTCCATTCCATTTTGGGATGGGAAAGAGAGAAAAAGCTTGTTATTTTCCCAAGGTCATAAATTCTCAATTAATATAACTGCACGTTATTGAATGTCATAAAAAGAAAAAAATTAAGGTTACAACAACCACTTGATACATTATAAGCACATTTACTACAGATCCATCAGAATCATCCAGCTTTGAATAAGCCTCTGCTCTTGTTACAGGCAAGTTTTCCTGAATTTGCTACTAAAACACTTCCATTAATGCTTGGTGCTTGCATTTCTGGAGATACCACCACATGAGGAGAAAGACCTAGAATGAAAGACTGAGCAGTGAAGAGGATGTTTGCCGAAAATGGTGAGTGTGGAGGAAGCAGGTCAGCTGCACAAGGTTAACATGAGCACTAAGTAATTTTCTTGTGCTCCATCTTAGTGTCAATTATTGCAGATACATAAAAAAGAATGTTCTTCCTGGCCCCTTATTGCTTTCCTATATGTAGTCGTGGTTATTTATAACAGGAATCATTCATGGTTATTACAATAGCATTTCTCCTTGTCACGTCCTGATTGGCTAAGGTACCTTTTGGTTTACTGTTAATGCACATTGCCTCAATGAATAAGGTAGGAATAAATGAAAGCCCAGCATTTAAACTAGTAACCGCATTCAAAAGCATTTGGTTTACCAGACTCCTACTGTGTCTGTTATGTGCAGATTTTGATGTAGGCAAGTGTAGTAATATAAAATGTGGAACATGCAAGCCTTAATGATGGCTCTGGCTCAGCATTCACAGTATTTACAGCAGCAAAAAAAGACATTTTAAAAGCAAAATATGACCTGAGGAAATGTAAGGTTTATATTCTTGTCAATTCCTATTGCACTTTCCTAGGGAGGTGTTAAACCCATTATCAGCCTCCATGGACAAAATCAGCACTTCCACCTTTCAATGCCTTTTGATTGAATGTACATGGTGAATGACAGGCTTGAAGTAAAAAATGGGTAGTTTGCACTTCTGTCCACATGTACATGGAGCCCATTGGGATGAAAGGCTCAGCCTAAACTCCACATATTCTTAATCATGCAGGATTGCTCCATAAAGCTGATTTTCCTTTTGCTTCTTTGAAAGCCTCCTGTAATTGGGGCTTCTACTCTTTTCCTCCTAGGTCTATAGTGCATATAGAGAAAGAGAAATTATGACGTTAAAAAATGATTGCTTTCTAAATTTTCCAACAATTTTGTGACAGAAATAAAGCAAGGAAATGTCATAATAATTTTGGTTAAATCAGCTAGATATGGAGTGGTGTCTTTCAGCATTTTTTGTATGGATGGATTTTATTATTTGGCCATTTTATAATTGCATTGGTTGAAAAATTTGGTACAGGGTACGTCATCTTTCTGTTGTTTTCATAAAAATAGGACATCATACAGCAGATTATGGTCTACTCACCTCTGCCAGAGAGACTCCATTGCTTCGCTTTGTTTCTAAATCCTCTGCTGCCTGGGGCATGTGAAGCTTCAAGACAGGTAAATAAGTTTGGGGACTAAAGAAGTCGGACAGTAGCTGGCACAACAATCTGGCAGGGACGCAATGCTCTGAAGCTCATGTGTGGGATTTGTAACAGACTTCAGTAAGACTGAGCAATGAGTGTCAATGTTAAAGTGCTTTTCTGAGAGAAATCAAAGCCCGGTGGAAGTGTTGGTTGATAACACCACTCCGTCGCTCTTTGAGGTGGGCAAGAAACATCCTGTTACTACCTGACACGTAGATACATAGAAGTGCACTTACACTTGTACTTTAAAGACTCTGTAAGCCAGAGTGGTACAAAGAAGTCCTAGCATCAGAGAATTAAGCCCTGAGGCACAAAGGCCAGATCTGTACTTGAAAAGGCTCTTTTGTGCTGCTGTGCTGCCAAACCCTCCCAGAAGCATGCGTCATGCCACACAGAGTAGGAAGAGAGTTTTTATATAGGTATACCCAGCTTTGTATGCCAAGACTTGTGTGCATAATACAGAGGGTTCACAAAAGGTGTTAGGGTCACTGCAGTAACCTTGCTGTGCAGGCAAAATTTTCTGAGTGGTTTAGCAGAGGCAGGTATGAGCAAAGTGAGGTCCTGCCAGCCTTGGTATCCGGGCTGAGACCTTCCTGCCATTTGTGGAGAGGCACTGCAGGACCTTCTCAATGGCAACCTGTGGCATAACAACATCTGCTCTGATGAGGCACTCGTTCTTATTCCTACACTGCTTTTTATATTCTCCCCAGGGATGTGAATCTTCTGGGTCCTCTGTTGGACTGAATTTTTTTCTGTTTCTTTCTCCTCTTTGTTCTTTCATGTCTCTTTTCCAAGCTGCTGTGCTTCAATCCTTTCCTACTAGGTAAGATTTAAAGTTCTTCTACTGACTAAGAACCAGCTATTTTACCGGGCATTAGTCTGTGTAACCACGTGGTTGTGACTTCTTTTTCTCCTTATACAGCTGGAGTGCCAGACAGTCCTTCAGAGAAGAAATTGTCTCAAAGGATAGATTTCTTGAGGAAAAGGAGGTGACTAAGGATATTTCCTTTTGAGTATCTGTGCAAGTTCCTGTCTGCTTTTCAGAACTACAATTCAGCAGAAACAAAGGAGGAACCAAACTGGTGACAAACAAGTCGGAGTGTGCGGCTGCTCATTTTATGCAGAGCTCAGAGCTTTTGGGTTTGTGCCTGCAGAGTCACCATATTTTAAAAATGGTAATTTCTGAGACCAATCTAAAAGGCTAATTGTTGCTGTTACTGATCTACTTTAAAAGCCATGATTAAAACCAAAGAGAACAGTCACAATTCCTGCCAGCTGTGGGAAGCTTTGTGGCTGCCTTGTCCCAATTATAGGGTTTTTTGTAGTGAGCACACTGTATTAGCATAGCTGCAGCTCCCTTCTAACAACAAGTAATCATGAGAAACATTTAATGGCAGGCTTTGGACGATGTCTTTTTTTCTTTTTCTGTATAGTGCTAGGAGTGAGGGGTTCTGCTGTCCCTAAAACACTTCCACCCCCCCCCCCCCCCCCCCCCCCAGTTTAATAACAGGTTTGGCAAAGGAGAGTCAAGGTTCAAGTTTATGTATTCACTATGTTTATCCCTTTTACCAAAAAGAAATAGCTGTCCCAAGATTTAGGTGACAGGTTCTATTTGTGCATCTCAAGTAGCATCACAGTCTGCTTTTACATGGAGGGCAGAAGGAAGAGAGAGAAGAACGTGTCTAGGAAGTGCTCAGAAAAACAATCCAGATCTCCACTCTCCTGAGGCCCCATCCAGAGACTTTAAGAGGGGGGAAACAACTGTGAGCAAATGCGGTTAGTAACACCCAGGGTTGACTATATCACAGCAAAAGAAGGATTGGACTGGACCAGACTATCTTCTCCCTTTCCGGCACTTGTCTTCAACAGCTAGCGACTGAAGAAACTGTCTTCAAAAGCCAGCAATCCAATCATTCCAGTAGCCTAGGCTCTTCATTAGAAAGCTGTTCACTAACAACACTGTTGTTACAGGCAAAGGAGTCTTCTAGGAACAACATGTTGCAGTAACACTGCCTAGTTCAGTCATATTCTTCCTGGGATTTGATTCAAAGCCCACTGAGGTCAGTCAGAACCTCCTACTGTCTTCATAATGGCTTAAGCTCTGTTTACTTGGAGCTACTAATCCAATTTCCACAGCCAGTGCTACTGTCTGTGAAGTCCCAGTGCTGATGCATAAAACCTAGCTTGCTGCCAGCAGTAGCATTGTTATGGTTCCTGCTGGTCTCAGCTCTCTCTGAAGCCAATATGTTCACATATCAGCCGCCACAGAAACTTGAACAGAAGTATTGCAAGGTAAGCTAATTTGGGCCTCGTCCACTATGAATGGAAGACCTCCAAGAACAGCCTGGGATATGGGTAAAATCAACCACAGTAATTCAATGAAGTGGTATTTTTTTGCTCACTGCTGGTCCAATGACTCAGGACAGGTTCCTCTGCTTTGAGAGATGTCATCTCTAGGAAGAAATATGAAAATAAATCAGTAGAGACCATTCAACACCTTTTCCAAAACAAGAGCCATTACTAACCAGGTTTGTTACCAGTTGCCTCAGTTCTTTGAACAGAGAGAACTGAAAGGTCTTTTAGCAATCGATTGTGTAGTACTTAACAGCCTGGTAGGGATATTGTACCAATCCATGGGCAGATGCAGCCTTTTCCCCAGAGACCTTACAAGACCTGTGCTGGAGGCCAAGAATGTGTGATGTTGATAAGTTTCTCAAATTAATTCATGGTTTAGACAGTTTTATCTTCTGGTCCGACTGAAAGCATTTGAAATTTACTCTCCCTTCTTTTGATTATGATTATCCTTAGGAGCCACCCAGCTGGATTCACAGCTCTATGTCTCAATAGCTAGTACTTTCTCACTTAAAATTCCCTTCCTGCAAGAATTTAAGGTGTGAGCTTGATACTTTCAGTGAGCATGGAGAGTCAAAGCATCTAGGGACTCAACAGAACTGAAAATAAATTTATTTAGAGACACAGGGTAATATTAAATAATTGTTTGATTCAGCTACAACCTCCAACTAGATGTGAGATGCAGTACACTAGTGTTTATTTCTTGCTTTTCAGATCAGCTGTGCAGAACCAGAGTGATGGGGTTTCCCACAGGTAGCACTTAGTGTACTTTAGGGGTCCTTGGAAATGAAAAGTTCTTTATGACTAGAAATCAATATAATTTACAAAAGAGGGTATCACTTCCATAGCAAAATGGGCATTGACCTGTGTATTGTCCTTTAAGTTATTGTTGATGTTACTTGCATTTCAAGATTTCCTAAGTTTCTTTTATTTTCCAAGAAACTGGAGATGAAACAGCTGCTATAAATCCTGTAAATCCAAAAGTGCCAGGTGTATAACAGCAAGCAGTTTATCAACTTCTGTTTATCTGGAGTTTCTTAAAACTTGTCAGATACAATGATGATCAGCACTGACTTCCTACCAAACAGGTCAATAGAGGCTTCGCTCTCTGATTCAGATGCCAGATGAGTCGTCCATGAAACATCCATTAGGACACAGACCTCAGGTGTGGGAAAAGACAACAAACAATTACAGAGACTTTCTGGAGTACAAGTAATTTAAGCCATGATCACCTGCTTGCTCAGAAATAACTGATAAAATCGGTGACATGATTTCTTGTGGTGGCTTGCCTGTTTTATGTCAGAAAGATGCAGCCTTGCAATGTCTGATTACATGTTTTTAACACTGTACTATTGTGCTAAAAGAGAACTGTTTTAGCAAGAGTGTCGTGCTATCCTTTTTCAGGGTAGGAGTGAAATGCTGACCCCTGAATGGTGCTGGGAAGGATGCCATGCATGGCACGGAAAGGAAATTTTTCACTGGAAGATATCTGCATCTGGTGCTACTGGGACACACAGAAGGTAATGGGTGGTCCTCAAGAGTAGTTTTCCGATGTGCTGCAGACCCAAGAGGCTCAGAGTAGCAGTGGGATAAGCTAATACCGTAGTCTGAAACCACATTTGTCTACTGAGTCATCTATTATGGTGTTAAAATGTGATAATTAGAATCCATGCATTACCGAGGAAAAAAGACAATAATTAAAGCTCAGACATGAAGGGGAGTTAATTCTCCAAAACTGTTTTGTGTGGAGGTATTTGAGGGTTTCAGCAAAGTAACTCTTTCTGTTTCCTTATGAAAATCCCTGCTCTACAATGAATCTTTCGAACTCTCTGGAAAATAATCTAATTATAGTTAACACTATTATGTTCTTTGGTGCTTTGAATAGAGCTGTGGGTAATATTATGATTACTCCAAAGCAAATAGCTATGTGGTTCAATCTGACATTTCATATTGATAAAAACGCAAACATTTTATTAAAAACAATGGATAAGGGAAATGATTCATTTTCTAGGTAATATAACAAAAGAGGGGAAAACCATTGTTTTCTCAACAACAGCAGAAATATGCTTTGCCAGATGCTGTTCTATAAATACATTTAATTAAAACATTGTATTTGTCTTCTCATGCACTCTAGGAGAAAGCAGGTGAAGCTTAACTTTCTCTTTCCTGAAATCTTCCCATATACCTTCCAAAATAAATGAGTATCTTAAGAGTAAGAGATTTTGATTACTTGAAGGCTTATAACCACACCTGAAAAAGTAAGATTAAATATGAAAGAATGGTATAAAGTCTGAAAATGTACATTTAAATCTTCTAGTTCAATCTCAAACAGACAGATGTCTTTTTTCTCTTTTTTTTTTTTTTTTTTTTTTTTTTGTTTGTTTAATAAAGCCCCAACTGGATATCAATGAAGTTGGAAAAATATTGACTTTGTTTCATTTCTGGTATAATTAGTCACGTATAGCTGAATACTGACGTTAGATGGCACAATACCCACCATCAGCTTCTCTACAGAAGTGGAAATGCAATCGAAATTTGCTGCTGTCCCTGGAGCTAGCTTTGTTGAATCTGCTTTATTTTCACAGCAATCCTGTTGCTAAATATTCTTAGACCAGGAAGGTTAAGTAACCTGATGTAAGCATAACCCACGTTCACGTAGGCATGGCTGCACAGACAGTTTTTCTGGTACTTTGAGTCACAAACCAACATCTTTTGGTAGTGATGATACAAGCTGTGTCAGGGAACTGGCCGAAGGTTGCTGAAGGGCTGGCAGTACAGAAGGCTTTTAGCAATCCCCTTTCTTCCCTGAGGGACAACGCGGAGATGGTATCAAGGTGGTGGAGAAAAATCATCGAGGGCATCCACAGCAGCCTCATGCCTGGTTCATGAGCAGCTCGTCATGGATGTACTCTGCCTGGGCCACCCCTGATACTGCAGCCCCTTTTTTAATTGCAATCCTGGCCAGCTAATTCCATTTCCCCCAGGAGGAGCTGCAAATGGGCTTCTTGAAGGTGTTTGCACAGAGCCCAGGCTCACGCACTGTGAAATGTGTAATAGAGTGAAAGCAGACTTCGCTGAGACTGCATTTGAGTGGAAGCAAGCCTGTCTGATGTTTGACTAGATGATTGACACATTATATCTCCCCCTGAGAAGGCAAATATTTTTTCTGTCAAAATGTCTGTAATACAATCCATTCTCACTCTTTCCTTGGTGTAGAAGCAAAAGCTTCTATGATTTTAATCAGTGCTGGATTTTGTGCTCCCGCTAGTATTAGAAATCCAAGAACAATACAACGCTGTACTCTGGAGACGACTGGAGCTATTCTTTTTTAAGGTCACAGCAAATGTAATAATGCCAGCAGCTCATAGCGCTCTTCATTAGGCTGTGTAACTTTCCAACGCATCAATCACTCAGTAGAGGGTGTTTACTTTCTCTAACAGAGTGACTGTTTTTTTTATTGGTAACCTAGTTTAAATTCTCCTTTATGAGACAGGTGCAGCTGACCCCACTGCTGTTGGGAATTTGGTGATACAGAGCACAGAGGCAGCAGTGGGATTTCACTACCCTGAGGAGGTAAAGCCAGCCAGGAACCCAGAGCACCATGCATCCCCCCATCCCTCCCTTTCACCTGGTACTTTCACCACCCTCGTCACTGGGGTGGGTGGTAACTGAATAGGTGGAATTTGCCCTTGAAAATGTCTTCTCCTCTTTTTGTGCAGGTCAGTCCTATGCTGAGCCTCAGCCGCAGCCCAGGAGTCCCTGAAACTTTGGAAAGAAGGTTTTGGCTTGTTGTAAACCCTGCTGTGGTATGGAGGTTAACTAGATACCTGACACTGTAACACTGGAGTAGATAAAGCAGGCTGGATTCAGTTAGTGAGCCTAAATTGCTGCTCACTTGGTATTTACAACCAAAAAATCTTTGAAACTGAAAATGCCAGGCTGCATCTGCTGTTGGCTCTGAAGTACGCAGCTCAGGCCCCAGATTTAGCTCCCCATGGCTGTCTCATGCTCAGTGGACAGAGACTCAGGCTCTGCCCATGCGCTGGGTAAAACTTCTGGGGATAGTTAGCAGAAAGTTGGTCAAACAGACAAGCAGCCACCCATCAGCTGCAGGCAAGGATGAGCATCGGGTGTTGTCCCAGGCTGTCTCTTTCTGAATTGTTCTACATTTGGTTGCCTTCTCCAGCCCCAGATAGCCATTCCTGTGGGAGCTCCTCTTCCTGTCTCCTGGCCAAGATCAGAGGATGCTCTTGCAGCTGTGCTCCAGCTGGGGCTTCCCAGCACAGATGCTCTGCCCACCTTCCAGGTGCCTTTGCATGCAGAGGTTTACATTAAGTGCTGTAGTTTGATTTAACAAGAAGTTTGGGCTCGGGGGTTTGTTTTGGATTTCTTCGCCCTTGTTTTCTTAGTATTAGTAGTTAGCTCCTGGGAACTCGCTGCAGACAGCCACACTGACAGCTCTGGGCTTTGGTGTGGTGCTGGTGCTCGCTGAGGCTCCCTGCTCACTCTTTCCTTAATTGAAGTTTGGGGTGAGGATAAGGCTTGGCTCATACCCCTTGTGAGATCTCAAGGGAAAGGTGCACGATAAGAAGGCAAAAAGAGCAGACCCCTGCCTGGGGTTTGGCTTTTCTTCTCCAACACCTCCTTGGGAAGCAGGGAAGATGTAAAGGTGCTCTTTGAGCAGTGGGAGGGGAGACCTACCTGCTTCCCAGTGTAGGGATTATATATTAATACATCAGGCTTCGACTGCTCCTGGTTACATGAAAACACAAACACACAGAGCAACAGAGGGTCTGGGAAAAACATCGGGTCTCAACACCTCTGTGATCCTCTGGCAGCACACAGACACATCCCAGCTCGCATACACAGGGCACTCAGAGAAACAGCAGCGGGGCCAGGGAGAAAGGAGAAAGGAAACCAAAGCCCTCAGCTGCATGTCACGGCAGTGAGAGCCACCACGTCATTGCAAGCTGTGCAATGTGCCCTCCTGCTGCAAAGCATGGTGTCGGATATGTGGCAGAGAGATAGGAATAATGGGAGTGGGAGCGGCTGGAGGAACGTGGTGGGAGATGGTTCACAGCAGCCCTGTCCCACCAGGTTGTACGGTTAAGTAGTCAAAGCACTGGGGTTGTGCTGGATAGTCTCCCTGAGAAACAGCACTAAGCCAGGAAGCTTAATTCTAACCTGCTCTGTAACCATTCACAAGCTGTTCTCATCTATTACCAAATGTATGACGTCTCAGTATATGTGTTAAACTGAATTAGTGCCCAGTGTGACTGCACTCAGGATACAGGTTGTCTTAATTTGGTTTGGTTTGGTTTGGTCACATTGGAAGTGAGACAAGTTATTGCAGGCTAACGGATAGCTGGCAATTATATGAACGCTCTCAAGCAGAACAAAGAAAATATTATTTGATTTTATTTAGCCTTCACTGGACAGGTTAAGTTCATTTATAGGCTAAGTGCACACACACACATGCTTACATTATTCAGCCAGTTTTAGTGCTCAAAGTGTGCTCACACAGAGATTTTAATGCAGCTTCACTAGTCCATTTCCTCTGACTTTTATTATTTTGGGAGAGTTTCTGGCAGTGGATGTGGCATGTGGCTCTCGCACAGGGGCCATGCCACCCCCAGCCTCCTGTTGGCTGCAGCCCCTGCAAGTCAGTGTGTGCCCTGTGCCCTGGGGATCCCCCTCCCCAACCTCTCCCTATCCGAGAGAGAGCACGGAAAGGCAGATGGGAAGATCTTACATAATAATGAGAGGGAAAAAGGAGACTAAAAAGACTGTTAATGTTAACAAGTTAAGTGATGTACTGGAGGAAATCTCTAGCAAAGACTGGAAGCACAGCTCTGTTCCTGGCTTAAAAACCCATCTGTTTTCTTTCAGAGGTGCTCTGTGATGCTCACACATCTGCTCCGACAAGTTTCTGTGGGAAAGCTGACCCCGCCTGTCTGACTGGCCGCTCTTTCATTGCTTGCTACTCCAGATTAATGCCAGTTCTCACCTGTGGCACAAAGCTATTGAAATCTTTGAACACCCAAGCATCAGACCTTGGCCACCAACACTCCCAATTTTTATGGGTGAGTAAACAAGCTGGGGGGCATGTTCATTCTGTGCTGAATGTATCAGAGCTGATGCACAGGGGGCATGAGCAGGAATTCTTTGCGGTAGATATTTTACTGTGAAAGGTCTGGGTAGACCCTGCTGTTGGGAGTGCAGGAGTGACTGACCAAAGGTTTGGTACTGTTTTCTGGCACTGATGTTTTTTTAAGTTGCCACTTTCCTCTTATGGGATTTGTTTACTCACCTTGGTGTGGACACTCCAGTCTTTCAGTTCTACAAATGCTGATGAGGCTGACATGCTTTCCAGTTTAACGAAGAAAAGAGCTGCAATACTGTTTCCCTCTCCTCTTTCAATTTTACCAATATGAAAAGTAATGGAAAATGGGGAGAGAGGGAGCAGAAGTTGGGGCTGGGACTGCAAGGGGCTGAGGGGCCACTGTTGACCAGAGAGGTTGGCACAGAAAGGATCAGCTCCAGCACTCTGGCAGGCACTGGGCTCCTATGACTGAGCATGTTCCTCCAGCAACCAGTGTAGGAAATAATGTACATCTTTTATTTTAGCAAAAGTGGGTTCAGAATGTACTGAATTGTCTGAACCTGGGGGAGAACAAAGAGAAGGAGAGGGGTAAGGCAGGCGGGCAATGAAATGGTTATAGTGCTTCAAAGTGCATGGCCTTCTGCTTCTGAATGGCACACGGTCGTGCTCGGTGCCAGCGGGCTCTCCGCACTGGCCCGGCTCACGGGAGAGCAGCATGTGCTTCTTGGGGAACAAACAGACGGGAAAAGGTTTCTTCAGGAGAACGGGCTGGGTCTCTTCCTGGGATGGCAGAAGATGCTCATTTGCGCAGGCTGGTAACAAAAGGAGATGCGTGTCGTGTAGAGCCACTCCGCAGAGCTCTGCTTCATACAGTAACACTCGTGGTATGCGGCCGGGATGGCGGGCGGCTGCTGTATGGCATCTATTGTCTTACAAGTGTGGCAGGCATCCATACAGCAGCTGGGCAAGCAAAGAGAAGAGCAATTTTCTGAATGCCTTCTGCTGAGAGGATACGGGGTTACGATATAGAATAAGCACTCCATCTACCTGAAGTATAAACCCACTGCTGCCAATAGATTAGCCTTAATGCCCTTGGAAGTTTTAATTCAGATAAGCAACCATGTTTCTGGCTGTATATGTGAAGCATCTCTTTGTGGTGGAAATCTTTTTTGGGAGATTATGTCTGTGGATGCCAGAAGGTACTTGGCAATAAGTGCCTTCTGCATTTGGCTCCCTGCACAGTCTCCATAATCCACTCACTGCCTGAAGATGGTCTTTAACTGCAAAATTCAGACCTCCATCTAAAAAAACTTTGCTGTCCTGATGCTCTCAATTCCAGAAGTTTAGGTTTATCTGCTCAGGCTGCTCAGTATTTCTCCACCTTGGGAATTTGGTTTGGGACTAGCTGTTAACAAATTAAATAGTTTAGCTTTTTTTTTTTTTCTTTTTTTTTTTTTTTTTTTTTTGTAATCCTTTTGCAGCAAAAGTCCATCAGGGAACATGGAGATAATCAGCTTGAAGAAAACCCTGAGAAACCTGTCTGCACCTCTCCAAATAGGTCACCCGCCAGGCAGCATCCCTGAAAATTGTATGGGGTGCCTCTGAGATAGCCTCCAGATTATTTATGGTGTTATAATTCAATTAAGTGGTGGCAGGGGATCAGTGAGTGTGGCTGTGAGATCCTCATGCGCTAGATATTTTTGGAACCTACAGAGGAAGAAATAAGAGTATTTAGGATTGAGTAATTACAAGGGTTAGGATTTAATAGGGAATTTATACCGCAATCTGTGGATATTAGTCTTGCTGAGTAACTTTATACTGCGACATAGTAATGAAAGCACTCATCAGACAGGTAGCTAGGATGCTGCCTATAAGTAATCAGTAAATGAACTATGAGAAAAGAGAGCGGATATGCTTGGACAGTGTTTTATGACCATCCCTAAATTACAGAGATAGATGCTCTAAAATGTGAGTCTGCCTTATAGGCAGGAGCCTTTTAGGTCAGTAAAGCACAAAAAAGGTTATGGGTTAAAACCAGATGGATTCCGTTCTGCAACAGACTGAGAACAGATTTTTCTTGAGTCATTTAAAGGAAATGGGGAAAAAATGTGTAGCTGAAAGAATAATGTGTGCTTTAATGTAAGGGACCGAAATGCTAGCAAAGCGCTTTCCTAGGGAAAGGGCATTAATTCGGGATCAGATCTGACCTGCTGGAGGTGCAGATGAAACATGACTGAGCTGAAAAAATGAGCAGTATGTTGCTTCAGTTCAGCTACAACAGCAAAATAGTGAACCACTTGTAATACTAGTGCTCTTACACACTGGCCAAGTTTAGGACACCTCCTTCAGAGGCATTACTACTCTTTCAAATTTCATCTCAGTGCAAGCCAGTTTATAGCACTATTAAACATTCCTCATTTGTTTAAACCATGAGGTTTCACTAAACAGGGCTTTCAAACAGATTTGGGAGACCTCTGCCTGCATTTTCTCATAAGCAATCAAAAACTACAGCTCATTAAAAGGTTACTATTTTATCCTCACCTCTACCAATTCCAAGTGAACAGAAATAATTTCCATCTGTTAATCCGCTTGGTGAGGAGGGGATAGCATTGATGGCACTCCTGTGCTTGGCTGCGATGGGATTTCTGTATTTGGCTGCAGAGGATGCTGTTACTGACCTTGGCAGACACTCTCGAGTTGAATCACGACTCGTCAAACTCTAGAGTCGTTCGGTCAGTCCCACAAAAGAGTGCTTGTGTGTTTTTAGGCTGAATTATGTGCATACAGTTGAGCAGAGCCCTCTTCTCAGTGCTGTTTGGGAAGCCCTGCTATGTGCTCAGAAGCCAAGGGCATGCTGCTTCTCTGACAAGTTGGTGATGCCTCCTTTTGCCTTCCCTGCAGAAGGTACTGACAACATCTGTTTCCTTTTTAAATTCAAGGGTATTACTTTGATAAATGGTCAAATGCAATCCTGGAAGCAGGGGGATGTCTTACTGTCCTACCAGGACTCTGCAATTGTGGTATCTGTTATTGTCTGTGTGAGAAATCCACATTTTTAAGCCCCACCAGCCGTCAGTAGTGAACAGCAAATCTAATTTATCTTTTGGAAGGCCGTGAGCAGACATGCTTTGGAATGGAAAGTGGTATTTCGCAGTTGAGGTCCTGCACTGAGATGCAGTTAATCTGGGTTCAGTTCCTGCCTCTATCACAGATGTCCTGCAACCAGGGCAGGATTCAGAACCAGGATGCAACTCCCCAGGATGGGACTGCAGAAGTATTTAAGAGTCTTCACTCCACTGCAGTGCTCATTTAGGTACCATATAGCTGTAAATCCCACTGTTTTCCATGTCAGGTTACAGAAAATGGGATGTGAGACTGCCTGCTCACTCTTCTGATAGGACACTGGGGAGTTAAGGCAGAACATTAATGGGGTCAGGAAAAGGGAACAGACAAGGTGGAGCCCATCTCTTCAATTTAGGGAGGAAGGGACCTCCAGGTTCTTTTCTCAGCTCCTGGGAAATTTATGTTGTTCCTGAAAATATACTTATTATCCTACATTCCTCACTGCACCACAGGTCAGCTTCAACAGGAAGATGGAGGCCGACAGCAGCACCTCAGGAATCCGGCCGTACGTTCGACCTGTCGTGGTGGGTCGGCCTCAGGACATGCTTCCTGGGGGAGACCCAACCATGTCGGAGCTACATCATAAGGCAGGTTCATCTCCTGCTCCTCAGATTGGGTAGGTAAGTGTCAGGAGTTAATCTCAAACCAGTGTGCTCCTGAGCTGTGCTGAGTCTTGGGCACCTTTGAAACATGGTAGTACCAACTGGACACTCAGGTTGAAAATTGGTGTGTGTTGACATGGTCTAGACATGTCTCAGAGAGGGAAGGGCCCCAAATTATGACTTTTACTCTGTAAATAGCACTTATTTTTAATGGAAGCAGTCATATCGTCCAACAGTATTTCCTGGAAACCACAGACCTGATAGACAATGACAGAACTGAGTGGCAATTTATGAAGAGACCTTGTGAGATAGTGAGGAGCCCTAAAATGGGAAGTTGTCCTGTAGTGGTATAATAAAGCAGCTTTATTAGAAACTATCCATGAACTAGCTGTTCTCTGGACAATCAAATCATCCCACTGTCTACTCACACTGCTTTTGTCAGGCTGGAATACTTCAGCACACAAGTAAATAAATATAATGAAAAAATAACCCTGATGTGCTCATTTGTCTATCCTGTCGCCAGTGATCTATATTTTTGCGGATATCCTGAGATGAATGGCTGCAAGGAGCCCCTGATTGTGTTATGAAAAGCACAGGCTGTCCTTTTAAGCAAGATGATAGATTTATCTGAAGGCCAAGTGTCCCTCAAATATTAATTCCTATCTGTTTTTAGAAACAATAAGAACTGTTTCTGGCTCTATGATAAAGAAAATATATCCAGATTTAAGGCTATCCAGCACCATTATGCATATACAGAGATGTGTTTATACACACACCTGCCTGTTCCAGTCCCTGGTGCACTGCCACAGCCTAGGCAGTTATAGGTAACCCGTAAACAGCTATAGGTTGCCTACAGACAGCCATAGGTAGCCTGAGGACAGCAAAAGGTTGACTGCAGAGCAGCACATTAGATCTGTTCTGGTTTTGAGAGCCTTATGTACTCGCCATGTGTTGCAGCAGCTCCAAATCTGCTCTGAACTCGGGCAAAGCAAAATAAGTCTCAAGTGCAGGCAGACAATATTTTTTTACAGGCTTGCATTAAAAAGGGCCCAGATGAGAACTGTGAAGGTGGAAATCTGACTTTGTCTTATCATGAGCAGAAAGAAAGAAACAAATTTATATCTGGACCCAAATCTGGATGATCTACCAGTGTATCTGGATTTCTCCAGTGGTGATAACTTTTGTATCAAAAGAAGAAACTAGAAGAACAACAGCAATTTCCTAGTATAAACCAGGATATTTTGCTTGTTTAATACCTATTGTGACAGGAGCTCTGCCATGCTTCAAACACGCACCAAGAGAAGTCACTTCTGTTCCTCATTTCCTCCCTCTGACTATCTCTGGTCACTATTAATCATTAGGCAATTACATTCTTTAAGATAAATCACCACAAGTTTCTATTCTGTAAACAGAGAAACAGCTTTTCTTTGCAAAGATTGATTTAGTTGCCCTGCAATTTCCTGTTTAATTAAACAGGATCAGTCTGACAAATGCCGTTTTTTAAGGACTATGTTTCTAGCTTTATTACCTTGTCCTAGGAATATACAAAGGATGGACTTATTTTTCATGACATTGGGAGGGCATTTGGGTCTCTTTGCCCTTGGACATTGATTAACATCAGCTATGTCACATAATCTCATATAAAGGAACTGCCAGAGTGATTCTCCACCATCCTTTGTAGTCCTCAACTGGTACAAAATGAATGCCAGGCCTTCCTGAGACAGAGGATGTGTTTTTTCAAGACACGGGGAATCTTTGCTCTCCTTTCTCCTCAGCTGCATTGAGCCCTACTCAAAGGGATGGAAGCTTTGTTGATCCATATCACAGATCTGCAGGGTAAGTAAAAAAAGGCTCCAGGGCTGCAACTTCTTCAGGGAGGTAAAGGGTCTCCTGAGATGGAATATGAGCTGAGAAATCTGTGGGCACAAAGCTGAGGATTATCCTTAGATGAGTTTTGGGATGGTAGCTTAAAACAAATATGTCCCCAGACACATCAGCAAATTGAGGGTCTGGGCTGGGACCCATCAGTTTTCAGAGAAGACGACCAGGTGGGACATGGCCATGGGTTACCAAATAATGAGTGTGGGACATGTGGTGCTGTTCATCTTAATTAGGGCCAGGGGCACCCAGTGAATGAGCAGGACACTGATTTTTAAAGGAAATTTCTTTGCACAGTGGACAGTGAGGTGCTGGCTCATGCTACTGTGGGAGCTGTGGAGATGGACGGCACTAGCAGGTCCAGGAAGGGATCAGCCAAATTGATGAGCCACATGCAGATAATGGGGACAATGAAGGGGGGAAGAGGCTGGGGTGGTCCAATGGACCATACAGCAGAACTGCTGGGTGTTATCACCCGGGGGAACTGCACGGTGGGTGGAGGAAGAGCAGGAGAACCCAACAGGCAGCTGCCCAAGAGCATGTGCAGTACTGGCAGTGCTGCTCTCCTGGTGCCCACTGCTGTGCTAAAAAGGAGGTGTGCCCTTCTACAGCGATTACTGGCTTATCTCAAAACAGTCATCAAGATGAAGTTAAATGGCCTGGGAAAATAGTAGACTGTCACATTTTTATTGGCTTTCAGATAAATGTTCCCTGACACTGGAGCCATCTGCAGATTCTGTCCTGACACTCTTTTTATTCAAGCCTCTGTTTAAATGATTTCTTGAAAGGAGAAATCCAAAAGATCATTTATCGTCTTTCAACCTCTTCCTTTGTATCTACCTGGGAATATCACTGATCACCCAATAAACAATTAGCACTCAATCTTCCCATATACTTAGCACCAATTTTACACCAACAAGAGAAAGGTGACATGTTTCTGCTGATTGTTCTTGAAATGGTAACAAAAGCAAGGATTTTTCTGGAAGATGTTTTCTTAAATTTTCCCTTTGGGGTTTCAAAATGATACTACTTAGCTGTTGTGACCTGAGATAACCCTACCTTGTGTTGAAAGCTGTTTGTCTTTTGTTATTAGCTCTGTTCCAGAGTAAACAGTTTGAAATGTCCTACTGGTTCATATTAATCCCATTTGACATTTGGGCTGTGGTTGTCAGGTGTGCCAGAGTAATTCCTGATGTACAGGCGTACGTGGAATAAAGGGTGTTTTGGGGGTTCGGCAGAAAATGGTGGTAAAATTTCTTGCAATGTTGTAGGCTGCACTCTCCTAGATGCCTTTTGCCCTTTTGCAATGCAAAGACAAAAGCCAAAATGTGCATGGATGTTCTGCAAGTACATGGTCTCATGTGCAATGGGAGTAAGAGCAATAGGGTGGATATCAGTGCTGACTGGAACATCTGTGGCATCACTGTCTTACAGATGCAGCTCTGGTCTGCAAAAGATTAGAGTCCCACTAGATCGTAGTGTCCTCTCCTCACTTCTTGCAAGGACCTCAGGTCTACCAACACATGAGTAGACCCTAATCTGTGTCAGACAAATAGTGCCAGAGGAACACCGGCACAACAGGGAGGCAAAACATCTTTGGCAGGGAGTTGGTAACATCGTCTCCTGGCACAGTGGGATATGGAGAATGCCTGACTACAGAGTAACACTGACAAAAGTGACTCTGATCTTCCCAAGGGTTCAATCTCTGCATGAAAGCAAAGGTGAAGAGGTGATGCAGAAGGAGCTATCAGGCTGTGCAGGACTTTAGCAGGCTGCAGAGAGCTGACCCTCAATGCTGTGGCAGCTGGAGCTGAAAGGGAGCGTCACCCGTCTCTTTGAGTCTTTCCTTGCTGCTTACTCTGCTGAAACATCTTCTCCCTCAGGCTAAGTGGTTCATGGCTCTCGGCTCATTGCTGTTACAAGACATTTATGTTTCGCGGCAGATGGCCTACTGCACAACTTGTTCTTTTTTTTAACTAAGGTAGATCAGCAGGCAGTGGTTCAGTCTTGGGCAGCTCCATGTTGAGATTTCAGTATTATCTCAAATTTCTTTAAAGCAAATGAATGAAAAAAAAGGGATTGAGAGAGGAATATTTTCATACTCACAGGATTTATCTGTTTTAGAGTATATTTGGCACATATTTTGTGAAGACCAAAATATGATGTCACAAGCACCTTTAGAAAACCATTAAAATATAAAATGAGTGAACACTTCAATGATTTGTGACTGAATGAATAAAAATGTATAGACTTTAAGCTAAGCTGCATGGAATTTGACCTCGGGACAAACGATGGCATTTCTCCACTTCCTTTCTGACCTGTGCCTTTTCAGACAATTTGTAGATCTAATTTACAATGCGTTTCCATATACAGAGGAAAAATGTTACAACTTTATCTGTCCATGGAGTCCAGCAGTCTTAGCTTACCAGATGTTCCTTACTCATTTAAATAGTGCATTGAGTTTTGCTTAGTATGATAATTTTGAAATACAAAGAGCATGGGGACACATAATGAAGAGTTAGAGGTAGTGGCTGTAAGGGTAAAATGTTACAAGGAAAAGATCTATTGCCATGTGTCCAGCTGCATTACCATAACTGTGGGTATTAATTGTTGTGCAAACACCTACAGGTCACTCTGAGCATAAATTATGTTTTAATTTCTTTTTTCTTAAGGCCAGAAACCTGATCAATAACCTTCATTTAAAAATAGAACCTCGCTGCAGGCGAAGTCTTTGACTCAAAGCCTTGTGATTACCAGATTGGGTTTGCTACTTCCGTGATTGTAACTGGCTCTGTGGTGAGAAGATTTGTCAGTGTGGCACCAGCCCATACCAGGGCTGGTGGAAGTCACTGCCCCCACCACTGCCTTACCTCTGAGCACAAAGCTGCCAGGTTTATTGCTGAGGGACAAAATTTCGCTTGCTGCAGAGGAAGTGTGTGAAGAACAGTTTTTGCAGACATGTCTTCCCACCCCTAGGAGCAGGAACAACCGACTTGGTTCTCCGGGGACTGACTCCATTTTGTAACATTCTGGTTTTTACCCTGTGTCCAAGTCCAAGGAACAAACTGGACAGTTTTCCCTCTAGGGAAATAGCTCACAGTGTGACAGCACTCTCCAAGGAACACGGAGAGGTTGAGGGACACCAACGATGGCTGCCGAAGGGTGACATTAACAAGCTGAATGATGCTTGTGTCATTCCAAGGTGCGTGCCGTGTACTGAGCAGGCACAACCATACGAGCACAGCCTAGAGCTGGGCAATGAAGGGAGGGAACCCCTGGCCAGTCTTACTGAAAAATAACAAGCTCAGTGAAAAAAATAAATTTCGTTTTCACCCACTTCACAGACAAAAAAAAAAAAAATCAGGTTTTTCACTACTTGAAAGGCAAACACAGACTTCATGTTTTCTAAAGAAGCTGAAATCTAAGAATCCACATAGTTACATGAGCATTTTCCCCTTAAGGAATGTGGATATCTTTATTGGGATTCAAGTTTCTTAAAGTTTAAAATATGTTCATCTCCGCTGCTGAAATAATAAAAAATTCTTATCTTATTCAAGTTCCCAGCAAGTAATTTTTGTTATATATTTGCAGCAAGGACATTTTTTTCTGCCCGAGTTTCCTTGCATATAATTAATTTGAATGGGATGTCTTCTATGTAATCTTTAATCTTCTAAATGCATCATATGTCCAAATTATAAATCCTAGAAAGGAGTGACCTATAATGAATTCTTAACCACAACTTTATGGCAGAACAAATACACTTCTCTAATATACAAACTGTTAAATGTTTTCTTATCATACTAAAAGTGTGAATTAAATTATAATATGATGAAAAAGTAGCAGTTTGCAGTAATTCCAAATGTGGCAAATCTTCAGTAGTGCATAAAATTATTCAGTGAACTGTAGAAAACATCAGAGCAATTCCAGCCTTAAAGCTTTTCTTCCAACAACCAAAAAGTGCCAAAAACAAGCAAGCATAGCTAAGCATTTCATCTTGGAAGCAGCTTATTGAATTAATAAGACAAGTCAATTAATGTAATGCTCTGTTGCTTCAGGATAAAACATGAAAAGGAAAAATATGGAGCTGTTTACTGTAGTGAGATCAAGCAACCATGAAGTCTGTAAAGCTAAAGTTGCTTATTTCTCTAAATCCCAAGGAAATGATCAGCATAGCCATTGTATATACTCTTTTTATATGTAAGTCATCTGTGAGATGTGGCTCTTCTGCTGTCCAGACACTGCTTTTAATATGAATTTGCTCCTGTTATGAGTCTGTTTTTCCTCTATACTGTATAAACTTGAAACTGAATAACCATTTCACACTGGTGGATGCTGGGTTATGTCTGAGGGGCTCACCTGTGTCTCAGGGCATCTTCATGTTAACTGGTGAGGAAAGTCACCACTGAGGTGTGCAGGGTATTTCTGCACAGGTACTGTTTTGCACTCAGTTTAGTGTGTGCCTTGTAGAGCAGGGAAGTAAATCGAGAGCTGCTGGTAGAAACTGTCTGTATTTCAGCAGAGCAGACTGTGTTTAAATCATGGCAAGGTTCCGATAAATTGAAAGTTAAGGCTGGTAATCTTTTCTTTCAGGTCAGTTCTTCAATTTTCATTTAACTTAATGCCTGGCTTGTATGTGATCAGAAATCCTGATTCTAGGTGTCTGTGAAAAAGTGTCTGAGAAAGATGGAGTCAGTTAGTGATGAACAACTGGTTTTCTTATGTAATAGATGTAATACCTTCCCAGAAATCCTTATTATGCAAACTTTGGGTTGGAGAAAAAAAAAATAATCCTGATCAAGAACTTTACCTGTTGTGAATTCCCATTTTTTAATTCTTCTACCCAAAATGCTGCCTTTGATTGCAAGGGACTAATTAGATCAGTTTAAATAGGGCTGTTGTGGGTTAATGAGGACTACAGAAAACACCTGGCTGTTGATAGGGACAAGTGCCTCGATTATTCAGGCACAAGATAACTTTCATGTCTCACAGCGATTTGTGGGGAACAACTTTCCCATAGCTATTCTGGTCAGATTCTGTTGGGAGCATAAGGGCAGCAGTTGAAAGGGAAACTGGAGACAGCAACACACTGACCAGGTCTACACTCACTTCATGTTGTGTGGTTGGCTTTTGGGGCTCCTTTGCAAGTGTCAAAGTTTCAAATGGTATGGCTACAAGAGCTGCTACAAGGTGGCGTTACTGTAGTTTCAAGGTAGATGTGTGGAGTGTATTAAAGGAGGAGCACATGGACTAGAAATCAATGACAACTATCTGCTAAACCATTTTAAAGTTTTGGGCTGCTCTTCCTTATTTTGCCCCCAGATGTTGAACAGCACTGACTGTAAGAAATCCTGTCATCGTTATTTTCCTTCACAGCTTTAAACAATGGTGGAGAAAGGGATGTATTGTGATCCCATCATAAGTATTTTTTGTAGGTTACTGCTAGGTTCACAGTTGAGATGTTGGTGTTGAGAAAAGACCCTGTGGCACATTTGAGAGGTTTTGAGGGCTGTCTTTAACTCCAAGGTCTCATAGTTCATATGTAACAAGCAGTCCCAAAAGCCACAATATGAATAATTATTGGTGGGGAGGGGGGGAAGACATTTTTAACACAGCAGTAGGGCTGCAAAACATTATGAACCAGCAAATAATGTGAGTCAAATCCACTTAGGAGAGAAAATGATGTACTTTGGCAGAAAACACGTCAACCCTTACTATTGAGTCCTCTGGTGTGAATTCAGTAACTTCAGTCTGGAGAACCTTTCTAGGAAGCAGGTAAATCTATGCATGTAGGTAACTTTCCCGTTTTGTTCTTGTCCCTATCTTTCTCCTAACTCTGCTGGGCACTGATGAAATTTTGCTGTATCCTCCGCTGAGATCAGTTACTAAAGGACAAAGAATTATATTAAATATTAAACCATCTAACATGTATTTTAATTTGTAAAAGATGTGAATGCCTGGAGTATCAATTCAGAGTTGGCTGTTTCAGTTTTTATTGACCAGGGATGGTGTTGACTGTAATAAGATGCTGCTGGAAAGAGCATTGGAAGGTGAAAGTCATGGGTTAGATGGACACAATATCCATAGGGAAAGATGATAAGATTGTGCCCACTATTTTGAAATCTCTATTAAATTCTGCCCAAATCAGAGAATTAGAAACCAGTTACAGGAGCTAGAGCTGTAAACAAATCAAAGTTGGCTGACATTAAAAAGAAAAAGATGGGATATAAAAAAGGTGTTTCAGTTATTGGGGAGGTTGGAATACTGTTTATAAACCCACAGTGGAGCAAGTGATGAGATCATCTTTGCTAAGACAAATGGGCTCTTATCATCTGTCTTGTTTTGTATGTCGAGTAAAAGAATAGGCTTTTGTGTAAGCACAATATAATTTTCTCTGCCTAGGACAAAAGCAGGGTGGAGATGGGCTGAAGAGGAGATAGGCTATAATAATATTTAGAAATCATCTGCTGAGAGAGTAGCTTACAGAGAACATAATATTCTTATTATAATCACAGCACAGTCAGGCAAAGGCCACTGTAGGCTTGTAACAGTTTTAGGGGTTTGGGTGCCAGAATTCCCCCATACCCTTTTCTTTCTGAGTCTTCACTTTCTCCTATACCAATTCAGGAGAAAGCACTGCAAGGGCATACCAACTAGGACTACTGTGATTTTTTTTTTTTTTTTTACCACCTTTTTTTTCCATTTAGTCACTGTTTGTGCTGTTTTGAGCCCACTGATTCTTGGAAGTCAGGCTCGGAAGAAAATGAAGGCACATGAATGAAGCATTCGTTGAAGCACCTCTTGAAGGTGCACATCCAGACTGTGATACCTCTTTGTTGCACTAGCAGTTGTTATTTAGCTTACATGTCTTTGAGAGGCTGGTGGCCAAATAGAGTTGGGGAAAATAGCCAAGCTGCTTAAGGAAAAGCATCATAGCCTGATCGTTCCTCTTGAACAACTTTGAACATATATGCTACCAAACTGTGCTAAAAGAGCAGGTAATTATAATGAGGTTCTATGCCTTCCTCAGTGGGAAAGCTTTATTTGGACTGTCATACTGTGTTGCAAGTCATAAATGCCATTATCACACATACCCTTCAGTCAAATCCAGGCTAGACTTAGACCAGCAAAAGTGGGTGGCGATACAAATAGGCTTACAGTTGATCCAGTGCAGCCCCTTTGGTACTAGGCACTCAGTTCTAAATGTTAAACTTGCCATTGGCAGAATTAAAAAGATGGAGAGTGTCTGGAAGTAGCACTGAGAAGCAGTGATGCTTTTATAATACGTCTCCTTCGCTGCTTATTTTCATTACTAGGACTTAAATGAGACCTAACAGTTACTATTCCAGAAGCAACCCTAGTAGAAGATTTGACTAAGGGCTTGAATCCAAGAGCCAAGTGCATTTTGTCTTTTAGGATTTTTAGCTGATCTTCAGCATTAGTTCAGTATTGAGGTTCTTCATGTTGAAGAATGTTTTGAAAGGTTGATGCTTTATTTCAAAGATACTTTCATGAAAGATTTTTTATGAAGCAGACTAAGGACACAGAAACCATTGTCTTCAGCCTGTAACATTTCCTAACTGTTTCCCTGTTTTACATCAATGTCTGTGAGACACTAGTTTAGGAACGTGATGTCAGATTTGTGAAAACTCTGGACCGTTTTACATGAGATACCATGTAGGCTCTACAAGTCTAGAAAGCAGAGTCTTTCAGAAAGAAAATGTAATTGAAAGAGCACCACCAAAAAAAGAGCCCAGAAAAAAAGTAACATGTCTGTGCTTGGACTCCATATTGTGCATTTAACAGTAACTTGGCTGGTTCTTCACTCTCTATTTCAAGTCCAAGAAAAGGCTGACCAAATCAATAGTGATAAATTTTCCTCTTGCAGAGGCATAAACCAAGAGTAAACCCTCAATAGTCAGTGTGCTGAGTTCTCGGTTCTGGTCAAGGTATATGAGACTGTAGGAGAAGCAACAAACAGGACAGGTTCAGTGAAGGTGAGGAGCTGGCAGTTAACTGCTCTGCTGCAAATCAAGCAGATGCTTTGTACAGTAGGGCACACCTGAGGTGGAATCTGTGGCCCTGAGCTGGGGATTGTTGGTGTGGGCAGTGCAAATATGGGCAACAGCTCCTTGAATTGGGTCTTGATAGCACAGCTGCTTTTCTTTAGTCTGTGGGGCAGTAGTGGTGGTAAAAGACTGATAGAGACAGACAAAAGTAAAGTGGTGTGAAAGAGATGGGATGAGGTGAAATGGAAATGAAATAGGGTAGTTTGCTTCAAATGTAGGTGGCCCTGTAGCCCTCATTTCTATCTGAATCAAGGACAGCTGTCTGACAAAGAAAGAAGATGAGAAATAATGGGAAGTGGGTCAGTAACCTGATGCTCAAACATGTATATTTTTTCTGGTCGTACAATTTTGCCCATAGTGCCACATGGTGCAAAAACAAAAATAATCCAACAATGAGTGTTGGATGAAAAGATGGCATACCCAGGCCTGTCATGTGAGAAAGGCACCTGTACGTTTCTGAGCTGCACTTGGAATTACAGATACTTGTCAAGCAACAGCAAAAGGTTTTAGCAAAGAGCTACCAAGTGTGCTCATGGATGAATATTTGTCAAAAATTAAGTGATTTAGTTTTTCCCATGACTTATATACCCTGTGTAGTAGCCTCTCCCCTGGCAGCGGTGCTGATGTTTTTCAGTTGAGAACAAGTTATTTGTGCTTCTTGTTGGCTGGTTCAGGCATTTCCTGATAGGAGGGAATGTGTGCTTTCTCTGCTCAAAGTCAACTGCTACAAGAAAATCATTCTATCAAATGGTCATCTCTGAGAAATTGTGACATCCAAAAGGAGGACTGTTGGATACACCTGTTTCTCAGCCCACCAGGGTTAAGCACACCATTTCTGTGTCTTTTTCCATCTCTGCTCTGGTCTGAAAGGCTAGAAGCAGCTTCTGCTAAGGAACTATGAAACCAAACTAGGTCAGGACTGTGTCACTGTGTTCCTGTGGGAGCAGAATATGTTGGAGTAGATCTAGTGGTGGCCTTCCATGCATCATTGGCTTGAAAATCCCAGCTGAAGGGAGGTGAACAAGCTCCGAGCCCTTGCTGCTTGCAGACAACTGTCCACAATTGACTGCAGGCACCCTAATTCTGCTCTCTGTGACCTGAGCTAAAAGCCAGGATCTGCTGTCAGTGACATTTCACTGATGTGAGGTGTAGATTAACCATCTGCAATGATGACCTAAAATCCAAGAGTTCTCAGTTCTACCGCTGACTCTTCTGAACTTTTTTATCATAATCCTGGATATGTCTCAAGTCTTATGAGTCTTGGTTTCCTACCTGCAATGCAGAGGATTCAGTTTCCTTTTCTGAGAGTCATAGTTTATTATAAAGTATAAATATTTGTGAAGTTGAGTGTTTTGACTGTGAGCATTTCAGAGAAGAAACCATAAATATGTGTCAGGCCTATGATCTGAATTCAAACCGGTGAACTAGAAAAAGTGTTGACAGCCTTAAACCAACTACCCTGTACACACATCTCCTGTCTACCTGAGAGATTATTTCTGGAATGTGTTTCTATTTTTCTCTGACAAAAAATAGAATACCAAGCAAAGAAGCATGACCCATTTCTTTGTCAGACAAGCTCTAAACCTTGCTTACTGGCATGTGACTGAGGTATTGATAAAAGAGAAGCTCATTTTAGGCCACAATATTCACCCTGCCACTGAAGAAGAAACAGACTGCCACCTTCAGATGAAATGGATGTGTTTTCCAAGCCAAGGTATGTTTAGCTCCTCCATATCTTCTCTATGAGCTATAATTATATTTGGACCACACAGTGAAACAGAAAAGTGGCAAATGAGTAGAATTAGAAACATAACTAATCATTTTATATGAGGAAAATATACAAACAACACACCACTGAAAGTATCTGCAAACTCTGTCAATGGTCAATCAATAGATCTGATGAGAGCATCACTCATCATAAACTGTATCACCATAAACTGTATCACCTTCAGTAATTTTTCACAGTCCTTTCTCTGTGTAATGCCAAGTTTGGGTGCACATGATGGTATTCATAATTGTTGGCCACAGGAGTGGACTTTCTCTGTGGGTCTTTTTTCTTCAAATATGGCAGGTAGCATATTTAAAGCAATATCAAGTCATACCACACTAAGCTTTTTATTACCAGAGATTTTTGGACAGAAGCACATCATCTAGATTTTCTGAATCAATAGGCAGATGGTAGCTACTTTTTTTTTTTTTTTCCAGTATTTTTTCCAACTTGTACATTTTAGATTTACATAACTTGGTTTCACACATCTGAAGAAGGAACACTGACATAAATCTAAGTTTATCTTTGATGCATTTACAAATATTTCTCCTTTTTCCCCTGACAGGTCTCTGTCTAGACTTCTACCAGAAAGCAGGAACTTTAACTTACTTTTCTGTTGATATAAATACCTTTTAACATTGTGCAGAGAATAGCATGACTCTCACTTTCTCATGAGGATGTGGGATCCGTTCACTCCACCACTGAAACACATTGGGTTTCTATCAGCCAAGGTAAGCAGCTCTGACATCTTCCTGCTATACACTGTGTTACTGTGCATATCACTGAAATACATGATCATTATGACTCCAGGCTGGTTGAATTTTTTTTTTTTTTCAGTTTGGTTCACTGAAACAATGAAGGTTAGCTGCAACTAACTCTTAATTTGACTTCACGTTTTATTAGTCGTTATTTTTGCAAAGGCCTTAATTCCCCTCTAAAACATTTTAATTAAACCAGCAATTTCTCAGTGCTGCACTTCATGAGCAGACTTTGCAGCAACTTCAAAGAGACACAGATGTTTACTGAATTTGGTGTGGTGATATTTGAGGCTGCCTACTGGCAAAGAAAAATTCATAAACATCTCTAAGAAACTTTGCCGTGGTAATGACAACATTTCCTCCTTATGTTTTAACAAGTCTAATATTTCCCAATCTCAACAGGCATGTTTCATAGACACAGGCATAAGCATAGTTATCTGCTCACAGTCTGAGCCATGTCAGATACACTGCTGTGGGGTAAATACCTCTTCATGGTGATACCTTGGGCTTTGGCAAAGCAAATAAGAGGCCATGGGTTAGTTTTCTGTGCATGGGTCATCTTACAGAGTATTGGTAGACTGGGAATAAGGAAACTGAAGTTCAATTTCTGCTCGATCTCCCATAGCCCCACAATGTGATTTTGAGTGGCCATTTAGCTTTGTGTGCCTCAGTTCCTACTAGTAAAGGGATGATAACATATCCTGGATTTTAATGAACTTATCTCCTGGTGGCAGGGTCTATTGCCTAGTGCACCAAGGGCTTCCTACCTCTAGAGGGTCCTGGGGTTTTTAAAGTGCTGTTCTAGTAAAATTAAGAAATGGTCATGATTTATCTTGGAGGAGTTTCTCCTTACTTGTGGCAGGTGAGCCTGGAGCTGGTCTGATGATCTCATTTTGGGATCATACTTATCTGTGGGTAACCAGGCAAGCAGTGGTCCTCTCCAAATTGAGATGATGGGACATATGGTCATGGCAGACCATATCTAAAACATAGACTAAGATCCAGGTATCTCCTGTGGTTTAGGCAGGTGGCTGTGGCCAGCAAATACATGGCCTGTTCACCTGGGCCACCATTGAGGCTGATCTCCACGTGCTAGAATATACAACTGGCAGTGAGGATTGTGCTCCTATTTAGTCTTTCTGTGCACAGAGAAAAACAAGTTTCTTCCCTGCGGCACTTTTCACTCACATATTTTTGAAGGGGAAATAATAGAAACACTTGGAAAGAGCATGTGTGTTTCCACCATGAGCATCGGGCAAGGACCAGCACAGAAAGCTGGCATGGAGTATGGCATGACACGTCATGTAGTTGATTTAATATACAGTGTAATTACAGTGAAAAATTTCTGCCTCTTGAAGCATCAGGGATCGAAGTGGTTGGCCTGAAGGAGAAAGAAAGTTAGTGGGAGACTTTTGACCAAGTCTAGGTCAGGAAGTGCAGCACTTCCTCTGCATTGGAGTAGAAGTGATCAGCATGGCCAAAGGGGTCCTGCGAGAGACAGGTAAGCAGGCTGAAAAAAATTTAGAAATATTAAAGAAATTAAGCTGGACTGGATAGAACAAGTTTTACAATTTCCTATTCCTCTTTGATTTGATAGCATTAGGCATACTGAAGGGTAGATTACACAGACTTAAACGTGACAGCAAGATACTTTTCCACATGAATAAACCCCCTGAAATTAATTGGAATGCTCACAAAAGTGCCTGGGAATGTAAACTAGGCTTGCGCATTTCAGACCTCAGATTTGATCTTTCTTCAGCAATGCAAGGGCAGGCTGCATGGTGAACAGCAACAGCTTAGCTAGAAATGTGAATTCAAACTGCTCTCAGAGAGATCAATGTCTCTGTGGACGCATCCTTGCTGAAGAGCACCTCATCTCGGCTGAATTCACCTTCTTAAGAAACAGATTAAAATTAAGCTGAAAGAAGAAACTATTCTTGAAACAAAATCAGGGCTCAGAAACAGTTTGCTTACCACAAACTCTTGTGCATTTGCTGTACCACGGAATTGCCCACGTGTATGCTTTTAGCTGGTGACAAATACTCTCAATGAGGATTAGCCTGGCCTGCAACAAGGGAAACTTAAATTTAGGTTGTTCGCCTGCGCGTGCTGTGGGATAAGAGCACACAGCCAGGCAGTCCCTTGCGTGCAGGTGTGCCTGAGCATCTGAGGTGTCCACAGAGGCATTTGCTTAAGCTGAAATGCTTGTTCACCAATTCCAAATGGTCTCCTAAAAAACCCAAACCGTATGTAGAAGCCCTCTTGCATATTGATCGGGAAAGAAATAGCTTTGTTGTTGTTTCAAAGAATTAGTGAGCCAACAATGCAAAGCTTTAGAGTTGGTTACTGGGTTTTTACTGCAGTCTCTACTAGCTATACAAAGTCTGAAGACATTGTACGTACAGTACATCTTTAATAAGAAGGGAGCTCAGTCTACCAAACTCTGCCAAATAAACTTTTAATACATACTGTACTTCACTCAGTAGTTGTCCATCTCTTCTTCATGGAATTTCTAACAGCTCTAAAAATATTTTCTTGGAAGAGGATAGAATTATCATTGTTATATATCAATCAAGTATGGTTAATGAAGCAAAGCCAGCATGCTAGTATTGCACAAGGGGAAAAGCCTTCAGAACACAAAGTGGAACAACAAATGCCCTCAAAATTCTGCCGAAGGGAACAGGAAGCTCTGGATGCCGCATCGGTAGGATTCGTGTAGCTCTTAGGCGTCCTTGTACCGCAGCAGGTTTGCTTTGCCTCTTCACTGCCACATTTATCTCTGAAACAGGTAGGGATCTTCCAGACCATTACAAAAAAGAAAAAAAAAAAATTTACAGCAGCTGCAGCAAAGTGTGGTACTATTCAATTTCTTGAAGAGTGAGGCTTTTATTTCAAAATATCATATATTAATATATATATATTTCTATATATATACTTTAACTGGTATAAAGTAAATTGTAGATCCAAACTTAGACTGTTGTTTGTACTTCACAATCTCGGAAACTTTACCAAAGGAACCATTTTCTTCATTTTTATTTTCAGCTGTCAAAAATCAGGGGCATTATTTCCACTGAATACTTTCTCTCACACAGTAAAGCCACTGTTGTTATCTGGTAAACAGTCAAAGTGCAAATAAGAAATCCATTTGGCTTGTAAATGCTGAGATGGTTTTAAACTTTCAATACTTTGTCCTCATAAATCAGCAGGGCTTTCACTGTCTCCATGCAGACGGCGCTCTGTTAGGTCCTCGGGTGGATCTATAGTAAGAAAGTGCAAAAGAGTCAGTTATATAAAATATGTTATGAGAGGAAAGAAAGACTCAGTCTTTGTGGCACTTTGCCCTGCTTGTGCTACAGTTGCGTTTAAATTGCAATATTTTGAGGAGGTTCTTTTCTCCTGGGGCTACAGGGATTTAAGGATGAGCAGGAGGCAGACCCTGAGCGAGCTGCTGCCGGTGCCCTGGGAGGTTTGCATCCATCACCTGGGCTGGTGGTGCAGGAGATGCCAAGACAGTTTTGGGGGTGGGGCCATGCTCACCCCAGCCTTCCATCCTCCCCTTCTCAGAGTAATGCTAGTAGCTTCTTCTAGACAAGGACAGGCAGATGGATTCATCTTTCAGGTTCATTTGGACCCCCACCAACCCATGTACCCAAAGAGGGGTAGGATAGGAGTGACTAGCTATATAATAGACTGGAAAGTCTGACTGACTTCATCTACCCATCTCAGGTGAGATAACACAGCCTGCAACAGACCATAAAACCATCGCTCTTTATGACTAACACCATAATTGATCTGAGTGAGCGCACTAATGGCTTCAAGAGGAAACACCACCGCCCAGAGGGTTTTTTTTAGGATGCTGAGATAAGAACAACTGACCAGAAGCAAAAATAACTTTCTTGAGGAGAGGTTTCTGTTTCTTTCTCGCACTCGTAATCACAGAAGAATGGCGCAAAGAGTCCAACCCTTTGCTAGATGACTAGGTCAGCAATGAAACTCAAATTGACTTGAGTATGAGCAGGCTCAGGCTACAAATTATTAGCTAAGTACTAGGTGATATGATGAAATGGACCAGTAAGTCTTATAGCAAGAGATATTTACTATCTTCTGCTCTACTGCTTTGTACTGACCTCTTAATTATGGAGACTGTTATCACAAAAATAGAGGGGTTTCTTCATAGCTCTAAAGAAAAGCTTAGTCTGGAAATCATCTGACATATTAACCTAGTTGGACAACTTAAAAAGAGAAAATAAAACTCTGGGGGTCATTTACCATTTCCTTCCTTCCCCCAGTTCCCATTTTTTGCTCTCCTGTTTTATCACCAGCAAGTGATCCTGCTGGGTTTTTCTCTCTTGGGGACGAATGCATCCCTTTCTCATTTGTGCATTGCCTCAAGAATTTTTGTGGATGGTATAAGAAGGAGCAAGGAATGACAAGGGACCACGGTGCCAAGGGGCCGTGGGCACCTCAGGTGCTATTTGCTGCAGCATGAGATGAGCAGCGGCTGCTAAGAAATGTGATGCTTAGGTCCCTCAGGGCACCGCCTGCATTTCTCTCATGGCAAAATGTATGGTAAACCAAGTGTTGCTCTGGAAACTGGGGGGTGGGTGGGCTGTAATAGAGGGTTCAGGCTGTGAAGCTGGAGAGCTTCTCTGAGCCAAGCTGCTCTGCCAGTCCCCAAGTGCTCAACGCTTTAATTGCCATCCTTCACAGTATCAGCAGAAAAACAGCTTGTTGAAGTATTTAGAGGGCTTGTACATGAATGCCAGGTGTTATTAGTGTGGATTACACAAAAGGGGCATTTTACAGAGCAGCGTGCACATGAGTCCGGGCATAAAGCTCTGGGGAAGAGCACTGTGCTCTTCAAGGGTCCTGCAAAGCCGTGCACAGAAAGTCGTGTGTAGACTCCAATACAATCTCAAGAGCTTGTGAGTGACTCCTTCACTCACATGGGAAGTGACAAAACATGGGATGAATAAAGAGCCATTTTTTCAAGGTTTTCAGCAGCAGTGCTTCTTACAAGCATTTACGTGCCCTTGTGGGCACCGTCTCCCTGTATCTAGACTGAGACTACGCTCTTGCATTTCCCCTGGTGGTGGTTGTTCTGCTGAAATGTAGTGATGTGATCTCCAACCAGGTCTTAGAACAGCTCCAAGAGCCCCACATTTTTAAGGAAAAGATTGAAACTTATGTTCTTACAAAAAAAAAGAGTGAATAAGGATTAAAAAAAAAAAAAAAAAAAAAAAAAGCATTGAAACTGCTCCAAAAACTGAATTACAAAATGATTTCTTTCCAGTGTTTGTCACCTGCTCTGACCATCAATAGAAAACAAATCGATTTACAGAGGCTGTGAGCTTTATATCTTTGGCTTTAACAGCTTAATTAGTGTGCTACACTAAAGGACTAGACACAGGAATAAATGCATGAAAAATAAAGCATGGAGGATGTGCTGGCAAAGACTTTACTGGATCTGTTGTCCACCTTCTTCTGAGCCTAATCAGTGTTAATCACATCTGATAACCAACCATAAACTATACAGTAAACTTTACACTAAACAGTAAAATTAAATATATCGTGTATATACATGTATGCATATATGCACACACACATACTTGCTTATATATGATTTACTTTGGTCACTGAAGAATATGCTAATAGGTATTTTAATCCTACAAGTAATAAATGCGAATGTTTTCTTTGTCAGGACAGCAGCTTCTTAATGTAAATGTATTTAGTGTAAGGAAAAACCTTCATTAAAACAGTTTACAGCCTACGGTGACTTGCTCTAGTTTTTTGGATGATCACCACAGATATATCTATGATGTTGACTGATTTGTCTTGCTTCTTCTGCTTTCTTAACTTCCTTAACTACATAAATTATACACACATGGCCCAATCTTGCAGTCTGGATTGGGGTCAATACAGATTATAGTGTAATCTCTTTCTCTGATGCCATCTGAAATGACAAAACAAAGAAAAAAATGCCTGTTTCAGGATCTGCTTGCTTCTATTATTTTATATTTATGTTGCTAGACTTGACACAGCAGTACAGACTCAAGCAAAGTTTCAGGGATTATGAAGTAGAATTTTTGCTTAGAAAATGCAAGAGACAGTTGCTAAACACATCATGTCATGTTGCCTTTGTCAATTGGGTTCTGTAATGATATTTTAAAGCAACAAAGCAAAATTCTACTGGAAGCAGCACATAAGGTACTTCCCTCACAAGCTAATTAAAATAACTCCTGTGGGTAAATGAAGAAATATTTTTTCCGTTATGAGCACTCACTCTGTAAGTATTTAATTTAAATGAAATACAATAATGCATACTGAATAGATTGGACCATACATCTGCATATTAATGAAACTGCTAAATTTCTAGCAATCACTTCTAGATGCAGGCTATCACCTAAAACTAGTTTATATGATGAGGGTTGGGAGAGTTAAGAGCAGGGCAATTTCACAGAAAAAAAATCAAATGCAATTCCTAAATTATATAATTTGCAGACAGACTGCAGAAGTACTGAATTATTGTAATTTAACAAAAATCTAACAAACTCCTTCATGTTGTTTATTACTGCTTTAATATCACTTTCTTCTGTTTTAATTCCCAATTCAGTGAGAAAAATATTGCCTCACTGAAAAGGACATGTAGTAAATTTGTGACTTTATTTTTTATTTGCATTGCAAGGCACATACATTAGGGCATGATCTTCCAGGGGTGTTTCAGTCTGGAGAGATCAGTTTGCAGCAACAATGACACCCCAGGAAGGAACTGAGTCAAAGAATCACAGTTCCTGCCATGCTTTCTCCTTTGCTCTGGAAGATGACAAAGAGATAATATGCATTCTGTTTTCAGGGGCCACTTACTGCCTTCTAAAAAACCACCCTCTTAAATTAGTATGTATTCTAGTAATTTAAGGTGGTAGTGAGATTATCCATGTCAGAAGGCACCTTCTGAGAAACTAGGGTTACAATATAAATCATTCATCCTGGGGTGAATCATATGGAGGGAAAGAAAATTATTCAGACGGCATGGAGATCAGTTGGGGTAAAATCTCTGTCAAAAAAAGGCCTAGAAGACATGAAAAATGGCTAGAGTTAAGATTGCAGAAACATTAGGAAGTCAGAAAATCAAGACACTAAGATTCATGTTCCTGTGAATTAGTAGATGGGTATGAGTATATAGAGAACTTCCTAACAAAGAAATAGGGAAAAATTTCTTGAAAATTTGCTTTCTTCATTTAGCAGGTCTCAAAAGTTATTTTCCACTTCACTGAAAACCAAAATCTATTCATTTATAAAAAATATTTTGAGTTGACAACCAAGTAATTTTATTGGAAAAAAAATCAATTGTGGTATGAAAATAATTTCATTAGAATTGTTGAATACAGGTATAGGTGGCAGTTTTAAGAAAATGGTTGTGAAACAATTGCACAATGCAAAAGAAAAGCTACAATCTATTTTCAAAAAACAATTTTTTTTTTTTTTCCTCAACATAATCTCACAGTGGAAGAAGTTTAGCCAACTCATTCACACTCTCTCTATTTGCAGCCGTATCTCTGCATTTTCCTAGCCATGCACGGTGAAAGTTGTCAACATCTCTTGGCCTGTGTTACCTGAAGCTTCAGCATCTCAAGAGTATGTCATTAATGGGCGCATGGGGCTAGAGCTGCTCTGATGTAAGACCTGAAATACAGGTAATGAGTCCTCATCACCATTTCATGCTACAAAGCACCTGTACAGCTGCTAATACAAATGTGGCTTGGAACAGCCAAGGAGTGGATGTAGGATCCAGCAGATCCTTTTGATCTAATATTTTTTTCCTTTAGTCACCAGAAAGGGACTCAATAATGCACACTAGGTTTTTTTTCTGAAGTGACAATGTCTGTAAGAAAGTGACCTGGTGATTCAGAGGCTCCAACCTGCCCATTATCGAGCCTGGACCCAGCTGACCAGGCTGAATTCATCTGAATTTTCACTAAATTATGGCCAGAAGCATTGGATGGCTGGGGAGGTATACAGTGATCTTTAAGGCTTTTACAGCACACATGATGATGGAAAAGATACGGACGAGCAATCATTAGTCCCTTTTCTATTAAAACCTCCTGGGTATGGACAGAAAGACAACTTACTCTGGTGGTCTTGATTTTATTGCCAGTCGCACACATCCATCCAGAATTATCGGGCAATGTCTTACATTCTTCTCCTTCTAGGCAGGGCTCCATCTCACACCACCATTTCCCAATCACTATTGAAGCTAGAACAGAAAAGACAATGTTCACAACTATGTTATAATGAAAAATCTAATGAAATAATATCTCAAGGGTCTAACATTGCATTGAAGAGGCAGAGCGTCCCTTCTAAACTCTTCAACTGAAATTTAGTTGCAAGAATTTCACATTTAATTACTTGTTTTGCATCCTATATTCTCTAAGTCTGATTGTCATAGGTTCTTTATACACGAGATCTAGTCTACTATCATTCTGTGGCTGCGAGGAATGCTGTGAGGGCAGCAATACTGCTTCGGACCAAAGGACCATCCACCCTAACAGCCGGTCTTCACGAGTTCCCAATCTGAGCTTTATGAATATCTATAAGAACAAGACAATTTGAAAGATATTTTCCTCAGAATATTCTCCTGGTCTTCAGGATTTGTGGCTCAGCGTACTCCAGAATAAACAGTGTCTGCTTTGCTTTCATTACCTACAGCTGGCTTTTTCTTCTACAAATCTGTGCAGAACTTTTTGAACCCATGCAGACTTTTAGCTTTCACAGTGTCCCACAGCAGGGAGTGCCACAACTAGAAATAGAAGGTATGGTAATACTGAACAGCAGCAGAAAGCCAGTTTGTTGAAACATGATTATGAATTTTATAGAAACCATATTATCTCTAGCAGTAACTTTCAATTTCCAAATATTTAACATTGTAAATAATGACAGTGTTTGAATCTTGTTGTTTGAATTTAATTGGCACATATGTTTACAACCTTGAGTGTACCTTAATGAAGTTTCTTGCTTGGGAATCGGTATCTGTCTATAACCTTAACTGTATCTTAATGACATTTTTTGTCTGGGGATTTTGATAAACTTTAACTAACCTTGCAAACTGTGACTAGTTGGTGCATGAGTGGCTCTGCCTGTGGTTTGTTTAATTCCCTGGCAAGAATTAATTTCATGGTTGCACTCATGAAACCTAACAGTCAAAGCTTCTCACACACTCACGCAAATAGAGATACTTAACCCATTCATATCACCCCACATAGCCGCTTCAAGCCCATCAAATACCTTTAAAGCAGCAGACTACCCTGTATCACACCATTCATCTCTGGAAAATGCCTTGTTGTGCATACATTTGTTTAAGGACATTTCAGAGTTTATAATGGAAGTCTTTATTTTTTTTTTTTTTTAATGGAAGTGATTTTTTTTTTTTATCTAGTTGTAATCTGTTTATGTTCACAAAATCCTAAGGAAACACCCAAAGATGTTTCTGCATCTGTTACTAATGTCCATCCCCTTAATTCACAACTACACAGGTGAATATAAGCCCTTTTTTCTCTAATATCTAACATACGACCAACCTACACTGAAAAGTAAATACACTGAGCCCACAGATACTCCTAGACTAAAAAGTGTGTATCGCTCTTCTATTTCATCATGCAGGAGTAGGCTCTGCATGGCACAAAGAGCAGGAGACCACAGAAGACAGAGACTCAACAAGGGACAAGAGAGTGACTCTAGCATTTTCAATAGAGCTTGAACTGCATTCTTTTTTTCAAATTAGGAGAGGTGAGCACTAGATGACCACAGCTTCAAACTTATCATCAGCATTATCTACACATAGTTATACCTGTCACTCTACCTTACCAGCCCTGTTGTTTCCCCACCTAAGCAGTTGGCTTCATTGCTCCAATCCTAATTTACTAAGAATTGTTCCTCCTTTTGATCTTGCTCTGAAAGAAAAACTACATTTTCATAGGACTGTTCCAATTTAGCATTTTGTTTTCCAGTGCCGTCCATGAAAAGTGAGCCACTGCCAACACGGTCAACCCTCAGTCACTTTGAACTCTTCTGACAGCCTCACGTAATTACCTCTTCTCCTTAATGCTCCCCTGACTTTTGGATCCACCTTCCTTTGCTGCCAACTAACAAACACCACACACACAGATGTAAGCATGCAGGTGTGTAATACTATAAATATATATTTACAAATAGGAGAATTAGGTACACATGCTTACACCCAAACTAAGCCAAATACCATATTCTTTAGGTAAGAATGTAAGAGAGAGAAATAATTTAGATTGGTTAAATGAACACAAAGGTATGTCGTGCCCAGAAAGGAAGATGTTTTTTTACATAAAGCTGGCAGTAAACGCTGGGATACAAAAATGGTTAATATAAAGTGGGAAACCCTGTAAAGAAGGTCAGGTATATACTCATTAAATTTAATTTTTATTTCTTTTAAAGTGTGATTAAGCCTTCCTTTGGAAAGGTGAGATCTTTGTTCATCAGATAAGCTCGACAAACAAGCCCCTGCCACTTGTTGAGGTACATGGTTGATCTGAGTGGTGTATGGTCAAGATATGGGCCATGCTGGAGTGTATCTAAGTATAGCCCACTTCAATACAAAATAAACCAGAGTGAGAAGCAATATTTCTGGGCCATCTAATCAACTCTACTGTGAAGCTGCTGCAATTCTAGAGTCCAAGTTAATATCTCTAATACAGGCCTTCACTTGGTATGTGACTATACCAACCGACCTGCTGAATAACTGTCCCAACAGGGACATGGTTTTCACCTGCTGAGTTTACTTTAAAAACAGGGAGAAACACTTTGGGTTAGAAAGCTCTTTTGGTCTGGAAGAAGAGTTGAATATGTTGGAACAGGTAAGCGAAGCTTAGAATAGAGTCAAGTGAATAGAGTAGAATAGAATACTTCAGTTGGAAGGGCTCTACAATGATTATCTAGCACTCTGTGTTGTCTTTCGTGTTTCTTCTCACAGCTTATACCTCAGTTTTATCATGTAATATATAATTTCTCCATACGTACAACACACACCAAAAATCCCCCTTTACACCTGGGTTTGCAAGGTAGTTTAATGATGCTATTCACACATCATTTTCAGAAGGGTATAATTAATGCTGCTAACAATGGAGAAAAGAGGTATCTCGCTTTGCTATGCATGAAAAAGCACAGGGGCTGAATCTGCACTCTAATAATAGACTGTGCAGTGGGCAAACTGAAAAATCATATCCTGCTAAATACTGGCCTTCACAGCAATCACCAGAGCAAAGCATCTTCAGAATATGTGAGAAGAACCCTGTGAAATGGAATCAAAAAGTGATGATTATAATTATTTACTAGTAGCAGTGCTGTAGCATTAAATAAGCATGGAGAAGGATCCTATGGTGCTAGGTACTAAAAAACCACAAAAAAATGAACACCCTGGACTCAGGAGTTTACAGTGTAAAACAGATATGAGATGAATACAGACTGAGAGGCAGCATGGAGAAGCAATGCTATTTATAGCAATTAAAATGGTCTGACTACTGATTGATGCTGTTAAATGCAGCCCAAGTATTTGGATATTGACCTTGAAAAATAATCAAATGCAAAGTCAGAGCTGAACCTTAATGTCAACTGATTCATGTAATAGTGTGCAGGTTTTAGTGTGTGTGTATATATATATATACGTACACATATATAAAAATAAGTGATTGCAGTACAGTTACAATCACAAGTTAGACCACCCAAGGGTCCACCAATGAGTACCGTCATCTGTCCCTGCTCAGTATAGCTGGGCTGGAGTCAAGGCTCCTTTTATAAAGGGGGAAACTAAATATATTTGCAGATGAAAAGCTCCTATTTGTCTTTAATATGTAGAGTGGGCAAAATCCTTTTTAAGTCTGAAGCACTACAAAGCTCACTGTGGTCTAGTCTTCAGCACCATTCTGTGGCAGGGGTGTCCAAGGCCCAATGAAAATTATTTCCTTTGAGTTTTATGTTTATAGGTTTTCTCTTCTATTAAGAGCCTTTTAATCTTTAGGACCGGTTGTCCTTCTTGGGCACTGCTGATCCTTTGAGGTCTACTTGATTTCAAAGTTTTACACCTCCAGCTCTGTTCAAAGAGGCAGGAAAAAGCTTTATCATGAATCAGTTTGCTACGTTTGAGATTAGGTACACCTGTATGGGGGGGTGGGGGTGAGGGAAGAAGTTTCCCCAGGGAATATGGTGCAACTTCTCTATGTTTAGGTTATGTCACTCTGAGATGTATGTGCTGAAGTGGTCATGTGTGAGAGAAAATTGTTGAAGTTAGGATGGTTCCCCTTGGAGCAGTTTGCATTCAAGGTCTCCCAGATCCTGAGGAACCTGGGCTTCTTGCTGACCTGAACTGCTAATTCTGGATGAGAATTACAGAATCCTGTTAGTCACCAGGTATCACAGGCTCTGAGGGCTCACATCATGCTGAATTAGATGCCTGTAGTGTTTTGGAGTGGTTTTCATTGTGTTCTTCTCACTGTCTGGGGAATATGTGAAACATTGAGTTTTTTCATGCAAGGCTGGTTTGGCTGAGACAGATACCCTCAGCCATGGGGAAAGAAAAAGGATATGACATTAAAGAGCCTTGACTTACTCCTGCTATGTTTGTGGGGGTGGGTTTTTTTGTTTTCGTTTTTTTGTTCCCCAGCTACTGTAAATAAGGGATTGCTTATATCTGAGTTATTTTCAAGAAAATGCCTCTTTTATAAGACTATTAAACTCCAAGTATATAACTAATGGAACTGGGGAGAGAGGCAACTTTCTTAGCAACTTTCTTCAGAAAATTCCTGAGATTTTTTTTTTCCAGTCCAATTGCCGCTGTTTTTTCTTTTTTTTTTTTTTTTAATCTTTGTTTGCAAAGCTACAGAAAAGTTTTGATCAAAATATTTAACTTCTTATGTATTTAGTCTGCATGGATTAACAGACAAAAAAGCATTTGGTTGAAATGGCATTTGATGATCATGTGTACCAAACAGAAATAAACTACAGATAAGAGATCAGGGTATTGGACTGAATATAGGGAAAAAGCAAGAGAATAGTTTATGTTTGCTAGTGTTTACACAATTCTATTGCATTCTAAAATGCACTTATTCCCAAACATAATGCCCAAAGCCTTAGTTTGCTGCAGGGAACTTCCAGTTTAGACCGAATTCAGTGGGTTTCAGCCTGCAACACTCATAAGAACCTTTGCAGGTTGCACAAGGGTAGTGACTGCTTTTTGACTCGATCTTGTGCATCATCTGGAACACAAAGGTTTGATGCATGAAGGAAGCTATCTGGGGATGCTTTACCCTTGAATTTCAGTAACAAATTATTCTATTATTGGACAGTAAAAATGCACTAAACACCTTCAAATAGCTACACTTAAACTGAGATCAAGTCAACATGGAAACAATAACCATTCCATCATCTTCCTCTTGAATCAAGCAATATTTGGAAAGAAATAAAGAATGCATTTGATTAAAACTTCCTTATTTGTTGAAACTCCTGAACTTGTTATGTTTTACATTTCTCAGTCTTCAAGTTCTTGCATTAGACTGAAGCTACTCAGTTGTTCAAAGCAGTGACTAACTGCCCTCTTACAGAAGATTAGTGGGACACAGGCAGAGAGTGGTCTGGGAGAAAATGTGCACACAGAGCCCAGAGACTTGCAGGCACTTGCTTGTGTGATGTTTGCTACTCTGGTGTGTATAAAAATGCAAAGACTTTTTTTGCAGGCAGAATTTTCCTTTAACTTTTCTGCATTTGTATTTAGGAAATTACTTCAACAATATGACAAACTATGTATGACAATAAATATAAAGACTTAATTAACAATGTAACAATATGACAATACTCAGAGAGTAATGTATAACTTTAATTCATGATTATGAAAGACTCTCAAATATGAAAACAGAGCAAAGTATCATGATGTATTTTTCAATAGTTTAGAGGGAACATGCTAGGTATTAAAATGTTCCAAGACTGCTTCTGCATTTGCCATTATAAAGCCACAGCAACTATCTATTTTTGCCTTTGACAAAGTGTACACATTTTGTTTATACAGAAATAGAATACAAAGAATTAGAGATATTAGATTGCGCTTCCTCCTAATCATAGGCACCATGTTACTCCAAGGAATAAGAAACAGAGTTCGTTTTCAAAACCAGTATGACACTTGTTGCAGGATGGGAAAGTTTTTACTGTAAGTATAAAGCATTTCATTTTAATCTAGTTTCCACCAGAGAAGATTGATATAAATAAAATTTAAATAGAGAACATATTTCACAGATGCCAGCAGTGAAAAGACTTTGTCAGCTTAATGAAAAGATATCAATTTTCTCCACTTTATTCGATAAATTGTGAGTAATTTTCTAAATGGATTAGATTAAAGGAAAGTTCAAACTCCCCGTGAGAGACTCTTGCACTGATGGAGACTTTTGGCAATGGCAATAGCACAGAGGTAGGTAAAATATTTCAGTTTTTTTTTAAAAAAAAACCCCTGATATAAACTAGAATAGGAGAATCTGTAACCCTGTGCTCACCTATTCCTTACAAAATAAAATCTCAGAGAATTGAATGAGACATGTAGTTTCTCTTACTCTATTGGCATATCATGGGTTGCAGAATGAATTATGGGGGTGGGAACACATTTCATGGGAGGATGGGAAAACCTGAGTGAAAGAAAGTGTCATATGAAGGGTTATGTATTTCATAAACAAAGATACCATTTACTCCAGGAGTTGTAAAGCAATAGTCTGATAAGTTAAAGAATACAAATCTGAAACAAAAGATTTCAGGTTGAATAATGCTGTCTAGGAGAAATACAGGATGTTTCCTACAGATAGTCCATCAAACTATCTGCTTTAATTCAATCTTATTCAATTTTAGAAGCATCAATCTGATGCTCACACAGTGTAATACTTTGCAGAGTTTGATAACAGACCTCTCATAACTCTGGGAAAACTGACATTTCTCCAGTTTAAAATACAAGCACAGTGCAATCAGTTTGGCAAGCGATGTCTTATATCTCCTAATTGCCTTTGATCCAGTCTTGCTGAGTTAATTTAATATTTTTTAATTGCAGTAAACATTTAAAAGAGATCATCATATTATTTTTTTTTCTTTTAGAACTTTCTGATCTTTACAATATTCTCCAGGTTTTTGAACAATGTTTTATTAATTCACTGGCAGAAACTTTAGGAAGAATTGAAGGTTTTTATATTTTTTTTCCATCCAGAATTATTGATTTTTCATTGCTATATATTCAGCAGCCAGAGCAGGATATTTTTAAGAGTGTAACATGTGTCTGAACAACTCTGTGGGCTGCACTAAAATATACCCATAAAAATGAAAGGGCAGATTAGATGTAAAGAAACCATGAACAATTTCCATTTGATCTACATAAACCAGCAAAAAGGGTCCTAATTCAACAGCATAAGAAGACTCACCAGTGAAAAACCACTTACACTGCCATTTTCTAACAGTTGGTATACTGTTAGGTAAATTGGAAAAAATGACATAAGCATGTTGTATGTTTCCCTCATATCCATATGACTAATAGAGATGGTGTTGGCTAATGGACTGAGAATTAGAAACTCCCAAGGCTTATTTAATCCCAGCTCTGCTTCCGACTTTCTCTATTACTACAGGTAAATCATCTTCTTGCTATACCAATTTTCCATTTGTAATTTTATTTACTTAAGAGGATGAGTTATTTTTGCCTTGTTTCCTTGTATGGTCCCCTCTGTCTTTACTTACCTGTTGAGCTTCAACACTGTATTTCAGCAATTTGGGACTGACCTTTTTTCTGCATTTGAACAACTAGAAGAATGGTGTCTTGGTCTGAGTCTGGGTTTCCTAAGTACTACTATAATAAATAATAACATTAAAATTATATGAAGTCTGTGTGCTGCCAGAAGGCTTTTAAGCACATGCCTGACTTTCAGCCGAGTAAGGATGGTCTATTAAAGAACAGATTTCATACAAAATAGCTTAGATCTTGCAAATGAATTTCTTGCCCTCAACGCTGTTCAGCCTGGCTGGGTCAAACACTGCAGCTTTGTAATTTTTCCATGACCCTCTTTTTGCACCTTTGGAAACAAACGTTGCTTAGACATATGGCTGAGAAGCATCCATAGCTGAAGTCAGACCATGATTTCTCATGGGTGGCACCTTCATGGTGAGTGAACGTGCATCTTCACTTCCATGAGCGCATTAAAAATGACAGTACTCAAGTCCTCTGAGTACTTATAAAGTGTGTACAGCTGTTCAGTGGTAAAAAGCCTCAGTTTTGTTAGCTAGGCACACATAAAAACATCCAGATTTTAAGGAGAACTATCGAATTTTCTTAATGATCTTCTGAGTTGGGTCGATCTCAGAGATCTCAGCAGCACTGAGTACAGGCCAAAGAAAAGCAATTAGGATTTTTCTTAGGCCCTAAAATTCAATTTGTGAGATCTTTTCAATGTCTCAGATTTTAAGGCAATAAAAAAATGAAGCCACCAGAAGCTGTCAGGCTTGGAGGCCAATGGGTCCTAGCACTCCTTCCCAGAGATGTCAGCAGGTCCCAGGTCAGTTGAATTGTGCTTGGCATCTGGCTCTCAACCCCTGTTCTCTTTTGCTAATACTGTACTCAAAAGGTGTTGTTGGCTTTTTTAATTAGTCCACACACTACTGAGCTCAGATATGACCAATGTTTGGCATTTTTTCTCTGGCAACTATGGATCATAGTCAGCATTATACCTGAACCTTCACTGCAGTATCTATCTGGAATTTCTACAATGAAAGGCAGAGCAAGCCTGGACAAAACAGGGTTTTGAGGATATCTGTGGCAAGGAGAAAAGATATGAAATGATAAAATAAACCAAGTATGATGAACTTGTCTCCCCAAAAATGCATAGTGTATTCTATGACCTTCCAGAGTGCTAGGACACAGCCTTACATTTTTTCTTGGAAATTCCTGAATTCACGCACAGCAACATACATCTAAGGCAAACGTCAAGCTGCCTGCCTTTATTTATAGTTTTATGTGTGTGAGTTTATTGGTGTTTGACATAACCTCGCTGCAAAGACAGTGGGTCATTTGAGAGCAACCTGCTGACACTAATGAGTGCTAATGAGACTAATGAAAACATGAAATGTTTACATGCAGGGAGCTGAAATGAATGCAGACAATCAAGGATCCCCTCCCAACCTGCATGGGGAAAATTGATCTTTTGTGGGTTAGGGGCACCCATGGCTGCTATTTATTATTGAAGTTTGGAAGTGAATCCATCCCTCGCTGCAGAACAAAGCTGAGAGCAGGCTGATAAAATATTTGTGCAGTGTAGCAGTGTTATTTACACTTTATTTGAACTGCTTCTAGATAGCCTAGTGAAAGCTTAATCTTATTGTTATATATTTAATGAAATGCCAATGAGCTGCAGCATAATTATACATTTTTGGAAAGACAATAGGAAGCTGCTTATAAATATTCACACACATGTTTCAGACCAGGGTTGAGGACTGGTTTGTCATCAAAGAAGAAAAATGTCTCCGTGCAATGTTAATTTTTCATTAATAATGATTCATTAATAAAGTAAATGAATGGGTTGAAATGCAGAGAGAGAAGACCCAGGCTGAGATGAGGATAAGGGAGGTGCACAGTGGTTAGTGGGTGGCCTTTCAGTGCTATTCTCCAGTGGCTGCAGCGACTCTACGTTGTCACATATACATATATGTACAGATACACAATGAGCTGCTGTGGTCGTGATGCTGCTGTGGAGATGTTTGCTCACACAACCAACGTTGCTCAGAAATGACTGTGTTGAACCTAAGATACAATTGCTATGACTTTGTCCATCGTGATGGTGGAAGTGAGAACACAGGAGGAACAATTATTGCCTGGTTTTGCATTAAAAACCAATGACCGGTGTCTGATCCAATGGTTAGTGAAGAAACAGGAAAAAATTCTTAGTTTTTGCAGGCTTTAGACCAAATCTGGTGTCTGTAAAAGCTGCTGTTTACTTGAACATGAATCCCCTATGATGCAGGGGACTGGGTGTAGTGAGATGCAAGGGAAAAGCTGCAAGATGGGCTCTGAAGGGTGAAAGTCTATTATGAAATTCTGACTGAATGAGATGCCAGAAACATAGCATAGCAGCAAAGCAGTCATGAAAGAACACTGAAAATTAATAAATTATATAACTATAATGCATTTATAAGGCATAACAAAGCATGCATAATATATTGGATAGTTATCAGTTATGAAATTAAATTCTGGTGTACTGCTTGGGTATGAATTGTATAGTATTTGTGTCTTCTTGTTTCCAGTCCACAGAGAAGATTTCTGTAAATAAATAAATAAGAAAAACTCTTCCCCTGAATCTACATAAATTAATCACACATAATGAGATTATGTGTTATTAGTCAACAAAAAATGCCTTTTTTTTTTAAAATGTCTATACATTTTTCTTGTTTGTTTTTTTTTTTTTTGTTTTTTTTTTTTTTTTAAATTTTTTAACATGCAAGCTATTATATTGTCACTGTTTCTCTCTGTGAAAAATACTAAGTGCTCTGTGCTTTAAAGACCTAAGGTTGAATCTTTGAGATTAGAAAATGCTGAAATATGTGGCTGTGGTTCCAGGTGTCTGTAATAGTAAGGGCTATCAGGTGGGTACCTGCTGCTGAAGAAAGCATACAAGGATAGGAGAAGTAGTAAAAGAACCAAAAGCACAATGATTCAAGATATCAGTGTGAGCAGTAAAAGGGTAATATTTCTCCTAAAACCTGGATATCAAGGAACTTTTGGAAATAAAGAGACCACTACAAGGTGTGAAGTACGTGAAGCCATCTGCTATTCTTCCCTTAAAAAAGATGGAAAGAGGATAAAAATCAGAGTTAGAAAATATCTGAATTAAAATACTCCTTAATTTTGAGCTTGTTATAAGAATCTAAAGTCCTAAAAGGGTCTGAATATCACTGCTGGTCTAAGACTTTTGCTGGGTTTAATGGTAATGGCAGATCCAGAAATACACTGAGGTGTGTGATTTCAGATCAGTTTCAGATCACTGAAATTACAGGTTTCAGTCATCACTTCAGAGACTCAGGTTTGTAATTTTATAGAAGAACCCTTGCTTGAGGTACCACACTTTTGGACAGGGTGGCCCCGCCATACAAGGATGGGGTTGGGTGTGAGCAGCTGTTTGCTGGCATTGTCATGGAGACAGAATATGACTCTAGAGGGACCTTCTTGTTCTCCCCGGTCCCACCAGTGCAAGCACCTGCTGGCACGGTCATACTTATGTCCAAAACACCCACCATCACATGTCTTTGTCTTGTCTATTAGCAGTAAAGTTGACAAACTAGTCCATGCACTTTTCATGTAGTTGAGGTTAATCTGCTTGACCTAATGCCTCATATTCTTGGTACATTCTCTTTCCCCTGAAATGGTCTGCCTGCTGTGTCCTGCAGCATAACAAAATATGCAGAAATCTATTATCCGATAGACACCCATTCAGAAGAGCTGCCCTCATTAGTTGCCTGTTGGCATGCAGCTGTAAAAGGATGGCAACAGCCCTTTGTTATTGCCTGTACCCACTAACTATTTTCAGACCAGATCAACTACAGAAATATGTTTATGGCAGACTGGTTTACAGCTGGTGGAGTGTTATTTAAACCCCCACCAACCAACCAACTCACACTGTAAACTAGTGTCAGGTTCCCAGTGCGCGCATTGTAGGAATGATTCAATTTGAAATGATAAACTAAGGGAGATTTAATTGTCCTAATGACAGTACTATGAACTTGCACATGGTGTGCCACTTTATTCACAGTTGTACCAAAAGGCAGAGCTTGCAAATTTTTTTAATGTGGTAGTTCAGTTAACTTGCAATTATCTCTGTTGTGAAAAGATGATATGGTCCAAGTTGTCTTCCATGAATTGGGGATTGCTGTGTTATAAATAATACACCTATAGAGCACTAAAGTCTCCATGTTCCAGCTCTCAAAATTTACCTCAGAAGGGCAGAGTTGAAAATCTGTGTGGAGGAAGCTGTTTTCAAAGGTTAAGTTAAATGAGCCAACTGCCACTCCACAAGGCAATTACTGATTTATTAAAAGTGTTGTATTCATTCAAATCTCTTTGTTCTGTGATGTAAGACAAGTCTAATTTTGTTTTAAAGATTAAAGGAACATTTGTTTTTTTGTAAACAAATCTCTAGCTACTATTACAAATTACATCATGCATAATCTTGACATGATAGATTTGGAGATATTTCAGTACAACAATGCCAGTGCAATCAGAACAAGAACTGAGAGACTGAACAAAAACTGATGAATTGAGCACACGATATTTTACATCTCATATCATAGCTTAATTACTGCTTCAATATGCATGGAATAAGAGAAGTAACTCAATTATAAAAGCTTATCAGCAAGACTTAAAAACAGTGAAATTCATGAGTGGATATTAAACTGACCTTAACTGACAAGCTTTTCTTTGAAATGATGTTTTCCTTCAGTGCTCATAATGCTTATTTACTCTGAAACATTTTATGGAGCTGAGAACTCTGTTAATGGGCACTTGAAATTTCATGGCCATGTTGGAATTGGTACAGCTCATTTCTTTTTTGCCTCCATTCAATTTAACTCTGAGTTGTATTATTTTAAAAGATGAAAACACACTACCATTTACAGTGGGGTTTTTTCCCTCTTTTTGACCTTGGAAGAGTCCCTGAATTGCACTTCTAAGTAAGTCTTTGCAACAAATAATTTATATGATGACCTTACTCAGTTGTCCTTAGAGCAAATAAACCCAAATTTATACAAGGATCATTATTTCTTATGTAATGTACAAGATGTGCTCTTAAAAAAATAAACAGATGGAAGGAGCTGGGAGTCTTAGACTCCAGATACTCCAGGAATCTCGTGCACATTGCGGTCAGATGGTTGTTAGCTATGAGGCCATAAGCTCCAGTCTCTTCACTACAAATAGGAATTTAACATTCTATTTTTCACAAACATCTGTCCTTGTTCTACTTGATCTCATTAATGTTCATACAAAAATGAATGTAAATGGAGCCTGAGCATGCCCAACGCAAGTTCTTTTACAAATCTGAGCATGAATTAGATAAAGTGCTTTGAAGAATATGTTCAGCTCTTCCAGTTGCAAAATATATGGCAAGAAGAAGCCCTCCAAAGATGAATAGTTAAACAAAGATACTGAGAATTGCTATAGTTACTAGCAAACTGAACAGGAAGTTGTTTTAGATTAAATTTTATAATACTCCTTGTTCATCTTTCTTAAGTGCTTTAAACAAGGTTGAGATAACTGGGTTTTCTTTCTAAATAATCACCTCCACTAATACTGTAAAGTTAAAAGTAGATCAAATAAGAAAGATAATTGTCTAATGAATCCCATAACTCTGGGCATTACATTGCAGTTTGCAGGCTAGTAAGATTTCTCCTTTTCTGCTTCAGCAGTGATCACCCATGGAAGAGAAGATGGATGAAGAGAAGCAGGTGAGTGGACAAGCATTGGGAAAACTGTAAAGTCTGGATAAGTGGAGATAATCTGAACTGTTATTGCTCAGAGGTGAGTCCATATTTACAAGTGCTTTGGTTTTATCAACCATCACAAGTTCACAGTTTGAGGCTTTATAGGAGGAACATCTCCGGGTCTATCTTGCATGAGCATGGACTGACTTTACCAAGTTCTCAAGAACTCCATGTGTCCACCTCAAGAGGCTTCTTGAACACAGGACAGTTAAAAAAGAATCACATGATGAAGGGGATCATTATCAGATATCTCTTTCTATTTAATCAGTTTAATTATCAATTACCCAAATTCTACAGAAGCACTTCTGTCCTGATTGGCACTTGCTGTTTATAATGTGCAAGGTCCTTGACAGCCAGACATGACCATGTACACAGAGACTGGGACTCAAAAGATGGGAAACGTCTATAAAGTGAGTCTTCATCTCACCAACCAACATTGCAAAACTAAGAACTCTGAAGCTGAAGCTTCCTCACATCTGGAAAAGAACTGCCAGAAAAGTTTACATAAAGAAGTTTTTGCTATCCTGCTGCTGCAATTTTTTATGTAAGAAATTTTTTCATGTAAGAAATCCTCTTGCATTGTTCAGGTTGATCTGCCATAGAGTTGTAGGGTTGATATTCTTTCCAGTACCACTTACAGTATCTGACTTCTCATTCAATCAATTGATCTGTGGGAGCGATTTCTTGTTTTCACTTGCTCCAGGCTTCTCAGCACCTCTCTCCCCTCTTCTCCTGATTAATTCAGTCTCCACACCTGTGATCTCTAAGAGAAGGCTAGAAACTGATGGCTCCTCCCATAAGACATTGAGCATGGGTAATTAAATGGTCACACATTTGATTGTGTGTCACATTTAGTTCAAGCACTCTAAGACAGAAACATTGTTATTTCACTTAAAGCGCTGAACTTTATTTTTTTTTTCTACAACTTAGATATAATGCTCTTACTCTGGACTTTGTGATGACATGCAGGCGAAATAGCTTTGTTATGGAAGACAGTCTTCAGAGTTTTGCAATTTAACTTTCAATGAAGGTAGAATATGATAATTTATTATGAGTGCTTTTTGCATGAGCTTCCTCAAATATTTATAAGCTCATTTAAATAATTAATACAGGAGTTTTAATAAACTGTTTATATTCACAAAAAGAATGTAATTTGCAGGAAGGACTGTTCAGGTGCTAGGAAACACGGATAGACCACATGAATTAAAAATAATGGCTTGCATCTAAAGTTTATATGACCTTTTTACAAGTTGTCTAAGGTTGATTTCTTGGGGTGAAAAAGTTCTTCTATTGAACTGGTTAAGCTGTGCACTACAAACTATTTTAGAAAGGAAAAAAGAATGACCTTCTATTAGCTTGGGGATTTTCAGGATCAAGGTTTATCCAAAGAAAAAAATCCACATTATCTTAATTAAGTAGGCCAACATAAGTGTCCTCTTTTTTTTTTTTTTTTTTCTTCATCCCACCCCCCCCTTTTTTTTTTTTTTTTTTAAAAAAAAAAAAAAAAAACCAATGGTTGCTGCATACTATTTTCAGGAAAGCAAAAGCAGTTTTTCATTCATTGGGACAAGTTTGTGTTTATCACTAAAGCAGGTCATTATTTAATCAAGCACAAGCTATCTAACCCAGCATGTGACTATCCTAATACGGTTAATAACAATAAAATCCTATTAACAAAAGCAATTATTTCACAGGAATCCAGCCAGCTAGGGCTTTCCCAGGCTGCCTGGGCATCCATGATTTCCTCCCTCTGCCTCTGAAGCCAAGTCGAGCACAGGGACATCCTCAGACACTTGTAAGGATATCAGATTCAGGCTACTGTGGGTCAAAGGGGAGTAGCTCATTCTGTCTCAGTCTTCTCCCATATATCCCTTTCTAGGAGGCTGCGGGTATTTAGCCTGTGCTGAGGCAAAGAGCCCACCTTGCTGGGCTGAGCATGTACCCTGGCAAGCGGGGCTGTACTGGCTGCAGGGCAAAACTCTCCTGCTCATGCTGGGCAGGCACCTTCTCATCCTCCAAACCTGCCTGGACCCGATACGTGACTTCTGCCCTACATCCCTATAGCACCGAGAACACGTTATTTCCTGCCATTCTCTAGTTAAGAAGTAATTGCTATTGCCAGCTCCAGGCATGGCTCTCACTATGTCTGTGGGAAGTGTTGCCTTTAGTCCTGGTATCATTTATCCTCATCGAGGTTAACTTTAAACTTTTCATGAACCACCTAGGTGCAAGCAGGCACATGCGGCTCTTTCCTAAACAGAAGCTAGTGCAGGTGCATGAGCTCCTGCATGAGTACTGAGTCTGCCTTATTCTGAGTTCTGTCCCTTTGAGAAACACTGTTCCAGGCACTGTGAGCTCAAAGTCCTCTCACAAAGCCAAACTTTTCACTCAGAAATACCAGGTAAAGACAGATTTTTTTTCTTTTTTTTTTTTTTTTTTCCCCCTCACACCATCTATATAAGCACAAAAACCACCCTCCACCACATTTAGAAAGGCAATTGCAGATATTTTAAGTACCAAATAAATCCATGCTTGTAACTTCTGTTGCCTTAAAACTCAGGCGCATTATGTTCTGCAAACATTTTCTCTTTGCTGTATCAGAGTAAACCACTAGCAATCTCCAACACCAACCCTGGAGAGAGATTTAGCAACTAAACCAAGGTGGATAGCAGGGAAGGAGAGGAAAGTATGCAAATTTCACTGGGCACACTATAATTACTAATTCATAGCAGAACAGATCACAGTATTTCACGCTTTTCCCATGTAATTCAGTCACAGCAGTATTCATTTTACTATTAATTTTAATAGAATAATTACCTTTATAAAGAAGAAAGAAATTACCATTACAGGGTCAGATCCTCAGGTGGGAAAGATATGGTGATTTATGCTAGTTTGATGAATTTTGTAATCTTCCTTTTCCTTCCTTTGAAAAGGAATTCAGTAATTGACTAGTAGCCAAACTTACAGAAATAATCTATGCTAAATGAACCAAAATAAGAAGAGGCAAAGCAAAGAAATGCAAACAATTAATGATAAAATTTACATATCTGTATTTGAATATTTATGTGTGTATGTGCCTGGCAGACACATGCACACACATACACATACATACACATGTGTCTAAACAGCCAGTTCCCAGTTCATTCCCAACACTGTCTGGCAGGAGAAACAGTTCCCATAGTGACACACTGCTGAATTTATCATGTTATGTGTCCAGATTCAGCTCTTCAAAACGGCAAGGATTTGGGGATTCCAGTAACATCCTTTTTGAGTATTAACAGAGAGAAGGGTTTAGGTAATGAGCTGTATAAATGACCAACAAAATAAGGAAGAGAAAGCTGCATTATTATCTCAACAGCCCAGAGATATAAGCAGCCCGCTTAAAAATTTTGCTCTTGGTCACCAGAAACTTTTGATAGAGATATTTCATAACCTGCAGCTGTCATAGTTCATATGTTTTTGAGAAAAAGCTTAGACCTTACCCCCTATCATTTGCTGCCCTCACTTCCATTCCACCTTTTTTACCTGATATTTTCCTGTTCTGTCTTGCAGGAGCAGCTCCGGCAGATCTGTCTTTTGCCCGAGCTGTTTTGGCAGAGACAAGGTGGGAGGAGGTAGAGGTGGCCTCCAAGAGCTGCTGGGCAGCTTCTGCAGCTGTCTCTCATCTTTAATCAGCTTCAGCTGCTGTAATTTAGATACTTCAAGGTGCTGCATTATATTAAAATGAATTGCTCTGAGAATTACTACTGAGATTAATTGAATTTATGGTCCCATCCAGGAGTATATGCCCTCTTGTTTGGATTAAGATAATCCCTTGCTTGAAACAGAAGTTAAAATACATGTCAATTTTGTCAGTCAGCAGTGTTGTCACTGAAGCTTTTTACCTCAAAAAAAGAAAAAATTCAAGATAATTGTTTCCTTTCTCTCTGCTAAGGTTTCATATTCAGCTATTTTATTTCAGGGTTCTGTTTAAATTGAAACTACTACAGCATTATATGCAAAGAGAAATCAATCTCAGAGGGGGGAAAAAAGAGGAACCAAATATAGATTAAAAAGCTGCCTCTCCAAAGATTTTGAAATATGAGAAGCCTGGCTCTGCATGTAAGATTAATGACAGCTACGTGTGTGATGAATAGTTCAGCTCAAATCAGAGGAAGGTTTTACCCTAAGTATCCACTGTTGTGAATGTTGAAACCCTAATATCATCTGACCATACAGCAGGTGCACATGGCTTCCTTATTCTCCTGGACTGCACAATGAAGTGAACAACATAGAGAAATAATACATACGTTTATAATCAATCCACATCACTTTATGACAAAAAGGTAATTTCTCTCTCTGGATATCTTTTTTTTTTTTTCCCATTATTTTCATATGTAGTAATATCTCAGCTTTGTTCTCTTCTCATTAAGAAATGCAGATATGGCACTGACAACAGAGACTTGTCTCACATAGCGGCTTATGAATGGAGCTATTCTGGTACTTTAAACTGTAAGTATTTTTTTTGAAGAATGGACAAAATGAATATTCAGTCACTGTGCATTCAGGGGCTCAGTTCATGGCCAGGGAGCATTCAAGACTCCAAATCTGCGTTGGGAGCTCATGCAGAGCCCTTCCATCTCTGCCTCACAGGGACAATCAGTTTCCTGGCCAGGGAAATGCAGAATGGTTTCTGCAAAGAAGTGTCTTCAGTGGCTGATGTGCTTCAAGATTTTGTATTTTAATACAAATGAATTATTCAAACAGTGTCAGCATTTGTTCATTAAAAAGTAGGTAGAAATAGTCAAACCAGGACAGCTTTTGACCTCCAAGGCTTTTGTAGTAACGGGGAGGCTCATGTTGCAGCAAAGTTGGTGCATCATCACGCCACAGCAGTTTCCTGTGTCTTTAACACCTCCACGGCAAGGATCTACAAGCAGTTTCCAAACCATACCTTGACACAGTAAAGCCCTGTCAAGCTTTAAGGGACATTATATTCTTGTCCCTGGATCACTATGGATTGTACAAGCCGCTCTGAAGGTCATGGGCAGAAATGGTAAAAATATCGATTATCCTTCAGTGGAAACATTGGGTTATATTTGTGTTCTCTTCGCTGGAGAAAAAAGTTAGTGGCAAGTTCCCTTCCACTTTCTGTAGGCAGTGGAATGAAAAGGCACTTATGAAGTGTTTAGGAGTAACCATAACATCTTACATAGCTATAAAAATAAGGTTTTTCTAATGCAAAAAAAAATCTGACCCAAGATCAAGCTCTTAATGTACACATGTACACTGTTTGAAAGGAAAATCTTTAAAAGTTAATGAGTTATATAAACTTATTTTTTAAGTCATTGTATTTGCTATTACTTTCAAATTAAACGAGTCTGAGAAAATGAATTGCACAGTTGTTAGTGCTTTTTGTTTTAAATTGTAATTTTTAATTTAGAAAACCCCTGAGGGCAAGTAATTTATGTGCCCAAATGTGGAACGTAGATGACTCACTGGAAGCCCTCAGTCTTTCAAAGTGAGATCCTAAATATTAGTTTGTGCTAGAGAGAGAGAGTGAGAGGAGCAGGCTATGTCTGCAAATTCGTTAGGGAAGCTTAGTGCGTACGTGTTCTGGGTCTTTCTTTAGCAGTCTGCAACACCCCCCCAGATCATCACTCAACATGATTGTAAACAGATTTTCTTGATATATACCTGAGGAAACTATACAGGATGGGAGAAAAAAAAATAATCTACACAACCAGATAACTGTGAAATGGATTACATGTATATACACGCATATATTTCTGTGCCATCTTTTTGATTTTTCAGGGCATTGAAAGAGATGGACAGTAGGGACACACCTTTGCAACACCATCTACCCATGCAGAGATGCCTGGTTATACCACAGTGAAGCTAAATCCCAGCAGCATTTCAGTGAGCCCTTGCTAAACTCTAGTGAGGCAAAGGGGAGTCAGATCAGCTCCACAAAGACAATATAAGTGTCTAATATCCCTAAGGGATTGTCTGTGACCAATCTCTCAGCATAGCATGCTGCATTACGTTTTTGTTCTGCAAGGGTAGAGTAACAAATGGGACTATCAGAAAGGGCTACAGATGCATCTTCTGTCATTTTTAAGAAAACCAGATTTGTAAGAAGTCAGCCACACTGTATGCAAAAGAGGATCTAAATGTACTGGAATAAGATTGAAGACTTGACATTTAAATTGCAAGGCTGAAATTTTTATGCATTTTTACATGCATTCTGTTAGGGCTTTGTGGGTAGCTGAAGGGTAGGAATGAAGAAGTGAAGAAGTATTCACTTTCTGAGGATGGCTTGCAAAGGCAAAAAGAAATTGTTATTTATAGGGATGCTGAGTGTACCTTTATAAAATGCACTTGCTTATCATTCAGGACAAAGATCTGGAAATCTGCTGAATTTGCTTAAACTTTTGGAAGATGTGTGCATATAAGTGGTGGGGTTTCACATTCATATTGTATTTTCAGTGATGCATTATAAAGAACTTTCCACTTGCAGAATGTTATACAGTTTTCCCGTGGCCATAATGTGTTGGTTCTGCTGGCCGTGAAACTAATGTCAAAGCTTCCTCCCGAAGCTGAAGCTTCCCTTCAGCTAAAGCAGGCCATCTTACACCTGCCAGCACTAATCTTGTGAGAAACTCCACCAAGGTGCCACTGAAACACTTTTTAGACTGAATGACAAGACGGAGTTGAAAACAGTTTATGGCTAGAGTCAACACATTCAATTTGAACAGTTATGGAAATAATATATCATTTTTACCCGAAACTCCCAGAACTATCTTACAAAACCTCCAAAGAGCTGGGGGTTTTGGGGTGTTTTCTTTCTTTGATTTCTTTTGGGTTTTGGGGGTTTGTTGTTCTTGTGTTGTGGTTCTTTTGGGTCATAACTGGAGTTATTGTCTGGTATAATGCCTTATATACTAGCATACACAAAATAAGGCTGTTTTTCAATATGTCTTGTCTGACTATTTTTCAGGAAAGTGAGTTGTAAACAGTGGATAACTTTCTAGGGATGAAGATGGTGCAAATACACTTCTGAATTTATGGATCACAAGAAAAACCTCACAGTTCCAGTGCTGATCCTTCCACAAACACAGTAGAGTATAGGCAGAACAGCAACAATTGCAGTTCTCAGCCTAACAATGATGTGAATCATATATTACCATAGATGGACTTCTGCCAAGGCTCTAAGCTATAAAGCATAAAGTACTCTAAGAAAAACAAAAACGCACTGCCCTGATTCAACTAGAAGGTGATGACTGCAAATATACTTTACAATGTGCATGACAAACAAGGGTAGAATTGAACATTAAATCCACCAGCCTTTCATAATGCAGGACTTCTTTCTAACCAGAAATGCAATCTGTTATCTCGCTAATTTTGATTCTGTCTCTTTCTATCTTCTTCATTTTAGTGGTGACTAGATCTGATTGAGAATTAGTTTGCTCCATTTAATTCTAATTCATGTGTGTCTCTGAGACTTCTTACCTTGTCTGCCTTTCCTTCTGTATATACCTATAATGCAATAATCCATAGTTCACAAGGTTTTTATGATGACAGGAAGCCAGGGAAGGAGCTTCAACTGAGCCAAACTGTACTCCTCATCAACCTTAACATAAATAATGTATTATTATCCACATCTCATTCCAAACCAGTTGGGGATTGTTGCAAACGTCCGTCTCATGTAGATGTTTGGACTGGACCTAGGCTGCTGCACGGCATAGACAGCTAATTCCCCTTCAAGATGCTCAGAGGCAGCCAGGGAAGGCTCAAGAGAGGATCAGGCATAGCATCAAAATATCATCTCCGCTGCTTTTCTTTGCTGCTATTCCAGGGAACCATGTCAGAAGCTTAAAGCATCTCCTTCAGAGGCTTCTTACAAGGCAACTCGAGGGTGAAACTTCACCCCAATGCACAGCAAATTTTTACTTGCTTAGTGAGCAGACTATTTGCACCTCCCTTCTTCAACAGGGCTGAATTTTTCCTGTAGAGTTTTTCATGGCAGTGGGTAGCAGTGAAAGACTACCATGTGAATTAACTTTCATTTGTATGAGTTGATCATGAAAGAAAGAGCACAGATATGTGCTACTCTAGAAACAGTACACAAGGGATATCACAGGCAGATTAATCTGGCACCTTGAAGACAGCATAATTCATTTGGATGAAAAGGGGATTCTCCTCATTAACACAGAAAAATCTCCCTTTATCCTTTTCTTGGCAGAAGTGTGAAACACAAGGAGAAGCTCTTCTGATGAGAAATGGGGAATACTATTATAATTGCTGACATCACCCTGCCCAGAGATACTAAATTGTCCCCGTGTCCAATGCCCTTCTTGGCCATAGGCTTCTGTGGGCACCTGGGCTTTGTAATTCAGTTCCTTAAATATACCATAGACACGAAACCAATGCTGCTGTCTCCTCACAACGTGAGGACCAGCATTGTGGTGGGCACTGGTAGAATGACCAGAAGAGGAGAATTTCAGCCTCTCCTGGGAGCTGGGACTGTGAGCCTTGCACAACACATGCTAGTCTGTAACACAGACGGACAAGTCTTCCCTCTGTAAAGGTTAAGTCCAGACCAATAATGATCACAGGACGTCACTGTACATGGCACAGCTTCAGCACTGTCAAACTCTGCCCTCCAGCCTTTCCTTATAAAATGTATTACTGTAAGCACAGTTAATTCCTTGTAACTGTCAAGAGACTTTAGTTTTTCTTCTCCTCTATGATGAATTCCCTGTTAACCAAAATAATGTGACAAGAAATAATTGTCAAAGAGGTAAATTCATACTCAGCTCTTTTGATGATTTGGCAGTTTTTGAATTTGCATAGACAGCAAGCAATGTTTTTTCAAATATACTGGGCTTGAATAAAATCAAATGTGCTCACAGTAAAGCACCTGTTATCCACATTTCATAACAGAGAGAACTGTGGACAGATGTAGGTCAAGGTTTCAGAGCATGGCTCACTGAGTACATTGACTCTATTTTGGGGTGGGTAACTTGCCACTCCCTGAAGATACTTAGTTTTCAGAGGGAGTATAGGTCAGCTCTCTTAGAAAATGAGACTTCCATGAAGGTCTGTCCATTTGGTGCATCATTATGCACCACTTCATAAAATCTCAAGTAGACTCTTCTCTACTCTAACTGCTATTTGTGCTGTAAAGATGTGCAAAAGGGGCTATACTCATTTCTCATCAAGAACCTGAATCAACACTCCTGGAAAACTCCTATTAGCTTGAATGTGAATTGCCTTATGCCAGTATAAAGTTATAAATATGGAATAGCAGCACCACTGGCACAGAACTGACACTACTGTAAAATATGAGGTATGATTACCTTGCCCTGTTTTATTCTGTGTGCTGCTTCAGTAATGCAGCTTCCAAGGCCCACCAAAGTTTGCAGTCGTCCCCTAATTTGCATCAGATATCTATCCTCCATTCAATGGCTTTTTAATGTCCCTGTGATTCCACAGGGCAGTGATATGGGGCATACAGTTTTGGCAGGGGGCTGCCTGAAATATGGTGTTTCCTTTGCAACATTTTATTAGCAAAAGACCAGGTAATGGAAAGAGTGTTCAAAGACGTATACAAATAATAATAGCACTGAGATATTGATTTATAAGGAACTGGTTTTAGATTACATCAGGATAAGCAATACTTAAATTCAACAGCAAGTAAAAAAAAAATATCTAAAATACTACTATAGATGGAAATGTGAGACACAAGGAGTAGCAAACTGAACAGTAGGATGGAGCACAGAACAAGGTGTATCATCAGTAAAGGGGGTCCTAGAAGAAGTACAACACATCAGCTTGACACTAGACCTTGGTGAAGACAATGTTATTGTTTTGCAGGCAGGCAATATTAGAGAGACGAGCTACTTGCCCAAACAAGCTAGTAGAACCAAGAAGAAAAGTCAAGACCAAGGCTACGGTCTTCGTTTCCACTGGCTGTAGCATTGCATTTTCTTGGAAAATTAAATGATATTAAAAGATACTGGCCTGAGAATATCCCCCTGAAGGCACTCGGGGTGTGCATGGCTAGAGACAGGAATACAGGCTGGTGAGATCTTGGAGGGAAACAGTGTTGCTGAAACACCACATTAAGTGCAAAGACCAAAGGGGCAGTTAAACCAAAACAGATGCGTCACAAAATCACAATTCTTTCTGGAAGAGATGAAGATTAATCAAGACAGAACTAAAAGTGAGTCTTTGATAAAATGCTTAAGTGACCACAATTGAACTGCAAATTTTTTGCATCAACTAGAGGATGAAACAGTAGTTTTCCATTATGCTGCAGGAAATCATGGCTTGCTAAATAACTCTTTTAACTTTCCTCTGGCACCTATTGATTATATCCAATAGAAATTAAGAGTAGAAGGCAATTAAGTTCAAAATTTAATGGTGTTCTGCTCCTGTTAATTTACTGCCTGACCTGATCAATACATTACACTGGATAACAATCTATTCCAGCAAGGCTGGGTTCCTTCAGTGCACCTTACACTAAAATTATAATAATAACAAACAACTAAATTTTAAGCAAATAATACATAAAAATAATAAAATAACATATAAAATAATTCAAAAATGGATTATTCACTGTAGTGGTGAAAACAACAACTTAAAATTAAATTGACTTTTACAATACAGAGCTTGAACTTTGTCAAAATATTAGATAAGCTACAACTTCAGCCTCACAGAACCCTCTGGAAATCGAAATCTCAAGAAGTTTTAAACATCTCACATACACAGCAGTACAAAATCCTACCCTTAATCTAGAGGGCAAAATTGAAGTGGGAAACTAAAGATCAATGGTTGAGAAAGAAACAATATTGTGCTATAGTCATTCTTTTTTGTACATAAGAGTTATGGTCTCTAGGTGAATAAATACAGTATAGACTTTATGTATAACAAGCTCTAATAAAACTTAGAAGCTTTGAGTTGATTTGCATGAGGGGGCAGTTTTTTTTGGACCTCTCTCCAAAATCTGGTAAGCACTTTTTAACTAATCCAATTTCCTAAAGAAAACAGGGACACAGTGCCATTTGTGACCTCCTTTTATTCTCAAAGGTGGCACATGAGGAAGGTGTACAGAGGCAGGATGAGGGGCAGGTAAGCCTCCATCTCCCACCAACCTGCCTCACAGTGGCACAGTGCCTCCCACAGGGCCATGCAAAATTGGGTGGTCTTGGTGACCACAGCGATGCTCCTGCAGACCCGTCCTGCATACATAATCCTTGATGAGGACAACCCAGGGGCAAATAGTGACCAGCAGTCCAGCATGTGTCAAGCAATGAAGCATTTGTCTGGAGAGGTATCTCCCTCCAGGAGCAGAATCACAAAGTGACTCTCTCTACCTTTGTGTGTCCATGTGCACACATGCATCCCTATATAACTGGCTGAATTTCATCCCTTTTTTTGCCAAAATGCAACATGTCAGCATAAAGTCAAAACAAAATATGATGAGGTTTTCTGAAAATATCCTCTTCACTGATCGGCAGTATCCCTACCAGCATCCACTGTGTAGCCAGCACACCATTAATCACTATGAAACATTTTCATTTATTTTGACACCAAAGAGAAATTGGAAGGAACAGTAATTTTGGATGGGAATGGAAAACAGGCTGTAGGAGTATCTCCTTTTGCCTTAGGGTTTCCCCAGACTGAGTGTAGAATAGGACCCTGTGGGTCTGCCTCCTCTCTACCCTCCATGCTGCATGTTTTTATCTTATCCTTCACAGGTGAACAGTGATCTGAACAGTGTAGTTCTTTAATCTATTTAGCTACTGTGCACTCTTTCTGGTTTCTAAGACAGAAAAAAATTCCAAACATTTGTCGTCATTTACTGTATCCAGTGTTACCAACACAGCAAGTCTGCTCCCACTCCGCAGTATAACCTCTCTTTACTCCTGTGTTGCCCACAGTCTAATTTTTAATATTTTTTTTTTTCACTACATGAACCCTGTGCTCCTGCCCTTGCTGGATGCCTATCTTGTTTTGCAGCATAAACTGATAGATTGCAGTTCCTTGTTAGACTTCAGAGTACAAATATAACCCCCTTGGTCTCTGAAAAACTCCTGGCAAGAAGCTCTCAACATCTACAGTGTTGTTTTCTTAGTGAAGACAAAAAAAAAAAAAACAAACAAAAAACAAACAAAAAAAACCACCCCAAAAATATTACTGTAATAATTCCAGGCACCTGTCATTTTTAGCTGAAAAAATGTAGGAAACAGCAACATCTACATTCTTTGACATATCGCAGTATGCCATGAAATGAGCAAATACAAGGGTAGACATAGCCAAAATATGTTGTACAAGCAGGACACTACACTAACATAGCTGACTTGTATTCTACAGAAAGCTAAATTTAGTAAGACCAAATATTTCAGGAAAAGATAGCAGAACAGACGCGCAATCCATACCCTGAGCACAGGGATACTGCAGTAAGCCTTGCCCATAATTCTGCTCAAAACCTGTGGACTCAGCAGAGCCAGAAAGGGCTCTGGCTGGCCCTTGTGCTTCTTCTGAGATCTGCCAGCAGTGCTAATGTTCCTGGCTACACATTTCCTCCAGGTCCATGACTATTAGACAGTCATATTTAGGAAGGGAAAGTAAAAAAAGTAACAATAACAGAATAAAAATTCAGCAAATTTCAGCAAAATGCAATTAGTACTTCCTAAAATGGCATAGGTATCCATTAAAAAAACAGAGCTGGCACTCACGATGGTGGTGATGATGCAGTGTAACAGGTCATTAGGATCCAGGTGGTCCTTACAGGATTTCTACTAATGATGCACTGTTGAAATTGAAAGAGCATGTTTATTGCTTTACATTTTTAGTAACAGTCAGTAATAGAGACCAGTGCATTATATTTTCTTCTTAGCTCATATTATGTAAAACAGAGCCTAGCAAATGTTTCACAGTTAGCAACTTACTTGATTTAGGAATGTATTTTGTGTCCATGAACAATCTGCTAGCTGAGTGTGTTGAATACCCTTTGGTTATTTTAGAACTATTTGGTGAAAAAAATTAAGAAAGGGACAGTTTGCTCTCCAGCTACTGTGGTAATATTTCAGGCATGTACTACTGAGATTTTATTAGCTGGGCTGAAATCCTTCAGTCTAAACCACAGCCAATATATTTCTGTAACGCTACTTCCTCACAGGTCATCATTCGCATAGATTAGACCTGAGACCTGGAAATTGTTTAAAAACATGAATTTCTATATCTGTTTCTATTGGTTTAACTGTAAGACAATAATAAATTATTCTAATCCCCTTTTTCTCTTTACAAATATAGACAGGAAAGGGGGAAAAAACCCCCTAATTAAAGAAGGCTACATCAGCAGGGCAGAAATTCCTTACAGGGTTTAATATATAAAACTATTCACAGGCAGGTTTTTGCTATACCAAGTATGTTTATTTTAACAGTTAGGCTGTAATATTTTTGGAATTTCTTCCCCAGACCCCCCTATTGCATCATATTCAGAGTCAGGGTAGCCTTTTCACACCACCTCCGCTGACCTTTATGGGACTGGCTTCCTCACCTCTGAAGACCAGGGAAAAAGAAAAACGTCATGCTCAGTTTAAGCTGCTCCTGGTACAAACGGCAGAGCAGCCTCACAATTTGCCTTCCGACTCCCCAGGATCTGCTCAGCCAAAAGAGCCTGAAGGGGCGAGCAGCCCCCGGGTGCCCAGTAGCCTCCGGGGACTTGGCCCATCCAGTGGGGAGGGAGCCCCTTGGGCCGGGCTCCAGCCTGATCACAGCTACTTGTTTTGGAAACTAGTACAGAGCAGTGTGAGGCTGCCAACACTAACTTCCTAAAGGTTAATACTTACAACTACATTTTGGCTGATATTTTCAAAGCTGCCTAGAGGGAATGGATGCCCAGTGCCCATTAATTTTAATAGGAACTGGGCAGGCACAGTCCTTATGAGGCTCTGACTACTGCAGCCTATTACTGTTGGTGACATAAGGTTTGATATTGCAGGAGGCTGATTACCTGCTGGGAGCACTGAAGCTAATGCAGCTCTCCTATATTTTGGCTTGAAAATTGAATATGCAAAATGTATGAAGAGTGTGGCTATGCTTACCATAAATAATGAGTTTAAAATGAAAGTGGTTCACGTGGAAAGGGTCTAACCTGAGGTTTGTTACAAATGAGTGCTCCTGATTACTTCAGAAATATACTGATTCAAGACAGAGTGGACTTGCAGGAGTTTTCACTAAAGGCCTTTGCATAACAGTTGCTACATTAGGAGCATAAACTTCTAACCTCACTTGTCAATTTATTCCTTTTATTAGGAAACTGTATCAGCTTTCAAAAGGTTTTCAGTTCAAAAGGTTTAATTTCATTAAATTTGAATTTTAGGAATTTCAAAACCTCCACTTCCATTTTATTTACCAAACTTGACTACACACAATACATTTATACCATGTCCATTGTAATCACAGATCACTTCTGATCATAGTTGCCATTCTGCTGTGTGCTAATGAGCAAATTCAGCTAAGAAATCTGACAACTCAAATGGATACATTTTGCTAGAATCCTCACTTGTGGGCACCAGGGGTCATTTGAAGAATGCAAGACAGGTAGCAAGGCTATAATTTACTTAATTTGTGTCTGCAAATGCTGTTTTTTTTTGCAATGACCACACAGAACTTACAAGCACTGTTTCAGAGGAGCAGCAGAAATGGGTTCTGCAATACTCCCTCATTATTGCTTATCCAGGCAAGTCCAGAACTGCCATCTCCAACAAACAGAATAGATTAAAAAAATCTAAGTCAATACTTACAATGGAGAATTAATTGGTTCCACTGCTAAAAATGATTTATCAGCATGTTATTGCAAACAAATGGATAAAAAAAGATAACAATGTTGGCCAACCAAACAATAAAAAAAATTACTGTACCAAATAAAGTCAAACTGTAACTAAAGACTTCAAAATGGAATGAAAGTTTCCATATATCTGCTTGGCAATTTTATCCTCCTTTCTTTTATTAATAAATTCACAGCATTAACAAAACATTTTTGTTTTCAAAAATTTACTTTCAAAAACTATCACACAACCCCCCCAGACTTCACCCTGTAGTTGGTATGAAATGCAGCTGTCTGAAAACTAATGTGATTTGTTTGTTATAAGATTTTTTTTTTTTCCAGATAGAATCAATTCTTGCTATATTAAAGATGAAACGTATATGTCGTTTGTTGCGTCTCTATCACACAAATGAATTCTTATGAGTTGGATCTACGGCTCTTTTTCTTGACTTATATAAGTCTGCAGTCCATCCATTCAGTGTGCTACAGTGTTATTTTGTCAAATAATACTAATTGCTTTGCCTTTTGTGGGTATGGCAAAAGACACTGGAATTCTTTAAAACTAACTGGCATCCCTACTGGGAAGCTGTCTCCAATCTCCTCTAAGAGTTAGGACTGTTCTTCCGATTGCCAACCTACATTTAATGATGGGGAGTTCATATCTCTTAAACCCTCCACTATTTTCTTAGCCTTTCTTTGTTACTGATGCCCACGCACTGATCTGACAGCTGATTCATACTCCTTCGTGCTTTGCTTTGCTTCCCTACAATTCTACTCTCTCCATAGAGGCTGTCCATTCTCCCGAGTAGCCTAAGCCTTTCTCCACACCTGGGCCCACAAGTTAATTCACCGTCTTTTTTGAAGCTGAGTGGCCAGAACTGCACATCCATCCCCAGAAAGGACCCAGCACTGTGCTAGAGAGATGCATTATGCTCCTCCAGCTCTGCCAGAAATTTCTCGCCTGATTCCCTGCCTGACATTCAGATGAACCAAATTCATCACAATACACAGACAAACAAGAGAAATGAATAGCACACTAGTGCAATAATGAGGCCGGGCCTTTGCTACTGAGCTGAATCCCAGAGGAAACACAACCTGTCAAAAAGTATACAGATTTTCTCCTTTACTGCTTCGTTCTTATGCTCTCTGATTCAAAGCAGTGGCCACCCTCCTTTGCCCCATCCTGCTCAGAGCAAGAGGGATCTATGTCCCTGGATAACCATCTCACTAATGTGATACAAGTGTTGATTACACTAATGGGCGCTTTTTTTTTTTTTTATTATTATTTAACAGGGACTACAGGTGCTCTTCTTTTAAAATGTGTTCATCCTGTTAGCAATTTTCAAGAGGAGGAAAGGAAATTTCTAAAGGAAACAGAATTCATTTAGTATTTGCATAACCACATTACATACAACTTCATTTGATGGTATTTCGTGGAGGGTTCTGAAGAAAAAGGAGAGGGTATTTTGTAATAATAAAATCGATCCAGATATGTTTTTTACTCTCATTTGAGTTAATGGGAGATTTGCAATTGTCCTCAGTTAGGACTGTGTCATTTGCTTCTCAATTTCATTCCTGAGTGATGGTTTGTACTGATGCTTCACCTTGCTCTTTGTGAGTCCTTGGCATATTAGGAAGATAAAAAAATATGTACTGACCATGTACATGCATCTTGAAAACTCTGCTGTATGCTTGCTGCCTAGGAATTGTAATCAAAAGGAAATGATTACAAAATACCACATATTATAAGCAATCTGTCTGCCTGCAGAATGGGTTTTATGTACTAATGACACAAGGCAGAATGCTTAAATTGTAGAGCATAGCTCCTTTCCACACCACTGTCTTTTGCATGATAGTTTCAAAAGGGAGAGGCAGCACTTTTTAAATATTATTGAATTTTGCCATACTACATCAGCACTTGTGTTTTCTTAACCTTGAGCAGTTACTGTAGTAAACTGAATGGTCTATGGAAACACTTAACTCCCAAGAAGAAATAATGCTTTCTTTGAGATACTGGATTAGTAAACCACTTTCTGACACCTATGTATAGAGACCTGTTCCAAAATCTGCGGTTATGTACGTGCTGAATAGCACAGTTCCTCAGCACAAAGTCTAAGATTTTAAATAAATGCCTCACTTGCAATGTACTTACTTGATTCCTAAATGTAAGTCATTAACATCTGAAATGTTAATGCATGAAAATCACCCCAAACAGACTACGGGCTGTCAAAGTGCTGAGGGGGGTTTGGTCCTATAGCTACCTGGTTGTATTCTGAGAGGAGGAACTGGAAATGTGTCTGTGATCAATTTTATGGATAATCAATTCTCTGAAATCAGTTAAACACTTGTTGACTTGTCTACCTCTAGTTGCAGTTGCCAGATTATTTCATGTAGTTCAACACAATGGACAATTCTAGTGCTAAATTAGTGACTCTTACTTTTAATCACTATATCAGTAAAAGGATTAACAATGCGTATTCTTACATAGATTTGGTCATTGCCTCTTTAAAATTTCAGTGTGTAATAACTTCAGGTTCTAGTCTCTTAATTTAGAGAGAGCACACTCTGCAGCAGCATTTTTAATTTTTACTTAATCATCAACTACTTCTGTGTTCAAATCCTGATCTTACAAACCACATTCAAGCCTTGTGAACTAGCTCCATGTTTTTAGACAGAAGGTAGGTTTGAAAGAAAAGAAAAGAAGACTTAATGCTTTGCAGTAGTCTGATCACATATTTTCTATGCTATATTAGAGACACCTGTAGACAAGCAGTATTTCACAGTCCTGGTGCACTGAAAACACAGTGTCCGATGCAGAAAAGATGTATGACATGAGCTTATGCAGAATTAGCCATTTTGTAATACGGTCTTTCCTGGCAGAGACAGATTACCATCTGAATTACTGTGAAGATTTGGCGTAAGGGGATACAGCACTGATGCTAACCTGACCTTAGTGTTTCTCTCAGCTCCTCTTGGCCACCAATTAGCTCAACGCTGGTCCCCACTCCCTGAAGACTGTGAGCAAAGAATAATAGCTGGTCGCCATTCTGTTAATTTTCATAAACTCAACAAAGCGTGTCCTCATTTGGCACAAACTCGCAGGTCTCTTTGGATTTCAAGAGCCCATTTACACCAGCTAAAAATCTGTCTCCAGGTGTCAGACTGCTTTCTGAATGCATTTTGAATGTTGTACTTCAACCGCGCATGTGTGGTTTGTTGTACAAGGCACAGTTAAACCCAGTGTTTATTTAAAGTCATGGTGCAAAGATTTAAACCTTTTACTCCTGAGACACCACACATCCTGTATCATCTGGCAACATCACTCCAGACAGATGTAGTAAATGCTAGCAAAGCTCTTTCTCTTGCTGCAGCCACGCAGGGGCAGATACAGAGCAGGCTCCATACCTTGCGGTGGCTGTGATGAATATGAATACATCAAGTGTCCTACACACAAGTCCCTCCTAGATATCCAAAGCTTACTCTTCTGAGCTGCTTCTGGGTTACCCCCCAAGTAAAGCTTTTTTCTGACACACTGCTGCTCACCCCCGCCTTGTGATCTCTTCTTGGACAGGCTTTTTCCATCTAGTGCCTGGCATTTGGAAATCTCTCCTTCAACACTGCTGGACACTGGCTTGTTGTGAGAGGAGCCTCCCCTAACATCACTGAAGCTTTTTTTACGCCTACATCTGCCATCTGTAGATTTGCAGATAGGTTGCAGGAGGGATGCTGCCTTTGTTCTGGGATGCTCTGGGCTTGCTGATGTAGATCTGTACACGCAAAAGCTGTGAAAACCCCTTACCCCCTTGGTTGTTCTCCATTCTTGCCAGGCAGCATGCCCAGTCCTTGTGCTACTTGAACTCACAGGGCTTACCTGAACCATCCTGCCAGTGGCTTCACCTCTGCAAGGGAATTTTCTCTAGGCTCTCTTTTTCCCACCTAGCTTGTGCTTCTTTTTCCCTTCGATGCCTGACACACCAGCATGACCGGCTGCCCTCCGTGCCCGTGCTCCTTGCCTCCAAAACCCCTTACCAGGCCCTTGCCAGTGCTGTGATTAACACTTAATGCTACCCATAAGAGGAGAAAACTCCTCCTGTTTTTCCATTTAGCCTCTAGTGTGCTTATTGCAAGTATTTTAGGGAAAGGTTACTTTCCTCTGTATGAAGGTGAAGTAATTATATGTTCCTGTGTGTCTTCACACTGCTACACAGCTGTACCATTCTCTAATTTCACCATAAGGTTGCTGCTTGTGCACCTTGGTTGGCTGTGAGGGCTCTGCTCCCTCTGTGTCAGCACTGAAACCTGTCAGCTGGAGTCTGGAAAAATGACCACCCCTCATGCAGAAGAAGATAGTGCCATGACTTATGGCTTTTTTTCTCCTCTTAAGTAGAAAAAGAAAATGTTTTTCCTGTGGAAATTGGGATTTAAGTAAGCTCTCTGCACTTCATCAGAGGTGGATTAGTCAGCTGTTCTATGGGCTTGATATTAAAAAGACTGGTTGCTTTGCTACGCAGGAAACCACAATGTCAATTGGAAAAGAAAGAAATATAAGACATAGGTAGGGAGATAAATTATAGCTGAGATGAAGATGTACTCACATAAACCCACAGTCAGACGATCTCATTAGCTGCACCATCTTCACACCAGAAAGACATGATCATTCGTCTACTTCTCCCTAATGCCTGGCAGATGTTTGCATGCGGCACAAACAACACAGCCCTTGCTGAGAGATGGGGAAGTGCCTGACTCGGCAGCCCTTGCTGCGGACTTTGGCTCAGGCTGGCTGTAAATTTGACCCTTGAATATCCTCCCTCTGTGTACCTTAATCACTGGCAACATACACATGTGTCTGAACAGCACTGGGTGCTGTGATGTACCACCCATGGCAGGATGACTCTACAGCATGGGCACAGATATACATATATAGACACACATGTAGATCTGTTTGTACATATAGTTGTTCAGGGAGAAGCATGGCCTCTCTGTTCTCCCCAGGTTACTCACTGATGGTCTGGGCTCAGGAGATGGTACTGTGCTCTGACACAAAACTCACCCACCATCATCAGGGTCAGGCACATACCTCCACTCTGCTCCGTTCAGCCTCCGCCCTGCAGATTAGAAGGCAAACTGGTAACGAGAGCTGATGTGTCTCAGTAAATGAACGAATTATTCTGTGTCGTCACTGCCAGTTTTGCTTTTGCTCCCCCTGAAGTCAGCACCTCTCAGGATCTGCCTGCAATTTCAGGGTGGCTGCAAGGGCATTTCAAGAAGACATATTTCTGGACAAAAAATAAAGTCTTAAAATATTCCAGTACACCGTTAGGCTTCTCTCTCTCTCTCTTTCTCCTTTTTAAATAATGCACGTGATACGCTGTGATTTTTTTTTGAGCTTACTAAATAGGTGTCGGTAGGGAACAGATACATTTTTTTTCCTCTTTACAAATGAAGTCATCTGAATTCACAAAATCAAAAAAATACAAGTCTCCTGCTCAGTTCCAGTGGTACTGCAGCAGGACAGGGCTATAGATTTTCCCAGGAGTGGGGAATAATTCACCAACCCTGCTCGTTATTCATATAGACAGTGCATTAATAATATGGGGCCCTGAGATCTCTTCTTATCTAGGCCGAAGCACAGCTAGAGGAATGAGAAGCTGACTCCTTGGATTTCAAAAAGCATTTTTTCCCCCTTTCTTCAAGAAATAAGAATTGATTGAAAGTATTTTCACAGAGTGGGAAAAAAAAAGGCTTTCTGGTGATACCACCTAAAGTACACATTAGATAAATAGAAAACTATTGGCTTTGTGACTGTGAACAGTTTTCACTTGATGTAAGTCCTGATAGATACAGGATTATATCTAACAAAGCATTTACTAAGGACTTGACCCAAAGTCAATAAGAGTCTTTCATTTGATTCTACAGAGCTTGAATCCTGCACTCAGTCCAGGGAAAGCCAGGAAGTTTCTGTATTTCCCGTGCCCATCTCTTAGCCAGTGCGAGCTGGAGTGGCACGGGTGCTATGGAGGATGCACGGGCTGAGCACCAGCTGAGGGACATGCAGGGGGATCTGTGACACCTCTGTACTGCAGGAACACAGCACTCCTGAATTATGAATGCTCACTCTACAGTAGACATCCATAATTTAAAATAATAAAATAAATTATCTCATATCAACAACATGGCTGAACTTACTGTCTGCCCAAGGAGTGATATACCTGGTATGTCCTGGGTAAGGAGAGAAAGAAGGGCAAACGCCAGCAAAGAGAACATGTGTTGATGAATGCTGTCCTTTCTCTGCTCCCACTATTGCACATGGAAAAATAAGGATGTACAGTATCAATCATATAAAAGCACAACTGGAGAGTTGGGAGGTGTTAGCCCAGAGAGACATTAAAAGTCACAGTTCTCTCAATGATCGTTAAGACTTGTGTTTATTTTTTTAACGCTGTCCTGATGAAGTATAATGTATATTCACAAGGCTGTGTGGTGGCTAGCGATGGATAATCCTCAAACTAATAGAAAACTGTATGTACATCCATGTTAATATATTACAGAATGATTTGAAACTTGATGTGATCCAAAGCCAGTCTGGGAGAAAAAGAAACACTGTATTAATTTCTTTTCCCTTTCTCCTGATGCATAAAATGGGACAACAGCAGACAGTGCAGAGTTAAAACACCAGTCCTGCTGCCTGAGAGTTAATGCTTCAAATCCTGTGTTGCAGACAACATGGAATCAGATCATCTCAGATCTCTGCAGAGACCTTTCTTACAGGAATAATTTAGAAGAAGAGATACCGCACACCATTTTAGTATCACCTTGCTTTTTCCTCATTACTTTTGAGCAGTGTTAAAACCACCTCATTTCCTAAAAGCACTGGCAACATGCACAACCTACCTGAAAGTCCCTTTGGACTGATTTCAAAAGCCAGTGCAGGTGCTTTTCTGTTTTTCCATACTCTGTGGTCCAACAAATTTCACAGATAATTGTGCAAGAAATATTGAGATTGCCTCTGAAAGAGTTTTAAAAAGACTGGAAGAAAACTGAAGAAAATGGAACAGAAAAATTCAAGCGTTAAAAAAATGTGTGCATGAGAGAATCATTGACTGTAACACAGTAAACTTCAGTATAGATGAACAAATTATGTATTATTCAAAGGCCTCAAAGAACACATGGATATAACCACCTACTGACTATACGGAATGGTTCAATACCACTGTAAATTATATGGTACAAAGCACATTATTCACCGTATAAAAGTGACACCATTAAAATTACAAATATCTTGTAGTCCTATTACATTTTTATAGCAATCATATGAAGTATTAGAACTGAGAAAATATTATCATTAGCTTTTTTGCTAATATTTACTCAGTAACGCCATGGGCTCACTTGGCCTCTATTCCCACCTCCTTCACACTAGCTATTTGTGACCAGTCCTGTTTACCAATATCCTGGAAGGAACATCAACAGCCACTGGAAAGTGCAGTGAAAAGTAGAAGTGTACATCCTTACAGGGAACAGGAAACTTCCAATTAGGAGAATTTTCACATGCTTTCAACTAGAGTATAGAAACGGTGGAGAATTCCATGTCAAATCAAACACTCATGTTCTTTATACTGAGTACTAAAATGAACTGCTTGAAATGCCCCAAAAGAACAAGCCAAAACAAAGAAAAAAATAAATTGGCCACAAGACTGTTTTGCTAATGTAAGCAACCAAAGAAAACTGGAAGTCATATGGAGACAAGCCATAAGGAACCAGAAAATAAAGACATAGCTGTATCAATCAGGTCACTGCTGCTACCTGCTCATTGTTGCTCTCTAGCTCAAACAGCCAACTTATTCACGCCACAGAAGAAAGTCTTAGCCTATTCAGAAAGGTGATATCAATTAATTTTGCATGAATATTAGGTCAATGAAGAATAAGAGGTGGACATTACAGTCCTGATCCAAATATAACAGTGTTGGTATAACCTTTACATTCGATACTGTAATAACAAAGTTATTTTGAAGTTATGAAACACTGTCTGATGGCAAGATAAACAGAACCACCAAACCTGGAGCAATCTACAACCATTTATTTGAAGTGTCTTGAGTTGTAAAAAAGCAAAAGCAAAATGGCTTTTCAGGAGGCAGTGTGAATGCAAATCCCTCAATAATATTTAAAAATTTTGAGAATATGCTGAATATGTCTAGAAAACATTCAAATACTAATTTTAAAGGTATCTAAAAGTCACATTTTTTCATCAGGATTTCACTATGCTCAGTGTGTTCCATACTGAGAAGGAAGATGGGGCAGGAAAAGAAAGCTCTGATGAAGTAATGAACAAGATTAAGAATACCTCAACATTATGTATGAACAACAGAACAAATCTTGGTCCCACTTAATCTAAAAGATGTACTGGGAATGATGAAAAATTCTAAAAGGGTCAAGTATCTATCAAAAAAAAGAGAAATATATGAGGATTTTTTTCTTTTTTATTTTAGTGGATTCTTTCAGTTTTGTGTGAGATAACAGAAAATTAACTTAAGAAAAAACAACTGAAATTTTGGAGCCACCAACTGATCTTTATTCATAGAAGTGAACAGGTTTTCTAAAGGATGTGGCATTGACATCTGGAAAGACAAATGTCATGTGCCCACTGACCCTACCAGGAAAATGCAAGAGGCATTGCTATAAAGAAGAGGATGACATTACTGGGAACATCTCTGTTAGATAAGCACAGTACTAAAAGAAGAAATCATTTAACAAAGACAAAGGAATAAAACCTCAACCCACAGGAGAAATTGTACTAGCCATGTGACAGCTAGCAAGGGGACAAATCCCAGTTCTTTGTGCTGACACCTGAGTGCCTTCACAGGTGCACAGAGCCTGTTGCAGGAGGAGGAAAATTCATGGGATTCTAAAACAAGGAAGTCAAGTTGTTTGGAAGCATGGTGGAGAGGGAGGGTGCAAATTCAGACACACGGCTAAGAAACCCTTACAGAAATAGCCTGAATGTCACACAAAAAATACCTGCAATAACAGGAAAATGAGAGAGAGCAGGTCCATCAGTGTGAAGCTAGAGGGGTCTGCACGCTAGTCTGAGCTGCAAATTAAAGCCCTTTGCTGGCCCCAGCTGTCTCTGAAGTGTGCAGACAGGACTGTAGATCAGGAGTTTCTGTGGCACCTTCAGACAGCCAGTGCACATTTCGAGTCCCACAGCATGGCTGCACAGTAAGGTAGTAATGCTCCAAGCCGTGCAGGTTCCCTGTGCTCTGAGGACAGAGGGCTGGGGACTTTGGACGTGCTTGGCACTGATTTCCCCAGGAAAATGGATCCTCTCAAGCTGCTGTGGCACAAATGAAGTAAATTCATTTGGGACTTGCTTTGGAGAAGTATTTGGGCAAATGGAGAAAATAATAAAAGCCATGGTAGAGAGCTGAACAGACTGATGCCCATGATATGTGCTACTGCCATGTGGCACACAAGATAAATTGAAAGGAGCATTTGAAACCATCCTTCAAAAAAAAAAAAAAAAAAAAAGAAGACCTTGAAGTAGTGAAGGGAATCATGAAAGTAAATGTACAACAGAAAAGGCAAAGAAACAGAAGCTGGCATCTCTGTCTCATGACAAGATTTGGCTTTGGTTTTGCTCTCACTGTTGCTACTACATAATTCATTGGTGATTGATGCAGATTTTAGGACAGTGCCTATGGAATGACTTGCAAGGGATAATATATAACTTCTGAGGCTGCCACAGCCTGGCTTCACTATACATTTTTAAGATGAGGCCCCAAATAAAAAGTTTAGTGGACTTGGCAGGAAGTGATGCTTGGGAATACACAGTAACTTCCTGCCCTTTATAGTACAAATAACATAGTCCGAATTTCAGCTCATTCAGGAGGATGACTGAATACATGAGTCCTATGTACTATCATGGTGTGTTACCCATGATAAGATCTCACAGAAAGAGGACAAAAGGATCATTTATCACCTCTGATACTTATTAAAAAGGTTAAGCTGACTCCTATGTATAATTGTATTCTCTCTTAAACAGAAAACAAATCTATCTGTCCACTCAGTCCCTCCCATGCAGCCCAGTTGCGTCCTGGAGCAATGACTGGTAGGAGTGAAGGCCAATGCAATCTCTCCTCTGTAACATGAACTCAATCTGTCAAAGCATCAGTCTTCATGAGGTGTTTTCTGATGAAATTGGACTGATACACCAAAATCTTGATTCTGGTCCCGTTAAGTCACAGTTTGGTATAATGGTATAAACAGGACAAGACTGAGGTTCAGTTTGTTTCATACACACTACCAAATAGGCATCAGGTGGCGATGGCTCGAGGCAATAATCAACCACAGATGGGAGTCAAACTGCTCACATGGGATATCCCATTCCTTGTCACCTCTCAGAGGTGATCAGTCTGTTCAGGTGTGAATATACTGCTGTACCTGAACACCCATGGATTTTTAATTAACGGACCCAAGCAAAATTTCTTAGTGACAGATTATGGCATGAAACTGTGTACAGTGGAAAGCTCAGTGTGAGATTAAATGGTCCTAATGCTTTCAGTATGGTAGGTAAAGAAGGTAAAAAGTTGCAGATAACTTTTGGAAATATTCTCATGTACGACAGAAGCAGCAAATCCCCAATCTTTGTGTGAGTTAAAGTACTGATGTCAATGGAACTCCCATGGGAAGTTTTGGGAGCTCGCCTTAGCAAGAATAGCACCACTAAATAGGTCAAAGTTTTGACTTAAAACAGGTCAGTATGTCAAAAGTCACAAAGCAAAGTCTGGGATAAAACAAAGGCCAAAGAAAACGCCCCTTCTATTAATTTTTATGAGCAGCATATTGGGCTTTTGAACCATTCACCAGCCATCTACAAAAGAAGCTATGGGCTGAGTACAATAACTAAACTTGAAAGGGGAAGACATTCCTTTGTAGTTCACATTTCCTGGCTTTGAAGTCACTGTGAGTCTTACCAGTGATTTCAATGGGACTAGCTTTGCACTTTAATATTAGCCATTGTTTTATCCTTACTCCTTTCAAAATTCCAGACAATAACATTTCTTTTTATTGTAATCCTGACAGAGCAATTAGGCTCTAGTCCACACCTGCACCTGACTTTTTTTCTTAACACAGCATTCTTTGAACTCCTCTTCTCTGAACAGAATTATGAGATCTGAATTAATGGTGTCTCTCTGCTCTATCTGGTGCCTCTGTTTTTCATGACCTGCTGAAGAACATGAAATTCTTCGAAGCTTGTAGGGCTGATCTTTGGTTAAGACCAGCTGTAGGTTTCACCTACAGTTTCATGAAAGTGCTTAACACAAAAAGAAAAGCTTTTTTTTTATCAGGGCAATTAAGCAATAACAGAATGACAGAATGTGGATTAAAGCATAATCACTCACAGGTGCATTCATAGTGTGTTTTTAGTCAAGAGTCCAGAAGTTGAATTACATTCCCAGTGTAACAAGCTATGAAATATTGCCTCCTAATTTAAAAATTAGAAAGCATTTTGAAATAATAAAACATCTTCTTTTTATCTTTAATATATCAACTGGATACATACACACCACAAATGCTTGCTGAGAAAACATGAGCTTCTCATCCTTCCAAAGCACCCCCAATTGCTCATCTTTTTGGTGTTGAATATACAAACCTCAGAGTTTTGTCTACACAATCCTCCAGTCCACAACTCTCACCAATACTCCTGTTTAACTTTGGCCTGCAACTGGACCAACCCCTGCACCTTTGCAGTATGTGATTGAGCAAATGTACCCAGAAGAAATAATTTTTCCCAATGTTTGCTTGTATAAACCCCTCTCACTCGGGGTGTGTGTGGGGGGAAGCTGAATGCCAAACGACAGACCCAAAGAGGAAATTCTGGGTCCTTCCAAAACCTGCAGCTATGCTGCCAGCCCTGGAAGTCCAGCCATGGGAAGGATGAGGAGAGCCCAGGGCAGAACCCTTGGCTCTTCGAAGCACCTTTGGGCTGTGGGGTGGTATAAAAAAACGGCACCAGACATTTAACATAAAGAATAGTGAAGAATTTCTACAAGATACTCTCTTTCACAAATCTGTACACAGAGGGATTCTGCAACATGGAGCTGCTTGTTTGGGAAGGGTAACTAATGGGATTAGTACCACTTACTCCCTGTCTTCTTATGCGATTTATATTTTGCTAAGCACTTCCAAGCTGCAGCTCTCTCCCCGATTGCTGCATGGTTTCACCTTGAAGTGGTGGCAGGGGAGTCCCAGAGAGGAATACACCCTAATATGAAAGCCAGACACAAATAACATGGTGTTTTTCTATCAGCAAAAAAATCCCTGTGACAAGAAACAGCACCAGTGATTTTAAAAGACAAAGATTTTTTCCTTGCTTTCGGTAATATTTGTTACAGGACAAGACTACAAGATTCATTTACTTATTTTCTTTGCCAATGACTTTTCAAATGGCTAATTAAATCAAAATGAATGGCTGTTATCCTTTTAAATATTTATGACTCAAAGCTAATGTGGCACCGGGGGGCCCTGAGAAGTGACGCAAGGAATAATTTTGTCCAGTTATTTATTAAGGTCTTGATCCTGCCACAGAAGCTGTTATACTTGTCTAAGTGACTGTACTGAATCCTATACTCTCATTTTTTGAGTAAATCTTAATGTGACCCATGTGCACAGAACCATATACTAAAGCAGCAGGAGGTAAGTTGGTGTAAACACACGCGTATGCTCATAGATTTTTCTGTTTTGTTAAATAGAGAACACAACAAAGTTCCTATGCATAATCTATAGATTTAAAGATATTTACTGGATAGTACAAAACAGAGACATATATACAGGAGGAGCTACTTGCCATCAACACAGGAAGGTCTGTTTCTTGTAGTCCCAGCCACTTTCCCAGGTAGACAGGAACATTTTACTGTTTGTGATCTTTCCTCAATTCGATTCTTATTACAGCATCTGTGTGCTGCTATAACTTCACACGTTCCTCCTTCTGGCGAAAAAGAAAAAAGAAAAAAAGAAAAAAAGAAAAAGAGAATATTGACACTGATTAGGAAGAACAGCACTGGCTAATTAAAGAACCCAGGCGTGCTCCTGTCTGTGTCTCTGCATGGCTTCTATACAGGTAGGATTACAATGTTATTTCTCCCATTATGTGTACTCCTGACTAAGCCAGGTGCTGCTATACTTCAATTTCAATAGGAAATATAGATAAATGTCCCTCTACAGTAGACACATCTTTCCTGACTTATGTTAGAACCTTGTCTGACATCAGCAGAATTTTTAGCCTAAAAATGACTCTGTCAAGGTCTGGACCTGAAGACATGTAGGCAATATACCGTAGTGAATGTGTGACAACTGTTGGTTGATTTTATGCTTGTAACATGGGAAGTCTCTTCCCCCAAATATTCTCTTGTGAAAGGACAGGAGTTAAGGGAATCCATCTAGAAATACTTTTTCACCAAATATTTGATTCTTATGCCAGTACTCAGCCCTTAGCAGGCGACAATCAGCCTCTGCAAATTACAGGACGGTCCAACAGCACTTCCCTTTGCTACCCCACACACTGAATAGGCAGTTTTAAGGCAGGAAACTTTCCCATTGTGTGCAAGATTACCAGGCATAATTTTTCTTCTCCTTAATTGTTCTTTATGAACATTTGTAATAGCTTGATTACATGGAGAACACAAAAGAGTGATAGACAGATAGATGGTGGCTTAAGATTTATGAATCCTTGATGTTTATAGCATATGCTATGCACAGAAGTGAAGAGTCAAGTGTATTTTTTCCATTCACCTTAGCAGTGCAGTGCAAGGAGATGAAACACCACAGTGGGCTAATGCATTGCCCAAGTAATTTCTTGATTCCTCAGTTCAGATTGTATTTATCTCATAATCACCAAGTATTTAATAGTGCCAGTCTGTTCCCCACAGATATTTGGCTACTTTATGAAATTATGGCATGAATTTGGCAGGATTTGTTTAAACTTAGCACAAAACATCGTGCACAGCCTGCTAAAGAGCAGGATGTATAAGAAGGCTTGCTAGGTTTGCTAGAAAAGCATTATTACTTTATGCCACTATGAAATGTTAACTGTACACTGCTTTTACTATAGCATAAAAAACATTATTCCTCTCTCTGGGTTTCACTCTTTTTGAAATAACTTTGAGAGCTTTTGAACACTATAGTAACCCTGCAGCCAGGTAGGAGAATAATGAGTTTGGAGATGATGATCCACATCTGGCTGTGAACAAGGTGTTTTAGAGGATGTCTGGGAGTCCAAGGGCATCTCCCTGCTCAGAACAGAGTCCTGGTACTTGGTGATTCTACAAATGTGACATTTCTGTAGTGAAGGGCTGGGGTAGGTGGGCAGAGAGGAATCTCCCTTGACTATACGTTGTGAAGGTCATATGGTGATGTGCCATAAAGTGTACCCGCAATATTGAGTGGTACAGTGACTAATGAACAGGGACTCCACAGAGTGTGGAAATGTTTTATAATATTAAATTTTCAAGCCACTGACCTCCCAGGGTAAGTCAGTGAATGAAAGCCTGTGAACGCCCATTAAGGTAAATGAGCTTAGGTTGTGTGGTCATGGGGTTAAGCACTGATGAGTTTGCAAGCATGAGACAAGACGTAACTCTGCAGCAAATATTTAACTCATCTGGAGAGAAATACTGCTTCATGTATTAGTTATTAAGTGCATTTGACCTGCTGACACAAGCTTTTTGAAAGCCAATAGGTGCCACAGAAGAGAGATCCCAACAGTTCAAAAGCCATCATCTGACAAACTGTCTTTTAAGTGTCTCATGAGTAAGAGGAATTGTAACAATCAGCCCCAAATGCTTGTATTTTTCTATGAAGTAGTTCTTCAGATAAAGTCCCTGTTCCCTCATCCAAATCATATTGAAAGCAATGAAAAGGTTCTCGTTGGTTTAATTCGTCTTATGGTCATGCCCTAAGAGAAGAAAGATTTGTGATTTTATTGATTGCAACCTCAACAATAAAGATAATGTACACAGTAATAAGCATTTCTAATTTTAGACTACATAGACTGTGTGGTAAATATCTGTGAATAAGCTAAATGCTTCATTTTCTCTATTAAATTGCTGTATGAGTACTAATAACCACATGCACTAGTTTTACTTATTTGGTTATCTATTCAAAATAATGGGTTGTGGTGGATGAGCTTTATAACACCTTTAATTGTTATGTGGAAGCTCAAGTTGCTGCAGCAATAAAGAATTTAACTCAAAGTGTATAGCTGTTTAGGGGTGGCAAAATGAAACCATAAAAGCAATGAAAAAACACTTTCTTTTTTTTTACCAGTAGACAGTTAAGTACATTAATCAGGACTTCTATCTGCATGGAGTATAACTGTAATGCAAATAATAATAATAATAATAATAATAATAATAATAATAATAATAATAATAATAATAATAATAATAATAATAATAATAATAATAAAAAGACCCTTCTCAGTACTGACACAAAAGAAAAGATCCATCTCACATGGAGGAAGTTATGCATGCTACACACCCTGTTTTCCTGGAAAATTTGTTAGGGGAATCAGGTTTTTCCATTAAAGCACAGTTAGCCTATGAATGACTGTTGAATAGCATTTCATGCAATGTATTTTGCTGGTATATATTTTACCAACCATGCATATATATGTTAGACTTTTAAAATCCATATATAAAAATGAGAATAAAAGTACTCAGACAAATACAAATAGACATAGTGAAACCAGGAAAAAGACTAATTGAAAAGGCACAGCCTTAATTACATTATCCACAGAAATATATATTATAGATATTAGATATTAATGTATATAACATACTGGGGGGAAGGTTCAACTTAAATCTCTATTTCAGCTGTACAAATGAGGAAACAAATTAAAGTGGGGAGAGGAACAGGAATCAGTCTTCAGTTTCCACTGAAAAAAATTTAACAAGTTCAGATGTATAGGTGAAGTCCATTTTTATTCTGTGATTTTCATTCTTTATTTCCAACTTCTTGTTTTGGGGGGTTGGGGAGAAGTTGGACAGGCAGAGCACCAAGAAATGTTGTAATACTCATATCTGAGGACTTCTGCTCCCGAGCCAGTGATTTTTTTTCTCAGTGGTTCTTCCAGATTACTGGAAGACCTGGTGAGATGTTACAGTGCTGGGAGTCCTGAAAAAGTGTGAATTATTGACCTGATAGGCTGTGAGTGCAGCTAAAGTTTAAATCCTTGTCACAAAGAACAGAAATGTCTTTTTTGGGGAAGTTTATGGTCTATTGAGCTAAGGTAGCCTCTGGCTTTGTTTCTACAATAACTGCCTCATCCAACTCATTCAAGTCAATAGGGGATTTCTCACTGATCATAAAAGGAGAGGAAAGGGCCCTAAAATCCTCAAAGTAAGTGTCTTCTGAATTTTTTGTTGACAGCTACATTTCATGAAGTGGCTGGTTTATCCACCTGGCAAGAAAAATAGCTTATTTTTTAAAATTCCCTCCTGACCCAAGAAAATCAGAAAAAAATTAGAAATATAATAGGAATTTGCAAATCAGGAATAGCTTTGCTCTTTCTTCGAGAAACTTCAGAGTTGAATGAAAATGTCCTAACATGGTTCATACCCTGTTCACACCAAACATTAACAGGACTTGATAGGAAGAACAGCTGATCCCTTCTGAGCACTCAGTTCACAGGACGCCCTCAACTTTGCATGAAGGAAATGTGATGCCTACCAAAGCAAGAGGGACAGAATTGGCTGCTGAGAAGGATTCTGGGCTGTTGAAGATGGTAACCATCTGTGGCATTACAACTCTGCTCATATTTCCTAGCCTTACAGAAGTCTTTGTTCTGCATAGGCTTGAAATAATAAATGGTAGAAATTATATATCATTCTTACTGTAAAACGGGGACAACTATTTGTTACTCCTAGAAATGGTTTAATTCTAACTGGATGACACTGAACTCCTGAAATCATGTTCATTTTTTGTCTCTGTTATAAAACCACCTTGAGTTTACACACCGCAGAGTGAAATATTTTATCATAAGTATAAGCCTACTGTGGGTGGCTGTGATTTAAAATATCTAATCACCTATAAGGTCTGAGTGCATGCCTGGCAGAAGCCAAAAAGCCGTCTTCTAGTCATCTCGTTTTTTTATATCTCTAGCTGAGAGGTAATAATAAAAGCATATTTTGTACTTTGAAATTATAACTTGCCTCTGTATTCTAGCCAAGCCTGAACTTATCAGTAAACAAACATAAAAAAGGCAAACAGCAGTACTGATTTGTGTTATACATTGTGGAAGTCATTAACTATGAGTCAGGTAGCAAAACTTGTACGTTTTCTCTTTGACAGTGATGACAATTTAATAGTATTTGACTCTGCTGAGTTACATGGAGCATCCTGCAGCTATGAGAGAGGTTGTTTATCAAAATGATAAACATGTTTTCATTTCCTCCTTGGCTGCATGTATGTGATCAGAAGTCTAAGGCCATCAAGAATTCACTTATTCTGGCCACCAGGCAGACATTAAGCTATTCAGGACCATCTGTGCTTGAAATGAGTTCCACTTAATGGACCTTCCTAGGGCAGGTCAGTCATAATGAATGCATGTGTGCATGAATGCATGAGCAAAGCACCGCTTAGGTGAGACTTCTTGGGTTGTTTGGCAGAGGCACAGACGGTTGATAGATAAGATATGCCTTTCTTTTTGGGGTCATACGCCCAGCGATTTTAGAATTGAGATCCTCTGTTACATTTGCTTCTATCTTATCGTCAATGCACCATGCAACCTAGTCCAGTTGAAGGTTGTTGTAAGAACTTGTTCGTGTAACTTGCAAAAATATAGTGATGCCCAAAAAACTTCATAGGCTTTGCTGGTCAAATTGTGCCCTCTGTTATACCATATGCAACCCACCATGGGAATAAGAGCGAAGGAAATCATATGGACCAATTTTATCAACATTTCCAGACAGCTCATTAGGACTATTACTAGTTTTGATAGCTCTATTTATTTATACACCTTCAGCTAGACAGTCTATGCTCCAGTGTTATCATCCTATTTGGGGTCATATACCCATATGTTATTCTGATAAATGCTAAAGTATATGTAGATGTTGCTAGGCCTAAGAGATCAGAGAAAATTTTAAACAGAATTAAAGTTCTCTAGACTTCCAGGAAATGTTTAACAACATGACAGTAAAAATTCTTCAGACTCTTGAAGACTTTGTGAAAAAGAGTTTACAGAAACTAATGAGTAAAAAAATTTGCACCCTTGCTACCTCATGTCTTTATAGAAACATCCTAGAGAAAGAAAAGACAACCCTGTGATAGCCATTTTTACATTTGCTAAAAAGAATTCAGATTTGGGGGCTGCAGCTTGAAGAGTTTGAGGTTTGAATAAGCTTTGGAAACTTCCCAGGTGTAATTAATACATTCATAAGCTTTAATCAAAATGTTTATGCCAGCTAATGTGCCAGAACTACAGACTACATTGCACTCAGGGGAAAATACTATACTTTATTTTACTTTATGAAATAATAAGCCACTACTATGTTACTTACAAAATAATATTCCTACTTCTGACGAGAATATGTAACAGATGAAAAAACAAAGTCCCATGCTAGTCCACAAGCCACTTCATAAGCAAACAAATAAAAGACTCTTACCACAGTGCAATTACACTTCAATTTTTGTTTTACATATAATCCACTGACACTCTATCTGCTCCAGAAGGAAAAAGATCAAGCTTACAGGAGGCATTTCTGCACACATAGAGTGACAATGGCTGCAAAGCAATCAGACAAGACTTAGAGTTTTTACTTATTTTTATAAGATCAAGGCTAACTGCACCTCAGCTGCCAGAGTGCCACCAGTTCCAGTGAAGTTACAAAACAGCTGAATTTGGCCCATGAACTTTAGGTAATGCAAAGGAACCACCAAAAAACAGACCCAAATATAAAAAGTTAGCAGTAAGCCATACTTAAGTCTTTCCCTTTATGATAACTGATACAAATAGATAATTGGCTACTCTTTATATATGGAGTTACCATGAGAAATTGTAATGCACATGCTCTGCAAGACCCCTGGTTTTATACTGCATTTTTTTTTTGCCAGTGGATCAGATTAGACCGCAGTAGTCAGTTTCCCACATTTATATTTATATTTTCATTAATATGCGGTATTTTCATTGGTCATTATGTGGGATAGATATTATTTTCAGTTTGAGAAGACTCTATGCAACAGCAGCAACAGAAGCAATTCCCACTGTGAGTCATTAAGTTTTAGGTTAGGATATTATTTTCTCAGATGTTGTTGCTATGAAAGGATTCTGGAGATGCAGGGTACCTCCTCTAAAGGAAATGCTATTTGTTTACAGAAGGCAAGTAGATCATGAGGAGTGTGGCTAGCGAAATCTGGTTTCCTGTGGGTTTGCACCTTGTGATTCAATTCAAAATCCTTTTGAGCTTCTTCCTATGTCTAGGTCACTTGAAAGAGTACTCATGGAGTTCAGAGTTCAGCCAAGAGCCCTTGGAACTTTTTCCTGGTGGTGGTACAACATTCCTCTTCGGTTCAGCCCTTGATTCCTGTATCATTGATACAACTACCCTATTTTGAGCAAGACCAATAACGTTACTGTCTTGGTTTGTGTTGACTCATTGTACACATGGTCAGTCTGGAGAAGAACTGCTGGACAAAGCAGGCCAGCTACAGATGGAAATTAATTTTATACTAAGCCAAAGTTTTCATGGATTCTGGAGTCAGAATTCATAAGCTAAGAGAGGCAGTGTGCATTCAGCACAGCCATCTCTGATATTTATGGTGCTATAAGCTAATTTTCTAAGAGCAGTTTCTACAGAAAAGGCCATTTTCATGAAATCAAACTTTTCTACAAAAATCTATAACAAAAGAATTTCTAGAGGAAAATAATATCTTTAAAATATTTTATTCAACAGAATGTTAATATTTCATTTGAATACTAACTCTTGTGTTTTTTTATTTGTATTTTATTTCCCATTCAGTATAATAGAGGAAGCAGGGATATGTAAAGCTCTAATTAGCACATGGATTTGTAGTCTTTTACAGTTTTCTACTAATGCTCTCTGCCATCAGCCACAGGAGGCTTTTTATCCAACAGATTTACAGATTCTTATACTTACACCCAGAATAGACTCCGATCCTCAAGAACCGGTTTATTCACAGAAATGAAAAATAAGTATTTTTTGTAAAGGAGAAATGGTACAGATTCTACTCTTGAATTCACAAAGAGAACCCAGAGCACACCAGTGTATGAGGTGTGGGTGGATCTAGGGCAGGCTTATGGATTTCCATATCAAACCAATATACACACTAGAGAATAGGTCTTTTTACCAAAGAGCCTTGCAAATTGATCTCCTGAGAAATTTGCACAGGACCTTATTCTTATGCACATTTTAAGAAAAATCTCTTAAAGATGAATCAAAGGAAAAATGGTATCCAGAAAAACAAGGCAGTCCGCTAGCAGCTACTGCCTCTGGCACATTGCATCTCAAATGGTAGTGCAATAACCAACATAGGCTGAAGTATTCAAGAGGACAACAAGGCAAGAGTGGATGGAGAGGAATGTCGATGAGGAATTTCCTTCTAGCTGTTACTGAAGCAAAGTTATGGGTAGTTTTAATTAAGATTTTGCATGCACGTGTGCAGTATACACACACACACACACACAAAAGTGCTAGAGTTTATGAGAAAAACCCACCTCTTGTGCCTGTATGCTGTCCCTGACAGACAGCAGAGTGAAAACAATCAGGCAAAGCTGTCTGCAGAGGGCCACACACATCCCCCATATGTTTGATTGTTTTTTTGTCACAGGGAAAACTGAAGGTGAACTGTATTAGGTACTAATAGCATTTTCGTATTGATGAACTACAAAAAACAGATATGTAACCCATGAGGCAGTCAAGAACCTAATGTTCTTTCAGTGGGGATCTTCAGTCTTTTAATGAGATTCTTTTTACTTCAAAGGGAGATCAACTCACAGCAACTGTGAGAAATGGAGGTTAGAAATTAGAAATTTTGGTGGGATTTACAGCTCTGGAATGCCATTAAGGTATGTGTATGAAGAGGCAGGACTTTGAAAATTCAGAAAGAGAAGAACATTATTTTTGAGAAATAACTTAAATTCCATATCAAAAAGTAATAGACATTATGACTCAAAATTTCATTGACTTTCAGCGAGATATGACACTCCTAAAGGTCTATATCACTTTTAAATGGGATTTCTTGATCTGAATTATGTAGGACTAGTAAGGCTGAGCATAAAATCAGGAAGTATCTTTAGAAAAATCTTGCCCTTAGTCATTTGGGTGGTTTGGAAAATTTAATATTTGTTATGTCAGAGAGTCTAAAAAGAAAAAAAGTTTGGGCAAAATAGATGTAATATGCCTGCATTCAAGCAGTGCTCCTTCTATAAGTTAAACTGCAGGCAGCAATATAAAACTAGAGATTAAAAAGACCTACTATGCTATTCTGATCATTGCTTTGCAGCTGCACAATTCTTCCCCAGAGCAAATTTTCTAGGTAACAAAACTGTGGAGAAATGAACATTGCTGCTGCTGAAGAGAAATGAACATTTCCAATACTGGCATCTCCAGTTTCTTGCCAGAGCACAGTGAAAATCCAAAGTGCAATTAGGCCTGAAAATATGGTAACAACAAAATTTGTGTGAATCACAGAATATTGTTCTTGGGGCTTCAAAATATTGTTCTTCTAAATACTGCCAGCAAAAGACAGCCAAAGAATAGATGTTAAGTTAAATGAGTCTTAGAACAAAGAAACAATGAAAGAAAGATAGGGTAACTCTTTTCAGATGGAATAATTAAATTGATAAGAAATACGTGATTTAGACACAGCTACGGATGAGAAATTAATATAGAAATGTGCATGAGAAGTCATTACTACGAAAGGATTTAGAAACTATTCTGTGTCATCCGTGTGAACACTGTTTGGTCTTGCCAGAGTCTCGCTCTTGCCCAAAAGGCTTTTCCTGAGCTCCTTGATGTTTCCAGATCTCTAAAACTGCCTAATCCTGTTATTAAATGCCTTTATCTTCAGCCTACTCTCCAAATTGGGAAACTATATTACATTTCCCATCACCCTCAAAAGAGACCCAAAATTGCTTATTAAACTCATAACATATCCTTTATTGTTTCATATGATACATGAAAATTTCACACCTTCAGGATTTCTCTTAAATATTCATAAATAAATCTACTGATTACAAAGGTGTTCAGCACTAACCAACTTAAAAAAACAGGCTTTCAGTCAAGACAAAATGATGGAGGGATCTTAAACTCTTGTGGAAAAGAAGAACAATGCTTTTCTATACAGTTTGTCTTTTGATATGATTGCTGCAGATAAATTCAGCCCCAGATAATTTTATTCATTAAGGTGATCAGCCTATGGAGAGTCTATGATGTGTTTATTGAGCAAGTAACACAGTTTATGGTAATGCTTTTGTTATGCTTTAGAAATGTGTGAGGTGGTTTTTATGAAGTGGTTAGATAAGGAGTGGTGAAAGTAACGGGATCCATAAAGAACGTACAGTGATGAAGAGCTAGGATTGCAGACACACTACAGACAGATTGATACAGAGAATTATAATCAATGCAGAAGCTGCATTAATCTTCCAAAGAATGGCAATAAATAAAATAACAAGGAGGAATTGGACTAAAAGATTTTGGCCAATGTATAAAACTGAGATGTTAGGGTGGGATCAAAATGTAGATGGTTTGAATGGGATCTCTTACAGATGGGTTGTTTTGCTGTAGAGGCAATAACATTTTTGTCAATGGGGTTGATCATGTGTTACAAAATCCACGAAAAGGAAAACAAAGGACCATAAGTTACAGCATATGTAATGAAAATGTCACTGTACAGGTGCTGTGTGTCACGGGCAGCAGCAGTAAATTCTATCCTCTGCTGCAACTAAGCAATGCCAAGCAATCATTTCTCAGTCATTTTTCAGTGGACAAGTGTGGCCATTATCTCATCCCATATATTCCTCGAGTCATTCACACCATGACCACCAACAGCTGGTCCTACATTTGAGTAGAAAACAATAACTTTGCCAGGAACTGACTGTACAATGGTACAGAAGGACAGAGGATGGAATTGCAGGAACAGAAGCGATCAGTTGTTTTTGTGTAGAAAGTGTTTTACACTGCATACGTTATCCACAGCAGAAGAACCTGGTAGTCTCCAGCCCAAGGAATTTATAGCACACTCATTATTGAACCTTATTTAGCTTCAAGCATATTCAAACACTTCAGTAAATGTTACAGACTGGATATGTGAACAGCAATATTTTAATTTTCAGACTACTATACTGTGGTTATAAATTAACAAGTTAAAAAATTTCTGTCTAAAAATAATCTATTTCATCCAGACCTAAGCACAATTAAGCTGTTGTACTACTCGTCAGGACCAAACTACATCTGAGGAAGAGGGAAGGAAGCAGAGGATGATGTGGGATTCAGACCTTACCGTTCTCAAAATTTAACTCTTCATTGCATCCACTTCTATGGGAAGCCTTAGTGGAAGGGCAGTTGCCTCTTTCTCACTAGAATTTTAAGGGGAGGACAGTGGTAATATTTTATTTCATGTTATTTTTTTTTCCTCTAATTTTCTTCTTTTTGTTTCATTTCAATGACATTCATCTCAAACAAAACATGTCTGACTTTCTCTTCTTCCAAACTACCTGAAACATTCCCCAACCTCCTTTCCCTTACATTTTTCCATAGTCACTATCCTGAGCTGCCTTTTTTTTTGGCATGATTCTCCATGTTTTGATGTCTCTCTCCTCCCTGTTGCTGTTGATGAGCAATATTTTATTTCCTGTCACCTTGATTTGCTCTGTCTTTCTGCTCCAGCTCTCAACATACAAGTCTAAGCCTGATTTATTCTGGTTCCCCTCTCTCTTTTTACCTTTTTTGTAAGTGCATTGATGTTTCTCTCTTTGACAATTTCTTTCTCTTCTCTCTTGAAACTCCTGGTGAACAACACAATACAGTACTACCTCCTAATAATTGATCATCTGGCTCCTGTTCAGATTTGTACTGCTTCTTTGAATACATGTGCAATTCAGTTCACTCTGTTCCCTTATAATATGAATAAAAAGGACTGCATACTTGAGCGGAAATACATGAAGTCTAGTGAGCAAATAATTTCCTACTTTGAAAGCAATGTATGATACATTAAAGCATTGACTTGAAATTCATATTAATTTATTTTTTATTAGTTAAACAGTAGCAGTGTGCAGGGAGCTCTGCAGTTAGCAGAACTAAAGAGGACGGGCAGAAAGTGCATTTATTTTTCTCTTTCCCATTTACCCTCGGTAATGATTAGTATTCATCCAAATACTATCTCTTAGAATTTGGAATTGAATTTTTTAATTAAAAATTGCTCTTTAAACATTTTTTTTCCTAAACCTTTTTGGTTAAAAACATTGACACTTCATTGGTAAACATCAATAAATTTCAATTCAAGATAAAATCCCTAGTCTTGGGGGTTGTTATATTTCATATAATTCAAGTACTTTTAGCTAATGATTTCCAGTTTCGTTTCTATATAAGTACTACAGCCAAGAAGCTTTATCCATACTCACATCCTCATTAAAAAGGGGAAAGTATCTTGAAAGTTGAAGCCCAGACAGAGAAAGACACAGGAAATTATTTGATCTATGTCTCTTACAATCACAAAGGAGTCATTTCACATTAAAAAAAAAAAAAAAAAATTAAACTTTTAGTCCAAAATAAACCAAGTGATACATTTCAAGGCAATCATGCAAAAAGAAAACAGATATATGCACATGTCCTTATACCTGTACTGCAACTTCTTAAGGAAAAGCAGCTAGTCTGATGTTACTGCAGATGCTGTGCTAACTACAGCACTGCATGCAAATGGTTCTCCTTCCCTTGATTCTTCTTCAACTTCTCCTGATGCATGTCCAGCTTTGTCCCTTTTTGAGCTAGTTGGAAAAACACTATTTCATTCAACCTCAAATATCTTAGGTTTAACTGCCATCCCACAGAGTTCATGTGCATCCATGCTGTGCAGCCCCAGGTGACCCGCACTGGAGAAACTACTCTAGAGCTCTGAACCCTCAGTTCAGCTACCCGAATTTCTAATCTTGAAAGTTTTGCATAATGTTGAATATAAACTGGGCTCTCATTACAAATAAACAAAATTAGAATTGCCTGCAAACCAGAAATAGGGCATCTCTGCCAGCTCTTTCTAATAGAGTGTTGAAAATTAGAAGCAGAAGAGGTCATCTTGTCCAGTCCTTTCCCAGTATCAAAATGTTTCCCTCTGCACACTCACGAGCATCTTGCTCAATTTATTTTCACATTATTTAAGCAATTGGGCTTCTGCTGGTGCAACAAGGGGATCCTTTGAAGATACCATTCTAGCATTTAATGTGATCTACCAGCAAAAAAATGTTCTGTGTTTTCTTTTGCTCAGTTTTCCTCATTAACCCTAATTGTAATGTTATGACCAAATGAACACAACTATTCCCTATTCTATATTTACAGATGTCAGATATGTTTTAGATGGTCATCACATGCCCCATCATCATTATCACCACTTAGACAAGCTGTGCATTTGCTGCTTCTCTTAATCTTTCCTCATAAGTCTGCCTCCATCACCTTAATTATGTCTACAGCTCTTCTCCACATCATTGACATCACTGGTACTGATGTTTTTAAAATTCCACCACATAACAATAACATTATTATTAACGGTAATAAAAATTCTGTGCTCTTAAATTGATGAATATTATTATCTCAATTTAAAGAGGAAATCTGCCCTATTTTCTCAACACAGAAGTTATCTTAGTCTGCTCTTCAGTACCGTTAACTAAAACATGGACAACCAACACAGCTTAAACAAGTTTCAAGAATGTTTGGGCATCAGTCTATAAAATCCTAGATACAAAGGCATTTATCTATTAGTGCTTAGGCACATAGGTACTATGGAGATAGACAAGGAATGAAAACCAAGAGATAGATAGAAACAGAGACAGATGCTATGTAATAGAAAATCTAGCCAACAATCTGAGCATGGAAGAGGAATGCCATATCTAATTGAAACGGTGCTCTGTGCTTTCCAGCAGTGTTCTCAACAAGGAAAGAAACTATTACCTCCTGCTCTTTGAGAAAATGCCATCACTTTCCCTTTTTTTTCATCCCCCACTGTAGCAGCTAGCAATTTCCCAGCATTAATACTTGAATACTTCTTTTCCCTAGATATATTAGTTCATGATTTTCTAGTTCCACTCACATTTTTCCCTGGGCCTTCAGATTTTTGTGATCCTTTATATTATGAGTCTTGGACTTCAGTGACATCTGTCATACTACATATCTTAATATCAACAGTAAATGGGCAGAGGCCATGTTTCCTATGAGCCAGAACCTGGACAGAGCCGTCCCCAAATATTTATTTTGAAACTTGAATGATGAAAGTGATTTTTTGCTTGGCAGAAAACTAAACTAGCACTTGCAACACCTCTACGGTCCAAAATGGAGTAAGGTGAACAGAGTTTTAAGCCCAGCCTGCTAAGATATCTAGCACTGCAAAGATGTGGGTTTCCTCTTTTTCTAAAGGGAGTCCTCTCCTTATTGCTACCAAACTGCACACTAACAAAGAGGGAATTTAACCCTGCAGCCAGGGAAGCTACTGACTTTCCACTGAACAAACAAAAATGTAATATCAGAAATACCTTTAAGGCAGGCTTGGTTGACAAACAGGTGTTCTCTCTGTAAGACAGTTTTCTTATTGATCTGTGCTAACATCTTGCAGAAGTGAACAATCTCATTGCCATGTCAAAGGCTAACCATCTGTGAACAAGTAATGCAGCCAGAAAATCCATGTTGCTACAATAATACCTTTAGGACGTGGGACTTATTTCAATCACCACAAAAAGAAACCCACAGAAAACATCTACAAAATTATTTTTCTGATAAATTAGCGTATCTAGAAAAATAATTTTGCTTACACAAATTTAATCTAAATAAATGAGAATAATTTACACACTATCATGCAGGTAAGATACTGAAATAATTGGAAAGTTCATTTATTTCATTTCCTCCTTTGATATTGCAATCACCTCACAGTCTCATGCACTGTAACCCTTCTCTTATTTAGAAAGTGTAATTCTCTCTGTGGAACAAATCACCTCTTCAATATCTGAATATATACGTTAATACTTTCAGGATCAGATACTTCTTTTCACATCAATAAACAATATTCAGTCATACTGGAACTGGAATTTTAGACTTAAAGACCATCCTGAGGGATTTTTATGCAAACACAGGATCATACTGAGGCAAACTAGTGAATTAATGGTGCTGGGAATCTAATGTCAGGACTTTCTCAGAACATAAGATGGTCTTCGGAGAAATTTTCCAGCTCAGTGAGATTGCACTATGTCCTAAATAATTGTTACGTCAGAAGACACTGAGGCTGCTGGGCACAAGTTTTGAGTGAGAGAATTAATAATCTGACTGCTCCCTTAAAAACTTGAACCAGGACCTTCCTTATATCAAGGTCATGAATGATTGTTATTGTTATTATCGTTATTATGATCTGCAATTATTATTTAAGAAGTCACATTGTACAATCTCTATCTATGTGTTACATGCATAGTTTTATCATTGAGAAAGGTAAGGTTCTGGCTAGATCTGGAAGGCTTAAATTTTGTCCTCCTGCTCACTGGTTATGCTCAGGGAACAGCTTCATGGAGTACCACCAGTGCAGCATCCAGAAACAGCTGTAGTTCCCATCCTCCTGATGATGACCTGCAAGGATGATGAGCTCATGCTCTCGTCCACCAAGGCAAGACTGTTAAGAGTGCTTGAGTGCAGTTGTTTCACTGGCACAGTTGAATACCAAGATGTTTGGCATAGATAGCAACTACTGAATTACAAATATCCATGCCTTCCCATTTACATCTAAGACAATGGTGTCAGTGCTGAGGGCACTGTGCAGAAAGCACATTGGCTTGTAACATTTTTGCTCCTGAGCTCCTGGTCCTGAACTGCATCAGAGACAGTCAGGGACAGAATCCTTAACCCCAAGACTTTTCAGCTCAGTGCACAACACAAGTGAAAGCCAAGATGGGAAGAGGCACAATGGGACACAGCTGTCCGAAATTTCCCATTCTCCTTTCCTGCTTTGTTCATTCATGTTTTTGTTGCAGCAATCAAAAGCCTATCATTCCCAGCCAATGTACGCAAGCCGTCTGTGAAGCCTATTCAATTTGTGCATAAATATTCCATTGCTTGCTGCTTTCCAAACAGATCAAATCTCCTGGGCATTTGTGGTCTCCTCCCCATTATCACTATTTTGTTGACTTGTTTCAGCTGAAAATTTGCACAAACTTGAAGCACTGATACTAATTCTTTTTAAACTAGGTTGGATAAAGAAAGTATTGTAGAGACTGATAATAGAAAAATCTACTGCAGAGAGCTACAACAGAAAATACAGCACTGACAGTAGTAATTCAGCAAACTCATGGCTCTCTATTCTTGGGCTTTTTCAACCCAAAACCTCAAAAACAAACAATTGGCACTTCTTGATGTATATTTGCATACTTGTTTACTTTTCAAAGTAATTAGCTTTTAAAGTATTACCAGGGAGCTGAACAAATGTACCGTATAGTTCCAAAAACAATACAAGAGAAACTGTTTGCATTTGAATGAATTTACTTTGCTGGTACCATGCATGTATCAGCTGAGTGAACACTTAATGTTGAACATTAATTATACAAACAAAAGAAATGGCACAAAGCTGTTGTCTTTGTTCATTTCCTTCCAAGATTAATCCTTGTTTATGTTACAAGTTTTGTGTCCTAAATAAATTACTAACTGTGACTGCTTCAAATGGGATGATATTTAAGATGATTGAAAATATGCACTGATCAATGCCCTAGACAAACAAGCTCTTAGATGGTGATGCTCAATCACTGACCCACACTCAGTAATAAATTCTTTTTATCATGCTGTGAATTTTATCAGATGGTCATCAGCATGATGGACTGATGATAGCTCTGCTCCCTTCTGGCCACTTATCTAACATATGGGCTTTCCAGTCAACTGCTCTTGGTTTTATGGTTTTGTTTCTGATCCTCAAGAGAGATTAAGCCCTTGGGCATCAGAACAAAGCAAAAAAGAGAAGTGTGAAACTGCACTGAAATGTCTTGAAGAAATACAGGTTTAGTTAAAGTGAATGTTTAAGCTAAACTCCCCCGATACTTTTGGTTGTTGATTCAAAAGAAAAAAAAAATATATAGAGAGAAAAGTAATTTTGGCAAAAGATGATGGCAATTGTCTTTTCAAAAGATGCAAGATTGCAAAAGTCAATAGGAAGAGAAGAAATAAAATCTCCTGTTTCAGCCAAATTCCCTTGGGTAAGAATGAAACAGTATCCTAAGAAAACTTCAGGCACTTCACAACTAGAAGACACCATCTCATCAAGATTATTTTCTGAGAAGTATCATCCACTGCTCTTTGTATCAATCCCATAAGGTAGCAAGGTCTAGTTCCTGGATGCCACCCTGCAGATTTTTGAAAGCCCTCCATAGAACTGGGCTTCACTAAACTGGTTACGAGGCCATGACATCCATCATAGCCTCACTCATTGTTTCCTGATAGGTGGCTTTGGTCTGTGTGCAACAGGAAATGCAAACTTTGAAGAGCTTAATCAGGTTGTAAAATTCATCGCCAGATGATTTAGGGACATTCACAGTCACAAAAAAGTCAACCTTTCTACCCAGTTTCCCACCATAAAACCAAGCCAGATACCACTCATACTCTTTTGTATGCCATAAGAATTGGAATGAAGAAAAACAAAATACAAGTAGCCTATTTCCTCTAGGCAAAGAAGATAGCAGTGTTAATGTTCTTCATGGAACATTATGGAATGTTCCCTCATGGAAGATGCTCAAATACTATAATGGTGAATGCCAAATATAAGCCCATTAGAAAAGGGACAGGATTCTGTTTTGGATAATTGCATTGCACTTAAATTCATGCTGCAGATGAGTACACCCATCTCTTCACTCCTGGAACTACATGTATCTTGACCGTGTGGTATCATGTCCCACCCCAGAGAAGACTGCACTGTAGCATAATTCACAATAGTTTTATTTCTTACTCCTTTGCATGAGGCAGAACACCTTTTATAAAGCTTACCTGGCAAATAGACTTAACATATCCTGGTGTGGTTTCACTTAAATTAATACAGTCATATAAAGAAAATGCTTTCTTTCTTATTTGTAGAGGTCAGATTTTTAATATGGAAACCATTACTAGAGAAATGTAAAAATTAGGGCTTATAATTCATTAAAAATTCTCAAATTAAAAATTTAAGCTGGAAGAAACTACACATATATCTTCAAGTGAAGGTTCATAATTCTGTGTTTAAAAAGCTTTTGAACATACTTTTAGTCTCTCAGGAACACTAAATGACAGTTATAAGGGCAGCTGTTACATATGACAGTCCTCTGAACAGCTGATCTGATCTATAACAGCAATTCTGCGGCTCTCAGCCTTCATACAATGTCAGCACTCAACTCCTGTGAACAAGACGGTTCTCCACTGACCCTACTAGCTAAAGGAATAACTAAATCAAGCTTTCACACAGTAGCTGTTGATTTTGGGTGTCTAGTTGGAGATGTGCTAAGAGACCCGAGTGCTAGAAAAGGTTAAAGATAAATATGCTGAAAACCAGGCATCTTTCAGATTTGGCCCCAAAATAGAATCCTCCAAAATCACTTGCTATTCTGGAAGGTGTTTGCCTTAGGTCTGACTTTATTCATAAAGAAGCCAATAAACATTTTTTAACAAAACTCAGTAAAATAAAAAGTGAATAGAAGAGGACAAAAAAAAAGCAACTCCAACTTTTTGAAGCAACCCTCAAAGCCCCATAAAAGGAGATTAAATTTGTCCAACTGCAAAACCCAAATATTAAAATGGTGGTAAATAATATTAGTTAAGAACAATATTTGAATGTTTCTAACCAAAATAAGAGTGACTTTCTAGAAAATACTAATATTAGAAATTCTGAACAAGAGGTATGGCTTGAAATGATGTGTAATCAGAGTACTGCTATATGTCAGGGAAATACAAATTTTCACTGGACTTATGACAGACTATGTAGTTGAAGGTGTAAATAACAGAGACTTTCTCACACAAGGCAAATGAACTGGAAGTCTTCCATGATTTCACACAGTGGTCAGACAAGAAAATGGGAAAAAACTCTTTTAAGGGTTACTAAACATAATCCCTGAGTCACAAGCCAGTGAAAACTGGAAAGGTCTAGGCGGAAACTCTCCCTATTTGTTTATCATTCCTATACTCTGCCTTAGCTTGTGCTGTGACTGCTACTGAAGACAAGATGCTGGATTCTTTGCTTGACCCAGTATGGTTGTTTTTGTATTCCCAGAGATGGTCTCAATATCCCAGTCGTCAGTATTCTAATCGTCTGAAAATAGTAACCCACTGCAAAGTATCACCAAGTTATTTATGACACATATTCCTAACGTAAATCATGTATTGGGAATTTCATATCCCTTAGCAGGGCTTGCATTCCCATTATTTGTGCTCTTATTTAGAGCCAATCTCCTTCACGCTTCCATCTCCTGCATTCTCTTTCTACTCAAACCACATCAGTTTTGATGTGCTCTCTCAAAAGAAGACTTATGCTATGAAATGCTATCAGACGTACACACTCGAAGTTTTATTTATTTCATTCGTCATCTGACAGGCTGCCTTGTGGAGCCTTGTCCAGAGTCACTGCATCAGGATAGAATAAGGAAGGAAATGTCAAAGTTGTCATGCACATTTCTCAATTCTTTGAGTTCTACTGCTAGCCACACCTTCTCCAAAACTTCTTTGTGCTTAGGCTTCAAGCTAAAGATGAATCTCACATGAATCTGAGAAATCCTCAGAGCATCCCAGGTTCACTGCTAAATGGCCCTTAAATATGTACAAACCTAGAACATAAATTCTGCCAAACTAGATCAGAACAATTGTCCATCATCCGTTCTGCACTCATTCTGACAGATGAAACACAAAGTGCTTCAAAGGAACATTAAAAAAGACCATAAATGGGACAATTACAATATAGCTTGCTTACACACTTACATTCTCAGGAATAAAAGCTCCTATTCATTTGGAAGCATTTTTAATCTTAGGCAAATTCATTATGTTCAGATGATCCAGCAAAATATACTTATTATTTTACGTCCCTTGTACTACTGGTACACCGTGCATTTTACATACATTACTGTCGCAGTATCCCAACCCAAATCAGCACAACTACACACTGTATTAATAAATATTTTAAACCTGGTTCCTTACGTCAGTTTCAGAAATTTCCTGAGTATCTGCACTCACTCATTAAGAGAGCTGCAAATATAACTATTATTCTGTGTTCCGTTTCATGCCTCTTCATGAGTTTTTCTCTAATGTATGTGGTTACCAACACATAAATTTTTGCTCATATAAAGCTATTTCCTTATATCTCAAACATATTATGTGGCTCCTCTTAGTTTTCACTGGTGCTTTGGTTTTGATGATAGAAGGGGTGATGTGAATCCATCAGTAGACACATCTTAATTTCTCATAATTACATTCAAGAATACAGCCTTTAATTCAGCATTTCCCAACCCATTTTTATCTTAGGGTGCTGAAGCAAGCATTTAAATAATCACCAGTTTAGGCACACCTATTTCACTTTGACACATTTTTTTCCAATCACCAATGCTTTCATAATAAATCACCTTCTGCAGTTTCACCAGACAGGTGGCTTTTCCCTCACCACTACATGAGCAGTAGGTGGCCCCAGGTGACTCACCCCTGGGACTACTGTAGCTCTGCTTTCTAATAATTCTTGGCCTCTTTCTCAATTTTCTTCCCATCCTCTTGGGCTTGAACTCCTGCTGTGCTATTCTGCAGTCTCTGCTAGCCCCCAGAAACAATTCACCGCATATTCCCCTGAGTGCTCTTGTCTCTCTGCAGTTTACATCTTGACAACATCACCTTCCCTAGTTCTTCACTTACATGATCCTTCACAGATCCATTATTCATTTCCAGAGCACAATGTGGCTAACCAGATCACACCTTGGATCATTTTAACTATAGGGCAGTGAGCAGATATACATGCAGTAAGATGAATCAAGTCTTTGATTAATTAGAGCCCAGTACTGTGATAGACATCCACAAAGACTAGCTTTAGCCCAGAGATGATAGTTTAAGTGTCACTTTAAATGCCCATATACCTCCACTGAATGTAAAGGCAGAATAATGCCCCAAGGTTAAAATTAGCCTTTGTTATTTTCCTTCTGTGTACACATTATTTATTTTATCTTTCCTCCTTTTATCAACACTGAAAATCACCTCTCCTTATACTACCAATTCATCTAGTTTTCTGAATTCCTGTGAAAGTCTTTGCCATGTTCTCTATCACCCAAGACTGTCAACTGTATCAGTCTAAGTCAAGTCTCTCTATGTACTTCATAAAAAATTTTTTTTATGAAACACTTTTCCAAACTTGCCAGTTCATTATCCAGACTTTTAGTAAATCTAATTTATGGTAAATACATCTCGTAGTGCTGAGTAATTAACATTAAAGATGAGATATAACTGTAACAAATACTTCTGTGTACCTCTGGAAATACTTGGAAGTAGTGTTAGCACATTAAAGGCATCACTGAAGATAATTCCATTATTTGCACGTAGGCACCCCCACATGTACACAAACTATTATGTGAGCATTATTTCACTTTACTTTCTCTTGGTTATCCAAAGATAAGGAGGTCTTAATTTAAGACTGGCCTGCACGCAGTATGAAAAAAAATTATATTACAGCAGGGACCACATTCTACACGTACTTTTTAGCAGTCAGTAGTCATGCGTATCAGCCTGTAAAAACTTTGGATGTGCATGCACAGGGTGGGCAACTGTGTGCATCAGCATCCATCCAGGTCTGCAACCATCAGTGCTGAGCATGCCCGACCATGGTCTGTGTGCAGATATAAAGAGGTTTCCATGTTATACTCATAGGGCCTATTACATAAAATGTGTTCATCAGGGATGAGCAGTTCATTTTCCTAATTTTTTTCAGAGCATTAAAATATGTTCCGTAATATATTTTTAGCTCAGTTCATTAAATACATGCACAAACATGCTCACATATCTATAATTCAACTAGGCTACTCTTACAGTTTTGCTAAGCAATATTAAACACTACGTACTGCATATTTTGTGTTCTACTATTACTGCCATGAGCTTCACAAACTTAATTGCCAGAGTGACAATATTTCAGACAGAGTTGTGAATTGAGACCATTGTTGGAAGGCTATGTGTTACATCTGAAGTGGTGGAGGGCAGATATTTGATATCAGGGGGGTTGTGTGGAAGTGTAAGAATTTATTCATGGAAGGCCAATTCTGCTGAATATCATCCATGCCTATGAGGCATTGTATGTCACTGAGGGATATGTCAAGGTCATTCTATCACACTGCTTGATTCTTGATGCCAATCATCAAAGAGCAATTGGAGAAAAGGCAAAAAGCTATCACCTTTGTATATAGTTTTAAAAACATACTTTAGACTGTGGATAAGAGATGCTGATTCTCTTTCCCAAATACAGTAACAATTTAATGCTCTTATGCTTGGGTCTTTTCACAAACTAATTCTTGTCCACTTTGATTTTTCCTTTGATTGCACTGGTCACACGCACATCAGTTTAACTGAACAGCAATACTGATAAATATCTGTAGCACTCGACTCAACTTCAACTTCTCAGTCCCAAGCTAGTTGTTGCATATGGAGTGAGGAGGTATGTTTTCATTCCTATATCTACTATCATCAAAATAATTATTGGCTGTCTAAATAAAATTCACAAGTAAAACAGAAGGGAAAAGCTGTCTCTTTGATAATACAGTAGAATCAATAACAATAATTAACCAATCAGATGATAATAATATACAGAAGTGGAATGGAGAAAGAAAAAAAAGCTGAAGTTCAGATTCAGTGACATCAGGAATTTGCAGAATATAGACATTTCTGTCTCTAGCTCATCTCTCATTTTGAATTTCCCCAGCTATTCCAAAAAATCCACCAAAGTACCTTTCTAAGATGCTTCTCAAGAACTAATGTAGCTGAAAAGAAACCTAACTCATCAAGACAGCTTACAGTGGTAAAATTGACAGGAGTTTTCGTCCCTGTATGCCACAGAAAATCTCAAGGCAAAATCCTGGTCCCACAGAAGAAACTGGCAAACGTGGACAGGACTTCACTCTATCTGCTTAATGATTTAAACTGAAAACTGTCTTATTTATGGAACGTGGACTGCACAAAATTAATCTGCTTTCATTTTATCTGTGTAGCCTTTTTCCACTCTCTGGTGAAGGATTTCAATCTCTAAATGCAAGAGGGTAAGTGGAATTTGAAAGTTCATTTTGTGTAAATGTTCCTTCGTCCCCGGCTCTGGGCTGTAAATGATTCAATTACTGGGATATCATCAGAAAGTCTCTTAAGATTGTCCACCACATTCCCAGGAATCCAAACCTTTCCACCACATTCCCAGGAATCCAAGTATTTCCTCAGTTTTGTCACGTGGAAGTATCTTTCCATATGTATTAACTTCCAAGATTGGGTGGGTTTACTGTTTTAATTTTCTAGCAAAATAGTTTAAGGAAGAGAAAGAAAGGATGAAAGAAAATGTTCAAAGGAACATGCAACACCAGATCAATGTATCTCGTTTTTGAGGCTGAAGGGATACAGCCAAAAAACCTACTCTAATAAAGGCAGTGTTGCAACTCTTTACTGATTCTAAAGCAACACCCTGAACTGATGTGGATCAGTGTTTCCTGAAAACTTCAGTAAGCCCACAGTATTCTTATGACTTTTGCAGAAGATTCCCTTTTGATACCAAGCGTTAACTGCAACATAAAATATCAATTGAATTATGACCTGATTATTTTTGCTTGAGTAATGTAGACAATGAGGCTTTACTCCTAGTTACACTAATATTTAATCTGGAGTAAATTTAGTGCCTACTCTAACTATAAGCATGGTTAAGTGAATAAATCAATGCTATATTGCCATTAAGGCATGTTTCCTCCCACAACTTGTGGTTTCCTTTTACATGATGTATTTCTATTCTCTATCAGTAAAATGTTACACAGGAACAACAGAAACAACACCATAGTTGATGAACCTCCAATAATTTCATTTCAAAAGTATAAAGTCTTGTCCAAACCTATGGAAATGGTTATGGAAATAAATACATTGTTGTTTTCACTGAAGTATGCTAAAACTTTTTCCTCTCTCTTTCATTATATTGTCAACATACTAATGTGTGGTACAGTGTTTTCCTGTTCAGCATAAACCAGTAGCATTTCCACATAAATCAGTCTTCTAAACATCTTTGTGTCTTATCATGATGCCAAACTGAATTTAAACAATTGCATATGTCATATTTATTTATACAGAATGTATTTCAAGTGACTAACTAGAACAGTATCAGTAATATAAATTTAGCAAATTCTCAAGCTGCTGAGTAAGTCACTGTATCACAGGGCAAGTCTACCAAGTAACTTCAGCTCTGGGGCCCTCAACATCAGAAGGACACGGAGCTGCTCGAGCGGGGCCAGAGGAGGCCACGGAGATGCTGGGGGGGCTGGAGCAGCTCCCCTGGGAGGCCGGGCTGAGAGAGTTGGGGGGGTTCAGCCTGGAGAAGAGAAGGCTCCGGGGAGCCCTTCGAGCGGCCTCCCAGGGCTTAAAGGGGGGGCAGGAGAGGTGGGGGGGGACTCTGGATCAGGGGGTGGGGATGGGACCAGGGGGGATGGGTTTAAACTGCCAGAGGGCAGATTTAGGTGAGCTCTAAGGCAGAAATTGTTCCCTGTGCGGGGGGTGAGGCGCTGGCCCAGGGTGCCCAGAGCAGCTGTGGCTGCCCCCTCCCTGGAAGGGTTCAAGGCCAGGTTGGACGGGGCTGGGAGCACCCTGGGCTGGGGGAAGGGGGCCCTGCCCGGGGCAGAGGGATGGGATTAGATGATCTTTAAGGTCCCTTCCAACCCAAACCACTCTATGATTCTAACTAATAAAGCAAATTTTGCCCTATTTCTTCCCTCAGCAGACCCTTTTGTCTCTCAATACTTATCATGTGATCATGCAAGTTGGCATCCTGTTATTGAAAGCAAGTTCTGAATTAGTCATTATAATAACACCATTGAGATCCAATAACTAATGAGTTGTGTCATTTGCAGCTGAAACAAAGTGAAAATCAGGAGTTAACTAGGCAGCAATCAGCTCAGTCCCTGATGAGCTACATGTTCTCAGGAAAGACATTTTAGGTGTTCAGGTGACTACTTATAATGGTTTGATATTTTGCTTTCCAGTCCTCCAGCTTTAATATGGAACAGCTTAAACGTTACAGACAATTATGCATAAAATATGATCAAAGAGTGTCCTAACTGTGTCCATACCACATTCCAACTCCTTCACAAATTCCTTCAACAGCCCTTACAAAACTACTTGAAAGTATGAGTGAAGATAATGAACGCTATCTGTATATCATAACATTTGCTTTTTCAACTCTGCTGAAAATATTGCAGAAAATGGAAATACTTCCAAACAGAACATTGTTTTCCTAAGAAAATTCATATGCATGAGATATAAAATGTTGAAAGCACTTGGTCCTGCATGATGTATTTACATATTTGGACAAAATTATGCAACCATAATTCCCAAAGCTTTTTGAATAACACATCATGAACAACCAGGAAACTTTCTCATTAGACTCCTAACATCTAATTTTCATTAGAAATAAGGTTATGTAATCATGTGGTTTTAACACTGTAGAATTATATTCATCCCTACATGAAGAGTTCCATCACATCTCTAATGTTTACAAGCAGCGATCATTGCTAAAGGAAGAGCATTTTTAGCAATACGTATCCCACACTAACCAAGCACTAACTGCGTTATGAACAACTGTATCACTTCTTCCTAGTGACCTACTGTAGTCATCACAGTGCCAAGTAACTCTTTGCTATATGCTGAAATTTATTGTATTTTCTTAAAGGAGCAGTTGTTTGGCTGGTTGGAGACAGTTTTCTACCTGGATGAGTTAATAAAGTAACAGTGCATGGATTTATTTGAGAATGGTTATTACTACATCAAGAATGGCTGGAAGTTTCTTGGCAGCTTGTTTTATTTTGGAAAGAAAACATAGTTTCAGAAAGGACTTGATTCTTCAATTCCTTCACTTAGCTGTATGGTTGAGATTTTCCCTTTTTTACTACAAGAGTTGTTCAGTAATGCAAAATGTTAAAAAAGTGAGTGTTTTTTCAGTTGGATCCACTGCTTTCCAGCTCAAGAAAATGACTATTAAAGTTCATTTAGAACATGTCCAAGAAATAGTCTTATTATAGTAAAGTAATAGTTATATCTTAACTAAGAGAAAAAAAACCCTTGATCATGGCTTCTGTAGGGCTCACCCCCTTTATTATTTTAAGTCCAGATAAAGAACCCTGTCTCATTTAAGGTGACAGATGTCCTACATCACCTGGAAGGCTTCCTACAAACCTCCCTGCAGGACCTCCTTGTGCCTGGGCTGGGACTCTCTTTAGCTCTTGGTGTTTCCCAACACGGGTGAGCTGCTTCCCTAACCCTATAAACTCCCTTATGAGTAGCTTCTGAAATCACCTGGAGGGGCAAGAGATGTTGCCTCTTCCCCAAAATATAAAGTTGTTTAATGGCAACATGCACACAACTAATACAATCTTATCCCCAGGAACTTTATGAGATTATTGCATAATTTCACAAATTAGATATTTTAGATTCATCAGCATAACTTGCACCGTGTCAATTACTATAGAGCCTATTCACTAATTAAAATCAGAATGAGCCCTTTTGTTTGTGTTTTTTTTTTTTTTTTCCAGATGGAGCACAGTGTTTAGTCATCATTCTTCCCATCACAGGTGGCAATTCCATTTTCTTAGTGAGTACACTTCTTACTATTTATCTGCTGCTTTCTTGTTCCTCTATTTTTTTTTTTTTAATCCTAGCACTATCCTACAATTGTTCCTGGATACTGATGTCTCCTAGAGCCTTTGTTCCTTGAAAAGCCAGAAAATGCAGCAAGTAGTTGTTATAAATGTAAAACAAAATATGTAGCTACAGAATGATTTGAGAAATACCATCTCTGCTAAAGCTGAAGGAAACCTGTTTCAAGGCACCAAATAGCAATTATTATTACAATTTTCATGCAACTGTAGGCTTCATTATATTTGTTCAAAAGACCGAGAAATAGAAGATGATAAGAGGGTCATCAATTAATGCTAAATGATATTATCTATTTTCACCTATAAAATCAGAGACTGATTGTAACTTCACCTCTACAATCTTCTTTGAATAAAGTAAATAAAGGAAAATGAGAGAAATGTTATGTACTGACTTTGAAGCAGGGCATACTCTGTACTTAAGTGGAGATTATAATGCCATTTAAGGATGTATTTGCACATACTCAGTGTGAATGTCTCTAAAATCTGTGTACACGTGTATAGACACACACTTGTTTTTAAGTATATATATGCATAAATTTAAAATTCAATTGTATTTTCCTCAGGAGTCCCTGACTATCTTGAACAATATCTACAGTTAGCAGATAGCTTGAGGTGCACTTGAACAACTGCTCTGCCTTTACCTGCTGTTATTATCAGAAAACAAGAGGAAACAGTGATGTCTTCTACTCTCTATCTAAAAACACCACAGGCACTAGTAAGTGTTTGAGACCATCTTTGCTGGAATAACTTTCTTAATGTCATCTGGCACATTCTGACATTTACTGGCTATTTGCAAGTTAGGTAAAAAATTGAATATACGGATAATTTCCTACAATAAAATATTGCATTTTGGTGACAATACTGCTTCACAAACATGCAGATAGTAGAAATGATGATTTATTATGTTAATTAACTATTTCAGAGTTAATAACTGATTGGATTATTTTTCAGTTCTCTACTGTTTGAAAATACCAAAATCAGAATCCTGAAATGGATCCATAACTAATGTGGATCATCACAGTTATTATTGCTTGGTACGCCTACTTGATATAGCTCCAATGATTTAAAATCTGGTCCACAAAGCTAACATTGCCATAAAATAGATGCAGCATCTCCTGCAAAATTATTCCCTTTTCTAAGACAGTTTGGTGTTTCTCTTCTTCATTAGTGTGTGTCTTCTAGGTCTTTGTTTTAGCATGTCAATATATATAAAACTTATGTGCCTTATTTGGTTGTCATGTATTATCTACATGACATTATCAACATTGTCAAGCATTTTCTACCTGACAGTAGCATTCTGCACATTAGATCATGTAAAGCTTTTGACTCCAAGGGGATCTTTGAGCTCAGGTATAAACATATGCATTGTAACCAATCAAACCACCATGAAATGAATCCCTCTTTCTGTGTCATAACAGAGAAGAGAACATATGTTTGATTTGTGTGCAACTGTTTAGCATCTAGCCTGAATTCTTCTCATTTTCCTGGTTTGGACTACAATGGAAAATTCAGACTAAGTGCACATTAATGCTCTCATTCTTTGGCACAGGTTGAGATTTCTCTTTTCTCAGTCTGTTGCACAGTCCTGAGTCATGATTCCTTATTCTTGGTCTTCAATTCCCTTGTTTCTTTATTTGATCAAAGCCCAACTGTGTCACCTACAAATTAGTTGTGACAAATATATGCAGCAAATAATGGTTTTCAAAGATATTTCGGATACAGAAAGGAACAAGTTTTAGTGATGCAAAGGCTTTGTCTACTTTAATATTTCAGTCTGATCTTGCTGTTCCATGTATATACCATTATACAATTATCACCCATATGTCACTGAATTCTCATGTATTTAGTCCTCACTCTTTCACTCACACATACACCTATTTGCATGAGTTCCTTCTGTAGATGTAGTAACTGCTTTGTGCAACTGCAGTAAGCAATCTCATTTTATGTTTAGAAATGATCGATAGTAGAGAATTGTATCCATCTCCTGTCCGCATGTCTGTGGGTAATGCACAGACGCACACACCTCATAGCCTTACAGACCTCATTACGCATAATTACAAAGCATATTCCCTTGTATTACAATAAATATAGAAAGCAATCCATATTCATGTTGTTATATCAGGCAGTATGGATAAAATCCTGCAGCCCCACTAAGGTGATAAAGTCAATAGGATTTCTACTCAGTAAGAAATGAAAAAAAAAGACATCAGGAATTTGTCTGATATCATTAAGAGGTCCTTTCTGTATTACAAGTAAGGTGCATTATATTACCCACTGTTTTCAATTGCAGAATATTTTACAGTTTGTCATCTTACACTGCATTCTGTTTAGAAGTTCTTATTTAGCAGCTCTTGCCACTTTCAGATGGAAGCAATTGGATTCAGATCATGTGAAAATCTTTGAGGTGTTATTTAGGAGATAAAGAATTTGAGGGCTTATTGGAAAAAATGGATTTGATGTCTTTGCTTACCACACAGGCAAATGCTTTCTTTTACTCCTGTTTCCAGAGACAGACCTCCAAAAATGTACGAACTACTTAGGAGTAAGCTATTACTTATCACAGTCTTTGCATATATTAGAACATTAAAATCAGAGTGGTGCCAAAGACAGCTCTTGCACATTCATGTGGAAAGGTACACAGATGAGTATACATAGAGGCATACTATTACTTAAACTATTCAGTTAGCTGGAAAATTCATCCTTCAGTCCTAAATTGCCCCAGAAATTTGGATACATCATATTTCAGATGAATATTTTATATTACATCTTAAAGGCTCTTCACTACAAGAAGTAAAATAATTGTTATTAAATTCTCAGCAGATTACAAGGCATCTCCAGAACAGAGTGCAAAGGAGAGATTGGGCCTTTGTGGTGTGCAACTTACTGAGCACTGGGGAAGTGGATTTTGCTTTTTGAAGGATATTTGCCTCCAGCATAATACCAATAATGGAAATAATATCAGATCATATAAAGCTGAAGCTTTTATTCTCTATAGAACTAAGGAATGATGAGAGAAGTACTCTGGGAATTTTACCCTTTAGATTAAATATTTGAGTCATGAATGTCTGAGACAATCAGTTTCAGTTCTGAAATTACCTTGCTATCTCAAGCATAGGAAGAATAAAAGACACTTTCTGTATTACAATTAAGACATGGAAAATCTTATTTTCAACAAGATTTTATGCTTAACACAAGAGAAGAATTTATTTTAAAACAGTGCTTAGCCTTGATGTCAGCTTTTCTAGCACTAGCTAAACTTCAGCCTGTGCATTCAAGGAATGATCTGGTCCCCCCCTCACCCACTGCAGCCAGTTCAATAGAGACCTGCACCATTACCTTGCAAAAACATTTGGGAGCCCTGCTCCTGCCCGCACTGGATCGCTATTCACGGCACGCTGCCAGCCTTTGCAATGCGATTTCAGTCCACCAGCACAAATATTGCTCCTTTAAACTGACGCCACACCTGCTCACTGTGGCAGCCATCCCTATTTCCAGGGTGAGCTGCTGCAGCAGACACATAGCAGGGGGGCAGTTGAAACCTTTGGGGTACATCACAGGGACAACACATCTGCCAAATGTATATATAGGGTTATAGTGTAATATGGTACAATAATATGTTTGAGAAATGTATGTTACCTATTTATTTATGAATAAAATAGCTTACAAGCTTTCAAGCTTTTCAGGTACCTGAACCTGTATTGAAATTTTCCTGAGTATTAGACTTAATGAAAATGAGAGTTTTATCAGTAGTTTCTACAGACAGAAGTTCAGGGCCTAAATTTCCTCTTTTATTTTTGTTCTAAGGTTCTCCATGCACAACAACTTGTCAGTTCAGTTGAGATGCTGCATTTTTTCAAGTTATCTATCATTCTTTCTGCATCAGAACTAAATAAAGCTGCCTTGCATGCTTTTCTGTAGCAGCACATGTGCACACTAGCAGTCACATGACACTCACCTTTGAGTTTCTTCTCTGTTTACAGAATAAGCTCCTCACCCAACACCATTGAAACCCCAACCTGGCGCCTAACACAGCACAACCACATCCCCTGCCTGGGATGGGCTGGGAAGGACATCACCTGGGGTCCAAATGTTTCCTTGCCCTCTTGGAAAGCATCAGGTTGGCCACCAGCGTTCTGGGCAGCTCTCGGAGCCATGAGGCACACAGAGGATGTGTGTCCATCCCTGGCACCTGGGGAACCGTGGTGAGGCTTTCGGAAGTGTTTCACAGCTCTCAGGTCATGAGATCAGCAATAAGCAGAACACCTTTGACAGGGGTCTAATTTTTTTCCTACCGTATTGGAAGCTCAACATCATTAGAGAGCGAAATCCTTTTCTTTGTGTTTTACTGAAGTGTTTCAGGCTAGTGGACAGATCAGCTGTAGATGTTCTAAACAGTTTACCAAAGGCTTGTTCCTTAAAATTATACAAATAAACAGAGATCACATACATTTTTAGTTGTTTTTTTTTTTTGTTTGTTTGTTTGTTTGTTTTTGTTGTTTTTGGTTTTTTTTTTTTTTTTTTTTTTTTTTTTTTTTTTTTACACCAGCGTTACTTCTGTAAATTAGAATTTTCTCCGTCTTATAACTTCAATCTATAAATCTTTTATGAATTTTCTGAAGAGTTTCTGTGGTCTAAAACAAATGGATTATAGATGTAGAGATGATCATGACAGAGAGATTACAAATGTTTGCAGATTTAATACTATTTATTCTCAGGGATGCTTTACCAAGTACAAAGTAACATAAGACTAACATGTGGGTGCACATATGTTCAGAGGAGTACATCATATGTGCTTTCTTCACTATAAAGAACACGTTAGATGGTAGTTCTAAAGAAGTGACATAATCTTTATGTACATAAATAATGTTTTTTATAAAAAGATTGGCATTTTGAGTAAAAATGGAACAGGACAGAGGGGATTTGCCAGGTTGAGAGGGGAGAACTCAGTTCATTTCTCCAGTTCATTGACTTCTGCTTCAGTAAATAAGCTTATTCAACAGAGTTTACAAAGCTCAGCACTGAAACAGCTGGATGAAATTCTGTGACCTATATTACATAAGAGAATGGAATACATAATTCTAGTGACACTTTCTGACCTTAAAAATCTTTGAGTCAATGGAATAACTCTGTAAAAAAAGTCAAAGTTTCACACATCTTTTTAATGTTGAGTTCATGAACCTTGAAAAGATTAATTCCATGTATTCCCTTTTTTAGCTTTTCTTTTTTCCATTGTTCAGATGCTAAAGATGTTCACGTACATAGGAAATAAAGTCTAGAATTTGATGTAGTTGTATTTCTGCCTAATTCCCTGGGGTCAATATATAATACAAGAAAAAACTTCAACATGTCATAAATTGCATTCATTAAAATGATAAAGCAGAGGCCATTTATTATGAAAAAAGGAGAGGTGTATGAAATTTTTGGCAGTAATTGGGAAAAAACCTTGTTTTCCATAGTTACACTTGAGTTGCATGTATGGCATATTGGTGCCAAAGGGAGACAGTTTCACACCTCAGCTTCAAGTACAAAGGACTGAGTTTCTCTTGGACTAAAAGAGGCCAACAAAGATACTCCAGTGGCCTTCAGAGTTACAGGGGGATGACATGGGCTTGTGAGGTGGGAGGCACACTATACAGGGAGATACCCAAGTTGCTTTCTGCAGGGTCAGAAGGTAAAATCCATGACTATGAAGAAACTACAGAAAAATGAGCAAGAAAATTATTTGTATAAATTATTCTTCTCCAAAAGAACCATTTGCCTCACCCCAGAGGTATGGATGGGCTCAACACTCAAAGAGAAAAGGTTTCAAAACAGGAAGAGCAAAGAATTACAGTCAAAGAAGCAGTAAAATACATATCACTTGGGGATGACTGGGCTACTTTATGCTGAAGCTGAAGGTGTGGAGCTTTCGCCAAAGGCTGTGCAAGGAGTAAAAAATTCCACTCATACAATTAAGTAAACCCCAAGAAATAGAACCTTAAATCTAGTGGAACTTGAACAGAGACTAATATGGCTTGACAGAAAACTTCTAAGTGATTAGAGGCCTAACCAAGTGCTCTTTAGAGACATAATGATCTTTGGTAGGAAGGCCAAAGACCTTCATGCAGCACTTGTTTTCTACAACTAGTTGATTTGAACTATGTAAATAGAGTAAAATGTAAACTTGATTTATATATAGAACTCAAGTCCTGAATAAGTAAACAAACTGGACCAATCTTAGCACAGCTAGTGGAAATAAAATAAGCTTTCTGGCTTTAAGTTGAGCTTTTTTTTTTTTTTTTTTTTTTAAGAAAAGCAAGCTGCAGGTAATAATTTTATCACTTCTAGGTTTCAGTATATAGTTAAATCATTTTCCAGAACTAGGGTACAGTCTAAGTTGGATTTTGGGTAATTTGTTGAGTACCAAGGGAGTAGCTGCAAAATTTGATCCAGATCTGTACTTTTAGGTGCTGCCAGGACTTTTAGAAGATCTCTCATTTGGAGTTCTGCCATTTTTCTAATAATAGCTAATTACCAAGAGCTATACCATGTTTACTGTCAGCAAGCAATGCATATGTGCAGATTCAAAAATTTTGTATGAGATTTAACATACGTTCTAGAACAGGGCAAGTACTGTTGTCATGAGGGGGAAATACCCCCCCACCCCCCCCCCCCATATTTCAGCATTCCTTCAAGTTTGCTTTCCATATACATTTACTTATGGATTTACTTGTACAACTCCGAGCTGAAAGCTCTCAGTACCTTACAGAACACTATTATCATGTGTTTTCCTGATTGTTGTAGATGTCCTGTATAACCGTTCAGTACAACACAAAATCTGTTTTCCTGGACCACCTTCCTCCAATTTATTCTCACGTATGTAACATTGTAGATGCAGTTAAAAGAAAAAAAAGAGGCAGGAGTAGCAGTGCTTTTGGTTTTCTTAACATTTAATTGCAATTCTAAAGTGGATGAAAAGCAGGGAAATATCTAATGTTATTTCTTTTTCCCAAAATATTTTCCTTCCAAATTTAGATCCACGTCTTCTTAAAGCAATGTCACAGGCACCAAAAAAAAAATAAAAAAAAATAGTTGAATGTTTTGCCTAAGTACAAACTGTACAGGTATCTTACAGATAATAACAAGTTAATAAAAATTTGAGATTTCTGAAGTTATTGAAAGGCTTGTGTACCTGAATTAGCCTCACAGGGGGCAACTCTTGCTTATGCAGGCACCAAACATCCATTAGTTCTACGACAGTGGGAAGTGCTGCATTTAGCAGGCAAATTAATTAGAATATATATGCATAATATATGAAGACAGTGGAAATTCCACATCTCATTTTGCATGTGAACAGTTTAACTGAAATCTTCAGTACAAACGTAAAAAAAAAAAAAAAAAAAAAGTATGAGCAATGCCTGTTACATCTGACCTACAGATAAAGGGAGACACTGTGGGCAAACACTGTAAAAAATAGCCCCACGACAGGTCCTTGACAAGCCCAAGAAAGCCATCAGCTCTCCACACACAGGACCTCCGCAGCTGTGCTGAAGAGATCTACTTCTCTGTGAAAAGCTATCAAGTTTTGGAAGCAAAGATCAAACAGCCCAAAGACAAGCTTTATAAAATCATGTTAGCAACCCTTGATTTATCTAAACGGGGAAAGCTCTGTAAAATTAAGATACACTGTATGTTAACACATAATGACATTTGGGTGTGATACATGTATGATGGCTGTTTGAATAGCTATCTTTTTGTCTGGATAGAGATAATTGTAGCTTAATGTTGAGCCAATTATTCACAAAGACACCAGGGGACTCACATTAACAACTAGTTAGCTTCCAAGTTTTCAAGTGAAAGCAAAAGATGCATTTCAACTGTTTGTCTACAAATATTCAGCAATTATACAGATATGAAGACATTCAATAACACTCAGTAGTCATGGCAACCTGCTTTTGCTTTATTTGAAACTGAAATTCAAAGAGCTATTTGACTGGAATAAAGTATGCCATTTCTTATTATTTATTGATTTAGGAACAAGATTTTAAACTTTTGTCCTATGTTGTGAACATGTCATTATGAATATTATATCCTGGCTGTACTGTTGCTTACTTTTCAATTTTACTTATACAAACCATTTACATTTTTACTCACTGTCTCAGTTTTACTTCAGACCTGATGGAAATGCACTAATGAACTGTATCTTTCCACCTGTCAGCAGTTAGCTTTCACTCCATGCACCCACATTTTCTTTCTTTCCTTTTCCTTCATCCACGTACAATGAATCGCATTAAACTTTTAGATGTAAAGAACATAGTAACTGACAGCTCTGTGCTGTTCATTTGAAATTATGTTCTTGTTTTCAGCTATAAGAAAATGCAGCTAATTTCAAGCTGCTTTATATTGTTTTTTATTTCAAAGTCACACAAAGAATGTGGACACAGCTCCTCTGTGCAGATAATCACTCCTTGTACCAGGGGATGTCGGCAGCCATGGGAGCAGTAAGTGGGTACCACATCAGACAGATCAAAAAGATGGGGAAGGTACCAGATACCATGATCTTACATGTTAGCCCACTATAGAAACTGTTTTAACCATACAGGTTGACACGCCAAACTGGTAAAAATCTGTTCTACCTCACATCACAAGTGCTTGATATTAGCCTTTCATGTACCTATTTTGTATCCTAAAATTTCCTCCACAAATTTGGGAATGCAAACCCAACCTTTGAGGACAAAGGGATATGCACACATGAATCTGACAGCAGTCATTAATGATTTAATATTATAACAATTGGGTCTTGTGAAAAACACAGCATGCTTTAAGTTTGGCTGGAACAAACACTGGTTCAACACTATTCTGAACCCAGAGAATCCTTGGTCAGTATTGTATTGGTATTTCCAGGCTTGAACCCATTCATCTCAGATAAATCTGGTCATACTTATTTTGCTTTCTTTCAATAAAGCAAACAACTGCCTAGAAAAAACCTGCAGGTTTTCTTTTATCTTGCTCTGAAGGATCAGTGGAGGGCCGCAGCTGCTGAGGAGGGGCTGCTGTGGACTAATGAAGGAGATAGCATGGAGAACACACATTTGCAGTCTCTGCCCGTTGTGCTTTCCTCAATGGGTTTGAGGCTGGGAATGATTTTTTCCCACTCTGTATCAGATCTGCAGGGCTTGCAGGATGGTTGTGTCTTTCTCTTTAGAAGAGTTGAGGTTTTGCTGGAAACGTCCAGGTACCTCCCACTTCAGAAGGTGCCTGGCGTCCCACCTCTCTCCTGTCCTCTGCCCACCACTCACTGTTAGTGTCCTGAATACTTTGCAGTCTCAGTGTAGGATATTTGGACAAAACTAAAAGCAGAGTGTTTACAAGCAGACAAAGTAGAGGAAACAGTCATCTTTTGTACCCTTACATTCCCTGAAACTACCAAGCTACAAAGGTGAATATAGACTGATAGTGACTTTTCTGCATACAAGAAGAATTGAAACAACTATGAAGAAGTAGTTACATAAACTTGCAAGGCAATAAGCCAGATACTTTTGCTAAGATCATTTCCAGGCAATGATCCATTCCCAGTGGAGGTTTCTATTGATTAGTAGTTATTTTTGTTTGGAATCATTCACAGACTTGAAAAAAACGCACCTCTCTTTAATAGAGCATCAATATAAAGCGTATCAAAACTAGAGAGGATCTTTTGATTATAGTGTACATCCACTCATTGTTTTATTTCCTCTATCTGTCTTCTGTTTGTTTTTCACTATTTTTCTTCTCTATCCCTTAGAATCAACAACAGGTCTGCCGCAGCCAAACTCCTGATTTTTGATGTTTATAGCAGTATGAGGATGCAGGAGGAGTTGCCACAGATTAGACAGCATCTGCCACACACAATCCTACTGCAGTCAGTGGTACTCTGTGCAGAATGGGACCCTCCACCAGTAGGTACCACTGTGGAGGAAGATTTAAAGAACTGGGTTTTCAGCTGACTGTGCTGAAATAACGCTTTGAATGACTCTGTCTTTGGACGTGCTTGGAGCAGCCTGGGAGTCTGCACAGTGTTAGCAGAGCCAAAGGCAGAGTTTATTTTGTAGGAAACTCCACACCTAGCTATGTTTCCATCCATAGGTCCTGTTTTGCTGTTGTGTTCTATTACAAGAATGATATTGTCTATGTGAAACAAATATGTATTTGGCTTTAACCACCACTAAATGTAGATCTTTATGAATGCAGGTTACTATAGTTACACTGGCATTGTGGGTAATTCTTTCATTATAACTGCTGCATGTTTGTATATAAACAGCTGAGCTGCATTTTTTTACTTTAATCTAAGAAGCCACAGGAAATGCTTTGATTTAAAATTTGCTGATCAAGCCTGCAACATTAAAAAATGTGAGGTCATGGTGAAATCAGCATAATTCACTGTATTATTATTTTTAAACTTAAGGAAAAATGTGCTTCAGGAAGCTGAAAAAATGTTAAAATAATATACATGAGTGGGTCTACAATCCATTAGGATTAAACATGTGCTTAACCATTTTACAGATTCAGATTTTAATGCCAAATGATAGGCTTCCTGTTAAGCAGACCATGAATATAAAGGCTTGCTGTATGCTAGTGCTTCTGTGATACATCCAGATCTATTAAAAAGGAAATCTTCCTGCTCAAATCCAACTGTTCAGGGTTTTTTTGGGTTTATGTTTTGTTTGGTTTCTTTGGTTGGTTGGTTGCTTTTTTTTTTTTACGGTGTGACCGATCACCTCAATAAAATGCTTCCTATTTTAATACATAAATGAGTCTTTTACTGTTAATTTCTAAGAGAAATGGAAGACCAAACATTATTCTTCAACTACTTCTTTTGGTAAGAGTCCCTAATTTACTATGCAGATTTACTACCAGAAGTCATCCTCATTTCTTAATGAAGTAATCCAATCACTTGATAAGAAGAAAAGCTCAGACTAACATTCTGCACTTCTTGCAAATATCTTAGGAGCATCTCTGCTTGAACTGATCTGCAGCCATAACCACAAAGCAGGGGTGGAACAGCTTTGAGCTTCCAGGGAATTTTGCACAGATGAGCATGACAGCTTGAAAAAGAAGATAAAGAGCATCATTGTCCCCAGCTAGTGTCTCATGCAGCAAGACGCACAGGGAAAGAGTGAGGAGGCAGAGAGGAAACCACAGCCTGGCAAGGGGATGGCTCCAAGATCAGCTGGAGTTAAGGGTGGGATTACCAAGCTCCTTCAGATGTTGCTCTCTCAAGGACTCCTAACAAATCAGAACGAAGGAGCAACAGAAATACCAGTCATTTGCTATGGACACTTTTCCCTGAACATTTTCAGTCAAGAGAGAGAAAAGTAATACACAATTTCTCATGAAGGCAGACCAAGACCCATCTATCGCCAGCACAGCCATCGCAAAATAACATGACCTGGATTTCATAGTCTTCCCCTTCAAAAATCAGCATGAAGTGCAGTAGAGAGCATGAAAGTTGAAACCAGCTTTCTGACAGAAACAAGCTGAATGTTTGAGGAACCAGTCAGAAATTCTTAACGACCAGTTCAGTCCACTGCAGATGTAGTTTACAAAGTCCTTGTATTAAAAGCAAGGTAAGATAATGAGAGTTGTAATATCCTTTATAGCATTAACTATAAATGAACATATTGACTCCTACCAAAGTGAAGTTCACTAAACAGGGAGACACAGCTCATTGTCCTTAAGTTCTTCCTTTTGCGTTAATTAAAGAACAAATTAAAGCACTGTGGTTTTGTACCTCATATTCCAGCACCTCAGTATCTGATACTAAGGGATAGAGTTAAATGGAAAATAATTGCAATCTGAAAGTCCATCCCCATACAATCCAGAATAGCTCCTACATATCTGGTCTAAGATTTCAGCTAAAGGAACAGCTCTGCTAATGTCAAAATCCAGAAGATGTTTAAAGACACTTTTTGAACTGCAATAACCAACAGAAGAGGAGAAACTGTGCTTTTTATGATCCATACTTACTTTTGTTGAATACATATGAACTAGTTTAAACTCTTAGGTCTTTTCAGGATTTTTGTCTAAACCTGCCAACCACTCAAGACCTGGACAGAAACCCATGTTGCTTCTGATAGAGATGCTGAACTCATTGACAACAAGTATACAAAGACTTAAATGGACATCTTCAAAAGAAAGGACATGGGATAAATAGTAGAGAAGAATTTTGAGGGTTCCACCCCTATCTTCTAGTGATAGCTGTTCCTACTAATTCTGTTCATTGAATATTACACATTGTAATTCACATCTCAAAACCTCCTTTATTTTCTTTTAATTTAGCTCTTTTAGTTCTGTCTTTTGCACTTAATGCCTCTGAGTTTATTCATGCCAGGTAGGACTGCTTATTTAAAATAACACATTTTTAATATATGCATCAGTGCTGTTTTAGGAACAAAATAGTCTCTACTTGGTCAGATTAGTGTATCTCTCATTTAATTACAACTCAGAAGGTTAGAAAGTTTTATCATGCACACACATTCTCTGGGAATTATCTGACTCTAAAATATAATTAATCATCCTCTGTCATGCTTTTATTATACCCACTGCTCTCTGGAGTCATTCCTTTATTTCTTCTTCATTCATATTCCTCTGACCTTCCTCTTCACTATGTTACCACAGACCTCAGGTGAATTTTAGCCGACTGCTCAGAAATGAGTGGATATTGTTAAACCCATTTGTCAACCACATTATCAACTCACAAACATGAGATCTCTGCATATGTTTAGCATTTTCCATATATAGCAGTCCAAGTATTAACATGGATGGCGTCTGTCAATGTTGACTAAAATTAAATTGTGGAACTACTGTAAATAATAAAGCAGTCATATAAAGATTATTTCTCTGGAGCATAAGCTACCAGTAAACATGATTTGCATATTGTGCTTACAGCTGTTTCAACATGAACTGTTTGCTGTGGTTCATTAAAATGATTTGATTTGTCAGATTCCGGGATAGTTGCAAGTCTACATATACCAGCGTGGATGAATGTGGTGACAATTCAGGTTTTCAGAACTATGCACATGTGTACTGGATTAGTGAGCTGAATTGAATACTAAAGCTTGAAAAGAGATCATTAATCACATGTTTCTGACGAGAGAAATGAAAGAGGAAGTACCTCTGAGAGATGTTCCTAAGAAACAAAGAGTACAAATAGCAAAGCAATGTCCCCAGTGAAAAGAAAACCTCTTTTATAGACCTACATCTCGTTTCCATTCAACACATTGAAATCTTTTCTATTGACTTAGTGGAAGTTAAACTGGGACTTGGGCATGAAACTTAAATGACACTTCAATATAATTCTCTTGATCTAGATAATAACATTCACACATCTAGGAAATGTCTTACTCTAAATTACAGTAAATCTGCACAAATAACTTTTTTTTTTTTTTTCCCTCATGAACATTTTCTACTTCCTTCCTCCATAACATCACAAGAGTCTAGATTTTCCCTCTTCCTCCCTATACACATAATCATGGCAGAGCAACAAAGAGCAGGAAGAAGTTTGATTTCAGCTATTGTGCTGTCTTTTCCCAAACATAAAAAGGGTAAGATGGTGCAAAGACTGAATTAAAAGGAATCCTGTACTGTGAAGGCATGTGAACACACAGATAAGACTCACCGAGAGCCACAGCACTCTTCTGTATGATTAGGGCTGTGTTTTAGAGTCCAGCTATGCCAAAGAGCAATGGAGAGAGCATCGTTGACATCACTTAGAGTTTAGAGGCTAATTCATCTTTATGCCAGAGTCTCTGGGTGTGAGAATGAGCCTGACTGGACTGGCCGTGAGCTTGATGCTGGACCCCATCAGCTTCCCTGCATCAGATCCCCCAGAACACTCAGTCCCAGGTCACATGGGAAATTTAAAAGGCAAATACTATGAGTAACTAGGGCAACAGCATCTGTCCTCTTTTTGGTTATCTAACCTTCCTTTCCACCACCTTGCTACCTCATCTTGTTCTCAACCATCATAAGATGACCACCTTAAGAGGGGTCCTAGATGTGCACTGTTTTTTCTCCATTTGCCAAGCATGCAAGTTACATAGAGCAGAGTAGAGGACAGGCACTGCCTGGCTTCTCACTCTCTTGCAGACAAAACAATAGGTGTGACACCCACTTGAACAGCTATGTCCTGAGCAAAACCATTCAATTTTTGCCTTCTCTCCCTGTGCAAATCCTTGCTCCTCACCTGAAGTAACTTTCAACATTATTGAAAGAGATAAGGATACCAGAGTGAGAGTTAAGGATATCATAGTGTGGCACTAAACTTTTATAGCATTTGGACATCACTGAAAGTGTCAGTGCACCTTTTAGAGGTGTATTTTCCAGCCAGGAGAAAACTTAGTTGGAAAAGAAATGGATGTGATTGCAGAAGTTCTGCAGTAATCCTGATTAACCTGTGACCTTTGGTGGTTAGCAAATGCACATCATTTGACTCTTAAGTCTTCAGTCCAAAGGCAATGGGCATGTTTCCACTGCTCACAGAATATTACAGGAATCTAAATCCTACATTTATCATAATAATCAAAGCTTTAACAAAAATACACATGGAATAACTGTTCATTGAGTGCATGTCCAAGAAAAGTACTCTGAAAAGTGTTTTGCTGCAACAAAGTCTGTCTCAGAAAGAACACACATGCAAAATATTTCAGCAGAAGAAATTCTCTTGCTAGTCACAGACAGATAGATTTGCTTCCAGGAAAGCCTGTCCACTCTTGAAAAGTCTGCTAAGGAAATGTAATGCTTCAAGAATGCTGGAACAGGCAGAAGGAGAGAGGAAAATCAGCTTCTGCAGATTTTCCAGCCAGTTCAGAGATGGGGAAGGAAATTGGTTTAGGTGGGAATATATATGCTTTTTCAACAGCAACAAAGCCTCTGCATTTAGAATAAGCACAATCCAAAATGCTTCATTTGACCTAAAGTATTTTATTATGTTTTTTGTTTATTTAGCTCCCAAACAAAAGATTGTTTCCTTTTTTAGTATGTAGAGCTTTTTTTAAACTAAAAAAATGCTGATTTGAAGCAAAAACCTAAGAATTTGGATCATTAAAGCACTGAAATAAAACAATTTTGGCATTTCACATGAAATGATTTTGAATTCTCTCTTGTTCCTATATTTTTCATCAGGAGCTATTTATAGGATTTGACCCAAATTCTTTTCTCCCCAGCTACCTTCTATTTTTCAACTAATTTATTAGTTGTCCAGTAAGTAGTGCCCAGATCTAAAGGTAGCATCAGGTAAGTTATCTAAAGAAAGCAATAAAAAAATAAAAAGGCTCTTAACACCTCAGACAGGGATAACAATGGGAAGAGAAGCCTTTCCTTGCTGTACTTTTGTTTTTCAAAGTATTTCCTAAGAAGGGGCCTTCACAATAGATCAACTGTGTTAAAAATGTGGCGACTCTTATTTGACAACATATTTCTTATTCCATGTCAGTCTACAGGGACAGTTCTATGCCTCGTGCATATGCCAAAGCCCAAGTATTTGTTATGAAATCACATTAGTGCTCCTGCTCTGCCATCCTCCAGACCCTGATCCTGGGATCCGGAGCTGTGCATCCTCCTGTGCAATGCACACAACTAATTCCCATGAATTTCTGTGCATTTAAACAGCAACTTGTGCACTGGCTGAGGAGTTGGGTGGGAATGATCATCTTTCTGTGGTCAAGCACACAGGGGGCTTAGGGTATGACAACCGCTGCATTTTCCCTTAGCATATATGTTAACTGAACCAGATATTCCAGGTGCAATCTGGATTTTGCTCAGGAGTTGCGATACGAGCTGCAGAGTAGATACCAAGGTATGCTCACTCAGGTTTTTTACTATTTTCTATCCCTGCTGTTTTTTCATATACTCATGTTGTGTTCTGCTTTTCAATTTGAAGCAGTTCATTGGAGCCAAATTCGTGCCCAGATGCTGACACCAAATAGCACTGCAGAAGTCTCCACACAGACTACTTATGGATAAATTGCTAAACTGGCAGAAACAGTTTCTTTTATTTTAGCAAGCAGAAAGATTTCGGTATAGTTCAAATTACATAACCACATTTTCTTCCAGAAAGAGAAAGACAGACTTTATTGAAGTCAAAATCAAAACTCCCATTTACTTAAAAGGGCCAAAAAGTTAAAAATCTAAAACATTTGTAGCTTAAAAAGGAGAATCATAAGAGTGCCAGCTGTCTCATTCATTTGCTGGATCTTTCTGAAGAGACTGATCTGAGTAGATTTTTTTTAACCTCCAATTTTTTTTACAGGATTGAATAAAAGAAATGGCCTGCAAAGAGGAAAGCAAATTACTTTTTTAATTTTGTGGGGGAAAAGTGATCTTAGTTTTAGGAGCAAGTTATGAAAAATCATAGTAATTCATACTAAACCCTATCCTTATCCTTTCATTAGCAAAGACTGCTGTCTGCTTCAGATTACTAATGATGGCTTTGTGATCGCTGCGGCACACCCAAATCCAAACATCACACTGAGATTGTTTTTAGAAACATACGAAGCAGCTATTACCTTGCACTGCAACTGCAGATCTGATTAAATAATGCAAGCTGCCTCCAGAACAAAGAGTTTTTGAAAGCATTTGTTTATATACTGAAGTCATCAATGTTATATGAAATAACAAAAATTAAAAATAGAGAAAAGAATGAGCACTTGAAAATTCATAAACAGACATTTCCACTGTTAATCAAGTTGATTGCACTGAGTAGGAAGAATAAGAAACTGTATATTGCCCTACTGCAGGACTATACACATAGTATCTTGATAGTGCATTGAATGATGCAAACAGACAGCAACAAATATTAGGTATCTAAAACTCTATCACAAATCAACCTGGTAACAGCAATGAGCAGGCTCGCAATGACCTCAGCACCATTGCACACACTTATCTGCTAAACTGCTTTGTCGTAACCTCACCTCATGTCCTTGACCACACTTTTAAAAGTATTTGTCTCTTGTTTTCCAAAGAGCTGACAGTCCTTCTTTGGGGCTCCTGAATACCAGAAGGATTTTTTTTTTTTTTAATAGATTAACTATTCTTGCTTTTTTCTTTGTAGGTGCAGTCCATTCCTCCTTCCTACTAATGATACACAACTAAAGAGCTAAACCAACTTTGGAATATGGTATTCATTTATCACATGAACAGCTACAGCTTTAATTAGCCAACGGGTAGTTGGCAAATGAACAAATTACCCATGGCAGTGCATGAAATAGGACAGTTTCCTATGATGCTGTAAGAAAATATCCTTTGAAAAAAGAGAATTTTTTTCAAAAAGTAAGGAATTAAAAAACAGTAGAAAACCTCAACACAAACCAGTGTTTTGTATGTAGGTACTTTACAATAGTTATAGGACAGATATGGATTTTTTTAATACACAATGAATATTCCCGCATTAAATAAATAGGACATCCCTGTGGCTTATCTAGGAGACCTAAGATCAGGTCATCCCACCTCCTGGGTTTGCAGTATACTACTTTACGGTAGATGTTATTCACTGCCCCCTTGACCACTCTTGTTTCAACTGGAAGGAAAACGGACAGGTAAGTATGGTCCCCCCACATGCCACAGTTATCTTACTGAGCCCAGTCTGGAGCAGGTGGGGGAAAACACACCCCTCCTACTGTTGTGAACTCCTCTTAAACCAGGCTGGTGCTGGTGCTGAGAAACCCACACTGGAGTCCCAACTGCTCAACAAATGTGGAAGAGGGCTCACAGCAGCTAATTCAAGCTGGTGAAGTATTACTCATGGAGGAAATATGCTTTCCTAAATCTTCCTTAAAGAACATCTTTAAGACATGCCTAGAAATCCCTGGAGAAAAATCCACTATCCAAATGCGCAATATGACTATGTTCAGTCTTTCTCAGTCCTTCCTATCCTTTGCATTGTGAGCGTCTCTCCTTTTCTCTCTACAGTTTTCTGGGATGGAAATAATTGACTGTGATATTTGTCTCCATCTAGGATTTTTTCCCCCCTTTCCTTTGCATGTTCTACCCCCTCTTGTTTTTTCTATTTATACAGCAAGTTTTTTGAAGCAGAGACTTTCTCCTGTTCTGTCTGCACTGTGCCTCAAACCACAGTGTCCCATCAATGCTAGGTTTGTTGGCACAACAGTAATAGACTTGATAATTTTTATTGGTCTGTGCTATTAAAATTACATCAGTTACATGAATGTGCAAAACATCAAGCTGCTGGAAGAATATCTGTAAATGTGTTAGCAGATGTTATGTATGTGTGAGAAACTGAGGTGAGGAGCTAAACAAGTGCAAATCTATTTACAAAATTATGAAAATGTTCAGAAAGGGTAGAATTAGTTGGCATAGCACAAAACTGAGGTATCATGTTGCTAGATACTTACTTCACCTACCCTTGTTTTACATCAGGGGTCATACTCCATTACCTTTTGCTCCAAGATCCAAGTCAAATTTGATTAGGGACTAATCTGATTCCACATAATGAGAATACTATTTAGGACGCATGCTTTAAATGTGGCTTTTAGTCCACAGTTTGTTAGGTTAATGAATTTAACAATTGAGAGGATTTGTACGTTCCATGGATGATTTGGCTTGGAAGGCATTTGTAAAATGTACAAAACTGGCTAAAAATGGCATTTGAAGCAAAACAAGCAAATAATTATGGCTGAGGCTACAACTTGCATTTGCCCTTCACTGATACATAGGTAGTTAATATTTTTCAGATGTTTTTAAAAATACAGTTAGAAAGAATGAAATGAGGAAGAATTTATTGGACAGATAAAATGTAAGAAGAATATTTTGATTTTCTGAGCAGATCTAGTAAAGGACTTCCGTGCTACAACTCCTACACTTACACACACAGTGCCTCCCAATGAGTATGAAACATCCCATGCTTGGAGCACAGAGCATCTGAAATTAGAACTCTTGTCTAGCTAGTCATCAACAGATGGGAGTTAGATGTGGGACTTAAATCCTGCTCACCAAATGCCCTACTCCCAGATCATTTTTGCAGGAAGGTCCCACCTGGGACACTCTCTGAACACATGCACCCACAGCCTTTCTTTCAGAAACTTGGGCTCTGATCAGTCCTTTAGCTTTTAAAATGCAGTTGATGGTGCTGGCTCTTTCTTTTTTATTGCACAGAAATTTTGTAGCTAAAGTATTCAACCAGAAAAGCAAAAACACAGATGCCCTCATCATCCACCTCTGCTGAGCACCCTGGTCATTAGATGACAGGTAGAGCAACCCCACTCTGCTGGGTAGTGGAGATAACAAGAAAGTCGGTAACCATGTCTGGAAAGGTAGAAGCCCTGGACCCTGGACCCTTCTTCCAGAAGTACTGACACATTTTAACCAGTCACCTGAGGCATGCTGTTAAACCAAAGCATTTAGGTATTCCCAGAAGTAGGTAGCTGGATGAGTTTTCAGAGTTGCAATTTCAGACACAGGAACCTGAATTTTGCCCAAGACTTTACAGTGATGCTCAAATCCTATATTGGATTTCTCTTGCTCATTCCTACTCCAGGGCCTGAGAGCCAATTGCTTGTCAGAAGCACTGAAGCAGAGTGGTGGCAGGGCAAAGAAACTCTAATAACACTACAAATCAATAACGACTTTTTTTATATTACAAGTTTGTTGCAGCACAAAACTCTGCAACCTATCAAAGGAGCAAAGATGCTGCACGTATCACTGTTCTTTTTTAAAATCTGGAGGCATGGGGACTCTGTTGGTGAACAAAGCACTGGGAGATTTCATGCCAAGCCAGCTATTCTAGGGGAAAGAAAGTTGTATTTCCCAGGGCACCGCCAGGCTCTTCTTGATAGCAGCAGCAACAAGGCCATCTGAACAATGTTCTTAGAAAAAAAAAAAAAAAAAAAAAAAAAAAAAAAATCATCTACCATGGTTACATTGCATCTCAGGGCTCACTCTGCTGTGTTTCCTTAGAGCTCTACTGCAAAGATCATCTTTCTGCTGGCATGTCACAAATTCCCATGCTCCCCATGGTAGCTTCAGGGAATGTGAAGCTCGCTTTCTCTCTCTTTATTGAGTCAAACCCAAAACCTACAGGGAGAAGTGGTGATGCGTGCAGACAGAAAGGATAACAAGTTCAAAAAATCCTAGAGGAGGGGAACCTCTTGGTCAAGAGATACCAATCGATGCCTGGAAGAAGCTGCAAAAGGCGATGAGACATCCTCTCCAGTTCTCACTCTTAAATACTCATGACAAGGCATATACTATCCATGGCAACCTGCATTCATTTGAACCTATTTGCCTTTACAGTGGTTTAAATATCATTTACAATTACAGAGGATAACAGCACAAAAACTCACAGCGGGCTGTCCTGACATGAGTGCAAGTCAGCCCTGCTCTGTAAGGTGAAGAAGAGCTGCAACCCCCCCCGGCCACCCCTCCTGGGTGCACTATGGACTTGTTGGGGTCACATGGAAATACAGGTATATGAATTCAAAGGACTTGCAGTTCTGTCATACGAAAACCACAAAAGCACAAAATTATATTGTTCCGAACCACTGTTGTGTCATCCTATTTAGGGCAGAAGTATTCTCTCTCGCTTTGCTCTCCTGCCAGAGCAGTATCTCTGTTAAGTGAACAGGGTATATCACAGGATTTGCCTTAGGGCAGAGACTGTAGTGACTACATTTCCTAGCTAATGAGAATCTGAGAAAAGGTTGTATGAGGAAAAGAAAAGAGGTAGCAGCACTGTTTTTAGTTAAATATCAGTCATTTGATCAATCTTATTCTGGCTTGATGTGAACATAAAAACCTAAAGGTCCGTGCTGTAAATGAACAGCAGACGTGATCTGGGGTGGATCATGCCTCTCTCACTGAAAATCCAGGATCTGTGACTTCTGAACCAGCTCGAGCACCTGACAACCTGATAGATATTTTATAAAAGTACATTTATTACAGGGTACAGCCTAACTGACACACATTTACTCATCTGATTTTTGCCAGCTGAGGATCTTGCCTTAGAATGATGACAGCAGGCCAGGCTGGAGGAACATAATGAGAAACAAACAGTTGGTGCAAGTTCTGCTTGTCTTGAAGTGCTTCAATTGAGTTTAATGGTGATTGTTTACAGCACAGAATGTAATACCAGTCATAAAGTGGGAGAGCAAGTGAGCAGATGACAGGGAGAGAAAGGAATATGCATTTCTCTTTCTCAGAGTATGTTACAGAAACTACAGAATTAATTCTCCAAACTTCTTTCCTTTGAGATTCCTCCTTATATTGATCTGATGATACTAGGGTGCTCTGTAGTCCAGCATTTATAGAAATAAGCTGCATCACTATACTAATATTAGCATTTAGGAGAATTTATCTGGTTGGGTTAGCTTTGGACACATGTGCATTCTGTTGAAAAAGCACACAAGAGGATCTTCAGCAAGAAATAATCATTGCAATGAACACAACACTGAAAGCAAACCCTGTTGATTGCTGGATGCTGACCAATGCATTAGCAACCCCAACAACTATGTGCTTTGTGTAGATATTAAAACATATCTATTGCTTATATCTTCTTCACGGTTTGTTTAACACTGACCTTCTGATTTCAGCTACTTGTAATAACCAGAAGTAATTTGCCAAAGGTAACAATGGTAACAAGTAAAAACTGTACTTAGGCTTAGCTCCCATATTGCCACAGTAATAGAACCGTATTAGCATCTGATGGCAGTGAAGATTTCAAGTCCCAGCACAGTGAGATAAATGTTACTAAATGTTAGACTACTGTGAAAGATTCAACAAAACATAATTACAATGATTATAGCCTATAAAAAGTAACATTACAGCTCACTCAATACAAAGTGAGCGGTATTAAGTGAGCTCACTTAATACAAAGGAGAAGAGGAACAAAAAATAGATTTCTGTCTAGAGGTCCCTTTTATATAATTACAGCACATTTCAGCAGTCAATACAAAAGGCCAGGTTGTTATATCTCGAAAAGCAGAGACAATTGGGTTTTTCATTAAACCAATGGTATATCTTCACTTCCCTCCCTCCATCTGGTTCTACTGGTTTTGTTCTGGTGAGTGTTATTTTGATGGGCCATGACCAACTTGTCACCCCACAAAGGCATTAAGACAACATACCTTTCACGTGAGGAGTTTCACATGACCCAGAGCAGCAAATAGAAGGAAACAGACTTTGAAAGAGTTCAAAGCAAGCACATTAGTAGTGGGGGAAAAGACATGAATGTAAGCTTTCTGCCATGGACTGTATAAAACATTCCTTCTTTCAGGAGATGCAGAGAAGACTTTCATTAGATCTTCTGTACCCAGAGGAGTAGACTGGCCCTACACGTACATTGTATACAATACGTGGTACACAACAGTGACGTGCCTGTCCACATTCCATGCCACTCTGGGACAACATTCATTCTAGAATATGCACATACAAGTCTGTTGAGTGAGCACTCACTCTTCTCCACAGCACCATCTACATCAGGTCTGTATTTCAGCTTTTGGCTCACTCATGAATGAGCTTTTGGGAGGTGTTACTTTTCTGTATGAGTAAATGTTTACCAAAATCTCATTGATTGCCAGCTATTCTTCTCTTGTTACATTGCGCTGATATTTTCTATCTCTTACCAGTGGAAAAGTAAGCATACAAAGGTATTCCTTACTAGCAATGCAGCTTGTTAAAAACATTTTGACAAATGTTACATACAGCCACAATACTCTTTTTAATTTTTTGATCTTATCAGACATTCTTCTTATCAATTACATTTTTCCTTACTGCTGTAGTTTCAAGTTGCAGCCAGCTCAGACTCTTCTTTGGCCAGAATTAAAAGCATGACTGAGAAATTCCTTACAAAACAAAAGCCAAAATAATTTAAGATTTTAACTAGTGATTCTCTTGAGTAACTTATACACAAGTACTCATACTCTTGTTCTGGATAACCTGTGATTTTTCTACTACAGGAAGGCTTTCCTTAGCTAGATCGATAATATTCTGCCCTGTCATTTTAAGAAACTGAAGCATGGAAAAAAATCTTTGAAAAACATTTTAAGCCCTTTTTTGTGCTTCAGAGAACTCAAATCTTTATCTGTAGTGTAAAAGCATAAATCTGTTGTGCCATTCATAGACTAAATGTTTTAATTCAGTGGTGATACATTAAAAGAATGCATGCAAAGGATATAGTATTGTGGAAGCGAGAAGATTCATATAAACAATTGAGCCTGTTTTCTATATCGTGAAAGGCAGAGGAAAAGAAAGGAGTGGTTTTAAAGTCAGAGACATCCTAAGGTACACCTAGGACATGTGAGCTCATTTGAATCTTTGCTCTTGCTGGGGTCTTGATGGGAGTGAGGCACAGAGTGATGCTCTTAGAAGCGCTTGCCTGCATCCTTAGCTATCTAAATAATGTAGGTAATCTTAGTCATCATCATCATCAAAACATCACACTGTATTTACATGCACTGAAGGCAACATTTCTATTAAATTCATGCCAGGTATTGAACAAAGAAGGACAGAAGAAATTAAACCAGCATTTACTATTTTTGCCTACAGTGCATTCTCTGAGGGGTATTTACACAGCATGAAGAATGTCCCAAAAAGCAGCCTCATTAGTGGTCTCCCACCTCCTCTGGCTGAAATTTATGGAAAGACTTCAGTCGGGACACAATCGCAAAGTGCCAAAGAACACAAAGACAGAAGCTGTTCAGAAACCCACAGCATATTCATTAATAGTGCTGGGAGAGATGTGCATTACTCCAGCAGCTTTTCAGGCAGACGCATGTATTGATCTCTGCAAGCTCCCTCCTTCAGAGAGGCTGCACAGCAGTCCCGGTCACATCTTCTGCATGTCCTCGCCTCTTCTGGAAATAACTACACTCCTAAGAGCAGGACATCCTGTTTTTACTTTCTTCCACCTTCAGACCCCTCCAGAATTCACTTTTCATGTCTGTGCTGAAAATCTAGTTATAGCAGCTTCCATATCACCTTCCCACTCTTCCTTCCAAATTGGCAAGACATCAGAACCTCTTTTTTTTTTTTCCTAAATTATAGCCACTGACAGGAAGAGCATGGGACTGCAAGAAGTATTGTACAAGGAGCCAGTTTCAGTGGGGTTTGGGGTAGCTGAGCTCAGAAGTGCTGTTGCCCACTCCTTGATGTGGGGAGCAAGCTGCCGCTGAACCACCAGTAAAATGTTGCTGGGCTTGCAGACTAGAAACGGGATGTCATACCACAGGCAGGACTTTATGCTCTCTGCTGTTGTTCAAGCAATAGGCCTGTCCACATCGTGGCTCTGCAACCTTTGGTTCAGGCCTAATTATTTATTATTTTGCAACTTGGCCACAAGCACTGGGACATGGCACGATGGGAATCTTTTGCATGCACAGAAGCATTTGAGCTTCAGCTTTGCTTAGGATCACTTTACATGATTTGCCAACCACTTAACATGACTAGTGATGAAATCAGAGGGAAAAGTTTCCTTGTGAAAGTGATAGAAATGAATGAAAGAAGCCTTTACAGTCATTCCAATTATTTTCCAAATTCAGTTCATAGGTGACAAATTAATGCTTAAGCATATTGGGGGAGTATGTGCCCTTTATTTAAACAGCAATATAGATATCAATTAAATGACAAATTAGTTATACCTTTTGACTTATGTGCAAAGAAGAGAATTGTTACAGTATTAAAGAGTTTTTAACTAGTGGGTAGTCTGGTAATTAGGGAGCTGTCAGAGCTTGTTATGTTATTTTGCAGCAGTTGGTGTTCAAAATACTTCTTGCCACTCATGATCTGAGTGGGATGTTGTTAATATGCAGCTACAGTCTACAAGAGTTCAAAGGGTAGAATTTAATTACGATACTGTAAATTCTTAATTTTCAATTACTATGACACTAGGGAACTGCCCTTGAGAAAGGGCAGATAAAAGACATTTTGGCATTTACAAATTTATGAATAAATAGAATGGCAAAAAGAAATAATATTTTCAGGATTGTTATATTTGCAAGATCTGCAGTTGCTTTTTTAATTTATTTTTGCTGTACTAGATTGCGAAACAGTTTTTCCCATGTCAACAGCTACAATGCATCATTCGCAGATCTCCTCTCACTCCAGGCAGCAGTTTCAGAGCGATCAAAAATAATACTTTGATCTGCAGTGTATTGTAAGCCCATACACAGCTGATGGTCACAAGAGTTATGTACAGAAAATAACCACTTATTCTAGGAAAAACCTTTATTTGGAATTAAATGCCCAGCTACCTTGCAAGTCTCCCTTACTGCTGAATTCTCAAGACCACCTATGCCAGCGATATGCCAATATCTGGGATTAGGCCTTTCTCTGCCTTCCAGTTTTATTAGCGGTCACCACTGACCTCACCACCAAACTCAGCGGTATGGAAATGATTCGGCTTCACCACCAACCAAATTCCACCTGGAGGCCGTAGACCACATTGGAAACGATGGATCAAAGTGTCCTCCTTCCTTGCTGATGCTCCATTACTAACTGCAGTTGACTGAATATACCCAACTACAGGTCGTAAGATGACTTTTGTATGAAAGACCATATATTCATTAGAAGGACTACAAAGAGTTATCCTGAAGTCAGTGTTAATAAATAAATCAGAAAAGTAGAGGAAGAAAGATTGCCTAGATAAAATAATTAAGTTAAAAAGGCAACTTTTGCCCTGTGAGTAGCATTTCAGTCCTGTTTAGGAGGTAGAACATCAAACATTGGCCCCATGTAGCCTCTCCCACAGGAGAGCATCATCCTTGTGCTACCCCTAATGGCCCAGCTTGTTAGATATCACCTGTAAGTATACCAACTGCATTTTGTCAACCTGGTTTTCTCTCCACCGCTTTCAGAAGTGCCAACATGAATGTTCACTCCAGGGCAGTGCAGCTCAATACAGAAACTTACACCTAAAACCCTCCCTCGTGCCAGCAGTGAGGAGAGAAGCGATGCTGCTTGCCCTCATCTGCATGCAGAGCCACATGCAACGAAGGGCTCGCTCACCACATTCGCCTGGAGCAGGAAGGTTTTCAGCTTCTCTCATCCTAGGAGTTATCAGAGACGGTTCTGAAACAATCTTTAGCAGAAGAATAACAAGCAGATCCTCCACATAAAAGGGAAATAGGAAACACTCCATGACCCAGGGACATTTCTTTTATCACTGAGGAGCACCAGTGACTTGTATTTTAGACTTACAGTCTGGTTACCGCAGCTTAACAAGTTACACCAGGCTAGCAGAGGTGCATTAACCTTCTAGGTGCATGCTCCTTGCCTGCAGCGAGTGCAATCTAATGCAGCTTCTCTTACACCTTCGGAAAACAGCTTCCAGGAGGAGTTGTGTTACCCCGTGTTCACCGCAAAGACTGTAGACAGTTACAGGGGTTCAGCTGATTAGGCATGTTGTTACTACAGCTTGCTAATTTACAGAGGAGCCTTCAGCAGACGTATCAGCCACTGGATATCTATTTCAGTGGGAAAACCACGCATCACCTTCAGAACCCGACCTTCCAGATCTGCTGCAGGTCTGCAGTCCTGATGTTTGTGCGGCTCTGAATACCAGAGCTACCGGTTCCACAGCTCCCAGTAAAACTGAGCAAGATCAAACTCAGAAAACTCTGTGTTCCTTTCTGAAACTGCAGTGATTTTATTTGTGAAACTTGGCATAAAGACCATCATAAAACAACCACTATCTGGGGGACTGGAGCAAAAAATCACATTTGTGGGTGTTTCCTACCGAACCTACAAAATAAGAATGAGTGCTTCAAGATAAATATCTAAAGAAATCTTCTATTCAAGCTGAATAAATAGCTATAATTGAATCCCATGAAACAGAATGTCATTGGTGGAGTCAGGGATAAATAGCCATAATCTGAAGTTTACATAGCATGAGACTCTGCAGTGGGAAACTGTACTATTAAAGTATTTTTTCTGATGTATTTTTAAAACATTTATAATTTATATAAAAACACCAGGCAGTACCTTTAAAGTTATTTAGCATAAAAGTCCAATAAAAAGCTCCTTGGGTATTAACAGCATGACACAATAGCTCTCACAGTATGTATAGTTAGCCAACTCATATTCGGTAGCGTAGGGAAGAAAAGCACGATACTTAGTGCTCTCAGTCAAATCAAGAACAAGTCATTTCACCACTTACAGTGATTTACATGCACAGCAAGCCAGTCCAAAATGCAGGTGCCTTATCCATGAAGGGAGAGGAAGTGCAAAAGGTCAGAAACACCACCACAAGCACTAAATATAAAGCAGTTTCATTAGGTTTTCACAGATATGAGATGGTGAAGGAAATCCCAACTGAAGCATATCCTTCAAGTAACACACATGTAGCACTATCCTAATTTGCTCAGTTATTCAGCAGTGGAGATTGTGTCAGCTTGTTAATAAGGCAATCGGCATGTGAGACACCAACACAAAGAAGGAAAACAACCCGTTCTCAAGTTGTAGGAATGCAGAAATAATTTATTTGGGGTCTTTAATTTCCAATTCTAAGATCCAACTAGTCCCTTGCTTTGTTTTAGTGCAGAATAAAAAAATAAAGCCGGGGCAAAACCTCTAGCCTCAGGTCCCACTGTATAATATCTCACTACAACTCATTTGGCATCTATAGATATGGCCAAGGGCAGATTTTGTCTCCATGTCTGTGATTAGAGGTTTGAGGAGGTAAGAAGAGCAAAGAAAAGGAAAAATAGAAACAAAACTTATTTTATATAGGACAACTGTGTTTTCATGCTCTGGACCACTCAGTATCATGGATTTAACTTTGACACAGACCAGCTTTGTAAAGACACACAGTAAAAAGAAATCATGATTACATCAGCATCCATGGTGCAGACAAGTCTACTTTTCACTATTTTTTCTATTATCAGTCAAGCCTGGTGGCAACAGCACCAACAAAATCTAAGCCATTTTCCCCTTATTACAGCTTCTAACACTTGTGTGTGTTGCAAGACCTGCATCTCCCAGCAATCAGAGAGGGGACAAACTGTAACATTTTGCAGTGACAAACCTGCAGACCTGTTGAAAATTATACTGGCACTTGGGGAAGAACAGCATCATACCAATGGGAAGGATTTGTAGGCTGTATGAACCAAACCCCTAGGAGTCTCATGCATACACAACCCCATTTCACAACCAGCCTGTCAACCAGTGTCATCACAACATTATTCTGATTATTTTGATTTGTCCAGTCCACAGAAACCAATTATATGGGATAAGGTGAGAGGGGAACATTTTTTCTAAACTCTGATAGTATTTTTTTTGTTAGACTAGCTCCCACACACATAATTTAAAAGTGTTTCAAGGTGGTCTTTCAATAATTTGAAGTGTTAATAGATTATTTAGTAGACCCCCTTCCCCCACTAATTCAAGCAAGCATCATGTATAGGCTGAGGAGAAACCTAACAGCTGTCGATAAACAGCTGAGGCACTACTATCAATTCATTCAGCTCAATTAATGGTCAGGGCTTAAGAGAGAATGTAATGGTAGCTTCATCTTGATAGGGAATTAAATATACTCATAATCAAATTGAAAAAAAAAAAAAAAAAAAACCAAAAACAAAAAAACAAAATAAATCACAGAATAAACTTTTAAGATGCAAGAACATAACTCTGCTTTCTGATCCTGGGGGTAACAAAGGTTGAATCTGCTCCCAGATCACAGCAGATGAAGCAACTTCGGTCATCTTCAGCCATCAGACTCCTGTGCTGGTACCTGTATCACAGGCTGAGCGCTGCCATAAAACCAATAATGCTGTTTGCAAGGCCCTACCACCAGACAGATCCCTTCAGAGCACTTTGCCCAACTGCAGACTGACATTGCCCAAAGCAAACTTAACTGGCCCATGGTCTGTCTCAGGATCTTCCTGTTGAAGGACAGCAAGCTGGACAGGAGGGTTCATGGCTCATTCACGTGAATAATCTTCCAAGTGCAAGTAAGCAAAGCACAGAGTATACAAGTAAGGTACACACAGTGAACTGGTGTAAGACAAAAGGGAGTTTGACAGGGCTGTATTTCTAATGTTTGTCCATTTGTGCTGACTCAGTCACTACGAAAAGAGCAAGTAATAACTTTTTAAGTGAATGTATTCAAAGAACAAATAGGTTTTTAAAATTTTCAATCCCAATATTGCACCCCTACTTCACTTTAGCGGTAACATCAGAGGAGCCAAGTGCATTATACTGTAAATATATCCAAGTGGTAATGTTTCTCTGTAATGGAATAGCTCATCACCTAGGCCAACTTCTCCACTGATTTGCATTCCACACAGCCTCACGAATACTGTAAGGGCTGTAAATCCGTGAAGAATAGCATCCTTTGAGTCTAAATCTTGTCAGCCATTCAGAAGTCATGTTAATATGTGCTTACAGATGTAAGGTACCTGAAGCTACTGTCAGTTGGAGCTGTTACAATCAATGGTATTGAAAGAGAGTGCTGTGGTTAGCTACCATATTGATCATGTTAAAGAGTGATAAACAAATACAACTATCAGCCCAGTATCATTGCACAGAACACTAAATGAAAGATTCCCATGCCTCTAAGGTCGCATTTTTTTATAGTTGATTATATCTTTGTTCAAATTACAGAGGTTTATAAAATCTGGTTTTCTACTCTTCCTAAATGATAAAAACACCAGGATCTGAAAGACAAACACCCTTTAAACCAGTAAGGTGAAGCCGCACTCAGAGAGGTGGCTGTAAAAAAACACCTACCCAAGTTGCAAGTTTTCTTCCTCTCAGTAACTTTCGTCATCCTTGAGCTTGACACCAAGTTGTTTTTGTTTTTTTTTTTTCCTTTAACCAATAGCATCATAGGCTTGACACTCCTGCAAGGTCACGCCTGGTGATAGAGGGACAAAAACATAGATCCAGGGACTTGGGAAACTATGGCCTGAGTTAATCTGACATATCAAGGACTGGAGGTGACACCAGTTCACTTCCATGGATGTGTTTGATACACAACACTGCCAAAATAGAACACACATTTTAAAGGTTTTTTTAAGTTAAATACATACATTTTCAAGTACCTGTAGGAAAAAGAGCCATTAAAAACATGTGTTTCGTTTTCTCACAGGCATACTTTCCATACTAATTTACACCCTTGAACATTTAGGAATTTCCACATCTTAACAAAAGGCAGATGAAATCTAGTTCAGTATAGAGATGAAAAAAATCAGTGTCGATTTGTGCCATTGAAGGCTATATGTTGACATATATGAAGAGTAAAGAGAAAGGAATTTTCTCCTACTGTTTCTTTTAAGCTGCTCAATACTTCTGCATTTCATGATATAAATTATAGCTCTGCAAATGTGCCTTGCCCAATCCTGATATAACAGTCCACCAGTATCTTAACTGGTTAACAGGACTTTTGTACAGGACCTGCTCTTTCTCATTCCATAGGCTGATGAAGATACATAACCACTGCATATGCTGGTTATGTATCTTCCAGACATTCCAGTTATGAGATACATTTTCCATTACATCTTTCGGGCCAGAACCATTGAAGAAAAATAGTTTTTCCCAGTTGATGCAAAACAGTCAAATCATCCTTTTTTTAAAAAACATAAAATTATCAGCTAAGGGAGCACGTAAAGGGACTGGCAGAAGCACTAGATAAATCTAGAAATAAAAATGGGTGCCACTGTCCCTGAAAACAGCAACCCCACTATCAGCAGCCTTTTACGGGTGTGCTCAAATCCTGTCCTTGGTTTAGTCTCACCTGCAGGGATACGCTCGAAAACACTTCAAGCTAAATTCACAGGATCTCTTCCCTTTTTGAGCCAAGCACATGTCATCCGGGACCCTGACCCTTTTAATGTTTCACTTCATGAATGAAGTCAACTACTAGCACACCGTGAATTTTCCTTCTGACCAAATCTCCCATCAGACCAAGAGCAAAATAAAGAAAACTCTGACCTGCAATGGCTGCCTGTTACTTTAGTGACCTTTGTAGGGTCTCCTGTGCAAAAGCAACTCTTTAAACATTTTCCTGAGAAGTTTTAAAACAGGTACTTCTCCATCAGTAATTCTCTGCGTGTGATTCATTGGAGCTACCGCTGCCAAGGTAGCGCTAGGGGTGGGAGGGAAGACTGAGGCTTTTCAAAATGTAATATCCCTTTCTTCCATAGTAATAATGGCACTGCTGACTGAATTAAAAAATAGGCATTAGGCCTCTTAGGTTCCTGCATTTAAAAGTAGCCATGTAACATGCATATTTGCCCATCAGGGGGTAAACACTGTGTAGGAGCCTTGTGCACAAATCTTATTAAATAACCTGTGGGATGCACATCAAAAGCCTGTGCACCTCTTTAAATAAACTAGCATGAACATTTATGAACATTTATTTACCATTTTAATTTTCTGTGTCAATCAGCTTTGGGGGGGAAAAAAAAAAAAAAGTAAATTGTTTGTCTCCACAATGCCCCAATGCAGGAATACTGAACTACTAGATTATTGTCTCCAGCACCTTTCTGTGCAGTTTTTGATAAGATTTGTTAGCTAATATATTCACACAGTGTTAAGGATCTATCTGCATATGAATCAAATGTCAAGGTTGACAAAAAAAAAAGGAAAAAAGGTCCCAAATCCCTCTATGCTGCAGTGTAGAAATCAACAAACAGAAGGCGGCACTAACCCAAAAAAAAAAATCCAATTCCTGAAACATTTTGGAAGGCAGACTGATTTTCATAAGCTCATTTAAACAATTCCCAATTAGATATAAAAGAGAAGATTCAAGATTCATATTATAAAGAAGGAAAGAAAGAGTCTCCATCTTCATGGCTGATTGATGTGATTTACAGAGCTGTAAAAATAAAACTCCACACCACCCTCCCCCACCTCCATTTTAAAATATTGCTTTCCAAGGCAATCAAGAATACCTCCTGGAAGAGCCAAATCAAACTATATCTTGTCCTTGAGGATATTAGCAGAGAAACGATTTTTGCAAGCTACACTGTAAGGCATACATTGATCTGATGAGAGCTTTTGAATCTTTAGATAAAGTTGAACTTCGGCCTTTTTTTCATAATGCCAGCATGCCTGTCTCTGTGAAAGCCCTCAGAGTCACATTTTTTTTTTTTTTGCCAAATACAGAGAAACACATCTATGAATAATTCTTTTGCCATTTCATTTCACTATTCTAATTTCTCATGCCAGTTTGTGGGCCTGCTTCCGTTTTTTTTCTGCCATGCTATAAGCTAGTACATCATTTTAAAGAAAGAGATAAAAGTAATTAGGCTTATTGGGTGTTTCAAGTTTCTGGATTTTTATTTTTTCTTAAAGGAAATTAAAAATTTTTTTTTTCTTTCTCATTTTTCATGTTTTCTTATCCTAGGCCTAATGCCAGCATTTTCCTCATGCTTCAGTGTGGGCACATGAATCAATTCAAAATTGTATGCAGAAACGGAGAGTGCATTTTCTAATGAAAGCTTATGTTAACTTACAAGATAGCAAAGGGTGAGATACTTAAAGTAAAAATCATTTCAGAGTTGAACAAGGAAATTTCATGTCCTCTACCCACCTATAAGAACTACATCTGCTGTGAGAACACCACTGCCACTTCCATAGAGTTTATGTCCTGCAAGCAGAAACTTCTCCATAGCTCTCTTACAGATCTCAGCAGCTTCCACTAGCTGGAGTTTTAGTACCTAACGAAATCTAACAAGGTCTTAAAAATAATAATTCACTACTGGGAAATCAGTTTGATGCCAGCAAGAAAGACAAGATAAAATAACTCTTAAATACGTAGATAATTCCCAGGGAACAGAAAACTTCAATGCTCAGCCCCTCCATCAAAGCCTGTTGAAGTCAATTAGAAGACTTCACTTTGGCTGACATCTATGATTTAGCATGATGGTGAAGGCATAAATAAAATGGTAAAATTGGCTAAACCCCCCCATTTTTCTCCCATTCTCCAACACCTTGGTAGTCAGGTACCAAAATCAAAGAGATCTATGCTAAGAAGCTAAAAATACAGCCCAAAATAACATGTTTCTTCAGTCTTGCACCTCTCAGGCAGATTCCACAGGACTTTACCAGTGAAATCCAGAAGGATATATCTGGAATCCATACAGCATTGAGCAGTTTAAGTAAAAGAACATCTACAGCACAATTTCTCTTAAATACATCTCACATCTGTCAAATGTGCACTGCAATCAATACTTTTATGACTGTAGCTGCAAGTTGCTAAAGAAACACAGCAGCTATCTTTTAAACTGGTATCAGCTAGATATAATGGGATATCGGAATTAACGTTAGTTCAGTCAACCATGACAGCTTGGTGTAATGACGAAGTGTCAGCTACTTTGAAAGTTTACATCTCTTTTAATTACCACGATTACCCAACTGACTGGTTTTCTGCTCATATGCCTCCTGGAGGCTACGAACGAGCAACAAACTCCAAGACATACATACATCAGCAAAGTTTTCCACTGAATCGTAAGGATCAGATGTTGATCCTTATCAAACTGCTGTCTCCTGCTAAGAAGCACATTGCAGAAAACCTTACCACTGTTTGGAATGGGGAGATATATTCTATTTCTGTTCTCTTACTCAATATAATGACTTTTCTAGGCAATGGTAGTTGTGGAAACTTTGTAGATCAAGGAGTTTTCTTACTGCAAGGCCTCTTCTCTATCCCACTAAGTTCAGGGTGGTTGAAAGCCTGCTTGTTTTATTTCTAATTAAGGCTTCCCTCTTTTGTCTCCAGGCTAATACTGCTCTTCAAACCAAATCCTCTGGGTTACATATTACGCACAAGAACTATTTTTTCCCCTGTGTGCATGGACAGCCTGGAAATATAGACCTAATTTTTAATGAGCACTGTTTTCAGCTGAAACACCTTTCACTTTGTCACCTCAAAACTACCAAAAGCAGAAATTCTGTGTGAGGGAGTGAGCATCAGGTAAGCATGCACCTACACAAAACCCATTTAATTGGTCAATCCTATACCAGACCCAAGACAACCAGAGACCACAGGAATTCACTGCATGCTGTGTCCAGGGACCGCTATGGGAAACCTCTGACTGGCGAGTGCTGAATTAGACCTTTTCTGAGAGACAGCAGTTTTCAGTAGGATTCAGTCAGAGAGGGACAGCTCTTCACAACCTCTCCTCTCCATAAATGTACTTTTGCTTTCTTAGCTTTCACCCCCTACTCCTGTGGTTTGTGTTCCAAGTATACACCCCCCTTAATGCATTTTTGAAACAAGTATTGCAAGAGCTATGAGGAGATGTTTTCATAATGAGGGTAATTATCATTGCATTTTAATGTACTGCAATACAGAGCCATGGTTCAGTAGCTTTACTTTAGAGCAAGTGTTAAAATAGAGAGCTTTAGATCTATCATGAAATACATCTGTAACTAACCTTTGGTGCTGCATGCCAGGATTTCCTCATACTAAACACTAATGAGGTGTACTCTGGCCTGCCCGCCACAAGTGGATGAGACTCTTCTAATGAGTCTATTGCTACAAAAAAAAAAAGAAAAAGGAAATAACTATCAAGTCACTTTGGCCTCTTTTTATATACAGTGCCATCTAATAACTCTATTGTGACAGAACATTGCCTCCTAGAGACTGATATCACTACATTAAAAAAAAAAAAATCAAATCGGAGTGCAGCAGAAGCCAGGGGAGCTCAGAGAAAAATAAGATTAGCCATAGATATGGCCAACTATCAGAACCATAATGGTGTTATAAATCCCATTACTTTCAATATACCTGACATAGTATACACGGATAGAAAGCAGCAGTAAAATACCACATACGGGTTCATTATTTTCCTTGGCATACACGACTTGTTGTTTAGTTGTGTGAGAAGGGAAGAAAAGAGAAAGAGGATGTTTAGGAAATGGTGAAGAAGCACTCACCCACCTTTTTCCAATGAGAAAAATCCACATTTTGGACATGCACAAGAGACCTCTCACAGGAGCAGTGAAGACACTGATAGCAGCCCTCAGGTACTACTGGCAGCTGATCGAAAGCCTCTGAGCTTAGCCAAGCCCTGAAAATCCTTCTCCAGCCTGTCAAGGCCCAGAAAAGGCAGCTGAGCCTTGTTAGCAAATTGGCCAGGCAGAATAGGTAATCTTCAACTATCCCCAAAAGCCAATTAAGAGAATTTACAAGGTAAGTCTGGCTGGTCAGTAATAGAAAGGAGATTGGCAGCCTTGGCTTGGGAGGTAGGAGCCAATGTAGCCAGGATAATTACCAAGGTTGTGTGAGCGCATGATGCTCTTTGGGTCTCAGTTAAGAGCAGACAGGCAAGCCAGACATGGCACAGCAGGAGACTTGGGCTGGCAATGCTGTTAATCAGAGACTGCATATAAACCCAAGCCTGAACTGAGCCCTCCTCTGCATTGCCCAGGCCCTGTGTGAAGTGTGTTGCTTGTGCTGTGGTGGCTTGACCCCTCCAGCAATCCTGCTATTAGATGTGTCACTGTGCCTTCTGCCCAGGTCTGTGCTTTTGCTGAGAAACAGCTTTCGTGCATAAATAAATAAGTGCAGGGAACCTTAGGTAGAAGTCTCCATGAGTGAGATGAAACTTTAAAGCAAAACCTGTGAAAAACCCAAACTGGAAGCTGTTTAACTACTGGCATCAGTGTTGGCAGGGGCAGCTAATGGAGCAAGGGAGAGAAAAGAGCACAATGCATAAATTGTGAGGCCTGGGGTCAGTTGGAGGAGAACAGGTAAGAAATCTCCTTTATTTCCACTCACACCTATTGTAATTTCCCCTGCAGAAAGAAAGAGCTTTCCAAGTGAAGAAGCCATCAATGCAAGCCGAATTTTATGTTGGCTACAAAACGGCTCTTATTAACCCTTCATTCAGGAATCACCGTCTGGTTCTTGCTGCACAATGCACCGTCTCTTCCTTTATGAGAATTGCACTGTGTTCAGAGGCGTTTTCCAAAACACGGGCCTGGCAGCTTCCATAGTTTCCTGCAGGAGCCCCAGTCTCACCCCAATCAATCACTTTCCTAAGGAAGCCTTCCTATTTCTCCATCTCTCAAGGCAGCTAGAGCTGGCTGCAGTGAAGAAGGCATGGGTGCAAAAACCCTGCAAAGAAAGAGGCTATACAACTCAGAAATATTAAGTGTTATTAAAGTATTAGAGAGCTAACACAGTAGCTGTTCTTGCTGTTAAATGCTTTAGTAATACATTAATCTCACAATCCACATAATTCCTAGCATCTCCCCCGAGAAGCTGAGATTACTGCATCAGCCATATAAAGGAAAATGTTGCTTTTTCATTGTGATTCTACCCACAACTTCTAGTACTGTCTTATTAAAATAACTTGGCCCTGACTTTCACAGTATTCTGAAGGTGACAACATTTTTAGACATGACATCCTTCTCCAACAGAAAGTGTAGTTACAGGATGCTACTAAGGGCTTTTACAAAGTAATTACTGCAACTTGAGGGGAAAAAAAAAAACAACCCCAAAAAAAAAAAAACCAAAAACCCAAACAAACAAAAACCCCCCAAATATGAAAAAGCTGCTTTTATTAAGATCTTCTCTTTCATTAACATTTGTATTTTAGACCTGGATATCATGCTGTGAATATTGATAGTAGAGAACGGAGTACTTTGGCACTGAAAGCATCTTCTCCTGGTGATCTATTTTACTGTAAATACCCTTCATTTACTTTATTGAAGAATAAAAAAAAAAAAAAAAAAAAAAGAGAAAGAACATTTTGATGTATGATTTTTTTCTAAGATCAGGTGTAAAATGTCTCCGGCAAGGATAATCTGTCAGTATTTAGAGACAGAATAAACTCCATCAGAAACCTAAATGTTTCTGCTTCAATGTGTTGGGGAATTCTACCAAGAGACACTTAAGAACCCTATCCAAAAGAAGAATTCTGGAGATCAGAAAGAGATGTTTGTTTGGAAGTTTCACTGCCAGCAAAGCTGCTCTTTGTGTAAACTGCAGGGACACTCTCCAGCAGAACCACCACAGCTGACAAAGTTCCCCAGTGGCCTCTCTCCACCTTCCTCAAGCATTCCTGTTATGATTTTATTTTCTTAAACTAGATCAAAGTTTTGAATCTGCTCACAAGTCATAAAAACATAAACACATTCATAATAAAAGCACTCACCAGCTATCTTGGAAATGGTAGATATCAAGCTCAAGGAGTTATTTTTCCTTACATCTATAAAACTTTCTTCTTAAGTAGCCTGGGAGTATAATTTTTAAAAAAGTTCTGATTCAATTCCCTTTAACTTCAGGTTTGTCCTTGACTCTGACAGCAGGAATATTTTCTTTTAGTAATTTCACAATTTCAAACCACCAGTACTGCTTTCAGAGCTGCTCAAGTACAACCCCTCTTTTGGCAAGAATCCTTCTCAGATGAGTTTAAATGTCTCAAGTGTCAGCAAATGAACTACTAAAGGGCATCCTACCAGCCACTTGATTTCACTTAAGCAAGGACAACAGACTAGCTTTATTTCTTAAAAAAAAAGATAATATGGTATTTGCAGACATCAGCTGTATTTAGAACTGCTCTGTGGAGCAATTGTTCAATATTGTTCAATTGTTCAAAATTGTATGAGCAATTGTTCAATAAATGCATCTTCCCCCAGTCCCAAGATTATTATCTGTCTCCCCAACACTGCAGATCAAATACTTTCTTGGCAAAAATAGTTACAACTGAACTTATGCTTTTGACAGAAATCTACCAAGAATATAATCACATCAGAAATATCCATTTGAATTCAGTGTAACTATCACTCTTTTCTCTCCTTTGTATGAAAGAATTCCTTTAGAATCATATCCTAAGGAAACTTTTGCAGTATTGTGACTCAATTTTCATACCATTTGTAATTACTTCAGTGTAAGCATGGAAGTCTGGGGAGAACAGTATCCACCCATCTCACATAAAGGCTGTTGGGGATTAAAAGACTTTGCCGAGAGAAGACATGTAATGGTGAAGTAGGCTTATATTAAAAGAGCCACAATTCCTTCCCACTCATTCCAACCACTAACAGAGCACATCCGGACGGAGTATGACCCAGATGGGAAAACATTCAGCTATTATACACAATGTGTATAATAGGCAGAAATCTCCATTTTCTCAGTGCCCAGCTAGCTAAGAGACTTGAGGCCACAGAACAACTGGGGACAACTCAGAGCTGCCCCTTCAGATGCTCTAATTGAAATCAAGGCTGAAGCAGATGAGATTTGCGAGTCTGAGACCCGTAATCGGCTCCCTGGTACCCCTCCTCTGCACTGAGAAGATCTTGAATCTGGGCCAATATACACTGCACTCAGAAAGGTGCTTGAAGTATCTTAATTAGAGAGATGCATTACAAAAGCTGCTCTCATACAAAATATATCATTTACTAGCATAAAGTATAGAAACAATTCCATTGGTTTATTTATTTCCATATCTAACACATTCTGTAGAGCTAATGAGCATCCTTATAGCTTCTTAGGAATGAATAAGAACAATGGAAATTATTAAAAAAGAGCCTGAGACACCAAAAATTCATCATTTAAACGCACCTAATATCATATTCATGCTTTCACATATCAGATGTTTCCAAACTGTTCTTGCCACATGCCTGCATTCATTACAATGTGTAAAACTGGGAGTGATAGTCATGGTCTTAAGTTAAATTATCCCACATCAAGAGTCACCCTCTGTTCTTCTATCTCAATTTTGTCACACTGCTTGACTCCAAAGTTGGCCACTTCCCTTGATATAATCCTTATCTTTAATGCTTCCCTCCTTTCTCTCTCCCTTCACTTAAAAAATGCTTTGTACTGCAAAATGTTGTGGTAAAAGATTTTAGGAAGAAGGGGAAAACCTCACTGCAGTAATCTCTCCTCATATCCAAGAGCTAATTTAGAAACTCAAGATGTCAAAAATCTCCCAAGTAGCATTTTCCTCCCATATGTTTTAAATGTTCCCTTTACAAAGGTGACCCTTCTGAGATGCCACATCCCTGGCACGAGCACACCACTACCAAACCCAGCTGCTCTGGATCGACACTTTAATTAGTGGGGAGGTGACAGAAGAGCACAGAGAAGTGAAGGCAGCGAGCCCTGTGAGCAGGGCTGATTGCACAGTGGAGTACGATGCCAAAGTCTATGTTCAGGAGTGACCCAGGACCTTTCTTGTTGCAACTGATGCAAACAGAAAGCACCAGGATTCCCCTCAGATGCTCTGGGAATGCCAACTGGCAGAAAGAGGGCTCATCTAGGCTAATTACTGAAGGAGTAGGACAAGTAAACGAGTCACAGCAACGGAAGTATCAGCAAACGATGGTTGTCCTTTCACCACATTAAAACCTAGTATTTCCTTTGGGAAAAATCAAAACCATTTCCTTTTCTTTAACACTAATAAAAATTATGTCAGAAACACCAGCACAGGCTTAGAGAAATGTGATTTAGATATGTCACTTTTTTGGAAAGCTATTCAAACATGCTAAATAATCTTTAATCAGTGGAATGTTTGCACTTGACTTTTTTTTTAACATTTTTTTTTAGTGTGAATTGTTTAAAGATGAGAGAGGCTTTTAAAGCAACTTTTAGCTTCATTCTAGTCCTATGATACCTCTTCAAAGTTCAGAGCAATGGCTATGCATTCAAGTGCTGCATTACTGAGAAATGTACATCAGCTGGAAAATCAAAATGTTATCATATAGACATATGGACACTATCTGGAAATGAAGATCAAAAAAAAAAATTCAATGTGCACAATAAATATTAAGTGAAGATATTATTGTAAATGAGCTGGAGAGTTAAATATCATTATCAAAGTGGAGAAAATTTAGTTATTACTATTCCAAGAAAGAATAGGTGGAATTTCAAGGCAGTGGGAGGGCTGAGATCTTCCCATTGAATTCAGTGACAGACTTCAAGAGGAGCAAACTCAGACCGACAAAATGAATGCTTTGAAAAGTAGCAGGTTTCCTGCCTTGAGAGTTAAAAAATCAGAAGCTCCAAGGGATCAATTTTCTGTGGAAAACCTTGAAAATGCAACTGCAGGATTGTGCTTTCCCCTGCACACATAAGGAATCTGAATCACTAAAAACAAGAGACTGTTTCTGTGCCAAAATTAAGTCTTGAGATATACCAATGTGTAAATGTCTTCTCCTGGAGGAAATATGGGTTGAGCAGTTTTAGAGACCACTTCAAAATTGTGACCCTTTGTCAAGAAAACGTGGTTTAAGCACTTTGCTCAGGCAGCCAAATGACTCATGAGCTTCCCCTCACGGTGGAAAGACATTGGGACTCCTGAGGGTGGTTCTGCTCATCAGAGATCAGGCTCAGATCAGGCTCCTAACCTCAGGACATTCAAACTGAGCCCCTAAGTTTTGCACTGAAATTTCTCATCCATGGGGTATCTCACTGCGCTAGAAGGGATTGCTGACCTCTATTAAAAAAACAGGAGTTTTCATCAAGGGCATGTAGTACCCAAACAAGTAGTTTGATACATTTGCAGCTGTAGAAAAAGAATGAGCTAAAAACTTGCTAGACATCATATAATTATACAGATCAGATGAAGAAACTGTCATCTATCAGGTTGACTAATTGTTCCTCTGTATACGACAAATTTCTACTCAGATGAAAAAAGTAAAGTTTTTCAATAGAACTGCAGTAAGCCATTAAACCCTGTAGTGTGTGAAAGTTTGCAATGTGCCTAACACACAATATCAAGGGTATTTCAGGTCTTACTTCATGTCACATCAAGTAATTTTTTTTTTTTTATCAATGCATTACATTCCTGGGGTTGGGACAGCAAAAGTTGCGGGGAGGTCTCTGAGGTGCAGGTCTGGGTAAAATAGAGCATCATGTCATGAGATATTTATCAAGTGATAATGTGAACAACCGAAAAAGAGATGAGGTGGGGACAAAGGCTTCTCCAGCTGGGAAGTTATCGAACAGTTGGAGCCTAGGAACAGATAGCTCAGTGGCAGCTGGCTGTCCCTGACTCCCTAAAAAATTAATCACTGCAGATAAATGCATAAAAAGACAATACCTCAATCTGTTTCCCACTGAAGTTGGTGGCAGAATTCCCATGTCTTGTTCCTATCCACCCTCCAGTCTGTGCCATGACGCCCAGATGTTCTCGCAGCAGTCCCGTTGTTGCGATACAGTAAGTGTGCTGGCACCAGCGGATTTACTGAGTGGTGACTGGGGGGGAAATCCACAGGACCCATGTCCCACCACTGTGTGATCTCCCCTTGATTCCTCTGCACCATGCAGAGTAAGACCCCAGTGTTTGAGCCTTTGCAGTGTGAAACTTCCAGGTTTGGCCAGTCCTGTGGTGTTGAGCAATTTGCTTCTATCCCTCCAGATACAAAACCTAACTCATAGTATATACCCTGAAGATGATGAACTTGTGACTGCACAAAGAACCTTACCATCAGCCTTTCCTGGCATTCAGCAAATAAATTTGCAGCTCTAAAACTCTGTTAACACTAGAGCAAAATTACTTGTCTAAGCTGCTATTGTTTTCATTAAGCATTTTTTTGAAAAAGGATTTCTTACAAACAATCAAAAGCACTCTGTGATTTCAGAACAAGTACATGAGCAAGCACCAGGAGCAGCCCTTGCAAATACGCCTTAATTTAGAAACAGTAATTCTATGAATATTTTTTTTTTTGATAAAACTATACTGTAGAAACGTTCATAGAAAATTAACACAAGTGGAACACAGAATAGAAAAAATAAATTAATTTACCAGTGTGATGGCATGAATATTCCCAAGAGACATTAAACAATTGAACTAACCCTAGTTATAATAGCTCTGTGTGTTTTCAACATCAGCATTACACTTGGAAGAAAAATTCTTCTATCTCCATCAGAACAGCTGCGTAAAGGGCTGATAATGAAGCCCAGTTAGACATCTTTCCACACTGGTAAAAGTATGTCCTGCAATTGCGGCATAAATACTGATCCTATGTGAAACTGTAACAAATTCCCACTCTAGAGTGTATGTCCACATCACAAAGCTGATATAAGTATCTTTACTGTCTAAATAGGACAATGTTACTTATTTTATGAAAAAGATCATTTAGCAACATGCAGCTATGTAATTATGGGCTGCCAGAAGCTGATATAACTCCTGGTGTAGACTTCACATTTACTGTGACAGTTTTTTGGTTTCAAAGAAAGATGGTTGTAACGAGAGACCTGACAACAGCCTGGGCATCCATGGAAAACAGCTCTGGCGAGAGGCAGGATAGGATGATACTGTTCACAGGGCTATGGTGGAGGTTTTCCCACATCTTGCACTGAGCTTTCCCACCACTTCCCTTCCTCCCAACCCCATTACATCAAAAAAACTGCATTCAGGACCAAGAAGGTTTTCTGAATTTGCAGCCACATTGGAAAGGGAGCCTCCCAACAGTAGCAACATGCTATTTGGAGGCATTAGTTATGTGGATACTTCTTCTCAAGGAAGAGTATTGTTAAGGAGGTGAATGTTATTTTTTGTATCAATTGAAGTGAAATGGGTTGAACTAAGTTTGAAAATAACCATTATGTATATTATTTACTTATATATCAGATAAAAATCTGATTTCAGTAGGGACAACTTTTCCTTGTACATGTATCAGTAACACCCAGCATCTAGTGAAGCCAGGGAGGCTTTGCCATTGACTCAATAGGACAGGGTTTCCCTCTGTGTATACAGCAGATCATAAACATTTCATGAATGACTGCAATCAAATCCAAATAAATATATTTAATAGACCAATCTTCTCAAGATTTATTCTGAAGAAGCTCTATAAAACAATACGTGCTTGTACATATAAAATAAAGTAAAAAAAGGGCTTTTTTTTTCCTTCATGTTTTAAATTACTGAATTCTTCACACTGGTTCCTTTGATTTTAATCCAAGAGACTGAATTTGCAGATTGCCTGAAGATAAATGAATATTCGTCATCTGTCCCACAAACATTTTTCTAATATATTGTTTCCCCTTTTGGCAAAGCTGCTAAGATGTGTGTATAGTTTTTATCTCCTGTTGTAAAACCAAATTTATTTTGAATGACAAATAATTCATTACAGAATTCATTTTTTACCTTTCCATGCTCAAGCCATTTTTTCAATGGTTTCAGGGCATTGTTCTAGCCAAAGTATCAAATCCACTCTTCTATTTATTCCACCATGCAGTTTTCTGTTTTGTTCTGGCAAGCTTCCAACTGAATTAATTTGACATTCACTGATCAATCAAACTGTCTCATTACTACCTTCTGCCCGCCTAGTCATCATGGTCCACTGTTGACAAGAGTAAGAAATGAACGTTAGCAAGGTCACCTTCAGAAAATCTTTTATTTAATTGTAGTAGGCCTACTGCTAAAGCCTGAGGTTATCTGCAATTTTCCTGTATGTCTCTCCCTTTCTTTTTACGTGCACAGTGAATTATTTTACGTAGGATCATGCAGTTCACAGATGGAGTAACTCCAGTAGAGTTATTTAAGCAGTGGCCTTAGTAATTATACCAAGTGTTTGCATAAGGAGGATTGTTTTATTTCAAAAGCTACATGAATGACAGGCCAAGTGGATCATTCAGAGAAAAGTATTCAGAACGAGATACTGAGTAAGACTGACAAAATTCTCAGTATGGTAATATTTCTATTCATTACATAAGCATTCACAAGAAAGGCACTTTCCTTGTCATATAGTAAATTATTCTAATTCATTACTATTTATGAATGCCAATCGATATGGTGAAATTTGCCAAAAATATACTATCATGCCTCACCAGAACAGGTACTCTGCCAGAAGATTTCCAATTTCTGTCTAGATTTGTCTGAATTGACACCTGTAGCAATTGTTATGAAATTCTTATGGAATTAAAACCTATGCGTCCTGTGCAGAAGTTAGAGCATTTAGAAGGAGATAATTTTTCTTTTGAAAATTTTCTCAGTTGGTTTAAATATTCCATATGAAGATACACTTTTTTGACATTCTATGATATTTTGTCATGGAGACATTCTGGTTCACATTTTGCATGAATGATTAGTGCATTAGTACTCAGTATTGGAAAAGGAACTGAAGAACTGAAGTCCTTTATATTCTCCTGAGACAAATATATCAAAGTTTTGGCTATCTTTAGATACACATATTAATGGATTCTGGCTTAGGAACATCCTAACACTTATTGCCACCTAGAATCACACATGACACTGATCTTTATACACCATCAGGCTTCCAAGGCAGCACAATTATATCAGAATACAGATCTGATATTTCAGACTGGTTTTGTCCGAAAAACATAACATTTGTCAGGCTGTTTGTAAGATTTGGTCTGCTGTGGTGGAAAAGCAAGTACAATCTAATAGATGGGACTCATACATTGTTTCTTATGTTGAATAGTTTATCTTATTTTTCTCCCATTTCTTAGCATTTTTTAATGAAAAACATCTAACAAATAATTCAGGCAGTAATTTCTATGTTGCATATAATGTCTTCTCCATTAATAAAACTTTTTTCTGTGTTAGCTGTACATATTGATTGGAGTTCTGCATGTGTACATACAGCAGCAAACACATCTCAACACTGCAGATGTGCAGATTATTAATCAATAATGACACGATCAGAAACACAATACAGAAACTCCATCGCTGTCATGAAGTCGGTAAGGATATTTTATAAGACAGAAGGTGTACAAGGAATATGGTAGATGTTTCAATCAAGTCAAAGTCATAGGACACCTTGGGGCCAATTTACTAGGTACTTAGAAACCAAAGGGTATCGTTATCTTTAAGAGGAAAGCTCACTTTGCAGTAAAACACAAGCCATAAAACTGGAGATGGGAGAGTTAAAAGAGTTATTAAAAGGATAGGAAGTAGCTTGGCAGCAAGTCTTTTTGTGTACTTCCTGAATGCAAAGGGGATTAAGGTATTGCTGCTTCCAGTCCTAGTGGAGAAGGTCCTGACTTACAAAGAATTTGTAGAAACATATGGTTAGGTTTACACAATGTGTATCTGAAGCAGAATTAATAATCTGCAAATCAATGAGACCAGCAGAGACAAAGCTGAAAGAACAGGAAAAATCAGGCCAAAAAAAAAAAAAAAAAAAAAGGAAATTTTGTTAAGATTTATAACACTGATAAACACATTATGAATTAAATCTTGAATAAGTGCATTTATGTCTCTGTTGTTATAAACAGGTGGAAAAAAATAATTTTTTCCTTCACATTCAGGCCAATACTTGTTGCAACACATATTTTATGTGATCCTGGATCTAAAAAAGGGTTAAAAAAAAAAGATATTTTGGGTAAAAAAGATGTTTTGTCTTACTTGAAATCAACAATTATTTTATGTTTAGTTTTCATCTGATCGCACAATCAAATGCAACTTGAACTCCCTGCCCCTATGTTTGCAAATTTATAACAATTTCACAGGAACTGTGCTAAAATAAGCTGTTGAATTCACCATACTGCAGTGGGTTGATAGGATATATCTATCAAAAATATCACAGCCTAAGCAAGGGCCACTCACTCATTTAGTCCTTCCCACCATACCATACACCACCACTGTCTAACTACTGTGTGCCACTGACAGACAACAGGACTGCTTCTGGGAAACAGAACTAACATAGTGAGAAAGAAAAATAAATCTCTGGACCCCATTTTTCAAAACATTTAAAAGCATTTTTAATCACAGTTTATGGTTCATGCAAATTTGGAGGCTTGCAGCTTTTCTGCACACAGATTCCTCTTGGCCAACTGATCAGCTTGTTGCCAGAACAGAAAAATCTTGTGAAGACATCAGTCCCACAGGACATGGAAATAAACTTATGAATCACTTGCTAAAAATCAAAGAAAAGGGGTCATGTAATACTTAAAATAGGCTTACATATTAAAGAAAAGAGGCTTGAGCATCTTAATGAAGTGTTGCATTATTTTTATGGTAACATACTGAAAATATACTGCAGCTTCAAGAAGTGGTGACTTAATTTTTAAACTGCTATTAGTTTGGATGGGCTTGGTTGTCATATCTCCTGATTTTGAGCAGTGGGGTAGGCATTTATGTAGGCATGAAAGGAGAGAGAACCAGAGATGTTACTCTGAGATATGATCCAGGACCTTGCTCTGACTCAACGTACAACTCCATGGAAAAGTACAGAAGATTTGTCCTAGCTTTGATACCCTAGAAAGACATCCCATTTCCAAATAAGAAGTCATAGTGTTTACCTAGCTCCTAAGAAATTACCGATTTGTTCTAAGGAAGCTTTAATCAATAGTGCAAAGTGCTGTTAATAACCCCATGGTTCACTTCCACGTAACATTACAATTTGCAGCCCCCACTCCCACACTTTTTGTTGCGTATTCTCAGAGCTGCTGCCACTCCAGTTAGGTGTTACAGTGCGGTCTGCCAAAGGCATTTCAAAGGCCTGTTTTCCCTTGGAGAAGAAAAGTCTCTTCAGTGCTGGATTATAGGTTACAAGCCTCTGGCCCACAGCCCTGCACTCTGAGCACTAAGCTCAAACACATTAATTCAAACAGAAGTGCAAGAGTACAGTCATGTTTCCACTGGGTGCCAAGAGAGATATTTGCTGACATCAAGGGAATGCTTGAATTTTGTTTCCTACAGTTAAAGCTATAATAAACTGAGAATCCTTTTATTTTTATTCTTATTTACAGTACAGTATTGCAAGACAGATGGTAAGAACCCATACAGTATGAAGAAAAGGGTAGCTTTAATTGGCATTTCTGTTAAAAGGATTACTGTTTGATAAAGGTTTGTATTTTCCCCTGCTAAAAGCAGGAAATTAGATCTTTGATGGAGGTTTAAGATTGTGACTGAAGAAAGTATATATTTCATCCTTGGGATGGATAGTTTATTTACAGCTGGCTGTGTAGCATTAGTTTATAAATTACTTCTCAAAATGTGATTTACCTATCTAGAGAAAAAAAAAAAAAAGCATTGTTTTTATTGTCTTTAATGATCCGTTCTCACAGTTCTTGTTATTCCCAGCTGCAATAAAATAGTTCTAGTGACAGAAGTTTCGATGTATTCTGCAAAAGTTTTACTGCAGTCAGCATAGAGCCAGCATACATCTTCTCTCCATCCTTCGTTTTGTGTGATATTTGTTTTAGGTTGCACTTGTATTCATAAAGAAGAAATGTTGTGGGTTTTTGTTTTGTTTTTGGTCTTGTTTTTTTTTTTTTTTCCCCAACAGATTAATCTATGTATCTTTAAAAATGTATATATTTATATTTAAAAGAAAACAAGTAAGAAACTGCCAAGACAAGACCACTGAATTTGTCTTTCTGAAACTGAAGAAAATATGTCATCTGAAGCCCAAATAGGAAAAATCTACAAAACACCCATTAGACATACAGTAGGATGCAAAACAGATCCTAAACTGTTTCTACCACTGAAATCTCTTAAGGATTCAGAAACCTCTCAGCAGCAACTGATCATGCACAAATCTCACACATTGACTGAAATCTTTCCATCATATCATACTAGGAGGATAAAATCTGATCCTAATTCACCATATTTTTTTCCATTTGCTCACCAAAGCGCTAAACTCAACATGCTACAGTTTTAACATCATTATAAGCAATCACACTTGTTGAAGGACACATTTTCTCACCTACCTATCTTGAATGAAAAGATATTTTAGGGAATTTCCTCTACTCCCTCGACTGGTGACAACCCCATTTCCACCAAGGCAAAGACTGACTCCTATACTTTCCACTATAATGACAGCGGGTTGCATTTTTATTTTATTTGCCTATGGAGTTACAGAGAAACAGCTGGGATGTGACTATTCTGAATGAGCTCAAGAATATTAGGAATCAACACACTAGTGCCACAAGAATGACCACTTATCATAAAGGGAAGAGTAAGCATCATCTTGTTCTTATAATTGCTTGTGACAAAGCCAAATGGAGCCAAATTTTGCACTGAATGGTTTCTGAAAGTAAAGAGGAAGCTTTTGCCTTTCCCTAATTCAGCTGTTCTACTTTTCTTTGGTTTTGCAGGAAATAACAACATCTTGGCATAGTTAAGTGTCAATAAGATTTCTGAAAGTGTGACCATTTCAGTAACTTTTGAGGTGTAGTGCTTTCTGTCTTGAAATTATTTCTTACTGTCTTCCCTATTTTGTCCTTCTTTTGCTACGTACTGTTCAAGTGTTGGTAAATTAAGTCCTTAATACAGCAAAGGTTGTAAGCATGTGATTAACATTAAGATGGCCTGTCAGCAGTCTCCAAGTGGATTTCATCATGGGACTACTGAGCTTCTTAATGTTCAGCATGAATTAATTGCTCTGCCAGTTAAGTCTGTTTACCATGTTGTGACTATATTACTGCTGTAAGTTAAATTACTACAGTCTATAAAACACCTTGTAGTCCATTTCTTCTGGATGAAAAATGCTATGCAGAATAAATTGCAGTTTCTGAAACACAAACACCCACCTGAAATTATTAAAAAAAAAAAAAAGGGAAATTATTATAGATATATTTCTGTTCCACTTCGGTATTGCAAAATGTAATGTATTCTCTTTGCATCAGATAATTCCATTTTGCTAATTTTCAAGTTTCACAATCACCAATTACAAGAAAAATGTCAAAATAACAGGAAGGCAAAGAAAGCATCAGTGGAATCACTTGTCTATCAATAGGCTGTATCTATTCATAACTAAATCTAAAATAAAGCTCAGATATTTTATGTCAGAAATCAAGGTAAGGAGTCTTTCAAATAAGCGTATTCCTACCCTATGAGAAACCTGCTTCAGACTAATTTTAGAACATGTTAGCTGTACATTAGAAGAAAGAGATGGAACAAATATGCGTATGCTAATACGGACTTCAATACCACATTTCAAGGGGCATAAAAGGATGTCAAATTCTTCGATCCTTTTTGGCTGGTCTACAAGGAAATAACGTTAGTAAGTGGCATAAAATCATTCTGTTTTGAGCAGTTACCTGACCCCTTGTTTTCAATTGTGTCAGAACTGAGAGCTCAAAGGGACAATGGGAAAAGATGGCACCCTAGAGACAGATAGATCACACGTTTTTTCTATCAATCAAATAGTCTGTGCTCAGGTGGACTGAACTCAAGAACATGTCTTGAATTAGAATTGCTGTCATAAATTTATCTTCAGCGTTTGATATACCAACTACACTTTCATGCAAGAATTAAGAATTTTTCACTGATGTGGTGAATGTGACACCTTGTTCTTAAGATAATCCAAAATGCCTTAAAATTAAAGAGAAAAAAATTGACTCTGACCTTGCAGACTGGTCGCTGATGTGCTTTAAGGTATTCTGAGGTGGCACTGGCCACCATATACATCCTATAATGTATTGTAACCTTGCTAAGAAATAAATGCAGGTGGAGTTGTAAACGTGTGTTAAGATCCTTTCCAGTCCAAACTAACATGCTGTGCCAGTTAGTAACACCCATAGAGTTCTTTGAAGAAGTAAAGACTAAGGTACTTGGTGGCTATATTTACTCTATTTGACGTCTGAAAATATTTTAAGAATAGTGTTTAACTGATGCCTTGTTGTAATCAATTAAACTGACATCTTCAGTTTTACGAAAAAATTCAGAAATTTTTTTACTTATCAATATGGGAAAAAATTATGTTAAAATTATTTGCTCATTATAATTCAGGCCAACAAAGGGAATTAGCTGAAAATGCAGTTTTCTTCAAATGTGCTTAAACACCCAAATAATTGCAAAAGCATTTTGTGACACAAAGCTTGCAGTGATGCTGACAGGAGCCACAGTGCTGAGCTTCCCACCTGACAGCAGCTGAAGTTAACAGGATCATGAGCAGGTCAAAAGCACTCTTTCCTTGCTGTCTGTGGTCCTTCCCTTAGGTGCCCCCCGGGCAAGCATCCAAACACGTACCCCCACACCCGGGATGGCAACTGGCATCTCAAAGCGCAATCCACAATTTGATAGTCCCATTGTAAAATTAACACTTGAAATGTGGCTGCAGATGGGGTGAAAAAATAAGGGTTATGGGCAAGGGGAAAAAGATGTTTATGGCTGATATTTGAAAATAGATGGAAAGTTATTTCAGTAGAGATATGTACACATGTTCTTCCAGATGTCCGGGGCTGCAAAGAGGAGGAAATTCAAACACCTGCAGCTGTGGGTTTGTATGGGAATTGAGATGAAGTTTCTGGTAAAATAAAAGGATGAGTCCATGACAGATGTATGTAAACCTTAAACTGCTGGAAAATTTCATAGACAACTACTTGATATTCAGTCTTTTGGGCTATAATCTCTGATCTATTTCCCTGAGCATTAACCGAAATAGAGATAAAATGAGATTACATTTGTACAATGACGTGCCTGATGATGGGTAGGTGGGAATTTGTCATTGATTTCTCCTTTTGATTATATATAATCAAGAATATATATATGTAATATATAGATAGTTACACACATACACAAAAATCTTTGCACCTGGTCCGTGGGAGCATTGCAAACTTGTAAATATCATTTAGTGATATTTAACAAACCAGCCAGGGTTTGACAAAAATAAACAGCACCAGTGTGAAAGAAAGCAAGCATTTTCATTAAACAACAGCTTATGAAATCAGTTATATTTAACTTCCTTGAAACAGCAGAAACTCCAGTACCTTGGCACACAAACTGCGGTGTTTTGCTTGGCACACTATATAGGTTATGTCTCGTGCAAGGAAGAAAACTTTGGTTCTTCATTTAAGAATGGTAAATGATTTAGCATTAGTTGATTTTTTAAAATATATCATTATATATTCAAAAGTATATATTTGTGGTTATATAAATATATATTTAAAGGCTTCAAAATACACATATACACATTTTAGATGTATACATATACATGCACATACATGGATAACTTGACTTTCAAGCCTGTTCCCTAGTTATCAGAGAAAAGGAATCCTGCTACGTTTTCAAAGCTGGACCTCTCATCACAGGCTTTTTCCCCTCAGAATCTTGTAAAAAGTCAGACAAGCAATTTCAAAGCACTGGGACTAGGTTTTCCATCTTTAGCTGGGAAAAATCAGCATAGCTCTGTATTCATTACATAATACATTGTCACAGACAGTTTGGTCAATGTATTTAAAGCCTTACGAAACTAACTTTACCACACACCAGTTCACGTGAGCTGAAATTTGGGGGTCTCTAAGGTTGAAGATTACATTGCTACTAACCTGAATAGGGCTTTGGTGTCACCAGTATTGTGAGTACCTTAATGCTGCTGACTTAGCTAGTGACAAAATACATATATAACACATATGCTCTGGTATCAGTTCTGAACATCCTGATAATATTAACTGAATCATACAAATATATTATAAATGCTGAGTTGAAGCAAACGTCCTCAGCAAACTTCCCAGGAGTATGAAGTAAAACAGAGACAAAAGCCATAACTGTCTTAATCAAGACCATCTTTAATCAAGACTAAGTCAGTATGAAAGTGAAGTGCTCAAACTAAGAAGCTAGCCTCTGTTGGTATGCATCTCACAAGTGTCCCGCTCAGATTCAAACAGCAATAACCAGACGCATGAAGTAATCACTTCTATATCCCCTGTACTATTTCCACTATCAGTCTAGAGATTTAGGAAATTAGATTCAATTCCTTGCTTAGAAAACTCCCATTCCATGGAGAAACTGGGCTAGAAGACAGGTTAAACTTCCCTTAAGCTGTTTTTTTCCCTAGAGGTGCTACATTATTGTCATTATTCTAATGAAGTCCACTTAGGTTGTGTGAATGGTCTCCTATATTTTTCATAAAACACATATAACAAAGAAGTAAATTTCAACAGTGATTGACTGACAGCTGTCAAGTAACACACAGGACAATTCAACCACCAGGAACTGATGTTGTTTATCTGGGCACCATAAAAACCTATTGCAAAAGCTGATGTTTGTGAAAGGGTCTTCTGAAGCAAGAGCCTAGAAAACAATTATTTTTGTCATTTCACTTACGTTCCCCTAGTTTCTACATACAAGTTAAACTTATCAAGGCAGTGCTGTTCTGACGTGAAATTATTGTAAAGCAAATTTAATACCAATGTATAGTGCTGGTTGATTTTCTTGAGCCAAACCTTACTGTTAAGCAATCATTACCAGAATTTTACACACAAACACTAACTATTCTATGCAATGTTCTCATGGCTCTGTCTTGACATATTTAATAAGTTTGGACACAGCTCTATAAATATCTGGCAAGAATCAGCATTTCACTAACAAATCACTTCACAATAGTGAATAATTTGCCATAAATAAAGCATCACATTTTCCTTCTTTGTGAATTATCCACAAGCAGATTATCATTTAAACAAGTATATTTGTTGTCCACAATTATTTACCATATAATTTCTGTACATAGTTCTGTTCATTCATAAGTGATCAGCTACAAGTATACAATATCAGAAGTTGGAGTGGGATATGGTTAGCACGTGCTCAGCAAGGGCTATGTAATTTTCTTGTCAGTTATGTGAATTCTTCTTCTTTTTTTTTTTTTTTTTTTCAAATTAAATATTTTTCTTTTCCCAGAAACATACTTTTCTATTTCCAGAAACACTCTTTCTTTCTGGGGACTAGAAAGGATTACTACATTTGGTCACAGTCCTCATCTGTGATCTTTGTCAAGTCCATCAGGAAATCACTTGCATATTTAGGTTCCTAAATACATCTAAAGATTTGAGCCTTAGGGCAAGTCTATATTATAGATAATACCCAATGCATTGAGCCCCAAGCTGAGGCCAACCAGCAGAATTAACTCTGCTCTCAGTGCCTGCTGGCATGGCCGTGCTGCTCCTGGGACTGAGTCAGCAAACTGTGCTGGCCCAGGGGATACAGAAAGCTCCCCCGTTCCCTGCCTGTCCCCAAAAGGCAGAGAGGGGACAGGATTTCCTCCTGGCAGGCTGGAGCATAGCAGCGGAGTGCTCAGACTCCAATCTAATGGAAATCAAAGCATCAAAAAATCCACTACTTTCTATTATTTATTACATCATTTTATTAAGTTTTTATAGTTTCTGTTATTAATTTAACTGTAAAGATGCACATGTATAAATCTGTAAACTAAAGCAATATTTCATTACAAAAGAGATCATTTATATAAAAACAAAACAAAACAAAACAAAACAAAACACCTCAACACTTTAAAATATTCATTTAAATTTAATCCTTTCTTAAATGGATCAGGATCTCAACTAACCAAAACAAATATAACACTGCCAAGGCCAGTGCAGGAATTATGATTTACTTCAGTTCAGCTTCTTAATGATTTGGAGCTGTTGAACATGACACTCCCACACTCTCTACTTGTCAAAATCTCTGATCCAGAAAAGATTTTGAGGACAGAAAGCAGAGAGAGGACTCCCAGCCGTGCTGGGGATCTGCCAAAACAAGTAGTAGTGTTGTGCAGCTGGGAAGACTATGTTTAAAGGATTTAGCATTTGTTAGTTGCATTTCAGACTTTCCAAGAAATGAATAGTGTAAAGCTATTTTAAGAAAATGTATTCTAATGATGCCAGATAAAGTAGGTACCATAGCCTCAGACATAAAATTTTAAATGAACTAAAGGTAAAACATGGCATTACTTATTTTTTCACCCTCCAAATAACAAGATTGCTTGTCGCTTCAGCTTTTTACAAGACCTGTCTTTTCTGCTGTATCGTAAGAGAGCAGCTAACAAAATAAACATACTAAAAGATCTTTTTTGCATTTTCTACTGAACAAAAGCTCCACTGCAATTTAGCCATAGGAAGTCATCCAAACTCCCTCCGTTCTCTGTTCTTGAGAACGACGCCAAGGTCATTAGGTGCCAAAAGACACATTTACGAAATGACTACAGAGGTTGTGTTCCTAGGGAATTGGATGCCTGGCTTAATTACTGGTCTTGAAAATTGCTATCTCTATCTTAAGATGCTTTTATAACCTTGAAAATTTGGCCTTAAACTACTTCTGAAAATGAGATTTAGAGACATAATATACAGTTGGCATTTTATCTGGGATCTCAATACCAAAGAATGGACACCTATTATTGAATAATTAAGGAAAAAACATTAATTATTCAGGACAGCTGTGTTTCCCTTCCCAAAGGAAGCTGTTCTGTCCCAAATCTGAGCCTGCAGATGAACAAGGTTGTGTCCTGCTGATTTACAGCCACCCCAAGCTTTATGAAAGGAATTCCTGCAACTGCTCCAACTCCCTCTTGGCATCCATCTAAATGTTTGCAGAGGCTGCTGCTCTCAGGAGGGCAGCTCAGGGACTTGTAAGCAAGAGAAGGGTTTCCTGTCCTGTTAAGGTTCCTCTCCTGAATTGCCCTTTGGATGGACCTTTCTCTCCTCACTGTCTAGAGAGCCTAGAGAGACTTTCAAACCCTCACCTGGGGTTAAGCCTGCCCTGTAACAACCCAGCCTCTGCTGGACAGCCTACCACCAACCCCTGCATGAGACAGTACCTGACACTCATTCCAGCTGCAGCCCTTCTGCCTTGATATGTGTTTAGTTTCTAAAAAATCAATTAATCTGATCGGCTAAGTCTGGGCATGGACATCAGCTTCCCTGAGGAGACACATGAACTCCTGTATGATGGGCACTGTAGGAGAGTCCAAAGCCACATTCCACTGCTGCTCACATTGTCCTCACCTGAGCCACGCCAGGTCTTGTTATAACTGCAATAGAAAACACTTTCCCCACTCCCCTCCTTTGGCAAGTCAAATAAGAAGGTCCTAGGGCAGGCCCCAAATTAGCAGCTTTTTCTCTTCCTCACCTACAGGCTTGATGACTTGTGCCGATATCTAATTAATTAATTAAGGTTAGTTGAGGTCAGGGCCTGGAATCTGAGCAATTAAACTGTTTGCTCCCCTGCTAAAACAAACCACGTGCATGAGATGAGCTGCCAAGTTTGGTATTTGTGAAGTTTGACTCGGGAAAGGAGCTGCCATGCACCTACCCCTCACGGGTGTGTTGCCAAGAGCTGGCTCCAGCTGCGGGGCTGCACTGTGCGTTCAGGGACAGCACAGAAGAGCAAGGAAGAAGTCCTGCTAACTTTTGTTTTAAGGATGACTTTTCCTGTCCTTATTGTGAACTTGAATATCTGGCATTTTAATTTTAGAGCCCTTCTCTTGAAATTGAGTGATTAGATACAATATCTTGCCTTTGACAAGAGAGACTTTGTGGGTTCAAAGATGAGCTTGAAAATGAAAGCTGATTAAAGCCTGAAGGGTCAAAGCCAAGGGTGGAAATAAAAGTCATCCGACACAGACTTCTTTTTAAAGATCACATGCATTCAATCCTATTGCATGATTTTTGACTTAGATAATTTAGCAGTGCAGAAGCAGAACATGTAGTTCATGGAGGGACAAAGATGACCTGGGCTGGGCGAGGCGGGGGAAGCAGGGACTCTGCACGAGGGACTCTGTGATGGAAGTGCCTGCTGAGGCAAGCTGCCCCCTCCAGCCCCCAGACATTAATCACTACCTGGCCTGTTATAAATATGTAAACAGGCAGATCACTTCTGCTGTAAATAGCATAGAGCTACCAGCTGTGAGGGTTGTACTCATCAGTTTAAAAATTAATAGTATTTTATTGTGAGCATTTTTTTGCAAAACCTCTTCATACTCTACAGGAAAATGAAGATGAGCTGGCGAACATCCTAAATACTGCCTTAAACAGAAGATGAGCATGCAGCTCACAGACATCATATGGTCACAGCTTGACAAAGCCCTCAGAGCACTGGAATCTGGATGGATCATACTTATTCCTGCTTGGATTTTCTGTCATTCCCAGGAATTTCTGTATTTTGCACTTCTTGTTAATTAATCCAAACTTGTTGTTAAGTGACACAGAAAGTATTTAGAAATCAAAAAGGAAAATACCTCAGAAGGGTCTGTCCATCCCCACCTCCCAAAGCATTGGAAAATTGCTAAGAGTAATCCTGTAAGCAGCTACTTGTAAAGCCACTTGTAAAGGAAAGGTTGTACTCACAGGACTTCGTTCCTATTATTTCATTTTAGACTTTCTAAGATATAATAGATTAGAGGTCATTTAAATAATCATAGTTGATATGAAATTAAAATAACCTTGACAGTACATCCCCAGGCACACAATTTAAATAAACTTTTTCAAATAAAAACCCAAAGTTATTGGCTCTAAAATATTTATGTGACCCACTAACCTCTGCAGTGTCATGCATTTTAACAAATTAACTATGCTCTTTATTGATCAGAATAAACCCTAAACCCCAAACAAACAACAGAAAAAAATCCACAGGATTTTTCTAAATAAAGCAATTATTTAGAAAATGGTTTGACCAGTTTACAATGAGAGCATGCAGATCCTCAGTGAACCTGGAGCACAGAGACCTACCACAGGAGCCTACCTTCTGGGCAAAACCAAGACTTGGAACAATTCTTTCAGAAACAGAGTTGCTACCTCCTATTTTAAGGGCCTCCCCCAGCTCCAACATGGAACTGCTCTGCTACAACAGTGGTCCAGTCGTCCTTGCTCCAGATCAACAGTCTGCCCTGGGGGGAACAGAGAGAGAAAGAGCCAACCGAAGACACAGGGCTCTTCTTCATACCCTGTGAGTGCAGTTTTAGAGGGAGAAGAAAGGAAATATATTTCTTTCTTCCTTCATTTGACAAACAATGAAAGGCATCTGGTCACCAGGAAGCATTTTTTTGAAGTAAAATATGCTTTTGCATGGATTTTAGCTCTTGCATCCCTGAAGACCGTATCTAAGGTTGACACTTTCTTCTCCAGTGCAACATTTCCTCAGGCCCATTTCCCTCCTAATTTGACTCCTATTCCCCAGCTATTAATATACTAGGTATAACATGGAGCCATAACAAGGTCATGGACAGGTGTCTACATAAATACTGCTGGTGAAGTGCCTCCATTGTTTGCTCAGGGAGTTCACAAATAGGTATGCAGAAAACTGCGACTGTAAAAATCTGCTGATCAGTCTTCCTTTAGGCAGGATGATTGCAACAACTTTAAGTCAAGACAAAGTAGCCTGTGCAAAAAAGCCATTAAATAAAGTCATATATACAGTTCCCTTTTGTATGCAAGCCCACGCAAGTTTTTATGCCTTGAGTACTGCATGATCTGTAGATAAATGCAGAGGATAGCATGAATGCTTTTTACCCTATGGTGCCTATTGTGTCTAGCATATCAGGAACATCCCTAATTCCTTCTTTACTCATCCTCTATATACAAGAAGAGAGGCCTTGATGAAGGAAAATACTCGAGAGGCTGGTTGATTTACTTAGGTGCATGCTTGCAAATCCCAAGTGAATAGCTGAGCAGAGCTAGACTTAAAAACATATTTAAATATGGGACCAGAATGAATAGGAATGCAGCTGTGGCAAAACATGGTAAACATATGGCTAAACCTATATGGCAGCTAAACTTCAACAAAACAGTAAACCATGATGGTCAAGCTGTCACCTATACAGCTGCTTTCCACAGCCAGAAATTTGCTTTATTCTAACACATAAAAAATTAATACACCTTGCTAAAGAATCCTCTGGCTTACAAGACAGGCTATTCCAGAGAAGAATATAAATGCATTGGTTGCTTCATTGACAGTCTGTGCTTCAGATTTATTTTTTTAAGATATAATGTCTGAAGCCATATTTCCCTAGTGATAAAAATCCTGTTAGTAATCCTGACAAAATCCTAAAGGGATAAAAAGCAATGAAGAGGATTTCTAATGGTAAGTTATAAATCCTTTTAGAGAATATCTTGGTTTAAAATAATTCGGGGGGGAAAAAAAAGAAAATAAAATCTTAGGAATGAGGTAGTTCTACTTAAAAATCCTTTGGCAAGATCAAGGACACTTAGGAGGGCTGCCACTTCCTAAGGCAAGGAGATGACACTGAGCAGCAGCTTTTGCTGCTCACTAGGCCAGTGAGGCACCAGGTACTTGAGGCCAGAATAAGAGAAGGAGAGATCATTTGTTCAGTGCTGTCTGTAATACCATCTTCCAGAAAATATACTGAGTTCTCCCCATTAGGTCAATAAAAAGGTAAATCAAGATCATGAGAAAAGGTGATGTGTGCTACCGTAGTAAATGAGGTCTTCAGAGCAAACTGTGATGTTGAAATGGAAACAAATAGCAGAGTGCAGTGCATTTGGCTAATTTCTCCTGTAGCACAGGCAAGGCTTCCTTAAACCAATTTTTCTTGTACCACGGATGACTTCCACTTACTGTCCTACACAATGTTGAAGACCTGATTTTCAGGCTTTTTTTTCACACATCTAGTTGTGCCACATTAATTTCCAGGTCATAATTTTAATGATTATTTTAGAACCCCCCTGAAATAACTTCAGTAAGCCTCAAATGCTGCAAACACGTAGTTTATTCTACAAACTAAAAGGACCAACAGCATATCTAATATTATTTCTCTGCTAGATTTATAATAGACCTGAATTTGGTGTGGAAACTGCTCATTGAATGAAATGGTGTTGGGGGAAATTAATAGGGGTCTTTGCACCTGGTGTCACCAAAGGCAGAACAAGAGCAATGATTAATAATTCATTACATTCAATTATTAATTTATCAAAGAGGCTACATTCTTTACTCACCTGGGTTTTAACAGGGATGAAATCAATTGGATTCCACAGGAATCGATAAACCCACTACATTTAAATAAATAATCATACACCTTCTGGAGATTTTTAAGCCCTTTTATAGCCTTCTAGAGCAGAAGTGCAACACTCAGTAAATTCTGCAGTTTGCAAAGAAATTATTACCATTCTTTATCAGTGGTGATGGTACTGATTTTTACACGGTGAGTAATTAGAAAAGAGCCCACTGCTGAAACACGCACTTGACAAGAGGCTGGAAGAGGCGGGGAAGTCTCTCCGGGACAGGCTTAGAAAAACAATCTTGATAAATTGGAGAAACAGACTGAAATCAAGAAAACGAAATTCACCGAAGACAAGTGCAAAGTACTATGGTGTGGAAGGCAAATCCAATGTGCTAACGCAAACTGGGACGCCCCTGGCTCGGGAGGGACGGTGCAATGTACAGCGAAGACGAGGGGAGGCCGGGGAGGGTTTGGTGGGTGCCTGCACGAGGGCAGGACCTGCACGTGCAGAGCTTGCCAGCCAGCATGTGCAGAGCAGCACCGGCTGCTCCGTGGCGAGAGGTGCGAGGGATGCTCACCCAGGCAGCCTGCACAGCAGGGCAGCCCCTGCCCTCCTCCCCATGCTGCCGTCTGCTTCTTAAATGCAGAAGTTTTCCTCACGTGCTGATAGCTCAAACCCACTAGTTGGATTTAGCCTGAAATATTTTATTTGGCAGATTTGATTTGAACCTCTCAGCAAGGGGTTTAGGGATAGCTCCAACCTCTGTGGTGAATAACTTAATCCCTGAAAAACATTTGCCTAACCCTAAATCTAATCTTAACGTGAAACACTCACTGCGCAAGCTGTGGAGCTCTTTCAAGGTAGAAAGCCACAGGCAAGCCACGTTACAGGCGGTAGCAGAAAACTATACTGGCTGCATGAGAAAGCAGAGGGTAGAAGGAGACCTGTGAGTGACCTTGCTATGGGATTCAGTGTGATAGTAATATAAATCAAATGTGCAAGGGGCTACTGCAGGGCTTCTGTGGGCCACCTGGCCAGTATCTAAACAGCATGGTCATGCTTTCCTCTGCAGTTTCACAAATGGCCAAGGATATGTAAATATGGGATTTTCATCAAAAAGAGAAGTTCCATTTATCCTTTTTATAACTGCGGCAACTCCTTATCAGAACATTCCTTGTACAGCAATACATGGCACAATGTTTTTTTAGAAATGGTTCTCAGTCACACCTTCGCTAATTCAAAATGAGAATGTAATGGTATGGGAAATTAATACTTTTTCTCTGCTGTATCATATAAAAGTTGTTCCATATTCATATAATAGCTTATTACTGATACGATAAAATAATATGGACACAGAAAAACCATTTGTTTCAGAAGTGCTGTGAACATTAAACCTTACAGTAACGATACTGACTACAAAAACATGCAGCAACACTTATAAAAATCTTGTATGGGGCATTGCAATCAGTTGCTGAATAGATTGCATATTAAACAAAAATAATGTCTGGCAAAACAAAAGTGCTTTGTGATGAAGTGGAAAGGCTGCTCATGAATAACACATATCGCAGAAAAATAATTAATCAAGTCACCTACTTAAAAAGTGATTCAGGACTCATGTATCTCAGAACACATCTTAAGCAGGTAAAATAATTTATGTGTCAAGCCCTTCCACCTCAGCTGGGGAAGCTTCTCCTGCCAGAAACCCTACCCACGAGTAACCCCTCTGCCCAGGAGAAAACAATGACTTCAGAGGGCTCTGAAGAACAGCTCATGAGGCAGCTCTCTCACTTCATTTAGCTTTGGATCTTGACCATGTATGATCAAGACACAGCCTTTCTCTTAACCTTAATTGACTATTACCTACAGATAAATTTAACTAGTCATTAATACATAAGCATAACTTCCAAGTCATTGATCTGAACACACATCAGAGAGGAAAAGTTGGCAAAATTAGAATAAACTTGATTCTGGAAATCAAAACCTTGTTCATATAGAATTGACAATGGTCTCCATGTTTCTGAGAGAGCTACCAAGGTGAGGCTACAAGGCTATTGAGATCATACTTATAACACAGTGGGAACAGATACATGTTTATATCACAGACACATATTTATAACCCCGCCTGACCCAATACATTCATCCCGCTATTATATGTAATCAAAAAAAGTGTTTGCTCCAACCTGGACTTGAAATCTGACCTTAAATCATATGGCTTATTAGTCAGCCAGAGTTTTGCTAGAGTATCTGTCTGCAAAGCATAGCTCCTTGCAGCATATGAAAATATTATGCAGGCAACAAGAAAATCTACTACTCACAGGAATTTGTGTTGGAAGATGTGGGGGACTTGTGGTTGTTAGTTAATAAAGACTCAGGGGAAAATCATTCACAGCCTAGTTCAAAGCATCACAAAATGAAGAGTCTGAGACATTTTAGCAAACCTCCAAACTACGTTTTAAACTCTCAAGTTATGAAACAAATTGCTCCACATTGAGTCACTACCAAGAGAAAACTATCTGTAATGCTAGCAGAAAGAGAAATGTATTGCAGAAATTCCTCACATGTGCAAAGTACCTTACTTAAATGATAATTATCTTCTATAAAGTGCTCTTATTCTTAGTCACTATTTACTTTATCTATTCTGAATCATATTAAGCTTAGTGTCTCAGCTGCAGAGAATTTCATTATACCATTTGTTAAAGCATCTTTAATAGGCCAATTTCAGCATCCATCTACTGTATCTTACTAAATGGGTTTTATTTGCTAAATGGTACAGTTTAGATGAAACACGCTTCAACAAGAAATGTGGTTGTATTACTACAGATGTCACACTAACAGCCAGAAGACTTTCTCTGAGATCATTGTGTCTACCAGAGAAGTGAGTCTGTAATCAGAGAGCTCAATTTTGTATCCTTACACTAGTAAAACTTCTACGAAATTTATTGGAACTGGAATTGAAATTTGACATTAAAACACAGTTTGATGGTTAATTCAGAATAAATAAAAGCAATTCTTTGATGTTTGCATTTGTAAACTACATATGTAGATTAAAAAATCAAATAAATACCTCAAAGTCTTAATTGTCTGTTCAGTTTCAGCCACGGTATTTGCATTAATACTTTGCATGGGAGTGGGACATTCAAATAAAAAAAGTTTACCTTGCATTGTAACTAAAACAAAGAGTACAACAAGTCCTGCCACTGCCGTTAACTGCTGTAATTATCAATAGGTCTCTCCATCTATTTTTCTGTAATCAAGCCATCTATATTTCCAAAATTACATACTTTAAGCATCCTTGTAGAGAATCGATCAAGTCCAATTCATACTAGAACATTTTTAGTCATGCATATCTCTAGCTAAGCAATGCAATAGTATAGGTAAAAGCCCAAACTTCAGCCTTGTTTATTATAGTATTTCTTCAAACTTGCATCCTGGCTTAGCGTGGACTAGACAGGTCTGCTACAGGAAGGCTCCAACCCTGCATGAACTGATCTTTAAATTATAATGTTGATTTTGTAGTGGGTTTGGTTCCTACATCTATCTTCCTTTTCCTTCCTAAACACCTGACACTTTCATACAACTAAATCCAGGAATTCAGGCCCTTTCAGTCTCTATTAGGTGAAGGAAAGAGAAATATCACTTCATTTGACACTACTTAAGTGATGCTATCGGTTACATTAGTGCCTAGAAAGGGTATCTCCACTGAGAGCTGCCAACAAACAAACACGTCTTGAATTCAAAAATAACTTTTTGGCTCTAAGTGTAGATAATTTGGCCAACCTAGTTACTTACAATTTAATTCCCTAATTTGGAAGTACCCTTCCCCTTCTATCCAAACAATTCTCTCTCCACCTGCAGGAGTCTGCACGGGACCAAAGCAGGAAAGATGGTGCATGAGCTGCTGACTGCTGTTTCCTTACTTCTTTGAATTCATGTGACCTTTATACATCCCAGGCAGTGTCCTATGTCCTGATCATCACTACACATAACAGAAGTTTCCAAGAATCAAACAAAGTAGGGTTTTGGGCAAAACAAATCCATAGATTTTTCCTGAAATTTGGAGAAAAACCTACAAAGCAACCTATACTTGCATGCCCTACCACTTTCCTGAATTATATGTTTGCTCAAAGTGAAAAATCTGAACAGCAGAAGACAGCATTTACAGGTGAAGTTAAGAAAGACATACCACAGCTACAGCGTTTTGTGGATAGCACTTGAAAAGATCTGATGAGCAGAGTTCAAGAGTATACACCCACAGTGTCCCTCACCCAGCTTGAGCTTTTCCATCCCTCTGAGAGGGAAGCGAGGAGTCCCAAATGTTTCTTTAAAGAGGACTGAGGTGCAGTCAGTGAAAGAAGCAGCTGGAGGGACAGAGACACAATGAAACCCTGTAGCAGAGAAGTCCATTAGTCCATTAATAGAGGTGGAAATTCTGCAGGTTCGCAGCTTATGTGAAAGGAAAGGTGGCTGCTCTCCGATAATCACCTGCCCTGAATTAATCACCGGAAAGCCAGCTCAGATGAATGCCACGCAGGGTTAGAGCTTCTTGAATTTTATGCAAGTCTGTACAACTGTCTCTCAGGGTGAGGTCAGCAGCAGCTAACAGTGACAGTCCTGGATGAAAACAGCCAAAGCAGCAGGTAATCTGGAAAGTAGATACCTGCAATTAACTTCCGAGAGGACTTTGGTTTTATCGTGGTTGGTTTTTTTTTTTTTTTTTTTTTTCCCCTCATTAATTAATTCCCTCAGGTAGTTAAAAGATATATGAACTATGTGCCTAGTTTTAAGAAGTCAGGAAAAGTTTCCCTTTTTTTTTTTTTTTTTTTTTTCCTTTCCTTAATGTTTCAGTGTATCACTGTATCACAGCATGTTTTGCAGTTGTTGGCTAAGGACTGACAGTTGCTTTTCATGAAGCACACTTATTTACTTACTTTTGATGCTGAACTAAATTATTAGCCCTAGCTATATCTTTGTACTGTTTTCTTCAATATGTATTTCCTCTTCAGTTAAAGTTGTTGGAGGTCACTGCACATTGTTGAAATCTCTACCAGGAAAACAGTCTTCCTCTGTTTTGGTGCAGTTTGGGTCCATGACTCCTTTCTCATTCTCAGCGAATTAATGTTTTCTTAAAGGAAAGAACTATAAAATGGGAGTTAAGTTGCAAATGAGTACAGTTTTTGTCAGGTCTCTTTGCAAAAATAACTTACCCTCTTTATTGTTCAATCCAGCCAAGCACTTAAGCACATGCTTATCTTTAATAGCTCTACTGAAATCAATGAAACAACTCACATGACAACATGATACTGATCAGGGATTTACTCCAATGAATGCTTTATGTCTTATAATTAAAAATAATTCCTGCTTGGGAGCTGGGAAAGCATTTGTTCAAGCCTGCTGTTTACTGGTTTCTTCCATGAATGTCCTCTTGATTAGAACAGCATAAGCACCACAATCTCCATATGAAATATTTGGAAGATACATATTTTCTATGTACTCTAGCAGTGTTTTTCTTTCAAATTGGATGTGAATGCCAAGGCAACTTTATGCTCCTTTTATACTCAAATGCTCTGCTGCCACATGTCTATAATATTCCCTGGCAGGTCTCACGAGTTCCAGCAGTATAAAGTACACCTGCTGTGGTCGTCTCAGTGTTTTCTTTTCAGTTTTTGTAGTGGTTGAAACACATTTTTCTCATTACTACCTAGCATCCTTCAATGAATTTCATCTTACTGAACTGATCTGCTGGATTTTTAACTGCATCCAGTTATTTTGCCAACAGAATAATCTCAGCAACATTTATTGTTTTATTTAGTTCCTGACTCCATCTCTTTATCATATGTGTTCCTTCCAATGTTATGCTTGTTTTCCGGGTAATAAGCTGCAAAAAATAATGCAACTATGTTTTTGGTGTAGACACAAGTGATTACAAAGACCGTGCTCAAGACTGCCCATTTTCCACAACATTTTCTGCTGTCTCCATTATCACGAGCAGGAGGGCAGAGAATGCCAGGGCTCTGTCCTTCCCTGGCACACTTGGGAACAAACTCACTGGGTTTAACCGAAGAAACAGGTCAAGCTCAGACTGTGCAGGCCCTTCAGCAGAGCTCCTCAGGGCCAAAATGCCTGAGAGGTGAGTCTGAAGTGACTGATTTTAACTGTATGTTTTTATAGTCCCAGCTAATTTTCCGGAGTATTGTTATGACAAATTTGTCATTGAATTTCCCAGACAAGTTTTCAAGCCACCTCCAGGCTGCAAAACTGAAGAATAGCTCATATTAAAAAATGACAATAATAAAATCTCCATGTAAGGACTGACTCCATAAGACTTTTTCATGTTATTTTGCTGCTGAGTGAGACAATCTGCCAAAACTCCTCCAATAATCAAATAGAAGGTTTGCTGTCTGTGAAGAGAAGATGCAAATCCTGATTCTATTCTTTGGTGATGCTGAGAGCAGGAGCCCAGCTTGCATTTGGTGTGAATTCAGTTAGTCTTTTATGACATTGTAATATGCAACTGAAAAGAACTCGTCAACTTGATTTAATCTAAGCTTCTCTACAGAAAACTCAAATAAGCTTGAATTCTTGGATTAGTCAATGTTTGCAGCCACTTGAATTACATTTCATATATACATAAAGTGAGCATATGAATCTCAGCAGTTAAGTACTCTGCTGTCAATTTCCATTTTTTCCTTAAGAAAGAGTAAAACATATTTAAAGTCATTACTCTGAGAAGTAGTATCTGGCTGTGATCAGATACAATCAACTGAAAGAAAAGAACTAGCCATATTTGCATCCCTAATCTTTTTTATCTTGACACTGAAGGCTAATTGTCATATCAGTAAATGCAGAGTAAAATATAGTATATATGCCTAAAGGTACCATATTTGCAAAATTGCTTGGCAGCAACTACTACTTACTGTTTTGACAAAGATATACTCTTGCTATCTGATAGCACATTTCTGTAGGAGATAATTTTGAGTAATCCCTGTCAAATAAAGTTAGATTTAATGCAACTACCATGCTAGTAATAAAGGGAAAACATTGACATTTTCTTCTTTATAATTAGATGTTGCCACTGATATCCAGAGTGAAGACAACACCGTCCTGAATTGTGATTGTTGCTGGAATGATCATTGCTTTTCCTGAAATCTGTGCTGTTCCTGCGGGTATGGAGCACACTCACACAAGCGTTGTATTTCTGATTGAACTGTCATAAATCTATCAGAATGTGATACAACTCCACCAGATGAACCCTACCTGAAGATACAACAGATATATCCCTTGCTGGCACTGGTTATTTGGATTATATTTCACATTTGAGGGACAACAGTAATGTGTTATGCTACAGGAAAGTGTTTTTCAACAGACTAAAAGTTAATAGGGGCTGAGATTTACTTTCATACCCCACATATGATTGGGGGCAGAGGGTTGTTTTTGGTTTGGTTTTTTTTTTTCATGTAATCATTTATCTGAATCAAATTATCAGCTGATGCAATGAAAAACAGACACATCATTATCAGTGCTGTCACAGCCTGATCAGGACGAGGGTCCCACTGTGTTCTGAGCTATAAGAACACAGCAAAAGGAAGCCTTGCTGCCCAGCAATGTTCACTGCTGGATTTAATTCAGAACAAACCCCAGGAAGAAGAAAAGTAAACACAGTTTACATGTAGTAGTAGCAGAAATCTGCGTCACCCACCATCCCCAAACAACTGACCATGCCAAAGACTGTGAATACCGGAGAGGTCTGCTCTCCCTGCAGCCCAGGCTCCCAGGACGTGGGCACCTCCAGGGAGCTGAAGACTACTTGGTCATTGCTGTGTCCAAAGAGTCTCACAGTGATCACTTAGCCCCACGGGGCTGCTCTTATAAACTGAAAATAAGGAATAAAGATAAATATATGACACTGTTCTTGAGTGAAACCACTGAAGCCTTTCCTAAAGCAGATACGTCCTACAGGTTGGTTTCTTGAATCAATTTGTAGTGTTACATTCAGCTTACACGTATTCTATGTAAATAAAGTGAACGAGAGAGATGGAAACAAAGGCTGATGGAAACAGATAATATAAAAGGAAGCTATAAATATTATAAATCCTGCAGCAACCAGGCAGCCTCATTTTATCCCAAAATCTAGAGAGATGGAACTGATTAGTTCTCACTGAGGAAAGGATATTGATGTTTAATACCCTTCTGAGGCTGTTGAACTCAGTTATTGGATTCAAAGCAGGATACCTGGTGGTACAGGCAGCAGCGTATAACTAGGTTTCCTTTCCTAACAACCGAAAGTCCACAAGAAAATTACCAGTTTCAGCTTAGAAATGAAGGTGCTCTTTTGCTGACTGAAAATCATTTATTTATGAAACAATTTAAAATTAGCTGGCATTTGCAATACCAGGAAAAATCAGCACATTCCTTAAGCCAAACTACAGTTATCTCTCTCTGCAGTGATGTTTAGAGTGGGCTTACCATTTGTCATCTTTTGGGGTAAATTTGTTTTGTTTTTGCAAATGAGAACACATACTGATAAGCAAGATTTAGCCCGAACAGATAATGTTAGGAGTGAAGATGGTTGGGTTTTCCTCTTAAAAAAAATATCTCTGAAGGTGAAAAGAAGAAAAATAATGAAAAATGAATGACTCAAGAAATGAAAAATTGAAAAGTGCATAGTTTACACACAGAAAATTACCTCTCTGGGGTGAAGTCCATAAAGACTTCTAGGCAAAAGAAGTGTTTATTTTTTAAAAGTTGAAGTGCTTGTTTAATATTTTCAAAATTAATAATTTTGATTTATTTTTTGTTTCAAATTAAAATTTGGTTTAGTCATTCTAAAAAATGCCAGAATGTTTAAAAAGAAAAAAAAAAAAAAAAAAAAGCTTAAAATCCTTAGAAATATAAACCATCATTTTTATTTGAAACAAAATATTTTAGGTAACCAAAATGCACACTTATATTTTATTAAGAAGAAAAAATATTTTGCTCCAGAATGACTACAGAAAAAAAAAAAAAAGCACAAGCCAAAAGCCAAACAAAACACCGAACTGAAGCTAACAAACAGACCTATCAATTGTTTACACAGGTCTAGTGAAAAGCTGTTTGCAAGCTCTCTACTACAACTTTTATTCATAGAATACGGTTTCTAGCAACCAGACATTGTACCTGGCTCCTGTCTTAAATAAGAAGACAAAGTGATTCTATAAATGACAACTGCTAAAGAACTGGCAAAATGCACTTCATGCAGAACATGAAAATTTGGGAAACAGAAATATAAACATTGGTAGTTACAATGTACCAAAAATACATTACTGTTTCAATATATTTTGATCTTGCAATGCCCTGCTAACTTCCAACTAGTATCTCACATGCATTTTTGCTAAAAGCTCGTGTATAAACAGACTTTTTGACATGCAAAATATTAGTACAATGATTTTCTTCTCATGGTCTCCAATCCTCCAAAGGAAAAGTGAAAATAATATAGCCTAATTACAGCTCTGAATAAAACAGTTTTATTACTGAACGAACTACTTTAATTCTTTGTTTGCTCTCAAATGATTCGTGAAAATTAATACATGGTAAATTAGCACCATCAAATTTATGAGTGAAGGATTCTTTTTCAGTTTGTCTTGCCCTACCTGCAGTGAAGGAATACAATTTCTTTTCTAGCATCACAGGCAATGAAAAACAACCAATTATAGTAATGATAGAAGTCATATGGCAGTGGGCTTGCCTTACAGCATAAATCAATCAATCAGAAGTCTTCATACTTACAAATGTGTTTTAAATATTTCTCAAAAGCGAAATTTGACTGTATTAGTATGCACCAAGCTTTATTGCTCACTGGAGACAATGCAGAGAACCATAACAAGTCATGAAGTCCTACAGTGCATGATAATGCATGGCTTCCAGTTCATTACATCCTTACATGATGGCATTGCTCTTCAATACCAGGGCATAATTAGGTACTCAAGGTGCTTTATTACCACATAATGAAGTCCAATTAAGATTCATTAACCTCTGACTTCCTTCACCTATTTGATGGGCAGTGAGCATCTCGGGGGAAAAAGTTAAAAGGTGAACTTGAATGAGTTCAGTTCAATGGATGACATTTTGAGGAGTTAAAGATACCTTAGATGATAATTTACATCTGATGCATCAAGGCATGTTGATATATTGATTGATAAATGGAAACATTATATGAGATGGTCATGCAGACTGAATATTTAGAGTGATTTATGCTGAAAAATCTGATTTTTATATGTGTACCATTATTTTATGTTAACAATAAAGTGCTGTAAATGTTACACTAGTAATAAAATATGCACTAGATATGTGCTTTATTGGCTTTATTTGTGTGTGAATAAATACCACTGCATCCACACAAAAATGATATGGAAATAATATACCTAGACTAGGCACAGTGACAACCTGTAACTATCTTAAGTTAAAATTAATGTTGAAATCCAAGTATGGAAGTCTGTACAAACCAAGATTCATATAGGGAAGTACATCTTCCCACTATGCTTATGGAGAAATGTGTCAAAAAACGCAAAAATGTTGTGTCAGAGTTATTAGGAAATCAGGAGAGAGGATTATGTGGAAAGGACAACACTCAAATGATGTATGTCAGTGCTTAGATATAGTTTAGACTTTTGATGTTCCTTTGAGATTAATAAAGCCATTGCTCTGTATTATGTGCTGCATCTACACATGCAGAATTACTCCACTGCAATATGACACACCGTGGCATAGCAATTACGGAAATGTTAGATAACTCCCAAGTATAATGATGCATTTATAGAAAACTCCAAAGCAGAAGTATTTTCCTTTGTGTTTATACACTTATTTCTCGATAAGTTACGTACGTTTTTGTTTTTTTTTGTTTTTTTTTTTTTTTTTTCCCCAGCAATGAACATTTTATCACCTCCTTGTGATCAGTCTATTTTCAGATCTGGCTGGTCTTCCTTCAGGAAAGATCACTCTGAATGAGAGGCCAGCATGGGGGGTCCCCACACCATGGAGACACAAGCCATATACTCCAAGCAAGCTTTGCTGTAAGACCAAGTATCCTGCTCTGTTACCATTACCCTGACCATGTCTTCTGTGTGCACAGATGCCCCTGAGAAATATCACTACTAATGTGTCTGTAGAACAAAGATGCTCTGCACGTGCGGTAGATCTAGCACTTTCATATATGACTGACTTTCCAGACATGCAAAATAAAAGCAAATATTTCTTGAAGTCTGGGACTTGCTTTATGGGTTAGCCATAAATATACAGTGCATACACTGCATTGTCAACATTTAAAGGTTTAGTTTGACTTACTGCATACCTGCAGTGCCCCTGTCCTTGACACACACCAGTAAGACACGGAGGAATTCTGAATATAAAGACTACTATGTAGCTGTCAAAACATTTAGTGTACAAGCCAAAATTTACTTAGAAAAAAATATAGAATTGAAAAGTAAAACAAGTAGGGAAAACTTCAAGCAAATCATACCTTGAGGTTTGACTCATGGTGTATACGGGAGATGGGGTAGATAGTAGAATTTGGAAATTCATCATATCAGCAGTTCTGAGTTAGCAGCAAGGTGCTGTGAATTTCTTCAAGAACTCTTCTATTGAGCAACTTTACCTCGTGCAGGTTAGTCGGCTCAGGCATAGTCCAGTGTTAATAATTTTTTCTGAGCTAGACAAGGAATCAGGATTCATGGAATAAAAGTAGCACAAGAGTGGAATTGTTGTGCAATTACTGCAGCACGTTAGGCTCTTAATATACTGAGTGTAAAGCTCCAGCTCTAATGCAGGCTGTCAATAGAGTGTATATTATCACAACATCAAACATCTGTGATGTCCTGAAATTCAGCTGACTTTCTCTGGGATAACAAAGAACTGACACTGTAGGGAATCCCTATTTTGTTGACAAAAATAACCACCTTTGAGGGACAGAAGACACACAGATCCTCACCTAGTGCAAAGCAGAGCACGGCTTTCATGTCAGTGGGTTTCTTAAGGCTCTGGCCCTCAATGCAACCTTCACCATTACTTCTCTGTCCAAATTACAGTCACAGAAGGCAGCAGAAACAGCATGTACCTTTTATAATCAAAGATCTCAATAGTTACAGAACATTGTGTAAAAGCCATTTCTTTAGTTCAGCAAGGACTAAGTGGCAGCAAGGGAGAGGCTGTAACAGGGACAATGGCAATTAAAAGCAAAAGAGATTAAAAATATTCCCAAATGCCTCAAAAGTAGCAGGAAGAGAAGACCACTTAATTGTTAGCTAGTATTAGCCTCTTTACATGGAAAGTGAGACTAGATGTATAAATGGTATTACCCAGTATTTCTTTGTTAGTCACAGCACACAGCGGCAATGTGAATTTGTGGAGGGAGGGGGATCACACACCACTTAGCAGATAACAGTTACCCCACATACACACGGGCACATGCACATTTATCTCAGACGCACACAAACAAGCCTGCTGGCACATATAATGTACTCCACAAACCCAATTTGTTTTCACTTCATTATTTTTGAATACATAGGGAGAGTTCTGGGAATGCATGGCGCTGCTATGCCAAATTCTGCAGAAATAAAAGTTCTTTTGGTACTAACATGAGCCTTTATACCATTTTCATTCTAATTTTCTACTATAGCAGTGCCAAACACCATTTAGATTTGCTCAGAAAGTTGAAGCTTTTGTAAGCAAAGCCCCAGAATCACTTTTTTTTTTTCTTTACTCCTGTGAGCAGCAGCATAAATCCCAGATGTTCTCTATTCTGCATGAAGTAAATATTGAAATTGTGCTAGGAGATATTCAAATAGAGCTGACAGAGATGTGAGCCCGAGATCCAAATTGTACTAAACTTGAAACAGTTCTGTCAGCAATTGCCCACTCTGACAGTGCTGCATATCCACTGTCTGCAATCAGTATAGAGTGCCATATATCTTCCTAATCACCTTCCTTTCCAGTGACAAATATGAGCAAGTTAAATCTAAGGTCAAATGAAAGTACTAAACACCTTCAATACATCAAGAAAGTTACCCTCACTCAAAATATTAAGCTCAATATCTGGCAAGCTTGAGTGATGCAAAGCATTTTGAGTAGGAGGTCTGTCAAAATAACAACATGCAAATAACCAGATGCAAAATTCCTTGAGTTCTGTTGAAAGCTGGATAAGATGGTTCGCTCCACTGAAGCATATAGTCTGCGAGTGCAGCTATCAACACATCAGACTCAGCCATGACGCAAGAGGCATTTGTCGCTATTACCATATACAATTGGTCTTTTAAAAGGAAACACAGATATGGTCCCATAGGCATGTGTAAAAGCTTTTACACAAGTGCCATTGGTTAGTGCACCCTCGATGGAGGCCAGCATGAAGGGACCCTTCTTCCAGGTAAGTCCAGCAGAAAGGATCCCTCACAGATGGGCCACTACAGGTTTGCCCTTCTGCAAAGATGGCATGCAGGACACTGTCCTACTTTGGGGCAGCTCCCAGAACCTGGAAGCTTTTAGGACAAAGAGATCTATGGATATTCCCCACCTTCATCTGCTCATCCCCATCCCTGCCTCACCTGGTTGCCAAGAGATGTCCCTAATTCCTGAGGAAAGCTGTAAAAGGCAGTTGTAGGGCAGACCACAGCCTTTTGGTTGTGGTTCACAACAAGGGAGTTAAACACTCTCATGCTGATGACCTGGATTTAGGTGACTAACTTATTTCTTTTGGAAAGAACAAGATTTTAGATGCTTTCCTAAGGATAAGAAGAAGAAAGAAAGAAGAAATTTAAAAAAACAAACAAACAAACAAACAAACAAACAAAAAAAAAAAACACAGAAAAACCCACCAAAAAAGTCCCCAACTTAATTCCCTGTCTGAGCATCTCAACCAGATGACAAAATCACTTTAACTTGGAGAGAACAGGGTGGATGTAGAAAATACAACTTTACCACGTACAGCAAGCACGAACAGGCACAGAGGTATCTGAATGAAAGTTCAAATCTGAACTTTGTGCTAGGCAGTGTGAGTAGTCAGTAATTATTTATAGCTACAGGCCAGTACCTTCTGAGCATAGGAGAAGCACTAAGCAAGCTACCTTTCACCATGAAAGAGGCTCTGGGAATATTTCAGGAGGCTACGGGAAGAATATCTGTTGAGGGGTCAGGGCTCAGGGCAAGAGGCTGCCTGGTACAGTGTGAATTATATTATTTTATTCTGCAACTCCAGAGTGTTCTATTTTGTCTGTCACAGAGGCTGTCAGTCAGTTCTTGAAGTACAGCTTATATCTAAGTGCATTTGGATAATTATACAAAGGAGAAATGGCTTTTCCTTCCCCCAAATAAATCCCCTAAATTTACTGAATCCACAATACATATTCTAAATTCTCACAAACACAAGGAAACTTTATCTAAAAGCAAGGAAAGAACATCCCCAAGCCCAGGAAAGCATTTAAAAGACTAGAGGCACATTCTTGTTCTGAGCAGCTCCTATGAGCACTTGGGTTGGAGCCCATTGCCCCTTCAAAGGATTTTCAAAAGCAGTTTCAGATTTTTAGCTCCCCATGACAGACTAAACTCTTCTTCCTGCAAACCCCACACCAGTCTGAATTGACATTCTGACTAATATATTTGTGGTTCCAATTTGTATCAGTATCATCTTTTTCCATACCTCTTCCCCCAAAGATGTTAGTCAAGAACAGAAGTCATTCCCCTTCTAATCTTATTCTACTCACCTGAGAAAAAAACAAGGGATGTAGTCTTAAAATTTTAAAATAGTTCTTTTGCTAAATCACAAAACAGAAATCTTCCCATGGGAGTGTGCATATCACATAGCATCAACTAAGAGAAATTCCACTTGCTCTGAGTGCCCCACTGTCAAAAATGTGGAGTATTCACTGGGACAATTCTCGACTGCACAGAAAATAGCTTCGCTTCTCCAATACATGAGGTTCAGCATATGAATTTGGTATCTGTGTCTGAGGGCTGTACCCCTGGCACGGTGCTCGGCGATGCCAGCCTTCCATCAGCTCACTTGCCCCGGTCCAAGTGGCCGCACAGCCCTGGCACATCCCACTTATGGCCATTCTGTGGTATTACCCCTCTCCCACATGTGCCCCCACAACGATGCAGCTCTATGAAGGAGACCAGATCAAAATTATTTCAGCCAGGATTTATATTTCCATTACGTTTCCAGCTTAGACCTGTTTCTAAATGCTTTCTAGGAAAGTGCTGGTAACGTGTTTGCGTGGTATTCTGCCACGGAGAAGGGCAAGTTGTAACACACTGCTGGGGCTGCCAGGACAGCCAGGCTCCAATCCCCAACGCTACACTGAGATGTACTGTGGACGCTTGCCACGGTACTCTGCATGCTGAAAGACACATCCGAATGAAGAAATACAAGGGGTTAGAAAGCAGCTCTGCCCCTGGGCTGCTCGGGGACCTGGTTTCCCAATCCCGCATGCATTGCACTGTCTGCCTCCAAGTAGGATGCTCCCCACGTTTCTGCTGGGCAGCCCCATCCGCACGCTGCAGGGCAGGCAGCGAGGAGGAAGCCACATTCCCACACGCAGGTGCAGGTTTTGTCAATGAGTTATCCCTTTCCCCAGATGCAAAGAAGGCCAAAAGTACTCTATAGTGTAATGGGGTAATATAAATGTTGTTTTTGGACTTTGGTGTTTCAGTGCTCGTTTTCCAATTATATAAGACTCAATTGTTCACACGAGAATTCCTTGTTGACTAATTGGCAAAAACATATACACAGCTAAGTAGCACACTGTGTCCTACTTTGATGAAATGTGCTACCGTTCCATCCTAATTAGAAATACTCATTTGCTCTTTTAATTGCATACCTTTGCATATTTACAGCAATTAATACATTGTAAAAGTGGAACATACTAAGTCAGTCTAATATTTGCATTTCTGCTAGCTAAGTCCGTTAAGGCATCACTTCCACATTAGGCTTTAATTATGTGAGGAATGCAAAACACCTGATGCCATGCTGGAACCCAGAATAATTTTCTTTGGACTCCTCTACCTGTCAACTGACCAAAGCAGTGTTTTCTCCATAAAAATTGGCTAAATATCTACTTCCCAAGGAATTAATGCTATAATTGCATGCATTTTTCTAACTGGGTATTATGCCCTTGAAATACTGTAATCTTAATTACAGAAGTATGAACAATACCATTATTGTGAACTGTTTTCTATTTTATGCCAATTATGCAAGTAGTAAACCACATTCGGTAAAAATAACACCTTTTAGCAGTGCTCAAGTATTTTCTACATCTTTAGCAAGTCTGGGAGCTGCTTATTTTTGCTGCCTAAAAATATCCAGCCACAATAAATATTCTAAAAGTAAAATGGATAGATGGTTTATTTCTGAAATTTCTTTATTAAACAGGCTGACTTCCCAGTTGATTCTGATCTGAACAGCTCTTTTGGTTTCATTGAGACTATACCAATTTACATCAGCTGGGATCTGGCTCACCTGATAATGTTACAGGAACTGACCATGTTTGGTCTGGAATTTTAGGAAGATCCTTTCTCCCTTATGAATTTATTAACCACCAAATGGAGGTAATCCATATATTTTAAAGTGTTCAGTTTACACATGTGCATATGTAGATGTAAAACACACACTCTTTTAAAGTGTGATTTGTGTAGCAAACCAGATAGGAGCAGGGAGGATTTACATTCAACAAGCTCAACAAAAGAAATATTTTTTTAATACCTCCATACACACTCGCTGCTTTCCAAAACCTTACTAAACCCACTCATGATATTCTCATGAGATTGTAACCTCAAGATTACTCAGTCTCATTTCAGAGAACAAAAAGGCTGCTGACATCCCTGAAACATCTGGCTTTACACCTTACTCTGGATTAGGGTTTTATCTGGTGGCATTTTACGTGGCTGCACCAGAGCAAGTAGGGCTCATCTGCCTGAGCTGAGTAGAAAGCTCTTTCCTTGATACAGCCTTTATTCTTTCCAGACTCAGAAAGAATAGTCTTCAGTAGAATAGGTCCAGCTCATGATTTTTGGATGCAGCTCATAGCCTTAGGAAAATAAAGAGCAGGGCAGGAGAAAAGAGCAAATATGGTACTACTGGCAGCAAGCTACAGAAATAGTGTTTCATACAGAATCCCCCCAACCTGCAGCTAATTGATGCTCCATGGCAGTGGCAGCAAAAAGGGGACATGAGAAATGGGTAACCTAACTGTTTATAGTTTTTCTAAGTATTTTGGACAGGAAGGTTTTGCTGGAGCAGTCTCTGCTGTGGGGCTGGGGAAGGCACTGGCCAAGTTGAAACCAGAGCTGCATGGCAGGAGTGAGCTAGGACACGCAGGCAGGACTGTGCTGGCTGGACAGGTCCAAGGGATGCTGGCTTCATCCTATGGCAACATGCAGAATCAGCTTTTCCAACCTTTCACACATGTTGCTGGCTGTTGAGCCAGAGATTGCATTTAAGTCCATTTTCTATTTATTTAATGGTAGAAAACCATGTCTGAGTTTCCTACGTCTTAAGTAAAAATCACTGTCATTCTCTAAAAGCTATTTCTCACTCCTCTACATTTCATACAGCCATAAACATTTTAGACATAGTAACATCTTTAGTGCTTTGGGAGGGGGCAGGATTTGATAAACAAACTCTTCGGCTGTTGTATTTTGCAGATAATATTCAAAATATCAGGCCTAGATGGGGCAGAAGTGAATCTTGTCACGATTCAGAGAGCATCAACCCAGACTCTGTCTTTTCAAATGCCTTTATGGCACCATACTTAAGTATGCAGTTATATTTTCAGGCATTCATTCATTCAAAACTAAGTCTGACATTTGTTAAAACATATACAGCTGGTGAACTAAAGAGCTGTCTTATTCTTCATAAGTAGAAATTCCAGATTTTAATGTCACAAGATAAAAAAAACTGTTGGATTTTCTTTTTTTTTTTTTTTTTTTTTTTCACTGTAGGGAAAATTCAAGAAAAAAGTGATTTACAGTTTCAAACTAAACAAGCAAATTATGTTTGTACTGCAACTTTCTTCCTTACCTGTTTCAGATGTTTTCAGAGAAAAAGGGGAGGAGAAGGTTACATGAAGATGAAAGGGTAATTTACCCCAATGGTGAGCTTTCCAAGGCTGAGAGTACAAAGAAAACCTGATCAAAAACATGTTACCAGAAACTGAAATGTCTGTGTGTGTCTGGGGTGGGGGAGAAATGCAATATTCACAAGTGAAGAAATTTCAAGTGCAATGGAAAATGGTGCTGGACGTCCACTGAGAGATGGAGTGATTTCCTCTGAGCTCATGGGAAATTACTGCATGGATATCTGAATGGTGGGTCATACCTTGTGTTGAAACCACACAGACATTTACTGAGTTACATTCAGATATGGGAATGGTTTAGCTTGTAAACAAACATCAGCAAATTAAACAACAGACTTGATGCTAGAGACCTGATCTTAAACCAGAGACAAACCCCACCAACATGACTATGCAGGTCATCAGCATTTTTTTGATGTGAAATAGTTTGGAAGTGTAAGGCCCATTCAAAAACAAAATATAATTTAAAATTATACCCCACAGGAAACCATATATTAGGCATTTAATTCTTTTGCTCTCTCATAAATTAATATTTTTTTTTTTAAATAGTATTTTGATTCTCCAACAGTGACACAAAATGGATTTATGCTGGCAGATTCCAGTATTTTTAAGTGAGCCCATTAATATCAGAAGTGCATATCCAGGAGGGCAGAGTCAGCAATGGTCCTAGAGACTAACAGGGGACAGCCTAGCACAATCTTGAGTGTTTTCTGTGGTTCACAAGAAACCAAGTTGGTTTCTGAGGGTCTCCACTCCCAGCCAGATACATGTGGTGAACAAATAGCTCCTTAGATTCTTGCACAGAATTGGTGAAGTCATGTGCACGATACAGAAGAAAAGTATGCAGAATGGGGTAAATTTCTTCATTTAAATAAATTTGCCTCTGCACATAGGAAAAATGTTTAATTTTCCTCTGATGGTTCTCTGATATTCTGCAAAGCTCCCAGAAGTGACATAAGACAAACTTTGTGAGCATTTCTGTAGGCAGATACTTGCTGCAGAACTTGTCAAAATGCCTGGGACTGAAGATAGCAGAGGTGTGCAAGTGATGGTGGTACATCTCTTGCAGATGGGACATCTCTCCTTTCACAGGAGATGTAAGAATTCCATCACAATGAGGATCACTAAGAAAACATATTTAGAAAAATCCCCTTCTTTAGGGTTATGCAACAAATGCATAACAATACAATTACGGAGACAACTTTGCAAATTTGGTAGAAACAGCTCTTCCATAATGTTGATTTCCTATTGATAAAGCATTCCAATCTTAACTGGAAAATTCCTCTCACACATTGAACAACAAGGCTATGATTGCCTGCCTGCACAAAAATGAGTTATAATGGGATTTGGCACCTCTGAGCTGGGAGGACAGAGGGAGGCCAGCAACTGTTTGCATTTCTGGAGGGGTTATCCAACTTTAGAAATGTTCAACAATGTGTTTCAATCAGCAGAAGGAAAATACAGCTATCTCCACTCTGGAAAAGTTTAATCTATGGCTACAATCCAAAAAGACCAAGTGTCCTCTGAATTCAAAGGCAGCCAATCTTCATAGATTTGAGAAGAGATTATCTAGAGATTATGTTGGTAATTAACTGAGGAAATGGAAAGTTGGTCTAAACCCTGTGGATCTGTCTCAAAGTGACATTGCTCTTTTCTTTCCTTAAAGGACGTGCGTTGGAAGCTGTGGATACACTATAAAGAGGAGCACGGTGCAACATGGATAAAGCAACCGTGGGAGTCTGAATGCAGGTGTCTTTCCTACCTACCTCTCCTTCACATTGCATTGGACAAGTGGGTGGTTGACAATAGAGAATTTCTTTTGTAAAATTAAAATTAAAACTAGCAATTACTCACCAATACCCAACAATCATCATATCACTGTTAACGTGTTACTGTCATTGGTAGCATTTATTCTAACTAGTCTTTATTACAATACTAGTTTACTTCAATGACTCCCAATTAGACAGAGACTGTGAGCATCAGCTTTTATCACCAGCAAAGAAGCCACTGTCACATATGGTCTGAGCTGAAGGACCCCTCTGCTACAACCCTGTGAAATAGAGAGACTTCATTTTATATTACTCTGGAGAGCTTCTCCAGACAAACACTTAATTCTTACAGCATTGTATTTTTTCCTCTTATTTGCATGGCAGAGCTTCACAGTTCTCCTAAATCTTCAATTACTTTGTAACTATTTTTTTCTTTTTTTTTCCTCAGCCAGTATCAGCATGGCGTGTAACAAAAGAGCACTGTAGAATTACAGACATGCTATTTAGCATTTACATAGTGCAACTGAAAGAGAGCTGTTGTACCAGATAGGCAGAGGGAGGTGGATGTGAGCAGCAACAGTTGGCTGGACAGAATGCCCCCTCTCATTTCTTTCACTGTGGTCCTTGCCAAAAACATTATGCCACTTCAGGCAGACAGAGGAAACGTGCCTGCTTTCCACAGGTCGGCTCCTATCACTGCATCCCGCTCTATGGACATTTCTCAGGCTTCAAGTCATCACTGTTTTGCAGAGTGAAGAACAGCTGGAGACAGATACAACAGGGCAACAGAACCCTGTGCACCAGGCAAATCTCCCATTGCAGACTGAGTGTGTAAAATAGACATGAACATTGACATCCTACAATTCATCTTCACTTAATCCCAAACGATTACCAAATCCCCAGCTCCCCCATCATGAGTTTAGCCTCTTAACCCAGGATATTCACAGATGCCTGGGAAGTTTTGGAATCAGTGCTCCATTTTAAATGATCCTTTCACTCTTTCCCACATGAATTATTGTGATTTGCATTAACGAATGCACTCTATGCCAAATTTCCCACAGGCCTCTTTTCAAATTAGCCATCTGCAGCCATACGAAGCTTTACATGCACACAAAGCATATGAAAGGATACCCAAAGTACTATCAAACCACACAGGTACTTATCTATCTCTTAACATATTGCATACACACATTGGCTATTTCAGGTAAATGCAGTGTAATTATGAACAGCGAAATAACATTCGAGTAACCCACATGCATAATCATGCATTCCCAGACATCATCATCCAGTTGTCAGATTCAAGGTGGTGATAGCCACATAACAACAGAAAGCTCCTAACTTGAAGAATCATTCTTTAACAAAAAGGTGGTGCTTTTTCCATTATTTGCTCCTTAACAATAAAACATTTAAGGTCTTTACTGCTTACTGCAGAGTGTTAATTTTTAATGGGAGAAGATACACGCTGCTTGATTTCTCTAGTGCATGAAGCAGCCAACCAATTGTGCATCACCTATAACTCCAGAACAGCAGTTTCAGCAAGGAGTCTTTACAGCTCAAAGCATCCTTGAGGGCTAAAGATGTCAAACAGCTTAAATGCCAATGAAATCAAGAAGACACCAGGCTCAGATATGTTAGATAAAAAGGACAGGAAAATGGAGACCTCTACTGAGAACAAAAAAACTTTGCTTTGTACAAAGATATAAGGACCCACTTAAGACAACTATGAAGTGCTCATCTAGTAAAATGGGGAGAGGAACAAGCAGCACCACCAACAAAATATATAGCAAATTTTATGATGAAAAAATAGTGAAAAATGGGCTGAAGGGCATGTAAGAGAGTCCATCTCTTCCTCTCCCCTAAGACAGAATTAACTGCAACTGAGATGCTAGTGATACATGCCTAACCTAACCTGTCCAGTTTGAGGTCTGATGATTAAGACCCTACAGTGACCCTTATCAATTTGTTCCAAGACTTAACAATTAGAAAGTTTTTTTCAGTCATTCTCCAGAGCACTCAAACTCAGTGCAACTCTGCCCATTGCCAATCTTATAAAACTCCCAGGCATTCATGTAATACAGGACTTCCCACCCCTCAAAGCTAAAACTCACTTGCTACAATTGTTCAAACTTCTTTCAGGACTGCCTGTCCTTGGGCATCCTTCCTATCTCTAACGGCCCTTCCTTTATGGGGGGGGCATGGGCCCTTCTAAGAAGGAGTGTGGGGCTCCAGTACCTTCAGGAAGCACAGTGCAGAAGGTATCTGCATCTCAGCAGCTCTCTGAAGCTGGACAACAACCCTCAAAATGTATCAGATCACATTCAATAGGTCAAGATTTCAGTGGACAATCCAAGCTACTTTCCTGCAAAGGCGCTTTTTTTTTTTTTTTTTTTTTTTTAAAGCAGTAATTTTTAGCAGTTTTTTCAACTTTCCAACATACTGTGCAGCAGGATTGAAAGTTAATATCCATTTAAGCCATTGCCAGAATAGGGATATTTCTGCTTTCATATCTTTAAAAATATCTTCTGGAATGAAACCATGGATGCCAAGTTTCAAGGTTGAGTGAATTTTTATAGCAAAATTATAAATCCCTGAAAATGGAGGATAAAATGGAGAGTGTTTAATAAGCCTTAACTGAAACACTGCTATCAGATGCCCCTTTAATAATTTGATAGAAACGTATCTTCCCTAAGATTATCCTATCTGTGAGTACAGCATTCAGCACTGACATCATTCTGTTGGTGGTCAGTATTTAAGGGTAGAATATTTGAAATACACTGGAGAATGCATAAGACCTAGCAATAGCACAGTGGCTCTCCTGCAGGCAGAAATATGATAAAGCACCAGCAGAGCTAGCAAATTTTCCCCTAGACCACTTCCACATCACTGCAGTTGCTGCAAATTTAGCACTGCCTTGGGGGGACGAATCTTTTCCTGTCATTAACTGGGTGTTGGATGCTCTAGACAAGCATGCACGGACAGGGCTCCCACAGCCTTGTTGCTCTGGCACAGTCCTGAGGAGCACTGCTGATGGTGCCCCCACCCAGTGAGCAACTCTCTAGTCCTACCATGGAGACCTCAGGGCCTAATCAGGTCAGTGTTACAGTGAGAGAAGAGGGTACTAACACTGGTATTAAGCAGGTAAGCTTTGAGTAGCACCCTGGGAGGAGAAGGGGAGTTTATCCTTGTCATGTGCAGTTTAATCTCTTTTAAATGACACTCCTGCCTAGAGGAAATGGTTAGAGCCAACTGGGATGTGTCAATTGGAAATCATGAAAGATGTGTTTTGTAATTTCACACGCTGAATTCAGGAGTATTTATGGTTGTCTTCAGTCCAGTTTCTCCCCAGAATTTACAGTGATGTAAGTTCATTTTGTAATGACATCATCATGCTGGTGCACTCATGTGCATTCCTGCTGCTCTTTAAAGGTAAGCAGCAACAATATGTGTCTTGATGATGAGAAGTAATGAAGAAGAACAGCAGCATGGGTACAAATAAAGGGCTCTTACCCACGTCAGCCCTTGGGGGAAGCCATAATTTGGTAATTAACAACAAAACTGGCACATGGCTCTTTGCTGTTACTCCACCTACAGTTATTTCAAACATTGGTCATTCTTCATGGTGGCCAGGAACACCATCAGATGCTACTCAGCAACTACTGAACAGAGGTATTAGTCCGCTACCCCCATAACATACTATGAAATCATCCCTGCAGAGGGATCTTTCTTTTTCTTTTTCTTTTTTTTTTTTGGTACATCTGTTCATTTTTTCTATACTAGGTCAAACTATACTTTGTTCCACTGTTTTGGTTTAGCTGAGCATATGTAAGTAAATCCTTTTATAACAAGTACTCACACTATTTTTTCTGTATTCCCTCTTTGCTCAAGCCATCTTCAGATCAGTCCTTCCCAAATCTACAGAGAGGATATGTTTATTTGAGAAAAAACTCTACCTTTTTTGGTCTGTCCCCATTTTTAGCTTCAGGCTATGTGCAAACAAAAGCATACACTGACAGCAGTGCAATATGCAAGATAGAACAACTTCAGCCAAGGCTCCTTAATGGAAATGGCAACTGCTATTGATTTCCTAAACACAGAGGTTGTGCCCTTCACCTCTATGACAAATCAGTTAGTAAAGACTTGGGACCCAAGGGAAACTCCTCGATATGTAAACATGAACTTGTGGTTTACTATTAACACAATATACTCTACAACTTCTATGGTGAAGTCTGGGAAAATACAGGAGGAGTCTGCAGGTGGCAAACAAAGATATTCATGGTAAAAAATAAATCATTAATATAAATGGAATTGAATTCAAAAGGCAAAAGAAACAACAAGCACAGAAAAATACTGAGAAACTGTGGTTGGCTTTTGAATTTCCATTAAATTTATAATCAAAATTAAAAAAACCCAAGCAGATTAATTCTTAGTTGTAATACAAGACATACAGTGATAAAGAAAAATAACTATTATTTATCTTCTGATAACAGTAAATTGTACTTAATGCAATTAAAATTAGCACAAGAACTCTGTCTGACAAGGACAAACATCTTTATCATTAATGGTTGTCATGATAGAAGAGACAAATAATAAATTTCCTAGCAATAAATGAGGTTAAGAAGCTCCTCACTATTTGGTAATACATTTTAAAATTTTTATCTTTTAGATTGGTTTTTTTTTGGTTTTAGAATTTAGAAAAGTAAACTTCAGTTCGCTCAGAGCTCAATTGGGAGGGATTTCCTGGAAAGCTTCCATGGAGGATAAAGGAGTTAGCAAGTGCTGCAAGTTTTTCAGGGACGCTCTCCTGGAAGCAGAAAACCAGTTCATGCCCTTTAAAGGCAAGGGAAGTAGGCAGAGCAAGAGACCCCCTAGCTTAACTGTGAGCTTCTGAGTCTGCTCAAAACCAAGAGAAGTGTACTAGAGTTGGAAAAACACATGAGTACATTTTGAGAACTACAAGGGCATTGCAAGGTCATACAGAGATGCAATTAGGAAAGAAAAAGCTCAGGTTGAATAGAAAGTGGCCAGAGATGTCAAAAACTACAAGAAAGGGTTCTTCAGGTATGTAAACAACAAGCAGAAACAGAAGGAAAACATTGGCCTGGTGTTAAACAGAGGAGGTGAATTAGTCACCAACAACACTGAAAAGGCAGAGGTTCTCAATACTTTCCTTACTTCTGTAAAGCTCAGCACTGCTGTGCCCAGGCCTTGGGAATAAAAATCCAGGTCGATGCAAACACAGGAAAATTATAGGCCCGTCAGTCTTACTTCAATCCCTGGGAAAGTTATGGAAGGAATCCCCCTGGGGACTATCACAAGTCAAATGAAGCACATGATTGGGCAATGCCAGTACAGATTCATCAAGGACAAATTGTGCGTGACAAACCTGATTGCCTTCTACAACAAAGGAACCTGCTTGGTTGATGTGGGGTGAGTGGCGGACATGGTCTACCTGGATTTCTCCAAGGCTTTTTTGATATGGTTACACACAGCCTCCTTCCAGAGAAATGGATGTATTACAGTCTAGACAAGTGGTCTGTGTGGTGGTGGGGGAACTGGCTGACTGGCCGCACCCAGAGGATGGTGGTAAACACCTCCTTTTCACACTGGTAACCTGTCACAAGTGGGGTCCCCCCCAGGGATTACTATTGGTCCCAGTGATGTTTAATATCTTCATAAGTGATCTGGATGATGGGATCAAGTATACCCTGATGAAGTTTGCTGAATATACCAAACTGAGTGGGGAAGAGGACACTTTTGGAAGGGAAACCACCCTTCAGGAAGACCTGGATAGGCTAGAAGAGTGGGCTAACAGGAATGTTATGAACGTTATCAGCAAGGACAAGTGTAAGTTCTTGCATCTGGGAAAACATAATCCAGGAGTGAAACACAGGCTGGGATCTACCTGGCTGGGGAGCAGCTCTGTGGAAAGGAAGCTGGGGTCCTGGTGGACAACAAGATCAATAGGAGTGAACCGTGTGCTGCAGCAGCAAAGAAAGCCAACAGGATGCTGGGTTGAATCAACAAGGGCGTCACTCGCAGAGGTAACAAAGTCCTTATCCCAATCTACTCAGTTCTTGTCAGGCCACACATGGAATAGTGTGTTCAGTTTTGGTCCCCACTGTACAAAAAATATGTGGGCAGACTAGAGAGGGTCCAGAGCAGGGCCACAAAGATGATCAAAGGACTGAGAAGCCTGCTGTGTGAGGAAAGGCTGAGGGAATTGGGTTTGTTCAGCCTTGAGAAGGCATAAGAAAGACCTTATCACCATGTTCCAGTATGTAAAGGGGGGCTGCAAAGAAGATGGAGACTCCCTTTTTAAAAGGAGTCACATGGAAAAGCCAAGGGGTAATGGGTACAAGCTACTCCTGGGGAGATTCTGATTGGATGCAAAAGGAAAATTTTTCACAATGAGAACAATCATCCACTGGAATAACCTCCCCAGGGAAGCTGTGGATTCCCCAACATTGGACACTTAAGATTCAGCTGGACAGGGGTTGGGCCATCTTGTCTATATCGTGCTCTTGCCAAGAAAGGTTGGACCAGATGATCATTGAGGTCCTTTTCAACCTGGTATTCTATGATTCTATTATTTCATGTTTTGTATACGAACAATATCCCATTTAGTAGCAGAGCAACTTGCCCCTGAAGCATAGTTCCTTCACAACTGATATTTTTACAGGCACTACCAAGGATAGGGAACATGGACATCACAGGAGATGTCTGAAGCCCCTCTTCTCTCACTCCTAACAGTAAAAGCAGCATAAATAAAACCACTTGCTGGCCCGGTTGTACCAGCAGAAAGATCAGAGAGACAGCTTAGATGAATAACACTGAGAATATAATAACTTATTTCGTCCTTGAAACAAAAGCAACTTCCTTACACCCCTTAAGTTAATAACGCTTTATTTTGTCCCCAGCTGTTAAGTTTATAGAAATTAAAAGTCATGTCTATTTGTCTTTTGCCAGCATGAATTTAAAAGTGCCTTTAAAAATCTCATTATCATTGTGGGTTTTTTTTCAAGCAGATTCAATACAAAACAGATTACATCCTGCCTGCACTAGTAAAGTGCACATAAATTTTTCACAAACCAATTTATCTTAAAAATTTGTCTTTCCTCATTTTGATTCTGGACACAGTGCACAGCAGAAAGGCACTTCAAGTATTTTTTAGATAACACAATTCTAGAGATGGTGATGCATTAGTGTTTCTGGGGTCTTTCTATTTTATAACATTATTTCCAGACCATCAGAAGGCACCTTTTATGAAGTGGAATGATCTCATATGAAGAAATTGTATTACCATGAAATTTTAGTCTAATGCTCAACCTGAATTTTAAGATTAAAACTACAGGATGCATTCACAGGTAACAGAAGAAGACGACAAAAATAATTTCCTTGTGTAAGGAAAGTTAGAAACATCTGACAAATCATCTGCAAGAGGGTTGCATGGATCCCCTGCAGAGTCAGCTGGAAAATCAGCAGTCCTTCAACAACACGGCTGTGGGACCACCACCAGTTCCCCACACAGACACCAGTGACAGCCAACACTACAGGTACTCCATCAATGATCAGATCATCTCAGAGGTGCAAACCATCCTTTCTGAGAGACTAGAAGATGAGGATCACCAGAATTCTCACCAAGAGTCTTTAAGAGTGATGAGAAGAGCCACTAGATTCCCATCTCTGTAGGCAAGTGTTTCTCTGGAGAACAGTCTTTCCTCTGCAGAGACATTACTCAGCAATGCTTAGGGACAGTCAGGAGATACTGGTTGAACAAACACTTCCAGTGAAAAACTACACTATACTTGGATTTGGCAGAGATATTTATAGTCAGTTTTGTTTGAATGCCCATAATAGCTGAGGTACTACTTTTATTCTACTAGACAGTTCCTAAAAAATCAAGGCAAGGACACTTGTGGAACAGGAAAACTTCCACTGCCACTTTTCATGTGACATTTCTCTCTCTCTGGCACCGATGACAGGCTTTTCACAAGTACCACAGCTGCTTTACAGAGAGAACAAGACATGAGTATCTGTCATGACATGAGTGCACAAAAGAATGGAAAAGAAGGTATCTTATACAAGTCTGAGTCACCTACTGTTAAGACATATCAAAACTATGAATCTCTGCTATTCTTTAATTTGCTTTCACTCCTGCCTAAGGAAGGTTTTTGAGTACACTTTCGTTTTAACTAATAAAGTGTTCACTAGTAATATATTTACAAGAAATAGTATTGTTCTCCCCTTTGAGCAAGACAGGTACTGACTGTTTAAGAACAGTTAGTGAATAACAGAGCCCAGTAAAGGAGAAAGAAGAAATTTCTTGGATACTTGGGTGGATTGTAAATATGTCATCTTATTCCTGCATGTTTGCTAGTCTTAGAGCAGAAGTGGTCAGAAACAAGAGTATGTCATTATCTTTGTTAAGAACCTCAGAAATAGGTTGTGTCAAGAGACAATTCTAATCAGAAAGCAACGTGCAGAGGAAATATTTCCTTACCCACAGCAGGCTCCTGATGCAGTACTACAAACATGGCATTTCTGCTCATGCTTGAACATTTGATCCTATACTAACAAAAAGAATTTGGAAGCCTGCAGGTAACAGAATAACCCATGACACATTCACCACAAAGATGTTGACCAGACTTTTCTATTTTGGCCAGGGTGCTTAGCTGGACAGAAAGACAGAAAGTAGAGATTCCTTTTTACTTAAAAAAAAAAAAAAAAAAAAAAAAAGATAATTAAGAAAATCACCCTAAACTATAAAGAAACATAATTCCCTGTGCTCCCCAGTAAGAGTTTCCAGAAAAAAATAAAAACTCCATCTAAGCATGGCTGAAATTGCTGCCCTAGGAAAAATTCTTACACATTCCCTTCCCTCCAGCAGACAAGCACTGACAGAAACATTATGGTTCTTCAGGAGAGCCTTCAGGGATACACTAGATAAAACTTCCAATTTTCTTTTCCACATTAATTTACATTAAGATGACATTTTTCATGATGGGCATTTTCATATTTGGGAAGAAAGATGCTTTCCTTTGTAAAGTCATTTGCCAGAAAATTCCTACTACCTCAACTATCTCAGTTTCCTGCTTTATCTTTGGTAGTGCTGGCTTTTGAAATGCAGGCATGAGAAGAAACTTATGACATCTCTGCAGGCACACAGTCTTTACTATGATGACACTCCTATGCATTATAATACTTTCTTCAGAAGACAAACAGTTGCAAAGAGTGGACATAAATTTCAACTTCAGGATGTTAAATCTTTCTTTGTCACCAAAGGGCTGATGGGACACTGGTTAGAAGGAACAAAAAGGCAAAGGAGTTCCTTATACCTTCTTCTCAAACTGGATGCAATTAGCCCCCTCCAGCAATGTTTTGGCGAGCATCAACTCCTCTGCATTGCTACACGCTAAACTGGGTGCGAACATCCCACGATGAGCCCCAGGAGGCCACCTGACTCAGAGACGCATCTCTGAATCACATTCACCTACTCCCCGTGGGAGGGAAAGGGTATAGATTTACCGCTGGCCTATAACAGGACTAAGTTATTACCTCCCCTCACACAGGTGCTGGCTCAGCTATTTTGACCCAGTGAGTGGGAGAGCTGAGCCACAGTGTTACCCAGCCCTTGGAGCTACCCACCATCTCCTCGTCTACTCACTGGGAATGGAAATTTAAGCAAGCTGCAGAATGGAGAGCGGTTTATATACCATCTTCTTACCTTTTCTAGACAGATGAAGCCACAAACCTATTAAACTACAAATGATCCCACGTTTATTTTCAAATTAAAACTGTGTTTAATACACAGCCATTGTGTGCTTCATACTGCAAGTTCTGCTCTGAGAGCCTTTCAGAAATTATCAGCAGTTAGCAGGAGGCTGAAAGTTAGCAAAAGGTGTGTCTTGTAGCATTGTGAAATTGCCAATATTGTTAAAAAAGAGAAAAATGTTGTATTTTTGCACCCCTTGGCCCTTTTATTGATGCCAGATATAATCATAGTTCCATCCTTATTCAAGACAAATGGAGTTTAGGATAACTATCCTTGATAAGTATTGCAGGAAAACAAACACTGAATTACCCGTATTGTGTGTATCAATCAAGCAATCCTGTGGTCGGGATAAGCCCACATCACTGAAGTTTTTGAGTGGAGTTCAGCAATAAAAGACTTGAGATACAAGAATAAATGTTCAATATAATAAGAACCAATTATACAAACATGCATTAAGGTTACAAACTAAAGTTCATTAGCTCAGTGTGCTCAGAAACCAACAGCAAAAAGCAAATTACAATGCTACAAAGTAATGGCAATCATAAGCATAAACAGAAGTGTTTTAAATGGCAACAAAATCCAGAAATAGGTACCTTTTTCTGAGCCAAGAAAACTCAATTTCCACTTGGCACAAAAGAATCAATTAGATACGGCACTTACTGGTCAACTGAGAGTTGGATACACCTCTCCTCTCTTCTAACACTTCAGACTGTATACATATCAATGATCAGAGTAAATGCAATCATAAAAGTTTGGGAATTTGTCATAAAGTCATTGATTTCTGAAGATTGTTGTTGTGAGCGGAACTTTCTTATGAAAACAGAGAGAGGTGCTCTCATAACTAGTATCCATGGCATGACAAAGGGGAAAGAAGTGGAAAAACAAGAGGTTTGCAAACTCAAGACTAATTGAGCCATTCCCCAACACCATACAACTTACAGCAAGACAAGGAACCATTTAATGACTGAGATACTCTACCTCTAATCTAGATACCTATATGGCTTGGAAGAGATTCCCATTAAAAAAAAAAAAAAAAAAAAACAAAAAAAAAAACACTTCAAATGATGTGTATAGGCAAAGGTAAGGGCTAAATCTTGTTCCCTCACACAGTGAAGTGGTTAAGATGTCAGTACAGCGAAGAACTTTTCCAAAGGCAAGTGAAAGACAAGCTTTGGAGGATATTTCATTCTAGACTAAGGAAGAAAATGACCCTAACTAGAACAGGCTTAAGTGCAAGGCCTGGCAGATGAACCAACTTGGGGATTTGGGCACCTCATTATCCTTACAAATCCTGTTATTACAGAGAAAGAGGACTTTAAAATGATTCAGCCGACACATTAATTTAAGGGAACTATGCTTCATATATTCTATATTTCCTTGGAAAGAACAGCTTGAATAAAGTGATTTCAAAATGTAGCCTATTGTTAACATTTTTCTGCATTTCAGTTGTTCTTTAATACCTCATTTCAGTACAGTCAGTAGAACAGAATCATAAAAAAGCCAAGTTGCAGTATTAACTCAGATTTCTGAACAGTCTTCTCCTAATGAACAATACTATCCCTAATCTGATGTACGTGAAATTCCCATCCATCTTTCCTCATCTCTCAGTCCTCTCCCAAACAATGGCAGTTCCTTTTTCTTTACTTTCTCCTTCAGTTGTCTGTAATGTTCTTAATGAGCATAACAAAGAAACAGAAGAAACATTCAATTAATTTTTAAATCTGTTTTTAGACTCTAGCATAAGAAGAATATGAGTACTTGGATTGTTCCTGTACAAATGTTCCTACACTCCAACACTTGCACAGATGTCAGGACAGACATAATCAGATTATTCATTCCAGAAACTCCTGTGTTTTTTTGGAAGTTATTTACAACATTAATCCTTAATTCCTTCTAATTGAAGGCATCTGTCCTGATATCTGCCTCTTCCATCTGAGAAGCCTGTGTCCCCTTATGCAAGTCTTGCTATTCAGATTCCAACTCATCTTCTTGTTTGACATTTTCCTAGCTGGAAACTATATCTGTAAAGCACCTCCAGAAATGGAGGTGTGATGCTTAGTAGTGCTTAATATCCTAGATAGGCTGAAAAATATTTAGCTTGCTCTTACAATAGCCATTACCATGATGTTAAATGGTGCCAAGCCACAAAGTACATCATCTGAGTGATAGGATTAGTCCATTTTGTGACAAATATTGCAACTGCAAAAGCAACTATCACAGAATCTCATGATAAGGCCAGAGAACATTTCTTAACATAATGTCATCATACTCACTCAGATTACAGAAACTTTTGAAATACTGAATTAACACCCCTCCACCCCAACCTGCAATAAAAATTTTACACTCTTCGAAAATGTCATAATGTATGGAAAGGATTCACTCTATTTTTGTCCCAGGATCTACATTACAGGGCAGAGGACCAACTTTATGTGAGGCAGAAAGTATATTCTAATACTTAGAGCTGGGAAAACTTTCCTGATAAAAATTACTTCACTGAAAATGGAATGTACAAGTTAATGTTGTTTCCTGGAAAGATCCTCAATCAACCAACATGTTCTTTGAGGAAAGAGGCGTTTACTCAAGAGATACAATAGCTTTGATTCAAGGATGAGAACTACAACATTTGTAACCTATGGTAAGCAACTCTACATCTTTCTCAGACTCAATGATTTTATTCTGTTTAGCTACTATGCCTATTTAACTTCAGTAGTTTCATTCTTTTGTATGTGTAGCAGCATGATTGACTGGGGACAATCCTTTGAGGTAGAGAGAAAAAGGAAAATTGAATTTCTGTTCAAGGAGAAAGTAACAACTGGAAGAAGGTACCTGACTGTCATACTTCATCAGAGACAAGAGGTAGCTAATACTGAGAGCAGGAACAGGCAGAGAACAACACTGAGAGGAGATCATAGTATGTCTCTTGTGCTGCTGGAAAGGTTTGAGTTTCCCCTAAGCAGATTTCAGATAATGGCCTCATCACTCTTCTCTGATGGCTCCCATACAGACAGCAGCCATGGAGCAGTGTTCCCAGGGATGCAGACAGTAACTGAAGCTGTGTCACCTTCTTTTCCATCTTTCTCCTGTGCAGCAAAGTTATGATGATTCCCTAAGCAGCCAGAGTTTACCTCAGACCTGGCTGAACTCATAGGCTTCTGCTATAGCATAATTTTTTTCCCTATAATAAGAGGCAAAATGAGAAATGCTGAAAGAATGTAAAAAAAGAAATCTGGGGTATGGCCTGTGTGATCTGACTCTCAGTGTTCTACCTGTACATTCTGCAAAATGCACTGAACCGAGGACTGGTTATATGTCTAATAAAACTACTTTTTTATCTGTTTTAATCCAAATGATAGGATTATCTGGAATCAGAAGAGGAGGAAGAGAGTTAATATTAAACATATGTTTGTGCAAAATGTCTATTTTAAAAATGTGTTCCCAAATCTGAAGATAACTTCTCCAAAAGATTAGACTGGAAGATGAAAGGTAAAGGTACTGTGTTCGGGCAGAACTGAACAACATCCATCATCACTCAAGCATGGAAATACGGAGTTAGGTCTTCAGCAGCTCACATCCCTGGAATCAGTTATCTAATGATTCATCTTTGCCACAATAACCGTTGCAAAAATCAATTCTACAGCTTTCCTCCAGTCTCGGGCTTTGCATGGAAAAGCATTTATTTAAATTAATTATTTAGCAAGTACTTTCAGGAAGTTAAAATACAGCAGCTAGCTATGCTGCTTATTTCACAATCATTTAATTTTTTTTTTTTAATATCAATATCTCAGATATGTGATTAAAACCAAACAATTGTAAGAAATGTCAATATAAAGAGTAGACGATGAAATACAGCTTTTCAGTTCATTAATATCTGTATCTTAGGTGACTGCAGGTGTACCTTAATGAATTACATGACTAGTAAAATACAATTAAATGCAGCTGCATATGTTTACAAAACTACAGAACCAAATTACAGGTATCAGTAGTGCCCATAATTCATCCATAATTGACAATTTTCATATTACCAGAATAAGGAATCAAGTCATGCAGATGATTACTGCATTTGCCTTTGAGCACTAGAGACCTAGGTTCATTTTCTATGCAGCACCACAAATGAAACAAATTACATGCTTTCAGGTTAAGACAGACCTGAGAGCAAAAGCACCCCTGAATGACAGTCAAAACCCCAAATCATTCAGGTTCTATTTAACTGTCAATAAAAGTTCATGAATGGCTGATAGTTGACATAACTTAAACATACTGTTAATAAAGTATTATTCTTTACAGAAGCAGCACCAACGCATCTCTGCTGCAGAACTGGGTTCTGACCTCAGTTATCCAGAGGGTGGATTTTCTGGCTTCAAGGACATAACAAGGACACCACAGAGAGCAGAATTTGTGCCAAAGATTTTGGTTTTCTTCTGTCTCTCCTTTTACATGCAGCATAGTGATGATCTCTTTTTTTGGCAGGACCTTTTCTATTGCAGTAAATCCTATCTACATTTAATTTTAATTTCACCCACAGACTTTGTTAGGACTTCACACAGCATGCATTATTCAGACCTTGACTGAAGAAGCTCCAAGGAAGCCTGCTTTACCTGCTGAGAGCAATTTAGACTAGATGATGCCTTCCAATGGACAAGAGTCCATGGTTCAACTCCCTGTTTCTCTAACCATTTGTAACATCCCCTGTAGCAATACGGTACCAGGACTGTATGCTGTCCAAGCAACAGCACGCTACATATGGGGATCAGGGACAGCTAGATTCTGGTATTGGTCATTTTAGCTGCATGAAGAGTTACTGGGGAAAAAATATTTTTGTGTGCATGCTGGCATTTGAGTGTTCAGTACAGTGGTGTTCAGTTTTGGAGACAAATTCAGATGGAACTAGTGCAATCCCGCATGGACTGCACCCAACCATGCTGCACACCTTTAATGGCCAGAGAACCGGACAAAACCAGACACCAGGGAACCTCTGTTAAGGCAGGATTGGGGCTGAAGACATCAAGAAAGTACTCAGGAGCTAAGGTCTTCATAGAAAGACTCCCCAAAAGCATGGACAGGGAAGCCTGACTGTCATATGGTTGTGTGTTTCTAGAGCTCCAAGGTTTTGCAAAGACACCACAAAGCTCCCTCACTTCACATGTGGGGCAGCAGGGCAGAGAGCTAGGAAGCAACCAATTAATTATATTGAAGACTGCAAAAAAAAAACCAACCCAAACTGATAAACAGGAAAACCTGTTAAATGAATAAAACTGCTGTGTCCCAGCTTAGTTTAATCCTACCATGCATATACATACCACAAACCTTCCTGACAAATGCCTGATAAAGAAAAAAAGCCTAGTTAAAGGGACACCACTGATCCCTAAGTAAAACCAATCACAGTTACTTCTCTTTTTTTTTTAAAATACACATCCATTGTAGGCAATACTTTTGATCTGGAAAAAAAAAAAATTCCATGCATGTCTTTGTTGCTGGTTTCAATTTGCTTTAAAATGGATGTTAGCCAGTTCACATTTTTAAGAGCAATAAATATTTTCTGGAAATCAAAAAGAGAAAATAATTTCAAATGTTTCTTGATGGTGGACTTGTTCATCTTATCTTTTTATTAAACTAAGCAGTTTTATTCAGATCCTCCAAAGTATTTCAGCACCAAGTCCCAACAGATTTTGGTGAGAAGCAGGTGCCTAAAATAGACTAGAGGTTGGTGACAAGATCTGAGGCTTCCAGGCCTGTCGTCTTCTAGAGTTATTCAGAGACAGTTGTCAGGGTGTTCGGTCAAGGGCAGGGTTGTTTCCTGCTCCACGCAGCGATGTCTGTGTTCCACGAAGCAGTAACACAGGAATGCTTTAGGTGGGGGTTGTGGTGCACTGGTAGAGCCTCATGAAGGAGCAGCGTGATGCCCACAGACCTTCGCACAGACCCTTCTCCTTAGGTGTAGTGTTGGGTCACGTTCAACAGCAAGCCTGCTGCCTGCCTACCATCCTGACAGCACATACTGGGGTCTAGCTGGGGAAATCAGAGCATGACCCATTCTTTTGCATGCCCTCTGTGTTACCATGCCTAACAGACAGGCTCAGCAACCTCTTCTCATGCCCTCTACTCTGCAGTAGTGTCTTGGGACTTTCTGAAGAAGGAAGAAAACTTGAGTGGAGATATTCCTTGGAGGCAGTATGGCAACTGCAGAAACCATACATGCAGTAACCACTGCAATCAATACAGCTATTCTGGGTGCATTACTCCAAGTCTTCCTAAAGCTAGGGTCCAAATGCTCAGAGATATAAAAGAAGGGAGGAAGGATAAAGGAAAAAGAAAAAGGAGACAAATTAAGAAAAGGAGTAGTAAGGCCTGAGATGCCAGTAAGCTACCACATGTAACTATGTCTACCAACCAGGGGCTTAACTGACTACTGATTTATCCTTCAGGAAATACTTGACCACAAAAAAAGAGCTGTTCATTTTCTGACTCTTTCAGTATTTATTTTACCAACTGGAAAATTTTAGCTGGCTGCAGAATGCGCAGGAACAGTACCCAGAAAATCACTGCTATGATTTCCCTCTGCAAAATTATTGTGGGTGAGATGTAACAAGCCTAAATTTCCAAAGACAAAGATAAAAAACAATTTCCTGAGATCATCTGTTTGAAAGTCTCTTTGCTGGATATGAAGTATAAGTAATCAGTAGGATTTTATTTTAAAAGAACGGAAGGATAATTTTGCAAATTTATACTGACAAGTAGGTGTTTGTTATCGCTTAGATTTTGTAAAATGCCATAGTTTTATTTTTGGTTGTTTTATGGGTTCTATTACTGAAAGAAGTCATGGCCACTTCTCTACATAACCAAATGGATGATCTCTTCTGTTTTGTAGGTGGGGAACTTGAGATCATGAAATGTCAACTCCCATAAAGGTGCTCAATTCCTTTAGCTCTGTTGTTACTTGTTAGAATTCAAGATGAGGAAGGAGTGGATAGCACTGTGGGCTGAGGAACCTGTAATTCTCAGCACAAGATACTTGGAGAGCTTTCATACTGTTAAATCCTATTGTGCTCTTTTGGTATCTGAGTATACCCCACTGATTCTGAACTCAGAACAAGAATATTGCAATGTTCTCAGCAGCAAAAATTGTTTCTCTGTCTAAACCCAAATTTCTTTTATGCTTATGGAGACATGAAGAGAATACCTTTTCAGTCTAATACACCTCTAAATACCTTCAACTGGACAGTCACCGATGTGAAGACTGAAGTTTTCCATTCTTGGCTTAGCAAAGCTTTCTGCAATGTTTTTGCCAGAACACCTATTTGTACCACATCTCACTGCATAGGAATGCTGTGTGACACTACATATCATCAACATCTCTTTCTTGCATGACTTCTGGCTGGAAATCTGCCCCTGGTGTGGCCAGATTTCCCTGTGTGGTGTAATGGTTTCAGTTCTAGCAGTGCCCAAATGGTGTTCATGGTAACCATGGTCACTTACTAACAACAGTGTTCATCAAATCTTGTCATCCTCTGGAAAGTGCCAGGACACCACTTAAGAACATTTTGAAGATTGAGAGAAGGGAAAAATTACAACTGGGCAGGAAGAAGCCCACTGTGACCCAAAATGTCACCATCTTTAAGACAATGTAACCTTAAGGAGACATTGTCCATCCTGTAGAGTCATTCCTCTAGAGGAGATATGGCCCAGATGAGAGCCTGGTATGTACCACCTACACTGATTTATTCTGAGGTGTCCCCCTTGTCCTCCACAGATCAGTTAGGTTTGCTAGCAACTCGCAGTGAACAAGAAGAGTCCAGATCTATCCCTTGTAGGGACACAGAAAGGAGCTTCATGCGGACATTGCCCCAGAAGATCCACACCAGTATTTCAAGACTTGGTGAGGACATGATTGAAAGCTATTGTGAGCCTCTATCCACACAATCCTCCCACTCCTCTGCCCCCGAAGAAAGACAGAATTGTAATACATCCCAGCCTTAGAAGGATCTACTTATATCCTGTAGTAGGAGGCTTTACCAGCTTCGCTTAGTTTCTAAGTGATATAACACAAATCTGTCACCACAGATGGTCTAGCTGATAGCATCTGTGGCTGAAGTGCCGAGAAAGGAAGCCATACTTCTTACCACTGTGTATAAAAAGAAAACTCTCCTGCAGTAATATTTCACCACTGACAGCATAGCATCTTGGTTAAAAAAAGAAACACTCATGTATCCTAATATTCTGCCTTCATAAATAATAAAATCAATCTCTATGTTAGCAGCCTGTCTAGTCAATATTTCCCCTATAAAGCTAACTTATATTCCATTTCTATGTCCAGGATAATGTTTAATGGGAGGATAATCAACACATTACAGTCTTGATTTTCTATATGTTACAAAGATTCCTGTCTTCATTAACTGAAAAGGAAGCAGCTTGCAGGACTATTTTTCAACTCTGACTTCACAGCATACACTATTCCTTTTGCTCTTATTTTATAAAGATTTAACTTGCAGGCACAAATACATGTGGAATTCACCTCATGGATTTCTCTTCCGTATCAGTAATCACAGCCATGTAGTTTAGACCTCATCCATGACTACATTGTCTGCCTGCTAATATATTTCTCTGAGATTTATTTCGACATACCAACATAATGGTACACATTCCTCAGCATCCTCAAATGGTCATTTTTAGGAAGGAAGTCTCTAAAGTTACCAAAACATGTTTGGTTTTTTGTTTGTTTGTTTGTTTGTTTGTTTGTTTGTTTTAAATTATTATCTTCACTAAATGTAGAATGTCTCTTCACCAATTAATCTTATCTAAGCTACAGGAATGCTTGGGCATTGCTCTTGGTCTGTTAAAGCTTTTCTGGAAGTACAAACGTCTCAGTGTAGAAGTCCATTATCTCACATCCCTTCAAAGATATAAGTAAAGGTTCTTTCCCTCAGAAAAGATTGCACAAGTATGAATTCAGTGTGATCTGAAACTCCAGCCCAGAAAGTAAAATCTCTTTACTAGAGATTACATATACATTTAATCTCACAAGCATGAGTCTGCAAGATGAATGTCACGACTCCTCTAGCATTGTACTAGATAATTGTAGACTAGAATCAGTTTTAAACTGCTTAATAAATGACAGAATTTCACCCATGTGCTACCTAAATCTGGTCATAGGATACAAATATAACAAAACATATGTAGACAGCAGACTTTGCAGTTACATTGTGATGGGGATTAAACAAACACACCTTAAGAAAAACATCAAACTGTAATCTACTCCTATAACTTCCGTAGACAGAAACGTAATTTGACAGGAGCATGTGTTAAGTTTACCACATTTAACAGGCTTTTTTATGTTTATAGGATATCAACACACAAAGCCCTGTTTTCACATTTTTTTTTTAAGATGGACTCCTGATAAATTAGTTTTTGCTATCTAATCTGGTGTCATTAATTTGTAATAAGAGCTGTGATGCTCTGATCTGAATAGAAACCCAATACCTGGTTTGCCAGATGTTAATTGTGACAGCAAGATGACATGGTATGGTACAAAAATGGTTTTAATCACCTAGTTTATGATATCTCTTGCTAGTTGAATATCTGACAAAGATGCACTTGCCATATTATCTTAAATAATACCACCTTTCAAGTAGCTGCATATTTCAAATATGAACAGTTTTAAAGGGAAAGAAAGAAAAACTGACCTAATGAAACCTGTAGAACACATAGTGCATAATATTATCTGAGACCAAGGTAGAGATGACTACCTTTCCTCTCTTTGGCCTCCAAACGTGGAAATTAGAACCTGTTCTCCTTCTCCCTTGTGTCCTGGCTCTTGATTTGACACACAATCATTTTTTCATCATTTGGATATCCATATCTCTGGGTCATCTGAAATCAGGACACATAATTCCTTTAATACAATGGGGCAGAAGATCTAGTTCAGGTGGAAAAGGTTTTGACTAGAAGGATTTATGTCAGGAAAGTTGCCAGAAGGTCTCTAAAGATATTCTTTCATAACCAATAATGACACAAAAAGACTGAGAAGAATGCTAAAGTTGCAAAGTCAGGTCCTTGGACTGCAGGATCCAATCTGCTGTCAGGTCTAATCCTCTAACATTAATCCTGTGCATGAGCTGTACATAACTCCATGCTCTCTGCTCCTCAGGACCCTGCCCAAATCAGTATGTAGTTCAGCCAGCAATGCAGACCGTGCAACGTTTATTCTTCCCTTCAGCATTCAACATACAGTCTCTCTGCTTCACTCTTTACTCAAAATCCAAATCCAGCAATAAATGAAACAATAAACTTGCTGAATTCCCCACCAAAGAATACTTCACTCACTATCCTACTTACACAAGAAAAGAGATGGGTGTCCTGAGGAAAATACAAGCACTGAAGGAGCCCTGCCTCAGGGAGAGAAGCAAGCTCAGGAGGCTCATGGAGAAGATGTCACTTTGTCTAAAATCTGCATGGGATGGACGAACAGGATAAATGGATGTTTTAAGACCTAGCTGTAATAAAAACGAACAGCATCAATCATTTTATTGCTGCTGCAAAAAGGTTTTTCTCTTTGCCATGCAGGGAAACTGATCCTAGCTGAAATGCACTGTCTGTGGAAATTCTGCACTGTCAGCAACAGTTTTCCATGCACCACAGCGAGGATCCCACCTGCTGTCCCAGCTTTATCTGATGGTCCACAAGACACCAGTAAGAATTTAATTTTGGTCCGTGGAACTACATTAAGCCATAAAATGTAGATGTTAGGGGGTTTCCTTCCCCTTTTTTTTTTTTTTTTGGTTGTTTGGGTTTTTTTGTTATTATAATTAAAATTGTAGTAATAAGGCCGACATCGCAGAGAACCCTCTGTACGTTTTGGTTTGTTGACCGAAAGACTGGTACAACCAGTGATGAATGGTACAACATCACACATGTTTTTACCTATTAAGTACACATATAAATTCACTAATTGGCAAGTACTTGAAGAATTTGGATACTTCTCAACTAAATAGAATCATCTAAATATCTGTGATAAACAAACTATTGCTTATTTTTTATTCTCCCTGTAGAGTGATATTTATCAGTTTTAGCAGGCTATTTGTTTTTGAAAGATAGCTCTTTGGAATCAATTACTCTGGTATCAGATTAAGTGACAAAACAGGTAGTGCAGAACCATGGGTAACAAGAAATTTTATGTCGCATCATTTTAGAGTCAAAATATTCTCCCAACCTGACTGAGAGTATACCATTTAATCACTATTACAGCCAAGACGTATTAAAAAAAAATCCTAGATTTTTCACTGCTAGTTCTATTATATTTATTTCATTTTTTAATTGCTGGCTTAATTTTTTAATACCAACAAAAGACAATCAAATGCTCTTCAGTACCTGATGTCCAGCCCACCTGAGGTACGTACCTCTGCTACACTTAGTGAGTTTGTGTGTTATTTTTGTGGTAGTCAGAACTGGCGGTTAAAATCTCCACTGTAATGTTAATTAAGCCAAGATGTCAGAGCTAATATGGTATTTGCAAAATATCTGTCAACATTTTGACTGGAAAATACTAGTTTAGCTTTATTAACCACTTTATTCTGTCAGAAAGCAGCAAAAGACAATGCTTTATAATGTACCAGCAAACTTATGGATGCTGTCTGATGAGACCTTTTTGACACTGAGAGTTTCAAAGAAAAGAAGAAAACTGAGCAGCACCTGCTGACATGCACAAGTATTGTGGCTCAGGGTACAGTGATAAACCAGGTTAAATGAGAAAGCTGGTTTATTATGTTCTCCTCCTCCGGCAAACTCGTCCCACCTTCTACGCGTTTTGTTGCCATCTTAGTTCTGCAGATAAAACTCTTTATTGGGTCATAATATAGACTGGATCTCTGAAAGCAATGTGCATCACAGGGAGGATGAGAGCAGCGTATAACCAGAGGGGCGAGCAGCTGCAGCTGGCAAATCTCAGGGTCAGTGTCAGTCATCCTGGATTTGCTAAAAACCAGCACCATTTGATAAGCTTCACAAGAAAGAGCAGTGATTTTAAAATTAGACATAACCTGCAAAAACTTTCAGAGACAACCTTCAAAGTGACAAAATAGCTCTCACATGGGATGTAGTCCTGCTGAAACCAATTAGATAAGATCTTTTTTATGCCACATTACGTGGGTTTTCAGGTGAAGAAAATGTAACATGGCCTCATTTATCAGTTTAGAAAAGCCATGTGTAAAAACCTGCTAGCAAAACTGTCAGTCAACAGTGTTTCCAAAATCATGTCACCTGGACAGGTAAACTTATCTGCCAGAGTTTCCATATTCACATGTTTAGCAGAAAGGAGAGGGCCCCATTTTACCCCATTAGCCTTTAAAATGTGACACAGCACAAGGAACTGAACACAAAATACCATGTCCAGCATACAACAATAACCCCACATTTGGAACTGAATGAAGGAAAAAGACCTGTTAAAAGTATGCATTATTTCAAAAGACAGTCACTTCCAACAGTAGAAAACTCTAAAGAGGTGATATCTTATGCTCTTGGAGTTTTGTTGGAAAACACAGTTGCCATACTAAAAAGAAAATAGAAAATTAAGTCTAAAATAATTGGTATTTTTCCTGACTATGGTATTGCTGACAACAGATGTGTTTTCTAGTCTATGGCAAAAGTTAGAAGTCTTGCTTAGTAGAACTGCATGTGGAGGCATCACCAAAGATCTGTGAGATGAGTCCAATATTAAAGAGAATATCCAGCCACAAAATATGTTCCTCCCCTTACTTTTTAGTAATAGGGTGCAAGACAAAGCAAGCAACTAACGGACCCTGACCTTCAGCTGAACCATCTGACAAGAATGCAATTGTGAGGACAGGCGAAATAGGATAATTAATTGCCAGATTGAAAGACTGTGGCTGAAAAAAAAAGAGGGAAGAAGAAAGTTTGTGTTAAGGAACTGTCAAGGTGGATGTAGGATGACTGATCAAGTCAGTGTCATTATGTCTCAGAGGTTCGGGAAGGGGATGTAGAAAGGCAAGGTAGAGAATATGTTTTTAACTGTATATGGTTCCCCCCCCCCCCAGGACAGAAAGGTGGGGATGTGAGTGGAAAAAAGGACATCTTTGACCAAGTCCTGTACGTTCCTTCTTGTGTCTCATCCTCTTCCTGTCTTTCTTCTTAGTGTGAAAAAATTTTAAAACATACATTCTAATATGTCCTTTTTTAAAAATAGGTGAAGATACAAGACTTATTTGAAGCAGTTGCCATGGAGAAGCTGTTCAACTGAAGAATAATTACTAGGGCAAAATCACATACAATATGGGGATTGATCCTTCAGCTTTTACCCATGCAAAACTCCCACTGAAGTCAACTTGTTATCACACATTTTTAGCAAGCTGGGAAAAGAAAAAGAACTCATACTTCACTCCTACTAAAAGAAAAAAAAATAATTTGTTTGCATAACACAGCAGAGAGGATAAGCTTTTTCAGCAAAAGTATTTTCACTAAAGAAGACTCTGCAAGCCACCTTGTAGCACAGGTGGGATGTTCTCACTCTTAGGATCAAAGAAGCTAATTAATGAGCAGTAATTTTTAAGTGCATAGTATGCTCTTTTCCATACTATGAGAAATATTGCAGAATGTGTACATAAAACAAAATGAGATCCCTCTATTATTTAATCAAAGATAATAATTGCAAATCCAAAGAGAAACATCTTTTATGCAGAATCCAGCTGGCTATTGGTGCTGACTTGCAGAAAGAAACATTTCTTTGTCCTGAACACACAACTCCAAAATTAGAATTTTGTCTCTTCAAATAATAATGGTTACCCAAAGACTCCTAAAGCTTTTAACTGCACCTTGCACAGAAACTCCAGAAAATAAATTCTCCCCTTACCTGCACTGTCTCCTCTACTCTAAGTTACCCAGCCTCAAAGCAAAGCTCTGACACTGGGAGTATTCTCCTCCCATCCCTGAAGGTAATACTCATTTAGCATGCTGCTTTTACATTTCTCAAAATACTCCCATGCCTCGGTTGTTTGATTATATACTGTAATATCATCTTGCTGAAAGCACATGTTGCTTCATCCCTTTTCAGAATCTATACTACCAAAAGAGACACCTCCCTGTTAGACAGCTGCTTTCTATTATTCTGCAGAATAGAGAGATAACAGCTACCACACAGCTGGCTGAAGGACAGCCCATGGAAAGAATAATCCCACTGAGATGTGCAACACAACCTTCCAAATTTTATCTTGGTGCTGGGATATAAATCCATGTGGCTGTGGGTATGGCAGATGACAGGATGCCCCTTTGAGGACAGCTTGCTGGGACCTTGCACAGCCTGAGCTCCAGCATCCTGGTAAGGGTGAATGTACCTGCCAAAGTTTTCTCCCTTTCACCCAAAGCATGCCATGGTGGAAGCATGATAAACAAGAAAGTAACTGTCATTCTGGAAAACATGGGGTATTTATGCTGGTACAATTAGAGCTGTATAATTAACTGGCGTAATTACACCACTAAGTTTTCCCATGTGGAAAAGGCCTAAAGCCCCTTGACTCCAGCCTCTTTCAGATATCCACAAACACTCAATGGCTTGTTCCCAAAGAAGCAATTATCATGTATGAAATGTCTCTGGAAAATAAGGACAATATTTAGAGAGTTGATGATCTTAAAACCATTCAAATGGATCTTTCTGCTGTGTTTTCTTCTATTAAACAGACTGGATTGTAGTATACACCTTATGATCATAACACACCCATGGGCCTATTTGTCTTCTCCAATATCCATTTCAGAGGAACAATAAAGTCATTACAAATTGGGATCAGGCTTAAATGAACTGCGGTCCTCATTCTGCAATCTAATCCTAAAAAAAGAGCAAGGTATATGGGTTCCCAGCAGTGATATCAAATCCAGCATTACCAGCTATAGGGCTGTTAGGAAGTCAGGCCTGACCCAGCAGCCACGTCACCCAGGACTCTCTGCATCTGTATGTGACAGATGCTTTCCCACAATCTTAAGCAATTTAATGTTACGGGTATTATACCAAAGGAAACCTTAAATAAACAAAACCCACTACCCAGTAATAAGAACAAGATGATTTTTTTTCTCAAATCACCCCCATTATAGTACCAGTTATTACCTCATACAGCAGTAAAGAGAAAGCACAATTAGAAAATTTAATTAATTAAGCTGAAGGCAATGATACTTATTTTAAAACTCTCAGTGCAGTTAGATTAGTAGATCAGCTCAGTGAAGCAGTAAATACTTAGTGCTGAAGGAGGCATCAAGCCCATTCATTGGACTCTGCAAGTGGACGGCTGGCTGGGGTAATCCATCCCTCTGCAAAGGAGCAACTGTCCTAAAGGTGTCTTGTACAGTCTCCTCACAATCAGTTATGGACAAAACAACAGGTGCCCTCTATGTCAAACTGAATGGTGTGAGAAATAACCATTGTCAGCTTGAGCTAGGCAAGACAAAGCTGAAGGTGGGGGTACAAATATATATTTCATCATTACAAATGAAGACATTGCATTCCATCGATGGCAATAAAATTCAGGTACATCAGATTGATTTATATGATCATAGAGTGTTAAAGGCTTGGCTGCTGTCAATGATGAGCCCTTAGCAGTACCCACAAACTCAGTAAGACACTATTAGAGCTGCAGTGGGCTATTGAAGTTAAAGAAAATCAGTAGTAGGATGGTATCTAAGATGAAAACTAAGAGATAATAAGAGATTTAAAAATGAATGACAGTCTTAATGACCTCTGCTTACAATAAAGGAAATCAAACCACAGTGAGGAGGAACTAACAGCATTAATCACTACCATTTTCATAAAATATTGCAATGTTTGCACAGACACTGAATAAGCCATCCTGGCTTAAGCACACAAATCAAAGTGGAAAAGATGAGGCAGGAGAGGTGCTGAGGAGGGCAACTTGGTTAACATCCATGTGGCGGCTGCTCTGCCGATTCAACGCTCTTCCTAAAAGGAGGAAATCGTGAGCAAACCAACCAGAAAACCCATCACGATGTTTACAAATTCTGTCCATTAAGAGGGGGAAGGTCCAGATGGTGCAAACTCCATTTAGAGACAGAAGAGAAAAAGCGTGGCGAGACCAAGGCAGATGGTTGAGTCGGAAGGGAAGTGCCTCTTTCAACTGAAAACAAACCAGTGGAAGAAGCAGCAGATAACAGAAAGGCTGTGAACCGAAGCATGGCCCTCAGAGCCTGTCCACATGCATCTGGTTACCCAAGAGGCACCAGGGATTAGCCAGAAAAACACCTCGGGTGGCTTATTCAGCATTTAAAAAAGGTTCTTTTCTGTGCTGCTTCCACCATGGTAGAGTACAAGAGCAGTTTTGATGTAAACTGAAATAAGCTGCTATGAACAGAAATAGCTGCACATTCATTTAATCTAGTTTGGGTGAAGTGGTGTGAACCTGTTTGTCAGCCACCACCCTGGAAAAAAACTAGAGTGCCAGGAAAAAGGAGGAGAGGAGGAGGGTGAGGAAAGGGTGGTTATCACTGGGAGAGCAACCATCAGGGAAGAGGGAGAGCCAGAGTAGGTGAAACACGAGCACTTGCCTTTAGGAGAACAGTAAGTGATGGGAACAAGGGAAAGAAACAGCAGCGATGTTTCTAGAAGAAAATAGAATTTTTTAAAAGTAAGAGAAATAAAAGAAGCAAAAAATGGACAAGGAGAAATGTAAAGAGGGAAGGACCAAGCCTGGAGCAGCACTTGGTTTTCATTTGATCCTCATGGCAATTTTGCATGCCAATTGTTCAGCAACAGCAGGGATGGGCTCAAAAAGTGCAGAGGATAGGTGAAACTCTCATGGGAGTTCTATACAGATCAGGGGTAAAAAAGCTAAATGCAGGAAATAGGCATGGAGCAGAAGACTGCAACTTATGTTTTGGAACTGGCAGTAGTAAATGTTCTCACTGGCATAACAGAGTGCCAGAGACATGACATTACAATGTTAGCAAGATGGCATTCAGGAAAGCATTTTTCTATTTATAACATAGCTTTTCAATGAATAAACGCCATGAAAATAAAATGCATACATGCATTTAGCATTGTGAAAATAAGGTTATTGAGAAATACGCATAGAAATTAACTGGTAAGTTACACACAATTAAAGATTTTCTGATTTGCATTCTCCCATGATTTTCTGCTGACAAGTCTATAAAATCCATAGACAAACAAACTTGAAATACTGCTGATGAATTCCCAGAAGCCCAGATAGCACATTTCTCAGAGCTGATATCTAGCTAATAGAGACAGAGAGAAAAGCAATTAAATAAAAAAATAAAAGCAACTCATTCCTCAAATGACTCATTTCTCACTTAAAAGGAGTATCTTTCCTCTGCCTTCACTGCCCTTTAATAGCTCCTTCATGCCAACATCACTTCAGGTCGCAAAAGGATAATGGGCTCTAGCTCTTTTCAAGATCAGTTCTTGCCTGTTATCCCATATGGACAGCATTTGCTGTACAAAGCTGACTTCTCCTCCAGCCTGAGCTTTTGATTTCCCCTCCCTCTCCAGGGACTATTTTTGACATCTTTTATCAAGGATTTCTTTTGTCAAAGAGCACTTGTTGATGTTCCTGAATATCTGCTATTTCATTAGAGTGCAGAGTCATCTCAGGTTAAATTGCAGATGGCCACTTGTTTTTTGGGAAAGCCAAGGTACCCAAAGCTTGGCAGTGTGCTAGCTTCCCACTTCAGCATTATCTGTGCTGAAAACATCATTGCTGTAAATGCTGTGTCTAATGCACACAGCAGCATTTGGTTTTGTGCTTATGCTTCCCTGAGGTACTTTAATGCTCAGAGATGATTAACCTATGGACCTTTCAACATTATTTGTAGCAGAAATATGTTTTAGATGTCCACATAGGCCCTATGAGCATAACAGTTGAGAGATGGCCCATTCTTCTAGCCGATGGACGTATGAAAATAACTTCTATGACTGCTTCCACATAATCATCCTTTTCACTTACAGTGAAGAGTTGAGTCTCTCATTTTAGCATTTAGAGTCTTTGTCTCAGATCCTATTTGGAAACATGGGTCAAAATCCCATTGTTATTGGATAAGCAAACATTACACTGCTTCCAAAGAAGTGGTTGTCTTCTTTGTACATCTGAAAACAGAGGGAGCTGGGTACCAAGAATCCTATATGAATAGGTTCCTGGAATGATAAAACAATCATGGGAACAGACACTTAAATATTCTCATTTAGATGAGACATTTCCGTCATTACTAGAGATGTCTTACATTTCAATTATAAGGTAGAGAGAGGAAAAAGTTGTAAAATGTTGATTTTACTGTTCTGACAGGTAACACAATAGGAAAGATAACTTAGATATCAAACTTTGGTCTTTCTCTTTTTATTTCAGGACAATGAATTACTGAGAACTGACACAAGCATGCAATTGAGTGCTTAATAAGTACCTAAGAGAATTAGGATCATAATGACTACAACTGAACTATTCAACAGCCCCTAAAAATCAATGAAAGCATGGGAATAAACTGAAAGAGAAACTGAATTATGTGCTTCAAAACTCTTCTCCCCTCTTCCCTTTTAAACTGGGTTTAAACACCTGCTTTGTTAATTACTTGTATACCCATGGTTTTAAAAATCACATTAGACCATACCCTTGTCTCACTGCCAAGCAGGAAATTTTGAGTGTTAGGGTTTTTTTTAATAGCTCATAACAAATTGTGTAATAGTTCTTGGGGGTTTTGTTGACTTTTCTTGAGGGTGAGGATTTTTTAGCTTTTCAACACTGAATAATTGTCCCTCACTTAGCTTCCTGTTTAGCTATCAGAATGCCATAATGGGGGCTACTTGCAGAGGAATGCAGTAATGGGGGCTACAGCCAAGGACATGTAGCACTCTGCAGCCATGTTTCAACGTCTCTATTTTTCAGACTGCATTAGGATCTGCCAAGTGCAGCAGACAGTACTTTTTTTTCAAAGGGTTCACCAAATAGTTAAACATTAATATTGTCAATATGTATTTCACCAAGACAATTATGATTATCCATTTTTCTGAAACTCCCTTCCCACCCCCGCAGTATTTAAATAATTTATGCAAGGAGTCATAAAGTTAGAGACTTAATCCTGAATAGTCTTTCAAAACGCAGTATTGTAGCCCACAGCACTGTGAATAGAATTAGGCTGATATGTAGTCAGTTTAATGCATTGTCTCCATGTCAATCTTGTGCTGCAAAAATGCACAAATATGACTATCATGGACGACAGAAGGCTTTTTATATCCTTCCTTTGCTAGAAAAAGAATATCATGAACTCACATGTATGTGAACTTATTTCAGTAATATTTTGTCCTGAATTTATCAAGATCTTATTGAATCATATTGCCTTGAATATTAAGGAGAATTCTCGAGTTTTCACTATATACAACAAGGTCCAGCTTCAGCTACTGGATCCATGAAAAAAATGCCCAAGGCCACTTGGAACTATAGGCTGTACATGCAAACCCACCCTGTTAATGTGATGTGATTGAGCTAATGGAAGATATAAAACCACATGACATTTTTCTAGTTCAGAAAAATAAAACCAGATTAATTACTCAATAAATAAGTAATGATTACATGAAATGTAAATGAAACTAGAGAAAGGCTTTTCACAGCCCTGTTACCCTGCAGGTCTCCGATTTCTGTCCTGGGGAATTCTGAAGAGTGTAACCAGAGTGGCAATCATCTCCTGAATGCCAAATCCCTAAGTAAAGATAAGGTTTGCAGCACCAGGCACAGGAATGCAGCATGTTGCAAGTTGGGAAGCATTTTAAATGACTCTAAGAACAAATGTATGAGAAAACCCATGGACTCTTGTGACTAGAGGACTGAGAGTGATTCCAGAGATGGATTCTGGTCCTCAACTCATATAGTAGTGTTTTTGAAATAGTTTGGGACTTATTCAAGGCAGAGATGTGATAATGTTCATTTTTGTCAGGAAGGAGAGGAAGATGGTAAGAAGATTCCATAGCTTCCCAAAGGACTAGACAGGATTCAAAGACAGGAGTTCCTAGTACTTGCTTCTCTGGGTTTTCATGCCAAGAGGCAAGCAGTTGCATGGCTTTTGTGTGCCTACACATACCTCCCAAAATTAAAGAAAAAGCAATGTAAAACTTTCAGCCCAAGAAAGGGGACTGACTGGCATCTTAATGTGAAAACACACACTGCATTTTCAAAAGAAAAAGAAAAGAGGAAACAAACTCTCTGATATCCAAAGGCCACTGTATAGTAACAAAGTATCAGGAAGGCTGAAGTCGTATGTTCCAAAGACCCAAGCAGTAAGTGCTACTTAAATTAAATATACAACCAGACTCTTACAACTATCAAAGGCTGCTTATTAAATTAAATAAACAAAAGCTGATTAATAAGACACTTGATGTTAAATGGTTAGCCTCCTGCTTGCTCTGCAATGTTCATTTTACAACAGTAAATGAAAAATCATCATGCCTAGGCATGTCTAAATCTGGTCTGTATGGATTCTTAATATATTCCTGCAGTGAGGCAGACTGAACAAAGAATTACTGACATGAAAGAATGATGCAGCATATACTGATGGAAAATTTGAAGCATTGTCGCAATTAACATGAGATCTACTCAACTCTCAGTGAGGAAATAATGAAATTTGTTAGAAGTTTTCCTTTGTGGCCACGATGAAATAGGATTCAAGGGTCCTACCGTCTAGAGAAGAGTTACATGGTGGTTATAAGACTGAAGAAGACGAAGGTTGTAAGTGTCTGCACACACAAAGGTTGGTCTCTGTCCCCCTCAGTGGTTCAGATGAGAATTCTAGTCCCAACCTGGCACTACCTAGTCAGGTCTGCATGTGCTGCAAGGGTCCTGGACAGAAAGATCTGATCAGAGAAATCCCATCCAGGACAGAAAGCTGCAACAATGCCTTTAGCTTCCATTGTAAATATGTAAGGTTAGTCTTCTGTTTTCTATACGAATATCCCCAGAAAGGTTCAAAGTCCTCCTTGGATAGTTTGAATTCCATTCAGCCACCTACGTTAGTGCGTGAAGCACCCAGTGCCCACCAAACTAATTCAACTAGAAATTAAATACCTGCAGCAGCATGATACTATAACTAGTTTCTCCAAATAACCAGGGTAAACAATAAAGTGTTTCTCCGACATGGCTGTGATGCTTTGGAGAGCCCACCCAGTAGGCACTAGCATGCACAGCACTGCTCTCTCCTGACACAGCTAAGCTTCATTGTTCTTGCAGCACATGCCAGCACATGATGTGTACAGACTGAAACCCGTGTTTTAGGACTTCATTGTGTGGAAAAAAAATTGTTGTAAGGAGGATTAGGATCATGTGTGTGTGATGCTGAGGCTTTCCCAGTTTGAAACAAGAATTACAGACCCTTCAACATCTCCTGTTCAAGAACATTCACTTGAGTTGAACAAACTCAGAGAAATGTGCATATTCTATAAAGCAAACAAACAAAAACACCTGGGCACAGTACTAATCACACTTTCCTTCCCAATAAGTAGGTGAGAAGAAAAATATATACCAGATATTAACCATGCTGCATAATACACACTGAAAGGTGTTCAGGTGCAGTTATGGATGTGTGGCTACAAAAACCTGCAGAGAATAGGAACGACAACATCAGTGCAGTCAACCTTGAGATCAGGTCTTTGTTTGTCGGATAGTCAAATGAAGTTTCCAAGACCTTTAGCTCAAAAATAGTTTTAGAGCTTGTCCTCACAGGAAAATTACTGAGAAGCAAATTACAAATGCAGCCTGCTCCAGCTACTCTGTAACAACTGTGAGGACATCGAGGGCACAGAAAGCATAGGGCAGAATATTAAACTCGCTTATACAGTAAAAACAGACAGAAAATCAACAGGCTTCCCAGATAGAACAGCAGCAACTGGTAGAAAGAGCACTGAGATTTTGCAAAGCAAAACACTTCTGTTAATGTTAAATAATGAGGTTGTCGTAGATAAATAACTGAGTTATTAGAATGAAAGGTTATTTAAATAGCCAGGTGTTTGTTGCAGTGCTCTGCAATTCAAATTGATGCTTGTCATGACCAATGAGAACGGGGCGAATTTCTGAATGTCAGTTTTGTATAAGCCACTATTCAGATGGTTAATAAAAAAACAAAAACAAAAAACTAAACAAAAACACACAACATCAGAATCTGATTTCTAAGAAAGACTAAAAATTACATATTAATTATTTGACAAAGTTAAATGTTGATTACAACTGGTGAGTGGAAAGATTTGCCCGTGCTCTAACACAGTACAGGATGGAAGGTGGCTTCTCCTAAAAGCTTGCACCTTGACACTGAAGAAAAGCTAACCTAAAACATTATATAGTTAAAACAACTAAGTAGAGGAGCTGCACAGGAATAAGTCACAGACACATGACCCCATTCCCCAGTGGGATGGTGCCAAGACCTCTAGACCATACTAACGAGGGGGGCAAAGAGTGTATGCAGAGGTGAAGTGTGAATCACAGCCTGTATGTTAAAAATTTGAGTCAGATGAAAGGGGAAAAGAATTGAGGGCCAGTCAGTTATCCATCTTTCACACACGCAGAACAGAGGAAACTCAAAGGAGATCCAGTCTTTCCTTAGAATAAACATGGTAAAATACCCCTGTCCTGAGAAGGAAGTTGTCTATATGAATACCAATAACAGCATGAACAGGACAGACCCCTGTGTGAGTTGCAACATCTAGACTATATAGTCTATATGCTATGCTTCAGCTATGAATCCAGCAATTGGGAAATATATCCACTTGATTACAACTACATGTCCTGGAGTATGTTATTGCTCATATAATATTGCTTTTTCATTTTTTTTCCCATAAATATAGGATCAAAAGAGGTATCCTTCCATCATTAAAAGTAGTTTACATCCAGTTGAAAATTGCTCCTCAAAGAAAGTTTCAAATCAGGGCTTGGACTTGATTTGATATCTGAGACACTACATCGAGGGGCTGAAGAACAACTTGCTCTTATTCTGCATGAGTCACATCCTCAGCATCCATGTGCTCAGGCATTCCTCTAAAGAAGAAAAAGCCCTATGCTAATTTCCAGGTATAGGATCCTCCTCTGGGTTGTTTTTCTTCCCCCACCCCGTTTAAGAATAAGCTTTTAGAGTTCTAAGGGATATTGCATCAATAGACTAGCTTTAGTATGTGAAAAAATGGCTAATTATATGCTGTTTGGTGGTGGTAACAAAAATATAAAAAGCAAAGCTGTTTTCTTTATGTTATTTTTCCTTTGAATCCTCATGGCTCAGGGAAAGCACAGAGTTGTCATCCCTGGTCTACGAAGAAACTCAGGATGAAATTGGTCCCCATGCAGACTAGAGTCAATAGACTTGTGCACAACTTTCTCAGGATTGATATACTACTGCAAGTTTAATTTTCATCTCCTAGAAGCAGACAGGAGATACAGATATAACAAGCTCTGTAACAACAAGTATTCTCTGTTAGGGAGACCGATTCAGACCCACACTGCTTTCCTTGGAGGTGCCTGTAAAGTGTGGAGCAGTGGTGGCTGACGGTGGAAAAGTTTGCAGATGCCATTTGCTCTAGAGCAGGGTGTGAGGCAGAGGGCTGTGCCCCAGCCACTGCCCACCAGCGTCTGGGAAGCAAATATGGAAAACACAAGGCCTGAGATCTGCTCAGCATGAAAAGGCATCTCACACACCTTCAAAGCCTGGTTCTGGTTGAGCCACTACGAAGGTCTGGACTAGAAGAACTCTTGCAACCCAAGAGGCTTTTTCTCACAGTCTGGAAGGGGAAAGGATTTGATTTTTAAGGGTTTGCACCAATAGATTAAAGGCTAATGCCCCTTATTTCCCATTATTTGTCATATTTTCCTGAGTTCCAAAGAAATTTCAAGACTCTGCCAGCATTCTGGGGGGTTTATTTAGAATGCTAAGGAATCAAACCGGGCAGACTGTGGGGGAAAATCCTCTCATCTCAACACCAATGTTTTCTAAACCAGAGCCAAAGGCAGAGCACTTAGCTGTGCATCCACCAAATGTCATGGTTTCCCCAAATTACAATCTTTACCCTCTAGTTAGTCACTAACAAAATATATTCAGACATCCCTATTTCTGAGGTAATGTTTGTAACTAGGTAAATTGTCCTAGCTGGACTTTGGAATTGTGTCACCATCCAGTACTGTGTCCAGCCATACAGAATTCACCACTTCAGAGTATTCTCTGTACTTCCTAAATGTCCATATAAATGCACCATATAATTTATATACTACACAAACTGGGATCTACTTTTAAGAAATAACTAGATGAAGAAAACAATGTGGGTCCATCACACACCAAAATATATGCACAAACTCACACCTCAGTAGTTTTAGCATTTCTTCCTACACTTGATAAGATGGATAAAGAAATAGATGTAGGAAGAACAAAGTGAACAAAGCACAAGTAAATCTTTCTTCGATAACGAACACAAACACACATTGTTTTGGCAGAGGTGTCTCTAAATTTAGTTTGGGTTTGTTTTGTATATTGATTTTGTAATTCCTCTACAATTCTCTATCCTAAGGTAGACAGCAAAAGTTACTTTTTAAGAGAGATTTAAATGAATTAACAGAGTTGCTGGGGAAACAGAGTTATCATGTAGCACAACAGCAAGCACTTGCAAAAGCAAAGGCAGGATAACGTAGATCAGCAGCTTTCACTGTGCCATAAAATAAAAAACACAGACAAACCTCCTCAGAGCTGAACTAAACTACCCCCACAAAAAATGACTCCAGCCTCCCAGGGGAACAAGACATAACCACACCAAACGTCTTAAGTGCCTATTCATGTAAAAGGATGACATACCAGCGCTGTGTAAATCCTGCTCACCTGCTTGCTTCTCATTTACCAGGTGATTTACTGTAGCAAATTGCAGTGTGACTACCTGATCTCTCCACAACAATGGGTGTTTAAAACCCCTATGCCAGGCTGGGGTCAGTTTTATCACTCATGTCAGACACCCAGCCTAATTCAGGTGCATCCCACATCCTCCCCGAAGCATTCATTTGCCTCCTTTCACCATATGAATGCTTTATGCACCACAAACTAATTACTCTGCTGTGTATCTGCCTCTTCCTAGCCCTCTAAAACACCCAGAAATGCAAAGAGAGGGCAAAGAAACTCATTTCAAAGCTCTGACAAATGAAAATTACTCTTGTTTTCGGCTTCCACATCACCATCGGTGATTTCCAGGCAGGAAACCTCCCAAATTCAGACCCCATAAACTCAAATTCTGAGCTGAAAGGCATCCCAAGTGCGCGACTTCTTTTATAGCACCAGTATTAAATTGATTGCTCTTCCTAATATACCTGTAATTCTTGCAATCCATGCTCCAGACACGCTTGTTTGGAGTGATTAGACTGTGAGAAGCACTTCTGCCCCAGTCCTGATGGATGTACAGGAAAGGATGTATTTGACTGAGCTACATAAACTTATTTTGTGACCATCTTCAGCAGAGGTGATCCAGAATATATCCTAGGAACAGAACGGTTGAATAACATGTCACTTTTCCATTGCAATTTTTCCAGAAACTATTCCTTTTATTGAAACAAAATTTCCAGAAGCTTCTAACCCCAGATGTTTACTGCTCCATTTTTTTAAACTAAATATTCTGAAGGTCTAGCAGCAGATTTTACTGCTTTTTAGATAACAGATTATTTAAGAAGTTGTATTGTTAGTGTGCATACACTTAGTGAGAAAGCATTTGTGTGGTATTTGCTTTGTGTAGAGAAAAAGGGTAGATGTTAATTTATGCTGCCAGTTATGAGGAAAAAACAAATTTAGCTAAACTCATAATTTGACTGACTAGAAGCAAATTAGTAGGAGGTTAAGATGCCATCTTTTGATATTACCTTCTAGCAAGGAAAAAACCTCAGAAAAGGCAGGTTTCCAACAAGAGACTTCAAACACTGATTTCAGAAGCTGATGTATTTCTAAACAGCACTGTCAGGACGAGGGTTTTTAATGCAAGTGCACATAATTTGTATTATTCTCAGAGAACTGAGTGATTAATTGCACAGGAGTGAAAGTCATTCAGCTTTAGAGTGTCTGGCTCTTAGAGAGCCCTGTTCTCCTGAGGTGCCTTTCTGCACCTGGGGCAGAGCACAGCTTTCACACCAGCAACACAGGGCAGCAACAAAAGTACATAACCAGGAGCAGATGGGGCAGAGCTGAAATTCGTGCTATGCCTTCCCCACATCAGCTAGAATAATGCCGGGAAATGCACAGCTACCAGGATGGCATCTTTCCCAGGGCCTGTGACATACCTTCAGTGATACAGGTAGTGTTTCTTCACACAGATATTTTTGTCTGTTCCTAAGGAGACATACTTCTGAGAAAGAGAGTGTGCGTGGCTTATGTGCGCTCTGTTTGCACTGCATATCAGAGAGGAAACAGTGAAAAGAACAGGACTTGCTTGGGGAGCAGAGCAGTGGCAAGGCTGAGAAGGGATCTAGAAGCTGGCCTCAAGCCCTTTTAGAAAGGTTCCGTTTTCAAAAAAAAACCCAGATTTAAATTCGTCTGTCATGCATAAAGCATCTTTAATTTGGAAAGAATCCTCCCCCCTCCCAGGTCTCTGCCTGTCCTCGTTAGAGGCTGCGTGCCTCCACAAAGATACCTTCCCTCAACATCTCTTTGAAGCAAGACTGGGGCTGTGTGTGAGAGAACATAAAAGAGCAGTTAGAGGTGAGCATACAGGGAGGGAACTTCTTCATGAAAAGGTAACACAAGCATCATTTGTGAAAGACCAGTGCTTATTCAGATTTACTGAAAAGGGTTAATTCTACAACCATTCCCTATTTTGAGTGGAGCTAGGATACAGATACTATGCTTATTTTCAACTAAAAAGATATGCAAGAAAAAACACAAACAAAACAAAACAAAACCCAGTCCTTTGCACAATGGGAAGTTTTCACTCCCATTGCATAACCTATGAAGTGAATTGAGATTTATCAGGCACAAAAAAGAAAACTACTGCAATGCAGCACATCACTGGCTGATGTACAGTGCCCATGTCAAAGCAACCTCCATGCGTGTTATAGCCGTGGTACAGAAAACCACCAACAGCCACCAAGATGAACCACCAAATTTATTTTCCAATTCCTGCTGTGTTGCTTGAGTCAAATCTGACCGCTATGCAGCCAAAGGCTTTTTAACCAGTCATTTCTACTGGGCCATCCTCTTTGTTGAAATACATTGCACAGCCTGGCTAGTAAGCACTTAAAAAAATCCTCAGACACCCCAAAACAATACCTATCAGATTTTTCTGGGAAGTGACTTGCATTACCAAGCATGAATGCATTGGAAGTTTAGTTTAACTTCAAGCTGAAGCAGAAATCAAGAGACAACCCTAACTATTTTGTTTTTCAGTACACAGCACTAATTTGCTACACTGCTCCCAGGTATTTTTTTCCCATCCTCTCTCAGACACAAAAAAACCCCAAAACAAAACACAACAACAACAAAAAAAAACCACACAAAGAAACAAACAAACAAACAAACAAAAAAAAACAACAACAAAAAAAAAAAAAAAACAAAACCAAAAACAAACAAACCATAATAAAATATTTTAAATTATATTGAGGGGACAGATTGTCTCACCCGTAAGTAACAACAGGGAAAATATTTGAAGATATCCATGTCATGGCTTTCCTTTTCAGGAGACAGGGTTTTTCTTCTTCGTATTGTTTCTCATTTTCAATATCAGTGGCCTTCCTCGAAGCCCTGCTTCTTTCTTTGACTAGATAGTAGGGATATTTCCAGGTGTAATACTTTACAGCAATTTAATTTAATTTCAGTTCTTATGTCCCTGCCTCCAGGGTTCTATGTCATCTTTTCACTTCTCTGTGAGTTGGTTTAATTTATTTTGCTTTTCTTTCCACTATGATTTTTAGCTCTGCCAGCCACATCCTATCTCCCTTTCCCAGTCTTGCCATACCCTATGCCTACCTAAGAGCATACCTGTCTGGGCAGTGTAGATGGGCCTGAGCTCTTCTGTTGTGTCCCAGCTCTCATCTGGAAGCCATATAGCCAGAGCTAATAGCAGCCACTATAGGAATTATTAAACCAAAGGTAATTTAGTCTTAACACTGAACTGGCATGTATCTGTGCAGGTGGACATATGGACAGGATATACGCAGAGTTTCTTGTTCCCACACTATGAGAGCACCTCAAAACATTTCAGGCTTTTATCTTTACAGCATCTTGCAACAGCAAGAGCTGGAGGCAGTCCCACTGACAAAGGAGAAACTCAAGGGGAGACACTGTGAGTGATCCCACACCCCTGTTGTTGAGAAGTCTGGGGGGAGGACTAAAACACAGTCAAAATAGATGACCTGTATATCCACAATTTATCACTAAGCTGGATATGATCTCTCAATTGGCTAGAGTACTTGTCAAGGAAATAGCCAAAATCTTGAATCTGATCAGTGCTCAGCAAGGTATGTATGAATTGAGTCTATCCAACCCAAATAAAGTTTACACAGTAGCATGATGAATGCATGCTTGCTAGCACATTTTAATTTCTGCCACTAGTCACATTCATTCATCAGTTATTTTTCTTGCCACCAAACATTTTCAACATGCAGAATAACCCAAATTTCTGAAATTAATGTGGAGTGAAACAAATCCTACAAGAGTAATGTACTTTATATTCAACACACTAGTGCCAATTACAGCCAGTTCATTTGATGTTTGTTTGAAAATTTCCGAAGTGTTTAGTTTTGACAAGAGACATTTCAAAGAGAAGTTGTGTTTTATTAAGCTGTACCCTTTAAGCACAGGAATCACTACAACATAAAAGAAACATCATTTCCACTACAAGCACTGGACTGTAAATTGCATTTAACTCTGAATCCAAAGTGAGAAGAAACTATGTAAGGACAAATCACTTACTAGCTTTAAAGTAACTTTTTCCACCTGCATTATTTTTATATTAACATGACTGGGGAAATGTTGCTGTTACCTAAATTTACATCCTACACTCTGACATGGTCTGTGAATGAATGCTCTCAGTTTACCTTCAATTAGCAGACATCTTCATTAACCCAACAATCTTCAAAGGTCATCTGAATGGCAGCTCTCTTTTATTGCAGTGATATTTGGTCAGATTCCAATACAAGTTTGTGCAATGGATTGCTATTCTCAACTGGGCTTTTGGTCCCAATTATTTAAGAGTAACAGTACATGCCATATGTATATACAGTGCTCACAATTAAAAATTTAGTATTTCCTCCAACAGTTACAGTTATTTGAGATACCATTTATTTGTGCATATGCCTGAATTAGTAAATAACTGTGGTGAGAAAGCAGCATGTGTAAACAAATTCTGAAATGTTTATGGTGACCACTGTATCTGTGCAATATTATTTTGTGGTATAAATATTTAATAAGCGCTCATTGGGCACGTATCCGTTGCAGACAGTGAACTCCCTAGGAACTTACGAAGGTTACTCTAAAGAAATATCTGCAAACTTCTTAGAGTACCTTAATCCATACTACTACAAGCAACATACTTTAATAGGAAAAAAAAATTTAGACTGTGGTAAATTTCTGTTGCTTCAACCTGGCCTAATTTAGTACTAGGGGTACATCCACACCCATCTGAAAGACTTCAGAAAACGATTTTGCACCTCCCATACACCAGTGGTTTATTTTAGGGTTGGTAACATACAATTCTTTGGGGATTTGATGGAATGGCTTCTCATTCTGGGAAAGAGGGAGCCCGTTCCCATCTGTTAACCCGTCAGGGCCACTGAATACTGCACCACAGCCCTCCGATAGATACAAGAGTGAACCCAGAAGCAACCAATCTCACACCCCTGGTCACCCTGATTCCACCCACTGTTCACACTGACAGAGATACCAGACAACTTTACCAGGGTAGCTTGATTTAAATATATCAGGTAAGGTAAAAGAGGCTGAGACTATCTGGCATTATTCCAGAAAAATTAACTTTGTGAACAGACTGAAGAGAAGGTAGCCAAAGACGTGCATTGTAATACCATGCATTAATTGGTTTTGCAAATTATGCAAGAGTATTATTTTGTATACACGACTAATACTCACAGAAATATTTCTACATCAGATAAAGAGGTAGATCTACCTATTAAATTTACATATACATCTATTTTGGTTTATATCCATACTCAGGTATCATATTATCAACATGTTACTATAATTGAAACAAAGATTAGAATCACCAATATAAACTAAAATAAGTCTTTAAGCAAATGCTTACAAAAGCTCTATCAATCTTTGTTGTTCCATTCTGACTAATGACTTTGAAGTCAGACAACTGTGGCTCTGTATCTAACAGGCACGAAGGGGATAGCTGCTAGATTTCTAGCACGTAAAAGTACAAAGGCACTAAATGACCACAATTTGAAAGCATGTAAAAGCTTTCATGAGATTTTTAATTCCAGATAGTAGGCATTGAAAGCTGCTGTTATTAACAATTTATCATTATTAAAGGTCTCTTCATCCCTGAATGAGCAAGTAGCACTGACAGTTGTACATATCTATCAAAAGACAACAAGCCCATCGATCTTGCAAGTCTCCAAAGGAAAAAAAGAATAACACCTCATGATTGGCGGGAAAAATTTCAGTGTATTTAAAAAAAAAAAAAGTAAAAAAAAAATCAAAAGCCTTCCAAAGAGAAAACAACTCAGAAATTTAACTCAAAACACTACCACAAAACCAGAATGTTTTGGGCAGGGCTTGGAAAGATTTAGGAAAGAGCCACAACTCAAGGGCCAGATTAACAATAGCAAAACATTTACTAATAGGGAGACATTCAGGGAGATTTTTGGTAGCATCTTTCTGCATCTTTAGGTATCTGTAGCTGTGGCCCTGCTTCCAATCTCCACAGAAGACCAAATAGCTAAGCAGGCACTGTAAAACAACTGCAGGGATGAGATTATCACCTCAGTGCCATGATTTTTAGTCCCTCTCTGTGGGTCTTTGCTTCTAAAATTTGCCCTAACATACTTACGTCACCTTTTGAGGAGTCCTGTAAAGCACTGAAAATAACATGTAAGATGCTCAGCATTTTCAGCTCCCAGGGGACAATAAAGATAATCATCCCTTCATAAGAAATATATTGCACCTTGCAGAGCATGGTTCTTCATCATTTAACTGATAACCACATTGTGAGAGACTCAGCTAAAAGCTGGTAGGATGGTCCTTTCGACCTCCTCTTCCCTGTGGAATAGATCTAAGAATAAATAATACGCTAGCCAAGATACGTTTTTACTGTTCTCACAAAACATGTAGCCAATCATTCATTTCTCTCCTGATACAGTAAATCCAGTCAAAAGCATGATCTCTCTGGAAATGGACAGAATTAGGAATTTCCTTCAGCCTCAAACTAAAGGACTGTCTCCTTTGAAAAAAACATGGAGTTGTTTTCAAGGGTTTGTTTTGCATCTTGTGATTCAGACTTCATGTAATTCTGATTCAAGCCTTGTACCAAAACAGGTATCCAATAGTAACTAAGTAGTGCCATTTGCACAACACAAATATTTCATACAGTTCTTAAAGCCACAATTGCCAAACTGGAAAATGCATGCGAACATCAGAGAATCCCACCTTTTAGACAGTAAATGTAGTTTGGGATTTAGGGGGTATCTTGTTAAGGAGACCCTTCTCATTCTTCAGGCTGTAGATAGAATTCACAACAGCCCTACAGGTGGGATAGTGTTCAGTCACATTAAATTTTAACCTCTGTGTTTCTGATCAGAACATAAAGCTGTTGTTTCCATATCATTTAAAATATGAAGCTCTGAAAGGCAGCAGAGGTGTCTGCTCTACCAACAAGTCTCCATTGTACACTTCTTGTTTTTGGGGTGATAGAGTTTTTAGATCAACTGCTCCTTTTTTTTTTTTTTTTTTTTTTTTTAAATTAACCTGAGAGATTAAAATAATATGGGGATATCAGTCACACACTTGAAGATTCCTAGGGACCTGAAATGAAAGCTGCCACTGTCACCATCAGTTCTCCATAGAGCAACATAATAGCATCATTTCAGTTATTCTTACAGCTCCAAAGAACAAAATTAAGGTCAATGGTTCAAAAAAACCTAATGGAAAAGGTGGAAATCAGGATGAAAGATCAATACAAAATTGAGTTGAGAAGACTGTCTTGGATACAAAGCAAATGTTAGTAAATATCATCCAGTATTTGCTTATGAATAGGTTTAATACATTATGCATGCATTTGCCATGATAGTATTACACCCTAAAAAGCTGCATACCTTGCAGAAAGCTTGGGCATAGGATACAGAGAAGAACTGAAAGCTAAGCAGATTAATCTTTTATATTGGATAATCTGAGATTAAGCGATGCTGGAAACAAGGTAAACACATTGCAAACTAATCCGAAAAGAATTTGTCCATACTACTGAAATTTCATTCTGTTCTTCAACAGCAACAATCTGGTTTCTGGTGATGACCAGAGCTGAGTCTGTGTAGATGTTAGCAAAGTAGCAAATGAGAAGAGTCGGAAATTTGGTGTTAGGAATTTTTTCCTCCACATTATCATTCCAATGGTACTTTCCTAGGACTTGAGAAAACCAGCTGAAGGAAAATAAGGAAAGGTTGAGGACTTTTTCAAGATGATATATTAGCATAGGACTTTCCCTGAGGGTCAGCACTCCCTCTCCCAGAGCAGCAATTAGGTGCTGCTTGGGGGAACAAGGGAGCCTCCCCCACTTTGTGCCAGTCTATCCCCTCATCCTTCCCCAGCACCTCCAGCCCTGCACTGGGGACATTCAAGCAGACAAACATACTTTTAAAATTAGTTTCCTGCTCATTAACTAGGTGCCCATAGCTCTAATTTTGAAGGACATGGTGAAAAGTTCCACACCGGCCTGTTTCTCCCATGATTTGGCAAGGGTTGTCCATGGACCCCTCAAATCTCTCTCCAAACTGAGGGACCCCAGCACAGACCCTCCATTTGGTGCTGTGCCTGGAGGCACACTGCTTGTCAAAACAGACTGGTCATCTTCAACCAATTATTGTCAATCTCAAAAATATGCACATTAATAATTCATCTAATCTATTTAGGTTGACATCTACCACCTACTTCTCTAGTATATAAAGACTTGATTGTGTCTTGGATTTCAGATCATCATGAAAGGGCTTTAGGAAAGAATAGCTCTTCCTTCCTTTTCTCCCACAATAGAGGCTGATTGAGAAAGAGCTAGCAATAATAAAAAGTATGTTTAGCTCCAGTCTTCTGCAGTTTCTGGTAAGGACCTGAGTGTCATGAAGGGCCTTTTCCCTCTTATGACATGTTGTTTGTTTGTAGGGTCTTGGATCCAAGTGATGGTCTTTGTCAAAAAAATTTTTTTTTTTCTACATATTCTATTGCCTTGAATACAAACGTCAACAAAGATATAATGGAATATAGTGTCTTCCAATTAGGTATTTTTAAAAATGAATTTTAGGGTTAAAATAAATATTAAAATAATTTTAAATATTTTTGTCTTAGTTTGGGCTGAAATAGAGTTAATATTCCTTTTCAGGGACTAGAGGAGTGCTGTGTTTTGGATTTAGCTTTGGGTTTGGTATGGGAAACATGCTGATAGCACACTGATGTTTTCAGCTGCTACCGAGACTTCAAGGACTCTCCGACTCTCCATGTCCTGCCCGTGCGCAAGGGCACAGGGAGGGAGCACGGCCAGAGCACCTGACCCTAACTGAACAATGAAATATTCCATATCATGGAACGTCATGCTCACTGTATAGAGGAGGGGTGGTTGGGAAGGAGCTCTCTCGTTTCCGGGATTGCGATTGCAGGATCTCGGTATCTCGGGGTCACTGGCTGGGCATGGGCTGGGTATTGGTCGGCGGGTGGTGAGCAATTACGCTGTACATTGCCTGTTTATATATTTCTTTTTGTTTTCCCCCCATCATCGTTATTGTTCTCGTTTTATTGCCATTATTAAACTGTTCTTATCTCAGCCTGCGAGTCTCCCTTCACCCTTCTAATCCCCTCCCCCATTCCCAGGTGGGGAGGGGGAAGGGAGGGTGATTAGCTGCGGGGGTTGGTTGCTGATCAGGCCCAAACCACAACAATTTTACAATTTACAGGGTTCTTATTATTCTCACACTTCCGAACATAATGGTAGTAACATCCTGCACTACTTTTCTATTGACATACCTTAGAATATGATTTTTGTACAAGTGTCAAACTTGCCCTTCATTGAATCTCAAAGCAGGCACTTTACTTTAGATAGTGTACTGTGATTTGATCAATGCAAGGCAATGTGATTTTCAAAGCAGCACGAAAGAAGATACAACATGAAAGAAGAGTTGAAATATCGAACCACCATTCACTTGTAAAAAAAATACTGCAAAATTAATAAATAGAATATTAAAAAATGGGAAAACAAAAGCACTTTCAAATTAAAAATGAAAATCCCGTATTTTAACCAGTCCGAGTCCTGATATCCTGTTGGAAGGAGTGGCTGCAGATACTCACGCCCCATCCATGGAGGGGAAGAGCCCAGAGCCAGCTGGGACGCCACGTGAGCCCGAGCCACAGCATCTCCCAGCCTGGGGCATCCCCCCTTGCCTGCTCCTTCCCAGGCCATGCCCTGGAGTACAGTTGGCTTCCCGGTGCTAACATACCGACCGATACAAGCCTTGTCTCCTCTTGGCTGCTCACAACATCGAGCACAACTGATCGTAGCTACACAAGGTAAAAAGAAAAGGCAAACTGGCAATGCAGCGTATTCCAAAGGTGCTGGCAGTTCTGAAAAGAGTGGCGCAGCAGTAAATGAAATTTTTCCCATTCCCTCTTCTGCTGTAGTAATGCACCATTTGCAGGCATTGCTGAGAGGATCGTGGGAGGTCATCAGACTGGAACTTGTTATGAATGCTGCAAATGGAACACCACCAAACACGTTGTAACAGCGAAAAAGAAGTGAGCAAGAACGTTTCAGTTGGTGATGAGGTAAAACGAGACATTTATCTAGTACTTGCAGTGTGACCTGCACTTTGCTTGCAGGAACAAAAGGGATCCTGAACTGGAAAATAAAACTGAATGACCGTTTTGGTCCTATCCCCTCTAGCTAGATACTGTAGAGAACGGAAAAGCATTGCAAGGAGGGAGAATAAATCCTAAAACATGTTACCTGCTGTGTAGGAAATGTAATATCAATAATTATTGAGCTATTGATAAACAGGAGTCACCCCAACGATGAAAAAATTAGATGACACTTTGCATGTTGTAAACATTTTGTCAAATGGGAATGCTCAGTCTGATGATACTTAGGGAATAAAGAAAGAGTCAAGATAAATATGCTTCCTGCCTACAGTGCCTTAGGTCTGCACTGCTGCTAAGGGGTAGAAGACAGAAACACCCCACATGCTCTGGAGAAGACACAGATGTTGTCTGCTCCTCCTCTCCTGGCAAGGAGCAGGGAAACCAAGGTAAGGTCACCTCCCAGGCCCAAGCAGAGCACTTGGCAACAAATCACATTGAGGAAATAGCAGTGGGACTGATTATATAGGGCTCAGACCTTGTCTGGGAGAATCTAATTCCACATATCCTAGTCTAATCAGGATTTGTGGCTTACAGTAATCTTCAAATCTTTTATTGGTCATAAGCATAATTTTGTTTAAAAACATTAAAATATGACTGCTGCCAGAGAACGAATAATATCTTTTCTTGGGTATTATGCAACACTAAAATGCCAAAAAGAAAAAAATCCCAAACAAAGAAAAAACCCAAACTCCACTTTTTAGCAAATAGAAACTCGTAAAAAGAAATTAGTCCTGTCCTGCCAAAAGTAGGACATGAACTGGACCTCCCTGTTACCATAAGGACAACCTTCTGGTTAGAAGGTTACCTAATGCATTTAGTGTATTCACTGAGATATTAAGGCATACTTAAAATTCCTGTTTGCAGCACACAATACTACAGCATTGTTCTTTCTTCCACGTGGCCCGGAATTACATTGTAAATTATGGTCAACCTTTTTCTCTGCTACCAAAATTAATTATCTGATAAACAGAGTTAATACACATGGCTGCTCTGCAACAATCTGCTTGATGGAATTTGTGTTTGGGGCACAGCAGATGGCCTTGCCAAGACGCAGATGCTATAAAGATTTTGATTGTGACTGGACAACTCACTGTGAAGCAATCCCTCTGCATCCATTACGAGCTGATGGGCTCTCCGACACTTGCACTGGGTCTATGGACAGACAACCTCACACCTCCAAACCAAGCAGCAAACTGATAGTTCAGCCCTAAATGTAAATACCAGCTCCAAAGGCCAAAATATCGCCTTCCAACATCAATATAGCTGAATATATCAGAAAGAAGCGTACATGTGCATCAGTGCACAGCCACTTTCACTTGATAGTGGCCTGGCATGCCAGCAGCTGCTTCCATGAGCTCCAGATGCTTTGGATGGGAGAAGACAAAGAAGAGTCAAGCTAACATCAAACTGAAAAACGGGCAGTTTTTTACCCACCAAATTAGTATCTGAGGAAAAAGCAACATTGATCAATGAGCTAGAGAGTAGCCCAAAATAAAGTGTCTGAATTATCATGAGTTTATGCAGCATCTCAAATCATGTCAACTAATTGATGCTGAAAACACCCTCTGGTGGGCTCTTCCCACTTCAAAAGAGAAATGAGAAGCGAAAAGGTAAACTGACTCAGAGTAACAGAGTTCAATGCTAAAGACAGACAGAATTCGAGTAGTACAGTCTCTATTCTCAGCAAGAAAAGCTTATCCCATAATGAATTCACTGCTAACTCAACAAAAAAGGCACTTTCTCTCCCTCAGTTTAACCTTTGCTGTGACTGCAATGGTCTGTGCAAATGGAGATATTCAGAACAAAGCATGAGTTTGAGTGGAGAAAATAAAACAACCTTGTGATTTTTCAGTTCATTCAGCCAGACACAAGACAAAAATTCCACAGCTTGTTCCTCCACCACTGCCAGGGAACTGAGCTGTGCCCTGTAAAAAATATCCCAAATTTTTACCCATTTAAATGCTGCTCCCTTTCTGTTCTTTCCCTGAGCAACTACGTCCACACATTACAACCTGAAGTCATTCTTTGGGAAGCTGAAAATGCAAATGCAACCTCAAAGCAGCAAACTCAAAAAGAAGGATAAGTAAAAATGCCATCCAAGCACTAACCACGCTGCATGGTCTGAAGTCCGGGCACATAGCAGCATCGCCTGATGACTGACACTTGACAGCCGGACAGATCCCTTATCTGCAAGGAGGAAATGAACAGTGCCCTCAATAACTTGAGGTGTCTTTTTCAGCATATGACAGTGTCAATTTAGCAGTTTGTTATGGCAAATCTAGCAACATTTAATTGCATTTAGACAGCCAAATTGGAAGAGCAGTTCCTTCCTTACTGCACTGACCAGCATTTCTTAGAGAAAGCAGTTAATCACTCACTGATTATTTGCAAACGGTTTTTGCTTCAAACAACTGAAAGAAATAAAGCCTTTTCTGAAGCAGTTAAGGTGTGGTTTTATCTGCAGATCTAAGGGAGCTAGGATATAACAAATTATAGAGACAAGAGATGGTTGTTCATTATGTAAAAAAAAAAAATAATAATTGTGTCAACGTGCTCAACCCCCAAACTCTGGAATAAAAAAAGCTGAGTAACTTATATGGATCAGAGACTGTTTAATTCAAACTAACCATATAAGCCAAGAGTTAATTATTTATGATTCATTTCAGTCAGTAGGCCAAGCTAGAGTCACCCTTCAGAAGTTCAAAGCAAAGAATCTAAAGGATACAAAAGTGAGAGAACACTACATTTGGAGGATGTAGGACCACTGGAGACAAGAAACTGCTCTTACTGCAACACAGCCAGGAGCCTGACTGACAGTTCTGCCATCCCTAGATCCATGGGTGATGTTCAACATCTCAAACTTCTCATCTTTTATCATAGATCAAAGACATTCAAGATGTTTTCTTTTGAATTCAAAAGAAACTAATCTATAAACGTGAGCCACCAGCTTTCAGTGTCACTCTGTTGTATGAATCAGATTGATTCAATTACACATTGCAACACAAGCCTGAAAAAATATGCATTTATCCAAAACGTAGCATCTGGAAAGGGAACGCCATGGGCCTTTGGAACACTAGCAGCATCGACATGCTCCTGTATCCAGGGAACCCTGGAGTTCAGGATGGCCCATCCCAGGTATTTCTTATCACAGGAGCTACTTCTTGGGAAACACTAAAACATCATTTAAGTCTGTAAATCACAAAGGTTCAGAGACTTGCAAATTCAAGATCCCAAGATGACCTTGGGATTTCAAGAAAACAGAAATTCAAAAGCATTCTTTTGGAGAAACAGTACCAAACCTGTAGTTTTAGAAGAGACTCAAAGATTTTCTGAAATCAGAGTCTCAGTCCTGTTATTAGTTGAGCACATACAATATAGTGCTATATTTTGAATTAAAAGAGGTCCTATACTAGAAACCTTCTATTGTTTTCTATGAAGTTGGGGAGGGGTTGAATTATGCACATCGGGTTTTTGGGAGGGCTGAAAGGCCACCTATAGTTGAAGTGAATGACATGAAGTTTTGTGTTATTACTTTTCTCCAGCTGTGTGATAGAGGACAAATGCCATGCTGTCACCTGCGTAATATGGACACACATAACATGTCACAGTGAATCAAAAGCCTTATAGGACACCTTTTTTCAGGATCAAATGTGTTTGAGTATCTAACGTATAAAGAAAAATGTAAACAGGCACAAACTGCTAGATTTCTGAAGGGCTTTTCATTCATTTCTCCCAGCATTATGGGCATCAATGCCAGAACATTAGGAAAAAAAAAAAATAACAAAGGAAAAATAGTTAAACAAGAAAGACAGCTTCAAAGGGATGATATGCTTTAGACTCAGCTGTAAAATATATCACTGTTGGCAGATCAACATTACCAATTTCTATCTGCACTCCCATCTCTGGACAAAGGAAACTCTTCTAACAGTTACCCTTACAAGAAATTCAAAGGTATGACACTACTAACTGTCAGATCCTTACAATATCAAAGCAATAATGGTTAATTATACGGTGAGTTACACCCAGTAATTACTAAGGCCTCTCCCAGCAAGGCAGTGGGAGAATGACTGCACACAGTTTCTCAGCATTTCAGTACTTATTTGATAGTTGAGATGAATGCTATGTAATGCCACCATTCAGATACAAACCTAACCATTCCCCTTTTATCCAAACCTCCACGTATTTTTGCACTGTGTTTTTCATTTGGTGGGATAGAAAACAGACTCTCCAACCTGAACAGCCACAATTCCTCACAGTCACAGTTCTGAGAAATTCACTCTTAATTTGAAGAAGTTCGGGCACGTTGAACTGTTAAGATATATATTCATAACCTCAGAACAGATAATATGTAAACCCAAATATTTTTACCACTCTGGGTTGAAATACAAATGTTATGGGTAATTTATAAATAGATAAGTACTGAAGTTTTTATAAAAAGATAGCCACAAAGCTCAAACCTTAGACATTGACCTTATATGTTGGAGAAGAGCTGTCTGACAATCTATGAAACAGATTTTTCAGATACATGTTTCTGCATTGCGCCTGCGTCTGAGACTAGTGCCAAGCAGCCATGTGCAACAAAATTGAGTTCTGAGCTCTTTCCAAGAAAAGCACACACAACTGGAGTACAAAAGCAAATACAAAATGTCGGAGTTCAACTGGTGCTCGAGAAATACCAGTCCTTTGTCCCTGAACAGCATATCTGCTGTGTCCCCCTCCTTTTTGGAAGCTCATAGGGAAATACCATATGTCAAGCAGGATTTATTACAGACTCTATATATATGATTAAGTTCCTTCTCAGCTTCAGGCAAGACAAAATTAATTTGACTTTAAAACAAAGCAAATGTTATTCTAATATGTGCATGTTTTCTGCTCTTTCCTTAGAGAGCAAACCATGTGTTTTGCAAGCAGTTGAGATTCCTTCTGAAACTGATAGGCATTTTGGCTGATTAATCACTAAGGATTTATTGCTTAGTGAGCAAATGATAATATATTATCTAAAAGAAATGGAGCAAGTGGTGTCTGTAGAGATGTGTCTGATGACCAAACAATGAAGATGAGACTTATATTACCACAAATGGATTGCTATAGCTTTAAGTGGTATGATTTGCATAGGAATACAATCAGAAAAAAATACTCTGTTTTCATTTATTATTTTTTTTTAAGGTTAATTAAGCTTATTGTTTCAGTCCAAGGAGACACATCTGTATTCAAATTTGGGGTAAGCAGTACTCAGAAATAAAAATGCTTGAAAAAACATGGCAAGAATGGTCAGTACTTAGTCACTTCAAATTGAAGGAACTAACTTACTGGATTTTTGTACTGCATTGATCATGTAACCCTAATTAAAACCTTGAGTTATATGAGTTAAGCAGTTTATTATTTAAGTGTTAATTATATACTTATCTTACACACATTTACTGAACTCTTCAGGCTCTTTTCTTTTTCCTGTGGATCTAAAGAAACTATTTTTTCCTGAAGAGTAAGCTCTCTGTTTTAGCCACATTTTGCCATCCATTTAAGATGAGAAACTCTAAGTAGGTGCTCAGACCTCCGTATCCTGCGAAGAGGCAGCCCGTCTCCCCAGGAAAGTTGAGGATGAGGAGCTGGCTCCTGCTGAGGGTGCTGGAAGGTTGGTCCCACTGCGGCAGCAATAAGTACAAGGATGTTTTGCATCATTAAAAAGGGGAAAACATGAAACACAGAGAGAATGCAGCAACAGCGGCTAAGGACCAAGCCGATATCTCTGCCTGTCACTGTGCTGTGCTCTGTGCTGATATGGGCCTGCTTAGAGCTAACCTGCAGGTCTGTTCATAATGCTGTATTACACAGAATGGGTATTACCCTTCCGTACTATCACCTTACAAATAAACAAGAACAGAAGAACAGCACAGGGGTTTTGCACTTGTTTCTGGTTTCAACCTGCTTGAAGCTGAAGTCCAGTGGGGTATTACAGAAGAATCCAAACTACCGCAAACCCTCATAGCCCAGCTGGTCATGTCAGGACATGTATTCATTTACTTTTAAGTAGACCTGAAAAAAAATTGAAGTGTCTACAGTCATTCTTACTACAGTAGTTTTACTAATAACAAATAATTTTCATGATAAAAATTACATAATAGTCTCAACAGTAACACAACACTTTTCAGGTATAAAACTATAAGGGAAATAAACGTTCTCTACTAATTTAATGGGCTTTCTTGGACAAGTTATGTTTCAATGAAATATTAATTCTTGATCATTTGTCATGTGTTAATTAGCAGAATAAGCTGTAGGAAGTCTAGATTACCATGCAAATGTTAATTAGGTCATAATTTATGTTAAGCATTTCTAAGTATAGGAGCACCAGAATCTCAGCTAGCAGCAGCTGAACTTTACAAAAAAATTTGCATTTGCAACAGCTATTTTTCCACTTAAATTTGTTACTATATTTTAATAAATACCAAAGAATCTGTATCTAATTGTCCAAAGTCTCTTTTCCCCTTCCTACCCAGAGTCACACCTCAGCTAAAGGTTTGTCTCTGGCCAGGTGCGATAGGAAGTTGGGAGCAGATGGTGAGGTCGCCTTCCCATGCAACAACCCACAGGTGCCATAGGAGGCCTGGGAAAGAGATAATGACTTTAATTTATATCAGAGCCAACATACACTGCCCTGAGAAGGCAGGGATGCTGGCTCATCGGCATGGTGTTGGAGCACACCTCACATATAGCCAAGAGCAGCAGCAACATTCCTAAAGTCATCTCTTGTTTTTAAAAGAGGTGACTCACTGTGGCGCTTCCCTAGGGAGAGGAATAAGGTAGCTGAGAGACAGGGGAATCTTTTTCAGCATTTGTCCCGCTGCCCCCCTCAGGAGTGGGGACATGGGGGAAAAAAAAAAAAAAATACAGGATACTGGTTTCCAAATCTGTGAAGCAAGAGCATCCTCCAGCCTCAAGCTCCTCCTCAGAGGGCTTCACATTTTTTGCCATTTACAGGCACAGTTCCTGGCTGTGTTTTTTGTCAACTGATGGAGAAGCAGGACCTGCATCTAGCCCAAGGCACACATGGCAATACAGGGAGCATTCAGGCCTGCTGTTGCTCACTGGCGCATTACCTGAAAATACCCATATATTGCATCCAGTTTGAGGCAGAGAAGCTGGCCCTGCTTCGGTATTTTATGTGGAACAACTACAGAAATAAACAGCTGCAATGACACACTGTAGTGGGATGAAGATAAATTTATTTTGCTATTTCCACACTCCCACAATTTTTACACCTCCCCACACAAATCTGCCCAAGCTGCTTCCACTTTGTTGGTATTATCAAAAGAAGAAAAATAGCATTGGGGCTCTGAAGGGAATACCGGCATTAACTCCCCCTTCTTCACTTCAAAGGCCAACATTAATTGTTATTTTCATTTGTTGGACTGCATTTCAATTGATTTTTTTCAGTTGTTTTGGTGAGTTTTTTTTTTTTTTAAAAAAAAGGGAAAAAAATCATTATACAAGAGTTAACAAAACAGATGCAATTCCCCTTGAAGTCATAACAGTCAGCTGTACCTTCTCCAAGATACTTCTAAAGTAAACAATGTCAGGTTGGAAAAAAATGATAGTTCAGCCAATAATGTCAGACAATTTGGGAGCTAGAAAAATAATAGCTTAAAAAAAATGGTAGAGAAAATATAGTTAAATCATCCTAAAACCAGTAAAACTTAAGATCCCCAACCTAAAAAAGAGAAAGTGGGAAAAACAGGCGAGAGAAATAACAGCAAAAGGATCAAAGGGAATCAAGAGCACTAAACAGATTTAAACACTTTTTTCCAGTAAGAACAAATAAAGGGGAGGGACACAGGGAAGTATATAAAATAGCAGATGACATGGAAAGACAAAACTGTTATTTACTATTCTTCATAATGCCAACTAGTGAAAAACATTAAAAGACATCACAGATCAAATTGATTTAGATGGGCAATTTTTAAAGCGGTATAATTACTACATGGCACACTTACTAGTATTTTACTCCAGTAAATCTATACACTTTTAAGCACAGTAATTACTTAGTTCTAGGTCACTACACAGGCTGGAACTATGCTTCCAGAGGTGTAGAAAAGCTAGAGAAGGGGAAGCAGGACCCCATACCCTAGTGCTGAAAAGGAAATAATTTATTGTGTGGCTTCTGAATCCAACACCAGGTCGCTCATGCAAAGCACTGGCTGGCAGAAGGGTCTGAAACCCAGAACCTGCCTGCTCTACACCAGACCTAAGTCACTTAGCTGTTTAGTAAGCAGTCCTCAGTGAATGAGGGATGCTTTGTGAGCACACTGTATAAACTAGTAGCTAGGCTACTGAAGTAGTGAGCACCCGTGCATGTTTAAAAATGCTAGCTTCTCCTTTCTGGGGAGTTGTGTTTCATAAGTATTACCGATGACATTATATGTACTACTGACTGGAGCAAATCAAACCCCTCAACTCTGAGGGAATTCTCTGTTCCACGTTTATTTCCTATAAAACAGAACACGGTTATTAGTAGCTATTATTTCAGTGGAGATGAGCACACTATCTTGCCCTCTTTTTGGCATATCACATTTAAATCACCATGTATACTATGACAGTGTTGATCTCATAGCACCTCAAGCCAAAATAGCTTTCTTTCACACTGTCTATATATTTTTCAGGGCAGAGCTGCAATCAATACAAGCAAAGGAGTCTGAGGAACCCAAGAGAAACAAGAATAGTTTTTGTGGAATTGATATCTCCATGCATCCATTAGCTCTGCTCAGTAATTAGGAAATTAAAAGTGTCTGATTGCTCCCCTCGACTGGAGGTCACCCTTGAGGGCTTAACATTGGGTTTAGATGCTAATCAAGTGTTTGCTGACTGCTGCCAGGGCACAGGCTACAAACACTAGCAGAAATCCTATTCTAAGTCTGACTTATTATAAACAAATGCATGCACTTCTCTATAGGGGATATTTTCAAGAGTACCTAAGCTTCATGTTTATCACCACAGTTTGTAAGGCAATGGCCTGGCTATACACATATACTTCACTTTAATAACATCTTCCTTCTTTCAGAGCAGTACAGTTTGGTTCAGATTAATAAACCAGGGGCTCTCCATCTCATGCATACTCACATGCGTAAGTGATTCAATCAATATTAAATTTTAGATACACCTTTTAATAATTGTTGTTGATAATCAGTTTATTAACAAAATCTGAGAAACACATAGCACAAACTCATGTGTGTAATTAAGGTAATACTGATAAACATTAAAATATTGAATTTTGGTCTTATAAGCATCTAAACTGACTTTATAGTTTAAAACAAGTTTACACTCAACACCCAAGTGCAAAAGGTAGATTTGCAACCAACACATGTGCGATGCTGGAGCAACAGAAAATCTAGCCCAGCTAGAGAAGCAAGATACCAAATGAACACAGCAATCTGTTCAAGATAATATGTCCTGATGCAGCTATGTTGGTGCTGGAGCTAGTACAGGCTCCAACTAGGACATCTTTGTTTCCCTTTGCATTGTGTGGCTACATCTAGAATCTTATTTTTATGAGGAGGGGATATTCAGAGGATTAAGATCCATTGAAATGAAATCCTTATGCAACTGAATGTTTTAAACTAGATGCCTGAAAAATGATGGCTGAATTTCACAATAAGTACAAACCTGCATTTAGGTACCTAAACCAGTATGTCCCAGGAGGTGCCTTTCTAGATCAGACATGGTCACCTGAGCTCAAGAATAATTTATCTATTATCTTAAGTACAGATATTTGAAGACAGATTATATAAAGGAAGTATTTCTGGAGTTATAGAAAAGTTATAGGATATTAGACCAATTGCTACATCTAATCTAGTATCCCAACATCAGCTAACACTAAAGCAGCTTGGTACTTTGAAACAGTACATAAATTACTATGTGAATGAACATTAAAATCTGCACAATGCAAGATACACACAAAAGCACGTACAACACAAACAGGAAATAAATCTGCTAGGAATTGACCAAAAAGGCTATGCTAAAAAATATGAAAACAAGTAGTTTACAATTCATACAATAGCAAAGTGGATACCAGGACAGAGGAAAGACGAGGTACAGGCTAAGGACAGTCTTTGCCATATCGTTTCAGATAAACGCTATCATAGTGTAACAAAATTCACAAAGAACAGACAAATGAAAGCAGAAATAATCAGGGCATGAGACAGGAGCCTTAACAAGACTTCTAACTGCACATATAAACTTGAATTGTTGTATCTTAGTTGGCTCATGCAGCATGATTCAGAGGTGGCCAGGATGACACAAAATGAAGAGCTGAAGATGACACTCCTGTTACAGTCAGAATGGAGTTATTCACAATGGGCATGCTGAAAACTAAGATTTGACACAACGATGAGTCCTGCTTTAGCCATGGTAAGAGAAGAATTTTGTTCTAGCTATATTGCCTCAAACTTAAAAGCCAGATGCCATCAGGGAGACAGGCACAGATTTTAGTGCAGGCATGACTAGGATTTGCACTAGAAACATGAAGTTAAGAGGTGAATAGTAAGCTTATACTGCTACAATGAGGGTTATAAGCTTGAAAAGCATATTCAAATATATCTACAGATGTTTTTTATTAATCATCTAAGTCTCTAATCTGTGTTTTGAATCCCAGCATATTGTTGATTTGTGATTAGAATAACACATTGCAAAGTAGTTCTGTAGCTTTGGCCTCCTCTTTTTAAAGACTGTGTAGTCAAAACAGAAGAAAGATTCAGCAAACACTTCTTCGTCATATACAGACCTAGTTATGTACTGCTCACTCTTGTGGACTTGAACAAGAGTTGTCATGACAAATTTTCTAGCTCAGTGGAAGAGATTAATTTTGCAGTGGTTAAGATCAAGTGCCTTAATTAACCATTTGCTCCTTTCTCTGATGGATCACTTAGCTCATCTGAAGTCCCTCACATGATCCATCAATAAATCTCATTTTGTAAAAGGTTCTAAAAGTTCTTTTTTATATAACCCTGGAACACAGTTATATACTGTCCCAAATCTTTTGGACAATGCTTGTAAAATGTCATATAATCTGTGTGGTCTTACTTGGTGCCTACGTTCTGCTGGTACAGTAACACTACGATGAAAACTCAACTGAGAGCCAACTGCCTATTTTGGAAAGATTTCTTCCTTCTCTATGAGAGTAGCAACTTCTTCCATCGCTTTTTCCTTGCCAGTTTTGGAGTCTGAGTTCCAATGTTTGCACCACCTCATCATTCAATGAGCTTTCGGAAACACTGACACCCTCATGGTTTAGCTTGCTCTCCCGCACACTTCCCTGCAGCCAATCTCAGCTGATCGAGTCTGCCTCGTTCTATGTGGCCATGCTACGAGAGCTTGGGCAGATCTGACATCATCTGCTGTATCTAGTATTTTCATACTGAATGTGAAAGCTCTGAGCGTTGCATCTTAAATAAGCAGAAAAAACTCCAAGAAACACTAATAATTGTATTCTTAAAAAAAAACAAACAAACAAAAACAACAAAAAACAACCAACACAGAAAAAAAAATTATGCAAAGGATAGCCAAACGCACTCATATTGGTGCCAAAATATCAAGAAATTTAAAGGTGACAATATTTCACTTCAGAAATTTCAAGTAAACTGTGATATCTGAGTAATTAGATTTATTATTCAAATTTTCAATACATGTTCCAGGTACATATTTTTCCTCAGAGTCCCAAGCAAATCTGAACCGATTTGAAAGGATGTAGCTTCATTAGCAGGTGATTTACTATAGCAGAATGTATACTAGATCCATCAGTAAAAGTAAATTAATTTAACCAAAAATATTTTAGGAAGAAGCAATCTGAGTTATCAGGTGCTAGCAATCAAAAGAGATTAATACAGTGATATTTGTAACCTTTACCCATAAATAACTGTCAAGAAAACTTCTCTCTCTTGTGAAAATTAAGAATTAAAGGGAGTCTTGGAAATTGTAATTCGTATTAATTTAGCTGATTGTACACTTTAATAAATAAAACTGTTTCAGACTTTAAGGGAAACAGACAGCTACATATACCAATTACCAAATTTTTAAAAGACCTGGAGATAAGTAATTAGAGGAACCGGGGCAACAAAGGGATTCCAGATAAAGAAGTCAGTGGCTCAGCAGACAGGAGCCAAGCAATCATGTGAAAGAGTACGTGAGACATCAGGGGAGGAGCAGATCCTCTCCTCTGCTACACTCTGCTTGCCAGCCATACAAGCAGCAGGGATCAGCTCAGCTTAATTGAATTAAGCACAATGACTATAGCTAATTGGGGCTTCTTTTTGAGGAAATCTTTTTGTAATCTGATAACATGTATTCTGTACAGTGGAAACTTTGAGGAGGAGAGCCACTCAGCAGCAATTTTGATGGGAAAGCGCTGCTCAGGAACAAGGCAAGTTTCGGTGTAAGGGACAGATACACCAGAGCAGCCTTATCAAGCACCCTTTCTTGGACCATAAGCAACAAACAAGAACTCAACTCCCATAATTCAGGCCAGGACATAACTGCATTTCCCATGCTCAACTTCACCACACCACCACCAGCCAACCTAGAGGCCCTTCAACAACAGACGGGTCCTTATCTTGTTCCCTTCTCCATCAAAACCTCTGAAAGACTTGTTTCATCTTGCTTTGAAGTAGATATTTTTAATGAACTGTTTACCAGTCAAGTCTAATTGTGAAGTGTATCTACTGCAACTTGAAAAATCACTCAGAACTGCTACATAGATGGGAAATGACTGCAAGCCAAAAGTTGCAAGGGTGAATAAATGAAAAAGTCCTTTTAAAAAGGGCTCCTGATGTCAGTGAATCTGCAATTCCTCCTTCTTTATAATGTGTGTCCTTGTTCATGATGAAATTGCTTAGTATTTACCAGTCAAAACCAGTTTTGCTTTCTATTCAAATGGCCAAAGACCTGTCTGGACTGCAATTATGAACCAGTGTCATAATGACACAAAAATGTCATGTTACAGTTGTAACAAAAGCAAAACCTAAGGGATTGCAGGGTTTTAATATTTCAATAAGGTTAAAGCAGGAGTGTTAAATTATTTAAGTTCTGGAATAAGATATAAGCACTAGAGCAATATTGCATCCATACTCATGTATTTTTTCATGTGTAGAGGTGATATCTATGTGATAAATTGCAGGAGTGGGAGGTAAATTAATTTACTATGCACTTTGATCACAATACCCTCTCCTGGCCTACTAATCCATTTCCCAGCAGACTTGCTCTAACATCCCAAATCACGGAAGGCTTTCAATACTGCCATTAAGAACAATGTTTCATAGTCTATCTCTTTTTCTCCTCATAGGCATGGAAGTTTCCCTCCTTTAAGAAAAATAAATATAAAACACATTATAGAAAAGCATACCGATGAAACCTTTATATCCTCCACTCCTCCATATTACATAACTACATAAGAGAATTAAAAAGGGAAAACATCTTTAAATACTGACAGCTGGGTGAGATGCTGTGATGTCTGCACGTTTCTGGTGGCAGGGGAAAAATGAATAAAGAACAGATATATAGTTCTCCAACTATGATGATTTAATATTGCCAATAAAGAAACAATACATGTCTATATATAATTTCTGGAAAAGCACTAATTCTTAAACCTCATCTACAAACGCGCTCACAATTTGACATTTTAAGGCTATATAGACTATTACGCGACAAAAGTGCTAATTAATACATCTATCGCTGTTAGAAGTGTGATGAAACCAAAATGTTTGGCAGGCTTATTGTAAAGAAAACCTGTTACTACCCCAGATCCCCACTCACTGCTGTCTACCAGATCTTTGTACCTGCTCTCAGAAGGCAGCTGCGGCACAGGGCGGCCAGGCAGCCACCGGCCCGGGGAAGCACCAGGGAGGACACCAGCATCCCCTCGCTGCTGGGCTCCGGCCGTAACACGCCGGTGCTGCCAGGCTGGAGGCTCCCGAAGGGGAGGATTTTTACCCCTCTGCCCTTCAGGCTGGCAAACAGCTGTAAATCCAGATTATGATCTATCACAAAGCTGAACAAACTATAAGCTCTCAGGTGTTATTTAACAGAAGATCACCAGGTGGATTGATGTGATGGATTGGAAGCTTTTGACTCTTACCACACAAAATCCCATGAAAGAAATCCATATGAGTGTGGGGAATATAAGGCAGGAAATTAGTTGGTTTTCAGTGAAGATATGGATGTGTATACATCACAAGCACTACCTTCCACCAATTTACCATGGCTTTATTTACAGCATGAATTGCAATTTACCCAAATATTAAATATTGACAGAAACAGTAATGACACTTTGGTCATTTTCTGCACTTGAGTCTGTATGTATACTGTAGAATTTCTTACAGGAATCAATTCAAAATATAATAAGAAAAATGTTTCTAAAGAAAAGCAAGATAATTGATATTGTTCCCAGGTTTTGTACATTTAACCTTTACAATTTTAAGTACTTCATTTAGAAAACACAATCCTTGTGAGCACTGAGGTCTGCCTAACTCTGGCCAGCAGAGCATAGAAGGTAAATGTTAAAAAAAAAAAAAAAAATATATAACAAATATTAGAAGGGGCTATCTTCTTGGGTTTGGGCGTGGGTGTAGGCAGACAACAAAACAAATAGTGAAAAAGCAGGGAATTTGGTAAGTGTTTCCAATCCACGGAGTGATATTCCTGAAGGTTTTCACTGACAGGAAGAACAAAAGAAAGCCACAAGTGTGTATAAGCTAAAGAGAATGACAGAAGCCCTGTGCCCACAATAGAACCTCTTCTTCCCCCAGGTCAGCGGGGGCTTTGCCTTGTGGGGGCAGGAGACACAGCCAACGTCCCCTCCACGGGGACCACAGCTCACCAGCACCAGTTCAAGCCTGACAGCCCTGTGCCTCGAGGCGAGGTGAAACAACCGGCCTGGGGGCACATGGACAAGAAACACAGAAAATTAGCGTGTGCTGAGCTTCCAGCATTGCTGCCACAACTGTTGCTGCTGCCCTAGTCAGGGCGGCTACTGACACAACTTGCTTCTGCAGCTGCAAACAGGTATCTTCACTACCAGAGGGGCAGCTGAATAAATTCTCTCTGTGTGGGGAAAACAATGTCTAAAGAAGGCAGAAACATTAATTTCCCCTGGGCAATGCAATGTAGGGATTTTCTGCTGCCCCTTACAATGCTACTCGCGCTGCTACTTTGGCTTGTGACAAGCCATGGTCCTGGGGGAAGCATCTCGTTCCAGACTGGCACTTGTGCAATGAGGAAAGATGCTCTCAGCAACAGCAAAACTCAAAACATTTCAGTCTTCATCAAGACCCAGCAGAAATACAGCCAAACTCCAAACCCTTGCCACTATTTGAATAACTGACTGCAAGGTCTGGTCAGCTGATAGGAAACATTTAGCACTTAATTATCCACGAGAATGTCTAAAACCTTGCTGCTTTGAACATCCCCACTATGGGTTATTTTGAGAAGACAAGAAATGAAGAGCCAAGGAAAATGTTCTGTGAAGCACATGAGTGCAGAATCCAGCTCTGTACACTAAAAATGTGTCTCTGCACTACAAGATGAAGTAACATATAAAGTCTTGTATGTGAATAGGCCTGCACCACTGGAAACAAAAAGATTAGACATGTCTAGCCACATACATATCCACACATTCTCATTTGGGAGATGACACACTGCCACCTTTCCTCTTCTTCAAGGAGTAATGAAAGGAAATATATGAAGTAATAGCAGCCATAAATAAGGAGGCTTTGAAGCAGAACAAAATTAAGCCTCCTTTTCTTACAACATCTTTCCAAAACTTCCCATTATATTAGAGGGAGATGCTTCAGACAAAAGAGGGTGTCCAAAGCTGGGCGAATTACTTGCTGAGAAATAGTTATATTACAGATGTCAAAGTATTCAGAGCACCAGAGCAAGATGGAAATTCATCCCTTTCCTGTTACGAGAGGGTGATTTTTGTTCTTCTGACATCTAGATGACATAGTAAAAGCAGTGAGAAGAGAGATGGGCAGACAGTAATATAATCTAGCATAAAGCCTCATGGCTTTATGTTAAAAATAAATTTAAAAAATCAACACCTTTGCCTCATGGCTAAGTGTCCTGAAAATGTTAAACAGGTTTTATATGGGATGGCACCATTATCTTCTACAGACACAATTCACAAGATATTTCTCAAAACTACATCACAAATAAAGTACTTGCTCATTTACAGTATTCGGTAGCTGCCTCCATAATTTATAGGCACCATCCTATGTAAATCGTTTTAAAAAAATGACAGATCTCAGGGCTGTTTGTTGTTTAATCTCAGTTTGTCATGATTCAAAAAGAATGATGTGAAAATACAAGGAAAGTCATCCATAATGGTAAAAAAAAGATTCTTAGACATTCTTAGTTGTTTTCTAAGAAACATAAATAATCAGCTCTGTCAGCTACGAAATGAATCTACATTTTCTATTCCACATGAAGGGCCGTCAAAACCAACCCTGAGTGTTTTACACCCCATTCTATTTCTGCTGGCAGAAAGTTGGGGCTCTGCGAGATTTGACAGCTACAGATCGTCCACTGAGCTGGGTAACAACATGAAAAGGCATCACAGAACTAGGCTGGTACTCTTACAAAAGTCACAAGTCTTTGGAAAGAGGTTTCTGTGTTGTCCTGCCGAAAAAAAACAATCCTTGGTCTTTATGTTATGCCACTGCCAGGCCATGCCATCAGCTCCCTGTGTGCAGAACGAGCAGCTCACTGGTTGAGAGTTAGACTTTCTACCCAGGAAAGGGAGAATTCAGACAAACTCAACAGCCCAGTGAAAGACTGAGATTCAAATCCTTCATCTGAATCAGCTTCCAGGGAAATGCCCACACCACTGATCATACTGTCGACGAGATCTCAACCTCTCATTCTGTTTTAACAAAATTTGGATCCTGCTAAAACTGGTATGTTCCTACTAGAGGATATTTTTATTTTGATAAGTCTGTATCATTACACCTTTCATTAAAGGTCTCCTCCGGCACATAATCCCCAACTCATTTACCATAAGTACTCTTACTTAAATTCCAATAAAGCCATTTACAAATCCCACCACAATACCCTCCACCATCCCAAGAACTTGTAATGAAAAAAGCACAAGTAGATACAGTTTAAATAACTGCTGGATTCAATGATTAATATTAGAGCACACAGACAGAGCTTCACTGATGATAGATGATCACATTTTCTCCAGAATAGGAGAACAGTGGTGCTTTGCAAAGCAGAGCTGAGTTTACATAAAAATGACAAAAGCAGATGCTATCACTTAGATAAAGAAACACATCTCTAATACTAAGCCTAAGTTTCAAAAAGCTAAAAACATCTCTCAAATTGATATTCTGGTCTGTGTTTCTTCAAGGACAGCAAAATAAGTTACAGATGTGTGTTAAAGGAGAAGGAGTATTGGTCTCTGACATGGATGGATAACTGTCACCTCGACAAGTGAAATTGCCTCATTAAATTAGCAAAGATCTTGAGATGACTGAGGAGTCAGCAAAACACCTCAGTAGCACCGCAGACAAACATCAGTTTGTCAAAGCTTTGCCTTCCCTCCCTGTGGGCTCCTGTTTCTTTCTGAATGGCTGAACAGAGGCCAAGGGCAGAGCTCTGCTGTGGTGACAAGGTGCAGCCTTGGCCTCCTCCAAAATGCAAGCAGAGAAGCCACAGTTTAAGCCTTATGTTCAAATATAGCAGAAGAATGGCAGAAAGTCTACACCTACTGCATCACAGTAAGAGTTATCAGGCAGTGCTTCAGTTTTCTTCTGGGAGAAGAAAAAAAAAAAGGCAAAACCATCCAAAATATGTCCTTCCCAGAGGTTAAACTTCGCAACAAAGTATTTTTAAAATACCCATCCTTTGTTTGTTAAAACCCCCTTTTCACATGCATTTAATTCTCAATGACTAGTGTCTGCCCCCACCAGCTCAGAGCAGAGCCACGTTTTAGTGGCAGGGAGTTTAGCGCTGCCTCTTCCATCTCTACATTTTTTTTATCAGGGGTAGGGCCCGTCTCAAAGTCCATTCAACCTTACATAAAAATGATACATTAGCCATGGAGACTGTGAGCAGCGGAGTGGCATTTTTTACCCTCTCATAGCAATGAAGAGAGAAATGCTGATGTCCCATCTCTGCTCTCCTGATTACCTAATTATTTATTCAAAATGGAAAACACAAGAAGTATTGTAAATTATTCTGCCTACCAGCAATGTAACACCACAGCTCTACTTTTGGGAGAAAGATGAAGGGTCAACCCCTACAGCAGATCATAGCCTCTGATTAGAGATACTCTAATTTAAATCTATTTAAGAAACAGTACCTTCTCTGGAGGTTTTTTTTTTTATTAATTTAATCTGGCCTTTTCCTTGCTTTTCTTTCAGTGTTTAGAAATATGACAAATTGTTTCAGGTTTTGTTTTCTTTTTTCTTTTCTAGTTAGTAAGGAAAACAAGCAAATTGTTCTAAACTAATTTCAAAATGTAAATACGGCACCAGACCAACACTTGATATCTTGCTTTGGCTGTCAAATAAAAAAAAATTCAATTATTTACACTGCTTTAGTCACACAAAAAAAGAAACACTGCTTTGCAAAATGTAGAGTGATACCCTGTATTCCTTCAGCCTACAAAAATAAACAAATAATTGTCACAATTGAAAAGAAAGTTTGCTACAATTCCTCCAGCACACAGAATGCTTATAACCACAAAAGGCTAAAATGAGCAATTTTTACATTAATTCAGCAATAAGATGGAATCAAGTCCTAGGTGGATTCTCAAGGCCTAGCAAGAGCCTCTAGATACCCTCTGCAAGCCAGACATCAGCTGAAGCTCAGTCACCTTTTCATTGCATGAGAGCAAAAGGATCCTGTGGAAGAGGATCCTATTCCAGGACTCCCCAGTCCAACTTGTTGGCCCCAATATGAACTGGGACACAGGATTTCTTCTGTGCCTCTATGGCAGCATGAAGTCCTGCCAGAAAACGTAACAATACTGATAAAAAAAAGTTATATAACCTCTGAGCTTCTCTGTTGCCAAAACAGAGGTAAATAATGGAGAAGACCATTCCCCAGCTTGCAGTTTTCCTAGGTTCCAGAAAGTGAGAAGCAAAGCTTCTGCAATTGACTTGAAATTCAACAGCAGCAGCCAAAAAAGGGTTATTAGTGGGGAATGATGTGCAGGACCCCAAGAGCATCCTAGTCCTACCAAAGGCCCCCCAGCGCTTTAGGTGGAGCAAACAAGACACTGTTCACAGATGATTTTCCATCTAGGAGCCCCTAGAGAAGTCCTCTTTTGGGGCTGATCTTCGAGGTCTTTCCCCAGAGCAAACTGTGACTTTAGGAGCAATCAAGAAATTAAGCTTTTTCCAGTTGTGGCAAATGAAATAGATTTTTTTTCCCTAGTAAAAAAAAAATGACATTGCTTATCTTGCCACAAGTTTTTATGCTGCTGTAGCTGGTCTGTAAGCGTATTGAGATAACAGTGTACAGTTAACAAGATTTGCAAGTCAGACATGTTACAAAAATTATGCTCTGAGTTATGCAGAATCAGTGTTATGCCACCTGTGAAAGATTGGAAGCATCGCACAAAATTCTGGTGGGAAGCGTAGCCTTCAAGTGAGAAACATGCTTCAAGCGGAAGCCTTTTTGTCCAAAGACAAACCCAACCTCATCTCTTAAAGGAAGCAATTAAGTAAAACGTGGGAAGTTCCGCATTTGAAGCGAACGCCGCACTGCCTGTCTGCATGTGCTGAGCCTGTGGTTCAGCTGAGAGCATGGACACAGGGGAAAAATTCACTACAACAGTACAGCTTGTTTGTCAATTGAGTAACAGTAAGTGAACGTGAAGGCTCTTTACACCTCACAGCTGGGGCAGTCTGATAGATTATAGCTTAACCACCATGAAAGTTTAAGCCAGCGTGAAGTTGGCTTACAGTAAAGCACTTGATTTCATGAAAAGAGAGAGTTAAGAGCCTCCATGATCCATCACCCGGCTCACAGCTACGCTTGTACTTGCACGCCAAGGACGAAAGCACTAGGGAGAGGATGCCTGCTCTGGGTACCAGCTGGGAGGACAGTATTTGGCAGCCACCAGCCTTGCTTAAAGAGGCTACATGAGGAACAGAATAACAAAACCTCACATATTTGCATCTCAGCTGCCCTAAATGTGCACATGATGGAGATCTCAGTTTCCTCAGATGATCTGTTCCACTGCTGGATGCTGTGTGCAGACTGCACAGTGGGAATCAACTGTTCCTTGTTTGGGCATAAAGAGAAAGAAAAGGACCAAACAAAGGCAGGTGTTGGCTGGGCATCCTGCAAAACCATTCTCTCTTTACAGGAAATACTGATGTTCTGAGATCTGTATGTGCTATCACAATATGGAAAAATCCCTCCTGACAAAGGCATATTTGAATTTTGTTCATATCTTTGCTTGGTTCCTACATGAAATCCGGACATTAAAGCACTTCTTTAAAAGCAGACAGGACACAGCTTGTAGTAGAACCTCTGAAACTTTAGGTACTAATTCATACAAAGCACATGTATTTTGCTATAGCTACATCTAAAAGAAAGCTTACTTTTTAAAGTCTGTATGAATTTCCCCTAACAGATTTTGATTCAGAGATTGCCAGAACTAAGGGATAACCTCTTCTCACCTGTTAAAGAGCCCAGCCCCTCAGATGTAGGGAACAGCATACTGAAGACATGTGGTCCTCATCAGGACTTCAGTATAAACGTGATACTGCTTTGTAGCTTGTTTCCATCTCTAGGCACTATAGATTACACCTTTTCTTTTGATAGAATAGAAAACATACACATACACACATAGAACGTAAACAAATAATTAATTTACATAAGAATAGGATTTAGGGGTGACTTGCATATCCTGAACCTCAGAGGAATATGACTGGTACAGAAGAACCACTTGATACCACACCGCTCATAGAAGGTACATCACCACAAAATCCTGTGCAACAAGCAGCTCAAAGCCCATTCAAATACAACCTAAAAAGTCAAGGAACTGTTTTATTAGGAAAAAAACATCAAATGATTCACACTGAAAGCAGAAATCCCTTTCTCTTTATTTTGCAACTATTTTTATCACCAGCATTTGTTCATTTTCAGAACTAGTCATGCTCAGTCAAGAGTTTGCTTTCTAGAGCCTCCACCACCCAGTCTGACCAACATGCTTCTATCTGTGGTAACATCATGACCTCAGTAAGGTGTCTGGACTACACTACAGCAGCAAAACAGGGATAAACTTTGGGGTATAAGGGATGAAGGTCCGGTTCCAGTATAACACACAAAAATCAAAGCATAAGGGCAGAAGGGAGAGAAACAAAAAGAAAAACAAACCCAGACGGAAACCACTATGACAGTATATCACTTTACACACAGTCTACTGCAGAGGCACAAAGTACCTGTGAAATTTTTCCCATTGAAAAATTGTCAGCAACAGAGTTGAACAGTTTATATTTTTCTCCAGTTTTTCTTAGAAAACACTGAAAATATGCCGTCATTATCAGAAAGTGGAAAATGTGTTAGCATTTGAAATCTTTTGATCAAATAGCTCCAATTTGATTTTTTTCCAAAAAGCAACGCTTGAAATTATTTCATAAAAATGTTGGTGGTGCTCTAATTGGAACAAAAATCAAATAACATTTTGTTGCTCAAACAGCACATCAAGGTACATTGACTAAGAGGAGGAAGTTCAGAGAGCCTTTTCTAAAAGTGAGAGCCATGAAAGCTTATATAAAGATTTAAAAGAAAATAAAGGAAACTGTTTTAAAAGAAGTGAGACAGATTTAGAAATAAGTGGGGGGGGAGGGGAAAGATTGAAATGGAGGGAAAACCTAGAGAAGACAGCAGGTAACCTGGTTACATTGTGGTCCTTTCACTGAAGTACAGCCTCTGTGTCTGGTGCTCTCCTAAGTGTGGTTTGGGAGGGATGGAAATACAGTGTGTAAATGTGCACAGGATGCTCCCAGCCAAGGCATCTCCAAACTCCCTTCCCACAACTGTCTCAGCTCTTCCTCACACCATCCTTCAAGTGGGGAACTCAGCAGAGCCCACACTTACCTTTTAGGACTCAAGAGAGTACAACCAGGCTCATAAAGAAACTGGAGTAACAATCAGAAGCATGAGATAAGTATCTAATAACTGCAGACAACTCATTCAATTCAGTGTGTTATCAGTAGCAGATCAGCATTACACAATTACCCAATTCTGTCCTTGGGGGAAAAAGGAAAATGCAAAACATTTCCAGCCAAGACAGTGAGAAAGATAAATTCCACCTTGACATGACTGACTGTGCCATCCTGCCTGACCACCCTTTTGACTCCCAGTGTGCTGTGACAAACTGGGGGGTGCACGCTGGAGTATCTCCAAAGTTTTCTTCTACTTTTGCCTAGCTACAAGTCCCTTCCCTCCTCTTTGCTGTGGATACAGATGGGTTTTAATAGACTGAGGGAAGGTCCTGACATCGTGTAGCCCTGGGAAAGCCAGGAGCTCCCACAGACACTTCTCCACTCAGCAGGGTTCACTGTGCATTACTCTAACGTCTTAAGTCTTCAGTAAGAGAAAAAATGGCAATGGAGGGGACAGAAGATTGTCACCTTGCTCTTAGGCATTGAATAATCTCATTTAGGGACTGCTATCTCTGGTGTTTTATCCTTGTTAATTTTCTCTTCCAAAGTTAGCATTCAGACACTCGCCAGCTTTTGTCTATTGCTGTTATCAAGGCATTTGCATGCACTAATCCATGACAAATGGTTTCATTTGATGCACATCTGATTTCCTTGCCTGCCAACTAGAAAGAGATAATAGAAATACCAAGAGAAACTAAATTAGAACTAAAGGACTCATCTATTTATTGGAGAAACTCAACACAAAGTTAAGATAAGCACCACCCAGGTGGCTGACTTGATGGAGAAAACTCAGGTTTCAGCCATGAAAAGACAGTTTCTAATTACCCTGGGGAGGCAGGAAGCTGCATTTTAAAGCCTCACAAAGATATGATAGTACTACAGACATAATTATACTACAGATTGCGTAGACACAATCATTTTTCTGTCAGATCCTGCCCTGGCACACTGAAACCAATCACAAACTCAAAAACCTCTGTAATCTTCAACTCATCCCTTGAGTTTTTGTTTTAACACGCAATAATGACTTCTGGCTGACCAACCACCCAAACTAGAAAGCATCCCATGCATATAACCAAAAAGAAGAACTGCGTGAGCTAACGATAATCATAGAAAGCTGTTAGGGTAGCTCTGATAACTTATGATTAAAACATTTTTAGGTAAGGAAATACCTTTTATTGAAACAGCAGAGATTTTTAGGGAAAAAGGCACCTCCTGGAAACACTGGGCCTCCTTTAATTTCAGTGCTGCTGCAAACCAAAACAGAGCTGGTACCAGCTAGAGGGACACACAGGACCTTCCTTGTGTTTGCATTGGTATTACATTTGAAATCTGTGAGGTCTTTATTTCTTTCAGGAAAGAGGCAGCTTCCAGACAGGATTTATTTATCAGGATGATAACTTGGTTTGGGTAGCCGCTGCGATAACAGAAACCTTATGTAGATTTTTTTTTCCCAACAAGGAATATCAAGGCAGAAACAAGGAATGCACAAAGATATCAAACTACTTTTCTAAAAAAATATTACAGTTTCAACTTAGGAAACTGATTCTTCAAAAAAATAAGAAGCCCTCAGAATCTTCACTGCAGTTTTGATTTTAGCATTAAAACGTGAAATAGGCTGGTATTCAAAAGCTTCTGAACTGTAATATTAGTTGATTTTGATATGCATGGTAGAAAATATAAACATTACTATATCACAGAAATATATTAATACAACATACAGTTATATTGTAATTACAGAAAATATTTATCTAGTCATATTTTAATGTGTTCCACCATACCTTCCTTATCCAAAGCACTGTTAGACAAATCTGAAATGTAGTTAAAGTTTTTCTCCAAAATATATTTTTCAGAATGCATTGTTCTGAACACTACTTTACTGTGTTAGTTGTTCTCATTTCTGCTTGGTTTTAGGTTTTATTTAAATTCAGAATGATTCAGAATGTGAACATTTACTTCTTAATAGACTTGTATAGGGAAATATATATAATACAGATACTTTGCCACACTCGAATCTTCAAAGTCACAACTGTGTTATTGATCGTCATGCATGTAGGGAAAAAGGTGCTAAACAATAGGTTCCCTTCATTTATGTTCTTTTAAAAAATAAACATATAAATCAATGAAACAGATTTTCCAAATAAACTATCCTTGCTTGCTCCCAACCACTTAATTAAACACAATTAACTCTAGTTTGTTTTGGCAACCAATTAATGTCATGATCAAATATAAATAGACTCTGCAAGAAAAGATTATAATTAATAAATCCTTAACAATACAGTAAAATTACAGTGAAGCTTTGCTTGCCAAAAATATTTAATGGCATTATTGAAGAGCATTAATGCGAACATTAAAAAAAGGTAATAAAGTTTTATCAGAGTGTGCAGTTAAGATCCTGAGGTTTTTAACATCAGGATAGAGCCTGTTGGCTGCTGACATTATTTACAACATAGGAAATCACAGTTCCAAGTTCCCTACTTTAATAAACTGACATGTATGTTCATAGGAGTTTTCCGATCACGTTCTCCATCAATATAACTTTCACGTGCACACAAGTTAACTACGGAAGTTATCTTTTCTCCCTGTGCTTGGTAGATTTGCAATGAGGGCCCTCGATTCAGATTTGTCATCTACAGAAAACTAATCCAATAGGAGTTTCGGATCATGCATGAGGACAGATTAAATGCATATTTTGATCTGAACCAGCAGCTTTCCTAATAATCAGGAGACAAGGATCACCATTTAAGCTGCTTTTTAATTGCCTATTCATTTAGTGGGAGGTAATTTGCATAACATACAAATAAAACTTCACAGCTCATAGAAAAAAATATTTATGCACAATTTTAAAAGCACCCAGCACATGTGACTGTCAGTGGGGGCTCCTAGTGCAGAGCAGACTACTCCCAGATCACTTGTAGCTCAAAGACAAGGCACCACAATGAGAGCACCCTGGTAGAAGGAAATCCATCCATCTCAGATAAAATATTGTCCGTGCATTGCACTTCACTTGGTGATTCTCAAGGAATCACTTTCCCATCATCCAAAAACTAGTAAGGTCCTCCATTCCTGCCACCAATTCAGTTCTCAAGCAAAGCTATTCCCCTCAAAAGTAAGGATTACAATGATATAATATGCCACAATTATTGATTATCATACAACAGCAACAGTGATCCTGCACCTGCTATCGCTCAAGTGACCTTTCAAGAAGGGCAGGACTGGTTTCTTCACCCACTGAGAAGGAAAAGGGGAAAACTGTTGTTCTGAATGGAATACAGGCGGCAAGAGAGAGATGCCTGATAACAATCTTCTAAATAGAGCATAGAAATATGAGTCACAGATACATACATGGGGCTTTGTAACTTCATTCAGCTTATTTTACACCCCCAATTCCCCATTGTGCATCATTGACTGTTTCTCATAGATTTAGAGTCCAACTGTGCTGCAGTCCTCATGGTCTCTGCTTAGAGTACAATGAAAAGAAATCTCCAGCACCGCTCCCATGCAAAAAAATAAGGTTAGCTTGAGAGTACTGTTCTGTACAGAGCATCTGAAAATAACAAAAATGCTGAATCCCATCAGGAAAATAAATCTTGCTCACAGCAAAGGTTGATTTCACAGCAGAGTGGAAAAGAAAACATTCAAAAGGAAATACAAATATTATAGGTGGGACAGGATAAAACAATATGAAACTTAATGGAAGAAAACACATCTATCTTATGAGGAAATGCACTTGGATATTGCCTTTTAAAATATAAATGAGCCTTAGACTAAAGTAGGCTAATCATTAAAGGCAGGTTTCTGATGTTATCAGCAGAAATACTTCAGCGCAGAGCAGCTTAGTTTGCCTTTGGGGTTTATATTTGTAGGTGCCAAATTTTCCTTGGGACTTAACCACTATAGTATGAATTCTCGCAGTCTTTAATACCATGACAGCAAGCTACAAATAGTGCAGGGCACTGAAAGGTCCCTTCGTGACTCAACAAGGCCCCAAGGCTGCACTTGGCGATGGAAGCTCAGCACGCGGGCGTGGGAGGAGATGCCTGCTGGGACTGTTGCAGCAAGGAGCTCTTTGTGGTTCTCTTTTCCCCCAAGCAGCTTCTGCCACACAAAAAGGGATGCGCTTGGTACCCGCCTGTGCAGCTGCCTGCAGAGAGGCTGGAGGGAGAGCTGATGTGGCACAGGATGGGGACAGGAGCACGGCCAGGAGGACAGAGCAGGGGGGACCAAACCAGAGCACAGACACTGCCAAAGCACACATGCAAGAGGCATGTCCTTTCTCTCAAAGTACCACATTCAGCATCTTGCCAATGCTCTTTTGCACAAGGCGTGGGCAGGGGGGGATGCAGAGAACACAGCCGTGTTTCCAGCAGTTCCTGCAGAGCCACGCAGGGCACCTTGGCCGGGCTGTTCTTCACAGTCCATCGAGCTGCAACACCTGCTCCCCCTCGGGTTGCTTCGCCTCCCTGGATCAGAAGTAACAAGGCATCACATTCAGCGGTGTGACTGGTGACAGCTTTCCTCCACCTGCAACCAAGCTGCGAGCCTTCTAGCTACACACCCATCTCTGGTGAAAAAAGTGTCCTCTTGCCTTTGACCCTCTCTTGAGTAATGGTTGCTCCTTGGAAATGCCTACTTATCCTTTCCCCTCCACCAGAAAGACAGGAGCCCATTAAAGCAACAGCTTACAGGCCCCAGAAAAACAAACAAACAAACAAACAAAACATAGCTAACTCTGGATGCAAACACACCCTACAGCCATCTTGTTTCTCTTTTAGAGGTTTGATTTTTTAGAAAAAAAATAATTTAAAAAAAAAAAAAAATCACAGGGTCCAATACTCTTGATAAAGTCTGCTGCTGTAAACAATTGCATCCCACAAGCACAGTAGGCAATTCTTCATTATCGTGCTGCTGGTAATCCTACCTCATCCTTAAGTGTTGGTTTCATTACATCGGTTCTGTATATACATAAAATACATATGAATATATTTGTCCACGTACATCCAAATATATTTATGTGACCAGCAACACAGAAGGTACCTCCAATCTGAATTTTACATAGCAGTTGGCAGTTTCACATTTTCAACAGTGGACTGTGAAGGCCAGAAGTATAAACAAAGTTATTGCGAGAGAGATGATTTCCAGTGAGTGACTGGAATAGCTGGTTGTGAGCAGGTTTTTCTGTTTGGGAACAAACTGGGATACATATGGTGTTTCCTGTGCATTACTGGTGTAGAAGAAATCTGAATCAGGCCTTAGAGTTTATAAATTTGTTCATTTTAATTAACACAGCAAGAAACACCAGTTGTCGGTTTTCATGCCCGTTACACGATCTGCTGGATACTGGCTAAGTTGTTGCATGGCAATATGGACATTGTATACTAAAGGCAACAGTTTGCACTCACACTGTATGATTAACATAATACAATTATTAATAATCATAGAAACTGGATACATTTATATATTAACTACCTAGTCCTACACTTGCTTCTATCAATACCCAGAGCGAAAATCCTGTTGTCTTCCAAATTTCAATTGTTCTACAAAGTGAAGACACATATTTTATTTACACTTTCCTGAGTAATTAGATTCAGATCAACATTCTTCACAGCCTGTTTTGAACTGAATAGCCACGTATACGGGGCATATGAAAATAGCAGACCTTTTGATGTGTGAAAATATGCAGTTTCCCCCAAGGCTACAAAAATCAGTGGGAAGGCCAAGATCAGAACTAAGAAATTTTTTGCTCACAGTCACAGACTCAAGTTCCTGCAAAATGCTGTCTACTGAGAAACATGCTCAGAGCATCCTGAGGTTGATGTTACTTGTAAGTTTGTGTAGAATTGCTTTGAGACTGATTATCCTCCTCATAATATGAGGTATAGAGAATCACTTCTTGAGATGATTTTTAATGGGCCCATCACTAACTACCGTCACAATAAAAAAGCACTTCATGTTTAGCAGACATACAATTCCAGCCTTGATTCAGTCCATGATCTCTTTCTCTGAATATGGCTATTTTTAATTACCGTATTTGCAAATGTCAGCATCACTACAGTAGGTACATGTTTCCTCTTGTGTTTACCTCACGTTTACACTGTGTGCAAGACTAACCTAGCATCCTTAATGTGTACCTAATTATTTTGCACAAACTTACAGGCGAATCCAATGTACTCCCCTGTATTATTAAGCAACACATGGTCAATGTTGTCTATCGTGATTCAATATTAACTGATGGTCTTCACTGGGAGGAAAACATCCCTCATTTATGGAACAAAGCCAGAAAATTCACTAAGAATTACATGATTGAAAGGGTGGTGGTTGGTTTTTATTTTTTAAACTTGAATCCTTTACTTTGTTAATATCTTGTTGTCTTACCAAATGCCGGCATCTGCTTCCTACCTCTGGGCAGGGTCAATCTGTCAATCAGATGATCAGTGGACTATCACAGGCACTCAGCTAACTCTGCAAATCACAACCTGTCCACTCTAATCCTCAGGCCAATTCAACAGCTCTACAGCTGTGTGTATCTTAGAGCCTAAAAGAGCCAGTGTGGAATTCTCATTATTACTGTTTCTTATTAAATCACACAGAAATGACATGCTTGAAAAAAAAATAAAAATGGAGATTTGTTTCCACATAAAGTTATTTCCTCTGAATGCTTTCAAACTCCTTTGCCTAACATAATTTTTCATGAAAATGAAATATAGTCATAAAAAACCTGCAGAAGTCCATGTGTATTACCCAAGGGAACTATGCTGCAATGGTGTTCAGCTAGCTTACTTCAAAGATCTCCTCCAGATCCCAACAAAGAAGACTGATCATCTACCCTACCCTGCCCACCTCACCTATCAGTCAAAAGGAACAGACACCAATAGTGAAGGGTACTTCACAGCAGCATTCAAACTTTTCATTGTATTAATGAAACAGGGAAGAATTCATGATCAGGAGCAAATAATACAGCATCATCCATCTTATATTCAAGCAATATTTACTACATTCTTACTAACTGTGCCTACCTGACAACATTTCAGAGAAAATAAAGCTGGAGTCAATTACAAATACTGTTATGTAAAGCAGTTTATCACATCTGTTTTCAGGTTCCTATCTATTGCTAAGTTGTCTAACTGAATAAAGAAGCACTGAATTATAAAACTGAAAAATTATACTACACTGAAAGGAAGCTTTAAACTTCTGTGATTGCACATAGCGTGTAGAAATCTATTTCAACCCATTCAGACACTTGCTTAAGAAAGTTTCAGGAAAAAAAAGAACAAGCTCAGAAATCTCTGATAACCTAAGCTTTTCATATATTGCCCTTGGTTTCTAGTGTTTTAAAATTGGATTAACTGCAGTAGCACAGATGGGTATATTCACTGTGCTAATCCACTGAGTTCAGTTTATGTTAAATACACTCCATGAGGATTTTATCTTTTACCTGCACCTTCCTGTGCTCAGTGAGACTTCTCTTCATAAAGTCTGAGAAGAATGAGATGGGGTGAAACCTGCCTTTTTAATTATCTTATACCAAAGTAGCCCCATGATGAAGTTGAACAGCTCAAAATCTCTTATTTTAGAGCATCTCATTATCTATAGAAGATCACAAACTGAAAGAAAATGTATGCTGAACATGCTATTGATTACAGCTATATTTGCCATAAGTTGAAATTTCATATCCCAAATATTAAATTACTGAAATTATGCACTGGCTCATCTGTATCCATTTTTTATTCACTTTTATTTGGCTGAACATTTTAATCTTACTTACACAGTGACTAACTAAAAGTAAATGACGCATTCCTAATATTATAAATATGAAAAATAGGGTGTGCTCAGGGACTGCAGTTGAATACATTAAAATCACTCAGTTTGCTAGTTAACATATTTTCATCCCTTTTATGTACAACCTTTTACATTCAGTTGGCAGACTGCAAACTCATAACCTTAAAAAACCTCACTGTCTTGATTTTCTGTTGTGACAGCAGAAATTGTCCAAAATCTCTAACAGTTTCCCTAAAGGACGCTCACTAGCTGGTACTTCCCAGGTGCAGCACAATCTGAATCTGAGGTGAACATCATGTCAAATTCCACTCATCTGTCAATGTAGTGGATTATTTCTTGAGAGACTGAAATTGGCTGCCTGGGATCAGAACACCATCAATCTTATTCATGTAGGGTGCGGAGAAGCTGCCTGAGAAAGGCTCGCAGGAGGGAAAGCTTGGCTGTTTCTAAGTAGGTGATGAGGCAGCTGTAAAACCTTCACTCTATCTGTATCACATCTGAGTGAAATATTTTGTCATTTTTCACATTTCCCCAACACTTGGTATGCATTCGGTGTCTTAGTGTTCTTGCTTCATAAAAAAGGTGATTTTTCAAGCTTAGGCAAATGTGGCAGAGATTTGGATCTGCCCAGCTCTCATTTTTTCTCATAACATCACTTGTTTCAACTGATTTTACAAAACAAGATTACATTTTCCTTTTACCTATCTGTTTAGCTAGTTTTTTCTTATCTCCTTCACTGGGGGACAGACTCAAATAACTGGTAGCATTACTTTCAATTGCTTTGTAATAAATATTTTCTTCATTTCTCTGCAAGTCCCAAATAAGAACATCACCTCTGAAACTTCAAATATCCTCAAACTTCCAGTGCCAGCTAGTAAACATAACACCATTAGCTAATCTGATGCTTTAACATAGCTAGTGAGAGCTGGTCTATCACAGGCTTAGGTCTATTCCTCTATACTATGCGTATTTTATTACAACAAAGCCAGACAATGCCAATATCTATGACTTTTGGACAATGAAAGTGGTTGGGAAAACTTTGAGCCATTAAGGTTGCTAAAGACTTGTAGTTCAAGACCGTCCATCCTTAAAGGTATGCCATTAGATCAGAAGACATTAAAGTATTAGTTGCCCCATCATTAAACGATTCATCACTGCGAGTTAACGTTTTCCATCTTTCATTTCCAAAGCTCTCAAAACCTCTCCCACCTTTCTTTGGATCCAAATTTATTAAGCAACATTCTTAGCCCATCCAATTTTAACCAGATGATAATACCATGCTAGAATATTCCAACTGCTCAATTTTTAACACAGCACATTCTTCAAAGTGCAATTAACAGTTGAAACAGTTATGTGATCCATTAATAAAAACACAATAAAACTACTAATGTGCAGTCTCTGTGAATCACAAGAGTCAGAATGAGCTGCATTCTTCACTCCTAACCTGTGGGATTTATTTTGACTTTACAGGCATTTAACTTAATTGAAATACCATCCCAAATTCTCCTCTAGGCTGCACTTTTGCAACTCCATCAATTTTCAGAGGTAAACTTGAGAACCTTAGAGTAACAGTGTCTCTCATTTATGCTAAGACAAACACCTAACCTCCAGCAAACACTAGTGGCTATGAGTGATATTTGGTGCCAGTATTTTAAATAACAAACCCATGTCCAGTTTGGGTAAGATAATTGCAAAGTTATGTAGACCTGTGCTGTCACAATGTCTTTCCAAGTTACACACCTGCTCAAGAACCGCACAAAATGGGGAGAAGAGGAGATAGACAGAGAAACTGAACTGTTATCCAAAATGGGAATTCCTGTGTTGGGAAGTTGTTAGAAGATGATGTTAAAGGATGAATATTCCAACATCAGATTGGCAAAGTACAACACGTTAGACTGACCAAAAAAAAGATGCTGGGCAATACAAAGGCAAGCAACTCATAAAAGTTAAATAAGAAGGATTTTATGATTATTCAATCATTTATCAAGACAAACATGAGCACAGGCAGAGTGCTTGCAATCTTACAGCATCCCACAGCTGATCTTGGTCCTACCTGGTCTGTGCAGGTGATGCTGCTGGAAAGTGTGATGGAGGGACCCCTGACAGAGCAGCATTGCACAGGCACTTATCCACAAATACAGGACCCAGGACATTGCAGAGACCACTGCCATTCTCTAAACAAAACATCAGACAGATATTATTATCCATTGCCTTATAGCACACAGAATAGTCAGCTTCCATTACAATAGTATTATTTTTTTATTTTTTATTCCTTTTGCTAAATATCTTTTGTCTCTTGGTTGTTATTTCCCCCCTGCAGGATGTAATTGTCATACAACAAAGGTCATATCCAAAAAGGACAGCTGAGGTGGTAAGATGTCAACACAGGAGCCTGGATAACTTTAATAATTCAGTGGTAAAAATGGAAGTATAATGAACTGAGGACTAAAAAAAAAGGAAATAATACAAATAGAAGGCTGGAAAATATTCCCACACTGGTCCATAGCTGAATTTATAATTACAAAAAATAAATAAAAAACAACCAAAAAAACCTAAACAAAAAAAATAAATACACTGCCAGCTAAAAATCCCCTGATATCCAGACAGTATCAAAACTACTTTAAACACGTTATAGACATGCATAAAACATTCTCATATATCTGAGACGCATTTAAAAAATACTCCATCCCCAGGACTGGGAGGCTAATACTGACCCAGAAGGTAGCAGTTTATTGTTTTTGACTTGCGAGCATTAATTTTTAATCATGATGCTGTCTGCTAAACAAAGTAATGGTTTCTCAGAATTATGTTCTAATCCCCAGATGAAATCAGCTTCCTTTTGTTCGACCTGTGCATGTAGAGGGATTGGAGTATGTCCAGACTGAATTTCAGACGTATTCTACACAAGATTTGATCTTTCCACAAATCAGATTGTGTCAAAATTTTAAAAATATTATGAAGGGAAAGAACAATTTCTTTGTCTCCCGGTGCAGGCATACTTGGACATCCAATATAGACAACGGTGGGGTTTCATACTTATATCCATTATTGTAGCAACTGGCTAAAATTCCCTGTGACTTTTTAACTTCAACAGCTCTTTCTCAATGCCTGCAAGGATCAGGAGGTTTGCAAGGCTCAGCTACGCTACACATTGTCCAGTTCCCTTAACAACACCTTCTGCTGCATTTTATATTGCCAAATTAATCAAACTTCAGGCACTCTCCTCATTCAGCCAATGACGTGATGTCATTTTCTATCTAATAATCCAATCAGCTGAATATTATTTTCACAGAGTGAGAAAGACTTTGAAAGATTAAATCTCTCATGGAAAAAAAAATCATGGTCTTTACATAAAAATTAAAAAATAAAAAGTCTGTATGTGATATATCAGGGAGATTTCTGCAGTAGGAAAAGTAACACTATTAAAATAGTGAAATACAGTGGTAATAAAATACATGCATATAAAATATTTTTTTGCCCCTAATTTTAAAGTGGCACACAGTCTTTGGGAAGATTTTTAAGACTAATTGGTTGAAAAGAACCCTGTAAACTAACAAGTATAATTAGTAGAAAATACAAAAACATTATTTTGATCAGCATGATGCTCTTCCTTTCTCTGTACTGTTTAATCCACTGCTTAGCACATAATTTAATTTCTGATTGTTTACTTTGCAGTATACAGTGTACTTTTTCTCCTCTCTTTTTAGACCTATTTACCTTGCAAAAAATTCAATCCCCTCAGATCAGGGAGCTCCCAGTAGGCTTCCCGTGTCTTCAGGAATTAATGCCTTCTTGTCATATTTGGTGCTCCCATACTTTTTATACAAGGTAAAACAGAAAGGTGACTCTCACATATGGGTATTTCAATTATTCAGGTTATTTAAACTGAACTTTAAAAATCCTAGCTAAACAACAAAGCAAAGCCCCAAACTTCTACAGCCTGCTAAATGCTCCCGTGTCTTTCCTCAGGCATCATATTCTTAACCACATGGACAGCAGACTGATTTAACCCACTCAGGCTTTATTATTAGCTCCCTGCCTCTTTTTTTTTTTTTATATATATATATATAAAAACCTTCTCTCAGACTACACTATTTCAAACTACCTCTGCTGAAAGCCCAGCATCTCTTACAAACATTTCTTCATGCACTTGTTCGTCAGCAAACTGCTGTCACATACACACTTTTACACATAGATCATCTTAGTAAAGAAACAGGGCAGTGAGTATTCCTCCAGTTATTATCTGATGAGTTCAAGATCTGGCTTCTGAATCTTAAATCCTAAAGAAGCTCCTTACCTGAGTAATCCAACCAAGAGCAGAGCACTCTAATAGTGTTCATTGGAAAGATCTAACACTTTTTTAAATCCATCTGTATCACAATAAGGGATATTTAATAGCTTCCCAATAATCTTCTTTATCAGGATTAAAAGAAAAAAAAAAAAAAAAAAAAATCTTTCTTTACAAATCCTGTTTCCGGAGTAAAAAAGACATCTGAGCTTTCAGACTCTGCCGTCAGAAAAGTGGCCAAGGTTTGAGGGGTGGAAACCTTCTCATTTTCACCTTTAAATCATCTCCTAGCATCACCTTCTGCTTGATGAGACCTTTGAAGCGATCTTGAGATAATTTGCAGCTTCCAGGATACTTAAGGACGAGGAGCAGTTTATGTTTAACGACAGAGGAGCCTCACTCCAGCGCGGGCAGTGCAGGGTAAGGCAGCTGTACCTACGCTGCTATACGATGCTGTAAGTACCGTAGCCTATTTCAATACATCCCTGCTCGGGAGGGTATCACATGCCTTAAAGCGACACAGCCTTCGCTTGCAAACCCCAGCCAGGCACTCCGCTAGTCGCCAGGGCTTAGCAACTGGAGCTGCATTTAAATACCGGCACTCAGACTTTGCACAGAGCAGAAGAGCAGCTGGTTTCGTCTGCGAGGAGCAGGTATGAATGGGCAGAGGAGGGTGGAAGAGCGCTGGTGGAAAGGCAAAGCCGTCGGAGAGGCGAAGCCCTAAACGCCCAATGAGCACTCCGAGAGCTGCGTTAATTCTGCCGGCTGAGGCTTTATTCCCCAGGCGTTGCTCTTGCACTTGTTCACAAGAGGCAAGTGAGACTTAAGGGAGTCTCTTCCATTTCACAGGAGAGCGGCACATGCTTGTGAATGGAGAGGGGTGGTGCAGGGAAAGTGTAACAAAACACACGGGAGAGACAGGGGAGGGCAGAAGACTCCTACACACTCCCGTGGGCTTTCCAACACCTTGCCACAACTCTGAGTGAAACCTTTCCTTCCAACTACATTTCCGATGCATCTCAGCAGACAATGGGGATAGAGCTCTGATTTCTTCCTCTAAAATGCTAAAACTCAGATACATCAGATTATTTATTACAGTTATTTATTTATTGTTCACATCTTAAGTGGCCATTTACAGGAATTGAGTGGTTTCCTCTCCCTCTTGTACCATATGTAATTATTTTTTAAAGAGCCATTGTATAGACCTAATACATACCATTCACTTAGCATTATGGCTTTCGCATCTGCCTACAAAAGAAGGAAGGCTTGGAGACAAAACAGAAACTTCCATTTTAAGAGTCCAATGTGCGTGTTGTAACACAACATGGAATTTTTCTTTTTTTTTCCCTCTTGATAACGTAAGGTAGAAGAGTGCACTACCTTCACTGCCTGACAGCTCCAGACACCAAACAATAGTAAATAACAACAGCAATAAGTATCCTTACTGTCAAGTACCTCCTCCTCAGCACCCAAGGACATATATCTCAGTGGAGACCCTCACTGAGGGGTGTGATGAGTTTACTTGACAGACCATACACTCCTTTAGAGCTGCTATATTTTATTGGGTCATACATACTAAGAGATTAGCCCTGCAGACCAACAGAACATCACACTGATCTCTGCCACAGCGCTCAGATCAGCTCTTTATTAGAGCCTTAAAACAATAAAGTAATTGGAGGGGAGGGGGTGTGACAGAGTGACACAGGAGAGCATACGTGAGTGGACCCTCCACACACCACTGGTCACCGTTGCTGTCTGGCTTCCCTCAGGTCCTGAGTAGTTCTGGGGAGGGGAGGGTGGCTCAGGACAAGCCTTGTGGTGACCAGAGATGCTTTCAGGAGGTCAGCATTTATTTTCAGGTGCTCTGTATGAAAACACATGGCACAAGTATGGTTGGGGATATCATGTTCTGTTTAATAAAGATCATCTTGTTTTCCCAAAAGATTTCCTTAGACACTAGAAAGAAGGCCAAGACTTGAGGCAGTTGCTGCTATTTTCTGGCCTCAGAAAGGTCTTGAAGTGTCCAAGAACTCTAATGAGAGGCAACCAAGGCACACCAAGTATCATGAGGTACTGATGAGCAAGGAACCAGGACTTGGGATCAGGTGGAGCCAATTGCAGAAGGTGGTGGGTAAAGGGCTGCTGTGATTTGCTGCCAAAGCCATAGGGAGGCTCAAGACCTCCCCTCTTTCCATGGGAATACGGGAAGCTTTCTTCAGCACCTGAAAGGGGCAGGTGATGGGAATTTCTTTTAAAATAACACCTGTTTAACAAGATACTCCCTCTAGGACTCTCAGGGAAACTACTAGGAAAACAGTATGAGTGGGGAGGTGTGAAGAAAGAAGAGGGAGAGGGGTCTCAAGAAGCCAAAAAAAAAAAAAAATCCTCTGGGAAACTGAAAGGCCTTGTGGACAGGAGAAGAAATCAAACAAATTGTGACCACACACCCTGGCAGAGTAGGCAGAGACAGATTTATGCAAGATACAGATTTATGTAAGGTACAGCAGAACTGTCACTCTGCCAAGCACTGCTAACTCCCAGCTCCATGAGGCTAATGCCACCATAACCCCTGACAGATGCTGCTATTGCTCAGGACAAGCTCTGCAGAAACATGGGACATGTTGCTTCTGCAGGGTAGGGGGGAGATCAGAGGGACAGAAGAGAATACTAAATAGGCTGTGCTTGCAGACTCTTCCCTGTGCTGGCTCCCAGCATCAGACAGGAACAGAGGAGTCCTTGGCAAATCTTGCAGAAGCATCTTCACACCTGCTTTGATGTCTTTGCTGCCAATTTTAACTTTCAGTGGGCCAACAAGACATGAAACAGCTCCTCTTACCCTGCTTTGAGCTAGGCACAGTGTCATCTTCCTCTGATGCTTTGGGGCTTTACTTTAGCCACCTCACTTCAAGACTTACTCACTTTGACAGGAAGGAGATGATGTTTTACATGTGTCCGTGGGCCTGTGTGTTGAATGTGGGACTAGTAACTCTGACACACTAGAAAGAATAAGCAGAAAAACAAGACACCGCTGAACAGTTTGCACATTTCAAAATCCTTTCTCATGAAGAGGGAAGGCTGATTGTTTGTCTCTAGAAAGAAGAGAGATGGGACAAAAGGTTGTGTCAACCATCCTGTGCAATGGCAGCTCCTGCCAGTGCTGGGACAGGATGGATCTAGGCTCTGCAGAGGGGCAGAACAGCCTTTAGATTACATGGCTTATGCCTCGCTACTGGGAGGTAAAGTGTCAAAAAGAGGTCCTTCCACCTCCACTCTGATACCTCATGGCAAACAGAAGAAAGGACAGAGACCAGGACCTGAGATATCCCAGCCAGAGAGCATGGAAAACTGCATATCCACAGCTCTCATTGAAAGACTCCTTGGGATTGCTGGGAGGGTTGGCAAAAGCAGGCTGTTACACTGGCATGGTATTTCCAAGGTGAAGGGGGGCTTGCAAGGGGTCAACAGGCATCAAACTGACTTTGAGACAGGCTGCCTCACACACACAAGGACTGTATTCACAAGGAGAATAGCCTTTTCCTACTGGTTCCACCATTCATCTAAAGATGCCAAGCGAAGGACAAAAATAGGCACATAAAAATAAATGCTCTTCACTGCCTGAACCTCTATTTATCATAATTTTCTGCGCACACAGAAAAGGAGAGCATATGTAATTCGAGCAGACTCATGCAGATAGCAGGTTGGCACATGCACCCAAATAAGGGCCTCTGGCCTCTACTTTCTGCGTGCTGCCTCCTCTGCCTCCCTCTCCCCACATGCCTCTTCCCCATGCAACAACTTAACAAATCCCAGGGCTGTATTTTACAAGGTCAACACCTTTGAAAAAGCAAAGCTCATTAGTTCTAGTGCTCCTGGGACAATGAAACTTTGCTTTTCACTGGCTCTGTTCACCATCCCTCCCAGATGCTCCCACTCACCCTACACAGCCCTTTCCTATAGACTCAAACTCAGACTTGGTTGCTGCCTGGGCAACAGGCAGTGGACACTGCAGCTCCCCAGTACCTGCATGTTCCTATCCCAGGTGAGCCAAGTGTAGTCTAACAGCAAGTTTACCTTACCTCCACTGAAAGCCAAATTACTCTTATGTCCACAACATTTACAAAAGCTTTTTTTTCAAATGTGACAGAAGTTTTACTTGGCCCCCTAGCCTCCCCACACAGCTTGTCTTTCATTGGAAACCAGCCCACGTGAAAAAACAGCAGCTGAACATGTGAAGATTGATCTGCCTACATGTGATAGACTGAACAGCAAACAAAGCCCAGAGTAAAACCAGCCAAGCAACAATCCCCATCCAGGGCCCTAAGGCTCCCTCTGTTTCTCCAGCTTTTTGTTTCCTTCCCCAGTGGAACAGGGAGCACAAATACTAAAGCAAGATTCTTTTGGTACAGGGAGAGCACAAGATCTATGGGCTTCCTAGAAATCAGCTATCGATACATCTTTTCCCAGATAAACACTTATATACCATGTTCAAGACATATGAGCATAGCAATGTTTGGCATTTCATATGCACATACCCTGTGCTCAGCCAGGTGCTCACAGTGATGCTCCACTTTCTTCCTAGCACTTTTGATATATTCCCAAGAAAGCCAAGTCTCAGGGCAGGAGAAGTTTTCTCAGTCCCCACAACTTTTCTTCCTCTGTTAAAGGAGGCCTTGTCCAACCTCAGTGACTGAACTAAACCTATTTCTTTTCTTCCCTATGTCTTCTATGACAGCGTTAAATACTTTAGTCTATATTGTCAGGTTTTCTTCTCCTTTAGCCTTTCCAGTGGCAAGAGAAGATGCACCAATTTTCCTCGAGGTAACCATGCTGACCATGAGAAGCTCAATAGAAAGCCACACAATTTTTCATGAAGGAAAATGGTCAAAGCAAGATTTGATAATGCATCTGGGTGTGACCACAACATCTGCTGGCCAAACACAAAGATTATACACACCAAAAGCCTGAAGAAGCAGAGCTTAACAACAACATGTGCAGGGAAATCATTTCCCAGGGGAGCCCAGAGCCCTGTTCAGACAGTTATTGTCCCACTTCAAGTTTAGGGTACCAGGAAATTTGCCGTTTCCAGCATGGGTGCAGCTATTTAGGTATGGGAGACTGGCCAAGGACTCAGCAACACGAAGGAGCAACACATCACACCCAGCAGAGAAGGTCTGCTTACTGAGCTTAGCACCCTGAAACCTTGTGGCTCCTTCCCACTTTCTCATCTCATGTCATATCGCTGCAACACCTCTCTCCTTGCAACCTCAACTACACAAACCTTCCTTGGCAGAAGCAGTAGTTTTGTCATCCATCCCCCACCTCCAAAATGTACAAGGAAGATCCAACCAGCAAGATGGCATAGCCAAAGCTATTAGAAAAAAAACTACAAAATCAAAACCACAAGAGGACCATAAGTAGCTCGTACTGGAAAACAATTAAGAATAACAAGTCTGAACATTGACAAAAGCAGGGAGAAGTGAGAACAGAGCACAAAAAGAAAGATTTTCACAGTTATTTTTCCCAGCCTACCATAAAGGTGCTGCTATTCCTTGTTAAAGGGATGTCTAGTCTTCACAATTACTGTTTGGGAGGCAACGATTCTGCTTCTTGCAGTTTTTCCATGCCTAAGAGAGGAGAGAAAGAAAAAAGAACACATCTATATTTGTCAAGGAAGTTTATATCAAAAAGTTTGTGTCCTAGTTATTTTTAAAGTATGTAGGACAACGCACAAAAAAAAAAATCTCAACCCTTATCTGTAACTTGCCAGTAGCCAACAAGATCAGTACTTGCTAAGGATTAACAAGACAAATTATCTGTGCAGTACATTATCATCATGTAACAAATTTTCACTAGCACTCAATATGTTCAAAATATAACCATAAAAACACGACTGCGGTCAGGATATCATGACAGGTAAACATAAGCATCATATAATGGAGACAAGATGTTTCTTTAGTTTCAGTTCAGAGATACCAAAAAGCAAAGAAATCTAACTTAAAATAGCCCTAGAGCAAAGCCAGTCATGGTGTTCTTGTCAAGCAGTGATACTGTTACCCTTTATAAGCTATATATTAGCTAAAGAGATCATCCTGATCTGAAAAATCCATAATCTCCTCACTGTTTCTCAACTTCCACATAGCACAAGCTCAAGAGCCTTCAGTCCAGACATTGTTATATAAGCCTAGTTAAAGCCATTACGTGAAATATTACTGAAATATTCTTATTTTCAGAATGAACTATTGTTAGTGTCAGTTTGCAGTTACCTTTCCAGACCATCTAAAACCACACTAAATGCAAGACCCATCTACAGCAGACAAATCATGGGCCAGAGTGCATGAACTGAAAATTAATATATCTATAGTTGGAGAGGACACTTAGTATTTTTATTTGATTTATCAGTTTCATTATGTCAAATATTAGTCCTCAAACACAGTTTTAGTGTTTACTTCTTCTGCTGAAAAGCCAACTTTTACATGAAGGTAAAAGTGTTTTCAATATTCACATCATAAATAAAATAAATTCACCAGAAACAAAGCAGTTGAAATATTCTGGGAAGCAAATTCACTATGGTGAGTTCAGACATGCTCACTAGATTGTCTTCACTCCCTGTAGGCACACTGCATTCCTACCTTCAACTTAAACAACAGGTCTCCATTGTCCTCTGATATTAAAAAAAAAGGAGGCTTCAACAACAGCTTAAGTAAGCCTCTTCTATCAGAGTTCACATATTTCAGACATCAGCATAGAAATGGGGTTATCTAGAACACAAATTTCCCTCTATAGCATTGCAGCAGGCCACCCACAGCTTGATACCTCATCTCCTTCCAAGCTGCACTGTGGCAGACTCTCCCCCAGCCCAGTCAGCCACCCTCCCACCTTCTCCTGACGTACAAAAAATAGTAGGAAAAGCAGCCAGAAGTCATAGCAAAAAGGCTACCACACAGACCACAGCTCAAAAACACACCAATCCTTTCCTGGCCACCCCCACCCCCTCCCATCATTGTAAGGAGAAAGAGTTTCCCCAACACACTATGAAAGCACAAACCATGAACACAACGAGGACCCACTCCACCAGCCCCAAAAGTCTAGCTTGCAAGCACCAACCTCAAAAAAACCCCAAACATCTGATCTCACAGGCAGGTTCAGCTCTTGTTTCTGTCTTCCCCTAACTGAAAAACTTTCTATAAATTCTTGGCTGCTTCCTCTACCTCCTAAGCAACCATCACCACCCTCATCTCATCTCACCTCCTCCCACTAATTGGGAACTTTTATAAACTCAAACCACCTGAGCCTTTAAAGGATCCACAACCCAGCACAGGGATGAGCTCGTTTGAAGGCTCAAAACACTATCAGGTGCAAAGTATTTTTTGTTTAGAGTAAATCCTTGTGACAAGGCACAATCAGGCTGATTTGGGAAATCTGCCAGGATGGTTGTGCTGCATGCTAGGGATCTCTGCATGGAGCTCTGCTATGAGCTTAATGCTTCTCCTGGCTGTGAAACATCTCCAGGCACCCAAGTACACCTGGGTGCTCCAGTACACATCATATGCACATCCTGGCACAGACCAGCACCTGTGCTCAGAAAGATCATATTTTGGAAAGAAACCTTTGGCTGGTACTTCTGCAAAAGGAAAATTAAAGGAGCCAATTCAGCTCCACAGTGTTGCACTTCTGATCTTTATAACTCCAGGTGCTACCTTGAAAATAGTGCTTTCAAGGCTACTAACTCTGCATTGGCCCCAGCTGCAGAGGAAATCTCAGCTCTAATATTACACTAGGGGATTGACCAAATAGCTTATTTGCAAACCCATGCATTTGCTTCCACTTTATCACAAAGCAAACCAGTGGTGGAAGAAACATTAACAATTTGAGAGGTTTCTTTGCTATTTGCTCCCCGCAGTGTGAACTCTCATAATGGATTCACTATATGATCTTAAATTATACTTCAGTTTATTACTTCTAAAGTGCCCTGGATTCTGCAGGGTCATGGTGTGGCTTCCACACACCTGTTTTAGTGTGCTTGGAGATCCTCAGATCAGAGGTGCTACATAAGGAGAATTTGGTTATAGATAAAATACACTACTGTGTAATACTAAAGCCTAGAATTTGTAGGAAAATCCTTGAAAAGATAAAGCAGGCAGACAGGGACAATTTCTGACTTCACTTATGTTGATGAAAAAAAAACCCCAAACCAATAAAAAAAATTAGAAAGCAACACAAAAGATACCCCTAAAGAGGTGGAAATGAGAGATTGGGGAAAGTTCTCCCACTGCAACAACAACAAAAAAAAAAGTCAGAATCAGCATGAATATGTGATATACAGCAGCCAATACTTTCTTGATGCCATCACCTTAACAAGCACAATACATTAAGATTTAATTCCTTGTCACAGCTATGAGCTTTGTCATTATTTAAGAAAAACACTCTAAGCACTCTCTTCCACACTTCATCTACTTGTTTGCAGGGCTGGGCAGAAAGCTATAGCCAGATCCTGGTGTGCTGTACTAGTGCTGGAAATGGTTAGTTTGAGTAAGGAATTAGTGCATGAAATGAGCATGAAAAAAAAAATATACTGTTCTGCCTTTGCTTCAAAACAGGTTGGTTGATTGACAGCAAATCCTATATAATAATTCCTTCCAGGCAGATGGCAAGATCACGATTTGCTCTTCAGTTGCATTTTTCTACTGCCTCTCACAAGCAACCTCGCTACATGATCTACCAGTAAGAAGGGTCTGAGCTGTTTTATATGTGTTTTACAGTGCTCACATCAAAACATATGGATTGATATTGTGACTAGTTCTCGTACTCCATTTTGTAAAAATTTGCCTTGAATTTGCCTCCAACATCTCATAGATGATCATTTGTAGATAATAGCTTCAGAAATCCACACAAAAGCAACTTGTAAATTCCTACCCCACCCCTGACAGACAATACACTTTTGAACATTTGCGTAGGTGTTGAAAATCTTGCCATACATCTCGAGCTCTCTCAGCACATATTGTTTTTAGGCTGCCATCTGCTAATGCACAGTTCCACCCTAAGAGAGATGCAGGAGTGCTACAGTCTCCAGTCTGTTCTGTTTTCAGATTTACTGTTTTATTTCTCCCAACTGACTCGGATTCTGTCATTCTTAACCCTGACTGTAGTTACAAAGTTCAAGAGACCCATTCACACCACCGCTAATTTTCAGTGACAAAGAACATTTATTGAAGGCGTATCCAGGCATTTACTTTAATGAACCAAAGCATCACTTCACTCATTGGAAGCAGATTCATTTGTCTCCGTGTCATCTGGTGCGCACAAAGAGAGGTGCTGGGCCGACCAGGAACTTTTGAAGCACTCATTTCCAGTGCATGTATCCTAAAAGCATGTTTATTAAGTTGGTGGCAAGGGAAGAAGAAAACTCTCACAGAAATAATGTGGGTAACATCTTGAGCAAAGCAAGCCATGCACATCATAGTGAAGAATGTCGGGATTTAATTATCATAGTAAATAAGGAATGATGAACATTATACTTGACTGATTTTATTCTTCACTGAAATTGTCAGCAGTCCTCTTTTTCTTACGGCTGATTTTGCTTCACTATCAAGCACATTAGCAAAATTTATAAGATGATATTTAATTCTATTTTTTTTTTTGTTAGAAAACAAATTTATAAGGGATAAATTAGGTTAAGGTTGCTATGCGGGATCCATCACTAAAATATATTGGAAGCTACAGATTTAACTCTACGAAACTGGGGAGTATGTTATCACATGCCAGCTGAAATTTATCTGCTTTGATCCTTTTTTTATATTCCTCTTCTCCCACACATCCCTTTTACTACCCCACCTTCTTCTTAGATTTTCAAGGATTTTGTTGTCATTTGCTTCTGAATAAATACTAGATTCTTCTGGCATTGTAGGCTTTGTACATCAAATTGTCGTTCATGTCACACCCGGACTTCTGTGCACCAAGCAGAGAAGTCAGAATAAGTGAGCATACACAAGGGCACAGAAATACTTCCCATATTGCCTGCAAAGCACGAAAGTGAATAAAAGAGGACCAAGAAAAGAAAATAGAGATTGGAAAATGAAAATATAAAGGGGCGTATGTTTAAAGGTGGTGCAACTAGTAGTTTTGCTTTTTTTCCAACTTGTACAGCAATCCTCTCTCTCATTCCCTGAATTGTACAAAAATGGTTTGGTAGACTGAAGTCATATGTTTTCCTTGATTTCAGTAATCAAGGTAATCCAAGGCAATCTTTTCCATTGAAAAAATAATTCTTTTTATATCTAAGCAACAGTAGTAGTTTTTGTTTCTTCTATCTATACACCAGCCAAAGATTGAAACTTCCTTTTTACAAGCTTTTAGTTGCTAGGGATATAAACTCTCTCTCCAAAGTATGACAGATGAATTCTCATTAAATGAATTATGATACTTTTCAGAGAGACTGAAAACAACTAATAGGTTTTCAAGAAAATTTTGAAAATTATCTTAATCTTGCACAAATTAAGATATTTACGCAACCTGGAATGAAATTCTACCAGAAGCAGAAGGCTAGGCCCTACTTATGATATCAAATTCTACTTTGAGAGTTTACATGCATCTTTGGTGGACATGGGATAATTTGCTGGCCTTCTGAATCTCACCTGATACAGTCATCATAGCTAAATTTTAAATACGAATAATTTTCCAGGCAACATAATATCTAGTTGGCTCCTCCTTCCATTTCCCCATAGGGAGTTGAAAAGTGTTAAACTATTCTCTTCACAATTAAATTCACAAAACACTTAAATTCTATGGCAGCCAGACACCAAGGAACAGGAAAATCATTTCATCTCATAATGTTTTAGAGCCCCTAGGCAAATGTAAACAGTATATGCTGTGATAGAGGAAGGATTTACTGCTGCTGCTAAACAGAGAATCTGCTGATTTATTTTAAATTCCAGTAGATTTTTGAGAGTAATTTATTTAATACAGAATTTTGATGGAACTTTTATTTAGGAATTTTGAACACAAGAGACCTATTTGTGTGGAAAATCATTTTAAACCAAAAAGTACAGAACCAAATCAATCTGTATTGAACTAACACTGTACTGTAATGGTGAATCACTATTGCACTCACTTTTCTGCCGGGGCATAAAAGGGGGTTTGAGTTCTCACATACCACAGCTTCTGGAATCCAGGTAACATTTAATAGGCCACCACTGGAGGTGCTGCTGATGCAAGTTTCAGCTTAGGCAGAGAAGCGTCTAAGTCACTTTTATGTTCTCACAAATATTTTACCAAGATTAATTTCATTGATTTTGATGAGAAAAACATCACTAAACTCTGCACCCAAGTGCTGTTTTAACCATTCGTTTATTCCCAGAGTGACAAAGGTTACCATTTTAAGTCAGTACATCTCTGTTGGTTTATCAAATTCATAGAAGCATTAGTAAAAATATGACTCCATGTCATGTTGCTTACTTTGACAGTAAGCACTTAGCTCTACTGGAGTGCATTCCTCTGCTGCAGCTGCACTGAGCAGATTTGGGAACAGTTTGGAAAACTAAAGGAGGATAAGTTCAGTTTCATGGCAAAGGCTGAGCCATAAATCTTCAGCACCAGTTAGCAGGGGATGTGTGCTTGTAGAAACAGCTATCCACACTCTAGATGTCTGCCTCTGTGGATATCCAAGCTTCAGCAATGGTCTGTCATCTCATGTTCTCCTTTTTGTCCTGCCCAACCCACTGGCTCCTGTTGCAATCCATGGATTAGTACTTTGGGTGGAAACCACCTCCTTTATGTCTACGTGTATGAGACAGCAGCAGCAGGCTGAGCTGGGACCAGAGCATGTGGCCATGCCACAGCACAGCTAAAGAAAATCATAAGGAGTCATAATCTTATCATCACCGTATTTGACAATTCCTCACCACTAAAAAGGTTCCTGCCTATTACACAAGCAATTAAAAATCCTTTTTGTTCTCTTCTTACCCTCCATGCTTATTCAGTAAAGCCAAGAGTAAACAGACTTGTTGAAACAAATGCATAATTTCTGAATTTCTCTGCAAAGATGCCACAGAATTCACTCCAGAATATCTGTCAAGCTGGCGTTCCCCTGAGACTGCTTTAGCTCTTTGCTCTGGCTAACTTGAAGCAAGAACTTGAAGCATATCTCAGATAACTGCTGTAGAGAATCAATTTTCAATTTCCTGCTGAACTTCTGATATATATTTAAATACTCAGTACTTCTGGCATCTGAAAAGAAACCAACAATAAAATCAAATGGTCAAACTACTCACCTGATAAGAGAAAAATATGCAATGAATCAAGCAAACAGAAGACTCAGACATGGGCCTGAAGGATAAATTTTCTCAACACCAGTATAAAATAAGTGCCACCATCTTACTGTCTTTTTGGAGAAAAATACCTAGTTACTCGATGGTAATTTTGTCTAAACCAGAATATTTCCATGGAAATCATAGTTTGGTTTAAATAATTCTATTTTTTTAGTGGAAGGTTAAAACGGATGAAGTTCATAATGAGGTTGAAATCAAAGAAAATTTTGATAGTGACTTAATTAGAAAAAAAGTTCAGTCAAAGAAGGGGAACCTCTGCTCTTACAAGCAAGACACTGGAGAAATGCTGATCTTCTTGAAGACAATGAGAGTTTTGTCATCGTTCCTGGCCAGACTTTTATCCTAATAACAGATTCTATACCTCACTGTATGTTGCTATTAGGCTATGAGTCTCTCAGCTCGGTAGTCTACAGGTTTGCCTGCTTGCCTTTATTTTTCTCAATCTGCAATGTCCTTAATAATAAACAAATAAATAAATACAAGAGCCCCCGAAGAAAATTCATGCTTAAAACAAGGCTATTATAAAGACTAATGTGAAAAGAGTCAGCAGTTTTAGCTGAGGTGTTATTTGAACAAAATTTATACAAATAGATCAGTGTTTCCCAAGAACACTAAAATGTTATCAAGTAAGAAAAAATGATTCCTTTCTCACCCTCTAGACAAACCAACAAATACATCTTATTTCATTCGGAAGGCAGAATGTTAATTATGTTCATGGATGTGAAGAAGTATTAAACTGGAATACATGAGCTAGGAATCATGACAGCAAAATAATCACAGCACCGGTGATCGTCCTGTAGTTTTTCAAGGTGTTGCTGCTTTAAGGGAACCAGAACAATAAAATGCTTCCCTTCCTCTTACCAACTGTTGTAAGACTGTTTCTGAGAATAGCTGGTGGGAAGAAAGAACAAATACTTTTCTCTGCAATGCTCTGAATGTAGGAACTTATAAAACACTTCTTTGAAGTCAGTGATTGCAAACGGAAGAAGGAAAGCCATACAAACAGTATTAAGTCTGCGTCTCAGGGAGGTTTTATTCACAGCTAACCTGCTCCTGCAGTTTGTCCAGACAGCTGACATGCTGGGAGCCTTCTCCAATTTGCAAGGAGCCATCAGCATCTTGCAAACAGAAAACAAAGAGAAATGGCAAAGAGGTATCAAATACAAGCTCATATTGATGCCACTGTTCAGGAGGGAAGCGGCAAACAAACTAATAGGCAGACTGGTGACAACTTCAGAATTTTTTGGTTTTCAGAGGTGTGAGAGTAGAACTGGAAAAATTAACTGGGTTCCAATTTTATCTTTGCTCTGTGAAAACGCATAAGCAACTATGGACAAAAGTGCCAATAATAGTAGTAGTAGTTGTAATAATAAATATGACAGGAACTGCCTGAAAAATATTAATTTACAAAGTTAGAGCTTTTCAAAACTCCTGCCAGAGGGACCTGTGAAGGCTGTTTCTTGCAGAATGACAGAACATCCTTTTTAGCAGGATTTAGACACGTCCTCCTGTGTGGTACCCCTGCAAGGCAGCACAGCAAGGCTCCATGCTTCTGTGGATCTGAGGGAAAGGATCGGCTGTGTCCAAGGACAAACACTGCCCATGCCACAGTGCCTTCCCCTCCATCTCAGTGCACCTCGACCACGGCTTTCCCTGGGTTCTCAGGTCAGATGGTGCCGGTACAAATGCAAGGAAAGGAGTGGTTCTCCATGGCCAAAAGTGAGATAACAGGAAGGAGGCCCACCAGTACTTCAGCTCAGCTTAGTTTATCCCTCATTGCATCATCTCTAAATTTTAAAACACCTTCTATGTTTTTTTGCACAAAGGACATTTGGAAAGCTGTACTCTAATTCAACTCTCATGGAAATCAGTAGTAAATCTCCCACTGCTTTAGAAGAGCTAGATCTATATCAGTGCTCTGCAAAATCCCACCCCGCTGTTGCAATGCTTTCACCTGCCTTGAAAACAGTAAGTCATACGTGTAATTTGAAAATGTCCCTCTTCAGCGAGGGGTGAAGGCACTGGCACAGGAGAAGATTCTCTGGAAGCTGTCAAATGAACATCACCATGGGCCGACTCAGCCATCTCTTCAACTGGAGAAGTATGTGGTCTGTGTATAGTAGCATGAGCTATGGAGGGGGCTTTGTGCATTACGACCGCCTTAGTCTGTAAATGGGTGGCAAAATGTGGCCCCAGCAGAGAAGGCCTTTTTGTGTCTTAGTTCAGCAGCTATTAGTGGCACATGAGGGACTGGTGGAGTTAAGAAAAGAAGCCTAATTCAAAGTCATTTGGCTCAAAGGATAATGTAACCATCCTGGCATTGCTGAGTGATTATGTATATTTGAAAGAGAGAAAAGCAAATACCCAAAGGCCTCTTGTTTACAATGTTGCAATTTCAAGAATTTGCTATATGGCAGAATGGGGTGCTGATAACACAGGAGATAATCCAATATGATAGCACTATCAGCACCTGAGGAGTAATAACTGATCTACTTCATATTTACCAAATGTACCAAGCACTCCATATTATGTTTACCTAATGATTAAAAGGAGCAGTAAATGGAATTACTTTCTTTTAATCAGTATATCAACTTGAGCAGCATAATGACATTAGTTAGGGGTGAATACAGGCTTCTAGGCCAAAAGGGCCATTTCATTGCAGCTTACTTCTAAAATCCATTGCACAGCTATTTCCATGGCAGGCCATTGTGTGATGATGGGTTCTTTATTCAAATATAGTATATCCAAAATGAAAACAAATACCCTGTTTCTGTATTTTATCATATCTACTCTCCTAGCTTGTCAGTTCACCAAAGTCTTAGCCAAGGATTCTTTGTCTTTAAGACACATTTATTAATCAGTCGTTCATGTCTACCTACTTACACAGGGATGATATATGACAGTTTCTCTCAGTTATCGTTAATAACTATTAATGACTCTGTTGTTACTATGAAGCCGCATCAACTCATAGCCTCACTTGCATGCATCTAATTATTCATTTAATTATGAAATTCAGAATGCTTCTTTTACAGGCAAACTCACTTGCTTAAAAGGGCAGGGATCTATCCATTTGATTGCTTTAAGAAATGTGCTAGATTACACTATTTAGCTGCTCTTATTGAGATGTGGAATATGTAATGCTTTTCCTTAATCCTCAAATATAAGTTATTGTCACTCCGATTGACGCTACAGCATATGAAAGTTTTAGATGCAAACAAATCCAAATTGAAAGAAGTCATGTTTTCTCAATGCTGAGAAGGTTTAACAAATTCATGTAGACACTAATAAGTATTACTAGGTTTATGTAGGGTCATGGAAAATTAGACTGGCTTTTTAAGCCATTATTACAGATTTTCTTGTTACATGTAAACTCTCTACTATTAATATAGCTTACTTTTGCTTTAGACAATGTTTGAGATTCAATGGCATGGCTCTCTTTTCATATTTTTTTTGTTCCTTTGGTAACCATGTATTTTTCTGAACTCTAAGGGTTTGGCAGGTTTTCATTTCTAACTTTAACTTGGTGGCTTCTTCCAGAAATTTGCTTTGTATCTGTTCTGCAAAGAAAGTTGTCATTCAACATAGACTGCTTATTTACCCCATTTTCCAATCAGTAATTGACGGAACATTATACGTCAACACTGCTGTAAAAATGTCTATAATAAGAAAAATACCAGTTTCCTAAAGATACAATGCTGAGTTCTGGCCTGATTAAGTACCAGTGGAGTCAGCAGTTATCAGAGTATAAAGAGGATCACCATTTGGAAGTCCACATGTAGAAATAGCATACCAAATACATGTCTTTCATTCATAAAGTATATTATTCTGTGTCTCAACACAGTATAATGAATCTGCCAATGCCCACATCTTGCTCAAAGGTAAGGAGCTCTGTGGAGGACATGTTTCACCCAGTGCAGCTTCTTGACATTAGAGGGCTCCATAATCCACGGAGTATGGCAAAAGCCAGTCTCATTTTGAAGTCAATAGAGATGACACTGGGAAGAGAATTACAGACTCCTCTTGGAGCTGTGGTTTGATGGTACTGTAAATTCAGCTTCAGAAGCCCTAGTATTAAGTCAAAAGCATCACAGCTGAAAACGTAAAGAGCAGGTCAGGTATAAAATCACTGTGCAAGTTCATATTGGTTTAGAAAGTTTGAGCAGGGCTTGATTTTACCAAGAGTAGATCACATTCTCATGGATCCCTCTCTTGTATTATGATGGATCTGATGTCATACTGGTATCATCTATCTTCCCAGGAAAGATCTGGCATATGCTGTCTATCAGGGGATCCTGTTAATGAGGCACAAATGCAAGGAGTATCCATGCCTGATACAGATTAAATCTGCATCTAAACATGGCTAATAACTCTTGCAGTAACACAGCTGCATGCCACACGTGTCATCCATCACAATCAGAGCTCTAGAAGGAGCTGTCAGGACAGCAGCGTGACATCGGGCAATGGAGCAGGAACATGCGCTCAAAAAGCCTGGGAATAGTGCATGTTCAGAAGGAAAATTCAGAAAACCTGAGACAATAAAGAAAAAACTGAGGTCAGGGCAATGGACTTGCAAGCCACTACTTGATCACCCTCTGGATCAGGATAGGGTAAAGTGTGTTTTCCAGTATCCCACCTTACATCCATAAAGATTCTCAAACTCATGCTAGAACCTGGGTTAAATATTTCTGGGTTATCTTTTGGAATAACTGACAAAATAGCATGCCTTTTCTGTCTCCTATTGCTATCAGTGTGGGTTACATATGAGATGTAGTATGGACCTGCCAAGGTCCATGCTTAGCAGCTATAGCACATACCTCTAGACCGAGATTGAATAGATACACCTAGAATAGTAGGGTATCACTCACATGACGTACTGTACGGTAGGGTACAACAGGTAGCAGTTACTATTCCTTATTTTGCAGAAATCATCATAGTTTCATTATATTATCTTATTCTGTCGTGCTGAGGAAGAAATTTCTGTGACCATCACGGAATACCACAGAGCAGAGTTTGATGGGCCTTCAAAAAGCCTCTATCTTTGCACAGAGCTGAGCATAGCTGTAAAAAATCACCTGCAGAAAATTTGCATCATGAATGTGAGAACTTTTCCTTGACATAGATAATGTAATAAGGTAATCATTGTGGAACAAGAACAAATATTTGAATGCCATTATTTCATCTTTATGGCTCAATCTATTAGCAAAAAATACTTTTAAAATATTTCAAATGGCCAAACTTCAGAAAGAGCTTTTACATATAATGTCATAGCCTTTAGAAAGTGCAATTTGTCTTTGTTGTACTTCAAAGAGCCTAATCCTAAAGATATCTTCCTAAGGAATAAATATGCTCTTCAGTTGAACTAACCCCATTCTATGGAAGATAAAAGAGGTTTTCCATGTAGTGCCTGTACAATTCCAAGCCTGCAAAAGTGAACTAGCTCCTTATTGAGGAGGCCATATATAGAGTTGTTTCATTCAAGCCATGTGCCCGTAGGGACACTCTGCCCCATCAGCCCTTCCTTCCTGCACCGCTTATATTCTGAATAAGTTGCTACTGCAGGGGCAAGGAGGTTGATTGACTTCCCAAAGGCTATAGAAGAAATCCGTATGTTGGAAATAATTAAAACTCCATTTTTCCTGTGCTCAGACATTATTTTCTATAATTAATGACTTATATATTGTTATAGCTTTCCTGGAAAATACTGAAAGAGGGTTGGATTATTTTGGTAGGGAGGGCCAGGTTGTTAGAAACACTATGATTTCTTAAAAGAAAATCAAGCACAGCTGACTAAAGAAAATCTTATGCCATGAATTTTTGGCCTTGTCGTGATAAATGGACCATGTTTTTCTCAAATGCTGCTGGCATAATTTGGTCGTGTATTTCTGGAAAATGTCTGTACAAATAATCATTTTACTACTCAAACAACAAATACAGTAAAAAGGAGGAGAAAAGTACTGTTCAGAGTATGGCCACCAGTAAAGCATGGAAAATCTCAGTATCTTTTTCAAAGTTATAGAGCTGGACACTCCAACTTTACCACTTGCAAATTGTGTATACCCAAGATAGCAGGAAAATTCCCACCATGAAAGGCAGCGTCTGCTTTTGAAGCAAACGTGTGAAATTTACACCAGCTGAAGATCCGGTACTTGTTGTTGAATATATTGAGCTTGAACCAAATCCCACTGTAACCAATTGGGAAAAAAATAAAGGAAAAAACAAAACAAAACAAAACAAACCTTCACTTCAGTGCCTTACAGACCAGAATGGCTGTGTGTGGACTTTGCGCCATGTGACATGGATCTCAGCAGTTTTCAAACCATGACCATCTGATTAATACAGATACTGACTCATTCTTGGTTTACTGAAAGATCCTGTAAGTAATACAAGTGGCATATATTTGGTCACAAAACTGCTATGAATAGCTCACCGTTTTATATATCTGAAACTAAGTGCTCTCTGAAAAATTTGGGGGTGAGAGGGAGTAAATTGTCTCTTTCACATCTGTGTCTACAGTGTATTGAGCCTGGTACCCAAATCACAGATCAATAATATTCTGGCAAGATGATTCTTCATCATGCTTCATTTTGAAATAAATTAGTGCAACACGGAGAGAGAGCTGCAGGAGGAGAGCAAATTAAAACTCAGTACTTCCTTATGGCAGTTGAAATTTTTGCTGAATTTCTAATTTTGTGTCTACATTTGATGGGTCACTGATTTAAATAAATTAAAGACATAAATCACATAAAAAGTGTAAGTGAGGGACTATTTGTTCACTTTATGGTTATAAAGTATATTTATTTCACAGTGTTTTATGGTCTCAGCTGTTGTAATAGTAAGATAGTTTCTTCCTTGGGATTTCTCTCTGCTTGGTTCCCAGAATCATAAGCTACCCATTTTATTAGATAAGGGGATCCTTGCTAGCTAGGATATAGATGACTTTCCTGCCCAAATTCCATCACACAGGAATATGCCCTGAAACACTTCCACCTGACAAGAAATGCCCTTTCTCTGATGACCCAGACATCCCAGAGGCTGCAGACTCCCATTAATCTGATTTTGGCAGCCAGTCTTATCATGGACTTTACCAGAGCACAGCTGGGTCCAAAACCAAAGTGGTGCAGCAGTTAGGGATGCTACTGTACTATGTCAAACATTGGGAAAAATCTGGCATAAATGTAATCATTGATAAGGTTTTCAGAAACCATCTGTGGCTGGAAAAGTGAGTTTACCTAGTGCTCTTCAAGAAGGCAGTGAGTGAGGTACCAGAGGCTCCAGGAGCTAGCGATGGGTGCTGACTGTTTGTACAGCTTTCCAGATCTCCTGCACAGGCACAGCCCTTTGCAGTGACCTGAACAGCCAACGGAGGAGTGCCAGACTGGGTGAAAAAGGCACAGAATTAAATATTCTAAAAATGCAGATGTGACTAACATCCTCTAGCTTGCCATACAGCCCAGTGAAGAAAGCAAACTGTCAATGACACATCTGCTCACACTTCTCCATTTATAAAAATTGAAACAAAATTTTGACAGCAATAAAACAGAAGGAGCAGTTGTGTGTTTGTATTAAAACATCATTTGGATAAACAATAACCAGTGATTGGTGTAAGGAACATCTGTGATATTATCCTGCTATTTTTGTCTGAGTCATGTCACACTGAGAAAGGCAAAGAAAGAAGAAAAAAAATAAATTAAATTATCACATGTGATGGTTCAAATTTAGCTTTGTTAAAGACATACTCCTTTTCATTTTCCAGTGCAATTCCCATAGAGTTAAGATAAAGACATCTGTCTTTTCTATGGAATCAAATAAACATTCTGGTATTTTGGTTTCACTATGAATCATGCTCCTAAAATATTGTTGTTGATTAATTTTTAATCCCAAATTGGTAAATTCCTGCTTACACAATAATGTTAACATTAAGATCCAAGCCTCTGTGAGCCCTTAATCTGAATCTCCCTTGTTAGCACTAATGGGGTTTATTTTGTCTATGAGAAAAATAATTAACTATAGCAGAAAACAAGGCTGAGATGAAAAGGACAATAGGAAAGATATGATTTTTTAAAAGCTAAAGCATGTTAGCCTGTTATTAGGTAATAACAAAGCCACTTTGGTTATTAGTATCCACTATAGAAAGACTAAGGAAATTTATTCTAGCCACAGAAAAAGCACTTCCACTGTTGTATAAAAGCAAATATTTTCTTCATGTGTATTGGGGTGGGGGGAAGGGGAAGTACTTAAAAGCATTTGTAGGACTTTCAGCTCATTATAGTTTATGTCAGGCAAGAAAGTGATAAAAGATGTTGATTTCATTAATAATTTATATAGGAGCAGTACTTATAGCCTGCTCAGCACATGCTAAATTGAAGGTCCGCAGTAATAAACAACTTATTAGAAACACAAAGCATTAGAATTGTTTAAAAGTACAGAAAACTGTTCACAACTACATGCAAATCATGAAACTCCTTTGAAGGAGTATATGTACATTTATATAAGTATCTCTTCCTCCTGGAAAGAACATCAGTTTCATCCATTTCCCTTACATCTCTTAGGGCGCACTGCCTGCTGTTCCCAAGGACCAGTGGGAGATGACCGTGTGTGGTGAAAAATGTGTTCATGCTTGGCCCCCGCTGTTCACGGCCTAGATGTTATTGCAGGTCTTTCTTTTAAAAAAATAGAAAGCATCTATTTACCACCCCCAATGGAGGTTAATAAGGAGGGAGTATCAGGGCTACACTTTTGATCTTAGTCCAGCGGTTAAAAAAAAGCAATATTTTTTGATGAAAATTTAACTGGTAGCAATATTTCTCAGCAGAAATTCGTGCAGTGAATTAAAGAAAAAAGTTCTTAGATATAGACCCAATCTTTCTATTAAGCATAACTAATCTCTGTGTCCCAATTATAAACTTTTTTCAAATGTTTTGTGTGGAGCTCTACCACTGCTTTCCCTGGATAGATTTGAGATATTAAATCATTAACATGGGAGCTGGAAATCAGGGCCAGTATCTAGTTCTGTCCCCAACTTCCACTGGAAAATTGTTCAGACCACTTACTTTATTTTATGTCTTCAGCAAAATTTCTTAGTTGACAGTGATTTATGAAGGTAACGTTTCCTACATGATAAAATTCTGAAAAGACCAGATATTGAGGTGACGTCAAAGTCACCTAAAGCTGAAACAATTAATTTAAGGCCTAATGCTGTAATGCTTGCATTGATTAGATTTCTACTACTGCTTACATTAAAGAGCTCCTTGATTTTGTGCATAGGTGATTATTATAAAAAGACTGCCTTTAAAAAACTTTCACTGTACACATTAGATCAATAACCTGTCCAAGAAGCAAGGAGCTGTGGAAATAAGTTATAGATGGAACTGTGGAGATGAATTATATGGAATAATTAAATAAAAAAGCACTATGTGTGATTGACAGAAAGAAGACATTTTTTGAATAGCCAGTCAACATTTTAATGCATTTTTTTTTAATTTTTAAAAGATACTGAAAAAAATCAAACTAGGCCTTTCTATAGCTGTATTTTTGATACATTTCTTAATTAAACCTAGTCTTAAGGGAAGGACTTGCTTATGATTCTATACCATATGCAGGACTGCTTAGAGAAGACTAGAAAAAACACCAGCAAAGATGTGAGAAAGACACCAGTACATTCCACTCTCCTGGTGCAAAAGAAGCAGAAAAGTGCCAAGAACTTAGAAAGTAATTGTAGCAGATGGCACAGGCTAGAGAAGAAGAAGAGCAGGTCAAAAGATAGAGAGAGAAGGCTGGAGCCAAATTCACCAAAGGGCCACAGGCCTGGGCCCACCACTCAGTGGCTCCAGCCTGGGGAGTCAGACCTGACCCTGATGTCCGAATCTGGTCACCTTAATAATCCAACACGACAACTCTTCACATTATTGATTTGATAGAAAATAGAACAAGTACACACTTTCATATGTCAAATTATTCTGTCAATTAGAAATGTCAGCCTTCTACATGACATACCTTTTAGAATAGAGTTTAAAATGTTAAAGAAATGCTTCTAGAAGTGTAGGCTGGTATGGCTGTAACTGTTTTATTTTGCTACTTAATGGCCTAGAACTCAGCACACAGTGCGTGTCTCAGTTTACTTTCCTGAGACAGCAATTGATAATATAAGTTAACATGGTACATGCTTTTTATTCATTTATGGGAAGCCAAAAGTGATGAAATCACACAATCTGAGTTTCATAGGCACAACAGTCGTATTTATTTAGTGTGCCCTATTTACAATGGATTTTTAAAGACTGCAATGCACATGAGTGCCATCATATTAGGATACAAGAAATTGTTCAGATTGTTTCCTGTTTCCAACTTCTGTACTGGGGAATAAAATGCTGTGTTAAAGATGTGTAGTGTGAATAATATGTGTGGTCATTCATATGTACAATTATTTTTATCGTACAAATGAATTCATTATAGAGCAATGGAAAATGCAATATTTTGGCATATTCTGTATCTAAATATGCATGCTTTGCATCTATTATATATTTATAGACAATATGCTTGTACAAATGTATGTAGTCAGTTAGAAGGGTTTATTAATCTTGGAATTACTGTGATAGTAAAAGCATTATTTCTTTAGCCTCTCTATTGTTTAATAGAAATGACAGGTAGATCAGACATTTGGAGATGAATGAAGCAGTACCAAGAACAGTTCCCTTGAAAAAAACTCAATAAACATCTACAGTTGTAAATCTAACCACTTTTCTTGGCAAAACAACATTGAAGAACTGTTACAGAATTATAAAATGTTGTAAAGTGGCCTTTTTAGGATTGAACAAGAATTTTGCACTATTCTGTTAAAGAATGATGGCTGATCACAAATCAGTTTCTCCTTTGCACTCTCTAACTTAATTCAAAGAAATGACATACTTGTAACACTGGCCACTTCTACCACTAAACATTATTTTCATCATAAATCACATGACATTTTAACCAGAGCCTGATAAACTCAGTGTGGTGGGTTGACCCTGGATGGCATGTGCCCACCAAAGCTGCACTATCACTCCCCTCCTCAACTGGACAGGGGAGAGAAAATAAAACGAAAGGCTTGTGGGTTGAGATAGGAACAGAGAGATCACTCAGCAATTACTGTCACAGGCAAAAGAGACTCAACTTGGGGAAATTAGTTTAATTTACTATGAATCAAACCAGAGTAGGCTAACAAGAATCTTAAAAACACCTTTCCCCCACCCCTCCTTTCTTCCCAGGCTTCACTCCTGATTTCTCTACCTCCTCCCCTCCGGTGATGCAGGGCACAGGGAATGGGGGTTGTGGTCAGTTCATCACATGTTGTCTCTGCTGCTCCTTCCTCCTCAGGAGGAGGACTCCTCACACTCTTCCCCTGCTCCAGCATGGGGTCCCTCCCATGGGAGACAGTCCTCCATGAACTTCTCCAATGTGAGTCCTTCCCGCTGGCTGCAGCTCTTCATGAACTGCTGTGGTGTGGGTCCCTCCCACGGGGTGCATCCTTCAGGAACAGACTGCTCCAGCGTGGGTCCTCATGGGGTCACAGATCCTGCCAGCAAACCTGCTCCAGTGTGGGCTCCACTCTCCATGGATCCACAGGTCTTGCCAGGAGCCTGCTCCAGTGCGGGCTTCCCATGGGGTCAGTCTCCTTCAGGAATTCACCTGCTCCAGCATGGGATCCTCCCTGGGATGCAGGTGGGGATCTGCTCCATTTTGAACCTCCATGGATGCAGGGGCACAGCCTGCCTCACCATGGTCTTCATCATGGGCTGCAGGGGAATCTCTGCTCTGGTGCCAGGAGCACCTCCTCTCCTCCTTCTTCAGTGACCTTGGGGTCTACAGAGTTGTTGTTCTCACATATTGTCACTCCTCTCTCCAGCTGCCGTTGCTCAGGGTTTTTTTTTTTCCCTTAAGTATGCTATCACAGAGGCACTGCAACCCCCACTGATGGGCTCAGCCTTGGCCAGCGTTGGGTGCCTTTGGAGCCAGCTGGCATTGGCTCTACCAGACCTGAGGGAAGCTTCTCACAGAAGTCACCCCTGTAGCCCTCCTGCTGCCGAACGCTTCCCACGCAAACCCAGTACACTCGGTAAGGACCAACTGCACTAGTGTAAGATCCTGCATTTAACAAGGCAGTTAGTTGGGATTACTCATAGGAATAAAAGCCGAGTAGAAAGGTATTGTAGGCTTGTATTAGGGGATGTATTATTTTCAGAAGATAAGGTGCACTATACATGCTCCTAATATAGTCTTCCATCAATGCCCAGTCTGCTAAAACAGTGAATGGAAGTGACTGATCTACAATTTGCATTCTCTTTTCAGTCCATCAACAGAACATTATTAAAACCATTGAGCCAAAACCCCATTAGAACAGCGCTCACGTATGAAACAATGCACAGGTCTGCTTGTTCCCATTTTTATGCACTGCTATAGGACTATAAATATTCATCGTAATGTAACTGAAAATTATTGAAGTGAGAAAAAAGAGAAACAGGGAAGCCATTTGCTTCAATTCATAAACAGCATCTGTTGGGAAGTTATTCATAGATTGCTTCAGGGCCTGCTGAGCAGTAAGCCCATGGAAAAGGATGCCATTGCAAGCAAATTGGCCAAAACTGCAATGGAGATGCTATTAAACATGATTCACTGACAGCCAGGGAGAATGATCAGGCACTGGGTTGTTTTATGTCTTCTTTTATCACTGGGACACAGAACTAGCCTCCAGCCAAAGTCTCACATAGTTCAAATTAGAAGAGCAACCTTGTAAGTATATTAAGGCCTAACTAGTGGCAAGAGGAAGTTGCATGAAGTGATATTATAGTGAATACAGTTGTTTATTTGCCCCTACCTGAGGCACATGTAAAACCCCCTCGTGAATCAGGGTGTCTATAACCTTTCTTACTACATATTTTTGGCCAAAAGAGGTCAAAATATCTTCTTGTAGAAAGGCAAAATTGAAATCTAACAGATAAGTGAAAAGTAACTAAGTATCCTTTAACTTCTCATTAAATTTCAAAATATATTTTGGTTGAAAAGTGACATAATGCCAAAGAGAAGTGTATCTGTGCAAATCTACAGAAGAAAGTAAGTATAAATATTTTCAAGTATAGTTTATTATTGAAAATAAAATACTCAGCTGTTATATTTTGTTTGCCTATTTACAGAGCAGAGCTACAGTAAGGCAAAAGCAGAGCTACAGTAAGGCAAAAGCAGAGCTACAGTAAGGCAAAACTGTTCATCACTTCTGAATTCAATGAAAATGGTGCTGAGATTTCAACTAATAACCTGGCCCAAAGTTTTTTACCACCTGTGGGATTTATCATATCATGAGAAATTTGAAAAATGCACTTGCAATCAATATGTGGACAAATACTTTTCCCATTTGTCCTCTTTTAGCAAATTATTTATACTTCTAATTAACTTCAGCATTTCACTGACTCTAGGTAATTAAAAGTGCAGTCCCCTTTGTAACCAGGATTCTACGTAGGTCCACGGTTCACAAGGTGAAATGTTTTCTTATGTTTTATTTGCTCTATTTTCCTGTGTTGCAACTGAGATAAACAGCAAGAAATATGAAGCTATTCAAATGATCTTTACTTTTCTTGTCTGCACCTGTTACTTCTGACTATTTTTAAATTTCTCCATAAGTTGTTTTCTCTTTTCACAAAAATCTGAGGAAAGAAGTGTTCTCCAGCTGCCTGACCTGCATGAGGTGGGAGACTTTTAAGTTGTTGGTAGGCTTTAAATCAAGCCCATAAAATTGCCTGAATTTGCGAGTGGACAATGAAATTTTCTCCTAAGCAAACATTAATCATTTGTCATTTGCTATTTACTTTTTGTTGTTGAAGTACAAACTTGCCTGTGACTCAAGTGATGGAAGGCCTGTGCACATAACAAATACTATTTTGTTTGCATGCATTTTTTGAAGAATATTTATAACTAACAAATGCATTTCCACAAATTAGGGCTGTTTCATGCTAGGGGAAAAAAAGGTAATTTAGTCACCAAGTACCCTGGAATATGATAACTAGTGGGCATCACTTACATCTACTCATTAGACTGTTTCTCAGGAAAGTTAAGTTACCTTTAAATTATTCATTTAAATGTTGGCATACTCTGAAGGAACAGTAGGAGATGTGGTAGCTATGATACATTTAAGGGGTAACAAAAGCTTAAGCACAGAGAAGCCTCCACTCAATCTTTAAATGGAAGAAAAAAACACTTTAAGAAGTTTCATCCAAATATTCTTAATATTAGCTTTTGCTGTAATAGTCCCCTTTGGTATTCATTTGCATTAAACTGTTTGTTAGAGCAGCTGAGATTTTACCAATAAGAAGTATTACTGAGAAAATATTTGTTGTCAATAAATTACATATCTGAACATCTACAAGATGTTATGCACAGCTTCAGCACTGTCCTATTCAAGATGAAGAACTATACCACATGATTAATGACATAATTAAACAGACCCTGAAAATTACAGATCAGGCAAAACTATTCAAATGTATGTGATATTATCAAATCCTCATAAGACTAAATGAGAAAATCAATGTCTGACAAGCAAAACCAGATCTTAACTTCATAGATTAATTATTCATTGCATATAACTTGCTTGCCCTTTTATCGCTCCACACCCAAATTGTGTAATCCTGTTAATTCGTGGGACACTTTGATTTTAAACACATGAGGATGTGGTCTGGCAGCTCCATGTGGAATCTAAGTGTGGGTTTTCCAGATCAGGGCCATCCTGGCCCAGGAGCTGGTTTGGGATTCACAGGTAGGCTACCAGAACAGCCTTCAGCCCAGTTCTGCCAAACTGAGTAAATCCTGTTACTGTCTCTTCTCTGTTAAGTCAAGCAATAAAATTAAGCACTCAAGTTCTTGCACATTTAAGTTCCATATTCTCCAAGGAACTGCATTTTGGGGTGAATTTATGCCTGTCCTCTTACACTTCCAGCACAAAACAGCAGAAGGCATTTGAACAAAACACTTGTACAGATATCTCTATTCATAACTCCCCAAGTGAAGCTTCAGGGACAGTTCAACTGGAATTGGAATAAATTTAGATGAATTAAAGTAATTTTAAGCGTGATCAAAAAACCTCATTCTTGTTTATGGGGGAAGATAATTATTTTTTCAAAAATGCTACTGCATATATTAGAGCTGTTAGCAACAGCTCTAATTTGTGCTGAGACCATTTATGGAGATTTCCATTCCTTTATTTATTCCTTTATTAAATAAGGGAGATGCCTTAGCAACCCCTGTCACACGCTTCTGTTCATGTATTGATTCTGCATTATTCAGTCTATGTAGGTTTTATTGTGACCATTGTCTCACATTATTTTGTAGACTCTCCAAATCAAAACCATTTGTTGGAATCCACCTGTATTTCAGGGCTTCAAATAACTTGGGACAAAAAAACACCAATCCTCAGGAGCTGTCTTGGGTATAAGAAGACTTCACCTATGGTGACTTTCCCCAAATCTTTTCCTCTCAACTCCCATTTTGTACCATGTCCACCTAAAATACCAACCAGCCCAAAGCCCAGTCACTCAGCTGAATGAACCAAATTTATAGCAAGAGGAAAACCAAACTAATATGCCAGTCAGCTTTGAAAGAGTCTTGCTTTGGCACATTTCCAGCAAAATTCTATGCTCATAAGAGGCTAGTCTTCTAAGCACAAATTATTTTATAAAAGCTATTTTTCACAGTATAATTGCAACATTTTACTACTGTAAACATTTTCAGTCATTCACCAAAATGGGTTTTGTCCCTTATGTGATACAGTTGATATTCTAAAATGATAAAACCTGGATCATCTCAGATTTCCTGTGAAGGCCACAAGTGGCTAGTGGTATGACAATCATTTTTCCTCCTGAATGTCAAAAATAACCTGTACAATAGTCCATCAAACCACTTTAAGCCACACAATGCCATAACATCACTCATAGGTCCATAACCAAGTGTGAGCCTAAAACACAGGAGCAGTTCAGTACCTATATACTCATGGAGAATGGCCTGCAAGTATCTCACCTAACCTAGATAGCTAACCAGCACATAAATTATGTGTGTAGCTGCTGATCTTTGGTCATTGTGCAACTTTCTACTCCTTCCTGTAATGAAGCTGGTGTTCAGTTATACATCCAAGTTCGATTCTACAAGCCCTGCCTCTGTTCTGTGGAGATGTGAGCTTGCTCCTCATGTATGACAAGTCATTCTAGATGCCCTGTGACCACATCAGGCCGGCTTCAAGCCTGCCTTAAGAAAAGCAAAGTAAATTAGACCAGCCTTCGACATGTGTTAGTGAAATCCCAGAACTGTCAGAGAAGATACCTCCCACAGCTGGGAATATGGGCACAGCAAACTCTCAGGTAGACAGACCCCTGAAAGGCACACAACTGTTCAGCACTGAGAAACTCTGGAAGACTCATGGGAAATCCTTTGAGTTACTTACCTCCCCTCGGAACTAACACTTTTTTTTGCCTGTTAAGGCTTTGATGCAAAAGAGAAGAGCTGTTCACCCACAATGTGAGAGAAAGTTGGATAACCACTTTTAATGGCATATGGCATGTCCATCTGTTAAGGATATGGCACGTCACACATCTGTTTTCTGGCACTGGCCTGGGAGAAAAGCTGCTCTGAGCTGCTATCAACACTATCAACTCCCTTCCTAAATAACAAGTGATGGCTTTCCCAGGAAGGGAGCATCAGGCAGTAAGCTCAAATCAGCATCCTGAGCCACACCAGTATGAATCACACAAGTGCTTGTGCCTTGTGCACACAAATTTGATGGGGCATCAGCAAACTGCAATGAGAGCAGATTTTGTCCACACAGATGTCCCATCCCTATACACATAGGAAATAGCAGAAAAGAGAATGAAAGACAACAATTCTGTTGTAAAAGCTTTGTTCACATCCAACTTTCTTGACAAGCCTGACCCAAACTCTTCTCACAAAACAAGCTGTAAGTAAAAGCAGTGGTGGCATTTTCCATACCATTTTGGTCTTCTGGTCATGCTCCGAATCTTAAAATGCTAGACCTGGGTCTGCATCATGAGATGCCTCAGCAGACAGCTGTAACCATAGTGTTACTGAAGACTCACAAAACTTAAAGGTTCCTTTCCTTAATATTCATTATCCTGCCGGGGGGGAGACTCAAAAGGCAGGACCAGGCAGTGACTAATTTTTAGGAAAAACCCACTGAGGTAACACCCAAATTTAACTAATCTCATTAGTTTTCTCCTTTTGGGGCAACTCTTCTCAGCTGTGTGATGTCAACTGAGGAAAACTATGGAACCTGAAGTCTTCCCCAGAAATTATTTACCAGGTTTAGAGGCTCTTTAGAATACTAATTTTACTCATCTAATTATATTTCTAGTTCAAACAATTATATAAATAGGAACAAAGTGAGAGTTTCATGTAGGCTGTTTGAAATACTGTTCACTCACAAAAAAAATGTAATCAATATCTCTGGGGTAGTTCAGAGAGTGAACATATAATCATAAAATACAGGAACAGAGTGTGTTAGCAGGAACAGAAAAAAATCAGAACAAATGATACGGCTTCAGCATGTAACCCAGGAAACAAAAATATCTCATTCAGCTGGCATTTTTCAAAGTGATATATGTCAATACTGTTGTTCCCTTGTAGGTTAACTAAATCTATCAAAAATGGATACAGACTAAGACTTGGTAAAACAGTCTCTTTTTACAGGTTTCTTTCTTGAGAAAGTTCAATTTCTAATATAGGAGGCCAGTAGTTAAAGAGAGTCACATATCTCTAGCCTGCTATTCTCTGCCTGACTTTGATTTTTATAAATTTGTACCATAGTATAATCAGAGCTTTCAGCACTGAAAACATACAGTCTCTTTTGTTAACACTTTAAAATTTGAAAACTCAGCAGCAGGAGGTTAAATCAAAAATTTCCTGCCTTTATTCTCTCATTCAATGGAGGAAAAAATAATAATAAAAAGAAGCTTTTTGTTAGTCAGAGAGAGCAAGCTCTTTAGGCACTGTGAACAGAACCAGTACAATGGATTTTTAAACAATGGGCTGTCAATTGTTGATCCTGAAAGGTGAAAAATGACATGAGTCTGAACAAAAAGGATTCAACTGCTTCTTCACTTCTGCTTGCAAAGGATACAGAGCATCGTACAGTTTTCTAGCACTGTTATTATGCATAAACATGAAATGGAACATCATATGCCTTTCTATTACTATTATTATGCATAAAGCTGGACATACACCACAAGCTAGTGACTGTACAGGAGATACAGGTGCAGGATTTCCCAAGGCATATGGATGACACTGTTTCCACTCCTACATGTGGAGATCTCTGTGTTTGCAGAAACTTATTCATACAGTCCATCCATGTGATAGGCAAGTACATTGTACATTAATAAAGCTTTTATTCTGCAACTCTCTGAGTCCTCATGATCCAAGTAAGAAAAGGATTTCCTCTTTCACTTAGCTACAACTCAAGGATATTCAACTTTTTCATGGAGGGATAAACTATCTCATAGATTGCTTGGACTCTGTCCATATTTGATATTATGCCAATTCACTGTCAGACCTCTGTCCTCTAAGAACATTAAGTGCAATCTGAGCTTTCTGTATAACTAAATTAACTTAAAACAAACCAAAACAAACAAACAAAAAAAAAAAAAAAAAACAAAAAAAAAAAAACACAAAACAACAAAAAAAAAACAAACCACCAAACACAAAAAAACAAACAACCCCAAAAACAAACAACCAAAAAGCAGATGGAAGAGATTGTGAAGGGCAGAGCAGTACTAGCCTTTACAGCCAAGAGCAGTTTCAGCTGCCCAGCTCTGTGGCACCCTCAAACTCTCTGTTGGCTCTAACACCCAGCAAGTGACTGGGTAAGACTCCAGGCAAAACACCACCACTAAGCTTTGTGCTGTCATACTAACAAATCCAAGGCTTGTTAGTTTAATGCTGCCTTTGGTGTTTCTCCACTCCATAACATTCACAGCAGCAACTGCAGCGTCGACTTACCCAGGGAGAGGCCAACAGATGTGATGAGTCGTGCTCACAGCTAGAAGTGCAAAGTGTTTGATCAGCTGCATGTAGATAATTAGTTCTATAATTTAAAAAGTTTCTGTTATTCCTTAACATCTATGCTAAGCTGCAACTAGAGAAATGATCCTCTAAACACCAACTGTCAGAGGAAGTTTCCATTCACAGGGACATTATTTCTAATTCAAGGAAGAACTGAAAAAAAAAAAAAATATATATAAGAATGCTCAGAAGACTCACAGGCCAACCTTACACTATTTCTGTAAATTTGAATTTAAAAAAACCCAATAGGTTGATTCCCAAATGTTGTTCAAATGATCCAGTAAGAAGTAAAGCTACAAATGTTAAGCTAGGTGGTCTTTCAAAACAAGTATTTGCACCTTTTTGTTGGAAAAATATTTAGACTACAGCTCTGAACTTCGACAGCGGTGAGCATGTGCATGCAATATTGCTCAATCAAAGGAATAGAAGTTGCACCTGCCTAATTTTTGCACACTACAGTGTATTTTAAGGATTAATACTAGCCAGCTCTGTTCACTGGTCAACTGCTAGTGGACTACAGCTACTTTCTATTTTCTAGATGAAATCAGACATTAATATCTAAAGATAAATTGCTCACAGCTCCCTTATACCAGCTCAGTGAGAATTTTATTTATGGGAAAAAAAGGGTATCCACTACAAGTCAAATTGTGGTTCCAGTTGGAAAAGAACATATAAGAACACCACCTTTTTCTGTGTCCTGAGTTCCTTTTCATACACTAGGTCACCTTATCCTGCAGACTATTATGAGAGAAATTATTTTTATCTCAGCTCCTGAGAACCAGATCAGAGGTAAGAGTGTAGTAGAAGTTACCTCCTTCACACCATCATCACATAAGCTGTTTAAGAAGTTTTAGTTTTGTGCAGATGCATTAAAGAAACAGAAGTTATTGAAGCATTAATTTGGGCCTAATTTGGCTTAGAGCCTTCATCATTATTGTCAGTGCCCATGATAGAAAGTTTGCATCTTGACTTCCAGAATACAGGGTGGAATTTTGAAAAGGGAACAGAATATATTTCTAATTATAAACTGAAAAGGTTTTATATTGGATCTTTTTGTGACAAACACAAAGGTTTATAAATATCATATTTATGGCCATTCACTAGAGCAGAACAACAATGTTAAAAGCTTACATTTCGGTTGTTATATTTTTCTAAGCCTCGCATAACTTTGCTGTATAAAAGCTTGAAAATGTTTGAATGAGACTCCTGGTATTTCTCTCCATCTTATTGACGAGAGCACTACTGTCTTTTTTTTTTTTTTTTTTTTTTTTTTTTCCAGAGCTTTTAATTCAAAGTATGCAACTCTCTTTGGAATATATAGAAATAACTGATTAAAGCACTGCCCAGTGTAGTGTATCTGACATTTAATCAACATTTACCCATTGTACTGGATCTCAATACCAACAGGAAGATAAGGACTTCTGCTCTTTTCAATTCATGCATATCTATGCAAGGTTTTAAAAAAGAGGCACAACTGAATTTCTTCTGAATTGCATTGTTTCGTGTCCAGCATAACGCATGGTGATATGAATCTGTTACTTTTGTGCATTTATGTGGAAAAGAACTTAAAAAAAGGTCAGCTTATCAGCCCATTTATGTAAATGAGAATGTTGTTATTCAAGACAACAGCAATCAAGTGTTATATAACAGAGTTCAGACTTCAGATGAGAAATGGCAAGGAAGGACTCCTGGGTTATATGCTTACACTCCTTCCCTCTCTCTAGATTTATGAATGTACTTGATCATTGCCAGGAGTATGACAAATCTCAGTCATGTAAAATGATGTCCAGGAAGGTTTGCTCAAATATAACAGGTATTTGATCAATCATCATTGCTGTTGTTCTTTCATTCATTATTCTTACTTTAGATAAAAGGATTCTAAGGCCAAAGGAACTATAACACCTCCTTGATGTCAATGAAACTCCTTATTACAGGAAAGTCAGTAAGTTTGGGGCCATTTTAAGGTATGAACTGGTCTATGGACACCAGCGGAACAGTAGCAGTATCTTTCAGGTTTGGAGAGAGTGGTGGCTGCAGATAGGTAAAGATTTTCAGTCTCTTGTAAAAATTATTTTGGAAAACAGGTGGAGAAAAAAATCATGGGATGATTTCCTCTCAATCAGGGAAATGATGCTCCGTGGAGCATGTGATTGCTTTATGCTGCTAAGTAACCTACAAATACACTTAAGAAGCAGAGGGATTAAGCATGCTGTTTGTTTTGCATTTCTTGATAGATTACCTATGATAAAGACCTTGAGATTTAGAATCGGAATGCATACTTTAAAAGTTTCCTTTGCATATACAGTGTCCTATGTATAAAGAGCAAAAAATACATTCAACCTCTATACCCTTGTTTAATAATGTAGAATGTTCCTGTTAGTTCTGTATCAGTTTCTCGTAATTAAGACATTAGATGTCTTTGTTACAGAAATATAATAAATGAACTTCTGCCTTCAAACTACCCTTATACAGTGCAGCTTTTTGCTGTAAGGGAGATGCACTGAAGTGGCTGCTGTGTCAGCAGTACTCTTTCATCATGCTGTGCCGTGCCCACTACAGAGAAGTGTGACCAGAGAGAATTCTTTCCCATTCTTCCATAAGGCACTATTAGTCTATGAGGAGAGGGATACAACTCAAGGAAAATGAGTTCTGGAGGAAATCCACAATATTTTTTTCTGAATATTTAGCAGAAAAATTATAAGTAGCAAATCCTTTTCTTACCACCATTCTTGTACTGCACTCTGGTGACTTTTATCTACAACACTTGGCAGTAACGACTAGTCTTCAGCAGCTGGTATGCAGTTAAATTATCTTCTTTGCATCTGTCCAATACATAAGTTTAATAAACATATGAGATGATGGAATTTTTAAGACTTTAACCTGGCTGCCAAGTAATAGTAGTTCTCTTATGTAATGGTCAAGAGTGCTTAGAAAGGCTATTGTTTTTAAAACATTAATGACATCCCAAGGCTACTGCAGCAGTCACCCTATGTATTAATATAAATATTTCAAGGATCCTAAGTACAGTCAAGCTCTCTTGAAACCAAATAGATTGACTTCATTTGAACTTAAACTTATGCTTAGAGCTATGCATACGTTTAAGTGTTCTGCTGAATGGCATTTTTCTTCAAAGAACAGCCCTGTTAACTTCAATAAGACTATTTATATGATCATGTTCTCCTAGTCTTAAAGTATAAATTTACAATCCATTAATCACAACCCCAAGCCTATGAAATACCATTATAATGAATTTATTTAATAAAGTTCACCTTTACTCAGTTCTAAGCCCGATCATATATCTGTAAGGAATCTCAAGAACATAGAACTGCAATACTTAAAGGGCACTGACTATGGAATTTTAGAATCTCCATCCATAAATTGGATTTTGCCTCCTTTTATTTGCCAGGGTATTTAAAGGAGGTCTTGATGCCATTTCAAATATGGTTTTGCATCCAAACAAAGGTATTTGGGAGCAACACATCACTGTTAGCTGCTACTAAAACAGTGGAAGAAAACAGTCTAGAAAAGCAGAATCGCTTTTCAGCCTTTTTATAAAACACATAAGGCAAATTGTGTATCAAAGCTCTCCCTGAATTATGCTTAAAAATCAATTTTATTAATATTAAATAAGCTATACGACACATTTTGACTAAGCAAAGGCTTTCAGTTTTTCTGTGAGTGATAGCATCCCTTTATTCTCAGTCTGTGCAGTGAGATCCTTTGAAAGGGCATTGCCATTTTCAGGTGGCCATCTTGGGAAAGGGAACATTGTTCCTGATCGAGGGCGCAACTAAACCTGGCCAGAAAGAGGTGTCAGGGAATACAGCATGTGGTGAGCAGGAAGGAGCTGTGCACAGCAGGGCACCGGGATCCTGCAGCACACAAGGAGACCAGGATCACTGGGAGCAGCCAGCCGGGCCTCAGGAGTTACAGCAGGGCCAGAAGCGAAGAGGCAGCGCCTGCTGCAGCTCAGAAAGTCACTTGGTTTTTTTGCCTGGATGCAAAGACTCACCAAAGATATGGTGGAAGTGGGAGGGAGGAGATTTTATTAATATTTAGTCTGGTGTAGTCACCTTCAGATTTATTTATGTACCAAACTAACACGTCTCCTGAAATGAAACAGCAAAAAAATATGTATGTCAAGTTTCATCTTGGAGTTTATATGACGTATATTGTATCAAAGCCTAAGGCAGTGGGGGAGAGGGGAAGGTATAGAGAGATTCTTATCCCTGGGGATTCTGTGCAAACACTGGAAAGGGGTGGGTGCCCCTGCAGAGCAGATCTGAAATGCAAGATACATTCATCATGCTGTTTTTTCTCTTGTATAAAAAATTAAGGAAATAAGAAGGTGGACCAGTGAGAAATCCACCTTTCATGTTGGACTTTGTGCTGAAAAAATTACATCTCATCCTTCCACTTATTTTCCTTCATTAGAAAAGGGAAGATATTGTTTTTCCCTTTCAGTGTAAGAATTCTTCATTTGCTATTTTGTGACCCAGCCTTCAGCCGCTCTTGCTAATAGCAGTGAGATTTGGACAGGCAGCTGGAAGACTTGAAGGATACCAGCTGATTCATGAAAACTAAAGAGGGAGCAAGAGGAAGAGGAAACAGATGGGTGTAGGATGGGGATATAACCTCCTTAAGCAGCACAGATGCCCCAGAAGAGAATATGTGTCTGCAGCCTTACACCCAGTTGTGGGGAGTCAGATAATATTTGTAGCAGGAGTGGAAGGAGTAATCATAGATACAGGCATCTGAGTCTCTTAAATTCTTCTGGCAGTCCTTTGATAAATTCTACTCTCACTGCTGTGGGGTTTGCATTTTGCAAAGTAATTCTGGCTTTACAGTGAGGTAACAGACCCAAAACCATCTGTATGTTGAGATGACATTGTTTGTGAATGATTTGAGATTTTCAAATGGATTTGGGCATTTAATTTGTTTGAAAATCTAGATATTGACATGCTAGGAAGTTGTTTGTTGATTTCCAGGGTGCTAAGATTTCATCTACGGCTTCACAACTATTGTTCTAACACAAAATTATTTTTCTGTGTCTGGGAACACTAAACTGTTTTCTTGGCCTATATCTAAATAATAGCAGCACCTGTCAAATTAATTTCTAAGAATGTTAACTGTTATGGTGTTAATCTTTTTAGAATAATATATGATTTACTCTAGAGTTTAACCCCTAGTGAGATTAAAATAAATAAAGACGTGATGATTAAGTATCTAGAACATTGGCAGATTTTCATATAACTTTCTCCTACTAAAACCAATATAGCTGCTCATCCTCTCAACTTACAGTAAGTTAAAAGGTATAATGGAGCAAAGAGAGGAAGTTGTTAGGTCAAAATATTACATAAAGTAGATAAGCACAGAGAAAAACAAGAAAAGGCAGTCTCCTAAGAAAAGTCAGAACAAGGAACAAAAGCCTAATAATTTACAAGCCTGCTTCTAAAAACAGACACTGCAAAGTGTTTTCATTGTATTTTAGGCAACATTTCCTACTTTTCATTGAAAAATGAAGAAAAGAAAAGTATACTTTGCTATTGCATCTATCAGCAGTGCTTGTAATATTCATCTATGTGACCTGGCACTGTGATAGAGAGAAATGAATTAAGGTACTGGTGGAAAAGGAGGGGTAGGAATATCTGAGCGGGTATTGCACTTTGCTAGCAGCAGTGAGCTGTTCATATTGCATTTTGGTTTTGTAGATTGAAATAATTGGCAGGGTGCTCAGAGCAGGTGGATGGTTATTTCTAGTCTAGTCTATTCTGCTCTAGATCAAAACTAATAAATAAAGTAGAAAATGCACTCAGCCTCTGGGTCCTTGGATTGGCTTTGGTTTTATTACTTATGTACTACCTGCAGCCTCAACTATTTGCTTAGTTTTGGTCTGTAATGAATTGCTATTTTCATTTATGGCTGTAAGCATGACAGAAATCATTACATCATGCCTTATATGAAGAAACCTTTTTTAATTTCATCCTGCTTCAGTGACTATATTCAGGCTATTGTGCAGCATAATCATCTCTTATTACCACACGTTGCACTTCAGAAAAAGCAAAGCAGAAGTGCCCTTTAAACTGAAATAAAGTTCTTCCTCAACTGTTTTCAACATCTGAGGCAAGCTTGTTTTTTGTCTGATTTTCTTTCTCAAGACCTGCCCCTCTTGTTATGAGTATTGCTCAGTTGAACAGCTCTATCATTAGACTTTACAGAAAGGCATGCAAGAGCATCTGGGCAGGACTTAGCACCATGTGCCTCTGAGACAAGGAGTGAAAAATGTCACCGGCTGGATCCCAGACTGCTGACAAAGCAGGCAGTGGCTGGGGGAGGCAAACAGAAGCAATTCAGTAAATGATACGCGGTCCCTGGAGTGATGTATTCTGAAGTTAGAAAGAAAAGAAAAAGCAATCAGGAAATGCATTTACCATGGCTGCTAACACTATTCCAACTCATCATGAAAAAGGGAAAATCTCTCATTTAATATGTAGCAGTGAAAAGTATCATCCCCATTTGGCAGTCAGAAAAAGTCTATTAATAATACTTCCTACTAAATAGCTTATCTAAATTGCTCTAGCTGCTTTTTAAAGCTGATATTATTGGCCCCAATAAAAGAACTGCTGAACTGAGGTCCAGATATGCAGACTTTCTAAGACTGCAGTCCCTGGTTCCTGAAAAATCAACTTCAAGTGATTCTATTTTGTCTGTGCTGCAAGATGAATTCTGGGTTTGGGAGTGGATTTGGGCAAATTCATCCATGGGGTCGTTATGCCTTCTGGCACAGGTAAGTTGAAGATGTCTGTATTCATCTTGGGAAGATATGGATTTGAAATCTGAAGAGGACTGGACTTGTGTTCACTGGTGCTTCTTCCAGCCATGGGAATGAACACATGCTCAGATCCCCTCCAGGTCTGTCCCTCTCTAGAGAACTCCACACATGGACACTTAGTGTGGCCATCAATGATGATGGACAAGGCTGGTCTTGAGATTGAGGTTGAACCTAGTGTAGACAGATAACATAGAAACTCAAAAAATATTGCATTGGGAGGAAAAAAAAAGAGCCCTTTTTGATTATATTTATCCTATATAAAACACACCTGCCCTTCAAAGGCACAGAACTTCTTGGGCAGAAGAAAGAGTGACCAAGGAAGTTGACATTTCCATTAGATGGAGAAATAGTACATTATGATGCTCTTGTCTAGTATACAGGTACTGAATTTTCTCTCTTTAAATAGCCATATAAATCTAGTGGCAAATGCAGGCAGTTTGTCAATGAATGAATAACCACCAAAGTAGTGCACCATCTCACCATCTTTCAGCAGCTATTACACATGAGAAGTATTTTTCAGAAGAGACTGGCAAATATATGTAGGCTGAAGCTTTCAAAATAAACTAAGGGAAGCTTTACCCTTTCATTTCTAAATTAACAAACTAATGTTCGAACACAGCTTTTAAAAAGGTTAAATATTTCCCATTAAAAATTCCTCTATATTGTAACTCTATGTTAAATCATGCATGCCAAAAAAAAGTTGCTCTGAATTCCTAGTACACATTGTTGCTTCTTGCTCATCGAGAACATGACATTGCACTGTGTTGTTAAAAGTAGTTTACAGTATGGCAATTGATGCCAGAGAGGCTTGGCATTGAATAGAGTACTCTTTAAAGACTCGGCACTTTAGCAAAATGACAGATATTTGAAAACAATATCAGCTTAATTTCCCTTTCTGCTCCATGTAAAAAGGCTGTAAAGTGTTAGGTTTTTTTCCAGTAATATGCTTAATTGCTTAATTTGATTGATGTAGATGAGTGAACAAAGGGCAAGGCAATGGAAAAACAGACCATTATCTTTATTTGTTAGCATATTTTTATTTTGTGTAAATATTAGGTTTTGATTTTATTCAGGTTCTTATGCTAGAGAACATTTTTCAAAAGCAAACAATTTTTACTAACAAAAGACTTGTCATCAGAAATTTCACTCCCCAAAGGTAAAGTGGAACCAACTTAACCAGCTAAATATTACAGGAATCTAAGTGAAATCATAAGCAAGAGACTGACTGCAAAATGAGCAATGTGTTGGAGACTGTTATCCTCCTGGTCCCAGCAGCTGAGAAGACACTGCTCTCATTTTGGTTTGACACTTTCCAGCATGTCAAATAGCAAATTAATAGTTTGTTTGTTGAGCTGATCCTCAGTGGCTAAATTTTACTGAACTGCAAGATTCACTTTGTCAAGCAGTTCTTCTTTTGGTAACTGTGCTGTGCTTCATTTAGCAAAAACATAGAGCACAGTGAATTATGCCTATTGTGATAACAGGCATTTGGCTTTCAGATTTTGATTGTGCCATTAAAAAAATGTGGAAAGACTGTTACTCAGAAAGAAGGTCTTGATAAACATTATGCTGGAAGAGTTAGAAGTAGTGTGGGTAAAAGGACATTCATAAAATTTGGCTTAATTATTGACTGAAGAAAAATGTTTTTGTCCCAGGAATATCAGTATCATAGGATGATGGTTCTAAAGTAAATGCATGTTCTTTCCTGTTCACTGTGGCATTGCTTTAATTTCACAACTCACTAGCCCAAGCATCACCTGAGTTCCTAAAGAATTGAATAATTGATCCATAATTAATGGATGCACAGAGCAGGAAAACAGGAGCAGGATTCTAGTTAATACAACAGTCAACTATGGGGAATGAGGCTGTGTACCTAACTCTGTGAAATTGTTTTATTAACTTTTATTAAATCTACATGGCCATATGTTGAAAGACACTTTTAAGGGCAAAAGTAATTCAAAAATATATTGTGTGCATATGCCAAATTATTTTTTATGAAGAATAACCTAAGAAGTTCAGTAAATGCACATGGAATTGTGTGCATGATGATTCAAATTCACTCCATGGCCAAGGTAATCATGAGCTTTTCTTTGTACAGATGGAATAAACTGAACAGGCAACACTTTCACATTGAAGCACACACAAGATATCTCAAAGCTTATATGAAAAAGAAAATTTCAGCAGAGAGGCTTCCATCCTGCTCTCATCTTTTCCCCAAAGTTTGATTTACACTGTCAAAGGAGAAAGAGTCCTTGTTACTTGGCCTCTGGACATATTATAGTATTACAAGTAACCTTCCTTGCTTCCTGGGCTTGTGGAGGAGAGGACCTCCTTGCTTCCAACCAGACCATTGTGTCAAGAAAGATTGATTCAAAGGCTTCCCATATTCTGGATTTTCCCTGTTACCATCCTCATGCTAACATTATGCACCCACATGCATATGTGCTCCATGAGTATGGGCATGTACTCTGCAATTAGCTCAAGTTTAAAAGACTCAGGTTACCATAACACCCAGCAATAAGATATGAACAGATGGCATTTATAAATGCACAGAGACTAGAAGGTAATCCTCTAAAGTTTATTTCTGTAAGCCTTTCAGAGTCATATGAAAATGATAGAGAATATTAATCCATTGATCTGCTGAACAAGAGAAACAGAGAAATCTGGCTTGTCTGAGTATTTTTGTCTCTTAATGTGACTTTCAGCAAATGAAAACATGTATAGAAACCTATATAGTTTGGTTATCAGTTCAGTCTATAGTACTTGTTTTGAAACACTGGCTACTGACCTGATGGCTATCATTCAGCTTCAAGCTGGTCTCGTATCTTATTTCTTTGAGCATGATTGAAATGATCCCAAGAAGAAGAACTTCAGAGAGCTTAATGGGGATCTCCCTATCCTGCAAGGCACCAAACACCTCCTGCATGATTGCTATGTACTTTGGAAATCAGCCAGCAATATGCAATTGGAGAACATGAATTAAGTTAAGAGGCATGTACTTTTAGAGAACAGATTGAAAACAAGTGTCCTGTCCAGCTTTAAGCACTGCAAATTTCTGAAAGCCTCAAGCTAACAGCAGTTTTCAGAACTGGAATCTAAAATAAAGACTCAATTTCCCATGTACAGCAGATGGAACTAAATGACAGAATGTGGATAAATATAGAGGACTAAAAAATATAATATCTAGTTAAAGCAAATAAATCAGCATGCTCATGCATAGAAATCATCAACCATCCAAGGAAAGGTACCCACCAGAAGGGGCTGACCAGCATTAGCAAGCTCCTCCTGAGTTCAAGTTGTGTCCCCTCAGAAAAACAAGCAAGTTGTTAGGCACTTGCCAAGCATCTGCATAAGGAATACTCCTAAGACACCTGGTTTGTGGTCATGAGTGTTAGGATGACATACCTGAAAAGTAGAAGACTTCAGACAGGCAGATTTTCTGTTCATTGACTGATGATAAAGTTGGATCACATGTATGTGTAGCATGCGAGATATTTTGAAATTAATTGGTGAGCATGTCAGCTAGAAGACATTAGGACTAATGTTAGTGCACTTGACCAAGATTTACAGTGGTGTAGTTCCTAACTGATCTGTGGAGAAAAGTACCTCCAAAACAGGGAAAGGCACTTTGCCTTTTCCTGGCCTAGAAGCCTACATCAAATTTCATCTCCAAGCTTCTTGAAAACTGGTGGATTAAGATTGGATTTTTTTGCTCCATGCTTTTTGTTGATACTAAAATTCAGCAGTAGATAGAATCTAAATGCAGCCTAACTTCAGAATGAATCTGCCTTATTTAAAAGAATGTGCCAGCACTTGTCCATTCAACTGAGGCATAAAGATGCAAAGTAATTAACATAAACACAAGTATCACAACGTTATGGAGATGGATTCCTGTCAGGTGGGTGTACACTGTTTCAGCGTGGATAGCCAGATGCTCTAGTCATTCTATTAAAGGACCTAGAACATTTATAATGATTAATCACATTTCTAAAGCAGTAATGTATGCTACCATCTGTTTAATTAAATCTCATACTTCCAGACATACGCCAGTCAGCTCACAGGGGTCAAACATTAATTCCCCCATTTTTGTATCAGGGAACAATTGGCTTACACCATTGTACTTTTTATTCAGTCCTTCTGGTTTTAGGTACTAACCACTAATAGAGATATGACTGACAGCATGACAGGAGGCAAAACTATTTTAAAATGTAGAGATCTGACCTCAGATCTTGTCTTCTCTATAATTACTCTAAAGTTTTTAAGCACCCATTACTTTGTACTTGAGACAGCTGTAGGTATCCTACCCTAAAGTGAACTAAAAGAACAAACTCAACAGGTTATGAAAAAACTAAACTGCTCTAGAAACATTTGCTTGCTTCTGCACATGCTTGAGTTCACATGCCCAGAGGCTTCTATCTCATTCAGTGTAAAAAAGGGTTTTGCCAGGGTTGTATGTATCATCCAATCCTGTCTGTTGCATGAGATTTGTCACTATGAATTTTGGGTTGTCTTATATGTGCCTAAAGCCTTTTTCACTCATTTCCTTGTACTGATTAAGCTCTTGGTTAAAAATGCTCAGAAAAAGTAGCCTTAGTGATTTTGAAGATTATTATCTCTTACATTCATTTTGTAGAGATACTGAAGTATTGCATTTAATGTAAACCACTGAAGCATGCTTTATATTTCAGATTGAACTTTAAATACTACATCTCATACAGATTTTCACTTTATTACCATTGCTACTGTGTGCTTTTTTCTTTGTTTGTTTTAATAGAGGAGTTGCTGAACTGGCAAAATCTTCCATGATGCATTATCTCAGGAGCATTCCTGCCCTCCAAATTGTACAAGCTGTTTGAATTCCACCTGCTGCCTTTCACAAGGAATGTGCTGCTAACCCTATCATTCAGCTAGAAAAAATGATTATTTCAGTTGCATAGATTCTTCTCCAAAGTCAGACAGATTGTTCTAAAACATAACTATTTCCTCAAATAATGCCTGATCCTAGAGTACATGTCAAATTTCTTACACAGAGTAGCTGCTGAATCCACTATATAGACAAAAAGAGGAACTATTTCAATATTGTGTACTTGCTATTAAGATACATCCATTTCTTACCAAGATAGCACTCTCACAAATTGGCCTGGTTGCCTGAAGGAAAATTATTGTGTTTATCTGCATTTATGAACTTGATGGCCGGTTTACATTACAGTGACATTCAAGCAGGTTTATTGCCTAGATATTTTAGTCAAATCTTCATACCGTTCAGTGCTTGGTCATTTCGTTAAATCTTTCTTGAATTTAAACTTTAAATTCAAACTGTTTATTGAAGGAGGATGATAACTTATGATAAATTCTAGTGAGGTGCTTACTGGCAAATATTTCGCCTATCTTCATGAGATGTGGGAGCCTGTTTCTTTTCTTGTGTCTGATTTCTGTTTGGTTATGTCAGTATTTAGGAGAATTGACTTTCCTAGAGTAGGTCTGATCATTCTACCCAACAATGGCCAGATGCAGAAGACAACATAAGAAAACACTTCTGGGGAAGAGTCTTGGAATAATCTGAACACTAAACTTTTCACTGGCTGTCATCATTAGGTACTCAGTGCAGGCATTGCTTATAACTTCTGCAACATTAGTCTTGAGAAATATTCTTTCTGCACACAGAAGTGAACTATTATGTAAATCTCCTTAAAAATATTTCTAAAAGTCACACTAAGTAAGATGTTCAGCCATCTAAAAATATCTGCAAGGCTGAACAGTTCCTCAGTCAGACCTTCACACCCTGTTCTGATGTCTACAATTACTTCTGAGCTTGCAGTAGATGCACTAGCTCCGTGCTGGCTGGAGAATGTATTTAACATCACAGTGTGCAGGCTGAAACTCTATTTGGGGCAGAATAGGTAAGATCCTAATAAGGCTTTGAAGCCAGATGTCCTTGAGAGCCTTCCAAGATGCACAGAGATGACAGCACTCTTTATTTATCCAAGTATCACCATTACCAGATTCATTCTTTTATGTCATCTGAAATTTAACATTGTGACACACTGTGGAGCCTTGTCAAGGGAATGCATCTAATTATCATTGTCAGAGGAGAGGATTCTTCATGGCAGAAGAAACCTCATATGTGCTTTGGACACTGAAAGAGTAGAAGAGTTTAAAAACTATCAGATTATATAGATTAATGGGTCTGAATGACAGAAGAGGGTTCTGTCAAAATGTAGTTGGATTTGGTCTCCCCTGTAGGTTCCAGTTTGGTTTGATTGTTTCCAAAGGGGACATCAAGTCCTGTTGGATTTTTTTACAGAAACAAGCAGCTTGCATATAGATCTTGTAATCATTGCTTCCTGTGCAATCTGTTTGGCAAATATCCCCTTAAATAAAGGGACCTCTTTAAATGATTCCCATTATACATATTTTAATCATAGAAACACTTATTACAGAAAAAAAAATATCTATGATTCATTTCTCAAAGGGGTCAGCATCCACCCAAAAGTCACTAGATAAAACAAGTATGCACAATTAATTGTTTAGTCACAAAACTTGGACATGAGAACTGCATGTGTCAAGGTGTAAAACGTTACATCTAGTATAATTCCATCTCTGATAGATTGTCTCAGACAAGGATAAAATAGAAGCATTGCTCTTACTGAAGTATCAAATGTTGATGATTACTACAGGTGAAATGCAGGACTAGACTGAAGACAGTGTGATGTGCCAAGGCAGTGTCTGTTCTGAACTGAATTGTTTGATTAAGCAGGCCAAAAATAAGCAGGTAATTTTTAGAGCTAACTTCAGAAACATTGCAAACTGAAGTCAGAAAAAAAAAAATCTGCTTTCAACTTCTCTGGAACCAAGATTTTACCCCAAGTAACCAGTTAGTCTTGAGTTTCTCATATATGACTCTTAGAGTTGGGCATTCTGACTATAAACAATAACCAGTATAGACATATATTAAATGAAACCAAATAGATTTATCATAATATGAAATTTTGGAACATTACAGGGCTTTAATCTCTCTGACACATCTGAGTTGGCACCTTATTTTGTTTCTTCTTGAACAGATGGTGACATTACAGTCACCACAAACACTGAAGAAAAATTGCAAGAAAAAACAAATACTTTTACACAAAAAATTTAGAGTTTGTGTGATGAAAAACATTGTTGATGCAGTCTAACACTCCTTTTTGAAGCCTGTCCATATTTAAAACCTAAATACCAGGCAGAATACACAGTTTCAAAGCCTAATAAGCCAAGTACCAATGAGTTATTGGAAGCAGTTGAAAGTAAACATCCTTAAAAAGTTATGCTAACAGAATTAAGATTTCATCATTTCATTTCCTAACATTTAATGATTTTTAGAGTCCACCTATAAGGAGAGACTAAAATAGCATCTGGATGAGACTAGAGCCCAATCATCTTATTGTCCTGAAGTTTCTTCCAGAAAAGGTGCTGGAACAATAAAACCCCTCCACAATCTCATGTAGATCCAGAGATAAAATCCTTTAGAAGGAAATAGTTCATAACCCATGATCTGAAAAAGGTCCCTTATGGATTATAAATTTAGAAGTTTGTCTACATGGATGCGTAAGCTCCTAAACTGTCAGTGTAAACCATGGGGCTGTGCCCCACACAACAGGATGGGTTGTGTCCTGCCTGACCAAGAGGTCACTGTGCCCAGCTTTTAACTTGACACATTGATGGTAGATGTCACTATTGTGGGGATAACTGGATGGCTTGTGATAAACCATCAGACTCAATACTTTTCTCTTTGGTCTATTAGATAACCTGAGATGGGTTCACTTAATGCACTGACTTGGAAATTGAGTAGTTTTAAGAGTCTTTTGTAAGATTTTCTGTTGTCCTTGCAAATAGAATGAAAACACATGTTAACTAGGATCAGGAAGAGAGCCGGACAGTCTAAGTGCACTTGCAATCCAATTTTAATCCCCCTAGATGACTGTTGAATCCTCCACTGACTGTTTTGGACTTATACACATATAAACCTGCAACTACCAGGTTGCCCCATCCAGTAAGAAAAACCCCAGTGTGGAAGCTACAGCTTAGCTGAGCTCTGAAGATGAACAGGTATTTGCTCTTGGTTTTCCCAACAGATAGCCCAATTGTATTTAGCTGTTAGAGTTGGTATTATTGTCCTCAGCTATGCCCTGGCAGGAGGACCTGTTTAGATGTTACAGCTAGAACATAGTCAGTCATGGGACTGCAGCCAAATATATTTACAGCTATTAGTTTTGATTGCTCTATGATACAGATCAACGGAAAGGATTTAATATATAAAACCTACTATTATACAAAATAGCAATCCTGCTCTGCATCCCATCAGGGCTGAAACTCACATAGGTAAAATAATTGCAGTATCTTCAGATCAAGAACCATTCAAAACAATAGTGAACATCATAATAGGAAATACATAATAGGGAAGTACTAGCGAATGTAAGCAAATTAAATAAAACACCTCTGGGCTGAAAAACAAGAAGAGAAAAACTGTAAACTATTACAGCATTGGATTAAAATACAAAGTTGATCAGGTGATGGTCAGGAAAAAAAAAAATGTGTGTAAGAAAAAGCCCCATTTGTTACTGTTCAACAGCTGAAGCAGTGCTTTTATCCCCCAATAACAGCTCAAAACAATTGCTAGTAGCGTTCTCTACAGCTGGAAGGATTATCTGACTCTTACACAATTCCTGTTACTCAGGTTCATTTCTGAGAGATGTGGTTCATAAACTTACAGTGATTGGTAGTATTTTTGGGATTGCTTTAATGTAAAATTCACTGCTAACATGATTACATTCTGATCATCTGCTAATGGAAAGTCTGAGTTACTCAACAAAAGTACAGTTTGCTTACGGTTCAAGGCTCCAAGGGAGGTTGTAGTAGCTATTGGACTTGGAGGGAATTAGATGCATTTACCAGCTCTGGAGAGTTTCCAGACTTTATCACTGAAGGCTGTTGGAAACACTCCTAAGAGCATCTGGAATTTATAACAATATTTTCCAGACGTTTGTTGTAGTTCATGATCCTTGGGCAATTTCCAAAGAACCTGGGCAATTTTACAGTTATTAGAAAATAGTGCAAAAGCCAGTGGCTGAAATTCATTTCCCTTAAATTGCAGGATTAAAAATCTCAAGAAAGAGTCAAAGGAGTATGAACTTGGCATACAACAAAATTTAGAGGTCCACCTGTGAACTGCTATGGTTGTGTTTTACACAAACCTGGTTCCATTTGAATAAAATGGGCATCATCAGTATTTTAGTGACTTGAGTCATACTCATGTGCCTCCTTATCTATCCTTCCACTGGGACTTTCTGTGGGGTGTTTCACATTCTGCTTATAACAAATAGTAGGAGAAAATCCTATTTAATAACACATTTTAAGAACTTGTATGCAATATCTTGAAATCAATAGAACTGCAGTGGCTCAGTAGCCCTCAGGGCACACTATGAAGCTATTATCACAAACTGTGAGATCTTATTTCAGTTCCACTTGGCCAGATAGCAATCGTTCCTATTTCATGGTATAAAAATATACTATTTAACATTGATCTTTAAATCAGGGATTATTTAGAGGGACATCAGGGCAGGATAAATTGGTATAAATAACATGGTAGCTCACCTGACAGAAAAACTAGCCTGTAGCCTGTAACCTCTGCTTAACACTGTTTTTTCAAAGTAGAAGAGGTTCAAGAATAAAATTTTAAAAAAAATGAGTATCAGATAGACTTTCATATTACCAAATACCCTGGATGACTAGTGATGGAAACTGAGATGGTAGGCAGCGCTACACTTAGAGTCAGTTTTTCAAATACTCAGGTGTTTTAAGACTATATCCCTGAATTCCTAAAATGTGACATAATCTAGTAATGCAGTCTGACCTATATCTTGGTGTCTACAGAAAACCTATTCATTGTTAAACTGCAGAGTATTGATGCAAAGTGCTGCTCTAGATAATTATCCTTTTGGATACAATTGTAGGAGTTTTACAAGGGTTAATCAGATGGGTAGATGCAAATAGTTACATACAAATCACCCAGAAATTTATGTAGATACAAAATTAAAATGCCAGGAAATCCACCTAAGCTAGATACATGCTTTCTCCCTTAAATCTATGGTTCTGATATTTCCCTATGTGGGCAAGACTGAGAATTTCTGTCTTATCCCATGTGAAGAATGTCTACATGTGATAAAAATCCTCCTCCAGATTAACATCTTAGATATTTCATTCATACTGCCCCTTCCTTTCTTAAAAAAGAAAGCTTAGAACTGAAAGAAACACTGCCCTCTTCCTACAATTAGGAAAGCAGGCTCTCTCAGACTTTTTAAGCTGCAGGGACTGCATTATATCATCTATAATTTACCTAGGAAGATGGACTAAACAAGGAGATAAGGTCTTTGAAGCATGATTAATTTACAGAGGCCTTCCCACTACAATATGAACCACTATCCAGAAACATAAGCACGAATCTTGATTTATTTTTGATACAAGAATGACTATAGCAGTAGGAACAGTGGTTATTTGAGCTACTGTATCTGTATCAGTCTTCCCAAGTAGAAAGGTTATAACACTGTACCTCTTCAAACCATTATGCAATAATAGGGCACTCTTGCAGTACCAGATGGCTTTGACCATGTAAGTTCCTTTGTGTAGAGAGATCAGGAAGTGACACATTTGTGTCTCAGTTGCCTGGACTCTTCAAATTCAGCTCACACAATGTCCTCCCTTTCTGTATTCAGTCCTAACACCCCAACCTGTCATATTCTTGTCTTCCATTTTTCTTCACTGTCCCTGTGACCGACACGACATCTTGCTTATTCAAGTTTTGAGTAATATGGAAAAGCAAGGAATTCACTAGAAATTGTATCCATTTTGCTGTACCATGTCTGCCTCACGTATCTGGTTGGTACATCTGCAAAACATCTGCTTAACAATTCCCCTCTCTGCTCTCCAGTTCCAGACAGACTTTAGAAATGTTCATCATAGAATCGTAGAGTACCAGGTTGGAAGGGACCACAAGGATTACCTGGTCCAACCTTTCTTGGCAGAAGCACAGTCTAGACAAGATGGCCCAGCACCCTTTCCAGTTGAATCTTAAAAGTGTCCAATGTTGGGGAATCTACAGCTTCCCTGGGGAGATTATTCCAGTGGCTGATTTTTCTCACTGCAAAAAATTTTCCTCTTGTGTCCAATTGTAATATCCCCAGGAGTAACTTCTCTTCTCAAGGCTGAACATACCCAATTCCCTCAGCCTTTCCTCATACAGCAGGCTTCCCAGTCCCTTGATCTTTGTGGCCCTCCTCTGGACCTCCAGCCTGTCTACATCTTTTTTTGTACACGTCTTTTTTTATGTTGTACCAAAGCATCAAATTTATACTCTGTCTTACCTGCCATATCTTCACTCTACAGAAAACACTGAACATGTTGCTGTTGTAGAACTTCGCTTCACTTTTCAGAAGCATCTTTCTGTTAGATCTCTGATAGCTGTCAGAATGTATTGCTTTCTTGCCTGACATTTGCATGGGTGTTCCATCAAATATTCCCTTCTACAGCAATCTAGCTGTCCAGATAAGTGAAATTCTCCTTTTTTCAGCTCTTTTCCTGCAAACATTACTCTTCCGTCTTTCTATATTCCTCCCACATTCATCAGCTTTGATTTGGAACTACATACACACAGACTGTATACACAAATACAAAGATGCTATAGAAACAACTGAAGAAATCTAGGTGCCTCTCAAAGCATAATCAGAGTTAGACTAGGAAATATAATGTCTCTTTTATCATTACTGTTTTAAGCATCGTTGTTAATGTCACCACTGCATGTGCCTCTTCTAGAAGACGGAAATGCTGAGTTTCTTGCATGCAAGATTGTCCCAGAAATGCCATCACTTAAGTTTCACAAGTAATACAAGACCACATCAAACTGGTGAACATGCAAAAACATTCAGCAGTTTTCTTGTTAAGGATGAGTGACATTTTAGCACTCACAACTTTAATGGAAGATAGTGCATCTGTCTCTACTCTCTACCAAATTAATTGAGTGCTCTCTGTAAGGCTGGGTAATAAACACAGTGATATATTATGAGTATAAATTGATGAACTGTAAGTGATAGCCTTCATTCCCATTTATTTAGGAAACTTTGCCTGATAGTTATAAACATCCAGTAATAAATTCAGGACTTTAGAGATATCCATTCTAGCCTTCTTCCAGATTTAACTCTGTGTTAGCTTAACTGTTTGTGGTATCTCTTCTTACGTAAAGTTTCACAAGAATGAAGAATTTAAGAATTTAAATATTTGTCCAGATACTGAGATTCTCCACTTGCCTAGATGAAATAAGATCGCTATGTCCAAACTTTACAAGCCATTCTCAAGGACAGATAACCATCCTAACCAAACAGAAACAGCAAAACATTCAGCCAAATATCAGAAAAAGTATTTCCCATTGATCACAAAAGGACAATACTTACAATTCTTACATATAGAATAGACATGATTTCATTTTTAGTTTTGATAGTAAATTCTCTTAAACCTGTCGATGAAATCCTGAACTTTCTTTCCCCCTTCATTCTCTGTGGAATCCAAACTATGAAAGACCTTAGGAATGTCAGATGAGTCAGAAAAGACCAGACAGAACCATACCACGCTCCTTCCATTGGTTCACCTACTTTGCAGGCAGAGGTGTGAAACAAGATAGGCTTGTTGCCTTTTAGACACTTCCTGATTGCTTTCTCTCCTACTCAAGTGACCATGAAAAATAACTTCAACAGAAATTTTAAGCTTCTCTATGTTACAGTGAGCATCATGACTTTCCCTCTGTCGTTGGTTATATTCTGTGTGAAAGTTTGGCTTCTTGTTTGTATTTTTCATAACACCTAGGAATCCAAAGAATTCACCGAGTCCTAAGTGTAAAATGAAAGTTCACATCTATATGTTTCCTCTAGTGGCTCTGATGATATGATTTCTGTGATGCTAAGAACTTTCATATATACTTTCATGCTTTTTCTTTTCAGGCAGTCAGCTTCCCACTTCTGGTTTCTCTCCCCTTTCCTAACCATTATGTGGATGCCTTTGCAGCTTCCATGTGCACTCCTGCTAGCTAAGTGCTCCTCTAGCCCTTTTGACAATTAAATACTTCTAGCCCTGCAGAGTCCACATTCATGTGTGTGACAAGCTCCCAAAATCCTTGGGATTCAGGGTGTCCACAGGTTAATAACCAAGGATAGGTCCTTCAAATGGAGAAAGGAATGTAGGAAGTTGATAACACCAAATTAATTATTTTAGAGTAGTTTATGAGTATTTAGAAAGATGTACAACAAAGTATGCCAGTGTGGCCTTGTAAGTGTCACAGTGTATTGTGTGTGCTCAAAGCAATGTCAGACATACTATTGGAGTCAGCTGGAAAAGCATTAGGCCTTAGAGATTGGATAGAAACTACCTGTAGACTAGTTCAGTTCCTAAGATAGGATGCTCTTTCCAAGACTTTAGTTAAAGCTGAAATGTTTTTGCATTTGACTTTGCATCTGAGCCTGGAATATTTTATTACTGCTGAATCATTCCAATTCATTTTTCTGAAATGCCTCAGGGTAGTCTTTGAATGGCTGATAAAAAGTTAATTCCTATGCATTCAGTGGAAAAAAACAAAAGCAAAAACAAAAAACAAAAAAAAAAAACCAAAAAAAAAAAAAAACAAAAAAAAAAAAAAAAAAACAACAAAAAAAAAAACACCAAACAACAACAAACCACAAAATGGCATGGAACAAGTTGATCTTATTTGTCATGTGCTAGTGAAATGACAACCCTCAAAGACACAGACTTCCAATTCCTTACTTAAATACCTATGTCCTATGAGACCTAAAGGAGGAGAACTACCTAAGTGAGATAGACTATTGAAGATCTTATGTTCATAGGCTGTTGGTTACTAATTCCATGTAGAATACCTGAATGAGGTTGGAGTTGAGAAGGTAAGAGCAGTACAAAGAGCTAGAAGCTATCAGAAGATGGAGAGAATAAAAGATGTCATAGAAATGCTATAAGCTGTTTTCAAAGTAGAAAAAAAAAAGAAAGGAAAAAAAAAAAGGAAATAGGAATTTCCGAGTGAGGCTTAGAACCTTAGAACAAAGCTAAGTGGTACTTCCCGCAACAAGTACGTGGTCTGTGAAATCTTTTGTCTAAGAGTATTGTGGATGCCAGTGTAGGGTGGTTTAAGGGAAGACAGAAAAGTTCATGGAATCAAAATCCATTGAAGTTTAATAAAAACTTAGTACTCATACTGAGAATGGCTAGGGTCGGGCAAGAGTTTAGAGAGGAGAATCACATATATGCCCCTTCTACTCCTCCCTGGGTATCATTTTTTGACAACTGTCAGAGACAACATAGTGGCCTAGATGGACCTTTGGTTTGACTCACAACTCATTCTTATGGCAAGAGGTAGGCAATACAGCCCTGAAATAAAGTGGTAAACATGCCAAGAAATAGCTGGGCAGGAAAGTCACTATTCTGCTTTCTTTCTCTTTAAAGATAGTATAGATAGATAAGATAGATCGGGTGCAAATATATGGTAGATGTGTGTATGAAATGGGTGTCAGCAATTCACACACTGACCTTACTCAACAGAACAATGCAGTGGAAACTGAAGCAGCTGTTTCTGCAAGAAGTGGTATTTTAGAAGCTGCAAAGTGCTTCCACTAACAAGTGGCAAGCTGTCTCAGTGAAACACATCTGTGGCTTGCTCCTGGTGGAATTTCACTGTGCTCACTTAGAAAAGTTGTCCTTGCTTGCAATAGGAGCAGCATTTTCTTGTAGAATAAATTCCTGGATTCTTTGCAAATATCTCTAGCTTTGCATACAAATACTAACAAAAGCGAAAGTAGGTCATTTTGCTTAGTTCAAATCCAATAAGAGAGAGAGTGATGTTTGAAACCAGCAAGACAGAAACTGAGGACTGAAAAAACAAAAGGAGAATTTTTGCAAACAGCATAAAAAAGCCTGTTTGAAAATATCCACAGAGCATAGAGCATAGGAAACTAAATATGAGTTATAAATACATAATAATATAAATACATAAATACAAGCATATTTGATTTTGATATGTTCAGATACAAATCTTGAACTTACTCTCCTCAGTCTATTGCAGTTTGTTTGTTTTGTATAACAAAATTATTTCCATTTGTCCTTTAAAACATACTGAAATTTCTTTCCTCAAAAAAGCCCACATTTCAGTGCAATGACATTAGCTCTGTGAAGACACATAGCTTATTTCAGCTGAGAAGTGTTCTGATCTACAGGAACTAATTAGAGCATTTTCTCGAGCTCGTTCCTTTCTTCTCATTACTGGTGACCAAAGACAACTGCTGAGACATGATTATTGCAGAACTGTCTGCTAGTGTATGCATTATCTTTACAGAAATAAATTGGCAAATACTACCAGAGAAAGAGGTAGGGAATGCTTAGGAAAACAGCCACTGGTGAAAAACAGCACCCACAAGAGTCACCCTAAGGCCACACAAAGTCCTCTCTGCCAGAAACAGCTTCAGAAAGAAATGCTGCAGGGAAAAAAGAACATAGAAGAAATTAAGTCTGTGCAGGGTGATGTGAATGCTTATTCATGAAGGCGTTCATAAAATGATCAGAGAAATGGAACACATCTCCTATGGGAAAAGGCTGAGAGAGTTGGGGTTTTTTAGCCTGGAGGTTTCGGGAAAACTTATGGCAGCCTTTCAACACTTAAAGGGGGATTATCAGAAAGATGGGGACAGGCTTTTTAATAGATCCTGTAGCAATAGGACAAAGAGTAATGTTTTTGAACTAAAAGAGGGTAGATTCAGACTAGATATCGGAATAAATTTTTTAAGATGAGGGTGGTGAAACACTGGCACAGGTTGCCCAGAGAAGAGGTAGATATCCCATCCCTGGAAACATTCAAGGCCAGGTTGGACGGGGCTCTGTAGTTGAAGATGTCTCTGCTCATTGCAGGGGAGTTGGGCTAGATGACCTTTAAAGGTCTTTTCCAACCCAAACCATTCTATGATTCTACGATTTCTCAGTGTGATCTGCAGTTTACCGCAATTGCTGGATATATCAGCCAGTGGTTTGAGGCATGTCATATCTTCTGAAAGGCTGAACAGCTTCATACAGAGTCCTTGAGTTCAATAAATTAGTGTTATTTACAAATTAGTTTATTTGCTTAGGGCCATTACTTAGCAGCATACTCCATGAGTGATCCATTTGACCTCGAAGTGACAGCTTGCTTTATCTGCAAGTCCTTAATTGCAATGCAAAGAACCAGCAATAATGACATAAGAAGCGAGGAAAAGGAAGGCATAAGCTGTTCACCTGGTTTAAATGTGGCCATCCACACTAATAGTATAGTATTTCTGTATTTGTGGTGCTTTTCTGTATTTCTGCACGTTATGCCTCTTTTAATTGTCTGGGTGCGTGAACTTCTAAAAACCTGAATTAAGGTGTCATAGCATCATACTCTTACTGGACCAAATGTCCCATGGAGTCAGTTGATATGTCGGCACATTGTAAAGACAGAATATGATTAATGTGAAGGAAGTGCAGAGAGCTACTCACAATATTGTCACCATCATGCCCCTAAGAAGTGCAAAGGCTGTTCAAACAGTCTTGCCTGACTATATATTTCAGACAAAGAGTGGGTTCCTTTGCTGGAGAGTGTTAATAAGACATGCTAGACCTTAGCAGAGTCAGTCAATATGACAAGTTTTGTAGTCTGAAAAAAATGGTCAGGGCAGAATTTAGCTTCAAAGATCAACCTCACAACCAGGAACAGGCTTGAGTAATTATAAAATCTATTGTGCTGCACAAGCACATTCAACAAAGAGTATTTTAACTTCCCCGGTCCTTCAAAATCCTACTTGTTTCTACTTACAGAGTGCAGTGGGGCTTAAAAAGCATAAGTTTTCAAAAGTGACAGATTTAAATCCAAACCAAAATAACAACAGGTAAAAAGGAAAACATCACACCAGGTTTATGAGGGAGAAAATCAGATGGCATTTTTACATGCAAATGATGAATATCTGTGAGAAAAAATTCAATATGATAAATGTGCTCTGTTTCCTCTCTGCTACTGAATGAGCTCCTGTGATGCATTTGCCTATTTGAGCCTTACATTTCCATAGGAAATTGCACAGGCTTTCCCATGCAAATTTGCAGCATCTGTACAGGGGACACAGAGCACAAGGTCATGGCTGGTTGACCCATCAATTGAAAATAACTGATGGATCTTTTTCTTACCAAGGAAGGAAGCTGAAAAGAAGAAAGACACTTCTAGGGGGTTTTGTGGGTTTTGTTTGTTGTTTTTCTTTTTTTTCACTTTCAATATGTCTTTACTGTTACCAGTATTTTTTATATTTTAGGAAGAACGGAGTTTATCATAGTCACAGACTGAGTTCATGACTCAGCAGTAGTTTCCCACAATGCCACCAGCCAAGACTACACTGAAAAGTTTAGCTTGGTCTCACCATGTCTTTCAGGCCTGAAAAAAAATTTACATACTTCAAGAATGCCCCCAAAAAGTGTTTAGTTTATATCATCAGTAGCTATGCCAGCAGGGAAAACTATTTTCAGCAGTATACACTATCCCTTCATATGGGGTTTCTCCAACAGTACTGTATAACAGAGACCTTCGTAGCTGCACCTTGGGACCTGTCCTTGTTTAAATTATCACATTTTAAAGATTGAATAAAGGGGTAAAACCAAATAATTTTCTCATTTTCGCACACAAATGATAACTTTCTGGTTTTTAACTCTTGGAAACTAACACCCACAGTCATCATCTTGCAGTCCCCAAATACACAGAATTTCTACTACAGCTGATGAAGGTTTTACCAGAAAAGACTGTAATTGTATATCAAACACACTGAACCTTACTTTCAGAAGGAGAGACAAAATGAAATTTAAATGAGTTAATCATAAATATTCTTCTTGAAATGACACTAAAACTTTAAGACAGTGCTAACAACAAAGGATTAGATTTCTGATGGAGAAATGTTACAATTGTCGTATGTCTGTGTGCCTTAATTTGAAGACAAGGAAAACTTTTCCCACAACTGCAGTAGTCTTCTTGATTAGTTAAAAAAAAAAAAAAAAAAAAGGAAGAAACAAATAATGACAGCAAATTTCCAGTGCTTTTAGGCTATTTCATATCAAACAGTGTGATGAATGTAGCAATATCACTTTTGGCTATAGCACAAAAAATATTATTCTCTATAGACACTGCAGCATAAAACAAAAATGCTTTTATTACCAGTAGCAATGATGTGACATGCCTGATAAATGCCACTTTAAGACTCCTTTGGGTCCCAGCATCCCTTCACACTTATTATCAAGTTACTAATAGATTCTGTAGGTTTGACTGGCCATCATTTAGGAGTGTCATTTACTCTAAAATGACAGAAAAGTAAAATGTTCTAAAACGTTCAATTTTTCTCTTTTCCCTGACTGAGTGACTAATGAGTAAGAATAATAACTTTTATTCATGTTGTCTAGGTGATGAAATGGCCATTGTAGAATGATGAATATCAAGCAAAGATGTTTTCATTTAACATAGGCAAGGGAAAAAAACCCATGAACCTTTAAGTCTTAAAAATATGAAAGAGAGCAGGCAGCTATTTAAGTATTCACATCTCTTTCATGACAACTGAGTCTGTTTCCCTTTGTTATTAGTTTTTCTTTAGATGCATAGAAGCATTGATAACAACAGGGTCAGACATGTTACAGATTAAATTCTTATTTGTAAGATGATACTGTCCAAAGCCCTCCACTGAGATTAACACCCCTTTATTCTAGGTACTGAATAGATATACCATAAAGGTTAATTCACGCACCAGAGTGTAGAAGTTACACAAACCAGACAGGCAGAAGATCAGAGCAGAGAGAGATGCACAGGAGAAAATAGTTGTGCAGCAGACCCTACAATGTATTATATTTAGATTAAAGATGATACCTAGATTGCAAAGATCTCAGAAACGTCCCTGCTTTTGCAAATCATAACCATGATACCCAGCAGAATACAATCTTCACCCACAGATGGTTTCTACAATATACTACACTACCAACAGAAATAAGAATATAAACCACATTTTTCTGCCAATTTAATTAATTGGATCTGAGGGCCTAATTCTATTTAGCCATTTTAAAAAAGTAGCATAAATTCTTGTCTGTATTAAAGGATTTGATCTTACCATGAGAAAGATACAATAGGTAATTCTACATTAAATAACTCAATGTAAATTCTCACCTGACCCTCCACTCATCATGTTCAGTCCTTGTAGTTCAGTCTGGCCAGCAATGTGGGCTGCTGGGACTTGATCTCTTCTGGAAAGAACAAAACATTAAATAATAATCTTTTCTTTCAAAAGAATAGACTTTGTCTTTCTTCTTATCTATGAAAAAAAACAAACCTTCATTGCAACCTAATTGTGTGTTGATCAAGTACAGATTTTTTAAGATTTTCCTTAAAAATTTATCTTTACCTAAGATAGCTTGGCCTGTTTAGTCCAGTGAGTTTATTTCTGGATCAAAGGCACAAAGCAACATGTGATTAATACTGTGTCTGTATAAACATTGTAACAAGTAAGCATATTCTAATGTTATTTAAAGGATAGTGTTGTTTTAGATTTGACATGGCAGCAATTCCAATAACTTCAGTGGAGAAACTACTGATCTGCACAAATTATGTCCTGATTCAGTTTCATTGACTTCAGTACCAATTTTCATCTGGATGAGTCTAGCCACCCCAGATCTTTAGCTTTTCAGTTCTGCAGGGAGATTGAAATGTCACTGGAGAGACCAGTCCTGCCAAAAAGGGATTAAGTGACCTTAGGTTTGAGCAAGTGTCTTTAGTTGTTCTTGAGATGAAGAAATTCCATCATAAAAAGGTCCTAAAGGACAAAGGGCTTTATGGTACAGAGGATGAACGGCCACCACCCCGATTGACTCACCAGGCAGAGCAAACTAGATACTGTGGGAGATGAAAGCATCCACTGCTACAGCTTCAGTAAAGAAGTCAACTCTACAGCTTCTTCACTAATAGTGCCACAGCCTCTGATCTGCTCTCCATTGCTACTGTGCTTCTTATCCATTAGACAGACTTTGAAACGTCAGCTCTGGTCACTCTGCAGTCATTCTTGATCATAACAAGTTCCTTGGCAAAGAGGAGAAAAAAACACAAAGTATATGATCAGAAAGATCACAAAATGCTGCTCTGGCTGTACTGCAGGCTGTGTAATATAAACTCTATCAAATAAACACTCCCAGATATTTTCCTACTCTCTGATTACTGCACTAGAAATGCTCAATAATGTTCAACAAATGTACGAAAACAGCATATGTCAATCCAGCATTTCCTTCAAACTGATCTATTTTTGGTTCCTGTTTTGTTCAATTAATACTGCTATAACTGACTCACTCTCGTTACATCTGATCTGCTTGGGAAGAACAGAAGGAGTTTTTGTTAACACTGAAAATCTATAGTTAAGCAACTTTATAGCAGTGACACACAGGTGAAAGTCGGAAAGATCTGAAGTTTGATACTCAAAGGTCCTTCTCAAAATGGTGGCAAAAGTTATGTCCCTAGGACCGGTATTAAGGCTAAGCAAAGTCTGTGACTCTTCCTCCAGCCTGAAAAGAACAGAGGCAAAAAGCGTCTTTGTATCAGATGCCATAAGTATCACTGTTGCATGTTAACACTGGTAAGAGCATTAAAGCAATATTTTTTCTTTTTTTTTTTTTTTTTTTTTTTTGTTAAGTCTTTTGTGTGTGCTTCTTCCAGGTGCTCTCTTTTTCCTTTATGTATTAACAGGAATTTAGCTACTTAACAGAACAGGACAGAAAAACATACTTTTGGCTTAGCCAAAAACTCAGACTAAATCCCAGCATGGAAAGCTTAGGGAGAAGGGGCTTTATTGTAGCTGGGAGAGGTCATCCCACACAGGCAAACATCTATACAATTTGCCTCTTTCAAAACCCCAAAACTCTTCATGCCAAATAAGCCACTAGTGATTACGCTTAGTGTTATTTTACAGTGATGGTGATCAAGCTAATACCACCCGGCACAGCTGTGGGCCCTGTGTAGAAGACTGTCTGATCTAATTTCACACACAGCAGTCTGAAATAAAAAAAGTAAGTGGGAAGGAGAGAGGAGCACTTCCAGCACTCCCATGGTTATTGAGCAAAGCTTGTTTGAGCACTGTCAGGTAAAAAGCTAATGGCTGTGACTGGTTAGCGTGCTGAAGCAGGACGCAAGAGGGTCAGGGCCCAGCATGTGGGTGTTTGCCAGCTGGTGGGCAGCAGAGAAGAAAGAAGTGTTGGCAGAAGGATGCTCCGGAGGGATGGTGGAAGTCCCTTGTATACAAGAGGTTGGGTGGTCCTGAACTGCCACTACTCAACTGGAGCTGCAGCTTGTGAGCCAGCTGGAAGAGAATGTGTGCAGGCTGAGAGCTGAAGAATAAGTGGTAGGAAACAGGGATGGAAAGATGTGTATTGTGAGCCAGCCAGTCAGAGCAAGTAGCTAAAGCCACATGGGGGACAAGATTCAAAGGTCATGCACTGGCATAATGATTTTCCTACTGGAAACTAAATAAATGTTAAAGATCCAGGACTCTGATGACTTCACTGAGAACAGGACCCAATGGTACACTTATTTTAAAACTTATTTAAGCATCTAATTGTGGTTTCTATTCTAAATGAAAATACTTATGAGCTTGGCTGAATCAGAATCCAACAACGTGGGAGAAATGCAACCGGACTTCAAATATGGTTCAGATAAACTCTGAGAATCAACAAACAGCACAATCATCCCAGACTCCCTGATGCGTTAGAAATCATTTGTAAAATTATTTTTTTAGTCCTAAAGACAAATTCATTTTACACAAGCCTAGAAGACTCTGTTGCTATTAAATCATCATAAAAAAACATCAACGAAAGGTCATTTTGTCAGTGTTCTCATTTTATATTGCTAGACCCAAATTTTCCTGTGGCTGCCTGGATCTCTCTGCCTGAGGTGCTCTCTTCCCTTGTTGCTCAGGTGAAGGCAGCTGCTATGCGGATATACTTTACAATGTGTTTTGAAATTATTCTCTAAATAAAAATTGGGTTCTGTAGGCTGCAATAGGCAAGTATAAATAAGGGATGTGTCTCTGGTTTAAATACAGTAAGAAAAACACACATCTCTAATGTGGACTAAGAAACATTTCTGGATAGAGGCAGAAAGGTAAGACATTATGTTTTAAATAAAAGCTAACACTAATGAGCATTTCTAAGATGGGTTTGTATTAAAATTATCCTGAAAAGATGTTACAAACAGGTGTATTAAAACGTTCATTTGAAATTGTTATGAATTTTTGTCTGAGGAGCAAGTTGTCTTAAAGATTCCATTTTCTTACAGAGAACTGTTTTCACTTTATGAAATATTTTGCATTATATTTTAATTAAAGTTATAATTACAGAACTAAATATAATTAACTTCTTTCTTCAAAAGAAATTGGAAGTGAACTTACTTTATTAAATTTTCAATTTGTTTCCTGCAGTGTTACATAGTTTATTCTAATTAATTGAATGAGATCTCATAAATATTTTATCAACATAGGGATGTGATTAAAAGCTCGAGTTTTGTGTGGTTTTCTTTTTTCTTTCCAGCTTTCTTCTTCCTCTCTGCATTAACATTCCCCCAGTTTTCATGTGAATGCTCCTGTCTTCAATGAAAACTTAAAATCAGGAGCCTTGCCAGAGCCCCTTTATTCCACAGCAAAATGTTGTATTTTAGCAGTCTTGGCCATAGGAAGCCATTTTTAACTTCTCTTTGGGAATGTTTGTTATCTACATGAGCCCTCATATAACACAGACCATGGAAATGACACACATTTCTTGTGTGATTTATGACTTCCACACTGAATACCTCCCTGCAGAATCTTCTCTGCTTTCAGTGTGTATGTGTGTGAGTGCAGCGTATTTGTTTATTCTCAGAGCAGATAAAGCAGAAAGGAGTAAAAAGGACTGTAACCCCCCATTAACGCACTCTACTTAAAAGATTACAAAATGGAGCAGAAGGTACATGTCACACAGCTCCCTAGTCCCCACTGGGTTGCAAAGGACTCAATTTTTACATGGCATCAGTGAGATTTAAACTTGTGGGTGCTGAATGGAGCCATTGTGGTTTGAGCCTCTGCTCTGGCTTGACCTTGTCAGCCTCCCATTTTCCCTGTGGACGTTCAGCACAGCAGAAACATCAGCACAGTGCCCTCAGGCCCCTCTGACAAGATCAAGAGCTAGCATCAGGGGGAAACAACACCAGGGGCTTCACAGACTCACAAGGAAAGAGGCAAACCCTGCTTCAAAGCATGTCAAAGCAAATAAAAAGGGAAAGAGGGCGTGGAGGTGAAGTGACCTGCCTGTAGTTACACACTATCAGGACAAACATGAGAATTTGCTCTCCTAATCTCCAATTCAATGTTGCCTTCCTCCCCACCCTTACTGAAATGGGATGATTACAATTTATGTTAGGAACATTGCTCTGCAGTCACAGTGCTAAGTAGATATACTTATCAGTATGGATATCTAAACAAATAAAGAACGTGTTGATTGTATCAAACAGAAAAAAATGTAAGTACAATTGTATGTAAACTGGATAGTCAGAAAGTAAGAAGATAATAATTACAAATGTGATCAGATTGAATCTCGGTCACTCCCCAGTTTAGAGGGGAAGGGACTGGTGTCAGAGAGTAACATCCTGTTCTTTTAATATATTCCAGATTAATTTAATTAAGCACTGCTTTAATAATATCAAAGGAAAGTTTCAGCCTTCATCATGACCTTTATCATCCAGCAATATCAAAGGTATGGGATAAATTGAACAAAAATCAAATCCAAATATATATTTTATCTCTCCATTTAGCTCAGGCAGGCATTGTGCCACCTGCCCATCTTGTAGTGTTGACAGCAAAAGGATGAGTATGTTTTAATATCTAAAGAACAAATTGTTTTCTTTCAAGTATACTTTAAAAGTCCCATTGATGCTAGCTGGAACTGTACACATTTCTCCCTGGGAAAAAATTTTCCCTTATTATTTTTCCTGTTCATACGTTCCTTTACTACTTATTCTTTAATTTAGGGCAAATTGTGGAAGCAAAGTGAATAAGATTTGTTTCTCATTCTATACGTTGTACAAAACTGGGTAGTCTCCATCTGCATGCACAGTAATGTTTCTTTTCAACTGTGAAATAAATCAGTGGAAATCATGTTGACAAGAACCTTGCACTGATGATTCAGTGATCCTGTTGCACTGTTAATGTTGTTTTCCAAAGTCTAAAACTATTTTCCAATCAATCCAAATTTTGATTGATAGATAAAGTTTACACTGATGTTTACAGGCATTTCTTGTAGAGGCTGGAGATGTGACTGTTGATGCTAGACCTAGATTTGACCTGAGAGTAGCTCAGTATTTATGTTTTGTAATGACTCCAAAGCAGCTTTATTGTGCTTGGGTCTTCATCCTCTTTTAATTTACTTTACTTGTCTGAAATCAAGTAGACTGTTACTTGCACAGCTGCAAAGGCAATAATAACAGTAAATGCAATTTTTATGTGGAGAAGGTCCACATATCTCAGCTCCTAATACTCCAAGAAAGATGAAAAGGCCAGAAACCTTGTTCTGCTGTTAAAATGACAAGATTATGGATATTTTCTAAAATTATTACAAGAGAGGCCTGGGATTCACATGTAATATTTAAAGCACATCCAACATACTTTAGGCACTGCATTATTAATGTCAAATGAAGTATATTCTTCGAGTATTTATTTACAAGTCTCCAGTGTCAAAGCTCCGAGTGGGGATTCCTTCCCTTGGCTGTATATCCCACTGTGGCAAACATCTTGCTCCTGCTCAGGGGAAGGCAACATCCCATTTTCCTAATTCAAACATTCTGACCTTTGTTTCTCTGGGGTCTATCCTGGTCAGAGCTACATTTTATACGTTTAGTCGAGAAGGAACTTTGTGTAATATCAGCATCAGCAAAGTCAGCTGGGCCAGCTCACAAATGCTTAAAATTCCCTCACCACCACACTTCAACAAACTATGGCATCAGGGTACTATCACTTTATCTAGTAAAGGGTATTTTATCTCCTTCTCTTGTTTTAGTTTGTTTTCACAGCCACAGTCTTGTCTTTTACCTTATAACATAACTTCAGATACTTTTCCTGTTACCAGATTTTTTACTGCCTGCTGCAGATTTTTTCTCAACATATGGGGAAAACAGTCTTCACACTTTTCTTTCCATTCCACATCCCTGACATAATGGGTGGTTTAAACAGTTTGCATATGTATACACAATGGAAAGGGGAATCTGTGCTGACAGAGAGATGGATGCGTTAAGCATTTCGTTGAAACAAATTTTAGAGAAGATTCTACTTCTATTTTGAAAGTTTGGAGCTGATCTGAAACCCAGATAGTATTAACTTCTTTGTAAAGTTAACTCACAACCAACCGCTAGCAATACTGATCATTCTGTTCCCATATTTCATCCACTGAAAAAGAAAAAAACAACTGAAATCACTGTGCTAGGCATATGACAGGCAGACGCTCCGATCCCTCCAAGGCAGAGGCTTCCAGCTTTGTGGGCTCAGATTATCCCTTTACACACACATGGCAGAGGGACACACAAGCTCCATGGATTTACAAAGCCATACTGACAAGAGAAGTACATGTTCAGGGAGCTGACACAGAGTGCACTACATTGACTCTGCTGCGTCCTAAAAAGATGTTGAATTATGAGATGGAGAATAACTCATGTCATACTTCTCGCTACCCATTTGCTCAGAATAGTTTCTATTTCATATCACCTTTTTCATCACAGCAAATTTCTTGATGATGGAAATATTATGAGCTGGGTTATGCCAAGTTGGCGTATTCTAATAACCAAGAGTCCTTGGAACAACTGCAAGGGCTTTGAAGAAAAATGTACTAAAACCAGCTCTGAATGTTTTCAGGTTTTGACCACTCCTGTAAAGAGGGACAAGCGAATAGATATTTTGATGCTGGAATTTAGATCAGTATCATTTTTCACTCTAGCTGTAACAAAATCACAATCTGGATTATTTAGCCACTGTGGTTTTGTCACAGCATTCATGTGGCATATGTACCACAGTATCCTGATCAGCAGGTAGCATCTGTCTTGAGTTTTGTTCTATTTAATTTGATAAAAGTGGAGCTCATGCAAAGACAACTAATTGGGGAGCTGAATACACAACCTACCACCCACCATGTGTCATTACTGGAAATAACTCCACAAATAAACCACATTTGGAGTTGAAAACCTAAGACAGCTTTAACTCCTGATAGTATTCTCTGTTTTATTATTTCTTAGTGACTTGAGATGCTTTTTTTTGACACACACACACACACATGCACACACACCCCCACCCACTGTGCAGAAGAAATTGGACCTAAATGCATTCTGCGTAAGGGTCCTTTGAAATAGCTGCCATAGTGTGGGCTTTAGACTGACTTCAGGAGTGGGACAGCTTGGCAGGAAGACCTGGTCAGAGCACAGATATTCTCCTTCTGTATTATTTGGTGCTACACCACCAAGATTGCTATTGGACCAAAAACTCAGTAAAAGTTGCCACATGGCCTGATAATACACAGGGAACAAACATTGTTCAATGTGCACAGCAATTCCCATGCTAGGAGTTCAATTCATGGGACAAAAGAGAGACATAACACTGGGACAGGGGCAGATAAATAAAGACATAAAGGACATGGTGGCTACAGTGTCACCTCTCTAACTAACTTTCTGGAGAAGGATAGAGGAAGAGCCTTATGGTTGTCAGGAAAACTCACTGTCCCAAACCAACTTTCTTTGAAAGTGTTGGAGAAAGTGTTGGCCACCCTTGTCCTCTCTCCCTGGCAATGACAGACACTCCTCTCAGCCATCTGCAGGGCATTGCATGACTAGGTGGGTTTCACTACAAGAAAATACCAGTTCTCTACAGCACTCCTGAGAGAAGTAAAGGAAAAGGAAGCCCCTACCTGGCTTTTCCAAAAAGCCTCTGCACAAGAGTTTATCCACATACATCCACATCATCTTCAGTGTGATGCTCATCGCACTCCTTCAGGGCATGGCAGTTGAGATGGTCAGACTACCAGGGACATTTATCCTACCACAGTCAGCATGTCAATACACCTGTGGTTTTAAACTAGCCAACAGAACCAGCCACTGCTCTGTGCACCCATCCCAACTCTGAGAGCATCACTCACCCCAGCACCCCCGAATCCTGCTTACTTTGTAGCTGTAATTCAGGTTAGATTCCAATTCATTCTCTTTTGCCCATATTGATCTCAACAGTTCTGTCTCCACAAAGTATTAAAGAAACTCTCAATGCAATAGATATTTCCCTCTGCTTGTGTTTTCAAATGGGATCGGTGTGGGAGTTTCAGATAGATGCTTTATTTTACTGTCACCTGAAGAATGCCACAGCACTTTTGCCCCTCCCGATTTACATATAACAGCATGGGATAAGTGGAAATATGATGTTTTTATTTTAGAGGCATTGTCACTAAAATGCCTCTAAAGTCTTCCTGAAGAATAAGATGTCACCTCTTTCTTTTGATCTTATTATTTCACAACTACAGAGTTACAAGCTATGGTTGAAGCCACTGCAAAAGGACATCTTTGCAAAGATTTGTTTCACTGGGGACCAACCCCCATGGCTTTCCACACCTTGATTCATCATTGATATATTGCTGAAGATCTGGACCCAAAAAAATAACCAGAATCACTCAAAAAAGGACATTCAATCTTTAGGGAACTATGTCCTCGACTCTTTATTGTCCACTCAAAACCTTGTAACCTTGTGCTTAGACACTAATTACATGTCATATCAATTTTAATAAAGAACCTCTTGAAAATTCAAAAGGTCTACATATTTTTTCACTGTTAGCAGTGAAATCCTTGAATGACCTGCTATCAAAAGAGGCTAGTTAAACAAGACTTTCCATTCTTCACATTACTTAGATATTTGCTCCCGTTACTTATTCTCTCAGTAGTTTCCATAACTCTTAACATATCTTGCTCATTTAATGCAATTAGAATTCAAAACGAGTCTCATAAATCAAGACAATAAAATCACATCTCACTGTTACTTTTAAGCTGTTGCAGAAGTTCAAATTCTTTCCCCAAATCTTTCTTTTTCTCCAATTAACTATGATATATTTAGTGCTTATTTTCAAACATTAAATGCTTCAGTTCAAAAGTGCACTAAGCAAATAAGTAATGTGCAAGGCTTTTTAGCATCACTCAGAGGAAATCCTAAGAACCTGTGACACACTATTTTTCAGTAAGAAGAAAAACAGACAATTGTGGATAATTTAAATCAAACTACTTTGTAGATTTTGAACACCACAATTCTAATTTTGTAGCCTTAATTTTCACTTTATAATGTACTTTCCAGAAGCCAAAATGAAAATTGTAAGAGTTTTGAATACATGTGGGCGTGAAAATGTTATCAAGGGAAACATGACTTTTTTACTGATTTCTAGATGATATACTCACATTTCAAAGAGCTGGATTTTTCCATCACCTTGCTTTCACCAAGCAGCTGAAAGCATGAAATAAAAAGAAATGGGACAGTGTGGCTCTGTGATCAAGTAAATGATGTGGAAATATGCAAGTTCATAAATGAACATGAATATTTTGCAATTAGTTGGTGCTAGGCACAGGGAAATGCAGACATTCACCACACTGACCATTGTGAAAATCCAGTGGGACCAACAGCCTTTAATGCTGGGTGGGAAAGTGTTTGCAGTAGCTTCTAATGCCTTTTCTTTTTGATATGTTCAGAAACTTTCTGATGTAACATTTTTTTATTGGCAAATGTCAGTTATGCAATCTGAAACAGTTCACAAGAAGGGGTTAGTTTCAATATATTTCCCTCTACACATTTCTGACTCACACAAAATACCGAAATTAGCAAACATCTTGTTTGCCAAGAAGTTTCATTTCCTGGTCTAATAGACTGTCAGTATATTCAAAATGATTGAAATGAGGCTCTTAATTGATACAGCATGAGATGTTCAGTCACTTTGTATTTTTCCATTTTCAATTTCATCCTACTTCAAAATTATTATTTCTAAAATTTTATAAACCATCACAAACTAAAAAAACCCACTTCCCACCCAGGTGCAATATTAGGTACTCCTGCTTCCATCCAGGTGTTCCCACATAAAGAGATGTGTCTGCTTCTGAAATGTGCTCTCATTTAGAATTGATTACAAATTACTTGATACTTTTTTTCTCCCACATTAGCATGTTTTGGATACTTAGTACTGGACATTCAGGTTTTCTGGGCACTTTTTATCCATGGAGGTATAGTTCAGGGCTCAGGCATCAGGGGAGAGAGTTAGGTGAGAAACACTTTATTATTCTGCCCAGGGTTTAATGGATATGACTATAATGGACTTGCATGTAGCTTTGATATGAAAAAGGGAAGGGATGAACAACAAGGGACTGTACAAACTTTAGGTAAAGTTTATAACCACTTTAACATCCCTGATAAATCTGTGCCTGTGCTATATTTGCTAACTTACATCTCTCCTGTCAGTGTTAGCTCTGACCTCCTAGAAACAGTCTGGTATGTATTGTGTACCTGTGAGCCAAAGACATTTTACAACAGCACAAAGTGAATAACCCATGGTAGCAGTATTTCTGTTGGGAGGACTAGAGATAGAACAAGAGATGTCACATATCTATGAACACCCTGAAGGGATCTCACACTGGTATCATTTTATATTCCCTTAAACTGCTCTCTGTGAAAAGGGGATAACTTACAGGAAACACCAGGGATAACTTACAGGAAAGACTCTGATGACCATTAACACCTCTATAAAAAGGGAAGTTCAGCTAGCAGCTTTTTACCAAAACTAAACAACAGATATTGTAAGTGATCTGGAATTACAGCTTGGCTTTATGAGGACAAAGCCACAGAACCATGCCTGTCCTTTCTTCTGCCCACCTGCAACCCTTCATGGAACTTCGCAATTAAAGGAAGAAGGAATAGACTTTCCCCTATTAGGAGCAAAATTGAAAAATGTTGCACTTTACAGAGCATATTTTTTGTTCAGCTTGTTCCTTACATACAGGCTGGAGCCTCTTTGTTGAGGACTGAGAATGGCATCTCACTAGATGTGCTCACCAGAACAGATGTTGTTTTTGGGCTGAAGGAGGGAGCAGGGAGTTGGAGGCTCCTGCTAACAGATGTTAGAGCAACTCCAAGCCTGCCCTAACCTATGCCCAGGAAATGGTATGTATGATGTCAGCCCCATAGTGACTATAGGGGAGGCTGAACATGGAAGTAAAGAAGCACATAGTTTAGGAGTTTGCACAGGGGAAACTGGAGGACACAGCTTGGCTGAGTCCAAATGAAGCACACTAGTAGCATTATTCAAATATTAATAACAGCTGCCGGAAATTTGAAAGAGGCAGCCAAGTTGAAAAATGCCCTGTGCATCTGCCCTTCTGTAACCATGTGCCCAACACATATTCCATCTGTGCCAGGAGCAGTATTCCCTCCCTGCAAGGCATTACAGTTGGCACAAATGCCTACCTGGATCACTGCCGGTACCTGGCAAGCGTGCTGCAGAGAGCTGTTGTTCTCCAGTCCCTAACCTCACCACACTTACTGAAACCCCTCCAACACTGCCAGCACATGGCCTGGGGGAAGAGGGGAAGTGGTTTATTATTCCCTCTTCTCTGGACTGAATAACACAAGGAACTGAGGAGTTCTTACAATTTTGATGGCACTCATGGCTATAGATGGAAATACACAAGCATAAGTAAAACATTTCTGAGAATTTAGCCCCTCATTAGGTACTGAATTTGTCTCCTGCAGCTGGTTGCAATGATCAAGTTAGCTAAGTAGGGGCCATCAGCTCTTTGGATGGGTTAGCCCACTGCTGCCATACCAAAGGCATATGTACATGTGTTCCTTTTAGTTCAGTCAATATGTCCAAACTACTGTTAAACTAGCTGTCTCAGGGAGCAAAAATGTGGTAGTCACAAAAGCATGAATCTCACCTCATGCTAGGCACCTCAGCACATCTGATGCTGGGCTTGTCAAATGAACCCTATTGTTACAGGCTGCAATAGTCTCAGCACTCGGACTTGGTGGTTTAAAGCTACCTTAGATATGTCTATAAGCTCTGTATTCATGGCAGTGTAGACATACCAGAAGGAGGGAGAGAAGCATACCATAGCAATAGAAACATCTGTCAGTCTAGTGTGTTTTGTCTATCTACCATCCATTATCATTGTACTAACCTATCTTATTGCATTCATGTCAACAGTTCTGAAGGAAATTCTCAATTTCAGCTCCACCCTAACTGACATCCTACAGTCACAGGAGAGACCTCCATTGCCCCAGAAAGTTTGTAAGTGAAGCATGTCAAATAGACAAAAAGAAGACAGCAGGAATTGTTGGACATTGGCAACTGGCAGTGGAGGACAGAAAATGCCAAAGAGGTAGGAATATTAATGTAGATCTCTTGAATCTTAGCTATAAAATCATTCTTCCTATCAGCTCCTCATCTGTGAATACTGAACATTGTGTTAATGACCCTACATATTAGACTACAGCAGCAGACTCAGAACTGAAAGCTCCTGGATGATCTTCTTTCATTAATATTGTTTTTCTTGGTGCATAATTATAAGTGCATCCATATACATTCACCACATGTACAACAACTTCTGGTAAATGACTAGGTTTTTTCAAAGGGAAAGCTGCACGGCAAGGAACTTTTCCACTTAAAAGTATTCTGCTCCAATGAATCATGACTGTCATTTCAAAGCTATTTATAGTGCTAACAATATTTTTCCAGAAGACTCATTTAGTGATTTGGAGTGTAAGGGCAATTGCGGAGAATAAATACCCATGGAAGCCATAAGATTGAAAATCCACAAAGATTTCAGAACATATGAAAAGAAATGTATTTTTAAAAATCCCAGACATGCAAAATAAAATATTCAGATTAAATTCTCATAGCTGTAGGGCTTTTGCTTGCTATTCATGAGAGCTATGGAATTCACTTCTACTTGACATCAGAAATGCAGATTCAGTGGATTCATTTAAGGCAAAATTGAAATCTTATCTTTTTAGGCTGACTTTTCCAGCCTTAAATGCAGCTCAGTTTTAAAGCTCCTAGATATTATTTTATGTAAAGCTATTTGAGATCCTTTGTATTTTCTGCACTATATACAGCTAGTTTTATTGTATTTAGTTCATGTGCATTATAAAATACAAAGGAAAATAGTAGGAAGATGATAAACTGGATAATGGGAAAGGGAAAGTAGTCATTTGCTAATGTAAAAGGATAAATACAACAGAAATGGAAGGAGACCTCTAAGCCTCTTAAACATGAAGAAATATTTAGTGAACAAAAATATCACAGGGATTTCTACATCCTATTTCTTTTGCTGCCATGCATAGCTATGTGAGTATGGGGACAAATTATGAATTGTACTGCTCCACCACAACCCCTTTCTACCTGTCCACATCACAGCACTTCCCAATGTTCCTTCTTCTTCTTCCTCAAATGTGAAATCTTCATCTATTCTCTCTTCATACTCAGTCCATACCACCTGCTTACGGACTGCTGCACAAGTAGTCTGCCAACCAGGCAGAACAAATGGGCCTGCCCCAGAGCCCTAGCAAGGTAGGGAATACATGTGAGTCCCCTTAGCCAGCAAGTCAGGAGGACAGAATAGCAAATGTTTTTGCTCAGTTGCCAAAAGGCTAAAGAATCACTGAACCCTGATACATAGCTTCGTCATACTGAACCAAAATCAACTTATTGTCAACAGAGGCAAATTTTAACCTAGCAACCTTTTCTGAAGTTTCAGTAACTCCTTCATAAACCCACAGGCAACCAGTCTCCTTTTGATTTTTTTTTAAAGGTGAATTTTGTTGACTCACAAACTGTTACTTTAAATGTTATGATCATGTATTGGCTTCCCTAATATTTAGCACTGCACATACACATGACCCTGACAAGATTTATTATGTCATCTCTTGGGAAGAGTCTGGGAGTAAATAAGAACAAAATAGGGAGAAATCTTTTTCTAATTTGGCTTCGGTGATCACATACTTTTAAGTATTAAAGGTGCTTTCAGTGAAATCTGTTATAAGAACTCAGATGTTCTTGCTTACTCCAAGTGTCAAGGCCTTCTGTCATTCCTTCTTACAGTTACCCTCTCACCCATTCAGGAGATACAGCTAAGTATTTCTGCATTTCTAAGTGACAGAAGGTTTAGTTTGATTTCTGCCTTTAGTTCATTAATGAGTGGCTGCTGTTGCCCAAAGTCTGTGTTCACTGACTTGCTGTTTAACCCTCACTCCAGCCCCACATACACTATCACGCTGTAGCACAAATCCAGATACAGAGCTCAGACCAGTCCCCCTCCGGTGTATTTGTTGGGAGCATGGAGTTAACAGCAAACTAAAGGACTGACGCACCAACCTGCCTGAATAACAAGGATTTGTGCTGTCAAACTATGTGTTCTAACTGGATGAATGTGCAGAACTCAATTTTTAAGGAAAAATGGGGTTTCATCTGAATATTTTTCAGCTTTCTGGGAGAAATCTTCCTTACTAAAAATAGTTTTGCCCCAATCTTACAGATGCAGGATGAAACAAGCAGACAGGCACCACTCAGCGTAGCCAGAACAACCTGCTGAATGCCTGTTTGCCCACATTACCCATTTCCTCTCTTCCTAATTCCAGGGAAAACTGCAGAAGAAAAGAAAGTTCAGATGAGCTGTTTTCATGATGCTACGCCCTGTAATTAAAGATTCTTGAACTATAAATGGCACTTACACTCCTGTGCAACGTACAGGGTGGTCTAGGTGCACGCTTTCATATCAGTTATATATACAGGCAGCTTGCCATGTGACATCAGATGGATCATTGCCCTTGCACTAAAATAAGAATTGATAATAGTTTCTGACAAATTATTTACATTGCACTCCATGTTTTTTCTTTTGTAAAAACATTTTCTCTGTGTCTGCATTTGCAACAGTCCATCACTTCCTATCAGTTCCCTTTAAGGGTGCAGAACTACTCAACAGGCTGCTCCACCACTAAGAAATAACAGCAGTGTGACTCTTAAATTGTAGAAAAGGCATGCTTTCTACATGATGACTTTGAAATTGTGGAAATTAAATATGAAGATGACAGTGGCACTAGTGATAATCAAAAAACTAAAGTCTAAACAGACTAAAGTCTAAACAGACATTGTTCTAGTTACTTATTTTAATCAGCCTACTCTAGCAATGAATTTGGTTTATAATTTGTATTTTAAAAACCCAGCATCTTCTGATATTCATAATTGATTTTGGTATAGAATCATCAAAGGAAAGGAGAACAAAAATTGAACAGCTTCCTTAAAAAACAGCAGAGCTAAATTATATCATGAATATGAAAAAAAGCATAGCACTCTGGCAGCAGAAAATGAAAGACAGTTGGGTACAGTAAGAAGAGAGATCAAGGTGCAAAAATATCAATTCAAATATTCTAAACATGACTTAAATATTCATCAACTTGTTCTTCTGTATATTACAGTTCATTCATCTGTGACTTAAGGGTCACATGGTTGCAGGCATGGATCGAATTAGGAAACCCGTCTTTTCCAGTTTTAGACTCAAATTTGCATGACAATAAGTAAATAGTATTTCATCTTTCCCTGGGTTTCCCAAGTTTTGCAATAGAAATAGTGATAATTGTCTTAGTTTTTAAAATGCTTTGAGATCTATGATGAAGAAGTGCTCTGTCAGAGCTTTGATAAGGTGATGTTGCAGGCAACTTTCTCCTTATTTGACTCTATTTTTCTTTTTACAGACACAGTGTCAATCTATGTTAGGTGCCCTTTTGAAATTTATGTTTCTTTTAAATGACCCCGGATCTCTTTAAGGTCTGTGTCTTTTCAATCAGTCCCTCTATGAGTACCCCTTGCACCAGTAACCCCTGGGCATGTTCCCATGCACTCACACTATCCCTGGCTGCCACTGAACTGATCAGACCCTTCATGATGACCCTATTCACTCACTTGCTTGAGGGCGAGCCTTACATTTTAGTCTGTGCTAATGACCTGAGTTGTGCTATCAGACAAGGAAATGTACTTGATTTGTGATTCAGATTTAGTTTTAGAGTAGCTGAAAGACAGACACTGCCAGGGCTGAAACCAGACTGTTTTTAGAGAAACCCAATTTTGTCAATTTACACTTTTTAAGTCAGGTAAACATCCTTCAGACTTCCTGGATTCTGTGTACAGCCTTCCCACATTCACATGGGTCTGAAACATAGTAAAACTCATTCCCACTGGCATGCACCAGTCTAGACCACCTTCTGTTCTTGGCACACATAACTATTTTCACTGCATCCTTATCAGCTTGTTCTTTCAGGAAATGCATTCTATTTTCCATTAAGTCCTTTTTGCATAAAGTAATTCTTACATCAAGTAGTCTGCCAGGCTTTCTTTATCCTTGACTGACCTTTGCTAGGTTAGTCTGGCTAATGCCTTGCCTATCAGTTCCATTACTCACAGTCTTGTGTTATTCTTACTGAGAGCAGCGCTTTCCAGGAAGCACAGATATAGCACTACAAGCAGTCAGTCACTCAGCTAATATCGTGATGAGATCTATGCAGTGCCAAAATCTTTGGGTTTGATCTTAATAAGTCGCTTGCATATTTCTGTCCAGGTGCAACACTTCAGTATTTAAGTCAGAATCTCAGCCCCACCGGTGGAGAGAATGGCAGGATCTGTGCCTGGGCACACCTCTGCAGCAGAGTGAGGACCCGCACACCACGCTATGCCAAAATGCCTTCATTCACACAGGGCTGTGAAGGCTCTAGGGCACTATTCAGTACAAGGAAAGACATCTGAATCCAGCCCTCAGGAAGTGCATGCCAAATTTAAAAGCTCTGTTGTTTTGATGAATTAACTGGAGTCTTAATTGCTCCAAATGAAGACCATACAGACTTTTTCTTTCTGCCAAGAAGCAGCAGTAAATTCATAGCACTGTAGGATCGAAAAGATCTTTTTGTCTAGCACCTTGTGACACATAGCCTTGTGAATTTTATCCAGCTATGCATGTACTGAACCCATTACTATAACTATGACAAAGGGTTAATGTCTCAGGCTAGCAATAGGCACTTCCAGGGTGTATGTATTGTTTTGAAATAAAAACAATACAGAGAAATCTGAAAGAATGTAAATTATATCACTGCTGAGAATCCAAAAAGCAAAGTGATGATTCCTTGTCTTTGATCTGCCTTGTTGTGCATTATTATATTTCTGAACTGACACAAAAGATGTTCATTTCAAGGCACCAAAATGTCTGAACTATTTAGGAATTGTCGCCTTGAATCAATTCTGGTTTCATATACTGCATCTTCACAGGCATTATTTCTTCCAAATCAATTTCATCTTTAAACCAATTGTTTAAAACCCATGACTTCACTCCCATGTTAAGGGAATATCCGTGGCACTGCCAATTAAAACAAAAATATTTACAGCAGTGTACACAATTTACACAATGGCATTGACAACAGTAAAAGTTTCCAAATGCAGATCTTTCACCTTTGCACATACACAAAGCAGTTTTTTAAAGGCTGAAGGGTCTATGTTAGGAAAACAAACAGCACCTACTTCAACAAGTGAATCAGACATCATTTATAATTCATGTAAGTATATTGAAGTTTTCCACTGCCATCCAAGAAAGATGGTTTCAAATCTATGGAGTGCAATAAGCCAATATTCTGTGTAGCAACTTCTATATATCTCACATAGATTTTACTTAGGAGATCATTTCTGTACTGAGGTCTTCACATCTACAATGTGATACATTCAAAACCATCACTTTCTCTGAATATCTATCAGTGTTAATTTGTCAGTTTGTACCCCATGTTATCTTCATAAATACTTTAGGGACACGGATTTGTTGAACAGATAGAAGATAGAGTTAAATGTAACCTGAGAGTAATCAGAAGCCAGAGGAATACTTATCTCAATATTACAACTATATATTTTTTTTATATATCCAGTATAAAAACCAAAGAGAAATGAATGATAGCTCTGGTCAGTTCCTGCACTGATGGGCTGATGCAAAACTGCTGCAAATAATTCAGCTATTTCCTACAACCACACAATTTAAAAGCCCAACAAGTGAGCTGCAGAGCTAGGGGAAGTTCATTACAGTTCAACCACAAACAGTTCAGTTTTACTCAAATATGGACTTAGATTCTATTTGCCAGTATGAGAAATATGCACTATGACTGCCTGCAAGGCATCTAACCTATCCAAGACATCTTTGGATCACAAGAGCAATTCCATTTCCAACTCTTTCTCTTAATTCTCCAAAGCATGTAGTCTCTTAAATAACCCTCTGAAATGATAGGACTTATAGTAAATTATCGCATCTAATGTATAAAATCCTGTTTTACACTTTGGTGGAAACTTGATTTCTAATAAAATTTTCCTCCTTCTCTGCAGCTGGCGATAGTATTTAGCACAGAGCAGGAAAGGCTAGAGAGTGTATAATGCATCACAAACGACTTTATTGGCTGTCATATACTTAAAACAGCTTTGTTCTGCACTTGATTAATTTGTGAAGCAGTTTATTTCAGATATTGAAGCTGCTTGTGCTGCATGATTATTAAAACTAAACAGAAGCAAGCATCCATTATTACCTAAAAATGATGAATGCAGAAGAAGCAGACACTTGGGACCCAAGGAGGTGACATTAATGTTCAACATCTTGAAAACAGCAGCATATCAAATTATTGATGCAAAGCATTTGACGACTGTCTTTAAGAGGCAGGGACATAGGCTGTCTAGACGTGATCAGATATCAAAGTCTACGAGTTTTGCAATCTGATCATTTTGTTTCCCTTTTACTAAGGTAAAGAGGCGCCTGTCAGTATTTGACAGGCTGCAGACACAATGATTATAACAACAATAAGAAGAACTGCTCTCTGTAGTACTATTATCCTCTGAATAACTTTATTGGAGGAACTCTGTTGCAGTTTGTTTATTTGTTTGTTTGGTGTTTTGGTTTTTATCTCTGATGGAGGGTAATGTCTGCGTATTCTGTGACCCTTTGTTATAGCTCCCATTAGACAGGGATTTAGATACAGATCCCAAATTGATCTTGAACCACTGTGGAGAGACTAAGTGGCAGCATCTGTAGAAGCTGAATAGGAATATATTCCAGATCAGTCAGGTTGTTCTTTTTTCGAATTGGACTTAGTGGGTAAAATCTGACTTAACCCTTCACACACACTAGAAAATTTCTGCAAACTTCTCATCTCATGATTGTTTAACAGGCTGAAGGAACAATGATTATAACAATAACTGCTCTTTTTAGCAGCAGCCTACAATAATAGAATTTCAAGTGGTACACTATATATTTAACATATGCCAACTACAATTTTAGGAATTTCTGTGTGCTTGTTTTCTAATTCTAACTCAATACATCTGTCGGTGTTGCTTTTTTTCCCCCCAGACTTCACGATTGTGCCTTTGTCAACAGAAAATGGCAATACTTTCCTCTAAGGGAAAATTCAAGGTCAAATGAAAGTTGAGATAGATGGTAAGCACTTGGTAGCACAAACTATGATTAGGGTATTCGGTTTAGTCTTTTCTTTGTACCAGATTGCGTGGACATCCCCTGCTAAAGGATACATAAGAACAATTCCCAACTCAGTATTAGTGTTTGATTTGATTTAGACAATAATGTCATTTGGGTGAATACCTATGAGAAAAATAGGATAAGACAGCTACTTAATGGGAGATTAAGTGATTCAATGTGAAACGTCACAATCATAGTTCAAAGAGTTAGAACGTGCTCTGATTCCTGAAACCGAAATTGTCAAAACCGCACTCTATAATTTTATTTGATATTGTCGTCTCCAAGATTTCAAACGTGTCTTAAGTAATAACATCATATGATGCTGCATTATGACATTTAAGCTTCTGGGTTAAAATACCAAGTCTGCATCAAGTCATGCTGTCTCATGCCCTAATGTTAGGTCACATGCAGAGATTTTCAAAGGCTTTAAAACCAGACTGTGCCCAACTGATATTTATCATCACTAGGAACTGGATTTCTAACTCGCATCTCTATGAAGGCTGGTTGTCATACTAGTGAATCAATTTCCATACTGCAAAAATAATACTGTTGCCTGTTATCAGGAGGACTTTATATAACTGGTCAGTAACCATTTTTCATAGCGGCCACTGCAAACTTCTAGTAGAAAATCAGAAACCTAATAGGAATAGGCTTGTCATAGCTCACCTATAAAAAGTGTTTCCCATTTCTTGGCTTCAGAAGACTTTGGGGGTTAACAAGGCAGTTTGTGCTTTGCTGTGCAAAATCAGTACCTTGTTGTGTTGAGCATTAGATGCACACACAGTAGGAAAATGTTCTTGTCCTTACAAAGTTAACTACATAGATCAGAAAACATCTTATTGTCCCATTTCAGAGCAAGAAAATCAAGGCCATTGTCTGAAAACTGCAGCACAAGCAGGAAGTAAATCCACTTTTAAATGTGCACAAATCATCTTTCTTTTGCATTAAGTCAGTGAAGGAAATACAGGGAAAAGCTGTGAAGACCACAGTTATTTAGGCAACTGGGATAGCACTGAGGATAATGAGCAGATGCCCCATAAGTAATCTTAGCATTCAGGCCAAAGGATGGCTGCTCCAAGGGCTGCATCCCCTAAGCCCCATGGATGTTTCCATGGATCAGAGATGAAGACTGTTGCTTACAGTCTGAAATATGAAGTGTTCAGCACTCCTGTGCTGCTGGTGACCTGAATTCTTAAACCTTCAAGGTTGTCATTTCTCCTCTACAGAGAATCCATACAGACATTTAAGTGCTTCAAGGTGCAGTGGGCTGTGTCTGACCCAGAACAGTAGTGAATCCCTGACTCGTCCACAGTTACTGCATCATGGCCTGGTTCACACAGAAGCACAGATGTTAAATGTGCTCCAGCCCCTGCTGGGACGTAAGAGTTTGAAGCAATGAACCACTCAAGTGATGGGAAGGTTCAGGGAGCCAAACTGAATTTAGTCCTAAGTAATCCCTCATCCACAGAGCATGCAGATGGAGAGGCTGCAGTACCACTCCCACTGTGCCAGGTAACCCCCTCTAATACAGGCATGATTATAGACACCCACACAGCCTGTAAAAGTGCCTAAGCCAGTGAGGGATGAAAGACAAACTCCTGTGAATCTTGGTGTGTTTGTGTTTTTTAAGGTTTTGTCTGCAAATCTAAACTCTCGAATGCTTTTGAATTCTGTCCCTCAAAGTACAGTGCTGTTTGACTAGCCTTTAGGTAACTGGGATTCCTGCTTAACCAAAGGTCAGCCATGTCAGTGCCCAATCTACTTCTCCCCTTCACATTCCACAGTCTCAATTCAGTAAGGATTTCTGATATCTCCTGAACTCTTGATCTGTATTATGAATAATGACAGATAAGAAGATAACATTACCAGGCTGCTCTACATCCATCTCCAGAATCTGGTGAACTTTTGCTTTATCACTAGAAACACTTAATGGAAAAGGAGATCTTGTCCATGCAGAAGTTTTCATCTATTAACCCCTTTTTACTAAAAAATACCTGTCTAACCCCAAATGGGATGGTTTATCACAGAATCATAGAATGGTTTGGGTTAGAAGGGACCTTAAAGGTCATCTAATCCCACCCCCTGCCCCGGGCAGGGCCCCCTTCCCCCAGCCCAGGTTGCTCCCAGCCCCGTCCAACCTGGCCTTGAACCCTTCCAGGGAGGGGGCACCCACAGCTGCTCTGGGCACCCTGGGCCAGCGCTTCACCACCCGCACAGGGAAGAACTTCTTCCCTACATCCAATCTAAATCAACCCTCTTTCAGTTTAAAGCTATTACTCCTTGTCCTGTCACTACATGCCCTTGCAAAAAGTCCCTCCCCACCTTTCCTGCCCCCCCTTTAAGCCCTGGGAGGCCGCTCGAAGGGCTCCCCAGAGCTTTCTCTTCTCCAGGCTGAACCCCCCCAACTCTCTCAGCCCGGCCCCCCAGGGGAGCTGCTCCAGCCCCCCCAGCATCTCCGTGGCCTCCTCTGGCCCCGCTCGAGCAGCTCCAGGTCCTTCTGCTGTTGGGGGCCCCCGAGCTGGCCCCAGCACTGCAGGGGGGTCTCCCCAGAGCGGAGCAGAGGGGGAGAATCCCCTCCCTGGCCCTGCTGCCCTCCCTGCTCTGGCTGCAGCCCAGGGCACGGGTGGGTTCTGGGCTGTGAGCGCACGGTGCTGGCTCACAGGCAGTTTTCCATCCACTAATACCCCCCAGTCCCTCTCCTTGGGGCTGCTCTCCAGCCACCCCTCGCCCAGCCTGGATTTGTGCTGGGATTGCCCTGACCCACGGGCAGGACCAGGACCTTGGCCTTGTTCAACTCCATGAGGTTTGCCCGGGCCCCCCTCTCCGGCCTGTCCAGGTCCCTCGGGATGGCATCCCTGCCCTCCCGCGTGTCACCGCAGCACACAGCTCGGGGTCATCAGTGAACTTGCTGAGGGTGTGCTTGATCCCACTCTCCATCATACAGGGTTTGCAAGACAAAGGAGTTATTACTTAAAAAGTTAGTTAATAACATTGCACACAACTGTCCAGAAATGCCAGTTACTTGGGAGAAGGGTCACAGGATACTTTATGTAATCTCAATCGTTGCTCAGGGGCATTTATGGTTGAGTCTTTCTGACATCATCTACAACACTCTAATTGAACTGCCTGGGCAAAGAGGAATTGCTTCTTGCTACTGCAAAATAGCTAGCAGAATTACAAAAATGGCGTATCAGAAAAATGTAGCGTATTTTCAAGCCTTTGAAATGTCACACTCCTGGGCACCAATTTATCTGAGTTACATTGCAACATTACAAATAGCCAGAAAGTCTTACAGGGCCATATTTCACAATAAAAATACTTTCCTAACTGCTATTTTAGTTCAGTAATGATTGTATAGATCTGTTTATTATGCATTTATATTTTTCTCTAAATAATACCTTACTTTTGGCAACGTATTGAAACAGATGAAAGCGTGTAATATTAATGGGGCCAACCACTTGTTTCAGCGTAAAAATATTTTTGACTTCAGGGAAAAAAAGAGAGAGAAAAAAGAAAAAACTCATAAGAAATCCATAAAGAAAATAAAGAAATACTTCAGCTATTTTTCTAATTTAATATCGCTTCCACTTCTATCTGTTGTCTTCAAGATAATGGCCATTATGATCATAGTGAAAAGATTACATTGATTGCAGAGTGCCAGGGAAGCTATATTAAAGGTCAATAAGGAAAAGTGGTATATCTCTCTGCTGGAGCTATGATTCAACCTTTTGAGACCACTTCTTAAGATATTTCCATTGTTTTCTGTTGTATGTAGAAGTACAGATAAGCTGCCACTTTTAGAAAAGCACGGCCAAAAACACAGGGAACACAGCTTCTAAATGCTTTAATGCACCTGTGTTGTACAAGTTATACAGCATCAAAGAAATATTAGGCATGGAAGTCCCAGTTCTTGGAGACTTCCTTCATTAGCCCTAAGTTCCTTCATTAGCCTATCAGTTCTTGCTGATATATGTCCTGCACCTGGCTAGGTTAGCTGGCTGTAAGGGCTGAATTTGGGATTCCTAGCACAAATGCACATGCTGTAGTGCTAGAGAAGAAATTATGCTGTTATATATCTGGTTAATCCTTAGCTTTCTGTGGCTTATGCATCTCTTGGCATGCAGCAGCATGTCTCAAGAAATGTACATATCTGAATTTGATCACAGAATATATGTTCCTTGTGGTACCAAAGATTGCAGCAGTGAGTTAATTCCAAACAAGAATGATACTGAACCATTTACACCTATGCATTTAGAGCACTATTTCTTCTTGTGTTTGTCCTGGTGTTATTGAATAACAATTATTAATAGTAAATTAACATGCGTTTGGCAACAGCTAACTAATTAATTGTCTTAACAAACTGTCTGCATGACTCTTTTACCACTGAGAAAACTGAAACTCTGGGAGCTCAGGATTTTATTTCAATGGAACCTCTACTGTTCCAACTTTATCCTTTATTATAGGTGCATATATCACACAATACTTTCCTGATGCCAGGACTTCTAAATGGGGTTAACTGATTCTAATACACTGGAAACAGCACATCTATTTATAAATTGATTTAAGCTTATATTTTCCATGGTATTCACTGAAACAAGAAGACAATTCCTATTCCTTGTTTAGAGTCGTTTCAACACAACCAAGAAATGGGAGAAATTCAGTCTATTATTTTCCTCAGACACACAATGGTGTCTGCTTTCGTCCCAGCTCAGCTCAGTGTATGCATCTACCTGAGGTGTCTGTGGTATAATAATCCTATGTGCCTTCTACAGTGCCTAGAAAAAAATTCATATCTCCAGATGATGGCTTAGTCTACTTCTGATCTGAATCATTTCTGAAGAAGTTAGCATCTCTTCATCACCTACAGAAGTAATCTAAAGAGAGGCAACAAATTAGACTCCACTTAGAATTAGAGGGTATGAATACACATGAATACTACATCTACAAGCCAAATTTCCCTTACAAAGGGAGGTTTGGGAAATCTCTCCATTATAGTTCTAAGCGCCAGTAACTTTCTAACAGAAGGAGTTGTTAAAGGAACAGCTCTGCCACTTGAAAAAAATGGTTGTTTTTCAAAGAATTAATTGCCACCAGCTTGCTTGGCAATGAGAGCAATGGAAAATAGTTGGTGTGTTTCATATAACAGCAAATAGAAATGTTTTAGGACTCCTTAGCCTCCCCTTCTGATGTCATGCAGAGGTGAGCAGAGACTAAAGATAAGTATTTTTTACACTGTAATAAAAAAAGTTTAAGTACTAATAACTATTGTTCATTCCGTTGGCAGGATTTTAGTACAGTACCCTTTGTCTTATATTTTTAGAAGCATGATACTACAACCTGGAGAAAACAACATTTATACTTTATATGGACATAAAGCAATTCCATGCATATATTCTAAACATATGCCTTAGCACAGACTACTCCACTGGGTGCGTGTGTCTATAAAGTGGACTCTTCAAAATAAACTCTGGGAAGCTTCCAGATTAATTAGCAAATAAAACACATGGAAAGTAGTTCAGCCCACAGTTTTGTATGTGAGTAACATTCTCATAATAGTTTAATTTTATTTGTGCTTTTAAACTATATTTTAGGAATTATTCGAGGAATTACATTTGTTGTCACAGGGAAACAGTGAGCTCAGGAGGAATCTTGTGATGAGCAAAAGCAGTCTAGAAACTACAAAAACAGAATACTGGTTATTTTGAAGGGAAATATGCATGTGACTTCTACCACATACAGAGGGGCTACCAGAAGTTATTAGTTTTCTAATGTATCTTTCTAAACTAACTTCTCTGTATTTATGACTTCTCCCTCCTGTTTTGCAAAGTGGGAATATCTCTGTATAGCACAAGGGAAGCAGATGAAGCCAGGATTAGGTGAGGAACATGCAGAGAAGCACTAACCTGCAGGATCATCTCATGGCTTTGAGCTTCAGAGCAGAAAGCTTAGATTATTCAGAGGGATGCTGAGGTCGGTATTCAGCAGACACCAGCCTATTCACACTTGGGAAGTGGACATGGGACAGTCAACGGGTCTTGTTTTCAGTGGCTGCTCATCTCTAGGGACAAAGGCTCTTCCCTGAGCAGCAGTACCATGATGCTGCTTAAGTGATCATCTGACCCACATGAAAAGCTGTTTAAACAACTATGTGCTACTAAAGAAGCCCAAAAAGAATTGCTTACACTTTCTTCCTCTTTTACCTACTAGCATTGAGGGTTAGTATATGTCTATGAACACCAGAATAATAATCCAACCAGGAGAACTGATGCTTAACATCCAGTGATTTTTATCTCATTGATCATACAAAACAGGTAAAAGTTTCCTATCCTAAACCTCAGTACAAAAGTTGATTCCTAAAGAAGGACATGCAGCATAATGACACCTTGAAAAAAATCTCTCTTTGTGATAAACAGACCAAGTTTAAACAGTCCAATTGCTCGTGACAGTTAAATCAGTGCCAACCAAACATCTAACCCACCTTCTACAAGGCATTCTTCCAAGTAAGAATGTTACAGAATATTAGAGGCTTCCTTTGGTTCTTTTTAATTTCCACCACAAATTTGAACTTCTGAATTTTCATTCAACTCACAAAATTAGAGGATGAGCTAAGAAAATAAGTCATGATAGAGACTGCATACTTCACCTATTATTTGATGGGAAAGACATTGCTATTTGTTTTATTAAACAGTGCATAATTAAAAGTCAATATGCAAGAACGTAACAGAATCTGTGTAACTAGTCAATTTTTTGTCAATGAGAATATCTAATTTATAGGAAACCAGTAATGAAATGTTTGTTTTCAACATTATCTGAAAAATGATTTGTATATTATGAAAATAAATCCATATGGCTTTGGGTCAGCAGATAAATATCCATAGACAAAGTTTGTGGGAAGGTGATCCAGTTTAGGCGATGAGCTGAGAAGTGCTATTCAGGGAAGACAAATTATAGTTTACTTCTTCAGGTCTCTAGCACATTGTGCAGAAATGAGTTTATTTCCTTTGAGAATATTTGTCACATCCAAGCAGGGAAGAATACCTTAATAGGCTGTGCCCATTTCATTATGCATACAAGATAGATATCTCCAGAGGAGGGAGAGGAGGAGTTTTATGTTACAAGTTTCTCAGCACAAACTTGTTAAGAAAGTTGGCAATCAATTATAGAAACTAATCCACTCAATGGATTACTAGTGTTTGTTAGTAAAGCACCACTGGTGTGAAATAATTTCATTAACTATAACAACATACATGCTACACCATGCCCTAGTCTTCATTCACTCCAGCAAGAATAACAGCCAGTTTATTTTAGTCTGACATGAGACAATGAGTGGCAACTACCCAAATCAAAGGAAACAAAACCAGTAAAGCTAAGGGGTTTACTTCCAAAGGGATTTAAAAGGAAACGGTACATGTTAGTGGTAGTGCTTGACAGGAGCATGTATGAGAATAACAAAGGGAATCTACAGATTCGTAAGGGATACTTCCAAACAGTTCTTCGAAATGCCTGAAAACATTTCCAAAAGGATTTATCTATGCCAAGAAAAGCAGGTTTTTTTCCATTGTTGCTCAAGGTGACGGGCATGGTACAAGCTCACAGAGACAGAAGCCATGAACACAAAGCTGGATCCAACCAGCTACTGTGTGGATTGGAAACAAGCTAAAAAGCCAAGCCTGCTTTACAGAACTCAGGCTGCGATCTTGATTTGAACCTTCTTCTTGCCTGGGTCAGTCTGAAATCATACTCCTTGCTCTGAACGTCTCCTGAGCTTGTCTCAGCTGAATGATTTTTTTTTGTTGTTGTTCTTCTGAGCATGAGAATGAGGGGGTGATTTGTCATGCAAACAGCACAGCTCTGCAGCAGCAAGCGTATGAAAGATAAGAGACATACTGCTGTAAAGTAAGCACCAGAATTTGTCTGCATTTCAAGCAAGGACATAGCTACTGAGTGAGCAGTCTTATAGCACTGGGTAATGGACCATGCCCATGGCAGAGGGGTTGGAACTAGATGATCTTTAAGGTTCCTTCCAGCCCAAACCATTCCACGATTTTATGTTTCTATGACCAGATCTCTGGGGAAGGCACTATAGAGATGGCAGAAACCATAGGAACTGAGTAGGCAGATGAACCCCCTCTGATTCTGTGATTCCTTCCACAATCCTATTTACTAGGCTGCAGGGCTGATGTGCTGATATTACAGCAGTGTTAACCTGCAATAACAATACTCAGAGCATGAAGGACTTTCCAGAACTGCCTCGGTTGTCCCTAAGTGATGCAACGAAGTGCAAGTGTGCCAGTGTATTTAGGACAGGCAGTGTTTAAATCACAAACAACCTAAACCTGCTCTAGAATGACAGTTTCCCTCTGGTGGGCAGAATCCATTTTGGAGATGTGTTGAATCCACACACACTTGATCTTTGAAAACTTGCTGCCTGGGGCTGAGGCACGAGGCGGTGGGGGTGCCTGACTGCCTACCTGTAGAGCAGTGGCAAAGTGTCGGCCTCGACATTTGTCCCTCCTTTTTAGTCTTCTGTATACCCTGCAGAAATCTACACTGAACTGCAGTAAATTGCTTATACTCCCCCTCCTCACCTCCTTCCCTGCCACTGGCTGCAGTTACATCATCCCTTGCAAAGACTTTGAAAATTTTCCAGTCTTAATAAGAGAGGAAGCAAATCATTACTTCCCCAGCACACGAGCAGAGGAAGCATGCTGGTTTGCTCTGTGGGCTGTGCATATCTGCGCTCTCTTTAAAGTTACAGTAGAAATTTCACCCTGCTGAAGTCATCAGGAGTTTGGCATTGAATTTCATCCTCTGTAAATGACTGTGCTACACTCTTTGAAAGCACTGGCTAATATCTCAGCATCCCCAAACTAGTAGAACCAGGAAATTCTATCTTGGAGGAGATTATCTCACAAATGGATTAAGAGGTTTTAGTAAACTCCCCTAGTTACTTCAGCTAGGACAGTTTAGCAAAGTATGCTCCACGCTAGATGAACAGGAGCCCCTCTCTACATACACAGGGACAGCCTGTAGCCCATTGCCCACAAAGTGTCTTCACAAGACTTGCCAAAGCCCAGAGACAAAACGCTCACCACCTCTGCATCAGCAGGCAGGCTGCTGCTGTGTTTGGCACATCCCTTGCTCACACAGCACGTCCGTCTGCCCCGTCGCGTGCTGGCCTTGGGCACAAGTCCCAGGAAAGGCCACACAACCTTGCACCAGCCTCTGCCTGCAAGGTCTCTCAGCTGCACTGCGGACTGCGCAGCCCCACGATGTGTGCGGTAGCGCTGAGAGAAGGTGTGTCTGAACACCACAATCTAACGAGATTGTTATTACTTTCCTATTATATACAGCTATCCATAGAGCAACATTTAGAGAAAATGTCTTTTAAATAATTTTTTACTTGCTGAGCTTCTTTCAAAGTTGAATTTCTGTCTTAAAGGTCCCCAGTCCTGTAAGCTGACCATTTTCTTATCCCACGTGTTTTGGAGACACCAGACATTTTAAAACACTGGGAAAAATGGTAAATTTTTATGGAACATTCTTCTTATCTGTAAGCACTAAGCTACTTAAAAGAAAATGTATTTTTCAAATGTGTGCAGCAGTGATTTGGCATCTTTATGTTAAAATTAACTAATTTTATGGTGTTACCTTCTGGCTGCTGCTCATGACAATTTAGTTTGCAGTTACAGCCCATTATAAAAGGGAAGGGCTGTAAGAGGGTGTTAACAGCCTATTTAGGATATAAAGCATTGTGCAGTACACAGATTTAAATTCAGGTGCAGTATAAGGTCAGCCTTGAATAGTATGTATAATATGTTTGTCAGGCACCCCATGTGTAAAACTGACAGCTCTAACCTAGTTGCCACAGGCTGTTTTATACAGTTGGGTATATTATGTCTCTTTGACTTCGGTGATGTACACTTGAAAAGAAAATTGTTTCATTTTGAGGAAACTTGGAAAGCCAGAGCCTATTGCAGTAATGAAATACAATATAAACTTTCTAGTTAAATGGCTATTTGGAAATAATTAACATCAGATCATGCCACAATTACATGCAATACATGCACATTAATAATAATAATAATAATAAAAGAATAATGAAGCTCACATAAACTAGTTTTCTTTTTTGTATAAATCTGACACATGTAAAGTCTGGCTTTGCTCTGCTACATTGGAAACATGAGCTGAATGCTTTGAGCACTCCAGATTCCAGTGAGCACTTGGTGCATGGTTCTGAGAGCCGTGCTGAGAGCCAGCAGTGCTCGCAGCTCTGTGCCTCCTGCAGTACTTGAACCTCGTGTTTTCTGCATGATCCTGAAGTGCACACTGCATCAGGATAAGGGGGCTAAGTTCCCACTGATAACTTTAAGACACAGGTTGTTACCCCCTATACACCATCTCGTGGTGCTGCGAAGCTGTGGCCCTACTTATTCCCAGATAATTTGGTAATAAGTAAATTTTGTTGTCCCTGTTTTATATTTAGTTTACTCTAACATGGACAGAGTAATCCAGTCACTAAGTGAAACATGAGCAGTCCATGGCAGAGGCAATGCTCTAGTGCAAATCATTTTAATTTAAACACCACCTCTCACCTACAGTAATCCTGCCTTTCAGAAAGAAAAGGACAGTGGAAAGAGAAAGGGTGGCCTAGAAGGAGCATGATGATGAAGAAATTGAGGCACACAATAGGACTGTAACTTGTCAAAGTCATACAATGGATCTGGGACAGAACTGTTTCCCAGTCTACTACCTCAGCAGAAAGCCCACTCTCTTACACCACATGCAACCATCAGACCGAAATGGAAGAGGGAACATTATACAATTGCAAAAATGACAAAGGTGTAGGCTCTGAAAAGATAGGCACTGACCAGGATTAGGATACCGTCTCTTCATTATGCCCTATAGCTTTCTTCCAGAGAATAACAGTGCTGTTTCCAATCTTTTCTCCCTCACTTTCTCTCAGAAGAAATAGACGATGATTTATCAAGCCATTGCATACTCGCAGAGTGTTTTGAAGATACCAAAGTTTTTTTTATGAGTGGTCTTGGAAGTTAGATTTTCAACTGGTGTAAAACAACACTCGGTAATGTCAAATGGAAATATGCCAATTTACATCACCCATGGATTTTCAGCTTTATTTCTTATATAAGTGTTCTCAATACCTTTCAGTCACCTCCCTAAAAGGTACAATTCAGATCAAATATTTATCATTCTTATATATTCCTTATCTTCACTTTAAATTGGAAAAGAAAATAGCAACCTGTCTGCAGAGTAATCAGTTGCTATAGTAAACATTACTTTAGCATACAATGCAGTACTTATCTCTGTTCTCTTTAATTAAATCTGTGGTGTACACTGTCATTTTTCTATGCAGAGTAAGTGTTGTTCTCACCAACCAGAAACTTAACTCCACTAATTAACTCTTTGTGTTTAGAACAAATTAGGAAAGAGGTTAAATTAGCCTGATTTTCCTCAGGCAGTTTTCTTGTTTCCCATGTTACTGCAGACCAGTCATTTTTGTCCCTCAACACCTCTGATGTGCAGAATCTGCGCTGCTGTTCTGAACCAGGAAACCAATTGTAATGATGGAAAAAATACTTATGCTATGTAAGAAAAGCCACTTTTATGGGCCTTATTTATTTTCTAATGATAATGAGTATTCTAAACCTAATGTTTAACTGAATATATGAATTTTTAAGTTGGGAGGATGATATGCAGGCACTATGTACCACTAGTGAAGGGCAAAAGTATGAAGATACTCATGAAATAGACATGAGACTGATGATTACAAACATTTAGATGAATGAATATTTGCATCTGAATTGTTAATGTGTACAGATATATAAAACAAGTATTGGTGTTAAAGTTATAGGTCATTTGTTCAGCTGGTCCAAATCACTGAAAGGTCCTTCTACATCAGAGAAAACGATCAGGCTTATGTCAGCAAAATGTCTTCTCCTACAGTCTGAAGAGAAAGGCAGTATGATGCCTTGGGAATGTATCCAGGAAAAATGTAGCCAAAGGCAAGTTTTCCTACCATTGAGAAAGCACCTGGAAAGGAATTTTAACTGAAGGCTCCAGCTATCAAACTTGGGCATTACTTAAAATTGGGATGCCCAGGCAGCAGTACATAACAACACTCCAGGGAAGTCTTTCTGCTCCAGTTCAGAGAAGCAGCCCAACTAATGCAACACTGTGCTCAGCTACACAGCCCAGAAGCTGCACTGAAATTTATGTAAATGAAAGATGCCTCTAGCTGTTATTCATACAGGTTTAGGATCCCACTTTGCCCCCAGATATGTGTAGACCTTGGCTTAATATTATACTTGAAGCACAGTTTATTTCTGAGCTCATGGCTTCCAAATGCTGTGCTACACCCTGAATAATCCATATGTGAACTATTAAAAGCAGTAACAACACTGCACTAGTTGTAAAATATCGCCTGAATTTTTGTCAATGCACTTTGCAGATATGATGTTTTCCTCTTGTGTAACACTTACAACAGTTCAGTCATTCTACAGAGTTAGAGTATATTCTTGGTACAGAGACATGGAAAACATTGTGCTGTTTCACAGTTCTGTGGTAGGGCCCATGGGCACTAATCTAATTTCACTGCATTACAACGAGGCATCTGTAATATTACAGCACAACCTACAACTGAGCTGGAGTTAGCGCAGCCACCACGCTACTAGTACAACCCTGTCGTTTCAATTCTTTACGCTTTTTTCACCAGCAAAATCTCATCTCCCCAGTCTAATAGCATCAGCTATTAACCAATAACAGTTCCAACAATGGAAAATCTGTGGAAAGTGAAAGGAGCAAGCTTGGATGATGAAACAGAAGTTCACATACCTGATCCAACCCTAAATTAGGGGAGTGGGACAAGAAGGGTATAAAAGGGTTTTCTGATTTGTAATCTAATGGAAAAAGAGGAAGTCATACTGTTCAATCTTCATAGTAAGGTTGCTTAAATGTTACATCAGTGTGACCCAAAGTTTTAGGATGATAAAACCAAAATGAACTAAAGACTGAAAATCTCTTTGGTTCAAAAGGTCACAGCTCAACTGAATTGACATTTGGATGTGTATTTTTTGGTTTCCATGAAAATAATATTTCCCATAGAGAGGAGCAATATTCAATAAATAGATAAACAAACTAGCAAACAAATAAATAAATAAAAGCAAACCATCAGAAATACAGGTTTTGACATGAAATTTTCAATTTACTTGAACAAAATGCATTATGGTCTGTTTAAGAATTAGCTCAAAGGGGTTTGCTGAGATATTACAAAAAAGAACAGCAAAGATACACAGCACACCAGGAGTCTCTGCACATCTATTTTCCATATCAAATTCTATGGGTACTTTTATTTGTGCAAACCCATCATCTATTCCTGGAGTAGTGCCCATGAGAAAAAAGATACCATAATTGATCAGCACAATGGGTAATACGGTTGGAACCTCCTCAGAAAGGTTTCATGTATTGAAGATCTCTCTCAATAAGCATCCTTCTGACCTGCCTTCTCCTTTTCTCACCTTACTAAGAAATTTTAAAGAAGAAAGAAAAAGATCAACCCTGTGGAAACCACACAGATGAAGGAGCTTGCAGAAGGCTGTGCCACCTGTGCGCACCAAATTGCTATTTCCAAGCAATCTGCTTAGCCAGTAATAGAATGAAGCAGGGAATACAAGCCTGTACTATCTTTTCTTCAAGGACCTCAATGTGTTATAGAAGCATAAATTAATTAAACCTCATAACACCTGGAAGAGACAGGTAAAAGATCTGGGACTACTTTACTTGTCCTAGAGCAGGAGCCACCGCAGCTGTTTAACAGTAGATTGCAATAGTATACATTTAAGATGGGAAGAGGAGGGAAAGAACCATTATGCCCAACAAAATATCAAAGGGAATTTAATTCAGTCTCATCCTTTATTCTTACAAAAATGGCCCCAAAGCCTCTATTATTCATAGGTACTCAGGGCCTCTATTTTATCTCCCATCAGCTCCTCCAGAAGGCAGTGCTGACTGAACTACTGAGGCACAGCTTCTGCGCCAGCTCACAGACAGGAACTGCTGAGTCTAAAATCATTCAGGCCTTCACTTGGAAGTGTGTACTGCACCTGGTTACTTTTTCAGTCATCTTACTCTGTAAATTGCAAAACAGATTCTCAGCTACAGCACCTCTTTTTCAGTGCAAGAACACAAGCTTTGCACAATGGAAATGGTGATTAGTATCCGCCTGTTCAGACTATCACTTAATTATTGTCCAGATAACCCTTACATAAATTTACTTCAGTAGCTAAAATTTTACAATAATCCTGAAAAAAAGTAAACAAAATTAGGCTTATTTATGAAGTTTTATATTATCCTCACACTATTCATTCTTTGCTACATAAGGTGAAAAACCGTATGATCTCTTTCATAAAAAACATATTTAATTGTAAACTGTACTGCATACATAAAAACCTGCTCTCCAGCTGCCAGAGTTATTCTCCAGTGATGCTAAATAATATTCTTTGTCATTTTTACTTAGACAGTATATTAAACTAATAAATTTGTTGATGAAATATTGCATAATGGAAAAGGAAATGTGTTTATTTTTCTAATAACTTCCATGTTTTTTAATCAGTTCAATGTGAATTCAATACAGCCAATCTTCTCCTGGTAGTGCTTCCCTTATTAAAATCCATTCTTCAAAAGGGAAGGCAAGAAAAAAAAAAAGAGAATGTAAATGTCTGAGTTACGATCAATGGAAATAATTCCATAGTCCACTTCCCTTTTGGGGAAACAAACTGACTGGGGGCTCCGCCTCCACACATGTGCAAAGGTAGAAGTTTTCTCCCAAACAAAGCACTCAGAAGTGATGCATCTTTGGTACCCACATGTGCAATTCAGAGTCTGGCCAGTTATCAAATCTGTGTCTTCTGCTTTTAGCATAATGAACTCACACAGCACTCCTCTGAGTTTGCAAACTGGTACACAGTGGCTGCCTAAAGCACTTCTGATGATTTCTTTCCCCCCCATGGTAGTGTCATAAGTAAATGAAAAAATCTTACCTACATTCATAATCGAAACATTATGAATTCTAGGACTTCTGTTAGTGATTTAGTAAGAAACTATATAAAAGAGTGTCACACAATATACGGAAGTAAACAGCTTTCACAATTCACTATTGTTGGAAAAAACAGTCAGTTGTTGGTAATTTTGTATGATAATGATGACGATGCACTACAATTTTCAATGACCAAACAGCAACAGATTCACTCAGCTAAACACAGGACTCGGTGTAATGACTGTTTAATCACAAGTGATGAGAGAAGGTGTGTTGCCAAACTTCATGCCTGTCCAGGCACATCCCTTTTCTTTTTATAGAAAGATTTATATATAGACATGACTATTATTATAGAGATAACCCCACTCCACGGCAAAGAAATTAAAATGGCAATGCTCTGTGGGGTGGTACCAAACACTGTGATTGATGCTTTAAACATGCAATAGTAACAGATTTTCTGGGACAACATCACTATCTAGATTGTCACAGGACTAATTCTGGGGATTTTGACATTGTCCATGTAGACAGCCAGTTTCATACTCTACCACTTAATTCAAGACCTGAAAATGGTAGATGGAATTTTTAATCAATCTATGGGCCAAATAATTTACAGTTTCAGTAAATTGGGATATTACAATGAATTAATGCAATTTCAGGTTCAGGATCTTGTCCTTTTTATTCAGGATTTTGTCATTTTGGAAATATCCTGTTTGATGGATTATTTTTAAATGTCCTCAAAAGGAAAATAATTGCATGCGTAGGAATTTAAGAAGCAAGGGTTATCTAAAGAAAGTGGTTTACCTCGTGATAAACTATTCTGTCAACACTTTAGCTGAACTTCATAATTCTTCATTCTTGTGAAGAATATAATATTCTGGATCTCCCTCAGACAGGACTTATTTATTTATTATTTTATAGGCAGAGCAGAGTTAACATCTGCTTTTCTACAGAAAAAATCTGCCTTCTCATCCTCTTCCCAGTGCCTAAATCTCAAACAGCATTTGGTAGTTTACATCATGAGTTTTCCCTATGCCATTTTTACCAGGGAAGGACATTGCCTCTTCCATGCACTGAACAAAATGTATCTGTTCTTTATAACAACTAAAAAAACAATTAAGAAACTAGATGTATCATGATATTCATGGTTCAGATATGGTCAGCAGAAAAATAATGTGAGGATGATCTGCATGGCTCTGGAGCTTTAGGATACTAAGTGTAAGCCAGTGTGCTCTTGCATGCTTATTTTGCTAATCAGGGATGGGGCATAGCAAAATAGTATTGATACTCCTTTGATTCTTCCTTTCTCCCCTATTGTCTCAGCCTGTTCCAAATCATACAGAAAATGTAGCTCCAGCAGCAGAAACTTCACAGATGTCAGATCCAAAGAAAGAGATAATAGAATTAGCTGCATCATCTTTACATAGATGAAGACTCCCTCTAGTACTAGGTATATTCTCCAGGTGTCAATCTGGCCAGTTAAGTTCATTTTGTACTGACTGAACTTAGTGGACTGTAAAATCTACTTCACTATAAGCAATTCTTCCTCAAACCTAGAAGGTAAAAATAATTTATTCTCTCTTTTTGAAGCCAACACTAAAAGTCCCATGGACTTCCTTGTAAACTGGTCGTACTCTTTTCTTTTGTAGTGGGATGCCAACTTCTCCACTGGAGGGAATGATATATAAACAATTTCTGAAAAATAGTGTAAAAGTATTACAAACAAAACCACTCCTACTTCCTCTCCAGAATACCAATACAGTTGGGAAAGGGAATTTATGGACTTTCTTCTCCTTCCTTCATGGAGTCCTGGGTCTGTTGTCTTCTTGTTATCTTCAAATGCATTAGCAAGCCAAGCCTCAGCCATGCTGGTATGTTCATCTATGATTTGCTGCTTGAAAGTATCTGAAGCCCAGAATAAAAGCCCTGGATCAAAGATACTTGTCTGAAATAATTTGGCTGGGGAACAAGCCATCTTCCTTGGAAAAGATTTCCCATCATAATGAGAAAGACAAAGTAAAAAAAAACTCGATCCCTAGCAGCAGTCACTATCAGGAAAGAGCAAAAAACACCACGCACTGAATGCAATGGCCCAGAACCATTCAGCTGCTGCAATGTTTTGCTGCTGTTTTCAATGCCCTTTGGCAGGCAGGCTGCAGTAAGCACTGAAAAGCAGCTACCAGGGGTGAGAATACAAAAAGAACCCATGCAGAAACACAAGTGCCTGTGTTATAGTGTCTTCATGTGATTAGTACTGGTACTTGCCTGAAATACTAAAATATCACCTTTGATAAAGGTAGTATCCATGACGGAGTTTGACTTCAGAATACCCGTTTATTGATTAGCATTCATTTTTTTTTATGTGTTGCAGGCTTTTTTTGACATTTGTACCATCTGAAAGTTACAGCTGCACTCACAATCTTCACTTGAAGGCATCCTCACCACTGAGAGTTTTTCTGAGAAATGGCGACCTCTCCCCTCATCCGGAATTGTGACTTGTGAATGGAGTGCAGTTAGATGATTTCAGCTGAATGGGTATCTTACAGAGGTAAGTTCTTACATCTTTGACGTTGAGTTCTTAATTTGTGATAGCAAAAGCTTGAGTCTATTTATTCAATTACCATGTGTTTGAGCCTACAGGCTTTGCATACTTCTGCCTAGCTAAAATAACTCGCTCCATTGCTGAAATCTAATTGAAAGAGTTCTGTGCAGTCCCATTATGAATTATTCTGTGTTATGCTAGGAAGGCTAGAGGTTGTGAAACTAGTTATATCAGCAAAGCTGGCATCTGATTTCATTAGCTTACACTGTAATTGCCTTACATATGATGGGCCTGATACTACCAATCCTGCTCAGAGAAAATTTCCGCTGTCTGTGTTTCAGAGCTGTCAGTTCCACTTTGGGAGCTTATGGCTCCGTGATCCTGCATTTCATGCTGCAGTGAAGATCTGGCTGCCAAAAATATCCCAAGCGGTCAGGGTGGGACAAGGAACATGGGAGTTGCCATATGTATGTCTTATAGGAAAATGCTTCTATTACTATAATCAACTCTAGAACTAGCCCCATCCATTTTAGACCACTCTTAATCATTACAGTCCTTTAATTTCTTTAGAAGGGCTCCCATGAAGGGAAGCTAGGTATTCAGTGCAGGCATGGTTAGAATGAGGAGAGGTCAGTTTGCCCAGTACAAGCAATGTCATTACAAGACCTATCTGCACTGTGCGGCAGTGCTCCAGGCAAAGACTAATAGGTCTCCATAACACTACATAACGTCAGATAACGACAGCTCTGAAAGCAGAACACATGGGTCAGCGCTGGTACACGAGTGGTGACAAGGCACAAGTGTCTCCAATGCCATCCTCTGGGAAATCTTGACCAGTGTGGAGTTTTCCAGTAGGGTTTTGGAACGTGATAAAGTCTGTATTAGCATCTCTTTTCCTTATCATTTTTTTTGAGTATTGATATCAATCACTGTAGTACCCCAATAGTGGATCAACAAGTTTTGTCACTCCTCCAGTGGGAAAGAAGAGTGGAAATGGGATCCCTTGTCTCTGCCATTCACAGGAAGAAGGATGCCATATACAAGTTATTAAGCTTCACCTAGATTTATGGCATGTGTTTGCCATGCAAAATGAAGACATTATCCACAAAGATGCTATAATTTATTACCTAGAGAGGTGATGCATCACTGAAGAAAAGGAAACTGTGAAGGAATAATAAGAGAGATAAGCACAGGCAGCAGCAAGGTGGCAAAGGTTTTCTTCCTTTGCCTACCAGAATTATGCTTCCTAATCCATGCACCTCTGTTAGCTCAAGGAAAGGAATGGGAATTCACAAGGATTTCTACAGGCAACCTCAAATTGCAGCTGGAAGGAACATTCTTCTATCAGTTTCTTATCACTGCTTTCCAGTTCAGTGTAATATTTGCAACTACCTTTTTCCCCTTTTAAAGTCCCTGAGCCTCTGTAGCAACTATATAATGAAAAATAATATATCCACCATTTCTGGAAAAGTTACGAAATTTAGTCCACCATTTTTTTCCGCAGTTAAGGAGATCATAGTGTTCCTTCTTCCTGAGCTTCAGAAGATGTGCACTTGGGCTCTTCAATTACCCTTGACTGAGCGGAAGCAAGCAGAGCTCCTGTGGATCTAGACCACTCAACCATAAGACCACTACTAAGAATCACAGTGAGACTCTCTATCAAACATCTCCCATTGAATCAAATCCAATCCTCTCAAACTCCAGGGATAAGAATAGCACAATCGTACAAAATATATCACATCCTGTATGAGCTCTCTGGATCAAGTCTTTCATTGAAAGTATACATGAAAGTATAAAGTTACTGTCACCTTTGGTAGAATGGCACTCAGTTTCCTCTGTCTGCTATTGAATGCTTCTGAACTATTTTGATTTAATAAAAATAAAATGGTTTCAGTAAAAAAAAAATTAAATGTAAATCATGAATGGTTTTTAGAGAAACAGCTTGTCATAAGCCACTTACCTTGCTACAGAACACAGGGTGCTTACAATATATACTCTACAAAAAGGATAAATGGCTGAAACATTAAAATAGTTTAATACAATATTTGCCATTGTTTCTATTGTATGGCTAGAAGATACCAGTATAGCTAGGGTACATTTTACTTGATGCTATGTACTGTTGGAATACTATTTTAATTTATAAAAAGTTTCTAGCTATCCTTGGATTATTCAGCTTTTTTTTTTTAATGATTTTTATGCAGTTTTATGACAGAAAATTCTTCTGGAACACATAGTATAATTGAGCTGGTCAAGCAGCCATGATTTTCTACAGAAACACATTCTAATGAGGTATAAATTATTGAGTGATCTTGAGGAAGAAGGTGTAATTACATACACAATGCAATATTTCCAATGAAATCTCAGACTAGGTTTGAGATAATGAATTTTGAAGGCATTTGACCATGAAGTCCAGGATGTGGAAGAATGAATCTGGGAAAAAAAAAGTCAAAACAGAGCTCCACAGCAAAAAAAAAAAAAAAAAAAAAAAAAAAAAAAAAAAAAAAAAATCCAGCATTTGCATCTGTACAAATGGAACATCACTAAAAAAAATATGTGCATGTGCTCAGGTCAGGTGGAAAGCAGCTGAAAATAAACAGACTGGGGTACATCTGAGAAGTACAGGCACCCAACTCAGTCACAACAGGAAGGCTGAGAGAAGTAATTCTTTATGACAGTAAGATACACCTTCACTTCAGAGTCCCTTGCAAGGAAAATGGATCAGAAACATTCCCACTATACTATGTGGACAAGAGAGTGCAAAATGATGCTAAGCAATCTATTAAATAGTTCTGCGATGGAGCTGTAAATAGCATCATAAGGTGAAAGGAAACTGAAGCAGAGTCTGTGACAAACCTAAGGAACTCGCAACATTTGTTAGATGAGTGGACGCAAGTAACAATAGACTACAAGCCAGGCTGCCTGGGCAAAGACTTTGTAGTTCTGAATTTTCAGGTGACAGAAAAACACACCAATTTTTAAAGGCGTTTTTCCCAGAACCACTGGCATGTCACTAGGGAATGTCAGAAAATAAAGAGATAATAAAATTTTTATTGTAAAAAGATACATTATACAGAAGACTGTTGCTATGAATATTTAGTTGTTGTTTTAACTAACTTTTCTGAGGCATTTGCAATTGAAGGTTTCTATGTTGCTTTAGTGTGCAAAATGCATTTTGAGCTCAGAACTGTGGGAAGCAGATTTTACGAAGAAAATTATTATGAACACCAGAAAGACTGTTGGTCTGAGACAACTTCATATGACTTTGCTTGAGTAATGACACTGGCGTAACATGTCTAAGGTGTAGAGTACTCCTCACAATTTCATTGAATCTAAAAATGACAAAAAGCTATCCTTGAATAACAACTATGAGGAAGGAAATTATGGCAATTCACAGGTATCTCCTGATACCGGAAGAATACCAGTTAAAACTGTGTTAATTTAGTGCTTACCAGAAGTTATCTGCTTAGATCCAATCAAATCAGATATATGCTCTATATTGGTTGTAAGCTATATTTAACTAGAAGGGTGGAAAGGATGTACTTTTCTTCATATTCTTGTGGACTTCACAAGTATCATCTATGACTATTTACTCCAGCTAGGGTAGATCTAGCTTGTTGCTTCTGACATGAAACTCTATACCTTTCCCTCCTCCAGAAAAAAAAAAAAAAAAAACAACAAACCTCTGTGAAATTAAATTCTTGATCCCAGATCATAAAATCAGACCCAGCGAGACAAGCACCAGCAAAACCCTATCAACTGATGTCAATAGCTAGAAAAGTTGAATGCTCTCTGAGTAAGGGCCACATGCTTGATTCCAGAAAGACTTCTTGCTGTACAGCAAGGCATTGATGGCAATACCTTCAACTACACTAAAATCAGAATCTAGCAGAATATTGATCTTCAGGATCTTAAAGTACTCAAGAAAGTTGGCCATCTAAATATCAAGCAGTAATAAACTACAGAATATGTTCATTTCTTCTTAGTATACCTTGCTATCGAATTTTTCCACATCCAAGAAATTTTTTACAGAGCTTAAATAGCTTATTGTGGGAATAATAGAATGAGTGAATAAAATAAAAGTACTCGATCTTCTGTGCCATTCAAATGCAATTAGATTTGCTCAAAGAAAGAGTACCGTACCAGTCTTCATCCCCAGTGTTACCATTCAAGACTTCCTCCCAGGTTTGCTTATCTGATAAAAAGCCTCTCCATCTGGAGTCTGATATTAATGCATAAACCCCAGAAATGTGTCTAGAAAAGTTCACGCTATTCAACTAAAAAACATTAAACAGAACATGAAGGAAGGATAAAACCCTTGTGGGATAAAATATGATTTCTATGTTTCTTTTGCAAAGAGTAACAACAGACCATAATCTCAAGGGAAATTGTAAATTCTCCAAAGAACAAAGAAAATAGCTGAAAACTTTAGAGATTTAACAATATTTGAATAAAAAGTTTTTAACAAATTAAATATTCACAACAACTCTGCTGTTTATTTAGGCCTCAATACTGTAACGATGTTAGACTGCAGCACACAGATAAACAAGCAATGAACTGAAGACCTCTGGACCTAAATATATCAGCTATTTCTGCTTGAGTTTAATGACCAACCCTGAAGCTAAAAGCGGTAACAGCATATCATATGTGGATTGGGACCTGAGAGGATAAGGAAAGGTACTAACTGCTGGCCAATAAACACTTAATCATGTCTATCCATCTCTCTTAGGGTTTTATACTGCCGTCCATCACTGTACCACCTGAGTGCCTTCATGTAAAATCAATAGTAATAGTGAAATCCCTGGAGGATGTCACAGAAACTCTAGCACATCTCCTCTTCTGGGTCAAACTCTGTGTTTGCATAGATATATAGTCATGTTCTTTGATTTTAATGAGACTACTCAGGAGTACTATGTTAAGGAAACTTCCCATAATGATACAAACATTAAGTTATTTCTTCACATATTGTTGCTAACAAGAAGGACCAGATTCAAATACTATGATTTTTTTTCTTAAAATTGGCAAAAACTAGCTCAAAATATAACAAAATATAACAAAACTTCTCAGTTTACTGAGAGATGGCAGCAAAGAGCTCGTTTCCTAAATTTCAGGGCTGCCACAGTTTCACACAAATATTTTGTGAATTCGTGAGCTAGGTATCTTTTCAGATGGGATATAATTTTTATTCAAGAGTTAGGGTTTATCTCTTGCTATTGCCACATTCAAGGAGCGGATAAATATGACTACTTATAAAAAAACACCCATGAGCTATGTGGCCTGTTGGACTGGCAGGCTGAGGGCAGGCCAATGTCAGTGGTAATGGTACCCAAAAGAGAATTGTGGTAGCATCATACGGAGCTGCCTTTGACACTCTGACCTGTAGAGCAAGGTATAATGTATGGGTGAGTTGGCCAATGAATCACTCCGGACTGTAGGAGAACAGCCACAAACCCAACATTACTCTGAATGTTCTCTATACACACTACCATACACTGGATATTTATTTAGGGGAACTGCAATTTCAGAGATAACAAAAAGTCTTGAGACAAGAAATGGGCTAGAGTATAAGTAATCCAAGCTTCCTACTGTCCACTTTAAAAACATACGCCAGTCCAGAAGGTTGAATAAAATTAATTTCTCCAATTCTACCTGATTGTACAGTTCAGAATTGAAACAACAGTTGCTTGACTACAGAAATATTTTCTTAATATGTTTCTTTTTTATTATCTTTTCTTAATATAGGTTATTTGATTGCTGTTTTCTTGACAATGACCAGACTGAAAATAAACTGGATTTAATTGCCAATTACATCAGGAAGAAAAAAAGTAATGGAATGTCAGTGTATCATCATGAATCTTAGATTTTCATTAACAATAAAGTTAAAGTGTAATATGTATGTCACTAAGGCAGTAGAAAGCTCATAGCTGAAAGAACCAGGAGTGTATACTGTGAATAACTACAGTTAGATACATTATTTCAAGAACAATCTAATAAAGCCTATAAGTTGAATATTAGAAGATTGAACAGAAACTACTTTAAACTCTCTGTCCTCAAGCAAAAAGTCCATGTTCTTAATAAAGCTTAGAACAAAAGCTCCCAGATACGGCTTTGGAGCTACCAGGCTACTGCATCAAACCTGCCCAACAGCCAAGACCTCCCTCTTTCATATATCAGCTATTAGCAGAGAGTTAGTCCTGTTATCCTCTTTGTTGTCCTGCTGAAGTCACAGGATACTGGGGGAAAAAAAAAAAAAAAAAAAAAAAAAAAAAAGACACATTGAAGTTGCTCCCACTGCAGTGTCTGCAAAGGCCAATGGGATTTACACACAGTCTGAGTTTAAACAGCCTATGAAGACTGTAGGTGTGGACGTAAAGTTTCACATCTGGGCATCTGTCAGTCCTGCAGCTGGTCAGTTAAGTTACCCAGCAGACAAGAACAGCACTGTTACATTGTTGCACTGAAACAGAGAGAAGTTTTTTCTTAGCATTAATTTCATTCATTAAAATAAAACCTGCTATAAACTTATTGGGTGGGAATTGAGTTCTTAAACCACACAGACTTGGTTTTGATAGTTTTATGGTATGTACAGTTGTATGGGGATTGTTTCTCTAATCACATATTTTATAGGTTTGCATTACAGATACTTTCTGGATGCTTGCAAGGGAAACTGGCATGTTACATTTTAACTTCCTAGGTATACAGGAATGCTGGATATGGATGGAGGAATCTTTACTGGGTTTGTCTCTTTAAAATTTCCACTAACATATAGCAGTATTTTCTCACCCTCCTCTTCCCTCCCTTTGGGGAAAATGGTACCTCAAAGGCTCCTCCTTTTATGTAATGCTCTCTAAGCCTCCTCTCCCCCAACTCCACACTCCCAAAATAGAGTGCTATGTCTGTCCCTGGTTTTGTCTCTGCTAAACACCAGGTTTCTTCCTAAAAAGTTTTTAACAAATTTTTCTTTACTGTATATTTCAAAACAGCAGAAGAAATGATAGAAAACAGTTTAAACAAACACTACAGCGTATCCCCTTTCCCCCCACCCTATAATCTCTGTAATTAGAAAGCAATTCTATCTCTTTTTGTTTTTTCTCAGGCTTTCCAGAATAATTCAACTTTCAGCAAATCTGGAAATACATTCATGTTCTAAACATAGAAATAAAAATGTGCTAATGAAAGTTAAGTTGCACTCTTACCTACAGCATTCCCTACTGTAAAGGTTACTGTTTAAAAAGTCTGTTTATAATGCACCATCTGCCTGGTTTCTTTACACTCCCTTTATTCTTTATTGTGTGCTGTAATTAATGAGGCTTTCTGTATTATTACCATAATAGCTGATGTTTTTCTCTATAAATGAGAAGCAATAGCTCCCTGATGAAGATTTCAGCTTACTTCAACAAATGAGGGGAATTGCCTTTAGATTGGACTGTTGTTTAGGTGTCATTGGGGTATCTGAGCAGAAGTCTTAGCAATATTGCAGACCACTTGCCTTGAGACAACATGAGCATTAAGTTATAGATGAGCTGAATGAAGTTAGGGTGGCAACCCTGTTTGCAAAGGAGAGTTGTCACATGTGACTACTCTACTCTTTAGCAGATAACAAAAGGAATGAGTCAAAATGAGTTAACACCAAATCTCCCTACAAGCTTTTGCTTCATCTTTGTTTGTGGCTTCCAAATACATCACAAAGATAAGGACATGCTGCTAGTGCCTTTCTGACTAGGAGGACAGTTTCTGTATGCTCTTGCTGCCTCCTTTTTTTTTTTTTTATTTTTTTTTTTTTTTAAGTTGCAGATCATCTTATCTTCCTGGGGAACAACTGAGTATTTAGATATACAAAACCAGCATTCTTTGCAAAAAGAGCAGAAATTACAGAGTAAACAAGCAGTCTGGTTTGATTTCACATAGAAGAGGGAGCAAAAGTGTCACGCAACATGAAACTGACTTTCAGTTCACCAATAAACACGCTGTGCTAAAACAAAGCCCCTTTTCGTAGACTTTGACTTTGTCTCTTTTCTTTAACTTTTGTCCACGAGAAACACCCTTCACTCTGCAGACCACAGCTGTACATATAAGACTTTTTCAGTCTCTGATAAAGGCTAAGAGATAATCAGCTGAGACTAAAATAACCTCTGATAGTTGCCTTTCAAAAACTTAACAGCCTATCTTCAAAAACACATTTCTCCATCCGCCCATCAAGAAAAATGCTTTCTGATGGTCTGTACTCACTGTTCATCGAGGACTGATTTTCTCATTTGGGTGGAGTTTTATGGAGCTGATTCTCACTCTCTCAGCCTGTTGGGTTATTAAGACAGACCTGTTCAGTCTGACAGCACAGGTGAAACAGGAAAAGACAGAGCTACATTAACAATTCCATGCAATTTAGTCTGTGTTATATGCAATTAATCTGTACATGCTTGATAGGAATTTCTGGAATATTAGGTATACTGAAACTTCCTCACAATTTTGAATAAGCAGGAAGAAACTGGAAGAGTTAGGAAAGAAAATATTTCAGAATTCCTAATGTCACAGAAACTAGTAAAAGAAGTATCTTACATTAAATTTTAGCATATATATTAATATAAATCTTCTATCAGTAAAGGTGTCCATTATATATGTATGTATCTACACACACACACACATATATACATGTACACACATATCTTTTGTGCTTTATATGGTGCCAGAAATCTTTGACCCATTACTCCCACTGGCCTGAAAAGAATCAGACTCCTGCAGGACATACTGGTGACAAGTTTGTATAAGGCACAGTGCCGGTGTTTAAGTCCATGTTCTGATATAAGACAGCATGAAGCTAATTGCTCTTTACATTGAGAGGTGAGGGTCAAAATAAAGACTTATTGCTGTACTCCAGGAACTCTGGACAAGAGATGAATCCCCTCTCAAGCCCATTCATTGTCTGTTTATTGACTGGGGCTCATATTTATATGTTATTTTTCTTTCCTGGCTGGCAATATTATATTCAATTATTGAAGGAAACACTCATAAACACTTGCATACACATACATTCTATTAGAATTTGGGGGAGTATTCATTGGCAATATTAAAATTCTTTTAAATCCTTTCAATTATAAATAACACTTCATGACTTGGCTATTTCTATACTATGTGCTTGCATTAATGTCTGAAGGTTGATTAGTATTAGTAAATTCAGTATTTTGTATAAAATGAACCACGGACCACAGACACTGTAATAACTATGTTCCCAAAACCCAGCAGAGATAAGAAAGTTTACTCTTGGTATTTTTCCCTTCAAACTCTGTTTTTTGTTGGGAATCCTACTCTGAATTGCATCAAATAAGCCACATGTAGCCTTGAGGAACGAATTGATTCATTTCAGTATATAGCTCAACACTCATTAAAAATACGTTACAAGTCTAAAGAAGCTAAATCTAGAGTGAATAAAAGAGTGATTTTCTCAGAATACTACATGTTATATGCGTATTACCTTAATTTTAAACATAAAATCATCACAGCCTTTAAATGAATTGTCCATGTGGACTTTCTATTGTTTTCCTTAATTTTTATTACAGTACGCATTTTGAGTCTAAATGACTCTCAAAACAAATCACACACCTCCTATGGCAGTTGTTTTTAATGAATTGGTCTACACTGGTTTTCTACTTAAGACAAAATTCAGCATTTTCTGAAGCAGACTGACAGTACAAAATTACCCATTGGGGTAGAATTTTGATTGTAGACTTGCTTGTACACAGTAAACATTCCCAAATTTCCTAGAGAAACAAAACCATCAAAACATATTTATTAAGGACAAACAACATACATAGCAGAAACTATACCTGTTTGTGATAAATTTAACAGCTAAGCTTGCAAATGCTACTTTACTAAATCAGATGGATACTAGAATTGTATCAGTTGCTTGGAGAAATTCTGTTCCAATTTCCTTTTTGACGCAAAGTGCAAAAGAGGAATTTTTTATGCTCTGCTACAGCCAAGCTGATGGCTAAAGCATTCCCATTTTGATCTGTTTAACAAATGCATATTAATTAAAAATATGGTAATTCCTATATACTGTTGTAGAAGCTATTAAAAAAGATAGGCCAGGTGGAAGTTCTTTTTGATTCCTCCTAGCTCTACCAGTAGACAAAAACCCCTTGCTATTATTATTTCCTGAAGCATGAAAAACCTGCAGTGTACATGTGTACACGCATATAAGATCTGAAGGTGTGATTATTTGTATATGTACATATCCATGAGTTTATAAAATCAGTTGAAGGTATATTTTTTTATTATAGATTGTAACAATCTTCATAAGCAAAACATTTTGGAGTTATTCTGCTTAAAGGCTAAAAAAGTTTTACCGAATTAAAGCATTTCCTTAGTCTGTAAATGATATAACTTCTTCTATTGAATAAAATGCATCTATGTAGAAAGCAACAATGAGACTGCACCCTCGCGACTAATCTGTTCATATAGATACCGTCCCATGAGGATATAGCCTTTGCTTTTTGCCAGGCTTCCTATTTTCTCTTTGAATTTCCATAAAATTTGCAATCACCATTCAAACAACAAATACTAATCCAGTTTATTTACAATCCTGCTCTTCTCTGTGTAGAGGACATGATGCTTGCAAATGTAGTAAGAATTCTGGCTAACTATTTAGGTTATATGGTCAGGAAAATATTTACAGTCCACTGAGGGCATGGTCAGTTCTTATTCAATTATATTTTATGTTCTTATCAGGCTCCTAAAGGCTTCCTGCATGTAACCTGATGGAATATCCAGAAACATTCACAGCCTGGTTTTTCTACTCCAGAAACTTACATTTTCACTACACTTTCATTTTTGAACAATTGATACATTAGCTGCTAATTGATACATTAGCTAGCAAAAGGGACACTTGGAAGCACCCCTTACTGGTACAGTGTGTAGGAAGATTGGTATTCACTGGTAGTTTCTATTCCAAAGGGACCAGATTCAAAAATAAATTACCACAACCTTATCTGTGTGGTTGCATATGTAAGTATTCTCCTTCTCCTCACAGCTGCTCTCGAAGCTGAGCCCAGACAACATACCAAAAATGGAAAAAAAAAATATAAAAAATTATATATATATATATGTATATATGTGCATATATATATATACAAACTTTGGCCTTTTTATATAGAAGCATTTTGGGACAATTCATATTTGACATTTATGTTCTCTCACTGCAAGCCATTCAAGGCATGATGATAGTACTGTCCAGTAATTAATGACATGAGGTCAGTGCAGGAAAAAGTAAAAATGAAATGTCTAAAATACAAAGAGTAAGAAACACTGAAATATTGTCTGAAGAAATGGAAGGAGGTGTAAACTAGAGGGTAATAAACAGTACAGAGAGGCAGCGAGATGATAAATTGTTGAATGATGAATTGATGCAGAGCACTCAGTAGCCCAGAATAGCCTATTGGGTCTGATACCAGCACATATAATGTCCCCTATAAGGTACAGTGCACTGTATAGTACATTGTAGATCTCTGCATGGTGTGAGGTACAAGCCCAAGAGTTACGTTTTATAAACAAGTGATATTCCAAGATCTCATTAAGGCTTTGAGATCTTTTCAAACCTCCAGTGGTGCAGTCTACCTACAGCTGTGACTGCAGACAGCACAGGTCCAAATACGCGGTCTAAACAACAAAACAGAGAGCATATGCACCAAATACCATAGTAACTGTTGTTACCCAGCTTTATGTTTAGGCAGTTCAGTTTTCTCTAGTGATGCATTCAAGTTTTGCTATAAGATTTTTACACAGTGCTGCACTTCTTTGTTAGGCTGTTCTGAAAGGTTATGGTTTTCATGAACTTCTGTGATCACTGAACCACTTGCTGGCATCCAAACAATTGTAATGAAAGTGAAACCTGCATCCATGCCAAAAGATTTTATTGAAATAGGAAAACACAGCAAGCAATCTACAAAATCCACTGAAATAGTACCCCATGACCCCAAACTAGGTAGCATAGAAAGCTACTTTTAAATCAATACTTAATTCGGCAGAAAAATCAATTTCCCTCCCTCTGCAATCCATAAAATTCATCAGGAAAAGATTACCCCTCACACATTAGCAGCCCTTTCACCCTACAGGTTAAGAAATTAATTACAATAGACAATTTCAAGCCCTGTAACAGGTTAGGATGACATGCTATAAGGTATTTGGCAACCTGTGAATTAAACCACCAATTAGATGTGATGTGAACACCTATAGCTTTCTTAATTTGCCTAGCCTCCCTTTTCTAAAGGCAAACACTGCTTTTTTAGCTACAGCTGTCTATAGTCTCAAGCAGTATCCAGATTTCACTCCTGGAAAATGCTCACCTTTTTTGCAGATACTGTGCAGGACACAAACAATCCTACGTAACAAAGCTTGTTCTGTCAGCATCCCAATAATTTCTCTCAAGGCAGCAACATTTTGCCTTTATTCTTCCACATGGGTATTCTAGCCCTGCTGTGAGACAGTTAAAGAGCTTCACTGCATGGCACACACAGAGTCCACAGATTCCGATCAGTAAGCATGTGCCCTTGGGTATGGATGTTCCACATTTGACTGTCTGGGCAATCTCTTCATCTGTGAACTTTCCTTTACTCTCTAGATAGCTTGCTGTTAAATATGTTTTTAAATACAATGTACAGAATATTATTGATCTAACCAAGATTCTGCTTCATATTAATAGATCACTGTTTCTTTTTAGAATGTTTGCCCACATAATAGACTGCTTAGCACACACATGACACAGCCTGCCTTTTCATTATAACATGTTTTCCTGATATTCTAACCTCCATTCCTTTCCCCCAAGTAACTACCTTTTTTTTTTTTTTTTTTTCCCAGACTGTTAGACACTTCTTTTCTGAATTTAGATTGTCTATACTTTTTAAAGACTTCGAAGTTTTTGTGGGGATATAGTTACATCTTACCAAAGAGGTCCAGCCTGTAAGAGGTTATTTTCTTCCACTGTATCCCACAGCTCAGATCTTTATACTTTTTGTATTCACAGTTCTATATTGTCTCTGACAGAAGTTCAATATGATTGTCTTTCTACCCACAATATCAGGGTTTTCAACACTCTTGGAACTGAGTGTTATAGACCTACAGTCTATCTCAGCTGAGAAACCTGAATTCCGCTGTCTGCTTGGTTATATAGTAGGCCACTGGCAAAAGGTAGCAGTACATCTCTTGTAAATTCATAGATCACTTCCACTGTTTTCAGCCAATTAATTTATGTAATAATTCCTGAATGTTTCCTTTTTACACAGAGTCAAAGGGTTAGATATCAAAAAGCTGAAGCATTACTGTTACTATTGCTCCCCTTGGTATTGGCTCTCTTGCTATAAAACTTTTTAAAGTGGGTTGCTTCATTACTTTTTCTCTTTATTTTTATGTGTTATAAGTCTTCTCTGTTTTAGGCACTTCTTTGCAGTTTTTAGCTATAACTACATGTCAAAGTTATCACAGTGTTAAAATGTGGCACCCCAGCTTCCCACAGCACCAAGCAGAAGATGCAAAGACTGTTTTAAAGCTTCATTCTTCTGCTCCTACCTACATACCAGTTCCACTACATACAGCAGAAGTGCACAAAATTTGAAAAAGGCAAACTGATATTTGCATACATAGTTTGATGATGCAGCAGTAGACTCATGTATTTTCTGAAGACAGTGCAACAAGAACATTTCATGCTACCTAGCCAAAAACCACCCCATCCTGCTTGCATCCAGGATCTCTCCCATTATACTCAAATAATTTTTTAGTGAATGGAAATTTTGTGGCTGTATGCAGTGACAAAACTCAGTGACCTAGGAGGTTATTTACAATTCTAATATGCTATTATTCATTATTTATTTTCATCCTTTTGTCTTCTAGACTTGGACATTTTTATCTTAATCTTTTGTTACTCTTCTTCCACTTATTGCTATATTTACCACTTACCATAGATATTTCTTTTTGGTTTTACATTTCGAGACAAGCAGACAGGACCAGAGAAAAGGAATGAGGAACAGTGAAGGACTGGGACACCATCAGAGACTGAGAAGCACTTGCCCATCAAAACTCATACTCTACAGTAACACCATAGGAGTCAGTCTATGATCATGTTTCCCGTTCTTCAGTCACCTACAGTAGGACTATTTTAGTGAGTTTTTGCAGTTTTACTACCCTCTTGCATTGTTCTTGGGGATGCTGCTTGTGGTGTATCTTTCATACACAGATTAAGCTATTGTCTGAGAAATTTAGGTGAATATGAAGTTCAAGTTCTATAGTTGACACAAGAATAATTAAAAAATAATATGCACATGATGAAATGTCTTTCAGTCCACTGTTTACAGTTTTCTGAAGAGGCTACAGCCCATCAAAGACAAACTAGAGCAATCATATTATCAGAGAGTAAAAGTGAGAAGGGTCACCTGATGTGCAGGTACTCTCTTGAAGTTGTGAGACTAATCATGTGAATAAGAAACGATGTATTTGGCCCAATTCTATTTCAGTCTAAGTTAGAAGAGTATCCTATCCATGAAATTATAAATGCTCCCCGATTCATTCCTGCAATAGCGGTTTTATTTCTGACATGTATCATCATGAGCTCAGATATGTTATTCAGGAAAAATTATTAAGAAAAAACCCCTCCATTCAGCTCTGCTAGCTATAATGAGTTTGTATTTGTCAAATGGTTTTATGGTTAAGTTAAAAGTTAATGATAAACAACCTTTCTGAACGTCTGGATACACCATCCACGTGCTGGGTGTGACATCCATCTTCAGCAAATAATGGTTTGGGAGGTAATCTGTGTGGATGAGAAAATGCATATACTATTTCATTGTTAACAAGCACTGCTGCAATGAAGAGGAAAACAATTAAAATTATGCTTTATCTGTGAAAAGGTAACTTTTTGGGGTTTTATATGTTTTCACTTGAATGCTATCAACTACTTAGGTTTAAGGATAATTTCTTAAGAGTAATGACTTATGTGATTTTTTTTAAACTTAATTGCAAAAACATTACTGGTTGTTTTGCATTAAGTAGACCACTGCTAAAAAGCTTAGCTACAATTTAGCTTTTTATGCATCCTGGAGAAGCTATGAGAAAAGCAGCACCCTCAGATGTTGCATACCCATGAGATACAGAGGAATGTTTGGAAGCCTAGAAGGAATATCCTTCGAAATCAGCCTCTCTCCCTCTACCCTTCTTTATTTTGCAGTTCCCTTCCCTCCTTATTTGTGAGGATAGTGTGTCGGGACTACTCCTTAGCCGTTGCCAAATTCCTGCATCCCAAATGAATTTCCAAACAATCATTCATAATGTGTACCTCTACTCTCGAACACCCACACACATATCTTTGTACCCCATACTCCAAGAAAGCTGACTCTTGCTCTGGTAATTGCTTCAGTGACCTGAAGCATTTGATCTAAATTTTATTTGGTTTACACATACATAGAAGGAAACTGAATGTGAGGACAATGCAACTCTATACCTTTTCTCCTTATACTTTAAAGATTAGGTATCTTCTACCTAGAGGTACAAAAAAAAATGTCTTGGTAACTAACTCACACTGTGTTTGCACAGTGTTTTTCCATTTACTAAATCTAAACAATAAAAAATATAGTAAAGAAGGTTCTTCACTATTTATATTATGCATTGAAAGTGCTCCTCATAGCATTAAATGATAGTGTTGCATGCAATCGACACACATTATCTGAAAGCTTATATACCTGTTATATATATAAACCTAATGCAGACAGCCATAATAGTTTGTATGAATAGGAAACACTGTGCTTACTGAACCACAGTCATGAAACTAAAAATGAAATTATATTTCTTTCACCATAATACTGAAGTCAGTATATAATATTCTGAAAGAATAAGCACACAGTAATACCTAGGTTAATACTGGGTACCATACATTATTGCTCAATGCTATCAAAGAGCTACATCTTCAGATTCTTTATTGAAACATATTACATTACTTAAATTGTCATGACAAAGACAAAACTGTTCAATTTCAGATTTTTCTAGCACCTCAGTTTTTATGAAATTGCAGATTTTTTTCTAATAGAAGTATAATTTATTTGCAGATTAAATTCTAATAAAGGAGTTGTTCAGACCTCTTTTTGTGAAAAAAAAAACCAAACACCTTTAGAAGTGTAAATTCTAAACACTGACAGGAACATCCTCCTTTGTTCCCACTCACATACTGGACTAGAAGATGAGGATTTGACCATTTTGTTTATCCAACTATTACATCATAATCAACTGAATAAATAATGTTCAGCATAACTAATGTCTGCATATAATGCTAAAGTCTGCATGCTTTAGTATAGGTGAATTTAATATGAACTGTTATAAAATTGCAAGGGTATTTAATTTGTTGACTTTTTTTTTTTTTTTTTTCCCAAACCATCACTGTTAACTGGTAACTTGTGCCAACTCTCTATTACTCACAGGTGGATTATCCAGAGTGTACATTAACCAGAAACAGATACAGAAATGATCAATGGGCTCACAGAGACTGTTTCTGGGAAGACCAGGCCACCTGACTCCTGAGCTCGCTCCAGGTTGTAAACACACTACACCTGTGCCCACACCAGCCCCAAAGTCATTCCTTATGAATGGAATGAGGTATTTTCACAAATCTGGCTTCTGGGACTCACTTTTATGAAACCACAGCTCAGACTGGGAACTCGTGTTGGATTTTCATATCCACGTGATGCATCATAGGGACTGTCCCCCAGGTGGGCCTGAACTCAGTGGCTCACTTTTGGGCTTAATTAACAGGTTTTGCCTGTGGATAAAGAACAGAGGCGTTTTTATAGAGTTCAGGTTAAAGTGCCTATGAGGAGCAGCTGGATCCCAGCAGGGCTTATTAGCTTGGGTTAATTTACTATTTAAAACAAACAAACAAAACCCAGTGCTTTTAGTTCTGAGGGGGACAAAAAAAAAAAAAAAAAAAGTCTGAAGGCAAACCAGCCAAGGCAGTACCTCTAGCAGGCAGCGACCTGCCGTTCGACGCTGTTCCCTCACCCTACCCGGCGCCTCCGCACACCTTTGCCCCCATGGCCGCTCCTGCTCGAACCCCCCCCCGGCCTCAGTCCCGCACCCTGCCCCAAGATGTCCTCCCCACCCAAACCGACCCCTCAGCCCCGGGCTCCGCTCCCGTCCCCTCTCCTCCCCTCCGGAGGGGTGGGCGCCGCGGGGCCGCGCCGAGCTTCCGCCCGGGGAGCGGGGCAGGGCGGAGACAGGCAGGGCAGACGGCGCGTCTAAGATGGCGGCTCCCTTGGCCGGGCAGGCGGGGGCTGTGCTGCGGGACCTGTCCCTGAGATCCGCCCGCCTGCGGGGCAGCTTCCCGGTGAGTTCAGCCCGGCCCCGGCCGCCGCATCCCGCCGGCCTCCGCTCACGGCCCAGGGAGCCTTTCCTCAGGAGCTCCCTGCTCCCCGTCCCCTCAAGGGCTGCTTCCCGCCGCCGTTCCCCTGCGGCCGGCGGGGCTCCCCTCCTCGACTCGCAGCCTTCCCCGCCGTGTTCGCGCCCATCGCTGGCAGCTGGAGGGAGAGTCCTTTCGCATCCCGCCTTGGCGGAGCTCGGGCTGTGCTGCTCGCGTCTCCCCGCCCGGAGGATGCGTTAAGGCTGAAGCTCCGCTCCGCTCTTGGCGGGGGAACCACACGGAGCAAGCGGCCCTCGCTCCGTTGCGCCCGGCGCTTTGCGGGGTTAACCGCTCCGCCGGGTCTGGGCTGAACCGGCCAAAGCGGTGGCCTGAACCACCAGCTGGGAAAGCCTCCCCGCCCCTAAAACTATAAATACTTTCAATTATTTCAATAGCAGGAACGGGTGACGCTGTGCGTGAAGTAACAGAATTTATCTAAACGCGGTTCGCGTGGCCGTGTCAGGTTGACTTTGGGCTGGAGTGAGGACGCCCAGTTGTGCTCACCTGGAAAGACCAGTTGTAGCTCTGACTTCCCGGTGGTCTTGAGGCTCAGAAGTGTGATGGGAAGAGTAAATGGGCCTCCCTGAAGGGCTGGCGTTCAGGAGCTGTCCTGAGGTGCAGGGGGAGTTCTTTATTCACCCTGACAGCAAACATGCTAAGGTAAAATGAGATATGTACATTTTAGACAGCTCTGGTGCCTTTGGCAACCAGCCTCTTTATTTTGTCTTTTTATCAGATCAGCAGCTGCTTGGGAATTTACTTTGGTCCGTGCTTCTGAGCAGAAGTATTTTCCCAGAAGCAAAAGCCTCCGGAGCGAACAAAGCGTGTTTCTGGCGGGTTCTGCTCCGCTCCCGCTGCTGGGAGCGCTCGTGGCTGCTGGTGTACGGCTGCATGGGACGGCTGTTGGAGAGAGAGTGGTGTTGGTGCTGAACGTAACTCATGTTGCACATCTCCTTTTGTGTGGTTTATCTTTTAACCTGAAGGAAGTTAGCTAGCTTGCTTTTAAATCTGAAATCTGTTGCGCCCAACTTTCCTTTTAAAATGGTGGGTATAGTATTTGGCAATTCGGTGCAACTGATCGGTTGATTTAGTGTATGTCCATTACATATGTACACACAGACAGGAAGAGAGTGTATATGCATGTGTATATATACATATACATAAATGTATATATACATATATTTATCTGTATATATACATATCTAAATCTCTTTGTGTTGATGAGCAATTCTATCAGTTCCAACAGTGTTTAGTGTTATATGGTTGAAGATGCCTTCCTGCCAGCATGACTTATGGGGCTCTGATCCTCTATTACGGAACTTAGAGGTAACCTTGTTTTTGTGTGAGTCCCTGCTGTTCTTACAGGGCTCTGATATGGAGGGATTTTGTAGAGCTTGAGTATGGACTGCTGTCTGCACAGAGTCATCTCAGAGCAAAGTGTAGAAGGTGCTTTGGTTGAGTTCGTTTTCAAGCCCTGTCTTTATCCGGCGCTGCAGTGGGGATTTGAGGTACAGGTGGAAATTAGGAGTTCACGCTGTGTTCTGTCATCTCTAAAAGTGTGGAGTGGTCCTGTAAATTACCCCACTGAAGTTGCTGGACATCAGCTCAGATTCTCAAGAGTATTCTTGGGATATTAAGGTGGTCAACTTTTTAAAAAAAACTTTTATCTTTTTTTTGTGTATTACTTATGAAATAGAGATATTGAACTTGTATTATAAATCACATTTTATTATTCCGTTTCTGAACTCTGACAGATACTGGGAGCATCTCCCAAGATCTGTGCTTTCCAAATAGATTATTTTCAAGAACCACATCAATACTGTATAGCAACAAATCATGTTCTTAATTTCAAAGTAAAATACTTTTCTGTAGAAAGGTCTTCATTCTTGCAATGTTACATTATAGAATTCCTATCTAGATAATCTCCCAATCTTCTACTGTCTCAGACTTTAAACTACAAATAAGTTAATCAGACAGTCTGAATTTCTGTGCTAAGAAGTAAAGCATCTGAGAGTAAGAGTCTTTCATTGAAAGAGTCTTTCTCATTTGTATCATTCACTAATTAGTTTAGACCAGAAGTTACACTATTACTTTTATTTACTGATATACCATAAACCAGCAAACTCTGTCCTCTTCTCAAAGCCTGTCACATTGTTATTTTCACAGACACAGGACTTTCATATGATAAGGATTTAATCAAGTCATACCAGTCTTAAACTTTGATCTTTTGGTAACCCTTGTGTGACTAGATACTTGGTGAGATCTAAAATCTTTCCTCATAACCTTCATGATTTACTATTGGAGTGGTGTTTGTACGCTTTGTTGCAAAATTTCTTATTATTTCAACACTGTTGTTCATAGCTGTGTTGAAACCAGCTTTTTGAGAAGCGTCATTGTATATTGTCATCATAATCTACACACAGACATTTTTCTGTGTAACTTCATTTTAGGGGTGGAATAAATGGCACTTGATCCTAGCACATGAAAATATTTTATTGTCCTTTTGCTTTCCCTTTGGCTCTTTACCTTTTTATAACTGTTATACATTTTTTGTTGTTCTTACTTTTTATATTCTTGATAGATTCGGTTCTTTGTGCTTTTAGAGTTTAAATCTGACCAACTGTTTCAAGAAGATAAAAGATAGATTTCAGTTGTCTGCAGTGTGTGTGGACAAGCATATTTAGACCTGCTCTTACTGGAGCAATATTTGTAAAGAGCTGTGACAAACGCTCCAGGGACCACTCTGCAGCAGAATTCAATCTTGTTGGCTAGCAACAAATAGGCTCCATTGAAGGCTGTTTATTTGAATGGGAGTTGGATTGGGCCCTTTGGGAGAATGCTGTGTTTTCAAAATAGCTTCAGATGCAGTGGATTTCAGCGATGAATATAAATGAGGAACAATTAAATCAGAATCATAAAAAAAAAAAAATGCTTAAGGTAACTCTCCAGTTTTCTAATACAGTGAGCAGATTGGCTGGTGCATTATGCAACCCTATCCTAGCTTTCAAAATGATCCTCAGTCCTGCCGTAACATTTCCAAATTTCATGCATGTTGAAAATATATATAAAAAAAAGGGGGGGCGGGGGGGGAGGAGGGAAGATGGAATTAAACAATATTCCTATTATAAAATGCTATGTATGTTAAAAATAGGGAACTGTACAAGGCTGCTTACTGCAGATGCCTTCAATTCCTAGGCTTGAATTACCTATAAAGCCTCATTAATGCTGAACAGAGAAAGTTCTGTCTTTGTTAGGAAGCTATCAGCTGTGAGTTTAATGATCTTCCATGGAACAGAAAACATTACTGAAAATAACATTTAATTCATGACTTCAGAAGCTATTTCAATGCCAAGTTCTTACTTTTTTTCTTAGCTTTGTGTAAAGTTCTTGAAAGTTTCTTGAAGGCTTGGACTCTTTCTCTGTTTGGCTTTTCCTGGTTGACAGTTTTGCTATCATTTTTAAGGTTTTACATTTAGAGGCAGGAAATGCATGAGCCTACAGGCTTTCACAAACAGTTTTTTCTATAGGTACTTAAACCAAATGACTGAAAAGCCCTCCTCAAACTCTAGACAAAACTGAAATGCCAAAGTGGAGCAGATGTTTGGCCCACTTCTCCCTGGTAGTTCCATTAAGCACATGGTTATTGAATCCTTTTTCGAGATGAAAGAAGGAAATGAAAACATAAATATAACCTTAGACTATGATTATTTTTTTTTTTTATTTTTTTTTTTCAGTTAGTTTTGTACTGGTGGAACTTATGTCTTGGGAGCAATCTGGCTCTGGCACAGATCTTCAACTTTGTCTTGAAGTAGAAGAGATGCATTTTGCTGCATTTATTTACCTTCCTTGGTACCTCATGCAGGTACAATCAGGGGATAGGGCTAATTAGGTAAGAAGAGACAGCCTTCATGAATATGACATTAGGTTGAGATTAGCTGGGACACCTGCTGTCTTAAACCTGGCTATGGATAAGTAAACCCTTTCTCTTGGCCCTCCATCTGAACTCCCAACCAGTTTATCCAAAGAGACTTCTTACCTTACTTGGGTATGTTTAGGATTCATTAAAGTTTTTGCTGTAAAAGTGTGTGTTATTTCATTGATCTGGCTCCTGAGGCACTAGATAAAATGTCAATAGACAAACTCTGTGATTTCTTTACAGGTATCTGAGTGATTGTTTCCTCCTGTTTTTCTCTGGAATATTGTCAGTGTATGTGGCATTTTTTTTTTCTTTAAAACTTTAATTTGCTCTTTCTAGTTAATGTTTGCCAACAAGGATGCTGTGAAGCATGTATGAAGATACTGAGATTCTTTTAGGAATATAGAAAAGTGAGATGAGGGTTAGAAACACTTGAGGTTTGGTTGTTTCTTAGAAGTAGATAATTTCTCAACTGTTTCCTCTCATTTGGAAGCTTCATTTTAAGCAAAAATTGGAAATGTATTCATTTAGTGCTTAGAGCTATGATTCTCCTCCTCTTCATTTTGAGGACTCACTCACAGGTACAGCTCCAGGATGACTTAACCCCAAGTGATATATATATATTTTTTTGTTTCTGTTGACCACAACAGCAGTTGTAGTGAGTAATTCAGCTCATTATTGCATTGGCCAGTTCAATCTTTATGTGCATGTTTGAGACTATAATCTGCAGTTTTGAGCATATACCCTCAGAATTTTCTCTGGAGAATTTCTACCCTCTGCTGGGAAAGCCAATTTCTAGCCATCTGTGAAGCAGTTAGCTCTATACTCATCTCTTCCCCACTCCATAGCATTTTAATAAAACACAGAACATAGAAATCTTGTTATCTGTGCAACTGATTATGACAGTAACTTTGGAATTGGTAATTAAACATTGATCCATAATTAATAGCTGGCTATTGATCTTGTTGTAACTAGATGACACAGCAGGAGGAAGCATGAAACTAAGAGAAGTTAAGATTGACTATTGTGAAAAATTCCTTAACAGTGGAGGTATGCTGTGCTGTTAAATAGATGCTGTTGAAGTGTCTGTTGCATGAATGATACCTAAAACATATTCTAAGCTGTAAACTGAAGCCTTCATTTAATATGGTAGTGGAAATAAGAAAATACGAACCCAACATTGGTGGGGTTTTTGTGGTGGTTTTTTTTTGTTTGTGACATTATGCTGATGGTGATATTCTTGTATAATTAGTAGCTAAATGTTGACAGTGAAGGAATTGAAAAATAGGATGAGCTTACACTTATTTGTTGGAACACTTTAAATCTTCAGTTAAAATTTTATACTGATAGCACAAAATACATTCAGTATTCAGTTCTTGAGTTTCACTTTTTTTTTGTTATGTTTGTTTGCTTAAAAGGTGCCGGTTTGTTGAGCAGATTTACCCATGAACTTTGTTCTTCCTGGTCTCTTTCTGCTTGCTCATAGGTTTCCTAAACTACAAGAGTCTGTATCCCAAAGTTTAATTTCATTTTGTTTTATTTCTGTGGTGATCTGATAGTGTGTAAGCTTAGAATTCCAAAATCCTAAAGCTCTAGGCACTGTCCCTGTAGGGCATGAATGTGGGTTGGGCTATTTCACTCAAAGACTGTTTCATTTAAGAGAAGCACTTTTAAAATATTTTGGGAGTGATACATTATTATTCATTTGGATTTATTTGGCTTGCACTTTGGTAGTACCTGGTGACAGATCAATTTCAGTCCACCCTGTTTGTCTTCAATTTGTGCAGTAGTGCTTTATTGATTGGCCCTGGAGAGCAAAGTAGTTTAAGTTGGCCTCTATCATTTGTATCTTTGTATAATTAATGATTTGGATTTTAGTTTTCTGCTTTTCATAATAAAAAGGTATAGATTTGTGTTGTTTACAAACGAAGGACCTAAGGTTATGTGTATGTCCTTATCGGCTAAATTAGGTTGTACAAGAGGCATTATAAATGTCACAACTTTGCAGTGTGCTTCCTGCATTTGTAGAGTGAAGATGTGACTCTATATAAAGTGCCTAGGCGTTTTAAGTTAATAAATCTAGTGGTTTGTCTTAAGGAAGGTGGAACAGGCAAAATACTGGCCTTCAGAATTCAGTGGGCAGTAATTCAGTTTGGAAAAAAGGTTTTGTTTTGTTTTGTTTTTTCCACAATTAAAGTGAAAATAGAATAGATTTATTTTTCTGAAAATGGGTAAATACTTTGAGAGCATCAGTAGCAGCAACTTTAAATACCCATTCATACAGTGTGAATTTAGAATACTTCTGGAGCAATAAGCAAGCTCATGGGAACAATAACTGGGAAAGATGAAAAACGGCAAGGAGTACAGGAGTAGATAGACTCTGAGGAATACAAGCAATGAGCAGTAGTCTCAATTTGTTTCAGGAGGAGAGCAAATCACTCTTACTATAGTTACTTTACCTTTGCTGTCTGACTCTTGTACACGTAAATTTTTTGTGCGATGCAAAAGTTTTGTAGGAGTTGCCAAGAATGGAGAATTAAGGGAGATTTTTGATCATGTTTGGTAGGTTTGCTTGTCCAAGACTTTTGACTAAAAAACATGAAGCTGCAAATTCTTTTGAGATCTTCCTCTAAGGGATCTGTGGACAAAAGAACAGTTTAATTTGATATGTGAATTTAGTGACAGCCATGAAAGCAGTTACTGCCTTGTGCAAAAAAGAAAAAAAAAATGCTTATACACAATATTGGCATAAAAATGGCTGGAAAATTTCCGTTATGGGAGGAGTAATATGTGCAAATTACAGGTAACAGTGATAGCTATAAGTAAAAGATATAGATATTTATGATAATTATAGATAAAAGTGCTGTTAAAAACAACTGAACAGTTTTTATTGTCAACATATTACTTGCTTACGGTCTGAAGATGGCATGAGAAATTTATTTTCCCTTAAATTTTCTGACTTCTTCAACTCTACCACTCCAAACACATCAGAAACAGTGAATCTATTTAATTGAATTCTTTCATGCAGAGTTTCAGTCTGGATTTGTTCTTCAGTTAAATCATAGAACGGTTTGAGTTGGAAGCAACCTTAAAGATTGTCTAGTCCCAACCCCCCTGCCCCGGGCAGGGCCCCCTTCCCCCAGCCCAGGGGGCTCCCAGCCCCGTCCAACCTGGCCTTGAACCCTTCCAGGGAGGGGGCAGCCACAGCTGCTCTGGGCACCCTGGGCCAGCGCCTCACCCCCCAAACAGGGAACAATTTCTGCCTTAGATCTCACCTAAATCTACTCGCTTTCAGTTTAAAACAATTAACCCTCATCCTATCCCTACACTTCCTGATCCAGAGTCCCTCCCCAGATTTCCTGCCCCCCCTTTAAGCCCTGGAAGGCCACTAGAAGGTCTCCCCAGAACCTTCTCCAGGCTGAACCCCCCCAACTCTCTCAGCTCGGCCCCCCAGGGGAGCTGCTCCAGCCCCCCCAGCATCTTCGTGGCCTCCTCTGGCCCCGCTCGAGCAGCTCCGTGTCCTTCTGCTGTTGGGGGCCCCCGAGCTGGACACAGTACTCTGGGTGGAGTCTCACAGGAGCAGAGCAGAGGGGGAGAATCCCTTCAACCTGCTGGCCACATTTCTCTTGATGCAGCCCAGGGCACGGTTGGCTTTCTGGGCTGTGAGAGCACGTTGCTGGCTCATGTTAATCTTCTCATCAACAGACATCCCTAAGTCCCTCTCTGCAGGGCTGTTCTCCATCCACTCCTCGCCCAGCCTGGATTTGTGGTTGGGATTGCCCCGATCTGTGTGCAGGACCTTGCACTTGGCCTTGTTGAACTTCATGACGTTGTCACGGGCCCACCTCTCCAGCCTGTCCAGGTCCCTCTGGATGGCATCTCTGCCCTTCAGCATACCTACCACACCACACAGCTTTGTGTTGTTTGTGGACTTGCCGAGGGTACACTTAATCCCACTTGTCCACGTCACCAACAAAAACCTTTAATGACGCCAGTCCCAACAGTGACCCCTGAGGAACGCCACTCATCACTGCTCTCGGACGTCGAGCCATTGACCACAACTGGTTTGAGTGTGACCACCTAACCAATTCCTTATCCACCTAGTGGTCCATCCGTCAAATCCTTTTCTGTCCAGTTTAGAGACAAGGATGGTGTTATTGTCAGTGTTATTGCACATGTCTGCTACAGGCAGCTTGATAAGCAAGAATCAGATTAAGTTTCAGGCAACTGGAAGAAACCTCACATTAGCAGGCCAGGGTCCTAATGGGGGTCTTCATTCACTCCAGTATCTGCTGGAGTAACAGTGCAGCCGGGCACAATTAATCCAAGAGGTTTTCTGGAGAGCATAGATAAAAACTTCCTAATGTTGATGACTTAGGACCTGACAATGGGAAACACTACTGGAACTCATACGTACAAACAAGGAAGAACTGGTTGGGGATGTGAAGATTGGAGCAGCCTGGATTTATGAAGGGGAAGTGCTTGGCCAACCTCTAGCTTTCTCTGGTGAAATGACTGCTCATCTTCAGAGTTTCTGACCCTGCAGAGTTGGCACTTCCCACCTTGTGCGGGAGGTTGGCTAGGGTGTTTCTGGCTGGTTACAGATTGTATTTCTGCCAGCAGCTGGACACTTTGTGCATTACTTTGCTGTCTCTTGAAAGCAGACATTTTGGGTCAACATTGGCTTTACTGGTGACCTCTGTCAATTAGTGCCTGATTCATGTTATCAGCTGGCAGGGACACAGTGTTTTTAAAGAGCTACTCAACAAACATGCTTCTGATGAAGGATTGCTTTCGCCTATCCCTTTGCTCACCGATTAGCTTTTACTGTACGCCCAGTTTCCATGTGTCTTCAAGTCTCAGTCATTCCAAACGGCTGAGCACAGGCAGTGAATGCATCTGTGTTTCCAGGAAGCAAGAAATCAGGGATTGCTTTGTTTTAGGGATGGCTTGAAGTAGACCTTTATCTGCCTTGAATTCTTGATCAGTGGTGTTAGACATGTAAAAATCCACTTTAAGGTCATTTGATGATGAAGAGGTGCTGCTGCTCGTAGTGTCCTAGGCTTGCTTTGAGATTTGAGAGTGGCAGCAGGGTGCATTTCCAGTGTGAATAATGGAGAAATATTATCCTGCGAAGGAAAGAAAAATATTTATAACTTTTGGCTTCATATTAAAGCCATACTTTAATTGATTTTTCTGTGTCAGTTTCTTGCTTCTCCCCAACTGTCCAAGCAGCTGTAAGGCTGTCTTCTTCTTGTATGTTTGTTCCTTGGAGTTTGCTTCATGTTAGTCTGTCAAATGATCTAATTAAAACCAGGAATTATTAACAATAAAAGGTGTGAAACATTCTGATTTAAACAAAAATTGTTTCTCTGTCATTTTTTTGATGATTCCTGAATAAAAACTGTTACATTACATTCTGCACTAGTTTGGTAAACCATCTATGACTCTAGAACTGTTTCTGTAGATACTTCATTTATTTATTCTACTGCTTTGGGCATTTGCATCTTTATTGCTCAGGAGTGCTATGCTGCTTAGTCATAACCTTCTGTGATGACATAATTAGGTAGCATGGAAATTATCATGGTTTGACTTCAAGTATTAAAGAGCTGGAACAAAAAACTGTTTCATATTTGCTTTTCTCTGATGAGAAATGGGGCTCAAACTGTCTAAATTGACATTTTGTTGGTGTTTTTCTTGAAATATCAGTGACTCCAAACACTTGAAAAAGTATTCTTCCAGGGTATGGTTGACGTGAAACACTTGTTTGATAGAAATGATTACTTGGGACAGGAATTCAGAAACATTTCTGATCAACCCATTGACTGTGCTTTGAGTTTCCTAGCAATTCCAGAAGCTTAATTAAGGTGCAGTGGGGATACTCGGAAAAGTGTATTATTTATATCTCTTTGTTGGTGGTAAAAAAGTTTTAGAATTAACTTTTTCCTGGTTCTATTTAATACTTAAAGCATTTCTTCATAGTTGCATAAAAGTATAATTTGAATCTTGTAAAAAATTAGGAAGTTAAAGACTTTATGAGAACAAAAATATGAAATTTCTCCTCAAGATATTTAAAATAAAATAATGTTTCTGATTTATGTGGCCAAAATAGCTCACTTTACCTTTTGAATATGTGGTGCATATCACCAACAATCTTTCATTTGCAATGAATGTATTACAGTATTTTCTGCGTTGTGGCTGCTGATGACTGATTATGACGTTGTGTATGGTAGTGAGTTTATTTTCATCAGATACTTCAAAGCCTTTACTTTTTAGGTCAGGAAAGTATGCTTTTCCTAAAGCTTTGAAGTTTCAAATAAGCAAAGTGAACATAATTTGATTAAAACTAATTACTAATGCAAAGCAGAGCTACTGATGGCTAGCACATTGACAAAAGCAGAAACTGAATTTGTGAATTCATATTCTTGCTTCCTTTACCCAAGAAAAGGCTCTGAAAATTGTTTCCAGAAGTATAAAGCTGCTGTATGTACGCTTGCTTCTTGGGCACATATGAGTGTACAATAAGTATTTTGAATGCTGTTTTATTCTGTTGAAATTTGGTTAAAGAATGCAAGAGGAATGTTTTTAAAATGTTTTCTGAAGGGGGGGGGGCATTGTTTGTCCCTCAGAGTTGACTATCAGCTTTGTGTTTGGGCAGGCTGCTTTGTTTCCTTGACATCCTGTTTGTTATGTGACTTTAGGCATGTTGTTCAAACCAGAAATTTTTCATGTAATCTCATAGAATAAGAAGCCTGCCATGTTTCGGCTGAGTTTTCAGAGGTTGCTTATGATTCACTGCTCAGGTGAACGTGGGTGGGATTAGAGTGTACTCAGCTCTGCTTGGTCGGCCTTTAATGCTAAGCAGAATGCATCAGAGAAATTCTCAGTGTCAAAAGTGTGCTGTCACTTAATTTGCAGCAATTTCTATTTTGTTGTTTACATGTAAATAGAGGCCTGGATATTCCCTGGGAGGAGGGCAGGATGCAGTTTGTCAGGAATTTGGTTGGGTCCAACTTAATTCGGAGGTCAGTTTGTAGCAGCCTGACTGAAACAACTGCTGAACAGGAGGCTGACAAGGTATGAGAAATGTAGTAGTGAGGTCAGGGTCTTACTGTTCAAGGGGACATTCCTCCCACCATCTCCTCTTTTACTTTTGAGGACTGCAGTCCTTACAAAACCGCATCCACAGACACCCAGAGAGATCATTCAGGTGGTAGTTGTTAGGCTAGTGCACAAGGATGTGGGCTCAGATTCTGGTTTTCTGAGATAAGGAGAATAAGGATGACAGAAGGAGCTCAAGTCTGACCCTGTGCATGTTCCTGGTGGTTTACAATGGAGCTTAGTGGGTAGGAGAGTGTATTTACAGAAAAGCTGTCAAAATCCCTGTGTGTAAGCAAGCTGTAAATAAGTCTATAAAGTATAATCATTACTGGAGACTTTAAATCTGCAATGAGTGAAGGACTTGCTTCAAGTTCGTTCTTGTCTCTGCTTCCTTGCATGAGAAGTAAAGAGAAGGATAAATCAGAAAGTTGAGTTTATAAATGTGATTTAAAGGCACATTGGAACAGAATTGTGTAGTTTTTTTTTTTTTCTTTCCTTTTTTATATTTGAGCTAATGACCCAAATGAGTTCTGCAGTGTAGGAACATCACACCACGCTGCATCATTTCCAGGGGAGTGCAGAGGTTAAGCTTGGGATCAATCAGTTTGCAATCAGACTGATTATAAAAGGACAAAGAGTACAAGATAAAATCAAAAGAACATAGTAGGACAGAAAGGCACAGTGAGAGACATTTGGGAACCCTTGAAGTTAAAGAGTTTCTTGCAGTAGACAGCTAGTAGGAACATTCAGGAGAACTGTTAAGGGGGCATTACGGTTTTGTTAAAATAGCAGTTCAGGATTTTCAGCCCCACTTCTGTCCTGAGTACACTTACTAAGAGATTGGAGAAGTTTAAATAATCCTTACCATTTTATCTGCAACACTGTGAAATATCCAAGACATAACTAAAATGCTTCTAAAACTTTGTATTTTTCATGTGCATATTGCTATGGCTTAGATAAAAGGGAAAGGTTCCTGAATCGATACTTTTCCATTTTTTTTAATCCAATCTATATGACTTAGATTTACAAAGTTTCATAATTGTGAATAATATGTGAATGAGTTTGGTGCTGTCTTCTGGGGTCATCTTCTGTTTCTGTGGCATTTGTTAAAATGCTACAAAATTACAGTGTTTCATGTTGGAGCCACTGTGGAAAGATTTATAAGGTGGGTTTTAATGAAAGAGATAAATAAAACAAAGAAAGCCTCGACAGCATCCAACGACTTCAGAACTGATGGACGCACTCCTGACATTCCTCTTTCCCAGCCAAGAGATTCCACAATTGAGAGAGGAAAGAAACTGTTGAATTAAAAATAGAGGGATGTTGAAGTATCATTATATGTTTCCAAACAGAATATTGATTAATATGACACTACATTTAAATATATTTTTTAGTGGCAGAGAATGTTGGTTTAGAGGTGGAAGAGGTAAATCCTCCTGAGTACTTTGCATATGTATTAATGAATTAATTTTGAGGTAGTAGGTAGTGAATGAAATGTTCAGTCCCCCCAGTCATGATGGCATTTGAGTTTTAATCTTAAAAAGCTCGAATAGAGCCACCTATTTTTAGATTCAATTATCTTGCAAAGTTGACAGTTCAGCTAGTGAGCAAGTTTTGGGAAGGTTCACCCACTTCTGAGGAAATCAGAGGAGAGTGAGGGAGTTTGATTCCTGATTTTACTTTGAGATCAAATCCAGTAGGCTTATTTCTTTAGTTAAATCATTCACTCTCCCAGGTTAATTTTAACATTCAGGGTAGGATGTTCAGGTTGAGGCTGAAACTGTTATTTTTCTAAATGATTCTACAGGATCTTGCTGCTTTGAACTGTCCTGTATTACACATAAATGTCAGATTTTCATACTCTGACTAGAAGTGCATCCTGCTGCAGTATCTTGTGTCTGACTTGTATTATCTTCTTAAAAAGCAGAAGCATGGCTTATATGGCCATATCATGTAGAGGGTATTTTATAGGTGTTTATTTGATATCAATTGCTATTCCTTTCTACAGTATTATTGAAATAAAACTCCTTTGGCAAGACCTGAAATTTGAAGGAGAAAGTAATATTGTTTCTCATTTAAATTGTGCATGAATAAATGATTACAAATTGACAGATATTGCTTGTAGTAATTCCTTTCTTGAGTGAAAAACCAATCTCTATTTCCTTCTTAATTTAGGAACTTAAAATTCATAAGAGATAAAAAAAGAAACTAGATGCAGCCTTAACACAAACAAAGAGAAATTATGAGTTGAAAGTTTAGTAGCTGCTTTTGTTTTCAGGGCCATATTGCACTGCACTAAATCTGCAGATGGACAGTGTTTTACTATCCTGTTCCTGTAGACAGTTTAGAATTTACTAGTAACAACAAAAATATACAATAGGTGATTGTGTGGAAAATGCAACATATCGCATTCATCAGTGTCCCTAACCTGAGTCCTTCGACTGCTGCCCTGGTGAACTCAGCAGAGCTGGTGTATCAGACAGTTTCTCAAATAGACTCTACCTGTTAGAGCAGACATATGTTAACACACGTCCAGTTCAGCATGTCCCTCTGCAAGAGTTTAAAAAGCACCAGCAATTGTATGCCAGATCTCCCACCTGTGTCCAGAGGGTCCGAACCTCTGGGTGTAAGTTACCATGCACATAGATGTGCTGTTTTCTGCTGCTGCAGGAGGATTTTAGGTCTGTACAGTTCTGAAAACTTGTGCCTTTTTTTCAGAGAGCTCATTTGTAGGATTCACTCAACACCAGGCTTTTATTATTCATTTAAATAGTGTACAATATGTTCTGGTTTAATTTGTTTTGAAACAATTCAGCCATACTTTATAATGCCTTATGGAACTCATCAATACTGCCTGTATATCTGTCTAATAAGAGTTCAGTAAATTAGCATAATCATTAAACAAACAAATTCTCATTCTGTGAGTAATTGGTGACTGCTTCTTTCTCAACAGACAAGTGATGTCAACTGGCATTTATTAGTTTTTAGAATGCTTTGTTGTCTACAGGTAATCTGTAGTGTATATCCTTGCATTATTATGTTTCATTAGAATAATCACTGCTGCCTGATGATGGAAGAAAAGTAGGTTTCTCTTAACTAGAAAGGGTGAGATGACTAAATATACCTTCTTTAGCTTTTCAGTTAAAGTAGCTTCCTTTTCTAAAATTGACATGTTACTAGTTCAAGAAAGCTCTTCCCTTTATTTCTTTGATGTTTGTCACCATCTTGGTGTTAACTGCTGTGATGCACTGTGATTCCTGCCTTCCGATCTGTTTTGCAATGGCTCCTATTAAAGGAACCTTGCAACATGACAAGAGAAATTGGCTTTTCCTTGAGCTGTGTGAAAGTCTTCAGGGGAAGATTTAACCAAGTGCTTGTTTTGATTCCAAGAGCTAGAATTAAAATGGTGACACAAACACCTAATACAGTAATAAAAATAATCCTTTGATTGTTTTAAACCGTAGATTTCTGAACTATGGTTCTTCTGGAGTGTTACTGTTCTCTGCAATGAATCGCAGTGAATTTGAGTAATGGGTGCAGAAGGAAATGTGTAGTCGAGTTGTGAGCATGTAGTGTCACGTTGTCTTCCCCAGGCTTGGTTTGCAAGAGGTGGTGCAGCCCAGTGTCCCTGCTGGCCCGGGCTGAGGGCTGGCTGGCGTTGGGAGGGGTGGTCCTGCCCTCACCGTGGTGTTGCTGGTGTGTCTCTTGCATTGGCTCTCGTCTTCACCTGGTCCATTGGTGGGTTGGGTCGCTGTGCAAAAGAAGCTTTCTGCTGGGTTAGCTCTGCTTCAGGCCTGGGGACACAAGGGAAGGTGAAGGAGTGAGCAGCCACGGGGGCTCCAGGTCATCTGAACAGAAATGGGCAACCAGAGCCCTCTAGTAATGACTTCTGCCAGTACCTTGGCTTCTTGGTTTCAAGTAATAGAAAGCACTTGGCTGTTAGAGGGGCTACATAGGTGCACAAGGGTATTTCAGCAGTATATGGGAGAGCGGTGGTGAAATCTAAACGTGTCAGCTTTGGTGGGGAGACTGCCTAAGGCAGGCAGGCGTAACTGCGCTAGTTTTGCCAGATTGCAGAAGCACATGGGGAGCAGCAGTAGGTCGGTTGCTTGAGTGTGCTGGTGCTTAAATGTCACCAAACTATCTATGAATTGAGCTGATACACTTCTCATTCGGTCTAAGCATGACTTAAGGGTGGATTAGTGTTTTCAGAGGCTGTAGAATGCTCAGTTTTGAATAAGCTTATTTGGGTAATTAAAAAGCAATATTAGGGCAATGCCCAGCAAAGGTTTTCCAAATTAGGATTTAACTTTGGGCTTTTCTGTCAAGATTGGCTTGCTCAACATGTCTAGATTTTCAGTAATATAGACTTCTGAGCAGTAGCGATTGCCTGTTTCACTCTCTTGAAGTTTTAAAAGTTTGCATACTTAAATTTACGCTTTCCAAGTTCTTGGCCATCCTCTCAATTGTTTGTCTAATTTTTGTAAACAATTTCACAGTAGAAATTCTAACAATAGTATTAACTGTGTGCTCCTTTTATAAACAAGCCCCCAATTTTTCTATGTTTTTTGCACAAATAAAGAGAATAATTTAGTTATTTAACATAGACAACTTGTTTCAAAGTGTCATATAGCCATTAGGAATAATAATAATTATCTACCAGAACAAGCTGTCTAGTTTTAGTAAACAACAATGTCATGGCATATTTAATGTTTTGTGGGGTTTTAATTATTATTATTTTATTTGAATCTGAGAGTTACGTAAACCTTAACAATTGCTGTGACAGATCTCATTTTGAAAAGTGAAAACTACAGTTTATTGATCAAAATGTCATAGCTTTTAAAGACCTGGGAAGTATAATATTTTTTATTTTTTTTCCTCTGAGATGTACTGCATTTTACTGCTCAATGTATTTTATGTGGTGTATTTTAAATAATAAATTTGGAACTAAAAGGCCTATAACTGTTAACTAGAGTTTGTGTGTTGCCTCTGTTTTAATTCAATTAAAATTAATTCCCATTTGTAGGAATAAATAATGGAACTCCACTCTTAAAAGGTCTTCTGCTGTACCTGGGGAAGATTTTAAAATCAAAAGCTGATGTTTAAGGTCAAGAATGCTTACAGTGTTTTGATACAAATTATAATAAATAAGCAATCCCTAACTACTGTGGACAAAAGTATGGAAACACTGTTTTTGTCAGGAAAATATTCAAGACTTCCTAAACTTCCTAATCAGTTTTATCCTTTATAGATATATTGCAGATGTCTAAATTGAGACTTTGATCAAAATGCTCAGTGTTGGATGAAGCTGATGGTCTCAGCTGATAACAGAGGGACCTCAGTGCCGCACAGTATCCAATCTGAAGTGGGTAGTTTGGGATGTTGGTGGAAGATGGCTTCCTCTGTGGCTTTTAAATAGGAGGGTCTGGATGCGAACTCCTGCTTTGGAAGATTAAAATTATCGATTTGTGGTAGCCAACAGGACATTACTTGGGAAGGACATTTGCTGTCCTGTTTTTCATAATATACCCATAGGTATGTGGCATTAATCATATTTGGAGAGAAGTGGATGTGTGGTTTGACTTAACATGGCAGACCTTCTAGCTGATTAGTTTTACCATGAGTCTTTTCATTTTAGTCTGTGCTTGAGATCCTTGCTTTCATACAGAACAAAGTGTGGCAATTTCTGTGTGTTTGTTTTTTATTACTTACATTTGTGATAAACTTCTGTTTAGTGTAGTGCCTTTTTTCTAAATTTTTGTTTCATGTCAGACTAACTCTATGGATGCTTATTCTTTAAGTGAGCCCTGTCAGCAAACTGAAATAAGTGTTTTAGTTTGTTTTCAGTGGCTTATGTGGTATATTTCAAGAATATGACCTAATAAAATGTATCTGTGCCCGCAGTGGTTTATATGAAGGTATGCCATTTAGTTGTATTTCTGATGGTTCCTTTCCGATAGGAACTTTTCCTGCAACTTTGTCAATTACAGTAGCTGTATGTCAATAAATACAATAAAGGTTTATTTCCTATATTGATGAATGGTATGCTGTTTCATTACTGTCATCTTTGTGTATCTGTTTTCTTTCATATGCACTCTGGAGTTGTATTACAGGTCAGAGTGCACAAATTGAATAAACTAGAATGCTGTAGAATATGTTGGGTAAGCAAATAGATTTTTTTGGTTAGATGCTTTTATTTTAAGATGAGATACACTAAACACACTTCCTTTTTATTTCACATACAGAATCCATCTAGAAGACCTCCCCATAGACACCACAGTTTTTCTCCCCAGATGACTTATTTCCAGTATAACCATTACAATATACTCCATATTTATAAAACTTGATACTACATACATTTGCCATATAATTTGCCTTCATGCAGAGATAATGTGCATTGGTAGAGCTGTTTTATACTGGCACAGGATCTATTAGCATAGTTATAGCTACATTATTTTGGTGGAGCAGCAGAGTGGGAAGAAAGTAGTACGCATTTATTTGACCAGCTTTACTGTCAGGTGCTTTTAAGAGACCCATCTTTGTTTCACAATGTTAATACTGGCTTCCATTCACACTATGAATGAAAAGGGAATGTTGGATGTCACTAAAGTGTGTCTTTCTTTTTAACAGTTGTGCAATAAAATGCATTAAGCTAGGTTACTGTAAACAGCAAGGCTGCTCAAATTATATAGCTGTGTCAAGGGATGTTCAATTATCCCAGAAATTTGCTTAGTGGTGGTTTTGTTGTTGTTGGTTTTGTTTTCTTTGAAAGTGCTGATTATCACTGGATTCTCTTCCCCTAGCTAGAATTATTTGGCATTTTTCAACAGTACAGATTTGACTTGAAGAGACTTGCTAAGAGAGAAGTATTTTTTTAGTGAATTTATCTAAACATGATCACTGAATTCAACGTGGTGAAATATTTAGTTGTAGGTACTTCACCAAGGTATTTCCATGTGGAATTAATCATGAAATGGCACAAAATTTTTTGAATTAATTTTCTTAAGACTTAAAGATCTCAGATGTAATAGAGATTATGATTTGAATTTAGGTTGTTTGTCTCACTTGACCTTTCAGTTCTTCTTTTTGGCAGTTTCTTCATACTGTAGCACTTCTTCATTTCTGTAACTGTTGTTCCAGAAGAGAGTTAAGAGATTCAGTAGTGTTTTAAAAAAAAATATGTGGTGCTTAACAGTTAGAATTCCACAGATAGGTAGTGGGGCCTGCCTGAAAATGCTGCACTTCTGCCCTTGTTGCTATTTTAAAAAAATGATTTTACTTTTATTTTGCTTTTTGGAAGAACGTTATCTTGTAGTAGTAACTTAATGAGTTGAAGAGTAAGTGCAAATTTACAGCGGCTGGTAATACTGATGGCTAAAAATGTTCATGTCGTAAGCTTCAGTTGTTCTACTGACACAGCTACTTTTAAGGCTCTGCTACGAGCTGATTCGGCTTCAAAAAGCCACAGATTTTTTTACATGTGTGTATGTCATTGTGATGCTTTCTGCATGTTTGTTTATTAAAGTTTGTCTGGTTCTCTTACCTGCTCCAGTGTGGTACTGTTTGGTACCTGCCACATACATGCTATACAGCGCTATTTATGTGAAGTCATCAGTCTTGGAGTCAACCTTAGAGGTTTTACTAGGGAGTCCAAAGAGTGAAAAAAACATTATACTGAGCTAATACTGAGCATATAGGTTCAGATAAGAAATAATCAGTCTGGTTTGATGAAGCTTTCATTTACTAATGCTGCATTTGTTGTGGTTATACGGTATGTTTATTTCTGAGCAGAGTTTTGCCAATGTAGTTAACATGCAATTTTCAAACTTATTGGTGAATATGTTAAGAGAATATCTCCTGGGTTTATCTGTATGTGTTTTCTTTTTTCAAAAGCAAGCACTCAAAAAATAGCTCCTGGGTCATCTGAAAGATGTTGCACATCAGAGTAGTTAATGCTGCATATATATCAAAGGACAAAGTCTTCTTGTTGCAATGTTTTCTAAATCTTTTTTTAAGTATATTGAAGTTGATTCCTACTGTAAAATGTACTTGTGGTTCCACTCCTATTAAACTATATTGTTATTATTTAGACCATGTTATTCAAATAATGCAAATTATTTTTTCACAGATCAAGAATTGGCAAACTGAGTAGTGGAAGAATCTAATGCAACTACTCTCCAAATAAATTATTTGTTCAGAGCCCTTAGCTTTTTGTGTAAAACCAAATGAACAAAAAAAAAAAAAAAAGGGAAATAAGAGATTATGCAGGTTATGTGAACAATCAATTTTTTTCCTCTAGCAGTAGTCAATAAACTGCTGATACTGTTATGCAGCACCTGGCCTTGTTAAGATGGTCAAGAAGAGGTGTTTGATTTCTTGATGTGTATGCTATCATTTTAATGATGTTGTACATATGTAGTTGGACCAAACATGCTATCTAGGTATGCAAAGAATAACTTTGAACGGAACTCATGTTAAGAGTAAAATACACAATTACTAGTAACAGTACTTTTCTGAAATCCTCACCTGCCTATAGACCTTTGGTCCATTTTAGTGTGGTTATGACTGGTAACAAAACTCCTGGTGGGTGGAGAAGGAAAAGAAGATTAGAAGTGAACATCAACCATATGAATTCTGTGTGCTTTTGGAAAATACCAAATAAGTCTAGCCAGCAGGAGAGAATCCAGTGTGAAACGTGTACTTAATTAAATAGTTATGCCTTCAATTCACTTCATGTTACTGTTCAGTGTAGGCCTTTTACTCCACTTACTTGAGTTTTGGGATTTTCGAGGCTGTTGTCAAGCTCTAAGGAAACATTATCAGTTGTAATAGAGTCCTATTTAAGTATATTAATCTTGTTGATAAGCACTTACATTAGAAATTTAATCTTAAGAAATATCTTATTAGGGAGAATTTAATTACTCTTTAAAACTTCATTATTTTACTTTATAAATTATATAAAGACACTGATATGTGCTACTAGTGATGTTTTTCTTAGTTTTATGAACTGGTTTATTCTTAAAGCTTATTTGTGATTTAAAATAAAGAAGAAAACCCCTTTCAATTTATCTGGCAAATCTAAATCTCAAATAAGAGCTACTTTCCATCTACAATGTGTGTATCAATACACAACACAAAGAGCTCACATGAAAGCTATTTTTTTTCTTGTAGTAATATAAGGTCTGCTGGAAGTCTTCAGCAGAGCCATGAATGATATTTATTTTAGCCTTTAAATAAGAACTTCCTTTCAAAAGACTAAATCCTTTAGTTTGAGTTTTTCTTTATTTCATGAAAACATTGTCTGGGTTTTCATTTAGGCTCACTGGAGTGATTTTAAGTTTTTCTTTGTTATAGGAACTGTAGCTAACATGCTAAGAAGTATAATGCCACTAAAAAATGATTTAGAAGGATGTCTTTAAACCTACAACCTTTCTTTGAGCTGTTCAGAGCTTGACAGAAGTTAATATTCAAGGTTAAGGTGTATTTACGGTAATGAGAATGTAAGTTTAGTGATGTGTTTTAAAACTTTTTTTATTCTTAGAAAAAATGTCTTAAGGAGAATAGAAAAATGTCACTAGTGGAAAATTTTCTAGTTCTTGCCTGTCATCTTACGAAGATGAAACGTGAGATGTCACATAGGGAGTCAGGTTTTACTAAAGTCTGCATACTATTTCCAGTCTCCTCTTCACAGACTGGCATGACAGAATGTACTCCTTGTACTCCAGTGCAACCTTGCAATAAAGAAACAGATGAAACACAGATATATCTTAAACTGTTGGAACATACTGTGTTTCAACCAGAGACAAAGCTGCATGGAAAGATCTGAGAGATGTATGGTGTTTTCCAGTATGGTTTTCTGACTAGTATGTGAGGGGAGGAGGTAGAAGTATTCAAGCAGGGAGTAAGGTGGGAAAAGAAGGTGGCGAGAATCAATAATGAACAGAATTAAAAGGTAGTGTCTGCTTTCTTGTGCCTTAGTTTTCCTTTCACTTCCTCCCCGCTGTCCTCTTTCAGATTGAAATTTTTCCGAAGGTAATTTACAACCTAATTCCTCAGTCTGTCTTTGATGAGAGACAGGACCACATTGGTAAATCTAGAAGTGCCCTTTAATTGTTGACAAGAGTAGAGCTGCAGAATGGGAAACTAAATAATACAAAGATGTATGATGCTAGAGTTGTATTCTGTGCCGTGTTAAAGTGTCCTCTTAATAAATTTTGGGGGGAAGGGGTGGATTATGGCTACCCATAGAAGACTAGGTGTGGGAAATAGCTTTCTTTCACAACTTTGTAGACTTGTCTAGGTTGTATTAAGGCTGTACCTTTGCATAGTAGCACTGTTGCAGTCAGTCTCAGGTATATATTTATCTGTAGCATGGTTTATGATGCCCAAGAAACTTATGCTATTTGAAGTTCATCTCAAATTCTTATGAATGCTTGGTATAAATGTATTTGAGAGGGTTGAGAACTTCATCTGGCAAGGATTTTTCAAGATGCTTGTACTAATTCATTCTTTTTATTGCTGTCCCATTTAAGTTGTTCAGATATGTATTTATTGCAACCAAACCATCTTTCAGTTGGGAATTAGTTCAGAGAATCATCTGTTTATTCACATTTCTAACACTCATGGTCACTTTTTTTTTTGTGCCTTAAGCCTAAAATGCATATGTTTGCAACTGTTTTGATTTTTCAAGATTATCCTGAAAGAGTAGTCATCTTCACAGATTCAAAGCTTTTGCTTTATTTCGTCTCTTGTAACTGCTTTATTTTGCCTGCTCTTCGCAAGACATATGGTGTGTATACTGCAAGTGCTTTAAAGCAAGTTTTTCATGTTCCTTGCTCTTTGGAGCTTCTAATATACACTTTGTCACAGCTGGTTTCTTAAATATATTGTACTCCTGTATACAGTGGTGGGCTACACTAATTCATTTGATTGAGTAGTTCATTCACAACCAGGAGTTTGTCTTTTGTGGAAAGCCTTGATTGAAAGTCTTCAGCTAGCACTCAGTAAGATGGTCTCTCTTTGACTCATATAATATAGGAGAGAGAGAGAAAAAAAAGCATGTGCCTACTAACCTTAGGTTTGTAGGCTTTGCTGTTCTGTGCCAATCGTTCTTGGCCAGATCTTCGTTTCCTCACCCATAGGAATGCATTGACAGTTCTTTCAAATTAATTATTCTCTTATTTCTTTTCTGTGTTCCTCAGACCTGTCTGATTAATAATTTATGAAGGAGATGTTCCCATAATATTTTAATATGAATTGTCTAATTTTTATAAGAGGACAGACCTGTGTCCATATGCTTATGTATATATATGCAGTATGTATATGTCATAATTTTGAACATCTCAGCAATGATTTGGAGTGTCCGAGTGGAACATTTTGATTTATATTTTCAAGTTGTAAAACTGATACATACTAAAAGCTTTTGTAACAAGCCAAGAGGGTGGTTGGGAGCAGAACTCATTGCAGGCTCCTGCTGGCGCCCTTAAGCTTGCTTTATTCATTAACTAGGCAGGAGCTGAGTTCACATTGGAGTGAGGCACACCAGATGGGTGACACTGGAGATGACCTTTCTTCATAAAACAAACACACCTTCAGCTGCTTTCCTTGCTGGCATCTCTGTTCTGTATCTGTCGTGTTGTGAGTTATCATCAGTGGCCTTTATTAGGTGGTGACCCTTTTCAGTCCATATTATTTAAGAGAGTCCTTAAAAGATTTTATTACTTAAGCCTTACTGGTTTGAACTAACAGTGGAGATGTCAGTTGACACACTGTGCTGAATTGCAAATTCCGAAACTATTTAATTCCTACTCAATCAGGAAATTTGAAAACAAGTTCTGTTGAAAGAGACTTTTGTGAAGCAACAACAAGAAAATCAACCCCAGAATAAGATTATTTGAATATTTTCCTTTTTATTTATTTGATTTAGATCAGCCTGGTAATATATACGTGTGAAACAGATTAATTTTTCTTAATGATAAAGAAAAGCTGTTTTGAAGACTTGTTCTTCAAATTTTGGTCACTGGGTTTATAAATTATCAGCTGTATTACTGAGCTGTAGCAATCTTTATGTAAACCAGTTAGTTGTAAGTAAACACACTTGAGCATAAAAGACAAGTAAATTATGTGTAAACACACTTTTATATATGAGAAATCCTTAGTAAAACTTTTAACGCAGCTTTTTATTTACTACAGCATCTTTAAAGTATTTAATTATTTATTTAATTCTATCTAAAATCAGTTTGACATGTGTCTCAAAGATCTTTTGGCTCCTACTAAAAACAAGATTATATAACATAAAAATAAAGAACTATAAGATTTATAAATATATAACAGATGAGCAAAAAGTGCTGTCAAATTTAGCATAGACTTATCCTTTGTTTCAAATCAACTTCCTGCTAAGGAGAATTAACCTTTCTTCTGAAAGTACAAATACAGGATTTTAGTATAATTGATTGTTTAAATCAGGGTTTCTTCCTTTCAGATTTAAATTAGAATTGATGGTTTTGTTTATTTTGGTATAGATCAATATGCTTTAACTAAAGGTGTGAGCTTATTTTTCTGAACCCTGAACGTCAGGTTGGAAAATTCCTTGTTGCTCAAGATAAATGGATTGAGGAATGTCTTTGTAAATGTTCTCCTGCTGTAGCTCCAGGCCTTGAGGGGGGAGAGCATACATCAGGTACAACTTTTAATAGAGCGGAATGGCTGAAAGCCAGGCAGATGGAGAGGTGTATTGGTTTTTCCTCCTTCCTTGCCACCATCCCTCTGCAAATGCGGTCAGCTGCTGATGGTGGTTGGGATGTTCTTTCTTTTGTTGCTGTTTACAACTGAAAGGGGGGGCCTGTGGAAATTTATTTTAGTCTTATGGTTGTGGTCAACTAACACATCAGTAGACTCCTGACTGCCCATGCAGATTCAGGTGATGCTTCTCTTCAGTGTGCATGTGTGTGTGTATGTATGGATTATATGCATATATCAGTAATGGTGCATTCTGAAGTCCTCATTATAATAATAATATTGTTTTTATGAGCTAGTCTTTAGAGAAACAATGAAAATTAGAAGATTAATGATTGCCAGCGATAAAACTGGTATTTTCACTGGTCATGCTAAAAGCTCTCTGTAGCTTGAGAGAAACGAAGGGCTTGTGGCATCAGCTTTTGGTTGAAATTCTTGGGCCTTTTTTTATATGGTGGTAGAATTGACCTTTAGGGTCCCTCTTGGCTCCTAGTGTTAATCGCTTTGTGGAAATGATCATGAATTAATAGCTGTTAGAGCCTAGCAGAGAACTTATAGTAGGAAAACAAATTAAATATCAACAATTATGAAAGTGACTTTAGATTTTGACCCTACATTTGAAGGCATTGCATAAATGTAATAACATATTGTCTGTGAATAATATGGAAGAACATAAAGCATACTGAGGTGCCTGAATGATGCCTGGAATTAGAGATAGCCATAGAGCATACTGACAATATGTTGTTTTTTTCTTCTAAAATATGTTAACCAGGTTATGGTTAAAAGAATTTAAAATGTGTTATCATGAGCTATTTGTAACTGTTTAAATTCTGTGGGAGTCACTTTTACAGAAAACATGTGGTTATATACTGTAAAAGATGGATTTCGTATTTTCTTCATGCATCAATCTTTTGTACTGTGTTTCAAAGCAAATAGGAACAGACGGAGGTTTGCTTTTGGTAAAACACAGCATTTAAAACTCTAGTATTGTGAAAAGGATATGTATTATTGAAAGACTTTAGCATGGAGGTTTTTTGTTTCCAGTATAAAGTTGCATTACGATATTATTTTTTTTATCATGCTGTTAGAGATCAGAGTATTAGTATAGTAAATAATCCGCATTGTCTAACATATCAAAATATATAGTACTAGCTTTCATACCGTGCTTCCTACTTTAGGATAAACCAAGAATTGATTTTGGGCTGTCTGCCAGTAGGACAACAGCTTGTGTCTCCATGTGGGAAGAGCATCTTTTGCTGGCACAAAATGGGATTATACCATTGCCAGGAGTCAGCTCCACCTTTGTCATTATACTAATGCCAGGAGTCAGTGACAGGTCCTTAATTATTGCTTTTGTCTGTAACAATTTATGCTGTGTGGAGAATGTGTCCTTTCTTAAAATCATTCAGTAATGATCCTGTGACTTTTATAGTCTCTATGCTCAAAGTTTACCGCCAAGACAAGTAAATGTGTGATGTCTTTGTTTGTATATGTGAGTAAGGTTGTTATATCTTTGTATCCATGATACAGAGATGGATATATAGATATGTGCACACACAAGCATCTAAACTGGTATGTTGAGAATGGAAGGTAAATTCAACCAAGCACAGATAATAGACCAATAAAAATACACATATTGGTGTATAGTTTCCTACAAGATGACGCTAAATCAGTAGAAGTAATTTTATAGGGAAGAATTATATAAAATTTAGTGTACATAAAGATACTTAATATGAAACTATGGATTTGTTCTAAGGTAACAGTCTGTTAATATTATTATAGCACAGGATAACATAAAAATATAAATAGACTTTGGAGTTCAAGCCAAGTTTGCCAATCTGCATTGATATTAAATGCAAGACGTTTTGTCTAGCCAAGATCACCCATTGAGCCTTGTGTAGCTTTTAAAAAAAATCTCAGTAGATTTCAGAGTACTTTGGATGCACAAATGTTAAGGAAAGGCATTTAGGTAAATCAATACATATTTTACCTTTTCTCTGAAACAGTGTTGTTTAACTGCTGGTTTGAGATAACCATAAGGCAGAATAGCTCAGATGGCTGTCTCATGAACTGTTCTTAATGAGCATTATGTTATTTACCCCTCTCGTTTTTCTAGGTTGTTCAATTAACCCCTAGACGATGGCTGAACCTGCAGGAGTACCAAAGCAAAAAAATAATGGCAGACCATGGGGTTACAGTTCAGAGATTCTTTGTAGCTGATTCTGCAAATGATGCCCTGGAGGCTGCTCAGAGATTAAGTAAGTTGACTGATAATGGGAGGAACCTGCTTCACCAGATAGCAATCTGGAAAATAAATTGCTTTCTAATAAGTTGTACATGATCTTTAAATTGATGCTTATTGAAAAGGTTTGATATATTATGCAGACTAGAAATAGATGCTTAATTTCATATGTGAACAACAGTTTATGACAGCAATATTTCTTTAGAACTTTATTTCTAAAATGTTTTGTATGCAGCGTGTAACATGAAGTCTTTAATTAACATTATTTATGTAATTTTGAATAATTTGTTATTCAAAATAACATCATGAATGGTTGCTGAGTAAAATTGTTGTTGTATGCTTGATATAATTTAAGGAACTGAAGTAAATGAACTTGTATAAAATGTAGTTTTCAAACCAAAATTTGGTTTATTAAACAGCAAAAGAAGAAAAAGGTTGTGGACTCTCCATTTTAAAAGGTACTCAGAACCCAGTTTGACAGAGTCTGCTTTAGCTGACCCTGCTTTCAGCTGGTGGGTTGGACTAGGTGATCTCCAGAGGTCCTTGCAACCTCAACTGTTCCATGATTCTATGAAGAAATAAAAGATGTATGAGATAATTAGATACATGTACATTTGCTCAGATGTATGTTTGTCCATATGGAGAGAAAATAAAAGGTGAGTTGAGTTACCTGCCATCGCAAAAGGACTTGACAGTGGCTGGACCATGCTCTGGAACTTCACTTTGGTTCTCTGACAATATCCTCATTTTAGTGTGGTGAACATAAAGTGATAATGTGGGTCAGAAATTAATTTATATAATACCTTTTCTCTCAAAAGGAAATGTGTTGAAGTATGTTTGTCACCCAATCCTAACTCTGAAAAAAGTTTTCTATTTTTTAAAGTTAATAGTAGTTTTCATAGTTCTCTTTTCATTTAGCTTTTGTTAATATTAGTATATCATACATCAAAATGCAAGTGGCCTGACATTATTGTAGTCTAATTGTGTAGTAACAGGAAGGTTTTTTTGTTTTATGATTTACATAATGCACTAGCCACTTAGTTAAATGCATTTCAGTTTTGCACACTGGAAAGTAAATTAACACAACTTACTCATCTCATAGATCTCATCAGGCCTCAAGTAGTTGAATACAATTATCATAATGGCTTTCTAAACCTCTGTAACTTTATTAAGGTGATACGTTTTTCAGTAATCAAAACCTTCTTATGATAACCAGTTTCAAATATATTTGAAACAAAAATATTAAATGCAACTGTTACAGTCATTTGGCAGTGCAAAATGAAAAATGCTGACACAAAATAAATATTATAAAATTGGAGGGTTTCCTCATGTCTGGATGTCTGAGAAAATCAAATGCTAACTGAAGCTGTGGCAGGCTTTTCACAAATCTTACAGCACTTAAACTCTCCTCTTCATGATTGAACTCATAAATGGATTGGTCTATCCAATAACTATTACTATTCTCGATCTCTATTACTGTTTGGAGAAATAAATTACTCCATTAAAGGCAGTGAACCTCTTCTGTTTTATGATGCCAGATTTATTTTAAATAACCTCTGTAGCTTGCTTGCTTTGCAAATCCCAGAAATACTGGTCTAATAAAAACCCCCAAACTGTGTTGAAATTTAAATAATCAAAAGTAAAATCTAAAACCAAAAATTATTTGCTAATCAAACTGTATCAGGTAAATTATATGCATTTTAACTGGATTGGCTTGTTAACAGTTCAAAAATTATAAGTCAGTGGTACCTTTCTTCATTTTATGTAATGGCATTCAACCATGCTGCATTACTGGGCATTAAAGAATTGTGGTTTATAGTGTGGAAGCTATTTCATGTTTAAGTGATTGACACTCCATTGATCCACTAAATAATTAACATCCTCGTAATCATCCTGATAGTGTGCTGTCATTGTACTTCTAACATGCACTTTGAAAACTAAGCATCAAGAACACAAGTTTTGCCTCTGCAGTCATTGTTGTTCCCAGATTTCATCAGATTTATCTTCTTTATGATCCTTCAGACTAGTAGTATCTCTGTCACTCAGGTTTATCTGCACAATTTGATACAGGCTGCTGTCTTCTAAATATGCAACCACACAAAATGAAAAGTTATGAGCAAAACAAAAAACTTGAGCCTACAGGAGGCACAGAATACTCCAAAATAAAATAAACAGTTGGAGGCAGCTTTGGGACGTTCTTGCTAGGCGGGCATTCTGCAGTGAAAGATGGTGAAAGGAGAGGCCAATCACCCCTGCCAGGTCCTGCTGAAAAATCTGATGTTTTAGATACTGTATACCACATCACAACTGTCCTTAACTTTTGCTTCTGCAAACAAGGAAGGATGCTTGGCAACATATTTTTAAGATAAAAATAGAATATATTTATCAAAACTTGAAAGTCAAAGGTTCAGTGTTCTTGCTGTGAAAGGAGGTTCTTTCTATAGACCTGTCATCATGAACACAAGAGAAGCAATTTTCCTTGATAATCTTACAGCATTACGTCACTCACATGGGTCTGTGTGTGTGATAGAGGTACAGATAAAGGGATAAAAATTCCTGACATGGAAGTCTTTATGAAGTCTGGTATTCACAAATTTATTTCGCAATTTCACCAAATACTACGTGCTTGACAGAGCTGTCTGTTCTGCTGCAGTGCCTGTGGTCATCAATTTTGCTATTGTTGGATTTCCTGTTGATGCAATGGAAAGAGATAGGATTAGACAATTTTTGCTGCTGTCTTCACTTGTCAGGAAGGTGTTAATGCATGTGTTCTTGAAAGAGTTTGCCTTTATCCAGTATCAGCAGTTTTGTTATAATACGCTCATTTCCTCCGTTGCTCTCTATTTTTATTAATATGTACGCTGAATACACTGAATGTTAATTTTCTCAAAGATTTTCAAAACTTACCAACAGCACCAAAAGGCAGTCTACAAGGAATTTTTAATGGAATTAAAGGATTGGTCTTTTTTATTTTCTCCTAAGATAAGAATGGCAGATGTGAAGAAAATTAAAATGACATCACTAATATTGACTTCAAAAGAAGTTGTACACAGTAAGGAATACAGAATTAGGCCCCAAGGAATTAATTGCCTTCTACGTGCTAAGCAATTTTCAGGTGTAGCTCTTGTAGAGAAGGCAGTATTTACAGAATAACAAGAAATGCAGTCACAAATGGCTTTGTGTTTCATCTTAAAATTCCTAGCTTTCCAAGAGAGGAAAGAAAGAGACATTGGGCTGTTTTGCTACAACAGTATGGCATTGCTTGATCTGCCATCTGAAGAAACACAACCTGTAAACAAGTTCTTACAGTTCTAGAACAGCTATTTAACAGAACAAAGTGAAGTATTTGGGAGCTGATTTTTTTTTTCTTGCCTGAAATGTAAGATCATCTGGCTGTTCTTGCATTAACTCACAAGACCTCTAATCTGATTCTTGCTTAATGCAGTGGTAGATTAAGGGCTTGTTTAGCCAGAAAAGGCATTTCCTTTATTGCTATTTCTTTTCCTCATACTGCAGTACCAATATAAGGAAAAATCCTTATATATGCATACATATATCCACACTGTTAGTGGGTGCGCATTTTCATTGCTTGCGTTGGGCAGATGCACTGTGGATCATTTTAGGGTCCATCATTTTCTCTCAGCTTCTCCACTAGAGGCCTTTAAGTCTGCTTCAGCTCCTGCACTGTTCTTTATGTTCTGCCTGATGGAGAAGTTATTAAGGGAACCATCATTTTAAACTAGTAGGTGGACAAAGCTGAGAGGGATTATAATTCTGTTGGAGGGTGTTACTATGTACTGTCAGTTGGCTCTTTGAATCAGTAGAGAACTTACAGAGGTGGTTCAAAATGCTGACAATCCTAAATGGATGCTGGAAGCTTGGCATGTGTTTCCTTTTCTGATTTTTAACAAAAGCAATAGTGCTGCCCATTGCCACTTAGAGTGTTTCATTACATTTAGGAATCAGTCAGGTGCAGTGTTCACACTCTATCACAGAGAAATGCAATTGAATTGAGTGCAAGACTTTTATTCAATCTTCTTTAAAAAAATATGTAACAAAATATAGTCTCTGCATGTGCTATTTCTATTGCCTTATGCATGAGGGAACTCATAAAATTCAGCTTTGGACTGAAGGCATGCTTTTTATATCAGCCTGGAGAGGTAAACATGTATTTTATAAAGAACAGAAGAGGTTTATTGAAGCCTCTTTCCATGAGGTCATTTACCTGTCACCTATTATTCACCTTTTTTTTAGAATACTGAAAGAGTTCTCCATCATGTGATTACCAGTCTCCTTCCTATCTCAGCCTTCTGGGTTTTTTTCCCTTGGCTATGTTTAATTTAGATGGAAAGCTGCATTTTCAGATGTTGTTTTAGATTCCTTACCTGAAAGTTCATTTCTCCAATACAAGTTGAGAAAACCACTTGAAAGCAATTTATGTTTAGAAGGGATCAGAAGTTGATCTTTAGCTTGATAATGACCTTTTTACATAGAATGTGAAGAAGTTGTTGGTGATAATGCCATCTGCATTTAATCTAAGCTTTTATGTTAGGAAAAATGAAAATGATCCTTGAACCTGATGTTTCTGATGATATTAGAAATGTGAAATTAGGTTCTTTTTTGTTATACCAGGAAGTGCTTTTCTGTGAGTATCCTGTACAGACCAGCTCTCTGTTGTCAAAGTTATATTTAAGTTGCTTCATTTGCTCCTCAGTCTTTGAGTTTGTTGGCTTCTTAGCTGATCTTTTCTTACCGCCATCATGTGTAGTGCTTACATGATTTGATTCCCTTTCTTCTCTTGATCGGGATAGACAGGAGAAGAATTGCCTCCTTCAGCATTTCTGTGATTTCCATATTTCTTTCCATTGTATGGTTCACTGTGTAGTAATAATTTTTCACCTGTGCACAAGAAATTATTTCTCAAAAAAATCCTATGTACTTAGTGGTTATAACTAGTTATTATTCAGAGCCCCTTGGATTATACTTCTCTGCATACGTTGAAAAATCACGCATTGCTGAAATAGCGTTCCATGGAGCTGTACGCAAAGAACTTGCTCACTGTTAAGGAACAGCTCTCCCATAAGTCCTCTTATTTTCTCTGACAGCTTTTATTAAAGTTCCTTATACTTAAATTATGGCTTTCTGAAACTATTCTTTCAGGCAAAATAATGCTATAAGTTATTGACTAATATGATTCTATTCTCAAATGGGTAAGTATTTGGAAAACAACCTTTTAAATTTAATAGAAAACTAGTGGTGGATGAGCTGCCTTTGGACCACGTTCAGCATTATTGAGCATGAGTAATTCTCAGTTCCGTTTAGCAGGTTTTCAGTTAATGGATTTTGTCTTGTCTGAGTGGTGAAATCTAAGACTAGAGGGAGTCTGCATTTTCCTGCAACTTCTCAATAATAAGAAATACCTGTTAATACTCTGTTATGCCTAGTCTTCACAGGCACCTCTTGAATGCATCAATTTCAGAGCTCCATAAAATTTGCCATCATCTGTGGTTTTAATCTGTTTCTGTCTTTCGTTCAATTTCCTGTTGTTGCTTCGAGCCCTTTCCTCGTTGTATCCATTTTCTCTTGTTTCTTCCCGATGCCATCATCCACATTCTGATTGAGAAAAGCCTCTTCCTTTTTTGTGCTAAACAGTCAGTTATACCTTACCCTACTTACATCAAACATTTAGCCATTATCTACTGTTAAAAGCCACTGTATATTTGTGTGCATACTTTTTTTTTTTTTTCCTGCTTTCTGAAGTGCTTTGCTTAGACCACCATTTAATTGACATAGTGGTCATAGAAATTAGAGTTTCTGTGTGTGATCAGAAAACATTTCTAACAGTTCAGTTAATTTTTTTTTTTTACCCGAAAACTAAAAGTTATGAAGACAGTGCCTTGTTTGTTGCAGTTAAAGTAATTTTTTGTGGGAGTCTTAATCAGTACATTGGTGATCTGATTTATTTATCCCATCTACTGGATGAAAAAAATCAGTCAGGCAAGGTGTTAACAGGTTGTGTTCACTGAAACCTGCTTTACTAAGGATTTTGTTAGAAAGTCGTGGAGAATTTTCTGTGATACAGCTGTAGTGCAAACCTGGAGTGTAGCTACTAGTGAATAGGTACTCTTCTTACGGACATTCTTCATTTGCTTTCCTATGGCTTTTAGGTGCTTTAATCTGTTTTGGAAGCTGAACTGCACAAAGGCACAATTAAGGTGAAATTAGAGTTTCCATTTGAGGATTTCGTACACAAGGGCTGTTCGTACTGCTGTGTAGCAGGACCTTTCTCCCTGGACAGGAGCCCTAAAATAATGCTACTGCTTTCTCCTCTTTGTGTATGTGTTTTGGTTGGTTGGGTATGAATCTTGTAATTCCTGCTTGTTCTTCCTCCCCCTGGCTTCCCTCCTTCCTCTGTGTTTTGTGCTAAGAAACTATTTCATAGAGATTGCTGAGAAGTGGCAAAATTTTAAGCACAGCGTTATTCAAGCAGTGCGTTATCCTTGGTAAACCCTGCAAGGGGTCTCTTGCTCAGCTTTACTGCATGCCTCATTCCCCCTCTTCAGCTTAGCAATGTTTTTCCACATAAGGCCTTGGCACCTGTGTGAAAAATGGGCAGCTGTCTAACAGCACACACATTTGTTGGTAATGGCCACATGTGTTACATCCTGCATGCCAGAAAACCAGAAAAACTTCTAGCTTCCGTAACTGTGATTTTAAGTTTTATTCTTTTTGAAACAAAATTAATAAAAGATTTGTCAAAGCTTACCACTGGGTATTGTGTTGTTTCAAGTTGAATCTTTCTGTTTCAAGTTAAATTAGAAATTGTTGATTTTTTTAATATTTTAGATATGGAAATTCTTCGAAGGACCCTCCATCTCCTGAGGAATTATAGAAATAGTTAATTTGAAATTCATTGTTATGAAAAACAAATCTGTTTTGTTTTTCTTATCTGTTCCCTTTGTTAGAAAATTACATGCTGAGTGTGAGTCAGTAAATGCAAGCTTGAGACTGCTTACAATAGTTGGATATTTTATAACCATTCTTTGTCACCGAATGTCTTCATATTCAATAGATTTATAGTAATATGAGTAATGGCTAGGGGGCTAACAAATCAAAATCTCATTTCAGATGTTTGACACTAATGTTGAGCTGACTTATTGTTCTCTTTGTTGGATTTCTGATCAAATTACCAGAATAGCTACTTGGAAGTAACAACACAAAGTAAAAAATACTCTAGAAATGGGGTACTGAATTTTATATTTAATGTGTGCCATAGAAAGTGGTCATTTACAAATTTCGGTTCTGTTAAATATATTAGTGGATTTTTGTTTATAAAAGAAGGAGGTGACAAGCCATAGCTCTTGATTCAGGAATTTTAACAGGTGGTAAAAAAATGTAAAATTTCACAAGAAAGGTACAAGATGACTGCTGGTATTATTCCAGACTTGTCACACCATATTTTATAGTTCTTCAAGGTAGTTTTGCAGCTGCAAAACAATAACCAGATGCATAATTGAGAAGCAGCTGCATGAAATTTTCATTTTTTTATGCATAAAATCAGAACCATTAGACACACTTTATGTATAAGGTATGAAACACTAAACAACATTGTTTTCTCTGCAGTACTAGCAGCTGTGTAAAGGAAAGAAATCACACCTTCTACATTCTTTAGATGCCCATCTGCTTCTAAATATTTGGGGGCCAATTACTGAAACCAAATCTCTTTCTTTTCTGTTTTTTTTTTTTGGTTTTCCTTGTTACTCTGGCTTGTGTTTGAATGTATGTGATAAAGCATTTCCTTTGGTTTTAATTTGTAAAATCCTGTTGTAAAAATCCATCTGTGACACTAAAGAGTTTGTTTTTTTGTTTTTTTTGTTTTTTTTTTTTAAATCACCTGTATTTATAGCTGCGGCTTTTATCTGAATGCCACAGTGTATACCTTTAAGAGAAATGAGTTGTGCTGTTTTTTTAGGATTTTGCCATCGCTGACTGCATGTGTTTCAAGGCGGAACTGAATCAAAATTTTTCATTTGATATGAACTACAGCACTGTGGAAAGAAATACCATCCTGTTTGAACAATCATTTTGTTGGCACTTGTATTTTAACAAAGTGTATGAGACAAGGGATAAACTAATGGTTATTGTCCAGAAGTCATGTGTTACTTTCACTTGAGAATTCTTTTATTTCCTGTGAAGCCTGTTGTATGTGTTTGTTTAGAAGAAATCTATGTGTTGATAAATACTATAGCTTAGCACATCTTTAGTAACAAATACTGCAAATATTTTGGGTTTAACTTGTGATGAGAAAGATCCCATTCTCAGCTGGCAGTCTGTAGTTTTTCCTCCCTGGGCCTCGTTACTACGGCTGTATTGGTGGTGTGATCTTTGGGATGACTGATCAGAAGACACACACCCTCAGCAGGACACGTTTTAGGTATTAATTTAGAAATATAGTTTATTAGTTAGAAACTCAAAATGAGGTGACAAAGCTTCCGAGATAGATAGGTCTGCGCTAAGTAATGCTGCATCTTCTATGTGATCAGTCTCAGTATGTAGTCCCCTGTATAAAGGTTTCGTATATGTAATTTATGTTTATTTCTGTAAAATGTGGGATCTGGGGTTTTTACTTTAAACTTTTTAATGGCAGTACCAGTAGCAAAATCATATTGAGTTGGTATAACATCTAAGAGCAGAATGACAGCAGTCTAGAGATGAGGATAGTCAGTCTATAATTAGCCACTTTTGTAGCGTGTGTTAGGTCCTTACTAGCAAAACTTTCAGGTGGTCAGCAGTTATAATCTGTTCCCTCCTCCATACCATGGACATTTTTATCCTTGAAGCTGATTTTATTTGAGGCTGCAGTTTCATCAGCAAAAGGAGCAAATATGACATTACCTCTGGTCACTTCCTCATCACTCCTAGATGTATGGAGGGATCTTTTGTTTTCTAGTCAGACCTCAGATATCTGGCACAGTAAAGAATGGGAGGAACTGGGCTAGATTTAGAGAGTAAAACTGGGAAACTTTACAAATGGTGAGGTTTTCAGTAGTGATAGGTTCCTTCAGATTAATAGTTAAATTTACACTGAAAAAACTGCTCTTACTCAGATGCTTTTCTTTAATTGAATTCTGAATTATTGCTCCATCTTTTACCAGTTCTTTTGTTGAGTGTTTAAAACAACAGTTCTGTTTATTGCCCTACTTTGATAGTATTGTAATTTCCCTGATCTCCACTGGTGTCCCCCGGGTGACACAAGGTACAGCAGGAAGGTGCTATTGTTAGATAACCACTTTCTGTGTATAATTCAATTGGAGAAGTTGCATTTTTTTTAATCTGTCAATTGTTTCTATTAAATTTGTTATACCTTTTGTCTTTATGGAATAGGTGGTGGTTTAGGATGGGTTCTGATTGATGTGTAAGGATATTAGCTTGTGCATTTGGTTTTGAACCAAGCCAGAAATCTTCTCTCACAGCTGACCTTTCAACTCTGTGCTCAGAGAACACACAGCGCACAGCCTCCATACTGTAATTCTCTTCCCCTCTTTTCTTCCTCCAGCCTCCTCCAGCCTATGAAGTAATCCTAACTGGTATTTTGCAAAGGTTAGTATGACTTGCAAGAGCTTGTTTTATCTTTAAAGATGGGAGCAGTTTACAAGCTGATACTCTGAATACATCAGCAGATGAGAAGTATGATCATATGAGGCTGTGATTATTATTTTTTTTGGGGGGGGTAGATAATCTTTGCCTAAAATGGTAGAGCAGTTTTTGAAGCAGAGGATGTTCTGACATTTTGTTAATCTGCTACTTCATATTTGAGAAAGTGCTGTGAATTTCAAATATGTTTATCTACATTTCTTCAAATATTTGCAATTTAAGAAAAGTAAAATATTTCACCACACTTATGAATATGAAATGTGTCTTTGTAACCCTGCTGGATTCAACTGGGAGATATTATCTGACTTCCTACATCACAGTATATTTTAAATGAGGCTCTAACCCTTGAGAATGTCATCACAAAAAACATTTAGTGAGAAGCATGTTCAGGTTAGTTCCAGGAGTTAGTTACGCTTTTATTTTAAGTGATTTTTGGTTTATTAAGAAAAATCTGAACTTGGCAGTTTTGCCTATATGTGATATACTCTACCGTGTCCTACAGTTAAAGTCAGCTATTGTTTCTTGCGTCGTTGTGAAGGAGAACATTTTTCTTGCGCCTCCCTTGGGCTTGGTTGGACTGCTCACCTGAGTAAGATAAATAGGGCCAAACTTCAGGCTATAAATCTTAAATATATTTATTGTTCTAAATGCTTAAGAAAAGCCGCAGGATTTCTGCAGAAAGAGGAAAGAAAGGCAGCCGTGAAAAGTTTACTGTATAAATAGTTAACAATATAAAGTCACTGGGAAGATTCACCATTATTGCACTGTGCTTCCCTCTACACCCTGCCAAGTTTATCCCTCTATGCCTCCAGTTATTAATCAGTGTATTTTAGTAGTAGCTTTCCTAATCTTAGTGTGTGTGAGTATTGTGCTCCACTGAAGATTATTGTCATAATAATCCTCATACTGTGTCTACATGTCCAACACCCCCTCTTGTTCTTGTTACCACAGATGAATCCTGTACACAGGCTTTTGTTTTATTAATATGTTTATATCATTACATGTTCAGTGAGGCTGATTTTCTTATTGGCCTTTCCACATCTTACCTTCAGTATGATACAGTTTTTGTTTTGTCCATGTTGGAATAAAAGTGGAACAAGAGAGTTTTGAAGCTGATTACTGCAAGTTTAACTATCTTAGAAAAATCTATTATAAAATTTCCCCCCCCCATAAATACAGGCTTACGTCTCGTGCCATAAAGTAATCTGCCATTTAAATATGGTGATTAACGTGTGCTATAAATAACTTGCTTATTTTTATCTTTTGAGTGACATTCCTATTTGAAGTGCATATGCAGATAGTATTTACTTACTCGTTTCTTTGATCCATAAGAAACTAAGTTAGATGCTTAAAGATGCCTTCATACTGAAAAGTTACTTTACAATTTTGAGATGAAAAATTTCATGTATTTTCATATTTCATGTTGCTGGTTTCCAAAATGATACTCCTGCATCTTTTGAGTTTATGCAGCTTTGTGTCTGTTTTCACAGTTTTAATGTTATGGGTTCCGATTTATGGCTGTGTTTTACATTGAGTTTTTGACATTTAGTATGCTGTAAATAGTGATATGTACCCACATCCATAGCTTGTAGTAAGCATTCCTTCAGAAAACTCTAGGCTGATGAAGAAAGAAAATAAACCAGTCAAATAGTAGAGGGGGATTTTTAAGGGCTAAGGTTCAGAGGTAATTTAACAGGAGTTGCATATCCCTGAGAATGTCTCTATGATGTGATACTTGTCATTTGTGCAGAAAGGAATGTAATTAGTGCAGTTAGCAGGTAGGGCAATGTTAATGATATGTTCTCTTGTCTCTCTATGAATTGTTTTAGCCATTTAGATCCCTCTTCTTTTGCATCTTATTAGGTAAATTATACCACAAGAGACTTTCTGAGAGTTAACTGTGACCATTATTTACACAGATGTAATTTATACTGACTCAGATACAAGTTCTGAACTTGACCTCGAAGTGAGAAGAAGGTTGGAATGGAAGAGATGGCAGAAGCATGAACAAAACATCACACAAAACTTTCGACTTTTAAAGAAAAATTGCCCTTTTCTACACATGACACTTCAATAAAACCTGAAACTATTTTCTGCAGTGTAGAGAAAAGTAATAATCTACTGTAGTGTTCTTTTCAGCAGTTACCTCTTCTAATTTGTAAACCAGGCAGACACGATTAAGTGACTGCACAGAAGCTGAGAAGTGGGTTTTCCAATGTGGTAAAGCAACTTGCTGACCTTAAGTTAATGAAATGTTAACCAGTTCGCTCTCAGAGGATCTGATTTTGAGGATTCATAGGAGGGGCCATTGGGGTGGTGCTTAGGTCACATATTTGTCATTTAAATAGCAGACTGGTTGAACCTGCAGTCTCTCAGCTGGACCATGGTTACAAAGCTGGTGTACGGATATGATCATCTGCTGCTGGCAAGATCAACACAGGTTTGATCCACAGTCCTGCTCATCTGAAACTGAGAAGTTGCTGAATGGCACTGTGCATAAGGAATGTGAACATTTGAGATACAGTTGTGCACCTGTTATCTCAGTCCCTTTATAGGTTCAATACGCTTTAATCAGCTGCGTGTTCTCTTTCTTTGGAAACACAGTTGCTGCTTATTCCAATTTTACATTTTTACCTAGAAAAATTCCCTTTATATGTGAGTAATGGAGAAAGCTCCAGATTCCACAGTTTGATATGACTGCTCACTCATTGTGATGTTTAGACTGTGCAATTTCATTAAAATATGTAGAATTCAAGTTCCAAGCACAATGCCTACCTGCAAAGTCCCCACAGAGCTCATCTTGCAGTAAGCCTGAATGAAACAGCTTTGCTGATTTCAACACTGTAATGAGATGCATCTTTTCCTGGAAATACTGACTGTCAAAGTAAAAGCTAATGCCTCTCTATTGCTCTTACGTTCATTTTTCTAGGCTAATTTAATGTTATGAAACCTGAAAAACATGAAGTCGAACTGTAATGTATGTAGTTATATCTTTGCTGCTGAGGTAATGATTGGAGCTTGAGCTATAAATGCTAAGCTGTTAGAACTGGTGAGTAGGATGTTTGTATTCCCTCAAAGGACTAGGAAAGGTCTACATGGCCACACTATTGTATGAGGAAGGCATGTAGGCTTCTAAATAACCAGTTCAGCACTATGAATAATTGAGACGTGTGGCATGTGCCTAGTGCTCTACAGCACTACATATAGTGCTCTCTATCTTTTAGCCAACTAAAAAGTGCCTTCCTAGAATTTGGTTGTTTTATGTATCCTCACTCCTCTTCGCAAGTTCTAAAAAGGTAATCATATATCTTAAGAAGAATCACAGTTTGTATTCCTTGAATTTAAACTTACCAATTGTTGGCCTCAGTACAGACTGTTCGTTCGTAATTATACAGAATTTGGTATGCTATCCAGCAAACTGTTCAGAACAAAATCCTATGTGACAAATCAAATGCTGAATTGATTCAAGTGAAATGCTTGGGCAAAGCTATGTAAGCCTTTGCAAGTTCACAGAAAAAGAGAGATTAGAAAGACTGAAGCAGTCAGGGGAAGCACTGGAAAGTCTGCAATGGGGAGGAGGTTCCTGTGCTTCTAAGTGGGTATTTGTGAGCATGTGAGTCCTCAGCTGGCCTGTGAGGTTCAAGAGCAGCTCAGCAGTTTGTAAGCTCAGATTTCTTCAAGGACTTATTAAGAATTTATGCAGATAACACGGGAAACTTGCAGTCCACAAGTACCAATAATACCAGCAGGTGTTAGGGAACTCTTGTTTTCTGCCAGTATCAACCGCTTTATTCTGAAATAGAAGTTGTGACCACAATTGAAGAAACTAATTATCAGATTCAATTGTTTTGGTCACACAGTGGGTTAAGATGTGTATTTAATAATAAGGGGAATAATTAGCCTATTAGAGCACACAATATTTCTCATTTGATGATTAACTGTTATATTCAGATAAGGTGATAGAGATGGCATTATCACTAGACATCTAAGGAAACTTCAAAACTTATAAGTTTTTAAGATTTATTTTTGAGAATTATGTGAAAGCATGAAATACAACTTATTTTGTCCTTGAAGTCATGGCTTTCTCTGCTGACTTAATATTGTTCTTAAAAAGTACTATGTCTTTAGGTAGTCTTCAGTGAGATATGAACACACCTCAAAGCATCTGAGATTTGCACAGCTGATCTGTTGGGTTTATTTACATTTCATTACTACCATGTAACAGTGAGTAAAATCAGGAGTTTTTCTCCTATCTTGTGCTTCTCACTGTAACCATGTAGCCCTGTAATACGGTATTGCTATTGCTAGCAACAGGCCGTAAGCTTTGTGCAGTTTGCAGAGCCTCAGGATTGAGGCTTGTCAGTCTTCCTGACATTTCTGCACATTTCTTGACCTGCTTGAAACTTTGATTTACTTGGTTTAGCTGTAACAACATTTATTCTAACTGATCAGGTGTCAGTGGCTAATTCGGTTTACATCTGTTTATATTTTTGTATGAAGCCACTGTGGTTTTATGACTAATGTAATGAGGCAGTAGAGAGAAATACCGATCTGGCACAATAAGAGGCTTTGAGAAGTGGGGGTGTAGGGTGTGGTGTAGCAAAGTACAGGTATGGGGTGATGAGAGACAGAGCACAGTCTTGATGCCGGAGATCCCACAGCTGTGAATAACTCACTGATGGTCAGTTAAAGAACTGGAGACCACGAGCAGCATAAGACAGTTCTAGCATTAGCAAGGAGAACAAAGAGCTGGTCTCTAATAACCATAAGAGGCACTGTATATAGTACATCCATGTGACCGCGGACCAGTGAAAAAAGGATTTAAAAAGTGTGTGGATCCTAGAGTGAGGAAGAAGAAACCATCAAAATGAACATCATATTCCTCCCGACAGAGGACTCCAGATGGTGATGACTTGCTCTAACAGCCTTAAACCAGAATGAAACTGTCAACCTTAGGACCCAGAAGAGCACTGGAAGGATGAGCATAACACCAGGAAAAGGGGTAGAAATTAGTAAATAGATGTATGACATTTTAAGTGCATTATTACTGAAATTTTTTCACAAACAAGTATTCTTTCTTGTTCTATAACAAGTAAATCTGGAATAAAAATTAATTATTATTAGATTGTTGAAGTTATGGTTATACTTACAATATATTATTGGCTCTATGTGTATTTAAATATGTAAGCTGTGCTTTCTCTTTGCCCATAAACAAGGCTTTGAGTATAACATTGCTAGTAGCATAGGTTTGCGCAAACATCTAACAAGTATGACTGCTGCTTCCCTGAAGCTCAGTCTCTGTAACTCTAGGTTTCTGAGGTGTGTGTGCTCCTCTGCAGGAGGCCAATATTTGGGATTTTTAAACACATCTTCCCCCTTTTTTTTTTTGTTCTGAAACCATAGTCAGTACATTGAGAGCATTCTCCGCTCAAAACTATTTTTTTTACAAGAACAAAAAGACAGTTTCTTTTGTATATAAAGAAAGAAATAGCCTTATGTGTGGGAGTGAAGGGTCTTAAATAAAACATTGTCCTTTTTCTATTTTAGTTCAACTGGGAAAATCAATTTTTGGTTCTTCAACTGCAAAGAAAGATCAAAAGGAAAAACTGACAATCTAAACAAAGGGCAAGGTGATATGGGCTGCTTGCACTCCTGTTCCCTGGTGTGCTTCATACAAGCACTTTTCCAAGCAGAATACATTTACAGAAGAATCAAGGGTATTTTTTTTTTTTCCTGTGAATCAACGATGTTGGGAGTAAAAGTGACCTGAATATATAAGTAAAAAAATACTCCTTTATATTAATTTTGTGGAGTTCATTGGCACTAATATAGGCAACAGTTCTCAGATATGTCCGGTTCCTCATTGCAGAATATTTATATTTTAAAGAATTGTCATTGATTTTGCTTTGCTAGAACTGGCCCAAGCTATTACTTTTTTTTTTTTTTTTAGCACGTTATGTAACGCAAGACAAAAAAATATTTAGTCCCTTGTACAGTTAGAGTACTTTTATTCTTGCTTAAATGCCTTGCTGGATACCTATTTGAATCTTCATATAAAAACAAATTTAAGTTACTGTGGAGAGCAGATTTACGGAGATTGGCTTTTGCTTTGTACTGAATCATATTTTTACCTTTAATAAATAAAATGTGATTTATTCTTATAGGCTTATATTTACAAGAGGAGGAGATGAAAGTGTCAGCAGGAAAACCAGAAAGGAGGAGTGTGAAAATTTTCTTTAAAACAAACAAAAAACTACCTTAAACTGAAAAGCAACCTGGAAGACCTTTTATGAAGTCTGTTCATTATCTTCTGCATAAATGTAAAATCTTGAAAATAATTACAAAAGTATTTTACTTCAGTTTATTTCCACTTTTTGGAGAGAATTATTGTGTAGGCATCACTTTTGTAATCGTACTAAATGTTAATTCAGTGGATACTATAAGTATAAAAAAATAAACAAGCTGTGTCTGACTCAAGGTGCATCTTTGCAGGAAAATATTTTTATACGTATGTTTTGTATCAGTATGTTTAGGTCTTTACCCATGCAGGCAGAATGCATTTACATTTGGGACTCTGTACTTTGGCGTGTTTTGGCATGGTAGAGATGCAAATAACTATCTACAGAATGCTCATTTCAAATACAGATGGTCTGAAGTTTCAAAAACAGCAATTGTAGCTGGCAGCTCTGGGATATTTTGGAGAGTGTGGTGATTTCAGGGAAGGGTACTCTGCACCGTAGCATTTGAAAAATAGAACCTTTACAAAAATGCTTCGGAATGATTGTCACAAATGACTAGTGATTTGTAAAATTTAGGCCAGTGATTTTTGATCAAGACTTCCTCAAACACTGAGAGGCATTAAGACCACCTTTTTCAAGTCAGGTGTGTCCAATTAAATCCACTGATTTTAGACCTTAAATTTGGGTGCCTGTGTAATAGCTTTTCAAGGCTGATGTCAGTATTACATAAGCAATAAAACTCTGCCTGTGTGTTTGACCTATGTAGATTTTTAACCACTTTGAACTATTTGCAGCTTGGTTATTGTGAAATTGAATCTTACCTTCTGATGACAAATAGTGTTCTGAATTAGGTGAGTGGTAAGAAGCCATGTAGAAAAATTATGATAGTAGTAATGAAATGTGCCCAGTTTTCTGTGTTCATTTGCAAGTTTTTTCTTTCTTTGTCTGTTCACTTAATTGATTGTGTAACAGGATAGTTCTTGGGAGATGTCAACAGGAAACTGCCAGCTCTACCTACTCAGTCTGCAATGCCACAGAAGTGGCACAGTGGTAATTTATCACTTCACTTCTTAGACAGGACAGCAGAAGTTCACTGTAGCTCTCTGCTGAAAGTAATCAGCTCTTAATTTTCAATTTTATTTGTTGTCCTGTTTCTTCTTTCATTAGGCTAGCACAGTTGAGAGCTTCATGACAAGTTTATTGCATAGAGCACACGTGACTAATATGGGTGGCCCAAGGTCAGAGCCTCACGTCTTGTTCTCTCTATCAACACCTTTTCTGCACTGCTGGCTGAAGCTTTTCTCTAGAGCTGCGCTGTACAGAGCTATGAAACAACCCGCTCCTAGGGGAAATTACTTTATTTCACAAGATGGTTCTGGTTCATCACTGATATTCTTCTCTTGCTGCCAGGTCCCTTGTCCCTCTGCAGTTTTCCTGGGTTACAAGCACACTGACAGTGCTTTGCCATGGGGATGGTGGACCTTTATGCTTTGTTTTCTTCTGGCTTGGCTTTTTGGGATTACCGTACAGGCTGCCTTGAAGGATGGACCATTCATTTACACAGGCCATTGTTCTGTGACATACTAGGGTTTTCTTTAAATGTGTTTGCCTTCTGATAATGTTCCCTATGCCGAATAGCCAGGAAATTGTTGATATTTCAACTTTGCAAGTGAGTAGGGCCTAACTTCAATTTAGTTGCCACAGATTAAAAATTTATTTAGGAAATGTGGACTTCTTTCTGCAAAAGTCAGCTGAGGTAATATCAGAAAAGCAGTCTGGTGTTAGTCAGTTGAAAGAAAAGACATGATTGTAAATGTTCAGTTTCAGATCAGTGGTAATAAAATAAAATAAAGTTATTGTGTATGTTATCTGATTTCATTTCTCATGTATCCAATATGTTTGGCTATAAAACTCTAGTCCAGAGGCTCTGCATCCAATTTACTTTGAAGAAAAATCTACTGATATCGGAACAGCTATGTTTGTGACAAATTTGAATAACACTCTTCCCTTGTGTACCAATAGGAATTTGTATATACAAAGAAGAAAAAAAAGAAAATAATTTTGTTAAAAAAGAAAGGGCCAGAAAGGAAAATAAGGAACGGTTTAGATTCATGGGGGTTTATTTAGGACACATGCTGGAGATAATGTTTCTTGGGGGAAAAAATTGGAAAACGATGAGTATGGTTGAGAATTACTTTTATATCCTTAATTTAAATGAAATCGAAGATTGCTCTTAGAAGTGTCGCTTTGGGATAAATGAGATTACACCAAGACATACAATTTTAGTAACAGTGTTTTGTCAGTAATTTAGGAGGTAAAATACTGTTATTCAGTATTTGTTGGGAGTTAAAATACTGATGAAGTTTATAATGTCATTAACACATAAAGAATAACCTTTATCCTCTATTTAGTTAATATTTGGAGTTTTTAAGGTATAACCATTTTTTTATTTTTGCTGTGGAATTGTTAAAAGTCAACCACTGGGATTGTATTTTTCTTTTATGCTTGAGAAAGTATTAACAACTAAAAAGAATGTTACTGATTCTGGCTTTCCAATGTTAGCAGACAGCACAGGATTTGAATTCTTCTCCCCCTATCCGTGGCCAGATAAATCATTACAATACGACTCTCTTGAGAAGAGAAAGGTTCAAATCCAGGGTGAATCGGATCACAAATTCAAGTCTTAAACTTACCTTGTAGGATACACACTTTCCCATGGTTTTATTGAATAGGTGAAACTTGAAATACAAAACACAGTTGTTCCTTTGTATAATCTTAATCAGCTAATTAGTTACAGGCTTCTTATGATCTTCAGGAAATACTTAAATTCTATCCCCTGTTAATTGCTGAAAATGTGTACATATTTGAGGTTACTTAGAAAATTGTTGGTTTCTGTCAGATTTCATGTATTTTCTATAGCAAAATATGGTATTTTAGTGTAAATACCCAGAGAACTTATAAAAGCAATTCTACAAGGGAAAATGCACAAATAGTTATGACTATTTTTGAGATAATGTATCCCGCTAAATGGTTGGAACTCTTTTATGAGGAAGCATCTATGGAGAGCTGTTTTGCATCCAGATTGCTGCCAAATATTTTCTACTATTGTCTGTCTGTGTCATGACCTAGCTTGGATTGAATCATGTAGACCATGTTGCAGATTCTTGAAAATCTAAAGCAAATACCAGCATGAAATGCCTAATGGAATGCCAAGGAAAGAAAATCCAGGCAGTGGACTGCATGAATTGGCTCACCTCCTAGTGCAGATGTACCCTTTGATTGCACCAACTGCTGTGTGTATGTGTGTGTGTGTGTGTATATACATATTTCCAGGAAGGAAGATCGCAGTGCCAGGGCTCACTTTCCTGTGTCTCCAGCAATGTACCTACAAGATTAGCAATTTAAACCAGGTTGTCTATAATACATAATTTCAGCTCTTCATAGTAACAGGAAGAGCGACACATCGCTCAATAACAGGGAGGCTTTTTACAACAGAAGTGCTCCATTTCTTACCCTGTGACGTACTGTCTAGAAGTCTATATGGATTTGACATTGCCCCTTTGTGACTGAGCAGTAGGATATAGCAGTAACTATGTCTGTTTGGCTTGATGCAGGTTGGTGAGATATGTTAGATCTACTTGTAAGATGCTGCGGAAGCGTAGATTTTCAGAGTAGATAGTTACACTGGGAAAGAATGTTGTTGAGCATTCTGTTTTCTTTTAATAGCTAAATGTATAAGGTATGTGTACAGATACATATATATATATATATAATTTTGTACTATGTCTCTTAATAGTTAGACCCATGAAGTTCTTGATTATCTTTGCTTTTAGGTTATATTAGCACTCACTGAGGTTACAGGCTTGACACTGTCTACTTCTGTATTCATGTATGCAAACATAAGTCAAACTGAGCTCTTTTTTAATAAAAAAACAGAAAAGCGAGAAATTTTCCCCCATCTTTTGACCACTCACCATAATTTTTATATTCTGTAATTTAAAGCATTCATATTCCATTTAAATTTTTTAGATTAAAGAAATCTTTATGCTGGTAGATTTGCATATATATATGTATATGTATATATAGAAGTAGTACATAGATGTTAGGGGGGAAAAATATTCCTGTGAATATGAATTTGAAAGGATGTTAAATTTTCTTCTCTTTGGTTTATCTTCACTATAGCCTCAAAATGTCTTTCCACAAAAGATGAGTTTGACAAAATCGCACTCTTGAGAATTGAGAGATCATAGTATGAAGTATTTTTGAATGCAAAAATTCTGCAAATTTAAGGATAGGTATGTTTTGAAAGGGATACAGTTCCCATGACTTTAAAATAGTCTATTGATGACTAAGTTTATAATATATTTTCTTCCTAATGCTTTTTGTTTAGCAAAATTTCTTCTTAATATTATCCCCAGGCTATGTGCAGATGATAAGAATCATTTTTATTATGAGTGATCATGTTGACATCTGACTGTACTGAAGATGAGTATTGCTTTCCAGGTATCCAAGACCAGTGTGTGCTCTTTATATCTGGATTCTCATACTAGACAATAAAATGCCTCTACTCATCAGTTTGACTTCCAGTAGTGGGCAGTAGTAAAAGCAGTTATCCAAGGTGCTTCTAAGGAAACTTCTCCCCTGATGTATGTTTTATTCCAAAAAAAATCTGATGAAGCAGGTAGCCTTGTTATTTCCATTTTACAGTAAGAGGCTTTAAGAGTTTATCTAACTTCAGGTACTGAGAGAAAACTCCCAGATCTAATTGGTTTACAATTAGCACATACACAAGGCATAATAAAGGGCAGGAGGGAAGATGGCAGCTGTTAGGGGATCATTTAGAGCAGCAGCTTGTTTCATTTATTTGGAGTAGACTAGTTTCTCAGTTGCAGTTGCATGCCTGTGTTGGATAGTGTGAATTCTTACTCGCTGAAAAATGACAAGGTCCTACAGTAAGCTGACAGGGTCCCAGATCCCGGTCTAGTCTCTGACGCGTGGATGTGATTTCTCTGACTGGCAGAGCTCCGCAGATACTTACGGCTAGGTGAGAAGAAACCTGCAAACAAATCCATGCAGTAGGTAAAGGGAAAGAGTATCAGAATCATGACACAAGTTGTGCTACATAGATCTTCACACAAGCTGTCTTACCAAGTTCCAGTTTCGGAAGAAAGATCTTAATTATGCTCTTTGGGGCATGCACTGTGATTAATTGTAACGTGCAGGGGCTAGCACGGGCTAGAAATGTGTGAATGGGGAAAAGGCTGAGGAAGTGTTTGGAGCTTCCTGGACATCTGCAGACATCCCAAAGCTTAATTTTCCTTCATGTCATTGCATCCATATGTATTTTTATGTTTTTTTTTTAGTGCCTGAAGATTAGAAAATAACTTTTAATTGTTATTTATGAAGCACCATATGGCTCACTGTAATTTTGGCTTCTCATGTATTGAGGAAAATTAAATTAATTGGAAATCACACTCAGAAATCTATTATTAAGTTAATAGAGCTAACAGCTTGTCCAGTGTCCTCATACAGAGCATGCTGTAGCTGTATATAATAACAAGCAACTATAAATGCACAAAGAAAACTAAGGGGCAGAGAGATGCCGAGACAGGAGGAGAAGCTGCGTGCATTGGTACAGTGCATGGTCATAAGTGGTTCATCTAACAAGCTACTGGTTAAAATCAAGGATACAGCTGACAACTGCTTTACAGTGGATCTAAATCATTAATATTTTCTTTAAGATTCATGAATTAAAGACTCATCTCAGGGGGTAAAATGATTTTGTCCCATTTTTTACTTTCATCCTCCTTCACAGTGCTAAGCACATAGACACTTATTTGGTGCATCCAATGAAGTTATTGCAAGCTTGTGTCTCTCTTGTGGCTTGTGTTCAATGAGTAGTGGTAAGAATTTAAACCTTGAATTTTTTTTCTCTTAACCTCTCCTAATATGCAGTGAATCTTTAGAGCTGAATCTGTAAAGTTTGCATTATCTTGCTTCCACCAGTCAAAACTGAAGACTTTTAATACAATGGTGTTAAAAAGAAGAAATCACCAAGATGAAGGACTAAAATTACCAAGCTATGAAATGCACAGTGGGGCTTTTTTTTTTCCTTATCTGGAACATTCCATAATTTGCTGCCTTCTAATGTTTTACAAAAGTGTCTGCAGATGGTGTGATATTAAGGAAAATATCACAGAACAAAAAAAAAATCTAGAGAAAATATCTAAATGAAGTTATTTTTCTTAGAAGGCTAATTAGTATTGGCAGGGATGCATTGTTAGAGATGCATTTTATGTTGAATGTCTTGGTGTACCACATGCATGTGAAGGAATCGTAGGTTGGTTAACTTCTTGAAGCTGTGAAAAGAGCATCGTTCAGGTAATAAAGATTTGACACTCAATATTCTAAGCAAATTTTTTTTGGCTTTGAATCTAGATTTTGAATATCATCGATCAGTGAGATGTTCTTTTCATAGAATAATTAAGTTTGGAATATTGAATTAAATATTAACAGATTCTTGTAATGGGTTGTCTTTTAACGTTTTTCCAATATGAATTTATTTTGGCAATTGCTTTTATTTCACATATGTGGTTAGTAAACAAAAATAAGAGGAAGATGACAGTACATTCTCTCCCTTATTAGTTGTTCTTAGTCTATTACTGGTATTATCTGACTTTAAGTTATAAACAGTTGTGCTTATCACAGATGAAACTTCATCTGCCTACGGTAGTTAATATTTACCAGTTGCCAGAGAGCTAAAATATTTCTTTTTTGTACTGCTTAATGCAGTACATTTTTTTATTAAATGAAAAGCTAGATAGCATGAAAACTAACATCAAGAATCCTTAAAAGGATTTTAAGCAAACAGTGCAGGAATATACATCAAGGAATAAATATGCCTATTATTCTGTTTGCAGTGTTTCTACTTTTTAAATAGGTATTTCTCCATTTATTTTTGTATTCCATTGTCTCTTGTCATCTTTAAGCCTTTATATGGTAAGCTGTCTCTGTTTCAAACTTGGATAACTGTTTTCTAGATCTCAGCTCTGGAAATGAATGAGCTTTTGCCCAGAAGTCTCCATTTAGTTAACCTCCACTTGACAAGAATAAAACATCAGAACCAATTCAGATAATTTTTTTCTTCTTGGTTTTTCTTTTCAGTCTGGGTGAAATTCATTGCTACTCCAGATGGTCAGAGCCATACCTGTTCATCACTTAAGTCTCATTTATATCTTAAATGTCAGATAGCCTTGTGCAAGCCCTCTGCCCACCATCTCAGTTACTAGATTTTACTTCTCCATCTGGATTTTACACCTGCTATCAGATAACTCATAAAGAGCTAGGCTGGGAAAAGATTATTTCTTTAAAATGAGATGGTGTTTATTTTCATTGTGGAGTCTGATATTCTTCTTCAAATGGAAAATACCCCAGTAAATGAGACTGCATTTGAGTGATAAATACTGTGGTCTTAAAAATGTCCTCTTAAGTATGCTATTTTTCTATCTGTAAGTAGCTTGAATGTGTAGAAGATAAGGTGGTGTGGTTTTTTTGTTTGTTTGGTGTTTTTTTTTGGGCGGGGGAGGGAGTGGGGAGAGGGGTGTATGTGCGGTTGGGGGTTGTCTTTTTTTCCTTTTTTTTTTTTCTTTTTTTTTTTGAAGGGGGCAGAGGGTAGCAAATCAGTGTCATTTTTTTTTACTATTGCTTCAAAATCAGGGCCAGGAATCAAGCACATAAGTGGGATAACAGCTCCAAAGTAATGCTTTCCAACGTTCTGTCTTTAGCACTACTGAGGCAGGCAGATTCTTGTATGTGATCATTTTCCCATCCAGATGTTTCCCAGATAATGACCAGTCTAGCATGATTTTCTTCAGTGCCTCAATAAATTATTTCAGCAATACTGTGAAAACTTTGTACTTAATTCTGCCACAGAAGTTGGACAATGAATCAGACTACTGGAGTACTTTTTGATACTACTGGGCTCAGATCAGAATACTTCCAGATTTGCTGTTCTTTTGCATGTTCCTACTTTTGTTGTGGATTGAATTATCTATGGTCTGAACACCAAAATATGTCAGATCTAATGCAGCCCTACAGAATGAAACAAAAACTAAGGGATATAAGGCTATTAGGTAGAGCAGAATTGTTTAATGGTAACTGTCTCTGGGAGGGAAATGTTAATTTTGCTAAAAATATACATCTTCAGCTAAGAGCTGTTCAGTATTTTCATTGCGTAAAAATGCAAACTGTAGAAGAGCTTTAGGTTTGGAACTTCATTAAGAAATTCTTCATGAAACATGTCAAAGCCTCACTCAGAGAAATACTTATGCATGCACTCAAATGCCAATCTGGCATTAGTGTATGCTTAAAATTAAACCAATGACTACCAGTTTGATGAAAGCATCAGTGCTGTGTCACTGTAAATTGTTCTAAAGAAGAGAAATGGTCACTGCTGCTGGGAGTACGGTGGAAGCCCAGAGGTCCCCTAAAGCTGGGCAATGCACGCACGTGTTAGGCTATCTGGTCAGTTTGTCCTGGTGTTCAGAAGGCAGTAAGGGATGATGAAACCCTTTGAAGGGACTTAGTCCTGCCCTTGTATTGGCAAACTTGCAGAAATTGGATCCAAAGCTGCTCCACCTTCGGATGCCTCCCTTTTAGCACCTGGCCTGTTTCTCATGCTTTTGAAGGCTATTGATTGCGTGCCCAACCACCAGTGTGTGATGTGCCCCAAATTTCTTCTAGGTTTGCCCTCCATTTTAATGCCTATTTTTTAAGGATCTTACTGGCCATAGCAGGCCTGTGTGTAAAGACTCTTCTCAGAAAAGGACTAACTATCAAGTATGTACTTGAATGGGGTTCACCTGCCACATGTATTACATTATGAATTTGATAACAGTTCTTAAGTAATGGTGGTAACGTTGCAGTTGTCTTTACTCTCTGCATATTCACTTTTTACAATGTGAATTCCCTGCTTTCTTATTTTGTACTCCAGTGTTGAAAATATCTTCTACTACAACAACTCTTTTATGCTTAAAAGTGAATTATGAAAAAACTAATGTATGTTCCTCAGTTTTTATATTTCCTACACTACGTAAATTTTTCAAAACCATCTCTGCAGTTCAATAATGGATAAAAGAATTAGAATCAGTCAGAGAAGACTTTTTGTCTTTTGTGCCTTACACATAATCACAAAGAATGAAATTTTGAAAGCGTTCCAGGAAAGCAGGTGTGTGTATTGTTGCAGCTAGGAGCGAGAACAGTCTTTGTTCTTAATGATTGCTTGATTTCAACACTACAGATTGCATAAAGCCTGTTCTCTGAACTGCATTAAAACAAATGATGTTATGGTATTCAGTGAAGAATTTAGGACACAGTTGAACTGCCTAAGTCTGCTGAGTTTAAAATATGTTTTACTTTAAAAAACCCCAAAGTTTGCAGGATATTTTGGCAAGGAAAACTTGAAATCCCTATAAGCTTTAAAAGGTAAAGATGCAAAAAAACCTGTCAGTATATTCATTTCACTATAATTTTTTATTGTTGTTGTTTAGGGAAAAGGGAAGGGTGGAAAGAAATGACTTGTTAAAAATCTGGTAAAATTTCAAATTTTTCAATGACAGTGGTTTTAGAAAGTAAGTCTTTTGAAGTATCTATGTATTTTATATTTATAAGGAAAACAGCTCTTCTAACCCACATGGTTTTTCATGCCCAAAATTTCTCAGTGCATAATACATTATCCTGAGAATCTTCCACGGTGGTGTCAGGTAATAGAGATCACAACTAATACACAAGGAAGAGTATTCTTTGTTTGCTTCTACAGTGTCTTAAAGTGAAATCATCAGAAAAGGAGAAAAATAATAGACTTGGGCATAATATAAAGAATATTGTGAAGTTTAAAAGTTGCAAGAATAAAACTGGTGGGTATAATGATGCAAGAACACTGTATTAGTTTGCATGAATTTTTCCATTTTGTTCAGTATGTACTGTGCAATGTAGCGTGGGATGCCAGGCTGACATTGCAGGTTACAGAAAGTGGTCTTCTCTGTTTTACGCATAGAGTGGATGTTGCCTGAGAGCTGGCAGAAGAGCTTCATAGCTTTTGCTCACTTGTCACTAGACTTCAGAGGTCTTCCACCAAATGAAGAACTCGTTCCTTTCCTGACTGAGTTTTCAAACCATGTCTCCTCTTGAGTGTGTAAGCAAATGTGACAAATAGTTTTTCTAAACGCTGTGTCTATTACAGAGGAAATCAGGTTGAAAAAATAAACTGTTAAAGGCTGGAAAATATCAGAAATAAGATAACCCATGGAGTTTTAAACAAGTACATACTATGAACAAATTCAATGTGAGAACTGGAGAACTGTTTTTTTGGATCCGTGCCTTAATGTGCATATTTCTCCATGCATTATAGCGGTGCTGTTGGATCTAGTGAGGCTCCGTTTGCTGTATAAGTAATTTATCAGGTTTAACTTAAATGTGGGACATGTGAATACTTGATTACTTTTACTCTGAGAAGGTTTAAGAGTGCAATATTAAGAGTGAGCTTTACCTGAGCTGATTTTATCTAGCTTTAAAATTTTTATCACTGGTGAAGTGTGTAGTAATGGTTATGAAAGCAATTAATAATAGTAGTGACAGAATCAAGAGACTGACTAATTTATCATTATAGCTTTTAATGAGGCTTATAATTCAGCAATAAATATACAATATATTCAAAAGTATGGAGTTATAAAAAGGATGATTTATTTAACTTTAATTCTAAACTAGTCTGAAAACCAAAGGTTGTAGAAACTAGTCATGTAAGAACATAATTCTTTTTGATGTTACAGAGCAGATGAATTAAAATAACAGAGAAAGAGAGATAATTAAAATTAAAGGGGGGGAAAATCAGTTGTTTAACTGCATTCTAAAGCCTTTTAAGCACACCAATAGTTTTGCAGGTGTGGGAGGTATCTTCTTGTGGACAGCTTCTTTTTCTCATCTCAATCTGCTTACTTGGCAGAGCGTGGGAACTGCCTCAGACACTGCATCCACGGAGCTCTCAGAAGGTGGGGAGCAGTGGAAGTGGTAGCAATACTTGCTCCTTGGGAAAAGCTGTCTTGGATTTCAGAGCAAGTTCATGTAAAGAGACCCAAATGTGAAGAGCTATTACAGCAACTTTAAGATTCGGTGTTCGATTTGGGAATTAGACTTTATTGCAATTTTTTATAATCGTATTATGTTTATTATGATCTTCCTCATAGCCGTTATTCTTCTCCCTTCTTTCTTTTGCTGAAGTAAGTACAGCAGAGTTTCTCTGGACAGGACTATTGTTAAAAAGTAATAAGCATCTGACAGGATCTTGTCTGAGCAGTATAACAGGGTGGCTGAAATTTGGAAAATTAATTACAGCCAGTCTCTCCCAAAGGGAAGCTAGAAACTCAGGTGGTAGTGGTATCATTAAAATAAGAAAGAAGCAAGCAAGAATAGAACAGGACAGATGAGACCCCCAAAAGTAAGTTTCCTTACTGTTGGATTGATTAGATGTAGGTAAAAAATAAAAACCACAAACCACACACACACAAAAAAAAAAAAAAAAAAAACAACAAAAAAACAAAAACCAAAACAACCAACCAACCCAGACTTCACCCTTTCAGGGCTTGTAAGGGGAACCCCATGTTTTGGAAGGCGAGTTCTGAGCTGCAGAGATGCAGTTTGGGAGAGGCTGTCTAGAACTCTGTCATGGATGAAAGAGTTTTAGATCGCTTATAGAATCACTGTCAGAGGTATTAGCAAAAGTGATTTTATTATGATGTTGTAATAGTGTGACTTAACAAAATTTGATGGCAAGGTTCACTCTATTACTTACTACATAGAAGAAACAGAGAGAGGAAAATAGAGTTAGAATTGGTTTAGAATGATTTACACAGAGACCAGAGACACAGAAAGGTGAGGGAGACTGTCATGCGGTTCGGAGTGGACCCCCTTGCTTTCTAAACTCCTGATGGAGCCTGTACCAAACTACGGCAAGTTAAGTGGGGGTCGAGTGCACCCATCACAAAGCTCACAGGACACCTGAGCGTTTGCAGTTCTGCATCAACACTGGTGAGGAAACTGAAGTAAGAACAGCATGTAGGCGTTCTGGGTTTTGTTTATATCTTTATAGTTCTTGTGCTATCCAAAGTTGAAGTATACTTGCTGTCAGAAAATATCTGTAATGTCTGCATTGTTTTCCTTAACTCCCATGTTATGAAAGCTAAACTGTAATGCAGAGTGAGGGGGAAAAAACCTTGCTTTGGGAGGTGCTGAATTTGGTGCTCCATTTTAGGAAATCAGTGTCCAGCATAGGTGGTTGGGAGGTGGAATTGGTCATCCGGTGAGAGTCCTTAGTGGAGTAATGTTCTCACAACCATGAAAAAGATGGTGACTAAACCTTAGCTGGCCAAAGGGAAACTTGAAGTTGCAGATATCCAAGGATAACAGTGATATGTGTCACTCAGAGGAGTTGTATCGGGTAAATACATCATTAGATTGACCTCTGTCTCTTTGTAGAGGTGGCGAGTTTGGAGCTGGTTCATGTACCCCATCTGGCTCATTTGAGACTTTGGGAAGGAGGATGTGCTTGAAGAGTCCTGCTAATTAAGCACAGCTTATTGACATTAGGTAACGAAGGGTGACTAGTAAACTTCTTGAAACTAGTTAATATCTGCCTAGACACACTGGGCCGGGATCCTCCTGTGTATACTGAAGAATAGAGTAGTCTCATCAGCCCCTGCTGCCTTTGTGGAAACAGCTCTTGGGTGTTTATAAACTCAGTGTCTGTGCTCACTTTTGGGTCCATAAGGAGACAATGCTTCTGTAAGATGTTGGTTTGGCATGTCCTCAATTTGTCTTCATCGCACCGTGCCCATGGCACTGGGTCACTTCATCTGTTTTGCAGTGTGCACTAACCTCATTACAAGAGAGATCAGTGCCTTTCCCAGGGACACTTTGCTGCTGCTGCAGTACTTACAGTGCTGCCGGGGTTTGGGGTCAGCCCTTCTCCGATCAGTGCCCTTACACTGGGGTAAAAATACACTAAAGTAATACTTACTGAATCAGATTCTGCATAAGAGGTGCAGACGCTAATTAATTTTCACAGAGCCCCTGCAGATAGGGAAGCCGAACTGCTGAAAGTTGCACGGTGAGACAGAAATGTGATTAGGATTTTGTATGAGACCTCCTCCCTTTCAGTCCCGTGCTCTAATTCTGTAGTGTAGGATGCCTTGCCAAAGTAGTCCTGAATACACTCTGATAGAGAATCTTTTGTTCACAAACAGACAAGAGCGAGGCCTATTACCATGCAGTCTTGCATTGTCTGTTCTTTACAGTACTTTATTTTTGATAAGCTACAGCACATTTTAATGTAATTTTTAACATGCTTAATTTGAAATCACACAGTCATATCAATAATAATGGAAAGTTGTTCACAGGTAATAAATTAGCAAACTATATAACTAGCAGAACTATGGTTCTCAGTATATTGTTTCATGATCAAGAATTCAGTAGTTAAATATACACAGCAGTGGGCTGAGAACAAGCTGTTCATTTTTTCTGCAAGCAGTACCAGTGGACCAGAGTAATCATAGCTCCCAAAAGCAGGACTGATTTTATTGATTTTTAAATAGGCTTTCATTATAGAACTGAGCCTATTACAATTGCAAGGAGTATCACTTCCATTTGTATTCACAGCGCTGACTGAAGGGAAGGAGATGTATGGTTGAATGCAATTTAGAGGATGCTTATCCCTCCGAGTGTTATATTGTTCTGCTGAAACATCTGAGTTTATTTAAAATAAAAGTACTTCAGGCTTTTTTCCTATGTGGTTAGATTTAATTTTTTTAGAAATGTGATTAGACCCAACTACAGTTGTGAAATTTTAAACTCTGAGGAGTAAAGGTCTTACTTATTTATGGGCATCTGACTTAGGGACAAGCTGTATTTTATGAAATTTTCATGTCTCGTTCTTTCTGTAGATTAAAGTAAAAAAGACAAATATACAATCCAGTGAATAAACTGCTAAGTCTGAGATATTAATGTATTCAAGTTATAATTAGTTAAGAACATATGCTGTTACCAGAAACACGTCATTAATCTGCATGGAGCAGTTTGCAACTATTTGCTGCTGAATTAGTGACACTTAAAAGCAGTCTTTTTTTGTATTGTTTTGAATGATAAAGAAAATTTTAAATCTGTAATAAAAAAAATCTATGCACGCTTAAGAAGCAGTCTGTTTTGTTGTTTGGGTTTTGTTTTGTTTTAAATTTACACAAAGGCTTGTCAGTCAATGGACACAAACAGAAGTTCATTGAAGCCTTAATTACCAAATACACTGCTGTTGAAAACGTTGTACTGTACTCAATGATGGTGTAAAGACATGCTGCTTGTGCTAGGTTTTCTTCACATCCAGTATTTATAAATACACAGCCCTGCTTAAACATTTTTCCAGTGTTACTACAGCGCTTTGGAAGGGTGCTAATGGAAATTAATTCAGCTTTTTGTTTTTAATGAGTTTAATACTGACTTTGCATGCTGCATTTATTATTTCTTTATTTTTATTAGACCCTACAAGTAAAGGTGAATTACTTCATATATTCCAGCTAAAACCTCATTTTTATTTTGAGATAGTCATTCATAATGTAATTTGGGAATTCAGGCAGGAGACAGCATAAAAACTTTGTGTGAGCATTTCTAGAAATCAGCTCTTTAAATAAAATGGTGATGTTAAGTAGGGAATCACCTTGGTAAGTACTAAATGATCAAGCCTAGTTACTGTAAAATAAGATCTGGCTGGTTTGCTTCATTTTACAGAGCTTGGGCAAATAACTATTGAATTAAATTGCTTCCTGTTGGTTTCCCCCAGGGCAAGAGGAACCTGCTGTACTGTGCTCTGCTGAGCTGCTATATTGATTAGTTCTTCAGGTCTAATCTTTACATGGTTATGCTTACTTTCTAGTGTGTTTGTTTATGTTTTGATAGTTGTTTTTCTGAACTTACTGTACTGCCTTGATAGTCCTCTCGTGTATTATAAAAATGTACACATTCATTCATTTCTCTAACTTCATTTGTTGTAGCCAAATGAAGATAATCAGCACTGGTGTAGTGTGCTGGTTAGGAGTGAGGGTAATGATCAGTCACATAATTGATATCACATATCACTGACAGTCAAAACTTACATTGTTGGGATGGTTGGCACCTAAAACTGATCTAATTAAATGCTTGTAGCATCTATTAACAATACTATATTAGATTCTTTATCACAGTAGCTATTGTGATGTTAGAGTTTGCTGCTGCAGGTTGGAAAGTGATTTATAGTTTTAATTCATCTTAATTTGTGTGCTGAGGAAACGTGATATAAAACTTTTTGTTGCATTTAAATTTCCTTATCTGCCTTGCAGTGGCATGAATAATAGGGAGCCCAGAAATGACTATATTGGAATGCATGAAGTATTTTCAAGGAGAGTGCTTTTAAGGTTCAGAATGATACATGCCAGATGTTACTGAATGGATAAATAAGTTTGAGGGATTTTGCCTTGAGAAGCTTGGAAATCAGGCATCTCTTAGTACAGTACCTTCAATAGCTGTGTTAAAAATGCATCTGTCTTACTACAGGAAATAGAATATTTATTTCATAATATTTATTCTGTCCTAAGATCCAACATTTTTCCTGGTTGATGAAAATTATTTATTATACTAGAACTTTCAAATAACAGTCAGAGCTGTTCTGCACCAAAAATTGCCATGCCTCCAAATTTATATTTAATAATCTATAAAATGGTTTTATTTAATACAAGCCTAGAAAGCCTGTGTTTGCTCGAATTAAAGTATCTATATCCTCTGTGCCACTTAAATAGTGAATTTGTCAATTTAGCAACAGATTCTCATGTTTTGCGTACTTGCATATAATGTTGTGATTCAAGGTGTGACCTAATCCAAACGTCACTGAAATCAGGGATCTCCACAGACTTCAGAGAAGGGTAATAATGTTAGCCTTTTCTAGGCACGCCTAATGATATGTTAATATTAGGATCTCAGACTTTGCAAAATACCTGGCAGTGTTATGATAAATGTGCAGAGTGACAGTCCTCAGTGTTAGTAAACAGCTTACAGGCACGCGGCAGGTCTCTCTGGTTCAAGAAGCTGTGCTGGTCCATGGAGCTGCAGGGATCATGAGTTGTGATTTTGTTTGGGTTTGGTTTTTTTTTTTTTTTTTTTTCTTTCTTTTCCCCTTTTCCCACCTGTTTTACTCAGTAAGGATGTCAGAATTGCTTCTGTTTGGAACATAAGCCTTGATGGAATTGCTTTTGTCACTGTCTTGTTGCACTTTCTTGTTACTAAGATACTGTTACAGTCCCATTGACAAAGATTCAATTGATGCCTCACAAACAGATGTATGTGTTTTCACAACTACTGCCCTTGCTCTACACTTACCTGCCTTTTGGAGACAGGGATTTCTTCTTCTAGGATCACATCAGTAGGTTAGCTTACAAGTGTTCAGAGTGAGGAATGGAATTTATTTTCCCTCATGAGCATTTGTTTGTTGTGCATTCAAGACAAAATGTGATCTGATGCATGTGTTAAAAGCCATGCTAGAATGTAAGATGTCAAGCTGTGTTCTGGTTACGTAGTTTGTTTTGCAGGCCATGTTGCATTAATAGCATGTTTTTGATCCAAATAATGACATAATTATCCAGCTGATGAGTAGAGTGTAGTTATTCTTTAACTTCCTTAAACAATTCTTTTTTGCAAGGTTGCTTTATAAAAATGCCGTGCCGACTCTTGTTTCATTTCTCACTAGTTATGAACAATTTCTCATTGTTTTTAAAGAGTCTACCCAGGAATTGCATTTTAAACTTACACTGACAAGGTCAATAAATGATACACAATAGAATATCAATGTGCTTTTCTTTTATAGAGGCAAAAGAAATTGTTCTGAAGGCACAGATTCTGGCTGGAGGGAGAGGAAAAGGTATTTTCAATAGTGGATTGAAAGGAGGAGTTCATCTAACTAAAGAGTAAGTCTTTAAAATTGAAAAAGCATAAATAAATTCTTCTGTTGTAATATCTAAGTTGTTTACAATAGCAATGTGACTGTTTCTTTTAATATCTTTCAAAAAACTAACCTTTTTCATTTGTTTATAGCCCTAAGATTGTTGAACAGCTTGCTAAACAGATGATCGGGTACAATCTGTCAACAAAGCAGACTTCAAAGGATGGTGTGACAGTTAAAAAGGTAAGATTTTTGCCTCTTGAAAGTTGAGAACTGTGTTCAGCTGCAATTTTACATTAATATGCTGGGGTGTATGACACAGAGTTATTTTTTTCCATTCCTTCTCCAATGCCTGATTGATTTCATCTAGTTGATGAAAGAAAAAAAAAAAAGTTACTTTTTCTTTCTTCATGTGTATGTATTTTGTCTATCAATTTCAGCATACCTTGTGGTTGAAAAATAAACTAATTTCTGCTACCTGTGTTGAAGGGAATCGTTTGTCATTGGTTCATCCTTCATCAAACACACACTAAATTCTAGCATAACTGTATATAGCATCAGCTGTACATGCTTATTGACATTTTGCTTAGAGAAGTAATATGTACTTGATTACCTGTAGTAATAATATTACTCGTATTTCATTCGTTCTCAGCTTTGGGCAACTGTTATTAAAGATGGTGACAGATGAGTTTCACAGAATCATAGAATAGTTCAGGTCGGAAGGGACCTTTAAAGGTCATCTGGTTCAACCCCCCTGCAATAAGCAGGGACATCTTCAACTACACCAGGTTGCTCAGAGCCCCGACCAATGTGGCCTTGAATGTTTCCAGGGATGGGGCATCTACAACCTCTCTAGGCTACCTGTTTCACCACCCTCATTGTTAAAAATTTCTCCCATATATCAAGTCTGAATCTACCCTCTTTTAGTTTTAAACCATTACACCATGTCCTATCACTACAGGCCCTACAAAAAGTTTGTTCCCATTGTTTTTATAAGCCCCCTTTAATTATTGAAAGGTTTGCATGAGAATGATTTAAGTTAAAAAAAAAAAAAAAAAGTGACTAAAAGTAGATTATTCCTAATTTGTTGCAGATAGAGAGTAAAATGTGGTCGTGGTAGTGGTTCAGCTAATATGTGGTATTTCATTTACCTATGATGGTACATGCTGCAAGGTCCCAAGACTCACTTCAGCATAAATGTATTGCTCTAAATATTTGGCCTAAATAAGAGAAGCATAGGTGGCCCTTCAGCAAGATTCTTCCTTGCCTTAGCAAAATTCTGTAAGTCAGGAAATCCTAGCAATTGCCTATCTACTATATATATTTTTATCTCTTGCTTTGTGATACTGAGCAAGGATCTCCATACAGATGTGTAGTCAAGAGCCACACTGTGTTTGATGCCAGGAGGTAATTTGACATAGGCTGAAAAGAGCTGCAGTTCACTTTTAATATATTGTGAACAGCTTGGTGTATTAGCATAGAAGGGGAACACCTGTCTGGAAAGATACTGTCTAATGAGGGCTGGAGGAAGGTGCTCAGGTGGTTCTTCTCCTGGGGAGCAAGGAGAGCAGATTAGCATCACTGCTCATAGTTGTTTTGTAAAAAGAAACACTAGATCTTAAAAAAAAGGAACAGTATTACCATTAAGACATGTCTGTCAGAGATTGTGATAATACTAAGGAAATAAAAAAGGATATACATTTCCCATATCAAGGCACTCTGCTTTGAAACATTTGTATTGTAAAATCAGCTTTGATAAATTCTTTGTTTTTATTCTTTTACTATTATTTTATTCTCTTTTATTTAAAGGATTTATATTAAGATGACTCTTGTACCATGTATCGAATAGCTATAGAAGACTTCTAATTGCTTTCCTCCAGATCCACACATTGCTTGTATGAATAAACAATAGGCAAGAGTAAACAGCTACACCATATGTGAAGTTTAAGGTGAAGTTTGCACTACTGAACTTCAGATTCATATCTTTGTTGTACAGGAAAGTATATATCCTTGGTAGACCGTGTATTTTTCCTTTGCTGTAGAGTTACTTAGAAGCTTTTCAGGACACAGCTTGCAGGTATTTTAATATTGATATATGAGGAACCAGTGTGATGCTTTTCACTGGGAGAAGCTGATCATCTGCTGTCACAGACTTCCATTCTGATTATAGAGTTGACTTTTAAAAGCCCTAGGCCAATTTATATCTTCATCATACACATATGTAACCCGATAATAGTATGTTTTATATTTTTGGTGTTGAGATCTTGATTCTTGGTAATTTATGGTATGAGCATACACACTGTTTTAAATTAATTAAATAACAGTTCAGCCAATGGTATGCTAATGATTTCCCCATCGCTTATTAGATAGTGAAGAAAGCATGTTTAAAATTATTCATCTAGGTCATCAAAAGACAATTTCCCAGAAAAAATAATGTCTTTTAAAAGCATGTATCTTTTCCAAAATTAGCTCATTTAAGGATCTTCAAAGCAGTTAAAGGAGTTGAGGCATTCAGGTTCGTAGTATCGGGACTACAATGTCAAACACTGAAATTTTAATAAAGGGGCAGACTACAGTATCATGATTAAAAGAATGAATTTAGCCATGTCTAGGATGTCATTTAATGCAGTAAGTAGTTAGTGCACAGGAAATGCCAGACAGAGTCTTCGAGCTAGCGCTAGGAGCGGTGGGGAAGTTGTGAATTAATAGGTGGCATTTTTGTTGTATTTCAAAGCATACACTTTCTCTGTGTGTGTATGTAAGAATATGTGTGTGTACATGTACTTAAAGAAAATCATAGTTCAAGAAGAAAAGAAAAGGCATGTCTTTAGGTTTGGGGTTTTTTAAACTTGTTAGTGTTCCGGAAAGTTTCAGTGAACACGTGTTTTAAAAAATTTTGGTAATAAATGTTTTTCAGAAGTAAAATAGCTATTAAGTCACTTTCTGAGGCAATGAATGAGCTAGTGTCAAGTCAAGGAGTGGAAGTGGTGTACCTTTTACATGTATTTGTAAGGAAGGACTAAAAGATAGACATTTTCTACAATTAGAATAATTATGGAGCAGAAAATGGAGTTTTCAGCTTTCTTTCTTAGCTTGTGCACCTACTACAGAATTTAAAGCATGATTTAAATGTTATTCTTAAATAAATAGCAGTCTCCTCAGTTCCCTCGTAACTTGGAAGCTATTTTATGAGTTTACATAAAATCCTCTTATGGCAGCTTGGAATTTGGAAAGCCTGGTTATCTGAGAACACAGTCTTCTCTTATCATGACAACCTGAGAATTTGCTACCTGTGTTTTCTCTCCAAGCAATAACAGAATTAACATTTTGAATATTTGATTCAGTATAAAAGAGCTGTTACAGTTACCCTCATGAAATTAGATGTGTGAGTTAAACTTTAGGTTATGATCTGTTTTTAAGAAGGAAAGCTTGAAGTTGTCAGGAAGTTTTAAAGAAAACTGATTTTTCCCCAGGACATTTTAAATATAAACCTGAAATGGTAAACAGATAATGATGCGTCACATTCTTTATCATAAGCAAAACTGACAAAATGTGAGAAGAGTCAACAATCTGTAGATTCAATTTCACTACTCTTAACTGTTTATTAATGTGTTTGCATTCTATTTGTCAGGTCAATGATAGGTAGACTTTAACATATATCATTTAAACACTTTGAACACCAATTTCCCTGGCTTTGCTCTGCATCCAACAGGGAGGATGGCAAAGGAAAGTAACTGGGTTTTGGTGGGAGAAATGAGAGATGTTTCAGTCTGACAAGTTTTACTCTACAGTAAGCTTGCCTGCTACAAGGTATCTGGACTCTCAATAGTTCTGTGAATTGAGACAGAGGAGTATTTGAGGATGTTGACATGGTTAATTAGCAATAGTAAGGACAGACACTTGGGTCAGAAGTAGCAGTTGAAAAGAGACCTGATTTAATAATGTAAGTGCCACCTGCTGTGATTGCAAATGTATTCCTCAAGACTCTTTGAGTGGATTCCCATCCTAAGTCTGATCCTGAGCACTGTGGAAACTGTCTGAACAGCTCCGACAAGATCCAGTAGGACCAGCTGGTTTTGCCTGACCTATGTCTAAAGCAATTAAATCATGGTTTTCATGTATGTTGATGCAGGATATGTAAGGTGAAAACATGCATGCAGGTAAAAAGACTAATAGTAGCAAATCAAGGATACTCTTCATATCTTTCCTTGTTAATTTAACAAATCTTGGCAGGTAGCTGAGCTATGTTTCTGAAGTTGGCTTTTAGCATCCCTTTATAGTAGCCTAAACCAAGCAGATGCTTTTAATAGTACAGTAGTTTTCTACATTCTTAGTTGTCTCCTTCACCCTAGTTTTCTTTAGTTTGCTTTTGAACAGTTGCTTATTTGAACTATTCCTTTACATCACCCTATGCTTTATGAATAAAGCAAGGTAAAAGTATAAGGAAACAAAATTACTATAAAACAAATTTCTTCCAAGTCAAAAAAAAAACATTAAGAAATAGCATATTTCCTTCCATTCTCAGCACAGAGGGCTTTATTTAATTCCTTGTCTCTTACTTTATTTCTGTGCTGTTAAGATGTACAGCCAGGCAGAAGATACATACCTTCTTTCTACATACTCCAGAGTAGAAGCAACTTGGGTGAGAGCATAGGGCATCTTTCTTGTTTATAGGCTTTGACCTATGAAAAGCCCAGGAATACGTACTTGATGGAACACACCTTGCCGGCTAGGCAGAGGTGTAAAACTGCACGTGTATACAGGCCTCTCGGATCTGAGGAGTTTGAACTGCTGACAGATAGAATGAATTTCACTTTATGTTTCATTCAGAGTGATGATCTTCGTCCACAAACATTGTTCAAAACTGTCACTTTATAAACAGACCATGATAGAAAGACATTACTATTTAATCCTTCTTAATTATATTAATTGTAGGTAAGTGATTTTCCTGATTTCTACTACTTCCATTGAAAGATGGGAAATAGTAGCTCTGCCAAGGGACAATGTAGTTGATTGTCGTAAGGAGAAGCAATAGTGCTAATTAAATTGCAGAGGTGGCTGCTCAACTTCTAGGTTGAAAAGCAAAATGGCAGTGCAGAGCACAACTACAGTCTTTGCACCTGAGATTATGTCACCTGTTATGACCATAAGGAAAAACTAATAATGATCATATCCATTATTTTTTCTATTTAATATGAAGATAATTTGGGGGGAATTTAGTATTCTTGCATCAAAACAGTTTTATAAGTCCTTTGCCAAGTATAAAACTACTTAATCTCTGAAATTGCATCAATAACTATTGTTGAACTATTGCAAAAATTGACAGCTCAAATGAAGAGGAAGGTGTAGTTATTGTAACACTAAAATGGAAAGAACTTTGGCATATTTTTGAGAGAAGAGAAAGAAATGTAACAAAGAATTTATATGGGCCATTTCCCCCACAGTTTTAATGTATTTGTAGATTTTGAACAATGTATTTTGTGTAATGTTTTTGTAGATTCTGATCTTTTTTGCTGTGTGCTGAAGTATCCATCAGATACTGGTATGAAAGGGCTCTGTAGTCTGTAGTAATAAATAGAAATTAATAACTCTTTAGAAAAATACATTTCTGTGTTTCTAGATTGTGCTAATATCTGAGGGTGACACATCTGCTTGTCTCTCTAAACTGAAAGTAAAAAGCTAGATGGCAGAATTATCTGTAAACGCGTTTCCTTAGGAATACTTAGGCAGGGCAGGAACTCAGTGCTGAGATTATAAATGTGGGATGGCCTTCTGTCAGAATGAGGGAGATAATTTAAGCCAGAGGCTTTACTGGTGAGGAACAGTGCTGCTGATGAGATGCATCTGAAAGCCAGCGTACCCTCTCTTACATCTGTGTGATTTGCAAACTTGTCCTTTGTGACTCACCTTCTCTGGGGGCAGCATGTTAAAGTGCTTGTTGGGAATAAAAAGGTAATATGGAGGTCCCCTTTCTAGACACAGAGGCAGCTCTGGTTCTCTACTTGGGAAAACTCCAACAGTTAGGTGTTCCTGGTTTACACTGGCTTTTACATGCCCCTGTGAGAACAGCAGCATCAGAGGAGTGTCTTATGTAGGGAGAAGGGATTTCTTGGGAAAAAGATCACTGGGTTGTAATTGCTTGTAAAAGCTGTGAAACAAATGTTTCTTTTCATGATAGCAAGTATCAAACTGCTGCATTTTAAGGCAATGCAGAAACCGTGAGCCACAATGTTATCTGCTTCACCAGCTAGATGGGCCAGTAAGAACTATTGCTGATTTTTTTTTTTTTTTTTCCCTTTTTCCTTCCGTATATTCATTTTTAGGTGATGGTTGCAGAAGCACTGAATATTTCCAGGGAAACATACTTCGCAATTTTGATGGACAGAGCCTGCAATGGACCTGTTATGGTTGGCAGTCCACAGGGTGGTGTTGACATAGAAGAAGTTGCAGTTACTAGCCCAGAACTTATCTTTAAGGTATTACATTAATAGTTCACACTAAAAACTTTACTTGTCAGTTATCCAAAAGAATATTATTCCCTGCCACCCCTCTTCCCCCCTTTTCTAATTCTATTTTTCCTTGTTCTGTGTATGGAAAAAAGACAGTAAGAACCATAAAAATTTTGTTTCACCAAATAAGGGATCACACCTGACATCTAGTAGATGTATGAATCATGTTTAACATCTGATTGTGTTAGTGTTTGTGTCTCCAGCTCTATTAGAAAAAGAACTTAAATCTGGGTTTTACAAGATATGTTGAACTTAACTGAAATGTTTTATGAGTGAGTTTCACTTTCAGGAAAATATGCAGTTTTGTCACGAGTGGGTCAGTACCAATATGGTTATTGTTTCTGTGGTGTTTTTTTTCTAATTGACAGAGTTGTTAATTGTTTCTTTGTACCTGGGTGACTTTTGCATCTGAAATACAGCTGTTGTAATTGCTTTCTTAACAATGACTACATTCAAGTATTTTTTCTGTTACTGTGGCATAATAATGAGTTGACAAGTTATTCTTCTTAGAAAATAATTGATACAATCAAGTATAATTATTCAAAAAAATGTAAAAATATTGAATGTGCATTTTTAAATTATATAAGCTTCACAGTGTTACTGGGCAGTGACACCCATTGACTTGGAAATATTCCACAAGATGTCATAAAAATTAACAGACTAAATATTCGTCAACGCCATCTGTACAGTAATTAAAAGTGAAAACTGGTGTCACATTGTCTTGTCAGCATGCCACCCTGAAGAATTATGTATTTTTTGGAAGGACTGTTTCATAGTTGGTGTGGTAATTATAACATACCCTATAGGCAGCTGCTATAGCCTCAGTCTCAGAGAGCTTTGGCAAACAGCCATGCTTTAATTACTAATTTGCAAATGTATACTAAGTGTTTTCCTTTTGAAGCTATAAATCTCCATTCAGATTGAATATTTAGTTATATTTATGCATGTTATTGTTGCAGGAGGAAATAGATATTTTTGAAGGCATAAAGGATCATCAGGCATTGCAGATGGCAAAAAATTTGGGATTCAAAGTACCTTTGCAAGAGCAGGTAACTTGACTCTACTCCCTCAGTTTTTACTGAGGACTTTTAAGCCCAGCTATATGATAAATGCTTTCCAAATAGACATGAAAGGCTAAGTGTCCATTAGATCAGGACCATTTTGACATTTTAAATATTAAATTGCACCTACATAATTATCATCAGGATTTATCAATTTGAATAAAGTCCTTACTGCTCCAAAGTGAAAGTCCCTGGTCTTTGAAGCAGTTGATGACAGCATGCTGTTATACTACATGGGATTCTATTGATTTCATCAGCATTCCTAGAATTCCTTTGGAGCTCAGTGAATTACATGGGTGGAGCTATTTTTTGGAAAATTTGGCCCTAAATATGGAGAAAAGTAAAAGTGAATCTCTCAGTGTAATTGAAGCTTTTTTTTTTTTTTCTTCTCTATCTTCAACTCAAAACCAAAAGGCTGCCAGCTTGTTGTCTTTTCAATATCTCTTTTCTATATATGCTGGAATTCCATATTGTACACATATATACAAGATATTTTGCCATTATGAATCATTTTGCAGAGAAGAGAAAGCTTGTTTAAGCTACTTTTGCCTTTTTTTTTTTCATAGTATCAAACTGTCATTTTTGTAGAATTCCTTTATTTTTAATTCAGCAGTTTCAATTATTTTCTATCCCAACTGTGCAATTAACAAATGCATAATCATTAAGTTGATTAACACACATTTGAAGATTTAGCTGTATATCTAATGAGGAGGAATAATTATGTAGAACCTTTCAACCCTTGAAGAGTTCTGGTACTTAATAATTAACAGCAATATATGGACTTTTCAACAATACATTTAAATAATGCTGCAGTGAATGCTTTTCTTTCCTTGTACTATCAACTCAAAGGAATTTACTGAAGCATAGGGGCATAGTTTTTATTCAGACAAATCCTAGTATTTACTTATACATTCACTATCTCTAGATTGGGATTTTATGCTTTGCCTTGGAGAGGCTCAGTACTTGTAGACCTTGAGAAGGAGAAATGTTGACATTAAGCTGCTTGATTTAGAGAGGTGCTGAAAGATAGAACAGCCCTTAATAAAAGTTAAGAAATTCTGATGATCTATTAAAATCACAGCAGTGTACTAGGGCAACAACAGCTTTTCAGGTTGCCCAGAGTCAGTGTGGGGTTACACGGTGGGACTTCCTCCCTAGCATCACTGTTGACAGCCTTACCCATGTGGTATTAAGATAGTTTGTCAACTGGCATGTTCATGTCAAGCAAACTGCTGCCTTGGTGGGTGCAGTTTTATAACCGATAATTTATTTTAAAGTCAAAACCGCTGAGAATGCTTCAGCTGATGACTTTTGAGTAGGGAAGACTCCATGAGCAATTTGTATGCTGCTTCCAAACTGTAACTCTTTAAAGAGTCTTAGCCGTGTTGGTCCCAAAACTGGACACAGCACTCCAGGTGCAGCTGTGTCAGCACTGAGGGGAGGGCGATAGGAACATCCCTCACCAGGTTCTTCCTGATGCAGTACAGTATTGGGGTTGAGCCTTTCCAGTCATAATATTTTCTTTCTTATGAATGACCCCGTGGGAGAATGCTGACTTCTGGGTTTTTTCTTTTTTTCACGTTCACTTTGCTTATTAGGAGAGGTCCCAAATATTTTTTGTTTGTGTACTTCAGTTAACTGATGAGTAATGAAGGAACAAATTAGAATGGTTCGTTATTAGTGCACTTCTTCATGTGCAAACTTATTTCAGCTAATAGGTTGTCAGTGTGTAATGAACCAAAGGGCTTTTTTTATGCACATTCATGTTGCTGCTGTTTACGTTGTTCTATTAATGGAATAATGTTGTAAGAACAAAAGACTTGGAAGTTAGTAGTCGATCTCAACGCTTTTGGCCACAGAACCAACCACAGAGAGAGGTGGTGAGGAACAATAAGGACCAAGTAACAGTATCTTGTAAAGAGTGAACAAGCATGCTTCTGACATAATTTTTTCAACAAAACATTTCAGGCTGACGTAGGAAGGAGAAATGTATATTTTGTTTCTGAAGTCACTGATGTGCATATACTGCTTTATAGTTTCTGAATTTAGACTGATTAACATGAATGCAACTTAGATCTCAGCATAGCAGAGATTATGTCGTCATGAACTGTTAGTCACTTTTCAAATTAAAATTGTCATAGTAATCGTGCTGTTTATTTTGTAGAAAATCTTCAGTTCATGAAGTCTTTAAATACACATTTACTAAATGTTATGCAGTATCATAATGCTACATTATAGCTATTTTAGATACTATATAAATATGATTAAACAAACAGAAATAAAAGCAGTAATTATCTAGAGCTAGTGTGCAATTTAATACATTAAAAATAATCAATAGTGCTTTACCTTTGCCTTGAAAACATTAACTTTTATTTTTCTGTGTTGTAATTGTAAATCACTTGATCAAATTTAGGCAGCAGATCAAATTAAGAAGCTGTATAATCTCTTCTTGAAAATTGATGCCACTCAGGTTGAAGTGAATCCCTTTGGTGAAACTCCAGAAGGGCAAGGTAAGAAATTGAAGGAAAGAAATGAACGCATTATAATTCTTTATTTATGCAAACTATAAATTAAATTGCATAGAAGGCTGTAGCAGCAGCTTTGCATTAATTTCATTTTGTAATGTAGTTTAAGCAACGTTCATAAATATTCCCATGGGAGATTTTACATTTCAATACCTTTTGTTATTTCATCCAAATACTGGAAGTATTGGCTTCTACATGTTATGCTTGATGAGAAATAACAATATTTTCTGCTCTTCTGCTCTTTGTACAAAGTTGGGTTTTTCTTGGTTTTGTTCTAGGTTTTTTTGGCTGTGTTTTTGTTTTGTTTATGCTGCTAGAATTACTGAGATTGTGAAGAAAGAAACTTGTTATTTACATTTGTAAATATATGAGTAAGTTCAAATTATAAGTGCATGACTCAGCAACCTACTAGAGCACAGAAAAGATGCACCTGGAACTGACGCTTAGCTACATCCTTTGTGAAGAAAGAGAGTAGTTGATCGGCTTCCACCATGGAATGTAGGGCTAAGAAGGTATAGAGTAAAAATAAGGAGCTGGATCAGCTTTCACATCATTCTGGTAGTTGGTTTTCCAGCTGAGACCTTTCCTTCCGTTTGTCATTTTTCTCCAACTAAGTTGGACAAAGATGGAGAAGAGGAACTGAAGAAGCCTGTGGTATATTGAAATAGAGTAGGGCTGGTCCCGGTGGTTCATAGTTATCACCTCGCTCGTTCATTTGGTGGCAGAGCATTTTTACTAATGCATTAATTTCTAATGCCAATATTTTACGGTATTCATGACCCTTCCCTTTTTATTTCTTGTCTTTCATTTAAGTGGAAGCTCAGGGGGAGCTAGCTGAGACTTCAGTGTCAAAGGCTGTGGTTCACAAGTGCTAATGACTTCCTAATAGTGGCCCTACCTACAGTATAATTTTGTGATTTGAGAGAGGTTTTTGATGTAGGGAAGTGCTGGTGGGTGTTTCCTGAGTATTCTTTATCAGTGTTGGTCAAGAAAGACAATTCCACCTTTTCACCAACTTTATAAAATATGCCTACAGATTAAAGTGGAAATTAGAAAATGGAAAGAGAAAGCCTTTACCCTTTTTAACAGACATTAGGAATGGGGATGCTTAATTGTTGTTCTGGAAACTTTTGGAAAAAGATCGCTGCCTATGTCAGTTAAGAACACGAGTTCCTCATGAGTCAGTACCAATTGAAAGAATTAACATTTGTAAAATACTTTTTATGTGCACACAGCTAGTTTGTAAAGTAAACAGCTTTTCACCAAAAATCCATATTTTTGGCTCACTTGGTCAGGAATTCACAAGCTGAACTGTGGCTAGAAATTATGCAGTCTCTTCCAATTGTCCAACCTTGTTTTTCCCTTTTTATTAAAAAAAAAAAAAAAAAGAAAGAATAACAAATGCAAAAGAATTGAAAGAGAATTGTCCACAGCTTAAAAGGAAAATTCCACTTGTAATGAACTCTTAAAACCTCTAACAGATGTAAAATAAATCCTGCCCCACCCTGTTTTATTAACGCATCTTAAAAGGTGGTGCTCCTCCTTATAAAATAGATTCTGGGACAGTAAAATGCCATGTTGTAAAGTGACATTTTAAAAACAAATACAAAAAGGAATATCTTGTCTATTAAAAGTATATGAAGATAATTCAGAGGCAATGATAAAAGTTATCAAATGTGTCATCAATTCTTTTTTTTTTAATGCAGTGAGCTATTTTCAGGTTAAATTAAGCTAGAAAAACATATTTATGGCTTAAATGTATAAATTCTGCTTTAATAGCAGACCTTTTTTGATTTCCTTCTGGGTTGGCAAGGTTGTTTTGGTGTTCTTGCCACCAGAATCCTTTAGCTCTCTGGACAGAGTTTACTTCATGAGAATGATTTCCACCAAATGCTTTAGCTCTTTTTATTTGAGAATCTTTCACAGCACCGTGTGCTCAGATTTCCAGCTCATTTGAAGTACCATAATAAAGTGCACATTGAATCAATAGTTTCTGCATTGTAAACCTCACTCTGTTTAATAAATGTAAGTCAGATTCTTAGCAACTACTCTAGCTCCATTGGTTCTTAGGTAATTTGTGAAATGTGTACTGGGGATGAGAAACAAAAAGCCCTGCTGTTGACCAGTGTAGTTCTATTGCAGGCTGTAGTTTAAATGGAAATGGAAATTTTACCTTCAGAACCCAATAGACTGTTGTTTTTCCTCACCATTTAAATAGATCCATTGGCCTCATTAGAACCAGTAGGGAATAAGGTGAGAAGGACATTTGCATTTTGTGTTGCACAGTGAAGTTAAGGAGGAACAAAGAAATAGGGCCTTGTAAAAAGAATGGCCTGGATTTTTTCAAGTCCTAGCGATGTGTAACACATGGAACTTTTGACCTGTTGAAGATGGAGGGGAATTTTAAAATAGGCGCATTAAAAACTGCTGGAACTTTCCTGCAAATTATGGTGTTCACTTCAAAAGAAATTCATTGGTATGTTTGTCTGCTACAACTGAAACACGAGGTTTATTTTGTGTGTTCAAGACAACTGATACTGTAAAACCATAATTTCCTTCCTCAAAACTTGTTGAAATAATTCTTTTAGTAGAATAATTGACCAAGATACTTTCATACTACAGGGCAGTGTGGAATGTACCCAGTAGTCCTTTTGTTCAGTCAGATGTCAGAAATTGGGAAATCCGTGACAATTGCCTTCTACCAGGCAGCGAAATGAGCTTGAGGTGAGCTCTTTGTGCCAGGACCAGGCTGTTCTGATATTCACGCTTGCTGGTTCAAAACTAACTCAAATGACTAGTACAGAAGCACTTTACTATTTTGTTATTGTGGCAGAGCAGAGGACAAAATTCCCAGTTTGGTACCTACATCATCTCAGCCCTCTAATCCTGTAAGGAAGACCTTTAGGCATGTCCTGGGTGTTAGTGAGTGGACACTGTAGATATGTGTAGACCCTGAGAAGGGCAGAGACAGTGCTGTCAGATAACAGAATAGGGGCATCACTGAGGTGATGAAGACATAATTGGCCGGGTACCAACAGAGGGGAAATTGGTAGACAGGTAGGGGCAAGTGAAAGAGAGGACAGTTAGGAATGAGAGGAAACAAAAGTGATGGTCCTAAAGAACCATGGTGGTACTAACTTTGCATCCTTGCTGGAATACTGTGAGGATGCACCGTGGAGAAAATTAACGGATTTGCGTAAGTTACTAATTTAGCTTTTCTGAAATGGCTGTGCATATTTAGTGAGGAGGGCTTAATTTGAGGGATGGTAGGAGTTTTTATACTGTTTTCTTCGAGGTTTTTCCCCATGTGTTTCACATCCAGGAAGCTGGGGAGCAGAAACAGAGTGGCTTTCAAGCTGTGAAAGCTATCTTACTCGCAGACACACACAGAAGTCTTTCTGTGCTTGTTACTTTTTTGCTAGCAGTTTCTCCATCTGAAATGTCTTAAAGAAGAATAAAGATAAAACAAATGGAAGAACATTTGAGTATCTTAATGCAGTTATTTCTAATGATAAAATATGTCTCTATATGAAGACCATTGTTCCTGTCAAAGTAATGGTTAAGATGGATTTATTTCTTGCTGTGTCTTGTGGTTTTCACTTGTGTGATTTTTCCATTAGAAAATACATTGTTGTATGTATTTCTGTTTGTTTAATTTTGTAGCAAATTCTTTGTTAAGACTATTGGGTCAGAAGTCTGTAACTGCCAATTTCTTTGGATTTTTTTGTTTTGTTTGTTCTCAGTGTAAGCTGTTGAGTTGGCAGATGACAAAAATCCTACACTGCTAGCAAAAACAACAGAAGTACTCCATGAATATAAGTGTTGAAGCTTTCTTTGATATTTGTTTAGAAGACAAATTTATTTATATAATCTATCATGCATGTAACAATGTGCTTTTGATGGTGAAAATGGTTTGATAAATATTAATAGGTGGTTTTCCTGCTACTTTGTACACCGTGTCCTTTGTTAAAGATGAATGTTCTGTAGAAATTAAATTCTATTAATGTGACATTGAGAATGCTCATGTCTAAGATAAACAGAGCTCTGAAACTGCAGTTTTACTCTAGCTTTGAGTTGTTTTAGCAATTTAAGGAACTAAAGGCTTGAGGAAGAAAAATGGTACAGGTCTTAGTTCATTGTTAAAAAAAAATAAAGCAGCTCTAGTACAGTAGAAGCATATTATAAACTTCATATATTTCTGCTTTTGGCAGATTCCCACATGTTGGTTGACCGAGTAAGATCTAGACTCTTCCAAGAGTGATTTATTATACACAAACAGTCATGAATAGATTTTTGAAACTGCAGTCACCGAAACAAAATTTGATCCTTTTTCAATTTAATCTGGTATTGGTTACAAATCAATGCAAATCAAGACATACAGTTGAAATGTTCCTGTTTATGTAAATGTTTTATTTGCTGTTTGCTTAGATATTTTCTCCTTGGATAAGTGATTAGATATTTTTAAAAAAAAAAAAAGAGAGAGAGAGGGAGGTATTTGTCCACCAAAAAAAGATTGTGTGATTAGTTATTTTAGTTGATGGGTATCTATATCAAAGACTAAAAATTGTCTTTTTAACTGTAATTGAACTCTAGTTGCAGACGTGTACAATGCTCATGAGCATGTGCACACGTACCATGTATGTGTTTCAATGGCAATATGAATCAAAACATAGCCAAAATTAAAACTCTTTAGATTTTTCTGGATGCAGCATTTAAAGGCACTTAAATCTGACTGGCTTGCACTGAGAAATCAATTATACTTGTCAGTAATTATAATCTGGGTATAGTACAACTCAAATTACTTAAATAGTGAAATGATAAGTATGTAATCTTACATTTCCTTAGAACATTTAAATCTAATGAGGTGTGCTTGCCTATGCAAACCTGTAGAAATAATGAGTCAGTAAATAGGCAAATAACCAGTTCGCTCTACATGCATTTCTGTTATTGGTGTTTTTATGTGAATTTTATGTCTACTAACTAGTCTTTTGTATCTATTATTTAATATAGTCAGGTTTAGCTACTTAATTTGTTTTTGCAACCATAGTGGATGTTGACATTGATAAGTAGTTCTGTATTTACATTTTAAAATTTCTTGATTTAAAAGTCATCTTTTGATCATTTTTAACCTACATTGACTTAAAGTTGTTTTAATCCAGCTCTTTAGGGAAAAAATATGTGTAAAGATAATAACATAATAAATTAAAAATATGACTAAGAAAAACATTTTGTGTTGCTCAACTATAAATGAGTGTATGTTAACAAACATTGCTTTGGATTGCTAATCTGTTACCTGTTATATCTGTCATACTTTGAAAATACTGAAAGTAAACTCTTTCATGAAATTACTGCACACCACCTGTCTAAAACATAAAATCTGCCTTCACAACATATGGGAACTTTGTTCAAAGCAGACACAGAAGATCATCCTGTGACATGTCACTCTGTAGTGTGGGGATACTTGCTGTACCTTTTCTCAATATAGAATTTAAGGAAAACTTGCCCTTCCCTTCTGGATTCACTGATAGAACTTCAACTGATCATATGTTGGAAGCAGCATCAGTCCCTAAGCAACCTTCTCCCCCTTACTGCTGTAGCAGTTGTAATATTTCAGAAGCTCTGACTAACTGTAATCTCTAAATGCCTGTGTGTTGTTTTACCTTTTTTCTTTAGTTGTTTGTTTTGACGCCAAGATAAACTTTGATGACAATGCAGAATTTAGGCAAAAAGAAATATTTGCCATGGATGACAAGTCTGAAAATGAGCCTATAGAGAACGAAGCTGCCAAATATGACTTAAAATATATAGGACTGGATGGAAATATTGCTTGCTTTGGTAAGAATAAATAAATCCAAAAGGCATTTGAAGACAAATTCGTACTTGTTCGGTGTATTGACTATGTTTACATTCTGACATTCAGTCCACTCTTGACATTATTTCAGTCTATTTTGCTGAGATTGTCTGTCCTTCCACAAGTTCTTGTAGGAATTAAACTAAAATTTGTGTTGAAACTATGATGAAGGGTGCAGCAGACGGCAGGGCATGTGTGGTGTCAAAGAGAAGGCAGGCTAAGGGAGAAGCCTGTGAGGTTCTGAATTTTTTAGCTGATACAATTGGTCTTTCCAGTAATTAAAAGAAAACAAGAGAAGTCATCAAAATTCTATGATTAATTTTCAAAAATTAGACTGTGTTACTTAAAAGACACTGCAAAAATATGTGTGTAAAAACATTATATTCCCACTTACAATTGAATATTGAACTCCATTTCCCTTTAAAGAAAGCTGCTAAAGAAGCTGCTTGGTTGTTAAAAGGAAAATAGCGGTTTTTTATTTTCCTGAAGTTTCTAGAGAACAGAAATTACTCTTGTGTTTAGAAGAGATAAGTATAAAAGTCAGCTATGCTCTGAAGAAATTAATTTTTGTAACATTCTTTTAACCAGTACAACATTTTCTTTTGGATCTAATTGAATTAGGCATTTTATCTCAGCTTGGTGAGAAAATGTCCAACATTTACATTGCTTAGATGTGTACTCTAGCCACAAGTCTAGAAGATACTGATAATGTGTTGCAGTTGATTTAGTAAGTGACAGTGAGGCTTTAATCTCAATTTAAAAAAAAAAAAAATAAAAAAAAAAGACCCCAAAAAAAAACCTAAACCCAAACAATAATTGACAACACTACAGTATTTGTTTTAGTATTAGGTATCACCGTTGAATTACAGGTGACATGGAAACCTTACTTTGTCTAGTAAGAGCAGCTTACTGGGGACAAATAATTCTCATCTACTTTTCCTAGCTTAGAGGATATTTGTGCCAATGGAATGCTTCTAGACTGGTGCAAATGCAAAATAAATGGCAGTTTTAGGAACATCTGACATCTGTCCCCAAAATTTAGTTGTCTGCTTTACAGTAACACAAAGCATCATCTACTGCTATCAGAATGATGGGAGGGGAGCTGAAGGAATCAGTTTGTCCTTCATGTCTTGTGATGCAGTCACTATTCCTGGAAGGTTTTGTGTGTCTTTTTTTTTAAATCAGAAGTTTTTGCATTTCCCCAATTACCATTACAGTGCTCATAGATGCTTAAGGAAAGGTGCACAACTAAGTCCTAAAACTGATACAGTCATAAAGAAAACTAAATGTTAGTGTGTATGCACCAGATTTTGAATTATATGTTGTATTGGGTATCCTTGAATAGTTACTGACTTATTTAGGAATAGAGATTTATGTAATGTTTTGAGCTGTGTTATGTGGTTGTGCTGATAGGTTTCAAACCTTTTCACAAATCTTACATACTTTTATGAGAAATATAAGCACTCAATGTTTACAATTACAGTCAATGGAGCTGGACTTGCAATGGCAACATGTGATATAATATCTTTGAATGGTGGAAAACCAGCCAACTTCTTGGATCTTGGTGGAGGTGTGAAAGAAGCACAAGTATATCAAGCATTCAAGCTGCTGACTGCTGATCCAAAGGTAAAATATCTGGTTTTGAACCAGAAGCTTCCCAGTGTAGCAATACAGCTGTGTTACAGGATTATGAACAGTGCGCTGAAAAATACAGATAATGGTGTGAAAACTGAAAATGAGTTACTAAAGGGGCGATCTGGGAGGAAAATTATTTCACTGTGAACCACTGGACTGACTTTTCAGTTCCTGATCCACACTCAGGTTTGATGGTCAGTCTTGAATGGGTACTTTCTCAAAGCAGTTCAATGCAGAAATGCAGATGTGGTAATGCTGGACATTACAGTGCTGAACTTTGAAGATCTGGCTCCTAAAGGGGAATTTGTGAGGCGATTTAGTTATTTAAAATACCGTTCCTAACAGTAGAGTGAGAAGGAAAATGGGAATTAAGCAAATAGCTAATTCTAAAGCCTGACTTGTACTCTTTTAAACTTGAGGTTTCTGAAATATCCATTTCTGCACTGCAGGATAGTCTGTGTTTAATTAACATTCACAGGCTGGAATCGTAGCCTGGTACATTCTGACACTTCCTTTTGCAGATGGAGGTACAGTTGCTCTTTTATTTTTGAACAACAGGAGAAGACATTAGTCTGTGTGTATTGAGTAGAAGTTATTTCTAGAGATGCATGTTAGCATGCTGAGGTCATTGGTCCCCTTTGCAGACAGGAGTAGAGTATCTACTGAGAGAATATTGATCAGGCGTAGGCATTGGAGCAGTGCCAGCTGGCCGTCCCTGCCAACGCAGAGTTATGCTTTTCTGTGTAGCCAGAACTTAAGTTGCTGTAGATTTTTTTACTAATGAAAATCTGTCAAAGGGCTTTGATCATCTTTTCCATCTCCTGCACCTAAACATCTCTGCTGAAATACAGTTTTCAACATTTTGCTTCTTTTTGCTGGATCTGGCTTTATCTCCTTTATTTCTCTTTTTCTGCACTTCCATCCATTTTCCTCATGTTCATTGTGTCAGTGATATTAGCTTCTCTAAATACCACCTTCCTGTGAAAATTACATCGCTGTAATTGTATACCCTATACAGCAGTAAGTGACAAAATGTTGTGACTTTCCAAACAGAGATGGATTTTGTTTGCAGCAAAATTTGAAGGCAAAATCCGGAAGAAAATTCACAGTACAAAATAAGCACAGGTCAACTTCATATTGTAAGCTCTTTGCAGTTGTAACTCCTTGCATGTTTTTAAGGCATGTAGTACCTTGACAGCTCATCTGTACTAGAGAGTCACCTGCAACATTTAAAACATTCTTCCTGGATCTTTTTGCATTCCCATAGACTCGGGTCAAGCTGACCTTTTGTTTGTAGAAATCTAGGTTTATGTTCTGCCCAAGACTCACAGAAAGGGAACTGAATGTCTCCTTCTACTTAGTGATCTTATAAGCTTCAAATCATTAACATGCCTAAAGAACAGAAACCCGGAGAAGTAGAGAAGCAAGATATCTTGCCTGGGGCAGAAGGAGGCAGGATGGGACTTGAGATTCATACTAGAAAACCTGATAGTTTCCTTCATTGTCTGATGCTAGTAGACATTGTTATGCTCGTCTTCATTTGTGTGTGTTTTAGCTACTCTCAGGACATTACATGAAGATTTGTTTGTGCATGTTTGAGTTGTTCTGCAGTGTGTGCTTTGTATGATGATCAAGGTTTGGCTGAGATGTAATTTAGTTCTGCAACTTGTGTTTAGTGCTGGAGAAGCAGGTGCTGTAAAGTCTTAGATACACAGCTTAGCTGATGATTATCACTAGGCTAAATAGGTTCTTCCATGTGCTACAGCACAAACAGCAGGTCTTAATTTAGTGGTGAAACTTACTGAGTTTAAACAATTTTAAAACAAAAAGGCATTTCAGTAGCTCCCAGCTATATAACATCTGCAGTGCCCAAAATTTAGCTTGTAAATGTATCCTGCTTTTATTATATATTCTGCTTATATATTACTGCTTAACACTAGCTGCTTACACCAGGACTAGTGTAGCTATGCTAATTGAGGCAGTGAGGCAAAATAAAAGGTAACATGGAAAGGACCTGAAATAGTCATTGATGCTTGTGGCTGTGCCATTCCTGCCTTCGACTGGCTGAAGATGCAGAAGGCTTTAGCCTAAATGCAGCACAACTCATTCCTCATTAATTTGTTGCCTCTTCTCTTCCTTTTTGAATGCCTTTTATGATCTTTTCTCCCTTCACAGGAAGAATCACAGAACAGGTCCATTGCATTTCTCTTTTGCCTATTCTCTTTATTGCACTCCAGGAAAAAAAGAGAGGATGACTGCTTAGAGTCCCACAAGACTCTCTTATTTGGTATTGTGCAGGGAAAAAGAGGGTGCTTCTGAAAGCTATCTGCTCCAGGGAGTGTTGTCCACAGCAAACTTGGATGCACGTATGTAAGTGATAGCATTGTGGCTACAGACATTGTGTTTTTATTGAGATTTAATGCTGTCACCAGTTTTTAAATTATTAACATTAGTTCTTCTGAGCCTAGCCCTGCACATGACCAGTCATACCACAGCTCTTGTCCCTGAGAGGCTTGCCAGGTTTCAGTGAGTCACTTCTGAACTGTTTCTTGTCAACCCTTCCAGTTTGACTGATTTTGCTTTTATTTTATGTCACTGTGAGCATCAGCAATACTGTTTCAGTTCCACATGTCATCAGGTGAAAAATTCCTCTTCAGGGTAACTGATGAAGAATATGTATGCGATTAAATTAAGATTAGGGAAAACATACTGATATTCCAATACATGATAGGAGACTGTAGCAGCCCTGGCAGTTATAGCAGGCTAACATCAAAGCCCCTGTTTTTCTTACTGGTCTGCAGTTGAATATTAATATAATTTACTAGCTATTGAAAAATAAACATTTAATGTTTTATTTCATTCTGTTCAGAAAAGATAGTAAATGTCTGTTATTTCCTCATATCATACACCATGTCCATTAGCTCACTAATACAGAGTAAGATAATTGAATGAATCCTCTCTTTTCTTAGCTAATAGTAGGCTTTCAAGTCCCAAGAGTCATTGTGGATAATGCAGCATTCACAGTTTGTATCTGGTCAGTCTTTTCCCTGTAACCTTTAATCTGATTCCTACCCTGTTTGAGAAGATAAAAATTTGCTCCTTGGAACTTGAGGGACAATTAATTGTTGTAAATGTCTCCAAACAATGTTGAGCCTCTGAGGAAGACTACACAAACAAAAAAAAGTCTACTGGCCTGTAATATGGAGAAGCACTGTCTTTTACTTGTGCTGAAATGTGGCACTGGTAGTGTTAAGAACATTGCAAGAGAAGAAATCTTCCCGAAGGAAATGTTAAACTGCACTTTGAAATAGATCTCTTTCTCTTTAGTTGTCTTTAAAACATCTATTTTGTATTAAAGCAAAAAAAATACAGATATGTCATGATTTCATTTGTTTGAAGCAGGGGATATTGTTTTTGAGAAAAATTAAGATCTTGGCTGGTTTTCTGCTGGTTTAATCTGGCTGTTGTCAGTGTCTATAATTCTTTCAAAAAAAAAAAAAAAAAGAAAAAAAAATTGTTGCAAAAGTTTACCCACTGGCTTTTGGATAGTAATGCTATCTCTTGAGTTAGTGACCCTTTCATACTCTACTGGTCTCGTTTGCAGTCTGCCATATCCAATAGTTCCTATGCCAGACAGGTCATTGCAATGGTTGTGAATTCCTTTCTTTTCACTATCTAAATTCCACACTTTTCCTCCAACCCACCTCCTCCTTCCTGCCTGTCTTGTTTCTGTGAGTTTATGCCATGCATCTGCTTTGGCAGAAAATGAACCATCTTCCTGCTTTTCAGATAGTAACAGGAAAAGGGAAGATCACTCAATTCTGGATGTTCAAGCTGCTGGGAGGCACTGTAGGAGCATCATTGCTCTTCTTTGTCCCACAGTCAGTGTAGAAGAGGTTGTTTATTTTGGTATTTCAGAGGTTCTGAGTGATACCTGGCTCTTGCCTACATGAAGTGCTAGTTCAACCATCCTCACTGAAGTCCTCATCCTTGAGTACTTTCACATCCTTACCAAGCTCAACAGGTCCTTGTTTTATTCATGCTGAAGATCTGAACTGTTATATTTACCATACGATGATTGTTTGTAGGATTCAACAAGGTTTTGGAAAGGCTAAAACTGAAAAAAAAAAAAACAGTCTTGTTAATAAATCTGCTGTTCAGGGCACTGAAGCTTGGTTGTCATCTCTGCCCTCTCTATTGGCCTGGAGTCATCCCACATATCTGACACTCCCAAATTCCTGAAGGTTTTCTCTCAGCTTTTTTAATACACATTGCAGAGAGAGTCAACAGTCAAGTTTCAGATGTTGGGCTGGCTGAATCGTACTTTTGAAGACCCTAGTGAATATGAGAGCCCGTAATGACTAGGCTTCTGGTGAGATGTGTTTGGTGTTCACAATTAGGCAAATGCCAGAATCATCTTACCTACAACCTGAAGGAAGTCACATCCTCAACCTTTTTCTCCCATGCCATCTCGATAAAATAAATGTAATATTGTATATGTTACTGGTATAGGAATATTGCCCAGTAATACTGACGTAAATGGTATGCGTACTTGACATGTGACCCAGATGTAGGACTACATAGCCTTTCCTCAGGCTTTTGGCTATACATGATCCCTTTCCTTTGTTGATCTGTCTCCCTAACAGGAGCTAAAATACAGAAATATGAATAAAGCAAACTAAGCTGTAAGCAGGTTTGTTTTACCATTAACTGGCTCTAGTCCTGAACTTAACAGTTGACTCCTACTAGAAAGTATCACTGAAATGTGAGCAGTTAAAGGCCAAAATTGTTTGTTGTTCTTGTTCTCCTTTTCCCCCTAAAGCTCCTTTGACAACCTTTTTTGAAGCCTGTCATTGATGATACAACTAAAGACTTAACAAATCAATTGGTGTTAACAAGTGTTTGTTTGTCATGTAAACAAAATACTATTGACAGATCGACAAACATCTCTTTTGAAGAAAATTTTTCCCACTGACATCCATTAACTTATATCCAGGGAATAATTAATATCAAGCATACACAAAACTTAATTTGTTTTGGTTTGTTTTTTCCATTAGCTATTCTGTAGCCCAAATTCAAATTACTGTTTTATTAATATGGAATAGGCATTCTTATTCCTGTCATTTTGCTTCACCTGTTTGCTTATGTCAGATGCATCTCTCTGTCCACCTCAGTGATAGGAAAAGTAATGACACTGATGTGTCTCGCCACTAAGTTGGATGTGAAGCAGAGGTCTTGGGAGTTTTATTTTCCAGGCATCTGAGAGAGTGAACAGAATTCTGGAAGAGGGTGTCATGAAATCATAATTTTGCTATTCACTTATTTTTCAACTGTGCTTGGTGTGAAAGTGATACAGTTTATCCGTCCTTATGCAAGACATTTTTATCGCCATTTTATCCTTTTGGCTTGAGGGTGTTTTTAGTGTTAAGTTTTCCTAACATTGCATTCTGTTATGTGGCAACAGAAGGGATAACATTATATTAAGAGGAAAGATTTGGGATATTCTTTTCTCAGATTTCAGAAATAAAAGTAAGGTTGCCTTGTACAATTTGGTCTTTATTTTCGGTGAATTAATTCATAATTGGGTGAGCTAGTTCAGTTAGGATCATTCAGAAAGTGTGCAAATATTCAGGCAGTTTGGAGTGTAGTAACTTTATCAGCATGTTACTGGACTGTTTGATCTTACTCTGCAACTTTGAAAAAGGACCTGCTCCCAGTTTTAGGGGGAAAAGGCTCTTTTGTTTATGGTTTCTAACTAGGTTTGGCTATATAGCTGAGGGTTTTGTCCTGGAAGTTCTGTAAAAGTCTGTCTTCTCCAATGAATCCATGCCTAGTGTTTGACTGTTGGGTTACAAACTTTAGCCAAAAAGGGGGTTTGGCAGATATGCTTCTTAGGAGTTGCCAGATGCCTGTTCTGTTCCCAACCAATAATTCCCTGCATCCTGCCCACTGAGGCATTGTTTCAAACAGCCTGGGAGAAAAGAGGGTGGAAGAAGAGGAGGATGTTGTCACATAGCATTTCTGATCCAGGACTGGGCACTGAGACATTAATCACATCAAATAAAGATAATGTCAGCAGCTAAGTTGTAAGTGCGGGCAGTTTGCACAGCTCTTTAATGTGATCTGCAGACTGTCTGTTGCAGTATTAGTCATACCAATTAGTCAAGGCTATCAAGTCTGTCTTTGCTAAGAGGAAGAGAACTTCAAAGGCAACATCCAGAAACAAAGAACCACCTTGTTTGATTTTCTTCTTAGGGTTGCCTTTGCCCATTGATGAGAATGGTTATCATTGCTGTTAGTCCTGGGAGTTTGTGTAGAGTGAGAGAAGGTTGCTTTAGAGAATGGGAAGAGAACTATTAAGCTTTAAAAGTCATAAATAAAAAACAGTGTGTGGGGATTTCATAAATATAAAAATTGAAATGGCCACACTTGCTGTGATAGTGAGCCTTATCCTAGTTAGACCATAGGCTGGTTGTGAATAGTTTGGTGTGGATTTTCTGCATTTAATGGACTCTTTGTCAGTAGTGGATTTCTCAGTATTACAGTAACACAAACCCATAAATCAGCAGGATCAGATAACCTTCTCTATCACACATGCGGCCTGTGTCGATGTGTATATAATGTTGAAGAAAAAAATTAAATATAAATAGCATTACGTTATGGACATACAATAGAGTGTTAGCACCAGATTTGTTTGAATTGTCAGATTGCATGTCATTTCAGATAATGCAGAGGAACCCTATTCTTCATAGTCATTAGGAATCTTTTTGCTTTCTCATTCAAATATCATGCACCCTTTACACACTTCATTACCCAGCTCTTCTTTACACAGCATGAAAAGTCTCTATGCCTTGTGTGTTTTTCTGATTCACACAAGAAGGTGAAGCATCATATGCTGTTTTGAGGACTCTCAAAACTGTAGATGAAGTTATTGTAGTGAAAAATATCCATGTATTATAGTATACTGTTAACTGCTAACTGCTAGTCCACTGTTTACACCTCTGCATGGCCCTTTACAGTTCCAGCTGGGTATCTGAAAATGGTGGTACTTGAATTTAGTGAATGCTTTTGAAAGTTCAGGCTTTGACTGCTCTGTTTTTCCCCCTCTGTGTGAACTGTGGGTTATAATACTCATCTACCATAGATGACTACTCTCAACACTGATCAAAAATTATATAGTCTGTTAAAGAAATTAAGTCCTATGCAAATGATAAAAATTATCACTGTTCCTTTCCTGCTTATTAGAACCCTATCCTACTGGTAGTTTTTCACTCAGCGTTGTTTTTGTAGAAGTGAAATATTAAATTTTTTAAAAGAAAGTCATAGTCAATAAACCTGTTTGCCTGTATACCACATAGTTTTTGGAAGGTGGATCTTACTATGTCATTGTAATATTATCTCCTAATAGCATGTAGAGAGCCCCTTTATCCTTGGGGATGTGTAAACTACATAGGGAGAGACCATCTTGTTTTCTTATTTAAAATATACAAAAGACTTGAGGATTGAAAAAGGAATCAGACAGAAAAAGTGAAGGAAACTTTCAGTTAACCAGGGTAATCTGCCCAGTGTTGCAGGTCAATGTCTGCCTCGGTAAGACAAGTAGTAAGGTGTAAATTCAGCAAAGAAATTTAGGTTAGCTATTCTGAAAATCATCCAGCAGAAAAGGTAGTTGAGTCCTGCAGCAGTATATTTTAGGAACTTAAAAGGAAATCCAGAACCACAAGTTTTTAAGAACTAGAAAAACAAAAATTTATCTAGGGTGTTTCAGGAACAGTTGATCCTGCCTTAGGGCCAATGAATGGACTAGAGGTTTCTTCTCCTCTTTCAGAGAATGGCCCTAAACCTAAAGCTGTGATTAGTAATTTTATATGGATAATAATGCCTTGACTTTTGAAGCTTTTCAAAGTTTAAAATTACTACCATAGGATGACAGTTTGTAGGGGTAGAAAACATCTACTAGAACACAGAAACATCTTGCAAATCTGGGAGAAGTTGACAAAGGTGTATTGTATTTTCTGCCCCAGAAATATGTGCGAATACTGTGCCTTTAACCAATGATATTGGAGCTGCTCATAGTTCTTTTATAGATACTGTAGGATTTGCGTTTATATGAGTGATTTAGGAGTTTTCCCCCATTTTTATTAGCTCTGCATTGGTGAGACAATATAGGCTAATAGAACTCTAACAAGGATTTCTTCTAATGTGTCTTTGCAGTTTTGCAAGAATTAATGTGAAACAGCTAGTCATTTTTTAGAGCACTTTAAAGCATTGAAAAGGACATTCTTTCATTTCATTGAAGCACTTTTAGAGACTGATAGCATATTGCCAATATTTATGAAAATGTGAGGACAATTATGCATTTAAAATGCATAATTGAATTGTCTTGATTTATAATCAAAAGTAATGTATTTTTCAAGAGCATGTGTAGCATTGAGTCCTAAGTAATTGATATGTAAATATACTTTAACATGAATCTGCCATTATTTACAGGCACTGACAAGTTGAATGCCTTTTGGTGTTTTAAAGTTGGCTATAATGAATCTTGAAAAATGGATGTGAAAATAAACTTACTAAGCAAGAGGAAAACTTACAGAGATCTTGTAATTGCCTCCTTTGTGGCAGAATAAGGAAAAATCACAAATGTTTCCTTAGAAAGTAAATGGTGAAAAATTTATGCAAGAACCACAATAAAAATTGAGCTGTTAGGTTTGGAATTTGAAATGTTGTGAGCAAACTACTCTCTCCATAGTGATATCCCTTCTAAAACAGGGAGAGAATAACAGACATTTCCATTTCCTTGGAAGGCAATCAGCCTCACCCTCTCAAGACAGATGCTGCATGGTCAAGGCTTGTTTCATTTTCCTGCTTGTTTGGAGGTACATTTGCTTAATGGACAAAGTGATAAAGGATTTTTAAATTGGTTTCTTTGTTCATTAGCAGTTGGACTGGAGAGTTGGGACTTTTCTGAGATATCCACTGATGAGCCAGTACAGGTGAGCCTGTGGTAGGAAGTGTTTAAGAGAAGTACGTGATAATGGTTATGGGATAGTACGTGTCTCTTGTAATGTCATAACCTAGTGTCACTGTCTCACCCCAATCCAGACCCTAAAATGAAAGGTGATGGATACAGGCAGTAAATCTTCATCTTGAAAACCTTGCCAGCATCACCTCTAACTTCCAAATGCCTGATGTCGTATCCAGCATGTGCAATATAATGTTTAGTTATGTTTGTGTGTCATAGTATTGCCTAGGAAAAGGAAATGCCATGCATAATACAACAGTGTTTAATCCTTTACTGTACTTTACAAGTTGATTAAATTTTGAAAATTTATATGACTCGTTTCACTATTAGTGAGGATAAAAAGTGAAGATATTTTAAGAGTCTCAATTTAGTAATTCATCTTGGTGAGATGAGTAATTCATTATGAATCTATACATCGTCTATCTAGCATACTTACAGGAGAATGAAAGACAAATCATTTAATAATATAGGTAGGAAATAGCATATTAAAAGAGAAGTTGTAGGTGTCCTTACTTAATCTCTTCTGTAGAGAAATTTGCATTTTAATACTCATTATTTTTAAGTGGTTTGAGGTGTTATGGATGTCTAGGAAAGTGTTTGTTCTTTCCGTTTAAATGAAAAAATTAATCACCTTACCTCCATCTGTTCCTGATAGAAACAGGCCTAGATGATGAACTGTATATTTCAAGTAGGTGCTTTTAGCCATTTGTACTGGGTAGGAAACACTCTTTTTCTGACAGAGAGATGAATATGGACTGGTTTTACTTACAATTTCAGAAACACCCTTGATGAATGGAGCACAGGTAGATAGAGCATAGGTTACTTGAAGAATAAGACTCAGTTTAGGGAAGAAAAACTGGTGAAGCATGACAAAATTAATGAACATTTTCTCATCATAATATTCTCTTTTAAGGACAGAATATTAAACGGCCTGATCTTGCTAAAATTTTTAGTGTAAAGATGTGTCTATACTTTACCAAAAAAAAAAAAAAAAAGCAGGGAGGGATTTGAAGCAGTTTTTCAAAATGAGTTATTTGTTTCTAAGCTGAAAAAGTGCAGTGTCACGGTTCAGTGATGTGGTTATTGGGGAATAGAGAATTGCATGAAAAAATACAGATGTTGCTGTGGCACTTGTCCTCTGGTTTGCATCCTAATATAAGAAATAGATTACGATAGGTGATCTTGTTCTAACCTATTATTATTAATCCCATATGCCATCTGAAATGACTGCCACAGTGATGTGATCAAGAATAACGTGCAGGTCTGGCAAATATGTAGCATTTAAATTCTTTGGCATGTTTTTAAGAAAAAGATCTGTTAGAATATCAACCCATTTCTATGGAAATGGCATTTTGAGGTGCCATGTATCTTCTGTGTTCTACTGTAGATATATTTTGTTTTGTTTTGTTTCAATTTTTTTTAGTGTCAAGGTAGGGAGTGTATTTTTCTAAAGTATGTGAACTTTGATTTTGGAGCAGGATATACTCTCTCTTTCCAGTCAGAGGAATGTATTTAATTTACATTTGAATAAGAAAAATATTCCTTAGCCTGTGTTCATCCATTCATTTGCATAGCTGAGCACAGGATGATAAAAAAGCTTTGGAAGAGACAAAAATTATTTGAAAAATGGCTTAATGAAAGAGGGAAAAGCTATTTCTTTCCCTTGAATCTCTGTTTTGTTTCAGGTAGGACTGAATTATTTCACAACTTCATTATTCATACTCCAATTCAACAAGATATTCAAACCTGTTTCAAGTTTTAATATTTTATTATCTATTATTCTGAGTGGATGGGTAAAGCTGAAATAAATGAGCCTATTCACTTTTAAAGCTTGTCATGAGCTTAAGTACTTGGCAAATCAAGTCCACATCTACCACAAATGAATAGTTCTTACTCTTGTTGCTAGAGGTTTACTTTCATCTTCTAATAGAAAAACTATCATTTTATAAGAAGATGAAAATTAGTCCTATTTCTCAGAAGATGTCTGTGTTGTACCTTTCAATTTTGTCATACTAGTCAGTCTCTAAAATCGGGTGTTTTCTTCAGAGTACTGTGAAAAGTAGAGAGCTTATCTCTTTTAGTGCTCATACTTTTGATAGCAATCTGCAGAAAGCATGAATTATATCATCTCCCAGTGCCTAACTCTTTTATGTCTGTAGGCTGGGGGAGGTGGAGGAATAGGAGGAATATTCTAAACAGACTCTGTGGCCATCTCACCACGGTTCCTTCAGTTACACAGGGGTTCAACTAATTTAGATGGCTCCAATATTTGAGTTAGCAACTGTGAGGGGGAATAGTGGTGCACAGAGTCTGTGTGAAGCAGCTTGAGGGTGTAAACTATGAGGGCTACAGAAGTAACCCCTTCAGTCAAAAGCTGGGCAAAACTTGGAGGCAGTCTTCGTGAATATATTGGATTTTGTGGTTATCACACTGTTATCTTCATACATCAAACTTGAACTATCCTTGAGAAAAAGCACATTATTATGTGCTGTTTCTATTGGATACAGTGAACACATCCCATTCACTTGATCTTTCAGTGACTTTGACTTGAATTAAATGTATAGCCTTGAGCTTAAATTAACTTTCTGAATTTTCTTTAGGGTTCTAGCTAATAACTTTTGGGGAGGGAAATAGTTTCCCGGTGGGGTTTTTTTGTTCATTTGTTTTTTAAACCTTTCTCTCCATCTTAAAAATCCACATTTGTTTGTTTTGCACTCCCAAACACCGTAGCAGATTCTAGCTTAACCCTGGTGAATAGAAAGCAGGAAATTTTTGCTCCCCCATATTTCCCCTCCTTTTGTGACAGCTCAGAGGATGTTACTTCTTTGTCCCCTTTATTCATCAGAATCCAGCCTTCGTTTGCTATGTGGGCACCTTCTAAAGCACTGGAAAGGAAAGTAATCTTAAATATCTGAATTTAAGGAACACCTTCCCTTTCCATTATTAAAATGTGGACAGAAAGTCTAGTAAATACTGAAATGAATAATTTAACCTTCTAGCAAGATGGATTGATTCATTCCTACAAATCTATAAGCAAAATTAGATTTTTTTTTTTATTTTTTTTTTTAAATGGGTGAAGTGTACTTACAAGTTAGCTGGGTAAGGTTATAGATCTCATTCTGGTGCTGATACTTCTCATTGAATTACGGGGGAGTTGCCTCTGGTGCTGAGCGCCCAGGGAAGGGATTGCGTATGGGAGAAGGCAGCTGATAGCCATGGGGGCAAGAAACTACACACTAGGCTACTGCTGTCTTTTGGCATAGGTTACAAAGTTGGGATCCTATCTAGGCCCTGCTTGTCAAGAGAAAACTGGGTCCCAATTCCCAAGCATTTTCCTTTGTGTTTCTGTTGTAAAGCAGAATATAAATGGTAAGCGTTTTTTTTTTTTTTTTTTCTTTTTTTTTTTTTTTTTTTTTTTTTTTGCAATGGTAGCACCTAAATTATAGCAGAAACTGACACTTTAACTGAAGGTTTTTAGTTGAAATATCTGAGATTCTTTTAATGGACACTGTTGATTTTTCTTTGGGTTGGTGGAAGACCACACATTTCTTCAAGGGAAGAGGACTGACTTAATGAAAAAAGCTTAGTTTTTAATCAGTCTTTTTTTAAATGAAAAATGTTCAACCATTCTGAGCCAAATGTCTTTGAAAATTCCAGTCAAAAAAAAAAAAAAGTGCCTGTGTGTGGAAAGACAGGTGGATAATGTCTGACCAAATAGATGTTGCTGAGATTTCCAAAATTATTCAGAGGTTTTTATAAGAGAAAAGTACAAAATTGGTAAAGAATTTTTTCAAGCAATTAGAGGAGTTAGTTAATAATAAAATAGCCTTACTTGTTGCAAATTGTTATATAATTTGTTCTGTTTGGCAGAGTGGAGCAGGTATTGTACTATTTCAAATATTCCTAATGAATAAAAAAAAAAAATAATTCACTGCTTGTACAACACCATTTTCACCTTGTATGTTCTGCTATGGGTTAAAAATATATTTTTCTATTCTTTTTTACGTAAATGCATATTTTACACATCAAATAAGATGGGGAAAAAGAGAACTAGATTTTTTTTCTTACTTTTATACATGCAATTTGCTGCAGTGAAGTGTAAATGGCAGTGTGTATGACCATCTGCATATGTATATACGATTGCTGCTCTTACGCAAGTTGCACGCACGTTTGTACAACCTTTTTTATATGCAGTGTTGGGCGTTGCTGTACTTTAGAAATGGTTGCTAATTATTTAAGGGTAAGCTTGAGCAACCAAAAGAGCTGCAGAGCACCAGATGTGCCGTCCCCACGAGGGTGGGGGAGAAGGAGCCGCACACTGTTGCTGCTAGCCAGCTGCTCGGCGCAGGGCTGTAGCTGTCGGGGCAGAGCACTGCTTGCCTCCGACCAAGACCCTCCGAGGTACCTCAGGGTAACAATACAGCAATCCTGCCAGCACTGCCATAATCTTGCATTTCTGAGCGGATGGCATTTGGGCTGGCCATGTAAACCAGTATTCACTTTACCAGGAAAAGGGAATGAAGAGCCTGTTGTGCCAGCTCGGCCAGATTGAGCTGTATTCACAGACAGGCTCCAGCTGAGAAGTTCTTTAAGCAAAAGTTAATATAAAGCTCTGTCCTTTGACAGAGTAATGCCAACTTCGTGATTAAAGCAGAAGCCTCCGTGTAAACTATGGATGGCTCTTGTGCATGGTAGATTTGGAATTAATAGTGATAATAGGGGAAAAGAGTAAAAGCATCTCATTAAGAAAATAGATTACGTACATGCTTATGCGGTGTAGACAAGTTTAAAACTTGAAAATGCTGAGGATCTATTTTTTTTCTTAACTAAATCTTGTTTAAGTCAACCTCCTACAATATTGTTATAGGCCTGTAACTGGCCAAAAAAAGAAGAATCAATTATTGGGTAGAAACAAATGAATGTACAGAGTCAATATTTTATAGTAGGTGGTGAAAGTTGAATGCTTGATGCCCAGCAAATCATTTGATTTAAAGGTTTGGGACTGCAATGCTTGACTTCTCATTGAAGAAATATAAAAGAACAAATTAGTATTTACTGGAAAGTCACAGAAACCTTATCAGAATTGTTTAGTTCCTGCTGCTCCCTGGAGATTTCACTCTTCAACCATTGATTGAGTATGTGCTCTCTGAATTGTGAAGGATTTGCCTTTAATCAAAACTTCCATGGGGCCCTATATAGTTGTTTTGGGTATTTTGAGTGTGTTACTTAGAGAGAATCTCAAATACATTTTTGTTTTCACTTAATCATACAAACTAAGGAAATAATTGAACTGAAAAGATAAAATAAAAGCAATTTAAGCGAAGGTGGTGCCTACATTTCAGCAATGTTCATATAACTCCCTTAATAATGCTAAAGCTCTGTTAAACTTCGGTAAGAAAAGCAGATGAGCTCAGCCTTCCCCCCCCCCCCCCACTGGAACAGATTCCACCTGACTGACCACTGCATTTTAGGCTTTTGATCAAAGAACTTCCTTCACCTACTTGTAGTATCAACAGTCAGCTCTGTCATTCCCTTCTGTCAAGGAATGGGGTCTGTGGCAGTTCTAGTCTATCCAAGCTAGTACTCTGTGGTTGCACCCTCCTCTCTATTTGCACCTGCGCTCATCCGACACCGCAGTGAAAAAGCTCAGTGGGCTACATTGGCAGAATAGTAAACCCGGAAAAACAGAAATAAATTGGCTGCCCAAACTGGCTTGTTACTAATTCAGATGAGTAGTTCCCGGAGGACAGTGCTGGTCTAGTAAGCCACGGTCCTTCACGCCTACCATTGGTCCCTTGCTCACACCAGACCCATGTTCTTTCTTGCACTGCGCAATGATTCCTTCCTCAAGTGCTCGTATTGATTTCAGTGAAACTGCTTTCTGGTCATATGTTGTTTGGCATAATCTTCTCCAAAACGAATCTGGTCCAGTAAGGAAAATTAATTACTTGGTACTGTTGATGGGAGTGATGATTTATATATAAAAATTATCTAGTGTTAAGCTACCCAGCAAAAAAAAAAAAAACAAAAACAAAACCAAACCCAAACCAATCAACCAAAAAAAAACCAAACCCAAAAGTATGCAACCAGTGCTGGCCCATGAGTAGATTTGAGCTCTGATTAGAACAGGCTTCCTTTCTTCATTTCATAAATCACAGGTAGTCTGTGTATGGGGAGTTTTGACTGAGATCCAAGAAAAAAATGAATTTTGTGTGTGTGAATATATTTACATATTTAATGTCCTCCAAAAAAAATAGAATTAAGCATTAAATCTAGCAAGAGATTTTCTTCAGTTTATTCCAATTAGCTATCAAATGTGCTGTAGTCTTCCACCCTTTGTTTGACACCTGACTTGATATTTCATTTATTTGTTAGTCTTGCTGAGTTCAATCAACATGTTTTACCTTAGAGCACTCTCTAGTGCTCATGATCAAGAGCTAGTCACCAAACTTGCATTATTCATAGTTTACCTTTTAAAATTGAAGGAGCAACTTTGACACAAATTTGATTGCAATAGAAACTAGTACTAGTGGCATGCTGGTATTAGTGCTGCGTTTCTATATAGTGAGAGGTCTTATCTTTGTACTAAGTTGAACAATATCAATATGAGATTGTCCCAGCAAGCCAAGAAGAGCAACTCCACTATTGAATTCTCAGCTGCAGCATCTCTGCATATAAATCAACCCTTGTCTAATTGTAGTGCCAACTTATTGGTCAAAATCTTAGCACCGGTGTTGAATTTAATTACACAGTAGATATAGAGCATGAAGTACTTTCATGTTATTTAGGAAACTGTGGTCATGACTACTAAATAGCTTGCAATATTCCCGGAACTTGCTCCAGGGCCAATTGTTTATCTCTCACAAAGTCCCTCATTTTCCCCACTTCTTACACTCAGTGGTGCTCTAAGACCCCAAGAGAAGTCACGGTACTACCCTCAACAGAGGAAGGTGATATTCATCAGAAGTAAGGAGAACTCCAAATCAAACTGAAAATGCTGTGAAGGTGGGATTTTTCCTTCTCAAAGAGAAGAAAACCTTCTTCGTGAAAATGACTGCATTATCTCAGTTTCTTCTCTGTTTTTGATGTACTTTTAACAGCTGATTTGCTCCAAAATAAAATGCCTGAACGGAATTATTGTAATACAAAAGAAAATACTGGTTTGGTCTGTTCTTCTTTACCTAGCTGTGTTATATGTACTAATGCAATTTTATCGTTACTTTGGGGAGCTGTATTTGCTGAAAGTGTTTAAGTTGCTGGACTTGTTTTAGAAGTCAAATATTCCACTCCCTTTGAACGCTGGGGAGGAGGGCTTGGTTGGTTTTTTTTTTTTAAAAAAGCATTTGACAGGACAGAACAACTCTAGAGGCTTTAAGTAAAGCACTGATTGCCCTGTCAGTCAGGGTGCTGAGGAACTGGGAACTTCACAGATTGATGCTTGACAGAATAATTAGAAAACTGTCACTTGAAGTAACCACTCTCATGTTCCCTGAAGAAATGTGCCCGTGCCAAATGTGTGCTGTCCAAATCTAGAGGTTAAATGTTCAGTAAGACAAAACATAGCATGTCACTAGAGAAAATTACTTCCAACATGCTGTGGAAGAGATGCTCCTCAAGCCCCTAAACAGTGACTACACAGTTTATTGAGCTTACCTGCTTTGATCTTGCTCATGTATTCAAGAGCTTTTCAGCCCTGAACTAGTGGTTTTAACTTAATAATGCACTGAGGCATTATCTAACATTTTAGATAACAGAGGGTCTTGAAGGGTTTAAGGCAAAAGCACTTAAAAGCTGTAACAATGTTTTCCAATTCTGGAAAGGTTTTACAGCAATTCTTCAGTGTCTTTGAGTACCTTTCACTAAAGTAAATGGAGGCAGGTAGTATCACATGCTTCTTTCTTAATCCTTAGCCTATAAGGAAACCTGGATGTATTTTTCTGGTTCGGGTTGGTTTGCACATGGCTCTGAGAAGTGCAGGACAAGGGCTGTGACATTTGTGTGCTTTGGTTTTCGTTCATGTTAATGCTGTGTTGTCTGCGTAGGGGCTGGCAAATCAAAGAAATTAGATTTGTTCAGATAAAGTTTGCTCTTAGTTTGTTGGAGTCAGTTCTGGAATTTCAAGTTGGAAAGATCCAAGGAAAGTCTCTCCAGTGAGGAGTTTTTATGGTAGAAAGCTGTGTTTGCTCCTGGCAGTGGAGCTGCTGGTCCCAGCTCTGCTCCTATGGAGTTAGAAAAATCTGGTGTGAAAGCAGTTTCTGCAGCTTGAGTCTACGTACCTGTTGCTTCATAACAGTGGGCCAGGAGCAGAGAAGTGATCAAGCACAATGTTTGTTTTCAACTAAATAGTTCAACGTGAAGTTGTCAGGTACAGTTTCTATATGGGACAGTTCTCCAGAAGGAACATAATAAATTTATCTTATGCTAACCAGACTTGCATAGTCATTGTGTTGAGGTTTGTCTGATTTGCAGCTTGGAGTTAATTTTAATGTATAACGGCCTTTTTCAGAAACAGTATTTTACCTGTACTACTTACAGATTCTCTAAGTAGTAAATACAAAGGATAATTTGAGATTGAGGCGTGCATTTGTCTATTGATTTGGAATATTATAGGAACATCTGCTTTATTTTGTCACTCTGATCCTTACTATCACATTATATGTGAGAGTAGTTTCCTGATTGCTTGTTATGTGTAGGGCTGAATCTTGAATTGTGCAATTCTCTTGACAGAGGAAAAACTGCTTGAATAAGTTAGAATGAATGAGTTATGGACACTCAGGTTGCATTTCTCAACGCTCGCTCTGGAGCTCTTAAGACTGTATTTGCAATGGATCTGTCAATCAGAAGTGGAAGTGTCTTTTCTTTGAACATTATATATACTGAAGGTCAGTGCTTCTATGGATTTAACTGAGAATAATTTTCAAATTTCTTTTTTTAGTGTTATAGATGGAATTTCAAAACTGTCATAGGAAGAGATTTATTTCCATGACCAGTCAAGGTCTGATTCTCTTCTCAGTGAGATATTTCTATTAGTTATAAATCTCCTGGTACTGGCGTGTTAGTGCTGTTTTGCATTAATCTAACTAAAATCAGGTTGGGTCCTTAATACCTGTTCGGGTTTTTTTTTGTGCAGAATGAACTAAACTGATTTTTTTTTTCCAGGTAATACTCATATGCAGTTATGTACATGCACGTATGCAGAATCTTAAGCAGTGTTCACGTGACTCTGTGCACTTTGAAGCCAAATACTACTTGCTGGTATTGTAACAGTTTGGGAATGTGGGGTCTGTTTTCATAAACTGTAGATTCCTCTTTGGTTGTATTTTCCAAGTGGCATTTGTGACTGTAATTTTATAGTGCTTTTACAGCTTCAGTTTTCCAGAAGGAAACAGACTGCAGCAGGGACAATAAAGTGTGGCCACCAAGAATTTATTAAAACTGCCTCACTGGCTTGGCGGAAGGCTGGGGCTCCCACCACCTTGCTAACACAACAGGGTTCCTGTGGCCACAACATCTCCGTAACAGCGCTTCCTGGGAAATCTTAGCAGGAGGACAAGAGGAGGTGTCTCATACCTATCAAGAACAACTGGAGTAATTTCTTTCGGATCAGAAAAAACATTAGGGATAGATGAGACAGGGATGATCTGGTTCTTGAAACTTTGGATCAAAGACAGATCGCTTGTTGAATGCAGGACTCCTCTCTTGCATAACGTGGGATGTAAAACAGGATCCTTCCTCTGGGAGTGTGTCTGAGAGGTCCAAATTCAACTGGAGTTGGAAACTTTTGAGATACTGTTCTTTCTTAGCAAGGGACTGCCTGCAGACTGAAGGGAAAAGGTTTCTCCGTAGTTGGATGCAGTACAGTGAAGCACAACTCTCCACTGGGTAACGGTAGTTGGTGCAGCCACAGATATAACAGACATTTCAGTACAGTTTGTTCTGTGTTTGTTGGGTTTTTTTTACCCAAACCACCCTTCAGATTTCAAAATAGTATCTGACAAAACTTTTCACGTGCTGCATCAGTGACAGAATTGTTTCTATAGAAACTGATTTCCTCAAAAGACCAACACCAAAAAGTTGAAACCAAATAAATGTCATGAAATAAAATGTGATGGTGCAGATGCTATATCTTTATTATTATTGTCACTCATGGGGAGAAATCCACGTAGGACATTCATATCTCTGGAACCCATAAAAGACACTGTCACTTCAAGCTCACAGTAGTGAAACCTTTAGAGCTTTCCACACCATCTCCCATTAATTTTTATTCTCTCTTTTTCTATTGCACATACCAGTTTTCCATGCATGCTCCATACACATTTTTATCATAGGAGTTTCAAGTAAACTTCCCTTATCTTGTTGCTGTTCTCCAGTCCAGAGTATTTTAAGCTCTATTGTACCTTTCCTACCTTGAGGTACAGTAAAAGTGTTCACTCTTTGTTTTTCTTGATAATATTTTTTTAAAGGAGGTGGTGAGTTTTGATTGCATTTTGTAAATACGTGAATAGGGAAAACTTTTATTTCCTACCCTTTGTAATCATTCCCATATAGGTTTTGATAGATTTGACCTAGCATAAATGCCTTCATTTTCTCCTTCTGTAAAACTTCTGTGTCTGAATAAATCAAAGAGACCATCAAAAATAGTGGAGGCAGGGGGTGAAAGGGTTATAGGGAAGTGTTAAAAAATTACACTCCCTGGGAAGAGGGACATGCTGAGCATTTTGAAGTGTATAGAAGGTGTAAACATGAAGGAAGGAGTATAGTTATTTAATGTTAGTAAATCTGGAACTAAGCATTTTTAAAAAACAAAGAACAGTGAATATCATCAAAAAAAATCCTAACAGCAGGAGCTATAGTGTAAGACTTTGATCCTGAAATTAGCTTGGTATGTGCCCTTCCTAATGCAGGCGAGGAGCCTGCTGAGTAGGTTCTTCACTAACCCAGTCTGCATTTCTGTTTGCAAAATCCTGCCAAAATGTGCTTAATACCTAAAATAAAATGGAATCCATCTCTCTGGAAAACTTTAAAAGGAAGTAGGCTGAAAAAGGAAGGGTATTTCATGACCTGTCAAGAGAGTAACTGGAACTCCTCATAGGTATTTTGGGGGGGGGGGGGGGGGGGGTTGATTAGTGATCCTGTTGCATGCACAGAAGATGGCAGGTGGTAAGTGCTGTTTTTAGAGGTTGTGGCATAATTCCAGATTTGCATCTGGTAATGACATCTGGCTTCAGATGTGTTCTCTCAGTAAGTCTAAAGTTTTACAGGAATTACCTCTGCAGTTCTTCCCTCTTCCTCTGCATCTTCATGCATTCCCATATGGGAACCTGTATTCCTAACACCTTCTCATTCCTCCCTTACCGACTCTCCTTTCAGCCCCTGCACTCCAGTTTGCACTGGCACTTCCAAATACAGAACTTTATCCACGTTCCTCGTAGGAGGTGCTGACAGAGTACATCTCCACAGTTCAACACCTCGCTGGTGGAGGAAACAAGTATTACTCTGAAAGATTAGTAAGGAAATGGGAATGGTGTCGTTTAATGCCAAGATGTGTCTGGGTTGAGGTTAACTGGTGGTCCAGATTTGGGTTGGGGTTCTTACATTGTTTTGTCTTCAGAACTGTTAAAAAATCCCAGCTCTGATTGAAATTGAGAACCAAACTTATTCAATACTTGGGGAAAAAGTCTGTGCCAAAAGCTGAAGGGTCCCAAGATCAGGGTCCTAAAGTGGCTTCTAGAAGGTCACAGATCTTGTCAGTCTGTGGGGAAGAACCATAGCACAGACTTGCCCATGCTGTTTTCCTTTGACTCATTTTGGATATTACCTTTTTTAGAGTTAATATTTTGGAGTTAATCTCTTTGTTTGTAGCTTTTATTGCAGAAAGGAAGAGATAAATTTCTGTCTATGCTTCTTAATTCTCTATCATTTTTTTCCCAGTCAACACACACCATATTTCTGCCTTATCTTAAAAGCAAGCCTTTTCAGTGCTGGAGTAAATTTTCTAATTGAATACATACAGTTGGCATTCTAATAGCTTGTCAATTTGTGCATATTTGACAGCTAGCCCTGTTGCCTTCACAGCTAATGCTAGTTGAGTGCCAATATAAACGAGTATGATAATAGTCTGATATCATGTCTAGTCTTTTTCTAAATGTAACATCAACATTTTCCTGGATCTGTTGTGTTGTTTTCCTCAAAGAAAATGATTAAGAAATAATGAAATTTTCTTTTTTTTTTGTCATATTTGCAGACACTGAGCCCTACAAATAATTTTTCTTTTTCTTTTGAACGTCAGAGTCTTCAAGTTGTGAACACTTTGTAAAGTCATATTAGCCAGAGTATGACAATAAGAAAAGAATGTATAACTTGATGTCCATTTAAAAGAATAAGGGAAAGAAAAAGGCAAAGAAAGGCTGCCCTTTAAATGATTGATGGGCTGCCTAGATCAGGTACAGTCTAAATTAGACACATTTGGATAATTGACCTTCTGAATGGATATGGATTAGATTTGATAGTTGATGTCACTATTCGAATAAAGACTTTATTTTTTGCCATTTTTGCTGGTTTATTCTGTTGTCAACCAGAGACAATTAAGGAAGCACTTTACCACATATCATGACTTTTCAAAAGGCTAGTAAATGTTTTGGAGGAAAGAGAATTTTTACATGCAGTACCTCTTTGGTGTACAAACTTACGTTGAGGTGAATGTTGAGTTTAACAGGCCCATGGCAGACATTTGTTATAATTGTGTATGTTGGAGTACAGAATAGAAACCTGGGCTGAAACCAAGGCCTCTTAGTCAGCATCCTACAGTAGAGGTCTTCCTTTCCTTAAACAGTTTAATCTAAACAGGAAAAGCATGAAAAGTAAAAGGTCTCTGGAGGTGTCAAGACTTTCCCAAGGCTACCCAGCAGTCAGTGGCAGAGCCTGTGTTAGACACCAGATTTTGTGGCCTTGAGTTGTGCAATGCCACATCCTCTACTGTGGCCTCCTGCTGCAGATGTCACTGGTGCTGCGATGGCGGGGAGAGTGCATGTGCATACATTTATAAAGGTATCGGAGATCAATGACATATTCTGCGGAGTTGTGGAGTATTAGTAGTTCCTCCATGTTGTTTTTCCTGAAGCAGAAACTAATAAAAACTGTTTTCATTAAGATTTCTTTTCTGCTGACATGCTGGCTGAAGAAGGTTTGATATCAGCATTTTGTCAGGAAATGTGTAAATTAACAAGAAAGATGTTATTTATTAGTGTCCAACACAAATAAATGCAAATAAACACAAACAAATGCCATTGTTTTGTAAAGCTGAGGAGAATCACTATAAAATGAAGTGACTTTCATTTAATCTCATCTGTCTGCTTTGTTGAAATAGTAGCCTATGAGGAGAAAAAGGTTACTTTTTGAGATTTAATGCCCTGAAAATTTACAGGCTTGATGCTTAAGCAGTAATAAGTGAAGCATTAAGGCATTTCTTGGGGATTAATGACTGGCTAGGAGGAGTTGATGGCTTGAAGAATAGCTGAGGACCATTAACCTCCACTGGTCATTAATCTTTGAAGGCTGCCTCAAATACTGAGGTCATTATTGCTATTAGAAAATAAATATTTGAGAGGGAGAGAGGAAAGATCATACAGACTTCTAAAATACATGGTTTGAATGGTTTAGTAGCTACCCTGTCTATCATACGTCATGCTAGGTGAACAGTCACTAATATTATTAATCTACAGGATTAATAATAGTTCTAAATTGCCACTGCTCAGGTTTCTTTTATTCATTAATTCAAGCTGTAAAGTCCATTAACATCAGGATAAATACAATTTTAGAAATGTAAATGTAAGGTGTGTACACCTGCATGGTTAGAGAACGTGCCATGTAATGATGCTTTTAACATTGTTTACATGTTTAAATGAGATATTGTGACTGCCATTAATATCTTCTGTTCTGCAGCACCATTCCCTGTTTAGGCATGTGGTAGGTACATGCTTGTGTCTCATTTCCCTGTCAAGGGACATACCTTTCCTTGTCTTCAATGTTCAGCAGTCGTGTTCTCTACAATTCTTTGCAGAATAGCATAGTGTAACATTCTATTTCCTGCTAGTCAGATTTTCTTTGTGCATGAAAAGGTCTAGAAGTGGTCTTCTGTGTGTCTCAAGTACAAGTGAAAATCAAGCTGATAATACTGATGCCCTTCGCAATTTCTGGCCTTCAGCTGCAAGACAGAACAGCGTCACCTGGAATAGCAGATGCACAGCAATCTCCAGAATGCACTGCTTTTATATGTTGTTTCTACAGTGTTTACTACATGAGAAGTATTTTGCATCTTTACCATACTTAGTGCTATTAGAATGCTAATGTCAGATGAAAATCAGCTCATCTTTACCCCTGTTAGGGTTACAAAACTGAGCAAATTCATGAACAAAACATTTGGTGTGTTTTCTACATCTTTTTGCCTCATTCAGCATATTTTTCTATGTATGCTTAGTTTGTTTTCTCGGTTGAATTCCCCTGCTCTCATCTCATGCTCTACCATCACAATGAGCTATCAGGGGAGCAGCTGATGGGTACGCTGATTATCAGTCATCTGGGTTTTGTGTCTATAGGTTGCTGCTGCTTTTAGTGTTCATTAGAATGATGCAATGTCACTCTCTTACTCACAGTACCTTAAATTACTCTTGACTTCTTAACTACTACATTTTGCAAAGATGATCACTGAAAATGTGTGTTCCTTTATAGTAGATGCCACCACCTATGGACAACGTGTCCAGCTTTCTATGACTACTGAAGGCCATCAGGAGAATTTGAAGGGATGTCTTTTGCTATTAGGCATAGTTATGCTGCCAAAAAGTGCATTAGCCTTTGCTCACATCTAACCATCATTTAAGTCAGTGGAAGGTTCTCTCTGGATTCTGGGAAGCTCTAGATGAGGTTTTGGAGTGTCACATAAAAGCTACATGGCTCAGTTTCTCCCTGTCTCAGTCCCGGGAGCACCTGCTGTGCACTACAGTCAGTAGATATTCACCCCCTAGGAACGTTTAGGGAAAGCAAGGCAGGATGCTCAAGGCATGTAGGGAAAAGGATTACTGAGGTATAATTTTTAGGGTGTTGCCTTTATGTTTTGCAGAAGCTTGTACTTATGTAACTTAGTGTTAGCATTTCTAGAACATACAGACACAAATACTTGGTATTTTTATTGGGTTTTTTTAACTTTGTGTTATGCATAATACTCACCTTAGAAGCTTGAAATTAAAGCTTCTTTCCTTATTGATTTTGCCCTTTTTCTATTTGGCAAACACTGATTTCTTCCCCACCCTCTGTGTTTCTAACGAACCCTGAAATTACTGTAGCCTCTTCTGTTTCCTTCTTGATGCACTGTCAGCATCAGTATTGCAGAAAATACCCTAGTTGTTTCTGTTTCTGTAACTTCGAATGTATATCCAGGGAAACGCTAGCTTTGATTTACTTTACTTGCTTGAGAATCTCTTTCAGTTATTGTTTTTGTTATTAAAGTACATGCTCTTTTTGCATCATATCAAGTATCTGCCATTCCAGTTCAATGTTTTTTGAACTCAGTTTTCGTGTGTAACCGCAATACTTCAGTGAGACAAACTTGTTTCAGAAACTGTGGGTCAACTGTTCATCTGGTACAGCCGTACCAAAAGGCATGTAGGTGAGCAGGCTTGCAGCTGCCTGTTCTATACCCATAACTAGTTACACGTGGGAAAGCCAAGTAAAAGCTACCCTTTTACTCTAGGCTAAAAACAAATTTATATCTGTAGCATGAGTATGCTCAGTATGTTAAGGTACATGGAGGTTATACAAAACCAAATCTGCATGTGCTCCTTGAGACAGATTTGAAGATTAAGACCAACCTTTAAGATCATCTAGTCTGACTTCCTGCAAACTCTTGACTAAAAATTCCTGCCTTGAGTTCAAATTCCTGTGATTGAATTAGCATGTGACCTTTTTAGAAGAAATTCTCAATCTTCATATACGTACTTCATTAGTTTAGGCAGATACTATGCATATACCTGTAAGCTTTTCTATAGTTAATCTATTTTTATGCTTAAGATTAATTTTTATCCACTTGAATTTTTGGAGTTTGTGCTTCCTATTGTAGTATGTTGTTACCTTCTAAAGTATTAGATATCTACTGTCAAAAGTTATTCTGTAATTTTTCATTTAGTAGTGTAATAGATTGAATTTAAATCAAGTGGATTTTTGAGATTCTGAGTAACTCTTATGGTTTGCTTTCTCTGACTCCATTTTCTTGCCAAAAATGAGAGAAAGTGAGAATGAAGCTAAACTCAAAGAGGAGAAATGACTGAGACAACCATTACTTTGTAGTCCTCATATTTTGCACAGGAAGGAGTATCAAAAAACCAGAAACTTAATGTACATAGCAACACCAAAATTAAGTTAAAGACTTCCTTAACAGCTGTGCATAATACCAAGTTTGAAAGTGTGACAAAGATGCTGCAAGTCCTCTTTCTGGTTCAGTTTGTAAAATCTGCCTCTTCCTACTAAAACATTTTAAATGGAAGACTTTACCACAAGTGAAAGATAAATTAATCAATTTAAGCCTAAGGCAAGACAAGGTATATGTCAAGTTACAAGTTTTTGGTGAAAAGCTGTCTGCTGGTGTGGTTGATGTGTGCAAGTTGCATAGCAAGCTATGCAATGGAATTGAAAATTTAGGAATAAATACGTGTCTGGTGTTGAAAAGTGAGTGAAACAGACTTGTACAGCCACTGAGTGCTCCAGGAAAATACTTTTTTTTGTAGAAATGAAAAATCAGTGAGAAACAGGCAACAACTTCAGCAATATGTTAGAACAAAGGAAACTGCTACCTGTAGCTTTTTCATAATTGGAAAACCAAAAGAGCTATCCAGAAATCAATGAAATGGTTCTTGTTTATTTGAGGGTTTGTATGTGAGTCTTAACATTTGCAGTTGTGTGCAGTGTTCAACTGTGTCCACGCATTTTTTTTGACATATGGTTTGACCAACATGCTTTTAGAAGAATGCTTACAAATGCATGCCATGCAGGTGGAGGCCTGAAAACAACCAATAAGTGAACTGAGAATCCAGACATCCTAGTGGCATCTGTATTCAGGAATATACGAGATGAACTAATGCAGAATTCTGTGTTTTAAAAGAGTTTGTCCTGCCTGTACTACAGCCAATGGTTGAGATAATGTAGACTCTGACCAAGGCAGTTGTCTCATTTTGTGAGTTGACTATAAGTAGGTTCTTAGTTGTTCAGCTGTAAAATGTTTGAAAGAATTTCAGTGCCTCCTTCATGTGAACCGTTATTAACTGGGAGTATTCACAGCTCTGGCATTAGATGGATTTGTGGAATTCATTCATGAAATAATAAATGCGGAGCATGAAGGAGGGTTGCAATTCCACAATGTTGGGTGTGGTAGAAGAGTTCAAACACATACAAGTAGGACTTGCAAGGGCTTGATGGGTTTTGATTTCAAAGCCTGAAGAGTAAAAATTATTTCAAAAATAGCTTTGTAACTTATGCATGAATTTTATACCAAAGGGAAAGCAGCAAGCTCTCAGTGTAGAACTACTTCAGCATTTTCTGCCAGTTCCACTGTTTTCCAGAAGTCATCATCACAGCTGCAGCCAAAAGAGGAAATCAGTGATATTGGATTTGCTGAGGTCCTGGTAATCAAAGTCTAGCAGGTAATAATAGAGACAGCCTATGATGGTGATTAACTGGACCACAGTTGTTTTGCAGGAAGGGAAATTTTATAGGAACTTGAAGTCCAGGACAGTAAATAACTGAGATCATGACACTGAATGAGTACTCATTGTAAACAAGTGCAAGAAACAATGGACAGTTTGAGGCATAACTGTTTAGACTTAAGAATCCAAACATCCTGGTGACAGTGATATGTCAGGTCCTTGGTGTCTTGGCAATTTGCGTTAAAGGATGATGTTGAATAAACTTCCTTTGAAACACCAATACAATGAGCTTTCTGTACCACAAGTAGCCTGTCCTTCAACGAAAAGAATAGAGAATCAGTAAACACAGGACAGAAGCAAAAGCATTACCAATTTCAATCAGAATTGTCATCTCTGCAGGTCATTATGCCTCTGACAGTAATCTTTAACAGATGACTACTTAAAAGAGAAGGGTTCAAGAAACTCTGTAAGAGGCAGCTCTAAACCAAAAATAAAAAAATCTTATTCAGATTTCCTGAAATATATTTTTTTTTTATTTACTAAAACTTTGTATTGACTTTTCAATGATAAGATCCATATGCTTGTATTGGTTAAATATATTTGTAAAAGTCGTTCTGAAAATATAATTTCAATAGTAGTGACTTCTTTTAAATTGCTTTATATATTCTCTGTACTTCTGATAGTGGTAACTATAGAAGAATGTTCTCTTTGTGTGAACAAGTAAATGTATTAATTACATAAGGATTAAAGAAATAAGAGCGTAGCTATGTTGACTGGTCTGTGAAGTGTCACACCTGTTTATATTTGGATCCATTGCAAAATAGTTCTGCATGAGATTTTTCCTATACTCTGCTTTGTTGAATATTTGAAAACATATATAAAATGAAGAGTTTTGAACATGTATTTAGGTGCTTCGTTATCTAAACTTGATTATTTGGAGTTTGAGTAGGTGTGTTTTTTGACAGTATGAGTAAAACACTACCATGTACAATAATCTTACTGCCCTACTTGTGCAGAGGAAAATATTCACAGATGAAAGAGTGCAGGAACTGGTAAATTGGCTCATTTTAATATTGCTGTACTATTGTTCCTTCTGATTTTCATCTACTCTAGCTAGTTAATTTGCTTTATTTGGACCACTGGCTGTATGACTCCTCACCTTTCTAGAGAACTTGCACGTATTTTAAATTAAACCCTAAGACATTCACTGCTAAAAATCTGCCAAAATGAACACTGACCCTTTAATTCTGCTTTTTGCTTTCTGAATCTGACCTGTCTTTTTATAAATCCATTACAACGCTTTTTCTTCTACATCAAGTTACTACTTTGATAATCTCTTGCAAAGGAACCTTTATAAATGCTGTGTATTTTAATTATAATGCACGAGTAGCCATAACTTGCTGGCACAGTTCATTCGTTCTTTAATTCTGAATTCTAAAGCCTCTTGATATATTGTTAATCAAATATTTGGGGTTTGTCATCTGGCTAGTTGAAAACTCAAGTAATGGTGACTGTAAAGTATTTGAATATTTATGATAGAAATGTACTGATGGTTTCAACAAGGACCTGTCACACTTTTCCAGTGATTCTTGGTTCTGATTTGCATCAATTTTCTCTGCAGCAATGTGTTGCCTGGAGTTGCGATTAGTAATCATTGCATCTATGAGATAGCTTTGATCATGTGCTCCTAGAGGATTTTGTGAACAATCTATCTAATTCCATATGATCAGAATAATCCTAAATGAAAGGAGTGATACAGTAACCACTGTACCATTTACCTTGGCTTTAATATATACATATATTTATTTTTAAGTATATATTCTGCTTTATGCAGTTTCAATAGTGTTTCAGTCTTGGTTTTGGAACAAAGAGAGTTTGTAACTCTAAAAAGGAGAAAGTTTTTTAATTGATATGAACAGCAATTTTCACTCTATTTCAGGCATTTATGCTGAGACTGAAGTATACGCAGTGGAACAGATTTAAAAACTGAGCTTTTGTGTTTTTAACTTAATGAAAGACCTTGGAGATTTAGATATGCTTCTAATTTGGATCAAAATTGGAACTGTTCAGAAGTTTGTAGGACAAAGAGATTTTCTTGATACTTTACTTTTGATAACTCTTAAATTTTTCACCCAGGTTGTGTTTATTTCTGAAGAGAATCACCGTTCCAGCAAACACCAGGGAATAGCTTGTTGGTTTTTCTCTTAGGTACAATATAGGACTTTTTGGGTGTTTTGAAGGAAATTTTTGAAACATTGCCCAGTCATTTGTGGAAAGAATTAAATTCATAGGCTCGAGTTGAGGGACTAATTCAAAAGGGTTTGCCAGTCTGCAACTGGCAAAGAATTATAAATGAGTATATCTGTCAGCTGCAGACACTGGAGACAAATGACAAAGTGAAACTTTGATAATGAATGTATTATTATCTGTTATTCAAGAAACATTGAGTCGACTTTATGGATTATAAAGTTAAATTGTTTCCCCTTCTTTCCCTCTCCTCTTTCCATCATACCACTGAAAACTGGTTTGCAATACTATACATGCATTACAGGTATCTAAACAAAGTCACTGATTTTTAAGTACCTGTGTTGGACTTCTAGAGCAATCCTGTATTAAGTCTCTAAGAAATTGGTGTTTTCTTAGTTCAAGGGTTAACTATAATAAAAAAGAGCATTTAGAAAGAAGTGGCATCATGCTATTTTATTCTAGGTCATGGCACATCTTTTCTGTCTTTAATTGTGTTGTAGTTTTTTGTTTGTTTATTTTACCAGCAGAAGTTTTTTGTCTGTCAAAGATGTCACTTGTGCAATATGTCTGCATATTTTTTTTATTCTATTTGAATGTAATGAGCTTGCAAAGATCTTGTAAATTTACTTCTCCCATTTCATTGGAGAAAAAAGCATACAAATGCTGCTATTATATTCAAAAGAGTATTCAAACAGCGGATTACATTTCTGGCCTATTTTGGATTAATACAACCAACATTCCTAAAAATTTAATACTTTAACATAAGCAACATAATTTGTTCTGTCTTCATATTGACTCTTAATTGTTGCATTTTAGAAGATGAAAATAAGTTTTTACAGGAAGTGTAATCATACAGTCTTTCAGATCTAAACATCTGTTGATATGGAAAGCAAACTATTCTGACAAATTCTTTAAGCTTGTGAAATTAAATAATCTCCAGTTAATATTTTTTAATATCTGAAGCTCAGACTTTATGTTTTCAAAATAAGACAAGATTTCATGCAGTTAAATCCAATGACAACTTTTCACTGCTTAAGGGTTACCTTGTTTTTACCAAATTAGTGTTAACCCATGGCCTTTAACATTTTACCCACTCATGCAGGCATTTTTCAATTAAAAAGAGGGCTGGCATCTTAACAATGAATATAGATAGGGAAGCCTGCAATTAATAGATAACTCGAAACAATAGTTTTAATAGCCCATGATTGAGCTTATTTAATAAGTAAGGAGATTTTCTCACTTAAAACAAAGAATAAGTGAATGTGTGCGAGATTGCCAGCATGCATTAGGGATATGCCATTGTCTGGACTGAAAAGAGCTGCACATCTGTAGATAGTTGATAATACAGATAATTATTCATTTATGTGTAACTGACTATTTCATAATAAGAGAGGGGTGCAAGTTTGGGGTTTTATTTTGTCTGAATTAGATAGGGAAATGATTAATTAGAGAGCTGTGTTTCGTGTCAAGTTGTGAATAAATATGTTTAGCATTCGTATGGTTGTTTACAAACAGGAAACCCACACCGCTTGCCAACAGTTTGATTAAAAAAAAAAACCACTCAGTTCATCACTAATTCTCTGCAGGAACGATCTTTACATTTGTGTAGTTTGGCATATTGTAATTAAATTCTTTTAAAACGTTTTAATTAGGCAGAAGTAAACCAGAGTCTTTTCATTTGCTCTTTGTAAACACTCTAAGGTGTCACAGAGGTGAGAGCTGTTGGGAATGCTGCAGAATATCTTGGCTTTTGAAAAGTACTTAGCCTGGGTTTTTAGTATGTGTCCACACTTAATTGATAGATGGCCTTATCAAATCAAATAATAAATTCAAGAAACTGTTCTTCAGTTAAAGTTCTTCAACTATCTGTTGGTGCCCTAAAGGCCAAACGTGGTGGAGTACTTTGGACTGACGTCTCAGAGAAATTTAAGCATCTGTGATGTTTTCCACTGTCATGGTTTGAGCCAAAAAATAAGGGCCTTCTGGAACAGGGACTTGTTGCAAAGGTGTTCAGTTTGTCGTCTGAGAACATTGAGTTCCCATCCCTTTCAAAGGACACGGATAAAGGCTTCTGAGCATACTGCCACGTGTCATCTGCTTGCTCCCCAGAGCTATAACCTGTCTGTATTTAGGGCCAGCACCGGTGAGGATACACCCACCAGCATCCCTGTGGTGGGTGGCTGCAGGTGCCTGCGCTCATTTAAAGTGCTTTCCTGTGGAGGTGAATTGTAGCACTACAATGGCAGCTACAGCGAATTAAAAGGCAATAGCTTGAAGCCCATGTGGATTTGCTTTCAGGGCCAGTATATTAGTTCACAGTGGAACCACTGTCATTTTGCAGCTGCTGGATTAAGTTAATTGCTGTTACGGTACAGTGTTGTTGCTGTTACTGGTAGCATTTCTCGTTTTGTATTGGCTCTCGATGGACCAGGACTTCATTGTGCTGGACAGTATATCAACACAGCATAAAAATGAAGTCTCTAATTCAAGGAGCTCACAGTCATAAGATATGGCTTTTCATTGCAGCTAAGTCATATTTAGGTGAAAAGACAAGGTCTTGCTCCTCTCTCCTTCCATTCATGCTCTAATTGAATTAAAGCCATTACAGGAACCTGTGCCCTGGGGTTCCAGTAGGATCCAAGATGGAAAATGGAGATGGAGAGCTACAATCACGGTGGTTTCAGGTTGCCAAGAGTTGTACCTTTGTCAGCTCGTGAGGTTTTTGGAAGGTTGTAGCTGTCATGAGTAAAATGTGTCAGTGCAGTGGCAAAGGGGAATCTTAATGGAAAGCTTCTTTCAGACATTAAAAAGTGCATTAAGATGACTCTTTCAGTTTAGGGGGTGGCTGCCATCAGCTGGCAGGACAGAATCCAGGCAGAGAGCTACCTTGTTGATGCTTGAAAAGAGGGGGTGGGAATGAGATCATGGTGGGCCATTGAGGGCCTTGAAAGTGAAGGTAAAGCTTTCCTGATTAATCAGCACTACTATGGCAGACTGTGGCTCAGCATGAAACACCCACTTGGAAATGTTTTTATGTAATCTCTCTTTCAAATTCTCTTTAGCTACCTCTGTGCTTAAGTACTTAAAAAGTAATTAACAAAAACTACATGCAGTACATGCATTAAACTGTTTCTGTCTGCATTCATTTCCTTGCTTATAACCATTTGTATTGTTTCCTTTTGAAATATAGACTTTGAATTCACTTTTACAGCTTAGCCCAGATCATGATTGGTTCTCAGTATTGTGTGTATTGGAGAGCAAGGTGTGTTTCTCAGGTGATGAAATTTTCCATTTCTGTGGATCATCCAGCAATGACATTAAAAAAAAAAAAAAAAAAAAAAAAAGGTACCATAAGAAGATATTCCACAATTTGGTAGCATAAAAGTGAAGTTGCAGATTTATAAATAATTTGCTTTGGATGTACTTGCTTATCTGATTTTTGAGATCAAAATGTATGAGGCACTCCTGGATTTATCTGTTTGCTTATCATTAAATATTTGAGTTTTGCACTATAGTAAGTTTCTGAAATAGTTTTTGTTTGGGAGTTGGCTCTTTATTTGTATCTTTGGATTCCTACACCAGGGAACTACTGTTAAGTTGCCAATATAACGCAGTATTGATCACTACAAAAAACCTGAATTTAGAAAAAGTCTGTTGCTGAAGCCAAGTGGCAGCTTTCAGATGTGTAATAGGTGGTTGATTCTATAACAATATTTGCTGACTATTTTTTTGTTTTCATCATGCTTAGTTTTGAGTGTTATGACTGCATACATTTGAGGCTCATTCTGACATTTTTTGCAATTTAGTGTGGGAGTTTTAAATCCTCATAAGATTTTTCTAATTCTCATTGGAGTTAACAGGTATCTAGGAGAGCCACTCCTTTTGTATATATATTTTTTTCTTGACCATACTGAAAAATCACTTGTGAAACAAAGGAATATTGTTAACAGAGACACCTACAATTCCACACATTGTTCTTTACAAAACTGAGATATAAGAAGCAGTCTGTGATTTATAAGCATCTCTTGTTAATTTTAATGTGTATGACTCCCCATGGCTGCCTTGAGCATCTCAACCTTGATTAATCTAAAGTTAAGTTCCTTTATGCAGGCTTATCTGTGATTGTTTTATGCTCACTCCATCTGTTTCTTAATGTATCTCTGTAACTTCTTTCACAGTTCAGATTTGCTGATTATATCACTTTGGGGTTGTGGTTAATACATTCAGCTCTGTTTTTGTTACAAGATGCTTTGATAAATTTGTGAAAAGTGGCTGGTAGATCTTTATCGAATAATTATTTCTCTGAAGGTGATTCCCTTTTTTAATGCAGAAAATAGGTGAAAAAAGTTTACTGAAAATGAAGATGATAGGTTAAATTATTAGGAGGAGTAAAGTGACATCACTGATTTGTACTTGTCAGAGAGTCAAAATAAATTTTTTCTCCTTGTTAGAAGGAAAAATGTTAAGTTGCATTTTATGAATTTGCAAGTAGCAAGACAATCCAAAAAGTATGTAGAACCACTTTGTCAACTCCTGAGTCATCCCATTTTGCAATAATACAGTTCTTAGCTTAGCATCCTATTTGTGGGGATGTTATTACTGGTCATTAATTTTTAAACTGTCACTTTTTTTTTTTTTTAGTTTAAATTACTTTATATAAACCTTGTGGAAGATAAAAATCATTATTAGTCTTTCAGCTGTCCTGTTCTGAGCTGAATGTCTTTAATACATAATGCCAGAGTGGCTAATCTTCGGAAGAGACATTTCTAGAACAAAAGTTCTTACTAACATTTAGGTGGTAGCAAGTCCTGACGGTCACCTACTGCTAGTGCAGACTGGGAAGGAGTCTGAGCTGATGGGTGGCAACCTGGCCCACATCTCCTTCTGCTGGTCAGGAAATGCTTGCTGCAGGCTGAATTTAGCAAGGTGGGAGGAAAATGTCCCAATTCTGTGTGTGATATCTTCCATCTAGGGCTTGGTGGGACCCAGGGAACTCGCTCTTCTCCCTCTGGTTGAGCACTGGTTGCTTAATGAGTAGGCTTAATGAAGCAAGAAGAAGAGGGCATACATAAGCTATTCTTAAACTTGTTCCCCATGTGGACAAAGTCATAGGTATGAATTTCAGTTCCCACCTTCTGATTGGACTCCTATCCTTGAAAGAATAAGAAAGAGAAATTAATTAATTGTATTAAAATGAAAAGAGAAGTAAGCAAAATCACCTGTTCCAATCACTTAATCAGATATTAAGTGGTAACTGCTGAGATTAAACAATATTGTAATAATTGAGACTGATAAAGGAACATACGACTAAAGCATATTTTGTGATTTAATTTGGATGGGACAGAGTTGCATATGTGTACAGAAGAAATTATGGATATACATTTTGTTTAACAGAAGAATGTAACTGCATTGAGTAAGACTTGCATCTGATCTGATCTTTTTTCTCTAGTAGTAGCCAAAAGCAGGTTCCTGGAGAAGAACACAAGAGGAGGATAAGTGTGTGAGGGTACTTTCCTGATATATTCTACCTGCTTTCTAGTGATCTTTGATATCCTTATATCTACAAGTCTTTGGTGACTTTCCTTCCATGAATTTGTTACTATATATTCTCAATTTATGTAAGCTGTTGACATAAACAATATCCTGTGGCAGTGAGTTTCACACAGTAACTACGTGCTGTATTCAAAAATAACAGTAAAAGGACCCCTTTTGTATTTTTACCTTCTCTGACATTACAAGAACCAAAGACAAAAATATTACCTGGAGGCAGGTACAAAATGGTTGTACCTTGTTCCTTTTTTCTCTTGTTGCTTTGTTTCAGCTTTCCTTTTCTAAGATGGAAACTCCTATTTTATTTAATCTTTCTGTATACAAAACTTGTTCAGTATCTTTGTCCACTTTTCTTTGTACCTTTCTCAGTTTTAATATTTTTATTTTTATTTACTTATATGTTAGTAGTTAGCTGGTTTTTATGTGGTGGTAATTAGAACCTAATGAACACAGTAATTCATTATTTTGATGACTAAAATGTTACCAGAAAATAAGATGTTTTAATTATTTAGAGATTTCAGACATGTATATGCAGTTCAGTACCCATGACAATGCATTTTTATAGTTTAATTAAGCTTCTTGAAGTACAGAATTCCTTTTTAAAAGTTTCCATTGTCTCAGTAAGAAAAGCAGCATGACCTAGATAGGAGCTTCTGTAGCATTTCATTTTCTTCTGCATGGGGAATACATCAGAGAATGTTTCTCAGGTGACAAAATAGGAAGATCCCAACTCTCTGCAGAGCACAAGAATAACTGTTCTTCATCTCTCGTCTCTCCCTCCTGATGGTTATGATCACTTAGTATTTTGATACTCTAGATAAATATAGTCTTTATATTTCTAAGACTACTTCTAAAGAGGGAATAAAGGGTTTTGATGAATGTTGGTTTCAGGAAATAAATTCCTTGTCATGATGGATTGAAAAGTAGTAGTTGGGCCTGTCTCTTACCCAAAACAAGGTGTAGAGCTGAACACATAATGATGGGGAAAAGAGATGACAAGTGACTGTGGTGCTGTGAAGTCTTACAGTGTCAATCTTTCAACATGTGGAGTCGCTCTTAGAATTTCAGCTCCTAGATTCCTGTGCTTCTGTAAGCAGAAGATTAAATCTTCATGTAAAGTGAATTTCCAGCTTTCAATATGGGGAGAAAATCAAAGTCTGTTTTAAAGATTAAGAATTTTTTTTTTTCCTGAGCAGAAATGCAAAGTCATGATGATAGACTTGCCCTTTTTTTCAGCCTTCCTGGGAATTAGCAGTATTCATCAGACTGTTTGTATACCTGGCCATTCCTTTAGGACCTCATTTTTCTGTGTCTGGAAACTGTTTCTGATGCTTCATTTGCAAATAATTTTCAAGGATATGCTACTGGCTTTTTGAATCCTGTTTTTATCTCAGGGCTTTCTTTGTTCATAATGTAAGAAAAGTGTAAGCATCAAGCACGCTCACAAAAAGATCTTTTAATTTTTTACTTGAGATTTTTCTGGGCACAATTAGTATTGTGCAGACTTGGAGGTCTAAAAATTGCAAGACCTGGAACAGACCTGACAAAACTTGTTTTGCAGTACTCATTGCTTTGAAAATAGCCATTGCCAAATACTTTAGAGAAAGGTGCAGTAATGTTGCCATGAACAAACATAATTTCAGTATCTTACGGGACAAATTATTTTTTACTGTTTCCAGATAGTGGATGACAGTTGTTTGGGAGCACAAGCATGCGATTTTGATACCTAGCAGACCTGTGGGTATTCTCATCAGCCATAGGTGTGCCTTCTTTCCGACAGTGGCTGTATTCACACACATCTTCTTGTCTCCCCGAGATCACTTCTGTTAGGCTGCTTTGATAGGATCCCATCTGCCAAGAAGTCTATGTAGATATCAGGTATGGAGGGACTCCAGAAACAAATACAAACATGAATGTTTTAGATTACTTTTACAGTTGAAATGTTGTGCTTTGCTTTGAAACTGCACTGGTGATCCTCAAACATTATTCACATCAAGATTTCAGATCTTAGTGAGGTTTTGGGTTTTGGCGGTTTGTTTTGGGGCTTGGGTTTTTTTTTGTTGTTGTCTTCCCTTCCCTGAATTATGAATTAACTCTCTGTTAACATTCTGGCTGGATTTATGTCAAAGTCAAGCCAATGGCCAACAGGTAGAGAAGAAGGCATGCCTTAAGATGTTTCCAAATTTACAATACGTACATTTTTAACTGCCTGTTGAAATTAACATGAAGGCTTGAACTAGTCACCAAATCAACAGTTCTATTTAGTCGAGCCTTTTTGTGGATATTTGTGATTGTATCATTTAATACTGTCCATTTTGGTAATTTGCCAAGTGTCTGACTGATCATGTAACTTACTGTTTGAACAATTGACCTGACAGTGATCCATGCTGTGGACTGTGTACTACTCCAGTTCCATTTTGATCGTATATCCATGTTCTCCTGATACTCCCTCTTTTGAGAAATATTGCATTTTTTGAGTTCAAAAGATTTAAGATTGTTTAGTCTTTTGCCTTTTAAGACATCCTTATAGCATGATGAAACTGTACACAGGGGCACCCCAGAGCATAGCATGTTGCTGAAATAACAGGAACACATGCTATTTGTTGTATCACATTGATTAAATGATGATCACATTGCTACGTTACTTTTCAGAAAGCTGATTATTGTTGAGCAAAAATCTAATTTGAACTTCAGACACTGAGAATGTTAAAGAAACTGTACTGTGTGCCTTTGAGAAATTAATCTGAAGTGCAGAGGCAAAATTCAGCAAATATTGGATCAATTTTTACAGACTTTATTGTTGTGGAAAACTATTTGTAGTCATGCTACTGTATAAACTGTCTCGGATGAGTGGATTTGAATGATATCTATAGCTTACCACCCTAATATGGTACCATCAAATAACATGAATTCCCTAAGTACTTAATGTCCAGATCTTACTGCATATGCCTACAAGAGGGGTGGCGTGGGTGTGCATTGTTTTTGCTGGAATAAAATCCCCGAAATGAGACCTAAACATGCAACTACCCTTATTTCTGGGTGCACAAAGAAGAAAATAAAAGAAATCTGAAATATTGCACTCTCATCTGACACACAAGAACTGATCATGTGTGATTTTTCAGCCTTGCAATATGTGGCCATGTAGTTAGTCATTATCTCTTAATTTTATACTTGTATGCATTCTGATCTGTTCTTCCAGGGGCTTGATCTCCTTGAAGATCAGATATTTAAATGATAGTCAGAACAAATATATGTACTTTTATTCCTTGTACCCATGATCTGATAGAAGAGTTATCCTCCCATATTGGTGCCAAGCATACAATTGTTCTAGCAACTACCAGCTGCCTTTTGTCCCCAAAACAATACTAAGAGCTGTTGTCCTGATTCTAAAATATACTTCAGAACAGTACTTTCTCTTCCTCTCTTTCCTTATTCTTGTCCTTTGTTATTATAAATAAGGATTACTTTAGGAGGTGGTTGTGCTTCCTTAGTGAAAGAACATGCTTGCTTGTTCTCACTTGGCTGCTCTGCCTATATTCTGAAGTGGGATTAATTACTCCACACTCAGGACTGTATTAACATGGTGTATATGATTTCTGGACAGGAGCTGACTGATGTCTTGCCAGGCAGTAGCACGGGCATAGAAAGCATGTGATAGTTTGCATCTTCATAAACGCATCAGAGCTGTGTTCACATACCGAGGGCTGCACGGGAATGACGGCATTATTGTGAGGAATGTGTTTGTGCCAGGGCTGAGGGTGTGCAGGATGTGTGTCCTGAAGATGAGGAAATGTTCCTCAAACTGGTTCAATGTGAGACTTGTCTCACTGAAAAGTATTGTTGAACTGAAGGTTCCAGAGGTCACGTTGCTGCTTGTCATGATATTTTGGAATTTGAAGGAGACTATGTGCCTGAAATTGGAATATTTCTGCTCCCAAAACATGTGCTCCTTGAAGCTGGGCAAAGGAAGGTCTCAGGGAATTGTTTCCAATACCATACTGTGGTGTGTAATCTGCCAGTCCTCATTTCATCTCATACCATTAATTTAATGAGCTCCGAACCCTTAATTTTTTTCTTATGTCAGTGCTACAGAGGAGTAAGACAAAATCCCAGGACAGAGATGTTCCTGGTGGTCCATTCGGGGAGCTCTCTTGGGTATCGGAGGGCACCAGAGCTCTCCCTGCTGCAGAACCCTCCTTACCCGCGTGTTTCTCTTACCCCCATCGAAGGGCCACAACCTGGATCGGGTCAAGTAGCGGAGGATTGTTGCTGAATTATTTTCAAATCAGCAAAAGCAAATAAAATTGTATCCCGCTCTAGATCTGAATTTGCTATGTACAGGAAAAACTGAAGACTGTAGGCTAACTATTTTACCACATCAGAAGCGGGAACCACAAAATTTTTATTTTGCAAAAATGTGGCATCTGGGACTCAGCGTGGCACCAAAGGAGTCACATTTCTGAAAGGCCAATGCTGGGCTGGTACGCAGGCCAGATACTGCCGTCTCACTAGCCACTCAAGAAATGGGCTTACCACGCAGCAGCTGGATGTAGCACAAACAGGGCATTCGCTCTCAAGGAGACTTGCATTCCTCAAGAACCTCTTTGAATACAAGTCAAAAAACAGCATTGGAGAAAATCCTTAATCAGCTTCTCCTGTCAAGCAGTCCCCCCAGACAGAAAAATCTTAATTTTGTTTTGGAGATCCATCAGCATTCCTTTCCTACTATGGCATAAAGGTACATTACTAGTGAATTTTAAACCTTGACCTATTTTAGAATAGTATAAAACATTCAAAGCTACATTGTATCGGTATTTCTTCACCTGACTCCAAGCTTTCCTGCTTTGCTTTTTGGTGATTAAACCTCTTTAAATTTATCACCTTCAGACTTTCAAAATTTCATCCCAAAGAGGTAAAATAATATTTTGCATCACTTTTATAACGTAAAATCAAATAGGCTTCAAGTAGAAAAAATAGCCCTGCTTTTCTCTCCATGGAGACTTATACTCCTTTTCCACATTGAATTGCACTGTCCTCTAGTGGATATTTTAAGGAATTGTTTTTGTGTTTGTAAATCTTTCATACTGCTCTAATACAGTAGGTTTAATCTTTATTTTCAAATGAACCGTAAATGTTGTCTGATATAAAAATCTAGAGGATTAGAGTAATATTTCAAAACTGGATAAGAAAAAGTTACATTTGACGTGCAGTCCAAGTTATAATAATATAGACATTTAAAAATGTTTGTATCTGACTTACCAGTTGGAGCAGAAAGATACAGAATGAAGACACAAGTGTATAGCATCTGTGTTTTATTACATTTTATTACATTGTATTGAGAGTTGGAGATAATCTGCTTCTTTCACACTGAAACAAATTTTGTAAACTGAATGAATGAATGAATGAATGAATGAATAATAAAGACCAGTGGAATAATAGGATTAAACACACCTTACTAGATTCAAAGTGAAGAACTATGCATCCATTTTACTCAGTGATTTGGGTTTTTTCTTAGTATTGCTACCTACCTCATAAAAGACATAAGGAACACACTTGTCTGGACACAAGAACGTTTGACTTGTAATCCAGGTAAACTCGGTCATCTCCAAAGGGTTTGGAAAATGTCTTCACCTTTCTGCCTCCGTGTCTGTGTCTCTAAAACAGATGACAAGGAGACTCACTTTCTCCATGTTGTTCTGAAGATTTATTTCTTAATTAAAGCAGTGTGTAGTCTCCAATAACTTGAATGAGAAAAAGTTCCTTGCTTACCTGTAGCTAATTAAATATGTGTTGCTGGGATTCTTTAATCCTGGAAAAGTTGCGTTCATGTAAGTGTATCTTGCCTTGTGAGAAAGCAGCTCTTGCATGTCTCTGTTATGGATCTTTTTGAGGCCAAACTGCAGCATGAATATCTGATTTTAGAAGTGGTGAATATGCTTCTTTTTAATGGGGATTCCCTGGGAGTTGTGCTAAGCATGTCTGAAGATCAGAACGGGAATATGAAAGTCCTAAGTGACAGTGCTCGTAAGGCTTGTGTATGTTTGCAGTACAGGATGTCTAGATCCTCCATGAGCTGGGAATACATCTGCATCTTCAGTGTTTGTGTCCCTGCATCCCACAATGTGAGCTTCCCCACAGTCTTTGATATGTTTGAGTGATTTGAGATATCATCCTTCCACTGGCGTTCATTGTGTTGAAGGAAGGAGAGAAGAAACAAGTGCCTGGCAGTATGTTGCGGGCTTGCTTTTCTTATTTATTTTCTGGCAATTTAATGATTTAATCTGGTAAAAGAATGTGGTCTTGCAGACTAAATTAGACTCCACTGACCAGAAAGATTGCGAGACATGATATATGTTTTAACCTCTAAAAATGTTAGGAACCTCCAGGCAGGAACACGCTTGCCAACAGTATCATGCAAACCTGCTGTCTTCCATGTAGATGGGACCTGTGGCGTCCTGCCGAAAAAAACTTGACAAATATAGTTTGCTTTATACTGTCTGGGTATGCTGATGAAAGAGTTATGATTGGTCAATAAATTAATTGTTAGCTTGAAATTTAAAGGTGTTTGGTTTTGTTTTGTTTTGGTTTGTTTTTTTTTCCTCCAGATTTCTATCAAAGCAAACTGTATGCAATTTCATTGCTACTGTAGCTTTTAATTTGCTGCAGATGTAGTTTTACTGACAGTTGCTGAATAGCTTGTTTTCAACGAAAATAAATGGATTTAGCTTCAGAGCAACAATTTACAGCAAGTCAAAGATTATATTGGTGATTTTATAATAATATTTATAGTTTACTATGTGAGTGTTTGTGCGTCTGTGTGCTCATATAAGGGAAAAGATGCTGCATACAAAGTCACAAGGCGTGCATCTGACACTGCTAATGTTTGGAAAACTGTTTCAAGTCTTTCCTGCTGTCATCAGATGAGGTAATCTGGGGGTTTTTTTGAAAGAGTTTCTCATAAAAAATACACTAGCAGAAACTTTGATTAAAGAGATCTGGATGTTGGCATAACTATGTTTTCAAGCTATCTTTATGTCAGCCATTCCAAAATATTTTGTTAAAACAGGTATTTTAAAACACATACTTAAAAAAAAAGCACGAACTTACACTTATGTTCCAGTATATATTTTCAGTAGTATTCAGAAGAGATCTGTGCTTGTACAACCATGGTCTTGGTGATATGGGGTTTGATTTTCATTGGGCAGTTCTCTGGTTATATTTTTGGCCTCACATCTTTATACATAACTAATATTCATTCTGATCCTTAAAGGCCAAAACTAAGAAAGTGTTTTCACAATGGGTTTACACATTCCCACCTCATCCTGGGTCCTAACAGCACATTAGGGGTTCTTAGGGCCAGTGGTGGTGTGTCTGCAGGGTCAGTCGGATCCAGGAGCGGCTTTGGCATCCGCATGGCTCCGGTGCTGGTACGAGCACAGGAGCGGGGTGTTTGTAGGGAGGGGGGAAGCGAGACAGCTTCTTTGGTGGCTGCCATCCTTCGGTCATCTTCAAATGATTACAAAGCCTCACTCTGAGTTAATTTGTATTCATGTCTGGATTTCTGTTTCGTGTGAGATTCAGAGCTTTACTTCGTATTGAAGTATCTGCCATTGTTCAGTGCTATGGTGCATGGTTATCCTAAGCCTGTTGTAATTGTTCTGTGGTATTAACAAAGGTGGAAAATGAAAGAAAAATAACAACCTGCAAGTGTCAAGTTTGTGTCCTCTCTCTTTTTGTGTACGGAATTTGTGGTGTTAGCACAGACTCTGAAGGTCAGCAGACTGGAATGCAGAGGCTGCAGACAGTGAGACGTCCTGTGTATAGATTTATAAATGGGCTGTAGGAAAGGTGGAATGGTTTATAGGTGCTGCCTGTATTAATCTTTAAGTGTATGGTGATCAGATGTCAATGTGCATTTGTTAAGGCTAATAATGTTTTAGAGAAAAAAAGAAAAATAATAAAAAAGAAGAAAATAGAGTAAATGCACATACATGATACCTGGTTTTTAGAGCACAGGCAGGTATGATAAAGCTGCTTCTACTGTACATAAAATGCCGTTAGTGTGTGGAACCTGGTAGCTTTGTGGATTATGTCACTGATGTGATACAATTCTCACGGTAATATCCTAGCACCATTACTTCAGTTAGTATACAATTACACTTATTTGGGGTGGGGTATTTTTGGTGCCAAACATTCAAAGCAGAATTGCAGGCTTTGTCAAGGTTCACTTTAAAAAAAGACTCACTATAAATTAAAACTTAGTTTTATTAATAAAGCAAGATTTTATATGGATATAGCAATACATAGATATATTTAATTTCTCATATAGAGAACATGCTCTCTGTGTGTCTGCATATATGTTCATATAGTAGTTAGGAGCTATGGGATTAATGGATATTCCAGTATTTGCAAAGATTCAATACCATATCTAGCATGAAGACAGTGATAACTCAGCACTTGCTTAATTCCTATCACTTTTGCTCCCCAGCATTGGTGCTTAGACCTGGCAGACTGCGAGCTGTTCCCACTACTGATGGTGATGTCTTCATACTGTTGTGGGTTCCCTTATTTCTCCAGAGGAGCCCATAACCAGTTGAGAGTGCATTTGATGGTGACTTCACATCTATCAGTTGTATTGGTGAATGGAAAGAACCTAATCTGTGGATATACTGGTGTCTTTAGTTTCCATAATGAAGTTGCTGAAATACAGAATGAGTTTATAAGGTATGCTGTAGGGTACAAGTGGTTATTAGAATAATAATGCTATCAAGTCACCTGTCTTGTATGTAAACAGTTTGCCCTCTCCTTAATATGTCTAATAGTCCATATGCATTAGATACTGAGCATGTTAATATGTAATAGTTCTGGTATACAACGGGAGGTTTATTTTTCTTATAGACTTAAATAATACAGAGACTGTGCATTCCCTGTGCACATGAAATACTGAAAACCTTTTCATCCATCTACTGGGTATGAATGTTAAAGTTCTTTCAACTGGAAATGCAAGATCTAGTCAGGCTAAAGAAGCATATATAAACAATGTTCACAAATTTCAGCGGGGTTAAAGTGAATCTCAGCATCATTTGGACTGATCTTTTGGCTTATTTGGAAGATTACAATAAAACCCAAGACTGAATTCTCTACCCGATTCAGTTTCTTATTGATTGAATCCTTTTAGACTCCTCTCTAACTTAACAGTGTATTTTTATTAAAGCCAAGCATACAAACATCAATTATCCAAGCTGCATCTAATTTCCTTCAATGTTTTGTTGTTTGTTTTTTTTTTTTTTTTCTTTTGCTGCCAATGGATTAGAAAACCTGATTAGAATTCATCTTGAAAGCTGAAAAGCAGATCCTTAAATGAGAATGTCTGCATTAGGAATTAAAATATCTGTACTGGGCATAAAATCCTCCTCCTTATCTCTAATAATGTAAACACACTTGGTTAAGTTGATCTGTCACATGCTTGATGCAATGTCCCTGAATTAGGAGTATGTATTAGAAAGGGAGGAATGGTGTCTGTGTCTTCTCCCACTGTTAGAATACATCACTAGTATATTTTAACATCAAAGTGCTTCGCATAAATATCTCTCTACCATAAGAGTTAACGTGATAAGAGTTTGAAGGGCTCGATTTTTTCTTTGCATGTTTTTACCTCCTAACACCAAAAATGTTTTCATGTGCACAAGCAGTAGGAGCAAGGCAGAGAAGGGGTCTTACAAGGTTTCTCTGTTAGTAGATTCTGCAGAGTTAAGGATTTTGTAGCAACACAAAGGTGGAGTGAATAATTGCAATGATATCACCAACTTAATATCCAGAAAACCCTAAACTGGTATATTCATGCATTTATCATGACATTAAAGTGTTGGTCCATGTCTAAACTATAAGAAAGAGTTATAAAATCAATTAAACTGTATGTTCTGATTTGACAGGATTATTAATTTCCTTCTGATACCTAATGTGAACTGCCTGTGATGAGGAAGCCATGCCATGAGCCATATGCAGGCTGTTACAGTGCAGGCTTTAGGAACCAAAGCAGTTGGTGTCATGTACCAAATCACCGTACCTAATTTCAGTGGGAGAAATTTGGATATCGGGATTTTTAAGGGAGCTTTTTAATAATTATTGCTCTATTTATATAGCATTAGAAATGTTTCATGCTTTGAAAAGGCACACAAGAATTCTGTTTATAGTACCAGGATGCCCAGAAGAGTGAGCAAATCTTAATTGGAGGACTCCACTGCAAATAGTAAGAGGAGACAAGTAGCAGGGGCAGGCGGCATCCTAGCACATCAGCACTGGAAAACTAGATGAAGGAGTTGGTGCCTAATAAACTTGAGAGGAGAAAATGGGGCCATGTCCCATATGGTCAGATGGGAACTGTTCTGATCGCTTTTGGGTGGCATCGTGAAAAGTCTCAGACCTGGAAGGAGCATCAGGTGGTGAGAGAGATGTCAATGACAAATCTTTGTTTTATGACTGTTGTGCTAGCACTGGAGTTCGATAGTGCAATATATACACTGCGTATGCTTCTAGTAGGGGATGTTTTTGCAATCTAGGGTACTGCTTAAGGAGTGAGATGATTTCCTGGGGGAAGTAAAGTATTTGTTGAGATTACTTTTTTTCCCTTTTTTATTGCCGCATTGTGGATGGCCATATTACTAACAGTGGTGAGCTTTCAATCTGGGTGTGTGACTGCACATCACAGGAGTTAATTGTCACGTTTTGTCTGCAGAGAAATATTAAACCTGATTGTGCAGATCTATAAATGCGCATGACTGCAGGGAATTTTCTTGGTGCTGATATGAGTCTGGCTACCTGGAGGTGGGCAAAGTGCATCTGTTCATCTTGTGCAATGAGTTAAGCGTAATGTGCAGTTGACATCACGCGCAAGTGAAATTCAGTGATATTTCATTCCTTCAAACCTAATCCCCTCTTTATCTTATCTTTTGAGTCAACATGATTGAGGCAAAGCTTGTTTGTGACACCCAGTGGATCTTGTAGAGTACCCCAAATGTTGTGGATTAGCCCCACTGTGGAATGAGAAACAGGGTAGCTGCATCTGCATGGTGTCCCCCTTGACTCACTAGGCCATGGTGGGAAGCCTGGTATACGAACTTGGGTTCAATATTATCCTACCTTACCAAGTGGAAAGAAACCATGCTAGTATCTTGTATGTATTAATGTCTTGTATGTTGTGAGGAGTAATTTAATTGTGGATTGGGTGCAGGAATATCAGTTTCCAGTAACTGATGAATAGCAGTTTTTTGAGGTTATTAGTTAACCTGTTGTAATGAGTGTTCTTCATTACATGTCTCTCCTTGTTTATTAGAAGGGATTTTTACTCCTCTTTATTAAGTCAGGGCAAGTATATTACCTTTCTCTCTGTAGTACTAATGATAAAGTGTGCATCCAGATTGTTTTGCGAAGTGTCCACATGAATATTTTATTGCACATGCATCTGCACATTCATACACTGTGTTTTCTGAGCTCCGACCTCTGATGATTATTAAATAAATTAAAAAAAAAAAATCCAAAATACAGCTTATTTTATCTCTTTTTATTTATACTTATTAGCAGAAATTCCCCTTTTTTGTCTAATAATGTTTATGACATTAATTACCATGCCAGTTTAGACCAAGGCAATTAATCACCGCTACGCACTACAGAAACAATAGACTCAGAATCCAGTTTTTTCAGTACAGAGGTGAAGCTTGTACCTTCCAAAAATGAGAATCTGCCTGACAAAGGGGAATTTGTACCCTGGTTTGGATCTCTTACCTGTGTTTATTTAAAAACAAAACCAAATAAAAACCCTCGCCTATTTCCTACTCTGTTTTTTTCCTACAGGTTGAAGCAATACTTGTAAACATATTTGGTGGGATCGTGAACTGTGCCATTATAGCCAATGGTATTACCAAAGCCTGCCGAGAGCTCGAGCTGAAGGTACCTCTGGTGGTCAGACTGGAAGGTGAGTGCTGATGGTTTCAGACAAAAATCGTCCCTCAGGGGCACAGTAATCCACTCTGGCTTTCTTTGACCTCTAAGATACAAACAGATTAGTCCCACACAATAAGAATATGTTCAATTCTTCATCCATAGTATGACCTGAAGTCAATAAACTCTTTCCTTACATATTTCTGTATTCCTGGTCCGTGGTAGTACTTGAAGCAATGAAATTTTGCAATGAAAGCATTATGGTTTTGCCTGTAAGATTTGCAATGCAAGTAGGAATTATTTTGATGCAAGTTTCTGTTTACTGGAAAGTATTTCTTTTTCAAATGACTTTTTTACTGAATGCAATTCCATTATTGCTAAACCTGCAGCAACATAAAATTCTCTTAAATTTACTCCAATACCATAATTAAAAGAAATATGTTAGAAACAGTTTTTGTAAGAGAGAGATTACTGTAACACGTTCTTCTCCCCAAATACCGAATCCAGCTAACATTCATTAAAAAGCAGAAGATTTGGTAATAGTAAGGAATATTTTTTTTAATGCATCTAGCCCTGTTAAACTGAAAACAAAAACGTAATAGAGAGGTAAGGAAGAGAGCTTTTTTGGCAGTTACTGGCTTTATTATAATGGCAGTGGATATGGAGTTCTGTCTGCTAATAAGTACCCTGAAGGAAGAGGGCAGACTATTCTTCTGACATTGAATGAAAAAGTGCTTTGATCGAAATCAGCACACAAGCCTGGTAAGCTGAAAACATTTCTTTTTGCTAATTATGTTTGGAAAATTGGGGGTTTTCCTTAAGGCCTGTTCCTCAAAAACATCAATATTCATGTTTGGGTGTGCATAAAGAGCATAAAATATCCTGTTGCTCAGCATTGGTGATGAAAGGAGGAAGTGTATCCCTTTATGTATCTGAGATATTAAACAAAGATATTTTTTAACACTATGAAAGAGGGGGAAGGAAAAAAAGTTCTGAATACACCAGACTTTTTACTTTTCAGAAAATAAATTCACCAGTACTCATAAAGGTGCAGATTACCTGTGAAGCCCTTTGGTTAGGGGGATACTTGTTTTGCCTTTCACAAGAAAGCAAAGTTTTCGCACCCCTCATTCTCATGCAACATTACACATGATACGTAGTTCACTTCAGGGGAGACCACAGCCTGTGACATGCAATTTCATCCTGTAAAAGGTCTGTTGTGCATCTCACTGCAGGGTTCGAATGCTTCCCAGAGTGCATTCTTGGTTTAATGTGGGTAGACTTTTGCTGTGGTAAGCGCAGGAAAATTTAAATACTCTAAAATGGATTTTTATAAACAAATTGTGGAAATTTTCTTTGGATGATGCAGCACCACTAACACCTTGAGAGTAAGTAGGTAGTTTAATATGGATGAAGGAGAGACTGATGGATGTTGGTTAGAAGTAGGAATGTTTCATAATATAAAATCTCATTTTTTATCAGCTCTAGGCAATGTTTAGCTTTTCGTCATAGCAAAAAACTTTTCCTGTCTGTCATAGCTGGGAAAAAGTTTATCTGTCAGACCTGCAAGACTTCTCATCTATTGTAGCTGTGAAGTTATTGGAGAAGCCGTTTGTTTTCCTTATGAACGATGTAGTTGCAAGTTGTTTCTATTGCAATATTTGAAACTGGTATAAGAGAAACAAGAAAATCAACTTGCTCATTTTAAACTGCGGTCTGCTACATCTGCCACTGGGTTTTCTTGACCTTTCTCCAGTACTTGGGATATGTCCATGATTGTACACAAGTAAGGGTGAATTATTTTTTTCAATGTGACTTGCGGAGGATTGCAAGAGGCAAATCAGTCCCTGGGCTGAATAAGGAGAAACCCAGTGCTCCAGCGCCATAGAGTTTGTCTGGAAGAGAAGGGGTGGAGCAGGAGTGCTTCTGCCTGGGGGTTGCAGAAAGCCCGGCAGAGGTGGCTGCATGGTGCCTGCTCCTCTTGTGCCTGGGACCTTTCTGAGTCGTGTGCTGCTTCATCCACAGAGACTGAAGCTGAATCTTCAGAATGCTGAACACAGATTTTAATGTGAACTTCTTCTGTTGACCATCTTCCCTTGACTGCTCACTCTTTACTAGGTTTGTAACAACGCTTCTCCTGGACTAGTTGCTAACTCCAGAGACAGTGATACCACATTTTCTTTAGGAAACTGTCCCAGAATAATATCGCAAACTCCCACTTTTGAATAATATTTATCTCAAAAGTTTTTTAATGTCTTCTGTCATTCTTCATGTTACCCATTAGTTCATCCTATAATGAAGAGCTATGATGTTTACAACCTTCAGATGTTGTACTTAGAAACTGTTAGCTTGTAACTCCAGGTTTCTCTGCCTCCTTAATCACCGAATCAAGCAATAAATATATATTTGGTTCTTTTAATCTTTCTTCAGAAATCAATCCCTCTGGATCCTTAATCATCTTTGTTGTTGTTCTTTGAATTCACACCAGGTTATCTAAACATATAAGAATCTTTTAATTAATAATGAGTACACTGGAAATAATAAGGCCACCCAAGACTTTTTAGAACATCAGTGATAACATTTTACATTTCAGAAGGAGTAAAAGGGACAAGCACTTTTTTGATTTTCCATTTTGAACATTTTTCCAACAGAAGGTTCATGATTATTCCCATAAATCTAACAGATTTGTGACCTGCACTTTAAAGACTCTTTGCCCGCATGCACTGCACAAATGTCTTGATGACTAGAGTTTTAATCAGTCAAATCTGTCTTGATTTAGCAGGATTCTGCGGACAAATCTTTGTTCTCAGATGTATAATAATTACAAGCTGTTTTACCAGTGGATAAAGAAAGGATTACTCTCCTCTTTGAAAATGGTAACTTTATAATTACGTGTATTTACTTGCCTTATCGGTAAAGAACTCACCAGCTGAGATGCAGGATTATTGTTGTTAAGAGGCTCATGGACAAATGAAGAAACCACATATTCCAAATTTTATCTTTTTACAGATGTAGAAAACTAACTTCCACTGATTTTATGCAAGGCTTTTTCTAATTTAAAATATAATGCACTTCTATGAAGTTTTGTGAAAGCCAACCAGGAATGCTCAATAGAAGTCAAACCTTGTTTCCTATTTCTGTAGCTCAGAGTTAGATGAGAAGAGGAAAGAATAAAAAAGAATTATGAAGTAGATGTCCTCTTCCTATGCTGGAAATTTTGCATTCTCTCTCTTTCAACAAAAAAGTTTCCCCTTTTCCAGTCAGTGGGAGCTTCATCAGAATGCCACGACTTCTCAAATATGATGGATAGTGGCTTGGCCACTTCATCCGCCAGTTCCCTCAGGACCTGTGGATGCATCTCATCAGGTCCTGTGGACTTGTGCACCTTCAGGTTCCGTAGATAGTCTCAGATCTGATCTTCTCCTACGGTGGGCGGTTCTTCATTCTCCCAGTCCCCACTTTTGCCTTCTGCATCTTGAGCAGTGTGGCTGGAGCCCTTGCTAGTGAAGACAAATTCAAATGTCTGAAAACAAAATTTTCTGTTATATTTTTCAGCCATGCGATTCATGACCTTCTGTGTTCTTCAGATTCTCATTATTTTTTTTAATATATTCAGAAATCTTTTACACACAAGTGAAATTTTGCTCCAGCATGTGTATCTTGCTCACAAATGTGGTTATGTATGTCTGTGAATTTTAGTATCCTAAATTGCCTATCATGAGAGAAGAATGGGGTATTGCAAAGTCACACTTAGAACTTTTATTCATATGAACCTTTTCAGACATTTTGGGTTTAAACATTCAGCACAAATTTAAATGTATCTTTCCCAGTTAAGGAGTAAACATGAGGCAGAGGAAAAGATTAAAATACTCTTTAGGAAAAGTATAAGTTAAAAAAGGGCAAATGGGATGGATAGAATAGAAAGGGTTTAAATTTCTCTTGCAAGTAGGCAGTGAAGGTTGAGTTATTCTTGACTGCAGAGCCAACATCTGTGAGATGTGTAAGTCACCAAAACTTCACAGGTTCTCTAGCTAAAGATCATTAAAGCTTATCATTAGCCAAACCTCAAATCAAATGTTGTTGACTGAAGGTTAGCTAGTGATGAATTTCAAACCTTGTGCTCTATTCTCCAATACCTCTGTCTCTGAGACCTTAGAGGCTATGAGTTCCCAGCTTGTGGACTAGCAGAAATGACATAACCTGGATCCGTGCTAGGGGGGAAATTTGGCTTTTTCTACACTCCTCAGTGTAACATATCAAAGCTGAAGCACTGCTGTTGATAATAGTATAACATGGTTACAGTGTGTTCATGTCAATAATTTTCAGACATGCTGCATATTGTGAAATATTTTGTCATAGCAGAATGATTTGGGTAGATCAGATTATTTATTTTTGTTAAACTTCTAATTGTTAGGATATACCAAATGTATATAACTGTGTCTTCTCCCTTTATATCGTATTTACCTGAAAAGATAGAAATGGCATTGCAGAATCTTGCATCCTCTCCAGGCATCAACATTAAACAGTGGCAATTTAACCTGTTCCCAATGATTTTATGACAGTGTAAGTGAATAAATAAACATTTTCAAAATCCTGTTGGAGTATGATTGGGATTGTTTTCATTCAATTTACAGTCCTCTTGACTCATTTGTGACAATGTATGCTAGTATGATCTTACACTTTATGGAACCATGCTTAGATAGAATATATTGTTATGATTTTTAGGTAATGAGTTGAATAGATTTGCTTTGCTAGTGATAGCAGAGATTTCAAAGCAACAGAAGTGTAGATGTGAGAGAGATTGCTTGTACACAGACAGAGATTGTTTCAGAACGAGGATATTTAGATTAAAAAGCCTGAGGTATATGCTGATAAAATTACATTCTTTCTATTTTTCCATGGAGTGTCATTGACAGTAATATGTGTCAGAAGGAAAAAACTTCTTTTTCTCATTAGAAAGCCATTCCCTTAATAGAGTCCATTTAAAAAAAAAAAAAAGAAAAAAACCCCAACACAACCAAATAAATGAACAACAATAAAAGACAACCCAGCAACAATAACAAAAGCCCTAATAATCTTCAGTCCTATGAATTTCCAGTTTCTCAGTTGGCTATAGTGTAGGTGAAGGGCAGGTTATTTTGATAGCCGGTGTATGGGATTCTGTTTACAGTTCTCTGACACCATCCAGTGGCAGGAGGTTAATGCTAGAATAGTGGGATTATTTATTTGTTTATTTTAACATCTGCTGCAATAAGATGATACCCTTTGTAGATTCTTAAATGTTTCCAGTGTTTTCTGAACGTTTAATTTTAAAACTCTTACTTCTGCTTTCAGCAGGATCTCATTATAATTTCCGTATTCTCCATATATCTAAAAAACTTAACACAATGGAAGAAAAAGCTAACATAAAAAAAAAAAGAAAATGACAGAAAAGGACATGCTTGCTGAAAAATATGTTTACTTGTATGGACTGCCTATAAAACAGTATTTTATTGGATAAATACTGCCTATAAAACAGTATTTTATTGGATAAATATGAAGTGTACCCTTACTCTTTTGACTGCATTGAGAATTTTTTCAGCTTTCATATTTTCATTTGCCTGCATTAACACCCCCCTCCCTCCTTAGTGAACTGTGTTTTGTATTGATTTTGTAATGCATGTTAGACAAGTGGTGTGTAGAGAAGTCACTGCAGTGCAGAATAGATCCAATGTGTTGTTCCCACTCTGACCTGTTAGTAAATTAATATTGGCCCCTTAGTGAAGAGCTGAAGTTGGTTTTAAAAATGTGGCTATCACAAACACCAAAATATTTTTCTCTGTGGGAAAATTTCCATCTTTCCATTTTTTTCTGCTCACAAAACTTTGTCTTGTAGAATCCTATTTGAGACATCAGTACAATCTTGACTGTTTTAAATGTTTATCACACTTGTATCTAAATAATAGATAAAACCTTCAAGACTTGATGGGAATCACTATACAAATGTGTGGAACTTAACAGAGAAGGGAAGTTTTATATTGCCTTCCGACTTCCCTGTACAGTTCTGTACTGGAAATTAGCAGCCTCCACATAACATTACATAGGATGGTTGAAAAAAAAAATCAACTATTATGTTCTTTTTTGCCGATAATATTCTTTTTTCTGTCAGAGGGGTCCTGGATGTTACTATGCAACCAAATCCCCCTTCTGTCAGAGATTTCAGACGTCTTTGACCTTCCTACACAAGTCCTATGGTGTGTCCTCTGCATATCGATGGGAAGCATGACCTCTTCTGCCAGTCCTTTTAAACAGCTAGCAGATGGGGACCCACATTCCTCTTCCAGACACCTGCCTCTCCTATCATAAAGTGCTGGGGCCTGCTGTGACAGAGATGTCTTTGGTCTCTTTCAGTGCTGGGAGTGGGAATCCTGACTTCAGCATGCTGATGAAACAGACTTTTGAATTTCTCTAATTCTGCTGTACAATTGCAGACGTTTTATAAAGTCTGCCAAAAAAACAGAATCACCGTTTACAATGAGCATTTTGGAAGTTGCACAGTAAAGAGTATGCTCCTTGCTTGGTTAAATAATTAAGCATATAATTAGTGTATAGATCCAAATATAATTAAAATTCATTTTGCTAGGTTGGGATGGGGGGGGGAATCGGAAGAGTAAGAGTGGGTAAGCTCGTGGGTTGAGATAAAGACAGTTTAATAGGTAGGGCAAAAGCTGAGCACGCGAGCACAGCAGCACAAGGAATTCCTTCACCCCATCCCACGGGCAGGCAGGGGCTCAGCCATCCCCAGGACGGCTGGGCTCCATCACGCGTAACGGAGCCTTGGACAGACAGACACCGTCGCTCCGAACGTCCCCCCTTCATCCTTCTTCCCCCAGATCTATAGGCTGAGCAGGAGGCCGTATGGTCTGGGATGTCCCGGGGGTCAGTTGGGGTCAGATGTCCTGGCTGTGCCCCCTCCCAACTCTTTGTGCCCCTCCAGCCTCCTCGCTGGTGGGGTGAGGAGCAGAAAAGGCCTTGGCTCTGTACCAGCACTGCTAGGTGATAATGAAAACATCTCCAAAAGCATACTCAAGAGCAGCTCGAAACCAGTTAGATTTTCAGGATTACCCAAAACTTTGTCTTTCAATAGCACATTTTGCAGCTTGAAGTTAACATGAGTAAATTTGAGTTACTGTTGATTTGCTGGCTGCTGATTAGCTGTAGCTGACTCGTTAATAAGTGCGTTAAATCTTCCATGTGTCTTAAAGGCCTGATTTGTGGTCCATTATCCACTGCTCTTGCTGGATATCTCTACTGACTCTGGTGAATGTTGGATTGACCCTCTAATCTTCACAAAGCCCCTCTTGTGGACACAAGTGCTATTATCAGATTGCATTGTCTGTCAAAATTGTCATTAAGAGTTCCTTCTTCTCAGCTCAGTCTCAACCACTCATTGAATCTATTGTTAAACTGAAATGATGTGTAGTTTGAAGGATTAGCTGCTTTTATAGAGATTTAATAGAAGATGCTCATTTATTCATTAATATTAATTACTAATTATAGTCAGTATTCTTTTTTAGGAACAAATGTTCATGAAGCCCAGCGTATTCTGAATGAAAGTGGACTCCCCATCACATCTGCAAATGACCTTGAGGATGCAGCAAAGAAGGCAGTGGCCAGTGTGGCCAAAAAATAACAGCTTGAAGATTATTCTCATGGAATGTGTGTGTGTTTCACGAGAAAGCATTCCTGTTGTTATTTCGGAGAGGATTAGTGGAGGTTTTTAAAGCAGTCATCAGTGTTGGTGGACTTAATCTGTGATTCATGGCAGACTCAGTCCATAGGCTTACAAGCTAGGATTCAGAAATTCTGCAGATATGTTCTTGAGAAGTGTGTGTGTCTTCATTTGATTTTGGTAATTTTATTACTCAGAATTGTAATAAGTAATGCTTCACTTCATAAAGCTGTTTTTCTTCTTTCCTTCCAAAACCATCACTGATAAACTCATAAGACACAATAATTAATAATTGCCTTCTTTCAACAGGATTGTTCTTTAATCAAACACATGTAGTTCACCTATTTCACAGTCTTTTCATTCATTTTTTTTATATTGTAAACAGTCGGCAAACTAATTATAGGTTTTATATTTTTTATGGACTTTTACAAGAATGTAAAAAATTGTGCTTATAATATCTATTTTTATTCAAATGAATAATGTTTATTTTCTGTTCTAGAAATCACACATTTTGCCTTAAGATTATTTTCTTTTGTAGATGCCAAAGTATACCTCACAACAGGAAAAAGGATTGAATGGTTGGTAGTGAAAGCACCTTCCATTCTTATACTGTGCCTATAAGCTGGTGAAATGTGATACATTTTATTTTCTATTTTTTAGAAATGAGGTGCAGTATTTCTAGGTGTAACAGTGCCATTCAGAGAGCTCTAGGATGTGTCTGCCAGTAAGAAAATGGCTGCTAACTTTTTAAAATAACCTCTTTCATAAGTATGTCACTGCTGTGAGGTTTTAAAATAAGATGAGAACCTGAAGCAGTTTTCTGTCAGGAGCATGGAGTATTCTTCAATTGATTTAACTTCCAAAACCCATTTCTGATTTATTGAGAATAAAACACAAATGAACTTTCCCATTTTTAAAGTATTTGATTTCTCAGGCATCAGTAAAAGTATGTACAAGAAAAAAAAAAATAAGTTCCAGTACTCAGATATTGACTGAGATTTATTTTGATTATATATTCTTTTGTAACAGTCAAAATTCAAGCTGTTAGTTACACAAATCATTCATGCAGGGAACAGAAGGCAATACCAAATGTCTTGTGTAACTAAAGAATTCGGTACAATCTCACTCAGCGCAGGAATTACATACTGAAAATCATCAATAAATTTGAACAGTGAACAAATAAGTGTATATTATGATCTGGTCTTGTAAATGGGCAGAGAGGTAAAAATTTGTCTAATAAATTCTTAATTGTGATCTTTGAGTAGCTCTAATCAATACCATGTTCTTCTTAGAAAAATGTAAATAAATTTTTCTTGACATTTCCATTAAAACTGTTTCATTCAAAATAAATTATCTGCACTAATCTCTGGCTCTTGGCACAAATAGTATAGATAGGTTGCTGTCATCAATTACTGTAGGTTTTTTCTTCCCCATTCCTTTCTCTACATATTGCTCAAGGAAAAAATGTATGACCGTTAGAATAGCAATAAATACACAACTAGGTATGTACTTATTGACTGAATGAAGAAGGGTGTCGTTAGCAGTTCTCGTAAAGGTGCATAGAAGCACACTGCTTTGAAGGAAGAAATGTTTACCTCACCACAATAAATAAGAGTCACACTCTATTTTATATATTTTAATACTGGAAAAAGAAGCAGTCTGTGAAAGAACTGTTTATGCAATGTTGTTGCATACTGTGTATCGAACTTCTAGTCTCAAAACCATTCATTGTGTGTGTACATGATTATTATTCTGCAGAGATGAACAGTATGTACACCGTTTCATCAAATAAATGTAAAAACTAACACATTTAATGAATTAGTCCTTTCTATAAAATAGAACATTGTTTAATTTGTCTGTTGTATTCTGTGTTCTTCCATTCAGCATTTTGTTACAGATGGGTGAAATCAAATGCATAGGAGTTTAGTTTCATTTGGGTAGTATCAGTATACTCTTACATATGTGATTTTTATGTAAAAAAAAATAGGTCTTTTTATCTCTATATATATCTTTTCTTATACATTGGCTAGTAACAGTACGTACAAGATTTATTCCTCTTACAGCATATACAGAACAGTATAATTTTTAATTTTCAGATGTCATATGGAAAATGTCATAAGCTCTGGGTTTGTATTTTTGAACATTCTGTGTCTCACTTGTGCCATGACACTGTTCGCTCTGTAACCAGAGGTTCTCTTCCTATGTTCAGCTTGCTTGGAGTGGCGATGTGGACCGGTTTCTTTTATTTGCATGGATCATTTCTCTGTGTATGGAAACGTGTAAGGTTAGTTCTGGTCCCCCTTGGAAAGGCATTTTAGTTACATTTCCTGTGATTTTTAGCTGTTATAAATTGCAAGTAAGCTCAGTGCCTGGAAGGGATGCTTTTGTCTTTGCTCAAGCATGCAGAGTCGCAACCTGGCAAGAGTGCAGTTTGCTGTCCTTCAGCAGCTGCCTACCTTACTGCTGCCCCCCACCTCCGTGGGGCTGAATGCAGGCTTCGCTCCAGCCAGCCTGTTAGAGCTTAAACCCAAAAGGTACATACACGAGAATCACCCCTCCTGCAGAAACCGAACAGCAGTGTCAGCAGTGGGTAAGTTCCAGTTAATTCCCTTTGTGAAAATTTTAAATGAGATTTAGTTAGAATTTAAAGCCTGACATTTCAGCCTGTATTAATCATAGAATGGTTTGGGTTGGAAGGGACCTTAAAGATTGTCTAGTCCCAACCCCCCTGCCCCGGGCAGGGCCCCCTTCCCCCAGCCCAGGGGGCTCCCAGCCCCGTCCAACCTGGCCTTGAACCCTTCCAGGGAGGGGGCAGCCACAGCTGCTCTGGGCACCCTGGGCCAGTGCCTCCCCCCACACACAGGGAAGGATTTCTTCTTTATATCTAATCTAAATCTCCCCTCTTTCAGTTTCAAACCATTACCCCTCATCCTATCCCCACACCCCCCCGAGAGAGTCCCTCCCCACCTTCCCTGCCCCCCCTTTAAGCCCTGGGAGGCCGCTCGAAGGGCTCCCCGGACCCTTCTCTTCTCCAGGCTGAACCCCCCCAACTCTCTCAGCCCGGCCCCCCAGGGGAGCTGCTCCAGCCCCCCCAGCATCTCCGTGGCCTCCTCTGGCCCCGCTCGAGCAGCTCCGGGTCCTTCTGCTGTTGGAGACCCCCGAGCTGGCCCCAGCACTGCAGATGGAGTCTCATGCGAGTAGAGCAGAGGGGGAGAATCCCCCCCCTCGACCTGCTGGCCACACTTCCCTTGATGCAGCCCAGGACATGGTTGCCTTTCTGGGCTGCAAATGCGCTTTGCTGGGTCAAGTTGAGCTTCTTGTCAACCGAAGTCCTCCTCTGCAGGGCTGCTCTCCATCCACTCCTCGCCCAGCCTGGATTTGTGCTTCAGATTGCCCTGATTGTGCAGGACCTTGTACTTGGCCTTGTTGATCTTTATGAGGTTTGCCCGGGCCCACCTCTCCGGCCTGTCCAGGTCCCTCGGGATGGCATCCCTGCCCTCCAGCCTGTCGATCGCAGCACACAGCTCGGGGTCATCAGTGAACTTGCTGAGGGTGTGCTTGATCCCACTGTCCCTGTCACCAACACAGATGTTAAACAGCTCTAGTCCCAACACTGACCCCTGAGGAACACCACTCGTCACTGCTCCCCACTTGGACATCAAGCCATTGACCACAACTCTTTGAGTGTGACCATCCAGCCAATTCCTTATCCACTGAGCGGTCCATCCTTCAAATCCATGTCTCCCCAATTTAGAGACAAGGATGTTGTGCAGAGCAGTGTCAAATGCTTTGCACAAGTCCAGGTAGACAGCAATAAAGCTCTGTGGGATTAGGCAATTACAAGGCAAGACAGGAGGAAACTGTTAATGCTGAGATTGTGTTACATCTTTAACAAGATACCTTTAAATTCCCACAGTGAAAGTATAACAGCTGGGAGCTCTGGAGTAATGTCCTTAACGTGCATTTACTATCCTATTTGTCAGACCTGTTCTTCCCTACATCCAGAAAAGCAGCTGGTATCATGCAAAATTGCTGTGATTGGAACAGAATGTCAGTGCAAATCAGTCACCAGATGAGATCCCAAGCAGGGCCATCCCTTCGCAGCGGAGGCTGCTTCCCCAGTCAGGAGCAGTGCTGTGCTGCTTACCTTGCCCGCCAAGGTGAGCCTTGCCTGGTGACCTTGGGAATTTTCAGATTTGCGCACCTACAATAACCTCTGGTTATTACATGTCAGACTGGCCCAGATGGTTCCCTTGTGCTGAGAGCTGAGCACAGCACTAGTTGAGTGTACTGTGAGTGGACCAAAACACAGGTCTGAGCAGCCTCACTGGGCTAGAAGAGCTGGGAAGTCTGTGTGCACAAGGCTAGGTGCTGGTAGAACCACCTGTATAAAAAAAGCTGTCAACTTAGTTACAGAGATCCAAAAACCTTCTCGGCTTAGTGCTTTATTACATGACATGTAAAATGCTAATACTAGATGCTGCTGTAAGCCTCTGAACTGATTGCAAGATTTCATGCCTTGCTTTTCTTTCTGCTGCCTTTCAGGAAATTGGAGTTTCTTTTGAAGTCAAGGTCAGCTCTAGCAAGGGGCAAGTAGGGGAAAGCAGGTCACTGCACGTTTTGATTTATGATCTCAGATTCTTTCCCCTTCCTCTACTAAACTTCCTAGGTTTATTTCCCCACTTTTCCACCCACATATCTCACTCCCTGTGCTTCCTCGCTACTTGTGGTGTCATCCTCAAAACTGGCAGAGTCCACCCTGCTGGGTTTTGCTGGGTTTGAATGTTTGGGCCGGCTGGTTGGGAGCTGGATGCGCTGCCTGGGAACAGGGTGTGCTCTGGTCAGCCCATCTGCCAGCCCCAGCCTAACACCGTGCTACCAGCAGGCATCAGTGACTGGGAGTGGCTGGTGTCTGCCAGCCTAAAAGCCATCCTAGAGTCCTCTTGATGCCTCTTCCCACTCTGTCCATTGCTGTCCTGAAAGGTGAAGACATCGACCTCTTGCCTTCTCCACTCACTTTACAACAGGAATAAACACAGGAGTAGAAATGGGCTGAGGAGCAGTATAACTTGTCTGTTTGCATGCTGGGCTCTGAAATGGGGCTGTGTTTCAGAAAAGCTGCAGACAGGTATGTTCATAAGACGATTGAAAAGCATGCAAAAGCTTGACATGGATGTAAGGGGCTTCTTTAAAGAGAAAACTACTCTTTTTCAAGGAGAAATAATCTTCCTCAAGTCCAGTGTGGACAGGACAAGCAGTGAGCAGCTTTGACTGTGGTAAGGAACATTTAGGTCAGACTTGTCATGAGGTAATCCAAGGAACAGGCTGTGAAATCATCAATGGGTGTTTTTTAGAGTTAGATGAACATCCCTCAGGGATGGCTTAAGAAGAGTTGATTTTTGCCTCGGGGCAGAGGGATGGATGAGGTGACCTTCCAGCCTGATCTGATAGGATTTAATGCTTGTTGGTACGGTTTTGTTTTCTCATTCTCTTCCTAACTTGTAGGTACAGAGAGGAAAAAGGAGGACAAATCTGATGGATTCTTGAAAGAAACTGTTTTTAATTTAGTCACCAAGAATGATCTGCAGCTGCCAGGGAAATGAAAAGCAGATTATGCAAACTCAAGGCTTTCCCTAACAATGGGAGCAGTGTTACTGCAATGCATAAAAGGCTGAGCAGAGAATTAGGGGTATCTATCAACTTTAATATGTTTAATTTAAAAAGGAACAGGTTGCACCAACAATTTTTTTTCTACTTAATGAGGCCCATTCATAAGTAGAATAACAGGATTTGCCTGTCACCCAGAGGAAATCACGGTATGTGTATTTGTACTTTAGTGCAAAACTTGTGTTGATCGCAGAGATTTAAAACTTTTTCCAGCCCAGCTGCAGTCAGTTTGATGTCAGGATCCTTTCATCTGGAGACAGATGCACCCTTGGTAGAATCCTGAACACGTCTGTGTCTTTGTTTAGCCTCACAAAGTATCAGCTAAAGATTAAAAATAAAAGTATACATGGATTATTGCATGTTATTCCTTAGAGATCATAGAATCATAGAGTGGTTTGGGTTGGAAAGGACCTTAAAGATTGTCTAGTTCCAACACCCTGCCACGGGCAGGGCCCCCTTCCCCCAGCCCAGGGTGCTCCCAGCCCCGTCCAACCTGGCCTTGAACCCTTCCAGGGAGGGGGCAGCCACAGCTGCTCTGGGCACCCTGGGCCAGCGCCTCACCCCCCGCACAGGGAAGAATTTCTTTCTCATATCTAATCTAAATCTCCCCTCTTTCAGTTTAAAACTGTTACCCCTCATCCTATCCCTACAATCCCTGATAAAGAGTCCCTCCTCAGATTTTCTGTAGCCCCCTTTGAGTACTGGAAGGCTGCTGTAAGGTCTCCCTGGAGCTCTCTCTTCTCCAGGCTGAACAATGCTCTTCCTCTTCTCTGACAGATGGACCCCATCAGCCCTTAGTAGATCAGGCTTCTCAAATCTAGTCCCGTGGTCAAGCCCTGGCTGTGGCACTAGTCCCATAACCAATTGTTGTTTTGCCAGATTTCACTGGTCCTTTCAAACCCTTTCCCTTTGACCGGGAGGATTGATGAAAAAACTACCTGTGCTCCAGAGACCCCCACCGCCGCTCCCAGGGCCCTGTAATCCTTGATACTCCTCCGACTGTTCCTGGCTGTATCACAGGTGCCCACATGGAACAACAGCAGAGGGTAAGGGCCAGGGGACTGTATGAGGCTCAGCAGCCTGTCGGTGACATCCTTGACACGAGCCCCCGGTGAGCAGCACACCTCTCCAGAGCGTGTCAGGTCGGCAGATGGTGCCTCCACACCTCTCAGAAGAGTCGCCCACCACCATCACCCATCACCTTTTCTTAGTTGTGCTGGTTGTTCCATGGGGAGCAGACCGGGCTGCCTTATTCAGCTCCAGCATCTCTCCTGATGCCATGGGTCTTTCCTCTTCAGTCTGCAGAGCGGTGAAGCAATTCTGCAAGGGCACCTCAGGCTTTGGGGGAAGTCTCTTCCTCCTGCAGGTCCTTGATGTTGTGAGCTTCTATTCTTCTACATTACTGGCCCCCCTCCATTGCATGGGGGGAGCTTCTGGCTCTTTAGCTGTGAGTCAACTGCAGACTGTGCTTGGAACCAGTTATCCAACTCCTCCTTAGCCTCCCTGATGCTACGCAGCCTTCTCACCACCTCCTGCAGCTCAGCTGCCCACTGCAGGAGGTTCTCCCCCTGGGCACACCTTCTGCAGGCTCTGCTGCCTCTCCCTGCCCCAGGTGAAAGCTCTGGCCGCTTCCTGCAGCCTGAGCCCCACACTGCAGCCTCTCCCACCCAGCAGCTCGGTCTGGTTGGAGGCATCAACCACTGCTGGGGTAGATGGTGCAGATCACCCCAGCCAGAGCTGCAGCCTTTGCCCTCGGACCAGTTCCCACCGTTCTGCCCTGAGGGTTGGGTAGGATGGGTGCTCCTGGCCTGCACAGATGGGCACAGAGCGGTGCCGTTGCTGGGTTGTTCAAACTTCAAGTCTCTCCCCTCTGCCAGTGGAATGTCCCTCCTTCGGAGAGGTGCCCTCCCTGCGTGCCCTCTCACAAACTGCAATGCCCTGTTTGCCCACTCTGTTCACTGTGCTCCTGGTTGCTCGTGCTCCCTTGGGCTGCCTTTTGGAGGGGCAGAGGATTGGCTGCTGTTGCTCCACTCTCCAGAGATAACCACTTGACTTATCCAAGACCTGGTAGCCCCGTCCTGCAGACTGCAGAAGGCTCTTTGCTGCTTATGTGAATTTGTCCATTTGCATTTCCCTATTCTGCCCATGTTTGTGGGTGCTGAGTAGTGTAGGGACAGTAATAGTAGAACATTGCATAGCATATGACACTCCCCATTTCTTGAGGCCACTCTTTTCCTATAGGACTTAGAGCACTGAAGAGGGAAAAGGTTTTCTGTGTATCTTGGATCACCGTGCGAGGCTGGAAGTAGGACTCATCTCCATTCTGGTGTGTGGATAGATGCAGGCTGCTTCCAATCAGCTACGCTTTCTACGTGCTGTTTATGTAAGTATAAAGTGTCCTTGATGTGCACGCAGAGGGCAAAAAACTGGGGGCAGCCCTCAAGACTGGGTGGGGATGGCAGGTGGATCCTCACTGGGCCTCAGGGAAGGCTCTGCTCCAAATGTCTTCTGTATCTCACCCTGCCAGGAAGGAGCTCCACACTGGAGTTGTGATGGTTTCCCACATCTGCCCTCCTTGTGTCCTTGGAGTGCTCCCACATCATCAAGAAGGAGAAAGCAAGAGCAATGCCATGAGGACAAAATTCCCTTCTCCCATCATTTTGGGACAAGAGAAGCCTCATTCTGGACCAACTTGTGTTTGCAAAGATGGGGGAACAGGCTGGCTCTCAGTTCCCAATTAAATCCAGTCTAATTTGTAATGAAACCTAACAGGAATATCCGAGCCTGGAGAAGAGGAAGCTGCTGACAGAAATAGGTTACACCATGAATTAAGAGCTGTTGGGATGTGCAGCATGATGGGACTTGGAAACTGGATCCTGTGTATTTACCAGAGCAACTCTTCTGAACACATGCATGCATACAGGCAGGCCATCGTCAAAGAGGTGACAGTGACAAAGTATTGGTAAGTGAATCTGGGAAAGGAGGGCTTGGAGAGATCAAGTGTAAGGGGTTTTACATTTCTCTAGATACAGAGATGAGAAAATGAGAAATTTGATCTTTCTGTTATAATCAACATAAAGAATTACAGGGCAGCAAAAGGCCATGCAGCTAAACAAAGCTGTTCCCTTTAAGTTTATTTCAAATGTCTCTCTGTTTCAGCACAGTGTCCTTCAAGACTTTCTCTCTGTAATTGCATGTGGCAGCCTCTTTACAGCTAGATGCCGATTGCGACTCTCCAGCCGCTCCAAAAAAAAGAAATTAAAAAAAAAAAAAAAACCAAAACAAAACAAAACACAACAGTCAAGAAAGGGCATTGCAGCAAGTACTTAGGAGAGACATTCTTCCTTTGTTTCACAGATGGGTCAGTAGAGGGGTTTAGAAAATGCCATTTTGATCTCGAGTGCTGCTTGGTTTTTCTCCATGACCAAACACTGTCCAATACTCAGCAGCTCAGTCCTTGTAACAGCTCTCCTTCCTTGTGCTTCCATTAAAAGACTTTACCTTGCAAGGCAGCACAGTTCAGGAAATAAATGGTAAGGCTGCTGCCTTACCTGGGCTGCTTGCTTAGCAAAACTGACCTTTTGCCCCAGCTACCTGGGACCAGAGGCTTCATTAAAAGGATATTGGCAGCAGCGTGGTGTTAATCTCCTACAGCTGTAATATCCTGGTCTGTAGGGGAGCCAGATTTGTGAAAACAGACAACCTGCAGTTTTGGAAGGATTCATGCTGCGTTTCAATAGGAGAGCAGCAACGCTGCCATTGAACATCAGAGGGCTCATCCTCCCTCTGCCACCAGGCAATGGATGAGTTTGCACAGCAAACACAGACCAACATGGGTCCCGCCCTTATACACCTCTCTGCCATGTACAGACAAGCTCAAAGATTACTATGGAGGTGTAAATTCATTCTTTATCATTAGAAGATATTGGGCCTAAAATCCTCTGCTGCTGTGTAGGTTGTTAGGATGTGCTTGACTCACCTCTGAAAAGGGTGCCAGGGAAGCTGGTTGGTGTTGGCAGCTGTGTGCAGGGAGCTCCTGGAGATGTTTGGGCAAGCTGAGTTGTAAACTCACCCTCTTTTTTCCCTCACACTGAGGTTGATGGGGTGCTTTTCTCACTGTCCCTTTTAGTTTTCTGCTTTCTGAGGGAAATATGAAAATAAGAGCTTTTTAGGAATTCTGACTGTAACATTCCTAGGAGCATTCCTGACTGAATTTGACAGAAATTGCTAGGACTGGCCCAAAGAAATCAGTATTAATAGGAAGTCAGACAAATTCCCAAGATTCTTTTTGGACTTTCTTAACCTGTCCTTTCACTGAAGTGCACCTTCATTGATTAGCACTTCTCAGCCTAAACCCGGAGTTCCAGAGGTGCTGGAAAGCCCTTAGTGCCAGCAGCTTTTTCTACTGTTTTCCCAAGTGCTTTTCCCATATTGTACAGCAGGAGGAATAACACTTCAGATATGAAGATGTTAATTCTCTTTGAGTTATGTTGCAAACATGTATGTGCAAAACACAGGGAAAATGAAGCAATACATTATTTTGCATTTAATTTTCCATAACTATTGTCTTGTAGCCCTGGTGAAATGTTTGACATAACACACCTCCACAGCTTGTCTGCTGAAAATCTGCTTATCAGTCCTTAAATCCGCTTCAGATAATACTCAGAGCAGAAAGTAAATTTTCTTAGACATGCAGACTGTCACTTGTAAGAGAATGAATCTTTTTTCCATTATCACCATGATGGGTGCAGGATATTGCTGCTCTCATGCCAATGTCCAGAATGCCAAGTGCTTCCTCATCAAGATAAAACTTTTGAGGACAACAGCAGACTAGTGTCAGTGTCAGTTCTCCATGTGTATAACTCAGCCTTAGCGCTTCAATCCTATTGATTTCCTTAACTTTATCCATCTATTGATTTTTCCACTGGATTATACCCATTGTAGAAATTGCTGCTCGCAAGCCTAAAGAATTCTTGCTGTCATGCTCCATCTGCTGAAGCCAGCCTGTTCTTGCATGACAGCTGCATTGGCTTTTCTAGTTGGGAAATTCCCATCTCCATCCTCATGAGGCTGTCCTTTGAAAACAGCTTGCTTTCAAAAGACACATAGGGGTCTGCCAGAGCTGTGCCTCCTTCTAAAGCCTGATTTCCAGGTTTCATCATTAAGCCTGAGCTTTTTCACTTCACAGCTCGAGTTCTTCCCCAGTCATTTCCAGATCTTGCAAAGATCTGAAAATGCAGCAACAGTAGCAGAAGCAAAGCCCATGTTTGCAGCCTGTACAGCAGGACTTCTATGTATGGTCCCTTTTGTTCTCCTGTCTGTTGCTGGTGTAACAGAACCACCCACGGGCTGTGTTTGAGTCTCTTCTAAGATGGATATTAAAAACGGGTAATTCAGAAAGCGTCTGTGTCACTCCCAGCCTTCAGGACCAGCTGTGTAGTATCTCTACAGACACCCCAGTCCCCCCCACATCCCTAACTCAGTTTACATGGTTCACAATGAAACATTAGTTTGACAACTCATGAGTAGGTGCTACTTTAATGATTTTCAGTAACTCCTTTTTCTTTCCTAGCGTGGCAGTACCGTGTCTGCTCTAACACTAAGGAGATGTGGCTGAGACCCACCATGTCTGTAAATGCCTCCTATTTCAGTGAAGCTGAGCTGCCTCTAAACTGGAAATGTGCTTGCCAGGTCTTTCTGCCTGATATTTTTACAGGGTGGGTGATGGAGACTGTGGAAAGATGCCTTTTGAGTATGTCCTCTAGTTGCATATCTCAGATTGTCACTGGGTAATATCTCTGTTGTAGAACACCAGTGTTTAAATTGCTGTGCATTATTGGATGGACGTAACAGACCTTGCAGCTGTGGTGGTCAGACAGCAGAGTTTACTCTGAATGTGCTGTAAATATACCAAAGGCATTTTGGGTAAATATTGGCTACGTCCTGATATGTTTGCAGCACTGGCTCATGGGTAGCAATGGAGCTGTTAATGGCACTGCTTGAAGGATGTTGTGATCCATGCAGTCCGGTGTAACACAATTTGGTGTATTTGCTGATTGGAAATGTTTGTCTGAAGGGTTTTACCAGAAGTTCTGATTCTTGGTAAAATGAAAATTTTGAAGTGTGAAAATTTGGCCAACATTTAGATTTGTTCATGCCTGAACTGTCAGAAGTGATTTTGGATCCAAAAGATCCCTGGAAGATTCCTGTTTCTCCTTGTAGTATACATAAATTTTCAATGGGTAGGATTTTTCCACAGACCTCACCCCTTCAATTTTCAATCAATTCTGTCTTTCCCCAGAAAGAACAAAAGAAACCGGATTGGTAAAAACAAAACAACTTTCTGATAAAATTCTACTTATAAATTAGGCACAGTAAATAAATCCATAACAGTGTAATGTTTCATTTCTCAGGCCTAAGTGATGAGGGTGGGCAGGGCGAAGGCTGCCCTCGCAGCCGGAGCAGCCCTGGTGTTTCCGATCCGCCGGCCATGGGAGCAGCTGCTGCAGCCCCTCTGCTCCCATCCCTCCCCTGCCTCTCCAGGCTGATTGGATGCCAGCAATTAGAAACTAATTGAGAAGCTTTAAAAATGCATCTCTTCCCCATTCCTTCTGCTCTGTTTAATCCTCTAATAATCCCCAGCAGAATTCTTCACAAGAGATTTTGCACTGCTTTACTGTTTGCTCGGTGTTTGGAGTTAAAGCAGGTGCCTCAGCAGAGCAGGGCTGTTTGGGGTCCCGGGAAGGACCCACTTTTATTTCTGTTTTTTCTGCTGCTCTGTCCTGCTGGGAACTCCCTGGTTTTGCAGAAACTGGGATGTCACCTGTTTGCACAAGCAGGTCCAGGTCCCAGAGCTGGTGAACTTACTGAAACCAGTGAGGTGCCTGCAGTGATTTTGGTGGTGTGGAGATCAGGACATGGCTACGTGAAAGCAGGTAACACTGGCAGGTGTTTCTGTGCTTTTCCCTTATATCAGTTTAAAATAAAATCTGTCACTATTGATATCCTGAGAATCTCCCAGAAGCTGGAAGAAAGTGGCTTCATCTCTTCCCCACTGGCTTCTGGCCGTTTCTGGATTATTGCATCCTTTGCCTGGCAGTGAGGAGTCCTGACCAGTGACCAAGGGCCCATTGTACCCAGAATTACTCAACCAGGCAACACTGGAGTCAGGGACCACCTTGGAGAGTCAGCGATCCTCTTCTGGTTCTAACTCTTCCTCTTCTTTGTAAGCCATTCCTGTTAGTCCCTGTTGATAGATGCTTATTTCCTGCATACAGCAGGGAGTGAAGACAGTTATCCACACCCTTCCTATAGCTTCTTCCCTGGCTCTGCACCTCCTTCCTGCTCATTCCTTCTCCTGGCATCCTCCTGCTCTTTGCTTTCTAGTCACCAGGTAACCCAGCATACCAGCTGGAGGGTCAGGAGTGCGTTAGAACTGTTTTCATCCTTAGACTATGCTGACTCCATGGAGTGTGGATCAGACCCCATGTTAGTGCTGTCATGATTCATTGGTTTAGTGAAAGTTTTGCTCAAGGAAGGACTTTGAGCACAAGCACTTGAAATGCCCAGTAAATAGAAAATTAGAAGCTGTTTTGCCACTTAGGCCAAGCCGCTCACTAGCAGGGGGAAAATATTTGGAGCGTGTTTTGAATGCGCAGAACAAGCATGGCCACCCCCACCCTTCCTCCTCTTGCCTAGGGCGGCTGCACAGAAGTGCCTGGGGTTATGACACAGCAGCTTTATGTCACTTTGTTTTTTTCCCCTATTTCTTCCAATTCCCCAGCCCATTTACCAGGGGAGGACTTGTTTCCATGGGTTTAGTGCTCACCTCTGATAAAGCTCATCAATAAATTTTATAAAAGTAGCATATTAAGATCATGGTCTGTCAAATGTCAATAGGCAGAATAAAGAGCTCAGCACTGCAGTTATAGAGATCCAGCAATTAAAACATTTGATGAAAGTATTTTATTGGAGTATATATTACCATTTGGTCCAATTATTCTGCCATTAAACATTAAGAATAATTGAACCAAATGGTGCCCAATAGAAGGAATACATCTGCTCTGATGAATTCCTGCCAGAAGGCGCTGGGAATCTTAGTACAAGCATTTTGTCAACCAAGATAACAGTATTTTTCTCTCCAGCTGATAAAGCAGGGCTTTTGAATCTTATTTATGACGTATAAATTGGCTAATTTGTTACCAATATCAAACAGCCCATAAGAATCAGGCAGTGTAATAGCTAACAAAATACTGACAGCTTCATCACTTGCTGACTGCATGGAGTACAATATATGCTCAATTAATAGAGAGTGCAATTATCACAGAAACTGTGAGCAGGAACTAATTATACAGAAGCCAATCAAAAACAGCCCAAAGCAAGGTGGGATATATTTCAAGAATCTCGAGAGTGATTATATTTTTCTTTTTTAATTTATTTCTTCTTTTATTTTTTTTTTCCTTATCTCCATGTTTGTCTTACCTCCATGAGAGGGAAGGGGATATGGCATCAACAAGAAGAACAAATCAGCCAAGAGCCTGTCCATAACACTATGGGTGAGCTCTAGCACAGGTTCCAATTTCTGTATGAAACAAAAAATCACAGTGGTTTTCTGTTTAAACACATTGAGATTATGGTGTAACTAGGGATAACCAAAACACATCTATATCCTATCCATAAGGTATAAAAGACTTGCAGACAGTGACAGATGGGAACACTTTTAAAGGAAATTTAAGGAGAAAATAACATCTTGATATGTATTTTGAAAAAAATGGTGCATTCAAGGCAGAATCTTTTAAACCCCTAAGAAAGGCAACTTTTAATTTTGGGATAAATTCAGCATTGGCTTGTTAAACTCCTGATGGTATCTTAAATACTCAGTAGTTGCTAAATTAAGAGGTCATTCTGATTTTTTCACTCAAGTTGAAGAAAAAAAAAATCTCACTAGAGTTAAATCATGTGAGGGCCCAAGAAATTTCTAGTGTTTTGGATACTGAGAATATTCTGAATGATCATGGTTATCTTCCGAAAATAAATAAACAAATATTCCTTCCCCTGGAATTGTTTAAATTTCTATCAGTGGGGGTTTTAATTAAAAATGCTAATATCTTTTACATACTACCACATTTAGAGGCCATGAAAATAAATATAGTACAAAGAAAAAACAAACCCAAAACCTAAAGCATCTCAAATCCATAATCTGGCAATCACAGATAACCTTCTGCTCAGAAGAGTCCTACCTAGAATTAGGAAGCAAAGTGTTTTACTCACAGGTGACTGGAAAAGGGTTGTGTTTTTATCTTCTATGGGAACAATAATCTTCATTTGAAGTACTGTGGTTGAAGATTTGTTTTTGCACTTGAAGACAAATGGCCATTTGGAATGGATGTTTTTCACAGAAAGTTAGGAAATAACAGTTTATACTGAAACTAAAGGAATGTTGTGCTGGTTTTGATTGATTCACATGACAAAACCTGAGCTTTCCTGTGGCAGAGTCAATGTATATTTTTTTCCTGAGTTTTTTTGGTTTCGATAAGAAAACTACAGATGCATGAATTGTACTCTACCTGTGATGTTATGTTTTGGAAGCTGCTCCATGCACTTTAGTGGAAAAGAAGATGTTGGTTTCCAAGGGATGTAGGAGGGAGAGGGAGTCCAAACTTTTCTTCACTTTTTTTTTTTTTTTTTTTTTTTTTTTTTTAAATTTTAGGCCAGAGTTATTCCCTGAGATTCTGGGATTGCTGCAAAACCTTTTAGTCCACAGCCTGCATTTTTGCATCCATGTACTCTGTGCTTGGTGAAAAACAAGGTTGTTTACCAGTGGAAATGATCAATGGCTCCTGCAGGCCTCAGTTCAGCAAAGACATCCCGCTGTAGGAAACCACTTAAGCATGTGCTTTGCTATAAGCAAAGATGGAAGACAGAAGTTGTGTTCACTGACAAACAATGGATGGATGCTGATGGTTTTGTGAGTTCATTTTGTCCTCTGAGGGGTTTATTAGACTTTCACCTACTTCCAGCTGCATTGCATCTGAGACCTGCAGAGGAGTTTATTGCCTTCATCCCCTCAGAAGAGGTGCCTTGTCCCTCTGTGACCAGTTCTAAGCACTGTCACTCAACATTGCTGCTTTAGGATTAAGCCCTGGGGCTAATTTTGCTGGAGAACAGATTCTGGTAAAATACACCCATGGCTTAATACTTGGTGACCTGACCTGGTGGGGAGTCCCTTTCATGATATAGGGTCCTCCATTGTGCAGCACTCCACATATTCTGGCATCCCTCGAAGCACATCCACAGGGCTCAGTGATTCTCCCAGTGAGCTGAAAAATCTGGTACAGGTGCTGAGACAACTGGGATTTGGAAGATAAAATTAGTGCTGCCCTGTGGCTGAGAATTAGCAATTGTCAGCACTTGAATGGCTCAGCCTGCATGCTTTCTCCAAAGAGAGAGGAATACCAGCTGGCATGAAACCTGCCTTTTGTTCATGATTCCCATCCAGTCTCCTGGGGGATCAGGAGAAAGAAACTTTTTATTTCTTTGTACCTCAGTTTGCTATCTGCCAAAAGACATTGGTTTCTTTTGTAAAACCTAGCACTGAGGAGTGATATTCCTGTTTACTGCTGTATGAAATTCACCATTGTTAGCTTATTCAATGTCATTTGTCCATGATTTAGAAAATACTCTGAGTGGTTGCATTTATTTTCTTCAAGCCTTTGACATTGTGAAGCCTTTTCATTTTTCTGACAGCTATTTAAATCCTGCTTTTTTTCAGTTTCTGGTATAAACTTCCAACACAGAGAAGTGCTGGTGTGCTAGGTTAAATAGTTATTTGCTGCTCAATATCTTCACACTTGTGAATTCTCCATGAGCAACCAATAGCACTCCTGTAAACTCCAAAATTAGTTTTCCTCTGTCCGTTTATGACTAATCACATTAATCTTCTCTGGGTCTGATACTGATAATACAGCATACCTGTGTTCTTCATGAGAAGCAGATTATCAGAGCAGCAGGGAATGTAATGTATACTAATGCTCGGAAGCATTCAGCCCCCTGCTCTACCTTTGCCAACAGAAATTCCGGTGTTGCTACTATTTGCATGGACCATGAGGCTTGCAGAGTTGAGAGGATTGGGAAAACAATCATAGTTAAACCTTCAGCAAAATCAAAAAGAGCTTTTCATAAATATTTCTTACTTTGTCTGACTCCTGGACACAGCTGTCCATGCTGCATTCAGCATAGTCCGCAGTGCTGGCTCAAGGCTCCTCTGCAGACAAAACCAAAGGAGAGGTGAGACCGTAGCTGCCTTGCTTGGGCATAGGAAGGGGAGAAGTGCACAGAGGAGAGCTGTGGTCAGGGAGGAGAAGGCAACGAGTATTGCCAGGGGATGCTATAACTGTTTTTTTATTCCCAGTGCAGCTCAGAGCTGGTTTCCACAAAGTTGTTCACAGCTCAGAATTTGCAAAGCAGGGACTGGACTCTGTTTCTCGATTTGAAAATAGTATTTCACTGGCATGTTTATTGGTTGCTTGCTCTCCCAGCTGGGAAGAGCCAGGCAGGGCACTGTCATGCCCAAACCCCTGTTCATTTATCTACCTGCATGTGAGTGCTGCCATCGCAGTCAGTGAGCCTTGCTGTAAACAGGTGTTAATGCTTTACTGGGTCAGAGCTAATGCAAATCCGTAAATGCTTTCAATCAAAAAGGAATGTAATAATTTAGTCCAGACGCTCATTAGCACTGCCACCATTTGTCAAGAACACCTTGCAGTTCTCTCTGTTTCGAGATATGCTCTGTGCATATTTGATATTCATGTTTCCACTTATGTGTCATTTGTTCTGCGGACAAACCTCTCCCAGGGTTCAGGGCCTTGGCTGTGGGCAGCTATTTCTTTGGGTTGTCTTCTTATATCGGGACATGAAGATGTATGCTAGATCTATTCAAGTACTAATCAAGGCTTGAATGACTCCCAGTATCACTCCTGTTCATTCTGAGTTGGGAATATATCAACCATAGAGCAAAACGGTGTTTCTCAGCAATGTGTCACAATGATTGGTTATGCGGGTGTCACAATTCTGCAAGAAATACGGTAAGTTCAGTTCTATTGTCAGGAGTGCTGCCTCACAGGGAGGCATTTGTAACTAAAACTGTTGTTCATTTGCAGAATCTGTAAGAAGAAAGAAGCCTTGACTGGAAATATGCTGAAAAGCTGCCGCAATAAATTCGACATAATATGCATGACATGGATGGATAGATCATTGTTTGCTAGGCCTGGCAAATAAAACTGGTGTTGTGGAGCCAGAATTACAGGGAGAGAGAAACATTGTTCTACAAGGTATGCTTCAGATAGGAACCAAATTTGAAACAGCTATATATTTTAGTTGTGCTTAAATTGAATAATAAAGAAGGCTTGCTCAGAAATCTTATTGTGCCTTGGAACACACATTGAAATTTTTTTTTGTGAACTTCTAAGAAAGTTTCTTACTCATAAATAGAAGCACCTGCATATTTTTTTTATTCCTTTTTACTGTTATTAAAAATTATTTAAAAATCAGATATGAGATACTCAAGAAAGAAAACAGAGAAACAGATGTGTAGAGTTGTACCAGGGAGAGTTTTAGAACTAACATTTTAAATTTCACTTGGGAGATCTTCCTCCTGTTCTTGGTGCTCTCGCAGATTCCCTGTATGTCTTTGGCAAATTATTCTTTGGCCTGTTTTCAAAAGTGATTTCCAGGTCCAATGTTTGGATTTCCAGCTGGGTAGGTGCTGTAGGACCTATATGAAGTATATAAACTGTAAGCCACATTTCCACTTTGGAGTTTTGTGCTCTACCATTTATCTGTCTGCATATTTCAAATTAGGATTATATCTTATTGTGTGCACATACAATTCCTGGCCTGAAGGGAATTTGAACAGTTATGTGATCTACAGTATTTAGAAGTATACAAGCTCATGATGAAATACTGCAGCAATGGGTAAAAGGCATGCATTCAAATAGATGGGAATTTCAGCTTGCAAAAAGAGGCTAGAAAGAGGCAGATAGAATTTAGAATTTTATGACAGAAAATGGCAATTTTCTGTTCTGGAGATTTTAGCAAGATATCCCTGGGAATGCAATACCACTCCCTGCATGTACAGGGCTTGATTCTGAAGCAAGTTGTGGTATCTTACACTCTGCTGTAAAAAGCAACTGTGGAACCAACCCAACCATGTCCTGCCTCCATCCATGACTTCTAGCTATGAGATTTAAGGTGTCAGTTTTCAAAAGTTTTAAAGTGAACTAGCTTCAAAGACTCCTTTAAACTGTTCCTTTACTGGGAACAACTGTATCTTACATGGCTGTGAGGGCTTTCAGCAAAAAGCTCTATTCAAACAGCGGCAGCCAGAGGACAGAAAGTATTCTTCCCATAGAAAGGACAGATTGATTTTGGCCCCGACAGTAGAAGATGTAAAATCTAAGCAAGCATGGAAATCGGTCTCATTAAGCAGCAAACCAATTTGCTGAGAACCAACTGCAACCAATGATATTTGGGGAGAGGTAAGTCACTCTCGGACATCTGAAAGAAGGAATGCTCCTATGGAAATGCTCAGGAGCAAAGGCAGGCACAAACCATTTCCTCTCCCCTCCTGGTGTTTGATGCACGCGTTGATAAGGGGCTCTGGGGCCGTGTAGTGCTGCCCAGCCCAGACGGAGCGTCATTAATATTCCTGACTTGTGGCTCTGTGCTGCTTTGACACTGAGGAAAACGAATCCGTAAAAGAGAAGCTTGTTTTTCCTGTTTATTTCTACATTTGGGAGCGTGGTGTGAAAAGCAGTTTTTTACCTTGGAGCGAATTTCATGAAAATGTCCAGACAGCAAGATTCTGTGTGATTTCCTCTGTATATTAGAGCTATTCATTTACCTGAGTCTGGGCGGGCAGCTCGTACTGTCCCAGGGGGGCCCTCAGCCATCCCTCACCCTCGTCGTGAGGAGTGATCTCATCTTTCCTGCTATGGGTTTCTCTGGTAAAATTGCCACAGGAGAAGGGCCTGCGGGGGGTGTTGGGCACTGACATCTCCTACCGAGCACGGGGTTAAACCCATCCCAGACACAGGTACACCAGGAGGGACCGTGCAAGGAAGGCAACTGAGGACTCGGAAGGAGAAAATCAGCAGCGTGTGACTGGGAAATAGAAAATTCCACATTCACTGGGACACACACACACAGATTTCTGTCCCTGCTGCACAGCCCGCTGCACGGTGGTGGGGAGCTCATGTCTACCTCAGGCTCTCTGAAGGCCTCTCCTCATGGCAGGGTGCCAGGCCAAGATGGCGGCCAGCCCCACACTTGAACAAGTGACAACAGGGACTGGCGTGGTGGCTGAGGCCCTGCTGACTGACTGGGAGGCTGGAGCCATGAAGATAAGAGAGAGCTGGGGGCCCTTCCTTCCCATCTAGACACAAAGCAACAGTTTCATTACCCATGTGGATTGTTGGCTCTGCCTTGATCTACACCAGCGCTGCCCAAGGCCGTTTGGTAGCATGATCAGTGCTGACACAGGGCTGGCGGGAAGGATGTCTTCCCCTAAGCATTACACCCACAGCCAAATAACACTGTGAAAATGGGTAGACCCAATTTCTCCCTTCTATGCCGTGCCCCAGCGTGTTTCCTCAGCCTTGTGCCAGTCCCTGGGGAGAGGCGGTGACTGTCATGCTGTGGGAGGGTGGTGGGAAATGGAGCCCTTCGTGTCGATGCCGGTGTTTGTCTCTGCATGACTGCCAGGGTGGAAGACTGAGCCGTCAGCTCAGAGTGCAGGCACTGAGTGTTTTTGTATTATTAATGTCCTGCTTCACCTCTAATTTAATTATAATCAGTTAATGGCCCAGTCCATGACTCACTTAATTGCAGTAAATCATACCTTTGAAAGGGGATGCAGACATGATCCGGGCTCTTTGGGAAATGAGGGATGAGGCAAAGCTGCCCAGGATTTCACCCCTGAAAGCCTCATCTCCTGCTTTTTGAGGAAAAGGGAGAGGTGTTGGCCCTCAATACCTGTTTCTCTATGTCCAGGTGCCCAGACATGTGCCCAGAAGAAGGAGGAGGCTAATGGCAGAGAGGGGTTTACACCTTTGGAAAGCTTCATGCTGCAGGACTGTTTCTGCTTACAAACCAATTTTTTTGGTCTTACCAAGAGGACTACAGAACATCACAAACAATAATCATTTGGGAAGTCTGTGGACAGCTACCCTTGTGCTCGTATAAAGGCTACCATCTAACCTACCTGTGCAGCAGACACAGGGTCATCGATGTTTTCTTATCATCGACTGCCTTTTACATGGCCATGGAAAATGGGGAGAGATAAATGTTTTTGCACTCTTACCAATAAGCTGTCTGTGTGAGGATGAAGGTCACCTTGCAACAACTCAGAGCAATTATCTGAAGGAGGTTAGATCTCTGTCCTCTGTCTTTATATTATTCTCATAAGCTGCATTTTTGGCATCACTTAGAATCCAGGAACATATCAAACCCGCATATGTCAAATGCTATTGACATCAAATACCTTTCATCGAGCCCCAAGCCTCTTGGCGTCTTTTGAGCTCTGCACCCAGGAAAGTGGCTTGTCAGAGATGATTTTTCCAACTGAGGAAGCAAGTAGCATAATGAGACAGTGTAGCTTCAGCATACACCTTCCAACTAGTCTCCCAACTGCTCAGAAACCAAACATGAGCCTGCATAGTAATTAGCCCATAAAGAAAGCTGGTGATACAATGAATGTATAAACTCTTTATGGCCCCTCATTACCATTCTCCAAATGCATTTCTTTCTGCATTTCCAATTTTCAACAGTCAAGATCATCTAGAAAAACAAAACAAAAAACAGACTCTGTCAAGCAGCACAAGCATGGTCGCTGCAGGAAATACACTACCCAGATGTACCAGGTGCTGTACAGATGTGCTCAGCACTCAGGAAACCCCTCGAGCTGCCTACAGATCTGTTGCTTCTGGACTTCGTAGCAATCAGAAACTGTTTTGTTCCAGCCAAGATGTTACCCTTCACAGGCTGGTGCAGGCACACTGTGGTCAAAGGGAAATGCCCATCACTTTCAGCACAATCTAGATTTTGACTCTAAAAAACTTTTGGTTTGTTTTTATTTCCTCTCTAGAGCAATAGAGAGTGAGCACTGACCTGAGAAGATGCTGCCACCAAATGCCTGTCAGCAAACGATCTTGTAATGAGGCTCCTTTTCTCATTTTGGCTTTTAGTTCTCCAGGTGATGGGAACTGCTCAGCTGAACTGAATTTTCAAGTGTTGTCTGAGCAGGTGAGATACTGTTATAAATTCTAAATTCATACAGAGACATAGTCTGAAGAGCTGGATGTGTGTTGTAAGAGACATCATGGGTTAACTGAAATAACTGAAATTTCTTACTCTGGACAGGTCTTGCAACACCTGAACAGCCTATTTCATGGATTTGGGGGTTTTGTTTGTTTGTTTGTTTGTTTTTTGTTTGCTTTCCCTGATTTCACATACTTCAGACATTCTACACTTTAGTTTTTTTCCTTTTTTTTCACAGGTGCTCAAACTAAAATGGCAGAGGAAGAGTCTTCACCTTTTTTTCCTGGTCAGTTTTGAGGCTCCTTTGCTCTGGGTTTTTTTTCTATTGACAGTGATGGAAGATAAAGTTGGGAAAGAGAATGAAAACTGACACATTTTTCTGAAAATATTTTCACAGCCATTCCTGAAGGCATTTGCTTATTTGAACAACCAGAATAACTTGACTTGAAAGAGTCTTTTGGTAAGTGACAAATATCAGCAAAAGATTTTATTACAGGCATGGAAATGAGTATGAAAACAACAAGTAATCCAATTCACCAGCTACTTGTATGCTTGTGTAGAGCTGGCATAGATATTTTGAAGTGACCTAACCCTTTGCTTGAGAGTGTACTGGGTAAAGCCTAGGTGATGCAAGGTTTCACTGTGAACGCTCCTGCTCTAAGATTTGGATGTAGGACAGATTGCAATTAAAATGTTACCTGCCTGAAGGTTTTGCAGATTTGTTTATAAGAGCATTCTCTGGCAGAGGTGAGTTTGCATGTTGTGGTGATCTACTGGACACCCTTGTGATGTCCTTGAGGAATATGTTGGGTGCGTAAGGCCTGGGGGGAAGTGTACTTTGGGACAGTGTAGGAACAAGGAGTGTCTAAGTGTTGCTGAAAGGGATGGTGTAGAGTGTAAGTGCTCGGCTGTCCTTCCCTTGTCTATAGTGCCACTGACAGCACTGCAGAGGGGGAAAGGCTTTGACTCAAGGCTGGGGGCTAAGAGGGGCAAGCCTGGGTCTCTGTGATCAGTGTAGACCATGATCCCCATAGAGGGATGGGCTAGGGAGAGCAGTACATGTCCCATGCATATTGTTCAGCCCTCTACATGCTTTATGGCTCCCATGGCTTTAAAAAGATTCCTCAGTTCTGAGGAGAGAAACAACAACATCAAGTTCAAATCTTTGATGAATCTTTGCTAGCAGAAAAGTGCACAACAGCAAATCCACCTGCTTCCACATCCCACAGAGAAACAGCGTGATGGCTGTGGGATGAAAGGAAGGAATTTGGGAGACTCCTTTAGCTTCATCTAATGAGCTGTGTGTCTACTAGCTCTTCTTACTGAAAGTTATGACAAGCAATAATCAGTAGTAGAGCAGTTTCATATGATGTTGAATTTAAAGTACACTCTAAAAATAGAAGAACATTTGCAGATGAGGAAGCACAGGAGTAAGGAGTATCTATCCCTGCCTCATATGTCTCCTTCTATTACTGTAGCACCTGCCACTTCATAGTGACTCTGTGAGTTATTACTCAATGGCTACTATTCCTATACTTGCAAGCAGGACTGTGCAGCATGGAGAGCGTAAGCAGCATGTCTGCCTTGCGTTCCACAGGAGATCACTGCAGAGCAAAGACTGGAAGCTGGGCTTCCTAAAAAGCGCATTTAGCAATTAGTACAGAAATTTGTGGGTAGATTGTCTTTTGAACTGCCCAAGCCTTAGGCAAAGTCCAAAATGACTATGGCCTTCTTCAACCTCTGCAGTTGCTCACAGAAACACCCTTTTCATCAGCTAGAACAGAAAACCTCACTTCACACTTTCTGCTGTGACCTGTTCATTCATCAAGGTACTAAAAGACACTTTGCCCTTGCCTTTCCCCAGTCATCAAAGGTTCTTTCTTTGCCTTCCTCAAAGCCTAAAACTATAAAGAAATTATATATTCTCCCTAATTAATGTGGTGATTTTTACAGAAATAATTTATGGCTCCATTCTCCTTTATTGCTGTGAGGCTTGTGTGCTCATTATGTTACTCCATTCCTGTCTGACGCAGTTTGCTGCTGGTTCCAGTGGTGGCCAGCACTCCCCTTAACAGAAAAGTGCTATTAACTCCCAACAGTAGAACACTGAGGAGATGCTGAATGTCTAGCACTGTGGGGTTCTGGGTATCTGCTGGAGCTAGTTTGCAGTGCTGAGTGAAGAGGAATAGGTAAGCAAAAACCAGCCCTAATGAGTTCCCAGGGTCACTCAGCACCCTAAACACCAACAGCACTGACTAGGGTGCCTCCCCAAAGATTACTTTTGTATAAAAATAACTTGAAAGATCTGGCTTCAAGATAACAGTCACTAATGACACATAGAAAAAGCTATAGTTTAATGGTCTGACACATCAGAAATAATTTCTGCCCCTACTTCATGCTGTTAAGGTGTGAGGCGGTGGAGATGCAAGTCCTTTTCAGACATGCTCAGAGCACCTTCTCCCTGGGGATGTGAGGTACGTACCCTGACCCGATATAAAATCTTCACCTGCAGTTGCCATACACTTCCCATATCAGCCATTAAATGAGCAACACTATTTAAAAAGTAATTGTGTTTTGAAACCCTCTTTCAAGGACTTGTTGGATCAGGTATTATTAAAATTGTAGAACAATAGTTCTCTAATAGACTTGTGCTGGAAGAGTAAGTTGCCCTACTTAATGTATTCATAGAAAGCTACAGTTGTAGGTTTCTCTTTCATACAGGTCAAGCAGGGGGAATTGCTGCTGAATCAATGTATCTAAATCCTTCAATGCCCAAATTTACAAAGAATATATTCCTGCTAAGATTTCTATCTGCTTTTTTTGATTGTGTCTCATCAAAGCAAATTCACATAAGGTCAGCCTTTAAAAAGACTGATTTTTCTGTTTCTCTTGACTACATGAGACATTCAAAAATTAATGAAAAAAGTGACACCCATCTGGCTTCTAGGGCATCACATTTATTTCTGCATAAATTCTCCCAGGTCAACTCAAAAAACAGTTCAGGGTCAAAATCTCATCTAGTCACCTAGATTAAAAACTAATTTCTCTAAAGTATAGCCTATATTGAAGCCTTTTCATGCAAATAAATAGCCAAGGGCCTCATTCTCTCCTTCTCTATTAGTTGTGCATGTCATGAATTTGAACAGAACATTTTGTCCTGTACTCTAATTACATGCATTATAAAGAAAAATCTATTCCTTGCATACATATTATTAGGAGCAGTTCGGAAGCACCATTCCATCAGGGCAGCCGTCATGGTGGCTCATCCTAATATTGACAGTTTAATCTTTTTGTTTCATATGCGATTAAAAGTCATATGATGGCCGTTCCTCTGTGGAGCAGGCGGCAAAGCCAATTGGAGTCAATCCGTGTCTAAGTGCCATTTCTGCTCCGAAAATGGACTTGCAGTTTAGAAAATATATTAGGTAATTATCAGTGGTTATGGAACAATGATAAAAAAATGCTGGGTTGATGACAGAGTAAATAGGGCTACTGTTAGAAAAAAAAAATACTCATTTTACTCACAGCTGTGCTGCAGTACATGTACAAGAGAGCTAACTTAGTTGCTGTCTAATGTATTCATGTGCATGATCATTAACAGTTTCAATTCCCTTCACTTTATCTCACTGGAGAAGAGAGCAACTGATACACCAGGTGGCCACCTACACCCACTGCAATTAAAATTGTCTTTTATCAAAGGAGAGTATAGCCTCCCTGAAAAGATGTTGAGAGTTTCAATAAACACAGCAAAATATTAGACCTCTACCCTTGTTTATTTTTGTTTAAAACATTCTGAATTAACTTTTAGAGGCAATATCTGATTTAGCCTCTTTCAAAAGGCAGACCAGGAATAAGCAGTGGTTCAGTTGTCAACATTTTTGGCTGCTCAGTGTGAGACACGAAACAAGGGTATGATTTTTTTTTTTTTTTGACAAACTGGATAATGTTCTCTAAAGATCAGTCTCCTCCAAACCATCACACATGGGGCACCCTAGACCACCAGTCACCTGCACAATGTTGACTAGAATAAATTCCCAATGCATCCTTCACCTCGCTGAGGCCAGGAGTGTATCTAGCATCTTAAGAAGTTAGCAGTCGAAATTCAGTGTGGGTCTTGGGTGAATATAGCTCTAGTGTGAGTGTGAATAACTGTGCCTACAGCATGTAATATGGGAGTTCTGCCAATGTATGTGCATATTCATCTAGATGACTGTCGATTCAACTTATTTCTAGTCTGAGATAGCAAAATATAGTACCCAAGTTCTTGTGCTTAAGTCACTCAATTTAGTCTTTTCATCTAGTATGTTTCAGACATGATAAATACCCTGCAGCTTCTAGTGATGTCCTTAAAAGTTTAGAAAGATCAGTGACTGTCCACTGAGAAATTTGGTACTTGACTGCCTTGAGAGCTTTCCCTTGGATGGACCATCTTGAAGAGTTTAAGCTAGTATGCAGTAACTGCCTTGTTATTGTGAGACTGCTATATTTTAAGTCACAGCTAAAAAAAAAAAAAAAAAAAAAAAGAAAATTGATAAAATGTCTCCAATTCCTCTTGAAGTAGATAAAACATAATTATTTTTATCTAAAATCCCTTCTGGTGGGCTGCCAGAGAGGTACAGTTCAGCACAAAAAGGGGATTCAGAACTTTTGGGGATTTTCACCATGCATAGGCTTTTTTGTTGCGCAATGTCAAATAATGCATGATGCAAGCAAGCTAATGGCCCTGTGCTTCAGCACTCACTTTCTCTTTGAAGGCACATTTAGCAAAGACCTGCCACAATGGCTTAACAGTAGCCAGGGAGAAGGTTTTATTGCACACTGAATGCTTTCCTGCTGGAAGAAATATTCTGGCTGCTGTTACCCAGCATTAACCTTTCACTTGGCTAAATCAGCCAGAATTGCCTGTGTGCTGTCAATGTTTGCACATAGGAGCAGTAATTATGAAAGCAGGATCATTCCTATGTTCTAGCAGAGTGCAGTCCTTCAGTAAATGAATTGTGATTGGAAAACAATTGCATGGTGGAGATGTTTCTGAGGAGAGCACCTTATTGACATTATTTTGAAACTAACAGGACACATCCTTGCAGTGCAAATATTGCTTTCTTTTGCAAATGTGAAAGAGTTATTACTTACCACTCTGTAAGAAGACAGACCTGCCATTGAGGTAATAGCAACTTAGTATTTTATTGTGAATCTTTCCACACACTGTCTGTGATGTTTATCATAGCAATTGCTTAGACAACCCATTCTTCATTTCCAGTCTAACTAGATTACAAGTGACAGCAATATAAAGCATGATATTTAATTGCCTCAATGAACATTGACTTCCTTGAGCACATATTATATACTCTCTGGCTGACACTCTCCAGAAGTATGTGTCATTCTGAGGATCTGCATTTTGAGGCTCCCAGTTTGAGTAACTTGAAAGAGTTCTAATCTTCTGAAAATGTCTACAGTGAAAGACTTGGTAAATGTCTTTAAAATGTAGCCCTTTGCAGGTTCTCTGTTAAGGTTATGGCACAAGCTCAGAAGTTTTCATATGCTACTGTCAGTTCATATCTCCCAGGCTATCTGGAATCAGCGTAACCTTGACAGACACTAGTAGAAGGAAAGAGGCAACATATTTCAAACAGGTGAACTGCATTACTGTTGTGAGAGTTCTTCTCCCAGCCAGTGATGCACATCCACATGCATGTATGTGGTGACATGTCAGGGTGGGCGGCAAATATGTAATAAGGGTAAAACAAAACAAACAAAACCAAGCCAAAACCCCCCAAAATTTTTCATTGTAGTGTCATAATAAGAAGCCTTGGCTTATCAGTACCAGGCAAGTTGATACTAGGAAAAGCTACCTTCTCGCAAAGATGGGGTGATCATCAGACTTGATTGCTTAGGGAAGATGGGACTCTCTGTTGTTGGAGATTTTCAAGAGCAAATTAGCCAAGCATCTGCCACTGAGTCTGTGACAGGATAATAGGTTCCCTTCCCAGAACCATTGGTTTAGGCTGTATGGAAGATGACAGTGTTTAAGGCTCCTTCAAGGATTCCTCTTTCTGACAGCAATTCCAAGTAGCCAAATGCATGCATAAGTGATAAGAAATACATTTAGAAATTGGCTTAAATTCTTTTTAACCTGAAGGCCTGGGAATGCCTCTGAGAATAATAATGTATCTGCCTGACATATCTGCAATAAGTGCAGTTGCTTGTGCTGGGTAGCCATTCTGGGTCTCTGGCTGGTTATTACTGCTCCTAACGACCATGGTCCTGTTTCCACATTATGCACGCTCATTTCCAAACTCTGTTGTAATAATGTACTCTTCATGGTTTTTTTTTTTTGTTTTGTTTTTTTTTGTTTTTTTTTTTTTTTTTTTTGTTTGTTTGTTTTGTTTTTGTTTTTTTAATATAACAAAGATCAATGATGGAGATGGAATTCTTCCTCTGTGTGGGTTTGGATTTAAACAGTATTACTTGCTTTTTTTTTTTTTTTTTTTTCACTCTATCTCTCATGCTGTCCAATCATATCTTAAGATTCATGGAATGGTTGCCAAATGCCAACTCCATTTTACAAATGTCCATGTAAGTCAATAAATCAAACATATCTCTTATTCATCCCAGACCTTTTAAGTCTTTCTGCTAGGAGAAATTCTATGTATTTGGGAGACTAAAGTGTAATAAAGCTTTCAACTATTTTTTTATGAATTAGAAATTACTGGAGCTATAACTTTTAAGAGAGCACTGAAGTTTAAACTGATGTCTTAAATTATTTAAAATCATATAAAATGTAGTACCAGTAGTTATTTTCAAATTAAAAATGACACTTTTAAAGAATGTTTTGATGATGTCTTATGTTCAGGCTATGTATGGAATGTACGTAACACTGTGCAGTTATAAAACTATTAATGGGATCATTTAATAAATTCCAGTGTGTTTGTTTATATCTGATATAGATATCTGATATCTATATATCTTGTATAGATACTTATGCATATTTTAATTGGAAAATATTCTTATACCAGCTTGTCTACTAAGACCTTGTTAACTCTAGACACACTGTAAACCCATTTTAGAATGTGAATATACAAGGTGATTTTTATTTCAAGAGTAGAGGATTCTGCAAATGTCCTCTAAGATTTATCTGCCCTAGATGCTGAGTTAGTTTTTGACTGGATTCTAGAATTCCTGATTTAAAGGTGCTTTAAACTGATAAACCCATTCTGCACAAACATTATAAGACTATGAGATCCTGTTAGACACAGAAGTAAAACACAATTTTAAACCAACTATTTTGATTTTATTGTTTACAGATTTCTACATGGAAGGGATTTGCCCTTCTCTGCTGTATATGTGCAGAACAATTTATTTCTGAGAAAATTGCTATAGTGCTTTTGGTTATGTTACTAGTATGAAATCCAGTCTGAGAACAGGTTAAGTGCCCAACACTCATCATTCTAATTATACAGTTTATCAGTGGATTGAAATAATTTGTCTATGACAAATGTTGACAGGGGGAGGAAAAGCAGAAGGAATTTCACTGTGCCTGAATTCCATGAGTCTAATCAATTTTCTGACTGTTTTATTCTACTCATTTTGCTTGAGAGAACTTCACGTTTCTGCAAGAAGAAATAATCCTGGAGAGATGGATGGGTCCAACCTCCTACTGAGTTTGTCATCTTCAGGTTCTGCAGAACAAAGGTAATGCCCAACTGCTGCTCAGGGATGTTTCCCAGGTGTAAAATCTAGGTGGCTAAATCCATATTTGATACACTGTGGCAGGGTTTCATCTGCAGCATTTTCCCTGTGCTTAGAGTGGGGCTACCTAGTCTGTTTGTGGAATTAACCATCTTTTGCCAGCTGTGTGCTTCATGCTTCACTTGACTCAGATGTAATGTGTATGTCAGAGAACATGGTGCAGGGTAATGCCTGGTAAAGAGATATTGGTAGATTCATTCTTCCTTCAAATCGATCAGGGTGATAAAAGGTCCACATTTTTTTATGACTATCATTGGTGTGAAACTTCACATCAATAACACATTAATATTGGAGATAAGTCATGCACTATTGACCAGAGGTGCAGTCAGGTTATTTTGCACAGCAAAGCAACTTTAACCCTGGTTGACTGTCTGAGCTGGGTTTCAGCATCCTTAGGACAGTACTGAACATCAGTGTTTGCTGGCAGGCTCTGAATCTGTGTATTCAGAGCCTTGATTTCAGAAAGTCTCAATCCTAGCAATCCCCAGCAATTCTGAAGCTGGGAAACCTCTCCCATTTTTCTTCAAGATACCAGTAACTTCAAGCAGAGCAATGTAATTGGACTGAAAAATGCTGCTCAGAGAAGAAACCTGCACTATATGTTATTTCTTATTGAAGAGAAGGGCCTGTATCTTGGTGCTGGCTAAAGCTGCTTTAAATGGACAGCAAAGGTTCCTCTTGTCATGGAGGGACATTTAGTTGGTGCAGAACCACATTTCAGGCTTGCTTCATGCTGTAAGGGATACTTTGGGGAAATTCTGGAGGAGAGAGATACAGCTTCTTCGCTTTCCCTGACCATTGTAATAGATCTCAGTGTAATAAAAGTTGCCTATAGAAATGAGTCCCACTTCTGATCTCAGTGGTTCTTGTCCAGTAGCTGAGTTACAAACTGGCAATGAAGAATTTTATCGTCATTATAATAGTTCTGCTCAACATGGCTCATTTCCTTCGAGTTTTATAAAGATTTTGCTCTAGACAGACACTCAACTTTGGCTGTAGCTAGAATGGCTGCTGTCATTTGGCATTTATTTCTCAACATCTTAGTCTGGTTGAGGACTCAAAACACTAAAATGACTCGTTCTTTGGATGTATGAAGCATTGACAGACTTGGTCATGAGATCATGGCACACAACATAAATTCTCTCTGCATGCCATTGTCAGTAAAATCTGTTCTGCAGGTTATGTTCTGTAAAGGTGCATCTTGGGAATGGGTTAACATCATCATCAGAACTAGTTCATACTTGGGTTTCTTGGGGGGGCCTTTTTTTTGGTAGTTTTTATAGTTTTTATAACCCTCTGCTGAGGCTGGTGTTCCATTGTGGTGGAGCCACATACAAAGACTTATTGCCTGCAGTCTTCTGTGTAGAAGGCCAAACAGGAGAGCAGAGCACAGGTACAAGAAGCCCCATGGGTCCCTAGTAAAATGCAAGCAGAAGGGCAATAGCAGAGCTGTAAGAAAATCCCTCTCTTCCAGTCCACTATATTACCCACTGAGTGACATATCTCATGACTGTACTGACAAATCCAGCCTTCATTTCTCTGGTTTTTTCCCCCAAACAGCATGTAGAAAGCTCTTCTAATATATCAACCAAAAGAAAACTTCCTCTTATTCACCCCTCTTTTCTGTTAGACTCAGTGAAAAATCATATCATGCTGTTATTCTATTTGTTCATATCTATGTTTCATTTGTAGAAGAGATAGTTTTCCATCTTTAATAGAATTAATATTTCTGCTGACGTGTTTTGGATCAAGAGCCCTGACAAAACTGATTTCTTCATGTAGCCTATGAGTATAAGCTTAATGCTCTATGTGCACTGTAGAGTGTAGCAACAGCTTTGATTCTTAGCATTTTGCAACATTAGTGTCCAAATCTATCTCTCTTCCTTCTGAAGAAAGTAATGGATCTACAGTTACAAGAAAAGGGCAATGAAATCCAGTTCTGAGACTGCAGCTCTTACAGCAGTCGTGATACCAAGTCCTTGGGTCAGATATCTTGATTCTTCATGTTATCCTCTACTGAAGCTGACAGGTCTGGGTATTGAAGCTGGAGGTGTGGAGGTTCCAGTGCAAAGACTGGAAAGAGAAGGAGAAGTTTATAAGAAAAAGGAGACTGGTATGACTTGAAACCGTGGGGATTAAGAACAGTGGCAGCATGCTTGCTTTGTTGGACAGGATGCTAGAAATGAAAAGACTAAAAATTCTTACTTTTTGTTTTTCTGTTTGCTTTACTGAAGGGAACTTAGTTAAGCCAGTGGGAATTGTTCTAAGTAACACCCAGCAGCCCTAGGCTTACTGCTATCTCCTCTGCACTGCATCACTGTCTTTGCTCTGGGAGCTCTCACAGGAGACAGATTTTGCTGGCCACTTGGTCATTTTGATGTGTTACACCTCAGCTGGGATCTCAGTTTCAGCTCACAGAAGTGAGGAATAAATTTTTAAAGGTGATGTGTGAGCAAACTTTTGGGCCTTTAGATATGCATGTAATTTCTATAGGGTTTTGGAAACTTTTACTGTAGCTTACAAATAGAACTCTAAAATGCCAACCTGACTGTAAATGTAATGCCCCTTTCTCATGTAAGCTGCATAGGAAAATAATTCAATTTAATAAAATCACTCACTGTTTAAACAAATGGGGAAGTAATTAAATGTAATGGATACTGTGATTTCTGTACAAGTATATGCAGTCTCTACTGAAATCTACAACTCCATCACGGAAAAACAACAGATTAAAAATAAAAGGAAAAGAAAAGAACAATAGTCATTACTTTTGTGATCTTCAATAAGAATGTGCTCTGCTCCATCTGCTAGTTCTGCAGCTGTGGTTAACTAATAAACAGTATTCCCAGTCCTGTGCTAACTACATTTGATATGGCTGGTATACAAACAAAGATGTCTTGGCAGAATGAGGTGCTATATGAGTTGTTAAAGAAGAGCAGCCTTGTCAATTTTAGATCCGATGGAAGCAAAGGGGAAAGTTTTGCCTTTGCCATATGGAAAAACAAACAAGCCAAAACCATTTTACCCACAAGTTTCTGAAACTGTAAATCAGATAGTGTAGAGTAATAATAAGAATATGCTGGAGGATATGGAGGACTAATGTTGGCTTTAAAAGCTCTCACAAGCTGTGGGGTTTTTTTCCCTGCTTTCAGTGGCTCTATCAGGTACAACCAGAGAAAAAAACCTTCCTGAAATGCTTCAGCAAATTTCTCAGCTTACTCCAAAACCTTAATCTTGGATCTCTCATTGTTCTGGATAGAAGGCAGCTTGCACAGGAGATTTCTGTGATCTGAATGAAGCAGGGCTGCCTTTAGCCTCTTCCCTGCTAACTCTGTGCTCACAGCCTCAATGGAGCTCCCAACATTGTGAAGCTTGTCTGCAGGAGCCTTGTGAAAGGTAGTCTAGGCACATGTGAAGCCCACTGAAAGCAAGACATCAAAAGGTAGGATCTCTGCTCTGGTGCTTCTCCCAGTGCCAAAATTTCTAAGTTATTATTTTTCAGAGATTTTCCCTCTCACAGGCTTAAACAGAAATTGCAAGTAACAGATACTACTGGAAAACAGAATCTCTTTTCCATTTGCTCAGCTGTGGATTCTGTAGTTTAACTTAAATTCATAAAGTTTAAGGCAATTTGGCCTGGATGTCTTGGTTCAGGGATACACCAGATCTGCAGGTAGAAGGTTTCTCTTACTCTTGTTATGCATGGATTGAAATGGTCAGCTTCAAATGTTAATAACTCTAACGTCGTCACAGAGTTGTGCCTGAAGCATCATTGAGATTTTCTCTTCTAGTCACTGGCAAATATTTTTATGTCAAAGTAGCTATGAGTCATGCTGTCAGCCACAGTATTGGTTCAAAACTGGCACAAGGCTTTGATATGCTGCTCTTCGAAATGAAAGGGAAAATGCTTCTCATAGAAAACTGCTCTGTATGAAATATTGCCATCTTGGCAATAGGAAAAGAAGGAGAGGTAATTCTGTTTTCCTTTGCATTTGTTCTGCAACCTTACAAAATCAGAGAGATTATACATAATATACATAAGAATATACATAAGACCCTGTCTAAATGGATATTTTACTATTTCTTTGGGAAGAATGATCATTACCATCATTAGAAGCCGAAGTATTTACACCGGCATAGCTACGTAATGAGCCTTCAATAAGTATTTCTTAGAGCCCAATACAGATGAAGTAAGGGGCCTTTATTACTTTTACTGCTCTGAGTATAAGTAAAGAAGTTAAATGAGAATGGGGTGCAGTGACTGAACCAGGTAAAGGAGGACAAGGTTGCAGCCAGGTTCCTGTACTTGCTGCCATTGTTGCCAGTGGCAATTGCAACTTGAGGGTATTTGGGCCTCTACCCAGTTCTCCAGGGCAGGACTGCCTCCAAAACACTCTGCTGCTTTCCTTCCCAAATGCTTCATTAATCCCCTAGCCTTCAGCTGCCTACACCTGATTTTCTTTGCCTTTATGAATAACTTCATTCAGCTCAGTGAGCCAAGACATGTTTAGGACCCAGACCTGAGCTTTCAGGCTCTCTCTGGGTGAACAGTGTGCAGAGTTCCCCACCAAACAGCAGCCTGCCTGAGGCTGGGAGCTGGCATATACATTATAAGGGAAAACAGGGCCTTAACAAATACAGATGACATTTAAATTCTGAAATTAGGAGGCAGCCGGGGAGAGCTGTGTCTATAGAAAGTATAGGCAAGCTGAGACATACATATATATATATATATATATGTATGTATATGCAGCTCATGCCCACATGTACAGCCACGTCAGGCCTCAGCTACTTTCTAAATTGTGAGTGAACCTTGGGAGGACCCAGGTCCTTGGTGATGTAAATCCAGCAAATTTACATCAGCTGAACACACAGACATGGGCCTTTCCTGGGACACAAAACGCAAAGGCAGAGAAAAGGAGGTTGGTCTTTCTTCCCTTACAAGTTTCTTTTCTTTGACCTCTCAAATGTAAAATTACAGCTCCTCCAATACACTAAAACCTACCATACAGATGAGGCCACATTTTCAATCCATGTGTATCTGCACAGCTCCTTTACAACCATTGCCTGTGCTGAACCAATTTACACCACAGAGGATCCAGCCTTGTGTTTGTAAACAACACAATGATATAGCTAATCTAGAGGAATGCACAAATGAACTGTATTCTGTATAGCCAGTAGCTTGTTAATAACTTTCTAAAATTGTTCTCCAGCATTAATTGAAATCATAAATCCCAATCACATTCAAAGCATAACTACTGTATGCCATTGGCTCACTTCAGTTCTTAATCATAGTCTTCTGGGGAATTTTCTTGCTGCTTCTTTCTTCCCTCAGGAGCAGCCATATTTATTATTGCAGTTCAAATACCTGGAGATATTTCAGTTGAAAAGCCATATAACATCTTTCTAAGCATGTCAATACGTGTTCAACTTAATATGAATGTCTGTGCCAGTCCCACCAGAGAAAAGTAAAAAATGTCAAGGAAATATATTTAACTTGTTTCTGCACAGATGCCTGCAGATATCTTGTATCTAAAGAATATTTAAATTCTGTTTTGTTAAGACAGGATACTTACATTATACAGTGGAGCAGCCAGGAGGTTATAGTCTCCACTAGACAATTTGCCAGACAAGAAAGATGGCTTCGTTGCAATGTTGACAGCTTTATTCTTGTGGCTTTGGCAGAAAAATAGGCAAAAAGATTGCAGAGGCGGCAGGATAGAATACAACATGAAAGTTCAGAAAAATATTAACTGGTTGTAAAATGAGTGGGTGGATGCACTAAAGGAGATGGCATTTCAGTTATATAACAACACTTATTGCAACATTTTTATGGCCAAATTATGCTCTTTTTCTGTGCTATATTTTTGCATCTGCTGCCCAGCTCCAAGGGTGAGGGACGAAATGTTTATTTGGCAGGAGAAAAGGGCAGTAGCCATTCATCATCTTCGCGGGATCATTCCATTGGTCTCACTGGAGATTCCCCTGAGAATTTTATTCCATTTCTAATATATTATACACTGTGATTTTACAGATCTGCTTTTATTTTCTACACCAGCCGCTTGCATAATGCCCCTGCAAATATCCTTGATCTGAATGTGGGTTTAGAAGCTATACTGTGCATGATGAATGTAGGGTACAGCAGGGGAGTGGGCATGCCAACGTGGTCTTCACAGGTAAAAAGCTCCACATTTACTATTATCATCTTTCTGCCTGAAGAAGACAAGGCAACCTGATGCAAAGTCATGTTCTTGGGCCATCAAGAGCTATGTGCTGCTGAGCATGACAGAGCCAATTCCTCCTCAGTAGGCTTGTTAGAGCAAATTCAAAGGTGTTTCCAGTGGTGTGTAGTGACAGTCACATTGAAGGTTGTTTGGACTCTCATTCTACGTATAACTCTAAAACAGCTTTTCCTAGAAATCACTACATACTCCTTGTGAACATCATGAGAGACCTCAGTGGCTGTACAGTCTCTATTCTAAAGAACATTAGGCATGATTAGGGGGAAAGAAAGTAAGTATGGTTACTCTGACTTCAGAAATGGGATCTAAGACAATGAGGCATACTTTCTTTTTCTTCTTTTCACAAGTGTGCAGGCTTTTAGTGGAGGACCCTTGGAGCAGTTGCAAAACTTTTTCGGGAAAATTAGTTTGTCTGTGCTTCAGGTGAGGCCTCATGAGGTAAGTTTTATACGTTGAAGAGGAGTTTGGAGTGCTGCATATCCCAGTCTGCTGCATCATGCAGTATCCAGAAGAATAATCTCTGCAGCCTTGGAACTAGTTTATGTTGTTACTACAAGTCCCGGGTTTCTAGGGTCACCAGTTCACTCTCCTGTGCCTCCCTTGGTTCCCTTGAACTTAATTTTTAGCTTCCCAGTGCTACATAGTACATTCATTCTGATTCTCTCAAGACCTACCATGTTTTCCTCGGCTAAGTTAAAAAGGAAAGGCTTTGAAAACAAGAAAAAGTATTTACATGATTTGGAGGGGGATAATGAAATAGTCTACCCGGTGAGATCAGTCAGAGTTTTGTAACTTATTGTTAAGGATGCCTTTAAAATTGGGACATAGCAGTAAGGTTGGCAAAACCAAAGACTGTAGAAAAAAGCTGAGCATTTAATCACTTCGTTACACACATGTCTAAACCCAAAAGGTGACAGCCTAGACAATCTTCTCAAAGATGCTGTGTTTTTCTGTCTCAAGGATTCAAAGGTTATATGGGAATTTATTACAGTAGCCTTAGATAAGAAATAATGGAAGAGCCAAGGTTCAGTGACCAAAACAGGGGAAACCAAGATAACAACCACCCTGGGAAAAAGTGAACAAAATATAAACTGAAAGACTAGGGACAATTTATACTAAAAAGTACTGAAGACTGGTGAAGAAAGAAACTCAGATAGCAGTTAGAAAATTGGCAACAGAGTGAGAGAAGATACCAAAACCAATTCCTGCAACTAGAGGGAAAGGTCTGTCTGCTTTGATGACTTCCCTATAGTGCAACTCTCAGGAGGGTGGGGAGGGCTGATAGGAAGAACTGTCTAGAAAGTGGGTTTGTTTTTATTCCTGTGGAAAATATTGTGCTTTTCCTCTAAAACCAAAACATTTTTACAGTTCAAAGAGACAATCAAAATATTTCAAGGTTACTTTCGGTGAGATTTTTGGCAAGCTAAAGATTAATTTTTATCAAGAAAAGTAATGCAGAATATTGTTCCAAAAGTACCAACACAGATCCTCTGGATGCTGAGCTACTGACAGAATAAATAGTGAGAAGGGAGCACAACTTTCAAGGAGCGAGTACACCAAAGATCCTTTTCCTGGTGCCAATCTCTCTGATATCATTCTAGCCAGCCACCTGAACCAGGCATTTCTTGATTACCACTAGCTTTTTACAGCCCAGATCAAATATATTTACTGAGCTCTTCTCTATGTTTTCTACAATAGTGTTTACCACTTCAGACATATTTTCATTGCATGAACATTTTATTTCACATTTTTACAGGTATACTGTGTGCAGTTTGGCTTAGAGAAACTTGTTTTTTCAATAGAACATCTATAGAATGTTATTACGAGACATTTAATGGAACATTTTTACAGTGATGGATTTTTGTCAGAAAAGCAACAATTGATTGTGTCTGTGTGTAAAACTGATGTGTGTGAATATTTCTGCCCTGCCACAAAATAAAAAGAACATTTGAAGTTCTGAAAGAGGTAAACTAACCCCAACACTAGATATTTTAACAGATACACTGCCTAAATTCCTCCATAAAAGCCTCTGAAAACTTTCAGGGAATGTTAGACATTTTTTTTTTCCCCTTCATTCATCTTCATGCATCTCGAGTGTTTGCTGTGCAGCTGGTGTAAATTTTTAGCAGTGTGGAAGACCAATTCCCATAGGAGCATTTTTCTCCCAATTATTCTGTAGGTTTCCAAAACAAAAAGAAAACAAAGGATTCTAGAACTAGTGAAAAGAAACTGTGACCTCTCCAGGTGTGACTGAGCTACCTTTCCTTCAGAGGCTATTGTGTAATAGTGAATTAATTTTTTTACTTCTGTGCCTTACAAAGAGTTGTTCCTTTACTGGTATGTGGGACAGATGTACATTACACCTCCCACAGCTACAGTAATAGGACATGAAGATCAAGTGAAATGCTAAAGTTTGTTTGTGGAAGTAATTTACCTACCTATGCTTTAATATAAAGGAGGTTAACTGGATCTTTCATGACTTTACAGCTATCCTGAAATTGTAAATTCTGAAGAGTTTGGAGATGCTGAGATATTTGGGAAGGAGAGTAAATCAAACCAAAAATCTCTAGAAACCCCCATGGGGATTAGAAGCTTAGGCTAGCTCCCCATTCATGAAATAATTTGGTATTTAGTTTCTGTATTGTAAAAATATGTGAAATAAGGAGATGAATTAAGCTGTAGCCCTTGCTGAGTATTTCTCAACATACAGTGATACAACACATCAGTGGAAACTGCCTTTGTGGCTTGTTCTGTAGGATGTTCAGTTCCTTTCACATGACACTTCAGTGGTTTTAAAGCCTAGACTTGGTTTCAGAAAACCTGCAATTCAACCTCCTGCAGAGAAGCCTATGTTTTGCATGCATCCCACCCGCTGAAAGTCCTGTGTTCAAAATGTGTCTGGGTTTATTTATCTCTTTTGCACTTTTATCTTTCCTTCTATCATGTTGTCAACCATTCCTGATGTGGGTAAAACTGGAGTTATCATGAAAAGAGAGTCCTGGGTAAAGAGTATTGTGAACAAAGTGGAAAGCAATGCAGGAGAGCAAAAAAGGGGATAAAAATACTTTCTGTGCAATTCTTTCAAGGATTGTTCGCTTGGAATCCCAGGGTACTATTGCAATGTTTGTTGCATTTTTATAGACTAAAAGGGTATTTGCTCTGTGAGTGCTACAGCATTGGGATGATGAAGGGCTTTGGTTACCGGTCTGTTTGTGATCTCAGCTCACGACTCAGGGAAGACATTTTTGCTCTAATGACCTGTAAGCTGCCTTTAGTTTATTCATTGGCTAATAGAAAAAATTGATTTTTAACTAACTTAACCAGTTTTGAGACCTGAACACAGTTGTCGCTTCCACTAAGTGTACATTTACTCAATCATATAAGTCGTTTCAGTCATCAATTCATTCTGGATGATGCAAAAGGTAAGGATGATGTGCTGAAAAGTTTGGCAAGGAGCCCAGACGACATAATCCAGACCAATCCATAGATAAAATGTGTTTAATGTTATGTTATGCCTATCATACATGCTCTGGCCTCAGCAGAAAACATCTGACTATGTCTAAGGGGTAATGGGCTGAAAATAAGAAAGGGCAAATTCAGTGAATATCAGAGGAAGAGTATGAGGGAGAGATGTCTGAAGTGAGGTGTCTCACTTGTAGGTCAGCCTTCCTTGCCCTGAGACCTTCAAAGCTAAAGCGAATAAATAGCTGAAGATGTAAGGAATACTGGCCTGAACTGATCCAGTAAGATAAGGGATCCCTCAAGTGGCCTTTTCCAATTCTAATATCCATAATCTGAACTGAAAGATTTCACAGGTAGAACTGGTGCATTGTAGTTCATAAGTGTCCTCCTGTAAGATCCACATTCAGGGGTTCCAAGTCTCATACCCTCACTTATTTTCAGATCACCAGTATCCTTGCAAAGTGCCAGCCAAGCTGAAAACCAGGGTGGGGGGTGTGAGCTAGGGGTGACTGAGCTAGAAAAGGCTGTTTGTTCTTTCACTGTTCCTTTACTTTTTAAAAACAAAAAAGCAAATCTAAAAGAAATATCATTTTTGGTTCATCTGAAATATTCAGTTCGCCCAAAGCAGTATATTTTTATTTTCAGGCTGTTTAATCAAAAACAATTACATTAAATTTTACAGGAAAGAAAATGTCCAATTGAAATAGAAATTGAGGGAGCACAAGTTAGAAAAGGCAAAATTAGAAGAGCAAAGTGAAACGCATTCCCATTTTAAGGAGAAAAACCCTGGAACTAAAGATTTCAAAATTTTCAGACACATCTTTTTTTGTGAAATTGAAAATATTTCTCTGTGTCAAACCAAATTGGTGAGTAGTTCTGTGGTCCTCCTTTCAAACTCTTATTTACTGTGTGAATTCAATATATGTAATTCTTATATGATTCTGGGTTCAGTGTGTAAACATTAATATATATTAATTAATGTAATCACATGAATAGCTTCACTGACTTGATTGAAGTTGTTGATGATAATGGCAGGTTTTGCTGGGAAGGCTGTTACTAGTCTCATAAGCTAAATCCATGAATCTGGAGAATTCATGCACATAGCAGCTGTGCAAACAAGCCATTTGACATCATAAATATCTTAATTTGCAGGATCCCATCTCATATGTGGGGATTACAATTTTGCAATCTATGGCTGACCTGTAATATACAATCCTATCACGAAATGCAGGTATGGAAATATAGGCTAAATACTGCAAACAGTTCCTTGAAATGAACAGTAAAATGTGTGTGGAGTCACCAGGGCCAGGAACTAAAAAGGCAACTACTGATGTGGGACATCCATATCATGAAAGTTTAATTTATCTGATGTAGGACCCCACAAAATTCATGTCATAAAAAACCCTAGGTCCTCCATCTTAGTTCATGCATTTTTGTTCCAAGCACAGACATTTTCTGACAAATTTCTCTGGACAGATTTTTTTCCTCAGTACATCTGAGCTACATTTCCTCACATGACGAATAAGACTGCGATCTGATAAAAGCCAATCTGATGCAGTGCAACCTGGTGTCACAGATGAAAAACAGCAGATGAATACATCTGAATTTGATGAAAATCCTTCAGTAGGATAACTAGTTGTGGTGCAAACATGCTGCTGGGAAAGATCGAGTATTTGAGTCTCAGTTCACAGCAGCAAAACCAGAGGGTTACAAAGATCATGGTCTAGAGAAAGGGTCACAACACCCTTTCATTTATATATAGGCGTATACTGAAATTTTCATTCTTATGGGGTTTTTTTCTCTTTCTTGGTCTGTCAGCTACACAGAATTCAAATTTAAACGTATTTTTGAGCTCACACTATACTACTGTTCTTCAAGAGATGGAAAGTAAAGAAAGTAGCAAAGCTCTGATGTACTTTTCTGGCTTTGAACGACATTTTAGCCTATATTTTATGAACATGGTGGCTTGTAAATGAGGTAAAATCATATTGCAGATGTGTACAGGCTGGATGTGGTTCTATATTTACTAATAGCTATTCTAAAATGTACGTGCTGGTCTCCATCCTGTAAAGTATGTATCTAAGTATAGCTGGCAGCATGGCAAATTTTAAAGGATACTTTTAATTGAATGCTGCAGATTTTTATTATATATCTTAAGTTTTGTTGTTATGTACTCCACAGTATTCTCTGGGGGTGAGTGGAACTGCAGATGTTTTACAAGAACATTAAAAAGTAATGTCTTAAAATTGTGTCACACAAAGGAAAACAACACATTTGATGATTATTTTGAGGAAATGTTACCTCTGAAATTGGACATAAATGCACCTGCAACCTGCCCACATGGAGTGCTCCCTTACTCTGTAGTAATTTTACTAATTTCTGTGGGACTATTTGAGAATGACAATACTGATCCTTGGGTAAGGAAAAGAGTCTGCTTTTTACTGTTAAATAAAAATCTTGACCTCATCACTCCTAGACCATGCTGTAGATAGGTGCTAGTTTACTAGAAAAACAAAAACAAACATCCATCCCAAGATGTTCTTTTTAATCTCTTGTCTACATTTCTTTCCTGCACTTCACTGATGTTTATGGGTGGTTTAGGCTCTTTATATCTGTACTGAAGTGTTGCCCTCTGTCAGAAGCAATCAGACATGTAACAGACTGTGGGCAACTTAGATTAGCCTAGAGAAGCTCATTTCTCGAACCTCCAAAAGGCATCAAAAGCTTGCTTTTTAAAAGACGTACTGTTTACCTGCTGGTTTAGTTTGTTCTCAATAATTTATTACTTACTAAAGTCTTTTTTCAGTCTTGCTTATTCTCAGTGGAGGCAGTTGGATTTTATCTGAAAGCATGGTTATCGTGAGGATGCAGAGTAAAGAACCCTTAATGGTTTATCCATTAAGGCCTAGAGTTTCACAGACTTGGGGATTCACAGAATATTTTCTTTTCAGTGAGGAATATACCTATTAAATCCATTTAAATAGGCAAATGCGGAAATAACTGATTTTTTTAACCTAAGTGTTAGACAAACATACCTGATTTCTGATGGTTTTTACATTTTTATGTTGAGTTTGAATTTGCAACTTCATTTAGATGCTCTAAATGCTAGGACTGTCTGAGGCACTACCTGTGCTGTTTTGGTTGGAGGATCACTACTGTTTATTATATTATGTTACACAAAAAGAGTTTAAAATTTCATTTTACAAAAGCCCATTGAACAATTTTAAGCAAGATCACTGATTAACTGGAGGATGGTCAGCTCTTCCGAGCTCTTGTTGGTATTGACTTGAAGTTTATACAGTTTGACTCACTGAATCATTACACAAAAGTCAAACAGATTTATAACTTGTTCACCTAATCATGTTTATATTACGCTAGCCTACAGAAGTCCCAACCCGACTACATTCCTAGTGAGAGCCCTGCCTTTCTCCATGTGTCAGACCTGCCCATAGTGTATCAGAGATACATTATTAGAATCATCTATGTTATTTTGATCTCACCCATTTGATAAATTACATACTGCAACTGAGTTAACAGCAGATGTTGTTCTTGTATTATATTGCATGTATGTGTGCATGTGTACAAATGTATACGTGATTTTTTTTTTCTACGTTCTATTTATATTTTTTGCTTTTCTCATATTTTGCTTGTTCCTTTTTGTTAATTATATGGCTGATGCATTACATTGAACTTGTGTTTTGGCATCTTTTACAAGAGCACATTTTCTTTCTGTGCAGTTTTTTGTCCAAAGGTTAGAACTCCTAAATCTTATTTTTTGTGTCCAATATTCTGAATTCAGATGTACAGAGAAATACATCTCTGTTGGAGAAACCCCTTAGCTGTGATTTTCAGTTTCTACCTTCCTAATATTTGTATGTTTTCACTGATAGTTGGAGACACGACCGGAATGGCTGGCATATGCTAAGCAGAAGCTCCCCTGAAGTCTTTATCTTTGTTGTCTCCTCCTACCCTCAGCATTTTGATTGAGCCAGTTTATGCATCTTGAAGCCAGAAATCCCGTATGGAAACATTTCAATTCAGCTCATTCATAATATGTATTGATAATACCTCTCTTTCCCTCTCAGGATTCAAAAAGCCCTTGCCGTTACCCTGACAGCATCTGCGTTAGTTCCCCTATCCACCCACATCTGGTGAGAGTGATGAGGATCATGCATAATGCAAAAGTTGAGCTGCGCTTGGGATGTGGCTTTCAAGGTGGCGTTTGTACAGAGATCTCACCGGCGCACGTGCTGGCCTGGAGAGAGCAGCCCTGGGAACCCATTAGGCAGCTGTTTGGGTTATCACTTTAGAAACATTTTAGAAAGTTTTATTATCCTGAAATTAAATCTGTGTTGCTGCTTGCTGCATTCTGGTTCTCTGAGAAACTCACCCTTAGTGGAAAATCCGAATAAGTTAAAGTTGCAGGAATCTCCTTTCCCTATAGCTGAGGTCCTCTTATATCTCTGGAGAGCTTTGTGGGTTCAGTTTTATTGGTGCTGCATCAGCAGTCTACCCCCTCTGAGTTTCAGCTGTTCCAGTCTGGTATTCAAGTACTTCCTCCAGCAGATTAATTACACAGGAAATATCAAAGAGATTGTTCTAAATCCAAAGTGTATGCTTTCACCTAAAGTGAATACATAATACACCTGCTGTGTTACTTTCCGTACACATGCATGCTTCCTACTCAGAAGGATTTTAATAGGTATACTTGGTATTTACCCAGTCAGTACAAAGGTTTGATTTGGCAATGTATTTTTAGACCTTCAAGACCAAGTTCTTTGTTGAGATAAGCAGAAGATGTATTAACATCAAAGCAGCTTAAACCAGAAGGACTTCATTGTACTTCTGTCTGAAGGATAGAGAGCGTCAGGAAGAGGTTTCAGTCTGATTTAGTAAAAGGTCATACTTTCTCATTTCTGACAGAGATGTGAACCCAAGAGACAGAAAATTAGCTCCATTGGTATCATCGAAAACCCCTTGTGTCTGAAGATGTCTTGAGATCTGAATAAAACCACAGTCCATCAAAGTCTGAAGCTGCAGATGGAAACATCTGCTAGAACTGAAGAACTGTTCCCAGCACTGTGTCTGCAAAACCCTCTTCCCTTTGTTCTCTCCTTTATGTCTAATAGGTACCTCAAAACTAAGTCTCGCAGAATTCCATCCAAAGAGAAGGTGTCTATTTGAAGGCTGGCACATTTTGGCTATCTAAAACCAAAGGGAATGGACACACAGACCCCCATTCTAAATTATTTCTCTCACCGTGTGACTGCAAACCCCTGTTCAAAACATTATTGGGTTTGGTTTGATTTGACACAGACTTAAGGGAAAGCCAGAACAGATCAGACAATACCATCAGGGCTGTAATAGCTTCATAATTAAGTAAATCCCAGCTGTGCACCAGTTTTGGCTAAATCTACTTATCCCCTTACTGAGTCATTATTATCAGCTGGAGTGTGTCTGGGGCTCACAAGAACACAGTCCTCATGCCAAATGCTTTCTGCCTCACATAGCACTTTCTGCAATACTTTTTTCTTGTAGCATATGAATGCAGCTTCTAATTGGTAAAACAGATGTATTATTGGTGAAGGGAGTGATTTCTCTGACACCATCTCTACACTGCTGAAGTTCCAGTGATATAACTAGAGGTCTTCCAGATTTATCATGCTGCACATAAGAACCAAACCTGGAGGAACTAGGTTTTTTGGGTTTTTTTTGTTTGGTTTTTTTTTTTTTTTTTTTTTTTCTGGCATGTGTAAGCCAAATTCTTAAAATAATAAAAATGATTCTTGCCAAACAACCTCTAGATGGCTCTTGAGGCTTGCTTTGTCAATTAGCAGGCACCTGAAATAAGTCTGCATCAGGCTGTATCAAGATCTTTCTATTACTTTATTACTTCTTCATATGAGAGCTGAAACCTTGAATTGTTTTGCATGGAGAGATAAGGCTTCCCTTGGTTTTGTAAAAAACACTGAGAACCCTTCAGCTGAAGAGAGGAAAAATGTTTGTCTTCTTTCTACCCAGAAAGTCCTGATTGTGAATTTCACCTGTGCATATTTTGCTTAGTTACTACATGTTTATTCACTCAGGTGTGGAAATTACCACTCTTGATGGTAGCTTCTCAGGAAAAAAGCACAGTCACCTATTCCCCTTAATAAGCAGAACTGCTTACGAGCAGCTGATTTACCCAGTGAAATCTCAAGGTTTGGTGCCTGCAAAAATTCTGCTTTCAGAAATACGTCCCTTTTTCATATTGCAAAGGGCATCTGGGGTTTATTCCTGGTTCATAAAGAAGCAGGGAAGTATCAGGAGGAGGGAAGGAAGAAAAACATATTCATAGTTTTAAGGTGAATCACATCATATCAGTCCGTGCTTCATCCTAAACAGATCCTGTGAATTACTTGCTGCTCAAACTTTTACTGAGCAAATCATATTGGAGATGATACTTACAATCCAAAAGGGCACAGAAGATACTGACAATTAAGGGGCTAAATCTGTTAGGAACTTTAATCTGTCAGACAAAGAAGTATTTATATTGATAAGTGCAATGCATTGCCCTGTTTGCAATGAAGAGCTCACGTCTCCTACAGTGTTTCCTCCAGCACAACAACTAGATCTTTTTAAGACTAAGTTGGGCATTATATGAGCTAGACACTGCACCTCACTACTAGCTGCAGCAAAACCAACCAACCAAACATCTTTGTACTTCAAATGTTCCAAAGATCTGTTGTTCTGATCTCAACCAGAGGGACAGATCTTTGGCTGTAACTCAGCACCTCTCCACAGTGATGGAAATGTGCCTCTGCACAATAGTGAGGGATACACTTCTTCCCTGTGAATACACTCACACACTGTGTTTGGAACAACTTCCAGGTACAGGACTCTTCTTTTTGGGAAAGTTTTGATGAGAGGACTATTCTTGAACAAAGAAGGACGAAGAACTTTACCATCTTTCTATGCTTGGACTTCAGCTCTCAGCCACCAAACAATCTGTGCTTTTTGTTATTTAGGGCTGAATTCGCTGAAAGTAAGGAAACATCACAAAAGATACTGATAAAAGAAATCAAATTCATGATCTGAATATATATTTTGAGATAAGACTGCTCTGGATTATCTTCATCAGGGAATACTACCCAAACTGAACTGGGAGCAGCTATCTGTACTTAAAACTGAAATTCAAATTGGCAACAATATGAATTCTTTCTTAAATACATGCCCTGGTCCCATGAGTTTAATATAATCAACCGTAATATCTGTTTTGGCTTTACATAAAAATCATTGTGCCTTGGTAAGACATTAGTAGGTGTTTCATTCTTAAAACAGCATACAGATTTAGCCAGCAGATGCTCACTGAGAGCAGAATCTCATTTTTTTAGACACTGAAAGATCTGTATGCATGGGACCAATTTAGAAAAATCCATTCCAGTGTCACTTCCTTTTATAGGCTATATAAATAGGTATGAAAAAAAGTCATGTAACCACAAAGTAATAACACGACCTGCAGATTACAAGGTAATTAAACTTGAAGCTACCAAGTACAGTGCTCCAGGAATAATTTACCTCGTGGTGTGGAGAGCTGAGATGTTCTGATGTTTCTTGCTAATGCAAAATGAATAAGCATTGGGAGCTCCAACCTGCCAGAGCTAAGGAATTAACAGGTTCCCTACCTGTATCTTTCACTTCTTAACACTCATGATGACAATCTAATTTGGAAAGCAGCAATAACCATGTGGTAACTGTCTTTAAAAGGCACTTACAGTATAATTTTATGGTCAGTGTTTGAAAAGATAGTGTAGCTGGCTGAGAGCACTGATTTGAAACACACTGACTTCATTAGCTGACCATCACCTTGACAGAGACCTGAACATATTTTGCTGACACATTGGTACAGTTGGTTCCTGGCTTGAGCCAGGTGTAAAGAAAATGAGAAGGGCTATTTGATAAAGGATTTAGACAAGCTTTAGGATGTGCTGTTAATTTCTAGGTGAGTAATCCAATCTCCTCCTCTCCCTGCTCTAGGAAAAAAGTATTAGAAGTGAGCTTTTTAGAACACAAAGATGTACTCCCCCCAAGTAGCGGGCAACGTAGATACATAACTCCCTTTGGTAAACTGTACTTCTTGGTTTTCACTTCTGACTTATATCTGGTCAGGGACAGAATTGAGAGATGAGTCCAGTTAAATTTAAATGAAGATTAAGGTGATTACACTGATTTGCTGTGATGTACTGCTAGCTCAAATAGATTTAATTGATTAACTGACAATTTAAATAAGCATCAGTGAAGGCAGATGGCATTTAAATAGGACGGATTTTTTTAAACTCAGAAATGTAGAGTCTTTTTTTTTTTTTGTTATAAATTGTTAATACGATGTGTTTGCTCAGGCTACAGTACTTGATGTTGAACTCATTGCTTTATGTCTACAATGTACTTCGCAATGTTGTCTTTTACACCTTGATTCAAGAACGGCCAGTGGAAATGTTTTTAACTCTCACCGAACTCAATGAGACTTAAATGAGTTTTAAGTGCTCTGCTGACTGCAGATGTTTTCTGTAACTGGGGCAATGGATATTTTTAGCTTTTTTCATTGTTTGTGTCTTTGTCAATGTGCCCCTGAGAACAGACGATAGCATTCAGTCCAATGCTTCTCTCTATGCAATTCTAAGGATACATTTAAGGCAGTGCTCACTAACTCCTCCAAAAATATGTAGTGGGGCCTCTGTACATTACAATTATTAATCTTCTACAGCTGGATGATTTCTGCTCTTTCAGCCCTGCCCTAGCTTTGAGCTATCACTCAGCTGTGCTGGTGGAGGCTGAGTGTCTTTCTGTAAACCTTGCTGCTGTAAATGTCAGGAATGTATAAAACCAGACTGCAGTCTGCAGTTACTCGACAGCTCTTTCACTAAAACTCATTTTGACACAGGTTTATCAGAAGGTCCTAACCTGAATGAAACTACTCATATTATTAAAATCAAGTGGACTGCATTTTGAAACATGTTACTAAACTCTATTTAAACATTGGCTCTCCTGCTCCTATCAATTCAAGTTCAATGGTAGCTGGGCACAAGCACATGCAAGTTCCTCCTCTCATGAAACACAATATAGAGAACTCAGCGAGATAAAGCTGAGCCTCATTTAACTGTCTGTAAAATACACAGAAGCACTGAAAACCTCAAAATACTCAGTGAACAGTTGCAATGATGGGTTTCTTCTAGTTTCCTTAAATCAAGAACAAAGTGAACACTGCTGCAAGAAAAAAAAAAAAAAAACACAACAGTATTTCAAGAGGCACTAAGCTGTTCCTCCGTACCCAGTGTCATAAATTTGATGCTTACTTCAATAAATCATATATTTTTATAACATTGTTCAAAATTTAAAATACTTTCTTTTGTAGTGCTGTTAGAAAAATCCAGAAGCTGGCCAGCTGTGTCTCTTCAATGTGCTGAATATCCCCAGCTGCTAACAGTAAGGTGGGAGAAAAGGAAGATAGAGCAATGTGAAGCTCATCGTTGCAACCCACTGTTTGCTGCTGATTTCTGTTTTAGCCAGGTATTGAAAGAAAAAAAACACTGTTGTCTTCCTTTCCTGAAATGGGAAATCTTTTTGTTTACTTCTGATTTACAGTTTATGGCCAGAGATGAGTGCTGGAGCAAGCCTCCTGATTAGAGTCCTACAGATGAGCCCAGCAAGCTGGTACCAGAACAGAGATCAATCCCACCAAGGAAAACAGATTCTGCACTAGCCAGAGCTATTTGCCTCATTTCATTAGACTTCTGGGTGAGTGATGATGATCCACTGGAAAGGAAAGGCAATGTTATGGCAAGGGAACAAACACTCATTTCCTCCCCAATAATACCAGATCTCAACATAATGGCAAGGTTCAGCAAGGGCCAACAGAGGACTGCAATGGGCCACAGCAGGAGACAAAGGTAAGAGGGAGGCTCTCTTGGGTGGGGTGAACTGGAAAATTGTTCTCTGCTGCAGGTCTGCTCTGTGGGCTTAAACTTTCCACCTCTACTTTCTTTTCCTACCACCATTCTCACATCCAGCTGGCAGGCACTGGCGGTGTGCCAGAGAACTGGTTTTTCTCTCACTGAGGTCAGCAGAAAATGTTTCCTCAACACAAACAAGGGCAGCTCCAGCCATAAGAATGGAGCCTGCTCCCTGCAGCTGGCCTCACAAATAGTTCCCTGCAGAGCTAATCCCCTCTCGGAGCCGTGCATGCCACGCAGAGGTAATACTACAATACACATCTCCCTTCCCTCTCTTTTTTTTTTTTTTTTTTTTTTTTTTAAATGACAATGAATACAGATGAAGCTTCAATTACAGAAGATTATGAGCTTCAATTTAGTGTGTGCTGTAAAGTTGTATTAAACGATCAAATGCTAATGAGTAGAAAGGCTCTTCTAGAGAAATAAGGAATTAGCATAAATTAATAGAGTTCCATATGTGCAAGTTTTACAGGGTAACAAAGTATCTCATCACAAAAGTATAAATATTTAATTTAATTCTTGCTGGGGCCAGTACACAGCATTACAATCAGTACAGAAATATGAAGTAAAGTGTGGGAGTGAGCAAAGCGTTACCCAGTTCTGGTTCACAGAGAGGTCACTGCGATGGCTCTGCTGTTCTTTTTCTCTGCTTTCCAGCTCACACAGTTTGAAGCCAGGTCCAAATGGCAAAGCAATATTTGCATGGCCTCATCTGCAGTCTGGGGAGTCTTCCTGTTGGCTTCATCCAGTGTGTTATCATGTTCCTTAGCTCTGCCCAAGAGTATATTTGCTTGTTAACATAGGATCTTCCTGCTTTTATAGCAGCGAGAAAAGGCTTCAGGGGCATTTTGGTGGTGCTTTTTACAGCACTTTCCCTAACCATGTGGAAAGGTGCTGCTGCAGGTATAAATTGAGTTGAATTTGTAATTTACATTCAGCCCTACAGTGTATTTCACATTAATGTTGTGAATGAGTTGCTATAATTAAGAACAATTTTATAGAGGTAAAAAGCAAGCTCAGTCCGTTATGTTACTCTCCTGAACAGCTGTGGCACTGATTAACGTGGTCTGCTCCAAACAGTGCTCTGCACACATGGGGAAGAGTCTTTGCACCACTGTCATAAATATATGGGACTCTGGGTTGGCTTTTTCTTGTATGACCCAGTTTGTGGGACTTGGGAGAAAAGCATGTACCAGTACTACTGTACTGCCCGTATTCTACTGCTGCATTGCTAGAAGCAGCTGTCTTCAAGGGTCTACATGTCTTCACATATGCGTGGTGTGTGTTTAGTGTATTTAACTATTCTCCTGCAACTGTATAAATATGTAGGTGTGTCAAGGATTAATTTATTTCTTACCTCTAAATAAATAGAGCTGTTGGATGTACTTTGCTGTGTTCTATAATTATAAGAAGCTATAATTATAATCTGAAATTGTATATGCGAGTACCTGCATGCTTGATGCTCGAGATCTACAATTGTGGTTTTGAGGATTTTAAATTGATTATTTTCTTACATTTTGCAGCAGAAATATGCAGCAAACTAAAACCATGACCACAGAGAAATACGTCACCTTCCAAGTCCTTTTGGTCATCATATATAGTCATTTTGTTAATAGACTTCTTACCAGTTTCCTGGGTGCTGGGCTTCAGGAAATAAGGCTTTTTACTAACTATTCCATTTTCAATTCACCTTCTTCGTTAGTGTGATAAACAGCTGCTTGAAAACAAAGGAAAATCCTGTAATAACACAAGAAGAGAAAAATGCCTGAAAAGTCCATTAGAGAGGAACTGAAACATCAGCATGTTTCTTCTAGTTGAACAAATACCCGAAAGACTGAAGTCGTAGTCATATCTTTTCCACTGGTCCACACTCCATCTCATTCTTTGGCAGAAAATGGGAAAAACAGCCTCATAGGTACAACTCATTGAATTATCCTTCTCTTGGCTGAAATTCACAAAAGGTATTTCTCTGTGGAAAAGCAAAGCCTATGTGAAGGCACTGGATTTGGTTGGTGGAGCCTTGGGATCATTTCTCTAGCTCCAGCAGAGACTTCTTCTTTTAACCTTGGCCAATTCCTTTCATGACCCATGTCTCTGCCAACCATCAATAAAGCTTTTCTTTCCCTTTCCTCCCCTGTTCATCTTGTCTATTTAAACTGTCATCTCACTGAGACATGGACTACTATGCACTCTGGATTTTCTTTGCACGTAGCTCAGCGGAGCCCAGAATTTTCTGTTAAAATAGAAATAACACTGATAGCCAATGGTTACTGTAATAATTTTGAAAGGAGTACACGCTGAGGTACGCCAAGGCAGGAGTCCCATCAGAGTGAAGGCAAGCTGGAGACAGATCCAGCAGGAAGAAAAGGCAATTGCTTGCAGAGCACCGAGTTGCTGTTGTAGAACTGGCAGATATAGATCTGAAAATCACACTCAAACCTCTCTGCTTTGGTGCATTTTACATCAAGAACAGTTGTTTTTCAGTGGTCTTAGAGAGCAGAACTGATATTTCTAGTAGTAACACAAGGAACACAATTTCTGTCTGATGATATTTTGATTGATCTGAGTTGCTCTACTTGGCTTCGAAGGAGGGACTGGTTTTGACTTAGCAGAAGAGAAACCAGGTCTGATATTAATGCCAATTAGACCATGTGGACCCAATGACTATCTGGTGGTTTCCTGCTTTGATTTTGTTTTTTCTGAACTGACCCTTGACCAGTAAGGTCAGTGCTGTCTCAGTGATAACACAGTGATCTCATCATGGCCTGAATATACCTAGATCTTGGAAAACACATTTCCCTTTCACAATTTAATATGAACCTTGCTGCCAACAGACCGTGCAAGCTTTGCATCTTCACTTTGCACCAACTGAAACTATTTCAAATTAGTCACTTTTGAGAATCATTATGTCAAGAGATCTGTCTTGATCACAGAGCCTCTGTGGGCACAGAAAATGTCAATCCCGTTCAGAACATGCTCCTGACACTGGGTGACTTTCTGCCAGGTTACATGTTTGACAGCTGTTCTGGAGTGTGTGTTCCCAGCCACTGGCCTGACAACCATCATGAAGCCAATTACAGTCACAGACAATTAATGTTCCCTTCCTCAGGTTCTCATGGAAATGATAGCATAATGCAGAGAATCAGCATGAAATATGTGACCTTTGGAAATATAAGCTTGAGACAGGAGCTGGGCTTGTGTCTACATCAACTGTGTCCAATTAAGCTCTTAAAGCATGGCAAGGGAGATGGAAAATTACATGTCTCATAAAAAGCAATGTGAACAGTTTTTTCCTCTCGCTTCCAAACACAATAGCTTCTCGTTGACCTGAAAATACCAGCTCTTCCCCCACGCTCTCCCTGCATCAGTTACTCAAATCACATGATTAGTATCCTCTAACAACAGCTGTAATTTTATACAGATTTTCTGTATTGCTGTTGTACACAGGCCTGACTCCATCATGTTTCATCTGTTCTGAGCCATGTGCAGGCAAGCCTACAGGGCCTGTTCCTCCAGTAAGGTAATGCCAGTGAAATGGAGATACGTTTAGCTGCATCCTTTGAGCTCCTTCCCCAACAGAATTCAGTCTAACAAGGGAAAAGAAAATCCTTTCCAGAGTGACATGGCCAATTAACATGTATACAATTATCTCAGGGGTGGGTTTTGTTGCTATGTACTTTGGAGGGAGATTGCAAACAAGCAGTGAGGCATTTCAGTTCAATTACTAGGTGACATAACTTTGATTTTTTTTTTTTTCCCCCTCCTTCCTGGCTGCACCAAATTCAGGGATGTTGTTCTAGTTTGAGCTGAAGTACAGGCATCTCTTTCTGTGGTGGTCATGATAACAGTATTCCTGTTTTGCTGCTGTACATGTATGTGAGTGGCCAATTCCTGGCATTTATTGCCTGCCAGCTGAAAGGAGCAGTATCTACATGCAGAGGTATTATTTACCATGTAGAAAGCCAACAAAGAGAGGTTTGAGCAAATAGTTTGACATTTAGGGAATTCATAGCAAGGAAATTGTGTGACAGCAACACCTAGAGTTCAGATGTTTCATCTGCTTTACTCCAGATTCAGAGAATTTGTTCATCTGCTTTTAGAAGAGCAGGAAGATGCCATGAAGCATACTGAGGTTTTAGGCCAGAACATTTTGAAGATAATTGAGCTAAAATCATGTTGTCTGGATAAAGCAGCCTGGAGCCTAGCCTGTCTAGCTGTTAGGGTTTTTTCCACCACATCTTACAATAAAATATACAAACTGAGAAAACAGAATTTTTGACATTTTTTTTAAATTTCATGGCTTTCAGTTCAGCTCCATAATTCTTAAGAATCATGGCTTCAATTTGTTGGGCTATTTCCTTTGGTTTAGTATTTGCTGTTGGAAATATTAGTCTGATTGAGTCTGTTCCTAAATTAACCTCTGGATTATCAGGATATAAAGTCCCAAGATGAGATCTGCAAAGTACATTGTTATGAATAATTATCCTTTGCATTACAGTCTTCTCAGACATGACAGTTTGGTATGCTTTAAAGGGGGACCCCAACATCAGAAATATCTAGTCCTCATTTGAAAGAACGTAATTCCCCCAAACAATTACAAAAAGTTGAAAATACTGATTGTATTCTTCAATATCCAGCACACAAACTGAAAATAAATATTCACATTGGAAAACAGGATGAAAAGCATCAGGTATTAACACCATCAGTTGTATTTCTTTCACGGATGTGTGTGTGCGTGTCTGAGAGTGAGAAAGAAAGTGTCTGGGAAAGGAAGAGAAAGGAATTATTCGTGAGTGTCAAAATAGGTCATCTTACCTTTTTAAATATGAATGCATATTTCTAGTGGAAAATTCTGAGGTTACATTGCCTAGCCATCCCAAAAGCTTTTGCTGTGGAGTGTGGTGCATTGACTGTCTGGTGCAGGAGGTTTGTAGTACTTCAGGCCTCTGCATGAGTTAATTAGGACCAGCCTGCTTAAGCCAAGTGCAAAGCTGGTTGGCTGCTTCTAGTACAGCCTCATGCTGAAATATTTTTCCTCTTTAGCAATAAAAGTAATTCCTTGAGAAAGAGCCTGAATTATAAGAATGGGCTGCACAAATACCATGCATACAGAGGCACTGCATAGTGATGCATGCCACAAAAGAGACTGTGCAAAGGTTTGTATACACACCACAAAGGAAAACATCCAGCACTCTGCACAGAGAGAAAGAAAAAATCGACACTGCACATTTCCACAAATTCAGGGTACAGTAAAGCATTTTTACTTAAAACCAAGCTCATCCTAATTTGGCAAGACAGTTTGTGTTGATGTTAACCAAGAAGGGAAGGGGAGTATGTAGGGAAGGGGAGTTTATTTTTGTGTTCCCATAATATTTTGGTCAGTGATGTTGCAGAGATTGGAGCATGGATATTCCCACTGGTATGACACTGGTGGCTGCTTGGTGTCCTTGGACTACAGATGTTTGGTCCTGGTGTTGATGTCCAATATGTCCAGCTATTGAGGCAGATGGTGAGCAGCAAAATATTTCCTAACTTTTGGAAATACACCACCCTGGAGCCCAACGAGGGAGATAGCTGAAATTGGAAAATAATGTAATAGAGTATTTTATTTTTCACAAAAGACTTTAAGACTGGGAAGACTGCCATTTCTGAAAGGTCAGTTTGGCTGACTTCCTCATATTCTGCACAGCTTTACAATGACCCTCCACTTGCACCTCTTTCCTCTTTTAGACTGAAACAGAGGTTTCTACTTCATTTTATACACATATACATACTCACAAGACAACAGCAAATGATATTGAATTCATAGCCTCATTTAAAAAAAAAAAAAAAAAAAAAGCCAGACTTCAGCCCAGTCTTTCTGCAGCAAAGGATAGAAATAACTTTTGTGTGTGACATACTGCAATGTCTGTCCTCTTTAAAGATGTATCTATTCAACCATGGGTCTATCTGTCCTCTCTCCAACAACAGAGGAGAAGAAAGACAAAGGAAGAACAGTAAGAACCTTGATTGACCAGAAGACTTTTTTTTTCACTTTCCCCCCCCCCCCCTAAAGAATGTAATTATAGTGCTACTGGGAGAAACTGAATTGCTTGCAGGCTTTTTCCATAAAAACAACTTTTCCATTTTCAGTGTTATAAATTCAGTTTGAGGCAAATTCTTTCTTGAAAGAAGAGGCCAGGTCTTTGTCTTCTTAGGAGTGAATAATGGAGAACAAATCATTGTCCCTATAATTTCTACTTGTTTTGGATTCATGAAATTCTGTACTCAGGCAGGATGGAAACAGAGCTCCAAGCAAAACAATTATGATAAACAGATTCAATGGGCTCGATACACTTGGCAGGGGCATTTACTGAGCTCCATCCAGGGATACTGCTAAGGGGAAGTTGAGGATAAGTAGCACCAATGAACTAACACTAAGTTCATGTGCAAAATACATTTGCCAGTTCTACTTCCAAGACAAGTCATAGATAAAGCATTCTAGCTAATTTTTATGGTTTGTATTTTCTGAGTTCACTTTGGGCATAATTTTAAGACCGAATTTTGGGTGAATTCTCCAAGATAGGTTAATTCATCCCAATGTATCAAAATCCTGCAGTACAGTGAATGGTAACTAAATGCTGTTTGCAACATAAAGAGTTTAGAATGAGGAAATGAGGAGAATATGTAATTTTATTGGAGTAGTTCTAGACTCACCCCAATAAAAACACCTTCTATTTTCTAGAAGACTATGAAGCACTCTGCTCTGAACAGATGTTTAAATATTTTCTCTCTGAAGTGTTGATTTATTAATATTCTCTGCAGAATAGACTTCTCTGAGACCGAGAATCATTACTTGAGGGTGTAGCATGGGTCACACAACTGGTTTTGGATGGTGGTTTGTAAAGACATAGATAACAGCAAAAGGAAGCACAGTCAATCCACAGATCCATTTGTTGTGGACCAGATGGCTGAGTGAACAGGGTATCAGTGCAATAATCAGAGATTGTCTCAAGCATGTTTCTCCTATCAGTATGGCCACCATGGCTGTAGTAATGTCTTATACATATTACTGAGTTTCTCCTCCCAAGAACTCAGTGCAATATGGAAATAGCAGAATCTCTTCTTAATTAAAATGATGAAGTAAGGATGGCCTAACTATTCACTCCATGCAGGATCGTGCTTGAGAGATAGATGGCTGTCTTCAGGGAATGATGCTATGGGTCCAAGAGTTTAGTGTAGGTCTCAGAAACTATTTGGCTACTTTAAGACTGCGCTAGCGGTAACTGGCCTTACCTCTCAGGAGGGCTACTATAGCACTGGGAGCTTTTTGTGACACATTTTTCACTGGGAATCTGTTTTGGTGGGTTTTTACTAAAGGCAGGTGCTTAGGGCTTTTTCATCTGTGACTAGTGTGATGGTTTTTTAAATTTTACAGACCTCTTTTTTTTTTTTTTTAATCTACTGTAGTAAATATAACCATACACATACTTGAGATGTTAGTATACGTATGAACTACATTGAAGCAGACTAATATTTTCCCAGTACATCCTGAACATTAAAATTTCATCTAGGGCTCACTGACATACATGTAACTGGACTTCTCTGCTATTTGTATCTGTGAAGGTGTCACTGACATGAAAGGTGCTGTTAAATAAAAAATATAATTTATAAAATTCTTGGTTTATGTTCAAGGTGCCAGCAGGCCAAATCGATTTTCAGTTTAATTGCAATGATTATTAGTTATTCGTGCTACTTATTGTAATGGACATAATGCTTTACATTAAAAGATATTCTCATTCCAGTACGGAGGGATTTACATGTGTATGGAAACTTCCAGTAACAGTTAATATGCAATTGTAGAAATCCCTCTGCATAAGGATGAGACTATACTCTGAGCCTTCGCCATCTGGTCTGTCCTCTAATGATGAATCCAGCATCATAATATTCACAATCCACTTTTTTAAAAAGTGAAGTACAAGTCATTCAAATTCAGGTCTACCATCTCTTTTTTGTAGAAAAATTTGCCTCTGCCTTGTTTACTGAGAGAAAGATAGCCTGAACAACAGAGAGCTTTTATTTTTACTTGGTGCTTTGCTCCCAGAAGGCCCGAGAAACAATGATCCAACTGAAATTTCCAAATCTGAGCTTAGCATCCGTCAGAAATAGAGTATGAATATTCACAGAGCTGTGTGTTTAAGGGTGCTATGAGCAGGGCTCTGTTAATGATGTGTATTTTGTTCTGATGCTCTTGGCCTCATTTCCTCACAGAATTATAGAAACTGCTCTGTTTCATTGTGATTCTGATGATAATATAAGTTTAATGGCAAATATGAAATGGGAAGAAAGAGGAGATTTGTTCAGCTTCTGAAACCTTATAGCCTAATATTACTACCTGACACCATGTAAGAAGCAAGGAACTAAGCGATATCATTAAAGTGTCTGCAACTCTAACATACAGTGACAGAAATGCTTAAATATGTATGCACGTGTCAGAAAGAACTCATTTCATTTTTACCTCTCGCTTGGGTTTTTATCAAGGGTGGCACAATTGTCAGGAAGGAACAATAGTGAAAAATATAGCTGAATCAGATGCAGATGTTTGTAGAGAAGCTCTCCCAGAGGTATGGCCTTCTTTGCTTCTCCTTAGTGAGACAGTGCTGCCCCGATGTGTGATTGCTTAGAGATGGAAGTATATTTTTAATGTGTTCATAGCCGTCTGGAGGCTGTTATCTGTCATGCTGACAGAGACAGAGTGATCTACCAAAGCTGCAGTGAGCACCTTTTGAAGCACATCAGTCCTGTCCTACATAGTGATGTGACGTTTACAATAAGTCTGGTGCTGTTCCTCCCCCCTTGCACTAGGTTTAAGAAATTTGGAGATGAGAAATGGAGAGTAGGTGGCTCTAAACTTCCCATTTGCTGAATCCACTGTGGGTCCCCACTGACCCTTGCCAAAAGCAAAAGCAGCACTGCGTGCTCTCAGGAGCACAATTTCAGGTTGGAGCAGTGGGGGTAGAAGAGGTAGATGTCATATTGCTTTCAAGGAAAGTGCTATTTCCCCCTTTTTATTTTTTTCTTTGTCCCATCCGTTCATCTTCAGAAACCAGAGGAAGCAAAAGTTGCCCATCCCTGTCCCTTCTGGGCATGTAGCAATCTGTTCCCAGGGACTTCACACAGGCCTATGGGAAAGTAAAAATAATCAGATGACCAGTAAAGCTGCTCAGGTGGATAAGAGCTCTGCACCTGGGTACAACCATTACTCCTCTTAATTTATACCGTACTTTCTGCTCGATATGGAGACCAGCCTGCCAGTTGCCTAGCTTGGAAATTAAATATTCAAGCTAAGAATTTTCTGAGAGCGCTAAGGGATTTAGATGCACCCTTTGCATTAATTTTAATGGACGATACATCTGAATTACCTGCTGTGCTTGGGAAAGCCTCAGCCTGAGGTTTTATTTATTATTTATTGAATATTCCCTGAGTAAACAGAACTTATTAGCACAAAGATGATCTGGCAGGAAGAACAGTCTTTAAAAAGTACCCTATTATTCATACAATTATACTGCATCAGTCATTCTTTTTTATTATTGTTTGTATTACTGTAGCACCTTGAGCCCCAGAACAGAGATGAAGATCCCTCCATTTCAGCTTTTGTTTGAACACATATTAGGACCCAAACCCCATCCTAAAAGGTTCCAATTTAAATGGATAAGGCAAAACAGTGAGAGTATGTACGGAGAGAAAAAGCATGCTTGCCCAAGGTCGTACAACAGATTGTTGGTAGAAGCAGACCTAAACCCCAGGTATCTTGAAATCTTTGGCCAGTTAGACCCCACTGCTCCTCTTCTTCCTCAAATAGCACAGCACACTGTGCTAATTTCTGCTGGTACTTATCTGATGGGTTTCACGAGTCCTAGTAAAAATATTCTCCTTTTTGTCTCCTCAGCAGACTTGTTTCCAACATATCAGTTTCATTTTGACAGGCCTAACATTACAGGGGAAGAAATATATATATGTTCACAATACAAAACTCCCATGTTATTGGATTTCCTTAACTGGAACCGAGGAAACACAGTGAAGCTTGATGCTTTTATAAATCATAAATCTTTAGCAACCTCTGCAAAGAACTAAAGAATGAAAGCCCAAAATACAGCAAAGCAATTATGAAAATTCTACACAATTTGGATCTAGGTAGTGATTTAATTGCTTTATTGTCACTCATGATGCTGATGTGGTGAGACTGGGTGTCATCTCTTCTTTCCTCATAAAACTGTGGTCGTTCTTTCTGCGTCCCTGTACAAACAATATTGTTCTCAATCAGGCAACGAAACTCTTGGGGGAGAGACCATTAACTGAGGCAGGAGGAATTGTTCTCTATGTTCTCTTATGGGGCAGTCAGGAAAGAAAAATAGTCATTCCTGAGGCTCTCTCCTACTGGTTCCTACCAAGAGAGTCTTAACCTCTTTACGGCTATGTGGATATATGCTGTACGTCAAGGTTTACTGCACCCCCGGTGCTCTGTGCAGAATATGTGCCCTGCCACGTTGTTGGCCTCTTTTTGCAACTGGAGCCCTGCTGAGGATAGGGAGGCTTGTCTCGCCTCCCCTCGCCTCTCACAGCGCTGTCGGATGCGGGCTTCATTCCCTTCCCACATAGCTGAGCGACACAGCAATTCGTCACGTCCCCCTGCCACAGAGGAGGTCACAGGCTGGGCACATCTGCGAGCACAACTTGTGTAAGGAGCAGAGCCAAAAAGCAGGCTCTGTGCATCTAAGCGTGCAGGAAATTTTTTCTCATTTACTTGTATTTATTCCTCCTTCTGCATTCAACAGTGGAAATTTGACTGTATTTGCACAGTGATATGCTTCAGAAGGATGGTTATTTAGCAGCTGAAGTGTCAATTGAATAACATTACCACATGGGTCAGGAGCCTGATGCACCTCTTGTGTAAAGATGAGTGCTCTCTTCTGTACAACACCCCTGTATAAAGAGAGGTTGCACATGGGTTTTTGCCTACTCACTGTATGATGTACCCCAGGAAATAGAGATGATCTAATCTCTCTCTATAGTTTCTGATTATGACAGTAGTGTGACAATTTTCTATGAGCTCTATCCAAACCTTTCTCATGGTCACAAAGAAACTCTATACTCAGGAAGAGCTGTGTATTACCTTCTAAATCCAACACAGTGGCCTTTAACTCATCCTTTTGCTAAAAGGTTGAATGGCAATTAGAAAGGACGTGCTCAAAGCCATCAGCCCTGAAAACAACTGAACTTTCAGGGCTTTGTTGTTCTTTCTGATTTTATCCATTAGGAATCATGAATAATTGCCTGTTGGAGAGGACAGATGTAATTATTTTCACATCCTCATGCCAGAGACAAGCGCACATCAACACTTTCATTGTTTTGTACTGCCTTGTCTGCAGATATTGGCTGGATGGCTGAACATGTAATTCTTTGCATACCTTGGCTACAAATAGCTTTTTGCATGTATATGTACTGGTATAAATTTGGTACCTGAAATTATTTTGTTCTGTACGCACTTCCACACACATCCTCCACTTTGAATACACAGTCGTGGGATGGTACTGCACACCCTTGTTTACATTTGCTGTGAGCATGTTGCATCTCTAAAGGAATGAAATGGGTGAGATGCCATTGTCCTGCCTCCTGTCTTGGGTGTTTATTTCTGGGAATACAATGCATGCTTACTTTCTTTTCATTTTAAGACAGGGATGATTTAGAAAAAGCTTGTTCATACATCAGTGCGGAGTTGCATGGACTGAGGAGTTAGGTAGAAAAGCTGGAAGAGAAGGCAGGAGGAAAAACATTGCTGGAGGAAAAGGTAGCTTCAAGAGGAAAAGTCTCAGGCTCTTCCACCCCTCGGCAATGCAGAGCATAACCCTGCTAAGCCGTTTCTGAAGCCGCCTTTGATTTTAGCGGAGACCTGGGTGCATCTGAGCTGAGCTCTAATGTTTCTACCCTGCAGGAGACACAAGAGCAAAGGGTGCTATTTCTTTTCCTGAAGACACTGGGAAATCTCAGTGCCACACTGCAGAAATTTAATAATATCTTTCAAATATCAGTCACTGAGATCTCATTAAAGTCATTCTCCCAGGTCTCCACCCCATTTTCTATCATATAGTTATTCCTTGAATTGAACAATTAATAAGTAATGGTCAGATCTGTACTGATCTCATAATACTCTGTAAACTTTTAAAGACTATTTCAATATATATTTCAACAGGCCCATTTGGGAGAAGGTTTAGTCCTGGACAGAGGCAGCCTTTTGATTTGAGCAGTCTCATCAGCAGGCAGCTAAATCAGATCACCAATGGCAGGCAGGAAAAGCACAGAGACTGAAGCAGGTAATAATGGATCAAGTGAACTGAAGTGGATGTGGGCTCTTTGCAGAACAGTTGCTGGATAAAATAAGGATCCATCCCCTACAGACACCAGAAATTTGGCAGAGCTATGAATGGCTAAAAAGACCTTCAGTACCTGCCTGTGGCCTAAGTCAGAGGAGGCAAACACAAGCAGTTCAGAACAAATATCTTCTGAAAGGGAGAAGTACATGAGCTACTTAAATACTCACAACTGTTATTCTGCCTTATCTTGCAATGGCCCAGCAACAGCAGGAATAACCTGAAAACCAAAAATGCAGCACTGGGCTCCCACCCTCCTCTCCAGCTTTTCCTCTGGTCTGTGGCTCAGAGGCAGCCTGGCTTTTAGCTGTGCTGCAAATCCCGCTGCTTGGTGATGCCAACAATGCACAAAAGCAGCCCCTAACCCTTAAATTCCCCAGTTTACTTATATTGCTTTTCCCAGCTACACAGAGTAAGTCCCCATTCCTCCCAGGGATGTTTCTGTTCCCCAGGACTGTGGCTGATCTGCACAGCCGTGCCCCTTCCAGGTCAGGCTTGGGGACACAGGAAAGGAATCCTGAGCCGAAGGATCCTGCATGTGCCTATTGCCTCACTGGCCTTTCTGCCCACATTTGCACAGGGAGAGAGGCAAAACAATTACATTAATAGGCTTGCTCAACTTCTTCTCTGAACAGTATCACAGTACACAGGGAACCATTGGCACGAGGAATTGACAACTTTTTCCCACTGCCAGTTTTTCTGGCTGTCCCCAGGAAGCACCCATGTCACAGGGATAATCCCTTTCCCTTGGTAAGAGAATAATGTTTGGTGTCATTTCTTTCATATGACCCGCAGGAAGCAAGAGCAGGATTTGACTCAGATAAAAGACTCAAATGACCCTTGTAAAAGCAGGAAACCATGCTAGCTTTCAGAGTAACAAGGACGGATAAAGTGCACGTCAATACACCAGGTTCATGTATTTCATTATTTCTCTCTGACTTAAAAATCACTTTTCCGGTAGTCTCAGCACTCTGATATAGGGCAGAAATCACAGTGGGGTCATATCAGCCACCAATTTCAAAACCTCTCTGAACTTCTGGGAGGAAAACCCTCCTTCTTTTAAAATGTGCATGCTCAGAGTGCCCTGGGTGGAAGTCCTGCTTCACTTCACTGCTCTGCAGTACGCAGAAGGCAAAATACTGCTTCGTGTGAAACGTCTATTTTGGAGACTGTGTACAGGGGGATGAAAATCCCCATATACTCTGTTTTGTTTTTTTTTTTTTTTTCTATTAACCTGTCTTTGTTTACGTGTGCATGTGTTTGCTGTTTCTGCCTTTTAAATGGAGCGAAGACGTGTCTGTGTTTAATCCAAATGTCACATCAAGCCTGACAGCAGGAGGCATAATTCAGTGATAAAAGAGACAAAATAAATGGAATTCTAGGGAGAATAGCCTGAGATTTGGGTGGGAGTGGGACAAGTCTCACTGCAGGGACAGCTGGCCCACAACATAAATTATGAGAGCAGTGCCTTTTCTCTACCATCTACTAGATCCTTCATCCCATCTATTGTGTCCATTGTTCTCTTTATATCTTGTCTTGCCCTATATTTTTTTTCCTTTTTCTAAAGCACTGCTAAAAAAAATATTCACAATTTTATGAAGGAAAGCAATGTATGACAGATCCACTCCAACCATTATCTCCCAAAATAAATTAGAAAAAAATCTCTTCCTTCTGTCACAGAGCAACTTCCAAACCGTTACTAACAGCAGACAAAGTCCATAAATCATTCCTAAATTGCCTACCAGGCCACAGTTGGGCTTTTATCTACAAAATAAAGTAGGGCAAATATATAAGGTCTATAAAGTTTAAGGATGTACTATTTACCATTGGTAATTAAAACCCAAGTGCTCTACAGTAGGCACGCTGTTACGGTGGACTCCAGGCTGATGTAAATTGACATGGCTCCATTAGCCACAATGAGGCAAATCACATTAATTTTAGCTGAAGATTTGTTCCTTATACATCTTCTTTTGCTACCAAAAGACCAGGTGTTGCTTTCCTTGCTTGCATTATATAATCCCAAATTGATTTCAGTGGGACTATTTGAGTTGCAAGGTACTACTCAGCTTGAGTAGGGATGCTTGTACTTGGCCTTTGGTGTGCAATATATTTTTTTTTAAAGCCTATAAAAACAGACATTTTCTTTACATAGTCTTTTTAAGGACTGTAATGTAAGTAGCTATAACTCTTCACATCATTTGTCTTTCCCTTACTTTAATGGTAATGACAACAGATGGAAATAGTCCTAATAATGGAATTAGCTGGTGCAATTGTCTTTCTCAGGCATTCATACCAACGAAGGGGTTAAGACAATGGAGTGATCCTTGTCCCTTCCTGGGACACATAGCGTGCTAATGTCAGGTTTCTGAAGTCACACTACTCTGTCAGCTCTCTCCCTGTCAAGCGGGTGGTGAGTGAAAAGTTATTCAAGGATGGTGTTATGTACCCTTCATGAATTATGCATCTTAAACAAACTTACATGATCTGAAGCACTCAAGTGGAAGCCTTTTAGCTAGAAGCAGGCCACTGGAGAGCTTAGCTACAGATCTCTGATAATGGTTTAAAATAGTTCACTGTAGTATGTCTGCTCTCATTCCCTCTTTGACTCAGTGGCCCATGCTTTGCTCCATTTGCTTGCTGTGGATGCAATGGAGCTTCTGAAATCCCTGTAGCAAAAGCCCATCTTAAAACATCTTCAACGGTTAAAAAGGCTACGCTTCATTCTGCTGGGGCTTTGTCTTTTGATGGGCTTGGGAGGGAGGTGCAGCCTTGGTTTGGTTTTATTTTGAAAGAGGGAGAAGGAGAGACAGAAATTCTGCCAAGGTCATTTTTTTTCCCTTTCATGAAAAGATAATGAATGTTGTTTTAATATTTGCTTTCAGTGAAAGAGAATCTTGCTGTGTCTTCATTGCAGCTCTGAACTAGTTGAGAAAATGTATTAGTGACTGTGTCATGTAATCAGCCTGTGACAATATTACCTGGCACTAATTAATTGTTTCCTCCTCAGAATGCATTACTTGGGTGCAAGATATGGCATTTCATTTCTGATCCTCTGATGATGTGGTGGGAAGATGGGTGGACTGCCTACTTGCATTCCATAAACCATGTTTTTGTTTTTTTCAGCACCTGAAGTTCCTCAAGCAGGGAGAAAACATATATTTTATTTATTTAATTTAATTTAACTTCACCACTCTGTACAGTCATGCTGAAAAAAAGACTGATTTCTCTATCCACTAAATTGCGGTTTCATTATAGTTATACACCATCAAACTTTCATTGGATAGGTCTTTATTCCACTAAAAGGTCCCTCAACCTGATATAAGGCATTTCAGATAGAGCAGTAGCATACAAAGGAGGACATTATAGTACAGCTTATTACAGCCTGATTTCAGGAGTGCCGGTCACTTGGGATTCAGGCTGTGTTGGTGGTGTTAATACTACATCTGGCTTCTTCTGTGATTCTTATGTATTTCTTTGTCCCTCTGTGCAAAGAACAACACCTATTAATCAAGGACACTGTTTATCCAAGCTTGTCTTGATCCTGTGCAACCACAGACAATGGGAACTTTGCTACTGATTTCTTTGAAGTAGAAGCAAACCCATATTTATTAAACCCACAGTGGCAGCACCACAGCTGCTGCCTCCAGAAGAAGCCTGGGATGAGCTCTACATCCTCCTCACATGTTGGTGTTAGATGGTGGAGATCTGGAGAACAACTTGCAACCTGACCAATCCCAAGTGACCAACCCACCCTGCTTCTGACCAATCCCAAGTGACCAACTCACCGTGCTTCTGACCAATCCCAAGCGACCAACTCACCCTGCTTCTGACCAATCCCAAGCGACCAACTCACCCTGCTTCTGACCAATCCCAAGCGACCAACTCACCCTGCTTCTGACCAATCCCAAGCAACCAACTCACCCTGCTTCTGACCAATCCCAAGTGACCAACTCACCCTGCTTCTGACCAATCCCATGCAGCCAGCTCACCCTGCTCCTGACCAATGCTGTGTGGCCAAATCACCCTGCTTCTGACCAGTCAGCTCCTGACCACCCTTTGCTATTTAAAGGCTGAAAAGAGCTATGGCCATCTTCTCTCTGCTGTCAGGTGTCTCCTCTGGCCTGATGTGTACGCCTTTACGCTTGTCTCTTCTGGCTTTGCTTCGTCCTGCGTGATAGAGGAACAGGCACACCTGGGAGATGCAAGTTCTGATGTAAAAGGTCAGATTTTAATTTGGTTTAACAGTGCTGTGATTAAGGTTGCTTGGGCTCCTCATGGCTTTCAGTTGTGGGCAATCAATAATTATTGAAAGATGGCTTACTTGTGAGAGCAACCTTGTAGGTGCCATGAGTGAGTTAAGACTGCAAGATGGCGATACAAGACTTTGTATAAACAATGTATGTGCATGGGAATAGTTATATTGTTCAGAATAATTCTATTCTTGCATAAGCACATTTAGGGAACTAGAACTACTAGGTCAAACTCTTTTGCAGACTTTTGAAGCAGTATCATTTTCATCTTGTCAAACATTCTGTGAACAAAATCTTCATGGGGTATTTTGAAACTAACACATAGATTAAAACAATTCTCTTTCCAGCTAGTGCTAATACTTTTTTTGTAAAACCACAGAGGGAGAATAATCAATTTTCTTTAATGGCTTGTAACAGGGTGGGGTAATGGGGCCTTTCCACATTTCATGCTATGTCAAAGATGCAGTTTGTATAAATCTGACAAAAAAAGCAAGAAGAAAGAAAAGAGATCTGAGATGCCTCAGTGTAGAAACAAAGAATTGCTTGGTTAAAGATTGTAAAACACATTGCTAAAACTTGCAAAATATTGGAGATTTTGTATGTCTATAGGGACTTTGTCTAGTAATATGCCCTGTACCAGGACTTCAGAGTGAATAAGCAAGGCTTGTCAACTCTTGTAGGAAAGGCTTGTATTTGGAAAACTTCATAAAGAATGTGGTTTTGTGGGGGAGTTTCTGCCTTCTGTATCCCACATCTGAGTGCTTGGGTCAACACTGAGGGCCCAATTAGGTAGAGTGGGACAGCTAAAGAAGATCTGACTGTACTCTGATGTGGGCTCTGTTTAGGTGATTAGCTTTGAAGGATGTTGCTACAGCTGAGTGATTTTAAGGCTCTGGTTTGAGAAACAAAGGTTTTGGAAAACTTAATCCACTTCTTATGATGCAAAATCCACTTATGATGCAATGTTGTTGAACTGGATTTGTGCTCTTTCCCCTTCCTCCTCAGGGTGATGTAGTAGTCAAATGATGAAGAATGCACTTAAAAATTCACATTTCCTATGAAAATCACAACTCATTCCCTGCCTGTGTGCAGAAAATACCAGACCTATTTTTGTCTTCAGAGTTTGTGTATTCAAAAATATTTTCCCTGCAGGCAAAGATTTCGTGGAGTCAAGTTTCTTTGGGTGTCACACCCTCAAGCGTGATAGGGACTGCTGCATTTATGGTGTAATTAGCTTTTTTTGTTACTGCACTTTTAACTGAAGGACATAAGGAGTTTTTAAAAATGTTTATAATGTGTACTGAGTAGATGAGGAAGTGAAACACTTCACTAGTTTAACTGTACATCCAGTGCTTTTGCAAATATATTCCTGGAAATACAGACTAATATGAAACTTCAACCTCTGGAGCAAAAGTGAATGACACGGAGAGGATTCAGGTTATGAGAATCTAGATGCACCACTTTCCTCCATTTTTTTTAAAATAAATCTGAGACAGTCTAACTAGCCAAGCGAGGGTTTAATTGCCAATGTGTCCTCAAGAGAATAGCTAGCTTTATTGAGTGCAAATGTTTTTTAAAAAAAAATCAGAAGAACAAAGGAGATCAGTTTGACGCTGGAAGATCCCCCTTTAATCACTACTTTGATCAGCCTTTTCCCCACGGAGCTCCCTTGGTGCTGGAAAACATCCTCCCTGGCAGGCAAGCGGGCTCCTCTTGGACTGGAGCACAGTGATCTGCCAGCCACCCCACAGAGCAGCGTGCTCTCGGGGCTCATACTGCACCAGCTCTGCCCTTTGCTCACCCTTATTGCCATTTCTGGACGTTGTCATCATCATACAAGGACATTAAATCTATAAAATCTGTATAAACCAAACCACTTTGGTTAATGTGCCTGTAAGTAAACTCCAGAGGACTTCTGAAAATGGATTTTAAAAATCTGATTTTCTCAACTGTAGGTGTAGTAAAAATACAAATTAGAAATTTGGAAAGCAATTACTGCAATTACTTAGGAATGCCAGTACATTGGCAAGTCCTTGCCTTCTTTTAGACCAATCTGCTATCCACATTATTTCATAGCATGCTTACTTGGGGAAAGGAGAGGGAAAGAAATGGCAATGTTTGTCTCTTTGAGTGTAAATTGGCCTTGATCTCCTTCACTGACTTCCCCACTGTTCACAGTTGTTTTGCTGTGACATTTTGCCTTGGAAGTTGTTCATATCCACTAATATGCTGGACACTTACTAAAAGGTTAAAGTAATTTCTCCAGCTGTACTTTGACCAAGTTCTGTTTGGAGACTCCATGAGCCAGACTGTGGCCAGAGCCTGTGATGGGAAGTTTGCACCCAGGTGGGAACCTCAGAAGCCAATGGCTTTGCTGAGACCAGAATTTGACCTTTTAGCTGAGCACATCATGTTCGTTCTTATTTCATCCTGCTCTTTTTTTCTGGAGCGAGTTAAGGTGACATTAGAAAGCCAACCTACAGCTAACTCATAATTTCCCTTCATTTACTGTGATAATTATATAATGAAAATAAATCTCAGTCCCTAGTTACCTGGCTAATCCCATGGAATAGTGTGGGTCTGCTCCTCCTGTCTCCCTTGGACATTACTGAGAGTAAGCCTGCAATATTCTTCTGAGGTTTTAATTGGGTATTTTCTTTCAGATAAAATTCTAATTTAAAACCAGCCATTCAGGATTTATATGGTAAGTAAAAAAAAAAAAAAAAAAAAAAAAAAAAAAAGAGAGAGAGAGAGGAAAACAAAGTGTATCCATAAGACCAAAAAAATGATCTTTTATTGTTCACAAAAAAATCAAGTCAATTTTTAAGCATGTGTAATGTCCTTGATGTAACTTGGAGGCACTCAGTCAAACCATTCCAAAATATCTTTTAAAAACAACTTGCTGAACAGCATTAAATCTCTGAAAAGACAATCTTATACCCAATTAGACTGGATTTAATTGAGCTTCCCTTAATTAACTTTGGAAACAAAAATCAAATTATTATTATTTTATTCATAAGAACCATGCCTACAAAAAGGTAAACATGATTCACCAAATTCATTCTGCACTGGTGACTAGTTTTAATTTGGATACATTTCCCTGGTTTTGCGGTGTAGACAAGTTCAACACTACGGTAATTTCAGAATAAATCAAAAGTTAGTCCAGGTTTTTAAGGTTCAACAAGACAAATGCACAGCTGACCTGAGCAAGTGTTGGCTCTTGCATGGAGCAGGAGATTGCTCTAGATGACCTTTAAAAATCCCTCCCTCTCCAAATTACTGAGGTGCACTGGTGTAACTGAGCATGCTGAGCTAGTTGTCCTCATTGTCAACTTATTTTTAGAGCTGAATTTTTATAATGGGGTTCTTTTAAATATTTAAATAGAAGTCCTGATGTATTTTTCAAGCTTCCAGATTTTTTTAAGATAGAGATGGAAATTGGACAATCATGGGGGCAAAGTGGCATTCAATCGTATGATTATAATCTCAGCTAAATTTTTAAAGATCTGAACTTTGTGTTAAATTTAAGCAAACTTAAACTGTCAGAAAAAATCTGTTTCAGTATGTGTAGGAATAATGTTTGGCATATACAAACAAAATTGGAAAAATATATTGATAAGTTTAAAATGCTCTGGGGATAATACAGTGTCCATTTAAATCAATAGGAAAAAAAGTCACAAAACTGTTTTTTAGAGGTTTGAGATTTACAAGAACCCTTAGAGAAGAAATTTTGATAGCACTTGTGTTGCTGAATTACACAGGCCTTTTATAAATCTCACCCTTTACCTCCAGTAAAATCTCACAAATGCAGTCTGTTGGGTTTGATTTACTCAGACTGGCAGGGTTTTACGTGGCTTTTTCAGACAGACATTTATGAGGAAAGGGCCTGAGCCCTCCCCTGCATTTCACATGGTCTCCTGAAAGGTGATGACTTCTGGCTGCCTCTTCTCAGCCAGACTGCCTTCATATCCTCTATCTAAAAGCTCTGTGCCTCTTCAGAGTGATGCCTGCTTACTTTTATCAGTCAGTGAAATGATTCTCATTATGTGAGGTAGAAAGCTGGTTCCCGTTCACACAAACACAGAGATATCCTTTGGTGTCAGACCAGGCCAACTTTAATCTGTACAGAGACCCTACACTGCCTTCAAACTCACCAGCGCCACAGGACTTGCTAGTTAAATGTGAAATTATTTTGGTCACAAAGCTTGACAAAGTCTCTAATCTTTCACTGAAACACTTCATATGATCTTGAGGAAAAAATAATTAGATTGACTTTCAGATCTTTTAATCCTGTCTGCAAAATGCTTTGAGTTCAAGTGTCAGATATTGGTTAGAATCAAAAAAAAGAAAAAGGAAAAATAAAACACAAAAAGAACTGGGAAATATTTTGTTTTAAAATTAAAAATTATATCATTTATTTATTTGTTCCTGTGACTTTGCAGCTGGTTTCAATAACCAGTTTGGGACCATGTGAGTGCTTGCTGAGGATGCACAGCAGAGGTCTTGAAGTAACCAGACAAAAGTTTCTATTGTAACCTTTGGTTCCATGCTGTAACCAGGAAAATGTCTATTTTCTGACCTTTGAGGAATGATCTGTGTAAAACAGTACATGGAATGACTAACTGAGAGACCAAAAAGTACTTAACTACTTTTTACTCCACTGAAAGTTACTCTTATGTGCATCCTCAGATGATCTAGCTTGTTTGAACCAAGACTTTCCTAATCTTCCCCTAGAAATACAGTTAAATGGTGGCTGGCCTGACTGAAATAGGACGCTTAATTTTTACTATAGCTGAGAAATTCTTAGATTAAGGAGAAATCTGTACTTATAGTAGTCTTCCCAACAGACTTCACTTATTCCTGTCAGGGCATAAACCACCCATTTTTAGATGCATTGTCTATTTTTTAATTGCATCAGTAATATTTTATATGTGCTGAAGTGGTATTAAAATATAAATTATTTCAGCAAGCTAATAATTTATTTTCTACTTGGCAGACAGACAGTCTCTCATGCATAAGAGTAGACAAGAAGAGTGAGAGATGGTATATTAGTTGTACTTTAAGACTAAAGCACCTTCTGCAGTCCTGGAGGGTGAAGAACAGACACTTTGATATAGTCATTGTGGTTTATTGATCCTATTAACATTATCTTGTGGTAAAATCAATGCTGGAGTTTCAGTCTTGCAGGAGACATGTAAATGAGAAGATGAAACAACAGGCCAAGGCAAATTGCTTCTTGATGGAAAAAGAGATATGAAAAGAAATAGCAGGAGGAAGGTGTATGTTAAGCTAAGATAGTACTTAGAGATGGGAGACTGAGTGCAGGACCTTACCAAAAGTCATCCCCAGTGTTTGGTGCAGAATGTGGTCTCCTGAAAAATCTCTTCACTAACCAGGGCATGGCCTTTAAAGGCATGAAGTGCTGACAGCTCTGGTTACTTGGACAAACCCTGAGCCTGTGTGTTCCCTTCTTGTCTCAGATCTTGCACAAGTGGGGCCTTTCTGCAAGCCCTGCAGGTGGTCATACAGGGTCTGGTCATTCTGTCATTCTGTCTGGGCCAGACACAGAACAGCAGCCCATCCTGCTATCAGTAATTCGAAACTAGAGATGGCTGTCACACGTTTGAGTGCTTCAACCAGCTCACTAGTCCATCAGGTGGGTTTTTTCCACTTCAGTTCTTATACACACTTACCTAGAGAACCAGGCTGTCATCCTAAGCTCCTCTGCAGCCCCACACTTACAGTGGTCTTAGCCCAGATTTGATGGAAAAAGGAGAAAGAGGGCTGCTCAACCAGCTATCTTGGGTTGGATGTACACCTTGCAACTGAGATGTGCTGCCTGCCTCCCTGTCCTGTGTCTTCGGTGAACACTGCAGTCAGAGTATTGGGAAAACCCAAGGTTGTTGAATGGGAGAGACAATAACATGAAAGGAAAACCTCAGGAAAACCTTACACTCCTTTTGAAGTGTTTTAAAGGATTTTTAGAATCAGATTTTCAAGTAACTGAAACCAGCTCTAAGGCATTCACTTAAATCACAGCATTAACTTGGAATTAAATAGTTCTCTTCCCCATTGCAATTACTGAGTGTTTTCTCTTTTAACTTGACCAACTCTTTGAAATCAACATGAATTTGTGCAGTCATTTGGCTGAAGAAAGCTGCTTTTTAAAAGGGAACTGCACAGGATGTGCTCAAGAAATTAAATCCAGCCTAATGCGTAGGTTTCACTGAATGCTGAAATCTGCAGGTAGCTCTAAGAGCATCTTTACCCTTGTGCATTGCTGCAGTAGGGCAGCATTACTCTCAGATATCAGTGAAGGCTCAGGTCTGCAGGTAGCAATGCACCCAAGCTGACAGGGCCAAAATAAATCTATGTTCTGCTATAGCTGGGTCTGAACATAATGAAACATCAACGTCCTCTAGATTTATTTGGAGTGAATAGTGGTTTCTTTCAGAAGTTTGGGGGTTTTGTTCTTCTCACACCAAGAAGTCCACCTTTTATAACAATGTGTATTTAATGATCAATTAGCAGGTTTCCAAGCCACAATCCATATTACAGAATGACAGATCAGAAGTTTTGTGTGAGATCAATTTCCCCCTGTAGTACATTTAAATTAGTATGGCTTCATTTGCTGGGCTGCTTAATCTGAGTAGCTGTCTGTGCATGAGTGAATGTATAGCTACGTTGTTGTTTTTAAAGTTCATTTGATCTGTAAAATACTAATTTACCTAGTTCTCTGCTCTACCAGTTCAGCCAGGTTATTAATGAAAGGTAAAATAAAATTTTTGGCAGAAATGTCAGTAATGACACAAGTTGTACAATAAATCCTCATTTCTGTGTCCCATCTCCCCCCCCACACCTCAAATGTTTTTGTCACTACTTACAAAAAAACCCAACAACTAGAAAGAACCAAGGGAGAAGAGAGCAGCTGTACTGAGTATGATAAATGTCCTGCCCCTGAGAGTAACCAGCTGCAAATGGTTAAGGACACAAGGATGGGCAGGTCTAGGTGATTGTTCTCTGATGCCTTGGGCCATCCCTGTATTAGGAGCTTCACCAAACTGGCATCTGGACCTTTAGGAGAAAATCTCCCTGTCAGTCAGTGACTCTTCTCTGTTCTCCTCTTGAATAAATTTATCTTTTTGACCTTTACAATATCTTTTTGATAGGGGTAGTGCTTGAGACTGTATTTCCTTTGGTATGTTTCATACCTGCTCCCTGGTACATTTGTTGAGTTCTCCAGAGCTCCTGTTTTTATGAGCAGTAGGGAATAACTGTTTGCTGTTTAGCTTTGATTCACCATTCATTGTAGATCTATATCGTGTCTTTCATTGTGGATCTGTATCATGTCCTCTTTCAGTTATTTGTCATTTTAGGTACATAAGTAATGCTGTTGGCTACTGTGCAACTAAAATTAAGCATGTTGTAAAGTGCTTGCCTGAGTGAGGGCCAAGGCTTTTGTGCCACTTAGCTTTCTATTCACCATTAGCCAGAGAAGTGTTCAGATGTGCAGATGTAGCACAGGACCCTTTGTGCTCCCTTTTCCCCACAAAAATGAATTGCCTCCCAGTGAGGGATCCCTTGTGCTGAGCTTCTGCTCCCGGAGATGCTGCTGGCCTCCAGCACCTGTGCTTGGGGCCTGGAGCTGCAACCAGGGGAGCAGGACACAGGGTGCATTTGGGTCCTGACCTTTCAACCCTGCAGTGCTCCTGGCAGTGATCTTCGTGTATGGAATAAGGGGAGAAGCATATTTGGCCCAGGGGGCTGCTTTCAGGCTAGGTCCTGGTGGTCACCTGAGCCCCCTCCATAGAGTATGGGGGACAGTGCCTCGCACTGCATCTGCTTGGCCTTGACGAGCAGCTCCTGTGCTGTGCCTTAGGTCAAGATGTAGGTAAAGGCAAAGCAGAAAGGGTTTGTGGCCAGTTCTGTTGATTCTGGAGCAAACCTTGTTCACTGTCTTCTGAAATTGTATTCAAGTAGAATGAGGCCATAGGCACATCTCTGTTACAGCATCTTTCCAATTAAAACAAAAAACAAAACAAAACAAAAACCTAAAGTTTAAAAAACCCCACAGTGACTAAACAAATAGATCAAGACTCATTAATAACTACAGACTCCATTGCCAGTTTAACATGAGGAGCAGTTTAATTGGGACCTAGACTGCTTTGTGTAGCTTCGTTAATGTAATTGAATAATGCATATTGATTTTTTATGGGGCTCAAATCTTCTTTCTTCATCTTGTATAAGAAAGCCTGTTAAGGAATTATTAATCACACTATAATTGCTCTAAGATCTATGCTCTAATTAAAACCATAAATTCTTTATTACATCTTTATTTTAATAAGACATCCAGTAAGACAATAATTTTTACGAGAAAACTTGTACAATAAAATTACTCCACTTAGCAATGCTTCAAAGACCCTGTGCTTAGGACACACAGACTCCAGTAGGACTTCCTAAATGAAGACATGCGTGATTTTAGTCCTGATCAGAATTAAAGATGTCCTCTCAATGTAATTAAGTAACTTTACAATAAGATCTTCTCTATGCAACAAAACTGGGTTCGTACACAGGAGTAAGACTTTACTTTCTCTTCTTGTTTTTCTTTTGTCTTTTAAAAAAATCTAGGATTAAAGAAACATGTTCTGAAATTTTAAGAGTCTAATCAAAGGTTTCAAATATAATCCTACTGTAATGAAAATAAGCTTATTATCATAACCACCTTACGGTGTTTTCTTTTGGGTGTCTTTATTTCTGCTGTGATAGATAATTTTTACCTGCCAGGAGGAATTAAAAATAAGCACATTTCTTCATCTATGTCAAAGGACATAATATTTCTCTCATTTAACCCATTGGAAAACTAGGTCCTGGAGAACAGTCTGGCCTATAGCGTGTGTGTGTTGTTTTAAGTTTTTTTTGAACTGTGAGTCTTATGAGTCTTTGTTACTAGAATTTGAAGATAATTTAAAAGCACACAGTTTCTTTTTTTTTTTTTTTAAATTAAAATTATTTCTGTAATGTGAAATAACAACATGGTTTATGATGTTAGCTAATCCACACTTTGCTTGGTTTTAAGTCCAAAACTTTATCAGAAATGTCAATGAATAGCTGCCTCAGACTGAGACTTTTCTTAGTATCTAAGCTTAATTGACCATAACCCAGTTCAGGATAAAATGTCTCAGAGTGCTCAGAATGCTCACAGAGAAAACCATGTAGGTTCCCCACTTGAAGGTGGGATATGTGCCAGAAATGCTTATTGTGATTCTGCATTCTTGTGATGGGTATTTTGTTTATGGCCATAGTCTCATTGCAGCCAGGTAAGGAACCTGGGCCAAACAAAGCATGTTTTTATGCATATTTATTTTGTGGGAGAAATGCATCAGTTCATTCCTTATTGCAAGCCAGATTCTAAACGGTGCCTGCGTGCAAAGCACCAGGTGTAAACTGCAGTGATATGTTTGTAACAGAAATGAATGTCTGTATCCCATTTTCCTTGAAGAATCTGCAGTGTGTCTCCTTTCAAATCCCAGAACACCACTTCAGAGTGATGTGTTACTATTTAGGCCGACAAGGTCTGATTGAAAAGCCAGCTCATAGCCTAGCAGTTGGTAAATGGTAAAAAGATAGGTTTATTTGCCACTAACTCTTCCACTCATCAACAGAGGAAGCTGGTACACAGCCGGTGCGTTGACTAGACACATCGTTTGTCAGATAATGTCTTGATGGTCACTTGCTGCTCATTCAAAATAGATGAAATAAGGTGTTGCTGGAGGGTTTGTTATAGTGGCAATTAGATTTGCATCTCTGGCTCAGCTGTGATCCTTACCTGTGCTACGCAGTGACTGCTTGTCTGAGTGATGCTGTAGAGGTACCCGGGGGCTTCAGCCCCAAGATGCTCTGGTAAGGGCTGAAACACAGGAATAGGGACTTTGCAAACATCCTGGTACTTTCTCTCCTCTCTTCTGCCTTTTTTTTTTTTTTTTTTTACACCTGCCACTCTTTTCCTGCATCTTTTATGGTTCTGTTCTTCTGTGACTATTGCTTCAGTTTAACCTCTGCTTACTCATGGACTAGACTGATGATGGTTTCAACATCTCCCAGGCATGGCAGGTGCTGACACAGTACATGAGCTCAGGGTGCCCCATCCTCAAAGCATTGCTTCCACCTGGGACCTGAAACCAAACCCACTGGCCTGATATGGGCCAGGTCCTGGGAAGCCTTTCCATTGGTTTCAGTGGGCTTTGAATCAGGAGAACTTGACACAGTGGAGGAAACAAATGAGCTAAGTGTGAATGGAAGTATTTGAACAACGTGAACATATTCTCTAGAACAGCCTGCCTTGGCAATATGTAGCAGTCAGTCAGAAGGATGATAGTACCAGCTTTCATTTAAGTGATAATGAAATTATGGGGGTGGAGGGATACAGGAAAACCTATGCTTGAGATGCAGAGGGCTGTCTGCCCCAGGTGGATTAGCAAATAGATCAAAGAACATTGCCAGCCGTGCACTCCTCTGCCTCAAACGTTTCACATATTCGGCAGTCCTTGTGAAGTTTGCAAGATGTATCTGTCCTGGCTCCCTCTTAGAGAGTGGGAACATCATGTTTTTTTCAGACTTGAGTTCTGAGGCTTTGCTTTCCTGATCTGTCTTTGCTTAGCCTGAAAACAACTCAGCAGGTCTTCTGTGGGAATTAAGCAAACAGACTACAAGGCTGGGAGTACGTTTTGAATACTTGAGTTGAGCAGCTGAAGCAGGGAGTGAAGGGATGTGCACCACCAAGAACTCAATTTAATCTGTGTACCCTTCTGTGATGGAGGGTTAGTTGCATTTCTGGTTTTATTGTTGCTTCATAGGTAAGCTGAACTAAAGCAGAATATGACATTGTTCATAGGTTGGCTGGTCCCCTCAAACATGATCGAGCTTCAGTTATACCAGTAGGGTTATTGCAATTTATGAACCTGAGTTTACTGATATTTTCTTCCCAAAAATGGACAAGAAGGCCAAGATTTACCTTAGAGATTTATAGCAAGCAGAGCCAGAAGGCTGTGGGTAGAATATGTTAAATATGATTAACTTATAGGTATATTAAAAGTTATTAAATAATACTTAATCTGTAGAGACCAAAGTACAGTGAGCCACTCAGGTGAATTAATGTGATCAGTCTCTCTGAAAAGCAACTTCAAACATGGAAAACTTTTAGACACATCTATTAAGAGAGCAGATATCTATTCAATCTTCTTGCTGCACAAATAAGAATCAAACCAATAATTAGACTTCTTATTATGTAGGAAACAACATTATTTACCCTGTCAATACATTTCAGCAATAAATCAAAAGGGGGATTTGACATCTCTGACTTTTAAGCTCCACTAAATGCTTAAGATCTACTACTCATTTCATGAGAATCACTGAGTGGATATTAATCAAAGATTCAATATCTATTTCTTTAAGAATCAAACATACATTAAGCAATTATTTACTCAGATAATTTGTATGTATTTAGTATCACTAAGTCACTGATCTTATAGATATAATTTGTTTTCCCACTTTGAGCAACAAATAACCTTTTTTACTATTACAAATGTCAGGAAATGGTTATTTACTCAATTTCTCATGAATGTGAGAGGGAGGGAGATATCACATGTCACTATTGAGCAGAAATATAAAGAAGGAAATCCATTATGAAATTGTGGAACTTATGGCTGCAGGATTCTGCAGAACCAAGGGAATAAAAGACAATGAGAAATTAATTGAAGAAAAGTCCATTGGAAGACATTAAATGAATCTCTAGCTTTCAGATTTCCAGCAGCTGGAACATTGGATAACTGAAGACCAAGCAGTTGTTGTAGGAAATAGGATGTGTTACTGTGCACTTTGGAGGGAGGATACTAGTCTAGAAAGGGTCTCGCTCTCATCTATGTTGCATGTTTTTAAATGGTAGGAGAAATAAATGAGAAACTTATAAATGATTACTTGTGTACAACTAATTACCTTCAGAAGATGCACTAACCAGCTTTGTGGGTGCAACTGTGGGTAGGATAGCCGCTCTTCCGTGTGTGGGTGCTGCTGAGCAAACCCCGATGCTACGGGCGAGGGGTGCTCGGCTGGGGCAGAAAGCAGCACCCATTCGGCCCCACTTCCACTCAGGGCACCCCAACACACATGTGCTTGCCAATCGCTCCAGCTTCCAAATTGGATCATTTTAGTGCGAGCTCAGGAATTTATGAAGGTGCTTTGTAAATGAGCAGCAAAGGAAGAAATGTCCAGAGCAATGACTCTTATTTAAGCGTGGCCAGCAGAACTGGCTGGGAAGAACAAACCTAGCCAAGTGTCTGTGGCCTGTTTCACACAGATCAATGAAGAGCACAGTCTTTTTTTCCCCCTTCCTCCTGACTCTGCCATGGGTGATAGGAGTACAGCTTTTTAAGAAAATGGATGATATCGAGGCCATTTTGTAACACTATTCATTTTAAAGTGTTTATGGCATGAAAATAATCCCAGATTAATTGCATCCAAGTAATTCCTCTGCTATGGACCCATGTGGTGACCAGTGTCCCAAATTCACCCCTGCTTGCCCCCAGCCTTGGGGCATCTGTAGAGGTACAGTCTTTCAGCAGCTGCATCCATCTCCTTTGATTCTGCATAGCTGATACTCCAAACTGGGTAACTCCAGACATGTGTGTTGCTCCCCTTCTCCATGCATGTAGATTTTAGGGTGATCTGAAATACATCTTTCCATTCTAACAGGGTTACCCCAGCTTCCAGACTCCTGATCTAGTGCATATGACAAAACACCTCTTCTCTCCTCCTGTTTTCTTCAATCAGGAGCTAATGTCTTTTGTCATTATAGCTGAGTAAGCCTATAGGGACACGAACCATGTACTTGCCTGTATTTCTTGGGGACAGTGTGACAGGGCTGCAGAAAGAATAGACTGAAGACATTTTTCCTCTATTATTACAGTTCCTGTCTGCACTATAGATCTTTATGGCACAATCCCCACTTGTTCTGTATTCAAAATGTCTCCACGGATGTAGATGCAAATTCCACACATTAGTACACTGACAGGTATTTAATATGAACAGAGAAAGCCAAGTGAAGATTGAAATCTTCAATCCTTTAGACATCCATATGAACAGTGAAACTGTTAACGGTTATAAATGCCTGGGGACAATGCAGCTGAACTTCAGGTTCATAGCAGTAAAGAGGCAGGAATTTTATTGCTTTTGTGGTCTGAGAACACCCTGAAGGCTGCTTGTGAAGGCACAGCTTGGCCAATGTGGATTGGAAAAAATTGGGGAGCCTGTGCTCCACCCAGCTGCAGTTGGCAGCTCTGGCTCAGGTCCTGCCTGCCAGCCCTGGGTTGGGGATAAATACAGATCATGGTGACAATTGCTCACATGGGGTAACTGGAGATAATTTTACCTGCCCAGTGATTGTGCTGAACTCTGATGAATGACAGTCAGCGTGGTAACAAGAAATTGAGTTGTATGGAAAGATGCATCACTTACCTCCATGTTATTAGGAGCCAAATTATGCCAAAGAGCTTTACACCTGCCCTCCTCAACCGTGACATCTCTGACCCCCTTCCCTGACCTCTACCTGACAGTGTGCTTTTTGCTTGACCTGCCATCTGATCAGGTACAGAATCTGCTCTTTGTTATCTGTTTGCCCGCGCTGTGAGAGCAGATGAGATGCTGATCCTTGCTTTGGTGGTGCCTGGAGGGCTGCCAGGCTGCCCCAAGCTCCCCAGCAGAAGTGCAAGATCTGCTGGGGACCAAGCACACAGGTACCTGGGGGGAAGGCTGTTTGCCATTGGGACCAATCTGTCCAGACTGTTCCCTCCTTGGAATGGAAGAGCTATTTTAGCTAGAATTGAGCATCTTGCTTGTGGCCAAGACTTCAGCTATCAGTTTTGTGAGACTGAAGACCCAGAACTAACCTCCAGCTCTACCACTGCTGAGGATGGACTGCTCTGCGGAGCCTGGGCCATAACCGAATGAGTAACACCCAGTAAAGGCAATGAGAGGGAGAGGCAGCTGCACTGCAGAAAGTGTTTTGTCCATCAATTACCCCCAATTCTTCATCCAGAAAGATTAAAAGCTGTTTGTTTGCAGTTATGTGTAATGTCATGCTCTGTTTGTCATCTTATTAGCTCTCCTGGGATCAGGACATGCCTAAATGCTACAGTGCTACATTTCAGAAAACAACCTACTAAAACTAATTAATAGTGCACCCTAGTTAACACATGCAAACTTGGCATTATTAGTCTAATTAAAAGGATTTTAACAATCTGAGTTCCCTTCTCTCTCCCCCTCACAGATTCCAACGTATGCAAGTCAAGTAAATTAAACCCATTAATCACCATTGGTGCAAATGATATAGGTGCCTGTAACATGGGCTCATCTCTGAAGAGAGACACTAACAGGCCTCATTATGTTTAATTTTGCTCCTTAGCAAAGGATAATAAATACAAATTGTAACATCACAATAAAATATTTAATTATTCACTAGTTTGGTAAGAAACATAATTAGCTTTCTGGTATGTGTCTTCATTTGGGTGATAACGGATCCAATTTAGAAGCTTAACCATTTCTGGAAAGAGGTTGGAAATAAGAGTTTTTCCAGGACTTTATTGCTTAAATGTAAAGAAAATGAGCCCATTTCCACAATCTCCATCACCTCCTGTGGAGAAAGCTGCGTGGACATCTCAGACTGTGGGCCTGAAGCTCTTCAGTCTTGCAGAGATACAGGAAACCAAGGGCTGATGGTGTTTCCAGAGGTGACACTAGAGCAATCCCAAACAAGATGTCAATATTTTAAGCTTCACGTTGGTGATTTTTTTTTTTTTTTTTTTTTTTTTAAATTTGCTGCATAAAGGCTCAGCTTTGGGTTTTGCAGCTGATTTGAAGTTCAGGGTTTTCCAAGATGAGCCCTAGCTGGGGAAGGCCTGCCAGAGCATCACAAGTGGTTTAGGCTATGTCCCATTTGCAAAGGGGGGTGGACGGGTGGAAAGCAAGCTTACCAGCTCCCTCCAGCCCATCTGCACCCCTGGACACGAGCCTGGCTGTAATACAAACATCCCAGGAGGTGATGGTGGCTGGGCCTGGGGCTTGCTGAGGCAGTGTTGCTGCAGCTCAGGGGTGCAGGAGTTAACCCGGTGCACCGCTTGGTGCAGGAGGCTGCCCTGCCAGCAATTTAGTGGCCACTGTTTGATTTTATGGGACCCTAATTTTATTTATTTTATGTTCTCCTTATTGCACGTATTTAGGTGACAGATGTGTACGTTCCTTAATCTCTTCCTCATTACCCTATGAAATTGTAGCTGCATTTTGACAGCTTTCAGACAAAGATAAAAGAGGAGAGGAAAACTTCAAACATATGGAAATTTACAGAGGCCCTGGACTGACTCCTGGTGGGGAGATCACTGAACACATAGTTAGAGGAATTAGTTAAAACTGGCGGCCTTTGAGTTCATGGTGTCTGAATGCAGATGTAAGGGAAAGCATTGCTCAAGCAACCATGATCCCAGCTTTCGATTATTTATCATACAGGAGCGAAGGGAGCTTAGGAGTGGATTAATGCTCTGAACATATTAATTCAAAATTGTATTTCCAATGCACTTGCCATGCACCTCTGCACTGTAACCTTTGCTTAAGAGAAAATAAAATAAAAAAAAATAAAATGAAAAAAAAAAACACCAGGAAAACACTAGGATGTCTCAGCACCCGCATGATGCAAACAGTATAATTCAAACTTACTTTGTAAGGTAATTAACAGCAAGGAGATTGACTGGTTTGGCAAAATACTGTGTCCTACCATAAAGGGAATGGGATCTTTATGACAAAATTAAGATGATTGAGGCACTGTATGTATTTCTGTTTAGTTTGAATTATTTTGCATTATTTACCATACCCATTTTATTTAACCTATCATGATGTCCTCTTCACCATTTCCTATTTCTAAATAGATTTTCAAAGAATCCCCTAAAACATGAATTACATTGTCTTTCTGAAGAAGGCATTCAAATTAGTACAAGAGAGTGTGAATATAAATTTGCAATCAACATTATAAATATGGTGAATTATTTCTTCCTCCACTAATTCTTCTGAGTAAGATTTACTGTCTCGGTGAGATTTTTTTAAATAAATTAAATATAACATGAACTAGATAGTTGTTCACATGGAGCTGGAGCTGGAAAGGCTCATTAATCACTAGTTTAAATCCCAGAGTATCCAGTCATCCTAATTGATGATTCAGTGCTGAACTTTACTCCGGCAGTGGCAGCAGAACCAGGCTATTACCCATCTCGGCTGATAGGGACCGTGCGAGGCGGAGGCAGCGAAGCAGTGCTTTGGGCTGGCGAGGCAGGGCTGCTGCTGCCCGGGCAGCTGGGTACCGGCCTGCGCCCGTCGCACGGGCAGCATCCGTGCCTGGAGCTGCCCCTGCCTCGGTACAGCCACCTTGGCAGCGTTTGGCTGCTGTAGGGTTCAAACCCCAACCCTGCGGGATGGGGATGGGGTCGAGCACTGCAAGGTCCCTCTGCGCCTCTCTGGGGGTGAACGGCATCCAGGCGCCGCTCCTCAAACAGCGGCAGGCTCCCTCATCTGTAGTAGGGTGGAGAGAGAGGTTTAAAATGATCCTGCAGCCTAAGCTAGGGCACCCACAAGGGAGAGAAAGTCATACCTGCCTCCAGCAGGTGCTCCAGCGACTATTTAGGTAAAATGGAGCATATTTATGGGGTCTGAGGGTTTCTAGCTCCCTGGATTCCTGGTAAGCTGCTGGCTAAGGCGCTGCTTTTGGTGGAGATGTAGGACCCCAGAAAGGGGAATATTTTGAAGCCCTGTCTATGCATGGTGCCCGAGGTATCCTCTGAAGCCTGTCTTGGGTCCTGATACTGCATGCATGGGAACAGAGCAGCTTTTGTGCAAGCCAGTGCATAATTAAAGGCTGTAGAATTGAAACTTGCTCTTGTAATAGGAAAATCATAAATCATAATCCTATTATTCAAATGAATTTACCTGCTCTTTAGGGCTGCATTAGTTCTGTATTTCATTTATCTGTGTTTCTAAGGTAAATAATTCACACTGTTTCAGTGCTTTTTTTTTTTTTTTTTTTTTTTTTTTTTCTGTAGTATTTTAACATGTAAATGCTTTGCATTCCTCACAAATGCCAAGGAAAGGACATTGTCTTTTGATTTTGTTGGAGGTGCTTTGTTTATTATATATTGGCAGGAAACTCCATTAGGAAAGTGTTTCATCATGCCTTAGAGAACAAGAGAGATGCTCAGGCCCTTGATTAGCAAAGTAACAAACTTGCCTTGATACAGTCCAGCTGCGTGGAAGTTAATTAATTAGGTGGTATTGAAGGCTTGAACTTTGCTGACTTTGGGGACAGTAGGGTTTTTTTGTTTCTTTTTTGTTTTGTTGCAGGAAAGTTCTTACAAGAGAAAGTTAGCTTGAACATAGTCTCAGTGCATGGAAAATCCTCAGAGAATGGGTTTTGCAGTTGCATCAATGTTTTGGACTTAGTTTTTGTTAGCTTTTGTTATAATTAACTTAACCATGAGAGCTCTTAAGGCTCTACTCATCTACTTCTTAAATCAGAATCTGGGCCTTTACAGCAGCAAATAATTTTTATTCCTGTTGATTTTTAGCCTGGCTAGTGGGAGCTTGGAAATTTTAGCATGTGTAATTTGAATTATTTCATGAAACATTTAACAAGGGCCTATTTCATTCTTCACTAAGGCAAGCTGATATAAGAAGGATGATGTTATGGTTAATGTAAATCATAATTATTACCAGGTGCATCACTGAACTGCGAAATTGTGCTAAAAATGTAAGTTTTGCTCCATTTCATATTGAAAAATTACTTTGCAGCCTGACAGCCATTAATCTCTGTTATAGGAATGTTATTCTTTATTTTGGTAAATTACAGCGCTAAGACATAACAAGGCATAAATTATCAGGCCACAGGAGTCCACTTCACTGAGCTAAGCTGGGCTCAAACCGCCCCTGATGGTGGGAAGAACCAAGTCACCTACACCCCATGCCCCCACACCAGTGCTGTCCACCTTGGGGGGCACTTCAGCTCCCCACATAGCCAAGCCTTCAGCAACTCCATTCCCTGAAACTTCTCTTCTGGACATACCTAAAATTGTCATAGCAGCACTCCGTCTTTGCAGATCCCACAAGTCTGTACCCTGGAAAGATTTGTGGGCTGGGTGTTCTTCATCTGTTGGCATTGCTAAATCCTCTCTAAAAAATAGGTTTTACCATAAAGCAGGGCTCCAGGATAAAAAGGGAACTTTTCCAGCAGCTTAATTCTTAAAACAAGATGAGATATCTGTGTTGGGTATCCAGCTCTGAAGGTGTGTGTGGGGGGGGGGGGGGATGCAAAACTGTATTGCTTTATTTATCCCCAGGGAGTGAACTGGGTATTCCAAGGTAGAAGCTTGAAATACTTTCTGACTTATAATAAAGATGCTGTCCCAGAAGTGATAAGCTCTGTTTTGGACTTGGCAGATGGGGAAGCACCAGGGCAAGTAGGATTCTAATAGTACTGTGTGTAGTAAGGTCTCTTCTAACAGGGAGAGCACATGTACAAAGGAATATTTATTATAAAACTCCTAAACTTCCTCAGAGCAAGGTGCTGCTCTTCTCAGCTTACACCATAACATCAGAGGTATAGAGTCCTAGTAGGTTTTGCTTTATAAGCAGAAGCAACTAAACATGAGTTTCCAGACACTGAATTATTCAATAAAAGTGTGTAGGTTTTTCGAGATGATTCTCTGCTAGGCTTTTCATGTGCTTCCAGTGAAGTAGTTTTGGTTGATCCTACTCAATTTACTGTGAATCCAGATTCCAGCCTACTGATTTCATGAATGGTACGAAATTCAGAATACTCTTACTTTTGATAAATATGTCTTTCTGCATATAAATGATATCCCTTCTCTTCCTCTCACTTTTGTCACTATTCCAAATCAGTGTAATCACAGTAATTCTTCACATTAATGTTTTAAAAAACATGATAGGATTGTTCATCAGCACACCATCTCCTGCCTCACAAAACTTCAGACTAAGTAGGTGAATCTTGGGTGCTCTCTATGAAGTGCCCGTGTCTCCCATTTTGTTGAATCTCTGCTTTTTGTACTCAAATCACTGTCCACAAGCTCCGAGGGCCCCTCCAAAGCTTTTTATTGACTGTGCAAGCAGTACTTCTCTGAAGACTCTTTATTAATTTTCGACAACTTCCCAAGACAGGATGAACAGTTTTGATAACATGACTGAGGGATAGACTGGAGAGAAGTCTGTCTGCCTTTAGTGACCATTTTTAATTTTCGTTATGTCATCTTCAGGCTGATGAGGAAAGGGGCTGGAGTGGACATGCCAGCATCTTGGCATCTCTGGTCTCTTCACTTGCAAAAAGCAATATTGAAAGTGTTAGAAGTGCACAGCGAAGCTGAAGTGTAGCCTGTGAAAATGATGATAGCAGCAAATGGGAAACCATTTAATACTAGATGTGTTGGCTAGCTTGACAGCACTGCAAGAATTTTGCCAAACCTGAAATGTATGCCTTGATAGCACAGTCAGCAGAAAAGACCTGAGCCAGATGAATTGCCAGGCTTATGTTCAAAGAAATTGCAGCAACAGTTGCAAACCATGTTGCACTTCAGGGTTTGCTAGAAGCACCAGAGTATAATATAGAATTGCTCTTTACCTGAGCAAGGAAAGAAGGGAAATTAAATGCTTTTCCCTGAAATTGGTGATTGAGCCCAAATGGTGCTCACAGGCTCATGAGTAATTTACATGACCAAATTTGGTTTGTGTAGGCATACAATTATGTGCAACTACCTTCAAATGATTGCTAAAAAATTATTGGCATTTTCCATACTTTAGCATCTGCCATATTATTATATAGAAGGCTTATTTCTCCTGGAAAAGTGTTGAAATGAAAGGGGTTTTAGTAGGACCGTTACCATTTGATAGCAGGGAATACTGCACCACAAACACTTCTCTATGTGCCATTTTCTAGGCTCTTAAAAGAAATCTAGTGTCTCAGCCAGAAAGAACAGATGTGAGAAAATTGCAAAATGGTTGCCAAGCATTATGAATTAACCCTGCTGGTCAGATGTTCAACACCCCCAGTTGATTGTCTGCTAATCTAAAAGTAGTGTAAATCAATCATTATCCAGGCTTAGGATATCTAGGTAGACCATAGGAAGCCTCTTGATTGATACACACATCCTCACCTAGATGATGGTTAGCTCTGCAATTCATGGTTAAAATAAAGGCAGAAAGAATTACTTTTTAATAACCTTGATAATAACCCTTCTGATAGCTCCATTTAGGCATCATTATTGAATAATAGCCTGTGCATGTCATCAAGTCACTCTGACATTAGAACAGAAAATACACAAATATCCTGGTCATGCCACTAACCAAGACAAGAGACGAATCCTCTTGTGGGGCACATTAACATAGTTCCCCTGATATTAACAGAATGGAGTAGAATTTCTAAACAGACACCAAACCAAACTGATGCTTAACATTTTGATGGAGTATGCAAAAGATTTTTACACATATAGGATTCTTTAAAAAGTCTTAACTGCCCCTATGCTGCTATTCTGGCATTGTGCAAGCATCTAAACTCATGCTCAGTGGATTTGTGATAGACTTGAAGCTGCAGGGTGATATGGATGGATGGACAGACGGACAGACACCGCAACCAGGGGGGACTCAAGCCATTGCAGACCACAGGGGTGTAGGGAGGTGATCAGGGGGTGAGTCAAATTTGTAGGTCTCAGAGGTTTACAGCCATTTATCACACCTGCTGTTATGGTGAAGCAAAGCAAGTCTGGAGAGACCGGTGGTATACACACAAACAGAAAACCAAAATGTAGAATATTCCTGCACCACTCAGAACCTTATAGAGGGATATGTGCTGATTGCTGGAATGTGCTACCATCAGCTCAGTAGTGCCAGCATCAGTAAACCACAGTGAATTATATCAACTGCTTATTGTCTGGTCCATGACATACTGCATCTGAGCTTGCTCCCAACACTGAAATAGCTCTGCTGATTCAAGTGGGAACAAGACTGTGTCCAACGAGAAGTAGCTGATGGTCTTTGCAGTTTACGAAACTTCAGCCATGCATGGCATGTGAAATACTTATTTCATGGAGGCTTTTGTTTATTTTTTTCCTCCATTAAACCAATTACTAGCTAATAATTTTATATAAAATAACATAACATGGCATTATTAAATCTGATCTGTGCAAACCCTTTATGTATAACAGCCTTGGTTTAATTTCATTTGTAGGATTAACAAACAAATCTAACAGCAAAACTGGCATTAATGAAAGCAAAAGGGAAGACAAATAAATGTCACCCATGTTCAAAGCAGTGTTAAATGATGTAAGTTTTATTCAGATTTTCAGCTCTGATGACATGAAGCCAGGAGGAATCTTCATGCTATATAGTCAGCAAAGAGAACTAAAATTATACGATGTCATTATTGGCTGTTTCTGTCAAGTTAACACTTCATGGTCCCTGTCAAAGTACTTTCCTTTTTCCTTTTGTGTTAATACTGCATTTATTATGGTATCAGCTCTCTGTGTGTGCACCACTTCCCCTGGATGGCCCCAGCATGAAGCACTTACTGCCTGGGCAGAGCGCTGAGACCTGGGTGAACAGTAGACATCAGTGAGAAGAGAGCAAAGGAGCAAACATGACTGTACAGGCACATGAATGTGACAGCATGCCTGCTGCCCTCTGCAGTTTGTGCGCCCTAAGGATTGCTGACAACTGAGGAGCTCGAGGCAAGCCAGCTCAGGAGACAGAGCTGCAAGAGGTCCCACAGAGCTCTGCAAGAAGGTGCAATAAACCCTGTCACTCACCACTGCACACTGCTGTGCCCTGGGGGCAGCTTACCCTCACCCCTCCTGGTTCGTAAGCCATCAGCTGTTTGGTTTGCTGCTTTGAAATTAGTATCAGTCATCAATCCCAAAGGGCTTTTCCAAGATCAGTATTGTCCCTCTGTTCCAAACGGGCAAGCTGGGGAGGAGGAGGAGAGGTGATATGTGGAGGTTGCTCAACACCTGCAAACCAAGACCTTCTCTCTGGGTCTCTCGTATGCCACTGGACTGCTCTGCCTGCAGCAAAGGCTTGGCAACAGATGGCAAAGTCAAGGAGGTGGTGATGGAAAGAGGACAATATTGAAATCCCTTTACCTCTTCCAGATGTATTTAAGCAGGACAACAGATATTTTTCTCTGCTTAGGAAATGAAAGACATATTTGCTCTAAGGATTTTCCCCGGGGTTGTTCTTTATAGGCATGCTGTAAAGCTGAGATGACAAAGCAATAATGCAGAAGAACCAGACTTTTTGCAGGAGGATTTGAAAGAGCATTTGCAGGGTAAACATTTCTTACTGCCCTTGTTCAGAGAGCTCTGGCTCTGTTAGGGCTGTACAGTAACAATTGTGCTTGTGCTTCTAAGTCCTCCACAACTTGCTGTAGTCTGGTACTTTGCAAATGCGAGTGAAAAACTCCCTGAAGAATCAAATACCAGCCTAGCTAAATCAGAGATATAAATTGAAAGGTGCCTATAAATCACAGCATGCTTTCATAACCCCATTCATATGTGAACAATATGTTACAGCCCCTATATTAAGCAACGGAGCTGTGCCGAACAGCTCCGTGGACAATTCTGTATTAGCTGCCAAGAAAATATGATTTATAAAAAAGCTTTGCGTACAGGAAAAACTTATACTGACTCCCAGGTGGCTTTTTTCCCCACCCCTACTACTTATGGCAGAAAGGAATATTTTGAGCTGACAAGCCAATTAGCTGTCAATTAGCTGACTGATGTGCTCAATGCTAAACACTGTGCGGCAGAACAGATTGTCACAGTCCCGGATCCAGGCGTTCAGGTTTAGCACACACCTTCCTGCCTTGCTCTTTCTAAATGGGTGTGAGGATTCATCCAGGAGTAAAAATACATTTTGGAAAAGGGTCCCCTGGGCTTTGCATATGCACTGACCCCCTCAGCCTTGTGTTTGGGTGGATTTAGAAGGTGTTTGGTTCTCTTTAAGTTTTACTTTGCCATCATTCAGAACCCATGGTAGCAAGAGTGACTATGATCTCGGCATAAAACCATCACTGCTTACTGGGTTGGGGTTTTTTGTTCTGTTTACATTACCTCTAGTAATCCTTATTTACAATTACATTTATTCTCAACACTTTTAAGGCAAACTGACACACTTAATTTGCTGTAAAAAAACAAGGATTTTTTTAAATAGACTACTTGGAGTTCTTTATTTACCTTCTCCTGTGAATATGTAACATGCAGTCAGATCTCTTTATGCTTTAGTTACACATTACAGATCTCTTATTCCCTATATCTATGGTTGTTTATTCAGTTACACTGTGGAAGGAAAAGGCATGCAAACCTACTAATATTAGTATTATAGGACCCAAATATACTCCTTTCTTGCTCTCTCTCAATGGAAACTGACTTCTAATTTCCTACCTTCATGCCTTCAGAAAGCCATATGATACCCATTTGTCTGTATACTGGCATTGTTCAATAGCTGAAATAGTTTTTCTCCTCTAGGACTTGTTCCCTTTATATAATGAAGTTTAAAATTTTCCAGTGGTTTAAAACAGCATTTGTTGCAGTAATTTTATTTTTTTCCACACCTCCTTAAGTTTCTCTTGAAAGGTCAAGACAAAAATTAATCCTGTCTCAACAGCGAATGGATCTCTTCTCTCGTTTATTACTGTGATGGTTTTGAGGTGCTGATAGAGGACAGTTATGTTGAAGGACAAGGGAGAGGGAGATTCTCATTCCACAACCATATTTCCCTGGTATGTCCCTGGGTCTCTGCCTCAGCTTTCCCTCCCTTTCTGCGGTGTTTGATGAGGCTGTTTAGCCAAACAGTTGTCTAGTGCCTACAGCACCTGTGTATCCTGACAGGGCACATGGGAGCCCGGGGCAATATCCTGAATTTTTCTCATCAATGCTTGGAAGCACTACTTGGACATAACTGCAAGACGGCAGAAACAACTGCCCGGTCGTTTGGCAGGGAGCAGTTAATGAGGGTGTTGTGCACAAGTGGAGGAGCCTTTGACATAGTTTGAGTGGGATGTTGTTTCTGTTGGTGTTGAGTGTAATTTTTATTTGACGAGTGATGTAAGTTGGAGAGGACCTGAAGTAGGAGCGTGCTTATTTCCTGGATTGATCACAATCCACAGTGCATTCATTGCCTTCTGCAACTATTTGTGTATGAACCTGCTCACTTCTTATTTCCATCTTAACGTGACTGATGTGAAGCTCTTCTGTTTGAGAAGGTAGAGGGACCCCAAACCTGCCAGCAGGGGTGTCACAGGGAAGAAAAGGAGGTAGGAAATGCGTCACACCTGGAGAGTGAAAGCAGAGATAGAAGGAGCTACTGTACATGCATGTCGTCTTCCTCCTTTTCCAGCTGTGACATGATGTAAAGAAAATCTAAAGGATGCTCAGGATGAATAATTTAGGGGGAAACAAGGAGTATAAAATTGGTGAGCTGTGAATATGTAGCCAAGAAAGCAACCTGAAGCTGTGTCTGTGCATTCGCTTTCAAGGCAATATTGGATTTTAAACTCTTATCTCCAGATGTTAATCCTTAATGGGAGCAAACCTGGAGCTCGGCTTCTACAACTCAATTTGTAAAATAGCAGCCACATGTTCCCTTCATCCCCCCCATTGTTTTTATCACATAAAATGCAAAATTACAATTCCCCTGCTTAACTGTACTCCTATACAGTCTTCCCATTTAAGAGAGTTATCATTCAAAAACCTATTAAGCAATGTTTTTATGTCTTATTATGGGAATATGCAGTTTTACTGCAAAGGGTTACAATTATCAAAGTGTTGAGCTAGCCTCTGGCTCTATGACAATTCATTATGAGTCCAAATTATTGATCCATTTTGACTTCTATAGGTCAGATCCTTACCTGGTAGGGACTAGTCCCAACTCCTTAGTACACAATGAGGCTGTCATGGTACACGCTGGCCATCCATGCATTCTGCCCTACTGTGGTGGGCAGCAGAAGATAACTGTCCTACTTGTAGTCATTACAACTGATTTTGCATATAGTCAGCTGCACAAAGTGAAAATCCCTTTTTATTTCTATGTTTCCATTTTTGAGTGAGGATTTTCAAGTTTCAATTAGTCTGTGCAATGAGAGATAAGCACCGATGAATATACAGATGTCTAGTTTAGCCCTACAAGGAGGAATAGCTAAAGTTCAGCTCCTCATTTATTTGTGTACCTGGGAGAAAATTGCTTCTCTGTCACAGTGGAAGCTGTTGAATTAGAGGGAAAGAGGATTAATAAAAAGTGGTACGCAAGAAAATTGGAGAGGATGGACAAAGCCATGCAGCATTCAAGGGAAATCATTCAGAATCGATCCACAGTGTGAAGCTCTGGGGCTGCAGGGAAGAGTAGTTGGAAGAGCTGGTAAATAGTTAATACATTTTTCCCTCTTAGGGGCTGAAAATATCAGTGACAGGGTAACAGCAGCGTGACGGGAGCTCTGCCATACGTGAGCGCGGTGGCTCATCGCAGCAGCAACACACTGCTTGCCATGTGCCAGACGGGACATCTGCTCTGGTTGGAGGGGAGGCAAAAACCTCTCACTCCCATCCTTTGTGCTTGGGTTTCCTTTAGGTAAAATCTGCCTTCCCCCCAGTTCCTCCAGGCCTGTGGAGACTGCAGGGAAAACAGTGAGGCACATCTGGAGCGATGCAGCAGCTGGGAAATGCCTAATGCTGCAGGGGACAGTGATATCATGCGGATGGCTGTGACCTTTTCAGTATTCCAGATTTTGATTGATTGGCCATTTCCCTTCTTTCCCAGGCTGTAAACAGGGGAGCAGTGAAATAGGTGGCCAAAATAAACACGGAGTTACGTAGGCTAAAACAAATTTATATTGAATTTATGAGAGATAAAATTTTGCTACCTCATTTCACCCATAAAAATTATAAAGAGAAAAGAAAGTGACATAAAATCAATCCATTTCCATGACAAAGCTCATTATGGGAAGAGAAAATATAGTCCCATATTAACTTGTTCTCATTACTGTTCTAAGATTTATCATGTCAGGTGCAAGGGAAGAAAGGAAAACCTTCCTTGCCCTTATCTTAAAAAAAAAAAAAAAAAAAAAAAAATCAAAAAGACACAATAAGCCATATTATCCTCATCATGTTCAGTGAGCATGTATTTTGCCAAGCCTCTCAAGGGGCACAATCCGACTCAAAAAGTTTGACTTTGAGGAGCCCTTCCAGGTGGGTACTTGGCTGTCGCTACCAAGCCAGCTCTTCCCCTGACATTAGTGAAAACTGGCACTTGAGGAGGAAGATGCTACTTGGGGGCTTGACAAGATGAAGGAAACCACTTTGAATCTATAACATCATACCTCTTCTGAAGGGTGGCAGGAAGTGTCACAGCTATTAAAATGCATGAAGTTTTCTAATACCTATGAACAAATAACATTAAAGCAGATAATGTGTTTCCTTTCTTGTGCTACTGCATTTATTCTGAAATGCTTGTTGAATGTAGCAGCTACCTGGTTTATAGCAATTTACTGTAAATGTAGAAGTTCCAAAATCTATAGAGCGCCATGTATATCTCAAGGATGCTAATTGTTTGGCTTGCAAATATGCTAGAAAAGTTCTAATTGGAAGAGCTGCTTGGCAAAGCACAAAGCTTCATAGCTCCACCTAAAACCCTGTCCCTGCCCCCATCGATATAGTCACAGTCAGGTCAGATCTTGATTGAAACAGCCATGAAAAGATGTGTAAAAAAGGGTCTTCACACTGTAAAAAAACAGCCCAGAATCCCACACCTTAGTACTAGTGTGGCCCAAAGGCCCCTTCAACTGACTCCAAATACCCAAAAGACCAAGATCCTCTGGATTGCTTGTCAGCGGTGGATGAGTTAGGACTGGTCCTTCCAACGTGTTCCCAGTGGCCTGTTAGGAAACAGTCATCTTCCTTCTGGAGGAGCAGGATGATGAGGACAAGCAGCTGAACTGGAAAAGCTGATGCACATGGTGTCTCTGAACTTCAGCTGAACTTGAACACCCACTGATGTGGCATGAGGCACCTGGGCAACATGTTGGGAAGGTTGGGTGGGTAAGCACCCCTTGTTCCAAAAGCCCAGCAAAGAGGTCATCTGCTGCAGCCAACAGGCAGAGCAAGGGGCTGATGTGGATGTAATGTGGAGTGTCTTGTAACACCACCTAGATGGTCGGGAGCAGGATTTGGAATAGGAAACAGCTGATGGAAAAATAAGAGCTGACAGGAGCTGCTCAGAGCCGGGAAAGGGAATTACCATGCTCAGGCCAGCCCCAAGGTCAGTTATTTTGTGTGACTGCTGTATTTTACCTGCAGTTCTCATTCTTCACTCCGCTTAAGCAGAGCAACAAGTCCTAGGAGAGAAGTCCAAACCTCTCTTTGCAGATGGACTTGTTGCTGCATTTGCAATGCAAGTCCACAGCCCTGGCTCTGAAGGGCTGTTCGAGAGTCTGGTCTCATCCTCGCATGCATTGCTCCTCATGTACTGCTGAACAGATGCAGTTCGTTTTGGAGTTGACATCTGGTGCTGTCAGAGTACATAACTGGTGCTGATTTGCAATGCAAGCTGAATACTCTGACCTTTTTGGTGCATTCATAAGAGATGATTGTATGCGCTATATAGATAAACTAGTTGGTGTGTGGTATGTGCAGTTGTTTGCAAAGATGTCAAGGAAAAAGTAAATATACAAAATGAAGCCTGACAAATTTGGCTGATGTAAAACCTCACTGGTCAGATGAAGAAGGGAAGAGATGACAGATAAATGGAGGGTATAATGCCCTGATAAACACAGGTATTTCCTCAAACCAAGATTACAGATTCTGCTTCTCAATTCAATAAGCCTCCTCCTTACCCATGCAAATAACTTTCCCAGCCCTCTCCCCTGACCTGCAGAAGATAGCACAGAAATACTGTGATGCTTTAATAGGATGGTTGCCTTCATTATTCCAAAATCTGGGAGGGCAATGTGAAGTATCACTGAGGCTGGGACAAAGAGAACTGTGTCAGTGATAAATGTATTTCACAGCATAAAAAGAATCCTCACCTATCCATGAAACCTAACCTAGCACTGACTTGGATGGGAAATTTTATACGAGGTAATGCAACATCCTGTGGAAAGGGCAGCTCCAGTCTGGATGTAGGGTCTCTCAGGGCAGGCTAGGCTTGCTTTCCCATATGTGGCTCTGGGATTTATACCGTTGTGTGACTGGAATTGCTGGAGGTCTTTAGTCTACCTATTTTGTTTCTGCTTTGTGATATTGTCTTTGAATATCTCAGTCTTCCATGCATTTACCCCCACATGTCAGATTGGGACCTGGGGAACGGTGAGAGAGGCTCTTTAAGGAGAAGCCTTGCTTTACTTGGCTGTTAGCATCAAATTTTAAGACACCCTAAAGCCTGTTGGCATGGGGAAATGTAGGGTGTCACAGCAGAGACCCTCATCTATCAGCTGAGAAGGACACTTTGTGTTCTGACAATAGTCAGAGCAAGGGCGAGAGGCCAGGACTTCTGCAAACTCTCACAAAGTCACACCCTGCTGGGAAGGAGATGTGCATCCCCAGCTGTGCTTTGAACTTGCTCTGCATTTTGAATTGCATCAAGTGGTGGAAAGCTGAGTGATCACATGGCTTGGCTGTAACGGCAGAGTAGCTTCAATAACTTTAGGGCAGATAAAAGTGAGATATAAATGTTTATCTGCTAAGAAGCTCGGGCACAAAGTGACATATTTAAGGGAGAATTGAACAGAGCTATGTGAAGCCACAAGTTAAAGCATCCTTATTCCATACAAAATCAGGTTCCTGTAACTGTCTAAAGACCAATGCATGCCCAATGAAGGGTAAGACCTCGTGCTGCCAAGAGAGTTACCTGGGTCCTTGAGCCTAAAGAGACACAGTACACTGACCCCCAGCTTAGTAAATTATAGGATCTCCCTTGGCTCCACCAAAGGTTTGCCCCATTGTAGAGATGAAGAATCTAGCTCAAAATCTTCAAGAGGACAACAATCTTGTAGCTTTTCTGAAGGCATCATGGGGACAATAACATGGGGCATTCTGCATTCCTGAATTCATGGTAGAGGAAGGAGTGCAGGTCTCCCCTGTGAGCTCAAGGGGTGAGACATCTCCCTGGGCTCCATGAGGTACAGAAGAGGTTTCACATCCTGTATCTCTCCTGACCTCTTCTCTGCAGATTTGGCTTTCAGCAATGAGCAGCCTAACAGATTATAAAACTGTATGGTTTAAAATTCAGAAGTAAAAAAATTTCCCCTTACAAAACTTGCTCAGAAAAGTTGAATTTTAAATGAGTAGTTCCTTCAGCAGTGGGACTATTAAAATCTGATTTCTTACAATTTTGTACCCTGTAAGTTTGATTTTAATGGTAACCAGGAAGCTACAGACTCCAAGTGAACGTTTTCCTGAGTTTGAGGTGCTGATAACATCTTTCCCTATGTGGACTCTTCCATGGCTGAGTTGAAGATGAGCTCTGGTTGCAGACTTTCCACCAGAGGGGATAGCAGCACTTGTTTTCGTGACAGCCAGAGGATCTCAGTTGCCTTTGAAACTGCTGTTGCCTTTCAAATTTGGTGCAGACAGCTCCATGGGTTCAAAAATTACTCAGGAAGAACAGACATAGACACATAGAAGTACATGGAGTATGATTGTGTGAACCTCACTTGCTTGGGGAAATAGGCTAAAAAATAATAAAATGCAGAAGCCTTGTTATTATCACAGCTGAACAGTCCTTTCTGACATATTCTATTAAGTTGCTTCTGTTTCACTCAAGCTTTGCATTACTGGCTCTCCTTTCCACGAATGACCTTTTCCATGCCAGACTGTGTAAAACTATTGCCATTCTTCATTTAGAAATTTGCTAAAGTGTGTTTGCAGAAACCATGGTCTTTTTTTCTGATGAATAGTCTCTTTTGGGGGAAAAGAACAAAGAATTATGCTGCTGACCTTTCTTTATATTTAACAGGATCTTTTTGCAAGTTGAAAATCATACCATTGACTCTAAGTAGGAACAGTACTTTCTATTCTGCATCAGTGTGTTTATTCGAGTGTTTCTTAAGTACATCTGTAATGGTATTTATAGGACAACATGTTTTGTGGGGAAGCCTCACTTTCTCATTCCACAAAAGCATAATTGAGAAATAGAATATTATTAAAATATTTAAGGAGGCAGGGATAAGTTAATAGAGTGAAGCACTCGGTGTCCTATATTTTGATGAGAGAGAAAAAATCTATCATTCATTAAACCATATTTCAGCTGCTTTGCAGCTTTGGGTGTATATTTAGGCTTCCTATCCCATGCACAGCACCACCATGTCCCCACAGAGCAGGGAGGGAGCAGGGTTCCGATGGCTGGTGGTGATGAATTAATTGAATGTCTTGCTGCCGTATTGCATTGCACCCTGACGGGTGCCCACACCAGCATGACCCTATGAAAGAGCAGGAGGTAAGCAAGATTTGGCTTGACCTCCCCAGGTGCATGAAAGGCTTGTTCAATGGCTGCACGTACACGAAATGCTTGTTCCATGCAGTCTTATTGCCTGCTCTGGTAGTGTTACTTGTTTCTTAGATCGTGAGGACTTTGGTGTAGGATTTTATTTGCTGCATGAAAAAGCTACTAAACATTCACCTTTGCCACCAAACTAGTTATTCCAGCCACTCTGTCACTTATCTGAGACATGCTACCCTCGCAACGTAGTTCCTAAGCCTTGGTAATACGTGACATCACCTGGAGCACTGAGCAGTAACACCCACTAGCGATTTGTGATCCCATAGTATGTGCTAAAGGAAGGTGAATGAAATCATGCAACTCCAAAGACCTCATCCAGCATCTCCTGTTCAACCCAAATACATCCCTTCTGTGTGCTTGTCAAGAGTCTATGAAAGCAAAGTTATGGGTTGGTGATGACTTTGTTCTTTCTGAGATGTCATGTTATAGATCCAGTGGGGAGCTCATGCCCAATTACAATTTTCTTCCTTCTTTGAAACCTGGACCCTCGAAGTCTCCCTAGTTACATCTTGTGTCGTGATCATGTCAGCCATCTCGGGGATTCACCGCTCCTGATAGCTGTGCACAGGATTTAGAAAGATCACTGGCCCTCCCTGTAAATCACCGCTTCCCATTCTGTCTGGCTACATCCACTATGGATTTTAATTCTCTCAGCATCTGGCTTGCATCTCACAGCACTGAGCAGACATCTGAGCTGGGGGTCCCTGAGGCACTGGGTTCAGCTATTCAACCTAATATTCTGCTGTTAAATGTGTTTAGGAAAGGAATACCTTGTGCTGCAGCCCTTTCCCGTGCCACAATTCCCACAGATTTCCAGGGCTGACTTGCAAAGCTGCCATTGCTGGTGCTACAATTAACTGAGGACTTCTTCTCAGCCAAGGAGCAGGGAAGTGGCCCTGAGAAGTCCCGTTAACTCCAGCAGTATGTAAATGCGCAGAAGGACCAGCTCAGCCTGGGCTGCCAAGCCTCCCAGCTGATTCAAAACAAATCTCTTTTGTTCTCCCCCTTTGTTTCATGCAGTAAATAAAAATTAATCCCCTAAGGGCCAGAGCATTCAGGCTTAGCGTATTTTTGTTTGTTCAGAACCTATCAGTCTGTTGTTCTTCCTGGCTAATCAGATAGAGCGGAAGCTAAAACAATCTCAATTTGTTGTTCCATTTTATTCTATACATAATCACTGCTTCTCGTTTGCCTCTAAATAGCTGCATAAATACACGTTAAATGCAGTGACATCTCTTTTGGGACTCACTCCAGTGTTTCCTGGTTATTTTCTGTCTTTGAAAGAGATTAGGTTCTCCGATATTGCCATGTTTCTTGTAAAATCCTCTGTACTGTACACATGCAGAAATGGATATCATAAGGCTGGGCCCATTCTTGTCCCCTGCAGACATAACGGGTTTGGTGACACTAACTGAATCCAAAAGAATAGCATGTGCCCACATACCATGTGTGAAAGCAGAAAAAAGCTCTCAGTTTGTGTAGCCATGGAAGTTAATTTGGACAGACACTTCTTGCACTGTTCCCTCTTGTCTCAGCTTTCTCTCCTCCCGCTCTGTCTCTGACTCTCAAGCTTCCATCCCAGTTTGCAGGGATCACTTTGGGCTAGTGGCTTTGGTTCCTCCAGAATGGCTGTCTTCTCTTTTGGTCTGGTTTCCATCACCCAGCAGACACATGCTCTCGCTTTGGGCTTTTCAAAGAGTCTTCCCGCTCATCGTAAGTCTGATGCGTGGATATTAGCACTTTAGGCTTTGAAGATTGAGGTATATAAAGGTGTCAGAATCTGAATGTCTGTCTGGCCCATAACTGTCCTACTAGTACAAAGAGACATTTGATGCCATATACACTAACTGCCAGCTCTAGAAAAGTGTGAGTACTAAAGTCTCTGCAAAATCAATAGATTAATTTTAACCATTTTCCTGTTCTTCCTGAATTTGTTTCCCAGAGATGAGCAAAGTTCCTAGGTCTCAGTTCTCAGAGATGAGTAAAGTTCCCAGCACTCAAAGAGAGTAGCATTCAAGTTCAGCCATTCAGGTAGTTGCCCATCATCGTTTCCAGAGCAGCAGTGACTTCAGGCAGGCACGTTCCTCTGGGGTTGCCACTTCTGGCCAGCTCAGAGCAGGGGGAGGCTGAGCCCACATCTGTCCTCAGCACACCACACAGTCACACTGTTCATTTTAGCTGGAGAATCAGGAAAGCAACCTCGTCAATTTAAGCCAACCCATAGGTCGGTTTTTGCAGTATGGCATAATGAGAACTGCTATACTTTTTTCCAGAACAGACTGTAGTTAACTAAAAATATTTATTGTAGATTAACTATTTCACTGTAATCATGAAGCATGCACCCAAAACATATGCATATCATGAAATGCACATATGAACAAATATGTGCACACATAGCATGCACATGAACTCTGGTGCTTTTCATTTGGGAAGATGATCCTAGCTATTTGGTAAAGCACTGGGACAAATCCTGAGGGTGCCTGACACCAACTTATGACTGAGGTCCTGTAACAGAAATGAAGTTGAAGCCCAGCTCCTGGCATTTCACATCCTTTTGTATTCCACGTGCTTCCCATGCTTCTATACGACAATTTGTCATGGCTCATTATGTCAGCACATCATATTCAATATATTTCCAAGGTGCAAAATAAGAGATGATCAGAGAAGTTATGAAATATCTGAAACAGGAAAACTATGAGCTTGATAGCAGCATTAAGCCTGAGCATAGCACTAAGTGGGAGCTGGAAGAGCTCTGTTCCAGGGGAAGCATCTGCTGAGTTGCTCCTCATGAAGGGCTACTGCACGCTCCTTTGCTCTTTGGTTATCAAACGGTGTGATAACACTGCCCCCCCAGTATCCTCAGTGTATAAGTGGAATGGTGTGGGCACGGGGCAGGATGGAGGATGGATGCCCACCAACCCTACCCCGAGCATACAGGGCAGTGCTGGGCTTGTCATGCTGCCCACTGCCTCCAATCTCAGAGAGCAGGCAGTGGATTGGGATAGCAGTACCCTTGTAGAAAAGCAAAATATCCTTTTCCTTTGTTTTCACCCCCCTTCCCAGATGTGTATGTATCTAAGAAAGGAAAATGTCAGGCATAGCACTAATACAGTCATCTGACAGCAGATAGGAATCAGGAGAGGGGAAGAGGAGGGGGACACAGAACTCCAAAAGTTTATAACAGAATATAGTGTTGAAAAAACAGCTAAAACAAAGCAAACAGCCTGGGGAAAGAGAGGGATCTCTGCATTTCTGCTGCAGAGAATTGGCCAAAATTTCTCTGCAAGAAAATGTATCTGTCAGGCTGTCAGCTAATTAATGACAGCCAAGTTGAAAGTGATAGGAAAAAGCACAGGGGAATCTGAAAATGCACTGGAAAGAGCATGCGCATTCAAAAGAAAAGAAAGTCGGATGTGAAAAGCCAAAGGTCGGGTGGGGACTGAGCAAGCTAAAGGCAACTGAAGGGTTTTTAGTGCGGCGCCCAAGAGCAGGGCAAGGCTGATCTCTAGCGGCTGCGGGCTCAGCAGCTGCTGCTTAACTGCTCCCACACCTCTGCTTTTTGGAGGTGAGGGGTATCTTGCAGGGGTGTCACTCCCAGCACCGTGACCCAGAGCAGGGTGAAAATTTGTCTAGATTTTTTTTTTTTTTCCAATTTTATGTAACATGGCAGAATGTATTTTCTCTTGCTAAGGAGCTGTGTCTGTAGCAGCACTACCATAGGTCTCTTAGAGCAGAGATTCTTCTCCTGTGCTGGGTTTCTTAACAAGAACGCTTGGATAAAAAAGGAAAACATTGACTTTAGATCTTTCTACAGTTTTTAAGATTCTGGTTCAAAGCAATTGTTTCTTTTTTATTCTCTGTTAAATACTTGGTTTCTTTTTACTTTCTCGGTGGTATCCAATCTTGCTCCTCCTATGACTGATGGAAGGAGAAAAGCTGGAAAAAGGAGAGGTAAAAGCCAGATGTGAAGTATTTTTCATTTGCTTTAAGTAGTTTTCTTCCTAGTTCTAACAAAAAAAAAAAAAAAAAAAAAAAAGTAATGGCCTTTCATGTGTAGTATTTAGTGTTATTAACAAGAAGGGAAAAAAAAAAAAAGACATTGTTTCTTTGCAAGAAAAAGGATTGTTCCTCTCCAATAAGCAAATGCAACTCCACACTAAGCAAAGTGCACACTCGTGCCATCAGCCAGAGAGCAAAGCAGTTCTTGTTCAGATATGCACCAGTCGATTAGTGCCTGGTTCATGTGTTCTGGTTTCACAGCCAGTCTCTGAAAGGGCAATTGGGAAAATCAGATTTCTTTTAGCCACCACTCAGAGGAACCAAGAGGAAAGAAGGAATCCAAAACACATTTCAAAACAGACAAAAATGATGAGCACTATGGACTTTGAAGAGCTATATAATATTGGATTTGTCAGGCAAGTCATGTCCCTCTGGATTGTGCTGTACCACCTAAACCCACTAATTTGTTCTCAAGCTGCAAGACTAATAGTGACAACACTGCTGCTCTTTCAGTCATTGTACATATTTATGTTCTACATAATGCTGACGAGTCACTGCAACAGAAACCACACATTCAGAGCATCACTTATGTGATTATATATGCTCACACATCCTTAATCTAAGGTCTTTCTTTTATTAGCTGATAAAACACACAGCACTGATGTATATTTCTATGTGTTCCATTAGCAGTCATTTCTTGATATTTGCTGATGAACATTGCATAAGTCTAGAGACAAAAGCCTACAAACTTAGAAAATTATTTCACCTATCGCTGTCCTTTGAAACAGGCTTTTTTTTTTTTTTCCAGATAAAATAATACCTTTCTTTAATTGAAGAATATATGATTAAGAACACTTCAAATTGATCTAGCACAGTTCATTCAAGGGTACTTTGTGTATCACCGTCCCGAGCGGTTTTCATTCCACCCGTAACACCCCATGATCTATTCCCCGTCTGAGCTTCTCACAACAGTTAATAATATTATCACCAAAACCACAACAACTTCAGGGAAAGACAGAAACATCTAACCAGCACGTAACCTGTAATGTAGTGGGAAGGAGCCAAGCTGAGGGATACGAGAATTTTTAGAAAGGGCGGATTTGTTTTTGTCTTTAACGTGTCCAACACTGTTCTAATTCTCCACCCACCAGCTCCACCACTAAAATGCCTTTCCTTAGGTGAGTACAATCCCTCTGATGTTCCTCATATTTGAAAATCTTGGTAATTGGCATGTCTTAGGGCAGTTCTCACTTGGTAGTGGAGCTCGGCCAGGGATAGCCGCTTGCCCTCTGCTCCTCACTGACTTCTGTGATGCCATAGTCACGTCTGTATTTTGGCTGAAGATAGAGGTATACTCCTCAGATTGTGCTTTCAGCCCAGGGAATCTTTTTTTTTTCTGCCTCTTGCTGAAATCTTTCCTTTTTGGCAAAAGCAGGGCTGTCCCCTGCTGCCTCAATATGTGACAAGTGCTTATGGGAAGAAAGAGACCCTGCTCCTCAAAAGAGGGATGACAAGTTCCTTCCATCCCTGAGCCAGGGCAGGTCTCAGGCATTCCATGTGACGACCATGTCCTGAAATTTCCTTAATGTCTGTAATGAAGGGATTGACTAGTACGCTTTTTTGGTTTTAATGTCACGTTGGTGTTAATGGGAGAAAGGTGTGCAAGTCCTGTACAACATAGTAACTCATGCTATGAGTTGGTCAGGGCTGGGCTGGGCAGGGTCCTTTGGAGGCTCTTCCAGGAGAGCACGGCATAAACTGGGAGCACAGACCTGTGCAGAGGAAGCTCTCCAATTTTGGCACCTTTCCTGTAGCTCCTTGGAGAGTGGCTAGGGTTTTGGTGGGGTAGAAGATTTCCCAGGCTCCTGTCATGGGGGTACTGTGAAAAGCAGGCACTCAGACCTCATGCCCCGGCATTTCAAAGCAACCCTGAATGCTTTCTGCTGGCTATAGAGTCATTTTTTACATTTTGTGGCTGGCTGTCTCACGGCTCCGGCAGCCAGCACCAAAAGCATTTGTTGCCTTGTGATGAGGAGCTGCGTGACAGCCAACGGGCAATAAAAGTCCTGCAGCAACCCGCTGCCATCTGTACGGATCCTTAGGCTGATTCATGCCTGCCTCTCCGACAGCACAGGCCTGACACATCCTGCTCTTTCTGGCATTAAGGAGAAGCCAGTCAGCAGCTTTGCACTTGGAGGAAGCAGCCTGTAGAAAATGCCTCCTCATTCGGCCACGTTTGCAACAAGCAGCCCTGGCTGCAGAGGCCAAGTGTCCATTCAGTGGGCTCTCCGGCACAGGCAGGCATCGCAGCATGAAAGGATTGCCCTACTTCCATGCTGTTTGGGGCTCTTCCATAAGGGGACTGATGTTTCCCGTGTGGGGTTTCCTTGCCTCCCTTGCAGTGCAGGCAGGACAAGCCTGTGTTCCACCTTGACGAGGGCACCAAAGGGAATGGTGTCTCTTCCTCCTCTGACCTCCATTCATGTAAGGCTACTGTACTGCCTCTTTTGGAGGACACAGTGATGGAAGATGCACTTAAAAGCCTTCTTATTTATTTATATAGCTTCTACAAGAGCATTGCAGTATTCTTTCATATGGACTTTTGCTTTTCTAGGTTTTCCAGTTCATATTAAAGTCATAATGTCATGACTGCATTTTAAAGTGGGAAATACATGTCGTGGTCTGTAGTTAAGTGCATGGGTTTCTGTTGGCCTGACGGTCCCAAGTGGTTCTCTGTTGCTCTAGGAGCATAGAGGCACTGGGAGGTTAGAAGCTACCAGCCCAGTTGAGCATGGGGCTCATGGATGTGCAGATAATCCACAGCTGGTGAAATGATGATGGCTAATAGACAAGGAGCCAGTGATGTCTGAGCAACTCCAGGATGCTTTTAAGCCACTAGGAAGCCCTAGAAACAGCCTGTACATGTGTACATAGACTCTGTCACGTGCCTGTGGTATCTGTACTCTGCATGCAATGTGTGCACAGCTGAGTGTGTGTGCAGAGTGCCCAGGACACATCTGCACATCTGGATGTTCTGCACATTGACGAGAGCTGTCCTTCAGACTGGATGCTGGGGACCTGGGCTCGTGGTTTAAAATGGCACTGGAGTAACAGCCATGAGCTGGTGCAGTTTATGTCCCTGGCGCTACCTCTAGCTGTCCAGCAGCTTTGTCCCCTTCTCCAAAGCTTCTTTGAACCTACAGTCACATTTCTGTTTGCATTATGCAAAATAGGAGCACCTCCAGGAGCAAAGGCCTGCTGCTCTCATCAGTGCTCACAAACTGCGTGTGTCGAGGGGAAAGCCCTGCTCAGCTTGTGTGCTCGCTGTCATTTCTCAGAGGTAATGGCTCCTGCTAAATCAGCCCCAAAACATTTCTCCAAACAGTGCTTAACTGCTTACATGCTTAGAAGTAAACCACATTTAGCTGCCTTTAACACTTTTCCGTCTCTATTTTTGTGCATTAAGATCAATTTCATGAACTTTCCTAGGTAAGATGATTGCCATCAGCAGGAATAATGTAGTAAATTAATTATAGATGTATGTTAAATTACTTTCATTACCACCCTCAGTTCTGGGAGGGAGTTGTGTGAGCAGGATGACTGATGAAACAGTGTTTTTACATATTCCCCTGGTAATGGGTATTTTTACTCTGCTGCCAGTGTTGATTCTCAGCTCAGAGAAGCTGGAATTACACATTTCAGAAAATGGAGGTTCAGTCTAAAATTAACCTCCAAACCTTGCCAGACAACTGTGGCTGAGACAGACTTGCTGGAGCACAAGCTGTCTATTCAGGGTCTTCTACTGGCAGCCCTCAGTGATGTACAGAGGTGAAGTTAGGGAGGATTCATCATCTTTACAGCAAATACATCTAGATTCAAGGGAGAGGGAGTCACCTGCATTTGGGGTGCTCTTCTACACGCTGTCAAAGACATAACAGCCAAGGCAAAAGTCAACATGAGTGGAAAGTTATTTTCCATATTCACCTTATAACAACCTTGGTACAGGGTATTTTCTAGGGATTAATGACCAGGCCACTTTAATGGCTCTCTGCTGAACTTCAGGCTATCAACTTTTCACAGCCTATCATTAATCCCTGGGAAATATCTAGGTTCATGATAGATACGAGTGAAAAATAATACACAGGGTGAAGGTAAGTATATTGATAGTGTTTCATCATGTACTGGCCCTAATTTCTAACTTCAGATGCTCTTCAGAATACAAGTAAATTAGCTACAGCTTAGTTACACTGTAATTACAAAGCTGCTTCACTGCATTTCTATTTATATAGTGTATAATTACTGTCTTCTCTGGCTGAAAGCTGAAATCATTATATTATTGTCCCTCATGCTTCATGCTAGAATGTACTACACAATACTGTATTCTGAAGGATATCTGTAACAGGTAAGTCAGAGGACAAATATGTAGTGGGTAAATTAATTCAATATATTTCTAGCCACTGCACTCACAACCATTTCTGGGTTTGGTTTTTTTTTTTTTTTAATAAATAAGAGAGTTTGGCAATGCTTTGCTAACAAAGAGGAAAAGAGGAAAAGATAAACCAAATCAGTCAGGCTGTTTTCCAAAAGGTTGAGCTTGATGAAAAGGACACCAGCCTTCTGGATATTTCAGATTTTCTAAACCAATCCATTGACTGAGGTCTCCAAATGGAGGCTCATCTTTAGAGAAGTGATCGTTCCTCCTTGTAGACCTCTGTTTAAATCTCATAATACAGATGATATATTTGCACTCTATGCAGAAGACCCACATGGCTGTAGCCCACCCTTTGAGCAGCGGGGAGGTTTTGCTTCTGGTCTTAATTAATCATCACAGTCATCTTTATTAACTTACTGGATGAGATATGAGGACTCATTCATATTCCTCATATCAACCCACTAGCACTGTTGTTCAACAGACTTTTGACAGACTTTCTGGAGAACAACTCATCTCATGAAGGAACATGTGTGCTCAAAAAATCTTCCCACATAAATACAATCTCAGGGTTAAGTTGACTTTTGGGAGTAACACTAAGAGATCTCGATCTCAAAAAAACAAAAAAACAAAAAAAAAAAAAACCACAACAAAAAAAAGTCCAAAGAAATAAGAAATATGAATCATGATACATCATGTCCCAGGTCTTGAGCCAGTGAACAAACTTTATTATGTGGGTTGTCCTGCCTGGAAGAGTGGAAAGGAGAGCCCAGCCATGGAGAGCAAGTTGTGCTGCCTCCTCAGTCCCTGGCTGTGGTCTGGGGTCAGAGTCAGCTCTGGAAGGAGCTTCCTTCTCGCTTCACACTGCGACTAGCACCTGGCTCAGACTCACCTGGCACTATCAAAGATGCTTTGAGGATCCCTCTTGCCACCAGGTTTGAGTGACTCATAGTCTTTTAACACATCAATCCGCGTATCACTGGGGAACGCAGCCCCTGCCTGCAAGGCTTTAGCTTGTGGATTTTCCCTCTGATCTGTTGAAGCAAGGCTGGGATGTGGGTGCATGTATGTGCACACAAGGTAGGGACTATCTCAGAAGTCTGGAGCACATCAGAGAGATTTTCTTCCCCACGCTGCCTCTGCGGGAGCAGGCCTGCTGTGGTTTCCATTAGACTTGTAGAAGTGCCAAACAACCCCCATAGTCTGCTGGGAGAATAATTAGACCTGGCAAGTTTGCTCAACAAGCACTTATTATACATAGTATTAAGGGGTGATAGGTAGAGTCTGTGGTTTTTTCATTTAATAATGCATGGATACTCCTAGATATCCTAAGGATCTCTCTCTGGATTTCTTTTGTGATCAAATGGCATAACTAATGACTGGGGCCGATTACATACTGATTAAAAACTACTTAAGAATCTGATCTGTCCAGGAAGGGAATGCCAAACCCTGTAGTATGAGGGAAGTGCTTGTCCCTATTTCATTTCAGTTGTACCAGTTCATCTGTCGATAGCAGCAGGCACTGAATGACCCTGCTTTGCACATCAAAGGGAATCCAGAATGCATAAGGAAACTGATGTGTCTGAGTTTAGTCAGAGTTAGACCTTGAAGCTGATGTCTTTGGCAAATGGCTATCTTCCTCTCCTCAGAAGAAGATGGATTTGACCAGGAAAACGTAGAAGCACATCCTTGTTTGGTGCCTATCCAAAACTGCACTGTTCCCACAGAAGGTGGCAATTTCTTCGTGCAACCCATTTCAGTGGGACACCTTTGCACTGAACAGACAGAAGTCTAAAAAACTTGGGAGACCTTACAGGAATCCTGTATTTCTCTGTGTTTCTCTTCCCATGGATTTAGCCTGATGTGAAAAATGACAAATTCATGGACTGGGGAGCTAGTAGTGAAAAATGGACCATTCGGAGATGATCATGGTGTGATGATGGGCAGTACTAGCTGAGGTGTTTGCACCATTAAGACTATCAGATAGTTAGTTTGAAGTAGATCCAGACTTTTGCTCCTACAAAGAGCAGGACTCTGTTCGGTGAGTGCATTGAGGGACACCCCTATCCTTCCAGCATAAGATATTTCTTAGCTGCCTTTGAAGAAATAGACATATATCCTTTTTATCCCTGTGTCTTCTGGACACATATGCCTTAAGAGGAAAGATAAAACAGAGCTACATTCATGAAAAAGCTTTAAACTACATGCTGGTCTGCTGCGACTGCCTCTAGCTTGTCCCACAGCATTGTCTGAGAAACACTGATTCAGCTAAATACCAGCTTCTGGTGTGATTTTAATAAGCCTTTGCAGAGAAGCAGTTTCTGCAGTGCTGGACATGCAGCCTCTGAACAGAAGGTCCTCTGAAGTGTTCAGTTTACAACAGATATGTGACCAGGACAGTTGTGGACACTTAGGGCCTAATATCTGTCATGGAGTTACCTGTGAATTCAGAGAAATCAAAATGTAAACGCATCATTTGAACACTGGGAGGGACTGTTCTATTTGGAGGGTACAAACCTCAGTGTCTGTGCTAGACTCCATGAATTACCTGGTCCCTGCTGCAAGAGGCATGGTACTACTCCTCTGAAGCTTCCTCTGTCTGGTTTGCACTGTAACAGGCTTCTTAAGCTGTCCAGGAAAATTTACACCTTGAATTTCTGACTAAAATATGATCTACAACTCTTACATGACTTTGTAGTGTTTCAAAAACGCTGGAATAGGGGAAAACATGATTTTAAAAAGCACAGGAACAGCACACTATGACAGCCAAGTGCAGTGTAAAGTTAATGAGTCTGAATAAGGTGATTTAAAATGAGAAAATAAAGGGAAGTCATTATTGGAAGCATTTTCTGTCCAAATTAACCAGTAATACTAAAGTTGAAGAAATGTAGAGTATGTTTCAGAAAGTAGTAACATAGAAAGAAACAAATAAATACCCAAAAAAGAAAGATTATTTTAAAATATCATCCAAATTTTTGCCTTTTTGGGGGGAGGGGACATATAATTTTTCCCTTGCATAAATATCCTCTCTAACTGTTTGATTGATGGGCTAAGGGCTTGGGTATCTCACACCATGTAGGATTGTGTTTGTCTAAGCCTCCAGACAGCTGCACTGTTGAATATGTGGAGATTCACCCTCTGCAGACACAGTGAAGCTGAGGCACAAATGTCATAACAGGGTCACACCTTGACAGGTGCTGGCTCTGCAGGACAATGGGTTGTACGTTTTTTAAAAGGGAATTATATGATGCCATTACCTGTGATAGCAGGGTCTTGACCGTAGTGAATGGAAGATGCCATTTGCCTGTGTTCATTTTTTTGGTGTCAGGATGTAAATGAGCTTCTCTCCAAACACAAACAAAAGCATAGCAATAGTATAGTGAGTGCTGAAGCAGACGGCAAATCAAGTCTTTGTTTCTGAGCTGCACTGCCATTATGAGAAGCTTTGCTGACAGTTATGAATGTCACTCATCAAAACACCCTCACATGGTTCTGATAAGTCTAAATAGTACTGTTTTATAGTCAATGTCACTGTCACCACAGAGGGCACAAAAGTCATCTTTTAAATTCATTCCTCAATGTAATCTGAATGCGCCTGTATTGTCTACTAGGCATTTTCTGAACACAGCCAAATAAATTTGGCGCCAGCTGCCACAGGAACTGTCTTTCTGAATAATCTCTTGTATTGTCTAAAATGATTGCATATTTCAAACATATAGGTTGGCACTTCATTTTTTTGTTTGTTTGCTTGCTTACTTGTTTTTAACACTATCAAGTTACTGCTACTCAATCATGGTTCCACACTTCTTTGGTCTCCTCATGTGTTTTGCATATTCTGGACTTGGTTCATTCTTTTTATTAAAAGGAGGACAATTACATTTTGTTCTATTGCTCCATATATTGCCAGTGAACATCCTTCCTCTCTGCGCCATGAGCTCCTCTGTGTGCCAAATGTGAAGGACCACCCAGAGCAGCATAAATACACATCAGTGATGGTTACAGGACTTAAGACTGCAGCCTCCTCTGCTCACTTCACAAGCACCCTGGTTTTACACTCTGTTCCTTGAGTACTGGCATCCTCTTGGCTATCACCCCACTGAAGGTTTTCATTAACAGTATAAAAGAAAAAGCACCAAAGCTCTTCTTTGTGATGAGCTCAAATCGACAGCTGACCTTGTAGAGCTGTGTCCCCCCAGCCTCGTTCATCAGCCCTGTTCTCAGCAGCCAGTGTTGCTCCTTTCCCAGGACAAGACAATGCTGTGTTTGGCAAAGCAGCATCTGGCACGCTGTGTGATGGCAGAAAATGTCCTCTTTAGTAGCGTGACACTCCACCATGTGGCACAGTCAATGCTTTATCATTCTGTTAAAAAGGGAGCTAGGAAGGTGTACAAATTTTGCCACTTCAGAAAGAGTGTTGAAATATTTTAATTCCTCCTCCATGCCTTTAAATTTGGAAAGCTACATATAGGGAATGAAAGAAGTGAGGGGAACTATAAATAAGAAATGAGTACGTGGGATAAATCTAAATCCAATCCCTGGTACTTGTCACAGCTCTCCATCAAATACCACTCACGCCTCACCAGCAGAACGTGGCTGTGTTGCTGTTTGTTGGCTGCTTTTGTGGTTGTTGAACGTGATGGTTCAGCATCAAAATCAGGCTCTGTAGAAGTTCAAGCAACCCTGGAAACAACGGGAAATTGTTTCTAATAAGGTCAAGCTAATGAAATATAAAAGATATCTAATAATTGCACGCCAATGAAAATGCTAACAATCATCCTTGCACTTCTGATATCCCAAATATACTCTGTGTGCCTAGTACAGATGTTTTATGGTACAACAATCACACCTCTTGACTTTCCCACACAGGTGCTTTCCAGACTTAAGCATGCATATAAATATGAATATTTTGTTCAATTTGCCACACAAATCTCTAAATTAGATGCACAGGCAGCTTCTCTTCACTCATAAGAGTTTTTTTCTAATGGCTATTTCATATTGCACCAGCCATGTTTAATAACTGAAAATGTTCTTAGGAAAGTTTGAGAGTTTTCTGAGCCTGGATTACAGCTTGAGTCTGCAAGGTGCTGAATTAACAGGATTTGATTCAGCAAGTCAGTTCTAGGACTACTCACGTGCTTAAAAGTACATAGTTATTTGGCATTGCTTTGCTGCATTGATTAGCAAGCTGTCATGATCAGAGGTCTGAACCTAGGATGAGGGCAGGAGGCAGGGTAACAGGGCAGAGACAGGCCACCCACCACTGGAAACCAGCCATAGTCACCAAAATTGTATTAAAATAATCTGGCTCCTATGTGATAGAAACAGTGCTATAATCTTAAAGACAGTATATGTTTCTATGACAGGAGGCTGAGTAGGTTAAATGAAGTAGCTGCTTAATGTTAGAAGACTTCTGAAACTGTAAAGAACGACTTAGCCAGTGTAGCACTTTTTGCCCTCAGGGACAGGTTAACAAAGGTGTCTCTTTTATAGAGGATTTTCATAGATAGCTGGACAGAAAGCCTTTTTATTGAAAATGTTATTCATATTAACAAAGTTTTATGATCTAAAAAGCTTGCTTTCTGTTTCTGCTAGAAAAAGAGCCTTAGCATCAGCTCCTGCGTTAAGGACAGCTGGGGATGTGGGTCATTGTTCTTAGAATTCATTGATAGAAGCTGGTGGGAAGGTATGAAAATCATTTTGTCAGTTCCTTGTTGAGTTGTTCTCAGCTCTTTCAGACTCATGGGCCCACACAACTGGAGGTGTGAGTCAGGCTGGCCCAGATAACTGAAAATGCCAAAGAAACTATGTGGCAAGGAGTTCCTGGTGGTGGCCTGAAATAAGAGGCTACAACCAAGAGCTGCATTACCATGTACTTAGAGCCAGGCTAGAAACCCTATGAGGATAAACTCCTTACCATATAGAGAGGCAACATTACCCTACAGATTGCAGGCACATATAAACTCATTTCATGTTTTTAGAAGAGTTTTATTAAGTATATGAAAGCTTCCAGAAGGCATACTGGAAAATGTTCAGGACCTTCTATCAATGCCTTTTTTACTGAAATACCACAGATACATATATTTGACAGAAATAAAGAGTATTAGAAGCACTACAAAGCCTAAGTATATTGTATAGATTTTGGTTTTTTTTCAGAGAAAATACAAGATACTAAATAAGGATAGAATTTAAGTCCTACTGAAGTCAATGGCCAAAGACCATTATTCTTTACTGGAACAAAAAAGGTTTCACAGAAAAGGTTTTGTACAGGAAGATATGAGTGATCTAAACCTAAGAGTATAGTGTATTTATGAAAGTATTTTTACAAGCCATTCTTCATGTGTATACGCAAGTGATAATTAAATACAGTTCTCCAGTGACAAAGTCATGAAAAAATACTATCTGATCACATCGGGGTACCACTGAAGCAAAGAAAAAGGAGGCCTAGCCTTTGGATTGGTGTTACCTTCAGATTTGGGTGATCTGCCTGAAAAGTCCTTGTTTTTAATCTAGTCATTTGGCGCTAAATCCAATGATTCAACTATGTGATAACATGCTCAGCAGGCTCTTGGTCTGCTTATTATAAAATACATCAGTGTTTGCTGTCAGAGTCCAGGTTTTCCCAGCTCAAAATTATCACCACTGGATGAGAGCGTCCTACGTGGCCTCTCAGCTCCAGCTCTGCATCACTGACCTGGGAAACTTTATTTCATGCAACAGGATAGCATAAGGCCACAAGATAGTAAAGCCCTAGAAACAGGGAGGTGCCTAAGTCGTCCCAAATAAGGGGGAGGCAGCTGTGTTCAGGTTCCCTCCAGGATGGATGCAACTTAACCAGGTTAAAAAACATATGGCACAAGGTCGCAGCTCTAAGACAGTGTTTAACATCATTAACCCTGAGTAGTATCAAGCACAAAGTAAGCAGGCTTGAACTGCAGAGAGGGCTGTGGTTTAATGCATGACTATCCATGCTATTTTTTATTTTCTAGCAGGGGGGATACCTATGCTCAACAGGGCTTTCAGGCACCTAACTCAGGGCAGTGGATCCCATTTCAGCTCTGGCATGCCTAAGCTTTATTCACTGATGCAATGATGCCCACAGCTCCTCCGTGCTTCAGTTCTTCACTGGTACAATTAATTAGTAGTAACAACACTTGCTGCCTCATCAGGGTGTTGTAAAGAAAAAGCATGATAAAAATAGTAAGGCATTCAGATATTAGATAAGGACTTTGTAATCTTCTAGAGAAAATTTTGAAAGACTTTGCACTGTTCGAATGTAGATCAAATTTTGAGCCCTTTAAGACTAAATTTCTTTAGTCCTAAATTTTTCTCTGTCTGCACAGACAAAGGATCTGGAAGAAGGACTCCTGTAGTGTGTCACCTTTGTGCTTGGCCCCCTGCATAGCGTTACCTTTCTCAAGGCATTTTGCTAAATGCAGAGGTCCCTGGTAAAGTCCCTGGTCAAGCCATGATGAGCCACTTCAAGTTAGTTCCTTTCTACGTGCTTCCTAGTACATTCTAGGCATGTGCTGCCCTTGTTCTGTCGAAGCACCAGTCTCATGTTGTACTGAAGATGAGTGTAAGGTCTATTTTACATTTCCATGAGATAGAGGTGAAAGTCACGGTGCAGCTGCCAGTGGAAATCAGCACAAAATCCCTGGGATAATTCTGACATCAGTTGAAGAGAGTCTAAGAGTTCTGACTGCGTGGTCAACACAGCCAAATCCAGCCACCACGGTACTCAATGCAAAGCTCATTCCTGCTGCTGGATGGGCTCTGCATTGACACTGACCACTGGCCTTTTTGCTGAGTAGAGCAGTAGTACAGGGAATAAAAGTGGGGTGTAAGTTATACCCTTACTCAGCTCCTCTGGGAAATGGGAAATACCTAAAGACAAATGGCTATAGCACCTTTGGTATGCAAATGGATACTGCACTGTGTCCCAGCACTTTGTAAGAAACTAGACTTGTTTCTGTTCTAGTCTTATCCTACAACAAAGAAGAGGATGCATATGGCACAGCATAGAGCAAAATTTAAAAACCTAGTGTGATTTCACAGCTGGTGTTCACTTAAGCAACCCAGAAGCAATGTCCCGTTCAGCCCATGAGAACAGGTTTAAACTTCATTTATGCCATTCACTTCCTTCTTCAGTCCTTCTCGTTCCTCTCTCAAAGGTTCCAGCTCAGGCCCATCTTCTGCAGTTTCTTTGTTCCAGTTATTTCTGCCTTCATTTTCTGTCCTTACAGATTTAGGATCTTCCTTTGCCTTTCTCTCCTTCTCCTCGTTGGCAAGCATATGATAATTATAATAATTCATGATGAACAGGAAAGTTCCTGCCAGGACCATCACAGCTCCACATTTAATGAACATATATTTATAGTCCCCAAAGGTATCGATAAGAGTTCCTATAAAACATATAATAAAAAAAAAAAAAAAAAAAAAAAAGAAAAAAAAAGAAAATAAAAACTTACAGATGAAGGCAATAATATTGTGTTTTCATATCCTAAATATAAAGGGACACCCTTGTGGCTTTAGGATAAAATAAGACATTCTACATTCTCTGAACTTCTCATCTCTTTCACGAGTAGTCTGATCCTGAAAATATTTCACTCATGTTCCGCTGTATAATCTGTGGATAGTTAACATTGATATAGGTAATACTAACAATAATTTGCACAGTTAAGTAGAAGGGGACAGAGAACCTACATTGTGAAGCCTGGACTTTTCAGGCACACCTATTTTTTCCATGCAGAAACTAAGTCCTCTGATCACAGAGACTGCAGAGAGCCTTTCCATTGACTCCAGTGATCACCTGCAAGGACATCCATTTGACTTGGTAGTCCTCAGCCTGCCAACAAAGCAGCAGCTTTCGGGAAGACCTTCGTGAGATGGCACCTGGCCACTGTGTCTCATTTCAGGCTCTTGACAAAGACCCTCCAATTTATTCCACCACGGGTCATTCACCAGCATTAGAGGGGACTCAGCTTTTGGTCACAGCTACCCTTTCTGCATTTGTACTTGTGATCTAAAGATGAAAGGGCACTGCGTGGAACTGGAAAGTATTAGTTCCAGGGAAAGCAAAGATGATGCTGTCAATGTCAGATAATTTCAATGCCAAGACAGATGTGACGGGTTCCTCTCAGAGGTTAATGCCTCTGCTACGGAGTCACAGAGTAATTGAAGGGAGATGGCTTAATTGAAATGTCAGTGTTCTCCATTATGTCAAAATGTAATGCAAATCTTATTGGGATTATGATCCTGAGCATTAATTCCCATTTACTGGTGCAACACAGACCATTCTTAACATCCCAAATCCTAATTAAAGTAACACCCACTCCTAACCTGGCCTTCACAGTACAGACAGTCCTCCTTGAAACTGGCCCATCATCCATTAGCTGGCTGACTTTTTGGAACACACTCTTCTCCTTAAAAAGAGGGACCTTTAATTACTTCCTGACTGACCCCTAATGTTGAAAAGCTGATGATTAATTATGCCACTGCATTGCACTAACAAGGGATTTTATGACCACCAAATAGATTTCTTGATCACAAAAATAATAATTTTTAACTGGTTTTGGTCAACGGCTCTTCCTGAATCATTCCTAGATGTCTTGGTACCCTGTTTTCAATGCACTGTGTTTTTCATGTTACTGGTGAAACATCAACCAAATGCTAATTGCCACAATTTTTCCTTTTCTGCTAATCAGCATGACCTAGAGGTCTCCTAAATAGGTTTCAATGAGAGCTTTAATGAGTAGAGTATTGGAAAATTCAACAGTAGGATAGTCTTGACTCTTTTCCTTTGAGAATAAGATAAAGTCATAAAACACACTGGGAACAATTTACTTAGTTCATTAAAGCAGAACACTGCAGTAGGTTATTAAAATGCCAAAGAACCAATAAATTCGCTGCTTATTAAAATGGTGGGGAAAACCCTACAAAACTAATATTACTGATTATTGCATAGAACTGTTTAGCCTCATTAGCAGTCTCTGGTCATTAACTTAATCATCCACACAGAAAATTATATAATTCAGAAAATGGTCATTTTAAAATTGTATTTTCTTTTGTTTGTCATTAATTAAATAATGAATCTCTACAACAGCAAAAGGATACAGCTGCCTCTGTCACACTGTATGAGCTACATGGTAATATGAAGAATTAAATGGCTCTGCCAGACATGTCATACAGAGTATTAACCAGATCTCAGTTTTGAATCCAGGAAATGGGTTTAAACTGCCTTCTTTCTGTGCATTCTTTAAATTTATTATGATACTGTCATATCAAAAGAATTGGCAGTTTAACTTTTATACATCCAAATACAGACAGAACACAAAACCTAATTAAAAATTTTAGCATTCTTACAGGTGACCAGTTTCCAAACCAGTTATTCAAGCTTGTGTACAGGTGAAATGCAAATTAATTGCAGGACAGGACACATAGATAGGATGGTATCTATACTCTGAGAGGATGTCACCTATAAAGTCATTTAATTCAGAGCCAACTCAGATTTGACAAGGACTATACTTCAGCCAAATGTCAGATGCAAATATGGTGTCTTCCAGACATGGTGTATTCCTTGCAGAAAAAGGAGTGAGCATATGCTATAGAGGGAAATAAGTGGAGGCTGTTAAAATCACATGAGATCACTGCTCCCGCTTGCCTTCAGGTGACTGTAAGACCTGCTGGAGGTTCAATATTCTCAACATGGGCCTTTGAGAGTCTCTGTATTTTGATATTTCAAACCATGCCATCCAAAATAAATCTTCTTTTATTTTCAGAACAGTCTTAAATCTATTGGATGCACTAGGATGACTGGAATCCATAAGCAGAAGTACTCAGAGCCTTACAGAGAAATAGCAAGAGGATTTCATAGAACTGTTGTGTTCTACTGTGCTTAAATTATGGTGGGCTCCAGACTTTTGCAAGAGGGGGAGTGTCCAGAATGGAGCTGTCTAAAGTGCAAGGTTCTTTGTGATGCTGGAAGTTCAAGTTCAGTTAAAATGTTTGGCAGGGTCAGAGACTAGAAGATCACTCTCCAAACTGTTGACTTCAACTGGTGGACTACACAGAAAGGAGTGAAGAGGAAATGCTGGAGAAGATACCTAGGACCTGTCTTTCCTGTCCAATGACTAGTGGAAAATGGTGAGTGGGAAGCAGGGAAAACACATTTAGAATCACTTCTTACAAACTGTGCTTATAAGAGTCTAAATATAAGCGACAACCCCGTGGAAGCAGAGGAAGAAGATACACTCACCTCCAATAGGTGGTCCCAGCAATATTGTGCAGCACTCTGCAATGGTGACCAGGCCAACAGCGCTTGTGAACCGGGCAGCTCCCACGAGGTCCATGAGCGTTTCAAAGAGCATGGCACAAACCATGCCAAAAGCCAAGCCAAAAAAGATGGAGTAAACAACAAGCCCCATGTAGCCAGAAGCCAGTGGGCACAGAAGGTGGCAAGTGCCGTTGAAAGCAATGGAGAAGCTGAAAAAGTACTGAATCCGTGGCCTCACCCACTTGCTGTTTGCAATGATGCCAGTGGTAGGTCGGGCAATCATATCCACGATAGCAAGGATTGAAAGGAGGAAAGCAGCTGAATATTCATCAATGCCAATGTGCTTTGCATAGGGTGCCAGAAAAACAATGGGGGCAAAAAAACCCAGGAACATAAGCACATTTCCAATCAGGTAAATTAAGAAGCCTCTGTGCTTAAAGAGGGAAAAATCGAGGTACTGATTGATTTTTTCACAGCAGTCCTTTCCTCCTTCGTCTTCTGTTTTCTTCTCCATGGGGACACTTGTGGGACTACTCTTTTCCATGGCATCTTCAGTGACCTCTTCTTTCAGAGCATCCTTCCCTTCCTCAGTCACCTGGGTTTTGACTGATGCTGTGGCTGCCCCGATTGGTCTGAAGAGAGCTCCTGCCACACAACAGTTTAATAAAATTGCCCCAAGAATTAAAAAGCTGCCCCTCCATCCAAAGTTGTCAAAAAGGAACTGATTGAGAGGGGCCAGGGTGCAAAGCATCACAGGGCTCCCTGCCATAGCAAGGCCATTCGCTATGGGCCTTCTCTTCAAAAAGTATTTCCCTATGATTATCACTGATGGCTGGAGGTTGAGAGCAAGACCGAATCCTGGAACAGAGAAAAATAGTTGAGATAGATACACAAAGGAAGATTTGAGACCCATTTATCCTCATCTCATTGTTTAAGGCAAATTCATGGACAGTTGGTCCACTGGTAGCTCTTCAACATGATAGTCTGGATGCAAGCTTTGCTCAAGATATCCCTAAGCTTTCGGCTGCCACATTTTTGTAACCAGACCCTAGAAAGACACTTTCAGTCAGAGAACACCCCTTCCTTTTTCAGTGCATATCTCTTGGGTGGTGAACGTATGACAAAGAGTTTGCATCAGAATAAACTGAAACTATACCCTCAACGAATGCCGGCTGGTTTTGTCCAGACACAGCAGACTTCTTGGGGGAGAGGATGAATCTATTTAAAAAAAAGACAACTCCCACTTTGAGGAAGGTTGTTCTGCTTGGACAGTGTTAACCATCAAAGTGCAGTGGGGGCTGCCACCCCTTTCCTTGGGAGGTGGGCACCCAACACTGCTGCCGGGCAGACAGACCTGGACAGAAAATGACATCGCCCTTCTCAGCCGCTACTAATGTGGTGGTGTGAGTAATTCAGGTCTGATGCAAAAGATTAAGAGGTCTGCAAGTACACAGCAAAACAGCTACTGAGGATGCTAATTAAACAGGACCCCAGAGGGTTTCTTTTAATTAAAATTTATTTTTATTGCATTTAGATATATAAAAGGTATTACAAATCTGCATTGCTAATTCAGTTAGCCAGCTTCTTTTGCACAGGTGAAATCTGAAGGCAGAGATACCAAATGCTGTGATGGTCTCAACTTTTTGTAGTTCTGTTTGAGAGTACTAGCACACAATAATCTCTTCCTTTCAAACGTTTCTATGATGTGCAGTATTTCCATAAAAAGTTAAATTTTCAGAACTGCATCAAAATGACATTTAAAAATCATGCCACATATTTTCCACCCTATCATCCAGGAAAGAATGAGCCACATTAGAACAAAGCAGAAATTTAATCCTTGAAGTGATTATATCAGAGAACATGAATCCTGAAAATAGGGTCATGCAGATTTTTTCTTGTTCATTAGTCTATATAATTAGTTTGTTTAACTGTGCAGTACATAATTAGGCATATTGCTTTACAGAAGAGAATTTAGAAAGGTCAAGGTCCTCAAAATTAATTAAGGAACACTATCATTAGTTGCTGATAGAGTAGAATCCAACTGATGCAGCAGAATTCAACTGATGTTGAATAAAACTGTGATTTTTCCAAGTCGAAGATTCTTTTTTTTAAAAAAAAAAAAAAAAACAAACCAAAAAACAAACAAACAAACAAACAAAACTACTTGGAAGTTTACAATATTAAAAATAAATTGCAATGGAAACATATTAAAATTAATCTAATATGAAACACATTGTCAGCTAGAACTTTTCTAGATAGTCCATATATTTGGTAGGGCATGTCTGTGAGAGGTACAGCCTGCTCATAAAGCATAAGGGGCCAAATTCAGCCCCGTAAGAGGGCTGATGAGTAAAACACAGCCTTGGTTCAAGAACACCCTTGATGGTGCTCAGGTATAGGAATGCATCTTCTTTCACCTGAGAAGATGCAACACAATGGATTAGAGTTTTCTTTAACTCCATATTTCCCAGACTGGTAGGTAAAGGCAGAAATTGGACCATCGTTTCCACAGAATCATTTTTGTTAGGGGACATACCACATGTCGTGCAGAGAAGGAAAATCAGTCTGGATGCCAGCTACCCACTTAAACAATAATCAACTCAAATTTTTTATTATGTGAACATTAATTTGCCAGTCAGACAAATCTAATTTAATATTACCTCATGCTCTTCCCATTAATTAAATCTGGAGAGTTTCAAATTGACTGACTGGAATTTCAATTTACTTTAAGCTTTTGGCTGACTTTAGTTGGAAATATTTATATCCATTTTATTCCAGTTTTCAGAAAGTACAGCAGCTTTTCCATGGCTGAAATTGTTACTCAAATAACCACATTTTCTCCCCAGGGATATGACAGAGAGGTCTATCATTGGTGTTTCATGAACAGAAGCAAGCCCAGTGCCAGAAGGACCATCCTTTCCTAGATTAAATACATCTCCCTCATATGAGAAGGAAATAAGTGGTGCTACAGGAGTGAGCTGTGTAGCTATTGATCTTGTTCCTACTTTATTAGCAAGGGAAGATCCTACCAGGTATTTCAATGCTCAATATTTACAGCTGAGGCAAAAACTCTAGTCTCATTTGTCAACAAGCTTCACCCTAGATCCCATTTTAGTTCATGGTGGTATAAGTGGTACAGATTGAATTAAACACTGACCAGTTGTTATTGCCTTGTATTTAGCTTTGAAATGTGTTGCTTCTACCTCAGATCTGAAGAAGAGGTTGCCTGCTTAAACACCTATTTAATGCATCCAGGCTGGCATCTATCCAGGTCGACAGCTTGCAAACCCCATTTCCTTTTTCTAAGCGCTATAGGGAAACAAGTGAGGAAGAGAACATGGGTTTTACAGCGTATGCAAAGTGCCTCGTGCAGCCCACAGCTCAGTGCCATCAAGGACAGAGCTGCCTCTGACAGCGGAGCCCAGTCCCTGCTCTGCATGCAAATGGAAAAAGACATAATCAAGAAAGCAATTGAGATTGCCGTGTCTAATCCCTCCACCATAAACAGATACTTCCTGCTCTGCTCCTCTGAAGAGATTCCTATTAATATGCCAAAGGCACGGGACTGTAGCAGAGACCTCCTACTATCAACTATCTTGTTTTTATCTCCATTCCTGCAAATAACATGAACATGGTCTTTTACATCAGTCTGTTTCCTTTTCAGGCTAGTAGGAAGGGGGCTAGGAAGAGCGTGATGTTTACAGGTTGCTTTACAGTAATTGCAAATCACCTTTACAAAAAGTCTCTCTCCTTGTACAGTAATGCTGTCTCAGCCATGTGATGAGCAAGCAGCTTCATAATTGCCCTTGAATGCTTCCATGTTAGGCCTGACCAGCGAAAGCACTTCAAGCGTAATTAGAGGCATCAAGCATGTTAGCAGTATTACAAGCATCTTCGCTTCTCTGTCAAATTAATATTCCTTCCCCAGCACACACACCATGCCTGGAAATGATGGGTTATTAGCTAAGACTTCATCCATACAGCTGCCCTCATTCAGCAAGCAGGAGGAAAAGACGTACACAACAGAAAATGTGCTTTGCTCCGAGGAAACATCATAATATTAAAGATGAAGAAGTACAGGGACAGTTTAGCCCTGTACCCTGTTGCTAGCAGGAGGGTTACGTGTGTGCATTGAGCACAGCTCACAGTATCAGCTCTCTGCGGTGGGCAATGGACCAGATTTGCAAAGATATTAAGGATCAAAAAAGAGCAGGGTCTTCATAAATCCTAGGCCCATTGGGGTTAGGCACAAAATTCCCTGTTGTCATGTTTTTAGACCCGTACCTTTGAAAATAGGAGTTGGTGGCTTCCTACAGAACTGTTCCTTGCCTGAGCCCTTCTGCTCACCAAAATGCATATATTTTTAGCGAAGGATTTACAGTTTCCATGTGTTAATCCAGTGTTAGTAAACTTGCTAGAAGACATTTGTTTATCAGGGAATGATGCAAGCTCATACATAGGTAAATACTGAATTTATCCATGGGAGACATTGGTTATTTATATTTCTCATTGCTTTGTTTCTGGAATCTTTTTCAAGGAATCTGAAAGATTTATTCACTTAGTAATAACACAGTTTTAGCTAACTACAGTGACTCTCCTTAGAAAGAGTAAGATTTAAGAGAGGGAAAGGGAATCCCACATGAGGATTTATTCACTACTGTACAGATTTAATAAAGCAATATTAGTGTAGGAGAACAGGATGACAAACTTTTTGTCCCAATTTACTTTGCTAGTGGCTGTTTTTATGATTTTAAATGTTGAGCTCTCACTATTCATGTTCAGAAGGCAGCAAAACTTAATGCAGCTGCAGAGAGATAGGGAACATTCATTAAAACATACACCTTTCAGCCTCAAAAGCCAATTTTGAACTCATTGTATCTTGTTTTCAGGCAGATGTCCAAGCTGCACTTGGTTGTACCTTAGACAAAATAATCAAACAAAAATGCTTACAATTAAACAGCTATACTCACACAAGCAGAGAACTCTAATTCATCTACCTTTAAAAGCAATAACCCAGCAACTGCAGGCTTTAAAGATGCTGGACTGAGACTATGCCTTCTCCTGTTTGAGTCTCCAATATGGAAATTCATATTTCAATACAGTCAATTCAAATTGTAACTTCAATAAGGAAATATAATTTTATTTATTTCTCAATAGGGAGAATATTGCATATTTTCAATCAACTCCAGTACTTATTATTTTCAGATAAAGGACAAGCAGGAAAAGGGCAAGTAAACTAAGGCAAACCCCTGAAATCTCATTTCATATATCTCATAGAGGGAAGATAATGCACAGTAATATAGGAACACAGGTGCTTTCTTCATAGCCACACTTGTATCTCAAAGGGCTTGCCTTGCCCAGGGCCGAGCACAGCCAGCCTGCATTGAGTTCAGCAAGAGCTGAGGGCGCTGATGGCCAATCTCACCATCGCCCCTGGCCGAGAGCACACCCCTGCTAAGATCCCACACATGGTGTCCTGCCAGGAACACACCACTTAGCAGGGGACATGCTCTTTGCTAAAGTTCATCTGCAGCAGTTAATAGGCTAGGGCCCTTGTCTCACTAGCTTTTTATCTCACCACCTTCCTGTGCGTTTGGCTGAGGTGCCCAAGCGTGGATGCCCCGAGCCACCTGAAGTGAATCTTAAGCACGGGTGGAAAGGAGATGATTTCTTCTTACCTGTAATGAAGCCCACACAGATGTAGAGCTGCAGGATGCTGGTGCAGAAAGCGGCTGAGACCATCCCAATGCCACACAGCAGGCCTCCAAATATCACCACGGGTCGGCTGCCATAGCGGTTTACTAAAATACTACTAATGGGACCTGGGGAGAGAGCGCAAAATGGTCCTTGAGGTAGGTATCTTCTGGCAGAAGGGCATGCTTGACACAAAGCAGGTAAAACTCTGCAATACCAGTGCCCCTGAGGTGCTGCTGACAGCTCCTAGGGTGACATCATGAAGAAAATGGAAAAAGAGAGAAAGATGATCTGCACTGTGTGGAGATGGCAGCATGTCCCATGCCACACAGCGGCTGTGTAGTCATTGACAGCTCCTGCCCCCAGGACTTTAAAGTGTCATCAGAGAAGGCAAACAGCAATAACAAATCGGGTGAACACACAACCCCAACATAGGAGCTTCTTGATTTATTGTGATGCTAAACCATACACACAAAGCAGTGGTTCATATTACAAGGCTGATATCAGGAATACTGTTGCATTTTTAATGCCTCTATTTAATGCAGTTCCAATACTGCTGACCAGGACTGAAGCTTCAGCAGAACATTTGTTAATTAAATCTTAATAGCAGGCTATGTAGGCAGAAACAGTTCAGAATGATGGATTAGCTGGAGCTCAAAAGAACCAGTTTGGTCTTGCATTTATGTAAAGAGGTGGTTCAGAAAGTACAAAATTATGAAAGAGGGAAATGGCTTAACAAAGACTGTACACACTGAAAGGAAGCATTTAAATCTGAGGAAGGGGAACACGTCAGCAGCTTTGGATGGAGGAGAAAAGAAGGGTGGTCTTGAATATAGTAGTCTCAACCAGCTGGAGAACCAGTAAAAATCAAGATCACAGAATGATATATGTCAGAGGAACTTTGAAGGTCTTGGGACCAACCTCCTGCTCAAAGCAGAGCCAACTCTGAAGTAAGATCAGGCTGAGAAGTCAGAACAAGAGAAAGCAAACTGAGCAGGAAATAGTGGTCCAGAATTCAAGCAATGAGACATTAGAAAAAGATTCTGTATTACTCAAAAACCCTGAACCAAAATGCTGCAAAAATTATGCTGGAAATGAGGCAGGGGAGTACAGGCAGTATTTAGTATCTTCTCTTACCTGACTATTGCTGGTGCTACTCAGCACACAGCAATGGTGTTTTGGAACCCAGTGTGCCTGTTTGCCTTCATTCCTGCCATTACAAACAGCCCACACTGTCCACATACCCGTTACTGGAAATGGGTATTTTAAGCTTACAGGCATCCCTGAAGAGTTTGACTGTGGGATCTACCTCACTGCAGAGACATTTGGTAGGACATTTACCTTTGCTTAAATAATCTCATCCAGAAATTGTGCCAGAGCTCTTTCCAGACCCTGCAAACCATGGCACACTTGAGCACAGGAGCCAGACCCAAAAACTCCAGTATCCCCTCAAAATGCCTGACAACATCCAAACAAGTTCTCAGCTCTTAAAATGGGCAAGAATAAAAAACAGTAGATATGACTGGTTTAATCTAGGGAATGAAGCCCATTGGTACATCTGTAACATGTAAAATACTTTCCACTAGACATCCAAGGTCAAAACACTCAAATTAAATACACACAAGCCCAGTCTTAACAGCATCCCTGTAACTGCGTGATCCGTGAGCTGGTCCCATCAAATGTACCATTCAATTAAAATGTCTGTGAGTGTATAATTATGTGATCTTTTTCTCCTAATCCTGTAACTGGCTTCACGTGCATTCATTCTTTTGCCATACAGAGCACTACAGAATTCAATGAGAAGTTCTGGGGACAGAGATACATGTGCCAGATCAGAACAGCAGGAAAGAGACCCCTTTCCCACTGAGTTTCCCCTGGTCAGGGTTTGGACTTCCATCATGCTTGAGCTGCTCTCAGTGTGTCCTATAATTCAATAGATCAAGCCAGTGTTCTTCAGAAAGTCACCAACACATTCCTCTGCAGCCTAAGGGCACACTACTCTTCCATTTTTCAATTTTCCACATGTCTGCATTTTTCCAGAATCAATCTAATTATTCAACTAGGAAAATGTGGTTTCAATTACATTCTCCCACTGGAAGAGGGCTTTCACATTAGCCCTAAAACTACAGGACATCGTATCATGGAGCAGAGGATTTAAAGCCCGTAAGATTCCTGCTAAGTCCCCTCTCCTGCTCTGACTCAGGGAGAGAGGTCCCTGCTATGAGAAGTAAACCAAAATGATCACATATGTCCCACTCTTGCAGCATCCACCTTGGCAGAAGGCATATGTGGATCCATGTCCCTCTCACTCTAGTTCATAAGGTGTTGTATTGGTTTCATCCATCAGTAAGGATGGGTTTGGGCCATAACAGCAGATGATGAACTGGAAGGAGCTGAGGGTAGGACACAGTCTGCTCTGCTTCCCGGCTATGGGGACAACCCAGGGTAGAGGCCGGAGTAGATGGAAGCAGAAGTTCATATCCCAACCACTGGCTTTACAAATGAAAGCACCCTTCCTGTGTCCCTGGGGCACCCTCCAGGAACATGCAGTGTCCTCAACCACATTCCAACTTCCCAGTGATCACTTATTAAGCCACGAGACCGCAATTGCTCCCCAATCTTGTGTGATCTCTCAGCAATGCTTTACAACAGGTCTGCGTGACCTTCAGCAAACAGCCTTCATCTGCTGTAACCAGCGTTACCAGTTTTACAGGGGGATAATCAGTCCCACTTGTTTGCCAGTTCAGGTGGGAGAGCTGTGGTCTCAAAGGCCTTACCTGCCTGGGTTGGACCGAGCTCGCAAGGACCTGTGACAAGCTTCAGAAGCAACATAAACCTTTCTCCTTCACAGCTGAAACCTTAAACCCAAGCCCTGTGAGTCTGATTTGCTAAAGAAGCACAGCGTACAGGATCACAGCACACACTTGTGAACAGCAGTGTTTGATCTCCCTGACCAACCTCTGACTGCGGGTCGGAGGCCTCTAAGGTACTCAGTGCAGCCAGTTAAAGAAGAAAACTGGAGCAGCACATCTAGACAACCTTTCCAGCCACTGGAGAATCCACAGCAAAGGCCATGATGAGCACTCAACCTGCACGGAAAGCATCGGCTAGACCTACACTTTACAAGACACCAGATAATCCAACCCAAGGCCTCAAATAGTTGGGAAACCAAACTTCCCTGAGCTGCTGCTCATAGGCTGAAGGTTTTGTAATAGTCCTGAACAGAACTTTCAAATGCACCGGAGCAAATGCAAAAATCACATCCCCAAAATTACTTCCACTTAAGTCATTTTGGACCTACAGAAACATCCATAGGCTTTAATGGAGGAGCTGTCTCATCTCTTGGCAGGAACCAGTGCACACAATATGTCACATAGCTGTGCGCATGGCAGCGTGCAAACCCTGCCAGTTTGGGCAGGCACACAGAGCACAGACAAGTACACCTTCACCCTGCCCAGACGTCTCCAGTGATCAGCATCACATCCAGCAGCTCTAAATGCACCTCTCCTGCCTTGCTCTGCCACGTGCCACCCGTAGTGTATTTCTCACAGGGGGTTTGATTAGCCATTAAACATTAGATAACTTTAATGGCAGTGCTGTGGGGAGCTTTGGAAAACGTCAAATAGCTCAAGTTAGGGCAGAGGAATTAAGAAGGGGGAACAACAAAGTCAGCACTGCAGTTGTGGGAAATAGGAAACACAATTACTGCTTTGCTTGCAGCTATTCCAAAAATTAAAAGTATGACAGCCCCTGGAAACACGGTGGAATTGAAAAGCAGGGCCTGTCATTTACCAGTTACTCAGCCCGCAAGAAAGGAATAAAGATGCTGTAGATTACCACACAGAAACCATTTACAGTAACAATGTGTGCAGCTGAGATCCCAAGGCACCTTTACTTGCTAATACCTGCCTGGTCAAATGTGCAGGAACCACAGGCTCCCTGTCCCAACATCCAAACTAAATTATCCTTCCTTCTTGAGAGACAATGACGGGAGAAGCTAACAGGAGTCAAGGTGATTTTTGCCCCTTAATTTACAGAGTCAGGTGAGGACAGGGTAAGAGAAACAGCTGGCAAAGCTCTCATAAAGCCACCATTTACTCGGCTTGACCTTGCAGAAGCAGCCATGTGAATGTTAAGTCCCTGAAATGTCACGGCAAGGAGCAAACGCCACCTCAGCTGCTGAGCATGTCCCCGATGCATGGCTTCTCAGGGACCAGAGCAGTCAGGGCTAGTGTCACCTGCTAGTGCTGTCTCCACACCCCTACCACCATGGCAGCATTACAACTTCTCCTAAGAAAATCAGTAATAAAATTTAATCACCCCCTTTCACCCCGATACATTATAAGGACAAAGCTGCTGCCATGGGTGGGGATGGCATTTCCACCCACCCAGCCTGAGGAAAGAAGACAACCTCTTCCATAACCCAGCAAGTGGCTTTCTCCCTCCTGATGAACTCCCAGCCACGGCTGTCATTTATCATCCATCACAAGGGGATGACATGAGGCAGTGGAGGACATGGGGGGGATGCTGAGCCTCATCCTGCTGCAGGCTTTGCTCAGAGCCGTGCCTGTGGCTCTGCACCTCCCCTGGATCTCACCTGGGGGACACGCTCACCAGTGGATCTACCATCGTCCCCTGGGTAGGAGCAAGGAAAGCCTGCTCTGAAATGCCTTGCTTTACACCCCAAGCCCTTGCAGAGCAGGGTGCACACAAAGGGCGTTCTGCCTACAATAAAATTCTGCAGTCTGGAGAGCAACAGTTTGCATCAAATATCCCCAAAAGATGCTGCTGGGACCATGGCACTCCTGGAAGACTGATGTAATATAAAGCACTATCCTCAGCCTATATAAATCATACTGGTTTAGTGCCTGTCCTGTATAAAGCCTCTCTTTTCTCATACCTGTGGCAGATTTCCATTTGTTGTTAGCTGGTACATGAAAGGCCGTGTCAAGGAAGCTGATCTTGGTGGCAAGCAAAACACAGGAAGTCGCCGGTGGGAAATACAGCAAACCCTAACTCATTTGTTAGCTTGTCCAATTACTTTTCACCTTGAGTTTTGTGTTTTGTGTTTGCAGAAGTGAAAAGGACCCTGAAGAGGAGATTGTAAAACTGTAAAGAAAATGCAAAATACCCTGGACTCTGCTCTCTTCTCCTCCACAAAGCCAGGCCATCTTGTCATTTATTCTTTTTGAGCTGCTGAACTACGATCCAGAGAGGATCATAACACAGAGTTGGCATTTAACAAAAAATATCAATCCAGACTGGCTTAAACTCTTGCAAATATGACAGTGCTCAAAACACAGAGAATTGTCTTTCTGTTTTCCTCAATAAGCCTTATGAATTTTTTATGAGCTGCAAAACTTCCAGTGTTGGTGCAAAACCCCAATGTATTTTTAACAAGGACTAAAACATTCTTCTCTCCCATACCTCTGACCATATATATATGTGTATATATATATATATATATATCCCTTATTTGTAAAGTTTGGTTTGTCTTTTTTTTTTTTTTTTTTTTTTTATAATTTAACCTAAGAGAAACAGTTTTCTTCCTTTTCAGTGGCTTAGGTGAATTTCTGCTGAAATATTTCTGTGCAGGGCTTAACTGCAGAGAAGCAGCTAAGAGCTGAGACTCTGAAAGACTGACCCTGTAACCCGGAGGCTTCCATGCAACATGAGTTTTTTTCCAGGTTTCACAAGACTGACCTTCTGACAGTGTAAAGTGGCACAGAGCCATTGCAAACATCATATGTCTGGTGGTAAGACCATTTGATGGCCTTGTAGATGATAAAATAGCAACACTTTAAAACAGTCCACTGCCTGGATCCCAGCGCTAGCAGGTTTGGGACCACCATTGCCCCCATCACTGGGGCTGCAATGTGAAGCTCAGCTTTCCCCACTGTTCCCCAGTGACAAGTGGCTCTAAAGAGCTGTTACCATACAGGGACATTGTTCAGCACCAAAAGAACTGCCCAGATAGTTAATACTTTCCAAAGTACTGTGAAAACACAGATAATACTAAGGAACTCAGCACAACATAACTGGTGTTGACTATGTGGAGTCACTGGGGATGTAAGAAGGAGCGGAACGTACTCAGCTGCATAGAAAGGGGAGGGGGGAATCATTTATACTAATAAAACAAAGTCTATTATTACACTAGTAGTAAAACAATGACAGGAGCAGGCCTGCAATTTCCTCAGTAATAATCTCATTCCCTTGGTGGAATAACAACGCTGCCTTTGGCCTCGTAATTTATCCACCAGGGTACCAGCCCATTGTAACAGAGCAACCTCCTCATTACCCCGCAAATGAAAGCAAGTGCCCTGCGTTATTAACAGGCTGCCAGAATCCACCAACCTCCCGAGGCGGAGGGGATCAGCGTCAGCAATCAGCACCCGGTAAGGATGTGCTCCCCGAAAGGGAGGTGGCCTGAGAAAACAGGAGGCACAGTTACAAAAGCAGGGGGGAAGGGATGGGGGGGTTAAAACCTGTAGCCTTTCAGGTATTTAGCCTTGCCAGAAGTCCGAGGTCCAGGACCGGAGTGGCTCATGCTCTTTAGTGTTTGTCACTGGGGCTTGGAGAACCGCTGCTCACCAGCTGACCCACAGTAACCAAACCCTTCACATGCCTGCTCCAGGTCACCAGAGAAGAGCTGGTGGCACCTGGTAATAATACAGTGTGTTATTAGTCTCAGCTGTTTGCTTCAGGTGGTTTGTTTTGCACCTGCAATGGCTGAGGAGACCCCGGACAACTGGTGCTTCCTCGGGCAGTGCTGCTGGAGACAGCATGGCCATGCCCACCGAGGCTGGAGGACAAGTGGCAGCGAGCAAACACCCCAGGTGACCACCATGGCATCTAATACCCCTCTGCCATAGCCCAAAGGGCAGCTTCCAAATACCTGTCCACCCATAAACTGCCCTGGGACCTTCTGTTAGCATTACTTTGCACTGCAAATAATAATTTTTAAATAAAGAGGCTGAAGTCCATCATATGCAACAGCACCTCCAACAGCTAACCAGTCACCAGAAGCTGCCTTTCTTCCTCATAAGTGAGGAAAACGGTCTGTACGTTAAAGGCAGCAATGGCTGCAGTTTCAGCACAACCCCTGTGAGATGCATAAGCCAAGCACAGACTGCCTGGACACACGTTACTCCATTATCAAACTGGTCGGTCCAGGCTCTGTGGTGCGGGGTCTCCTGGGCACGACTGGCACCGAAGGCAGCGGGTGTAATGATCTGCTGCAGAAACCAAGCAGCAGCAGCCCTCCCTCTCCTGAGCCCACCAGCCACGTCCTTGGAAAGCCAGGGACCCTGACCTCCCATCAGAAATACATGCATTTGCCAGAGCAGCAACCCGATATTAAAAAAAGAAGAAAACCAAAGCAGATGAGGCCCAAGCTTCAGAAAGACAAAGTGTCCTCTTCATTATCCAGCAATCTTATCTGATCAGTGCTCTGGCATTTCGATTTCCAGATTACACAGCTGACACGTGCTGCTCCTGTGGCGCACGGAGGAGCCACAGGCCAACAGCTCCAAAATTGGGGCTTGAGCCAAGGTCCTTCGTGTCACTTCGTATTTAAGCAATTAAATAACCACTCCTGCAAGGAGATGGCATTGCAGGTGCTGAGCACGCTGCTGCCTGTGCTCAGTGGTTTGCCTGGGCTGCTGGTTTGGATCTCACCCACACAGCAGATCACAGCCACTGACCTTCAGAAGGTCACAACTTCAGGGTTTTTTAATTTCTTTCTCATGATTTTTTTTAGCTAACCTTTTGCTTTGGCAGGACTGCAGACTTTATCCCTTCTGTCATTTGAAGCCCAGCTGCAGAACATGAGTTCCCTACACAGCTGAAACACCTATGCCCTGAAATAAGCAGCCCTTCATTACTGGTCTTAACACACTGCTCTACAAGCAAATTGGCCCCTACCTGGCCATGCTCCCCAAAGGGCTTTGTCTGCCTCTTGGTAGCCCTACATAATTTGACCAAGAGACCAGTTATGCTGGAGAGTCATCCAGGGGCAGAAAAGCTTCAATGCTGTGGGACGGGCTGGCACCAACACTCTCCCACTCCTTCCTACAGCAGCACACAAAACTCATGCTGAACTGACATGGGGAAGAAGCTTTCACATTTGAACTTCATTTGGAGGAGTGGATTATAACTTACACCTGGGTTTAACACCTGCCTGCGAAGCATTAACAGTCCCCCAACCAAAACTCTTCACTTTCTTCTTCCCAGTTTTCACTAATCTTGGTTTTTATTAAGTCTATCACATCTCTATTACTGCTGCCTGGTGACCTTGCTAGCTCCAATAAAGGGCGAAATGATAAAGCTTTGTGACCAAGTCCACGAACACAGAAATATTTCACCTGAACCTATAGTGCTATTATCGCTCTTAAGTAGAACGAACAGGGCTATTTAAAAAAATAAAAAATATAAGCACATATGTGGTGACCTTGCAGGGCTTGAGTGCTCTCTGAGAGTCACAAGAAGTATATGAATCTGCAGCGCCATCCATTACAGAAATCAAATCATTCCTCATCTGTCTTTCTTAACAAAATCCATGATTGTAATGGTGCTGCTACCCCGGGGATTGCCCCAGCGTGGGAAGACGTCTTGTTTCAATGACACAGGGAGGCTGATTGACTCTTGGTGGGACCCCAAGGGGTGGTAACGTTAAGCAAAGGATGAAGTCCAGTATTAGGCAGCTGAGCTGTGGGTAAGCAGAGGGCACCTGCCGGGGCTTGGGCCACGATGGCAGGACTCTGGATATCCACTGTGGATAAACACAGATATTCCTTTTGCTTCACCCTATGCAAACTATCCAGGTGGAAAAGCACATGCCTAGGGAAATCTTAATGAAAGCCTTACTTGAGAATTTTTGTTGAATCAATGCTGTAAGCATCTAAGTGGAGAGAGTTGACACGTGATACGATACTGCAAATATCGCCTGTCGTCTCCTCCTCCCCCTCTCCTCTCTCATAACCCTCACTCAGCACTAAGGCCTGATGAAAGAGGTGCTCATGTCATTTCAGACACCCTTGGACAACTGAAGCATCCCCTGGGGTGGTTAGGCACAACACAGGACCCAAAAGACACAGGAGCTGGATTTCCTGGGAAGACCAAGGAGCAGCCGGCTGCACCCCACAGGTCCGCACTGCAGCCGTGAGGGCTGGGCATCTCCGAAGGCAAACTGTGCCCAGGTGCTGATCCTTTGATTTCTCTGCTAGGGCCACGTTACAGAAAATGATGGGAAGCCCATAGTGCAACCGTCCAAACATAACGCTCAAGGAAAACCCCACTGCTTTTTAGGAGCCAAGCCACTTGTGTGGGAACTCACAGGCTTGGGGCTCTGGGTTTCTTAAAGAACAAGAAAAAGCCCCAGAACCTGCTGTGGCAGCTCATCTCTCAGCAGCAGGGGATGAAAACAGCAGCAACAGCATGTGAGCACAGTATCTGCAAAAGGATTCGTGCCTTGAGGAGATTATTTCCTAAACCAGACGGCAGCCCCATAGGCTGCTCTAGACAGGCAGCCTGCTCTCGTGCAAGCACCTCTCTTCCCCACAGCGAGGGGGATGCACAGCCATTTGGGACTCCACACACGGAAAATCCACTGCAAAATGCCGGGCAATGCACAACACACAATACTGCCAGGCACCTCCATCACTGAGCTTTTATCAGGTAAAGCCTCCACCCCGCAGGGCACATCCTGCCCTGGTGCTTGTGGTCCCTCGGGCAACGGCTGAGCCAGAACTGGCTCACAGAGAGCTCGCACCTCCCAAGGCCTGGCCTGGACTCTGTCACCCACTTGCTGCTCACCCTTGGAAAAAAACCACACCCCCCTACCCGTGCCTCAGTTTCCCCTTTTAGTGCTGTGGTACTTCACAACCATTTGCAAGCACCTGGGATGGGTGGAGAGCCCTGGGTGAGCTCTTCTGGAGGCAGAGAAGGTTTTGATGAAGTCTGGATCAGACCAGAAGAGAACATTGGCAGTTTTGATTAAGTTAAAAACTGCAGAATCAAACTCATTATTAATATAGCTTTATGCCACTGCATGTTGTAAGGTGCTTTCTAAACCTGTCACTGCAATTTATCATGCTAGCAGTGTAATAAAATACAGCTATAAAATTTTGGATTAAATGTTCAAGGTCAATGGTTGACTTTCAACTTCCCAATCTCTTCCTTGCTGCTTTGGCAGATGCTCTATTAAGCAGTTACAAGCTCTGGGAGAAAGTTTCTGTGGAGAAAAGACTCAGTTGTGGAGCATCTTTGGAATTAAATCTTCAGACATTTCATCCAATTACAAAACAATAAATAATAAATAACAAGAGTAATAAACACTGCCTGTCTTCAGGATAAGGCTTTTACTTCAGAAATGCTCTCATTTTTCTTGTGTTTGCAAAAGGTGGCTCTCTGCTTCTTTCTTTGCAAAATAGATAGAAGGTGATTCCCTAATTTTAACATAAATTTGGATGTGTAAGAACAGCACCCTGGAGATTTTGAGGGGAGTATTACAGCAGCCTATAGCGAGACTGAGACCAAGAAGCCACTGCATTGCCTACTGAATAAAAACAATGTATGGTCCTGATGCACTTAGCTTTTTGTGTATTAAGGGGCAACAGAAGTAGCACATATTTACATCTACAAACTGCATACAAAGGTACACAAGGCTTAGCTGCACAACAGTTACAAAAGAAAGAGTGAGATTCTTAAAAATGAGGAAAAAATAGATCAGATGTCACTTGCTCTAGCCCCGACTAGTCAAGTTTATCAGCTGAAATTACTCCGTGTTAGGTTCTGGTCTCCAAGTTTCACTCAGATTACTTCTGCTGTTTCATTACAATGATGAAGAGAGTATTTTGGCCACACAGTCACCATAAAAAAAAAAAAAAAAAAAAAAAAAAAAAAAAAAAACAAACCACCTGAAAATGTAGATACTATCCTAAGTATTAAATTATTCTTTCTATTCTGGCACACATACCAGAAAGCTGGCTCATTGTTCAAGCTCTAACCGTTGGCCATAATAAAAGACATTACTTCTTCCCATGATCCTTATGTATCTTACAGCCTTAGAGAAAACTGTAACAGCTACAAGAACATTGCTGCTATTAAATTAGTGGCATCAGTATTTCTTATTTTTAGAATGTTTGGCTGCTTCCCCTGATGCTGAATAGGGCAACTAAATTACTAGCAAATTAATATTGCTTATCTTTTCTTCCCTGGGAGCTCAATTGCCTCCTGCTTTCCCTGGGTAACTGTTATCTCTGGGGACACATCTGTGGCCTAGCTTGAAATGTGTCATCCTTAAAAATGGAAGATGGGCAGCTCAATTTGGTATGGTGAACACGACATGCACACACAGCCCAAGTCAGGAGGTGTGAAGGCCAAAGGCTTTTGGTTTTGCAATTATATTATTTAAGATTTTCTTCCTGAACAACACTAATTCCTGTACATGAGGCAAGACCTTGGGAATGTTGGTCTTGTGTTGGCATAGCAAAGTCCAAGGAGACCATTTGCAAAAGGAAACCCTGACAAGGGCCTGCAGCAGCACAACGGGTGTCCTATGATGCTCCGTATATTGACAATGTTGGCGTGTCCTCATCACCCCCAGAAACTGAGACCTGGGAGCTGAAGTGGAGCTGAAAGCACCTTTAGGGACGGATGATGGCATCTCCCCTCGTCCCTTATGGACAGATCCAGAAAAGGTTCCTTTGCTTTCTATCTGCCAAAGACTCTGCTCTGTGATACTTTTCTCATTTGGGCTAAGGAATGAGCTCTTTGCCCATGACAAAAAAAAAAAAAAAAAAAAAAAGGAAATATTGCAAAACAGAAATCCTTCTTTATCAGATTAATAGGGTTTCATCCTGATGGATTTGGTCAGAGAAAAACCATGTTCCCTTGTGCTCCTCACTCACAAACCTCCCAGTTTGCCCTCCACGACTGGAAACGGGGACTTGCTGAACATCAACGCTGGCAAGAACTACAAGTATCCTATCATAAAGTCCAGGCTATCCACTTTACTGCACACTAATCTGTTTTACTACTTGTATTATAGTGACAGAATTTTTTTCTGCAGCCTAGTTCAGATTAAGAAACTGGGGGATAAGACACATTAAAACTTCTGCAATATATATTGCCAGAGCCTCGGCTGGTGTAAAACAGCTTCCTAGGGGAATTTAGCAAAAAGTGAAGGGCAGAAACAGCCTTGGCTGCTGATTTTCAGTTTTAGACTGAAAAACTGGAACTGCTCTGGTGCTACAAGCCAAAGCCTCAGGTGGTCACTGTAAATCTGCATCCATGCTGTCAAAGTCAACAGAGCTACTCCAGTGGAGATTTAGTTCATGTGAGCATTTTCAGAAAATACACTTCATTTGCATTATTTACAAAATGCAAACATAAGCTCTGTTACACAGTAAGCAACACAGCCTAAAAACAAGTCCACACACCAGCAAGCATGCCAAGGAAATGAGGGACTATCTCCTGAGGATGTTTGCAAACAAAAGCTGTTGTCAGTGAGAGCATCAGACCCTCTGCACCCTACCAAGGTGGCGGGTGGCACAGCTGCCCCGAGCTCCCGGGAGTGGAGGGAGCCAAGCCGGCTGGACAGGTCAGTCCTCGTGGGGGACATCCCCGTGCTCAGATGCCAGCCTCACTGCCTGAGTCCTGGCTCTGAGAGCCACGGCACAGCCCAGAGACATGGTCGAAGACCCAGGAGTGGACAGCAACGCTACAGCCTTTCCCTGGAGCCAACTGAGCCAACAGCAGAGCCTGTGCAGTCCTGAGGAAAGATTTTGATCTACGTGGCCACCTTCCAAATCATGGCCATTTTACTGCTGCTGGAGCAGGGGGGAAGGGGTGGAGGTGAGACAATTTGGGGGCTTTACTTTCATGGCTGTGATGTCCACACCTGATATCAGCAAATGCATCACTTGGCCCCTCCAAGCCCCCCAGGACACAGGTCCTGACATCTCACGCAGGAGATACTCAGTGCACCCACCGTGGTTCCTTCGAGGTTGTAGCCCACCCACGCCTGCACCTCCACGCAGGCTGGGACAGTTCTGCCTCACCACTGCTTTGAGAAAAGAAGGAAAGGAATGAAGAAGCCATGGCAATAATTAACTGGTTTAGTAACTCTGCTAGTTGCTCAGGACTATGTCGAAAGCTTATTTTGACATTTTTGGAATTTTATTTTTTTTCAGAAAAGATTAGTAAAAATCCAGTGTTAAACTATTTTCTAGTTTTTCAGCAAAGTAAATCAAGCTTTGCTGCACAGGCATCCTAACAGCTCTAACGGGCACCACAGCAGAGCAAGACTTTGGCAGCTCACAGGAACCGGCACCTCGTTCCTTTAATGAGACTTTCCAAATCACTGAGGTCGTTCATAAGTTAAACCCACTCTGGCACTAAATGTCCGGTCAATCAAATTAGATGTGTTAAATACACTCTTGGCCACGTGTGGTTCATTTGGTCTATGTTCTTCAAACTCCTACCACGGCCCCCTCTGCAGCCACCGAGCGGCTTGGTGTCTCAGCCTGGATCGCTGCAGAGAGAGGGATGATCAAACAAGCATAAATCTTACTCAACAGCAGAGCAGAGGAGGGGAAGATTATTAAATAGACATAACTCTGAGCAACTGCAAGGCAGGTGGGAAGGTACAAAGGTACAGTCACTTGCAATTAAGTCTAACGGTTGTATCATCCCCCATATTACTGTATAATAGCATAAGGGAGGGTAAAGTTAAAGCTCCTTGCAAAAAAGGCAGGAGACGCTCAGCTAATTGGGATAAAAGTCCACTAAAACATCCCAGGTCCAGAGCACACAGCAGTGGCTTGAACACTTGGAAAGAAAGAGAGGAAAGTGGGTTGGAAAATCTGCAGATGGGAGAAAGCAGAGACAATCAGAGCAGCATTTCACCTGCTCCAGCGCCAGCTCATCGCACCCTGAGAGGCTCACGGCCCCCATCTGCACCCCTGTGAGCAACTTCAGGCGCTGCCAGGTGCAGCGTTAATCTGCAGAGCATGTTCCTTGCTTGTCATGGTCAGGCAAGAAGCATCTCTTCCACACCAGGGGCTGGGGGGACACGTTTTTATGGGAAGACAAAGCGGAGCCGGTGACAACGCACAGAGGCGGCCAGGGAGACCCCAGCCTACCAGTAACTACTTTTACACATTTATTGTAGCGTTACAGGACAGGCAATGGGATATCACTTCAGCACATGGCAGTCGGTGGAAGGAACATGATTTTTGGGGCCGCTCCAACTCATTCTCCTCCCACCCCATGGCAGAGCAGGGTTTCCCACTGCTTTGCTGTGGATGATGGTGGTTGAAATCATAAGGTCATCATAGAATCATAGAGTGGTTCAGGTTGGAAAGGACCTTAAAGATCATCTAGTCCCAACCCCCTGCCATGGGCAGGGCCCCCTTCCCCCAGCCCAGGGGGCTCCCAGCCCCGTCCAACCTGGCCTTGAACCCTTCCAGGGAGGGGGCAGCCACAGCTGCTCGGGGCACCCTGTGCCAGCGCCTCATCCCCCACACAGGGAAGAATTTCTTCCTTTAATCTAAATCTCCCCCTCTTTCTGTTTAAAACCGGTACCCTGCATCCTATCCCCACCCCCTGATCCAGAGTCCCTCCCCACCTTTCCTGTCCCCCCTTTAAGCCCTGGAAGGCTGCTATAAGGTCTCCCCAGAGCCTTCTCTTCTCCAGGCTGAACAACCTCACCTCTGTCACCCTGTCCTCATAAGGGACATAGTCATCACGGTGCCTTGAGCCCCAGCTAACATCTACTGAAGACTGAGTGCAATGGAAAAAGAAGAAAGCTTTCACTGTACGATGCCCTGAGCTGCTGGGAAGACAGAAATGTGTTAGAGACCAGCCACTATCCCTGCTCTCCATGGGACACATTTAGTACACTCATCTATGCTGAAAACCCAACCACAGCCTTCCCAACAAGTGATAGTCTAATTTTAGTACCAGACCACAAAATTTACAGCAGCCTCCACTCCTTCACATAATTTTGGTACCAAATATTAGCCATCAGTCTTTGACTTCCAAACCATGCAGCTTCCTAGACACTCATCTGTAGGCAACTGAACACATCAAAGGCATGGGATTCCTACTTTTCCTTTCTTTCCCACCTGACTGCTACAGAGACGTTCCACTTAATTTACCCCAGCCCTTTAAAACAGCGTTTAAGTAGTATCTAAATGACAAATGGTCCTTCCACTTGCCTCCCTATGGCAGTATTTCCCTCCCCCACCACAACCCACTTGCTTCTGTTCAGCCTATACAGAGCCTGGTTGTTTTCTTTTCATTGCAGACTGCTTATTTATATTTCTGGGGCTGAGGAAAAAGTGCTTTTCTCTGCATTTAATAACGAGCCCCAGTGGAAATCTATCCCAAAGCCACAGCACTCCCCAGGGCTCAGGCTCAGCATCCCTTCAGGGAGGCCAAGGGGGTGACCTGGGACAACAGCACTGGCTTAAGTGGAGGATTTCTCTTTCTAAGTCGCTGCTTGGCTTTTGCCCTCGAAGTGCTCCATTTGTGGGTTCTCAAACAGGGACTCAGCCCTTGCAGAGCTACTCTCTGTGGGACCAAGCCTTTGCGGTGGGTTACAATACAGTGGATTACAATAGGCTCTGATTCAAGCATCACTTCCACTTTACAAAGCTTTACAAAGCATCTTTGCTTTCCTTACCAACTGTGCCCTCCAAAAAGCACTACACTACATTATTAAGGGAAAAAAAATAAATAAATCCCTTTTTAAACACAAAGAATATTTTCAGTATTGTTTTAATAGCCAGGATAAATATTGATGAAGTTTCCTGCAATTACAGAGCATGGTTCCTGTCTACCTCCTCATTGCAGATTTAATCAAAGGCAGCCCAAGTTTTTCATTGAATCATGAAAGTGATATCAAAATCATAAAAAAAAAGAGCAAAGTTATATGCACTGCTTTGCAACTGATAAGAATGAATGACTCTGGCGATTTCATTGCCGTAATTATAAGCTGCCACAATAAACAAGCAACTGCTTCGTTTATTGCTCTACTCCACACTTACCTTTGGCTGAAACCCAGACCCAGCTTTTTTACACCAGCCTATTCTCTGGGCTTGTTCACTGATGTCCATGGAAAGCTTTTGTAAGCAATCCGCTGATTTCTGGGTAGGGGACCACCACGGCTACCTCAGCACCGCGCCAGGTCTGGGCCGTGCCGGTAGGTCACAGCCTCTCAGGTGCAAATTTACTGCCTGGTGTCAAAGCAAGGCAGGAGGGTGTCAGCGTCTCTTCCAACAGCTCACCCACCCCCTCGCCACTCGGACTCAAGGAGCAGGGCTGGTGCTGCCTGTCTTTGGGGGAATGGAGGTGCTGCGTGGCAGGGCCAAGGCCATGCTTTGTTTGTGGTGTCAGAGAAATCCCCCCAATGCACCCCGTAGCTGGCAGCATGACCGGAGGGGGGGGATGCAGCGATGGGACACCGTGCAGCTCAGCCGCTGGTGCGCAGAGGATACTGCACCCCTTTATAAAGGTTTCCACGTAACACCATGCTCATATTAGTGAAATGAGCCCTATTTTGAAAAGCAGCAAAGGTGTTGCAAACCCAGCTGGAAATAAAGGGGATGTCAGCACCAAACTGGACGCAGACCACATTTTCAAAGGCATCTCGGAGTCCCCCACTGGCCCAAAAAGCAAACAAAGGGGTCAAAATACACCTGCACCCGCTGAACCCAGTGACAAATTCGTAAGGCAACAGGCCTGTTTGAAAATCCCAACCAACACCGATTTACCTCCAAAAAACTGCCCCTTAGCCCCTTTAGGCTCCACAGATGACTTGTTTCCCTAAACAACACTGGAAACACGATCAGAAAATAAACCTGTCGATAGTGCCCGTGCAGGCGGACACTGGTGTTTTTCCCCGTACTCTGGCCCAGAGCGGAGATTTCTGGCTTACTTCTACTTTTACAAACACCCCGCACCACAGCAGCTGGCGCAGGTTTACTCACCTGCACCGTACGTCGTGGCCAGCATGATCGAGGAGACCCACGCGATCTCGTTATAGGACGTGTCAAAGAAATCCTGGATTTCTTTGAAGAAGATGGCTAAGCCTTTGGGGAAGGCGTACGCGAAGCCAATGGAAATGAAAGCGCCGAAGACCACTGCCCAGCCCCAGCCACCGTCCGGCGGGCCGGGGGCTCGCCCCGCGTTACCAGGGGGTGGCATGGACGGGCTGGGGGAGTGGGCACCCACCGCTCCTCGGGATGCCCTGAAACACAAAGCGCGAAGGTGGAGAGTCAGGAACTGCAGCCCCCAGACCCCCCCCAGTCTGCAGTGACAGCATCACCCCAGTGCAGCTGCCGTCTACTCATGTATTTCTAACGCTGCACCCCACCCGCTGCCGTTTTATGCGGCTGTTTAACACAAAGAATATCAGCTGTATGGAATATTGGGCCTCCTGGCATCCACCCTGGGGCTGGGGGGACGGTGTCAGAAATGCCGCGTGGAGGTGGGTGACTTTAGAAACGGCGGCTCCGCTTGTGCGTTCCCAGACGCCCCTCACCACCACCCACCCTCCCCGGGTCCCCTCCGCAAGGCGGGCTGGGCTGCAGCCCCCGGACACGCGTGGGACCCCCCACCCCCCCATTCGGCAGCACCCACCTGCGGGAGCGCGGCGCCGGCGCGGCCACTAACTCACCCCCCCCCCCCCCCCACCTCCCCACGCGGGTGTCGGGACGGGACGGGGCGGGGGAGCCTCCCGCACCGCCCCACGCGGCACCGGCCCGCCCCGGCAGACGGGGACACAGACTAAACCTCCCCCCGGGTTTGGCATGACTTTCTACTTTGCCCTTTCGCCCCCCCCGTGTCTTTCCTCGCCCCCCCACCCAAGCCGAGGCGCTGCGGGAGGCAGCAGCACCCAGCCACCCCGGGGGTGTTAATTAAACCACCCTCAGTTATTTAAATGGAAATTATTACCCCCCCCTCCGTGTTTCCACCAGCATCCCAGCTCTTTTCTCCTCCTTCCACAGTTGCAGGCTGCTCTCCTGTCCCCGTAACACTACAGGATCGCAGACTCGGGTGGTTTTCCACCCACTATTTATGTTCACCCATTCGCTGTATATTCTAGTTTTTACATTCAAGTCCGTTCTGGGAAACGTTAGCAGTGTTTGCTCTTGCTGGAAAGCTGCAGTTTCGCTTCCAGACGTGCACCTTGTTCAACCTTGCCTCACCCTGCCTTAAGTAACAACCCCTGGGGGTCTTGGAGAAATTCAGCCATGCGCCGTCCTGGCCCCAGTTTTGGGAAAATTCACATGGAGATGGCAGGTGAGTGTCAGCACCCTGTCATCTCCAACCTCCTGGGAGAGGGAGATGTTCTTCCCTCAGTGTGTAACCGTGAAGGTTGGGGTATGATTTGGGCAGATTTTACAAATAATTTTGGCAAAAGACATTTCACCCGCATATCACACTACCGGCATTGCAAAGATGGCCCTTTCTTCCCCGTTCCCCTAAGCAGAGCTTCCATACTCCCTTGGCTTCTTTGGATGTTAAGTCTCTGCCCAGCTCTTCCCTAACTGCCTATAAACTTGTATTTAAAAAAGCAAGTCACACTAGTTACGTGTGTAGAAATCAGCTGTTTTTAAAGCCTGCGTTGAAACACTGCTGCTGTTCACATTTTTCTTTCCTCCTCTTCCTCCACATCCCTGACTGCCCGCACCCCCTGCGTGGGGGTGCTGGGAGCCCTTCCCACATCGTCCGGGAAAGAGCAAATCCCTGCGCTTGCGAGGGGCTTTGTAAGGCTTTGCCACTGTCCCATCTCACATCCCCTGGGCCTGTACACAGCTCTTCCCTCCCCAAGGAATGGGGAGACACAGCTTGCTGCTCCCGGCTAGAGTTTCTTCTCTAACTTTGAATTAACACCACTATTTTAACGGCAGTACCACTTTTGGTTCAGGTACAAATATGTCCATTTCCGATAACACGAGAAGAAGATCCCCTCCTCCCTATTTCCACCATCCCTCCAACATTCCCAAAACAGACCCGGTGTTACTGTAAATCCAAATTGTCTACATACGCAATGAAACAATAATGGAGAGGGGGAAAAACTCAGTGCCTTGATCAGTAACTTTCCTGGCACAGTTAACCTAGAGCTTTAAAGATCTCCCTACAACACATCTGTAAGATGTTTTATTACCACTATTTCTTTCTTCCTATAAAACTGAGTAAACTTAAAATGACCAGAAGACCTTTACTCTCAGGTGCAGGGTCACAGTGTGATGATCTGGAGAATTTTGTTTTGGTACAGCCCAGATCCACTTTATGGGCCGCAAGGATTCCTGCTTTTACTGTATCGCTTCTACGCTGTATAGTCCTGCTTGCACGAAGGTGTGGGGTGCAGCAGCGGGCAGTCTGCCATCTCAGGAGACAATTAAAGCCTCTCCAGTATGAAAACCCTGTCTGCAGCTGAATAAGGGGAGGGCCAAGGGGATAGGACTGCTGTCCTCTATTTTTCTACAGAGGGATGAGAGTTTGGATTAGTTTTTCTAACAAACGGCAATGAAGTTTGTTTCAGCAGCTGGTTTCTGTGTTCTGCCAAAAAAAAAAAAAAATAATTGGACCAAATGTAAACAAGCACAGATGAGATTGAACTTGGGCACATCCTTAGCAGCAGTGTGGAAGGTGGGGAGGGCAGATGGAGCAGAGGGGTGAAGCAGCAGGTACAACTCCAGCCATTACCTCAGCTGGAAGATGGGTGTTTCCTTCTGCAGAAATATTAAATTTGGAATCATGTTAAATAATGTCCTCTGCAGCAAACCCCTGTGTGACACCTTCTGGGTAAACGTTCCCACAAACTGGTGACAAACTCAAAACTGGAGCAGGAAACCAGTTATAGCAGGAGATATTGGGGGCAAACAAATGATTTCTGAAGACGTCTTAAAATGATTAGTCTTTGCCCTCGTGTTGCTGCTCTGAAGAGATGTTCACAAGCAAAGCACGACAGCCTGAGGGCAGAGGGTGGGATTGACAGCAGAAATCCTGCATTCACTAGGTCAAAAAGGACTTCCTAGCAATTTGGGTAGACTTGGGCTCGTCTCACAGTAGCTGCCTATGTGAGTGCTCCCCCTCCATCTCGGGAGCACAGGCTCCCCCCGGGGCCGGGCTCCACTTACTCATCCACAGACAGCAGACGCTTTCTGGAGGGCAGGTTTTTTAATTTGCTGGCAAGCGGCAACAAAATTGATTAAAATTGCAAAATACCTTTTCAAATGACTCATTTCCCTATCACAGTCCTCCATGTAAATAAATTACTGCTACTGTATTCCCAGGCTCCACTCCAGAGCTGTTGAAAGAAGAGGGGCAAGGGGTGGAAAGGGGCCAGGGGCAAGGCAGAGCCTGAAACTCTTCATCTCACCCTAAAAGCATCCATTTTCCAATCTTTCTAAGCTTTCTGCGACAGTTCCCATAGATATTTTAAGTCATGATTTTTAAATCAAATGAACTAATGTCCTTCACTTACTGAAGTCCAAGGTTGGATAAACAATATTTAAAATACAAGATCACAAAAAAAGAAGTGACTAGTGTTGACAACCTGAGTGGTTTTCTTTTCCTGAAGAAAAAAAAAAAATGAAAAAAAAAAACTGGTCTCCCCTGAGAATGGAAAGCATTTCTATTTACTCTCAGTGGACCACTTTGGTATTTGGAAAGAATTTTGTTCAAAGCCTTTTATGCAAGGCATTTTATTGCAGCCAAAGGTAGAAGCTACAACTCTATAACCCCAACAGTGTTTTTCCTTCACTGAGTCTTAGAAAGTCAATTAAAGGCTTTAGAAATTGTTTCCGCATTAAAGAAAAAAAAAAATCATTCCTAGCTCTGCTGCATCAAAACAGCATCAAGTAAGTGAGCATCTAAAGAGGTAACTGCACTTTGAAGCGTCTGTGATTTTCGCTTCCATGGCGTACCTGCATTTCTCAAAACTATTCCATTGTCATTTTCCATTTGCTCATAAAAAGCATCAGCAGTGAAAACCAAGCCATAACAAAGAGTTAAAATGAAGGTTCTGCACTAATGAATAAGATTATAAGCAGCAATTGTCCACAAAACTAAAAAGGCTGGACCCCATGGCCCAGGATGAGATACCGTTACTTTCTCTCCTAAGACAGATTGTACTGAGGAGATATCCTAGTCCTCCGAAAATAGGCCCACACTTTTATATTCCTAATAATATTCTTAACTTTTTCCAACAGATCAATCCATACTAATATAGATTATTACTTGGGAAAAGGTCTGAATTCAGCAAATTCTGGGCTCTAGACCCTAACCAGATGAAATCACAAAATGCAAGCCTGGGGACAGACCAATAGTTCCCTGCCCAGCAAGTGCAGAATTGCCCTTATCCCCCCACCCTCTCCTCACAATGAGTGTGATCAGGCTGATACAACACATTCCTCAGCGTTTAGCCACAAGACTTCCAGCATTCAGGGATTTACCACTAATATTTTCATGCTCGAGGTTTTAATTAGAGAGAACTTAAGTCTGCCTGGTGGCTCCTGGGGTGCCAAGCAGCAGGAGGGATGTGGGCAGCACCCCACCAACACAGCACCCACATGTGCTCCAAAGGGGGCACGTGGGTCAGTCATGGGCATTCCACATCCCCTGATATCCCAATGGCTGTTTTGGGGGGACCTTCAACTTCCACACAGCCTCTTCGCTGCTGTGTGAGATGCTGTGCTACAGGCAGAGCCCCCAGCTCCACGTGTCCCTGCGCCTGGCAGCGGGGTGACAACACACAGATCCAAAGCACGTCGGTGGTGGCACTGCTTAGAATCACCTAGGATGCTGGCAGAGCCTCGTGGCACTGCTTTCCACTGAGTAATGTTTTACAAGGGGGGCAAGGAGAGGAAAACCAGAAAGCTATGAAATGTCAAACTTGCTTTTTGCTAAACCCCAGTATTAACATCATGGAGGCCAGGCAGGCAGAAAGATTCGTACAACATGAAATAACTCTCTCCAGAGCCAGCAAACCTCTTTGATGGCTCGAGCCCTGTGTCCATGCCATCAAACCAGCCAGGTGTGTGAAGCATCAGTGATGGATGTGCTGGTTTCCTGGATACGATAAACTAAACTGAGTAGTGATATCACTTCTGTTTTTTTCCCTTGTTGCAGGAGTTTAATCAGCAGCCCGAACCAAAACATTTGTGTTGGTAAAAAGATGGCTACAATTAATCTAAATCTAATAACTGGAATGTTTTCACTGGGGAATTAAAACAAATTATTCCTTTGCTATTGCATCTTCATCTCATTTACATTTTAATCCCAGTAGGATCTTCCTCTGTTATATTTGGAAAATGACTGCAGAGAAAGAGAAAAACAACATGGTTGAAGTACTCAAAGATGCATCAAGAATTTAGCTATTAACTTTTATGGCAGAAATCTGGCTATGCCAAGCCATGAATGATTGAAAATTAGGACAAATAGTGTGCTTTTTTTCCAAACACCACTGAATGCAGAGCCTGCTGGCATTTCAGGTTGTGCACACAACATGGGTAAGCAAACAGCTGGGGCATAAGGGTGAGTTGAAGGTGTAATTACACATTAGCCAGAGCAGAGCAGGTCACTCTTTCATTTGTACCGAAAGTAAAGGGGACTCTTCACTGGAGGACACTGTCTGGAGAGGGAAACCTCTGCCTTCCCACCCTGTGGTTCTCCACACTTAAACTCAAGCCTTGTTTTCCTGGCTGTGAGGTTTTACCACAGGATAATGAGTTCATACCTTTTTGCTCAAGGTAAACACATAGCAAATAAAGGCACTTTAGTGCTGTCAAAGTAAAATCAGTACTATAGCCTGTCTTATTCCAGTTTGCCTTACCTACTTTGCCTGCTTGTTCTTATTTTGAAGCAAAAGCACACACACAAAAATAAAGGACCTACATTTCTGCCCTGTCAAGGATGGGAAGTCCTGGTAAGCACAAACTGTGTCATGCAGGTGCCACCCTGCAGATCCCCAATGCTGTCACAGAGTAGCTGATCACACCAGAGACACCTGCTTACACCAGTGACAGAGACAGCAGCTTCCTCCACCCCAGAGCATCTTCTGCCACTATCAGCCAGTTTAGAGTCATTACATAATCCCAGTTTTACCTAAAACAATTATTTTCATGTGATCCTGTGCATCCCTTCACTTAGGAAGATGTGAAATGATGGTAATGTACTAGAAAGTCAGCAACCACCTAAATCCTTAAGAGTTGTTTCCAAGGGCAGTGTTTGCTCAGACAACCAGGTTAATAAAGATCTGCAGCTTAGACTGTCAAAACTAATCCAATTAGTTGTGACTTCAGGGTCCAAACACATCCAGCCCTCCACCAGGACCTTCTCCAAGGCATGGCACTAAGCACTTGTGGCACAGCTGGCTCCAGAGGACCACTGCTGCCTCCAGCCCAGCTCCAAGGCTGTCCTGCCACAAATAAACTCTCAAGTAGTTGTCAACAGGTCAGAAAGAGGATCACCTGCCTCAGGGCTGCCTGAATAATGTTTCAACAAGGTGGAAAGCTTCAGATCTCATTAAACCCTCCTGATGTTTGAGAGAGGGGAGATGTTACAGGGCCACCATGAAGAGCCATTCCCTCCCTGGTACAGCAAGAAGCTGGAACTGCACAATGTTGGCTGAGCCTGAAGTGAGGGTCAGCAGCACGGGGAGAGGGGGATGTCACAGTGGTTTGTAAGTAGTCTCTGGGACACTGTTGTTTGCTGATCATAGTACTCTGAGCCATTATATAATGCAGGTCTTTTCCCAAAAAATTAACCCCACCTCACCCAAGTTTTAAGGTATTAGAGGGACAGTCAATTAAAGCTACAGAAAACTATCCTAAAGAGGCAGCTGGGTCTCTGTTGGGTTTTTTTTTCCCCATCAAATAAAACTGTTGTGATAAGTGATCATAACTCCAGGAGGGCTTCCTCTCATGATGCAAGTTCCCACAAGAAGGCTTCCTCTGAGACTGCAGTGTTCTGGGAGGAGGTGCTGCTCTTTGCTGCGTATGTTGGACACCTTTGATTTGCTTCCAGGACAAGGATGCAGAAGCCAATCTCGGCTGACACCACGCAGCTCTCATCACCAGTGGGGCTGCTAGACACTGCAGGAGAGCAGGTGAGGAGCAGGGCTGCAGGATCAAGTCTGCAGCCACTCTGCATGTAACCATCTCCTCTTCATAGGGCAGAGGAAACCCAGCAAGTTCTTGCATTACTTTTCAAATTCGGTTAATTGCTGGGATACGGAAACAAGAAACAGAATCAAACATGGGAAGAGATCAGTTCATGCATCACACGGTGTGGATAGCTGCGTATAACATCACCTGAGGCTGAACAGCCCCCGGTGCCCTTAACACAGGGTGATGCAATACACAATCTTACTGTAGGTAAACTCGGCCAGGCTCCTGTGCCTGCATTTTCTGCCTTGCTTTGCTTTTCTGGCTGACCGTTGTCCAGCAGATCAACCACGATGTTTTAGTATTAACTTTCAAGGTCTTACACAGATTGTTCTTTAGGAACTTGTTGAACTTTTGACACTGTACATCCATGTTACCCCACAAGATCAAAAAGAGGAGACTTTTGTTCCAAGTGTAGTATTTGCTCAAGCTTGCTGTAATCCCAGGTTTACAGACTGACCTTCCCAAGACCCCCTAAGTGCCACAGAAATTACTCTTTGTAAGACAGGCTTCAGAGATGCACCTATTAACTAAATCGTGTTTATAGGGCACTCCATCACTTAACATTCCTGGAGACCTTTGTGAAACTGAATGTTTACAGACACAGAATTAATTTCTAAATTTTCATTCAGTCCTCAGCCCCCTTTCCCAAATGCCATGCTTGGGGCTGAAATTTGCCAGGCTTCTAGTGCTACAGATCAGCAGATCGGTATTTGCAGCTGAAAGATGAAATCCTGGCTCCACTAAAGGTGATGGCAAGGTGCCTGCTGACTTCAGTGCAGCCAAAGTTTCACTTAGAAAAGATATTCAATGTTTGTTGAAGCTTTTTTTTTTTTTTTTACATTTCTCTAGTGAAGAGAAACACATGCTCTCCTAAATGACTACTTTGTATACAGTTAGCTGTAGCATTTCTGAATATTGTAAAACTACAACTGGGGTTTGAAGGTATAATTCTCCCTGTAAGGATCTTCTGCATGCCCTCAACCACTCTGGGCAGGCTTTGCTGGTGCACTCCTTCTCCCTCAGACACAGCATGCAGCTTCACTGAATGCTACAGATTTGCTCTAGATTTATGCTGGTGTAGCTGAAGATCAAACTGAGTATTCAATTACTTATGCCCTCCAAGATATTTATTCCCCAAGATGAATCTCCTAAATCTGTTATTACTGTCATTCCCTCTTCTATTACTATTAGCATGCTGCTGCTTTCAGATCTATGGAGATGTCAACGCCATTTACCACAAACAACAACTGAAAGATGAGAACATGACAGGGAATGTTTAGAATTATTAATCATTTGCAATAACAGAGGAGATAATTGATCTTCCTTAATTCTAGAAGAGTCTATAATCATTACACAGGGATTCTTCCTAAGACTTTTTTTCAAGATCTATTCCTTTCCTATTTTTTTTTTTATTTTATTCTTTTTTTTTTTAACCCAGATGCTATAGTGATTTAAAAACTGTGTGAGGTGAAGAGCAACAGCTACCACACCATGGGACAGAGTCCCAGAGAGGAAAGGTGCTCTTGCAGCAATGAACACAGGTGTTTGTGAAAATGCCAGAAAAGGTGGGACAGGACTCCCCTGCCAGCACTGAGTTATTAACCCAAAGTCCGTATAAAGGTAAATGCAATGCTGAAAAGGAAAAGCCATCTTGCTTCACAGCATCTCCTACTTTCCTCCTTACGCTGACACTCTCCTGTTGTTACATGCGACATCTGGGAAAGTCAGGTGCTTGCACACGTGGCTGTAGTTTATAATGATAGCTCTGCAGCAATAAGATTTCATAAAAGGCTGTATTTAAAGATGAGAAGATCAATGATGAAAACTACAAGTTTTATACTGTAACAGCTTCTTCTCCTGTCAAGATCACTGACAGCAGTTCTCTTGCCATACTCTCCCTATATCTTTGTCCAGGTGTTGAGAGCCCTAGCTCAGGGAATGTGGAAAATGAAAAGCCAGAAATCTCAACCAGTGTGAGACATGTCTAACATTCAGTGCTCAGTTTCAGACATCCAATTTTCAGAGGGCCCTGAACAGCCACCCTGCGGAAACGAGCCCTCTGAAAGTCCCCACAACCTGAATCTCTCTTCAGTCTGTCGCTCAGGCTCCGTTAGCACTTCTCAGCATCTCACATGAAACCACCAGAGCCAAACAGAGGCCAGAGGATACACATTTGTTGTTTTAAGGGGAAACAGGTGCTCAGTAGAACTGCTGATGTAATAACCCTGGAGGTGAACCTTTCTGTCCATCGGCAGAGGAGTCCATAGCCCGAAGAGTCCAATGAAGCCTCCTTGTTGACCAGCTAATCAACTCTAGCCAGACCTGAAAAGGCTCTTTCTGTAAGCAGGGATGTAATTCACCCCTCACACCTCTCTGGTTATGTACATCCCGAACCCTGAGCGTGCCAGGCAGCCCCGGTGGGTTAGTGACATTGGTACCTGCCCGCTGGGAATGGGCTGTAGACCAGCTCCTGCCTTGGTGGCAGTAGGAGCCTTCAGTCTCCCTTGACAAGGGCTGGATTTGAACCAGTAAGTAAAAAGTCGCTTGTTCCTGTGCCAGCTTTCCAAGGCACACAGATGTCTTGGGAATCACATGCTCAATAACACTAGGCATGAGCTGTCAGAAGAGTAAAGACACAGGCTGCCCATGGAGTCACAGGCACTGCTCAGGGCACTGACAGGACGACGTGTATCACTGTCCCAAGTGCCAGATGAGCCTTACAGAAATTTTCTTGTTTCACCTTAGTGCGATCCATATCAGATGACAAAACAGCTCTTTTTTTACTACTATGTAAAGCCAGTTTCTAAAGCGCATGAGATGAGTGTGTGCAACTTCTGTACAAAGGGTGTACCCTGGCATTTGTAGTGTGTGACCCAGGAAGCCTCCAAACTACATCATCCGGAAGGCGAGGGGTACCAAGAAGATCCCTCCATTTATGATTTGTTTGTAATAGTCTTTCCCTGAAGTCTGAGTCACTGATCTTGTTTGAGAAAGAATACAGGCTTAGGTAGGTGTGTGTTGGTGTGGCTATTCTTGTGTTCTTAAGTGTTAATCCTTTTACGTTTCACCCTTGCAAAACAATCTAAGAAGAACCAAGAGTCTGCTAAGAGCCCTGCAATTACCTCCAGCAGCTGCACCTCACAGGCATCAGCAACCTAAAATCAAGATGGTCCTCTACTAACCATTAACAGCAAGACACACACCAGCTGCTCAGATCAAAGTGGCAGACTGATACTTCGCATCAGTATCTGAGGCAAGCATCCCTCTGAGAATATCCACTTGGTGATTTCATTATGAGGACAAGCAATGCCTTCCCACAACCTTTGCACAACGGCAACTTTTGCAGCCGAGGTGCAAGTACTCGGTGGACGTCTTAACTTGAAGTAACCAGTGAATGTATTTGTCCTTTCAGAAAGATTCTGCAGAGAAATCTAAAACATCATCCCTTAATAAATGACTTGCAGCAAGATTTTAGCAACAGAATTAGGGAATATTTTAAAATATATTCACATACTTTCTCAAGATTTACATGCATGTATGCTGTGCCTGTTCATCAGCAAAACTTCAGGTTTCAAGTTTCCAGCATCTTCTCTACAATCATGAGTGCAAAAAATACATTCTTTTGTTTCAAAAAGAAAGCCAAGATATGAACTGAACAAAAGTTGTAATATAAATATGCTGAAATAACTGTCCAAGACTCAAATAATTCTACCATGGACAAGTCTCTACTCACGCATAACAAGATTTCTGATGAAATTATTTCACCAAAATTTATTTCATTTCAAGAATTGGTGATATCATATGTTGTCAATAAAATGCTCAGCAACACTGGCTTTCTCTGTTTTGCCAACGTACATCATCAGAAAACAGAGAGCCAAACTTGCAGTTAGAGCTTTCCAAGAACTTTCTCCAAGAAATGTATTCTCCCCTATGGGGGTAGAGATCAGACCTCCTCTTCTCCAAAGAAAGATACAGTCTTGCTTCACTTACCTCCTCCGTAGGTGGTAGCACACATGATGGATGTTATCCAAGAAATCTGGCTGTAGGAGATGCTGTAAACAGCCTGGAGCTCTTTGAAATAGATGGTGAAAGCCTTAGGAAAGGTATATGCAAAGCCAACTGAGATGGAGGCTCCAAACACCACTGCCCATCCCCATCCACCATCAGGAGGTACATAGCCCAGGTCTGAAGGGACTGGAGGAGACATGGTCCATCCAGATTTCAGAGCAAAAACCACTTTCCAGTATCCTGCAAAGCAAAGGATATGTGTTTTACAGAATTGTCTAACCAGGCATTATTTTAAAGTGTAGTAAAATAATTTAGAGGTACGGGGGATCACCCGCTCTTGAAGTCTTGATCTTTTGCTGTTTATTAACAGTTTTATTGTTCGATTTAACATAACTGAAATCACCCCTCCCCCTCCAATAATCCTGTCCAGCCCTTTCACCCATATTTTAAATACAAACCTTCAAAATTCTCCCACGGCTTCCACATTCAGGGACGGACCTGGTTCAGAACTGAACATAGTGCCTCCATTTTCTCATCCACATCCAGCCAGTAGCTCAGCGTCTCACCTCAGGAGATGGCTTCTGTAAGTCACCCCGTCACAGCTGCTCAGCCCGTCCCTCCGGAGAAAAACCAATGCCACAATTTCACCGGGTTTAGGGTAAACACTTCATTGTATATTTTTCAGATGTGGGTGGAAAACCTTATGATTTCAGGTTACCCCTGCTTAAAAGAATAATTCCCATTACATGAGCAGCAGGCGATCAGCCCCACAGCGCGCCCAGCTCCCCCGTTCTGCAGGGGAACAAGGCTTTCTTGGCTGCTTGCTTCCCCCGAGCCGAGCAAACTGTGAGCAGCTGCTTGCCAAGTGGCTGAAGTTTCTCCCTTCTTAGGGGCAGCAATTCCCCCTTGTGCCTGCCGGGTGCCAGGTTAGCAGATTATGCTCAGGAGCAACACAGATCAAAGAAGGCATTCACTCATTCACATTCTTCCCATTTTCCCTGGCCTTTAAATTAAAGGTAAAAAGAAAGAAAGTAGAACCTATGTGCCTCTCAGGAGTTAATCCACAAGTCTCCTCTCAAGGTCAAGACATTAAACCAGAGGAGAGAGGAGTAGGTCCCACAGCAAAGTCTGCCAGAAAGGTAGATCTGCATCTTTGTGGATAAAAGGTGGTTTATTGTCTTTATATGTTCCAAACTCAGAAGCAAGTGAAGTTGATAGGAAAGGGCATCATCAGAATTAATGGGAAGGAGCAAGCCCAGATATCAACTAGACACATTTTGCTGAACATCAGAGGGAGTAGTCAGCTAACTGCAGAAAGAGGGGCCTTTGCTTATCCTGAAAAAAAAAAAAAAAAAAAAAAAAACAAAAACAAAAAAAAAACACCCCAAACCTTAGGGAAAATATAGTGTAATTTGCATCTATTTGAGAGTTCATTGCTTCTTCAGAGTTACAGTTTGGAATCAAACTGTAAGTAGGAGGACACTACTGGAGCAGTAGAGTAAAAAAATATTATTTCAAGCTAGTGATGCACTTACAGATATACTCCTGAATTCATGCTTTCCTTTATCCACCTTTACAGGTATTAAGTGGTAACACTAATATGGGGCCCTTACGCTGCAGGCTTCAAACTCCCCCTATGTCTGGACACTTGTTGCACACACAACAGGCAGAGACACGTTACCTCCTCTCCAACCTCAGCAGCATGCTGGGCACCCCGAGATTGTGAATTGAACTTACGGCATTAAGACAAGCAACTGAAAGACAGTTCAAGAACACTGAATAAATATGAGATCTGGTTCATAAACTCTCAAACTACTGTAAGCATTTATTCGCTGCTCCTCCCATGAAGACGTTGTCCCAGAGCCTCCCACTTCTCATTAATCATTTTCTGTCTAACTCAAGTTTATCCACTTCTATTTTATGATGGTTTTGTGCTGATGGTCTTACACAGCTCAAAGACTTTCTCCCCTTCCCTGGTGTTATGCCCTGAAGGTTTTACTGAGAGTATTTATATCCCTTTTAGCCTTTACCTAGGTAAAAACACTGTATCTTTCCCCTCTCCTTAACAAGGACCATGGGAGCAGAGAACCTACCTTCCTCTGGTTACCTGTTTCCACACTGCCAATCATTTCGGTGTCAACTAAAGGTGATGAAAAGGAAAACAGCCCCAGTCAAGGAGAATACTACATTGCTTTTGGATGAGATTTCCAGATACATCAGGAAATATAGGGATGAGTTTAGGAAGACCTCCACAAAATATTCATCAGACCTCCACTGAAAGTTTTCCATTCCTCCCAAAGATAATTTTTTCCTATCAGAACCTTTCTTCACTGTCTTTTTTTATTTGAGACTGTTCAGCTCCATTTACATTTTATTTATTACACCCACGCTCAGTGTTGCAAAGGCATCACTGCTGGTTCTGGAGGCTCTCCAATGGTGAGAGATTTACACTGGAGAAGGATCACCACGCGTCAGTCTCGTTCTCACCTTCATCCCTCAGCATCCACTATCAGCCACTGTGGGCGAGGAGGAGCTGTGGTCAGATCCAGTCTAACAGCATGTAGAAATTGCACTGGACATGTGGCCGCAAGCTTTGCTCCACCAAGAGCCACGTGAGGATTCATTAACACTTATAGCCCAGGATCCTCACTGGAAGATGAGAGGAAAGCGTGGGAGAAGTCCTTTTGCCTAATCGCCCTTCAAATTAAAGCCAGTTTATTCCACGGCTTGTCTGGGGTTATCGCAGGCACGTCTGCACAGGCAAGCCCAAGCAGGCACGACTACTGCTCACGTTTTGAGGTGGCCACATGCCTGCGAGTCTGGGGCAGGAGCTGTGCAGCCGCGAGAGCCTGCCCGGTGTGCGTGGAGATGTGCAGGTGGGGAAACCAGAGTCAGCCTGCACCCTCACTCAGAAGTGCTCTAAGTGGGCCAAGAGCTGCTGCACTCCTCACGCAGCTGCTCCAAGGGCCACCTGGCAAATGCACGCGTAAGACCTGCTCAACCGTTAACACAAAGAAAAACCCCGACGGCCCTAGACCTCTGTCCAAAGCAGATGAACAAAACCCAATTGTAACTAGAGGAAACATTAGTCCAAAATGCTAATAGTTAATAAATCCAGTCCTGAAAAACTCTAATTTCTGCCTGGATAACGTCCAGGGTGGCAAGTTGTTGGGTTTTCTGAGATTTCATTGCTATATCTAGAGAAGACCAACTAAGAATTCTTTTACAACAATAAAATAATAAAAAATAATGAAAATGTCCTGTTACACTATTAAGGGATACTATGTTATAATTTTAGCAGCAAGGAATTGTACTTGCAAATTTTCTTCCTTTCTGATCCTAAGTAATAAAATAGCCTGATAGAAATTCATGGAAGATTGTTTTTCCATTACAGGCATCCAGAACATTTGGAATAAGTTATTCTGATGCAGAATCTATTATCCCCCATCATCTGAGTTTTTCCATAGAAAAAAAAAAGAATTGTCCTTTAGAAACATATTAGCTATACTTCATTACTGTAGGGTGGGATTTTAAAAGGAAAAACAATTTAAAGAGTAATAGTAGTCATGTTGGAATGATTGACAAAATGTTTAAGAGCTTTTATTACTTATCAAATAAGCATTTCATTGCACTGTTTCTTTCATTTATGGTTAATGTACCCAATTTAGGCTATTTAAATATTATGGAGACTACCAAGCTCCCAAAAATACTGTCAAATCCTAGTGGTTCTGAAATTAGGCAAAATAAAACTGATTAAGGGGTGAGCATAGTGAGGACACATTTCTTTATTTAACATTATGTTTGGTATTCACAATCTACCAAAGTGTAGGACATGCAAAAATTCTCAGGCCCCTCAGATGCAAATCTTTTCTGGCAATCCTTTAAAAAGGTTGAGCCTGAACTTTAAATAGATTTTCAGGGATTAACAAGAAAGTTTATTTTTTATTACCACCAATTCATTATGCTTGTAAAACCGCGACTAATTGTATGCCACCTTTAAAAGTCTCACATTATGAATATATTTGTTCATTTAACTTCATTTGTTGTTTAATGGGAGATTTATTGAGAAGACATTAGCATAAAATCAGATTATGGTATCAGCTTCATTGTCCAGCTTTTCTATATCAAGGCAAATTCTTATATAATACAGAAAACCAAAGAGAGGAACTGAAGTTAAATGAAAATGTAGTACAAAATAAGAAATAAAAATCACATCAGTTCACTCTTCCCTGACTGTAAAACAAGGTTTCCAGTGGCTGACTTGGAAGAATTGAATTTTAGGGATTATTTTAACAGAGTTTAATAACCTGAACACTGATCAGACAGTAATATGGTACACTCACATTCTCCCCTCATTTCTCCTGTGGCACCCCCATAGTTTGTGGGAACATCAGCACTAAGGAGGGCTCAGGACAATTCTCTCACGGGACATTACCCCTTCCATTACCACCCTGTAAGTCATGTCTTTGTCACCTTAGAGTTTCTCTACACCAGCCCCCCATCTTCTACAGTTTTGTCCTTAATTTCCACATGGCACCATAGCAGCTCCTTCTCCAATATTCACTTCACGGAAATCTTTTACGTTTTGATTTTCCTTTTTAATAACTGTTCTCTACACTGTTTGATGTGTTCTGGGAAGCCTTTTTTTCCTTATGTCAATGCCCATTTACCTCAAAAACCACACTTACTTTTTCCGCTCAATATTGTTCAGGCCCTGCCACACCACTGAAGTAAAATTACAGACGTATAATTTTCCAGGTCATATTTAAACTAATGGAGACATTACATTTCATTTGTTGCTCTCCAGTTGCATTGTACATGGAATTTCATTTATCAGCTCTTTGAGATCATCCCATTTGACCCCATCCTTGACAGGTTTTATCTTTGTTTTACACAGAGAACATTGAAACCTCCATCTCTATCCACCTTTTATCGTAGCAGAGGAAAATCTTGAGAGTTGCCTTTGTATAGCCATTGATTGATGTAAATTCACTATTAGATTCCCTCATTTTACCCCTATTTCCTCTTTATGAAGATACACATTTCTAGACTTCCCATTCCTCCATCTGCCATTCCCTATAGGCTTCCTGCTTTATTCCTGCTACTTTTTTTAGAGTTAGTTATTCATTGGCCACATCTGGATCTTCTTTATCCACTGTTCTTCCCTTCTCTTAAGGAAATTGGCTGAGGCTACTATCAACAACTTAAAAAAAAAATAAATTTCCACATCTCTTGCACGATCAAGGCCCTTATAACTTAATCCAGTTGGTATTACCATCCTTCCTGAATTTATTGAACTTTTGTCTTTTGGAACCAAGATATACAATCACAGTCCTCCATTCTGTAAGCCAAATCAACTGGGGACTGTTCTTGGACTATACAATTATCTTCTACAACATTTGTTTTATTTTGTCTGTGGGGTTTTTTTGTTGTTAAATGAGAGCGCCATGAAAAATCAAAACCAAGTCTAATGAAGCTTCACCTGTTGATCCAGGGGCTCCCTGGTGCCAAGTCTCCCTCACCCCAAGCAAGCCACCGCGCACGAGCCATACAAACTCACTAACCGCCGTCGAGTGGGACTGCTCTCCCTTCAGCAGGGGTGGGGACCACGCGGGCTCCTCTCCTTGGGGCCCTCCGGTTGCTGGCTCCCCCGACAGCGACCTGCTCAGCTTTTAAAGCCATGTGCTGAACTCTTCCCCCCACCCCAGAGGCAGCTGAGATCAAAGGTTGAGATCAGAGGCTGTATCCTCAGATGCAAGACCTTTCTGTAACTTGCAATACCCTCTGCCACCCAGCCCCTCAAGTTATTTCCAACTGCATCCCACATTAACTAACCTTTCATGAACAGGGATGGCCCTTCACCCACCAGGGACAAATTCAGGGCAAACTCCCCATTTGCAGTGCTTGGCCTCTCCGAGACCTCTGTGGATGTTAATAAATTATTTGTCAGATATCCCTTTTCCTTCCTCCCTCTCTTCCCTGTACATATTAACTTATTTTTCTCTTCATGACACATTTCTGCAGGCTCTGCTCCCACAGTCCTCTGGGGGAATTTGCATACGGAGAGCCCCTATCTTTGCCCATCCTGCTATAACAATTTTAACCTTCTAGATGAAATTCTCTTGCATGACCTCTGGGTCACCTAAAATCCTGCATTAGACTTGTTTTGTTCACTCAAGAAAAAATTAAGGGATTCACTTATCAAGGGGTGAATTTCACTCTGGAGTGAGGGGAAGGGGCACAGAAACTTCCTGAAATTCTTGCCAGTAACTGAGCAGTTGACTTGGACTAGTGAGTGAGCAATGTCCACAATGCGAGGCTGCGCTTTGCAGAGGTTTATATAACCCAATTTCAGTAGGAATGTTTCCACAAGACTTAGGTTGCAAATGCCTATTTGGGGGATTTAAAACATTCCCCTGCTGTGTTTAGAATCCAGACTCTGCAACACACTACTTGAGCACAAGAAAAAATGGGAAAAAAGCTGACTGTAGGTGGGCCAGGGTAATGTTCTCACCCAATCTGAGTAGAAAACTCAGCAGAAAGGTAAACAGAGACAAAAAGAAAAATGATTCATCCAATCTAACTTTGCAAGTCAGCAGCTACTGTAACCCATGTTTCCTGACTTGTAGCCACACAGAGTCATCCACGTTATTTCATATTGCCCTGGCAAAAATATCTTCCTTGCAAGGACAAAATGAATGCTTAAAACCATGAACTAGCTCCCAGTTTGCATTAATAAGAAATGCTGCTACCAGTGCTATCACAGCCAGCTCACATGTTCTTCTCACAGACACAGGACACACAACATTCAAAAGGATTTTTCTACCAGCCAGTAGTAACAGCATGCTAAAAAAGTCTCCAGTGGTCAAAAGACAGCAAGATAAATTCTTGGGAGAAATCCATCGAGGGCTATTAAACACAGAGATGCTACCTCTGGCATTGCAGACTGCAAATTGCTGGAGTCTGGGGGGTATTGACAGCTAACTCTGTTCTCATCTCCCCAGGTATCCACCATTAATTCACTGTCAGGGAGAGAATACCAATTGGACGTACCTTGGTCTGATCGATCTGATGGTCCAGCTTTTTCTGACTCACTGGTCATGGCTTCTACCAGCTATTCTTTCTAAAAATGTTTTACAACTAGAAATATAACAAGCCTATCTTGTGTTTTTCCGTCTTTTAAAAAGAATAAAACCTTAAACGCTGTTGTAGGTGCTATGAGAATTCATTACAGATTGTTTGAGATGCATGTGGTCCTCTGTGGTCATCAGAAGCTGCCTACTGAAGAGGCTGCAATCACACAGACCTAGAGTTCACCGGTGTCGTTTCTTTCAACGCTACTCCTTTAGGAATAAAGTTATTGTAAAAACTTAGTAGCACTGCAAAAGGTGAAATACCTTTAGACTTTCAGAATTAAGTCACTTCTACACTGCTGGTCTGTCTTCCAAAAACCTGCTTTCTCCTTTGCTTGCAGACACTTGATAGCTCCCGTGGCTCTGAGCCATTTTAGAATGGTGCTTTACCAAATCAAAACATGAATTTGCCTTTGTTGAATTATATTGTCCCTCTTTCCGCCTTTGTTGATAGCAACTGCCTAAATTATAAAGGTTTTCTGCTGATAGTTATTTGGCTATGACCATTTGTATGCACCTCAGATGCAATAGCAATCCAAACCATTAAGACTACTTTTCAAAATCACTTTGGAAAAACTTGGTCACCTCCATCAGTGGTTGAGATAAACAAAAAGCAGCAAAAACTCTCCTTTACTATTTCACTGGCTAATGAAAAATTGAAATTTGAATGACTAATCAGAATGCTCTTTCTTCTTAACACCTGTTCTCCATATGCTAATTTTGCATAAAATGTGGTACATCTTTTCTTTCTATTGTTTAAGAAAAACAAAATGAAAATTTGCAGACTAAATACAATTTAAGCACTTCAGATATTGGCTGGGGGAGAAGGTTAAGTTGATATTCACCAAATATTCCTGTTCCTGAGTTTTTCAGAATGTTTGAAGAAAGCTGTTACTGAAGGAATATGAACACAATCAAACCAGAAGGGTATAAAGTAATTCAGAATATATCTGCAAATATTTTTCTGCAGCTGACGTACCACACACGATCTTGACTTCAAATTACTTAATCTAACGAAATCTAGAATTTAGTTTGCAGATAATCAAAAGCTATATATGTATCATAAACAGAGACTCAATAGTTGGCACAAACTGAGCATACAGTTCATAATTCTTACATGTGGACTGGACATTGCCAGCTTTCTGTGACGATAAGAGCTGCAGAACAGAGGCCAGATGCAGGTCTAAGGCGACATGGGAACACAGAGAGTATTCCTTTAAATGGACTTATTTGGTACCATTTGGGTTGATGTTTTACAGGTATGTTATCATTGCTAGCACTCAGTGACATTTAAAGATCTAAATAAGCACATACTGTCTTTCCACAGGTCAGACTCCACACTTTAAAGACAGTAAGTGAGGCTGTCAGGGCACAGCCTCCCGCTGTGGCTGCAGGGCCTGGTGGTGTCCTGGCCCTGAGCTGCACAAAGCGGTCAGGCATGGGAGAAACCTGTGACCCGCTTTTATAGAATTGCATGCACCAGTGGTCCTTCCACACTGGGAAGGCCTCACCATCACTAAAGCACTATAAAGAGTAGAACATCGTGTTTTATCTATTTCCCTTTTGTTCCTCCTTCAGGCAGATCCGAGTCTTCTTCACCCAAAGCTTATGACACAAAGGAAGTTGCCTAGTCCTTCAAAAACAGTCAAACCCAGCCAAATGTTATCCAAGTGGGGATTTTTAGCATTTATTTTCTATGAGGAAGCACAGTATTTAGGGTTTGTACATATGCACAATCATTCTCAGTGTCTGCTACCCAAACACCTCAACTTCTGAGATGGTATCCGGATTAAATTACATTTTGTGGAGGGTCAAGGCTTTCGAAAGATATAGAGAATCTGTACAGGTTTTATGTGCAATTAGTTGGCTAAAAAGGAAAGAGATCCCACTGCCACCTCCCATAAGGGAAAGCTGCCAAACACAACTTTGTTCTGCTTCAGAAAATCCACTATGGAAAGATACATTAGAAATCGGTTAGTTTTGCTGCTCCTGAAATAACTTTTTAAACCATAGCTTGATCACATAAACTTAAAAGTTAATAAATACCTGCCTCTTACTGTGCATATTTGCATTATTATTTGTGTAAAGTACAGAAACACGTAAATCAGCAGCGAGGCACAGGGGATCGTAACTAGAGGTTAAGAAAGGGGGGGGTTCAAGCTTTGCTGGTCTAACTCTTCCCCCTTCAAGATGCAGAGAGGAGAGTACATGTTGCAAAGAGATAAGGAGAAAGCAACAGCTGGGTGGTTATTTCTCCACCTATTGACTGAACAAGTGCCCAACTGGGAGATACTCCCCTGCATGCAGCATACATGAGTGTACTACTTCATAGCCTTGGGGAAATGAAGAACCAGAGCATGGATTCATGAAAGTGGACTGCCATGGAAAAAAACTGGTGGATTATTTAAGTGAAGAAATACTACTTTGGTTTGTTTTGTTGTGTTTTTTTGGGGGAGGGGAGTGGCAGTGTTCTGTTCCTCCAGCAAATGCTCCCAAAACATGACTTGCTTCCCAAAGGATGTCTGAAAGGAAAAACAACATGGCCAGAAAAGGATTCACACACCCCCAGGACAGAAACAGTCTCTCAAGTGCCCATCAATTTCTCTTTGAAAAATAAATCAGAATTTTCTTTAGTATGCAAAAAAATCCTCTTTGACTCTTAGAGGGTATAATCACTTGCAAAACTGTGGCAAAACTGCTCCCTCAGTTAGTCGTTAGCCCTCCCTGTTCCCGAATAGGTTAACTTGACCATGCAAAGTTCTCTCATCCATTGCTGTGCATTATTTCACATTATAATGCATGCTGAGAATTAAGAGAATTTCACAAAAAACTGCTAGGAAATTTGGGGCACTCTGGGCCAATTCATTTATCTATTTTTTTGCCGTGACAGCAAGAGAAATTAGAGAATCAAAGAATGTGGTCTAATTACTCCTGTCCCAGTTTTGGCTCTGATCCCTCTCCCTGGCTATTACAAACCCAGAGTAACTTCCAGATACAACTTTGATGACTTAGCTGAAAGATTACCGACATCCCTAGAAACATCTTTTATAAACCAGATAGCAGCTACTACTTCACTTGTAGACACACTGACATCTTTTGGAAGGAGCCATGAGCACTGTAGCGAAGCACAGGAAGCATTCAGGTGTATCTGAAGCTTAAGGCGCTCACTGAGGCTTCTGCTACAACTGCTCGGTTCAGTTTCTTCTCCCCTCTGGTTAAAAAACCCTTATAAGGAAATAATTTCAGTTAGCTTCTGAAGTTTTAGCTTTGTCCAAACTGTGGAGCCCAAGTTAATTTGGTTTGTCCTCGGGAAGTCGATGCAATTTGGTTATCTTTTTCTTACAGTCTCTTGTTATTTTGCTTTGATGTAACTGTTTTTCCCTTGGGGATCACATAGGGAGGCCTCTTTATTTGTTCTTGACAGCTTCAGCTCTTTCTTGATTTCTTTATGTCCCAACAGTTCATTACATACTAGCATGTTGCAAAACCATCACATGGCACTGGAGGATCTCTCCTTGCAAGTTCTTAGAGCAAAGGTGCTCCAAACAAAGGGAACAGCAAACAGGGAGACTCAGGTTAGTATGCTTTTACCATTCAAGTACTTGGTAACTACAACTGCAAACTCCATACTGGCGATGGACAATTTGGACTCTCAGTCACTATTTTATTAGCAAACTCCAGAGACAACACGACAGTACAGCCACATCCAGTTAGACCCAACTGCTTAACAGCAGCCATTAGTATTTCATGACCCCAGCTGAGTCCTCCAGATGTGGAAGCAAGTAGAAAATGTGTATAGTTTAGTGTGTGTTTCTGATTTATTCAGCCCACTAAAGTAAGTTAAACAGCAAGCCTACCTTCTTTGTGCTGGCTTCATCACTTTTTCTGCTAGGTCTTCAAGAGGACACGCCCCTGGTTTTTAACAGAGCAGTTGAAGATTTGAACAGGAGTGCAGGAAGGCAAGCAGTGCCTTTGCTCTGCTGGCTAATTTCTCCAAAGTCTTCCCAGCATCAGAAGGCTGAGAACAGAAAAGATATCAAGATTGTCCAATACACGTTGTCATAAATTGGAGGAAAGGAGCTCAACTATAAGAGGAACAATCCTGTAATCAGACAAAGTAAGTCAGAGATTATACAAAGAGGCTGGGACCCTTGGGTGCTGTAACTGGAGAGCTGAGGCTGCTATTTGGTCTGACTGGAGAGAGCGTGCCATTCCAAACTGGTGACCTGGAGTGCGGATCAGTTAGCACAGTCACCCAGAGTTAGGGTCATCCTGCAGCAGCCTCCAGCAAGGTGGGTACCGCACGGCGTAGCTCACGAGCTGTCTGCCAGCTCAGCCTGCTGCAGGGACAGCCCAGGCAGCCAGCCCCCTGACACCGATCCCACGTGCCAGAGTTCAGCTGAAGATACGCGGGCAGCACCAGACCCGACTCCTGAATTGCCTCTGCTGTGACCGAACTGCCAGGTGACCAGTCTTCAGATCACACCCAGACAAGTTTGCAGGCTGGGGGTGAGGGGCTGGAAATAATGCCTGTGAGAACCTGATAATAGAAGTGCCTTCCCAAACCAGAGAACTTCATGTTGTTTTCCTAGGTTGCAACTCAGCATCACCGCTGAAGTCATTAGTCTCTGAAAGGGAACAAACATTCTTGAATAAAATGTATAATTTACTAGCCGATGTGCTAAGTGCTGTCACTACATCAGAAGCCACATATAATGCTGGAATTTTGCTTCAACAGCTCGGGGAGAGGAGGCCTCATTTGCAGCTCTGCAGCAGGCTCCTTTGCAACCAACATCACTGCTCTCCCTGTCCCTTTTACCAGCTGGAAAGTAGCTTCCTTACCAAGGATGCTGGGGAATTCAGCACGAAGCGTTTCAGGGTTTTTCAGGATACAGTGTTATCAGACTGGGAAGACCTATGTCACATTTTTGCTGGGATGTCAGCTCCAGCCAAAGGCAGGGAGGAAGGGAAGGGGAAAGACAATGTCACCTCCACATAAGCAAATGGCAAGTCAGACCTCAACAGCCACAAGAAATGAGACAAAGAAGCAAAACAAAGCACCTTCCACCTCAAGCATCAGCATAGCGCTGCCTTAAAAACGAAGAGTGACATTACATACAGCTGAGACAAGTGTAGAAACAGAACTGAGCAAGCATCAAAAAGATACATCATTGGGTTAGTTTTCGGAAATTTACTAAAATGCATGCAAGAGATTTATCACACAACCAGTTGAACTCCATTGTATTTCAACAATAGGTTTATTTTAAGAAACATAACATGACATTAAGTAAAAATGCAAAATTGTGCAATTATGGCAAAATGTTTAAAAATCCACACATTTGCCCTCATAGGACTACAGTACTTCTTACTAACATACCTGAGCACTGAATGTTGGATGCCATTTCTAAACAGCCTTACGAACAGGGAGCTCTTCGATTTCTTGTAGAACACACACACGCTGCATGTTTGGTGCACCAAAACTGCTTTTAGTTATTCTAAATTTTACTGATGGAATCAAGTGAAAATTACAAAATGTTTCCTTCTAAAGTAACTAATAATTTTGGAAAAGAGATTTACACTCATGTAAGTCCTTACAACACTAGAAATTCATTTAATAAAGGGAAATAAATGAATGCAGAAAAAAATACCAAGTGGGGAAAATGCACAGATTACTGTTTCAATGTTATCAGTACCTTTGGTGCATTTTATTTTTTTTGTGCTGTGCAAGTTTACTTAAGCCTGACTCTAAAGCAAAACTTTACCAGGAATCTGACTTTCAGCAAAATGTAGAAGCATTTAAGAATTGGCAAAATGTCACAGCTACGTTACTGTCTCAACAAACTCCTCATGCACAAGATTTAGTATATTCTACTCCCACAGCAAGTTCCAGGATTTAGCTTTTAAACACATTACAGACTTGGATCACACCCTCAGTTTGAATGGTTAAACAGAATGGAGATCTTCGTACTTTAGTGCAGATAAACAAAATTAACAAACCTACTGCAGAATTAACCACAGCATATTGTACTTCTATACATCACATGACCAGTCAATTGCTAACTCAATTCTATTTCATAGTTTCAAGTAATATATTGAAATTTGTTCTACTAAATAAATAGAGAAGATTGTCAAAAAGCAGCAAGAAGTCTTGTAAATAGTCAACCAAGCTTAAAAAAAAAAAAAAAAAAAAACAAAAACAAAAAAACAACAAACAAAACAAAACAAAAAAACCAAGAAAAAAGTTACATAACACTTTGCAAAAAAAAAAAGTCTTTACACACAAATGCAACACTGTTAGGGAGGGTGCTTCAGAAAGCTTGCAGCTAGAGGCCTACAACAGCGCAAAGAGAGCTAGCCAAGGACTAAGGATCATTTTTAAAATGAAATTAGTTGTACTTTAAAAAAAAAAAAACTCTTATTCTTGGCTATGGATATATATAAAACAGTATCCAGAAGAAAACTAAACAAAGGAACAACACACCTCAACACTGTTGGAAAACGCAGTCTTAACAAGAATTATCAACTTCAGAAAACAAACTCAGGCGCTCGCATTTGAAGGAAGCGGTTTGCTGAATCTCTGGAAGATGAGGTATGTAATGCAAAGAGGCCTTTTTTTTTTTTTTTTTTTTTTTCATTTTCACAGTTTTTTGTTTGTTTTTGCCTTTTAAACATTTTGTGCAAGAATTAAGAAATAGAACCAGGGGAGTATTTTCATGTACTAGAAAGATTCCATTTGGGAACAGTAAGACCACATAGTAAACAAACATTATCCAAATCCTCAGCCATGCCAGGGGGATAAACAAAAATATTTGGCTTAATGAAATATCAGCTGTTAAGCCAGATAATGGTAAGCACTTGCAGCCGGTGATGGCCACTGCCATTTCAAGTTAACTGGTTTACTTAGGTCAATTTGAGAAAATAAGGAAGAGTAAGATAACATACTCACAGCTCTGCAAAAATTAGAGCAGTAACAAATTAAACCTGGCAAGCTACAGCTGATACAAGTTTTAGGATTCATCTTTTTCCTTTTAAATCCAGTTTTCACTACTGAAAGTAGAGGCTGAACTTTGAACTTCTTAAAAATAAGCTAAATGTTAAATACATAGAGAAAAAGTGTTGCAATATATTGGATCCCTATTCTATATTTGCATCTAAGAGTATTTAAGCTACAGACACTTACTGTCAATTTTGCTTTAATACACTGGATAATGAAGACAGCTCAGTAGTGCAAATTTTCACATCATAGATCAGAATGAAATAGAAGATATTTGAGGGCCTGACTGCAGGGAGAAAAGAAAAACAACTTGTAAAGTTAAGTCACATTTTTCCAAATTACTGGAGCACATGCCAACTCTGCACATAGCACTGTACTTTAGTGGAGACAGAATGAACACTCCACACAAAAGGGAAAAAAAAAAAATCAATATTATTGAGGCCATATCCTGTCACCATTCTGTGCAAGAATACCACTGCAGTAAAAATATGTTAAAAAAGACAATATGATGACAGGACAAGGCCTGAAGACAGACACACACTCCATGAAAAAATAACACGCTGTCTTAAAGAGCAGCATAAGGCTAGCCCATTTCAGACAAGTATTAAAAATGTACTAGCACCATCAACTTTTGGGTTAAAGCCCTTTATGGGATGAAAAAAAGGTTTTAAGCAGTGTCAAAACAATGTTTTTACAGCACTACATCTATGTGGCAGAAAATAGGTGTTGGGAATTTTTTTCCCCCCTCTATCATTAAACTCAATTTAAAAAAAAAAAAAATCCAGAGACAGGAAGTGATACAATAATCTGAACAGTCCTCTGTCTGGGGCAAAGGTACTCCATGTTCCAATTCTGACTTGAGTTTTTCCTCCCAAATTGTAGTGCACAAACAACATCACAAACGTCTTAGCAGACTTCAAAAACAGTACAAAAAAAAAAAAAAAAGAGATCATTATGAATCAGGATCTATTATTCCTCTACGTACTTTCAATCTAAAATAAAAAACAACTTAGTGATATTGCCTCAAATTTTACCCGTATTTAAAAAAAAGAGAAAAAAACAGAAAAGTCACTTCAAAGCATCCTGGACATCCTTAGCTATTAATGCTAGATTTTCTTTCACTGTAGTGCATAGTTATCCTGGCTCTTGCACTTAATTTGTTCTTACCACAAAAACACCCCTCTAGTATGACATGATTAAGTGTTTACCAGAAAAAAAATGCTGATAATTGCACTTTGTAACCTCCTTCTCATTTCCCAGGAAAATATCAGTAAATATGAAACTGAACCAGTAAATCCCTCCCCAGACTGCAACCTTTAAAGAGCACCCATCCCCATATACAAAAAACTGTCTGTTTCAGCTTACAATAAATACTGACAGAATTTCTTTGTTTTATTTTAAGACATGTTTTCTCTAGCATTAGATTACCACTGAAAGGCCTGTTACTGAAAAAAAAAAAAATTAAATAACTTTCTGAAGACACTGCGGATACAATTTAGCAACAACACATTCAAAATGCCGGCCTAAATCCCAGAGCCTATCTGGAGTCTCGTATACTTTTTGCCATTGGTCAGTAACCTCATCATACTGGTAGAGTGAATTCTTCCTGCTGGTTCTGAAAACATGTTCTTCAACAGTGACTTGAGTAGCTCTGACAAACAGATGGAGTTTATTTTTGAGGAGTACAAGTTTTATATACGGATTAATGGACTGATCACATGGAAAGTCTTTTTTTCGAGTCCACTTATTTTGTTCAATGTCATAGGCCTCTACGGTAAACATACGTTGATGGTTTCCACAGGTTCCAGCTATGTAGTAGATGGAGTCATTGTATACAGTTGCCAAGCCTTGGATTCTAGGCACAGTCATTGGGGTCAAAAATCCCCAGTAATCCTTCTGAGGATCATAGCAGAGAAAAAATTCCCCTGAAAAGAGAGAAGAAAAATAAAACATAACTTATGCTTCATTTCCAGAACAGCAATTCTGCAGCTACTAAGCTTTCAGGGATGTTCTTCCACAGACAGAAACAGTCTACCAATTTTTAAAAGCCTTGTCCCCAAAATAGTAAAACCTAGCACCTTCACCTGCTTTCTTCCAAGTACATTACAAAAATATTAATAGCATGAGTAAAAACTACTTTGAGTTTCTATTCCAACTGAAGACGACGGAACTTTAAAGCATATCAGACATACAATGTTTTACATATTTCCTAGCTATGCTTTACTACTTCTAAACCATGCTTAATAATTTGGGTCAAAACATTTCAAGATTCCAGTCTTGAAATGCCTAAAGAATGAAACAAATACTTCAACATCTTCACAATGTGTTATCTACAGACTGGGGAGTCTCAGAATTCAGTGCTTGAAAGTTGTTAAATCTGAGCAAATAACTGTCCTGTACTACACACAGATTTTAAAGCTACTGGTATCAGGTGTCTGAGTTACACATTTAGGTTGATTTGCTTGAAAGAATGCCAGGTGAATACTACCACAAAGCTACTGATTCATCATTAGTTTTGTGATTAAATTATAAAACCCCTCTTCTGTTGACTGCACAGAGTAGCATCTACAGACTGTAGATAATGGAAGTTCAGGTGACTGAAAGCTCATGCTCTGCAAATTGGTGAGAAAAACACAGATAAAAAGACCACCTTGTCTTTTGTAAAGCCCAGGGGACATAAGGCCTAATATTTGCCAAATATTAGCATAATTCAAATTATACATAAAATTTCACATGGCTATTTTAAGAATTTTAACCAAGCTGCCGTGTAACCAAGCACCTCAAGTATAATAAAGAATACAGAAATACAGTAAAATGGGTGGAAAGCATCTTAAGAGATTAAGTCTTACAGATAATACATTTTTTGAGTATTCATTTTGTTCCACAGTGTAATCTCCTATGACTAACACTTGCATTCTGTTGACATTTTAATACTCTCAATCCTTATTGACTACTTCAAACTTATGAGCTTTCTCGAGAAAAAATATTGAAAGTTAACTTTTTTATACTACTTCAGTGCAACTCAATCAAGTTTTATCTACCACACTCAAATAGAAAAGTTGCCTGTTTCCCATAACACAAACCTTTATAATTTGCTGGTTAGCACAGTGAAGTAGCTTGCTTACTTATGAGAGCATCGAGTTGTTACTTAAACCACTGAAGCACAGAATTAGCACAACTAAAATTTGTAAACCAGATGCACTCTTATTCCATAGTTTATAATAATATCCACTTTTTAGCAGTTCTAAGAAACATTTAAAGGATGAACAAACACTCTACCAAGTTAAATGTTCTTCAGAATTCCTCTTAAACCATCTACAGCGGATGTCTGACCCAACAGAAGAGACAGATTGGGAGAACTTGCTAGCTTAACAGAATTACTTAAAGCCACAATCAACAAGAGTTAAACCTGATATAGAAACAACAAAAGAAGATGACTATTCTCTGAAAATCATGCTGAAGCCCACCAACCTCACCGAGTGGCAAGAATGCAAAGTCAAGAAATCAGGTTGACTTCTTCCAGGAAATAACAATGACCTTACAGTATTCTCTAACCTGTTTCTTTCCTGTGGTCCAGCTTTGTATGGAGAGTGACCCAAAGAGGGAGCTGGTATGGATCCAAGACCCCAGCTTCTGCAGGTGTTGACACAGAGGTGGCCCTCAGCAGAACATAACTGTGACACCCCGCCTCCTCCTCTCTTTCCACTTCTTGGGACTACAGCCTCATAGACCAGTCTCGGCACTTTTATGTGTACACTGTGATATGGCTCATGCATACATACAAGTATGTATTTTATATAAATCTCATAAAGGGAAGAATAAATTATTTGATCCGTTCCCATAATGAGCCTTTTTATTAATTTAAGAATCAATATCTAATACACCAATAAGTCTGATCATTTACCAGAAGAAAGGATGTAAAGGCAGTACTATAATTACTGACCAAAATAACAGAGTTAACTAGAAAGAGATAAATCATCTTAGTTACCAGGACAACTTAAAAAAGCAGGGTAGGGCAGGCAACAAAGGCCTCGCACTTTTACAAATCATCAAGAATACAGACACCAGGATTTTTCGCAGGTTTAGCTAAATAAAATGGAAAGTGCTTTTTCATAGGACAGTATATTTTTTTCAACGTTAGTGCTTTTCACCCAGATAAAGATTTAACAGAGAATTCTCACGGTAAAAATTTAATACTGTATTGTTGACTTAGACCACCACCAAAAGTCAATACTGCAACTTAGTGACATGTTCCCAGGGCACAAGACAAGCAGCAGCAACCTCCCTTTTCCTCACCCGCTGCTCTCCCTCACCTTCCTCCCACCCCGTTGTCCCTGGGAACTCTTCAAATGTCCAGGAAACCTGGGTTTTCTAAGGTGCTTAAGAGAGCACACAGTTGGACTGAACAATACCCACACTTCCAACAGAACACCATATAGTCAGCCAAACCACCTTACCCTGTAAAACATAGATGTTATCCTTATATTCCACAGCACTGTGAAACTCCATTGCTACTGGCATTGGACAGACAGCTGTCCAACAGTTCTCTCGGCTGTCATAACACTCCACAGACTTGAGTGAGTTTCGCCCATCTCCTTCATAAACACGACCACCTATTGCATACAGTTTACCACAGCAATGAACCAATTTGCAGCCTATTCTGGCTCGCAACAAAGGAGCTTTTGGAATCCACCTATTGCCAGAGTGATCATACATCCAAAAATCACTCTCGGCTCTGTGGTCAATGGAGACCTCGCTGCTGCTTGGTCTGTAACCACCCGCAATATAAATATCATTATCAGGAGATACAAGAATTCCAACCTCCCTCAAGTCATTGGGTGGCTTGCATAGTTTAAACACTCTCCCTGTGACCGAATCTAAACAAGGCACTGTTTGCTTCTTTCCTGAGTGTTTGTGGGCAGCATCAAAGCATATGATCATTTCAGAAGCGGTCATTCCAAGCCGTTGTGTATAGCCATTGGCACTATGTTGTCCCTTTTGTACACAGCTTTTGGCCATAGCCTGTGCAAACATGGGAGGGATTTTCTCTAAAAATGTCTCTTCCAACAGAGGCATCCGGATGCATTTGGCAAATATTTCTGGAAGGTGCACTTCTCTCTTATTTTGTTCATGCTCAAACCACCTTATAATGCTGTCATAAACATGTTCTTCTTTGTCTACATTTAAATCATCACTGTCGAGTATACTTATCAGTTGGTCTTTTCTCAACTGCAGAAATTCTTGCTCTTTGGTGACACTCAGAAACTTTTTACGAATGTAGTCTTGTGATCTGTCTTTGAGTTCCTGATGACCATAGTGATCAGCAAAGATAAACACCCCAATGGAGTTCTGTGGGTCCAAATGACTGATCATATATTTAGCACACTGGTCTTGTATGGAAGGGATCTGGAAGATACTAGCTGCAGTGAACAAAGCTTGAACGTTGGCCTCTGTCAGCATTACTCTGGAGGTATATGCATAGTTCAATACTAAATGCATTGACTCTGCTTCGACACCAACTATACGAACTTCTTTCTGGGTACTCTCTGTAAGGCCGCTAGTGAACATAGATCTACAAAAGAAAAATATTTAGCAGTTTTTGTAATTACCTTCTAACTACACATATAAGAAATGAAATTATATTGTACAGCTCATCGTAATGCGTTTGCCCTTATATAAGCACACATACATTTATCACTGATGTTACACTGTCCTGTTTGGGTACCTATATTTAAGATGAGTTCTAGACTTACTGAAACAAAAGTGGCAAGCTGGAATTTCTTGCTTAATTATCTCACTAACCCCCATATTAAAATTTACTCAGTTTACAAGCAAAGCTCTTGACATATCCAAGTCTTTGCACTCAACTTTCAACATGTTATTTCACATGCATATTCCAGCGTGCTAGAATATTTAACTTCAAAAAGAATCAAGTAGTTTAACTCTGCTGTTACTGTATCCAAGATACTCTCAATATTGGAGGTACTTTTGTTGGTTTGTTTCGGGTTTTTCTTAAAAATGTGACATTTTCTCCAGTGAAACTCTCCTTTGGTAAAGAGACCCTGATAATACATTGACATGAAGAGAACAATAATCTTTACATACTAGGTGCACTATATTATCAATAGTTACCATAAAATATTAGTATAGGTGTAATTTTCTTAATTTTCATTTAACAAAAGTAAATTATGGTTCTGCTTTTGATCACCACTAGAACAATTGACTATTGTACCTGAAATAAGGACTGATTGCAGCAAGAACATTCCTATGACAGGAGAATGTTTTCCCATGATCCACTTCCACTACGATATCTGTCAGTTGTCCTTCATCATACATGGTTTTAAGCTGTTGAAGAATACTACAAGCATGGAAGGGGTCCATTCCACTGCTGACTGTGTTTGAAGAAGGAATTCCGTTCAGTGTTTGCGAAAACTTACTTGGTTCTACAAAGCAAAATTGAAACCATTTAACAAAAAACAAACCACCTACCCCACAAAAAACCACACACAAACAATATTTACCATCAATTAATATGTCATGATTCCTCACTGTCACCATCCATCAACACCAAGTTTAACATTTTCAAAGGTCAGTAAAGATATAAAGACAGTTTAATTTTTTTTCTTTTTCCCAATGTATATGTAGGTTACTGTTAACCTGTAAAATTATATCCATTATTATTAAGAAAAAAATAATATTGTTTATATTTATTATATAAGTAAATATTAGTATATATTTATTATATATCATTGTGGAGGGAGGAATTCAAGTCAAGAATCTCAATGCTTACTCACTTATAAAACGGGAAAAACAAAGAATGCAGAAGAATAAAATAAGCTCCCAACAACCTACATCACCATTACGCAAGTCTGTACGTATGTACTTCAACTTTACACTGAAACAGGAACTGGCTACTAAATTACACAAGTGATGGTTAATAGCATATACTCATGAAGAAACAGCCCTGCCAGTATGTTGGGCAACAAACTTAAACTCACATAATTTGTATTAAAGGTTCCATGGTTTTCTCTACAAATAAAAATACAATTACCATTTAAAATTACTCAGGTATGAAGGAGCTCGCATATCACTGTGAAAAGATATGAAGTGGAACATATGCTTCTAAGTAACATGTGATATGCCTAATGAAGTAAATCCCAAAGTGAAAATTGTGAAATATCTCAAGCACAAAAATCCATTTCGTAATAGCAACAAAATTTTTACCCAACAACAACAAAGGAGAGCTCAAAAGAAAAACATTAGGTGGCAAGAGCTGCAGATCAGGTAAAGCTGCTGACTGCAACAGAGAATGCTTCCAACAAATTTTGGGCAACACAAAGGGGCAAAGAGGACAGCAAACAACAATGTTGATGATGAATAGGAGATTTAAATTCTAACTCGTGGTGATATACAGCAGTTACAATTTCTCTTACTCAGAATTCAGACACAGCTTTGAGCACAGTCACAATTAAATCAGTAGGGATCTGCTGCTAGGCACACATTTCCCATGGCAGGCTTGGGGCCAAATATTGTCAGTGTCTCTTTGAAGTACTGTTATGAAAAGTCTTCAAAATACTTTTTTTTTTTTTTTCCAAATACAATAGTAAATACTTAAAGGTAAGATCTACAACAGGGGAGTCTAATTTATCACAATAACTGAGCTCCAACATTCAAAACTAAGGAGTCATTAGAGAAGGTGGGAATTTGTATTTGAACTTGTATAGAAACAATGTTAATCACTAGTGAGCAAATTCCAAGTAAATATTTTGCTAGATCAGTTCCAAGGCTTCCTACCTAGCAAAGCTTTGATATACAAGAAAACTTTGATGTAGCTACCATTGAGGAAGAGTTTCATTCACTTTCTAACAGTGAAAAAGATGCAAAATAGTTTTTCTCTGACCCTGCCAGTCACCCAGGTAATAAACACATGTGATCAAGGCAGCTTCCAGTGCTGGAATAAATATAATAAGTATTCCATTTTTTTCTATTTAATCCTTGATACTACCCACATCACAGTTTTCACCCCATAAAACCTTGCCAGTCACTTTTATCACCTTAATTTTCTCCCTCCTGCTCCAAGAATCTTTCTCCTCTATTAATATTCCTCTCACTCGCACCTCAAAATTTTAACTCGGTTCCTCCCAGACCTCACCCCAAAATACTCGCCACACTAACTTCTCAGGCACCCCTCCTTTCTTCATTCCCCCCATGTTTACCTTCATAGAAGCCTTTCATCGCGGACTGCCCCTCTCCTCCCTCTCGACTCCACCACCCTCACACAGTCCACAGTGTGGGGGTGCCCCTCACAGGATACCCTCCCTCCACCCTAACAAAGCACAGCACCCTCCTTCAAAAAGCGCACCTCCCCTCACACGGTGCTGCTCTCTCCCCTCACCTCACACCCCTGACCCCATCCCCCACAGGCACCCTCCTCCGCTATCACCCTCCCCACGCAAAATCGACCCCCCACACACCGCAGGTCCCTTATCCAAGCTCCCCTGCGCGCCACCCCCAAGCCTCCTAGGACCCCTGCCCCCCTCACAGCCACCCCTCAACCCAGGGGGACCCCAAGCACCGCCCCCCCCCCCCCCCCCCCCCGCCCCGTGCTCCCCACAGACATCCCCCACGGCGCACCCGACACCCTTCAGCAGAGAGGCCCCGGCATCCCCCCCACAGAGACACCCCTCAACACCCAGGTCCCAACACCCTTCAACCAGGGACCCCTCCCCGGGCGCCCCACCCCACAGGCCGCTCCCCCGCTTCAGCCCATTCCCCTGCCCCGCTGAGCCCGGCCGCACCGACCTCCTAACGCTGCCATTCTCGGGGCCCCGCTCCGGCAGCCGGAGAGGAGGGGGGAAAGGGGGAGGGGGGGAAGGGAAGGGGGGGGAGCCGGCCCGAAAGGAAATGTCACCGGCGCCGCTTCCCCTGCGCCGCTCCCTCTCCGCGGCCCGCTTACTCCCGCGGAAGCCAACCCCGCTCCTGGCACCCCCCAACCTGAGCCGCGCGGATTGGCCGCCTCCCCCGCCGCCTGCCGGGAAATGTAGTGCGGCGCCCCGCCCCTGCCGCGCGGGGCGTGCTGGGAGTTGTAGTTCCTGCGGGAACGGGCTGCCTGGGAGTTGTAGTTTTCGCGGGGGGGAGGGGGGGGGCGGGGGGAGGGGCGGAAAAGGGTCTCGCGTAGCAACAAGGAGGCGGGTGCTTGAGGGCGGAGCGGCCATTTTGGGGCCCCGCGGGCAGCCTTTATCACCAGAGCGCTCCCATCTCCAGGGGCACCCCCGCAGAAATGGCCTTGCCGCATAAATAATCAACCCCCGCCCTCCTCAGTTCCTGTTTTATCAGGCCTTGCATTGCCTTCCTCCCGTCCACGCTGACCTGCGCCTCCCGAGGCAAACCCTCCTGAAGGAGAGCAGGGACGTCACCCAGAAGGTGACAGGCCGGGCAGAGCGGCCACCGTGGTTACTGCTGGAAAGCAAGCAGAAAAGGGAGAAGGAAAATGCAAGTTACCATCCTAACTCCACAAGGATGTGGGCAGGGGCAGAGCAGCATCTGGATGCAAGACCCAGAGCTGTGCAAGGCTGAACTGACCTTTAATGAAAAACGTTTAATCAACTGGTTAGTCTGAAAGCTCATCACGCCAGGAGTCTCTCATATTTTTCCAGTGTTTGTACCCCCCTCAGTACACTGTCCAGCTGGATCAGCCATACCAGCCCTACATAGAGAGCAGCCGAATGACTCCAGCAGACAAGCAATCATTTTGTTGCCAATGACCTTTAATATCACAAAGCACGTTTCTCTCACCATCGCAGAGATCAAGGGGCTGATGGTCACCAGCTTTTCCAGTTTTCTGTAGCAACTCGCCACTGGCTTCATTCTTGGTAACTGAGTCATTATCAGAAGTTTGCTGTAGAAGAGGTTTTTCTCTTTGCTTCTTTGTGAAACGCAATTAATGAAGAATTAACAAATAATGGAAGCATTACAAAGTCCAGTATATTATTCTGGTTTTAGTCAAAATAGGTTTCATACAGTTTTGCAGCTTTTAGCTGGGAAGTTTTGTTAAGAAAAACATGCAAACAAAACCAATTTAAATAATATTTTTAAAATACCTTTCCCTTTAACTCTCAGAAATAGTAGCATGGATACATTACCAGTGCTCAAAAGCAGATGAATTTAAAGGCAAGAATAGTACCCCTTGCTGTCATCTGACTGCTGCTTACATGGTTTTGCTTTCACTTGCAAGGCATAGCTTTTCCCTAGTTTAGCAATTATCAGTGGTGTCCAGGCTGCTGTCAATAATAATGCTGCACAACACAGGAACGATAGAGACTCTGATGAAGGAGGTGTAAAAGAAAATAGAACTTCACATCTGCAAATCGATTCTGCAGTTTTCCAATTTCCCCATTCAGCAATGGCACGGCCTGTGAAATTGTCCCTAGAGATATAAAATGAAGGGAAGGAGAACACCTCCACTCTTAGATATTAGCAAATGACATTGCCTGATACAGTTCATTTCCTTTGGTGTGGACACTTAGGCCATGCTGGATTAGTGTTCAAAATGCAGAAGCGAAATGGATAATGTTTTTTAATACAGATACTGCATAGAACATATACTTTGGAGCACAAGCTTTTGTTGAAATAGGTTACCTTTGTGAGGGTCTTGGTGAAGCAAATAAATTGTTGTATGAACAGGTTTAAACATTCTTTAAGAGGCCTTGATATCAGCACTTTCTCTTAGTCAGAAGTCTTTCTCAAGTGTAATACACCATTACTCACTTCCTTCACTGGAAACCTTCGTTAGCCCTCCCTAGCATTCAGAAGATTTAGCACAATGTAGCACTCCCATGGAAGTCCAGGGATGTGGCTTTTTCACCCAGCTCTGCATATTATATTATTTTCTGGGTCTCCAGGGTGCAAAATGAGAAGCATGTTGCCTGTGCAAGTTGCTCTGAAATCTGTGGCAGTCACCTAGCATGTTAAAGCTAGGTACTACAAATGACATTTGCATTACATACAAATATTAGTTCTTTCAGAAATTACAAGATACTTAATGAGTTCTAGCTCCCTTCTGCTGCATTCTTTTATTTCTCTTTTCTGTCATTGTTTTGCCAGGGAAGTGATGCAGTATTTGAGCATAGAATTAGAAAACTGGGTTCTTGGCTTGGTGCTAACACTAATTTACTGCATGCTGTTGATCAAATAATTTGATTTCATGGATTTTGGCTTCCCAGGAGACAATGGGGAGCTGTGAAGCCCTTAGAGATATTTTGATGTAAATCCTTTCATCAATGCTATAATAATTTTTGGTAGGGTGGCTGTGGTGGTTTTTTTCATTTCTTCTGGTCAGAAATGTACTGAAACTGATGATACCATTTTAAGATTTTACAAGAATCCAAAATGTCCTGGTTATTGAGGGACTGGGATGCTTTCACTTATGCTTTAATTTCGTACCTAATTTAACATTCCTGCAGATACAGCTTGAAAACATACAGCTGAAAATACTTGGTGGAGAAAGTGTTTTTTTTCCATTTGATATGCCAAAGGTTCAAAAATAAAAATGAAATAATACCAACTGAGAAGGAACACAGAGTCCATGTCTGTCTTTTATAAGTGATTAGAAACATTGCCCCCCTTATGAACTCCAAACTGGCACTGCTTGTTCTGGGACTCTTGCCTTCGAAATAAAGAATGTCTTTGTCATGAGCCCAAGCAAGAAAAGAGGAGAAGGAAAAAGTTTCAGGAGAAAATTAACAATATACACACTTTTTCAGATATTTGAGAATTTAGAAGATATCAGGAAAAAAAGTTTAAATAAACAATTCAGTTATTGAAAACAACTTGATTAGAAAACTGTGGTTCGTCTATCTTCAATGTAGGGACAAAGAGAGCATATCTTTGCCAAATTGTTGGTTTGGGTCATCTGGTAGGGAACTGCCCAAACCATCCCCAGTGCTCCTGCTACACAAGAGATGATGCACAGAGCACTTCTGGAGGATCTAGATCTTGCTACACAATGTTAGGTAATACTTTTCATGATTTTCTCTGCCAGCAAAATGAAGATAATAAATGCAACTGGACCAAAATTTAAAGAAAAATATGAATAGGGGTTTATTCAGGCAGCTTTAAAGGGGAACAATTTTTAATCTACATGAATATTTCCATTATAATTTTTTATATTGTGTTTAGTTTAAAATTCTAGGAAGAAGTCACTGCAGTCTCTTTTCCTTTTTTTCTTGGCCCTTCCCTGTATGATGTTTTTTCACTGAAAAGTGGAGGGCATCGTGAAAGGAAGGGCCAACCTACCCCCACACACTCCATACAGTCCAAACAAAGGAAAGTAAGGTTTGCAGGAGCGTGACAAGACTTTTTAGTTTTTCACGGCAACATTCTGAATGGTCACTTTTTTCATTAATCTCTTGAGTTAAATAAAAGAAAAAGCATTACTTTCCAGCAAAATTAACTATAAAATTGAAATACAGTACTAGTAAAAAAATATTAATATTACTTGCTATCTCCAAAATATGTCCCAATTACTAATATTTACAATTCTTCAGTTATTTGTACATATTAATTCATACTGTGAATCTGTGAGAAGTAATACAGCTGATACAATTGTACTCTGAAAACCCCTCATATTTTAATTGGAAAAATCTTGATATTCACTGTGGAACAATCTAACCTTGAAAAACAATCTTTTACCAGTTTGTCTTTAATGCATAAAACACTGCTCATTTTCTTCAATTCTGTCACCAAGGGGCACATTAATTTAGTTGCACAATAATTTAATACATTGATACATTGATTGAAGCAGAGAGGTTTTTGTTTAGCAGTTTCAAGAAATCACGCATTTCTTGCAGAATCTTTAAAAAGACAGTTCTTGCTGCAGTTTAAGTAGGTGGAATTGCAGATTGTTAGGGAAAGTTGCCCTTCAAAGTCGATCGATCCTGCTATACTGAGCACAGTGGGCATTACATCAGAAGAGAGGGAAGGCTGGCAGGGGGCAATTAATGGGGCAGATATTGGAGTGCCTTTTCTGATTACCCCATACCGTACAGTGGATTTGGCCTTGCTGAGACGGCTGGTAGAAACAAGAACCCTGATGAGATATGGCTCTGCTAATGTCAAGAAGTGCCACTTCCTAGCAGCAGGGGCAACTTTATTGAAACCATCTGTTGTTTTGGAAGACACATGTGCGCACACGCACACACACTTCCTCTTCCCAAAGTGTTTAACCTTTGTCTTAATGCTGAATGAAGTCGCACAGCTAATCCTTCTTTAATCTCAGAAGGACAGGCTCTACTGTTTTCAGCAAGTCCCAGCAGCTACTGAAAATCTGGGTGACTGGCATGGTTTAGGTGATGTGACAGTGATGTTTTCTGCAGCAGTCACTTCGGAACTAAATACCCATTCATCCACAGTCAACATAAAGTTTTGGAAGAGCAGTCTGCAATTACTAGGAGCCTCACAGAGAAGGCTTGGGTTCCTGCCTAGAGATGGGACATCTGTACTCTGCTAGATCTGCTCTACACAGGGGACAGAAAAAGGAGATTCATTGAGTTTGGTCACGGTGAAACCTCATTTTTCAGCAGGTGTAACCCAACAGCGATCTCAAAGGAAATGGCACTGTTTGGGTTACAGCAGACTCGGAGTATGAGTCCTGTTCCAATTTCTCAAGTCTCTAATCATATTTTTATGATGATCCCTCCTTAAGATGCCAGGACCCTTAAGCTTCTCGTGGCTGTGTGACAGAGGTGTGCATCAGAGCCCCGGTTGCCAACAGAAAATGTGGCACTACCAGAGAATTCACTGAGACCGAATTAACTCTAGCCTCTTTGCAGGTAAAGTATTTCTGTTGGTATTTCATGCACATCTGTGCATGTTTAATTTCTTATTTCTAAAAGCTGTGTTTAAAAGCACCACTTAAAAAATAACTGGCTTGCCAGTTATTACTGCGTATTATATATTATATTACTGCATATCAGACCTGGAGTCTCTGAATTCCCTCTTGCCAGCAAACACGATCCCCCAGGCTTCTTGGCCACTCTGTAAACAAACCACACAGCAAGGGGAAATATGCCCCATCCAGAGCAGGAAGAGGTGTGTTTCCAACCCTGTCTCCTCAACAGGATTTCAGCAAGTAGCTTATTCTCATCTCTAAACCCTTCTGACTACGTCCTCTCTACTTCCAGAATGTCCAGACCAAACAGCCCCCTGCAATGGTGGAAGAGGCAACAACAGAGAAGAACAATGATTTCTTGCTGCTCCATCTTTCCTCCATCCATTTTTACCTCCATCCACCTACATGTGTGTATTGTTAAAACTCTGCAGCTTGCATAGAAAAACCCATAAAGACTTCCAAAGAAATAGGTCACTGATGACCTGGCCAGCCCCAGCAATTAAGAGCTGGGACTGCGATGCACTTATGTAGATGTAAACTGATCCAGCCACTAGTGAGAATGTGATTCAACTGCAGGAAAGGTCCAGGCACTTCGCAAAGAGCACAGATGTCTAGAAAAAGGGAAGAGCAAAACATAAAGCACCTCTTCTGCCTGGAACAAGCTGAGAAGGTTAAGAGCAAACTAGTTTTCCTTTTTTAACTGGGGGCGCTGGCATAGCTGCAACCATATTAGTTTCTTTTTAGAGAGAATACAGTAAACTTGAATCACTCAACACCATCCTATGTCAGCAGACCATTCTGAAGTCATTACATAGAGCTGCTGTATTTTTCATTTTTTTCTCTCTTCAGTAACCTTATTTTTTGTGTTTTAAAGAACCTGAATATGGAAAAGACAGTCCCTGGAGCTGCAACAGGAGGGAGAGTCTCTCTCCCCTTCAAAATTTAAGCCTGAAGAACACTGGAAACTTAACACACTGGAGTTATTTTCATAACTCAGAAGGCCTGTTACTTAAAAAAAAAAAAAAAAAAAAGTGTCTCAGACATCTTTTTTGAGCTATTTTTGAGTCAATATTATCTGACAACAGGATGGGGCAGTGTGGTGTTACAGACGTATTCACTGAATGCAGAAAGGTAACAAGCATAAACAATATTAACATCCTTGAAAGGGTAATGGATAGTGTGAATAGTTTTATAAGTGCCCCCGTATTTGCTTTTTTGTATAGAGGAAAGCCCAACGTGTCAGCTTTCGTAAGGAAATTAGTTTAATACATGGTACTGGGTTCTTTAAGTAATGGGCTGTGATACAGATGTCTCTTTAGCTACCCGTATTTACTCGACCCGTCCAAATTCAACTGCATAATTCTATGGATTCAGTTTGAAATTTCTGACTGTTTATAAAAACTTCAGGTTACATATTTCTGGGTAGTGGCAATTTTTATTTTCTGTTTGTGCCTTTAGATCTTTTTCTCAGTGTAGCCAGTAGCTTTAGTATTGAATGGAGGGACATGACACTGAGGTCCAGGGAGAATGCCTAGTCTGTTATGGATTGTAAAAGTGTATTTAATGGTTATGTATTAAAAAGAATAAAAGGTTATTTCCTCTAAAACTTCTGTGCAACAGAATAAATCAGGTAACTGGAAGTCAGACAATGGGTGGATTCCTAGAAATTGTTTGCGAATATTGTGTTAGAGTATACAAAAAGAAAGATGACTGGAATCTAAATTCTGGAATCTAAAACAGTAAGAGGGACAACAGGGTTTTCCCCCATTTGACCCCCACACTCCCCCAAATAAGGTCATACAGGTTTTGCTCATTAATTCTTTTGCCAAACAAGACTATGTCTAACTGCAGGCACTCAGCTTTAACCTGGCCCAAGGAGACACTAGCAACAGTAAAGCTGCAGCAATTCCAACTGTAATACAGACCAGCCACCCGATTTAGGCTCCAGCAGCTTCAAGGATGAAGCTGCGCTTGGGTCCCTGGGCTAGGTCAAATTGTAGCTAGCTGACCGTCCCCACACACCCTGTCATTGCACCTCTGAAGCAGAGGAACCCGTCTAAACCGAATTCTTTGCAGTATCTTCATTTCTCCTCTAAGAGTCTGTCTTGATGGTATATGGGAAATAATTGACAGTTTAAAAGGCCATTTTGAGAACTGCCTTTTTCAGAATTCTGACACATGGTACAACTTTAAAGCCTGGAACTGTGTTTCTTATACAACAGGGCTTGAACTCTCTCTGAGCAGACCACTTTCACATCCTCTTGGATGGAACACTTTCACATCCTCTAAGCTCACGTATTTCACAGTAATAAGCTGTGGGATTTAACTGTGCAGAGACAATATGCCTGCTCTTTAACCTAGTAGAATAAAGAAGAGCTTTCCAAGCAAAAATAGTGAAGATATGATGGTTCATATGCTTGGAGCTAACAGGGCATTCACTTTTTTGCTATTGGGTGGGAAGGGTTTCCAAGATTTCAAGTCTGACCATTTAGGAATTACACTGAATATCACTATCTTGACTGTTGAACTTTCCTAGGCCTATTTGATGAATAACTAATAAACTGACATATAAATAAAAGTAGAGGTTCATATATAGATACTTGTATAATCCTGCCATAACGTCCGTTCATATTTAAACTTAATTCTTTTGGTCTATTACACAAATTTAAGAACAACTACCGAAGGCCACATTAGAGTCAAAACCCAGGATTCTTATTTGTTGGGTTCAGGATGGGACCATGCTGTGCTGAAACACAGGAACTGCCAGATGTTGTGTCCCCCCAGGCCCTTGTTCTGCATTTAACACTCACTTGAGCTTCACATAACCATTTCTGTTTAAACCATATGAGTTTTTGCACTTGGCCCTCCTTAGGAAAAAGGTAAGAAACAAATGAGACATCTACAATTGGAATTAGCTACATTCTGAACATACTGTGACCAGTTTTGATTACAAAGGCATCATATGGTAAAAAACACTTGCAAAATCCATCGAGTAAAGAAAGGAACTGCAAGGTCTGGCAAGAGATGGCACAGCTCGTGAGCAAAGATGAGAGTCTGCTGCATGAGGGAATGGGAAGATCTGCCTTTGAGGCCACATCTCAAAAGACTACACATACAGATTTTTTAAAGTAGCCCATTGGGGCTAGGTCAGATGCTCAGCTGAAGTCTAACCCCCTTAATTGAGACTCCAATGCCTTTGGGTTTGTTCTGTGGATAAGTGTTATTACATTAAGAACTTCTTTGCATATCACATGTCAACCAGAGCACAGAAGCTCCATACAGCAGCCTTTCCCTGCCTCAGTCCAGGACAGGACATTCAGCACACGCATGGCAAAAAGACCTAAGGGCCTGATTCACTTTTTTCCCCACCCTTTGCATGCACTTACCATAAACAAAGTGTCTGTGGTCTGAGTCACATACAGTTCCCATAGGAAATCTGAGACAGCCACACTGGACCTCAGGGAAGCACTCATCCTGGAGGATCCATCACTACTACATCTGCACTTTTTAAAAAGTCTGAATGTGCCTCCAAAACTAAACTTGCTGATCACCCAGAAAGCAAACCTACAACATACGTGACTGCAGATACAGCTGGGCCAGCTAAGGCCCCGCGTGCCAGTGAGCTCCTTGTGTGATCTTCAGGTCAGCGGTAGCAACACCGCATCAGCCTCACCAGTCCCTCCCAAGACCTGGTTTTTGGAGGTGTTCATGCACCTGCTGGGAAATGGCCCGTGTGTTGGGTTGGTGGGTGTGGGGGGGGGTATTGGTAGCAGGGGAGGGGGCTACAGCAGGGGCCCCCTGCGAGAAGTTTCTCGAAGCTCCTCTGGCTCCAAGTCCTGCCTCCAGCCTAGGCCAAGCCAGTTAGCAATGGTAGCCAAGCCTCTGTCATAACATATTTAAGAAGGGGAACCTGGAAGGAGGAGTTAGAGTTGTGAGGAGGAGTTGTGAAGGAGACACCTCTGCAAACTGAGGTGAGTGGAAGAAAGGAGGAGGAAAGCGAGCAGGTGTCCTGGAGAAGACACTCCCCATCAGCTCGTGGTGAGAAGGCAGGCTGTGCCCTTGCAGCCCATGGAGGTCCATGGTGGAACAGATACCCACCCGCAGTCCATGGAGGACCCCACGCCGGAGCAGGTGACTATACTCAAAGGAGGTTGGGACCCTGTGGGAAGAAGCTCCCATAGTTGCAGTTCAGAACTTGGAAGATTGCAGCACGCGGGAGGGACCCGTGCTGCGGCATCTCAGGAAGAGCTGCATCCTGTGGAAAGGACTCCTGTTGGAGAAAGTTTGTGGAGGACTGTCTCCCATGAGAGGGACCCCATGCTGGGGCAGGGGAAGAATGCGAGGAGTCCTCCCTTTGAGGAGGAAAACCTCCACGTCTGTGAAGACCTCCACATCCTTCTTTAGTCTCACACTAAATCTAAAATGCAGCACTGTACCAGTTACTAGGAAGAAAATTAATGCCATCACAGCCAAAATCAGTACAGTGTCCACCCCTTATTCTGTACCATTTACATCATGCCCAGGTCCCACACTTTCCAATACATCCCAGTTAATAACCATCACTTTTCCCATCATTTGATAGATATGTGTAACTTCATGAACTTGAGATTTGTCATGCTTGCTTGTCATAGGTGTAGAGAACACTCAGAGCTCAGTTCTTTCCCTAACCATAGCAGTAGTATAAATGCTAAAAGGGAAAGTAATTTTAATGCCATTTTCTTCTTGCTGAAACTGTTCTCATTCCTATCATGCGCTGTGCAGGCAAGATCTCAGGGTAGTCACTCTTATTCACCGTTCTTTTTCCATTTCAAATGAGGGGAAATTAAAATTTTCCTCTATTTGCCAAAGAAAATAGCAAGTGCGCTTTGGGGACCTGGTTAGACAATTAAGTACCATTTTTAGCAGCTAGCATATCTGCTCATTTCAGCTAAAAGATTCAAATCTTTATAAATAAGGATTTTATAAATTCAGATCCAATAAAGATTCATCTTTTTATCATTAAAAAAATTTAAACCTAGTTCTATCATAGTCAATATAAATGTCCCTTTGAGGCAAAGGGAGTGCTGGGAGAAAATCTACTGTGAGCCAGTCACTTCTCCACAGAGTAGTGGAGATGAAGCTTGGTGGAAGAACTTAATTCTTTCTGTGACAGAACTATCAACAGTTGGGAAAGCAAAATTGTGTATTTGTTGAGGCTGGCTCCTATCTGCTAATGGAAATAGTTTTCCATAACTTCCTGAATTTATATGCAGACTATTGATCCTGGCATTACAGCTTTCCTGCCAAGAGTAATGAACCAGAACATGCACACATTAAATATACATTATTTAGACATATATGTAATGCACTATGTATTGTACACTTCGTTTCAAATATATAGGCCTGGCATCCAACTAAACAGACGTAGACCTGGAATTAGATCCAACACACATGCTTAAGTGTAGGGCATCTGTTTCTTTTAATATATTAAAAGCCTTACCTTTCAGGTAGAGGCCAGGCTTAGCTCCCTGTCTCATTGTTCTCCTCATCTAAAGCTGAAACGTGGGATTAGTTCCACACTCTGAATTCAATGCGTAGCTAAACTTACCTGATGTGACTTGAGGACAGCTACTCAGCAGGGAGGTTTGAAACCTAATAGTGGAACAGGAACAGAGAAACTCCCCAGCAACTACAGTGCACCAGCGTGTGAAAGCTGGAGCTGTCATTTCAACTGCATGTCAATGTGGGAGCTGCGGACTGGCTCTTGGCAACACGGTAGAATGAGCTGCAGTTCCAGGAGAAGAGGCTCGAACAGTATCAATAAAGGAAGGAAGAGAAACTCAGTGCCAGCATTTTGGAAAATTAGCTTGATTGGGAAGTTTGCATTGCAAAGTTTGGGATTTAACACAGCAGTCTCTTTCAAAATCTACTTGGTTTTCCAAAAGCACCCTGGTTTTGTTTCTTAAATGTTAAGGCATAGAAAGGAAAATAAAGGAAGCAGCAATGGCAAAAGTGAGATAGACCAACTCTAAGTGCTACAGGAAAGTGTGAATGTCACACCACAGTGCTCCACGCTCAAACAGCTGTGGCCTTGTACTGACTTCTGTCACCTCGTCCACTGCCAGACCTCACCTGGTCTGTCAGAGGAAGATTCAGAGTGAAAGAAAGAGCATGGAAAACACAGGAAAAACACAGAACAGTGGAGAGCAGATATGTCTTGCAGAGGCGGGGAATTTCTTTCCTACAGCAGTGATCTCACTCCAATCTCTCCTTCACCAAATATGCCTGTAAAGCTCTCTGTGCACATCAACATTTCTCTGTTAAATCTCTGAGCAAGACAACCCAAACATACTCCCCTACGGTGATAACAACGCTCTTGCCAGTAGGACTTGGCTGCCCTTGCATGCCAATGTTTTTAGTTTACTCAGACACCAAGGGCTGGTGTGGATCCACAGGCAGCTGTGTCACTGATTTAGTGACCTCTTGGTCAGAAGGAGCTACCAGCCAAGGTGACAGGCTGGTTTCAGTGTGCTGCCTCCTGTTGTCACCCCATTGGCTAGTGGTATTGCAGACCCCTTGTCTTACCTCTGTTGTCCTCTTTCCCCGAGATATACAGGATGGATGCTTGATGGGATTGCCAATTCAACTTTTCACTTTTTTAAAAAAACAAAACAAAACAAAACAAAAAAACCTCCAAGCACTACTCTGCATGACCACAAGATGGAAGCAAAGAAAATATACCCCCCAGCCCTGCATTTGCCAAGGTTGGCATTCCTTCTCAGTTTGCTCCGAGCCAGACTTCTGGCTTTTACCTCCATCCTGTTGATTTTGAGGCCAAGTATTTCTGAACTGCAGCTGTGCAACTTAGTGTCACTTCAGAACCCTAAAAGAGCTTTGCTGTTTTACACCAGTGGAGCGTCCTTACTTGAAGACAAAGCTCAGGACTGCTCCAGCATGTAATGAATGCAGTCCAGTTTCCAAACAACAATATTAATTTCAAGGCCAGGATCTTTCAAACTCCCTGTGCTGCCACACATTACCTGCCAAACCTTCCCACACTTGTGGACTGGAACAATACCAGAAGAGTTGATTAGAGTCAGTCAGCAAATAACATGGGTGAAAACAAATTAGGTAGTGGAAAGACCCTTGAGAAATTAGGAAAAAAGCTCTATAGCCTTTCAACTTATTCATGATTTACTAGAAAGTTGTATAATGTAGCAGGCCTAAGAGCTAGCTAAAATGCTTCTAAGGCCAAAATATCACAATTTGAATAGCTAAGTTGTGTACTGAAAGCCTGGGGAAGTGTTTAAGCTAAAAACAAAACCAACACTCTTCCTTTCCCCCACCCCAAACCTTTGATTAAAAAAGCAACAAAAATGCTAATCTTCCGTGGTTACGCAGAGAGGCTTAAAAAGTGGCTGACAAGCCACATGAATTATTCAGGGACAAGGTTACTGCTATTCTACAGACATTGCTCCAGAATGCAAGCACAAAGCCACACAAGCACAGTAATTTCTATGAGTGTTACAGTGATAAAATAGTTTCAAATAACCACTGTTAATTGCATTGACATGATACAGTCTTTCTGGATCGTTAAGGATCCATAACAGACTCACTAAAAATGGAGGGTCTGATCCCAATCTAAATTGTACAGGTTTTATATATTACACCAACTCCAGTGGAACAAGTCTTACTTTATGTTGAATAGGTGTGGTCAGAAGCAGCCCCATTCTTCAATTTGATATTGGGCAAGCATCTAGGAGGGTTGAAGATCAATAATCAGATGAATCATTTAGATTTCCCATGCTCATCATCATCCCCATCTTCCCTCAATCCAGAAGAAACTTTGTCTCCATGCAGGCTGAAGTCATATGTGTGTGTGTGTGTGTGTGTGTGTGTGTGTGTGTGTGCATAGACATATTTCTTTAGCCAAAAAAGGGAAGGAGGAACAAGCAGGCCTGTTTTAGAGCTGAATGACCAGCGCAATTGCCCAGATCTCAGCCCACAGAAGAGAACCTTTGTGTTAAACTCACTACATGTGTTTGGGAGGAGACACGGCATTAGCAGCCTCCACAAACCTGCTTTTGATCCCGCTTCCAACCTAGGTGCCTTGGAATCTGGCTGAGAGGCATTGGGATGCTTTTGGCTCCACTATCTTTGCCACTCATCTGCAGGTCCCCTGCTGTCATTTTTTAAACCCTTCAGCTTGCTGGACTCACTGAGGAAACAAGCTATAGCCTTATTGGGGAAATCAGGATAATGGACTCATTAATAAGATTTTTTAAGGTGACTGCATATGACCCAGCCTCTCTGAAGCACAAAGTAGAGAGCAGGGTGGCAAGTCCCTAAAATTACCTCTGACTAAGTACCTACAGAAACAGGGCCACACAGAACTTTATCAGCCTGGGTCCATGCTGATAGAAATCAGCACCCTCAGAAACAACCACAGAGATTTTAGTACATATTGGTAGCTCTGCAAGGGACTTACTGGCTTTTGCCACAACACATAAGCCAGTCCTAGGATTTGCCTTGACATTGCAATCCACATACTGCTGCAGTGCTTGCAGTCTTAGGCCCAGAAAGCCCCTTTATTGCTACTGATGTCTACACATTTGTGATTATAATCTCAAGGGAGACAACCTGGTGCTGGTCTCACAAGGAAAATCACCTGATGCTGCAACACATCAGGTTGATAAAGAGGCCAGCGTGGTTGCAGACAACAGTGATGTTAACTGCACAGCTGTATGCAATGATTTGTTTTCTGTCAGTGGGTTTTGTGAGGGGATGGAAAGTAGAAAAACAGTCACAGAGAAGCTCAGTTACAAAAGCCAAAGGTAAAGCTTCCAATTAAAAACATAGCAGTCAAGTTAAAATTATAGGTGACAATTACTGTAACTTGATTAGGCACAATAGCAAATTCACTTCCCTAAATCACTTTCACAACTCTCCTAGGAGGTCTGAAAGATGTAGTATATGAGGTTCATTTAATTTCTAATGTAGTAATTATCACTACTGAATAAAAAAAAAATAGCGGTGACAGACCCAGGAAATAAATTTAGCACTTGAGGTTTTAATAAAATTTTTATGTGCAACCCCATTGGTTAGAAATTGTTTAATCAATCTTATCTGGTTCACAGACTTTCTGCTGAGCTTTTGCTTCATGTTATCACAAGGCAATATGCTGCAGCACCTTCTCAGCATCCCAAGTCACAAAGCCTAAACACTATTGCCATCCAAAACTAGCGCAAGCTCCTCTTTCAGTTGTGAAAACACACAATTTTGTTCACGTGCTCTTGGTTGTTTTGGGGTTATGCAGCCAGTCATAAATGCTGGTAACTCAAGAGCGGGGTCCAGTCCACTCTGCCTGGCTGCCATAACAGGGTTTCTGCTCTAGATGGTAGCTTATTTCTATGGCAGAGGTATCTGGTGAGCTTAATCAGGTCTTCAAGATACTACTGTGCAGGAGACACTGCCAGTCCTTTCTGAAGGGACCTCATGTTCCAGGCTTTAGTATAACACTTCCAGAGGTATCCATCCCAGCCTCTCCTGGCCCCTCCAGGCTCATCCTGGCTGCAGCCAGCACACCCAGAAGCCAGTCCAGTGGTTTGCTCAGGAGTAATGGAGGTAGATAAAGAAACTAAGTCTGTGATCCACAACTGCTGGCATTTCTGAGATTTTCATGACTCCAGAGGTTTTACTTAAAATTTGAATTTTTCCCTGGCTCCTGGGCACAGGTAGAGGGAAAGCTGAGCCCAGATTTCCTGTCCTGCTGCTTGCAGGGTCACTGCCCTGCATAAATTAATCTGAAATGGTTTATATCTGTTTGCAAACCAGGTCAGTGTGAGTAGCAGAGAGGTTAAAATGCAGTTATTAGTATCTAAGAGAGAAAAAAAAAAAAAGACTGTATTAGCAGGAATCCTGGCCTGTTTCTTTACTTCTCCTATTTAACCCCAAAAGTCCATGTCCACTGTTGAACAAAATTACTCTCAATGCCAGGCTGCTTAAAATACTCACTGTTTTAAAGCATGCAAGTATGAGCTCCTTAGTGCCGTTTTAACCGGGCATTGGTACTGTTCAGAACTCCACAGAACAATCGCGGCCAGGCAGCCTGTCCAGCGCAGACAGAACTGCCGGCAGCACTCACTTGGCTTTCTCCATTTTTGTCCATCAGAAACAGGTCCTCCCCCTGCCAACGGGACTTAGCTCTGCTCTTTCTCTTTGCTGGCACTGTCTGCCCAAACACACAGAACAATCAGTTATTCAGGTTCTTCTGTTTTTCTTTTTCTGTTCGCAGTTAGTACACTAATAATTCCTGGAGTGACCCAGTGGCTAACAGGTAAATTGATAGCCCCCCAGATCAATAAAAAAATCAATAAATATTTGAGCATCATCATAAACAAAACTCATTCAGGAGATTAAAGGCCTACAACATGGTAATTTGAAGTAAGAGAATAAACTGTGGCCCAGAGAATTAATGTAACTTTCTTCAACTGATTTACTTCAACAAAAAAATGTAGACTAGGCAATATTTTGCCCTGCTGCATGTTGGTATGATTCATAACATGTCCTAAAAGTCTTCTGAGATACAGCCAGCGAAATCAAGCCATCTTTGTCTGACCTGTGAGGATATCTCCCCCACTTTGCTGCTTTGTAGTTGGCTCTTTCCATAGGACCCCCACCCTACACCCCATCTCCCACCTTGCCTGCAGTGGCCGAGGTGATTTCTGCCTGAGGAGCACTGCACGGGGCCCCATATTCCCCCCCTGTGAAGGAGGTTCCCTAGGTGAATGCATCTCCCAAAAATCCACCTCTTGACATAGCCTGTGGCATCCTGGTCCAGCTTTTGATCTCTGCCACAGCTTTGATGCTAACCCCGCTGAGGACTTTTCAGGCAGGAGGGGCACAGTGGTCAGGAGGCTCTGTGCTGATGCAGCCAGCACCTTCCAACGTCTTCCAAAGCCTCTTGAGACCGAGGGTTGAAGATGTGGGATGCCACAAGTCCTGAGCCATCAACTGGGAGCACCTCAGAAAACAGGTTATCAGTTAGCTGTCACTTTAACCAGGCACCCAAAAAACCCCATGACCTTCAAAATTCCTAATCTTTGGTTTCACCTGTCAGTGCAACACCAAAACCATCAAATCCATGAGAAAATGATTAATTAAAGCGCAACTGAAGATACGAATTTACTTTCTTGGCTTTTTAAGTTGGAGTCTGTGTGTCATTTTGACACGCTAAACAACTACAGCATATAGATACTCAGTGCAATTATATTTTGACAGCCCGTACAGATAGTGATTGAGCCCCAGGGAAGGAGAGCTCAGAGGGGGATGCAGAGAAACACTCGCCCGCATCTTCTCTCAGAGCTGGGAGCGCTGCTGGGATCCGAAGGCCACTGCTGCCATCTGGTGTCACTGTCAGCCGACGGGGGACAGCGGGGGTGCTTCAGGCTGAAGAAGTTGTGTTCACTCAAACTGGATAAATGGGAAGTGAGTTGGTCCCAGACATTGAGGAAGGACAAAATCTTCCTTGGCAATGGATGGCTCTGCCCATCTGAGCTGCCTCGCGTCCATCTCTGTCTAAAAGGAACCAGCTTGCGTGCTTGAAGATAACAGAAGGAGACGTAAGAAAGAAGACAAATTGCTTAAAAGGCTTTTTTCTGAGAGGAAACACAATCTAGCAGTGTGAGTTAGTGTGCGTTATGGATCAGCAGCTGTGGTCATCCTGCTCCAGCAGAGCCACGGGGAAATGCTCGTGGAAGGGGGAGGCTCGCAAAGCTACAGAGCGGAGGGGGAAGTTCGGGTCTCTGGGAGCTCGAACTGGAGCCACGTGGGGAGAAGGAGGTGTGTATTTTCATCAGCCTAACTCCCAGGAAAACAAGAATAGTGGCAATCTGGGAAAAGGCTCCTTTGCATTTGCCATCAGCGTGAGAGCTTGCAGGGCTGTGTCCTGGAGCCATGTGTGCATTTCTCCATGGGAGTTACCCCTTGTGTACCAACATGGGTCTGGGTCCACGAGGGACCCCTCTCCTCCATAGCCCCGGAGCCCACTGGCTGATGGGTTCATTAAGCCTTGGGTGCTCCTGAGAGCTAAACCCTGGCAAGAGCCAGGCTAGCAAGGGTGATGCGTTTCTGATTTATAAGAAGTGTTTCTGGTACACAAAGCAGTGATTTATTTCAAAGAGATCAGTGATGTTTGTGCCTCTTGTCACTGCAAAGGACAATCTCTCTTGATGTGGGCTAGTTGTTGAATGGACATGGTTCCTGGATGCTGCAAGACCCAGGTGACATCCCCATGGCCTCCTGTTCCCTCAGGAGACAATTATACTCAGTAGGGAATAAAGCCAACAAACCCAGGCATCAGTTCTTTAAGTGATGGCAGTGGAAGGACTCACTCGTCATGGTCTCTTTTGCTATTTACAGGTTGGAAAGCCACAGCTTCTTGCTGAACTGCACAGCACACAAGCAGCTGAATCAATTCACCAGCAATTGCAGATCCAGGGCACAGATTTGAAGCGGGAGAGATGCTTCAGGATCTCTCCTGAGGGGTAGTGATAAAGCTAAGTTTAAGGCTAATTCCTAAATGCTATTCTCCTGAATGCCCACTTTTTCTGCCGGCTCCCAGGCCTTGCATTCTTCTCAGCAGTGATGCACGTTTACCTCACAGCCTTTGCGTGGCCCAGCAGTTGGTCTGGGCAGCTTAACAGATGAAAGTCCCAGGGCAGTTGTTGGGGCTGTTGTCCATCTCAGCCCTTGCAGCAGAGATCTGCTTTACAGCCATTTTTCTCAGAGGCACAGTGATATCCAATTACGCCACCCTACTCATTAGATATGGTTACGGCTCCAGTTCTTTCTTTAACTAGCAATCATGGTGCTTGTTGGCAAAAACCCCAAAGGGGCTGGGTTTCATAAGTGGTTGACAGGCAGGATCCCCCAGAGTGGCTCTAGGTTTGGACAGCTGTGCGGTAATCATAATCTGGGTTTTGGCCCTCAAATCTCACTTGTCCCCAGGGTTTTATCAGCCCCGTAGCCTGACAGACACATCTGTGCATTTGCGTAGACAAAAATGAAGGGATGCAGTAGCAGTGGTTTAATCCTACAAGGACTTAGATATGGGCTTGACTTAACACACTCTGAAGACCTCAAAAAAATTGTGAGAAGATGATAGATGGGGATTAGGATGTTGGCCAGGGTTGTGGGAAGAACTGTGTTCATTTCCCTGTTTTGGCAAAAGCTTCCTTTGCTGTTTTGAGCAAATCACATAGGACCACTGCCCCAGAGCCTCATTGGAGTCACTCTTGTACATCCTTGGAGTTTTAACCCGAGGGTCACAGCAGTAAAATGAAATTCCCCTGCCTTCCAAAGGTGCCCTCGTGTTAAATCTCATTTTGGGATTCAGGTGCAAAGCTAATGGTGCCAGGGGGACCATAAATCAAGAGGCAGATGGGCTTGGGGCCGCTGGAAAGGCAAATAGCCTGGACAACCTAGTGCAGACTAGTTTAACCATGGAGCTGCTTCTAGAAAAGAAGAAAATAATCTCCTGGGAGAGTCAGTGTGGATAGAAATGGGGCTCTGCATTCATTCACCAGCTACTTTCTGCATCATCCCAAATCTCATTGTGACCAGTTCCCTGCAGCATCCCCAGCTCAGGGGTCCAGGTGGGTTCCAGTGCTGCAGTCACAGGGGTTCCCATGCTCTCTTGGATCCAGCAGAGCCAAGGAACCCCAATAAATAAATCTAAAATTTTCCAAAAATTTCCATTTTTCTGCAATTCCTGTTCTTCAGGCACTGCCCCATAAAAAAAGATCCACAAGTTAAGCATGAAATAAAGCCAGCAGTAAGGGAATAATAATTATTTGATCAGCTCCCAGGCTATCAAATAGCAGTCAATTGAGCTTCAGTTTAAAAAGCAGACAATTTTCAGTGTCATACCGCTATATTTTCAAAGCTAATTTAACTATTCCATAAAAAAATGAAAACGTACCCAAATTAAAACACCCATAAGATATGAAAGGGGGAAAAAAGCCTCGTTGGAAACAGGACATGAAATGCATCAGTAATTTCCCATCAGGCTACAGCTCCTTTAAATGACCATGACAGTCAAAGATGAAATAGAAATTTCTATATCAAACAAGAACACAAAGGAGAGCTGACCTTTGATCAAATGTCTGTTTGTAGTTTTGACAAGGAAATTTGCATTAAAAGAATTTATGCTGGACATTTACAGGAGAAGTTAACTCCCAGCATCTAAAGGAAGAGAGAGGTCAAACCATCCTTAAACAGCCTGTCAGATGAAAGCCATGCTCTCCTTGCTGCGGAGCTATGTGAAGTTTCAAGCCGTTCAGGCTCTCTTTCTAAAAGCCCAATGCTTTGGGTTTTGTGATGCAATTTTTCAAAGTGGCATTTATGCAGGGGTGGGAAAAAAACTGTTTTCCAGGCAAACAAAGGCTTTCTCACACAAAGAAAACCCACTTTTAACATAACATCAGAAGGCGTATAAAAAAAAAAATCAAAAAGCACCGATTAATTATAAAATTTAAGCTCTAGGCCTAGCTGATCCTCCTTGTTTTCCAGCAGGAAAAAAAATTAAAAATGGAAATCAGACTGGGAGGGGAGGTCTGGGTCTGTTTGGGCCCAGAGCACTGGTTTGCAAGGGAGCTGGAGAGGGGCGAGTGCTGGGGCTGCTGGAGTCACCTGAGAGGCACCACTTCATCATCAGCCTCTTCTTGAAAGCAAACGTGGGCTTGCAGCAATGGTACTCTGCCTGCAAGGTGGCAGTTGTTGAGACGTTTAGCCGAGAAATATCAGTTGAATGTGGTATTTTGAGGTGGTTATACAAATACGAGGAATTTGTGGGAAATCCATAAGAACAGGGAGATTTTGGTTTTATCTTGTCAGGAAAATTACTGCTGCTTATTTGAACTCTTACTACTACTACACAATAACTACTACTACACAATAACAATCATTTTCATACAGCTTACAAATCTCCCACACTGTGCAGCTAAGAGATTTACCACATTTCTTTGCCAGACAATGCCCTTCCAATACATGTGATACCTTCTTGAAATGTCTCCTTTCCTCCTTCTAGTTATTTCTTTAATATTTCCAAGGTTGACAAGTTTCCTGACGGGCATGGTTTTGCAGCCCTCAATTTCACTCCTAATTTTTCCCCAGTAAAGATTGCAGGATTGGGATGGATGTTTGGATGCTTCCAGAGTTCCCAGGGGGGTCTTACACTGTGGTGTATTACTGCATTAATAACTACTTGCACGCTGTGACTTGCAGTCACAGACACATTTATTTTGTTAAAGATATCACTGAAGATTGCCTGCATTTCCCCAAAAGGCTGCCTTGCCTCTTTTTTTTTGCCTTTTAACTGGAAGTTAAGTCCTATCGCTGCTTGCCTGGCGGGAATGCTTCCCCGGGCAGGCGTTCAGGGCGCCTGGTTTCCTGCGAGATGCCTGGTGCAGCCCAGCCGAGCATCCTGGGTCTGGCCAGGAGAGGTCAGTGGACACACACACAGAGTCCACAATCTCCAGATCTGGCAATAAAACTATTGTATTTTATGAAAATAAGTATTTGACAGTTTGAAGCTCCAGAAATGGGAGCCATTGTCCCCTGGTACCAGAGGCTGGTCGCATAGTCAGTGCGAGATGACCAAGGCATCAGCATGGCCTGATCCAGGGAGAGCTGGCAGGAGATGAGAGCCTAGCAAGCCTTCCAGATGTGCTCCCTGAACCACCAGCTGCTTCACCCTTTCCCATCCATTCAACTGGTTATCTCCAAGATAAAAATTTCTCATGGAAACCTGCAGGAACCAGGCTATAAAATTTCAGCGTGCAGTCCTACTAGGGCTGACAGCAGTGGAAGTGAAAATCTCACCCAGGGTCTTCAAGTGCCAAGTTCCTTGAAGAGAAAAGCACTAAATGCTTTGGGAATTCTTTGGTCGCAGGTGAGACATCTCAAAGTGACACATTTTCTATTGGACAGGCATCCTGCTTCCTTCTTCACCTCCCAGTTAATTGACTTGCAAGAGTCCAACATCCAATGCTTGGTAACGGTAACAGTGGCCTTCATGCTGTAGGGGACACACAGTGACACCAAGAGATTGTCCTCCAGAGAGGGATGGGAATGGGAAGAGAAAGCGGGCTGGAGTTTTGTACCAACAGCTAAGTAGTCAAGAGTTCTCTGCTGCATCTTTTCCTTGGAGTCACTAGTGTCATTCCTGGCTCAATTAATTTTATAGATTTTGAGGACTCTCCATGAGCCCAAAACATCTATTTCCTGAACTTATTGTTGTGTGCCGCTTATTTCAAATATTTACACTTGTGTTTCCTCTCACTGTGGTTTCAGCTTTAGTTACAGATTTCTTCTATTGCTTAGTATGGGTCTAGTCCCAAATCCTTCAAAATTATAGAAGTCTTTTAATAAACTTCAGTTTGAATCAAGCACCTGGTTCAGTCATCAGCAACACTATAAAGACAGGCCCTTCCTTCCAGTGTGGGGCCCATTATAGGACAGGGTTACAAATATCATGTTGACCCTTTAACATATGTAGGTAATAGATAGTAGATACATGCTGATAACAGGAACACACACACTTATCCTGGGGACTGTGAGTATATTAAATTATTGTTTAGGAAGTAGAGTGAAATGCTTCTCCTGGGAACAGGTGCACAGTTCAAGTGCTATCATGGCATTTAGGTTAGGAAAGGAAATCTGATAAAAAGCTTACGGACAAATAATTTCCTATCACCCAGAAAGAGTGAGGGTGGGACTTGTGACTGATCCTCTTTCTGCTGCTTTCTTAGTACTCAAAAAGACTTCAGCTGAGCAACTTCAGCTGCTTTTCCTGCTGCTTGGAAACTATTAGCATCTCATTTCAAGCAGATATTATCTGAGTTCATTTGAGCTATACCATTTCATGCCAGCAATGAGTCTTGTTCTCAAACTCCAGCTATCAGAGCTGTCGTACAAGAAAGAAATACATGCCCTAGTCCACCTGATTCTTTACACCAGGACAGGAGTTTTCATCCTGTGACCTCTGCACAGGGACCCCGGGGTGGTGTAAAGGGTGTCTGGAAAAAAAGCCCATATTCAACCAAGTGAGAACCTTTAGAAACCCCAGGACTGAATTGGTGATCACTGGAAATCAAACTTTATGAGTGTGGAAGAACCTCCCCCTGCTCCCTGAGGCCTGAACGTGCACAAGGGTGAAGGAAGCCACATCCTGAGCATCCGAAACTGCTACAGCTGATTCCCTACCAGGAACAAAGAGAAGAACTTAGGGGTGAGAAGTTACCGCAGTGCTTGGAAGGCGAAGTCCAAGTTTAATGGCTAAAACTTGTCCATAATTAATGCATTTCCACCCTGGTTCCTGATTGTGAGCTAAAAGAAGCCAAAAACAGCTGATGAATTATTACTTGCTGGCCTCTGTGACCAAAGATCTTGCTGTAGCAGGAAAGCGAAAGTATCTGGACCAGAAGACTGGGAAGGGTGAAGCTACCCAAGGCTAGGGCAGCTTTCTGAAACAAACCATATAAATCCACAGGAAAAGAAAAAAGTTGTTCTGTTTAAAAAAAAAAAAAAAAAAAAGAAAACAAGCAAACCAAAAAAACAACCAACCAAACAACCCCCCACAAACAAAGAGAAAAAGCAACACTCTCAGGACATGGAACAAAGTGTTTCATCTTAGTAAATAGGTGGAAGCAGGCTTTGCCTGCAGTGCTTTGGGGACACCAGTAAACGTCACAAGCAAGAGCAGGTAGTGGCCATTCTGGCCAGTAGTTGCCCTTGTTGGAGGCTTCTGCACAGGCTATATTACGTCGTTGTTAATTAGAGAGCAGGATGCCAAGTCATAAAAAGCCAGATGTTCAAAAAATACACATACACATAGCCTCAGCCACTAACATTTTACAAACCAAGGAGCACAGCAAAAGCAAAGCACTTCTGTCAAGAACAGCTAATCTGAAATCAAAGAGCAAATTGCTCAGACAGCTTGTACTTGAGTTAAAAAGCAAAGTCGTTCAAACACCAGATTACAGCTGAGGGAGAACGGCTGTCAATGCTGCAAATGCAGTGGAAGGAGCTGTTGAGGAAGCAGAGAAAAAGGTGAATACCATTTCCCCAGAGTGAGAAATATCCAGAGTAGGATTTATAAATTTAGATTTGTCAAAAATGTCTTAATCTGACAATAAGTCTCACTTATTTGAGGACTGGAGAAAATGAAATTGGCTGTTCTTTTGCTGGTGAATAAGAAGGAACCGTGAGGGAGGGTGTCAGAGCACCTTCACCTCTCATATCACTTCCATCGTAGGAAGGAAAGTAGCAAGCAGGAGAATTTGAGTGCCCAGAGGTTAACGTGAAGAAGTCCACCGGTGACGCCCAGCTCTGGAGGACAGTGGTCCCCGGCTGGGGCTGTCCAGGCGGGAGCCAACCCCGCTGCACCAGCACCTCTGGGAGCTGGCACTGCCTGTGAGCGCTTCCTAATCCAGCTGCTCTAACCCACTCCGGAGGAGCCCTGCGAGATGAACGCGCAGGCCCACGCTGCCCGCCTTGCTCTCTCAGGAGTGCAGCAGCGTGGTCGGCATGCAGGGACCTGGAGGGGACAGGACAGCCACAGGCCCCCACACCTCGCCTTTGAGCATCTCTCTGCAGGGCTGGGTGGGAGGAGGAGGAAGCTCCAGCTCCATCCAGTTAACCAAACCCCCAGAGCAGCCCTCAAAGTCCCTCGTGAGCACCACAAGCAGCTGCTGGGGGCTGAGTGAAGGCAGCCCATCTCTGTCAGCTGCACCTCTGCGGCTGGTAGCAGCAAGTTCAGAGCAGCTTGTTTTTGGGGGTGAGCTGGCCTGGCTCTCAACATCCAAATATTTCACTCTAGGGAGGTGCTATCTGTTCTTCTCCTGTGCCCTATATACTCTCTGTGACTTGGTTTGCAGTCCAAAGCCATAGAAGCTCTGAGTGAGGACAGAGGGATCTGTCCATCTTGTTTCATGTGCAGCCTTCTGGCCCTGTAAAGGCACATCATAAATCCCTCCAGCACTGGGAAGAAGCAAAATAAGTTCACAGGAGGTGGAAGGAAGCAGGTGGCCTTCTGGCCTGGCCATCCCTTCCTCCTCCACCACCATAACAGGGACGGTGAAGCCGAGACGGTGTCAGAGCTGCTTTCATGTCCTGCCAGCACGGCCCCCACAGCCCCAGCTCCCTCCGAGGAAGGGGTGGGTGGTGGGTCAAGGGGCCCTTCCCCCTCCAGCACTATTCCTGGAGGCAGGACTGGGGCTCAGCACCCCTTAGCAGGGCTGTGAACCTACCGGTGTGACTTGTCCCTACTCCATCCCCTCTTGTGACCACTGAAAGCATTTTCTTTTCCTCCCTTGGATGGTCATTGGCTGTATCAGCTCTTCTCCTTGCACGGTTAGGAAGGCGGCCAGAGACTATCATCACATAGAAGAGGTTCCAAATAACCTCAAAAATAAAAGATTTCCAGCACACACCCCCATAAGCACTGGTTGGGAAGAGCTTCATTATTCCAGAAAACATTCAAGGACACACTTAAGCCCCACCAAAGCCTGTGTTCTCCTGCAGAGAGGCCACACTGCCAAAGCAAAAGGTGGAAAGATATCACCTGGTCCATGGATGGTATTTCCAGCCTTTTTTTTTTTTTTTTTTTCTTTTTGTTCCATTTCACCATTATTTCATTGCTACCAAATCAAGCTGAGCTTAAACAACCCTCCGTCTCCCATCCTGCTGGTGCACATTGCAACATCCTATTCAGAGCACAACAGGCAGCAGCAGGCATTGCACAGGTCAGCTGGAAAGGAGGAAAAGCATTGGAGAACCAAAACAGATGCATTTTGTAAGGAAAGCTGGCACATTGCTTGTGCTTTGGGAGAAGCAGGTTCACCTGGAGGAGCACAGAAAGCTGAACCCCTGCCAGAGGAATAATCTGGTAAACTTACTAATGAATATTTCTGCAACACAAAGTCTCTTTGTGGATTTAAATTAATCTAAAACACATTCATTAATTCATAGCTAAGAATTGAATTATATTTTGTTGCTGACCTCCATGTTGTTTGTCTGTAACTAGATTTCCCCTAAAAGGCAGCAGCACTATTTAATCATAATGCCAACCTTTGGATCTACTTCAGTAGCAATTACCCTGAGCTTTGACTTTGATATAATTTATATTTCAGAACACATCATAAATAACTCTTTCTTCTCCTTTCACTATGGCTGTGTGAATGTGTACGAATCCATGGAATTATGAATCGCTGCCTATTTATCCCATTCAGGCTGTGTAAATGAATGCAGCTGCCCTGGCCACATGTCCCTGGCCACCCCAGTCCACCCCATGGGGACGCTTTCACATTCTTGTGGTGTGAGAGGAGTGCTGTGTGTGCTCATCATCAAGCTCCATCAGCAATACCACCAGGCAGAGTGGTCCTGGAGGTGCCATAAATTGGACCACAACCAGCCTATAGCTGTGAACCCCCTGATCCAAGTCATGTCATCTCACTTTCCTGGGATGCCCAAATATATTTTAAAGAGGAAGAAACTTGAAGGAGTGTTTACTATCCTACCTATTTGTGTAATAACCATCCTTACTGCTTAGACTTACTAGGGTGCAGCCAGTCATCCCATGTTCAGTTAACGGTGGCAAGTCTTCTTGTCGCTTTTCTGTCCCTTTCAATAAAGCACCATTTTTTAAAATGCAGACTGGTTCAGCCCCTTGATTAGATGCAGAAGAAAGATGAGTTCAGTGAAGGTTTCAGGAAGAGGCCAAGGACAAAGTCTGAAAGCCAGCAGTATGAAATTCCCAACCATCCTAATAAGTTTAACCCCAAATCGTCAAAAATCCCATGAGATTTCTGCTGGTTTGGATCCAAGAAAATTCCATTAAGCAGTTCTGCTGTCTAGGTGCACAAAAATTTGTACTCTGGGTTTTGGGCAGGACTTTTAATGCACTTATCCTCTTTGAAATTCAGGAAAAAAATTAGTTCTGGGTTCCAGTTTTGGCCACTCTGGATTTTCAACCAGGTAGAAGCATGTCAGCAAAGACCTGCTCACACAGGAATGAGCTCAGCTCCTTCACAAATAACTGGTATTTGCCACTGGGCAAACACAACCAAAATCCTGCAAACAGCATAAATGCTTCGTGTCTCAGCTGCTGGGAGCCATGCTGAGAGACAGCACTGGTAGCTACAGAGATGCAATTAGTAACTCATACTAGAACAAACCTGGTGACAATGGGCATGTTTAGATCCTGGGTGGTTGCGTCAGCAAGGGACTGTGAATCCTAATCATATTGAGAAACACTCCCTCGGAATGCACAGGAAGGTTTTCAGGTCTGTGTTCACAAGGGAAAATAATAGTAAAGGTGCAGCATGAGCTCGATCATGCTGTGCTCTTCCAGCTGCTGAAACTAGGAGGCATTTGCTCTCAGCGAAGTGAAAGGATTTTAAATGTATCTGTCAAGATTGGAAGGAAGGGTGGAAAAGGTTGCAGAAATCTTAAATGTGCAATGAACACAGTTGGGTCTTCATAGAAGCGGTGGTTTTTTACTGTTATTTAGTTTGTTATGGATGAGTTTGACCAGGGAAGATGTCAGATTGCAGAAATTATTATTCATTGATTTTTTTTCTGTTATTTTATCATAATGTCAAAATAAGTCTAAAAAGCGCTTCTGCAGGAGTCCGACATAGCCTTGCAATTAAATTCAGGTTGCTTTCATGAAGAATGACAGCCCAGTGGTGGGAAAAAAAGCTGCAAAAACAATGCTCGAGACTGTCAAAGCAATCAAATAACACCCGTTAACCTCTGCTCAGGAACAAAACTTCAGGCCCCTCCCAAAACCTCCTTAAATTATCAGCTTTTGCAATGCCATGCAGATGGAGGGTAGCAGGAGGATGGCTGATTTGGGCACAAACCAGGTTCAGGTTTTGCCCATCAGGTGTTTTGCTGTACTTTTTGCACGCTCACGTAGGCTCCTTGGAGTGCATGGAAGGGCAGAATTTGGATATCTGCACTCAAATGTGAAAATAGACTCAGTTGTCTGTGTCCCCTGTCCCTGGATGCTCTGGTACATGGGGTGTGCCTGAGGTGCTCTGCATTGTGCTGGGGCAGGTGGAGAACCTCCATGACCTCCAGCACCAGCGTGGCTCAGTGGCACCACTGGCATGGCTGGAGCACCCTCCTCCTCCTCCAGCACAGACCCCCCAAACCCCTTCAAAGCAACCAGTTCCAGAAGTGCCTTTTGCTCTCTGTTGCCGACAGTGGATTTGTGCCACAAGCTCATCCTGCTGACATCCACATGTAAATGAGTTTACTTTTTAATTTTCACTGCACTAAATTGTTTGCAGGCTCCCTGTTTTGGTGACCAACTCTCAGTGCCTTGGACCACAGGTATGCTTCAGGCTCCAGTGATGAGAGGTGATGGAGGGAACCCAAAGGTGCATAAGAGTCAGTATCTGTCAACCACAGTTCTATCATCTTTATCTAAATAGGAAGGCTTAACCTCAACAGGCTCACAATAAACCTGCATGGCGAAGGCATGGCTTTCATGAGTCTAGTACAAAACTGATGGCTTCACCAAAGCCCAAACTTGTTTCACAGAAATGTTTGTCACTTCGCAGTAAAATCCAGTGGTTGGATACAAACTCTGCCTTTTGGCTACCCTGGTGTCAGTGGGTCCCAGGTGAGGCAGCCCCAGCCTGAAGCGGGGCCTGAAACCCTAAACACCTAAGACCTAAATTTGGGTTTCTGAAAGGATGGGAAATTCCCATAAGCCCTTCACATTGCTCAGCCTGCACAAGGGAGGACCTGAAATATGGGACCATGATAACATTGAGATGATCCTTGTCTTTACAGTTCAGCAATTTTTCATGGCAGCTGCTGTCTGTCATCTGTTTTGAACATTGGCCAGGTGGGTCCAAAAATAAACTCCCTGTTACTAGCTGTGATTATAACCAGCTTCTGTTGCAGAAGGGCTCCTGCGATCACCCTCTGGCCTCTTCCATCACTGGGAGAACTCAACCAGTGACTTCTGCATCAAGCTTAACATTGTGCTGTCGGGCTGGTGGATCAGGAACTGACCCTGAAGGCTCTAAGTTGGAGAGAAGTTACTAATACTCATCCCTTCAGATTAAAATTCCTGTTCAAGCCAAGCTTCTACTTCTCAGTTTGAACATGGCTCCGTCACCCCATCAGGACATTAGTCCTGCCAGACATGCCTTTTCTAGCCACCTCAGGCAAGTCATCCGAAGGCTGATACCGCTACATCACACTATGTGTAGGCTGGCACAGTCCTCAGGAACTTTTCACTCTGTCTCTCAATAAAAAACCTTTAAGTTAACAACCTACATTTTTTCCATCTGATTATTCTTCGTTGGGACCCTTATAAGTGAAGTACCATTCAGAGACAGTGGCGATGGCCCATAAATTTAATTACTAACCTTTAATTCATAGGTGGCAAAAACAGTTCTTCAAGCTTCTGAGTTAATCAGGCTTTGCTGACAGTGGCAATCAATTGTTCAGCAGTCTACTTTTTGCTTAATTACTGTTGGACTACATTGCATTTTCAAAATGTCAAGCATCTCTTTTAGAAATGCAATAAATCATTTCTACACAGCGTGCAAGGCTAGGGTAGGAGACTATTATTCTCTCACACCTGACCTTGGCTACCAGGAACAGAAATTGATCATTTACTGTAGCAGTGAAATATCATTTAAGGAAAAAGGAGTCTTAACTAAGAACTTCAGCTCACTGAAAGGAGGGAGAGTTACTTTCTGGCTGTTCAAGGAAGATGCTGGCATGTGGATGTGGCTCTCTTAAAACTCTTCTGTTAATGAGGTACTGTCTACAGCGGGGATCAAGTATCAGAGTATCAATTGCAGCAGGAATTCACAAAGCACCTGTGCCCAGATTTTCACTGTGTCCCAGGGAGAGATACCCTGATTCTTGGTCTTCTGATATCAGGCCAGGATATTTATGTGTCCACTGAACAGTCATCTAGTTTTCTTGGTCAAAAAGGATGTCTCAGTGGCAGCGATTTAGTCAGCTGTAACTCAAAGAAGACAAACTTGATTATTGAGATTGCACTAACTCAGAAGAATTAAGGCACATCTCAGAACATGACTTTTCCAAGAAGAACATCTCTGGGGCCCACCAGCCCCACCTGTGACATCTCACTGCTGGCACCAAAGATGGCTGCGTGGACCTGTGTGGGTATGGGTGGAAGGGCCGTTTGCTGGAGCTGTGGCCTTCACGGTGCCCATAGCTGAGACGAGCAGAGAAGAGGTAGTTTCTCCATGGCACAGCACTGCTGCTAGCACCTCATCTGGTCCCAATTCTACCCCCAAGGGATTGCTGTCCATTCCCATTTGTCTCCATCTGTAAGAAGTAGAGGGCAATTTTTTAATTGTGCATATTTACAGTGACTAACGCAAATGAAACTTGCTCTTTGCTCAGTCCCCAGAGACTAATGAGGTGGAAGTAATAAATGACATCTTCCTTACTGAGAAATGGGAAGCATTTTCAACAACAAGATTGTGCTCAAGTATGTTGAGAGCGGTACATGGATTGTGGCTAGTGTCAGCCAAGATGATATGAAGATAAAAGACATCCTCTGAGGGTGCTGCCAGAAATAAGAAGGAAGAGGCTATGCGGTGAATCATATGGATCAAATTTCCTCTCTCGTTGTATTTTAATAGAAAAGCTTTTCGCCTGCTCCCGAGGGTACCAGTGAAAATTTCCTTCAAACCAGAGGTAGGATGGGGTTTTTCAGCTTTTTTTTTCATTAAACAGATATACATCCAAAAAAAAAAAAAAAAAAGCCATTTTTCCCTTCTGGAAAGAGGAGCTGATTCGATCTGGGAGCCAACAGCAAACAAAGTGCAATCAAGAAATGAGAATGAAGCAATAAAATGTTTAGCACTTGCAAGACAGTAAAAAACATTTCTTAGAGGAAAAAAAGGAAAGGAAGAAAAATACAAAAGAAGACCCTGATCTAAATTAACACTGCTATTTTCTTAATTCAAAACAGATTTAACTTTTCTCCCCATTTACGCCAATGGCACTTGTTTCATCAGGAGTTCAACTGTATGTGTTGGGCATCACCTGTTGGTTGAAACATGCTGGTTTAGTGGCAGCAGAGTGTGATGGGTTGTGTGGGAACTTCCCAACATAAATATACTACAAACTTTCAGGGATCCTGGCCACCACATTGAAGACATGAAGCACCACTGGGAGAGGACATCCCTGCAGAGCCATCATTGATCATCCACACATCCCAGTTCTTCCTGTGACTCCAGGCAGAAATCCCAGTGTCGAATGGGTTTTCCTCTGTGTCTGCCCTCTCCATGGTGGCCCCAGTTTCTCCTCACCACTGGCCACCACTCATACAACTCTTCCAGGAAGAAGAGCAACCACAGCCACCCCATGGCTCAGGGATTTGTGTCCCTCAGTCTGTGCCACCAAGCCAGCTCAGACAGGGGCTTTGCTTTCACAGTTTTTCTCTTTAATATTTCCAGCGATGTCCAAAGGCAGCAGCACTAGAGGGCACTGCCTGCACACCGTGAGAAAAGGGGGAAGCATCTCCAGCGGGTCTGCAGGGACACCCAATTTTGGCTGTTCGCTGGCACTTTCCCTTCTCACCTGTCCCCTTTCTGCAGGGAAAGAAGTGGAGCCAGCTGGGGCTATTAATTTTGTTGGCTGCAAATAAGGTTGGTAGTACAAGTTGATGTACAAGATCACTCCTAACAAACCATTTTGGGAAAACCAAAGTGAGGCGTTACCGGGCATGTTTGTTACAGGCACAAAGCAAGCAGTGAAACAACTGCACGCATTTCTCCGCCAACAGATGAAATCATGCTGTGGGTTGTCCAGCAGCACAGGGAAGCAGAGCCCTGCCAGAGCCCTCCCTGGGGTGCCTGCAGGAGCTGTGCCTGGCCGCGCTGGGGGGACCTCACTGCTACATCTCTGCTCCAAACCCCTCCTGTGGATAGAAATTCCCTTCTGGATCCAGTCACACCAGGGAAAATGGCTCCTCCACCCTCGCTCGTCCTCCTGCTGCAGCGGAAAAGCCCATGGACTCATGTCTGGAGACAACAGCTGAATTAATTCAGATTAACCCAAACTGTGTGAGCTAAAGCCTTCCAAGCAGAGTAGACCTCTGTGGGGCTGGCATGGGTTACAGGGAGATCATATCAGCCCAGGCTACAAATGACAGGGGAACTGATCCCCTTCCTTTGCCAAAGGCATCTCACGCAGCCCAGGAGGAGCCAGGGTTCTGCTGCCTGGCTTGGCTGGTACATGTAATGAGTTAAAAATCCCTACCAGCTGGCATTTCGGCCTTTCTTCCTCCATGCCAAGCCCAGTTGTACCAGCCTCACCTTACACTGGGTACCACTGATCCTCACAGGATCCCTGGATATCACCCTCTGCACCAAAAAGCCATCAGGGCTGAACAGTTTTCCGTGTTAGATAAAGTCCAGACAGAGCCAAACTCCTCTGAGCTTTCCTCTGAGGCCCTGTGCAGCTGAATTGACACTCCCGTGACTGATTTCTTCCAGCCTGAAGTATTTCCCTTGATGATCTGCCCTAATGGAAAAACAGCTTTTCCACCTTTCAAATGCAAGCAAGATAAAAAATGCCTTCCTGGTTCAAAAAACACGTGGAACTGCTGCCAAAGAATATGCATGTTAATAACATATCCTTTGTACGAGAAGACGGCGCTGAAATTTCAAGTGATCTATCCAGAATGCAAACAATACCCAGAGTATGGCAAGGAGATTAAAATAATCCTTGGGACGCCTTTCAATTTTCATGCCTTTTGTAAAATAAATAAATAAATACAAATTAGCAGTGTATTACAATCTTCCGCAACCTCATGTTTTCACCCCCTAGGATTCCTGCTCTGCAGTTAATAAAAAATAGTTTCATAGATAACAGGTCCCCGAGACTGAGGTGTTATTTCTAAAATAAATTGCTTCTTTGAAAAAATTGCAGGGAAATCATTGTGTTTGGGAAGTTTGAAGCCTTTTTTAATTAATCCAGGAAAGTGAGGGAAAGGCATAGATCCCTCTTTGCAACCGTGATTCTCAGCGTGCTCGCACACTGTGGGGGCTGGTGCCAGGGCATGAAACTGAGCCTGCAGTCCGGAGGCTGACTTGTTTCAGAGGAGAAGGACTTAGGGATGGTGTTAAGCTACTTTTTTCACCAATCAGCTTATCAATTAGCTAGCCATTTTGCTGAAATTGGGGTCAGGGATGCAGCACAGCAGCCGCCTCCAAAAGGAAGGTACTTCTGTACAGAGGTGGCCGAATCTGCCTTTTCTGGGGAGGTACAAGGGCCTTGCTGCAGCAGGGCACATTTCCTTTTCCCTCACAGGGGAACGATGCTGCCTTGACATCCCATCCACATTTCCACGGGTGGGAGCTGCAGGGCCAGAGCAGCTTCGGAAATCTGAACATCCTTCACGCTCATCTTTTCTTTCTTTTTGTCAAAAATAAGAAATGCTGGCATTCCTGAGATGGGGAGATGGCATCCTCGCTCATCAAAGTCACCTACTGTGCTTTGTGAGAGTCCTTTTGACATCCCGGTGCTTCCCTATAAAGCTCCCCCATGGGTTTTGCAGCTCTGTGCCCAGCTCAGCCCCTATATAATGTCCCCGGGGCTATAACACTTCTATAGGGCACTGCACCCCACAGCCAGATGAAAATTGGGCCCCTCCCCTATAGGGAACAGAGTCCTGCAGCCCCTCCAAGACAGGGCTGTTCCTTAAGGCACCAAGCCACAATGCAAAGGCCCGGGATGTCATTTTGGCTTCAATTCGTTGAAAAGAGAACATTCTGAATTAATTAAAAATAAAAGCAATAGTCTGTGCTGGGACTACCGTGAGATATTCCCTGTGATGCTCTTGCTGCAGGAGGAAGCAATGGGCAGATTTGGGGATCAGAAAAGTCCACACAGAGAGATAGCATCCTCTTCTGGCCTGGAAATGGCCAGATGCCCATGAGTGACCAAACATCCAGCCCCTTCTCTGCCTGGGCTGAGGCTGCCTCAGGAATTTTGGCCTCATGGAGATGAGCTCGCTGGGCCACATAGCTATCAAGCAGCAAACACAGCCATGAAGCACAAGATACGTAGGCTGCACCTGGAGACCATATGTCTTCCCACACATCTTCTGTAGGTCCAGGTCCTCCTTGGCAGGACCCACCTCTCCAGTCCCTCCACCACCTCCCGCTACCTGTGAAATTAGCCATCTGGAAAATAAGTTAAAAGTGAAGTGGGAACACTTGAAAATTTCTGTAAAACAGAGCAATTTCTGGATACTGAGATGTGGAAATGACTGTGAACTCTGCTGCATTTATTTTTCAAAAAGCAAAATGAGGTTTCCCATTTTTAAACTGATCTAATGAAAAAATAAATAAATATGGAGCCTTGCTTTGCAAATGTGCATTTATAGAGACCACCCTCTCACCCTTCATCTTTGCCAGTCTAAACAAGCTGGTTTAGCTTCTTCTCTGACAGACTCACCATCATGCAGCCTTCCTGTACACCCATTTCAGCTACAAGTCTTTGAACATGGGTGACCAAAATCATACACACTGCTCTAGATTCTGCCTCACGCACAGCTTCTACAAGCTCAATCCATACATCCCTGCTCCTCCTGGAAACACTTGCATCATTCCCAGAGCATATTTTGTGCATCACAGACGCTTTGCAAGAACTTTTTCTCTAAGTCCCTTCCAACGTATTTGCAACTGAAAAGGACATTAAGGCTTTCGTTTCCATCTTTCTCATCCACTTGATATCCTCCTGGTGCCATCTCTTTTCATACTAGTGACAGCTACGGACCACAGCTCATGACAGGCATGGCTATGACAGTAGGGTGCTCTTGGTTGTGTTCATCTGCCAGCTCCTGAAATTTCTACCCAGCTCATGGAGACAAGCAGAGAGAGCCCGTGTTGATCTGCCATGAATATATATCATGGGAGAGGTGCAGATGGATAGATGATGTCCTCAAACTTGTCTTTATTAGATGGAAATCACACTGGTTTGCCAATTCATGTCTTATTCCAGACTCCAGGACTTGTTGTCCCTTTTGTTGCTGGTTGGACCCAGCCATGGACAGAACTGAGTACTTATACCGCCAGCCTTTATCCTTCCTGATTACACTGGCTGTACTGAGATTTCTCAAAATGTTCTAAAATAAGTGTACACAAGAGACAGAGAGAGAAGACAATATACGTGCTGCAGTAAGAAAGCCCATGGCCTCCTTTGTTTAATGGCCCTTGCGGTGGGCAGCACAGTGTATTTTTACTCATTAAATCAAAGTGGCTGCTCCTTGCCCTTCAAGTCCCCGGAGAGCAACTATTCTCGATAACAGCCAGTCCCCACAGACTCATTAAGCTTTCTTGAAGCTGTTTGCAGAGGCAGGGTGCTAATCTATGAAGATAAGAAGTCAAACCTTTCACTACGAGGACATTTTTTACTACTTGCCTCGTGCTCTCCCTTGTAATTTCATCAAAGGCCAAAACTAAAAACCTATCTAATCTGTCAGAAGGGCCAATCTAATCTATCATTATTAAACACTTTTATGGAGAAAAATGGATTGCAACATTAGAGAGCTTGCGATTTAGCACATGAAAGAGATGGAAAAATGTCTCTGAAATGACAAACAATACAAAATCTGCTTTCCCAACAGACCAGATTAGCTGGTGGCACAAATAAATAGGTAAATACAGTTAAAACTGCTTAGATTTATAGCAAGAGGTGTAGAAAATCCCTGGGACTTACCCATCCTTTTATGGCAAATGTAGATTTTAGTGGACATATATCGAAATGAACCTTCACCTACTCTGCAAGCTTTCAGAGCTGAGTGCCAAGAGAGCAAACCTTGCTCTTGTCATGGGGCCTTGAAAAGACATTGCAAGGTGGAGGGTGCAGAGGGGGTTGGTGTTTAATTTAGGAGGTGTGATGGTGAGAAGATGAGTACTCATATAGTGAGTGGAGAAAAACAGGCTTTTCCAGAAGATAATCAAAGGCAGGGACAAAATCTACTTCAAATGTCCTTGTGGAGCAACTGTCAACCCTTCCTCTCCCCAGGCAAAGACCTGAAAGAGGTGAGTCTTGTCACTGTAGACACAGAAGAAGAAGAATTTTTGCTCCATCATTTCTAACTGAACAGGGAAAGCAATGGTCTCGCTGCAGGAGTTTCAGGTGCTCTATGGGTGCAGATTTCAAAGCCTGAGCACTCCTTGCACCCACAGCTGAGTTGCTCAGTGAGGTGCAGAGCTGCACACGGCCAGGGGAATGACTCTGGGATTCTGGGTGACATGCAGGGCTTTCTACTAGAAAAAAGGAGTCTGATTTCAACATGGGGAAATTTGCCATCATCTCAGACAGATTAATTAGGCTTGGAAGATTTCTCAGTAATTGGAAACGAAATCAGTTGCCATGAAAATGTGGGGAAAAAAAAAAGAAGGACTGGATGATTTGTATAGGGGATGTAGTTGTATGGCATGCCTTGCAGCCTGGGCACAGGTTGGGAGCACTCTATGAAAATCAGAGTCCAAAGCTCAGCCTTTGCATGATCAAGGCTGAAGACGGCACTAAGGTGTAGCCCAACCTTTTCTTCCTTTGGCTCCAGCAGGGTGCCAGGGCAGGACGGGGCTGGCATCCATCCTTAGCACTGCTCCACTGCCTGCTCATCGGGAGATTAACTCAAGCTCTGCTGCGTGTTGGCTATCAGGCCACCAAACTGCAGCAAGAGTCATGGAATCATGTCTCTGCAGAGCAAATTCCCTCACAACATGGAAGGGATGCAGAGCCTGGCTGTGCCTGGAAAGGACCAAGAATACGGACATCCCACCTGCAAAGCAGGATATGTGCCCCGACCCCTCCACTGACATTTAAACTAGAAAGCTGCTCTTTAGCTGCGCTGAACACTTCCAGATTTCCAGCATTTCAAGGGAGATTTGGCAGGCCTTACTTGTGCTTGATTTTATTTCAGATGCCATAACATTTGGGCCTTTTTATGCAGCTTTTGGCTGGTGTTGAAGCAATTTCTGTCTGTTTCTTCTTTCTCATTCCCCTCCCCTTTGCCATCCATGGTGGGAGGCTGACAAAAGTCAGTGACTCAGCTCTAGAAGAGAATGGAAAACTCCAACAGGGCTTTGAATTGAAATGCAGGCAAGGAAGGAGAGACCCAAGGGGAGGCTGGAGAAAGGGAAGGAAAGGGACTATAATGAGAAAAAATGCAAAGGGAGCAAGTAAGCACTCTACATTGAATAAGCGAGCATGAATAAGTTCTTACAGGAAAGTCACTTATACCTCACAGGCTGGGCAAAGGTAGATTTACACGAAAGCAAATCCCAAACTATTTGAACAAACAAGGAATTTCAGGAGCTGCAGAGTTATAGATTGATTAAGCACAAATTTGTGTTCCATGTCTCTTACACCCTCACCACTCTCAGCACCTGCTTTCTCTGTGGCCCTTACCAAGCAAGAAAGACACTATCTTAGGGATAAAAAAGGTGAACAGAGGGACAAGCAGGCAAGAAAGGGTGTGCCACAAAAGTTCATGGGGTGTGTGAGACATCATATTAAGATCCAGCAGTGGGCTTTAATGCCAGCCCAAGATGTGAGCACGGTTCTTCAACAAACCTGTGCACCCCAGTGCATCCCAACCTTTCCCCAGTCTGCCTATGCTTTGCAGCAGCAGCAGGGGCAAAGGCCACCCCCCTTGCCTAGTGAGTTGGGAAGGTGTCTTCCAGCACCCACAGATGCAAATTAGTCCTGAGGACAACAAAGAATCTTTATGCCCATGCACAGGGTAGTGCCTCTGGTCTCCCTGCAGCCACATGGATGTACAGCCTCCCCTCCAAAACTGGGTCTGGCCCTGCAGCAGTAACAGGGATCTGCTCCAAAGCCAAAGATTCTTCTTCCATCAGATCTGCACATATCACACCAGGTATTTCAGTCTCTCTGAACAGTCAGCATGCTGGCCCATGGACTTGTAAGCACACACAGTGTGATGGATGTGATGGTACCCATGTTCTCCCAGGCTATCCAAGCACCAAATTACTCAGCCGTTTGCTGTTCTGGGTCTTTGACATGCCTGTGCAACACACCGTGGAAGAATTTCAAAGGAAAAATCTGCCATTTTGGGGTTGTGATTCTCCTCAATGCCTCATTGTGCTGAGGAAGGGCGACAACCAACGCATTGTACTGGCAAGCATTTCTCATCGCACTCTGTCCCTGGGTAAGCTGGGTCCACTCTAAAGAGCTGTTGTCTTTTGCCTGCCACCACACCAGCGTAACATATCTCACACATCCATGGCAGCCTACTCGCTTCCCATTCACAAATTCCTCCACTGAATAACACCAAAGAGTTAAGGCTTTGTCAAAGGTTGCGTTATGGGAAGGGAAACTGGAGAAAAAATGGCTTTCAATGCAATGAGAACATAGACAATACTGTTTTGTAACTGCACCGTTTGATGTGCAATGACAGGAATTAATCATTTTACTTAACAGAATTACTCTTTGTTATGTAAACTTTGTAAAGTCAGTCTCATGTGACCTCTTTCAATTAGGAACAAATTGTTTAAAACTGTCCTCTTTCTGAAAGCGCACTATTCGTAAGAGTGACCTCGGGGATGGGTTGTCATTTCACCCTGGAGTACTCACAGCTGTGCAGTTTGACACCAAATGGAGACCAAAATATGTAGAATTACTCTTTTTTTTTTTTTTTTTTTTCAACACAGCGAGCAATCTCTCTTTGCTTATTCTAATCTGGGGCGAACATTTGTTTCCCATTTCATTTTCTTCAGTTCTGAGAGAGCTTGATTTGTTTTTATAGGTTTCTCATCACCTCAGTCTGTGAGCACCTCAGTGGTGAGAACAGGCATGCGTCCTGAGAGCCCCTTAGAGAAAAGGAATTGTTTCCAATCTACCAAGAGAAAACCCAGACCAGAAAAGATGAAGGGCCCCATGTTTAGCAAATGAAAATCATTGCTTCAGTAAAAAAAGTAGAGCTGATGTCACACAGAAAGTCTGTAGCAGGCCAAGGAGAGCCTCCAGAGGTCCACAATTTCACCCCAACTTCTCAGCCTTCTCTCCTGGTTCCTGTAACCTCAAGATCTGCTGGAGCAACTTTGCTGCCAAACCGTTTCACACAAAGTATTTGACATGCGAAAGGCTGAAAGCATCCTCTATTACATACGGAGGTGCTCAGGGTTTGCCATATTGGCTGTATTAAGGCACAGGGTGACTCTTGCCAGGCTGGTGTGAGCACCATGTATTTGCTTTGGAAGCTGCTTGCAGAAATGAGGCAGCAGCAGCCTTAGGCTGTGTGTGCCCTGAAGGTGCTGGGGATAACTGAGCCACACCAACCAGGCTGTGCATCCCGGTCATCTTTGGAGATCCCATTTCACCTCTGCTGCCCATGAAGAAGGCTGCCTGTATTCCTGCTCCAGTCTTGCTCCTCCAAGAGGAAAATTCATTACACCTGGTAACCTCTCTCAATGGCATCATGCAGGCACAATTTTTGTCCTCTTAGTGCTTCGATAAACTAATAGCCAGCCCTGATCACTCTCACTGATAAAAGCATTTGTTCTCCGTGTTTTCCATGCATAATGCAAGGCTTAAACTCAGGTCCGTGCACTTTCAAAGGGTGGCTGTGTGGCTTTTATTTAAGAGCCCAATCAGAAGATAGGCCGCTTAGCTTTGAAAGGCATCCAGCAAACTTTGATCTCATTTCCCTGGCTGCCCTGCCCAGCAACGCTGCCCACATTAAGGAAAACGAACCTACCTTGTCCAAACGAGAGGCTAACGATTTTGCATCCAGGGGCTTTCAAGTCGATCTGAGCCATTATATACATCACCCCCTGAAATCAAAAGTGGTCAAAGATTGCAGAAGGACCCGTCACCCTGCAGTGCCTGCCAAGTGAGCTTGTCCCTCCTATGATGCTGCTCGCTCGTACGGACTTCTCCGAACTGCAAATCACCAACATGACTTCAGCACGGCCATAGGACTCACTTCTTACTCACCACAACATAAAGTGAGAAAGCTGTGGGGTCTGCAAAGGCTGGATTAACAGCTGGGGCCACAGCCCTGTTAAACAGGAGCCCAGGATTGCCCAGGGAATTAAACCACTGCAGTAGGTTTTTTCTTAACATCTCACAGGGAAGTAGGTGAACATAACTCCCAGCCCCTGTAGTACCAGGTGAAAGATGCAGAAGGATGAAGCCCAAGGAGATTAAGTAGGTGCATGAAGGTGTCTGGGGAGCCTGCAGCACGGCTCACGTCACAGCTGACATCCCCCAGAGCTCCAGCCCGGGCTTTGCAGGTTGGTGTCATGGGCTGGGATCCATGCAGGCCCTGTGCTTTGCAATAAACCACGCTGGAAACCAAGCCTCATGAGCAGGAGTTTATTGAACAAGGCAGGCTAAAAGTATCTGCAGGAGCTAATAATAGTGTCCTCCTCTAACAAACTTATTAGCTTCTGGAGCAGTGAAATCATCTCTGGCATATTCCTCTTGATTGCTGTGGCTATATCTAGTATTTCTATCAAGGCATTTCTAATAGCTAATATTCATTGTGGTATTTCAAGATGGGATTTACTCCCACTCTCTGCAACATAGCCCTGGTTCAGCCCCGGGATATAGAAACAATGACAAGTATCAGCTCTGTTAAGTAGCTGAGAATTTTTCTTCTCTTGTTGTGTCAGTCTTTTACATAATTTCATCAGCTCTTTGTAAAAAGGAGCCCTTCCTTGTTCCCTAAAACAGAAGAGGCTGGGTGTGCTGGGGCAGCCTCTCCATCCCAGGGCAGCAGCCGTTCACCCTGGGCTCAGCACAACGCCCCGGCATCGGGTGATGGGAAACTTGATGGAAAACAGTGCCTTGACTGCACTGTTGGTGGAAGCCGGCTTTTAGCTTGACACTACAATGAATTTATCCCTGCAAGCAACAGCCAGTGCTTTCAACGCCCTTGAGGCAAGGAAATCAGCCTCATGGCAGGGAACTGAACAGTGATCTCGTGAAAGAATGAGGCTTCAACCCATGAGACCAAACTGCCTCATGATTGAAACATCAGACAAGAGGATGCCAATACTGCAAAACCACTCCTCAGCCTTTAGTATCTTTTCTCAGTCCTCTTCTGGTCGCTTTATCTGATACTGTATTTACACACCCAACTACAGTCTTCATGTCAAATAGCAGCAAGGCCTGACATTTTCCTGGAAAATGAAGATGTTGAAGGCGATTCAGCCAATAATTCAGTGCCTCTTCTGAAGTTTCTGCTTTGTATCCCTTGAAAATCACTCTTAACAACAGTTTTCTTAAACACATAAACCCCAATAAAACTATCTCTAGCAGTAACTTCTGCTTAGCACCAATGTCCTACCACCATCAACAGGCAACAACAGCAGCAATCCAATGCAGTCTTTGTTAGAAGTAATGGCACACACACACATACACACACCAGCTTGTATGTTTAAAAGAAAGGTAATTTCTGCAAACTATTTTTTTTCCTGAAATTTCACCTAATTCTGTAACATCCTCACTCACAGCAGTACAGCTTAAAGAAAGGACATCAGTCCCTGTTCCTAGCGCTTCCAGTCACTGAAATCCAGAGAACAAAGCAAGCCAGGAAAGATACTGGATAAATGCATTCCTTGGGTAGAGTACATTTTCTCCCCCTTGCTTTCTCCCAGGAAGCCCAGGAGTTTCGATGCCCAAAGGCAGTGCCTAAAGGCTGGTTCTGTGCGGAAAAGCAACAGCACAAGTGCGTTTAACTGCAGCAACACTCCTAAGGGCTGGGCCAGGCTTTATGAGCAACCTGTCCAAAAAGTGACCCCAAGGATGTCCTGAGAAGATGTGCCCCACAGCTTGTCTTGACTGTGAAGGAAACTTGAGCTCCATCTGCAGCCAAAAATGCTCGACTGGGAGGGAATTGAATGCAAAACTCTTGTTCACCCCATTCGGGGTACTACTGCAGACCATGGACCATGCACACTGCTGGCTGCAAGCCATCAGAGTTGCTCACAAGTTACGCCAAGACCAGGTACCTTGCGACATATGACAGCATTGTAATTTCCTTCACCTGCAGCATGTTTTAGTGGCATTAACTGTGGATGCTCCCCAGACTCAAAATGGATCCTGTGGATGCAGCCAACAGTTAGCAGTGGAGCTTGCCATCATCCCAGCCTCCCACCCTGTTTTCAGTAATGAGCTCCATTCTTCCAGGGTTTTATTTTCACTAAGAATTCTTCATAATTTGTATTTATTTGCTCAGTGTCAGTTAGATGTCTGCCTTTCCGCCTGAACTATCTTTAGCTTCCAAAATATTTTGCATTTCAGGGAAGTATTTGAGTGACTTTTCTGAGAAGAAATAACGCAGAGCATCGGAGCGCGGACACCGCAGCCTTGTGCAGAGGCACCCTCAGCGGCTCGGGGATCGTGCCTTCACCTTGGAAACTGTGCTGTTTGCCTTTTTTCTTGTCTACATGGCAGGGATCCATGACCTGTCTTGAAATGGCTGCGTGATGCTGGTACCTGAGGCGAAAATAGTGGGACCCGTGGAAATAGGAGGATGGGCACCACTGCACACAGTGGGATGCACAGCCCAGCACATGGCACAAGCACGCAGCCCAGCACAGCCTAGCATGGCCCAGCTCAGCACTTGCTGCACTGGGGGACTGGGAGCAGTTTTTAATTAAAGAAGGATTTCCATCTAATGCTGAGGGAAGGAATGTGAATAAAATTGGGCTCTCAGAAAACCTGCAGGATTAGCTTTCTCTTTTTGTTGTCACTGAGAGAGTTGTTTGCCTGTAATACTTGCTGCATGGTTTGGGTCCTAGCTTTCCTTCCAAAGTATTCCTATAAAAATCAGTGCCTGCACCATTAGTATGTTATCATTAGCATGTTAGTCTTCTTTTCGCATATGCAAATCAGAGCTATTTGCCTTCCAGATTTTAATTTTAGCACATAAAAATGGAAGGAAAATAATAGGAAAACGCTATGGGATATTTTGGAGAGTGATCTGCACATAGAGACACAAGCATGCCAGCTAGCATTAATGGTAGAAAGTCCCCTTTGAGATAAACGAGCTGGAGAGGTTTGGCAGTGTTGGTAGGACTGGGATGGTCCCCAATCACTCCTCCTTCCCTTGCAGGCTGTCACGTTGCAGAGCAGCTTTGATCAGTGCAAACTGGAGTCCCTTCAGAGGAAAACTGACCATAAGCACCCCCCAGGATGGGGATTAACCAGTGACCCGTCCTTCAGAGCCCTCTACCACATATGGGGAGATGGGGTCTAGAGGCCTGGACCAAATCTAGTCTTAAATCAACCATCACACCACACACAGGTAGCCCTGGCTCCCCGTGGGATCACACTGATGCCCAGCTCCTAAGGCTCCGGCCAAGGCGCATCTCCCTGCAGTGCCAACACAGCTAGCGGGATCATTATCTTTGCAGCAAGCTGTTAATCAAAGCTCCCGCTTGCTGTGCAGGGATATGTAGTGGGCGGCAGAGCGGGCCAGTGGAGCTTGTCATCGTTAATGAGATTATGCTCCCCTAATCTCACAGCAAATCGGATTTTCATGCTGTGCGCATTTATCGGAGGCCAAGAGCGAGAAGGGAGGCAAGGGGCGGCGCAGACCCAGCCTCCTCGGTTCAGTTCAACGAGCAGGGGCTCTGCAGCAGAGGGGATCCATTTAATGTCTTCTAAGCATTTATTTGTGGATACCAGAGAGGAGGGGGGCTAGCAGATTTGCTCAGGACCCCCAGAGCAGGGAGCGAGTGTCATCGTGCAGGACAGGGAAAGGAAACCTAACTGCAGGCGCGTACCTCTGGCAGGGCAGGACACGGCTCTTGGCGTGCCTGTCCGGCGTGAACAGCTGTGCTGTTTTCCACAGGGTTATGCAACTGTTTTGTTCCCAAATAATATAACCCAGTGTTATGTTTAAATTCATACCAAATCTTGTTTATCTTGCTTCAGTTTCACAGAGAAATCGTGTGTGAAATTTCACCAGGGTCTGACGGTCGCTGGCCACAGCTGCCTTCCGCACATCCCTCGAGGCGGGTCGGGGGCTCTCCCAGCCCTCCAGCCCCACACTGGGGAGCGGGTTGGCTCCTGTTTGGGGACACGGCCTCTTGGGTGATCACAGTTTGTGCTGTCTGAATGAAGGCTGCAATCCCAGAGCAGTTCCTCCAAGACAAAACCCCGTCGCCTGACCTAACGCTGACACAGAGTGAGGAGATAAGACGTGGTCTGGTGGGAAGGAGCCCTCCAACAAATCCTAGCAGGAAGACCCAGTGTCCAAGCTACAGAGCATCACTCAACCTAGAAGGAGACCTTTAGTCTCCTGGTAAACCCCAAAGCAACAAGTACATCTACCACTGACTGATCTGACAAAGCAGCTACATTTCTTTCAGTGCACTCATCAGAAATATGGTAAAATACCACGGTGCGGATTTGGGTGAAGAAAAGAGGGTTCATATAATCTCTCCGTGCTCTTGCAGCAGCCAAAACCATGGGCCTGTTAAATGCAAGTACAAAGCCAGTGTCTGCGGCATGGCTGGAGGGTGCGAGCAGCATCCCTGCATGCGCTGGGCGGTAACTGCATGGGCAAGTCACATGTTTTTGCAACTGTGTTTTAAGAGTCTGAGCCCAACTGTTCAGCTACATATTTAGGACAAAGTTGCAATAACCAGAGAGGCTTTTGAACTTGGGAACAATAGGAGCTATTTTCAATGGGTGAATAATGTTGAAAATCTGTCCCTTAACGTCAGCTCGCAGAATCATCATTTTTCCCAGTAAATAATATAAAAGTTTAATTTTTTTTCTCAATGGATTTCAATGCAACATTTACTTTGAAACTGTTTATTCCCCATCCAAGAATAGCAGGGAGACAGGCTGAAGAAGAACAAGATGATCTTTATCATTTCAAATAGAGCGATTCCAATATTTCTTTTAACCGTCTTGCTGTAGTTCTTCATGTTTATATGCATCCCATAAAAGCAATTTTATGAAATCGCTTATTTTCACGTCTCATATCATGTTCCTTTGATGAGGAGAAATAAAATTGAAACTCATATAGATATTGCTACTGTTGGTATAAAAAACAAAACAAAACAAAACAAACCCCAGTTTTCTATACAAAAATTAAGCATGTCCAAAATACTGTACTTCAGGAATGTGTATTGATGTTTAAAGGAGAAGAAGAAACATTATTCACTTGGATTCTTTTTCATGGCAATGCTTTCTAGAAGTTCATCAGTTGTTTAAATATTGAAGAGATACCTATTTTGAATTGCATAATGTTTTGACACTACTAAAAATATTTCTGAATAGACATGTTTTAGAAATGCAACTTGGAATGAAAACTAATTTTGAAATATTGGAATCTCTCCGATTTCAAAGTAAGTCTCTTCATTACTCAGTACAAGTATCTCGTCTTAATTAAAAGAATACATAGAAGCATTTTTCATAGTCTGGCAGCAGTGTGCTGGTCAAATAATTAATCTTGCATTGTCTTTTTGGCAGCATAGCACTTTCCTGCAACACTACTGGTGCAGTAGTTTGTCCCTGTATGAACAAGGAGCAGGCTGTGCTAAAATAAGGTTCTGATTCAGATATATTACAAGGACTGAGATTTTATAGCCGTGAAAGCAGATGCGCACAACAATTAAAAAATAGCAGTTTATCTAATCCTGTGTTTCATGAACATGGGTCTTTTATTATTACAATTCAGAGATACCCTCCTTCTCGTGTCAGACTTTGTGCTTGCAGTATTTGCTTTTTTGCTTCTTGTACACATTTAAACATCTGTTTTCCATTACTGACCCTCTGAAACATGACTTGCCACTGTAGCACAGGCAAAAGCATTGAGGATGGCCATGAAAACCCTGCTTTTGTTTAGAGTAGAGTTGCCAGATAAGATTATTTAAGCTGATAAAAAACAAAACAATCTCAGGCTCACCAATGTTGGCGTTCTGGCCCACTTCTCTTTATTAGATAGTTTTAGCCAAGGGGCTTCGACTGATCTTGTCACTGTTGTTTGTAAACTCCTGCCCAGTGATGATTTCATCTTCCTATTGACACCATTCTTCTGTGATTAGAAATGATCCTCTGACAACATGTCTGAAACAGAGGGGTGGACGGTGTTTACAGATGCAATTAAATGAGTGGTCAGCACACAGCGTGCTGCAACATCTATTTCTATGCCAGGGTCCTCTGACACCACCTTGGTAGGTACAGCAGGAGTGTCTTCATGCCACAGCATGCCACTGTGCATCACCTTCACCTTACTGGTGAAAAGAGATTATTGCCAATATAAGAGCTAGTAAGAGGAGATGGCAGCGAGGAAACCAGCAATGCCCTTTGGTGATCTGTTGCACGTTGAAGAGCCTGGAAATCCTGTTAAATTAAAGCAAAAGGCAAGGGTGGTGATGTCAGCTCCACTGCAATGTTCATCCCGTTCGGTGATTCGCAAAGCGGCGCGGGAGCAAGCTGTGTTTTCCCCACAGTGACGATGGCAGCTGCTTCCCAAAGCTCAGCTCCTGGATGACTGCTGTCCTTGAAAACCACCTGCTCCCCTGGACTGGGGCTCGCGGCACATCTGACTTATCCACGGACAAAGAAATTTCCTGCCAGATTTCCACTGCCATAAGAGAAGGTTATAAATGGTGCCCAAATAGCTGCTCCTCTCCCCTAATTAATGCTGTAGCTCTACACAGGCCTATTTTGGGCCAGAGGTTTCCCATGCTTCATAGACCAAACGCTCCCCCCGCCTGTTCTGGCACTTGCTTCCCTTCCGATGGGACACGGACGGAGTCCAGCAAGCAGTTTCTACCTCCCTTCTCAAGGCACTGACACCCTGGCAAGCAGAGATAAAGTCTCTTGAGTTTAAACTTGAACAAAACTGAGTGAATGTGGCTGACTTTTACCATGAGTTCAACAACATGGAAATTTTTAATGCATGTTTTGATATGTCCTGGGATAATCTATGACCTTTTGAGTCCTTTTTTATCCAAAGCAAACTTCAGAACACAATCCTGGCAGATTTCTTGGAATCGTGACACTGAGTGATTCGACAGATATCCCAAGTGATGCTCTGAGAGGAATGAAAATATCTTCAAATTACCTCCCATTTACCAAGGGATGAAAGTGGACAGTAAATGGGGAGTGCTTATTGCATGGGAAGCTGTCAGAGCAATCAGTTTGTATGTCTATATTGTGTGTCTTAGTCCCAAAGAAATTCCTTACATATTTCTGTAGTATTCAAATAATGCCTCCTCCTTGGAAAACAAAATATTACAAAGTTTTTCATAGGCTTTTCACAGAATGTTGGGGGTAAGAAGTTCATCTCTTTCTCAGAGTTGCACAGTTTATCTGAATTTGCCCATTTTACCAGCATTCAGAGTGCACACCCCGGGCATCCCAATGCACAGCTGACTCAGCACATCACAGCCATCTGCCCCTGGCCACAGCCACAGGGACAAGCACCATCCATATTGTGCCCAAGCTGCCTCTCAGATGAGATGGGTCTTGTGTTAGAGACAGCCATGGCTGAGAAGGTTTTACTCAAGGACACCAGAACAGCAAACTATACTTTAAAGAAGAAAAAAAAAAAAAGATGAGTTGCTTACTGTATGTGCAGAGCACGATGAACTTCTCATTACTGTCCAACTGTAAAAGTCAAGAATTATTTTCCCTCCCAAGCTATGACCTGTCTAAACTCCCTGAGGAATTCCTCCTGCAACATTTACCATGGAGCAGAGAGAACTTGGTAAAGAGCCTCCAAATAAGACATTTTTAACATGGGTAATCCTTGCTCCCCTGCACGAGGAACAGAGTTTCTTTCACCCCTAAATGGGTAAGCATTATGTCGTGACTCCATCTGACACTACCAACAGCCCAGATAAGCTCATTCAGGCTTCCTCTAATGCCAAGTACCCATATAACATGTGCCATTTTAAAGACATCCTCTTCAAAAGCTCTGCGAACACCAGCCAAACAGATCACAGCTGAAAACTCCTTGCCTCAAAGAGTTTAGACAGAAATGCACATCTATGTGTAGATACCACTCAACACCTTTCTCATTGATCATCGTTTCTGGAGTGTTTAAATAATTAAGATGAACCTATCCCATATACCTGCTAGGTAATAGTTTGGGTCGGATTAAACTTCGTTTAGCTGCAGCCTTCAACATTACTAAAGGAAATTCAGAGGTATTTTGATACAAAGAAGAGGAGGAGAGGACAACAATTTGAAAAAATACATAATTAAGACATATAAAAGCAGTAACATCTGTCAGAAGATGTCTTAGGAAAAAGCAATGTTTTTGTGTTTGCTTGCTTCAAAATCACTTTGTTTAGTTTCCAAGAGGACACTGAATGAGGAACTTCCTTTCCAAGCATCATGTATCATGCCATCAACTCTCACTCTTTCCTACTCCAGGTGATCTTTTTGCATACGATTTCCAAACAATTGGTTGGACCTCTCTGTCTAACTCATTCTCTTTCCCATAATAAAAAACACATGGTCTTGATTCTGGAGAAGACAGCAGCATGTATGAAAGCCCATGCTTGTTCATCAAAGTACTTAAGCATATGCTTAAAGCTAAGAAAATATTTAAGTGCTTTGATAAAAAGGGAAGATCCGCTGAATTGGGACCAAAGAGATGCTACAGTTAATTGATTTCCTTTGAGAACAGTCCGTATTTTCCCCAAAGGGCTAATACTGTAGTTCTCCTATTCAACTCAAAAGCTGTTCCAAAGCTGCAGCAAGTTTGATAGGGTTGCCATTTCTTAGAAGCTATTTATTCACCCATGACCAAAGTATTAAGACTCACTCTCTGTAGTAAATATGCACAAGTGGACACACACTGGGAAATTCTTTGTCTTGTCCCCTGTTCTGCTGCTGAAGGAAGACACATGGTTTCAATGATGTCTTTGTTATCTGATCAAGCATCCAGTCCAATTTGCAATTTTAATGAAAATCAGACACCTGCACTGCAACTGATCTCTACTCCCAGGATTAACAACAAGGAAGAGAAGCATTCCCCCTTATCGGAAGAACTGAAGCCACCAGTATCCTGTTACCAAATCCCAGGCTGTGATTTCAGATGTTACCCAGAAGAAAGGAACCCTTTATCCCTTGTTGGGCCGTGATCTCCTCAGATGGAGAACCAAACCGAAACGACTAGCTAGTGGTAACATTAGCTCGAATGCAGAAGCACAAGCTGGGGAGCTCTGGCCGCACATCTCTGCAAGCTTCAGAGACAGGCTGTGCTGCCTGACTCTGGGGCAGCACAAGTATTGCACTGACCACACAGCCGCTCTCTTACACACATCATTTACCAAGAATGTTACCAGGACATGCATTTTTTTTGGTGTGGATTCAAGTTTTTTTACTCTTTTTAAATCTGTACAGGGTCATTTTTAATCTGGTCTGTCTCGGACACAGCCTGAAGATGTCACACCCTGTAGCGCTGATCAAAACCTCAAAAAGAAATCAGGAGTGAATGTGGAAATGGGGCAAGTACCCTGGTTGCGGTGCCACCCAGGAGAGGTGTCCCTGGCACATGCCTGTGCCACAGCTGAGGCTGTGTGATGCCTGGGAGGGAGCATGGCCAGGCACTGCACATGGGGCATTCCAACACTGGGGGAAAAGGACCAGCTCAACACATGCCTGGCACTTGTTTGCAAAGCCACAGCTCCAATTAAAATGGGAGAAAGATATGGCATGTGCAAAAAATGAGAAATCATTTAGTAGTGTGTATCAGAGGGAGTTCCTCCACTTCAGCATGCAAAGAAACCCACTTCCTCAGCGTTTTAACCAATGTTTACTGAAGTACTTTCCAAAATGTTTCCTGATTTATCCTCTTGCCTGAAGCCCATTTCTTTCTGTCAACCAGGTTGGTGTTTGTTGTTGTTTTTCATGTAGGGGGAGAAGGATAAAAGAAGGAAAGGAGGAAAAAAAAATACTAGCGAGCATCTTCAGTGAGCTGATAAACCTCAAAGACTACCCCAAACCAAGAACTAATAAAATTGATATTTTTTTCACACACCTTTGTTGTTAAAAGAACTTTGCTTCGAAGGAAACCCCCCTCAGCTGTGGAGATGCTCATGTAGCTCTGACCAGACCAGGGAAGTTTCATGTGGCAAAGCTCTTGGGATCTTCCTTGTCTTGAGAAGAAAGTCTTATCTATTACATGGTTTGTCTTCTTCTTGTAGCATTAGCTCCCTCTTTTGCCCTTTGGAAGGTAAATCAGGCAGCTCCAAAGAAAGGGCTTGTCAAATAGTTTCAAGCCGTGCCTCTCTTCCTGTCCTACAGCAAGGCAAACAATTTGGAGACCCCAGGTCAGCGAAGCATTGCATGTATTGCTGAATTGAGCTCTTTATGTGAAGGGGCTTATGTTCCAGAGAGAGGCAATGATGCTTTTTATAGCAAGACTATTTTCTATTCAACTCTGAGTTGGGCTCTGCTTTCCTAATAAGGATTTTTCACCCCATTTTGCAAAGGAAATTTTATTATTTTGAAACTACATTTAGCCACCCCAGCCTCACAAAATGTGCTTGAAAACACTGCACTTGAACCTACCACCCATGAAATAGCAGAGGGAGCTTTCTCCCCAGGCGGTTTCTCTTTCTGTGTGATTTAAGGACAGCCTCTTCACCAAATGGCCAGTGGATCTTGACCTGCTGTATTACGCTCAAGCCTGGTGTGCTGGTGCTGGTGCTGAGGACATGCACACTCATTTCTAACATGATTCAGGGCTCACATAAGTTGATGTAAAAAGCTCCTGTTGATTCCAGGAGAGCTGGACACTCATAACATCCCTGCATGGCATTTGGGTGTATCCTTGCAACTGCTGCAGCAGTTGTAATGTGAAGCAGTTCCTTAAGGACCTGTTTGATAAATCTACCCAGTCATCCAAATTACATCCACAGCACTTATCTCTCCCATCATTTGCCTTCCCTGCCTGCTATAAACACCAAGTCTGGAAAAGTTGTAAAACAACCACAACAATTGTTTAAAAGCCACATTCGGGTTCATGTTAAGTCTCAGATCTCTTCTTCAAGTTGCACTGATCCTGTGCATTTTGGTCAATGAGCATTTGGTGAGGAATAGTCATGAACGTGAGACGTTACCAGGCCACTAAGAGACGGTGTTTGTAAAAGCACCTGCAGGTGGGGTTACGTGACTCAGAGCTGAAAACTGGATATTTGAGCTGTGTGCTAAAGCTCAGTGCTGTGATTACCCCAATGGGCATGTCTACACTGCACAACAGTCCTATGAGGGGTCCTGGAAGCAGTGCAGCTGCATTAGCAATTTATCCAATGAGGAGCTATTCTGGTGCAGTTATACTTCCTAATCCTGAAGCTTGGTTTTTGAGAGCTTCCAGGAGGATTTGTGTGCATGACGTGGTGCAGAGGTACCTATTTCAGTCACCTGTGCCTAACTGATTCCAATGTCCAAAGTTCACACTGTAATAAAGGAGTTTTAAAAAAAAACTATATGCAGAAACGTTTGTCAGCTAGCATGGAGAGGATGTTACATAGCTGAACACTGCTCCTGTGAAAGTCCCTCTGCTCTGGGAAGGGCCAAAGCAGTAGCCAGCCCATCCAAATGCTGTGCACGTGTCCTGGACACCATCCCTGATCCCTTGTCACTGGAGGTGCTCAGTAGGTCCCTGTGGGCAGGGCAGGGCCATCTGGGCATCTTCTCTCGACCAGAGCCCCTAGGGACCATCACAGTCCAAAACCCAATCGGCAACAACAGCTCTGTGTTCATCCAAGGTTTTTAGCAGTTGTGGTGTAACAGTCGTGGGGGGGGGGGGGGGGGAATTTAAAGCTTTGTTTTTATCTTCCTCTCTCTTTGCTTCTTTTTTCTTGTCTTTTGTTTTTTAAGCAGGCAAACATCTGCAGAGCCCTTTAAGATAACCATAGCAATGACATGAGGACAATTGGCAGGCACGCTCTGTGCTCCTCAGCTGCGTGCTGTAATTCACTGGTCCAGCACTCGGGGCTGCGGCCAAGCGGTCCAACAAGGAGGGATCTCATCACATCAAGACCTTGCCCCAGGGTCAGAGATAGAGCACATAAGAACTTTTATTGGAGCAGAACAGGGGGAATGTGGATATCAGGGGATTTTCAATGGAAATCACAGGTGTTTCTTCCCTGCCTCCTCCCTGTGAGAGGCCCCTCTATGTTCTGTTACGATTTGTTTTTCTGGCAACCAGTGTGCTCTATTTTTCTTGCCTGTGTTTTTATGAGTTATGTTTGGTTTCTGCTAAAACAACAGAAAACAGCACAGGGCTGGGGTTTTTTGAGTGGGTTGTTCGGTTTTTTCTTTTCCTTTTAGGAACTATGCAAAGGGTCATTTGGAAGCCCTGATTCCAGTAAAACTTTTCAGAAGAATTGATGGAGGTTTCAGATCAGCTGAAGGTCACAGGTCAAATGGTTTAGCCCCCCAGGCGGGTGAGAAGATGAGATTAGCAGCCATGCAGCCACAGCTAAACTGTGAAAGAGGACACAAGGCTCCACAGGACACATGGCAGTGGGAGGAAGGCAAGCTTTTAGCAGTGGGCTTGCAAACCACTGTTAAAAAAGGTCTCACTGAAGAGCCACTCTTCCACCCCATTTCAGCAGAGAAAGTGAACTGCAGCTGGGCAGAAGTGAGGATATGGAAAGAAGCAGACACACATTCGTGCAAAAGCAGGAGAATAAATATCTCGGGTTTTAAAAGGAAAAGATTTTTTTCATTTTGGTGGAGGACTAAGTTTTTAAAAAATATCTGATATTGTGCTTAAAAGCAGAATCAATTGTTATTCAGTGCAGGCCTGAGACAAAGACCAAGCAGGGAGTAAGAGCAGGTGTTTAATAAATCTTTAAAGGAGTTGCTTTAAATAGTATCTATGTTTTGCTCTAGACATGAAGTATCAGTATTGGTAATATGCGTTATCCACGCACTTCCATCAAACTAGTGAAAGATTTTGGCTGTGTTTCAGAGAAAAAAAATGGTGGCATATGGTCTGCATAAAGCGTAAGCATGACTTGTTCTTTCATCTGGTCTTGGCACAGGGGAGGTCATGAAATCATCTTTCAGAAACCCCAGCTGGACCAAGGCAGAGTCTCCTCCCGTTTTCATAGTTCTCCCTACCAAGAACCTTATTCATAACCAGTACTGTCATCATCATGCCATGCATCTTTCCAGGACCAAAAATTCCCTGTTTGGAATACAGAAGCATCTTGCTTTTTCCCACTGAAGTCAGTGATAGAGATTTAAAAAAACCCAAGAGGTATTGTTCCCTGAGAAAGGCATGTAAGACCTCTGCATCTTCTAACTTTTTAGGTTGTTCCCCCTATCCATCGCCACTGGGAGGAGAGGACTCCAGGCTCTCCAGCGGGGCCCAGGCCCCAGCTCATGTTGCAGGTGTTCAATATTCACAGGAGTGATTGCTACCAACTGTGCATCACCATCCTGCGAGCCCTTCAAAGACGGGAGCTAACGAGCACCCCTAACTTTCATGAGTAACCCTACCTGCGAGACAGCTTTCAGGGGGGAGGAGGACAGTGGAAAGTCTGGAAACAGAATATGGAAAGGAAAAATTCAAGGCCTCCGTGTTACATGAGATCATTAAGGCGAGCTGCATACCTCTGTAAGCAAAACCAACAGTGCTTATTTGCATGAACAAGCATCCTTTCTCTGCCCTTACAAAGAGTTTGCAAAGGATTAATAGACTGGCTACTTCAAATCATGCAGAACAGACAAACCCTATTCCTGCAGTCCTTGAGATGGAAGAAAAAAATGTTAGCCACCTGCCCAACTGCAAAATGTGTTTACATGATGACCCATTTACATAGCTGGAAGTTATGGCACAGGGTTGGTTCCTCAAAGGGAAGAAAAAGAGTCTAGGCTGCTTTTCTTCTCTACACAAAAAGTGATTTATTTAAAGCCAAAAGGTGTGAAGGATTATCTTTTGAACCTGCCAAACTGGCTGCAGTTATCCTGAAGAGCAGATTTTATTATTGTTGCTTTGCATTATATTATTTTTAAAAGAATAAACGAAGCTTTGAAAGCAGAGATGAAAACTGGCTTTCCCTTGACATATTTATCCCTCAGATTAAGTATGTGTAATTGTATGCTATATACACACCACTGTAGATAACAGAGGTGTTAGCTGTAGGACATTACAACATCCAGGATGTAATTTATATCTCTCCCCACGTCTTCACTCTCAAACATATGTGGTTCATCATATTCTTTGCCATTGTTGGACTTTGGCAGGCCTCCAGCATTTCAGAGGTCACTGGGTTCTTGTGTGGCTGATTTGTCAATAGCTACTTCTGCTGTGTTTACCCAGGTATTATTCAGCTTTGTACCACTAAGACAAGCTGGTACCTGCTGGTTCTGTTCCATGTATTGTTTATTTTCTGGTGTTTTGACCTTAGAGTTCATTTATGAAACGTGTCCAAGCAGCACTTCTAGAAGCTGCTGTGAGGTTGTAAAGATAAGGATAAGAATAGGATGGGATAGGATAGGAACAGGTGTTGGGCAACACCAGTTAGAGCAAGATGAATTTGCCATTTCTATTAAACTCAATGTTTTCAAATTTAATACACAGCAGAGGCATCACTTCTCTGTCTCTAAAATGTATAGCATGAAGTCAATCACAGCTTTGGCATACCTGTTTTGAATCCCACTGAACATAATATTGGGATACCTCAGGAAGTTACTTCTCTTTTCCTTGTTTTACATTTAAAAGATCACAGATTTTATGCCAAGGGGAAAATCTGCCCTTTTCTCATGCCAGACAAGCACAAGTCTGAGGAAAACTAAAGCAGCACAACACAGTGGGTAACAGTTGAAGTCCCACCCTGCTGCCTTCATGGCAACATGACTCTGAGAGACCATTTTAGGATGCCAGTGAGGCTCCACCAAGCTCAACTTGCAACTGTGAAAATGTCTATTCCACAAAGACCTCCAAGGACTGAGTCCAGTCCCTTGCCAACAGACATTTTATAAGCCCAGTTTTCAGAGTACAGCTATTCAAAGCTTCCTGAAAACCAAGACCTTTAGAAGTTTCTTTAGCTGGACACCCAATAGCTAAGGCATCCCAAATCCCTAGCTGTTTCTGAACATCTTGGCACACAGTGCTGAGCATAGGAAATGGGTGAGATTAACGACTTCAGCTCACGCATCGAGCAGGATATGAAGGGCTACATGTGCTATGTGCATAATATGCCCCTTTTGCTAGTGTCAATCAAATTTTAAAGCACAAAAAAGACATTGTACCCACTTGGAGAGCAACCATTTTAGTTCTCCAGATCAAAACCTACGGGAAATTTCTTCTTTCTTCCTGTCCTCCTGTCATCACATGAGCTGGAGAAAACAATTATCTAATATGAAAAATAAAATTAAATAAACCAGCAAGTTTACAAGCTAAAAATTCAGAGTGAACTGCTTCCTCTCAATGAACTTCTTATGTTTTTGTTGCCTGAGAAGATTGAGGTTTTCCAAAGGTGTATTCAAGGATCTCGCACAAACACGCTCTGCTGCACTAGACATTTCTTATCAGCCTCGGACTGTGAAAGCTGTGATAGGAAATGTGCCATTCATTCACAGGGCTGCTGGTGGGGATCTGAGGCATATCTTGAGCATGTTATCACACGCTGTGTATTGTCTACTCCATCCTGAGAAAGAAACACTCTAATCAGGCTGACATTTTCTCCTTCTGGAAATCACCAACTCGTTTCTCTGCCTTTTGCCTTGAGTTGATTAAACACCTTCCTGTTGAAACAGTAACTAGACAACCACAATAGCAGCAAAAAAGACTTTGAAACTTGGTATCAGCTTCCCAGATTTCTGTTCTCTTTCATGTGAGAACAGAGTTATTTTGAATGCATGGGCAGGGAATAGGTGGGGAAGGATTGGAAGAAGAAATTTTGCTGCTTGGTTTAATAATGTTCACCTCCTGGCACTATCCTGTACCTATGTACAAGTGACTTGGATCCGATTCCTTTGGGTTTAGATAGTGATCCCATGCATGACCACCAGGAAAGGATCCTCTCTGCAGTAGATCTGCTGCTGCTGAACTTGAGGAGGCTGCTTCTGTGAGACAAGTCATACATACTTAAAATATTGAGGCCAAAAAATTGAAATCTGATACCACCCAGAAACTCTAGGAAGTTTACAGTTGACTAACTGAAAACAAGATACGTTTGCTGAATTTTTTTCTAGCAGAACCTTTTTCCATTTTTCTATGAGAAAGGGGTTCTCCTCACACCAGCTACACTATCCATTTAGACCTGCTCATTCTGATAAATTCTTACTTTCCAAATACCTTTAACTGTATTTCCCAAGCATAGGATACTCTTTCTGTGTCCTTTTACATTAGCTAAAGTGTAAAAGGATATTTTCTAATAGGAAAGAGAACTCAGTCATTAAAAATGTACACACACAAGCCACTAAGGCGGTATACATGTAAGAGTAACTTTTATCTAATCATACCGATATCAGCTTTGTGTGACATTGCCTCCCAGAAAGGGAAAAAAATTACACTAATGTTAACATTTCAATATGATAAAGGGGTTTTTAAAATGTAATTTTATCCATTCAATTAGCTTCTAGCACTTATGCTTGTAGCCTTCCCTCTTCTATAACTTTCCTTCCTTAAAGGCAGTTTTTAACTTTTCACCTCACTAAAATCTAGTGGTGGGAAACCAAAATGGCTCACATTTTTATCTAAACTGGTAAGCATCTGGATCTCATGCTGCTTCTTAATATCCAAGATATATTAAAATGAAGAGTCAGAATGGCCCATTACGCCACTCAGTCCTTCACACACTGTTGAAAAATAGCAAATAAAGTGAAATTTCTTGGTTAAGAACTTATTAGCAGGCACTTAAAATCCTTATAAAATTCACCTTATACAATACCTCAGCTGAAACTACTCATCAAATTCCACTCAAATTTGCTGAAAATAGTTCACTAAGCTTTGCCTAGAAGGACTAGCTGGATGCTGATCAGGAAGACAGAGCTGATTGATACACACATACATACATGCAGACATCCAGGGAAGATTTAAGAACCATCTTCTGCTGCAGCTGTTTTCATAATTTAGAACCAATGTTCTTACTCATTGCACATAGTCATATCAGTCAGACTTAAAGGCATGAGGAGGACCTAAAGATTGGTTCAAACCTAAGCCCTCCTCATCCATCTTAGTCATTTTACAGGCTTATAGAAGGAGTTTGTCCTTAGAAGTGTACATACAAGCCTTTCCTCAGTCAAACTAGAGCTTTAATTTATTGCAATTCAGCCACTTTGGCCAAGATGACAATGTGATGACAGCAAGCCTGTACCATCAGTCTTTCTGAAAGCACCCTGAAGATAGCTTCTTTGATGTTTCATGAAATTCAAAGCTTCCAGAGAGCATATTGGAGTAGCATTAAAAAAGAGGATGAAAGTTTAGCCCAGTAAGAACGACACAACCCACTGAACTCATGGGACCTTGTTATCTGTACAATTCCTATCATAATCTGCCTGTCTTCAGGCCTCCAACAGTAACATGTTGCATAGCATATTTTGCTTATTGTGTCAGCAAACCTGCTCGTGAAAAAGTAAACAAGTAATGGCATACTCTTATCTTTACTGTTACTAACAGTCTTTCTAAAATTCCCACCAAAGCCTGTGGGATATTCAAGACAGTTCTTCTCATAGCAAGAATAAGGGGCAAAAATTAAGCACATCCTGTGACCATTCCTAAGTAGATTTTGCATCAGTCACATTCTTAACCAAAATAGACACCCACTATATAGTGAATCACTTACCAATTATTTAGTGTTTCTGAATTTTTTACCCCACACGGGTGATGAATTCCCTTTCAGAGCAGAGGGTGTAGGTGGGGAGGTAACTGCTGTGCAGAGGTCTAAGCTCACTAGAAAGAAATCTCACAGTAAAATGATCCCTTTGACCCAGTGCTCAAGATCAATCCCTAATATTACTGATAAACTTAGATACAGTTTTGAGAGGGACAAAACAAACAAAAACACAAGAGATGGGGAGCCACATAGAATAAGAGAGCCTTAGGGATAAGAGTGCAACTATCTTTGGTCTGATCCATATCCGTTTAAAATTGCTCTGGTTTTCTGGGAAGTCCTGACCCTTGAGACATCGATATAAAAATGAATTCCTTCTTTCATTTTTATACACAGCTCTCTCCTCTTGATCCTTTTTCATAAATCATGACGTCTTCTGCTTTTACAGTAACTTACATATGCAAGCTTTAGTGGTATTGTTTGTTTGTTTGTTTGCTTGTTTGTTTTTTCTATTCGTCCACATTAGAAACATTTTTAATATGTCCATAGATCTTTGCAAATATATTGAGTATAATTCAGGTTTAATCTCCAGTGATTAGGGATGAGTCACTACTAGAATGTTTGCTTTGGTGTAGCCACCCAGTTTTCTCTGTCAAAGACTATATGAGATGGCTGTAGGTGAGTACATACACTGGAAATCAAGCCCTGACTCAGACAGGAGAAGCCAGTGTATGAGGCTGGGTCCCATTTCTTTTTTAGATCACATATAACAAAAGGTTGCATTACTGCTGCATATTCTAATTACTTCTGCAGTTGTTCTAGGTACTATTGGCCCATAGGTCAATATGTCCAAGATACACACAGGATATATCGATTTACTGCAGCATCTCCTCTTCCTTCTGTAAAAGGAGGTTTTGTTCAAATGCCAAAGTTACGTGACTGGATTTCCAAAAGCACTTACTATTTCAATAAGTTTGTTCCTACTAATACCCCAATGAGCTGTTGAAACAGCAACCTGCAGGTCTAGCAAACTGAACAGGAGGTGATTTCTCAGGAAAGATCTTGCTTTTAATGTAGCAAAATTCACAGATCCTGTGAAATGCATGAGAGGTCTAGTGCTTGGATTCTAAAGGCAGGTTCTCCATCCCCATCCCTATCCCCATCACAGATCCATCTCTCCTCCCTTTTTCATTGACTGCAGAGGGAGTGGAGAGGACTGAATCCCTAATTTAACATACTAGCATTAGCTGACAGTGTCTTCGGAGGGAATGGGGCATGTTATGGTCTTGCAAGACGTGTATGCTATGCTGCCAAGAAAAATCCTCATCAAGGACAGTATCACATCCTGCTGTTTTTACAGCTGTCAATTCTTTTCTTCCAAAAATGGAAGCAAACCTTTGCAAACAAACTCATCCCTGGTGTAAGTACATTGAAGCCAAGTTCAGTATCAATAAATCAGTGCCTTCATCAGGAAAGCAATTGCATGGTTGTTTTTATCTGCTATTATCTGTAAGTTTAATTGGAGTACAAAAAGTAAGTAAATTTTTAATGACAGCTGCATTCCCCATCCCAGCCTGTTGTATGACCTTCAGATATTGAAAACAAATGAATAATTGAAAACAAATCTTCGATCATGCAACTTTAGGTGTTTTTGAAGCTCGCCTAAGAGACCTCAAAAGACTCCTTGATCCTACCAGAAAGCAAGTACTTCAGTCAATTCTGATTTTAACCGTTTCTCCTTTAAAAAATAATTAAAATCTATTTCTGTACTTCTCTAATATGGCAAAAAAAAAAAAAAATCTATATAGAAGCTAAATTCTGCTGAGTTTCATGTGGCTAAAGTCAAATAAATTACTGCACATTTACACTGTGCTAAAAATCCACTATCATTATGTTGGGGGACTTCAGCTTTGGTACTCATAAAATCAGTCCAAATGTCATATAGAAACACTGGATTTTCTTGCAGAAAGAGGAGAAATTTATTTTCCATAAATAAATTAAACAGGCAGGGTCAGAGGTTCAGAACCAGCCCCTGGACCATTTTAGCTGATACTCCCTGTATTTCTCCCAGGTGGCTCAGGCTACCCCAGGAGCGAAGCTGCAGCAGGAGCTGCGGGGCCACCCAGGGAGAAACCCAGAGATGTGGTGACAGTCAGGAGACACCGCACCCATTCCTGATCACTGCACGTGAAAACCAAACTAACGCTCCGCTCAGAGCAACGCGTCTGTGAAAAAGGCAGGCAGTGTTTGGGTAAAACCCAGCAGAAAATATCAGGCTTGCCTCCAGTGACTGCTTCGAGTGACGAGGGGACAGGGCAGAGCATCAGCCCAGCAGCCCAGTGCCAAGAGCTGTTCTCCAACACAGGCCAAGCCATCGCCCCCGGCAAAGCGATGCCTTGCCTCATTACAACACCGACTGTGTGGCTACGTGTCCGTCCAAACCCTTTTTGTTCAGGGATATGGGCTGGAGGAGCAACAACTCTGCCCATGAGCATCCTTGCAGGAAAAGGGACACACAAGCCTGAAGTTTACCTTCTATATGCATCCAAGAAAACCCCTCGCCTATATAGAAAAGGTCCTTTGCTTTTCGCTTTGGCTCTGCGCCTCACCCCAGTGCGGAGGGTGGCCGGTGCTGGCCCAGCCCAGCACCCAACTGCTCCCCAGCTGCTGCCTGAGAGGCTGTGGCACATTTTCCAGCGATGGGGCTGAGCTGGTGCGAAATGCTGCACATTGCAGCCAGGCCCAGGGCACTCACCAGTGTTTTAGAAGAAGCCCCTGAAATTTCCTTAGTTGGAAGAAAAAAACATTCTCTGAACTCCCTGCTTGGGCTTTTGCTTTGTCTTAAAGGAAAATAACAGTGAGCAGGGAGGGAGGGGTCACCCGTCCGTGCCGCTGCACGGGAGAGGAGTCGCTCCTGGCATTGCAAATAATTAACCGTGCACGAAGCAAAGGGTTACAGGGAAACACTGCCTTCAGCAAAACCTGGACCTGCCTGTGGTGACAGACAACCGACCGGGAGAAGGGCCCACTGACAGCAGCATGTACATGTGCTTTATTATAAGTGCAGTTGCTTGTTTCAAGATAAATCCTCATTGTCAGTTGATGTCCGTATGCTTGGTGCTCACAGGTCTCCCTGCAGCATCGCCGTGTCTGGGCATCACGATCTTTCAGCTCAGAAGGCCTTACTGTTTTGGGAGGCTTTTTTATTTTAAAAGCCTCCTAGAAGGACTGTAACACATCCTGCAGATCAAATACTACCCACTGCTGCACAACTGGAAGTTGCCCTGAGTAAAGTCCAGATGCAAAGGCACTTCTGGAAAATTCAATGTTTTGGTTTTGCTTTCTGCCTTTTAACTGTAGGGCTTTAGAAGGAAACAGTGCAGATGATAATGAAAAATGCTGAATTTTCATATAATCCATTTTACGTTTGCTATCAGGTAGAAGAGTGTTAGGGAGGAAGCAATTTTCAGGTCAAGACAGTTGGTACCTATTCATTTCCCAGTGTGGCAGAAGACACTTCTAATCCATTGTTTGTAGCAGATTGGTGCTCTTTTACTAGTGATGTAATTGTTTGCTCCCACTTTAAGCTAGCAATTGTAAATTCACAAATGAATTGGCAAAGCAGTGTAAGTTTTTACTGGGAAAATTATGAAACTGATAGGTTTTTTTTTTTTCTTTAAAATTTAGTAGATTTTAAGCTGAATATTAAGTGAAGTAAACAACTGATGTTTCAGTTATTAAAATGCAATATATTCTCTTTTTTACCTGCCTGGAGCTCTTTATGAATGAAAATGATTTTTGTATAATTAGCTAACTCAAACAGCATTTATGCAAAAAGGAAAATGCTACATGTGGGATGTGAGTGATCAACAGCTTTTGAAATTGATAGATGAGCACGAGCACTATATCCCTAAAACATCTTCACAAACCTCAGACTGAAACAATATTCATATGCCTTGACCCCAGTCTGAGTGAGACATCCAGCCCAGATTTCTCCCCTTAATCCGGTTTTCATTTTGAATGTGCAGTTTACCTTTAAGAAATTAATCTTTTAAATATGAATTGGTTTTCTCAGATGCCTGGCTATCATAAAAGGCTCCAGACACTGCCAGGAATGAGATTACAATGAATATTGGTATTTGTCATGATCTGTCTGCCTCTTTGCCAGTTTATTTGATGTTTCAAACTTGAATAATTTAGGCCATGCATATTAAGCACCTGTGGCTTGTATCTTCACAGGCACACTGGGAAGAAAAACGGCAAACTTTATTTTAGAAGTGCCCGGTTACACACCCAGCCCATAGCTATGGGAGTAGCTGTTTCCATCTGTTCAGTGGGAAATGACTCTCTCCTTTGTCAAATTTTGAGGAAACTTGGAATTCCTGACTTTGCGCGCAGCCGGCCAAAATGCATCCTCCCAGTTTTGAGATTACAGCCTGGTTTGCCTAGCGTTGCAAACCCATGCATTGCAGTGAAAGCCAGGGCAATGAGCAGCTGGCAGCACTGGTCTGTGCCCAGCAGGAATTGCAGCCTGGTCCACACAGCAGCTCCCAGGCTCAGCACCCCTGCGCTTGGGGATGCTACACACGTCCCCGCTCACAGCCCGAGCCCAAGTGACACCCACCCAGCACCTCGGTCTGACACGAGGCCACAGCCTCTGGGTCAGGAAGGCTCTGAGCTACAGCTTGGCTGAAGGCTGGTGAGGCAGAAATTTGGGACTCCTCCATCCCCCCCCCCGTCCCTACGCTCCTCCCGCGTCCCCGAGGTGGACCCCAGCCCGCTGCGGCACTGACCCGCACAACCCATCGCGCTCACCAGCTGCACTCACCATGTTCAGAAAAACCCAGAAAAGGGCAAGTCAAAGCAAATTAAGACTTTTGCCTTCAGTAAGAGTTTCTCAGGCCTTGTTGACAAAGATAACATTTGGTTTTTTGGAAAGCAGATGTGTAAACCCTACCAAACACTCCTCCTCCCAGCCCGCCTGCTGGCCCTCGTGTGAGTTTGGGCGGTCTTGTTTGTACACATTTGGTCTGCTACGCATTCGCTGTGATTTCTCTTGATTGAATAAAGCATTAATAAGATAATCAAAACAAATACCACTCTTTGGCTGTCCCTTAAGCATGTCTGGAGCTATGTAAATCGTTCGATGTGACTGCTGGAAAATGGGAATGGTGTAAAACTGTAAACATAGCACCATATGGCTTACACGCAGTTTCATGATCAATCAACATCAAATTAAAAGCAGAAATTATTATTGAAGTTGAAATGAAGTACAGATAGCAAATGTGAGTGCTTGCAACTTCTAGGTCACGCTTGAGCAAGGAAATGATGCTAAGAGCTATCGTTGGTTTTCTTTCAAAGCAGCCTTTAAATTCAAAATATTTTTAGAAAGAAGGAGTCCTACAGCTCATCCCCAAAGACCAGCAGAAGGCAGCGAGATGAGGGAGTGCACATCAGGGACTGGCTTTCCCCACCTGAGCCATTTTTCTAGTGCTGCCTCAGTTTCTTAAATCTATATAAAGGGCTAACACTCCCAGCAGCTTTGGGGCTGGGTCAAAGCAAGACACTGGAAGGCACCGGCAGACCCTGCACACAGCTGCAGAAAGTAAAGCATGATCCACTTTTGAGGATTTAAAGGATCCTGTGGCACGTTGATCCTGACCCTGGCCACATACCTTCCTCTCAGCAGACACTCTGTTCCTGGGTGAGGCTGAAGGGGCTTGGCACAGCAGCCACTATATTGCATTACTCTCCCTGACAATTTCAACAAAGGACATTGTTCCCATCATGATCCCTGCCCTGCATTGTATTGGCACGTTGATTGCATTACAGATTTTCCAGGAAATCTCCTTTCCAGCAGATTAGCAGGTGACTCTCCACCCTCCTACCTCACCCCACAGTGCTGGGCACAGACCCTCTGTAGCCCTCAAATCCTGGAGCAATCAGGAGGAGTTTTGGGGTGAGAGGGCTGGTGCTTTTGCTAATTTAATCTTCTTTTCCCATTGCACATTACCTGTGATACACCGAGGGTTGCAGCATCCCCAAATGCTCACTTTCACTTATTTTATTAAAATTTGAGAAATTTTTATTGTCAAGTCAAAATATCTACTGGTGTCATTGGGCAGTGCCTTAGAAAACCAGGCCTCCTTTGAAAAGCAAACTAAGAAGACAAAAGCCAACAGCTAGAGATGTGTGGCTTAGTGGACACAGGGATGTTTTTCAAGCTTTGAGGGTTTGGGGTTTTTTCCAATATTTCAAATTGGACTAAATGAATCAGGACAAGATGAGGATCAAAATTTTGCCAAGAAAATGACCTTTTTCATACAACTCTTTTAAAGGGACAGTTCTGCCCGCAGGAGCAGAGCCAGGCTCTTGTCTGAGACCTCACCCGTGCAAAGATCAGTAGAAATACATATTGGCATTTTGAGTTAATATGGAGCTTTTGGATTTTATCCTCACATTGAAAAAATGGTAGCCCTGAGGTAGCTTGATTGGTTTGGCTGGTTTGCTTTAACCTCATTAATTTCTGTGGCAAAAATTACAGCCTAATGTAACCAAGCCCCTCATCAGGAGAGCTCTCAGAGATAATTCCAGCCTTAAGGTGGGAGAACACTCCCACTGAACCAGCAAAAACTTCCTCCAGGCAACGAAGCTGCTCACAAGACCAAATGCTTTGTTGAAATGGTGCCTGAATAACTGACGCTGCAGGGGAAAGCAAGCTGCCAATCTCCCTGGGCCACTGGGTTTGCTCAGGTGCTTCTACCACTGTGAACTGAGGAAGCAACCGAGCAAACGAGATTGCAATATTAATTATGGTTGGGAAAAACTTGGGACTCACTGCTGCTCTCACCAGACTGTTTGATTATTAAAATATTCTTGTTAAGAAATAAGATACAAGACATCTTGCCCGCCTGAGCACCTTACATGTCCTTATATCACCAGTCCATATACCACACAGGTGCTTTCTCAACAGCATCACAAGCTCCCCTCAAACCATCCCACCTGCTTTGGTCTCCTCTCCTGCAGCAACCCCAGCAGACTTGATCCTTTAAGGATTGCAAGCCTTCTCATTTTCTGCTTGTTTATGTCCATTTGCTCTGCTGCCAAAACTCGTATTAGGGATTTTTTTACGTTATTATTTTCTAAAGAAACATGAAGTTAACTCCAAGCACCATGTCCCCTCACTTGAGCCATGTTTTGACAGAAACACCACAGACTCCTTGCATGTCAAGAAAATGCTTGTCTGACTTTTAAAGGCCTATTTCAACAAGCCCTTCAATTGTTCCATCAATCTGGGGGGAGGAAAAAAAAAGGTAAAGCAAACAAAGTACACTTTTGCCCCGTCTTTAAAAGAGAAATCCACCCCATGCACCCAGCGTTGATTCAGGCAAAAGGCCAACCTGGGAATTCAGTGAATTATCACCTTTTTTCAGCAGAGCTGAAAAAAAAAAACCCTTCTTGTATGAGTTGCTGTAGTCCTGTATAGGGCCAGACCTGGCCAAAGAGCTCCAGAGCAAGAGAGCCCCTAGGGAAAGAGCCCCCACAAAGGGACAAAGCCACCGAGGGAACACAGCTTCTCCTACCTCCCTGTCTGCATCCAAATGTGGCTTGGGGCTGGGAAGGAGGGAGGGGAAGAAGGGTGTTTTTTAAGTAATAAATGAATAAATAAGGAATAAAACAAACTTTGCCAAAGGCCACAAGTCAAAAAAAATCCAAAGCAAGCTAGAGCGTTATGAAATGCAGGCAGAATATGGGAGCGCTTCCTCTACTGTTTGCATTACAACCAGCACCCAGAAAAGTTCACACCTGTGCTGGGAACCTTGCCTAAAAAAAGCCCAGCCAAGTATTTGAAACAAACACATTTTCAGACTTTTCTAACCCCAAGGCATTTTCACAGGGATTGCCAAGGCTCCGAGTCAAAGCATGGAGAGGAGAACAAACAAAACAACCCTCGGCCAAGCCTGGCTCGTCTGCCTCGTGCAAAGCCACCCCAGTTGGGATGACCACAGTCGGAATGGGGAGCTGGGTCAGGCCAGGGAGGGGTTTCATAAAGAAAAGCCTCCTCCAACATCCTGGTCCTACCTCCCACTGTGGGCGTTGTAGGGAGGAGGGTTATCAGCTCAGCATCTCCAGGAGGAAGGGAAGAGCACCCTGATTTCAACTGTCTCTGAAGCTAAGGAGGACTAGATAACAACTTTGCACAATGCTACCATAAAATGTAAAACTGGGCTCGAATTGACGAGAGCTGCAAGTTAAGAAAACGTGGTGTATTCTCAGAGGTAATATGCTTGCTTTTCAGTGAAGTTTGACAGTAGCTTAGTAACTCCATGTCACCAAAATATTGATAGGGTTTCCAACCTGGCAGAGCCTGCATACTGCATGGAGACCAAGTGTATCAACAAACAAAGCAACCCCTCTGTGCTGATCTCTGTTTAGTTAAGCGCATCTTCCTAGAAGAAATAGAAAGGTAATTCCTCAGCTATTTATAGAGCAATTTACAGCATGAGTTGCCGCAAACAGCACGTTTTCCCTTGCTGCCGTCCTGCAGATGCCTGGTTTGTGTTTTTGCCGTCCACCTTGCTCATCGTGCACGGGTGGCTCCTGCCAAGTGGTAGCCAGACACCCGAGCAGACACAGACAATTAGCAGCATCCCTCGTTGGACGGCTGGACTTTCTGTGTGGTCCTGCTCTTCAAAGCATGGAGATTCAAGCCCAGACCCATGCGGTGCGTAGGAAATGCTTGTAGGTGGTTTGTCGAGAAGACAAACCTCCCCGCTGGCCATCCCACGAGGAGCTGGACCACGCTGAAAGCTGCTCTGTGCACTTTCTGCCTCACTTGGGAAAGGCATGGGGAAGGGGAGCCATCACTCATCCTGCCAGATGTGGGGTTGGACATCCACGTCGACTTGGCTCTGTAACAAATGCTCCCTGTGGAGGACCACGGAGGCCCCTGTGCCAGGCAAGCCAGCAGCTCTGGCAGATAAAACCAAGGTTCAAAGCCATCCCTGTGATGCATTGATGGATGGCAGAGCCATCAGGGCTGGATATGGGCTCTCACATGCCTGGTGAGGAGGCTTTAGGTTCAGATCTGTCCTGCCGGGGTGTCACCAAGAGTGTCATGGTCCCCTGTGGAGGCTGCTGGCCCCATCACATCAGCACTGCCACAGGTGCTCTTGGTGGGGATAGATCAGACAGTCATGTTGGCCCCATTCCCCCAAGGGGAGATGCTAAGGTGAGAAAAGACTATTGTCATTACTGATTTGGGTCTTCTTTTTAACAGGACACTGCGTAAAATTAATGCTTAAGTTACAACCTTAGGATTTAAGGATGGAGAACTGAAAAAGACCTCTAAATCCAGTGTCCTACCATCACAAAGGAGCTCATAAAATCTCCTTCAAAAGTCAAAAAAGCTCCTTTTAGAAAACCAGAGGATTTTAGCTGTCATTATTTATCCCAGGATTGTAGGAGAGGAAGGTTTCTGAAGGCAGGGCTCGGCCCAGAAGCATCCCCCTTCCTTTGCAGGCCCCAGATGCCCCTGCTTAGGGCAGGGAAAGACAAATGCAGTCAGGGTCGTAGTGATCCCTATTGCTTGGAAAACTCCTTCAGGAAATTTAGGAGTTTCACTGCAGTGTTTTAGGGGTACTCATGTTAAGGAGAAAAGTAAGTATTTCAGAAGCTCCAAAAGAAAGTGAGACAGGAAGATTCTGGGCTGGGGTAAGCCAACAAACAGCTCTTGCTCCTGGGGATGGCTTGTGTCAGCCAAAGAACTGTCTCAAGATTTGAGGGTGAATAGTGGAGAAGTAAACATCTTCATCTCCGGCTATGTCAGGGAAGAGTCAGTAATACACCTCTACACCTCCAGTTTCTGATTATTCAGGATGAGGATTCAAAACCCTTGCTTGAACTAGCCATATCTGTTAACATCCAGACCCCTTCTTCTCCTTTGAGCATGCAAAATCTGAATTCCTAAAAGGAAAAGCACTCAGAGACAACACGGGGATTAAAGACACTTTACAAATGCTCCCTTGCAGGGCAGACTTGCTCCCACACTAGCCCTGAAGTTTTCCAAAGGAGATGACTGCAGTTTGTTGCTGAACTTCATCCCACCAGCCTGGCCTGTCCTGGCTGGTTGTGTGAGTGGTTGACACAGTGCTCTCCACTGCTGGTGGCATCTAAAGCAACCTGAGTTGTGGGCCAAAAGATGCCAACACAGGTCTGACTCCATATCTGTACCAATAACACTATCCCCAGGGCAGCTCCCTGCTCCCGGCATCTGTTCTTTTTCTCTCACTGCAAAGTGAAATGTGATTGCATGTTTGTGACTGCTGCACCCTCATCGGAGTCTCAACAGCTCTGCTAGTGTCTGGGCTCCTGAGGGAATAAACAGAGAGGGGAGAAAGAGCCAAAACACCAGGGGAAACAAGAGAGGAGACCGAGAGCTGCCAAAAAAGACTCCCTCCTGCTTGTTCAGACAAAGCTTGTCTCTCAGCCAAAAGTGGCAGAAAAATGCTGCCCTATAAAAGCAAGCAGGGAGCAAGTAAAGCAGGAGATGCCCCTCACAGCTGCTGGACACTGGGGCTTGCATGCCAGGGCAGCAGGGCTGGCTCTGCTAAACCAGGCTCCTGGGGAACTGGAGCAGCAGGCACCACGTCCTGTGGGTGTGCAGCTGGGAGGGTGATTTGCACCCTGTTGTGAATGATGGGAGGGAGGAGCAGTGAGAGATACCCAACCTTCTGTCTTCTTAAAATACCCCTCCTGACATGAAAAGCGGAGAGGGAGCTTTAATAAACAGTCCTTTTTTAAAAGCTTCTGTCTCCATCTTTTCTGGATTAAACTGCGCCGTCTGTGTCCAATCTAAACGTTAAGTCAAATCAGCTACAACGTGTCTGCAGAAGCCCCAAGTGAAGCCTGGGATACTGTCTGGGTTTGAAAATACTCTGTTTGAAAATCCCACAAGGTTAGAAGCTCTTAAAGCAGAGCCCACCAGAGTTGCTGATAGACATCCCTCTTCTTCCTGCAGGCTTTTGGCCCGCTGCTGAGCTGGGATACAGCAGAGCATTTGACGATAGTCCGGTATTTTGGAGAAGACAGGGTGGCCGAGCAGAGGAGGCGTGCAGCTGCAAGTCAGGAGACCCAGACTGAGCTACCAGCTCCATGACTCTGGATGTGTTGTGTCCTTTCTCCATTTATCGCTGACAGCATGATAAAGCCTTTTGCAAAATCAATCATCTTAAAACAATAAAACCCATAAAACAGACCAAACATCTTGCTTCCAAACACATCAGCATTACTGACTTCAGATCTGTATCGGCTGTAAGTGCGACTTTATTATGATGAAGTATGCTCTATCGGTCCAATACTCTTAGCAAAGGCTACTCTAATGGGCTGGAGTTTATTTTCCTGGACTACCACACACAGTCATCACTGAAGAAAACAGAGGGGACTTCATGGGACTCAAGAGCACACAGATAATTCTTCCGAACTTTAAAACTGATTTAATGTTTGCACATATGTAATGCTCCTGGATGCTTTTAATTCTGAGAAGTTGCTCAGAGGATTGTGCTTAGGATATCCAGAGGAAAGTTTTATGTGGGTAATTAAAACACAGAGACAACCAAGCACAGTGATGCTGCTTTGCAAAGGCTGAACTAAATATTACCTAGTCTGTGTGGCTATTGCCCTTTTTCTACTCGCACCCCAGCATCCAAGCCCATAATGAAGTCAGCTTCAACTCCAATGGCCCAATTTTCCTGATAGCTGTTCTGAAACAATGACCTATTTCCCATCACACTTTTTTTTTTTTTTTTCCTTCTGCCTATTTTTCTTTTTCCCTGCATGGGATTGTAAAGCTCAATTTCTACAAACGTTCATGCCAATGACATCCTGGCTTCCATGATTGCATGCTGCTGTCGTTATGGACTGAGTATCAGCGAAAAGTGGATACAAAGGGTGTGATCACAACTCAGGCAAATTAATGTAAAAATCTCAATGAATATTCATGACATTTTTGTGGCATTCAGCCATCATCAGTATTTTGGACTTCTCCCATCAGTATGGCAGCCAGTTGTGGGGAAGAGGAAAAGCTTCACTCTTCACACAGGAGTTATCAACCCTTTGCTGCTAAATTAAGAACCACACAAATTTACTCCAAATGCTTTGCAACACTTAGCACAGCCTGTAAACATCCTAAGCACAACCCTCAATCCAAGACATGCCCTCCAGTTACTCTTGATCTGCTTTACCCATGCAGTCTCAAAACACGGGGCAAACACCAACCGCTCCAAATAATTTCAGATCCTCTGATAAAGATCAAATGGCAAGTGGGGCAACCACATTTCTCACAGAGGTTTTACCTCTGCAAAACCACCTTGGGTTTGGAGAGCACCTGGCAGAGGGCAGAGAGCCTGAGTTCAGCCAGGTCCTCTGGGTGCTGTTAGAAGGCATGCCACTAATAATATTTTCTTTCATCAACAAAAGTTTTAACAAAATCTTTGGATATTTCTCCTTTATTCATGGGAGCCTTGCTGACTCAGAAAAACTGTTGTGGGCAAAGAATAGACACGTATCCCTCTGTCAGCTTCAGTCACCTGAAATACCATCTCCAAAGAAACATCTTCATCAAGACAGACAGTATTTACTTTCTGCAGTGAATATGACAGTAAAATACATCTAAGCACACTATAAAAATGAAATAATATGTCTGTTGCATCACATCTACTACACTTCCAGGGCATTTGGTTTGTTGGATCCACAAAGGTTTGGCAGGAAAAGCTCTTAAAATTCAGTCAGTTTGTGATACTGCAAGACGCCAGGCCTTGTCCCTAAAATGTGTCATTTCCTTGTGAAAATTTGGCTTACAGGACATCAGTAAACTAGCCACTGCTGCAAGAAAGTGATGGTGTCTCTGGACACCACCATCTCCATGTTATCCTATGTGGATGTGAGGACACTGTTTGAGATTGGTTCCAAAGACAGTGCTCAGTTATAATTACCACAGCTCTGGTTTGGAGCTTGATAGGTCTTATGCAGACCTACAAAAGTTTTATTGTGTTTTTCCACAGAAACAAAAAGGCAGAAACCCACCGGGCAGACTCCCCTTTGCTCAAGGACAAAGCAAAGAGAGAAAAGGCTCAGGCAGCCTCTGAAATCCTCACCAGTCATCGGCCAGTTCAAAGCTGGGCACAGCGAAGGAATCTGTGACCCTTCCCGGGTATGAGGTGTCAGCAGTGCTCATCTGCACCAGAGGTTTGCATAGTCCCAAACTGGCATGAGGGCAGCAGTGCCCAGCGAAGGATGTCGGTAGGAGCAGGGGCCTGAGCCCAAATACCTGAACGCAACTAGGAAGCACCGACACTTTTGGGAGTCATAATCTGAGCTTTATTTCCTGACATCCACTTCTGACTTCACTGAGTGCTCTAGTTGACCTTAAATTCGGAACAAAAACCACCACAGACTTTTTCCAGTCTCCTCTGTGGGATGTGATAATCTTGTGCTAGTAAAACCGAACACAAATGGCTTCAGTCTGACCTGATGTAGCTCTTTTGGGATCAGCCTGAGTTGGCCAAAGAAAAGACAAATATTCACTCCACACACAAAACAAGACAAAGCTTCAAAAAGTTGTTCGACAGCTTTTTGTCATACAGAGGCACTTTCAGAGTTGTCAGGACATGAAAGAAAGCACTATTAAATAATATTTGACTTGAGTATTATGTCACATGAAGTAAACATCATCTGTTGCCCTGATGGTTTGCTTCGGGTTGCAAAACAACCGCCGCTGCCAAGGCACCCAGGCAACTTTCTAAAACAGGCTCTTGCCCAAGCACTCGGAGCAGAGTTTTTCCGGCTCCACACCGTAGCCGAGCCCTGGCAGAGCCAACCTCCCGGCTGCAGATGGACAGATGGATGCAGAGGATGCCTGAGCAACCTCAAATCCCATTGGGCTCAGCCAGATAAGCAGAGCTGCATCCCGCTCACACCCCGATTCCCGGGACAAGGCCAACCAGTCACTCAGATGGAGACCACAGACCTACAGCCATAGGAAAGGCGGTGCCAAGTATGCAGAGCCATGGGGAAAGGTAGAGAAGGTGTGCAGAGATTTTGGCGGTGGCAAGGGTCAGGTTTATTCAATGTTATTAGTAGAGAAATTAAATCAGCAGAGAAGCCACTCCAACAACTCACCTTGGAAACAAACTTGCTTTAAGGGAGCAAAAAGATGCAGGGGGAAGAGTCAAAACCAGAAGGTGACATTTTGCTTGGGAGAGAAATACAACCTGATGCATTAAGGAGAAATTAATCCCTGCCCGGAAAAAAAGTCCTTAGGATGAAGAGCTGCTATAAAAAGCAGTCTGGGGTGTACGTGCACCAGAAAAGGGTTTTATCTTCCCCTAAGAACATCCCCATCCAGGAGACACCGGGAGGTACAGAGCGGCAGACACCATCTCCCCTTGGGTCAGCTCTTTCCTCTACAGCACAAAGAGAAGATGTGAGCGTCAGGATGCAGCGATGGTCTGTACAAACACACGGACAAGCCCTTGAGCAAACTGGTCCCTAGACTGTGTGGTGAGCAGCACAGTCATGCAAGGAACACCCAGAACGCTGTGAATGGCAGCATCTTCAAGGAAGAGCACCTGGAAAAATCATTTTTATTGGAAAAATTCCAGGAAAGTGCTGGTGAAGTGACTCCACCCTGGGGAGGTTTTGCACATGTAGACTCACTCCTGCATGGAAAAGTCACCAGCTTGGGACATGCATGGTTCCCCCCTGGAGATCCCTGCACCCCAGGATTGCTCAGAGAAGCTGTCAAAGAATCTGAGCAGAGCCCAAGACAATGGGGTTGACTTAGGAATTGCTATTATTTTTACAGAGCAAAATTTGATAGATTACCAAAATGTATTCTGTTTGGTTTTTTAAGGAAAACGTTTTATGGAACCCAAAAATATTTTGCTAACAAAAATAAAGCCACTTACAGAAGGCTTTGTGAGCCACCACGTAGACAAATGTTACTAAGCAGAGTGTTTAAACTGGGATTAGACACGAACATTAAATAACAAGAGGCAACACAATCTCTAACGTAAGAAGACCCCAAGCCATCAATGGCCATGAATCAAAATGATGTTGAGGGTGTTATCAGGGCAATCTTGCTTTGCCCTTAGACTTTTTCTCTCAGCATCTGCTCCATGGTCCCAACACAAGGCAGGGCTACACTTTGGTCTGACCCAGAGAAATGGTCCTAACATACATGCAAACACTCATCACATACGGGGCTCCATTTTGTGGTTGGACTGCAAATATCTCCTGGAGATACTGGGGGTTTTGCCTTTGGATTAAGTACAAAGGCCTGGTGGGGATTTACAAATAGATGTCTTAAAGATAAACGCATGGGGTTTTTCTAGGAAAAGATGTTCTTGCAGGAAGTGAAGGAAAAGCAAATGTGAGCTAATCATGGCAAAGGCAGAACAAATGAGTTCATGGCCAAAAACCCCCTAAATTCATTGCCATAAAAGATAAAAATTCAATGAGTAATGAGAGCACAGCTCTGTCACAGCAGGAGGAAAACTGGATAAAATTGCAGCGGTCTTTTCACAGAGCAAATATCTTCTACACGAGGAAAAGGGAAAATATAAGAAATACAATTACCCATCAACTGTTTAGCCATTTTTCTCTTGGTGTCCTGTATAATAAATGCAATTTAACACTTTGGGGATACAAAGGGGGAATTGTGTATGGGACGTGACAAACATGTGATGGACATTAGTAATGGAAATTCAAGTCTTCCCAGCTAGACAGACGTGCTCTGGGAAGGGGCCACACTGTTACTAATGGGGAAGAGGGAGAGCAGGAAAACAAAAAGACGAGCAAAGGAAGTCATCAGTGAAGCTGAGGGAACAACAACAACAAAAATCTCTTATATTAAGTCTGGCCACTCTCCTTGTTCCTTTGCGCTGGTCCAGAGGGCCCTGGGAAATCTGAGCATCCTTCCTAAATGTGCTTAAATAAGGCAGGTCGGTACCGATCCACACTCAGAAGGGGCTCTCCCAGCTGGGGTCAGCCTGCCCTTGCAGCAGACCCCGCGTGCGGATGACTTCACATCTGCACTCCTGGATGATTTTATGGGAAATTACATTTTTAAGGGAGATGAGAAGTGAGTGGCTGCTAACCACAGCGGAGATGGAGCAAATGGGATGCTAGCCAAGTTAAAGCTGGGGCTGTGTGCTGTTGTAATCTCCGCCAATGCTTCCCCAGATAAGAAGAGTATGGCTTGGTTGCCTCAGGGCTGCCCCAGTGGCTCCCAGCCCCACTGGCCAATAGGAGACTGTATACAGTCCAAAAGCAAGGAGAAAACCACATGCCTGAAGATATCCTTCCCCATTCATTCATTTGTACAGCCTCCTCTGCATACTAAATGATTTCCCCAGGTGTATTTTATGTAGTGTTTTTCAATGGTTACAGTTGTCAGATGCTTTCCATGACAAGACACTGCTTTTTCAGTTACTGTTGCCAAAATTCAACTATTGGGTCTTAAATTTTCCAAGTGAGCATCTGCTTCAGTCTATATTTTGGGGGGAAAACATCACTTGAAATATGTCTCGTGTTTCATAGAATGAGCTCATGGAAAACAGGGTTGTTTTGTCTACATTTAAGAAAAAAAAAAAAAATAATCCTCACTGTTTTGAAGAGCAACATAGCATTTCCATACAATAGAGTGAAACATTCAAGTTTGCTGGAGGAGAGAGGCATTTACAAGTTCAAAGCCATAAGAAGGAAAGTATCGCTGCTGGAAAGGCTGAGTGGCGGCCAGGATGTTTTCCCCATTGCTCCAAATGGAGATCTGCCATCATACAGACGTGGTCCTGGGACAAACCCACCCGGGACGTGTTCTCCTTGGAGCAACCACTTGCTGGATGGAGCAGTTGCACATATCCACATGTGCATCTGCAAGGCTCTCTCACTGATGCTTGGCCTAAGCATGGGCTTTCGCAGGGCAAATGCAACATGGTCATGTCTGGAGAGTGCTGTGGAGGTATTTTCAGGCAGGCTAGTTCAAGATGCAGCTGTGATTACATCATTCATTAATTTGTGGTAGAGACAAGTATCCTATAACTCAAGGCTGAGAGAGATTTCTAGTGCTTTGACACTAGAGATTAAACAGAAATAAACACATGAGTATCAGTAAAAGTGACTGCAAAATACCAGAAAGTGTAAGTGGTTAAGAACAGATAAAAATCAGTTATGTTAGCCTACAATAAGGATTTAACTAGAGGGAGGAGAAGGAGATACAGACACCATGACAAATTGACAAGTTCTTTACTGTTTATGAATAAAGGATGTATTTAAAAGAATAAAGAGCATTTTTAGAAGGGGGAGGTGTGGGCAGGAGTATAGTTGTGTATAGTCCATTAAGCTGAGCATGCTGCATTTTAGGCTTGTCTATCTTGAAAAATGGCTCCAAGGTACCTCGTTTTTAAATCTAAGGGATTAGTTAATACCTTATTGTCTAAAACACTCTTTAAGAGAAAATAATGTTTCTACTAGACGCAGTAGCTGCCTCCAAGGCACACATGTATCAGTAAGGAAATCCTACTGCTTTCTAAATGTTTTGGAATAAAGTACACAAAAAAGGCCCATAAACAAGGACAGTAGCAGTAGATACATTCTTCTGAATCTTTATAGACTGTTTGGGATCAGTTGCATATGGGGTCTGTCATGCACTCCACAGATGGACCAAAACCTACACAAAGCAATGCCAAAACCTTCATTTGGTCCTTGGGATCCCAGCGTTCAAGGTGTGTTTGTGGGATGGACAAACCTCCATCCCTTTAGCGGTGTCCCTGGGACCATAACAGCACTGCCCTGGTGACTATGGCCAGCTGGATCTGCTCACTCCAACCTTCCACCCTGCTCTGCCCTTCACCCACTTCTTTGCCTTTTTAAGATCAGAATTTTCAGATGTTCTTGATAATGACCCGATGTTTGTCTGTTTGCACTAGTGTTGGGGGGATACTTGGAAATAACATCTCCGTAAGCTAAATATCAAACTGAGGATGCCACACCACTGGTTTTAGTAATGGAGCCAAGAAAATCAAGACTTAAGTCAATGAGTAACTAAATAAAATAACTTAAAAATGCCTATTAATCTTAAACCAAAAGGAATGTTTCAGAAAAACACTCACCTTTCCTCCCTACTCTTTAAAAAAATTTCAAATAAAGTCTTCAACATATAAAATGATTTTTCTTGATTCAAAATAAAATAGTCTGCTTCGCTTTTGGGTTACTCAGACTTGTTTTTTTTAAAAAAAATCTGGTTTTGAAATTTCATTTTAGTGATGGCCTAAAATACACTCAAATCTGATGGATGACAAAATGAAGAATGAGGATTTTTAAAAAGCTTTAGTAGAAAAATTAAAGATCCAACAAGTTCAGTCTCAGTTCACAGGAGCTCCAGACCTTCCAAACCCTTATTTTAAAACAAACGTGTCCTTCAGTGATTCACCTGCCCCTTTGCAGCATGTTATATGTAACAAGATGACAGCAAGTCTCCGAGAAGATGCTCAGGCACATCCATGTGGGCACTGTTCAGATCTGTCTCGTGTCTGCAGGAGAACACTTTCTCGCTGAAGGACACTGCTGGCATGGGAGCACCCACAGCAGTGCCATGAGTGACATCCTGCAACAGCTTGCCCTAAGCAAGGCAGCACTTACCTATAAGCACATGCTTAAAAATTCCCCCAGCATTATGCAAAAGACATAAATGCTCATAGGCCTGTAAAGTTTCACTGAAAAAATTGGTCATATTCGCATGAATGAACTTCTGCAATTTTTTCCATGATCGTCAAAGAAACGCCAAGAAGTATCTGTTTGATAGGAAAGAGCTCCGTTGCTTGAAATACCATGGGCTCTACATCCTGAAGAGCTCAGAAAGGACTGGGCTTTCAGAGAGGACAGGGAAAACTCCCCAGCCTGTTTTTAAAGAGTATTTTAAAAATATGGCCAGCACGTGGAAAAAAATTGGAAATGCATTTCATAGAAAGGTTTTGTTCTATCTGTTCAAGTGAAGATATTTATGGTGTCTGCTATGTCATTCCAGATTTGTCATGGGCCATTAAATATCCACCTGGATATTGCATCATTTAACTACTGGAATGCGTAAGCATTTCTGCTGCTTGTGAAAGAGCAACTATTAGCTGTATAGAGCATAAGTGCTCTGCTATACTTTAACAAATAAATCAGAAAGTGGAACAGATAATACAACTGTGTTCAGTTGTGGTAGACTGACAGTTATGTGTATTTATTTTTTTTAACTGATCATGACAAGAATGTGAGTAGAGGCCGTATATATTATTTCTGGCCTTCCCCTGAGTTTGTTAATCTTCTCTGGGTGTCAGTAGCATTTTGGAGATCCATCTAAGGGCGTCCCTTCTCAAACCAGACTTTGCACAAACATGGTCAGAAGGCAGCCTCTGCAGCCTCATGCACATGCAGATGCCTGGTATGGACAAAAACAATTAGCCCATCTCACTTCAAAAACATGCTCCAAGCTTTGTGCATCTGAAGGTGGAAAGCCATCACTCAGTCAGGGTGTCTCCAACCTGTCAAGATCTGGAACAGGATTCTGAAACAGGATCTCAAATTCTGCTTTTTCGCATGAAATGTCCACACAAAAATCCAACCTTTTTTGGCAATTGCAATGCCTTAGAGATGTGTCCAGCCTTAGGTAATGCTTTTCAGACTCACCCCTTGCACTGGCTGGTCCAGTTGCTTCACACTTGTGTTCAAGAACCTTCTTCCTCTCCTAATTGTGGCTGGTGATGCATGTTGTCCTCCAAGGGTGACTTTGGGGGACATGCAACCTTACTGCAAACACCAGGGCAGTATTTAAAGTGCAAGATAATTCTCACGGTTACACAAGGCACTGAAATGGATATTTCCTCAAGAGAAAGCATCTGATGATGTATCTCATGACTACAGCCCTCTTTGGTGGTCCTAGTTTATCCAAGATTAAAAAAAACACATTTTCATGCCTCATACTGAACTGATGGAAACAGGGTGATACTGTAGCTGTACTGCAAGTGGATGTTGGCACATGATGCATAAATCCAATGGGCAGGGACAGTGCTGGAAAGGGCTGGTTCCACCAAATCTAGGGGGTTTAAAACACACATATTTCTGATCCTCAGAGGGAATGGTGGAAACGAACTTATGCCCTCTCCAAAATCAAAATGTAGTTGTAGAGTGTTATTAGGAAAATGAAGTGGTTTCAGTGGGAGGGATTTGGCCAGGCATGGTGGGGGAGCTGAAGTATGGATTTGGGGGCTGGGTCTCCCAGGACAGCCTGTGAGCTGAGGGCCCTGCTTGAGGTCCAGCAGCCCCATGGCCTTTGGCCACGGTGTGCGTCATCTCACAGAGTCCCCAGGGGATGTGGATATTGGGACCATGACAAAAAGGTCAGAAAATCTGGCAGGTCTCTGCCCAGATGACATCAGTTTTGGAAGAACTTCGTAGGAATCAAAATCCTGCTGGGAAGAAAGCAAATGTCTGCAGATCTGCAACTGCAGGGGAAGGAGAAATGCTTTCTGCATGAGGGTTTTCTGGTGACTCTGCAAGCCACTCAGCATGCCCAGACCCCATCAGATACTCATTTAATGCCTCCTGTTTGTCACCAGAGCTGCAGCAGCAGCTGCAGAGGTCCAGGCTGGTCCCAATCAAGACATTCATAGAGTCATAGAAAGGTGTGGGTTGGAAGGGACCTTAAAGATCATCCGGTTCCACCCCCCCTGCACCTTCCACCAGCCCAGGGCGCTCAAAGCCCCGTCCAACCTGGCCTTGAACCCTTCCAGGGAGGGGGCAGCCACAGCTTCTCTGGGAACACTGTGGTTCTGATGTTGGGGGCCCCAGAGCTGGACACTACTGCAGCGGGGTCTCACGAGACCAGAGAGAGAGAATCCCCTCCCTCAACCTGCTGGCCACAGTTCCTCCCTTCCAGAGCCGCAGGAGGTTTTCTTTTGTAATTCCAAGTGATCAGACCCTAAATCTGCCATGTTTCCTCTAATGAACTGCTCATTACGGAGGCCCCCACCCTCCTCCTCTGATACCAGTATCATGGGGCAGTGAGCAGGCGGAGGAAGGAAACTGAGTGAGATAAAATTGTTTTGCAAGAGAATTCGATCAGTAGTTTCAAAGCTGCTCTACCCTTCCCGAGCCCAGAAGAGGCAGATGCTCACAGTATACTATAAACCAACTACAAGAGAAATGTGCAGCAACTCTTACTGTACTGGGCCATATGGATAGAAAATCTCCCTCCAGGACAAACATATTTCAAATAAACCCATCCTCATGACACAATCTAGGTTTAGGAGAAAGCAGGTCCATAAAGCAAGCTCTGTGGCACTCATTTTTGGAGGGGAAGGGAGAATTGTTTTCCTTGCCATTTCCCATCCCTTTTTGCCTCAGCTACAGACAGGAGGAAAGCAAAATATACACATGGTCCCCAAGATGGCAGTGGAGAGAAGAGAGGGAGAGTTTGCAGTCTGGTGGTGGTGTTAGGATGTCATGGTGCTCTGGAGACCCTCTCCAGCGCTGCCCAGCATGAAACCAGCAGCTCACTGCAATCAACCAGAGCAAAGATCACCGAGGTCCTCCTTTAAAAATAGATACTGCAATGTACAGGAGAGGAAAGCCTTGGCAAAATATGCAAGCGGTCTGTCAATGCAAGTCAAAGAACAGGCAAACAAATAACGACACCAAACAGAAAAATAGTGTATCCAAAAATCTCATTGTGACAAAACTATTGTCTCACTAATGGCTTGCTCATTTAGACTCTCCTACCTGACTTTCTCCAACAACCACTAAAGCTTACAGGGTGTTTAAAATTAGTTATTCCTTTAGTTTAAATACAGCAAGATTCCACATGGCCAGTCATTACTGAGAAAGCAGGAACATTGGCAGTGGGACCCATCATAGAGCAACCTGTCCCAATAGTTAAATGTCAGCAGACAGCAACAGGTAAAAGTCAGGCTGGTATTTGCCTTGCTTCTTTCCCAGACCAAGATCTGACTTGTAACAGCTGCCTACTTTATGGCTGTCTCTTTTTATTACTTTATTCCCCTTCATGCCCCCCAAAACAGGGAAAAAAAAAAAAAAAAAGGTTAAAATTTATGGCTAGAAGAAACCGATTACTGTTGGCAAGTGAACTGAAGGGATCAATTGTTCCATACGGCAAAAGCCAAAGAACTCAGGGCTCTATTCACAAGAAAAGACTGATGTGCTAAAGGGCATGGAAATGCCACTTTTATTGTGTGGTGGAGAATTTTCACATTTGAATCCAAATTCCATAGGAAAGCGTGGTATGCAAGAGACCCAGCTACAAGGGCTGGCCAGACAGCATGTGTGAGCAGCGAGCATGTGCGCGGGGAAAGCATAATACCCTGAGCACAAAGGTTCTGTGTTCATGTCCTCCCGGCACAATGTTGGGCTTTCACACAGGCAAGGAGTTATGTGCAAAATGCCTGGAAGTCAGCACCAAATGTACCCTGAAATGGGCAAAGCCAGAGCAATGTTCTCCCCTTTCTCACCCAAGCATGGACTGTTAGGTCCATTGCTGGTGGTGGTGCCATAAAACTTGGTCGAACTCATGAGAATCCCTCTTTTAAGGGTGGGAGAATAAAGCCCTCAGGTTTCTGTGCTGCAGGAGAAGGAACAGCAATTCCCAAGCTGAGCAGGCTGGGGCCACGTGCCCGCTGATGGGAGCGGGGATGTGGGGCAGGGTGAGCGCAGGCATTGGTAACAGCATGTCAGGAGAAGTCACTGGAGGTAGGATGAGAAGAAATACGAGTCCCTTGGCTCGAGGACAGGCGTGCAAAATGCTTATGCATTCGTCCAATGGGGCATGTTGATAGAGCAGTTAAGTGCTATGGATTTGAAGAAGCCAAATCAAGCCATTTTTTTGGATGTGCATCAAAGGCATCTCCCGAGGGGGAAGCAGAAAGTTTGAGGCACGGCGCTGCCCTGCCAGCATGCCTCGGCCACCTCGGCCACACGTGTCACACTCGCTGGGGTGCTGTCCCCAAAGGCTCTTGGTGCTGGGTGCCGCACAGAAAGCAGGAACAGATGACTCTTGCTGGACACTGGGAACAGATATTAATCACCAGATGACTTGGTGCTTTCCGATAGATGGCTATACAACAGCAGAGAGCCAGATAGGAATTTTGCTTTGCAGTTTTTCAGGCAGAAAATGGGAGTTTGTCCCAAATTTAATAAAATGTCCACTGGCAGCTAGGTACCTCACTCCCCAAAAGGCCTTGGAAATCACAGCCCTTGCTCAATTAAGTGCAAAAAAAAAAAAAAAAAACCAAACCTATTTAGAACAGCCAAGTACAAATTCTTCTAAAGCGAACGCCAATGTCTAGATTTCCCAGGTTTTGTTTCAGGATGCTCTGTCCAGGGGCATCTGAAACTCAGGACACACAAATGTTTATGCATTTAGAAGGAGGTTCGTGGCTAAATTTGGGCAAAGGTTTGTGAACTGGAGAAGGAGGAAAAGGCACTGGGAATGACTTCAGCCTGTGCTAGCGCAGACCTGAAGATCGGGTTAGCAGCACAGCTCCCATCTGGGGCTGGCGCAGCGGGAGCGGGCGGTATCGATGGCTCTCTGGACGGCTGACAGCACAGATGTACTGCAGCTCAGCCTGTGACTAATTTTAACAAGCTGCTTGCACAGTTACAAAAGGCAGATCTGTTGGCATTTTTACTTTCAACCACCTGGTCTTGACAAACATTTTCTGCAAATAGAACATATGTCATGAGGCTGGACTTGGGAGACGTGCAAGGCAGGGAGGAGTTTAAATCCCAAGGATGGAGAGAGGGGCTGGAAATGGTCATGGCCAGGATGTCCCACCAAACAGCACAGATCAGCATAACCAGCAGCGGTCAATGGGCTGAAAGAAGACAACCTTCATAGGAAGAGGTGAAACTTTTATAGGACAAACGATGCAGTTTGACAGGTCTATTGCTCATGATGGACACAGTGCTTTCTCTGGGCATGGACTTGAGCAGGAAAACCCAGCATGTGTTAAGCCTTGCACCAATTCCTGTCCTTGCTGGGTCCATCTCTATTAAATACCAGAATGAGAGACACAACGCGAGAGGAGAAAAGCCTAGAAGATGACACAGGTTTGACCCTTTGAAAGAGAACATATTGAACAGTTTTCATAAAAGGTTTCTATTTCAAATAGCTCCCTCTGTGCTTAAGCCAGCTGGGGAGGCCACAGCTACAGAGATGTGATGCTTTCAGGCGTAATCCTGGATTGGTTCAGACTCTCAAACTGGATGGCATTGGGCACTACTGGGCTCCCCTGGGCAAGGCTGCTCTTTTTCCATGAGATCCAGAGCACAAGCTGCTCTGAGGGACCTAAACATGCAGCAATGACCATCATGGTTTTCCTCTTCTCGCCCCACAGTAACATTCACTGCCAAAATTCAGGGAGGAAGGACTGGCACGAATTAGTGTTAGAAATGAACGTAGCCAAATTCGAGCATCATGACTAAGCACAAAGATAACAAAGGAGCTACTAACACAGTCACCATCCCTTGACATCTTCACTGGCAGGCCATTATAGAATAAGAATTATTGGGCTATTGCCAGGGTGACTGGGTAAATCCAATGATTCATGAAATGTAAACTCCCAGTTGTCGATCTTGTGATACTCTCTGCCCTTAAGACTAGTCCAGCTGTTCACAGAAGTTTCTTCTGGCTTCCTGGAGCCTGGAACAATGAGGGAGATGAAGTGCAGGCAAATACAAGGGGATAATGTCAAACTGGTAGGGCCACGTCTTGACTCAACTAATTCATAGGTCTCTTTTGGCAGATGGGGTTGGCGAGGGACTGCTGAAAAGCTGGGTTTTGATCAGACGAGGGAAGGGAGGAGGACACCAAGTGGTGTAGAAATTATCGCAGTGAAATCACGTTTTCTGCCTTTTAGGAGGATGAAGCTGGTTCTTCTCTCTGCATCTAGAATTAATTTACTTCGGGTCGGGCGAGGAGGAGTGGAGAAGTGGGACAGCCCTGGAAAGCTGCAGACCCATTCTACTGTTAAAACATGTCCTGGCTTGCAAAGCTGAACTGTTGTTCCAGCTTGTTTTTGGGCTACACTAGAGACATTTTCAAACTTCAGAATAAACCGAAAAGTAAAACAAGCAAACAACAATCCAATAGCTTATGTGTCAGATCAGCCGAAATGCTGGGTCTCTCCTCCCCAGAAAGTGTTTCATATTTTTACTGCAGTGTTACCAAACTGGGTCTCCACTGGCTTATTATATAAAGCTCATAGTCCGAACCAAACCATTACAAACTTTCTGCATACAGCCTCACTCTCAAACAGGGTCAGTCAGGAGTTTCAATAGTTGGTAAAATGCAAACTTCCAGTTGCCTACACAACACACAGACTCTTCATAGCTTGCTTTAAATTAGTCGTGGGACAGCAGAGAGGAATGAGAAGGATTTGAAAAGATGGAGATTTAGGAACAAATGATAATTTATGTCTTCCAGAAAATGCAAGTCAAACCTTGCCTGTTCTGGCCCTTCAGCACTCCTGATGGGAACAGGATATGTGTTTAGCATATCTCCAAGGTATTCTCATATGAACATGACAACCGGGTGCCTACTGTGAGGACAGCTATAACAAATCACCCACATTCTTTTCAAGCCAACGCTGCAATTGTTCTTCTCGTCGGATCATCTGGCTTCAGTGTGGGCTCCCTTCAATTTCTAACACGGAAAGTATTTCCAATAGTTGACAGATGTCTTTCCTCGCTTTACACTCCTTTCTTACCCTCTTCAGTGTTAGCCTTACAGGAAATACCGAGTTAATTGGAAAGATTAGGGAAGGTCTCCTACAGCTATTGGAGAAGAAAGTGGGAGCAGACAGAATTCAGTAAAGGGAGAATAATTCCTCTAACATTCTATTTAGTATTAAACTTTAAATATTAACAGCCAGAGGAAGGGAGGGCTCTAAAATTATCTTGGATGTTTGTTATCACTCAGCTCAAAGAAAAGTGATCTCTCATAATAATTTTAAGATAGTAATTTAATTCCTTGCCTGCATATAGAAGACATTTTCCAAGGAGCAAGCATTTATAAACAGTTACTAGAAATACGATTTGATCATGCTGTGCGATACTACAGTGTATGGTCCAGCTCACTGGTTTATCCCACACACAGACCTCAGGTTTTTTGACTATTAATTTCTCCCCTGTGGAAGATGCAATATTCATTCTCAGCAGCAAAACACCGAAAGAAACACACAGAGGAATTTTTGGAGCATAGAGATAATGAAAATTTCTGTAGAAATTGTCTCGCATGAGCTCATTGGATTTGGAAGGAGGCAGGGTTTGATGTCAAGATTTCTAAAGGACAAGAAGTCCTCCCAAAGGATCCAGAAGTAGGATTCAGGCTTTCACCACCACTTCTCCCCCATAATGAACATCCCCACACTGGTGCCAATTTGATCTGCTCTGATCTACAGGCTATATTCAAGTGTGAGCGGGTTCCAAAGAATTTTCTTCCTGAAAGGAGAAAAAACCCACCCTATCCTAATTATTTTTGTAAGTGTACTGGGGCCATTTAAATGGTTTGGACAGCAGGAGCCTACAGTTGTAACAGAGATATCTAAGTACCAGTGAACTAAATGTATTACTCCTTTGGTAGTGCTACTCTTGCAATAAGACAAGCATCATTCTCCTCAAACGAAGATTTGTAATCAGAGGGAGAGGGGGGAAAACAGACACTCCTATCCTGCAGAGACCAGCTGCAAAATCCCTGCATGATGAAAGCGTACCAAAGGAAAAAGCTCTGCATGAGTGATGCTGAACATACAGCACTTGGCTCCTTAGGTCCAGTGCGAGAGGATGCAGAGATGGGACACAGCTAGAACATGGATGTATGAACAGATAGTAAATTAAAAACAAGAGGTTTGTGTTTAGACCTAGATGAGGAAGCATGGACAATTATCAAAGACATGGCAATCCAAGGCACAAGTCAGTGACAGTAACTGCAGGGCTCTACAGTATCCTGGCAGGAAATGGCTTCATTAAGGTGCAGGTCTCAGAGCTGTTACCACCATTACGACTGGTGGAGATAATTTGGGATAATTTTCAAGATCGGTATTATTTGTGTCATGCCAGTCAGCATTTATCCTGCAGGTCAAAACTCAGCACTCATTTAAAAGACATTTCAAAGCATTACCTGCCCAGGCATCTGGAAGTGCTTAGGCATGTGAACCTGTTTGCTATTTACTTTGCTTAACTGTTCCCATGTTAGAGTATGGTAGAAAGTTGGGTGATAGCAAAGAAAATAGTAAAGTGCAAGACCCAGCACCTTTCCCAAGGCATCGGGATATAAAAACTCAACTGGCAGCTTTGTTTGCTCTTCGGTTTCTCCTTAACTCACGCCTTGAGAGTCCTGGGGAGCAAGTAACAGGGCAAGGGAAAGAAAATGAAGAGGAGCCATAACTTCAGATGAGGAGGTGCTCCGATGACATCAAGACGAAGACTGCCAAAATCTGATGGAGAACAGGAGCATCCAGAAGGGAATCTGCAAGGAACAAGGCCTTAATGAAGGATGCCTCAGCTGAGGACACTGAACACATGGGATCCAGTGAGGAGGATCTGCCGGGAGCCTGAAGAAAGCCCATGAGAATTGTGATGAAGGGCTGCAAGAATGCTTCATTAGCACTACTGAACTGCCAAAGAGAAGTCATAGGCCTGCAAGTCACAGCAAATCTACCCACAGCACATCCCAGGTAATTCTGACTTAAAGTTCAATGCAGTTTTGTGTTACTAGATCATACCTCCACATGCCACATGTGGTGGCTGGCAGAAGGAAAGAGATAAATTACAGCCAAAGGCAGGCCATGATGTGTAAAAACACCCAAACAGCCATGCTCCAGAGGCAGGACTATTGCCTTATGCAAACAGAGCAATAGCAATCAAAGTTCAGTGCTGATAGAGGCAAAGCTGTACATGCTGGAAGGTGCTTGCATCACTGCACAGGGCAGAAAGGTACTGACGGCATTAAATCAGAAGGGACAGGGGAGACCTCAGCTGAACATACAGGCATGACGAAACTCCATGATGGAGAGCAATACAGAGATAAGCAGGGATGTGCCACTCTGCTACAGGACACTCCACTGCTGGAGGGTGCAAGGCAAGGAGTTCAGAGAAGTTGAGCAAACACTGAGGCAAGAAAAGACTTCTCTAAAGAGCCAGTACAAGTTACCTTAAAAGGAAGCAAAAAAGGAGGATATAGAGGAATCCACTTTCTATTATTTGAAGAAAGCTGAGGAGGAATTTCTCTTTTCCTTCTCCCATGACTCTAGAACTGTCAGAGCAAGACTAGTCTAGAGGGCAGCAAAAGGCAGTTTCCTGCAACTTCATCACTGGGACGTGGGGGACACTATCATCAGATATTACTGAAACTGAAGCCCCCACTAGCACCAGGAAACAACTGTAAATGAGATGAGTATGAATACCCTGAATTATCACTCAGGCCCCAGGCTGGGCACACATGCTGTGTCTTGGAATTATTACATCTAGCAGTTTTAGAGATACCATGCACAGATTTGCAAGCTGAAAAGTTTTGGTGCCTTCCTCTAAAGTAGATCCCCCAATTTCCACTTTGGAGAAAGGGTAATGTGCTAGAGAAGTGACAACTTTTCTTCCTGGTCCACAGTTACCCCCAGCAGCAGGATGAGTCCCCCATCGCAGAGGCAAGGACAGGCAGCAGCGCCGGCAGAGCGGGCAGCACCCACCGCTATGGTTTAATGCTGCCTCAGTGACACACATGCAGCAATGTGAGGACAGACACCTGCCAGCTCCCAAAGCCAAATAATTCCTGAGCCAGCAGCAAGAAAACAAACAAATACAACAATGACTTGCCCCAACATCAACTTGGGACAGGAGTCCCAGCTTGTCTGAAGTATCAATAAATTGTTTTTCAGAAGAGCATGAGGTTTATCTGCTCTGAGAACACCCACACAAAAATTCGGGGCATGGATTTCTCCTTGGCTTTGGAGTTATATTAAGACTTCGCCTTGCCGCCGTCCCTAGGCACTAAGCCCACAGCAGTGCTCCCCTGCCAGTCTGCACCGTTCTGCATACCACAACGTCCCCCCGGGATCTTCCAGACAAGGTGCCCATCATCCCACAGCCAGATCATTTTCCAGCCTATGAATGGCTGCAAGTTGCAGCCACAGCCCAGGAAATCTTGCACCAGCCTAACCTCCACATTGTGACACCCAGCTAAAAAAACCTTCCCTTTTCACTCTTTAATACACATTAACATAATTCAAATTTCTAATGTGAAGCTCTCTGTTTTCTTGGTTTGCTCCCTTCAAGCACTCCACAGGATAGTTGGTTACCATTTTTCTTCACCAGGTCAAGTTCTTTTGCTCTTGTTCTGCCAAGACTTAAACTCAAATCTCAATTTTCCTTTGAATCCCATCTTGTAATTACCATTGTTATCTAATTCTTTTTCAAGAGAAAGGAATGCCCCTAGGTCTTTAACTCAGCTCAGATTTGTGACCTGACTTTAAATACGTTCAGCTGAAAGCCATTAGCAATTATTCAATTGCCTTTGCTGTTAAATGGCTTAAATTACTCAACTTTAGTCAGTTATTTGAAGAAAAAATATCAATTAAACCTTCATGTTTAGAGAACTTACATTTATACGTTAGAGGCATTTAACATTATTTTGATTCTAAATTTTTTCCACCAGCTTCAAGCAGAGGTTTTATTCAGAGCACAACTTTCCTGCGCGTGAGTCCCATCCCCATCTGAGATGATGCTGGGTCCAAGTGTGCCATGGACCCGAGATGATTCTGGGTCCAGCAGCACGCTTGGGGCCAGAGCTGAGCTGCCAGATGCAGAGCACATAACCACAGGTCCATGCCACGTGCCCTGCTATGGATCTGTTTACCCCTCACCACACAACACTTCGTCAGCTCAGTTGTGCAGTGAGTCTTATTTAACTCTGATAAACACTTTGCCCTGATGCTGTTGGCAGCACAGTTTGCTCCAATGAAAAGAAGGGAAAAAAAAAAAAACAACAACAAAAAAAAAAAAAAAAACAAAGGAGGAGGAAAACAAAAAGAAGGGGGAACACAAAAAAAAAAAGGGGGGTGGGAATAAAAAAGATGGAAAGAGTCAAATGAATGGTTTGGTGGTGGTGCTGACAAGAACACTGTTTCTGAGTACACCCATCCTCCCTGCTGCCGTTTGTCAGTGAACAGGGCTCAATTTTCTCCCCTCTGCTCTGAATTTGACTCTTCTTCAGGGCCTGGCATATTGAAATGCTCAGGTCTCAGCCATTAAAATCATTGGTTGTACACAGCCCACCCATCTGGAACTGGACTCAAGAAAGAGTGGCTGTAATCCTAATGCAATCAATTTGATTTCAGGAATTCAGCTTTTAATGTATCTAAGAAACCCTGAGCTGCATTTCATCTCCATAATCCATAGGAACAGATACCAAAATTTGCCAAAAGAGGGAGCATTCCCTAAACGCTGGGAGATGGACTGTCCCTTCTGGTGGAGGGTGCTCCGTTCCTGCCACCTCCATCCAGCCCAGAGCCTGTCAGGTTTTCCAACAGCAGGAGCTGACAAAAGCCAACAGCCAGACACCACTGTGACTATATGTTCCAGCTTGTTAATATCACAGGGCACCAGGTCATAGCCCCACTCACGAGCGAATAAATGAAGCGTGGTCTGTCCCCTCTAGTTAGATGTGAGGGGACACGGACTGAGCTGGGACCATGGTGTGTTTGGCACCCAGATGGAGACCCCCAGTTCATTCTTCAGGGGCAGCTGGGGCTGGGTACAGCTGCTTGGGGCAGCCATGTGGCAACATGGGGCAGATACAGGGCAGGGGACAACTCTCTACATGAAGTTTGGGGCCACGAACACCTTCAAAGAGTTGCTCTGAAACCGTGCTGCTAAGATAGTAACTTCCCCCTGGATCCATCTTCAATGAAATCTGAAGGCAGAAATAGTACCCTGATACAAGGCCGGTGTTAAATCTCTTTAGAAACTGAAGAAGGAAAGATCAGGTATGGTATCATTACTGATGTCATGAGTGATGCCACTGCAGAGAAACTCTTGGCTTAAAAGCATCTAATTAAAACACTGGGCCAAATTCAGATGTGACTTCTCAGGGGCACGGATCAAGAGACATTAAACGTTCAGAAAGAAGGAGGGAAAGTTTGCAATGTGCAAACGTCCCCCCCACACCACCCCGCCAACTCCATCTCAGATATTTTCTTAACAGCATTTTCTGGGGCTGACAGTCACTGCTGCAGAGGAGGCCAGCATGAATCCCTGCACCACAGTGGTGGTTTGGCAGCTTTATGATGTTTTACATCACTTTTGCAAAGAACACCATAGCTATAAAATTTGTAGTTTTCCTAAACCCCCAGAATCCATTTAATCAAAACAGTCCGGCGGCCGCACTCGGGCATTATGCAAGTGCATGGATGCTTCTCCTCTGGCTGCCGGAGGAGGAATTTGCTGACAAGTCAAGATTAAACTTTCAGTTCCTTCTGCTCTCCCCAGTCATTATGTGCTGTTAAGAAGAAATTTCAAGTTAATTAATTCAATCTCAGGAGAAGAAAATACATGCAGGATTTCTTTATCATGGCGCAGCTACGCAAGGGAGAGGCTGAGCATGTTTACTGCTGAGCAGAGAAGAGTTCCTCTTCTTTGAAATTCCCTTCTCATCTTCCACTACACACAGTGTTGTCATGGGGTAGCCTTCTTGGAAATCATTTCACTTGAACTTAATTTCACAGCCCCTAAATAGATTTGCACCATGGAAAACCTTGATTTCTGAGCTACTTTTTATCATGCATTTTGTTTTCTTCCTAGGAACTGCCTGTATTCACGGCCCGTAACTTGGCACAAGTAACAGCAGCCGCACCTTGCCTCCTTCCAGGCCACAAACTGGTAGGCAGGCAATACAACCCTATAAAACACAATTAACCTTTTCATTAAACAACAGCTCCCCAAGTGAAAACCAGGTTGTATTGAAAGGAATGAGACTGCTTTATGTTAACAGTGTGTCTCAAACCTTAAAATAAAATATTTGTGCTTACATAAATAGTTGGAAAGGTAAAAGTGTCATAACACTGGGTGTTTGTTATTGGAGCCGGAGCTTGCCTCCTGCCTGCAACAAAATGTCATAACAAAGCCCACATTGGGCTCACTGCGTTTACTCCTCGCTGCACTGTTTAAAAGTCAAAGACAATCCCAAGCTATAAACAGATTGCATGATAGCTCACGCAAAGGCTCCTGTCAAAGTGGCATGCTAAAATAAGCCCAGATGGTGGTCCAGGTCCCGAGTGTGCCTCAGACCCAGCATCATCTCAGGTGGTGCAAATTTTGCAGAGCTGCTGGGTCCATAGCATGGTTGGAACCAGTATCATCTCAGATCCATAGCACGCTTGGACCCAGTGTCATCTCAGCTGTGTCCCCAAGCTTTGCACCACCTGAGACGATGCTGGGTCCATGGCATGCTTGGGACCATGGCTAGGCTGCCAGCTGCAGAGCACCCCTCTGCTCCCCCAAGCCTGCCCCAAAACACCATCCTCAACAGCAAGTTGACTGCAGACCAGCATGTCCTAAAATCTGCCTTTTGCAGAGAATGTCTTCAGCCCCAGTGCAAGCTAAGCCGGGCTTTCCAACCCACTCGAGCCCAGGGGAGGTTGGAGGTAGACTTTTATCACACTTGGCCAACAGCAGCAGCTTCCCAGCTGCTCTCAGCACCAGAGGAGCCAGGGCTGGGAGCCGGGAGCGCTCGTTGCATCTCCTCCCCGCCAGCGGGGCCCACCTGCTACAGCAGGATGGTTTGGCAGCATTTCAGCCTTGGAGTCTATCGATCCCATGGCTGGGAGAGGTTTCATCTGTGGAGGGACTAATATAACTCAGGTGCACTGCAGAGTGGGGCAGGGAGATCTGTAGGGTCTTTGTGGATGGTCAGTGTGTCCCCACACCTCCAAGGAAGAGGAACTGGGCAGCGATGGAGCACGAGGTGGACTGCACAGGGCTCCCATGATCAGCTTTGAGGTAGCTCTGCCCTGACGGTTGCTCCAAGGCAAGGACCATCCCCAGCACTCCACTGACACCTGCTTGCCTCCACTGACAGCACACAACCCCTGGGCTCATCGGTGCCTGTGCCACGTGCTTGGTGTCTGTCCCCTTGGTTTCTATGCCTTGACCCACCCTGGTCATTAAAAGCCCAAATAAGAAACAAGGATAAATTTAGCACTATATAATCACATCAGGAAATCTCATCATGCATTCTGACATGATGTGACTGAGCAGAGAGCAGGTAAATTAAGACATCTATATCCAAGAAGTGGATTACCATCCTTTTTCTTTAAAAATGCCTTAGTTAATCTACAACTTATGATCTGCTTTGCTAGCACAGATGGGTACTGGTCGCTGTCTTGTGTAAACTGCATGCCAGTGGACTTGGAGAGCAACTGGTATTTTTTGTGAACCCCAAAGCAGGGACAGCCTGCACGGCTGTGCCTCACCACACAGCAGAACCTGTCCCTAGGACTGCGCCTGACCAATACATTTCTGCAGCTGTGAGCAGCCAAGAATTAACATTTAGCATAAAACAGCATGATTCCCCCAGAACAGCTGTAGAAATACTTAGCTGAAATTAAATAAGCATTACCATAGCATCTAGGTGCTTATTTACAAATGAAGGCCTGGAGGCTGCAGCTCAACCTGCTTGCCCCAGTCCCCACAGACTCCCAGTCCCGGGGCAGAAGGTTTGCAGGTTTTGCATGGGGATAGGACTGAAGGATCAGGGTTGTAGGCTGTACTGCCCTCTCCATAGTCATTCAAGAGGTGGGTGATGATTACCAGGTCTCCAAACGTTAGGAGATCTTTCCCTGAAGGGCTGAGCCTGTGGCAGAAGCCACCCTGCTGTCCAGAGGCCAATGCTGTGAGCGGAGCTGATGTCTTTACATGAGCAGCCCCGTGGAGAGGGGGGACCTCCCTGAGCTGAGCCATCTCTCTGTCACCCAACAGAGACCCTCTCTCCTGAGCAAGGAGGCCACCCTTGGACCTGCACCCAGGACTGTCCCCTCTCCAGATCCCTCTAACTTAGGGTCTCCACTCTGCTCCAGCAGCTCGAGACCGACTCCACTTTGCAGATACTTTCCCACGTCCTTTCCCCATTGGTGGCCTTGGCATATATTTTCAGAAGGAGGTGCCTACCTGGAGGCTCTTAGATCCACACAAAAGGCCCTTAAATCACCCACTTTCCAGAACCCCTGCCCACTCATCAATCTGCTCGAGTCCCCGGAGAGGCATCAATCGTGAGTAGAGGGTCCGTGGTGGAGCGAGACCCCGCGGCTGCAATCCCTCCCTTCAGGAAAGCCCCTGTTTGTTTATTTGCCCGGCATGGTCTGCAGCTGCCCCACACAGACCCCTTTGCTGGCTCCCCCCCTTCTCACGTGGGGCTGGGGAGCCGCTGTGGGCTCATCTCTGGACGGGGTGAAGGTGGGAAGGAGCAGATGTACGGCAGCGAGCAGAGCGTGGCTGCAAGACATCGGGGGAACAAGCTGAGGTTTCTGTTGCCCTATCCCACCCCACAGGAACCCAGGGTCACGTCGTTCCCACCGGGAGAGGACTCCACAGCTGTGCTCCCGCGGGGCTTCCCTGGTCCCAGAAACCTGCCTCGCTGCAGCAGCGCTTCAAAGGGCTCCACTCCACACCGCCTGCCTGGCGAAGAGCAGAGGAGCCGGGAGCCAGCGATCCCAGGCTCCAGGTCTTTATTAAATGTCCCTGAGGGATGAAGAGCCCGGATGCACGGGAACGCTGATGGGTGAAAGACTTTCCTGTTTACCGAGCTCGGCTCCCACCTCCCCACCGCATCACCTGGTGCCTTGAGGTTGAGTCTGTGCAAGGCTTCTGGCAGAGCATCCGGGGGGTCGGGGGGAGCCCCGGGGCAAATGCAGGCACAGGTGGGCAGTGCAGGTGGGGCCGGGGGGTGCCAGCAGCAGCCGGCTCTGGCAGGCAGGGAGCCATCACCGGTATCATGCTGGAATCAAATCCTCTTCGAAGCACCTCAGCTCCAACAAGCTGGCACACTCCTATGGAAAAATGTGCTTGGAAGCTCTCCAGCCATCGCTGCTCCAGAGAGTAACTGATAACCCTCCTGCCAGCCAGATACCCCGGGATCTTCCTTCTCCCTCCCCACTGGGGAAGGATGTTTGAGACCCCATCCCCTCCCGGTCCAGCCTTTCAGTGCCTTCCATTTCTCAAAAGAAATTCCTGCACAGCCAGAAGATTTTACCACTTTGTTCTCAGAATATCATAATATTTTCTTTTTTAATTAAATCGCATTCCCCATCTGCCTTGCATACATGTTTTGGGTAGTCTACTTTTGCCAAACATAAGGTCAACATCCATGCTACTAACTTTCTATAAAAGCATACTAATGCTAGAACATTGTTTTATCTAAACCCGATGTTTATTCACAATTTTGACCGCACCCAGAGTAGGGCTATGTGACTTCATTGCCCCAGATTCCCATCAAGTGCCTTTAATATGAGTACGCTCATTTAGCGGCATACATTGTCCTGCTTTGTTCATTAGCAAACTTGAACCTCACAAGAATTATTTATATTGCTGTAACAATGATGAACTTGTGGAAAGGGGGTTGCTGTATTTGACTTGAGCTGCAAGTAAAGGAGCGGAGTCCTCTCAGACCTTAGTTTTAAGGTTCCAGAATTGACTGAAACCAAGGGAATTCAAGAGCAAAAAATTAAAGTAAGGGCATTAATAAGGGAAGCTGAAGGGGAGACAGACAGGAAAATCAAATCCCAACCTGCAGCATACAGACCAAAAAAAGAAAATCTATACAGTTGGCCTGAAAGACAAACCACATAAATATAGATATAGCAGAGCTGCAGTGATAGATGCACTAAAATGAAAAAAGCTTCTTGTCCAAAGTTTCCAAGCTTTTCCAAAGGAGGTTGTAACTTCCAACTCTCTTATTTTACAGAACTGAAGCACAAAGATTAATAATTCATACCAGCTTCCATCTATATCCTGCAGTATGGAAAGGACAGAAATGAGCACACACTGGCCAGCACATTACACAGGTCCAGAAACTCTATTTAAATCACAGGGGAAAATTTTGGACAAGAGCTCACCCATTCACATGATGTTGGGATGCACAGTGCTTTCCCTCCCCATCCTGAAGCTGAAGCTAAATCTGCACTCAGCTATAAATCTGGACTAAGATCTGCAAGGCGAAATCAAGATAAGCATAAAGCAGAATGCCTGCAAGTATAAACTCATCTTCTTCAAAGCATTTCAGGCCCCAGCTGCAAATTGGTTTATTCCGAGAACAAATTGTTGCTCAACTACTTGGAAGCAGTCTTCACAAAACTTCAGGCTAAGCATCTTTGATTGAAAAGAACATAATATCAGTGATAAATAATATCACATGAGAACACAGGAGGAGGCCTCATCCTCCCCCCAAAGTGAGATAATTAACTGCAAGACATGTTCTATCACTTGCTGCTCCATACCAGCCAGTAAGTTGCCCAAGATTCTTCCTTGTGGTATCATACAGTGTCCTTCCTCTGTGCAGCTCATAATAATCTTCCTCCACCAAGATAAACTCACACTAAAGAAGGACAAATAATTGCTCTCTGTTAACAGAGAGTTGTCTGGAATTTGAGGTGAGCTTCAAGGGTGCCCAGAAAAAAAAAAAAAATTGTCCTGCCAATATTAACTCCTGTCCTTACCAAGGAGAGCAGTCACATCTCAAGTATCTAACTCACTTTGGGAAAGGAGATGTTACACAAGGACAACTCAGGTCATCTGCGAATTTGCCCTCCTTGTGCAGTTTAGTGGCACCCTGGCTTCAGCACCAGAAATGTCAAGGCCCTCCTGAGCACCCGCCACCTCCCACCTGTGCAGGTGTGACTGCTTGGGCAAGAGGAGAGGTGGAGACCATGTCTCTTCTGTTGTCCTGCTTAGTGCTGTCCACTGGCATCATTTAAACGTGTGTTTGGAGAGTCATGGGGCTGTGCAGTCAGGTGGCATGATACTTTCACATGTAATTACCTATTTTTTCCTTTTATTTTTTCCTACAGGCTTAGAAAATTGCAAAAATAATATTTCCCCTTCAACATTCTCAGTTTAAGGTGAATAAACAAGTGCCAAACCTGTTCCTAAAAACAGCCATCTCTTTCTTTCTCTTCCCCACACATGGGGAAGGGTGCGTGAGAAGGAGGGACAGAGAGAATGAGGGAAGACCATAGGGGGTGAAGAAGGGCCAGGAAAAAGACAATGTGAGAAGGGAAGAAAATAAATAGAAACACATGAGGTGAAACATCCTTCACTTCATCACTAGACAGCTCAGCAGGGTCACAGATGACATGAGGAACAAGCCCAGCAACCTCAACTAAATACCTTCCGGGTTGTGTTAAGACAAGAGACTTCCCCCGGAGCCCATCACGAACTTGGGTTTACCACCACGTTGGGTCGGTCAGAGGCGGTGGTGCTGTTCTCGGCCGTACATCTGCCCTGCAGAGAAGAGTGGAAAGCAGACGCCTGTGCTAGGACGGAGCCAGCGAGTCCAGGTACCCCAGGCACTGGCGGCAGGTCCGTGCAGCGGGGCTGTGTGCAAACAGCCTGACATCTGAGTCAACACAGCTGGGCTGGGTCCGCCGACCCCCGGGTAGCACAGGACTGTGCTGTGGGGACTCGCCTCTCAGCAGATGTGCAAGATAAGTGACTTGTAGGCAGGACCACAGCTGATGCAGCAGCCCCCAAAAGCAAGGCCCTTCTTAGAATTTTGCTGCTTGATTTTTTTTTTAATTGGAGAAAATGTACATGAGGTGATCTCTTTAGGGATTGGGCTGTGGGAGCTCTCTGGAGCAGCAGAGCATCATCTCCTTGAAAATATTTTGTTGCTTATCAGGGAAAACAGAGACACAACAGGGCTGCGTGGTCCACAGCCTCTCTCCCCTTGGTGTCCACATGAGGCCAGGGGGCCACATTTGGGGAAGAGCATCCACCTGCACTGGATTACTCTTTTGCATGTTGACCTCATTTTGGCTCTCCTTCTCAGCGTTTGAAGTTCCTCTGCAGAATCAAATTTAGCAAGGTCCGTACCTGGGCTGAAAAAATATATGTCCCAGGGGCACTTCCTTGGCTATCCTGGCTTTCATTAACCAAGCTTCTCCACTGTCCTTTCTTCACACCCATTAAACAGCACCAAAGGGAGCTGGCAATACATTTTCCTTTGCCCTTCTCTTTTGTGCTCCTCCTTGATGAATGGCTAAAGCAGATGCACAGTTGTCTTTGAAGGCTCTGGCGGATGAGCATGTTGAATCAATGATGGACTGGACCAAATGAATCACAGTGTGGGAGAAAGCGCAAGGCAATGATTTCTAAGTGGCCTTCACATCTTTACACTTCAGAACTTGCTTTAAAAGCCTGTTTTCTTCTTTTTATCTAGTTCCAGTTTCTGCAGTGCCTTTGCATATGTTGAGGGAGGTAGGGGGGGAAGGAGGGGAACCTTTACATATAAACAGAAGATTCCACTTCTTCGTCAGACAATAATGAAGCATTGTCATTTAGGGAGTTCACATAGCTGGGAAACCACTTCAAGGCCATGCAAAACAACTGGGTAGCATCAGAAAGAACAGCAGTTGGCGAACTGAGCAGCAGAGTTTAAAACTCCAGTATAGCAAACTAGCAAAAAAAAAAAAAAAACAAAAAACCCACAGCTGGTTCAGTGGCCTACCTCCCCTCACTGGGACGTAAGAACTGCTTCAGAAAGTAGCTTTAATGAAACAACATTTTAAGGATACGGTGAATTGCCAGAGATTACTGGATATATAACTGCCGCTGCTTGGTCCCAACTGAAACCCTGCGCGCTCAGCCAAGTCCCGCGTGTCCCTCTCTGCAGCGAGCGGGAGGTCTCCAGTACCCATTCAGAGCATCAGTTGTTTCCAGCTTGGCTGCTCTTGGGCCCTCCCTGTGACTGACGACATGACTGTGCTCATCAGACAGATGTTTTTTTCCCCACAGATACACCGGGGTGGGTATAGGAAATCAAAGCCACCGATTTTGCAGCGCTGCTGGAGGAGCGGCGCTGCCTTCCTGGGCACAGGAGAAAGACAGAGTTTGTGGAAAAAGGAAATTGCCTTTTGGGGCTGACAGTGGAAAAGAGGGAGAAAAAACATGCTCACACACACACACTGTCAGGCTCAGACATCTGAAAAAATCCCAGCAAAACTCATACCCCAGGCTGGGTATCAAGGTTTTATGGTTAAGCAACATGCCACACTTGTTCACCTCCAGATCTCTACCACGCTATTCTGAAAAGGCATTTTGTGCCCAGACAACGTGAGGAGGATGCTGGTGGCTGATCTCTGCCTGGGCAGAGGTCTTTCCACACACAAGCCGCTGGGGGATCTGCTTTATGTTACAGCTCAGGACGATGAAGCATGTGGAAATACAAGTGTAAGCTTGTTCAGAGCATAGAATTTGCAAATCCTGTTCGTTTAACCAGAGCTAAACATGAGCCAAGGACAGCTTGGTTTGACTTCCTTTATTCTGGATACGCCACATGAAGTGCTGTGGCTCTCACAGTAGCACGGAGAGGCTGCAGCAGTTGTGTCGGTGCTGGGACAATCCCATCACAGAGAGCTGTGGTTGGCACAGACGGGAGAAGGACAAACTGGAAGCTGCTCCCTAAGGCCCTTCTCAGAGATGCAGTCTCAGCAGAAAGCAGAAAAAAAAACTCCCTGAGGCATATGAAGGGCTTATTGCTCCAGTGTCTTCTTCCCAGTGCTGCTGCTCCTCACTCAGTTGCATTTGTAGAGGAGCTGCCCATCTACCTACAGCACCAGCATCACCTGCACCCTGCTGTCTGCCTCCTTGCTAGTGGTACCAGTGAGGGACAAATCCCTCTGCTCCAGAGATAATGGACTTGGATGCACAAATTCCTCTGGAAGTTGCAGGCTTGCCCCGAGCAAGTCACTGCCCTGCCTCCCGCTCCCAGCAAAGCGCAACTGCCGGCACTGCAGGCAGGGACAGATCCAGCTGCACCTTCCCAATAAATATTCAAAATCTCTGTGGCCTGGCAAACAGGGGTCTGGAAAGCGCCTACTGCTCTCTACATAGGCAGCAATATTTATGAAGTGCTATGAGGTTTGGAAGTATTATTTTATCCATGGACAATGGAACTAGGGACGAGCTGAAACACTATTTGCTTGAGTCTTTTCCAGCATAACACCAAGTTTACAATTAAAACAGTGGAAAGGGTTGTATGAGCCTGTCTGTGGCCAGAGGACGGTACTGCAGACTCCACCGCAAAGGGAAATGTGTGAAATAGAGGTGCTTAGGACAAAGGGAAGTCTGTTAAAGTAAGGAAAGCCTGAATAAACAGTTTTTTCCCCAATACCACTTTCAGCTTCATCCAGCCAGAGCTTAAAGATAAAAGAACAAGGAGCTGCTGATTTTCCATCGGTGGAAAATCAACCAGTGGCTTCAGGAACGTGTTTATTAAGCATCTCACTCGCACGACTGATCTAACGGGAACTCGGGCCCCACGAGGCTAACAGAGTCAAATGCTCATGGGATTTAAACCTTCCTTGCTTTGCAGACCCCTCAAACATTTAAAGAGAAATTAAAGCTCTCCAGCTGGAAACCCCCAGGAGCACACTTCCCCCGGTAGCCCACAGACAGAGAGACCAGTGTCAGGATGAGCCGGGGCTGCTGTGAGCTGCACACTCCGGGTGAAGCCCTGTAAAACACAATGTCCCCGTCCCAAGGGAGCATTTACAGCCGCCCCCGTCATGTTAGTCACCGGTTCTCGGCGCTTTCAGATGCACATACTGTAACCCAGCAGGATGCAGCCTCTGCTCAGCAACACCCCGTGCATCTGCTGGGCTACAGGGCAGCGCACGCTTTGAAGTTTTGCTCCTCCAACAAGAGGACTGGTTGGTATGAGAGCTCACATACTTATTATGAGGTGAAGATGATTAATTGCCTCTTCCCCCCCCCTTCCCCTCCAAGGGGGGGCTCCTCCACGTTGTCTCGCTGACAGTGATTTTTCAGGACCATATGGCACTTCCACATCCCATTAGTAACGCGCCTGCTGCAAGCCATCCGCTCCGCACCGAGTTTCATCTTTCACTGGGTTAGGGAACATGAAATACCAAAGCTCCAGCCGAAAACTTCAAGGTCAGAAAGTTTAAGGGAAATATGTTTTGTGAAAAACTAAACTTTTCTGCTATCGATGGTGCTAGTGTCACACGGCATCAGCATTGCTGCGGAGGGCCACCAGCTTCACGCAGAGAAATGTCCCATCTCCAAAATGACCTTAAATGAGTGTGATGCTGAGATGCCCAAACAGAGACCCACCTCCTCCTGGCCAAAGGAACTGGGTTTTCCTCTGTCATTACAATGTACTTTCCTACAAGCAACTGAAACCCTACTTTTAGCTCTCTTTCCTCTGCCCTCACGTTATGGGGCTTCCGCTGAGACACACAGGGATATTTTTGCTCTTTCTGGGACTAGCAGGAAGGTGCCCTATTGCCCACAGCCCTGGGGAGTGGGGAACCTGCAGACTTCATGACCAGACACAGTATGGCGAAGTGCAGAATGCTGCAAAGCTACGGCTGTATTAACAGAGAGACCTAGATTAAAATGGCCTCAAGTTTTCAGGTTGTTGCTTTTTGGTTGGTTGGGGTTTGTTTACTCCATGCAGTTCATTGTTTTATGTCTCTAAGCCCCTCTAATGGTGCGGGACTGCGCTCACACCTGCTTGGAGAGGGTGCATTCATTTGACTCTGGATGTTACAGAGGGCACGAACGAGAGCAAATTCACAGTAAAACCAATTCCTGCTCCCCGCTCCTCCACGCCAGTGCCTGAGCACGCCGCGGGGACTTTCCCCAACTCGTTTGCAGCAGAGCAAAGCGCCCTTTGCAGCTGGACACCTGCAGAGCAATAATGTGGGTGCTCCAGCCTCGGCAGCCAGTGCATGACGAAAGCCAAATCCCCTGGGAGAGCAGGCTGTGCTCCAGCGAGTGCTGCAGCCCGGTGCGAGAAAACACGCACGCTCGATCGCTAATCCACACTGCACAGCTCCCCTTGGCAGGCAGCGTGGAAAATGCCAGTGCTCGCAGATATGGTCTCTAAGGAGGACAGTTTCCATAACCCAAAGCAAAGCAGGAGGGGCTGCCCCAAAGCCCCGGGGCCAGCACACACCTCTTGATCAGCCGGCAGCTCGAGGGCTGCGAAACCCACGTCCAAACCTGGCAGGCATTTGCCCTGCAAGCATTTTGCTCTCTTATCCCATCTTTGGTTGCTGTTTTTACTGGAGAAAGAGTCCAGCCAACTAAAAAAATAAATAAATACAAAAGCCAAGCAGAGAGCAGCTTCCAAATGACATTATTTTACTTGGTCATTCAGTTCCCATCACAGAAGGCAATTGTTTTTTGTTTTTTTTTTTTTTTCAGGGAAGAAGCAGTTGTTCACCTCAGGCCCATCCTCAGTCCCCCCTGCCCAGAAACTGGGCACTGCCATGGCCAGAAAGAGCCACCGGCAGTGGCTGCCACCAGCTCTGGGACCCAAAGTGGCTCAGAGCAATTCTGCTACCCCAGGAAGCCCTGCAAGGACTGAGGACGGCTGAGCCAACGCTGCCCCAGGGACCCGAGCTGGGATCTGCACCGGGATTTCTGCCCCGTGGTCACCGGGAGAGCCTCTGGCTTCCTGCTCCAGTGGACAAGGACATGGAGTCTTTCTCCTGCCAGGCACCTGGTGATGGGCAGAGGCCCCTCTGCCACGATGCTCCCAGTCCCTCCATGGGGGAGACTGGGAAAACCCTCCCTCAAAGACCTTCAGAGCCATGTAAGGGGAAAAGGAGAGAAAGAGAGCAAGGGGAAACCAGATCCCTGCTGAACTGCGGAAGATCCCCGCTGCTGAACCCCAGTGCCCACAGGACACATACCTTCCCCAGCCCCACAAACATGCCAGCAAACCTTGCTGCTGCCTATCTAATGTATTCCATATGGAGCGTGCACCTCCGAAACATTACTTAAAATGGAAATAAATCCTTCACAAGACCTCCGCATGACAGATACCACTTGATTGAATTGCCAAGCGAAGAACTTTTTATTTTAAGGAAAAATCTACAATTAACCTATTGTCACTCCGCGGCAGGGGGAAGCAATAAACTGTGTATGTCTGCTTTCCAGCCAAGTCCGAGAGGTTTATCCACAAGCCCTTCTTAGCAAATCTCCTCCGTGAGTTCTTCTGATACCTTATGGATTTGTTAAACATTTATAACATGAAAGTGAGAATATTATACACACTGCCCTGGCATAAATCACAGGTCTGATCTTCTGTATACACTGGCAATGGAAAGGGGACCTGGAAGGAGTAACAGGGTTCTAGGCTGCAAGGTGAATAATTGGAAAGGTTTCCCTAATCCCTCCATCCAGCACTAAATGCACACCAAGGTATTACGAGAAGCTGGTTCTCCCCCAGCCCCTCCAGTTTTTCAAGTTTTACACCTGGGAAAAGAAGAATGAACAATCACTGTTAGACGTCAGCGAGGTGAGCGTACAGGACATTTAAGAAGTGGAAAAACATCTGTTTAGTCCAGATAGAAACCAGATGGAGGTGGGGGGGGGAGGTGGAGGATGGAGAAACAGTCAAGAGGAAAAACAGAAATGTGGTCAGGAAGAAGGCTGCAGGAGAGACGTTTCCAGGAGGCAAAAGTCTGAGACATACAGGTCCTTCTTAAGGTGGCAGGCAAACAGCAAGGCACAGCTCTTTCTCACAGGACTAGGGGCTGGGGGCCACTCAAAGCAGCTGATTTTGGAAACTTGGATGCTGCCTGGTCACGAGGGACACCACGTGGCCACCAACACTGGGAATGGCTAAGCAAAAGTCTCACTGGTGGGAAGGATGATAGACATGGGCTCGTTTCCAGCCATCAAAGAGCCACAGGCCTCCCTGGGGGTCTCCAGCTCCCCAGGTCTGCCACCCAAAATGGCCCAGTGATGCCTGGACCAAAAGACACTTCCTACAAGGGACACACAAGATACTTTCTACTGCAGGTGTAGAATTTTTAAAAAGGTAATTTGGCACTATTCCGCAATCCTCTTTATGCTCACGTTCACAACAGCAATCAAGTGCTTCTCTTCTACCACAGCACAGCTTATTCTAGGACTTTCAGAGATACCAGTGTGGAGCTTTTATGGGCGTATTAGGGGCAGTAAATGAAAACGATGCCTGGCAGACGGTGCAGCAAGCAAAATCTAAAAGGGTATGGCACAAGGCCATGGCAAGGGCACACAGACATTTTGGGAGATGGTTGCAGTGCCTTCAGGCAATGAACAGCAAATAATTTCAGCAAGAGGGCTGGAAATCCCCTGGAGCTGAACTGCCAGGATTCTGGGGAGAAACACCATTGCAACGCCAGGGACAGGTTATCTGTGGATGTGTTTGCAATGCAGACAGCCAGGTTGGGAAGATCACTAAAACAGGACAGTGAGATGCACTGCAAAAGTCACCCCCAATCTAATAAGCTCTGTTTCCTCCTGGTTTTGTGTAGGACTTTGCTCTCAGATTACATCTTGGCTGGCAGAGAAGATGCCAAAAAAAAAAAAAAAAAAAAAAAGGCAATATTTTTTTTTAAGCTATAAAAGACCTCTCCAATAGTATCAAATGCTAGAACTGATGAGCAGTTTCCTCACTATATCATATTTTCCCACAGAAGGAAAAAAAAAAAAAAAAAGTCAAAACAAACTTTTTTGCAGGAAATGTTTGGTTTTGAGGCCATTTTGATCCATTCTTTAAATCCAGGTGAAGTGCATTCCAGGCAAGTGCCAAAATTGAAGGTCCTTTTTTATGTTGTTGATCAAAATGCATCTGTTCCCAAAGTTGCAAGTAGAAAAAGGATCAAAATAACATCCTCCTTTACCTCCGCAAAGACCTCAAGTGTTTGAACTTGGTCACTATGCAATCTAAGAATCACATTGTTCAAAGGTCTCAAATATTCTCAGTATGGGAAAACTATTTCCCACTCCATTTTAAAGAAATGCATTAGAAATTGCCTCAAGCTACCTCTTAGACTGATGAAATACTTTGCATGAAAGGAGACTGAAATGTCCAGAAATAATTTGCAAAGAGGTAAGAGTAAATGAGCCCTCTTCTGACCAGGTCCTGCAAAGAATAAGGTAGGAGCACAGGACTGGATCAGGGAGAAGGAAGGATCAGTGACTGAAGCAGCCAAAATAGAGAAGGAAGGAAGAAGAACATGGAGGTATCGCAGAAGATAAGCAGATAGTGCTCATGCAAAGCCTCGTTCCAGCCCACCACAGCCAACCACTTGTGCCCCAGAAGGCAGGACACCCAGAGAGGTGGCATTCAGGCTGTGCTTTTGGACCACAAGCTGGGCAAATAAAATCTGAGTTCTCCGGTTTTGCAATCTCCATCAGGAGCTCACCCTACCGAACCAAAACACATCCCTGCTCTTGTGGAGTCCTTCACTGCAGACACAATGCAGCTGTGCATTTATGCCTTCTTTACCAGAGGCACAGCACTGACAGTCTCTTCTCTGCCCTGCTGGCTATTTGCACAAAACCTATGGAAACCTAGCTGTCCTGGAGCCCGGTACACACACAAAGCTATTCTCCTGCCAGCTTCCTCTCCGGCCGGCTCCCAATTTGTCTGCAAACCACAAGTTTAATTGGAGTTGGCAAGTGTTTTGACTTCAAAAACGTCTGTAACACCTGGAAGACAACGCTCAGGTTTAAGGGGGGAGGAAATGGGATGATATCCAAATGCTATTGTCACGCTCTCTCACAGAGCTGCCTGCGCAAGAAGGAATGAGTAGCTGCAGGGTCTGGTGCGTGCAGGCAATACGCGGGCACGCACGCAGCTCTGCCTTCCTCCTGCTTCATACCGAAGCAGGCTTTTAAGGTCACTTTAAAGCTAGTTAAAAACCTCTTCTGGAAAAGAAAAAAAAAATAGACACACCCTATAATGTTTGTAGAAAACTAATTCCAAAAACTAGGAAGAGATGGTGATGTGCCATTCCTATCCAAAACCAGAGGCCATGAAGCAGATAAATGATCTAGCAGCTAAGGGCAGCGGATGGAAAAGACTCTTCTGCTGAAGGATGCTGAGGTGGGGGGGACTCCCCCCATGGGCTGTTTCAGCATCCTTGAAAGCTAGACAGTCAGTTTGGATCAAATCCACATCTGCACGCTCCATTATCCCGCAAGACATGAGTTCCAGCTGTCCAGACACCAGTTTTATGGTCCTCCTCGTTACAGTTTGCAATGCTTTAGGAGAAGAGGCATGAAAAGAGCATGTTGGCTGTCATGGCTGAAGCTATGCTCTGGGAAGGTGTGCTGAGGGTCTGCCCTCCTGGTTTTTGGAAACTTTCCCTGAAAGACCTCAGTGCCCACTGCTTGTTTGACCTGTTACAGGAAGAGAAGTAACAGAGCCAGCTCCCATCGGAGCTGCCCCAGGGGTGCTGGTATACCTGAGTGTCAAGTTGGACATCCAGTTTACTACCTTTTCTGCAAGAAAATTTTATGGCCAAGTCTTGCTGAGTCTTTCAAAGATCAGATTAGGAGGAAAGATTTATTGCCAGTGGCTTTACCTTAGCAGAGAGTGAAGCAGATTTCTCCTCATTGTAGGTTCTTGCAATTCCTATCAGCGATGCCCTGCAAGTTACTGTGGCCTTTCTTGCCAGCAGGGTACAGCTGAAAACCCATTCCTCTCCCACAGCTTTGGGGGTGACAAATATTAACCCTTCAAAGAGATCTAAAACAGGATAAAACTGCTATGAAGCAAAAGAATTCTTCAGTGACACCATGTTTTATCACATTACATAGGCCTGAGAAGAATATAACCCTGTTTGTCAACTTCCCCCACCAAGTTTCACCTTTTATTGTCAGATATTACATTGTTGAAAGCCCCACTCATTCTTTTTCAGAAGGTCAGTTTATCCTTATTTAATTAATATTTAGATAAAGAGCACACAAAGTTTCAAAGCCTGATACCAAAGAGGTGAATTGGCCATTTCTGCAAGTCTTTCATTCAAACAATTTATCAAGCCTTTAATAACAGGCACTAACATATGAGAAATATTAACAGAGAATGAACGTTAAAAAAAAGTAAATGCTTTGCAAGGTGCTCCAACTGCAGCCCCAGAGATCCCTGTGATTCGTGTAACAGATTTCCTTCCCTTTCAGGGAACCAATAACTTTTTGCATCCTTGCTGCAAAAGGATACAGAGGGCTACATTCCTGGTATGAAAGCAACACATGCAACTAGAAATCAAGTAGCTGTTTTATTTTTATGCCATGCCCGCACAGACTGCATCCCATCTTTTTTTGTTGTTGTTCTTGCTGTATACATATACCTTTTTAGTTCTTCAGCATTATACCGAACGACTTTCTTAAACCTGGGCACATACTTCTGAGCTAGATTTTGGAAAAAATCCCATCTGGAAAATTTGAGTGATAATTAAGATTGTGACACTGGCATGATTGCCACGTGAAGGGATAGACAGTTTTGTTCATTAAAAAAAATAAAATCTCAAGAACTTATGCAAGCAAGAGCAAGTATAACAAAAGCATGCACTGAGCTGTCTCCTATTAACAGCACAGATCAAATGAGCCAATGCAACTGCTTCTGCTTTGCCTAAATAAATGCCTGGATCAGTCATCAAAGTAGGATTGTTTTCCACAATACACTTCCTTGAGCAACCCAGATAGCCTTTGTTTTGGCCCCAGTAATGATGTAATGGGAAAAACTTACAGGCATTCTGTCAAAGCCATGCAGATTGCTCAAAATACTATTTCCCAAGGCTCCAGCTTCGCAGGTGTGGACTCAGCAGCCATCAAGACTTGCTATGATTAATGACTTCTTTCCAACGTGTTGCCTTACATTAATATGGCGAGCTAACTTTTATTAAATTATGGATGATCTATTAGAGGGTTCTAATCACCTGCAAACTGCCATATGTAAAGAAGCTGTTGAAGCCTATGCAGTCTGGGTATCTCAGAGACAAGCAGGTCTAAGCTTTACACTACCTATATGCATTGTGGTACATATAGACCTCCTGTTTATATTGCATTCTGCCTGTTTGTCTTCTGCCCAGCTGCCAAAGGAAGACAATTAGGAGAACTACTGCCCCAGTCTCAAAGCCATCAGCCAAAGAGCCAAGGGAAATGATCAGTCCTTATGGACTGATCTGAAAATGCTCTGGGCGGTGGAACCAGCAATTCTCCTGAACACACCCAAGCCTGGGCTGTGAGCAGAAGTAGAGAAGGTATCCGAAGTCCCAAGGAAATATCTCACACAGGGGTACCAGTTCAAACAAGGCTGTGTCTCAGTTAGAGTTACCCAGACATTACTAGTCACAACTAGAGGTGAACAAAAAAAAAAAAAAAAAAAGAGATACCACTTGATAAAATATTATTTAACAGGAGAAGCAATTCTCATTCACTTCATTCACTTACCCCTCATGTTGTACTTTAGGGCCACCACAGACACTCCAAATTTCACAAGGCTCCACCATGCACTTAGGAACAACCAGCGCACCCCAGAGGCATTCCTTTCTGCCTGAAACAAGGGGAAGTCCTACAGCCAGGGACAAGGAGCCATCTGAAGCTCTCATATTTCTGGCAAAACAGCCAGCAAGGTCACCACGTGAAAAAATAGCATCCATTATGTGCTATTTCACCCCTAAGGATCCCTTGAAAGATAAAAGCTTGGGGCAGTGTACTGGTGCCTGGGGTGTGAGATTGGCAGTTGATAACTCGCAGCTGATTTTCTTCCCACAGGTGGAGCCCATCTGGACAGGCCCAGCCAGGGACCTGCAGCATCCAGACACCCGTACACCCCATAAATGCTGGGGGGAGCAGACTTTACCTCTGCTGCAGGCAACCCTGCTTTGAAGGGAAGGGTTGAACAGCTAAGGTCTTGTGTGTCATTAGATGGTGCTGATGGGGCAGAAGGGAAGGAGTTCAGCTCCTCTTCCTCCTCTCTGCAGGCCTGTGCTCATGCATGTCAGTGAGCCTGTGCACAGGGGATGTGGCTATTTACTGCATTGCTGCCAGCTGGATTCAGTGACTGCAGAAGCCTCTTCAAGACAGTGAGTTAAGCAGTAGGAAAGAGTGGTGTTTTTTTTTTTCCTTTCTTCTTCTACCTTGGGGCTTCTGTTGGGCACTGCCTGTTCTCTAAGCTGGCCTCAACAAGAACCCACTCTCCGTGTCCAGGGAGTAGATGATGTTGCCCTGGCTAGGTGAGGAGGCAGAGATGGCTGTTGATATGACCTTATCTTCAAGGTGCCTGGTTATGGATCCTCTAAATCAGAATAGATAATGTTATTTGCCAGCATAACCAGAACAAAGATGTTCTGGCTAAGTGGGGTGGAAGGGGAGTAGTGCAGCCCTCTGGGAGAGAAATATGGAAGCTAAACAGCAAAAAGAAATCCTGGCTGAGTATGTCTCCTCTCTGGAGCAGCACAGTTGTGAGACTAAAAGCTCTATGTAGTTTCTTCTAATCCAAGAGACAAATTACATCATACTGGGGTGTTTTTTTCTTTCTAAATGTTGGGTAGCAGGGGGCATGAGGCATCTTATACCTCTTCAAACAGGGCTGCTTCTGGATCACAAGTTGTTAACAGATTCAAGCTCATTACTTCTGCCTGAGCTCTTACATTACAGTGTGCCTTACTGCCAAGCTGATGGAAACCTCATCTCAAAGGCAAAAGGAATATAATCCTCCTGGGATATAACAGAAACAGTCATTATGCATCCCTGCAACTTCCCGTGGTCACTCGCATCTTCTGGGAGATGGAGAAGGCCTGTGAGAAATGGGTGTCACTGGAGACACACAGGGCTTATACAAATCCCAAACATCTACCACTGCATCTGTGGACAAAGTTGTCCAACTACTGCAATTCTGGCATGATGATGCTAGAGACTCATTCATATGCCATGGCGAACTTTGAGAGAAGTTTGTGACAGTTCCCATCTACTTGTTTCCCCCCCTGTTTCTAATTAGTTATGGCATTGGCATAAAACAGGATCTGTGTCTATTAAGTCTTCGTCTGCTCTTCCTTATTCCCACATGAAGTCACAATCCTTCATGTCATCCCAACTGTGCACTATGGAATTGATTTAGGATGTCTCAAACCAGAGGATAATGACCTCAGGTATTGAATAAATAGAATAACTGTGGAGGAAAACAACCCTTGTGTCACACATTGCTGGTAAGAAGCACATGTGTTAACAGAGGGAGACAGGGAGAGAAGCAAAGGAGAGGCTGATGTATCCACAGAAGAATTTGAAGAACAATCATGAGATTTTACACATGGCAGATGTCTAAGATATTTTGAGAGATTCTTCTCAGAGCCTCTAAGCCACAGCAGGGCCCTGCCACATATTTTGTTCTTCATATAATGACGTTGTGCCATTTGTATTGCACTATTGATGCACTCCTGGGTGGTACCAGCAGGACAAGAAGTGTGGTTAATAGTTGGCTTCAAGGGCCAAACAGAAATATCAGCCTGCATTTCAGTCCCTAGCCAAGAATAAGGCACTCAAGAGCAAGGAAACAGATTTCTTTTCTAAACAAGGGATCAAAGTATGATGAAGCAGCAGACAAATCCTAATATCTTCCAGCCAGATGAAGAAACATGAGGCGGTTTTGTAGTAACAGCTCATGGTAATCACAGAGGCAGTAACTGAGTACCAATAGAAGTTGTCACAAGGTATCTTGCCCTATTTCCAGTATGAATAAAGATCAAGTACAACAGCTGGAAAAAAGCTAGCTCTTACCTGCAAGGCAGTGCCTGCTTGGCAGATCCTTCCAAAGTTTGGCTGCTGTGGTTGTTCTGCAATCGTCTTCCTTTAATTGTTGTATGGTATCTGGACCTTTGAGAACAGCCATAACTTGTGCAACATTCAGCTAAACTTGCCTTGAAAACGTTGCCATGCGGAGACCAGCCTTGCTGATAGCACACTTAATCTGTAGTATGAAATCTTGATGGTGAGCTATTAAATAGACACTCAGTTTGACTGCTTTTTGAGAGGGCACCCTGCACCTACTCCACTTGGGTTTTTCCTTATCAACATTCTGAGACCACAGAGGTGCAGGTTGTTTTGGGGAGGTGTGAGTTACCTTCATTTGCTGTGAAAGTCACTGGAAGTCAACAGCCATCAGCAAGGAAATACAAGCTTTACTCTGGAAATGCTTTGGAGCCTGTCACTTTTATTAAGTGAGCTGGTGGCTCATTCTCCCACTTACATTGTGGTTTGCAGTAAAGCGTTCACTATTTTTCAGATGTACCTGAAGCCTCTTGCCCTTTCTAGAGGAGGCTTGTCCAGAGTGAAGAAATGGGGATGTTTTAAATTGAGACTATCTGAAACAGAAGTTAAATTACTACTCCTCTAATATTTCTAAATCTTTTTCTATTACTCTCTGAGCAGGTGACTCCTATTCTACCTATAGCTGTATTCCAGCTTCTTTGCTCCACTTGCACGATTTCATCTAACACATTCCTCTGGGGCTGCAAGAACTTCATGCTTCCATCTCAGCCTAGAGGTGAAAGCAACAAAAAGAAGTTACACCATATAATTATAGTTATTATGCCAGTTAATAGAGCTCTTCATAGCATAAACACTATTAGTGCTAGTCACTGTCGGGAATAGCTGTGTCTCCAGCTCTGCTCTTGTTGTTGGAGGCTTGGCACAGATCTGAGTCCAAGCCCAGATCTGAAGAGCAAACCCTGATACCTTCCAGCTCGTGCATGGGGCCAAATCTCTCCCTGGGCTTGGGGAAACTTCTGATTTTGGATCTTGAGCATGATTAGAGTAATGTCGTGCTGAAATGTGTGATCCAAGCAGACAGACAGTGTTCAGAGTTCAGGTCTACCAGTTTTCTTCACACTTGGAGTTAGTCCATGGCCTTGTCTACAAAAACATGCTTTCAAGCAATTGAGTGTAAGCTCCAGGTTTGCATGCCACAGGTTTACATTCAAACTCTCACTCTTACCATGCATTTTGATCATCCAAATGGCAGGCACTATTCTAATGCTAACAGCCCTCTTTCTCTCCACCTTCTGTCTGGGCAGTAAATTGTCATGCTTTTCTGAGAGTCTGCTTTTAAAAAGATGAGATAAATCACATACATTTATACAAAAGTTTTATAACAAGTCCTTCGGGGGGTTGACGGGAAAAAAAGGATCAGAGGTGGCAACGTTGTGACAGAACATGGATTTAGTTAATTGGATATAGTTATTTGCACCATCTTTCCCTAACTGCCTGTGCCAGTCCCAGACTGGGAAAGCAATTTAACTCATTGCCTGTGAAAAATGAAATGACAGCAGCTACTTGAGTGAACTTTCACATTAGCGAAGCATGATCTTGATCAAAGACTTTATGTTCTTGGAGGACCAGAGTTCAAGCACCAGTCTCAAATTTTAAGAGAAGAAAAAGCTAATGTGTCATTGCAAGGCAAAATCTTCAGAGTATGAGCCCAAGCTAAACATTCATGTCAGCACTGTTGGTGACCCTATACTGAAGCTTGACTTGATCATCTCCTCCTTTAATTCTCACTGTCATATGCTGCCTCCTGCTCAGCTGAATTGGCTTCACCCATTATAGCAGCATGAAGTGATGTTATCGCTAGTCATTGCTGCTAGGCGCTTTTGGATCACGTCATATATCTTGCAGGTTGTTCCAACAAAACGAGCTCTGAGGAGCAGGGTTGGGATCCAGGAGAGACAGAGACCAGGTTTGGGTGGCAAGATGCCATAAAATTGTCCTTGCAGATCTGGTGTAACCAGATCAACTAATAAACCGCTGGAATGCTGATGCTTTCGTTGATCTGGTCATACCAGAGAAACCATCTCTTGCAACCTGGACGCTTGGAGCCAAACCATGCAGTTTGCCATGAGCAGCTAATACCAAAGACCACTGTTAGCTAGGTATAAATGTCACTGCTGCTGTGCTGAATAATCACTGCGGTCTTGTACACTGTCCCCACAACACACCTCCTGTAACCTTTTTAAGCATCTGTCACCATAATAATATTGACTGACACATCAAGGCACCAGGGTGACAACATAAGGGATTGTAGCCATGGGTATCGGACATTTTGCAAAACTCAGCACCATCAGTGTCAGGTAGAAAGCCATTATGAGCGTTATTAGAAGAAGATAAATGTTGTTAAAGTGATATTTGTGGCCCTGCAGATAGAAGCACCAAGATGGAGTGAAGAACAATCGTCAAATGCGAGCACGGTCAACATACGCTAAGAGCTCAATAAGAGCTTTTCTATTTCACTGCCTCCAACTTTCTGCCTGCCCCAGGAGAAGTCAATCACATCCCTCACAGAGCCTGACAGCATTCCTATTGTCCTCCATCCCACATGTCTCATCTGCTGGGGTACTCCGCAGCCTCACCAGGGCTCCTGCTCAACGCTGGGTCTTGCTCTGAAAGCCGAGGCATTCAGGAAAAGTGACTGTAGATCCAAGACGGCTAGAAGTTATTTAGAAGGTCTTGCCTGCAAATCAGATTACAGAGGTACACTTTTGAAGGGACCAGGAGTTAGAAAATAAGTTCGTGTTGAAGACGAAGGGTGCCCTGCGTTCAGGGCTCGTGTGAGTTCCTGGCTGCACCCCAGGTGCGCAGGGTCGCCTAAGGTGAGTCATCTGGGGCTCTGGTTCCCCAGCTGTAAAATAGGAATAGTACTGTTCTCACCTCAGTTTGTCTTCTCTGTTTAGATTTCAAGCTCCTCAGGGCTGTGTCTTGCTACATGTATGTACAGTTCCTAGCTTAATAGAGTCATGATCCAAACTGAAGCCTCCAGGCACTCCTGTATATTATATCATTACTAATTTCACAAGAGGCTGCAATCAAATTCCTTTATTGGGTAAAAAAAAAAAAAATCCTAGAAAAGAATAAAGAGAGCTATTAAAAAGTGAGGAACATTTTTGCTGAAGTGGAAATAATGCTACTTTGTCCCAAAATGTATAAAATATGTATTGCAATTAAATTCTCTATTGGCAAATTGTTCTACAATTAAAAAACACAGAAGCTTGAGTGAGGCAATTAGAATAATAGTAGAGTGTTAATTATAGCTTGATGGATTCTGCATGCTGTCAGCAATTACCTTCCAAGTGTGCACTTCTGAACTGACTCCAAATCCACAAAAAGACACCAGCAGAATTAGAAATATCTTCCTTGTTGGCATGCCTTGGCCATTTTAAAATTTGTTTTCATAAATACTTTTGTAAGCTATTTAATTAGATTTAATGAGGTTCGAGGAAGAAACATCCTCCATGCTGTACACAGACTCTTCTCTAGCAAAGGCATGGACTTGGGTAGGAGGGAAGAGCGCAACTGTAAGAGTAGTCTTAATTTCCTATCAACTCCCCTTGCTGAGTTATTTTCAGTGTGTAGTGCAAATGAGGCAATTCAAACCGGTATCCTGGAGAGCTTCTTTTAGATATCTTTTCTAAAAAGGTTATCTAAGGCTTTTGAATCTCTGTCTCCATGGGAAACCCCATGGCCAGCCTCTTGTCCTTGTCACAGGGCAGGGGAACAGTGGAGGGGCTCTGGGGCTGGGCGCTGCGATGGCAGTCGCGTGGTGCGGTGTGGGAGTCCTGCATCGAAAGCATGAGGTGCAATCAGCAGGGTTTGAGGTCAGGGGTTGCAAGAATCATTAAAAAATATTAAAATTAATTATTAAAAGTAATTAAAAAGCTTAAGTGTCAAATTTGAAAGAACTGTAAAAGAGCAAAAAGTTTTTTATTTTCATGATGCCTTTGCTAATGGGCAAGAGAAATCTGCTCCATAAAAGTACCTTAAACTTTGGGTTTCCCACATTGAGGAACTAAAGACATATTTTTAAATTGCCTATGCATTTATATAAAAGCGAACTATTTTCTGTAATGCATCTACCCTTCCTGTCCCAGGTTTTCTCCCCAGGGATGGGAGCTCTTGCTTTTAGTTTGCAAACAGCTTTCAAATAAATTAGGGGACTAAACGTAAGCCATTCTCCCGTTTTCTCCAGTTCTTGAAAGCTGAAATAAGACCCCAAGCCACAGTAACGTGAACTTTTTAATTTTTTTTTTTTTTTCCCCTCTTGGCATAACAAAAGCCCAAACCCCAAGTCGTACCTGGTGAAATCCCCTGTCTATAAATAAAGCCTATTGATTTTTCCCGGAAAGGTTTAGGGCTGGCCCATGACGCGGTGCCTGCAGTGCGTGTGCTGAGGGGTGTGCTTGTCCCCGGGGACCCAGCGCAAGGCTGTGCGTGGCTGGGGGAGCGTGGTGGTCCCGGCCACGCTGCCGAGGGCTCCGACACCCGTGAGCATCCCCCGGGCGTTGGGTCCCCGGGAAGGTGGGACGGGATGCCTGAAAGTCCTGGTCACCCCGTTGCCGAGCGGGGAGAAGCCTTTGCAGAGGCTGAGTTTTCTGTTTATCATTAATCTCTGCAATCTGATCCGTTCAAAGCTGTCCCAAAGGCCAAATAGCTGCTGCACAGGTGGACTGTCAGGGGTAAATAAAGATGAGCAGGGAAATGCTACGCCGGTAATAGCTAACACTGCTTCTTGCGGTGTACGCTCGAGCTTTCAGGCGGGGGTGCTGAAATCATAAACTCTTCATCCTGGAGCAAGATCTTGCCCCGTCAATAAAGACAGTTTCTACATTTCATACTGTGTCACCTTCCAAAGCGAAATCTTCCTCCCTCAGGATTTCCAGACAGACCTTCCTCTCCTAAATGCTGAGTGGACTACATCCAAACTTAACCAAAGCCACTTGGATGCTCTCCACAGAGCTCAGAAGCAGCCTCTAAATTCAGTCTTTAGAGTGCATCGATGCTCTGAGATTAATTTTGCCCATAATGATCTCGCTGCAGCTATCTAATGAGTCATGCTTCGACCTGTCTTGGACTGTGTGCTCCCTTACATCGGGTGTGTGACGGGCTTTCAAAAATAGGGGTAAATCTGGGTAGCTGAACCTGCTTGATTAGGTTTGGTCTGAAACAAGTGTGGGTAATTAATCCGGTTCTATGACTGGCTCATGGCAGGACACGCGTGTCCCTTGGGAGTGGGGCCCTGTAGCCGCTTCGTAGCGTCCGGGGAAGGGCACATCGGGTTTTGGTGGGGAGCCCCCCGGCCCTGGCGTGGCAGCAGATCGTTCACATCTACGGGAGGAAGATATTTTTAAGCCGCTTTCCCCGTGGTGGAGCGGCGGGCGCGGTCCCTTTAAGAGGGGCAGCGCGGAGGGCGGGGGGGGGGGGGCGGTGGCCGCCCGCGTTCACACCTGGAGTGGGAAAGGGGGGCGGGGCCCGGCGCCCCTGATTGACGGGCCTCCCGCATCAATGGGGCGCCGCGGCGCCGCGGCGGGGGAGGGGGGGGGGAGATCCCGGCCAATGGCGGCGCGCGCGGGCCCGCTGGCGGAGTCCCGCCAGCCAATGGGCGGGCGCGCGGGGGGCGGCGCGGCTACATGTTGCGGTGTCGCCAACGTGGGTCCGCGGTGAGCGGCGCTCGGGCGGGCGGGGAACGGCGGCGGCGGCTGCTCAGCCCCGCGGGAGCGCACCGAGGAAGAGGAGGGAGGAAAGGAGGGAGGGGGGGAAGAAGAAGAAGAAGTAGTTCCAGCGGTCGCCGAGCCGGAGCCGTGCGGCGTGAAGGAGGAGGCGCTTCCCGAAGCGGGGACGCGGACCCGACCCGCCCGGCGGTGCCCGCCCGCCCCGGCGGCGGGTGGATGCCGGTGCCGTGACCGCCCCGCGGGGCCGCGCCGCCGGCGGCCGAGGCGATGCCGCGGGTGGCGGAGCGGCGCTGAGGCTTCGCGGGGCCCCGCGGCGTGACCGCTGCGCTCCGCGCCGGGGCCGCTCCTGCCGCCTCCTCCCGCCTCGGACCTTCTCCGGTGCCGGATACAAAATGGCGGTGCCGTCACGGGCGGGCGGCGGAGCGGCGGCGGCGGCGGCGCTGCTGGTGCTGGTGCTGGGCTCGGCCGCCGCCGGCTGCCCCGCCGGCTGCGCCTGCGGCGGGGAGCTGCTGAGTTGCGGCGGGCTGGCGCTGCCCGCCGTGCCCCGGGACCTGCCCCGCTGGCCGCGACACGTGTGAGTACCGGGGGGGGGGGGGGGGGGGGGCTGCGCGGGGGGGGTGGGAACCCGGGGCTGGCGGGGTGAAACGGGGGTTTGGGTGGTCCCGCTGCGCCGGGCGGGGGAGGGGAGGGGGGGGGGGGGGGCGCTTGTCAAACAACATAAAAAAATCCTCCTCTAAATAAATAAATAAAACCCCCAAACAAACACCAAAATTCAAAATTATTTTTTGAAAGCGAAGTGATTTCCACCGCCTTGTAGCCGCTGAGCTGTGCAAAACTTCCCTCGCGGTCGGGTGTCTCCTCTGACTCCCACCCGCGGCGGGTGCGATGCTGGTCGCGCTGTACGGGTGTCGCGGAAGATTAAAAAAAAAAAAAAAAAAGCTGGGAGAGGGTTTGGTCCTTAATGGAGGTAACGGCCGGTCTGGGCTCCCGAATCCTTCTTGGGACATTCATCCTAAAACCGGGGCGTACCCCAGCCCCGTTCCCGAGTGGGGACCCTTCCCACACCCCGACCTGCCGGCCTGTGGAAGCTGGTGAGGCAGCGAGTGCGGGTCGAAACAGTCGCGGGCTCTTGCGGTGCTGTTGGGGTGTTTCAGGGAAAACCAGGTGTTGTTTGGCCATAAAAGCTGCGTGGCTGGCTGCGATTCCCTCGGTACTTGTCTGTCTCTTAAAGTTATTAGCCTGTATCATGTGTCCTGGCTGGCAGCTGAGTTTATACAGCACCTAGTGATTAGTACAGTATTGTGGCTTTTTTTTTTTTTTTTTTTTTTTCCTCCCCTAGAAGGGTGTTTTTGAAGTGTTCAGGTACATGCCCAAGTGCAGGACGGGGTGATTGCCATTTCCCGTAAGGTGCAGCGGGTCTGCTCCAGTTGTGCAACCGCTGCACTGACAGGGCAAGATCTGAAATACAGCATCAGGCTCAAAAAGCACAGGAGATTGGGGGGGGGGGAGTGTGCTTGGCTTTGACAGCTCAATTCATTTCATAGTGACAGTGCAGGAGCACTGAGAGTGTGTGTGTATGTACTCAAACTTCTAAAACTAAGTGTCCTCAGCTATTAACTAACCTTGGGGAAATAAGGATCCAAAAAGGGAGAGGAAAGGTGTCTCGGTGCTTCTGTTGCTGAGCCTTTTTGTTGGTTGAACAGATTTATAGATTATTGAATCTATAAAACCCCTGGTTGTAATGGATACTCCTCAGCTCTGCCAGGAGAGAGAATGGTCACTGAAGTGTTGCTGGAGATCGTCCAGCTCCTTATTAAGAAGAATTATTAGAGGTTTGTCAGGTTCTCCTGGTATTATTCACTTTTGGCTGCAGAAGTGCCTTGTTTTACATGAAATTATCAGGTGTCATACCGAGAGGAATGTGTGGCCTCGGCACTAAAACCCTGACTCATCCTGCTCACCTGTGGTGGTGTGCGCTGAAGGATCCTTCTTTTGGCTTTGGGCACCTTTCAGAGCAAGTTTTAAGTCTTCTCAGCACAATTCCAGCATCCCCATGCGCCTCCTAAAATATGGCAGCATATCTTTGTTCATACGGAGAAATGCATTAATAGCCCAGTCTGAACAAATTTGTTGTGTTTTTTTGGGAGTGTTAATACCCAAGAGCGTCTTCTTCATATGGAACAGATTTTTTAGTGTCTTGAGTTCAGTTTAAATTTTATTGGTGAAGTAATAGCATGTATAAATCTGTTGCTATGGACCTGTGGGCTGTTGATCTTTTAACGACTTACAATATGGTTTGTAGCTTTGTAAATTCTAAACTAACCAAAGAATTAGTTAAAGTGGGAATTTGAGATAGCTTTCCATCTGATAATGTGAAATTAAGGGCTTTTTTCTTTTTCTATAGCTAATACAAAAAGCAGACATATAAGCTATTGCAAATACTTTTGTTTTTAAAGTAATATTGTTTCTAATCCTAAAAATCACTTAAATTACTTACTTCAGTTTAGGGATACAAAGTGGAAGCATTTTTCTGTGGTTGGTAGGATCACAAATGCTAATTTCTGGTGCAGAGAGTTGCTAACTCATTTTTTCAGTAGTTGTTCAATGTCTTCTAGAAAAGCACCATGTGCTGGAGAGAAGTTATCTCTATGCAGCAATCTCGGTTTTTTGCCTCTTTTTAATATGCCTTTTTAAAGAAACAGAAGACAAACAGGAAGGTTTGCAGTGGACCCAGGGTGATGTAGGAGCGCAGCCTGGGGGTGCGGGTGTCGTGTTGTGTCCCCCCGGCCCCGTGCATCCCACATCTCCATCACTTCTGGGTAGGCTGCATCTGCTGCTGAAGGATTCTGCTTCCCTGGGTTGATAAGCTTGGGCACGTTTGATAGCTAACAGGAGACAAGATAAATCCTGTTTTCAGTGACTTGTGGCTGTGCTTTAGCTTCATGAGAGTGCTATTGAAAAATCCCTCCTTAGCAGTTTATCTTTTATTCCTAATGAGTGCCACAATACTGAAGTGGTGCCTGGAGTCAGTTTTCAGTGTGTTGGAGATAGAGCTTTTGTTTGTAGGGTTGGAAATGTGGCTCGGCCACTGGGGAGGGTTCTGGAACACACTTAATCGCACCGCATATTTTGTCAACAGGACTATCAGTACTGAGGAAAAGCATTGGGATCTTTTGAAACTATTGTTATTTCTCTGTTGGCAGTAGAGATGGAGCTGTAATTTTTCTCCCGAGCTTTCAGAAGGCATAACTGATATGCAGAAGGGCTGGTGCGCTGCAGTTGCTCACAGTTAATGCAGTGTGGCACAGATGTGCGTGGTGTTTGGTTGTTTTTTTTCTTAAAAGCAGCAGGCAGCTCAAGACTGCGTGCCAGTTGTATGTGTGTAGGACTTGCTGCCTGAGCAGCCCTGCGTAGTGTCCTGTACCATCCTTGCAGGAGCAGCAGCACCCAGGAGAAGTCCCTGGTCCGTGAGGGATGCCAGAGAATTGAACTGATGTGCAGGATTTATTTGCAGTGTTTGGCTTCAAAGCTGCTGGAGATACTTTGTGTTTTTTTTTAGTGTTTAAGTCTGAAGCTTTCTTTTTTTACATTAGAGTGTAATACATAGCATAAACTTTAGGGCCAAACTTAAGTATGAAGTGCTTTGTGATCAGAAGAGCCAAGTTTGGGGCTCCAACGATGTTGGTGACATGGCACATCCTTTGCATCCTCTGCTTATGTCTCTCTATGTATCTTAATTTTTGAGGAGTGATTTATTTCTTCTAGGGCTCATGTACAGAGAGGGGGTGTTTCTCCTTTTTTAGTGATAGAGCAATAGTATTTTGGGTACAAATTGTAATGGTGAGAAGGCTTTGGGGCTGTGGAAGTGCAGTTGGATGACTAATTCATTGCTGATAAGATGTGGTGGAATGAAAGCTTTTATTTTAAACATGTGTTGTGTGGTTTTTGACACAAATGACCAGGGGAAGCTTTTTGGGGTACTGTACATCTGTGCGGGGATGGGTCAGTGTGTGCCTGGCATGTCTGGGAACAAGGCGGAGCTCTCCAGTGCCCAGGAGAGCTGGGCTATGAGCTGCTCTGGGGTTTGGCTGTATTGATGAGCTGCCCTGAGGCACCAGCTGTGTGGATGTTGGCTGTCTGCACAGTGCTGCTGCTCTCCAGAGAGCTGGGAAAAGTGGCTGGATGCTTCTGAAAATCCTGTGGGTGCCTGTCAGTGATTTTAGGGCCTAGAAGTGCATTTGGACTAGGAGTCAGGAGCAGACTCTTGCTGTGCTCAAGCATATGCGCACAAAGATTTTGTTGGAGGCAACAAAACTGAATGTTTGCGCTCAAATTCACCTACTGAATTAAATTTCTTGCTAAACCGAGGTTTTAATGTGTCAAATCTTGCTGCTCTGCTCTTGCATGTTAGGGTAGGTTCTTTGCTTGTTTGGTGGAGTGGGGCTCTGCAGAAAACTTGCTGTGCCGCTACTGCCTATGTGCCTGGTGCTCTCTGTCGAGGGACATTAGTTGTTCTCAGGCTCTGGAGTAATATGTGCTCCTCTGCAGATGCTGGAAGAGAAGGCGGAGGGGGGGACTCTCCTGCTGACAGTGCCGGGAGCAGGGGGAGTGCTGCTGGCAGTTCTTCCCCTGCATGTCCTGCTTCCAGCCCTGCTGAAATAATGGAACAAAAATTAAGTAATCATCACCCTGGGCTCAGGGCGCCTGGCCCTGGGCAGCTGCAGAGCACTTGCTGTGTGCCGGCTGGGCTGGGAAGGATGATTTGGGAGAGGGGGGTGTGGGTTGGTGGAGGTGGCCAGTCCTCCTCTCTTCTCCTGGGGAAAAGGAGTGCAAACACAAAGAAATTCTGTAAAGCCAGCAGCTCCCTCCTTGGGTGGTGGTGGTCCAAGGAAGGTTTCCCGCTCAAGCAGGACAGTGCTGGGAGCTGGTGGTGCTTGCAAAAGAAATCCTGCTCAGCTTGCAATGACACACTTTTTTTAGGTTTGCTTCCTGGAGCATCGTCCTCAGCAGTTGGTCTTGCTTGGAAAAAGTCTCCAGCCCCTGACCTGCAGGTTTGCTCTGCAGTTGCTGCTCTGGAGCTTGAGCCAGGTGGGGTAACGGCAAAATCTCTCCTTCCAAAGTAGTGCCTCTCTAGGCCTGCTGTTTATTCACAAATAGATACATGTGTTTGCAAATAAATGTACCCTTCCTGTGTGAACATGTGTTGGTGGATTTGCTGACCACCCTCATCATGCCGTGATATTTATTGGTGCATACTGGAGAACAGCAATTAACAGCAAACCCTTTGCAACTGCTGTCTGATCTTCTTGTCTTAATCCCTGACTATGCCACAATTGGGGCAGAAATTATCTCAATCAGACTAGGATTAGAAATACATGGGAGATTCATAATGAAGCCTGAATGGGATGAAGTATCCCTAGCAAGAAGTCTTTCTGGTTCTTTCAGAAACCCCTGGCTTCAAGTGAAAGGCTCTAGGACCCCCTCAGCCTCCTCTGCATATTCCTCTCTCCTTTTGAGAAACTTCATGGCATTTAATCACTTTGAGGCTTTTCCTCTCTGCAGTGACTGCAATTTGAAACGCAGGGGTCCCATACAAAAGGAGCAAGTGCTCAATGGGCTGTGTTAATATTCAGTGCCATTTACAATGGGTGCAGTTTGAAAAGGGGAGAATGGATGGTCTGGGAGCTGGGGGAGGAGGAGCTGCAGAGGGAAAATTCCCAGGGCAGGGGAGCGAGCATCTCAGTAGGCAGCCGAAAAAACGAACACACCATCAATTGTTCTCTAGGAAAATCAACCATTATTATGTGTTAGATACAGCTTAATTATTTTTTTTTCCTTTGCTTGTGCAAACTGCTCTACAGTTCTGTGGATGTAAGGTTTGGGGGTGGCTGTGCCTTGCGGGGGTGTTCCTAATCGGAGTTAAAGGGATGAAGGAGCAAATGTGAGGTTGATTGTCTTCTCCTTTCACTTCATGGCATCTGGAGGCTAGAGGTGGTAAACTGATATGTTTGGGAGCCCAGACACTTCAACGAGCACTTCAGGTACTTAAATGCTTCCTTGACCATGGGTGAGATTTCACTTACCTGCTAAAAAGTTAAACTGGTGCTGGAGTCTTGTCTCTGAGGGGGATTTGGGCAGTTGCAGAAGCACTTTGAGATGGGGCTTTAGTTGGTGTGAGCCCCACCTGGTGCAGGCAACTCCTGGAGCTCTGGAAGGATGCTCCCCAGTGTGCAGCTTTAGCAGAGCACGCTGGAAGGGTTCGAGGTGGCTTAGTGTTGAGGCACTCCCCCGGGTGCTGGGGAAGCACCTTCCTGACTCTGGGCATACACCTGGGCTCATGAATATATATGTATATATATATATCTGTATATGAATGCAGCTCCCACTGACTCTGCAGGGCAGCTGGGAATTGCCGAGTGCCAGGAGTCCCTGGCCATACCCAAGCAGTGCCTGCCTTTGGTTTCTCGTTGCTTTGATCTCTTGAAGGGGGGTTAAAGTTGTGTCTTGAAGTTCGAGTGGCTGCAAAATGGGATGATGGCTTTCATTCCTCAGTAGCCAGCTCTGATGAGAACTTGTGTATTGTCCCTGACATGTATGTCAACCCCACCCAGAAACTCAATTAGGGCTACAGGGCTTTTAATTGATCTTGTTGGCTGCCCTGCAAGACACCTTGGATTGAGTTAGCTCAGCTCATCAGCTTTTAACATAATCATTTTGTGCTGCTAACCTAATTGCCCAGTGTGACTCCCTTGTTTTGCAATGTGGAGCTGGATGGGATCATGTGGATGAATGGAGTAGAGATAATTTCAGCTAATGCTGCTGGGAAGAGCCATCTGCAGAAAATCTAGGCTTCGGGTTCATCAACTCTTCAGGGTTGGGCAGAAATTAGCACCTCCTTCAGGGCAAGGGGAGTGATTTAACATAGAGCATGTCTTTGAATAAATATAGCTCTTTGGTTGTGGTTTCATGCAGGCCTGGGAGCCTGGGCACCCACCAACAGCTCTCCCCTGAGGTCCGTTGCTGGTTTTTAGTGGCACATGAAGGAAGGAGCAGTGTGTGAGGCTGCAGGAAGAAACAAAGGGTAAATAACCCCTCTTTCCTATTTCCTGGTATGTGCAGCTATTAAATGATGTGCTGCAAGGTAATTTTTTTCTACTCTGCATAGGGGCCCAAATCAAGGATCAGGATGCCGTTGTGCTAGGGCACAACACAAAATACCTACTATTACTGTAGCTGAGTCATGCATTAATAGTTAACCAGGTCCTGCACTGCAGCCCAAGCCCTTCAACCCCAGCCACTTCCAGCTTCAGAGCAGGACTACAACACGTGTAGTATGTTATGCTCCCTCATTATATTTTCAGCATGCTGTCTCTCAAGCTGCAACCATATAATTTTGGAGGAATCTACAAGCAGGTCCTGCTATTTTGGGGGCACTTTTCAAGACCTGATGACAGTGACATGTCTCATCCAGTTCCAGGAGCATGGTTCACTTCTGCGTGGTTGCATTTTCAGTTTGAGTAAGAATTGAAGGATGGGTCTCAAACTGTAGACATGTGCCTAGTTTTTATCAGTGCTAATTGTGCTGGATGTGCCAGCAGGATGGTTGGTTATTTGCACTTTGGGCAGTTTTGTAGTTTACTGCAGTGGCTTTGTGTGGGTTTCAGCAGGAAAAGTATCATAGGCCTTTTACAGTCAAACAGCTTTACACAGAGCTAGAGATTTATAAAATGTATGCTCCAGTGTCATACACAAGTTGCATTTAAAAATTAATTACCTGTGTAAAGCTTTGTTCTGAAGCTAAAGTTTTGTGTGCGGAGAATTTGTCATTTTGGGGGGGGGAGGGGGGGGTGTTGGGCCTGTGTGTGTTAGGTAGTCTTGATATTGCTGCTTATAATGAGGCAGTAACTTACGTTTGTGAATTTATCTTTGGTGTCCTTTTTTGGACCCCCTGGGGCAATCTCATTAATTATGGCAATCTGCAGAGTTGTAGTCTTAAGCGCATTTATGGTACACCCTACTCACCTATGTGTATTGAAAATGTTTCCCTTTTGTTGAAGGCATCTGTTTTTATTAGATGAATCCTTTCATATTAGAAAACACACCTCTTCAGTGGAAATTTGGCTGTGAAATCTTGAAATAAGATGCTTTTTTCCTAGACCACCTACTCTAGCTGGCAGCTTTTTGCTCCCTGCAGAAAGGCAGGACAGTCTCTTGAGTGCAAGAAGGAAATGAGGGATGCAAAAAGCAAATTGGGGCTGTACTTCCCCACACACAGGGACATGGATTCATCCTCACCACTGACCTGTCTCTCCCTGGTTGCCCAAAGATTGCTGTGAATACTCCCAAACCCCGTTGTCTTTTGGTGCTGTGAATACTCCTCTGCCCTGGAGAGTTTACTGCCAACACCACCTACCAACTGAGCCTCTCCAACTATTGCCCTGCCAGTTCAAAACACATTTTGTCCAGGCTGTTTTATAATGGCACTTAAAGTCTGTTTTAGCCTACTGTGTGCCAATATAAACACAAGTTTTCTATGTTATCTATCATCTAAAAAATACTTACAAAAAATGACAGCTGGCCAGTGGGCTGGTGCTTGCAGAGTGCATGGCAGCGCTCAGCTAGCGCTGTTTGATAGCCAGTACAGATGGGTACTGGTGTTGGAGGTGTTCAACTGGATGTGCCAGGGCTTTGGAAGAGAATTCAGATGGAGATGGCAGGTTTACTGGGCGTTTTCTTCTGGTTGCATTGGAGGATGTGATGCTGGAGGTGTCCCGGGTGTGTAGGTTCCCCATTTCTGGGGCTTGATGTAGGCCATGCCCCCATAGGAGTTGGGGGTGGTGGGAGACCTTGTGGATGGGGAGCTGCTGGTCTGGGGGTTGTATCGTGGGTAATAAAACAGCTATCATAGGAAACAGCCTGGCTGGAGGTCCTGTGAAAAATTGCCCCCTAAATGTGTTCCAGTTGTCCAAACACTGGTGCCTCTCCTTCCTCCACAGTGTGTGTGTGGGGAGGCTGGAGCTAGCTCTCCATCACCACTGCCTGGGGAGCAGCCCCGAGTAGCCTTTGCTTGCTTTTTGCCGTGTCTGTCAGCTGCAGTCCACCCAGGTTCAGGAGCTGTAAAAAACCACCAGAAGCCTTTCTTTAGCACAGACCTAAAAAAATATTCTCTAGCAGTCTGGACAGCACAGGCTGTTCCTGCAGCAGCCCATTCCATGAGCAGGCAACCCAAATTTGGCTCTTCCCCAGCACAAGGTGGTTGCTTTGAGTTGGAGCTGGAAGGTGCATGGAGCCATGAGATTTCTTCCTTTCTTATGGGGCTTTGCAGCCCCGTGGGGATGAGGAATATGGCAGGAGTGCACGTGGCACGTGTTAGCAGTGACCCCTCTGTCATTTGCAAAGGGTGAGGAGGGATCTTTTGATACAGGCGGCATCTGGATGTTCATCACCTTCTTCGCATGCCCAGTTACTTCATTCCCACACTGGTTTGGCAATGGCATGGGCAATGTAGAAGTGCCAAGCATTGCTGACACGAGGTGGTTGGCTGGTGCTTGTCTCTTTGCTGCCTGTGGCCTGGCCTTGCTGGTGAGCCAGGAGAGCATCCCATAATCTGCTTGTCTGTGTAACTCACTATAAACTTTTTGTCTTCTGAATCAGGGGAAGAGTTGCATCTGTGCTTGTATTTCATTTGTTTTGGCAAAACAGGGAGACTTGTCCTGTTTTAGGAGACTTAAACAAACCGTATGATGTTTTATTTTGAAAAATGTCATAATACTTCCCACTTCTCCTTTGCTAAGCATATTTTTGTGCTGTACCTATGTACATTAATAAACAACTGTTCCTCCTTTTTCCTCAAACAAGTCTTCTAAGGCAGAATTCTTGACATTGAAGCAGCTTCGGATTATTTCTAGAGTAGGGCACCCATTCTGCATTAAATCAGTAAATATGATAGTGTGTATTTTTAGACCTCTGATTTGGAACCATTTGTGGGAGTTGTGCTGTTTTTATTGCTTCACATGGCTGTAAACCTCTTGTATATCTTCCTTCCTGCTTTCCAACCTATGCTATGAGGTGGTGACCACCTAAAAGCTGTTGAAACTGAAGTTAAGGGGTTTGGATGATTCTGTTCTTAAGAATGGATGATCTAACTGTTCCTGTTACAGTAGGTTAGCAAACAGAATATAATAAAATGATATGTAGGCAAGATCCACCTCTCCTTGCTCACTCACAGCAGAAGTTTTCTGGTTTGGGAGGAGGTCTGCAGAGCTGAAGCTTCACCCCTGGCTTCTGAGTGTTTTTGTCTCAAGCGGTGTCACTTGGTTTGCCTGTGGAACACAGACCTGGCAGCCTGTCTCTCCAGTCTGCAGGGATGCATGTGGGACTTCACTTCAGCTCCTGCAGTCTTAGTAAATGCATCTGTTTATCCCTGTGGGGCTGAGTCCAGCTCACCAGTGAAGTTGCTTGGGTTTTGACTTCTTGGTGAGCTGAACCCCTTCCAGGAACTCTGGTTTAATTCTTACTGACTTTACCAGCAGAGACATGTACTGGTCTCGGAGTTAATATTCACGGACAGAAAGTCATACAGATCTGACAAGATGTTTGGCTTATATTGTCTACTTAAAACAGCGGTTGGCTTTGCTCCTCCTTGGTGTAATAATCTCTCACAGGCAGGTACTGCTTTTTACCCAGGTTTCCTGACAAAGGAGGCTCTGCGATAGGGCATGTGTCTGTCTCCCCCAGAGCTTTTGATGCTATTGGCCAACTTCACTTTGAGTGAACTCAAATTTGAAATGCCTGCCTCTGTCATAGGCAGTAGGCTGGGGAGAGTGGCTGTATCCCCACTGAGGGGAAGGAAGCAGTGTGAGATTTCCCTGTGTGAGACAGAGAATCTGTGTGGGGGAGAATAGTGCTGTTAAACCATCCCTGCAGGAAAAGTGAATAACAGAGACCCAGCTGAGACACAAGCTCTGCTGAGCACTGTGCTTATCTAGGAGGTGGGTGAAGGAAGGATTCAGAGTCTTGCTGGGATGGTGCAGACATTAGTTAATATCCCTAGGTAGGGGCAGGGGGTTTGGTTCTGGGTTAGGCTGTGCATCGTTCCTGTGAGCAGCGGATGCTGTGGAGGCAGCATGTGAATCCTGGCCTCTTTGGGGACGGGCATGGTCGTTTCTCTCTGTATAAAGTGGTGCCACCCATGCAGTGGGGGAGTGCCTCGGCCAAAGCAGCAAGCCCTTGTGACTGCCATGGCCACAGCTGGGAATCCTTTTTGGTGACTCTCTGCTCCTCTCTTGGAGCAGAGCTTCCAGGAAGATGTATTTGTGGTCTGATGGGCATTGAGCAATCGGCTGTGGGTGGGAAGCAGTGGCCCTGGGCGTTTGCATCTCCCTGTGCCCCAGCAGCACTGTGGCAGGGCAGGGGCTGCTCAAGGGATCTGGGCTTTATAGCAGACGTGGGGGGAAGACAGAGCCACACAGCTGGGTGGCATCCTTGGGAGATGCCAAATAGCAGCCCAGGCTGTTTACTACAGCATTTCTCTCTCGTGGTTTCTAGCACTTGTGTCTCAAGTGCTACCACTTTGTGGTCTGCTTAACAAGAGCCTGACAAGCTGTCCTTCCAGCTGGTGGGGGCACTGGGACTGTGCCACATCCCTCTGTGTGTCTCTTAAGCCTGGGAGCTGGAGCAAGCCTGCCTTTTGTACAGACTGCACAGGCTATTTTCTGACACCTTCCCTGCACACCCCCCTGCCTGCCCTGTCCTCAGGTGATGGTCCTTTTGGGCAGCCCTGGTGCTGCTGCTGAGTTGGTGGTGTCTGCAGGTTGGGATCTGGTTACAGCTGTTTACTTTTTCTTCACTCTCCAGCTGCAAATACTTGAGTCAGCACAAAGGCAAGGTTTTCAAGCACCCTCTGTACAAGTTGTAATGCCAGTGTGGGGCTTGCTGGGGAACAGGCTGTGTGTGATTAAGCTGTTCAGGCCTGTCATATTTAAGTCAAAACACTACAAATCCACATTTTTTTGGGGGAGGAGGAGGTGGCAGTTGAACACCTTTGGTGCTGTGTGTTGATGTTGCTGTTTGTGACACATGACTAAAAAGAGGAAATCAGTGCAGACCTATGGGCTTGCACATTTGGAAACAAAATGAGGAAGTTTCCCTGTTCAACAATTTCCAATTGCTTCCTCTATGGTTTCCTGAGTAATTCTGATGGCTGGTTATAAAACAGTCTGCCTTGCTGTTGCAGGATGTATCATCCCTCGAATCTCCCTTTGGCCCACTGTCTCTCTGGGCAGCTCCATCCCCTCCCTTCAGGCTCCTTGTGCTGTTTGCAGATGGTGGCAGGAAAATTTCTGACCCTGGGGAAGGCAGTTTTCTGACCCTGCTGTGTGATAGACAGTAACAGCAACAGCCCTTGTGGGACTGGGGTGGGATAGGGAGTGGATTGAAAATGTGCCCCGAAATGTTTCAGGGAGGTTATGGTCTGTCGCAGCTGAAATGCCTTTTGACGGCTTTTATGCTTAAAATGCAAAGTCCCTCTTGGCTTGTTTGGGTGGCTTTGGAGCCACCTGGCCATGCCTGTCCCAGAGGAGCAGAGCTGGTCCTTCTCCTTGCATTCCCACGGTGTGGGAAGGAAGATTGAAGGATGCATGTTTAGGTCTGGGTCCGGCAGAGAGCAAAGGCAGAGGAGAAGCCAGGAAGGAGCCCACCAGTGTGGCTTCCTCTGCCAGGCCTTCAGCTGCTGGCTCCTTCACTATTCTCTGTGGCCACCTCCACTGAGGGCTTTCAAACCAAAGTAACCAGCTATATCTTGTCTGTGTGTGTGTAATAATTGATGGTGTTTTGGGGGCAATATGTGGCTGTTTCACCCATGCCCAGCCTTCTGCAATGGTTTTCTACCCTTGGTCTGCATTTGGCCCCGTGCTGTGATGATGGTGTCCCACAGCCTGGCAACTGGGAGTCAAAAGCATCTGTCCAGCTGGCATCTTGCAGGTGGGACTTGTTGGGGAGCAGGGCAGAAATAAATGACGAGCTGATGGGGCAGCAGCATTGTTGCAGCAGGAGCTGGGCCTTGTTTTGGCAGCCACCAGCAGACTACTGGCTTGGGCAAAACTCCTCAGCCTGAAAATGGTCCTGTAATTAAAGCAGTGAAGATGTCTCACCTAACGTAAGCCTATAAATATTAGGCTTTATGGATAATCTGGAGGTCTAGTTTTCACAATTTTGTGGAATGCAATGGATATTTCCAGAGGATAACTCAAGTATTGTCCCAGGAGTCATGCAAGCTGAGGACCAAGTGCATGCTTGCCCTTTGGTGCTTGTGGATGGGGGAGGTATTGGGAAGCGGGTGGATCCTGTCTGGGGAGAAGAGACTCTGCCCAGAGCTTTTTCTCAGCATGATCATCTCTGTAAAGGCCAAGAAAATTTGATCTGAAAGTCTGTTTTATTTATTCATTCCTAACTCGAGCCCTGCTTTGAGAGGGAGCACATGAAGGCCTTCAGCCATGCTAGGCACGCAGGCTGTACTGGCACAGCCATGTTTCTGTGCTGGAAGAGTATGTTTGGGATGATATTTGAAATGCAGCAGAAAACCCATGCTTCCTTCAGAGTTCTGACTCTTGCATTTTTCATCCTGGCAGACTTTAAAGTTTTCTGCAGCATTCAAGGGAACGCTTTGGTTTCCCCTTTGCCCACATGTCAGCATTCCTGAAGAAAGCAGCCTCAAGATTTGTGGAGCAGATTCTTGAAATTCTGCAAATGTTTTGAGCCAGAAGATGTTTCCAGAAACTGCCTGACCTAACAAAATGAGCTGGTAGGATTTGGACACAGCTTGGGGGAAAATGAATAAGGCATTTTTATTCCTCTTTAAATGAACGTCATTCTGTTTAAAACCACCATCCCCAGTCTTGGGAACTGTTGTGCTGCTACCTTGTTGCTGTTAAACCACAGCTGTGCTTACTTGAACAAACCAAAGAAGATATGCATTTTAAAACTGAGGTTTGCCCTGCTTTTGCATGGACTTCCCTAGTGACCGTAGCGATGTCATTTAAGGCTAGATCTGAAAAGGGGTTTAGGTACTTGAAGATGGGCTTGAGTGAAAGGGAAGTAAGGGTGTATGTCAGCTCATGTACCTGCAGGCACTGCAAACCTGCTTAAGCCTCCTGGGGATGTTCTGAGCAAATCTGGAGGTGATTCAGTCTTGTGGTCACCAGCACCCCCACAGTTTATACCCCGTAGCACTTGTGTGTTGCTGTCCTGGTCTGCCACGGATGCTCCAAATTTACATTCATGATGAGTTTTTTGTGGAAGAGCTCGGTTGTGGGCTGCTTTTGCCCAGAAATAGGGAAGCTCTGTCTTTTCCCTGGGGCTGCGTGGCCAGCAATGGCATTTTGAATGGGGAGCATAACAGCAAGCTTTGCTCGCTGCCTTCCGGTTCTGATTTAACTGTGCTTTTGCTGGTTGATGGGGTTGGGGTTTAGGTATTAGATGACTTCTCCCATGAGCGTTTTATTACAGGTGTGAAGATGAGTGACTGGGACAGGGGTGTGCAGTGTCACCACCCGAGGCAGCCGTGGGGAGGTGTTGGGAGGCAGGAAGGCTCCTGTGTCTGGGACTGTCAATCTGAGTATCTCTCAGTGTTTCTGAAGGTGAAAGCAGCAACCCCCAGTGCAGACGCATCGCTACCTTGACCCAAATATGAGTGTTTTGGGTTTTTTGTTTTTGCTAGCACGTTTCTGGTGTGCTAGGGGACTGTGGTATTAACATTTTCTCCTCAGAGAAGAGGTCTGACTTGGTCTGACATTGCTGATTGATTCCCTTTTTTTGTCCTCCCCCTCTTCCCGCTGGAGTCAAGAACCACTTCAAAGGCTCAGATGTGTGGGTGCCAGACGCCATGCAGTTATTGTTAGAAGAATCTGAAATATAATTGAAAACAAACCTTGTTCAGCCAGGCATATCTGGCTGTAGGCTTTCACTCACAAGAGATGGGTGCTCAGCCTCTTCTGCCAGATTTGGTGTCTATTCACTTGTCATGGCAGATAGATTGTCTGTGAATTGTCTTACATCTGGTCAATGTTTGCAAAATCTGGAAAGTGTGTATTTTAAGGAGTTGTTTTTCCTACCTAGAGACCCACACTGACTGACGCTCAAAAGTTACCAGCATATTTGTGGAATTCCTGGCAGTAATAAAATGCATAAAATTGGTATTGGCAGACTGATTTCCATAGAGATGTTCCAAGTCCAGGTTCCTCTGCTTGTCAAGCACAGAGTTGCCCTGCTGCCTTTTAAGACTTTTCTGTGGGATGTAGGATATTGTTTGACATAATGTCAAAAACATTTGTAAAAGCATGGATAAGACAGATGTCAGCATTTATTTTGGTTTTATTTGGTGTGAAAGTGGAGGTTGGTGTAGGAGGTTTGTAATCCAGTTTGGTTAGTTCTCTTGAAGTCCATGAGGCTGGAGGCTTCGGAAGGAGCCCAGCAGACTTCAGGTGCTTTGCGTGTAGGAGCTTTAACTTGCCTGATGCTGAGTATGAGCTGTTTGTAAATGTAATCTCACGGGGTGTGAAAACATCAGATGTGGTCGCAAGGGGCACAGTGTGTTTTAGGTTCCTGTTTCTTGTAGATATTTTCCCATACATAATTTAGAAGGATGCACCGAGTCTGTCTTGAATCAGAATTTGAACTGCTCCTGTCCACGTTAACCCAGGGTATTGCCCTGGGACTCGGATGCCACCCCATACTCAGTGTTAATGCATGTGCTTCATATGACCTCACTTCATGGATGTCACTTTGTCCCTCCTTGCTGCAGGTACCTGGATTGGGCCCTCCTTAGTGCTGGGGTGATGTCTGAGATGCTAAAGCCATTAGTACATCCAAGAGCAGGGAAGCACACCAGAGTGCACAGGGCTGCCTTCCTTACAGAGGTTACTCCTGTAGCCTACCTTGAAGAAAAAGGTCTCTCTGAAATTTAATAGGTCCTTTAGCTGCATGAAGTTTGCCGCATTTGGTGTTTCTTTTCCTTTTAATTTGCCTCCCCTACCAAAAGCACTAGTGTTGTTGCACATGTCTGACTGTCTGTTGTTTATTATCTCTGTTACACTGTGGTTAGTGCTCACACATGATATTTCTTTGGTTTCAGTACAGACTGAGCGGGTTGTCTGCCACTGGATCCAAAAAATGTAAACTATTTATAAATGAAAAATACTCTCCAGTTTTAAAGTGGTGTGTTGTCCCCGCTCCCTCCAGCATGTGCACATTTGGCTGATCTCATGTAATCACACTGATATAAATCCAGATCTCTAACAGTTCATGGGACTGGAGGCCACCTGGAGAAGTTTTGATGTGACCTTGTGCTCATGTGGGAGAACACAAAGCAATAGTGATAAAAAATAGTGGAAAAATGTTATTTGGCTGTGTTGCATTCAGCACAGATATGGGCCCAAACTTAGATAAACCTTCCTTCAGAGTTCAGGGATTCTTGATTTTGGTTTTCCAGTTGGGCTCATCTCCATCATAAGCAACTCATGAAAAATTGGGACAGAATCTTATTAATATGGCTTAAAATGACCTGAAACAACTGGAGTGCTTTTTTTAGTACTACTTACAATTAAACTGTTTGTTCTGTCTTTTGACTGTGTACTTAGTTTTATATTGAACTAACAGCCTATGTTTAGTCTCCCAGGGAAGAAAAATAAGAGGGGATTTAATAATATAATGAGGGAGACTGGGGTGAGTTTTCTGTGCCTGTTTGGAAAGCAGGGCAGGAGGTGAAGCTGGATGGGCCAAGAGGGGACAGGCTGGATCAAAGGCTGAAATGGCAAGCCCAGGGGCAGGAGAAGAGGCTGTGAAGTAAATACAGTGTGTTTGAGGAGCTTGTTAGCCAACAGCTGATGATTTCTGTAGAGAACAGGGGACTTTAGCTGAGTTTTTTAACCTGGTTGGAATGAGTAGTGCAAACTGATGGCCTAGGAGTGAGGCGTGTGAGGGGCAGAGCTGTTCAGAAAGTGTTCCTGAAAGAGCAGAAATTATTTTGAGCTATGGTGACATGGTTTTCCATGCAACTGCAGTGGCAGTAAATGAGGCAGGGCTGTTCTGCTCCCTTCTCCAATGTGGGAGATTACAGGGTAGCTGGAAAAAACAGGTGGGATTTTTTGGGAGGCTGTTCACAGCATCCCAGCTAGCCATTCAAACAAAAACAGTGGAAACTTTCTCATCACCAGTGCATTTAAGCAGCCTTTGCCATGTAGCTATGATTTAATCAGTCTGTAAATTGTGCAAAAACTTAGTAGTGTAACTGGTGCATAAAGGAGTAAAGCACGATGAGAGTAAATTCATTATAGTTTCCAAGTTTTCTCTGGACACTGTTTGCAGTGATGGCGATAATCCCTTTTTCTGCAGAACCCGATTGGTAAGAATATAGGGTTTAGGGTTTCTAATTTTGAGTATTTAGGAGCACCTAAACACATTTGCACTTCTGTCCCCCACAAGACAGCACTTGCTGGAAAAGGCTGTTGCAGGCTAGCTGGGATTGTGGAATGAAGCCTTTAATGTACTGATTGAATATTAATGAACAGCCAAGCAGGCGGGATGGTGCCAAAAAGCAGTGAGTGAGAAAGCCAACAATATCGGCGCGAACTTTGCACTCCAGAAAGTGTGAAGTGATGTTGGTGAAAGGAGTTTATTGCACAAGTGGAACACTGAGGTCCTCTTTGCCCGAATTGCTGTGCTAGTAAACTGAGGAAGAATAATTGGCCTGTGGAGCTTGGTGGGTTCCCATTAACCTGTTCTGCACCCCCTGAAATGCTACCCACTCTTTAAGTGTGTTTTGGCAGTATGGGTGCTTGCTCCCGAGTGTTCAGCGTGCTGTGGCTGGCATATGAAGCTGTAAGGCCTCTCAGAGCGCATGGAGCTACCATCCACATCTGGTTTGTATCCCCTTCAGTGGGTTTTATTTCAAGCTGTAGCGATCCATCTGCACCCTTCTCCTTGCCCAGTTCCGTCCTGTAGCACTGGGGAAGTGAAATCCCAGTCTGGAAAAAGCTACAAAATGGGTTGGTGTATGTTTTAATAAATATAATGGCTACTGATAGTGGTATACTTTTCCTGGTGTTTGGCAGAAATTGGATATCTTGGCTCCTGCCTCTTCATTAGACAGGTTTCTTAATCCTGAGCTCATTACCAAGTCCCTGGGATTTTTTTTTAAGGGCTCCCTGCTTGCTTGGAGGGGGAAGCTGCTCCCTGCCAGCCTCCAGCAGAGGCTTTGCTGCAGAGCCTGAGACCCACAGTGGGTGAGTGCTGGTGGTGGCATGTCCCCACAGGGCAGCCGGGGATGGACAGACCACTCGTGTGCAGTGGTTTGGTTTGTCAATCGCCTCGATTATGTCTTTCTGCTCCACAGCTCCCTCCAGGAATGTGCAGTATTTGGCGCGGGGGCTTGCGTTCGCTGTGCAGCCGGAGACTTTTCCATCGGGAACATTGGGAGTATTTAAGATGATCTCGCAAATATTTTTAAAAAAATTTTTTTTTAATTGGCCATGGGCCAATTTTTGCTTGTCTCTGATGCATAAAGTGGGTTTGAAAAAATGTTGTTGTTTCTCCCTCTCCCCCCATTTAAACATTTCAGGAATGTCAAGTCTTGTCAGTCTTGGCTTTGCTGGGGAAAAAAAAAAATCCCTTGAGGAGCCTGGGATGTGTTTTTTTTATGTGATCTCAAAACCCTGAGGGAAGGTACAGGAGGGAGGGAAAGAGCGGGTCTTTAACAAAAGCTTTCTTTATCCCAAATTTTAATGAGGCATTGCCATTAAATAGCAGCAACCACACAGAAATTCAGCCAACCTGACTTGGTTCTCTGATGCTCAGCCCCTCAGTTTATCTCACGCTCTCATTTTGCTGGTTCCTCCCTATGGCCCTTGCAGTGTTCCAAGGAAGATAAACCCCAAACTTGTAACATAAACCTGTTTGGAAGTATGGACAGATTCAGAGAAGTCTTTTCATCAATTTTTTTTTTTGGTGCAGTTACTAACAATCACCAGTAATCTGCATGGAAACAGGCACATAAAGTCTGGTTTCCTCAGGATTTCTGCCCCCAGGGCTGACTAATTGACTTCTGCAGGGTGTTCCTGTTATCTCTGCACTGTGTTTTAGTATTGCCCTCCTTCCCCACCACAGCTGTCCGTGGTGTGTTTTGGGACTGCGTGGGGCTGCCTGTTTACCGTAGCAATGAGCCCAGGCGATCCCAAGCCAAGGCCTCTCCCTCCCTGCCTGTCCCTGGTTCTGGAGCCTGGCAGGAGCTGTCTTGCCCTTCCCACCCCTCTGGTCTCATCCCAGTTTTAGATTATTTGGGATGAGGACACGCATCTGCAGCCTTGTCTTTGTTGGGAGCAAGGCTGCGGACAAGTTTCCCCCCGTTCCTCATTTTTGCATAAGCCGATTTGGTGCCTTTGGTGCACTTCTCTCTTAGTGGACCAGTGGGAGAGATGCTCAGCGTTTTGCAGAGCCCCTCTCCCATTTTTCTGGGCTGTTTTTTTGGAATGCTGCAGCAGCAGACACCTGCCTTCCAGCTTTCCTTTTGCTTCTCCCAGTGTGATGGGGTTGGTGTGCCCCGTCACCACCACCAGCTACCCCCATGGATGCTTTTGGGGGGCTGTTGGAGGTGGTGCGGAGCGTGCTGAGCGCTCTGAGCTGGCAGTTACGCCTCAGCCTCACGCCTGCTGCCCAGCTGGACTTTGGAGCTGAGCTCTGAAAGAGGAGGAGGGGGGAAACCCCGAAGAAGAAGGAGGAAATGTTTGTTTAATTCCTGACGTAGTGCAAGGTTCAGAGCAAGCAGATTGTGAAACAGCACGGAGTGGGGAATCGCTTCGCCTGCGGTTTGCAGATAACATGTGCAAAACAGGCAGCCGGCATGGGGCTTGGGCTGCAGCGGCTGGGGGGGGAGGACAGCGAGGTTTATTTGTTTGTGCAGTTTGTTTTTAATTTAAATCACCTTGATAATCCCCCTCCCTCTGAATAGTAAGTGATTCCTTATTTATAAAGGCCTCCCCTTATTATTTGGCCTGAAATACAGGCTGTGCTCCAGGTTTTACGGTTGGGATTAATTTTTTTAATGGGCACAGGCAGGGGGTGGGCAGGCAGGGGGAGCAGGCAGCATGAGCCCCCCCCCCCGTCTTTGTATTTCCTCTGCTGTCATGGGGTTTCAGCTTCTCTCCGTGCATACCCTGGCCCTGGGGCCAGCTGCCTGCTGCTGCCCTTGTAGCTCTTCTGTTATAAACGAGGCAGCAATGTGTTCCCAGCTGGAGCGGGGCTGGGTAATTGCTCTGGGCAGGTTTATGGTGGGGAGGTGCGAAGTGCTTGCTGTCCGGCTGCCCCCTGTGGAAGTGGGTCCGCAGGAAGGCAGGGAAGCAAGCAGTCAGGAGGGCAGCGCGGGAGAAGGGATGTTTCCTTGCCATGGGGAAAGAGGAGCTGCTTAGGAAGAAGGCAGTGTTACCCATCTCTGGAAGGATGGAAATCGTGAGTTGGGGGGCTTTGGTGCCATTGCCCGTGATGAGAGAGCACTCGGTGCTTGGGGAGGAGGATTGGGATGGCAAAGTGCATCTTTGGAGTTTCAGATTCTGCCTTTTACTTATTAAGAAGGAAAAATAAAAAAAAGTGGCGGAGCCATTTGCAGATTTCTCACAAATATCAGAGGGATTTCACAGCAAAGTGCAGACACCATTGAAGCTGGTTGGGCATACCAGAAACTTATTAAATAGTTGGATTTGATCAGCACTTAATCACTCTTGGGCTGTTTGGCTCAGCCTGGCTGGTACTCTCCCCCATCCAGGAGGAGGGAGGGGTGGTGCAGGAGTCGGCCTTGTGCTCCTGCTGCTGACTGCATGTGCCTCTCAGGTGGGCTGAAGGCACGTGAAGACATCTGTAAATAGCCAAGGTAAAGTTTAGTAGGTGTTTAGCATGCTCTTGCCATAACAAAAAAGCAGTCGTGCTGTACCAGGTTGCTGATGCCCCTTTAGGTATAGGACAGTAAGTGAAATGCTTTCTGCCCTCAGCCGTGGAGACGTGTGGAGCATTGCAGAAGGCTTGCTTTTATGGACAGCCTTGCAGAGCTTTTCCTAAGTGGCTTGCTCAGGTGCTGTTTAGTGGGCAAGGGTGCCTTGTAGTAAGGTTTTATTTGATACTGTCCCATCCGTTGCTGTTGCATACTTCAGCTGCAGGTAGCCACCTCCTTACCTGCTGCTCCGTTGGTCAGATTTGCCTGTCAGAGCCCCTTGGGGTGAGGGTAGGACAGTGTCAGGTGAATGGCAGAGGAGTGGATTCACTGAGGACGATGCCCTCAATTTTAATTGCCAATTGTGTGTGTATGCTTTCCTAAAGCCTCTTGCTGATGGTTCCTGTTTGTCCTCCTCATGCAGACAGCTTCCCTGCTCCTGGCTGTCCAGGCTTAAGCTGTTCCCTAGAGACCTTTTCTCCGGTTTTGAGGAGCTCTGTCTTTGCAGGCACACACATGGACATGTTTTTCTTCACCCAAGTCCTTCCCAGCCCAGAGTTGCACTACTCTTGTATTACCTTGTGGGCCAATGTCCGATTCTGAGCACGGAGAAGGTATGTTTTTGATTCTTTGTGCTGAAAACCAGCTTGCTTCTTTCCCTAGCAGAGCTAAGCAGGAAATTTCATATGTAGGTAGGAGTTTCCAATTAATTTCATAAAGTTATTAGTAAACAGGAGCAGAACATTTTCAGCAGCAGCAACATTTTAAAAAAGTTTGCTTACAAGCAGTTTATTGATCTAGCAAATAGGTGGATAACACAAGCCTGGAGGTGTATGATAGTTAATGTGTAACCATTAAATAGACTTATTTGAGCACTTTTTTATGTGTTCACATAGCAATTAAAGCTTATAAACCTGTGGAGAGTGTTTTTTATGTGGAGTAAAATGAGAACCTTTATCCCAGAAAAGGTGTTCATGGAAAAGGTACAGTTTATGTAATTGTATTCACGTGACTTGACGTAAGTGTGGGTCTGCAGGGAAAAAAAAAAACAAAACTACTAGAGCTAATTCCCAAGGCTGATTGCAGTATTGCTGTGTATTGGCTTCCCTCCCGGAGGCTGATTTGGTATATTGAAATCAGTGTTGTTCTATGGGAGACATTTTATTGTGAGCTTCCTGAAGAGAGGGCTATGTCCTTGCTCTACACAGATTACTTTTTGGCTCTTGCCCTTATGTGGATTTTTTTTTTTTTGTCTTGGAGCAACTTTGGTGGTGTCAAATTTGCTGAGAAAAAAACCTCCATAAAATGGTTTCCTGCTGGCTAACCTGATCAAGCAGTAAACGTGTCCTGCAGCTCTTGAGAAGCTCTGTCCTTGTTAAAGCAATTACATAGGAACCCAAGCTTTGTGGGAATGTGGGAAAGCCTTGGCTTCTTTTACACTGTATGGGGAAGAAAAAGGTAAGTATCTCCTAGAAGGTGAAGGCTGGTGATTCAGTAGACAGAATATATGTGTAAGGTGTAGCTCTTCCTTTTTCACTAAAAGAATTGAAGGCTGAAAACCAGACTTGTTTCAGGTTTCTGCAGCAATACCTTCCCCACACTGGAGCATGTGGATGGTGAGGAAGCAAGGATGGAGGGCAGCCTGTCTCAGTTTGTGTAATTGTGATTGCAGAGCTCCAGGCAAATATTGACACCAGATTTCCTGGCAGACATGCCGTTCCTGAGATGCCTTGGGAGTAAAAGATCATTCACTGGCGCTTGCTGTTGCATGAAGCAGCCTTTCTTGGGATGGCAGAGGTGGTGAGTAAAGGGGGAGAAGATCAGTGAGTGTTAGTGGGGGAGCTGAGAAACATGATGCGAAAGGGGGTTTCACCCAGAAATACCATGGTATCATGTTATGAGGTCTCTAACAAATGGATGGACGGTTTGACAAATGGCAGAGAGATGGGACACCTTGGTATGTCTGCACTGCCAGTCTGGCACAGGTCTGAATGCAGGGGATGCATGTGTCTGCTCTGCTCTTTGCACTGCCCGACAGCTGTTACTTTTTCACATCTTTAAAAAACAAAATAAAACCCAACTGCTAGGCACAGAAAAGGAAAATTGTAAAATTCTGTTTTCCATCAGCAGTTGGCTGCTTGGGCTCTGTGCAGTGACAACAGTGTTTTGCTGAGCATGTGTGAGATAACCTGCTTTCTCTGCTGCAGTTCTAGGGAATACACCAGAGGATTGTTAACATCAGCCAGATACCTCTGTAGTATGGCTTTGTAGCATAGTCTGGACAAAAGGTTAAATCAAGCAGTCATTTCTGCAGTGTTATTTCCTATACAACACTCTGGAGAAAGTTCAGTATCACTTAGTTAACTTTTGCAGAGCCATTTCCTGTAGGTTTTGTTAGAGAAAAGCTAGATTATGTGTTTCTAGCTGCAGTAGAGTTATTTTTCCCCTATAAAATGCACTACAACGTATTTTTACACAATTTTCATTGGTTTGCGGAAGGCTTTGGGGGGGGAGCCAGTGTGCTTGGAAGATTTGGAAAGTTTTTTATTTCATACTTTGCTTGCTGTGACAAATTGAGGAAAATGTGTTGTGTGGTTGTGTTGTGTGGTGTTTTTTTGTTGTTGGTGTTTTTTTTTTTTTTGTTTTTTTTTTTGTTTTTTTTTTGTAATGTGGCGTTGCTGTAGTTGAGCCAGGTTTGGAATACCCAGTCTACATTAGCGCATAGCCCCCCACTGCCACGAGTTGGTGGCCTGTCTAGCCCAGGGTCCTGCTTCTGACAATGCCTGGTTTTAGGAAGGAGTGAGAAAACTGTGCAGTTAACAGCCAAGTTGTGACCTGCCTGGAGGAGAAAAAGTTATCTCCTCTTGGTGGCTTCACAAGTATAGTAGAGTTGTATGGGTGTTTCTCCTGGTTTTTCAGCTGCGTGATGTGCTGTTCCCCTCCAGTCTCCTTGGACTTGTCTTCCTTCATCTCTTCCATGACGCTGCTTGTGCGGTGCCTTGGGTTTTCCATCATGGTTCGTCTTGGGATTTCTTCATCTTCTACACCTGAAGTGCTGCACTACTTTTCCATTGCCATCTGTGCTTAGAGTAGCAATGATTTCCATGAGCCCTAAGGATTCTCTTTTTCTGATTACCAGGAAATGGTGACATTTCTTCTCCTTATTCTCTTCAGAGATTAATTCATCTACTCTCAGAAGGACATAGTTTGAGTTCTCCAAGCAGTGAATACACCTGTGGCTCTCCCCATGCAATAACAACCCTTGGGAGCACCTTCTGCATTCATGTTTTGCAAATAATTGCTTTTTGGAGTGTGAAGCCTTGGTGCAAAGCCAAGGTGCCTTTTGCCCCATGAGAGGTGCAGTGTGAGCAGTGAATGGTGAGCTCCTTGGCACGGGGCCTGGGCTTGCAAGGACCACTCAGAGCAAAAGGGTATTTCCGTTCTTGGCCTAATTGTAGTGTTAGCTTTTCTGTTTTCAACACAGCAAGGCAGCCACACACGTGGAGTTTTGTTATGGGACTTTTATTTTTCAGAGGCTATCAAGCTGTTTTAAGATGGCATTTACTTTGGAGTATGGCTGAATGAGATGGGCTTAAAGCAAGAGGAAAGGATTTATCTCCCTTTTAACATCTCCCTGCAGAATTGGTTGATGTGGCCTTATTTCAGGTTGAAGGGGTTCCCTGTGCTTGAAGCTGGGAGCTGGAGCCTCCACCGGCATATGCACACCTTCTGGTCAGCAGAAACTAAGATAGCGATAACAAAAAAATTCTGATCTCAAATGCCAAGTGGAGCAGTATGATTCCAGTAATATTAGTTAAAAGAAGATGAAATGAGCTTATCCAGATAACTTCTGAATCTAGCAGTTTTGTAAGATACTCGGTCCTTAATTGCTTCCTGTAGCAAAAGAATAAGGAAGTGTTTTTTTTGTGTCCCTCTACAACATGGGAAGGATAAAAATCTACAGAAAAAGTTTGTTCTTTGATTCAACCTTAACATCTACCCTCCCTGTGAATTAGCTGTGATGCTTTTAGCTGAGAAATTGCACAAATCTGAGGGAGTTCATTGAATAATAAATCAAGGCATCCATCCAGTGAAGTACATTATAGCCCTTTGAAGTAGATGAAAAAATACCTTCTTGATCTGAAGGCAAAATGTGCATTCGGCTCTGGCGCCTGACTGATGTTAATGTAGGGTTTGAGTTTAGCTCAAGTGCCCCACCAAGGAGTGTGGAGAGCAGGAGCAAGGGTGGGCTCATGAACAGGCTGCTTCACCTTTGTTTTGTCCAGAGTCCCATTTGCCCAGAACTCCTCAAAGGTTAAGAGACCTGAAGAGCAAAAAGCTGGAAAAAGGGGATGTATTTTAATCCTGGAAGTCCTTAGGTACCAGATTTGGGAAGAGCAAGCTCATTGGAAGAACTTTTCTAAAATTTTATTTGCTATCACTTTTCTTTGAGTCTTCTGCAGTTTGAGTTGCACTAATAAAGAAGTCTGGCTTTGTAAGTGAAAGGAGTTGAAAAATAGCACCAATAAAAACTGTAAAGCTCTCAAATATTTTAAAAACAGTGCTTCTGTAAGAGATGTGGCAATATATGCTGGGACAGAGTATAATAAATATTTTTTTTTTTTTACTAGTGCTCTTCACAACTTGGTCATAAGCTGTACAGCTGTCCCAAACTCTACTGATAAAGCCTTTCTATCTGTATACATCACTATAGATGCATTGCCTCATGCACATTCATAGATGTGCACGTATTTGTTTGTAGTTGCATGTGTTGTCTGTAAATTCACATAGTGAAACAGTCATGTACATGTGCAAGTTACTTAAAAAAGAATATAAGCTTATTTGTGACATCGTACTCCATATAAGGAATGTGAAGAATGTAATGGAAAGCAGTGGTAGATTTAACCATCCCCTTGACTTCTTTGTGGCATTCTTTGGGCAGAGACTTAAGCACCAGCTTCATCTGCTTTGAAATCCTTGCTGGTATTCTGCTATCTCAGTGGTAAACACCAATACAGGAGTTACGCCAAAAAAATATGAATGCTTGTTCTGATTGATAGCCCTGCTCTTAACACTGAGGCATGAATATAGCTTTGTATAGCGCCTTGTAAAATAAATAATATCTTCTGGAGGAATGTCATATTCTAGGTAATACTTACTGCAATTACAGTGACCACTTAAATGTTGAATCAGTGTAAGGAAAGTGTCTACCATGGCTGACCTGCTGGCTTTCTCCTGCGGGCAAAAGACCACCATTTGGAAACTGCTGCATCACACCATTGCCTCTTATCTGCTTCTTCAGCCCATTGCTTGCCAAAGGTGATAATGCAGCTGTCTGCCATCAAGTGCTGTACATTATGATAAGGTGAGCCTAGAGGAGGCCATCTCTGCTGTTTTCAGGCCATGTGCAGAGAAGAAAGTTTATCAAGGAAAAGAGCTTTGCTTAGGACCTAAAATGTGGAGTAAATTAACTTGAAAGTCTCTTCTGGCTTTTCATTGTGAAGTGGAGGGTATTTCTATGGTAGATTTATTTGCCTCGTTTTGCAGCAAATGCATTATATATATAGCTTGGCTTTTATTTCTCTTGGTCTAGGTGGAAATGGCTTCTTTTAAATGCAGCCTTTCCATCTTGAAGGTCAGTTAAAACAGGTTGGAGGTCAGATAAAATAAAAGGGACAGAACATTTGCTTCTTAGTGTATCTATTTCTGTAGTGTTATCAGTGCATGTGGTTTTATTTCTAGCATTTTGTTCCAGGGCTTCCTCTAAGACTGAACAAATTGAATCAGTTGGATGCAGTACAGCTTCCAATTTGGGGTTAGAAATCCGTTAAATTGCTTGGTGCTTTATTGGCAATGCAGAAGTGCTTGGAATGGAAGTGCATTATGATTGGACATTGATTACTCAAAAGGAGAGAGGGTGGGTGCCTGTGTAAACCACACACCTCCAGCTGGGATGGCCAGCTTAGGTTTTTTTAGCTTAAAATGTGGATGCTTAGCCTTTAAAATGCTGGGGTTTTATTACAAAGAAGAAGTATTTTTAAACTGAAAATGGGGACCTGTCTGCTGTGTTTTTCACACCTCTGGGGGATTAGAGCTGGCCCTGCAGTGTGCAGTGCTGCCAGCCATTGACTGCCCCATAGGTAACTAGTCCTTTAGCTGATGCTTTGAGGTTATATACATTCCTTTCCATGCACAAGATTGGTCAACCTCTCAATTTCAGCCCATGGCTTTGAAAAGTGTGGGAAATGTCCTTGCTTGGGTGGATTTTAAACTGAATAAATTAGTGGTGGGCATAACAAGGAGTCCAGTGTTGTAATTCCAATTGGGCTACTGCTAGGATCAGAAAAGGATTTATTTCCACTGTAGGAAGCTGCAGAGTTGTCTGGGTGTTTTGTGAGGCAGGAGTTATTGTCACCAGGTGAGAAGAGGGGAGCTGGGAGGGATGACCACTGCCTCTGCCCTGCCAGGTACAACCGAGTTGGCTGCTTTGACTCTGATCAGCTTGTTGAGCTGCAGCACATCTAATGAGGCAGGGCTTCAAGTCAATGTATCTGCTGAGATTTTTTTCTTAGATGAAAGTGCAGATGCGCTGAGTGGCTGATGAGCAGCCTCTGGTGAAACAGCAGTGTAGCATGGCCAGCCTGGGCCAGTGCAGAACAGATGAGCAGCGGCTTTTTCTGGGAAATGCCTCTTTGTTCTTGCACCGTTCTGCTGGCTGTGGGCAGGAGGTGGCACAGCCCCTCTCAGTGGTATTAAAAAGCAGTGTCAGGTGCAGAGAGGCAAGAGCAAACTAGTGAGCCCCCATGTCCAAGCTGCAAGAAGAAAAATCTTCATGCTGTTTTTTTAAGAGTTTCCCCCCCCTCCCCCAACTCTGCCTGACTAGTTTTAACCAGTGCACAAATATTCCTTTGTGCCGCTTCCAAGTGAGTGTGTTTTTTGGGGGAGATGGGTCCTTCATGATTAACTATTAATAAGAACCACCACCAAGAGAATGAAGCGCTGAGCAAACACCACGGGAGCAGGTTGCCTGCCCTCTTCCCACCATTAATGATTGACCGGGTCCTGCTTCAACGTGGCTGGATGGTGCTGTGCCCTGAGTTGCTGCTGGACTGGTCACGGCCGAGCCCTGCTCACCGTGGGCTCCTCAAAGGGGTGATGCTGGATGCGTGCCGAAACCTCAGCATCAGGGTCTGGTGCTCTCCCTTCCCGGCATGCAGCATATGCAAACACGGTGCTGCTGCTTAGCGGCATGGTGAGAGCTGTGCCTGGTGATGTATTTACTGAATTAATATTTCTGATAAACTGTGGTGTTGGGAGCAGTGGAAAAAGTATTCTCTGCTAGCAAAGCGCTCTGAGCTTACCAGAAATGCTTGTGGATATGATTGAAACCACTTGCATCCCCAAAGAGAGCAGAGCATGTTACAATTCTGTGTGTTAGGAGAAAATGTGTCTTAAAATATGGGTTATTGGATATAACTGAATGATTGACCTTGCATGTTTTCTTAAATCGTGGAAACTTCTGAACAGTGTTCAGGGAGTTTCTGAATTATCTCTCTTTTCCATCTGCACTTGACTTGTAACCCACAGCTGGATTTTGCAAAGTCATGTGGTGGGAAGGGTTAGGTTGCCAGCAGTTGAACGTATTGCTGTGGGTCTTTCCAAGCATCTGAAAAAGCCAAAGGTTTAACATGGTTTATCTGCTTTGAGTACTTGTGAAAGATTGCACAACTTTCACAAAAATATTTACTTTGCAGAAGTAGCAATTTTTGAAACTGTAAATAGCACTTAATGCTGAACTATCAATGTAGCTCTTGTTATCAGTTAATGGAGGCTTAGCAGTTGTTCTAGGGTAGACATGTATAGTAAATTATATAGTTGTTAATCCTCAATAAATTGGTTTAGTATGTTGAATACACAGTGGGGAACCTTAATTGAAAATGTTAGTAAAGAAGTCATGGCCTTTATTGATTTACTGAAGAAACACAGTGGTGATGGAAGCAGGAGCAATTTGTTTCACGAGTATTTTGTTTATGAGCTAGGCCTCCAGCCCTTCAGTGGTTTAAGACAGTGTGCTTTGCCTTGTGGAGGCAAAACTGCTGATAGAAATTTGCCATCAAATTAGAAAAAGGTGAGTTTACTCTTACACAGTGGAGCAACAAACTTGCAGGATTTTGGTTTTAGGTGATGTCTTTCTCATGACAGTAGGTAGCACTTCAATTAAACAATAAACCCAGAACAAACCCTATGGATGTCTGGGCAGGTGAAGGGTGGAGTTTTACTTGTGGGTTAACTAATTTCCACATCCAGCTTTTCTTTCCAACTTCTTACCTGCCACAGGTGGCAAACCAGGATTGCTTTATGTTAAATTAAATACGGTAATTTTTATGTAGATGTCTATGCCCTCTTTGAAATGTGTTTTTGCTTTGAGGCAATCCTTGCAGCTGATGGTTCAGTGCATTTTGGAGAGGATCCGTCTCCTTCAGGCAGTGCAGCTTAATAGAAGCAGCAAATAAGGTGAAAAATTGCTGCAATTAAATACTGCCTGCTCTAACCCTTGCAGCATCCCCTGTTCCCTGCATACAATACTGCCTTTGACTGGGCTGTCTTACTAGGAGCAGAGGAACATGCAATCCTAATGGGAGGGTTTGTAGTCTGAGTAACTGCAGGCTGTGTGGCTGCAGATAGTATTTTTTTTTTTTTCAGCAGCAGAGAAAGTATTGAATACCTTGTCGTTCAGGCTTGCTTTGTCCTACCACTTTCTGTTGTTTGGATCCCTGCTGGCTGCCAGGAAGGGCTGTGCATGTCCCCAGCCACCAGCGCTGCCAGGGCTTGGGTGGCCCTGCCCGGAGACAGGGGCTCACAGTCCTCCCTCTGCCATTGAGGCCGTTGGGTGGTTTTCAAATTACTTCACTTCTGAATTCTCACTTTACTTTTTTTTTGGAGCACGGAGCAGTTGAAATGCTGAGAAAACTCTTGAGTGGACCAGGATCAAGCCCTTGTGAAATGAGTATCCTCCTGTGTCTCCTGATACTGCAAAGGCATAGCAAGAGATCCATAAGCACCCAAGTTACCCAAGTGCTTTGCACATATATTGTGGTGCACTTGCATATGTGTGTAACTATGTAGATTAAGCTGAAGCTAATATATCTTTAAAAAAAAAATTAAAACATTTGGGGTGTTTGGAGCAGATGCTCTTGCAAGCAAAATAATAATAAAAAAAAAACTGCTGCAATTTAGTTTTGCTAAGGTGTTGAAAATAGAAGGAAATGGGATCCTAAGTTTTGTCAAAACACATTTGTATAAATTGAACAGGGCCTAATATAACCTGACACTGCCCTTTTTAGAGAGACAAATAAGCCTGTAAGGAGAGTACCTTGCTGTAGGAGATGTAGAAGCCCCAGCAGCAGCGTAGTCTGACCCAGCGCTCCTGGAAAAGACTTCTCTGCCCTTGCTCAGCCCCTGAGATCACAGTTGCTCTCCTGTGCTGCCTGTTGGAGCCGGGTAGCTGACAGTGATGGAGATATCTATGTTTACAGCCTCGTGTGAGCAGACCAGCTTTGGTGGTTGCTTACCAGGCTTGTATGCTCAGGAGACTTTTCATGCCAAATACGTGGTCTCTGCGTGCTTGTGAGCAGAAACTGTTGTGAGCACAGAGTGGCAGTGCAGGAAGAAAGGCCAGGGCTGAAAATGTGTCCCTGAAAGTTACTTGAAGATAAGAAGATAATTCCCTAATTCCTTGAACCATATCAACCACATGCCGAATTAAATTGTGGTCCAGCACAATGCTTCTCAGTGATGTGGTTTTAATTAGTATTCTTTGCATTAATGACTGCATGCATCTGCTGGAATTGGCGTGGTATTGATTCTTTGGTGATCATGCTACAGGAATTTCCTTTAGACGGTATTGTTGGTCATGACTGAGAGTGATTCATGGTGCAGTTTTCTTGGTGTCTGGATGACCTCTCAAAGTTTGTCTTCACTGTCAAATTAGCTCATATTATGGCTTGAGGGTTGCCCTTAAGTTGACTCCCTTCTGCACATAAAGCCCCTTATATGAGCAGGCTATTAACCCAAGCTAATATGATGCTGCTGCTGCTAATTTGAGCTAGGGCATAAGTAAAGCCTGAGTGAGCACACTTGCTTAGCTGCTAACAGGACCTCTCAGTGATGGGGCAGAGCTTCACCCACGTGGGTGCTGCTTGTCCTTCCCGTGTCCTGCAGAGTTCCCCTCTCTGCAAAGCATTTACAGCAGCAAGCTGGGACGTTCACCTCTGGTGACCTGTGTTTCTTTGCTCTTACCTTCTTTTAGAAGGTAACTCTTGCTGATGCTTGGTGGGGGATATTTCTGTGCCCCAGCAGTGTCCTTCCTCTCGGAAGCTGGGTGCTTTGCACAGGCAGGCAGAGCTCCCTGGGGTACACAAAAGAAATCACAAGGGGTTCAGCTTGTTGCAGGCATGGGCACACCAGAAACATGAGCATCCCAGAGGCTGTGCAGCCTGGTCAGTCCCAAGTATTGCTCAGCAGTGTGGGAGCTCATGCTTGAGGCTGGCTGAGCTGCAAGGCACAGCGTGGGTGCAGAGCCCTGTAGTGCACCCTTCAGTAAAGATAGATCTCTGTTCTCTGTCCTTCCTGACCATGGGCCTGTTATACTGAGTTTGGGAGCAGTGGAATGGTGATGAGGGAACCGAGCGAGTATAAGAATCTGTGATTTTTCTGTCAGTTTAGTGGGAAGGAAACCCAAGAATGGCTGTGGTGGCTCTGTGAATGATTTCACAGAGTCTAGGCTTTGACTTCTGGCAGTGCATCAGCTACTTCAAAGGAATCGGCAAGAAATCCTGGTCACGTTCAGAGTTGTGGTGAATGGCTCAGTGTCCAAGTAGAGAGCAGTGACAAGCGGTGTTCCTCAGGGGTTGATACTGGGACCAGTGCTGTTTAACATCTTCAGACAGTAGGATTGAGTGCACCCTCAGCAAGTTTGCAGCTGACTGACAGAGCTGTGCGGTGACATGTGGGAGGGCAGGGATGTCATCCAGAGGGACCTGGACAGGCTGGAGAGGTGGGATCATGCAAACCTCATGAAGTTCAACAAGGCCAAGTGCAAGGGTCAGGGCAATCCCAAGCACAGATCCAGGCTGGGCGAGGAGTGGATGGAGAGCAGCCCTGCAGAGAAGGACTAGGGGGTATTAGTGGATGGAAAACTGCCTGTGAGCCAGCACCGTGCGCTCACAGCCCAGAACACTGCCCGTGTCTTGGGCTGCATCAAGAGAACTGTGGCCAGCAGGTTGAACAGGGGGATTTCTCCCCACCTACTCCACTCTGGGGAGACCCCCTTGCAGTGCTGGGTCCAGCTCTGGGGCCCCCAACATCAGAAGGACACGGAGCTGCTCGAGTGGGTCCAGAGGAGGGACACAAAGATGATCAGGGGGCTGGAGAAACTGCCTGTGAGGCAAAGCTCAGAGAGTTGAGGGTGTTGAGCCTGGAGAAGAGAAGGCTCTGGGGAGACCTTAGAGTGAAAGAGAGCTACAGGAAATCTGGAGAGGGACTCTTGATCAGGGGTGTAGGGATAGGACAAGGTGGTAACAGTTTTAAACTGAAAGAGGGGAGGTTTATATGAGATACAAGGAAGAAATTCTTTAATGTGAGGGTAGTGAGATATTGAACAGGGTGCCCAGAGCAGCTGTGGCTGCCGCCTCCCTGGAAGGGTTCAAGGCCAGGTTGGACGGGGCTGGGAGGACCCTGGGCTGGGGGAAGGTGTCGCTGCCATGGCAGGGGGTTTGGAACTCTATTATCTTTAAGGTCCCTTCCAACCCAAACCATTCTATGATCGTCCAGAAGGTAGTTAAGGACTGCATGTTGAGTATGTGAAAGCTTCTTCTGATTCATCACTGTGGTGGCTCATGGAACTCCATTAAATGACCATTTGTTTTAGGGGGCACTGAAAAAACTCCCATTTAAGGGAAGGTGTGACTGTGCAGTGCAGCTCTGGGTAGCTGGCACTAGGTGCAGTAGCTGTTTGGCTGCTCTTGTCTCATGGGAGTAGATTTTAGACTTGTCCTGTGCTCAAGAAGAAAAAACAGACTAAAGCTGCTTCTTTTTGTCCTTATAGTCCATATGACCACCTGAGTCCTTGCAGTCTGTTTAATTGCTTTGTGCTTCAGTGTTAAGCCTCTCATGTCACTGCTTGCAAGGATTCTGCCATCTCCCTGGGAGCTCACAACCTTGTTTAAGAGAAATTAGAGTGTGCTTTCTTCCCTGCACAGCTGTGCTGTGTGCTTTTAGCATGGCCGGTGTGTTCCCTCTCTTGCTCCCCTGGCCCCCATCCCCAAGCTAATTCAGCGGCAGCCATGCTTTTCATACCCAATCAAGTGTGCATGGGGCCTCCATTCCAGTGATGTGAAGCCATCTACAAACATGTGGGAAGAGGATGGTGCCTATTCAGTAAACTATGGACTAGGCAGATATCTTTCGACAGATTAGCCAGAGGAATTTCTATTGCAGTGCTCAATTGTTCTGGGTCTTCAGCTCCCTTTTGTGCTGGAGCAGTGAAAAGTTGTGTTATGACAATGGTTGACAAAGTGTTTAATGAAAGCCACAGTTGGCAGTGGCAGAACTTTGAGCCATCCTCCTTTTCTCCAATGCCTGTCATCAAAAGGTGCAGAAACGCTTTTGACATAATCTTCTGCACTGACAGATAAATGGTTTTGACGTAAGGGTCGGAAACCTTCACCTCACTGAACAAAATTCAGCTATCATCATGGTGAGCAGAGACTAGGAGCCGCATATGTGTCTATTCCTTTGTCTGGTGAGCCAGCCAGGCACCTCTGTTTTTAAGAGGTGGCTTTTCTCTGCACTGGTCAAGGTCCCAAACTGGAGCCGAAACTTGTATATGAACTCCTGGTCTACCCTGTGCATTGCTCAGAGTCAGGATTGGCATCTCGTGATTCAAAGAGCTGACTGATCCCTCTTCGCTGGCAAGCATAACTCTTTGTGACAACATTATTACTTTTGGGAGGTGGTTTCAAGGAAGGCTACATACCTGGTTATTTAACAAGGCTTTCCTTTTAGTCTCTGCAATGTTCAGTGATCCACAGTGCCATTTTCACAGTGCAAACTGAAGACAAACATAGCTTTCTTATTTAGAGACTAGAATGGATGAATAAAGAAAACAGAGCCCGTCCCATACTGATTTAACAGGTTCTCAGTTCCTGATCTTGGGCACCTGAGATACATGAGTGGAAAAACCCTACACTGTTGGATTAGCTACTACAAGGAAGATTTTAAGCATGTAATGGATAAATAATGTGCAGAGCACTTCTCATGCCATTAATTCAAAGTTTAAAAAAACCCTACAAACTTCAGATCAGTTTCTATTCAACAGGGGAAAAAATAATCTGAACATTAGGGGCCACTCAAGTTGGTGGCTATTCTGTCATCTCTGCCATCTGTAGAGGCTTTTGACCTTTGTAGAATGCTTCCCTGAACTTACAGCCCAGGCTCTTGTCCAAGTTTTACGTTGGTTGTCTGAATTCTGTTTTCTTTACACAGTTGCCTTGGAAGGACCAAAGTATCCTTCCATGAGTAATTTAACAGAAACATGTACCTGTGTAGAGAAGCAGGCAGGACACTGGGCGTTCTGCTTTCCTCATGGGTATGCCCACACTTGGGCTTGGCTAACCCCATATGTAGATGCAGGTGCCAGGGAATGGGCTGACCAGGCACCAAAGAGGTGGTCTCTTGGGACTGGCCTAAACCACTGTAGATAGTAGTTTATAAACTGCCACTTTGAAGAGATGCCCAGCACCTGAGATGTATCAGATGGTTTGGAGGAGTGCTGATTTTTGGAAAGGGACAGGATTTTGGCTTGAGGTTTGAGGACTTTTTTTTGTGAAGATGACATTTTAAAATACTATGGCAGAAACATTTGCTCGGTGAGCCATTGCACTACTGCATGGCATCAGACCAAGGGGCTTCTTGAGAAGGAATGCGTTCTGCGCTATGGGACAGCAGAAATGTGACAGTTTTCAGTGATGGAGCAGCTGTGCCTCCAAGTTTGGCATCTCCAACCAGCCTGCATTTCTGGTCTGCTCAGCTTGGAGAGGCTGAATTGATGGGGATGTTACAGCCCCTGCAACGCTTCATGCACTGCTGTACGTTTGGGACCCATGTTCAGTGGTGGGGGGAGCATTGTATGCACCCATGACCTCAAGTTTTGAGTTCTCCTCTTTATTTGCATTACTGGAGCCCAACCAAGATTGAGGCTGTATTTCATCAGCATCGAGCAAACTGAGACAATACCTACCTCAATTTTATTTACAGTCTAAGTAGACAAGATAGACAAAGGGTGGCTGTGGAAACAAAAGCTCTGGAGAGGTGATGTGACATGACCCGGTCACCCAGCAGGAGATTAAGAGAGCCAAGAATAGATGGAGGTTTCCTGACTCCTGGTCCCAATGATGTATCTATTGGAGGACGTGAATTCTTTCTCCCATTTGAATGGTGACTGGCATGCCAAATACTGTCTAGTGAGGGGATCTGAGTTCTGGGAAACACATCCTTTGCTAGTGCTGCAGGCTAGAAATTCTTGGGCATTTTAATGTAAGTTTATGTAGCTAGTCTCAGAAATTGAGTAAACTGTTTGTTTTGGTGTATCTATTAATTTTCGAGTCTCCTGGTTTTTTTTTTGCTCTAACTCTGTTCCAAAATCAGTTGGGAAATGAAAGCTAGAAATACTGTGTGTTGTATGTTTAGTGAGGATATTGGTAAAATGGAGTGGGTGATGTGGGGGAAATTGAAAATTTGGGCATACAAGAAGGTGGAGTTCCCCTGTATTTCTGCAGTGACTGTTGGAAAGTGTCTGCTGGAGTAGGCAAGATGCAGCTGCAGTATCTGACAAGCCAGCTACTTCTGCAGTGACTTTGATGTTCAAACTTCTTGAATGGCAGCAGCAATAATCAGAAAGTTGCTTTGGATGATGTTAAACTCTGGCAGTGAAATCTTTAACTTTACAAAGACCTTTGTTTTTCCAACTTGAGAAATTCTGAGGTTCATGTCAGCATTGCTCAGTGCTTGAGCACTGGCTAAAACAGGGATCTGGTCCTCTTGGTAAGCATAGGGATAATCAGTTTGGTGCCTGTGATTCTCAGTGCTTGATTCATAAAATAACCTCTTAGCCTACTGGAGGGGAATGTTTTGAGGATAATTACATTACCTTAAGAAATGCAAAGGTTTGCAGCAATAAAAGGCATAAAAATACATGAAAACAGATGGAGTCATGCTTGGTCATGACTGCGGTAGTATTTTCCCCTTACAGTTTGTTACTAGTATTTCTGTGTCAGCTTTATCTTTATTGTGTTGAGCCTATAGGACATTACCTGTTGTATTTTCTCTTTTTGCCTGTACATTGGGCAGGGACAAGCTCCAACCTGATCTTGCTGTGTGGTTTTAAAAAAAAAAAAAAAAAAAGTAGTAATGTAATCTGTGGGCAAATTGCACTTTAATTCGTAATTGTGCTATGAATATGGACTTGGCTTTCAAACGCACTCTGAGTTTAAACTGCAGTTTGACTTTTATTTAGATAAATGCCTTTGAGTTCATAGTGAAATGGATATCTGCTGTAGGCTGGTATTGATTTAAAGGTCTCTTGAGTGTTTTAAAATACAGTAGGGGCTTACAGGACAGCATATTTTAAAACTAGATGCTTGGTTAGGTTTTACACTCCTGTGTAGCTTCAGGTCTAGATTCTTTTAAGAGCCAGCCTGTGTTGATTTGTAGAGCCTTCTTTAACAGCAGGTATTGGCAAAAAGTTGAACACTTCAGGCAAGATGCAAGGAGCCGTTGTCAGAGCTGGCTGCTCTAAAATGATGGGGAACGTGTGTGTGTGAGAACTGTCAAATGGTTCCCGTGTGCAGGGGAATGCTTTGAGGACCTCTCATAAATGCATTGTAGGAGGGCAGGTGATCAATAACTGCTTTTTTAGCTCAAAAGAGGTGTTTATCACTTCCTGCTAATTGTGCAAAATTGGTAAGCTTTGTAGCCTTTAAAGTCTTGGTATTTGTAAGGTCACTGTGCACCTAGATTTCTCTTTGCATTACCACAAAGTGCAGTGGGTGAGCCCTAGTAATTCAAACAGGAGGTCTCTGTCTGTGCTCTTCTGGCAGCTGCCCTCTTCTTGTGTCCCTCAGCCTTGGGGTTGTGCAGCACGGGTAAAAGTTCAATAGGTGCCTTGGTGACTTAAGTCCTGTTTACGTATTTAGGCTCCAGACCTGCTTGGGTTCTGTGGGCTCAGCTTTAAAACAAAGAAAATATACAAACCAGGGAAGATTGGCCAGTTTTCTAGTCAGACTGGCTTGGTGGTTTGAATAAGAAGCTGAATGTTTGAGGGCTTATCTAAAATCAAGCCATGAATCTTTTGGGTCATGTTCAGAGGTGCAGTAAGAGGGTGTAACCTCCTTGCGAAGGAGATGGGAGGGTTGAATTTTACCCAGGATAATATCCTAGAGCAGGGTGTGGAGCAGGGTAAAATTAAAGCAGGTCCCCCTCACAATTTCCTTACAACTTACTGTGGTTGCTTTTCTGCTACCACCCATCAATTTGCCGCCTCCTTCTTTAGATTACACACAGAGGAACATGCTAACACTGCATACATCATGTTAATTAGGCCATTTGTTAATTTCTGCATCATTAGTCACTTGGTCTTAATTGATCTGTGCTCCCCTGGTAAGGCCTTAGCTGCAGGTTTGACCTGTCGCCTGTGGTGTGCTGATAGCACATATCTTGGAGGGGACACTTTCCTGTCACACCGTATGATGCTACAGCAGAGTATGGCAAAGCTCTTGCTTGTGGTTTTCAGAGGTGGTAGTTAATTTGCATTATTTTATCTGTTTGCTGTCCCTAGCAGTCCTCACAGTGTGTTCCTTCCAGAAACACAGTGAGCTCTGGCTATATTTCCAAACAGGCATGTCCTGCAAGGCATGTCTGCTTTCCTACCAGGCTGTTTTCAGATAATACAGCACAACCTATTTGCCATCTGTCAGTGAAACGCTATAATATGGTCTAGATTTGCCCTGTCTTGTAGTTATAAAGTGTTGGTTGGGGTTGTTGAAGACCAAAGCGCGTACTACTATGTGACTGGCTGAAAGCTGTAATTGCAAATAAAAAAAAAAAAATTGATATACTAATATTATCTTGCTAGAAAATGCAGACTATATTTTATGTTTACACATGGTAAGTGTACATCCCTATGTGTGTGTATTTTATATGTAACACAGTGGTATATAAAAATACTCCATGTGAATGTAGCTGTTAAAATATTTAGAAGGTTTGTTGATTGTTTCAGTTCAGACTTTAATTTGTCAGGAAATATTCTATTCATCTGTGATTAGTTTTGTGGTTGTGAATAACCAATAGAAGAATAATAAATGTAATTATGTAATATAAGGACAAATTAAAACCACACTAATGCAAAAGGAAAAAGCTTAGAGCTAGATAAGACTGGTCACAGAGTTAAACTTACATATTCAGCAGAAAAGTGCTGTTCTGCCATGTTTAAGTCCTCTTGTTTAAAAAAAAAAAAATCTCAACAACAAACCCACCCTCCCAGTGCAATCCAGAATAATTAAGATGACTGTTTTGCTGAGCATGATAATTGTAGTATGCTGATCCCACCGTCTTTTATTTTAACAGAAACCTGAGCTACAACAAGTTGACAGAGATTGATCCTTCTGCCTTTGCAGAGATGTTGAACCTGCAAGAAATGTAAGTATTCTTTCAAAAGTTTTAATTGTATTTTGCCAAGGTGGTTTGTGGGCAGGGAGGAAACTGTATATAGTTTTCTAAGATGGTACCTTTCTTTAACTTGAATGAGCAGATCTGACTTGTTGTGGCGTTTTTTTTTTTTTTTCCATATTGTACCTGTACTGTGATGTTTTTAAACTAATCAATTAGTAGAACACAACATTCCAATTAAAACAGCATAGCTGTTATTGGAAATCATTGGAGTTTGCCTACCTCAGTGTTGTGCAATGTTCTGAAGGAGCAGTTCAGCTAACACACCTGAACATACACACAGAGCTCCTTGCTGAAAGGATAACCCTGAAGCAAGGCAGAACGGCCCGGATGGTGATACCTGATGCCAACCTAACCCAAATCTCCCAGGAAACAAAGGTGTAGTGTAGTGGATAACAAAGCACTTAACTGTGTCTCCTCCTCTCTGACATTTGTGCTCCTTTTGGAACCAGAGCAAGTTCTGTTTGAAGCCTGTGAGGAGAGGCTAAAACAGCAGAGCTATCTTCTGCTTTGGTGGGGAAGAGGAGGAGCTGATGAAGGCCTGAGTAGCTGTGCCAGACACCTCTTGCTGGTGAAAGAAATTTTGTTGAGGGGATTGCAGGATTGCCTAGATCATGATCTGTGTAAACGCTCAGCAGTTACACTTGCAGAGGAGCTGTGCTTGTCAGCTATTCACAGTGATTCCTGGAGCTCTGATTTTGGGTTTTGAAAAATGAAAGTAGCTAAAATTGCTAGCAGTGGGTTGAGGTAATGAGCTCACATTTGAATGTTGAATCGCTGGCATACTTGAGGTTTGGGCTCTGTTTGAAGAGCTACTGATGCCTCATGGGAAACGGGGGGGGAAAAAAACCAAACAAAAAAACATTTCCTTTCAGAAACAATAATGTGCTCTGTGTATATTGCGCATTTTCTCTTGTCCTCTGTCTGTTTTCATTAAGTTGTTGGCTCTGGGGCTTGTGGAGGGGCCAGATCCTGTGATTCTTAAATAGGCAGAAGGGTTTACTACAGTGGGAGTCTGCCTGATGACTTCCTGCAGGGCTGGATCATGGGGGGATTAATGTAGCATCTCTAGCCCAGTCTGATTGTCCCTGTCTCCCTTGTTTACACAAATAGTAGGGACTTGCTGTAGGGATCATGATTAAGTGAGGAATATGCATCAGGAGTGACTGCAGTGCTCTGAAATCAGTTAACCATGATCATCCTAAAGAGCAGTCAGAGAGGGGAGAGGTGGTGATGCAGGTCAGCAAAATGCTGCCTATAGGATGTGTTTCCTTAGCTTCTCTTTAAACTGGAAAGCCTTAAATTACTCTGCTTAAGGAAGAGAATTGCAGTCCTGATCCCATGAGACTTTGGAATTATCTTAACACGATTGTGGCTTAGCAATAGCTTTTATTTGTGGAAGTGCCTGAAGGCATGTGACTTCAGGGAGCGTGGGTCTGGGAAATGTGTATGGCTTGTGATTCCTTAGGTAGGGAGCTCCCTTGTGCAAAGTGCTGCGTGTGTCAAGAGCAGGACAAGCCCTGCACTGGACAGGCAGCTGCTAAAAAAAACAGTTGTCAGAGTTAGGGGGAGGTAAGTAATGCAGCCTGCAAAGTAATGGTGCAGATAAGAGCTGTTCGCGGTGTCAGAAAGGCAGGGTTAGGGAAAAGGGGGAGAGAACAGAGGAGTAAGTAGGAGGGAAAGGGAGCAGTCAGAAATGAGAGACTGGAAGGGATGCAGAGGTCTGGAGTGGAGCCTGGAAGGCAGGCTCTGGAAAGTGTGAGGGAGAAGCTCTATTAAAAGCCCTATCTACCAATCTTGGTTGCTTTTGAATAACAGCTAAACCACAGACCACTGAAATAAACTGCATCTCAGAGAACCACATCTGTGCTGCCAGAGCATCTCCTTTCTGAGGTTTTTTTTTAAGCACTTTACAAACATTCATGAAATAAGCATCATGCTGTGGCATGTCTTGAGAGCAAGTCAGTGTTTTGCTGTGTGTGCTGTGCTGGGCAAATCAAGTCCCCCTCAGGGAAAGAGATTGCCCCAAATAATAGATGCATTGATAAGACCTGAAACCTCCCATGATGCTTCAAACACGGTGCCTGTGGTTCCTGAGCATTACAGACGAGGCTCAAAGCTCTGCGTGTGTGTCTGTGTGAATAATTAGTATGATATATTTTGAAACACTTTTGTTTTACCTTGAAGAAAACGTCTGCAAACTAAAAGATTTAAATGGCATAGCTTATCTTGGATGCTCTGTTTTGCTTTGCTGAGATTGTAATAAAGAAATAGCTGTATTTACCTTACGCATTTCCTTTTTGCTAGGTTTGGGCAGTTGTTTGTTTTGGGTTTCTTGTTTGAGAAGCATTTTATTGTTAAAAGTTAGTCTACGTCAGATGAAATTCAGTGGCTCAAAGTGATATGAAACCCTGTGATTCCCCCATGCTCTGAAATAAGTAGCTTTGTGCCGATGGAGGCTCAGGTGTTAGGGGCTGGAGTGGGACAAGACTTTCCTTCAGGACACCTACTACACTTTCTATCATCCCCTGTGTGGCTTCCTCTAATGATAGTTCCCTGGGGTCCATCCATTCCTGTCCCATGGTTGAAAGGGTGGGATGGAGGGTGCTGCAGTGAGGTAGGCCCTGTGGTTCTTTCTGGGGTTTCCTCAGGTCATATGGATCATGGGATTCATGAAAGTGATGTTTGCATGGCTCTCAGGTTTTCCAAGCTCATTTGTAACGAAGTAGTAACTGCTAAAATTCCTTTCCAAACAACTCACCTTTTATTTTCTAAAGTGCCTTTCACTGAAAGCTCTGGAGAGCTGTGCTATTTTTGAGCGGGCTCCATTTCAGCTTGACACAAGCCTGGCAACTGGACCGTAAATATTTAATATGGGTGGCCCCCCTCCTCCTCTGCTTCAGCATCCAGAGGCAGCAGGTTTGTGTCATCAAAGTGGAGGGCTGGAGAGGAGAAAGGAGACTGGAAGTTTTAATTTGTTGAGCCTGACTGTTCCATTTTGGGGTTTTTTGCTATTTTTCTTGGATTTTTCACATGGGGGAAGGGGAGGATAAGAGGGAAATCCCAGGCAAATACTGAGCTTGGCTGTCTCCTCTGCATCAGCAACTGGTGTCTGTGAGCCAAGAGAGAAAATGAGGTGGGAAAACTACTTCTGACCTGACAGGAGTCTGATATATGAAAATCACACTTACGTCAGAGGAGGGTTTGACCAGTTAGACACTGGTTGGTGTCGGAACTGCTTAACCAGAGCTGACACAGGCTAGCAGAGGATGGACCTAATTCTTTCTCCTGTGCCTTTCCAGAAGATGCCCAGTTGGGTGTTAATGAAAATATGGCACAAACATAAGTATATGAATGCTCTTTCCAGTTTGCTTTGTACCTTTGAGAGCTCTAGGCTTTGGTATAATATGAACAACAATGAGATTTTTAGTTGCAAAGTGGAGCTCCTTGCTGAATCGCAATGCATCTGGCTTTTTTCCCTTACGTTCTAAGGTACGGGTATAATGTCAGAGGCAGAGCCGAGGATGAGGAAAGCTTTTATCCCAGCAGTGCCTGGAACTCCTCACGAAATCAAATATCTTGCCTGCTCTCGGAGGAGTCAGAAGGAAGTTCTGGGATGGATGTACCGCTGCCCTCTCCCACCTGCCAAAAATAGTTTTAAAGGGAAGAAGAAAAGGAAAAAACCCACGTAATTCAGGATTGCCCCAACTTATGCCCATGGCTTAGCACATTTTGACTGTGCTGCGCTCCCCTGCCTGCTACAGGATGCCCTGTTCCTCACACCCGAATTGTGATCTTTTTCAAGATCCCCTTTGTGGATCCCCTGGAGAAGGGGAACAGTTTAAAGGCGGTGAAGTGACAAGAGACCCAGCAAGGCTCTGCCCCAAATAATAGCTGATTGGAGGTGGCTGGAGGTCCTGGGGAGCTGCTGTGTGCTGTCCACTCTGCCTGGCAGGGGTTCGGCTTTAATTGCTTCAGCATGCGGCGGGTGGGGGAGTGAGCAAGATGGCTAAAAAATTAGGTAATTTTCAAGGAGCCAGACAAGGGACTGTTAGAGTAATTAATTGGCTAATTCACCATACAAACAAGGGCTCTTTAAACCAAGGAAGAGCGGGTCACATGGCAAGGATCTGTTTTCAGTGAGAAAAACACTTCAAGCATTAGACCACTGAAGGGGACGTTTTTGTACCAGCATTTCCAGGAGCAGGGCCCTGTCTGCAATTGCCATTAGCCCCGGAGGGGGTTGTATGGTGCTCCTGGGCTGGCTGGAGCGTGTTACCTGTTCTTGGTGGCATTACTGTGTGCAGCTCTGGAGTGGTTGTGTGGTTTGTTTTTTGTTGTGTTTTTTTTTTTGTTTTTTTTTTTTTTTTTTTTTTTTTGTTTTTTTTTTTGTTTTGTGTGTTGTTTTTTTTTTTTTGTTTTGTTTTTGTGTTTTTTTTTTTTTTGTGTGTGTGTTGGTGGCTTAGTGGGCAGCCCTCACGGGATTTCCAGAGCTTGGCCTGCTGCGGAGAGGAGGCCTGAGGCTGCTGGTCCCCGCTGCCATGGCAGTCTGCTGGGCCCCCGTGCCCTGGCCTGGCATGAAGGGGTTGTTGCTTGGGGTTGGAATTAAATTCATTGTCCCAAGGCAGTGGGACCCGGCTGCCTCATGGTCGTGGGTGCAAACAGTGTCCTGTCTGAGGCTCAGCTCTGTGATGACTGTGGAAGCTCAGGCTGATGGTGGGCTGTGGCACAGTGCCTTCCTTGGTGGCACTTGACTTTGCTCAAGGGAGTGTGTGGAAGGGGAAAAAAGCCTTGCTTTTACAAAGAAAATAACTGTGGGACCAGTTATGGTGACTCTCACTTCTTAAAGGGTTGGGTTGGGAAGATAAGGTGGGACTGTCAGGGACACCCAGACAAAACCCCTTGAGATGGAGGCCTCTGCCAAAATGTCAGTGTTCCTGGAGGGTCAGGGGGGTTGGGTAAGGAAATGCTGTGGCTGTTCACTATTCCTTCATACTTGGTTGTAGTCTGCTTACTTCAACAATTAATTTATGTTGCAGGCGACTGAACAACAATGAGCTGACCACCATTCCCTCCCTGGGACACGCTGCTTCCAGCATCCGCTCCCTCTATCTGTAAGTCACTGCTGCCTCTTGACTTTTGGCTGTTGGTGGGGTAGATTTAGCTGCTACAGACAGTTTTGTGTGTGTCACACCCACTTCTGACTCTTCAGATTTCATTATCAGGCTTGTTGGCACCTTAAGAAACATCTGGAGTCCTGTGATTTGTGCAAGGTTGAGCTCAACTAATGTGCTTGTGGTCAGTGGTAACTTAAGTCAGTAAACTCCACAGGTTAGTTACATATTGAGTAAAACTTTTTTCCTCATCTGCCTTTGGGTTTCAACCACTGTTGTATTTGTGCTATTAAAGGAGTATATAATTTTACCTTCTTTTATTGTTCTTTTTTATTTTCCCTGGCCCTGTTCAGATCACTTCTTTTACCTTAAAGCCAGAAACTATTCACATCTTAATCTTTCAGGGAACTCATTCCAGACTTGTTTTTATGATCTCTTTCAACTTCCTTTTTTTTTTTTTTTTTTTGAGAATGATTGGTGATTCTAAGGCTATATTTGCAGAACCTTTGAAGTTCCTAACTTTGGTACTTTAGGTGCCCGCAGAAGTGTCAGACAGCTGACAGCCCTTGTATATCTGCCACTGTGGATCTTGGGTTGAGGACGCTGTTGAAGGGAATAAAGACATTATAATATCAAACGTCTTTGTACCTTAAGAGTGTGGATTTCTAAAATGATTTTTGCATGTGTCTGCTTGTAATGCACACCAAGAAGGAATTTTGCTGAGGTATGCATGATACCTCCCAGGTTCCTGGGAAGGGGAAGTGGTTATAGCTAATATGGACTCCAGAAAAGTGCTTGAGCAGTTCAAGCCATGACTTCAGCACGCATGGCCTTGCAGCATACACCCACGGGCAGGTGTCCATATTTGCCACAGATTTGCTTCTCCTTGTAGTGGAAAATGTCTGTCCATACCACCAGGTGATTAGCCTCTCATGATCAAAAGGCTCTGACTTACCTCTGGGTCAGTCTTGATCTGCTGACTAGAAGTACATTCCTATTACTTCAGAATTGAGTGAAATGAACTAGCACTGTTACTGCTATTCCATTAGGCAGTGTTAAAATATGCAAACTCCCTCACTGTTTTGATTCAGTTTAAGGATCTTCGCTTCAAATTGATGTCCATATCTTACTCCTGACGTGAAATGAGTTTAGCTTTTGTTTGAGATAGTGTCTTTGATCTGGTTCTTGGGTATACTGTGTTCCTGCAGAGCTTATGAAGAGTGAGAGTGCTCCTCTTCTGTCATCAATGCTGGATCTAGCAAGTGTCTGTTAAATGCATAACTAACCACTTCACCTCCTGGGTGGAGGGGTGGCTTGTGTCTTAGAAGTTATCAGACCTGTCAGATGTGTCATACTGTTGGTGTGAAACCATCTTGTTTGATTTCTCCCTTCTGCTGCAGCATCTCCCCTCTTGCATGACCATGTGTGAAGCCTGGATGCGTGATCTGGGGGTTGCTGGCCACACAGCAGGGTGGTAACTCCTCCGAGCAGGGTCCCCTGTTTGAGGCGTGATCCCCTGACATGAAAGGCCATCTGCCTGCTCTTGAACTGAGCTTACCAGGCTGCCACAGCGTGTTATGCATTGGGATCCAAAAACCTCCAGAAGTCTGATTTATGGGTGGAAAGCTTGCGTACAGTTTACCATCCAGCATATAGTTCTAGGCCTCCCAAATCAGCTTTTCTTTCTCACAAAGTCTATAAATGATCTGAGTTTCACAAGCCCCTGTTATTATTTTTGCTATTAATTTAGCCGTTGGCAAAGGACCAAATTGCTAGAGCTTTGTGTTTTTTTTATTCCTGAAATGAAATAAGCAGTTTGGAAAGGTGGAATATTGACTGGTAGAAGGCAGTAGATTTACAGCTCCTCCGGAATTTCAGAGTGGTGCAGAAGTAAGGGGAAGTTACAAAGCCAAATGATAAAAGGACGGTATTCTAAACAGACCTGCTTAGTATCGCTTTCCAGAAATCTGTATTGCTTTCCTCAGCTGCTACACATAAATAACTCTGATAGTGGGATTTGTAATGCTGCTGTCATACCTCTGCAAGAAGGATCTCTTTGTTTAGCTTGTTTCAGAGAAAGCCACTTCTTTCCCCTTGTATTTCCTTTTAATTTTTATCAGAGGTAAAAATAATCTGAAAGATGTTTTAAAGTACCTGCTTTAATCAATGTTGCTGACTAACTCACATTGGAATGATTTGCTGAGGAAGTGAAGCTTTCTCCATCCTTGGGAGTCTTTAAATCAATTGGATGGCTTCCTAAAAGATGGTCCTTTAGTTCAACTCTAGGTTAATGGGCTTGATACGCAAATTGTTGGGTAAAGTTCTTTGGCCTTGTGTGATGTAAGGAATTGCATTATATGTTCATACTGGTTTCTTCTGGCCTTCCAATCTGTGAAGTAATAATTGGTGAGGCTGCCAAACCAAACCCAGGGTGAAAGATTTGTAATGAAGACTGTGTACTGAGAAACTAGTTTATGTTTAAGTATATAGTGTTACAGTGTATTCTTACTGCTAAAGAAAAATAAATACACTTCCTTTTTTTTTTTTCAGTGTTTAGAAATGTGTGAAGTGTGTTTACCTCACAGACCTCTGAAATAGGTTTTGTATATTGCGTGTGGTTAAGTATTTCCAAAGGGCTGTGAATGTATCATAAAAGCAAGACTTGTATATTTGTCACTCAAAACAGCCCTTTTGAATGAGTTACTTCATCTCCTACTCTTCTTAAACTGGAGAAGAGACTTTTTTTCCTTTTGGTGCTGGGAAAAGGAGATCTGCTGTACTGCTGAACTCAAATTTCCCATAAAGGTTTTTTAGTGGGCATGATTGCTTTGCATTCCCAGTTGTTGCATTTCCCATACCTGTCTCCATCACCCAAAACCTGCTTCACCCCACATGTGTGTGGACCACAGGCCAGTAATGTAGGTATGTAAGCATGTGGGAATCTGTTGGAGAGAGATTTCTCAAGGCTTTCTGCAAATCTTTGGATGTTTCAGACTGTACATGGATGCAGGCATAACATATGTATCAAACATGCTATACCCTAATATACTGCCATGAAGTTTAGTTCAATTTAATTATTCCTTGAAGAGTCAGTTTGTTTGTCTTGCACGTTGAAAATACTGCCAAAGTCGTTCATCTCAACAAGAGCAAACATAAGGGACTTGATAAGGCTTTTAATAGAACAGAAGGGAAAAATAATCTGTGTATGGGTTACCAAATAAAAACAGACGTTAAATGCAAACATCTGTTAGTGCAAACAAAAGCCAGGAAATTCATCTGGGAGGGGGAGAGACTGAATCTGGATTCATTCTGAAATTACATCGGAGTAGTTGAGAGGAGAATCTTGCCTGAAATTCCCACAGCATTTGTAATTTAGCTACAGTTCCTAGATTTGGCCATTTGGGAGTTGATGGCAGGATGTTTTCACTGACATGCTCTTGGCTGAGGATTTCCCTTCCCAATGTTCTGCTGTAAAGCAAGTGTGTTAACTATGTAGGCTCTTGAGAAGACTCTGTTACCTGATCTGGTGGGGAAGGGGAGGATGGAAGAAACCATTTATTTGCAGCAGAACTGAGCCTGTTTGTATGCAGCTTCCTCACTAACTTGTGTGGAGAGTCTCTTAGCCTCGCTACATGCCAGGTAAGGGTCAGACCTGAGCTGCAGTCAGCTCTGCATTGGTCTGTTACTATGGGTTTCTCACAAACCCCAATGCAGGTGCAAGCTCAGCCCTTACTCTGGGGCCTGTCTGCCACTGCTTCATCTACCTGCATGTGGGTAAATGCATCCTGGGGGCCTTTGGGGATGTCCATGTGGGATGATGGAGGTGGGTCCTTAGCTTCTCCCTTGGCTCCAAGGTGGCCAGCCTGATTCAGTCAGCATCCACCGATGCTGGTGCCTGTACAGGCTGTTACACATCTGTAGAGCTCATCGGAGAGCCTGCTAGCCAGACTGTGGAAGCAAGCGTGGTAAACAGAGCACGCTCTGTGCCATGTCCTTAGCTGGCTAGGAATTAAGGAAGTGAACAGATTAAACACTTAAAAATAACTTTCATTTCTTTCACTGTAAGTCTTTTAAGCCCCCAACCGTTTAGGAACAAAGGGGATAGTGACCCATGGCAGTCAGCTGTATGTTAGCAACAGGCAAAGCTGTTTGAGATGCTTTGGCCCCATGATCTTGCTCTGAATAAGCACAGATAACAAGGAAGTCAGAATAGGGATTTTTAGAGCAAAGGAGTGTGAAATAGGATTAGCTGATTCACAGAGGATGAGATGACACTCTTCTGCGTATTTACTGGGGAAGGCGAAATCAATAGGACTGCTTTGCTGCCAAACTGAGCATAAAAGTCTCTTGAAGAAAATCAATCTTCTTTAGAGGCTCATTAATGTAAAGATCAATTCACATTAAACTGTAATTAAACAGAGAAGGCTAATAGGAGAAAGGCAAGTGATATACTATGCCACAGGCAAAATATATTACATAAAATTTGAAAATTAAACATATGGAGTATTGGAAACTGGGAGTAACAGGGAACATGCTAGGTCTGCTTGAAAGGACTGGTGAGTTCAGATGTGGATTGGGGCAGTATGGTCCTCATAAAAGGGAGGACGGTCTAGTAGTCTATCTGGACATTGGGGGTAAGACAGGTCAAAGACTGCAGCCAGTAATTTCTGCATCAGGAATAAAGTTTCCATTTGAATTGCATGGTTTCTTGGAGAACTTTTCCTCTAAGTGTTGGGAATTTCATAATAATTCTGGTTAAACTAGTCATATTGTTAGTAATGTGACCCTTGTTTCTTGTCTGACTTTGGTTTTAATTTTCGTTTTATTTCATTAGACTTTTGTACTGAATTAGAGTTGACTGGTCTTGGAGATCCCTAATGTGGCAGAATTGGGATCGTACTATCGATCTTTTTCCTGGAGCTGTTGCTTCATGCTTTCTTAGTGAAGGCTTGGGAAAGCAACTGTTGCTCTAGTGAAGCAGTGAAAACAGCACTAGTGTTGTCAAATGGGGTTTGTAGACCCTCTTTCTAAAGACCCATGTGGTCCATTAGATTGTTGGAGCTGCTGTTGTGCTTTTACCCAAGACAAATGGGTCTTGCTGTGTTAGCTGAACCAATGTTAGCAGTACTGTACTCTGATCCAAGTGTGATCTAGCAAACACACCTTTCTCTCCACAACCTTTATTCCAGGAGCTGAGGTGGTGATGTTGAGATGTGTGACTCCAGTTTGTCTTTGTTTTTCAAGTTAAGATGGTGAAGACTCAGCTGAGTATCAGGAGAACTGCAGCTTCTGTTCCTGCCCATGGCAGCCTCTCAGGGTAACTCCTGTTAGAGGAAAGAGCTCAAAACTGCTGCATCTGTGCTGTTTATAGAGCAGAGCTCAAGCCTGAGCTGGTCTCTACATGAGATGTGAACTCATTTCATGTTCCTGACTAGGCCAGTGTGGTGGTCTTGACAGTTAGGAAGTTTGGGCTTAAATGAAGAATTGAGGTTTGAGCAAACATGATAGAAAGATGCAGCCTTGGAGGCCATTTGTGGCCTGGGATCCTGCTGTGCTAATTGCTGTACAAACAAAACAACTGCCTTGACCCCCAAGAGACTTAGTCTGCAAGTCATCTTTGCTGGAGTTAAAAAAGGATGATCTAACAATTAGAAATAAGGAGAATACTCTGTTAATTCCATCTGGGTCACAGCAAGTGGTTTTGTACTCATAAGCATAAAATCCAGATGACTCAGATGGAGCCGTGTGCGGGGTCCGGTTGAAGTCAGCAGGCTCTGCTTGTGTGCAGGACGTGTCTTGGGAAGCTCAGAAAGCCGCGCTGCCTGCCATGCTGCATAATTACTTGCACAAAGAAAACTTTCTCTGGGAAGTAAGGCAAAGTGATATGTACAGGTGTAGATCCATCAGTGGGAGCCAATTCACCCCCAGCCCCTGCTTGCATCAGTTCTTATGAGGTGTAATGTCTGCACAGACCAATGCTCTAGTGCTTACTCCGGCAATTCCCTTCAGTCTGGAGAGTTGCTTTCCGATGATTTGGCCCACACTACAGGCTACATTACTTGGCTTCTACTTTTGAATGTGGATATGTTGATGCGGAAAGGTGAATAGAAAGAATGCTGGCAGTCAGGCTGTTCGGTATGCAAGTAACATGCAGGCATTGGATATTGTAAAATCCACCTCTCCTATTTGTTTTGCTCAGAGTTCATAGTAAGGCTCTGGTGCGTAAAGTCTGCTATTTTTTGAGGCCAAACACTGCAAGAGCCTTTCCCAGTGGAGGAAATTCTCATTAATCATGTGCTCCCAAGCACCAGCAGAGACGCTGTTTTGACTTTTTTGGGCTGCTGGAACTGTTCTAATTATTTGCATGTCCTCTTCGAGCTTTCAGATATGATGTGAGCACATGGAAATGGCAAAGGATCTGAGGCTCTTTCAGGGAAATGAGTAATCGTTTATTCTAGAAGAGCAACAGCAGTAAAGCACATAGTCCTTAGACTCAACAAAAGAGCATCAGAAAGCAATCTGGGCATGTATAGAGCAGTGTAAAAATTGACCAGAGGAAAGATAATGAAAGTTGGTGGCAACTCACAGAATACCAGTTACCCTGTGAGGCTAGTTTATTATGTATTTACTAGTGAGGATAACTGGTTTGTGCAGCTGTGGCAGCTGCTTCTGGGAGTAGAGAATTTCTTTGAGCTGGGCTAGGTGAGTTCTGCCAGCTGAGTGCTGCCCAGCAGGCCGTGCTAGGTTAGTATTTGTTCTGGAGGAAGGAGAGGACACAAGTGGTCTTGCCAGATGGAGCACAAGGTTAGGAGTTGGAATACTGGAACAGTATCCTTTCTGTGTGTCCCACACATTCATTACACCCCAAGACCAAGGAAATTGTTTGGGCAGGCCTGCTTCCTCTGAGCTGAAGAGCAGGTATTGCCTCAGGGCAGATGTAACTCATTAATGTAAAGCACCTTCTGGTGTGTTATGTGAGGGCAGGTGCATGTCATTTGCAATGCATAAGATGGTTTCTGTGTTCTGTCCCTCTGCAGATCAAGCCTAGATTAGGTTAGTAAGGGTCACTTGTGACCATGATCTTTTGTTATGGTCAGTATGAAAAATAGCCTCATATTTGAGCCTTAGAATAGCCCAAACTTGCTACTATTAATATCTGTGGTAGAGCGACTGTCTCGTTTAATGGCATAGGGCAAATAAAGCACATGTCTACAAACACAATTCTTTTGTTAGTCTTCACAGGCTGTGGAGATTTCAAACATAAAGAACTTGAGTTGAAAGGTTTTTTTAGCATATTGGAGTTTCCTGCCTAAAAACTGCTAGTAATAGCAATTTAGTTTGCTCAGAGGTGAGTAAAAGCAGAGTTGCAGCTGCAATAAAAGCAAGTTAAATTATTTCTGGGTAGGATTCTCTACTCGCTTTTTTTTCTCCGAAAGCTTGTCTGATTCAGTTTTGTAAAATTACACAACCAGAAAACAGTATGTGATACTGTTTCTGTGCTTTCTTCCTTACCAAGATACCCAGTTAGTCCTCGTCAGTTGTGGGTTTATCCTAGTTAGACCAGTGGTGCTTGCTCAAAGCATCAAATAAATGCCTAGCAAGGAGTAAGAACAGGGTGGAAGTAGAATTGTGATTATTTTTGGTTTTTAAGGTATGCTGCCATAAAGCACTTTCAAAATATCCCCATTTTGTTAACCTTCAAGTACCCTAGAAGACTTGAGAACAGGCAGTGTCTTTTAGTTCCTCTATATATAACAAAGCTAAAACTGTTTCAGCAGAGGTGTTAGAAAACAAATCCTGCCCGTGTGGTTCAAAGCCCAGTGAGTAAAACATCAGTTTTGCCATTTACCCTCTGCTCCGTATGATGCTTAGCACTTCCATCATTGCTTCCACTGGCACTGTTAGGAATAGTGTGTAATTCAAGGTAAAGAAACACTAGTGTAAACAGTGTTCGCTAAAATGTGATCCTGCCATGTCTAGGTTGGAAAAGATTAGCAAAAGAATCTCTAGAAATTTCATTTTTAACTGAATAAAAGCTGGCTATATGCTGGATATTCTGTTATTTTTAACCCATATTATATTCCCCGATTAATTGAAGAGATGAACAATAGAGATAATGTCAAAAGTTACCTTACTCTTGCAAAAATAGTCCTGCTTGTGGGTATGCAGGGTGCAAAATCTGGTGGTTGGTTAAAGTATATGAGAAAGTGATCAGTCTCATACCTTTAGATGATATGATCACTTAAGAGGCCACTGTCCCTTTCAAGTGTCTGCATAGCTCTTGCTTGTTAACAGGATTTCCATGTGAATATTGATTGGGAATAAGTGGTTGAGTGAGTACATGTTCTGCTTGTCAAACCATTTAATGTTCAATTGCACATTAGGGAAAGTAGGAAAGGCAGCTGGAAAATGAAACAGGAGTGCAGGGGCGTACCAGTGAAGAGACAGCTGTTTTAGTGGTCAGATCTGAATAGAGAAAAATAAGTTGGGGAGAGGGGAAGAATTAAGATTTGATGGTGAAAGGAGGAATCTATAAATAGTTCACTGTTTTTAGACTTAAAGTTTTTAGACTTAAAATGTCGTCTTCTGTCCTATCTATATACTGCAGATCACATGCTGTGTGGAAGCAGTTGCTGAATGGAGGGGGTATTAGCATAAACAATGAGGGAAGGGGATTGGCTTTTCTGTAATTTTTCAGGTTTGGAAAAACAACACCTTTTGGTGGTTTTATTCAAGACTTTTTTTTTTTTTTTTTTTCCTTCCAGATTATGTTCTTGACACAGCTGTTGTTTTTTCCAAAATAACAGGAATGAAGTAGTAAATGATCTCATTAAAGAAGCTTGAAGAACTTACTGGCTAAGTGGTAGTAAATACCGCTGATTTTACAAGATCTTCTCTGGAGAAGCTTGAACAGATACTGTTTTAGACCAGCCTGGCTTAGCACAGTAGGAGCTCTACTTCAGAGCTCAAATTTTCTGTTTCCTGGATCTTTTGACACCTTGTTCTGCAGTTTACTGAAGCCATTCTTTCTACTCGACACGATTTATTAATAACAGGGTGCCTCAACTTGTGAAAAAGAGCTATTTTCCTTGCTAACTTGACCATTGCTTTTCCACATAGGAGCTATTCCTTCTTGCAGGCTGAACAGTCTCAGCTGAGCAGAGCTCACAGTCAAGTCTGCCCAGAGGCTATCCCTGTTCTGTCGACCTTGCTGACAAGACAGATAAGCCCTTTCAACAGAGCACAAGTGTGTGTCATGTTGGAACAGACTAACCAGCCAGCCTATCTACATCTCTAAAGTGTTAACAGGAGTTTGACTGGTCAGTCAAAAATGTTTCTCCAACTGCTGCTTTCTTCAAGTGGCGAGTCTTTTATCAAGTTTTGCTGCAAGTTCCATGAGACTTGGAGAGTTTGATCATCTGGAGAATAGATGTATTCAAGTGTGGTGTCCTTTATTTACCTGCCCTTAGCATCAGGGTCCCAGAACTCTTGTGCAGTTAAATCCACCTGTTTTCATTGTGCTCCTGTCAAAGGTGGGAAAAACCTGCTCCATATCATGTCTTTCAGGCACAAACAGTGCATGCTGTCAAGAAGTCTGCTTGCAATTACAGTTTGGATTAATGTCGCAGCATCATGGGCAGAGTCATTACATTTGGTTTGCACTTAAATTGCTTCTCCACTTGTGTATTTTCCCCTCCTCACTCCTGCGGAGAGACTAAAGCAAAACAAAGCCACCCACAAAACACATGCACTCACTAGGCTGTGGTGGATCTTCTTTACTTTGATCATTTATTACACAAAGAGAAACTAAAATCAGCATCAGGATTTAAGGATAAAAGTGCCTACATGCCCTGTGATCCTGGATCTTACTGGCTTTCAAATGAAAATGCTGCCCTCGTTGATTAGAAGCACAAAACTTGCCTGTGATGAAAATGAAGACAGGCTGCTGTCTCTGAGAGTGGGGCAGAGTAGCAGCCTCTGCTCTGGGATAGTTAAGTTGACATCTGGGCTGAAACTGATTCTTAGTGTCTGTTCTTCCTTGTCACAAACCTGACTCATCTTTGAGGCCAGTGGTAAGCACGTGGCGGGGGACTAGGCAGGAGCACTGATATTGAGTGGCTCCTCGTGCTGGGTGCTGTGCAAGTGTGAGGATGTAGAGAGCAGGAACTCAGCAGCAAACTGGTGGGGGTGAACTGGGCTCTTCCTTGGCTTCAAGACTGGCTTATGCGTTTAATTTGTGATTGAAAATTGAGTTTGGCTAGCATGTATCAGCTGGAGAAGCCCTCAAGGTAAAAGTGCAAGAGGAAAAGCCAATGGCAGAGCAAGAGAGTAGCAGACCAAAGATGTAAGATACAGAACACAGAAACACTGACCTGACTGTCATCTGCCAGCAACTGAATGACCCCTTTCAGATACTGATGTAGCCCTTCCTTCAAAGAGGCTTTGATCCCCACGACCCCATTCAGACAGCTGGTGCAGAGCCATATGGTTTCTTGAAATTTTGTATGAGAACCACCAGTTACCTTATATGACTCTCTTCCTTCAATTCCTGTGGGACCATTCTCATCCTCTGTAGAGTTCAGCACTCAGCAGGGCCTCTCCTCTCCTTTGCAGCCTTTCTCAGTTCTTGCTCCAGACTGAGGTCGGGGAAGGTGAGAAGATGGAGAGTGGTGAGCAATGGTTAGGACTGAGAACTGGAGGAGAAGAGGGTGAAGAGGCTAGCATAGCTATGGGTGTTCATTCACAAACTGGCTGTTTCAAAGCCAGCATTGATTATGCTTAGTGACTTAAATGTCCTCTCCTTCTCTTGTGCCAGAGAACTGCCCAAACTGTATAATAAGTTGAGCAGCCCCTGCTGAAGGTCCCCAGCCCCAACACTAGCAGCTGCATCATCCCTTTGAGGGATGCACACAGTGATTCCAAAGATAATCGGTGAGATGTTTTGAAGTAGAGCTACCCATAGGGAGATGAAAGTTGTGCTCTGGTACTGAGTTGGTAGAGGTTTAGGAAAGCTCCTTACAGAGAACTTGTGACAGTGAAAGATGCTTTGCACAGCCTTTTTAATGGATCTATGCCCTTTGTGAATGCATCATTTAAAGAGTTTCTGCAGAGTACAATCTTCATGAAACATCCAGTGTAACCCGAAGAGAGCAGAAACTCTGGTCCTCTTGGAACCACCCTGTTACTGATAAGGGGACCATGCCCATAACACACTCCTGTCTTCAGGAATCTTAATTTGCTTTGATGTTACAACAGGTGGTGTAATCTGCTGAAGAGGTAAAACAGCCTCTGTTTTAAAGATGACTAACTTCTAATCCTGCCTGTCCCACTCATTTTGTTTTGTTAATGGAGTCAAATGGCAAAGGCTTAGGAAGTTGTGTATTGCAAAAAATATCCAAAATCGTATGATGGCAAGACAAAAAAGTCTAATGAGAGTAAATGCAGATCAAAGGGAGAGAGCTTTCAAAAATTACATCACTTACCTCACTGGATCTAACACACAGCATAAGATCATGTAACAAGTCAGAAAGCTTGCATAAACTTTGCTGGTGCAAAAATATCCTAAGAGAATATGTATCTTATGGGATGTAGTGGTTTTTTTTGTTACATTAAAGTCTTTCCTTCATGCAATTCATACTGAACCTAACAAAAGACCATAATGAATGTTCATAAAATTCAGGCCCTTGCTTATGCCCAGCTGCTGGGAAATTCTGCTTCTAAAGAGTATGATGCTTGATCTCTGCCTAACTCTTATCCATGTAGCTGCCTTATGAAAGAGCTATGAGAGCATGCCTGGCAGGAGGATAACATCTGCCCATGATCAGGTACCCGGGGCCCAAGGATGCTCTGAGGCCACCCTTGGACTGCACCAGAGTCAATGGTTGCGGTCCATCAGTGTGAGAAGCAGATGACGTCTGGTCCTGTGGGTGGCCACAGAGTAGCCCTTAATAGGTGGTGAAAACATAGCCCTTGAGTCATGCTGGTCTCACATGAATAGTCCTGTTGACTGCAGTGGAACTATTTGCATTGAGTAATAGTTTGCTTGTGGGATTAAGAAGTTCATAACACATCCCTTTGCAGTATCACTGAGTTGACTTGCAGGTGGCTGCTGCTTCCAGATCCAAAGGGATGAATTTGCAAATCTCATCTCCCAGACTGCTTTCTGACTAAGCATCCATGACCTGGAACAGAGATGTAGTCACTTTGCTGAAAGGTTGCATTTTTTTCCTCCCCTCCCCTCCTCCAAAAAAACGACAACAAGAAAAACCCATACCATCAAACATGTTGATTTTGAACTCCCTGTCTTTCCCAGCCAGTATATAGCTCTGTGTAGTTTGCTTTATGCTTGTCCATTGTAAACCACCAACATGGGGGCAAGAACCTGATGCATAAAATCTCCCTGAAACATACCTGTTTTGAAGCTGGTGCACCAGCAGATGAGGAAATGTCTTTAGACTTTCTGCCATAGTTTGATCTGGTTGGACTAGCTCTCTCAGCCTATCCTTGTGCTATGCTTATATATGATCGTTTTAAGTAAAAAACAGTGTAAAATGGTCACAGATTTTGTTAGCTGCATCTTAGACCTTTTCTCTGAAGGAATGCTAGGGAGAGGGAAGATCCTGGTATAAAACCTCCGGCAGAGCATGTAAACCTTTAAGGGAAAGTTAGCATACATGTAAAAACTACAAGGGGTTTTTTGGTGGTATGTTGGGTGGCGGGGTGTTTTTTTGTGTGGCTGACCTGAAAATGCAGTGGCTGCTTGGCCTGCCTCTGCTCTGCTCTTGCTGTGTGTGCAGCCAGCACCTGAACAAACAGAGCTGTATCTGCGGCAGCCTGGGACTCTGCCAGGATTCCTCGGGGAAGGAGTGATTCAGAGCATCTGAGAAAAGTGGGGGCTGCTTCCATGCATCCTTGCTTCCTGCCTGGGCGATAACCCGTGCAGCCTTACTCTGACAGGACAGTGGGGCTGTTCCCATAAGCAAATACAGCACATGTTGTGTTGGATAAAAATGTACATTCTTGTAATGAATTGAAATCTTGAGCCTCATGTATTGTCCTGGCAAGGCTGACATGACAGTGTGAGGTGTCAGCCAGCCAGTGGGGCTTTCCTGGAGCAGTCGGGAAGCATGAGGGTTTATGTACTTCTGGCAGTTCAGTCCTTCATGGAAGGTCTCAGATGGTGTGCCACAGACTTCCAGCATGTCACCTGCGTGTTTACTTCATCTTCTGCTTCAGAGATAGCTTCACTACTCCAAGGCAGATCTTTCACAAGTTACAGTACAGAAGAGGAATTTTTCTGGAATAAAAGTCTTTGAAAGGGGAAAAAAAAAAAAATGCAAGTAAAATGTTATGTAAGAAGTTCTGTATTGATAAAATGTACAAACTTTGACTTAAAGCTGATGTCCAGGTCCCAATGACAGTGTCGTCTTCCCTTCTTTCCATACATTAATAAGAATCACTTGGGACAGATCTTCAATTATTGATTGTAATAAGGTGACCAGAACAAACAAATATTTATGTTGCTGTTGTTGTAAACACAAACACATCTTCCAGATTATTTGTTCCCCTTCATCCCTGTCAGGAGAATTTCTTGGGCATTGCATTCTACTCTGAAACGGTGTGGGTGTGTTTTTTTTTTTATTTATTTTTTTGGTGTGTAGTGAGTGATAGGCTAAAATCAGATGACAGATCATCTGAGGTGAGAGTTAAGGAACCCATGTCTTGGATCTTCATTAGTGTTTCTAGGAGGATCAGTGTTAAATCTCTGCCTTCTTTGAATTGAGAAGGTGGAGGAAGAGGAGGGCAGGTAATTCCAGGCATTGGTTAGTCACAGTATATGTGATCCGTCTCCTGTCACGGTGCCTTTGATCTAGCTCTCTTTGCATGGCCTGTCTCCGACACCAAACCTTGCCTGTCCTTCAGTAACAAACCCCGTAAGTCCTTCTGGCTCCAGCATTTAGTTTCTTAAATACTTTCCCCGTACGGAAATATTAACCAAACCCTGAACTTTTTAATCTCTGTTTCTAGTCTTGTGATCTCCCTCGTATGCTAATTTTGAAAATGTGCTGGCATATTAATAGAACCCAACCCGAGGTGCGGAGCCTCTCTTTTGAAGCTCGATTTTATTTTTGATGCCTATAACAGGTGTTGGTTTAATAGGTTTGCTGTATTATGGCTTACTTTTTTTTTTTTTTGTGAGCCTAGCCAGCTCTGTAAGCTGACACTACATGAAGGCCAAGCATGTGACTTCTCCCTGCCTTTAGCCTCACTTCACACCAAATATTTGCGCTGCAGACTCTCAGCAGCCTTAATTCAAGCTTTCTCTAAACCAGGGGGTTTTGTGCCGATTTGTATTTAAATCGAACCAACCAAAGCCCCTGCTCCATTCCCATCTGAGGGTCTGCTTTGATTTTTCCACTGTCAGCTTTCTAATGGGCAGCTGCTGAGGGGAAGTGAATGTGGCTCCAACAGCAAAGGAGCGTGTTTGCGCTGCTCTCTGCATCGATTTCACACAAGTAGTTTGAAGCCACAGTCTAAATTAAACTGATTAGTGTTCTCCAAAGGACAGGCTTGCTGTGAAGAGGAAGGTGAATTCTTCTCCTATTAGGTTTAGTGGAAAATGTTTTACAGCCTGTTTATCAAATAAATATTCACAAAGGCACTTCGAACTAGGAAACCCACTGGGATTAAAGTGTAACTTTACCTCTAAAATACAAGCTGAGATTCCTGGAAATGCTGCAAGCTTTTGACTTTGTGCCACCTGTTGTTTTCCTGCCACCCCCTTCGGCTCCCTCTTGACTTAGAGCAAACCCAAACACGCTTTGGCTTTGCTGGAACATTTTGCTTGTTTTTCTGTCTCGCAGCAGCCCGGAGGAGCACAGAGCACGCATTCGCTCCCTGACACGGTCCTCACGGGCTCGGTTCAGCAGAGAGCGGGCTGAGGTTAATCTGGATCTCCTGGAATCCTGAGGGGTCTGTTCAGGAGTGGTGCAAGGGCTAAGAGGCTGTGATTCCTGGGGGTGTGGAACTGGGGTGCGGGTTTGTTAAGCGGTGGTGGCTGGAGGGTAGCTTCCCTCAGCTCTCCTCTCTCCCTTTGCAGCTGTAGCTGGTGCTGACCTGAGGGCAAAGCAGTTCCTGAACAAGTGCCATATGTGCACAGCTCCAAGTGTGAAAGTAATCCACTGCTGATTTTGAGTTACCTTAGTTTGGCACCAAGATGTTACAGTTCAAGATCTGCGTTAGCAGCAAATGAAGTGGCTCTGGGAATGAAGTTGGGTATGAACTGGGAAGTTCAACTGTTTTAGCTGGATCCTTCCATATTCATGAGCAAACCCAAATGGACTTGTATGGCTCCTTAGTTCCTGTGATTTCTTTTTCCCTTGAGCTGCTCTCACACCAGATTCTTAGTACTCAGTGAAGGCAGACCTGCATCATCCTAGTCCGGTAGTATGTTCCCATACACATTGGTAAACCAGAGGTAGAGAGGGGTTAAGAAACTTGCCCAAGGCAGATGAGTCAATGCCAGAGCTGGGAATAGAAACTAAGACTTGGCTCCTGCTCCAGGCTCTGGTTGCACAATCACACATTGAAGCCCTGTCATCCTACACTTCTGAGGTGACACTGGCTGAAGTGAGACAGAGAAAGCTGTTTCCAGGCTGTGTTAGTGAAGGAGTGGGGCTAGGAAAAGACACCTGGAGGCAAATTGGTTGTGGAAGCACCAGTAATTTGTGCTTTAAAGCCTGGTTTCAACTATTTGTACTAAAATTTGATCTGTCACCTTTGAAGCCAAAAAAGTGTAAACGAAAGAGCAAGTTGGGAAAAATCCAGCCCTTTTCCAGTCACTGCTAAAGGGGAGAGGCAAAATCATAACATCGCTGGTCTTTTTTTTCTGTAAAACACCCTTGCAATGAGATCAGGAACAAAGGCAGACGAGCTGAAAAGATCCAAGTAATAACAGGAAGGGTTAAATCACATTTCAGCTCTTACTGAAAGAATGAAAAATAAAATGTAATCAAGCTAGTAAAAGGTTTGGACGAAGTTGCATTCATATCGCATGCTGTGTATAGGAAAAGTCAGCCGGGCTGGTTTTGTTTGAAGTGCAGTGCTTTGAGAGGGTGCAGTGCTTTGCAGCGAACTGTCTGACATTCCCCAGCTGGGACTGGCCAGGGATGGTGTTTGGAGCTGAGAGTTACATTTGGAGTCAGCCCATGTTGGAAGGAGACAGAGAGAGGGAGAGAAAGGAGCCTGTTTTTTTCCTGTGTGAAATAACGCATCCATCTAATCTGCCAGCTGTAGCACATGAAAAGCGAGAGGCAAATGGACGGAAGTCACCTGGAAACTGCGAACATGGCTCAAGCAAAACAGTTCTTTCCTTGTCCTTTTCTTCCCTTCTTAAAGTCTGTCTTCTGGGATGGGCTGGGAGATCTGGCAGGCAGATTGAATATACATTGAGCAACTAAAGCACAGAAATATTAATACTCTTAAAAAATAACGTTGGCTTCTGAAGAGCACTTTATGTCCAAATTCACTCTGTGCTCTCGGTCCCTTGCAGACTTAGCTGCCCTGTTCAGGGATTGTCAGGTAATTTATAGATTCGCCGCGTTCATTTGTACAAGCCTTCATTTCCTGTTAATTTACAGCCAGATTCATCTCAGCCATAGCAGCCTAAGATGAGATCAGAGCTGAACTCACAGCCTCTGCTTCAAGAGAGCTCCAGAAAACGTGCTTGGGGTTTGCTTTCACTTAGGTCTGTGGTGAGGTACTTTCCTGAATCAGGGTCACACACACATTTAATGAACTCTCTTTTAAGGAGGAAAAAAGATTGAAATTTTTGAACTTGCTGGTTCTACTAATTGAGTTCATTGCCAAAGAAACTAGTCCTTAGGGAAAAGAAATCCCGCTCACCCATGTGTTCAGTTTATGGAGGTCACAAAATTCTGGGTATAGTGAATTTTTCTGTATTTTAGTCTCACTATTTTATAAATTCACTGGACCTCTGTTCCATTGTGTGTATGGATGTGGAAATTCAGGTTTTTTTCCTAGCTGTGAAAGAATATTGGTCACTTGGATAGTAGCCATATCATTGCCTTTTATACAGTTTGTGGTTGTAGAGACCTGTGTGCTTCTAACCCGTGGAATACCCAGTTCAGGGGACATGTTACAAATATCCTTTGATTTTCTTGACCTTTTTTTGCATCGCATTAGCAGCACACTGCTGTAGTGGTGTAAAATTTGCCCCTAATGTTTTGTGAGCCTGCACTGAATTAATTAAGTAGCATTTAAACTCTTTAGTTAAAGCAGCATTTCTGCAAATGTTTCCCCAGTATTAGTGAGGGTCACATGGTGGCTGTTTAAAGGGTGAGTCTCCAGAAAGCAGATTGTTCTGGGAATGCAGTTTTTACCCTCTTCCTGTTACAGACACCAGCAAATGTGGTGGTGAAACAATCTGGTTTTAATAACGGGGAGGGTAAAGGAGCAGATCACAGTGCAGGGAGCAGGTCCCTTGCCATGTGCTATTGGTATTTTCTTCTGGAGGGAGAGGTTTTCTTTGAAAGGGGCTTGTCTGAAACCCTGGGAGAGCCTGAAATGGAGGTGAGGCTGGAGAAGGCTGGCTCCTAGACACCCATCAGGGTCGGTGCCTGGGAGGCTGTGGTTGGCTCATCAGTCAGGTTTTTGGTGGTTTGTGGTTTTTTTTTTGTTTTTTTTTGTTTCTTGTTTTTTTTTTTTTTGAGCTGATGCTTTGTCGGGAGAGCTGGGACGTCCTGGTTTGCATTCAGTTGTGCTTTCACTGGCTGCTGTCTCCTCTTCTGGTTACTCAGTGGGTAGCTGGCTGGATTAAGGCACAGTACTTGTCTGAACCCTCTCTACTATCTCTTATTATTCAGCAAGTTCTCAAGTGTCTGGTGAGTGTCTCTGTTTGGAGTGCCTCACTCGCAGCCTTGCCAGTAATATCACTGACTGGTCTAAATTCACATCAGGCATGTGCTCTACTTCTTGTGACTAATGCGCAATGTATTTTTTTAATTGATTACTGTTCTCTCTACTGATTCAGGCCAGAATAGGACTCAGAAGAAAGGATTTAGGGGATTTTTAATTAGACCTTGTTGAGTACAGATGAGGTCTAGAGGTATTTAACTGTTTGATGGTTGTGGAAACTGAGGACAGCTTGTAGTACCTTTTCTGAAGAAAAACATTAGATTGAATCTTTCAGGCTGGTACTGGTAAGGCAGCAAACAGATAATCGTTGCAGGGTCTGATCCTGCAGTTGGTGCTTGGGCAGAGCACTGGCACAGCAGAGTTGTCCTAATTGCACAGTGGGATAAAGGTAGCAAAAGATGAGGGAACGTTTGCCACGAACATTTGCAAGTCCTCTTACAATGTTCCTGTGCATTACAAATCATTGTAATATAGTCCGGAGCTGGGAGTTTTTGTAAAAATCCTTAGGAATTAAGGAAACAGTGTTTTGTAACTTTTGCTGAGATAATATTTACTTACCTGTTCCCTGCTCTGAAAATCCTGTCCTCTGTGTAAAACAGTCTGGTTGCTTAATCCATTGATCAGCACTCCTTGCCTGCGGGATTAAAATCTAGACCTGCAGTCCTTGCATGTAACAAATCCATTCTGAAGGAAGACCAGAGCCCAAATTACTTGTAGGAGACCAACCCCAAATTACTGGAAGAAAAATGGATGGAGTCAGTGGTTCTGTAGAAGGGAAAAGTCTTGTACCATACCAGAAACAGTGCCAGGAATACAAGTATCTGTGAGCTTGTCTCTCTAGCCATAGGAACAGCATGGGGGTTAGGGAAGGTCTCTCTGGTGTGGGTTTCTCCTTGGACAGCTGCTGAAGAAGCGCTGTAAATCGAAGCGTATGAACTCAGGAGCCAGCTTGTGGGCCTGCTGTGGCCTCAGATATTCCTTCTGTTTTTTCGAAGAGAACTAAATTGTCTCCATTTCTCCTGACTCTTTCAGGCATCATAACAGGATCCACAGCATTGAAGCAAGTCAACTGAAGCCCTACGTTACCCTGGAAACGTTGGACCTGAGTTTCAATGACATCACGGAAATCCGAAACGGCTGCTTTCCGCAGGGACTTCACATAAAGGAGCTGTGAGTTCTTCTTCTTGGGAACAGCTTTTGTTGAGTTACTACAGGAGGGAAAAGGGCCTCAAACCTTCTTCAAAAAAAGGAGAGGGAATAGACGTAAAGTATGCATAAGAGAATTAGAAGGCAGTGAATTGTCCCTACTATCAGGTTATTTTTTGAGTTCTGTCTTTCTGATGTATCTGTAAAGAATGCAGATTATTATTAATTGTGTTGCATGGGAATGTTGTAACAGAGAAAAGGTATCCTGCTTCCTTCGGTTGTGGGTGTCTTTATAGCTGGAAACCTAGAAGCCAGAAGAACTGTCTGCCGCAGACCTGTGTCCCTTCCCCAGTGGGAAGTGTATATGCCGTTTCCCCATGTGCACCTGGAAGAGGGGAGGGGGAATGACTAATGCATCATTTAAGTGGCTACTGAAGGTTAAAAACAGGAATCTCTGGCTGGCTATTTGAAGAAAACCTGGGGTTAAGCAGGGTGACAGCCTCCCAGTAGAGATGTTTGCCTGTTCAGAGAAACATAAAATAATCTGTGGTTTACGTATCTTTGAAGAGGTGCAGACAGATAATCTGCTTGCACTGATGTTTGCACCTAAGTTTCTGCCCCTGTTTGTAAGAGAATATAAGAGAGTGGTGGTGTGACTGATGTTTGCCTGTTGGCCTGTAAAACCAACCTCTGTGGCTAAGACTAGGGTACAAGTAAGAAAGATCCCTGGGACAGATGCTGTGGGAAAAACGGGGAATGAGTAAAGTCATCCTGCGCTGGAATATTCTGCAGTTTCTGGCTTCCACTCCTGATTGCCTTGCTGAGGTGGGAGGGTAGCAGGGAGCTCTTGGGAAGTGTTCAGCACTTCTCCACGTTTGTCACACGGCTCTGGGAAAGGCACTGTGCTCTCTGTGCAGCCAGAAATCCAGCTGATTTGAAGCCACCTCTGTAATTTCACCAGCCTGTCTGGAGACCAACCAAATACTGATAAAAGGAGATTTCTGACAGAGCTGTTCATTTTCTGCTGTGATTTATTGCAGTTACCTGGGGAGCAACAGAATCAGCACCCTGGAGCCTGGTGCTTTTGATAGTCTGTCACGGTCCCTGCTAACACTTCGTCTGAGTAAAAACAGGATCACTCAGCTTCCTGTCAAGGCATTCAGGCTACCCAGGCTAATACAACTGTGAGTAGAAATGTGTATTTTAATTAAGTTCAGCCACACTTTATGGAGACAAAATGTCCCTGAGGATATACACACCAAATGTCACCCTTCCTCACCTGCTATCTATAAAACGTAGAACACATTATGCAGTAGTCCTTTGCCAGCACCTAGTAAAACACACTGGGAGAGAGTCCTTTTTGTCTTGTAACTGTTGGCTTTTCAGGCTGTTCTGATCAGGTGGGAAGGGAGGGATGCCACAGCAGACATCAGCATCTTGTGCACTTGACAGCATAAGACAAATCCGTACCCTTGAAAGCTGCTGGTGTCTGTGGCACAGGAAAGGTTTGGAAGATGTTTCTGTAGTGAGTGACACCTCAGCAACAGTGTTAGTTTTTCAAGACCACACAGGTATCTTTATGTGGCAATAAAAAAGCAATGACGGAAGGTTGTTAAACTGTGCAGTGATATTTGGGCAGAGAAAATAGCACTCTACATGCACACGTTGTCCATGTCCTGCCTGCCATCCGTATGGCAGGAGCTGCATGGGGACACAAAGACATCTGCAGCTATAAATATGTGTTATGTGTAAAATAGTAGCACTAATGGTTTAGTTTTTCCCTTCTGCTGGAGAAATGGGACCAGCCTAAGGCCCATTGCAATCTTTCCATCAAATTTGATAGGCAAAAGGTCAACCTTTGTCTGTTAAAATAAAGTCCACTAAAGCTGTTGGAACTCACACCTCTAAATGGCAACCTCTTGATTGAGACACAAATCCTTAAGCCTAGATGTGTCTAAGGAATGGGTGTGCATTTGTGCTTGCATACATGTAGGATTTATAACCAGTTTGTAATTGAACAGTGTGACACAATAGCACATGCATCTTAAGTCTGTTACTTCTCCGTTGGAAGTTTCTGTCCATTGACTGAGAGCTTGTAATCCACTGTGTTCATCTGCATTATATGCAGAACTAATAAAAACAAGGGTCAACTCAACCTGTTTAGGAGCACAGTTTTCACTGAAAGTTGGAGTAATTAGTACTCTTAAAGTCAGTCTCACAGCTGGTTGTTTAACCCTATAGATAAACGTGAATGAATTGCAAGTTATACAGACTTGATGTGTTGTAGAATTTGTGTACAGTTCTTTTTGTGGCAAAGCATAGTTCACTAATAGCAGAGGAAGTACAGTAAGGCAAGAGTCTTTAGGCCTGCAAACTTTTTAATTGCTTACTTGACTTTAATTACACTTATCTTGAGTGCAAGTTCAACATTGGTTTTTAGGCAGTTAAAAAGTAAGCTTAAAGTTTCTGTGGCTTCCTCCTCTTTTCCAAAAGTTCTGATGTAACCTCCTCCATTTTCTTCATTATGAACGCTGAATAGGGAACTACCCTTAGGTTAGTCTTGTATGTGCAGAAATACATCCATTAAGAAAAAAAAAAAAGTCTGTCTTCAGCTTTAGTGCATTGCGTTGATGAAGTTTTCCACTGACTTTAGGGAATTGTGGTTTCACTTGGTATGTCTGAGTCTAGCAATCAGTAGGACTTTGATATGGGTTGGTAAAGCGTTCTGTGATGATGTTCCTATTGCTATTCAGGAAACAGGCATGCCCAAAATTTAGGAGTCCCTCCCCACCCAGGGGGAAAACTAACAAGAAAAAGAAATTTTGAATGAACCAAGTCAGACATCTTTGTATACACAAAATACTAAGACCTGCTTGTTATTGGAAACAACTTGTTTCGCTCTTTATTAGTTTCTTATAATAGGAAAAAACGTGCCGTTTATCAGGGGAACTGAAAGCTTTCCTTTGAAGCGTAGCTGTAAAATTTCCTCTTGGGTTCACAGTTCTTATGGCATCCGCTTGTTTCAGAGCACATTTTTACTGGGCGATTACAAGTCCTGTAAAAACAATGGGTTGTAAGGGAAATAATGCTGATGTTTAACTGTATGGGTTCAAATGGTGTCTCTGCTTGAGAGAAGATGAAGTGTGAAAATTGATGAAAAGGATAAATGACTTAAAAGAAATGCAGAGAGAGGAAGGATGAAGAGGAATTGCCGCAGTGTCTGTTATTTCTCTGTAGTGAAAGTCTGTCCCAGGGTGAGTTTATTTAAGCGATCACACCCAGCTGACATCCCTGGCTAGCTCTGGGATTGAAAGTTTCCGGTGCGCTTCTGCTGTCTCCTGGGAACCGTTGACAGAGGAGTTGTTGGCATTGCTGTTCCCATTGTACGCTGCACAGATGATTTCGTGAGAAAGGACTGGGTTTTAATAAACTTGCATGGCCTTGGTGATTTTAGGGAGCTGAACCGGAATCGCATCCGCCTGATTGAAGGCCTGACGTTCCAGGGACTGGACAGCTTGGAAGTCCTGAAACTCCAGCGCAACAACATAAGCAAATTGACTGATGGGGCTTTCTGGGGTCTAGCCAAGATGCAAGTTCTGTAAGTTGGAGAGATGGGCTCTTTTCCCTTAAACAGCCTAGATTTCACATGCTGTCATGTCCTCTGCATTTTAGCAAGGACTTCAGTTAGATACGTGTAGGCACCTGTGCCAGTCCTCATGCTGCTTTCTATGTCCTGCATGCACAGAGCTCTGCCATGCTACAGCAGCTTCTGTTTAGTTGACCCACAGTTTACTAAAGCTCATTGCTTTACCACACGTTCCATTTAAAAAGTCCTGTTTTTCAAGCTGTGGCGCTATTCCTTTTGAAAGTCCGACAATTTGAGCATTCAGTAAGGTCTCAATTGGTCTTTCAATAAAAGATCATCTGGCTTCTGCAGATTTTTGACTGACACATGCAAACTCTGTTGCTGACCTGATTATTCTGCCTCTTGGGATACCCAGAAACCAGTCTGGTCTCAGTGATGTGTTCTTTCCATACGAGAGAACAAATTGAATAGTCACTGCAGAGAAATGCTTGAAACTTGCAACATGATTGGCTTTGAGGTGCATTTGCAAGGTCACAGGTGATCAAAGCAGCATGCTTCTGGATGCTGCTGTCGCACAACTGAGACTGTGCAAATACAAACTTGAGTGGGATGCTTTAATCCCAGTTTACTTGTGGTGGAGCCTACCTCTGCAGTCACAGCTCATTCTGGGCATTTCCGTTGTGTTGTTCTTTAAATTCTATCCTTCACTTGCACAAGAAATGCCCACACATGCACGTATCTACATGGGTATGTAGAAAGATGTGTAGGAATGTCTAAAATCCCAATCGTTGCTGGAAGTTCTTCAGCATTTGACCAGTGCTGCTTATCTGTCAATTCTTGTGATTTTTCTCCACAGCCACCTGGAGTATAACAGCCTGACAGAAGTAAACAGTGGTTCTCTCTACGGCCTTTCATCTCTGCACCAGCTTCACCTCAGTAACAACTCCATATCTCGCATCAATCCCGATGGCTGGAGCTTCTGTCAGAAGCTGCATGAGCTGTAAGTTGGTTTGTCTTGTGGTTGGTTGGGCAGGATTTGATGCTGATGTAACATTGTCAGGAAAGGGGAGTTACATAGCTTATAGCTTCTGCTCTGTCAACATGTAGAAATGCAGGAACTGCAGCCTCCTAAGCGATGCCCTTGTTATTCATGATGTTATGACCTTCAGAGCACCTGATTAAAATACGTTTGCACCAGAAACAAAGACTAGAACCCACTAAAAGTATACAGCGCCAGAAGACCTGGAGAGTTTGTAATCTGCGGCTTGCCAAAGCCTTTTAGCTACCTCGTTACAAGGCATGCACAGCTTGCCATATGACTGTACAGCCTGAAGGAACCTTTGCTTTATACTGTGTATTTACAAAGAACAATTGAGTTTTTAACCAGCAGAGATTTGGCCCTTTAAAGGCAGTTCTCCTTGTTTCTCCTGTTTACACTTTACCCTTCCTGTAGGGCTCAGTTGTTGAAAAGTAAATACATTGACTTTGCACTCCTGAGATTTCCAGCTGTGAATACAGTCTCTTTGATAAATGAAACAAAGCCTTGCTGCTGAGGACAGCCTCATAAGGGTGTCTTTTGGGTCTGTGGCACTGCTTAATGCCTTTTTGAAGAGACACACATGAATGCTTGTGCAGTATTTACAGAAGTAGCTGTCATCCCCTGGGTGGGACTGTGGAAAGATTCACTTTTTTCTTTGAAGAACTTGACACATGTGGTTAGTGGAACTGTGATTCATTCTGCTCGGTGCTTGGAAATCTCTTGTTAAACATTGTTAGGGATTCTCCTATCCACCAAAAATCAGTATGGTAAAGCAGCTTCATACTTTCAGAGGCCTCACTCTCGACCCCTACTAAAGGTTGGTATCTGCCTACCCAGGTGTGAGTCCCTATTGTTTTGGGATGTGTATTGAGAGATCAGTGGACATGACACATGTCATTCCTTTAAGTTTAGAAGCTCTAGAATTAATATGTTACCTAGTGACCAGTTGTGAACTTCTGTTGAACCCAGATTACTCAGATGTGGATTATGGGGGGGGGGCACAAGGAAATATTTTATTTTTTGTTTTAGTTAAATACATATGTGATTGTTTGTTACCTAATTTTTCAAATTGCTGTGAAACTGCCCATGCCTAAAGGGCTCCTTTGCTTGGCGCAGTGCTGTAGACAGCTACAGTTCCTTCTTACACAGATCCTCAAGTGATGCTTTACTAGGTGAAGGCAGTGTCAATGGGGAAATCTTTAAGGTTGACAGATCAGAATTGTCATTGTGCTCTGCCTGTGGTCTGCTTAAATCTGAACCATGAAAGAAGGGGAGTCTTCTCTTTCCAAGGCACTCACAGTTGGATCCCTGGAATACCCAAATTCAGATCGCTGCACCGTGTTAGTAGCACAGCTCTGGGAGCTGTCTGCTCTCAGGGACCCAATATCTGGTGCCTGTGTTTGGAGCTTTATTTCAGCCTGGGTTCAGACGGGATGGGTTAGCTCCGTCTACATCTTGAAGAGCTAATGTCAGAACTCTTTTAGGGAGAACTATGCTTGTCTTTTCTGCCCGACACTCTCTTTGAAAACCCTCAAGGTTTAGATTGGAGGTTGCACATTGTGCTGAGTCCTTTATTTATCAGATATGGGTCGGGATTTCTTGCCAACCAGTAGTGCTGACAGTGAGCTGACCTGGCTCAGAGGCCATCGTCTGCAGAATCCCAGTGCAGGATGCGCTTGCCCTGGTGCAGAATGGGGTAGATTTGGAAAGTGCCTGGTGGTGTGAGGTGGTAGGAGCCACTGGGGTGTGCTCGGCCTGACAAACAGGATTGTGCTAGAGTGTGAGGCCAGAGACGACGTTAGCTGAGATTCAAAAGGCGATTATGTGGGTGTTAGCACACATCTCTGCAAAATATTACAAGCTCTTGCAGGTGTTGCCTTTAGGGTAAGGCTGCTGCAGGGAACCATCAGATACTCCTAACTGAAACTCCCACAGCCAAAGAGTACTTGTAGGAGAGGTCTGCTCTGAAATTGAAGGGTGAGGAAAGGAAGCACACTAGGTACATCAATACATCTAGAGTGCCTCTGTGCACTTCTTTGAATGTTTACATTTCATTCCTTATTAAAAGATCCTTGCTCACCTCCCCTATTGCTAAATCTGCTGGGTTTCAGTTATCCGAAAACACTGTGGTTGAACAGGGGATGAATTTCAAAGTCCTTGACCCTAGAGAGGTGGCCAAACCCCTGCTTATCTCTGCTAAGGAAGGAGGTGGTCACCTGAAGGATGAGTTGTCTTTCCTTCAGTTGTTCAGCGAAAGCGTGACTCTAAGGCTGTGTCCTGTAAAAGCTAACAAGGAAAGAGAGCTCTTGTCTTGCTATGGGCATGAGAAAGGGTTGATTGTATTCACCAATCAGGTGCTAAGGCATGAACATCATGGAAAAATCCACAGTGGGAGCATAGGATTTCATCAGAGGCAAATGATGACTTGGCTGCTGGGACTTTCTTTTCACTTTTTTGCTTATAGTTTGGTCAACGAGAATTAAATGTGTTAGATTTACTTGGTCCAGAACTGGCTGGCAGCAAGAGCCCCAGCTGCACAACAGGTTCCTGGTTAACCCCTTTATGGATCACTTGTGGCATGCTGCTCTGTGTGCTGTTCATCCACTTTCTCACCAGGCCAAAAGGCCTGTGTGGACAAACATTTCCACTTGTTCGTTCCAGTGATTTCTCACTGGTAGAAGATGACAAAGTCGAGGGAAGCAGCAGAGACCTGCTGACTTCTCTCAACCCAGATAATCCAAACTGCCAAGAAGGGAAACATGCTGTTTTGCAAAGTGGTCTGTCCCATTGGCAGGAAGCAGAGCCCTTGTTGAAGGAAGTCCCTGCCAGGTGCATTAGCTCCTGAAACCTTCCATATGGTTGCAGCCATTGAGAGAGTCTTCTAAATAATGCTGCTGCTGTCCGTCCGTCTTGAGGTGACGTCAGAATGAAGGAGGGAACATGCCTTCACCAGTTGTGGCAGGAACTCTTCTGCGTAGAATCAAAAGGAATGATGTTTTTTTCTCAGCCAGGTTTAGGATTACTTTTGAACACTTTTTTTTTTTTTGTAAAGCCAAATTCTTTAATCGCAGGTGAGGACATAATTTTGACCGAATGCCAGTTTTTCATAACTAATGCTACAACCTCTTTAGGAATGAAAGTATGTTATCCCATACCTTCTTCAAACTCATTAATCTCTGCTGAATTTTTTCCAAAGCTTGCCCTCTGCCCACTTACACAGCTAAAAGATAGACAGCTCATTTGCCAAGTAAATGACACTCTCAGTGCTTCGGAGTATGTGTCTGTTTTGACTTAGGTTTTGGCTTTGCAGTCACTTTCATGCAAGCTCTAGATGGATTTTTAAGCAGACTCGTTAACAGGCAGCACTAGAAGAGGAATTTGGAGGTTTGGAACTCAGTGAGATTTTTTTTTTTTTTCCTTGTTGTCTGTACAGTGAAGGATTTCAGTGCTTGTTCTAAGCTGTATAACTCCGCTTTTTGAAAAGTTCAGCAGGCCAAACCATTTTATCTTTTGAAGTGACTTGTGCTCCCGGGTCACTAAGGTATTTTCAAAACTCCTACGCAACTGCCCTTTCTAAAGGGATAAGGGAAAATACGAGTGGTAGCATGTAGCTGAATGCCACTTTTTATACCCCGCGTATCAGTGTGCAGGCAGCTTAAAGCTGAGGCTATTGCTGGTCACGTTCACCTGCCAGTAGCCCTGCAGGGCTTACCCAGCTGCAGGGACATCCAGAGATCAGGAGGAATATACTCAGAGCAACAAGCTGTGGGCGAATGCTTCAGGCTGAAGATCACTGATCAGTGACTGCCTGCTGCTACCCCAGGAGGTCCCTCATTTGATGAGCCAAGCTGATGTTCGGCATCAGCAACTCTGTGGTTTTACTGCTTGCGTGGAAGGTGGTTGCATAGTGTGTGAGGTGTCTGCAGTGCCCTGTAGTGTCCCGTGGCCTGGCCTCGGTGTCAAATCTCAGAAGCCTCATCTGTTCCCTGGCTGGGATTGAAAAACAGCTTTCTTCCTAACAGCTTCCAAACTGCAACAGGAGTATTGCATAAAAAAAAAAAAAAAATAAAAAATCCAAACGCAGAGATTATACAGGCAAGGGAAAAGAGATGGATGGGAAAACTAGGGAAAAACAACTTCAATATTAGTCAGTTGTAAGTGGAGAAGATTTCAAGCAGACTGTACACTCCTTGACAAAGGGGAGCAGGAGGGAAGGCGGCTGGTTTAGAACAGATACCTCCTTCCTGTGCATGAAAGGAAGCATTCAATTGCCTTGTGGTGAAATGCTTTTGGCTCTCGACTGGGGTGGAGCAGGCTGTGGAGACACCCACACCCAGACGCCCGGGGCTTGCTGTGCACAAGTGCAGAACGATAAGGCACCTCCTAAATACAGAAGTCTGGACCCTGCCAAGAGCGTGTGTGAACTTCAAGATCCATCTGACGTCACTCTCCACCTTGCAGGGCGTGGGGGAAGGAGGGGGCTGCTTTATCCTGTAAGCATCAGAGGGAGTCCAAATGGGAGCGATCACTGAATCCAACCAGGACTGATATCTGAGCATTACCTATACGTCTGGGGACTGAGATCCAGTCTCCCAGTGCTCCCAGACCCTGACCTAGCCATACAGGAGAAAGTAGCTCATCCCTGCCATAACTGACAGCATGTGTGTTAGATTATTGCTCTCATTCATTTCTGGAGGAGCCTCTCTCTGTGGTCTGTACATAAGGCTTCCCTGTAGCTGGGTGCCAAATGCCTCCTGCTCCCTTACGGTCACCCAGGCTGCCCCATGGGTATCTTGTGGGAATATCTGCAGACTGCAGTCTTATTTCCTACTCAAGCTCTCATGTATCCACCTAGTACGCATCACTCCCCGTAAGGTGGTTGTGGGAGGCTGGTACTGGTTGACACAGAGAAGCATGGAAGATACTGGTTGGATTGACAAGGGCTGTTACTTTTTTTCCTCAGAATACTCTCTTACAACAACCTAACCAGGCTGGATGAGGGAAGCTTGGCAGACCTTGGGGGACTTCACGTACTACGGCTGAGCCACAATTACATCAATCATATTGCAGAAGGTGCTTTCAAGGGACTGAAAAACCTACGTGTCTTGTAAGTTGCTCCCAGTGTTTGTCAGCTAACACCCATCTTCCCTCCACAGTTTCTGTTCTAGCAGACTCCTCTGATTTGCAGTTGCTTTGGGTGCCTGTGTCCTCAGCATCAAACTCCCCTACACGCTGCTCTGTTGTCTTCAGCAGCTGTTGTGTTTACTTCATTATTCAACTTAAGTGAACTTGTGTTTTTTAATTGAGTAGTTACAAGAATTGGAGTTGGACTGCTTAGTGTTTCAATTTGCTTTCAGAGTAGAGGGCTCTAGAGTAAAATTATAGGAATGTAGGATAGGACTCTGAATTTAGCCCAGCTGAGCAAAAATCCTTGAGGTTTCAGTCCTTCAGATAAAAGCAGAATTTCTCTTGCTGTCTTACTGACTTGAATTGAAATTCTTAGAAAAGGACAATTTCCGTTGGATCATTCTGTACTTGGGAGGAGTAGGGAATGATGTTAAGAAGAAAAAAAGTATGTCAAAACAAATTCAGAAGTTGGGCTTGGGATCCAATTGTACAAGAAGTATAAGAACACACAGAGCTTCACCCAGCAAGAAGCTGCTTCAGGTATCATGTGCATAACCATAAGTCTTTCTCTTTAATGCGGAAATGGGCTCACTTGGGCCATGGGATGTTCTGTTGCTCTGATTTTCACAGTAACCCCTGAACAACAAAAAAGTTGCCATGCTATCAAGAGAAAAGTTTCATGTGCCCTAATATTGAATTGCAAAATGACCTATCGAGTGGTGACTATGGCCATTTACCAGAGACTTTAAAATAAAAGTCACTGACAGAATATAATATCTGGACTTGTGGCACTGGTAGTGAGCTTGCTTGTCCAGATACCAACTTCTTAGATTTTAGGGCTAGTAGAGATCATTAAACACATCAATCTGACCTTCTCTGGGATGCCAGCTGTAGAATTGTACTCCTATGTGCTGTTAAACCCAAGATCTACATTAGATTGAAGTACATTTGTGCTTGCCTTAAAAACATCAGAAGATAGGGAACCCAGTTCTAATAATTGTCCATTCCTGCAGCTGTGCTGCCTCTGTCTCCCTCATTGTACCTGTAGAGCTGCTGGCTGCTCCCCTCTCTCTGGGGGCTGCGGGCTCAGCACCTTCATCTGGCACACCATGAAGTTCTCACAGTGTGTCTTACAGCGCTGTCCATGCTCCCAGGCTGGTTGAGTTCAGCAGGCTGATTTAATTCTTCTTTCAAAAGAAAATAACACACTTTGATACTTTTGTTCCTCTTCTGAAGCCCATTGTGGCCTGAGTAATTAAAAGGAAATGGGAACAGAGAGATCTCCCCTCTTTACAGTACTTTTTCCATCTTACTCTTTCCTTTATTGAAGTTCACATTGAAGGAAGTGACTGGAAAGTGAGTTTGAGTTTTGTTTGCTTTTTTCCTTTTTTTAAATTTAAGCCAAAGTCTTTCAGCCACTGGGCATTCAGAAAGGGACCTCTCTGAGGCAGCTGTCAAGACCGGAACTAAAGGTTTCCAAAGAAAAATGGAGGGGAAGGGGAGCTGGTAGTTCTTTGCTCTGCAGTGAATGTGGAGCCTCTTTTATGTCTAGGACAGAGAGAGGGGGAGGCGGAGAGGGGGTGTGTGAGCGAGCTCTAATTTAATAAAGAGAAAAGCCTATTGGGTCCTGCACCTGGTGAAAAAGACCCGAGCATGCTTTAATTATGGTCTATTGTTGGGGAGCCTTTGGTGGGTGTGAAACTGCTGAAATGTGGAGCTATTCAAATAGAGGTCAGGCCCAGAGACCTCGGAGCACAATGATTAACAAGGCTGCGAGCATTCAAGCTCAGCCAGCCAGAAAGAATAGGAAATTGGCAACAGGGGCTGGGAGAGGAGTTTGAATACAAAGAGAGCTAGGCCAAAATATCCCACTCTTTTTTTTTTTCTCTCTATTTTCACTCATTAGTTAAAAAGGTTTTTATTCCTCCTTTCTAACACTAAACCTTTGAGTTGCCTCTGGATGAACAAGCAATACCATTTTCTTTTCCTTTTTCAAGAAAAAACAATGTGTGGCAGTCAATTAATAAAAGCGTGTGTCAGAGAGCTCCTAAAAGGCTGTTCCCACTTGTCTGTGTCTGCCATGGGAAAGGGTTTGCTGGTCCAAAGACCAGTAGCCTGTGGTGGAACTGAAGAGAAGAAATGTCTGAGAAAGGATTTGCCCTTAAAAACCAAACGGAACAAGGGGCATCGGCTTGGCAACGATATGGGAAATGTAGAAACTTAGCTCCAGGAGGATGCATTTGCTCCTGCCCCACTCAGATGGAGCTGAAGATGTCAGTGCATCAAAGCATCTCTCCTGGACTTGTCTCTTATGCCACCACAGCATTATGTGCGCCCACACCCCGCGGGGATGTTGAGCTTTTATCCATCCCTTTGGCATAAACAGGCCCAGAGATCATCCTGACACCCCCAGTGATGCTGGCTAAGGCCATGGTTCCCCAGGGACAGGAGACTCAGGTCTCATGCTGAAGCCAGCTGAGAAACAAGAATTGTGGCTTTTGGCCACCTCCCTTCACATCTTCAGTTCACACACTAAAGCTGAGAAACAATCAAAGACTGCAGCCAGCTTAGGTACTGAGACCAAAAGTCTCAGCCCCATCTCTGCTTGAGGAATACCATGCCAATAAAATGGATTTTTAAAAATTTTTGTTCTCTTCTTGTGGGTTATTGTGGATTTGTGCTGCATAGCCCAGAAGCTACACTATGATGCCCATGTCTGGAATGTTACAAAACGAATACAAAAGGTGGCTTTGTTTTTTCTTTTTTGTCCTTAATATTTTTAAATTGGAAATGTTCTGATAATAATCTTCAAAAAGTGTGAAAGGGAGTACCTGAGGGTTCGAGGGGTTATCTGGATGGTTAAGTTTGCTTTGTTGTTGGGTTTTGCTAGGTTTTAAATCAGAGTAATGTAACAAAACCAACAAAGCCTATTTATTTTTTCTTTTTACTTAACATTAGAAATGATAAATTTCTGTCTGTGTTTCTGGGTATTCATTGCTAGCTGGAATTAAAGCTAGGAGGGAAGGATTTTTAAACAGACTGTTTAAACAGCTTTTGTGGATCTCTCTGTTTGTTCTGTGTGCTTGTTTTTCTTCAGACCTCTTTGACTCTTGTAATTGATGACCAATTTGAAAGCTAAAAGAAGCTAACTCTGAAAAAGGAATTCTTACTCATTTTTTTAAAAAAAAGTCGTTATACAGAGAGTTAGGCTTGTGAAGGGATGATGGTGCTTTCCTTTGTTGAGCTTTCAAGTTCATTGCCAGAAAAAAATACAGCTTTGTAGAAAATATACCAAATCATCTTCCTGAGATATAGCTATAGACAAATACATATAGATGTTTGAATAGCCAAAGTTATCTTAATTCATGATAGTAGCATTGAAGGACAGCAGTTTCAGTTTAGTTTGGGGACTTTATTTTCTTTTTCTTCCTTTTGTTTGGTTGCACAGAATTAGAAAAGGGCTGAAACCTACTTGTTAAAAAGTAACTGTCTGCTACTGCTGCTGTCTCAGAAAAAGAGGGTCTCAGCTAGGAAAAAGCCAGAGCTCCTTTTGGAATGCACCATCTCAGCATGGGTCAGTGCAGGAAGAGTGATTAGTGCTGCTTTGCTGCAGGACTCTGCTTTTTCTGGTAACTGTCAGGAGAAAATGGGAAGCTCTTCGTATGATGTTCTCAAACTTGTTTCCATTTGTTTTGAACGATGAGCCTAGGACTAAGCCACTGATTATGAGCTCTCTCTTGTCCTCTCCCCAGGGAACTGGACCACAACGACATCTCGGGCACAATTGAAGATACCAACGGAGCCTTCACAGGCCTAGAAAACCTAAGCAAGCTGTGAGTATCCCTGGGTTTGAAGTTCTGCAAAGCAGTTGTGTTGTGTGCCTGCGTGGGGGTGGGTCTCTCCCCTCTGACACAGCCATCCTCCCTTTGGAACAAGATAAAAATCAACAGAAAATCTGAGATGTAGCAGTTTTGCAGGCTCACTGCGAGAGTGCAAATGTGGTTATCAAGCACTTGTGTTTCTGAGCAGATATGAGGGAGCTGTGTAGTCCTTTTAAAGTGATGAACTGACGGTGCCCCATACTGTAGTTCAGAGACACGGGAGAGAGAAACTTCAGTTGTTCTCATCTGTAAGATTCAGCACAACTGTTCCTTGCTTCTAAAAGCAAATAGCAACAAAAAAGACCCCTTGCGATCTTCAGCGAAGCACTGATTGATGCGGCGAATAACAATAAACAGAGGAGAAAAATCACCCCATTTCCTGTTACAGCAGAGGATTGAAACAGGATTCGTTTCTGTGGGATACTCTGTCTGAGAGTGATCTTTTGGGCTCACTTCCATGTGCAGTGACAATAAAAGGCACCATGGGGCATAGGCTCTTAAAGAGATAAAAAGAAACCCAAGGCAAGCATGCGCCTTGCAAATGTTCATAGCTTGCTTGGCCTTCGCAAGTATTTTCACATTGCTCTGTACTTGTTCGTATCCCATTTGAAATCGGCTCTATAAATCAGCCCTGTCAGAGAAGTCTCTGATGGCTTGTGACAAATCAAGACTCTTTCTAATCATTACCTCTTGCCTTTGTTTAAGTTCTCAGCACCCCCCCATCACGCTGTCTCTGATGCTGAGATGGCACAGCCAGAGGTGCAGTAAAAGTACCTCGATGGATAGCAGATGGCTAGAATGAATCCTGGCAGGCAGTATATTGTCACGCTCTCATTAGAGACTCCTGGGGGAGTGGGAAGAGCCATGGCAGGGTTTGTGGGGACGTAATGCTTAGAGAAGAAGAATTTGAAGTCATAGACAGAGATGGCATTTGCTCATTGTTGAGGAGAGTCAATGAATCCAAGGAGAGGGGAACCAGGTTGTAGCTGTGAATAAAATAAGGCAGGGAAGGATTTAAGGACAGGGGGAGTCAGGCAGGGAGGTAGAAAGAAGTGTGGGAGGGAGGCCAGTAGGAACCACTGTGCACGTGGAATCAGGAATTCTTCCCACGAGTTGATAGAAAAAAGGCAGAGGAGCAGATGTGGTGGGTGAGAGAGTCCTTGGCTGCTGTTGCTGAAGTTTTTGGTTTGTCTGAAGAAACCAGTGAAATCATGTGAGCTGCTAGAAGGGTAGTGGGAGCAGAGGCTTTGTCCAGAGGGATTTGCAGGCTGTAGGATTGTGAGTCTGTAGTGCTGCTTTGACAAGGGAGAAAACGTGGAGGAAAGGAACGGAGAGCGAGCGAGCTCTCCTGGTGGCATCCCTAGGGCATCCCTCCAACGTGGCCAGTGGCATGGGAGCAAAAGTGGAGGTCCCAAGTGATTGGGATATACTAGAAATGCTGAGTGCAGGTAACGGGAGGGAGGTGAAAAAGCCGGAGGAGACAGCATTGAAGGAAGGAGTTCAGCAAAAGGATTGACTCAGCAAGCGGGAGAAGTGAGCACTGATGAGTTGTGGGGGTCAGGCAGAGGCCAGGAGGGATGGCAAGGAGCGAGAGGAGGAAGGAAGGGAGCAGAGGCAGCCTGCAGGGTTGTGCAGATTGTGTGTTTGGAGTTCTAGGCAGAGCAGCTATCGCTCCCCTGTGAAATAGCCGTGGCCTGATCTGATGTTTATCATCCAGCACAAGGAACGGCTTCAAAAGATGGCCAGGTTGTCGCCCAGTAGCAAAGGATGTGTCAAGGGCTCGTGCAAGTCTGAAGAAGTCGGGTTTGCATCTTTTTTCACATTGTTGATCTCTGTCTATGTTGCACGTGGACTTGGACCAGTTCTGAGTCAAGTTGAATGCAGGGAAGGACATGAGTCTGTGGTTTGTGGGGGAATGCAGCAGATTTTATACCCTGGAAGAGCATGTGGATCAGGTTGGTCTCAGGCAGACAGGAGTGGTTCGATTACCTAACAGTGAACCTGCTGTGAGACAGACAGGTTTGCTGGGATTGTTCGTTGTCAGCCAGAGTACAAGACTAGAAAAATACTCAGAATATGAGACTACTTCATTACATTTCTTGAGGTGTTTTGGGGACACGTGGGAGTGGTTGCTTTTAAAGGGATCTGCTCATGTCTGTTTTAGCTCATCAGCACGTAAAGCCAAAACTTCAAATTTCATCCGAGGCTGAAGTTAGTATGGTTCTTGCTGGCAGGTTGTTTTTTTTTTTTTTTTTTGTAAATAAAAGAAAATACCAGCCTTTACAGCAAACATTTCACTGTGTGATTTAGGGCCTGTGTTTAAACTGTCAACTAGCTTTAAATGCATTAGCATACAAAAAATAAATGGGCACTTCAGAGGAGACCTTCCAATGAATTAATAATCACCTCAGCTCTGTGGAGATTGCCTTAAAAGCCCTTTGATCTGGCACAGATTAGCCTCTGAAAGGATTTAGCACCGAGAGGGTTGTTCGCCCGAAATGAAGGTGTTAAACTGAGAGGTGGGGAGGCCAGTCACTTTAGCCTTTTCTGAATTATATATGAAGCTCTCCAGGATGGAGAGCACAGGCCTAAATTAAAATGTTGCTTCAAGAAAGCAGGAGCCGAGAAGCACTGAAGCATAAAAAGCATCAGTGGAATCGCCGGGGAACAACGAGTTTCCTAATTATTCAAGCTGCTAAATGTAACCGGTTCTTTGATGGCTCACTCAGTGACTGAGATCTTCCTGCAGGTGCAAAACTGGCTAGAGGAGAAAATGCCGCTTTCTAATGAATTGCGTGCCTGGCATGTAATTACACTGACGCAATCACCGGGAGAGCATGCTTGCCCCAGCTCTGCCGGCAGCGCCGGAGCGGGCGAGCTAATTGTGGAGCTGCACGCCGCCGCCTTGGCATTCCAGCGTGCCACAGCCTTTGAAGGGGGCTGCTGGGTTCAAACCCTTTCAGAATTGGAGAAGTGGTTAGTTGACACTTGAAAGGCGTAATGATGAGTTTACTAGGGCATGGCTTGGTTACCCGTCTGTTATGTTTTTCTCATGTATATAGCCATAAAATTGTATGCACCTATACAAGTGGTGTATGCATTGTGTATTCACATCCTCAGATGTACTGCTTATCTCTGCACAGATAAGTAAACAGATATAATCGGTATCTCTAATTTTCAAAGCCCACAATCCACTGTAAACAATAAATAGAATTCTCCAGTTATCAAGCCCAAACTCAGCATAACATCTAACATTGAGAAATACGGCTCCAGAAATCAGTGTGTAGCGACGCAGCCATATGACCAGAGTTTGCATATAGTAAATTATTTACTATATTAATCATTCTAATGGATTTTTCAAAGCCTTCATTAATACAACATCCCTCTTGCCAAATGATGGTACACATGATTGCACACATCCTTTGGTGCTTGGGGTGTTTCACCAGAGCAGAAAGCCACACGCACTCTCATGTAGTAAATAGGACCTCTGACACCCTGGTTTGGGTGCTGTAACACGGGGGTCAGGAAAGCTCACTGTAGATATTTAGAATGATACTGTTGATAAAGCAGGTTGCAGCTATCTGGAGCCTTTAATCAGCCAACATGCCTATGATAGCTGTCTCTAGTCTCACCTCAAATCAATTAATGAAGGGACACAGCTCTGAAAATTCAGCGGTGGTTTTGTACCAAGTTAAGTCTGCCTCTAAGAAAGGGCTTCAAGCGTGTGCCTCACCGTGGAGGCTGAGACATGGCTTTGCCTGAAACTGAAGCTTTTGTTTGTGTTTTGCTCTAGAATGGTAAAATTTGTGAGTCTAGGGCCACAGACTTTTTGTATGGAGCTAGGAGTAACTGGCCTTTCCTCTTGACTCCAGAATTAGAGTGGTGGCTCATCTGGCCATACCTCCGCCAGAGTGATTGGTTTTGTGAGGGACCTACTCAGGGGTCATAGTGTTGTCCGGTGGCAGGCATCCAAATTCCCTCCAAAGACAACAGGCTGCAAGGACAAATTGTGATACAGTCTCAGTCCTCACTGTCGTAACAGCGTGATGAGCCCCAATTTTCCTTCCTACCTGTTGCAGCACCCACATTTCATCCACACAGAAACTGGGCTTTCTGGGCGCCAGTGCCGAGACACCAAATTATCCTGACGTTTGAAGGGTGCTTCATGGAAAGCCCTAACAAGTTCCTGCAAATGTATTTGCTTGTGTAATGGTTGCACATGCTCCATCTTGTACCCCAGCCTCCTTTCCCCAGCCGGTAGCAAGCAGTGGGAACGCTGTAGTTTTAGAGCCTTTTAGGGTGCAGGTATAGGTTGCACCCTATATTTAAGGAAAAAATCTTGAGGGAAGACTCAAATCAAATGCAGCACCAGGTGTGCCAGTTTTTTACCTGAGGTGTTAGTGATGACTTGGATAGGACACCATGTGAAGCAAGCGGTGATAGAAGATGCACCTGGAAGATAAACCTTAGACAGAGAGAACCTGCGGAAGGAAAGCATTTCCTAATTAATGGCATTGGTTGATGTTTTATTAAAACAGGTGAGGAGACTTTCCGTTCTGCATGAACCCTGCCCTTGATGGGTCACCACTGGTCCATATTTATAGAGAACTGTTACTTTGCAGATAGCAGCTGGGCTGTGATTGCTCCAGCTGGCTGTTGCCTGCTGATAGTCCCCCTCTTGCCGCTGCGTAGCACTGTCTGTTGATTCGCAGGAGTGCTCTCTGGTCACAGACACAAGCAAGCACTCTCCTCAGCTCCCTACGTTACCTTTTCTCTTCTGCCTTTTGCCCCTTGAAGTTACCACTCCGCTATCATTTATTACTTTCTTTACATTATATTACTTTGCTGTTGTATTTATAATAAACCAAGGAAGGAAATTGGCAGTCACTTCAGTTAGCTGCTGTATAGACCTGCAGCCAAGAGACAGCCCTCGGCCCTTGTGTGTGGATGTCTGCTCAGGCCAAGCAGCAGTGAATAAATTACCACTCTTTTACTATCTGGGAAGAAGTCCGAAATGAAAAGTGTTGCAGGGAGAAACCAAAATCTTGTTAAACTGTCATTGCACTTAATCCTGTCCACAGCTAGCCTGAAAAGAACAGAGGGGACCTTCTGTTACTCAGCAAGCTGGTTTCCAAGCACTGGAGCAAACCTGCCTTTTTACGTGATATGGCACATTCCCTTTTGTGCTGTCATCACTATTAAATTCGAATACAGATAAAAGGGTTTAATTTCAGGAGCGGGAAAGCAAGTGTACTTCAGCCCTCTTAATCTCCGTGCAGTTCAGATTTCCCGGGACTTACACTGAGCGCGTATATCAGATAAAGCCACGCTAATTGTGTTCCTTCTTTTTCTGCCCCCCTCGCCCCATTTTCTTTCTGTTTATCTGGCACTGGATGTTTGGAAACTGCAGAACTCTGTTTGGAAACAAGATCAAGTCGGTGGCCAAGAAAGCATTCTCAGGGTTGGAGGCCCTGGAGCACCTGTGAGTAACCCACCATGCCTCAGAGTTTGAGAAGGGGGGTCTGCCAAAAGTAGCTGCTTGAGAGATCTGCTAGCAATTTAATAGTGTCTTTGTAAACTGAGAAGCCAGTCCATTTGTGGGGGCCACCTGCTTCCTTCTCATTATAAGTCCGCCTCAACTTTGGCCTTTTTTTGTGCCAGGAACAAAGTTATAGAACATATGGCAAATCTGCATGCTCTTAATTTTTTGATTTGTTCTTGGATAAATATCGCTTTGACTTGCACATTGCTTCTTTGCAAGCTGTTAGCAATGAAAATACGCTATTTCAGACGTAGCCCTCTCTCCTCCTCCTCCTCCCTTGCCCCAGCTTCCTCCTAAATCCAGACTCTGGCAGGGACACATGTTGCAAATGACTGCTTATGATGCAGGCACCGAACATCCCCATTCAGCACAACTGCCTTAGAGTGATTTGCAAGAAGTAAATTTTGGCTGCTGCTGTGTAATTTTTTTCCTGTGTTCCAAAGCTGATGACTCCAGCAGTGATTCATGAATAACTTCCTTTCTGAATTAAGACAAATTAAAGTATATGTGATTTTGCTCTAGATGTTTTACTGGCTGTTGATTGTATGAAGTGTTATGACCATTGAGAGCACACTGAAGGGTTCGGGCTGCCTGACTGTGGGGGTACCTTCCCAGATAAAGGTTCCCTTATTAATGCTCTACGGAGATTTTCCTCTGCAAACACTGCTCATCTGTCCTACACTTCACTACTTCACTTAGTAAACTTAAGCCCTAAATCTGACACTATCCTTTTTCAGAGGACAAGTGAATTTTTTAATTAGCAATGGTTGTGAAGGAAGCTTTTAAGAATACCTTCTTCTGGAAACATTGTGGTGTTTTTCGAACACAATAGTACCCTCACAAAGTCACTTTCAAATAACTTTTCAGATGCTGTTTAGCCCAAGTATTTGCTTTCTTGATGTTTGCTGAAGGTCTAGCCTGGGATATGACATTCCTGACTATCTTTGGTTATCTAGGGGGCGGAGGAATTTCTGAGCTGTGGATGATGGAGGTAGCCGAGACTGAGAAAGTGTAGTGGGAAGATGGGGTATGGACTAACTTAGTGATTTATTCATGTCATTTTTGTTGTTTGACTATTGTTCAGCAGTACTTACTCAATATTAAAATGTTTTGTGGAAAACCATTTCTGTGAGCTACAAGTGCCTATCACCATAACAAGGAGCTTCCAAATCACCTGCTACGTTGCTTAAATGTGGAGAGACCTTGTCACAGCCCTAGCGTCCCTTTTGATCATGTTGCCTTTGGTTGTGTTCCGCAGGAACCTTGGGGATAACGCCATCCGCTCAATTCAAGCAGACACTTTTGCTAAGATGAAGAGCCTGCAGCAGCTGTAAGTAATTGGACTGTACACACCGTTAAGGAGGCAGGGATTCTTCTTGCCCTGGACGTGTGAAGTAGCACGTTGTTTCCAGTGGGGTGTTATCCACGTTACCACTCATTTATTTCCTCCTTCCCTCCTGTCCTCCTCTGCAGGGTATTTTTACACATGAGTAGATGTCAAGGGAACATCTTGCATTTAATAGCGAGTGAAATTAGATCATCGGAACAGGTTCTTCCAGCAGGTTCGCATCTGCAATTATTCATCTCCGCTCAGGAAGTCCAGCCCTGGTCCTGTTGGCCACCTTTCCTTCTCACGCCGCCACTGATTTAATTCCCAGTGGCTCATCTGCTCCTTTGCTGTACCTGTGTGTAGGGTTCACACACAGTACCGACATTTCAGCGATAAGCACCGTTTGAACTGGATCCACTTGTCATCCAGCTTTCTGGTGTAAAAATACGGATGTGTTATCAGAGCTGCTGCTTGTGCTCCAGGCTGGGGCTCTGCACTGTTATCAGACACTGTTTCCAGTCTTGCCTGGTTTCCTTTTCTCCTCTTCTCCATAAATATTTAATCCACTGTCAGTGCATTGCTACACTCTGGAGTAGCGCAATGTCTGTGGAACGAGAAATCACGTATTTGGTATTTGGGCAGGTTCAGATTCTTCTTCCTGACGTTGGAAATGGGAATTGGATGGTTACTGTTAGCAATGCCTTTTAGGAGAAGTGACTGGGGAATGAAGAAGATAAACATGGTGTGCCCATTGTTTGTTTAACTACCTTGTCTTTTGCACTGGCTCATGAAACAAAACCAAGGCAAAAGATTGATCTTATTAGAGAAGAGCTTGTGGGATCTGAGATACTGTGAAGGAACCTTTATACCGTGGAGAAAGGTGGCTTTCAGACAGGGGACAAATACATGTCAAATGTGTTGTACTGAAGTCTTAAATACTAAGGGTGTGTCTGACCTGTCCCAGCTAGCCAGCAGTGTTTATGCCATCACAGGTATTGGGGTCTACACATCTTTCTAGGACAGCAAAGGGGACAGCTTTGGAAAATCAGATCCCTGTGTTCCATCATTCCCTGCCTCTCCAGTCCATTTCTTTCTTTTTCCCCTTTCCTGGCTAGTTTCAGACTTTAGGATTTCCTGGGGTTATCAGTTAGAAAAATGGGAGGAGATTCACATCTTCTTGCAACGTAGTGCTGCAGTTGGGATTCTGCTGTGCTCTTGATACCCTTGCCCAACTTGCAGTATTGCAGGACAGGACTTCTCTGTCGGGGCCATTTTCCCAGTCTCTGAGGCATCCTCATATTCCATTTGAAGCATCAGACCTGGTTTTGCGATGATCTTGGACCAAACCAGACCAAAGACTGAATTCCTGTTGGTGTAAATGTGCAGTTCTTCGCTGGCCTCAGAGCTATGCTGAGCCGCAGTTTGGCCCAGAACATTTAAAAAAAATAATCCTGAAGCTCCCCTTTTATTTGCACCTTTTTCACAGCTCTTTTCTTAATAGAAGTTGCTAAATTACTGTTAGAATGCTGAAAAATGTTTTTGTGTTTTACTTTCCAAACTAGCCACTGTTTTTATTGGGTTTACACAAATGTCTGGTCATTTCTCTTCCACCGCTTCTGTTAATCAGTAAACATCAGCTACACCTCTTACCCCCCGTGATATTGGTGAGCAGGCAGGGCCTCTCCACTTACTCCTCTGGTGTTAGCCACTGAGGGAATTAAAGATCTTATGATGGGAACTTGGCTTTCCCTCACTGTTCAGTAATTAAATCCTGAATTCAGCCCCCCCCGCCCCGGATGCTCAAACCACAGAGGCAGAGAAGAAGCTTTCGTGGTAATTAGATAGGAGAAATGGGAGCAGGACGGGCTGTACTCTTGACTGCGTGTCTCCTTTGTAGATGTGTACTCTGCTGCGTGTCTCCTTTGTAGATGATCTGCCTTGGTTTCCCTCACTTAAGCCAGGGATGGCATTGCTCATCTGCTCCTGGGGATCACTCTGGAAGTTGGTTAATAAGTATAAGTTGGGTTGCTCTATGTGGAGATGAAATGCTGTTTAAATATGTTATGTATTTAACATCATTAGTGCCTCGAGGACAACCCTGCAGTCCTTTTTTTTTTTTTCCCTACCACCCATGCTGGGAGGGAAGGAGGAATGTGACTAACATGAAAGGGCTGTGAGCCTTTCCAGCCTTCTCTCCATGCGGGACTCACAGCAGGCTCGTGTTGGTTTTGTTTCCCTGCAGCCACATAAACAGCGACAGCTTCCTCTGCGATTGCCAGCTGAAATGGTTGCCCCAGTGGTTAGTTGAGAAAGAGCTGCAATCCTTTGTGGTGGCCACCTGCGCCCATCCTGAGTCACTAAAAAGCAAGAGCATTTTTGCCATCCTGCCAGAAAGTTTTGTGTGTGGTAAGTCTTTGCCTGTGTGTTTTGAGGTTGTATGAAGAGTAGGACTCACTTGGGAAACATTTTCTTTGACTACTAACATGTTATTATGAGAGGGTTTCTGTTTTGTTTTGTTATTCAATGGGATCAAAGGAAGCTCAAGCCTGCATTTTAAAAATTTGTCATTGGCTACAATTTATTTCCCACCAAAACCACACAGCGCATTGCTTGCATCTAGTGTATTCCTTACGGGGCTCCCTGAGTATTAAATCAAAAGGGACTCATGCTTGTTCCAGTTCCAGATGGGGCTGCACAGAGATTTCCCCGGTCCTCTCGGTTTGTTACTACCAAGACTGCAGCTGTAATTTTTTTCACTCTGCAGTGTTCTGAGCGTCTTCTGTGGCTTTGTGTTCTCTGCTCACTTTTTTTCCCCTTCTGGAAACAACAAAGGGTTAAAGAAACAAAGCAGAGGAAAATCTATCCATCACAGCTCTTTTTTTGGGGCCATAAGGCATTGCAACATGAACCAACCAATGGATAACAGTTGCGTTACAATATTTTTTTTTTTTAATCCTACGGTTGTTTTTGCTTCTAAACAGCATCTACTGCTGTTCTCCCTCCCGAACATCACAGTTGACTCTGCACCTGAGCTGTGGTTGCAAAGCAGCTTTACTTAATACCCAGCACACACAAACAACTATTGCCTCTCTTGTCAAGAAAAGAAATGTAAATGATCAGAGGAGGCCAAAGGGGTGCTGCTCATGCATCTGGCTTTCGGGCAAAAGAAAGGCCCGGTTTGGTGAGGCAAACCCTGTGCAGTGGAGCAAACCAATGTGGATCCTGGGTGGAGCTGCACATGGCTGTTTGATGAAGGAAAAATGAGCTGTTGAAAAACACTGTTTAACTAAGTTGAACGCACAGCTTGCATTGAACACAGAGCAAAAGCTTTGCTCCAGCTGCTGTCCCATGTCCCTCTCGATCCCAGAGTGGTAGGGCTCTGCCTAGGTGGCCTCTGAGCGAGTCTGGGAGGCTTGCTGTGTTCGTCTGAAGAGGAGATCATGAAGGCTCCATCCCCACATCACAAAGCGAAGACAGCTTTGCTTCTCCGGTGCCTGCCAAGTCCTCCAGGCACTAGTACTCCTGGTTCCAGAGGCCTGGCTGTTTAATTAAACCTTAGTCAAATATTAAATTACACCATTTGTAGAAATCTAATAAATGAATCTGCTTGGAACCTTGCTAAAACCAACAATCTTCAGGGCAGAGAGAGTGTGCAAAGCTTTCCACCCCAGACGGGTGACAGGCAAATACAGCTGCTTCTGCTTTGACAGTGCGTGCTGCAGTCACCTTGCTCGGGAGCGTTTGTCCCTAGAGGTGGCATTTGCAGCCCTTTAAGTGTCTTCCTGCTCTCCCCTCCCACTTCATGCTAATGCAGGCCTGGAGGTGAAATTTTAAGTTCAGTATTGCTCTCTGTGCGTGGGTTGTACAAGGAAGGATATTTTCTTTAGGCCGTAGTATCTTTGTGAGGTTCAGCTGCACTGGTGAAGAGAGCTTAGGCGTCTTGTAGGTGTTTGAGGCCACTCAGCGACCACCTCAGTCCAGTGATTCCAGAAGGAACCAGAGGAAGGGGAGTCCTGGCTTAGGCCAGCCAGGCAGTGGGGTTGTGCGTGGCACATCCGCGTTGCAGAGCCAGTCTCGGTGGTGGAGTGCTTTGCCAGAGCAAGCTGCTTCTCTGCTGTAGACAACAGTGGATGTAAAAGCAGACGTGCAATAATGTCTTTCACTTAGGCGCTTCTCATTTCTCACTGCATCTCTTTGCTTGCTCCAATCTTCCCTCATAGTCCAGAACTAACTGTGCCTGCTGTTTTCTTGTAGATGATTTCCCCAAGCCGCAGATCATCATCCAGCCCGAGACAACAGTGGCTGTCCTTGGGAAGGACATCCGCTTCACTTGCTCGGCCGCCAGCAGTAGCAGCTCCCCCATGATGTTTGCGTGGAAGAAAGACAACGAGATGCTGCACAATGCTGAGATTGAGAACTTCGCCCACGTGCGGGCGAAGGACGGCGAGGTGATGGAGTACACCACCATTCTGCACCTCCGGCACGTCACCTTCGCTCACGAAGGGCGTTACCAGTGTATCATCACCAACCACTTCGGCTCTACCTACTCCAGCAAGGCCCGACTCACCGTTAATGGTGAGTAGGAAGCTGCTTTCTCGTTCCTCTCCTCAGCCCGAGCTGATACAATTCTCTGCGACCCGCTTTTGGCAGGCAGTTACTCTGGGGGTCCATTCCTGATGGTGAGGAGCTCTTAACCTCTTCACACCAGCTGCCTGTGTCTCAGGGGGATGCTGAGAAATGCCACGTGAGGAGCATGTGCCCGGCGTGTGATGGCTGCCATCCAGCCAGGCACTTCAGCACGATCTTAATGGCTTTAGCTGCCTCTGGGTAGCTGTTCCAGTAGAGTCTTTGCCCAACGAAATGAGCAAATTAAAACGAAAATGCAAAAGGATGCAAAGAAGAGGGACTGTAGTGCTTGAAAGTTCTCTGTAGGAGAGATGATGGGGTTTCTTTCCGGGTTAATCACAGAAGAAAACTAGCTTTGATCTCAGCTCTAATGATCTCAAGTGGGAGGTTTTGGGACACTGCAGACAGGTATGTGCTGTAGAAACACAGGGTTAGTCTCCAGCAGTTTAGATATATCCTGCAAAAGCAGTTTGCCACCCTCTTGCCTATGGGTAATTATCATATTAATCTCCTGCTAAAGGAGGAAGACAGAACTGCCCAGAAGATGGTGGTTTCCCGATGGAATTGCTCATCCCAATTTTTTTTTTGTTTTTTTTTTTTTTTTTGTTTGTTTGTTTGTTTGTGGTTTTTTTTTTGTTGTTGTTGTTTTGGGTTTTTTTGTTGTTTTTGTTTGGTTGGTTGTTTTTTTTTTCTTTATCAGTGTTGCCCTCGTTTATCAAAACTCCCCATAACATCACCAGCCGGACGGGGACAACGGTGCGGCTGGAGTGTGCAGCTGAAGGACACCCCACCCCACAGATTGCCTGGCAGAAGGACGGGGGCACGGATTTCCCGGCGGCCCGAGAGCGCCGCATGCACGTCATGCCCGACGACGATGTCTTCTTCATTACAGATGTGAAGATAGAAGACCAGGGTGCCTACAGCTGCACGGCACAGAACTCCGCGGGGTCTGTGCTTGCAAATGCCACCCTGACTGTACTGGGTAAGATGCGTTAGAGCCCCAAGAGACCAAGTGGTCTGGAGGCGGGAGCTGGAAGGGATTGCTGTTCAAGCTCTTCAGCGGTTGCAGATACAGAAAAGGGACAAAGAGGCAGTGCTCTGCATTAGTCTCGTTTCATTCTTCTACACTGTAGTTAACTAATGAAAAATACCCTGCTAATTAAGAGGAGGAGCCACTAAGTCACATTTCCTCCTGTGCCAAGGAAGTCCCACCAACTGGGAAAATTACTTCAAAAGGAAATTGCACTTCATCTCTTTTACCCTATGAAATAACTCATGAGTACAGCCATTGCCCCTTGTCCTCGGGGGTTTCTTTGTTGGGAAGTCGAACACCAACTGGCTACGGGAAGGCCTTGGTTGGGACTGTTAGATCTGTTGTGGTTTGGAGCTGCCATGCTCCTGGGCGCACGTGGCTGTGTATTTGTCTGCAGGGACATCAGTTACGTTCAATACTGTTAAAAGAAATCTGTTCGTACGTTGTCCCCAAGAATTAATTTCTGTGTTTATTCTCCTGCAGAGACACCATCTTTGATTCATCCGCTGGAAGACCACGTAGTGTCTGTCGGCGAGACTGTGGCTCTTCAGTGCAAAGCCACCGGGAGCCCGCCTCCCCGCATTACCTGGCTGAAAGGTGACCAGCCCCTGACGGTGACAGAAAGGCATCACTTCACCTCTGGCAACCAGCTGCTGATCGTTAGGAACGTTGTCTTGGAGGATGCCGGGAAATACACCTGCGAAATGTCCAACACCGTGGGGACAGAGCGCGCACACAGCCACGTGAGCATCTTGCAGTCTCTCGGCTGTAGGAAGGACCGTACCACGGTGGGGATCATCACCATTGCTGTGGTGTGTAGCATCGTGCTGACATCTCTGGTGTGGGTCTGCATCATCTACCAAACCAGGAAGAAGAGTGAAGAGTACAGCGTCACCAACACAGGTAGCTCGAGTGTCCTGCGGAGGCTTCTCTAACCCTTTGTGCTGTCAGATTTCCCACTGAGGCTGAATCGGCACGTCAGGCAGCCACACAATCACACCAGAAGAGCCGTTGGCTTCCCTCAGTGGTTCCCTTTGCTCACAAAGCTGGAACCAGCTTTCACTTGCTCTCGAAGCATGTTCAGAGCTGCATTTCTCCTCTTGGCTTGCTTTTCAGACAGGTCTTTTCCACTTGGCAGTAGTTTCAGCTGTTGCTTTGCTACTTTGATTTTTCATGACCATAAGTGATAACTCTTGAGACAGTCTGGATTATGTCCACGATGCTGGGAACCTGTCTGTCTTCTTGGGATTTTGTATTTTCAAAGTTTGTATTCAAAACTTGAAAAACTAGACTTTGAAGCTGGTATCCCTTTTTCCACATTGCCTGTTGTAGCCAGCTGAGGAGGGGTATCCCTCACTTTTTAAGGGAGGAAGGAGTGCTTATTGTTTCCTCCAGATAGTTAAAGGGGATAATTTCGTGCTGAAATAAGTGTTGCAGTGAGATTAAACTCTCCTGCCCTCAATGTTCTGCAGCCTTTGAACAGAAGTATGGAAGAACCAGACTAAGACTTCCTATATTACTCTTAGCTTTAGATACACTACAACACAGGATTTTAAAGACCCAGGCTAGGATAGTCTTGGATACTGTGTGACCTGTGTGTCAGTAGGATTTTGCCCCTCACCCCTTTTTGCCTAGTCCTGAAAACCTAGGGCTTCTGGCCTAGCATAATTGAGTTTCACTTGGGTTTGTGTGACAAGGGAAACTGAAATTGCCTGATAAAAAAATGGAGAAAGCCTGGGGATAGATAAGGGGCTTAGACTTACTTGCCTGCTTAAGTGAATCGAAGACCCTGTTCTCCAGAAGTGTTTTACTTATGACTCTGGGAGACAGAGGACTTCGGTCAGATGAGGTACTGTGAATTTCAGGGGAAAAGGAAGGATTTAATTGTTCTGAAGAGTCAGTTCCACCTCCACCTACCTTGTACGGACCGTGCCAAACACTCCAAATGGCTTTATCAGCACTGTATCTCACAGCTTTCAGCTTTGAAAAATCAGGAGTGAGGCTTCTCGGGGGAATGGAGTATTTAAGCAGTTCAGTTTCCACTGCACCTACAGAAAATACCAGTTACAGATCTGGTCCCAAATCCCTCTTGAAAATGTGATTTTTACATGCCTTTGAAAACAGAAGCCTCTATATCTTAGTGTAGGAGCTGACATTTCTCTGCTCCCCTTGCTCTAGATGAGACTATTGTGCCTCCTGACGTGCCGAGCTACTTGTCCTCACAAGGGACTCTTTCTGACCGGCAGGAAGCGGTCGCCAGAGCAGATAACCAACAGCCTAACGGGCACATAGACAGCAACGGTGAGAACCTGTTTAATTATTTTTTCTGTAATGCTGTATCTGAACTTGATACGAGGAGGTAGAACTCACAGTACAAAGTACTTCTGTGCTTGTTATGAGTTATCTGAAAGATCTTCATAATGTAATTCTCTCGCCACTGCATTTATGCAGAACAAGGATCTGTCTTTCATTTCACAAAGCTATCCTCTCCCAGTAATAACTGTTCCTACAAGCAGGCTGCTTCAGAAACTGCTCAGTCAGGCCCTAAGGACTATTTTTTTGCTAATTTTGGATTAGGTTTTTGGCACCAGAGTTACCCATACTTAAGCTCTACTAGAAAATACATTAGCATGGCCTGTCCCTGCCTTCAGGCTTAGAAATTAAATGTTGGGATTTTACAGTATTTAAACACAGCACATTAGGAAGGAAAAGTTAAGCGTTTTGAACTAAGATTCTCCAGAGATTGTACAGCGTTTATTCTGTTAAACATTAGCTTAAAAATTATCTATTATCTCCAGTTTTATTGTTTTTTCCCTTTTGCAGCTTTTACAGTAGAAATAAGACTAACAAGTCATTTAACTGAGAGCAGATGGTTGTGGTCTTTAGCCAGATGGTTCGTTTGTTACAGGTATGTGTCAGACTGATGCTGGAAGGTGTCCAGATGTTGAAGCTCCCACTGCAGGCTGTAGACAGCCAAAGCTGTGTATCGGCTATAATAAAGACACTTGGAAAACTGAAGACATGGCTGATGGAATGCTTGTTCCAGATAAGACAGGTACAAAACCCATTAATCTGGAAAGGTATTTTGTGTTTGTACAGATCAGAAAGCCCTCCAAGTCAGACAGCATTAAGACAAGAAGTTGTTACCTTCAGAAAAAAAAAGGCCAGAATGATTCTCAGGTGTGAGCACAGCAAATGTACTTTCTCCTGCTTGCTTTGATCCTCTATCAAGCGTGGATAAGTTTGAATTCGAGGAACTGTCAGAAAGAGGCAGACTGAAACTCACCATCACCATTCCTTGCAGCTGGGTGATTGGTATTTTGATTTGAGCTATTCCTAAAATGTGAGAGCACTTTCAAACCGAAGGTGTTAAAATTTTTCATGCTCTTTAAAAGGGCTGTCAACTTCAAAGCTCAGCTCTTTTTTTTATTTTCAAACGTAAAGCTTGTTTTGGGCACTGCACTTGCCTCTGCTCTTTGCTAATTTCCTGGGTCTTACAGTCCTGCTTTTCTGTTTCGAGGATGTGTTTTCTGTTCTCATGCTGTATTTTAACGTTCACAGAAAAATTGCCAGTGAAACAAATTTTCTTTCCAGGAGAAACTATAAAGTTTAATAATGGAAAGTTGTTGAGTGCACTAAGGAAATTAACTTTCAACATTTAGAAACTCCTTCCTACTTGCCGCTTTGAATTCTGCTCATCTGTTATTACCACTAACAGTAATAACACATCTTGAGATAACAATATGAGTTGACAGTGATCCCTGTAAAGCAGCAGCACAAAAATAAGAAAGGCAACCTGGTATTTTAAAGCAGGTACAGGAAAGTTCCACTTTTTATTTCTTCCTTGACTGGAAAGTCTGGAAAAGGAAATAAATGCCGTTTATTTTATTTAAACAAAAAACAAACAAACAAAAAAAAGTCGCAACTTACTTGAAGTGAAAAAACCCCAGCCAGCTAAACCTATTAATTGGAACTACCTCTAGTGACAGGTACAGAGTTCTGAAAAGCATGGGTGTTCAATAGTCCTGTATAAAACTAAGAAATATCCGTGTTATTTAGTGAGAGATTCCCCCAGCGCCGAGGGACAGATGAACTAAACAGAGCTGCCTTTTCCTTCCGCAAATTGTGTGCTTCAGTGCTGACAACTTCCAGCTGGTTAACCTGGGTTTGTTGCCGTTTTCCCTTCCTCCCTCCAAGGCTATGGCCTGCCAGTTGTGTGCACGGACTGCAGCGGCAGCACGGACAGCATGAACGTCCACATTTACCCCAAGGAGTTGGAGTACTACTCTGAGAGCCTTAAGACTGTGGATAATACCTACCCAAACGCCCTGAGCAGCAAGGAACGGAATAGGAAGCGGGGTGCAGGCACCAGCCTTCTTCATCCTCAGCCGTGCAACGGGATTGCCAGCAGCAAGAGGCTGGAAACAGACGGGACCCTCTACCCCAGCAACCACGACAGAATAAGACCTGTGAGCACAGCCAGCCCGCTGCTCGCAGACAAACAGGGTACGTGGTTCCTAGCGGACGTCTTTTTCTGCCCAAATGCAATATAACTCCGTCTGGGTTACCCCAGAGCCCTTGTTTTCCTCCCATCAGCATTTTTAACTGGCTGGAGGGCATGGATGGTAGTGGCAGGGTTTGGTGGGATGAAGAGCGCTGAGCAGCCACTAACCACCCTGGTTCTTTCGGTTTTTGCAGGCTCTTCGCAAGCAGTAGCAAAGCCTTCAGAGCTGAACAACCTTAATTTGGTGAGAGCTTCACCAGCAGGAGGGTCATTGAAACAACTGAATGTGCTTCCTGAAATTTCCCCAACACTACTGGATTTGCAGAGCGAAGCAGAAGTGAAACAGGCTCTCCTGGCCAACGGCTGCGCGCCCAAGCCGTGCGACCCCCTTCATCAGCTGAAGCCACCGAACAGATCGCTGGACTGAGAGGACAGACTGCCATGTGCAAATTAACAAACACGCTATTATTTTTTTGTTTTTTTGTTTTTTTTTGGTTTTTTTTTGCACAGAGTATATAGGCTACTTACTTCTACCTCAAATCTTGAACTGATGACCTGTCAAAGGCAAACAACTGAGGTATGAGAAACAAGCTTGTATGGGGAACAAACTCCTGTTCGAGCGTCATCTGTTTGTACATAGTTTAAAACTTCCCTGAGAAGTATGAAGCGTTCAAAAGTTGACTTGCATATGAAGCACATAAATGCAAGGGATTATTGTGTAAAGAGAAAAGTATTTGATACAATTGTACATAAGAGTTTTCATATATAAATATATATATATAAAATATATATATATATATATCTTTTACAGAGGCTATTTTAATCTTTAGTGCATGGAAAACTGAGTGAAATTTTACAATTTTGGCAATATTGTTTTCAGTATCAGGTTGCTGTTAAACTCTGTGAGAGAAATAATTCTGGTGCCTTAAATACATAAGCAGAACTTTAAAAAGCCAGACTGTTCCAAAGGGATTGTCCTCTTTTCAATGGAAGTTCCTTTAAGTATCAATTGGGTTACTTAGCACAAATTTCCTTCCCCTTTGAAATTTATTGCACTTAACACATTTAAACAGAGATATTCAACTGTTTCAGATGAAGTTTATAGGGAATAACCCATGCAGTGAGAAATTACATAGCAACCTGATTTTTTTCCTGTTGGTGGAAGAACTTAAATTCCACTGCCTTTCAAAACCGCGTAGAAATTAGTATTTGAACTGTGACTGTGTGATACGTTAAGAGCGGACCACACAAGAGGCACTGGCTAATTCAGCAACAGTGCAGAGCCCCAAACCAACCAGCCAGAAAGGCTGTGGTGATCAGTGAGCAGTCATTACCAAAATCCCTAACCCGGGCAGTAAATGCGGGGTGGTTTATTGCACCGTTCAAAACCAGCCCAGCAGCAGGCGTTACCCGCCCCCGGGGGCTACAGAGCCAAGAGCAGACACGTCCCCTCTGCGCTGGATGCGGCTTCACCTCTGCGTAAGGTGCGTATAAAGACACACAGCCTAGCCCTGTGTAGAAGGAATAACCCCTGCCAGTATAATGCATTTTCACACCCCCCAAAAAAACCCCACATCTGTTGTGGAGCGGGGTTTGAAACCATAGAGCTGTTTGTTTTGACAACAAAACTAAAATCGCACTCCTAAGCTGACAGCTGTACTGTTAATTCATCTGATACTTTTTTTTTTTTTTTTTTTGCTGCAACACAATTTTAATGCTTTCTTTTTGAACGTCATTACCCCCATCTGCAGCCAGACTCTTCATATTGAAAATATCTGCTTCAAATTAATTATGCTGCCTTGTGTAGTTGTTCAGAAATATACTCATTTAGAAGGGAAACTGTGTATTTATGGTTGAAAGTACTCTGTTCAAAGTGGAAATGCCCCAAGTATTTTTATGCGGTCTTTTAAATTCATCCATGAATGGGGGGGGGGGGGGGAAAAGAAATACCCACACATTGGTCAGACAGATCTTTGTCACTTCGAACTTCACTATGACGCTTTTTATTTATAGAAAGGCTGCTTTCTGTTGGTGTTGGTACCTGTGGATGGAGGACTCCCTTCCAGTTACTTGTAATTTGAGTTCTGCTAACATAAGGTTGCTAACTCTGGTGATGACTACTTCGGGGGAAGGTTTATTAGGGGGGTTTGTTACTTTTTTCCTTAGGAGCAACTCCAATGCCAGTTCCACTGAAGCCGAGTCTGGTGGGAATGCCCCTTTGCTAGCACTGTGGCTCAAAACAAGCAGCAGAGATACGGGCAGAAACGTTTAATCTTCCGTGCTGGTACCTCACTTGGGGGGTTCGGGGAGCAGTTCTGTGCTGCCTGTGTGTTGTGTTAGCGACTGGCTCCTGCCCAGCCTGACCTTGAGGAGCCGCTGCTGCCCCTCAGGGAGGGACCTCGCTGCTGCCCCGCCAAACCTGAGGAAGAGAGGCATAATTCAGCCAGGTACCTGTCTGTATCAGTTCCTGACTATTGACACGTTTGCACTTTGAGACAGGTGGCTAATTATGTTGAGTGCCAAGTTGATTCTAAAGCAAAGGAAATGGATGTTAGAAAATTATAAACCGAGCGTAGCTTTCCCTTTACCGAAGGGAGAAGTCTGCTGCAGCCCCGACTCGCAAGGTGAAAACAGTGGAACCGGGGACACGACCCGGGGAAGAGGGGAATGATTTAATTGACTCATTTTGCTGGCGGAAAGTCATCACCATTGCAGATACAAAGCATATTTGCCACATTAACATTTGAAAATAATGTTTCTGAATAAAGTTAACTGCCTAATGTTATGACTTCCACTAAATATGTGAATTTGCTGCTTCTAAGAGGCAATGTGAAAGAGGAAGTATTACTTTTGTGTACAAAGTTATTTATTTATTAGAAAATTTGGTACAATGTTGTACATTGAAAAACATGTAAGATATTGAAGTGTCTAACAAATGGCATTGAAGTGTCTTTAATAAAGGTTCATTTATAATATTACAGCTGTTTTGTTGAGAGTGAGCTTTTGGGAGTTTCAGTTCAAAATTAAATAAAATTCTAACCCATTCCTATACTTTTTTCTGTCTTTCTCTGACAAAACCACAGATGAACTGCCAAAATACCCACATGTGAAATGAGACCCCCAACTTCAACACGAGATCCTGTAGATCAGCGTGAGACCCTGGCAGCCTGACTTGCGGATGGGCTGGAATGTGGGGGCTCTATTGAAAGATACAATAAAGAACTCATAACAAACACATTTCTTATACATCAACTTGCTCAAGTACCTGGCAAGTACCCTTACCTTGGCACTGGAAACAGGACAGAGGGGGGGTGTCAGTACATAAGAAAAATGGGGCCAGGATAGCACCAGGCTCAGCTGCAGCTGTGAGCACCTCTGGCTTTCCCAAACCCCACCCTGTATGGAAATTTCAGAGGCAGCTTTGGAGATAAGCTTGAATTCTTGCTTTAACTAAAAAAAAATCTCAATTCAGCTTCTGTCTATTTAAAAAAAAAAAAAGAAAAGTATTTCAAAGTATTTCCTCCTCCAAATTATAACTTTGGGTATCAAGCAGATTTTCTGAGACTACACTGATAAGTCCCTTAACACATTAACAACATTTTTTTAAAGGGAGAAGAGCAAACCTTTAAGAAGCTGCTGCCTGGTCTGAGATTAAAGTGGCGTTATTCCACATTATCCCAGCAATGGGCTAAAATGAATTTTTCAAGTTTTGGTAAACTTGAAATAAAACATTTCCTAAAACTCAAGGCAAACAGGCACTAGGGGAAAACCAAACATGGTTTTAGGTCTTTGCTATAGTCCCAAAACTGACTGTCACGTTCAGTGGGATTAGACAAGTCAGGGTGTGCAGAACCCTCCGGGCTTGGGTGGTGCCACCCCCGGGTGACCCCGTCCTCCGGGAGGGGAGGGGAAGGGAAGGGGAAGCGTTTGGGGTCCATCTCTCCCCCTGCCATTAGATTGGCTAAAACAATTTGCCTGGTTGGTTGGGTTTTTGGTTTTGTTTTTTTTTTTTTTTTTTAAATAAAAAGCAGTGATGACAAAAACTGATTATGCAAATATTAAGTAAAAACAACAAAAATCCAGCATTTGGACCCAAAGACTAGGAGGCGTGATTATTTTCAGCTCAAGTAATTAAATGCACCAACTGTAGTGCTAACCCGCTCGTGGTGCTTAAAGAGCTTTAACAGAAAACGTAACTTCACTTTTAATACAGAGTAATAAATCTCCCCACCCCAAATGCCCCTAAAATTGGTTCTGCTATATATAAACTTAATAAAAGAGACAACCTTAAAAGTGGCAGGAAGCACCGCTACACCGTGCCATGGAAATGGGTAGAATTAACCAGCCAATATGGGACTTGGCTGAAATCTCCCCTTTTAATTGAAGATTATTTTTAAGAATTATGTCCTTTGTTCCGTATGTTTTACTTGTTTGCCAATTATTTTCTAAGTTTTGGCCTCAAAAAAAGTCCTATTACTATGTCGTGGGATGACAGAGTCATAAAACATCCAGCCTTAGTAAGCCTGGCCCGTGTTTGCGCCCCAGCAGCAGCCCGGGCTCAGGGTGGGGGCTCAGGCTTCGCACGTGCCCCCCTGCCCCGCTCACGCACTAACCTGGCTCGGCGTCTGTCCTTCCTCCCCCCTACGTCTTCCTCCTGGGGAGAACCACCGCCAAGTTACAGTCCAGCACCCGGGGATGACCCTTACCTGGGGCGGCAGCGCTGCGAGGCCTGGCACAGCTCAGCCCACCCCGCCCAGCCCCGGCACCCCCCGCCTCACCCCTGCGCCCGAGGAGCCCCCCGAGCAGAGGGGCCGAGCCCAGGGCCAGCGTGTGACCCGCTGCCTGAGCCAGCCCCTCTGAGGAGGGGGCTTTGCCCCCCCACACAAACACCCCTCCACCTCTAAACACCATTTCAAGCACCACTTCACCACTTGTTGGGGTAAACTTGGGGCCCTCACCCCAGACTCAGGTGATAATTTTGAGTAATTTCAGGGAGACCTCTTCACAGAGCTCGTCCCAGCACCATTTTGGCTGCTACACCTCCCGTCTCCTACCACGTAAGCAACAGCAGAGGTTTGCTCCTGAGGGGACCCGCTGTACACCTGCAGGAGAACTTGCGCCTTCCCCCTGCCTTGCCTTCCCGGGCTTCAGCATTTCCAACCTCCTGCTCCTTCAGCTGCTGAGGGAGGAAGACCAAAAGAAGGCCGAGCTGCATGTCTTTGCACAAGCACAGCTGCAAAATAATACAAGCCCGTGCTTTTAGTGGAGAAATGTGAGTCTAATTAATAAAGCTGCACTGGCTACCACACAGGAATGCTTGCTGAGCACCTGTAGGTATAAACAGGAATATAAACTTCCACAAATACGGCTCAAATCAGAAACAAATGGATTATTGTCTTTTACAGAGAGCTCTCCCAACCTGGAATACGTTCAGTGCTGTTGAAGAGCAGCAGGCTGTAACTCTATCAGCCCCCTCCCCGATCAGTAAAACCCTCCCCGCGTCACGAGGCAGGTGCCACTGAATTATGAAAACTCGCTTTATTTCAGCCTCCCCGCTCAGCCCACGATCTGGAGGTTTGCAAAACATTTCCCCTGCGGGAGTTCTAGTAACGCCTTCCTCAGCCACTGTAATTAGCTGTTTACCCCCCCAAACGTTACTTTTTTGGCACGGCTCTCACAATGACCTCACTCGCTTCCCATGCAGGAAAAATGTCATCTTTGGGAAATTGGATTATTGGGGGATTTACTTTTCTTGAGCAGTGAAAGTGGCTCCCAGCCTGCCCAACAGCTGCTGGGAGGGCGCGGCAGGAGGAAGGCTGCGCTTGCGGGCGGACTCCTCCTCCAACTCGGTGGCTTCTCCAGCTCCTCGGTGGCCAGCGGCCGGCCGGGCCGGGCCGGGCCAGAGCAGCAGCTGGCGAGTCTTCTCGTACGTCCCCAGGAAGATGAAGCCTCCCAGGCTGATGGCCGCCATCCGTGGGACAACACCTGCGAACAAGCTGAAGGCGAAGGAAAGGCGGTTTCAGAGGATGAGCACGGCTGGCTGCAGGGGCTTCGGAAGACCAAGCCAAGGAAAATTCTCTCTTGCTGTTTTCTTAAATCCCCCCCACACTGCTCACTGAAGGAGCCTGTCTGGACTTCCCTAACAGAGCACTCCCGAGCCTTGTCATTTCTAACCCCTCAGGTGCAGAAGCAAAGCTGCAGGAGGCGATGGGCCGTGCTGTGGAAAGAGGAGCTCAGACACATCCCCACGAAGGGCTGCAGACAGATGGGAAGCGTCCCATCCTCCGCCAGCCCCACCCCAGGCATGGCTGAGGGACCCCCCCCTCTCTCTGCCAGGAGCTGCCCCCACCACAGAGCCAGCCCTGCTCGCCGCAGCAGCTCATTCCCAGTAACAGGGGCAGCGGGGAGGGAGGAGGAACGGCTGCGCGTTCAGCCACCGCGATTTTTAGGGGCCTGATCCTAATAGTTCTATGAAAGTTAACAGGAAACTCGTGCAAAGCCAACTGCTCGACACATCTAAGCTCATAGTTGGTTTAACAACTTCAGGATAGGCCAGTGTATCCTCCCAGAGGATTACAGGCTTCCTTTGCTGCACGCAAGGATTAAACATTAGGCTTGAATCTGTCTGGCATCCCCCCGCTGATCCATCGCCTGCACGGCGGGAGCCCTTCGCAGCGCAATCTGCCTGAGCTCCGCGGGGACGCTGTCCTCGGCTTTTTCCAAACGCTGCATGGCCCCTGCTAGGAGTGTGTCTGCACTGGGACAAGGTGTAAATCCCGGTGAGACGCGGCTGTGCAGGAGATGCACGCACGCCCAGGGCTGCTCAGGAGCTCCCCGCTCCCTGCCCGGCTACTCACGCTGCGCTGGGGAAACCTCTGGCTGCAATAACTCTGGTTTTCGGTGTAATGAGCTTTGCTAAGGAGCCTGGAGCACACAGGCAGATGGAAACATTTTATGGCTTTACTAGACAGCAATTGGGTCTATTACCATAATGACAGCTTTAAAACAGAGTAATTTGTACGAGGCATGTATGGACAGAGCGCTGATAGGGTAAACCCTATGGTGCAGCATCGCTCTCGACATGCGCAGCATCCTTCTCCTGCCGAATTAGGCAGCCCTCATTTCAGGAGCAGCAGCAGACATTCGTTTACAGAACAGCCCACTCGAGACACAGCTATTAGACAGGGGCAGATAACTTAGTTACAGCAGAAGCTGCATCCCTGGCAACCTCCATTACTAACCATCACTTCCAAGAATCCTGGCCCTGCTCCCCGCAGTTTCCCTTTCCCACCTGTGCCCGCTCTGATCCACAGTTCCCCTGTGGGCTCCCTTCTGCAGGAGGGCAGAGCTGAGTGGCTCTGGGGCTGCCCTGAATCCGGAGAGCTGAGCTCTGCTGCAGGCTTGATCCAAACTGGGCCACACCTGCCCTCATCAGCAGATGAGATAAAATGGTTTTTTTTTTTTGTTTTTTTTTGTTTTTTTTTTTTCTGCTGGCCCCATCAGAAACCGTTCTGGTCTGCAGCTTATTTGTATTTGCTGTCTGTTTGCACAGATTTCACGCGGCACCTTGCCACTCCCTGCCTGGATTTTCCCTGTTGCTTAAGCAAAATTCCCAGTTACTGGTCAGACCCAGCACCAAGGGCTGGAGGGCTTCACCCCCACCTTCATCCCCTTCACCAACCGCTGCAGTAAATACACAACGTGAGGGCGATTGGCGAAGACCAAGCACAGGCTTCCCGGTACCAACACACTGCGCTCTCCCCAGCTGTGTGAGGAACGGCTCGGCAGGAGTCACAAATCCAGGAATCACCTTTAAATCTCTGGGCAAAGTGCCTGGCTGCAGGTGTGAAACCTTCACCATGTGCCCTCCCCAATCGTGTGCATGCCCTCCGGGGTGCAGCTTTGTTTCAGGGTTCCCAGCCTGGCAGTACACCTAGTCCTATGTTCCCAGCAGCACAGGTGACTTTTTGAGCAACAACTCGGCAACCCAAAGCGAATTCTTTCTCAGTAGAGATTAACCAGGACCCCCTTTGGAAAAGGCACTGCAGGGCCTGGACACAGCACAGAGGGGCCAGCGCTGAAAAAGGCACTGTGTGCTCGGCCACAAAACCTCCATATTAAGCTCCGGACCAAAGCGTTGGCCATGCCAAGAAAAACCACTGCTCCTGTCTGACTGCAGCTTTGCACCGAGCTCACTCCTGTGGGCAGCTTGTGTTTTGCCAAGCAGAGAGCCCCGGGCACAGGGGCTGCTCCTGCCCCTCGCATCAGCGAGATCCAGCTCTGGAGAGCGGTGAGTGCCCGCCGTGCCACTTCCCTCCAACCGGGAAGATCATCCAAGGAATGGGACGCCTGGGGCAAACCAGCAGCTTCATCCCCAGCTACACGCAAGCTGGGACAAGCCATCTCACCAGATTTATCAGTCAAATAACCTTGGTCTTTCTCACCAATAAGTTGTGAAGTTTCATCCACGGCTTTCAAACACCACCACCTCCTTCTGTTAAAAGCAATCAGACAACATGCAAACCTGCCTTCATGCAAATGGCTCATCTACCCCGCTGGCAAGAGCGAAGAGGCGCATGGATCCACTCACCCCATCCCTGTCCTTCCTCTCGCCACAGGCCTGGCTCTCCCTGGACAGAAAGGGATGTGAAATTCCTTGGCGTGAAACAGAGGGATTTACTAGGTGCAGACCAGGAAGCTGAGCCCTGCTCTCTGGTTTTAATAAGGTGGCAATAAGCAGTGCGTCTTTCTGCCCTCAGAATTCCTCCTCTTCAAGTACAAGATTTATTAGAGGACCCATAAATCATTTCATGTTGCAACTGGCCAAAAAAGCCCGACATTTTTATTGTTTTTGATTAATAGATTTATAATTGGCAGCAGGCATGGCAGCCTCTGCGTTTATTTTTCCCAAGACTTTCTTCCTTTTCCTTGCAGCTGACGCAGCTTGGCCTTCCTTACATGTTACTTTTTCTCCAGATCGCTTATTGTTTTGATTTCAATTGAATTGTGTTCCCTTTGGTCCTAGTCCATGGGTACTATCTTTAGGCAGAGTTTAATTCTGGGTTGTTTAGAAAAGGGCACTGCTGAAACACCCTGAAAAGAACACAAACATACATTTTTATTTTCTGCTGTTGGCTGGGGGAAGGGGGGGAGGTTTCCCCAGCCAAATCCATGCCTCTTCACACCCTTCAGAGCTCAATTGCCACCAGCAGCAGACGTGGCCTCACCTCTCCCAGACCCTTTCAAAACACACCCTCGAGTCCACTAAGCCATGTAGGTCCCAAAACTCATCCACTGCCACATCACCTCATCACCTGAAAGAGCAAACCTGAGACAACCCATTTCTGAGCGCTGCCGGGAGGCACAGCTGGATGTCTTCCTGGAATCGGTGTTCAGGAACTTCCTGCAATTTGTTTTGAATTATTTCCCACATGTGTAGAAAGAGGATTGAACTTTTATTAGTTGGGCGAGCAGAGATCAGATGTTAAGAGAAAACTCTCCCACAAAGCTGCGATGTGCACGCTGCTTCAAGCAACAGTTTACAAATGTTAAAACAGCATCCTGAAAGTATTGGGCACATCAAATGGATTAAGAACCTATGGGAAATCACAGTGAAAAGCCCCAAGTAAAGCTTCCAAAAAAACCTCTGTTTCTTTTCCAGGCCAAGGGCAGGTGGGACACAAGCCCTACCAACGGAAGCACAGGCTGAACCTCATGGACTGGAGGAGTTGTTTAAGACATATATTCTTTGCAAGTGGCCAATAACTGGTATGAGTCACGCGCTCAAAGGCTGCAAGGCAGTGTAAATGAAGCAGGTATCTGTAAAAATCAGTAATAATTTATAAGCTTGTAACAACTCAAAATGTTCTACAAACACTGGCAGAGGACTTTTTGTTCACAACACCATTTCAACGTCAGAAGAACAATTCTCCGTCTCAGGACTGGGTAAAGTAAGGCAGTTAAGAGACTGGATTGACATCACCCCAGACTTCCACAGCCGGTCAGAAGAAAGCCCAGAACACTTCTGTGCTCTGGCTACAGCAAGAAAGCCGTTGGCGAGCAGCTCTGCAGCTGCTCAGACTTCCTCTGCACTTGAGCTTGTCTCAGAAAACTTGCATTTTTGCGACGCCTGCCTCACCAGGGAAATCCAAGCAGACATGTGCTCAGGCCCAGACCTGACGGGGGGCTCAGAAGACAAGTCAGGGAGCACACAGCTTCCCTCCTTCTGCTTCAGTTTGTCCCTACTGCTGGCACCACGCTGGCATCGCCTGCTCCCATCCCACTTTGCAGTAACAACAGCAAATAGAAAGGAAGATAAGACCTTGCTGGTGTTTTCAAATCAGTAGGAAATTGCCAGAAGGAAGAAAAGACTGTCCATAAGGGACACGTGGCTCCTATGCTGGCCTTCGCTGACATCTCAGGAGGGGTGACACACACCTCAAGATGAAACTGTGGTACTTACTCACTGCCACAAGATGTGCATGCCTGAAGTTTAAATGGATACAAAACACAAACGCACACATTCACAGCAAAGTCCATCGTGGGTTATTAACCTCAAAGCCACCCTCACCTCCAAAGCCTGGAGCTAAGCGTTGAGATTGTACCACAGATACACTCCCAATAATGCTCCTTTTCTGTGCTCTTCCCTGGGCATTGCTCCCAGCCAGTGCTAAGGCGAGGACACTAGACCTCCCTGGAGGGACATGTTCTTAGCTACCTGACCTGTGTATAGCAATCAAAAGTCTTTTCTATATGACAGTTTATAAATATAAGCAGATCAACCCGTCCTCTCCCACCCTCTGACACACACAGAGATACAACACCTGAGATGTAGCACGTCCTTACCCCGACAGGCCTTGTGTCCTCCAGATGCCACCAAGGGCAGCCAGAACATTCCCACTAGCGTTGCTGGAGCCAGCCTGCACCACAGAAAAAGAGAGATTAGAAACTGTTGGCAGAGAGGTTTCGTTATTAACAGGGCTCCCTGTTCCTGATTAGTGCTATACTACAGGAATTACAGACACCCTAATGATCTCCTTACCGCAGGAGGCAAAAGCTCTTTGTCTCCAGGATTGAGGCAAAGGGAAACTGAGGCACAGAAGAACAAAATGATCACTCCAAGATCACAGAGCTGATTAGTTCAGAACTGGGTATCCAGTCCTTTCTGCATTACACTCAGCTCTACGTCCAGTAACTGACAGTGGAGTAAGATGTTAATAAAAACACACTCCCAAAGCACCAACAAGTGACTTTGCTGCTCAGTTCAAGAGGACAGCAGCCTAGAGATTTACTTAAAAAAACCCCACAACATGAGTAGTGTACTGCATGTGAAAATTGCCTTGTGTGCAAAACAGAGGGCAAACATCAGGACTACAGACAATTAAATTACATGTGTGATCTAGTTAGTGTGAGATGACTAATATGAAGATGCTGTTTGAATGCTCTCTCAACACTCCAAAGCACCATCATTCCTTGCCAACGCTGACCTGGTTGCTCAGGACAGCAGCAGACATAAATGGAGCCCAGTTCTTACAGTTTTATCACCCGCACTATCCTAAGGCAAAGAAGCTGCAGCAGGTACAATACCCAGCAACGAGAGATACACAACATAGCAACACGGTGAGCACAGATGTGCATGACTCAGCTGGGGAGGTGCATGTCATCAACAAAAAACACCCCCATACTGAGGGACATGAGCAATAGGGTAAAAACCATCCACAGAAACTACAGGATGCCTGACCTTTGCCAACACAACAGCTCTTCTCAGGGCAGGGAAAGGCTTTAGGGATATCCACCTGCTGAGGGCTTTTAGCTATGTGGCTGCTTAACTCTGCTCTGGGTCAGTGAGATGATGATGGAAACACTAGACTTACTAGTAACTTAACTACCTACTAAACTTACTGATCTTGCAAGCGATCTTCCTTCTGCCCTGGTTGGCAGATGTAAGCCATCACAATCCCTATAGCTTAAATTTTGAGAACAGAGAATCCAGAGCCAAGCCCTCCTCAGAAAACACACACATTCAAGCCCAACAATTATCAAAACAAGAGAGGAATAAATCCCTGATGGGCAGTTTAGCTTCAAGTGTCTGACTCTATGACCACTCAATCTGAGTGGATGGAGAGCAGCCCTGCAGAGAGGGACTGGGGGGTATTAGTGGATGGAAAACTGCCTGTGAGCCAGCACTGTGCGCTCACAGCCCAGAAACCACCCGTGTCTTGGTCTGTATCCAGAGCAGGGGGGGCAGCAGGGCCAGGGAGGGGATTCTCCCCCTCTGCTCCGCTCTGGGGAGACCCCCCTGCAGTGCTGGGGCCAGCTCGGGGGCCCCCAACATGAGAAGGACACGGAGCTGCTCGAGCGGGGCCAGAGGAGGCCACGGAGATGCTGGGGGGGCTGGAGCAGCTCCCCTGGGGGGCCGGGCTGAGAGAGTTGGGGGGGTTCAGCCTGGAGAAGAGAAGGGTCCGGGGAGACCCTGAGAGCGGCCTCCCAGGGCTTAAAGGGGGGGCAGGGAAGGGGGGGAGGGACCCTTGATCAGGGGGTGGGGGTAGGACAAGGGGTAACAGTTATAAACTGAGAGAGGATGGATTTAGGTTGGATTTAAGGCAGAAATTGTTCCCTGTGCAGGTGGTGAGATGCTGGCCCAGGGTGCCCAGAGCAGCTGTGGCTGCCCCCTCCCTGGAAGGGTTCAAGGCCAGGTTGGACGGGGCTGGGAGCCCCCTGGGCTGGGGGAAGGGGGCCCTGCCCGGGGCAGGGGGGTTGGGACTAAGTGATAATTTAAGGTCCCTTCCAACCCAAACCATTCTATGATTCTGTGATTTTCTCCTAAAGACGCTGCATGAGACACTGCAAGTCTGGCACAAGCACACACCCTTCTCAAACAGCTCCTTTGGGAAGGGACCAGAAGAGCAATTCAAGGAAAGGAAGAAAACAATTTCATTAGTTCTGCATGCACTACCTGTTCACATTTAACCCTGCCTTCAAGGACAAGAGCAGAAATCATTATTAATAGGTGCTGGATTTCATTCTGCAGTGACCATAAACTCTGGAACTACCCAAGCCATTCACCTGCACATCTGCTGGCCTCCTTCACTCTTACCTTTGCCAACATAATTCTCGTCTTCGCTACATCGAGAGGTGTGGTGACTGCAGCTGCAAATCCACCTGAGCAAATTAAAATACCAAACACAAGTGAGACATTGCTGGGTGAATAGGAATGTCACACTGCCTATAATCCCCATGTGGTCAACACTGCTCTGTTATTCATGCCTACGGCATGCTTCCTCACATCAGAATTCAGGTACATTTGTTGAAGGTCTGTACACAGAGTGTTTCATTCCTGTGTGTTGACTTAAGGAAACAACTCTACACTCGTTAACTGCAAATCCAAACATCCTCATTGAGATTACTGTCCTTTTGTTTTGGACTCTGTACATATATGAACATATGAAGGTCGTAAGGATAATGGATTCCACTTCCAACACCTACAGACAAGTTTGAAAGGAAGAACCTGCTTAGTCCTTTGCAGAGATGGAAAAATAAGCTTGTCACTGTGTTCTGCCTTGAGAATTAAAGCCTGACCATTCAAGTGCTAGATAGAAAGAGAGGAAAGATGCTCTGCATCTGAAACACATGCTTCAGGGGCAAAGCTATCCACAAGATACAGACAGACTGGATCTGGACTTCAACTGTAAGACCTGGGACTCCGTTTCAAAGAAAAAAGACAAGTTGGTGTTTGGGATGGGGCTCATCTCCAACACGTGAATTCAGCTCCATTTTGGATAACAACAATGTGCAGCTGCCCAATGTTCTTTGGAAAATGTCAGAAGTCTGCTGCCACAAGTGCCGTCTTCTCCTCATGGGCATTTTTATTCTCTCTAATCGCTCCCAAAGTTCACCCTTAGAGCTCATTACTTTCACTGGGAGCAGGCAGCTCAGCTGTGGCTTTCCTCCTGAAAGCCAGAAATCTTCAGCTTATCCATCTGCATGTCTCACCCACAAACGTGTGTCCCTGCCTCCATATTTTAACCCTGTGGCTACAGTCTGGCCTCTTGTGCTACCTAGGGGCCAGCTTTGCTGCTTTTCCTCCCCGGTTCTTATTCCCTTTGCCTTATTTCCCCATCCTAACATTAACTCTAATCTCTCTCTCCCTCCTCTGTTCAAATTTCAAGCAAGTAGTTCATGATGGGGAAGAGCTAAAGTGAAGGAAACTTAAAATGCAGGAGCAGCCTGGCAGTAAGTGAAGAAAGGGGAAAGGAGAGGGGAAGAAAAGAGAGACAGACTTGTTCTGAAATCTTTCTTCTTCCTCCTGTTTTTTTCTCTGGAGCTTGTATAAATCCTGTATCTGCTATAGCAGGGAACAAAGTGACTCCAAAGACTGAAGCCTACACAGTACCCAGGGAATAAGTTAAAAATAATCTATTTTCTGTTCCAAGTTTTATGGAATGTAGAAAAATTGATCTGTCTTTTCTTGGGATGGGAGAGGGAAAAAGCATTTCTTCTAAAATCTGAAAAGTAATGAAAAAAATCCATCTTCCCCGCTGGCTCATGTTTTTACCTGCATCTTTCTCTCTCAACCACGTTAGCTTTAACATACTAAAACCCCGCTTTACGTCAGAAACGAGGCTGGGCCAGCTGGCACCCTATGTTGACTTCTTGCAGTTAATTAGGGAATGTCCCATGACAGTTCAGGAAATGCAGTAAGGCACATGTGCAGTCCCCTGGATCTCAAACAAGAATAGCAGGCAAGCGGAGTGAGCGAACAGCCCAAAACGCCTGGTTTAGGAGCAGCTTCTGCTCCTGTAGGATCAGCCCATCCAGTTCAGTCTGCCGGAAGCTTTCTAGCAGTGATACCTCACTAAAAAGCAGAAAAATGGGTTGCATTCAAGAAGCCAAAGCAGAAACTATGAGCAAATTAAACTAAATTCCAGCTCATTCTTGGACCTTCTTTAAGGTCAAAAATCTTTTTATTGTGAGCCAGTTTTTGAGTAAGTGACCCAAAGGCTTTGAGAGAATGGTCTGGATAGAAACTTTAGTACTCGTGTCAGTAATGTATTTTTAGAACAATAAAAATAATCTCCATGGAAAATAGTGGCTTTACAAGTTTGGATGTAGAAGCCGTTCCTTTGCCCACCAAGATAAAATTAAACAGTGAACCACATGGCTGTCAGGCCCTTATACAGCAAAAATATCTCAATGTTATTACTCAGCTATAGACCTGATGGTAACACTTTAGTTAGACTAACTTATTTCCCTCATCAGATCCTGGTAATTTTTTAATGCATTTCTTCCTAACAGTTTCTTATCGGCAGAAGCTTCAATCCTGGCTGTTAGAGTTATCAGAACAAACACAATTTATCCTGAAACAATGTTCCCAAGTTCTTATCTGAAAGATTTAATCAAGGCTGATTGGTTTTCATTTTTTCCCTAGCTAACATCTAGATCTTTTAGACTCTTTTGTTATTAACATTTCAGTGTTTCTTTTTCCAACACTGGGAAGTATTTGGTACAGATTTACCAATCAATTTAGAATGACAACAGTAACAATAAAATGCTTCATAAGCACAACAAGCAGCAGGATAGCGGCTAAATTAAATGCAAGTTTGAATATGCTTGACAAAAACACAAGATTAAAGTTAGCATTTGTTGGGAACTGCATTTTATCAAAGGCAGTAAGTCTGACAAAATTAATTTGCTCCAGCCTTAACCCTAAACGTCCAAGGTAATTTTAAAGTAACCTCTTCAACATTAATACACAGGTATACAGGAACAGGCTACAGCACTAGAGAGGTACTGCTCAGTCCCACCTATTCCACCTGAGTAAAGGAACTTAAAACATGACTGTTTCCAATCATCACGTGGATACAAGAGATACAGACTAGTATAGTCAGAACCTACTCATTCAAAATAGAAGGGCTGGGCACCGCACTATCTAATACACAGTAAAGAACCACAGATCTTTAAATCACTCCTTTGGTTTAGTCCTGCTGTCACTGAATTCTCCAAGAGCTGCCACATAAGGCTGGAGTCTGCTCAACTAGTCAGCAACCATGAAAAGCAGGTATCAAAGTATCAGGTGGGCAAAAAAAGGCCCAGACATATCCAGCCTTACACTCCTAATCATTCTGGCTTCTCTGCAGAGCTGACTGAGAAGGCGGCACCTTTGCGGGCAGTCTGCGCCCAGATAGACTCACCAAGTGACTCCTGGAGAAGGCTCCTTTTGCCCTTGACCTAGAAGGATCTGGTGATGGCTCGGGCTCAGCAAGTAGGCATAAAGATGGGGTTTCACATGGGAGAAGGCTCTTGGTTTGTTAATACTTCTGGCAGAGTGACAAACTCCTCTACTGGGAAAATAAAACTTCATGCAGTAGTGGAAAATTCATCACCTGTCTCCCAAGAAGTTACAAAGGACACTGTATATTCATTCACACTTCAGCTGAACAGCTGAACTTACCAAGCTCAGGGTGTTAAACAGAAAATCCCTCTGCTACTCACACTTTCCCAGTGACTACTTCTTGATGGAAGTGCTAGTGACAGACATCTGCAAAGAATAATTTACCTTTATTCGGCAATAAGAATAAAAAGTCTTTAAGACTTAAGATATTCTCTAGGTTCCTTCTGGCATTTCCTAAACTTTTTAGCTGCCATAAGCAAATAAAAATTGAGAAGCATCAGAACAGAGTGAAACACTTCACCTGAGAACAGTACATAACCCTAGGTCCCTTGCAGGAAAGTGGCTGCCTGCAGAATTCGCTGCTGCTGCTGCTATAGGAAAATGTTTCACAGGTTCTTTGACACACTCCTCAAATAAGACCCTATGAAGGGAGGAAGACAAGTAGTTCTTCAGTCCTCATATCTTTTTTTTCAGCACCATTTTAACTTCTCCTCACCCTTTCTAAAGGGTCCAGGGAACTCTTCTGGCCATCACAGGGGCTCCTCCCGATTCTGTGTTTCGGTCATCTAGCCAGACCCCTGTCACTCTCTCCTGTAACACCAGCCCAGTTCAGGAGGTCAAGCTTGTGTCAAAAGCTAAGAACTTGTGCTTGACTAATGTCCTTGTTTGAATTTGCTCACCTTAGGAAAAGAAAAAAAGTCCAGGCTGAGCTGTATTATTGCCTGTCTTCATTACTATTTTCTGTACTGACATGTGAAGGTTACTCAGGACTGATTCAGGATTGAATCCCAAATCCAGGCTGAAAAACTGAGTTACACAGGTCCAACACTGAACCTCACAGCATCCACTTACACTGAGTCATTTCCAAGTTCACAAATGCTCTTTTTCAGAACTCTTCAATCAACTCTTATTTTTATTTTATTGCTATTGTGTTAAACTTTTTTAAGAGGTCCTTTATCACTGTGAGAATACCACCTGCCAAAGGTAGAGCGAAGTGACCCAAGACCCTCTTCAGATTTCATCAGAAATACCGAGAGGCAAAGCACTGTTCCTCCAGCGATTTAACCAGTTGGGGGTTAGAGGCACGCTCCAAGCAGACACTGCAGAGAAATGTTGAGAACTACTCAAAAATTTATTCAGAGCTATAAAGAAGGCTTTTAGACAGTGTGTAATCTTGTCAGAGCCAATTAGATCAAAACACAAGTGATGGAAGTCTTCCCTGTTAACGCGAAAAAAGCTCTCATGTTTTATTATTCACTAGACTTGCACCTCCATTCTCGGTGAGTTTGTCACCACAGAGCATTTATTATTGATGTTGAGCCACACTTCTGCTTTTTACAGAAGGGAGAAAGAAGGCATCTTTAACGGAGGCAATTTTCAAATGCATTAAATGGACACTCAGGTTCTTTGACAAGCTGGAGATCACCTTGCTGCTCCAGGGCAGTACTTTGCTTTCCCAACAGCTAACACCTGATTGCAGGATTTCCTTGCTCTGGGGCCACTTCCATGGCAGACACGCCAAACCCACCCAGAAACATTTCTGGGAGAGCCTGCCCTGATACGGTGCAGCCAGGCAGCCTAAACCCAGAGAAGACTGGAGCATGGAATGCAACCACAATCCCGCCTGGCCTGCCCGCAGCATGGGGACACGCTCCCCTCCTCTGCCTCCAATCTGCGCCCAAATCCAGGCTGGTGTCCAAACAGCTCGGACATGAGGAAGGTTTGGTTCAAACACAACCTCAGGCTTAAAATATCATCTATCTCTACCCTTGGGTTTCTCCCCACAGGCTGCTCAGATATCACCTTCTCTCACTCTACGACCGCTCCAAACATCTCCTCTAGTTAAGACAACAGAGATGAGGATAAAGCTAGACAAGGCCTCCAGGGATTAAATTATTAACAGATGAGACAGAGAGGATTCCAAATCTCTGATATTTATGCTCATTTCTATTACATTTCTATAAAAAGCCCATGGATTGCATACATACATCTTACACTTGTGCTCAACAAGGAAGAGCCAGGACTCTCACAGCACTTTGGCTGAAATTGCTGCTATTTCACAGGCACTGGAGATGGAATTCAATATATTGTTGCTCTTTGTTCTGTCTTCACCAAATAATCAATTATGAGTTAGCTAGGAACTAACTATCACACAGACACACACATATATGTGTGTATCTGTGCCATAAAGGGAAGCCAAACAGCACTTCTCTTTCAGTTTATTTCAGCTTATTACCCTGCCCCTCAGGACCTCTAGTATATTTTTAGAAAGTATTGAATTCGAGCAAAAGACACAGGAGAAAAGCATGTCTGTGTGATCTCACCATCCCACTACTACCATGGTGGCATTTGAAAGCATCTCTGTGTTTAAAGGTTGTTTTTTGGATAATCTTCTCCTTTTAAGGTTTGTAACAATGATTTTAAATCACTTGGATGCACACATCCATCTTATTTTATTCACAGGGTACTGGTGACGTTCTGATTTTTTTGTTTTGGGATGGAAAGAAAGGGATAGCGAGTTTGGTCTGTTTTTTCTTCCCTTGTTTGAAGATATATGTAGGTAGTTAATAATTTTTAACCATGGAATCCATTCTTCAGCAACCAGGAAATTATTTTTCCACTGCCTCCATTCAGCAAGAAGGCTAAATACTTTCAGAATGGATGCGGTACCAGATTAGATCAATACCAGGCCTGCCTGTTACATGTCTGCAGAGGGAGGCAATAGAGACGGAAGGGGAAGGTTCTGATCCAAAAAGAGTTGAACCTCATGAGTTTTGAAGCAGGTCCTCAAAGGACACATGAGAAAGGAAGTTTAAAATACTGCTAGTGAAAAGGAAAGAATAGGGAAACAAAGAACAGAGAAGGAAAACTAGGCTGGAGGATGTGAAGCTGGAAGGATAACCCAGAGAATAATCATCACCGATTATAACATGATTACAAAATAGGAGCCCAGCTCTGTAAAGATATGTGCTTGGGGGACAGAGCCCATGAAGACAGGCTGAATTGTCCCGTCTACCAGCACCACGGACCTGGAAGTCTTTGTGCTGCTCCAGGAGCCGGTGTCTCCTCCAGCACAAAGCGTCAGGTCTTCCCAGAGTCTGCCAAGGGGCAGTGAAGCGTTCATGCACCACCGTGCCTCTGGAAGCTCCTTCCGCAGTATTTCTGCTAGAAAGCGAGCAGACACTACTGAACATCCATCAAATAGTAGCAAGTCCAAGCACAACAGGTCAGAATCAAGACATACAGAGAAAGAAGTGGAGGCACCGGGCTAGATTTCCAGTTGAGGCACCAAATTGGACTTCAGGAAATTACTCCGCAAGGCCTTGGGTAAATCAGATAACCTTTCCAGCTCTCTGAACGTGCCTGAACACAGTTTTTGTATCAATCTGACTGTAAAGAAATCAACAGAGCTAAATTAATGATCCCCTATCACACCTGCAGACATACAGATTGCATTTTAAAGCATTTTTAGTCTGATAGCTTGTTTTGTTCCAAAACAAAAATTAACTGCTTCAAATGCTCTGATTTTGTTTGCACTGATTTGATGAAGCCAGTGTAATATCCAACAGTAGACCAAATTTTAAACAGAATAAAACTCCCTTCCCATCACATAAACATAGAAAATACAGCTGGACAAGGTCACAAGAGATCATCTAAAATATGTTCTCTGCCCCAAAATGGAATCAATCCTACCTAACCCATTCCCTCACAGCTCCCATGCCTGACCAACTAAACTGTGTGCAGCTACAGCCATGCCACCTTCTATCAGTCATGCAGCTACAGCGCCCATCAAAATGAAGTCTCAGTCTCTGCTGGAATTCTGCTGCTATTAATACTTCAATTCCCCTAACAGAACTTTTTTTTTTTTTTTTTTTTTTAAATACATACGATGTAATGGTTCGGATTTTGTAAGTCATCAAAGAACAAGCTTTGCTTTTGATACTCTCTATTTCAAGAAATGCTGTAATTTCTCTTTAAACAGGATTTATTTTTTCCACATATTCTGTTACTGGTTTGGAATCTCAAAATGTATTTTAGCTCCTTGGGGAAAAGCTCTGGCTATCCATCTCTTAACTACTAATCTGTTTTTTCTATTAAGACAGTTGAGGCTCTCCTCCCTCAAACTTGTCAGCTATACTGATGAGTCATTAATTGATTTTTTTTTTCTTCCCCCCCCCTTTTTTTTTTTTTTTTTTTGGAAACAACTACAGTAGGCTAAACTCAAGCAAGAAGCCTACTGAAGAATTCAATTAACTTCTGGCTTGTTTGGTAATAAATAGTGCAGTATTGTATTCTGCCACTCTTTATTCCTGTTCTAGTGTCTGGAGATTGCCCAGATGTTTCATCCTCCTTTTTTTTCCTTTTTCTGCGGAAGGCTTTTGCCTCCAGGCTGTGCAGTGCTAGCCTCTGCTCTCCTGACTCTAGTTAATACATGGCTGTCAGAGCTGTCACATGAATGGTGAATCATGGCCTCTCACTGCAATCACTTCAACCCCTGGGGAAGTGCTCAGAGCAGACAGCTGCACAAACCCCCACCCAAGCAAAGTTTCTCCTGGATGAGGATTTTACAAATCAACTTTGAAATAATCGCAAAGCCTGAGTGACAGGCCCCTGGTTTTTAAATAACAGAAATTTGTCAAAAACAAATTGCTTGTCTTTCAAACAGACACCCTCTTTGAGTCCTCTTTTTTTTTTTTTCCTTCTCTTTCCTTTGGTGACTTTCCTATTTCCAAACAACAACTGGATCCGTTTTCTTCTAAACAAACTTGAATTACAAAGGAATGTTGTTCTGCTATACTTAATAGATTTGCACATTTTTCCCTTTCTTCTTTAGTCTTTCCCAGTATAACATATAATCCTTTGCACCTGCAAAAGCTCCACAGACTGCTGACTGCCAAGAATCCACCACGTGACCCTGCTTCCATGACCAGAGATCCTGTGTTTAAAGAGAAAGGAAAATAAAAAGTTATTAAATGTTTGAATCTATCTGATCCCCATGTGAGTTAACTCTGAGGATGGGAACTTAAGTGAAAAGCTATTTTTGTGGCATTTTTCAGTGATGTAATAAGTGATTTTTCCCAAGGAACTTGTGTACTTGAACGAGCAGATGGAGTGAGAAAGATGTCTGGAACTGAGAAGAGCTTGAAGCAAATTGCTTTCAGGGATCTCATATGTATGTATTTAAGCCTGTGGCCATGCAACTTTGCAAATATTTTGTGAATTTATTTTCTTTTTGGCAGATAAAAGAGTGCAAAGCAAAACACTGTGCAGGGGGGCAGCATGCAAGAACCAATATCAGTTCAGCCCAGATGTACCAAACACTCCAATTTAAAATGAACCGTCTCAGTCTCCACCACAGCGAGCTGGAAGTCCTGTTTGCTCCCCTACATTTCTTACACCAACCCTTCCCCTTGCACTCCCCCAAAAACCCCATCATTAAGAAATTACTCTTATCACTCCCATTATATCCCAAAGCAGGTGTGTCTGTTTTTCACTTGGAGACCTTAGGGACCACACACCCTTCTCCTCTCCACTGCTCCCACACACCATGCTCCAATCCATTAACTCACAGCATCATTTAAACATGCACATTTAAAAACACCAACAAGAACAGTGCCTTCTGAAAAACACCCATCAAAAATCACGTCAGCCAGTCTGATGAGTCTGATTGGTATCAGCAACAAAGGCCAACGTGTGCTGGGATGGTTTTTATCATGCCAGCTACACTCACTTTGTTCTCTCCTCCTCCACTCCGCTTCATCACCCCTTTCCCATCTCCTGAAATGCCTAACATTGGAACATCTCTGGAGGAGACGTTTCTGGTAATGTGAGGACCAGTGCTGAGCAAAAAGGGATGGGATCCATGGCCCTTCTGAGGCCTACCACAGAGAAATCAGTAATGTTATTTTATAGCCGTGGCACTATCTCATTTTTTTTTTAAAGCCATGTTACTTATATACTATAAAACTTTCTTAAAAGCAACCCGATAGCTGTGCTAGGCTGAGATACTGCTCTCAGGCTCCTGGTCCGCAATACAGCTGCTTTCCACTGGGGCACGAGAACTCATTTCCTTCATTTGCTGACTTTTCATTTAACACGCTGTCCTTATGACTTGCTTCTTCCAACTTGGCTGGCAGTTATATTTCAGTTGAATGTTTTAAAAATCAAACTGTTCAAGCAACAATGGCCAGCCACAATGTTGTTTGGTATCCTGCCATAGCTAAATAGCTGCAGCTCTGCTGTACGAAAGCACTAAAGGGATTTCAGTCTCTTTAATGCTAGCCATTATTTTCCTGGTGTTTTCAGTATGGGCTTCTATTCTTCTGTCACCCACATCAGAAACCGATTTTCATCTCATGAATAAATAAATAGGGATTCATAATTCTTCAAACCCATAAGATGCTTTTCTGGAATAACTTACACTCTCTGGACACACAGTTTTCTTGCAACTCAGTCCTGCTGGATGAAGGACACACGCTCTCAGCACCCCCTCAAGACAAAAGGCGCTACCTTCCAAAGCATCTAGGTATTGCCAAAGCATAAATCCCACCTTCAAAACCCATTTTCACAACACTTCAGGTGCTTAAGAAACCTCAAGTTGAAAGTCAGGGTTTAGAAATTTAACTGCTGGAGCCAATTGTTAAGAACAGAATTACCGTATTTTTTCATTAAACGTTCTCCAAATGTCTATACATCTACAACTAAGCCCAAGAACTTAGAACAGTTACTTCTGTCATGCAAAAAAGCATTATGGAAGATCTGCTGGAGGACTAAGAGGAAAACCAGCACATTAATACAGACATTCATGGCTTTGCCAGAAGCCCAGCCTATTCTCAGCTATGATGAGGTTTTATGTTAATGACATTGTCCGAAGAAGTAGGAAAAAGGTCATTCTTATTTATTGGCATGTAGCTTTGAAATCCAGTTTCTGGTAAAGCCTGGCTTCCCAGTACAGTTCTGCACAAAGAGCCTTTGCCAAGCAAGGCAAATGGTGATGAATTCCCATCTGTTATACCTGCAAATTGACAACAGGTATTTGCAACAGTCATGCAATACAGAAAATTGTTTAGAAGGGTGGAGCCAGGAACAGTTCAATTAAATTAGGGAAAAGGAGAATTGAGGCTGGAGAACAGGAAGAAAATTCCCCAACAGTGAGGTCTACTGAACAGCGGAGCCAGCCTCCCCAGGGAGGAGAGGAAAGCCCTCTCCTTTGAGTCATTTAAAAATAGACTGGAGAAGGCACTCAAGACTGTACTGTAGGGAATAATCCTGCGTTGGCAAGGGCAGGATGAGATGACTTCATGCATTTCTTTCCATCTCTGATTTCAGTGATTCACCCAGAGCTCCAAACCTGAACATGCAGAAGAGCGAGAGAGAAGCAGGGTGCGAGGATATCATCCTGGAGGAAGCCAAGAGGAACAAGTGTCACAGGGCCAAGAGGACCAGCAGGACTCTGGTCCAAATTCCTTCTAACCACACTTGCGCTACGGGCCAAGCTGACATGCTGAAGGTCACACATGTTTTCTCTCAAAGCCCACGGACACACTAATTGACAGGGCTTTGTGGTAAGCTGGGCTTGTAAGTTCTTCAAAAACACTTGCCTTTGTGCTGCACTGAGCACATTTTTAATACTAATAACATAGGGCAAAGCACAGAAGCTATTAAAGGTTTGTAGATGTCTCTAAAATCGGGACCTTGTTCCTGGAAAGAAATACAGGATTCATATGCATATCTCCCAAAAACACTGACTTTGGGTAGAATTGCTGGCTATCTGCAGTGATACAGTGCCTAGATCACGCTCTGCCATCCTGGATGCTGCAGAAATTCAGAAAACCCTCCACTCAGTGGGATAACAGTGAGAGCTCAGGTCACGCAGAAGCCGGGTGTCAGAGGCAGGCTCAGAGCCCCTGGGTCACAGCTCCCTGCTCAGGGCCTCCAGACGGGGCCAAAACACCCATGTAATGTCTAAAGAAGCCCAGCAACGACTCTGTTTTTTCTACACTTGCTCTTGCAATATGAAACATAAACAATACAACTGTAACAACTGGATCAGCCTGGTTTCCCCACCACCAAGTGGCTCCTACCTGCTTACACTGTGCTCCTCCTGCAGAAGGCTGCAGGAGATAACGAGACTTTTCCAGGGCAATAACCATTCCCACTAGTATTCACAGCCTAGGAAAGCAAAATGACAAGGAGCACATTACATGAAAGCGGGCCGCCATGCCAAGCCTGTGTCATGTGTATTCTATTAAGCTGAAGGCTGAATAGAAGACTTTGTTTTCCACTTCAAAGGACCCCATCCCAATCTCTCGCTCTTCCCTTATGAATAACAAATTGGAAATAAATCTTCTGGCTGAAGTGCATGGAAACTCATACAGTTGGGGCCCTCTGCAGCTTCCCAGCTCAATCACATGCTAATTTTTTTTGTAAACACTTTTATGTGATATATATGTAAATCTCGCTGTGCATTGCTGCACCATGTAAAGCAATACAGCGGGTGTGTCCTCAAGGGATGGGGCACAGTGGGAAGCCTGAATGCAGATTTTCAATTATTCACAGGGATAATGTTCACAGAGAAGGGTCAAGTTTTATATGTAGGCAGAGCCTTACTTTCCTTCCTAATGATCCCATTTCATACTGTCCCATAGGCCAGAGTTCTCTACTTCTCACCACAAACATTATTTAGCTCTTTTAATACTGAGGATACAAAGACACCCCATTTCGCTGGGCAGAAGGCACATTGGAAAAGTCACTATTAGAATATACCAGAGGCCTTTCAATCTAAAAAGCAAACAAGCAAAAAAAAAAAAGAAAATATTACTAGCATTTTTAAATGCAGGGGGGAAGTATATGGTGCCCACAAACGTGGGCTCCTCAGGTGTTGTGGACACCTGGCCTCCGGATGGCCAATAACCTTCGCGTAGTTCACACAACTCCTTAGCTGTGCGTGCCTGTCACCTCTGCCGTACGTTTGTGGTAAAAGTGTGGGGCAGAAATCATCTGTCAGCTTTGTGCTCCCAATGGAGTTGGGTCTCAGTGGCTTCAGGACACCTAAGCTATGGTGATCCTGGGAAAGTGCAGCACTTGCGTCACTCTCAAATCTGATGACCAGACCAACACGCCAAACGCTGCAGGAAGCATCACAGAGAATGAGACATCTCTGCCTTGGCCTTGCTATTCTTCAGGCACTGAGAGGCAAGCAGACCTCATGGAATACACTAAACTCGAGGCCTGCAGCTGAGTAAATATTACAGTTCACTCCAATGATAAGCATCTGTAGTATTTCTGCGTACCCCTCTGTTCAAGGCGGTGTTCAACTTCATGATAACAGAGGGGACAAAAATCTCTCGGAATTAATCACACAGATTTGTGTGCATATGCAGTCCTGTAGACTGAGGAAAGAACAGAAATTTTCACATTTGTCTTTGCTACTAGGTATTTTACTTGCAACGTGGCATTCTACATGGCTGATCCTTACAGATGCATGGCACATTAGCTACAGGAGAAGCAAAAAATTCATAAGCCGATTGCAGTCTCTATATGTAAAGTCAAACATAGAACATAGAGCCAAATGTCCTCCCCAGTGAATTTTTATGTGCATATGTGCAGCATATGTGCAAGTATATGTGTACATTATCTTGCAGGAAACATGCAAGCCCAAACATGGGAAAAATTCAGTGATCTAAGTTCACTGTTGATATAAACGCTGAGACTCCACTTGCACTAATGGAGTTGTGCTCACTTATGCCAGTACTGGATTTGGCCCTAGAATTAAACCCACCCAAATCCTAGATAAATTGAGAGAAATAGAACAAAAGTTGGCCTACAAGCAACAGCATATTTTTCATGTTAAAAGCATTTCATTCCCTTTTTCTCCCCATATAATACTGCATTGATGTCTGTGACCCATTTGGATGTAAATCAAAATGGATGTGCTAAAAGACTGGTTAAAGAAAAAGTCTTCGAAACAGTGTTCCCATGGCAAAACAGAATGCAATATGCCAACTACACGCAGTTTCCATGGCACAAAGGGCCATATATGCGTCTGGGAGGAAAACGCACTTCTGAAAAATCACTTGGACAGTTAGGACGATTTTCCTCAAGCATCTGCACTGCTACTACCTGCTAATAAATCTGCGCTTCATGCAGGATTATGTGAATAAATTACATGTAAGAATTACATGAGTCTTTTAAGGGTCTTCGGCAAGAAGCAAGTGTTCAAATCAAATGGTGAGCCCTTCACGTAGATTACTTCTATATTCTACCAATCGTCCCCAGATGTCATTGGCAAGCTCAGCAACTTCTAGAGAACTGCTTGTGGTCTAGGCAAGACCAAGAGCATCACAAGCTGGCTCTGTATCTACAGACTGCGTGAGTCTGTTTTACGTCTGCTGTTTTAAATGCCACATTGATGATCCAAGACCATCTGACTTTCTCAAACGTGTCTGCAGTACTGTAAGTAAAGATTGCATTTGTTTCTTTCTCTTTGGTGCAGATGGCATATAGCATTCCTTCGACTGCGCTTCAAGGCTGTGTGAATGACACTTATTGTGACACTAATAAAGCCAGGGCTGTTTGCTGAACAGCTGTTGGGTACATTGTTCTTTTGTGAGAAAAATGCAGCCGTTATGCTAATGGCATGCACACGCCGCATCGGCCACAAGTTACATCACGCCTTGAAATGCCGCCGTGGAAATCTGTTTTCCTGATACAGCACCTAAGCAAATGGCAGACACGTTAGCGTTATTTAACAATTAGGGCTTAATCCCTAAATCAGCCCGATCATTACTCAAAGAGGGAGCGAGGTATGGTAGAACACTTACTACACTGCCTGCAAGGAAATGGGTTTAAAGCTGGGCCTGGCTTTCATTTACTCTTGACTTATATGCAGCTGAGCACAGCAGAAAAGAAATACTAGACTGCCGCTCCAGGAAAAAAGGAAAGCTGTTACCTACCTATAGAGCAAGGAAAGAGCCATTTTAGGCCTGGTTTGGCTCCATTCCTCTATTATCTACTTACCATGTTAAACAGCAACAGATTTGATTGTAAATTTTAGGAGGGAAATAGCATGTGGTTTATTGTTTCAATGGTGGAGTTATAAACACGTATTACTGCTGAGAACCCCAGCTGCCTGGGTAGAAGCGTTCTGTAAACTTTTCATTCTTATTAACTTTAAAAATCAGGTGCAATGTGCTCTAACCAAGATTAGAGTCCTCACTCTCCCTGGAAACCCACGAAGCAGTCTTTGCACATCATGCTTCAAGGTATGTATCAAAGGCGTATCTGCACTGACAGCTACAAGCTAGGCTGAGCCCACCCTCAAACCAGGCCTGTTCACAGCCTATACCAGCCCCCAGAAGTTAAGCTCTCTGGAAGCGGGGACCAAGAAAACCAAGCAAACTAGTGCACGTGCCAACGCCTTCATGCAGATCTACGGTTCAGTCCACCAGCAGATTTCCCAAGCTCTGTTCCTCTCAACACAAGTTCCTTACGCCTGAGGTGACAGATGAACCTGGACAGAAGACAAGGGATCTAAGAAAGCCTAAACCCAATCCCAAACCTGCTCTCCATTGCGTGGGCAGAAATCAGTTTAGGAACAATATGGGGAACTTCTGTTCTGACCCAACCAATCTTGTGATAGTGCTCAGCCTCACAGAGGAATGGCTGGACTCTCCCCACTCTTTTTACTATGATGCCCTGCTTACTTCAGAGTGTGAAAATGGGCCTGTGTGTACTCTTCAAACCATTCTCTTCTCCTGAAGCCACCAGAGCAGTCCTCTGCTTGTTCAGCATCTTACAGCACTAGCACATGCCACCACAGTCATCACAAACTCCCACAAGAGAGACCTGCCTGTGTATCTCAGCTCCCTGTCTCTAGCTATTGCCTCTGAAGGTTCAACCAAGTACCTCTTTGCAAAACACCTCTGAGACTTACAGATTTGAGGAAAACATCTTATTGCTAAAGCCAGTGACTAAAACCCACATGGGCTTACTACAGCTGCAGAAAGTCTAGGAGCTTTAGGTTTTGCTCAGCACCAAGACAAAGAGAGAAATCCTGGCCCCAACGACTGCCAGAAGAGCTGTAACACCACCTTGAGCATGGTCAGTCCAAGATTTTTATCTTTCCTTGCAGGTCCTGGGCCAGTGGAGCAGCACAGTCTGTGCCAGTTCTCCCAGAGAGGCTGTGTGTGCAAGAGCAGGACTCGCTGGCACACAGTCTGCAGAGTGAAGTCAGCCTGACCCTGACAGTACACAGTCTTAGCAAACATCCAAACGTCTCATCTCAGAATCGGACTTGCCTAATGAAAAAGACAACAGATTCCCCAGAGAGTACAAACAAAAACAAACAAACAAACAAAACCTTTGTTTTTCATGCCTACTGAGACCTATGTCCTCCTGTCCCGCCTGTTCCTTCCCTCCTCACTGGCCTTTTCTCCAGACATACAATACATTTGGTCTATAAAGAGAGCATTCTCCACATACAGCTGCGTTGGAGTAACTCTCAGAGGCTCTGAAGCGCAGCCAACATGAAGAAATATAAAACCCAGGAGGACTGAGTCTTGTTTCACCTGAGACGGGTTTATCTTACACAGAGCTCTGTTCTCCAAGGGAGCTGATCATTTCCACTCAGCCATAAGAAAAAGGCATTTTTGACAAGATGTTTCTGGACTCAAACCTAACCAGAGGCTTTTTAAGGGTTTTTTAAACTCTGTTTTGTTGGAAAAAAATAAATGCCTTGTATTTCTGCAATATCCCCACAGCAGAAATTGAAGTTGACTTTTTTCTCAGGTCTAAAAGAGAAAAATTATGCATTAAAACGCAACATGAAACAAATGATAAATCATTTATGCGCTGTTGGTAGGTACTCAGATACGATGATTACAAGTGCTGAATAAAATGCCTGAACAGAATAGAAGATAACACAGTGGGGGTGAGCTCCACAGTGCTTTAGTCATCTGAGTGGAGACTACACCCCCCTGGCAGCAGGGTGAAAGCAAGAGAGCTGCGCTAGACTCCCTGTAACCCACAACAATTTCATGCTAAATTTGAAATTCCCACAATGAAGAACACGCATATACTATTTCCAAAGCAAGTTACAGAGGCACCTTGGAAATACCAGGACAGCATACAAGGCGACTATATCTTACAACGTTACTCCAAAACTTGAACTAATATGGAAGGCAGTGTGCTTGGCCGGCATTTGGGAAGCACACCACATCTGTGTTCGTGGCCTTTCTTTATGGCCAGCTGGCTTTGAGATAGAAGCACTAGCCTCACCTAAAAGAAGCTAAATCTGATCAAACTGGCACAGTGGTAATCAGCCATGGTGTTCCTCTGATGGCTGGTATAGCAGAGAGATTTGAAATGTCCCTTCTTTTCCTGAACTCCAAGAAGAATTCAAAAATTGTTTTAGCTGTAGGGCTTGGACTAAAAAGACAGAGAAATGCTACACTAACTCACCCTAGTAGAGAATTACAATGTCTGTTCTGAAATCTGATACAACACAGCACAGTTTCCTTCTCCCCTTTGTTTTGTATCAATAATCTGTGCCTAAAACAAAATATGGAAAAATGAAGAATTAGGAAGAGAAAGGACATGTGTATGCATTATACCAGTAGATACTACCTACATCTAAAAGAAAAAGAGGAGTGTTTTTTCTTTTATTAACATCGTCATAATTTCTTTACTGTTGTTTCTTGAGTCACTGTGAACTAAGAAAGGAGTCTATTGACTGTTTCTAAATTGTGTATTCACCTGAGCAGTAAGGCTTGTATTTGAAGCAGTATCTGTTTCTTGCTAATTACTGCAATGCCCCCTTTGCCAGCACCCATAGCATATGTAACCTTATAGTTCAGTAATCTGTACAATGCTCCTTCTTCTTCTTCTTAGTTTAGTGCATGATATGCAAGTTTACTCTCACATAGGACAGCTGGCCTACATTCACAGACAGAAGAAAACTGTGTGTGTAATCTATGTGGCTAAAGCCTGCTGGAAGCATAAAGAATAGCCTGAGCAGCTTGGAGCAAAGCAGATAGAGAAAATGGGATATAGAAACACCTGATTTGCTACCTATGACAAGCCTTTATTAGGGTTCTTTAAGCTTAACGCCCTGTTGCTGGCTGCAGCCAGTATATATGTGAAGGAAAAGGAAACTTTTCTTCTTCCATGTGCCTTGATAACTGTCCTTTACAGTGAGAAGATATTTTTCCTCATGTGTATGGAGATTAGCTTGTTCAGGGAATTTTAAGATTGAGTCTATCTTCCATCAGCTTACATAACTTTGTACTAAAGGTTTTTAAAACGACATTGCCACAGCACTTCTGTTCTCCTCTGTGAGATGATCCATGTACATCATACACAACTGCTCCCACATTTAGTTTCACAAGTAACCCCATTAATACAGTGCAGAATAGTCCCTCACACATTATCTCAATAATTCTGTGTTCATGCTTTGTGCCATTTCTCTTGTCCTTTGCACTCCTACCTCTTCTTAATTACTGTCTCTTCATGCTCCCTTCACGCACCCGTGACAAGCCCTAAACTGAATCCTACTCTTATTGATGCTACTGGCCACATCCAGCCTGTTGACGGGACCATAATGTTTTTTGTCCTTTGTTATATTGTCAGAGCAATTTTGTTTAAGAGCCTCATTCAGATAAACAAAATATATTCTGCTTTCACTGACTAGCTTTGATGTGACAAACCTTGAGCTCTCTTCATGTGCTGAGACAAAGTGACTGGAGCATGCAAGACTGATTTTTGTAGTTTTCTACTCTTGGTTCCACAGTCAGAAGAATATATTGAAAGAGGTTCATGGAACAAACTGATCTGGCTTTGTTTCTCTTCAGATCTGCATTGACCTCTTTAGATTAAACATGATGTCTCATCCTAAGTGACTCCTGTAGCTAGCTAAATTCAAACTGTCCTCTCTAAAGCCTGCAATCTAAACAGTACATTGTCACAGCCATGTGGACATTAGTTAAAACAACTTTACATTCTGAAAACAGCTACGCGATGTTGCTTCTTTTATGTGGTTTTGGCAAGAACACTGCACTTTTTCTCTTTAAGCTTTGCCACCTCTTGCTCCCAGACATTGCTGCTGCACTAACAATTAGCAGGTCAGACCAGTAACACTGCTGAAAAGTTTACAGAAAGATTCCTAGAGACTGGCAGGGAAACAGATTCCTAATAAGGCAGCCAAAGCTACCCTGCGCAATGGGATGATACCCAGACACCACATCAGGCCGAGTTCATGAAGTACCTACAGAATCCTCACAAAACAGCTCAGTTCTGTGAAAGCTCTTGATGTATTTCACACTCCTCCTGCCTGTGGAATCCCTTTTATATTTGTCTCCCTGAAGCCTCTAGAAGCAAACACTCACACTGTGGGCTTGTCCCCCCTGAACAACCCAAGCTACTGACACAGCGAGAGGACAAGCTATTGTCCCAACTCAGCATGCAAGGCCAAAGGACCACATAAGCCCATTTCCCTAAACAGAAGCAGCAAGGAAGATCATCACCAGTTCCCACTCTTCCAGTACCTCTGCCCAGTTTGGGTCTCAATGCCAGACTTGCTCACAAGGTCCAGCATCCTTTACAAGAAGAAAGTTACTCTCTCTCCAGCTCCTCTCTTATAAATATTATATTTCGCTACAATGCTTTTAACAATATGCAATAATTTTCTGTGCTTCCAATCCAGTATCTCAAAACACCCGAAAACCCCTTTCCTTCATCTTTTGCGGTGAGTTAAAGGAAAAACAGAGGGATGGAGAAATTACATGTCTTCAAATCCAACCCTGTGCTCAAAAATCTAGACCCTGGCTCTGTCCACCATAAACAAAGCAACCAGCTGGGGGAGGACAGCATATCATTCAGAAAGACTGCACTATTAAAACACCATCCATTAACACATTTTTTTAAATGACCTTTGACTAAAGTATATGCACCAATCAAAATAGCTTGTCAGTGATGCACTCGGAGTCTCTCCCTGTCTACAAAACCAGGCTGAATCAGTGTCCTCTGTACCATTTGCAATTTTCTGTTACCTTGAAGAGTGAAATGCTAAAAAAATCAAAATAAACAAACAAAAAAAAAATATCACACAACAGAAGACAGTTTCCACTCTTCTTTAATCAGTAAAAAAAAAAGCTAGAACAGAAGATAAGATTTCTGGTATGATGGGGAGTAAAATTTAGATTGCATGTCACACATCAGTGGTTAGATATTCCTTGCTGTTTTTCAGATATTCAGGCAAATGATCTTCACATGCACAGGTAGGCTGGTACATACTTACTGATTCTTAAACCATAACTGTGATGACCAAGTTAAATAAGTGTCCATGGAAAGCCTTTGCAAAATGTTTAACTTCTATTTCTATCACTAAAGAGGACTTACCTTTAAGGACTCCCAGAGTGGAAATTGTACCAGAGAGAAAGGAATCTGGAGAGGTGGGAAAAGAAAAAAACCCAACAACATGTTACAAAAGCAAATCAGGTTGGCATGTTCCTCAGCTTGCTAAATTAGGAACGGTTATTGTTCACTCGGTGAACTGCAGCTTATTACATTTACAAATCTTTACGGACGCTTTATGTACGCTGCTATTAAATGACTGGTTTCACTAAAATAGTTTTACTTTGTTTATCGCATTCCCTGTTGAGAGGTTAATGTATTGTTACCAGGGTGGCCTAGAAGAGCAATAAGCAGAATGATCTAGTGCAGGGACATTCTTGGTTTGACGCTCAGCCAAGAAAGCCATAAGGATGGTTCAGAAAACACGTCCCCAAGGCCAGGAACACAGCTTGGCAAAAAATCATCTTCAGCAATATACACTCTCACAAATACTGAGCTGAAAACAGTGGTGCTCCAACAAGGGCTTTGCAGTTGGGCATCAGCTGCAGAAACTTTCTTGACCATCTCCCAGTGATCTCACATTAACAAGCTCCCTTGAGAATTAAAAGCACGTTGTGAAGAGCTACCACAATCCAACTAAAACCCAAGGGTGGTTCTCTTCTCACCACCTACATTGAGAGGTTCTTCTGTCCAGCAGCTGCCTGTATCTCTACCAAGGCTCATTCCCACAGCCATGTGTCACCAGCAGTATCTGTGCATTTCCAGCTCCTTTACAAATTTTGCCCTGATAATCACCTCGTGACCAACTCTCTTAACACATGGGCAAAAAAGAAAACATACGTCTCCGCCAGCTCTGTAGGCTGTGCCGGGCTAATACGTGTAATAAGTCAGTTTTCACAGTGAACAGAATGATTCTTTGCAAAAAGAGACATCACTTTCAAAGGTTATGCCTTCCTTTATAGTTTCTTCCTCCTCCAATCTCTCCACTAAGTTATTCTGGCTCTTCCTCCTCCTTCACCACTCTGACAAGCCCTGTCCAATATCCACCTCTGGTACCAACCCTGCATTTGTTATCTCCAGCCTGAATACCCATCTCAAGACATCTCAGAGAAAAAGGTCCTTATGAAAATACTGTCCGGTGCTAAATTGCCCTAAAGCTGTATCTGCAGGTCTGCTTTGCCCCTTCCTAAATGCTTCTGCAGTTACCTCCTCTACTTTGACAGTCAGTCAGCCCCAGTTTCAAATCTTCTTCCAAGTGTTTATTTTCTTCCCCTACTCTTACCTTCCTTCCCCAAACACAATGTATGGTGGGTTAGTTTTCCCCCTTATTTAGGCTGATTTTGCAGTTTGTGCATCGTTTTATTAGTCTTAGAAAGCACTTATGCACCTTTTGCCATGAAAAGTAATAGACACTCAAAACAGGTCACACAACTAATACATAAATCTTTGTTCTCTGTAACATGAGTAATGTCAGGTTAAAAACATTCACTACAGAGATACAAACAGCTTATTAAATCCAAATTCAAGTTACACAAAGGAATCTGAAATGGTACATCCATTCAACATCACAAGAGTTAAAGAGTATTGTCTGCTTCACTGTGTTGCAGCTGATGATTAATAAATGAGTCTATTAAGTTAATCTGCCAGACAAAACTAAGCTTGACAGACACCTGCCACAGAAAATTTGTTATCTATTCAGGCAGGAAATGGCAGTGAGAAGAAATCAATGTCACTGCTGTACACTGAGCTGACAAACTGAAATCTCAGAGGAAGTTTGTCATCTTGAACAATGAGCAATATCCCTGGTGGCATCTCAGAGCCCCACAATAAAGGTCAGACATGGCTCTTATTTATCAGGGCCCTGAAACTCCAGTGTAGCAATTAAATTTCATTTTTAATACTGGGTGAAAAAGTCTAGCTATTTGACAGTAATGTGTGGTAATATATTTATGAGAAGATATATATCCACATGCTGCTGCATCATTGTTGAATTGGAGTTAAATGGCATCATTTCTTTGCAATGTAAAATGAAAAGCAACATAATTTCTATTATCTAGGCCAAAATATAGGGGGAAACAAAAAAAAAAAAAAAAAAGCAGCAAACAATACCCACTGCATTTGCTTCAAATTTGCTAAAAAAGAGAAAAGGAAACGCTTTGTATCCAGCTGCACACCAAACAAAACAAGCTTTCAAATATAGTCTCCAAGTTTTGCTTTTTTATGCTTGTGAATGAGTGGTAAAATTATGCAGCCGTTAATAAGACAACAAGGGAAGCTTTTGACATAAACCTCTTTTTATCTCCTAGCTAGGAGCATTTCAGTCAAAGAGGAAATTTGTTCACGACTGCTGTTTCATTTTTGGTGTTAGCGGTGTTTGCTTTCAGTGTCCTGCCCAGCAGGGACCAGAACTGGATGGGGATTATCGATTTCACTTTTCCCTGTGTGCCCCATGAGATGCTGAGATGCACAGGCTTCTAACCTGCCTGGGAAGATTTTGGATGCATGTCAGCGGGATCTGCAGAGCCACTGGGCTCCCTCCTCTCTAAGATGCCTGCAGGAGAAGGGCCTAAACATCTGTAAGTCATACTTTAATAGAGCTTGAAAACTTGCAAAAAAACAAACTAGGAAGCACCACCAACAAAACCAAGCAGAGCAGCACCTTTGCCTGCACTAAGAAGATCCTAATGAGATGTCTCCATTTCTTACAGTCATCCATTGGAGCCTGTTTGACAATATCCCGACTTAAAAACAAAACCCACACAAGCAATTTCATTGGCACAGGAATGAAAGGCAGTCTGGCTTCCTGAGGATTTGCATTTTTGTCATCAGATTCTCTGAAGTCAAATAATTTCCAAGCCAGGTTCGGCAATCTTCCCATGACAGGGACCTCCATCGTGTTTCCTCTCAACATCTCTTCCACAGTGCATGTTTAAAGTTCAGTTCCTGCTGCAAGTCTTCCCTCAATCCCCTTAATCACCTTTATTCTCCCCTCACACATGTATTTTCAAGAAACTTAGAGGAACTTCTGTTTATCTTTGCAGCCTGTGCCTTTCCGCCGCATTTCCATGCCAGCATGTTCAAGGGCTGCGCAGGCTGCTGCGCGTTCATGTGTGCATACACCCTGTTTGCATAAGCCTTGTTTCCCTAAGAGACCAGACTAAACAGCTCACGCCCAGAAGTAGGATTAATATATGCAAAAAGAAATAGCTCTGCAAGGGTAGCTCATCCAACAATGAAAAAGCCTTTAGATGGCTTATTGCCCTTTATCCCTCTACCACGACAGATGTGACAAAATGTCAGTCTTGGGATACTTCTCAATTTGAAGATTTACAGCATTTCATTCCTTTTCATATTTTGCTTTTTAAAATAAAAGCTCTTCAGCAATGAACAGAATCACACCCTGCCAGGCAGCGATATTTATGCCTGAAATAGGCTAAGGCAACAATAAAAATGTGGTCCACACATGTGGGTAACTTTCTGCCAGCAAATATGAAACCCTGGCGAGCTCCACCAACCTCTCATTCGACATTAATATAAAATAGACAGAGAGTACCAGTTCTCATGTCTGGCTTAATGTTATATAACTGTGCTGTTTGTTCAACAGAGTAAACTCTTACACCAAAAAAAAAAAAAAAAAAAAAAGTTTAAAGCCCCCAGACAGCTGTAAATCATTATTCTAAAATGTTTTATAGGTTAGTGAAATTATCATTTACTCTGGTCCCTGTAGTCCTTAGCACCTGAAGTCTAACTTAATTTAATGAATATTGCAGATTGTTATTTCTAGAGGACTACTTAATTCCCCTGATATAGAAGGATTTTAAAATATTATTTGTAGTAAGTTACTTTTAGAAATAGTTGTACTGCAGAGCCGGAGCAACAGGTACACACAGCTCCACTTCTCAAAAAATACCAATGTGCAAGTACTGAAGACTGATGACAAAGCAAAAGTCCTCCCACCAAATACTGTTGAATCAAAAGAAATTTAAGGGAGATCTTAGTAACACTGTCTGTAACTACAACACAACATTTTAAAGTAACTCAAAATTCACCCCTTCAATATCTGATACTAAATTGAAAGCTGACATTGTCCAAAGGAAACACAGCAGCCAGGGATCAAGGAGAGCATGCTAAAGGACGGGCAAAGAAGGGGGGGAAGAACCAAAAGAAAAAACAAAACAAAACAAAAACACCCCAAAAAAATAAAAAACCAAACAAACAAAAAAAAACACCCAACAACAACAACAAAAAAAAAAACACCTCAGCAGCCCCTTCAGAACTGGGATTCCCTTCCAAATATGAGAATTCTTTCACACAAAGAGGAAACAGATGTCCATGGCTGGAATTTGCATGTGGCTTTATTCTCTTCTAGGATACAATAAAACTACTCTTCTTCTCATCCTCCGAGCTAGAAATTAAACAGTGGCATGTCATGCAGAGTCCAGCTGTGCTTTCTACCTCCAACCTTTATTAGCAATATATTTAAAAAGAAGAAAACAGAGAGACAAAAAGAAAGGGAGAAACTAGAAAAGCATAAGAAATGAAAAACTATGTGGTATGTGTTCTCAAAACAATATAAAACCTACAGATGTTCTTACTAATCTGTGGCACATGTTTGTTTATTCAGGTTTCCCTTGTCTCCAGTTCAGCGGGCTTTGCTCTCCAAAAGAGCTATCTGTTTTTACAAATGTTAGAGTAAATACTGAAGGAGACACTGGAGTAAACAACCAGAGGAAGAAACAGGCTCACCTTGTAAGATCTTTCTCAACATCCCTGAAACTGTACCTCCATCCCAGAAACTGCTTTCACCCATACCTCCACTGTTCCCTACATTAACAGCAATGGGAGAAAAGGGAACGGTTATGAAGAGGATTTTGACAGTACAAATATCACAAAGGCCAACAGCAAGAACATCTGTTCCCTTCAGGGAGAACACAGTGCAGTCATCACAGAGTAGTTCTCAGACTTGCACCTACCCTGTCACCTGCACGCACTTTGGCGAGGCTCATAGTGCTGCTCTCACTGTTCAAGTCTGTATTTACAAGTACTCTACCTCCACCTGAGCTGCAGCTGCCAAACTGTGCCTTCTCTGTTGTAATTAGAAAGAAAAGCCTAATAATCCACTTCTGAGTATCAAAAAATATACTGTTTTCCAAGGATACATAAACCACAAGCTCCAGGAGAACAATGTTCCCTTTCCCTAAGTCCCTTTTACATTCCTTTTTTGTTTAAAACAGCTTCTTCATAAAAGATGGTTCTTTTCAAATACATTTAAGTTACAGTAGAATAAAACAAGCCTGTCTGCCCACTGGAGTTAACACCACAATATTTCCCTTAATCATCATAGTAAATCTGGTTCAGCGTCTTGTCCTCCTAAAATTCTTCACATGCTTGCCCATTACGATAAACTGATGTTCCAGCTATAAATATACTTTCCCCACCATGGGATCTGAAAGGACAGCATGAAATGAGGCAAGCCTCTCCCCTGGCCATGTCAGAGGTCACAGCAGTAGACACCATTATGAAGATCTGTAGCGTTGCACAGTACTGGCTGAAGGTGAAGGTGTAGAGGAGCTCAGCACAGCCATCATCGATGCTATACCCCAAAGCTTACAAAGTAGACTTACTTTCTTGCAAAGCTTCAATTACTACTGCTTCCCAGACTCTCTTTGATAAATTGCAGATTCCACAAGGAACCTTAGGAAGATAATTTGTAATCTTAACATGAATGAAGGACTGTCGAAACCATCAGCTGTGTTCCTGCAGCTCAGAGATGAAAGGTGCAAGTGTGGTAAAAAAATGGATGTTTATATGCTGAATAAATGATGGGCGTCTTTGTTAACAAACACTGATGCAATTAGAAACAAAACTCTTTAGGCAAGTAGGACAATGCTGGTATAGCAATGACCAGAGAAGATCATCTTTTGGCTCTGTTCCTTAAGGGACACGGTTCACACACAGCACCTTCCTATAAGACTGCATGAAGCCAAAGAGAGGTGGAACCCCATGAGGAGCTGGACCATCACAGGTAAAACCATCACGTTGCATTTGCAACAAACAGCTTTTTACAACTCCTTGGTGTTGAATGTGTGGCTCTGCAGCACTGCCAGAGGCAAAGGAATGGCATTTAGGGTGGTAGAAACACTGGTCTGAGCAGTGCCAAGAGTATCATTAAGATAAATGTTTCAGACCATGCACCAGCAACCACCTGAAGTAATCAACAATTCCCTGATATTCAAGCAAATAACATTAACCCTGTGTGAGCTGTGAGACAACCGCAAGCTATAAATGGGTAGAAATACAAAATTCCTGAATTATACTAATTATTCTGATTCAAGCATCCACTAACCCTCAAATAAATATTCCAGCCTTGCTTCCTCTGTTTCCCCAGCCCTAAACCCAAAGTGTTTCCACTTGTCACCTGACATATGTGAAAGTTTGGAAGTAAATCCCTTTCTGAGACAAAACATTATGTGCCCTACAGCGTTGCTTAATTTGGTTACAAGCCATTCTCACAGCTGTCCTTTGGACCTGTGTGTCAGAACTTCACATGCAACAGGATTTTCTTTTAAACTGCACGACACACTTGTTATAAAAGCAACATATAAAGGATGTTACGTAGAGACAGATAAATAGAAGGAAAATTCTATCCACTTTTCCCTTCACTAGAGAAAGATTTTATAATTTAAAAAAAGAAACCGGGGTTTTTCTGGAGGGGCAATGTTGATCAGTGAAGGGGAAAGACACAGTCAGAGATCCAGCATGACTGCGTGTTCCCAAAACATGGGAAAAAGAGAAGCACTGAGGCAGATGCACAAACTCAGTGCAGGCTGGATTGATTTAAGAGAGCCTGATGATTACAGAGCACTAACTTTGCACACGCATGAGACAGACCATCACTGACCTAACGAAGGCTCTCTTCCTCAAAGAAACAATATTAAAAGACTTCAAAATCCCTTCCTTTTGCACCAGCCCCTTACTTTACTAGGAGGACAGAATAACTATTAGAAACTATATAATATTGGCCACAGAAGTCGATCTTACTGTACTTCAAACAGGAGCTGGACTGATCAGCTCTTAATTAGACAACTAATATCCATGCAGTCCCATTCTCCAACAAACAAGCACTAAAGGAGATGCCCGTCACAAAAAGAACATACCAAAAAAATCCTCAACAAGAAAATGAATATGCTGACCGATTTGGACATGCTGCTTTCAAGGTGCAGATAAAAACCGTGTAGGAAAAAAAGATGAGTTTAGCAGCTCTAGAAGAATGAAGGTATTGTTTAACAGGAAGCAGATGTATGTCAGATGGCAAACTCATTAAAGTGTCCCATCGTTAAAGGAAACGGGATAACAACGAGCCATCTGAAAAAACCTGAACTGATCAGGAAATACACAAGCCACAGCTAATCTCCTATTTATTGGTAGGTAATGCCTTTAAGTCATGCACATGCATTGAGTTTAGGACCATGAAGGACTAATCTTTGTTCTCATGAAAAAAACATAGGAGCAGAACCCTAGAGCATGGAGTGCGGCATTTCTGGAAAAAGTCTTCTGAGGAAAAACCCTAACATTTGGAGAAACTATTACATCAATACATGGGTGCACACACACACACAGTTATATGCTGCTGTCCTGGCAGCACATCAGTTTGCCAGCTTTGAAGACATTTTAATGTACATTTTACATACATGCAACATTTTAAATGTAGGTGTAATTACAAAAATGCCTTATGAAAAGCACCTACCGAGGGAGAGCTTCTAAACACGAACTTGTAAACTCTAGTAATAAAAAAAAAAAAAAAAAAAAAAAAAGTAGAGGCAGACATTAGACTGACAGATTTGCAGTATCACAGAGTTGAACAGTTCCTCCAGTGAGAATTTTGCAGGAGATAAGGACCTCAGCACAAGGAATTAAACAAGCAGCGTGTTTGATTCAGAAGGCAGGTGGATCTATGGAGAAGAGTGAGAGTATTGCTTCTTCCAGCAAATATTTAATCAAAGAAACTTGACAGCAGTGCAGCTGTAATTGCAGTAACATCAGCAGAGGAACTCTTGTCCTCAGAGTAACAGCCACAAAAAAAGTTAACAGACTGGGAAGAAACATGTGTTTCCCCCTTCCTGGATGTATCTCAACCTATAGCAGTTTTGTTACAAATACCTTGTTACTACATTATGATTACAAATATAACACTGCAGCTCTCACCATAAAAATTAAATACATCGCTCACCAGGAGATTTCTGAATGTCACTAAAAAAAATTTCCATGGGAAAATCCATCTCTGCCTTTGCTTATGTGCCTGATGCAAAGTTCATTGAAATTATTGGGAATTTTGCACATGTGGCTTCCATAGCTTCTGGATCAGGACCCACACTCAAGATGGAGAAAAGAAGACAGAGCAGATGCAAGCATTCTAGCATACAGCACAAGGACCAACTAATTCAGATCCTACCCTGTCCTTCCCAGGATGCACAGACTCAGACTCACGGTGAGAACAGGATCTAGGATGTGCTCTTTTTAACTTGTTAAGCAGGAACTGCTGCAAATTCCCTGCTTTTATGGAAACATACACAACGGCCCTACAAGTAGCTGTATTTGAGCTCAAATTGTGTATGTTTAAGTACAATTTAAAGTCCCAATAACGCTAATGAAAGCTAATCAAATTATTTTGAACGTTTTACCAAATACAAACTTTGGTGTTTTGCTGCACTGATAGCCCTGATTTTTTAGTAATGATATTCCTGCATATTTGCCCTGGTAGGGGGAGAGAAACAGCAAACAAAAAAACCCAGAAAGAGTAACCAAATGTTGCTTCAAACAAAGCACCTCAAAGTTACTATGAGAAAATTACTCCATCAAAACTAGTGCAACATCAACATTCACAGAACAACTACTATAAACCACCAAGTTGAAACTTCTTTATTTGAAGTGCATGACCCATGCAGTGCTGTTTATATATCTTACACCATTATCTCCATCATGTGGCAGAGAGAAAAAATGCAGATTAACATCAAATTTAGGAAATGCTATTCATGTAAGGATTTTACTTATTTTACCCACATGTATACAGACTTATGGGCATACACATTCAAAATTTTTTTAGTATCTCTCAAAATGGGGCATTGCCAAGCTTCCTTCTGTGACTGCTGTTTTCAGCTATTTAGGAAGAGCCATCTCTGCATTACATACGACAGGTAAAAGAAGAAATAGCCTTGTCTTACAAGGTGCTCGCAGTCTCACAGGCACTGCTCCGGTGGGTGCCAATGAAACAATGCTCAGGGGAAACACAGGGGAAGCTTCAGCAGACCAGGGTGAGCAGTCCGTCATACAGCACCCTAAATGGCAAGTCAGTTCAGGTGGAGTTAAAGGACTGATCTTCACAGACTCCTTGAAAGCGTTCACCACATGTGATCTCCGTTGGTGTTAGCTGAATACAAGTTGGTTCTGCAAAGCACTAAAACGTGTCTAATTTCCCACTCATTTACAGAGAAGCGGTTAAGTATGTCCTTAAATCCTGCACTGAATAGTCTGACTACCCTGTGTGCCTGAAGTAAGACTGGACTAATTTCTCTCTCTCATCTACCTTTCATTTTTTTAGTAAACAGTTGCATTTCTTTAGCTGAACCACAAGACATGGTCTTGCAGAAGTCACTGAGAGAAATTACTTCCTACGTTACATCGGGGGACCTACTAGCTTCTGACAATGATCTCTCCTAGATTTTATGTATTAAAGAGTGAGCTTTCCTGAACTGCAGCTACAGTTCCACAAACTTTAATCTGATTCTACATTACAAAAGACCTACTCTAAAACTCATTAAAGTGAATTGAAAAATCGTAATAAGCGTTTGACCAAACCAAAGTGAACAGTTAGACAATGCACATACACATACAGGAAGGATGGTTCCTTTATTTTTTTTTTTCTTTACTCTCTATAATTTTTTTGATTTTGACAGTTTAACCAATTCTGCAGACTCTGTAACTATTTAAACAGGAAGCCCCCTGGACCCAGAAGACCTCCCTGCCTATGCAGCTGGAGAGCTACTCTGTTCCTAATGGAGCATTTCTTCTCCCCCCCAAAGGTAGCAGCTGTAGGCTGTCGGGTCCGACACTGCAGGGCCACCTGGGACTCGCGGCCCTCCCAGGTGTGGACTTGCAGACTGGTCCCTGGCAACCGAGCCCCTGGGAAAGCCGTCTCCCTGCCTGCATCCCCCAACTTCCTGCCTGTCAGCAAACCGGGAAAAAACTTTAGACAAGGCTGGCTGCATATGCAAATCCAGCATGTGGAGAGCAAGGAGAGTTTGCTTTCAGGAACCTCTTGCAGGCTTCCTCCAAGGAGCCTAACCCTGCTTGCACAGCAGCACAACCATTATAAGACCTGTGGAAATAAAAGCCATGGCTCTCAATGATTTGTTTTAATTCATTTATGGAGAAGATGCTTTCACCATAAGCCTCTGAATTCATTTGCATGTCTATATAGCCACCTCATTTCCGTCTGCCTTGAGGATCTATCATAACCACAATGTTAAACCGTAAAGCTAAACCAAAACAATTTCTCACACTGAGTTACCCAGCTTGGACATGAGGAAAGTGTGCCAAATTACAAGAGCATGGGAACAGGATCCAGGGGAACAAGGGTGCTTTGGTGGGGCCAAAACTAAACAACTGGAACATCCCAGAGACACACTCATGCCTACTTTCTTCATTTGCTCATCTTGCAGGGCTCTCCACACATCCCAGCTCTTGGGTTTGGTCTATCTTCAAAGCCTGATGGGAACCAAACTACAGAGCACTACAGCAGCTAACTCTTGCTTTATGGAATCCTGGCTAAAGCTGTGATCAGCAAAGTAGACCTATTAAGTTTCCACTTTACTAGAATAAATCATCTTCTCCATGCTTGGAAAAGAACTTAAGCACATGCTTAACTTTCACTGTTGCTGAATAGGAATAAGATTATGCTTTAAAAACACTAAAGACCAGAACCAAACAAGTTCTTAGACTGCATACTCTTCTTTACACTCCCAGCTTGCCATTAATCTAAAAGCTCTTCCAGAGTTGGAGCTTGGCCAAAGCATTTTGTTGAACTGACGCCTAAACAAAGTTTTCTGCTAATCTGGGGCTGCAACCAACATGGTGAATGAAGAGAAAAGCCAAAGAAAATAGTCTAAACTTTTCTGTGGGTTACTTTAGATATACAATAAGGAACTCATAGTGACCTCAAACACTCAACAGAGGATAAGCCAAGGTTACAACACAACTGCAGCTCTAGGAGGTTTTAGCATCACAACCAGCAGCAGAAAAATCCAAGAAGTCAACATAAGTGCTTATGGAATGGGAACAGACCCCACCATTTCCAGCATGCTCCTCTCTCACGCAACAGGTCTGAGCACAGCATCTGTTGCACTGATGGTCCCTTTAAGAAACATACTTCTGTGGAAAACATTGACACCAAAAGGAGAAAGCCAAATTGCACGCCCACTGCACTGTGGCCTCTAGAGGGAAAGGGATGGGAAATGCTGCTCTCACAGCTTTAATTCATTTAAAGGCCATTTCACATCCAGAAGGTTCCACTGAGATGATTTCTTTTCCTCATTGGTTTTACAGCCATGTCGAATGCCCATCACAGCCAAGTGGTAGTTTTGCCAATTCCCTGCTGTCATAGGTAGATTCATAAAAGTCACAGTGCAATGGCTCAAGTTGTGTTGCCTGGTATGGGCTTTTGTCTGTGATACACAGCAGTAGATGGGATTTACATATATATGATTTGAACCATAGTCTTCCCAATTGTTTTCCAGATGGGAAACAGAAAATCAGCAATGAAATAATTTTCATACTAACAGGCATTACTTGAGGGAAAAGAAAATCAAACACAAAAATGTTGGTTGAGGAAATAGCCAGACATTCCCTAATCATGAGGAATGTCCACAAATTTTACCTTTTCAGTGGACAATATTTTAGTATCTGCTTGAGAAATGTGCCCTTAGATAGGCCTCCAATGTTTCTGCAAAATTTGGATTCCTTATTCTGGGTGCCACTCACAGACCCTGTAACTCATGCATACTGCTCCTTCCACCATGAGACTGACTGAGATGTACCTCTCCAAAGTAGTTCAATAAAATTGTGAACCATCTGAAGAAAAAAATACTGATCCTGATGAAAGACATGGTGTCCCTGAGGTTGTACTGCACACAGCTGGACTCAAAGAACTGTGCAACAGACAGTGCAGTAAAGAAGAATTAGCAAGTTAAGGACCAAAGAGAAAAGGAAAGAAAGCAATGTTATTGCCTAATACAAAGAATGAGCTGATCTCAAAGCAAATGCCTTTTCCAGTGTAATGTTCGTAACCTTTTGGGCTGAGAAGGAACAGACTGGTGTTAGCAGCATATAATATAACCAGGTGACTTAAACCAGGATTTTTTCTAATGAGATTAGCAAGCTATACATTACAATTCCCATAATGCTTCAACCTCAGGTCATTTTAATTACATTTTTCTTTTATCTCCCCTGGGATTTTCTAATTTTTGCCCGAATGCTTTCTTCACTTAAAACACAACTTTTATCTCAGCACAAGTACTAACTGATTACTTCAGACAAAACAACCAAAATCTGTGGAAGTCAGACAAGAGCAAAAAAATCAACCGTGGCTTTCAATCAAAAGATATACCATTAACACCTTTCTTTAAATAGTACCTCCAACTGCTGGCAGTGATCTTTGGGTTCATGAAAATAGTTAAGAAACCTGCAGAACAGTGTGCTGATTCTGCATTCACATGTGTAATTTTAAAAGCTCAGCTGACATGATGCCAGTAAATGCTCTGACTTAGTTTGGAAGTCCTGCAGTGAGTATCGTCAGTATCTTAGGCCTAGGACTAATCTAGGGTGGAAAGGAGGTTCCTAAATTCCTACTGAAATGCTGATAGACATTGTGAAAACAGCCTGTAACGCTGGAGGGAAATTTCCAGTAGACTAAGAAAGAGAATCTGAGATAGAATTAGCTCTAGCTTTACTGTCTACTTGCACTTCCCCTTCCTGTGGCAGTTGTGGGGATAGAGGGGTCGGCTACCACTTCATCCTGCTCCTAAGTGCTTATTCACAATCCCCACCACACATTACCGTCCCTGTCCCCCCTAAGCGCTGGTCTGGCTCCTCACGTAACTGTTCCACTCCCACTTCAAGCCAAATAAACCAGATTAAAGATGGCAACTAGCAAAGGAGGGCTGTAACCTCTTCGGCCGGCTGCGCAGCCAGAAGATCTCTGAGCATGGCCCAGGGAACAGGCAATATTGGCTGACTTCACTCTCAGGCTTAAACCAAGGATGAGCTATTTCCATCACCGCCATGGTGTGCCCAGCAGCAGGCATCCCAGAAAGACCCTGACATGATGCCCAGTGCCCACAGACCAACTGGTAAATACCCATTTGGGAAGCCTAGCTGAACACTGGGAAGGATCCTGCCCTGAGCAACAGCCTTTACAAGATGTGCTGGTTGAAAAAAAAGAAGTAAAGAACTCATGCCTTCACTTTGCAACACGTAGCAACTCAGTAAGATAAATGACAAAAGCCTTTACTGTGGTGGAATAGTTAAATACAATCACAATAAAATTCCACCTGTCAGCTCCAAAAGCACCCCACATGTAGAATTTACACAAGCTGAACTGGAGCTGGTTCAGGGCATGTCATAACAGTTAGTCATTTCTGCACTGTGCACTGTTAAAATTGGCCTCAAGATTAATTGAGTGCCTGTAAAGGGCAACCATATTTCAAGCAAACCAGGACATGCTCAGGGTAGTTGGACTGCCCCTTCAGCTGCATTCCAGAGTGTTTAATTTTTGCCACTCAGTTTTCACAAAAAATATTTCCAGTACACTTCCAGAAAATTCTACAATCCAGTAAAAATATTTTGTGGTAAAACTTTGGAGAAGGGAGAAGAAAGGTATTTATATTGAAAGGATTTTGCATATCATTATTCCAACCTACACTCTTAAGTGAAAAGTAAGAATCACAAGTATTTTTTCTCACACAAGTTGTTTGCAATCTGTCAGTTCCCGTAACTAAAATATGGCATTTCCAATCTAACAGCATCACGTGGGGTTTTTTGAATGGCAGCCTATTTTGCTTGTGATGCTTTCCAGCAAAAGCCAATTCTGGTGCAGGAGATGACATTACTAAAATGTAAATAAAAAGGGCACAGTGAATGATTTTACTCTGACTCCAGTTTTTCTCAAGGGGCTTTAACTCAAGAAATCATCTCACTGTCTGCAACAGACTTTTGAATTAAACCAGTGGTGCTGAGCACTCTCGTCCCCTTTTCAAGTCAACTTCAGGCAAACAAGTATGGAGGAAATAATCAGGCATGGCCCTTCCCAGAAGCTGTGCATTAGAGAAGTCAGTCTGACACAAATGAACATAAATCCTCATGGGCTTTCGCAGAAATTAATGCACCAATAACGTAAGATTAATATGTAATAATGAGACAATTTTCTTGCATATCGCATAAACTACATATACTGCATCGGCACACCATGTGCACTTTGAAGCCAGCAAATTACACTGTCAGCAACAAATACATTTCAGATGTACCAACTAGAACAGCTGTTAGTGGCAATTTCATAGAGAAGGCTGCAGTGAAGCCCACGTCACCCACACAACTGAAATAAGTTTTCAGATGCTCGGATGCACAGGTCAGACACTTTGGTAACACATTTTTAGCAGGGTATTTGCTTGATTTTGAAGGTAAATATTTTTGCAAATGATTCATATTAAAAATGTTGTTATTTTCCCATTTCTCTGGATTAAAAAAAAAAAACCAAACAACGCTGCCCTCTCACAACCTTCAAAAATAGATCACTTGGACATCTTTAAAACTGTATCATTTAAAACCCAAAACAAATCAGAGAACCAGATATCTTGTATTTCCTCTTATTCCAGGTAACTTATACCATATACAGTCTAGTCAACTAGTTAAAACCTCCTCCCCTTTCTACTTCCTGATGCTACAAACACGGAGTTTTCAAAATCCACCATTTGGAGAGATGATGAGAAACCCAACTCTGCTGCATAAGGTCTGTGGCATCCTCTGGGGAGGCCAGAGGCTCTTCTGGGGATAAGGCATTGAGCAGGGAAGGGTGGGGCAGCAAGAAATGATCACACAAGAGAGAAATAGAATGTGGAAAAAGCAGCTATAATTTAGGTGCAGGTCAGTTTTGTACCAAACACTTCACAAACAACTGAAGATTTGCCCCAGGACCTGCAAATATGGGAAGGAAGACAAATGTCATTGCTTAATTCACTTAAAAGAAATGCAGCACAGACGCTGCAAGCTTAAGTGCCACTTTGGTGACAGTTTATTCTTGATAAATAAATCATTTATACACCTGACACAGCTCGTTTCTTCCTTTCACGATAATTATAGCTTTAGAAGCCTCATTTAAGGGGTGCAAATTAATTTCCAAATTCCACCTACTGTCAAAGAGTGTATTTTATTAGGTGATTAATTACCTGCAGGAGCACTCCAGGAGACACCTTGGAGGCAAACAAGGATTGCTGTGACAGCTCCTTTAAGATATGGCTCCACTCCTAAAGCCTGATGAGCTCAGAGATAAAATAACTGCATACAGGTGTTATCTTCTACAGCACCTTGGGATGTTTGTGCTTCAGAGAAGTGCATTTCCCCTCTAGAACATGCAAATATTGGCCTCAACGCTATTGCCCTTGCTTTGTGAGAAGTCCCATAAACTGCCTGGGTTTGGGTCCACTTCCACAGTGAGGCAGAAAGCAAGAACAGCCATGGGGAATAGCTCTTCCCTCAACCTCAGTGCACTCCTGAAAACTTCTGCACACACAAAACACAGACCACTTGCCCTTCTCTAGCTTATATGCCTGGATGACATACAACTGGTTTCAAACTTCTGGGCCAAAAATATTTTTTGTAAGTTTTATCTAAGTCATTTACAGAGGTGGCAGGATTAACAGCAAATTTTACTTCAGTTTCCTTGCTGTCATTTCAGGCCTCTACACTAACCAGAGTTTCCAGCAGACCTGTGTTCTTCACAGTGCAGCAGAAAGTTCTATACATGTGCCATGTAACTCCCCTTTGCAATCAAGTTTGGTGCCCAAAGGTCGCAACGAGAAGAAACCAATGCAGCACAGCACAGCTTATACACACCTACGCACCAAGTTCAGGTACCTCTACACACTACCGTCATCTTGACACATCATTTAGATACTGAAAACATTTCCATGGAAAAGAAACCCTTCCATTAACACAAGTGGAGAAACACAGAGTTCAACAAATTTTACAGGCTTTATCCACCTGTTTTATTTAAGTGTCTTACTCTACACAATACCCAAGGCACTGCTGTCACAAGAAAAGCTCTCCTGTCTTGAATTTCTCGTTCACCTTCTCTTACTACTACACCTGTCTTTCCTGGGAGTTACAGTATTATGGAGAAAATGACATCCTAAGGCCGTTGACCAAGAGCAAGGCCTGTTCCCAACATATTTGTCTAACCTATTTTAACCACCTCTTCTGATGGATGGACCGCACAGATGATCAGCTCAGGTGTTGCTTTGTTGGATAGTTCCCTGGAGCAATTTAAGTCATTACTTCTTCACCTTCTCATCACAGGCATAGGAACAGATTTTTCTTTTCTCCTTTGCAGAAGATTTTTAAGTACTTGTCTTTATTTTTCCTCCCCGTGGCTTTTCCAATGTTTTTCCTCCTTTTCACGCACAAGGACATCAGTCTCAAAGACTGCCAAATGCAATTCTGTGTGTTTCATCAGCAAGCTTAAGCCAGATTGTCAGTAAAAGCTGGTGAAGTCTAAACCAACATTAACCCTTCAAGTTTGGGAGCAAAATAAAATATAGAGTCAGAATAGTCTAAGAGAGATTCTCTCATCTAACAGGAATAAATTTATTCTTCTGATTTCGGACTAGTAGAATGTCACAGTCTCCCTTCAGTATGTATGGAAGAAGGAACATCAGAGCTGAACATGTGTGAGATGGGAGAAAATAACAGAACACTAGATTTTGAAAATATGAGAACTTATTGCTTTCTATCAAAATAACAATAAAAGACACAAAGTCTTTTCAGAAGCATTTTGCAAACCTAAGGATACGTGGCAAAGGGAAGGATTGCACTGGGCTCTGAAAAGACCACCTGAAGCCAGAATGCATCTACAGCAGTTGTAGTTTTCAAGATGTGGATGCTTAGTGTGACTTTCTATTAAAAAAGTGGTAGCCCTTGACATAACTCTCAGCTGAAACAAGATCAGGAAGCTACTTGCTGCACTTTCTCTGAAAAAAAAAAAAAAAAAAAAAAACAACAAAAAACAAACACCCCCCAAAACCCCCAACAACAACAGCAGCCAAACAAAAAACCCCAAAACCAACAACACCACACAAACTTTCCAGAAAAACAATCAGATCCCAGTGAAGATCAAACTGGAGCTTATTGCTCCAAATCTGCCCTTGATTAAGTATGGAGCCTTCTACCACTCAACAGTTGTTACAAGGTTATAGAGAGAAGTCTCATCTAAAATGTCATATAACCCCAAAGTAATTAACCAACTCTGACAAACACTGTACTGCAAACCTACTTCGATTTTAACCCGTATCATATGCTGGAAACTTCCAGTCGAACATTCTGTATTTTCTCATTTGCCCACATACGCTTGTTATTAAAACCACATGCGGGCACTGAATCATTTCATGGTTCGTTTAGAGACAAACACGCAGAAAATTGTGGGAAACAAGTATAAACCTAAGAGTCTGTGCAAGCTTGTGTAGTCTGAGACATGCTGTGGTGCAGAAGCTTGAGCTACAGGACTGTTATTCTGAGGCCCAAAAGTGAACAGGAGAGAAGTCACCATATATGTACACTGAATTTCTCAGTAGGTCGTTAGCCAAAGTCAGGCAGTGTGACAGTTTCAACCCTCAGCGCCTTGCAAAATGCCACATGTGTGCTCAACTGTTAGTTCACAACAAAAACCCTTAAGTGAGGCAGTAGGATTGTCTTTCATTTCTGAAACTGGTCTGGCAATGAGGAGAATTCCCCCAACTGCATAGGAAGTCAGGAGCATAACCTCAGGCAAAGCACTCAATCTTTCTGGATCTGACATCTGGAAAAAATGGTAGCCCTTCATCTTGTCCATTGGACTAGAAGGTCATCAGCTCAAAGATGACCTTTCGCCAAGAGGACAGTCAGCAAAACAGTAAGGCTTTGCTTTTGATCAGGTTTGTATGGATTATTCATATTACAGCAGCAGCTGAAGGACCCAGGCATAATGTGCCAGTTCAGATGTGCAATGATAACACATATGAAGTCCACCTGACAACACAACCTCTTTCCATTAATGATTACTGTTGCATTCAGAAGCATAAATTCCCTGAAGGGAAAAACTTCTGGATGAGCATCTTCTATAAGAATACATCTCACCTGTGGATCTTATTCCCCAGCAACACAAGGAACATTCATATTACGTCCGCAGATCTCCAATTTTGCTTGGAATCGTAAAGCAGCATGTACATGATCCAGGCTTCTTGTTGAGCCCTCTATCAGGATTGTAAAAGGCCAGATCCTGACGCTGTAACACAAACATTTTTAGTAGCTGCAAGATCTTGACTTTCCTCTTACAGGGGTGCATGTACATACATACAGGAAATTTTCCATGGAACCCAAATGCTCCAGGATAAAATTAAATCATTAAATGAAATTTTCCAGGAAATTCTAGGGGAGACCTCTGAAAGTCAGCTCTGATCAAACAGCTGTCTATTAGAAAGCTTCACAAAGAAGTCACTTGTGAAGAAAGACAAGGAAGATGATAAATCATGAATCTAAAGCTCTATAAACCATCTGGCCAGATTAGGGGGGCACACATTTCTCAAAAAACACTGGCTTATCTGTAGCTATAAAAGGACAGTAATGACACTCAAAAACACTAATGAAATTCTCAGATCTCAGCCTTCCACTAACATTTCCACCTTGCTCCTATAAATGTAATGCTATAAAGTAGGACTTCTAACTGGTATTAATGAGGCAGTAAACATCCCTTTTCAGAAAATGGAGCTGTAATTTCAGACAGCTGCATATGTAAAACACTATCTCATTCATATTAAACAGCTGATTCCTGAAGAAGGAAAACAAAGAAAGCCCAGCCAGGTTCCTATAACCAAGACTTTTGATACTTCTGATGGATGGTTGGAAAGGTGGAGGATAGAGGAGAGGGACTGCCACAAGACTAACAAGCATGTAACAAACACAGAAAAATATTCATCAAGATGATTACTGCAGTCATTTCAGAACTAGGCTTTAGTACCAAAAATCCTAAGTATACACTAAACTTGTCTTTTTGACCAAGCTTTTGGATTAATAGGAAACTATATTTGCTGCTCTGTACTGCTCTAGGAAGAACTGTTCATTCCCACCCCCCTTGCAACACGTGAGCTGCAGACATAAGACAATCCTTTTCTCCAGTGTGTTTCTGAACAGAAACAAAGCTTTTTCCATGAGGAAAATCCATATCTCTGAAGGAAAAAACTTTATAGTGCAATCTAAATATTCATCAAAGCTCTACTTGTAACAGCAGGAACTTAGCACAGGGAGGCAGGTGGGGCGAGTAAGAATTTATGGGATGTCTGTGGACGTATTAAATATCGTAAGTTCTTCAAAGCACAGGTAACACTGAAATTGAGTTTACAGACACAGTTGATTTAAAATATGCATGGTCTCAATCTATACTCAATACCTTCTCATATTATAACACATTCAGAAGATACCATCTGTTGTTTATAGGCACTAGTAATCGGACGGTTTTCTGTTAGAGTAAGCACAGGCATTAGAGGATATATTGGGGTAAAGCTCATGTTAAAAAGGGAGCAATGCTCAATTCTGCATTCTTTTGTCCAAAGGTACACCTGTATTCTTGATGAGAAAGTTTATTCAAGCTGTGGCATCTGCACTGTGCCCATATTCATAACACCTCAGTTTCCAAAACCTGAAAAATACTTCTGGTCAATAAGATTTTCTAATGTTGTCATTTCTTTACTGTCAAAGGACCATTTGACCATTTCTCTGTTAGGCAACAAACTTATTTTATCTCCTGATTATTCTCATGAAAAAATACAAGAAGGAGAGAAACAAGGTACTAGTAATTTCCTGTTAATTCAACATGTCTCATCAGGTAAAGAAACCAGGATATCTTCCATCTAGACGCCTGGAATCAGTCTGACCCCTGCAAACATCTTATTGAAGAAGTCAACAGAAGCTTGGAGAGCAGAACAGTTCTTAATACACAGAAATGCCAACAGTTCTATTTTATTGTGATTTTTCTTTACTGCACTAAAATACTTCAAAATATGCCTGTAGAAAAATCTCTTCCATTCCAGTAATGTGGTCTCTTAAGATGTGACTGAACAGCAAAGCTTTAGGGTCACAAAATGATATCCAATTTTACTGTCTCTGATCCAAACTGTAGCCTGCATATCCATTTTCAAATAGAATTAAAACACATTGGGAGCTTTATGCTCTCTGAACTGTTATTAGGCTGCACTATAAATTTAATTACGGAAATACCTCTGACAGAATTAAATAGCAGTGCTTGTAGTTAGAAATAAGATCACCAGTGGTAGAAATAACATTGCTATATTTACATAAAACCTGACTACCAGTGCTAAAGCTTAAAAGCATCAAAGTATCAGACATCTCAAAAGAAAAAGATTTCTAAACCAATTCAAGTACCTGCAACAGTTATCTAGTATGGATACAATTAATTGAAAATAAGCCAACAACAGCAAAACTCCACCTCTGCAAATGCTGTATGTTTGCAAGCCTGATTCATGATGAGTAAGAGCCATTACAACCCATTGCACATACACCACCATGCAATTCTAATATCTTGGCTTTAAAAACTCCCTGATCCTCCTTTATAAGCTTTTTTTTTGCTATTTCAGGAATTTCACTATAATAAACTATGGAATTCTACTCATAGAGAGAAAATTCCATAACTAAATCTTCAATTAAACACTCTCAAAGCTACCAGGAAAAGGAAAGTAGTACCTCAGACCCACGTCATGGTGTGGTTACTTGCAGACTACCCATAACAACTACTGAAAGGCCATGTGAGCTGATGAAGTTCGAGGACGTTTTGCACCAAGACATATTCCTCATTTTTAATACCTGACTGGTTTCAGGAGTGTCCTGAACTAAACCTTCAACTTGTTAATCTCCACAGATATTTAGCCTCTAGCCCGTGTATTTTCAATGGTACTCAAGACATAATAAATGACAAAATTTGGTTAGTCCAGTAAAACTCAGTGTATTGGACAATTATTAATACCATAACACAGTCCTGGTCCAAATTTCACTGGCATTGTTAGATTTTGCCTTACACCAGCTCCAACTACACAATCTCTGGATGGTAAAATTCCAGTTAATCACTTGGATAATAATACTTAATCGGTACTAAGGTTACCATCTCCACCATATGTTTATCATCTGGCTCCAAAAAATTATTTCACTGCTACACTAGTAAGTAAGAGAACATGAGCCATTCAATAGGATATTTACTGACATCTTGTCTCTGACTGTATAGAGGTGCATTTTTAGACTGCTTCAGTATTGATGTGGTGCATGAAATTGCCCTCTTTGTCCCTCTCCTTACCTTTTGAACTCATCACCTGATTTTAGGCAAAGAAGACAGAAGTAAGGACAAAGCTCCTAAAACTTCTGTGAACATCAAATAAACATTTCAAACACAACTGTAAGCATCTCGGTTGAGCCCAGAGACTCCATCCGGTAACCCCACCTTGCAGAAAAGGCTGCAGAAGGAGCTCAGTAGTTATCTGTGGTTGCTGGCCAGGCAATCGGTGGGTACACGCAGGCTGGCAACCAGCACGCAGCGACCTGGGGAAGCATCCCAGCATCTGTTATCACCTGCTCAACCAACTGCTCAGGGCTGTAGGAGGAAGTTTTGAGATCCTGAAAGGAGAGCTTGAGTCATCACAATAGGGAAAGCAGGGGCACTGTAGATTAGAGGTCCATAGGAAAATGTGGTTCTGCTGTTTACAGAACTACTTCAGTGAAGAAAAGGTATTATGTAGCCTTGAGAACAGGATGTGCTGGTCATGTGTTGCACCATGTGCAGAGATGACTAGGTGAACATACCATGAATGCAGTATGCACGCAGCTAAACAGCCTTTCAGAATTTCCTACACAAAACAGAACCATCCAAAACACAGCGGGGGGAAAACCACAGACGAAACAAGAAAGAAAACAAAAAGCCACTGCAGACCTGTGTAAATAAATGGTGAAGCTGCTTAAACCCCAAGGATTTCTGGTTTGTGGTGCTGGATTAGAGTAAAGCAAGAGCCTAAGAGATTCTGCCTATATTCTGCTCTCAAAGGAAACATAATGAACAAAAGAAAGATTGGCAGCAGAAAGAAGATCTAGTGTTTGGGGATCAGTGTACAACTATTAAAGCCAAAGTGCTCTTTAACAGGGTTCTCCAACATACAGCCTCTGTGGGGAAGCTCTGGAGACCATTTGCAGAGCCCTTTCCCAAGCTCAGAGCACCACTTAGTCTTTCTTGGCCACAAAATGTTATCTCTGGCTGTTTAGGATGTGTTCAGAGCCCTTAGTCCTCCCGAGGAGATGGGGAAATCTGTGAGGCCAACAGGCCAGCAGACATCTGAGGAACAGCTGCTGAGAACTTTAGAAGTTCCAGGGACCTTAAAGTTGATTAAAAATAGAAATAATTTAATCAAGGTCACATTTCTCCTCAGAAAGAAGGAATTCTCTTTAAGTACACAGTATTTTGTTACAGTAAAAGTACTCCCTGTGTTGGCAATTCACAGGCCTTGGGAATAAATACTTTAAATTGTTCTAGGCCATCCCATTTCAAGATCATCATTTCCATGGGGACTGAAAGATCAAGTATCAATCTTAGCAAGTGGTCCTATGTTTCAGTACCTGCCTCATAACCCAGGAAGGAACTTCCAGCTACCTACTTAGAACAAAATTCATATTGGATCCTTGTGTCGGTTTCTTCCTACCAATATTACCCAGCTCTGCTCCCTTTTTTAATTAAAAATGGGGGGAAATTCCAGAGAAAGGAAATTTAGCAATGGAAATAGTTCCCTTACACACACAAGAGACATTTCCAGCTCATATACTTAACAGTTAGAGAGCTAAACCAGAATTAAGCACTTAAACAGCCTTATTTGTTTCTGGAAGTACTAAGCTCCTTCCCCACTGTCAGTGGGAGCTCTGCATGTCTGGTGATTTTTGGGAGAGCATGAAGGTAAAATGACATCACAGGTGAGAGAAGACATTCTTTCCAGGTCCCTTAGTAATACACAGGATTCCTGTGGCCTGAATTAGTTAATTCCTAAACTGCGGGGACTCTCAAGAAAACTCTGCTTTTGCATTCCCTTCTGTTGAAGTAAATTATCAAAAGAGGTTAGTTTGTCAAACCATGGATATTCATGTCTGTGATGAGAGTCATCACACTTGGTGGTCTGGAAGTTTTTAAGAGGACACAGAACTAAACATGAGCTGGACAAAATGAGGAAAGGTACTTTTAGTCACTCTGAGCACAGAACACAAATGGACAGATTGAATTTTCCTAGCATTAGCCGCAATAAATCCATTCCAGGGCATGAGGGGTGATGGAGCAGTGGAACAAGGAGGTATTCTTGACTGATTTTAAAGGTTTTGTTTGTGCCCAATGGCTTAAGAAATTTGTTCATCCTTCCTTGAAGACTACATTTGTAATGCTGTACCATTGTCGGAGTGAGTCAGAGGTTAAGTTACTGGCCGGATAAATTCCAACAGCACAATTTATGTTCACCTGACCTGTGGATCTGTGCAACATATTGACTCAGAGTAAAACAAAGGACTAAAGATCTTTTGCATCTTGCCTTTCTGAACAAGCCATGGCCCTGTAGGATTTCACACAGAATTCTCTCCCCATGGTCTGCCAGCCCCAAACATTTATTTTTAAGTATTCCTTCCTTGCCCAAATTGTTGTTGCTTTCTCCCCCATTTATTTTCTCTCACAGGCATCTGGAATATCTAGGCAGGGTGAGTTTACTCTCACTCACCATGCACGGAGGCAACAGGAGTTCACCAGCCTATTAAATCACACACAGTCACACTGCCTTCTTCAAGCACCCTCCTAAAATTCTGAATCAAGCATCAACAATCATGAAATACGCTCTAAAGAAGTACAGGAATGAAAACAAACACACTGGGGACTTTTTGTTAGCCGGTGTTTGAAACTTCACCATAGCATCTAGTTGACTTCTCAGACATTTTTTTCTACTGTCGTTAGATATATACACACACTTTTGTTTTTTAAAAGCAGTTCATATTTTTGTATTCATATCAGCCTGAGAGATGTGGATCATAAAAGGCACAGTGAGAAGACACAATAACATCCAAGTTTATGCAGAGAACATTTATCCTCCAGGCACATCCATATTGTCTCTCAACAGAGTGTATGACGTATCATAACATCAGGAAAGGGAATACTTCAGTGATTTGTAGAGGCACCATGAGCTTTATTCTTCTTCCAGTCAATAACAGTTGAGTCCAGAAGTGCCTGACCCGATACAAAAATTCCTGGGCTTAGTTTATAATTGCATTCTTTCAGAAACTACATGTCCTGAAAATAATGATTAGTACCATTAACTATTCAGAATAAGCATCTCTCAACCATCTAAAATTCAAAATGAACAGATTAAACACACATCTAGACTTACAACCAAAGTGAAAGAACAATAGAGAGCACTGGGGACAGAGCTGTGAATCCAAAATGAAATTCCCGTTCATTACTTTAAGATGAAGTGTTAGCACTCATAAAAAACAAGCATATATTTCAGAGCCCCAAAGAGGGTAAATAAATTGGGGAAAAAAGAGCATAACTAAAAAATGCATAAAATATAATCTTGTGGGATACAGTTTTGATACAAATACTACAGACAACAGAATCTAATTCTACCAAATCCCAGAAGCTTCAGCTATTAATTTACAAAATAAATCCTTCTGAGATTCAATCCCAAAGCCCTCACTGAGGCACCCTTTTTACCCTCTCAGAACAGCCCTCATTGCCCTTTTGCTCTTCATCAATTACAAGACCAGTGAGCCCATTCTCTTCCCAACTGGTCAAGCCAGAATCTTCAGCTTGAACAATTAGCTGAGCAAACCAAAAATTAAGTAGCTCAATGATACAGACCACTCAAGCTAAAGAGTAAAATTTCACTGAATCATTTATCTTAGAAAATGCAGAGTCTATCAAAACTTCTGAAAGAACTAAAACCACAGACGCTACCTACAGTGACATTCTCTCTTCATTTTTAAAAGCCAGTACAGAAACCAAAGACCTTTAGAACTGGTAAGGGAAAGAACACCACACTGAAAGCACCCACAGATATTTCTCATGTTGAAAATTACGTGTGCAACCCATTTCCTTTCTGCAGGGCATTCTCTCTGCAAAATACGAGGCCTTACAGCTAGCCAGAGCACATGACAAGAACCCTGAGGCATCCATAAGCAAGTGCATTGCTCCCAAAGGGAAATCAATGGAGATAAAGCACAAAATCAGTTGAAAACTCTTCCTCCTATTGTCAGGTTTTGACCACGTCTGTAATTAAACACAAGAACTTACACAACACTTAGAGCATCAATTATTCTCACTGCACCTCAATATTCTCTGTCGCTGCTACTCAGATTTTCCTTCTCCTCTGCTGTTGTTTCCTTTTTTGTGACAGCTCCAGGTAAATTTTTATGCCAACTCTTTCATACCACACTATATATACATACTCCAGGGTTCTTTAGGTGTGTGTAACTTTTTTCCCCCCACCCAACACCAAAGTGGGATCCTCTGTCAAGCACAGCAGGTGTGGGGTGAAGTTGTTCCAAACCTGCCAAGAATTCTCACAGTGAGAATCTCTCTTTCTGAAACATCTTCTCTGTCCAGAGCTTTGTTAGCTGTTCTTCTGGGTTATTACTTTTCAGACAATGACCTGAAACGTTAAAAAAAAAACCTTCGCAACAAAGGTGAGGGACCACCGCGTAGTCACCCTGGAGAAGCTTCTGCCACACAGGTCTGGGAGACATGGGGTCTTGGGCTTTGCCCCAACTTGTTGGCTCACAATTCTGCCGAGAGGGAAGTCAGCAGGGAAATACTGATGGAAGCATTATTTGGTCCACAAAGATTAAGTTTACCTCTCTAAGATAATGTTTTGTAAGACAGGATACAGAAATAAATAAGGGCGTTTTAAAGGAGAGTCTTGAAGGGAAAGATCAATGAGGAATAAGTAGAAAGGATCATTTGTTTTCCCAGATAATAAATATAAGCTGTGTTCCCCCTCCCCCCCCAAAAAAATATCAATCATTGGGGTAAGAAATCTCTGATCAGCTGCATCCATTTAAAAGGGTTAATGTAAAAGTTTGGGATTTGTAATACCTACTTCTACAGTCATTTGTGTTGGGGGTGCTGGTAGGAACAAGGACTCACAGAAGGGAGGTTGAATGCTTGACTTTTAACAACTGCCAGCTGTGAGCCTGAAACACAGCAGGGCACCTCTCCTACCTCCCAACTTCCCTGAGGATTTCACATCTGGCCCCAAGGAGACACAAGATACTGGACTGGACAGAACATGGGTCTGATCCCATCAGGCAAAGTCTAACAGGCCTCCTGGGTTTTCTCATCTGCCACCCACAGAACTAAATGCTCCAAGTGTGAGGTATCTGGCATCTTATCAAGTCTCTATAAACAGAAAAGGGACAGGGTTGCTTAGAAAAGAAGCTTGTCTTTCAGCTAAGTTCCAATCTTATGGGTTTTTTTTTGGGGGGGTAGAGGGTTGCAGTGAATTTTCACTGAGTACAAAGTTGTACATTAGGGGTTGTATAAAACAAGAACTTTATCTCAGCAGACTCCAAAGCACTGTGAAAACAACTCATAAGTGTTTATGTAGAACTCAGGTAATTACACTAACTATGCAGCAGAACAAACCCCATCGCACTAGTGCTGTATGCTGAACTTTTCTAAGCAAAACACTGGGAATTAAATTAGAAGCAATGGAGTTACCCAGCTGGAAAGCTGATGGTAAAACACTGAGAAGCCATAATTCCCCACATTCCTGTGCTACCAAGAAATCATATGGCCCTTTCATAACTGATAAGCCCAGAGGTAGTGAATTTAACAAACTATTGAAAGGCAGTGTTGCTTATTGAACTAGGTCAGCACCTGTGCGTGTCTTTAAGGAGTAACAAATAGAGCCTGTCTGATTATCTCCAGGGACTGTCTGCTAGATGGCACATCACAGTTAAAAACACCATGAAGTTCAAAACTAGGAAAAAGGCTGCTGTGTGCAGGCTACAGCAGGGAAAGGAGTTGCTGAAGTAAGTTACTGCACAGTGTAGTGAAAATAAACTTTTGGTTCACTGGTTTTATACTGTTGAACAAGTAAAGGAAAACGCCGATTGCCATCAGGTTGTAGAGGATCTGCAAGACAGGAGAGAGCTGCTTTTGACTTCATAAAGCATCTGTTGATATAGTCTGGGGTGCACATTAAGACAGCGATAGGGTTGCTGCTTCTCTTAAAACATGAAGGAAAAAGAGTTAGCCCTTCATAGAGAAAGCTACCAATCTCAAAACATTAACAGCATTATTAGTCTGTTTCAAAACTGTAACTGGAAGTGAGGTCTATATGTAAAAGCAAAAGTCATGAATGCGTTTGATGTATTTTAAGTAAGGCACTGAACTGCAGTTGTTATTTACAGATCAAAGAAGCTCCAGCAGTGTCCTGAAACAATCTAAGTGAGAAATGCCAAAATCTGATTTCATCCATGTCCATATGTTGCTTTGAACTTGTAATTCACAGAAATGGTCACTATATTGAACTAATTATCAGGCTTAACGCTTGCCAATTTTGATGGCTGTACTCCCTTATAAAAAAGTCAGGTTTCAAGGGAAGCAGAATGATATATTGGAAGACGTTCGGCCTTTATTAAGATCTGAAGATGAAAAGCAATGAATATACAAAAAATACCCCATCCCTCCAAAAAACAAACATAATTTAGTTTTCTAAATGGTTGCTGCGACACAGATTAGCAAAATAAATAGTCTGCATTAACCAATACATATAAAAATAAAGTAGTTAATTCCTCTTCCCTCCTAGGAATAGTTTCTTGTAACAGTTAAATGGAAAAATATCTATGCTATCTAAAAATCTAATAAGGACATATATTGTACATGAAAGTAAAACTAAAACAGCAATTTCACAGCACAGCCCAATATGTTTAAATTAAAATACTAATAACAGTGAAAAAAAACACTGATGAAATATTTCTGCAGGCAGGAACATATAAGCAAAGTGTGTTCTGATATCAGTAAAGACTTTAAAAATTACTGGTTTGCCAATTAGTTACAGTGGCTGGAAATGACCACAAACATTGGTTTGCCAAAGAAGTGATTTCAGGAATCACGCAGTTTAGGCTATAATTAAAAAGCAATCTATGGGAAATAGGTTATTACCAGTATTTAGGAGCTAATTTGTTAGTTAATGCCTTAACAAAGCTCTCCTTTGATTGCAGTGGAGGGGGGAACAACTTCAAGAGGATTATTTGCTATTAAGACTTGTACTCAATTATTGAGAATGCTGATGGGCTCCTGCAATTACAATTGCATAGCAGTCACCAGGAAAGCTAGATGGATTCAGCCTGTGCTGCAGCCAGCAATTCCCACTGCAGGGCCAAAGTCTGGCCTCTGAATTTTAAGGACAGTTCAGAGTACCCTCATGAATTTGAATGTTTGCTAATTAATAGAGGTGCAAGCGGAATGTTCCTTGATGCCAATCTCACATTTTATTTTATTCTCACTCACATCAGTGTGGGAATTTTTTCCTTTATATTCCTTAATTCCATTTCTGAAGGAGCAGTCACATAACTGCTGGAGTATCTAGATAACATTTTTTCATCAAGATAATGAGATACTCGTTTGTTTTTCCTTCTAACAAAAGTGACAACAAAAAAGATATTTTCTGTCAAGTTTCATTAATTTATTTAAGTCATATTACTGGAGATAAACATAACAGTAACCTACAAATATATTCCCTGTACTGACAAGTTATAGCTGACTCAAAGCTACTATCACTTGCTACTATCTCCTATCATAGTTACTATCCTACTGATCAGGGCAAGGGATTCAACATCTCACTAACCCCAGACTTAACTTCAGTCACTGGAAACATAACCAGCAAACTTCTAGGTAACAAGACAGAGGGAAAAAATACAAACTCACCAATATTTATGAATTATTTTTCCTGCCAATACTACCTCTTCTGACTCTTATTACCGTATTTCAATTGCAAAGACTTTCCTATAGCAGAAGCTGTGAATAAAAATATCATCAACAACCTAACTGAACCTGAGACACACTTCCTATATAAAGGTTGGTTTGGGGAGCTGTAGTCCCTCTGACACAGAATCTCAGGAAGCCTTCAGCTGCAGAGCAAAGCAAAGAGGCCCATTAATCATATTTATCAAGATTGTCTACCCTGGCTTTCATGCAGTTAGGGGAAATGTGCTATTCTACTTCAGCAACAAGGAGCAAGGCTAAAACAAACTGACCTAACTGCATGGGTCATTTCCAGAAATAGAAAGTATACTAGCAGCACAGCTGTACAGGCCAGAAGGCAAAATGCTGGGAGAGTTGGAGAAAAAGGGGAAAAAAGTATCCACCCAAAACCTGTGAGGTATGTAGCCAGTGGCAAAATTAATACTGGGCCAAATTTTGCTTTAATTGGCATTCAGCACATTAAAGTGAGCAAGACAAGATTCAGTTAAGTGCCTTATGATCTTGCATTTCATGAGACTCCTAAAATGTTTTATTGCACTTCAGGATTTCATATCAGCAAAAGCAAGAATGATGCAGATAACCTCCCACTGAGGTGCAAGCATATTATTTATTTTGATATGCATGGATACTTTGTTATTTGCTCTTCTCTTTTACATTATGAGACTGCACAACATCAAATGCAAACAGAATACAATGTACTAGATATTGTCCCATGGGAAAGCAGGGGTAGTATCCTGGCCTACATTTATGGCTTTGGGGGGGGGTTATTGTGCCTGAAAGAGCATTGGGATGCCTCAGTTTACTCATGACAGAAGGTCATCCATGTCACATATTGTGCATCACCAGCAGCCTTTAACTGGGAAGCGCTTGAGTCTGGGATAGCCAGATCTGGCACAGTGACCCAAGCATTGCTGTATCTGCAGCCTGATGCCAAAACATTCAGGCCAAGCTCTACTTTATTGTAGCTCGACCTGCTGGCTTTGAAAAGCAAGAATACAATTTTCACATATTGAACCAGCATAAAAAGAAAATTTGCAGAGCTTACACTTTATTAGCTTCTATAAAATTAACAGAAAAATAAAAGTGAGATAAGAGCCTGATTTAATAACACTATTTCCATCTGCAGTATACACACCAGGCCTGCTTTGCCTACATTTCTATAAAAATAATGAAAATCATGTTGCCGCCCGTCTCTCCTGTTCCATCCCCGATGTGCATTTCCAACTACATATGACGTGACAAGGGATTCTCAAAATAAGGTGCATACCACATGGGGACTGCCCTAAATATTATAAAGATTATTGTATTTTTCTTAAAAACAGATAAGCTAAAGAAATGCAGAATCTTGGCAGAAACTGATGCTAAAATAAAATTTAAAATAGCTTACTACATAAACTATGAAGTTTCAGCATGGACGCTTCCATGTGTCATGATTGTACAACCTCCTCTCTCTTCTTTATGATCACATAGGTGTTATTCCACTGAGCAAGAATACAAGGGGAAAGCAACAGACCTACAGACCTTACACAATCACTTTATATCAAATGAAAACCTAGTCAAAGGTAAAAAATAGGAATCCATAAAATCATTTCCAAACTAAATCTCACTCCGTTTACTCACATGAGTTAGCCCCGGGAAATTCAATGGGACTAGTCCCCAGAGTCAAATAAAATTAATAACATTTCAAATTTTATGTTTCCTTTGCAACTGGGTTGAGAGGCAAGATTAAAGCAAAGTCAATTCCAAGATCCACAGGTCACCCTTAGATTAGATCCCTTGCGATAGGCATTTCCTTGGGCTGGTATTGCAGCAAGCACAGGCATTGTGTGCCCTCTAGTGCATGACAGCTTGTAGCACTGAAGTCAATATGCCCATAGCAAGGAAGGTCACTGTGCTCCCATTTTTTTTTTTTTTAATTAAAAAGAAGCAAAAATTTCCATGCCCAAAATTAACTTAATTTCCCTTAACTGTCCAAAATATTTACTATATGGATTGATTACTAGTGCACTCCCAAGATTCCCCTTTAACAAGCTCAGAAAATTGTTTCATCTATTCCATCCACTAAAACTAACTAAATCTGGCCCTTAAAATATTCTGAAGCTATTTATGACTTTCTGTATTCTGTTTTCTGGGGGTCTCTTCTCCTTCACTTGAAATAGTGGAATCAATTCTTATTTCCTGCAAGATAATATGATAGTCTCAAAAAAACTGATGTATGATCTGTATTAAGCACTTGGAAGAACTGCTCTCATAGCAGACTCTCACAAGGGCCTCTCCCGCCATGCTTATTATCATAACTGTGATAAATTACATAAGCTCTCTGCCACAGATCTGGTTTCTTTTTCACACCTTCACCACAACCTTTGGGTTTCAGATTCAAGTTTTCAGGTTCATATTTCTCAGTAGATGCCTAATATTTGCATATGTCAGGGTTGGGTGGAATTATTTATGGCCAAATGAAGGCATAGCTTCAGCAGCAGCAATGTTGATTGAATTCAGTCTTCTCTCTCCTGCATGCTTTAGCTACATCTGTTCAAATCTCCTGTTTTAGCTATAGATGAAAGATCATGATCACTGCCATCTTCAAAAATCTGCACAAACGGCAATTCAAACTCTAAGGCTCCCACCAAAACCAGCACCACTTACAAGCATGTTATTATGGATACACGCAGATCTGAATTTTCATATTGAGGGTATGGATGACAGAATCTTACCATCAGTGCTGGGTTATTTTCCGCAGCTGCCTGCCTCACCCCACTGCCAGAGGTTCCTTACCTTGTACCAGAACTAAAAGCAGCTAGTATACATGTCCAGCCCTCCCTTCGACCTCCAGCTCAAAGCCCACTACGCTTCCTGCTACCTTAAACTACAGAGGTGCTAACCCCTAAACAGAAAGGAGGGGATCCTCCCAAACAAATCACTAGAGCTTGTGTGTCAATACCCTCAGACCCTCCTCTTGCTGAACTATTTCAACAAGCTACAGAACATGAAAACATTGCCTTTCCAAAAGTGAGAAAGCAACAAAACATCTTTCTGATAAAAGAGGAAGCAAGATCAGCCACCACTCAATTAGTGGCTGGAGACTTGCAAGTGTTAAAGGCTCTCAGTCACTGCCAAGTCCAAAGGCAAGCAGAAAGCAGACAGCCCAAGCTCCTGGTGCCACACCGGCACTGCTCCCCAGAACTCTCACTATGCCCTCAGGTCCTGAAGTGCATCTTCTCTTGACCAGAGCAGACACTGGGGTCTTTGTGTTAAAACAGAATGGCTGGTTGAGGTAACAACATACAAGGAATCTGGGGAAAAAGCTTTTGATCTTGGACTGCTGATTCTTTTAACTGTGCTTCTGATTTCTAGCAGATGTAGAGAAACTAGGCAATAGCAGCCCAAGTATGAAAACCAGGTAATTGCTATTAATACTGACAGCAGCGTGATTCTGCTGATGGAAGTCTTCTACTGTAAAAATCATGTTTTGGTCTACTTCAGGCAAGTATTTCACCCCTGAAAAACAATCCTGTACATTTAAAAAATTGCTAAATTGCTTGTTGTTCCAGACCAATCACACACATTTATAGGACTAGTTGCTTCAGAGAGTCCAAGACCCTTGACAAGGTATTATTAAAAACAATACCGTATTTTACATGTACATGCATCCATGTCTCTTTGTAAAGATTTTTATATGAATAGATACACCACACACACACATCTTTTTAGGGTTAGAGAATTAACCAATTCAGCACATACAGAAATTCCTCCATCCACAAATGAAATGCCGTCTTCATCAGACACAGCCCAGCAACTCTTCAGCCATTGGCAGGATTACTTTACAACTTAGTAAAAGAAGTAGTCTTGTCTCCTACTGAGAACTACAGAAAGAATTTAGACAGACAAAACACAGTTGCCCACACAGGAATGTCACTGTGGAATTAAAACTAAAAGCCACCACTCAGCCAAAGAATTTTACCAATTTGTTTGATACTTTCTTTTTTGCTTTTAAAAAGTCACAAGTGTGAAGGCCAGTTGAATTGTGCCAAAGTAGGCACAACTGTCTAGTCCCACTAGACGTGTAGTGGCTTCCCCTGACTTCAGTGTCATGCCATCAGGCTACAATGACAGAAGAGTCAAAGTTATTCCAGTAACTCTAATATCCTTAGTTTTCCCTGGAAAGCGTTAAAGATGATATTCATCCAATGACACCATCAGATAGATTTTTTTTTTTTTTTTTTTGTAAATGCCCCTTATAATCACTTTTATTTGCTACTTACTGCTTTTACTATTTCAAGACTTTTCTCTTCCTTTTACAATAAGGACCGTACCTCTTGGTGCCTGCCCTCCCTCTTGTTACGATGCTTTTTATGTGTTTTCCTTCATGAGAGATTTGCAACCACTTCCCGATCCTTTGTCACAGATAATTTTGTTTAGAGGGGAAACTGGGGAAATTCACATTCTCCACTGGAGATAGCATGTGAAGTGTGGCCTTCAAACCATTGTGAAACATGTAAAAATTAAAAGCAGCCAATGTAAAGAATACAGTTCTTTGGTTATTAAAAAAGAAAAAAAAACAAAACCAACAACAACAAAAACCCAAACAAAAACAAAAATACCACAACATGAAGAAAACCAGAACAAAGCTAAGCATTTTCTTCTTCCCAACTTGGTCTTGCCCACAGTGTTGCTACTGACCCACAAAACACATTCCTACACCATGAATGCTGCAGAAAACATCACTTGCAAAAATGCTTTAGTAAGCTGCTTAGAGAATGTATGGAAATAGTATCTCTGTTTCAAGCATGCAGTAGAATATACTTCCTGTAAGATGCTGCTTGCATACACATTCATATGGAAAGAATCTGCATCATCAAATCACATAAGCCATTTTTAGAGCACACAATTTTCAAAGTGTTTTTTCTGTTCAAAGACATCAGATGCAGGGCTGTATTTTTCAGAATACAGAAACACTCTACGTATATTCTTTTAATCTGAAGATACCCACTGATGTCGAACAGATGTAATAATTGTATGCTCCACTGGTAAACTGCAAATCGATGGCAGCAAGGATGTCTGCATTCTGCTTCTAACCAGTATATATGGATACTGCACCTAGCCTGAGAAAGCACTCAACTGGAAAATCTGAGATCAGTGCACATGCCTAACAAAAAAAAAAAAAGACAGCTCCACCCCCAAACTTCAAAACTTCAAGGAATTTGCCTGAGGTCTCTGTCCACCCAGACCAGTTTGTTTGATACTCAGGCATGTCACAAAACCTATTTCCCAAAACTGGTAAATTAGAAAAAACAGGGTTATTTTGTTGTTCTGTTAAAGTAATTTGTAAGTGCTTTTTGAGATCTTTGTTTTCATTTCCAAGTACTATTCCAGCACTTGCAGGGAGAAGATAATGAGCATAACCTACAACAGTGAAGCCCAGGTATTCTTTTTGTCCATTTATCAGTTTTCCAGGTCACGAGCTACGATGTGTCTGAGCTCTTATCCCAGAACATAGACTTGTCGCCTGCTTTTACTCCACAAGAATTACCTTTAACCCTTATACACCTTTCAAAATGAAAATCCCTTGAATATAGATATCTAGAAAGAAACAAGTGTGCAAGTGATACAAGAACTGATACAACACCAGTGATCGGCTTTCCAAGACAGAGTAGTGCTAAGGGCGGGGAGGGGAAAGTAGGGACTTATTTTTCAACTTTTTTCCCCATTAATCATGTCACAAATTCTGCATATGGCAGAGACTAGCTAGTTAATCCATTTTACAGCTCCTATCCCTTTCGTGAGACTGTTGTTCTATATGGAAACACTCAAGTCAAAGAAATGCTGGTTGCTCACTAAAAGTCAAAAACCCAATGTTACAGATCCTGCCTGACAAATTCCTGGTTAAATCTATCCTATCTAGTATCGCAAAATAAAATAAAACCAGATCAACTTTCCAGAAGGTAACAAAAGACAGATACTGCACATATTTCATTAAGGAGAATGTTTATTTTTCCCAAATATTGTACTAAGATAGTGTCCTGTTTGCCTATTTCTATCGGCATCTGCTCTGTAATACATAATGATAGAAGATCGAAGTTTTAATTGTGGAAGTAAAAGAATGTATTAATAACATTCTTTTTGTCCTACAGCAACAGAGATAAACTTAAAAAAGCCTCTAACAGCTAGGAGAACAGGATATTTATATAAAGATGTCCTAACAAAAGAAAAGCATGCAAAACTGCCCTTTGTGGATAAACAAACTAGGCTCCCTGTTTGCAGACTGTTCCCTATCGAGCTCAGGCCTCAGAGATCCCCTCCCTCCCTCAGTCAACAGGGCCAACATATCTCAGCTGGGTTTCACATTTTTATACAAACTCTTCTCAACATCTTTTGTTCACTGACCCTTTAAATTTTGGAAAATGCAGCAGGTGTGCCTTTAAGGTCTATTTTGCTGCTAGTTGCTTTAGATTCCCTCTCCCAGGTCGGAAGAAGGGGAGTTTTGTCCATCTTTTTTCTGTTAGCTCCTTCTTCATCTGCATTGGCTGCACTGTATATCCTCCATATCATTTCTGATAAACACATTATAATGGAACATAGTTCTGTAGCATACATACAACAAACGGTACCTCCTCAGGAGACATTATTACTTCTTGACTTTCCGAGGTTGAGAAGAGCCTGAATTTGTTGCCTGTTTGTCACATTGCTGCCACTCATTAATGCAACAGCATACTTTGAACTAGCTGTCCTGCTCCTCCCCAAAATTAATGTAGCATGGAGTACTCTCTCCCTCCCAAGACAGCAGTAGCTGCTTTTATTCACTTAGGGCTCTGACTTGCATACACTGATGAGAAAAAAAGACAAACAAAACCATATCAAACCAACCCACAACTGTACTAACTTAAAAAGCTATGACTCCCAGAAGTGATGGCTAGGCTATCTCACTGTGAGCAAGATCAATAGCATGCTGCACAAGAGTGAGTACAGATTTATCGATAGATTTCTTTCAAATTCAGAGCTCTGAGATGAGTTCTGAAACAACATTGTGAAGTAAAGCATCATTACCACCTTCACCTGAATGAAGGCCTCCACAAGCAGAGAGCCTGAGTTGTCTCCGAAAAGCCTACGAAGCAACACAGAGGACACACTTCCTCAGGGCTACCTGCACAGCAAAGACCGACATTTGAAAGCAATTCTCAGTCTCAAGACATCTGTGAATTATAAAGAGTCAGTCATCCTCCATCCCCTTTGTCTTTAAGGAAGAGCTTAATATTAATTTTAGCTCCTTTTGAATCTACTTCTGGGCTAGGGCCCAGTCCATCTGCAATATTTTTATAAGTGACAAAATAGATTAAAAACACACAGAACACCCACTCAGGACTCAGTTCTTTCAAACGATGGTAACTCATGACAGAAGGGACACTACAGTTAACCGTGGCACTGCTTGTGCAAAGCTGCAACCTGCACACAGACATACAAAGGGTGAAGTAACTCATTATACAGTGAGCTATTGTACATGGAAACTGGATAAGGCACCTCCTTTTCTTTTGTGTTGTCCACTCATTCATAATAATGTCTTTTAAGACATCTGCTAGAGTCCTGTAACATTAATGGAAATGGAAAAGCTCCAACAGGAACTCAGGGGTTTCTCTCTTTTTCCCATGAACTGAACATTATGGAATTTTAACAGATGTTCTACTTGGTCATAGTTAATAAAATGAATTATGCAGGAATTAAAAATCTGGCTCTGTTTGCTTGTATAAAATCTCAGCAGCAGAACTACATTCCCATTAAGAAATTCTAGAGGATTTACAGTGGATTTATAGTCTGCTCCTGCCTTGTTATAAGATGGCTTGGAGATTTTACAAATTAACTTGTCTCTGTTGTGGAAAACATGAATAAATTTACCTGTTCATTGATTGTTCTTAGTAGCATGATTGACTTTCCACACCAATGCACACTGGTACACTACAACCATAGGAAAGGACAATTCTCACTTGGATTTCCTTTGGAAATGACATCATGGGAATTCCACATCGTTTCGCAGCCTCCGATTTCTGCTATTTATTCAAAGTCTCATTCAGCAACCCAGTAACCATACTCCCACTTTATGCTTTATCACAAAAGCTTTCCTCTCGGTGCACGGATGTCTTTCAGGCTACTACTGCCAACAGAATGATGCACTGTACCTCATTTCCCTTTTGGTTTTAAGATTAGTTCAGTGTAACTACATCAAAGGAAGATGTAAAGACCGAAATGTAATGGAGATGTGAGAGAAGAGGCACGAAAAAGGAGGCAAGTGAAGGAGTCATAGCCAAAACTTCCAAGCATTGAGGTTCACTCAGAGAAACTTATTTCCAAAAGCATTACATATTTAGCCACCTTCTCTCTCTTCTAATATGCATCTCTACAGAAATTATTCTGATGAGAAAATAAAGGGGATAAATGAAAGAGAATCAAAAATGAAGGATGAAACAACTACCTCACACCAGAATAGAAGCAGCACAGCAGCTAATGCAGATTACATGGAGCAGAATAAGGCTGCCTTGAAATGATCTACTATGGTACAGCAAAAAGACATGGTTTCAACATTGCACACCCTTTATAACCAGACTCATTTTCACTTAAGTCCAAGCAATTGGCAAGCAGATCTCTGTCCAGGCACTGAAATCTGCTTTATGTAATATGCATAATTTTATCCCGATGCAACAACTAAAATTAAATTGAATTCTTAAAGTCTGGTTCAAGAATTTTGCCAGTGCCAGAATATCAGCATCTGAAAAGCATCAATATTCCCAGCCTCTTCCAATTATTTTCTTTAAATGAAAAATCATGCACTGAAGCCCCTCTATCCAAAAATCCCACTCCACTGTAACTAAACAAAAGGTTTTGTGTAAGTCAAGAACCAAAGCATATAAACAAGCACTGTAAGTATACAAGTCTGCTCGAATTAAATATCAGTCTATACATGCTATGCAGCTACCTGGATGTGTCCAATAATGAATTAATACAGATTTTTATCTGAAAACAAAAACTTTCCCTAAAGGAAGAAGTGTACTTAAAGAGAAGGGAAAATACCAGGATTAAACGTCAGGCTTACAACAGTTCCAGCTAAAGGTTCAATATGATATTCTTCCTCAAGTGAACATGGCTTTACACTATTTAGTGTCAGGAAAGTGCAATGGTCTTAACAGTGTTAAATACAACGTTATTTTTTATTTTTTTTTTAAACATCACCTATGATTTGTTTCACTTTGAAGAGAAAGCACATTTCATTTGGTAATCATTTATTTCTTATTCTATTGGACAGATTCTCCCAAATAGCAATACTTCAACTGAAATCAGTTCTGAAGGATCTTTTATGAATATACATAATGGAGAGGACCCCCATTAAATTTCCAACAAAGTGCTGCCATTTTGAGTAAACAAAGTTATCTCAGCAGGGTCACACACTATGCCATGAATATGGTCTGCAAATTAATTACCACCCTGACATATGTCAAAACAAATTTTAAGGAGAATAGCATCCAGTAGTAACCATGTGTTTTAGCTATCTGTTAGTATGCAAAATCTATATTCAATGGGATTTAAATTTATTCATTTATTCAGAACCCCTTAGAGAAATCAAAATGATTCGTTGGCCTTTTTTGCCCGTCTCCAAATGAAATCTGAGTGAATAACATGTGTTTATTGAGCCAGAAAATAAGTACAGGATGAAGCTATGGTGGGAGTTACATTTCAGAAAAGCAGGTGTCATCTCTGCACAAATAACTAATTTTTTAAACACTCAAAAACTGCTAAAATAGACTGCAGTACCTTAATATTTGCCAGCAATTTAAGGAACACTGAATTGGGTATTTCTTATTTTAGGTAATATCCATCTTTATTCTGTAATTGTAACAAGAGCTGGCTAACATAAGTGTCCTAAAAACAGTTTCCAGTATGAAGAAAGGCTTTTAGAAGAGGAGCTATTGAATGAAGGCTTAAAAAAAGCCTCTGCATATGGCTTTACTATCAATGGCAACACAGCCAACAGATCTGATCCTGTGTTTAAAAACCAAAAGAAGCAAAGATCCACACCTAGCTTACTCAGTTGAGTTATATAAGAAAAAGACAAGCACACATATCACATTGAACACAGTAAGTAAAGAACTCTTCCTGGACAATAGCAGTTATGTTTTCGTAGGAGTCAAGCCTCATCTTTTTATTTGAGGTACCCATGGTACAACTTCTTTGTCAAAAGATGACCTCTGGGGATCTGATTCAAAACAGTTTTAGACTGGGGGTTCATTAGTATATTTTCCTACTTCTTTATAATCTGCCTTCAGTTCACACATCATATCAAACACTTCCATGACACTAATCCTGTAATTCAAAATACGATTATGAAGAGATTTTAGTTTAGGAACTATTTTCTGCCAAGCAGGCCAAAATATTTTTAGTTCCAGTTTTTTTCCAACAGTGAAGTATTTCTGATTTAGACTTAAGTAATGCCATATCACATCTACAGACTGGATGACTAAATGCATTTCTTTCACACATTTAAAAAAAAAAAAAAAAGCACAATCCTCCCTATATACAGATGACAGATAATCTCTTGGCATTTGCTGACAAATATATTTAAAGAAAGCCTAAATCTGTCTGTGCCAAACTTGGGCTAATGTCACTAGTTCACCATTGCTGGCATACATACTTCACATGATGCAATCACAAGACTTGAGGAAATTTCCAGTACTTTAGTTTTATAGTTTTCATCATGTTAACATACATTTCCATCCTTTTATGATTTAGCAGCAACAGAACTGAGACAGGACAGCAGATGACTTTTTGCATGTATCACAGGTTTTCTAAGTGCACATTATCAGCACTCCATTTAAATTACAGCCTAGTGACTTATCTAGAATGAAATATGCTGGAATTTAGAGCTTATGATTAGAACAGTTGATCTCAATTGTACTAGTATCTCTTGCTAGAAAACAAAGTGAGGCAAAGAAATCAATTAAAAAAAAAAATAGAAAGACAAGTGTTTTACCTCTCTTAATACCGTGCTTTTATAACCCCGATAAAGTCCTTGAATACCCTGTAAACCAACAAAAAAAACACATCAGCTATAGGGAATTAGTTTGCCAAAGACCACAATTTATCAGTGATTATGAGGCAAGCATTGCAGCCTTACTGAGTGTCAGACCTGAACTTCTTGCAAATTGACTATATTGATTATAAAATTGTATACTGTATTCCATGATTTACAATGCCGGAGGGTTTTCTGTTCATTCCAAAGATCGCTTAACCATTGTTCAGAATACTGAGTTATACAGAAGGAAATACAGTTAAAATTAAAAGGGCAAGAAGGCACAGAAACACATTACTTCAAAATCTACTCGACCAGTATTTTGGTCTAAAAGTTTCAAAGTATTTATGAGGTGGTGGATACTACTACTCTTCTGTTTAAATAGCCCAGGCAAAATGAACCAATAGGGTGACAGCTTCTTACGGCCACCTTTAAGTCTCGATTCCAATCTTTTATGAAGACAAGTATTTTGTATTTTTAACCAGCTGATAACATTCAAAACAATTACAATTTTTTTTTAAGTGTACATAAAACTGTGTTTAATATCTTACAGGATGCTTTATTCCAGTGTTTGGCAAGTCTTAGGGCTCTCCGGCCAGCTACAAAGAAGGGGAAAAACATAGTTTTGAGAGCACCAGCTTTTAGAGCAGAATGACCAAGTCACAGAATGAAGTCCCAGCAACACTCTTGTGCAGGGTTATCAAAATAATTTTCCTTTACCAGCAAATAAAAATCAAGTGGATCATTTAAAGGTCATATTTATGTCTTCCTTTTCCTGGCTTTTACACACCAAAATGCATACGATGTTTTTCCCCACAGTGTTTTCAGGAGCCACTTTCTCTTATGGAATACAACTTGAAAAACACCCCTTGTGAGACTCAGTAAAAACAGTAGCAAACAGGCTTTTATAGGAAGGAACAGAGTCACTACTGAAAAGATGACAAAAGCCCTTATTTTTCACAAGTTACCAATACTGGATAAGCACTCACTTCCAGTGTTCCCACAGATCCTCTCTGAAATTGTGCCTTTAGAACATCCCCTCCAGAGCCTGCTTCAAAAATTGGAAACCATTCAGCAAACTCTAGATACACAGACTTGATTTCTGTTGTTCCAGGGAAGGACTATTTGCATAAATACAAGCAGAACTTTGGAAATTGTAAAGTTAAATCCCCGCCCCCCTCCCTTTTTTTATTAACATGTAGGTATCCCATATAAAAAGAGGAGGAAAGAGAGTTGTTCAGAGTGTGCATGTAAGTGTATGCATATGGGGGAGAGGCAAGGCTTTGGTTTCCTTAAACATAACATGAACATTGCTTTTAACAACATAAGATAGTTAGGAAAAGTGCTGGGAAAGCACAGAACTGGAATGAAATTGTAGAAATGCTTCTGGACTTGTATGGTATTGAGTGGGAAGAATGAAGCAAAGGCTTTGAAATTTTGCTCTGAACTCACCTCCTGATACAAGGTGTGGGAGAGAATTCGGAGAGTACTCGAGGAAGGAGAAACCTGGGCCCTTTGCTTGACAACCTCAGATGGAACCCGTATGAGGCATGCCACCTGCAAAAGAAACATACATTCAGAGAGCAATTCCTTTTGCTGCCTTACTCACCATGTAGCAGACACATTTGGAGATTGTTCCAAGCACAGAAACCTGAGAAATGAGGAAATAATTTTAGTAATTATGTGAGTTGAACTTAAAAGCTGTTATATATTTGGTCTGACAGCTATGTACTTTCTGAACACAAAATTGTATTACTAGAAAAATGGAATTACCCTTGAAATTTTTAACTTCCAAAACAGAAGTAGATTTGAGTGGCAAAAATCACCAATGAAACCAAAATTTTGAAGCCATCCTGTCTTTTGGCAGCCACAGGAATTTCTCCCCCCACTTTCACAGATCTAAACTGGAAATTCAGGTCTTAAAGAACAACAAACTTCTTTCCTAGGTAGTTCCTTTGTGCCCTCTAGTGACTGACAGCAAGAGACACTCCAGTTAGCTTTAGATACACCAAATACACTCACGGTTTACCTTAAAACTTACACTGGATTTCATTCAGGGAGAAGCGTTGGATTGACTCTTTCCTACACAATTAATTTACTAAGCAAGAAAAGCCCCTGCAGCTGAATGTAATAGTGTGGCTGCTGCCACAAAGCCCCAGATTTCAGCAAAAACCAGACCTGACTTTAAAACATTCATCTGCCATTTCAACTTCAGGTAGGAGTTAAGCTGGTGTGCACATAATTTTGAAGAACGAGGATCCCACAGCATCGGAGAGTTACTAACCTCTCATCTCTCTAGAAAATGCCCCTTGATCAGCACTTAAAACTTTTAAGAAGCGTTTGTCTTCAGTTGGCCCCAGGGATACTTAATGCAGTGCTGGGACTGGTGGCAAAACACTGGAGACACCATGGGCCTTTGCCAGATTTTAAGCCTTCCTCTGTGCCATCACGTGCCAGACTCAGGAACACACTGCGGTTGCTAGAATAAAGGCGATCGCTGAGTACTTCAAGTCAAGAGCAACCGAGCTGCTGACTCAGAAACCCGCAAGTGCCAAAGAAAGTTTCGGAATTCACTGCCCCACTGCACAGAGACAATAACCTGAATGGTCAGTTGTGGATCACACGGTACAAGGTTTAAGTTCCATTTTCACAAAGAGACCAAGAAAAAGTGCGTTATCCTGTTGCATTCCTACAAGTTTACCAGACAACAATATCCAAAAGTCATTACAAACAGATCTAACTCCATGTGCTCTTCAATTCTCAGGGTCAAAAATAACAAGTGACCCCAATCTGTCAAGAAAATAAGAACTGTCAAGTTTTTTGATAGTTCAGCATAAATATTTATAGAACTTCATGCTTCATAACACTCCATGTCCTTATATTAGCTTTTTATTCCTTAAAAACATGGAAGCAGGAGGAAAGCTGCAAAAAGGCTCGGATGAAAACAATCTAGTCAATCAAGACCAGACAAAGAACACAGCGTGGCTTCCTGACATCTGGGGTGCTGCAGTTTTGGCAGGAGAAGGGTGGCTACAAAGTAATGTCTCCATTTCCCCCAGACTACTTGGGGTGCATTTCATTTCAAATTAACTTTGATGTTTCTCCCATTTGAATTTGCACTTACAAGGGAGTCCGTGGCTGCACAAGAACAAAAACAGTGATTACATTGTGCTGTTATGAAAGGAAATAAAGGCTCATGTCACCCAGGCTGCACTGTCAGATTGGCTCCATAGGGCACTTCTGCTGCTAAAAAAGCCACAATCTGCAACTGCCAACATCCCACTGAATGGTGACATTTTCACTGTGCACCTGAACTTACAATGTGTTACCTTATTTATTCCTATATGTGTACCTTACAACCAGTAAATCCAAGCACTCTTTTGATGTCAAACGTGGGTCTCTAAAGGGAAGTATGCAAGATTAAGTTCACACATATCTTATTAGCCCACGAGGTTAAAAAAAAAAAAAGTAACAACCTGGGATAGGTGCAGAAAGATCTCAAGTCTATTATGCTCAGATCTCAATCACTGCAGCACCTTCCAGGTAATACTGCCAAAGTTAAAAGAACACAGCACACACCTCCATGATTTGCCTTCTTAGCTAAATATGTTCAAGCAGCACCAGTATAATAACACTGCACCAAGAGAATTCATACTTAAATTTTCAGACATCTGAAAGCTATATACAAATGGCAAAAGCAATGGTGAAAGATAAAGCTGTGCAGCTGCTCCACAGTAACTGTCCACGTATGTGCTGTTACCTGCATTGACTCCTAGATAAATAGATTTGGAAGACAGACAATAATGTCACCTCTCACAGTGGGAGCCCATTCACCTCCCTAATCACCAGGATCCCAGGAAGAAATTGCTTTTTAATCTCTTGGCTGTTCACACAGATGTAGCCTGTTGCTTGTCACAGAAGAGCACAATACAGCCTGCCAAACCATTCCTGGTGCATCCTGCTAATTTGGGGGATGACTTTGTGACAAATTAGCTCTCTGTCAAACATCTGCATAGCCAGCGATGGAGAGGGTACAGCAGTGGGCCTTCAGCTACCCCTGCCAACATTAAGGCATCAGACAACAACACACTGTTGATAGGACCATGCTCATTTTTCCAAGCAAGCTCTGGAGCCAGGAGTTATTCCCATCTTTTGACAGAAGCAGAAAGACAGAATCAAGCTCCTACAGATCAAGTTCAGGGGAAAAATGGATGCTGCCCTATAAGCTCCTTACTTGTTTACCAGGTCATGTAATACTGTTTTCCAGTCTTCAGACTCTCTTCCCCATATCAGTGCAGATGTATACATACTATAAGGGCAGGAAGACAATAACACTGAAACAAAAGGCTCAAGGATATTTAGATTTAAGCTTTAACAAAACCCGATTTTACAGTTACAAGCAAAGCTATTATTAGTTTACAAAGCAGGTATGCAGAAATGACAATATTAGTACCTATTATCTTTCTAACCTTTTAATACTATAACCACTTCTGAACAAAAGAGCACTGAATTTCAAAATCCTTGTCTTACATCATTACCAGGTCAAAGGGTGAATCCAGTAATTAGATGCAAACCTAAGTGCATTTTTAATTAGCTAGTTAGGGAAAACCTAAAATTAGGTCTATTTTGTTAACATTTACCTGTGCATTGCTAGAACAGCATATATTCCAATTAAACGAAGGTAATTTTTTTCCCACTGTCAGCTCAGGGAAAAGCATTTTAACTTTTGGACACTCCTTGCATGCATCAATGCTGCCATCTCCTGGGTGGAACCAGACTTTCCTGCTTGTTCTGACCGATGAAGAATGACCAGTGCAATTGAAGTCTCAGAGGTGCCTTGAAGAACACAAAGCCTCTTTATAAATACACCGATTTAAAAAGTTTGATTCAGTATGGCAAAAACCTGTTCCTATGTGGCTGTAGCTAACAGAAAATAAGATCTGCTGCAAATATAACCTGGAACCTGCACAAAGCCTTATGCATGGGCTCACCTGGGTTCATTGGGAAAACCTTATCTTAAAGCACTAACTTCTGCATAGGGGCCAATCCTACTCAGAGCTGGAGTAGCCGTTCAGAGTTAGGCAGTACTCATCTAACTCATCAGCACAAGGCTACCAAGCATTTTTCTCTAGATAGTAAAACAAGACGCATAATAAGAAAGAACAGAGGGAATAGCCCTGCTTACAAGGGGGTTCAGTGCAAGTAGGCCATCCAGACCTAGCCAGAGAACTGTGAAAGTTGCCAGACATACACAGCTCACTGCTCATTCAGGGAAACCAGCAGCAAACGCAGCCTGCTGTGAAAACGGCTCAAGAAAACCCCCAACCAAAAGAAGATTTTTATTAGTGTTTTTTTTAATGATTGTGGTTAACATGACAAAGCATCTCAAGTAGCTGGTTGGACTAGAAAGGACCCATCGCATTCCCACTGTAAATTCTAGAGTAAGCACTTATCGGCAAACCACCATGACGCCACTTCTAGTTCACTAGCAGGTTCTTGCTCCTCTATCCAGTATGTTCTTTAAGCAAACCCAAACATAAAACAGTAACAACATTTTTAGAAAAGAGCATAACTCCTCCTGGTCTTCAGAGCTATATTATTATCCAAATATTAACATACCCCATTTAGATGAACAGCCTTTTGCTTTCGTCCTTCGTGCTCCAGGCTAACCATTCTCTACATTACTGGCTTGTAGGACTTAGTAGAGAATCATTGGTAACGTGCATTTGTTTATGGGCACCTGTACTACAGTATGACAACCAACCTTGCAGATGTGATCTGTGCATGAGATGTATCTAAAAACATTCCAAACTGGACAGAGCAGGTGTCACACTTGCTACTAAGGGCTTATGCTGGGTATTTAAATTGGGTTGATGCACATCAGGTTTTTCTCAGAACCAGGGACACAGCTGGTACAATGCTATTATCAGCTTTGTACCTCTAAGGATTGCAGCTTGAGAAAGCATTTCCTTATGCAGCCTGGCATGTACCTTGCACAACTGATGACCTGACTCACACTTAAAAGCTCCCATAACCATACGGTCTGAGCACTTATCTTTAGTAACAGACAGGTATTACCAATGCTCTTTAGACAGGATACTGAAGGACAAAGACTAAGAGCCCATTCTGTTAAGATGCTGGCACCTGACGTGCTCCTGGCTAACAAGTTGATCTCTCTCCTGCACTTACCCAGGCTTGGGTGAGAATCAAGACCAAATTTTTTCCACTTAGTAATTAGCCAGCCATTCTGCTGCAAGGCAGGAGAAGAGCAGTCTGAGGCCAGAAAACTGTTCTGGAATATGTTAGTGGCTGGTGATTTAGGAACTTGCACTCAGGGACTCTGAGCAAATCTCTGGCTTGCATAGCTAAGCCTGCTTTGAAAATTAGGTACAGAAACACGCAGTAAACTCCAAAAAAACTTTTCTGTGTTGCAGCTTTAAACCCTTTAGAACACTTTCTAAAGGATTTTCATTTTCAACTTTCCAAGTAGGGGATTAGTTTTAATGACTTTATCTGAGTAGACTGGGAAGCTTTAACTGATGTTCACCATACAATACTTAACACAGAACTAAAGGAACATACCTAGGTAGAGTTACATTTCAATGTCATTTGCATAAATTTATTCTTAATCAAATAAAACTCTAATTTATGACACCATACAATTTTGTGTCCAGAGAGCAGAGGCTTTAAACTAAACCTCTCAATACCTGTGCAAGATAATCACTAACCTGTTTGGGAGAAAAAGCTGCTGCACAAAAATGACAACAAAGAGGCTAAGACTTATCAAAGTACATATGCTTAGGCTGTAGCCAATCTGGTAACAAAATCCTAATCTCTAACCCCATTCTTGAAGGTCAGAAGGATTGCCTGCTCCAACATAATGTAGAAAGAGCAAGAAAAACAGAGCAACTCTAAAACCCTGTTCAAAGAAAAGCAGCAATAAAGATGTTTTTGGTGTACTGGGGTTTGGTTTATTGCCTTTTTTTTTTTTTTTTTCGAAGTGTACTTTGCATTAGCCCTCGTCATATTCCTGTAGACAAAAGCCACCTTATAGCTCAGGTTTGTCTTGTTGATAGTTTATTGTTTGGTTTTTTTTTTATATAAAAAAACTGCTGCTACCCGAAATAGGTTAATAAATATGACAATCTGGGCATCTCAATTTCTATGTCAGATGCTCCCTTCTAAGTAGGAGGTTACTATTTTTAATCTGAAACATGAAAAATGTCCTTTTTCATTCCTCAGATAATTGAATGATTAAAATTGATAAGGCTAAAATTAAGGGATCTTAAATTGCACTGATTTCCTTTGGATCCTGAAAAAGAAGGAGAAACTTCCTTCTTGGTTCAGGTCAGAGGCTCTCAACAAACCTTGAATTCAGTTCTGCAGCTTTCAGTGCCTCTCCAAACTCTAAGTTTATGTTTGGCTCTTCAGATCTCACTGGGATTCCCCTCTCTGACAGAAGGGAAAAAATTAACTTCTTCAATGCAATATTATGAGATTAGCAAAAGTATTTCATCCTCCAAATAACTGTTTCTAAACTCTGGTCACAATTCTTGGATTAGGCATGTTTGAAAGCAGGGGAGGTGAGGAGCATGAGTGGTATCTGTAGACAAAAGATGAACTGCCTCACCCTTTCCACCACCAGGAAAATTAACAGAAAAGCAGAGAAACCTGAAATAAGCATTTTGTTATTTGGTTTTATGTTTTCTTTGAACAGAGAAGCCTGAACTGTTGCTATCATAGACCCATAATAGTTCAAAAACACCAATAAACCTTCTTCTAAACAACTGCTGCCCTTTTGACCAAGACAGAATAAAAATGAAGTGTTTATGGTCTGTAATTTGATGTAGGTCAGAACTCAAGTTGTGAAGAAGTCCTTCCACAGGTGCTTGTCGGCAGGCTGTGCTACCTGCCAGGGCACAATTGAAATGAGGAATTGAAGCATTAACACCCATTTTAATGAAGAAATTGTCTCCACAGATGACAAACTGCTCAATGTATGTACTGTCCACTATCAGTTTCTTCTTTAAGTGCTAGCCTTAGAGAAAAAGCGTTCATCTTCAAAAGAAAACCTCAGAATATGCTAATCTTATTTTCCTCTTCCACACTCATGCACAGCATGATTGTGCCCTTCCAGCATAGTTAAATTCAGACCTGTGCAAAGCTGCTGGGGTCATGAACAGGTGACTCCACTCCTAATTTAAACCCCACAGAGAGAACAAGTTTTGACTAATGGGCTCTGGATGGGAAAGTTTAGACAATGCCAAACTCTTTGTCCCATCTTTTCTTCTGACTGACACAATAGAGCCTTCATTAATTTAACTGCAGCTCCTCTGTATGCTGGCAGGAAACATTTCTTCAAAGAGCAATCTCACCCAGCAAGATCCCTCAGATCTCAGCACTTCCCAGAGCTTAAAAACATACTATATTTCAAGATGAGACCATTCACAGGGATCAAATGTCACAAGCATTTGGAAGACCAGAGCTTCTGTACAAACATTTTCAACTTCCTCCAAGTTTCCACCTTAGATGACTTCACCTGGAATCTGCAGAGCTGTTTTGCAGAATGTTATTTCATCCTGTCAGTCAAACCTAAGTCAGCTCCTTATTATTGCTTTCCAGAGCTCCCTTCTTCCTGCTCCGGAGCATCATCTGCACCACCACACACTTCTTCCTTCATAATGGCTGTCCTGATTGGGCCTTTTCACACCAACTGCCTGAAGTCCTCTGAAATCCTCAGCTGTCTCCTTGTTCATCACAGTAGCCCTCTCAACATGGGCTTCTGCCCCTTTCTCATATTTCCTTCCCTACATGTGGCTCTTCAATTGCACAGCTAAACGCCCTGTAACTCTTGCTGTGGGTTCCCTGCCCACCTCTCCCTCAGCCATGTCAGATACTCTTCAGAAAACTTTTGTCCTCAAACAGTGGAAATTTGTGCTGAGCTCTCTTCTCAGCAAGGAGGAACTGTTACCCCAATTATATCAGTTAATGGGCAAAGAACTGGAAAAGTTTGTGAAGCTGGCAAGTCTGATGCTGAACACTTCTTTACAGAAATACTTCTCACAGCAGATATGCAAAATCATAGAAACTTTCAAAAATAACTAAATTGGTCTTCCAAAGTTTAATCAATGTAGAGTTTTGTTTCCTTTTTAAAACTGAACCTAATACTTATGTAAGTGGCCTGCTGTTATGCACATCTTTTCGCACTCCAGCACAAATGAAGTGTCCCACAGATTTTGAAGTTCCTGAGTATAGTCACAAGCTACTGGTTTAAATTCAAGTGGCAAAAATCAGACAGCTGAATAGCTTTTTTTTTAAAAAAATAATCTTCCTCAACCTGGTTGATGCTTGATTCATAAATTGCTACCACATTTAAACACAGAAAGCCTTAAAGCCAAAGAAGAGTAGACCCTCTATTCAACCTATAGAATTGTCTGCGTGATCCAATCTATCCCAGCAACTCTTTCACCACTAAGAGTCTGTTAAACTTATTTTAAAAGGCTTAAGAAGCTAATCACATCCACCAGCCAAACTGTTCTTTCAGCTAAAGTAGCATGGTGCATCCCATCCAGCATAAAACTGTTTCCAGTGAGCCAAGTGGGGTCAGACTGTGTTACAGGAGGACAAATGTTAATGAGATTCCAGGCAAGAGAACACAGGCAATATTTTCTGAAAACACATTAAGTCTCCTGTTGAAAGATGACTAGTATTTTACAATTTGCTCAGTCTCTTGGGGTTACATTGGCCCAGAACACGGAAATTTCAACTACATTGTATTTTATCAAGTATTTTCCTTTAACTGATTCCTTACTCTTTCCTACAGCCTTTTCACTTAAAAAAATTACAGGCTTGTCCACATATGGAGCTATTCAGAAATAGTTATTCCCAACAAACCCTGTAGAGAATCTTAGTTTAAGCTAAGTTTACTCCAAAGTATCTCAGACATTTCCAAAGCTGTCTGGCAAAATACGTTGCAAGCCAGGATATCCATCAGGAAATATTTTAAAATTATTTATTTCTCACTTACACTCTTTATCCCAAATTACCTTTCCTCTATGGACACTCTGAGCTACAAATATTTCTAAATCAGCTAAGTATTAGCCTTAGGATTGAAAGAAAAGAGATGACAACCATCCAGCTTCTACTCTTTACTGCAAAGTAGCATGCCCTCAGAGCCATGAATTGAGTAGGTAACACAAAGCAATCTAGAAAGGGCGGCTGATGAAGAAAGAGGCAATACATGCAGTTAACATAGAAGATAAGATACAAGAGAAGATCAGTGTGGGTGGCTCATTAGGTGTTTGACAATTCTTAATTTGCTGTTTCAGCCTTTAATTGTATGATGAATTTGTTGCCAGCATTTGTGGATTCATGCCTCCATTCATCTTTATATAGAATTGATTTTCAGCTGCAGCTCTAATTTGAGTTTCCATCTGCTCTAACTATGCTCCTTCAACATGAGCTCTTAATGGCAGCAGTCTCACCTTCACAACCATCTTCCAAACACCACCTGTGTGTGGCAAAATCCTGCAGCATCTGTATTGAAGACCTGACCCCCCCTAGATAAATTTATGAATATTTCAAAATCCACCATGATTAATTCAAAAGACCACCTACATTGCTGTACTCCCCACCACTGCTCATCTTGCCAGGGTCGGCACATTCCCCTTCTCAATGCCTGTGTGCATCCAGATATGCATGGCACAAAAGACAGAGTCACACCTAAAATGACAGGCACTGATCAATGAAAATAACAAAAAAAAGCTTAAGTACTGTGGAAGAGGTCCCATCAAACTTCAGCTGCTGTTAGACTTTGAATACTTCTTTTAAATACTATGTTCTGCCAGCACATACTACACTGGTTGTGAGGAGGTAGGATGCAAAGCAGAAAATACGACTTTTTGTTTTTAAACAGTTTTGTCCATTTATTAGTTCAGTTCTTAGAAAAGGGACAGTTAAAAATTGGAAGCAATTAGCCTAAAGCCTGGACACAATAAGTAATAAATCACTTGTTTGTTGCAGCAGACGACTGCTGATTTAGAGGCACCTCTCCCTAGAGCATCCAAACTTGAACTGAAAAGCCACATCTACCAACATGCAAGTTATGGGAGTTTCAAATAGCTAAAACCTTAACTCTGTGTCTGATGTAAGCAGCTGTTCCATCTCTGTTAGATTGGGCTTCTGCAAACTTATCTTCTAGGGCTTACAATGCTGTAAAGCCCTGACCGATTATCCTGCTGGAGATGCTTTCATATTACTCTATGGATTTGTCTGACTCATGCTTCTGCCCTCTCCCCAGAACAGGCATTAACAGCAACTTTCTTCTCAGACCTAGCCAGTTACTGTCATGAAATTCATACCAATACACTTTTATAGATTCCTGCTCTTCTATTAAACTGAAACTAGTTAACTGTGTCAAAAGATACTGCCAGGGCAGAGAGAAAGGACTGATTTGTGGACAGAGATAGACAACATCATTTTGTCTACCATGTCTAAAATGCCTTTCCACCCTCTTCCCCACCCCCACGGGAAAAAAAAAAAAAGCAAGCCTAGATTAATATAAAACATTCAATTTCTTTCTTTATTTGAATTAAAAACATACTCAAAATGTCATTCTACAGAATCGTGATTTGTAAACTGTAAAACTGCTTGCATTTGCACTTGCTTCTTCTAAGAAACAAGTTAGGACTAGTAGAGATAGCTAGCTGAATTCCCCAGAAAGATAATTCCTGCATTAAGCTTTCCTATTTGAAACATCCCAACAGCAGATTAAAAAATTCCCAAGTTATTAATACTGAGGGTCAGATGCTAATCACATATGAACCACACACTTTGCTTTTATCACAAAAGTATCTTAAGTGGCAACACACTGAAATACACAAGTGAGCTTGGAATTTCACCTTGAAATACCTGTCCTCACCTTGCCCTGTGGAGCCACATGATCCCCTTTCCCCAGTGAAGTGGCAAACTTGGATGTTTCAATTCAAATTGATTCAACATCCCTACTTTCTCAAATTTTGGAAAAAAAGTTAAGTGTGAGGCTATGCCAAAATCCTTCTTGCTGAGAAGAGCGAAGCCTATCATCTCTGAAGACAGCAGTCCCTACCCAACCATTCAGAGCTGTCTCAGAACACAGCCAAGGTTTCCATCTTTTCCTATGAGGTTCATGCTCCACCAACACCTAGTAGCTGGCCAAAGTTTTAGCATTCTTGCAACCAGACCAGAAACACCTTTCTAGACCCGTGACCTTGTCCAGCATTTACACAACTCAAGGGACCACAGTGCAGAGACACTTAAGCAGAATGAAAACAAGCCAGATGAGGAACCTAAAGTATCATGGCTACATCAGCTTAAAAATTTAACAGGACAAATGAATGCAAGCACAGCGTCACCAACATGACTAGGCAGCTTTCAGAATCTAAGTTACTTTGGTGCTACGTCATGCTCTGTAGATGCACCACTTCAGTGCAAGTAACCTGAGGTCTGGTAGCCCTGGGGACGCACTGCACAGTGTCAACACATCTCCAGCCCTGTACTCCTAAAGTACTCTGGAAACATACACATGGACCAAACCAGCTCAGTAATTTCAGCTGGTAATCTACTTCCAGAGCATGGTCATTACTCCCAGCTGCCAAGAGAACAGGACATCTACCTCCCATCCCTGTCCTCAGTCCTCTCACACGTGAATTTAAAGTCAAGGTAGCTTGCTTTCCTACAGAGTAGGGGGAAAAAACAAAACAAAGAGATGTCACCAAACATAGCCAATCGAAAATAAAAGGTCAGAAAGATAAAAGCAAACCTGATATTTCCAAAGAACAGTCCCACACTTTCACTAAATATCTTGCAAAGCTCAGATTGTAACCATAACAATATCTAAATATTAGATGGAAAAGCCTGTTGTCAGCTAGCTTCTCTAGAACATGATCCAAACGACTTTATTCTCACCTCCACGGAAAAGCCAGCAGGATGTAAAATTAACTGTGCTGAATCCAACTACTTTGGCACTCACGAAGGAAACCTCATCGGTCAAACTGGGACAATCTTAAACTCATCCCATAAAATCATGTTCGCAGGAGGCTGGTGGGGGAGGCCCAAAGGGAGCCTTCTCTTTATCAAAGTTTCTTGCAATGAACAGCATACACTGTTGTATTAAACTGGTATAAAAAATTCTGTACAAATCCAACTGGAGCTGTACAATTAACCCTGGATCTGCAAGATATACCTGGTTACTATTTAAAATGGGCACTAGGAGGTTAAAAATACTGCTCCTTCTCAAATTTACTTACACTGCCTTAGAATATTAAAAGTAAAATTTTAGAACATCTGGTTTTCCTTTCCACTCCCTATGACATCATGTTTTCCAAGCGCATTTGGCAGCTCACTGTAAAGATACAGGCAGACTAAACATACAGGGCAATGTAGAGTCAAGATGAAAAATTCCAAAGCCCTGGATGCAGTAAGCGTGTTTCCTATCTCCAAATTTCAGTTACACAAGGGGTATAATAAGGGTTTTCCCCACCTTTGTAACTCATGTGTTCTTCAACCTTCTTCTTCCTTGAAGAGATGAGATGATATACCATGTATCTGCCCTCTAGAGTTTTGGCTGTGTCTTCAAATAATTCTTCATTTATTATGGGATATTCAGAGTCCCTATATAGCAAGATTCGGTTATAAAAAAAATAATTATGTTTAACAGGGTCAGATTTTATATGTAATTTTCTTTATCTCACTCTGGGAGATGAGATTAGCTGTCTATATTTCTCCTGTCTAAAAGGGGAAAAAAACCAAAACAACCAACCAACCAACCAAAAACCCCACCAAACAAACAAACAAAACCCACAAAACAAAACAACCAACCATCCACACCACAGCCATTGCCTTTTTACTACTTGGTTTTGTGCCTCCTAGACTGGAACTGGGAAATTGGACCAAACCAGTTCCAGGCAACTGTATTTCCCATGAACCTACACAGGCTGTAAACAACACAGAAAAGCAGCTGATTTATTGAGTCACAAGAAGGTAGATGACTCATTTATGCTCACCAGTGAAAGAGCAGCAAACGTAGAAATCCAACATCAGTTTCTTGCTCTCAATCTTAATTTCTTTGTTTTGTAAAAAAACAGTTTGGAAAGGCAAAGAGGTACCCTGGGAATCCTAACATGACCAAGTCTTTGGCTTATTATTTCATATTTAAAAGCAATTTATATCTTAGTAATTATTAAAGTGTACAAAGGAAGAAAAGTATATATTAAAAAAAACACCCTACTGACAAAATAATAGTCCCAGTGGTTATGCCCTGATTAAAACTTAACGTCTAATCAATAAAACAATAATTATAACTTTCACCCTGATGCAATTTGGAATAGTTTATATATTTCTATTGATCGGCTAAGTCTTTATATAAAACAAATGTGAGAAGATCTTGCTTTGTGTTATTTTTATTACAGGTTTGTTGTAGCAAATCTCTAAATCCCTATCTCAATTATTTTACAGCTTAGTTCTCCCATCACACCAAGAGGAGAAAAGCTAGCAAAAAGCAGAATCTTGTAAGCTGAAAAATAGTTGTTACAACATCGCCATTTCTACACCATAAGGTCAGATTGCCATTTCAATGGCTATCACTATATATTTCTCTGGTCTTAGAGTAGCAAGAGCCAAGCACATGAGATAGCCCTGAGCAACTCACTTAACTATGGTGCATTTCCATTTGTCAGCCTGAAAATTAAAGCAGTAAGTGCCTGAGTTGTAAGGGTCACAAGACTACAGACCACCTTGGAAAAAACAGGCAACAGGTTCTGTAGTCATGCAAGGAGTCATCTGTAGCCAACTTTTTGAGCTGCTGATGACTAAACTACTCAGATAGAGTTTCCTCACAGAATCCTCACAGGCAGAGGAAGTATACTATAAATAATCCACTCGCGAAAGAGGAGACTTTTTCCAGTGGATTTTATGGCACAACACTGGCACCTCTTCCTGAGCCCAACTGTCATTTTGCTTGATTCTGAAACAGCACTTAGAAGTTTAAAACACCTCTTGCACCTGCTGTTCCATGAGATATCAGGCAAACAAGGAACTTAAGGGTTATGCATTGCCATAGTGGTGAACAACCTCTTGCTGATGTCTAACAGCCTTTATAGAATTTTCATGGAAATTAGTGCATTGCCTGAAGTCAGAAGTCATAACCTGACAGCACAGGCTGTAGTCAAGACCAAAAAGAATCCAGAGGCAGCAACACAAACATATCCCACCCAGCCCCAAATCTATCACCTTCCATCTAACTCCTGCCTATAACCACTACCAGAGCGATTGTAGGTGCTGCATTCACCCACCTTTATGGGCTTGGTGTGTTAAATTAAGTTCCCTGGCTAAGTCCCATTCAATCTAATCAGTGCCATTTCCATCGAAGAATATAAATTACTTGGGAATAAAAGCTGAACCCACAGAGAGCTGGATGAGCTGAACTGCTTCCCATGGGAAGTAGCTAGGCTATGCTGCTGTAATAGCAAGGCATGTGATGCTAAACCAAAACACCACAGATCCCTCTGCACTCCTGGTAGCTTGGGACCAACCTACGAGTAAGCTAAGCCACTACGGGGAGTATAAACACACAGCTGCCTGTAATGGAGAGAAAGAGGCCAGTGTCACAAGAAATTTAAAAATTCAGGTAATAAAAGCAGAATATGAAACCACAAACATGACATATTTTTCTGTCCCATATCATGGGCTAAGTTTAAGTTGCAAAAGAGCCAGAAAAGCTAGTTTTATACAGTCCATTTTCCTCCCCCAAACTTGTGGACACAGTAATTCACACCCCATCTCACCACTGCAGTGCCAGGAAACACCCAAGCGTGACAAAAGCAATAGAAAGGAGGTGGGCAGCACTGGCAGGAACAGCAGTGGACTGTTTACAGCTGAACACCCAGACCTGAACACTGACCAGGCACTGCGCCAACTCTGCAGTTAAAAACAAGAGGAGTATCTGGGGAAAAGAGGATTTTGCTGAACCTAGAATAAATTTGATTCAGCTAAGCCAAAGTAACCTTGCTTACTGTCACAAATATAAAGACAGTCATCACTCAAAAAAGATAAAACACCAAATCTGAGTTTTCATAATTGAACAGTTTCCTCTCCTCCTACAGACAAAAACTATACAAACTTCTTTCTTACCACTTCCCCAAGGGAGGCAGCCACCATGTGTGTTGCTGGAGTCAAGTAAGATGAAGAGCCATGATGCAGCATGGATTTCACATTCTCATAGGTGATAAAAAATGCAGCAGCTGAAATTAAAAAATACATGCAGTCATTTAACTGTTCTTCCATCACAGAATTAACACAAAAACATTGAGGTGGATTTTGTCACATTATTCTGCAACTGAAGTTGAAAATAGGCTATTTTTGCCCAAAACAGGTTATTTTTGCCCAAAACAAATACTACAGTATCAACACAATCCTTCAGAAATTCATGCTCTTGCCTATCACTGGCATACCTCACATTAATATCAAAAGGTGTCGGGACTTAAGACCATATTTAGTAATGAGATAAGGAAAGATGTATTAATTAGTCATGAATGTCCATTAGGTTTTGAAAAAAAGAGCATCTTCCATATTTATAGATAGGAAGGGTAGAGCGGAGGTAATTTGATTGAACTGAATGGATGGTCTTTATTTTTTGGAAAAAAAGACCAAGACAACTCAAATAAACAAATCAGTTGATTAACTGAAGAGAAAAGAAAAAAAAAAAAACACAACACAACCTAAAAGTCAGAGTATTCAATACAAGCCTTCTACCCTGCAATGTGTAAAACTATTTCAGGAGCAGTTATTAATAACTTCTTCCTAGCTATAATCAGTGTACTATTTTTGCACTTTAGCTCCATAAAAAAAATTCTTCCAAGTTTCTGAAGCACTTGTAAAAGTCCTGTCCAGTGAACAAGAAACATTCAAAACTAAACTGAGCGTAGTAACATAAGTTGTGTTTATTTGCTGCAACAGTCAACTACAAAGGCACTTGCACCTTAAGGGTTACTCCTTCTCCAAAAGATAATTTCAGTTCTCAGTCATATGTTGGAAAGATAAAACCACAGTTCAGATTTTGAAGATGTAAATCCTGAGAAAACTGACATGTCTTGCCGGGGAACAGATTTTAATTGTAAAGAAGGGCTATGTGAATTGCCTTCTGCTAATCAAAAGATGCTTATCACCTCAAAAGGAGATAACAGCGCAGACAAGATAAAGAACTGAATTTTTTTTTATATCATCTTATGAAGGACATCAAACATCTGAAGGTGTCAGTGGATTTGTCAGCAAAGTTCTTCTAACATTTACTACTGACAGCATAGCTCCCTGCTTTTTTCATCCCTCCCTACAAAGACAAAATGGACAAAGGCATTAGGAATTTTAGATGCCTTTTCTCTGCAGGGACTACAAGCATTTACTTTTTAAAGTCTTCAATTTTAAAAGTATTCATGATGTGTTCTCATCGTAAGTGTTGTAGTTGTTTCCAGGGAGAAAAAGACCAACATAGCATCCCCAGGGCAATTAGCTCAAAGATCTCCAGTGCTCAAGCACATTGAATTTTGATTCATTTTCAATGCCACAAAATAGTGGGTCATGACAGAAATGCCCAGGACAAGCAAGACTCTAGCCCTCTTTGGCATCTGAAAATGTTGTAGGGTTCCCCTATAAGTAAGGACAGGCTTATAAAACATATCCAGAAATGCTTCCAATGAGTAAGGGTTGGGCTTTTCAGGGTAAACATGCAACAACCTTCATTCCAGACTTGCTCAAAGAGTTTGAGTAATACTGTACAACTCTAGAATCTGCTCTTCACAGCTAGACACGGACTCACAGAATCCAGTCACTTGCAGGAGAGGAAGCTACAGACACAAATGTCCTATACTATGTAAATTTCCACTTAAAGATGACAAAGCATAATCCAAATAAAATTTACCATTTGGAAAGGATCCTATAGCAGTGGAAGGAACACCAGCATAAATACCACGAAAACCACCAGCCTTCCTAAATCCTTGAGGACTCTGCAGTCTTGTTTTCACAGTATCCAGTGGAAAAAGGATCAAGTCAACACAGACACCAGCAACTCCACCAGCCTTTGAGACAAAACCATGGAATAAAGTGCATTATTATTCATAGGGGTGAAGCTGTAGTGCTTCTGTAACTGAGGCATGCCTAAACCAAAGCACTACTGACCATGTCCTTTCTGAGGTCAAATTATAAACTGACAGTCCTACACAGAACTCAGTAGCTTCTATAGCTATAACAAGAAAGCTTCAACAAAAGAGAGAAACAGATATTATTAACTTGTAAACCACTTTTAAGGTATTTGCAAAACAATCTCAATGTTTTGAATAGTACAAGCAAAGCAATGCAACAATTACCCACTACACATAAAAGCTTATCAAAACAACACATCAAAAGAATGACAAACACCTCTAGGAAGTTATGTGATAAAATCATGGAAAGACAGAAGCAATTTTGCTTCCCCCTGCAGTCATATATAGAAAGCACACTGATATTTGTCTAGCAAACTTCTTTATTTAAAGTGTTACCCCCCTATTTCCTTTGTTGAAGGAAGCTTAAAGTAAAACTATTTTCTTTGGCTGACAAAAGCCTATAGGAAAAAAAAAAATCATATTAAATAATAAAGATGTTTTCAAAGTCATAAGGAAAAGGGGAAGATTTTTATCGAAAACAATTCTTAAAAATCAAACCCTAATAGAACAGTTTCAACTAAAGCTCAATCTTTTCCCATTATCTGTGTTTCTAAATGACTTTTTTTTTTTTAACTTCCCCAGAACATGGCTGATCTATAGAAAATAATTACTTGTGAAAAACGGGAGACTGAAATAAATAGAAAAACTAATTTCAAAAGAAAATAGAACAAATATCAATACGAGACATTATTTATATGCACTGTTATTCAGAACAGAAAACGTAGTTTGAAGTCTACCTCATATAGAGCAGAACAGTACACAAAAAACAGATGCACAGATTTTATCTCTGCCTGCAAATAAATCAGGTGTTACTCTGATTTTTTTTTTTCAGGGCCAAGAGAGGATTCAGAGAGGTGTTCACTATCTACTACTGAAGTTTTAATCAATAAATTAATCACTCTTTTAATCTAGCTGGCTATTTTGCATGCATTGATTCTTTCTTCACTCTTTTTCATCAAAATCCTTATTTACTCAAAGTAGCATTGATGAGATTTAATCAGATCTAATCCAGCCATCTGTTAGAACATGAATCAGAAGCTACCAATTGCTTCTTTAGTTTTCAAAGTTCTGTATCTTAAACATCATTTAAATTCATGAAGCAGCCGATATAGCAGCTGCCAGAGGGTGACGATACCTAGGTGCTTATGCTATCTGCAGAAAACAGTAATCATTTTCAGATATTAACACAACTAAAACGCACCTTCTCCCCCACCTTTCAGTAACAGAAGTCGAACAGCTAAAAAACCTTTACTAGGAGTCGGACATAGCCATTAAACTTAACTCCATCGAAACGACTAAACCAAATCAGGCCATAATTGAATGGCTTTGAACCGCGATGTAGCAACGGGACTGTCCCCGGAGAATTTGGGGCCGGGAACTGAACCCTCCCCGCAGGCGCAGGCCGGCAGCTCCCCTCACGCTAGCCCTGGGCACCACGTCCATGACTTTCCCCACAGAACCCAGGGCGAGAACTGGATATTCCCGACGCCATGGAGGAAACGCGCCTCAGCGCGGCGCCGGCAGCCCAGGCCACCGCGTCGCCGTGGCAACGGGCAGGCCCGGCCCCGCGAACTCACCGCCAAGGCCGCCCAGGACTCCCGGGGCTCCATGCCAGGGGTGGCGACACGGGGTGGCGACAGGGCGCGGCACAGACCGGCTCCCCGCACCGCGGGACGGGACTAAACCCCCCGCTCTAACCGTGCCCCGAGCCTTCACACGGGCGCAGCCATCTTGCTGCCCCCGACACGCGGTCAGGCGGCATCGCGGCACCACTGCGTCTGCGTCCGGGCGCCGCGCATGCGCACAGCGGGAAACGACGCCACTGCCCTCAACTCTGCGCGGAGGCGGCGGGGGGCGGCGCTCGGCCCTGCGCCGGCCGTGGGCATGTACGCGCTGTGAGGGCGAAAGCACCCGTCAGTTATTACTAGGCGTTAATTAGTTATTAGTGAATGGTGATTTCCTGTGCGCCAGCAGCCGTGCCGGTCCAGAAAAGGAGGGAAAGAGGCGCTTCCTGGTGTCCTTGCTCCTGAGGTGCTGGTGGCAGCCATGGTTCCATCCAGCTGGGGCTGGGATCCGGTCAGAAAGCGAACCTAGACGCACAGGAGAGATAAAAAAAAATGCATTTTGAGGGTAAAACGCTTCTGAAGTTGCTTGGGGCTTTTCCTCAATTCATACCTGAGGTGTGATCCTACTGACACCATCCTGCACAGGCTTTCTGTGGGTTGTTCCTGCAGACAGATGGTTGAGCAATGCACAGGGAAATTAAAGCCTCCTGGCCTGGGTCATCTCTCCTGCCTGGTCCCAGAAGGTTTGTTGACTTTCCTTGGAAGGGAAAATGACAGTTTTGACTCCCATCATCCCATCAGAAACAGTTTTGTATTTTGCCTTTGTGTCTCGCAGAGGCCTTTCCCCTGCTCCACAAAGGGCATTCAAATCTGCAATGGTTTCAGAGGTTTCAAAGAGGATTTTGGCACACAGTCCTCAGATAATCCTCCCCCAGCAAGAAACCACGCTTGAAATTACAGGAAATAAAATTCTATGGGAGGGGGAAGGGGTAAATGTTGGAGAGCACTGTAGTTCATGCAGAACCAGAAAATCAGCAGGCTTCAATTCAGCATTTCCTTGTACAAAGCACATCGCTTGGGGTGACTTGGCCATAGCAGCCAAGGATGTGACGATGCCTCACATTCTCAGGATCTTTAACCACCTTGAGGCAGCTCAGCTCCTCTTCATCAAACTGCTGAGGGTGTTTGCATGTGGAAAGCACCATGCTGTCCTGTCCTGTAACATCTGACCACAGCAGATTGACATCGAAGTGGGGGTGGCAACTCCAGCAAATTTATTACAGCTCTCCTGCAATGCTGTGATTTTTTTATGAACTGCCTCAGTCCCCAGAGACAGGTGATGTTAGACTAGTGCTCATTTCATTGAGTCTTCACTTTCATTTGAGTGAAGAGCTCAAAGCTCTGCAGGAAAAAGAAAAAAAAAATAAAAAGAAAAAAAAACCTGAATGTATTATATTTCTCAACCTCCTCTCATTTTTAAGGCAGCTCCTTGGTTTTCTGGCCCTAACTTAATATTTTTACAATAATCTGGTGGGTTATCAGTACTTTGTTTTAGTTTAGATTTTGTTGTGTTTATCGAGGATCACTTCTTGGTTTCATATCAGGACATGATCAAATAAGTGGACTTCTTTCACATTTCTAGCACATCTGTCCCCAGGATGGCTGGTGACCACACTTCCTTCAAAGCCCGGGATGTGCATGAAGCCTAAGGCAGGCCAGTTTGCTGTCACAGGAATTAATTCCTGAAAATTTTGATTCTAATTCCTGGAAGAAGCAAGAGCTAGTTACATATTTCAGCTGTAATATAGCGAAGACTGGACTGTGAACAGTTATTATAGTAACACCCAGCAGAGTACCTGGCTTTCTGAAAGAACCCTGCTATTTAGACAGAAATAAAAATGATGTGAAATCTACCATTTCCAGCTGGTGTTCTGCTCAGTGGCTAAATAAACACAAAAGCTGAAAGTTCCTCAATTTCCAAGTCTACGTCTGTCATTAAATTAGGTACTTTGGAGCGATATTGAGGGAAAAATCAGACATCTGCAGTAAATGAAGCATGCTTTTAGAGTTACTGCCCCATACAACCCACTGATGGCAGCACTTAAAACGAGACCTTATTCCCCACAGGTGCCCAGGAGGTCTCTTGATATAAATGTTCTTGAGGTCATAGCAAGAATTTTTCACATTGTTCAGTGCAAAGTTTTCAGATACATTCTGTGGCAGTGACTCTTTTATTTATCACCTTCTGTCAGAAGAACTGCTGCTGCATCAGAGAGGTCACAACCTTCTATTCTTCCAACCCACTGTCTGTCTTAAATGAACAAGTTCTGCTTAATGCCGCAGGCCAAACATTAATCTTTGTGCTAAGTCCTTCAGTGGACTCCCCCTGAGCTTGCAGAGTAAATTGAGTGAAGAAAGAGATTTGTTTTCTTGTGTCCTTTCTTCCTTGCGGAAAAACGCCACAGGTGCTCCCCAGCATCTCCACTTCAAGTGAAGAAGATGGGCTGAGCAGAAAAACCTCACCCAGGCAAAGGAAGTGCCTGAGTACACCGAAATGATGGATATTTGTGGTCTCATACCTTTGCTTAATGCTGTTTTCAGCTCGTTCATGGCCCTGTACCTTCTCCTAAGCGTGATTTCAGCTGTGGCTGGAGCTCGGGGGCTGGAAGGCAAGCTGGGGAGGCTGGGGAGCAACCACATGGTGCTTTTCCTGGGCAATGCGGCTGCAATACCCTGTAGCAGAGGAAAGAATAGACAGTTGTGCCTGCGCTGACTCTGACAGCGCCAGAGCAGCTTGGTGGCCACCAGGTTTTTGCTCAGCCCCTCCTTTCATCTCCTTTTTCATTCCCTGCTCCTCTTTCTCTGCCCTTCCCTGTCCATGGCTGCAGGCTAGTAAGAGTGCTTTTTAAAATAACCATTATGCCTATACACCTCACCGGCCTCCCTCAGCCTTTGCAGCATGTAAAAGCCTTGGCAAGAGATGAAAAGACTTTTAATTACAGTATAATAAAGAACATATTGCACCTATGGATGCACTGAGTGGGATATTTGCTGCCAACAACATAGCAATCCTCTAGCTTATATTCTGCAAAAAAAAAGAGATCATAGGGAACAAGTATCGGCCACTGATGGGTCCTTTGTCAGGGCTACTGACAAAACCCACCATTTTGAATCGATTTCACATTTTTAACCCTTCCACTGGTACAACAATTCACACGTACAAAAACGCCTGTATGTATGTCTATACACTCATTTGCATGTATTTCCTCCCCTAGTCTCTAGCTGCTATAGGATGTCTAACACCAGCAGCAGAAGATATATTGATCTGGTCATAACATATTAAGGCTGCTGAAGAGCAGATGTTAAAAACAGAATTCTTGGCGTATATCAGCCCCTGGCGGTATCAGTCACACACATGTTCCAGTTTATTTATTAAAGCAATTGCTCTCTTCATTCTGTTTATTATCTTTCTCCTGGGCAATTCAGGCACATCAGAGCCAACCCCTTCCAGTCAGTCAGCCCTTCTTGGATCATCCTTTTTACTTCAGCTTGGACAACACCCTGCAACTCTTCATTCCTGAGGAACCAGGACTGTCCCACTGTTCTTAACAGCACATGGAAATTTATCAGCTGCAAAAATTTATCCTGGCATAAGTATACTGAGAATAAAGACTCAGGGATTCTTTTAATTTGATACTGAGAGGGTATATAGCGGGGCCAGGGAGGCCATCTAAAGGGGGAATTTTAATGATATGGCCACATACGGCACCCAAGAGGCTGTAATGCACCACAGGAGCACATCGTGGCAGAGGGGGCCTGTTAATTGAAAGATTAGGAACAAAATATAACCCTTTGGCCATCAAAATCTTGTTTGTCCCATTTTATGACCAACAGCTGCAGAACTGTGAAATCGGCGCCGAGCAAAATCCCTTCCCTGAGATCACGTCTGCATAGGAGAGCAGCGTGGCTCTGTGCACCGGGAAGGTGCGACGCTGGTCCTTCTGCAGGAGACAGCGTTGTCACCAGCCTCCTTAAACACCCAACGTGCACACGCTAAGGCGAGGGCTCTTGCCATACCCTTGCAGAAGCACGGGCTTACATTGCGCAGTTAATTTCTGCCAGGGATGGGGCAGCAATGCCTCTTGGCCACAGCTTCAGCGCAGTGAAATCTGAGAGGGCACCAAGTGGCCAGGGGCTCCTGCGCAAGGAGGCAGAGTCCCATGGCCTCTACATACCCCCCAGGACTAGTACGTACCCCCAGCACTCACCCCATTGCCTGGTGCCCTGTAGCCCCTCTGCACACTCAGTAGCTGTTTTGCAGGTCTCTGCCCACTTCCCTGGCTGCTGCATGTGCTTCTGGAGCTGCCTCCTTCAGAAAAAATAAAATTAATTAAATATCATCCTAATATCTAGACAGCAGTGGACAGCTGGACCTGGTTGGGCAGAAGTTTTTCCAGCCTTATTTTGTCAATCTCCCTTTTGCTGTCTTAACCCTCTGCAGACTACAAGAAAGACTGGTTTAATGTGGATTTTAGATCATTTTTTTGCCACTCGGACACGATAAGCTCCCTCTCACACTTCCAGTAGTGCTCCTGGTTCTTAAGAAGTCTGGCAGGTTGTAGAAATTTTGCTGTAATACTAATTGCAGTAAATTTTTATGGAAACAGATGGGGGAACCAGACAGCCAGAAATTTAATAACTCCTTTGAGTACTTAGCAGCAGAAACACTAGTCCCCAAATTCATTAAGAAAAAACATGATTAATGAAGATATAGATTTTGCATAAAGATAGAAAGTCTTAAACTGTACAACTTTCTGTTAATCCTCATTTATTCTGCCTTTTTGGCTGCCTGGACAATAGAAGATGAACGGTCAGGGAAAGGCAGAAAATATACATTTTAACTACTGTGTAAAGTAAGTGAAATAATGGTCCGGTGGCAATGTAGTGACCTTTTCCGTGTGAACACAACTTCCAGAGAATCTCTGCAGTTAGTCTTACAGCACAGCTGAGTTAATCTAGTATTTCCATTTAGCACATAAGAGAAATGGAGGAAAATCTTAATTATGCCTGCATTTGTGGTGATAGTCCAAACCCCTGACACTGGAATCACTCACAGCTGTTCTCAGCTCATTTTGTGGGCTGATGCAATGACTTAGTTGACTCAGGAAACAGAGTTAAGAAAAAGTTTACAACAGGATGGCCCTACGCTGCCCAGCCAGTTGTGCGTTTCCACATGGCCCCAGAGGAGCATCCCTAACATTCCTGCAGAGTGGCTGGAACCAGGACACTGGGTTCCTTCAGCCACCAAATTGCTTTAGTCATTCTGGTGATATAGTGCTTTCCTCTGTTTAAAAAAAGAGGATTAACAGACCTGATCTCTTCCAAAGGCTGCAGCCAGTGCTAATGAAACACAGGGTGGGTTTTCCCTTCCTAGGAGAAGGAGTAGGAGCAACATTAGTGCTGCTTCAACCAGTATGGACCATACTGCTGCTTCCAACCAGTATGGACCAGCAGGAGACTAAGGCCGTCCTGGTAGAGGCCCAGCATGACCCCTCAGGCTATTTTGCTGGACCTTTGTAAGGAAAGACTCAATGAAAATTGGATTTCCTTGAATTTCGTGTTTTTGGAGAGCTGGACATTGACCCCTCCCTGTTCCTTGGGGATGGATGGATCCTCCATCCCGATGCTCTGGCCCAGCAGTGCCCTGCAGCAATGCTGACCCTGGCTCCTGGGAGAGGTGTGTGGCTCCAGCTCAAGGATGACCCTCACCTCCACTGCTCAGCTCCATCGGCCTCCTGGCAGAAATAAATTGCAATTGTTTCTGTACAGGAAAGGAGCAGTATTTTAGAAAATTACTTCATTGCTAGCTGTTTGCTCAGCTCAGAGTTTTTATCAGCTAAATTCCATCTCCGGCTCCCAGGGAGTACAGCTGATGGGAAGTGCTTGCAATGACATATAGAGCAGCCACCGCAGCTGAAATGATCCACCTATTGGGAGATGCCACTGAGGAAAGGAGCTTAAGGATTTATTTGAACAGCTGAACTTCAGCATGTAAACTATAGCTATTTTTTAAATGTAAACTGTAAAAATAATACAGTTTGCTTTAAAAAAAAGTACTGTGTGCTTGGCAAAGCGTGCTTGGTGTAATTCATTTTTAGTATCATTTAATTCAAAGAGATGTCTTTCTCAATCCATTTTGGATGCTCAGAGAAGGACAAAGAAACCAAAGTACGTCATGGATGGCAGCATAGGGACAGGGAGCAGAGGTCTGAAGGCAGTACAGACTCTCATAAGGACTGGCTGCTGGGGCACATGTTGCCTACCTCAAAACTCCTGCACATTCCTTTTTGCCACCAATATCCTGTAAGGCCACATGAAGTTCTGCTTCATGCTCCCTTCTGGAGCGCCAGGGAGAGCAGTGGAGTGAATGGAGGTGACTGGTCCATGGAGAGTCCCATCCCTAAATCCAAAACAGAGACAGGGTGTGTGTGCCACCCTGTTCCTAAGGAGGAGGTCAGCAGTGAGGGAGGAAGGCTGCCTAACCTCACTCTTCCTTTTCCATTTTCTAGTAACTAAGTCACCGATTGCAAGTCAAACCCACAGCAATGCCCCTGGAGGGAAATGAAACAACAGCTCTGGTAGCGCAGGGAATGGGGCTTTGTCCACACCCAGCACCATTCAGCAGGTCATCCACACACCACAGGGGTCTGCTCACAAACCCCAAACTATGCAGCATTACGCAGCATTACTCATATGGGTGAGTGGTTTTCACAGCTTGGTAGCTCCACTATGCCTTTCCAGAAGACTCACGGTGTCTCCAGCGAGCTGAGGTCTCTGAGGGGACATGCGTAGCTCTTCCACTGGCTGAGGATCTGTGATCAGTGCCCTGCAGACACACCTCTCCTCGCTGCTGTGCTGTGGCTCATCACTTTAGCTGTCAAAATGCTGCTGCTGCTGACAAAGGGACAAAACTAGCTGTGATACTCAGAGACTGGGTATTTTGCAGGGCTGCGGTTACGTGAGGTTATCAACCAGCAGCACTAGCGTTTGAATGGTCTGTCAGAAGAAACTAAGGCAAACAGGGCTGTGGATAGCAGGTTTAAAAGCACAAGACCTGGAAAAGCTGCAGACATCCATGCACTAAAAGGAGTTGGAAAGCTTTGCATCAATGTGTTGAGGGACTCCGTGCCCTGTACTGCTGTTGGATGCTCAGCTGAACTCTTGCATTAGAGCATCATCAGTCCAGCACAAATTATATCTCACTCTGGAGAAGTGCAAACCATACCTGTGTGCAACACTTGATTTTTTAATTATTGTCAAGCACAAGAAGTGACTAAACCAATTGTGGGCCTAAGTGTTGGGCTAGGGTGTGAATAGCCAAACCAGGCTGGGTGTGATAGTGATACAAAAGTGAGATAAAGCAGGATCTTGGGAGTCTCAGTAGTGCCTAAACATTTTCAGGTTCACAAACCCTGTCAACTGCAGAGACTTAACCTTCCTGGGCATTTTAGACTATCCCTAGATGCATATACAGGCATCTGTAGACACCAAAAGCCCTGGATCAGTGCTATAGTAATCACTGAATCCATCAGCCAAGCCCAATAGTCAGCAGGTGATTTGCCATTGCAAAAAGATGTTGTTTTATCCCAATAGCACATGACACCCCTGGGCAGCCACGCTGCTGCTTTTCTGCCTGAGGCTCCCACTGCCTTCTCCCTCTATGTACCTCTAAATCCTTACTGAGATACTTCAGTCTCATGTCAGTCCTGGCTACGAGACATCTGTGTTTTCTTTGACATTGTGGAGCACAACCCTTTGGCTAGAGGCAGCCGAGAGGTCCTTCCCAGGAACAGCGGAAAGAGACTGATGACAAGAAATTCTTGTTCACCCTCCTGTGACTTTCCAGGACCTTCTTCCTTTTCCTTCTGTTTTGCAATGAGAAACTTGCCAGCTCTTTTTCTCTCAATAATCTTATCAGAGCTGGCTTCCGATGTCAGGTTTCCCAACGGTGGAAGTTTCTGATCATTTCTTCATATCATGCCATCATGAGACGCATTGCCATTCCCAGCCGATAACTTATCATTCAAATTCTGTTGCAGAAAAGCCATTATCTAAGGGAAACACAAAAGCATGGGAACACAGGCTGTTTGTACATGGGGAAGGAGAAGCATATGACATGTGAATTTGCCAGATGTTACCACTCTGAGTCTTATTAAAATATGCCCTGTACTGACCACGGCTGCTTTATCTGTACATGGAAGGAGTTTGAAGATAAGAGACATTTTTACTGCCTGTGCTATAATGGCCTGACCAGGCAGCCTGGGAGCAATCCCCCACCATGGCATCACAATTCTTGAAAGTGTACGGGCTGTTGACCTGGGTTTTGTGTAGTCCTGACTGCAGCTTCATTTGACAGTATCCTTCCTTCATGTCTATTCAAAATGAGATTCTTTTCTAGGAAATTATACCATCTCCCAATATGTACATTTGGTTTATAAAGGGACCTGACTTTTGTCCAAATGAGATGATGCCTCAAGGCACATCTTAATGCTCTTCTGACAGTGTCTTGTGTTTGTCTAGTTGGAAATATTCCAGGTGATTAAAAAATTGCATGCTGCTGCTTAAAAATCTATTCTGTATATATTTATTTCACATATTTTGGCTTTAGAGGAGGCTGTTTCAATTCTCCATCCCCCCTTTACTCAGTCCCTCCCATCTCACACCTAGAAGTGCTTTGGGGCATGCTGTGGGGATGGAGGTGTGTAGAAGGGCTTGAGCTCAGCCTGCCCACACTCGGAGCTGGCTTGGTCCATGCTAGTCAGATGCAGAAGACCCACATCAGCTCCTCCATGGCCATTCCTAGGGCTGTACTTACTTTTTTGTACACAGAACCTGGTCAGCAGGTAGGGAGAATTAATGTCTGTCTGTCCTCCTCCACTTGCCATCCCAGGGCTACTGATGCTCTCCAAAAATGTTTCATGTATACCACCAGCCCAGGCTCTGGATCAGATCTACAAATCTTTTTTAATGCAGCTGTAAGTTCATCTCCCTCTTACAGACAACCCAACTCCTCTGCAGAGCACCCACCTTTCTGGTGCAAGCAGGGCCCACAGACCTGCCTGCAGGTGAGATGTGCTGCCTCCTGCTTGGAGATGCCAAAAGAACCCTGCAGTCAGCTCCCAACCCAAGTGCCTCCAGGGCAGATACTGCAGCTGCCAGACCTCCAGCATCTAAGTCTCTTCTCTTTTTGCAGTGGAAAATCTGAATCTCACATGCCAAGACTTGAGCCCAAGCTCTTCTGAATTCTGCAAAGCCAGAGAGTGCCCTTAAGTGGTCCCTGTTTATTCCTTATTGCCTTTTATTCTTGACAGGAAACAATATGGGGAGGCTGTGCCAGAAATACAGATATTGTAATTATTATTTTTATTATTACGGAGTATGCACAGGAGCTTATTATTTTTAAGTCAGGTCAACTCTGTACCCTGCGGTGCCTCAATTTGGAAGTTCACACTTGAAAGGAGAGACAATTGCATCCATAATCATCGTCCGTCCTTGTCAGCAGGCACAGGGCTGCACTGATGAGCTCTAATCACACACGTGAGTCCAAAACGGGGAGAGGCGGCATTTTTCTGTGCACAGAATAATCAACTCTGAGTTAAACGCAGTGCTTTAAAGTGATTTGTATCCATTCTCGCCCCCACCTTCTCAGTCTAATTAACTCCTCTAATAGAATTAATCAGCACACTAAATATGAGGCTCGCTAACGACTAAAAAAACCATACCACTATCTATTCCAAAATACAATTACACTGACAAACTCAATTACATGCCTCAGTCGCTTCTGAAATTACTCGCTGATATTGGACTGCGCACAATTTAAGTTTCATTGTTGAAAGAAATCATAAACACTTTCTAAATTGTACAATGTTTACAGAAATACACAGAAGCACAGCTTTTATTACCCATGTGGCAAAATTAATTTGACACATTGAAAGCAAATGAATAGAGCTGGAGGACTCTATTCAGGCGATATTCTTCCCACTGATACAATTTACACTGGGGGAACATCTAACACATTAACCTTATTAGACTCTGATGTAGGTAAATAGCATTTCAAGGGAAGGGAGGAGGGATCTGAATCAAAATCCTTTCTGCATTTGAATGAGAAACATCAATTTCTGCATTTCTAACTGTTCATTTAGTACAAAATCCCCTTTCACTAAGTAGGTTTTTGCTCTGAAATCAGGAAAACTTTTGCAGCAGGGGCAGTCCACAATATGCAATTATGATCTTGGCTTTAGTCTTTTAAGTCTTTTAGTCTGTGGTGAACTCTTCAGCTGAAAATAAACTCCAATCAGATTTGATTATGCAAGTTTAGCTTAATTTGCAAGTCAAAAGAGGAAGAAAAATGTTGCTTGTTTTTTTAATAACCAAGTTTATCAAAGTTCATCTGGGTCTGAAGATAGAGAAAGAGGCTTCCTGAACTTTTTCTTTGGCTGGTCATACACAACACCTGCTTCTCAATTTAATTTCTTCTCAAACTGTGATACCAGTCAAACAGTAATATTTCTAACCTAAGGGATGGAGCTGCTCTTGCTTACAGTTGGCCACAAGTAGATAAAGATTCGAGCTTCAGGCTGGCAAAGTGTGTGTTGAACTGGAAATACCCATATCCTACTGCAAGCAACAGCCTCTCATACTTAGCAAGAGCTTACATCCTTGCAGAACCAGTACAACAAAATGTTTTATACCTGTTGAGCCTACAAATTACAGTGGCACTTGCTTAGTAGGGATTTTTCATCTCAGTAGAGTAGGTTACTGAAAGAACTAGGAATTGCTCTGAATTCCCTTGCCGGTGGGGAAGTCCAGCATTTTGAGGAGTGGTCCAGTGAGACAAGGAACATCCTGCCGGGCCTCCCCTTCTGCTGAACCTGAGGGAGACCTGGGACCTGTCAAAGGGATGAGGGACCAGGAGTCCCAGTTTTAACCAGAACATTAGAGGTGTTATGCATTGGGCAGATGAATTCAGGCATCTAATACCTGCTTCATAGGCTCTTTTCTTCCAGCACTGGGATGACAGTGGGTAGTTGTGTTTGTACCTGAATGTTGGAATGGACAGATCCTATATGCTCTGCTGGTGTCCATCCCTCTGGGCTCCCCCATCCTCCCACCCCTTTCCCTGCTCTAAAACAGAAAGGAAACCAAAACATAGGAAAGGAAGATTGTTAAATACAAAATGATGATTTCCCTGGGTTAGTAAGAAAGACCGTCTCCTTTCATTTCCCTTAAAAACTACTGATGCTCGTTGTATGCTGGGACAGTAACCTTTTAGGGAGGGCAGGACAACAGAATGGGAAAGGATCTCCAGAGGAACCAATCCCACATTCCCACATCTTCAGGGCAGTGTTTGTCTTTTTTTTTTTTTTTTTTTTTTTTTTTTTTTTTTTTTATGCCCATTTATTTCACAGCATCCCAGTTACCCACATCCATGCCCTACTTCCCTTCCTGCTAGAGATCCCTTCACGTGCAACCTGACAATTCACACCCATCTACTATCTGTTACTCCCTTCCTCTGCCTCAGGTATTTAAAGGTAGCAAGGTATTAAACCAGATTTGATTCTAATCCACCTGTTTGCAACCCCATAGCCACTCCTGTTAGAAGTACTATAGTGTGACAACACAGTTTCACAGCTGAAGATGCATGTTGGGATAAAAACAAATCAATGGTATGAAACTGGGGCCTTGAGCAAAGGGCTTCTTTTTCTGGAACTCAAGAATAAGACTCACTTCATGAACTAATAGATTTTACACTTCTATCAGAGAAATATCATTCATCAAAATGAAACCTTTCAGGAAGATTGGAGGTGGGTAGCTATTCCACATCCAGGCACCTGCTTTATTAATTCTGCACATTTCTGCAGTCACTAGTGATGCATTAGATGACACTTGCAAAGGATTACAGACCTGATACAATATTAGATAAAAATTACAACTGAGAAGCTATTTTACTGCTATTTATTTTCATCAGCTAAGCATCGTTCTCCTAAATGTCATTCTAGTTTGGTCGATATTGGCTTTTCAGGCTGCTGAGAAGTTTTGTAATTTTTTTGTTCGTAGCTTATGTATAGAAATCAATACTAGCTTGCAATTTGTTGAAACCAAAATGGTCATGTTAGGAGTAACACGTGCCTGATTTCCTCTTGCATTCTATTCCCAGTCCCTCAGCAGAGTAAGAATTGGATTAATTTCTCAGTCAATCTATGATATCTAATAATTAAAACTGGTTATTTCCACATCCCACATGCATTTTTTATTAACCTCACACTGAAACATAACTAAACAAAGCAAACAGGAACATGGCTGTGAATCCGCCTTAATGTCACTGGTGTCAAAGGGAATCATTTATTTGATTCAGGGAAAGCTGGAAAAAGCTCCATCCCAAGCCAGCACATCTGAAATAGTTTGAATATTGGTCAGTGGGGAATGAAGCCAGCTAAGGCTTTTCTGCTTCAGTGCTGCTATTGAATTCTTTGTATTCTTCTGTTCTCAAAAGTTTAATGCCATATGTAGATTTTATTTTTTCATAAATATACCTGCAGTAACTGTAAAATAAGCCTTAAAAATTCTTACTTTTCAGGGGAAGAGAAGCAGGTGAGAGCAGTGCCTTGCAGAATGTTGGGGCTTGGCTGTGGAAGATACAAATTAAGGTTTCTATCCTACCTCCTTCAAAGAGTAGGCTTAAACTGAAAACATACTGGAGCCCTAACAAAGAGTGAAAGTCAGTGAGTACTTCATGATTTGTACAAATTAGAAGATACCAAGGCAATCACATACGATAAAATTACCATAGCTTGATTCCAAATGCGAAATAGGAGAACTTCACATAATAGCCTACAAGCTAGGACACTCAGATGACACTTGCTCGTACATCTGCTGCAAAGGTGGGGGGGTAGGGAAAACTGACATGTTTTCCACATCCCATTGACCCCAGTCATTGAGATACCTAGGGACTGGGTTTCTCTTTTGAACAGAATTTGTGCTCACACCATCAGGAACAGATATTTCACTGGTTTTCAGGTAGATCAGTAATGGTTAAGTACAAAATATATCAGGCTTGAGATCTCCTTTTCTGGAAATCAGCTGGGAATTGCTTACCAGCTTCCAAAGCTAACCTCAAAGAGTTCAGCTTTGAGTAACGTTTCCACATCACAACTGATTCATCTCAAATCTTGTGTTGCAAGGAGCAAACCCCACTGAAACAGGCACAATTTACTGTCACTGCAATGTCAAACATCCATTAAAATGTTTCTGGACCGAGACTACCATCTAGTGTCCTGATGACAGACTGCAGCTTCTTCGGAAAAAAAAAAAAATGTACAATGCACTTGTTTGTTCACTTCTATAATTACATTATCATAAATAATTCATCTCCTGAGACACATGTACAAATAGAAGAGAGACTGAAGACCACACAATACCATCTTACTTTCCCACTTTAATTAGAATAGTCACCTAGGCTTTGATCTTGGAAAAGAGCACTGAGCTGGTTTAATAATAGCTCTTGCAGGAAGCCCAAGTGGTATGTTTGGTTTCCATAGTTTTCTTGCAAAGGTCTAGTAAAATTGATAACACATTAATGCTCTTATTAGCACACCTGAGATATTCAACAGGCCTGGCACAGATCAAGCATGGAGTCTTGGTGCCTCACAGGGCATCTCTTGCTGCCTTGGGTCTTGGGAAAGCCTTCAACTCTCCTTGGAGAAGCTCATGACACAGCTCTATTAGACCAGCCATGCTTCAAGACACTTCACACTTTCTGGTGCAGGTGTGATGAGCATGTTCAGAACCTCTCCAGGGTACCAGAAGAGTTAGTTTTCTTCTAAAATGGGTCTCCCAAATCAAGAGCCTCCTTGGAGGCCCAGCCCCACTGCTTGGCTGTCATGGCTGCTGCAGCGAGGAGCAGGTGACTTCATCAGTATTAACCTAATTAAGTGATTAAGTCTTTCCTTGCGGTGCGCACCTTGCAAAATCAACTCCAAAGAGATATCAAGTGATCCTCCAGCCCTGCAGGGGTAACTGAAGAAGAGGACTGTTCTGGCCAGGTTACTGCAGGGGAGACTAGAAAATGCAGTGGAAGCCAGTGAAACACTGTATGCTTTAAAAAAAAAAAAAAGGTTTTTCCAGCTTTTTACTTGTATTGAATTACCATTCACTTTCTATTATCTTTCCCCAAAATAATTTAAAAACAAAAAAACACAATGAGAAATTCCTCTTTGACCTACGAAAATTCTTGTGCCTTTCCAAGAGAGGTTGCCTTAAAATCCTCCCATTCCCCAACTTACAGTTTCCATGTGCTGAAGCAGCATTTTCAGTTAGAAAAATACTGTGTTAGGGACTGTTGAGGAAGCTCTGTTTTACTGCAGATATTGAATGAGCTGTGACAGACTGCACCACGCCAGGCTCATTATATATATCTTCCACCAAAACCACTGTAGTTCAGAGGAAAGCCTTTAACCTGCTGACAGCAAAAAAGAGCCATTATATTGCTTTTGATGCTGAAGCCATAATGGTATCTTATGTCTTCAAATTAGTGACACAATTTCAGAATGTCATAAGGGGTCTGGACATACTCAGGCTGAAGGTATCAATGCTCTTGAACCCTTGATAGAGAGCTTGCCTTTCATTTTCAGCATACTTAAAATATGCTCTCCAGTGGACTGTGAACAAATATCAGATTTCTCCTGCAGCTCAGACATCCAAGCTGTAATACTCAGCACACCTAATCATCCTTCTCAGACTGATAAAACGTTTTGAAAATTAGATCTCAGTAACACAGGCCAAAGTGAATTTTGCTACCCCAAGACCAGAGTTGAACTGTTCCTGCTGTGAAGATGTAAGGGTAGAGTGAAGGCACAGGTATCTGGATTGCAGAGCCCTCTGCTCCTTTGCAGTGAGGGTGAGGATAGAGATCATTCCCAGTAGAAATCCCCTGCCTGCTTCCTATGCTAAAGTCAGGACAGGCATATAGGCAGGAAATTGGGACAAATCTCCAGATCTTGCCACAAGCCCGAGGAAGCCGATTGCCAGCCAAGAACGCAGTGTCACAGCAGCAAACTCCAGCCAGCCAATGCTGAAGACACTTCTCAAAGCAGAGGGGCAGAAGCCACGGCCCCTCTCACTTCTGGTCCAGCCAGAAAGGTGACAAGAGGGAGAAATGGCTCAGGACTGACACGTAGGCAAGTCCTTCCCTCTATCATTAAACTGACACAGTTGGCATCTAAACCTGATGGCTCTTTTCTCTCTCAATGCTTGCTGTATGGCAGCAGCCAAGAAATCCCTTTTAGTGGAAAGTAGTTTTATTGATTTAAGAGAAAACCTTATTTGACAGATTTGTCACCAACATTTTCCCTTGACGCAGATATCCAGCAGAGAAGCCCAAGAGTCCATTCACAAACTATTTTCACCAGCTTGGGGTTGATATCAGCAGACTTTTTCCTGCCCTTTCTCCTTCCTTCCACCTGTTAGTGCCCTTGTTACACAGACCCAGACAGGACCCCACTCCTGCAGTTCCCAGGGCACCCTAAAGCCACACAGTTGCTTGGGTTAGGCATGCCAGGAGATTACCTCAGAGTTTAAAACCAACAGGAGATCTCAGGCTGAAAATTTAAGAAAACTGATACAAAGGGGAGAGAGAACACACTAATCCACCTGTGACAGCAGAACCCCTCTGTGAAAAAGAAAGCAAGCATGTATTTGCTATACTAAGTGGAAACTACTTCCCTGAACATGGCAATACATGTTACAGTTTTTTTCAGAGCCTTAAACACCCTTCAGGAAGTTTGGGTTGACCAACATTCATGTTTCAGGGTAACTCCAAAATCACTGGGACTAGTATTTGTGCTCATCTTCATGTTTAAATATCCATGAAAATTAGGAAACAAAGTTGTCTTATGTGAGCAACCATATACAACACAGAACTTTAGCTACAGGTCTGGTTGTTAGCAGCCTATTAGAACACAGGCAGCCTTTAAACTAAAAAAAAAAAAAAAAAAGTACTCAGAAAAGGCTTAAGATCAACTTACTGCACAAGAGGAAAAATCAGTGCTGTGAGCAGAGCAGCACCCAGCTGCTTCATCCTGAAAGCTAATCACTGCAAAAAACAGAGCTTTACTATATCTTGATCTTAGAGAACAAAAATAAAGTGAAAGTTCACCTATTTATTTCCAGCCTATTCCATTACTGTACTCTGAGAGCAGCATACTACAAAATTAATTCTTCAACTTGCAAACCTTTTGGTCTAGAGCAGAAATTGCTCTAGCTCAGGCTGATAAACCTTTCTGGGGTAACTGGGCTCAGCTTTGTTTGTGATGGAGCACTGATCCCTCCCTTCCTCAGCTGATCTCAATAATCCAGGAATCAAAAGTTGTTCACTGACTTGGCTGGGAGAAACAATCCCTTATAAAGGCAGATAGGAGTGACTTTTCCTTTTCTGTGAGGGGAATGGGGTAGAGGAGAAGAAGGAGGAGACTTGGGAGTCAGTTGGTCATTAGTAGAAGGATGCTGAGTTAGGCAAGTAATTTAATCTAGGTTGAAGGGAAGGGAAGGCTGGGCATGACACTGAGAAAATAACGTGAAGGGATAAGGCAGGAAGATTTTTTTTTTTTTTTTTACTTTTTTGATAAAATTTGTTATTCATCTTACTTAGGGAATGCTATAGGACATCGCCTGACCAGAATCACTGTTAGTGAAGGTGGGATGGCTGTAGGGAGTCCTATCACATGTAATCTCTGCTAAATTAGTATTCAGCCTAAGAAAGAAGAGTATTGAAGTCCATCTGCTTGGAGTTCAATAGAGCACTTGGTGTTTGGCCAGTTAGACAGCCATTAGCATAGCTGATATTATAATGAGAGGAGGAACAGTAATATGGTTTGTAAGTTCCCTTAAAAAAAACAGTACTGGTGGTATGGAGAATTTAGAGACACGGATCACTAGCAGATCCTCAGGAGATATTTGAGCCTGAGATAACACCAATGGATGAAGGCTAGAGCAGTGTTGGCACAAGCAGTGGTCAGGACAGCCCAGAGTCCCTGGTCTTGGTGCCTGTGTGCTGCACAAGCAGATAAACTGGAGGCACTAGGAAGGGCAGGCAGATGATATTGCTTTTTTTGCTCCAGGTACAGTTACTCACCACACTGCAAATATGGTTCAGAACAAGCCACCTGTGTTGATTGACTTGTGAGTTATTTTCTGTAAGCTGCCAAGTGGGATTCAGAAATGCCTTTCTATGAATTTGCAGCTGGAGGGCTGGTATTAAGGTTGAACTTCCATGTGCATCATTGGGCTGTGTCTTCACATCCACTTCTTCTGTGGTGAGTGCTCCCTGGCCTCTTGGGCTCTGCTTTTGTTCTGCCTCATATAGGACAAACAGACATGGAGAAGTAAAACAGGCAGGCTAAGCCCAAAACCAAAGAGGGGAGGCGGAGAAAAGCCCTGGCCAAATACCTACAGCAAACCACGTTCATTAGGATTGAGAGAGGATCTGCCATGCACCAATACCAGGTTTCTGAAAGCTGCTATAGGAGAACACTGAACTCTGAGTCACCATCCTTTGGCTCTTTTAAGTGGATCTCTCTTGAATAACAGGGCTTAGGCAGGCAGCTGGTGGCCCCACTCAGAAAGTTCCTGCCGTGAGCACGGTGGGATAGGAAAATCGAGTAACAGCATCTGCTGTCTCGATCATGGTTGGGAGGAACTAGGCACATGCCATGAGAGGAGGCATAGAGGCTTCAGTGGTGCTGGGCAGGGTGAGACCGGAGTGGGAAGGAGTTTCAGGGATGGAACAGGAGCAGCACAAGGAGGATAACTTGCTATCGGGGGTGAGGGCTGGGAGCAATCCAAGTGGTAGTGAAAGGCATTAGGTGGCCCTGGAGAGAGGGGGACCCTAAATCTAGCCCTAATACGGGGTGTGGGGACAGAAGTTGTCCATGGGTTGGGATTTTTCTGCATTTACTCCATCTGCACTATAGCATGGATATAGTTGTTAGTGGGTCTATACAGATATCTACAGCTCTTGATGTTTTACTGTGCTGCTGTGAATTTCTCTTTTGCTCTCTGGTTTCAGCTCCCCTTCCTTCTCTTTACAATGATGCGCGGTTTTTGGATGGACTAGTTTTGATTGGATGAAGACACTAGACATGTAGTATTTTCAACTGGAGATATCACTCTGGCAACATGCTGTGGCACGTCCCTCCAGCCTGTGCCCCCCCAAAACTAACCCTGCTGTTGGTCAAAGGCAATTTACTGAAAGTTTTGCAGCAGGTAGTGCCTGGGTTTTGATCTTTAAGCTCATTGACTGCTCTTGAGAAAGCCATTTGGTGACATTGTTCAGAGTTTGAAGCAATTTGCCATGCTCTAAATGTTTAAATGGGAGATGCATCAGGTCCTCGACATGTTTAAAATTGTATCTGAGCTGGAGGGATTGCTTTACCTTTCATAGTGAAGACTTGGGATAGGTCAGAAGAGCAATTATATGTTCGAAGAGTTAGAACTAGGTGTTTTGACATCATGTTTCCTCTGTCATTTTATTTAATAATCCATTGCCCTTTGGTTAATAGTTTTCTACTTGATTAGCCTGTATAAATCAAAACTTCACGGCTTTATCCCTGATGCACCGTGTATTCTGAGTTGAGGGTAATGAATCGTGCCGTGGGTTGATTTAGTCTGCCTCCTGTTTAGAAAAAGTCCTGCATCAAGGAAACACCTTGGCTTTCAAATTGAGCTGTCAGTATCCTGTCAAGATTTAGAGGAGGAGATGCTGAGGATCCTAATAGCGTGCAGCCAGGAATTACATACTCCTGAGTAGAATATGAAGCTGCAGAGGCTCACTTAGTCTGTGCTGTCAGCCTTCGGGGTGTCTTGGCTAATGCATGCAACTGCCCTGCTCTGCATTTGCTGCCTTTCTGCCCCAAATCCTCTGCCCACGCCACCTTGTTTGCAAGTGGTGCAGGCAGCAGCAGCCTTTTTATTTTTATTGTGACTGATCCCAAAGAGGTGGCTGCAGTAACCACCAGGCTCCAAGGGCTGCTGCAAACCTGGGTCAGGAGGGCACCTATGGCACCTCCCAAACCAGTGCTGTTTGAAATGCTGAGGCTTGTGGTTTTAATGGGAACTGCTGTTTGTCCTGAGGCAGGACGATTGCAGTTTGGATCCAGACTTGAGCAGCAAGGAGAGAAGTGCTAGTTCTGCCTCTGGACTTGGTCATTACTTTTTCTACCAAGCTGAGCTGCTCCTCCAAAGAAAAGCACTACTTCCCGTGGCCACTAGATGCAGCTCACGCTGCATTGCAATGTGGTTTGGCATCATTTTGTTTTTTTTGCTGGGCCTTGATGTTCAAAATTATTTCCCTTGTGTTTCTGGGTGTCTGTATATTTGAGGGGGGTTGAATCTTTTTCTTATAACCTTCCTGTTTTACTGCCAAGTATCTTTCCCCCAAATTTCTTCCCTGCTGCATAAACTGTATCCTTTTTGAATGCCAAATCATCACTCCTCCTGTCTCCATATGGAAATATATTCAGCTGTGATACTTTGATGGCCCTCTCAGAGCTAATGGGGAGGGAAGAAATCAGGTGAGTGAATGGGGAACACACTGATTTTTCAGCCTCAAGCTGAGTACAAAATTTTACACTGAGCTTTCTACCCCCTGCAACTTCACTTTCCCAAATAGTTTTTATGCTGCAGGTGTTGCATGTCAATGCTGCCATTCAGCTGACAGACGTCCAGGGGAAGGAGCCTCCAGCTCCGGGAGGGAAACCCCAGCGTAAGGCCCAGGAGCACACGATGGGGATGGGGAAGGACTAGGAGCTCTGTTTGGGTTTTAAGTCCCATCCTGCCTAACGCAGCAGGATGAGAGCAAGTGTCCTCAGAGAGACAGGGAGTTCACAGCCAGCAGCTGCAGCAGCCAGAGCCATGATTAAAGGCTGTTTCAAGTTGTCTGAGGAGAGAAGAAATCAGGCTGCCATTACAACAATCAGAATCACTGAAAGCTGGGGCTGGATGTCAGAAAGGCAAAAGGGCTGAGGGACCAAAGGAGCGAATCTGTGGTGGTCCCTTCCCTTACAATAGATTCTCAGCTCGGGATTCACACGTGGTGCAGGGGTAGCAGTGCTGGTGAAGGGCTGGATGAGGCTGTGAAACACCAGCTTTGCCCTGGCCAATTTCTGTGGAAACATGGGGGCCATGGTGAGGGAGGAGGGTCATTCCCCCCTCACCTGCCCTAGCACTGCCTCTGAGCAGATTTCCCAGAATTACATAAAATATTCCCTATAATCCTCTGCTTAAATACAGTTTTCTTCTTGAGCGTGTTTTTTGCTTCTCCCCTCTTCCCTTTCAGTCTGGATGCTCATTCCTTCCGCTTCGTCTTCTGCTCAGCCCAAGGAGGTAGGAGGAGAAACAACAGCCCCAGGAACTCTGTGCTCTCTCCTTGCACATTTGAGCCCAGCTCATTTTGCTTGCTGGGTTTTTAGCTGAACAGTACCTGCACAGAAGGAACCCCATCACCCTCAGATGACGGATGGGTGACAGCTCTGGCCGCCGTTGATGCTGTATCATCTATGACTGTCCTGGGTTGCAGAGCATGCTACCCTGGCTGTCACAGTGAGATCAATTCCAGTTTAGTAAATACTATTTTCTTTCACAATTAGGTTGTTTGCAATGATATTTTTGTAGCTGTGACATATAAGCAGCCAGTGTGCTAGAAATTACCAGCAGCGGCTCTGCACACTTGCAGAGAACAGTTAGAGAAGGAAGACCTACAGATCTGGTGATTTTATTTTTCTTTGAAGGCAGCAAGATGTTCCTATTAAGCAATTACCTCCTGGGAGAAGCAGCAAGGTAGCTACACTATTAGTCCTGGGGTCTGGGGTTTTTTAGGAAATCTAAAATAATTTCTTCATAATGCACCAGATGAGATGGCTCAGACCTGCTGTGAAGGAAGCAGAAAGTAATGCTTACAGTTTGCAATATTTCTCCGAGCTTCTGCTTTTGCACTGAAAAATGGGCTTCCTCCCACTAGAATGCTTTTAAATGACAAATCCACAGATGTTCTTTCCAGCTTGCTTGAACACAGTAAACTCAACTTGAGCTATGTGATGGCAGTGGGCTGGCCAGCATCTTCCTCCCTTGCTAGGGGCACGGGGATGGTGCGGGCAGCTCCCTGGGGCCTCTCTGAGGCCAGTGTTGCCGTCCATCGATCTCTCCTTTCCCTCACAGATGGGGCTGAACCAAGGGAAAAGTTTCCTGGGACTGAGCTTTGGGAAGGAGAGGGCAAACGTGTCCTCCAGTGTTACCCGTCTGGAGAGACTTCCCCAGCCAGACCTGCAGGAAAGGAAGGTGAGCAGCAAATGCCACCAGCTTTTAGGGGGCTGAACTTTAGGGCTGGGGGCAGCAAATAACTGGAGAAGAGGCTGCAGTCATGCTGGATCAAACCCCATCCATCACCTCAGGGGATAAGGAGCCCAGCTTTTGGAAATCCAGCGGAGGTGGTTTGTGCAGGTGCCACAAGTCCCTCCTGGCAGAGCCGGGTCCCAGCCCAGCACCCAGGCTGTCGGCACAGGGCCATCCTGCCTCTCCTCCCTAACAAGAGTTTGATTGGTTTAATTTCCCACTGAGGAAAAATACAGCAGAAAAATAGAAGCAGATGTTTTTAGACAATGTCTAGAGCTCCTGGAGCTTCAAAGAGCTTTTTGATTGCATAGGCTTTAAAAAACATATAAAAGAGAGCCTTTCACTGTATTTTCACTAGGGCAAAACCCTCTTTGAAATTTGTATGAGGAGAGATTGTCAGACTGAGCCAACAAGGGGAAAGCCTTATTGCTCACAAACCACTTTTAAAATCCTTTCACTATGGTTTGGTTTGTTTCTTTTTTTTTCCTGTGCTGCCTTGCAGGCATGTTCGGTTCCCACCTGCGCTAGTCATTACAGGCAAAGCCAGGAGGGCTGGCAGAGGGCTTGCTCCCCTCCGAGGGCTGCGGGCCGGGTGGTGCTGAGCTCTGCCCCGTGCCCACTGGGAACCGCACCGCTCCCCCTTCGGCTCAATCTGCCAGAGAAACTGCAGCTCTGCCAGGTGCAGCATCTTGGTGCTTCCATCTGCACTTCTTTAACCATCTCCTTCAGACCCAAGGGAAATTACAGTGATTGGGGGAAGTCCATGTTCCTCTGGATGTGAGTGCAGTTTTCATCCTAAATGCTATTGCTGCATTTTGGGAGGGTTGTTTTGTCTCTGTAAGAGATGGAGGGATGTTTGTTACTGCAGAGAGGACTTGAAGGCATGTATTTCTCCGCATGCAGAAGAAGTCTAGGAAATCTTTCAGATTTGTGTTTGAAAAATCCTGTTTTCTGACAATTTTGAGAACTTTCCTCCCACCCATACAGGGATCTGCCAGGCATAGGGCTGCCAAGTAAAAGCCCCTTCACTGTGCACAAGCAGAGATGCAGGACTGTCGGGAAATCCTTTCAACTACAGGTCACTCCTCTGTCCCTTCTGCATGAATCCTACCTGCAGCTCCACCTATCCTGCAGGTTGCAGGGGCCCTCCCAGAAGTTGCTTGTAAATGCTTGCGTTTCTATTCCTGTGCCTGATAAGGAAGAAGCATTTCCACTTTGCCTTAAGTTTCAACTTCTTGCAAAATATTTTATAAGAATTGGTATTTTTTTGCAAAGTTACCTTCTGAGTGAGTTTTATTATTTAATAATCAAAACTGAGCAGCTTTATTTCTTTTCTAGAGGCTTTGGACCATACTCTTAGCCTTCTTGGAAGGCTCCTGGGAAGGATGCTGCTGAAATGGGTAATGTGGGTGAGCTATGAACCTGGCCTAGTACCTGGTGTGGTAGATACCACCACTGTGCCTCTGTCTGTGATCACTAAACACAGAAAAATGTTAACCTGCCTGCTTCCTTACGCAGGCTTGTGGCCCTGCAATGACCCCTGCCCCAACAGACATATCAGCAGAGAAAGAAAGAAGTGTCTCTAAATTACTGTCTCCTGGCCACCATCGTTTCTCATAATTTCTCACTACGCTTGCACCTGGTGTAAGGAGAAGCCTTTCCTGGGGAGCAGATCATGTCCCTGGGCAGCCCTCATGCAGCTGGGTCTCACCAGGCAGCTGCTGCTCTGGAGAGCCGTGGAGGATGAGGAAGGCAAAGCCGCTCGGCTCAGGCCATGCTCCTTTTGAAGCACACTCAGGATAACCCATCCCCAGAGTGACGCTTTTCCATCTGGGGAGCTGACTGCCATTTTCCTCTCTCCTCTGGGGAGGACTATAAGCACTGTGATGGTATCTGAAAGCAGAGTTTTTCTTCGAGCTCTTTATTGATGAGTTAATGAGTAGCTGATGAGTTAATGAGTCGCTAATGAGTAAAGCACCAACAGCCCTGCTGAAAGCCCTATATCCCTGATAAGTCAGCTGGAGCATTTGGGTTGAAAACTTCAGGTCCAGGATGGCCTTTCTCTCCATGGCCACTCCGATGCTGTAGGACATCAGCAATCCAGGTCCCAAAAGCTGCTTTTCCACCCACTCTGGTTCTCCCAGGTGCTTCCTGCTCCCTGGGGAAGGGGCTGTGTTTGGCCCAGGGGCCCTTCCAATGGTTTGTACGCTATGGGGCTGGCACGTGGCAGGGCTGCTCTTGGCCATACACGCTTCTCTCAACATCAGTATTTTTTGTGCTATGTATGTGCATCCTGTGCAGGGGAAAGGGGAGCCAGGTGGTCAGGCAGGCTGGCTTTTACCCTGGGGTAAGATCCTGAGTTTGCCTTGGCCCATGGGAGCCTGTCCCTTGGGTCCTGGGGAGCTTCACACACATGTCATGTTCAGGGAGTTATTCTTGTGTCTCCCTGAGCTCACAGCCAAGAAAATGGACAGAGATCAGCCCTGCAGCATATCTTAGGCTCCCTAAAACACCCCTGTTTATAAAAGTCACACATTTCTGCAGCTAGCTAAAGGAAGATACTGTATAAATGCTTCCACATGTCTCACAGGGTTTTCCCTACCTCTTTGCAGAGCCACCTGACAGCTCTCCCACAGCACCGGCAGTCCAGTGAGACCACAAGCCTTCCGCAGCAGATTGCAACGAAAATGATAGTTTGGAGGTTTTTCACTCTCAGCACAATTTCTCACAAGCATAGTTTTTAATTTGATTTCTTCTTGGCTTGTTTCCTCCTGTGGTGCACACACATCTTGCAAGCAACGAGGAACTTGGATGTCACTTCTCATTTCCCCTCAGCCTTCCCAACCCAAGTCCTGGTTATCCTTTTCCCCTCAATGTGGAGAAACAGAACAGCATGTTTGGGACCAGCTGTGAAGCTCTCAGCCAAAAGCTGAGTAGGAAATACCTTGGGATGAGCACCGGGTGCTACATGCAATCTCTTACTCCATTGCCAGAATATGCACCAGCAGATGAGTTTGGGTGCCCAGGAAAGAGAAGTCAGCTGTGTTGGCTGCCCTTTCTCTTTCTGTTACACTCTTGGGAAGAGTCACCAGCCAGCAAACTTGTCCCTCCCTTTCTGAAAATGAGCGGGAGCAGCACAGATGACTTCCTGAAGAGGAAGGCTTGCTGGTTCCCACATCGTGGATACATCCCTGTCTTCATCTGTGGGCTAGCAGTGTGTTCCTTCAGTGCAGTGGATTACTGTGCTTTGTAGCTGGCTGGGCTGAAACCATGGCATGGTTATTTAGTGCTTCGCTCCCTAAGTGTGTGCTCCCTTGCCCTTCCTTCTGCCATGTCTCCTTTCCCTCCTTGCAGCTGCCTGCACGCTACATATTTTGCAGCTGGAAGGAACTGGTAGGAATCCACTTGTACCTGTGCAAAACCAGCCCTGGATGCAGGGGCTGTTTTGCCGAGGGCAGAGGAGGACCCGAGGCGAACCACCGTTGAAGACCGCAGATGAGCTCTGCAGTGTCAGTCTAGCCTGAACGAGTTTACACTGCTGAGTATGGGGATTATTCCTGTTCCTGCATGAAACATTGCAAAGAAAGCTGAATCTGTGTCAGACATGAGGTCAAAACACCCAGAGACCCATTAGCAGCCCTTAGGATGTAACCACAGTCCTCCCCTGGTATCCTCCCTTGCAGATCTCCCCATATCAGCTCCCGGGCTGCAGCTCCTTCTGGGATGCCCGAGTGAGCTGGGCCAATATTTCTCAGCCACATGATTTTATACTTTGGGGATATAGCAAGTTACATAGCCTTGGCTCCCAGGAATGTTCTTCCAGGCCTGCGTTTGTCCCGGCTGTGTTTTGGCAGGTCTGGGGGGGCTTTGCAAGCAGGACGGGAAGCGCTGAGCAGTGGGGGCTGAGCACCGTGGCCGGGTGCTGGTGCCACTCACATGCCTGGCTCTGCCTGCCACCAGGAGCAAGTAATGGCCAGAAAAACATTTTCCATAAGAGCTCTCCACTGCAATCTTAAAAACACAAGGGATGTTCAAGGAGATATATTTATAGTGACTAAGCACTGGTACAGGGAGTGCACAAGGTGATTAAAAAATTCTCCTCTCTACCTTGCTTAATAATCTGGAAAAAATTTGGCATATTCTCAGCAACTGCAGAGTTTAGTATCTGGCTGATGATGCTAATTTAATTACGTGCCAGCAGGTGGTGCCCAAGTAGAAAAAGGAAACAATTTGATACGGTATGCTCGCGCAATGTGCAGTAGCAAGTAGCATTTCATTCCCAGCTCGAGTCATGCTCGACAATGTTTAACAACTCAATATGGGCAATTTCTTCTTTTTTGCCTCGTCCCAACTCCCCAGGCAGCTCCTAAATCCTCAGGGCTTGTGAGAGGGATGGGAAATACCAGTTGTTACCAAGGAAAACAGTTTTACATGCACATCTGGTCCAAAGGGGCTGCTTGGTCCCACCTTAGTTATAACCAGAGGAGGGGACAGGCTAGTCCAAATGAGCATCTCATGGTTGGTAGGCTGCAGTTTTTCCCATCTGCAATCATTACCTCTAGAGATTTGAACCAAAAATATGAAAAATAATGAGCTTGGGCCCTGTTGAATGTTTTATGCAGGAGAGACAAATGGCTTCTGTTGGCCTCCTTTTAAAAATACAAGGAAAGGGATTTTGTGTCATCTGCTTTCTTCTGCAAAAAAAAAAAAAAAAAAAAAAAAAGACATGAACCTACTCAGCTGGTTCCCACTAACAGCACATACTAAGCAGATGCAAAAATATCAGGTTTATGTATTCTGTAGCTCTGGCAAGTTGCTGATCTGAGTGGTTTTTGCAGGTGCTAAAACACAGAACACAGGCACTGCCTCTGCAGGGCTTGCAAGCTCTTTAAAGGAATGTACAAACCCCTGCAATTCCTTAACTTCAGTGAACAATGAGAGCAATTTCTCTCTGGATTAGGACAGGAAACCTGTAAAGGGCACTATCATGATCCTGTTTCTCTGCACTGAAACAGAGATTGAAGCTCTGCCGCTTTGCTGTGGTTGCACTGGCTTGTGTGATATGAAGATGGTCGCACTCAGCCCTGCCTGGGCAATGGGAAAAGCAGGACCATATCCAGGCAGCACCAAGCACCTCCCAGCTGAAAATCAGCCTTGTTAAAGCAAAAGCCAGATTCTCAGCAGGAGGCAGCTGCAGTCTTGTGACTCCTGAAAACAGAGGCCAAGCAAACTAGGTAATGCCTAAGAGCGACTTTTTCCTCTGATCAATGAGGGTAAAGGGCCTGAGCCCCTCTGGAGCAATCTCTGCTGCAGGAGATTTTCTGTTGGTTGGAAAGCAGAGTATCTTCTCTCCCTCCTCTTGTTGAAATTCCTGACACGAGCAGACAAGCCTGATTAGAGTCAGTATATACTGGTCCTTTAGGAGCAGAGCAGATAGGGAAGACTGTCAGGGAAGAGATTGCTTCCACCGGTAATTTATGCAGTTATTCTCCTTTTTTTTCCCCTGTGGAGAACATAAAACACTTCTGCTAGAGAGGAGATGAGCCACTTCAACCATCTGCAGAGATCACCAAACACAGATCGCTCAGAGGCCTTAGAGGAGGTTGGGCCCTTTGCTGGCGGTGACACTACCTGTGCATTAGCCACATTTATCTTATTGGAGTGGGGATCTCAGTCATTTCATCCTCTAGAGAGCTGAATAAAAGAAAAGCCAGAATATCACTGGGTCCAGATTCATATCCTCGAGAGGAGGCAAATAGACAAGGGTATTAAATGATGAGAATTTTTTGGTTTACTCTTTGGTAAGCTGGTTTTCTGATCCTTGCTGAAAATACACAGTGCTCTCATGGATCAAGCCTGGTTCCTGTCAGTGCTGCAGATGGCTATGCTACTTCTCCTGCTATATTAATGCTGACAGCCATGTATCATGGAGAAGCTTGCACAAAAGATCCCACATGGTGTGTGTTTGCATTGGGGAATCAGTGCAGGAACAGCAGAGAAAGCACGCGAAGGGCTCATAGGCAGTGGTTAGTGCTGCTTTACTGGCACACATATACATACAGATACTAGGAACAGTTTCAAAGCTCAGTGGTGAGCCTCAGCTCACCCCGTGATGTGCTCTGGACCTCACTGAAACCCCAGATGCTCCCACCACTCTGGTACTGGACAAGCCCAAATGTAGTCCTGGGCATCCTCTCAAATGCAAAGTGGGCAGTGGCTAAGTGTTGGAGAAAGGCAGAGTGGTGGTATGGCCCCAGAGAGTACCAAATTTCCCAAAGTCACACAAATATAAAGTATGTCTCTGGCAAGGGCAGATCCTTGTTTCATGCCAATCTTTTACAGCCCGTTGCAGCATGACCATCCCCAGCTTGTCTGTGCCTTTCCCAGTCAGATGCAGCGTACCTGGTTATTAAATCAGGTCTGGTGCTGTCTTTTCCATTGCTCAGCTCTCGGTCCAGGACACCCCACGGGTGCTCCTGCATCAGGTGGCCCCGTGCCAACAGTGCCTGGCAGGGAAGGGGATGCCTGCCAGGTGCTCATCTTCAGATCCCCTCTCAGACACCACTACCTGTGGTGGTAATACACAGGCAATACCTCTGAGGAGATAATTTAATCGTGTCTCAGAAGGTACCCTTTCCACTCCGTTATTTCTCATAGAAACAGAGGCCAAGTGTTACTGCACGAGTCAAGACAACCGCACAGTGTGTTTGGCTTATCTGGGAGATAACATTTTATCAACACGCCAAGAGCTACAACTAATGAGGCACAGAGCAGAGGAAGCCAAGTGTAGTAACTGGTACATACCATCTTTGCAAACACTGATAGCAGTCACTTGCAGGGAAGAACACACAGAGAGCTAATGAGTAAATATACAGGAACCAGGCAGGGCCAGCAGCATCCCCTGACATTTGGTCTATTCTTAACAGACTCTACAAATTGTGGTTGTACAGTCAGTAAGAGCTTACGTGGCATCTCAGTCACCTGTTCTAGTTTTCACACGAAATTTAAGGTTTTCTGAACAAAGACTGGACCCTGAGGGTCCCCAGTCCCAAAGAGAGCTGCTGGTGGGGCCATAAGCAGGTTTCTTCTGCCAGCCTTAGTCCTTCTCAAACTTTCCTTGGCCCTGCCAAGGGATGCCAGCAGGTCCCTTTGTTTGTGGAAATATTGAGGACACTACAGATGGCCAAAGCGTTCACGGGGAGCCAAATCAGTCCCTGATACAGGGGGATCCCAGGACACCCCACTTGCTTTTGAGAGCAGACATACAGCAAAAGCCTTGACATACTCTGGGAAACTTATGCTCACTTCAGCCTCTTCTCCCAGGGCTGCTCAGGAGGGGCAGGGGTTTCCTGAGGGAAAGAAGGGGGCTGTGGCAGGGAGCAGGAGTTACCTGTGGGGCTTGGAAGTACCAGCAAGCAGAAAGCCTCAGCCCAAGAGCAGTGTGTCCTTGCTAGGCAAGAGGGAAACATCTGTTTCTATAGGAGACTCTGCTCTTGCCAAGAGCAGGAGGCTCTAGCAAGAGGGAAGAGTGTGTTATATGGGCAGAGAATTAAAATCTCTTTTATGATGCATGCCTGATAGAGAATAGGCTTAAGGTTTAAACACATGATGTCAAAGCCAAGTCAGGGAAGAACCCGCTCTGTCACACCAATAAACTTCTGGGTGGGCATTTGACTCCTAAAAGCTCCTGGCTTTTTTATTGGTGATGCTATCTAAGAAGAAAAGAGCCTGATCACCCAGCTATGGCTGCTTTTTTAGTATTTTTCTGGTTAAGAAAGAAATTATTTATCACCACTGACTAAATGCTCTACCTCATTACTGGCTGCCATTTCTCACAAAGAAATAAAGCTGAACGTTAGCTGTAATTTAGCAAACTGCTGCAGGTTGCAGTGCCGAGAGCAATTAAACCATGCAAAGCAGTCAATCCCTTCACCACCCCCTCCTGCAGCAGGGCTAGGCCTGGTGTTAGATGCCAGATCTCTTCCCAACCTTGAAGGGCCAGGAATCAATGCAATCCATGCTCCCTGTATCTGCTCTGCGGAGAGGTTTAGCTCCAACTTTAAAGCAAAAGCGGCTGTGAAAGGAGCGCTGTATATCTTTTTGAGGCACATTTTACCTTGTCAGTGACTATAACATTAACATTGGCAGCTTCCCAAGCCCTTTTGCCTTTCCAATTTAAATAAAACCAGAACAACAGCGACGCTGGAATGAAAGGCTGCTGCTGTCAGTCTCCCTGGATCTCACTCTTCTGTCAAGGGTCAGGTAACCACGCTGGTTGAATCACAACCCTCCTCCATCCCAAGGCCTCAGGTCACATTTTTGGAAAAATCCAAGCAAATCTTTACACAATCTGTCACACCCGGACTCAGACTTTTTGTAAGGTATATATTTTGTATTAATATAACACATTTTCAGGGACTTCTTGCCCCCAGGAATTCTCGCTGAGGCCAAGAATTTATTAAGGAGTTTTAAGAAATGGCATTTATACCCATAGGAAGGATATTCGGGAGAATAGTCAGCATACACAAGACTGCAGACTTCCAGAAAGGATATAAAGTCACTCAAACATTAATAAACAATAACCTCCTTTTAGTCTTTGCTGGCTTTTTCCTACCATGCCTGCTGATAGGAGGTAAAAGCTTTCATTCAGGGAATTGGGACAGATGGTTACTTCTCCTAAAAAGAAAGAAGGAACACCAGTTCCTGCAAAATTCAGATAAAGTCAGAAACATTTACAGACAAATTTACCCTGCTGAAAGTAATAGAAGTTTTGCCTTAGAGATAGCAAAAATCACAGAATCAGAGTGGCTGAGGTTGGGGGGCAGCTATGGAGATCACCTAGTCCCTGCTCAAAGCAGGGTCACCTACAGCAGGTTGCCCAGGACTGTGTCCCATTGGGCTTTGAACATCTGCAGGGATAGAGACACCACAACCTCTCTGGGAAACCTGTTTCAGTGTCCAGCCGCCCTCACAGTAAGAAAGTTGTTTCCTATGCTTAAGTGGAATTTCCTGTATTTCCGTTTCTGCCCATTGCTTCTTGCTCTTTCAGTGGGCACCACTGAGAAAACTCTGATTGTGTCTTCTTTATTTCCTCCATCAGTTATTTCTACACACTGGTAGGATCCCACTGAGCCTTCTCTTTTCTAGGTTGAGTAGTCCCAGCTCTCTCAGCCTCTCACCATATATCAGATGCTCCAGTCCCTTCACCATCTCTGTAGCCCTTCACTGGTCTCACTCCAGCATGTCCATGTCTGTCTTGTACTGGGGAGCCCAGCACTGGACCCAGACTTCCAGATGTGTCTCCCCAGTGTGAACAGAGAGGCAGAGGCACCTCCCTTGACCTGCTGGAAATGCTCTACCTAAAGCAGTCCAGGAAATTAGTGGCCTTCTTTACCCCAAGGGGCACACTGCTGGTTCATGTTCGCCTTGGCGTCCCTCACCTTCTCTGCAGACCTGCTTTCCAGCTGGTCAGCACCCAGCCTGTCCTGATGCATGGGGTAATTCTCCCCCAGGCACAGGACTTCACATTTGTTGGCCCATTTCTCCAGCCTACCAAGGTCTCTCTGAAGGGCAGCATGACCATCTGGTGTACCACCACTCCTCCCAGTTTTGTGCTGCTTGTGAAATGCCTGTCCCATCTCTTCCCTTAAGCTCCCATCATCCCAAACACCCTCATTTTTCACGAACAGGGGACATTCTTAATGTGGTTGTGATTAGAAAAAGCTTTCAGCGAACCATTTCTTGGGCACTGCAGCCCTTGTTCCTCCCATGGGCTTGTCTGTGTTCCCACATTTCACCACCTCTAAGCTCTGGTGTACCTGTCTGATGGAAAGAGAAAACAAGAAAAAGTGCAAGGGCTGTGTAAGCAGAGAGGGAATTTGGAGAGTATGTCTAATTAAGTTATTGGTGAACAAAGCCAAACACCTTTACAAAATGAGAAGATCATCTGTGAAGCTGGCACTGAATCCAGCTTCTAAAATTAGTCCAGAGAGGAGAGACTCATAGATAAAACACCAGCCAAGGAAAAGTTGTTAGTTGCCAGGACAGGCAGCTGCTTTCTCTGCACTGCAAGCATTAACTGTGTCTAGAGACAGGAAGAGTTGGATTAAGGGTACCAGAGATGATGTGAACCACCATCTTTGAACTGAGATCCCAGGAGAACCAAAAGTCCTGGAGGTGAATTAATAACAACAAAAGGTCTTTCGTCCTGCTAGGCCACCTACTGCTTTGATGAGGCTTAGGAAAACCAAGGACGCTTAAAATTAAGTTTAAAGATGAAGCCATGGAAGATGAGCCCTTTTGCACAGCATTCAGCCAAGTACCTTCTTGGATCATGATTCTCAAAACTTGGCCATGAGATAAGCTCATGATTCTCTTCTAGGATTTGTCAATGCAGCTGCTTCCAGTACAAACCACGTGGGTAAGGAACACCAGATTAGTGACGTGCGTGTCAAACCTAATGCCCACAGGGGAAATGGGTGGACTGCTGTCATCTTCTACTGATTTATTATTTTACCCAGCCTGGAAGCAGGCAGAAGAGCTGATTATTCACTACTCTGACCCTGCACGGACCCATTTGCCACCAGGGTCAGAATTAATTTCAGTTTCTGGAAGCAGCAGTAGACTTCTATCTAACCATTAATTAGGGGTTTGTCCTGTGTTTTCCACAGATACCACTGAAGTTTTGGGCTATACGAATGAACCTGAGATTAAGCTTGTTGCTGGCCTGTTCTTCACAAGTAAACCATGTGGAAGGGACCAACATCAGCAGTACCAGGTGGGTGGAATAGAGTTACAGCCTCTCCTTGTAGCTCCTGGACAGAGCAACCAAAAATGAGCTGCTTTTCCCCTGGGGCAGGGTATGTCAGCACCGGGTGAATGCTGAGCTACCAGCTGGTCCACACCTGAGTCATGCTGCGGGAGGGCTCAGCAATGCCTGTTCTTCAGGGTGAAGAGTGAGACTGCAAGCCAGCTCAGTGAATATTTCCATTTACAGCAACCAAAGGATGAAACCTACATAAAAACTTTCCTACAGGTCATTAACTGAAGATAAATGCCATACAATTATGAGTATATCTGATATTTATTATAATGGCACCAATCATAATGAGTTAAGTCAGTGTTTAGGTGAGTTATTTCCATATGTAATTTAGTGTAAGTTAAATTTTCCTTTACCAAATCTGTTTTAGAGCCCATAACTTTATCTTTAATGCGTCATGTATCACTTAATGACAGCTTTTGGCTGTGCATTAGTGAACTCCAGTTGATAAAATATTTCTTCCAGATAATTTTCCTAGTAAAGCAAATACAGCGTTTGTATGTAATTTCATGCCAGGTCTTGAAAGAGGGACTGAGAGTGAAAAAATATGTATATCTTTATGTACAAAGGAGGTGAAGGTGAATATTTGCAGTCTTCAGAGGAATTCCCCCCAGCAATGCCTCTATTTGCATGTGGTCAAGGGCCAGTGGATTAAAGACCATGGCAGTATAATTGGGATGAAGATAATTCTCCATCAATGTCAGTGGTAGTGGTGCTCATATGCTCTTTTCTGAAATGTAGCCATCACAGAGTGAAACCATGAGGATGATCTTATGTCTGTTAGAGTTTAGGAGAGGCTGAGAGAAGGACAGGGCTGTGACCTTCAGAAAACAGAATTAGTTCAAGTTTAGTTACCTTATTCACAGCTATTTTTAGTGTAATTATACCATGATCCAAAAGATCATCAAGAAGTGATGTAATATTTAAAGTATATCATTGAAAAAATGACCTCTCTTGCTGATTATTGAACTTTGGTGAGACAGGCCGCAAACATCATCTAGGAGCTAGCTATGGTATGGAATTGAAAATTAAGACATAAAACAGAGTATTCAAGGAATAATGAAGAGGATGTCTGGAATGTGCAAGCACACAATGGATGCAGAGCAAGGGCTTCAAAAATCCTTGGAGGGCCTTTCTTGGACCGCATAGAGAAGGCACTTTTTCTGTCTCCTGCACACCAGTATTTAAGAATGCTGGTTTAGTTGAACATTTTCTAATGCACTTCAGTTTCTTTCCTATCAAGAAAGAAATGTCATTTAAAAGGACTGCTCAGCTGCAAATGTCTTCTTACGAAGAGATTTAAAATTTAATCTTTTTGGAGGAATAAAAAAAGAAAGCTCTTTAGCTTCTGAAGTTACTTTCTAAATCAGAGTGCCGGACCTCCAAATGAAGCTAGTAGAGCTAAGGTTTGTACTTGCTGCTGAGCAGCAAATGCCGGCAAGGTAATGCATTTTGTTAGGCCCTGATGACAAGAACAATCTATTAGGAAAGCCGGGAAGGTCAAATGTGACATAATGAAACCTCCCAGCATGTCATCTTTTTGCAGCCATAATGCTTCTTCCTGCCTGCGTGCTGGCGATCGGACAGACGGCGGTGTGCCCGGCGGGGACGGTGCTCACGAAATGTGTTCGGAGATGGTGTCGGCCAATCTCGACTCCATGGGGAACTGCAAGTCCCCTTTCCGTAGTGTCTAATGAATAATAGATAGGATGAAAACTGTGTTTCAAAAATTGGTCGTGACCATGCTTTGCGCTTCAGGGTGGCCAGCCCAGAGGTCGGGTTCAGCTGTTTTACCTGTTTGACTGCCAGCAAGATGTCCTCTGACGCGCTTGGCTTCGGGCAGGTGGGATGCTGCAGCTGAATCTTGTGCCTCTGAGCTCCTCCTCTTTCTCTGTACTTGGGCTTTTCAAAATATCTCAGAGCTTTTGCAAAACGGAATTACAGCGTCTTGCCATTAATTCTTGTAAGTTCATACAAAGCTCCTGATACCGTAATGCCTTTATGAAATCATACTAGTCCTACCCAGAAAGCTCATTTCTTTAAAATACATATATGGGCAATGCCACTAAGATCTTCTACATGATGTTGGGTTCCCACTTTGACTCTTCTGCAGAATCACAGTCTCAGTGCAGCCCTGACCGTGGCTGAGTTATAGGCTCAGCAACAAGGGAGCACGTCATGATGTAGCTACACTTTCCATATGGAGTAAGAGCTACTTTAGTCATTGCACTGATGAACCTGCTGTTTATTGGAGATGTGTATATAAAACAGATTATATTTCAATACAAAGACCGCTGGTCACTGTGGCAGTGGTCTGTGCTGCTTCTCTGCAAAATGGTTCACAGGTGATTTTTTTTACAAAAGTCTCACTACCTTCTTACTTGAAATCTTTTTTCTGAAATGAGCAAGGAGGTTTCTACATTGTGGCCCATCATTGTGGCCAGTTTCTTGCTAGGAGTCCTGATCAGCTTTGTGTGCAAAAATTAGGATAACTGGACAGTAAAACAAATGAACGGTTTTTAACAGTGTAAAACATTTTGAGTTTTATCCCAGCTGGAGCTCAGCATGTTTAATTAAGGTGTGTGAGCTTGAAGGAGTCTAATCTTTACTGCTGAGACTAATTTTTGCTGGTTTATTAGATAATACGGTAAAAGACAGATTGAGACTTCTTTTCCTGTTTTCTTTTCCCTGTCACCAGCAGTAGGGGGGTTGGAAGATAAAATCCCTTCACATGAAATCATCTTAATGAAGGACCAGGATCAGTACAATTAATCGGAGGCACAGCTGTACACCTTGCTGTGCACCCCCAGGTCCCACTCTCCATTTCCCCAGTGAGGATATTTCCAGAATGACTACTCGGGATAAAATTCATAATTAAAGCTGTAAATCTCAGATACCTCTAAATTTGCCTACACAGAGAGAGAGAGTAGGAGGGAAAAGGAAGAGACTCTATCTCCCTCACAGTAAGCCTTGTTTACTAGTATTTTGTAGGTTTTCTCATGCTGGTGGTACTTATCAGGCTTGCAAAGAGACAGGTACTGAGAGCACCCCTATATGGAGATTTTTTGGGGACCTGACAACCATCGACAGTAGCAGCTGGTTTCCCTTTGGCATCAGAGCCCTGCAATACAAAAATATCAGTGGAGCCAGATGTGATCACACAGGGTTCCCACGCTGGCAGCGAGATTTGGGGCTTGATCAGGGATGTCCTGTTGCTACGAAGCACAGACAAAAGCTTAAAAGTGAAATGCTTCGCTGTGTAATGAATCATCCCCACTGCCACTCTTACAGCAGTGCCCTGGAAAGAGCCGGGTAGCAGCGGGTCTCCTAGAGAGACCTGATCCCTCAGGAGGTCGGGGGATACTCGTGAATGATTGCGGTTTAATTCCAACAAGTAATCTGCTGCCTGTGATTAATAGCTGCAGTAGCACATGTCTTCAGCACAAAACTGGTGAGCAAATCCCTGCTTTCTTAATTCCACAGCGTGTGCTGGGACTAGCCAGAGCACAGCTCCTGCCAGGGATGGCCCCCTCGCCCATCGTGTAACCCAGCACAGCCCTTGCAGCAGGCAGAGCTCTTCAAATCCTCCACTGGAAGTATCTTAGCATGCCCCAGTTACTGACAAAATGAAGCACCACAGTGAATACTAGCAACCAGTGTTTACCACGTTTGAGAGTATAATACACTTTCTGACAGACTACCGTAATTTTAGATTTTTTTTTCCAAAGGAAATGGCATATCTAATTCACCAGAAACCATGATCCTCTCTCACATACTTCTGATGGGTTTGCTTGTATGCAAATCCCTCCTTATTGTTTGTCCATAATCTGTCTAAATGTGGCAGAGTAAGGTTTTATTAATAATGTTTGTGTGCTCATGGCACGGGGCAGAGACACAGCTTGCAGTACACAAAGCAAGACAAAGATGTTAGAGCATGTCTATTAATAAACATGATAAATCCATACCTTTGTGAGTAAAAGTTGCACACCTCTGCTGAAGAGACGGGCTTTTGTTGAGATAGTGATTTATTGCTATTAAAATTGTGTGATTAGTGAAGCTTGGAAAGCAGACCCAGAAAATCTCATGGCTGCCTACTCACATGATGAGTTTCACCAAGCACGGAAATGGAGAAACATTTTATCAAGTCAGAACTTCAGAGGAAAACATTTAATTCCAAGGTCAGTTCCTGATGATGCAGTTGTGGATTTTCAGTTGCAAAATTACTACATGATTTATAATGAAGTTTATATTTGAAATGCTGAAAGATTCACACATACCGCGCCCCCCCCCCCAAAAAAAAAAAAAAAGTCAGAAGAAATGCTGTGATAAAGCCAAATTATATGGTGTCAATCAGCCACCTGTTGTGCACTGTGGTTTCTACTGATCAAGGTGAAAACTTCGATAGGCTGTAAAAATAGAGACTTACAACATCCAGTCTCCCTTCAGTAAACACTTTAAGCATAGTCAACATGAGATAATATGCACTGACATTACCACCGAGTTCAGTCATGTCATGAACAAACCTGAACACCTGCTAGCCAAGGTGGGACATTCAGCCAGGAGACATTATTATTTGTGGATGCACCAGGCAGGGCTCTGTAGTGAAGATCTGATGAGTTTTGGAGAGGAAGGGAGAATCCCCTACATTAGTATGAATCCTGTCCTCTGAATAACCTCACAGAGCCCTGGAACATCACACGAGCTTTTTGCTAGTCTTTATGTACATTAGTAAATGAACTTTCATTTGGAGCAGGTCCTTTATGTGATAACCCACCCTTTGCTAGCTCATTTTATTTATCTCATATATCTTAATAACAAAATAATATGAGCCCATCAAACTTCTGTTCTAATTAAAATTCAGTGAAACCTCTTTGGGTGGCTACTTCCACGCTCCCATTTCAAAAGGCCTTAAAAGCAATGTTTTCTTTACTTTTCCTCCTAAAGGATATTTTCCTTGTCACCTGTGCCAACTCAGAAGATGTGGGTTTTTTTTTACAAAAAGCTCCATTTCAAAACGGTTGCTCTTTCTGCATCTTCTCACCCAGGCTGAGCTCATCATTACAGTTCCTTTGTTTGAGGTCATCACTGAGACTATTTGGCCTTGAAGAAGTGAGGCTTCAGAGGAAGGAACCACGGCTTGTTGGTTCATAGTGAGCAACCCAGGCTTTTATCTTCTCCATTACACCTATGGAGGAGCAGGGAGATATAAACTATGCAGTAATTACAGGTAAACATGGCCAGACAAGAAGCAGAGGAGAGCTTTTGTGCAAAGATACAGCTATTTTTCACTTGCAGCTTTCATGAATGATCTTTTCTCTTTTTTTTTTTTCTACACAGGACAGTCTTTCTCTCTGAATATCTGAGAAATGCAAGCAGGAATCTGTATGCAGGTTACCCGAAGATCGTCAAGATGCACTGGATGGCTCATATACCGGCTCTTAGAAAAAGATAGTGATGGATCTGCTAGGCTGCTGTCATTTGACATGTTGCAAGTCTTGGGGCCAAGGTCAGCAGGTGCAGGCTGGGTCAGATTTCATGAACATAACTGATTAAATCCTGCCAGGCAGCCGCCAGCCAGAATCCTGCAAGAGGATGCTCCTCATGCCAACTTCTCTGCTTGAAAGCAGATTGCGAAGCATCCATCTGAACCCACAGCTCTGATAGATTGAGCCCATTTCATGGGGTTCAGCTCCAGTTGCTGGGAGAGGTTGCAGCCATGGGGTGCTGGGCTCACCATCTGTGCCATCACCCGAAAAATAGCAGATTGTTACTAGTGCAGCCCGTGGTATTGCAAAGGGTGGCAGCCCACGGCTCCACAGCATCCATAACCTTATGGTAGGAGCCTCATCTGTGGCTAGGGAAGGCAGAAATCAAGATTGAGGGGACTGTACTGTCTGTCTGTCCCTCCCCAGTACCAGCTGAACCCACTACCCAGCATCAGCTAAATTGAAGGGCAGTGAGAAGATCTCAGATGTGGTAAAGAATTTAGGTCTTAGGCAGAGCTGAGTGACCCAGATGACTGCAACAGGAGCGATCATAGCAGGAGGCCAGCAATTATCTGCTTAATTTGGCTTGGGCACAAGCAAACGAGTGCGGGCTGTCAGCCAGGCGGGGAGCACATCACGGCTGGAGCAGCCACCCCAGCCCAACCTGCTGGAGGTTAGAAGATGGGGGGGAGCTGAGCACAGGCTGAATCGGTCCCACTGCTTGTGAGCTGATGTACCCCAGGGTCTCTGCTCTGATCCCATCTGTCATGCTCCTCAGGATGCCCTGTGCTTACTCCTTCACAACTTTTAAGACATACAGCACTAAGAACTTGAGTCTTTCCCCGCGATGCGGCGAGACGGACGGGGGCCTCTCCATTTCCATCAGTGTGGAAGAGCATCCTCTGAGTGCAGCATCCCAGGAACGTTGCACCACAGAGTCAGGCACTGTTTGGAAAGCCTGAAAGATCTTAGATTAAAGGCAGATGCCCCAGGATCAGAGAGAGGTGAACTATTATATTACTACTTCAAAAGGAGCTGATTCTGCAACTAATTAACCGTCTTTCAGGTGATAACTGACTTTTTAGTTAGTTTTGTTTTGTTTTGTTTTGTTTTTAATGTACCCATGAAAGGGTTACATTACAAAGGCCCTGAAAATATATCCAGGATTCATGAGCTGGCAGAGGAAAAGGCTGCCCAAGGTGGGGTTTGCTGGTGAGCGGCGTATTGCAACCATGGCACAGAACTGCAGTAGGGCACTGTGCTGCAGCACAAGACAGGCTTTGGGCTCGGAGTGATGCTCAGACCCATCTGTGCGCCCTGAGCTTCCTCCCAGTCTGAGATGGGGTTGTATTTAGAGGCAGACCACCAGCTCCATGGCCAACAAGCAGCTTGTGGCCGGAGGGCACGATGGGCACTTACAGGAAAAAGGAGCTGATTTAGCTGTTTTACAGTGAGCAGCACTGAAATGGAGACAGAAAATCCCCCCTGAAATCCAGCCATTACCCAGCGCGTGGGCCAGGGAGCCAGTTTGCTGCACAGTGGTGAAGCCCAGAGCAAAGCAGTCTCCGAGCGGCTCCGTGCAGCCTTGCTGCATGATCCTCCCTGCAGAATAACAGTACAGGCAGTCTCCCAACCAAAAGCCTTAATGATGGAGCTGGTTTTTTAATGGTCCCCTGCACAGCCATTAGTTCTTAAAGAGGATTTACATTACAGCCAGCTGCTATGAAGATATTTTATTGGTATAGTAAATAGAGAGAGAGGAATGGTGGCTTTTAGTCTTCTGGTTGCTTGTGCTTTCCTGCCTCATAATTCACAACTCTGCATCAGGGGCTAAAATCTATCCCACTGAATGCTCTGAGGTGCCTCCTTGTTCCGCCTACTTGACCAGACCAAAACCACCCTGAGGTGCTTCCCTTCCACCTGCTTCCCAGGTGTCCTGCTTCTGGGCGGGTGGCTGAGGGACAGGTGGGCTTGTGAGAGCAGAAGGGCTGCAATGGAAACTGTGAAACACGTGAAAGCGGTGAAGTCTTGCTCAGCGATCAGTTAAGACAGGAGCCAGAGGGAGCATGAGAAATGCCGCAGAAACAGGCAGAGGAGAACCTTTCCCGAGTGCCTCTAGAGAGGGCACATGCAACAGCAGGGCTTAAACTCACATCTTCTTGCTTCGTTTTGCTTTGTGGGTGGGTGAGGGCTCAGTCTTTCCACTGCATTTACCCGCAGGGGACAAGAAGATGCCTTGCTGCATGGGGGTGAGCCCAGGCACAACGTACCCCAGCAAATGTACATCACATGCAGTCCCCGGAGTGCCACCTGCTAATATTAAATGACCATGAGGCACTATCAGTAATAGAGCAGCATATGGGCTTTTCTCCTTGCCCAGCCTCTGTGGCTGTTGTTTGGCACCTGAATCAGAAATCTTAGCCTGGGGTGTTTATCGATGTGTGATGAGAAGCAGAGGGAGTGTCCATAGTTGTTCCCCTTCCCCTGGGGCGTATGTGCAGAGACCACGGAGCTGGGATCACTGCAGAGGGTCGGTGTCAAGCCTGCAGCTCGCACCGGCACCAGAGGACTTCGTGAATGACCCACAGACACTGCACAGATGAGGCGAGGCTGAGAGCAGAAGCAGAGCTACAGAAAAAATATCTGCCATGTCTGCCCACCGAGGTGTGAGCCATTAGAATTACACAGGATGTTATTTTCCCTCTTGCAAGTCATGCCTGAAATCTGGTCTCGTAAATGCGCTTGTTTTTATTAGAGGGAACTTGCCTTTACTGGGTTATAAATCTGAATGTGAATGCTAATTTTATTGCCCTGCATCCAGAGGATAGCAGAAACACAAACATTACAATCCAGATAGCATGGCCAAAAGCACAGACACCGTGTCCGAGTGTGTTCCTGAGGAATTTAAATCAGGACATGAGCCCTGCCTCCTCCCTCCTCCCTGGCCGGCTGCTCTAGAGCTGATGGAGGCGAGCAGGACCTGCCTGGCAGAGCTCACAGCACAAATTGGAGTTAAACGGTGATGAAGAATTGATAGTCTTGGGTGATGTGATCCTACAGTTTAGGTATTTTGGGGAATTCCTGTGGCACTTGCTTAGGGTTATGGCAATAGGGCAGGCTGTCGCTCATATTCCTCTCCGCTGTAGCAGAACCAGCTGTGGCTACTGCAGGTCCCGGCTTCGGGCGCGGAGTGCCGCGTGTGAACCTGGGCCGAGCCCCGTCCCGCTGCGGGGAGCGAGCCCAGCCAGGCTCCCGAGGAGCATTAGCTGCCTCCTGGTGCTCTGACAAGTTGTTTCCTCATGCGCATATTAAGTTGCTCATCTACTAAATTATTTGTTTTGAACAATTTCTTCAATGCAGGGCTCCAGTGGAGAGGCTCTGGCTGTATAAGCAAACAAGAAAGTTATGTGATGTCAGGACACTGTAAATAGCACAGACTTACACAGAATAAAAGCTCTTGGAGGTGCCTTGCCTACCTTGCTGAGAGAAGTGATTTCAAATATAGTAGATTACTCTGTCCCCAGTGCTCAAATTACAGCTGAGTCTACACTAGAAACTATTCCTGGGAAAGCAATAAGACTTAAGAGTTTACATTTTTTGGCCAACACTTCTTTGCTGGCAAAAGAAATTTTATGCTGGCATAGCTGCATTCACATGACTTCTGCTGGCGTAGAAATGTCATGAAAAAATGGTATCCCTAAGGAGCATTGCTGTGCTGGCAAAACTTTTATCTATAACCCAGTCATGGAGATAATTTGTGACTGTAACTAGAGTCAGTGTATATTTGCTGGTGTAGCTTATGTCATTTCTTTGAATAAACTAAGCCATCATTTTAGAGTTACCTTGGCAAAGCTTTTCAGTGCAGACAGGACCTATGTGTTGATTAAAAACAGATACATGGGCACACAACACAAGCATTCGAAACGTATTTTTGTTATGAATGCTAAGGACACTGATTAACCCTCTGCTGGCAAGTGTTAAAGCTGATCCTGCTCCTGGGCAGGTACCTCAGCAGATGTCGCAGATCAAAGGAAGGAACAGAGTTGTTCAGTGGCTTTCATTACTGACCATGGCATGCAGCAAAGTGCTGCATCACCCCATATGGAAAGCAGCTTGGCCGTTAAACAGGGTACAGATGTGTAGTTCTTCTGTCTCATGGTAACTATTTCCAAGGTTGGTTTAAAGCAATAGCTTATTGAAGTGACATTGGTTCTTTTGCTGTTAATTTGAGGAAAATAAAAAATTGATGTAATCCCTGCAAACATGAGCTAAGACAGAAATGGCTTTGAGTGAAAGCACAGTGCTGTTGGACATGGATATATGGATATGGATATGGATATGGATATGGATATGGATATGGATATGGATATGGATATGGATATGGATATGGATATGGATATCAGGTGGGAGTTGGCTGCAGATTTGTGATAGCCAGGTCCTACCCACTCTGTTTAGGCGAAATAAACCTATGGTTTGCAGTGAAATGAAGGTGTCTGGGATATTATCATCATCAAGACAGTGTGTTGCTTCTGCATTGCATGTGCTCGTGTTGCTCCCTTGCTAAGTGCCTCCTGCACTCAGATTTGTGGCAGATCGTACATAGGGTACCGACCTGGCACGTGTGTGCTCACTATAGTCCCCCATTCCCTGGGGGAATGGAGCTCTGAAGGCACAGTGTGGTCATGTAGGAAATCCTGGTTGAGGAAACTAGATGAAAATCTGCTCATCTGATGATTCAGACAAATTCAGCTACAAATCAGCAAGATGTGGTGCTGCCGTGAGGTTGTAGTTAGCTGGGGCATGTGTCCCTCAGCTACTTTAAAGCTTTGATTTTCTTTCTGGCATTATAATAGGAGTAACTTGATGCATGATTCAAAGCTGTTTTCACCACCTGAATTCACAATGAGCAAGGTCATCTTTTTCCCCACTAATATACCCCTTACAGTTTGGAGATGTGTGTTGATCCAAGGGATGTTGGTCAGTCCAGCTGTGAGACCTCAGCTGATCTTGTAGGGCACTTCTTTTTTTTTTGCTTTGAAAACCTGGGCAAAGGTGCTGAACTCAGCCAGGAAAGAATGATCTGAGAGTCCTAAATACCCATCTACAATTATGTTACATTTATATAACATAACAATTATGTAACTCACTCCAGAAACCCAGGAGGAACGGTTTACACTTCCATTTAGAGCCAATTTGTAGCTTCTCGTCCAGAGGCATGCCTAAACCGCCTCCTTCCCCATCTGCACTTCAAATGTCTCAGAATGCAAAAGTGTGTGGAGCAGGATCTTCCTCCCAAGACAGTCCTGAAAGCCATCTTAAATTATGGTCCTTGTGTGAAAAATGAGTCACTAAGAGCCACAATGTACTCTGCTTTTTTTGAGTAGATTTAAGCCAAGTTTTCATAGTATTTTTTTTTTTAAACTTAATCCAGAGATTTTATATGTGCTTATGAAAATGATTTCCCTTTAGAATGCTGTTTGTGCTCATCCCTATACTTTAAAAATGCTTGAGAGGAGAGGGTTGGAGCAGATAACTGTGATCTGAATAACTCACAGGTTAATAAAGTGTTAATGTCTTGATATCTTCATGTGGCTTTGCTTCTATAGCCTGCAGTCAAAAGCAGGGCTCTGCTGTCCAAGGAAAACATCACACCAGTCCCTGAGGGATACACGGATGAGTGACCACTTCCATCCCTGGGTGCTGGAGAGGTGGAACAACCATTCCAGCAACTCCTTTCTTGGCTGCTGAACTGCTCTGCTGCTTCTCCTGCTCACCCTTCCCAAGGAGGTACCAGATCTGCCTAGGATGGGAAGGACCTGTCTTGTCTTCTGCAGGTGCCCAGTTCAGCCCAGTTGTGGTGGGTTGACCTTGGCTGGATGGCAGGTGCCCCCCAAAGCTGATCTATCACTCCCCTCCTCAACTGGACAGGAGAGAGGGAATATAACGAAAGGCTTGTGGATGGAAATAAGGACAGGGAGAGATCATTCACCAATTACTGTCACAGGCATAATAGAATCAACTTGGAAAAGTAACTTAATTTATTGCCAATCAAATCAGAGTAGGGTAATAAGAAATAAAACAAATCTTAGAAGCACCTTCCCCCCACATCTCCCTTCTTCCCACACTTAACTTTATTCCTGATTTTCTCTACCTCCTCCCTGCCAGTGATGCAGGACACAGAGAATGGGGGTTGTGGTCAGTTCATCACATGTTGTCTCTGCTGCTTCTTCCTCCTCAGGAGGAGGACTCCTCACACTCTTCCCCTGCTCCAGCATGGGGTCCCTCCCATGGGAGACAGTCCTCCATGAACTTCTCCAACGTGAGTCCTTCCCGCTGGCTGCAGCTCTTCATGAACTGCTCCAGCGCAGGTCCCTTCCTCAGGCTGTAGTCCTTAAGGAACAGACTGCTCCAGTGTGGATCCCCCATGGGGTCACAAGTCATTCCAGGAGCCTGCTCCAGCATGGGGTCCTCTATTCATGGGTTCACAGCTTCCTTCGGGCACCCACCTGCTTCAGCATGAGGTCCTCCCTGGGCTGGACATGGAGATCTGCTCCACCTGTGACCTCTGTGGGCTGCACGATACAGCCTGCCTCACCATGGTCTTCATCACAGGCTTCAGGGGAACCTGTGCTCCAGCATCTGGTGCTTCTCCTCTCCCTCCTTCTTCACTGACCTTGGGGTCTGCAGAGTTGTTGCTCTCACATATTCTCATTCCTCTCTCTGGTTGCAATTGCTCTTCCACATTTTTTTTTCCCCTTTCTTAAATATGTTATCACAGAGGCGCTACCACCATCGCTGATGGGCTTGGCCTTGGCCAGCAGTGGGTCCCTCTTGGAGCCACTAGCATTGGCTCTATTTGACATAGGGGAAGCTTCTAGCAGCTTCTCTAGAAGCCACCCCTGTAGCCCCACCACTACCAAAACCTTGCCATGCAAACCCAGTACACCAGTGTTGCCCACTTCTGCCACGGCGTGTAAGGGGAAGGGCCAAAATACAAGGACCCACCAGAGAAGCAGTGAGCCCACCCTCTCACTGGATCTGCCAGACTGAGTTAGGGCAGGGGACAAGTCAAATAATTCCTCCAGCCTTGCAGACAGGGAGACTTGTCGTCCAGAAGCCCCATCTCCTGCTGGCCTGCTCCATGTGCTAGCCACTGGGCCACATCATCTGTGCATCCAAAACAGCTGCTCGGGGGTGGATGCTTCTCCAAGTTCAGCCGTCTGTTCTCAGCCCTTGTTGGCATAGAAACACCCTTTCCAATTAACCTTCTGCAAAATATACACATCCAGAAATATTCTGCAAACAAATTATCTTCTTTTCTTTCTGTTTCTCTTTCTTTCCTTTTTTTTTCTTTTTGCCCCATGAGAATGAGGAGTCAGGAGAAGTGTGAATCTGGGTCTTTTTAATTTTGAATCATTTCAGGCTCTCTGCAGACTGTTGCCAGGCTGTGTAGCTGCTCCCTACCGATAGTAACAGGCAAACAAAATACTAAGCAATCAAATTTCCCCTCTTTCAGCCCTGTCCTCTGCATGTTTTAGAGGAGAGAATGAGAGCTGGGCCTGATAACTATGTAAATTGCTCAAAGCAGGAAACAATCAAGTGAGGATTAGTAAACCCAGGGCTTTTGAAAGGTTAGGACAGATCCCTTACAAAAGGACCTGAATTGCTGCCAAATGCCCCATCCAATTTGCAAAGAATGAGTCCTGCATACCTGTCACTGCCCATCAGTGATAGACTCTTGATGGGCTCATACTGCCTTTGCCAAAGCTGGAGAAGAAGGTGTCCTGGGCCAGCCTCATCCCTTGCTAAAACTGCTGAATTCATAAGTCAGGAGGACCATCCCCGGACTACCCACCTCCTCTTCTCCTGCCTGATGGCAAGGCCCATCCCCAAGGAGTAACCATGGCATTCCCCTGGAAAGAAAGGGAATATGGTCCTCCTCTACATACTGATGGAAATAGGAAGTGCTCAGCTCCGGAGGCTTGGACTGAAACCCATCAAGAAAAGGGTTCCCACTGATGAACAAAGCTGGTTTACTGGAGGGAAGGGGGCAGATGAATACTTTATCCTTCACCCCAGCATCATGCAGACTTGTTTGTTCCTGTATGACGTTAGTCACACAGTTCCCTCTTCAGATGAAGGCTGTTCCTGCTCCCAGGATTGATCTGGAGACAAAGCAATCTCTTCAGGATCCACAAAAAGTTGAACCAGCAGAAGTAAAGTCTAAACCAAGTTTTCCTAGTTATTCCTAGGATAATAGCATCTTAACTGTGTAGTAGCCAGCTGTGACTTTGGCTTGAAGAAAGAAAATAGTAAAATGAGATTTGCCAGGGGATATAAAAAACAAGTATAATCTTCTTTTTGCTACTCTGAAGGTTCAAGCTTGTGGAGTGCCTAAAAGGTGAAACAGAGGAAAAGGTCAGTGAATAAAATGTCTGTGGTGTGAAGGCTAAAGATGTATGCAATGAATTTAATTTCAGTATGTTGTTTTCTAGTTGGTGTTGAGTATAAAAATACATGCACCAAATGTGGCCAGTTACTGACTGAGAAAACAAAGCATGCTGAACTTTGTGTCCCTGCCCAATTAACTAGTAGAAAATGGGGTGAGTGATAGCTTGTATGGCATGAAAGGCTTGAAATACCATCTAGGTGGTGCCAAGATGCAATACACAGAGTGACTGACAGGCATTTTTAACCCGAGTACCTGCAGACAGAGCACTGACTGTCTGCAGTGCTCACAGAGGGGTGTGAAATTACAGCCCATCACGGAGATACAGTGACATTCCAACATGCTGCCATTTTCATTCCAGTCTGTCAAAAAGATGGGTACAGGTGCTGTGTACTGTTCTTGGTATTAAAATAGGAAAAGGAACTTTTTTTTTCATCTTCTGTTCTGATGTTAGCATCAGATATCAGAGTGAGCCATCAGTCAGACAGCAGTGCTTGTAGATCTTCATATTCACTGTATGCTTTCACTCATTTTTGTGACAAAGATTACTAGACTAGAAAATAGTGTGCCATTAATCCATTCCACTGGCAATATTAGGACTAAAATGAAATGGAAGAAATGGCACAAGAAGTGCCTTTCCAATGAACAAAGATAGCAGCATGAGGGAATAAAATGACTCAAAATGAAGCAAAGTTTGGCTGGGAGGTAAAATCCAGGCAATCCGTGCCATCCTGTGTTCAACTGTAGCCCTGCTGTCTGGGTCTATCCTTTGGAGTTTTGGCTCTGTGATTCTTGTGCCATGTCCAGCATGATGGGGCATCAACCCGGGCTGTGCCCAAGGTAGAGCTGCACTGTGAATGCTGAAAATAGATCCAGGCTAATACAGGCACGTCTGTGACTCAGTGGAACTGAAGGATCTAGCACAGCTGTAAAATACTTCATGGCAAGGTTTGAAGGATGTGTGACTACAGTTTGTGTCCTTCCTTCCCCCTTTCCACCAGGGACCGTCTATGCTGGTTTTAGCAAGGTTATCTGTGTTGCCTCACTTCCATCTTTTCCAGGGTTTCATAAGACAAGGAAGTACGGCGTGAAACTGCGTCATCCTTGCCCCACAAAAAAAAAAAAAAACATTTCAGCCATCAGCTCTAGTTAGGTGCTACACCAACCCGGTATGCTTAAGGCATGTGGATGAAGTGGACAAAAGCTATTTTACAGCATCCTTGGCAAACGTCACGTCCGTCTGCCTTCATGCCTCCTCCAGAAAGGTCAGACACGTGTTCAGCGGGCTGGCTAGGACTGGCTGGCAGCAGGGGCTGGGATAAGGCTCAGGCAGAGCAGGACATGGCAGCGATGGTCAGCACAGCCTCACCCTCTGAAGTCTGTGGTAAAGAGTCTCAGAGATATAAAATGTTATTTGACTGTTACCAGCCTGTCACATTAGCTTCCTGATGGTACCCAGTTCTCTTCCTTCTGATCTCACAGGGCACTTCCAAATCATTACTTCAAATACATAAAATGTTGATTCTGATAAATAGAGGGACTGTAAACTTTTGAAGAAGAGGTGTTTTTAAGCCTTAGGTCTCATATCAAAATATATGTGATCCAGGAGAATTTAGGCCCCCCTCCTGAGTAAAAGACTCACTTTCTTCTGAAGGTCTTTCTGCCCATTCAGTCAGTCACACTGCAGTATCCATGTCTCTCCTGCTGCTTTTAAAACAGTAATGAGTGAATAATGTTGCTGTCAAATTATAGCTCATTACACTATATTTGTAGGGAAAAAAACAACTTTTGTAACAGACAATGAGTAATGCCATTGCAATATACAGTGTCTGAGCTAGAGATAAGCATGACTGAGAAATTAATGTGTGGGCAGCCCTAAACTACAGCATCGGATTCAAATTCAGCCCAGATGTTCCTCTGTGACTGCATCGGGATCTGTAGCACTGGAGATCAAAAGAGCTCCAGCTCTGGGGACAGTGGCTGTTGATCCTGCTCCCCTGCTGCTTTCTGCCTTGTGCTGCCTCCTCAGCTGGTGCAAGTCCACTGAAATCAGTGAGGAAACACTAGGAAAATTAAACAAGACTTTCTTTTTATTTGCTCATCTGGCCAACTCCTTCACTGCCTGACGAATTGTAAATACTGGGTGATTTATGGCTTGTATTGCTATCTTCCCCTCCAGGAAGAGATACTTCCCAGCTACCCTTAACTGCAGCGTTGCCCACCCTGCCTCTACCCAATACCAGCCCTAGTCTTGCTCTGTTGGCATTCAGAGTACTGCTGGGTGGGATCTGCTCCCACCATGCCTGTCTGGGAGAAAGGAGATTCATTGGTGTCCTTAACACATTCTTTTTCTGGGTCACTGGAAACTGCCTCGGGAGCTGGAGTGACATCCGGAGCTGCAAACTGGGCAACAGGCTATCTAACCCAGATACTTTGTGCAAAAGGTGGGTTGACTGGCTCAAATTTGGACATCTGTCACGTCCATCTTCCTCTTACCACTCCATTTCCCTGCGCTGCAGGAGAACTAGGAGTGCTCAGATGAAGAAGGGGCTTTCTGGCAAAGGCAAAGGCTGCAGAACACAGACAACCACATGAGCCACCAGACACCTTTCTCATTTGCAGATTCTTCCTCCAAAGGTGAATCTCTTTGTCTTCATGGGCACAGCTGTTTCCTTCCCTCTCTGTATCTACCATATTGCGTTTTGGCTCTTCACCCAATGGAGTCCAATTCTGAATTAATCATAGAATGATTTGGCTTGGAAGAGACCTTAAAGTTCATCTACTTTGAACCCCCTTGACATGGGCAGGGACACTTTCCCCTAGACCAGGTTGCTCAAAGCCCTGTTCAACCTGGTCTTAAACATGGACATAAGCTCTAGCAAATTTCTAAACTTTGTTTTTTTAAAACACAGGATGATAAGAAAGTTTCTTAATGGAGACATACCCGCATACCTTGCTTACACAAAATCACCCATTATGATCCATTAGTATGTTATGAGAGTGAGGACTGAAGATCTTGATCTTGTGTCACTTCTCATTTCCAGGCTAACCTATAAGCTTCTCTAGAGAGAATTTTGTAAACACACATGACAGATTTCTGAGAATGTATATTCATTGCTTAAGCAAATCGATCCGGCAAGCAGTCCCAAGCACAGAGCAGGGAATGGCTAGCAGGTGAAGAAGTTGAAAGCCTTGTGGGATTTCTCCGAGCTCGATGCATTTCATGTCACGTAATCGGTATGCTGGTAGTGGGTCTGTTATAAAGAAATGGGTTTAAATGTTTTCAGGCACACTTTCTGTGTGTAAATATTTGCCAGTAATTATCACATGTAACCAAGGAGTTTTGCTAATGATCAAATAAAATAAATGATCCTGTTTATTTCTTTCACTCTGTTCATTATAATGTTTTGGTCTCAAAATCCAATTACAGATAGTCTGGCTCTGTGCTAAGTTTTGCTTCCAACATCTTTTGTAGGTCCATTCTCAGAACTGTCTTTCAGTAATCTGTTGACAACACCGCAGTTTCTCCTGGACCACTAATTTATAGACAAGGAAGCAAATGGTTCTTGCAGACAGTATAAGCAGAAGAGTAAGCAAATCAAAAAAGCAGATGGTAAGTAAAGCCACTTAGTGTGATTCAGGTTCTTAAAGAGACTAAGTTCACTGCATTGAGCAATTCCAGTATGTTATGAGAAGCATCTATCCTGAGCAAAAGGTGAGCAACACACAGTAATGACACCTGATTGAAATTCAGAAGGAAACAGCAATGCAGGCTTTTACAGCAAAACCTGAGAATCACTGGAGACTGAGCACAAATTATTTTGATGACTAACAACTCAGCTGAAAAAAGCAGAGTGTGTTTGAGTTCTTTCTTCTATGAATCAAAAGTCTATGTTCAAGGCTATTTTTTCATTGAAGTGAGGAGATGTAAGTAAGAAGTAAAGATGCCCTGTGAAATCTCACATCCAAGTTCTCCTGTGCAGGGACCCACAACTTCTTCAGCCACAGGCTTACAGTGAGGTCAAGTACAGGGATGAAATAGCAAAGCACTGGGCTGGTAAAACCAAAGAGCAGATGTCATGCCTGTTATTTCTCCAGAGAGAAATAACATCTCTTTATTCAAAGCTCTTTGCTGTCCAAGTACTGCTCTAATTACCTATAACCTTTGTGAATAGTTCTACAATTAAGTAGCCAGGGAGTGAGATGGCAAATGTGAGCTACCAAAATGTTCCCTGCAAACAACCCCACACTCTCTCCTCCCCTCCTGTGGTAAAGAAAGACTGGAGAGAGGCAACAGTGAAATATACGTGTTAATAGGAAAATGAAAGAGTTAGCTGTAGATAAAGAAGAGGAGAAGTGATGGAGAAATGCAGGTAGTGGAAAATCTTAGAGGGCAGAAGAAGTAAATGAGGGCATGAGGAGACCACTTCTGGGGTCTAACTAGGAAAAAAATATCTCCTTAATAAGGCAGAGGCACACAGCTTCCAGCCTCAGCATGTCCCAGACATCAGCCCTTGCGATCAGCACATTTCTGGGTATTGCAGCATCTTCTTCAAGTCACTGGAGATGTTCCAGCTTTCTGATCATTATCATTTTCCTCTCTGAACTGAATGTGGCTGAATTCTGAAGTAAAATATACTGGGCTTCTCATCACAAGGTAGTGAAAAATCATATCAACAGGTAGAGGTGGGTAGAAATCTCTCACTGTCTTTTGTTTAGGATGTACACAGTCAAGGACAAGGAGTCTCTGCTGGAGCCTTCTCCTCTTTCCAGTTGCCTGCCAGCCTCCACCATCCACCCCAGCCCAGGCATGGCCCCACTGATTTTAGGAGGCCCTGCAAAGGTGACCTGTCCTTGCAATGCCAGCTAAAGAATAATTTTTATCCAGCCAGAAAAAAAAAGGTGGGACAGCTACAGATCTTTCACTCTTCTAATGAGAAAGGATCTGACAGTGATTTCCTCACTGCTCCTCCATGCCTCACTGCCATTAAGGTCACCCCCAAAATAAAGGTTGTCAGTAAGGAAGGCACTTAGTGTAATATTTGGACCAGATTCACTTCACTTAAACAAATTTGATGCCAGTTTTTACTGCATTTCTTTAAGACAGTGAGGGGAAAAAATGGTTTCCTATCCAGAGAGGCTTGATGAAGAAATACACCTGCAAAGTAGAGGGATGGAAGAGTTTTTCCGTCTTTCTAGTCCTATCTCTGATGTGGTAACACTGCACAAACGCACACACTAACAAAGATTGTTCCATCAGTAGTAGCACTGAACCACCTTGTCCTCAAGGTGTGCTTCTGTGTACCACCCATGTCCTGTGGAAGAGAATAGGATAGGTCCAGGTGGGACAAGTGACAGATGAAGACCTTGGAAGAGCCCTGCATCCTAGAAAGTCCCCAAAGAGCAATGGCTGTAGGTAGGCAGTGCGGAGCTGAGCTGTTAACGCAGGGTCTCACTTAGAGAGACCCATTTGAAGATGGCAGACTGGTAGCCAAGTCATACAAGTGACATTTTGCCTTAGAAGGAGAGAGAGATGCTATATGGCAGCCTGCATATTTCAGCTGGGTAGTTCATCTTTTCCTGTACCTCATCAGCCGCCCTGGCTCCAGCGGCCCCTGCCTGTCCCTGCCTTGCTCGCTCTTTCACTTGTGGCAGCAGTCACTTTCTCTCCGGGTGGCATTTCAGCCCCCATATCCATCAACGGTCAACTCTGCGCCTCGATCTGTCACCTGCTCATGGTGAGTATTTTTAGCACCCAAAGCACGGCAGTCCTCAGAAGCAGTAATACAGCCGCCTCATTCCCGAGCAGCCCTGATGCCCAAGGTAGGTGTTACGTTAGTGGTGGTGACTTGTATGACCTCGCTTTGATGGGACATCGCTCAACAGCGGTTCTGGCAATCAGCATCACTGCCCTTGGCACTGGGCTCTTCAGGACATCCCCTTTTCCTGCTTGACTTTTCTGTACCTCACACCTCTCAAGTTATTGATTTTTTTTCCGCCCTATTCTATTCTTACTCAAGTCCTCCCAAGACGGGGGATGATTTAAACATTGTTTTTAAAGGTTTATGGTGACACAGTTTGAAAATGGCATTGAAGACTCCGATCTTTTGGCAAGGATGGGAGAACTTGCTTATGGCTTCTGTGGTGAAAAAATATTGGTGTGCTGATCTTCATGATCATTTCCTTCACCACGATGGTTGTTACTCCATGCTGACCATCCTGAGTGCAAAGCATTGATCTTCACTAGTGTGGGCAAAACTGGAGTCCCTGAGGGTCTGAGGTAAAGCTGTAGGACATGGTGCAATACTAAATCTATTCTAGTGTTATTACTTAACCAGTTCCTGCACAACTACATTTCCTAGAGTATTTTAGAGGAAAATTCATCAACTTTAAGAAATCTCAAGGGATCCGAATGGTTTGGCATGTTTAGCATTTCAGAGATGGACACCAACGTGCGTTTTGCAACCATGACGGTAACCTCTTCAACCCAAAACTGTGCGACATACCTGGCCATAGCTATACTCAGTGCTAGCCACATGATGCTGCAGAAGAGGAGGAGAGTACTGCTTTCAGATGTCTGGAAAGTATTGAATTATCGCAGGATTTAATGTTCAGTAGATGAAATTACCCTTTCAAGTGACCTCAAATGTAATAAAGAACCAAGACTAGTCAGTGCAATGGTTTTATTGCAGAAAATCACAAAATTATGTACTGTAGCAACATAAACTTGTCATAAATTACCTTGAGTAATGAACCATGAAAAGTACCAAAGGCACATAAACTGTGTATTTCTGGGGGAGGACGGCTGTGGTGGGTAAAATACATACATGGATCCCATAAGAAAATTGTAGATGTGATTTAGTTGGATTTGTTATTTCCTACTGAAACTCAATCATACTGGGCTGACCATACTGATGTCTGTGGCAAAATTCCAGTACATATCAGTGAGTGTAGAGTGTTGTCCTTATAAATTAGGGGAAATGACCAATCTGTGTCAAAAGGTATCAGGTATCAGAATCACCTGCATTTTTTTGGTTCGTGCTTTCTGTGTCCCCTACCTTTTGGGGTTTGGTTCTGGTTCAGTCATTTAGACTCCGCTCATTGTCTTGACTCCTGCTATTTCTCCAGAAAATATATGGAGAAAAAAACTGTGGGCTAGCTTCACAGTTGATATAAATATGCACAGTTCCATCACTTCGGCGGAACTACGCTGATTTATATCATGGCTAGGAGATTCTTTGTGACATTCATCAGAGTAACTGTTTTGTATTAACTGGTACAGGGGAGAATAAAATGCACAGTGAGCTTAACTTCACTGTGAATCACTGTTTTCAGGCAGAGGGGCTTCTCACTGAGAGATGCATTCTGCACTAGGAGTATATTAGGACATTTTTTTAGGACCTTTGTTGGCTAGGGGAGGCTGTCCCTTGTATGAGGGGATTTAATCCCTTTTCAAAAGGTCAGGCAATGATACAACTACCATATGCTGCAGCTGCAGGGTCTTTTCTTGCATTGATGAGCCTATGTACACCCATAGCCTAGTCCAACTGCACGAGTGTTTGAATGACGATACTGCAAAGCCAAGCAGACTGTGATAGAGAGAAGGGGGAAAAAGGGTAACATGCTATTTGTACCTTAAATAGAGCTACATGTGTAGAGAAAGTTCAGTGCTGAGAAGGAAGGACAGAGAGCAGAAAAAAGGACATGCTCTTGTCAGCCGTTGTGTTGCAGTTGTGCGTGAGGGTTCACAAGAGCAGCATGAGGACATCTCTGCAGCCCGTACTCCTGGGTCTTTCTCCTCATCTCCAGCTGTGTCATACATTCATGGAACTGCAAATGTCCCCTGTATAATTAAGGGAAATTCTCTGCATACACAGGAGCAGCTATGAAATAGGTGTCTGGTTTGGAAAGGCCTGCAGGTCACCTACTGCCTGTGCCACTGCTCACTGCAAGCCACAGGAGCTTCCCGACAGAGCTTTGAAATTGTAATTGTGTGAGACCCAACTGCAGCGTGCCACCGGCAGTGCCGGGACAGGTGAAGCCCTTGTCGGGGTCCTGTGTGCTGGCAAGTATATATGTACTGAGAGGGCTGCAGAGGAGATATTTACTTTCCCATGCCATGATTTTGTAAATTGGGTGTAATCCATGAGCAGCATGGAAATTTAGAAGTGCTGGGTGTGCACAGTTAAAGTCCCCATACAACTCCTGCTCTTACCATTACTTTCTGGCGAAGTGCCAGTGAATATTTTTGTAAAGCTAATAGGGCATACAGCCGTCTCCTCCAGACCTTTCAGATGGTGTATAATAAAACTCAGAGGGTTAACTCTTGAATTAGTTAACTGAAATTAGAATAATTTTCAATGCAAATATATTGTAATTGATATATTATTTTTATTTGTAAAAGATAAAGAAGTGAGTCTGAACTAACATATCAAATTTGAATTATCTCACAGTTGGGTGGATTTGATCCAGTCTATTGAGGAGATTAAGTTCAGCATCAAGTCCAGTATTTTGATTGTTATTAAATATTTGTATAGCAACTAGAAGCCATAGTTGATAGCAAATTGCTAGCACGCTAGTGCTGTGTATCTGCAGGAAAATCCCTAGCTGGAAGAGAGCTGTAATCGAACTAGAGAAGATAGATAAAGGATGCATTGTCGGGGGCAGATGGGAATGGAAGTATGGAGGGAGGGAGTCATTTGCCCAGGGTGACAGAGGAGGTCTGTGGCAGAGCTGGTGACTGAAATCAGATCTTAAGGACAGCAAGGTTGTTCAACCGAGCAAAACTTAGCCTAAAAAAAGAGTCTCATTTGAACAATTTTCAATGGATGTGATAAATTAAGAGTTAATTAAGGTCTGGAACAGCTTATGAAGGGATGTGGTAAATTCTGTGCTCATTGTAGTCTGAGTTAAGGTTGGATTTCTTTGTTTTAGATATGCCCTGCGTCATCCACAAATTCCTGGATTAAAGCTGGGAAGTGCTGGGTACATTTCAGAGGCCTTTGTTACATGAGAGCTTGAGCTGGGTGACAATGATGGTACCTCATGGCCTCCAGATGTATGAACCTGGGGATCTTCTGAGTCTCAATCAAGTCCCCAACCATGGTCTGTCTGAACTTCCGTTTTAAAGATCTTTGACTTCAGTTCAGGGCTGCTGCTAACAGTAACTTGAACTAAATGGGTATAAACTCCCATTTTTCCAATTGTAAATCACTGAAAAATGAGAGAAAGATGAAACTTTCTGAGACTTCAACTCTTTTGAGAACCAGTCAAACAAATGTAAAATTTATTCCTGGTTTTATTCTCTGTGAAACAATAATTGTAAGTGACCATAAACAGACAACAAAATTTTGGGCTTACTTTATCTTTGAACTTCACCTCATGACTCTGAGGATGAAGTGTGGGAGCAGAGAGGTTGGGACACGGACCAGGCACATCACTGCTGCCTGCTTGCCAGAGAGCCATGAAAAGTATTCTTATTCATCTCTCTAATCCCCACAGCACATGATAAATTACTGGCATTAATCTATCTGGCCGTAACAGCCTCAGAGCTCACAAGTCATACATTCATGCCGCTGCCTTTTGTAAACATGTATTTTAAATATGCATTGATCAGGTATGCACCGTTATTATTCATCAAAATGTTCTCATCTCCTAACACTTAATAACAATAATAAAGATTAATGCTAAACTCCAACACAGAAAAATGCTGCACGACTAGTATTTATTTTGCAAGTTTAATTAAGGCTGTTTGTTACGATAAAAATTAATGTTATTGTCTTCCCTAGCGCAGCATAACCAATATGAGATAACTGGATTTCACACTGCAGCTATCTGAAATGGCACTGGGCTGGAATCAGTCAAAAGCAGATGATACTCTAGATGCATTTGTGTTTATATCTTTTTGAGCTGATGAATTATAAGAAAATGCAGAAACTGCAGTTTTCTTTCTATGGGGGCAAACAGGTGGTCTGAATCACTTAATTTCATCTCTTACTCTGTGAGTTCCACTATGAGTGACCTTTGATAAATCATTTACCCTCTTAGGACTTAATTTACCCTTCAGAAACTTGTTAGGTTGAACCCACAATTAAGGAAGGGCTTTTAAACTATAAAAGAAAGGGTAAAATAATTCTTTATGGTTATATTGTAATCAGTCCATGATATTATTTGAAGCAAAAACCTGGTCTTATGATGGGCTGGAAGCTGCCAGGCAGTGAGTCAGTGCATTTGCCTTTCCTCCAGTGAGGAGGAATGTCTCATGGTTGAGAATAACGTTGGCCAACCTGAGCCTCTCTGTGAGGGGAGGACACCGGGGTTCTTGCTGTGACCAGGAGAACAAGCCCTCTTCTCTGAACCAACCAAAATCGCATGCTGGGATTGACCAATATATTACAGGAGAAGAAGAAAGCCTCTATCTCTGGAGAGTGGTTCTCTTCCTTTCCTAGCTAAAACTTCTTAAACCCCCAATGCTGGTCCCATCCACTGGTTCTTCTAACAATTCCCCAAAACATGAGCACAACTGTGAGTGGCCATTGCCCTTGCCCATGGTGCCCTGCCCCTGTGCCAAACTGCTAGGTGGTTTTGGACAGCCCTGGCATCTTGTGCCCCATGCCCACCCCTGGCAGGGCCAACTCTATCCAGTGCCAGGCTGGAGCCAGCTCACGAGGACTTTCATACTGGAGCTCCCAGCATCTCATTCGCTATGGGATTTTGGAGTCAGTGGTCTCCGCTTCTGAAGCTTCACAATCGAGAGAAATGGGTAAAAACCCTCACGTTTTTCATATATCTTGGGAACTGGAGCCTCTGGCCTTTACCCTTGCAAGAAGCAGATGGCATATCCTCTTACTACAAACAGGTTTCAAAGTAAGATGTATTTGATTTGCTTTATTTAAATCAGTAACTCTCGAATGTACTTTGGATTTGCCGTCTTGATACGCTCACTCGAAATTGGTGTGGGTATATTAGGTTGCAAAGAAGCAAGGACAGTCACAGTAAAGGATGCCAGACACAACCTGCCACTTTTCCCCTTTTTTTTATTGTGCAATGCAGTTTCTCTATCTCCTAATCTTTTTGCTTTCCATCAGTGCTACTAGCCCCTCTCCTTCCCAGCCTATTCAGATCTTGAATGCAAATTTGCAGCTACCTTAAGGAGTAAGATAATAGGTTTAAAAGTGTTTGTTTTGCTGGAACTGTTTTCTAAATGCAGTGTTTCTCTGGGCAAAGCTATCCGCTGGCTCCTGAATGTCTGCAATCAGAAACATTTCAGCAGGTCTGGCTTTTTCCAGCAGAGGGCAAAGCCACCATCCAGCAGCCTGGGCTGTCCAGGAGCCCCTTCCCAGCTTCACACTGCTGTTTCCCTTAAAAACAAAATGAAACATCCCCAGACCCCAAGGACAGTGCATGGAAAATGCAATTTGGGAAAGAGGCCCCTTTCATAGATGGGTCCCTGCACATGGAATGGACCAGCACGCTTGGTAACTGGGCAAGGTGTTTTTATCATCTGTCATTTATTAGCTTTTTCTCTGTGTGTTGCATTTCATAAAGTGTGAGATTAAGGACCCTTTCTGCTGTGGGAGCAGAAAACAGAGATGGCTCTTTCCGGAAGGAGCATGATCTGGGGGTAGAGCAGGTAAAGGGGGGAAAGCGTGGGGAAGAGCATGACCGAAGAGCTACCCAAGCAGGAGCAGTGTGTTTCAGGTCCTCCACCACATTCTGCCACCTTACAATACCTCTCATTTTACAGTTCTTTATTGCTTATCCTCCCACCCTGATCACCATCTGTATATTTCTGTACATGAACAGATCACAATCACTGTGTCTACCCACTGAAAGGGGACTTTTCGGGATGAAATCTTTTTAGGACCAGACTGACCCACTGCCACTGTGGAGATCAATAGGAGCAAATGATGTCCCACTTACCATAAACATGTAGAAATTGGGCTACAATCCATCTAACTCGGTATGCCAGATCCAGCTATGACCAAAAGCATTAGAGGATGCTCAAGAAAACTGTGCTAGCAACAACCTGATTAATCAATTTACAAAAGCTTTTCCTAATCCTAAACTGCCAGGGATCACCTTGCTCTGCACAACAGAAGATTCTGATCCTTTCCAAAGCTCTTTGTAAAAACTGTTGCTAAAAGTTATTCCTTCCTCGAATCTGACTTCTTGGCTCAAAAATTAGATCATTTATATCTGTGTTTTATAAAGTTATGATCAAATTCTAATCAAAGCACTAACCCCAAGGCATTTCCAGATGCCTTGCCAATAACTAACATAGACAGTAAATATGATTTGATACCTTAGAGCTCCTCCAAGTCTGATTCTCATTGAGATGAAAGCCTTCGGGCAACCGAGAATTTGGCTTCTATGCTGCTGACAAAAATCTAATCAGAAATTGGGGTGGGATTCCCAGCGGTTCCCGAGAGATCCTTTCCTGGCTACGAAACAAGCATTTAGGGTTTCATTTTTGGCAGTTGTCTTTTGGAAAAATAAAACCTGACATTTTAATGTGGGCCCTTCATACAAAAAGAGTTTTAGAAAGCAGAGAGATCTGCAAAGCCACACACAAAATAGGAGAAGGAGGGAAAATTAGACGGAGGAAACATCTGCTAAAGTTTTCCTGTTATTCCAGGAATGTTTGTATAACTCAAGCATTCCCTCACTCTTTTCATATCACGGACAACATCTTCTCTAAAATATTGTCTCGCGTCCCACTCCCCATCACATAACCTCTTTCCCTGCTTGTGTTTGCCTACACAGAAAAGCAATATCAGGAATATACTTAATGCACCCGAGTTTTGTTTTATTGGGGCTGAGCAGCTGGAGGCAAGAAGGGCATTGCAGCTCGCTAGTCTCCAGCTTGCTGCTAGCAGTGGCTTTGCCAGCCACAACTGGAGACTCCCTGAATGTCTTCATCTCCTCTTGCAGCTGTTAAAGCATGCTGAATTAGGCGGTGCTCCATAACCTAAGACTAAAGCCCTTTACGTCCAGTAGAAAGAAAACACACACAGAAGTGATGTGGCCTTGTGTTTCTTGTTATAAAGTAATGCAAAAAACTGGTCTCGTTAAACTTTTAGTAGCAGTTGGGTTTAGATCTCTGCATAAAGAGTGCTGAATACTGGTCTGATTATTGAATTTGCTCAGACCTTGCTGAAATTGTAATAAATGGAGTGCATTACATTTAGGATAAAAGGTAAAAACTCGCTTGGATTGTCCTGGTGCCATCATAAATGAATCATCACTTAGCTATTAAGGCCCATGCTCGATCATGCAATTTAGAGTATATTGAAAAGAAGCACTGGCTGATTCATGTAACAATATCAGAGCACAGCACATTTGCCTGCTTGTTCACAATGAAATATCCAGGAGGTTGGATGGAGTTGGGTGCACTTCAGTTGCAAAGCTGGAATACTGTTCCTGCTAGGTGGATCTACCTTCTTCCAGGTAGACTGAAAATCTCTCTTTTGTCCAAACAGAGGAAAAAAAGTAAGGACAGCTTCAGCCATACACTTTGATGGTCACCAAGGGATAGGATGTCCCTCTGGGTGATCTGGTATCTATTGTCATCTCAGGTTCTGATCTCTCCACTGGTGCTGGCCGTGCTGTCACCTTCAATGTGGACACCTGCCCACTGAAGTATGTAGAGAAAAGACCAGATTGTCACAGTTTCTTGAGCAGATTTCTGAAACAACTCCCCTATCTGGGTTTCACACAGTAATGTGGAGTCTTGGTCCTGTTACTAATCCTCTAAGGGTTTTACCCTCCTTCATGCCTGTACAAGAGTCATAACAAAATCCATCCTGTAAGGAAATGATTTTTTTTTTCTTACTCAATCAGAAACATATGATATTAACCTTTGGGGAAAAATACATCAAGTTTTACATTTGCTCCTACAGTAACATTAGGAATTGATTTTAGGACAGTCTGCAACAGTACTACTTCGTACTTTAGCAGTACTGTAAAAATAGGTATCGAGTTTCTAGTACAGGAATCATTGCCTAGATACCATAATAGCAGGCAAGATGGGAAAACCTTAAATAGACAGTGATTATGTATGTAAGTGAGAGCGTGTAATTTAGTGTGAGAATGGCTGGGCTTAACACCTGTATTTAGCCCTTAAGAATGTTCAGCAAACTAATTTCCAGAAGCCTAAACTAATAAACTGTGGTGTTCTTCTTCTCATTAGGCAGACTTGACTCCTTGTTTCCATTACCATTACATGCCAAGTAAGGCACTTCTCTCCCTCAGACCCAGTGACATAGTAATAATTTAATAGACATAGCCCTCCCCAAAAGCTGCCTTTCCTCTGCCCCCCATTTCCAAGGGAGAGCAATGAGATGGAGGGGGTTCATGGCTGAAGGGTCCCACCCAGAGCTGCTTGTGAGATCGTGGGCAGTACAGAGGCTGTGGGCATCAGGCTGTCTTAATGAGGAAGAAACTGGTTATCTCTTCCTGTAGATGCCAAAATATCCTGTTTACATAAAAAAAAAAAAAACAAACCCTAATGCAAACTTACGCCTCTCTTAACTCCCACGTTTCACACACCAGAAAACACTGTCTGCTAGTAGTTGTAAGCCTCTTTCTAGCACAAATACTACCCAAACTCTCCCTCTTTTCATTTTTTCCCCACTGTGACTTTACCTGTATGCTCTCTCACATGCAGACAAGCAATACCTGGCAGATCTCCTCTGCTCACACAGTTGCCTTCCTGCCTCACCTGTAACATTCGGGCACTGGTTCCTGTTCCATCTCCATAAGGAGCTAAATGCCCTTATATTTATCCTGAAGTAGGGTAGCTTGCCATGCCACCAATTTCAAGGAAGCTTCTCACAAGCCTCAGTGCAATGTGTAGCACAGGCCCTTCCACTGCCAATGTCATAAAAATCACTGCAATGTGGGATCAGCCACTTATGTTGTGCAGCATAACGTAATATAAAATAGCACAACAACCCTTAGTTTCCTTTACCTGAATGTGTATGGATGTGTCAGTGCACATGATCCTGTATTTCTCTTTAGAAAGCGAGTTCTGTGAACATGAATTGAATAAAAGTAATAATCCACTGGCTGAATTAGTTTTTGGGTAAACAACAGGGACCCACTGGAGCCAAAAGGAGTTTGCAAAGTTTTTTCCCCATTCTGTCTCTGACAGCACTCCTCTGAAAATGAAAGTGTGTTGTAGATATGAAAACCAATTAGCGAGCACAGAGTAATCCAAATCTTTCATCTAGGAAAGTTTTTGCTGTATTTATTTTTTCCCACAATCAAGCAATCTTTAAGAAGTTCTGCTTTCTGTCAGGAGCAAATTAATAATCTCCATTTCTTCTTCCCTGCTTTAGAAAGGTTTGTGTCAGTAACAGATCAGAGAATGTGCAGAGGTTTCTGATCAATTCATGGCTGATGTTTGCATTGTTTCAGAGTTTGGTCATTTTATTAGATATCCTTCAGATATTGCATGAAATATCCACCAGAGCCCATGGGATAGCTTGCAGCTTGCCTCTGCAGGGGCTTTGATCTCCCTGAGAAAGCAAATACCCTTTAGCAAAGAGCTGAGTGACTATGCAATGCCTGCCCACGTGTCCTCCTCCAGCTTTTGGCCACTGATCCTAGTGAGCAATGTGCTCATTGATTTCTTTGAAAGATGCATCTGGAGTTTTAGCCAAAAAAACAGGTTGGATCTTTAGTTTAGTGTGCTTAGGGTTATTTACTGCATTGGCCTGAATGTGAGATGAAGGTTTTCAAAAGAAATTGGGATCTGAAAAGTAATGGCCCTGGTTATATTCATGGATTATGCCCCAGGAACTGATTTACCGCACGCCAGTTGGGAGGGCTGCAGCAGCCCCCCTGGAGGCTGGAGTCCGGACAGGCCAGAAATATGGGAGCAGGAGGAGCTCTGGGATGTGATCCCGGCGGAGACCCACTGCCCACTGCCCTGCAGGGTGGGGGGAGCAATGAGCCCCTCGCCCCCCTCCTCAGCACCCCGTGAATCCAGAGCCGGGGCGCAAATTAGGTGAAGGGGTTTACTCTTAGCAAAGCTGACGCATAACCTAAGTCACATTCAGTCACCAAACGGTGCGAAAGCTGTTCGGACAAGCAGGGGTGTTAACAGATCAAGGGAGACTTTGGTATTATATCAGTTGTGACAGCTGCAAATTCTGCTAATTGCTATCGACTGTCAGGAAGTTTTATTAGACGGGGATGTCAATTCAGGTTTAGCAGTAAAAATGAGTATTTCAACTAGGATAATAATCAATGGTACCTTTTAAATGTTACAAACACTTTTCTGGATGGGCAGGTTGAATGCTGTGTTATTGAAGCTGCTAATCTAACACATTACTCAGCGGACGTAAATCATTGCTTGCATGAACACCAACTTCTCAGTTCTTCAGCTAAAGGTAGTATATTTTCGGGAGGCATATTTGGACACTTCATACTGGTCATTAATAATGCAGAAACTAAACAAAAATTAAAGTGAGAAGGAAATATATGCTCTGGTTTGTAGGACTGCTGAGTAACCGCAGTCCTAGTTAGAGATAACAGATGTTGTGGGTGTTCTGTACTTTGAAAATATTCTTCCCATGATCCTCAGGAAAATGAATGGGACTAACTTAAATGAAGAGATTCTTCTGTTTTCTGAAATATCATATGGATTCATTTTATTGACTCATCAGTAAATTAATCCATTGATCCTTAAGCTCTTGGATGAATGAAATACATGCCCAGGAGTGTTTTGGGGCTTTCATGGCTATTAAATTTAGTAGTGGTTGGGTTGCTTTGTTTTTTAATGAATCACTTTTCTTTGGCTGTAAACAATGAACACATTCCAGTGTGCATGGAACAAGCTCAGGGATGTGGGGGACACAAACAAATGCCCTTGGCTGCTTGCCACCACGAGGACAGCCACCTTGCATCTCAGCTTATGCCATTCTGTCATCACTCAGCCTGTGGTGGGCACAGCTGAGGGTGGCTCCTCTTTCTGAACTTTGGGATTTTCTTATTTCCCCTCTCCCTCAGTGTGTCCTTGCAGTGTGCCTGCCTGCCTTTGCCATTTCAATCAGCTCTATGTTTGTTAGGCTGTTTATCCGCCAAAGTTGTGAGATAAGGAATTAAGTTTTAAAGAAGTTAAGCTGTGTCCGCTTTTCTTTCTCTTTCAGGTGGCAACAGAGCTAGCTGCTTTGTAGGATTGTGGTTAAACATGACGGGTCAAGTTCTCTGGTCTAGCCTTGCTGCTCTTAGCCCAACTCGGAGAGCAGAGTGGTTGAACTGGATTTAGGTCACCCTCTTGGTGCTTCTCATTTTGGATCAGCCCGAGTTTGAGCTCTGGGGAGCGATAAGGGGGTCTGACAGGCTGCTGGGGCTGGGGTGGCGATGCAACTCCCCAGGCAAGATGCAGCTGGAGGGGCTGTGAGAGCCCTGGGCAGTGTGCTGTGGAGCTGGCTGGGGGTGAGAGCCCAGCCCAGCCCGAGCAACTCAAGGTGCATATTTCTCCCTTCAGGTGATGTTCCCTACCCTCCTACCCAGGTCAGAGACATTTGAATGCCATTTGTAAGCCTTTGGTCCACTTCAGGAGGCCTTGCGGAGCTCAGACCTGTTTTGAATGTGATGTGTCTCTGAAGCTTGATAAGCCATGGTCTGGGTTCTGGTTTGGACTGGTCTGGAGCGAAACATTAGGCACTGGAAAGGAATTATGCTTCCTCGAAAAAACCCTGAGCTTTTCTTGAGAGCTCCCTTCATTTTCTGGGTCTCAGCCAAACTTCTGTCATTGCGGGAATTTTGTCAGCTGTAAGGATTTTTGCTTCTAAAGGCTGCTCATGGGTAGTAAACTGCTTTCTTCCATCACGGACATCAGCTTTGCTTTGAAAATGCCTGTATTATTCTTCCTTATTAGACCACAGAAGATGCAATAATCTGCTTTAACAGTCAGAGTAAAGAACAGCCCGATCATACAGGCTGTGCAGTTGGTTCCCTTGCTTCCAGACCCAGTGCCCTGAAAACAAGCTGGTTACACCTGTGTCTCCTGGAGAGCAGTGTCCTGCAGAGCTGGAGCTAACCCAGGCTTCTAAATTAGAGGGAATTTTACAAGCTCTCACTTTTTTTCCTTTTATCACAAACTCTAAGGAAATTGGGTGGTCTTAGATCAAGATATGTCGATTATTTACATTATTTTACTGTTGTTAATGTTTAGCTGCTTTCTATGTCTGGGCTAGGATGATAAAGTGGTATTTTTTGCTTGATCTTTTCAAATATTAGGATCAAAAGTACTTAGAGCAGAAGGATGGCTTTCCTTCTGTTTTCAAACGGGAGCAACAGTTTCAGGCTTTAATCCAGTTTATTTGGAGATCATGTCTGAAAACTGGATTGTGAATGTCTGTTGAATGCCAAAGTAAAAGCTGTAAATCTTGTACTAAGCAAAAAGAACTGACTTAAAATTAGGTATTTCCACCGGGAAGGAGTCTTGTGGTCTCGCTTGTCCCAGTGGTGTCTGAGAAAGTTCTATGTTCTTGTGTTGTATTGGGTAGAATAAAAGTGGCCTCATTAGCTCCATATGATAAATTATAGATCTAAAAATATTCATCACATTTAAATGATATAATGAAACCAATTTTCACTTAGAAGCAGAAGAGAGGAACTTGATAAGTAACAATTGGATAAGACATTTGCTGAGACTCAGCTGTTTCTGTTAAACATTAAGCACAATTAGTTGCCTGTGTAAAATGTCATTTTAACCAGCCCCATACCCAGGTGCGTGCCAGGATCTGCGCATGGTCACAGAGCTGCAGAAACCTGGGGGTAACATAGTGAATTTTTGCTGTCAACTCAAATTTGAAGCCTTTTCTTTTTGGAACAAGGACTGCAAAATCCAAGCTGCCTGTTGGTGTCGTGGGGATGATTGCAGGTACTTCTGGTCATGCATCATATGCTGTGGAGCTAAACCACTTCTAGACACTTTTTGATAGAATGTGCCTCCGCTGCCAGTGACCTTTAGAGATTTACAGATTCACTGTCTTGTTTTCATACTTTGCATGTGATTTACATTCGTTGGGGTGTGTTGAGAGAGAGGAGTCAGGAACAGGCAGCTGGGTGGTGTTGGAAACCCTGTGCCAAGGATGCAGTTAAAAACTCATGGAGTCAGAGGGAGAGCTAAGAGCCACAGTGTGCATGCTTAGCTGGGACAGGCCCAAGGACAGCGATGGCCCCAGCTAGCAGTGTGCGTAAGGACTAAGTAACTCCTGGGTTTTAGAAAAGCCTCTGAGCCAAACTTCCCACCCAGAAGCTTGATACACATTTCCAAAGCAATCTCTTCCACTGAAAAGGGCTAAGGAGCTGTAGACACTTAAAGAATGAAAGCTTATATTAGGTGTGACAGGTACAGAAACTCGAAACTGAAGAAGCTGCTGCTGGAAGCCCTGAGGTCAAACAAAGCTAGTGAGGTCTCACATCTCATTCAGGATCTGTGTTTCTAACAACTAGTTGTTACTTAGAGCCTTGCTGGATGCTTAAGCCAGTTCCTACCATCATCAGAGGTTCGTTGTTGCAGCCCCAAATGTTAACATGGGATTGGCTTTGGGATTCTCCATGCTGCTTTTCTAGCATTAATTCATATTAAGAGATGTACCAGATGTCACATCAGATACCCAGTTTAACTCTTCTGGCCCTGAAGTCATAAGTCTTTAGTTCTATTGGCCATATGTGGGTTTTTTGGTCTGTGTGCCTCCTGTAAGTAAATATTTTTGATATCACGATCAATGTGTACCATTTCCTTCAACCCCATGCTCCCCTGCTCAGTGTAGGGCATAAATCAGCAAAATAAATTAATGATTCTTTGAGTGCATTAATGCTTCCAAGTCTTTTAATGACTTTATTTAAATAGGTAGTGCACGAGTAGCGTCATAGCCAAGGATGTGAAATGCTTTTTAAAATCTGCTGAAGCAATGGTTGTGGTGTGAATTGTTTATGCGAGTGATGGCAGGCTGCTGCCTTTAAATTCTTACTCAGTCTCCAGCCATTTTCTGCAGGCCAGAAGCTGTAATGACTAGGAAAGAAATTTGCTCTGTTTCAGACAGAGCTATTAAAAGAAAATTATTCTCAAAGTAATTCTTATCTCATGATGGGATTGCTGAATTACTGCATATTATGGGAAAGGAAATTGCAAATGTGTTGGTTTTTCTTCCCATTAGAACTATTGTTGTATTGTAGTTGTCATGCACACACACATTTTTTTTTTTAAAAAAACCTTTTAAAAATTAAACTGTCCTGCCTTAGGTACTGAACACAAGCTAAAGTTAGCAAAATTAAAGAGCAGACTTCTCAGACAGGTTTGCAAAGGTGAGCAGCAATGGTGATTCCTTCCTTTGGCTGTGTAAATGCATGTCCTAAACACAAGCAAGAAGGAGGCACTAAAGAATAACATGTCTGTACTTCTAGAACTACTCAGAGGGGTAATTCTGCCTAGGAGAGACAACTCAAACAGTCCTGTACACTGGCCCCTCTCCTCATCCCACCCCACGATGTCCCCAGGGTGAAAATCCATAATTAGCACATAGCTGCCTAGTCTGGGAGTCTGCAGGTCAAGCAGCTACAAGCTAGTCACGGTGTGAGCTCGCTGCCTCCAGTTAAAGCTCCTGGCTGCAAAGCAGTATCAGTGCTCATGGTTTTATGCTGTCCCACAGGCAAGAAGGCCTTTTTGGTGCCTTCTCATCCTTGGGTCAGTTTGTGTTTCTGGTCCAACCTGGTTCCTGTCTCCCACCACCCCGTGTGCTGCTCGGTGGGTCAGGAAACACCTCGCTCGCCTTCCCTTGCCCACGCAGCCTCGGTGGACGCAGCGGCCCCACCTGCAGATGTGCAAGGCAACTGAGCTGCGTAAGATGAAACTGTTTTCACTTACCCCTGGTTTTCGACCAAAATACCTAATCTAAATGTGCTTCAATCTCTATCGCAAATGTCCAAGGCAGTGGTGTGGAGATAATATGTAGCTTAAAAAGGAAATCCAAAGAAATGCTTTTCTTGACCTCTTGGGTATTACAGAACATTAGTCCACTGACACCTTCCTGCAGAAGTCGTGCAGGCAGGGCTTTTTGGTATCATTCCCAAAGTGTATACCAGGTCCTTGGGATTTATCAGATGAGCAGCGGCTGTGGGTTTGGCTGAGCACAGCTGTGCTGTCGGTCCAGGTGTGCGCAGCAGCGCGGCATATACCCGCCCAGAGGTTGCTCACCCGGGAATCTGCACCAGCCACAACACTGAGACCTTTTCCTGTTCACGAAGGGCTTCATCATCTCTTCCCTTACCTTTTATTTCTTTCTCCAAAAGCTTCTGCATGATAACAGGACACAAATGTGAAATCAGGAAACTGCCTGATATGCCCCAGTTGACCGATTAATCACTGGTCCGTGTGCCTGTGGCGATGGCCCCTGATAAGCAGCGCTGCCACTAACCCTTCCCCTTCCGACTGCTTATCTCTTGCAAAATCCCTCTCCATGAGCTCATCCCCGGCACAGCACAATGCTCCCCGCAGAGCTGCAGCAGCCAACTCAAGGACACAGCCTTGAGTTTTTCTCCAAAGGTCCCTCTGCTAGGACTATGGGCCTTTCTTATACTATAATGTGCATTTTTGTGCCAGAGCACACAAACCTCCTATAGATCTATACATGCAGCTGCTTGTCGTTGGCTGGGGTGGGATACCCTCCAGCCCTGGGAAGCAGAAACCAGCTGAAGTGAAGTGTGTGCCAACCACTGGGTTCATGTCTTGATCTGCCTCCCGAGATGAGGACAAGGACCCATGTCGGTATAAAACCTTTCTGCTAACCTGGTTCCTCCTGTAAATGGTGTAGGAACAGGAAACCATTTTTGTCCTCTTTAAAACTTTGATGTAATTTGAGAGTCAAGCTCTATGCAGATCAGAACACGTTAGTAATGTCTGGAAAGTAATTATGGCATATATTATTATTTTTATATTTACTAAGTGCTGACAGTGTAATACTTTTATTAAAGCTTTAGAGAGGGTGAAATACATACCACAAGGCATGTTGAAATGAAGATAGTCTTCTGAGATCACTCATTTATTTCATTTTTACAGTCACTTTGCTGTGACCTACTTTTAATCATATATTGGTTTCTTTGTGTCTTAAATTATGTAAGGTGGCTAATGATTTCAATTTAAAGAACTTTATGGAAGAATGCAAATAATATTTCTGCCTAGTGAAGGCATGCTGTGAAATTCTTATAGAAAAGTGATTTATCATTGTACTGAAGAGCAGTAGGAGAGGTTTAACATTGCTAGAACTGGAAGCCTTTCTTTTCACTTGCTGTGATCATGTAAGAGCAATATGCCAAGGGCTATCAGGAGAAGATCTCTATGTTTAAAAAGGAACCAATGAGACTACATGACTTTTGCCTCTGGTTTGTTTTGGTTTTTGATTTTTTTTTTTCGTTCCTCTACAATGAGGGGAATCCACTAAAGTAATTTTGCAAAATCAGAGAGCAACATTTCCAATATTCTTTATGTCTGGCAGGTTGGGTAATCTAATCCAATCCAGAATTTCAACTGATTTTTTTTTGCTCAAAGCATATTTATCATAACCAACCCAGTTAGGCTTAGACTTTTTATTCTGGCTTGCATACTCTTTGGAGAATGTGCAGTCTTTTGTCACTTGTCACCTAAAGCAATGGATTTCTTTATGGAAAAGCATTGGTGTTAGTGTTTTAACTCATTAATTGGTTTTCAAATTGATTATAAGCATTACTGAACTTGACTTAGATGCCTCTGAGTCACAATGTAGGTGAACCACTGAGGTTAGGGTCCTGGAACGAATGTTTGTGATGTGTCCAGACTAGACTTCACTGTAACATTTGGTAACTCAGGCAATTGGCCTTTCACTATTTTAATTTAAAACAGGTCTGCAGACTTGAGAGAAAAATCTATAGCAATATAATTATATGAATATATAAACTTCAAGACAGCTGAGGGACACAAAAAAACAGAGAAGCCTGCAGTCTAAAAGAAATTAATAGCTAATAGGTGGAGTTCCCCTGACATCTGGATTTCACTACAGTGAAGCGTTGTGGAAACCTGACTGGATTGCAATTGCAGGCTTGTGTCCCGTGGCTTTAGCTAAAGCTCTTTGGTTTTATACTTTGTTTTAATTCCAATACAGATAAGATGTCTTAATGTGCGTGAGCTCTCCTTCCATTGCATTCCATTAGGAAGATATCATTACATTTCAACCACACATCATTAAACATTTCAAAATATATCCAGAAAGGCAGTTGTATATACATAAGACACATTATTACAGGTAATATTTTGCTCAGCCACACAGTCCTGCAGATAAAGAGGCTGCGTGTGCCCTCACTGCTGGCGCAGGCATGTTCAGAGGTGCACTCAGCATCCGTTGCTGCACGCTTATTAGGGCACACTGATGCAGTAAAACACAGTTAAACACTTTTCCAACTTTGTCTTTGCCTCTCCACCCTCACCCTTCAGGCACCGAGGCTGTGTGGCTGTCTTTGCAGGGGAAGAAAACAGATTGCAGCCCAAAAGCCAAAATCCTTGATCAATACAAGGATAGATGGTTCGCCACCAGACCCCTCGTGTAGTTATTTGTGTGAGAGTAAAGTTCAAAGGTGCGAGGTACAAAACACTACCAACCCCCTTGATGCGAGGCGGTGGGGAATTGAGCCCTTAATCCATGCTGGGCTGTCTGGGCAGTGCTCGCATTGATGGATTTCTGCTTTCCACTAAATTGATTAGCTTTACAGTGCTGTTTCAGTGGTTGTCTGGGTTTGAGAAAGTCCTGTATCTATTACCAGCCATTCTACTTATCCTCAGAGAATCTCTCTCAAAGTTCAGCGCAGAGAAGTTGCCCACAAGGTAGTCAATACAAATAAAATAAAAGGCAGCAGGAGAGCAGACAGGCTCCTTACACTGAATGAGAGTCAGGAGAGATGTGATTTCTTAGAATATGGTACAGCAGATACATCACTGCCCTCAGATATAAAAATCACCTGGAATTCGGTACCCTATTGTAGGTTGTTTTGTTTTGTTTTGTTTTGTCTTGTTTTGTTGGTTTTGTTTGTTTGGTTGTTTTTTTCTTTTCCCAGGACTTGTGCAGCTGAGATTTCTCAGAGACCTTTTCTACAGCTGTGTGTCCAATTGTACTTAACAACATTATCATGCTAAAGGCGAGAAGTCTCCATTAAGAGACTCCTATCTGGCCACACATGCTGGTTTATTAATTTTCCAGACATTATAGTACCACTGCATTAAGCCACCGAGCAGGCTTGAAAATATAAGGTACTCCATGAGCCAGAAGATGCTCTCGGGTGCTTCCACACTGCATGGTGCAGCCCCCCCGGGGGCCAAGAACTGGTCTGGGTAATTAGAGCACCGGCAACAGGGGGGGGTGTGAATCTGTAATGGGTGCCCACCTGGAGAGTGTGTTCATACAGTCACAGAGGAGACACAGAGCACTGGGTTATTGGTAATAACTGAGCAAATTGTCTTCTTTTTTATATTATTCTTTGAGGGAAGGTGAAGGGAAATTTAGATTTGACTCATTTCTCCCAATCTCCTTTCCTGCAATGGTGAAGTAAGCGATCTCTGCTATTGTGAGCTTTATTAGATGGCTTATCACACACTTAAATGCAGTCCTTCAAATAGGAGAAGATGTCTACAAATCCTGTTCTTTAAACATGCTTTCAATCCTGGTGATTTAGTCTTTCTCAGCCATCCATGCACCTATTTTTTATGTTTATCCACTTTAATTTGCAATAACACCACCACTGCACCGGTTTGCTGTGCTCAGTCTGGCTGCGTTAGTCTGTCTGTCCTGCCCTCCCAGTCAGAGCTGTGCATCACACTGGCTGCCTGCAGAGAGGCAGAGTTATTTAAAGGAGGTTTTTCTTGAGTCAGTTACTCTACCTGGATTAAGGAACTGATATAACTATCACTGGTTATTTTGATCTGATAGATCTCCTGTAAATCTCTTCTAAAAGTCATATTTATAAGAAGCCTGGTGGTGTGTCTTTGCACATGTCCAGAACTACAGCCAGGACTAAAACACAGGGTACTCAGACGTGGTGCTCTGGGTGTAACCAGTGTTGGCACAATTCTGGGAGGAATTTTCTCCCCTTTCTAACACATTCAATATTACACAACTGTCCTCAACCCTGTACGATATTCACCTGCATCTGATGGACTGGACAGTGACTATGTCTAAGGCAGAAAACGGGATTTTGATGGGGGAATTATTTGAATGGGGCTATCAAATCCTGTTCCCTCTGTCTTTAAAAGCTCTTTCCATGGCTGTATTACTTCCTTTCTGTTTTCAAGTACAAAAGAACAGCAACAAGAAACCCTCAAACCACATGGAAAAGGGATAGTACTGACATGTGACAATGCATTCGCAGCCCAGCCCTGATCTGGCATTACCAAATGCCGAAGCAGCGCGTTCCCACAGCACACAACCTGGCCAGGATTAGAGAAAACCCCAGGATTTTTTTGAATCCTAAAGCTGTTACTTGTATTTGATAAATAAATGGTTGCTTTTATATACCAGTGAATGGTGTTCATGATAGCAATAACACCCCGAGGTGTTAGCAAACAAATTGCTTATTACAAACAGTGGGTAATGAGAGATTGGGGGCATCACAGTTTAATTAACTCTGCCACTATGTGGCAGCTGTTTCTTGAGCCCAAGGCAGAGCAGACATCGAAAGAAAGTGTGTCCCTGAAAGAAACACATCACCCTGAGGGGGCCACAGAATGCTAAAAGTGATGATACATTTTGTGTGGTTGTGCATCCCCAGGCATCATCGCCCACGAGGGACCACAGCAGGACACGGGGAGCAAGGGGACCCACAGAGGCAGTGTCAGCGTGGAAGGGGAGCGGTGATCCTCGGAGAGATCCTGGAGACAGCAGAGGGAAGAGGAGCGTCCTGGAAAAGTCTGAATGTGGCAGGGGTAGAGGTGGGTTGCATTTCAGTCCCGGTTTGATCACACAGGAAGAATTGCACTGGGATCAGCATCCATGTGGGCAAAGACTGTTGTGCGTGCAGCTCCCCAGGAATCAACTCTTAGCCACCAGCAGCAAGGAGCAGAATGGGAGATATCAGTTTGGCAGGAGTTTGGGGTACACACTATCCCCTGAATGTAGTTTGCTGCTGACAGCACCCCATAAAGCCAGTGCAAATACTCAGCTTTCAAAGAAGCTTTGTAATTAAGACCTAATATAGGAAAAAACCTTCAGTTACTCCAGGAAGTCAGATAGCTCTGGACAGAAAGAAAATTCCCCTCCTGAATCCCTCTCTCCTGGAGCAGCTGCTTCATTTAGGTAATTTGGACACCTCGGTTCCCTCTCTGCAGGGTGCTAATGGGTGGAGATGCTTCGCAGAGGGTTGGAGTCCCAGCACATGCTGGGACTTGTGCCAGCTCCCCTGAAGGCACCAACTTCGGGCGACCACCTGTGGAGGGAGATACGGGGACCCCAGAAACCTCCCTGCTCTTCATTTGCTCCTCATTTCTACACGTGCTCCTGCAGGGAAAAAAGCCATCAAGGTTCTCAAGCGAGCAGGGATCGATGCCACACAGATCAAACCAGCAGTTGGAAAACTTTGGGTGAAAGCATAATACTGTGAGTGCTCCCAGCTCAGTTTCATTCAAGTTCTGATACTGAGATTTTAGTACGATGCCAATTTTAGCTTGAATTGTCTGACAGCTCCTCTTTGTGAACAGGAGCAATATTGACAGAATGGTACTTCCTGAAAGAAAAGTGATTTCTTTTTTCTCCCCAGAGAAAATAGACTCCATGTGTAATGGGATGATGCTGTTTCTTTTCCTTCTGAACTAAGGCTGCTTAAAAAGAAAACCTGATAGCTGGCTTTCATTACAGTCATGGCTTTGAGTTTTCTGGAAAGTTATAGGATGTGAATGCACGCTATTTTAGGGGGGTTCCCTTTGGAGTTACCACTGAGGTGCCTTCTCTGGAGGCTGGATGAAACATATGCCCAGGGCGAGTCCTAGCTAAATTCCAAGGGTCCCAGGCAAAGAAAGATGAAAGTCATTATATTTTTAATGTGGCTCTCATTAACTATGCTCTTGAGCTGAAGGGGACCGTGGTGTATTAAGTGGTGTCAGTGCCATAAAGGAGAATTGGGCCTGCAAGGATAGGAATCAGCCCTTCACATGTGCAATGGCAGGACCAAAGGGACTATTCCCCTTTCCTGGGCTCTCAAAATCTGCTTCCTGAATACCAGTTTGCCATCCCCTGGACAGAGAAAATTGTTTATGCTGGGAGAAAACAAGCTGACAACCCTAAATCTGCCAGGCTCGTTTTTCTTCATTGTACTTATTTTTTTCACATCTTGCCATTCATGTCTTACCACAGTGAGAAGCAGCGAGGAAAGAGCTGCTATCAATGAGTCCTGAAATCACATTATGATGGTAAATCACAAAGGCAGTGTGGCTGTGTCACCTCTGCACCCCAGAGCTTGGAGAGGGTGAGTGGGTGAGTGGCCACAGTGGCCACTCGAGACATCTGATTCCCCCCCACCTCGTCTGCCTGAAACCTGCCTGCTGCAGGGAACTGTTTCCTTAATGAGAGACAAATCGATGGGAATATTTGATAGCCTCTTATTTGAGTAATGCTCTGAAATACTCATCTGAAGCATAAGGAGATCCAGAGATAGAAAAGTTGGTATCGTAATGAAAAAGGTAATTAAAGTTTGGATCAGATTGAACCCATTACATCTCTCACAAGTACCCAGTATAGATTTCAGTCTCAACCTCAGGGATATGTAGTCTGATACCTCTGAAATCCCACGAGCATGGGCCTAAGCCCAGTTTACATGCTATTTGTGTGGCTTAAACCCAAGAATATGCTTCCAACCAACTTTAACTCCATAGAATTTGTATTTTATTGACTCTGAGCAAATGCAAGTGAGCGGAAGCTGTATCTGCCACGAGGAAGATGACTTTTGAGACACAATCTGTAAATAGAAGGGAAAGGGCTATTTTGGCTATATTTTTGAACTGGCAGAAAACTGCAGCAGATTGCATTATTCAGTGGGTAATGTAATGTTAATGCAGCCTTGTAGCCAGGGGGAAGAGAACTTAAGGTTTAATCATTTTGTAATGCACTTACATTGCCCATTTTAGATTTGTCAGCTGTCATAAATGAACTGCAGTTTTATCCCGTGACTATATATAGAATTACTATTTATATATTTTTAATCTGCAGTTTATGCAGTTTAAACGAAGAAAAGAAAGAGCCAGGATGGAGTGAGGGGGGGGATGCACCCTTGGCTCTGCTCCATTCAGAGAATTCCTCAGTGCCTCCGTGCAGGAAAATACTGCCTTTGCCTAAGCCTTGGCTTAGGTAGTTGACATTTTCAATAAAACAACACCCATTTTCAGCAGGCAGTTCAATGTTGCAGAGTGCAAGGCAAGGAAACTCTCCATTTAAAAGTATAGCCACAAAGGAATGGCAGTTGGTGAACTTCTGCTTTGCGTCTTATGTATTTATCATTCATAAGCACCAAACTCCAGGAAATCCTCTCCTATGGCATCACTCCTCACCAGTTTTATTGAAAAACTGTAATATCCTTTTGCATTCTAAATTCTGACTAAAAGCCACCCACGTTACGGCTTTTTGTATACATATTTTAGCAGTTCTCAAACAAAGATGATTCCTTCTTCCACTGCTGAGTCCTGCTGCTTTCCTTGCTGTGTCTCCTCACAGCATCACTGGAAATCTCATGGTGTGTTGTAGGCTGCCTGAGCACTGAATAATATCCTTGCCAAAAAAAAAAAAGGGGGGGGGGGGGGTTGTTGCAAACTGATTTGCTGCTCCTATCAGATTGAAGAAGTATTTGAATGTGCTTGATTTTTGGGGCAGCCGTTTGAAAAAATCCAAGGGAAACTTAAGAAAGCAGAACATTCTGCTGATCATAAATTTCAAGTATTCCCATTGTCTCATCTTTTAATCAAATTCTTACTCTGGAAGTGATTTCTGTAGGGAGTTTTGCCTTGACTGTTCTCTCCACTGCTACATCCTATAGGCCAAAGGATTTCTTTTCTCCAACAATAATAATCAATGTTTTTTAAGAAGCAAGAATACCCCTGTTTTCATCCATAGCATTTACCTACAAAGAGCATGATAATTTATACAGAAAATTCAGTCTATCCTTCCTGCAGGACAGCCTGATTTATCGACTGTGCATCTGTTTCATATAAAGTGCCCTGAGTAGAACAAAAACTTCCATTCTAGCAAAACCAGGACAGTCTCTTTAGTTTTCGATAAATCATGTTCTACCTGTGGGATACCTTGTTAACGACTATACACTTAAATCCAGAGGGGGTTTTCCTTTTCCTTTTTTTTTTTTTTTTTTTCTTTTCCTTTTTTATTTTTAACTATCCATCACAAACATTCTGAGTTTCTGGGGTCAGTGGAGCACCCTTGTTGCCCAGTTAAAACTCCTTTTTATTTCAGAGGAAGTTTGGCACTAGCAAGCTGCTTACATCAAATATCTCATTAGTTGCACACACCTATCAAAGAATCCATCTCCAAGTGACCAGGCTTCATAAACCTGCCTGGGAAAACTATAAGCCAAAATCTTCCTTCATTCCACTTGTAGTTCACATCTTTGCCTTTACCTACCCAACTTTTTTCCCTCAGGATGCAATTCAGTTTCCATTAAGGAGCCTAAATTCTATATCCAGGGAACACACCTGGGCCCCCACTATAGGAAAAGCCTCCTTAGAGCAGGAGAGGACAGTGGCCTAAGCAGGAGAGTGAAGGAAGCGAAGGGACCAACAGAGTTATGGAGAAGTGGAATGAGGTTTCAGCAGAAAATGTGCTCTGTTCCCCCTTCGAGCCTGTCCCTCCCTCGCGGGGACCCCAGCCCTCCTCCCTGAGGACAGCCAGCGCAGGGATGCCGCAGGGCGTTGCTCCTCGATCCTCCTGCAAACCCCACTCTTCGCATCTTCAGCACCAACATTCCCCCAACCACCTGAGGTTTGAGGAGACCAAAAGGTGGGAGGAAATCCATGTTCACAGTGCAGCTCCAGTGAAAATGTGTGAGCCGCAGCCGAACCCGACCCAAGGGGCCTGTGTCTGTCAAAGACACTGATACAAAGCTGAAATCATCGTTTGAAGACTTACATTGATGTAACTGGGAGTGGAAATTGTTTTTTTACTGAGAACATAATTCATTCAGGAGGATGCTTACAGCATCCAAAAGGCTTTAAGTTAATGTTACGATACTGTCAGTGAAGTAACCAAAAGTGTCTAGGGAAAAGGGAGTAAATTCCTGTAAAATACCAGCACAGTGAGCTGTGGCAGTGCTGGATCTTGTTTCCTACCCTGTGGGGTGTACCCCCAGTTCATCCTCATCCCCTTCTCCCACAGCCCGTGTCTGGTGAGCTCCAGCCATGCCAGCAGCTCCTCAGCAGAGCCATGAGGTCTTTGCATGCAGCCACAGCACCAGGTCCATCTGAGGTCCACTGATCCCCGACACCCCACCGATCGAGGGGCCCTCCCTGAAGAGGACTCTGGAGAGGTGAAAAACAACAGCTTTGAGATTGTGTTCTCTTGCGTTTTTCCTGGATGATGGGGGTCTTGATTTCTGACAAGGCTTCTTGTTCCCACTGTAATATAAATTGCAGTGTAAAAATATCACAGATGGGATGAGCTAAGTCCTTGACCTTGTTTCTTTGCTGCAAAAAGCCAGGTGGTGCTTCTGCCAGCTTCTCTATTGCCAGTCAGGAATCAAACAGTTCCCTGTCATTAAATTGCCAGTCCTTTGTCCCTGGGCATAGAGCAAAATAAAGTCACCTTTCCAACAGTTTGCCAACTGTTGAGACATGTTGCTATTTCGGTGTTATCTGCAATGTTAGATCCTTTGCCGAGGTGATGCATCTCCAGGCTGTTGGGACCAGATCTCGGGGATGAACCGTGCAGCCTGCGCGTGAGACTGCTCTAAAAAGCAGCTCTTTTCTGAAGGGGACCTGTAGAAGCCCTTGTGCTTGAGGACACCATGGTTTGCTCGTTCCTCTCCTCCCAGACCCAGGAACACCCCAGGCTCCCCCTTGTCCTGCCACAAGCGACCCAGCACGCCTGGCAGCAGCACAGGATGTCCAAGGTGCCACCTGGGGCTTCTTCCTCCAAGGAACGTTTTCCACAATGCTTTGGTCTGTGGTGGAGCTTGTGTCTGTCCAGTGTTTTATCAGGAAAGTTTCTGCTTCAGCCTTTTTTCAGCAGTTTCTCCTGCCTTTCTGATGCCTTTGCTAGCCTGGCTAGGACTGAATTTGGCCCCTGATAGACACTTCTCCATTAATCAGTGATTTGTCTCAGTGACAGGGTTATTCTAAGGTTTAATTAAGTTTACAGTTTCTAATTAAATTGATTTGAGATCCTGGGGTGGAAGGCCTTTTAAAAGCAATCATTTATTAAAAAGTTGGGATTTTTTGCACCAATAATCTTTTGTGTTAGACTAATTTTAGCATCCAGAAGTGAAGGATGAGTAATCCTTTCTCAGGCTTTGGTGATGTTAGTTGAAGCATTTTCTCATTCACCTTAATCAATGAAGCAATCAAAAATTGCTAATCACCTTTACAAAGGCGCATCAGGGTGGAAAATGTGCCAGTCATATACACAGTCAGGAAGCAAATAAGATTTGCTCAAAAAGAATAAAAGTGCTGGACTGAGGAGATGCAGGAGACCTGGTCTGCAATCCTTGTGCCCCACTTCCTATGGTCATTTTTTCTACCAACACCCAGATAATTAATAGGTGGAGTTTGACAAGGTGTCTCACATCCTGCTCCTGAGCCAGCCACTTCAAACAGGCTGTCGCTGTGAACTGCACTGCTGCACACCATCGTCATTCAGATAAAGTTTATAACTTCATTTCTTCAGACTCGATCAACCAATCAAACATTTCCCATGGAAGATTTGATTAAGTGTCAGTCAGATGTGGCAGAGAAACTTTCAAAATTATCAAAATTGACCAATTCACTCCACTTGCCTTTATATGCCAAAATCATCTTAAATCTTAATAAACCCTAATCAATATCTATTTTATACTTACACATAAAAACGACCCTTTAAGGCCCTCCCTTGGGGGACTTTAAAAGGAGCTTTGGGGCTAGACCAGGTCCTTACTCACATGGTGTTTCTTCCAGAACCAACTGCACATAGTTCACTTTCAGTCTTCAGAGAGCCTTATTGCCTTTGTGCCCTGCTTGTGTTAAAGCCTTTTGTCATGGGAAACTGAGACACTCCATTGTGGTTTTGGGAGTCATCTGAAATCTTATCTCCCCAGTCTTGTCTTTGGAGAAATGCTCAGGTTCTGACTGATATCTCATTTAAGATAATTAAAAGAAAAGCGGTGGATTGAGGAGATGTGGACTGTGACCCTCCTGTCCCTCTTCACTTGCTCATATTCTGTTTCCAGTGCCTGGAAAATTAATAAATGGGTTGTCTCATTTAAGGTAACTAAGAAAACTTGACCCCCTCCAACGCCCTTGCTTTTAGAGCTTAGTAATATGCAAAGGATAAAGGACTGAGAGAGTAATGAATTTTTAACTGGAAGATTTTTTTCCCCCCAAAATAATGCTGACTTGTTGAAAATGTATTTTTCACCTCAAAAAGATGTATTTTTATAAAGCTTTTTAACACTTTTAAATGTTTTCAATGTTTAAAATTAAATTGCTTTCCAGATATCCAGTCTGAACTATGTTCTTCATATTCAAAGGTAAAATAATTATAAAACAGAATTATAATAAGACCAGAGAGAAAATGACATTTTTAAAACTAATCTAAGCAGTTTCAGGATGGACCTTGTCTGAATTTTCTTTTACTTTTCAGTTTGCATTTCTTTTGTCCTGAGTTAAAACAAAGAAATATTCTCCATGTGCAAAAACATTTCCTTGCCCAGCTCTAATTGCTCAATTGAATTATTTGTAGACAGATCACAACTCCCTTCAATAAATCAGTTCCATGAATGCTTTTTTTTTATCCACAATCCTTGACCCATAGCTCATTCATAGACCCAATGCTTGTGCTGATTTAATTAGCCATTTAACTCACGTGGCCTGTGAATGTTTCCTGTTTGCATGGACCCTCACTTAAGCTCAGGATTTGCATACAGCTTCTAATTCTCACTTAAAATTCACCCCTTCCAAACCCATTTCTGCCTCTGATCTCCCATGCTGGGATCCATGTGGGAAGCCGATGCACTAGGAGCATGAGCCCAGCTGGAATGAATTTGTTTAAAAAGCTGAGAGGACTTTCACTGAGATTTTTTGGCATTGCTCATTCAGTTCTAATTGCTTTATAAATTTAATGGAGTTAATGCTGACCACTGGGTGCTGGGCTGGTTGTGGATAAGGGATGTGAAGACAGACCAGGGTCCCAGAACGTCATTTCTTAGCACAGGGATCATGCTAAGGAGGAGAATGAAGAGTAGGAAGGCGACCTCGTGCAAGTGAGACTTCAGACTCCTGTGTAGTAAACTGGGCAGCCCAGGTGATGTTCCTAGAAATTGTTGTATCCCCACAGAGTCTGTGGGGTTTTGTAGGTGCTGTGGTGGTCCCACAGAGCCTTTCCACTCCTACAAGCCACAAAAGTGGTAAGAAACTGCTTTTTTTTTTTTTCCCCCCCCTACTCTTGTTCACATGAGCTGGTTACTTAGAGACCACCAGAAAATTAGGGTTGCTAAGATATCTCAGTTGTGCATCAAAACCTGTTGGGTTTTATTTGGGTTTATTTTGTTTTGTTTTTCACTTAAACCCATGTGTGTTGTTGCTGTATTAACAGTGGAAAGTTAAAGTTTTAATTCTGTATGAGACTAACTCTGTCACTCTCTGAAGTTAATAAATAAGTTCAGATTTAGGGTAACCTGTAGCTTTCCTATTCCTTTGTCAGTAGAAGAAATATGTAAGTATATTAAATCTTTCTCTTTCTGATTACTACAGGGATTCTTATTGCAAGGTAAATCTGCATTTTACAAGCAGCAGTACTATCTAGATAGATTTTTCTGATATGCATCAGAGGCTATATGTGATAACATTCCCCTCACTGAAGGTAACAATGGGTATAGGAAAGAACTTGATCTGCTTCTGTGCACATCCCAGAACATTAATTTCTTCGGTCAAATTGAGATCCTGAAGAACAAAATACTAAAATTGCCTAAAAGTAGACTTAACACCTTATCAGCCATATTCCCTTTTGTGCCTCCTTACCTGCTCACCCACCGATGTTCTGTAATCTGCTTTTGTACGTGGATGAGACTACAATGGGCAGAAGAGCGGAGACTGGGGTAATTCACAGAAAGAAAGATACATTTGCAAATTGTCTTGGAAAGTTGCCTACAGAGTCAAACAATATATTCATAGTCATACAAAGTACAATGTTTAACTCTTACAGAAAATCTTCAGGTACTGGCTGGGTCCAGAGCCTCAGCTGGTGCAAAGGAGGGTTACTCTGCTTTCGTGCTGCCTGTGGCCATGCACGGGGTCTGCCTTCAGATTGTCCCATGCTCTGGTCTTGATTACTGTAAATAAAGCCCCAGCAGCTGATTTACAAAATTCACTTTGGAGAGCTCTGGCTTTATTTCTAGCTATTAACCAACAGGGCTGTTATTTGAGAAACTGTGTTATAGATCTGCTCAGAGTGGGTCGTGGCGAGCTGTGCAGTCGATGGCCACACCAGGGCAGTCACAGAGAGTGAACAGCCCAGCTATAACTCTGTGTGTCACGGAGAGCAATAAAACCCTAGCAAGAAGGAATCGCAGCCACCTAATGAGAATCAGATGCAGCGTAATGTAGGCCACGGGCATGCTCTTATCCAGATGCGCAGGGAATTACGTACATAAACAGAGTATAATTTGGTTTTACATCTTATTTTTCATCCTCTACTTCAGAGGGAAACGAGTTAGTTACTGGCAGTGGTGCATAGGAAAGCTGCTGTTATGTACTAGGTGATTGCTCACACACAGCTTGGTGTGATGGAGCTTCCCTTGGGGACGAGGCACTTATCTCCACTCAAGGTGGGCTGGAGCTAACATCAAGTCCCCCGAGCAAAGCGCCCAGCTCTGGCTGGGAAGGAGAAAGGGGTCCCCACATCTGAGCCGGATCTGGGGCAGGAGGGGTGACCTGGGGTCCCTCGCTGCTGGGGCGGGCAGTGGCGGTGCGTGGCCGTGGGTGCCACAGCCTGGGCTGTCCCGTGACGCAGCAGGTCCTGCTGCTGGAGCTGTGTCACGGCCCAGGTGGCAGAGGTGAAGGCTGGCTTTGCAAGGTGACGCTTCTCTCTTCCTTGGGTGTTGGAGAAAAAGGCTCAGCTCCTCTGAAGTTGTGATTTGGACTCTGAGTTAGGGCTGGAGAAGGAGGATTTACCTACCGTGCTTCCTGCTCCTAGGGTGCTGGTTTTCAAGCTTGAGGGTCAGAAGACTGTAGGGGGTTGCTGGGAAATTTGCTTTACACGTGAAGGAGTAAGCTGCTTCCAGTGTTGCCTGCCTTACACTACTTGCAATTGCGTGTATGACTGCATTTGTTATGATAAATGTAGAAAACCCTGGACTTAATGTATTCACATTTCAACCGCCGAGGGGAATGAGGCTGTCAGTCAGCCATGCAGGACTGGAAAGTAGATGATCTGGGTGTTAAGCCTTGCTTGGCCTTGGTGAGGTGTATAAATCTGGGCAAATAGCCCCATTCCTTCTCCTTAAAATTGGAAATAACTCACATAAAATCTTTCCTTTTTAAAACGAAACATGCCTTGAGCTGCCCCGCTGAGTGAAAGGTGCTATAAATGAGACTTACATTGATGTAATGGACCTATGTCTTCTTTTCTGAGGCTATTTGGAGGTTGGCTGACCTGTTTTCAGGACTGAGATCCCCAGTGTTTGAGCGGGGACTGGTCAGACCCCTGCACTGCAAAAGCAAAGCTGCTTCACTTGGGGGCCCAGCAGCGAGGGGACTTGTTTTTCCCATGGATCCAAACCTGCTCAACAACCTCATTCCTCCCCACCACGTATCTGGCTTCATATGTGCTGTGGAGTGGAGGAGAGTTGCCTTGAGCCAACCAAGAGCTGTGTATCTCCTCATTACCATCAGCCTCAGCTTGCCAGGAAGGCTTTCTACTGTGTGATGCCAGTATCTGCGATGATGCAGGGCAGTCTGTATCGCTTGGCTGCTTGAAGAAAAGAATAATACATTTAGGGTGGATCTGCAGTGGTGTAAATGTTGCTGGTTCTCACTGGGGAATTGGTGTCCTCAAATATTTGGCCCTCTGTTTCTCTGTACCACCCACAAGGTTTGCCCATGTATTTAGAAATCCTTTCCCTTGAATATAATTGAGCAAGGGTGCAGCTTTCCAGCATGCCATGGTCTGTGCTCCAGGGACACTGCAGGGTACCCGGCTGCCCACAACCCTGTTACCCAAACAGGTCTGGGGAAGATCAGCATCCAACCTGCAACACTGCAAGAGCTGTATAGTCAAGACAGATCTGCGTTAATTACCTACTTACCTGAGAAAACCCTAAGGTTCAGGATTAAGGTCAAGGAAATTATACTCAGGGGATATTTTAATGAGCAGAAAAACCTATGCTTTGTCTCACAAGTCACTTTTTTACATTAAAACTTCCTGGGCTTATAATTAGAAATGTAATGTGTTGTGAACTGTAGCTCAGAATCTATGGGAAAAATGGTTTATTTCCCACCCCTCCACTTTCTTAATCAATGTTCTCAGGTTTGTTTTCCAGTGGTTAATAACACAGCACTTATGCCCATCCTGACTCAGAGGGGAAGTTTAGATCTGCAGGGTACTTTTCTTTTTTTTTTTTTCTTTTTTTTTTTTGTTCAGGCAATTAGTGAACCAGAACTAATGCAAGTGTTTGGCTGTTGGGGAGTGGAGGAGAGGGCAAAGGGAAGGCAGGCGGTGCAGGGCCATGGTTCCCCCAGGGACTGTCACTCTCCCGGCTCATGGAGCCAGTCTGATGGGCAGGGTGGTGCAGGGGGAGCTGCCCAGGCCATGGCACCATGCAAACGCTTCATAAATTACATGATTTAGAGGCAATTAGGTAATTCTACTTCTGTGCTGTACTCCTGAGTTCATCTCACCCTCCAAGCTCTCGGGCTGAGGCAGGTGTTGCATTGCTCTCTGCAAAGCTGTGGTTTTTGAAAGGCTCTCTTTCACTATATGTTTTTCTCCCTCTTTACACCAAGTCCAGTGGCAGCAGAGCTGTTGGCCATCTTTTGCTCCTCCTAAGGGCACCCACTTACTCCGCTATTCCTAATATCAATAGCTGTAGCCCAAGCCACACAGGCATGGTGGTTTAATGCACAGCACTCCTCATTTCAGGAGTAAATGCAAGTGTGATGGTGGGGCTTGGTGTATGTGAAGGGGCATCTTCCCTTACAGCCCTGCTGCAGGACAACACCATTGAAGGAAGCTGCACAGGAGGAAAGAGGGCAGAAATAGCAACTGAGAGGCTGTGTATAGCTTCAGACTGACTCCTCATTAATCTCGGAGCGAAGTCACTTAAAAATAACAGTGACCTTCATTCCTCATCCATTTCTGTGGGGCTGTTTAATTGCTGCTGTTCCACGGAAAACGACCACAGCGTGCAGGGGATGAGTGGTTCTCCAGAGAGTCAGGCTCAAAGGGACAAAGGCTGATGGGGCTTAGACATGGAACTTTGGAGGGCAGATGATTACATTTTTGGGGGGAAAAGGTGCTTATCTGAGTTGGGTGGCTTGAAAATGCAGGAGGGCACCTCCTCAGGGCTGGTTGTACATGCTGTGTTGCTTGAGGAAAGCGGGTGTAAGGCAGTGGTGCCCAGCAAAGAGGCAGCAGCACAATGAGCCTGATGGATGCTCAGCTGGCGGAGGAAGCTTGCAACCACAAAAGCTGGTTTCTCAAATCTGGAAGCTGGGGTTTTAAGCCCAGAAGCAGACTTGTCAGTGGAAACATTTGGGGGACAGCTGGTATCAGCTATTGCTGCTCCTCCTTGTCCATGGGGATAGATTGCATTGCTGTAAATTACTGTGTTGGCAGCAGTCCCTGTTCACACCCCATGCTTTGGTAAAATTGTAGGCTGGGAATGGAAGATGTGGAGCATCAATCCTGGCTTTATGCCACCTGGGAGTTGCCTGTGTAAAGGCAATCCTTGGGTACCATTTGGGTGAACTTTCTAGGAGCTTTTTACTGCCTGAGAAGAAGCTGGTTGTGAGGGACAAGTGAATTTGAATCTAGGCCACATGATCTGCATATAGCAGAAATCCAGATACACCCAGAAGGAAAGAAGGGAAATTAGGACAGCAGAAGTTGATGAGCTGAGAACTTACTTAACATGTTGAAAAATTTGACCTGAACTCAGGCTCTTTCTATTTTCCTTTGTCACTATTGGTTCCGTTTGGTTTTTGATTTTTAATGTTACTGCTCAGGATAAATTTTGCTCCCAAATTAGGAATAAATTATATCAGCTAAATGTCAGGCTAATGTGTTAATTCTGTTGCAATGCAGTGGAAAAATCATATAACAGAATTCCCCCCACTCCATGTACCTTCCTCTGATTCACTCTGTGGCTCGGCTAATAGTTTTGCAGCCCTGTAGATTTCAAGTAACTGAATAACAACCCAAAAGTTTTCTCTTTATTGCATCCATCTGCTGCACTAGGATGGGGAGCAGCTCCTTGTGATAGACTTATAATAACACATCTGCTGCTGTATGTTACAGTACAGGGTTCTGGCCCCTTCCCTTGTTTTCTATGACAAACAAGCAACAGAATGACAAATAAAGCCGTGGTTGCTTTTGTCAGCTCCAGCTCCTTGTGCTGCAGGCTAGAAGAAATACCCACACAATCATGACACCATCCCATATTTATTTAAAAATATTAAACTATTTATAATGGAGAGGTCATCAGCATGCTGCATTCGTTAAGCAAGGGCTCCAGGGAAGAGACAGCAGTGAGCAAAAAACACAAACAGGCTTTACACAAAAGAAGGAGCAAAGAAACATCCTTCTGAAATGTCAGTGCTGTGCAGCAATTAAAACCAGGAAGACTTAAAATATGGGGAATTTCAATAAGCTGAGTGCAACATCCAGCCCTGGCTTCCAGGGAACCAATGGTGGGATTTCCATGGATGCAAGAGTAGAAGATCAGGTGTGTGCTGCACAGTAAAATGTAAATGGATTTTCTTTATGAAAGGGAGGATGAAATTGCTGCTTGTGTGGAGAACAGACAGCAGTGAAGGCAAGGCACATGGCAGGTCGGGGAGGGAGGCAGGCAGGGTTGGGTTTATGCAAGGGCTGCGTGCTGCAGGATGCTGAGCACCTCTCTCGACTGTGGGGTGGCTGCCATGCTGCACACAGGTGAGTTTGAGGTTTCTGCCAGGAGCAGGCTGGAAAATATCACCTGGGGGGGAAAGGCTGCTTTGCATGATGGGGTGTGAGTCCAGCATCAGGTCAGTTTGCTCAAATGGACATTCAACCTTGCAAAGTGCCCCTGGGCATCACAGGACAAGTGGGTGTTGGAGTCAAATGATAAAAGAGGAGAGTGGGGGATGTGTTCTCTCTTGGAAAGTGTTTCTGAGCAAACAAGAATTTGTCCAGTAACTACATTTGAAGTAACTTAACGTTACTGCAGGGATTTTATAACTTAGTCCCCTTCACTCCATCTTCTGTTGAAATCTGTTCAGAAGAGCTGCTACACCTTGTGCAAGTGCCACTTGGTCTCTGCTGAGTTTGCATGCAGGCTGAAGCTAACCGTGGTATTGAAGCTCACATTAGGATAATGAATTGGAAGAGGTCAGAAGAGATGAAGAGATTAATATTTCATCTTTGGCTTGCCATGCCCTTTCAGAAATTAATTTGCATTGGGCAGTTGCATGGTACTTTTCCTTTTATATTTCCTTTTCTCATCCTTTTTTAAAATAGACGTGGATCACATCCAAAACCCAAAGTGCTCAGATGGGCTTTGGAGCTGTCCTTGGCTCTTTATACTTTCCATTTCTCAGGCTGCCTTCTGAAAATGTGTTTTTAGAGGTTTCTCACTCCACGTTTTCCCTTACCTGCCCACAGGATTTTCATGTTTTTAGTGACAACAGAGTTACAGCCCATGTAAAGTAGCCAGAACAAAACCCAGACCTGTATTTCCCTTCCTTCTCCATACCAGGGTCTTCCTCCTCCCTGTTTTCTGTCTTTGCTCTTTTTCCCCTTTTGCCCAGAAACTCTACTAAAAATGTCCCAGCTTTTGGGAGTCCCTTGCAGGCACGGAAGGAAATAATTCCTAATTTCCATCCTACTGCTGGGCTCAGGGCATTTTTTTTTTTTTAATGTAGAACTATACAGGAATTCCTATAAGGACTTTCACATCCATATTTCCTTGTAGTGCTGCTGCTGAGTCATCGAGGAACTGAAACTTATTTGGCTGGAGAGCAATATGTTTTTAGAAGTTATTGACATGCTGAAATTGGCCCTTGTCCAAAGCAGGTCTTCTACTTTGCTAGTACGCTTTGAGTCTAATCCTGTTGTATTGTGGAGGATGAAGACGACTCATCTCCAGAGGGTAAGGCTGGATGTAGGGCCTAGTGACACACACAAGAGATGGAAATGGGGAACTTGTATGCCAGGAGCAGCATTATACCCAACACACTAGAACTGCAAAGGCAACTCTGTTGGTTCAGATGTTGTCTCCAAAGAGCAGGCACAAGTCATTCACTTCAGGTTATGCTCTGATGGGCTCCTTTCTCTAGTTTTGGTCTTCTGCTGGGCCATGGACTGTCTCACTGTACAACACAATTCTGTTTCCATGGACCTGGATCTTCAACTAAAAGCTCATCTGATGCAAGTCAGAAGTGTTAAGGCTTAATTCTACAGCAATAAAAAAGAAATTACCCTAGCAGTGAAATGGTGTTGAGGGAAGTAAAGAGATTACATCCATCCGTATGTGGTGTTGTATTGATGGATTTCTTGCACAGGGTTTTGCTGAGTGCTCTTAGGATTGTGGAAAGCCTCCATGACCTCATGGTGAGGACTGGAAGTTGAGCTGTTCCTGCTGTGTGATGGGAGCGATATCCTGAATTATGCCTGCTGTGGTGGCTGCCCATGACGGGTCTGGCAAGCTGCTGTCGGCAGAACCATGCAGTGGATGCCTTGACCTCCACTGGGCAGAGCAGGAAGGTGGAGCTGCTTCCTCTTTGAGCCTGTCTGCCAGAGACATGATTCAGATATTATAGCTAATTAACTGTGCTGATCCTTCTGCCAGAAAGGGATAATATTCAATGAGTCGCTTGTCTTTCAGTTGCTGCTGTCCAAGACCCTGCATGCACCTTATAAAACCAGTTCTGTGACTTGGCCGACTGGTTGCCCAGAGGTCTGGGCTCTCCCACGCCCTCCCCTTCTTATTTTACCTGCTGCTCTGATTAACCCTCTGTGCCCTGCAGGCAGTCCCTTACCTGGGGAAGAGCTGATGGCTATTTGCCTAGTGACCTGGAGTCAAGACAGGATTTGTTGTGGTTCCCTCATATCTTTCTGCTTCTGATTAATGCCTTGCTCCACAGAGGTGGGGGGGTTGCTCTGTGAAAGGCTAACGAGCCTGGTGGAAATTAATGCCATCAGCCTATGGTAGCAGGAGGAGCTTGACTCAAAGCCAACTGAAACTCACTGCGGGCACTGGCTTGAAACACCATCAGCCCACAGCCCCGTTGTGCTGAGTGCTGTGTACTTTTATGGACAGCCCAGAGCTCGCAGCTGGAAGGCACGATGAGATAAGAAGCCCATGTGGCAGATGAAAACCGATCAGCCTGTCGTGCCGCTGAATGCGAAACGAGGAAGGAAGCTTGTAAATACCGCACCAAGGAGGCCGGCGTGTGCCATGAGGATGGGCTGGCGGTTGTACAAGCCCTAGCACTGCCACTCGTTTCTTGGTCTGCTCATCTGCCTTCCAACTGGAGTTTATTTGTTAACACTTCTTCCCAAAGCTGGCTCCCAGCAGAGCCACTGTTGAGCCGGCTTTCATCTCTGCGCCGCGCTGGAGAGCAGTGCCAGGCTGGAGCAGGGAACGAGCATATAGCTGACAGCTCCAGGATCTGGCCCATCATACTTCTGTGGTGATGCTAGGAAAATATAGAGAAAACAATGCTGAAGGAATAATTTAGCCCGCATATGCTATACAAGAGCTGTTCCCATGATGTTTGCTCAGTTCCCGGCTAATTTAGCACACAGGACGGGCTGGCAGATTATGCAGCAAGACGTGCTAATTTGGGCCTGTGGTTCATGTGAAAGAATGATGAGACGGTCTGGGAGACAATGCGAGCTAATATTAGGACACCAGGCAGGGAGTCAGGAATCCTAATCCCAACTGCCACTGACCTGCTCCCAGGCCCTAAATCCCTCTTTGGAGCTGCTTGGAGAAGAGAAGCATCTCCCTTTATGTTTGGCTGAGTTAGCCCTGGGAGCTGTTTATCCCAGCCAAGGCTTCTGCCTGTTATTATATATAAATAGTAATGATGATTGTAATCTTTCCATAGGGGGTATGGCATTGCAGGGGTAGTGCCTTGTATCCAAGACGCTGCTTTTGTTGGACCAAGCCCACACGTGCAGTAGATGCTGCTTTAGCATAAAGATGCTCTTGCGGGACCAGCAAGCAGTAAGTTGATCAGGGATGTTTCTGTGAAGATACAGCATCAGACACAGCCATGAATTCTTCTGCTTCAGTGCTTCAAAAAACAAGACAGGGTTTGTATATCTTCCAAATCACTGAGTGATATCTTGTGGTGTGTTAACTGGCTCTGCTTCTGAGAACATTTATGTGTGTGCTCAGCCTTACACATGTGGCTTGTCTGATGCCTGTAAATTACTCTCATGAGCAAAGTAAAGCCAGTCCCCAGATGGCTGCAGGATAAGGGCCATGCTGTGTGTTGCTGCCTTGTCTGTTGTGGCTTTTGCCAGAATTATAATTATGACCCAGAGAGGGACCTCCCAGCTACTACTCACTGTTGAAGGGAGAGCATATTGATACTGCTTCGGAGGAACTCCTTCACAAACTCTCAGCTTGTCCCATCACTGTGCGTTATTGCCACTTTTATTTATTTATTTTAATTTTCTTGAGGATATTCAAGCTAACTTTTTATAAGGGTGAAATCAATTCTCTGTTATAGAAATCTTTCGGATTATATATATATATATCATATAATTCAGAGTCTCTATGGGGGAAAAGGTACTTCTGCTGTTTATTCTCTATACAGAAGTGCTATTATTATTCTGTGCTTCGATTCTTCACTTTTGAGAAAAAAAACCTGCATAGTGGAGCTGCTGGACAAGACATTACACTGATTCAATCCCATGTGCCATTTAGTTTTGGGAAGCTGAGCCTTTGTGGCTAGTTTTATTTTCAAACCAATTCATGAGATTGACACCTTTAATTAGCTCCACGCAAGCTGTTTGAACCAGGCTGTGTTATGGAGAGGTGAGTTATTCTGAGTTTTTTCTTCCTGCTTTTTTCCTGTATTTAAGCCAGCAGACTTGAATACACATCCATCACCAGGGACTATCAGCTTACTCAACTCGCAGCATCTTTGAATGGTTCAGACTTTGCCTCTTCTTTATGTAGCCATAAAGACTTACAGCAGAAGTCTTTCCTGATTTAGCTGTCTCCTGGTAGTTTTCAGGATTTTTAGGAGGGATGAATAGGAAGTTTTATGCATTGAATAGACACACAGAAAATAGGAGATACAGAGCATGAGATGGAGAGGTGGTACTGTGCAGGAAGGAGGGGAAGGACAGGGAATGGCATTGCCATTAGCCTCAGCAGAGCTGGTGGTAGAGTTTGAGGATGAGACGTGGGTCTGTATATCTGCAGAGGGAAGGAGGAAGATAATAAAGGAGGTGAAAATGAGACTCTTGGGATCTGAAGTGAGTTTGGGTGAGTGTTGGAGCCTTGGGAAGTTGTGTTGAGCTCTCACAACACAAATCAGAGGTGAGCCCTTTTCCTTTTTGAGCAGCAGATGCAGAAAGGGTGAGGTTTATCAGCTGAGACAGATGAATTGGGATAGCTTATCTTAGCAAGGCAGAGCTATTGTCTGCTGAAAAGTCTCTGGTAACTCATGTGGAGTCATTAAAATAGCAAAAGAAAAATTCCTAGGGAAGAATGCGACTTAATATCTACCAGACTAGGGGCAGGAACTTGCTCCTTCTGTGACTAGATCACAGTCAAGAAAGACTAGAAAAGTCAAGATTTTTTTTTTTTTTTTTTCCTTTTTCCCTTCTCCTTTTTGGAAATAGTAGTTGGAAATGCTCCGATGTATACCAGATCTCTGCTCCCATAAAATCTGCCTGAAATGGATAAAAGTTGAAACATGTGGCAGGCTCGGCTTCCCTTGCAAATTCAATCTGATCCTTGCTCTAACCAACAGGCTGTGCCCTCTCTCCTCCGCTTCCAACTTCTCCGGAGCTTTCCAAGGCTGGGAGCAGCCTGACTCCCTCCTTGCCAAAAAGCCGCACCCACAGCAATCATATCCTGGAACAGCAACGGCTTCTGCAGGGAAGATATGCCTGAAAGAGACTAATAAACTCAGGAGCACCAATGCTAATGAAAGTTAATGAGATTTACAATTTCTAATTGTGTAGGATTTTTTTTTTTGTAGAATCTCACTTTTTATAATGACTGTTGGTTTCATGCCGTCTGTAAGACACCCGAGGCCGGCATCTCCAGGAGGGCATACCTGCTGCCAGGTGATCACTCTGTGTGCCCCTGTGCTTCCACTCAATAAGCTCAACAACATCCCAACATACCCGTCCTGTTGTGTGTTATTTAAGTCACAGGATATGACAGAACATGTTTTATGGAGCCATTAATTTATGCTGTGGGTGACTTTAACCACCCAAGAAGTATATTAATGGCCCTATAAAATACACCCCGGAGTGTCTTAATATGGTTATGAGATTGATCTTCAGCTTTATATTCCACTGTGCGTGGTATTATTGAAATAAATTGTAGGGGAAGGTGACACAGGGGATCCCAGTAAGGGGTGAGTCGTCTTTTTCTTCTTAGGATCCCATGACCACAGATTCAGTCCGGGGAGTGAGCGGTGGGGTGGGATCCAGCCACCCCGCAGCAGGAGGCTGGAGATGTCCCCTGCAAGGTGCTGCCTTTGGGGATGGAGCTGGCTGGCCCAGCTCTGCGAACAGCCTTAGGTAGTAACTGTCTGCGCTGGCTGGCCTGTGGCTCACACCAGAACCGCCTGTGTCCTGACACTTGGGAGGTTTTCTACAACAACACTGTGCAAATGGTAACTGGAGTTGGGTCATCGGTTGAAACGTTTACCAAAGCCAGGACTCAAAGCAGCGTCAGCCAGGCCGCTCCTTGCTGAAACCCTGGATGCCACAGAGAAAATTCTTCTCCAATAAAAGTTAGGTCGGATTACTATGAAAAACAATTCTTGTTTGGGAAATACATCAGTACATGGCTTTCCTACTGACAGATGCTGGTAGCACGAGTGTACCAACAGGAAACCTCAGTGCCTCAAAGGCTGGTTGTTTAAAGTCTTTTTTTCTCCCAGGACCCACGTGCTCAGGCTTTCAAAGCCTTGAAGCATATGATGTCAAAGTATTAGGGGTTTGGGATTTAGCTGGAAATCAAGAATAAATTCTGCTCTATTAAATAATCTGTATTTTTGTTTGTAGCCTTAATAGTTGTCATCTTTTTTTTTACGCTCTCTGGTGGGAGTGTATGGATCTGAACTCTCATAAGCCCACAACATTCTTAGTGACTAGACATGGTTTTTCATCCCAAAACAAGAAAAACTGTGGTTTTCACTAGCTGTAGTATGAAATCTGAGAGAACAATTTGATGCTTGGGGGAGATTTGACCCATTTTAAAATCCAGGACACAGCATGAAATTTCAGAGATGCTTATGAGACCAAGACCACAGGTCGATATCCTATTTGAAAGACCCGTTTTAGCTGTTGTTGTGTGTTTGCAGCAGAGCCCCAAGCATGCAGAGCACCTTCTGAAGGAGGAAGAAAGAGCCAGACCACTCATCCCGACAGATTAGAGGCTGCTGACAGATGGGCCACCGAACCGCAGCCACTGCAGACAAAAGAGCAAGAAAATTGGGCTCTGCTTAAAGCTCTGAGCCAGCCTGAATCAGGTTTTATAGCGCTGTCGTGGGCTGCGAGCTGATGAAGTGTGCCATCCCGCGTGAGCTGAGGCTGGACCAGCGGCTGCAGGTGAGGTGGGATGGCTACAGCCAGCCTTGCTCGAACGAGGGATGTGCCCGAGCTTCTCCAGGCCCCTTGCTAACATTCAGCTGGTCCCCAAGTACTCTGTGAAGCTTCATTAATTAATGTTTCTAAAGCACTCAGAGACCCTTGCGAAAAGGAGGGTATTGTTATTAGAACTGCAGTTGTTAGAGATGGTCTGTTAGTCATTAAATCAGTTCCCTGCAAAGGCAGCACCACTGTCCCCTGGGAGAGAGGCTGTGCTGCAGAGCTGTAATGCCAAGATGGGTTTTTGGAAGGTGTAATCACCCAAATATCTTTCATGCTGGTGTCAGGCACTCTTCTGGACAGGAGCAGACCTGCCACGATTCATGGGCTCAGCGCTTTTAATGGCTGACCAAAGGCTTTCTTGAGCAGAGGTGGCTGGAGCAGCTGTGTTCTGAAATCATCTTGCAGCGGTAAGGTGCTGGGCAGCTACAGGGTTGGGAATGAGAACAGTGAAAAATCCTGGTTATATTTGAGCTGTTACGGGTGATGCCATCTTCCAGGATCTAGGGCTGTCCCGACTAATGGCTTGACCAACAGGTCCTTCCTGGATACAACTAGGAGATAAAATGGTAGGAAGTTGGTCACAGAGTAAAACTGAAGGGAAAGCCTTAAAATCAAGAGAAAGTTCTGGGTGAGGTTTGCTGGTTTTGATAATTACCAGCAAGAACAGTTTTGGGAACACAGTGGTCCAGACATGAGTACAGCACTAGGATTATGACTTGCATTAGTGTTGCAGTGTTTGTAAGCAAACAGAAAATGGCCCTTGGAAATCTGTCGTCTCATAAATCTGACTAGCAAAATTGTTTTCCTAAATAGTGTTTTTCAAAATTTTTTCCATGAGGCTGAGCAGTTCTGTAAGATCTATTCAGGGCAGCCACAGCTCATGTGATGCTCACATGGATTCCAGATGAATTTTAGCTTAGAAGGGCTGTCACATAACACATCCCGTAAAATGATGGTGATGAAAATACGTCACACCCAGCTCTCAGCTGTGAACAAGAGGCTCCTTGCGCCGTGAGCTCACACGTGTGACACAACTATCAGCTGGTGTGCAGATGAGAGATAAACTCTTCCCCGCTTGCCATGCTGCTGATCCTCAGGGTTTGTGGGCGTCCTGAGCATTTATTCCCTGGGGGATTTAGCCTGATCACTGATCCAGCCTTTGCTGGTGAAGGCACAATAAAAAGCGTGCTGTCATCCTAAAAGTGACAAATCGGGTAGCCAGCAAAAGCAGATGTAAGGCAGTTAGTGCTGCTCAAACATAGGGGATCAGCACAGCTTTAAGCGTGAAAACTGAGTATTAAAGTTTGAAATGGAAAGAAACCTCTTGGAGAGATGGAAGAAAACAAGGGCTAGGCACAGCAAGTAATTTGAATTTCATGAGTCCACTTCTGCATTTGCCCTTCATACCCGGGAAGGCAGGCTCTGCCCTGCTCCTTGGAAGGGGCTCAGGTACTTGTTCCAACTTTCTGAGCACTGGCAATCCCTTCTGCTTCCCATGGAGCCCTGGACAGAGGTGCCGGAGGCACAGGGGATGGAGCTGACTCACTGCTGTGCTATGTGACATTGGACAAAGCGTTCCCTCGCCTGGAGGTGGCTGAGCCACTCGGGCCAGAGACCGCAGCTTCTCCTGCTGCCGAGCAGCGCCTGCAGCGCCGGGGATTTTATGAAATAGCTGTACGAGGGATCTGGGCTGGGGGAAAGGAGCGATGGGGACCCAGGGTGTGGGGGAAGAACGGGCTTCCCTACCTCATCTAGGCCAGGTGTAAGGGCAGGAAAGGTCTCGCTATTGCCCTTCTTTTGAGGTCTGTGAGCCAAGCTTGGCTGATGGGCTCAGCCAGCACCAGAGGAGAGGAGGCTGAGCTCCATCCCCAGCTACCACACACGGGCTCCCCGTGCCTGCCAGCGCTGCAGAGCATTTCGGTACACGCGTGGCTTGAAGGATGTGAGAGGAGAGAGCAACGTGGACAGCAGCAAAAGTCCGTGGGGCCACCCCGGCAGAGCACACTGTAGGGCAGCACAGGGAGCGAGCCCAGGCTCTGTTTCCCTGTATCACTTCACAGTCCAGATTAGCAGCAAAATAGGACACACACACATCTGACGAGTGAATTCCTTGCTGGAAGGGGTTCGGTCATGCATAAGACTGCTCAAAATGAGGCCTGGCTTTCAGGTTTGGAAGCACAGAGCATGACCTGGAAGGGACAGCTGGTACATGCACGCTTACTTATTTTCCCCTTTTGAGTTTTGCACCAGTTCTGGGTAACTTTGAAGAGTTGCGAAGGGCAAACAAATGGACGCGTGCGCCTTTGCCCATCAGACAGACCTCGCTATAGACCTGGCTTCTAAACACGGGAGGAAAACAGTGCGTGAAGATTACAAACATCACAAATTCAAGCACCGAGCGGAAAAGTGGAGAACTTCAACTCAGCCTCGCACAAGTGCTTTGATACCATTTTAATGACTGGGTTGTGTGAGTTTTTTTCCTCGGGGCTCCTACATCACGGTGTTCTCTCTGGTAACAGCCCCCCCCCCCCCCCGGAAAACACAGGTGAGCAGCGATTCCGGAGGGCAGCAACTTGGAAAAAGCTAGAAATCCTCCCCGGGGAAGGAAAGGATTAAATTACCGTCCCGCTTCCCCCGAAACACGAGCACGGGCAGGATGCGGAGCTGTGCGCGGGGAGCGGGGACCCGCCTGCCTCCCGCCCGGGCTCGCACTTTTCCCTTCGCGAAAGTTTTCCGTGGGAGCGGGGGGGGGGGGGGGGTGCGAATCGGACCGGGGGAGGGACGGCGGCCGGGGGAGGGATCGCGGTCGGCCCCGGGGCTCGTCCGTGGGGGGCCGTGGGGGGCCGGGCCGGGGCGGGCCGGGGCGGGGTGTGCGAAGGCGCCTGCGCCGGGTGCGCGGAGCGCGGCGGAGCGGGACGGAGCGAAGTGTAACAAAACAAACGGGGCTTTGTATCGCCTTAAAGGCGCCGCCTCCGCGCAGCGCCCGCGGAGAGGGGCAGCGGAACAGAACAGCAGCGCGCTTGGGCGAGGAACGAGCCGGATTTGCTTTTTCAGTCAGCTTTTTTTTTTTTTTTTTAATTCCCCCCCCCCCCCCCCGCCCCATTATTTTTTATTTTTTTTTTTTTTTAAGTAACACGGGAGAGGGAGGGCGGGAGGCGGGCGCGCGTCCTCCGCGGGCGCGGAGCCATGCGGGCCGCGCACGGCGCCGGCGGTGATGGCTTAAAGGGCCGGCGCCGGCGCGGTCTATGAAGCAGCGGGTCGGCGCTCCCTGCGCACCTGCTTACCGCGCTTCCGCGGGCGCGGAGGGCCACGCAGCACCATGTCGCGCGTAGTCCAGAAGAAGAACCACTGGTCCAGCCGGGTGCGGCAGTGCTCGCTCACCCGGGGGCCCGGCGGGCAGCTGGGCTTCGTCCTGCTCGGCGGCGCGGAGCACGGCGAATTCCCTTACGCGGGCGCGGTGGTGGGGGACGGCGAGGCGGCGCTGAGCGAGGGGGAGCTGCTGCTGGAGGTGCAGGGGGTCCGCGTCTCGGGGCTGCCGCGCTACGACGTGCTGGAAGTGATCCGGAGCTGCAAGGACCCCATCGCGGTGAAAACCGTCCGACAAGGTGCGAGCGGGGCCGCGGAGGGACGGGGGGGGGGGGGGGGCACCCACTCCGCGGTGCCCACGGAGGGAGGCGGAGGGCCCCTGCTGTGGTGCTGGGTGGCCAAGGGCGAGTACGGAAGGGGGAGGCGAGCATTAGCCCTTCAGGGCAGCACAGGACCCTAAAGGAGTCACGCACTGCGCCCGTACGTTTGTACACGCTCGTGTGCGCACTTTTCCCGCGTGGGCTTATGCACAGGCACCTTAACGCCCTGCCTCGGTCCGGAGTCTCCGGGCAGGTTTTCTGGCCTGTCTTAAGCGCAGCGGACGATTGCGTGAGACTTTCCCTAAAGGCACCGCGGAACCTCCAGCGCTCCCTGCGCGGGGGGGAACACTCACGGGTGTCGTGGGGAAGCCCTGTGTCCGGAGCTGACCACTGGAGCGGCCAGGGCAGACCCGCGACTGGGGGAATGTGGCAGAGATGCCCTCCTCCAGCAGCTGAGCATCCTTTCCAGCAGCCGTGCTACTGGGTGATGACTGGAGTCTTGTTCCAAAAGTGAAGCATGTGACGATCGCTGGCTGCCTGCCTTGCAAAGGGAAAAGCTGTGACCCTCCTGCGAGGGCAATTCCCTTCTTTTTCTGAAAGTCAGCTCAGGTTTGCTCTTTTTTTTTTTTTTTTTTTTTTTTTTTTTTTTTCCTGCCCCTTGGTTTGCCCTAGGTGAGGGCACATCCGTGCTGCCAGCCCTGCAGTGCGCAGGTGGAGGCATGCATAGGTAGCTCTCTTGTTTGGCTGGGGAAGAGGATGGGAAGAGTTCTGCCATGAGAGATTGGGGAAAAAAAAAAAAAAAAAAAAAAAAAAAGCTGCTTCATATCCGGGTACACGCAACAGTCGCTCAACAGGTTAGCGTAACAGGCCTGGCTAATGGGCTTGTAATTTCCAGGGCAGGACTTGAATTTAGTTCCAGGAAACTGTTACTGTCACCGCAGCTGCTTCGAGGACGGTTGGATGGGCAGGATGAGCAGGGCTGCAGCCAGGCACCTGGAGGGGTGCGGGATGGAGGAGCACCCCCAGTCAGCTACAGGCAGAGGAAGGAAGGAAATTTTTCTTCAAATTCCCTAAGAGATTCCTTAGGGGAAAGTTTCTTTGTCATCCAGACATGTATGCATCCCAAAGTTGGGGGCTTTGCTGGTGGTGAGAGAGGTGTGGTGTTTTGTTTCTGGTTTTGTTTTGTGTGTTTTTTTTTTTTTTTTCCCCTCTGTACTTTGTTCAATCCAGCTAGTCACCGTGGACAAAATTTCTGGCTACCTGGCAGAACTGTCACCTGAAGTCTTGTCCCTAGGCTCACCGATGAGCAGAGCCGAAGGGCTGCAGGCACTCATTTCACAGCCATCCTTCAAACCTCCAGTGCTGGAGCAGACCGCAGTGATGGGGTGTCAGAGAGGAGCTGAGCAATCCCCCTCCACCAACTGCTCCCCTTTCTCGGGCAACGTCAGCTCAAAACTGCCCTGGAGATGATGTACCGAAGCGTGGCTGCTTGTTAGTCATTTCCAAGAGTCAGTAGAAAATATTCCATCAAACAGTGCCGAACTCCCAACAAAACCAGTTTTCTTTAAACAAATGTGTATTTTCCCTGCTGCTTCACTGGGAAGTAGGGAGGGAAACTGAGCCTGCTAGTTTCCCTGCCCAGGCAGGAGGGGGAGAAAAGCATGAAGAAAAGTATGAGGAAATTAGGCAGGGTGTTGTGGGTTGGTTTGTTTTTTTTTTGTTTGAGTTTTTTTTTTTTTTTTTTTGCATAGTGATTGTTTTAGCAGAAGTGTTAAAATACAGCTTCTGATGTTGCAATGTGATCAGTGTTGGTGGAAGAAGGAAGGTGCATAATAAAACCCTTCTCAACCAAGTGATTTGTTATTAAATTTTTGTTGTTTTGGAAACACTAGTTAACCTAAATAGAAACATGTCATGGTGTCATGGGAATATACCAGAAATGACAGAATTTCATGGTAATGTGTCTCAGCTCCAGCATATGGTCAAAAGAAGGGGCAGAAAGCTGAGTTTTAGCATACTGGTTGGGTTTACCTGGATGCTGGGATAAAAAGGTTCAAAACCCTGCCTGGAGTCAGGGAAGGCACTTGAACCTTGGACCATCCTCATCCAGAGGTGAGAACCAAGCCCCTGCTTACTGTGGGATTGTAGTTTCCCTTTTTTTTTCCCCCCATCTTTTTTTTTTTTTTTTTTTTTAAATGCTTTATTAGACAGAAATGTAAAATAGAAATATATATGTATTATATATATATATATTTAAAATAATTTTTGTGGTCTGTCAATGATAGCCTGGCATCTGAGTGCTGTTCTGCGCAGAGCGGGGAACTCCCTCGTGGATCAGGATCATAAGCATAGAAATGGAAAGTGTTTTAATTAAAATTCATGACTGCTATGTTGATTAAAAATCTCATTACGGGGATGGCAACTGTCATTCAACAGGAGGTGTGTGGCACTAGAGCAGACAGCGAAGGAGTGTGAAGATTGTAAACACATTTTTAACTACAATTCTAGTCCTCTTCCCAGTTCTTAGTGCCTAATTGCCTGGTGCTGAAGTGCTAGGGCAACATTAACCTGGTAATGTATATGTTTTATTGCCTTGTCTATTTCGTATGACATTTACAAGGCTGGAAAAACAGGAAATTTACTATAAATAAGTCAGTCATCTGCAACCATGAACTGAAAAAATAACTTTTCTGACCTTGCATTTAGTGGAAGACAAGGGACTGGGATGTGAAACATAGGTGGAATAGGCTCTGCACAGGCTTTACCAGTAAACTAGGGTTTTACAGACTTACAGGTTCGCATGCAATATTTTTTCTTGCTTTTGTGAGTCCTCTCAGTTTTAATAGGTTCCCACAAAGTATAAAACAGGGGGAACCTATATGAACTCTCTTAATTGGAATAACAGTAATTAATATTGCTCATATGGGATTTCTTGGTCCTTACCCCATGAGAAAGAGTGAAGAAAGCTAAAGAACATTAACAAAGCTTTCCCTTTCTTTTTCCGCTATGCACCCTTTCTTGGTTTTATGTTTGCAGAAAAAAATACACCACTATAGTTGCCTGGTTTTGGGGGAGAGAGAGGAAGAATCTGCTGCCATGTATCTTAGTAACTTTCAGAACTGTCAAATGTGTGAAAAAAACTCAGTTAATGTGTAGAACTTTTATGACTGACTGTTTCCATCTTACATCTGTGCCTAAATTCTGATGAAATAATTCCTTTGGAGTTAATAAATGCATTTTTATTATTACTTGGTCCAAGAGTACAGAATTAATAGTTTGAATTATAGGAGCAATGGTCGCATATTCTTGTGTAAAGCTTGCAGTGCGTTAGCACAATGATTTCTCAGCAGTGTTGTGATTATTGTGGCTTCCTTGAATGCACTTTATGTTTTTCAAAATACTCACTTGGATAAATCAAAAGCAAAATTGGGCACTCTGTTTCTTCTTATGTATCTTGATTAACAGAGTCCAGCACAACAGAACAAAAGTTTATGATGCCATTCTTCACAAGGGAAGAATTAAGGCCGTATCTATAAAAAATGGACTGTGTTTTGTTTAAGGCAAGGTATCTGGGTTTTCTTTCTCCCTCACTGAGAGATGGGCACATTCAGAGAGATCAACATGTTGCTTCCCTAAAAAGTCTTAGGATCCCAAACTCTAAAGGACCAATTGCTTTGAAAGCAGGAGGTGTTGAGGTCAATTTATGCAATTAGTAATTTTCATAGTACTTTGCAACTGGGAAGATCCCACAGTAGACAGGAGTTGTGGGGTCTTTTTTTTTTTTTTTTTTTTTTTTTTCCTTAGCCTTACACAGGGCAAACAGGAGCAGGCGTGATCCCAAACAGAAACGGTCACTGTTTACCCAGTGCTATCAGCTGCATTTGTTTCTTTTCAAACATTAACTTGACCCTAAGATAAATTCTGAAATACGGTGCAGTGACTCAATGTTTCAATGTCAGGCTGGCATTTGCAATATGAGGCGATCATGAAATGTTGAAATCAATTACATGTGCTAGTTTGAATAAAACTAGTTCCTTTCAAAAAGTTTGCCTGAGCTGGTATTTAGACCTTTTCCTGAGAGAATTGCTGTCTGGGATTTTTTTTTTCTTGTTTCGTAGAACATGAGGAAAAAAAAAAAAAAAAAAGAGTGAAAAGTTGATGGATTTCTAAACTTTTATGTGTTCAGTAGTTTAGCAAACACTGGGAAGCAGAGTGTCACTTTGCTGGTGGGTGACACTGAACACCCCACGCTAAGTAGGTTACTCAGAGCCTGAAAGCGAGCACCGATGCACGTGTGCCTCCCGAGATGGAGCAGAGCTTGCGTTTGGTTTAATGTGCCGGCAGCTGCCTCTGCTGGGCCAGCGAAGGGAAAAGCTGTTTAGAGAGCGAGGTCTTGTTGTTCCTAGGAGTTTACTTCTGCAGTGTCACGCATGAGATCCATAAAGTGTTTTCCTTCAGTCTTTGCGTAGCTCAGTGCCAGTCACTTACTTGCATGGTGGATTCTGGATGGGTTTTTTTTCCATTTGACCCAAATTCTTTTAGGACCCAAGTGGGTTTGAAGTGTAATGAAAGATTTCCCATCCAAAAACTTGGGAGATGTTAATGCATTTTAGGTTTATAAAGCCTGTTTTCAACAGTGACCCACTGGGATGGGCATTGTCACTACTGAAACGTAAAATAGAAAAAGGCAGAATCTCTTTTTCGCATCACTTCTAATATACTTTGCTACACATCAGTAATCTTCTTTCTTTATAGTACTGCATTTAGTAGTCATGAAATGTGTATGTCTGTATTAAAACACTGCTGTGAGGAAGACCTTATCTTTACTATGCCTGAATTTACAGTGTAGTACTTGTCAGGATTTAGAAGTTGATCCTGCTTGTGGCAAACCAGTTATCCATCCTCTCCAGAGCCATGCACTAGCACCCCAGAGATGGATGTTAGAGCCAAAGTGCCACATCTTTGATGTTACAAAATTTTTCAGGAATTAGTATGATCCTTTTAATGACATGAAGTGCAATTATGTTTTCCCCAATAAGGTTAATCTTTCCACCCATTGAGATGGGACTCTAGTCTCCCTCTTTATGGCCAGTCAGATCACAGAGCAATTAAATCACAATTATAGTCTAATTATGAGCAGTCATTTGACATCATTGCAAAATAAGATGTTAACACCATCCTGCATGTTGTTTTGGTTTACAGCTCCTGCATGAGTGAATTATTGACCTGCTATTGTGAAATTTAAGATTAATCTTCCATGTATCTTGTTAGAAATTTAAGAACTTCTTTGAACAGGTTTGGAAGCCAAACCGTCAATAGCTCATTGCATTCCCATGTTTGGGACTGTTGTTTTTCTCTGGTTCAGGCTGCGATCATTCATGGATCTCTCCTGACTGTTTCTGTGGCTTTTTATCTGATGCCTGAGAAATACCCCTACTCCTTTGACAGTGTATGCATGCACATGGAAACATTTGCCTAAGAGTGGCTACACTAGGGTGTAAAGGTCCTAGCACTTTTGTGGCTGTGTAGAACTGGTGATTTGGGCTAACACATTTCTCATTTGTTGGATTTCAGCATCGCTCAGTTTGAAGGTAATGTGGAAACTGAGAAGATGCTGCTGCCTCAAGGGCTTTTTCTATCACATTAAAAAGGTGTGAGCTGTGGGCAAGCATAGGATCCTTGGGACTTCAATTGAGGTTTTTAAAAATAATTGACCAAGTTTGTTATTTACATTCCCTTACTTTAGCCCAGACACAAGCTAAGTGTGCTAGTTATTTCAGGTGTTTGTTTTTTTTTTTACACTTCCTCTGACTTTGACTGGAACTCATAAATCAAGGCATACAGGTTTTGATCTTTGTGTTCTACAAGTGACTTAAATTTCTTGATGAAAAGCATGGAGTACTGGTTCTGTATGAGCAAGTGCCATGAATTTATAGGACTATGAAGAGCTTAAGGCAAAGCGTTAGCTGAGGGCAGGGATCCTTACTATGAGCAATCAGTGGCTCTTGGAGGGCTGATACTCAGAGCCCTCCATCCCATCTGAGCTCCTTCCAGCTCCGTGTCCCAACTCCTGGAGCAGAAAAATACGGGATCCTCTCAGTCTGTATTTCTGCAGAGTTTGATTTCAGCTCAGCTGTGGTAAAGTTTTATTTTTGCCTTTTAGAAACTATTAAGTGACCTTTTCACACCAAGGGTGCAGGGATGGGTCATCTCCCACTGTGACCTATGAAGATCTTATCTGCTGACATTACCCCATCACCGGAGGTGTTGCTTGCAGGACAGAGAAAACACCAGCATTTCGGTGCCGAGTGACAGTGCTGCTGAGTGTGCAAGACCAGCTTCTGCAGAACCATAATTTTCACCGCTATCATCATATTCTCTGTCTCTCTTGGCACTTGATATTTTCTTTTCTCACTTTATATTTTGGTCTCGCTCAACTTGCTTTGGTTTAGCTGTTGTGGCAGTTTGACAGGTAAGGCTCCGTCCAAATCCCGCTGGAGCCAGCAGCCCAGAGACCCACATATTGATGGTCGAAGTTTGGGGTTCCCTGCAAGGATCTCATGTTGGGAAACAAACCTAAGCCTGGGTTATCAGCCAGAGTTTGTTTTCTGCTGATCTTCTAGAGAGCTGTGGAAGAGGCTGCCTGTTTCCAGAGCAGCTTGGCAGCTTTTACATTGGGCTGGTATGTTGGCAAATTTGGATTTTTTTTTTCTTTGTTTTTCTTGTTTGCTTTTCCTTCTAGATGAAATAGGTGGGCCAAGCATCCTTCTTGGCTCTGCAGGAGCAGCATGGCTCAGGGTAACTGGGATATTTTTGTTGAGATCCACCCTTCAGTTTCCAAAGGTCACACACTCCATCCATCCTCACTCCTGTGACATTTAAAATGGTTTCCAGAGCTATTCTGCTGCAATGGGCTGGAATGATGGCACCACTCTCTCTGCTGGTCCCCAGTCCTGACTTTGGCATCATTTGTGCTGAACTGTTTTGTGTTAGTAGTATTTAAACCTACATAGCTTTTTTTTTTTTTTTTTTTTTTTTTTTTTTTAACTGCCCCTTGTAGACCTTGGAGAAACAAAACAGTTTTTTCTTCAGGTCCTGACGTTTTGGGTTACATTTTTACAGACTTGGCTTTTGACTAGAGAGAATTCCTGTTTTTATATTTGAGAGGGCTTGTATCATAACTTAAAAGAAAAATAAGGTAAAAATATTTATTGGATTTCATTTACTGTCTCCTATTAGACTAAACAATAGTGCTTATTACACGGTGTGAAAATAACAAATAACACAAAGCCCCTGTCTTCATAATGGGACAGGAAGAAAAAAAAACAAACAAAGCCTTTGGGATGACTTGCAAAGTGGAACAGATGCCCTTACAATTGGAAAGCATTTGAATAAGGAATCAGTTTTGCATGGTTTGCTAATCCTTGACTAAAGAGTTCATTGTCTTGGATTATACATCTGTAATTTTGGAACCCTGAAGTCAGTGCCTCAGTACAATTAGGTTGGGAAGAGACTGACTTTTCTTTCTTCATATCCTTAATCACAGTGTCTTGTTTTTTAAGGGGAAAACCTCAACTCTGGGGTTTTCATTTAGTTATTAACAAAAAGGCTTTGAAAAAGAAGCTGCCTAAAATCCAGCCACTCCCTCAACACAAACAAAGCTGTGCAGATATTGTGTACTTTCAAAAAAAAATCTTTGATGTTCAACTTCTCTTATTCCAGTGGTGCAGATCCTGTGCTAAGTGGGTGTTAGTCCAAACTGATGACAGACGCAGATGTCTCGGATTTTTTTTGGATGCATGAGAGAGAGAGGGGAAGTTACCTCCCAAACAGGCTGAACTGGGCAGGTGAGGACCTGGGCTGCAGAATAACTGTGAAAAGACTTTTCTTAAAAATAGCAAGGAACACGCCTGTCCTCCTTCTTTCCCAAAGGTGTGTGTAGAACTTCCAATTAGCTATTTAAGTGGCAGAGATCCAGGAGGATGTTCCTGGGGCTTGGACCTGCAGAGGAACAATTCGTGGGAGCCTTACTGTAGAGGAACAATTCGTGGGAGCAAGGATGGCTGGAAGAGAGGGGGAGAGAGATGGGTAGTGGGAGAAACTTGAAAAATACCAAAAGCATCAGGTTAAAGAAATATTTCCCTGTTCAATGCTGGGTCTGTTACAGATGCTGAGGCCGTCTCTGAAAGCAGAGGCAGCTGAGTGCTTTCTGCAGGAGCGGCCAGGAGCGTGGCCGTCTTTCCAGCTGATGACAGAGTAGTCTAGACCACCATCTTCTTGTTCTGGGCACCCAAAATGCCTGCATCGATGTATAACATAGGAAGCAACTTTGCTGTTGAATATCTTGTTAGGATGCGATGCCTAAAATAACTCGTGGTCCTCCAGGCTGTTGCTGGAGGATGGCCCGCACAGCTCCCGGCGCTGGGCTGGCCGGGGGACGCGTGGTGTGGCACGGCCCTGGGGTGGCTGGTGCCCAAGGAGCCTGGGGAGGAGAAGGCTGTGGTTTGGCTGGATTTGGGGACATTGTCGTCTCCAAGCTGAGTCTCCCCTTTGCAGTGCTGGTGCCTGGGGAAGGCACTGAGGGACAGGAGGCCTGACAGGGCTTTGGCAGCCACCCGTCCAGCCCAGGCTTTGTTCTCTCCCTGTCTTAAGGGTGAAAGAGGGATAACAAACACAAAACAAAGAATCGTGTCCTTCTCTTTTCCCTGGTATGCATTTTTCCTTAAACAATGAAGCGACTAATATAGAATATCTTCTTCATGTGCACTGATTGTGGTTGAGAGGAACAGCAGCAGCGTGTCTGCGTGAGCACATCCAGAAGCTCTGCTGGGTTCACAGCGGGGCACTGTGAGGATTGTGGATTTGGTTGTTTTTGAAGAAAATCAGCGAGTTGTTTGCTTATTGGGAGGGGATAGCTTTTCCTTGTTGTTATTAGATTGTCTTCTGCCCATACCCCAGCAAATGTTGTGTGTTTGTTTTATGTACAAATACCAAACTTGTTTAGCAATCATATATAGTGTTTTGTTAACTTTTGTATAGTCTGAGTGCACTATGGAGTCCTCCCTGTCACCTACTATTTGCTGTTATCAATCAGAGTGTTTCCAAATGGAGATCTGAGCTGACAAATACTTTTCTACATTTACCACAGCTGCATTACCCCATTTTCTTTTTATTTTTTATTTTTTATTTTTTTTCTTTACACATGAAGAAATATGGACGTGCTGAGATTGTTGACCTAATTTCACATGGAGGTATTTTTCTCTGAACTTAACCATAGTCTATATAAATCCTTCATGTTGCAGGAAGCTTTGCTTACTACATGTGGAGTGAAGCAATTAAACCCCCAATAACTGTCTGTCTCTGGCTCTCTGTGGGAGGCGCAGAACTGCTCTCAGCAAAATCTAGATAGGGTGTTGCGGACACCAGGGCTGTGCTGGTCCAAGGGTTGGCTGCTTGGAGAGGTTATGTATAGGGGAAAGTTTTATATGAGCACCCAGCCTAAGAGGAGGAGTTTGTGAAAAGACTGTGTATCACCTATCAAAATAGTTCGAATTCTTGGGTGAGGCTCCTGGAACATGTGACTGATGCATGTGCCTGTGTGTGTGTATTTATATATATGTTTAATTTTTGTATTTTGTTGTTCATATTGTCCAATACTACTTCAGTAGAGCTCCAGAATATCTCTTTTTTTTTTTTTTTTTTTTTTTTTTTTTCTTCCTTTTCCCTTTTTAGTGGAAACAAATCCCATGATTCCAGCAGCTCAGGCTGTCAAACAGCCACTGCCATAGATTTTGCCATAAGTGGCAAAATTTGTTGTTGGCACAGCTGTTTGAAAGCTGGAAAGGAAGAGTATGAAACCACCACCATTATGACGGAGAAGGGTTCCCATGCGCATTACCTCATCATGAGATGCATGGGCAGTCTCTGATCCTGTAAGAACTTTTAAATTTGCTTCTGTGGTGTTCCCGTGGTGAAACCGTTTCAGCGATACTTGTCCTGCAAAGCATCTGCAGGAACATGCTGGCTTTGAAAGATGGCTCGTTCATGAGACCTCTCTTGCTTCCTGAGTGGGTTATGTGATGTGGCTGCTGAAGAAGATCCAGATTCCCTTTTCCCAACAAATGCTGGGGGCAGCTGCTATCTAGACCTTTGGTCCCTGTGAGTCATTCCGAGAGTGCAGGAGGGAAAACTAAAGCACGCCTATAAATGTTATCTCGGAAAGGTGCCCGGTTTTACCATGCGTGCAGGTCTCTGGTATTTTAAAGGCAATAAAGTGGCATTTAGCTCCCTCACTCCAGAGGCAGGTGGCAGTTACACTTTAACAGAAAGTCATTCCTTTATGAGGGTGGGAGAACTGGTGAATACTTGGGTGCACGATGGCAGTCTTTCAAGCCTGATGAAGTTTGGGGCTCTCTTGTGTGAGGCAGTGCATGAACCCAAGGGAGTTGTCCCTGCCTGGATGCTTTGCAGGAGAGGGAGGGTGAGGACTAAAAAGGCCCTCCGTGATGTTTGGAGGGGAGAAGCCAAGCACAAAGGCTGCATGGCTCTGAGGGGTTTGTGGTAAGGTCATGGACCCCAAAAATCTCAGCTCCCCATTGCTGTGCTGTGGGGTTCTGCTGCTTCCCAGATCCACGTTAAAACAGGGGAAACAGATAAACTGCTTCAGCTGGAGCAACTCCTTCAGCATTGCCAGGCTCTGCTGCTCAGGTGGAGGTTTGCCATGGCAGTGTTTCCATTTAAAATACCCTATATATATATCTTTTTTTTTTTTTTTTACTGTGTGCTTGTAAAACATGTCAAAGGCTGAAATTTTTATCTGCAAGAGAGATGACCTAGGGACTATCCAAGGTGGCTTTTCCATTTATTTTTATCTTCTGTTGCCAATTTTCCAGTTGTATTAGTTGATGCTGGAAATACACACATATCAGTTTTTCCAGGACCTAAATACAGTGGGTTTTTTTTACACAGCTCTGATCTGGGATAGGATATCTTGGTCACACTGCAGACTGGTAAGCCATTAGCGTGTAAATCTGAACGTGCTGAAGTTGTTACATATGAGAAAAGCCCCAGTAAAAATGAGAGCGCTTAATTTTTAAGAATGTGCTAATGTAACACGTCGCAGAGGGATTTTTCTGCCTGTCTGGATGTAAAAGATGCTATAATCAGTGCTGAGGCTTGCCTAAACCAGTGTGGAAATTGCTGTTTGCCCAAAATCTGGGCAAGTCATCACAATCCTGAAGAGCTCATTGATGTTAAAAGGTTGCAGTGGATTGACCAAAATGTATTTCAAATTGATTTAGTGCAGCTGATGCATAACTCACCCTGGTCATCTGTGCCCTGCTTTGGGACTGGTGTGCTTCTGCGCTGATTTGAGTTCTGAGATCGAGTGAGTTGTCGTTGCATCTTGCTGTGCTGGTGCTGCCTGCTCCCCCCCTCAGGGATGCTGGGGAAAACAAGGGAACCCTGGCTCCCAAGCTGGCTTGTCACAGTTAACTTTTATTTTCAGTATTTTTCTCTCACTTGGTACAGTGTTTGATGTAGCAGTGGCTGCCCGGATGGGATCTTGCCCCTGGCTGGGAGTACAAGTACTTTTCCACAGAGCGATTGAACTGGCAGGGAAGGTTACATCAGCTGCCTGGCTGGAGCCCATTTCAGGAGGTGCTGAATACAGTAATTTGGTGGCTGATTTCTCACAAGGAGCATTTTTGCTGCCTGCAGCACCTCCCACCCTCCAGGTCTGGGGCCGGGGGTGTGCTCACCAGGAAGACAGAATACTTTTCTTTAAAAATTTAGGGACTTTTTTTAGCTGTCTTACAGGCTTTAATTAAAACTGGTGTTCCTCTTTTCCTGTATTGATTGCAAATGGAGGTAGATTTTTACAAACAATAGTCATGCAGCTGATTGCTGCTGTTTTGCTCCTGTTGCTCGAGGTTTATAAAAATGGAGCATCTTCCCAGCAACCTGCGATCTGTGTCAGGCAGAGCCCGTGCCTCCCGGAGCTCCCAGCTGAGCAAAGCCTTCCCATTAGCATCACCAACTGATAAACAAAACTTCATCAAGGCCTCTGAAGGATAGACCTTTCATGTATTTGGACACAGCAGCAGCACTGCTGAATGCTGATAGCTGTCTGAACTGGTGGCAGAAACAGTGGGGAATATTTACTGCGTATTTATTCTCCCTCAAAGTCCCTGATGTCAGGAGACCTTAGCATTATTATGCATTGCAGTGGTGTTCAGAGGACTTTTTCCCATAAAAACATTGCTTCTAGCTCAAGTTTAGCAAAGGGATGCTCTCAGACTCAGCTGTCTTTCAGATGATATTTCACATTGATGCCTTGTAATATCCAGGTGAGCTTTAAGCTGTAATATTTACAGAAGTTTGCCCCTCTTGGAGGTAAAGAAGCAATACTCGCAATTCTTAACACCCGCTCACCAAATTGCCTGAAACCAAGTTAAAAATACAGAATGGTATTTGCACTGTTTTCCCATTCTCTCCACTCTACATTTCCTCTTTGGTGGTCAAGTCATATGGCAGTGATATTTCAAAGTCTTCCTGAATGGCTAAATTAGAAATGTTCCTTTTCCAAGAAGTTTGCAATAAGTAGTTTAAACATTGTATGCAGACACTCTGGTAGGAAGTTGTTTAGCTTGTTGAAATCTCCCTTTTGCTGCAGAACCTCTATAGAAAATGACAAATTGCTTGAAGGAGTTTCCATGTTAGTCTTTAAAAAATTCAGGTTTTTTCCATCCAGAACATGTAGAAGGCATTTGTACACTTGCCTGACTTTTTCTCTGTCCTAAGGCTCAGACATGATGTCTTTGGACTTCATGCAATTTTCATGTTCAGCTGCTTGGGTTTGTTTTCCTCAATTTTCTATTGAATGGGGATTCCACCCCTAGCCCCAGCTTAGCTTAGACATGAAAAGTCAAATATGTACCTGGTTCAAACTCTGGGGACCGTGAGGAGAGCAGAGGATGAACACTCCAAGGTCTTTTCTTTTCAGAAGTGATGTTCAGAGCCTTGCAAAATCCATAATCTAAGCTGCAAAGTCTGTGTCTGCAGCCAAGTCATTGTAACGTCCTTTAAACAGTCAAGTGTTGAGCAGTGTTAATGCTTCACAAAATGAGAAAACATCTTTTGCTTAAATATTTTCAACTACTCTGTAGCTGTAACTTCAGCAGAAGAACATATGTGGGCAGGTACCAGATACAGAACTGTACAGGTGTCTAACTGCTGTAAAAGTAAAAATTGTTCAATTGAAAAGGCTTTCTCTCTCTCTCTCTTTTTTTTTTTTTTTTTTTTTTTTTTTAAGAAAAGAGATTTCAAGTTATCATTGTGCTCAAGTGACCCTGCACAGAGCAGCATACTGTGTGATATGTCTCCTGTGAGGATGTATTGCCAAGCCTTGCACTTGGGCTTGTGAAAGAGGAGGGTGCAGAAGAGAAGTAAGTCTCCTTAGCAATGCTCGATAAATGGCAGGCTCTGAAAATAAGGTGGAAATTTATATTTCTGGAGCCTTAACAGTCTGAGATGAGGCTTTCTGTGCTCTTCCTTTTGCCTGGAATGAGTAGCACCAGCATCTTGATTTTCAGAGCTGCTTTTTGGTGGCTGTGCTGAAACTTCCCTGACCGGAGACGGGTCCTTCCCTGGGGCCACGAGCAAAAGGTCACGTGTGTGTCTGCCAGCATCCTCCAAACTCGGCCGAAAGTAGGCTTTGGGCTGTACTCAGGTCTGTGAAACCGAGGGCACAAACTGTTCCCTTTCTGACTGGAAGGTGCTTTGCCCCAAATGGCATCTGATGAAAAGAAGTCAACATTGCCCCATTGCTCTACTTGAGACAACCCTGTTGCTCAAGAGGGATGATTACGGAGTTAGACAGCAGTCAGGAGGGGATTTGAGGACAATGCAGATGCTTTTTCTATAACTTGAAGGCATGTAATATCCTGGCTGTTCTATTTTTACCCACTTTTCTTGTAATATTTTTTGTCTTTTACCTGCTATGATCCCTTCATTTTTGGCAGGTTTGGGCTGATGTGATATTTTGACTGTTTTTGGTAGCTATCCTTTGTAGCCTTTTAACATTTTGTTAGTGTTGCTTTTTTTTTTTTTCCTCTAAAAGGATACTTTAAAAAAGTAACAGTTACAAAGTTTCTGAGTTCTGGATTTCTTTTTCTTCTCAGAAGTTAAATGGGTTCCAGAGTGATACTGTTCTCTTTGGTGTAGGATGTCTCACAGTAGATTCAGGTGAGCTGTGTTCTCAGTTGCTTTCCTGTTGCAAATACTGGATAGTATAATCCGCTTTAGAAGACAGCATTAGAAACTGGCACCAACTGGTAAGAATAATCCATCACTGGGAGAGTGTCCTGATCTCTTGTAGGCAGAGGTCAGTTTATGCCTCGATGCATGGAGGTTTTATATACTTTGTTTATAGTGTTTGTTGCCTTTTGTGGAATATCTGATGCTGCCTTGAGCTATTCTTGTTATGTGAAGAAAAGTCTGATCCATTTCTGAACCCTGCAGAGCTCCCTAATATCAGGCATAAAATATTTTTTTTTTTTTTAATGGATATTAAACCTCTTTTGCTGGCTGTTGCATCTCTGGCTGATAAAATCAGTGCACCCCAAATACCCTGCAGATGATTATTTCAAAACTAACATTTCTTTTTGTAAGAAAGTGAGGGGTTTAGTCCCTTTTCTCTTTGGGTCACTTTCTGCTTGTCTAACAGCCAGCGCCATCACAAGCAGGACTGGGTTGCTGCTGTGTTCCCACAGTTTCATGCCTATGGTTGATAATTAACCAGTTTCTTTAATAATGGTGCCACATTTACTCTGAAGACCTTTTTTTCTTTCCTGTCCTCCAATCACCATCCAGATGAAATGCAGCTTCTTCCCAGGAAAACAGTGGAGTTAGTTAATGTTTTACCAGAGGTGTGATAATAAAATCCCTTGTTACTTGTATGGAGAGAAGCAACCTCAATGTGTTTGGTTTATCTAATATCTCAGGTCATGAGAATGCACCAAAATGTAGGAGTAAATGACTTGAAAATGCAAGTTGAGCATAGGGGTGCAGGTACCTGATCAGCAACATTTGTAATAACTGACATACTGGCAAGATTTTTTTTTTTTTTTTTTTTTTTTTGGGGGGGGAGGGGGGTCAGGGGGAGCTGATTTTTAGAGAATACAGACCCAAATTCTGTGTGAGCCCATGCCAGCTGAGGGGGCAGGCACATGGTCTGCCTTGGCCTCAATATTTGGAAGGGGCCCCATCCCACTTTACTCGCTATCCCTGCTGGGTCGGTGGCAGCGGTGGCTTTCGTGGGGCGAGTGATGTTGGGGTGCCTGGCTGGGGATGTGGGGCTGCTGCTGGGTGTCTACAAGGCCAGGTGAAATGGCAGTGAAGGCAGCATCCTCCTACGGCCCATTTCGGGGGGGGGGATGCCGGGCTGCGTGAGCAGGGATCAGTCCCTCTGCAAACATGCCAGGCGTATGCTTGCAGGGTTCAGATTGTTCCTAGGTACGGGTAAGGTAAAGCACACAACATTAATTTTAATGAGCTCCCATGTAATTTTAACTAGAATAAAAACTGTTGCAAAACTTACGTACTGAATAACACCGAAGTCTATTTTCCTAGGGAGAGATGGGTGTTTGTGGAGCTGCTGAGGCCTAGCTCCTGCGTTGTTCACCTTTCAAAGATGCCATGTTTTGATTTATCTTCCTTCCCCCGAATCTCCTCTCAGCCTTAAAAAAGCAATGCTTATCATCCCTGTGTCAGAAGCCTGTGCAGCAGTTTGAGTTAGTGCCTTTTTTTTTTCTATTGCCATGTAAGCAAGGGTAAATCTGTATATTACACCAATTTACATTCAGTGGGATTTGTCCTGACACGTCCAAAGCTTCTGACTCTTGATTAGTTGTATAAGCAACTTCTTTAATATGAAGCCCTGGGGACAAGACCCAATTTAGAATAAAGTTGTGCAGGTAAAAACAGAAAGTCATGGACTGTACACCTGTGGTTTACTACTAAACTAACTGAGGAGTTTGAATTCTGCTCTGCATTTTGTCTCGAGTGCCGCACTCCCAACAGCAACGCGAGCTCCTGGCCGGACCCGGCCTCAGCCAAGGCAGGAGCCGTCGGTGCGGGCCGAGCGCGGCGCCCGGGATTTCACAGTGGGAAGAGGCGGAGAGCAGCAACTCCTCAGCTGTTTGCAGGATGATACAGCCTTGCTTTTCTCATGGGTACTATTTTTATTTAGGTCATCCTGGCTTTTTGAGTTAAAAGATGCATGCACATATCACCTTGAGTTCTTGTTGGTGTGGCGTTGGGTTGTAATATTATTGCTACTTCATTTATTTTTACTCTGCCTAGTGTGTCTCTTCAGGAACAAGGTGATTTTGAATAGAGTGTAAACTGTAAAGCTTCCATTAACTCTATCAAGTGATAGCAATGCACCCCTGCTAACTCTGTGAAACACCCTGGCCTGAAAGTTTACTACCTCAGCTTTGAGATTCAAAGCTTTTTCCACAAGATGAAAAGAAGCTTTGCTGAAAATCCTGTTCCTTACTAACCTAGCTTTTCTTCAAATATTCTAAAGTTAGATGCAAACTATCACAGAACTTGCTGTGTGGTTTGCAAACCTGTAAAGGAGAAGTTGGGCATATGTGTGAATAACTGTATTAAGTAAATGAAGCAAGAAAATGTGCCATAGCTGCTTGATGAGGCTTTTGTCATTTGGGACAGATTTTTCAAATAACTTAATTTCTAATTCTAGATGATGAGATTTTAAAGTATGTACTGAAGCTGTTGAAATCAGTAGCTCTGAAGGACCAGATTTTAAGTGGTACCTAAAATATGCAGGTTTCTTATGGAGGATGATATATATATATATACACATAGTAGAAATTAATCACCACAGGGTCAGGGATAGATCCCTGTATAGCTAGAAACTTTTGGGGAAGAAACTTAGTGTATTGCTAGTTTTGGGCTAACACTTTATTTTTCTTAGATACTCTTGTAATTCTTTTTATGGGTACTGAATTTCTTGTGTGACACACCACATTGCAGGCAAGGGCAAAAGTTTAGCAATCTGCAGTGCAGAAAGGCTGATTTCATTGCCGGCTGCTGATTCTGGCTGTGTAGCTCTTGTACCAGCCAATTAAACCCATACTCATTACAGCCTTTGTGGTTTGGAAGTGAAGTGTTCCTGCCTTTAACTTGTAGTTTTACAGGATGTTGGTTTAAGCTGGAGGTTTGCAAAACTTGAAATCTTATATTTTCCTCTGGTGTGTGCTCAAGGGGTAGGGAGGTGAACAAGGAGAGCTACATGGAGAGTTGTGTATCGTGAAATGGGAAAGTGTGCATTTCTCTTGGACAGCATCGTGAACCTGTAGCCACCTCCCAAAATTTTCATGAAATACTGTAGTATCTGATGTACCAAGTTGCCACAGATAGGAATAGTCCCTGCTGCAGTTTGGTCTTGGAAAAAAAGGTCTAGTGCTGTAGGAAGTGCTAAGCATCCCTTCATAAGCATATTTCTTCAACTCCTCAGGCACAGATTTCTGCCTGCCTCACTCGTGGGGGTTTTCTGCCATGTTTGCAGACCGTTTTGGGAAAGCTGCTGGGCAAAGAGGAGGGCCCAGAGGGGGAGGAGGCAGAGTTGGAAGAAGAATGTGACCCTCTGAGCCGTTACTGGTGACTGCACTATTTTAAAGTCAAACTTAATTTTTAGCTCTTCATAAACAAATCTTTGTGCCAGGTTTTTATATAGCTCTGAAGTCAGTTGGGGCTGCTGCTCCAGGGCTGTGTCCTCCATGGGTGCTGCAGGGAGAAGGGCCGACCTCGCCTTCCCAAAATGCGTCTCAGCACTGAGGAGGGACCTTTGGAGAGGTGCTTTGCAGAGGGACAAACCTTCCACACATTGTGTGACAGCTTCTTTATCCAGGGGTAAATACATCTAATGGATTGAGTAAGATGCTGGACTCGGTGCAGGTTACTGTGGGAGCTGTTGTCCTTCATCTCATGACCCAAGGGACTGTCTTTGCCCCCAGTACTTTCATTTTTGCCCTAGAAATGCAGTGTGCAGCATGGGCAGAGAAGCAGCAAGGATCCCATCTCTCAGGAGAGGGTTAGTGATGTTTAGTTTTCTTATGACATTATAACCCTGTTGATTTTAACTCGGAAACTTCATTGAAAGCCACACACGCTGCTGTGAAAATTCATACTTAGTAACAAGTAAACAAGTGATCAAGCAGTCTGACTGATTCAGGAAATTCTCTCCAGACCTTGTGGGGAGGAGGAGCTTTACATTTTTCTTCTCCCATGTTTATTTTTAGTCTCGCTTCTAACATTGCTCATAGTACCATTACAGCCCTGCAGATTAAAGTCCCAGCATGGGGTAGAGTTGAAAGAACAATGCTGCAAAGCACTCAAAACCTCTAGTATTTTGCAGCTATGTCATGCTACAGGCAATTAATTTAGTCCATTGTTTGCCTGCCTGGGTATAGCTCAGTGCCACAGCTCGGTGGAAGCCTTTGATTTCCTTGTGCACCTCTTCTTGTCAGGGTTGATGTCTTCAGTGATGACTCTGTACTCCTGACTTGCAAGTGCTGTGTTTGCAATGCTAATATTTTGGGTGTCACAGCTGTCTTTTTAGGCTCCTTTCTCCCTTGAATTTATTTTGTACTTGCTCTGAGCGTGTATTTTGTTTAAGAGTGGAAAGAGAAAAGTTTAAACTCTGTCCAGCTCCCATCACTGGTAACCCTTGTCTGAAGCTATCAATAACACTTGCAGAGTTTTGAGTGGTGGTGGTGAGGACAGTCTTGATGGCAGCACCCATCTGGAAGACCAGATGATTTACCCAAGAGCTCTTGGCATTTCAAGGAGGCTCATGTTTTTCCAGGGCTGGTTGTGTTAGTCTGAGTCAACAGAAGGGTATTTGATCTTTAAGTCAAATAATGGCTGTTGGGTTTTCTGAGTCGTCTGTTGCTGACTTAGTCAAAGTCCCCAGAGATGGCAGAGGATGTTTTTTAGGACTGCATAGTCCTCAAAACCTCTTAGAAATAGCAGTTTCTGTTAACAGCTGGTACATAGTCTGGATTTTATTGCGGCTATTTCAGAGGAAACAGTTTTATCAGAAATAGCTGAATCCACAGACATTTGTCTTCTGCAGTAATAGAATCTGTACCTGCTCCGCAATGAGAGACGTGGGAGCAGTTACAAATGCTTGCCAGCTGCGGAGCTGGGGATGTGTCACCCCTTTTTTACACAAGACAAGGCCCAGGCGGGCTGCAGGATTTGGCCACTGTGGGAGGGGGTAGTGCTGGCCCCAGAAACAGGCCGTGCGGAGCTGGGCTGCCTTGGCTTGGGGAGGTGCCCATCACCTGCCCAACCTCGGTGTCTGTGCCCCTGACCGGAGCCCTGCCCTCTGTGAGGGCTGTGAATTTGAAGGTATCTGCTCAGCCCTTTCCTGTACCTTGTAGACATACATTAGTGCATACCCTCAAATAGTCACTGAGGAGCCTAACTCTGTATTTTAACCTCCCTGAGACTAGTTTTTCTTAGCTGTGAGCAGGGGACCTTGGAGAAAGTTGCTGTGTCCCAGGGAGAATGTCTAGGAGACAGCTTGCTTGGTAGATGTGGTCTGGTCAAAATAAGGTGATGCAGAGGGCAAAAAAAAATTCGTCGACACTCAGTGATATCATGCAAAGCTATGTCTTGGTAATTGTTAGTTATTCTTGTGAGTTTTCTCATCCTCCAAGTTGATTTGATTTCTGATAATGTGGCTTTAGCATGAGTGTGAAGGGTTTGCAGGAGGTTCCTGACCAGCATGTACTATTTGGGATTTTCATTAGTGAAAGGGACCAGTTAACAGAGGTGGGATATGGTGGGAGTGAGGGGTGGTTCTGCTGCTACCCTGTGTTAGCCCAAAATGCCACAGTGCCTTTGGATTTGGGAGGAGGAGGCTGGTCTGACACCAGGAACTTGAAGAACGTGTTTGAAGAGAAGACCAACTGCTTTGCTGTTTGGGTTTTCCTTTTGTAGACTTCTGCCAAATTTGGGTGCCTAGAGAGCAAATCTTCTTGGCAAGCATCTGCAGGCTCTGATCAGCCTCTTTATAATTGAACACCCTTCAACAAAACCAGCTTTTTTCCAGATGAACTGGCTGTTGGGTTTGCTTTATTTTTAAACAAAGCAAGATCTCTGGGGGCTGGTGCCTATTGGAGTCTCTCTGTGATAACGTAGAAAGGATCTTAGTTAAAATGCAGCTGAAGAGTAATTTGAAAATACAGCGGTGTGAGCAGGGATGGTTACAGAAACTGCAGAGATCTATTTCTTTACTTGGGAATCTTGGATTAAAGTCTGTTGTTACAAGAAAATCCATCTGACAAGTTTTATTCAGTCTATTATTCATGCAGTGAATACCTCTTAAGTCTCTGCAGAAATATGTCCTTTTCTAGACTTACAATGAGTAGACAAACACTATGTGTTTGTACCAAATGCTGGAGGATTTATGAGTAACTACTGTGTGGTTTGAAGTAACAATATACACAATGTATTGTAAATTATTCCCTTTTTATATTTGTCCTATGTTCAGTATAGGATTAAATGCAAGAATTTATGGGCTTAAAAAAAATCTTTCCAATGCTGAAAGCAAAAAAGAATGATCTATAATGAGGCTTTAAAGTATATAGTATTTTTAAGGGCATTTTTAAAAAAATCTTTAATATATTTTCCATGCAAAAGTATGTATTTTGTACTTCAAATAGGATTCTGTTGGTTGCACTTACCAGCAAACAGCTGGGAGATTCTAGTGCCTTAACCGCACAACAGCTGCTAATTAAAAATATATAATTCTACCCTGATTAGCTTATAATGATTATAATCCCCTTAAATTTGATTATTACCACAGTGTGGTAACCTCAGTCACCCCCTGTTTCATTGTGGGTCTTGTGAGTAGCAAAACTAGTCATTAAGAGCTGATAACTGGTTCCTGAAGGATCGCTTCCCAAAGAGAACAGCGTGGGGCAATAAAGATGCCCTGTTTCCATTTGTCTTTGGAGGTGCCCAGTTTGAGCTTGTTTGTTTGTTTGTTTTTTCCTGCTTGGCTGGTGTCGTTTTGGCAGGGGCAGGTGCTGTGGCTGTGGCTGTGCAGGGAAGGGGGAGATCTGCGGAGCTGCAGGCACAAATATTGCGACTCCTGGTCAGAAATTCAGAGCCACTGTGCCCATCTGGATGCAACAGGCAAGCAGTGTGCTTCAGTCTTTACAGCAGTGAATTTTCTTCAGTGCTACTTTGCTTATGATAAGTTTATTCTTGTCTTCTGAATTTTATTTTTTTATTTTATTATTTTTTTTTTTCCTTTAAAAAAAAAAAAACCACCTGGTCAATTTAGCAAAACATAAAAATCATGCTTTTCAGTCCTAAGATTGCTTTGCTTTCATCTTGTGCCCATCTGCTTATCCTTCTCCAGTTTTTTTTCCTCAAGATACTTTGTAGCTCTTGATAGCAGGGAATGGCCTCTTTCTTTTTTCTGCAGCACCTGGGTGCTTGGGAAATGACACTGGAGGACAGAGGAATAATAAATAACTGCTGCTGGAGAGCAGCTTGGAAACCTTGAGTTCCAGACAATCTTTTCCTCTCTTGCTGCAGTCCTGGGACACGGAAAGAGGCTGTGTCAAACACCTTGTCAGAGACATGCCCTGATCTAAAAGTATGGCTTCTTAGTGTCACTCAGAGTTCATCTCTGACTTGGGGATCTGGGATCAATGGGAGAGCAGAAAGGCCAATTTTAATATATACAGGAGATAATAGAACCTGTCTATAAAAAAAAAAAGAAAAGTATCTCCTAGAGCATAAAGAAGTGACTGCATCAGTGTTTTCATTAATGAAGTGCTTGGCCAGGGAAGGCTGGTGCCTGCCCCAGAACAGGGTGCAGATCGGGGCTGGAGAAGAGCGATGGAGCAGCCGTGCCGCGGCAGGAGCCCGGCTGCTCGGCGGCTCGGGGGGCAGCTCGGGCAGCTCTCCTGCTTGGGCGAATTAGGTCTAAAACGGGCACAGCTGCTGCGGTCAGGGGGATGCTGGCTGCCCTTTAGCTCTCGGGTAAGGTCTCCGCAGCCTGGCTGGGTGTCGTACCAGATCCCAAAATGTTTCGACAGCAGAGACTTGCTGGCCAGTGTGAACCGAGAATTTGTCCCAAGATCTAGGTAGTGATGGGGCAGCCAGCTGGGTCTTATATTTAGCTATTAATTATGCATTATTCTAAATCTCACGTAACAGAGCCTAGGTGCCTCACTGTATAACTGTTGTATTTCAGAGGTCAGGGTGAGACTAGGGTGTCTTGTGAGATATCTGCAAAAAGAGTTTTTTGGTGTTTTTTTTTTTGTTTTGTTTGGGTGGGGGTTTTTTGATTGTTTGTATTTTTTTTTCTTTTCTTCCCCCCCCCCCCCCCCCCCCAACATTTAGTCCCCTTAGCTGTTTTCTGTTTGGTGTGTGTGTTTGCTTGTTTGTTTAACTTTATTTATTTACTTATTTATTTATTGGGATTGACACCAGCTTTTTAGTGCATTTTTAAACAGTATATAATTAATGTAAAATTTTGATGCAATGGTGTTCCCTTCCAGTTTCATTCTACCACATATGGACATTTGCATACAAATAAAAGGAAATGTTTTCTGTGTGCATAGAAAATTGATAGCTATTCATTAGGTAAAGTCAGCTAATATAATGCTTGTTAATTTTAAAGCTCTCCTGTGGTTGGCAAGAAACTGGAGCTATTGATTAGGGTCTGAGATGCAGTTCCTTGCAGCTCTGAAGGATGATCTCTGCTCTGAGAGGTATGAGTCCATAGCCAATGTGTTCTCAGGTAAAAGAGAAAATTTCAGTGATTTCTAACTTACCCATTAGGCTCAGCCTAGGATGTGAGATGGCTGTGCAGAAAGGACAGAGCGGTAGACATTTATGATTGTCTTCAGTGAAGAGGCGATTTGCTTTGCTGTGACATCTTGTATCTCCGAAGAAGTTAATCACAGCTTTTTTCTGTGTTGCTGGGTTACATTGCTTTGAGAAAAAACAGAAACTGCTATGAGCAGTATGAATAGCTGAAACCACAAGTCCCACTGAGATTACAGCCAACTCCTCCTAAAGGAAACGGATTCAACCACCAACATAGTTTTTCATTAGATGATTTTTTTCTGAGAGAACAAAATACCCCTATTGTGGCATAATTGTTTAGCTTTTGGAGATGTAGGCAGAGTTGCAACTACATGACTGTTTAAAAAAATAATTCAACTTGATGAGGAGGGAAGGGCAAAGAGACATTTGGCTTTTTATTACATTTTGTAGCATGTTGCAGAATAATGCAGCAGGTTTTAATTTTCTCGGTTTCTGTGCTTTTTGGCTCTGCAAGGGAGGGAAGGAGGAAAGTCTGTCTTGCATTTCAGGACAAATCTAAATCTGGTGGACAAAAGTTTGGGCTATCTGATTGAAACCTTTTGTTGCTGAGACTGAATGACTCTACCAGGCTGGCAGGTCTGCAGTGATTTGTGTCTTGGATTCATTGTTTTGAACTCTTAAAATATATTTACTTGTAGTTAATGGGAAAGTTAATATATTCATTATAACAATATGATAATGGCTAAAAACCAAGCTGAGGTGAAAGCTGGGAAAATGCATTATGGAAAAGCCGTGGAAATGGAGTTGGTACCCATGGTTTTAATTTAATTTAAGCATTTTTTTGATTTTTGGTACCTTGACCTTTCAGTACCCCAGAAATGTAGCCAGTTCTTCAAGATATGCAAAACTATGGTGGCTTTGATAAGTGCAATTAAATAGGAGATGGACAAGTTTAACATATTAATGCTTGTCAGCTGAAATTATTTCTGCATCTTAATTGAAGGACCAGAAATTGGTTTGGTCCATTCTTTCCCTGTCCTTGTATTGACAAAGTACATTGCTCGTCAACAAAAGATGTTACTGTTTCATGCAAATAGGCTCATCAAAAAGCAACATTTACTTAGAGGTTTAAGAAGTGCAGACAGTTAGGAATTTAAAAAATGATTGAAGAATTGGGGATTTCAGATCTGTGGTTGTTAGTGTGAAGAAAAGACAAAGGTTTCAAAAAAGTGAATGTCTGCCCACTGGAAGCCTGATGATTTAAGATTCATTAAACTCGGCTAGCACAGTTTTAATCCTACAAATCTCAGTTTTGCTCATGTACTGCCTAGGCTAAATGTAGCAACCATACATTAGGGAATTTTTAAATATAGGATTAGCCAGTCAGTATTTCTTTGTAGACTTTTCTCATGGGAATTGTCTGGCTGGTTAGACCATGACCACAAAATGTCAGACAATGCAAGGATCTTCCCTGCCCCCTCCCCCCCACTTTATTTCCATCTCTCCTCACAAAGGCAGTTTCTTACAGTGGTGGCTCATTTTTTCCTAGGAAGTTTGTGAGCAAACTCTTGGACTTGCTGGTAAAGTGCTTACTAATATCAAATCCTTGCTGGAAAGTTTTCTGGATAAAGCTGTGCTGTGTACCTGTTTCAGAGTGCCTTTGGAAATTGATAACAGATGAGGCACTGAAATTAATGTCTTAATTTTTTTAAAAAACTGCTGAGCATCTCATGGGTGTTTCCACGGCCATTTCTCAGTGGATGTTTCAATGCAATGCAAACTGTTGGGCTTGAAAACAGCACCGTGAGCCTGCCAAGCACCGGGGCTGCCTGTGGCTCTTCACCTGCCCATATTTAAGGCCTGTTTTTAGGCAGGCTCTCATCAGAGATTTGGAAAGCACACAGCATGTAGTAGGCACTCTTGAAAGTAAAGAATGTTTTCACATCACTCTGGATTTAAATACTTTCATTTATTTGGTCTTTAATGTTTTATTAACCATCTAAACCAGTTTAGATTGCAGCTAAAGATTCAGCAGCAAAACCAGCCAAACCAGTATGTTTTGCTAAACTGAACATTTGTTGATAGGAAGATACTCCAAGTGCTCCTGCGTGCTTTTGCAGAGAGCTGGGTCGGTGAGAAACACAGTATGGAGCCCTGGCAAGGCAATGCAAAAGGTGATGCTCCAAAAGAGATGGAAAGCATCCAGAGAAGATGTATACTTCAAAAGGAGTAAAATCTAATTAAAATAATCCATCATGAGGAAATGAATTTGAGCCTTATTCAGCAAGAGGGAATATAGCTCAAGAAACTGATACAAGTAAACTTTGTCTAAATTGCAGAGGAAATTAATATAGACAGTTGATTAAAAATGTGAAAGAGCTTTAAATTTAAAACTTCATAAAAAGGACAAATAAAATGTCATTCCCAGCAACAAAGACAGATCTGTGAAAGCCAAATCAAAATGGAAAAGAGATAACAAGTTACTTGTTTAAAAACAAAGAAACAAACAACAGCCCTAAACCTGTTAAAAATAATGAAAAAAATGCAAATTGCTTTTAGAAGATATGAGACAGCTTGCAACTGTTGGTTCAGTGACCTGTGTTCACATGAGATTTTGAAAATTAGTCTGCTGCTGCTTCTGGTCACTGGTGGCTCAGAGCTTCAGAGCGTGCCCCAGATTTTCTGAGAGCAGCCTTCATCCCTGGGTCTCTGGCTCCCACGCAGCATGATTTGCTTAGAGGGTGGTTAGGATGGAAGTTCAGGCCTACAAAAAAATAAATGTACTGTTTGACTGAATAGTACCAGTATGCCAATTTAGGGTGTAACAGCATGGTCTCCTGTGCCAGCCAGTCCCTCCCTGGCCCTTTCCTGTGATCCCGCTGGGTTTAGGGATGCCCTTCTGGAGCACGGTCTGGCTGTGCTGCGAGGAGGGACTGCTTGGTTTCTGCTTTTTCCCTACCGTGTTGGAAATTCAGAAGCATGCACTGAGGAAAAAATCTGAGTGAGGCTGTAAAACGCTGCTACCAGGGGCCTCTAAGTGAAGTTCGGCCATCCCCGGTCTTGCTTGGAGTAGGAAAGCTGTGTCACGGCGCGGAGCGGAGCAGCCAGGCGAGTGTGTCTCAGGGGCAGAGCCCGATAACAGAGATAATTCCAATCCTTGCACTTGCAGCAGAAACAATGAGGGTGTTTATATAAATAGAGCTCCCTGCAACCGTGCAAAAATGATAATGCTGCCTCTAAGGCTGCTCGTGGTCCCTAGACTTCTGGGCTTTGTTAGGGCTTGGAGAATCAACTCTGATTTATTTGTTTTAACTACTATAATTGTGTGAGCATGCATGGCGTGGGGGGGGGGGCTGTTAACCATTGCCAAGCAAAGTTGTTTTAATCACCTCATGTAGCTTTTAAATAGGGGGATTTGCATAACGTTTATTTATTTTTATGGGTTTTGAGGCAGAAGACTTAAACCTGCTGTGCTTTGAGGTGCAAACTTATCGCCCTGTATCTGCAACAAGATCACTTTTCTCAGAAATGGGCCTGATGGGCACATCAGCAGCTGGCTGCGGAGCCAGCATTTGTCAATGGCCCTGACATACCAGAGCCAGGTCAAATCCGGAGGCAGAGGCTCAAGAATTAACATGGAGAACACCTGGGGTTTGCAGTAATTTGCAGTGGTGTAGTGTATATATACCTGTGTGACAAGGGGGTCTGAGTGTGAGACTCCTCACGTCCACATCTCCAGTATTCCTATCATCCCGTAGCATCAGGAAGTGTCAGGACAAGGCTATTTGCATTAGTAAGGAAATGTCAGCGTGTGTGTATTATTTATTGTTATACACACACACACACATATATATATATATATATGTATGAAACCTCTATGCTGGTCTTTGGGAGCTAGCTTTGTTTTGTTGTGCTGTATGAGAAAGTATTTGTCAAACTGAAGGAAACCATGATGCAAGTCTCCAAAGCAATAAAAGGAGGTTCAACGTGCATGGCTGCTCCAAATGTAATAAACAGTGTCTTGAGGCTGCAGGTGTTTTGTGGGGAAATGAGTGTCTGGGGTTTGTTTTGTTTTGTTTTGTTTTGTTTTTTTTTTTTTTTTTTGTGTTTTTTTTTTTTTCTGTTTGTTTTGTTTTATCCAGTTTCTTCATTGCACTCTAAAGCTAATGCATGTGCTTGTCAATCTGCAATGTTTTTTGTAAGGACACGCTGTAGAAGGAAGATGAAGGTATGTCCTAGGTTTGTCCTTTCATGTTGCAGAGGCAATTTAAATAGTCTGGAGGGCTGCCCTGAGGAGGACACCCATCATCTGGGGAAAACTAGGTAAGCAGATGTGTGTTGGGCACCTCATGAGCTGCATTCCTGGTAAATCTGGGAGAGGAGAGGTGTTACCTGATTGTAAATGGCAGCATGTGTTTGTTTGGAGAAGGCTAATTACTGATTGGGAGATAGGATGGGATATGTATAACTTTACCCACTGAAATCTCTGTAGTCTTCCCAGAATGTTGTGTGTGTGTGTGCAAGTACATCTGAATCTTACATAAATGGCTTGTTGAGCTGAGAGCAGTCTGGTATCCCAGCTCTTGGATGATCAGAGAAGGTGCAAGATCCTTTCTGTATGGAGGCGTTTGGGAATTTTAACCCAGAAATAAATAGTGCAGATTTTCTGAAGTTGTAACACTATGACACCACCAAGACTTCACCAAAGTTTTTGTAATGCCTTTACCAAAACTCCTTAGAAGGAAAAGGAGTCAACCAACCTATACATAAGCAATGGTCCTCCAGCAGAACTTCCATGTACAGCAGTCACCAAAGGTTTTTTGGACAGGTATCCATCAGCACACATGGTCCTGTCCCAGGGCAAGTGTTGAGATCATCAGTCCTTCCCCAGCTCTGGCATGGAGACTCCCACAGCATCATGTTTTTTGTATTTGAAATTTTACTTGACTGCAGGTAAATTAGGAAGTTTGATATGGAACTTGTTGACTGGGGCTGTGTTTTTTTATTTTGCTGTCCATTTTCACCTGCTGAGTTTTTCTTGTTGCCAAACTGGATTCTACTCATCCATCTCACCCCTGGGGAGTATATTGGGTTAGGTTTTGGGTACTTTCCAGCATTGGAGATAGCTGGGTTAGTCCCAAGCAATCCATTGCCATTTGCATTCTGATGAAGGTGGGGCACTGTATTTCATATAATGTTGTGAAGTTAAATAATTGTTTTCCAACTGAGTGACCTGACATGACTTTATAATTAATTTTGTAATTAGTGGAACACATACTTTCTAATGACACTGGTCAGTTGTTGGCCCAGAGACAACGTTGTATTTACTACCAGATTGCTGCCTTTGACTAAAATCAAGAGTTCCACTCTTTTGAGCACTGGATGATCCATGACGCAGTGTTGCCCGTGCTGCAGAGTGCTATTTAATTGACTTACAGGGTTTACTCTGAAGTTGTTGGCAAGCATTGTAAACACCGCTTCCCTGAAAAATCATTTGTAGTAGCTGGCAAGCTCAGTATAATTTTTGTGTGAAATATTTTATTTTTCTAATGTTTGCAGGTGTGGCTCTGCCTCCTTCCCAGGGGAAAGTCATGTTTTTGTAGTGTTGCGAAGCAGTGTCGTTTCTGCTGTGGGAGCACTGTTGTGTGCAGGAGGGCCAACTGATGTGGTAAAGTGTGTGTGTGTATGTATGTATATATCTATATGTTGTGTCTCCCAGCTCTGCCAAGCCGAGAGCCATCTCGGACGGAGAGCAGCTGAGGGGTCACCAGTAGCTCCTCAGGGTGATGCTCAGCTTAGTGCTGGGCACAAAGTAGCGGAGCAGAGCGTGGTCATCATTGTGACGAGTAAGAAAATAAAACAGGCAGGAGAAATTAGAATTGATTTAGTAGATAAAGATTGTCTATCCAACAAATCAAATCTGACAGGGGGAAAAGTTGATTTCCTCAAGTGAATTCCAGGTTTTCTGCTTTATTGGGAGCTTCTGCTCAAAACTGTTCTTATTTCTAGTATTCATTATCTTTCCCAACAGGGAAACTACTTCTTTGTATTTAACAAAAGGGTGAGGCAGAAGCACCTTTGAAAATGTTGGTTCCAAGCCATTTTGTTACAAATCGGTGCAAGTTCCAGCAGCACTTAGTGATTTTATTGCAACTGTCAGCATATGACCCAAGTGATGTGCAGAAACCACTGTGAGTCGAGCTACAAAAGTGCTTAAAGAAGAAACTATTATGCTGTAGATTAAGACCTTGTGTGGTGGAAAGTAAATGAAGATGATAAAGCTGTAGGGTGTCCTGGCACAGATGGGATTTTACAATGTGAAAAACTGTCTTTTGGGGGCTGGACCCATGTGCCCTAGGACACAGGTCTGTAGTGGCTGGAGATGTCCCCTCCTGGGCCACTAGGTCCACGGGAAGCCAAGAGGAGGGTGTCCTGGTGCCTGGGATGGCAGTTTGTCTACATCAATGGGTCAGGACAGTCTGCAGGGTGGGCAGGAGCGCAGGTTGTGTTTGAGGGATGTTTTGTCCTACTCCTATCCCAGTGAGCTAATGGGGCTTAGATCATCTTCAGTCCTGTGGGAAGCTGTTTTGATCTGGTTTTGTGCTCAGCCTCGCTTTAATGAACGCTGTATTAATTGCAAAGGGGTGTTTGAGCACAGATCTCTGCAGAGATGACTGTTCCTGACCTAGGTTGTGGTGGAGGAAGGCTTCAATCAAAGGGCTTTTTTTTTTTTTTTTTTTTTTTTTCTGCATTTCCCAGATTATGTGGCTGTAAGCGCCTTCCTGCTCCATCCATACTAACATTTCTCTCACACGGTTGTAACTGAGGGAAGCCTTGGAAAAGGCCCGTACAGGCATGACTGCATGTACACGAGAGGTGTAATTAATGGCCCTCTCATAGCAGCCCTGAGTCATTCCATGTTACCTCACTGGAGCATCGCTCTGAGTGGTGAAGAGGACCCAGAGAGGCTGAGCTGCTGCCTGCCCCTCTCCTCTGCGTCCCGCAGGCAGTGACCCAGCTGTGAGGGAGCGTGTCCTTCCTCGGGGACCACCGGTCCCTCAGCACCCACATTGCTCAGCCCTGCCCTACCTGAGCTCTCCGGGAGACCATTGCCATCAGGCGATGGGCTCGTTGGATCTCAGCTGGCTTAGCTGCTCAGTCCTGCAAAGGGGATGATGCACATGCCAAAATAGGACCAAAGATCTGTTATTTGAGGAAGAGGGGTTTGTGGGCTTTCCTTCAGCAGCGTGGTCCTTTCACATGCTGTCCCTTGTGCTCTTCCACCATCAGTGTTTGCTGCCCTGGCCAGATCTGGTGTAAAACAACCCCTTTTGCTGAGCTATTTTCCCTGCCAGCTCCATACCCTGATTTTGTGTGTGGTTGCACAAACATTTGACATCACAAACGGTGATACTAATGGGTCAGACAAAACTGGGATTGATGCTTTTTTTCCTTCGCCATGACAAATTTGGTTTTGATGCACATCAAACTACCACCTAAGGGAAGGGGAATAGAGCCAAGAGCTTAAATATTTGCCAAAGGTACGCTATCATCATGAAAAATGTATCGACTGTTGAAAGGTAAGGGGGTGTGAAGTTAAGTCTGGGAAAAATAGCTGGTATTTCAGATTTCAAGGTGTGAGGAAATTCTTATTTTACCTAGTGCTAATTTGTAAATTATAACCAGATGAGTGTGACTGTTGCAATTCAGGAATGACATATACAACACTCTTGATGGATGCTATGAATTTCATTTCAACCACATAACCTGCCTTGGGCTTGTTTTTAGCATATCCCTTTGAGTTGAACATTTTTCTGGAGGTTTCTTTAACTTTGGGTGGCCTGCGTGGATTGTAACAACCAGGCACAGTAAGGATGAGTAATATGAGAGTCAGTGTTATTTCTGAATTTCCTTGTCTTTGAAGACTGAGGTCAGATACTTTGTTCTTCTGGCTGCAATCAAAGCCTATGGTTTGATTTTTCTTGAATATATGTATGTATTTCAAGTCTGTGCTCTCCCTTAAGTGGTTTGCTGGCCTTTTAGGGGTTTTATTTATTCTTTCTTCAAGAAAATGGACTCGAAGCATCTGTTTGACTCCAGTTGCTTTGGAAGTCTCACTGGGAGGAATGGGTTGAAGGAGAGCTGTGGTGTTAAGTGACGTGGGGACTTCATCCCAATTGCATGTTTGGGGTAACTTTTGTTCCAGCGAAGTGCTCTCTTCCAGTGGTCTGGCAGAAACTCAACAATACTGGATATTTTTACTGTCAAGTAAATGTAAAATACAAGCAGATTTTGTGAAAGGGAGCCCCAGTAATGCCAGTCACTCCAAACCTCGCTTTTACAGAGGATGCTTGGCCCAGGCAAGAAACCTGTTAACAAACAGACCGAGCCCGCCTCTGCTCCAATTTTCCGACAGGCACTTTGCAGGCTGCTCCTGAGTTTTTCTATAGGACTAATGCAGGAGTGTAAAAAATTGAAGTGTGAGGTGTCTGTGGCAAGATGGTGCAGAGGAGGATGGGATGTCTCTGTGTGTCTGGTGGTCTGGGGCAGAAATGCTGGGGAGGTGGAATTCTTGCTCTCATACATTTCTCTAAGATGCTGCAGTTCCCTTTCACGTTTATTGACCTTTATCCTATCCCCCTCTTAAAAAGACAGAGAAATGCAAGACCGTCACACCAGCATCTGCTTGAATACTGCCCGTGCATCTGTGTCATGCTTGTGAAATCCTATTCTTAGTGTAAAATGTTTGTATAAACTGTCACAGCTTTGGACTAACTGGTTGCTCCTGCCAGACAATTTCAGCCGTACTGCATCTGTGCTTGGCTTGTGTCAGGAGAGCTCGTTTCAAATTAAAAAAAAAAAAAAGAGGGGGTTGTTTCATTTTGTGTCACAGCTCTTAAATGGGAAACTTCCTTTTCCCCTTCACTTTTTTCTTAATGTTATGTGGTTATGGTCCTGCCCATCTGGTAACTTCAGCTAAGGCTGCCTAGGACTTTGCTAGATCTTGGAGTGGGGAAATTGAATTTTTTGTGTGACAGTTCTGGGAGAGATGTACCTGTTGGTTTGCAGTCCCCAACCTTCTGGAAATGTCTTAATTGCTCAGATTTAAGCAAGGTCTGTGGGAAGAAACTTCTCACAGAAGCCAGTTTTGCTCTCACAGAAACTGGTTTTGCTCATCATTTTGCTGCAGTTACATGGCCTTTGATTTTTATTTTTTTTTTTCTGAGTGAAACTGAATAAATAGTTAGTTATGATATTTCATTGGCACTTCCTCTGCAACAGTTCATTTATTATGTATAAATGCAGTGTTATATATTCTAGGTAATTTATATAATTACTGTGCCATTAAGCTTGTCTAGTTAGAATCAACAAAATTAGAAAATGTGAAATTTGAGTGTCGGCAGTAGTGGTTGCCTGGTTATATCCTGTATGGGATTCCTGTGTGAGATCCTTCCTTTCTCTTTTGTGCATGAACCTTTAACACCAGCATGAGTTGCATTAAAGCAAAATGATTAAATAGGAAAAATATTTGATTGAAATGACATATATGTAAAACATGACTTCTTTAGTGATGTTATTAGAATATTTAATGTTTTCATTTCCTGGCCTCTGGGAATTTAACTATGCAGCCTTAACCTTACACTCCAAAGGAAACAGGGCATGGTTTCCCCCTTGTAATTTGCAGAGCTCCTTGCCACGGGGTATTACTGAGGGCCAAAATTCAACAATATCTGAGACGATGCCAGTAATTAAATATACACAAACTGTTGGAGCAGCTGATATTAAGGCAAAAAGCCACCCAGAACAAAATCCAGCCCTTTGAAATTAAGAACATTGGATGGGATATGGCTTCATGCTTCAGGATATAAATCAGTGTCAAGTTTGGATTTGGGAAAAAGATTTCTCTGGAGCACATTAGGAGGCATTGCTGTCACTACTCCACCCAGTGTCCTGTGCCTCGTCTGGTCCAGCCAGGATGCTCTCGCCTGCCAGCAGTGATGTTTAGTGTGGAGCATCAGAGCGTTGAGGGTTTATGAAAGAGAAGGGATTCTTCTTTCCTTTCTCCACTTTTACTGGAGCTATTTGTAGCTCCTTCCTTAGGTGCTGTTTAAATCTCAAAACTCAGTGTCTGATGGTTTTTTTACCCATCTGTGTTTGCTTGTCCCAGATTCATGGTTTCCACCTGGACACCAAGATACAGGTAGGGACTGCAGGAGTGTTGTAGTGCTGGGGGGACACTCGTCCTGGTTACTGATGGATGGGAAGCTCTGCAGAACTGTTTAAAGAATAATAGTCTGAAATGTTTAAAATATCTTTGTCTCTATGGGTTTTATGGGGCCATCAGTCACCATACCACTGTTCTTGTGTGTGAAATCACAGCAGTGGGAATATTTCTGAGTGTTTTCAGCCAAGGACTATCAGGCAGCCCAATGTCATAGATGTCCTGAATTCTCCCACACTTCCCTCTCAACAGTTGTTGAAGACCTGATGGTTTTAAAATCTCTCAAATAAGCCATGTGCCAATCTGCAAGCTTGAATTTAACTTTTTGCCTGAATTGACAGGAGATGCTTCCTGTCTGCTGGACCAGGGATGCAGGTCTCGTGCCTGCGTGTGCAGGGCAGGACCTTTGCTCTCAGGGCAGATATATCACATCTGAATGGGAGGCATGTTCATGCACAGCTTGTTTGGGTGCGTTGTCAAGCCAGGCTTTGCTGAGGTTTAAACATGCTTTTTGACTGTGTTTTCTTTGGAGTTTTTTGATTCACTAGATTATAAAAACTTGGTGGATGAAAATGGGTTAGATTCCATCTGGCAACAACAACAACAACAAAAAAAAAAACAACAGCCCCCCCCCAATGTGTTTTTTTTTGTTTTTTTTTTTTTTTTTTCCTCCCCTCCCTCCCCCTTCATCCAGCATTTTCCCCAGGTACTGTTTTCATCAGACTTGGTCTTAGAAAAAGTATTTCTCTGCAGGAGTTAAAACTAGTTCATTCAGCCTTTAGGCCTTTCCTTGCTCCATAGTGGTTTTTATCAGTTCCAGTCTGAGAGCACAGTGCCCTTTTCCTTTTGAGAAAATGTGAAGCTGTAGAGGGAGGGGGAAAGGAGAGAAGCAATGTTATTTCTTCTCTGAAGTCATCATCTACAGAGCTGGTACTGATGTCATTTTAATAGATGAGGTGCTCCCCATCCAATATTGTGATAGAAATTAGTTGCATACAGAATCACTGAAGTTGGGAAATAAAAATAAAAAAAAAGAAAAGATTGATTTGTGCTGGAAAGAGGGGGAAGAGCAAAATGTAATAAGCAGGACCATTAAATGTTTGTGATTTAATGGGGTCTTGTCAGCCTCATCTAAGAGTTCTTGGATCCTAATAAAATAATTTAGAAATCTTGGGGATAAACCAGCTGCTCTTCATAAAGCTCTTGTTCAGCCAAATTGTAGTCAAGGTTTTAGATGGTTGCTTGATTGTATGTTTAGTTTTCCTGTTTGTATTTAGAGAAGGTTTTGATTGAAACAGGATTAATCTCAGGAAATTAGGCCGACAGAACCATCAGTTTAGATACAACAATTTGCCTTTCTAATGTGGGTACTTTGCTTCTGTGGAGAATAATTGATCAGGCTTCAGCATCTGAGCAATTGCCTCAGTTTATTATTTAGCTGTGCTGGTTTCTCTGTGTGAAATCTCCCTTTTCCCACAGATTCAGCCTGTGGAGGCAGCTCTGGGGAAAGAAATGACTTCAGAGCTTTGAAAAAACAAAAGTGCGAACTTTAACAAATTTCATCTTGGCCAAAAGCATTTAATACCAAGAATATTGTAAATGCTTTCTGTTGGAATTACTCCCTCTGGGCTGCTAATCTGGGAGCAATCCAGGCATTTGCTCCTGACCTTACCCCCTTCCTGGAGATCTGAGCGTGTTGCTCATAAGAGAGCAAGACGGGGGAAGGAGGGGCTGGTAGAGCTGTTGTTTTCCAGAGGAAATGAAGTAATGTCAATTTTGGTAGGAATTATAGGCTCTGCAACATCTTCAGAAAGGTGACGCACCTCAGAAAGGAAAAGCAGCTGACGAGAGGTCTTGAAGGCGCCTTGAACATTTGCATGCTTTCTTCTCTACCAGCAGTGCAGGCTGGGTGTAGTTTTATATGTGAGTTGGTGGTAGATAATTTTATCACTTAATCCCTTTGTTTGTTTACCCGTGGATAGCAAAGACATCCCCTGGGATTAATTTAACAAGGTTACACCTGCAGGAACAGGACGCGGGGCTGTGAGATCCCCCGGGTATGGGGAAGGTGGCCCTTAGTGTTCGTACAAACTGTGGTGTGATGTGCTCCCACCTTACTACTTGTGAGCCTCCAGCCCGTCTCCACTAGAAATCTTGCATAATTTGCATTTTTATGTTACTCTTTAAGAGAATCTTGGTCCCAGTGGCGATGGACCTGATGGGTGCTGCTCCATCCCTGGGCACGCCCATGGACCCCAGGACCTGCGGAGCCCTGTTGCTTCAGATCTGTTTAAAGGAGGAGAGCATCTAAAAAGCTTTCGTCCCTGGCAACGGTGTGCAAACAGCACCAAAGACAAAGCCTGGCCTCCCGTAAACGGCAGCTTTGGGAGTCGTCAGGATTTTTTGATATCTGCAGCAGGTTCTTGCTTCTGCTGCAGCAGCGTGCTCCTTGGGACTGTGGGGGGGGCTGGGGTGAGCTTTTGTTCTGCTGGAGATAGCCAGGTTGGCAGCCCCCAGCCTATTTAAGTGATCAGATGCCTTCCCCTCCCCCGCTGTAGGTATATTTTCAGTGTTTGTGGAGCCAGGTGGCTCTGTGTACTTGTTCTTTTGGAACTCATAAAACTTTAAATGTGCCTCCCCTTAGTCTATGGCAGACAGCCAGTGTGGTGCAGGTCCTAGAAGAGGCTGAGTGTGTGATGGTGCATCTGGGATATTTGAGTGTTTGGGTCTGTTTGTCCTCAATTTGCTCCAGATCAGCCAGGCGTCATTAGCATTTTCACTGAGCACTTGGACTTTTGATGCAAAGCCTCTGCATGTCCTGTGACCTGTGCAGGGGGGGACCTTCTGCAGCACATCACTTGGGAAAGCTCAGGAAAGGTTAACAGAATTGTTTATCCATTTTTTGCTCAATTTTTACTTCTTCCTGCCTTTCCTGTTCTTACCCAGCCACTCAGCTATGGGGGGAGAAAAAAAACACAACAGGTTTCCTTGCAATATTGGTTTGAATGTTCTGGAAAACAGGAATCGTGACTCATCGGTCCCAAATTAACGCTTGTGTGCAAGGCTGAAATGACATGTAAGAGATGGGTCACCTCTGGAGACAGGAAGAGTGTGGTATCGCGCTCAGAACTCTCAAGGCTACAGTTCAGCTTGTGTCGGCTCTTCCGTTTATAAAATACTCATTGGAGAGGCTTGTAAACACCTCTGTATACATTAGTCTCACTCTGGAATTGAGGGTTTCAGCCTGGGAACAGGTTTTAAAAACAAGCAGCCCTCTTCTGTTGCTCTTAAACTTTAAAACTCGGTGTGTAAAAGTTTCTTTGCATGTCATTGGAGCCTGCCGACATCAGCAGTTTCTGGAGGAATTTGTTCTGTCGGGTTTCTTTTGCGAAATATAAATACAAGCCATGGGTTTGAGATGGATTTCTGGATTTGGAGTTTCAGGGGTCTGGTTCTGACCTACTTGTTGGCTTTAGGAACAGTGAGTTTCTCTGCATCTCCCAGGAAACTTTTGCCAGTTGAAAGGCACCGGTTTGTGGTTGTTTTGTTTGTTTGTTTGTTTTTTTCTTCCTTTCCCTGTCTGCCCATCTTTGCTAGACCCTGCCTTCCTTACAGCAAAGCAGGCTGATGCAGATGGACCATAATCTCCTGCATCCAAGTCACCTGGGCTGATGTTAATACTGAGTGTGGGAGCACCCCCAGACACCCTGGGGCTGGAGGAGCAGGCCCTGCCTCAGGCTGAGTGCTCATTTAATCCTCTGATTCGCTTAACCCCAAACCATCTCTGGCTGTGTGTAATAGTCCTTGTCTACACACCTCAGTGAAGCCAGAAGAGGTTACTCCATCCAGGTTTAATTGCCTCCCATGACAAGGAGGTCTGTGAGGGTCCTGTACCTATTTCTGCCCAAATGAAGGGGTGTCCTGGCCGAGCAGAGATCCCTTTCACTAATACAGCTTTCTCTCCGTAACTTTGCTCAGCTATTGTATGCTATTGTCAGGCACTACTGGCTTTGGCTTTCTTTTTTCTTTTTTTGGCAGAACAAGAATAGGAGAATATTTATACGCCTTTTCTGTCCATCATGAGGTCATTATTTTTTCTGTAATGATTGACCTTTGTCATTTTGGTAATCAGGATTGACCTGAGGGGGTGCTGATTTAATCAGACCTTGGAGTCCTAATTGGTTGATAATGTTTAAGGAGCCAAAAAAATCCTCAGAACCTACCTGGGTTAAAAACAAGTATGCCAAGGCAAGATGAAATTCCTCCTTCACTGAAATGTGGTTTGGAAAAATATTTCACCACTACAGCTCCTTTCAAGAGGTTGACCTTGGATCGTTAATCTTAAAAATATGCAGTGCAGATGAAGGGTTTTTTTCTAGAGAGAGAAATGCCACGTTTCTCAAAGCACCTCCCTAGAATTAGGGGGAACAAAACCAAAACCCAGAGTGGTTGATAAATGGAGTACAGGCTAATCCAGGAGTGACAAGAATTTAATGCCATCAGAATCAGCTTCATTTTGTTAATTTGCCATTTTTTTTCCCTTGCTTTCCCATTATTCTTGTTGCATTTTGCCATCTATCAATGTATGCATGTTAGTAAGCACCTTAATTCTATGTGAAATGATAAAGCTGCAGCCTTGGAAATTGAAGTGCTCCATGTTTAGCTTCTACTAATGTACCTTATACTCACACTTCATCCCAGCTGGACACTCGACTGTTGCTATATGCTCTTGCCAGCAAAAACCTGCTTCATCTCTCCCACTGTTTCCCATTTGTTTCTGTAATTTGATCTTCCTAAATACATTTTCCTATAATTTTATTTTTGCTCTCCAGCTCTAAATAACAGCCGGCTCTGTTAAAGGAGGGCAGCACTGGAGGAGTAAAACAGGCTGCCTGTGCTCCTGGATGCAGAGGTGGTGGTGAGCAGGACACACAAAGTATATGAGTATGTTGAACGAAGGGAGTTAGTGGAGAAATAGAGCCGAGACCAGAGATAAGCATCTTGTCAGGAGGAAGGTGATCAGTAGAGGAAACAAAAGCTTTTGAAGCCAGGGCATGAAATAGAGGAGAGCTCACTTGCCATGGCATGGCTGTGCATTCGGGAGAAGGAAGATGCAGAGTTCCAGGTCCTTCTGGGGAGTGATGTGCAGGGCTGGAGGGCTTGGAGGGGACCGAGGGGGGACCTGGAGGACTCCGAGGGGACTGAGGGGGGGGTCTGGGGAGAAGCCTTCAGGGCTCCTGGAACAAGGGCCTGGCTCCATGCTGAGCTGGGAGCGGGGGCTGCAAATCTCAAACGCCAGGCAGACAGCCAGGTGTCAAAATGCTCCTCTTGTGCTGAGGAGGAGAGAGGTTTGAGCAATAGCTGTTCTCCTCCGGTGCTGGCCGGTGAGCCCCCAGCACATGAGCTGCTCTAGTTTTTAATTAAAAAAAGTATGTTTCTGTAAATGCTTTTAGGGAGGTTGGTATTACTGAAAATACGCTCTTTGTTAAGGTTCTTGCTGATAGTGGGAATTGGAGGTGACTAATTTCTAGAGCATTTTGCCTTTTATTGGCCACAGATAAGGAAGGAAGCAAGGCTTGTCACGGCATTTACTGCTGGGATGGCAGTTCCCAGATTTCACCCTGTTAAAGTGCATACCATTTCCAGTTAGGTTTACAAAAGGGTGAGGAAATTTCTGTGTATTTATTGAGGAGTTTTATTTTCTAATCTCTCTCAATTTTGAGGACTATTTTGCAGGACTAAGTTTGCATGAAAGAACATGTTGCGGTTTTAATAGATTAAAAAGTACAAAGAACATGGCACCAAAATTGTGATGTGGGACCGAGTTTGATTGAAAATTAGAGCTGTGCTTTGAATCGCAGAGACAGTGAACTTCTACTCACAATGTACGGCAAGAACTGTTGCGTGCAGTTGGTGTTATTCCCACTTTATCTTCAAAGAAACTGGGAGGTGGAGAAGACCTGGGTGTTTTTTCTAGATTAGGGTTTCTTTGGAAATTGTGTCCCAACAGGTCATAGAGCTACAACAGCATTTGCTGCTTCTCTTTCTTGACATTATTTAGTATTTGATACTTTAGAAGTGCCTTTCCAGAGCATGTGTGGGCATCAGCTCAGTCCCCCACTCTGTCTGAGGGGGTGACAGCCTCCCTGATGGCTCGGAGCACCATGGTGGTGCTGTGGCTAACTTGTCTTGGGTGGCTGTGTGGTGGTGAGACACTGCCTTGCCAGGAAGCCACGGTGGTGATATTTTGGCATGTGTTCCTGGTGGGCAGCCATCCCTGGGGTGAGGATCCCATATGGGATTCTCACGGCAGGGATCTCTGATAGGGAGAGCGCTCGCAGGGGGCCCGGGGAGGCTGTTGCAGGGTTGGGGAAAGCATTGTGCAGAAGGACTGAGGTGCAGAGCCTCTCGTGGGGGTGATGGTACTCACCCCGGCGTGCCTCATGGAAAGAGACGGAATTACATCGTCTCTGAGAGAGTCTTTGAGTCAGCGTACAGCAGACACTCGTGCCTGTGAAGGTAGCTCCCGAGCTGGCATAGGATACATCAGTGCAGACTCTAGCATCCATTTCTATCCAAACTAGCCTACGAGGACTTTTTTTGATTTAACAGTGAAAAACGCAGTTAAGCTGGAGACCTACCTAAATGCCTGCTGTTACGTGTGGGGTGTGTGTATTTGCTCTGCTTAGAGCTGCAAGTCCCCAAGTCTTGTTTGTGTGATTTAAGTGCTGTTGGATAAATCACACTAATTGGGACACCAGACAGAGCACATGTCAATGAACACAATAAGGAGCTGCATAATTATGAGCCTTTCAAAACATACTGAAAAAAATCATTAGACTCTCTCTGACCCTAATGGAAAATAGTAAATATTAATTTTTGTTTGTAGTTTTGCACCTTCAAACTACTTTTCATATAACAAAATAGAGAAGGTGTTGGGTAACAAGAGTCTCTACAAATTCCCTATAAATTCTTTATAAATTATGTCAGAAATGTCCAAGTGTAGACAATGTTGCACCTGCGCAGTGCTTCTGGCAGGGTTGATTCCCCTTGGCTGGCCGAGCTCTCCGTTGGCAGCCCCGGCCCTGCCCGTGTCTGGCAGGGATGCTGCCGTCTGTTCCCAAAGCAGGGCTGAATTCACAACCTGCTGATGAACATCCACCATCCTGTCCAAGCAGGAGACAGGTTTATCGTGTACGGGTACACGAGTGACCCAAGGTCAGCAGTGGGACACCCCTTAGAGCTCCTTGGTACTGCTGGCCTCTATTAGGCTCTGTAAAAATCAACAAAGGCAATCCTGAATTTTGATTTAAACAGCTGGGTATCTGCATATGTGTTTCTTACCTCCTCCAACAGATCCTAATGATTTAATGTATTTTAGTAGATGAAAGTACTGAACTAGCACTTGAACGAGACTTAGAGTTTGCACCAGTGGGTAGAAATTGTAGCCAGGGGTTAAATTTCATTTTCTTTTCTCCAAGATATTGCTTCTCCCCATCTCCTTCGCTGGAAGGGTTATCTCAGGTGCAACAGATGTTGCTGGGAATCTTCTTCAGTGCACTACTGATGAGAAGCAGGATCACAGCCTTCTTAAAATCAGTGGTGAAACTAATGTCAATGTGACAGAGTTCCTCAACATTTACCCCACACTTACAAATATTTTGATTATGAAATATGGCATGCATATATTTAAATGTTTGCCTAAATGTAGCAGCCTGAACTTGCTGACACCAGGGATAACTTGCTCCTCTCAGCTTTGTGTAGGGGTGTCATGGGCATAAGGATACCTGACACTAAGCACTTGGCTGTGAGAAGGGTGCTCCATAACCTGGAAGAGTTAATTTCTAATGAAAGGGGAAACCTCAAGGGAGAAGGTAGAGAATTTGTAAACCAGAAGTGGTAGAATTTCAGCCCTTGCAAAAATAGGCAACCAATACAGTGATAAAGAGGAGAGGTTAAAACAACGCAGATGCAATTCAAAAAGCCGTGTGTACTGGGAAGACTTAGACGTGTTGGCAGACACCCTGAAAAAAATAAATGAGAAACAGAAAAAGGAGACTTTAAAAGAAATCTTTTTCTTCCCATCTATCTTGTGCCAGGTTCCAATTTGATTTCTGTGTGCACCTGCAACACTGTTATATCTAGTAAAGATCTGAGCATGCAAAGGTCTGCTGGAATGGAAACATTGGGAAATTGGAAAAATTTTTTTAATGATTATTTATTTGGAAGAATAATTTTAAGTTTTTAATGTGCAAATGAAGTTCTGAATATATATGGGGTGTTGCAAATCTGTATGAACTGTTTCCACCGTATTATTTCGTATTTTTAATGCTTGAGGCCTTGTTAAAATGGGTTTTATGGAAATGCTTGTTCACACGTTTATGTAAAATGGGCATGCATATAATTGCCCATTTCAAAATGAAGCTAGCAAATGGCAATTTCACGTTGTAGTGTAATGGAAGTATGTGTTGTGATTTTTTTTTTTGTGATTTCCTCCCCCCCCCCCCCCCCCCCTTTTTTTTTAATTTAGAGCCATGCAACTCCTGCCTTTGTTTTCCTGGCTCACTTGCTCGTTACTGCTTGCATCTCCAGGTTGCAAGGGAACAGTCAAATGCTGTGGTCATTCATCTCTGACAGTTTATAATGAACTTATCAGGAAAGAACTATAAATATATAACTTGTACCCCTATTGCATTGGGAGATGCTTCCTCAGGCAATGAATAATTAGGTTGGCCCACCTAAGCTAATTACAAGCTGTCTCACTATCCAAAATAACCTCTGGGTAACATTGTTAGGAGTCTCTTACCAGGTTAATGGGTTCCCTGTACTCTGAATATTAGGCTGACTTTTACCACCCTGTCCAAAAATGCTCTGTATGGGGCCCTTTGCCGTGCCAATTTGTGACTCGTTTGCTACCAAGAACATCATCTTTCCTCCTCTTTGAATGCTGAGCTCAGAGGGAAAGGGCAAAGCTTGTCTTGATCAGGTGCTTTGGAGTCCATCCATCAGCTCAACAGTGCAACTGTAAAAACTCTCAAAAGAAGTCTTTTGAATTGCAAGGTGGAAGCAAGCAAATCCTTAATGTCCCTGGCTGTATTTAAAGCCACTGCAAAATTTGATCATTTGTGCTTTCAAATCTGCTCAGTGTTGTCTAGAAAACTTAACTCACCTGCTTATCTTCAAAAAAACAAATGTACCAGTTATTGCCTACTAGAAAATGTGAGTTGAGCTCTGTGTTTTTTTTCCTTTTCAGTGGGCTTGCTGTGATTTTGTTTTGACAGATTGAGCTGTGTTTCACTTTGCTTTCATTTTTCACCCTGTCAAAAGAATTTTTAGTGCTTTTTTTTTTTTTTTCCCCTTCCCCTGCCTCTTGCTATCTGTATGGATCAGTGCACTGAAGCAGTGACTCCCTCTCCTCCGCATTGCTGGTTTGCAGCTTCCCGTGCTGCAGAGGTCTGAGCCGAACCTTCCCGATGGGAAGTGCAGGTCAAACCTTGGCCATCTTAGTGGGCAGCATCGTCTGCCATTGGCAGGAGATGTAGTAGTGTTGGGTGAGCCTCCAAGGGGGGAGAACGTCTTAAGCAGTCTGAGTTTTCTTTATTTTTCACTTGACTTGCACCATGTTTCTCCTGACCCACCCCAGGCAGCAGAGTGCCTTTGGCTGGATCATCTCTGCTGCTCAGGCTCAGCTGTGCAAAATGTTGCTCTGCCTTGGTGTTGCAGAGGATGTGGGATGGTTGCTGTTCCCAGCTGTAGAGGCTGCTTTGGTGAAGTTGGTGTGTGTTTAGGAGGTTGACATCTATTCCTGCCCTTGGCTGAATTAAACCCCTTCACTAGCCCATATTGCAGTTACCATATTAATCTAGGGAGTATTCATGTGGTTGTTCGGGTCCGTTGCCTTTATTGGAAGAGGGCAGCTGTTTAAAACAATTAGAAAATTATAGGGTTTACATCAAGCTCACTTTAATATTAGCACGGTTAAGCTGACCTGGTGCTGCGGGGTTCAGTGATAAGTGAATGTCTGAGCTACACTGATTTAAGCAAGGGGAAGCTGAAATCAGGTTTAAGTGTACCATTTTCATAGCAGCAGTTTCTGAATAGCCTCAGTAATGTGAGCCTTAGGGGAATCGAGGGCAGGAGACGGTGTAAATCCGGTGTAAATCCGTTAGTGCGGTCCCTGTCCCTGGGGAGCCCCTGCTCTATAGGGAGCAGAAATGCAGGAACATGCACAGCTGCCAGCGTTGCAGCACATGTGCTGCTTGCAAACTGGATGTGCCCGATCCCTCCTGAACTGAGGGCAGTCTGGGTGTCATATGTGCCCCTTGGTTTGTTCTTTTTATCAGGCAAACGCCCCACGTTTGTGCAGAGTGTGCTCACGGTGCTTTTTCTAGCCGTAAAGGCTGCAGGTCCCGGCCATGCTCCCTGCAGCGGCTGGTATGTCTGGTCCCCATTGGGTCAGTGCTGGGGCTGTCATGGTGTGTTGCTCCCGTGTCTCTTGCTGCTCTGGGATATATTCTTCAGGGACCAGATACTGCTTCTCTGCCCGCAAGGAAATGAAGTGATCATGATCACATATCAAATCCCCAAGTACTTTTTTTTTTTTTTTTCTCCTCTAAGTTTGAATGATATTTTTTTTTTTTTTTTGGATGCAGTTTCCCTTGTTTTATGGGCTGTATGTGTCATTCTTGCCTGTTTAATACTTAATTTCTTGAAATCCTTGAGTTCAGTTGCAATGCAGTGACCAACAGGTCTGGCTATGTTGTGAAGTCTTCCAAATTCTCCCGCAGTCTCTAGAAGTGTACTTAGGACAAGCAGGGATTTATTCTCATAACTGGTCAAATGGAGGTTAGTGCGACATAAAATACATGTATGTGCTCCTCTCAGCCTCCCCCGATGACAGGTCAAGGCTGGCTTATTTTTTCTGGGTCCTCCCATTGTTAAAACTTCTTGAGGATCCTGGGCTCTGATCCACTTGCTGTCAGTAGAAGTTTACTTTGCTTCTCAGTAAATTCTCCAAGTTTGCAAACCTCCCCCAAGGCTATGACATGACAGCATCCCTCACATGATTGGTCTGGTATTGGGGAAAAAAAAAAAAAAAAATCTACTTTTTGTAGTCCGAACATATACCGCTTTCAATTATGTATGAGTGAAGTTTTCAAAGGATGTGAAACCTTTGAAGTTCACTCAGGTGTCTCTTTTCCCCTTCATCACCCAGCCTCCCTTTTTTGAAGCGGTGGGGTGAATTTGCCATTCCCTGGATGAAACGGAGGGAGAGAATGATTGGGAGAAACCTAACCAGGGTTATACCAAGACAACATTTCTGGCTTGAGTGGTCCTCAAGCAACAGCCTCTGCCAGGTGGGGTACTCTCTGGGGAAGTACCACCGTGTACTTGTCCTCTTCTGGGATTGCTCCTGAAGTAGCCACTGCTGCTGTTCCTTGAGACAGAACTCTGGAGTAGGTGGACCTGTGATCTGACAAGCTATGACCTTTCTTCATAGATGACATGAAGCCAGTGCATTGAAACAAAACAGTTCAATACCTAAATGACACAGAGCTCTGTTAGAGCTCTCTGAATGGCTATGGGCCTGTTTCAGGTTCCACCTCAAGTCCTGACTCTGAAGTTTGCCCAGGCAATTCCCCTCTCAGGTGTCCCTGCAACTTGGGACCCAGCATGATCATTATGTTTGGATCTTGTGTGAGGTGCTTTGGGCAGGGCTCAGGGACAGGCTGAAGTGAGGTCCTGGAGGGGAATAAGTCATCTCCCAGAAGGTCTCTACCTTCAAAAGATGGATGTTCTTTGGCATGTGCCCCTCCTGGAGCTGAACATCCTTGTCCTCTCCTGCCTCCATAAATTGCAACCACAACACTGTCCTCCAGCAGTGAGGTGACACTGGAGAAGGTGGCTTGCCAACTACATGCAAGGGCCAGTGTTCACATCCTCAGCAGTTGATGTGTCCACGGCCAGGGTGCCTGTTAGCAGCTTTTGTAAATGTGACTATAGTGACTACCATCTCCTGGACTTTACAGGCCCATTTCCCTCTGAGTTGTTGGTTGAGAGATTTGCTACCAGAATTCCCTACCCTGATACTGGACAGGTATTGCAGATGAAAGGAAGGTAGTGTTAACAGTGGAGAATAGCTTTTCCTCCCCAGTCTTCCCCTGTGAAGGTAAAATGCTTCATTCTGCCTAGAGTTTAGCTACAGGTTACATTTAAAGTGTTCGTTGAAGCTGAAAGTGGTTATACTGGTAGCTTAAAAGAAATAAAAGCAATGACTTGAGAGGGAAAGATGGGAGACAAAGTGGCAGCAGGGTTGTAACTGACTTATTTATTGCAGCCTTGAGGGCAAGAGAGTATTACAGAGGACAAAATTCCTATAATGTTTATATAAGACTGTAAGAAATTGATTACGACTCAGATATGTTTTGTTGCACACTGCTGGGAGTAATCATAAAAGTAATGCAACAAAGTTTTGAACATCATGTTACTGCTGGACCAGTTGAAAGCCTCTTTTGCCATTGTTTCAGTTTAACCCCAGTTGGCATCTCAGCCCCATGCAGCCGCTTACTCACTCCCCCCTGGTGAGATGGGGGAGAGAATTGGAAGAGTAAAAGTGGGTAAGCTTGTGGGTTGAGATAAAGACAGTTTAATAGGTAAGGCAAAAGCTGAGCACGCGAGCACAGCAGCACAAGGAATTCCTTCACCCCATCCCACGGGCAGGCAGGGGCTCAGCCATCCCCAGGACGGCTGGGCTCCATCACGCGTAACGGAGCCTTGGACAGACAGACGCCGTCGCTCCGAACGTCCCCCCTTCATCCTTCTTCCCCCAGATCTATAGGCTGAGCAGGAGGCCGTATGGTCTGGGATGTCCCGGGGGTCAGTTGGGGTCAGATGTCCTGGCTGTGCCCCCTCCCAACTCTTTGTGCCCCTCCCCTCTCTCCCCCCCCCGCCCAGCCTCCTCGCTGGTGGGGTGAGGAGCAGAAAAGAAAGGCCTTGGCTCTGTGCCAGCACTGCTCAGCGATAGCGAAAACATCTCTGCATTATCAACACTGTTTTCAGCATAAATCCAAAACCTATCCCTGTACTATCTACTATGTAGAAAATCAGCTCTATCCTAGTTAAAACCAGCACAGCTGCAATGAAAACCTTTAATTTGTTCTTACCAACTCCAGCTGTGTTCACTTTCAACTGCTGGCAGGATTCAGGTCTTTCAGGTTGCAGATCTTTGGGAGTGAATAATGTTTCTATTCTCAGTCCTTTAAAACAAAAAAAGAGCTCGGGGTTTTGCAGAAGTGTGTTTTCTTATAGTTGTTACTTGTAAGGCAGGACTTGTCCTCTTCTGTCATGCTGAGAGCTTTGGAGAAGTCTTCACTGATGTTCTTCCCAATTTGTCCCACCCAATGCTGTCGTTTCACATGGTACCCAGCAGTGGCACTGGGAGGAGGCAGCTTTCCTGCACCCCTCCTCCTGTCCTGGTGGGACCAAGTCCTGAACTTGCATCTCTGTCCTGGAGGATATTGGGGGTCTTCAGGAATGACTTTGGCCCCTGGCCGCCCCCCTTCTTGCAGCATCGGAGTGAGTACAAGTAACAGGTCTTGTAAAGATTCACTTGGGTTTTGGCATTTAAGACATTTTACACCCAGAAATTCTTCTCTCCTTTTGCTGTTCTTCCACCTTCCCAAGGCAGTATGTAATAAATCTCAGTGTCTCTGAGCACATAAGGCACTGCTGGTAAATGAAGTTGCTTTCACCTGTTTACTTTCTGATGCTCTCTTTCAGTGAATGTGCATTAAATTGTTTTTCAGTTGGATCATCTCTAAAGCAGACATCTTGCGTCCCTGCAGGAACTGCATGAAACAGTAGAATGAAAGCTGTAAAAATAAAACACATGCCTTTCTTGTGTTCAGCAAGACTGAAGTCTAAAACCAACAATAAAGGAGACACAGGAGTGCAGTCTTCCTGTCTGCCACCTTGCAAGGTCCCTGGCATCCCTCTGCAGGGCTGCTGGAAGGTGTGCTGGAGTAATTCAGCACGGGCTACTCATGGTAATGCTGAATGATTTGGGGCAGGGAGTGTCTAGCAGTTACCCCAGATCTGAGTTCATACCTGAGAACAGTGCGCACAATGCCTTGTCTTCATTTTTGTGGTTAATTTAGAGATGACTATAGATGCTCATTTGGCCTTTGTTTGACAGAGATTTGTTTGCAGATCAGAGTGGTTTAAGAGGTTGTGAAGCCCATCTGCTGTTTGTTAGTGCTGCTTCAAATGAGAAGAGTGTGGAGGGGAAGAATGCTGACAGACCATTTCAGCACAGGTAAAATGGGTTTGGTCTAAACTATTAGTCAGTATTTGAGTCCATGAGTTTCTGCAGCTGGTTTTAGCACACATCTACCTACATTTTTATGTTAGTTCAAGGAGAAGTCCAGTAAGCTGGACACAGGATTGCTGAGCTGCACGAAAGCAACTCTAAAATTCTTAACCTGCTAATTTTAAGCCATTGCATTACTCTGTCACTTGCATCAATGAAAGCAGCACTTGCCACTTAGCTTCTAGCTTGTGCCTGTGATGGAGCAATGGAGAAAGGGATATTAATTGCTGTTTCTAGTTTAACTGATGATAGAGAATGGAAGGAGTCTGGATCCTATGTTCTCTGATCAGTCATCCCACCAGACCTCAGAAGATGATAGCAGGGAGCAAAGTGCTGAATCCCATTTGGTCTGTTCCCACCAAGAAGGAAAATCAATGGAAGCACATCTAAAATAGCTGCAACCATGAGGAGAGGACAAAATACCATGGCACTCAGAGGGACTCAATTCTATTTATTATGACATTAAGAAAATGGGGTTGAATGAGAATGTGTGTGGCATTGGTTTCAGCATGTCTGGCATTTTGTGGTGTAATTTTGCATGAAAATGAGGTTCAGTCTTAAGTTGCAGGATTCTGAATCCAAGGATATTTTATTTGAAACTTCGCAAACAGTAAAAAGATGGTGCTTTGGGAGGAGTGAGATTTTCACAAATCATTGTCTATAAAACTGGATTTCTGAGTTAATTTAGATACTAGATAAAGTACCTTGACATTTTTTATTATTGTTATTGTTGTTGTTATTTTACTGTTAAGTGCTGAGTATCTTTGAGCCTTCACTGTCTGTAGAGGGAACTGCAAGATGTTTAGCATATCTGATATTTCCTATGTACAAGGTCCAACCATGGATTTGAGTGCCTGGCACCTCTAGTAAACATCTTGATTCATGTAATGTAAGCTTAAGACAACAAAATTAGAATCAGATGTTCCTTTTTTTTTTTTTTTTTTTTTTTTTTTTTTTCCTTCCCTGTTTCGGTCCTAAGCCAAATGCTTTACTGTGGAATACAGCTGAATTACTTGCTTTATCTCATAAAACAAATACGCCTTTGTTCCTCTTTTGGACGGATGCTTTCTTCAGCTCTGTGTTGTGGCTTAGCTATACCCTACCTTCCCTCTTGATCTTTTTGGCTTTTCTCAGAGCGTGTGCAGTTATAACGCTCTCGAGTTCAGCCTTCACTGATAGCTGGCAGAGTTGTCCTCTCCATGCCACAGGGAGTCTGCTGCATAGGCAGTGGAGATATACTGATAAATTCTTTGCTTTTGTGTTTGATTTTTTTGTTTTGTTTTCATATAATATGTATCATTTCCCATTTGAAACTGCTTTTATTGTATGGTTGGAAAAACCCTCTTACTTGGCATTGTCAAAGGAAGCAGAATTTAAAAGGAAAGAAAAAAAAATTTAATAAGCAGTATTTTGGGGCTCCTTTTGTTACATGCTACCTTTTGAACTCTGTAAACCAGCATGCAGACCTAATTCACAGTAGCGTCACTGTATTAAGCTGCACAAGTAAACACTTTAAATGGGAGGAAGCACCTGCGTATCGCTATTGTCTCTTTTCTTCCATTAACAAAAGTCTCTGGGCTGACTCTGTTCAAGCCAAACCTTCCAGTAAGTGGAAATCCACAGGCAGCAGTAGGCAGAAAGCAAGCCTTGCTGCCTTCAGGCTGGAGGAGTGAGCGCGTGTCGAAGGGCAAGCTGGTCATGGAGGGGAGTGTGGGTGTGCGTGTAGGCACCCGCACGCGAGTGGGCTACCAAGGTCTTGCACATCTCCTCGGCCTGGGCCCCAAAAGAACGGGATGTCAGGATTACAGAAGTCGGCAAGGTAGGTTCACGCAAGGCTTGCTGTACCTGAAGCTGTTGGTGGGGCTGGGAAGGCTGATGAACCTTGAGGTCCATCCACGCTGTTCTCAACGTCCATAATGCTCTGAAATTATTGTTGTCCCACTCGTTGGGTTTGTGTAACCAAGTGTTTGACTTGATTGCTTTCCCACTGAGTTTATACATTTTTATGAACCAGCACCATTCCTTGGTGAGGAACTAGTTAATGTATCATGATTATAGATACAACCTGTAGGAAGTTTACAAAACAAGCTTTAAAGATGGAAAAGCTGGCTTGTATAGAAGAGCCTTAAAGGCTAAAATCTCTTTAGTTTACCCAAAACAGGTCAGGAGGTGACTTATATGATCTAAAAGTACCTGCAAACAGATGATCTTAGCTGGTAGAAAACTTCGTATGATCTAGGAAATAAAAGCATAAAATAAATAATTGACTGGAAGCTGAATTTGGGTAAGTTGAACTTAGAAAATACTAGGATGGATTTTCTGTCTGCATTGCTGTGTTAATACTGTGGTCTGTGCCTAAAGACAAATTGTGAGCAGTGTAGAAATCCCTGGATAAAGTGCTTAGTGTTGCATAGGAGATCTTGTTAGAGTAGTGTTGCTTCTGGATTTCTAGGTTTTCAATCTCTACATATTAGAGATGTTTGGGGGTGTTGTAGTACCTGGGGAGTTGGAACTACATCTCAATTCATTAAGTGTTCATTTCTTAGAGTTTGAGATACCTTTAGTGAGATGTTAGCAATTATTTTATTAGTCCTTCTAACAGTTTCCATTTAGGAGAAATTGTCTTTGTGCCCTCTAGTGGAAAACCGATTTATTTGAAGGCTTCCAAATTGGGAGAAATTCTTGCAAAAAAAAAAAAAAAAAAAAGTAGAAAGTGTGAGAGAGGCCATAGAAGAGCAAAGCAAGGCTGAAGAGATGCAGGGTTGCAAGAGGTGGATATGCTCTGTGCTTCTTTGGCTTTGGTCCTCACGAAACTGTAATGCTAATTACATACACAGACATGCGACACTTTGTTTTTCAAATAGAGGAGGAAAGGAAATATGGATAGAGAAAGAAGAGATTATCCAATAATCATGTCAGCTGGGCTTGGTGAAATTTTTCTAGATGACTTGAGGTAAACCTGGTCTTTTCAATCCTAGGGATGTGGTGGGGAGGGAAGAGGAACAGAACAAAGGCCACTCCAGACCTTCAATGGGAGATGAAGGCAAGACCCAGAAAATGAAGGATTGGAGAATCTTACTCTGATTCCTCAAAAATGTCCCAGAGCAATTTGTGAACAGCAGAGAGGGGGATGAGGATGGAGTCCAGAAGAAAAGCTGACTTATAAAGAACAAAAAATAGGTAAATCTGTCCAACTTCCCTCTTTAATGGGATAACTGGTTAGTGCATGAGAGGGACTGTTGGTGTGACTAAGGCTTAGGAGCAGAATTTCAGATCATCTTGGTGAACAGCAAAACCAATTGGGCACTAACATGATGAGGTATAGGGAAGAGGAGGGTGTGGTGGTGGCTCTGGAGGGAGTAGGAGCCAAATGACTGAATGCAAGAGGAGGAGCAGCGGGCAGGGTGATACATGGTTATGGGGTCTGCTGTGGATGGCCAGCTCAAACAAGTCAACAACATCCTGGGGTTTGAGTAAAGGAGTCAAATCTCTCTGAGTCATCGTTACAGAAGCGTTGTGCATAAGACAAGGCTGATAATTGCTTCCTGCTGCACTGAGGGGTGCTGGGTGGTGCAAGGCAGGAGGAAAGCAGTCATGCTTGCAAGTCTGGAGATGAACCGCACAGATGGGAGGCTCGGCAAATGAGGCCAGAGAGGGAAAGCTTAAGGAATTGAATTTGGAAATGGAAGCAAGCCTGAGTGCAGTCAACACATTTTCTGATGCATAAAAGATTTCTGTAAAAAGGATGATGATCAGCTTTTAGTACTCACTGGGGGAAAATACCTTGATTTGCCTGAAAAAGTATTCAAGGTGCATATTGGGGGAGAGTTTCTCACTGGGAGGGTAATGAAGCAATAGCAAAAGAAATTGTGAATCTGCTTCACTGGAGGATTTGCTGAGCAGTTAAACCAGTGCCTCTTGCCAGTGGTGTGATTTCTCCCCCACTCTGTTGCCTTCTGTCCATCCACCCACTACGCAAGGTCTATTTTACTCATTAATGCATCAAGTTGGACTTTTCATTTCTGTTGCTAGAGGTGCTTTCAGGCACCAGGGGTCAAAACCAGTAGCAGTGCTGTAGGCTGTTGCATGGCATTGGGATATAAATTCTGCTCTCAGTGTAGTCATGAAAACTTCAAGCATGGATGTGGATCGCAAGAAATTGCTATTGTCCCATACATTTTTGCTTCCCTCTCTCTGTTTCTGGAGCTGCTCATTTGGGATGTTATGAGAGCAACAGATGTGAATGTGATGCAGTTCCTGCACCCCCCTCCCATCATTGTCATCCTCCCTTTCATTATGCTGGACTGTCATTCTTGTTTATTTTGGTTTGAATTATAATTGCAAAAACTGTTACAGTGCTGTTTATTTGCTGTGTGTCATGAGTCACTGTTTATATTTGCTGCTGTTTGCATTGCCTCTCCTTTCCCTCTGTCTTATGCTTGCAGCCACATCTTGGAGTATCTCAGAGCCTCTTCTGTTTTGAGTTTGTGATGCTCTGTGCTCCTGTGAATGCAGGGAAAAGAGAACTGACAGTGAAGATCCAGGATTAGGCTTTTCTTCCCCCCCCCGCCCCCTTTCTCCTGGCATTTTGTAAGGGTCCTTGTTTGAATTAAAAGATTCCTTGGAGACTCCTTCCCTGAGACCTCTGTGCTTAATTAGCCTCTCTTTTATTTCTACCAGGCAGTGAGGTCGATACTGCTTTTTCTGGCTTGCAAATTTCAGGGAAGGGTGAAAAATGACATTAAAAGGACCTTTTTTGAAGTTAGTGAGATGTCCGTGCACAATTCCATCATCTGCTGTCATACTGGCAAGTTAATCCCTTCGCATGCACTTGTCACTGGGGCAGAGAGTCGGACATCCTGCACAAGACCATAACACATAAAGGATTTTGAAGGGCTCTCACCGTCTCAGTACAGGAGCAAGTCGTTTTTATTTTCCATGCCTCAGTTTTCTGGTATGTAAAATGGGGATAAAGTTGCAATATCTAGGCTTTTCTCCCCCCTGCCATGGCTCCAGCCATCACCCTTGGATGTTGAAGCACTTCCACCATCACTTATTAGGTTTATTTTTGGTCTGGGATAACGTTTTTGATACATCAAAGCTTTACATGTTAAGATCATTAAAGCAACCAGCCCTAATGCCTTTTTGTATCAGTCATATATTGAGACAGCTAAAGCTCAGGAAGCTTGTGGGTGCTTGGTGTTTCATCCTGAAGGTGAGCAGAAGTTGTTCAGATACCATACGTCTCTGCCAAATGGCAGACAGCGAGGTGTGAGGAAAGGACCATGACCTTGGTGGCTCGCAGGGCAGTGCAAGGGGTGGCCATCACAACTGGCTTGCCCCAGGGCTGTCCAAGAAAGACTGACTTGTGCCTCAGTTTCCATACCAAAGGAAGGGGGTTGGTGATTCTTACAGAGCACTTTGAGCTCTGTGGGTTAGAAACGCTGGGTAAGAGCTTGTTCTCACCTGGGAAATCTGACTGACTCTTCATGGATTTCTTCTGGTTTTCTAGGCTAAATTAAGAATAAAATTCTTCCTCCCAAGCCATTTTAGGAGGCTAAACGGTTTCAGAGGGTTTGCTTTGAAGTTTACAAGTTTGGTTTCTACTGCTCACACCACCAGTGCAACTTCTGTCTGAGGCAAAAACAAATACCCAGGTGCTCTGGGTTGGGGTATCTGACTGCAAGGCCACACTGTGCCACCAGTTGCAAGGAGCTGTTGGTCTATCAGGATTGAGGCTGACCAGACTGGTCTCTGGGAGGTGCTGTGGATGCTCTGGGTGGATGGGGAAGAAGCTCTCCCAGTTGTCATGGTCTTGGGTGATCCCTTGTGCCTCCCCTCCTTGCTCCTGGTAAATCACTGTCATTGCTAGTCAAGAAAATCATACAGCTCCTTGTCTTTGAAATCTGAAGGGTAATGTCTTGCAAGTCGCTCTGTGTATTTATCAAGGAGAAATGGGCAATTTATTTGTGTCAGCTTAATAGAGCTTCAGTTTAGAGAGCTCCATGTGGGAGAATTAATGATGGGTCCTGACTCCGTCTCAGTTCATCCACCAGCTCAGCAAATGTTTGATTGTGAATCCACTGTAAAATAGCTCCAAGCTTCTTGTGCCTCAGTTAGCAGCCTTGGTAGAGAGCAGGCAGGTTTTCAGGTATAAAATGTCCATTTTAATAGAAGTGTTCTTGGGTGGTCCACGGAATGTAAATTTTTTACTTTGTAACGCAAAACCTTTTAATTATCTCCAATTTATAAATCCCTGGTTTGGTACTTGAGTGCCTGTAAGAAAATGCTCATCTTTCAGTGGATAATACTCAGTGTCAGAGGAAATGGGGAATAAATGGCATGTTTTAAATGGTGTCAGTTCCAACAACTGGAATGTATAATTTAAGTCACTTATATTTAATCATTCTTTAAACACTGAATTTCAGCCTCTGCTGCTTGACTCACAGGAAGCTGACAGCTTTTTAATGCCACTATGGTAACACTTGAAATTTCCTTAAGCTGCTGTATGCTGCGATGTGGCTCTTTACTGCATGTGGTGGTGCTGCATCTGCAGCTGATTGTCCGAGCCTGGCTGCAGCTGGGTGCAAAGGTTGGGCTCTGTGTCGCTTCCTCCCAGCCCCAATTTTGGAAGTCCCAATTGTTTTACCTGTTTACAGAGCCATAACATCTGCTGTAAATACCCCAGCAAATGTAACAGCTGCTGAAGGCAGGATTATGAATATGGGGTCCATGTATAACAGCTAACCATATTCTAGCAGTTTGGCAGGTTGAAAAATAAAGTGGATAAAGCTGTGTGCATCATACTCTGGATCCATGTGGTGGGGAAGCTTCCTGCTAGAGTAAGGTTGTGCCTGGTTCAGACTGGGGTCCAGGGCCTGGAATTGGTAAGCTTTAATTTTTCTCCATTTCAGAATTGAGGAAAAGAAGCAATGTAGGGTGCAGCAAGTCCCAGTCCTGCCTGGGGAACAGAGTAGCAGTGTCCCTGGGTGCTTGCAGGAGCCCACTGACTGCAACCAAGTGTGTGGGGCTGTTGAATCTTTCCTTGGTCTGTTGGTGACATGCACAAAAGGCACTGTTTACTGTGATGACGATGTGCATGAGTTAAACCTGCATTTTATAGGGGTACATGTATATGTTTGTTTGCATGTGTATATGTATACATAAATACATGTACACATGTATAAAGAAGACTGTAAGCATTTTTTAAAAGTAGCTGTGAAGCCTTGTATGTGTTTAGGATCATGTGGGATTCTGGTCCCCTTCTGCCTGCTCCCCCGCCCCTGCGGGCAGTCTAACTCTGGATGAAATAATTTAATGCAATTCTTGCTCTTGGTGTCTGGTTGATGGCATTAGTGGAGGGAGTGGAATTTCATGCATATAAAATACAACTGGGCTGTTTGGGAGTGAGACCCAGCAGAAGGGGTTAGTAGCAGAGGGAACCTGTGCAGTTCCTGTGTAACACAGAAATTGGTTGCCTTTATTTGAAATTGCACATTGCGATGGCATTACAACAGACTGTTTGCCTACATGGGAAATAGGTAGTTTTTGTTGTGCCTAGCAGTCAAATGATATAGTCCTAAATTAGAAGCTGCCACTTCTATTTAGAATAAAACTTGCTTTTCTGTATATGCATGAGCATATTAGCGTTTCAAGCCTGCCGAGCTCTACTGAAAGTGCACTGGATTTGCAAAGAAGCCCATTAGTGCTCACGGAGGTTAACAGCAAGGAGGGGGCGGCATGGAGGAACATCTCAATGAGACAGAGTGAAGAGTTGATGTGAGGACATGGAGCACTTGGAGCCACCTTCTGCTGTGGGAAGAATCCAGCTGTCGCTGGAGGTGCAGCAAACTTTGGCAGCTCGGTGGTCCTGTCGTTGTGATGAGGACGAGGTTTCCAAACCACCTCTCTGAGACTCTCCTGCAGTGTTGGAAGTGGCTTGAATGTGGATCAGGAGATGATAGAGGAGCTTTGGCCTGTTCCTACCCGCAGCCACCAAGTGAATCGGATGCAGAGGAGAGATCTCCCGTTGACTGCCTTTCCCCGTGGATGAGGGGTCCTGGGGCAAGAGGGTGGCAAGTTCAGCCTGAGCTGTGGCAAGGACGTAGCTGCCCTCCCACAGGACAGCCTGAGAAGTGGGTGGGAGAACAGCAAATGAGCATCAGCCAGAGGTCTGTGCCCAGCACAGCTCGGAGCAGCCTCGGGGCTGCTCCACTCAGGCTGCTGTCTGCTTGGGGCTGTGGCCAGAACTGGCCCCTCTGACTTCCACAAAAACCTCCTACAAATACAGAGGCTCAGCACCAGCTGGTGTCATGCCACATCTCCCCCTCCCCGCACCAGAGCCATCCTGGCTGGGGACAGGGGACCCCCTCTGTCCTCCCTGGTACCATGGGGATGGGCATCGGAGCGTATCACAAGCTGCATCCTCAGTGTCGGGGCTGCACTGCCCCAGTGTGATGCTGAGGGTTTAGCAGCTAAATGCATCCGGTGGAGGGGTGCAGGGGTTCATTATTTATTATTATTCCATAATTTCAGAAGTGCTTCAGTTCCCACGGTGACTCAGAATTGGCAGGCACCAGAAGGCAATGCTGCATTAGCTCTCGGTGAGAGTTTCTCAAAAATTGGAGGATCTTGGATGGAAGCCCACTGAAAATATTAGGGGTTTGGGGGAGAAGATCTTACAATGGAACATGGACCCTTTTGTCTGTGCCTTTGCAGCTTTCCAGAGCGCTTTTAATTTTTTATTTTTTCATTTTAAAGACAAAGCACTCTGTAGTGACAGGAAGAACTAAAGGAATAATTGGGAACTTATTCGGTGCATGTCACCTTGCTTCATATTGTTGAAGTAATGGTAGAGAGCTCATAATTTCCTTGAATTTATTCACTGCTCAGAATTACTCACAGCATAAATTTCTGGGGAGAAAAAAATCCAGCAACTTAGATGTTCATGTAAATTGTGAGATGAGCTCAAAAAAAAGGCATTTAGCTTATTTAGTGCCCACTTCCCCTGAGATTTAAAGTAATGGTAACTGTTGAAAGGTCTTTTAGCTCCAGGATTTTTCCAGTTTTGTAATATAAAGGTTCATTTTTATTTTTTTATTCCCTGGGCAAAAATTATGATCTAAAAGCCTTTCACTTAATAAAAGTGCATATTTCTACTTTATCGTGTGACTTCAGGAGCTGAGGTTTTTTAGAAAACCATCAGATATGTGTGAAAATCATCAGTCTTGGCAGCACTGAAGTCGTTAAGGAGAAGTTCAGCGCTGTATTTGCTCAGAACTGAGCGTATTGGGACTGGGTAGGTTGCAGCAGTCTGGTGTGCTGAACAGCATGGCTTTTTTAAAGCTCCTAGTACAAGTGCATACGATTATATTTTGAAGTTTATTTTCTGCTGCACTTGATAAAACTTTATGCACTGCAACAATGGACTTTGTAAAGGTAAAATCCTAGGGAACTGCAAGTAGCTTCTTTGAGGAAACATGGATTTTGCTCTTTGCCAGGCTGTTGATGTCAATGTTGTAAACGCAGGTACCTAGAGGTTTACTGTGTACCTTTGCTGTTAAGGGTGCCTGGAGGTTCCTAATTTTCCTGTCTCGGGTGACACGTGCCCATCTTGGGGTGGCCTTGTTATCATCACAGCATGGACTGTCCTGGTGGGTGGCTCTGAGCTGTGCTGCGGTCCCAAAAGCCAGTCCTTGTGCGCATGGCTGGGAGGTTGCCCGTGCAGGTACTTTGTGGGGCTGCCCTGGGGACAGCACCAGCTCGAGAAGTGAAGTAATGGATGGGGTGGTGGCAAATGATGCAGATGTAGGCAGATCCAGGATGGTGGGGGCATGTTGGTGGCAATTTATGTATTTGTTCAGTAAGAAACATAGGGAATAGGGTAGACGGGGGTACTTAGGGCAGGCATAATGGGACTGATAAGGTCTGACGTAATCTGAAAAGGCTGGTAGTCTCTTGTGATTATGCATTTTAGCAGAAGAACCAAACTGCTGATGACAAAAAACCCAAGCAAACAGATGAAAACCAAAAAGACCCCCAAAACCTTGACATGGCCAAATTTTTCTCCCAGTGTAACCTATTTCCAGTCCCATATGGGAATCACTATACTCTGATAAAGCTTCTTTTATGGGTTGCAAAGTCAGAAGGGCCCTCCCCCACTCTTTGATGCTTTATTTACTGTGTATATTCTTCCTTTCACTGGATCAGAAATCTTTTTTCCTTGTAATATCTTGTACCTGTCTGACTTGAAAATTTAAAACGTGAACAACCTGTGTTGTTTCCATCTAGTATGGACCAGCAGGAGACCAAAGCCGTTCTGGAGGAGACTGGCATGTCCTCTCAGGCTGCTTTGCTGGGCCTTTATAAGGAAAGACCCAATTTCAATTGGATGGTTTTGAATTTCATGTTTTCTGCGAGCTGGACATTGACCCCTCCCTGCTCCATGGTGTGAAGCATGAGGTTGCCTGGTCCCTGCCCAATACCACCAGGTCCTCTATCCCCAACATCACTGCCCAGCAGTGTCCCCTGGTGACAGGGGCCCTGGCCCCTGGGAGAGGTGTGTGGCTCACACTTGGGGTTAACCCTCACCTCCACTGCTCAACTCTACCAGCCTCCAGGCCAACCTGCTGTTGACTCTTCAGGTAGTTTAACCTGTGCTAAATTTCAAAGCAAAATGAACCAGCCTGATACCCCAGCTCTTGCGAGTATCAGGGGAGACCTGAAGAAAGGACAGGGCAGGATCACACCTGTGTTACCTGTGCTCGTATTAATGGCTTTTGCCTGGGACCCTGAGGTCAGGGTACTGGTAATACTGGTCTTCAGTTGTCTGGCTTCAGTGTGACTGGGCTGCCTCTATAGCCCCCCACAGCCCTAACTCAATTAAAAGGGCATATTTGCAGATTGGGAAGACCTGGGGAAATGGCACAATTTACAAGGCAGATATGCTAAAAGAGGATATTTCTGTAGCTGGGCGTGCAAGTCAGTGTGCCAGCTCTGCCCCGGCTGGCCGGTGGGGATGCCAGCCGCCGGGTGGGCACCCACCGGGGTCTTGGTCCCCATCCCAACTGTCTGGCCAGATTGGCACCGGTGTCTTGCATAAATAGTACATTTATAAGAAGTCAGCTGATTTAGGATTTTCACCTGAGGTGTGACATGGACGTGTCGTGGGGATCCTGCTGTGAAATGGGCAGAGCGAGCCCCCTGACTGGGAGACTGGCAGACGTTCGGCCAACTGCGGGTTTTTGTGCTGGAGTGCGGGCAACATAAGGAAGTTATATGGAAATTGGATTGGGTTCTGGTGCATGATTTCTGGCAACCTTCGACTCCAGGGAAACAGTAGTCCCTGAACCAAATGTACGCTTCCAGCTGTGGGAAAGCAGCCTGACATTTTCATCCTTCTGCCCATTTCTCTTTCCGATCTATAAGATTTCACGTCTCTGCTCCAGCAGATTTGATTACATTGCTGGTGCTGTTTGCATAAAGGAAGAGACCCTTTTTTGACAGTCACTTGGGAGCTGTTCCTTATTTGACTAAGTTCTGGGTTTAAAGTGATGCAAGCAACGTGATACTATTTAGCAGTTATAATAGAGGTCAAGGCCTTGTTGTCTTAGGTATTGTAAAAATGCCTTGTAAAAGGCTATACATTATCCAAATGTGCTACAGGCAAGGCAAGCAAAAGAAGGAATAAACCAGGCCTTCACAGCTGTTCCTTATAGATGAGAAACTGAGGCACAACCAAAAATGCAGGTGTGCTTTGTCAGCATCTGAAATGGGACCCAGATCTCCTCTATTTTGGTCTAAAGGATGTTTTGTTTGTATGGGTTGATTCAGAGTCAGTTGCTAAAACAAGCTTGGCTGTGTGTGCTTTGCTCGCTGCTTTATCCCCTTTTGAGTTGAAATACTTTGAAATGGATCCAGGATAAAGCTCATCCACTGCTGGGACAGCTCTAATCTACTTTCAGAGAAGCATTTTTTTTTTTTTTTTTTTTTTTTTCCCCCCCCCACTGAAACCTGGCTGGGGAGGAACCAGGAGCATGCTCAGTGTCCCGCGCCCAGGTATGAAGTAGGGGAGCGCCTGTGATCACACCCTCTGCCAGCAATTTGTCTGTCTCTGGCTGGGAATCCCAAAACGGAGTGAGTGAGTGAGAGAAGGAGGCAGGTAAGGAGTGCTGAGCACGGGCTTGCACGGCATAACTGAATCCCAGGGCAGTTTTTTTTCCTTCTCCCTAAGACACAAGGAAGAAGCCTGAGTAAGAGAGAATGAGTCTGAAGGGTGTTTCTCAAGGTGCACCCCCCGGGCGGCTGCGGCAGCTCTTTGTTCGCTCCCTCTCCCGACCCCATCCTTCGGAGCCATCTTGAGAGCTCGGGTTCATTTGGCTTGTTTCTAATTAAGTTCCTGGTCTGCTGGCTGTCAGGGCAGGGTTGCCCATCAGTCAGCCTGGTTTGCGGTGGACATCTGTGTCCTCGGTGCCAGTGTCAGTTTTGGCTCCAGTTTATATTTCTAGAACTTAATTTTACAAGCTGGAAGTCTTACCATGAAAAGCTGTTGGCTAACTTTTTTTTTTTGTTGTTGTTTAATAAATCCTTTTCCATTTTTTCCTTCTCTGAAAATAGTCAAATTCTTACCCTGGCTGTTGTTAGGTGTCTGCCAGAAAGGGCGGTGCTATAACCCTCTCCTCGTGTAGCTAAGAAGTTGCGTGTGTTCTTTGTTGTATTGAAATCCTAAATATTTATCTTACAGTTCTGTTTCCTTGCCATGATCTTTACTTATAGATCATTGTGGTTATAGTTCCTAAATGATTTGAGTTCTAATAAATAGTTTATTCTATTTCATATCAACAAGCCAAAATAATAACTTGATCTTTCAGGATATAAATTCCTTTTATTTCTTAAGGTATTGTTTGCTTTTACTATTAAAGTTGTTTACAAGAAATTGTTTCTAAGCAATATATTGTTCACTTGTGTATTTTGAAAGAGTAACAATAAAACATTATTGTGCTCCTGATTTCCCTTTGAAAAGGCAAAGTAACCCTCCAAGCACAGTTGCCTTCCGTGCTGTAATGCTTCTGTGCTCTTTACCATTGTGTTCCTTAAATAAAAAGCACAAGATGATCCTGCCTTACAGAAACCTAACAATTGTTTTTACAAACAGTGTGTGCTCTAGTATCTGTTGCAAATAACTAGATTCTTGTTTATAATTGTATCTTCTTAATGAGAATTCAAGTTGTTGGATACTTCCGTGGTTTTTTGGAACTAATTGTACAACGACTTTAAAAAGCAGTTTATGTAATTGAGAGTCATTAACTTCTGATACAATGTGATGTAAACGGAGGAAGTCCGTATTTGAAGGGCTCTCATGTCACAGATCATGCCAGCAAGGATCGCTCTGGCTGTGTGTTAAGTGAATTCCTAAATTCAGTGTCCTGTTGCTTGTGACTTGGTGCAGGAGCAGAGGTTTGTACCAGCCTGTCTATGGACACTGCATAGGGCTCATGAAATTCAGAAAACCTGATGTTCCCTGAGCTAAGCATAGACTTACATAACTTATTGAACTCAGCCTTAACTTGTTCTCCCGTATTGCCTCCACCTGCATGTGCTGGAGATCATCAAGGGCCCATGGTGGGGGTGGTTGGGTAGATGTTGTTTTTAGCTTTGAAGGGCTGGTGATAAATGTTAGTCTCCCCACCCCCAATCATCTTGTCGGGCAATGCAAAAGACTCCCAGGTGACTGGAAAGGTCGGCATTTATAGCTCTGACTGAAGCTGCAGGAGTGTGCTCCTAAATGCATAGAACATGTTTGCAAGATGAGCTTGTTGGGGCAGTGTCCTCAGCAATGCTGCGCGACCGGAGGCAACGAGACCGAAAGCACCCAGCTCTGGGGAGAGGAGGCAGCGTGCCTGGGGAGATGAGCTGTAAATCCTTCTGAAACAGTTGTGGATGATGGAAAATTTGCTGTAGGTGCTTGAGCTGCAGTGGCGTGGGGCATGGTGCAAGGGTGCTGAAGAGAGGGGTGGGCGATAGATACCGAGCTGGTGTTAGTGCTGCTGCCCTGTCTGCCGCCTGCCCCAGGCAGGAACGCAGCAGGAAAGTAATTTTTCCTCACCAGACAGAAGGGGCTGATGTGTTTTCATGTCCAAAACTCAGTACCAGGTGTGCTGCTGAGTTGCAAAGGGATTACCCCATCCCAAAAGCACTGACTACGGACATTCGCTGCCTGTGTCCTGTGCGCTTTCCCAGCAGCATCTTTGTGATAGTCCATGGGTGGCAAAAACACCTAAGATGAGCACGGACTAGTGTCCCTTTGAGGATCCCTAGGTCATAATCGGGGTGCTCTGATGTTCCTCTGCTACTGCAGCGTTGATGTGACTCTCCTGAGTTCCTCTCCGTGCTTGACTGATGGTGGGAGAGCCAGCCTGGTTCAGGGGAAACTTTGGGTTGTCTCATCCATCCATCCTAGTTAGATCCTTTGTAACATAAATCCTCCCTTTATTTCTTTCTTCCTCCCTTTCTCGTTTGAAGTAACACTGTCAGAGCCCAGAGGCTTTACCTTCTCTGTGTAGAATCTTCTGACAGCAAAGCTTGCAGGCTGCGTCCCTGCTGTATAACACATGATAATCTCTAGTTTCAGAAGGTGATCCGAAACCTCTCTGCTATGTTCACCCACCACAGCAGAGGTTTCAGGCCTGGGACATGGGCTGCCCGGCTCCAGTTAGTCAGCCCTGCTCCCAGGGAGAATCTTTGAGAAGGTGAAGCAGCTTTCTCTTGCTGCTTGATATTTCCTGTGTCATTATCTATCTCCAAAACTATTTCTCTGTGGATAAGTTTAGTGGTAAAACAAATCCCAACAATAAGTGGCCTTCTAAAATTGTGCGTTTTCAGTCTTCTGATCTTGCTTCTTTTTATTTCTGGGCTGTTCCAACTGAGTCATGTCAAGAGAGCAAAAAATCTGTGAGACTCTGATAAATTTATCCAGCCACTGCGTATTCTAGGAGAAGGTCTAATTTGATCTGACGTTTACCAATCTGCCAAGACTTTCAGTGATTTGTTTTCATACCGAGTTGGGTTTCATATGCCATAGAGAAATGGGTAAACATATTGCTTTGGTAACAACAGCAAGTATGAAGCCAAGTTCTTTGTATTCATTCACTTGAAAATTTCTTTCTGCTTGCTTTTTATGGGGATTTATTCCTTTTGCTAATTGTCAGATTGCTAATTTCATTCACCTGATGAAGTGCTGGCAGAGTATTTGCTGCGAATTACGTGAGGCTTTTTGTTTGGTTTAGTCTTGCATTGCATTCATATTTTCCTAAATCTGTCGCCTTAGCGTGCCAGTTGTAAAAGTGATTCAAAATATCAGATCGTTTTTCTACCCAACACGTGTGACTGATCCAACAGCAGTTTATACAGTGCATAGATATTCTTGAATTTATGTCCTTAAATGGTTCTCACAGTAGGGTGGGAAGGTCCCTGATTGTGTTTCTGGCACTTTGTGAGTAAATTAATGATGAAAGGGTGAAATTCCCCACTGCCTGGTTTTGGTGTTTAGTGGATGGTGGGTTTTTTGTTGTTTTTGTTTTGTTTTGTTTGTTTGGTGTTTTTTTGTTTTGTCTTTCTTCCCTCCTCTTTCTTTCTATTTAAGTGTTTTAGGATACCCTGATTAGATAACACTAGAAAGAATTGCTTCAGAAAAGGACTCTGTATGCACTGAAGTCAAGCTAGGAGTTAGTCAAGCCCCTGGATCAGAAAAGCTCATTTTCTAGTTCTTATTGTTTTATCTGAAGTCCAGAGGATGTCAATCCCTTTTTTGTAAATACTGTTCCTTTAGAGAAATCCATAGTGATGGCATAAATGTGGCACAAGAAAGTTTGCACACAGGAAAAATTAGTTGTCCTTTTAAGGTAGAAAAAAATAAAACAAACACAAAAAAATCAGAAAAAAACCCCAGAAAACTAAACCCACACACCACCTGCAGAACCTCACACTATCAATTTTGATTTCAAGCCTAAACAGTGTATTGCCTGCCACAAAATAAAGCGTGGTGATGGATCTAACAGTAAAAATGCCTGTATGTGGGGTACCAAATGCAGGTGCTAACTCAGAGTATCCCATCAGTTTAAGTTTGTTTTCATATTTCTGTGAGAAGTCAGCTGAAACATTGGATTCAGGTTTCCAGGACTGAGTTTCAGGCTCGTGGTCAAGTGCAGCCCAGCTGGGGGGGTACTGCGGTGCTTGGGACTTCCCCCTCTCTGAGGTCTCTGCTCTCACCACACCAATGATTTTCCTGCCTCTTTTAAGGAAAACCCAAACTGGTAGTCTTTACGTGTCCTTGTCGTGTAAGCTTTTGCTGTACAATTTCCCTATCTGTTCCCTTCCTTGCAAAGCCTCCAGCTCCTTCCTGGATGGAGGACGGAATTAGGTGGTGGTGCCTGTGAGGGCACATTCACCCCCACCCTGGGAGGCAGAAGCAGCCATTTGTCACTCCACTTTCATAACTCCAGTAATGTCTCTACAGCCCTTTATCTGGGGAGAGGGCTCCAGCCAGCGCAGCCGGCCCAGGGGCCTTGTGGCACAGTCATCTGTGTCCTTGTTTTATTTCCTCAGCTTGTATTTCATTAACCTTTTACCCCGCTTGCTTTCTGCAGACTAATTTCCGACAGGCACAAGAGCAAGCTTGGGGTTTCTGGCCTCCTCCTCCCCTCTGTGCACACGATCAATGTACTTGACCTTTCGGATGGATGCTCAACGCTCCCAGAGCAGCACTGCCAAGCTCCTCAGCATCCTCCTCCTCGCCTGCTGCAGCATCCCTGCCCGGGGCTGGGGAGGGAAACCTGCTTTAAAGCAAAGCAGAGTGTTTTACGGACTTGTAACGGCAGTCAGGAAGGAGTTTGTTTTTTCTGGGATTAGTAGAACATTAATTGGCTGCCAGTAAACCTGGAGTCGAGCACAGCTGGCCATGCATTTTGTTTGGTTTGGTTTAAAAACTATTTAGGATAAAATCTGTTGACAGCTTAAAGCTGTGTAGCAAACTTTGGAAGGGTTTTTTTTTTTTTTTTTTTTTTTTTTTTGTATTCACACCATGAGTAAGTTGGCAGAGGGTTTGGGACATTCATCAGCTATATTACTCAGTTTTTAGTATCGGCATATTAACTGCACACTTGGCATTTTACATTTGCAATGACTTTATATTAAGCAATTCCTTTGATAATAATCAGAGGGATTCTGTGTTGAGAGAGCATTCATCGTGCCTGGATCCTTTGTTAAGGTTTAAAAATAATACCAAGTTTTGAAGACAAAGGTTTTCAGAGGCCAACTTGCTTCTCGGAGGGACTTTTAATAACTAACAGAATACTTGTATCTTTAAAACTGTAGGGAAGCTCTGAGCCACTTCTGAACTGTAACTCCTTTTTCTCCATTAGGAGTTTTGCTGTGTATAAGTCATTCCTACAAAAAAAAAAAAAAAAAAAAAAAAGGAAGATTGTTTTCTCTCCTCCTGCAGAGAGATTATTGTCCATTTTGTCAAATGCAGTGAAGCTGGATGGGAAAGGTGGCTCTGAGTAGAACTTTCTGCTTTCACCAGTTCTCCTTCTGGTTGATGTCCAGAGTGACAGGGGAGGAGTTGGTGTGTTGAATTTGAGGGACACTGCCTGTTTTTTCCCAAATATTGTGTAATTAGGATTGTGGCATCAGCAGAGAATGATGCCAAAAGCTAGGGTGCAATGCAGTCAAGTGGAGCAGACTCTGCAAGATATGAACTGTCTCACAAAGCCAGTCTTAGTAAATAATATTTAAATATGTTAATTGACAGTAGTTTGAACTGTAAATGGGAGAAGATGGTGAAAGAAAGAGGATTCTTTGCTTAATTTCAACTACTACTGCTGTTTAGTCTTATCAACCCGGAAACAGTTAAACTCTCCACCTTCTTTTATTTATTTGTTAATTCTGCCCATCAGCTCACATCAACAAACTATTTAAGTGTCCTCACTGCTTAAGTCTTTCCTCTCATTTGCAAAAGGTGTGGCTGTAGGTTTTTTGTTTGGAATAGTCCAAGCTTCCAGGTTATCTCCAGCTAGCTGAGGGCTTTCAATCCATATGGCCCCAATCAATGCTGTTAGCTCCCAAACTGTGCCTTGGGTATCATGAAAGGTTTTGTTTCTGTCCTGGTCTCCAAGTCCAAGGTTGGTACATTGGTTGCTGTGAAGCCTGTGGTCCTGGGAGCAGTGTGGTGGTGCTGTGTCTCAGACGTTGATGCTTCTTGGCCAGGACGTGTCATCTTGTGGCCCACGGCAGGGAGTGGGCGAACCACAAGTGCAAACCAGCACTGAAGTGCTGTGAGGTGACAGGAGGTCACCTCTGGAGCTCAGACATCTCACCTCCTGCAGGCTCAGCTCAGCCTCCTGAGGAATTCGGGTAAGGCTGGTCACAGAGGTGGTGCCTGAAGACCTCACCCTTTTTTTAAAGCCTGTGCTCTCATTATTGAGGAGTGGTTGCAGCAGGGATGTGGGCTGTTGCATGTTGCAGCACAATCAGTGGAGAATTGTTTAAAACAGTAAAGGTGTTTTTTTTTGTTTTTTTTTTTTTTTTATTCTCACCCTTCTCCTTTTTTTTTTTTTTTTTTTTTTTTTTAAATTTTATTATTATAATAAATGACCTAGGCAATGCACTAAGGAGTTTGATCCTGAAAGTCTTAAAAATGCTGGCTCAGGTCCAATCATTTTTATTTGCCAAGGTTAAGTATGATGTGTTTTTTATATGCGTCAGAAGAAGCTTATACATGTGTGGCTTGTTTTACGTCTTCAGATATTTGACATATGCAGAAAAATGAACTTGTAACTCTTTGCTCACTGAGATGCTTTGTAAGAGAAGTCTGAACAGAGAGATTCTCTGTTTGCTTTCATCACACTAAATGTTACTTCACTAGTTCAACTTGATTTGATATGAATCATTAGACCGCAAGCTTGGCAAAATTCATGCCTACTTCACCCAGGCAGGGTTATATATATATATATATATAAAACATGATCTTCTTTAAGTGGCATTTTCCCACCTGTACAGCTGTAATAGGTGGTTTTCGTGAATGTGTATCTCCTAGCAAATGAGTTTTTCAGCCAAGGGACCTGCAGGCAATTAGCCTGCCATTATCAGAGAGCTTTAATTGTTCTCTGGTGTACCCCAGGTTGTGCCATGGGGCTGCTTAGGTTGAACAGCATGAGCAGGTACATGGGGAAGAAAGCACTGATAACCCACTTCTCTAGGGGTTTGCTTAGACATGAAGATGGATGTGAAGGTTCTTTGAGCAGATAAAGATCTCCAGCCAGGGTTGTCTTGTTGCTCTGGCAGGAAGGACTCGTTCCTTACAACGAGGAGTGTGTTTGTTGCCTATGTGTTGTTATCCTGACTGGAGACTGTTTTTTAAAGGCCAAGAATATTGCAGGGGTCTTCATCCCCATGCCCAAGGTTCATTGTCCATGGATTTAACATTTCCTAAGTATTTACTGCACTAAGGTGACTTTGTGTCACAAATGGGTGATTTAGATCACTTAAAGAATCGCTGTCAAAGGTATTAGCAAAAGTAATTTTAATATGAATTTGTAGAAGTGCAATTTAACAAAGTTTGATGTCAAGTTTTGCTTACTACATGGAAGAAATACAAAGGAAAATCAAGTTAAATCGATTTAGAATGATTTACCCAGAGACTGGAGACAAAAAAAGGTAAGGAAGACCTTCCCATTGAGTCATGAGGTTCAGAGTGGATCACCTTGCTTTCTAAAATCCTGACAGACCTTAGGTGCAGCTAGATCCAATCCTAGTCCCAGACTTGGTCAACAGTTTATGCCTAATGGGAGAGGCACAAAGGGTAAGGAAAACCTCCTGTTGAGTCACAAGGTTCAGAATGGACCCCCTTGCTTTCTGAACTCCTCAGAGAGGAGTCTAGGTGTGGCTGGATCCAGACTTAGTCCCAGACTTGTTCAACAGTTTATGGCTAATGGAATTAGCTACATGGGTTTCATTAGTATTGATTTAGCATGCTGTTAGTCACTTACTGAGGACCTATTGTGAATAAGGGGGTCTCTGCCCTGGTGAGGAAGAATCTCTTAGTTTCAGATAAGGAATCTCAAACCTTGAGAGGTGTCCTTGATCAAGGGGAGAGTCTCCTGGTGTGCTGTCCTGTTGCAATTCAAGGAGTGCTTAGATTGGGCTCATCCAGCAATCCGTCATTTGTAAAAGGCCTCTCTGCCTTGAGGTGTGACCTTGAGAGGCATCCCAGCTCAAGAGGAGATCGCAGCCGTGCTGCCTTGCAGGAAGAGCTCAGAGAAGGCTCCCTTAGGCTGTCACATTTATGGGATAAAGTGGTTGGCTCCTTGTCAGATTGCATGAGATGGGAGAGGTATACACAAGACTCCTTGTACCCACAACTTTCTGTGTTCCTTGATGGATGAGTCTTGGAAAAGCCACCCACTTTGCTTTTCATGTGTTAATTGCGTGATCAGTGAACCAAGCTCATGCATTGGTGCTCACTGGGTCACTCTGCTCCTTTGTGGGCTTTCTTGAGGAGTTCTTGACCTAGGAACAACTCAGGCTTTTACCTCCTTTGGAGCCTGTACCAAACCACAGTGAGTTTGGTTAAGGGTGTGTGTGTGTGTGAAGTGCATCCATCATACTGATACAGTATATTAAAGTAGTCTTCTTTCACAGCCAACCGGCACATCTGAGCAAGTGATCTGGGATGAGTTGCTATCTCTTCTGGGAAATCTTTTTAAACATGTCTTCTTCATCTTTTCTATATAGTAGTACCTTCTTTTATGTCCTTTTTGTTCAAGTATATAAAAATGGGAGATTATGTTCTTATTAGTCCATTCTTCAATAGCTACAGATTAAAAAAGGCCATTTTATTAAAACTGTTATAATTTTACAAGTAATACGTTGTCAGGAAATAGAATACACTTTTTTAACAGGGTAGATAATTAACCATTGAAGCCATTTATCAAGTGTTACCCTGTGGGTTCCCTGTCATGGAAGGTGTTAAATCAAGGATTGATGTATAGGGAAATGCTCTAGTTAAAACAGAAGCCAGGGAAGAATTGATTGATAGATGTGGCCTGTGTTACATAGGGAGATGGGAATAGATCATCTCTGGATCTCTCGAGGCTATAAATCCATATGAATCTGTTACCTATAAATACTGATAGAAGATTAGACCTGGATGTGTAAAATATCTTTAATTTCTCTGAGTGACCATGGTGCCATATTGAGTCATTGTTCTGGTCCTGGCTCGGTGTCACCTTGTGAATTAACAGGGTGATTTAATGAGCACTTCTGTGTTGCTGCCTCTGTATGTGCTAACTTGGCTTAGCTGGTGAAAGGGGAAAAGATCGGATGCTCGGAGACTGCAACATCTCTGCAGAAAAGACTTTACAGTAAGAATTGCCCCCCTCCACTTGTGGTGAAAAAAACCAAACTGAAGTAATGAAGGACTGTATATGTTATACTTTTTTCCAGAGGAAGTGTGTTAGTAGTGAAGATTATATATATATTTAAAAGATTAAATGGATTTTTTGGTTAAATGCATTCAACCAAGAAGAGAGCACATACCTGCTCACTTCCCTTAAGAGGAGAAAAACTTAGAGGCTTTTAGGTTTTAATAACCCCTTGCTTTGAATTCCTCTAGCTCTGATTGTAAAATGAATCCCTCATTTTACAGCTGAGTAACATTGGGAAGTGTTATAAACCTGCAGCCTGATTAGTCCTTCAATGTAGGGATGCTGCACACATTTTGTAGGATTACTGAGAATATGCTGAAGAAAATATTTTTCTAGTTGTGCTTCTGTGTTAGTCATTGGATTCGTACTAATGGTTATATTTTTTTTCTTTGTATTAGCATTTATATAATCACAGATTTATTTGTGCTGCAGCCTGTTTGGAAAGTAATTGCTGGCTAAATGATGGTGTAGCTGTAGTTCATGTGGGAAGCGCCTGCCTATGAATACGAAAGGATCCTGGAGTGATACTTGCTATATTGTGGCTTAATGGAAATGCTGTGTTTGATCCAATCTATATCAATTTGCTATTAAAAGTGTTGAGAGGGCGCGTGTAGTTGGATGAGGGAGTGAGAACTTAGTCATCGTTTTTGGAGATGAGGTGCTTAGACATAGAAACAGATAAAAAAAAAAAATTTAAAAATGCCCGGAAATGGTTGTTTACATGGGGATTTACTGTTAAGTGTTTTGTTGTTCAGCGATGACTTGGTATTTATTTATTTATTTATTTTTAACCCCTTCCTGCTCCAGCTCAGTGTTGATGAGACTCGGCACATGTCAGTCTTCTTCACTGAACACAGAGGCTTGGATGTGGGGTCTTTAGCGAGGGGTTTGCTTGCACAGGGGCTGCTCCCTGCCCGTCCCCTCTGCACCCTGGGGACTCTCCCCCTCTCCGCTGGGCATTCGGCACAGCGAGGGCCAAAGCAAACAACGAATACTGGCAAAGCCCCGGGCAGCCTGCCTCCCTTTTCATAAAGATAGGTCAGCAAAGCTGTCCTTGACTGTTGCCAGTGACTAAACATCCCCCCAGTTTTGGGGTTTCTTTTTATGGAGGTGTCACTATGCACCGGATCCGAGTCCTCTTCCCGGCATTTCTGCCCCTCTGGCTCCCCGGCGTGGGGACAGAGGCAGAAGGGTGCTGCAAGTGCCTCCAGCATTTAGTACCTGCTGCAGTTGCTTGATAGGGTCCAGTAAACAGATCTGCACCCTGTCATAGAGATACCAATTTTCTTGACCAATGTATTCAAAGGTCTATCTGTTTCTGCTTTACTATTGCTATTTATTGCCTCGGTATTTGTTTGGCAGAAGGTTTTTGTGTTTTAATACCAGCCCTGCAGTCCATTGCCAGGAAATTTAGAACCTGTGAGTGATTTCAAAGGCCATCTGACTCCACTGCTTCCAGCAGGATTTATGGTTTTGGTGGTGCAGAGTTACAGTGTCATAAGCTTTTTATTTGTTCTTATTATATCATGGGCATCTGCAGACTGTTGAGTCCAGTTCTCTTCAGCTGTTTATGTGCAAATACGTCTCTGATCTTGTGAAAGGAGGTCATTCTTTATTTCTACTGACTGCTGCTCCAAGAAAAAGCCCCCCAAATAAGTCATTAAAAGAAAATGGAATTAGTTGTGCTAAAATTGCTGGCTGCAAAACGCATATAACTGTAATGTTCATATGAAGTCTGAAAAAAGCTCTTGGTTATCTGGACTATATTCCTAATTCAATACCCGACCAGTTTTTATTCTGGAAAATCTGGCTTGCTGTGTTCACTTCAGCTGGCAGTGGAGCCTGGGGCGTGTTGCCAGGGCTGCAGTGGGATTCCAGAAAGACTTAATTTCATTTCTAATTGTTGCAAAGAATCATTTATTTAGCAGTTAAGCTCCTACTCTGTTTCCTGCCTGGCCGAAACAGTAGCAAGTTCCCTTACTTCTGAGATTACTTCTAAAATTTTGACTTTCAGTGGAATCTGAAGGTTGTGGTATACAAGAATTAAAGTCTAGTTCTTTTGTTTGCAAATGACTTGTGAATTCTGAGTCAAGACTTAAACCTATTTCTCGTTGGTTGTAAAGTAAATGTGTTTATTACCGTATGTGCTGTTGTGAATTCTAACAACTGCCAAATGCAACAGAAAAACTACGTTCACTTTTTGGAGTGCTTCACTGGGGATCTACCTTTTTTTTTCTTTTCAATTTTTCTTTTTTTCTTTCCCTTTTAATGTGACAAAATAAAATATCTTTTTTTCCAACTGGCATGGTATGTACTCCAGCAGGAAAATGAAAATACATTTTCTAGGTACTGCTTAGGTCTTCTAAGAAGGGACACTAGGCATTAATGAAGGAGACTGCTGGGAGGGCAGAGAGAACAAATCTCAGGATCTGAATTTGCAGATGTCTGAAGTGGTGTGTATCTGTGTGTGGATCACTGCCACACATAGTGGCTTGGCTACCGAATTTCCCAGTTACCGTTGCTTTATGAAACAATGCAGTCATGACATTACAGGGTCATTTTATTTCTTTTTCGAGTTTTAACGTGTTCTGTCTAAGAATATGATGCATTCAAAGAAAATCCATTTCTGTGCCATTAATAAAAGGTCTGTAACAGAGTTCAAATTGGTGAGTGATAAAAATCCAATTTTACTCTTCCCCCAAGTTTTAGACATGTCTTTCAAACATCATCTGCAAATGTCTTCTTTATCCATATTTGCTTGTTCTTCCCTGGACAAGCAGCAGAGATTTTTGTGGGAAAGAAATATCCTTTACAGGGTAATACAGTTGAATGACTGTATGCTTTTGCTAATACTGCTACAGAAAAGATGTGTATGATTCCCAAGTCCTGGGCTGACTGGGCACCATTGGAGCTTTTGCCATACCAGCAGCGTAACCTTTGTTCCTGTCTACCTAGTGTTTTACCTAGTAAACATTTGCTTATCCATTTTTTTTTTTTTTTTTTAATAGCTGTCACTCGCTATTCAGCTCAGAATATCAAGTGTCAGAAAAGAGTTACAAATAGCACCAGCATTTTGTTTGGTTTATTTATTTGATGGCTCCTCTGTTATAGCTATTTGCAAGGGGAAATATAGAACAGTGGTAGGATTTTGTGAGGGTAGCCAAGGATTTGTGGTTTTGTCATCTTAGGCAGTAACCAGCATGTAGCAAAAGTGTAAGCCTTGTCCTGCAGAACTCCATCTTTGTCTTTTGATATGTATTTTTACCCTAGTACTAATCCTCATTTGTACTGGGATTTCTAGTGTGGCAGGGATGGAGGGGAACATCTGAGCCTCCACCTCCAACAACTTCAGAGGTGCTGACAGAAATTGCACTGTTTTTTTGAGGCATTAGTCCAAGTGGTCCTCCAACATGGTCTTAAAGAAGTGCTCCTGGAAACATCGCTTCTATATCCTTTGCCAAATGTTTCAGACAAGGAGCTTTTTTGAAATTTAGCATAGATTATTTTTGTAAGGCAAGGTAGATGTTCTGAAATTCTTATTTCTTGTGTAGTCATCTTGCTCCCTAAGCAGATTCTCTTATAACATTTTAAAAACAAACTGCGCTTTACAGCTAGAGTGGTGTCAGCTGGCAAATTATCGATGAATTCTGAAGATGTTCTTGTTGGGAAGAGTATTGGTGTTGACTCAAATATACTGCTGGGTTTTTAGTAGGCAGATTTAAAAGGAGTACTGTAACGTCAATGGATGCTCAACTTTCTGCTGTGAGTAGTTGTCTAATAGTGCTTTGTAGCGTGTAACTGTCCTGCACATATGGATGCAGCTGTACACACTAATTCTTAAATACAGTGAGGTGGTGCTTTAAAATCGAGCATTATTTCAGTTTTCTCAGAGGTTATCTTGCATATTTTTCTCAAAGTCACAAGATGACATCACGTTTGTGTTTGAGGCTGGGAAGCAGTTGTACAAAATCCTGAGGAATCTTTCAGTTGTGGAGAGGAGCTGTAGGGGAAACAGGATGGTCTGGTGGGAGGGGGAGTCCAGGCGTTGGCCTCCAGGATGGTCCCAGCAACTTGTTCTGCTTCTCTGTGCTTCAGCTCCCCCGTATATGAAATGATTATAATGACAGCAGCTGACTTGTTTGAGTTTTGCTCACAGAGCAAACATGGCTATGTCCTTAAGATCTAGACCTATGAAAAGCAAGTTTTGTTTCACTGTTGCCATCGCTATGAAATTCTTCTAATGCTATTGCTCCTTTTATAAGTGCCTCCAAAAGGACCATAATAGTATAAGCAAAAGTCTCCCACTCAGTTGTGTGATTTGCATGCCCTGAAGTGACAGGCCATGCTCCGGAGCTGGGGTGGTCATGAGATGGCCCTTGTCTCTGCGGCTGTGGGGAAGACACTCTGGGGAATCTGAGACTCCCTTCCTCCCCCTCAGTACAATCTGGCTATTAATATCTGTGTATAAATACGGACTATTTCACTTACTTCACTTCCACTGTAATTGCCAGCCTGCATCTCCCTCCATTATCCTTTCATCTTCTTTTCAGACTGGCTAATAGTTGCTTAGTGATTACATTTAATGGCGTGAGAGCCTTTTAGTTTGGATAACCTGCTTTTCCTCTCCTTTTGCTTATAGAGATGTTTACATTTTTAGCCAGAGCTATGATTTGTCTCCTATATAACTGCATAGAAAGCAACAGCTCACATTCCTAGACTGGCATCCTGAGTTTATTTTGGTACCATTTCCTTTTTAATGCATTTCCCACACTCAATTCACCCTGTACAATCTCTTGATTAGTTTAACTAACTGTGGCCCTTTCCATAGATTTATTTCTCTGCGTTGGACTGCATGTCTTAGCCTGTCTAGTGCAGTCTTTAAGGCTAAGTTTCAGAAATTCAGGGTAAGCAGGTTGAGATGGAGGAAACTATGGTAAAGGAAATATTTCACCAGGTCCTGTTTCATGTAGCTGGAGTGTGCAGTTTCACTGGGACCCTCTCCTTGTGTAGGTGCGACTGGTGCTTGGAGCGCTTTGGTGGTGGAGGAGCATCGTGGTGCTGGAGCAGAGCAAGTGCTGGCAACAGCTCTTTGGTGTTGGCTAACTGACCATGCTTGGACAGGATGGAAACGTCATTTAAAAATTATCCACTTCATCTGTGTTATTAGTGTAAATTTTCAGGATGGGTTTCATCCAGGGAGAGAGCCTGATCTCGCATGTCGCCTGTGTGGCCATTGATGGAAAAACATGGCCTTGGGCAGCCTGACTGTGCCAGCACGTCTCTGGCTGCGGGCAGTGGAGAGGTTTCAGCAGAGCTCTGTGAGCTCAGGCTTGTCCTTGTGCCCCTCTGCTTATGAGAAGGGGAAGGGGGATTGTGTGAACACACAAGGCACAAAGCCACCACATCTTGGATGGGAGTTGCAGTAATTTATGCAGGAAAAACATGCTGTGCAACATAAGGCTAGTAAATGAGAGTCTGAAGTACTGCAAGCCCCATAAGTGCTCAAAACACAGGTCCCCCTTAAGGCTTTTATCTGTCTGTGTATTTTCTGTTATGGCACCAAGACATTTGGAAACTTTAAGAAGAATGTCCAGTCTTAGTGTCTCTGGTGTAGCAGCATTGCTGACTCATCACTGCTTAAATACTGGATAAAGCCTTTGTTAGGGAGTAAGGGATTTTTTTTGTTGTTGTTAAAAAGCCAGAAGATGTCTACTTTCATCACCGAGTTTGCAATCCTGGCAGTTGGAACGAAGCAAAATTCAAAGCTTTGGAGAAGTGGATGGGGGTGTGTGGAATGAATAATGATCTAATATGAGGCCTCAGCAGGGTGAAAAATGTAAAACGAGTATCTCTTCTGCTGTTGGGTTTTTTTAAAGATAAATTCACTAGCAGTGAGAAGTATTTTAAATGTTGCTGCTGTTGCTGATAGGAACAGACCATTAAATTGCTACAGTCGACATTCCTTTGGGTCCTGGTCATAAGCCAAGCTGCCAACTATTTGTAAATTTACTGACAGTCAGTAAGCAGAATACAATATTTAAACTGTCAGAAAACTAATATCCACTCGTTTCAGGGAAATATAGCTCTACTTCTCTTGAGCGCTGGGTTTTCATAGTATTTGGTTACTGGTGTTATTTTCTGCTTATCTGAACTCCAAGACTGACCCAGGAAAAAGAGAGGAGATGAAGTGGCGGCTGCCTGCCTTACCCTGTGCACACCGTTCTTCTAGTCATCCATAGCAGTATCCTGGTCCTTTTTGGAAGAGATGCTCAAGACTGTAGCCAAATTCCCAGGGCTTGGGTTCTCAGTCTTGCCATGGCTTGCGATGGATGCTATTCAATCTGAGTTAGCTGTAAATGTGAAATCAGACATTCACAAGTGCTAACTATATATGATCCTTATGGGTCCCTTCCAACTTGAGATATTCTATATATATATACACACATATATATGTTCTAACTTCCTGGGGTGCACACTCAGAGATAGTGGAAAGCAGCTTGAGAAAACCTAGAAAATACTTTGAACTTGTTTATCATACTACTAAAACGTTGTGGGAAAAATGGCAGAATCATTTGTTTGCTGCTTGCTGTTGAAATGCAGACCTGTTATGAATTACCCATGTGAAGATAGCTCTCGGTTGTGAGCCAGTGTTACATGAAGAAATCTGTTTTTCTTTACTGTAAAGCAATGTTATGGGTTTACCCAGTTGCGGACCTTCATCTGAAATAGCTTTTGTGTGACTACATATGTGAGCATCCATAGAATATGAATACAGGTGGGTTTTCCCCTTGGCCTGCAGACCAGCAATTCTTCTGTCCGTCAGAAGAACAAGTAGCTGAGCTGGCTGCAGGGATGGATCTTCCAGAGCACGACTCTCCTCCCCTTCCCATGCCATGCATGGGGGAGAGCGTGTATTTTTGTCTCTGAGAAGGGATAGTTTCACCGGGCACATGTAGGCTGTGGTCTTGATAAACCCAGAAGGATGAGTTTGAATGTACTGCTGTGGTGATTAGATCACAGGCAACAGTAAAATAAGAAATTACTTTGTTGTTGTTGTTTAATGTAGAGAATTCTTTTCAAACCTCAGGAAAGCCCCTGTTCTATGTCAGGACTATGCCAAGCCTGAAATGTTTGTACCAAGAGGGGAAAGGGCATGATAGCAACTCATTACCGAGTGGTTGGTGACCCCTTCTGAGATGTTCACCTGCATGGCCGAATGCCAGGGCTCAAGTTCCCAATTTCAACCTGACGCTGTAGAGTTGTATCCTTTCCCCTAGTGTGCCAGAGGAGCGAGCACGCATTGCTCCGTCCTGACGCTTGCCAGATATTCTTCCCTTAAAATAAGGAACTTTACTTCTCAAAAGCGGCATGCTACCCTGAGCAGTCCTGGCTTGGGTGAATCATTGTGTTCATAGAAAAAAATGTGTTGAGACTCGCTTGAATTCCCCACCGTCTGTGCTCCTGGGGTTCACTGCACGTAGTGCACAGGAAAGCAATGCTGTGAATTTCCACTGTCTCCTTTGAAGCTTGGCCCAGACAAAAGATGTAAGAAATTGGAAGGTGGTGTGTGAGCTGGAGTATCCTCAAGCTACAGCTGACATTACCTGGGCATGGATAGGCCACTTGTGTGTGCTGTTACTGCCCAAGTGCAAATAAATATAATATTTATCACCATGTACTGTCGGCGCGTTAGTTGTATAGTAGGCTTTGGGTTTAATTTCTAAGTGTTTTACCAATCATTATAGCATTTGTCAACATTATGGGCTGCTGTCTGTGCTAGTAATAAATGAGTGGTGTTCCTGCTAGAGTAAATGTTTTTTCCAAGGAGAGGTGTATTTAATGAAGAATGAACAGCACAAGCTGTAAAGGTGTCAAGATCAGTTATTTTTACAAAATGGTTGTAAGTGGCATAGAGCGAGGTGGCACGGGCTGTGGAGGGATACCTCATCGTCTGACACCAAGGGTGTCCTGGGATGAGCAAAAGGCAGTAGGGTTGGGCATTTCCAGTTTTTGGTAGAGGTCTTGCATTTAAATAAAGAAAAAGAAAGCAAGTAACTCATTGCTAAATAAAAACAGTTGCTAATTTTCTGCGAAGGCACCTGGGGTGCAGAAGGTGCAGGAGGCAGCCTGTGGGGCAGGGAAGGGGAGCGTGCCCTGGGTCAGGCACAGCCAGGTTTGTGCTAGCAGCACCCAGGAGAAGTGTTGTCACCGGGAAAGGTGCTGAGCTGGGGATTTTGCCTCCCATATGCTCCAGGGCAGGGGTGCAAGGGCTGGGCTTCCAGCTGTTGCAGCTGGCTGGGGGACGGGCACTGGGTAAGGGTTTTGGAAAGGAGGAGGGGACTGCAAAGGTTGTTCTTCTCTCCCTCAGGGTGGAAATGCACGGCTTGACTTTTGGTTTCCGCTTCTTTTATTGCAAAAGGGCAATTCTGATATGTGCTCAGCTTGCCAGATGGTGGTATGCAAAAAAAAAAAAAAAAAAAGACATGAAAGCACAGGGGAGGGAAGGAGAAGCATGTCCCTGCCCGGGACCTGGGGAAACCTGGCTTTTTAAATTCCTGTCAGCTGTTAGAGAACTGGAGGGCGTAGTCTGGATTATGAAAATTGGGATTGTGGTATTTGTTAAAAATACATGTCTCCATCCTGCTTCAGGCGGTGAGGCTTTGATATATGGGCTTTGTACCAGCTTTTTTTAGCCCTGTGCATGAACAGTCATGTGACAGCTGGCCATCATTTACTTCCAGGGCTGTTGTGCATGAGGGGGTTTGTCTTCCCTTGTGCAAATATCTGTCCTTTCCATGGAGGAGGAAAGCGGGTTTGCCATCTATGCTGATTTTTTTGTGTGTGTGTGTTTGTTTGTTTGTTTGTTTTCCCCCTCCAATAGCATGTGATGGGTAAAGGTGGTGTATAAGCAATGGCATTAGCTGAGATCCAGGAGGTGTCTTCATCTACTGGGCTGGAGGGAAGGACAAGAAGTGATGAATGGTTCCATATCTGTATTGCACTTTGCTCCTTCTGGCGTGGTGTGGCCTCAAAGCCCAGCAGCCGGGCAGAAGGTGTGCTCTGGGGGCGTTGGGGCATCCATGAGGGAAATGCACCCAACAGGGGGAGGTGGAGAGAATGAATGGCCATGGACATTTTGTTAACAGGGAGCTGAAATCCCCTCTGATCTGGGGACCTCCTTTCCCACAGCTGCTGGAAGATTTCTAACTGTTGTGCCTTGGTTTCTACTTAGGTCAAAAGTTTGGTCCTCTAGGGGTTGGTAATTATAATTTGGTTTTTAAAGTGTGGCAGGGATCAAACTGAGTTCAGAGGTGCCCCTCTTGGATGCCCCAGCACAAGTTGTTGTTGTTTGTGGGGGAAGAGTAGCTGGAAAGCTGCTCTACAGAAAAAGACCTGGGGGGTGTTGGTCGACAGCCATCTAAATATGAGCTGGCAGTGTGCCCAGGTGGCCAAGAAGGCCAACAGCATCCTGGCTTTTATGAGCAAGTGTGGACAGCAGGACTAGGGAAATGATCGTCCCCCTGTACTCGACACTGGTGAGGCCACACCTCGAATATTGTGTTCAGTTTTGGGCCCCTCACTACAAGAAAGACACTGAGGTGCTGGAGCGTGTCCAGAGAAGGGCAACGAGCCTGGTGAAGGGTCTAGAGCACAAGTCTTATGAGCAGCAATGAGGAAACTGGGGTGGTTTAACCTGAAGAAAAGGAGGCTTGGGGGGAGACCTTATCATTCCCTACAACTATCAGAAAGGAGGTTGTAGTGAGGTGTGGGTCAGTCTTCTGTTTTTCCCAGGTAACAAGCAATAGGATGAAAGGAGATGGCCACAAGTTGTGCCAGGGGAGGTTTAGCTTTGATAATAAGAAAAAATTCTTCACTGAAAAGGTTATTAAGGATCAGAACAGGCTGCCCAGGGAAGTGGTTGAGTCACTGTCCCTGGAGGTATTTAAAAGTGTAGATGTGGCATTTAGGGACATGATTTAGTGGGACTTGACAGCCTTAGGTTTACAGTTGGACTCGGTGATCTTAAAGGTCTTTTCCAACATAAATGATTCTATAAGTTCAGAGCTTCCACGTGTGCCCTGCACCCAAGGGTGCTCAGCTCTCCTGCAGAAACACCTGGTTGGTGGGAAACCCTCAGTGCAGGAAAAGACAAGGAATAGAGGAGGTATGTGAGTGTTTTTTTTTTTAATGAGAAAGCCTATGATGGTGGAAGCAAGGCAGGTTACATAAGAGGGTTTCATCCTGAGCAGCAGCTGTTTGTTGTAACTTTGCTTCCTTGGGCTTAGGTCTGTCGTTTGGCCCATCTTTTGCTCTCTCCTCACCAGCCCTTACAGAGGCAGCCATGAGCACCCCGTGGGCAGGGGGACCCGCTGCACCCGCTTGGGTGCCTGGAGCTCGCGTACCCTGTTTCATGCATAACAGGCACAGGGCCTCCTAAATTGTATTAATGGGGAAAAAAAAAAAGAGACCTATATATAGGAAAGGGTAGCAGTAAAAAACAGCAGAGACCTGCTGTGCCATGAGAAATCCATGAATGCACCTGGGAGGGGGGAGCTCACTACCTTTGCAGTAAATAGCAACCAAGTGCACGTGCAGCATCTTTGGGGTGAAGCTGTTCCTGAACACCACCAAGGTTGGGACATCCAGGGCTGCTGTAGCACACCAATGTCCTACCAGAGCTGAAACCATTTTTAAAAAGTTGCATTATCAAAATATCAGGAGAGAAGAGAAATGAAGAGCCAAGACCATTTGTTTGAAAGACAGTACGATTAAGGATTCAAGTGAAGTAAAAAAGCTGTTGGGTTTAAAATTAGCTTAATGTAGTTTTTTCTTCTGAATAAAAGTTGATGCATTATCTCCCTAACTAATGGCTCATGCTGCAGAAGTGAAGTATGACACTTTCTCCAAATCAGACTGTTCAACTTCATAAACGATAGCATCACCTATCACTGTGTCAGCAAGATAAAGGGATGATTTTTCAAATGGTCCGAAAGCATTTATTTTTCATTGTATTTTCCCTATAGTGAATATTCTACTTGTACCCAAAGCATTACTGAAATAGTAGACTTCCTCTGTAGCCACTGCCTATAAGTAAATAATATATAATTGTTATGTATAAATTTATGTACTACTGTATATAGTGTGTATATATCTTATGTATACATCTATATGCACTGCATATGTATTTAAAATATATTAGATATAGTAAATACTAATTAGTAATATTATACCTATACAAGTACTAGAAATCACATTTATTTGTTAATATACCATGTCTGTTACCTACTAGCTAAAACATAACCTGAGTAATCTTGAGACCTCAATGAAAAGGTGGCCAGAGGTACAATTACACCCTCTGTGTTGGAAGTGGGTCTTTTCCTTCTCTTCTGTACCTCATCCTTCTTACAGTGATACACATGGAAGTCTTAAGGCTTAGTGACACAATTCCAGATTGCATCTGTCTTTTGCAAATGTAGTTCTGAAAATATTTATTATTCTCTTTAGGGAAGAATTTTCAAGTCAAGGTTCAGAAGATCCTTTGTTGCTGCTCTGTGCATATGTTTAATATATAAAATCTTGCTTAGTGAACGTAGTTTGTTGACTTGAGGTCAGAGGGACTGTTAGATCATCAAGCCTGACCTGTGTAACCCAAACCCTTGAATCACACCCAGCAGTTCCTGACATTCAGAATCAGCACGGACTCCCTGGGTCTGAGCAGTGCACTGGAAATGCGGCTGTTTTCCTCACCCAGCTCAGTGTCACAGCTTTTATTATTATTATTATTATTATTATTATTATTATTATTATTATTATTATTATAATTATAGTTCCATACATTTATTTATTTATTTATCTATCTATCTATCTATCTATCTATCTATTTATTTATTTATTTATTTATTTTTCTTTGAGATCTGGCTGCAAAGCTTTGTGTTTCCTGAATCTGCTCCAGAAAATCATGAGTACTGAATTTGGCAAAGCATTGCATTGCTGCTCTCATGTAAAGTACCAGCGGGATGAGGAGTGGGGACATGGCCTGGGCTGCTGCGTTACATTGCTCAGCCTCTCCGGGTGACCTTGTAAGATTTGTACACAGGGAGTAGAAGAGCAGTTTTCACTATTAAAGAAGCCATGTCAGACAGCAGAATTTCTATTCAAAATTAGATCACACAGAGTTCATCAGCTCAGCGCACTGATGCACCCTTTATGTAAAGTGGTAATCATGATACCCTCTGTCGTAAGTTTGAACTTCAACTTTGTAGGGAATCTCATGAAGTGGCAGGCACAAGACTCCCTCATCAGCACCTTAGGGAAGGGAGGGGAAGGCAGTCCAAAGCAATATTAATTTCTCAGCAGTGATGAGGTCAGGTTTCCAAAGCATCAGTGTTGAGTGTGGTGATGCCTTTTAAATGAGGAGTTGATACACTTCTGCCTTTTTTGGCATAACACTTGGAAGTTGCATCATCCTTTCACAAGAGATGACCGTTGGCGATGTCTAAAGAGAAGAAAGTTGACTTTTTTCTTCCACGGCTTCTGGCTGAGGAGCTGGTGTGGGAAGGGTTGTCGCGTGGTAAGACTGACTGCTGAGCAGCTCCTGGCAAATCAAAAGTGAACTAGCTTCAGTTAAATTAAAGCAGGGGAAGAGACTATCCATATCCTTTATATAGAAGTGCTCCAAATTTATGAAGGAAAGCAATGATTTTTTTTTTTTTTTTTTGTGACCCACTGTGATGCCTTAAGTACATTTTCAATCCCTTTTAATTAAAGTGTGTCTGTCAGCCTTTCTCAAGTGTTGTGTTATCATAAGCAGCGCAGTAATAGGTACCTGGAGAGAAGACCAAATGCATTTCAGTGCTAAACAAGATTTGCAATCTGCAATAGGTTAGCTGAAACATTTTAATACCACCCAGGCTGTTGCTGCAGTGACAGTACACTCTAGCTATTGTAGAGGCTTTGCACATCGTGTTTTTTCTATGTCCTTTTACCTGTCTGCCCTCATCCCGCTTCAGATACTAAGTTTGGAGCTAGTATAAAGGTCAGTTTCAAGATCTCAGGATTTTAATAATTTTTGACCATGATCACCATGTGGAGAGAGGAAAAAAGATCTCCTTGCAGGAAACTGCTTGATTAATCATCTTTTACTATGTGTAAATAAAAAGAAATTAAGTTTTGGTAGTTTAAAAGTCATCTGAGCTTTTTTTTTTTAAATGCACTACTTCGAACCAAACATTAATTACAGTGTTCATTGCATAGGAGAAAGTGTTTCATGTTTTTAAAGTGTGTATGTGTGTTTTTGTACATGCCTGACTGCCTGCCTGATGTTGCAAACTGCAACAGTACAGCTCCATGGTGTTAAAAAAAAAAAAAAAAAAGTCTTAGGGATCTTGTCACTGAGCTCTTTGTTTGCATAGGGAAACATCTGTCTGAGATTTAAAGTATTGCTCGTAACAGTGCTGTTAGAGAGCTGTAAATCCTTCCCATTTCTTCTTACTGGGATTTGATGATTATTTTTTCTCCTTTCCTAATCAAAGTGCTGTAGTCAAGTGTCATAATTAGTGTGTATTAATTTATTGATTGTCACTTTTGTAACAATAACATGACAATATTTTATTTGTTCTATAATAACATATATAAATATTTTCAGTTTAACATTAAAATAGAGCTTTTGTATGTTGTTTTTTATTATCAATTCAGTATGATCGACTAATTGGTCTTGTTTTCATTCTTGCCATTCTTTCCTGCAAACACAAGCTGTTCAAAGATTTAATTCTCATTTTAACTCCTCTGGTAGAAGATTCCTAACCAGTTGGAGCAGAGAAAAGGGAAAGATCTTAGACAAGCATTGTGTACACTTGGTGTGTGACGTACCGAAAATAAATAGTGTTTTCTGCTATTTACTCCATTGGTTTGGACAAAATGAAGTGTGTATTTTCTCCTCCAAAATTGATAAGGCACTTTTTAAAACATGAGGTAATCTTACTTGGTTTGTTTCCCCACCATCACCTCCAGGTTCATAGTTTTCATGGATTGCAGTTCAATTTAAACTCTCGTGCAAAGTACTAGATAAAACCAGTAAATTTGTAACTAAAACCTGGAAACATGCATGTGGGTGTCTGTTTGTAAAGGATGGATTGGAGTGTTGGGTGTTACCTTATTCAGCGTTCTTGTCTGATCTCTACCAACTTGCTTCAATAAATCATAAAATTCCCTTACCATGGGGCTCCTGGAAGCCCCAGGAGGGAGTTTGTGTGTGAGAGGGGGACTCAAAGACACCAAAATATTTATGGACCATTAGGGTTTGTCTTTGGAAGCTAAACAAGGAAGGGACCAACTGTCCTTTTTGGTAACAAGAGGTGCTTGGGTGCCCCCTGTTCGTGTCTGTGCAGGCATTTGGCTCCCTGTGGCTTTCCTGGAGGCTTCTTGTCTGGGGTCAACGCTGAGGATGTCCGAAGTCCCTTGCTGTTTCTTGTGGCAGTTGCTTAGGAAATATTTGAGCAGTAGCCAAGATAGCAGAGCCCTTCCTATGGGAAAAGGGGTCAGAGGGCCACCAGCACCATGATGTGCAGAGATGCTGGCAGAGCTTTGCTTCAGTGCATGTTCCGTGTGGCTGGCTGGGACTTAAACATCTGTGTTGGGGATTGCAAGATGCCCTTCTACAAGGCTTGTGGGGTAAAACACCTTGTCAGACCTCAACCTGAGATGAGGAAGCACTGGGAGGAAAAGAAAGGCCAGGAGGCACTTTAATTCCCTGCACTGGATACTCATCTTGTTGGCCGCCTCCATGTCCCTAATTGTTCCCAATGTTTGCACCCAAAGGGGAGGCGAGCTTGCATGGGGAATGGCTCTGGCTGCAGAGAAGGAAGGGTTGGTGGAGAAGATAAAAGGAGAGTGTTCTGTTGTGACATGAATATTTGCCAGGTGTAAAATCTTCACAACTTAAAGCTAAGTGTTTTGGCTCTATCTGCAAGGTGTTCTTGAAATGTGTTAGTGTCTCTCCCTTGGGACATCTGTGCCCAAATGTTCTCTTGGAGAGCACTGCCTGTCTTTAAACAGAGCATTTGCTACACGATGTTATATAATAAAGTGGACTGTGAGACAAAAGTAGTGAATTTTCCTCCTGAATAAGCACATCCTCCATGACTCTTTTAGAAGTACTCTTCAGGCTACTATAAAATGCATAAAGCTATTAAATGTCATTTCTGTGGATGGATTTGGTGAGGTTTTTTTTTTTCTTTTCCAGATTGTGTGCTGGGCCCCTCTGAGCTCTTGTTCCATAAATCAGTGTGTAATGAGTTGTGTTACTGTCAGGGGTATCATCTTGCAGTTTGGCAGCGGCTGCAGTTTAAAGAATGGTCCCGATGTGGTAAAGACCATTTGAAGAGAGAAGACAGTAGGCTTGCACAGAAGTTTTACCAGCATCATCCATCAGCCATTTCATATCTCTCTCTTATCCTCTTGTTATTTGTTTTCATGGTGTGTTTGTTTTGTGTTTTCAGGAGTCAGATTACTCTTGATTTCTAGGGAAAAATAAAAACCAGCAAAGTTTGGTCAGAAAGCTTTTGCGAATCATTGGGAACTCTGAAGTGTGTTGGTCAACTGTCTGGGCTGTCCCTAATTACTCTGTCTCCTCACTACCCCAGGAAATTTTCAGTGGCTACTCTGTTCTTTAAAATAATGAAACTTTTGCCAGACTTGTCTGTATGGTAGATGGCAGCATGTCTTCTATTTACAGCTGGGATAGTATGACTGCTCTTTAATCAGACAGGGAGTAATGATTTAACTTTAGATGGAGGCCACATAACTGACCTGCATGCAAGTGGAGTTCTGCTGGCAAGTGTTCAAATTAAAAAAAAAAAAAAAATAAAAAAATGCAGTGGGGTTGAGGGAGTTCAAGGCCAGGGTTTCCTACATTTTTGCATGTTTTGCTTCCATACAGACCAGTTTCTGTACCACAGCAACAATAGTGATGACTATTGAGTTTTTAAGTTTTGAATGGTATTGAAAGGAAGGGAAACTTAAATGAACTGTAATATCACACATTTGGAAATATGATAAAGAATACAGTTTTCAGAGAAATGTCGTCTCTGATAATTAATCAAAGCAATCCAACATAAAAACAGTTATTTCTGTACCTGGTAGTTTGACCATTTCCTTTTTCAGTTTTGCAGGATATTCCAAGTAATCACAGCTAATGATGTATCTTCAAACCAAGGGCTGTATGTTTCTGCAAAACTCCGATGAATCCAAACTCTAATTATAAGATGAATGCTTCCTTCCTTTGGAGAGACTTTTTTTTTAATATTTTTTTTTTTTTTTGTCTTCAGGAAATGAAACTATTTCACTTTTGTGTACAGTATTTCAAATGTCAACTTTGTGATGTAATGGGAAAGCTTTCTGGTGGGATTTCGTGTTTCTGGCTCAAGCCTCTTGTGTGAAAAATGGTGCCTTTCCCTGTTAGACCCCTCTTGGCCATGAATCTGAAGTTTTTCTGTGACTTTGTATGGGACTTGCCTTAACTGTAGGGAGATGGTGTGTTCTATAGAGGGTGGGTGTATGTGGAATTAAGCATTTAGTCATGCTGTGCCATGTCTTATTTGTCAACCACAATGTGAAACACCAAGTTAAGTTAAAACAGACACAAACTATATGCTGGGAATCAAAACATGGGCTGAGCCAGTGCCTGGGAGTTTTCTGTCTCTGTTTATGAATGGGCAGATTCAGCACATGCATTTCAGATGTCACTATTGTCTTAACAGGTGCCACAAACATAGCAACGTTTGGGTGACACCAGTATCTATGTCTGTGAAACGACAGTGTGTGTATTCCTAGTAAAACCTGCCCATGAATTTAGCTCAATCTTTAGTGATCTGATAGTAGATGCAGTTCGAGTACCAGTTTTGTTTTGTGAGGATTAAGTGGCATTTGGAGCATGTCAATTTAGTGACCTGACACTTCAGTTAATCATATGCTTTAGTGAAGCAGTGTGGTCTGAATTGGGGACAGAAATGACAGTTAATTATGTGTAGAAAACATGGGGGCTTGGCTATTTGAAATATATGTAAACAAAAAAAAAAAAATCCCAAATCCTTTTTCTGTGCAAGTAACATCTGTAAATTGAGGGCTGCTGCAATAAGCAAGAGATTAAAGCAAGTAGGAGCTTGGAAGGGATTTGGTTTGTGTTTGCAATTGGCTTGTGTCTTGACTCCCTACACTAGGGAGCAGAGCATGGAGCCAGCTGGACAAGAAGAAACACCAGGCTCTGGGCTGAAACGGCATGCTTTGAAACTCTAGACCAAAAGATATGAAGACTTACTCAATAAGAGGGTGTGTAGGATGGGAAAGCCCGGAGACGGCGTTGTACAATAGAACTTTTTCCCTTGGGGAGGGGAGAGATGTGCACTTATAACCCTGCCTTTGCATGGTGACCTGTAGAGGGGAAGCCCTCTTCTCTAAGACCTGTTAGGGTGCTGTAGCTGCTGAGTCTCGTGGAAGTACATGGAGCTCCAGCTAAATTTCTCAAAGTCAGAAAGACTCCATTTGTATTCTGGTAGCTGAAAATCAACCATATTGCCCGTATATAATTTAATTGCTAGCATATGGGCCATTTGTCTGACCACAAAAGCTTTTATTCATGTGCTTTAAATTTTTAAAGGCTTGTCATCAGCAGAAATATCACTCAGCATGAAGCTTTTTCTTCTTTTGCAGCCACTTAGCTATGTGGCACAGTGATAGTGTCAAAGGTGTGCCACTGTGGATCTAGCTGTGAGCTTGAGTGTTTGGGGTGGGGAATACGTGCTGATGACCACCCCCAGGTGAGTAAGTGGCTATTAGACCCATTTCTCTGGGGGGAGAGCAGGAGCTGGGGATAGGGGTGCTGTTATCCTTAGTACATCTTTGTTGGAGACCCTAGTGTTTTGTGACTGCTGTTAGTGTCATGCAGTGCCCACAAGTCTTCAGATGGCTTATTAAGAATGATACGTGGCATTATAACAGGTAACAAATAATAATGTCTGTAAGACAAAATGTCATTTTGTCATCTCTAACCAACTTCATTTGTGCATAGGAGAAGTTCCACCATGGTGTGGTACGTTATGGTCTGATCTATTCATAGTATTCTACTGTTGTTTGTGTGAATCTTTTGGAGGAGAGGCTTCTGAATATTTTGTAAGACTGTGGAAATGTGACTGGGAAAACACTTGAAAGCTCTTATGACTTCCCTCCAAATGATTAGATTTCAAATTAACAGTGTCCTTAACAGCAAAAACATGTACTGCCTTGAATTACGAAGAAGGCTAAATGTATCCTACCACCAGCACTGGATAATTAAATGCAAACTGTTGTTTTATACAAAGTATTTGAAGTTCATAATTTTGTCAATCAGTAACATATTTTCAAATCTTTTATTTGTTGAAAAGCTGTCTGGACTGCAGAATAAATGTTATCTGCTTGAGCTACTAGGCTGTTGCCCTTGGTGAAGGATAAAGTTAGATCTCGGTGTTTCATTAGCTGCTATGTGAAAGCTTCCTCCTTCACATGTCTGAGATGTGAAACTGGAAGAGACCTTATGGTCATTAGTTCAGATCCCCACAAGCCAGGAGTCATGTCCTATATAATATTGTCACAGAATTTAATGAAATAATTTTCCATTTCTTCCCTCAAACACTGCAAACCTCACTGCGTTGGTGGTTAAAAGCCTTCGTAAGAAACCTTAGTCTATGCAGGTCCCTGTGCCAGCACTGGCACGTAGCTACAGCAGGTATCCAAAAGTGGTGCAAGCTGATCTACCTCCCTCTCACTTGAACGGTCACTGAGAGCAGCATTACAGTGAGTGTTTGGGGAAAATGCCAGAAATTATGTCATGCTTTACATCGTCTCCTTTTATTAACATGCTTTCCAGCATACATGTTTTTAACTACCCCTGGCCCAGTCCTTCATCTCCCTGCACTGGGGAGGATCGGTGTGGGACCTGGTGAGGCTTTGCCTCGCCCGCTGGCAGTAGCGTTGGGGCAGATGTGTACTCATGCATTTGTTGTGGATATGTGCTAGTCAGGCCGCAGCCCTGATTTGTCTTGGCATGGCATTATCTCTTTAGCTGTATGCAAAAATAGCATGTATCCTCCTGTTCTCTACCAGGCTGTCACTTTTTAATTGCTATAGAGGCAACACTTTGAAGAATTTATGGTTGTTTTTTTTTTTTTTTTTTTTTCCCCCCCTTTTTTTCTTTTCTTTCTTAAAAGACAAAACTGTTCTCTTGAAATATGAGTGGAAGCAGGAAAAGAGAGGTTAGTTCACAGGATCAAAAAAATGTAATCGTTTCCTTGGGATAACAACTAAAAGCTGCTGGCTGAGTTGTTACAATGACCAGTTTCTTAGAGATTATTGTGTAATTAATCATGGTATTGAAAAAGAAAAGAAAACAGAAGTGGAAGTTAGTTATTTGTCTTGTTTGCATCATCCATCAAAATCCATCAAGGCCTTTTAGGTGCTTATCAACTCTTTTCTGGGTTATGAGTCTTAAGTGTCTCCCTAGCAAGTCTGCTGTTTCCAGATGAATTGTTCTCCTGTAGGTTGATGCCTGAAACAGGGAATTGGTCCCTATGTTAAATGTCACAATAAAGTATTATAATACATCTTCTGAAGGTATCTTGGGAATCCTTCAAGTCTTTTGTTGCCAGGGAGGATCAATTTTACTTCAACCCATCTGAGCAGGTATTTATTTAATATGATCATTAAAAAAAACTTCTGAAATGGACAGTCTCTTAGCTCTGTCAGGTCATGTATTTCTAGGCTTATTGGTGATGAAAGGCAACAGCCAGAATCTGGAACTTGGGAAATTTGGCTTTGTTATACTTACAATTTGTCTCAGTGTGCTTCTCTCTTAATAATCTTGGGTTCTGTTTGATTGTGATTTTTTGGGGCTAATTAACATAGTAGAGATTATTCCTGTGAATACACTCAGTTTTTAAAGTTTTATCTGCTGATATCTGTGCACAGAAAGCTCAAAGATTGTATCATTTAATTAAAGAACAAACAAGAGGATTAATGTAATCTATGGGATGGGGACAGGAGACTAGAAAGGGTCAGGCGAGAGCTAGTGCAGGGCCCACTTGAATGCCTGGCAAAAACCATGCATGGTTCACTGCATACTAAAATTGATAAATAGAAATTCTTTAATACTTCTGGCAAATAATGAATGGCAAAGTCTTGGTGTCAAATATGAATGTTCTCATTTACATTTAAATAGTTTACGTTTCCCTGTGTGTGTCACGCATAACATAAAATAATAGTCTATTATTGCAAATATTACTTTTAATAAAAGTAAATATCATTGTCACCAGTGTTAATCTGCTGCACTCAGGAGTCAGTTTCCAAATATTGATTTCTAGCAAATGGTCTTTATCAGCGTTGTAGGATTTTATTTGGAAAATATTTTGTGTTGGAGCCTGGAGACATTCACTGGTGATGTGGTTACATTTGTTAATAGCCATCACCATCAAATTATTCATTGTCTTACAGACCCATGAAGGATTGGACATGTGCCTCTCCCTTTTAGGGTTGTTGTTGAATTGGAGACCAGTTGGGACTGGGTGGCAAACGCTGAGGTGAAGGAGAGTCAGCAGATCTCAAAGCTACAGGGTGACAACTTCTAAGGAAGTCAACATTGTGTGAATATCAAAACCCCATTTTCAATGTGGTGCAGATAGTTAAGAAACCATCCTGGCCTGCAGAACTGGGTGCTGGTTATCATTTCTCAGCCTGGATTTAAAGCTGGGGACTGAACTTCATCTTCCAAGGGATTTTCTGTTTATAAAATTGTTGTAGCTTATCAGGTCTGAGTTGGAGCTTGCTCATCTACATAGTTAAGCTATAAATAGCAGAGTAAAGGAGCCTGCTTTTTAACTGTGAGGTTGTTATTTTTTTATTGAAGTTCAGGAGGCTTATTGCCCAGTATGTGGGTGATTCTCCTAAACCTTTGTCTTTGCCAGAATGCTGGTTGTTCACCCTGGGATCCTGCAGATTCAATCGCTTTGAGTTATGGGAACCTGTGAGTGACAGTAACAGTAAGGAAAACCTCACCTACTTTTGTATTCTTCCATTTTTACTCTAAGGCTGGAAGGTAGAGACAGTCAGGACAAATAGAGATGGTTTTCTGTTGGCACTTTCATTCCCTCCGAAATAAAAATAAAATGTCTGAGTTTGCCAGTTGGCTGTAGCTCAGCAAGTTTGTGTCAGCAACAATTGTGTCTGTAGAGGTGTCTAGTCATAAATCCTATGCCCCTAGGCCAATTTTATTGATAATCCAGATAATAGCTTCTGCCATTGAAGCTTGCACTTAATTTATGGCATAAGAAGTCCTAATGGCTGTTTCTGTAGATGGTTTTTCCTGTTCGGGTACTCTCTGACTTTGAGCCAGGATCCTGGTGTGGATACTGGAGTAACGCTGCCTTGTACTGGCTGCCGAGTACCACGCTGCAGCGAGCCGAGAGCAGCTGATACGGGGGAATGGGTTACCCATCAAAAAAGTTTGTCTGCTGCCTGTTGGGAAGTGCTTATCCAGAGAGATAAGAAACCCATGCTTAGTTTTCAGATGAAAATCCGCCATGCACAACAAGAAACGGCTTAAACTGCCTTGAAACTCAGAGTCGCTCGTGATGCCAGAGTAGCAGATGGCCCGTTGTCACCACAGACGAAAATTATGTTAATTAATATATTACAAAACTGACTCCAGTTGAACATTTGTTTTTTATGAGCATGTGATTATCAGCTTTTCTGGAAGATGAATTTTGGGAATATTTGGACTGATTTATTTTTATGGCAGTTGAGATAGGTTCTGAAATAACTTTCTGGAGACTTAATAGGCTGTTTGTTTTTGGTGCTGTAACTATAAATGGATATAAGTCATTTGGTTGGCAGGGACACAGTTAAAGAACTTGGGGTAAATTAATTTAAAGAGTTTGTAAATATATTGTGCAATTGCTGTAACCTTGTGCAGAGTATGCACTCTCATCTGCTGCACACATGAGCACCTCAGAGACGGCTACACCATGGCCCTGTATCAAGGAGCAGCTATTTTCAATATCAATAGTGTCTAATTAATGGGGGGATGGATTGAGTGAAGATAAAAATTCTTTCTTATTCACGAGCTCAGACTTTGTGTGTACCATTATCCCCCTAAAGAAAACCTGTAGAAATTCAGGATGTTTTCAGGGGGCTCTTTGCCCACCATGTAGATCTCCTGTGGATATTAAATGACTTTGGGTGTTTCCTTGGCAGGTTTCACAAGCCAGGGCCAGCCCATGTTTTCTCTGTTGAAAAATTAACTTCTGCAAGGCCCAGTACAATCAATATTTCATTTCTGTTCTTCCAAATTACTGAAAGTTTTTTTGAAAAGTCTTACATGCTGACTCTTGGAGGCCTTTGTGTGCAACCTAGAAAGCTTTTATTTTCTTGCTCGTAGGAGTGTGTGGCTTACGCTGAAGTGTGGTTTTGACAATAGCCGGCACAGATGCTTCAGAAGGTGTAAATCCTCCCTAGTTGGCAGATGCAGATAATCTATTCCCTACTGCTAGCCACATCCTGATCTCTAACAGATAAAGACTGGCTTAATCTCCAAAGCATGAGCTTTAATATCCTTTACAAAAGCCTCCTCCTAATTCACAAGGCCCCTGCATGGTTCTTCCCCCCATGAAGTCACTGCTGGGTGGCTGAGAGCTGCTCAGGGCTGTCTGAAAGGCAAAGAGGTGTTTGCTTGAAAGATGCCAAAGGCTGGCCATGAAACTGCCCCTGCGCTGCTACCAGCTTCCTCTCTGCAATTTGCAGAAACTACTAATTTTTATTTCGTACTGACTGCTGTTTTTAAAATTATTTTTTTTATTCTCTGCATCCCCACCCTAACCCTGACTTGCCAATTTTGATTTCTTATACAAAGAGTTGGTTTCTGGTTGATGTGGCCCTTGCTTGAGTGGTCTTTAGTCCCGTGTGGTCTGATACAAGCTGTTCCTTCATCTCCCTTCTACAGGAGGTTTTTACCTCTCGTGAAATGGAGCGCAGTACGGCACCAACGTGTTAGCCAGGAGAACGCACTGAGTGTCGCTTTCTTTCATGACTTAAACCAACCCTGTCTGGCTGGGAGCTCTTTCCCATCTTGAAAGGCCCGGCTTTGCCTTACTGCAAGCTGGCGCTGGCTGGTGTTGGCAGAAAGCCCTGGCGGCTCTCAGCTGGGCAGGGAAGCCTGGCTGCCTTCCCCCGCAGTGATGCATTTCACACCAAAATGCACATGCTTCCTGGCGAGGAGGGCTTTGCTGCCGGCACCTCTGCCGTGCGCTGGGGAAGGAGGTGGCTGCGGTGGGGCTCAGCAGCCTGCCCTGCACTGCAGGTCCCGGCGCGGCGAGAGAAACGCAGCCAGCCGTCGGTGCCGGCGTAAAGGGCAGCCCGGCTGCCAGCGCGCCGCAAGGCTGCTTTTCGTTCAGAAAAACATCTTGGATGAGAAGCCAGCGCTGGTTTGTGCAGAGCGCTCTGTGCCCTTTCCAGCTCTCATCTGCCTCCTCTAAAAGTCTGATCAAATTTGATTTGTTTTCCTGCCTGTGAAATCAGGCGTGATGCTTTCCCACCCCACTGTTTGTTCCCTGAGAGGCAGCGATGACTCGGAGCATCTCCATGTGCCTAACTCTGTGAAGGCGCAAGGTTGATCCTTCCCTGCCATCCTGAATATCTGTGAAGTGTTTGAGATCCCGTGTGGAAGTTACAGCAAAATGTTTTCTTTTATTTATCCTAGTCATTTTAAGGGAGAGGTTTTCTCATGAATGTAAAAGTGTAAGTTTTACAGAGCTACAAAATACACTACAAGCACTTGTTTCAGAAGAACCCGGAGGGAGTAATGAGCTTGTGTTGAAGGTTGAGGGGTTTCATTTTTTTTTTTTTTTCTATTCTTTTTAGGGAAATATGTTTGTTTTGAGTAAATTTCAAAGGACTCTGAACACTCATGAGAGTGGCTTTTAATTGCTTTCTAGCAAGTGTTATTTTTCTTCACAATCTCGTGGTTAACCTACTCCCTGTGCTTTCCCAGTGTAAGTTCTGCTGTTGGTGCAAATTGATTGTGCCTCTGCCTTTTGTATTGGGAGGAGAGAGGAAATTCATTCCCAGTGTCTTTGGCTCACTAGTAATCTCCTCCTGCCAGGGTCTGTGAACCTAAGTGATGCTCTGGGATTATATAAGGGCTGAGCATTTTTATATTGTCCTGAATGCTATTTTATTATCTCCCCCACCCCTCCAGTCCTTATTTTTTTCTAGAATTTAAATTACAGCTCCTATTAATGATGAACAGGGTTATGCAGGTGCAAGTGACTCAGTGATTAACCTTGTGTTTCAGTGGCTTGTTACATTTGGGGAGGGACAGAGAAGAAAAAAATCCTCTGCCATTTATGAGCAGAAAATGGGAATGCCTGAACTAAAGCAGCAATTCATTATATTTGAAGGAAAGCTTGGGCAGGGATTTATTTGCCTAATTTGAAATTGTCTTTGAATTAGTCTGTGACAGCCTTTATATGAGAACTCTAGAGTTTTATTTTGCTGTCAGTGTCTAATCTGCGCTTAATGGCAGTTTGAGTTAGTGAAGAGGTAGCAAATGTGTGTGGTTTGCACAGCTTCCAGTGCCATAAATAGATTTATTTCATACTCAGGTATGCATTTGCTTTTAAGCCTTGACTCAGAGCAGCACATAAGCACGTCTGTAAGCCGTCTCACTGATTTCTGCAGGCTGTGCGGTGCCTGGCTCTGCCAGGGTTCTGGGTCACGATAAGAAGGGCAGTAAAATCCCAACAGAGTGTGCAGGGTCTGCATGGATCTGTGCCAGCACGGACAGACACCTGCCTGCGTACATGCTGCTGGGGTCCTGCTTCATCCCACCATTGGCATGTGCAGCTGCAGGGCCAGGGCCAGGCTCTGCACCGTCCGTTTTGCCAGCTTGAGCTCCCAGCCTTTCTGCAGTGCTGGGTCTCCTTACTTTTTAAGTGCAGAGGTGTGGGAAAATAATGACATTAGATACTGGTGTGTGTGTTAGCTGTTGGCAACTGCTGTCTGAACTGGCAAGCCCGGTATGTGGCACTTTCTGCAGGTGTGTAGTGGGTTGCTGGAGGCTGTCAGTCGTCGGGCTTCCTGGGTGGGAGGAATCGCAGGCAGACCTCTCGCTGGTGGGGAAAATGCTCGTGGGCACAGACCAGCTTGCAAACATGTGCTCACAAGCATCCATGGCTTGTATGCGTGGGGTGTCTTCAGACACATTCAGAAAGAGGAGATATCAGTGGAGAGAGAAAAACAAATCCTATGGTCTGAAGGCAGATGGAGAGCGCACAGGAGAAGAAGAAATGATAGCCAGAGGACTTCAGAAATCAGCCAGGAAAGAAAGATTTCAGAACACATGCCTTCAAGCACTCAGAGCAGCTTCCAGTGCCAAGAGGCTGCTCAGCACAAGTGAAAAGACAAACCACGGGTAAGGTTTTGGAGCAATATTCAGGTCAGTCAACCAAAGATTTGCAGCTGCAGCCAACTATTAATAATAGATGATTTGATACCAGAACTGGAGGTCAAAACCAAAGGGCTGCTGATATCGCACCATGTTTGTCTTGTCTTACATAGTAAGGCTGCATGGTAGTTTTGGGGAGTTGCAGGTAAAACATTCAGGCTGCTCCTTGGTTTCACCCTGCGGGCAGTGACAACCCATGTTGCCCCCTTGAAGGAGGGCAGGGGGGTTTCTGATGATGCTGCTGAGACCATGCCCAACGACACCTGGACATCATCTTTGAGTAGGCCCTGTAAATGCCTGTGGTCGTAGTCTGTCTCACCTTAAGATATGGTTTAATTTAACTTGTCTTTTTTTCTCGGTTGCTATTGGTATGCTCTTCCCTATAATTTTTCACCTCTTCATTTGACAAAGGGATATTAGGTCTGTGTTTTCATTGCTCTGCCCTCATGTGGAAGTGGTGAAAAAGACATGCTGAGGATATGTAGAGATGCACTCCCTCCTCCTGTACTTTTGTTACTAGCAGGGCATTTAAAAGCAGAAAAATAAGTGATCTCATCCTGTTGCAGAGAAGATCTGTAGCCAGAACTGCCTTTATCTTTTTCATTTTTTTTTTTTTTAGCTCCCCTCTATGGGTGGTGCTTTTCCCTTCACTGTTTTTTCTCAACTGCGTCTTGACATAGAACATGTCCATACAGGGATCCTTGGGAAAGTTGAATTAAATTAACTAAAGGTATGAATTCAAAAAAGATTATTTAAACCTCATTAAACCTCTGTGTTTGCACACTTTTCAAAATTAAAGTTAGTTTAATTTGATTTCACTTCACTTCTTAAGTGGAGTAATATCAATTTAATTAAGGTAAATTAATTGAGTAAATGTCCAAAGAGGGATTTAATGCCAGGTAGAAAAGGAGCATTCAAGGAAAATGAGTAAAAGGGAAGTTGAGCTTACTCAAAGCTAATAAAAATAGAAACTTTTTCCATTCTAAGATGCTGTAAGAATTGGACATGGTCTGTGGCAAACACTATAATTGTTATCTTGTAAAGGATACTATCATCAAGTGAAAACCATTTCTTTTGGCTCATATGAGCAAACTCACATCACTCCTTCAGTTCTGGGCACCAGCCCAATATTGTGAAAGATGAAAGCTAGGTGTATTGAATGTCTTCTCATTTTACTTTATTCATTCCTTTAGGAACCAGAGTAGATTTATATCAAATATTAACCTGTTTGTTTTTGTTTTACCTCCCTACATCCTCCATCTCTGTTTCTTACACAATATTTTTCTGGAGTTTTTCTTGAGGAGAAAAGAGATTGGGAGGAAGAGGGTTGAAAACACATCCTTTCTTTCATGTGAAGGTGCTTAGATCAACCTGTATATGAGGTACTCGGCCCAATGTCTTTTCTGTCTTCTGTCCAAAGAAATTTGTGTCAGGCCCTTATCTGTCAGTTCTGCAGAAGGTTCAACAGCAATGACAGAAAAATGAAAAGATGTCATTCGTGACAGCAGGAAAGTGAAATGCAAAGGTAGGAGTTTGTATGGTGTTAGAGGTACTCGGCATGACCTTGAGTCTGATTTTTATCATCAGAGAAAAATAGCAATTAATGAAGAAGCTTATCTGCTGTGGAGACAGGAATTGAGCAGCATTAATCATCAAGATGTTTCGTAAAACCTATGAAAAAGGTGTGATTTACAGTACTAAGACATTTTACCTCTTTGAAGAGGGTGAAACACAGGCATGTTAGCTTTGTTCGTGCTTGTACTCTCATTGTTAGGTTAGTGACTCCAAGCGAATGGATGAGGAGTTCTGTAAGTATTTTCTAGTTTCCTTGTACTGCCTCTGTGTTGGAACAAATACTTAGAAAACTGGAGCTCATCCTGGGATAAGCCATGCTGGCAGTTTGTTTATTCTTTATCCTCTTATGTTATATTTTTAACAATGGAAACGGGCTTATGTGGGCCTTCTGCTCAGGACTTCTTTGCTCAGTACCATGCAGTTGGGAAGGGGAAATGGGTAATTTTGTTTCAGTGAACAGCTTTTGGGTTCTTCCCCATCTCTTTTCTTAGGGACCTCCCTGCAAAGGGCTTTTCTAAATGGAGCAGAAGTCATGCCTTCTTCCAATGTTTCCTCTACCCCTGAGATGTTTAGGAGGCAAGTGCCTGCCTCCTTTAGCTTCAGGGACATCCTGAGGTCATTCATAAGTCAAGATCTACCGACCAGCCTTGTCCCAGCAAGGCAGTTTAGATGTACAAACTGGATAGTCAGAGGTAGAGAATGTAGGTTTTTGCTCTTTCTTTTATGTAGTGTTTATTCATTTGAAATGTATGATATCAATGTATTTATATCTGAAACAGGTTCTTCTTTCTACTTTGTTGCCTGAAAAATTAAACCTCCACATTTCAGACACCTCTTGGGCATGCTATGCAAGAAGCACAAATTTGGTTTTACGTATCTTTGGGCTGTCAGCTGTGCAAAAAAAAAAAAAAAAAAAAAAAAGGAAAAGGGAACACAGTTAACAAATACGTCTGTGTAGGAGATATGATGTATGCTAAATTCAGAGACTGTTTAAGCAGACATTTAATGAGAAAGCAAATATAATAAAGAGCTTTAGCTTATTCCCCAAAAATCTTTTTGATGGAAAAGAGTAAGGTAAGCTATTGGTTTCTTTAGCAGCAATATGTTACACAAGGTACTTAGAAAGCTTAGAAAAAAAAATTATTAGTGGAGATGAGACATAGGTTTTTAGATTGACCTGGCAAAAGTATATCTTACATAAGCAATTTAGGATTGTATTTTATTCAGGCAACTTACTGTTGTGAAGGGATTGGTCCTTAGACACTATTTAAAACTAAAGTAATAGCTAATGAAGGTTAGTAGAAATAAATAATAAAACCTGTTATGCTTGATTTGTCTATCAGTAATACAGGTCAAAACTCAAATGCCATTGGAGAACTGTCAAGACAACTATTTGGATTTGATGTTGACTTCTAGCAGATGGAAACCCTATTTCTTACTTTGAAGTGGAAGCATCTATATTTTATGATCAGTCAGAGCCAGCAAACTTATATGTCTGAGTCATAGGACTCAGTTTTTACAGGCTAATCAGACAAGCACAAATGTGAATCTCCTTCCATGTATGTTCTTCCATTGACTGATGGTGAACGGTTTTCAAAAGGAGATGCTCTTTGGCAGCCAGTCTCTGATCATGGGCTTTTCTGGCTTCTTTAGTAGTCAAATGAAACGGTTAAAGCAGTGAAGAAATACTTGTTGTCCTCATCAGCAGTGTTGCTGCCTTTGCTGCAGTATGGTTTTCTTGCTGAAGGATATTCTACCTTGTGCTGGAGCCCTGAGGCTCCTAGGAGACACAACATGGTGTTGCACAAGAGTTGCATCAAGTCAGTGAAAAATTTGTAGTATCAATTGGGAATAGTTACAAGAAAATCTCCAAAGGCACCTCTTGCTGCCAAAACCTATTTTATTCTCATTCTAAATATTCCCCCAAGGTGCCCTCTAACTTTTTAATCTTTCTTACAGAAAGCTCAGAGCTGCTGGGGTCTTTGGTACATTGTGTAGTCCTTTATCCTATCTGAAGGTACTGGGTACCGTCAGTGCCTGCTCTATAGACTTTCGCTGCAAAGCAAAACTCTGCTTGTCTCTTTCTTCTTGAGTTATTCCCAACTCTGTAACTGGCTCAATTAAATCATTCTTTGTGCGAAGGTGAAGGAGGTGATGTTGGGTGGAGCAGCAGCCTGAATTCTGATGTGCTTCTAGAAAGTAAATTTGTTCTTCAAATGAAGAAAGTGCCTTCAGGACAGACTTGTAGTCTTGATAGTTGACTAGTGGATTCACCTAATGGGATTCAGCTTGTATGTAGTCTGTTGTATATGTGTTAGAAGTCTAGGACATGGCTTTATTTGTTGAGATGATACTAAAGGTGCATCAAAAGATACTGATTTTAGTCCTCGGGGCCTTTTTTCTTTTTCCTACTACTTCATTGTTATAACTCCAATTAGAAGCTAATCCTGAGTGAGGTTGATATAGTACTAAACTCTTGTTTCAGGGCCATTGTTGTAGGGTTTTAATGAACATTAAAAAAAAAAAAAAAGCTTCAAGCTCTTCCATTAGACCACTGGGCATCATGAAAGTCTTCTCAATGACTCTGAAAAAATATTTATTGGAACATTAAGATGGTAATTTTCGTATACAATAAAATATCTTCCAGGACTAGCTGTAAACATAATTTTAGTAATCTTTCTGAACTTCATAGGAATTGTACCTACTGTTGCCTCAAAAACTGTTTCGGGAAGAGATGATACTTGTAAAGGGGCTTATCCCTGCCATATGTATAGCTTGAAGGAAGAATATGAAATGAAGGTCTGTCTATTCTAACCTGTGGATATCTATCAGGTGGTTCTCAGCATCTTGTCTTCAAATGGGGTCTCCACTTTACATTTTTCATTAATGACTCTTAAAAAGAAAAGAGAGGAGCCATTTGTCAGAATCTTCTGTGGTAGTTTTAGTTTATCTTAGAGCTTACTGGTATTAAGGCAAAAAATACTCTGTGGTACTTGGCTTGTGCCATTTCTGAGGCTTTTACTCTGTGTCAATTCATGGCAGACAGATAAAGCTGCTAGGCATAGAGAATTGTCTCTTGCTATGCTGCAGTGGAAACTCAGTACCTTGAAAAAGAACTAGGTGCCTTTTTCCATCTCAATTTGTAAAACAATTGAAGAATGGGAACTATATTTAGCAGCCGCTTCTAAACTGTGCCTAAATTTTTTTCCCTTGCTCTTGTAGGTGCTTTTAGTAGGGAGAGGTTGAGGCACTCCCAGGAACACAGGACAGCAGAAGATTATGCTGATGTAGAATCTAAATAAAACACAGACATTCAGGGAAATTAGAAGGTGGAGGCAAAGACATGGTGATGGATAGTGAGATGCCCATAGGCGCACAGCTGATCACTGGCAGACCTATCCCAGCTCTCCCAATACCCTTTTTCTTTGGTCTAGATTTTCATGCTTTTGTGCCCAAGCTGCTGCAAGTTCACTCTTTGTTTCAGGGTGATAGATACCTTGGCACTGGGCTGGGAGCTGCTAGTGACAGTACCTGCTTCCACCTTTTCTGCTTGTGATGGTACAAAGGGAAAATAGCTTGTCAATAGCTGGCTTACGTTTGACCCTGTTTTCTGCAACTGTGTTGGAGTTCATGGGAGCCTTGGCGTATACAAGGAAGGGGGTATATGTGCATGTGAAAGATGTCTAGTTTATAAGATTTTTCTTTTTATTTGCTCTACTATCAGCTAGACCAGCCTCTAGAGAAGGAAAGGCTGGGGTGGTTTATAATATGACCTTACTAAATGGCTGCAGTTTTCTTTCCTCTCTGCAGCATCTTGCGTGATAATGGAAAGCAGCAGTCAATAGGAAAACAGGTGCCGATTGGTGTAAAAGTGTTTGATATATCTGTTTATTTGGACTTTAGGTCTTGACATTGTTTCTTGTCTTCCCCAGACCGTGTGCTGACATTTGCAGCTCTTGTTAGAGAGAAAGCTGTAATGAGAAGACAGCAAAGCCACACAAAATGGGAGTTAGTTTATCTTTTCATTTGCTATTGTGAAGCCTTCTCATTAGGGCAAATTTATTACCCCTTCAAGTCAGGTACTGAAATGTTGGTGGCTTTGCCTTCTAAACCTGTTTGTTATACTTTATATACAGAGAATGTCTTCACTGTAAAGAACACAGATCATATTGTTTCAAATACAGTCAGTGCCCAAGAACAAACCCAACTGGCCTCATTAACCCTCTTAGAATCTACTCTCCCTGTTCCCAAAGGATATAGCCAAGCATCTTTGTGTTAGTGAGGCTGAAGCTGGGTTGGAAGACGGTGCGAGGGTGTCGAGAGCCTGGGTACATCCCAGCTCCTGGGAAGCTGAGCTGGCAGAACAGTGACAATTGCATTGCTGTTCTATGGGGCTCGCTGACCTTCAGCTGAGCTGTGGCTGAAGCTCAGTGGTGTGTTGCTGCTTTTCCGTCCTATGCCAATATTTTAATGAGAAACATTTAAGAAAATATCAAGGAAATAGTTGCAATATTTGTGTCTGCTCTGTATGGCATAATCTGCATTTTGCAAATTCCATAGTGTAGCAAGACAAAGAGAAAAGTTTTCTCATCCTAAGTTTTGAACTGTGGTACAGTCCATGGATAAGCTCATATAAAAATTAACAGACAAATGTTAATATTTGGAGCAAATAACCTTTCATTTTTTTTCTCAACTCTCTTCTGCTTCTTTGTGTAAACTAATTAACAATAAAGCCTTAAACAAGCACAGTACTGAAGTAACAGTTGTCTTTACATATATTATTATAATTAAAAAGCTTTCGTTTATGGTCTTTCAAGTCCAAATCCTTATACAATAGGGTCCTCCTACCACAAACATTTTCAGAGGTTTCATTAGTTCTCAGTGTACCAGCATTTATCGCTTTCTGTGCTCTCTCCTGAAAACTTAGAGGCTGTTAACATTGTGAATTGCATTGCAGTGCTGTCTGTGCTAATTAGTTTTTTTCCAGGCTTGGTTTATTCCTCAGAGAAGTGCTGCAGAAAAAGGAGCTAGATAAAGAAAGCTATTACAGCACTAATGAATCTGTGCAGCTCAACTGAAAGGTAGTGTAAGCTGATGGCAACAGGTCATGGGGCAGGGAAGTGGTTTGGGTCTGATAGTCCATGAAGAGCATGACCTCATGCAAGTGAGACATGGCCTCTCTGCCTCATTTCCTTGATTGTAAAACTGAATTAGGACAACTCTGTTAGCAAATAAGAAGTGCTGCAAAGACTGCTTTGTACTCCTTTTCATGAAATGGGTTGCTGACTTCCTCCGAGAGGTGGGATAGAAGCGTCTCTGGGGAATTGCAAGCCCTTTCCTTTAAAACGTAGTGGTAGTTGGGAAAAAAGTAAGGACCACTCATTCTACTGCTTCTGTGAATAATGGCTCGTAAAGTTGCCTCTTTTTATGCTGCAAGCACAGAGTCTTGTCCTGCTCTCTTGTTCTCCAAAGTTTGATTGAAGTGTATGGAAACCTCATGAGCAAAGGAAATGCTGGTCAGGAGACCCTGGCCAGCCCCAGAATTAAGGACAAGGTGCAGGTTGGTGCGTTGTGATTCAGAGCTCTTCCTAAGAGAGGTGTGCTCTGAGCGTGCAGCGAGCAGGCTGCAGTCAGCCCTCCTGTGTGTGGCTGTTATGGGTAAAGGAGAGGATGGAAAGCCTTGGAGACCTCTCTGCCCTGGTGCAGTGTCGGATCTAGTGCTGAAGTTCGTAGTCCTTTTGGTAAGAGCAGTCCAGTTGACTTGACCCTCTGTTTTATGCCTACTGGTTTTCCTTATGTTTAAAGGAAAATGACAGTACCTAGTTTGTTATTTGTTAAAGTGTTTAATCCCCAGGACTGCTGTGATTTTCAGTGCCTTTAAGATGCACACAGATGAGGCAGTAATCCACTCTGGCATGAAGTACTGGTTAGATATCTGCTGCTGCAGTGAGGTCATTTACAAGAAACTGGATCAAACAGTACAAAAGGGAGAGGTTTTTTTTTTCTCCCTTTTTTTTTTTTGGTGTTTTTTTTTTTTTTTTTCGTTTGTTTGTTTTAGCCTAACACTGTCAGTCAACCAATATCAGTGTTCAGCTGTAGCCAGCATTTCTCTCTCTTGCATTATTGATGGAGAAGTTCAAGTGGAAGATGCATTCCCTGTAGCAGCCTCTCATTCTGCAGTGCCACTAGCCAGACTTGAGGCTGTATTCTGGCAGTGGAGGATTTATCCTGATTACGTCCAAGCTAAGCTCACCAGAGTACAAGCAAGTCTTAAGTCTGCCACAGTTCTTTGTGCTACCAATGACTTTGCAGAGTCAAAGAAATACTATCTTATCTCTTTTATGTAGTATTGGCATAATGTACTGGGGTTTGTTGTATGTTTAAGTTTACACATAGCAGCTCTGAGAAGATAGCTACCATAATAAGACTTTAAAGAGCATTAACCCTTGGAACGGGTAGCTAATTTGGCTCTAAATCAAGAGATGAAAATGCACAGGACTGTCAGAGGGAGAGAGAAAGCTTAATCAGAAGTTGTTTTGATAAAAACATTGCGCTTTTGGCAGAAGTCCTGCTGAGCACACTGCATCCAGGACACACAGCTTTGTTGTAGTCTTTTATTTCTTTTTCTCTCCAATTGCCATTAAACATGATAATTAAAGCAAAAAAAATTAACATGTCATGCCAAGCTTTTCACTTGTCCTCCTTTCCCCCACCCCCCTTTTCTTTTTCTATGAGCTACTCAGTTTTCCTTTAATTCAGCAGACTGTGTCTTTTAAGGAGGGTTTATTCAATAGCATGTTGGTGGCAGAGGGAGGAAGAAAGTCTTGCTCTCTGTCTGGAACTTCTTCATGTAAATACTTTGTTGTACAATAATTTTCTTTCATTAATGTTAGCAGCCTTTCTTCTGGCAATAAGCTTGGGATAGCAGGCATTTTGAGGCATTAAGAATAGAAACTTATTTCCAAATGACCATCTAGACTGTTCAAAATGATTTTGATTTTTATAATTACTTTTTTCTGTTTATAAGTTTTACTGTCTTTATCTTCTTTGCTCGAGCAAAGGCAGCTTTTCATTTAAACACACGTACTCGAATTTCTTTGATTTTATTCTGTTTGATATAGTAAATCCATCCAGCTAGTAATATAACTCTTCATCTATGGAATATCTGCCCAAAATGCTCATTGAGGTGTAATGAGTGTTAGTAGATTCCCAGTGAAAACAGTACTACATCACAACAACATTCTGATATGAAGAAAAATAAAGCTATTGATCTGTTCTAGAGCAAAAAAATCTGTTTGGGGCTGTAGTCCACCACCTCATTATCTTGCTGTGGGGATCTAGGAAGGCTGCAGTGGAAGGAGCCAGAGCTCAAGGGCTGCTTTTTGCCCCTCTCTCCTTTGAGTAGATCTTTACCTGTGAGCAAGCAATTAGCAGTATTGAAACAACTATTAAGTACGTAGTGGATGCATTTTCACTGCATAGCACAAAACTGGGCTGCAGCACTTGAGGGGTGCAGGAGGCCAGCCATGCTCCCTTTACAGAGCAGTTCTAATGGTGAGACGTTTCTGCTCCCTCCTGTGTGAGAAGGGCTATTGATGTGGTGGGAAGAGACCTGGTGAAGAAGATACGGCAAACCCTTTTTCAGGTGGTGGTTGGCTGTACATCAGGACATCAAGTGGTCCAGTTTTGCTCCACTTCCAATTTGCCTGCTAAAGCTAGTGGTGAGAGACAGACATCAAAGAAGAACTTGAGAAGCTGCTAGTGAGCTTTGTTTGCCCTACACGGGTCTCCATGGGAAGGGGTGAGCATCCCCATGGTTGGTAAGCTGGCATGTGCTCCCGTTTTTCTCCCTTTTGAAGTGTAAAGTAGCTGGTGGAGAACAAATCTCTGAACTCGCTCAAAGGGCAGAGTGGAGCTGGCAGCCACCACCTCCTGCCTTACGACATCTCTGTGGTTTATTACGTTCCTGCTTTGCTTGGCCAGTCTCACCTACATGGGCACAGGCCATAACCAGCTCCTGATGGATCTTCTCCTACCAGGTGGTGTTTGAGGGGCTGGTGTAAAACAAGAGTCGAGGAGGCTGAGTTTTGGCACACGCCGTGTTTGCTGGAAGTGAGCAACTGGGTGCCTCTCTCCTGCTGCTCTGTGCAGCCTTGGTATATTATGCAGCATAAAACGGGAGCACTCCTTTGGCAGTCTCCTTAGAGAAAATGAGTGTGCTTGTCTGATAAGTCCTGGCTAGTGATATCTTAAACTTATATCCATTAGGCTTTCAATGAATGAGCTGTATCAAAGATGCACATCTTAAGTTTTTTAATGGTATGCAGCAGGTAGAGTTAAACCAAACCAGTCTCTCTAACTTGTGTCATGTTGCTTTATTATCCGCAAAACGCTCTCTCTTGCTTTGCTGGAAGCCAGAGTGTTTGCCATCCTGGCTCTTACGAGTCTCTGGGATTTAGTTTCCACTCACAAAGGCTGACTGCTGCTATGCAGACAGAAAACCGCAAAACTTTAATTTTAGTTGGCAGTCATACTTGGACCACTGTAAAAGGGAAAATGTATTTGGACTATGTCTGCCCATAACTCACCCACCTCTCTACGCTTTGGCTTCTGAGAAGAGATCAAGGGAAATGCTCTGCTCTGGATTAGAGTTGATAGAGCTTTGAGATGGACCATTCCCCTCCACAGAGAAGGGGCAATGAATCTAGGGAAGCTTTGGGATGGCATACGACCCTGCATGCATCTCCAATGCAGCCAAGTTGTTACTGTAACTTATAAAGATGAAATTTGTGGTCTTTTAAAGTTTAGCTAGTTTGGGTGCTGATCAACATCTGGCTATAGAGCTTAATGCAGGCAGTAGCCCCCTGCCCCAGGAACTTGGGGCCCCTTGAGCAACTTGTTTTACAGCTACCTTGGCTATATCTCCCAAGAATTGATCCCATTTCTCACTGCAATGAGGATATAGTTGCTTGTCCCAGGCTCATTCCTCAGACAAACAATGAATTTCTGTCTTTGCTCTTTGCTGTACTCTCTGTCCGTGTCAGGGTGTGCAGACTCACCTTTCTAACCCTCCCAATCTGCTCATTTCTCATCTGCTTTGTGTGACCAGAATGATCAGAAGCCGTTCAGCTAAACATGGTCCAAGTTCAGCACAGTTCAAGCAATTACAAAAGGAGGCCTTGTTCTGTTGTTTAACAAGGAAAAAAACAACATTACAGGTGTTTGGGGGGAATTGAGTAGAAGATGCTCTCATGTCTTTATTTGCAGCTCTTTCCAATGGACTGCTTATCTTCTCAATTATCTTTTTTGCAGTATGCATTTGGCTTGTTCTTCTGCAGGCTTTTTCAACAAGGGAGCTATCAAACTCGTAGCATGATTTTTGAATGTAAACTGCTCTTCTGCTACACACTCATGCATGCACCCACGCTCACTCTCTTCTGGCAACACTCAACTACTTGTGTTGTTTATAAAGCAAGCTATTTTGTTTTGATCACAAGAGCACAATGCACACAATTGCTGTCACTTATTGTTGGGAAAGCAGCTATCATTACGCTATTCAATGCTTAATGCAGGAGAGACTCCCCTTGCATCCTTTCTGATTTTTCATTGGAAAGCCTTTTTGGCCGTTAAGTTGCTGTTTTTCTGTGTGCAGGCCTTTTGCTGGCACTGCAAAAACGAGACTGTGGCTCCCTCTGGAGCCAGCACCACTGTGACTCCAGGGATGATCTTGCTGAATATGTCACAACTTTCAGCTAAATATTTAAACTTAAGCAGTTTTTTGTTTTAGCATTAAGGATGCCTGTTGCCTGCCCAGCCTGCATGTGGTATACTTAGAAAACAGTTATTAGCTCAAAAATTCAAACAGAAGTTATACAGAGACATGGACTTGATGATCTATAATTATTTGTTTTACACCTATATTTTTCTATCATCTTCCATCCCAGAGGTTTTTACAGAGATTCACATAACAACATACCTTCTAAAAAATATCTAGTGCAGTATTTCTGTGGATAAATTTCACTGAATTTGCCTGGCTGTAAGTGGAAGTACCCCTTGTCAGGGTAGGTTAGTACAGCAGCCAGTTGAAATAAGAGCAGTACTGTTGTTACTGTGCATGTGCCTGAGGTCTGTTGAAGTTATATGTTGTTGTGATGGTCCCAAATGGTGAATACCATTTGCACTGTTGGTTTATTTGTTTTTGTTTTGTTTGGTTTTTGTTTTTGTTTGTTTGTTTTGTTTTTTAATTCATTATTTAGATAAAGTAGCAATTGTTTGCAAAGAAATCCTTGCATCCCTTGAAGGAAAGAAGAGCGAGCAATTAGCCAGGGCTGTACACCTTGAATTCAGCAGAGCTAGGTGTTGCTGTACCATGTAGGGGCTGTAACTGAGCTCCTAACATCAAGGTCATTTTACAGACGCGTGAGTAGGTGACAGTCCTGCCTTGGACAGTTTAACACGTGTAGCCACATGAGCTCAGTCTGTGAGCAAAATCTGGCTTAGAGGATGCCCACCAAAGTAGAGATGACTGGCATTTCTGCTGAGTGTGGTGAACCTGATGGCAATCTTGTGGAGTCAGGCTTGCTGCAAGGCTACTCCTGCTGCAAACGGTGCCAAATGTGTCAGGCTGGAGCTAGCCGAGAGGTCTCGGTGTCCCTTGTATCTCTTGTCAGTCTTTTTCCTGACATCAGCCACTGCCAGCCTAAGGCTGAAAGATGTCTGGTTTGAAAGCTCTGATTTTTATGGGTGCAGTGACACAGTGCTGCTGCCAGGTCTGCTGCAGACCTGAAGTCAGTAGGCTGAATGGTGAAATAGTTTGTGGTCAGTTAAGCCTAGGAGGAAAGGGGAAACACTGACAAGCAATTAGGGAGAACAGTGATGACTGAGGAAGGGGAGAGGTGGCTGGGGGATGTTTGTAGTGCATAGGGTAAGATTGATGTCTGGAATTGCTGAGTTTTAGCCAGGTCTCGGGCTTGTAGTCCATGCTGGAAGGAGTTGTGGTTGTCCTGGTGGATGTTTGCCTGCCCAGGAGGTTCCTGAGTCTGCTATGGACAGTCCTATATCCAGCCATTGTTTTCCTTCTAATGAGCCAGTCTCTGGAATGTCACCTCTGACACCACCTTTGTGCTGCTCTGTGCTAGGAAGATGGTGAGTTCCAGAAGAGGGACAGAGCAGATGGTAACCTCGAAAATATGGCCCCATCTTTTGGTGATGGTGAATAAATTCCCCCACTATGACTACAGAGCTTTGCTTAATTGTTCTGCTTATTTTCTTTCAGAAGAAAAAATGTTTAATATTTCCATTCATATACTTTCTGACCTCATAAGACTAAGGAAAACAGTCATTCTTCCTTTTGTGGCATAGGATCCACTAATCTTGATGCATACTAGCTCCTAAAGAGCCTTCCTCAGCTAAGTGCTTTCCATAGGTGTCTATTGGTATAGGAATGACCCACATGAAAGTGCAGGTTGTGCCACACTGCAGCTGAGTTCCTCGGGCTCTCTTGTGACAGTTTTTATTGTGTCCCTGGGTCTGGTCTGAAAAAATTATCCTCTGGCACTGAGCATCAGCCTTCTATCTTTGCCAGCCAGATGTTTCTTCTCATACCCCTTTGCTGCTAGATAATTTTAGCATTATTAGGACTGTTATGTATTTTGGCTTATGTTCATTGTTCTGCCAATATGTGTTTGAATGACTGCTCTGGTGTGGGAAGTCCTGCTGAATTCATCAAATTTCCTTTCAAGCTGAATTATAAAGTCTGGTTTCCTTAGTGTTGTACACAGGAATATTTCAATATAAAGAAGGTCTGACACAAATGCTAAGTTTTGATTATCAACAGGGTTTTTATTATCAACAGGCTTTGTGGTAGCAAGAAGTAGAAAAGAGTCATTGTTAATTGTTTCATTATACACAGTCCTGATGTCAGGCTTGTAGAAATCCAAGCACGACTGAGGAGAGCAAGTCTCCTTTGAAATGTTTTCAAAAAGTTTATTAGCAGGCAAATTGATGGGGAGACCCCTGAATGGGATGGCATGGAGTAGAGAAGGGTGTTGGAGACAATATTGGATGCTCCCTTTTTGAACAAATGTGTTTTCCAGGGAAAAGTATCAATGCTTTCCTTCTAATCAAAAAATGTATAATAACTGGACCTGGGCTTGAATCATGTGTGCTTTCAAAGTAGTTGAAATAAACTGTACTTTTTCTTTTTAGGTTGAATTTACTTGATGTATTCCCCAGCAACTTGTTAAAATAACACGTAATTGTATATTGTGTTGTAAAGGGATACATTTTATTTGTAAGGGTTTTTTTCATAAAGTTTTTGAGGAATTCCTAATATTTATATTTGTGATATATAGCATTGTGAATAAAGGAAAAAAATTATCCTTATAAGTCTCAGTGGCTACATTGTAATCCAGTATGTATTAAAGGAGGTAATGGTCTTCTTTCTGTGTTTACGAGAATTGTAGCAAAAGAGGCCTGAATAGATATAACATACTTTTACAGACCTCCAATATGAAATAATGACCTTTCTACAGATCTACTTTCTTAGCTAACATACAGAATTTGGAACAGAAATGTGCTTCTGCTCTGTCTGCAGCAGGTTTCCAGCGTGTTCTTGACAAATGCAGTCCAGAAATAAAGCTGGCAGGGTAGCATATGTTATTCTGGAGTTCAATGGAAAGGTGAATGATTCTTTTCCTAGAATATTTTAATATTGATACTTTTGAGAGCAGTTTAATGGCACAAATAATTTACTTACTAAGAAGAGAAATGCAGAGCTGACTTTGTGGGCATTTTGAAATTGCAGCTGACGTTCCCAGTCAACAGCAGACATGTGAAGTACCTTTAGTGTCCACTCAGCACCGGTGCCATTGAAGAAGTGATCAGCCCGTCACATGAATGTTTGTCCTGTCCCAAGACTGAGTGTGCTTACTGACATTTCACTTTTTTAATCTTTCTGCTGGCTCTTCCCTGAACATTTACCTCCTTCATCCCCAAAACCTTTCTTCTCTCACTGGAATAGCATCTGCTCTTAAGTAGCAGTTTTCTGCTTTAGGTTTTAAAAAAGTGCCCTCTCGTGGTGACCGGCAGTTTCTGCACACCGATTTTATTTATTTGGGAAAAAACTTTTGCAGAATACAGATGTCATGGATGTCTCTTAATCCTGTAGGTAAATGTCTTAAGTTCATACAAATAAATATTCCTCTGACTCTTGTGTCACTGCAGTGATGATTTTACTTAGGCTGGAAGATGTGCCCCTTAGTCCCCAAGGGCTGGTGGGAAACTCTTTCTTTTGCGATTTGGGGTGTTGAGGTGAGAGATGTCAGCAGCATTGAAAGGTGTGGCCTTTGGTCATTGGCCTTGGTTTTGTGGGGTATATTGTATTTAAATGTAAGTACTGTGAAGACTGTATCATTGATGTTTAATTGATGTTTAGTTGTTCACATCGGGTATAGTCAGGAGTGAAAATTGAATTTGCAAATCTATTAATGGGATTGCAAAGAAGCATTAATGTACATTTGAAAGGAAAAAGAGCAACATTCAGTGTAATAGTTTACGTACTACAAGCTGTGTGACCCTACATTCTCTGAACCTGTGACCAATAGTGCTCCATAATGGCTTGGACCCCAGCTTTTAGGAGATATGGACATTTTAACTCATGAAAGACAAGTTGCATCTTCATAAGTCTTTACTGCTTTGCCAGACAGATGCTCGTTCAATTACAGATATGAATGCCAAATGGGATTCTTGAGGCAAAGGAGCAACAGTATGACTTCAATTTATGATATTTTTTTTCATTTGAGTATTACTCACAAAAAATCTTAAAAGCTATGCTAATTGAGTTTTTAACTACTCAGACTTCTGCTCCATTGTCTTATTAACTTGTGCACAAAATCTCTGTCTATAACTTGACTAATCAGAGAAGATACTCATCTAGAATGTGACTTTCTGATTCAGCAGGCTGAACAGTTGAATCATCAGTATTTGAGCTATCAAACTTGAAACAGAAATGTTAGATGGGAGATATGTTGATTATTTCAGTCTGGGACAGCTAAAAATACTTCCTTTAAACCTTTCTAGATCCTAATTGGGAGCCTCTAATGTCAATTCAAGATGAGCTGAATCAATTTGTTCACACGTAGCTGTAGAGCAAGGCTGTTCGCATTAATACTGGCAACGTCACTGGTTGGTGATGGAAGAGGTCATATCTGCAGTAATGTGTGCTGGAGCATAAATTGAGTAGTTGAGATGAAAGGGAGGCTCAGTAACTTGCTACTGTTGTGGAATTTAAGAAATTTACGCTGCTTCCAGCAATCCATTTAAAAGTCAATGGCTCAAAACCAAATGACTGAGAGTGTGTTCCTTGGCCTTAAAGGCGCCTCTGAGTAATTTTTCATGAAGGGATTAGATAAGGGGAGGGGAAGCGGAGAAAGAGTTGATTTTTTTTTTTTTTTCTGCTTTATCTCATAAATTGTACTTGCAAGGCATAATACAACCCGAAGTTCCATTTTAAGAGGATGTAGTTTAAATGTATTACAAGTTATACATTGCTATAATGTGAGGACTTCTTTCAGAAATTAAGAACAGGGTGAAAACTAAGAGCCAGACCTATTTGGAGACTCAAGTTAGAGATCACACACTGCCTTTTAATTCTGACAAGGCTGTAATCATAAGGATGCTTTCTTTGCAAGTCAAAACCTGTACTGCCAACTCAGGGTTAATACGAACCATAAACATTGAAGAGAACATTGCATAGCCTATAACTTGATGAGAACATGGTTTTGTCTCCCTTAGCCTATGTGTATTTTAAGCATGTCCTTACATCCTGTGTGCCATGCTCTCTTGAAAAGCTGCCCATGTTTAAGCTCTTACTTCAGGTAAATAGGAGATAAATCAAAATAACTTCTTGATCTTTGGAAGAAGATGAGCTGCCTGATGTTTACTGTGTAAGGGCATGGAACAAGTCATGTGGAATAGCAGATTTGTGGTGAATTTCTATCTTATAGCAACATTTTCCAGTGTCTGTATGTGGAGCCACTCAGGTAGTAGATTTGGGTGAGGTGGACCATATACTCCTCCATGTACTGGAAGCCTCATGTATTAAGGACTTTTTCCTAAAGAATTAATCTAAGATTGTTCTTGTATTAAATTCCTGAAGAATAGAAAAAGTACTGTTGTAAGTCAGTAAAGTACTTGTAGTTTCACTGGCAAAAGTGAAGGGATCTGCATTCTTCCTAGGAATGCAGACTTGTGTGATCTGTGCAGAACTAGGTCCACATTTGAACAAGGCATTCAAACATCGAGTGGTAACAGGAGAACCTGAAATTGAAAAGGAGGGTTTGTCAGGGGAGATTAAATGACCACTTGTTAACTAATCGCACAAGTGTCTTTCATCTGCTTCTGGCTGTAGGCAACATAGAAACATGGTTTCTATTAAATCTGTGGTTCCACCGAGGGGCACCAGCTTTCATTGTTATCATCTTTTTTTTTTTTTTTTTCTCCCTTTTTTTTTATTTTTTCCCCCAGTCTGATGGGTGAAGCTGGATTTCATTATTTTAGTGGTATGCATGCCCAAAGTTCTTATGTCCCTGCCAACAAAATTAAATTTCCTTGCAGGCTGATACAATTGCAACAGATGTGGGGTTTTATTTATTAGTTACTTTTTTAAAACAGATTCATTCTATACCTTTTTTTTTTTTTTAAAAAAAAAAAAAAAAAAGATAAATTGGAGTTCTACAGAACTGCTTTGTTTTCAGTTTCTTGTGTGGTATATTTATTAGTTCTAAATGAAGATGATGTTGGCCAATAAAATGGGTAATCTCAGTTATATTTAAAGCTATTCTGCAGACTTCTCAGCTTTATGGTCTTTATTACTTTTATTACTATCATATGAGCAATGCAATAATGCATATTTCTGTCATATGGTATTGTTATTTTTTTATCTTTTCATTTTGATCTCCCATGAATAAAATGACAAACCTAAATAATATTTTGATTTCCTTTCCTGGTCCTAGTGATCTAATTTCATCTGTAATAGCTTGTTCTGTATTTTTGCTCTCAGACTTCTTGCTCTGGCAGTACTGTTTGCAACCACATGAAGGGAGCACCTGATTTTAATGGACGACATAATCCTATGGAATACTCAACCAGATTAGATGCTAAAATCTTTGGTTGGTTCTTGCATCCCGGGGGAGTAGCTGAAGCCCAGTGATGATCCCGGTGTTGTAGACACCAGTCAGTGAAATGTGTGGAGAGTTCCTGGCAGTACAGGGTGTCTTATGCAAATCTTCCTTTGTCCCTTTTGGGACACCTGGAAAAGTTCTTCTTACTTTTCTGCCATTTTGTACTCAAACACAACACAAAGTACAAAGTGGATATATTTGCAAGTCCAGCTTGAAATAGGCAGATATCTGCTGAAGAAAAGAACCTTCACATATGGTGGTAGAAATCTTTCCCTAATGTGTGTTTCTTTACGTGATCTGACTCCCAACATTAGCTCAGCAAAATAGGTCTTGTTTGCCTTGGGTACCAGTTCATCAAACCATATTAAGTATGTATTTATTCTTCTCCCAGCTGAGACAAGCATTCAAGCATGTAATTAAGTCCTATCTAAATTGGTGGAATTTAAGTACAGGCTTAAAGTTAAACACATGTCGAAATGCCCTGCTGAACAGGGAAGGGTGTCTGGACGGAGGCCTCGAGGCCCATCTGTGTTCTCAATTTTGGGCATGTGAGTGTGATGTGAGAAGCCAGGTGTGTAAAGCAGCCCCTTGCCAACACATCCGTGCTGTGTACTCTGCTCTTAAAGCATTCCTGGTGGTGCTAAAACAGCTGGTTTTCAGTCTGTGTGTTTTCTTTTTTTCTTTTTTTTTTTTTTTTTTGTTTTCTGGCCCTTCATCCGTTGTGCCTTGGCCTTGGTGAAATACAATCCGGTAACAGGAGTGGAGCCAGGCCAGCACCGCAAAGGGCTTCCGCGGGCACTACCCTGTTACCCTGGATCCCAGCCCGCTGACATCAGTGGTTTTACTAACATTGGGCTGGCAGTTGGTTTGTTGCCTTGATGAGGATTAAACCGAAAACGAGAGGGTTGCCTGGCTTCTGCTCCATCTGAATTAATGGTACAGTTATTACACACACACCCATGCAATGCCCTAATACAGGAGTAGCTGTAGTGTGGTAACGTGGCCTTACAGCAGTCCGGCAGCTCCCAGGTGAAGAGGAATGGGTTGTTATCAGTACAAAGCACCTTCCTACCACTACCCCTGTGTTTACCTTAGGGGTTATAACTAGTGTATTTTTATCAATTGAAAAAAAATAACCACATTAAAAATCACCCCTTTGTCTGGTATAATTATGTATGAGTGTACAGAGGCCTTTAAATCAAATTAATTCTTAAAACTAACAGTGTTGTGCTTGATCTTTTGCTATGGTTAGAAACTAGTGACATGAACTCTTAAATAGAGGAGGGAACCGGAGCTTGAAAGCAGCTGTGGAAAATCAGAATCTTTGTTTTGGAAATTTTTTTGTCAGCTATGATTTAACCCTTCAGTGGACAGCCATGTCATGGTTTCTAGCTCTGTTCATGGACTTTAGTTTGCTGTTTCTTTTTAAGCCACAAAGGTAGAGAACCCCAAGGGACCAGCTGTCTGGAGCTGAGTGAAAACCATTGCTTTTACAGAAAAGAAAAAAAACTCAAGATGGCAACATTACTGCTGTCAAAACAGGATGGCACGTTTGTAATAGTTTTCTGGGTGATGCATGTTTGTCATCCATTGGACTGTGATTAAATCTGCTCACTACCCTGTTCCTTCTTCACACGGGAGTCAAAACAAGTGCAGAATCCTTCATCTAGGCAGGTAGCAAGGCTGCCTTTGAAGTGTGCTTTCTTCCTCTTTGTGATGGTGAGAGCGAAGATGCCTGCAGTGCCCCCCTTTTTAAATTTGCCTCTTAAGATATTTCAGTAGCTCACCTGGTCAAGTGAGCATGTGCCTTCCCACAGGAGTGGTAACTGGCAATCTACTTCACTCTGCCTTTGCAGGCATGTGTTTTATTGCTTTGTGTGAGTTGTGTGTTGTTCGTTTACATTTTCTCCCTTCAGGCTACAGGGAGCATTATAATGTTTTATTTTCTAGTGAGTGCAGTGTCTGTAATGGCAGTGTCATGAGTCTTAGAGTCTGTGAAGAGCTTCAAAATAGTGGGAACTGACATTTGTTTGTTTATTGTGCTGATATTATCTTCTGATTCAGTAGTACTATATGCCTGAATGGAAGGTCTCATCCCTTCACTGATGTTCTGTGTAAATAGTAAACCCATCAATCTCCCACAAATAGACCTGGCTAAGAACATACTAACATGTGTGAGTGCCTATTTACTTTTTTGCCCTTTTTTTTTTTTTTTTTCCTTTGAGAGCTTATCTTTTATAAATGCACTCAGCAAATCACATCATGGTTGTAGTGCAGAGAATGAAGAGGAACACTTTCCTCGAATTTCAACAGTAGACCTGGAAACTCTCAAAAAAAAAAGATATGAGGGTTTATGTTTCATTTTCAGTTGTAAAACAGGAGGAGCCATGAACATGCTGCAGGTGATTGCTTTCTGTGACATTGCTTGCAAATGTTAAATTAGGCCTATTCCTCGCTGAATCAGGAGTCATACTTCTCAATAATGTTTTATGGGGGAAAAATAAAGCCTTTTCTGGCAGGCTCACTGTTCATATCTCTATGAGTCATTTTATCTGGAGATTGTTCAAGTGGGTGCAGGTGATCAGCGGGGGTTGCTCTGTCTGCACACAAGGGAAATCTGCAGTGGGCACGGAGGCAGGAGGGTAGTCTTGGCCAGTGGGACTGCAGATTGCCCCTTGTTTTGGAGGTTTCTCTTTACATGGATGAAGTCACCTCAGCTCTCAACTCTGTTTCGTGTGACAAAAAGTTATTGGATACCAGAATCTGTCCTTGCCATGGCGATGGGTATAGCTGCAGTTTGACACTTCATGGACTGCTGAGCGTCCTAATTCGGTGAGGTGAATTCTGAGTTTGCAGGATAGTGCTGCAGATATGAGGTGAGACAGGGATGTAGCTCTAATTCATGATGGTATATTTATGTATTGGATTTTAGAGGCAAGATGTTGGCAGTGAGGGACTGCAGGGGTGGCCTCTGTGAGGAGAGGCCAGGGATGTCCCATGCCGGGCTCAGCTGGTTCCAGAAGGTTCTCAGGGCCCCACTCCAGGGCTCAGCTGGGACCCTCAACGCTGCTGGTGGCACCTCTATGGAAATGTATTTAAAAAAGGGCAAAATGCTGCATGGCAGTGAGGAGAAAACTGTGAGAAACAGTGCTGCCAGCAGCCATGTCAGAGAAAGAGGAGGAGCTCCAGGTGCTAAAGCAGGCATTTCCCCTCAGCCTGTGGGAAGATCATGTTACACTGCAGCCCTGGGGGGGGTTAACCTTGTCTAGCTGCTGTATGCCCACCCAGCTGCTCTCTTGTTCCCCCTCTTCAACAAGACAAAGGGGGAAAATAAAATGAAATAACTTGTGGGTTGAGATAAAGGTAGGGAGATTGCTTACGAATTACCATCACAGGCAAAACAGACTCAACTTGGTGAACAATTAATTTGGTTTATAGCCAATGAAAACAGGCTTGGATAGTGAGAAGCAGACAAACACATTCCCCTGCCAGGCCCAGCTTCCCTCCATCCTTCCCGTCTCTGCTACGCCCCGCTCCTGCAGCGGCGCAGGGCGGACGGGGCTGTGGTCGGTCCATCCCAGCCCTCCGTTGCTGCTCCTTCCTCCTCAGCTCCTCCCGTGCCCCAGCGTGGGTCCTTGCCATGGGCTGCAGTCCTTCAAGAACTGCCCTGGTGTGGGTTCCTTGCAATGAACTTTGGCTGGGAGTCAGACCTGCCGTGCACCCTGTACCTAACGGGTGTCTCCCTCTAGGTCAAGTGGCTTCTCATGCTGGAGGAGGAAGCCACCTGCTAGATTTGTTGATGAACTTGGAATTGCTGCTGGGCCAATGTGCCCCTCATTAGCTATGTCCCCACCGCATTAAGAGCAAACAAAAAAACTGGGATGTTTCAGGTCTTGCTGCATTTGAAACGGTTTAATTTTTACCCTACGTTTAGATATGAAAGTGCTTTTGTATTTTCTTTCTTTTAATGACAGTTTCTTCTCAGGGTTTCAGCACTTTTCTTTTATCTACCATATTCTAATTTTCACTTGTCTTTTGTGCAGCCCTTCCACTCCTCAGAGCCCTGGTGAGATTTAGGAGTGAGGTTAGTTAGCAGGGAATGAAATAAGCATTACAGGGGTCATTTGTGAGTGGGTGAATAGTTTTGACTTCTGTTTTCTTTAGCAGCTGTTTTGAATTTCAAATCAGAAGAAAGGATTTTTTTGTTGTTGTTGTTTTTTAAAAAGGTGGTTTTAGAGAAGCTGCAGGAAGAGAAGAGCCACCTGATTCCTGAGCTGAATCTGCCCATATGCTGTTAGCCTGGTTCAGCCAAGGGATTGGTGTTTGTGCCTGCTCTGTTCTAGACTATTATCTTTGTGAACATAATCAAGATCACACCCTCCCAAATAAGTAGAAAATAAAATGAAACTCTAGGTTCAGCTGTTGCCAGTGCCTTCATTCCCAGCTAGCTACTGTGCAGGTACTTTTTTTTTTTTTTTTTTTTATTTCCATAAGACTCTGCATGTCACAAGACCTTTGTGATCTGGGAATGCTCAATAACCTCACCCACCCTACTGTACTTCCTTTTAGCTAAACTTAATTTGCAACGTAAGGTTAAAAAGTTGTTTGTGAATATTACAGTTAGAAGAAAGTGTATCTCTATAGCAATGTGAGTCTGTCAACAATGACCTACCAATGTGGGCCCCTGCCTGATAAAGTGATTTTTTTACCCCACTTCCTCTTGAAGGAACATTTCCTCTGCTTCATCTGGTGGACTTCAATTTGCACCTGAGAGCTCGCGAGAAATTAGTGTCTCAACAAAGACAGTCTCTCACAATGAGTCATGAACCTAACCTTGGTTAGGTGAGGAAAGTCTTGGAGACATCAGAGCCACAGAATTCCTCTTGAAATAGCATCTTCCCTTTTGTGGATCTTGTGGATTCTTCCTCTGCTGCAAAGAAGCATTTGCACTTCTCTTTTATCTCTTTCCTCAGATGCTACCAGTTGCTCTTGACAACAGAGATTCAGTTGCAGAGACAGGTGATGGGCACTGTCTTCCAGGAGATGTGATGGCTGGCAGCTAGGGATTGCAGGTTTTCCTCTGATGGTTAAGATTATTTTTACTGACACTTTCAATGGGCTAGACCTCTTAAAAATGACAAGATTTTCCATCATAGTAGTAAAAGGGAACAGGTAACGTTTGTCAGACCGTAAGGTGTTTCAGATACCACTGCACTGACCTCTCCAAACTGTTTTTCTTTAGATATATTAACATGAGGGCTGGCTCTTCCATGAGATTGACGATGCACCCTCTTTATTGTGCTTGCTTATGTATTGTTCAGATTTTTGGTTTGAACTAATGTTGCATTTTACCATGGGTCCTTCCTTTTTCATTTAACTACATGTTTTTGTGCTGGATTTCTTCTGAATCATGCTTTCTGTTGCTTGAGGGGGAAGTAAGTTATACAGATGGTTAGGCTATGCTCAGATTCTTCTTTTTTATTTTTTTTTTTAATAAGTTTAAGCAAGCATAGAAAAACTTTTCATTTTCATCTGTCACGTGTTCAGCTGTGTTTTGGGGAACTGGTTTCTGCTAATGCATCCACTGATGCCTCTCAGGGTGAATAATGATGTGTGATTTATAGCTGAAGGCAACAGCATAAACTTAAAATTTGGTTGTACTCATCAAATTGTCTGTTATTCCCCCTGTTTTTTTGCATTTTGCTGACAGCTCTTGGTAAAGATGATGTCAGTAGGAAGTGAAGGTTGCAAGCACTGCATATCTTTACAATTCATAGAACAAGGCAGAATTTCTTTTGCTGTTTATTTATGAACAAATGCCATAATGTTGTTCCTCCTTTATTTTGAAATTTTAACAAATCATCCAAATGGTAGAGGCTTTGTATAAACTGTCTTGTGCTGTTATTGATATGAAATAGTGGATTACAACTGTGAGCCATCAACAATTTTAGGTATTTTTGACAGTGTGAAAAGAAAAAATATTTCTGGTATTACATTACAAGATGCAGTGATTAAGAGTAATAGCGCTGTCATAATTTAATTCATGTTAGCCACGGTAAGAAACAGAAAAATATCTCTGGTGTTGAAACTCCCTGTGGATACTATGCGTGTGTGGTAGTATGCTGGGAAATCTACCTCAGGGTCCCTTTTCATTACATGTGACTGTCTAGGATTTGGAAAAAAGAGAAGTTGGCTGACCTTCCTCTCTGCTGCTGCTGTGGAATATCCTAGGGGTCACGCACACATCGGAGAGATGTCTGGCAAGAAGACTCAGACCTTTTCCTGCCCATAGCTACGTTTTGCTCTTTGCTGCCTGCAGCGCTCTCACAGTGGTGGAGATGCCTCCTCAACCATCCACATAACTCAGGAGGAGCTGCTGGCTCAGAGCAAATTTAGTATAGTCTGTCTCCTAAAGGTGGAGACTTTCACAGGGGTGAAAAGACTGCAGAGAGGAGCTTGTGTCCAGAGGAGAAGCCCAGGGTCTGCAAGGGAGGTGGATACAGATGGAAGCAGAGAGGTTGAGGAGCTGCTGGGGCAGGAGGGCCCACAGATTCCCTGGGGTGGCAGGAGGACCGATGTCCATAGTCTCAGTGACAACGCCTGATGGCTGCGTGCCTGTGCTTACTGGGTTCTTCTATTTTTATTCACTCCATCTCACTGAAAGTGTGGGAAGTTTAAAATCCATTAGCTGATTGTGTCATGAAGTCAGGCTTTTCCTGTTCCTTGTTGAATCTTACACTAGGGAGGGGGGAAAAGCACCCTGAACTCAGTAAATATCACTTTAATAACAGTGTAATAACAAATAACACTATAATTTTATATCTACAATTTACGTTCGTTGTATTTTTTTAGACTCTGGACCAAGAAAGTATAGTAATAACTGGTGTCAATTTAAATAAGGGTAGGTGATAATCGTAACCTTTGAAATAACTGGAACTTTTTATATACTTTGCAAATATATTCTCTGAAAGGTTATGCTAGTGCTTTAGCTAGACACAGAAATTTTAGTGTCTTTCCCCCTATAATTTCTTCAGTGCTATTTTCTCTTTATTAGTGTAATTATTACAGGTTACGCTGCTATCATTTTCTCTTTTCATGGCTCTGTAGCACGCTACTATTTTCAGGAAGCAAAAAGTGGGTGTCTTTAATAGTACCATTACTATTCCTCAGCCTTTAAATTTCATATGAAAACTAGTTAAGGGGTATGATCCTAGTGTTAAAATTGCTCTCCATGGAAAGCAATAAGATGATTTATAGCATAAATATAAACCCTTAATAGGTACCCAAAATGGCAACTGTCAGAGATTTAGTAGCACCAATACTAAGCTTTTGATCACTTTAACAGCACATTCGTAGAATTTTATGCAGTGATGGAAAATTTATTTCCTTAGCAATGCATCACTGGGCATCAGCTTGTCTGTGTTTCATTCTGTTGCTCTGAACTTTAGGTAATTTACTGTCAGCCGTGGGAAGTAGGGGTGGTAATTCTGAGGGTTTAGGATGATGGTAACATAAACACTTGGAGTAGGTAGTGAAAATCCAGATCAGTTCAGAAGGGATTGAACGTTTCATTAATAAAATGGCTTGGTGTTTCTTGCTTACCCCTGAGAATTTGTGGCACCAATTGGTAATTCAGCAGCTGGAGGTCTGGGAGCTGTGCTGGAGATGAGTCAGCCTGAAGCTTTAGAGCTGCAATTTTTGGTGCTTAAGGTTTCTGATTTGATTGGTTGTGTTTTTCCAACAGCTTTTAGTCCCTTTGCCAAAAGTTAGGTTAGACCTTGGAAGATGTGGCAGTCACCCCATCCTGCCATCTTAGTATAGCTGCTCTTCCCCTGCAAAAGGGAGATGGCAGCCATACATGGCTTAACCAAACGTATACCAGGGCAGTGTTTCCCATCTCCTTCCTCTCCTATGCAGAAAGATATGTGGAAACTGGATGAACAATTAATTTGGTTTATAGCCAATGAAAACAGGCTTGGATAGTGAGAAGCAGACAAACACATTCCCCTGCCAGGCCCAGCTTCCCTCCATCCTTCCCGTCTCTGCTACGCCCCGCTCCTGCAGCGGCGCAGGGCGGACGGGGCTGTGGTCGGTCCATCCCAGCCCTCCGTTGCTGCTCCTTCCTCCTCAGCTCCTCCCGTGCCCCAGCGTGGGTCCTTGCCACGGGCTGCAGTCCTTCAAGAACTGCCCTGGTGTGGGTTCCTTGCAATGAACTTTGGCTGGGAGTCAGACCTGCCGTGCACCCTGTACCTAACGGGTGTCTCCCTCTAGGTCAAGTGGCTTCTCATGCTGGAGGAGGAAGCCACCTGCTAGATTTGTTGATGAACTTGGAATTGCTGCTGGGCCAATGTGCCCCTCATTAGCTATGTCCCCATGGCATTAAGAGCAAACAAAAAAACTGGGATGTTTCAGGTCTTGCTGCATTTGAAACGGTTTAATTTTTACCCTACGTTTAGATATGAAAGTGCTTTTGTATTTTCTTTTTTTTTAAATGACAGTTTCTTCTCAGGGTTTCAGCACTTTTCTTTTATCTACCATATTCTAATTTTCATTTGTCTTTTGTGCAGCCCTTCCACTCCTCAGAGCCCTGGTGAGATTTAGGAGTGAGGTTAGTTAGCAGGGAATGAAATAAGCATTACAGGGGTCATTTGTGAGTGGGTGAATAGTTTTGACTTCTGTTTTCTTTAGCAGCTGTTTTGAATTTCAAATCAGAAGAAGAGAAAGGATTATTTAACAGCCACCTGATCCCTGAGCTGGATCTGCCCATCTAGGAAGGTAGGGAGTTAGTTGCTTTCCCTACCTGGGAAGGGTGTGTTTATTGTAAGTCATTCAGGTTAAATGACTTTTGTCTGAGATCCTGTTTAGTCCCAGTAAGTTCTGGAGTAGTGGCCCTTCGCAGCAGAGCGATTGCTCTGTTAGCAGCCACCTGTGAGTAATGGTGCCTGCACTGCAATGAGTTGGGTAATAATTAATTCCCTAAGTACCTTTCTCTGTGTCCTCTCTTGAGTTTCAATATAGTAACACAGAGCTGAATCTTTGGTCCAGTCTGATTCATCTCATTACCTTGCCTTCAATGCTGAAGAACAACATTTGTCGCTGTTTTAGTGCTGTCTGCTGTGTGTAGCTGTGCTCTATCCCTGTCCATCCACCTGGTCCTCTGCAGTATGCAGGGCTTGGAGACTCTTCCCCAGGACAGGAATTCAACAACAATGTGGGGGGGAAGTAATGGTTTCAGAAAATGTTTGGGACTGTTTGACAGGGGAGCGTTTCAATACCAAACATTTCCAGATTTCATCAGAAATTCAGGTAACTGAGCTCATTTGTTGTCAATATTTACTCACACAGCTGAGAAACTACTTGCTCTCCAGGCTGCTGGAATATTAATTTGAATGCAGATATGTTAACTTATGCTGTTTCTCTTTGGAATTTTTTTATTTGTTACCAGTAAACCCCTAACTTGCCCAAGGTTTTGGCACCCTTAGCTAAGGCTTAGTGTTTAGATGAGTGTTAGTCTGTACCTAAGGTTGCAGTCATGACTTTTTTTGCCATGACATTTTTTAGCCTTTGGAATAAGTAAATGTTAGGAAAATAATTTCTTCCCTACGCAGCTGTGTTCAGAAAGCTGCTAGTGAAAGCTATTGCTGATAAAATAACACTGAATTTTTAAACAAGTTCTGCATACTGTTATACACAATATAGCGTTCTTTTAAAGTTTTGAAATAATGTAAAGATTCTTTTTCATCTTTTATTGCTTGCATACCATGAAATCATAGAGATCTATGAACTTGTTTGTCTGTGGACGTAGTCGTTTAGCTAATTCTTAAGATAACTAAGCTGCAATGTAGGACCTGCAGCAGCTGTACTCCTCCAAACTGTTTGATGCAAGCAAGCCTAATTGTTTGATATTTTAGTTTTCTATCCCGTTTCAACTTCTGATGTTTGTTTTCCAAAGTCCCTGTGTCATATTCATAAGGCATTTCTGAATAATTTCAGTTTTCTTCTAAGAACACTGTTTTTATTACTGGATTTCTGGTATAAACAGTGCATTCATCATGAGAATATTCTCATATGCTAAATCACCAAAGAAATTAAAAGCGTCTGGGAAAGATCAGCTAAATATTCAGACATGTCCCTTTCAGTTATTTTACAGTTTATATTTTGCAGTATAACTAAGGCCAGAGTTGCATGTATTTGATGTCTAAATGTTTGTTTTACTTTGAAATGAGCAGGAGAGGGAAGTCTTTTTAAAGATCCACCATTTAACAGTCAAAGCCAGCATTATTATTAGTTCTTTGTATGCTGGAAGTGCCTCAGGTGGGGTCGGGATCCTGCTGCTGTGCATTGCAAGTCCCAGCCTGGCAGAGACGGGTGCCTCTGGGACAGACGGAGGGGTACAGAGTGAGGGCTGAGGTGTGGAGCGAGTTGCTCAGGATGACCTGACAGCTTGGAGGCAAAGGCAGGAGTTTTCACCAATTTCCCTCTCTGCTGATGTACCGAGGGTGAGTGTGGTGCATGTCAGGTGCAGCTCAGTGTCTGGGGGCGTGCAGTTTATGCAGCCACCGTCACCCGGACCGGTGTGTCTGCACTGAGCTCCTGGGGACCTCTCGGGGATGGGGTGGAGGTCTCCTCATGCTCTCATGCCAGTAACAAGGTCAGGAAGAAGTACAGCCTTAGAGATTTCTCTGAAATATTCTCTGCAGAAGAAGTGGCAAATATGAAGGAAGTGCTGCTGCAAGGTTTATTTGTAGCTTTCTCAGGAAAATATTTAGAGAATTCCCTTATGGCTATGAGCAATTCTGCTCGCCCAATATCAAGCAAAGTCCCCCTGTTCCTTGTCCCAGATGTATGCATTTTAAATGGGAATGTCACACCTTAAGACAGAAGTCCCCAAACTATATCAGGTTTCCCGTGACAGTGAAATGGTGCTGTGCAAACAGAGCCACATGTCACTGTCATGTGTTAACGGCACCTCTCACTGTGTGTGACAACCTCGGACGCAGCGGCTCAGCGTGCCAGTTAGCCATGCTCTGCAGGAAGGAACGATCCCCTATATTTAAGTAGGGGGTGAGACAAAATCTACCCTCTGCAGCGGAATCGAGAGGTGATGCTGAGAATTAACAACTAGGCTTGGGACACTTCCTAACTCAACATTGGAGCCTGTAAAGTTGAAATAAATTTTGTTTTTCTTTCCATGTAACGTTGAGCTGAGCCAGAAACGCCTGTGTCATTTTTTCATAAAATACAGTTAAAACCTGTCAGTTTTGAGCACTCCTGCATAACACATTTGTAACAAAAACTGGCATTTGAGCCTAACCGAGCCAGGCAAGCAGCATGATCTGTCACTATACTTAAATGTACTGGGTAAAGGAGAGACTTTGTGCTTTTCATGCTCTGTGGCAGTGCTGGGTCTATATCTGATAAACTCTTTACTCGTTGTTGTGAGGCTGCATGATGCCATGCTCATTGGAGAGAGTGGCCAATGTGCAGGCATTTGGGGGCAGCCAGCAAGCATGTGGGAGCCCATCTCCATTTTCTACTTCCTTAGCATTAAGGACATCAAGAGCTCTTGATGCAGTTACACATGATGACTGCCTGGCATAGTCCTGCTTTTCTACAGTGTCCTGTGATGGTTCCTGGGGAACACTCAGCATTTATGTATACTTAATGCAGTAATTGTGAGTTATGAGATCAGTGGGTGAGGGAAGAAGCCATGTGCGTTCAGGAAACCCTAATGCAGCTGGTCTCTGGTCTGTACGTGCTGCCATCACGGTGCCCAGCACTGAGGGACAGGGACCAGGTCCTTGTGGTTAGACCCGCTGGTTCATGCTTTAAATCTCTGCCTGCATGTAGAAATCCCTCCTCTTTCCATTCTTACCTATGCCAATACTTGAGGTCATCTTGCTCCTGAAACACAGTTCAGGAGTATCTTGCCTGTCCAGCCTTTCTATGAAGGACTGTGTTTGCTAGGTGCAAGAACAACTTTGAGAGCTGGTCAGCCCTCCATCTGTTGCATGTTCCCCTTGTGCTTTGCATCAAAGCAACTTGGGGGGAGCACGGTTCTCTTGGTCCGACCCCCTCATCCAGGACCGATTGAACACAGACCGAACTGGCAGCAACCTGGCAGTTGTCCTATGCTGTAAGCTAGTGGGGAAAATCAAATGCATTGGTTCTGATCTAACAATATTCAAGGATGTTCCTTGAACTTGGAGAAAATTTGGAGAGCCCTGAAAATGCAGCTTTGTCAGAAAATCTGTTGAAATATCATGGCTCGGGTCTCTTCTGGCATTCTTAAACACAGTAACGAAATTTGTTTTTCAAGTGCCTCACTTGCAGATACAGATTTAGGTACTTCCAGAAATTCACATTTAAAGATATGGGGTACGGGGAGCTATCCCAAATTTCCTGTGTGGTGAAGCTGAACTTTTGTCAGTTTAATAAATACGGGATGGTTTCCTCACAGAAAGAGATGCATAAATACTGCAGCAATGAGTGCTTTACAGATACTTTGATTAGATTGATGGATACCTATTCCTTTCAACTTAAGCTAATGCTCTACCCCAAAAGCCCACAACATAGTTGCATAATTAAAGTGCAATTAAAAACTTTCTGAAGAAGAAACTGTATCGAGCTGATGTGGGGTGAGGGAGGGTTAGAAATCTTTCCCACAGTTCTACTTGGGTAACCCAGGGAGCTGGGATGGCTTGTTTGGAGCTACTAGAATATCAGATATTTTTCCTGGTCTTTTTGAGGATTTCTTGTTATGTGCAACAAGAGCCCAGCTCCAGACTTGCTAAACTTTTCTTCCATTGGCTCCAATAGCAGAATTGGAACGTATTTTGAGGAAGAGGAGGAAAAAGGGGGGGATGCAGTTTTGTTGGACCCACATGAGATGAGGCAGCACATGGCGGCTCCTTGTTCTCATAGTTTCCCAGGCATTTGCACTTTGGCTGTTTGACTTGGCTTTACATTGCTTCTTGAGGATGTCAGTGAAAGGCTGTAGCATTTTATCGATGCTTTCTTTTTAGCATTGTGGGTTTTGTCCCTTGTGGAAGCTTTATACATTAATACCTTTATAAATGAGTATAATCAATCTATGAATGCAGCCAAGGACTTCATGGCAACCGTATGGATTTTGTCTAGACTCCTGTGGATTTTGGATCATTCCAGGCTTATAGGTTTGTTCCTATTTACTGCTGAGACTTGCACCAAAATACCTGAGCAGAGCCTCAGGGATGCAGTTTTCATTCAATACCAATTGATCCAAGTGGATAGGAACCGCAGATCGGACATGAGTGGGACATGAGGGAAAATTAAAATGCTATCTGAAGTTTCCCCTTCTGTGATTCGGACCAGTTCCAAGCTTCATGCCCTGCTTCAGATGTGCCTGTGCATGTTTGCTACCTGTTCCCTCTGTGCCTTACATTTGTGATCAGTGCATGAAACCCCAGAGGAGAGGAGGGTGCTCCCAGGAACGTCTGCTATGCCACGGCTCACGTCCCAGAGGGCCTTCCTTATGGGAAGGAGGACCCTTAGGAGGTCTGTGGCTGTTGTGGTTCGAGTGGTGGCCCGTGGCCTGCTCAGAGCAGCCCCTGCTTTCTCCTGGTGCCTGGGGGGGATGAAACAACTTCAGTCTGTAAGCGGGGGGTAATTATGGAAAGCGTTGTACTCCAGTGAGCTTGTGTCTGGTAAGAATGTTAATCACGTCTCTGTATTTGGTATAAATATTTACATCTGAACTGTTTTAATTGGAAACTACTGTTGATTTTAAAAACATTCTACACAAGTGATGCAGCGTCTTTGCATGCTTAATAGGAAGAACTGGTTTCATGTGTGATTTAGGGTACTAAATAAGATATTTAGTTATGCAGAGTAAAATGTAAATATATGTTTCTTATTTATGTTTTTCAGGTAAGAAATTGCATTCTGTTAAGCAAGGCTGCCGAAGGGAGATGACAGATGCTGGCTCTGTGCATTCATTTGTAAGCCACCAGATCACGCAAAGTATTTTAACATTAATCCTATTTGATATTTTGGCAGCTTTCTGAATGAAATTATTGCATTTAAAATAACCAAGCAAGGCATTTCCTCCAAATTTCTTTCCTTTTGCAAAACTGATTACTAAATAATATCAAAATTAAAGAATAGTTTCTGGTCCTTCCATAGTTCTTCATGCTTTTCAGTGAATTTTGTATACAAATTTTGCCTGATTACACTAGACCTTTCTGGTATCTTGCATATAGTCAGTTGCACATAAATTTCTTTAAATAAATGTCACAAAAGGCAGTCTACAGCTCTAGGTGTGTTGTATTGCCACCCAGTATTTAATCTGTGCAGTGATATATTCTCCCCCTGCCTCAAAATTTTACTTTGCTTCCCTCCTCCCAGATTGTGGGTTTGTGGTGTGGGTTTTTTTTTTTTTTTTTTTTTTTTTGTCCATCTCTGTGATAAGCAATACAAAAGGCGTGAAAAAGTTGCTTCCAGTCCCTTATAGCTAGGAAGTCTACCAACTACAATCAATAACTCTGATTTTCTAGGGTAAATTAAATGAGAGCAATATACATGATTCTCCCTCATTACACAGGAGAGGAACAGAAAGCTAGAAACGTGATCTGGTTCTTGTAGATACTTGATGAAAAATAATAAAGCTTTGAAAGAAGGTAGCCACCAGGAGTCTAAAATTGATTTTCTTCATTACAGTTGCTTGAGATTTGCATTTTTTATATCAAAAGACTTTTACAGTGGGAGACATTTTTCCTTCCTAAGTAGTTTATTTGGTAAGACAACGAGAGAAAAGATTTTACTTCAACAAACACTGAAGAAACCCTCAAGCATTACTTCATAAAGGCAAAGCTACTGTCCATCTTTGCCACTGATACAGTGAGGCACAGGTGCAAGAGAGCTAATTCAAGTCATTAATCCTAATATGACTATATTTCCTGACCTTTCAGTGCCAAAAGGGTTGTTTGAAGAAGGTCACCATTTTAATTTGGAAGTAGATAGGAGAAACTTGCCCTAAAGTTGCAGTGTGGACCCCTGGTGCTGCAGTGGGCTCCAATAAGGAGCTCTTTTAATACTGCTTTTTAATCCTATGGCTGTGATTATTTTCATCAGCAAAGCACTTTAAGCACATGCTTAATTTAAGGCATGGCTAGTCTCATGGAAGTCAAATGGGATTTATGCCTGTGTGATAGAAGCTCCTGTGGCTCAGCATGACCTGAGAGCACGGAGAGCACTGGGCAGTACTCGGATCTCCATCCCACTGCAACCACTGTCCTGATAATCGTCCCTTCCCTCTCTGCATCATAGCAGCAAGGGGGGGATGCAATGAATAGCAGCGAAGGCAGAGAAGTAACAGCTATTTAAAGCTATCAGTAGTAGTATTTATAGGCTGGCCAGGCATGGCAGTAGCAAAGAGAGCAGCTAGTGGCCTTTTATACCAGAAAAGCTGTGAGAGTTAGACACAAGTAGAACTCTGGACTAACGTGATGCCTGTCTACTTGGTTGCAATCTGTTCTTCAGCAAACATGGACTTTTGTTGGGTGATAGATGATGATGTGTTGAGAATGGCTACCAGTCTTTTGGATGATATGGGCGAGCCTTAATTATTCTTAGCTGAACATAAGGCTGGAAAATATTTGGCAGGAAGATGCCTTTGCATTTTAATTAATCACTGTCTTTTTCCTGGAAACAAAATGAACCCTGTGCGCTCAGTTGGCTTTGACAGTGGAGAGCAATGTCCTCAGCAGAGCTCAAGCTTTACCATTTAGTTCCAAAATACAATCCTGGACCTGGGCAAAGAAGGTTATCTGGGGGTTACGCTGGTTTGGAATTTGTCCTGCATCTTCATTTTGATTCCCTGCATGATGCTGTCAGCCAACAGAGATGTCCTTTCAGTATGATAAAGGGGATGGATGTGGGTGTGTTTCTTGCAGAAGTTAAATCCAGATTTATGTATCTGGGAAATTGGCTCTCCTACCCAGCTGTTGCAGTGTCTGTGAATTTTCAGACTGCATGCTGTGCTTTAGAGATTGCTCTTGCCTATCCCCTTTCAAACTATTTCCCCAGAAGGAGAAGTGCCAGCATAATTTTAATATGCATAAACTGTGGAGGCAGTGGTGATAATTAACAGCAGGGTGCCCAGTTTTGAAATGCTGTATTTACCATTCCTTATAGTTCTTTTTTTATCATTCTCACTTTTTATCAGGCTGGGAAAAATTTTCTCCCAGACAAAGCTGAAGTTTTATTTGCAAAAAAGGGAGAATATATGTGATCCAGAGAAGCCAGAGCCTAGACCTGCCCTTCTTCCAGTCAGTTCCAAGACTGCCATTGATTTTAACAACACCCAGTTTGAACCCTTGGACTGTAGCTTATACAAAAATACTCCAAGCTTCACTATGACAAAATAAGTAGGCTAGAAATAGGTTACTCAGTTTTCACTGTCCATGCTGCTGCCTTTAGATTTAACATAGAGTTTCATTTCATTCCTGCACCAATTTTCAGACATATGGAATATTAACATCATTAATTCATTTTTACCATCTTGAAGAATTTAAATCAGCTGGGAACTTTATTCTTCCAATTGAAAACATAATTTAAACCCGTAAGGAATATCAGTTGTTGTTAATGACTTTCACATAATTAATTTCTTTATGAAATAGAATGAATGCTTAGTGTCTCAGGTACTAAATGGTCTATATTCTTACAATGCTATTTCAATTTTAATTTAATTAAGCTGTGGGATATCTAGTTGAGAAACATTATATAAAAACAGAACTTAGTAAGAAAGGCAGAGTGGTATTGTTCTTGCAGTGGTAAAACCTAAATCAGATGAAAGTAGAAATCTAAATCAAGTGAAAAACTCATGCAAAGTGTATGATCTCTGTTTAAAATGTAAGACACTTTACAGTCAATAACTTAATCTCACCTGTTTTCAGATCAGTCTTATTTTAAAGGTGGCTTTTCTTTCATTGTTTTGTGTTCTGCATAGCAAGTCATGGCACCTGAGGTGGCTTGCACAAGCCACCTGATTTTATTCATTAATCACACTTTTGTACAGCTGTAAATCTATTGGATGAATATGCAACTGGCCATAAAGTCTCTTCAACTCAATACGTGGCACTGGTTCATACAGTTCTTGCCTGTTGTCTTTGCCAAGGTGATTACTCTTTTGCAAAAGTTTGTGAGAAGAGGTTTGAGCTTTTGTAGCTGTGGTCTGTACTGTTGTGGGTTACTGTATTGGGTTGTTTTGGAGGTATTTTTAAACACTTGCATTGTAATTCAGGGGTTTAGGGCCATACTGCCTTTATAAACATATGCACTCTGTACTACTTGTGCTTTTGATAATTATCATCGTATCATTTGGGTTGGAAAGATTCCTGGGAGATTGTGTAGTCCAGCCTCTTGCTCAAAGCTGGGACAGTACTGAATTCAGGCCAAATTGCTCAAGGCTTTGTCTAGTCAGGTCTTGAAAACCTCCAAGGACAGAGATTCTTAAGCTTCTCTGGGCTGCTGTTCCAATCCTTAATTATACAGGGTGAGTATATCCATATATCCAGTCCAGACTGTGTATCTCATTCTCCCACCATGTACCTCAATGAAGAGCATGGCTGTACTTTCTGTAAGCTGTGCCTAGGTACTTGCTGACTTCTACAGGTCCCCCTAAGCCTTCTCCTTTCCAGGTTAAACTAAATTAGCCTTTCCTCACTGCTTGTATGCTGCAGCCACTGACCATCTTGGTGGTCTTGGCTGGACTTGCTCAAGCTGATCAACATCTTTCTTGTATTAGGGGGCCCCAAAATTGGAGGCAGTGTTCCAGCCGTGGCCTAATAAGTGCTGAGTAAAGGGGATTAATCACTTCCCTTGATCTACCGGCTTATGCTCTTGTTGCTACAGCCTTGGATCCTGGTAGTCTTCACCACTGCTAGGCTTGCCAGTTGCTGACTTTCCACCCAGAACCCAGGACCATGTGCAGCATTTGTACAGATGTGATCCTGTGCAGAGCACTATTTTTTACTAAAGCAGGCAAACACTGCATTAATATCTTAAAACTTTGACTCTCATCTGCTCATTTGCCAAAAGAGTGAACCACCACCTGCTGTTAATTAAAAACAGCCTGCTCCAGCTAATGGCTAAGACCAAACTCAGGCATATGCATCTTCTGTTTAAGCAGAGAAATTCTTTTAAGCATTCATGTGACTCTCCTGGCATCCTGTTTCTTTTAAAGGCCAAATCCAACCCTTTCTCTTGACTCCCACAGGCTTTGGGCTGTGCTTAAAACACTTCCTTTCAGTCAAAAGCTGTCCAACTACTGCTTTCTAGACTGCCCGCACACGCACTGAAAGAACTGTGTGGAAGCATTAGAGAGTGAATTAGAATGAATTAGAGAAGCCAGGTTTTATAAAGGCTGGAGGAAATGCAATGTAAATGCCAGTGACACAGAGGAACTTGCACTTCCTTCAACCTGAAATCTTGTTTATGTCTTTGTGTGTGTGCTTTGTTCTTCTTCTCGGAACCTGCTGCCTCTATGCCCTTCCTCACGGGTCCTCGCTGTCTTTGTCTAGCAAGTCACTTGTCTTCACTTGTGGATTGTATTTATCTTCATCTAAGTCACCTTTCTCAGTTAATACCAAATTTTCCACTGCTGATGTTGGTGGGACCCTTCCCTCTGTCCTCTCCCATTACCATCTGAATGGCCTTTCTTGCCAAGCCAGACCTTGAACCCCAGGCACCATCTCTCTATCTCATCAGGCACAGTTTAATTCTCAGCACTGTGCCTTCCTCACCCCTTCCATCATTCATCCTCTTGTCCGTTTGGCTGGTCTTTGTTGCATGTTAGAGCTGGTGATTTAACCCTCAGGTTGACCCCTCTGCTGTCCTGTCCTCAGCTGTGGCTGCAGGAGGAATTGCCCAGCTCTGCACAGCCAGAGCCATAGTTGCAGGGAAGTTCCATGCAGGTCCCACGGAGCAGCGTGTCCACGCCTGACTGAGAAGGGCCCCTGTGCCTGACTTGCAGGTTCTCCGGCTAGAGCAGTCGCCGTAAGGCAGTGAGGGAAGAAAGGAAGAATCCTTTCGTTCCACATTGACCAGCTGGTGCATATAAGGTGCAGTGGTTGGAGATTCCCAAACCTAACTGACCCACAGCATAAGGACAATGAGAGTCATCTCCATCAAGTTTTGCTGAACTTCAAGGCCTTGGTCCAAATGTACAATTTCCAAGTAAAATATTTGAAAGACAATTTTTTTGGGGTCAAAATTTTCTCTGATCTTCATTCTTTGTTTTCTTTTATAAATTGGGATTTTATTTTGTTGTTGTTAATGTTTGATTGTATGACACTTGTGCTTTCTCTTTGGTCTCCATGGCGTTCAACGCCTTTTTTATTGTGATTATTCAGTGTATGGAAACATGTTCTGTTGGCCATCTGTCGTGGTTTGAGCCTGGTCGACAGCCGACCACCATGCAGCCTCTCTCTCTCCCTTCTCTTCCGGCAATAAGAAGGGACAGAGAGCCAGGCTTGGGGTTCGAGATAGGACTGGGATGGGGAAAAAAATCCCCCTTTATGGTCACAAGCAAAAGGCAGACTCGTTAGGGGAAGAAAAAAAGAACATATATTTATTACGGACACTAACAACGTGTAACAGAGTAGGACAGTGAGAAGCATTGCCACATCTTGAGAACACCTAATTGGCTCAGTTTCCAAACAGAAGTGGAGCTGATGTGGAGCTGGGGGAGCTTCGAGAAGCTTCTCACAGGGGGCCACCCCTATAGCCCCCTCCCCTGCCACCAAAAAAGCCCCGCCACTCACTCAACCCAGGATACCATCCTCTCATGTGTGATATGACAGCTAGCCAATGTCTTTTTTCCTAACTTTGTTCATTAAGCTTTTTTGGTTTTGCTGAGGAAACACAAAATTATTGCTATTGTTTTTAGTTCCTAAGTAAATCTTCATATTTAATAGATCATTTGCATGGCATCTCTGCACATGGCCTGGAACTGGTGTAGCTTAATGCAACCTATTACCCCTCCCATCCCAGAGCAGTACCCAAAGGAAACAAACAAACAAAAAAAAGTATAATTCAGAACCTTGGCTTTTTAAATATCTTCCTGATAGAGCTATGAAGTCCAGCTGTTTTCTAGCACTTGGCTTTTCTTAATATAATTAGAAGTTTAGATGCAAGTTTACTTCACAAAACCAAACCCCAGATCTTCACACAAAAACATCCCTGGGTTGGCAGACATACGGCTGCTTGCAGTAGCCAAGCTTTTAATTGATTAATCTTCTGACAGTGCTGCAATGAGAGCTGAACCTTTTAAATAGTGCCTTACTACTTTCAAAGTACTCTCAGCTTTTTAGAAAGTGCTTTAGAGTCAATACTGCTTGGCATTGCGACTGCAGGCAAAACTAACAGCTCTTACTATGTAAGCAGCTGTTCAAATGCTACAACAAATCGCAGAACTTGGTGGTTTTTTTTGGAGGTGTCCTCTGGCCAAACCACACCAGCACACTCTCCCTGTTTTATTTTTTTTCAGAGCACGCAGCAAACTTTTGCTGTAGCCATTCCATTTCTAGAGCTTTCTTGCTCAGAAAGTACTTGAAACCATCACAGCACCTCTCCGAGCAGGGCAGTGTTTTGGGATTGCCCCTCGCCTCCCCTGGGGCATTTTACAAAGAGGAATGCTGTTATTACCCTGCCCCTTCTCAGTGTGGCCTTCAGTAGGATAAAACTAAATTTCAGTCTAACTGATGGCTTGGGTGGCACTTCAGATAGGTGATAGGTTTGACTTCATTGCTGTGAGCATCGCAGCCCGTTTTGGTTCACAGGGGGCAATGGCACAGAGGTGTTGCCATTTGGTTCTGCTGTGCACCGGGAGTGTTGTGCTGCAGGGTGCATGGGTTGATCTCCTCCTGCTCTTAGGAGCACGTTCTTCATGTTCTGAGAGTTGATTCCCAGGAGACTGAGTGTGCAAGTGCTCAGCACTTTCAGTGTTCCTGAAGTCACTTTTTCTCATTCATCTTAATACTCTGGGGCTCTGAAGGCACCCACAGATAGGACTTGACCAGGTGTAATTTGCACCATATTCTGTATAATACTTGTAAAATATGCCCTAGGCATTTGAAGCCTCCTGTAAGCTAAAGTGATATTGGCTACCTGGGATGCAGCAGATGTGGATCTGGGAGGATGAAGTCCCGGGGAGGTGCCAGCACAGAGTTGCTTACTGTTACAGAACCGTCCTCTCCCACTGACCCTGCAGCACATGCTGGTTTGCAGAGCTGTGGTGGGATAGGGAGATCTGTGGGTGCACAGTAAACACCTCATCCCTTGAGACACGTGTTGATGGATTTTTCTTCGAGCATAGGGAGCCATCTGACCCTAAGCCTTTTGCTGTGTTTGGGCAGCTGCTGGAGATGTTTGGGGCTGTCAGTCTCCCTCCAAAGCCTTTCTGGAGGTGTGGTGGCTGTTGGACATGGGATTTGTAACCCATGTCTCTGCTGTCAAGTCACTGTGTAGCCTGGGGGCAGACTGTTTAATCTCAGTTTGATCTCCTCTGAAGATCTGACCTTATTTCCCTACTGTATAATTTTTAAAGCCACATGAGGACTGAAGATTAATTAGTTAATGTCTGTGAAGCACTCTGAGCGTGTTATTTAAGGGTGAAGTATTATTGCAGGGAACTGTCACTGTGTTTAATGTGTGTACTGGCATCTGTACTTCCTTGAAACTTAAAACATAAATGTTGTTTCAGATCCTTTGATTTCCATATCTTCATTATTAATTTTATCCTAGTTCAGAACTCACTTTTCATTTGATTTGAATTAGAAACATACCTTCTATATGGCAATGGTATGTATAAAGTTAATTTCAGCTTTTGGATATGTTATTAGTTTCAGCAGTATTTCTGGGAAATACCACTATAATCACTGCAATCTATGGTATTGAGGGACTGCTCTAATTCCTGTGTGTAACTTCCATTACATGTACTTTTCTAGAGTGACAGTATCTTTTTACTTCTATTTTCATCATGATACATCTACCCAATACTTACAGAGGGAAACTGTACTCTCAGCAGTGAAGATGATGCTCACAAGGGTGCTTACCTTTGTTCCCCATATTGGCTAAGGAAATATTTAGGAAAGCACACACATGCTATGTTTCTTTGGAGAGCTAGCCATTACAATGTGGGGTGGAAGACTGGCATTCTTGCCTCTGCCTCTACAATAAACTACTTCCTATATTTTGGCTTCAAGTTTTCTGTTTTCTTCCATGCAGTTTATCCTGTGACTTTTGCTGCGCTTCTTATCCCTTAATTTCTTGTTCCTTCCTATCTTTATTGCTGCCATTGACTGTTATTTAGTGAAAAGCTGGCAAATATGTGAACTAATAATCTTTCCTTCTGCCTGAAGTTTTGTCTTCAGGGATCTTTAGAAGACAAATTCTTTTCTCTAAATCAAGGTGGCAGAAATCTCATAGACTTCATTTTGCTGATTCCATTCAAGGCCATTTGGTATTTTTTAAATCTCTCCCACTTCTTGTTAGTAATCTGTCCTACCCTTCAAATATGTGTTCTGCACATATCCACTCCAATGACTTTATTGTACATCTTGCTTTCAGAAGAAACCTTGTAGTTGCTGTCCAGTCTGTGGCCCTTAAGATGGTTCAGGAATCCCGAGGAAACATCTGGGCAAATTTCTCTGTAGTCCAAGGCAAGTCTTGCTGGGGGCCAGAGGAGAAGGACATTAGGCAACAATGCCAGACATGCTTTTCCCCCAGGATATGTACAGGAAGGGTTGGATTAGCCTGATAGTACAACCAGCAGCACCTGAGTTTTTGTTAGGATTGCTGGAGCGCACAGGAGCTGTGCCTGGATGCAGTAGTGTTTTCCCATCTGCTCTCTGCAGGCTGTTGTGAAAGGCCCCCAAGGGATCAATTGCAAGTTCTCCATTTGCTCTTGTTCTTTTGGCCTTGGCACCAACACAGGGTGAAAAATGCTTTTCTACACTGCAGCTTGTCCATAAATGGTGGTTTAGATCTAGAATAGATTAAATATGATTCCACACCAACCGCTGTATATTGTGTTTGTAGATAAGTATTCGTTGATCCATATGGGAATTGCTTTCCATTTTTAGCATCTATATAAAAATCTGTGCTATGTATAAATATGTAGTCTTTATAAGGACCTGAAACTTCTGACAATGCTGACACATTTACATAAGCAGAGGGGTACGGTGACACAAAAATCCAACATTCAGCATCCTGAAGACCTGCCGTATGACACAAAGCGTACTCATTGTCACACAGGCCAATTTTTTTTAATCTATCAGTATACTTTTGAATACTTCTGGGAGGTCTGGAATGACCTAGCAATCTAGATAACTGCCTCGTGATTAGAAGTAATGGGAAGGCAGATGCCAGTCATTACAGAAGTGTCAATAGAGAGCATTTGTCTGTATTGCTCACTCTGAAGTTAATGTACACAGACAATATTATTCCTTAACTTCATCTGATAGTGTTGAGAGTAAAACTTGTGTCAGCGGGGAGGCTTTCTGGTGCTGTTCCCGTGAGATCTGTGCCAGTCCTTCTCTCCTGTCTCCTCTTCAGGAAAGCTGCTCACAGGCTGGCTGGGGGTTTGTGGTTCTGTGGGAGCTGAAGCATGCTGGGCTCTGAACTCTGCATTAATTTTTGTATTGTAGAAGTGCCTGAAGGCTCTCCTGAGCCTAGGACCCTGTGCAGTAGAAGCAGGCAATGAAAAGGCCATGTGTGTCCCACGCAGGTTAGTCTTGGAGTAAGAGAGGGCCAACAAAAACAAGACCGTGCTGAGGCTGGCAGGGAAAAGTGAGTGATCACACTGTCCAGCAGCGCCTCAGCACCAGCCCAGCCTCTGTCGGTGCTTCATCCCTCCCAGCATGGACTCTGCGCTGGCACTGGCAAAGGGATGACTTTCAATATTGCTAATTCTCCAGGGCTGTCTCAAGACTGGTGAAGACAACTCTTTCATAGCTATACCTGTCCAGTATAAATATTATCATAAACACTGGCTTGCGCTTGGTCAGCCTTATGGAAGTCATTGCCTGTGTTCTCATTTATGAAAGGAGCGAACTATAACTTTGTATAACTCCCAAACTTGCTTTTTTTTTTGCATAGTTATATCAAATACAAATATCCTGTGATAAAAATTAGTGTTTTGGTGTAATCAGTTCCCATAAATATTTTACTAAAGTAGCAGGTGTAATTACCTGCTACTTTAAGTTATTCACTTCTTGTCTTGTGCCTGATGAAAAATAAGAAATCTAATTCATTTCTGGAGTGTCAGTTTGAAGTAAGTGTGTGGATGTATTTGTAAAACCTATTAAAAGAAAGACATAAATGAAATCAAGTCATGCAGGAATCAAACATCCAGTCATTTTCAGCAACAAGAGGTGAAACTGAAAAATGCCCATCCAAATTTGTGAAAATCTCAGCAGTTTACTTAAGTAAAAAGGTATTTTGAAATGTAAGTTGATTAAACATATAGAACGAGAACAAATCAGGCCTGTATACCTTTCCCTTTTTTTCCCTCTTTCTCATTTTAGAGATTTGTGCTAGAGAGCTGATACGTAATGCTGCGGCAGGTCTGAAAAATCTCTCTTAAACCCCTGTAAAAATTACTGTGATTCATTTGGATTTAGGGATTTATGGATTTTGGTTTTTCTCTTACATTTTGTTTTTGCCTTTTTTTCCCATCAGCTGATTTTCTTTATTTTTTTTCAGTAAATGGTAGAGCATGACATAATGTCAAGGTTTTTCTTAATGATTTTAATGACGTAAACTACATCAGAAAGATTTCTTCAGAGTGTTTTGCTTCTGTCTGGAGGACTGAAATGAACTGCAGCATGTACAAGAGTTCTTCATCCTTTGTCCAATTTTTTGAGGTCTTTTCCCCTTTAATTAGGCTATCTTTTTTGTTCTTACATCCACACCAAAAAAATAGCTGATGTCAGCAGGCTCAGATCACCATGGAGATCTTCCTGAAGTAAAACCTGATATTAGTTACTATTGGCCAGTAACAAAGTGTTATGGATCAACAAAAGCCAGCTCCCTGAAATCCCAAATCGCTTTGGGTATTTCATAACTCACAGAAAGAATCTGCAAGTTCATGGCATGATCCCTGATAAAACCCAACCCTGCAGCTCCCTCTGGAATTGCATAGGTCTGTTTTCCCAGGATGACCATGTCTGTGCTCTGGGAATAAGTAAACCATTGCAGAGGATGAAGCAAGGTATCCTGCATGAATACATTGCATATTGAACTTGACTGAAAACAAGAGGTTCTTATGTTTTAAATGTAGCAAGGAGAGGCTGGGTGTATTAGCCTTGAATTTCACCAGGTTGATCTTGGGACAAAGAGCAAATTCTGCCATGTGATGAGAGAATAATTGACACACAAAATGCATATATTTGGGTCTGAATTCAGGCTGCTGCAGTGAGTGCTTATTTGCTTACATCGAGCAGGGTTGCTTTGTACTTCAAGGCTCTGTAACTCAAGTACCCAGTGGGTGGCAGTGTACTAGCTTTGCATGAGGCATGTACTTTTTTTTTTTTTTTTTCTCTCCTTAATTCTCCAGCTAGTTTCCATGGTGATGACTGCAGCTTTGATGCCCATGCAAAAGTGGAGAGGGAAAGAGAAATAAGAGGGCGATATTGCATTAAACTAGAAGTTGAGTAACCTGTGGAAGTCACAGTGGTCACAGCAGACAGCAAGTTCTGCCAGTGAGAAAGTAGTAGACACAGAAATCATGGGTGCCTGAAGAGCAGCTTCCATCAAGCTGTTTTGATGAAGTGGTCTAAAGGCAGCAATAAACCTGAAGGATTTGGGGGGAGGGGGGAGGGCAGGTGAAACAAGGCAAATTTGTCATATATTTACATTAGCTAAACTAGACTCACTGCTGGAGTTTTTAAATTTTTGCATTATATGGGTAAAATTGTGATAAAAATAATAACAGTACACAACAAAATTGAGCATGGATTCTCCTGCCAGTAGTAAAAAATGTTACATCTAAATAATATTGTGGATTTAAGTGCCAGGTCAGAGATCCATTGGTTTTTATGAACTCATTCAAGTTTTGCATTGAATCAATTTTATTTTCTGGTAAAAGAAATAGATGTTAGGCTTGAAATTTGGATTTGTTTATAGCTATATCTAAAATTCTCTTTTGCACACATTGCACCACCTCTGCAGCAGTAACCTCCAAATTACACAGCAGAGGTCTTGAAATTCATGCACTGCAGTAATTGTCAATAGTGTTGACTTTGCACCGTAATCGTTTGTGACTGCTATGAGACGTGGCTGAATTTAATGCTCACAATCTACAGCTTATCGGCGTAGATTGATCCCGGTCTACTTTGTGTAAAAGCTGTTGATCAAGGAGTGCTACAGGTCTGTTTCTCAGACCTGCCTCTTCCTCACTGCTTCAATTCGATCAACATGTCCCACTTGACTTGAGCAGAGTCTGTCAGGTGGAGAGGGGTCTGCCAGCTCTTGCAAGGGGGCAGAGGTTCAAGTCCTAACACACACTGCATCAGCTGGAGCTCTGAAACCACAGTATTTGCTTGAAACGTAATTGTGCATAAAAGATTTGCTTTGGTTTTTTTTTTTTTTTTTTAAGAAGAAGAAAAAGGAGGGAGGGATGTGTTAACCCGTGCAGCTTGCGCAGCTTGCGGGAGTGTGCGTGTTGATCGTGGTGGTCTTTCTCAAAGCTTCCCCAGGCTTCCAGGAAGACTGCATCCCCAAGTCATCATTGATGGTGTCCTATATTTTCCCACTTTTTCTGTCTCCCTCCATCACCTCTCAGCATCTTTGCCCTCAGGCTTCTTGACCAGCACTCAGACACCAGCAGAAGTCTCCCTACCTACGGGTTGATCCTGCCTCACTAAGGATCTCACCAGCCCCTGAAGAAACTCTTCCCTGATATTGCTAAGCTCACCTTCAGATGCCTGCCTTCCTCAGCAGATCTGTAACATGTCTGGGTTGCCTCCAAATCATGCTTGATATGCAACCTCAGGTGGTACAGCAGGAACACTTGAGCATACTTCACTTCTCTGGTGGCTGGATTTAGAGCTTCATGTCCGATGTTGATTATTTGGTTTTGAGATATAGCTACATGTAGTAGGAGTTGCAAAACTGTTGTTGGAAAGAGAGACAGTTGCCTCTTTGCTAGAGGGGCAACATGAATGGCAAACCTTGTTCGCAGAAATTGCTGTGTTAGTGTTTCTCAGAATTCAGTGTGGATTTCTAAAGGATCAAAGAGGAAAAAAATCAGCCTTTCTGCAGCTCTAGGTGCATGTATATGCACAGGAGATATGCTAGAGTCTCAGTAAACAGCAGGTTTGACCAAGTGGTGAAAAGAAAGTAACCAGAGAGATTGCTGGATCTTCTTTTTCGTTTCTGTGGTTGCTCTGTCTCTGGATGTACCTTTGTCTCATTTTCAGTGTGCACACTTCTTTCATTAAAGATGATCAGCCACATTAGTCATATGCTTCCTGGTCGTCAAAGCATCTCCTCTGTATGGGGGATGTTTGGGCATTGATGACTATGACTCTTAAACAAGTGATCTTGATATCAAAGGGTGGCCAGACAAGACTAAATCAAAATTTCTCTCTTTGATACAGAATATATAAGGATGTTTCTCCTCTGTAGAGTTAAGTTATGTTTCATGGAGGATACTTGTTCATGTTGACTTCATGGGCATGAAGACTTCATTGTCATTGTGGAAAATCAGCTCACTCAGAACAGTTGTTTTCTGGATTTACACAGGTTTTTGCAAGCTGTTTGAGGGATGCTATATATATTGCTGACAAGGATCATAGCTGCCAAATTTCTAATAGCAACTTCGTAATTTCATTGCTTTTTCAGCAACAAAGAGAAGAAAAATACCATTTACTTGGTGAAACCTGTTTTTCCATGTTTCTCAGGGTGTGGTAACAATCCTTACTAAAATAACTGAATATAAGTTAGCAAAAATATAACCTGCTTTCAACAAAAAATAAAGCTATGTAACCCTACCAGTATCTAAAATTGATGCATGACTTCCTTTGTTGAAATACATCACCCATCTCCAAATGAATTAGATGGACTGAGACTCAAGATTTGAGGATTATCAGAGGACTTCATTAAGACATCATCAACATTGTCCCTGCAAAATCCTTACAGTCTGGTTATGAACTACGTTTGAACCTTAATGTTAAATGACTGACTTTTGCTTTAAAGGAATCATCATTTAGAAATTTAAACATGCCTTTCTTTTCAGAATTGTTGCCTTACATGTGTTTGCAGATCAAAATAACTCTCACCGCTTTATTAGTGCTATGATCCCATTTTCAGGTTACTAGAAAGCAGTTAGAGTTTTGGCAAATTAATGATGTTTACTCTCTTGACTTTCAAAATGCAGTATTAACAGTTGAACAAAGTCTTTCAGATTTGTAGCAGTCATATTTTCCAGGGGTCCATGTTCCCCAGAAGGCTGAAGACTGGTATCAGTTTTTCTCTAGCCTGTCAAATAAGCCCAAGAAATGCATACCAATCTCAAGTGCTTCAACAAGACATCTTTTTTAGTCTTGGCAAGGAGCACTTAAGTCAATAAAAATTTAAAATTAAAAATACCAGAAGATTCCAATAAGTTCAGGCATTTGGTAGTAAAGAAAAGAGAGCTCAGTTGTCCAGGCTTATGATTAGGTTTCCAAACTGGGAACAAGAAATAATAATTTCTTGTCATATTATGGTTGCTTGGCTTATCTTGTTTGTTGTACACTTGTGTAACAGAAGATACTACAGCCATTGGTGTACGGTGCAGCTTTTGGCACTCTCTGGTAGTTTGGCTGTCTTTAGCTAAACCAGGGCTTTTTTGGTAAGTCAAATGCATGAAAAAGAACATGCATTAAATGATAGAAAATCTTTGATTTTCAAAAGTCTGCAATGGGTAATGAATAAGCTTAAGTTTGCATATTTTAAGGTTTAAGGAGCACTTGTTTCAGTTCTTGATTTTCTTCCTGAACTGAGACTGCTGTATGCATGTTTTTATAGCAGGTGGTGAGAGCCTGCCTCTTCTAGGAACTTTAAAATCAATTTTGTTACTTAACTAACTCAGCTTCCCGAAAATTGTAGGAACCAAAGCCTGACACTGCCTTTTACCTTTCCATGTTCTTTATCTGGCACATGAAACAGTTTGTGGCCAGCCCTGTGCCACTAAATTCGTGACGTTTGTTAGAGGTTTTGCTGTGGTAGTAGCGGAGGGAAGATATATTTTGTGGGCTTTTGCAGGCAAAATGCCTTATTTCATAGTTTCCCACAATTTCATGAGACTGTATTTGATGTAGATGGTGGCCTTCACCATGATGTTCCTCAAATGATTATGTGAAGATGTGACTATCTTGACTTGCAGTCTAATGGTTTCGGATCACAAGTGTTATTTTCTATCAGTTCTGTAATTGCCTGGGTATATTCTGTGTCTTCAGTCTGAAATCACATATTCAAAATAAATCAAACGCATTTGGAATAGCTTCTATCTTCGTGACTTGTGGTTAAGGCTATTTTTGAGCTGTGACAATGTAGTGATTATAATAGAAATACTTTAAGAAAATAATGACCATACCATATTCTAGGAGTGAATGGCTGGAACTTGAAAGTCAAGTTAAGAATGCCTTATAAAACTGCTCTCGGTTCGCCTCTCACTCAAATATGAGTAAATTAGGTGTAGTGCCACTCAAGTCAGTGGTTCACAAGAAGCGTATATGATAGGAGTATGTGGTCCAATATTTCAGGAGATGCCAGTTTAAGGGGTTCAGTTAATTCACATAGTCTCAGGTTCAGATCTCTGAATGTCACTTCAAGGTTCTTCCATGTTTTGGGTATAACACTTCCTAGTCACTTGAAATTTAAGCAGAACTTGTAGGCACGACTTTTAGAAAATTCAAAAGGGCAAATCTTCTGTGTTAGCTCTAAATGTCAACATTGAATCTACTTGATTTTCTGCAAAAAAAAGCATGTGCAGATGTAAATGAAATGTGTATCAGAACAGGTTTCCCAGTTTGCTGATCAGATTAAAGACTGGAAGAAATTTCAAATAGCTCTTGATCAGTAGTCCGAGTAAGACTTTCCCTCTGGGAAGCATGTGGCCACTTTGATGGCTGCACATCTAAATTATTTACCAAGCATTGATCTTATTTTTTCTGTGGCATCAGCCTGAAGCCACCCCAATGATGAATTGGATACAGTAGCAAAGACCAGTTATGTAAAGTAAGATCTTAGCTGGCTATTTCAGTCCCACAAGCCTGCTAACAGCAAGTAAAAAAGCACAAACCATGCCTATGTTCATGTCCTGGCTATGCATGCAAGTGAAAGATTTCCTCATGGCTTTTACATTAATGTGCTCGAAACTGCTAAGTCAGAGCTCTTATTTTCCCCTTGAGCTGGCAGCACAGGCCAGCTCCCTTTAATCCGCACATTAAGCACACATTTTAAAGTGTGTTGTTTTTGGAAAGATGTTTAGCAACTTCCCTTTTGAATCCAGACATAGAGGTCTCTTTCCAGAATTGATGGCCTGTACTCGAGTGAACCACTCTGTCCCTGGGCTTTGTAAAAGACTAAGTCTGTGAGTTTAGAGATCACCTTTCTAAATGGGGCCTCATAAAAGGCAAGGTGAAAGGAAGGGCAGCTTGAAGGGGAAAAAAAATAGATGAACCTCGAGAGTTTGGCTTGGCAAGAAGCAGTGTAAGTTCTTTGTGCTTTAAAAACTTTATTGGTCTCTCCCCTGTTTTAATTATACCTTATTTTTATTACTTTCATTATGTATTAATATCTAAGACATATGGTTGTGGTGCTGTACAAGTGTGACTTAGTTCCTCAAGCCTTAATTTCTCTCATGAGTCCAACCAGAGGTATCAGAGGAGTGATATCCTTGTGGCATTCCTCACCTTGGCCTGCTAGGCTTATGATGATACCCAGAGTGGATGGCTCCATACTCACCATGTAGGATGCAGGATTAACAGAGCAAAACAACAACTTTACTCTCCTGATTACTTACAATTAATGCAATTATCCAGCCAGCGCTCACACCTCTCCCTAACGTCTTACATTGCGTGAAGAAGGGATACCCATCTCATGGGCTGGGGGGTGGTGGCAGCACGGTAGAGCATGTACTAGCAGTTGTGGTGGTCTTCATGGTCCCTTGTGTGTCTCATATAGGTGAGAAAGTTGAGTTGTGCATTAAGGACTTGCCTTGGCCATTGCTTATAGTCTTTCCAAGGCTACTGCACTTGCTGTGTGCTGGCAGTCATCTTTTTTTCCACTTGTCACCTGCATAATTATGATTGCAGCAGAATTTGTTGTTGTATCTCATTACTGTTTCCTATGTGAACATTTCTCAGTGAGGCAGTTTATTTCATTTTACATGTCTGGAAAAAATGGTTTGGTTTCTTCAGTATTTCAGCAGGCTGTCTGAGTTAGCATTCTTTGAAGGCCTTTCTTACTGGGGTCAGCAGTTGCTAGAAACAAGTTTTATACTGTTTTAGGAATAAACATTCTGGATATTTCATATAAAGGCTTCCTATATTTGCAGTTTAAAAAAATAATATCTGTGTAGGCAAGGCAAATGCTAAGACATTTTGCTTGCAGTCTGCTGATGGCTTTTGCAAACATTAAAAGTACTGCATTTCCACTTGATTGATCAAGTGAGTTGCAATGAAATTTAATTTTGTTATGTCATTTAAAATAGTTCAGTAGAATCAGAATACCTATTATGGTGCAGCCCCATTGTGCACATTTTTGTGCTTTTGGATACGTGCATAATCTCAATGACTCATATTTAGTGCTGGGAAGCTGGTGCTTAACTGTAGAACACCCCTTCCAACCTTTTAAATTCATTAAAATAAATAAAATTTGAATTTTGTATCCAGATGTTTGAAGACCTACTGAGACACAAAAAGTATGTGGGAGAAGACTTGTACATGTGTAGTTAACTGTGTAATTAATAAGCCAGAGAAATACAATTAGAATCACTTTTGATTCCAGAACAGTTCCAGACGTTTGGGTTCAAATTAAATGTTTTTTCTCCAATTCTCACTCATTTCTTGAGCCAAATCCAAGTGTCTGAATTTAAAATTCAGTGTTACCCTTGCATTGCAGTTATGTCAGAGTTGCTTTTTTCAATATACAGGTGAATGAGGAAAATGCCAAAATAAATATAGTGTTACTCCTTTCAGTGTGAGTAGCTAGACAAAATTCAGGGTCTTGTAACTTACCACAGCCATAAGAACAAGTTGCTGATGGAGTCAGATGTATTTTATTGTAATTCAGCTTATTTTCAAGAGTGTTCCAAGTTCTACTTTCCGGATGTGTTTTTTACCTCTGTTAATTGCAGGAACTCAGTAAAATTATTCTTTATAACTAAAGATAGGAGTTCTAGAAGATAAATATTGGAATACCCAATCCTTAGCAATCAGGTTAATTTTAAAATTTCTTAGTTTGTTCTACAAGTTCAAAAACATGATGTCTTGATTTTGGAGGGAGGGACAGTACTGTAGCAATACTGTATTCATGCCAGCCATAATAGTTAATCACTTCAAATTAATGAGAGCTGCCCAAAGGACAGAGAATTGGGGATTGTGTGTCCCACCAAGCATGTTGCATTCTCACTGTTCCTTCCATCTAGGCCAGCTACTGAACTACACCATACATTAGATGAGGTACTGGCCATCTATTGAGGTTAACAAATCTGAGGAACTTGATCCGAGTCTAAACATGAAGCAGCAAAATGTGAATACCCTTGCACTGAATTTTGAGGCTTAGCTACATGTTTTCCTTGAAGTCAAATACCTAAAACAACCCTGAAGTTGTCTTCATTTAGGAGTTTCATTTACATTGAGCCAAATGGATCGATCTAGCCATTCTAGCAAAAAAGTGTCTCTCTCACATCTATGTCATGAATAACAGGGGCTTTTTAGCCACTCCTTTGCCCCTGAATCAGCCAAATTTTCATGCCTAGTAAGAAGGCACTGTTGGACTCTTGAGAGGAGCCCACGTGAAAGGGCTGGGAAGTGTCAGCTAACAGTGATGTTTGTTTGTCGCTTCTCTCTTCCTTACTCTCTCCACCTGGAGGTCCTGGCCAGCCAGATTTACAATCAATGCAGTCCTCCATGCTTCCAGCTTCTTACAGGAGTGTTTCGGTCTCTTATCGCTGTACAGTGACCAACAAACTCTCATAACTTCCTCGAGCTGGGCTCTTCAGTGGGAGAGCTTACAGGGCTGGATCAAAGGCCACCAGAAACGGTGCAACTCAATGCAGTTATTGCTGGGGTGCCTGGAGTCGGTTGTGCTGAAGCACTGGGGATCTCTTCATACTCTTGTCTGTTTTGCTACAGATCTGCTGTCAACAATTAAGCTTTCTATAGGGAGCCACAACACTGCCTATATTGATTTTTCTAAACAGTTGCTCTGTTTTAGTGCCCTTGAAGGGACTATATTTCTTTTTAATTAAAAATAAAGTAAATATCAAATGAGTGATGAGGGGTGCAGTGGGCAGAAAACCAACTGCATATTGACTTTTTGTTCTAGAGGTGGATTCATAGAAATGGCTTATGAGGAACTCCAGGACATGAAAATGTTTTACCCTTACTGGTTAGCTCATATGGTGACCTCATGGGAAACATACTGGCATGGCTTGGAAATACAGCTGATTGTTTACTTTGGACTCTGGAAAATTCAAGAAGATAAATTCACATGACAGGTTTTTTAAAGGTCTCAAGGTAGTCTCTACTGACATTGTGATTTCATCCCTGAAATTTCCTCACTTTCACTGTTGTGCATTTGGCTGCGTGCTTGTGGACCATGATCTTCCATCTCACCAGGGCAAGGTGTGTAGCCCAACTGAGGGGATTATGTGTTTAAGGCACTGGGGTGGAGGGTGTAGTAGCAGCATGATATCAGTTCTGAAGAAAGCTTTGTGGGAATCCTTAGTACACCGATACATTAAATTTATGTTAGTATTGTTGTTAGCTTTCCATCCTTTTTCAAAAGACTACTTAAGAGTATGTTTATATACCAGTAGATATTTAAAAATACTGCTAGAAAATTGGATTTTAGATTTATGGTACATTAGGAAGCTGTTTCAAGTTAGAAGTGTATGTATAGATGGATACCACAGGATGTCTCATGAAACTAAGTCACAACTGTCTTCTAGGTAATTCAGCTGCATGGCAGTAGGATCAGTTGAAGCAACTGAAGCAAGCTTGTATTGTCACTAAAATGCAAATTCATGTATTGATTGTAAACTTTTTGTGCAATTGTGTCTAGCTTCTATTTGCACAAAACCCCACTAACAACACTCCAACACAAAAATCCTTGGTGGCATTTGTTTAGAAATTTGTAGGCATGAAGGAGGTGAGGAATAAGAGGGGATTCTCCGACTCATTCTGCATGTCTTGTGTTTTGGTTCATCATAAGCATCAGTGAAATAATAGAGCGAAAGGCAAAATAAACCCAACAAATAATCAGTAAATCTCAGTGTGCTCAGGAAAGAGTATCACTATTTCAGACAAGGATACTCAAGGACGTTAAAGCACAGTAACTTTCTGGGGATCACCCAGGTGGCCAGGGCAAAGCTTGGAGTAAAGAGCTGCTCTGCAGAGGTCCACCCTTACATGCTGCTCACTGGACCACCATGCAAAACATAAAGGGAGAAGCGGAATTGCGCTTTTAACATTTCCATAGTAAGCACTGATTGGAATTGCTCTTACAATTTTATGGCAATAAATCTTATTTGACAGTTTTGTTGTATTGTTGTGGGAGATAGATGGGAAGGAAGATGCAAACAATCGATTGCTTCATCTAACTAGGCAAGAGTAGGAGACATGAATTTACAGGAAGCATAATGCAGCTGTTTGGACCAACTAGATTTCCTAGAAAATTATCTCAGAACTTTCTTGTGGAAGATAATGTCTGGCCATTTGCTATAGAAGAAATGAGAAAACTTCCAGGGTAAGCTATGAAGTTTACAACACCGCAATGTGCTGTTCTGGGCGGTCAGTGTGGTGGGCTGCAATAACTTGGCTGTTCTCTGGACTGCAGATAAATTGTAGAGACAAAGGAAGTCTTAATTTCTGTGGTTTAAATAGTGATTTAAAGAACCGTTCCTAAAGTGAATCAATGAAGTAATCTGCTTCAGGTAAATAGGTAGAGGTGAGCAAAACCACATCTCTTTCTCAATGCCCTTAACATTTCGCTGGGCCCAGGCAGACAGAGCATGCTTTGTGCTTACTGACACTGGGTAGCGTTTTCTCTTTGCTGCTCTTTGTTTGGAGACAGTTTTCTTTAAGGCTGATTTACCAGAGCAACAGTGCATTGATGCACACATAAGCCTATTTTACAAGGATAGAAACCAGAAATCTCAGATTACACAGAAAAGGGGAAAGTTTTGAAATTCCTCCTGCTCCTGCCCCCCATAATTTTGTACGATAGGAAGTTTTGTATTGTTCTATTAATAAGAATTGCCTTTCCAATTCTGGTTCTGGATCTAGTTACTGAATTCAGACAGCATTGTTGTCTGTGCTGCATGCAGTCTCTGACTTCTCCACAAGCTTATGGTCCAGTGGATACTATCACAGATCTGAAGTGAATATTATACTTTTTTTTCCTTCATAAATATGCTGCTGGGCTCTCCACAGCCACATGCAAGCATTTTCTAAGAAAAGTGCCAAATTATGGATAAAAACCATCCCTTACCACTAGCAACACCAAATGAGTCTTTTTCTCTCATTGTTACTGCTTTTGTATTTGCTGTGTCCTGTGCCATTTAATGCAATCTTGTACTTTTGCCTTATGAACGCTGGCTTGTGGAGTACCAGTATTTGTCACAAAATAATGAAGCATGGCCTTTGTGGGTGTGTTTTTTTGGCAAGACTCTTGGCAGCACTCTGACTGGGAGCTGGCCTTGCTAAAACTCAGTTTATGACAGAATATTCTCTTTGAAGCATAGCTACTGTAGCATTTGGTATTCTGTGGCTCTGGGCACAGTACATCTAAAAGAGTTCATCCAATATTGATGGTTTTCCAGTAAAATCAGGAGGAAAAAAAAAAATTTCCTACTTCTTAAAGCTCATATTTTTAACTTCTCTTGTTCCTTGGTCTTGGTCTGAAAGGTCACACGTCTGAAGCTTTCGCAGGGTAAAACACAACATTAAAGCTCTGTCTTCTGTAAATGCAAGTTAATGTTTTCTCTGACTTGCAGCATTATGGAGAAAAGAATGAGTCTGTTTCTGAGAACATTGCTGTATAGTGTAAATGAATATAATACTATAGTGTCTGAAAGTTTCTTCAAGACTGTTTTAAGGTCAGTCTTGTATTAGAGAATGTTGGCACCCAGAAGCATGACTGTGCTTCTGTGTTTGAATGTGATTTTTAAAAGGGTAGTCCTGCCTCTCTTTTGACCATAGAGAAAGTGGGTTATGTTTCTTGATCTGACTGAGAATTAATCTCTTTGGCTTATTACTGTTATCTCTTGCACCGCTGCTTTGGTGTCCTTGTGCAGTTGCAAGTGCCAAGGCAAGGAAGGATCGCAGGATCCTGGAAGGTGCAAAAAAAGGGACTGATGCTTTTGGCAGCCGCTCTGTCCAGGTCACTTTAGGCTCATGGAGGTTTCCACCCTTAAGCTGTCTTCAGGTGTCCGCAGAGGATGAAGTTGGTGGTGCTTAAGAAGTTACTGACCTGTGGGTGAGACCCTGTAACTGACTGTGTGGGGCAGTGCCAGGCTGTTGCAAAGGAGATGTTGTTTAAGCTGAGCTGATTTATTTTGCATTTTCCAAGAGACTATAACTTCTTGAGATGCAGTACCTTGCTAAACATACTTCAACCTGTATAAGCAAAAGCAGTTCATAGAGGTGTTGGCAGTGTTACCACTATTTGCTGATGCAGAACAGCTGCCTGGGTACTGGAGGCCTTAACCAGCGTTGCTGTGTGGTGTGAAGGTCTTGGATGTATGATCCTGGCCTGCGGAGGTACCCTGACACAACTAACTTTAAAGGTATGTTAGCAAGCTTCTTCATAATATATTTAATATGAAATGGCACTAGTTATGCTCTATGTTTTGTGTGTATCTACGTGTTCATCTTTAAACCTATTAGACAGGATTTTGCATGGTGTGTATGGGCAGGATTTACACTTCTTTCCATGTACAGACTCATCTTGGATACTGAGATAACAGGTTTATAATGAGAAACTGCTGAAGCCGTTCTTTGGCATTAGAGATTTATTCAGTGTTTGTGGCTGAGGCTAACAACAACAAAGTTGTAATGTTGCAGTGCAAACAAATATGGAAATAAGGCTACAGTTTACTTAAAATTCTCATATGCCATGGAAAGAATGAGTAAATATGATTTAATTTCTGATATTCTTTATTAGTTTTTCATACACAATGTGGTGTAGAAGCATTTGTATTTCAATTTATTTTACAGAAAAAACCTTTTTTTGTAGTCTCTTAGTCAGCTCATTATGAATAGCAACCTCTCGTTGCAGAAGGCTATTAATTCTTAATTATCTTCTGGTAATTTACTTGTGCATGAATTTAGCAATCCATTAGGTGGTGATTTATTTTTGACAGAAATATGTAATGAAAAGTTTTAGTATTTGTTTTTTTCTCAGCTCCCCCCCCCTTGGCTTGCACTGGAATTAGCTGATTGATTAGATTACAGGATTTATCCAAACCACATTGTGTGTGTGAGAGATTGTAGTTAAGTACATTAAGAAAATCTGAAGCAAGACACAGATAAATGAAATAGTGTTTTTGATGGCAGTCTCTGAATTAGTCTAGTGGCTGAGAAATTGGAAGTTAATTTAACAAACACTAGAGGATTGGTCTAACTCAGGGATTTTTTACTCCCGATCTCTCTTGATTTATGGATGCCTAAAAGTTTTTGAGTGGAAATATAAATCCTGCACAGCAGAGGAGCTCAGTAGCAGTGAGCTGGTTTTCTTTCATACCATGGGGCTACATGGAGTATGGACTGAAAACTTTGATCTAATGCTGTGTTTTAACACAACAGGGAGGGTTGGAAAGCAAGATCTGAATTTCTCACTGCCAATTCAGCTTGATTGATGTGTGAAGCCATGTCCTGCCATCTTTGCTCATGCTGAAAGCAAGGAGGGAAGAATTTAAATTGTTTTGCAAACAGTTTTTCAGAAGTAAAGTATGGGATTTCTCTAAAGCACTCACCAGTCTCCCCATGCTCCCTCCATTGGGCATAACATCAATCTCCATTTTCAAAAAGTACTGTAGCTTGCTTTCTCCTATGCCAGGAGCTAAACGTTTTATGGTGGGTGTCATCTGGATGACTTGATACTAGTCTTAAATTTGTGACTGTGGCTTAGCAGCAGAGCTATGGTAGCTGTCTGGATATGCAGCTTTTAGTAGTTTCATTACTGTCACTTGCAGTAAATGATGTAGGAAGTTAAACCCAGTTTCTTCTGCTAACAGTTGTCTTTTCATACCTTGTTCTGTGACTTAAAGGCATAACATTACAGTTGATGCTTGAGGTACTAGAATATATTGGGCCTTACTGGTTTTTCTGGTGGTTTTGTGTGCACCAAATCAGGCCTCTTTGCTGAGCTGTTCAGCTTAGAGGTTAATTAGTCATTAAAAGAGTTAGTAATTCGAGTTAGCTTTAGTGGGCTGGCTGGAAACTAACTGCTATAATGTGATTTTTGCAGAGTGGGTCTGCTCTGTTTGGCTGCTGTTCTTGACAATACAGAGCCAAGAGCAGGGGCTGCTTTTTCCTGCTGAATGCCCTGTCCTTGCATGCTAGTTTGCTACTTGAAGGAGTGACAGTCTATGGCACATTTGTCATGTCAAAGATTTTGTTAGTAATTGGCCTCAAGTCTGACAAGATAAATAACTGGGAGGAAGAAGAAGATGTCATAAAATAAGTATCATTCACACTCTTCTGCTCTGCTGGACACAGTGATCCCTAAACAGAGCACGAAGTGTAGCACACCCTCACTGATGGCTGGAAATGGCAGAAGATACTGTTTATGCCCCACATAGGGTATACCTAGGGGTCTGCTCACTGTGGGCTGCAGCTCTGCCTAATTAGCGTGGTTTGTACATGACAGGGAATGGAAGACACCTTTGTGGTGACTGCTGCCCTTCACGCCACAGCTGGGAGGGCTGTGCCCTGGCTGGGCTTGTGCAGATGACACTGCTGAATTGCTTGTGAGCCTCTGTAACGCCTGTGGGCAGCATGGCACAAGTGGTTTCTCCAAAGATACCTGAGCCAGAAAGAGGCAGAAACTGACACCTGAAAAGTGTAAGAAAAGCAGATCCAATATCTCTTGAGCAGCCTTCTTTTAAGTGGGGTCTCTTCTGTTTTAACAGCATTTCTGATAGTGGAGTGGTAGAGATGTCATGAGCCAGAGTCAGTGCTGCTGGTCTATACGTGTGCTTGGTTGTGCCTTGCACCAAGTTTGGGGAAAGCACCAGCATGAGACTGTCCAGGGAGGAGAATGCTGTCAGAGGTTTCTTGGACCACTGCCTGTGGTTCATTTTCTCTCCCATCAGTGCTGCCAGAAAGTTTAGCCAGCTCCACTGGTGGCAGCTGCATGCCCCTTAGAGAAGAGTTTCCAGGTATCTGGCCAGAAAGACAGAGCTGAGATACAGAAATTACATTTTTCAGGTAAGCTGTATATGTTCTTCATCAGATTTTGGACTTTGTCTACTGGCTGAATGCAATTAAGAGAAGCTGATGTCATTTAGGCAATTTGTAACCTCTTTTCTCACACCTAGCTAAGGTGGCAGGATGCACAGCAGTGGTCTGACATGATGGGCTGTGTCGACTCTTGGCTTCATTGTCAGAGGCTGTGGGTGAGGAACAATATGAGATGGCAGCCAGGAGCAGGGTCCAGAGGTGCAGGCACGGCGCTGAGCCCAGCCTTGCGAGAGCTGTGCACTGGAAGTGTGACTGGCTTGTTTCTCCCTCCTTGGAGAGGCTGTTTATCAAGATAAATAATGGCATGCTAGTTTGGGAGAGGGCACTTAATCAGCTATTTCTCCTTAGTTATAGATGTCTTTTCTTCAAAGCCATGTACTCAGCAAAGCATACAGCCAGCGTAGCTGAAATAGCCACAGAACAGCCATCCCAATTGATCACAAGGCTCCCAAACAAAGAGTCATTTGTTTCCAGAGTCTGAGGAGGATATTCAGTGAAAACCTGATGGCAGTGCATTAAAAATTGCAGTTTATCTTTCAAGCATGCCTAGGGTTGCACAACATTAGCCCCACATGCCATCTGCAAGCATAGGAAAGTAGCAATTCTGTCTTGCCCATCATTTTCTGGAGGTTGGTAACAGCGAATAGCAAATCTTGTTTTGATAAAGGAAAAAAATTGACTGTGTGTCAGTCTGGAGAGCTCTTAATAAAATTATTGAAAAGATCTGGCCATTTTTTCTTTTCAGGACTACATGAAACATAACTTGATAATTGCTATGCATCTTACGATGAGCATAGAATGAGAGAGAGTTAGGGGGGTTTAATGGGGCTTAATTGTCATTTGGTTTATAGAGAATTTCTGTGAAGATCTTTAAAAAATTGGGACTCCTATAATAAACATTTAGAAATGGTCAGGTAGGAATCACAGTCCTTAGAGAAGAGAACTTCAGTGGGAGCTCTTGGCACGATAGTCCTGATTTTAAGTCAAATATTGCCCTCTGTATGTCCAGCACTCTTTGGCTGTGTATTTTCCAAGGTAACTAACTCAAGATAAAACCCAAGAGATGATGCTGGTCTCTGATGTTTGCAGGTGAATTAAGAGAGGTTTTTAAGGATGAGGAATAAGCCTAAAATTTAGCTTGTACTACTTTGCATGTGTTGGCCTTTGAGTTAACAAATTCAGGTTGGGAAAAGATCAAATTTCATAACAAAGACATAATTTCATCTGAGTTTGAAAAAATTCCAATGCAACATCCAAACTTGCAGTTTAAGGCCTGAAATGTGCAGAAGATACCTTGCTTTTATATGCAAATTATTTTCTATTCCAGTTTTAAACTTACCGTGATTTACAGTCTGGTTTTGAAGGTGCTTAGCATAGGCCTAAGCAAAGCCTGTAAGCTGGCAATGGGTGATTTTGAGCCCTACAGCTCTGCAAAGCCATGAAGAAGGGAGGTATAAAGTGTATTTTTTTTCTGAGAAACAGAAATATATGGTGGAATGAAATATTTCTGTTGATTTATATTTCACTTTGAAATGGATTAGGAAGAAACTGTGAATTACGTATTTTAATTCAAACCATTGCTGCTTAAAATATAATCTTGTTAGAGTTTTCAGTTAACACTGTGTATTTTAATTTTGTCTTTTTAGTTTTCCAGAACCCAAACTTAATTGTATCCATGTATACATGAATTGTATGTCTGTGTTGCATGTTTCTGTATATACCCTTAGATGTTTAACCATCCTTGTAGCGTATTTTAATATTTGATTTCACTTAAGGTTCTCGGGCTGCTTTAAACTTTCAGCCAAGTGCCACACTCCTCTCCAACCACACAACCAAATCAGTGCAGGCATATGCTTCAATGATGGCCAGTCAAAATCAGCAGCATTCCTTACTCTGGAATTTGCAGATGACATCTTTTGTTTGTTGAAAGCATCTGTAGGAGATGGTGGAGTAGAGCTCTCAAGCAAATATACCCCGATTTTAGGCAGGAGTAGGGATGGGGGGTTGGCTGTTGGTGGTGGAGGTGGCACTGTGGCCTGTCCTAGACGTGTCTCACCACCGAGCAGGGCTGGAGCACGGCTGTGCCGAACGTGCAGTGCATCAGTAGTGAGCAGATCTGCCTCCAAAATCGGGAGGAAATAGTATTATCTCCATTTTACTAAAGCTGAAGGAGATTAACTGTATAGAAGAATTCTGAGGCAGAACTAACAAATCTAAATGTCCTGGTTCATTTATCCATTTCCTCTAGCAAAAATTATCCTCTGATAAGGCAAAACAGTAGAGTTGTTCATCCCACTGGCAACAAGACAACATCTTTCCTTTGGAAGAACTGTGTGTTATCCTCAGCGATCAATAAAGGCAGTATTAAAACCTTTCTGGTTTAAAATATCCTTAAATGAACAACTAGAGTTCCTTGGCTTAGAAAGTTACTGCCAGAGACCTTACATTCAATCACTGTCAGCAGAAAATGGATAGAAGTTGTAATGTGCAATGCAGTGACAGGTGTATTCACCTGTGGCTAGATATCCTTTCTTGGAAGCATTTAAATCTTGAATATCTTTTCATTTTATATTAGTATCACTTGCTTTCCCAAATTCCTAGTGTGTGTAAGTACAAAACCAGCCATTGTTTCGTCTATCTTATTCAAAAGAATATTGGTACTTTATTTAAAGGATAATATATGCATTTTAATTTTAAGTTGGCAAAATCGCTATTTTTCTTTTGCATTATTTTCATTAGACAAAACATGAATAGTTGGTAGCATAAGCAAGCCATTGAAACACCTATGTTCCCCATCTGCAACCTTGCAAAAGTAAACATGGAAATGGATGCGTTTCTGGTTGATTACAATTCTTACAATTCACTGCTGAATGCACACACTCATTAAAAGAAAATTGTTGTTAGTCCACAAGCTAGACAGCAGATGAGAAATTAAGCAAGACTGAAGTGAAAGGACTGAACAAACAGTATGTAAAATGAAGATGGACAGTTTCTTTGTGATTAGAACCAGTTACTCAAAGTGGAGATCTGTTGATTCATAAATCTTTACAAATATGCGTATGGTTCCAATGTAATTAGACACTTCTAAATTGAAAAGAGCTAGTACCTAAATGCTGAGGAACATCTTGAATGTTCATGCTGAGGAAACTTCAGTCAGTTGGAATTATTGCATTTTAAATTAAAAAAGAAAAAGTAAATAATTTGTTTTAGTAAGGATCATAAGAAAAAGGACACACACTGAAATCTGAAAAGAATCCTGGAAGACTGTAAAATTCATCTGATTTTACTTAGTTTCTAATTTTGCAGCTTAGAATTTTCCAGTGTGTTTCCAGAGCCTGTTTTTTAGTAATCCAGTTTTCAGACATGTTGAACATCATGCAACTCCTATGGCTTCACTGAGAGCCATATTTTTGAAAACTAAAACGTTTTCTGAGAGATAGGAAGAGATCTAAACAGGAGAGAACAGAGACTGCAATGACCTGCTGAGAAAGGCTGTGGTATATAAGAAATATTGTACTTCATTGTTGGGAGGGCAGATAAGACAGCAGTTGGATTTGAATGAAGAACGCTGATATTTTGCTGTGTAGAACCAAAAAGCCCTTTGAAGGACCTGGTAGCACATGTGACAACCTCAAAGCTTAGTCCTACAAAGGGCCAGGTACGGGATTGGGGTTTGAAATCTGTGAGCTGCAGAAGATTCAATTGTAAAAGCATAAGTACTTTTCACTTCATACTTTGGCACATAATATCCTCCTTGCTGGCAATAATGATGTGGAGACATTTTTCTATCAAATGGTTTTTGACAGTTCAATTGCCAAAAATACTCAAGTGGCAGAATGCAACTGCAATTACTAACAGTGTGCTTGCCCCAGAGTCTGTAAATTCTCTCATGAAAGCCTAAAAAGCCCATTCACATTGTCTAGAAATAGCAGCAATAACCATGGTAATAAGTTCTTCTCTTTGTTGCTGTGGTTCAATTCTTTTCATGGGTAGGCTGCAAAAAAGCCATTTGATTTTTCTGTAGCTGCCTCTATTGTAAGGAGATGTTTCTGTTCTCCAGGAACAACAGTGCTACTGAAAGCCCTGAACTAGCCTAGTTTCCAGAATCTGAAATTTAGCTGAGGAGAAATTTAGATCTCATTTCAGTCAAGGTTGAATCCAGCTGTATGTTTGGGCCGTGGTCTGGAGGAGATGATGTGTCCTGAAGGAGGGTGCTAAGGAGGGAGGCAGTGCCCTGGGGAGCAGCGTGGCCAACAGGACAGGACACTTGCTAGGGATTTGGGTTCTGCCAAAGCCACCAAGTGATTTAGTGAACATCATGTCACTCCTCTGCATCTGTTTACCAATCTGAAGTGAACCCAATGACTTCTACCATTCTTGTGGTGTTTGTCTGTCCACATACACGTTGCCTATTTCTGTTGCTCATGTATGCTCAGAGGTATTCCTTCATTATTCTCTTGAGCTGTAGTTCAGTCCATCTAGAGAATGCTGGATTTGGAAACTTTCTCCATCTAGAATAGTTTTACTCAGTTTAATGTGGCCAAATATGATGCGATCCTGGAAATTGCTCCTGGGCAGATTTCTACAGAGCACTACTGACAATAATATGGTCTATTAAAATGTAAGATATGTCCATAAAGAGTATAACAAAGGACTGGGATACAGGAAATGAATGAGTAGTAGTTATGTGAGGCAGCCTGTCTATGGCAAGTTGGTCACCTATGTTAAGGGTTTGTAGCATTACAGCTCTAAATCTAGTACTTAGAGACTGATATTGAGTCACATGGACAGTCAGCTTTGATGCTTGTTAGAAGCAAGAAGCATGAATATAGATTTACTCTCCCTGTTATTAAAGATTATTTTATCCTATAAGATTGTTGTCATGGTATGATGCTTGAACAATTTACAAATGTAGCTTCAGAATATAAATGCCTTTGCTTCTGTAAGCTCTCCAAATCAGAAGCATTGAAGTTTTCAGCAGCTATTTATCAGAGCACTTTGAATGATACAAGCTTTTGTTTATTTAGCTTGAATTTCTAGGACGTTCCAAGAGATAAATACTGGAAACAGCTTTCATTGAACAAACTCAGAATTTATTTAAAAAAATCTTATTGGTTTTCAGTGCTGTGAAGTGTCTTGAGAACTTTTGTGGGGAGAAAAGGCAAAAAAAAAAAACCCAGAGGAAACAATGTTTACTTTGCAGTTAATATTGTATTAGAGCTTACCTCTGTGCTAGTAAATGTGCCTGTGAACGTTTTGGGCACTGAGGCCAGGTGGTACAGAATGACCCACATTCATACCATTAAAAGTCTCTTAACCTACAAAACATTCCCATAGGACTGGAAACAGTGCCAACTCACAAACTGTGCCTGGGATTGCATGGGAAAATGATAGTTGGCACAGGACATAATTGTGGCAGGGACCCTTCTAACAGCTTAATAGTACAGACAGTCATGGCCCAGGGCACAGGAGCATCCCTGGGTACTGCTGTGCTTGTAAGCTTGGGCACAGCTGGAGTCACAGGTACAGCTGCTAAATTAACTTTCCAGTGCTTTTAAGGCAGTGTATAAATAGGGTTGCTTTGTTGCAGAGGTTGTCCCAGAATGACATGGCTGCTTTTGCTGAAAGGAAGATTTCATGCTATACTTTGAAAAATATGAGTGTTACTTTTTTTTTTTTTTTTCCTACGTAACTTTAGAACCTAACAGCAGCACAGTCAGATGCAAGTATGCTCTAACATTAAAATATAGTTCTTCACAACAGTGAAAGCCATTAAATCAACAAACAGATATTTCTGTATGTCTTGAGTTTATTTAGTAAACAGATACTGCCCACAGATCACTATACAACAGCAATATTTTTGTTGGTTAAACTACTGATGTTCTGTGATGTCTGGTCTTATTTTCTCCTTCACACGCTTCACCTTTTCCTCTCTGCCAGTACTTAGACTCCAGCCTCAATTCTTTTCACATGAGAGCGTATGGGTAGGGAGACCAAGGACAGGTTTGGAGATTTTTAAGGGAAGATGTTAGCATAGTTGTTAGAGATGTTTCTGCACTTGCTATGTAAATGACTTAACATTTCATGAATGCAAAGTAAATCAGTTCTCTCATGTTGCTTGGGTTTAATCATTTTTGATTCTCACTTAGCATATTTCATAACCAAAGCCTGAATTTTTTATTCTGCATTTGTCAATGATGCGACAATCGCCTCGTTATGTAGGATGAAGAATTATGTGTGTGGAATTTGGGCTGAGCCTATAAGCTTCTAGGAGAGCAAGAAGCTATTAAGATGTCCTGAGACTGTACCTAATACAATGTCCTATATTGGGCTCTTTGACAGAGCCATGTTAATTTATCTCTGTTCTAGCAGATGACAGCTCTGATCTTCCCATGCTGAGATTCTCCAAAGCAGTGGAATATTATTTATTTTTCAAGTATATCATGTAATAGTTTTTTTCTAAGTCTTCCTAGACAGGGTCTCTCAGACTTTGCTGTTATGGTTTAATCTAATTTGAACTGAGAATCGGTAACAAATATCAAAAAGGGTTGTGTCTCATAGCAAAACCCAAGGGTGAAGCTAAGTGGAAACAATTTAAAATGAGTTATATCATAGTTAGTCCAATGACTTGGTTGTGACTCTAATCTCGCCTTCCCAGGAACTTGATTTCTTTGCCTTTTTCCGGGTTGCAGAAGAGCAAATTTTTCAGAAATACATCTTCTGGATAATGTATCTGTCACATTAAAGACTTTGCAATTTCTGGGTTCTTTTACAAATTTTCATCACGTGATAGATATGTGATGAAAATTCTGGATTTGAGGTCCAGAAAATTCACTGTTAAACAAAAACACTGCCAGTATATTCAGTTTGAAAGATTATTCATTTCACTCACAGCCTGTGATTCTTTTGTGAAATGAACATCTAAACAAATCTAATTACTAAATGCAGATTGAAGATCCCTGTTGGCTTGTTTAAGGTGAAATCTTTACTAGGGAAAGGTAAAAGTAGCTTTCCATTACTGACCAAGAATACCTATGTGCTCATAGTCATCTTTATTTCACCCGATCTGCAATTGAAAAAGTTGTATTCAGAAGGTAGAATTTGTGGAGATTAGTACATTTGAGTTCCTTATTCCAAGTGGCTTTAGCAGTATTTAAGTCAGCTTCATAATAAGTTTATGTGCATTAAAACAAAAATTAAAAGATTTTTAGATAATGACTCTAATGAAAAAGTATTGCCGAGAAACTGTCAAAGAGATCAAATGTACTTAGCAGTGCTATGGAAAGAATTTTAAATAAAATATCAGTGCATGTGTAATGGCAGCCTAGATTCAAATCCTTGGTACTTTTGGTAGTGTAAATGGGTGCCATTGCAGTAAAACTTTTATAGTCTAATTTTAACTTGCTTATCCAGAAACTACAAAGTATTTTTTACCTTTTGTTTTGGAAGAACAGTGGTTTTCCTCTTGCAACTGGTAGTGAATTAGAATGACAACCAAAGCATTCCCAGCCCTGCTTCAGTAGGACAAAGCCTCTTGCCTACAATAAAGTGAATGAAATGTGGGAAACCGAGTGTTTGCAACCCAGAAGCTGACAGTTTGCTTTACAGAAAAAAAAATGGTGCAAGTTTTATTGAAGGGTGTTACAAGTAAAAAAAGTCCTTGAGGCAGTAGTCTATGAATCAATATCTTCAAAGACTTGGGATCTGTCTTGGCCTGTTGTTGCTTTGAGAAGTGGCTGAATTTGTTCTAGCAAAGGAGGGGATGGATGGCTTTTCTTTAAAAATGCCATGCCTTTCTGCTAGTTTATGTTCAGATAATGTGGAGTAACACAGTCAATTAAGTTGGCAGCAGTATAGCAATACTAACGTATTAAATATGACTTCTTGATAGATCTTAAGTTTTTGGGTGACTAAAACAGGCAGCTGAACCACCTAGAACTTTACATCTGTGTGGTAAGAAAGATAAATGGGCAGAAATACTGACTTTACAATAGCAATGAACATCTCTGGCTGTATTTTCTGGATGGTGCCGTCATCCCCTCTTAATCATAGAAGCAGATGGAGAGTGATTCCTTCCCAGCCATATAGAGGGGAAAAAAATGACAATTTTAATGCCTGTTTTGGTAGTATTTTAGTATGTTCCACTTAGATGAATTTTCTAGTTTTCAACTTTGCCACTGGTTTCTTTATTAAGTTAGCTATCTAGCCAAGCAAAACCTGGGGTTATGTTAAAAAGACAAGATGTAATCTCCACCTTAATTCGTTCCCTTCCTTTACCCAGACATAGTGTGCTGGTGCCTCTCTGAACATTTTCCCAGTGAGCTGCAGACTGAACCTGGTAACAATGTGATCGTGTTGGATTCCCGTCCCAGGCAGACAGCTCTGTTTGGCCTCGAGACTCCAGGGTTTGTATGGCTTTCAATCATGAGAAATGCTAAATTGACAGTTACTTTCAAGTTCATGCCATAGCACCAATTCCCTGCTGCTCTACACTGTGTGGTATCATAGCTGCCCTTTGTATTCAGTTTCTTCTAAATGAGCTTCATTTGTTGACAGATTTTGAGATTTTCATGGTTGCTCTGTGCATTTCAATGCACAGTCCTAGTCTTTGCTCTTGAAATAATTTATAGCATAATGAATCGTTATAGTGCTGTGTGATAGAACCACACCGAGAGGATGGAATCTAAATGGAAGAATGTGTTCACAAAATGTTTTAAACTGATCTGTGCCCCCAACAGTTCCTAACTGAGTGTTCTCTATGACCGTCAGTAGCCCTGTTGCTCTCTGCAATGTCACTTCCATGTCCAAGAGTGGTAAGAGCACTTGGGTCAGGCATTTGAGTAGCCTCAAGTGGGCTGTTTTCTCCTCCTTTTCTGTCGGCATACATTCCACATGTCCTTACAAATCAAAATTTTTCATTTATAAAATAATGAGTGCTTCCCTGCTCTGCATATAAGAATATGTTGCATTAATGTCCACAATATATATTACCAGATATAAATTCGTAACAGGTTATAACCACAATATATATTAAGATATACATGCACATATATTAAAAAAATAGTGGTGTTATGGGGTTTTTTGATCAATGAAATGACAGATGTGATCTGAATCCTACAATGTGAAAAAAGTTTCAAACTCATGTTACTAATTTTCTGCTTCCTTTTATTAGTGGCATTTTTACTGCAGCTAATAAGGAACTCAAGATGTTCTCAGATCTTGAATAAGTTACAATGAAGGAAATAAGCTTTTCAGCCTTTTTAACCACCTTCTCCAACATTAAGACTGGAACACATTCTCCTTTTGTGCCTTAGTCAGTTTGTATGGTCTGCTGTTTTGTGTTGCTACAGCAGGCTTTTTTGCTTTCTCTTCATTGTTTTATTAGATGGTTCTACTTTGAATTGCCTTTAATTTCAGTGATGCTATTCAGCACGACAGCTATAATCCTAGAATCGTGCTCTCTTCATAGCAGAACTGATGGGAAATAATTTTGTTCTGCACTTCACATATGGCAATACCAGTAACTCTTGACATTTGCTCTTCTTTGTGGTTATTTTAGGTTCTGTACAGCAAAGGAAATAAGCTATCGGGTCTGGTATTGGCCTGCAATGGAACAATTAAACTGTTTCTGCTCAGTCACATGAGGATGCATGGTGGTGGTTATTTGGATTTCTCAATATCCTTCTTATTCCTGAAATGTCTGTTTATATTTTGGAGAAGTTAGAACAAATACAAGTATGTCCCCAGAAGAAGTTTGTATCCTCAAGTAGTAGAAAAGGGTGTAACTGTGTGCATGTAGCATGCATCTACCTGTATATTTGTATTGTGGAAATTGCTACTGGTGTATGAGGCTCAGGGTGCTTGCTACTGCATGAATGATGTTGGAAGACAGTTGGTTGGTCACTGAGCTTCTCATCTGAGCAGACAGGAGGGTTTAATAAAGAAAAGAAAGGCACAGTAAGTTGAAAAGCAGGATAACTGAAATTGGGTTATTTGAGAAATATCCAGTATCTCTTAGACAAAAAAAAAAAAAAAAAAAAAAAAAAAAAAGAGAGAGAGAAAAATAGGGTGGGAAAAAAAAAAAAGGTAGTTAAAGAAGAAGAGTGTCCTTTCCATTTAACGATTGTCTGTCCTCATCATCATGTACTTGTGTCTCTCTCACACCTGTCATTTACTTCTGTGGTCACTGGGTACTTAAATAGCAAGAACTATTTTTTCTGAGTTGTGGACCTTTTTATCATGTATTAGCAAGAGAAATGTGACATTTGAAGTATACGAGTAAAAGGAGACTTTGTGGTCCCAGAAGGGCCCATAAGAATAGCAATCACTCACTTGGTAGTCTGGAGCTTTCTAAATAGCAGCAGGCTAAAGGGCAAACTAGAACCACTGAAGGACCTCAGTGTAGTTAAGGAGTTTATCCGTTAGCATTTCTTGCCACTCTGCTCTGTCTAAACTGCAGACAGTGAACAAAAAGAACCTTTAATTCCTCAAACCCTATCCATTCAGTTTTATATTTCTGAAATATTTTCTCAGTGAAATTATGGAAGTGCCGACAAGCCATACTGTTTTCATCTTTTCTCTTTTCAGTTCCCCCACAACATTGTGACACATACCATATTTGAAGTAAAACTGCAAAAATGTTTCCTGTGATATTTAATTGATAAGCCATTGTGAAATCAGGAACTTGCTTAATATCAAGCCTGCTGCTTTGGTTAGGTGAAGGACTTGGTAAAGGAAGGCATGGGATACAGTTTTCATTTTCAGGGCACGTAAAACTCAGAATGGCATTTAATGGGAGCTGAAGGGATGGCGGTGAGTTCATTTGCACAGAACTATTTCAGTCATTTCTAATGATTTTCCAGGAAGGAAAAACCAAGGTGTGGAGTTGGCAAGATTTATAGAGTTTTAAGCTGTAAAATGCAATAAAGGAGAAAATCCTTCACGAGGAGTTACGAGAAAAAAGCTGTAGAAGACACCAACCAGAGACGTATGATTTCCTTGTGCCAACAACCACAGCAGTCTGTTGTCTTTAATGCAGGCAGCTTAACCTGTTGCGCTGATTCTCCTCTACCTTATGTAGACATAAATCCTTTGACATTAATAAATTCCTGGAATAGGTGATAGAAGAACTGAACTGAAACCGGTCATGTATTTTTTCCGAATACCTGTAGGCCTCTCACCCATTTATGTCCTTTTATGAGGGGAAAAACCCACAATCCTAAATAAATGAGTTAATAGTTTTGTGTATGTTTGCATGTATGCATTTAACAGTCCCAGGTTCTTTGTTATCATCCAAGTCAAGTCAACCTTCTCCTGATATTAGCAATTCTTAGTGTTGGATGAGCTGTATTGCTAGCAGTATTGAACAGATTTTTCTTAAAGCCATCAGACTGAAGTAAAAGATGAATTCTTATTGAAACAAGCATTGCTATTGGGCACAGAGAAAATAGGTGATCTATTTGTCTTCTGTTCATAAGATCAAAACAATTTGTTGTGTTGCTTATAGAAACTGAAATGTTTCAGAAAAAAAAAAATTATATGTGTGTATATATACATATATAGCAAAAAAAGTCAGTTAGATGGGTTGAGAGAAGTGTACAGTTTGTTTAGTTGGTGTTAACTTACCCACGTAATACAGCTAGTGAGAGTAATAGCCTGTGCTTTGCATGTTGCAGTGGTTCTCTGCTTCATGTACTTCTATAAAAAGTATTCAAGCACAGAATTATTCATGGCTGCTGGACAGTAAAGCTGCTCAAATCCTTTCAAAATTAAACCTGGTGGTCAAAATACCAATGTCTTAACCAGATCAGGCACTTTCAAAATGATATACAAGTACTTCCTTTTGCTTTGACATGGATATATTTATGTTTAGTGTATTATAACTGTAGTAACTTCAAAGTAACTGCTTTTTTTATTGGGAAAGCAACGTGACTTTCTTTAGAAGCAGATTTAAACATGATATTTCATAGGTAAGCAATGACACTTGGCAACATTGAAGTGCAATACTTGTTTTTGTCCAGAGGACTTATGTCTACTTTGTATCTTTCACTGAGGTATGCATATAAGCAGCCCTTTTGTGTGTTGTATTTCTCAATTAAATTCTCCTGCAAAATCACTTTGCTGCTTTGCCTGGAAAGATAAAGGCATTCTCCAGCAGGAAATCTTAATTCAAATTGTAAGATGCATATTTTTCACTTCCTTTTTAATAACATCTGATTCGTTTTTTCTTTGTGTTAATGAGTTCCTTAGATCTACCTTTTGATGGAGAATCACAATGTAAAGAGAGAAATGTTGTTATAAGAACACTGCAGTAATTCTAGCCCTTGTGTCCAAGGGCTAGAATTGATTTTCCCCTTTGCGTTTTGACCCTGTGTCAATTAGGTCATGGCTGTATTTGCATTTTGACAAATTTCTACTCTATTTTCACTTTGTGCAAATGAATTGTCATAGCCATGAATGCTTTGCATAAATAGCTTATAATTTCATTAAACTCTGATTTATAGCTATCACACTGGAGTGTTCTTCAGCCCTTCTGTTCAGTAGACATTAATCTGCTAGACAGTATGATTTGATCATTTATCAGATATGTTTTGTTCTCAGTTTACCTCATTCAGCTTAACTGCATTCTCAATTGTATTTTGTTTGGCTGCTAATTACATTCCTTTTTGTCTTTTTTCTTTATTTTTTTTTTTTTTTTAATTGTAGATGGATGGTTTTGAGTGGCTTTATTCTTTGATTATAGCAAGTGGCATTGCACATATTCAGGCACTGATCCTTATTTGTAAGTGCTCAGGTATGAATGTCCTATGTCATCCATTAAGCAGGAGATATTTACATCTCTGCACATGCTGTTGTGTTTAAATACTTTGGAAACATAGTAGGAGGACTTCTGTATATGAGCTCTTGCACAGGTGATGGGTGACCTGGAGTTTGAAGCTTGCATCAGATGGACAAAAGGACAGCATGGAGTTTTCTAGAGGAGCTGCTGGCCATAGGAGGAAAGACTCAGGGCTTTGCTCTCCCCAGGTGAAGTGCTGGTGTCATTGTCATGGGGGTGGCTGGTTCTGGGACTGACTATTGCAAACCCCAAGCAACCTCTACAGCCATTAACTGGAGCTGTGAAGAGCCTCAGATCCCATCCACTTGCCTCTTGTTGGGTTTGAGTCGAGTAGTGGTGATTATTAGTATCCAATTCACACTCTTCTGTGGTTTATTGGAGTGGTTTCCTCAAACTTTTAATACCTTTAAAACACACTTTATACCTTTTTAATCTCTGTAGTTCTACACAGTGAATATATTGCAGAGTAGTCTGTTGGTCAGATGAGGCTGTAGCCATTCAGACAGTGAGCCTGCCCAGGTGGATTATCCTAATGGTTGACACAATGTGTGCACAGTGCTGTCTTTGTTTTGTCTTGTCCTTCAGTGAATCTACACTTGCAACAGAAACACCTTGATGATGAATGTTTTCATATTCTGAACACTGCTTAGGTGGGCATAAAGTTAATCTACTTCATTGAAATTGGAGCGGCTAAAGCAGAATTATGTTTTGAGGATTTTGGAGACTAGTAAAAACAATCAAAAAGAACCCCAAAGAGAAAAATCTATGATGCAGTTGGCATTTAGTTGCGCACAAGCTTGGCCTTAAAATAGTCATAAGCATAAGGGGAAAAGGATCTTTTATATTGTCATTGCTCCGTTTGCAATTACCCCTGGAGTCCACAAGAGCCAAGTCAAACCTGAGACATTTGCTTCACTTTCTCTGTGGGTGCTAGATGCCACAGAGGCACATACACACATATGCCTTAGCACAGCTATTTTTCCTTTTGCATGAAAACTAAATTAAAAAGGAATTATCTTGATAAGCCATGCAAACTCTTTGTTTCTGTGTTTTCAGGCAACTTAAGTTTCTCTTCCTGAAATACAGGTGTTTGGGTGTTTGTTTTTTTTTTTTTTTTTTTGTCAGTATAGTTTGACTTTCATATCCATTCAAAATCAGAAACTAACCTTCTACTAATCGATATTTCTCTCTTGTTTTTTGTTAATTATTTTAAATTTCTAACATTGTGTACTTAGTGGAAAAAGTCCCTGAAACAAATACAAACCCAGTTTCTCTTCTTCCAAAAATGGGGCTATAAGACTCTCAGTCCTTCCTTTTTCTTCTTTTAGTTTTTTTTTTTTGTTTGTTTGTTTGTTTTTTTTTTTGTTTTTGTTTTTACCTGCAAAGGTCAATATTGATAGAGCAGGATGAAACTGCAAAAGAATTAAACTATGTAGCATGATATGTAAGCACTGTCTTTTCAATCTCTGTTGATACTTTTGAAATCACTCTGAACTGGTCAGGCCATAGATTATGTTTATTTTAATTGAAAATCAGCACCCTAAGCTCCCCTTGATTTTCCCTAGGAAGGTAGAAGAACCACTAATATCACTGTGCACTGCTCATGATCTGAGTCTTTCTCTTTTCCCCCACCTCCTCCAAGGATACATCCACATTCTAGACACTGAATTCACCATCTATTAGGACACAGATGAGTCAAATGGGAAAAAAGTCAGGCTCCTGCTGCCTGTGTCTTCACACTGACATGAGAAAGAACATGTGATATAGGTGATAATGACGTCTTATAGAAAGTTTAAAAAAACAGTGGTGTAGGCTTGCACACCATTCTAAGCAGGAGACACTTTAAAACTTTTTAGCAAATGACATAAAAGAAAATTAGAGGAAAAGCTTGTGTATTTGAACACTGGAAATTCAGGTGTCTTCAGAAGGTTGATGTCTGTTGTCTTCATGCCACTCAGAGAAACAGTAACAGTTAAACGGGATATAATTCACTAGTCTGATGTGGCATGTTAAGCACATGAGCAAAAGAAAGCTTGAAGTCCTTTCTCTTTAAATTGCAGATAGAACACATTAATATTCATTTTGTTCTGTGCCATCATCTCATGTTTCAACCCTCCAGATGATAATTAAGACAATAGAAGATAAAATTTTGTACTGTATAAAATTGCATTCAAGCCTTAACAAATAAGAGATTATTCTGTCCAGTAAACAAAACATAATCATCCTGGCACCCTTAGGAAGGAGAGCTTAAAATAGAAACTCTGCTCTTTATAGGTCATGTGAAATGTCATCATCTCTTTCATTATCTGTACTGTTTGGATGAAAAAGAACTGATTAATTTAAAAGAACCTTGGCTTATTTGCTAACAAGATTATTTTCTCATTGATTGGTAGGAAGTCTAGTTCCTTTGGAAGAGGTTGCAAATCATGAGTAAATCAGTTGTCAGCCTGTAGGCTTGTGTGTACATGGTGTTTACATAGCAACTTGGGATACACCTTGTTTGAATGAAACTTCTGGATTTGGGCAGAGCTGGAAAGGCAGCAACAGGGGAGCATTGAATCAGGAAAGGGCCACTCTCCAAAGCTGCTTTTAAAGTCTTAACTGACAAACAAGATATGTCTTAAAGGAAAGACCAAAATGAACAAACATGAAAATTAGACCAAGGAATTAATATTTAGGCATATAATTTTAAAACTCTCAGTATTGAAGTGTGAAAAACCATGTCATGTCAAAGACAGTAGGTTTACCAGGCCAGCCTGGCTGGCCTCACTCAGAAAGAAAAGCAGAGTTTATTTCTGGGGAGCGAAGGGCCTCACCACGGGGCTTGTTAGCAGGGGAATGTGACTGGCACAAAGCCGCAGACAACAGTGCAGGTCCTGTCTGGAAGAGACCTGGGTTTTTGGGTTCGCTGTGAGAACCGCTCATTTGTGGTTCCTGGTTGCCTGTTATACTTTATTCTCACAACTGATTTTATTAAAAAAGAACCTGTCTTCCAGAGTTCCTCCTTTGCTCATCTACCCTGAGTCAGACTCTAAAAGTGGCACTGTGTTCAAGTGGGAACAGTGAATTATTCTGGGTTGCTCCTTTGAAAAATAGCTATTCCTTTTGCTTGCTATTTGTCTGACACCTTTTCTTACCAAGCTAGGAGATCCTGACCCAAAGTCCTTTTAAGTCAGCAGACAAACTCCCAATGACTTAATGAGTGGAGGTAGAGCTTTCCAAAGTCCCAAAGTAACATAGGAGTGGAAACTGCAGTGACGACTCAGCAGAGAGATGAGGCTAATACTGTGCTTCCTTGCATCTCTTGCTAAATGATTTTAGACCTTTCCAAATTATTTTTTCTGCCTCCAGTAGTAGATGGAGGAGTACAAGGGGCTTCAGTGTACCTGTGTTGCTTAAAAGGTCTTTCAACTTTGCAGGACTTTTAGAGCTTTGACTGTGCGCTCCCAAAAGTGAGAGAAGCATGAAATGAATTTGAGGCTAAACTGATTAGAACTTTACATTTCAGAATCAGTGTGAGACACCTCCATCCAAATGTATTTGATTAAGTGGGGCTGAAAAATGTTTGTTAGCAAACCAACTGAGAAAGTACAAGGAGAGCTCTCCAAACTAATAAGAATAAAAAGTTAAGGAGGAAGAATTAGTATTTAGACACTTAATGCTGATTTTTATTGCTTTTTATTGCATTTCATGTTGTCTTGAGCTGGATCATCAGAACACTTATGAAAATAATTTTAAAAATACAGTGTCTCTGAGTTTTAATGGCAATGGCTGTAAAGATGATGCTTGAGCATGCAGATTTCCTGGCAGAATTGCAAATTTGTTAGAACCATGTGAGTCTGGAGAGCCAACACTTACCAGGCAAAAATGGGCATAAAGCATGGTCAGGTTTACTTGCATCCTGCAAAACACAAAAAATCACATGAAGCCAAAGCTAACAGCAAAGTCTAATTGAACTTTTCATCTCTTCTTTTCCTGCTAATCTTTCACAAAAGCCATTCATTGTGGATATACGAGAAAGCCAACAAGACTGCCGCTGGAAGCAGTAATGTAATGGGATTGAAATCTGTGGGGTTTTACACTCTGAATTCTGGGAAACTGTTATTTTGACCACTTCTGGTCTTGTGTTTTCCAGTTAATTGTTTTTAGTGTGAGATGCCTGCAGCTAAGATGTGCTTATACAAGGAAGGCCTCACTTGCCAAAAAAGCCTACGTTTCCTTTTCTACCAAACCAGAATGTGTGAAACTTCATTTTGGAGATGCCAGTTTTTTTGGTGTTTCCCAAACTGAACTGGTTCTTTGGCTCCCTTTTTGTTTGCAATGTGAAGAGCTTGCCTGAGTATTGGTAGCCTTTCATAAGCCACCACTTTCAAACTAATGTGCTAATTCTTATTACAGCAGTATGACTTTTCTAAGGGTGTTAAGAAAGGGAAAGATATAATGTATGTGGGCAGAAGGGCTTGACTGGATTGAGCTTGGAAATTTAGGAACTGGTGGCCAGGATCAGGGTAGCCTGGTAAACTCAGGTGCGATCTGAAAAGGTGCCATCAGAACTATGTCTGATTTCTGCAGTAATGTCACGTTTCTGCAGAATGTCTTCATTTTGACAAATGCCATTTTGTGATCAAAAGCATTCTATGGGAAATGTCTAACTCACCGTACACTCAAGTCAGGCTTTTCTGTCTTTATTCCAATATTCTATTTTTCACCAAAAGAGACCACGTCCCTTTGATTCTGTTGCAGAACTGTTCTGCTTTAAATCTAAAGGAGCCATTTGTATGCTGTTTATTTGTAATTAAAATTCTTATCCCCAAAAATGTGTTCTCCATTAAAGATTCCTGCCCTGCACTAATAAATCTAAATCTTGTAGCCATTGTCTCTGGAAATACATATTTTGCTATATGCCACATATAAACATTTATTTCCTGTTTGGAAAAAAAAAATGTGGTTTTAACCATCTGTAATATTCATATTTGTTTCTTGGGGGAAAAAGTTAGGGTGACAGAAACATGATACAGGCACTCCTAAACATGTTAAGCAAGACCTTGTGACCAAGGCAAAAAAGATGTTTGTTACAGAACCTAGTAAGCTTTTTCATGTACGTTTTGTTTGTTGTTTTTTTTTTTTTTTTTTTCTTTATATTTTATTGCCAAACTTGCTTTATATGAGGTATTGAATTTGTGTTGGAGAACAAAGCTATTCAAGTTCATTTGGTTTTTGTTTCTGAATGGGAGTTTTTCTATATTTTAGCTGCTCTCATTGACCAGCCTTTAATGTGGTGGTTACAGAGAGGAAGGATTATTCCTCTTTGAAGAGACAGTCCTGAGAATCAGAGCATTTTTGTTTTATGTGATTGTGTGTGGAATAGCTAACAATAACATTACCCTCATTCACTTTAGCTAACAATTTGACTTTTTCCAATAAGATATAGTAGTACTTTATTAAAACTGATAACAAACTGGTCTGCCATGCAAGACCAGTTGCTTGCTCCAGCCAAATCTTTTATTCTGTCAGTGCTTTAAAATCTTATTTTAGAATTTAATTTTAATTTCCCTCACAAAAAGGAGGCCCACAATGCTATGTATTGAATTGCTTTACAACGGAATCAGCATGTTAACGCTTTCCTTTTACCAGTGAGGTTTTCTGAACTTGCGTAGGTTCTTGGTCAACTGAACAATTGAAAATATTTCCCTCATTGTATCATTTTGCTCTGAACTCTTTTAAATTGACGTTGGATCTCCCATTCTTCCAGATGCCTTACCTGCGTGTTCAGCACTGTCTTTCCAAATTAGATTTCCAAGTAATAGCTCAGGACATGATAGAACTAGTTTGAATCAATTCCACTTTAAACTTGCACGTATTCTTTAAAGAAAAACATCCAATCTTGATGTAACATTTTCCAGGGGTGAATAATATCCTTCAACCACCAGAAGACTGTTACAATGTTAGACTAAAAATAAAACAAATATTCACAGTTAGTATAATTAAGTAGAGCTAGAGCTAGTCTAGTTTCTTAGATCTTGTTTTCCCTTTACCTACAACATGAAATTTAAAAAAAGCTGCAGTCACTTTCCCTATAAACCAGGTTGTTTTTTTTTTTAACCACTGTGACCTTCTTACTCAAATTTTGTGGCTTCATGTGCTACATGAAGTATGCTACAACATCTCGTAACTCTTACACACATTTTTCCATTTAAATGTTTTTTTTCCCCAAGAGATTTAGTTCATAATTATCTGCAGCTTTGAGAGCCTAACTCTCTAAATCACAAAGCATTGTTGCCTGTGTGCTTCCTTTATGTACTGTATGTTATTGGTTTGGTGTCTCTTTTGTATGTCCACAAATGTGTAATTATATATTAAAAAAAAGCACATCCATCTCAGGTTAAGCTTAGTTGTGCACTCTTTGAGAATAGCATAGTAGGAACAGGACCTTTACTTGCTACAGCAAGACCACAACAAGTTTTGTTTCTTGGAAAAATCTTGTTTCTGAGAAATTGCTAGAGCAGGTTGGAAAATTAACCTGTAGCCCTCTGTAAATGAATATATTGGAGAGAGGAAAAAAAGTCTTTCCTCTTTTTATATGGTGAGACACTGGTGCACCTGAGAGTGCATCATCCAGCCACGCTGGAGAATGGACTGTCAGTTGGCATGTGCTTTGGACAGAGTTTTCAATGGACACATGATTTTTACCTGGTTTCTTCCAAGGCAGCCAACATTTTCTGTCTGATAGAGATACTCGTGAGGAAAAAAAAAAAATAATAAAAAAGCAGCATCAAAATTCTAGTGCTCTGACAGTGTCTGCATTTAGTGTGCATTTATGGCCTGACCACCACAGGTTCTCAGCATTAGATTTTATGTATTCAGTACCTCTGGAAGTCAGGCTGTTAATATTGACATATGCCTGGGAGGCAGTGAGGGCAATGTGAAAAACTATAAAGCTGTGATTAGTATTCAGAAATGACCTGGCTGGGCAGTGGGAGTTTGTCCCTCCAGCAATCAAAGAAGAACAAGGATGAAAAGGGACTTAGCTTGACTGCTGAAGGAGTTTGAGGTCATGTTTAAAAAGAAAAAAAAAAAAAAAAGTACCAAAACCCACTATCCATGCTTAAATAAAAGAGAAGAGCAAGCAAAAAAAAAAAAAAAACAAAACAAAAAACCCAACCTCAAAGAATATGAGTAGCTACTCAAAATTGCTGAATACAGGCATGTATGCCACTTTTTATTCCCATGTTTCTGGAAGAATCAAATGCTGTATTTAGGGAATGGGTTTCAGATTTTGCAAATATTTTCCTAGTGCCATTCTAGAAAATGAGTTTGTTGGCATATTGTTATATGGGGCTTGTTCTGCTAAAGCATTGTAATGCCGTCTGTTTCTCAAGCTGATTTGGCTTTTACAGCTCGAAAATTATATCCTACTTTTAGAACATATGGTAACTCCTTTCAGGAGGCATAGAGAGAGATGCATCTAATTTCCAGAAACGGGTCGTTGCCTTTGAGTGAAAGACTGCAAGTGCTTTTCATCTTGATGTTCCTGTTCTTACTATTCTATCTAGACTTTCTTCTTCACCCCTGCCCTGCTTCTGCTGCCTCTCATAAGCCCTCCCTGCATCCCAGAAAAAAAAAAAAAAGGCTTGCTGGCAGCTTTAAGTCTGAGCAAAGGAAAAGAAACAATGCTCCCTTATCCAGGTTGCTTCATGCAACACAGTTTTACAGAGTAGGTGTCAGTGACAAATGCTGTTTTGTGGCTCCCATGCAGACTGTGCTTTCCTGATGAAGTATTACCGGAAGATTGGGTTGCTCACGTAGCCCGGTCTGTGTTCATTGATGGAAAGGCTTAGTGCAGACGGGACGTGAGCCACTCAGCCTGAATCTTTCAGAGCCACTCATGGAAAGAGGCTGAATCCCATGCCACTCTCCTACAATGATTTCATTCTGCATTCACTTTGGATGTGTAGGAGGTATTCTTCTTTACTTTCTTTCTTCTTTTTTTTCCTCCTTAAAAAAGCCTGCGTGTCAACATCAATGTTTCTTGCCACTAATGACTACTTCTTACTCCTCATTGCTCTTCCTTGCTGGAGCACGCAGTGCAAAAATCACCAACACAGCAATGTCTTTGTGTGAAAGGCAAAATGCCTTCCTTGGAGGAATGCCTCTGCTTCCCTAAGTTCATCTCGGGGTCTGGCTTTCTGTAAAGTTTTGCAGAGTTGAGGCTTTGCTCAGGGCACTTGCTTTAAGGTCACCACCAAGACGAAGTATTTATGTGTATGACTTCAATGTTACAGCTTGATTGTCAGCCAGTTAACTTAAGTCTCTAGTTCAACACTGATCTGGCCACAGAACTGTCTAAAGTATTTAGAGTGATGCTAATCCAGATTTCATTGAAAACGAGCCTAGAGGATGTTGCATTACTCTGTTCTTTGCACACCTGCCTCCCCAAACTTTCCTGTGAAAACCTTATAGCGTGTGTGGCTATTAATCAGTATTATCTGGGAGACTTTTAATTTTAGGAGGAAAATATTCTGCTTTTGTGATCCCAGCACGTCCCTTCTCTCACCTTGTTCTCTACTGTCATTCCCAGAGACCACCTGAGAATCTGGGCTCCCTCTTGATCTGTATCTGTGGATTCTTCAAAGTGAAAAAGGAAAACAAAAAGCTGAGGCAAGAGAAGGGAGCTTGCAGCATGTCTTGAAAATAGCATGAGGGAAGAAAAGAGGACTCATAGGAGTCAATAGCAGAGGAGTAGTGGCTACTCTTCAGCTTTTAGGTAGTTGAGTTCGTGATTAACTATGCTGTAGGCAAGTAGCGCCTTGGCTGGCTCTACATCTGCCAGCACCCATACGGATGCAGTATAGCCATGTTTCTGAAGCTCTGCCTGACCAGTTCAAATGCGTTTTAGAGGTAGCTATAACCAATGGTTGTTAATGCTGCTGACCTTTCTTTTCCCTCTTCTATTCATTATATCTCCTTGTTGCTTGAGCTGTGTGTTTTCAGTTACCCATATTCTTGCTTCACATGTAGCAGATTTTCCTGGGACATGTATGGTCACTGCTTTCTCCAGAGAAATGTCATTCTTTATTCAGTGTTATGGTGCTATAGGCTCTGCATAGACACAGAAGATATGACATTGTTAAAGAAGAGAGGAGCAGAAAATATCGTTATATTCTTCCTCATGCTTTTAAGGTAAGACCCCTCTGCACGGAAACTGCTGCAGTCGGCAGCAAAGCTGTGGCAAAGATCAACAGAATCAGGTTTTTCCTTTGTGGACACAGCTTTAGCAACCCCCAACAATTTGTGTCACTCACCAACACTGTGGACACCTGACCTGTTCAGACACAGAAGGGATCCAGGACTGTAGATGCAGTTAAACTATGCTCTTTAAAAAAAAGATCTTAAACCTCAGTGTTTTGAGGAAGAAAATAATAAAATAGTTTCTTCTTGAGGTAGATCTGATTTCTGCCATCATTCATGCAGTGGCTCTCAGATGACTGAACTATGTCTATCAGGCTCTCCTTTGAATCCCTACAAAAAGAGAGCTTAAATTGGCAAGTGGTTTAATAATGTAGTGGCTTAAATCTTCAGGACATATTTGCCTGTAATGATGCTGTGAGACTCTTCTCCATTTTTTCTTTTCTTTGAAAGCATTGTCAATGTTAGGACATCCTTCTGTCAAACTTTATCTAGGACATTACAGTAATTGATAGCTTTCCTGCAGACACCATCCATGACAGACCATGCTCCCCTCCCTGGGATGCCGTTGTGGCTGTGAGCTTCCCTCTCTCCAAGGTCAGGGTTGCCTGGGCTGCAAAGATGTCAGAGGGTAAAGGAAGCTTTCTTCTCTAGGGGCTTCAAAAAATTCAAGGCTGAAACTTGAGGGCACCAGGAGCTTGAAGAGGCCAAACTGGGAGAAAGATTGGTCTTTCTGCTGCATTTGCTGCTATTGCTCATCTGAATTCATCTGGGGTCAACAGAAGAGTATTTGTCACAAGCGTTCAAAATATTCAGCCCTGGTGTATAAATGATAATATTTTTGCTTCTCAACCTGCAAGCTTGAGCTCTGTGGGGTTTTTTTGGACATTTCTCAGATGAAAGACTATATGTTTAAATTTACAGTAGAAAAATGAATCACCATTAATGTGCAGAAAATAAGGTGGAGCACCCTGTGAATACAGTAGATTAGGTTAGGTGCTCATAGAAGAGTTTCACTGGGGATTTATGATCTGTTAAGTGCATTTCTGTAGCAGCAAATGCTGAATTACCACTTCAGTGCTGGTTCATTCACCCATGCAGATTGAGAGTGATACCAAAAGGTACTGTGCCAAGAAACCTCTTGCCTGCTCCTGATTCTGAACATGACCTGAAAGTTTTGAGTGAATACATCTCCTTCAGATTCACAACTTACAGCTAAAATAATATTTTAAGAAGTTCTGCTAGTAATAAAGTAACAAGTGTTATTCATTCTGTGGACAGGAATTACTAGCTGCACTGAAGTGCTCTCTGCTGATTCAGCACCTAGGCTGCTGCTGAAGTCTTAACCATGCTCCATCAAAGCTGAGCTTTATTGCTGTGTAGGTAGTTCATCCTGTAACTTTGTGCACTTCTTTATAGCACAACCCTCCAGCTTATCATAATTTCCTTCCACTGGAAGGATTTTGTAGGGGATGTGGCTTTGTTGTTCTGAGCAGATTTTAAAGCATAAAAATTGAAAAATATTTTATGTTTTACTTCAGGAAGGTAAGTAAAGGGTGGGCGGTTATTTTGCTTTCTTTATGGTATGGATTTGTTAGAATAACGGAAACATCTCAGCTCTGATCTGAGCAGTTCATCTATCTGGAGTCTGGTTATAGCAGGCTGGTACAAATTAAAGTAATCTACTGATTGAGACTGGATGTAGCATTTCCAACAAAAATCCAGTCTGTACCCTCAGACCAGTAGTTTTTGTCAACAGCGACTGTCCAAAATGGAATGGAAGCAATTGTTGACAATAACAGTTGAGGCTATTGAAGCACGTATGGGGAACATCCAAACATCTGGACTTTATGAGACTGGTTTGTACCCAGCAATAAAAGTTCATTGGTGTTTTTTGTTTGTATTTAATAGGTGAAAAAAAAGAGAAGAAAATAGAGTTGGACTCAAATCAGGTGTCTGCCGAGCCATGTAAATTGTTAAGCTGAACTCCCATGGCAATGTTTAAATATCTTTTTAGCACATCGAGCCATAAAAGATTTTTAAGTTTACTTTTGTTAGGAAAATGTGGTAGCAATTAATTTACCAACATGTTATGGGTTTACAAGGTACTTTCATTTCATGGGTGGCTGGAAGATAGAACATGCTTAGATTCTATTGAATTTAAGAAGGCGCATGAATACGTAAGGCTTTTAAACTGTATGTTTTTGCTTTGTGATCTTATTTGAACTCTGGCCAACCATGATGAATGTTTTCTGTCTTACTGTATATTCTCATGTCTTTGACCTCACAAGAGACATGAAATAACAAATGTAGGTACTGGACTTTATTTACTTATTTACTTAGTGGGTAAAACAAGAAAGCAAATAAAACCATGATGTATTTCACCTCTTCTCCCCAGCACCCCCTTGACAAATGGCTGTTGGAACAGTGTTAAACTGTGACCTTAAAGCCACAGGCATAATGAAACTGTGATCTGGCAGATGTGACAGACTCATCTTACATAAATCACTCTCTTTTGTCACTGCTGGCATATGGCCAATGAATCTTCTAATTATTGGATGGCTTTTATAGCCCCATTATTTATAATCACTTTTGGACAGCAGCTGGAAGATAAGGATGGGACAGAATGAAATGATATAGCACAAACTATTATCATTTGTGTAACAACTGCTGGGATTAGAAATATTTGATGATGATGTGGTGACCAGCACAGTCTTGTTAAATAATAAGAATCTGCTCAGCCTTCATTTTCTCTTCTAAGATGGACTACTGCCTACTGGCCCTTGCCATGAAAATTACTATATTAATTGATCCAGAAATAGAATATGAATCTTTCCAGACAGTAACAATATATGTGTGAGTATCAAGGCCACGCGAGGACTTGAGGAAAATCCATTGCAAGCATTAGTAAGACACAATGGTGATGTCCTGGTGCTAGTGTTGTGCCCAGTGCTCTATGGAAAAGTTTTAAGAAGTGGCTTCTGCTTCTCAGGAGCCCTGTCTACACCCCACTTTTTTAGTAAGAATTCAACAACAGGTTGAGAAGTTGTCTTCAGTCTTTAGTTACTTCAATAATATTTTAACGTTTCTTTAAAACAAAACAAAACAAAACAAACTAGTTTGCGTTTGTGGTTTTTTTTTTTTTTTTTTTTTTTTTTTTTAAGGGAGAGGGTAGGTTTATAACCAGGTTAAGTTAATACACTTGATAATTAAGGGGAGATATTTTGGTTCTAATTATAGATGACTTGGTGTTGAGTCTGTCTGCTGGGTAGAGCAGCAGCCTTGGAGAAAGGAGCGTGACTGAAGTCACCCAGCCTATAAGGCCAATCAACTCAGATTGCAAATCCTCTTGCTGCTTTAGAAAACATGAACTGAAGATTCTCTGTTCATGCCTCTAAACAAGTGGGGGGTTTGTGAGGTTTTGTTTGTTTTGTTTTTTGTTAGGAGGGATTGTGTTTTTTTTTTTTTTTTTTTTCTTATCTGCAGTTCTGCATTTTGTAGAACAGAAATAAAATTCTGCCAACCATGATAACTTATTAATGTTTGTTAAATACATTCAGATAGAGATCTTCAGAGGAAATACAGTATGTTATAATCAGGGGTTTATACTGCAAATTCAACATGTGCAATCTTTGTGTCTTTAAAAAATTGAATCCTTCCCTCTTGACGTAGACATCAGGGCGAGAAGAGAGAGTCTTAATCCAGATGACTCTATTGCACTTTTATCCCTTTAGCAAGGCCTTTAACCTTTTGTTGCTTCATGGCCCTGTTGTTTTGAAATGTTCTTTGTCTGCCTACAGAGAATCCCTCTGCTAAAGACACTTTTAAACGGAGACCCCGACAAGAGAAGGGGGATTCTGCTGCAATTCAGGAATGGAAATTGGATTTTTCCAGTTCAGATGCTATCAGTCACTGTGAATGTAGCAATTGGTAGCCTTCCCAAAGAAAGGTAAAGCAAAATTATATCCTAGTGTAAACCTTTTTATAGGATTGTAATATAGGTCAGTGTCCCGGGCCTGACCCTGACCCGTCTTCGCACAAACATCTATAGTCTCTGTCAGAGTATAGCTATTTATCAGGATTATCTATGAGCGTCTCGAAACATAAATAGGATAAAACAGCTGCAGTAATTAATATAAACATAAATGATAAAATGATAGTTTCCAAATGCATAAAACAGGAGTTTGAAATATATCTTCAGAATATACATAGTGCACAGTTCTGGCACAGACTATCTTCAAGTTGGCAGGAAGGTGCTGTCAGCCCTGTGATGTTCACGCTTAGCTTTTTTCTTGAAAAAAATCAGGTTTTGCTTGGTCATTTATGCAGTCTACTTTCTTTATTGGATGTCCATATGTCAATAAGGCAAGAGGCTTTCAGCCCCCCAGGTCTGCACTGCTGCTCGCTGGTGGTAGTGCTCTCAAAGAGATGGATGTTCCTATGCAACAGAGACAGCGTTAGATGATCTTGCATGCAGATTTCTTCCCTGCAGAAACTCAAAATTGTAGCAATAAGTGTCAGAACATAATTCAAAGCAGTTTCTCTAGTGACTTTCATATTAGGTAACTGTTGGAGAACAAATATGTGACAGGATTGTGGATTTGAAAGAAATATATTTTAAAACAGTCAATATTTTCCATTAACCACAAAAATATCTAGGTTATGTATTTACCTATACAAAGTTGACAAGCACAGTTTACTGTTTCTCAGAAAGCTGTATGTTAGTATGTTGGGGTTTGTTGTTTTTTTGTTTTTTTTTTTTTTTTTTTTTGTTTTGTTTTTTTTTGATGAGAGATGTTTTATTTCCCCCTTGGGTTTTGTTTTTGCTACTAAAATATTGACATTATCATGTAATGGTTTAGGAGGATGATTGACATACTCTAAAATGCAGTATAATAATTAAGAATAATTGAGAAAACGAGCTATGCCATGAGTGGCCCTTTGTTTCATTCAAAGGTAAAGAAGGATTGAGATAAAAGGTGGAATAATTTCAGGTTTGGAGTAGTACTGTGGGGAGAGAGGCAGTGGGAAGTTGGTTCTCTGACTGTATCTTCACATAAAGAAAGGCATTGGTTTTGTTCAACAGGGAAAAAAAAGGAAGGAAACTTGCAACAAAACCCAATTTTGAACAAGTTTTACTTATAGAACTTTAAAATGTGAGTTTTGGTGGGTTTAGTAGGGAAGAATTTATTTTTGCCTTTTTTTATATCTGAGTTTCTAAAGCTAGATATATCGACCTAATTTTGATTACAGAAATAACAAGGTAATTTTTCTGTGTGCAAATAAATGCATTTCCAATATATGCTAGCCAGCAGGAAGGAAGAACTGAACACTGGCTCTTAAAACCTATATCCTTTGTTTTGGAAACTGATGTTTCTGGGTTGCATCTTTTATTCCGCCACTATTCTCACTGTAGGATCCTTTTACATGCTTTTAGCAGAGAAGAAAAGAACGGATTTCAAAAGAGTAAATGTAAGATCCAATATCCTTGAGAACAGAGGAGTATTTTGAAGGGTGGTAATATACTTCTAGTTAACACAGCTCATCTCTAAGGAAACTGGTGTCAGGTATTTTCTTGAGCACAATTTATACATGGAATTAGACTTTACAAATGGAGGACTTCTGCATAAAATCAGGTGGTTCTGAGCACCTGCCCTTCTACCCAGCCTGGTGATGGTTGGTGCGTGGACAGAATCCGTCAGAGGGTGAGAATTCCTTTCAGAGGGAGCATGCACAGTAAAGGGGTGCCCCTGAGGATCAGAATTAATTTCGCTGCTACTATTTACACGCAGGAGGTTGCTGAAATGTCACTGCTGCATCTTTCAGATTCTCAGGAACTGCAGGTGCATACATTTCAGGCTCAAAAAGAATTTACCAGCATTTATAAGCTTGTGTCTAGAACTAGAATTTGCTAAATAATGCCAGTATCAAGCATATACCGTCTCAAGTCTGAGGAGGTTTTTGGAAAAGATAATCAGAGTGGAGTGAAACATTTCAGATGGTAAAGAATCCAGCATGTCCCAGGGTGGATCTTTTTAGCAGCTTTCTGCATGGAGTGAGTTTCTGTGTTAACTCATTTTCTTCTTCCATGCTCTGGAATGAGTTGCATGGGGTGAGCCTGCTTTTGTCCACAGTTGTGGTCTCAGCAGTTGCTGAGCCAAGATCATCAGGGCTGCAAGAAACCTTTATTTCTGTCAAGAATTTTCTGGAATTTAGCAACAAAAATGTGGCTTAGCAAGCATTTTTTGGTGTTTTTTGTTTTTGTTTGTTCTTTCTTTTCTTTTTTCCTCTCCATTTAAAATAAACGTAATATAAATGAGCAGCACTGTGAGCTCCCTGAGGGGACAATCATGTGAGTGTAAGTATTGCTATAGCCCCTATTTTTGCAACTGCCATCTTGGCTAGTGCATCCGTCACTCAGCTGGGAAATCCCAGCTATTGCATAAACCAAATAACCAAACTTTCCAGTGTGGGCTGTAATGGACTGAGATGCTAGATGAAATGGGCACAGAGGGAAGCTAAATGCAGATATCATCAGTAAATTGCATATTTTCCGTGGTCAAACAATCCCTAGCTCAGTGGAGCTTTTTCACCTCTAGAAATTATTGTGACATAAATCACTGAATCATGAATCACACAGTATTTCAGGAGAAAGCCTATGATACATGTCGTTCAGTGCATTAATTTCTTCAATGGAGTAAGCCCTTGCATTATGTCTAAACTGTTTTTCATATTTGTTCTTTTTGCTATGAGAAACCACCTTATCTTCCTTTCTCTTGTGCAAAGAAAAATATGGACTGTTTAGTTAAAAGATAAAGAAATGCTTTATTATTTTAGCAGATGCACTTTTGTGCTTTTTTTTTTTTTTTTTTGTGCCCAGTCTCCTTCTCAAGTAAAATGATGTGGTGCGAAATCAAACATCTGGAGTTTAGAAAGTCAGCTCTGGCATTGGAGGGCTGTACCCCACAGGTCTAGTAGGCCCTCCAAGTGCCTCCAGTGTGGAAAACCATTTTTATAGTGTAATAACTGGAGGCCATTTGATAATTTCATTTTGGAGTGAGGGATGTTGCTGGGATAACTCCGGGAAGTGTGTTGCACCATTTTTATCTGCCTGAATTTTAGTTTTATTGTTTGAGCCATTTCTGTAATGAGCATCTTGGTCTTTAAAAATGTTGCTTCTTTTAATAGCTGGGCCTGCTGCCTAAGCCTTCCTTTCTTCAATAAGAAATTTAATTAAAAAAAAAAAAAAAAAAAGGCTGTCTGGAGAACCTAAATACAAATGACCTATTTATTTTTTAGAATTTGACTTAGTATTTCAGACTGGGGTTTTTTGTGTTCAGTTTTGGTTTTAAACTAACATTTCTGTTAAAATGTTGCAGGACTGCATTAGGCAGATAGGTTGTTCCTGCTCACGGTCATTTAACTGTCTGTGTTCTTTTTCTCATTTGTCTGCTGCCTCTCAGACCCACCGTCCAACTCCACTCCATTGCAGTATTATTATTCTTGATTTGTTCTGCAGTGGTTCCTAGAGGCTTCAGCCAAGAATCTGCAACTGTGATACTATGTTCAGTGTCAACAAGTCTCGAGGTGATCTCTGTGTTACATGTTCACAGTCTAAAAAATCATAATGAAAATTATAAAAGACCATAGAAATAACTGTAGTGATTCAGCCCAAGGTCCATGTAGCCCAGCATTCTGGCTCCAGCTGTGGCCATAAATAAGATGCCTAGTAAAGGAAAGGAAAAGAGCAAGATATTTTATATTCCTCCACTTCTTTTCCCAGGTCTCCCAGCCACCAGCAATTCATTTTCAGCTCGAGGGATTTCCTTCACCCTCTTTTGCAATCCCCAATGGGTCTATCTTCCAAGTGCTTTTCCAGCCTCCCCTTGAAGCTCCTCAATAAGCTTCTTGCATCCACAGTGCTCTTCAGCAAGGAGATCTGCCACAGCGTGAGCGAACTACTGCCACTGTTGCATGGTTGTGAAGCAACCTCCCGTGAGCTTTCCTTGGTGTCCCCTAGTCCTTGTGTTGGCAGAGGCAGGGAGCAGCCAGTCCCCACCCGCCCTCAGGGCACGTTGGAGACCGATGTCCGAAACAGGCTGCAGCATCCCGCCCACTCTCTTGGACAGCAGCTGCTCCAGGCTTCCATCATCCTGGTTGTGTTTCTCTGAAGCTTTTCCAGTGGTTTTTTGTTTTTGTTGTTTTTTTTTTTTTTTTTTTTTTGCTTCTTTTTGGAACAGAAGGGTTTTTATCCCTGTTCTCTGTGTGTTCTTGTGGGGTTGTTTTTGCTCTTCGGTCAAATTAATTGTTACTTCAGACTTGGAAATATTTCATTTCTGGGAAAAGACTTCATTAAGTTGCTCCAGTTCATATGTTCCACTATAGGAAAATATTTGGTGTTCAGCAACTAACAATGTTCATTAACAACTATGTTTCTTTTTGGGTTTTGGTTGTTTTTTTTTTTTTTTTGTTTTTTTTTTTTTTTGTTTTGTTTTTTTTTTTTGTTCTTTTGTGTGTTTTTTTTTTTTGTTTGTTTGTTTTCAACTCATTTATCTTTATTCTCACACACTTCTGAAAGTGTTCAAAACTGAATGGGGAATAAATAGATTTAAGTGAAGAGTAGTGGAAATTATTCTGTTGTTTTTAAGGACTTTGGGTCCTCTTAACTCCTCCAATCAGTTATTTTCTAACTCCTACTGTGTGCTGGGGTAGATACCAGTGCAGAGCACTTGTTTGATTTTTGTGCCATGTTCGACTACATTAGTACTTTCAATGAGATCGGCCTTTGCCTTCTGTCTGTCTGCCCAGCTCATCCTCCAGTGAGTTGCAAAAGCAATACCCTACCTTTATTTTTTTCTTTTTCACATCATCTGTCTTTCTCCATTTGCTCAGACAAATAAGTGATAAAAGGGAATGATGATCTGTTTAACACCACAGGAAGAAAGATGCATTATGAGACAAGAGAGACCTCTTGTTTACAGCAAGTTATTTTTGGTAATTAGCCATTTGTAGAGGAAGATGAGCCTCCGCTCGTAAAGTCAGCATGCTATAATTTAGGGGACTCTGAATGGAAGTCTAACATTTGCCAGAATTGGAAATGTTAATTGTGTGCATTTAGAAATAAATAAATGGCTGTTTTTTCTTTACAGGAAGCAGACTGAACAAAGACCTGAGACATTATCTCAACCAGAGGTTTCAGAAGGGATCGCCAGATCACGACCTACAGCAGACTATTAGAGATAACCTTTATCGCCATGCTGTGCCTTGTAAGTAACAAAACATTGACCTGGTGAATTACATGTAACAGAATTTAGGGTTTTTTTTTTGAGGCAGTCTTCACATGGTGGTGTTCTCGGCTCCAGGGGAGCCTCATTTTTCACCTTGGGTGGACTTCTGTGTATGAGAGCAGATAGAGTTCAGGTAGGGTTGAAAAGGAAACTGGTTCATCCCCGAACTCTGCTTTTCTGATGACCTTTTTGGAACAGTTGATGCAAACCTGTGATGCTGATTTTGAAGAAAACCAACCAAACAAACAAACAAAAACCTAAAAAAGACATCCATGAAGTGAATACGTGCCTTAGAAATAGTCTTCATTAATTTCATTATGATGAAAATTCCTTTATTTGTTTGAAACTTATGAATAAAAAACCTGCTTTTATTTCTATTTTCTTAGCAGAACGTTGCCTGATGCTTATTTAACTTGTGAAATCAAACAGCATTTTATGGCTGGGTGCCATTGTAGCAGGCAACTGCCACTTTTGTAAGGTCATCCTAGATTCAAGTAGGAGATAATCAGCAAGAGTTAGTGAAGCTGAGAAACAAATGCTCTTTTTCACTCAAAAAACAACCAGGAGGGAAACTGAGCAGTTTGGAGAGTGGTAATCTTTAGAAGTTCAGAATCCTTATCCAAAACCAGACTGTCGTTGGCGTTTTGGGAAGATGTATAAAGAGTGGAGAATGATGCTATTTCATTGCATCTCTGTTTGGCATTCCCCAGCTGCCAGGAGAAGTTATTCTAAAGAAAAGGGTTTTGATGAGCTGTGGGGTAAAGGTATGCCTTTCAGATCAGGCTGGGATAAGAACCAATAAGTATCTTAGTTATAGCATACTGAGATAAGCAGCAAAATATTTTGAAGTTTTCTATCTCAACATGAATCAGAGGTTGTTTATCCTGGTAGATTTATATAAATGTTGAAAAATGATGTTGCCACTCAAAAATTGGTATTTGCCAACAAATATCACATAATGGTATGTAGAGTAATAGCCATTTTCAATCTAAATGTCATGTGCAAGAGAACTGTGTAGGACCACAGTTAAAATTGTGTAGTAGCACTGACAAATGTTGATTCTTCAAATGACAGATGCTGTATATCACTATTGAGTTTATTTTCATTTTATCAGTGGAAAGCATGGACCAAATTACATTTAAAGTGCTATGCATGGACATAAAGAATAATTATGGATTATTATTTTCTATTGAACACTTCCATTTTCCATTTTGTCAACGTGAAATATGATTAGTTTTCAATCGTCTAACTTGCCAGACTGCAGATTTTTAAAGCATACTGCAAAAAGTGCCTTCTAGGAGAGCATGTGCACTGTTAGGCTCAGGAGATGCAATGCTGTGATGCTAATGTCCTTCTGCTGATGTGTTATCCAGTTTCTAAAGCAGCAAATAAAGCAAATGAGTGTAAGTTCTGTGGAAGAATTTTGTGCGTTGCCAAGGCTACATTTTGAAATGCTTTCCATTGATTCTTTTCTCTGATTTATTGAACTTGATGGTGAGCTAAACTGCTTGGACTCGCTAAAGACTTTTTATTTAAAATTAAGAGCAGTGAAAGTGATTCCTGCCTTTTAGAAATAGCTGGGGGATATATGGGTTGTCGATGTATTAATAACAACATGAGTACTTGTATTCCATTTATGAAACAAATGGAAAACTGAGAAGTGGAGTTAGTTATTGTGTGTCTCCATACTTTGAGTTGCAAAGCGGGTAGCATTTCATTTTTTCTTCATGTACTGTGGGGATGGTATAAGCAGTAGCTTTTAAGTATGATGCTAATATCCGTATGCAAACTTGAATGAGACTGCTGCACACACGGTGGGTTGGGATGCTTTACAGGTCTGGAGATTAATCTAGCTGTACACTCATATTTTTATTCCTTGGTACACGTGACCAGTAAATCCAGAGCCCTGGACCAATCTCTAGTGCTAATGGATTATGGAGTCTTGTATTTTGAAATTGGAATTCCCTGCTGATTATGTGGCAAACACGAACAAGAACACAAGGTCACTTGGACATGCTTGGCCTGACAGCTGCTTTTTGTTGCACTAAAATAAGGGCTAAATTAAGTGATAATTAGTAAATGCAAAATGGAGAAAGGTGGTGTTAATATAATTTCTGGGGAAAAACTGGTTAAGAATCCCATGTGGTTTAGCTCAGATTAGTTTGGTATAGGTGGTGAGAAAACCCAGAGGGCTTCTGTTCCCCACACAACCACGTGCCTGTTGTGTGCTTGGTTGACTCAGGAACTGAGTGAAGACATGGCTTTAGCTTTTGTAGAAAATAGAGGTCAAGCAGAGGGGAGGAAAGATGTAGAAAGTTTGACTTGACCTTGTTATGTCATATGACAACGACACACTGCTTAAGCATCATTTAGATTTTTACTTCAGGAGAGTTGTTTAAGAGCTTGCTTTATTTTTTGGTGAACAATTGAGGGTAAGAGAGTGGGGTGATGTCAGCTCTCAGAGGGGGTATGAGCGTTGCCTAAATGCGTGACACAGGGATGGTTTTCTGAGAGACCAGATGACTTAATCCATAAACATGGGGGATTGTCACAAAGAAATAAGGCCTTGAAATGGACCCAAAAGTGAAGTATTACCAAAATAAGTAGCTGAGCCATATTGTTATTTTTTCAAGCTGAAGTCTTCCCCTGCTCCTCACTGCCCTCTGCCCCTCCAACCTGCTTACTCTGAATCTTCATACCCTCAGCTCCTTCCTCCCCATTGAGCTGATTTTATTTCTGTAAAGATCTATAGTAAACAACAGCTGTGACAAGCTTCCAGGTGGCCTCCCAAGTTTGGTTGCCATGCTGTTGTGAGTTCTCTGCTGTTACTATCACACCAAACTCACAAGTTTATTTACAGATCCAAAGCATTCTCCTCTGGAATTTACAGCTTCAGCAATCTAGGTCTGAGCCAGGGTAAGGAAGAGAGGCAGGACACCTTATTTATGTATTTGGGTGGTGCATAAGTGCTTATGAAGCCATGAATTTATAACGTGCAAATCTTTGAAAGTGTTAGTGTAGTTCAGCCACTGAACTAGCTTTTATTTCAGCTGAACCAACTGTGTGTTTTTTCCTTCACTTCCTTCTCGATGCTCTCATTTCAGTGTTAACTTCACATGCTGGGTCAGAGATCTTTTTTTAGAGTGTTTTTGTCTTCTGTGTAAGAAAAATCAGCACCTTAAGCAAAGTTTTTCTCCTTATGTGTTCAGATAAACAACTGTTCTCATTCCTAGCATGTAGGACCCACTGTTAAAACTAGAAAAAAACCTGTGAATACATCATCCAGATTAGCAAGACATTGGTCCAATCTCTCACTTTCCTCTTTGCTTTGTTTTATTTTGAAGCACCACATTTTTCCTGTTTCTGATGTGCCTAATGAAGATCACCAGAAATAATGCTCTATTTGTGGGCTAGTTAATGGCTCCATTGAGCTTGGAGTAGACTGTAAATTGGCAACAATTTCACGATTGGCCATGACTGTACCAGAAGTGCTTTGACTGATGCAGAGACTTTGCCCACAGCTTATTTCTAGTGTGGATTTCACTTATTCCAGCTCAATTTTGCCAGCCTAAACACTTAAGAGTGAAAGGGCAGGTTTACCAGCTGTGTGAGGCATCTTTCTGGGGCATCTTGTAGCATGTCTGAGTCCACCTGTGCTAACAGAAGTTGATGTGATTTTTATTACACCTGATTTGGGGGGAGGCTGATGTAGAGTGTGTTGGCATCCTGGCGTTAGGTTTCAGAGAGTGTTCCTAGGATCAGGACTCCTCCAAACAGGATTGGTGTATATGAAGATTTACTTAGCGGAAAATGTGATTAGTTGGAAGTACACGTAAGAATATATCCTGAAATAGGTGTTTCCAGATAGCCTTACCTTGGGATATCAGTGCAATAGTCTTAATTGAGAAAGATATGCAGTAGCAATTTACTTTAATGTTATAGTGCAGCAGCATGTCTAAACCACTGTTCACGGAAGGCTGAACAGACAGGATTATCTTCCTTATTTTGAAATGATGGTAGATGGCATCTGTTTGAAATAAACAAGCAGTACTGGCCATTTGTCCTAGTTGCTTGTTCTCAACAACCTGACAGCAGTTTTCTTTTCAAAGTGTATCAAGAAGAATCAGAGAGTTTATATTATTTCCATAAAAGCTTATCTCAGCAAGGTCTTTTTTTCCTTTGAGCACATTTACTTGATTCTCCACTTGTTTCAGTCTTGTGTGACGTGCAGAGGTAGCTATGGTGAGTGTGGCATCTGTACCTTCCCTTGCCAAAACAGTATACCTGGTGCAGGCATGACTGAAAGAACAGAACAACGGTCCCCTCCCAATTCTTGTATATTCTGCATTTATTTTATTTCAGTACTGTGCAATTCATTTCTTTGCCAGGCTGTAGTCTTCAGAAGCAAAAGTCTGGAAAGTGCAAGGTCTTTTTGATGGTAGATGAAACAGGTACAATGTAATGGCTAGCCTAGAGTTAAGTCTTAGATGTCAGCCTAGACACTGTGTGGCAATATTTTTTTTTTTTCCCCTTCTTCCCAGAATTGGCTTTTAAAACCCCAGGAGGTCATCATTCAACAGTTGATTCACTTTCCCAAAACAAGTACATGCCCTGAGATTAATTGGCTGGAGATTTTAGCGTTAGAGATTTACCACTTTCATTTCTGCTGTCTGGTCTCTCACCTTCCCAGAGTTTGATCTGTTCCTCTGTCTTCAATTACAGAACAGTAGCTCCAACTGTTGTGGTTAGTCTTATAGGGGAGTGTGGAGCAAAATAGAAAAAAATGGATAAAAATCAATAGTGTAAGTGCTGAGTGATCTGTAAGGAGGCTTAGAAAAAGGCAGCGATACCCAGGCACCAGGCTGGCTTGAGCTCTCTCAAATTTCAGTGGGAAATGTGAGAATAATTTTCTTTATTCCAAGCGATCAGCTAGTGCAAAAGTCTCCTTTCTGAGGAAAACCAATCATATTGAACAAGGAAACTTCACAGTATTTATAGGACAAACTTTAGTAAGTGGATGTAGAAGAGTACGTTGAACCTTATTATCTGGATTAAATGTTTTCATGGATAATTGAACTACCAAAGGGTGGTTTAGTTGCTTTAAGCGTTGGATAAACTGCTATGTGTGTAACCACCATCATCTGCAGCTGATGGAGGACTAGACAGACTAAATGGGCTGGGGTGTGATGAAACTGCTGTCAAATATGCAACTTAGGTGATTTCCCAAGATAGCTTTCAAAGTCCTGTAGCTCTGAGTTCCCCATAAGTATTCCTGCACTTCAAAATGAATTGATAGAAGGGATATGCATACCAGTTTAGAAGGTTCTGCTCTTTAAAATATTGAGTATAATAGTGTGTCAGTATACTATGAATAATTGTTACGGTGAAGCAGAAAGACCTTTACGTTACAAATGCATGTGTTTTTACATGTGGGGATATTTGACTCACAATTTTGAAGTTATTTTTAGCTACTAATTTTTATTAAGGATAAACAGAATCACTGACAGTGCACATTATTTTTCTTCACAGGCAATAAATCATCACTTTAGGTACACAAATGTTCTTTGAATTCTCAAAAGCTTTCCAGACCTGCAGCCGTATTTATTATCCTAGTGCCTTTTGTTGCAGTTCCCTTCCTAGAAGTGTAATTCTGCTTTTGTAATGAGAAGTTGCAGTGTCCATGAAATATTAATTTGAAGGCCCACACTGATAAGGTGAAGAAGAGCAGACTGATCTTTTTCCTAACACACAAAAAATAATTAGTTGTTTTACAAGATTTATGTTATGAAAAAGTTTCAAATATTTTTCAAATAGTTTCCTTATCGCTAGGGTGCAACACACAGGTATGAGCAGTATGTAAAACTAATTTCTCTCAAGAGTATTTGCTTGTGAGTTAATCTAACTCTGTAGAATATGAAGGATGTTTTCCATGACAGCTAATGTACGCACACTTACTTTTTCCTATATTTTCAATAGGGACTATATTCTGAGTACAACTAGTGGGTTTAGAAAATCCTTGTATCTGTGTTCCAGGGAGCGCAGAATTGCAGCAGAGTCCCCTGCAGTTTTCAGGCATATCATTATTTCACATATTAGTGAACCAGATGTCTTCACTTTTCAGAGAGAAGAATGCCCTGTTTTGAGCAACAGGGCCAGTATTTCTGTAGTTTTAGTTCCTTTCTGTACACAGTAATTTCTGTTTAATCTGGGAGACTTCAGACCTTTTTTTCCATCTGGTCTGTCCTTTCAGATCAATAATGCATTTTGTGCCAGTGGAACTATTGGTTTGGGGGTTTTTTTGCCTTTTTTTTTTTTTTTTTTTTTTTTTTTTACATTTGGAAATAAAAGCACTTATGATAGCAAATATTGCTCCATCTGCTTACCCATTTGTGAGGAATAGCTTTTTTTGTATTTCACTGTTGAAATTGCATGAGGCACCAGAGAACAGTACAGAGCAGAAGAGCTCAGCCTTATAACTCTCCCATGCTACTTGCCAAAGGAGATTTGGGTAACAAGTGTGGGAAGAGATTATGCATCTAGTTTTCTTTGTTTTCTTTGTTAGCCCTCAGTGTACTTAATTTTGTGATTTTTCATTGCAGTTCCTTTGTAGTATGGCAGAGCATCTGCGAGTGCATATTTAGATAGTGCAAATGATGCCTGTACGTATGTTTTAAAACAACATAAAGGTTTCTAATGTGGTGTGTCTCTGGGAAAGCAAGGAGTACCTCTGAGCTGAGAGCAGGTACTGCTGTTTGGCAGTTGAAGGGGTAGAGATTAATTACTCCACATGATTTGTTTCAAAACTGGCTCTGTCCTGCCGTGTTTTTTCATATGATGTCCCAGGGTCCTGATTAGATCCTTTGTGATGGCTGCAGTGTCCCAGCTTTTGATTTCATTGAGGCAGTTTCATTGCTTTTCAAATACCACCATGTATCTGTTCAAATTCTAGTGTATTGATTATGCTACGAGCCAAGAGAATGAGTGTTACAGGCAAAAGGAACAGTTTAAAATGAGGAAAAATTAAATGTGTAGCTGTTCTTTACTTTGCTCTTCCACTCACATTTACGTTTGGGATTCACATTTGGTACTTGATTATGAGCTCCTAGAAAGTACCCATCACTCTGTATAGGTAAGTTTTTGCTTGGATCTGTTGATTTTCATGGTGGTTTCACAATTACAAAAGTCCTCTGCTTCTTTCATCAAGGATGTCAGTACTTAAAAAGGACACTTGAAAATCCTATTTATATGATGTTATTCTGATCCAGTGCAGTACCTGCAGTGTAGTGTGGGCAGAAACAGTGGCATTGCAGAGGAAGAAATGCCAGTGTGATTCCCAGTCACATATATTGCTACTGTGGCGGTCTCTGAGCCCAGGAGGGCAATGGCAGATGTAAGCTCCTCACGGTTTGATGGGGATGCAGACTTCCTACGTTTCGTCTTTAAACAATTATCCTTTTTTTTTTTTTAACATTACCATGCTTCTTCACATAAAGTGTGCTGTGTTTGTCCTCTAAATCCTTTCTCTCTTTATTTCAGCAGAGAGGAGATTAGCCGTGTAATCATTTATAAAGCTGTTTAGATTCTCCTAGCTGGTTTTCTCTGGGGAGAGTCGTACCCAGTAACTTTACTAGGAATAACTCTGTAAATTAATCTTCATTGATTTCCTTCCCTCCACCCCTGGTGAATAAGAAAGTAGAAAAAATAGAACAAATATTTCTAGTTCTGCCCCTATTGAAGGAGAAATAAATCTTTCCTATTAGTCATAACAGTCTGGATGTATCCTTTTTTTATAATGTCCTCTTGAATAATTAGAGCTTTGACTTATGAAGTTAAGATTCCTGGCTCATTGCCAGAACAGATTTGTTTAAGGGGGACACTAGTTCCCTGAATTCCTTTTAAAGGGCTTTATAATGTCCCAGGCTGCTCTTAATTACTGATTTAAGAGGGAATACATCTGTTTCACTGAGGATTGTGAAAATTATTATTTAAATGGAAATGTTTAATAAATGGCTCTTTGAAAGGCTAATGTATCTTCAAAATGAGACATATCACAGAGTAATCAGGTGGGTAGTGACCTAGCAGTTCTACTTGCAGGGTCTTTTGGAGTTGAAGATGAAGAAAAAGATCAAAGACCCTTGGAAGCAGGGTCTGCCATTGAATTATATTTCATACGTCATTATTTGTTCACTACCTGCACTTTTTCTTTAAACTTCAGGTTTAACACTTCAGTTATTGGGGGGAAAAAATAGTAAACAAATTTTGATTGTTGTAAAAGGAGGTTTGTAGGAAACAGCAGTATCTCTTATTAGATAAATTTATGATACTTCATTTTTATCTTAGACCATCATAGCAACTCAGATATTGCCACTACAGCACGGATTTTACTACCAAATTTAAGACTACTTCATGGGAGATTGTCATATGTGAAAAATGTGCAGGTAATCTCTGATGTATTAGGGTTTTGAACTGGCAAACCTCAGAAATGAGGGGCTGGGGCAGGTGATAGGGGAAGGAGGAACTCCAAATTAAGAAGCTGCTGCTTTTAGTAAATTCTTCCTTGAATACATGAGAAGATGGATATTTATAAACTCGGCATTACCATCTCTTACGGTTTATAGGTCTTGATTTAGTAATCAAACCTTGAAGCTGGGTATTTTGACTCTCTTCCTTTACCTGTTAGTTTCTGAGCCCTTAATGCCATCCTTGTGTTTTTCTAGGGTGTGGGTTTTTTGCTGTTTGTTTTGTTCAGAGGAGGCTAATACATGAAGAGCTGAAAATGTATTTGAATAGTGAGGTTATTTTCAGCTCTCCTAAATCCAGGTATGTAAGGTTTTGAGAAAAGGAGCAAGTGTTGCAAAACGTGCAATAATGTTGAGGAACACCCGGCGGGACACTAAATGGCAGTGCAGAAGTTGGAAGGCTGGGCTCAATGGGGGGGAAAGCTGGACCCAGTTCTTTCAGGAATGTAAACATCTCATAGTGTTCATAAATATCTTTCCCATTTTGCATTCACATAATTTTAAATACTTTGCCATCTCACTTAGCCTTCTGCAATGCTTCGCAAAATGCCCAGTGTTTTCTAGAAGGGAACAGCTGATGAGATGCGATAGTGCTGCTCCGGTGTAACTAACCACACTGGAGAATCACATTGACAGACATTCTGTAAATTGCCCACATTACAGAACATTGATGATACCATTAAAATGGTAAATTTAATATTATAGTACTATTAGATTTCTCCCTCATTAACTCTGATCTGATAAACAACCTCTGGCATATTTTGAAGGTAATAGTCACCTTACAATCACTACTGCTCCTCTTTATTTGGCATTTGAAGCTCCTATAGATTTATAGTTCTTCTGTCACCTAATCTGTACTTACTCCTTTATTTTTTCTTTCAACTTGTTCTTACAAGCACATCATTTCCTAGAGGGCCCTGGGCAAGCAATTAACACTTCACAGCAAGAATAAAGTCATCCTAAATTCCATTCCTGTGATTGAGGACAAAATCGGTTTTGGAAAATAAAATGAACCCAATGTTCAGGCAAGCACAGTGCAGACCCCTGGAGGTGTTTTAGAACTGGGCACTTTGTAAGGGTTGGTACAGGGAAGTTCTGGTAGCAGTGGTTGCTTTCTGTGCTTTTGCAAACTGGTATCAGAGCAGTCTCTGCAAAGTCTTGCTGGAGATGTAGGTGGTGAAGAGGGGACCAAGCAGGTGCTGGGGAAGGGGCTGTGATGGGTGCTGGACCCAGCCCTGCTGCTGTGCACCTGGGAAAATTGAAGAAATGTTTTTTCATCTCTGTCTGTCCAGCAGAGACAACTTCAATTCCCAAACGTTAATCTTCAAGCAGCAAAACCATGAGACGCAGCTTAACAGAGTAACCTTAGCTCCTCTCAACTGGCAGGGAGGCTTCCGTGGAGGTATCACTTGCCTCCTTGTTTTCCTAAGTGAGTCATGGTTTAATTAGAGCGCTGTCTCGAGGAGGAGGTGGTTGTTATACATCACCTATCACAATGTAAAAGTGGAAAGCGGTGCTGAAATGCTGACCCTTAATCTGAAGTGCACCATCTGTGTTTTATTTCCACATCTTGCTGAGTTTACAGTTATTTGAATTCACAGTTTGTTCCCCATTTGCTGTTCCCACATGGTAAGTGAATTGGATCCAAAATGTACTGATGAAAGATTGAGAAGTCTGTTGGAGAAGTTTGTTCCTACCTACAAGAGTGCTCTATCTCACACTTCTTCCACCCTGTGAGTTAAATCCCAGCTGTAAAATCTTGTCTCAAGATGGTATTCTTTCGTGGTGGGAAGTTGGGGTTACTGTAAGGACAAAGACTCCTTTCCCCATGCTGAAGTGATTTATGGTTTGCCTTTGACTTTCTGCTCAAGAAAAGGTAGAGAGTTCTTTCACATCTGACAAATTATTTACTTTACTGTTCCTGTAAATTTGTGTGGATGCTTATCTGGTGGTGCTTGGCATTGCAGCAACACTCTTATTTAGTATTTTTTCTTTGTTAGTATGAGGCAAAGCGTTTGATGCTAAAATAAGACTGGATATAGTATAATGTAATGAAGGGAGCTGTGATTATGATTGTAACAGTTTTCATGGTGCAACTTTGAATTACTGTGATTTTAGAATGGGCAAACAGCTCAAAACCAGGTTGATTTTAATTTATTCTTCTTTGTTTCTATTTTTTTTTCTACTGACACCAACCATTTTCCTAAGACATAACTAACTGTAAAAAAGATACAAAATTTAAACATGTCATATTTCAAAAGCAAGCCATCAAAATGCCGAAGGCTGTATAAACTTAAATACCTTCTTTGGCTTTTGCTGTAGACCACACAAGCTCTGAGAAATTGATTACTCTGGTGCTCGAAGGGACTTTCATGATACAGAAACAGAGGTTTGCATTGAATTTCTGTCTTTGTGTGTGGGACTTTTTTTTTTTTTTTTTTTGGAAAGAGAAAAAGCCTTTAAACCCCAGATTAAAAATAAGTCATTTCATTGTTTCCTTTTTCCCCCCTTCTAAATCTTATGAAGGAGTTTTCATATGTGATTGGGGATCTGCATCTCTGAATAAATGTAAAGCAAAATTCTCCATTTCTTTTTTTAATAAAGAGGCTTTTTTCTGGAATGTCCCATTTAGGTGCTGCCTCAGTGAAGTATCATCTGGTGAGACAGTTTCATGTGGCTTGCGTAGTTTTTTTATTTTGTGGACATGAAGGGGGGGGGGGGGGGGGGGGGAGGAAGGAATTAAGAGTTATTTATTTTTTGTACTGCAGTCTTCAAATTTACTGTAGCCAGTGTTCTAAACCCATCATCAACAAAGGCTTTGGACTTCCCGTGGGGACTGTGAGCTGGCCAGATACACACACAAAAACCAGCCTAAGACTCAGTGAGGCTGTTGCTGAAAGATCAGGAAGGTGAATCTCGAGCAAAGAATTTTTATCTCTTCTTTTTAAACAAGAGACATATAATGGGCCATCACCTTGGTCGAGATGGTGTTTTCATTAAAATGTTTGTCTGGTAAAACTAAGACAGCTTTGTATGTTTATAATCAGGCCATTCTCCTGTTCATGTGTGGCCATTTCTCTTACAAAGGTAATACAAGGCTTGCTGTCTCTCAGTGGCATTTTGCCCCTACGCAGTTCAAACATTTTTGGGGATCGGATGCTTCATCAAGAGCAGCCGCTGTATTTGTGCTGTTAGGTCTGGTAGCGGAATAGAGGTGATGTTTTTTCCTGACGTTGCCTGGCCCTCACCCACACGTGCTGTCAACTTGCGAGCTGTCGCCTGTACCCACCCCCTGTACCGAGCTCCTTTGCAAGCTGCGGCTGTTAGCTGCTGTGGTTCAAACCGTCTGCTTGGTAGAGCAGCGGCGGCGGGTGCTGACCCGCCGAGCCCCAGCCGTGGTCCATGGGAGCAGGGGTGCCCACCCCACCAGCACCTCCCACGCGGACCTCGGGGTCTGCACGTCCCTGCCTGCCTCGGTGGAGCCGTGTGAGCCCCGGCGAAGCAGCTGTTGAGCTGCGGGGGAGCAGGTTTCCTTGCGAGGCTGGAGCCCCCTGGGATTTCAGTACTGCATCTAAGCAATCCTGTCCTGTGAGATATGTGGAAAGCATCCAAGACGGACACCTGCTGGCTCTGAAGCAGTCAAGTGCTTCTTCCAAAATATCTCTGGCCCCTGTTCTTGATGTTTACTTTTAAAAAGATACAGGCACGTGTTGGCTGTAAAAGAAAGGGAAGGGGGGGGGCGTGGAAATCATTGCTACTGTCACTGAAATTCCCTGCAGATTTAAAGGGAAGATGAAAGTTGGTACTTTAAGAAGAACTCTAAGCCCTTGGGACAAGCATAGCAGAAACAGAAAGATGCTCTGTATTCTGTCTGATTGCTTGCAAAAATGAGTGCTGTATCTCCTACAGAGGGAGAGACACAGCTAGAAATACATATTCACATAGTTCCCCCATTCTAGTGCCTTGCAAAGTAGGACAATACCATTTTTGCACTTCCCTGGGCATATTCTCAAACAGCAGCTCAGTGAAGGTGATGGAGAAATAAAAAGGGCGAGGGAGAAAGAAGAGGGGGGGGCGGGAAATCTGCCTCATGGTTTTTCAGATCTCCAGCGTACACAGGTGCTTTTTAATCCCTCTGGCCTACATATTCCACAGCCCCTAGGAATAGAGGAGTCGTGATGTAATGCTCTTTTCCTCACACTCCCAGCTTAAATACAGATGGAAATTGTTGTCATGTGTTAGAAATGTCACCAATAATATAAAAGGCAGGCTTCTGCATTCTCCCTTTTGCACTGTCAGCTGCTGCTGCCAGCTTATTCTTCCCTCTCAAACCTATTGTCATGTGGCAGAAACCCTGATGTAAGTAAGCCCTGTCCTCCCCCTGCTTATGATCCCTGCATTTTTTATTCCCCTCTGCTGCAGTGCTGAGGATCATTACATACCACGACTTAAAGACAAGACCTCACAAAGGAAGGATTAATCTTGTATTTGTGCTTGAATTTCGAAGGACTCAGGCAAGTGAGAATGTTCCGTTGTATTCTCTCTTTTGTGTTTGTGTTTTTTTGTTGTTTTTTTTTTTGTTTTGTTTTGTTTTGTTTTTTTCCCTAGATCCTAACGTAGGAAATGAAAAGCAGCAAATGTGATAAGCCAGGTCTGTGTTTACTGAGAGAACCCAGGGGTTCCTCAGCTGCAGGTTGTGTGTGTAAGGAGAGAGCGGGTTATAACGGGAGGCAGGGGAGGCTGTGGGCTTGGGAAGGGAGCTGCGGAGTGGAGCTGTACAGCCTTAGCCCAGCCTGGGAGGACAGATGGCTAGTGCTGCGTTTTAATTCATCAAGCAGGCTTTACGTGAGGCCCGTTGGCGAGCGGGTGCGCTGCAAAAAGCAGGGTCAATGGGCACGAATAGGCTGAGATCAGGACCAGATGCCTGCCGAACAATGGGGCTTTTGAAAGAAATGCGGGAGGAAGCGTGGCGCTCGCTTTGTACTGCCTCCGCATTGCAGGTTGGAATGGGGCAGCTCCGATTTAATGAAGTGCATTCCTAAACGTGGTCGTCAGCCCGGGCTGGGAGACAAGGGGACATGTCAGAAAGGGGCTTGTGGGGCTGGCGTGGGGGGGAGCGATCCACTGATGGATCGCCCCGAACAATGCAGTCTTAGTGTTGGATGGGAAAAACCATCAATACATCCCTGTGCATATTAATGCGATACAGCAGGTGTTGCTAAATGTCTGTCCCCACATTGTTCTCCCGCGGGAGCCGAGGAGGGGGCAGGAAGGAGACCTCACGAGGGATGCACTCATCGGGGGTAGAAATGTAGCTGCTCCCCAGACAGCCCTGCGTGCCGAAAGTAAAGCAGGAGGCGAGAATCGGTGTGCCTTTCTGCTCCTGGGGTTGCAGCGTGGGGCAAGGTGCTGGCTGCTGTGAGCTGAGCTGGGCAGCCGTCCCCTGTGCTGGCTCTGGCAAGCAAGGAGGGGGGGACAGGCTCAGAGAGGTTGGTCACATCTTAAAGGCATAGCAGGGCCAGGAGGGTCCTTTTTTCTGCAAAACATCCCCTAAACTTAGCAGGTGTGAGGGTTGGGAAGTGAATCTCCTGAGAGCAGGCTGGGTCACTGAGGTGTGGTCACTGGTCCTGAGGGCAGAGGGCAAGGAGGGAAGAGGCAGAGATGGTGTCTTCGTTGAAATTCAGCAGTGAGAGAGTTAAAAAGGGCATAATTTTTTTTTTTCACCTTCTCCAGAAATATATCAATTGTGAATGAGTTGCAGAAGCTGTGTGTGAATTGCAATAAACAAGGTGTACAGAATGTATAAACCAAACAAAATATCTATTTCTGCATTTGCATATATCCTGCTGCACTGGCTGGATATACCCTCCTAAACATAGTTTTCAACGTAACAGAAGTAACATCCCTAAATACTTACAGCGATGTTAGCCAGTGTAATTCTTGAAGGCTTGGGGGGAAGTATACATAGTCTGTCATTATTATGTGTATTTTTTAATAAAAAGACACCCATTTAATTGCTGCCATTGTGTTGTCTGCTCCCCCTGTGATTTGTGACATGCTATACTGTATTTGTCAGCAGAATGAAAGGGGTCTTTGTTCCTTATTCGTATTATGGCACGCTGCATCTCACTGGTGAAAATGGAATATTTGCCTTTAGAGCTAACTTAGCTGGTGATCTGTACCCGCTGTTACGCTAGGAAGGGTTTCTGTTTTTCCTCTGGAGTTTCAGAGGAATTTTCAGGCAGGGCTTCTATTATTTTGTTTATTTTTACACGTCAGTGTGTTAATAGTGATGAAGAGTGATCATCTTCATTCGCCCACAGGACAGGTAAAACATGGCCAGTGGCTGCAGCAGCTTCTCATATTGCAGCTGCTCTTCCCTGTATCCCTTGCCTGTGGGTGAATGGCCAAGTCGACCATGAACTAGGATTTAGTCCTTGTGAACCTTTGATCGTTTACTGCTGTGTAAACTGCCAACAAGAGTTTAGAGAAAAGAACAAACCAAGAGTCTGTAGTATGGACAAGCTTGTGTGCCTGTTCAAAGGTTGGCCGAGACCACAGATTTGTTATAAGGGCAGTTACTGAATGGACAGCTATGAGAGTGACTGTGTGGGGATGCCAGTAGCACTTGTAGAAGGGTTTTCCAGCCACCCGTGCCAGGTGTGTGTTGGATTAGGTTACAGTATCGTCTAACATACACAGCGTTATCAGTTGCTATCTATTTACTGTCCTCTTCGTGCTCTAGCTACTTGGTATCAGTCTCTGTGCATGTGAATGGGAATGGTTTGCAGGTGTAGTGGCTGGAACTAGTAGCCAAAAAGGATCCAAATTTAAGGCAGTGCTGCCCAGACGATTAATAAAACTGCTTCTAACACACTTACATTGCATGAATGTATGAAGTTTGTCTTTAAATTGAACTACCAGGTTCAGCAGCTTGAGCTTTATGTTGTTAATTATATTTTCTACTCTGCCGTGCACAAGGAAAAAATGGGCAGAATGTGAATGGCTTTTCTATTAGAGGGTTTGGCTGGGTAAAGGGCCAGATTGTGAACCTGTTGCTTGTTGATGTGTGGCAGCTCCTGCAACGTGGGAAATTACATTGAGGAGTAACGCTGCTCTGGAGAGAGCAAGGATTTGCTCAGTTTTGCAGAAGAGCAGGGAGAGTTTTCTCCCTTGCCAGCTTGTTTCCACTCATGATTGCCTACTGCTAGCTCCTGTCAGATGGAAGCAATGATGGATCCATGTAGATCCAAGAATGATGCTTCACTTCCTTCTGGGAAACTGCTACAGAGCTGGCAAGAAAGAGCACTGGCAGCTGCTCCAGGAGCACTTCAGCTCCTTGCTGTTGAAGTGTTGCAGAGCCACTTTTTGCCATAACAACAATAAACCTTTTCCAGTTGAATTTATTTCTTTTTTATACATTCTTCTAATGCAGGTAATCCAACCTGCAATTTGAAGCTTAGAGTATCCCTTTTGTCATTATTGACAACCACTAGCACAAGTAAGGCTGTCATAGAAGTCAAAGTGTTGCAGAAAGAAAAAAGCAACAATGAAAGCCATTAATTCAGCAGCAGAAGCTGATTAAATGGTGCTGGGTTCTTGACTCTGCATTTGACAGTAATAATACTTTCCCCGTGTTTCAGTCATTTAAAAGTTCATATGTTGCAGGTAAGGCTCTTGCCTGCACTTTGAAGCTTGTGTGTAGATGCCTTTCTGACAGCCTTCCACTTCTTCCACAGTACTGAGTCTTTAAATAGTTACGCCAGAAATGCTTCTGAAATTAATGCACATTAAGTCATTTTGGTCAAGAGATACTGGGTGCTGTGGTATTCAATAAAGCTTTTTCAAAATGTGGTGCTGTTTTCAGTCAAATTCTTCTAAATCCTGTCCTGAAATCCTCTGAATATTTTGCTCTTGAATATTCTGGTAAGCATGACTGGTTCACTGTGTTAATCCTATATGGTCTTTCTGTCTGCAGCTAATCCTGAGCTGCTGTTGCTGTTCTGCATACATGAGTAAGATTCTTCTCCCCCCTCCCCTTGACGATATCCAGTAGAATTCCATCTGACTATTAGAAGATAACAGACGAAATGTTCTACTCTTCCTTTTTCTCCTCCTTAAGTATGAAAGTTGAGTTTCTTCTACCTGAAAAGCAAAACCCACGGAAGGAGGAAAAATATCCTTGATGTGTTGTGCTTTATCTGAAGGCATGCCATGGCTCTGACTCTGTGCAGGATGTCTTCAGGAATCTCAGGTGTAGACAAATCTGTACGAAAAAGCATGTTTAAAGCAAGCTTCTGAATTCTCATAGATCTGACAGAATTTCTATCACAACTTCTTATTAATTAGAGATGAAGCTGATAGTGATGGCTATACGTAATATTGTTCCACTAAAATAGTTACTGGATTTTCCTAGTTTTTCCATGCAAAGTGAAATGCAGGGAGGAATAGTGACTTTTTTTTTTTTGTTTTGTTTTAATTTTTATTATTTTTTAAAGCTAGACCTACCTGGGGGAGATGTGCTTTGGCAAAATCTATCCCTTTCTGGTAGAAAAAACCTTTTCCTTTGGGACAGTTAGTATCACCTCAGAATTACTACTTGACCATGTTTCAGATTTAGTAGAAAAGCTTTTGTAAGGAAGAGAGATATGAGGAAGAGCTTAATCTTGGGTTGATATATTCCCCCCCTCCGTTTTCACCCATGGGACAGACATCTTATCTTCATATAGTAAGATTAGCACACTTGCATAAAATATGTTAATATGCTCTATATTGACATGGTTGCATGGAATGTATATATTTGACATGTGTGTGTAATATAAATGCTCACACTAGCATTTAACTGCTAACAACAAAATATCATGAAGTAGAGAGTCCACGGTAACTTAAGTAAAACTTTTTTGTAAAAATTGCGTAATATTTAGTTGGTGTAAAATGTCATGATCAACCATATCTTTCCATGGAAGAGATTGACTTTTTTTTTTTTTAATTTTAAATATGCTTTCAAAGGATTAATTAAAAAAATGAAACCCAAGAATAAAAATTATTGACCCAGAAGTTTGAGTCCAGTGAGGCAAAATTCCCAACAAAATAATGTGAAGTCAGCCCTAAGTGAGTTATGCCTGAGTGTCTTGGTTATATATTTTTCTGAAAATTTTCAGTTTTGAAATAGGGAAGAAACTGCTAGATGAGTAACGTAGTCCTGCCAGCAATTGTAAGATGACTGTGGATGTTATTGTATTGAAAAGTAGCTTTTTGCTTTCCCTACACAAACAGAGGTAGTGTCCCACCTGGAGTCAGCAGTGTTACTGCCCTCTTCATTTAACTCAGGAAACTTGATCCATTGTAGATTGGAAATTTTAACTTGTGGGTTTTGGTGTTTTGTTTTTGTTTATTGTATTGCTTTTTTTTTTTTTTTTTTTTTTTGTCTTTAGGGTACAACACTGCCTTTCAATGCATTGGAAGATGAGGGTCAGGCACACTGAAAAATAAAAGCTCTAAAAGAGTGCTGTTACTAAATCATATGTTGGAAGCAAGGTAAAATTGCTCCTCTCTTTTCCTGTGTTTGCACCCTCGCTGGGTACAGGTTTCACCAGAAGCCTTTGGTAGGTTTACTGCTAGCACTGAGAACACTCTGGTGTTGATTTTTTACATTAATTTAAATGAATGGGGGAGCTGGCTGAATAATAGTCATGTAGAAGGTGCTATTGGAAATGCACGCTTTGTCAGCACTGCAGAGGTGATTAATAGTGTGTCATTTCTTTGATGGTGCGCTAACAATTCCGCACCAGAATGTGAGCCCTTGATAAAGGTGGGGAAGTGGCTGGGGGAAAAAAAAAAGTCTCCTCTTCCTCTCTTACATGGACCACAAAAAGAACCAGAGGCTTGAGACATCCCCTGAGGTTTGGGCTGAGGAACCCCAAGTCCTTTTCTTTAGCAGAGGCTGAGGATGGGCTGTAGCAGTGCAAGATATAGCAAGCAGTGCTACAGCAATGGCTGGTTAAAGGTGTGTTTTGAATGTAATTTAGTTGACAAGTGCTAGTGCCCTGGTGTTGACAAGGCAATATTTTAACATGTGATAATCTGTCATCCTAAACTCATAAGGGAAATCAAGGGTTTACCACATTCAGATGCATGAGCTAAAACTGTCATTTGCCTTTTCGACACAAAGACCTTTTTTTTTTTTTTTTTTTTTTTTTTTTCTGGTAAAGATGAAGTCAACTCATTTTGAGTCCTAATCAGGAAGCGATTCAGAATCTGTACTCATTAAATCCTTCCCTTCACTCCTGGGACTGCCAGTGAGGATGTCGCACATTACCTGCTGATGAGATGATGTTTTTGTGAAGGAGATGAATGTCCCAGAAAGTATTCTCACAGTGCCAAACCACTGGGAAACAGGAAAGGGTCTAGAAAGCCACTCTGTTAAGCAGCTGCTTACCCATTAGAGAGAACTCATCTTTAGTTGTATGCGATTTGGGGGACGTGAATGTTGAACACTGCTGTTCTCATTATTTGAAGTTTCAGATCTTCTTTGGGTTATTAGGGTACAGCACAGAGCATTTAATTCCCCTTATCAGCTCCTTTAGTCATCGTTTGACTGGATGGATCCGTTTCATTTTTTTCCATTTTTCTCTTCCTCATATTTCATGTATTCTATTGTTTTATTAGTTCAGTGGCCTTTTCGGGTCATTGCGGTCTAAGTATTCTGACTTTTATAAGGGTCTTGGTGACTAAATATTAGTGACCTCTATTCATCTTCCTTGTGTTTCTCCAAGACAATGCAGTCTGATTTTGATCTGCATTGTGCTACAGTATCAGCGAGTTCATCGTAAGGTGAATCAAAACCCATTTCTTCTCCACAGATGAAGGTGTCCATTCAGTACATCTCATTGCTGAGTTTCTGCTTCAGCATTTGGGGTAAATAGGATCCCTGCAAAAAGGAGGAGGAGAAACCAGCCTGTGGAGCTTCACTAGCCTAACTAAAATAATGTACCGTGACACAATTAAAAGTATATTGTTGGATTCAGGAGAGTCCTAGGAAAGACTAACAAGCTAAGCATGATTCTCTTGAATGTCTAAATTACATGAGAGGAAATGGAAGAGGTAGCATTAACTTCATTAGGGAGCTTGTTATACCAACAGAAGTCTTTGGAAAATTCAACCTTGTTTTGGTAGGCTTATATTTTGAGGCATTCCTTCTTGACTACCATCTATGAAGCATTTTCTTAGCTTGAACTAGCTCTTGGTCAGAGCTAAATAGACATGGGTCTGAGGAAAATTTGGGGTTCCAAGGTTAGGAAATATCAGAATTGAGGCTGCCATAATTTGACCATTTCACGCATTATATTCTGTCATTATCTGGGCAAGCATTGTCAAGCATAAGACTTTTCCTCTTGCTCAAACTTGCTTTCTCCTTCTGGTAACCCTCTACATCATTTGGTATTCAGCTGCACACTAGGTGAAGTGAGAAACAGATTTTATAAGTGAAATAAGAATGTTCAGCATCAGGATGGAAGGATTCTTCAGAAATATCTTCATGCACAAAGAGAAAGAAGAACTGTTCAAGCAATCTGGACTGTGGCCTTTGGTAGCTCAGAAGGACTTAATTTGGGATACTGTATTTTAGTGGGCATTTTTTTTTTTTTTTTTTCTGTGTAATGTTGTAGGCTTTTTAAAAAGGCAGAGGGAAGCAAAGGAACACCCCTAAATTTCAAACTCCTACCTTCCCCTCAAAACCAAAGTTTGGGAAACTTTGAAATGGGAGTTACTGAAAGCAGAAGCTTATAATGGAGTGTGTGAAACAGACTTTTCAGGTGTTGCTGCTGGCTACATCTGACACACACAAAGCTTAAATTTTTAAGCAAGGGGAGATTTTAATGCCGTCCAAATGTTGCTTTTATACGTAGAACTCTTTGCATCTCTAGCTGCAAAATGGCACACTGTCACCATGGGGAGATCTTTAAATTGAAGGACCTTTCTCTGATAAAAGGTCTGCTTCACTGTAAAGGAGATACTAGGGTTATATCATCTTGAAGGGCAAGCTGGTAAATGAGATGTTATTATCTCAGTGTGTTCTTTTAGTAAAATATTTAAAAGTGGCTCACTCCTGGTGAATTACCTGCTGACCTGATACTCTAGCAGCCTTATTAAATAGTTGCCTGTTGTAACATTCTTTGTGAAGTTAAAGCGTGTCCCACTGCACTAAGCACTATTTCAGATATCCCCATTATAACAAAAAGTCTTTATATAGTAATAGTGCAAACCGATGGCTCTCATGGGTGCTTTCATAATGAGGTTTTATGGCAACTGTTCTCTGATCTCTTTTCTCCTTTTACAAGAGTATCAAATTTACTCAATTTTTCTCCATATTCATAGAGCTTAACAAATTCATTCTTCTGACTTTTCTGCTGTTCCAAACAACACCACCACTTCTGATACAGAATGAATTAACCAAAACAAGTGATGACATAAAATAAGGGTATTTTTGCACAGCACAGTTGCTTGGGCTGGCATGGCTTAATGAGCTTCTGCTCATCAGCTGAGCTGCTGTAGCTAGCTATGTATACACTCCTTGCTCTGAGCAAATGCAAAATGAAATGTGTTAGCTTTTAAAAACTAAATTTTTAAAATTTTAAAGCTCATAGTCTGCTTAAGTACTGGGGCACTCTTGATGCTGTTGCATGTCCAGTGGTTTCTCTCAGTTGTCTGTCTATAACCTGGGAAGAGTTTTAAAAGCAAATAAATATTTCTATTCAGTGTATGGTGGTAGGCAGCTGCCCTTGCTGGTGCTATGTGAGGTTTGCAATACTGTTACAGCAACAGAAATAATGGCAACGTGACCAGCACCTGAACAAACAATTGCACTTGTGGCTTGGGCTTTGAAATTACAGTCCTTGGATATTTTTGGGTGGAGTGGAAGAAATTTTAAACTCCTTTGATGTCTTTCCTGACCTCATATCTAATTACATTATTTTTTGATAGCTTTCCCTCAGGAGTTCCTTATTTTAAATGTATTTTACAAATACACATGCAAATGAGCCTGACACTATTAAGTTTTGTAGTCTAATTATTTTATATTGCTGACTATCTCCTTGGTGCTTGAATCTTTTCCTACAGAGAGTCTTCATTGTGCTTCAGGAACTCGTGGTCTGTCCCTCTCACTGAAGTAGAAAGCATGATTGGGTTAAAACCTTCTGGTTTTTCTCCTGTGATTCATACGCCTTCTCCCTGTTTGACTATGGTTTTATTCTGATAAATCCGGGCTATAAGAAACAGAGGTGGTCAGAGATTTCCCTTTCTGGTTTTGTGATTTGTGCCAGTCAAGTTTGCCAAATCCTGTCTTTATGCATGGAGACTTGTGGCAGGGAGAGTTGGCAGCGTGGACTGGGAGCTGCTGGTCTGGACCACAGCTTTGCAGTGGGCCAGCAGGTATTGGTGTTGGCCAGTAGGTACCTCCTAGCTGTGTATTCTCTGGGAGCTTCCTGACTTTGCCACTGACCACCTTCCTCTCTGCATGCTGCAAACTTATCTAGCTCTCCCCCAAAAAGGGGGATTGAGAAAATGACCAATCCTAAAATACTGCAAGCTCTGTTGATAGGAGAGCGTTTTGCCTGGGTGCAGTGACTGATTTTTGCATGTCCTTCCACAGGTTATCTCAATCCTGAGAATAATTTTTGTTCTCTAAAGAGCTATTTTGTTAGGTGTTGGCTGTCTTTCAGGAAAAAGAAGGGGAAAAAAAAAAAAAAAGATAAATTTCAAAATGTTATATGAAGCAACAGCAAAGAATAGCCCTGCTTTCTGAAAAAAAAAAAAAAAAAAAAAAAAAAGCCGTAGAAACTGGTGTAGCAGCTCCTTTGGTTTCCTCTGCTGTTTGATACAGTCTACAGACTGCCCAAACTGTGAAAAACAGCTCCTGTATTCAAAGCCTCTCTAGCTTAAAGTTTTATTAAAAAAGGTTTGTTAGGCTCTTCTCACAAGCCAATACGTACCACGCTATGTTGCTCGTGAGGTCCGATACTATCTTAGTAATTAAGTGCTGGCATCCTACAGCACAGTGGGCTTAATAGGCTGTCAGTGGCTTAAATGCCGCCTGATATTAAATTTATCAGTCTAACTCGTTTGGCATTCTTTAGCTGGCCCATGATAACAATGACCATGGCAAGTTATGTATAGACGGTGCCTACCGCACAGGCACCGCTTGGTTGCTTTAATTGCTGATCTGTTATCTTCCTCAAAAGACAGAAGGAGTGAAGGAGACGACAGGCAGCACTTATACTTAAGGCAGGTTTTTGCCCAGCTCCCATCAGCCTATTTTCCAGAGGACTGCTTGAGTTACCAGCGTGTCAGGGTGCGATGACAGGCTAAATGTGTCCCCTGGGCAGTGGGAAAGGGCGCGGGGTGGCAGGCCAGCCCACCAAACCCGGGTCTGGCGGTGCCGGAGATGCCCTGCGGGTGCCGGCGGCGGGTGCGCCGGGTGCTGGGAGCCGCTGCCCGAGCAGGGCTGGGCGCTCGTGCAGCCGCCACCGAACTGCCTGCGGCACCAGCTACCTGCTTTTTTACCTGCTTCTCTGCTGGAATGGCACAGCCGTCGCAAGGAAGGGAGCGAGGGTGAACAGCCAGGAGGTGGGAGAGGGCCTGAGGTTTGGGTTTGCTTGTGTTTCTGTGGAGCTGCGCCCTTATCAACCGCTCTTCGAGGCAAAACCCTCCACTATTCAGCGTTATGTAGAGGTTGTGGTACTGTAGGGCCCTAGCCGCATTACAGTTCTTCATGCCCTCCTGAAACACAAATAAGGGTGACAATTCATCCCTCTCTGCCTTATTTTCTCCCGCTGTAAGTTGTGGCTAATGATATGCTCCTTTTTTAAAGCTCTTTGGGATTGGTGGATGAAAAGCACTATGTAATTACTGAAGTGAAGCTTTTATGGTGCTGCCTTTAGGAGGAAGGGAAAAATTATATTTACCTGGAAAAATATTGTGTCGTAGATGGGGCTTTGGAAATCTGACTTTCATTGTTAAACCTAAAATTAAAAAGGACAGTTTTGCTGTATATTCTCATACCAAGGCCAGGCCTGTGTTGAGGCTGCATAGAAGCTTTCTGCACTGATGGAAATGTATTTAAAAAAAAAAAAAAAAAAAAAAAAAAAAGTGAAACAAAAGGAGGGCTGCTTAAAAATAAAATGAAATAAAGCCAGTGATGTCTGCGAGTGCCACTTGTCTGTCTTTGGGACTAAGAGATGCTTAGGCAATGTAACATCAAGTTCTTGGCGGTGTATATGTTTCTGACCACATCATTTTCATGGCCATTAAGTTCAAATGCCTGTCTGTTTCCTGACACGAAAGATGTGAGAGCTCTCAAAATAAGAAGCCTCCTTATTCTGAAGCAGCTGTGCTGCATGCAATTTGCCTGGGAACTACACCTCAAAATACCATTTTTACCTACTTTGAACAAGGCAGAGGCTGATATGAATGCCTTATTGTTTTGTTTCAAGATTGTTTTCCCAGAAAATATCTTTCAAAATATTTTTTTTTTGTTGTTGGTAAATGCATGCATATAATTATAGATAAAGGATAATTTGTGTCTCTGAATGTTGTGCTGTCAAACGGAAGCTGAGTGGTTTAATACCAAATGGGACTTCACATTTAAATCATGCCTATGTGCTTTTTATGTTTTTACAATAGATTCAGTAGCTAATCATCACCTAAATTTGTTTTCCTAAATAACATGCTATATTAGATAGTCTAATTGTTTATTTGGAAAATGAGAATCAAAAATGATACTGCATTGGTTCAGGACTAATACTGAAGTTTAAAATAAGAGCAAAAAAATAATTCCACATTTGTCTGCCCATGTGCACTCAGCCTTGCTGAGCACGTGAATTTGCTGATCACCAGAGTGCGGGAAAGTTTGAATTTGACTAATTCATTAAAAATCTCAAAAAATTTAATGAAAACTAACAAATATGTAATTTTTGTAAACTGCAAAGTTAAATTCTCACTCAAAACACCACAGGGTGTTATCAATACTCAGACCTTAATTTCCAGTTAAAGCCTACCTGTGAACAGATTTTTGAAAAATTAGAAGGATGAACTTGTGACGTTGTCACCATGATGGGATCATCCAAATCCTGAAAAGAAAAAGCTGTGGAAGTCAATTATTTCAGTCTCAAATCAATAAAAACAAAGTGTTTCAGGAGAAAAGTCTGTCTTCCTATGCATTGGGCCAAGCTGGTCATGCTCATTTATTTTTTTCTTTGTGATATCAGATGTGGCTAGATCAAGGAGCGAGCAACTGTCCATTACACAGCTGGAAAAAAATAACGCACTGCAATATACAGCTCAGCTAGTATTCATATGGTCAGCCCATATGACAATGCTTTAAGTGATCATAAAGCTGTTCTTTGTATAAAACAGAATAAAAATTAAAAAAAAAAAAAAAGCTACTTTGTAGGCTTACTAGTTGCCAAACTTTTCAGAATTCTTCTGCTATGGAACTGTTTAGAAGTTCCTGTGAAATCTGTATTATTTATTTGTAAGCCCAGATGAAAATACTCAACTAAATATGACCCCAATCAGTTAAAACATTTGCATGTTACAGAACTGTGGCCAAAAGAAAAGTTCTGCTTCTGCCAAAAAAGTACTTAATTTAAAAAAAATGTAATTTTACAGGTAGTTAATTTTTAATGCAGACAGGTGTCTTTTTGGTGTTTAGAACCTGTCCTTTATTGGGCAAGAGGTATTGGAAAATGGATAGCTATGGAGAGCTTGTGGAAACTTGTTTTGGAATTCATAAAACTGCAATTTTAGCACTCAGTATTTTTTTTGTGTGCTTACAAACGGCTTTGTGTGTGGAACTGAGGGGAAAATGTTGCCTTTACAGCCATGATGCGTTCCAGGTATGAGTTTTTCAACTATAAACTGTCTTAATTCTCTTCTGACACATGTTTTTGGAGTTACGGAGGACAGTTGTGTTTTGTGGGTATAACAGAGACAGGATGCTTGTGTTTAACCAGGTCCCATTGATTTTAGGTGAGAACTGGATTAGGGCTTTGTTGCTTTAGTGGGGCTATAGATGATGTTTTTGGAGGGAGAAGGAGGAGGGTCTTCAGCTCTAATGTTGCTGTATAGTGGCCACTCACCAGTTTTATAGTTTGGTTCAAGCCACTTGCTACCAAATTTCCCGAGTTGTTTCAGGAGATGAGCATCATCTGACTTGGGGGGATAATCAATCAGCTCATTTATAATTCATGTTCATCATTTGGGCTTTAATTTGTTTATTTGTTGTGTTACTAATTTGATGGGAAAGATTTCTTTAATGTATGCGTGTGGTTGGTTGTATAAAGAGCTGCTGCTCTGATCCTGGTAGCTGGCAGCACTGACCTATCAGGACAGCACTCTTCATTCTGGAAATACCTCAGCATTGTAAATAAGGAATTCGCATAACACTAGCTAGAGATTTAAAAGAACAAAGACAGACTCCTCTTGCCTGTCTCTTGAACCGATTAAGTATCTTGGTTTTGCTTTGTTGCTTTGCTACATACAAAAAGGGTCCTGACAAACTTCTGAAGGGATAAGTTGGATTCTTACAGTTTTGGAGACATCCAGATGCTTTAAACATAATCTTAAAAGGTACTGCGTTGTTAAAGTTGAAGTTATAGCTGTGGTGGAGGAATTATTGGGTGAAACATTCTTGGCTTGTCTTGGGAGATCAGACTAGATTATAATAGTGGTGTTTTCTTGTGGAAAAGATTATTTCTTTTGGTTTGTTCTAAACTTGAGTCATAATAGCAAAAAATCCTCATGCATCACAAGATAGCCCCATCTCCTAGTTTAACCTCCTCAGCTGACATAAATCACTACAGCCTTTTTTTACATCAGGTCACAGGCTTGGATAAGCATATTTATTCATATCAAGCTGCTGTATGTTTTGAGGTTCATCTATGACTAACTGAAAGTCTTTAAAAACAGACCAAACATCAGAAAGCTCTTGAAATGTTTTGTGATATAATGTCTACTTTAAATAAATGAGATAGTCTCAATTGCCTCTTATAGTTGGTTCATTTTGATGGATTTTTATCCTCTTTTCTTTCCTTGATCAAAACAAATGCAGCTTCGAGTATGAGGTCACACAGGCACTTGATGAGATTTCCTAATGCTAATTTGCTAATGGTTATAATAACAGGCATGGACCCACGTGACGTAAAAGGTCTCCCTTGCACTCATCCCTGCACATCCAGGTCATCTGCTCACGTGAGGACAGGCCGGGGTGTTCTCTGAACTCTGACACATAGTGGGTGTCTTACTATCTACAGAGAATTTAACTATAAAAATTTAACTATAAGAGCGAGGCTTGGTGTGTGGGTCCTGTAACATGCTGAAGAAGGGTCAATAAAGACTAGATGAGAGGCCTCACAACCTCATATAGAACAGCTTTTTTGGATGAGGCTTCCCCTATAATTAGGGAACTTCCCCACCATTAAGCATGCCATTTGTCTACTGAGGTCAGGTTGTTTTGAGGATCCTCATGTTTGGGCTTTCAGTCCTTGAGAATTTGGTGCCTATATTGGGATGCTGCTTAAACAAGGCCTGTGCAAATTGATCTTGGAGGTGAACTTGCCAATTTTGAGTTTTTCCTTAATAGAAATCAGCACCAATTTGAATTATGGGTAGCTCACATTGTTGGGATTGGAGACACAGGCTGAACAGTTTCAGATGAATGAGGGCCAGGCTGTCCAGAGACATTGATATCTACAGAGGTCCCAAAAGATGATATTACTTTTTTTTTTTTTTTTTCTTCTTCTTCTTCTTTGCATTGTATAGGGATGAAAAGGTTCTCTTAAGTTGAAATTCAGTTATGTCGTTCCTCATAAATTTAAACTATTTGGTGGGGCAGACAATTTGAAGTGGAAACTGAATGCAAGAATGTCATTGAGTCCTACACTGGGCAAGTATGTTATGGACAACATGCACAGGTTTGAAAACATTTTATTTTTAAAATCTTGTTATGTTAGGGGGTACAAAACAATGTAAAAGACTTGGGGCCATGCTCACAGCTGGCATAGATTGGCGTAGCACTATAGATTTCAGGGTAGCAACACCGATTTCTGCTAGTTGAGATCCTGGCCTTTAATCTGTCATCAATTTAATAAAATTGAGCTGCTCTAATTACCACGGTGTCTGTCAGAAATGTTTGCCTGAAATGATAAAGCTGAGTTGGATCCTGGAGCCCACACAAGTCAGCAAACACGGTGCAAATCTGAGTTAAACCATTTGTTTGCCCACTTAAGGAGAGGTTGTCCACGGTCATGGTATGTGTGGAAAGACAGCGGGGGAGTGAGAGGAACAACTGAAACATATGGCCAAAGAGAGCTGTCTCTTTATTCCAATGTACCAGGATAAGACAAGCTGTTGAACCGATGAGAAAGCTTCTTTATATATATACTGTATTTCAAGATTCAAACTGGAAGAAATGCAGTACCACTGATCTTGCATATATATTTGAATGAAGGTGTAGCAAACTGTTAAACTGAAAGGGAAAGAAACCCCCAACCTCTCCAAATTCATAATAGCTGCAGCATTATGTAAGAGAAAACAGCAATTCCCCCACCAAAGTGTCCATAAACTGAAACCTTATCAATACTTCCAGATGCTCACTGACTTTATGATACCGTTAAGTTTATTTGCGCTGATATAATGGATTGTATTTGTATGGAACAGCGTCTTTTCAGAATCAGGCTTGGGGATCATACAAGCACAAGAGAGGAGTGACATAAATTGAGACGTGCTCTTCACTGCATCTTAACTATTAATTTTGACCTTGTGTTTCTTGAAGAAATATGTGGAAGTGGCATTTTCCCAGTATCTGTGACCTCCTGAATGGTCAAATTTTAGAACTTTCTGTATTGCAGCTGCACTTGCTGCAATTTATGCCCTAGCAGTGGCAGTTAATTTAGTTTTTAGTAAGGAACAGCAGTTTATTATTTAACTTTAAACCAAGAGTTATAATTTTGAAGCTTATTCCATGGGCTGACTCGTCCCCAGTCAAAGGAGTTGAGTTTTGCCATTAGTTTCAGGGTGAACAGAGAAGCCAACATCCACTGGGTCTGAAAATGCCAATTTGTGATGAATCCATGGAGAATCTTGGTGCCTGTTCTTGAAGTCTTCTATTAGCAAAGGGTTACCATCCCCAAAACCTAATATAAAACCTAATATTTGCACATTTTATCAGCTGTCCTACCAAGATAAAGTCATCTTGTTGCCCATTCCTGCCATTAATTTAATACATCTGCTTTGTTTTATAAAATGTAGCCACCCACAAATGTTGAGGTACCAGTAACATTTGATAGCATCAGATCATTTTTAAGAAATTCAGAAAAAAATCACCACTATTCTCTTCCTGCCTCTCCCTCAGAAAACTCAGACACCTACAGGGATTTCTTATCTCCAAACCAAGATACTGCCTCAGAGCCAGGAATGAAAAATACATAGATTTTTTTCATCTTTTTTTTTTGTTACATGTATAAATAAAGATAGCAGTATGACAACAAGTGGCTATAGTGCGGCTGTGCCCCGGCTTTGCCTTGGCAGTACCTTCCGAATCGTCCACAATGAAGAATGCAAAAGCCACAGAGATCATCTTGTCATTGTCAACATCCCAGGTCAGAGACAGCAATCCTGTCCTCAGTGCAAGGGAAGAGCAGTAGCATATGGCCTCCTATGACAGGCAGAAATTTAAGAGCATATCTTTGGGTCCCCCTAAGCTGGAGTTGTTTTGCAAGGTGTATGGATACCTTTTTCCCCTTAATTTTTGTTTGGTTTAAGGTGGTGCTTTTGTGTCTGAAAGTGTTGCTAAACATGACTTCACATGACGATATCAAAGGAATTGCCCTTTGTGTAATATAAAATATAAGTGAATCTTTTGAGGAAAACATATATGAATATTTTCAAACTGAATAACAGGATTGTGACAATTTTTAAATGGGAATAATGGAAAGTATAAATTCTCCTACTTATTTGCATATGCAAGTATTGACAAGACCAAAATCATAATGTATATTTTGGCTTCTGCTGTCAGCTTGATGTCTTGTGTGCTTTTAATAAACAATCATGGTCCTGCATTAAATGGACATATTTATGTTCTAGCACTCAGTTGGGAAGGAAGAATTGCAACTGTTATTTTATAATGGAGAAATTTGTTTGGCAATGGTGCATATGCAAAACCGAGTTCTGCTTTTGGAAAGTATTGATTAAGTGATCAGCTATTGCGATAACTTTGAATAGAATAATGCAAACAAATGAAGAAGCTAATTAAAGGACAAAGATTTTATGTAGTCTGTGTTGGGATTGCTATCCTGATTCACCTAAAAGAATGCATTTTTTTTCTCTTATGTTCTCATGGTGGCCCAACTGTCATTACTTTCTGGTTTACCTGGTATCAGTATCCTGCGAAGTACTTAGGGAGTTGTAGCTCACCAAGCATGTTTTTACCTACCGCCAGATGTATAGTATTAGCTTTTGCTTCACATGCTGGTTGACAGAGCCATGCTACTTCATTTAGCTCTGTTGGAGTGTATTCACTGCTTTTTGATTGGCTTTCAGTTGCAAATCATGTCTTGAAGTACATTTTATTCTGTGTTTGTTGTACCACATAGGATTATGATGAGCACTTTTTTCTGTTGACAATAGTTTCACAAATTCAGCAGTCAGCGAAACATGCAAATCACTGTGGTTATGCACCCACAAAATCTTTTGTTTAGAGTTACCGTTTGTGTTTGCAAAAGATTGGAGCAACTTTGCTCAATATTTTCCCTTTATGGATATACAGGAGAGAATAAAATATGTAGGTTGTATAGAGCCAGGGGTGCTTCACAGAGTATCAGTGAAAACAGTGGTTTTTTTCCCATGTTACTCACTGAAGACTCTCAGCTGAGACAGCTTTTTCTATGCATCATATGTATGATACTTAAGGTGTATTACTTAAGTATTTTTGGAAGTTGATGGCGTGCCAACAGCTCTCACCAATCCTAGGACCATCACCTTCCAATTTCTTCCTGGAATTGTGTTCCTGCATCCTTCCTCAAGTACTCTGCTGAGTGTTTTAATTTTTTTTTTTTTCCTTCATCTTGCACATCTGAAGTGATAGTTCTGTCAGAAATCTAGACCTACATCAGTTCTGGTTCAGCCTGAGTGTGTGTATGTATAAATATAATATATGTATTTATTTTTTCCATTATTTTGAACAATTCTTGAAAGTGTTTCTGGGAAGTGCATAGCTCTCCACTTTTCTTTCTCTGGGTGAAGTATTCCCTTTTATTACTATAAGAAAATCTTTAGCTCTTCTCCATTACTGTGTCATTTAGTCATTATAGGCAGATGAGTTTATCTTCTAAAAAGTGCCTTAAAGATGTTAAAGTGATAGCATTACAATTTAAAACCCTTCTGCCACCGTCTATTCCACTAGAGTACTAAATCTTGTCTTCACATGCGAATGAAAATCAAATAAAGCTTTCACTTGCTTGACAATTGTTTCAAAATATAAGAAAATGCTCATACTTTCATATAGTATTGACTGTGTCATCTCAGTGAGGCTCAAAGAGCAAACCCTTTTATGCACATAAACAATACTTACTTTTGAGATCCATTGCTATACCCTAGACTTCTGTGGCAAAAAATATAACAAAGGATTTTGTAGTTACCATGCCATTTACCACAGTGTTACTTAAATGAAGATTGGTTTGTTGGTGTTTTTTTGTTTTTTTGTTTTTTTTTTTTTTTTTTTTTTGGTCTTCTGTGCATGATGGTGTAGCTGGCAGCTGCATGGTGCCATTTAGGGGGGGAAATAAGATCTGGTGTATCTGGAGTTTCATCTCCAAATGCCAAAGCTGTAATGAAAGATGCACAGCAGATGAAGTTTCACAAAAGCAAGATCTCTTCCAGAGCATCAGAGACATGAAAACAGCAAAATTTAATGGTTGAAATCAGGGTTCAAAATGTCTTCTGCTTTTTTCCTCTAGGTAGACTAAAAGCTAATAACTCTGCATGATAGTTAATTCTCTAATATGTGGTGATGGAGAGGGGATAATAGTTCTTTTCTCTTTATTTTTTTTTCTCCTGTAGTTTCTGAAGTCTGAGTTTCCATAGGTTTTTGTGTACATGCACATGTAATCGATGCTGGGAACAGCCTAGTGCAAGACCTATGGCTCTGTAATAAGGGAGGAACAACTGCCAAGTACTGCTTGCCTTTTTAATTATCGCTTCAATCATGAGTATTAAACATTTGTAATGGCAATCAATATAAAAATCAAGGCATAACTAGGAGTCATTGAGCAGAACAAAATCCATCACATTTACTTAGCCTTTGTGACCCTTGGAAAAAAATATCTGTTTTTTACGGAATTTAGTAAAATGATATCATGTATCCATGATAATTAAGGTAAAAATGGATAAGAAGGGGCAACTTCTTATTCCAGATACAGTCTTCTCTCACACTGTCTCCTAAGGCCGAGGATGCCCCACTAGCAATGTAACGAGTATTTTATAAGGTACATTTAAACTGAAGGGACTTGATGGGATTTCCCCCTCCATGCTCTTTTCCGTGGGAATGAGTAGTATATTCCTGGTCAGGGGGATGTTGAGTCCAGTCAGACTTTGGGCAAGCTGGCAGTTTCCAAACTCAAAGGAACGCCCTTTACCTTCAACCTCTGCTTATCATCCTTGCAAGGCCAAGCTCCTGCTCTTGCTTTATCTGCACACCTATTAATCACATACAACCTACTATCCCTGACTCTGGGACTTGTCTGTGCCTGGGACCTGCCTGCAGCTTTGAGCAGAACTTGTACAAGCTGGCTGTCTTCTCTGCATGGAGATTGCTGAAGCTGCAGCTCAGTCCTGCAGGTTGGTTCCTCTGCTCCTCCCATCCCACATGTAAAATCCTCATCAGACCATGGTTTGCAACGAGGTGTATGGACCACTGACCTCACAGGCATTTCTGTTTGCAGATTCTGGGCTATAAGTTCCAAAAAATTAAAAGATCTCTTTGGGAATTAATACAAGAGTCCTACTGAACCTGTATCTGTATGTCCTTTCTCATTTTTCCATTGCTTGAATCTATTAGCCATCTGGTAGCATTTGACTTGACGTATATTTGTTGTTATTAGTGTGGGGAAACTGGCAAGTGATTTGATTTTTACTTCAGGAAGGATGTTGTCTTCCTTTAAAACCATTTCAGTATCTCTTCATAGAGATAGAAATAAAATGAAGGGGTCAATTCCTACAGTTTTTTTTGTAGTAGCTCTGTTAGATAAAACTGATTACTTACATGGCCAGTGAACTTACATTGCTTGTTTGATTTGGGTTGCACTGTATGAACTGAAACAAAAAACACATCCAGACTGCTTTGGAGTCAAAGAATTCTGCTATCAGTTCAATCTGGTTTTCTTGTTGTTGTTTCCATGTAATGAAAAGATAAATATGCAAACATATTTACTTAATTAATTTTAAACAGTGCCAGGAAAAAGGCTCTATCTAGAGATGGTGGAAAAATATTGTGAAAATTAGCTCTACATATTTTGCTTTTAGTCAACTCTGTTAATTAGGATCAAGTATTGCAATTTTTAAAAGTTCTCACTGCTTCTTCCCACACGCTTCCATATTTCAGAAAGATGTAGTTAACTAAGTCTGAGATTGTCAATAAAGCCTGTGCTAACAGCTGGGTGCCAGCACCCCTGAGGCTTCTGAAAATGGTATGATTCCTGTGGAGTGAGGTCAGGCTGCCTGTCCCTTGGCGTGGCCACGGGGATGGGAATAGGGCAACCGTTTTCCCACCCATCCTCCTTGCAGATTCTTTTCTGTGGATTGGTTGTGTGTGGTTTCATCTTCAGTCTGATAAGACAAACACTCTGAGAAAGCTGTTTTTACAGGTATGAAAGCATCTGTTTTTGTCTTGTAATTAGCAAAGAAGGAGGAAAAATTGAATAATAAACTGGGGTGGTGCTTTCCACCAGTAGATTGCAATGTTTCATATGTGCTTAATAGCAAATGCAGTTCATAAGGTGGTGGTTGTCTGAAGAGGAAACTAAGGCACAGAAAATCGATGTGTAATTCCCCAAATCCCCAGAAGTCTGGGGACAGAGCTGCCACACCAGAGTCATCACACAGAGAGGTGCTCACACTGTGTTTCATCTGGCTTTCCTCTCGAGCATGAAGACATTTCAATTTTAAGCAGGCACATAGTTATAGAGGGATGTTGAGTCAGCTTAAAAATCATGCTGAGATAAATAATTTACTTTTATTTGCACAGATAACACTTAAAATTCTAAATATTATTATGTAAATGCTATATAAATGTTTATAAATCTGACACAAAATTATATACAATGGGCATAGATCTGGTCTAATTTAATCACATTGGAAAAGTGGCAGGAGGTTGATTTTGCCCTTGTTGCAAAAGTGTGAGCTCTTTTCCCTCTGCTGAGAAGCCCTTGCTGCTTTGCTGCTCCATTCTCAGTGAGACAAGCCTTGCCTTGTAATTCACAACAGTTGGGTGAGTTACTGCATGCATCCAATACACATTTTCCTGACTCAAATGACTGACAGCAGCATATCAGAATGGGTCATGGGTGAAGGATCATTATTACTTTACCGTAGGTGCCTTGGAGCAGGAATCAGTCTCGTTATTCTTTGTTAGTACAGCATCTTCCAGAAAGTGTACCTGGTCTGGAGTTTGTCTATAAGACAAATCCTACTGCAGGCTCTCATTGCTCTGCACTCACTTCCTCAGTTGTTGTATGCAACTGGCTGCAGAGCTATAACTGCAGCAGAGGAGAGCCAAAGGCACAGACAGGCTTTCATTTTGAAAATGAGACAGTGGAAAGAGTCTGGCTTTGGTGCCAGAAATTTTCCTCTTTTGCATGTCTTGAAACTTCACATTTATTTAAACTGATCATCTGTTCCACTTTACAAATGGCTGACACTATTGTCCTCTGCCTTTCTTGGGACACTAACTGGTGATCTAATCTGGCTGGACACGCGTAGCAGCTACCAGCCTTCTCTAGTCTTGTTCTAGCTTCTAATAACCATCTTGGGCATAGCTGCTGGTACAAAGTGGTGTGGTTTGTTGTTTTTTTTGAGGGTGGTGGGGTGTTTAGTGTCTGATAGGGTGATGATTTTCTTGAAAAGTGCATAGCTACTTGGTTAACTTTTAAATAAAATTAAAACTCACTCCATTTCTGTCTTTGGGTACATTTTAATGGGAGGCCTGTAATGGGCTGCTCTGTGGCATTAATCATTGCAGTTTTCTGCAGTGAGGCTGGGATGCCTTTGTATTCAGGCAGAGAATTTCTAGGTGCAGGGGGAGATTTGAGGCTGATTCAACCTGCATTATAAGCAGTGGGCCATACGGGCATGCCTCCTGTCCACATCTTGCTTGTGCATTCTCCTCGGCTCCTGGGGTCACTGGCCCGGAGAGTGCGGCCGAGGCTTCCCAGCTGACACCGTTCAGGAGCCATGGGTCCAAATCTCAGTGTTGCCCTTGCTTGGCTGCTAGATTTTAGGAAAATAACCTCTCTTCCTCTGTGTCCCTTTGTGCTTGTCTTTTCTTAATAAGTAGGAATGCTGTTGTTTTGTTCTTGTATAAAGCGTATTGAATTCCAAAGAGTCCATGCTCTATTTAAGAGCTTGATATTACTTGTTATTTCACCTAAGTGTAAACAAAAAGAATGAGCTATTTAGTGCTTGATGTTTGGTAGTGGAACTAAGAATTACCTTTAGGTTGAAACAATAAAAGAAAGAATAAATGTGTATTGCATGTTCCTAACTAATAAAAATTAGACATGTGGTTCCTAATCGTCATCCTGATCTCTCCTGTGTTTCAATTAATAAGAGTAGCTTCTATTACAGGATGTTATTTTCAGACAGAATGATAAGAACCAGTTGCAGGTGGATCATCAGTCAGTCTGCAGTAACACAGAGTGGGCGGTCAGCCTGTGCCTTCTGAGCAGTTCAAGCGTGCTGAATTGCAGTGTACGAAGGCCAGTTGGGCTGGGAGGGCATGGATAGAGGGAGTAATCAAAATCCTCAGCAAGGAGTTAGCAGGGGGCTGGCTGCTGAGGCTGGCAGGTCTGCTGGGGTCCATGGGCAGGTTTGGGCTGGCTCTATGGCACAAAGGAGCAGTAGGACACACCATGCCTCTGAACTGCTGATGGGACGCGTCTCGTGGCACATGTCGTTCGGTACATACTTCACAGGTTTGTAAAGCTTAGTTGTTGTCAGTGGCATATAAAAAAATCTGGTTGCATTATACCAAGGCAATGTGTAAACCTGCATGGGAAAAAGTTGCCTTCATGTGGACCTCATGAGCAAGGTGTGAAATTGTTGGTGTCAGGTGGAAACAAGGAGCTGAGGAGGGGGGGGCACTAAGGGAGCTGGGAAAGCAAACTAGCTCCCTGCTTCATCTGTGCGCAGGGAAGTATCCTCACTCAGTTGTGAAGGATCTCAAAATCCCACTGAGAAGGAGATATTCTCCTCAGCTGTGGAAACTTGTGTCTTGCAGCGGTGCAGCTTGCGAGGCTGCAGTGTTTATGGAAGGAGCCAGCGCTCACCTTGCAGGAATGAGCTCAGCTCCTGGTGCTTGTGGTCACATAGGTCCCCAAGGGCAGAGTATGCTGCAACTGGATTGCCAGGATTGCAAGCTTTTTTATTAGTATTTTTGTTGTTGTTGATTGATCTCTGTGCTGATGAGTAGATTGCTGCCAGGTGTCCTTTACTTAGGGGAAGCATCATGATAGTCTAAAATTAATGTGATTTTTAGAGCTGGTGTGAATGGACAGCTTATCTTGGCAGACTGGAAGCTGTGAGCCGAATTACACTGGTTTAGGTTTAAGACTAGCCTCCTACAGCACAACTTTGCAATGGTCATTAAAATAAAATAGTTGAAAATGGAATAAACTGCATCAAGTGGATCCTTTGATGTCAATCAGCTGTATGTCTGAGCTTGGCTCATGTTAATAGCTAGTGTCAGGAGGGACAGACATAAGGAAGGCAGCATTCCCATGGGTCTGTGGATGGAGGAGCTTCTCGTGTGTAATGGAGTTGTGGCTGTTGCTTTTTAAAATACTTGGTTTATTCTTCTGTTTGTTTATTTTTAAAGAAGACATGAAGATGAGGGAGGAGTGAGGACAGCTTTGTATTCCTCCTATATTTGTCAGCTTGTGTCTTTCTAAAAATGTCAGACTTAAATTTTAATGTTTCAGTATTGCAGGAAAAATTGTCTGCAGGGTTTCCCCTAGAGTTTGCATCACCTGATTTTGATTTAAAATTATCCTTTTCTTAGGCCTGTAAAGAAATAGCAATGACCAGAGTTACAGCTGTGGTAAATCTGTACAGCTCCCTCGGCAGGGAGCAGCCAAGTGCTGGGTTGTTAGTGTGGATGGTGCACATGTACCTGTGTTCTGCCAGACCATAAAGCCAGCCATAATTTTCCAATCCTAGAACACTGAATCAATTCTAGGAAAATAATATAAGGCATAAGAAAGTACAAACCTCCCTCTCCCAGCACAGGCATTTGTAGGAGTTCTCCTGGGGCCTCAAGGACTCCAGGGAACGGTCTCTTGGCTCACTGCCCCTTTGCTCTCATGCTCTCCTGAACATTTCCAGTGTTTCCATCCTCTTCTGTCCAAACCCAGCATTGCTGTGCTTAGGACTCAGCTCTTTTGAAGGGAAACCCAGTTGCTTATGGTCCATCACCTGTAGCCATCTCAGCCCAGATGCTTTCTTCCCTCGCATTTGTATAAATCTGCATGGCTGCATTGACAGCAAGGCCACCTGAACTTAATGGCATCACTTTACATCCAAGTATCAATTTCTGTATTACTGGTGTCAGTTTTCCTTATGTTAAAGAAACGTTAAGCACAATTAACATAATCATACATGTCACTGGCAGCCAACATACCTTCAGAGGTGCCTCAGCTGAGTGCAATGTGAGCTGCCCTCCAGCTACGCAGAACAAAAGGTTGTGTGTTAACAATATTAATGGCTGCACACAACCAGTGCAGATGAAATCAGGCTTACTTTTAATCAGTCTTCGGGGGTTTCATGTGCTGAGGCTATTTGTTTATAGCAGAGGCCAGGTTGTGCCAGAATCTATTAAGCACTGGAAAACTGATCAGTCCTTTTTTTCCTCATTCCTAATGTGAGGAAGAGACACTCTATGGTGGGGAAACAAGCCTGGAATGATACTTTGCAGAGCATCTCCGCAGTCTGAGTGAGGCTGCAATACAGCAGTAAACACCATGATGAAGCTGTAAAAGATTATTTTAGCATCATTGATTCTACTTACATTTATAAACATCAAAACTAGGTGCTGTCTGTGTGGTGCTCCAGAGGAATGCTCTTACTTTTCAGGGGGCTGTATATCTCTGAAGGGTGACAAAGGGATTTTCAGGTATAGGCAAATATAGCATCTCATAATTTGCTTGTGGGTTGTATACTGGTAAAATATTAGTCATTGACCACTTGGGTGAAACACTTCTCTGATTCAGCAAGCGCTGTTTCCTTTAATAGAAAGTTTTATTTGGTTGGAAGGTTGTCTTTGTCTTCTTTCTGTTTTGTGATTATTAAAAGTGTCCTTTATATAAACTAGAATCTGCTTAACTGTAATACTTTAAGGTATGGGGGATATCTTACAAAAATTATTTTTATTATACGAATCCATGGAGACGTTAGAAAATTAGAAGCTTTAATTTTGCAACACTTTCAGAATTTTCATGTTTCTGCTCTCACAAAACAATCAAAAAATTCACATTCAAATGTCCAAGTATACCAGAAATCCAAGTAAAAGTTTTATATTGCGCTTTTTCAAAACGTCTATTCAGTGTATTTCCATTTATCAGTAAAAATATTGTTGTTCAGAGGAAGTCACTAGAATACATGCTTCCAGACATTCGATGTAAAAGCAAGAAGGAATATCAAAATTTGGGGGTTTTTTTGTTGTTTTGTTTTGTATTTTTTTAAGCTGATAATAATTCTGCAACCTTACCGGCCTGTGCTCAGTACCAGAGGAACTCATTGCAATTTTAGACCTAGTTTATACAGTGCAGATTAAATTATCTGTTCCTAAAATCGATGAATACGAAGAAAAAAGCAGTACATAACAATGCGCATAGTTGATTACAGTTTCCAGATGACAGTGAATATTACTTCTCAGAATTGTGCCTCATTCATACACCTTTGTATAGTATCCTGAAGAAAGCAAGATCTGCTCTCCAAGGATGCACACATGTATACCTTGCTTAGTTAAGACTATGGATGGGAAAGACCATTTTATACATGAAGCAATGAACTGAGATCTTCCTTTCTTTGAGACGTATGTTTGTACTACATTCATCAGGCTTCTACCTTCATCCTTCCTCTCCTGTCCTACCTGAAATAAATATGGTGAAATAAGTGTCAATTTAGAGTCTGAGAGAAGTTGGGAACAAACCAGTTGTGCTGTCATCCAGCTTCAAAGGGTCAGGTTGGTTTTTTTCCTCTTTCTGCAACACAGAATCTTGTGGATATGGTCCCCAACTGTTTTTCTCAGAAGTCACATTTTCTGGGTACTTTAAGGTTGCCTCTGTGTTTTTCTCCTCCCTTTGACTCTTTCTACAGAGTCCTGGCCAACTCCAGTACTACGTGGTGAGCATTAGTGTTTTGGCAGGAGACTGCAGAGGCACGTTAACTGTGCTAGGGTGGCAATGCAGCCGTTGCTGGTCTGAGGGGGTGCTTCAGGGGAGCTGAGCGTCAGGGGGGCTGACATCCCAAGAGAGAAAGATCCCAAGGGGTTTTTTGAGGACTGGATTACATTCCCTTAGCAAGTGATCAAATATGCACGGGGAAAAATTACTTAGAAATCACTTTATCCTGCCACAAATTGTTTTTAAGAGATATTAAGTTAAATGCTAGCAATGCTCTAGGCTGTCTTTTAGGAAACAAATGGGACAGTAAGGAATGGAATTTCATTTTCACCTATTCAAGGTGATGAATTAGACCCTTTTTTTTTTAATAATGTCCCATGTCCTGCTGCCATCAAGGACAATGAGAAACTCCTCTTGACTAAAGTGGGAGAATGGTTTGGCCTTTTATCAAGGCTAAATTCTAATTAAGCCTGAAAAGTAGGTCTTCAGCTAACGTACTTTGCACTGTGAGTATCACACCTGGCCCGCATACCTTTGCATTGTGCATACTCAGTCTTTTGTTCCTGCTTGACTTTTCACCAGCTTTGCCCCTGTGCTCTGGGCACCTGGCATCACTCTGGGTCACTGAGCAGTGGATCTTGCTGAAAAAGTGGCAGAAGATGAGGATGCTCGCTCCGCGAGGTGCCAGCTGATCAGCAGGGGAGGCACTGGGCGTGCAGCATCCTTCACCTCCTGCGGTCCTGTTGATTGTGCTCATATTTGTCAAACAAAACAGAAGGGAAGTGCTTTGTGCCCTTCTCCTCAGGACTAAAGCTATCCCCCAGAGCTCTCTGGAAGATATGCTTGACCCTACCCAGGCTGTGTACTGCCCACAGTGTGCTTCCCCAGCTGCTTGTATATTTATGTGAGCAGTAGCTGTAGGTTTGATGGCAGCATAGACTGCCCTCATCCTGGATCGTACTTCCATATGGGATGAGGGACAGTGTGTGTCGAACTTATTAACTATTCTGTAATGCAATCCTGAAGTGACCTCAATCCTGCATCCTGCTTCCTCTCACCTTTCAGGCAAGAGAGGTAATGAGTGAGCAGAGATGAGCAAAGAGGTAGTAGCAAACCTCCCCACTCAGATAGTAGCAAATTAAAGATAACAGCTTATTGCTGAGACTGGAAATTGCCATCAGGAGGAGGAATATCTTTACATTTCAGGATTGCTAAGTGCCCTGCGCCCTTCCTACTCCTCCAGTTTGTGTTTTTATGTTTCATTTCTTCCCCCAAGTTTGAAATGAATGTCTAACCCATTCCAAGAGCTTTCCATACTTCAGTCTTACCTTTGTTGAGATGTTTCTTACCGCCTATAGTCACATTTGGACAGTGGTCTTGATTAAAGCTTCACTTGCTTTCGGGTGTTGCCAGCATTACAACATTATGAAGCTGGAAATGGCATAGGAAGTGTGAGGTTTTGTTTTTCTTTTCTTTACTATTCCTTTTCTTCCCCTCTACCTCTTATTCTTTGCCCTCTTTTCTTAAGCCTCTGAGGAATTTCGGGAGTAAGTTCAAACTTTTCTTTCAGAGCCATAAAAACACTGAGCTCCTTTCCCTTTTTAGAAAAGAAAGAAAGTTTTATGGAGTTTTGTGTTTGTGTGGTTTGTGTGTGATGGCTCCGGGAGCCAGGATTTTAAGCCAACGACACAACTGGGTGATATTATGTCATGATGTGTTTCTATTAACCTATTTTTGGATAAACTTGCTTTTTTATGAGCATCATATACCTTATCAGTGGTTAGTTTACCTTTGGTTTATGTGGATGGCTTACACTAGCTCCTAGTTAAGTGCAAATGCTAGCATGAAGTAGGCAGCCATCAGTGATCAGCCAGATTGTTTGTAGAACTCTTCCAATTAACTGTGCTACTTTGTGAAGGGAGATTTTAGATAACCAAGAGAAAGTGTTTACAGGAGATATATAAATATATATGCGTGTGTGTGTGTGTATTTTTAGCATCCTTTCATATACATATTTGCTTCCTATGTTGGAGGGGAGGAAAAAGGGCACTGTTAGTCCTAAAGATACACTGGGGGGAGCAGGGGGGAGAGAAGAGGGCTTGGTCCTTCTCTCCTTTGTGCAACGATAGAAAAATCGAACGGCTTTTATAAATGTTTCTTCTTCGTGTTTGACCCTGTGGGTTCCACTCATGAGTGTATTTGAGTCATATGCTTCTTGTGTGCTCTGTCCACCAGGCTTCCTCCCCGCTCCCAAGGATGGCAGACAGTGCATGCCGTCTGCCACCACATTAGAGCTGTATTCCAGTGTGTGTGTGTGTGTGCTTATTTCTATATGCATATTTTAAGAAGGTTCGTGGTGGGGAAAGGAGGAGAAAAAAAGGGCTTGTCACATTTTCTTTTTTGAAACAACAAAAATGAAAATCGGTGGCTTTGTACAGACCAAGGGCGCACTGGCTATGGTCAGCATCTCTCTCCAGGACCATATCAGGTTTCATCCAGGGTCTGTCTCTGATGCTTTGTGCTTATTAGAAGTCTGAATAACACTTCATTTCAGAATGACACTTCATTTTCAGAACTAGATTGATTTGGAAGATATTACCCATCTTTGGATCTTTGCATTTGGCTGAGGTTTTTTGGGGTTGGCGTTTTTTTTTGGTGTTCCCCCCCCCCCCCCCCCCCCCCCCCCCCACCTCCTTAGAGGGTAAAAAGGATAAAAAAGGAAGGGGAAGGAGGGGAGAGAAAAAAAAAAAAAAAAAAAAGGAGCTTTTCCCTTTAAAGTAAACCCATTCTTAGGCTTTGCATTTCCACCCAGATCTCGGCGCCTTGCTCGGGCGAAGCGAGGGGTCCAGTCAGCGTTCGCCGGCGCTGGCGATTCTCGGGATCATGTGGTTCGCTCCGTGGGTGCTGTGAGAGCCGTGTTTATCCAGGGCCATGTGGAGGTGGGCGGGTGCCTGCCCGGGGACAGGGGGACAGGAGAAGCCGGGCTCACACAACAGCCACGCTGTGAATAGCCCACATTGACCGAACTGTCTAACCGGACTAATTTGCTGTGCCTGTGGGCTTGATAAAAGAAGCAGCTGCTGGTAAGGGCTTGCTCAGATGCATGTAGATGAGACTGTGGACTGCCAGAAGGATCCAAGCAGATTTTTCTTCTTCCTTGCTGCATTTCTTCTGGAATCCCTACCTCCGGCTCCTGTGAAGTTACGCTGATCAGGTAAACTATTTTAGTTCTTCCCTGCCTTTCATGCTTGCTGGCCAGCGTGCCTGCCCGCTGGATGGATAGCTGAATGAACGGGCTGTGCTGCAGGGGTGGCAGGAACAGCTCCCTTTAGAGCAGACACACATTTTCACTGCTCCCTGCAAGCTGGCAGTCGTGAGGCTTTGAAAATTGTGCAGCCATGTTACACAGCCACAATTATTTCCCTTCCTCCCCCTCTCCTCCCCATTTAATTTTGCTGTGATCTAAATAAGGCTAAGTCTGGTATTTCTTGTTTGCATCTGTCGATGCACCAGCCAGCCATGTTTTTCTATGATTATGTACACTGTGCGGATCTTGCTGGGAATGCAAAGATGTTTGCTGTCCTTTTGGTGACAGGCCCTTTACATCTTCTCCTAGAAAAAAAAATAATCGGAAAATGTCTGTAACATGCTGCATGAATTTTTGTGAGTGCTGGGGAAGTGGGCTAAGGGGCTCATTTGGAAGCAGGGAGATGATGAGAGCTGAAGGCTCCCCACATCCTCTCACCCACCAAATTTGATTGCAACAAAATAGGTGTTGCCCCATATTATCCACCCCCACCCCCCCAGTCTCTACCCCCTCCCACATTTGCATCTATTTTTTAAGTGTTGATTGAATAAAGCTATGGCTCAGCTGGGGAAAATGAAGAAGAAAAAAAGGATGAAAAGGATGGCCTTTTGTGTTGAGATCTTTTGTGCGGCTCACCCACCCCCTACAGCTTCCCGGGGTAGTACCAGCAGCCTTTAGTTTAACTGGCTGCTGCCTGCAAAAACAGCCTTGCAGAACTAGGGGGGGGGAAGAGTGGGAGTTCAGATGTGTCTGCTTGCAGTGTGAGAGAGATGTTAAATGGGATTGAGAATCTGCAGACTGGAAAATGCTGCACAATTTAACGGAAAGGGTATTACCTGCAGGGATTAACCCTATTTACTGACAATCTCTTCTCTTTCTGCTTCTTCACTTCACACTTGCTGTGTAATAGCTGTTGAGTTTCTGCAGCAAGAGCCTGGGTGCTTTGGAGCACAGTAGTGATTTTACCTGACAAGCTTAAAAAATGCCCTGTAAATGCTTTACAGCCTGAGTGTTTCACTGCTCCTTGAAGGAAGTGTTAGAAGGTGGTGGTGTCCCTCCCTGCAAGACATGTTAATTGGCAGGTTACATCTTGTGAACTCCTGCGAGTGAGTTTAGAATTCACTCACTGTGAATATTTTGACAGTTTTCCACACCTGAAGCTCTCCCATCCCAAATGTAGCTTTGCACAATTGGTCCTGTAGGCATTGCCGCTTTTGGGGTCAAGGATGGTTTGCTGTTGTGGGCTTAATGGTTGCTGTGGTCTCTGTTTCTGGAGGTGCTAGGTCTCTGAAAGAGCCCAGGCATCCGCTTTTGCATGAGTAAGTGCTATTTTATCCCCATATATAGATAGATAGATACCCTGGCTAAAGCAGGGGGATTTTAAGCTGGTCCTTGCCTTCATTGAAGAGTGAAGCTTCTCTTTAATACTAGACCCCAGCTTTAGACTTTGATGTTTTACAGACCTAGGGGAGCACAATACCTTGAGCACACTCACCCGCTGGAGGCTGGAGCACTTAGTACAATGGTGCTTGTATTGCTTTGTTTTCCCTGGACCTCGAGCCCCTCATCTATGTAAACTCACACCTGAATATATAAATTCAGCTTCACATCATTTTACAGGCTGATTGCTGTTGTCCACTACAGTCAGAACTGAGCATGTTGCAAATAACAATGTGCCAGTAGGACCATTTGAGTTTACAGGTGTATCTAAGACCTGATTTTGCCCTATCTCACTGTAAAGACTGTAATAAAGTTTGAAACTGGGTAGCTTTGGACACATTATCATCCATCCTAGTGCAAAAATAAGGTTGTCATCATGCAAATGTCTTCCAAAGTTTCAGAGAGAGTGGAGTGGGTCCAGACCATTCCTGGAGGGATCCAAACCCTGACCCAGCAGCCTGAGCTTTGTTGTTCTCCCAGGATGTTGCTGCCTGATTAATCCCTTCTCTTGTGGGATATGGGCTGAGCAGAGATTGGCTATTGTCGTTATGAATTATGGAGTGGATGAGCATGTCATCTGTTGCTTTTAGTGGTATGCACTATAAAATACTCATACAGGCAGTTCAGATAAGCTGAAGGAAGATAAATATGAAGGAATGAAATCAGTAAAAATGGTGAAACCTCAAGTTGCATATGGACTGTTTCACCAGAGGGTGATGCTTCCTGGGGATTCAGAGGTCTAGTAGGATCAGCACATGAAAGCATATGTCTGCCTCAGTTGTCAGTAGGGTCAGAAAAATTCAACTAACGATTTAGTAAACAACAGCAGCAACAATTCTATGAGATAAAGCCCCTTTTAAATTCCTTATTTCTGAGTAAATTTTCAATTATTATTTTTATCTGCTCTTTTTTTGCCTTTTTTCTCCAGGATGAAAGCAGGTGAACCTAGAAAGGAAATAATGAGGTGAACTGTACATAGAATGTTGCCAACCAAAAGTGTAAAATATAAAATGTTTAAAAATGAAACAAATCTTTTTCCTCTGTCATCTGCCTTGCAGGCATAATTAGAACTAGGGTCCAGATTTCAGACAGAGGAGTGATTTTCCACTTGACAGTGTCCCTTTTAAGCCCTCATTGGTTTGCTCGCCAGCAACTGTTGTCTGGATAGATACATGATTGGAAAGCCACAGTTTGCTATAAGAGGTGCCGTTTTTCAGCTGTCCTTTCACAGTGTATTTAAAATACTGGTCTTCATGTGTGTTCTGAGGTTTTGTAGGATGGTGAGATTATCATACCATTTTCTTAGGTTTCATTGTAAAAAGGAAAGAAAAAGCTTTTCAAGATATTGCATAGTAATAAGTAAATAAAAAACAAATAAACCCTCCATGCTGCTACCTAAAAAGAGTTTCACCCATGATGATGATCTGCTGTATAGGTTGTCACTCTACTTAAATTCCACAGCAGAACTGTGACACCATCTGTTCCCTTTCACTGTGTGCAAAAAAATGGTTTCCTTTCATTAGCATTAAGCTGCATAAAGAGACTGGAGTTCCAGAAATATCCCAGTCTTTCACTGACACATACCTTCTTAAGGCATAGTTCAATACAAGCGTCACTCATATCCTTAAGAGAGAATGGGAGTTTTTGAGTAATATGCTATTAAAGATCTTTGAATAACAGGGGAAAAAAAAATAAAAATCACCCCATCCATACACTGCAATGAAACCAGAAAGCTTTCTGAGATGTGTTAAGATGATGGGGATTCAGAACAGCCGTCTCTACTATTGCATTCCCTGAAGGCAGTAGGTGTGCTGTATGCCAGCGTCGGCACAGTATCCCGGTGGCTTTGGTGCCTCCGGGATGCAGTGATCGCCTGGACATGGGACAGACCCAACTATGCCTGTCTGCAGTGACTGATAGATTTTAAGTTACTGTCCTCTTTTCACTAAAAAGTAAGATCAGGGACCTCTGCAGAGTCCTAGGATGGCCCTCAGTTGTAGAGTTGTGCTTAAAGTTCTGCATTTTGCTTCTGTTGTCTCTCTTCATTGATCATGATGTGTTTTAATGGCATTTTAATGCTAGCACACTGAAGTGTTGGTAATGCCACAGAGATCTGTATTCAGCAGTGCTCTGTTGTAGGATTGTCTTCTGACTGCTCTGGTAGGATGAGTTGGTAAATGAATGGAAGACAGAAGAAATCATCATCATTCTTCTCTGAAACGCTATCTATATGTAAATCTGTCGTGCCATTTTTTTCCCTTTAAAAGTTGAAAAGCACTTTCAGTTCCTGCTTAACGGTCGCTTCCTCTGAATTACATGAAGCAGTAAGAGGGGTCAGCCAATGCTGTCCTGTGGGAATGAAAACTCTTTTTGTTGTTTATCCACGAAGCTGTTACAAATAACATTGGAGATGCGGCAAACGTAGAGCAAAACTAGCCACCAGAATTACACTGCATACCCAGTGGATCGCAATCATAAAATATTAATCAGGCATTGCAGATCTGAGTTGTCATCTCCTCATATGAAACAAGGCACACAGCCTCATTCTACCCCTTCCTCCCAAAGGTGCCAGAATTAAAATATTTGTTGGTTGTGATTAATAAGAACACCTGACCGAGCCCTTGTTGACAGGATTAGTCTCTCAGCATTTTGGATCAGGTTTAATGATCAAACTTTGGAGCTTGATAAGCACAAGCCTACACTGAGTACTGGAGGGAGTGCAACACAGTTGGTTTAAGCTTGTGCCAACTGGTGAAATTCAGTTCCCTTGGATGTGACTGTTGCACCATGACTTGAAAAGTGGTTTTGCCCAGTTATCCTTTAGCAACTCGTTTTTCCTTTAAACTTCGTTAGTTCTCCTCATTTCTCTGTTTCAGCAGTGAAACCAGTGTTGCTCAGGTGAATTTTGATACTTCAGTTCTGGTGACATTTCCCATTTCAAACCAATTTAATACCACCACAGTTCTTTCACTACAAGCTGACAGGCTGGGATGAATGAATCGTTGAGATACAGGAACTTTGCTTGCCATGCAGTCACAAGGAAAAACTTCTTTTAGAAGATATACTCCTTGGATTTGGTGCTGTCAGCACAGCTGGTAATTTCTCAGTTGCCCATCTAGTGAGAGCCTGCTAGTTCCTGGTCGAAAGAGCCACACGTCCTGAACGTGCAATATGGTTTGGCTGGTTAGTTTATTCCATATAAAGAGATACTTAAGTCTGCGGGATGCTGCTGGACATGGCCTATGTGCTTACAGCTGGAGATGGCCTGAGCTTTTTTTCCACCAGAGACTTCCCTTCACACAAGCAGCAGTTTTCTTTCATAAAATGTATTGGAGCTGAATAAGTTTGAAATTTTCTTCTGAGGCAAAATAAAAGGTCTGATTTTACTACTCTCAGATTAAATGATGCGAATTTGACTACAGGAATATCACAGTAACAGTGAAAGAGAAAGCAGATTTCTGTAACTGGCTATACTGTGCAAGTCCCAGGAGCAACAGCAGTTCTTTGCACGGAAGTCCTGATTTGGGGAATTGCTCCTCCTGAATTCTTGCCTAAATTACATTGCTTCAAGTTGCAGTTCTTAAGATGACCTACAAAAATATGAAATCTAATTTGTGACAGCAATTTCTGATCCAGCGTATAAGGAACTGATTTGAGATATAGAAAGAGGATGCAGGACTTGGGATTCGAGGTGCTGGGCTGCAGCGTTTGCTCATCACTACACGAAGTTACATCTGTCCTGCATCACCCTGTCCTGGTGCAGAAATCCCCACGACAAGTTTGGAGGGCAGTTGAGCTTCGTAGCTGAGCGTGTGAGCAGGCTGCATCACATTGGTGATCCGTGCGTGCCCAGGATCCAGCGGTGTACCAGCCCGTGGGAATAAAAACAGTGGGTAGTAGAAGGGGACTTGAGGAGGTGTAAAGCCACGATGCTGAAATGTGCCAAATATCTCTACATTGTACACTGAAAAGAATCAGATCTTCCCCTTCCCCCCCAGCTAGCGTGTGTGTGTTGTTGTGTCTTGCAGATGTATTGAAAATCTGTGTTAGAGCTGTGAGCAATTAACACATTTCCCGAGGACACATGGAGAGAAACTGAACTTACATGTGATCTAGCAGAGTTCTGCCTTAATAGATCTTGGCTATGCCTGTGATTTAAAATTGTTTCACTGACACAACCATATTTAAACTCTGGTGGTGTTCTGGTTGTGTGGAGAGGGTTCATGATGTCAGTGCAGGCTGCTTACCCTCCTGTATTTGAGTAAGTTTCTGGTATGCTGTGATGCTTCCCATTGAAATGGATTTAGAGTTTGATTAAAATTCAGACTGGCAGTTTTCACCTTGAAAAATGTGCCTTGCCTTCTCTTTAAGGAGCTGCCTTCAGAAAAAAAAAAAAAAAAAAAGAAAAAAAGAAAAAGAGTAATGGATAGAGTTGAATGAGAAACAATTTTCTTTCCTACAAAGTATTTTTAAGATATCTGGAGCAAGAATACTTTTATAAGTTCAAGATCCATTGCATTTTTTGTGCAAGAAAGATAAGACACAAATGAAAAATAACCCTCACAGCAGCTAAAACACGTGCTGAGGAGATCATGGGAGAACTGCCCTTTAATAAACTGCTTTGGTGCTCTTGCCACGCTCCTGGAGCATGGAAATAACCTCCGGTTCCTGCACTGCTCAGCGGAGACTGGGTGCATACAGAAAGGAAAAGGACATGGTTAACATCTTCCTGAGGAGGCAAACAGCACGCAACGGGGACTCTTGGGGAAGAGGAGAGGGTAGAAATGAGAAGCAATAGAGCAATGTCTACGATCTGGGGAATGTTTTTCACACAGGGTGGCATGGACAAGGAATAAAGACGGAGGGCTTTTTGGAGGAACGCTCCCAGCCTTAAGTTTCAGAGATTTGAGATTTGATTTTAGTTTTGAAATTGATTTGAGATTGACATTGTGTGATCTGAACATATCAATGACTTTTCTCTGTAATTAATACTCCCGATACTCTCTTGGATGCTGTACGTACACTCAGACCTCATTCAAAACACTTGAACACAGATTTTAGTACTGTGCTGGATCGGGGCCACTATGATAAATACAAATGTTAATGATTTTCCAGGCTCATACTTAAAATTCAGTGGTTGAAGTTTGCACACTGATTGTGCAGATTGCCAAATTAGGTCCAATTACTCAAATTTAGATGAGCTTTGCATAAAACATACAAATGTGTTCAATGCAGTATTCTGCTTAGGTCTGTGATTTCATTTCACCAGGCTTATATTTGCATGAGTTCATTAAAATTGGTTTCATTCCTTTTTTTCCCTAGCATCTCTGAAAAAGTGGTATTTAAGCTGGGGAAAAATAGTAAAGAACAGGCTTGTAATTATAAAATGAAGCTATATGAAGTCATGCAGCACCGTTGTGGTTCATTCTGACAAAGAGGGAACTTGAGAGCTCATTACTGAGCCCAAAGTTCAAACTGACCACTCTCTGTCAAAGGTTTCTAGTGTATCAGTCAGTTAAATGAGACCTTCTACTGTATGGTTACCCAGTCTCTGTGGTCCAGTTGTTGATTGGTGGGGAAGAAAAACATTTCCGCTTCATTGGGACTGCTCTTGGTTTGTATTCTAATTTTTTTTTTCTCTTATTAAAAATAATAACTTGGACAAGGAAGCACGGCTCCTGCTCTGTGTGTCAATCCTTTGTAAAAAGCGCAAGATGTTTCTCAGCCTGAACAAATGAGAAAATCTCCATACAGACTAAAGGCTTTAATGAGGTTGTTACCTCTCTCTAAAGCCACCTGGTCCTTTCAAAAAGGTGACAGTTTTGCATCTCCTGGAGCATGCAGACATGCCTTCTTGTCTTTATTAATGACTTTGTTTATTGCTGTTTAAGTTACCCAAGTGTCAAAATAATATTTATGTTTATTTAGAAGTACCATTTAGTGCTCTAGTAAGTTACAGTATGTTATTTGGAAATGAATTTATCTCATTCGTGGTCCAGATGTGAAAAAATACACTTACTTGGCTTGAAAAATCACTTTTTAAAAATGAACTGTAATACAGCTATACACACAATACTACATGTGTATCTGTGTTGGCATAAGAGTGAATTATCCATGCTGTGAGCCAGTACACAGTTTAAACAATAATCTCCAACAGTGTCAAAAAAGCCCTAATGTTTTAATAAATTGCTAATGAGCTCCTTAAAAAATGTTTTATGGTATCTCAACAGCAACTTTGTAAACAAGATTGCAAACTGGTTTTCTGTTGCAAGCAGGTTCTGACCTTCTGCTCTTTCTCAGCCTTCTCTAAAGCGTGGTTTTCAACTTGAAATTCCTTGCAAGTGGTGGGGAGGGATTGTTGCGCCTCTCCCAGTCCCCCATTGTCAGGGGGGTGATTGCACAAGGTGTGTTTGCTTTCATTCTCCTATTTTTCCAAGATATAGCGGTTTTTCTTTTGAAAAAGTGTTGCACCTCTCAGACAAAATGGAGTATGTCAGAAACTATTTTGTATAGGAAAAAATATTAGTGTTTGGTTGCCTGCCATGACAGTTACTCAAGTATTTTTGGAATTGTAGAGTTGTTCACAGGCAGTAAAAAAATTTGAGATAATCCTCTCTGACCTCAGGAAACCGTGTAAACCTTAGTTACTGCTTAGGTGTGGTAGCTTAAATAACTTTCTGTAGTCCCTTGGCTTGTAAAAAATAGCTGTGAAAATAGAAACCTATCTCTGGAGAGTCCACAGTGTCCTATTTCCCCACTACTTCCCAGTGCAGCACTCTTAAAAATCTTTATGTGCTGGATCTGCCTTTGTTAGCACAGCCCCTTTCAGCGTAGGTGGTTGTGGGCCATGCACTTCTCTTGATTGGAAATGGGAACAGTAGCTCCATTATTACTGGAATTATTCCTGGTGAATGCTAACATTTCAGCCACTTCCTCTGAGTGCTGCGGTGGTGTCAGCGTGAGTTTTAGCATGCGAAGATGTGAGTTTGTGCGGAATGCAATTATATTTTGTTTCCATGTTGTCACAACCAGAACAGGCAAGACAGTCTGGGCAGAAATGTCTAGTACAATTGATTTTCAGTTGCTTTCTTCATGAAAGCTGTTGCTCATTAATTTCATTTGTTTCTCTCCTGTATTTCAGAATAAAAGCCGTAGGAAATGCAGACCTCTGAGTGATAATTGTGTTAAGTTTCGAGGCTAACCTCAGTGACTGAGCATGAAACAGAAGGTTGTAAATAAAGGCTGCAGTTATCCTTGGACTATAGTCTTTTACGAACACTTCAGCGTTTTCACTCACTCTGTCACTTCTAGCAAGGCACCGATTGTATTGGTCTGAGTTGCCTCATTTTAAAAAATGATACTGCTAGTTTTTACCTACCTCCCAGCAATAAGGTGACACTTCACGGGACAAGCAGCGTGTGTTGCCTGCCAGCAGCCCCGTGCCGCGGGACAGCCCGGCTCCCTTCCCGCTCCGTGACCGTGCAGAGTCCTGCTCCCCCAGCGCTCAGCAGCGATGATGCATTTGCCCTCAGCGGGAGTCAAGTTATCTGACACCTCTGAAAAATGAGGCTTATATCAAATAGCCTGTTCAAGCACTTTATAAAAATGAGCTCTTTAGTCTTTAACATATAAAACAAGACAGCAAACAGAGGCAGAGGAGGGAAAGGCAAGAAGACAGGCAGCTGTGAAACTCTGGAGCCTTCCCTTGTCTGGGCTGAGGTTGTCCTGCGGGGGTGATGCCTTGACAAAGAAGCAGGGAAGGCAGTAAAGGTAAACAAGCTGAAAACTAGCAGAAACCAAAGAAAATAGCCACTAAAAAGAACATTTTATCTGGAGTCTTCCAATCAGAGGTGCTCTGAGGGTTCCCTGTGGAGGTCAGAAAGAGCTGCCTTCTGCAGCTGGTCTGGCCAAAATTAATACGACAGAGGGCGATGTTACTTGCAAGCCATGTTTCTTAGTGCATGGGTGTATGGGGAAGGAACGGTGGTCCAGACAGCATGACATCTTCTGGGTGTCACCTCCCTCACAGGGAACAGTAAGAAGTCTCAGCCACAGGCACGGGGTTGCTATATGTGTCACCCTAACTTCTGTCATGGTGTTTTGTGCTACTCCTCCCAGGCAAGGGTGGATTTGAACTTGTGTGAATGAATTAACGCGGTAATCTGTCTCTTGTGACTTCCACCTTCAGATTTAGTAGGCATTACCTAAATCTGTATTGTCAAGACTTGAAATATTTCTTGATTTTCCTATTTAAGTGAGATCCACCAAGGCCATCCCTATTTTCTCCAAAATTTAAGCAAAAGTAATGCTACCACTCTCTCTGCTTCCAGAGATAGAGAGGAAAGATGGGCCATTAGTGCTGTGTACTTGAACACAGTAGAGGCTGGTCTAATTTGGTCCGATTTAGAAGACAAAATACTGTGACTGCTCATAATTTTGTTGAGAAATGAGTTAAATGTTTACATAAAAACTCAATTTGTGGTGCTTTTAGAGTGTGGCTTAATGAGCGAAGTACACGAATTAAGGTATGTGGGTGGTGGTTGCAGATACAGTTTCTGACCTTCTTTTGTAACCTTGGGAAGCTTTTCCTTTTCTGTAAAATAGGGATAACAATACATCCCTGCTTTAGTAAAGTGACTTTAAGTGTACTGATGAAGCGCTATATACAACCAGCCCAAGATAAGAGCCTTTATCAGCTGTGTCAGTTATTGTTATGCTAAGGCTGGCTGCTGGAGGAATAAATAGAACCTGTTCCTTTGTATTAAGTGACTGCCTGAGTTCATGTCTGTTCTATATTTAAGCATGCAGTTATATGTTTTAAGACATACTTCTTTTATAAGTTTTGTTATTAAGCACATGTGCCTTTCATAGTGTCATCGGGACCATAAAATTTAAATGCTGGATGCAGAAAGGAGAGAACAAGAAAACCTTTTAACCTGCACATTATTAGAAATGCATTTCAGATGATCCCTGTGGAAATGTTACTGGTAGTTTTGTTTATGAAGGCAGACAGTAACTAGTCATGATTTTCTCCAGAAAGGAAATAATGTGACTGTGCAAAGTCCAATGAAGGCGGAGCTGATGATTTATTGTGAAAATTTATAGTTTTCTGGTGTTGCCTGTTTTTTATGTTAATCATGTTGTGTGGACTGTATGTTGGGAATAATTGAGAAATGTGGAGGACAGAGTAGATTTTGCAGTCCATGAATTATTATCTAGTGAGTGTATGTTATAGCCTTGATCAACTGTGGCACCAGTTTATTCTAAAACTTTTCTAGAGTTTCAGCCACTTTAATATATCAAGTCATGAGGAATAACGGAGTTCAGAATAGAGTTATGTCCTATACAAGATCACTTCAAGGAGGGATTCCTTTAAACCTTAAGACGAAAGAACAGGAGGAAGCAAAAAATGAATGAAAACCCAGCCTTTGTATAGTGGAAATTCTCTCATTTGAATTCTGAGCATAGATTTTCTTAGTTATAACAAAGATAAAACAGCAATGCCACTGCTGTATTTGCTGCTATTGCAGAAACTGGAATGCCACATAAGACCTTCCATGCTGAGAATGATCAAAAGTCCCCCCAGGTTTTTGGCTTGTCCTTTGGTCTTAAAATGCCTTTTGAAGAGAACATATGTGGAAGAAGTAAGAGCAGAGGACAAGATGCCAAGGTTTCTGCCGTGGTGCCCAACTGCTACTGAATTTCAGCAGCAGCTGGGTACAGCGGGAGGTGGTGAGCACCTTTGGGCATCCTTTGAGATGGCTTCCAAAGCTCTGAAACTGGCTTTGCTGCAGTGTTGCCATAAAATCCTTTTATATTCCTTCTGGTATTCATCTATACAGGGGCAAACAAACAGTGAATTATGCATGATCCATAGGTTATCTCTCCATATTGACTCCAGATTAGAAAGAAGCAGCCATGCTACTACTAAATAGATATTTTATTGGGGTTTCTGCTGCAGTCTTTCTTGGGGGGAACACTGCAGCATGTACCAAGCTGAAACCTGTGCCTGCAACGTCTCTTTCTTTATTAACAGGAATTAACACATAAAAAGAGACTTTAAAGGTGCCTTATGTAAATTAATCCTAGGCTTCAGATGAAGAGTGGCCTTTCTGTGTTAAATGTGCTTTTGTAGAATAAAATATGTGTTGGTGTGTGAATTGTATAGCAAGTATATGGTTGTGATAACTGAGATACATTTATCTCTTATATTTGAACTCACCATCTCAGTTGGACTTTGAACTTGTGTTGTCTTCTGCTTAAAAAGAAGAAAAATCTGTCTCTGGCAAAAGCAAATTCTTTCTCACTCTCTACCCACAAATTAATATTTTACATGACATAGTTTTAATGGCATGCAGATATCTGGGAAATCCTCCTTCCTCCTTACAAAATTCAACATGCCAGAGCAGAGGGCAGGATTGAGTGGATTTACCCTGCACCAAGCACAGTTTTTCTAGGTAGAAAGATGCTGAGTGTTTAAGAAGGTTTCCTAGAGAGCTTGAGAAATAAGAGCTGTATGTTACTGAAGCATGGAAATTTTTACCTACCTTATGAGAGGCCCACCTCTAGACTTGAGAAAGAGCTGTGCGATCAGACTTGAAAGCTGTTACACTTAAAAGCTCTATTTTTTTTTTTTAGTGTTTTATTATTTCCTGCTGAGTTTCTATACCAATACAAAAATATGTTCCAGTACAGTGTATGTATTTTTATTAAACCAGAGTCTTTCAGAATTTTCTGTGCACCACTGTAGAAGGAAAATCTACAGAGGGCTTGAGAGAACGCTGCTGGGAATGACCACTGTATCTCCAAATGGACTTTAGTGAATAAGGATTATTTGTGTTTATAACAGCTGATGAGTCCCATTCATGTTGGTTTTAGTATGGCTTAAACTTAAAGCTAAAGACAGCTTGTGCATACTGGACACCAGATTTAAAGCTGTCTCACTGTTTTTTATTCTTGGTATATAGTGTGGGGTAGGCTGGGAAGGGCACCCTGGTCACAGCCCAGAACTGTGCTGGGTGCTATATACAGTCAGCACAGAATCAATATGCAAGATTACCAACAACATGTGATGCAAACCGGTGTAGAAAGGAAGGGACTCTGTCAAACAACTTGTTGGACAGTAGTTGGTGGTCCTGACACTCCGACAAGCCAGTCTCTGTCAGGAGGGTTTTCTTATTTTAGAGAATTGTAGAGAAAGAAGACTGGGAAAGGAAATTTATAGTACCGATGGCTTCTCATCACAAATGCCTATCAGTGTTACTGTAAGCAGAAGAGAATAGTGTGTAGGAAGATGGAGAAAACACTGCTAAAGGCAGATGAGTGGGATAAGATGTCAGTAGATGCTCTCTAACATGAAATAGCAGTATGTAAGGGAGAAAGGCTTATATTGACTTAATAAGGTCTCATATTAACTAGTGTTTAATGGTCCCTCCATTTCGGAAAGAAGAGGTAACGGATTGCACTTTGGTTTTCTCACCATAGCTTGGATTCCCAGTAAACTGGCTGCGACTGTCTCTAATCTCAGAAGCAGCAGAAGCATAGGTAGAAAGAGAATTTGTGCCATCAGTCTGCTTTTTAATTCCTTCTGCTTGGGGGAGATGAGGATTTTCTCCACCTTTCACCCTTGGCACTCTTCCATGTTGTTTTAATTGCAAAGCAATGTGGTGCTTTTCCCTCAGCTGGAAGAGTTGACACATAGTTCTTTTGTGCAACTGAGGCAATAAACTGCTGTATTAATCACTCCACACAAGGTAATAAACAATAGTAGAACTGTTGCTTTTACCTCTCAGGTTTCTACTAAAGTGTTCAACTTCCTGAAGACCTTAGAAGTAGGATCCTGAAAATGGATTTCAATCCATGTCTTTCCTACCATCTTCTGCTGTACCTTGTGCTATTTGAGAAACTGAAAATAAATCTAATTTGCGGTGTAATTCCTAAAATGTGGTTTTATTTGGAAGCAGGGTTTTAGACAAACTTTGTGTCTCATGTACCTAGTAAAGTCTCATTTAGGTGCAGGGAAAAGAACAGTCACTTTGCTATGCTTGCATCCTGAGCCATATGGCTTCCTGTGAAATGTTGCTAGATGCAACCTACCTTTCTTCTCCAGCAAGATTAAAAGGAAAATCAAGCTAGGATTACCCATTTGGGATGGTTAGAGATGGGCTGTGAGAAGCCCTTCAAAATTCCTTTTCTCAATCTTGCTTATTTTGCCAGCAGTACAAAGCATGGCACAGACAACACAGCAGATAAAGGGAGTTTGGAAATCAGAGACCCAAACCAGTTTTTCAAAGTCACTGTTTTTTATCTTTTGAGATTGACACTACTTTACTTTCACTACACATGCTTGTAAACACCAGTCTGGGAAAGAACTGCAGGAACAAAGATTTCAGAGACACCACATAAAGGTTGTAGGCTGGTGAGTTCCCCAGTGTGCCAGAGGAAGAGACTGCACCCTTTTTTTCTTTTTCTGCTGGGGGATGGGATACCCACATAAAATCTTTGTCAAGAAGATGTTAGAGTTAGAAGCAAATAGTCAGCCAAACTGTAGAAAGTGAGCACTTGAATGCATCAACCCAATGAAAAAGTAAGGTGAAATGACTTTTCCTCATTTGTTTCGTCATACTTAGATTAGTTGGTCTAAGGAGGACTCTGCAGTGAGGTGCTGCAGCACAGCTGGGCTGTGGTCAGTGCTAAATGGTGGTAGCTGGATTTGAGCACATAAAAATCTCAGAAAAGCTGACATTTGATTGTTTCCTTTAATTTTTGAAAGAAACAAATGTTGCTTGCAATATAAATGCTTGCTAGAATTTAAATACAGTTAAGACAGAACAAATGCCAGAACAGAGCAATTTTACAGGTTAACAGTCTTTTCCACGTTGGTGGCAATATTTCTGTACAAGCTTCTCTTGCAAGCTAGGCACAAAGCAAGAGTGCTTGAAAAGCAGAAAACTGCAACATTTACAGTGGAGAAGGCTGTAACTTTCCCTAGTGGGACAAGGTGCCCATCAACTAAACAGCTGTTCTGCTCTGCAAAGGACACTGCCAAGGTTGTAAGTGTCTATAAACTGAGTATCTTGCTGATGATCTTTTGTGAAGTATTTAGTTTCTAGGCAAAGGAAGAAGGAGTGAATAAATTACTTTATCCCTTGTCAGATCTATCCTTTGTGAAGTGCAGCCATTGTACTCCCAGTTTGGGATCGGCTTCCATATTTTTTAATTACAAAATTAAAATACTATAATGATTCAGCTTGGCTCAGGAGCAGTATCAATCTCAAATGTTTAACCAAAAAAAACCCAAAACCAAACCAAAAAAAAAAAACCACAACCAAAAACCCAGCAAAAAGCCCAAACCCCAAGTTATAATGTGGGTCATGTACACACTAAGTATATTATAATATCTTAAAAAAACAAGATCACTTTAGTATTTCAATATTTCAAGGTGGTTTTGCAGCATTTCTGCAGTCTGGTGCTACTGTAATTTCCCAGCTGGGCCAATACTGCTACCAAGAGGGAGAGAAAACACCAAAGCTGCATGGAAAACTGTTAAATTCTTCAAGGATTGGCTGCCAGTGTAGAATGGGCTTTGGGAAGATTTGTTTATATAAGGAGCCTGCACAATAGTTATCTCAATGAATTGGGCAGCCAGCATTGTAACAGGGTTAAGAGGGGATCCTGAGCTGATTCTCAAATGCTTTGGGGTTTTTTTCACTGTCAAATTTGACTTTTTTTAAGTGTGAAAGAACAATTTCCATTTTTATGAATATCACTCAGAATGTATGAGCTGCAAGTGTAGAGTTGGCTTGTAAAATCAGGGAACATAAATTGTATATGCTTATATGATTTTCTTTTAAAAGACAGTTGTGGATTGTAGATTCAAAATTCAGAATTCATAAGAGGTTTCTTAATAGACACAGGTACAACCTAGAGGAAAACTTGCCCATTCCAAATTATATCGCTAGGATTTTTTTTTATATATAACTTGACCTACATTAGCAGTCCCCTCTAAAATAGCACACCTTGCAGGTGATTTCCATGTGATTTTATTTTCCAGCAGATTATTGTGATAATGGCAGAATTTCTCCTTTAATAATGCAACAAAAATGTAAACAGGTAGTAGTAACTCAGCCAGAGGTTCATGGTTGATTCAGCTGATGGAAGAAAACGTGGGATTAGAAGAGATGACAGAAGGTGTTGCTTCTGTTTTAGGTAGAGAACTGGCCTGTAGTATATAATGAAAATGCAACTGGGAAGAACCTGCCACATGGCAAGTAGCTGGCACATCTGGGGCACTGTGGAGGGAGGTGCTGGGAAACGTACCAGTGAGCCTGCAAAACCTATCCAGTTTTGAAGGAATGTGCAAAGACACGGGAGATGGAAGAAGGAGAGGCAAGTGGATTGACAATTCCAGGGATAGGATGAAGAAGCTGAGGCGTTGTACTCTGTGAGTACAGAGGAGCTTACAGTGACAAAAGCAGCAAGGAGGGGTTGACACCAGAATTCGTTGCCACTGAGGAAGCCGGACTGGTGATATGGGGTTGATGATGACGGGTTTGTTCTGCTCCTGAGGTAGGATTCATCTAACCTGACTGCAGATGTCTACATCAGAGCTAGTGCTCTAGAAGCCCCTTAAGACCACTGAAGAGAAATTGATGTTCCTGGAGTGCAGCTCAGCTCATCATAAGGTGGCTGTTGGCCTGAGCAGTGCTCTGGATCAGCATGTTTGTGTCTTGCCATCGAGAGCAAAGGGAGTCTGAAGCACTAGCTCAGTTTGGGGTGTCTACTTTGTCAGCCTCAAAAGCTAGGTGAGGTAGATGCCACCACCAGGACATGACCCAAGCCCTACTGCAGCTAATGACAAGTTTTTTTGCTGGACGTTAAGGGACAATAGAGTTCACTTTTAACAGCAGCAGCACAAGAGATCTAAAAGGCAAAACAGCAGTAGGAGAAGTTTCTGGCAGGTAAGACTGGGCTGCTCCTTGCACAACTGACTGCTCTGAAAATACAGTCCGTTTGGTTAGGTGCACATTGAGTGCTAATAAGATGGCTTTTGTTGCATTATTTCATGAGGTAGTGTCAAAGGCTATAGAAGATCTTGTTAGTAGCTGCAGGAGGACTATGATATATTTTGATTTTGTTTTCTCCCAAAGGAAAAGGTCATTTAGTACTTTTCTCATGGGAAGCAAGTGCTGGAATAAACTCCAGGGTCACAAAATCCAGTGACCCTGTTCCCTCAGGCAAACATATAATATCATCCCTTTCATAAGCTGAACAAATATTTGATCTCACAGAAACCCAGCAAACTACAGGTTATGCTGACAAAAATAAAACAAGCTTTTGTAGGGGAGAAAACATTGCTCTATGACTTTCCCTAGTTCTTTTGTTTGTTGTTTTATGCACTGTGGTGTCAGTACTCAGGGCTTTAATGAAGCTGTAAATATAGATTTTTTTAGGAGAAGATTTGAATTTGTTTAGTATTTGAACATCTTTGTGCTGTCCATGGTAATTCTCACCTATCTCCTTGTGGCTTTGAAACAGCAGTCATGTTTGTAAATGACTCTAAGATAATTGATGAAAGAGATGATTTGCCTGAAGAACAAAGTCGTGCTGAAACTTTGGCTGAGACCTATCCATACCTTTCTGGTACTTGAGGAAATTTATCATGAAAAGGGGAATATGTTTTTTGTTGGTTTTGTTTTTTTTTCTCTACTTCCACATGCCTTTGTTCCTGCTCATGGAGGATGCCGATAAAGTGCAACTGCTGTATTCCCAGACTTTTGAAAAGTAACTAGTTGGTCAAAAGTATAAACAAACTGTATGAGATTAAATAAATGAAATAAGATCCCAGAATTTATATTCCCTGTTGTTAGAAATTACCTTCTGTTATTACCCTGGAGAGACGGCTGGCTGGGTTCAGGGTATGTCTTTTCAAGAAGGCTCGAGTGCAAATCCCTGACTGCTCCTACAGAGCATCAGTGGCTTGTGGAAATAAAAGCTGGAAGGTTAAAAATAAACCTAAAAATGAAGTGTTTGGTTGAGAAATAGGTATAAAGATTTATTGAAGGTTTAGGGCTGATCACATAGCTTTCTGCGTGTGTTCTTTTTTTTTCCTTTTTAATTGTAAAAGAACTGAGGAGTTGCTCACAATGTAATGAGAACTCATAAAATACCCACACGAAAATTAGTCAAGTCCTCTATTGATTTTACTACCTTGAGGTTAGTTACTGTAAATAGCCGTGGTAGAGAATTGCACGCTTCTTCCAAAAACCAAACGGGAAGAAAGCTCCAGGACCGCCAAGTCGCCAAACTTTCCTGACACTAATGCTTGAACGAGGGCTGGGGCCGAGGGCCGCCGCTGCTGTGTTGGGAAGTGCTGCTGCGTGTTTCGGCGAGGCGAGGATGCTCCTCCGGCGGTACGGAGCCCCGGCACGCCGCGGCGAGGGGCGGGGGCGCGGGCTCAGCCACGCTTCGCGATCTCGCCTTCGCATCCCCCGCCGCCTCCCAAACCCGCGGCGGGGCTGGCACCGGCATGCCTTCTCCAGGCAGGAGCCCTCCCCGGCACCACGACAGCCTTGCCCACTGCTTGTGAAGGTTTTTCCTCACCTCGCGCTTCCTTCTTTGCTTGACATCTCTTTTTTTTTATTATTTTTTTTTTTTTATTTTATTTTTTTGCATCTGGGCGTTTGGGGCGGACGCGGGGTTGCGGTGCGGCTGCGGCCCCCCTCCCGCTGCCGTTTGGCCGTGGTGCTGGCAGTCGCTAGTCCACACAAGCTGATGATTGATGTCAAGGCTGGGAGCAAACAGCTGCTGATTTGATTATTACTGTTTCATCTCCTAACCTTTTGGAGCATTATGGGAGTATTTATTCACCTAGTCACGCTTAATGGCATTTGATGCAGTACTTCCCCAGGAACAATGAGGGAGTGGTATTGTACAGAGGTAGTTTAGAAATTCCTGTTCTTGTTCTTTCTATTTATTTACAGATATGGGGAGAGAAGTGAAGATGATCTTGTTGTATGGGGGAATGGAATATTTGGCTATTTGACTGGGAACAGTTATAGACATAGATGTGCAATATGCTAATAAAGTAATTGTGCTATGTTGCTATAAAGAGGATGGCTTCATTATAAAATTCTTGTTTTAATACAGTCATTATAGCAGATGTATAGCATATGAACTAATTTGCATGCAGATAAGGAGGCTCTGACAGCTTGGTAGCATAATTACTGCATAGCATACAGCTCGCTAGTGCTGGGAGCTGAAGCTGTTACTGGAGGGGTGCTCATGGGACTAATTATGTTGGCTTTGTTAAATTTAAAGTAGCGTATAGCCAGGAAAGAGATCCGTCTCCCCTGCTCCATGGTGTTGTGTACAATAAGTTACAGAAGCCTTGAACCGCTGCAGCCATTTTAAGCCATGCAAATGCCTGGATCTCAGCACCTCCCTGCGTACTGGAGTAACAGACTTTTATTTAACCAGGGAGCCCGTATCAGCTTTCAAACAAAAGGTTTTACAACTCTTTATATTTCTGTATATTCAAACTCCAGTTAGGTCTTTTAGATAAGTGAACAGCACTGTAGCTGCAGTAACTTTGTTTTGTTTAGTATCTGATGAAAGCAGATGCTGAATGTGTAAATTTAGACTGGTGAATGGATTCTCTCTCCTCTCCCTGGTGCGCCTATTGCTTTGCTTCACTGTATCTCTTAGTGATTTGTCTCCACTTAATTTCAAGCATATTTCTGCTTTTTTTTTTTTCCTTTGCTTTGACTGTGTCTGCATTTTCTAAAGATCTTATTATTGAGGTTCCTTTATGGATTTCAAAATGTTTAATTCATTACTATGCCATAAACTGAAGGCATTTTATTTTCCTGGTGAAATCAAGACAGTGCCACTGGAGATTATTTTTTCCCCATTACATTTCCCCCCTGCTACTGTCAGATTAGTTTGCAGTGGAGGGAGGAATTTGTGAGTGCACAGTTGACTTTGATTACGTAAGGTGGAAATTGGCAAACAGTATGGATTTATTTCAATTCCTCTAACTCTTAAGAAGAAATACATATTAAATTGGAAGTGCCTTAGGGCCTCAGACAAATGAGAAGCCAATGAGAAAGTGTGTATTCCCTCCCTGACCTCCTGCAGTTGAGTAGGTGATGCTGGATAGCTGCGCGAATGGAGCTGCAGGTTATGCCGGGGGGAGTGGGAGGGTTTTGGCGAAGAAGATGGGAAGGAGGCAGGGACCACTTTGTACCCAGAGACCGGGGCTGCCGTGGGCTCTCTGCTGTTGGGGGGGGAAGAGGCTGGGGTGCATGGGGCACTGCGATTTCTGGCATCTTTCTGGGAACAGGCAAGGGGAGCACCCTTCTCCCCATCCTATCGGTGATGTGGTGGTGCCTGGGGACCGGGTTGTCTGCAGAGTGAGGGTGATGCTCAACCAGGTCTGTGACAGTCTGCTTTGCCCAGCTCCCTGGAGGTTTTCTCCCAGCTGACAGGCCAGGAGGGCTCTGGCTCCACAGATGCCCCCCTGGCCACAGCAAGCCAGGATGGGGCTGGGATGGGGGGTGCTGTGGGTCGACACTGAGGGACTGCTGAGCCGCTCAGCTCCTCGGTCACATTTTATGGGTAAGGGTGTTGTGCTCCACTGTCTTCATACATTCACTCCATCTAGGTAAATGCTGCAAAGCCCCTCTGTCTGTTTCCATAATACCCCGTACTAGACAAATATTAACTTCCACCTTTTTTGTTTTGTTTACCCAGGTATTTTCTTTTTCAAAACTCAAGCTCATTCTTGTATGATCTGCTTGCATTTTGTTAATCTGGGAATATTAATAGCCTGCTGGCATTACTGCTAATTTGGAGTTTATGCTGTAGAGTGAATACAATAACGAGTTTTTGGAATGGTTTGTTAATCTTATCAACATTCATTATGCATTTATTAATAGTAATTAGAGCCAATCACAGTGTCACATTTGGAACTTTTGGTATCAATCAAACAGGCGTTTTTGGAGAAAATTATCATTTAACAGGAAATTTAGTATGTAAATATTTAAAAAAAAGAGATCTAATAAGAGAAGGACAGGAAAACGCTGAAACTAATGAGCAGTTTTCACCAAAAGTCTTGTTTCTTTCTTCCTTCCCTTCCCCTCCAACTCCCAAAGCAAAGTATAAAGAGGAGGAAGGAGGGAAAGAGCCTAGCCCCTGTTAAACATAAATTATTCACTGAAACAGTTTCAATAGGCTTTTTTCCATATAATATCAGAGATTTCAAGGCAATTTTTGCAGGTTTTCAGGCATTTTTAATGTAGTATTGCATCCATGTTGTGATTTTTTTTTTTCCTACATGCTTTCATTTTTGGTGCTGAACTTGAGATGCCTTAAAAGTTTTTTGATTTTTAAGAAGTCAGGAAGGAACACAGTTCTTTTGAAAATCAGTGCTCTGTGCTCTCTTAACTGGGTGCCCACGGTCTCAGTCGCGTAATCGAACCTTTCTCGGCCATCAGTGCTGCACGTTCCTCCAGGTAACTCTGTGATGTCCTTTTAGCACAAGTCCTGAATGAGTCCTTTAGGTCTCTTGCAATCACGTGAACAGCAAAAGGAGTAAGACCATCTCTAAAGTTTCATGATTGGAGATTGTTTTTGTTTCCTCACCAACTTTGCTCCTCCGTTTATGCTCTTTAGTCTTGCTGTTGCCACTCAGGAAACAGATTATCCAACACTTGTCCATTTTCCAGCCCAATCAGAGATTCCTCCTGAATCAGCAGTGCTTATTATCTCCAACTGTACATAATTATGGTAGAGAGGTTGCACCACCATAATTGGATAATATCAGCATTTCTATTACAGCCTCATACTTTTAGTATCCTGAAATGTGGTTATAAAAACTCACTTTAGTTTTATAGTTTTTCCAGTGGTGAGAGATAAAGTGTGCGCAATCAGCCTTTAAGCAGTTAGAGAAACCCAGAACAAAAAATTCCTCTTTGAGATGTCAGTTGTACAAACACATTGTTTAATTTGAGATTTGCTCACTGTGAGGCTGGATAGTGTGCAACAGTCTGCAGATTTTGAGCATAAAACAATAAATGTTTCTCTCCTGTTTAGAAAGCTTGTTACTAACTGGGGTCAATTGCATTTTTGAAAAAATATTAAGCATCCAAAGGTAGTGAATGGTTGTGAAATGATCAATAATGCACAAACACAGAAGGATTTGAAGGTTGGTGCAACAAAGGAAAAAAGAAATAGATGTGGGTTCCAGTTTTAAAAATGTAGCAAGTGTGCCAAAATGTCGTACATATTTACTAAGGTTGAGGAATGACTCCTGCAGAGCTATTCTACTCCAGGAAACATTTGAGTATACATATTTAACAATCTAATAATACAGTTGTATAAAAACTTTTATATATATTTAATCAGTTATGAAAATGGCACTTGACGTGTGAGTCTGTTTTACAAAGGTCAGCTTTTCACAGTTGTTTTTCTTTAAGTTTCAGCAGCATTTTAACCCCTTTTTCTTGCTGCAGAGTCTGCCCTCTTCCTCCTCTTCCCCCCAGCCCCATTTACAACAACATGAATTAAGGGCGGGAGACTGGTGTTAACCTATGTCCCTGGCGTCTCTGCAATATGAACCAGCCTGATGTTCTTTGAGACATTCAATATGGTCTTTTTCACACAGGAGAAGAGGGTGAGACTTAGTCTCTGTTTAAGAACTCAGATAGGAATTCTGCCTCATGCTCTGCTGGTTATTGTATTCATGCCAGCAGAGCAACCAGTGATGGTTGCAAAGCTCTGCCCGAGTTTTGACACACTTCTAATTATAGCAAACAGAGCTGTGAACTCCAGAGGTGATAATGAGGCCCGGAGCCATGTGTCAGCAGAGCTTCGAAAGGGAAATACATTCCTGTTCTGCACCATCGTTCCTTATTTGTATGTTTGTGGGGGCCTAGACTTGCGCAATCCTGTCTAGCTTATTTTCACTGAGCAGAGAGGTAAAGTGTGCAGATTAGTGGAGGTTTGTAATTTTATCAAGGTACTTGAGTATTATCCATTTGTGCTCCCTTCGGGGGATGCATGAGGAGACACACAAGGGCAGGAGGCTCTTCATAAAAACTTGTTGCCTACAAAGTGGTGACAGGTCTTTAGTGTTCTCATGTCCCATGACAAACTCTATCTGTTTCTGAGCTTGGGCTGCAGGAAGTGTGACCCCTGTAAAACAGCCTTATTTATATTGCACAACATTAGGGTGTGGAGCATGTGGAGGTGTACAAAATAAGGCAAGGGACTGCACTGAAGATGAGCTAGAAACTTGCCCTAGGAAACTCTTGGTACGTGGTGAAAGCTCTTTTTTTCCCAGAAGTGATGATCATAACCCTGGCATTCTCCTACACTTTCCTAACTGAGGTGTGAACCCATCATGCAGACCTTAACATGTCCTGCTCTTTAATCTTAGCAGGTGAACCAAGATAACTCTTAGGGACAGAGATAACATCAACTTTGCCTTTCTTTCAAGTTCTCTAGAGACAGAAAAAATAAACTTCCAGGATTTAATTACTAAGAACACCTTCATGTGTGAATGACCTGACAAATTTAAGTAGATTTGCTTCTTAATCCAGATTAAGTCAGTACAGTCCATATGACAGTTTTGGTTCTGTTTGCTTTGGTGGTGACAAGAGGTGTGTCTTGAAGAAGAGTGTGAGGGTGCAGGAACTTGCATCTTCTATAGCCACTATTACTTTAGCAGAAGAAGTAGGTAGGATTGACGTTGTGGTCCCATGTACCTGCCACCAGTGTGAGAGGGGTGTCTGCACCTGGAGTTCTCATTTCTCACTGGTGAGAAGGCTAAGACTTTATCCCAAGGTCCAAGCTATGCATCTGAAAGATAGTATAGCTTGACTCTGCTGTATGTGTTAGATGTGGAGCAAGTGTATTTTTCTACCAGAAGTACCACTAGAAAGATGCAATTTTAGTCTCCAGGAGAAACTCACAGAGGTTGGCCACTTCTGTTTGCACTGAGGTAGAAGGAGCTGAGGAAAGGAGAAATCTAATTTAGTGAAGGTTTAACAACTAACACGCTCCAAAAATTTCAGCGTGTGTTGGGAGCAGATCTGGAATACTGGAGTTATGCAAAAAGCCGGAAATCTTTTTTGCTGACCTTGCCTGTTCTTGTCCAAGAGAGGGACAGAAACCCTGTGTTTGTGAGGGAGGGGGGAATTCCTTGAACTGGTATTGAAAAAAAGAAAAAAACAACCAACAAAAAACCAAACAAACAAACAAACAAAAAAAAAAAAACAAAAACAAAAAAAAAAAACCTTCTAGTATAGTCTCCTGATGTGCTAAGCCAGTAAACTGCAGCCCTGCATAAACTGAGATCTGAAGAGTACAGGCATTTTGATTCATCCATCTCTCTGTCTCTCTAAACATGTTCTTTCGGTCATCTATTACCAGCTTTTATCTGCCTGGACATGACCATCATAAACAGCTGTTTCCAAGGTTATACAGAATATAATTTAAAATGAGATGGTATTGTTTAAATCCAAATGCAATTACTGAGGGCAGCCAGGCTATGCTGCCCCAAGGGGTGTTGTGAGGATGAGCCAGCAGTGGGAGGTGGTGATGTGCAGGTGGACTGTGAGGGGCCCTTGGAGTGAGGAGGAGGGTGGGAGCTGGCTGAGCATGTGGCATCATGCCTATCAGCGTGGAAACTCGACATCTCACAAACTGTTAAACTTTTAATCTGCAACGTGAATTTATATAAACCTGCATGTGGAGGTGTGTGGCTCGTGTCTACACTGTTAAGTGTTGATCACAGGTGCATAAAGGTCTTTAACTGGATTTGAAGTTGAGTGTTGCTCTTAATCCAGTTGCTTTTAGCAAGCTGCAACACCTGCCCTAACAAATCCATAAATACTTGGCTGCTGATCTCTGTCCTCAAGTGACTGTGGTGTAGATGTGCATTTTGTAAAAACTCATTTAAAGAGGCATACTCTAAACAGATGAATGATTTGGCTTGGCTACCTTTTAAAAAAAAATCCTATTCTACCAGCACACTTTACTACAACTCTGACATAATTTAGAACAACTTTGCCCTCCTCCTGAAATTTCTACTACATGATTACAGTGTTGCCAGCTCTTGTGATTTGCAGACTTAAGAGGAGTCCTTGAAGGAGGTCATTTAGTCCATTCCTGTACCTCGAGGCATGAATGACTATGCCTAAGCATCATCCCTGAAAGATGTGATAGGGAGAATTGTTTCTCTGTCCTTCGTGGTTTCAGAGAGATTGGCCATTAGGTCCAATTGTAGCTGCCAGAAGGAATTTTCCACTGACAGTACCTGAACACTGGTGGTAAGTGCCTTTGGTGGACCACCCATTTAGTTCAAAACTTGCCATTTTCATGGTGGAGAGTGGAGAAGGTGTTGCCTTGAATGTTATAAAATCAGAATAACTAAATATGGATGCTGATGCTACCGATGTGCCTGTGACAGCCCTTAAAAGAGGCTACTTTCTTTCCTGCAGTAATTTCACCTTCTGCTCTCCTCCAGACCCAGACATAAACTAGTTTAACAGTGTTTTCACATCAACAAAGCAGTTAGCTAGGTTAGGTATATCCCAAATGTTTGCTATTGCAGAGCCATTCCTCCTCCAAGTTTGCATTTTTTGATGTTGAACTCTCTAAAAACCTACCTGTAAGTGTCCCATAATAGGACTGAGCTTTGTAAAAATCTAGTTTTTACCTAAATATTTAAATACTACCCAAGGAATCTGAAGTCCTTTTCATAGGAATGGTGTATGGGAAAATAGGATGTCATCAAGTAGACATGTCCCATCAGCCAGTCCATGAAGTTACTGATCTGTGTCTATAATACAGAGCATACAAAATAAAATTCTTACTAGCAACTCACTTTCCTTTGCACTACTGTTAGGCCCGGGAAGAGAGACAGCAAGTGCTGGATGGCTGAGAATGTACTGCTTCATAAATACAGTTATATAAATATTGTGACCATTGCTACCTGACCAGCACAAATACCAGTCTGGATTAATTCATTATTTTTTGCAATTTCACACATTGTGTTAACTTTGTAGCCATGGTTTCCAAAATATTAGGAGTGTGAGCTAAAAATCACGAAATAGTACATCAAATAGTCTGTAGATATTTTTAGCACTTGAGCTTTCATTGGTATCTTCTCATGGCCACATGCATAACTCCCACTGGCTCTAATGGGAATTGCTTGCACGCACCAAGTGGGGAGTAGACCAGGAAATCACTTACTTGTCCTTAAGAGAGTCTGTATCTAGATCTGTGACAGGCAAGAGTTACAACTGGCATCATTTACTGAGAACTGTTCCTGCTGAATGATGCTGATGTGTGCGCCATGGAAAATGACTGCTTAGGTTTGAGGTAGGAAGAGACTGTCATTAATCAAAGAAACTTTCTCGAAGTTAGACTTTTAAAAAGTGTGTAAGTTCATTCTTGTGCATATATCTTACAGAAAAATTCTGAATCTAAGGTCTCACTGATCAATGGTTGCATTAATTATGCACAAAAGGTTCAATTCTGCCAGTCTTGTTCACTTTGAATGTTGCTTTACCCTGGGAGGAATTGACTTTCATTATGCAGGTTGGACAAATTCACCTACAGTCTGAATTTCTGTAAAAATCTCTAGGGAAGGTCAAGTTTCTGTTATTTTCAATAATAAATGAAATTCCCATTGATAAAATGATCCAGGAAATAAGTTTCTGCTCCCTGAATAGTGGTTGTGTGGCCTTTAATGGAGGGCTGAGAAGAACCAATAGAGTCAAAGGAGAGATGAATCTCTCTGAGCTGCAGGCCATGTAATTCTAAACTCATACAGTTGGCTCCACGGAAGCACAAGACTTTATTTATTTTGAAGAATGTCTCAGAGCTGTGATTTTCAAAATATACTTGCTTACAGTCTTGACCTATCTCAAGTACTGCTCTTGCAGGTGAAAGAGCTACAACAGTAAGAGGAGAGAGAATGGTGTTTGTGTAAATACACAAAATGCTTTCTCACAGCTCATGGCAGTGTTTTCCCCCTGCCATGTTCTTTTGCCAAATGGATGTTTGGAAGAGTTAATAATTGCATTTTCCTCTTCAACTCTCGAGGTAGCCTAATTTGGCTTAACAGTCAGAGAGGGAAACAAAAATTAATGTTATCTGTTCATCTAGGAAGTGTAAAACATAACTTATACAAATGGCAATAGTGATAGGAAAAATGCTACAGTGAATGTTTCAAACTTTACATTTTCTGTTGAGGAATGAAGTGACCTGAAAAGAGTGAGTGGCAGTTCATCAAAAGGATGTGTATTTATTTCCTTGTAACACAGTTTTATTGGCTCTTTCCGGTTATTAATCTGAGAATTGCTAAAAATCCATGGGATAATGGATGATTGCTATGTAGAGCTTTAATTTACTTTACTGCACAGTCACTCTGGGAAAGTGCTTTAGCTACTTTGGCTCTTTTGTATTGCCTCAAGAGAGAATTTTACCCATGTGTTTTGCTCCAGAAGTCATCTGTTGTTTTTCAATGTATGCACATAAACAGCTCTTGCCGCTACGCCTAAATATTGAGTCAGCAGTTCCCTCTGATGAAACTATCACTGAGAACTGTCACATTTATCTCAACGGATCAGCATCACAGAGCACGTAATGCTATTAGCCCCAAAACATTGTCTGCTAACCACAGAGTCGTGCAACACAAGTGACCTTATGCTCTTTCGCTTTCTAATTGGCTCTGAGCTTGGGCTGCCAGCTTGGTTGCTCTGTGCTTCCACAACCCATCTGAAAAACGGGCTCAGTTCATCCTCCCACCTTGCAAAAGGCATTTTGAAGGCAAATATACTGACAAATGGGAGCTGCTCAGATTTTTTGATGTATGTTGGAGGATTGGGTGTTCATTTTATTTTTATTTTAAATATTTAGAATGCCTGCAATTAAATTATGTCACACCTATTTGGGCTCTGGTCACCCTCATCCTGAAGTTGCAGATAGCAAGGATTCCTCTCTGGTTCTCTTTTGCGTTTCTTCAACGCTTCCTCAGCGGGGTGAGAGAAATGTTTCTTTTAAAAAAGAGTTCCAGTGTCACTAAATAATACATCACCAATCATTCTCCCGACTGTTTGAGCTTTATTGCTACATTTCATTTATGACCTCATCTAAACATGCACCTGTGTGTCATCATACTTGGAACTTAGACCCTTAAGAGATTAATGAATGGCTAGTCTGGTACTCAAGGCTCTGATTCACTGTGTTTCGTGGTTTACTTGAAATGGGGTAAGATGTCACTAGGCTTTCTGACTGCCATCTTGCTCTGCCACTGGTTGTCACCTTCACGGGAGCGGATGGGAAGAAAACATGTGTTGCCCTTCACAGCCCAGCATGTTGGCATGGGCATCTGGTGAAGTCTGCCAGCCGGGTGCTGGGAGGTGGGACCGCCAGCACCTGCCAGCCTCGGTGCCTCCACCGGCGTGATGGGCAGTGGGGACCACACATCCCCTTAAATCAGCAGTCTCCTGAATCAGAACCCCAGCTAAGAACAAAAACGAAGTTTGTTTCCTTTTTTGTTCCACAGAACATTTATTGCCTCTAGGATCCTATCCTGCAAAAACTTGAGCACGTGTTTAACATAAAGCATGGAAATTGGTCTTGAAACAGTTGGGATACTTGTGTGCTTTGAACTGAGCAGGTGATTTGCAGCAAGTGCCATTAACAGTTCTGTACTAGCATCTGTCTGGCAAAGTGGTTTCACCTGCATCAGTCATCTGAAGGACCTGACACAGTTGTCAAAGGATAAATGCTTCATACTTTGTAAATAAGTGCTGGAGTTTAGGTTTAAACTTCATTTTTTTTTGGTGAGGTCTTATCTGCTATGTGACATCCTTGTCCTGAAGAAAAGCATTCTGCCTCTCTGATAATCACTTGACTGTCCTTTAAGTCAAATAACATACAGGTACTTCAGGGAGAATCTCATCTCAGTGTTTTTCTGAAGCCTAGATCTTATTGTGTGTTTTCAGGCATTCATTTTCAGGTGTGTACTGATCTAGTAGCATGAGAAAGCAGATTTCTGGGGAAACTGTCTTCTCACCACCTCGGATCACAACGTCCTCCATCAACCATGTCTAAGCCGAGGAGGCAATTGCAGTGTTGAAGATTACTTCCTTATCCTCGGTGTGATGCGGACACAAGTATAAGCTAAAACCTGGTGGTTTTTTTGTTTGTCAGTAATTGGAAGCAAGACAAGGAACAACTCATTTTGTTTGGGTTGCCAGATAGTAGCGGGAGGATAATTTTTCTGTGCTGTTTATTTATGTTGGATTCAAACCAGTGATGGTGGGGACCTAGAGATGTTCTGGAATTACTCATGGCAATGAAAGTAGGAGCTGCTGGCATTAGGGCTCTGTGTGGCATCTCGTGTTATCTGTGTGACCAGTCAATACCAGAATGGCATTGGTAAACCAGCAAATGAGTTTTAAATGGCATTTAAAATTGGGGCACTGGCAGAAAAGGATTTGTAAGACGCTAATAAAATGACAGAGTGTGTAATGTGATGGAATGATTGTTTTGTGTGAACGCAAAGCTATAAATGCCTACACAGGGACATTTAACTGAGAGAAGGTATAAGTAGAAGTAATCAGATGTAATGAAGCAAAGACTATTTAAGCCAAACACTATGTCATTGTCCCAGGTTTAAGCACTGGATTATTTTATAGGGGTGATGCTTGGCTTCAGCAAGGCAGAGTAAAGCACCCTGTGGGTATACATCCTATGAAATTCATAGGTGATAACAGGATTTGGAGGCAAGGTTTTTATTATTTGTGTACAACTGAAAAAGCAATAAAATAAATGGAGAAGCCTGTATACATTATCAGTAGCATGACAGTTAGCTTCGGACTGCAGAGATGCAGAGTTATGGGCTACCTAACCAGCAGGTTTACTGTACCAGGGCATGTTTTAATTAAAAGTGAAGAAAATGTATTGTAACTTGTGTTTTCTTTAGTATTTTACTGCACTTACAAAACTACAAGGATTAATAAGCTCTTTCTGTGTTAGAGCTGAAGGGTGCAGAATTTACAGCAACGGAACTGTAAATAAAGTAAGTTTTTATTTCAGTGAGGTAAGAATTAAAATTAATGCATTTATTTTCTTTTACATTTTGTCACTTCCAGTTATCAATAGGGATTAATCTGAAACTCAAACACCAATCAACTTCTCAATTTTAGGTATTTTTTCTGCATCCTGAGCAGTCACCTAATCACAACATTACAGAAAGCGAACCAGGAGAATGTTTTCAACCATCTAAAGCGTTAGTAATCATGAAGAACTAAAGCGTGCTGTGCATACAGAGCTACTGAAAAAAAAAATACAGAAATTGGTAGCAGTTAAGAACAGGTAAAATTAAGGGACAGGATCTGTAGGGAATAGTGCCTAAATGTGCATATTGCTGGATAGATTTGCTGTCTGTTCTAGTCTTTCCCTTGAGTTTTACAGTAAGTGCATCCATATGGCTACATAACTGCATGTTTCTGTAATCTGCATACTTCTTGCTGTAGCTGAGGCATTTGCATTTATTGGTCAGTGTTGAATATGAAGCTGGAAAAGTACTAAGCAAAGGTCAAGGGGGATTTGTCAAGGAACAAGACTCATCTGAGCAAAGGGTTAGTGAGTGGGCAGGACCAAAAATTGAAGAGCGACAGGAGACGTGTGGCTTTCTGAGAGTGCAATGAGGTTATCGCAGTTGGAAGTCCATTAGGTTTATAGTATTTCATGGCTCTGGGCTAGAGGAGAAAGTATACCATGGAGACAGTATCTCCAGTGTGCATTGTTCAGTGAAAAAAACTGTTTTAAATAACTATCTTGATGTCCTGTATAAGTGTGGTGGAAGTGTGTTCTGTTTAAAAAAAAAAGTAAAAAAAGAGGAAAAACCCTCTCTTTGAGTCTTTCTTTTCAGTAGACTGGACGTGGTCACTGAAACAAACTTGAGACAATGCTTCAGAGATAAATGTGTAGGTTTTATATGACTCTTTCTATGGTGGAATTTCACAGAGATTAGACTAATGAACCAATCTAGTTTTAGGCACATGCTGTTAGGTGAGGTGTTTTATTAAGACTTTTAACTGCAAATTAAAGGTGTGCTAGAAGGGCAATTAAAGTCAACAGAAAGAGTTTTATATCACACCCAACCAGGGATGGCCCACATTGCATTGTACTTATCTCAGCAGTACAAACAGTCTCAGAAGACAAACAGCAAGGGAGGTAAGTAGTTTTTGTTGAAGCAGCTAAGTTACTGGACATCAAATGTTCTCCTACTTATTACTATAGCTTTAAGGTGCAGAATATCTTTTAATGGATATATGTGCACATATGTATCCAGGTGTCAAAACCAAACGTTTTTTAATAAAACTGAAATGAAATACTGCAGGTGTTTGGTCTGTGTTGGATAATCAATTTATTATGAGCTTAATCACAATGTCTGCTCACAGAACACATCTGAAGCCTTGAAGTAGAATAGAAAATAGGATACCTGATTTTGGGGAGATTAAATTTTTTTTTTTTGTATCCAAGTTTTGAAGAAAAGAGAGAAGTTCTTTCTTCCAGTAATTGTAGCAGCTTGTGTAGAAGTGTTATTGTGGGGAACAAACAGGCAATCTTGCTCCTGGGAAGATCAACTGCTAATCTCACTGTGAGGCAGATTTACACATATATGGCTAACAGTAGTTTCTGACATGATTTTTTTTTGTTCTTCCTTCGGTTACAATATATTGCCCAAACAAGTTTTCATGATTTTTTAAATTTTAAAAATCCAAGATAAAACTGTCTGTTGTGTTCTTGTTTGCTGTACTTCTGCTTCAAGGCTCCACTGCATGTCTTCCACCAAATTGAGAAATTCCTCCAGTACTTCATGGTGGGTGAAAAAGATTATGCAATGTTTACAAAACCCTTACATTTTCCTGGGAAGCCAGAGAACTCAGTTTATCTGACTTGCATGGTTTTGTGTCTCTCTTTGCTCTGTGACTTGGCAATTCATCTTGGGAGAGTTTGCAGTACACTCAGTCTCAAAACTGTCTTAGCCCCTCATCTTTCTCAAAGCTCTCTCCTCCCAGTCTTCTGTCTCTAACATTAAGAAAAAGGTTTGAGAGTGTTTAGTTTTTTACCTATTCTATTATTCTACTCAAAACTTATACCAAGCTGCATGAAGGTCCAATAATTAATGAAAAATTATTTTTAAGACTGCACTCATGCTCAGCCATGCAGCCAAACATGACAGAGAGCTGATGGGTGTTTTGTTCCTCAGCAGCTGAAGTGCCTCTACTGACCATTTCACAGCTTGGTTTTAACACTAGCCCTAGGCTTATGGAACTCTCAGACTGAGCTACACCTTTTCTTTGGCAATTTGTAGAAATCGGATAGCTTTGCAAGAAACCATGAAAAAAAGCAGATATAAAGGAAGATACATTGTACCTCCAGATAAACTACTTGCTATAATGTGCAAGTATAAAGATGACAATGAGGTATTTGTTTAAAAGTGCTCTTTGCCTGGGAACAACCCTTCATCCCAGGTCTCCCAGGACTTATTTCAAAGCAGATTTTAAGCACTCACCCGCACACACACCTTTGGCCTGTTGTATTTGATACAGATGTACACATTCATATGGAATTGTCATCTAAATCCACGTTGTGCTTTTCCACAACTGCTCTGGGCGTGCACCATAGAGCACTGCTGTGCTTCTGCACGGTAAGGCTTGAGATGCCTGCTGTGGGGCAAACCTGAGCAAGCGCTACAGGAATCAGGCTGGGCCTGGCTTGAGATGGTCTGGAGTGAATGATCTACAAGATTAAAAATAACCAGCTAATAATACTGCTCTGTAATTATCCAGCACGTGTATTTAATTTACCATCTTCAGCTGCAGCCTGATAGAATTTCTACTGAAAGTAACTGATAATTTTTATGTAGAAGAAATGTGGTCCTTTTGAAATAAAGGTGTGTGTCATGGTTGTAGCATTATCTAGACTTCTAAAAATGTGTATATGAGAGAAACTGAATATAAATGCAAGTATGTAATCACCCTGTTAATTTACTTTCAGCTAATTTTACTTCCCATAAGTCACATATACACTTACAAATGGCAATTTCCATTCATTTCTGTGCCAATATTTAAAAGCAGAACATTACAGTGCAATCTCATTACTACAGCTTTATTGATTTATAAAATTACACTTTATTACACTAATCCATATATTAGAAAGAATAAAATTGTGCATAGTTACAGCTAAGGTCTTCTCACCAAGGAGGTACATAGTTTGCCTTTTCATCTGTAGTTCACAATTTAAATTAGTGGATGTCATGCTGTTGGACTCCATGAACACCGGATTAATGGCAAACTCATTAGTTCATGAAGTTTAATCTTCTTGGTGGGTGTCCCACCTTGTGAGAAATGAGAGGGATTCAGCTGCAGGTGTCTAGTGAGGTAACAGCAATCACTCAGAGAGGGATCCAGAAGGTGAGCTGCTGCTATTGAGAACCCAAGAACATTTATTATTTATGTTTTATTTGATGTCAGAGTGTTCTTTTTTTTTTTTTTTTCCTTCTCCTTAGGGAGAAGCAAATGAAGGCTCTGAAGGACACATGAAGAGGTTGTAACTGTATTAGCAACTGCCACACTGCAGTAGTATCATTGATAGTACTTTCTCAGGTGCGGATGTGTTTGGATATTTGGCATAGGTCCTTAAACAGGTCATTTTTAAGTCACTATCTTGCGGGGTGTGATGGGTTTTGTACCCTTACTTCTTCCAATCATCAAGTAATTATCGGTTTCTTTTAAATTAATATTACAGTCCAGACCAAATCCCCTCATGTTGAATTGGCTTTGTATAGCCCTGGCATGCTGTTCTATGACACATACAAATGAGCTTGCAAAGCCCCAGCACAGCAGCAAGTTATTTTTGTCCCTTTTAATCTGTTAGGCCCTGATCCTGATCTTTAGGGTTTCCTAAATCCCATTGATTTCTCTAGAATTAGGCTCCTGAAGTCCTTTGAGAGCCTGGGTCTGGCTGATTCTGTGCTATGAAATGGAAACAAACCCACTTTCTCTACCTCAAAATGCTATGAGGATACATTTGTTGGAGATTATCAGTGTTCTTATTTGGTGGCAGTGAAGGCCACAGAAATACCAAAAATAGATTTAAAAGGAACAAAAATAACTTGCTGCCTGAAGGGTACACAAACTCTGTGCTGTTGCAGTGCGGCTTGGCTGAATCATTTCTCCAGGGAGGCTTCAGGCAGTCAGTCCTTCTTTGAGAAAAAAGGGCCAGAGAGATGCAACTGGACACAGCGCCTGAAAGAGGGAGAGTGATTTTACGTGCACTGAGGGTTGACCTGGCATTGCTTGTGTGTGTGGCCAACACAGTCCTTTGAGTGAGAGGGGATCCTCCAAGCTGCTGCTGTGGAATCCAGATTTGGCCACTTAGTGTTGCTGGAAAGGTTGGTGGGAGAAGGAGATATTGAACTCTTTGTACAAATCCTTTCCATCTCCCACTGTAGAAGAAAAATTACTTTTGGTGTTACAGCCGCAAAATGAAATTCTCTCTGAAATGTGCCTGTAGAAAAATGGGTGTGTCTTGGTCAGCTGTTTTCTGGGTTTAATCAGTCATTCCTGATGACCATGGTGATATAAATTTGTTTTTAGTACTGTAGTTATCTGTGTGACCAGGAAGAGTCAATCAGCATCTGTTCCTGCACATGCATCATTAACAGAGCTGTGAATTAATTTCTAGTGACAGACCACATTCTTCTTTGGACTGAATTTCTACACTACCACCGAGACACTTTGAATGCTTGTCACGTTGTTGTGATTTATAAGTATCAAGTCACTGGATAGAGAAGGTACAGACATCATTTAAAATCCCAGAATTAGTTTCCTGAGTTTTGAGTTTCAGAAGAAAATAGTATTTATAAGTCGAGCATGTTTGGTTTGTACAGACCAGCCAGGACTCTTTGAAACTTCCATATTTTCATGCAGTTACAACTATAAATTGCCCCTTACTCCTTACCATAGGTAAGTGGGGTCACACATGTGTATAATGGATAGCATAATAGCATCCAAATACAATACTTTCTACTGCTGTTGATAAAACTGAGCCGGTAGTCTTAGTCTGGATAACCCCGGAAGTCAATAAGATTAACTAGTTCTGTGAACAAAGTTTTCTTACAGCTAGATTGCACTTTATTTTTTGCTAATGTAGATAAGGCTATTTCTAGTACTGTGCTACAGTTAAGTTCTGCCTTAAGCTTGGCTGCTAATCAGGTTGTCTACTTTGGAGACAGACCAGGTTGTCTCTGTCTTTTCCCTTCTCCACTTGCCATTAGCAGACCTGCAAAGTTTGTCCTGCCTTCCAGTTATCTGGCACCATAGGTGACAGATGCAGGAGAGCCAAAGCAGGCTCTCCAAATTATCCTGTGACATGAGGGAAGAAGGTGACCTCTAAACACTGTGCAGGGGGAAAGCGGGGCTCTTTTCCTAATAAGTTTCTTCCTTGGCAGCTGAAGAATTTTTCAGTGTAGGTGATGAGAGCAGTCTCTTCTTACTGAATGAATAAAAATAACAGTCTTCGAGAGTAATGGGATGGACAGCATCATTCCTTCTAACCCACCTGCAAACAGCCTCTCAGGAAACCCCCACAACAGCTTCATAAGTCACTAGCATCCCTGGATATTTCACATTAAAACCTTATTTACTACAGTTCAGTTCACTGTTGGTAACCACCCGTGACTCAAGTTTGTGTAAAATATGGTTGTAGGAACTATATCATTACTTTGAGTGTATAACTCCCACATTATTTTAAGAGAAGGTAGTCGGTGGAGTTGAGAAGCAAATGACCTGTGGTTTGATCAGATATATTTTGGTGGCTCACCAGATTATCACTGCCAGCCAGTGGAATCGGATAAGGAGCTTGCAGAAAACAGTGCGTTGCAAATGGGAGGTGTAGGTGTTCTGCACTTGAGAAGCCAAATTCTGAATGACTTGGTAGGGGCTGTTTTGGTACGTGGTAACAGCATTACTGCACAAGAACTTTTTTTGTTTTAACAAGAAAATAATTGAAGTGACTGTGGACCCTTTGAAGTCTTATGTTTAGATTACAATAAGCAAGATTCTGATTAATTTAGCAGCAGGGCATCAGTGGCTATTAACGGCTTAACATGAGGGCCTGGTAGATTGATAAGGAGCTAAACAGCCCCTGAATCACATATTAACAATCTGGCTATACTATAATTGAGGCTCATGTTGGGTAATTGTCAGCATGGTTGATAGGCAACACACCAGTAGCAGCTATTTATCTTTTAAATGGACACTTAAATTATTCAGAATAATAGTTGATAGTCATCAGTACATCTGAGCCACAGTCCAGTTATTCTAGTCATGGATGACAAGCTTTATTTTAGTTAGCTTAAGTACAGCACTGGGCTCTGCTTGGGCAAACTCACCTGTGTATAGAAGCAGTTTCTCAGGTGGGGTCTCCAGCCCATGGTGAGATCCCTCGTCTGTGTCTCAAGCATTAGTGATGCATGAATAAACTGGGGTACATCTAGCTTGGGTGTGATTACCAAACCAACAGCCAGGCAAATGTTTCACCTAGCATCCAAGCCACCCATGTTATATGTAGTTTTACCTGCCCAGACCAATAGAGAAGGTAAAACCTGCAATGCTAACCAGTAGCCTTATTGTTTTATTTATTTATTTTCTGAAGTCTGCTGTGGTTGCAGAAGATTTGAGCAATTCCTCTGTAAATTTAATATCTCTAACTAGTTTTATGTGTTGTGGGACATTCTAGCTATATAAGAGTGAAAGTTTATGAACCATTAAATGTGTGAAAGGAGTTGGTAACCACTTGGTTTCTCCTCCAGTTCCTTCTTGTTGTAGCATTAGCAATTCTGAGCTAGTCACACAGTGGGACATAGCTCAAATTAATTATCTAAATTGCTACCTAATGGCAATAAGATTTGATGCCACTTAATATTTCAGTGCAAACATGGCAGGCAGGTTAACGTATTTACATATGATTGGCTTGCCTTTTCTAGTGGAGTATCTTAACTCCTGTTTGGGCTGTCTACAGCACTCATTGTGCTCAATTAATTCTGCCATTAGCGGTGGTCTGACCTGCTATTAGCTCTGATAAAATGTGCAGTCATCTCCGTAGCCCTCTTCTTCAGGAATGACCACCCTGTGGTAAGGATGCTGAAATGCAATTTAAAGGGGAAGGGAGGATGCACACACACTATGCTTTGTACATAATTAAGTCACATTAATGATGGGAGACTTAATTACAATTTGGAGTTTATCAGCAGAAAGCTCCAGCAGTAGCTTGCAGCCTGCAATGATGTTGAGCTGTGCACACACATGCTGCACAGTAGTCTAGCAGTTGTTTCAGGCGGTGGAAGGGCTCTGGGTGGAAGGTGCCGATTATTCTTAGTGTCCTGTGCCTGGGAGAAGTCACCGAGTTAGCTTATGCTCCTCTTGGTTTTCTTTTCTTTCCCCTTTTCTTTCCACCCGCCCTCTCCCCCCACCCTCCTTGTGAAGGAACCCTTCTGGCTTTGTTGTAAGTGTGGTTTGTAATCATTGTACACATCCCAGATGGTTCATGAAAACTCTTTGAAATGCCATCTGCCAGGCGTGTGTCCAGCCGGCAGCCTGTCATTCTGCTATAAGAAAAACGGGGGCGGGTTTTCCCTTCCCCCTGCCTTTCTGAATTGCATTCAGTAACACTTGCTCAGATGTGAAGCAGGATAACAGCCCGAGCATCTGCAAGCAATCTTTGCTCTAGACAGCAACATGGAAAGTTGTTGGGTTTTTCGCCTTCACCCAGATAAGATATCCTAACCAGTGTAGTTTTTATTTTCCCTCTGTTTGTTGCTGAGGACCTATGCGAGGTGACAAATGTTATCTGTGTGATGTAATGTTTCTCTTTTACACAGCGACTTGGCGTTTCTAATGCATTCAGCGTGTGTTGCAGGCAATCGTGCTGATAGCAAGCACATCTGCGATTTTTCGACTTGAACATATTCAGGAAATTAAGAACACTGAGATGAAACAAATAGATCCATTAAAGTGGCTCAGAGGAATTATGGCAGAGATATAATTGTCATGTCAAATAGGCAGCCAGCACTAGTAAACTGCTGACTGCAATTTCACTGCTATAAAAATTCAGAAGAAAAAAAAATGATTAATAAATACTTTCTGTGGGAAGATAGATACAGAAAAGAAGAAGGCTTTAAAAGATAAAGTAAATGAGTCCTGAAGTTCCTTGATCTTTTTGTCTCATGAACGTGTGTTGTCAGTTACTGTGAAAAAGCACATCCCAATCTTTGCCATTCGGCTCATGTGCCGCATGGCTTGGGGTGACGTTTGACGATGCATTAGATGAGGAGCACTCCAGAGTCTAATTCTCACTTCCATTGTGCTCCAGGCATGGGACCTCTACACCACGTCGTTGGACATACTTACTGTTTAGGCTTTTAATTCTTCTTCCTTCCCTCTCAAGGGCCTGGTTTAGGGGAACCAACCCATGGTCAACAGCCACGATACTGTGGTGAGGGTCCTCACATCCTGAATGTCTGCAGCCGTGTCAGTGCTCAGGGAGGAGATGCTGTGACCCTTCATCCCAGCCCCTGGGTGCGTGCACTCTCCTTGCGTGCCAGGGAGGGATCTGTGTGGACATTGCCCACTCAGCTTCCCTGTCTGCCTTTAGAGCCGGGCAGCGAGGGGCATGTGCTGCAGTTCCAGTATTTCTCTGGTCTAGATCTGTGAAAGACATCTTGTCCTTTGTTACAAACTACTCTGTAAAAATCCTTGTAGTCTTTCTGTAAGGATTCAAGAATATAAAGAATGCAAATTTGAATCCTTTCAAACAGGAAAGAGTAATTCTGCTAGTAGGATTCCATTTCCATCCTCTTTTTTGCTTCTCCTCCTCCTGCCTTCACCCATTCACACAGCTTCAAGAGAAGGAATGATAGAAAAAGCACAGGAATTTATAGGCTATCTGAAGGCTGATGGTAAATAATAAAAAAAGAGAAAGTGTTTCTATTTTGAAACAAGAAATGGAGGATGTTGGAGAAAGTGAATGTCTATCAAGGAAATTAATCCAGTGATAGTCTTTCAAGGGTGTCACTCTGTCAAGACTGACCTCTTGAACAGTCTCTTGGATGAATAGGGCATAAGCAGACTTTCCGCTTCCCTGGCACTTGAGGAAAACATTTGCCAGATGCAGGCATGGTAAATTTATGCTCTTTCAACTTCTGAGAGCTGGAATCTTCCCAATTAATTTCCAGAAGCTCAGCTGCTTTATACTTTCTTCAGTCCTTTTATGGAGGGCTTAAGAAATTGTATGCACTGAGAAGGCACTGCCCAGGGGCCGGAAGGGTCCCACAGAAGTGAGAAATCATGCTGCATTAAATGTTAGGAATAGTTTCCACATCTCTGAAGTTATTCCCGAGCCAGCAGATTGGTTGCAGCCACAGCACTCGGACACCTCCAAGTCTCTAACGCTGCTCTTCTAAAGTTCAGTTTCCTGTACTATCTGTAAATCTGTCATTTATATTTAATCTCAGGTGTAGAGAATCCAGGCATCTCCTAGCCTCCAGAGTCATGGAAAATAAAGGCTATTGAACAGAAATTGATCCTAATCAATTAATCTGTGCTCAGTGACCTAAAATGCAGTGGCCCAAGCCATCTTATCAAAGTCATGAAATGACTCATCTTACACCATGCTTCGAAGGGCTGTAAAATGGTCAGAAGGGAGAAGAGTTTCAGAGCTGGCAGAGTAGCAGTGATCAGAGCCCTGTCTCCATGGGTACTATTTAAATTGTCGAGTGCTAGAGGGAGATTCAGTATGAATCATTACTCAAAAGAATAAGTGTTTCTTGAACTGGAATGAGCTTATAGGTGAACTTCTGTGAGAAGAGTTTGCAGGCTGTCTCTTTAGTGAGCATGTGTAAACGGTGCATCAAAACAGTCTCCCAGTACTTTGTAATGCTGAATAAAAAATAATAGCAGAAGTAGAGGTAAAATATTAAAAAGAAATAAGGGAGAAAAGATCTTTATGATGTCAAAGAATATTTGGTGAGATAAAGTAGTGCAGAAATAATGAATGCTAAAAAGAAGTGTCCATATCTGAGAATACAAATTGCAATTTTAATGAAGTTGAAGTATGAGAGACTATGATAATAGCAGGAAGGTAATTGCTGGCATATTCCCAGATACCAAACTCTTACAACTGTGTTTGTGCATGTGATGAGAGATTTCTTTGCCAGAGAGTCTTTATGAGAATATAAAAAACATTGTCATTGGGTGGAACAACTGGTACCACCAGCTCAACTGGTGATCTATGTCTTGTCTTATTTTTACATGGGCTTCTTACTGAACTCTCTTGGTACTTCTCTCTGTGTAGCTCACAGAACTGTATTTTACAGACGCTGTTGTGTATTTATGATGATTTTTTGCTGTCCCTTCTAACTCTTGATAAGAAATCAACTATGTTAATGTGCTAATTTTTCCTTTCAGGCACAACCCGCCCTCCAAGAGAAGGAGAAGTGCCTGGTGTGGACTATAACTTTCTGACTGTGGAGGAGTTTCTGGAGTTGGAGCGAAGTGGAACCCTTCTGGAAGTAGGAACTTATGAAGGTACAGAGACACAGGCAGTGAAAAAGCATGTCAAATAACCAGGGTAGTACACCAGACTTGCATCACCCTCGCTCAAGTTAACCAGCTTGAGTTAGGACCTCACTTTCCATCCTAGTGCTCTACTTCCCTTTTTCTCTCTGTACCCTGAGAGAGGGGATTCCAATATTGCTGTGCTTTTGTCTTTTTCTTCAAGTTAACAGCCTCAAAAGTTTTACATCAGTAAACCAGGAAAATCCAATATGAAATCCAGTAACAAAATACTGAGGGAAAACAGCATGGCAGTGAGTGAAAAACACATTTATTCTTTGTATCTGCTATGGCCCATCTCCTTGTTCACTTTTTCTTCCCTCCTGCTGTCTCTCTTTCTCTTCATCTTCCCTAAATACACATCCTTCATCACCCAGTTGTGTCTCACTATGCAGCTATATGATGCAATCCTTTTGGCCTTTTTTTTCCTTCTTTATTCTTGGATAATTACTTCTAACTTGGGTCATTATGTTGATCCTTTTTACAGCACAGCTTTACAAACAACAGCACTGAGACAGCCAAGGGGCACTGAAATGTCACCAGGGTGAGAGCAGGAAAAAGATAGCTTTGACTCTCAGAGAAATACAAGGCAAACTGGCCATATTAGGTACACAATGGGATTTGTGTAACTAAAGCTGCAATCTGTACCTCTTTTAAATTGAAAACTTCTTTTGCAGTGATTTTTTGGGGTTGCTTTTTTTTTTTTTTTTTTTTTTTTTTTTAATCCAGTGTACTTTTTTAATCCCTGGAGAACATTTAAGTGTACCTCTTGAGAAGACAATGAAAAGCAATATATCCAGTGTACTTCAGCTCATTGATGCCATATCTCCATTTGCAAGAAGTTAAATGGGTCTTTTTGTAATTATGAGAAGTTGAAAAAGCCTTATTCTTGCAGCCATTAATGAGAAACATGAAATACATTTAAAAACACTTAACTACACACAAATAGCTGATAGTCTTTGAAAAGCAGTGATCAAATATGAACAGAAAAGATTGCGACATGTGGTTTTGGTTTTCAATCTCTAAAAAAAAGTCCTGAAACATTGTTTAGTCTACTTCTTTAAAAACTCCCTTTAAACCTTGCACTTATTCCCAACTGCAAACAATTGCGGTGTCAAACCTGGTTTGCATGAAGATGCTAAATGTGTAATTTGGTTTCAGTCTTCCACCTCTTTGAGCTGATTAGCTCCATCAGCACCATTGCTAACGTTCCAGCAGCAGCACTTCTCCAAAATGAGCTTTTTCCTCTCCATGTTTCTAAATATAACTAAATTAGTTTTCTTTGTCATGGTGCTCAAAATAGATCAGCTGAACGGCCTCACCATTACTTCCTGATCGTATTTGTTCTGGTGACCTTTCCACTTGGAAAGGCAAAATGGGTAACTGTCTGTCAGCTGGCTCCTGGGACATGCTGGGAATTAGTTTTCAGGAAATGCTGTACCCATCTGAGACAGTTGTAACATGGTCATTTCATTGCTTATGTGATTATGTGCAGTAGCAGCTAAACTGTTTAGATTTCATGCGTTGCGCTTTTGAGTTGCTGAAGATGAGGTTGATTTCTCAGAAGTCTAATGGGCATTTCATTTCTGTGGGTGATAGAAGTGTCTGAACTTTAAAGGAATAATTTGTCAGAAGTGCTGAGAAGCCTTGTTCCCTGTTGACATCAGTGACGCTGGTGCATAGTGGTTCTGGAGATCTGGCCCATGGAAGGAAAAATCAATAAGAATAAAGCAAATAATGATGATGCATGTGTGCACATATGCATCAAGACACATTACGATTTGATTGTAATGTAAAATAAATAAAGTTCATTTTTCACTTACAGCTTCAAGAAATGATTTTCCTGCCTTACAAGATTTCTTTAATGGCTTTGTTGTACTTTTTTGGAAATCTTATTTTACAGCTGTATTGATCAAGACAGCGTTGATCTTGATTAGATCTTGGAAGATAGTGTGATTCAGACTCAGTGCTGCAATCACCAGCAATTTTGTCTATAAAAAAAAAAAACCCAAAACAACCTGCCAAAAAACCCAGATCACAAAGTTAGACTTCTAATGTCCAAGTCTTTGTTATTGCCTAGCTTTATAGTCTTAGATTACTTTAATTATCATTTGCTTTATGCTGCATTTTGCTGCCTATTTTTTTTTTTTAATGTACCACCATGATGAAGTTGATTGTATTTTTGACCCTGACATTGATGGCTTATTTAAAAACAGAGGAATAGAACTCAACAAAAGGAAATAATCTTCTATTTCTCTCTGAGGAATGATAAAATAGTACCTCTAATTCATGTCTTTTAGTATTAATAATGTTACCTATTGTACTGAGTAGGAATCAAACAATTGCAAAGATAGGGTTCCTTTGGATTACAATGTAATAAGGTGATTTAGAGATGAAGGAAGGGGAATGATAAGAAATAGAGAGTAGTGATGATGAATGGGGAAGTTTTTGTGTGCCTGGCTGCCACAAGCTCATGTGAATCAAGCAGGCTGGTGGTTTGGGGACAGGGTGGTCCTGAGGGCCTTTCTGGCCCTGAATTTGTAAGTGTCTACATGTGGTGATATGTGAGATGGATGTGTGCTCTGCATTTCTGTGCAGTGTTTCAGCATCTGGAGAGGAAGTCTGACCTGAATGATCGATATAAAGCTTTAGCATTACTGGATGACATTTGTTGGCCTCTTGAAGGCATAAAGCCACCTGGATGCTGAAACTATCATTGGGAAAAACTTTGCAGAAGAAGAAACAACGCAAGCATTTATATAGTAACAGTTGCCGAAGAGAACTTCTGGGGAGAAAGATTAGAAAACAGGCAGGCATCAAAAAGGGCATAATACACCGGACTTTGATGCTGATACAGGTACTATTGATTTGGAAAGAATAAAGAACAAATAGAAGAGAACAGTTTGATACTATAAAAGTGTAGGAGAGTGTATCAAGTTTTGCAAGAACAACCTGGGTTTTAGAAGTTGTCTAATTGCCAAGAGAGAAACTGTAAGCTGAATAGGACAAAAAAGGCATTGCCTACCTACTGGACTGCGTAATGTCATTATTATTTCTTCTGGTGCACTGCAAATAGGTTCCTCTGGGCAGTTTTTGATTCACATCCCGGTGAATGCAGAGTGGGCATGGCAGCTGTTTTCCTGGTCACCCGTCACCTCCCTGGTGTGTTCTGAACACAAAATGCTCCCAAAATGGTGATCAGGTGGGAGGGGGCACTTGCAAACCTCAATTCCTAAGGTTTTCAGTTCCAGTTTTAACATGCCAATTTTTAACCATAAAGCCTAGAAACTTATCCTTTTTTCCCCTAATGAAAGCTATATGTTGATCCATGAATCCAGGAGTTGGAGCTGAAATCCTGGATGACCTGCCCAGAGCTGTGATGCTGCACCAATATTGATGCTTTTTGCACCACGTGCATGCTGGTAAAGCTGCACACAGCACACACAATCCAGTTAGTATTTCCCTTTGACAATACTCATTAAGAAGGAAAAATCTTTTTAGACTGAACATTGTCTAGGCCTTCTGGTGGACAGGAAATCATAATAATTACAATCTCAGGAATTTATTGACTGCTCCTTCAGGGCATAAAATACTGACGGATGCATGGAAGTAATTGTGTAGGTTACTAATTATTCAGCGATTACTTATACATTTGAATTGTGGGCTCTTACAGGGACCCCAAGGGAGGGCTGTTTTGAGCAGAACCACAACTTCTAGATTTTATTCCCATTTCTTCCCCAGCTGCTGAGTGGCCCTGGGAGGATCGGGTAACTGCTCTATACTTCAGGTGACTGGCCTGGAGAATATTAAAACAACACATACTTCTCTCTTCATTAATATTTCAGCAGATATTCTGTGCCTGCAGTTATTTGCTATTACAAATAGGAGGGAGAGAGTGGAAGCGATGATATTTCAGAGGGCTGTGCTGAATGCAGCAGTGGAGATGGTTGCTGTGCAGAGACACATGGGGACATTAGCATGGTGGCTGAATTTTGGAGGGGGGTGGCTGTGTCGTTGGTGTCTGGAAAGACCTGTATTAATGAATGCCTGCCCAGCACTTAGTGATCCTCAAAAGAAAAAGTGCTACACTTTATAACATGTGAAGGGTTATTACATTATAGCATATTATTGTCAAGGCATCATCTTTCATTCTCGGGACAAGTGTTATGTGATTGCCAAGAGAAGTAATAAGTAATCTGCATTAGTCTCATGACTAAGATGTAATGGGGTGACTCGCTAACATTTTTAAAGTGTATAAAACTATCTACTGTAGACAGGGTCTCCAATTGTGGTGCTTAAAGAGTGTAATAAATTACCTTAATAGTGCAGTTAGGATTTCAGCTGAAGTAGAGAGGTGTATTCAGCAACATGCTTCAAATCAAGATGCCTTTAGCCTAATTTATCTGATGTGCTAGCTCTCCTTGGGTTTCTCTGCAGCAGCCCCGCTCCCTCAGCTGCTTTAGCAAAATGGCTGGATTTTCTTTGCTGCTCTTCTGGTGTCTTCACAGCCAGTGGGTCTTGCTAACTGGGTACAACCTTTAAATGAGAGCTGTGTCTGTGGCATGCAAAACACGATGGGAAGGTTGGGCGATTAAGGGTGGCAGATGCTGGGGATGCCCGTGCAGCGGAACAACATGTTCCGCTTAATGAGATAAGATCCGCTTATTATTGTCTCCGTACTACAGATTGACTCAATAAATCATAATGGCTTCGTTAACACCATTACAATGTATGATGTTGAGTATCCACTTATTAACATCTGTGCACTGCAGAAAGATTCCCGTTCTTTGACTTTTATACTTTGATTCTTTTTTTGTTATTTTTTTAAAACCACTAGGAAGAAAAAAAGACATGTTCTTGTGTATGTGCACGATTATCAGTGTTAAGCATGAATGCTGCTATACTGAAGTGTCATCTGATAACAATGCATCATTCTACAAACAGCTGAAGTGCTAGCTGAGTAACTCTCTAAAAGCAAATTTTCAAATATCTGATCGAGTTTTAGAGTGGGTTTGAATTTCCTGTGGCATTCCTGATTGGCTTCTCTCTGTGCACTTTCAATAACAAGTTTTTTCAGTGTGAGCTCTGTCTGAAATTGTTCATTAGAATTCCTGCTTTTCAATGGTTTTGATGCTTTTTAAAACACAATCCTCAGGGGGAAAAGGTTGTTCCCAAACACCTCTGGCAAGAAAAGATACGGTGAATTAGTTGCTTTTTCCTAAGTCAGATTTCAGGTTATTTTAAGGCATTATTTATTCTCTAACCACAGTCTGATGTGCTGAAGGCTGCTCATAGTAGTCTGTTGATAGATGGCAGTCAAGCACGTTTCAGCAGTTTCTTGGTACGGGAGGTGCTCAGGACTGTCTCCAGAATCTATTTGCTTGTGTTACAAAGTTGCTGTAATACAGCTGGGCTTAGGAAACACCCTGAGCTTCCATAGCTTTCTCATGCCCTATGCTTCCAAGGTCTTGCTGCTTATGGGTTACTTTAAGTATCTTTGCTTTGTTTTAGAAATTTTCCATGCATTAAATATGCTTGGACACATCTGTACGTGAGTGTTAACAACAGCATGTGACAATACCTAGAGATATCTCAACACAGGAAAAATGAGAGTAAATGAGACTGACTTGATCTGTACATGCCTCTCGTCTATGCTGTCATTGACTGTAAGGACACTAATTGGAGTATATGTTAAATTTCAGACATAAATTGAGATGTGCATATTGTAACATTTTGACTAATTTAACAAGAACCCAGACTGATCTTTCACTTAACCACACCATTAACAGCTGCAAAAATTGTCAGAGAATCTACTATTCAAAGCAAATTGGATTTGCTTATATTGTAGGTTAATTTCTCTGAGTTCTCTTTAGTTGCCTGTGTTTTCCTTCCGATCCAGATGTTACATCTGCAGCCTCCTCCCGGTTGCCTGGATACTCTGAATTTCCTCAAGGCAATTGCTAATCAATGTGCAGTTGCAGCTAGGTGAATCCCACAGACAGCAGCCAGCTCTGTCATCTACATGTAGAAAACTGTAGCAGAATGTGATCTGGGAAGAGAAAAGACAAAACACTGTAGCAGGAGCTTTGCTCCCAGGAAGCAATCCATCCTGTGCTAATCAGACACAAACACTCTTGCTGGATTAGATGAGCAGAAGCTTTTCTGCTAAAATTAAGGGTCAATTGTTTTGGTTCTTGTACAGTGCAAAGAAGAAGAGCTGCGTTTCAGAAAATAAAACAATTACATTAATAATTACATTTAAAGTCTTTATGTCAAGGCCTTGCTTAATTTTACTGCTTATCTCCAAGTCTCTTTTCCACAATACCCATTTGCATCAGTACAGTAAGCTATGAAGTGCTTTTTAAAACATGAGCTGTTAATGGAGTCCTTGTTAACACAGAGTGGTAGCTTTGAAGATCAGATGCACTTCTCATGGACGCAGGGTCCTCTGTGCTACACAGAGGCTTTTGAGTTTCTTGGGATTTTTGTAATTGCAAAATTATGCCTCACAGTAGGTGTCAGTAAATTCAGAACTGCATGAACTCTGCTCAGTCCTTTCCTGAGAGACAAATGCACTCCCAGTCCCTGGCCTAAATCTCCTCACACCAGAAAAAAGCAAGACAAGTCATTCTCCCCCAGAAAAGAGAATAGCTGCTGCAAACCCAACACCTACAGATTAAAGTAACTGAAAGATACAGTTTGGGACCACATTCTTCAACTGATGTTGCACCATTAGGATTAATGTTCGAGCTCATGCCTGACCTTGCACAGAGCTCCTCTGCTTCTTCTTTCACCTCGCCATGTCAGCTCTGTCACCCTGTCCCCATCCCAGCAGCCTCCATGGTCTTACCTTCCCTCTCTGCAAGGTGAAACACCTACTTTTGTATTCATTTCACTTTAGACCCTTTTGTGTTTCTGTTCTTGTGCATTTTTGCCTGTTCCAGAAACAGGATTTTCCATGGATAGAGTCCTTTCAGTCCTTTCAACTTGTATTGAATTGAATGGTGATTGGCAAAAGTTTTTATGGATCAGATTCATAGTAATTTTACTTAAGGGCAGGTAATTGGTGTATTTTTGTGAATTACATTTAAAATTCGTGTCATATAAAAAACTTAAGGTTTTCTGTGAATTTACTGCCCCTCAGGGGAATATTTAATAAGAATGTTTTGTTATCTTGAAACATAAGACAAATTTTCCATTGTCACGGGTTTCTAAAACTTAAAAAGAAAGTTCTGTTGGCTGACACTATTGCTTTAATTCATAAGCTGCAGGACAGGGTAGAAGTTGCTGTAAATTGCTTTCATTGATTATGATCACTGCTTGAATTGGCAGGGGAAGAAGTGTTATAACGATGAGAACTTGTCTTATTGTTGTGATTAGCTGTTACTAAAGTCTAATTACTGTGCATGATGCTAAAATGTGTAAGCTGCCGACACTTAGAGATAAGGAGATGAAAAGAAATCAACTCATTCCAAATAGCTATTCTAGGTTTTTTTTCATTATTATTGTTATTTTTGTGCACTCTTCTGAGTGGCACTTTACAGTACATGGATTAAGCCATGGCTTTGGCTGCAAAAACTGCCTTCAAACTTTGGTTGTGGTTAAATAAGTTTTAAGCACCAAGGGACTGAATAAAATAAGGGTTAGTGAAAGGTGATGACAAGGAATTCAGTTAATGGTATGTGCATCTGCTGAGTGAATGCATTGTTACTAGCTATTAATTCAGTTGCTGTAGGCAGGATCCAAATGTGATTGAGAAGAGGGTAAAGCTTAGAAGCCCAGTTCCCAGAGGAATCAGACATGGGAAAGTGTTGTTTTTGCCATGCTGGCTGCTTCAGAACTGGCATTTTCACAGAAAAGTAGAGGTTTTCCTGCTGTCTTGATCAAGAAATAGCCTTTGTCTGGGAGGCAGGCTGCTCTTTTCCAGCTTTGAGACATCACGTTAGGGGCACAGCCCTCAGAAGTTTTGCAGAGCTTCACCTGAGCTCAGCACCCCAGGGAGTCCTGCCATAACTACTGTGCTGACTTTAGAAAATGTTTTGGGATCCTCTGGGATGACAGATGCTTGTGTATGCACATGTAACATGCTGTTAATAATTAGAGCTGATTGGATATTCAGTACAAATTACACTGGCTATGAAGTTAGCCCTTCTTTAGGCTTACAAGTGGCTCACAAAACACTGTTAAAGCATATTTTTAAATGTATGTTTTTTCATAAACATTGGCAGTTTTAATTTAAACAAATAATGTCGAGTCTGAGTGTTTTAAAACTCTTCTGGGTTGTTCACTGTCAGTTGTTAATGGTGCATGTTTGAATTTCTGAGTCACAGGGTAAATATTTTCTCTTTCTAATTTCTAGGATTAAACATGAGTTTCAATGATAATTTTAAGTGCCAGTCCCTCCTAATGGTGTGTCTGCCCCCATGCATGGGCCTACGTGCCATGTCTTCAAAAAGAACTGCTTAGAGAAGGGAAATAGGTCTGCCTGCATCCAGCAAACACGAGGAAGAGGGAGTATTTCCATTTTCTCTCATTCTTCAAGTCACCTGGAAGCTGGGTTGGAGCTTTCTTTTGCAGATTTTCATCATGAGCTGGGTTGTTTCCCAAACCTGTATGTCCCTGTGTGAATCTGAAGGAAGAGCTGTGATTTGTTGGACTATTGACTCAGTCTGAAAAAGAAAAGTTCAGCCCCACTGGCTGCATTCTCCGTATTCTGCAAATCAAAACCCACACATGCAGAGCCATGCTCAGTTTCAGATTCATATTTGCGCTTTGAATGTGTTGATATATGTTTGTAGGGATCCCCTAAGACAGCACACTGTGTTGGTAGAAAATAATAATTCTCCAACAGTAGTACCAACAACCGTGCCTGGTTTGAAACGTAACTAAAGATTTCAGTGTAAGCAAATCTGAAATACTTTAGGGAAGCCTGTTTTTCTGCTGGGAAGCAGCTATCTGTGCAGAGTTAGGAACTCTAGCCTTGCTTGTTGCTAGAGGAACTGAAAAGGGACAAAACTCAAAGATACAGTCATATGTTTCTCTGTAATTGGAGGAGGCATGGTAACATCTGTGCTATGTTCTTGTCCAGGAAGAATAAAAACCCACACTAGCAACATCTCTCTATCCCCTTCATTCATTTTGTTGCACCCATCACAAAAAGATTTAACCATTTAGAACAGATCAGAAATAAATTTTGCATGAAATAGTGATGTGCAGTGCCAAAAATAAAAGCTGTTCTCACGTGTATGTCACACACATGGCTCTCTCTGCTTAGCAGTTAACATCCTTGGAAAACACACACTTTGTTTGGGAAAACAAACTAACAAAAGCCTCAAAGTAGCAGCATTCTTTGGGAGAAATGTCTAAGAGGATAGGATGGCAGCAGAGTAGATTATCCTTTTTCTGCCCACCTACCTTTGCATTTTCTCTTTGCACTCTCCTCCATTCCTCATCTTTTTGTATAAAATACTCCTGAAGTATATAGAGCATAAGAATCATTTCTCTAGCAGAGACTGCAACCTGCTTGAGCAGCCTCCATCCCCATTAGAGGCTCTTTCCAGAAGTAATTTCCTTCTGCCTATAAATTATGCATCAATGTACATTTAAGATTCTGAAATGATGAACAGAAGATGAAAGTGTTGCAGTGTTGCTGCTCCTATGGAGCTGAATCCACGACATTGTATACAGGCTTGAGCACACCTTGTTAAGACAACCCTGCACGTGTTGCTGTCTCAGTACTCCAGCTGTAAATGTGTGGAGATAGGAGCTTATCTGATTTCTCCAGCCTCAGTTCTGTAAGACTTTTTCTCCTCTTGGAAGTCAGCGAGTGGGAGAGATAGCAATGTGTGTCCAACGTGGTCTTCCCAGGTGGACACTGCCATCCTGAGCCAGGGTTATTCCCGGTCTCCCTTGTTCCTGATGTGTCTAGAGACCTTCCAGAGTCACAGGCTGAGATCTGCGAGTGTTAGATCATCTGCATGATCCCCGTGGCCTTACCCTAAAGCTGACAACACACAGCTTCAGTGTTGTAAAAGCCTTGGATGATCTAATGGGAAAGGCAATTCAGCCAGCTAAACAGGAGTTGAGATAAACAACTAGTACTTCCAAACTGAAATAAGGATATGTCATTTTGAACCTCAAGTGTGTGATGGCTGAGCAGTGTGAAATGCACTGGGTGAGCTGGAACTACTGCGTACAACAGCGGGGCAGGTCAGTGCAGAGCTGCTTGGCTCACTTTAAACTCAGTGTCATATCTCAATATATGAATTATGTTGTTGGCTTCTGCAACAAAAATACACATGCATATATATAAAACTAAATGAAAAAAAGAATCTTTTTTAGCACAGATGAGGTCCTAAAGTGCCTTTGCACAATCTGCCTTTGGCATGTGGTTTCCATCTAGGGGTAATAAAGGGGCATATACACTTTATGGGGAATGGATATTAAATATATAATGTAATTATGTACTAAAAAATTGAAAAATAAGGCTTTCAGATTATACATGGCTTATGGAGGTAGATGAAGAATGTAGTCAAATGTACATGTATATTTTAGAGAAGAATTTTGTGCTGCTGCCAAGGTTGAAGCTATATGCGTGCACCTCCACGTGGGTTTATACAAAGCTATATGGGAGACAATCCTTTACCTTTTGTCATGCTAGAGAGTATAGGGACAATTTTTAAATTCACCCTTGGAAACTGAAGATGGCAAATGAGAATTAATAATAATTCTTGAAATGGAAAATTTGGAGAGTTTTATGTAAAACTGTTGTATAAAAAGTAAAAGATGCGCCTTGCAATAAACCTGAATTCCTATAATGGCCAGGGCTGAGGGAACCGATTTCAGACCTGAGGTTCCTATGGAGCATTTCAGGGCAAGTCAAACACTACTGTGGTGTTCGAGGTGAAGTGAAACAGGAACAGTGAAATACCTCCAAGCGGTTCTGGCATCAGTGAACCTGTGCTTATTCTGTATTTCTTCAGTGGTCACTAAAAATGACAGTGAAGCATCCCAAGCACTTTGCACTGTTTGCATCACATCTGGTGATGGCTGACAAGAGCTGTGCGTTTGCATAACTGCAGGTGGGTCTTTGTCCCTTCAAGTTTTGCTTTAAGGTCTGGTTGTTCACTTCTACCCAAGTTGACCCAACTGCTGAGTTTCCTCTGTGAAGAAAGCAGTGCCACGTGGTACCTTTCCTTTTTTCTTCTTTGACAAAGTTTTCTTTTAGAAAGAGAATCAGTTTTGCTTTTTAAATGCAACATCCACCCTAAAAGAACCTGTGTATTAAAGCAGGCCATTGAGCCTTTCATCACTTTTCTGGATGATAGCAGTCATGAATTTTTTATTTTCTGCAGAGCTCACTCCAGATCTGCCACAGCATTGTGTGGGTGCACACATGTAAAAAGGCTACTAATTGAAATTCAGATGTAACAAGATGAAGTTTTGCTATTCACCATGACTGCTTTTTGTTTTAGCCCTTGTATGCTCAGTGCACCTAAACAATGCAACCATTGCTTCTCCTTTTACATTCAACAAGAATAACTTAAAAGGCAAGATATATTTCTGTGCCTGCTCTAGAGATGAAATATGCTCCCCCCACCCCCAAATGGGGATGGCATGTTAGTTTATTTACTTACTTGTGGGGAGAGAGAGATTTTGATGGAACTGAAAATAAAATAAAATAAAATAAAACAGAAATCTTGCTGCTATAAACTGTTCCTTTTTGAAGATGCAAATGTGTTTCTATTGCCTAGGTAACTATTATGGAACGCCCAAGCCTCCCAGCCAGCCCCTCAGTGGGAAAGTGACTTCTACCGATGCTTTGCAAAACCTGCAGTCTGGATCCAAGCAGTCGACTCCAAAGCGAACGAAGTCTTACAATGATATGCAAAATGCTGGCATAGTGCATACAGAGAATGAGGAAGAGGATGATGTACCTGAAATGAGCAGTAGCTTCACAGGTAAAACAAAAATATCATGGTTTATCAGTTTAGGATACATGGGAAAGGTTTTTTGCAGGGGATTTTTTGGAGGTTTTGTTTCTAATGGATTTCCTGCATAGCTGTCAATCCCGGACTGAACTAGCCAACAACACCTGAATGGCAGATGTCCAGGTGTGGACAATCACACACACAGCTGAGTCTTCTAAAAAGCCCTTGTGCGATTGAGCTGGATGAGAAAAAAATGGAAAAAAGTTCAAATCCATTAGTTATAGAAAGTTCAAGGAAGAGTTGAACTATGGTTGACAGTTATAAACAGTATGAAATGGCTCAACCAGGATTACTTTTGAAATCAATTATTGCTCCTTCCTAAATACGTTCTTGCTTTTTCCCCTTCCTTGCATCTAGTGATACCCATTGCTAGGTACTCTTCTCCAAGGTACCTTCCAGCAAACTGAGGTCTGCTTGCTGCGGGAATGAGGTCTGAAGCATGGGTGCAAGCTCTTTATTTAGCAAAGGCCTCGTGTCCTGCTGAGCACAGATCTCAGTCCCACTGTGGCTACCACCAATCATTGGCTGAAACATCACTGGAAACTTTTGCAATCTAAAGTCAAGTGCTGTGCAGGCAGATTCAGAGCAAAATGCTATTCACGATCAGTTGAGTTTCCACAGAAATCAACTGGAAATTTTTGAAGCTCTGAGGAGCAAGAGTTATCCCCCATGTCTGCAGTCCTAGTATATTTGTTAGCACTTATAGCGTTACTTCCTCAGCTCAGTTTCAAGCACTGAATTCATCTTCCTAGCTCCCTTTGAGCATTAGCCACACCTTCAGGGCTTTCACAGCTGCTTGCTGTGGGTGCTCAGCATCTCTGGCACTTGGTCCTTTGTCCTCTGGTCACTTCCTACCACCATGACAATTTTCCTTCCCAGCCTCTGCTGAGTTGTAGGAGCTGTCCTGCCAGTTCCTACCTGCCAAAGTCCTGGCTCTAATATGTGTACAGAGGTTTTAAAGGAGTTAGGCTGTGATTTAGTTGCGGACCTCTCTGGGTCAAACTGTCAAATGGCTTTGAGGGTTCTGCTCTGGCTGTTACCTGTTACATGTTTCCAACCCCAATCACTCCTGGTTGGCCTAATCCCCCCTAGGCTCAAGTTTCTGTCTCTGCTTACTGGCTTTACAGAGTTTAGCATTGAGGCTAGTTCAGGTCCAGAGGAAGCCACGGAGATGCTGGGGGGGCTGGAGCAGCTCCCCTGGGGGGCTAGGCTGAGAGAGTTGGGGGGGTTCAGCCTGGAGAAGAGAAGACTCTGGGGACACCTTACAGCAGACCTTCCAGTGCTTAAAGGGGGAACAGGAAAGGTGGGGAGGAACTCTTGAGCAGGGAGTGTAGGGATAGGATGAGGGGTAATGGTTTTAAACTGAAAGAAGTTAGATTTAGGTTAGACATAAGGAAAAAATTCTCCCCTGTGCAGGGGGTGAGGCGCTGGCCCAGGGTGCCCAGAGCAGCTGTGGCTGCCCCCTCCCTGGAAGGGTTCAAGGCCAGGTTGGACGGGTCTGGGAGCCCCCTGGGCTGGGGGAAGGGGGCCCTGCCCGTGGCAGGGGGGTTGGGACTAGGTAATCTTTAAGATCCCTTCCAACCCAAACCATTCTATGATTCTAGTTTCTCACATGTTGTCACATGGCAGCAACCTCAGCCCTTGTCACAGGATCTGAATTTGAGAGGAAGCTGGTGGAGATGCTGGTTGATTTCCTTGCTGCCTGTCCCAGTTTGGTGCTCCTGAACCAATCCGAGCATCATTTCTCTTCCTTGTTTTCTTTAACAAGATGAAATACTGGAAGATGCAGCTCATTTGTCACAACGTTATCACACCCTGGCCCTTTGCCTCCATTAAATGGGCACAGAATCAAGAAAAGAGTTATTTCTCATATACCAAAGTGATTCCTTATGCTTATTTCACATGTAAGTGTGCTAGCCATATTAAAATGCTCCTTCTTCCGTAGAAGACCTCTCGGTGACTTGTGTTTTCCAGACTTTGGCATGTTTATACTCGCAGTCTTAAGCTGGTGATGATTCATTCATGCTTCTTTATCTTGTCAGCTTCTACCTAAAAATATCGAACGCCGGGAAGACTAGAAAGCAGGCAGCTGAGGTTACTGATATAGTTTAGATATTTTTCTTTCCTCTTCTCCAACTTTATAGTTTTCAGTATCTTGTCTTATTGTAATGGCAGTACACAGACTAGAAATAGCACAGAAACTCCAGTTAATGGCCCCCCCAAAAAAACAAGACTATGAGGAGGTCCGTGGTGTCTAGTCTGGAGAGAGAAGGAGAGGTCTTGGCTATGAAGCCCTTTCAGTCCCACTGCTTGGGGACTTGACAGAATGTGACACTGATCTGTCTTTTGCTCAGTGTGTTGCCTGCCACGTGTACTGGAGACTGGTGGTCTCATGTGATTTGGAAGTACTGCTATCAATTTTCAACACCTGCAAGAACCAAACAGAGAAAATCCCTTTGGTAGACACAGGGATAATTTTATAATTTGCTCATTGTTGCCAAAACCTCTCTGTGAAGGAGTTAGGGGCGCAGACCTGGTTTGTGGGGAGCATTTACTGTGGTTAGGCGTGGAGAAAATGAGCAGCAGTGTTTCATCGATACAACTCAAAACTGCATGGATATAAGCATCAGAAATGTTTCCTTAGAGGGAGAAGGGCCAGATACATCATAAAATACTCCTTAGTGACTTTGACTGCAAGGATACAATGATGAGGTGTGGAATAAACCTCCTCCGACAGCTAGAACAGGCACTAGCGAGCAGCAACATGTGGACACATGGTGCAGTGCTGACATTTATTTTAATTTTTTATTTAAAAAACCCCACTACTCTAACGATGTTCACCATTAGCTTGTTGACTTTGAGCTTCTGGCTACCTTCTGCACTTGTAAAAATCTCCCCTTTTGATCATTCTTCAAACAGGAAATGTTATTCTTCTAATCCCTGTCCCACAATTGGCACTGCAGGAGTGGACCTGTAAACCTGCTCACAAGCCCATTGAACCTGTCTACATCAGTGAGCCCTGGCCTCAGACAGCTTGGAAGACTTTGGTACCTCAGCAGGGCCTATTAGAGCAAACACAGTAGCTGATCACAGCTTCAGATTTGGTCTGGCTGCCAGAGTGTGTGTGGGCAAAGGAAGCTCATCCCTGCTGGCAAAAAGACTGCAGAGTCTCTGCCCCCAGTTCATCTGTTGCTGTATCTTATGAATTAAAAAGCAAGGAGAGGAAAACTGTAAGGATAAACCTGGACAAGCGAATGGGAGGAGAAAAAGACTGATTTTCAATTTTACTTGTGCTTGTTTATTCTACAGCAGAGTCTGGTGACCAGGACGAGCATAATACGCATATCGTAAGAGAGACAGCCCCACCGTCCGCGATTGATAGCCACACCAACGTTCCCACCACGGAACCATCTCAGAACCTCCCTCAATACCTACCTCCTTCTGCTGAGGATAACCTAGGTCCTCTGCCAGAAAACTGGGAGATGGCCTACACCGAGAATGGAGAAGTCTATTTTATAGAGTAAAGCACATTTTTGTTGTTCTAATTCCATCTCTCTCCCTCTCTCTTTGGGCATAAGTAAAGCTCCATGGATGCATTTTGTGTGTGTATGTGTGTGTATTAAATATTTAGTGTATGCAGCTATGTTGCAGAGCTGTAAATTCTTGACTGCTTCTGAAGAGGTTCTGCATTTCCTGATTGGATTAACATCCAACTTACTTCTGAGTTCAAAGGCAGAGGGAATCGCTTGTTTTATTAGGGTAGTTACAAAAGCAACAGACACTTATAATATATGGGCCAGTTGTTTTCACGGGTGGAATGAAAGCTCCTAATTAAAAGGACTGAGACTTCATTTCTGGAGCCTGCCTCTGTGCATGATGCAGCAGAGAATTCCTCTGGACATGTGTACAGGCGGTAGCAGAGGCAGGGAATGGACTTTGTGTGTTGTCCTCTTGTCAAAGCAAATGGGCCAAACATGTTAATGTGGTCCAGTGGTTTGCAGAAGGCATAACTCAGTGCAGAGTAGGCACAGTAAGTTTGGAAAAAAAGTACCTTGTGCTCTACAGTCTTTGCATAAGAGGTAAGTGCTGTTAGAATTTTTATGATGACACTGATTTTTTTTTTCATGCCATAACTAATAATCTCTAATTATACCTGTCTAGATTTATTGAGAGAGGAGTAACTTATAAAAGGGAACCTGTAAGTGGAAGAGATTTCTTGCACAGAGTTTAGCTAGACATTAAAATTCAATTAGCTTTTGAAACTCAAGCCCTTAGCTGCCTAAGTAGAGGAGGGGGGTGAGGAATTGATTTTGGATTTGATGGTCTGTTTAATGCAGTCTTGGAAGCGGAGATCCTCTGTCTGTGTACGAGAAGCCAGTGGCCGGTTAGTACAGAAGAACCTCCTCTGCTAATGCCCTTCTTGGTGCTCTGTAGAATTATGCTGGATTAGGGCAGTAAAGGGAGCAGTCCTGCTCCATCATCAGGAGGGGGGACTTCTGGACAGGGTCAAGGAAAGGTTCATCAGAGCAGGTTTTCTCTTGGCTGCAATGGCAGGGGAACACATCAGAGAAGAGTGCCAGAAGATCTGAGGAGCTGGGAGGACTGAGAGCACTGCAGCAGCTCTTCACCAGCTGGGAGAGGGTTGCTGTAAAAAAGCCATTTTCCAGGGCGCCCTCAATTACCTGAAGAGGTTCCGCCAACCCCCTAGTGTAAGCCAAAGTCTAGAAGGCACAATTCAAATTCTCATCAACTGTGTATCAGATGAAACTAAAATGCATTCATTATCCCAAACACAGTATTATGCCCCTCATTATGTCCTCAGGGTGCCTCATTCTTTGACGTACTTTCTGGCTTTAATGTATATAACACAGCCTGACTAATAGCCCATCCAGCCCGCCGTTTTCCTCCCTGGAGGAGGAGGGATCATGAGCACTAAATGCTGCCCAAGCAGCCAGTTGCTCCCTTTTTTGTCCCCACTTGGCCCCCTGCGGTCCTTCCTTACAGGTGCTTCAGCCAAGGGGTTCTGCTGCTGCCAGCCATTTCCCCAAAACCCATCCCCATGGCTGCTGTATTCTCTATGTGTATATGTTCTCTTAGCAATGCTGGACTGTAGAACCTTAAAATAATTTGTTAGACGTTTTGCAGGAGAATTATATATGTGGTAGAAAAATGTAGCCTGCATACACAACTGTCTGACATGAAAATCTGGTAGCACACCAACTGCTTCCTTCCCTGCAGTGCAGAATGACCATTTTGAGGATACATACGCATAGGGGGTGATTTTGTGCAAGAATGTGTTAGTCTGGATGCAGCACTGGAATGACTGCAGTTCTATTAATTCTAAGGACACCCTAAGCCTAGAAACAATTTAGTTTGATTTGTATCAAATTAAGAGAGCAGGCTAATGAGCTGTGTGGACCCAAGCTGGCTCAAATGTCTGTACTGTCATCTACAGCGCTTTGGGTTATCAAGTCAGGGTGCTGAGGGGAACAGTATGGGAACATCTGAGCTGCTTGCACACAACCAGCACAGGTCCAGTGGGGCCAGAGCTGCGTGTCGCATAACCGATCCCGATGGCTTGTAGCTGGAGCAATTTGGCTCTTGAGATATGTTTTGCTGGTGCTTCAACTGGGATTTTCATTACCCAAAGCATCCCAGACCCTCATTACCCTGCATGTAGATCTGTGCCCGTTAGAGGTCTAACACAAACCTGTCCCTCTGAGTGTATGGTCTCAAAGGTGTTTAGCTAATTTTTCTGTGCCTCCGCAAACTACACTGTTGTGAGCCTTTGGTTAGTGAGACAAAGTTGCAAGAAATATGCAAATATTCTATTGCTCTCCTCCCACCACCCTCTTTCTCAGCTAGGCTACTGACTTTCTTATTTATAAGTTGGCAGAACCCCTCTGCTTTATTGCAGTTAATTTGCCTGACTTGCTGAATTTCTGCCATTCGGTGTTCTAGTTTGCGGTTAATTGCTCTGAAGCATACAAAAGGATCAGGCACATTTGCTCATCCTGCCTTGGGAGAGCTGGGTAGTAGGATGTGTAAAACAAGGACCTTTCATTTACATACTCCTAGGATGCTAGGAGGAGGGCAGTCCTCTTTTCTTGCAGTAAAATACCAGTCTACTGGTCAGTTGTTAGTTCCTCAGGGATCATAGCCCTCATTACAGCATTTCCAGCTTCATGAGACTGTTGTGAGGCTAAGGTTAAGTTTGTAAACCTCTCTGAGACCTTGAAGGAGAAGTAAATAGCATTACTGTGGTATTGAACCTTAAAACTGTTAAGCAGTGTTAAAGGCTAAACTAGATAAATGATACCTCAGGGACTGGAGGGATATCTTTGCAGGTTATGTCTAAGATGACATCAGGCTGTAGAAGAGGCACTATATACAAGATTGTCCGCGTATGTAAATGAAATGATGAGAGAAAATAATTTCTAGAAAAATGTATTTTGAACCTGTTTACTATGCAGCCTTCACCGCTGGGACTGACATTGCAATACTGTCAGGGGAGTTGTAGAAAGGAAGAGTTGAAAGTGAAGCTGTTCAGCTTCCATCAAAGACTTTGACAGAACATTTTTATTTGTGTAATTAAATGTTTTCACTGGAAATTTTGTTTTTGACTAATGCTTGGGTCAGAGCTAAACAAATGTCAAAGGTCTTTTTCAGGAACAAAGATCACTCCATGGTTTAGGGAGGAAGGGAAATTTCTGTATTTTTGTCAGAAGGCAAATGGCTCAGCGGCAGTTTCCAGAATTAAGAAACAAACCACCGAAGATAAAAGATTGGAATTAACATTATAATATTGCAGCTTTCACATGCATCCTTCCACTCAGGAATGCTGATTTGTATATTTTCACTTTTAACCTTTTGTTTTCAATGCCAACATTCTTGTGATTTGGTAGACTAGTTTGCAAAACATCAAATTGCAATGCCGTTTCTTCTGAAGCAAAAGTATGCCTTTAGGTCTGTTGAATAATAACGAGGATATATACTTTTATGTCACTGATACTTTGGCTCTGCTTTATTAACAAAGGTCATATTTCCATTTTTGGTTTCCAGCCATAACACAAAAACAACATCTTGGCTAGATCCACGGTGCCTGAACAAACAGCAGAAGCCTCTTGAAGAATGTGAAGATGATGGTAAGAGACTGAAAATAGTGAAATAATAATGTGTTTGGTTCTTTTCTAGGTGGCTTTCTTCCTTTCTTTTTCTCTTTTCTAATGACCTATGTTCAGTAATACTTAAAAAAAAAAAAAAAAAACAAAAACAAAAAACAAAACAAACAAAAAAAATCCAAAATAAAACAACAACAAAAAAAAAAAAAGACCCAAACATTTATTAGTAAGTGCATAAAGACAATATCCTTTATGTAGTTGTAAAATCACTGTCTGTGTAAGTAAAATAGCCACTCAGATGGCAGATTATTTCATAAAAATCAAAGAGGTGCTGAAAGTAAGAAGCCTCTGTTTTTGCAAAGGCATTTGAATAGCCACTGGTGCTGAACAAAACTCAAAGCTTTCTAACTTGTTTGCTCCTTGGATTGCTGTGTAGGAGGAAAGCGACTGAGTCTCTGCGTGCTCCATTGTGTTACGCTTCAACCACCTGCTTTACATGAATAGAAAAAGTTATGTTGTTATTTCTTTGTTTGAGCAGAAATAACTCAATTGCTTCACTTCTACTGTTAAATTCTGAGAATCCACTTAGTGTTATGATTGCTGGAAACAAATTCCATTTGAAAGTGTAGATTTTTGCCACTGAAAGTTTACACTGATGTAATTTTGTATTCCTTGAGATGTTGGAAATGCAAGCCACTGTCCAATTTAGAGCAGCTGAATGCAGGACTGTTAAAGGAGGTTCTTTCCCTGCATCCTTTAGAAGATGCAGGAAGAAAAAGGGAATCATGATGAAAATAACTTAAATGTTTGGGAAAACCTGTGTGGAAATTTTGGTCTACTGACCAGGAAAGGTGATGGTACTCTAATGCGTAATTTTGGCTACCATAATGCTATTATGGTAGATATATCTTAAAAATAGAAGGGGTTATTTTGTCAGTGTTGGTTCTGTCCATGTAAAATTAGTTTTCATAATATGTTTAACTTCCTACTGGTGTGAGTCAGCTCAATAAGAATTACTATTTTATTTTAGGAAAGAATCAATTCAATCCCTTTTTACTGGTAGGTTCAAATCTGGCCTTCAGAACAACTGTTACTATTTTTGCACACGCAGGTTTTCAACTTCTGCTTCCTTTCACGTGTGAGATTTTGCAGGATGTGAGAACTTGCCTGTGCAGCCTTTGCTGCCATGATGAAGCAGGTCACCAACTTCCTAGCTGCACAATGCTGTGTACCCCCACCACCCAGATGGGCAAAGGCCAGGCAAAAACTGAGCTGATGCCTGCGTCAGATCCTTAGCAACTGGCTTCGTCTGTCAAGGAGCGAGCGGAGGGAGCTGGATTAATGAAGGCCTTGCTCTGCACTTAAAACTGGATTTGTCAGTGGGTAATCAGAACTGGAGCAAAATTAAGTAATAGCATATGCACGCAAAGCTCCCTGCTCCTGGCAGTTAAGCATTGCTGGCAATTTGAAGAGGAGGTTGCTAAATCTCAGCATAAGCATTCCTCTTCCAGAGGGTAGTATTCCCTGAAGCACAACTTCTGTCCTGGCTTTCTCTACCGTCAAGACTCCCACCACCTCGACAGCCCCGGAGATGCGCGGGAGCGGCGCATGCCGCTGTGGGTCAGCGTGCCCCACGCTCTGCTCCGGGCCGGGGCGAGGAGCAGTCGCTGGGATGGGTCAGCTCCGGGTGGCTGAGCTCCTCCCTTAAACAGCTCCAGGTCTCCTCGCAGAACGGAAAGTCTTTCTCTTGTCCCCTTAGCAATTATGAAACAAACATTGGAATAATTTATTTTAGCAGGATGAGAAACCTGCAGCAGGTATTTTTGTGTTTAATTAAATTCATCGCTTTGGGGAGTAGTGGCATTTTAGCCTTAAAATCAGCTGATTTCATCCTCCCCCGCACCCCTTCACTTCATTCACTAAGTTTCTCGTTAATGAGTATTTTTAACCTTCAGTAGTAAACCCAGTTGATTCGTAGGTACAGCAGTGCACTGTACTGTTTTGCTTGGCTGCTCTGATGTTGCTTTGCACATAAGTAATTATATTGCAGAAAACAGTGTGAGCAAAAAGAAGAGAGAAGGCTATTTTTACTGCATCCTAGAAGCTGGACATTTTTGCCAAGGGTCACAGTTGGTTGTATTTCCACTGAAGTCAGTGGGACTTCTCCTCTGTTTTGTTTGAGGTGTGTGTGCGCCTGTGAGTTTTCAGGCTTGATTCCATCCTGTTTGTGGTTTTTATAAATGTTAGGTGTTGTTTCAGATTTGTTTGGGTGCAGTTGCCTTGTCTTTTTTCTTCATCAGGATACGTGTCCCTAACAGGTTTTTGGTTGTTTCCAGTTGTTTAGGCTATCAAAAGAAATTGCAATTCATATTTCACACTAATGGTCCTAAACAACTGTTTCGGTAGAGTATATTGCAAACAGGTCGTGGAAGTGTTTTCTTAGGTGTCCAAATTTTCAAAAGCAATGCTGTGACACTACGTTTTCTGTTTGCTTCTATCATTCATTTATGTTGCTTATACTTTACTGTATTAGGTCCAAGATTGTTTTTACCATCTTTGTTCTGGTTTTGTCATCATCTTTCATTTTCAGACTGCGTTATTATTATTTATAGGCTAAGCAATACTTTAATCATCTGTGTCACTGTTAACTTATGAATATGGAGCAGATAATGATAAATAGAGCAACAGTGAATATTGATGGCTTTGTGTCTTTGAAAAATTATGTGATCTTTGTCCCAGGTGCCCCACTCAAACTGGTGCATTCCTGTATATGCCTCACCAGTGCATCTGGATTTCAGGATGGGCTTGTGCCTCCAGTTAAACAAGGCGCTTTGCTTCATGTCAATCTTAAATCATCTGAGTAGTTACAGTGAAGTCAATTGGACCTTGTAGGCACATAAATTTAGGCACTTTCTTGAAAACCTTGCTACATTAGTTCTTATTTAGATGCACAGTTTTCCTCTCAGATTTTATCATTAGTATTCAGGTCTGGCCTTCTGATAGATCCATGTGTCTACAGAATGGATTGCAAAGGTTGGACTACGGATCTGAGGGAGAAGCTTCACTACAGTGAGAGCAACACAAATGTATTACTTTGCTATATCAAACTGTGATGTGAAAGTAGTCAATTGATACGGATATTTTAAGAATACAAGAACCAGTTCTTTCATTATCTACATCAGATCCATCAATATTCTGATCACTAAAGTGTGATAAGTGGAAAACTTGGGCTCCCTGTGTAGAAAATTAGTGCCGGTTCTGCTGTTTGCTGTAGGGAATTTCTTGCTTGGTGCTGGTATCTGAAATTTTTCTTTTAATTTTTTCTGTCTCATTTACTGCTCTTCCCTTGGAGAAGAAGGGGTACACACGGAGGAACTGGACAGTGAACTAGGTAAATCATCCATCTCTTGTTTTGATGTTTGACTTCAACTGCACTGTTTTAAGCCTTTAATTACTTACTTTCTCCTTTGTATCATTTTACATCTTTCAGTTTTTTTATTTCAACAAGCCTAATTTATCAGCAAAACTTCTGTAGCACACAAAGCATTAATCTTCCCCTAGCTTCAGATCTAAAGTGTTTTTCTTACTGATTCAGAGTTGAAGAAAGGTAGAGGGCCTTAATCTTGCAAAGTTTGTTTGAAGTTGCTTCTTCCTGGACCCTGCAGAAGTCAGGGACTTTTCCATTGGCATCACTGGCTCCAGGAAAAAGCTTATAGATGCCAAAGTTTAAAGCAAGTGGCTAATGATGCTTTTTCACTGGGACCAAAGACATTTCCCAGACAAGAGAAGCAAAGTGTGATTCAGAAAGTTTAAGTATTACACAGGATTCTTCTGCTGAGCTTCTGAATGAAACAGCTGAAAATTTTGCCTCAGTAGGTGATTTTATAAACAGATTTTCAATGATGTGGTACACTTTTATTTGCTGCATGTTTTTGTGAAGAATGCTGTCTTGATATCTAATCTCAGCGGTGCTCATTCTGTTTATCCTGATGGTGGAGGTAGTTGTTATTTCTGTTCAGCTATGCTCTAGTGCTCTTGGAAAGCTGAAAGGCATAAGAGGTTGCATAGGATTTTATTTCCACTAGGTCTATTATTGCTTTTAAAAAGGACTGTATTTACAGTTTATAGTTCTACATACTGGAGGATTGTATTACCAGAGAATTAACCTCTGGCTTCAGTAATGACTTGCAAGTAAGTGTATTCTGCTTCCTGCTTCTGTGTGATTTATATGGCATCAGTAGCCAGCAGCTCTTGAGTGGACTTTTAACACTACTCCAGGAACTGTTCTGGAATAATATTGGAGGCTTAGCCTCTTTTAGTGCAAAAATTTGAAAGAAATGTCAATTTAAAGAAGAATGCTTCCACTTTAGTGGTACATTAGCATTATGTGCAGGTCATACAAATAATCAGCAGCAGACCAAGTAATATCAGAAGTAGCTGGATGCACAGCAACAATTGGCAAAGATTGCTCTTGAAGCTCTTCACAAAGGATGTCTTAAAATAAGAGAGAAGTTAAAAAAAAGCAAATTTAGAGCCAATAATGAAATGGGAATGTTCCTGTCTTTCAGTCTGATATCAGGATCTAGTGCAAGAGAAGAGCTGAAAAAATAGATGCAGGGAAACTCATTAATTGATAAGCCTGACCCCAGTTCTGCAGACACTTACATTCACAAGTGTTTTGCTTGAACGTCATGAACTGTTCCGTTTGTTTTAATGCAGATAAGCTTTATTGAGCTCACAGCCTATGGATATAATGTTGAGATCTGCAAATGTCGCAGTGTAAAGAAAGAAATTTTCAAATGGCTCAATTGGTCACAACAATGCTAGGGAGGGGGCATGAAAACATGTGCTATTCACTAACCATAATCATGGTTAGTATAAACTGGTTGGCACCAGATATTTAGCTCCTTAGCTTATCAGCAGTTTCAGTTCTAAATATAAGAAAATTAAATTTGAAGCATTTGCACAACTTCTTGATTTCCAAAGAGATGGGTTGACTATGGAGTAATAGGTCACCCTTTTTAACAGAAGACTGTACGAAAGGACACAAAAAATTAACCTTTAGAATAGAATTTGACATAAGCTTGGGCAGATCCTTCTGGCCTCACAGGGAGCAGTAAGACCTGAGTATGCTGGGGTCCTCTCCAGCTCCTTTATAGTGATGCATGGGTGTGACTAAAATACCTGGTGGTTGGAGAAGTTCTTTTTTAGGAATCTGTCCATCCCTTTTGTAGGGAAGGATACTAAACAAGAGCATCTCAGTGGGAATCCATGTATTTACCCCAGGCTTAAAAGTATAAAATTGGATATTTGTCCATGGAATTTACCTGCTGACAAATGCTCTGAGAGTGCTGTGTGGATGTACCAAAATAAAAGCCATATGGCTCATTCAGGCTCCTAACGATACAAAATGATTTTGGAAATCTCATATTTGTGATAAAATCTAATGCTCTGGGTCATCTTCAGTTTGGCAGGAGAGGTAGAGAAGGAAGATGAAAAATTTAAAGCCACTAAGAATCTAGGCTGTGCAACATGGCTATGGAGAATATTGCCTTTTGCTTTAGAGAACTTTCAGAGGCTTCTAGAAGTCAGAAAGCGCATCTACATAATCAACAAGTAATGTGTTGACAGCTGCAGTTTTGTATATTGTTACTTCTGAAAACAGAGATGTGTTCCTTAAATGGAAAGCTGCAGAGATAGAAAACTGTGGAAAGATTTTGGCACAACACCATTTGTGGAGTTAGGAAAGTGCCAGTTTTCCGACCTTTTGTGAAAATTCTTTAAAAGAAAAGAAAAAAAAAATAATACCAAAACTTTTCGTGAACAGAAGAAAAGCAGCAAAAAAAATGTTTTTAGAACTTTAAAAATATAAAACACTTAATAGTCCAAAATAGACAAAATATATTTAACAGGAAAAATTGTGGAAAAGTCATTTTAAGGCATTTGTTCATTAATTCTCCTCTCCCTCATTCACTTTTTGTTTTTCTTCCACCCCCAGCTTGATCTCTTTACCATTTTACTTTCACCGTAGTGCAACGAATTAAAAGGCTGCCACAACTTGTGATTTTCCTGATTGCATGCTAGGTCTTAGTTTAATTGCACGGAAACTCTTTAAACCAGTCCCACGGTGTTTTCATCACATGGGGCTCCTTTGCAAACCTGAGAGTTCCCTTTGTGAAAAGATTTTCATGATAGGCCTCCAGCTTTCTAACTTTTTCTCAGGTATACTTGAACAGTATAAAGGAATATCTGTTTCTGAAGCGTTCATTTCAGATTGACCTGCTGATAAAATTGTGGAGTATTTTCATGCCCAAAAGTTAGCACTGGCTTGCATTTAATTGCTTATGTCTCAAGGAATCCAAAGATGTTTAACCCAATAAGGATAAAATAATGATAAGGATGGAAAACCTGCCTTATATCTGCAAATAAGGGACACGTGGAGCAAAACTTATGAAAATCAATTTCATCTGATCTCCGGCCAATTCTGAACACAAACATAAACTTTGAGTAATTAATACACGGGTGTTTGTATAGATTCTGTTCAACTCCAGTTTGGAGATATTTCTGTCCTTATGGCAACATAGTTGAAGTCCATAAATGCAAACTAGATAGTTACATTTATTCTAATTAACGAGCCATTGTTGATTGTATTAGCTCAGCAATTGATGCTATTAGTGAAAATTAATCTTTGCATTTGATAATAAACAAACATAGAATATTAACTATCGGTCTTGTCATTTTAGTGATACATTTTGAGGAATTACTTTGCATGGGGTATTTGAACTCGTGCTCTCTGACAATGGCTTTTTTTGTTTGTTTAAATGAACATGCAGGGTCTGTGGGACCACATTTGCACAGTCCATAGCATGATGGAGCCTTCTTTCAAGTTGATTCACAGTATTACACAAACAGACCACTCTGTATTGCTAATAGGATGATTATTTCTGTACACACAGCCAACGGGAACATTGTTCTTGAATGAGTGGGACAAGGATCACGCCCTTAAGTAATACATACAACTGTAATAACCCTCGGTTGGATGCTGAAGTGATTTTATTACATTCACTCATTATACTTAAAGTACTATGTGCAGTCTAGAAAATCAACAGGAACAAAAGTGGATACATTTCCAAATGTTAATTTCATCTTCAGAACTGTTTTTTGTTAATTATGCTAATTAAAAAAGGGAATCTCTGTTACATGTGATTATGGCAATATGTGTTTTTACATTAAGTGTTATGCAGTGAAATACATCTGTGTGTGCCAGCCCCACTTGGGTGGATTCCATATGCCGGGCATTTACATTAAATTCACTTTGTCCTGTTTCAAGATGTGTTTTTGTGTTGGACTCATCGCTGAGCGATGCAGTGTAAATCCCTATGAAAAGAGTCAAAATATTTTTCAGCAATGGTGAGCATCAATGGCTAAGGAAATATTGCAGGAGATGAAAGTGGTCTCTCTGTTAGTATGCTACAGTTGCTTGACATAATCTCATTCATCTTCGTAGGCTGGTGTTAAAATGCCTCTGGCCTGTTGCCTGCATCGACTTCCATTGTAGTGCTCCATCCAGGGCCACTCTGCCAGTGGTGATGAAACCAGGAGGGTACTTGAGGCACTCCCAGAAAGGAAATTTATTGATAATTTGTTCATTTAATGCAAAAAGCAAATCTAAAATTGACTGGCATGGGCATCTTCCCACTTACTTGCTAACCCAGCACTGGTAGGACAGGCGGTGATGCTGGTGCTGTATGCTGGCCTTTAAAAGGAGGCTAGGATCGTTCTGATAAGCATCTGAAGAGAAGTCTGAGTTACTGATGAGTTTTACATGCTGAGCAGGAATGACTACCTCCAATGTATTTTTTTCTGACAGGCTTCAGTAATACTTTTTCTGTTTCCAGAGTTGCCTGCTGGTTGGGAGAAAATTGAGGATCCCGTATATGGTGTCTACTATGTAGAGTAAGTGCTGCTCTCTGGTTCTGGTGTGGCTGTCATGTGGAGGGAGTCTCTCCTCCGCCGTGGTCTGGGTGCTTTATTGGCAGCATCTCATACCAACGAGGAGGAGACCCTGGCCCCTCACAGGCTGGGGGATGCTATAGGGGCTGGGAGAGGACAGCCCTGACTTGCCATTCCCCATCCTCTGGTGGGCTCGGGCAGGAGCACCTGGGGGTGGGGGTTGGCTCAGGGCAGACAGGAGCACCCTGGGGTGGGAGTTGAGTTCAGGGGTGAGCTCAAGGAAGACAGCAGCACCCCAGGGTTGGGGCATGCAGGAGCCCCAGCACCTCACAAAATACTTTTATCCAGAGAACATTAATAAGTGTGCGATTAACTGGGCTCAATCCCCTTCATATAACGCTATGATCAAAATAGGAGTGTGCAAAGCAGACCATCAATTCAGTTACAAGTCAGAAGACAGTCACAAGGAGGAATGGACGCGCCTGTGTGATCAGACAGCCGCGGCAGAGGTTCTTGCATCGGGCTGTGGTGGTGTGAATAGAATTACAGGTTTAATGGGACTCTCTCCAGAATTAGAACAGCTTCTTTATCTAGATGTCAGATCGCTCCCTTGGGAAGCCAGAGATCTGAGTTTAGTTTCATCGCTGACCCCATAAAATGAATTTTTAATTATGTGTATACTCTTGTCTAGTAGGATAGCTTATGACCGCCCTCAGAATAGACATGGAATACAGTTTCTGTCTGCTTTGGCTCATTTCTGACCCTACCATCTGTGCCTAGGGAAACAAGGTTAGGAAACTGTGTAATTAAGGCTTGACATTTATTTACCAAAGACATCAAGAATATTTTTCGGCTATTAAATGCTATGCCAAGAGGTCTTTACAGCATTTTTTCCCCTCATTTTTTATATACATGCCTGTTAGTTTTGTGGCACTCCTTAGTGATGAAATTAAATAGGAAAGTAACAACAATGAGATATAAATTTATTTTACTTACAATCTATAAGCTAGCAAGATGGTTATAATTTGAACATTTGTCTCTGACCCTTCCAATTTAGACACTCTATTATTACATAATAGTTTTTGTTGAGAAACAACTGTATCATTTAAAAGTTTATAACAGTTTTAAAGTAGTAAGAATTTTTTCTTAACTTTCTGAAGATATCTAGAAATGAGAAATCTTTTACAGAATTCTTTAACTTGTTTTTATTTGCTTAAATATTTTTCCAGTTATTTAATACTGATTTTCAGCAGAAAAAAATCTGAACATAACTATCTGGAGTGCTTCTATTGTAATTACTGGAAAAAATGGTTGGTTGTTCTTTTGGGGGGTTCTTTGTGATAAAGACACTTGAGACGAGACAAAATAGCATGGTAAACTTTGCTTTGCATACAAAGATGGGCTTTAAGCTAACATAATTTTCTAAGCTCTACATGCTCTTCTGCTGTAGCAAAATCACTATTGAAGAATCGCTCTTGAGCAATTGATGAGCAGCTCCTATCAACTGCAGAGAGTCCCCAGACCTGCCCCCACCTCCGTGGCATGTGTGGCTGGTGTTCGTCGTTTGGTTTCATAATATGGTTAATCATAATAGTGCATTGCTTATCTGCCAATTTTGAGGCTGGGCTGCTTTTTTTTTTTTTTTCCTTTTCCTGAGGTTGGTAAGAAGTATTGGCTCTAAACTTCTCCTGTAGATCAAAAGCTGCCTAATGGCCCTCCAAAGAGGACTGCTGAAATTTCACCAATTGCTGGTTTCCACTGGGAGTATTTGATAATATCCCCACAGATATTTTTAAGACACCCTGTTAATATTGTGTATTGATTAGGTAGCTGACAGACGTTACCAGTTGTTGGGGTTTGGTTTTTTGTTTTTTAACTTCGGTGAGACAGGGAATGACTGGACCTCTGGGAATCTGATTAAAGCAGGGGAGATAAAGGCCTGTCTTTTAAGATGCAATCAGGCAAAGCGCCTTTTCTGCTTTAATCTTATTTTTTCACAGATAGATCACTACTTTAATGTATTTGAAGGAATTAGCCATTCCTACTCAAGACATCATATCAATACTGGAATCTGCTTGTTTTCCTAAATATGCTTTTGGCACGACTAGGTGAGCCTTGCTTCACATACACTGTTGCTGGGGTTTTTTGGTATTTTACTCCTTTCCCCAGAGGATTTTCATGCCTGGCCATCATTCCTGCTTGTCACATAAAGCGTTTCCTAATTTACTGCTCTCTTTCATCTCCAGCCACATCAACCGGAAGACACAGTATGAAAACCCAGTTCTTGAAGCAAAGAGGAAGAAACAGCTTGAGCAACAGCAACAGCCACCAGAAGGTTGGCACCACTGAGGGTGTGATGGTTGGGGTTTTCATGAGGGAATGTGCCCTCCCTTGCCTTGGCAGCACCATGCCAGTGTGTTTGTCTTTCCTTCTGTAGCCATAACATTTAAAGGCAAAATGACGTGCATAGGAAAGGTTGCATATGCCCTTCATGTAAGATGCAGAAAATGAGAAAATATAACTACTTAAATGTAGTAGCTTTCACCCCTGTTAAAGAGGAGAGATTTTTCTTTTGATGTCCTTCATTTCTGGAAAGTTTCTAGGCTTCCCGGAAACAACTAAAACACACATTTTCCTCTTTAATCTGCTTCATCAAGTTACTCACTGCACCTGGTGTTGTTCCAGTCTGCACTGGGACTCACAGGCTATCGAAGGAGATGAGGAGTGGGAATTTACATGCGCACTAGAAAAACTCTGCATGAGAGACCTCCTAACCCAAAACTTTTGGATGTTGTCAAGCTGTAACATCTGAAGTAATTTTAAAACACTTTTTATTTTTCCTCCACCCCCCTTTTTTTTTTTTTTTTTTTTTTTCTTTAAATGCAGCCCACCTGTAGTGAGGGATCTGTGGCATTTGAATTTGTTTTGGTACCCTTGTAGCTTTCCCACCAAGTTATTACACAACAGTTACTATCCAAGGGAAAAATAATAGAGGCTTCCAGCGTTCCTCCTGCAGCTCCATTTCCTGCAACATCATCTCTTCTACTTAGATGCTCTGAGTGCCATGGGGAATAGATTTCATACAAATGTCAAGACCACTTAGATGCAAATCAAGTCACAAATCTGAGTGTGAGATAGGGCGTCCCAGCAGACAATCAGTTGACCTGTACATAGAGAGTCCTCCAGAACTGGTTTTTGGACATCCCATTCATTTTATTCCTTCTCTTCATGATTCTCTTCCCTCTCTTGCCATGCTTCTCACTTCTCCTCTGCTTGAACTCCATAATCCCAGTGTGTGTACATGCAGGAGCTTATAGTGCTGTTGTGAAACAAGTAACATTTCCCTCTCTGCCTTCTCTAGAATGGACAGAAGAGTGTCCATCTCTCCCACCACCTGCTGCTCCAAACCATGTTTCAAACAACCAAGAGGCAGTTCGGGAAGCACCAGTGCAAGGTAACAACCTTGTTAAGACAGTTGTAAAAGTGTGACAAGATTGTTTTTTTTCTGGGAGTGAAATTCCCTCAGCCACCAGCAAATGTAGTGTCTCCATGACTAGTGTCACACACCAGGGCATGTGCCTGCTTATCTCAACTCCCATAGATTTTGAGACTAGCTGTTTCAAGACCACGTTTTTTGCCAAATGCAAGAGGCAGATGAGATTGCATGCATCCAAAAAGGATTGTGGCTATTCTCTGTTTGGCGTTCCAAGTCTTTAAAAAGGCATGGTGAAAACATGGTTTACATTGGTGGGATTTAGCAGCAACTGTGGAACTACAAGTGCAAGTAGGAGATCCTTTTCCACAGAGCTGTGTGGATATGCAAAAATTAAGCTTTTACACCTTATAAATTCTACTGGGTTTAGAATATGGCTCTTACTATAAGATCTAGTGCAGAGATTTTTTTCAGTTCTCATAAGTCAACACTCCCTCCCAAAAAAAAGCAGCATAAAACCTCACCATGTTGCACTATGATTAAGACACAGACATGCATTAAGATCGTCATGTTTTAGTTTGACAGCGAAAGTCAATGTCACCCCATGTCTGCATTCGTGGGTAGGTAGAGTTTCAAGTTAAAGTATTTTAAGAGCCCTGGAAACTCATCAGCTTGTTTGGGAGCTGTGATGTTCATAGGTTGTCAGCATTGTTTGGCAGGACCTTGGTTTTGGAGATCTTGGGTGTCTTGGTTGCATTTGTGACATGTGAGCAGCCAGGTTCTGGTGTTGCCATAGGTGAGTGTGGCTTGCAAATTTATGGATTTTCTTTTTTGTGTCTTTGAATCCAAATGAAAATTTGGGGGGGTAGGAGCTGGAGGGAACACCAGAAGAAGGAGATCCTCTGCCATTTGGAGAGCTTTGCAGAGCTACCATGCCTTCATGCTGAATCTGACTTTCTGTGGTAACAGAGGGCGAAGCAGCACAAGTGCCTTGGCCACATGCTAGGGGCAAATTACAGCATGTTTCTGAAACATCTGAGTTGAAGTTCCTCTGGGAAGCTCTGCATGAGAAGGGAATGATAGTAGGTATAAATACTGCAGACCTACTCTGAAGCTGTACATGTGTACAAGTACTTTGGGTTATTACAGCCTTATTTATTAGTGTCAGTGGTCTGTGTATAGCCAACTGCTCACAGATCAGTTGCTTGTCTTAAATAACTAACCAGACAGGACATGAATCATTCCTGAATTTGCAGAATGAGCTGAAACATTGCCAGATCTGGTTGCCAGCTAGGGCAGATAGTTTTTCACTTGTACCTATTGCAGTACAAGTGCTCTTTGGTTACAAGTGTTTGTAAATGGTCTTCATCTTTGACTACATCTAAACTGCACAGCAAGCGAATGGCATTGCCCTAGTCTGCAGAAACCAGACTCTGGGGAAGTTGAGAGAGGGGGAATTTTGCTGGACCATGTCATCCTGATAGACCTGGGAGCAGCAGGGGGAGGCTGGCCCTGGGAGCTGGGAGATAATCCCGTGCTCTGCAGGTCAGCTGTGGCTTCCGAAGGTGAGCTGGGCAGTGGTGCTGGTCTCCCAGGCAGCCTTTCCTGCCGTGAAGAGCCAAAGAGTGCTCTCTGCTGCAGGTGGCAGCTAACCAGCCCTTCCAAAACAGACACGTGAAATTTAGCAGTGTCCAAAGCCCCCATCACATTCCTGAGGGATATTATAATAATCCAGACTTGCAACAAGGAAAAATACGAGAAGTCTGGGGATGGTACGCTGACCACCAGGCATCACGGGATAGACACATCATCAGAGTGCCCCAGAAATGCTGGTCTTCCTTGGGGAGACATCTGTGAATGCCACCTCTGCCTTTCACAAAGTCAGGCTGAAGCAAGGGCTGCTCAAGTGTGGGGTTGATGTTAGAAGCCTCGCTCAGCTCTCCACCCCCTCCCGACTGCCAGCCACCGAAATTGTGCAGCAGTGTTACAGGAGAGCATTAGCCTGTCTCAGCGCCACTTTGAGTGACATGTCCTGGTACGTGCTGATGACTTCTTCTCTCTTTCATTCTTTCCTCTTCCTTTCTCAGTGCTGTTCCCTCTTCTCTTGCTCCCCATTTGCAGCAGCTATTTCCAGCTTCCCTGCCCTATGCCCAGGGGTTTGCATCTCTCCCACTAATGGCACTTCTGGTGGGGATGTGGACTCAAGGACCCCTCCTTGTGCCCCTGGCATCTCTCTCCTAGATGGGGTTTTGTAGATACACTCATTTAAAGTACGTTCTCCTCCCAAATGCTGTAGCTGCCACATAGCCTGTGGTGCTGCTATCCTGTTACTACAGGGCAAGTTCACCTTGTACTTATAGGCAGAAACCAACAAGCTGTGCTTGTTCTGCTTGTCTTTTGAACCAGAAATTAACACAGGACCAAGCTCTGCTGCACACTGCCTCTCAGCCATGTTTGTTACCTGAGATGCTGGGTTGCACTTTGATAGTCAGGGCTTTTTTGCAGCTTGGGGTTTGAGCAGAGCATCTGCCCATCATGTACAGGATTACCGTGTTCCTGTGCTACCCTTCAAAGACAGAAGACTGCAAGTCCTTACACTTGCCCCCTCATGAATAATCTTCAAATATACTTTTTTCTTTTTTTTTTTTTTCCCCTAGTTAAAGTCTTACAAGTCTCAAATCCCCTCGCTCTCCCTCAAGGTCTCCTTTCTGAACAGAGGCCCACGGCAATGCTGCCGAGGCTTTTGAAAGTACGCCAGCTCTCCTGGCTGCGATACACACTGCTGATCCTGGAACTGTCACCAGAGGGCTTAGTGGCACAGTCTTTTCCCCTCTAAGCATTAAAAACAAATACAAGTGCAAAGGTGTTTAGTGTTGGCACTGTGGAGTACAGCAACCATGATCCCTTTTCCAAGTCTGTGCAACATGCTTTGCAAGGATGCACTTCTGTCTTTGGAGCACCTCGTTCCCTTGTTAACCGTGCTTCCAGAGAGCACTAACAGCCCGCCAGCACAGCTGCTTCAGTCCCGGGCCACTCTTTGATCCCTGCTTCACAACAGCAGTGTTTCATCCACAGCAGGCAAGGAGCAGAAAGGAAAGAGAAAAGATTTCAAACAGTGTCTGAAGAACATCATCATTCTCCCCTTTTTCACTGGAGGAGGTCACAGGGTGGTGGTGGTGGCGGGGTGGGGCAAGTTATGCTAAAGGGTTACTCAGTGTCTTGCCAGAGCTCAGAAGTTGCTTTTTGCTCCGTGGAGTGGGAGAAAGCCAAGTGGTGAAAAACATGGTGATATTCCTTTCTGCAGGAATTCTCTCTGCAGACTCCTTCTGTAGGAGGCATTTGTGCTGCCTCTGTCCCATCCTTCCTGGGATGGATATAACCGCCTCAGGACAGATAGGACACATATCTAAGCCAGCATTGCCAGCTTTAATATATTCCATTCTTTAAAGCAGCATGTTTTTCCCTTTGTAGCCTTGGGGCTTTGGTGCGCACAAGCACAGCTAACAAAGTGCCAGGTACTAGGGGTTTTGCTCATCCTTTTTACTGCATGATTTGAATCCAAGGAGACGGGTGGAGTGCGATGAGGTGAGAGGATGCTGGAGTGAAGTGCAGTCCTGTCCCAGCACACCGCTGTGTTTGTCTGTGTACTTGTTAGAACAGGGAGGGTCAGAGTTAAAACAGATCAAATGCTCTTGCCTGCCTGTTTATAGATTTTCCCAACTTCCTACGCAGGAAAACCTTTTTTTACACGAAACCCTTCTGAGTTGAAAGGGAAGTTCATCCACACCAAGTTAAGGAAAAGCAGCAGGGGTTTCGGTTTCACCGTCGTCGGAGGGGATGAGCCAGATGAATTTCTCCAGATCAAAAGTTTGGTGCTTGATGGCCCTGCAGCCCTGGATGGTAAAATGGAAACAGGTACCAATGCTTTATATCAAAATCAACACCACTAGTTTGGTTTATGTTTTTACAGCTGTTTTTATGTGCAGTTCATAAAGGTCTGTAGTTCTCATCCTCGTCTTGGGGAAAGGCATTCAGCTTTCCCATCAGCCGAAAGGGAAGTGAGATACATTGAGGGATATGTTCAGAGTCTTATATCATGGAATTTCATGTGCTGGAATGTCACCACAGGTGTCAAAATATCCAGCTGGGGCTCTACCAGCTCCTGCTGTCCCCATGCTGACCTGAGGAGAGGAGCCAGCAGTTGTAGGGTCCCACCTCGGGCTGCAGGCTGCTGCTCCCCGCTGTGGCGATAGTAGGGGTGCATCACCATGTGTTTTATGTATCTGTCACCCCCTCTCCCAAGCTGCCCCCAGGCAATGGGCAGAGGAGTGGACTAATTTGCATTTTCCTGTGTGGAGGCACCAAGGCTCAATTTGTTTTGCCAGAGATCAGGCCCAGCGTGGTGAAATCCTGTTAAGATTCACCTGAGGTCACAACTCCTAACTTGCAGGTGGAGCATCACAGCATCAGACATTCCCATGTCGCATCCTCAGTGTTAAAAAATTAATCGTAACTTAATCAATACATAGATTTCAGGCTGAATTATGTCTGAGATGTGACACATGGCACCGTATTTGAGCAGTTGGTATTTGAGAGCCTTCTGTTATAGCTCTCATGTGCTCTTGGTTTTGTTTCTATCATATGTCAGTGTAGCACAATGTATAACAGTGAGAGCTGGACTTTGAAATAGCTGTTAAATGGGCCATATACCGTCATTTGAATTTATTAGTCTTTTGCATGAGCCAGTTTCATTTTCACTTTCAAAAACATTTATGTATATAAAGGCTTTATGCAGTGAATCCACTGGGTACAGAGAGTTCTTGCTTGCCGAAGTGTCACCACTCTTTTTTTTGCAAAGGTATGATATTTACCTGTGAGTGGTACCTGTGGATGCTGCAGATCAGCTCTCAGGCTCTAGTTCTCACCTTCCCAGGGTGCACAAAACATAAGTGTTTGGTATATCTATCTGTGTCCTCTGCAGGGGACGTCATAGTCAGCGTGAACGATACCTGTGTGCTGGGGCACACTCATGCTCAAGTTGTGAAAATCTTCCAGTCCATCCCCATCGGTGCCAGTGTGGACCTTGAACTGTGCCGAGGCTACCCCCTGCCCTTCGATCCCGATGATCCCAACACAAGCCTGGTTACATCCGTGGCAATTTTGGACAAAGAGCCAATCATTGTGAACGGACAGGAAAACTATGACTCCCCGGCGAGCCACAGTAGTAAAACAGGGAAAGTAAATGGCACAAAGGAAGTGAGACCCAGCAGCCCGGCTGAGGTCTCCTCCAACGGACCCCATGGTTACCCCAATGACACGGTCTCTTTGGCGTCTTCGATAGCAACACAACCTGAACTCATAACTGTGCATATAGTGAAAGGGCCTATGGGCTTTGGGTTTACTATAGCAGACAGTCCCGGTGGGGGTGGCCAAAGAGTGAAACAAATCGTGGACAGCCCAAGGTGCCGCGGCCTGAAGGAGGGTGACCTCATAGTCGAAGTCAACAAGAAGAATGTGCAGAGCCTCACTCACAACCAGGTGGTGGATATGCTGATTGAATGTCCTAAGGGAAGCGAAGTCACATTGCTGGTGCAGCGAGGAGGTAAGTCTTCAAAACTGCTTTAATATATTTCTTCTCGAAATTTTAAAAAAATACATATAATGCAAGACCTGCTCTCCTGAGCTTCTCTGTAGAAATGGTTTAGGTCCTGAGGTGTAGGAACTGCCCCCAGTTGGCAGTTGTCAGGTCACATAGACAGTTAAATGGGGGGAATGTGCATGTAGTTTCCATGCACACATGGACTACACATGTCTTCTGGTAATGCACAAAAGGGCAGTATGGTTACACATATGGTTACACCTTTACTTACATAACAAGCCCTGATCTCATGCTGGTAAAAATTATTTTAAATAAAACGGACATTTCTTGATCTGTTTTGGGGGATGAAAAAGGCTGGTAACATGTTTTGTAATTTGCAGTGTTCAAAATCAGATACCCAATGACTCTTCACTTTGGAAGGGTTACACCTAGGATACAGTTGGAAGTGGAGGAGAAAATTTAAACTTCTCCAAGTTGTAAGCAATTGAAATATTACTTTTGGACATGTTTATTTGCTGCTCAATCAGGAGCTGAGCTCATTTTTGGTTGCATTGTTGAGAGGCCACAAGCAGGTACAAAAAACACTCTGCAGGCAGTATGTCTGCAGCCCACGTGGGAACAGGAATGGCAGGTAGCCTCAGTGGGGTCAGTCCATCCACAGGAACTCTCTCCCTGCACGTAGTAACTGTGAAGTACTCTGAGGTAGCACACCCCACCTCACACAGCACACTTTTAGTCTGTGGATTAAAATTACTGGAAGAGTTAATGTCAGGCTTGGAGGGAAAATCCAGGTCAGCTGTTGGGTGCAAAGTCAAGAGCAGAGGGGTCAGCTCTCGCTCTGGCATTGGCAGTGGGGATCCAAGAGGGGAAAAGCCCCGGCCCCGCTGCCCATCCTGCCCTGTGCCGCCGTTTTTATGGACAACACACACGTTGGTGCTCAGCAGCACCTTGCAGGGACGAGCATGCTGCAGAGACAGAGTTAGGGTGACCAAGTAGATGCTGAACGCCATCGCCAGCCAGCCCTGGGAGGGGAGTTTGATAAAAATTTACTTTTCTGATGCCTTTTTTGAAGTGTTTCTATTGCAGTAAGTTAGCAATAAAAGTCAGTCTGTTTTAAAGGGGGACAAGTTGCTTCCTGAATTTACAGGTCTGGTTTGTTGTTTTTAAACCCCTATTTCAAGGAATTGAGGATATTGGTTCTGTGGTTTTGTATTTTGATAGTAAATTAAAAAGTAGAGAACAGAATATATGAAGAACTCTCCAGTGTTCAGAGTGTGAATTCCTTAAAGACTTTCAGCACTAGAGAGGTTTAAAAAATGCACTGCGTTCTCATGATTAATATATGTATTATGGAGAAAATATGGTTGGAAGAAAAATAGCAGCTATTATTAATCCTCCTGGAGAGCGCATATATATCTAGTAACACCATACATTAATTATTTGAATTGTGGCTGACATTTAATAATCCTCCTTATGCCTTGAAGGCATAATGAAAAGATTTGATGAGGAAATAAAAGCATAGTTTTAATAAGATAGTAAATATTTCCCTGGTAACCTTGCTGAATATATCTTTTCCTATTTTCTTTTTTTTTTTTTTTTTTTTTTTTTTATTTATTTAATTGAGATAATAACCACGTGTTGAGCATTTGCTATCACCTTCCTAGGTAGATACCATATCAATCTCCTTGAACTGCCTCCCTCCTTCCTTCAAGATCCTGACAATTCCATCTCAGCATAGAGCACTTACAGTTCCAAATTTCACACTCTCATGGTACAGGACTCAGAAACTGTGGTGTCCCTGGATCTATGGTTAATCATTGAAACCTTGTTTTCCTTCACATCCAGAAGAAAGCTGAAACAAAGTTGTAGCACAGAAGCCAAGCAGAGTATGGACAGTAGTAGCCCGGAACCAAACCCATTTGGCTTTGTTTAATTAAAGCTTGTAAGGTGGAGGTGACTAAACTGCACCCAGCACTCAGTGCTACTGCGCATGGGTCCTTTCTCCCATAGCATTACCTCGTGTTACCCTTGCCATGTCTTTTATCAGAAGTACCATCCCCAAAGTTGCCACTATTTATTTTGGTCTGATTACAGAAATGTATTTGGCTCTGGTGTCTGATAAGCTCCTTCAGGGCTCTTGAAGCAGTTCTTCAGCTTCACTGTCAGTTGTCTTTTCCTCCTCCTCCCTCTGGTGTCCAGTGAAGAAAATGCTCAGATGCTGTCAGGCAGCCTTGCATTAGCCTAACATTTGCATTCAGTCAGGCTTTGCATGAACATCCCTGCAACACTAAGGCTGGTGTTCAGAGCTGCCGAAAGGATTTGTCAGAAATGATTACTCATCAGGCAGAAAAATATCAGAAATAGATGTGTAATATACAGGAAAAGCTCTGCCTGCTCAAAGCTCCTGGTACACTCCCAACAATGAGGTTTAATTGTTAAAATGCAAACCCACGGCCGCTGAGAGCAGCCTGTAAAATATTTACTGTAAAGTGTATCCAGCTGAAGGGCTGGTTTATGGGAGCGAATGAGTCCTGCCATTGCCTTTGAGTGAGGAACAGGATGATTTCAGGAAGGATGAGGCTGAAATGCCCTCTCTGTGTGCTCGGCTGCTCATGTGTCATCTGAAAATTGTTTGCAGGACTCATACAAGATTAGGACAGGGGGATAAATACATTAAGAGAGGAACAATGTTAGGTCATTGAGATTTTTGATTTCCAGATGCCCTATAGAAAACTTACCGTATTTGTGTTCTGATTTAATTTCTTATTTTCCCCTGCCTCATCCCCTCCCCAGGGCTTAATTATATTATTGCTGTTGTTTTCCTATGTCACCTGTACGTAGTGCTGGATAAAACTCACTGAGCGTATCTCATTGTTTAGACTTCAACACTTGCAGGGTTCGGAAAGGATAAATTCGGAGCAGAGTCAGCGTGTGAGGTTACTAATTGGGCTGTATGCAAGAGCAGATCGGAAAAGCTGCTTTTTCTTAGCAAAATTAAGGGACAGAGCGGACAAAATTATTGTCTCTGACTATTAGGTAGGAGAGATAGAAGATATTTAAACCAAAGAGTTGGCTGGAGAACAACTGGTTGTTGTTCAGCCATGAGTAATTTAAACTGGAAAAACGAAGAAAGTGCCAGCCCATTAGAGCCTGTAAGTCAAACTGGAGGAGGCATAAAGGCTTTGCTGTCTGAAGGTGAAGCTCAGCACATTTGAAGGGGATATGACATGGTGCCTGCAACAGCAGAGGAGATGCTTGATAACCCAGCAGGACTGTTCAAGGGCTGTGTAGATGAAATTAAACCAGTACTACTGGTTACAAAATGCAGGATTAAGCCTATGTTTTTGTCCCTGTACTGCACAATGTGATTACCCATTTCAGTTATTTTAAAGAATTATTGTTAATAAGGCCACAAAAGGTCTTTATTTTGAATATTTATAACTGAAAAGGTTCTTTTAACCTTGTACCTACCAAGTACATAAAGTACTTTTCTCAAAAAAAAAAAAAAAAGCAAAGAAAGAAGGTAATAATATTTGCCACTCGAAATCCATTTGTCATTGAAGTCTTGTCTACGCACAGTAATCGACTGAAATAAGCAATTCTCAAATACCTCTCCATTCTGCACAGATTCTATTCAGAATCAAAGCAACATTTTGTCAGAATAATTTCCCTGCTTCCCAAGGGACTTTTATTCTGGGAGTTGTGTCTATGCTGGGACAGGTAGGGGGCTGTTTCAGAACAAGATATTCTGCAAAACTACTGTGCAGTATTTTTTTGGAGTCACTAAGACCTAATATTTGTTTCAGTTAGAACATTTGTGTGTCTTATTGATGTATTTTGTGAATTACCTCAGATTAAAGAGGATTATTTTTTTCCCTTTTTTCCCCTTTTTTTTTTTTTTTTTTTTTTTTTTTAGATCAGTCTTCACTTTAGGTCACCCAAAAATATTGTAATTAGTTTGTATTCAGTTACAAGAATTAAACTGAGCAGTTTTCATGCAAGATTGAGTGGACAGTTTTCCTTCAGAGCTTTCACAGTTAGTGCTCACTAGCATCTTTATTCACCAGAAGGTCGAAAATAACATGAACCTTGAGCCTGATCTATGTAATCCCCTTGAAGATGTGTTCCCACTTTGCTTTAGATCAAAGTAAAAGCATGCAGGTGAAATGTCACTCACATGTCATGTGCAAATCAGTGGAATTTCTAATAGCTTTCCCTAGTGCCATATTCATATTTAACTGGGGAATGGAAATCCGTCTTCTGAAAAATACATGGTATCTATGCTAGAGTTTCAAAACTAAATGTGTTTTATGAGAAGAAGAACCAATGCAACGCCTACCTGTTTAAATACATGTCAGTGAGTGCCTGAGTCTTACCTCCATGTAAAAGCAATGTCCATAGTAAAGTGCCTGTTCGTGGTTTGATTGAATGGAATGTGTTTGTGGGAGCGATGAGGTGGGTGGAAGTGGGGAGTGGTCTGTGGCAGTAGTCCTGCTCATTTGGTCCTTGACTCAGTGGTCTTAAGAAGGTCCTTGTGATACATAGAACTATGTTATATGATTTGCGACAACGCAACAAATTTACAAAGCTCTAAAGCAATAAACCTATTAAATCTCCTTAGCTAGATGGACTTTCCCTTGCTGTTCTGATGATGTCCTCAGCCTGTGAGGGTAATTAACCTCCAACGCTTCCCACAGAGAGGAGTTAACTCTGCCTTGTGCTGAAAATGCATGGTAGAGTCAACTGCCCTGGATTTGAAGGCTATTTTTGTAGCCTGAAATGGAGGGACATCTTTTTTGTCTCTCTGTTTATCTTGTGTCCCTGCCATTGAAGCATCACATAGTCATATAATGGTTCGTGTCTTTTTCTTTACACTGCTTGTTGCAGCTTCAGGCTCCTACCAGCCAGGGTAGAGAGTTACAAGATCCTTTAGACACAGTGGGAAAACTTTACAAGCAATATATCATAACAACTTACAATTCCAAGCACATTATAACAGTATAATTGAAATCAGATTGGTCTTTGAGATCTAGAGTGTCAAAATACAATGCCAAGGCATAAATGAGCAGCAGCACTGAGCATTAAATATCAACTGAGTCAAATCCATTACCACTGGAGGTTTCAGAGGACATCTCCACATTACTCCATCCTTTCTGCCCTACCACAAACACCTATCAGTCTGAATTTTATAGGAAAAATATTGTCTTTGTACTTGTTTATTGAGATCCTCTCCCCCCATGGAAATTAAATTTTCCCTTCCTGTCCTTAGCAGAAGTGTTGGAAATGGATCCTTCAGTGGTAAGAGCCAAACAAAAAAAAAAAAAAAAGCAGTATCTCATGGTGTCGAAATTAGAGCTTCTTTTCAGTTGCTATCCCTAATGATGTAAACCCATGGTAATTAGAGCTGCAATCAGCTATTCAGTGCAGACTTGAACTCTTTTGAACAAGCCACTCACTTCTGTTTGCCCTTTAGGTTTGTAGTGAAGAGCGAGTTGAAAGTCGTGCCACTTAAGCATCTAGCTGCCAGAAAATTTCAAACTGTCTTAGCAGCTGCTAAATTAGAGAAAAAGTGAGTCCAAACTGCATTTAGGACAAAAATCACAACCTGGGAATCATCCAACCGTTACCACAGAGCGTGTTTGCCTGTGCCAAAGCTTCTGGAAAGGGAAGAAAAGTTCACCATTCCTAGCAGTGTTTTCAGTTCCCAATACAGAGGGATCAGAGCATTATACTGAGGTCTTTGTCCTGTGTTTGGATCCCTAGGTACCCCCCTGAACCCCATCTCGCTGAGCACAGAGCTGCTAGTACTGACCATTATGCATGTCACCTTTATGGTTGGTTTTGTCACTCTACTCCCCAGTCCACCGCATTGTGGGAGCTTCTTCCCTCACCCGGAGCAGGAGCAAATCTAATTCTGCCATCTGGTGTGCTCAGCTGACCTCTACATTTTTTGAAAATCCCATTTCAAGTCACCTCTTTTTTCCTTGCCTTACCTTCTGTTGACCACCACCAACTACCAAAGGTGCCCATACCTTCTGATAGAGTATCTCCCATCAAACCTGTTTGCTGAATCTCTCAGTATTTTGTCACTTAGTATAGGTTATTTTGAGCTGTACACTGAAAATATTTTGTCACTCAGTATAGGTTATTTTGAGCTGTACCTGATATTGTAGTACAAATAGTACTATCCAGAAATAACAGGTGAGGCGTTATTTTTGATAGCTCATAAGCACCCCTCACTACTTCATAAATTATATTTAAAAAATCAGGATCGTAACATGCTTTAAGAAATATATGTCCATGTGCAATGCCAAGATTTATTTTTCAAGTTCATTAATTTGTGTTCCAGGGTTATTGCTTTATAATTCCAGAGTTATGGATCTCTTAATTAAATTGGGAATCTCATTTGGCATTTAAAAGTCTGTCTTCAATTGTTTCCTCTTGTTTATTTTTGTTACTATTTCCTTTAAAGAGATTTGCCTGGGAAGAAGGGGATCAGATTAGTAAAGTTTGTAAATTGGTCTACAAACTACATTAGAAGTGAAATTAGATGCTTTTAAAAAGTTTTGCAATGTTACTTTTCCACTTCCTGAAAATAGACAATCCCAGTAAAAATACATTGCTAAAACTTACGATTTACGTGCAAGGAAGGAGCAGGTGGGAACCTTTAGTTGGGAGTAGCAGCATCTCTTTTTTCTAAACCACCAAGTCACTCTTTGTTATTCTTTTCTCTCTGCTAGGTGGAATTATATTCTAACAAGGCCAAAAAAAAGCTGATGAGACTTTAAAGCAAGTTTAAAGCAAGTTTGATGTCACATTTACTATTCTTCTACAGCCTTATTCTGATTAGGGACTAGTATATCAAGGAACAGATACAAAAATCAGTTGAAGTCAGGAAAAGATGAAATAAAGGAAATGTTACACATTTTGATGTTTTTAATACGAAGTTTGAAGTTCATACCCCTTATTAGAATTGCTTATGTTCCATGTGTTTCAATCCACTGTGCAAGTTAATTTTCCTGTAAATGACTCTGGAGTGTTAGATACGCCTTTTTGGGGCAACGCTGTGTATTGTTATGCAGCACCATACACTGATCACTGGTAATTGGTTTTGTAAAGCAAGCTAGCAGGAACTTGTTTTCTCTTTGTGATAAAAATAAGCCGAATTTAACATTTAAAATCAGGTCGTCTTATAAATAATGTAATATTTTGGTATTACGCAGTGTTTTTCTCCTTCAAAGTGCTTTACAGGTGTTAATCTTAGTGACATTCGCCATCTGTTTTTGATGATCTGAATTTGCAAGGTTTGAGATAACTCTGATTACCAAAAACATGAAGGGGGGAGTTTTGGTGCTGCTGAAATCCATGGCAAGGCTTCCATTTAGACTCCAGGAGGTAGCAGGATTTCACCAAGGTTTTGGATGCCTACAAATGCCTGCAGCCACAAAGGGTAATTGTCGGTAGTTTGTTCAGACACCAAGTAGTGTGATGTGTGTTACTAACATTCATACAAATAGTGCATTTTTAGGAACTAATTGCTCAGTGTTACCAGGTCGTGCTGGGGTTTCTCAATGCAAGGCATCCAGTTGAAATAGTAAGCAACAAATTCAAATATCAACCTCAAAAAGCTGAAGCACTTAAAAAATTCTGTGTTAAGCTCCCAAACTTCCAGATGTAAAAATATCGCATCTGTCTTATTATTTCAGGTCTCTAGTATTCATATCCACTTGCCTTTCCCCCTAAACCCTGCAAGGCTAAGAAACTCCAAGCAAAGCACGTTTTCATATGAGCACCTGATTCCAAAAGCAAGAGCTTTATAATATTACAATTCTGATAATAAAGGAAATTGGCATTGCTGATGATATGCGGACATTTTAATCACCTGTAGAATTTCCAGCTCTTGCTGGTGTGATACATACAAAGTGCTGACACTAATCTATTAGTCATTTGAGGCACAAGTGTTTTCTCCTCAGCTACCCTTCATTAACTCCATTTGTACTGATTCTCTTCTAGAAATGAGTAAGCAGATAAAGAGATGCCTGTGAAATCTACTTTTTGGGTCAGCATTAGTTTTACATCAGTTGCCCTGCATTTCTGTGGCCTATCTATGCTATAGCTTGTGTCCCCCATATATATGTGTCATCTGAGCTCCTGAGTCGCTTGGAAGAGTAAAACAGGATAGAACAGTTGCTGATTCATTGCTTGGCATTTCATTACACATTTTGCATTAATTTCAAGGGCTGAGATAATTTCCTAAAGTTTTGAGCTATTTCACGAAGCGTGCTTTAAGGCCAGGATCAAACCTGTACTTTAATTATTAAGGAGGTGAACAATTAACATATTTGGAATAATGGAATAATGTCAGTTCTGCATAATCTTGCATGCTGACAGCACAGTAATGGTGGTGTGCATGTTATGTGCACGGCTGCCTTGCTGTGGCAGGGAATCTAAATCTGCTTTAAAATCAGTAAGAAAACCAAAGCAGTTGCTGAATGCTGGAAGAAAAAAATGTCTGAAATCTTCCTATCAGGATGTTTTATTGCATGAACCACCTTATCTTGCAGAAAGCAGTAGGCTCTTAGAGGAGAACAAAACAGGAGGTTGCTTAGCAAATGAAAGATGAGAGCTCTGAAATTCTACCTAAAGGCTTTTTTTTCTCCCTAGCTTCAGGTTTTTAAAGTTGGCTTTTGTTTTCGCCTTATGTTTTGATTTGGTTTTGGTATTAAATGCTGAAGTGGTATAAGTGGAGCAACTGAAACCCACACAGTGTTGTTTTATATCAAATGTGATGTGATGTAACACAAGGTGGCACAGCAGAACCTAATACTATGCATTAGATGAGGCAGATTTAGCTAGAGATGTGTCTCCCACATCTTCATCAGGATTTGCACAGCAGGAAATGAAGCAGGCTTGGAGCTGTGTAGCAAGGAGAGTTTTATTCCACCCAGTTTTGACTCCTACCCTTACATATCGCCTGTGTGGCATTTTTGTGTGCATGTACTTGTAAATAATGAGTTTTTATCAGCCATGTTGCAGATAGGTACAGTGGCTGCTGCCCTGATTTGGCATTATAATAACCAATCATAACAGAATTAATGATATATCCAAGAAAGGTCTTTGTTTATCACTGTAATTACATATATTTAGCGAGTCATTAAAAGCAATAGCAGATGGGCAAAACTGAGGCATAGGGATGGCTTTGTAATGGACTAGTCAGTAGTTTTGTTCTGAGACAGATTGTTTTTAAATATCTATCTTCATGTCTCTAATCTCTCTATTCTGAGTTTTATTTTTTTCGTTGTCCCATTCTGCATTGGGATTTTGAAAGTCATTTCAAATGGACTTATTTTTGTGATGGTGATAGTACTTAGGACTACACCAGCTTTAAGACCCTGTTAAAGCTGTGTCTTTTGTGCCAGAATACCTGCTATGTACCATGAGTTGTACCATGAGGCTGAGATTCAGGCAGATGACACAGCCCTGTGGCCAGGGGCACGTGAAGGTAATGTTGCTAGGGATGTGGCAGGTGAATATTGGTCCCTGGAAGGTTTGACTTCATCCTTATCCTTAAAGGTTAGTTTCTGAGATGTACAGTTACATGCCTGGAAGTATACTGAGGTACTGATTTAGTTTAATAGAAAACTATATTTTAAATCTAACAAAGTTATGTTTTGTGAAAACATCTGAAAAAACGTTGTCCTCTACTAAAGATTTTCTGTTTTAGCATGCCAAGTGTGCGTACGCATGCACCCCCAGTTCTGAATCTGGCTAAGCATTCTGTAAATATTAGCTTATTATTAAGAGATGTTATTTATTAATAGCTACATCAAACTGATGCCAAGGTGGCCCTATTTGTAGGCATCCCCCTTTGTGCAGGCTCCTCTCCAAATATGAAATACGAAAATCTGCCATAAGCCACACAGGTTTGAGCATGTGGATTTATGCCTTGTAACAGTGATGTGATAAGTCTGAAGACAAACACCCTCACTGGGCAGGATAAATACAGATGTGACAATAGCAAAATATGTTTTCTCCTCTACCAGTGTCCTCTGTGCTGATCTTGGAGTGGCACATGAGATTGGTCTTGAGGTGCTGCTGCCCTTCGGTACCCACATGGCTGTGCCACGGGCCAGCCAGCTGAGGAGAGGGGGGTTGGGACTGCAAAATTGTAGTATGCCCCCAAAATTGTGAAACATGCTCTAGAAATAAAGCTTGCAAGTCATGGATTTGGTGGGCTTGTGGAAAAGGGTAGGTACCTTTATGCAGATCTACACATGTATGCTTATGCATGTGAAAAAATACATATATAATATATGTATACACACATATATCAATGTAAAAGAACATGGGGGTTTGTAATTACTTTCCAAATTCTGGTGTTTACCTTCTCAAATTTGTGAGGTTTCAGAAATTTAATGTCTATGTACATATGTGTTTAAATATTAACAGAGATTTTCATCTAATCATATGACGCCATAACAGCTCAAACTTTAGGAAAAACTCTTCATTGAATGAGCTTCAAAATAAAAATAGAAGAACTGCTGACACGCTTTCATCCCTAGGTTAGATGGGTAATTGTCACCCTAATTCTCAAGCTCTTTATTATCTTCCTGTCTTATCATTACCATATGTAGCTGATTTCAGTTAAATTTATATTTTGTACTAATTAAATAGCATTTTATTAGCCTCTTTCTTCTTTATTACTTCTAAAATCAATTCTGGTTTGAGATTCTGAAAATATGACCGAGACTTCAATTACAAGGAATTGTTTATCATCCTGACCAAAAATGAGTAATTGAGGCTGAAACAATGTATCATCTTTAGAGCATATAGAACTGAAATTCTTGTTAATGGCAATAATATACTATGCCTCATTATGTTTTCTGTCAGTGCCAGTGGGTTAATAGTGCCCAAAATGGTCTCTTGAAAACATCGCTTTCTTAGCATTAGCATTGAACACTAGCATTAGAAACATGGCATTTTTCACTGTATATGGTAGTTACCAAACTTGATTTATGGCAGAGCTATATTCCTGCAGTGTAAATTTTTCTCTTGCTTAAAGCTTGTGTTGCACAGCTAATTTTTTTGCTAGTGCAGTGACACTTTTGTTATGCAAATCATGATGATGAGCAGAAAAGTTGAGCAGGAACAAGGTAGAAGTTTTCTTGATGGTGCTCCTTATGCCTGTATAGGCTTGCCTCTCTTGCTGCCAATTTTTCTGGTATGTTTTCTTGTTCTTTCTCCAGTCTGGAAAAGATAAAATTCCATCTATTTTCTTAGGTAATATTTGTCCTTTATTAGAAATTCTTTGGCAATGGATTTTGCAGAATCAAGGGGATCTCTTTGTCGCCACTAACCTCCCATCCCTGCCCCTCCCAGCAGCACTAATGGCCATTAATGTTAATTATTTAAAGTTTCTTGTTTTGCAGACAGAAAGCAGCAATTGATGTGCAGTGCTAGGTATACGGTTGTGTTCCCCCTGACTCCAGTACTTTACCCCTCATCTTTGGAAGTGTCTGCTTTTTTTGATACAGCCTTTGGGTTTTATTCAGCACAGTGTAAACAATGCTATTTAGAAAGCTTGTTATTTTTTTTTCGAGTCAGGAACATTTTCTTTGTAAATGTTAAGCTTGTGACACAGTCTGAAATGTTTCTTTTCTTGTGTTTTTATTAATCTCCCACTAATTTTCAGCTGTTGTGTATTCTGGGCTGCAGATGACATAATGGCAAAACCAAATGGGTGACCTTTTCACTCAGGTTCACATGGCTTTTTTTGCTGTTCGATATGGACAGTTCACAAGGTGTCCAGATTGGAGGTGTTAAGCAATCATGAGAAGTGAAGATGTAGACACATTTGTTCTTTTCTTTCATCTGCAAAACCATCCCAAAACTGAAAAATGTTGAGCAGTAGCCACAGACATTGTAAGCAATAAATAAGATTATAGTCTGGATCTAGACTGGCTTTTAGCAATTTCAAGCACCTTTATCCTATGGGTGGATTGTGCAAACTAGTACTGAATTGTTTCAACTTCAGTTGAAATTCCATTGAAATATATACTTTACTTTTGTGTGTGTGTGTGTGTGTGGTGGAGGGAGGAGTGCTCACACAATTGGCCTTCACATAACCAAGCTGTTTGAATGGGTTGACTAGATGACTCCTGTGGCGCCTAAAGATAGGTCTTCCTTAAGATTCAACTTTTGATCATTTTGATCCACTCTCTCTAAAACGTGTGGCTGTGGATCAGGGCATGATATGTCTGGTGTCCATCTAGGTTATTTTTAAGCATTTGTGGCCTTTGAGCTCTCACCAGAATCAGTCCCAGGCTATGGTATGAATTTGTAGTCAAACGTTTCATTCTGTGTACGCTCAGTAAAACAGAATCTACCATGTGTTGTGGTCTTCCCATGTTACTTTGGTTGCATAAAGACAAAAGATTTGAGAAAATGTTCCTGTAAAAAATTAAGACCGCTGCATGTTAGAAACAGCAACACTTAGGGTCACAGTTTTGTCCCATGGGTTCTTCCATGAACTCATTGTGGATAGTGTTAGGAAACTTACAGTTTCCCAGCTGCAAATGTTTTACCACACAAGACTGCAAAATTAACACGTGCCAAATAATATGAAATAAGCTGGGTTGTGGCCTTATTTCATGGACCGCATCACTTGCAACATAATACAGTGTCACGCAACAGAAATACTGCTCCTGGTGGGTAATGGCGTTAAGAGTGCTGAAGTCATGGTACAAAACTTGCTTAATGATTTGCATTTTTTCCTCTATGTTACAAAATGTAGTTGAGCAGATGGATGCAGCCAGCTGTACATAGAGCTTTAGGGAGTGCTGGGGAGAAAAGAGAGAGGTTTTTGTTAAGATAAATGTAATAATCTCTGTGATAATTAGTTTAATTTAGATCTCTGCATCTGACTCATTTTTGACTAACCTTGTATGAAGCCTTTCTTGCCTTGCTGACGAGTCTGTGAATTTAGTTCGATTACAATCCCTTTTTTGTGCTTGTGGATTGCTCACTGATATTTTTCATTAAGCAGTTGCTTTATTACATTGTTATTTAGAGGGGAGTAATTTGTGTTTTCTAATTAATTTAATTCCAGGCACATTTAGTAAGTATCTACGAGCCCATTCAAGGCGTTTTAGGTCATATTGACATTGTTTACCAGATGTGCTCATTTGTTTTAAAACACTGTTAACTCTATGATGACAACAGACCTGTTCAGTTGCTTGACTCGTCCACCTTCTCTAATCTGCACCTACAAAAACCCCCCCAAAATTAGAAGGTGCATTGTTGATATAAGGTATTACTATTTCATTATCTAATTTGAGGGCAGAGCAGTGGAGAAGCTTTTTGGTTTCTCTTAGCTAGGGATGTGAATACTCCGACCGCTAAAAAATTGGACAATGCCAAAGAGATGCAAATTGGGTGTTAAATCCATCCTTGGCCCATTTATGTCTGAAAAACTCTTGCAGTGAGGCTTCAGGAGAGAATGAGGCAGCCAGGAGGAAAAGCATACAAGCATACCAAGCAAGGCATGGCCTGGCCAGTGATGGGACACATTAATGTAATCAAAAGGTGAATGTTGTAATTCATAGTTGTCGCCATCCTAAATTCATAGGCTTGGGCAACTGTTTTTGAACTGTTTTTGCCAGAAGCTCTTTTTTTTTTTTTTTTTTTTTTTTTGAAAAGCTTGGCATTTTCTTGCGAGTGGTGCTCCCAGGATGATCTAGGAGTTGTTCAAGCACTTTGTATTCATTGCTGTTAGTTACTATATCCATTCCAACATGTGAGCGTGAAAACTACATATTATACCTATCATTTTCTCATTTGACCTGCTCCATCAAGAACTGGCGTTTTAAAATGAGACCCTAATTAGGTGAATAATCAACATTTTTATAGGAAAATGAACAGCAGGTTATCCCCCTGACTATAAGTTTGTCCCATGAAGAACTACCAACATTTGTTAACGTGTTCTGCAGTCACTGATTTTGGTAAAAACTCAATTACTGCTTGTTCTTCAGCAAAGTCTGGCACAGAGCAGTGTCACCGTGAGATTCATCTGCCTCTGAAAGACCCGCCAAACAATGGCCTTGATGTGTTTTCTGGTATTTTTCAACCATTTTCCATCCTTTTTTGGATTGGAACAGACAAAATTAATGACAAACTTTGAAGGAAATGTTTGTTCACTAGCTCATACTTTGTAAATTTTAACATTCAGCGCTTGTGATGCAATAAACTGAATTCTGGTACAGTTTGAACAAACAGCCTAGCTGCATCTTAGCTTTATTTTTTTCCAGGGAACATTTAAATTGCTGTAATACCTTTTCTGGCTCATGTTGGTCTGTTAAGGGTGCGTGCGTGCATGGGGATCTGTTCTACCTATTGATTTAATAGGAAAGAGCATCTCTTGGAAAGGGAGGGGAAACGTGTGTGCATGCATGTGGAAGGGGAGTGAGAGAGAATCTCTATCTGTGTGTTCATCTGTGTGATAAATGATGCCTGCTAAAAACGTGACTTGCCATGAACGTTATTAGTGCATTCCTCTTTAAGTGTATTATGCAAACACAGTCACTGTCAGCAGAAATGAAGCTGCAGTCTTGATTGTTTAGTTCAAACAGTTTTGATGTTTCATTGTCCCTGGATCAATCAGTGCCTGGAGGGGTTTCAGCTATTGGCTGGGAATGCATCGGTGACGTGCAGAGCACAGATATTCCTCAAAAGCTGAAAATATTTCATTTAAAATCCTCGTTACAGTTTGCATCCCAGACTGTGAGCAGGCAGCAAAGTGAGCTCTGTTTATCATTTTTAATTGTGGATCTTCCCTATTCTGAACTAACGTCTCCCAAATTACCTTAAAATGAGCTTCCTCCTAGACAGATTTGTAATTCACTTGCATCACTTATTTCATTCTCTGTGTAAAAGTTAGGCGAGGGCATGGGTTTTAGCACAAACAAAATGCATGAAGTAGAAAACATAATGCAGCATAAATGCCACATAAATCACGTCCTAAAGATAAAAGCAGATTTCAAACATCTGAATTACTGAGCACTTAATGTGGAGTGTAATCTTCTGTTTTGGTTTATGTTTGTTTTCTGGAGTGTTACACAGAGCAAAATACGGGGAGTTCCCTCTCCTTCAACAGTGGAGGAAAAGGAAGGTGATTTACAAAATGCCCAGGAAATAACTTGTCTGGCATTGTAGGTAAATCCCCCAGCCAAGTGTCTCCTTTGCTGCTGGGAACTGAGCTATATGCAGAAGTAGTCAATAGAAATCCCACTTGAGTTCTCTTGCTCATCACAGAGCAAGCAAGAGGCTGCTCCAAAATGCAAAATTGTCCTTGAAAAAACCTTCTCTGATGCCCTCCCAGTTGTTTCTTCCTTTGCATTGACTGCAACCTGTGTAAGCCCCCCTTCTCCGAGCTCCCTAGCATCCCTGCCAAGGGTCAGGACATATGCAGTGCTGTTTTCAAGACTCGGCTCTCTGAAATTGTAACTAACAGGTAAAATCTCTGGCTTCAAAGATTTACACTTAGGACGGACAGGCAGGAGAACATGTGTTTTCTCAGTAGGATTCACGTTTTTAGGGATAAAAGCTTATTCCTCCGCATGGTTTTGTTTTCCTTTGCCCAACCCGTGCCTCCCAGCTCAAACCGATGCACATTTTCTTTCCCCAAATCAATTTCTAGAGAAACACTTTTTAAAAAAATCCACCTGTTTCCCCTGCGCCGCTGCGATTGGTCCGATAAAATCGCCGAGCCGATCGCGTCAAAAGGAAATAGCCTCGGCTAATTGTAAGCTAAGTCACCCGTAATCCAGGGGAGCATTTGAGATTCTGCCCAGGCGCTGGGTTTCGGCGGCCGCGGAGGGCTGTGGGTTTCTCTCCCAGCCTCCCGGCTGCGGCAGCACAAGTCAGCATCGCTAATGCAGATAGAGCTCTCCCCCCGCTCCCGTCTCGCGCTCGCTCTCCCTCTCCCTGCGCTTTGATTCCATATGAACAGACTGGTAACTCCGATGCGAGAGGGAAAGCTGACATAACTCTGCAGATGGCTACGTTCAGATGATACACCTAAGGATTTTTCTTTAAGGGAAGGTAACGTTTAGATGCTAATGTTTATTTTTCCCTTGTTGCCATTTTTCAGGACTGCCGGTCCCAAAGAAGAGCCCAAAGTCGGTAAGCACTTTTCAGTACTATTCTTGTCTGTTTGTCTGCTTTGAAGGAGAAAGGCATGAGTTCAGTTTGTTTTCTTTGTGGGTCTCAATTGTTTTAAGTTGTCTTTCTGTTTCAACCATGATTACCTTGCACGGCTCCTGCTGCATGGGGAGATAAAAGAGGAATGCAGTACGGAAGGGGGACTTGTTTGCAAATAAAACCTCAGGTTTACAGATCCTCTTCCCTGACAGATGAGCTTCTCTGTCATTTAACTTACAAAAAAAAAAAAAAGCTATTGTTTCCTTTTGGAAAGATGGGAGGCTCCACCTTCTTGCCAGATAGCAATTCCCGTCGAGTGCCCATAGGCACCAACCTTTTCCATTAACTCCCTGAGTTTTCTCGAGTAGCCTTGGCTGAATTATTAACAGAATGGGAAAGCATGCACCTTGTTGAGGGAAACAAAGCATGAATGGAGCATGATTCAGTTCCCAGGGAATACAGTTAGCTGTCCGAGTGCTTACTCTGGAGGCGTTTTCATAGTGAGCAGGATTGTGCTGCAGGTGTGAGATTCTTTATTAAAAAAAAAAAAAAACAACAAAAAAAAAACCAAACAACAACAACAACAACAAAAAAAAAAACAAAACAAAACAAAACAAACAACAGAGCAGTATTTTCTTGTCCATTCTGATCCTATTTCCATGTAAAGCTGTTATCTGGATGACATCTTAGCTAATAGCGTGGAAGCTATAATCTAAAGTATCATTAAAGCTCCATGCACAATACCGTGAAAGAAATTAATGCACTATTTGTATGCAACAAAAAGAAATGTTTTCTTTTTAAAGGAAATGGAATACTTAAAGCCTGAAAGTTTCCAGTTATCTGTTGAGAGGAAGGGCATAAAAGGGAATTCTCTCCCAGTAGCTTTGGGGAAGCAGAGTGAGGTCTTTGCTGTGTTGTAAGACGGTGAGAAACTTCACTGACAGTCCCTGATGGGTGCCAAAAACTGTAGCTGGGCACAGCCTACCTCGCTGCAAACCTGGGTGAGAGATTTATGAAGGGGCTGAGCAGAAGGCTCCTGCTTTTAATACGAGTTCTCTGTTCATCCCAAAAGAAAGCCCTGAAATAATTAATGTGATTCTGATGGCTTAGGGCAGCGCTGATTAAAGTCATGTGAGCCCAGGCCTCTACCATTGTCAGCTCGCATTAATGTTGAGAGGCAGAAGTGTGGGGTGTGCTCCCTCGCAGATCACAGGCACGTCAGGCCCTGCGCACTCATTTCTGTCATACGCCGAGATTATTTCAGCCTCCAGTAAAACAGAAGTGAGCGTGTAAAATACATACGCGTCTGGCACGTTTCTTTTATCTGCCTGCACTTTTTTTCCTGGTCAGAGCAGGAGCGGTTGCACTCAATCTGGACTCCAACTTTTGTTGTTAAAAACCAGTCCCAATCGATGAGTGCTCGGCCTTTTCAGTGCGTGGAGGCTCCTGCTTTGCCACACGCACATTCGGGATCAGGAGAAACGGCATCCTGCCGTGTCAAACACCTCTCTGGTCAGCAGCGATGCACCACGAAAATCTGAGCAGCATCTGAATCCGTATCTGAATAATCCTGCCTTGATGAACAAAGAGAGTGCTTGCAAACAGGTGTAGCTCTGCAACAGCAGATTTCTCCCTACTATTTGCTTTGAGGAGCCAGTCAGCCTTGGGAAAGCAGTCCCATTCCCTCACATGCCTCTCCCAAACCTCTCCCACATTGCTCTAGGGTCCCTCCAGTAATTTTTACTACGGCCCTAGTCAGTGCTGTTGCCTCTGAGGCGCAGGGTTCACAAAAAGCTGAACCCTCTATCCCCCCTGCCTGCACACCGGATCATTTGCATCAGCAATTAGCAGCGATGTTTTACACTGCCGCATTGTGCGGCAGCTTTAATGACCAACGGCTCCTCGGAGGGGCAGAGCAGAGCGTGTCAGAGTCGGTACAGCCACTCCTTCATTCCCAGGCATCAGTGACGTGCACGGGTTGAGCACGGAAACCTGGAGCAAAACACCTCGGGGCACCCATGCGCAGAGGAGGGAACTGTCCTCGGGGCTGTCTGGGGTGGATTTACACCAACATCAGAGCTCATGTGGCCAAGGCAATGGTCAAAAGCGTAAAGGCAGTGCTATTGCTAAACACCTGCCTTCCTCAGTTTAGTTGCAGGGCTGCTGCGGGGCAAGGGGAGCCCGGCTCTCTTGGCCATGAAGATTCCCACTTGCTCTTGTCACAGCAGGGGAGAGCCAGGCCTCCCGTGCTGACGTGCTCCCCGGCGGGGATGCTGCCCCGGCATTTCCCAGGGTTGGTTTGCTGCGCTGGCAGCTGTGGGGTGACGGTGGGTGCTGCGGGCTGGGCTTGTGCCCATGGGCTGTCCCCAGCACCGCACGGCCGGCTACGGGGCTTGGGTTGAACGTGCTGCCTGATTCCCCTGCTCCCTTTGCCCGACATGGGAGGACTGTTTTCCAGCATTCCTTGATTAATAAATTAGCTGCAGTTAGAGGACAGCATGCATCCAGGCCGGGAGCAGTTGGTCTGATCTTAACTTGTGCTCGTGCTTTGTTTCTTCTGTGGCATTGGGGAAGACACGAGCTGAGGCATCCATCCTCTTCTGCTTCGCTCATCACAGTGACGAGCCTTCTCTTTTTACTTCTTATCCTTTGTCAAGCCCAGACACACTCCCAACTTGCTGCCAATAGCAGTCTTTTTCTCAAACAAACCCTATTTTTAGCTATCAGCCCCAATCCCATATTCCCAAAAAGCCAACTTCAGGCTGTTGGATACCTCCTGGCTGGGAGGGGGTGATTTAGCCGTTTGGAGAGGTTTGTTAGTGCTGGGGCTGTGACAGTCTGGCAATACTTTTATGCCTTAAGCTCCGTTTTTCTGGGCTGTATTTTTCAGCCTGTGTGTATCTTCTGAAAAGCTTTTCTCTTTTTTCTCTGTTCTTAAGAAGAGTTTTTCAACCTTGGTGTAAGAGCCAAATCAGTAAAAAAAAAGTTTGCAGCTGTACATGGGACTGGGGACTTCCAAGTTCATTCTTCCCCCATCCTCTCCCTGCCAAGGACATGCTCACAGCAGCTCTCTGTGCTGCTTGGGTTTTTTCAGTTTCCCATTGATTCTTTTTTAGATGAAAATGGGTAATATTTTTGTATTGACTGTCTAGGGATATACATTTTCAGTGTGCAAGTCCTCTAGGATAGCAATTTCTCTTGCAATTATCCTGGTATGGCATGGACGAAAACAAACTACTTTTTTTTTTTTTTTTTTTTTTTTTTTTAATTTTCCTTGTTGCTTGCATCAAAATACTCCACAAGGGGGCAAAGATTCCCATTTCCAGCTGTCACTGTCAGGACCAGCTTCTCCAAAATGCTCCAGAGCACAAAATCTGCAGCTTGATCATCAGAAGATGGGATCACTGCAGGGGGAAGAAAGTGCTAAGCTTTTCCAAAAATCTATTTTTTTCTTTTGAGTGTAAATAAACACATTGTCAGTATAGCTGAATTGTGGCCCAAAATGCAATTCCTATGCACAGCCTGTCCCTGACAAGAGACTTGCCATGTATTTTGGGTGGATAGGCAGCACTTGGGGTCCTGCTGATGTCCTGTTTTTGTCAGAAGTAAGTTCCACAGCATGAGCATTTGTACAACACATCCCTCTTCACTCAGAGACCAATTTTTCTCTCCCACTTTAAAATGCAATGGGAGGAAACCACAGCAACTCTTCCCTCTTGCAGTTTTATGCCTAGAGAATCCCGTGCCAAAAAGCTTTGGTGTCTGTTCGTGCCGCAGGACATGCTCCCTGCCACCATCGCCTCTTCTGCTGAGGGTTTCTCTCTGCCTGACACAGACATACACAACTGCTGATAACAATTAGTGTCCCATCTCTGCCTGCAGCCACCTCTCAGCCATGGGCCTCGCTTGTTTTAGCAGTCACTGTACAAAGTAGCATCTAATTACTGTTTCATTTAGCATGAATGACAAACTAGTCTCTGATATGTGGGTATCTGCAACATTTTCCAGGCACTCGGAGACTTTTGTAAGCAGAGACTTTTTTCGGAGACTTTTTTCCTCCTGTCTCCTTTTGAAACACAACAGCTTCAAGCTCCTCTGCTCACATTGCCTTTGCTGTTTTCTTCCCTCCCCGTAATCAGAGGACAATGTAGAGCTCAGTGTGGGCTTACTCAACCTCTCTGCTGAGGGAGAAACTGCCTTTCAGGTCGGCAAATGCAGTGCCTGTGACTGAAAATGAGATTGCACAGTGTGGGGAAGAAATCTTGGAATGGGGATGTGTGCCCAAACCCTGACTGCTGCTGCCCCCTCATCTGCAGCAATTGCCCCCACAGCTGCACTCAAAAATCTGAGCCACATTGCTGATCCTGGTAACATCAGCCAGTGGGAAAAGGGCAGCTAGAAAAGACCTTCTTCCCAATACTACATTTTCTTCATCTTACGTTTGGAAGGATGAGCATTGTGAAGTTTCAGCAAGGGTGTAGGGAAGCTGGCACAGGCCATGCATCTCAGACCTGGGGCTTGGGCAGGGCACGAGAAACTCTGGCTTTCCACATACTTATTTTGTCATGGCTGTAATACAGTACCAAGGTGATTGTTTTTTCCCCTCACCTGTATTTAAATGTGCAGTCTGCCTAAATGGACTCAAGGTAGTCATTATAATCTTTATTTCTAGCCACTTTTTGTCACGAGCCTTTCTGGCAAGCTATTTATGCTTATCGACAGCTCTGGAGAAGACCATGGACTCTGGAGGGTCAGGGGTGCTCTTGCTGACTTGGGCAGTTCAGTGCCCATCGCTCTTGGAGCTACTGTCAGAAGTCAACACGATTCAGCTGATCTGCTTTACCTTGCGCTGAAAAACGTGATCAGCATGTCAGGGTGAGGTCTGAACTGCCTGCTCTGCAGTGGTCTGTCACCAACCAGCCCCGTGCTCATCTGGCCCTGATTTAGCTGCTTATCTGCCCGTGTGTGAGTTGAGTGAGCTGGACAGTCAGATCCAGACCAAGGACGATCAGCCCCAAAGCTAGGCATGAGGCAGGAGAGAGAGAAGCCATCTTTTCCTTGGTGTCTGATCAGCTCATCTCTCTTGGGAAAGCTCCACCTTGGTACCAAGGCACAAATTTCTTCACCTGGGCAGTTGCCATCTCAGGAGCACGGCAGAGAACAGGGCGGTCAGACCCCTGTAAGTCCTGCTGCTGATGTGCTGAGGTTGCTACAGCACATGAAAAGAAGCTTGGCCTCAAACCCTTTTGGCTTCCCGCACCTGGTGATGTGAAAGTCAATTAATATTGTCTTGGATTAATTTAATTACATATATTTATTATTTCCTTGATTGTCTTCCACTTGCTCTGTTCCCTTCTTCAACTTCTAAATAGCGATGTTTCAGAATTTTTGGAGGAGTTATTGTTTGGAAAAAGAACTGCCATTCTGAAGAAGTTTTCCCCTGTTTCTTGCAAAATGTCTGTGTATTTGCAATTGCAACTCTAGTTTAATTAGAGGTGGTTTTGCTTGAGTTATGCTGACACTTTCATTTGCAACCCAAATACCAAACAAAATTCATAGTTTGTTCAATATTTAAACCTTTCATATCATAAAGTGAGGGCACTTTTTAAAGTTCAAGCTTTGTTTGTTTTTAAATCAGAAAGTTTTCAGAGAGTTCTCAACATTACCCGAGGGCTGAATAAAGCCTCATATTTTAGTCCCTGTACTCAAACTTCTGTAAACCAGCTATTTCCAGTGAGACTGGTCTGAAGTTTCACAGGATGCTTGCAGTTATTTTAGTAGTTTGGCCAAACAAACAAAACAATCCAGATGGCTGGACTAAGAGTTGTAAAGTGGTTTTTCTTTTTTTTTCTTTTTTTTTTTTATTTTTAAGTTACAAAGGAGTGATTATCCACAGCATAGATGTCTTAAAATTGCTTCGTTTAAAAACTGAAGGGCTGTATGTGAATTAGCTTATTTTATCACTTAAAAAGCTAAAAATGCTTGAAATTGGTTCAGATATTTGTATTTGAAAGTCTGAAGATGAGTAATCACAGCAGGTATGCTTTGTTCAAAATTGCTTTAAAGGACAAAGACAATTTCATATTCTAGTCGATCGAGATATCATTTGAAAAAATGCTGATAGTGGATCAACAACTTGAATTTAAGGCTGCAAGGTCAAAGTCGTTTGGGCTGTTGGAGCTGGTTTTCTACCTCAGTGTAAACATTAAAAAAAAAAAAAAAACACACAAAAAACAACCAACCCCACCCCCCCCAAAAAAAAAAATTTACAAAAAAAAAAACACCAAAAAAAGAAAAAAAACACACACAAAAAAAAAAAAACCAAACCAAGCATGAAATATTGTTAAGACTCAAAAAGAAGGTATTTCTGCACAGTGACTTTCTCCTCTGTAATTAATTCAGCCCTGGTATGATGGAGCATTGGCTGCCTGGAGTTTTGAGTTCAGAGTAAAGGAGGGGGTCCCCAGCCCTGTGTGCTCTTCATCCCCCGTGCTGATCTGCTCTGCATTTGCCACTGGCTTTCCTCCCAACCCCTGCTTAGTTTTCTATGGAGATGTCCCTGAAAGCAGAGACTCCTGTTGCAATGTTTTCGGGTACCCCCTGCCAGAAGGTGGCTTTAGATTTTTGTCTAAGGTTTCTTGGTATGAGTGGCTGACCCTTTTTAGCTAGGAAATTCTGGATGTTGTAAAAACAACCTGTCGGATGCTATTTTTCTGACTGCCCTCTGCATCACAGCAGTCCCGAGAATGTTCCAGTTCCCTGTGCAGGTGGGAGACTGGCCTCGACCTTGATGCCAACCCAAGGTCATCTAAAAAGAGCATTAAAAAGCATTTGGTGTACAGTTTGGGGAGCTCTTGTTGAGGGATGATTTTGCTGCATATTGAGTGGTAAAAATCCTGGCAATGCAAATGTGACATGCTTCATTTGAGCACACCGTTGTGAATTTGAGTTAAGAATTATGTACCCTGCTTAGCTAAATATTGAGCAGACAGAGCTTTTGACATACTGCTTTTGAATAAGCCTTGAATTTAGGCGGACTTATTTTTTCCTGTTTTAATATGGTCAATTAAAACAAGGAAAACAAACTGAAAATAGACATTTTCACATTTGTGAAGGTCTGCTGTAATCCTCTGGATGCCCTGAGAAGCAGAGACCTGAAAGTGGTACTCTGTTGTCCACCCACTTGTGATGTGGGGGTTGCAAGAGTGGCAGAGGAAAAGTGATCTTTCATAGTAAGGGCTGTGCTTGCATCTGTTTCAGAGGGACTGTTTAAGTTTTCACAGTGAAATCTGGTAGTTTTTCTTTTTCCTTTCAGGCTTAAGTTAGACCCTGTGCTATCTGAGTAGAAGGTCATTGAGTTTTTCTGCCTTAATGTAGGAAAATATAAGTGCACTGAAACTAGTAACCTATGATGAGATTTGGATTTGTTTCATGTGTGAGATGGAGATCTGCATGTTTTTTTATGATAAATGGCTTTGTTTTGCATATCTCTTTCTGTCAATTTGCCTATCAAAATTTGTCGTTGGGGAATTTAACTGTACCCAGCATTAACCGGTGGCAGCAAAACCGTGATTTATATATTTACTTATGTGCATGCAGAAACCCTGATCAAAGGAGGGAGAAAAATTGATGGAAAACACCCACTCAGAGACCAATAACCGTCTGTTCTCTCTCTTTCCACTCGCCTTCTTCCTTACAGCAACCACTTGAAAGGAAAGACAGCCAAAACAGTTCTCAGCATAGCGTCTCCAGCCACCGCAGCGGGCACACCGCTTCCCCCGTTCACAGCACGCAGGTGCTGCCGGACTACACCGCCGCGGAGGCACCGGCTGCGGATCAACCGGACAGTTCTGGGCAGAAAAAGCCAGATCCATTCAAAATCTGGGCCCAGTCCAGGAGCATGTATGAAAGCCGACGTGAGTATGAAGCAGGTGTGGTTGCTAAGGCTACGGCTCTGGCAGCTGCTCTCTGTATGCAATTTTCTTTGCGAAGAACTGAATCTTTTAGATTTACGTTGAAAATATAAGGCTTCAGTTTGATAATTTGGTATCTGTCAATGATATCTACTTGATAGAGGTGCAGTTTCCTCCGTGATGAGGAAGGAATTTAGATCATCTCTATGAAAGGGCATTTAGCCCAAAGCTTAATGCGAAAAATCCCTTTAAAATTAAAGACCATCTTTTCCCCTCTTTTTTTATTTTGCTTTTAAATTAGGCTGAAGGAGAGTTTCCAAGTTTGTTATCCAGATCCTAAACTCTTTTTTGAGGTTAAGACTCATTGTCTGATATATACAGGAATTTCAGTAAGGAGAAATATTTAGTTTGCTGAAATTCATATCAGATGCTTTACAGTCTCACCCTGGGGAGGAGAAAATCCAGCTGAGCCATTTTACTTTGACCAGAGCGGACACTTTAACAATGCAGGTATCAAATGCATATTGTAAGTGGCTTTTATGGCAATTAATAATCTGCACACTTGGCTAATAGTTCAGCAGGGCTTTGACTCTGCTCCAAGACTATAAATATAGTTGCAGTCAGTTTCTTCTCTGCAAAGAAAATAAACAGGCTGCTTTGCTTTAATTGCACTGCTGAAGATGATTGAATTTGTAAAAGCTCCTTAAAGAAAGAGTTAGAATATTAGGTTCATTTTCAAAACCAGTTGCTACTTTAGTTATAGAAAAGGGAGCTTCAAAGTCTTGATGCTGTAAGATTATCACCTGGAGTTTGATCTTATTGTGCAAAGTGGAAATTGGTAAAACCAGTATGAAATGAACATTACCCTGGAATGAAAAATGGTAGGATTGTTTTTTTCTGACCAAATGAATCACTTCAAAATCTTATGTCCTGGAAAAATTAAATCATGAGTCACAGTTTCTTGGCTGAAGATGCATCTCTCTGGATTGAATGCCTCAGCAATGCACTTTGTAGGTGTCTCAGCTTCTGTGTGCTGCTTCCCTTCCTTCCTTTCCCTGGGATTCAGTGTGCTGACCCTGCGGGCTCGTGGGCCAGGTCGTGCTGATCTACGGAGAGGTGCAGTGATGGAACTTGCATGTGCATCTCGTTGAAATAGGAGAAAAGGACAAGAGCTGAGGGACCGTGACTCTCCAGCCCTGCAGAGCTGCGGGCTGAGCTCCTCCTTCCCCTGCCCGGGTGGACGAGGCTGAGGCTGTCCCATGGCACCAGCACTACCCCTGCTCAGCTCGCGTGGTTCCCGTAGGCACTGTGCCGGCATTGCCTCCGACCCCCTGCAGCTACTTAGCTAATTTCTAATTAACTGTTTAACTCATTCTAATTAGTCATTAGTATCAGCTTAGCAGCCTTAACTCCAGCTTGTCTTTTTTGATAAAAGCTGAGGCTGAGCTGGAAAAATCCTGAAGTGTACAGGCAGGCAGTTGTTCTTCTGTGTCCACCTGCAACACCAAGTGCTAAATCCTCCCTCTTTCCTCAATGACTGTAGGTATCTTGTAGAGGTTTTATCCTTGTCTGTGATTAGAGCCCTTCCAGAGGCCTTTTCACTGTTTCTGAACCAGCTGGTTTCCCACACCCCATCTCTCCCTGTGCCACAATCCTCTCTGCTTGGATCTTTTGCTAGACTGGGATCTGCTACATCCCTTCAGCTTCCCTGTCTCACCTTTCCATGGTCCATCATCTCTGTAGTGGGGCTGATCCTCTTCTATTGCCTACATCCTTATCCCCTGCCTCTTCTACCAGATGAGACCTACCTGTTTGAATGTCAGTGCTTTTCTACCATCTTTTCATCCTCTTGCTATTTCCTTCCCAAGAAGGTGTTTTCTGAGATTTCTCGGCTTCACAGATAGAGGGTTTTTGGAGAATAGAAGAAGTGTGATATGGTCATGTATCCTTGTAAGCGTGTGCCACTAGAAGTGTCCAGGTGCCTATGAATTTCTGCCCCCAAGACAGAGGGAAACATATTTTCTGAGGATTAACATGCACTCTTACTTAGTGACATGGCTTTGCTGTGCCTAATGAAAGGTGAAGAAAACCAGGAAGGATATAGTCTAAAATGAAAAAGGCAGTGGGACATGTTCTGTCTCCTGTCACGGTCTGAGCCCAAAGCATGACTGGTGGTTTTATTTAGAGTTCAGTGGTCAGCTCCTTCTCCTTCCCTCACCAAGCCCTCACCTTCCATCCTTCTCACCCATCTCATAAATGGAGACTCTGGTTCACAGCTGAAACCCGACGCCTCTTCTGTCCTGGGAGCTTAGGGTGAGCCGACATGTTTCTTTCCGTGTTTGGTCTGCATGAAAAGTGGGCAGTTGATGGTTTCTCTGTTATGAACATGATTCATCCCTGTGAGACTCACTTCCCAGTGATGCCCAAGCACCAGCTGTGCGGCTCCCAGACCACTCGTAGGGATCTCTGCTGACATGGAGCACCACAGACTGCGGGATGGGAAAAACCATTCCCCAGGCCTCCAGTTTCACTGTCTGTCTGCTCCACGTGTTCTGCTCTTGATGTTTTTACCCAGCTGCAGTTCAGTTTAACTCCAGTGCCTTCTTTGGCTGGCAGTGATAGAGTTGTATGATTGCTTTCTTTTTCACTTGAGCACCCATTCTCTTTGGCTTTGGGTTGGAAGTTAGCATCTCCTCTACCATGACATCCATAGCTTTGGGTGCTAGCTGTGACTCTCTCTGCTTTCTTCTGATGAGGGCATGAGTAGAACTGAATGAGTATCTAATGTACAGCAGAAGTATGCCACCCCAGTGCCAGTGCTGAAATTGGCTGATGAATCCCAGTACCTGGGGCTTTCAGTAGGTCCTGGAAGCCCCCACTGCTTGAGGAGCCCCAGCTCAGCTCTCAGCTCTCCCTGTTGCCCAGGCCAGGGCTTCCTCTCTGTTGATTCATGGCCTTAAATTATAATAAACCTGAAAAGGTTTATAAAATGTTCTGGTGAGAGGCAGGGTTTTGAATCTCCAACAAGTGGAATGAAAAACAGCAACAACTCTTTGTGTTGAAGTATATGATGAAGTTAAAAAAGACAGAATTTTAGAGCATTAGATCATCTTAAGTGCTTTATTTTGTCCCATTTGTGAAATTGTTGAGTATAAAGAGAACATAGTGCAATTTTTCAAGTGCAGTTGACACAAGAAGACGAATTCATTAGCTCCAGCCCAGACAGAATTTTTTTTCATCTAAAAATAATAATATAAAGAGGTTTTATTCAATATATGAATATATTGTCTCCAGGATGTTTCTAAGTACTGGATCTATAATGACCACCTACTGCCTTTTTCACTGAGAGTGCCTCCCACTGTTATTAACATTAATAATAATAATGTAGACATGAAAAGCACACAGGCAACATTTTAATTTTTCAGAATTGGTAAAATATGTTCTTCCTTTGAGTATTCTTTGGATAAGTATTTCATAAAAGAAGACTGTATTTGACTTAAGTGACTTGTCTCACTGAAGCCATTGGTAGAGCAGAATTTGGTTCAAAAGCACCAGATAACCCATAATTTTGTAAAAGCATGCAATTTTTTTCATTTACCCAATACATCTTAATATCAGGAAGTACACCAGTTCTGCGGAGGAGAGCCACAGACGTTGCCTGTTTAGGAGAGGGGAGAAAAAAAAAATGAGGAAGAAAAATTAAGCTAGAATTTATAATGCAAAGTTAAGCAAGGGTTCCATAACTGTGTCTGGACTCTGGGTGAGTGGCAGACGATGAGAACTACAACTTTATTCAACAAATATGGGCCGAAGTTCCTTCACATGCAGCTCCCATGGTTGAGGGGATCAGGCCCGTAAGGTGCTGAGTGCTTGGGCTCTGATCCAAGGAAGCTTATTTTCAAGCTATAAATCCAAAGGGACTTGGATGCTTTAAGGCTAAGTCTGAGCTCAAATGCTCTGCTGCAATCTGGCCCAGAGTGGCAATTCTTTGCTGGATTAAGACTTTTGAGCATAGCCGGCTTTGTGTTAAGTGAATCTGAAAGCAGATCATTTGGTGATGATAACAAATGCGCTCTTTGCTGGTGCTAAGTTTTAGCTGCCTGAGCTCCTCTTTATGGGTAACTTATTGCTGCTAGTGGGAGTTTTATACATGAATCAGAGAAGACAAACCCTTAAGGTTTAAAAACTGAAGCGGTTCCAAGATCCAGGAATGGCATACGTGAAGAGCACTCAGTGAGAGGAACAGCAATTGAATTGTTTATCAGAGAACCATAATTCTGAAATCTCGCACTGTTTTACTGAAAATACATTTTTATAATATGCTTTTTATTTTTCAATGTATTATTAAACTTCCTTAAAGATTAATGCAATCTGTTGTCAAATTTTTCTCATGTGGCCTGATTGCTTTGCAAAATATCGTATCCTACATATGGCCATCTGTCAAAACAGCAGTGACAAAATGAATTAATCTGAATTGCAGATGTGTTAATGAATCCCTTTGAAGGGCTTAAGCATTTAATTAAAAGTAAAGCAGAACACGATAGATAATTTTTAAAGCTTTTAAAATATTCTAAGTTATCGTTAATATTTGAATTTTATTTTCAGGCACATAATTTATTTAGTAGGATTTTCTCTCCCTAAATCTAATTAAAATAATACAAACAAGTCTTGACCCAGTGTGTAGTGTTCACTCACCAGCAATTACATAGAATTAAAAATATTTGCACAATGATACCGAACATGAAATACTTTCTCCCGATAATAGAAAAGAAAAATACTCTCAGGAAATTGCAGCCACCTTCTCATTAGACTGACTTTAAAGATGATAGTTAGTAAAAGCCCCTTGGTAGTGTTACGTCCTTTTATTATATTAATACGAGATAAACAGTTGGAGTCATACACTCGGGCACACAGATGTGTCCATGCCCATAGAGGATGTCTTGCTAAAAGGACCGGAGTGCTTGCAGCCTGTTCTGTGAGTAGCACCTTACCCAAACCTCAGTGGCAGAACTTGGTTATCTTGTTGAGAATGTGCTGCAGCCTACTTTTGAAAGCTTGCCATGCCACCAAAAGGGCTCATTAAAAGGAAAAGACAGAAAAACTGGAATTCTCCTGCAGTGGGTTAGTTTAGAAAACAAAGCTTTCCTGCAAATACGGAATTTCCTGAGATTTGTGGCTAAATCACACGACTTTTCAACACTGAAACTCTCCACCAACTTCAGTGAGACTATTCACTCTTAATTTCAGAATTGTCCTTACATACTTTGCTGAATCGGGCCCTTAAAACTTTTGTACTTTGCCAAGCTATGAGTCATTGAAAGTGCTGCTGCCTCAAATGAGCTAGTGACTAAAGCAAACTCATACTGATTATTTTTGAATCCATCTTTTGTTGAAACTGATAACACACTGGGCAGAATTTTTTTTAAATGTAACATATAAGATAATCGTTAAAGTTTGTGTAGGAAAGTTTGATTAAAATGACCTCTAATTAAACACTGTGTTCATTGTTCATCACCATGTATTTAGAATTTCTTTTAACATTAAGAAAAGATATTTCCATTTGGAAAATTAACTGTGTCATGATGATGGAAATTTTTTTGTAAAAAAAGTATTTTTACGGTGTTCTCAAAGAGATTCTTCCTCCGAGGAGAAAAAAAGAGCTCTTCAAATATACCTGCATGCAAGTGCATGAATATATAAATTCAAATGTGTGTATTATATATCCACAAGTACACAGGCATGTGCAAATAGATGTGAAAGTTAGTATGTCATAATCTGCAGTAGCTATAACCTTAGCAATTTATTCATGAAAACCTAACATGTTCCATACAGTAAAGATTCATTAAATGAAGTAACAAGAAAGCAGATGCATTAAGCTTTGCAAAATTGTAAAATTAATATTACAGCTATGTCACCTTCGCCTGCAACTGGACTGAGCAAGGGTGAGAGAGAGAGAGAAATCAATTCCACGAGTTTTGGAGAATGTAAGACTGTGCCGAGAATATATCTGTGTCTTGTGATGTCTTGTTCTGGTGTCATTGCTGCTCTGTGGTGGGGGGCTCTTCATCACCAAGGGAGTCTGGCAGGGCCGTACGCCAAGGTTAGCCACGAAGGTGCAAAGTACCTGCTTTACTGTGTACCGGCTAGCAGGGGGGTTCGGGGGGGCTCCCATGTTCCCGTTTCGTTCACGTGTTTGCTCGCGTGCTCGTCAATGGGGCTGTGGCATTCGCCTCTCCTTCCATTCTTCCTCACGGCCCCAGCAGAACTCTTCTTACCACTTTTGCGGCACTCGCCAAATGGTCTGGTTTAATTCAGGATGAGCAGACTGGTAATGTTTACCCATTCGGGCTATGTACGCGTTTTTTTCAGAAAGAGTCAGACAGGCTTGAGATCAGGTCAGGGTGCAAAGATGCAGTGAATGACTCCTGGAGACCATTTTGCAATCCTTTTCAACAAAGTTTCAGCACCACCATGAAATTTTCCTTGTAAGTAAGGATAAGTGGCTCCTCTGAAGCGGTACTGGGTAATGAAGAGTTCTCCAGAGTGGAGAGTTTCAGGGGGTCCCACCTCAGCTGTATGGAAGCAGAGGTGAATGGGGTTTTCTGGGCTGTGCCAGTGAATCACCATGCCGCAGAGTTGGCGCAAAAAGCGGTAAAAGGAGTTTTGTTCGGTTTGTACTCACGCTGTGTAAATGTGTGTTGTCTGTATGTTTGTTGTATCTGTGTTTCACCTCTCTGTAATCCTTCCAGCGGAAGGAGCATTACATGAATGAACTTGCTTCTTTGGGTATAGACTTGTCTTTTTTTTGTTGCTTTGGTTTGACACCGCCGTTACACCTTGGCTTGCCGTTATCTCCCGCGGCCGTTAATTGGCTAGCTGGTACCCAAACCAGGAGCATAAGGCATCGTTCAGTGAGACTGGAGAGTTGACAAATGGGAAGGTGTTGAGAGGTGCCGAGGAAACGGGCCCACGCTGAAGCTCTCTGCAGAAGCCATTTTGCCTCTGACAGATCCAACAAGCGCTATTAATTGGTTGGGGCCAGCCTTTGCCAAAAAAGCCTGTGAAGTGCTGGAGAGATGCTTCCGAACGTGTCTGCTCTTCACGCTCCCCCTCACTGAAGGCAGTGACAAACACCAATTAATTCATTGTCTTAAGTTCTGCTCTCATGCCTCACGACTGTATGGTGGCGAGCTGCCTTCAGCCAGCTCGCCTGAACAGATGAACCACGCAGGCTTCCAGCGTGTTCATCACCTGATTATTCTGTAATTGTATTTGGACAAAAATTGGCCTCTAGTTCAGTAAGGTAATGTGCATGGGTTTTAAACTTAGTTTATAACTGCAAGTAATTAAAATGTGAAAATGTTATATATAAAACCATTTTGAATGAAAATGTCAAAGCAGACATCTGTGCTTTAACACTCACCTGTTCATTCAATTTTTAGTATACCCAGGTTTTAAATTCATATTATATTTTAAACCTTTTGAGACATTGAAGAGAGGGCATCAGAGCTAACCAAAATCTTACCACTGAAAAGCACCACATGACTAGACCCAAACCTTTGCGCAACAGGTACCAACAGCATAAAATGCAATTGGGGCCCAGTGCGACACTCACTGATGTCAATGGAAAACAACCAGTTTATCTGCTCATAGATACAGAAAACTAGATGATGTTTCATTAAACGTGTTGCATCCCATATCTGAGTATGCACTTACTTAAACTACATTCCTGAATTATATACTTTGGTTCTTTACTAAAGATACAGGCAGCTGACTTGTAGAAGAACAACTTTTTTTATCGTTAATTTTGGGAGGGGATCATTACGAAATTAGTCAATGTTACAATACTAACCAATAAATATTAAATGAACCTGAAGTTGTCTTCTGATATGATTTAATGTTAGCAATTAATTTTGCATTTTAAAAAAGGGATGAAAGCAAGCATGAATAAGTTAATATAAAGCATTACTGTTCAACCACACTTCAAGGTTAGTACTTCACTCTATGTAATATTCATTGTAAAAACCTTGCTGATGTTCCATACTAATGAGTAGGTAAGGTTGGGCTTTTTTATGTTTCCAGCTGGTATTATCTGTTCAGTGGTTTTACAGAGCCTGTACACGAAAAACTGAGATTCAGGAGAGCTGCATTGTTTTCAGTGGAGCCCTTCTGTTTTGCACCAGCCAGGGATCGGTCTTGTAGTTATTTAAAGCAGTGTCAGTAGACAGCAAACTATGCTTGTGAAAGTTAATTAAACAGTAGAAGTCATAATGAGTGGCTCTTTTGTCTCCCTTGAAAGAGGAGGCAGCTGCATTGTTTCTGGCAGAGTAATTCTCTGTTGTACACATTTATTTGTTGATGATTTGGAGGAGGCTCTTGCTCTGGGTAATGATGCTAATATTGATGGAAGGAAATATAGTGATAAACAAAAGACAGGTTACAAATAGACACCTAGAAAGTATAAACCACCATATAATTTGTAGTGTTTTAAATAATAATCCTTTACTATTTAAAGTTATAAATGTTCTTAATTATGTCTAAAACTTTTTAAAGAGTAAAATTGTGCAGCAGATCCCTCTACACATACATCAGAGTAGTCCCAATTTGGGTATAAAGTTGTAGTTTTTTGATTAAAAATTATAGTTTTCTTTCTTTCCCTTCAGTTCCAGATTACCAGGAGCAGGATATTTTTCTATGGAGAAAGGAAACCGGTTTTGGATTCAGGATTCTAGGTGGAAATGAGCCTGGAGAACCTGTGAGTATATCTAGAAATGGTCATGTTTTAACTCGCAACATCTTCCAGAATCACGGCAGTGGCATGTACAATGTTCAGAACTGCACTGTAGCATCCCTGTTAAAATAATTAGTAGGCTGTGTATTTACATCCTGCAACTCCTTCCCACCCTCCCTCCAAAAACCAAACCAAAACTCCCATAACTGAAATGGGTTTGGCTTCTCCTGCTATTCCCTGTTTATGTGATAGCCCAAATGAAAACACATAGGTCTGAAATTTCCTGGGCATTGAGGAAAGGATGGCCTGGACAGGTTTGCAAGTATTTTGATCTTAGAGTCAACCACCTATTGGCTCAATTCCCTCCTTGAATTCACTTAACTTCTTTACCCTAAATCCAGTACTTGTGGAAGGTGTCAGGCTTTCATGTGCTGCACAGGTCAAAGCTAAGATAGTGGCAGCATAAATTTACACATATTTCTCTGCCAAAATTGTTTTGCTCATTTATGGAAAGAGAGGCCATGAATTCCTTTCATGTTAGAGTGACTCTACAGAACTCTCTGAAGTTAAACCAACACTGAGCTGGCGGACAGGCAAGTGGTATGGAGCTTGTAAACCCTAGAGGCATCTGAAAGGATAATTCAGTCTCAGGTTCCTTGACAAGACCCTCAGTACTTTTAACCATCTTCTCTGGTCACTGTCTGGGTGAACACATTTCCTGAGGCTATCTGTTATTAGAGTGAATGGACCGCCTAAAGAAACAAGACATCAATTTATTACAATTTCATGATGTGGTTATATTCACATGGAGCTGCTTTTACAGGAGCAACTTTCCTGACTAGCAGATATTTGTCAGCAATTTCTTGTCCCTACTAAATTGGGTCTAACTACCAGTGCCCCTTGCTTCCAGCTGGCTATTGAGCTAGTTCTCATTTATCACTTTTTATTTTTCATTCTCCCCCCCCTTTTCCCATTTTCCCCTTTTCCCCTTTTTCATCAGATTTACATTGGTCACATTGTACCGCTGGGTGCTGCTGATGCTGACGGCCGCCTGAGATCGGGTGATGAACTGATCTGTGTGGATGGGACCCCTGTTGTCGGGAAATCGCACCAGCTTGTCGTCCAGCTTATGCAACAGGCAGCCAAACAAGGTCACGTCAATCTGACCGTCAGGCGCAAAGTGGTTTACACAGGTAGGCTGCAGTGTTGCTCTGCAGGAGTAGATTTTGTTGCCAGACTCCATCTGTTCAGTAAATGTTTTAAAGAAAAAAAAGCTCCTTCTTGTAATACTGGGAAAACTCAGGGGATGTGGTGTTGTTCTTCCTCTTTTGTCTATTTTCAGTCTTTTTTCGTTCTTGATCAAATACATTTCAAGTATTGTTTCTAGTCAGGACTCTCAATCTCAGTTGGCTTTCCCAGTCTTCCTGAAGGTTTCTGATAAAATGGGGAACTAACTGTCCACTTGCAACGTATCATTTTTAGTTTGACTCATCCAGCAACAGAAACCATGCCTGACTGCATGTGTTTTCTATTTACTTCCCAAAATAACTGTGCTGCCTGATAGCCGCCCTTAAACTGGGAGTTAGGGAAGATATGTTGAAGAGTCCACAGAAGGGGAGGCAAGGGCAGAGAGGGCATTGCTGTGTGGTGCCTGATGTTCCAGGCACAAGAGAAGCTTCAACTGAAGTTGCAACGTGTAATTAACTAACCACAGGATGCAAAACTGTAAGTGTCATTGGTTCTGGTAGCGCAGGATGTGCATGTTTGTTGTAATAGAGAGATTTCTGTATGCTGAGTTACGCATTGTGCACACGCTGCACAAATGTATGGTTTTAACAGACAAAGAAGAAGCTGGCAGAAAGACAGAGATGCAGAGAGAAATGACGCTGCGTGGTGGCACCCAGATGAGTGACAGAAAAACATCCTGATAGCAAAGAAAATGAAGACATGAGCATGAGCTCTGTAAATGACATGCGACCGTATGCTTAATACTGGAGAGTAACACTGGGGTGCTACCTCTTCTTGTGAGTCCCTTTAGGGAGCTCAAGTGTGAAATTTGGCTTAGCTCACCTACTTAAAAGAAAATATATTATATAGCTTTTCCAGTTTAGGCATCAGCAGAAAAATAGGCAGTGATGTACTTTCATCTTAAAGAGCACCAAAATAGCATTCAGGTTGAAAATTAGGCCTGCAGTGGAAGTTAAGACTAGAACAGTACCTCTAAAATAACTCTGTATTCTTATCCAGGGTTGAGTTCCTTCTGCACCATATTAAATGTTCACTTCTCATTTCTTTCCTTCTTCCCATTGTGGATTAAATGCCAGGTTATGTCTCTCCTCTAATAGCCTCTCTCTCATTCCTGACAAAGGGCTGCCAACATGAGAGAAGCTTTAGGAGATGAACTTTGGAAGGGGCAGTGCAGCTGAATTTTGGTATTGGTTTTGTGCATAGATTTTTCCATCCAGTTTTCCAGCCTCCAGGCTGGAAATTACCATGAAATATTTAGATGTGTGAGAGTGCTCTTGATATTTCATTCAGGGGCTTGTTACTACAGACTAAGCTATTTCTGTATCAGTTCAAATGTGGACACTTACTCTGGGATAAATTATTCAGGATCCCTTCTTTCACCTTACATTTGCAGGCTTTTAAATTCTGGCATAGCTTTGTAGAGAAGCCTCTTCCTGAATTTTGGTCCCTTATTTCTCCTGTCATCGACATGCCAGTAGAAAAACATTGTTCACCTAAATGGATACTTCATGTCTTGAGATTCATATAGGGGAAAGTTTATAGTCCTGTATTCTTAATATGTAGAATACTATATATTTGGTACATAATTTGAGTATATAAGTGCAGACAGGCATTTCTATCCAAGAATATTTTTAAATTCTTTTTTCTTTGGATCAAGGGTTTACAGATTTAGATTTTGTTTGGCATCCATTTCCTTGTTGTTGCTTTTAAGATCTCCAACTTAATTTTGATTCTCCAAATTGGAGAAGTGACCTGATTAGTCGAAGCAGCCATTCAGTAGAGACAAGTACAATATGCTGCTCTCAGCTGCACAAATGGACTGTGGAGAACTGGCTGAGTAACAAGAAGTGGGAGCTATTGTGGGCCACAAGCTTTAACCTGAGGTTGGCTCAGGTGAAGAAAAACAGTGTGCTGGGATGTAGGCAGGGGGGAACTCTCCTGATTTCCCAGCAGATGATGGTTTAGCTGCAATATGGTCCAGCACTTCAAGAAAGACATGTTTGAGTTGGAGAGAGCCCAACTGGAGGGAGTCCAGAGGACCAGTGAGAACAAGAGAGCTCTAGAAAACATGGTCTGCAAGGAAATACTGAACAAATTGGGATTGTTTAGCCTAAAGCAGAGAAGGGGGGAGGAGGTGTTAAGCTCCCCGAGACTATAAGAGGCTGCTGCAAAGAGGAGGGGAATAATATGTTCTCCATATGCCTGCTAGATAGAACTAGAAATAATAGCCTTATGTTGCAGCAGGGAAGATTTAAGTTAGATATTGCAACCAATAGATTGCCTGGGGAGATATTTAACAGCTGATTAGGCAAACATCTATCAGAACTGACAGTAAGTATAGTTGGCCCTGACTCGAGCAGAGTGTGGACTAAGCAATTTTTCTGAGATTTCTTCAAGCCTTGTGGTAGCTGATTAGATTTTAAACTAGTATCACTCCCAACTTCATTTGCTGTTAAACACTTATTTATTATTAATGTTATAATGTTTAATGGTTTTCTCCCAACTGTGCCAAACTACAGATGAATGTTGCTGGTTCTTCCATCCAGAAAAACTTAATTCACAAGTTGTTTTGCTTTAATATGTGTGGTTGTTATTACTTAAGGTCACATTAATCAAAAGCAATCAGTGCTTTCCAACTGATAGCATTGAGTTAAAAAATACACAGGTGTTGAGTGATGGGTATTTGAAATTACTTTGTCTCCTCTCGTCTATTGTACATATACATGGCTGCACATATATAACTGAAGAGGGGATGTGATATCTAAAGGAGGCACCTCTGAACTAATGTAAGCCAGGTTTAAAATGCCACAGAGCATCCAAGCACACAGCACTGCACTGATTTAACCATACTGCTGCTGAAGTTCAGCAGCAAAAGGCTTTGGCTGCATAACTCTACACTGGCGAGGATGAGCATGTGTGGTCCCTGCCGCCACCAAACAGAGCTGTTGTTAGTGACATCCAAAAGGTGACAGAGCCCTTGGTCATTATGGTCATGATTTATAGATTAAAGCAGGTGATTTGCTTTTTATTTTTTTTTAACCTCTCAGTGGGCAGTACTTTTCAAGAACTAAAAGGTGCAGCCTGCCCAGACAGTCTTTTTTTTTTTTTTTTTTTTTTTTTTTTTTTTTGACTCCCCAGTTCCCAAGGCAGAGAATGAAGTTCCATCCCCAGCCTCTTCCCACCACAGCAGCAACCAGCCGGCCTCGCTGACGGAGGAGAAGCGAACGCCGCAGGGCAGCCAGAACTCCCTCAACACCGTCAGCTCGGGCAGCGGCAGCACCAGTGGGATTGGCAGTGGTGGTGGCGGGGGCAGCGGTGTCGTCAGCACCGTGGTTCAGCCCTACGATGTGGAAATCCGCCGTGGGGAAAACGAGGGGTTCGGCTTTGTCATTGTCTCATCGGTGAGCAGGCCGGAGGCAGGGACGACGTTCGGTAAGTCCTGGGGTTTTTTCAGCGCGCCTCGGATGAGACACAGATTTGAGCGCTGCAGCTGTGTGTGTGTATACGCGGGATGAAGGAGGCAAGTGGGGATCCGTTTAATTAAAAGTTGTGAGCATGCCCTAATTTATGTAATTAATGGCTTAATTGGAGGCCAAGGCTTGGTAGGTGTTTGCCTCCTGGGTTTTGTTCAGCACTGAGTCGAGAAAAGCATAATGAGAAATCCCAACCTGAAGAGCAAAAATACCACCAGTGGCAGTTCCTGGTGCTCCCTGAAGCCCTGGCTCTCCCTGCGAGCTGGACGCCTTTCTGGGTGTGGTCTCAGAAGAGCAGCCGGGGGGGGGGGGGAGGGATCCCCCCCATGATGCTGTTTGTTAATGCAGAAATGGAGCAGGTGGAAGGAAATATGTCTCCTGATGGTGGAATTGAGCCAGTTGATTTAAAAGCAACAATACTTGAACTGATTAACTTCTCTTTGGCAATCAGGGTTGTTCTGATCCTCATTATGGAGTGAGTATGCTGATAGCTAGAAAGTTTTAATTAATAGTATTTGCTGGTGACACATAAAATGGAGAATAGTGTTAAAAAAACAGGATGCTTTTTGACCCATTCCACCTCTTCCCAAGACCATTTCCTCAGAGTAGGGGGAAATTAAATGCATGTGATGTCACACTTAATACCCTGCCCTAATAGAAGTGGTTGTGGTTTCTTTCTGAAAATGGTCCTTTGTGCTAGGCAGACACCCATTCCAGGTGTTGTTGCAAAAGAGGTGTAATTCTGCCTACAGAGCAAACAAGCCATATGTTTCAAAGCACAAACAGGCTGGTTTTGCATGTGTGCACAGGAGAGCCTGCTCAGGAGCAGTAACATCATTGCAAGGGCGAAACAGGTCAGAGATGCCATTTTCTTCCCTTTCCATCTCCTCCAACAGGGCCAGGGGCAGCATCCACTTGTACTTTGTAGGGAAAAAGAAGGTGTTCCCTCCCTGTTAGTCTGTGGCGTGTGGTAGGGAAGGAGGGGGAAAAGAAAAACAGAACGCATGCCTTGGCCATCTTCACACTACCTCTTAGAGCAGAGTTGTGGTTTGCAGACAAAATACATTGCAGTCTCCTTGTACAGCTTGAATGTTTCTGGGGCGCGCAGGTGCATGTTGAAAGAAGTGGCCTTTCCTCCTTTTTTTTTCTCTAGGCTTTTTTCTCTGAAATTTCCTGCCATTGTCCATCGGCAGTGCCCTTACTAATAAATCAAGGCAGAATCACCTCCTTTGCTGGTATTGATGTAGGACTGTTCTTAGCAGTCACGGCAGCAGCAATTTTGGAGGGAGAATATCTAGTATAGACTCAGTGCATCGAGTTCTGTCAGTTCTCAGGTGCTAGGCTACTTCGGCATTGTCCTTACTGCTGGAAACTGCTCTTCCAGAATAGGTATTTTGGTGCCAGAACACAACGTCGTAATGTAATAAAGAGTAACCTGATCTCAGGCTAAACCAGAGAGAGCTTTTATCTTCTGAAAATATTTGCAAACGTGTAAATAACTTTTACTGTATGAAGACTGTGCTCTAACTCTTTTCTGCAGAGAAACATTGACCTGAGGTTGTAAAGAGTTGTGTTTGCTTTAGCCCAAGATACTTGCTAACTGGAAGTTTTCTGTGCAGGGGCTCCTCCTGGAGATCTGTTGATCTGTGACTGTTCTTCCTTTAACTTTTTTCAATTGTGTTCAGTTTTTTCCTAATACTCTGCATGAGATGTGTTCCCTCTGCTATGTGGTGCTTGCTTTGGACCTGCTTTGTAGTTTTTTTCTTTCTTGGGTAGTAGTTAAAGGTGGGCCAAACTGGTTCTAAAACCCACCTTGGTCACGTTGGTGTGGGCTCTGTCATCTGTGTTCAGTGGATTGGATAGAGTAGGAGCTCATACTCTCACAACAGCCTTTAAACTGGATGGGTCTTTGTATTACCAGAAGAAGAAACTTTCTAACATCGCAGTAAAAAAAGAAAAAAAAAACTCCTCTACCATTTGCCACTAATATTAACACTTTCTGTCAGTTTTCATCTCATCTTTCCAACCTTGTTCTCACCTCACATTCCTTTTCTTAACCTTTTCTTCTTTATGGTATCTCTAGTGTTGTCACGTATGCAGCAATGTATATCTCTAAAACTACTAATCAAATATAGACTACAACGCAGATGAGAAAGTGCATCTTTGAGGGTGAATGTATTCTGGATGCAGACTGAGATGACCACTTTATACCTTATGGTTTTAATCACATGCTGCATGCCTAAGGGCCTCTTGCCTGTGCAATGAAGCCATACACAAGCCCAGTGGATTTATCTGAGTGAAGCTGTGTATCCCCTGTGTCCCAGTTCTGGATTTTATGGATGACCCTGTGGTTTTGGGACAAATAAATTTAATGGAAGAGGAGCAGAATTTTGTCTCCAAAACGCATTCATCCTAAAGTGCTCTTGCTCTGTGTGTCAGACATCTCAATGGTTTTGTGTGCCATTTTAGAGGTATTTAGTTGAAGAGGTCTTTATTCCTTCCCTGTTCCCATCCTGATGCTATCTAGGATCATAAAAGGTGAAGGGTTAGCAGAGGCTGAGGTGGATGCCTGCACCAAAGAGGTTACCTTTGTCAGTCTTGGCCCATCTGTAGTGGTCCTGTACCTTCCCTGGTGTAGTACCTTTATTCACAACAGAAGAAAAACGTTTCATGTTGCTTCCCCATGCAGTGCTGATAGGGTGGGTCTTCGTGGTAGAAAGGGAGTCACACTCCCTCCTAAACCTAGAACAATTTCATCTTTCTAAATTGAGAAAGAACAAAACATTGGCAGAAGCTTGAACAGCAGTTGCTTTAGAGAAGGACTGGAGAGGCTGACACCAATGTAATCTTGGAGGAGGAAGGTTGTGTTTTCTACAGACAGTTTCAATTTTTTTTGTTCAAAAATAAAATCAGGATTTCAGTTACGATGAGGCTGCTAAGTGCAGTTTTAGTCTATAAAAATCTCACCATTTATTAACAGAAATCAAGGTGGGGGGAGTTTTGAGTGATTAACAAAACACCTTTTTATATAAGAAGTAAAGTATTGTGCACTCATACTAGTTGATTGCCAATGTTTTGAACACTGGCAGCAAAGCTATCCTATAATAACTTGCTTGATGCATTAATTAATTAACCCTTAACCTTCTCTTTCCCTTTTCAACCCTTTTTCTCCTTTCCCCTTCACCATATTCCCATTTATGTAAACAATTAAAAAAAAAAAACAAAAACAAAACAAAAAAAAAAAACCAAAACAAAAACAACCCCCCAAACCAATACAAAAGCGGGAAATGCATGTGTGGCCATGCCTCACAAAATAGGTCGGATAATTGAAGGGAGTCCCGCAGACCGCTGTGGCAAGCTGAAAGTAGGCGATCGGATCTTGGCCGTGAATGGGTGCTCCATCACCAACAAGTCGCATTCAGACATCGTCAACCTCATTAAGGAAGCGGGAAACACCGTTACCCTGCGCATCATTCCAGGAGATGGTAAAGTATATGTTTCCTAATGTCTTATCTGACCCTCTTGTTGGTTTTGTTCCTGGGATTTTTGCATCAGTCAGAGCTGCAAAGTCACAGAGGACTCAATTTACACTCCCACTTTGGGAATGAGTTGTGAGGGAGGTTGTAAGTTTTCCATAGCTTTATTTTTTGTTTCTTTCTATAGAAATGGGAGTTCTGTTTTTAAATAGGGAGGTGCTGATTCTACATTAAAAAAGTAATATTCCATTCTATCATTTTCCGCCATGTATCTCCTTAAAATGATCTTCTGTAAATTTGATGCATATCTTGGTACACTTTGATTTGATTCTTAGGTTAATAGTGCAGCTTTAGAATATTTGGGAATCACATATTAATATGTGGAATTCCTGAAGTTTTGTATATACACAAGCCAGCTATAGAGTAAAGAGTTCACAGAAAGGGATAAAGACTTCATCATATTTTAAGCTGTTTGAAAAGAAGATTTGTTTTTATTCAGGGTAAGTTGCTTTGGGAGTGAGCTCAGTACATTTTGAAATGGTTTTGTTAAATGGTGATGGCTCTGGAGCTGCTGTGTGCTTATAGCTGATAATTGTGAGAGTTTCCCTAGACAGGATCTCACTGTTTCAGATCAGAGGGAGCATGCAGGATCCCTATTAATATGCTGACACTTGATACTGGTTTCAGGTCACTGAACTATTTAATAAAAATAAGGATCTGTGATATATATAAGCTTCATTAAATTCATCTCTAGCTGCGATGCCAAATAGGAACAGAGCGGAAATGTATATAAAGTATATGTAGCAGACCCAAAATTGCTGTGGTTCTAAATTCTAAGAATTTTGTTTGTTCATTGTCCTGCTCTGCCATGGATGGGTTCATAGTGAGAACTCATTAAGCAGAAATCTTTTTACATTGCTCTCTTTTTAAGCTGAATCCACAGGTATAGGATTTGATGGCTCAGATACAGTGCTAATGAGCATTTCTTAGAGTTGGACAAGACATTATTTGCATTCAGTTAAATATAGAGAGAATGTGATTAAGTTTGAAAGAAAGGTTGAGAAAGTATGGTGGAATTGAACCTGGTACCTGTAAAGCAGAGTGAAGAAATTACATGATATGATTTCCAGTGAGAAGCATTTGGTAGTTGCTAACTCTTGTACTTTCTAATCTGAAACATGGATTTGGTTACCCCACAAAGTATGATTATGCTTTATTTAGGATAAAAATAGGCCAGGATGAGAAATGATCTGGTTATATAATTTTTTTCTGTTTAGGATGATCTGTTCTGCATAAAGGCTTTATTTTCCTACTGTTTAGTAGCTACCAGGTCAAATGGTATATATCCTTTGCTGCTTCCAGCAAATTGAGTGTTCATGAATAATAAATTGGGTGTGAATCAGGCTAACATCTGAGCTGGCCTGTGCATGCCAGTTTTGGAAGGTAAACTGGGAGGAGAATTGTTCATTACCTGTATTTTGATATCTGATCAAAATCAAGGGAGGTGACTCTTTGAATAAATAAATAAATATTTTTTGAAAGCAAAAACATTTAAGAAATAAATGACCCGTGAATGGCTTAAGAATTTTTTAAGAAGGATGTAGCCTCCTGATATGAATGCTCAGCCAGTCTTGTTCATGCAAATATGTGTACAAAATGCCATGTTAAATTCCTTAGGTTAGAAGGGAAACCTGTATCTGTGACTGACATCACATATTCCTAGAGAAGATGGAAAGCTGTAATTTAGGGAAGGAGTCAGCTCTTCTATCTCATAGAAATAGCAATGCAGGTTTTGAGTCTTTTTATTTACTGTCCTTTTGAAATTCCAAATCAGATTGTCAACTTTGTGTATTATTACCTACATTTAATTTCCAAAAGCCAGCAAGACCAGACACTCTCAAAATCACTGAGAGGTTTGCTCTAAACCACATGAAATTTAAAAAATTGATCTTAATGTTGTGTTCTTTTTGTTGTCTTTGGGTGCTTTTGTTGATCTGTTGTCTTCTTTTTGTTGACTTTTGGGCACTTTTTGGTAAATATAAATGATCTAACAGCGTACTTAAAGATGTGGGGGGAAGAATAAATCAGAAGCCATACTTCTCAGACAAACATGAAATTGAGGCTCATCACAAGACTCACAATAAACTCACACTGCTAATCTCTTCTAACATTATTAAAAACACCAAGGGTTTTTGCTTTGTAATAAGTCTTGCAGCAACTCATTGCCATAGACCACCGCAGGAGTATATTTCCGATGAAATTATGATGGTTTAGCATGATACCAGCTGATGTAAGGATACAGAGAACTGAAAAATTACAAGCTTAGATTAAGCATTTAATTGGTGTCTGAGTGTTCCAGGGCAGGACAGGGCAAGGAGTCAATGAAATATGTAGGATTTAGAATGTAAAATTGTAATTCTACTAGAGATAATTTTTGCAATATTTGTGTTCTGTTCCAGTTTCACATGGTGGCTGGCATGCGTCCTGAACCAGTGTTTAAAAAACTAGCAAAATTATGCACAACTCCTGACTCATGGGATAGGGTGGGCTAAAGATAGATGCAGTACAGTGGTGTGAAGATACATCTGTACCAAAGATGTGTTGTTGCTTTACTTGGTATTCTTAATGTGACCTACTAAAGGGTAGGAATCTTGCATTCTCTTTGAAGCCCATCATCATCTGATCTCCAAATATTTGTGTAGGGTTTCAGAGGCTTTTGTCTGGATGAATACAGAACATTTAACCATGTTTCAGGGCCTTCTTATGTTGGAGACCAATTTTAGAATCAAGGTATCTTTACAAAATACACAGAATTATTTCTTAAAATCCAACAGTGTAACCACATATAGGGACATCTCCCTCTCACACAGCCAGCTGTCAGTGGCACATCCTTGCAAGGGTATGTTTTGGTCATGCCTACCCTGAGAGGTGCAGGCAGACCCAGGAGCCTCTCACTCTCTGAGACACTGGATGCAAGCCAGATCTGGACTGGAAGATGTTACAGCTCCATATGCTAAGGGTTTGGGCATGTTAACTTGGGCACAGTGCTGGAGGAAAAGGAGCTGTGCCCTCATTTCACTCATCTGTTTAAATGGTTCTTCTTCTCTTTCCCTTTTCCTGAGTTTCCCTTGACATGCACTAGCTACAGAAAGGAAAAACCTTCACCTCATCTAGATTTCTCCACAATTAAAATAAATCCATGAAATAAAAGATGTTCACAGGACCAAGTAAACATATAACCATCACCTCTCCTTAATTCAGGTTAAAAATCTCCCATTTCTGCAATTTTGTATTACAGTTGGACTCTGTTTAATAATGGCAGATTTCTCTATAGTCAATAAAATGAATTATCAGATACCTGGAGCTTAAGGAGCAAACAAGGGTAGGGTAGGAGAGCTTGTGATTTTATGTTGGAGAGCCAGAAGTTTCCACCCAGTTTTTGTTGCTGTAGTCTGATGGTGGCTTTTTTTAAAGTTGCATTGGAACAAGAGAAGTTCAATCAGAAAACAAGGTGCATTGTTTTAACCATTGATGGTGCATTCAGTTTAGATTTTGACCTTGAAAAGTGGATCATGATCAGTATTTTGTAGTTACTTGCAATCTGTGATCATCTCTTAGGTAGAATGAGTGTAGGCATAAAGTGGGGGTCTCCTGTGTGCAGAGCTGTTCCACAAAGGAGTCAGTGCCTGCCACTGAAGTGACTTCAGCTGGAAACTCCATGCCTAATGAGTGGATGTTTCTATTGACTGTCCCCATCATTCTCCATATGCAACCATTGTACCACCAACTCTTCCTCTAAATTCAAACCTCTGTATGAGGGGAAGGGTGTTTCCAGGAACTGCTGGCTTCCGGAGCAATTTAAAATTCAAAACCCTTTAGTACTATTTTCTGTTCGGGATTGATACAATGTACATTTCTGGAAAACGTGTTGAGATCAATACACAGAAGTTCCAGGTCTTTCCTCCGAAACTGTGCTGCTAATATTTAGCTAATGACATTGACATGACCTTAATTTTTTGGCAGAATTTTAAAAGAGTTCTGGGTTAACTGTGGTCATATTCAAGTCTATCATAAAGCTCCAGAATGACAAGGGGAACATTTTGTTATGCCATACTGTGAGGGACACCTAGATAGTGTCTTTTCAATAGTGTCTACAGCAACTCCCTTCCCAATTTTGTGAAACAGGAGAGGACCTCTCCTGGAAACACCTCTGGCCGTACATAAAGAAATATGGCATTTTCACAGGCTGATTTGGGCTGAGACCCCTTTACTGTGGCATAAATGAAGTTCATCCTGCTCTCTGTATTCTCTGTGAGCCCTTCTGTAAATAGTACGAGAGCTGTTGATGCATTTGGTACAGGTGGTTCCACATCCCTGCGTGCAGCTTTGAGTGCTCAGGCAGCAATGGGTTGTATTTCAAAGACAGATTTCAGTAAGTTTGGGTTTTAGCCATGTTCAATATCACCTTGTGAGGTATTAGATAAAAGCCACATCTCAATCCTACTGAAGATTGCAGTTTCAGATGGAGGAAGCACTGATAAGCTTATAATCCATGGAATAGTTATTGCTACTATAAAACTAATCCAGCCAACCTACCATATTTGGAGACTTTAATGATTGGAATTCACGTCATTAGACAACAGACAAAACATTCTTCAATCCTTCCTCCGCAAGTCAGTCTTTGTTCTGAGTGTGTCTGATGGTCAGAGGTGTTTCTAATCCAGATTTCCCAATTTTATTTTATTTTATTTTTTGCATTTTTCTAATTGAGTATACAGTTTCATACACATAATTACTATGACTTAATTTAGACTTTATCCTGTTAATTTTTGGATTAAAGGAATTTGAGCCCATTTCAAGTCCTTTAAAAACAACATAATGATGCTTTCCAGTAAAATGACTGCAAAATTTCTTGTTCTTTCAGTGAATAGCTAGTGGTTTTCCCTTATAATGAAAAAAAAATAAATTTATTTTGCAGAATCCTCCAATGCTACTTTATTGACCAATGCAGAAAAAATTGCTACAATTACAACCACACATACTCCTCAGCAAATACCACAGGAGACCAGGTCAGATTGTTTTCCTTGAGGACAGCATGTTGATGTGCTCTCTCTTTGGTTACTTCCTGATCATCTTCACATGCCATGAGCTGTATTTTTCCTCTCTCCCTCTTTTTCTCATTCATTACAGCAGGAACAACACCAAACCAAAGCAGGAATCGCAGTTTGATTTCAAGCCACCCCAAGCAGCACAGGTAAGGAGTACCTTTCTCATTGTTTTGTTTACCACAGACTGTTGCTTCCAAACCACTTGAGGGTTGTGTTCAAATATTTCCCTTGAAAATTCCTGCTGGGAAGCTGTTCTCCCTCAGTCCATTTGCTGAATAAAGAGGAATTTGCTGATTAGTTTCATAATATGTGTTGCTGTTGTTTCAGCTGAGAAACATTTCCAACATATTCTCATCAAGACTTTTAGGACGGAAAAAAAAAATCTGGCATTTTTATGACAGTAATAGTTTTATGTGTTTGTTTATTGAATTGTGTATTTTGAGCAGCCTCTCCAGAAAGTACAGTTGTGTGCAAATGATAAATTCAAAGGACAAAGAAGAGTAAAACTTAATGAGAGGCGATAGCTGGAGTGATCCAGATTTTGCAGACAGCATCTTATTAGAGAGATTATCTATCTCACTGTTAACTTTCCTTGCCACTGGCCATCCCAGAAGTAACCTCTTCCATTAGGGACTTCATCCCTACGCTAACAGCATTTGTGCTGTAGAGAAAAACAATGCACGTGTTTCTGAGCTTCTTGCAAAGGAATAGTTGGGGTGGTAACAAAAAGAAAAAGCCAGCACCATGGCATAGACTAATCCCAGTTACCATTAGACATTTAACTAAAGCCTGACACTGGAAGTGACGTTGCCTTTTCCTTCCTTTGTGGTTGGTAAAAAGCTAACTAACCTCCAGAAATATGTCTTTTCAGCCTGGGCACAGAGGTGCCTAAGAAACAGCCCTTTGCAGATCACTGCTGGCACTCTAAATTGCAGGGTGGGATCTGAGGAAGCAGGGTGGGATCTTTGTGTGTGAAAACTCAACTGTTTTTCTTTTGTAATTATGAGTAACAAAATTAATAATGTTCGTTGGTTGGATAATTTCAAAATGAGAGTAGAGCAGCATTTAACTTTCTGTTCAGTTGCACATATGTTGTCTTCCCTCCAGCAGGACCAAGACTTTTACACTGTTGAGCTGGAAAGAGGAGCCAAAGGGTTTGGCTTTAGCCTGCGAGGTGGCCGGGAGTATAATATGGATCTGTACGTGTTGCGGCTAGCTGAGGATGGTCCAGCTGAGAGATGTGGGAAGATGAGGGTATGCACAAACAGATTTAAAAACCACGCTTCTTTGCAATAAGCTGACTTCCCTGCTTCTCCCCTAGAGGTGCACCTTCTGCTGTGCCAGCTAAGAGGAAAATTAAATGTTAACTGAAAGGAGCAGTGGTTCTTATTTACTTCTGTCAATGGCTTCTGTCACTCTTTGTATACATTCTATAATAGTGTGTGCGCATTGGAAGATTTCACCCCCTTGTTCCAACCCAGGTTTCCAAATTCTAATATATAATCTGAGTTTTAAAGCCTAACAAAGATACATGTAGCAATGAAAATGTAATAGCCAAAATCTTTGTCAGCTCCTTTAAAGCTACAGCCATGAGTAGAGAATCCTGATCCTCTCCTCTGCTAGTGGGCAGAGTGGGGAAAGAGCATGTATATTGTCCCATGGTTTATGAAATTATCATACAGTTTTTGATTAGTATTAACTGTTAACTTCACATATCAGCTAAATTATAAACAATATAACAAGGGTGTATGTTAAAAAATGCCTACAGAAAAGATAAATTGCCAAGTTTTATGTACTCCTTGTTCCTCTGTTAGAGAATGCATTATAACTTCACAGCATATATCTTTTTCTTCTCCAGATATATCATGTGAATTGCATTTTCAAAATTCTTTTTCTAGGGGTAGATTTATAGGTCCAAAATTTTTTGCTTATGAAAATAAATCAGTGCTGCCCTGTGGAAGTCAATGCTCTGACAAGCTCTTCCAACCCTGTTTTCCTATCCTGATGAATGATTATATTTACAAAAGCAGCTTTGCTGGTTTATAATAAGTATCTATAGCCAAGTGATAAAGGGACCTGAAAAAGCTATTTGAACTTCCCAGTTAGAGCATACTGTAAAACAAACAACCATTTTGACCAAAGACTTTACAAATAATCAAAATTAAAAAAAAAAAAAAATAACACCAGTTCTAATGCAGCTCTAGGTATTGAGCAGTACAGTATTGCAACGTGGTTTTACAGAACAGCAATGAAATATTTTGATACCTCAAGCTTTCCCTGTTATCTTCATGTCTCCCAGGCCCCCGCACACTGATTTTTGTGGTCTGTCACTGGAAGAAGTTGGGCATATTTAGCTTCACCTAATAAATACTTCTTTTGCTGTGGCTGTTGTCTGGTGGTGTGCTGGTGGTGACCCTCACGGGGACTTGACTGTGATCTTACACTCTTTTCTTTTATTACATTGACAGATCGGTGATGAAATCTTAGAGATCAATGGAGAAACTACCAAGAACATGAAGCATGCTCGGGCCATTGAACTGATTAAAAATGGTGGCCGCAGGGTCCGCCTGTTTCTGAAACGTGGAGATGGCTCTGTCCCAGAATATGGTGGGTCAAACTATGAAAACATTCCTTTCTTCCCTGGCATCACTCCATGAATGATTTGTCTCAAGATCTGAAGCAGGAATTCTTTTTTATTTTCCTTTCTCACCAGTGTCTTACCAACCTTTGCAACATATGGTTAATTGCCTCGCTTGTGCTGAATTTTCTACACATTTCATCCTTTGCTTGCTTCCATGGACTTGGGGCGCAGTGTAAGGCAAGATCATCATAGCAGTATTTTTTGGTGATCAGAGAGGAAAACAAAACAAAACAAAACAAAATCTTATTGTCTTGTCCAGCCAAACAAGGAATGTCATTGAACTGTGCCAAACTGTTTCTCAGCGGCTGAATTGTTGTTTCAAATAGGTCTCTACTTCTAATCAATGCAAAAACTGAGATCCTGAGTTGTTATTCTGAAGCAGTGATTTTTTTTTTGTTAGGTTTTTCTCTTAGTTCCTGTATGTATCCATAAACATGAATGCTGAGATGGCATATGAGATTTTTGCCTTCCCTCAATATTTATGTAAATATTTATAAAGTTATTTAAGAGAAAGAAGAAAAAAGCTTTACTGCAAAAATATATTGATTTGGCCTCCTGAGCCCTTTTCTCCCCCGTTAAACTGTCTGCTGGTTTCAACTAGTTAATTTGTAAGGTCTGAAAAGGTGAGGAGGTTATGAAAAGATGATCTCATGTCTGTCTTGGGGGAAACAGTCAGTCCTTGTTTCTTGCTAAGAATTGCATTAGATTTCCTTTTCTTCCCCCGGAGGTTGGACTGCTGGGTGGCTTAACTTAGCACACTATTTAATATTATAATTATGTCTTATTTATTTGAGATAATTGTCAAATATTGTGCCCTCGATGGAGGGCTACTCCCAACCAAAGGTCTTTGAGGTTTCTATAGAAACTGATGATTGAAGGGATGTCCTTTATACTTTTCTCCCTGTATTTGGGTTATTTCTGTGTCAGTAAGTTCTGTGTTTATCATTCACTCCATGTCCTAAAACCAGAAACAAAACCCTTCTCTACAATTTTTGAACTAGATTTTCTTTTTATTTACTGTACCACGTTTGAGAGTTTCTGCTCATTATTTAACTCAAAATGACCAATTCAAAGTATAATCATCAAACAATTGAAGTGTTTAACAATATGGAAGGGAAGTTGTGGGTTTACACTTCTGTAATATAAATAGCACACCAGAAGGTTCAATGATGGCACTGAAATTCTGTAATGTTCTTTCTACTTTTGTCTTTTCCTATACTCCTTTGGATGTACAGTACTGTATCATATGCTAGACTGCATAAATACCCTGTAAATTAAGTGCTTCACTTCTCAAAGCATATGTCTGTTGCACTGAGGATAGAAATCCACCACCAATTTTCTCTTGGCTAATGCTAAACCACTAAACGTTCATTCTCCAAGCAAGGATTTAATATACAGGGGTTGCACTACTGTAAAGAATATCCTTGTAACATTTGGGACTCCTTCCTCTCTTCGTTCTGTTGGCTGCAGTCGCAAATGGTTCCTCTAATAATGTTAAGTTCCAATATTTTTCTGACTCAATTGGAACGTGCTTCTCTATGAGGCTGTATATTTTTGTAATGAGTTTTGTACTTATTTTTAATGTTGTGGTCTCTGGTGGACTTTATTTTTCGTTGTTGTTTGATTGTTAATGTTTTTTCTATGACATTCTGTGTCGCTGTTCCAGCTGTCTTTTAGAATGGATGCTCTCGTTGTCTGGGTTATTGAATCACCTCTTAGATGTCTCTTTATGTCACGATAATAACAACTGCTGTCTTTGCAGCCTTATATTTGGGTGAAGCCTAGACAATCTGACTGGAAAAATAAACTTTCTTTATTCTAAGATAAAATATGAAGATTTTTCTTTCTTTCTTCTTTATTATAGGGAATCTAAATTTTCTACTTTTCTCTTTCTCTTTCTCTTACCTTTCTTGGTGCTGGGCTCTTCCTTCCTCAGCGATGATACCTCCTAATATCGCTGCATGTATGAGAAATGACAAGCTCGGGGAGTCTTGCTTCTACCTTATGGGCCATAATCAAACTACGGTTTGTAGCTAAAATCAATATTAGGTGTTTTTGTGCTGTGGCCTAATTCCCTCACATTGCTTTCCGCTTCGCTATATTTTATATGTACAGCAATTCATTCTGAGCACCCTCCGTCCCCTGAATTCTAAGTACACCACAGGACACGTTTAAACCTCGCTTGTACCTTGTGCGATAGCCAGGTTGCCGCAAGCCACGTGCTTACAGCTACGGAAAAGCGGTGTGGTCCCCAGCTGCTGCCTGAAAAAACTAATAAGCAAAAATGCACACACGTGAGTCACGACACGGGTTTCACCTGGAAATCACAAAAATCATGGCCCATGCACACACCGACCCTCCCAAGCTAATGAATGGAAATGCCATCACATGGGAGACGCTTTGTGTGATGGCAGGAGGAATGAGCATGGAGAGTGTTTGGGTTGGGGGAGGGAAGACAGAAAGGAGAAAATAAAGAAAGCAAAAAAAACACCCTGTCCCCTCAAGTGTTTGTGAGGGTTTTCAGTCGTTGCCATCAGGACAGTCCACCTCGAGGTGGGTGTCTGGTGCAAGCGGCAGGAAGCCTGCAAAAAGCGTGGCTAATGCCAGCTGAGCTGCCGTGCAGAAGTTACTTTAAAAAAGAAAACAATTAGCAAATAAAAGCAGCGCTCGCATTAAGTCAGCGCAGCTACTTTAATGTTTGGCATGTATATAATGAATCATTCATAAACATCCGTTACAAATGACGTGAATAATTGTAGCTTAGCTACAACGCAGGGCTGGTTTTTAGTTTTGGGGTTGTTTTTTTATTTCTGCGTTGCAGTTTGTCTCGCAGAAGTAGCTCAGCTGTATTTTACCTGAAATACTACATTAAAAATGATGAACTGGAGATTAGGTTGTAATCAAAGCCATCCTACATATTACAATATCTTTCCATTGCTTTGACATGAAAAAAATCATAACTTCTGTCATCGTTGTTCGAATCATTGTGGCAAAACCAAAATCTACCCTAGGACTTTTCATAACATGGTGGAACAAAGTGAGATTAAGTAATGTCTTAACTGAAATGGAAATTGCATGATTACAGTCTAATTCTCACACCTTCAAAATGCTATTTTACCAGGTGAAAGCTTAATAATCAATTCTATTTTCTGTACATTTTCTGCTATTTGAAACAAGGCCTCCCACACCTGGAAGGCAGTTCTTTCAAAAGGCTTAAAACTAAAAAAATCATTTTCTAATGGCCCTTTTTATTGGAAACTGTTAAAAAAAAAAAAAAAAAACAAAAACAAAACAGCCAACAACCTGAACTACAGTTTTGGTTTTTTTTTTTTTTCCACTGGAAAGAAAGTAGTGTAACCGAAACATTATGAATTGGTCTTGGGGAAAAATGTAAAATGCCCCATGATCAGAAGAGCATAAAGATGATATCAGCTTGGACCAAAACACAGCTAACGAACAGAGCAGCACCAATACTAACCTGTAACTCTCGTTGTTCGCAGTTAAATTAACAAAAGCTTCGGTTAGCCTTCGCTGACTGCTTTAACAGTTGTTTGTTTTTGTCACTAATGAAGTCTGAAGAGTGATAAGTGGTGTCACGGCGTCGCGGAAGGCATCGGTACCAAACGCTTTGCTGTTATTTTCTTTCAGACCCCAGCAGTGACAGGAACAGTCCCGCCACAGGTTCACAAAATGTATCGGAAATGAAACCCGTGCCATCCGACCGACGGCAGCACCCATCATCGGAGTCCAGTTATCCACCAGACCTTCACAAATCATCACAACATGGGGACAAGCGGACTTACGTTAGAGACCTAAAAGGCAGCAGAGAGTTTAGCAGACATCCCAATGAACACCACACTTGGAATGGGACTTCTAAAACCAACGACCATGTGCCAGGCAGGAGGATGGAGAGGTCGCCGGAGAGGAGGCACGAGAGGCAGCCGGAGAGGGCGGTGGTGAACGGGCAGAAGAGGAGGTCTCCCGAAAAGCGGCGGGAAGGGACGAGGAGCGCTGACAACACTTTGGAGAGGCGGGAGCGACACGAGAGGAGGAGAGACCTCTCTCCCGAGAGGCGCCGAGAGCGGTCGCCCAGCCGCCGGCGGCGGTCGCTGGAGAGACTCACGGAGCCGAGGAGGTCGCCCGATCGGAGAAGAGAGAGCTCCCTCGACCGACGGGCCAAGTCGTCTGACCGGCGGAGGGAGAGGTCGCCCGACAGACGGCTCAGGGAGGAGCGAGTCGGGCACCGGGAGAGGGAAGAGCCCGGCTGGAAGCACGAGCCGAGCCGCAGGCACCCGCCTGAGCAGCGCAGGCGGCCGTACAAGGAGTGCAGCACCGACCTCAGCATCTGAGGGGCTCCTCCGGGGTCCCCGCCGCCTTCCCCACGCCACGGGAGCGGAGGAGAGAGTGCGGGACCTGAAACCATCCGGCTTTTGCAGGCGAGGAGACATCCGGCACCTGCTGATCCTACAAACCTTTTATGCAGATGAAATCTTATAACAAAACAAAACAAAACAAAAGTGTTGTGCCTGATGTATAATATTAAAGAAAGTATTTTTCACTGTATTCTTTTTTTTTTTTTTAATTACTTGCCAAATGTTGGTCCTAAAGGATTATAAAATTTTGTTTCTACATTCTTTGTAGATTTCTTAAGAATAATTCCTTTATTGGGCTACTTTCCCCCCTCCCCAATATAGTAAATGGGGGTAGCCAGTGATACAATATAGAAAAAGGATTTTATGACCAAGTTTGAATAATTTGATCCAGACTGTTCTCTAGTGACTCACTGCTACACTGTATGTAGAAAATTTTTTAAGGGGTGGGGAAGGAAGAAAATTGTTCATCTCAGTAGGAATGGAACACTCCTGCTGAAGGAATTAAAAAAGAAAGACACAAATGTTTCTAAAATTACACGAACTGTTTGAAGAGACTACTGTTTCAATGAAGGATATTTATAATAATAATGAATAATAAAAAAAAAAAAAAAATACAAACCCACACAGCACAAGATGATTTACGATAAGGAATTTCTAGTTTGTTCCATGAACAGTTTATACTTTCAGGCCCCCTCTACAGGATGCGCAAAGGCAGAAAGACTGGTAACCACCATGCCTGTGTTACACACTAACGTAGACTGTTGATCTCTCATTAGCCTCAGCAACATTTATCGATATTTCATTAAGGCAGCCGCCGCAGCCCTACTCATCTTCTAGATGTATATGGACAGCAACCCGAGCATGCATGGTATTGTTTGTCTGCTTTGAAACAAGGGAAGGGATCGGGATCCCAGGACAAGACACAATGTGGTGGGAGCAGAGTCCTCCCACTCGGAGCGGGTGTATTCCTTCTGCTCAGGCAAAACCAGTGGGCTTTTCTTATTTTGCCAAATTCCAAAAGCTCTCTCTTCTTCTCGCTCTATATTTAAGTTTTTTATTTTACTGGTTCATCCTTACTGAGACAAAAGGAGTGCACTTGCTGAAAAGAAAAAAAATTAAAAAATATATAAAAAAAAAATATGTATCAAAGGAAAAACACAGGCAAAAAGAGGCAATCAGTGGGACAACCTGGTTGTAGAAGTCTATCCATACTGGTTATATGCTGTAAATTTGAATCTAAGAACAGCAGAAAAAGGGAAACCTGCAAGTTTCTAAGTTGTATTTTTAAATTTGCAAGTTGTGTGGTAAGTCTGCTGTAGTATTGGTATAAGATTTTAATGGATTACTGCCTAGCTGAGCCAAAATGTTTGCCGTTACTGTTGGACCACTAAAGTAAACTGCTGCTTTTTACAGTGCATTGGTGTGTACATGTATACTGTTTCACATTTTCCATATGAACACAAAACCATTGCAAGTCTATCACTGTTGTTGCCATGGTACTGTAAAAACAAAACCAAGAAAGAAGATGGCCGATCATTGTGTGTACAGTTTAAATTGTAATTAATAGAGCCTGTTGGAAAAAAAAAATCAAAACTGTTGCCTTTTTCTTGTATAAAAGAGGATTTATGACAAAATTTAGCTGTGAGGAATGTGATTAAGTGTTTATATTTCTGAAAATGGAACAAATTGATTCAGGGGATATATTTTAATGTAAACTGAATCAGGTATGTAAAGCTGTTTTAAATGGGAGACTGTATAAGTAATTCTAAAGCTTTTGTTGGTTTGAATATCATTTCTTTTTTCATGGTGGGCCTGCTTATGTATTATCAAGCACTTGTATGCAGTCTATGTTCTTCAGTCATCATTTCTTGCAATGTGCTATAGACATAACGCTCTTTTCTGTGTTGATGAAAAGCAGTATGTGGGCCAATCTTTTTTATAAAACACTATGCATATATAAATACTACATTGTTCATAGCTTTATTTGACTTATTGGGTTTATACATAACACTAGTATGAGTAGATGTGGACTTACCCAGTACAAGCTTCTTTCCTTGGAACAGACACTATGTATATGATGTAGCAACAAAGAAGGAGAAAGTCTGTGAATGCTATTTTTATTATCAAATAAAATTTTCCATACAAAGCATACATATGAGTGTAGTGATAAGATAAAGGAGGAACCACACCTTAATGTTACTTACTTGTCCCTGTCTAAATTAGTAAACTGTAGATTACAGTCTCCAAGGGCCATCCATTAAATATATGTTAATCATCTATTAAATTCATTAATCAATTGACAAGCCTTAAAGCAAAGGTTCCCCATTTTCCAATATAAAATTTTCTTCCCCAGAATAATCAGAAGTGAAGGGTTTAGGTGAAGCAGGGTTTGTTACCCCATCTGGGGCTTCTATCACTGGTCCTTTGTAACATCTGCATGTGCAAAAATGTAAAATCAAGACAAGACAGCAACTACTCTATTGCTGTTGTTGAGATTGTCATTGCTATATATATGTGTTTATATGTGTGTATATATGTACACATACATACATATATATATATATATGTATCACCAAGACTGTGTGTCTCTCATCTCTCAGTTCTTCAGATGTGTAAGGACTGTTAACTTAAGATTGCAGAACTTTTTACTTTAAGTAGATTTTTTAAATAACGTTTAAATATTGTGTGGTTTATCAGGCCCCATTCGTGTTTTCCTGATACTTCGGCTAACCTGCTGGGACACCGGGCAGCTCGAGAGAGGTCCTGGTGAACAGTTTGTATTTCCAGTCACAGCATATGCAGAGGGATTTGTGTGATGCAGCCTGAGTCTTTAGGAGTATGGATGAGTCACTGAGAAAGTGTTTGGGTATTTTAGATTTGAGTCTTTTATGATGTAATGCCTTTTTACTCTGAAATGATATTGTAATGGTATACATTGGTTCTGAAATTGTATCTTCTGCTCTTACTATTTTTCTGGACCTTGTTCGTGTTATATCATGGTTTAAATGATCTTAGAAAGCTGATTAGGTGAGTCTCAAGCTTTTGAATTGTGTCTTTGAAGTTGAGTCTCAAGCTAAAGAAGATATTACATAGTTAATACCCAAATTATGCTTTATATAAACATTTAATTTAAAAAATGCTGCAAGTTGACAAAAAAAAAAAAAAAGTTATTCAAAATGCCTTGTTAGTGGTGGCATCCTTTCTACTGCTTCCAAACTCACTGCGAGCTGGAGCCCTGCTCTGAAGCATAAGCATTGAAGGTCCATGTTCCGTGGTGCAGCCTTATTCACTTTAATTAATTCCAGCCTTACTTCTGGCCCTAAAATATTTTTCATAATTTCTAAAAATGAAAAGAAACCCTTTTTTAGATTTTTAACTTGGCTCATGGTTTGTCAAAAAATGTTCTACTGCTATGGAGCCGCCAAAAAGATGAATTAGAGTGTGTTTCTGATGAAGAACTGAAAAGTTTATTAAGTGGTAAGTTGGAAAGCTCTGCAAATTGATATTGTTGAGTTTTACATCTTTTTTTATCATTGTTACATGGTCAGGATTCTGTGCTATCAGTGTTCTCTGTGGAAGTTCTTGACTGCAGAGGGGCTATTCAACCAACATGGAGAATTATGTGGGTTTTGATCTTTTTGGTTAGAGTTTTAAGTAACTTCTAGGATAGCTGAGCTACGTTTGCTGCATTTATATACTTTCACTCAATTCATTCCCTCTTGAATATTCATTCCTTGGCATTCGAGCCAGTGTTTTATTTAATAGTGATCTTGTGTTAAACCCATCTGCTGTACTATGCTTGTTTTATCACAGGAGTAGTAATTATAGATACTGTTCTCCTCCTCACTTTGATACCTTTTGTTACAACAGGCTTTCAGCCCTGTCTCTTGGCTAACTGTTCGGCTGAAGAACATTATAAATGGCTCATAATATGTTCAGTTTATTTGGCTCTCATAAATAGTACCAGGAAAAGATGTCATTTATGACCTGCTGCTGCCATGTGTAAATGTGTGCCTGTTAGGCTTTGGGATTGTATTTTCTTAAGATTTATTTTTTAAAAAAGAAGAGTAGGAACTAAAAAAAGTATCCCAATTTACTTAGCAGTTGTTGTAAATTGCGTGAGTCTGAGATGATGCCAGTTTCTGGTTTGGATGAAATACTAATCCATCAGCATTGCTTCCTGGGTATATAATGAAGAGGCAGTAAAGTGTCATACAAATGGAAAATTGTGGGGTTTCAGGACAGAGAGTACAAAATATGCGCTGCCAGAAGGGCTGCTGCTTAATGTACGTAGAAATTGAGTGGTTGGGATTGACCATGATATAGTAATGACACACAAGCATGAACTTCAAGTCAGAGGTTGCTTTTCAGAATTGAAGACATTTGTATTTCTTTTTTCTTACTGTCCTTATTGCCAAGAAGTGACAGCAGGGTAGTGATGTACCTGTACAACACACTGGGAAAAACTTGGGTTCACTTTCAGGACATCCTTTTCTCTTCCAAATTTCTATAAGAGGAGGCCTTCAAACCACACCTTCAAATGAACTCTTGGAAATTACCATACAGATTTATCTGATCTGAAATTTAATAATAAATGACCATCAGAGTTTTAAAATACAGTCATTGCTGTGGGCACAGAATTTCTAAAATATTTAAAATCACTATATTTCTTGATATTTCCAGGGCCTGGGAGAGGAAAACAGTACACATGCCCCTTCCCAGGTGGAATTGTTCTAACTGCAAGATTGTTTCTAAAATAAACTAACAAATTATATCAAAATGTAGGCAGTTGTCTGCAGAATTGTCTGAATACTCAAGTAAATGCCCATAAGTGGCTAAGGCCCTGAGCACGCCCTACCAACTAGGGTATAAATGCCATCAAAATCAAGTGAGGTTTATGCATGAGTTCAGGCTTGGGCAGTATTTACCTCCATATTTAATCAGAATTTAGCACCCAACCGACTTTGCATATCTGGGCCTAGAAGCACCAACTCTGGCAAGTCAATGGAATTTAATGCATGCCTCAGCTCTTCCACTTCAAAGTCAAACATCTCTGCATGAACCCATTTCAGTGATCACGTGAGCTAAAATGATGTGCCCTTCATTGAAACAGCAGAGATGAACACCCACTATCTCTGTTGCTGACTGGACAGGCAGGGAGGAGGTGAGGAGGGAAGTGATCCTCAGCAAATCTTTGGCAACATGTGAATTGAACATCCTTGGTTTCAAAGAGTAGTCTGAGCTTCAAGATGTTGAAGTTGAAATGGAAGCAGTTTCATCTCTTCAAGGAGTCTCATTGTCTTTAATTTTGCAGCAAATAGTTTCTCAAAAGAGAAATTTTGAGGTTTGCTGCAGCAGGAGAGAGAACAGAAAATGGTCTGTGGAGAAATACCTAAGCTGAGCATTTCCTTTAGTCATACTTAAATCCAGATTGCTGGCATTGTGCCTCAGCCAAGGGTATTTGTCCTTTTCCTAAGCTGATGTGACTTTGGTGCTGACTGTAAGAAAGAGTCAGGCTTGTATGGAATCGGAATTCCACATTGCTTACGTAGCTTTTGTAGACCAGGCTTCATCTCCACCCCCATGTCATCTATGACCAATCTCAAATTTCCTCCTTTTCTTTGCACTTGTCAGAAATTTCAGTCTTAAGGTTTTCTGTCATTAGAGGACTGAGCTTATGTGATGTTACTTTGCATCTGCTGTGAGCTAAGCGTGTATGTATGGATGTATCCATAGATGAACTTATCTGTATGAATTTGTTGAGTCAGGAAAACTGGATGGTGAGACTGTCCTTCAAAGCCTGGTGACTCCCATCAGTATGAATGAAATTTGTTAAATTAGCTGTCTTGCTTCTTTCTAAGGATAGTCAGAAACAAGAATGTCTGGGGGAGGAAGTTGGCTGAGGCTCATTCCATATGTGCTAGAGAAAATATTGATGGGATGTGGAAGCAACTTGGAGAATTTCTTAAGGACTCAGGCTTTTGTTCCACATAAAGGAGCAGTTTTTTTCTCATTGTTTCTCAGTAAGATTCTTCTGGATCCTGTTTTTCTTCTGATACTCCAGTTTGCTCTGGGGACCCACAGGCAACTTCTTTCCTCTCTGTTTGATCCAACAATTGTTGCCACTGCTTTGAAGTGTTGAGTCTGCTGGAAAAGCCTTTGCCTTTGTAACCTTTGAACGGCAGTTGTGTAACACAGGGCTCACTTCCAAGAACACAAGGCAATTTCTCTGCTGTACAGTACAGCACCAGACATGGTCAGCATGTTCCACTCCTCAGTGGAAACAGAGGTTCTAACCACAGGCATGGAGAGCTGAGGAAAGGACATCCTCAGGCAAAGCCAAGAATCATTCTCTGAAGGTGCACCAAAGTACCATGTTCAGTGGATTTCCAGATGTGACGTGAGAACTAAAAGAAGTTGTAAAATTTGTGTGACTGATTCACAGTACTGAATTAATTATTCTGTGAATTTATTTACTGGATGGTTAGAAGACATTTAAAGATCCCTGTGCACATTATTGGCATGGAATTAATAACAATAACAGAAAGAAAAGACCAGAAAAAGAATACACGGCATATGTTTTCTTGTCATGCTTTCTTATGTTCTTGTTGAGGATGCATCAGACTTCTGTTTTCCTTCTTCAATCCCTTTTCTTGTTGAAAGGATAATTTGATGGGATAGGTATTTTTAGACAAGAAATCTTGTGGGAACCTCAAAGAAAAGGTCTAAACCAGTTGTTCAGTGGTCCTTGGAAAGTGTCATTTTATACAAGTGATACTTGATGTCACTTAATATACATTTACTACCCTGAAAAAGGTCTAATTCTTAATAAAAGAAATTGCTAACTGTACCTTCCTAATGTGCATGACACACACTGGCCAAAACAGCTTCTGCTTTTTCCTCTGACCAATTACCAGGATTGAAAGTTGTCTACCACTGAATTTCCTTGTGCTTTGGAACAGCTTGATCTGGAAGTCTTCAGCTTAATTGGGCAATAACAATGCAAAAATATGCAAACTATAAACAGCTCTGAAGTACTTAACATGACAATGCACACATGATTTTGATTATCTAGAGCCTGTGTTGAGACCCTGGAGCAAACCTGCATGAGGGACCCTGTATCTGCAGGGTGCATCACCGACCCATTGACTTGTGCTTTCCAGATGCCCGCTAAGATGGAACATCTGGGCTGCCTTTATCCCAGCACTCAGTGGCTTGAACTGGTGAGCACACAACTCTGCATTGCTCCTGAGTGCCTGTGAGCCTCTGGGGCATCCCAGAGCCAGAAAGGACTTTCCATCCCTGAAGACCTCCGAGTAAGGAGGACTGCTTGCTTTTGCTGGGAACGGTGATGAACACTGCCATCCCCTATGACATTGCATCAACTCAAATTTTGCCCTGAAATTCTGCCTATCTTGGAGATTAATCTTGGTTTGTAACTAATATTAATATTTACTATCATTGCCTCTGCTATTATATTGCTTCAGCATATTTCAAAAATTCATATCCTTCTGCTTACTAAATATTTCATTCATCAGCCTGACTTTTCTTATTCCAATTATGATTTAATAGAGTTCCTTCTTCTAACACAGCTTCATGGCATTCCAAATTATTTATCCTTTCTATGACTGATGCGTTTTCTTCAGCCATGAAGTATCGTGATTTTTGCATCAAAATTTCTTCTTTAAAAAGGATGCACTCTAATTCAGTGAGCCAAAAATAGACACACACTACTTTCACGTTTAGATGTGCTTTAGTCCCTGCTTCATTGTGAAAAATGATCCATAAGGATAGCTATTCAGAGAGAAAAGTCAAGTGAATTTCATAGTAAGTACTGAATATAGAGGTTAGCAGACTGTTGTGAGCTTCATTAAAAAGTGGATGTGTGCTTGTTTGCACTTCTGTCCAAAATGAGATTTGATTTTCAGTATTTTTTATAGGTATGTTTTTTCTGCTTTGTGTTATTCAATTTGCCTTCCTACCTAAATTCTCCTATAGCTGTTAAAGCCTCATGATATCATTTATATCACTGTCTTCCTGTATCTCTTGAGAAAGTGGCATATAGTTGATTCCTTTATTTTCAGCATGCTTTTTATTAACTTTTACTGCAAACCATAGCAATTCATTCTTTCTCAGCCTATGGTTCCTACAAGGTCTTATACTAAAGGCAGAATGTTCTGAGGTCTGGGGCTTCATTTATTAGAACTGAATTGCATCAACAGTTTTGCAGCAAAATGTAAAAGTTGGGAAAACAGTGAAAAGCTGCACTAGCCGAGTTCATACATCAGGCTATTAGCAAACACTGATTTTCCAATTTTGCGCAAAAACAGAACAACTTTTGTTTGCATGGAGTCCTGCCAAACCCACATTAATTGTATTTAATTTGATTGCTTGCAGCCCAGATGAAAATGCTTTTCAAATAATTAGTTGACTAATCATGGATATCCTGATTCAGAAAAAAGCCTTGCTGAGGAAAGCGTACAAGCATATGCCTGAGTTCTGTACAAGTCAAGGGATGTAATTTAATTAAGAGCCTTCCCAAGCACGGTCAGGAATGTTCATAGGGGTTGTAATGACTAGCATTGTCTCAACCTATGCCAGAAACACCCCTTGTGGTCCACTGATTAATGGTTTTCATGGTTTCCTGGCCTTGGCTTTTTTTTCTTAACCACTCTGACAAGGATCTCCACATCTGAGTTGTGTTCCACATGTGCTGTTAAGGGGCAGTGCCCCTTGTGCAGTATGAGTGCATTCGAAACCTGGTTGTATCTCTGCATCCCGTTACTGTCCTCTCCCTCCCCAGGAAGCTTCTCTTCGTGATGTCTTCCTCACATGTCTCCGCTTGTTCTGCTCCACAGTGATCATGTTCTCCAGGATGGAAACTGGCTCTACGCTGGAGATACCCATTCATCTGCGTGTGTTGGATGAGAAGAGCATCTATTCTCTCTCATGATCGCTGGTTGCAAATATTTAGAGGGTTTCTATGTCTTTTTGGCACAGATTCTTATGGTCCCTATGCTGGGAAATATTCACAGTTTTGCCATGATGGTATTGCATAGCTCAACCCCAAGTTTGTTCTCAGACTTATAATACATATTTACATCTCAGGCATCACCAGACCTTGGCTGAGAGGGCTCAATATTTTCTGAAGGACACAGACCAGAATGCTGTGCTGCACGTACCCTTGATGAAGCCCTCTGCACTCTTGGTGAGAACAGTTTTTTATTGAAACTAAGCTGTCAAAAGCCAGGTATAGAGAACTGTGCGGGTGAATAACATAAAATAGTGTTTCCATAGCAATGAAGTAGTTATGTACTACAGGAATGGTCTAGATTTAATAAATAATCAAGAGGAGATGCTGAAGTTTTGAGTATTTTCAGTGGTGGAAGCGAATGAGAAATGCTAAGGGAAAGGCAGATGTTGAAACAAAGATAAAGCCAAGTGCACAGAAATACGTTATCTTAAAAAAAAAAAGTCAGAGTAGCATTTAGCTCTCAGTGACTAAGTTAAGAACAAAAAGACTGCAGAAAACAAGCAAAATCGAAAGGTAAGCAGCTGAAGAGAGATTTCTGCTCAAAAGTTAGCAAAAAGTTTTTCAAATTTCCTTATATTTTGTCAAAATGTTAACCTTTGAAAAATTCCACCTGCCTATAAGCTTGTACAAAAAACCCCCAAACAAACAAGCAGAAAAACCAACAACAAAAACAAACCCCATAAGACAAACACCCCCCCAAAAAAAAAAACCAAACAGCCTGCCCTTCAAATGTTACCATGTTTTTCATCTCTTGGTACACCCATAAGAAAACCTGGCAGTGGAAATATTTCAATGTAATATGAATATTAAAGCAGCAGAGAAGTACAGAGGAAATAGAGAAAACCTTGGACTGCTTTTCCCTGCACACTCTCATTTTCTTTCTTCGCATATTTACCAGGGTTTAAACTAGGTCAGACGCTACCCACCATGTGCTGAAGCTGCAGCTGTGACATTAGCCTGGAGCTGCCTCTGGCTCCTGACAGCTTTCAGGGCTGGTACAAGATTTCTGGTGGAGTCAGTGAGCCTGATCTTCCTCATGCAGACCGTGGTGTAAATCAGGGTGACTGCAGAGGCAGCAGAGTAAGTCATGGTGAGGGATGGAGAAAGCACAGGCCAAGTACCTGCAAACATTGCGAGAACCAGTGGGAGAGTGATCTTGAGGGCACGGCCAGGAAGGACGGGAAGGGTCTGTCATATGAAGACTATTTGCCCCCTGGGGTTGGAAGCCTGGATCTCAGCAGAGCTCCTGCCTTTGGACAGGGGAGGATTGCAGGATCCACCACCGGAGAGGCAGGCAATGGCTTCTTTATTGGCATGGACAGGGGAGGGGGGACATGGGGTGTGGGCAGGGACGCTTGCATTGGGTTATGTATGAGTCTCCTTGTCAGACACCTCATCTACCCTTACTGAAGAGAAAACAGAGTACGTTCTTCCCTGTATGAAATAATGTGCACGTCAGCACACAGATGCTTGCCACCATTTGGTGGCCTTTTTGTTTGAGCAAGAACGTGTCTGGCAAAGGACTGAACCCTGAGCCAGGGGCTCAGGTGCCAGCACGTTAGCATTAGAGGAGATGAAACACTTGGTGCTAAAGAGGCAGCAGTTCCTCGTCAAAGTCTGGCTCCCAGCAGTCAGGCTGGGGGCCAGTGAGGTTCACCATCGCAGCAAGGATCAGCCTCAGGGCTGTTGCAACCAGCAATGGAGGCAGCCCAATTTCAGTGGGACCCATGGGCCAGAGGGGATCCCGGGGGAGGTTCTGAAGGGGGAGAAGGCAAGACCAACCTGGCTGCTGGGAGCAGTCCTCCTGTCATTTGCTGCTCCTTTGTTTCTGATCATGTTGTCTTACTGGTCTGTCTCACAACCAGCATCCCCTCATGGAAAACTGCCTTGTGTCACCACATTGTGTGGCATGTTACTCCCTGTGCCCAATTACAGCTTTTTTTTTTTCTACTACAATAGAGTTTAAATGATAGACCAAAGTCCAGTAGCTAAAGATCTTTGGGTTTCTGAAATGAACCTATCTTTACAGAGAAATGTAAATCCTAATATGCTGAATGTATTAGCCATGAAAAATGGACCTTTAACAAATCAGGGTCAACACTGACAAGGTGAGATATTTCTTTATTTTTTTATTATTCAGAAACAAAATATGTCAATGGGAAGGGAGGCCATTCCCCAACATACCTCTGAGAAACTCCCAAAACAAGTTCCCCCCATAATACTTGCTTATTGTATGAAAATCTTGGAGGGCACACAGACTTGGGGTCCCAGGCTAGTAAGAATGCACCTGTTCTGTTTTGATGGGGTATTATTTTTTATTTTGACCTTTCTCTAATGTTTAATACATTGAAATTGTATTTTCAGAATGAAGGACAATTACAGTACCTCACCCCAGACATGTTGGTCAAGGAGTTGGTGAGGTGGGACGAGTGGCACCTAAAGGAGGTTTCTGTATTCGCCGTCCAGAAAATTTCCTTCTCCACAATCATTGTGTTAAGTGTTGATCTAAAGGACCTAAAATTAAATGGTTTGAAGACTCCAGTTGTTTTTCTTCCTAGTTCCCAGGACAAAATGGTGGACTTCTAGAATATCTTGACAATAGTAGGATGTATGGAGGAGGAGGAGGAGAAGGAGGAGGCAGTAAACATGAGAATAGACTGATCCAAGTGTCTCCCTTGGTTTTGGATGAGTTGAGCAGTGAAATGAAGGCAATATATCAGCCAATATTGTTGTGTAAAGGATGCAAGATGCATCTGTCATGCTTCACAGGCTGCAGAAGCTATTATGCTTTGTGAAAGGCAGAGTATTTCACTAGGAATATTTGAACCAACCCTGATCTGCTGGGTGTTGAAATGGGCTTTCAGGCTTAGTATCTGATCAGCCTAACTGTGCTGAGCAGGCTCTCCTGTTAAGCCCCTGCATACAGTGGGGACTTTAACTCCATAGAGTCCCTCCGCGTAACACACACCGTGTTGGGGAGAATTCACTGGCTCTGGCTCTGCAGCATAAACATTTGCTGGAGCAGTCAGAGCAAGGCGAAGGTGCTGCTGATGGTGGCACTGACTCAGAGAACTGATGGTGAAGGTGCTGCAGATCTCCAAATCTGGACCCTGCAGTGCAGCTGGGGCCGAGATAAGCAGGAGCTCTTAGAGACCTTCCACTAAGAGCCAAGGCATCCAAAAACTGGGGATGCAAAGCTCGGTGCACTCCCACCCAGCTGCAATGTGTGGCTCAGCTCAGAACTAATGAGATGGCTGGCACAGAGGCTGGAGGAGAGTTGCTCATCCGCTGCATTTTGTACAAGGGCAGATGTATTTGGCAGCAATAGATGTGACAGTCCTGAGCAGATTCACGCTTCTGAATGTGCTGCTTGCTGTCTTAGAAACGAGACACCTGCAGTATATTCTGTATGCATGCACACACGTATACAGTCCCCAGTTGTCCCCCACCAGATTTCCTGCATACTAAACACGGCTAAAGACTGTTGGGTGTTTTTCCACCACCAAACAAGTGAATCTAATGGCTTCCTTCAATCAAGATTTTTATCTATCTGCTCACCTGCCTTTGCCTAAATGCAGTCTGCTCTTCTGTGAGCTCCTGGCTCTTGGCAGCCCTGAGCTGTAGCTGCAAGCAGCAGCTCTGAACTGTGGGGTGCCCTTCCCACCTCAGCAGTCTCTTCTGGTAACGGATGGTTGTCAGAGTAAGTCCCCTGTGGCTTAGGGGTGAAGGGGGAGATGACTTTTCTAAACTGCTTGGATCCATCAGGTAAGGGTGCTTTTCCCATGTCATTTATGGCCGTTAAGCATTTGAAGAGCATTGCTCAGGACGGGGTTTGGACATGGGAAGCAGGCATCAAGCTGAGCAGGAGCTTCTCAGCCACTGGGTGTAGAGGAGGGGAAGACAGATGGGCTGCCAAAACCTCCGGTGAGGTCAGTGTGCAGCAAGACCTTTGGTTGTCTCTGTCACATGTGATGGTGGCTGACACAATAACCCCACTGCAATCCATTTGGGCCTGGGAATGGGACCACCGGAGGATGCTATAGGCAGTTGTGAATAACAGGAACCTATTCTCACAGAAGAAAGGAGGCTTCCAAAAACACAAGGAGCCTCCGACCCTTTTGGACCTGACCTGCAGACCGTGTCCCTGGGGTGGGGGGACTGAATCCACTGTTGTGTTGAAGGGGGAGTGGGCAGCATGTTAGACACTCCCAGGAATGTTATAATTGAAATTCTCTATCAAGTGCCTACGTGTTTATCTTGGAGAGCTTGAAAGAGTTATGAACCTGCTGAATGCGTATCAGGCTGAGGTGGAGAGCACAAGAACAATCATCATTGCTGTGGCAGGCAATATATTATGGCTGGCTTGCTGGGTTGAAAAGTGAATGCAATTTGTCTTTGTGTTTGCTTTAGTGAGGGATAAGAGACTGTTTTGCTTGCTCAGGTGTTTTGAGTCTTTTAACTCTGCCTTTGTCTTGCTGGGTTTGGGAATTAGCTTCTAAGTGTTTGTGCATTCCTCCTTCTCAAACTGGAGGTTATTTGTGTGTTTGTTCAGAATGAAACAGGTCTGCTGTATGTGATATTACTTCATGCTCTCATTGATTGCTTTGCTGCTGCTGCAGTTTTGGAGGGGAAGTGGCACAAAGAAGCTGAAGTAGCATTTCTGTTTGAGAGGAACGAGGCACAGAAGTGTGCTGTTTATTTAAGAAGCTGTTGCCATGTTTGTTAAAGCACATTGATTTGTCTAGGTCTTCTCTTTTGCTGTAAGAGGGGAAGATAAAAAGAAAGCATTCTAATTCAGGTTAAGGGACTCATAGGCAGGAAAGGGACCTGAAAGGGAGACAACAAGGTGCAAACAGTGGCGTACAGAAAACCATATAGTAGCAAAAAATTTGGTCTTGCTTCTCAAGTCAGCTATCTTCCTGCTAACATGGCTATCTGCTTATGGAACAGAATTAGTCTGCATCTGTCCAGCTCAGAGTCAGGGCACAGAGCATGTCTGCCAGTCCTCATCCATGCAGTCATGCCCTTAGTGTGACATTAATACCAAATGTGCAGCTGGTAATAATTTTTTTTGAGAGAGTTATTGGGTTTGACAGTGACATAGTAAGGATTTTGTAGGTTGTCTCCAGACTTTGTTCTTGCTTGAAAAAGGACCCATTCTGTAATAATTGACCATCCGATTTACCTAGAGTTGTCACAAAACATTCCCTCTAAATGGCCTGCATGACTACTGGATGGGTAGAGGACTATTTTTTGTTTGGTTCTTAATTCACTGAGAATAATTCATTGGCTGACAGCTGTGCTTGTGAAATGACTAGGTGCATCCCTCAGAAACAAGCCCTGACAATCCACTCAGCACCCAGTTTGGCCTCACTGCATCTGTGCACTTGTAGTTGCTCTGTTATGCAACCTCTGTGCCTCTACCCACCGTCTGTTGACATTCATTTATTCATTTGATTTCAGCTTTGCATGCGGTAACCGCTGTCATTTCCATGTTATGAAAGGAGGCTGGCAACATGTTGACACAAGGCTTGGGCTTGTGTTTATGCTCAGATAGCAGATGGGGAAAGCTCTGTATCATCAAGGAAAAGAGGGTATTCAAGGACATCTCCCTTTGGATGGAGGCTCTGTTGAGAGAGATGATCAGAAGTAGGACTTCCGTTCCATGAGAAAGGTTGGAATAAACATTTTGTCCTATTTTTGCAAAATAGAATTCCAATTTGCATGGTTGGGAAGAGACAAGAACTTTGCAATGTTCAGCAGAAACACCCCAAATGCTCTGATATTTCTGAAAGAAGAACAAGCCTGAAAGGCCAAGCAAGAAATAAATCTTCTTGCTCTGGATGCTCCAAAGGGCTTGGGATCCAGTCTGCCTCAGTGAGGACTAGAATAAACAGTGGAGCTTTTGAACATGGCACTTGCAGCTCTGCAAGACAGCTAGGAAGCCCCAAAGTCCTCACAACAGGCGGATCTTCCAGTCTCTCTGCCCTACAGCTTGGTGCTTAGAAACACCCATTGTGCTATGAAAAATGGATGGCTTTCAGTAGGCACACAAAAAAGATTTAGGAGGATTTTTGGACTAAATGGTTTCATGTTTGCCTGGGGCTTTGGAGAAATGGAGTGGATAGTTCTTACTTGATTTCTCACTGTGCTCATTTGTCTGGCTAATGCTCTTCTTTTCAGTTCACATTGCCTACATTTGCCTCCCCTGTTCCCAATTTGATCTATCAGCTTGACACAAGAAATGTGATGTGGGTACATTTCTCATCTGTATTACAGGATAAAAGCTGCCCTTTTATTTCTGCCATTTGGAGAGGTGAGAAAAGGAGGGCAAGCCCTCCACAAAAAGGTGAGACCAGCAGGTGCTCTTTCCTTTTCTGGTGTTGTCTGCTTGTCCTGGAGGAAGATGGATCTTAGGTGAGAGAGAAAAACACAAAACACCTATTGAAAAATCTTCTACAGGTGGCAAAGGCTGCAATGATAAGGGAGAAGAAAAGCTTCCTGGAGGCAAAATGCAGGTCATGGAAACACTGGCTTTAGCCCTTGCACATCTTCATTTGACCTCCTGTCACAAACTGACCAAAGCTCTGGAAGGACTTAGTTTATCTCTCTACAGATAGGAAACCTGCCTCCCTGTAATTTTTATCTAAAGTAGTTATGCTGTAAAAATGTGATGATTGCCTCTGCAGCACTTGTCTGCTTCTATAATGGGATAATTGCAGATAAAAAGGTAATGTGTTTTTAATTCTTGTCATTATTAGGTTTCTGGTAGGTAAATGTATAGGAGATGGTTTAATAAACCACTTTGAAATTTTCCATAGCAAGCTGTTGGAAGGACATATCAACCATGAGTGAACGGCACAGGCTTAATCAATATTTTCAGAATTGCTAGAAAGGAGATTAGGAGAGGAGGTAAAATGTGATGGGCTGTCCCTAGCTTTGGTGCACTGATAAATACTCAGGCCTAGGGCCTGAGGTGTAGCGCTTCTGCTCATGCTGTTGAAGCAAGACCCAGGAGCTGTGACTTTCAGTCCTAGCTCTGCCAGAGACAATTGTTTCTAAAGTCTACTAACTCTTGTGCCACCATAGAGTGAGACCAAAATTATTCCCCTGACTCCTGCTCTGGAAAGGTATGGATAAGAAATGTTCTTCTTTGAGCACCGGTGGAAGTTGGTTGTAGCTGAACTCTCTGTTGATATCTCCTGGGCTGACTAAGGACCAAATCAAGTGCTCAGCAAGCTTGGACTTTGATATCCCCTTACACAAATAGAGGAAAATGCCTTTTGCTTAGTCTGTCTTGCATTGTTTGACATAAAAGATCAGCTGCTATGTTCCTGCCCTCTGCCTGCAACCGTTGAGGCTGGTGAGTAGTCTGGTTGCAGCTGGTCTCTTCTCTGTGGGGTGAGTGGCCTAATCAGGAGAATAACAGGAGCTGTTCCCACACAGGTAGGCACTGCATTAAGAAACTGGCTCTTAGTCCTCCATTCAGTATGTTTTGTCCACAGCCCTTTCTTTACACAAAAGGATTTTTCCCAGCACTGAAGGCACAAGTATTTCTCTGTTATTAAATTTCTGATTCACTCCCCTTATTTGGAAAGGAGGGGATGCAGAACAATGCTGGATTTCCAGCTCCTGACATCTCTGATTTCCCATATTGTCCAAAATCTCTGTCGTCTCAGTCAATAGCATACTCAGCCCTTTCACCATGCAGGGAGCATCAGCTCACTCGTTAGTCTTCAGATATTCAATTCTTTATGCTGTTTTTTCTTTCCATTTTTATATCTGGCTTACAGCCATATTCTTCACCTTATGGAAATCTTACCCAGTGTGCTCAGGTCTCAGTGGAAATACATGCTGTTTGCCAAACAGCCTCCTCAGCTGCTTTCTTTCAATTAATCTCTTCTTAGAATTCAGCCCCTGACTTTCATACCAGATAGAATTGCAGCAGCCAAATCCTGCCAGATTCACATATTAAAGTACTGTATCCCATGTACGTGGAAATAACTTTAATAGCCCTGAATACGAAGGGAGTACAGATCCTTCTGCCTAGAATGGGGTTTTGACTCTGATTAAGATCTTAAAGATAGTGTTATTATCATATTCCTTATGAATATTTGGGTAAGAACAAAGTATTTTGGACTAACATTAGTAAAGACATTCGTTTATTTATGTTTATGTTTTGTGGCTCAAATATATGATAACAAATTCCATCAGTCCCTTTAATTAATGCTCACAGCGCAACGAAGAGGGCTGCCCAGCAATAGAGAATATGACATTTGACTCAGCAAACTGAAAAGTCATGATAAAAGGTGATTAATATTATTTAAAAATGCAATTACCATTTGGCACAAGTCAGATTTGGGTCTTGTCTGATTGCCGAGGAGATGCAAGCTGGGTGTAAAAGGCTGGGTGAACTGAAAATGTTTTATGACTTCTCTCACGTTAGAAAAAGTATAGTGCCAACCTGTCACAGGAGCACATTTAATTGCTCTTTGACAACATTTTCATTGTTGCTGGAATATGCACCATGGTCCTGCCTTCCACTCCCCACCCCTGCCCTCAGAGCTCCTGACATTAAAAGCTATTGATGGATGAACTTGTTTTGACTAATTTTGAATCCACTTGAACGTTACAGGTTTGAAAGTTCAATTCTGCTGTAACTGAGTTCATGTCCTGAGGGAGAGGAGGATGCTGGCAGAAGGGGAAGGAATTCCAGTGGGAAAAACTGGTGGAAGAGAGATAAAGGTGGTGTGCAGAGACATCAAGACCCAGCTGGTGGTGGGAAAGGATCAGAGGCAGAGCAGGGAATGGAAAACAAGACACAGGGTTCATGTGTGGGCACATATTTGTCTTGTCCCTGAAGCTGTGCTTAGCAGTGGGCTTTCTTGTTGTCTGAAAACTGACCTAGTTAAGAAAAGCAAATCTATTTTGGAAGGAAAATTATCGATTGTACATGTGATGGGCTGAACAAGGTGATGAGCTTGATCCTGTCTTCTGGACCATGAAAACTTAGATTTTTGACTTTTTAAAGAAATCATCCCCTTCCTTCTCACCTTTTCCTGTCCGCTCTCCCAGCTCAGACAGACAGGAGAAAGGGATTAGTGCAGAAACACAACTCTGATGGACGTGGGAAAGGCAATTTTCAACCAGAGGGGCCTGAGGGAACTGAAAAATATCATCAGACACAGGTTGGGATATATAAAGTCAGGTGCTGTGTATGACCGAGCTGGTAGCTGCCACATGCTGAGAGACCGTCCACTCCCGCCTGCGAAAGGGCTTGTGTGATCAGGCAGAGGAGGTTGAGGAAAAGTTAAGATTTCATAAAGCAATCTCCTATGGCTTCCAGCATCTCTTTCAGACTGTGAACTTTCTTTCATCACCATTCAAAAGTATTAATATCTGCTCCACTCATTGCATCACATCTGGATGGCTGACAGCTTATAATAGAGGTCAGAAAGGATTGTATTTCTTGGTCTCCACTTCACTGGACAGGAACTGGCTGGTGTAGATGAGGCATGCTTACAAGATTATAATGGTAATTTGTAAGCCTTTGCTTGAAGCACTGCAAATGAATCTGTTGTACAAGTGAAGCTGATGGCTGAAATCCAGGTCTTTGATAAATCACTTTATTGCTGACCTAATGAGTTCTTCATGACAAGAAGATTTCTGCAGCGGCTCATTCAACAAGATATTTTCTGTACTGGTGGTCAAGACTGAAGAAATGGTTGCACACAGAACAACTAGGAGCTATGCCACTTTGCAGAGATTAATTGGAGACTCGATTGGTATCACTGTCGAACACCAGATGTTCTCCCTTCTGTAAAAAAAAAAAAAAAAAAAAGAGTCCTAACAGTGGCTTAATTTAGATTTACTTCACTAGCTGCTGATGTCACTGCATTCCATCCTATTCAAATAATTGAGAAGATTAAGGTCTCCCCTTCCCATGAGATTCATTCTGTCTTTCAACTAATCCTAAAAGCTTGATTTGAGGAGGAGAGGGACAAAAATCTCTGAACTAGCTTTCCTTCTTTCCTCCTTGCAGAGGAGGGTCTATTGGGGAAGGTCTTTATCCATGTGGCTCATGGATGGGACAGCAGTGCTACCGCTGCCAGCCCCGTGGGGCTCCGCAGCCCCCCAGTGATGCTACTGGGGCTCTGTGGTCCCTGCCTCAGCACGGGGACACAAGTCTGCAGCTGCACATCAGGAGTGAAAACATTATCTGAAAACACTGTGCTTTTAACTACTTCAGTTTCGAAGCACTTAGCAAAAGGGGCTGGTGTCTTTTCTCTCTAATTACAGAAGGGAGAATTGAGGCTGGCAGCCGAGATGGCCATAGCTGCCAGCTTTGTCCTGTTATTTCACTGTCCCTTTTTTCCTGGTTTCCTTGCTACACAGGAACCCATTCCTTTGCACTGAGGCCCCCTTTAAGATTTTAGTGTAACAACCAGGTGGAGCTATTTGAGGTCTTTAAAAAATGGTATCTTAGATGACTAATTATCATGAGGTGACTAATAGCTCATGCTTCTGGGCAGAGCTGTACCTGTAATACCCAGTCGTCGCTACATTTGTTAAAAATGAGGAGGAAAAATAAGATAAATTTTGACTGAGCTGGAAGTTTTTCCAGGTCAAGTCTCTTCTTATTTCACTGTTAATCTTGAAGTATTACATAAAGTTTGGGGCTGTGAAACTTCTGCAAGGCTGGGTCTGAGTTAATGAAAGTGAATCCTTTTCTCTCCAGAGACCCCGTGTCGATCCGGGCAGCACAGGGCTCTCCTGGGACCCTCCCAAGGAGACACCTCACCACGCTGGCTGCCGCGTGTGTGGAGCAGCGGGGGGACAGCAAGTCCCTCCTTGGGTGAGGATGCAAAGAGCTCCCCTGAAATCCCTACAAAGCCCCGGCAAGCTCTGCTTAAATAGAAGGTAAAACCCACTAGTATAAACAAAGCGCGTGGTTTTGCCCTGACACCAGCCCTCTACAGTGAAATTAGAAGTTGTCATTCAAGGTGAGTTCCCTGGGGTGTCTGGAGCAGCAAGGCTGAACTGTCCAGCAGCTGCGGGGATGGCCATGGGTTTTTGCTGAGTTGTTTGGCTTATTTACCAGCAGTGGAGGCTTCTCTCATATCCTCCACGCCCCCAGCCCAGACTGCTGATCCCACAGTCCCTCCTGAAAGAAGACATTTTGTTAGCTTTCTCTGTCTCTTTGGGGCATGCTTTTGTGTTACAGTTTCCTTCCCTTCTCTTCCCCCAGGAAAATTCTTGTGTTGGCCACAGTGGCCAAGATTTGGCATCTCACTAACATTTTGGTTTTTCCTTCCCTCCGAGGAATTTCCTTGCACTGCACCAAGACATTTAAATCCCTGTGGAAGCCTTCAGCAGCATCCTTCATGGCTCAGAGGAAGAAGTACAGGGCCAGGTCTGTGACCATTAGCCAGCATCCTTTTGGGGTAGCAGTCATCTTTACTTCTATAGTACTTATAGGAGCTACAGGCCATACACTGAGTAAATGCTGCAGAGGGTGTATAAACGAGAAGGAGGCAAACCCTCTCGGCCACTGTAATTCAGCATTGCTCTGTTGCCTTGTGACCCAAAGCATGCTAACAAATTGTGTGTGTCAGAGGCAATAAGTGATGTGAAAATAGAAGATCACTGGGTGTCACTTAAAATCATGAAGGGTCTGAGATATTTGCTAGGCTTCAGTCAGTTTGCACAGGATGGCATTTACTTTCATGTGTGGTAATGGACGTGCGCTCAGATGTAAAAGCTTTCTAATAGCCACCATTTTAGGAAGTTCATTCCACAAAGGAGTATCAAATCCAGACTCGTTTTGCCATACTGGCACTTTCATTGGCACATGAACTGTGTGCTTTAAACAGTTGTCTAAAGAAAAGTTTATTGATGTTGCAAGCAAGTTCAGGCTGATGTTTTGTTGTTTGTTTGGTTGGTTGTTTTTTTTTTTTTTTTTTTTAATGGCAAAAATCAGGCTATCTAAGTTCACATCAACAGATACAGATTTAATACAGTTATTTGTTTTACTTTCTGGGCTGACATCTTGTTTGGTTCATTTTCTTTCTGTCTAACCCTTTGTTAACTTAAGCAGTGATAATCAACGCTTGACACCTGCATGTTCTTAATTGTATGTTCGCATCTGATTGTAGAAGCAATGTATTTGTTGTAATAGCTAGGAGAAGAAAGATGTATGACATTTTTGGCAGCAGGAGGGGGGGGGTTGTGCATGCGTGATGAAAATTAGGCAACCAATTAAATTCCTTATTGAAAATCACAACGTGTGTTATCTGCTATCTCATCACGCCTGTGCAGAGCTATCAACAGTGGTGATATCACAGCTGTCAACTCACACAACCTTGCAACTTATGATTAACAGGATTTCCTCTTCAGTTATTAAAGTAATAACAAGAGATACTCTGTGCAAAGCAACAGAATCTGCAGCAATTGAATGTACTGTTTCCCTGAGATATATCTCAGCTTATTTTCTGGCAAAAGGCATTAAGTACCACACTTTTAATACCTGCAGTCAGCTGGAGCTTTATGGACTGCATCTCACCAAATGTGAACTGGGTAAGATCCCGTGATTTCAAGGCAGATTTATGCTGAGACTTTGGCTCTGTTTTGTCTATGTAGTGTTTTGCCTCTGGTACGACCTGGAGTCAGCCAGGGCTCTGAGGTGGGCGTGCTGGGACTTTCCTGTAAACTGTGTACACTAAGGACATCAAAAGGGCTTTGAGTTATTAAACTGACCTAGCATTAGGTGTCTAGAACATACACTAAGACAACTTTTGAAAAGGATAAACTTAGATCTGATGAATAAATAAAAGGATTCAGAGACAAATTTCTCCCCAGCCTTACATATCCTCAGCAAGACAGACTTTGCCCTTGTGTTAGTCTTTGCCTACCATCTTCCTGGGAGCTCTGGCAAGCTCTATGCAGATCCCTCTGGGTCCCTGATGCACTGTCCTTCCCACTGTGTCCCATGGGAAAGGTTGGCATCAACTCCCCACTGCTTCCAGGGCTCCCCAAATCCTGCCTGCCACATCCAACCCCTCTGCCTGCTCCTGATGTGCTGCCCAGAGCTCCTCGGCTCAGCCGCAGAACAGGCTGGGTGCAGGCTGGGTGTCTGGCAGGCAGCTCACACCTTCTCCTGAGGCATCACAGGGGTATGACAGCTGTCACAAATCTTCTTTTTAAGAGGGCAATACATCCTATTGTAAGCAACGGGATTATTCCTGAGAGCCTTAAATTTGGCAGTTAGCATTTAACTAGTCTGTAAATCATATTTCCCTGTGTGTGTTGAACTCGCTCATGGCAGTAGTTGTTACCAAGAACACCTCTGCCTTCTAACTTTATAAAGAATATCAACCAGTATAGAATAACCACCAAGAAAGTCAACCTTGCAGCCATGTTTTGGTGTAAACTCCAAAACAATTAATCGCTGTTAAGCCAGGAACTTAACACAATGGAGGTTTGTGTCACAGCTGTGTGTTTGAGAGTCCCCAGATGTGGTAAGTTCTTCATCTTGTCCTCGCAGGCTTGTAAGACCATCAGGAGCTCCTTTTCTTCTGTCTCCTACCTGGAAAATGAAATTACCGCTCTGCCTTGTCTAGCAAGATACCAGGTGAGCTGGACCAGAGTCTCTGTTGGAGCCAGCTGTACCTTCTGTAAATGATAAAGCAAAATTTAAATTTGATGTTTTGTGGTCCAGCTGTAGTCTATCTGTCTATTAGCATGTCTGTGTTCTTCTGTCTGTCTGTCATGTCCCATGGCCAACAGCTACACACGTATATATATGAAATTACATTTCAGTCCTGATTCACAGAAGTATTTAGTGCCTCATAAATCCATCTGCAATTCTGAACATTTCATCTTTTTGCTGGTATTTCTGGTGTAAAGCTGACAAATAAACAGCAAAATCTTTCATTCGCTGGCTGCTGTAATCAACTAGCTATAAGAAGAGGTGGCAAAGTTATTTATATTTTCCAGAGAGAATAATTCTTTTCTCTCCTTGCACATGGCAGAAAAAATGCTCTGGTAATGTAGAAGCTTAAAATTTCCTTTGAAAGTGCCTCTAGTTGACTTATGAGATAAATGAATGCAGTTCACTTGTATTAAAAATATGTTTTATCACCCTTCTATACAATGAAAATGATGTGTGAGGTGTAAATATTCTGGAGTAAAAATTGCAGCCATTAAATTTTGCGAAAGAAATAACTAAGGAAAATGATGTTGCAAGCGATTTCTTGCCTGACCTGGGGGCTGTGCAGTTCGTCAGCCAGCCAGCTTAGTGGTCCTCTCCTGCTTTCCAGTTCCAGCTTATTTTAAGCCAACGTGCCTCAGTGAAGATCCGTTCATTGTGGCTTCTTAGATTAACACTAAACAGGGTGTTTCTATTGAAGCTATACTTATTCAAGCACTAAGGTCAGACTTCAATATCTGAGGTGCCATTTCAGGGACCTTGATGTGCCCATGCTAATGTCCTGGGGCAGGCTGGTAGGTCCTTTTGGAAATCAAGGAACTCATATCCACGTACTGCTCAGGAAATCTTTCTTTATAAGGGAGAACTGATTGCTGATTGGATTCCTTGCATGTTAGTTATATTGCACCTCATATATACACTTTATTTTTTTTCAAGAGCTGCTTTTCCATTAAGAATTAAGTGAACATTTCCCATAAATGCTTTGTCTTTTGTCCCTTTTCCCTTACCTTGAGAAAAGCTCATCTTCATGTGCTTGTTTACTCATAAGATGAAAAAGTATCTTTTCTTCCTAGTCATTGTGTATGAATCTATAATAAAAATGAGGCATATAAGCCATCAGAGACATAGCTACAGGCAAGAAGCAAAGTGGGCTTAGTGACCTTGATGTGCATGCTGTAGTTGTTATGGCAACAGGCAAGTGAAATCACTGTTGCTAAGGCTCAGAGAAATAAAGCAATCTCAGTCACTTAAGGGTCATTATTCTCTAGTAACTTAATTTTGAGTTTGCTGCAAGCTAAACTGCAAAAATGAGTCAGCAAACAATCCAAAATGCTTACTAGAAATATGAATGAGAGGGGTTTTCTTTTCCATCCCCTTTCCCTGAGCCCCTCCAGTGATATTGTCAGGAGCAGCCACAGAGGTTTTCAAGCACAGGGTGAATCAGGGAGATAATTCCCGGTGGTTCTTATGAGCCACGTTACGACACGAAGTGCAGCCTTGAGGCAGGAGCAGCGGACGGTGCGTGCTGACCCCCCGGCAGAGCAGGAGGTAGCGCGGCCTAGAAACATTTCCCTTTCTTGTCCAAGAACAGTGGTTTGCAGCTTCTATTTATGAACAACAAATTAGAATTCTATTCCAAACAATACTAGAAACCTTAGGTCTTTTCCTCCTTTTCTCATATTGACTTATTGGTGGAAAAGTAGAGAGACATTATACTTTTATTCTTGCTTGGACTGAGCTAAGATTTGGCTGATCATCTTGGATGTGTGAGGACTGGACAGAAGTGTAATTAGACTAGGTGAAAAATAATTCATTTCACTGGTGATTTTAACAGGTAAAAATAAAACCCCCTTTAAGAAATTCTAGCAAGCGAAAAGTTGGAAATCAATTTTTTGGGATGAATCTTGTAAATCTTAAACAGACTTAGGGGTTTTAGCAGAAGAACAGGTGTACAAATATTAATGCCAGTTTTCATTGAAAAAGTAAAAAAAAAAAAAAAAAAAATCCATGAAAAAAATCTTAATCCCAGTAACAATTGTGGAAATTGAACACACACAGTGGGAAACTGTAGTCAAATTGCATTTTGCTGTGAAAATGAATATCGCCATATGTTTGGAATATCACTGTTCCTGAATTCTTTCATAGACCAAAAAGAAGAGAGTCTTTCCCTAAAATAAATACACAAAACCCCCTATTACAGACATACCACCAGATACCTCGGAAATGTCATTGCAGGCTCTAGTGTCCTGTTCTGTGGTTGTGAATTAGTGCAGATTTTTCCAAAGGCTAATTGCAAACCCTTTTCTATTCCCAGTTAATTTCCAACAAGGCCAGATGTGAATTTCAGTTCAGGCTTCTATATTGTTCCAGAAAAAGCAGTGGCATTAGCAGCTGAAAGCAGTCATTATGTGTTTGTTCCTGCGGCAGACTGATTGCTCATCAAGCAGAGCAGAAGCTCGTACAGACTGAGCTGGATCACGGTGCTATACATATGTATTCCTTCTTGAAAATGGACACAATCAGGCCATTCATGTATCCTGCCAAGATGCCTCTTGGTTTCAGATGACCTGGGTGATTGCAGGGAAGATTTGCTTCTGCATCTGTATACGCTGGCATTTATCAGGATGGTCTCCATCAAAATCAGCAGTATTTTACTGAAATGTAGATGAAATTGGAATCGATCCTGAGGATGAAAGCTGGTCATATGGAGGACATTAGGATTGGTGCCCCTGAATTCATGTGGCTTTGAAAATGTGCCTGGCACATCTCTGTGATGCTGGACTGCAGGGTTCGAGATGAGTGCTAGGACTTGTTATTGTCCTTAGGCATTGCTGTTGGCTCAGCGGTACAGTACAGAGCAGAGGGCTTTGGCTGCTTAGCTGAATTTCGTTAAGGTTGTTCTGACATAGAAGAGATGTTGTTGCAGAGCTGTTTTTCTGAGGTAGCTCTGTCACAGCTGCACATTTGGCACAAACCCAGTTCTGCTTCAGCCCTGAGCGAGAGGGCCAGGGTGCAGGAAGGTGCTGCTGTCCTCGTGCCTGCCAAGGAGGATGCTCTGGGTCTGATCCACCTAATCACCCTGTGAGCCATGTGCTAGCATCCCCTCACAGCTGGGGACCAGCGGGCTGCAGAACCCTGTGGCTGTGCAGCAAAAATCCAAGGAGGGTACATACGGAGTCAAGAGGATGCTTGAGAGATGCCACAGTCTCTGTTTGAGAAGTGACTGTAACATAAATAAGGCCAAAAATAGTACCATTTTCTTTCAACGTTTTAAATCTTATTTGATGCTGTAGTCTGCAGAGCCTTTTGCTGGTGTGCTAAAGACTTTGCTAGAATCCGATGCAGGGACTTCAATCCCTTTCTGACTACTCTATATCATGCTGGTTTTGGAGTAATCCACTTAGTGACAAAAATTGCTAAGGCTCCTCTTATACTCAGTACTCTTCCATCTGCTTCTTTAAAACTCAGACCAGCTGATTGTTGGCAGGGCCTCCAGCAACTACATGTAATTAAAGTATTCATTAAAAAAAATTGATCATTAAATTAAATGGTTATTGAGAATGTTGTTGCTAAACAGCCAAGCAAATGATTAAGCAAAGCTTTGCATGAATATCCAGAATAGCAAAAACAATGGTGGAAATTGATATTCTCCTTGACACAAACTGCAGTATATTCCCATTCACACTGGAGTTTTCAGCTGTATTGTCAGAAGGGGAAGAGTTGCAAGAGATCTGCCCCATTGGTGTGTTGTTAAGTGGTAAACAAGTTCACATGGTGATGCCTTGACATGACATGTGCATGTTTTCACTGTCTGTAGAATTACATATGGGAATTGTGAGAGTCTGAAATGGCACATGAAGGTGTCAGTTGGGAAAGAAAAGCAGTTCTTTTTCTTTTTGAGGGAATGGAAATGTATTTCTGCTGAATTCTTGAATTGCTGAATTTTCTGCTTTATTCTTTTCATCTTTGAAAAACCTTTTCTGTTTTACTTCCCTACGCATCCTTCAGCAAGATATCCCCGGCCAATGTGTCTGTCTGTAGCAGGGATTTTGTTTTCCTGATCAATGGCATCAAAACTTCAGTTTTTGAAGTTTTAAGGCATTCTCTGATTTAGTGGGATTTTTAATAATGTATTGTGTTCGAGACCTACCTCTGCGAATGAAATGTCACTTGGAGTCAATGTGGCCACTTCTTGGGAGAACAGGAGCAAGAAAGGTCAAATTTAAAGAAAGAAGGAAAGAAACAAAGAACCGGTGATGTCCAGCTGCTTGGGAAAAGTTGGAGGTGTCTATGAATAGTTGTTTGAACATTCACAGCATCCCATCACCTTTCCTAACACTTTGCCTTCGTTGCAGCTAGAAGACACTAGCAATTTTTACCTTACTGTTCCAAACATTGAAATGGATAGGGGGCACATATTTTTTGTACATGCTTATAAAAAGAGATGGTTATTGCTTGAAAAACTTTCTGCTAAATATAAAAGGAAAAAAGACAAAAGGTAACAGAAAGGGCCTATCTTCTCACTGCTAGATAATGTGGGTGTAACAGCCTCACAGATCCAGGCTGTGAAAGGAAACCTATGGAAAAGGTGGGAGTTCATCCACTGTTTTCTGGATCTGTTTGGCTTTTGCGGGTGTCTCTGCTTGTTCCCTGCAGTCTGATTTCATTAATGTAGTTTCCCTTTGAATATATTTGGGAAGTGGCTCCTAAAGCTTCTGTGTTGTAGCTGACACAAGACTGGCTGGAGAAACAGTTTATGTTGTTAGTTGTGCTCTGCCTGTTTGTGCACGTTTAGTCAACATCCATGTTTAGTACCTCACTGCTTATGTTGTTGGCATTGGTTTTGCTGTGTAAGGTGCTAAGGAGTACAGCAGAGACAAATAGAGGTTTAATTTTAAAACTGGAATTGGTCTCAAAGAAGCAGAAGAATCCATATAAATCAAGCTGGTAGTGTTTTCTGACCATCAGAAACTGTCAACACTTTTCTCTGCAATCTCAATTAATAGTGTCCTGTAAAAGGCTCTTGTAGAAAGCTTGTGGCACTTGGGAGTAGTTCAACTGTCTTGTCTCTGCCGTTTGCCAGAAAGACTCTGGGTTATTTTTCTTTTTTGCCAAGGTTTCAGATTACAGGCAGCATGAAACACAAAAATGATATAGAAGAGTTTTCTTAGTTATTTGGTACCTTTGATTAGAGAAAAAATATGTTTTTGTTGATCCACATTTCTCAAAAGCAGCACTCTGGGAAAAAAAAAAAAAAAGTTTAGTTTATTGTTATAATAATAAGCATGCTCTAGCCCCTGGGCTTCACCTCTACCTGAAAGTATCTCTGTCGGGGAGGGAGCTGTAGTCTATCCCTCTGCATCAGTCAGTCTAAGGCTTGAAATAGTCACAAAGGATGTCAGCTCATACCAACCATCGTATGGCCTGGAGGTGAACTGGTCTCTCTCTGTTTGTAAATAACCGTAGATGTTGCAAGAGAGATTAATGAAAGAGATGTCTTCTTTTATATGCAAATAAAATAATAAAATGAAGTAATAGATGATGGAGAATACAGAGGTCCTGGGTTTCTGTAGGACCAGTAAAATTTACACTATAAACAATTTCTTGAGGAGTGTTTTAGATGGGAAGGTTTAAACAAAGAGTGAAGGGGGAATTGCCCCCTTCTCCCTTGGGTACAATGAGGGTAAGAGCAAACCCTCTGTCCCTCCTCACAAAATGTATGGGCAAGATGTCCCTGAAAATATTGTGTGGAAGGAAGGGATGATTTTTTTCTGTCTGCTGAAGGTGTGGTGCATTGGCCATGAGACCTCAACAGTGCCTTACACCATGCAAAGACTCTGGGGGCTTCAAGAGTGTCAGACCACTTGAAATCGTGGTTATGATGTTAACCTAAACAACTTAAAAATTGCTGCCCTTCTTCTGTACTTTCCCCTCAGCAGAGTGCTTGTTAGCTTCAAACCCTGGCTGCTTTGGAGAACTGTCCACAGAAAAATGCATGTAGCTCTGGCAATCATGTTATCAGTGAGTAATCAGTCAGCTCCACTTGCGTAAACACAGAGAGGGAGCGATTGATTACTCGCAGCTCTGCTAACGATTGCAGTGCCAACAGGCCCCAGAGCTCTCGGACTTTAAATGGACTAAAAATTCATGGTTGCTATTTGGATCTGATCACCTTTCATCCTGCTCAGAAAGTTAAAAATAAATTAGTTTTTTGGTACTAGGATGCTTATAAAAACAACATTCTTTAATGCAATCCATAACCTCTCTCCAGTGAATAACTTGATGAGTGCTAAGGGGAGTTCCTGATGTGGTTTTCACGTACCTTTGCAGCTATTCTGCTGCCGCCTTCTGCATCTCTGCCAAATCTGGCCCGGAATAAGTGCCACAAAGAGGGGAAAGCGCAGTTTTATGTTTGTGTAACCGGTGTCAGGTTTGGCTGGGGAAGGAAATGCTGATGACACTACAAAACCATGTTCTGTGCTCTCTGAGAGTTTGAGAGGGGTTATCCCAGCTGCACCAGGTTTATGCATAGCATGAATACACTGGGACTATTTTGTAACATTCAACGGAAACTTTCAGGGGGAAGGAACATCTCTGGAAGATTTTGCTTGAAGGTCTGAAAACTCAAGCTGCCCAATTTCTTTCTTGCCTGTCCATCCTGTGGGATGGTGATGTTGTACTAAGTTGGAAGAAAAGGACAGATGCTTAGTTCCTTTCAGTGAGAAGAAGGGCTGAACTTTTCAAGGGAAACAAATAAACTAATATTGTTGTAACAAGACAGAAGATTTGTTGACAACTTTTTGAACAGTTTTAATGTAGTTAAGCTGCTCTGTGTGGCAATAGCATTATGGAGGCAAAGCAGCTTTATAGGGCTGCACACATTTTCCCGAACAAGAAAATTACTTGTTTTCTGAATAGTTTCCAATACCTAAAATTACATGACTGGATTGGAGACAAACTTTAAGTAATCTTTCACCTTCCATTAAGTTTCAGTCTGAAACAAGTACCTGCTCAAAGGACATATACCTTCACTGCACAGTAGTCTGGATATTGTTTCTAATCTCTTCTTACTCTAAATACAAAATATTTCCCTCTGTAGCTTGGGTATTCTCCTGCAGGATGGCTACTCACAGACAAATCTCACCTTCAGAGGGACTAATATTGTGAATACCCCAGTGGGGCTGGAGCACATCGAGTCTGAGAGCAGCAAGATACTCCCGCATATAACCAGGGCTCTGCAGACATACTCTCCCTATTAGTTTTTCTCTCCCCTCGCCACAGATTCCTGGTTCATTTTCCGTTGTGGCTGTTTTGACTTTTAGCAAGTTTTGACTTGTGAGCTAGTATTATTTTTCAGAAGGAGCCCTTAAATTCACTTTTGCAGTGTGAATGTGTTGCTTGTTGGTTACAGCTAAGCTGATATATCTTTTGCTAAGTTAAAGCCAAAATACTCTTCAGTGTTGCTTCAATTAACATGATGTGTTAACACTGACATTCCAGTGACTAAGCGCAGTCAGAGTTTAGCTGATTTAATTTAAATGTTTTACAGCAAAGGAATTATCCAGGGTAAATCCAAACCCAGTGTCAATTTGACCACTGCTTTATTAGTTTTGAATGCAAAATTAATTTATCAAAGAGCTTGCCAGCATTCAGACATTTTAACATCGTTAGATCCTTTAATATTTTTGCAACATTTCCTTACTGAAACAAACATATGAAAAGTATCACAGCTCCTGTGTCAAACAGGACTTCAATTCTACATGCTCAGGGACTGGTTCTGCCCTTCTTATCAAGGCTGGGTAATGACTCATTCCTCCAAGATTACAATTCTACTCAGCCAGAGAAAAGGAGCAAAAAGCAGATCCAGAGGGCAAAGTGAAAATAATAGCCTCTTCTGTTTCTTGAAATAAACCAGAGATTTAGGAAACCATTTTTGTTATGTTGTAAATGTTTTATGGCTCTGGACTTTTCCATGCAAAAGGTTTCACCATGTTAACACTGGAGTTTTAATGTAAATCATCCTTCGAGCGGACTGTAAATATACACAGGGATGGAGTAAGGGAATGCACTGGAGAAAAGTACAGTTAAGCACCAAATATGTGAAAAATGCTACTGAGGTGATCATCAGAATGCTGGCATGAGGATTTGGCACAAAAAGCTGGGGGGCACAGGGACTACTGGTGTCCTCCGCTGGCACTGCTTAATGAGGTGTTCGGCTTTGTGCTGTGTTACATGAGTTTGGTACCTTGGTTTCTCAGGCTCCGAAGCAGCGGTTGTACATGTGAGAGATGGCAGCAGGTTGACTTTGGCTTCCATGATGATTTAAAACACTTCTCAAGCTGTGCTATTTCGGGCAAAACCTCACTGTTGAAGCAGATCTCAGGGGTTTCTGGACTGGAGAGTCTAACTTCTTTTTCCTACTGTATCAGCTGTGCTGGTAGGACTTGCTTCATCTTCCTGTGCAACTTCTCTCTCTAAGAAAAGTGTGTTTCTGCTGGGTGTTAATTTGCAAGAGTTTTCTGTCCTGTTGTGTAGCTGTGACAAAGCACTGGGGTTTTCCTATGAGATAAACCAGTGAGCAGTCAGTGTGTGCGATGGAGGAGACATAGAAGCTGATTGTGTTAACTGTCTTTAAAAACTACTAGCACCTTATCTCCACCACCACTGCACAGTGAGGGAATAGTTACATCACTGTGCTGAGAAAAAGAAAACCCAGTGTGGATAATATGGAAGTTACTTCCTTTGCCATGTTTCACAGCACGGTCTTAACAGCACCCGCAGTGTTCAGACATACATCTCCTAAATAAGCTTTTCTCCTTGGCAGCTCTTCCCCAGGGCATGGGGGAGCATAACGCCCCATCAAGAAGGTTTGTGTGTGTCAAGAGTGAGGATGGCTTCTTCTGGGATGAGCATACTTCTGGTGCAGTCCTGGAAGAAGAAAAGAGCAGCTATAATTTCATCTGGGAATCTCCCTGGATTTGGGGGAACAAGAGACTCCCAACATTGAATGTGAGCTCTTACCATCTGAACCAGATTGCCCTTTGACAGCATGAAAAAGCAAGGTGGGCACTGCACTCAACAGTCAATTTATCCCTTAATGATGTAGTGTATTGCCGGTGAAGTCCAAAAATCTGACAATTACAGTCATTCTTTAATTGTAACTTGAGTTGTATACTCGAAAGGTTAGTCTGGTGTTTTATGCCTGGCTACTTTATCTTTTAATTAAATGCCCATCAAACCTCTTTGATCTGAGGAACAAGAGCTCATAAGATGCAGAGTCACTGCTCTGCCCAGGTAATTCTCAGTAATCCAGATTGTTTCATCCTGCAGTGTGGAGGTAATTTGAATTGAGGCTGCGGGTTGCTGTTGGGCTCCTGTCTCTGCTGAACTTGTTGATTTGCATTCCGAGAGGATCTTCCAGGAGATAATGGGATTTGTGAGGAAAGTTGATTTTACCTTGTTATCTGGCAAGGGAATAACCTCATCCTCTGAACAGAAGCGATGCAGGATGGTAATTACTCAGCTAGGTGGAAGATAGCAGGGAACGGGGGAGTCACAGCTGCTTAGCCTGACCAGCCCTGGATTGTTCCCTATTATAGAAATGCAATAACAAAGTTTCTTTAAGTAATTCCCTGAGGCTAGGAAATAAGAGAAAATAAACCCCCAGTCCTAGGTTGCAAAAATCATGAGCACAGTCACAGGAAATCATTAAAAGCTTTGACTTCATGAGATAAAATTCGGATAGCTTTGGATTTCTTTAGAGTGTATTTTCTGAGGATTTTGGACTCCTACATCCAAATATAAAGCTTATTCTGGCACCCTGAGAAGCAGGAATTTTATTTTTTCTTGAAGTTAAAAGTTTTTCTTGTGATCACCTGAAATGAAAAGCTCAAGAACACCAAATAACACAAGTATCATAATAAAATATTTGTGAGAACCTATCACCGTGGGTCATCCCATATCTGTTCAGAGTCATCTTTCCTGCTTCGGGCACCATGGATCATTGCAGCAGTCCCTGGTTTGGAGGCCCTGGACCCTGTATTAATGCATGTCACAAAGTGTTTACTTTGAGCTTCCCATCCGTCTGATTCAGCCATGTTGAACTGGCATGTGTGTGTGCTTGTTGTGTGCATCTGAGTGGGATGTTGCTGGGAAGCCCAAGTACCATGGAGGAGCCCCTTGGGACCGAGCAGAGGCAGAAAGGAGGAATAGAATAACAAGAGTACATGGAGTAAGAAGAGAGGAGAAAGAGAAGGCCAGCCAATGCTCAGCAGGCTGAGCAGTAGGGCTCCTGGGCAGTAGGGCTGAGGAGCTCTCGTGGTCTCTGCCCAGTCTCCTTCCTCCTCCTCTCAGCCAGATATTTCCAACCTCGGCACTATACTGGTTATCCCTGCCTCACCTCCTGGACTTTCTTCAGGCATATTCTTGACTGTGCTTCTAGCAGTTTCCAGGAAATGCCCTCCCTTTCTCCTCAGCTTTCATATCTTCCCAGTTTGAGAACCACTTCATAAAAATGTATATGAGACAGCAGAGCCCAAAACGAGCTTAGGCAGTGACTATTTATACACATAAATATGCAAGCCTGTGTGCCGAGCTGTTCTACAGAAACATGTTTATTTTTAAAAAGAGACTGTCTTATTTACTCATTCCTCAGGACAGTTTCTCTCTCTATCAGAGCTCTACACCCCCTGCCCAGCAGGACAAGCTCTCTCCTGGACAAATACCTCCAAGGGCCCTTCGATGGGAGCACTTGAGTACCTACCAAACTTCAGTGCATGTCATTTAATGGACATCACCGGTTAGTTCGTAGTGATTCTTCACACCTCCTCTGAGTGCTGACACAGAAGGTGTAGGGTGGTCTTCAAACAGCGGAATGCTGGTTTGATAAATAGCCTATCTGTTTATAAGGTTGCCCCTCCATACAGCACCATACAGCTTGTGTTGGTGATAACTACCATGGTTGACTTTTACTGCAGCATGATACACCATTTTTTTTTTTTTTTTTGTGCTGTTTGTAACATTCCCTTAGCATTAAGCTTCATGTGTTGGTTTTAAGAATCAGGTTGAATGTCTTGACCACAAAGTAAATTAACAATCAACTTTATTCATTCTGAAACCACCGAGGTTCCCTGAGGGTCTTCCGCTTTCGTTTGTGTGCAGTAGCCACTGGATGTTCCTCAACCTCTCAGGTAAAATCACATTTTTCTTGTCAAGAGCTTCCTGGGTTTCTCCTCTCAGTCGATAGGGCAGGACAACAGTCATCACTTACATGAAGAACTGGTTGACAGTATTCACATAAGCATTTGCAAAGCATACCATACATCACAGTAAGTATACCTTAAATGATAGTTAAAACACTTCATTATATTGTTTAATCTTACAGTCAAATCATTCATATGGGATACTGTCACCAGAGGCTGTAAAAGGTCAACTCTTTCCTTTTACCTTGAAAGCCAGAGTCTGAGTTCATTAATGCCTCATAAGGACACAAGGTGCTAAAACATAATTTTTGTATAGTTCAGATGTATTTCAAACTTGACTCACTCCAAAGATAATTGTTCTTATTTCTCCATTAACGGGAACTTTATGCCCTTTTGTACATGAAAGTAAACCACAAAGTAACACTCAGATGGGATCTTAACTAGTTTCTACCATACAAAATGCTCTCATGTATATTTTGTAAAAACTAACAAGCTTTTGATTAGACATCAAAAAGCCTCATTGGTTTCTGTTTGTAGACTTTGATTAGATACTTGTGGTAAAGATAAACATTTTGATTTAGTCACTACTTCTAGCAAAAACATACTAATACTCCTCCCAATGGTAAGTGGAAATAAAAGCAAAAGTTTCTGCTAAAGTCTTAAAACTTGTAGCTAGTCTAGAAAAACAACTTAATTGATGTTCTCCCTGACCTTTCTCATCTTTTCATTTCAGAGCAGTGAAACTGAGCCTTGAAGAGCTTTATGGCAGCAGGGTGTAAGTGTTCTTTGTGCTGTAGCTTTTCATTGTGAACTCAAATATTAAAAACTGTTTGTGATTGCTTCTGGTATTAAATGTTAGAGTGACTTCTATAATCACTTAACTTTGTCCCTTAAATATAAACTTTTAAGGTATTCTCTACTAAACTCCATGTACAGATTTTGACCTGTCAATTAACAACCACAATGCAGCTACACAAAATGTGTCCAGCATAAACAAAATCAATTCTATTGATTTCTAAAAGTTCACTTGATGGATTGCTCACAGAGTCCTATAAAGCATGGTTTCAGTACTAAACATTTCTATGGTCAGTGCTCTTTTTTTCAGCAATGCACTGTATGATGTTACTCTGATTTGAGCTGAGCCCTATCAAGACTAATGGGTTTAACCACCACCTTTCATATGGCAGCTGTAAGAGGCTGTGACCATCTGTTCCTGCTCCTCTCTGTTCTCTACTCTCCACCTCCCTCCCCAGAAAAAAAAGCCTAATGAATCTTGTTTCGGATTTTGAAACCCCAGAGATTGGGTGGATGCTCTTTTGCAAAGTAGTGTGTGAGTGGATTTGCAGAAGAGAAATAGAGGCACTGAACCTGGAAACAGTGTGTGTTGAAGGGAGCTTAGAAAGGGCTTTGGAGACATGAGGAGGGGATAATTTTCAGTGGTTTGATCCTTGTTTTTTTTCTAAAAAAGCTGAACTTCATGCAGTTGTCACTGTAGTGGAGCTACCTGACCCATCAACTTCCCTTTAAATGAAGTAACTTCCAAGGGTCTGAATTGTGACTAATTGCTCAAGTCAGAAGTACAAGCAGTATCAGTGGCTTCTGTTTTGGTATCTGCCCATCATACTCCCTGCTCAATCACCAAGGCCTCTGATCCCGTGGAATGATATTAAAAACCAAGTAAGACAGCAAATGTCATCGCATATTCTTCCATGCAGGTGGGGTAATAACAGAGCCGACTGCGATGCACACAGGGGAAGGCTCTGTATTGCAAATGCACCTGCAAATGCATGCACTGGAGCCAAGGAGACCTCGGGAGAGGCTCTGGGAAAAAAGACCCATCTCTTGCCAAGTCCTGTGTAGGTCACACCCCTCACCTCTTGGTTGAACTGATTCGAGTATTTGGAGCTGATAACTACATTTAGCTTCACAGATTATGCTTTATAAAAGGACTGCTTTTTGGCATTAGTGTTACAACTATAATTCACTGTGTAGGTTTTCTCAAATTCTTCCTTTCATAAATGTTATGTCCGCTAACACGATTAAATGAGGTGTCTGGGGTAGGAGAAACAAAGGGCCCTTTGAAGACATTTGCCTTTATCCACAGGTGGCAGAAGGAGCCTTTTGATAACTTATTTAGACCTTCCATGCTTGACTTTGAGATGACCAAAGGAAGGTGAGATGGGTATAAATCAACCACTAAAAATGTATTGCTGCCAGTCTGACCCCCATCCTCATTTCTGGCTCAGCTATTGCTGCAGAGGAGTTCTTTATGTCAGTAACCTGTCCCCAGAAATAGGCGCATCAATTCTTTAGTGAATGATCAACAGAGCCCCATCTTAGGGACAACTTAACCAGCATGGAGGTTTCTTTGCAGACTTTATTAGTTAAAGGTGGCCGGTCATCTTAAAAGGTCAGCTTATCATTGCACACCATGAACACTTTATTTTATTAAGGAAAATCTGTCAGTTGTAGATACTCTTGATTTATAGTTGAGCTGACCTTAGAGGAGGAAGGTCTTACATTTCTTTTTGGAAGAATCTTGATAAATGTAATGTAATTCAAAAGGTCATAAATCCCCAAACTCAGACCCCACCCGAAAGGCCTGAGTAGAAAGGGATATTCTCACCCTCAGTTCCTCAAGAGCCTGCAGGATTCTCTGTGAGTTTTGTTATGAAAAATAACGTAATAACATAACACCATTTGCATTTAAAAGATGCATTTTGGAATGAAGCCCAGGAAACCTCCAAGCTCCCCCAGTCAAATGCTTGTCCACTTTTTCACAGATTCTGTGCTCTGTGAAAACGCCTGCATTTTTGTTGTTGTTTATCTTAACGCCTTCTTTTCCTAATTAGGTCTGCACTGTACAGCTTTCAGTCTGTCACGTTGTGAGATACAACTGCGATGGTGCGTTACACTGCAAAGGCGGTGGCTGCAGCAGTCTGAGGCGGGTGATGGAATCACTTTAGAGGCTCTGCTTTGATTAGAAGCAAGGTTTAATCACAATTAGCAGACATAGTGCAGACTGCAATTTGGCCTGGCCTAAGCAGAGCAGCCAGCATCGTGTCAGCTAACTCAGCTCTTCACACATGACCACATCCCTAATGAACACTAGCCCTTTGGTGGACATCTGTCATGAAATTCTCCTTCCTTCTTTCCTGCTCTCTTACATGCTGTGATGGACAAAATAATTCTAAATTGAGGATGAGTATAGATATTTGCTTATTGATCTGGTTTTTCTAAGGCCCAGGGGCACACGGGCTGTGCTGTGCTTGGTAAAAAGCTGAACTTGTTAGTGTAAGAGGAATGGGAAGGATGGGTCAAGCTTTAAACAGGACTTCTTATCTCTCAGCCCCCACAAAGTGAGGTTGGGATCGCTTCTCCTTCCCTGTTATTCCCTGGGAGACCATGTTCTGTCAGATATGCAATTGCCTAAAAACGCTGGGATCCCTGTTGGCCTGGGCTGCAATATTTTTCTTACATTGCCCAGCAGCCTGGGTAGTTAGTGAGCATACAGTCCTACAAAGCACCATGTCTGTTCACCTTATTCCTTATTATCACAGAAAGTGACTCTTCACTAGTTGGCATTAGGTGAGGGTTTCATCACTGAAACCTGCTGCTTTAAGATGTTGATGATGTCTTTCTCTGATTTTTAGGAAACAACTATTCTGGATTCCACCCCATTGTTTTCTTTTGTTTCTGCATTTTATGTAGGCTTTCCAGTCCTAAACTCAACAGTCCACAGGTTCATGTTTGTAAAGGTATTTAAGCATCAAACAAACCCCATTAAAATTAAGTGCCTTTTGAAAATATTGCTACGCTTCTGTCTTTTCTTTTAAATTTTTAACTACTCTTAAACATTTGGCCCTTAAATAGTGTTTCTGAAACCAGATTTAGCCCTTCTATTATCTAAAGCCTGTGCCCCACATTTTGGCAAATCAATCATTGCTATTCCTGCTTCAGAGCTGTGGAACAGGCTGTCAACTGATATTAATCAATCTTTGTCATTGCCCGTTTCCAAAAGTCATTAGCATGCTCTCCTCACATTATATTCTCCAGCAGAAAAATAACACATTGTCAACTGTACTTTGTTATGAGTTACTATACAAGTGACCTTATTGATTGCATGTATGTAATAGAGGTCAATATTTGCTGAGAACCTTCAAGTTTTTCTGTTTGTCTTTATCGTACTTCCACTTTCTCTTTTTTTTTTTTTTTTTTTACTTTGTTTTCCTTAACAGGCAAAACAGCTGTTTCCAAGGAAATGAAGATAGCTGAGGAGCTGGTATGAACGTTAAAAGTGAATGAAGATATCAAGTGCATCTGACTGTTGGAACACTAGGAAATGATTAATGACCCCTTAACACATTAAAAAAAGGTCTGCCAACATATAGCTCTTTCTGTTGTCACATTGTAACACTTTAAATTCCTATAAATGTGGCCATGGTGGAGATGGCATGTGTAAAAATCTTTCTTCTTAGCCATGAAGGCTTTACAGATGGATTTCTCTTGCTAGTTATTCCTCATGATGCTTGGTGAAGGCTAGCTGTAGGAAGATACTTCTTTTCCCTTTTTCTTCCTTCCTTTTTTTTTTTTTTTTTTTAAGAGAACAATTCAGTTTAGAAAGGCCTTTGTACCACATTACTTGTCTGGCTTTGTTGTTCCTCTCTCCGTGCCAAGGGAGAGAAGTGCTGTACCTTCTCTGGGCTGGTCCATGCTGTTGGATGCCGCGGTCCCCAGAGCAACGTGGTGGACATTGCCCTGCGGTGCGGCGAGAGGCTGATCTCCCCCAGGAGCTGCAGCCCCATCTCAGCATCCCCAGCTCCTGAAAAGCCATGGAGGTCCCACACCTGCACTTGCTGCCAAGACATTTAATAAGGAAAATCTTCATGGGCTCCTGAGCACAAAACCAATCCAGTTCTGACGACAGGTCTGAGATCTGAGAAGATGGAGCTGCAAGATTCTTTGCAAGGACTGGTGATTAATGTGTATTTCTTCACCATCAGGGGAACACAGAATCTTTAACAGTGTTGAAAGTTAGAGCATTGCACTAGCAAGGGCCCTCAGGGGTCAGAGAATCTCGTCCCCTTCTGCCATAGGCAAGAGCACCATAAAACCCCTTTATAAATGGAACAATCTTTATATTAAAGCTACCTATTTGCAAAGCTGAATCAGAAGTGGGTCCAGCCCAGGATGCTTATAAACATATTTCTCATTTCCAGAGTAAATTCACTCTAGGCAATAATAATAATTTTTGCCCTTTGTACTGGCTTCTCAATGTTTTTTCACAGTCCCCACTGTTGGCCAAGATCTTACATGCACATGGAAGAAATATAAGCAATTGGTGTAGGAAATGGAGTACAAGTTAGATTTCTGGTGGATTTTTTTTTTAAAAAATAACTTCATTGAGTAAAAACACCCTACCATATTTAATAAGTAGGTATCCTCAGTCCCTTCCATTTCTAGATTGCCTTAAGGTGTAGCCTCAGGAAAAATACATTACAGACTCAAGTCCTGAGCTGATGAATGCTATTCTTATGGCAGTAAGCTCAAGATCTGAAACAAACTCTTAAAAGTTATCACCAGCTGGAGACAGCAGCAGGTAATGGGAAACATTCCAGGGCATTGCTGCTGAAAACACCTTTCTAGCAGCTGAGGACCCACGAACCCACACAGTACAGGTCGTGACATCAAGACACCCTCAACTGGAAAAGAAAATACAATATTAGTCAGGGCTTCAATATCTCTTCAATATGTCATCAGTTTTATTGGGATTAAATCTCAGTCAGGAAGGTCACTCTGCTGTATTCTCATCCAATGCTGTACTTTGCTTTAACTGGTTTATCAGAAGAATCAGTCTCTCTGATATAATGAGAGTTCTGGTAACGCTGGAAGGAATTTCTGCTCCTGGCTAGTAGAAGAAGGAAGAAGAATGCAGAACTTTCAAATCAGTTCACTCAAGGACACCTTAAACTCTGCCCAGTAAATGCTTCGCAATACAATTTGTCTGTCTTTTCTGGGAATTTTTATTATGAATACTTAGTAGGAGATGTCAACACTGAAATGTCAAATTTCCTGGTCAAAAAACTTGTGTCTTTTCTCTTATCTAGGTTTTATTTAGAAAAAATGCATGCAGGAGTTTCTGACGTACCAAATCCAGCCTGAGTTGGTGAGACTAGAAGATAATTGCCAGCAAATCACTTAGTGCATTTTAATAATGTCTGAAGAGCTTCCCAAATCCTCAGCCACATCTCTCCCTAACATAAACATATTCAATATTTAATTTGGGTGATGCCAAGGAAGACTTCTGTCCTCTTCTTACCAGCTGAAAAAATCGTGAACAGGTCTCACAAGGGCTGAGGCAAACAGCAGACCTGCCTCAATGGCGAGGGAGGATGGCTGTTGTGATCATCCACTGTCAGCTCCGCTATCACGAGAGGGATGCAAAGAGATCATTTTCGAATCCACTTTAGAGGGTTTTCTTCCCCCTCCCCTATAGCTTTGTACTGTAGCAAATGAGCTTCATCCTGTTTCAGTCACCATAAGCTGGTGTAGCTTCAGTGATTACATATTTCATAGGCCATTGATTGAAGTGCTCTCAGAGTCCTTTCCTCTCCTGAATGAATGGTTATCCCCTGGAGGCTTCTTCAAAGGACCCAGGGACAAAGGTTTCAACTTAAGAAAACATTTGTACAGGTCCACATAGGCAGCCTTGATCTGCACAGCAGGTAAGCACGTACTTAAGCACGTTAAGAGATTATGGCATGAAAATACACAGAATTATATACATGCCTGAGTGTGCAGCTGGGCAGGGACAGACTGTTCTAAAATCAATTAGAAAATGATGTGGGATGTCCATGTCTGTATCTTGGCACCTATTTTATTTTCTTCCATTTTTTTTCTCTTCTGTTTATGCAAGTAATCCATTAAATAGCAATACCCAAGAAAGAATCGGTATTGTGTCAGAAAAGCCCCTTTTCCCTTGTGCTATTACCAGTTTTTCTTTCTCTGTGAGCATCATTCCTTCCTCCTTCAGTGAGCTTCTAATACCTTTCTGCTTGAATGCTATGGTTACTGCATTGCAGCCACTGATTTTTAAAAATACATTTTTAAAATGCCCATTTCTGTCAGGTATTAAGTGCTGTTCAAGGCAGGTCTGATAAATAGTGAAATAAAATCAGTCCTGATCTATGTCCCTTCTGGAGAAGAAAGAGGTGACATTTGCAGCCATTTGAACGGTGCTGTAAAAGCACAGGGAGAGATCCTGCAGCGCAGACTATCTGACGCTGCACACTCCTGTGCCTTTGCATTTCTGCAGCCTCTCTCCAGTCCCAACCACTCCAGTTGTTTCAGGAGCTGGAGCAGGAGGGCAGTGGGTTGTGTGGGGTGCACAGCAGCCATTACTGGGCCACCAAGGGCCAAGATTGCTTTGGTCAAAGTCTTTCAAGTGGGTGAAGCAGTGGTTGACTTCAGGGATGGGATGTCTTCTCAAAGGTGTAGCAGTATTACTGAATATCCCCTGCAGAAATGCTGTGTTGCCCATCAGGCCTCATGGGATAAGAGACCTCTAAATGTCTACCTTGAAAATTTACTCCCTATTGTCCATTGGAGACTATGTGGAGGGAAATCCTCTAGCCCCAGACATGCTATTGCCCATGGTTACTGACCTGTTTGTAGTTATTTCTAAGTAAAACATTAATCATAATGGATTGGCTTTTTATGCTTGAGATATCTGACTCTGAAGAAGTAAATTTTAACAGAGTATTAATTAAATGCTGATTCTTGCCATTAACCAGTGCTTTAGAAAGGTTTAGTACAGCCTGTGTGTGGCTAAGTGTTTTCATAATAGTTCAGCTTTCTACTTGTTACCTTTTTGATTGTTCCTCCACCTTGAACTGTGGTTATATTGTTATTTTCCTTTAGATTTTATTACCTTTACACATCTTTTTAATATCCCTGTCCGCAGTGGATGGGTAGACTAGACTGTGCAGGACAGCCATGCTTTGAGAATGATGAGAAATGGAAACGATTTGATCTCCTGGGATAAAATACCATGGGCATTGCTTTAGAAACAAGTGGGGAAGACTGATTTTGTAGATTGCCCTTCCCTCCAATTAAAAAATTAAAAAAAAAAAATATCACCTAGCAGCAAAGGCCCCTTATGCGTTGAAGCACAAGAGGGCAGTGTTACGTTGAATTGAGTCAAACAAGGGTGCGATTAACTTGGGAACAATTTCTGGCTGATTAATTTAGCCTATTTGTGAAGAAGCATCTGCCCGGGAAGTGGCAGGGTGAGGCCAGCTCCGACCCGGGGCTGGGCGGTGGAAGAGGCAGCTAAGATCATAAACTACGTTCTTCAGATGGTTCAGTGTCACAGCCTTGTGACACTGTTGGGCAGGGCATTTTGGGGCACAGGTCTTGCTCCAGGGTCCCAACAGCCACCTTTACCCCCGTGGGGATCTGCTGTGACCTACATCACCTGTCTGTCTTTGCCCACTGTGATTTCCGATCCTACCTTGGGAGCAGGGTTGCATTGGTGACACCTGAAAGCTCAACAGAGCAGCTGCTTCATTATCTGCATCTGGGTTTAGCAGTGATGCCAGCCCTTTATCAAATCCCTCCCCTGTCATGGCTGGGGGTGAGATGTCCCAGCTCCCACCATCCCCGATGGAGCTGCTGGAGCATTTGTGCCAAGTAACATCACCCAGCATCCATGTGAACAAACAGTCTGGTCCAACACAGGGGCCTGCCAGACCTGTACTGTGTCAGTAAAAGACAACCTCATTGTCAGTCAGTGCTTTTTATGGGGCAATAAAGGAGAAGTTGAAAAAAAAAAAAAAAAAGATGCATAGAAACAGCTTTGAGTGTATAAAACTAAAGATGTCTTCCCAGGGAGAGGAGGGATGGGGAGAAGAACCGCTCCACAAAACAAGCATCCCATCCTCAGCAGGGTACCAAGAACCTGACCTTTCACAGCGTGGTCCTGTTTTACTGGGAGCTCTCTGGCCCCTGAGGCTCCTTTGTCAGCCTCTTCTTTTTCATGAATGATCTAAGAGTGTGGGTTATCTCTAATTTTTTCTCTGTTTTCAAGGAAACATAACGTTAAAAGCAAAGGGTTTACGTGTAAGTATTGTGGCTAGTCTTGAAACACGTATTTCTACACACGCAAAGTAAGGGTTCAGCACAGACACGCATAATTTATTTGTGCCTGGGGGCTGGTTGCTTTTGTGCTCTCTAGATTTCTGGTGGTTGTGTCATTCCTGGGAGTGGACTTAAGCTGTGGACATGAGCACTGTGCTCTGACCCCAAAATGGAGGCCACTAAAAGACTCATCAGCATTTCAGACTGTCTCAGCCAAGCCTGCTAGACTCAGCTGGTGCAAAGTCCTAGGAGATCCCACTGCAGGCTCAAAGCCTCAGGCACCATTTTTTGATGTACACAAAAGACCTTGTTTTAATAGGAATTAATTAGCAGTTTAAATACTTGCAGGGTAGGAAATCCCCCACGGGGTATACTCGTTAAGGTTTCTTTACACATTACCTCCCAGGAGGATGCAGACTTTCCCTTACTTTCCAGCATCCCTCACTGCTTCAGCAATAACTCCAGTAATTGTATTACAGCCACAAAGTACTGCAACCATAAAATCTTTCCAGTGCTCATCCATTCCCCTGTGTTAGATAGGATTGTGATGGGCAATAATTTATCAAAGAGTCTGAGGTTATAGTGTCACATATTCATGCCCAGGGTGCCTTTAAGCAACTACAAGGTGATAATGTCAGTGTAACCGCACATCCTGTTTGCATTATTTATTGCTCTCATGAATGACAAATTTGTATTTTAAAATGGCTGAGACATTTATCTGCTGTCCTAAAAAAGCTGAATTATGAGTGTGGCATAATCTTATCTCTAGGGTAGACATTCCCTTTTATTATTGGCATTTAATAAGAGAATGTGTAATTAAAGGAAAGTAATTAACCTATTTCTAGGAACTTTGTATCTTGAATAAACAGGCAGCTAATGCAGCTGTAAGTGTGCTGCCGGGAGTCCTGCCTGCTGAAGTTGTCTTCTGAGGCAGGTGGGCTGCATTATAATGAGGGAGAGGACTGCATATGAATGTCTATAAAATGGCACCGCAGCATTGCGTTCTCTTTATGAGTTTTAATTTTGGAGACATTTTGCAAAATGGTGATTTCTCCTCCTATGGAGTGTCCAGCTGGTGCAGAGGCTGAGGCGAGATGAATTCCAGCTGAACCCTGGCATGGCTTGACAGCAGATATAACAGTCCTGGAACTTGGGAGACCCTCACAAGTGAGGTGACTGAATGGGAGAGAAATCCTGTTGAGTTTTCCTTGTCTGGTGACAATCACCAAGGACTAAGTGCGGCCAACTAGTAGAAGCAGTTAAAGAGTTAAGTAAGGCTGTGTTTTTCTATCAGCAGGAATCAGTGTTTGCAATGGGGGCTGGCTCTCCGCTGACAGTGTGCTCTGTGTGGTGTGTGGCTCTCCCGTTCTGCGCTGGCTGCAGTGTGGGACGCTTTGCTGGAAGCCACTGTGCCGTGCATAGCAGGAGAGGGCAATCACAACAAATCCTATGAGTCCTTTGTCACTGTTCCACATTTCCCCCTTTTTGAAAAATGTGACTAGTTCCTATTACTTAAAAAAAAAAAAAAAAAAAAAAAAAAAAAATTCCTTGTAGAACATTTCATCTTTCAATAGCGGAACATATTGTAGAAACTAAGAGTGTATCCACAAAGAAAATAGACATGAGTAGCAGCAAACCAATTTGCAAGTAGATCTATGGGAAAACTTCTTCACAATGGATGTGGTCAAACGCTGGAAAGAGAGACTGTGGAATCCTGGAGATACTCAAATATGAGGTCCCGAGCAACCTGCTCCAACTTTGAAGTGAGCCCTGCTTGGAGCAGGGGTGGGATCAGTGACGTCCAGCAACCTCTCCCAGCTCAGACTACTCTGAATCAGCTGATCAGCTCCCTGACTGCTTAAGTTGTAGAAAGTGTTTGTCTGGCTGCCTGGGCATCCCTGGGATGGGGACTGTAACTCTGGGGAAGCCACAGATGGAGAGCACTTGCTGGAAGGTGTGTGGCAGCTGTGCTGTACCTGCCCCAAAAACAGGTGCATGCTGTGCTTTTGGTGCTGCCGGGCAGAGCAGCCTTTGGTGTAGTTTATCACATGGATGTGAGGAAATGGTATTCAAGAGTTTGTACAAATGATGAGGATCCTGGGAAGCTCTTCTGACAACTGATGAGCCACTGTTCTTCTGCTCTAAAAATGCTCTGTATCTGCTTATCCTTTGCAAAATGACACCAGTATGAATGTGTCTGATTTTGTAAAATGTGCTTTTTCTGTAGGCATTCAAGCTGTTTTGGGCTGTGTGATTATGAGAGCTGAGTCTCAGCTCCTGCTTTGCTGTCATCGTCAGCATTCATAACCATTGCCTGAGAGGCACTGGGTGATGGGAATCGAGCCCCAGTGCAGCTCCAGGTGATTGCTTTCCTCTCCTGGAGCCTCCACACATGCTGCATCGAGGTCACTATGCAGTGATTGCCATCATCTGACACCTCCACTGGATAGCCAGGCAGGTAAGGAAGGCTATGACTATCATTTAAATGAGATGCTGGCTCATCTGAGATTTACAGTCCTGCCACGAGGTTAATTACTTTTCTTTAAATAAATATGGCAGTGAAATCTTCCATTATTTTCTTTGGTATACTGATAGAAAGGTCAAAGAAAGGAAAACTGATATGAATTTATACTTCACAATTGCACTACTGTGCCTGGAAAATATTACCTCTTGCATAAACCTAGTGCAAATGCAGATATACTGGAGTCGCTGTTGAAGTGACCGTATGGAGAGCCAAGGCTTATCTACATGGGGAAACAGCTTGACCAGAAAACAATTCCTATTGTAACCAAAGCCTAACCAGTTCTGCAGGGTGGAGAGGCGGCCATGGCAGGATGAAAGTGCCATAAAGTTCAGATAAATGTCTGTAACCACCCAGAGGTTTTCATGTTCACTACAACTAATCTAAACTGGGTGTGCATGGAGCAAGGTAATGTCCCAGCACCTTCTTCAGACCCCTGGCTGCTGTGAGCTGAGCACTCCTGCACAGGGTGTCAGCTAGCTGGGGATTTGCAGTTGCATAATGGGATGGAGCATAAATACGAGTCCTGATATTATCTCTGGAGACAGCGTCAGAACTATTTGACACCTTATCAATTCATAACACATCCGCTTTCAAAATGTTCCACTTGAACCGGGAGCTTTGCATGTGAAATCGCGCTGTGCAATGCGCGCGGGGTAGCTATCACGCGCTTCAGGCATCAAACGCTGTGCCTGCTCTCCAGTTCAGAGTGAGGCAGTCTCCTGTAGCTCTGCATTTCTGGCTATTTGCTCTGACTTTTCCTAAAGGAGGGAATCACTGCAGCTTTCATGCTATAGTGGCTCCTCCAGCCCTGGCTCTTGAGACCCTCTCTACCCGCCACCTCCGTCCGAAGGTCCCTGAGCAGGAAACCAGCCCCTGAGCTGGTTGCTTGTGCTCCAGCACAGCTGCAGGAACAGCCTCCTGCCTTGCCAAGGAATAAAAAAGGGAGGGAGATTCATTTTCTGCAGTGAGCTCATATTCTGAGAATGGGCCATGGCGGCTCATTGCTAACATATGCAGCATTAGACCATACACAGGCGGGGCTCGGAGGTGCTGCTGGGGATTGCCTGCAATCCCAAACAACAAAGCAGGAGAGGTTCACAGAGGGGGTGACAACGGAAAATGCACCTCCTCGTGCTGCTGAGAGATCAGACACCAACAGGCCAGATGTTAACACTGAAGGGTTTTAACCAGTCGTGGTGCTTTGAAGTTTTTATCTGAGCTCTGAATGTATTTTCTTAAAGGCTAAAATACACTTTGAGTGCTGTGTTGTCATTGCAGTGTCCGGTCCTGCCGTAGGATGTGCAAGTGTCCCAGAATAGAAAGCATATATATTTTTGTTGAGATTTAGATTCTGTATGAGCTAAACATCAAGAAATTGTTATAAAGCTTTTCTCTGAGTAATGCTCTTGTCCTTCTAGATTTGGGTGACTGTCTGACACAGTCTATATTGGCTGAAGATTAAAGGGGTAGAGGGAGACTGTGGGTCTGGCTGTAGTTTCCTTCCACCCTGTCCTGGCAAAACAAAGAGAAGACAAACGTGACATCCCGCCCCGTGCATTAGGTAGGGGAGAGGTTCAGGCACTTGGAGGCAGACAGGCTGGGGGATGTGGGGCTGGGATACCCGCACAGGTGGGGCCAGGCTGAGTCTGTCCTCCCTGGTTGCAGTGCACTGGGGAGTGAGAGCACAGTGGGAACTGCAGCTGTGTCATGCCGGGTGCCGGAGGGATCCTGGCGGAAAGGCTGGAAAAGCGCCCCTGAGGATTTCATGGGAAGGTCCATGCAGTCTTTGGAAGGTTTTTAGGACATGTTGAATTAAAATACATTGAGAAAGGTGAGGTGTAGCTGATCCTTGGGACAAGGGTGTGCTGGAATCAAGAAATGCTCAGCTGAGCTCCTTCCCAGCGTTTTTGCCCCCATGAATCTCCAACCACAACCTTCTCCCTCTTTCATGATGTGACTGGGTCTAAGTCCATGAAGAAACCATGTTCTTCATGGCCTCAAACTGTTTTGCAGAGACGTTACTAGGCTCACCCCATCCACATTTTTGTCTCCTGGTGACAGCACTGCTAAACTGAGCATTTACTTTTAGCTCCTCTGTCCCAGGGGAGGGCACCCAGGTCAGAGGGGTCCTGGGGATGTCAGAACCTGTAAGCTCAACCCAGGAGCCACCTCCCTCTGCACTTTGGCAGGTAGGCAGTGGTGAAGCCAGGAAAGCAGAGAAGATGGTCATGTAAAAAGCCAGACATGGTTTATGCCCAAAGGCCAGATAGAATCAATATGTTCCCACAGAGCATACTGTATCTAATCGGTGTTTTCTGGTGAAGAATTTCTGACATGCTTGAAACCTAAGGCTGGATTTGTTTGTAAATGCCTAGAGAGTGATAGGCAGGTGATTTAGTACAACATTTATTTTGCACTGAATAAAAGAAATATATTAAAGCTAGTGTGATTTTTTTTCTCTGTGATGTTGGGAACAGTGACTGCCCAGCAGGTCATGGTAGAAGCTGTGTCTGCTCTACTTCTGGGCCAATTCTTGTGTTTTTGCTACTGGAGATGGCAAAAAATAATGCCTGTAAATTAAAGTTGGGGAGATGCCAATTCTTTATTTGGAATAAAACTTAAAGTGCTGGCAATTTTTAGGGAAAGCTTTTTCTTGCAAAACAGTTGAGATTCACAAGTCACTAGATCACAAATCTAGTGGTGCTTAGAGGAAACAATAATACCCCCCCCCCTTAGCTAGCTGGGAAAAAAAGCTTCTATTTTAATATGCTGTATTCAGCTCCTTCTAGATGAAGAAGCCGAACAGATTTACCAACAGAATGAAAAGTCTTTCCTTGCCTTTATGCTGGAATGTGTATGCTATTTCAAACTGCTGTTTGTACAGTAAGCTAAAGAAAACTTCTGTAGCATGAGGGGTTTAGAGATTCCAGACTTTCATCTTGTCCTGAATCTGATCAAAATATCCCACATGAAAAAAATAAAGCATTAAAAACATCACTGCTATGCATAATAAAACCACTACAGAAATTGTTATTTATATACAAATATGTAAAAATCTAACCAGAGCCAAGAGGACACATTTCAGCTGTATGGAAGTAAAATGATTTGCTAACTCCCAGATGAAAGCGGTGAGCTGAAGCAGAGCAGTTTGCACAAAATGTGCCATTATGGTCAAACCAGCAGTTTTTTTTTCTGCAAAGAAAGCAGCAGAATCTCTGCTGGGAAGTTTTTGCCCAGCTCTGAAACAGGAGGCTTGAGACAGCACTCACTGTGCCACCACAGCTGGTGCACACTTCGTTCAGATCTGTCACATCAGGGAGAGACAGGAAAAAATCATTAGTCCATCTCTTTCTCCCTGCAAGGTCATTGGTTATAACCAGGAGGGACAGACCAAAACTTCATCCTAGGGACCTTCCTGACTGAGATTCCTGTTGAGATGCCCTTCAGGGGTGATATCTCCCTGTGGTGTCCTCACTCATGAGATCTAGCCCATTGGAGTGGTGGCATGGGTGGGCCAGGAGGGACAGGGAAGGGGACATCTTTCCCTATTCTCTTTCCTTTCGCTCATTGCCATCCTGCACCAAGCCTCACCTTTGCTTTTCGAGTGAATTAGAGAATAGGGGGGGAGGAGTGCTTGTTTCATATCTCAAGGTGAGAATTGCTCTTGGAGTTAGCTCTAAGATTAAAAGCAAAACGTACATCTGCCCCGAGGATGGGCTTTTTCCAGCCTGCTCCATAAAGCTCCTTCACACTTCTGCGAAGACTCCCATCCCCTCCACAGTGCAGTGCACAACATGCATCCTTCTGCAAGAGGGGCACGGCGACTGGAAGTCATTAACAGCTGTTGTGCCCCAGCCCCTTCTGCCAACCCACCGTGGCTCGCTCTTTGGGGTTTGCACAGTTGTGCAGAGGGGTTTGCTGCTGAGGGTCCATCTGTGTTTTCTGGCAATGGGGTGGAGGGAGGTTTAGCCCACCCACAAGCTCCTGCCTCCAGCTCTCCCACCACCACGATTCACAGTGGTTCCCCGAGAGATGGGGAGAAGTCAGGTCTAGGGCCATTTTGGGGGGCTCTGTGCATGGTCCCTGCAGGGCGGCATGTGCCCCCCTCACTGCACAGCCACCCCAGGGAGCCCCACTGCTCGGCCTGCACCGGGGTGGCATTGCAGGAGCAGGGTGGGAACATGCAGCGAGGTCCCCCGGGGAAAAGCAGCCAAACTAGGAGGGCTCAGGTGTTTGGTTTCCACCTGAGTCCCAACACCTGCGTGTGAGGCTCGGTCCTGACAGCCTCAGCAAGATGTCTTTGGGAGATGCCCCTTGGTCTGAGGGGAGAAGCTCTCCTCTGCACAGGTCTTGAAGTGTACTAGTGCTCAATAAATCTAATTTGGACCAAATTTACTGCAAGACACCATCTCTTCAGAAAAGCGTGTTTACTTTCCTTCTGGCAGTGACCCAGCAACACGATGCTATGACTGCACAGAATAGCAAGTGCAGTGTATTATATTTTTGCTGCTCCTTTGACTGGCATGCAGAATGCAAGTTGTAACTGATCTGTTTTTCCATGGAAATCTATTGCATTTAAGTGTATCTAATTGAGTAAATCTTATCTCCACACAGGGACTTCATGTCCTATTGCCCCTCTGTCACTCTGGGATTGTATTAAGGTCCCTCATTGTGCCAGAGTAAGGTCCCTACACCGTGCCAGATTATAGACCTGTGTGTATATCCCAATTGCAGCAAGTTTTCTGTGACCTTTTAATTCAACTTTCTCTTGGCTGTACCTACCAAAAAAACCCCAAACCTAAAAGCAGCTCCTCCAACCTCCATCAGACTCCGAGTTCTCAGTTCTTTTTTTGTGGGGACCATAAAACTCAGCTTTATACCTCCTATTTCAGCCAGGCACTATCTGGCTGATTGCTTTCTGCATAGAGCAGAGTCTCTTCTCCAATTATCATGACTGTTGGAGCTTTAAAGTTGATGATTTTATGTTGTTGGAATATAAATTGATCATTAGAAATATTAATAATGACTGCTTGACTTTATGATTAGCCATGTGTCTATATTGCATTCAGGAGCTGTTAGTCTTCAATGAACACATTCCAAATAATCCATTTATATTTAAATAAATTGACACGCAATAGCTATCTTAATCAATCTAAATCTAATTCTTATTTAGAAGCTTCTGCTTTGCCACTTATAATTTTTCCTAGGATAGTAGCAGTTGGGTTTCATGGACCACAGGGTGTGCTTGGGATTTGGAGCCCCGGGAGGGTGGAGTGGGACAACAGGCAATGTTCTGATCCCTTGCAGCTTCTCCATCTGTCAGCTACAGGGAAATTCAGATCATGATAGTGGGAATGTAGCATTGGTGGGACAGAGGTTTGGGTCCTCTGTCACCTGCATGAATTATCGTATGTGTTCAGCAGTTAATAAGATTCCTTGAAGCTGAGATCATTAAAAATTAACTTTCATTTTTCCATCTATAAAATTTAAAATTATTTGCTAATATTTATAATAGCTTGATTTAAATTTGTTGGTCACTTTACTGATTTACTAAGGTAAAGGCTTTCCTGGTTTATTGTCACACCTGATCAAATTTCAGGTAATAGGCATATGAGGGAGCTTCACAGCAGTCAACAACAATGTGTAGATGAGATGATTGCAGAGAGCTGGGAACTTCAAGTTGAGTTTGCATTGCAGAGTTTGGATCCTGTCAGTCCCAGGCAGGTGAGTTTTGTGATTCAATCCCCCACCCATGAGGTTAAGGTTATAGTTTTCATGACCCTGAAGCTTCTAATAATTTACCCATCTAGGGCAAATATTTGAATGTGTGTGAGCAAGAAACTGCACATCATGCCTGCTAAAAATCAGTTACTAGATTTTACTGGGAGAAGGAATTATATTTTTATGCTTTTTTGGACAGTCCTCCCTAATTCTTGCTCATTTGTGTGGATATTGAAGAGAAGGCCATACTGTTTCTGCAGATGAGAGGACCAGTCCTCAGCCAGCGGACACTCTGTGTGACATTACTAAAGCCATATTAACACTCAAGAGGCGAGGATCACAGTGATGAATTTCCCTTTTTAAGGGTTTGGGTTTTTTCACTAGCAAAAGAGAGGTGCCATCTTTATTAAGCACAGTCAAAACCTGAGGAAATTATTCCTCCTTAGGGGACCAGAGTAGGGTCTCAGCAGTGAGCAAAGACTTTGAAACCCCACCAGGGAGTTCCTGAAGGTGATGAAAATACTGTTTTCAACTGTTTTGCAGTATGTTTTTATCCCTGTGAAGCTCCCATCAAAACAATCACACAAAAAATCATGCCTTGCTGCAGACTGATCTTATTTCTCTGGGTCTTCTTCCTAGTAAAAATAAATTTAAAAAAAAGTAATGATAAAAAAATCCCAGTTTATGATGCCAAGGGAGATTGCTAAACCCCGCAGTGCTTGGGGCAGTTGGGGGGAGGCTGGGTGTGTTGCACACTGTCCCCGGCCCCGGGCAGTCACCAGGAGACAAGTCAGGGAAAGTGAAGAGAAATGGAGATACCAGCATGTCTATGGCTGGTAGGTCAGCCCCACCTGAGGCCTGGGTTAGCTGGGATGGCAGAAGATCTGGAGGACAGCACTTTACTAATTACAGGTGTTTGGCTGCAGAGATTTGTCTGGCTGTCGTGTCCTGGACAACATCTCTTGCTTGGGGACACCCCACCACGTGGATGGAGCTCTGTCCTTCCCCAAAATAAGAGATTTGCCTTGCTGGGCAATGCTCCCAGGGACTCCATAGCACATGCAGTGCTGGGGTTGCCAGAAAGGAGCCAAAAACCTGCCAAAACTCAGCCAGGTAGAGGAGATAGAGTCCGTGTGGGGCTTCATTAATAGGGAGCCGTTAGAGGTTGCTGAACAAAAGGATTTGTCCTGCAATGGTACAGTGGGCAGGGTGAGATTGGGTTTATCTGACTGTGTTTCAGCCAGGTCTGATGGGGTTTTTTCCACTTTAAAAGTTCCTTTATTCTCAATTGTGCTTTCACAGAACGGCTGCGGTGTTTCAGGGCTCCTGGGGTGTTTTTGTGCACACAGTGGCGAGGGGTCCAGATCGGGGCTGGGATGGGTTCACACCACATGCCAGAAAACTTTCCCCAGCCCCATCCAACAAACTTTAAACCTCCTCTAGGCCAAATCAATACCTAAAATCACTGCAAGATACCACAGCAGGAGACCAGAAAGGGTGAAGAGCAGCAACAGTTTTATACAACTTACCAGGTAGACAGAATTTGTTAGGTGAGAATGGCCACGTGATGCAAGAAATGGAAAACCCCCAGTGGCTCTGCCAAATTTACGCTGGCATAGGGGAAGCCTAGGAATAATACATGTTTTATACAAGTTTTACATTGTTAGCTTTTCCCAGTCAGATTCTTTATCTGGTGGGGTTTTGTCCACTAAACCTATCTGATGTTGCCTTTCATTTTCCCCACTCCTTCTTCCTTTCCAATGGCCTGTTGTTGTCTGTCCTTATTACCTGGAGTCATTTGAGTGACATTCACTTTTACTTCTTCAAAAAACTCCACTACCTTTGCTAAAGAATGGATCACATACTATTTAAAGTCAATAGAAAGGACTTCAATGAGCCCCAAACTGGACCCGAAACTCTTGAACCTTTCAGGTTTCTCAAGATGATATTTGCCTCCTAGCAACCACCATTTGCAGGCAGTGGTACAGCAACATTAAGCTCTTGCTTGTGTGCTGCAACTGGCATCTCAGTGCATCCCACAAAGCAGCTGGTGGTATCAACTCACTGCACTTGCTGTAGGTATCATTTAGACAGCAGAGCTATACAACAGTCTGAAAAGCAAAGGAAAGTGCTGTAATAGGAGGGTAGGGAGTGTTGCAGGCTAGATTAATATCCCAGGTGTGACAGAAGTACCCATAGGATGTTTGGGGATCGCCTGTGGTTTTACTGCCTGGAGTATTCCAAATGGGCGGTGAAGCTCTATCTCAGAGCTGTACTTCGTATGTCGGCTCATCCCAGGTGCAGTCTTCCAGTCCTGCTTTTTGGCAGCTAATTTGGTGCCTTTTTCTTCCTTTAATTACAGCAATTCATCACACTCTCTGCCAGCTCATCCTCTCTGATATACTGGGAAGTTGAATGTCATTTGTTCAGGTAGGACAAGGGGAAGCTTGCCTGCTGGGAGCAGTGATTTTTCCTTAAGGACCTGGCAAATGCACTCAGCTGAGTGAAATCTTTGGGTTATTTTGGCCCTCTTCTGCTTCCTTTTCTCCTATTTTTGCATGACAGTTCCATAAATTCAGTTCCTGATTAGCCAAATTGCATCAATTGTGGGTCTATTTGGGGAAACTCGAGATCTTATTTTACCTTGAGCTGTATCAGAAAAGAGTTGTGAGTTATTCTTCTGGGCCTGGAGAACCAATGTTGTTTGTGCAGCTTCATCTGTGGGACCTTTCAAACAGGTATTTGCAGTTCAGAACAGCCTGGCCTCCTTAGCTCTTTCTTAAGAACCTCACAATAACAATTCTCACAATGTCTCACAGGTCTTGGTTAAATAACTTCCATTGTAGTGTATCCTATTTGAAAGTTGCCAGTGTCTCTTCCTTGTTCATTAGTCATCAATTTACAGTCTGAAGGACTTGTTGCTTATGATGTTGGTGGGGTGATTCAAGGTTATTTAGTTGTAGTGTTTCATGAGAATCTCAGCTTTCATTAAAGGAGAGTAAAGGAGTAAATATTTAGTGAACTAAATGATTCCAAAAAGAAAGCTGAACATACAAATCTGCAGGGCCAAAATTCAGAAGACAAGTTAAGATTCTGCTGCCTTTAAAACTATGTTATAGTTATTATTTTTAGATGTCATGATGTTTTTAATGAACTCCTGAATTTTTAGAGCCTGGAGCAATTCAATTGGGAAGAATTATACTTTTAAGTTGCAGCACCACCTTTGGAATCTTCCTTGGTTTAGCTGCGAGGGAAGAGGATGCACTAGGGACCTGTGTATGTATTTTTGTATGCTGCATATATACATATACATACTAGCACGTCCATTTTACATTAATTGTACCTGTCTTGCTAACTGAATGGTTTGCAAGGGTCACATCTATTTTCCAAGAAGGTAGAAAGTTTAAGTGTAACGGCACAGATATACTGTGCATTTTACTGGTTCAACAGTCATATAAAAATAGCTTTTTAACAGCAACTGTTTCTCCCACAGCAATTAAGAACCTATGAAAGTTGAAAGATGATGAGCATCATATAATTGGTTTGTGCAGAGTCTAATGAGACTCTATTTTCTCAGTAAATAGAATATTCCCTTTCTTGAGAATAGAAAGAATAACTGATGATAAATATTTATAAGTGAATATTATCTTTCTCCTATCATGGAGTCTTCATCAACAAGCTACACTTCAAAAAAAAAAAAAAGGTACTCACATTAGAAATTCAGCTTATTTACTACTGTTTTGTATTTGTATTGCAGTGGTGCCCAGAAGACCCAATCCAAGATCTTGTACTTCTCATGCCAAATTGCTGGATGCTCAGATCAGGCTGTAATGAAAGTCTAGGTAACTCCAACACCACCCTGGTGTCCAAGTCTGTCACAGAAAGGTGTCTGGATGTCTCCATGTGCAATGCCCAATGGCCACAGAAGCATCATGAAGAGCACTCTGTCATCTGTTGGGGCCATTTCATCTGAGGATAATGGTCGGCCAAGGCATGAGAGCTGGACACTGCTCCTCATGCCTGCTCTGGGAGCAAATCCTGGAGTAATGCACTGTGAAGCAACAGAAGCAATCTCAGGGTTACATATGGCTTTTCTTAGCTACTTGTGCAGCTGTTTACTGTGCTTTATCATTAAAGTGGTTTGGACTCTACACAGCACGAGTGGTTTGTATCAGGGCAGTAGGTAAGTGTGTGTATTTTGAGAAATGAGTCAGCTACAAGATGTCTTTCAGCAAGTAAATTTTTTCTTCTAATCTTTGTTCTTTAGTCTGCACACAAGTTTTAACAAAAGACACTCAAACAGTTTCCTCTGTAGACAAAAAATAAAATAAAATAAAAAAAAAAATCCTGTTTTGGCTATGTCCCCAAACATCTACATTTTGACATGAAGCACAACATCCTTGGAGCTATTCCATGAGGGTCCCAGGCTCCATGCATCATCTTCCTAATTTGCTACCTGCAAGGTACCCCATGGAAGCATCACATTTTTGGGGACAATTTTGGAATCTATTTCTAAATACTGCATTCTCTAATTGCTGTCTTATTTTATTTCTGAAACTCCATTTTAGGTTCCTTATCTGGGTCCTAGGGGATGCATTTTCTGTAGTAATTCCAGTCACTACTGGAGTGACCACTTGAGAGACATTTTGGTCATGGCACGAGCTGTGTGTGTACAGTTTGAACTTGTTTTGTCAGCATGAATTGTACAATGCACTCACGTAAGATCTCTTGGCTAGCTCAGTTGACATGTACTATGATAATGGTCTGACTGCAAGTAAAATAATGCGAAGATATATATTGATATTTCAGTTACTTTTTAAATTGCACTTGCTGAGATCCCCGTGCATGACTTGGGCATTAAAGTATGGATTGTATCTGATTCTGAGAACACATCATTTTGTCTTTTCAATGAATATAATAGCTTATACTTCCATCCTTAAGTAATCGCCTCTGCTTTAAAGAGTGACCCTAAATTGTATTTATACAATAAACTAATGTTCATTTCTTATGAAGAAAAGATTGCTCCAAGGAATCTGCGTAAGTGTAATTTTCTCTGCTCTTCTTCCATGGTCTCAATCATAAATAGGTAGCTATCAATGCTCATGGGACAGTGCAAGGGTTTCTGGCAAGCAGTTGCTTTTACAGCTTTTTTATGGCTAGGGTATTGAGGAACTAACAGTTTGAAGCAGAACCAATGGTGTTTGTAAATACAACTCTTGACAAGGATATATCTTATTTTTTTTTTTTTTTCCAGAAAATCAGATGATGGCAGAACAGAAATTCCTGACGAACCTCCTTTTGAAAGCAAAGGTGACCTCTTTCAGCAACATATTAATGGGTATCGTGTGGACAGCTGCTGTGGCTGCAAGGCAAGTTTCTTTATTTAAGGAGGAAGAATTCATACCCATCACCAGGGAAAATTTTAAATGCAAAAAAGTGTCTCATGTAGTATGAAATACTACTGTACTCTGTCCTGAGGCATATGCTTAGATAGAATTTTCTCTAAAGAAAATGAGGGAGGAACATTGCATGCCAGATGTCTTCTTAAACATACTTGCTAAACAAGGTCATGTTAATTCATTTGGGTTCAAAACAATTTCACTTACAGGATCAGGGTTTATTATTTCACTCAGACTGAATAAAAGGTGCAGGTCTTAAAAGCAACAGATAACTTTTTTTTTTTTTAAGTGATATTCTGAATGGAAATTGTATTATCTTCTTAAAGGAAATCAAATAAAATAAAGCATTATGAGTGCTGCTGACCTGTACCTCTGACGAGACCAAGGACATAGGAGAACAGAATGTGAATGGTTTAATCTCTCTCTACTCCATTGTTATGGTGAGACTGGAATAGCAAACACGGTTAGGCCTTCCACATCTCAGAAAGGATGTTGCAAAACTGGAAAGGATGCTGGAAAGAACCATCATAAGGATACATGGATGGGAAAATGTGCCTTATAGTGTGAGATTTAGAGAGCTCAATCTGTTTGTCTTATCAGAAAGATTTCAGCCTTGATTTGATTATAGAGTTTACCTATCTTCATGAGGAATAAATATTCTGTAGGAACTATTCCATCCAGTGCCTACTGGCACAGCAAGAACTAATGTCGGAGAGTTAAATTAAGATCCATTTCTGTTTGAAATAACATGCACGTTTTCACTGTTGGCATGGCCAGCCACCAAGAAAAGCAAAGGAAACTCAAAAGAGGTAGCAGCTATTCCATTTTGATGCCCTAAATCACGACAATGAGTTTCTTCAAAGTATACAAGCAGATGCTGGCAGCCAGTCCCTCTCCAGCAGAGCGACCAGTCGTGGGTCTCCTGCTGTGGGGGTGATGCCCCATGCAAGGTCCGAGCACTCAGTTGGGCCGTCCGTCTGTCCGTCCGCAGACCACGGCCATGCCCAGGGGTGCCCCCGGCCGGGCTCCACGCGGGCAGGGTTACAGCAGAGGGTGCTCTGAGCTCGCCTTGGCGGGGCAGCCCACAGCCCTCCACGCTCCCGGGAGAGGCAGAGGAGTTTCCCCGGAAAACTCTCCCAGGAGGAGCGAGCTGGCTAATCCATCCATGCAGGCGCTTTGTGGTCCCGCCTGCGAAGGCTCCTACACCGGAAAATTAAATCGCTGTGCAAAGGCAAGGTCCTTGAGAGCTGTCACTGCCCGTTTTTTTGGCTGGGAAGCTGGAACGGTGCTGTGTATGTGATTCCCACCGAGGGTGGTTATGTAAATGCTGCTCTCACGATAGTTAACTAACAGAATTAACTCAGCTGGGAGGCAGAGGCAATACTCCTCTAATTTGTCCTCCATGGTCCTTTCCCCACCACGCTGTTGGTGAAAGGGCATTCTTGTATCAAAGCTCTGAGAGGACTTTTAATCAAAATAATCCATTTTAGAATAATTTTTCATTTATGCTTCCGGTTTCCCTTTTTTCCCTTTTTTTTTTTTTTTTTTTTTTTTTTCTTTTAACTTTTCTTACTGAAAAGAAAGCAAAAAGGGCAGGGAGGAACATGGAAAAAAAAAATACTCATTCCCGGTTTTGTTTTAAAAAAGAATAATTGGAAAACTTTCAAAATGTCTGAAGCACTGCTTGTGAAAATTTCCCATTTCAAAATCAGGCCAGTGTCTGGGCTTGGGGGAGAAGTCCTCCATCTCACTCCAGCCAGTTCTCACAGATATTTTAAAAGACTCTATCAGTATTCAAGCTAAGGATGGAATATCACTTCCTTCTTGAAAGAGGAAGGGTAGCAAGCTTGGATGACATGGCAAAGGAGCATGTGGGAAGTAAATCATTATTTATTTTCTCTTCCAGAAGATCCACCCTGCAAAATGGAGGAAGGAGAAGGGATTCTTGCAACAGCCGCAGTTGCTGCAGGGCCTGCAAAAAAAAGGCAACGGGTTGGGCAGGGAGGGAAATCAGTCTGCCATAGCTGGGCTTTGGGGGTCCTCTTGATCCACGCGAAGCTGTCACATGGGGATGCTGGAGTCCTCCAAGGGAGCAGTGCCATAAATGCACTCCCTGGCATTTGGAGGTGCAGCACACCATCAGCTGTGGTTTGTTAGTCATTCTGGGTTCCCTGTCCCTCCAAATCTTCAAGGAAAGGCTTGGTATTTACTCTCTGACATTTTATTTGCTGGAGGACTGTTGTTAAAATAATGTAGGTTATGTACAAAATATTGTTTAAGTATAAAATACCACTGAAGTTCAGTTGGGTCCTGAATTGAACTCTGTCTAGCCCTCAGATCTTTCAGCTTCTTATTTGATCTGTCTCACAGTGTAAGACATGCTGCTCCCTCTCTCCAATACAGTACACAAAGCTTACTTACCAGTACACAGACCTAATTTGTAGCTAATACTCTCATTGTGGCTACTTTAATAACAGTATAGATTTTTTTCTAAATGAGTTGCACATGTGGCTCCTAAGCCGATGTTTTTCTGTTTCAGATTAAGCATTTTTTTTTTTTCCAAGATGCCACATCATACATAATTTTCTATAATATTTTCTATTGATTTCATTCTTAGCCTTCATCAAAACAGCTCTGGAGCAATTGAGGAACAAATTGTGACCTACCTGACAGAGGAGAAAAGGGCATGAGGAATCTACTTACACCATTATATTGACCTTCTGCTTTGTGGATAATAGCCTCAGGTCAAAGGAATTATATTAGCTAAAGAATACTGTTTCCAAGAGTAGGAGTCCTGGCAATTTTCTCCCCTACTAAGGCTCCTAGAAAACCTATCCCTCCCATGGGATGCAGAGCTGCTAGGTGGTACCATCTCCTTCCAGGACAGGCTGGAAATGCAGAAGATGCCTGTGACATTCTTGCAAGGCCACAGGCAATGAGTACAATAAGGAGAAGCCCAAATCCTGAAGGGGAACAAAGTTATAACTCAACCAGCTGGAGCTGAAAAAGGTCACTGGCTCAGTTCCAGAAAGACTGGTATGTTTTGATGTTTGTGGAATATCCGCATGTTTCTTACCAGGGCACACTGCTGAGACAAGATCATGCCAGAACAAGTTTATGATGCTGAGACATCTCCAGGGTTTGACTGCAGCAGAAATACCTTGTGGTTTCTCTACATCTGGGTGAAATTAGTAAGTCCTGGGACACATGAAAATTAATAATAAAAATAAAAAGCTTTCCTTCCACCCCCCATCACCTCCTCCCACTGACATGATTTAAAGATTTAGAATCAGTTTGTATCGCAGCCAGAGATTGGAGTTATGATTGTAATGTTTCCATTTAGAACAAGGAAATTGAAGTAGAGCAATTAATCAATAACAATATGGGAAAGTAAAGACTGAGACAGTCACTTAAAGCTTGCATGCTTAGCTGTGTAAGGGAAATTTTAGAAAACTCCTGTCTTTTACTGTCCATATAAGTTTTATATTACCAGCTTTCAAGCACAGAGGGAAGTGGTGCTTTGTGTTGTACTACTTCACCCAGTGTTATAAACCCTTTAATTTACAGGGAATGGATACTTAATTATGAATAATCCCAAAGTGTTTCACTGACTGTTGTACAAACTGTGCAGTCAGGCCCATTTCATACAGCCATGAAATGCCATCATCCCTCAGGTGAAACAAAGCAACTCTTCAGCAGCACAAAGCAAAGCTGTACAGCAAATTGGAAAAGGAAGTGAAGAATAATGGATTCATTTGAAACTGCAGGGGGATTTTAACTATGCAGAATGCAATTACCAGAACTGGAGTTTATCCAGGACACTGGGGTTAAGACCCCATCTATTACAAAAGATGCCACAGAATTGCCAGCATCCTTCCCCTCATTTCCTATGTGTTACTCACAGGGCTCCTGAGTACACATTGAAAGAGGCCAGTCCTGTTTTGATTGTGAAAAATGATGGGAACTCAGGGCAAGGTGCAGAGGAAAAATTAGTATTTCTTACTGACCAGAGCTTTCTCTTCACATGTGATGCAAAGGGCTTGGTATTGGAGAGGGAAATGAAGGGCTCCTAGATGTGTGATTCCATCCAGAGCCACCAAACCAGAGCAGCTGCTGGTCTGTGGTGTAAGTGATGGGCTGCTGAAATAGCAGCATGGCTTCACAGTCTAAATTTGGTCATCAGTACCTTAAGCCAGAAATGGATCATTTCCTGACCAAGTTTATACAAGTTAGACTGAATTAATTTAAATATCTATATACTTCTTAATTTGGATCAGAAATCCCACATTTCAATGGAGGCAATAATCCAAGGACAGTGTCTCTAACGTCCTGGCTCGCAGAAAAGAGCAGCATCACAACACAGAAGAAAGACTTAAATTTCATGTGCATGGTGCCTGTTAGGAGCTCTGCTGAACTGTTTGAGTTTCAGAGAGTTCCTTGACCTCCTGAGCCCAGCTCCCATCAGGCCTTCTGCTGCCACTCCATTGTACACACAGTCCTTCCCGTTGTTTAATAACTTCATCTGAAAAATAACCAGAACCCTTTCTCTTGGAGCATTTACACTCCAGCAGAATCAGAGAGAAAAATCAGATGCCACAAGCTGCTCTGCAACATCGTGTCCCAGGACTGCCCCTGCCTTCCCTCTTTCCATAGGCAAACAAGCAGCATCAGTTCTGCAGAGGAGGAGGAGAGGCAATGTTTGTTTAAACGTATGTATATTTTTAACTCCCATAAAAATACTGGTTATGAAGCTTTGGTAGCAGCATTTTTTAACTTGGCACAAAAGCTTGAGTGTGTCTGGAAAGCTTTCAGCTGATTTCTGAGATACCAAATTCGGTATTCAACACTTCTATTTCTGGGCATTTAACTGGTTAAATTAAAAGTCAAAAATCCCTGTGTCTTTTTGCCTAGAGACTCAGGTATTAGGTGTGCTCAGTGCTGGAAACTCCTGACTGCCCTACATCTTCTCCATTTATTGTTGGGAGTGTTTAGGTCTTATTTAAAAGTATGTAGTTAGATACCCTTAACTATTGTTATTCTCACAAGGCTGTTGAGAACAGACAAATAAATAAAAGAAGTAACCACCACAGAAAATGCATAACAGAATATGCTTGCTCACTCACAGGTTCTGGAGGAAAAGTTACCAATTACTAGTGAAGCCCCAATAAATAATGCTTCAGCCTTGTAACTGCAAATCTTTCTAATAGAATCTGGCTATATCGTGCCCTGCACCATAAATCAGTGCTGCCGATGAGTGGGCTTTGAATGGCTGGACAAAAATAATTAATCAAGATTAAATCAAAAGCAGCATGTTGCATGCAAAGGCAGTGTTAGCCAGGATGCATTCCTATGAACGAAAGCACTTAGAAGTGGCTTATAAATCTGGGACGTGGCTGAGGTTGATGTGAGGAAATGTGACTGATATGGATTTTCAGGTTTTATTGTGCATAGATATTGCATGTGGTTAAGTCTTCCTGCTCCTGCAGACAGCATCAAATTTCAGGCCACATGTATCTTGCAGCTTCGTCTACCAAATGCACCAGGCTACGATGCTGGGCTGAAGGACCGTGCTCACATCCCTCCTGTGACAGCACTTGGTCTGGTTTATGCAAGCAGAGATGCAGTGAGGACCACAAACAACAAAAAGAACCTGGGAAGATCAGACAACATTTGTGATTTTACTGAGTAGATGAAGGACATGAAAAATCTGGAAAAATAAGCATTATTGGTATATAGTTTTACCCTATATTAGCTGTTCTCCCTTGTGGTGTCTGATCAAATTGAGCATCATATGTATTTTCAAGCAGATTGGAAGTGACAGTGTTCTGATAGCTGCTGCGCTGAACATTGGCCTGACCATTGAGTGTTTATCCAGTTTTTCTCTTCTATTTATTGACCATTAATGAATAGGGATTTATTCTTCACAGTCAGTGATTGAGCTAAAGCTGTGTCTGTGACACAACCAGGAGCAATGGTCAGAAATACAAGAATATACACTTGCCAGAATCAACACATAAATTAAATATGCATCAGAGATGGTCTATTTACCTAATGCAAAATAATGCTCTATTTCAAATTCTTCCCTAATATAATTTCTTAAACCAGCCTAATATATTTTTTACACATCATATCTCTGTCTGGAATATTTTTCAGCTTATTTTCTCCAATTCTTCTCTAGAGGAGCAAAGATTTGCATAACATTAGGTCAAAAGCCCACTGAGGATATACTACATGGAAATTTTGTAAAACAGAGTTATTCTCTGGCTGTGAAGGGGAACTGGACTCAGAATGTGGCTTTACAAAGGCACCAAAAGCCATACAATACCCAGGGGTTCTGCTTGCTACCAATAGTGGCCAGCAGAAAATTTGAAGGCACTGAATAGTTAATAGATCCATCACTACAGTACATAAAGCAGACATTAACAGGGTAATATAAAGTCTCCCCAGAAGAATGATAAGGTGGTTACTGAAAAATGATTATGATTCATAAGCTCATAGAAGGGGCAGGGCTGGTGCTAAGTGCCTCTGCACAGTAGAGTCACCTTTAATGCAGTGGCTGTACATCTGCTACTCAATAATGGAGCTCACCTTGTTATCCTCAATTCCCGTCTCTCAGCATGGATAAAAATTTCTATTTGGGATAATTTTAGACTTTTCAATAGTGAATAATATGCATTTTCTTGGAATTCTGCCTTTCAGCAAAAGAACAATAAACTTAACTTTTTTATTAGCCTTCATCATTCGGTCATCATGCTGAGAAGATTAATAGTAATAACCATATTTTATTATTTTTATAGCAGGTTGTAAGGGAAATGAATGTTAGTTTCTATGTCAAATGAAGGTCACCCTGACCACCACTTGTTTTAGGGAAATTATAGTGCAACTGGTGTTATAGTTCAACTTCAGGTAACATCATTAATGAGGAAGGGGAAAAAACAGCCTTAAAAATTCAATGTACAAAAAAAAATCTGCAATGCCCAAACAAAACCAATAGCACAGTATGAAAAATGGCATAAGAAGTAAAACAGCTGATCTGCTGGCTCATTTGGAAATACTTCATCTTGACCTAAAATTTCACTAAAGGAAATAGGAGTTTTTAATCTAAACTTGTATTCATTATTTTAATGAACTCCAACATGACCAAAAAGAGCCAGTCACCTAATTTTGCCTCCTTGTGGTGTTTCTTCTCTCTTTTCCCTGCCCGGTGTTGTTTGGGCTGCTCCAGAGGGCAAGCACTGCAGTGTGCTGGAGCTGGAGGGTGAGACTTATGGCGTTGGGTCATGGTGGCCTTGGTTGGGCAAGGAAGGGACCTGTGGGCCACAACACAGCATGGGGAACCTGATTTTAAGGAATTCTTCTGACTTACGGTTCTCTTTTTTTTTTTTTTTTTCTTTCAGGACTTGGGTCACATCTGCCTGTTCTGAGACTCAGGGTAAGTATGTTCCTCGAGCTGTATCTGAAGAAGGAAAGAAGGGGGAAAAAACATCCCCAATGAAAATCATGGACAAAAGAAGACCCCACAGTATTACTAACATGGTGTTGGGAGACTCTCACACTGGCATATCAGCTCAATGTACCTCAGAAAACATTTTGTTGCTATAAGCATGGTTCAGGCTCCTTCTAATCACAGCTCCGTTGTGGATGCTCACACTAAACACCTGTGAAGTTTTTTTGGGGTAGTCTTCCTTCCCTCTGTGCATGCAACCTTGTGCTCAGACTATTGTGATTTCTGCCTTAGCTTGTTCTGAAAATATCCTTATTTGCAGTCCGAGTCAGAACGGGGTCCTCAGCTGCACACAAGCTACTTGAGCTCATTCCTCTTCCAGACCAATCAGCTGCACAAGGTGCTGATAAGAAAAGGAGCCATAGGAGGTTCTCATGAATGCCTAATGACCACCTGTGTTCTCCAGCCTGATAAGTAGGTTTTAAATGGAGGAACAAAGAAAGGAGTTGTATGTAGTTCCTTCAGCCTGAGGAAACTGGCCTGCAGAGGAGGAGAGGACATGCTTGGCACTGCTAGCATCATCTTCTTGGCAGGATGGTGAGTGAAACCTGCTGGCTGTACAGCCCTTATTTTGTACCCCAGTGCTGGACCGGTTTGGATTGTGTGAAGCCCAGTCTGGAATTAAATCAGGGAAGTTTGTGGCTGCCAGTTGTAGGTTGTGTTCCAGAAACTATGCCTTCTCTTGTCTTACTGAGTATGGCTTTGCCCTTCCTGCTGCTAACTAGCATTTTTATTATAGATGCTGTTGAATCATAGGGAATGGGTGTGGGAGAAGAAACAATGTAGTGGGTGTGCAAGAATAGAAATGATCCTTAAAATATGTTGGGGTGGAACTGCAAGTATTAGAAGAGGATAGCAATTGTCTCTTTATCTGTAAGAGTTTTTCTCCACCCAAAATCAGTCTTGAGAATCTTCCTGCTTTTTCCAAAAATAAAGGCCCTCTTATATCCAAAACACTTCAGAGTAATTTCATCTCCTGTTTAACTCCTGGCTAATAATTTCATCTTTCATTTCCTCCTATTGTTCTTCCTGGCATGCATCCCATCTATTATAAGGCCCAGATATAATAAAGTAATTTTTTTAGATTTAGGGAGAGGGAAATAAGAGTCAGGTGGTTTGAAGTAAGGTTTTTATAGCAGCACAAGTTCTGGAAGCATTGCACAGAGACTAGTATTAAAGAAATAGCTCTATGGGAAGAAACTGGAGTGAGGAGACAAAGCAGCCCTAGCTTTCTGTAAGAGCTGTATTACTGCCAAGGCAAGGGTAATTGCTCCTATTTAGGATTCTAATGCAAAATGGTGTTTTGCAGACACTAAGGAGAGATATGAGGTTTTCATGGGCACAAAGTAGCCACTAGATAAATACTCATGGGAGTTGAGCTTTTCTGAAAAATCTCCATCTAATTACTGTACTGAAGAAGCTGGCTGCAAAACATCATATTTACAAAATTAAATTGTCTGTAAATGTCTTTTGCCTCTGTGTCTGCATGCATAATGACAGAAACTGCAGAGTCCATCAGTTGGACATGAGTAAGTGTTTCCCAGCAGGGACTGGGCTCTGCTATGTCACATCTCAAGATGTTGTGCTACTTCCACGTCTTCCTTCTGAAAGAGACAACCCTAAGACTTTATCTTCTTTTTGTCTTATGAAGGCGGGCCAGAATCTCCAAAATATCAGCAAAACCTGATAGCTTTGGCTGGGAGAGCTAAGTGCAGCATGGCAGTTCTGCTAATGAACCCCTCTGGATCTGTTTCTTTTCCCTTCTATACCCATACCACAATGTATTCCTTACCAGGATGCACAAAGGTGTGTGAGTGCTCTTTAGTTATTTAGACAGGGCAGGATGATGGGGCTTCCTGGAGGACACACAAAATTGATCTTACTGGCATAGCTACAGAGAAAGCAGGTGGAGGAATGGGAGGTGGAGATACTGGGGTTTTATTTGTGCTGGTGCTCCTTGTTCAGTTCAGAAACAAAATGTATAGCATGCAGGAGATGGGTTACTGCATTTAAAAATTGCTCCAGGAGTCCAAAATCATAAGAAAGGCTCTACAGATTAGATTTAACTTTGAAGTGGGAAATCTGGGCACTGTCCTGGACTGGTAGACCTGTCTTAGTCACTGTGTTTTTTCTCTCCTTGCTCTGAGACGTAAGGGGTGCCTTATAACTTGTAATGTTAATAACTGGCTATGCTTTGATGTATAGAATTTGAGATTAATTAGAGACTATTCTTATAAATCACTGCTTTTCACTAAACTCATCTCCCCTGCCTCAGTGCCCTGAGCCAGGAGAAAGGCTGATACTTTGCAGACATCTCCTGCTATTGTGGGTTTGAACATTGTAAGATCAACTCTGCCAGTCCCAGGGAGCCTAAAGTTGTTCTTGAGGATATCTTTCGCAGGTCACCTTACCTTCTGCACCAAACGCTGCCCTGGCAGAAACTGAAGGCCAGAAAATTGCAGTTTGCTTTTTATGAGGAATTTTTCATGAAAAAGCTGTAGTAGGGTTGCTGGAGAGGAAAACTCAGGTTTAGAAAGTGAATGAGAACAATAAAGATACAGCAGTTGCTTTACCAGGTCAGTCCAAGGTTCAGCTTTGTTTGGATGTGGGATACCTATACCAGAGGTAATGGTGAAGGCATCAGAAAAAGATGGAAGAATTAGAGTTAGGAAATAAACAACCCGTGATGTGAATTTGTTATTAGCTAGTCCATGACACACATCTTTCTCTTGTTTCTGTGCAAAATAATGTCAATGAATTCAAGTCTATTGCAGCTTGGTCTAAATGTATATTTTCACTTAGAACTATTGAGGGCATAAATGTTCATTTTCCCTTAAGAATTATTAGGGCTAATAACAAGGGAGATGTGATAACTGTTTTACACCAGTTGTGTAAACCTCTTTGGGAAATACAGGAATAAGGTTTCTTGTGGTGTATGTTGTGATGACTTGTGGAGTGATACTTCACTGCACCAATGCGCTGCGTGTTGTTAATGATCTGTGTATTTCCATCAGCTTTCCATGACTTCTGCTTACTGTGCTGTTCAGGTGTAATCCTGAATCTCCTGAATCTTCCAGCACTTCCAGTGACTCTGGTGTGTTTAAGATTAGTGTGTGAGGACATAGGCCTGCCCCTACAAGTGTTAGTTTTTTAAAACCTTGCTGTTCTGGATTAATTGCTGTTCACCTGTAACTGTGTTTTGGATTTAATGAACAGTTATGATGATAACCAGGTTCTCACTCTTTATGGAAAGGCAGCACTTCATAAATACTGAAATGTGCTGTTTCTACATCTGTGCTGGTTTCCTACAAACCTGGAAATTAAATTATGTGGCTGCTGTCGTAGGACTGTAGCTATTGAATAGCTATTGCTAACAGATTCATTCAAAATACATAAATAAGGAAAGGAATTCCATATGGTCAGGAAAAACAAACAAATACTGCACAAATGTGTCATAGTGTTTCTTGAAGAGGAGGGAAGAGTGTGTTTGCTCTTTTCTTCTTTCAATATGAAGATACTGCAATATTAGAACAAAAGCCCTGCTGTCTTCAGCTTTGTATCAGGGCCTTGACCTCCCAGGGTTACCTCTACCTGTTGTGTGCTGATGTCTGAGGTTCCCCGAGTATCTTTGATGTGATGTCTACAGTGGTTTATTATGAATGACACCTTGTAAGGAGAAAATGGTCACCATCTCTCTTTTGGGGCTGCAAGAGTTCAGTTTCCAGAGTCGAAATTTTGGTACTGTCTAAAAGTCCTGGTATCTCTGAACTCTGACACAACACATGTGAAATCAACTGAAGTATTTTGGTTTGTGTGGATTTTTCCTCTTGATCTGTCTGGAATGACAGGTGGAACTGGGAAGATAGATAACAAATAAGTTATTGGAGCACAGGTGGAATATAAAAATCTAAAAAGAAATAAATTGCTGATGTTCAGCTGCAATAGGGCTGCTTAGAGGATGTGAGACACAGGGAGAAAATAACTTCAGGGCCTTTTAGAAACATCTTCTAGGATATTTCTTAGTCATCTGTAAGTGAAATTAGATTATTTTAAATCTTACATAAGACCTAAAGTAAGTTGATATAGGTCATGAATTAAAAATGGGAGTTTGGGACCAATTGTTTTCATGTAGCTATTGGTGTAACCCACTAGCAATAATATTATTCTGAACTTTGCAGCAGGATTCCTATTAGGTTCAGATGGTGAGTTTTAGGTCAATTGTAAAAACTCTAGAAATGGCAAGCACAGAGTTTCCTGAAAACATCACAGCAACCCCTGAGATACAGGAAGGTTAAAGAGGCAGAGGAGAAGTGAAGGCATTTCAGAGATGAAGGTAGTAAAGGCTATTTTTGGAGGATAACTTAAAATGGAGTGAAAGGAAAGAGAGAACAAGATCTGCAGTGAATATTTTCAGCATGGGAGGATCCATGGAGAAGAGTTTTTCTTTTTTGTTGTTACTTTTTGTTTTTAATTATCCACTGGAAAATCTTCAGGAGAGCTGTGAAAAACTAACTAAATATTTTATAAATAAAAATTGGTTGTTTCATTACAGAACTTAAGGAAGGGAAGTCTGCCAATGATAAATTCCTGGAAATGTGGGAGACAAAAGGAAAAAACGTTATGGTGAAAGAAGCAAGAGTTGGTGGTTTGTCCCCAGCTGGGGCTCTCTGAGGATCCCTGAGGGTAAGAGAAGATATGGAGATGCTGGTCTGGAGCATCACTGAAGCTATTATGTAGCTCTAAATCATGACAACAACTCAGTGCTGAACATGTAGAGACCCAAAGAGGTGACTGGAATTCACTATTCTCTTCCCTTCTACCTCTGCGCTAGGGTAGTCTGTTATAAAGGAGGGGCTGGCCCAAGGTAGCAAAGAGTTAAAAACTATAACAAAAACTCCAGGGAGATTAAACATTAAATTATTCTGACACCTAATATATTAAACGGTCAATTATTTACTAGTGGCACCAGAGAAACCGCATGAATTCTCTAGATTAGAACAAATGCAATGATGCAGTGCAAGTTATTTTTAATAGTAAAGTTTTGGACATGGTGTGATGAATCCAATGTGTCTCATCATTACGTGCATCATTTAAAGCTTTTATAAACAGCCGTGCTTTTTCAGGAGTCAGACGTTAGGCAAGCACTTGGGCAGCACCGCAGAGGAGTGACGTAGCAGCATGATAAACATTCACAGAGATCCAAGTAGGGCCTTGAGATGGCTAAGTGTTTGGGAAAATAGATTCTGTGGGAAGGAGGAGCTGTTACAGGACTTGGAAGGTTGTACTGGCTGTGCCAGTACTGTGTAAGAAGCAAATTCTCTTGAGCTTCCAAATTCCCAAAGTCCTCTCAAGACTTGTGCCAACCAAAATAGGAGCAGGCTGCTGAAGAGCTTTCAGCAAAGGGTAATATATTTCTTCTGCTACTTGCAGCAATAGCAGAGGAAATTCCTGTAAATGTCAGAAGGCAGCCGTACAAGGCAGGATTCCACTTTTTTTTTTCCTGCTCATGTCGGTTGTATGGAGGCGAGTTGAACTGCCAAGTGCACTGACTCTTCCTCTCTCCTGCAAGATTGCTGCATTCAAATTGTGCATGAAGTGACTGCAGGATAATCTTATCAGAGCTATAAATGGAGTGATTTTTAATTTACAGTCTCATCTAGTATAAGTTGTCCTGGTTTTTAAGTACCTGTACCTCTTACATAACAGAAGTACAGCTCAGAGCACACTTCCTTGGAGGCATCACGTTGCGAACAGCCACTTGTAGCATTACTGGTACAGGAGAGGGTGTGAGTACTTGAGGGTGTGTAGTGGTGGTTTAGGTTCCCTATTTATCACCTTATGCAAGACTTCTGGTGCTGACCTCAGATGCAATACAAAGATGAACTATAAGGAACTATTGCAGGTGATGTGGGACCTCGTATATGTACTGCAGCGACCTGTTTTTGGGGAAGCTGCCTGTTGTGGACTATTGGAGGAGAGGAGCCAGCAGGTCCTCTGGAAGGCAGCTCATTGAAAGATGGAAGAGTATAGGTATGGGACACAGCCACACTGTTCCCCATATTACCTCTGTGCAGGCTGCAAACCCTTTATCGCTGGCATAGATTTTTTTTTTTTTTTTTTTTGCTGGTTTGAGTACCGTGGTCAGTGTAGTGGACTCTTATCAGTAACTGAAGTGGAGAGGAAAACTGAAATATGAGTAACATCAGAAAGTGGACTATCTAGCTGACCTCCAACATAATATTATTTCACAGCAGCAGCAAAGGCACTGACAAACTGTTTGAAAAAAATACACAAAATATGAAGCAGTAACTGAATGATTTAAACCCAAAAGGGTACTGTAGAATTGACGTTCAGATTCTGTTCCCAAGTGCTTTTGTCATCATCTGTTACAAACATTGTACACCCGCCCAACTGATGCAATTCCCATGGAAGTCTTGGCAGTACTTGAGTTACATCCCACCCCGAGGGAGATGACCTTTTCTTTACTGAAGGAGGGGAAAAAGTCCCTCTAAGGATTCAATGACCCTGTTCCAGTTTGACCATGTACTTTCTGATGTCTTACTGAGGTCATATATGTTGACTTACCCTATTCCTGTGTAACAAAAATTGACAAATCTCTTTAGAGAGCCATGACTCTGCACTTACTGAACAGCATCAGACTACTGAGTTGTCTCCTGTTTTGACAGTTCACACGCTGTGACTTGCTTCCGTAAGCTGGAGCAAAGAGATTCAAGGCAAAGAGGTCAAAATGGAAGAGGGAGAAGGTGTTATCTCTTGTCATGAAAAGCCATCCTAAACAACTCATCTGGGATCAGGAAGGTGACACCATAGAGTAAATAAGTGGAATCAGCATTCACAGGAGATCTTTCCTACCAACACAAAGAAAGGAAGAGAGCGTGTGCTTTTGAAGCATGTGTCTGCAGTAATAAGGGATTGTTTTGTGGAAGTAGAGTTTATATCTGTTGGCTTACAGAATGTAAAGATCAAAATTATGGAGAGGGAGAATAAATCAAACAATGAAAATACAGAAAGAGAAATAATAGGAAAACAAGTTGCAGCAAGGAGGAAGAGAATAATGAAGGCATGATCAAACAAACAAAATCAAAAATAGTATTTGAAGGGTGATGCTCCTTTTCCCATTAGATTCTCAGATTAAAGTTAAAAACAAGGTGTTTTGAAATGAAAGTAATGAATGAAACAGAAAACTGGCATGCTATTATCAAAAGAAGGAAATCTTTGAAAGAGTTCTATGACTGAGAGATTGGAAAATTCCTTGCCTATACTGTTGTCAGCCTCTCTCTTCCACCCATCTCATTCCTGTAGCATTGTGTTGCTCACTCAATCTGTCTGGAGCACGGATGATAATGGAGTCAGGAGGAAGAGAAAAAAAGAAAGAGCTGAACTTTAGCTCTACATATTAGCACAGAAATCAGCATTTCTGTAAATTTTCTTCCCCAACTGAAAGTTACAGACCACTTTAAATGGAAACAATTGAAATGTGATGTAGCTAAAAGTTCTTTCACACTCTGCTCCCCAAATGGAGCACTACACAAGGTCACAGTAGCATGTTTCAATCTTTTTCAAATGACTTTTTTTAAGCATATGTAGTGTGGAGAATCTCTACAAAACTCAAAATGGGAATGCTGTGCACCCTGTCATGACTGTGTTTTGATTCAAGGAAATAAGAGCTTGCACTAAGAGAGCTCTGCTGGTGCTGCTACTGCAGGTTTCTCTTCCGCTGACATCTGTTGCTGCTTGATGAATTGCATCAGCTCCACTGGCACAGAAACCATTGCAAAAATACTTCAAATATGGAGAAATAAATGGCTAATGTGTTAGGCTCAGAGCACTTGAAGATGTCAGCTACCTCTCATCCAATATTCTGGATCCTTTGTTTTAGGAGCCATCCGAACGCTCGCACCTCTTGAGGCTTTAAAAAATAAGAGCCTGTGCTATGGAAAATATGACTGCTTTTCATAGGGACCAGTCTGAATGAGGCAAGTTTGGGACTAAGATCGTTGAGGGTATGGCAGTAGGGCCTGGCTGTGCTAACGTGCAGATGCTGCAGCCTGTGCTGCCACAGCGAAGCTGCTGGTGCAGTGGGGCTCATTCATCGTTTTATAGGATACTGTCACCTCGGTGTAGAAGTGCCAAATGACAAAAGGAGTGTCACAGCCTCCAGCAAAAGGAGCATGAGGACAGAAGAGTGACTGAGCAGTGAGGCAGAAAAGGAAAAACACAGAAGGCTCACAGGAAAAACAAGTGAGGTATTTTCTGTCTGGATATACACTGTGGCAATCAGCAACAGACCATTTGAGAATGAATAAATCCAAATAATGAGCGTGACAGAGGGTTTAAGATCCCTTTCCCCTTAGACAAAACTGTTACTTCTTAAAACTAAACCCTTTATAATAAATACATAGATTTTTGTTTGCCCTGTTTCTGGCATAACTACTGATGTACTGTACCTGGGACACAACAAAGGACTTGCGTTTGGGGAAAAAGGGGCCAAATAAGAGATGAACTTCAACAAAATGTAGGTCTGCTCAAAACCCAGAACACTCAAATATTCAGGATGTCCTCTGCTTGCCCATCCTCCCTGCTTTGCTACTTATCCACAGCTCTACATTCCCTGTTGGTTTCATTTTGCCAAATATAAAAACTTTGGCATGGCAAAACTACCAGTGATATTCTAGGACTCTTTAAAATGAATGGTTGTTTTTTGGATGCTCTGAAAAGACCGTAAACTAAATTTGACTCTTTATCCATATATTAAGATCAGCTGCTGCTTCCCTTTCTGATCTAATCTGCAATAGGTGGTTGTCATATCCTGAGTACTTCTCCACCTGGATCTCTCTGTGGTTTCCATAAAAAGTCAGGCGTTCTTACTGAAGAAATACAATATGCACATAAATCTGGCATGTTGTTCATTACAGAAGGCTAAATCCTATATCATCTATCCCATGACAAAGTCTGAGTGGTTATAGTAATGTACTGTTACAGACTGCATGTTCAGAATATAAGCACCACAAACTTTGCACTTTCTGGAATAAACACTACAGCTGAAATGTGAAAATATTTCTGCAGACACTGCAGTGAAAGAACAACGCTGTGTTATTGATTCAGCTGAAATGCTTCTTGCAGAGCAAGCATCAAAGCAAGGCTGTTTTATCGGTTTACATACTTTAAGCTGAGAGTTTATTTCTTGTGTAATCCTCCTCGAGGCGCTCCGGTGGCTGAGCAGAACCATTTCCAGAAGCGTCTGCTTCCTGCTCTGCAAATGTAATTTCTGCTCCCTTCCCTCCGTTTTTGGGCTAACTTATGTGAGTTCTCTATATCTGCTATTGCTGAATCTGATAGAGGGCTTTTTTTTATTGAGAAAATGTGGATTTGGACTTTTAAGGGATTCCTGAGTTTAGACAAATATGGCTGGTTTGCTCCTTTGACATCAGTCTCATCTCTCTATGAAAGTTGACTCTCTGTTGCACTGCGCTTCAGCCATCTGTTCATCAGTCCCTCTAGCTGTAAAATAGCCTTGGTAAAAGTGAGTAGCTGTCAGCATTTTGAGACCAGTTGGTCTCAACCAGCCAGATCTGACTTTAGATAGTGTGCTTTAATGTGGGACTCCTGCAGCATGATATCTTTAGAGATCTGTCTTCTCTTGTTTCTGCACTCTCTTATCAATATTAAGATGGATGTCTTATAGACATAACTTATACTTTGAACCAATAGTGAGGACCATAAAATAAAGCTTATTAACTGTACCTTTGTTTTTACTCAAACTCAGGGAATCTTCCTTACATGAACTTCATAGGAGATGTATACCAAGAGAAAGATGAAGCTGTTTTAGGATGTACATGAGGTGGGTTCATTGCTTTCAAGGATGAAAAATCTGCCTCTGTAGAAAGTCTGTTGCAGTTCCTACCAGAGCAGGCATTTTGCGTATGAAGGCTTTTCTCTTGTGTAATATCCACAGGTCACTGAATAGCTGGATATTTCTCTTGTCTTGCTTACAGTGAAACCTGAGCAGTTATAGACTGAGTTGTGCTTATGGAGACATGCTTGAGCACCGAGCAGTGTCCATCTCCTGTGGTCTCCTACCTCCATGCGCTGCTCCCAAGACCAGACTGAGATACCACTTGGATGTTTTGGTTTATACATGATTAGTGCAGTGGCTCTCAGGAAATAATGGTGCCCAAGCTGAGAAATGATGTGGTATCTGCTGTTACCTTTATTTCCTATTTGTGTCGCAGCATCTGGAGTTCAGCAGCTGTGGAACTGTGGGCCCCTCTGGCTCTGCTGAGGATGCCCTCAGCAGGTGAGAAGGGACCTCCTTGTCCCCCTTCTTGGACTAGGGGCTGTCTTCACTTCTGCTGTTTTTCTTCTCACCCCTACTGCCTCTTGAATTTTTTGTCCAAACTAAAGCTGCTAACATCTATTTTCGTTGTGCTGGATAAGCCCGTGTGGCAGTTTTGAGGAGACAGAACAAGCGCAGCAATTCTTTTTTGGGACACTTTGTTCCTAACCACAGGAAGTTGTAAAATTGCTGATAACGAGCTAGTTCATTCATAGCTGATGCCAGAAATGACTGCCTTCTGTCAAGGCATTGTCTTTGTGAAAAAGAGCTGAGGATTGAGAAAAGCAGGGAGTTGTTAGTTCTGACTCAGTTACAGTGGATGCTTTTTTGCCTTGAAGTCTCTTATCTTCAACAGTTTCCCTCAGAGGAGTAGGTACTCCTGGACCAGGCTGGGCTCTGCTCAGTTTTTTGGTAATTAACAACACTCCTTCAGCACTGTTTCCCTGCTGTGGTTTCTACTAACCAGATGCCAAAGATTATTTTCTGAACTGTTGTAAATGGTTGACATTTCAGCTCCTGTATTGTTACTGAGTCATTATGAGAAATAATTTCTAAATGTATTTCCCAACATCACAATAATTCTATATTTTTTTCTCAAAATGCAAGAAAGTCCATGGAAGAAAACATCCCAAGACTGAAACATGATTCTTGGTGCTAAACAGCCATGCTGCTTTTATGGGTATACTTTAAATCAAACTAAGTTATGGGTAAGTGACAGTATGTCTCTCATTTCAGCAAAAATTCATTTTGTGTTTTTTCATGAAGCGTAGAGAGACAAAGATTCCTTTTCTTGAAGAGCTTCCTATTTGTGTACTTAACATACTTGTGGAAAACCAGATGATCTAGGGGTGTGGATTTTGGGTTCTATTTTCCCATCTTTGGTCCCACTTTATCTCTGGAAGATCAGGACATATGTCATGACTTCAGGAAGGACGGTTCATGGCTGTTTCTGGTTCCAGGCACATGTGGGAATACAAATAGTATTACAGGACACACTGGAGCATGGATTACTTGCAACGAGGGTGTGTTGGCCCAAACTTCTTTCCTTTGTTACCAGTTCTTTTCCATAAAACTTCTCCCCTCTGTCTTTCCAATGTTGATTTCAGATGGATTAAGAGCTGTTCTTCAAGGTAGGGCAGATATCCAGAATAATTCCTTTTCATCCAGAGCAAAAAAAAAATAATCTTCCCAATCAGACTGAGGTTCTCACTGACTCAGATTTGCTGATGCAACAGTTATATTTACCACACTGTTTTAAGATTAACAAATGGCAGTGAAATTGTAATGGCCACTTTGATTTGTGCCATGTTAATTTGACAAACACAATTTATGTAACTCTACCCAGGGTTGTGCTTAAGAAGATATGATTTAGGAATTCAATGTTTACATACCATAATATGTTGGTATCTTTGTTCTGATCATTTTGTATTCAAACATGAGCTTTAGAAGACTTCACTTTTTAAACTGAAAATGTCTGTGCCTCTGTGTTGTTGAGACTGAGGAATTACAGTAGTTCTTCAATTTAAAATCAGTTGTAGAATTAAGTTTGGCTGCACTGAGGGATCTGAAGCTAGGGTCTGGTCTAGTCCTCTCCTTTCCAGTGTTTTGCAATAGAAGTAGATGCAGAACAGCCAGCCACTGGGGAAGAGGAAAATCTGCTGTCACTCTAGCAAGATCTGAGAGACTCTGGGTTCCTCCTACAAGCTCTTACTAGGTCCCTGAAGTTGGTTTACACTTCTAGACAGATATCCAGCTATGTTGCAAGGAGGGAATGGCTCTTTACCCTTAACAGTCCACACAGATAAGGATTGCTTGCTGCCAGAAAACCTGTTTTTCAGAATAATGAAGTAAAGCCAACAGGATAGGTGACAAGAGCTTGCCTTTCGTAGTCAGGATTCATCCCAGGAAAGTGTGGTGCACAGTAGCCAACGGCTCTGACATTGCTGTGGCAGAATAACCAAGAACCTGGAGTACTTCCTGGCCTGTGAGTATGATGGAGACTTTTGTAGCCTCTAGCAATGGCTTTTAGGTAGAGTCATTATACATGATGCAAGTAATTTAATGGTAAAATTCTAGAAGAGTGTGTGCATGCTATACTCCTGTTGAGAAAGTGATATGATCCTTACTAAAGCACAGGGGGTTGAAGCCCTCTTAAATGTGCCTTGCATGTGTTTTTAAAAGAATTAAATTGCAGGACTGGATTGTCCCGTAGACAATACCTGTCTGCTTAGAAAACAAATAAGAATGTAATATTTACATATACTGTAGATCTTATGTATGTTATTTTTGTGCTTCTGCTGTGATAAACCTGCCCAGTTATGGGTAGATTTATGCATAAATCTCAGTACGTATGCCAGTAGAAACATAGACTTCTGTTGTAGTTGCTGGGTTGTGCTGATATAAATTTGAGCAGGATTTGTACAAGTAAAAAGAAAATGTGTGTATATCTAATCAAATTCCACATTATTTTGTTCTCTTGCTCAACTGTAGTAATTTCAGCAAAGATATGACTGTAACTAACATCAAACTCTCACTTTGCTGTGTGGGTTTGTTGGAGATTTCAGCAAAGCAAGGCTTGTCACTACTCACTGCAGAATTTCTGTCACTGGGAAAAGTTGTTATATTTACACAGGGAAAGGCATTCAGTTAGAAGTAATTTTTTTTTTGTCTGCAGTGATATTCAAAGCAGCGCAGTTGACAGAATTAACTGTCCCCCATTAATGGAATGTGAATGTGAAGCTGCTGAAAGCAGCTGAAGAACCAGGAGAGCTGGGAAATCTGCAGCCCATTGGCTGCACTAACAACACTGAGAAACATCTGCACTGCCAGTTTCTCAATTCTGCTGGTTACGCTTAATTATTTAGAGCAGAGTGAACATTTGAGCCTGTTTTTTGTTTGTTTGTTTTTTTTTTTTTCCTTCCTCTGAGAGTAGATGCCTTAACATTTTCCTGGTGATTTGTACAGATAAGGTAGTGATTCCAAGTGCATTTGATGATGCAAGATGTGCTTTTGGAGACTTTCAGATATTTAAGTGAAGAACACAAAACGATCTTGCTATTTCATCAATCAGTGAAAAATGCTGCCTGTGATTACTTTTAATGCAGATGCTAGTCTCTTGAACTGCTTGAAAAAAAAATGTTTAGAGTGTAATATATAGATGTGTTAAAAATAAAGTACTGATCAGCGCAACCTAGTGCCAAAGTCAGTTTGCAGGTTTGATGCCTATAGCAGAGATCAGGCTGGGGATAGTGCTGAACAAATTCATATTATATATTTATAGTCTTTGTGTAGTGGAAACTAAAACTATTTGTCATAGACTGAAACACACATGATGAGTAATGAAATGCATACATCTCAAAGTAACATGATGTTCTATAATGTTTCATGAAATGTTTCCAGTAAATCATAGTCAGATGCATATCATCCATTAGAGGGCAGGAGCCTCAGGGTTTTTCATCCCAGGTTGGGCACTTATTTTCTTTTTACTTGGAACAAAGCTTTTGGCTTTTCCCTTGAGTTGTTATCTCTGAGTCACTTTCTTCCCTGACACTAGTGTTGTAAAGACCACCTAATGATAGTCTGTAAATTTAATTAAGGAACAAATGTTCTACAAAAGACAGGTATCAGGTACAACTGTTTATATGCTGTATATTTGAAACCTATGCACCAGATATGACTCTTCAGACAATAAACTGTACTGAAGTGTCATCAATCACACAACTTTACACATCCCCCAGAATGGCACTTGGAGGTCAGTCTGCATTGTTCCAGAAAAGCACTAACCTGACCCGGTTACAAATGCAATTTACTCTAAAATGAGACGTATGGCAAGAAACATGGTCATGGTTGGGAGTGACTATATAAGAATGAAAATTTTGTACTCAATTGCTCTGATTTCATATTTGAGAAGAATCTTCTGTGGATTCTCTGATGGTGTGTGTTCCTGCTCTTTCTCAAAGGAGAAGCCCTGTGTTGATGTGCTCTAGTTGGAGGATGTGACCAATAGTTATTTTCTGGAGTGGGGGATGGAGAAAATCCTTAGGGCAGTTGCATCTCCGCATTAAACACAAAGTACCCATGCTCCTAATCTACTCCCCTGAAGTAAACCATGTCCTAGGCTAGTTGTCCAATAGCTGAACAAAATATTCATACAGTGACTGCCTATGTTTCAGCTTATTCTATGAACAAAATAGTCATAGTTTGGAAAAAATAACACAGGATAACAATAAAATGGTGGGTCTAGTTGTTTAGAGTATCATGACAACAGTTTGTCTAATTTGAAGGCCTAGTTCAGAGCCTGATGACATCAACAGTGCAATGCCATGAACGCATCTCAAACTTTGCTTATTGGTTTATAACAGTGTGCTGAAACTCAGATGAATGAAGAGCTCTGGTATCCCTTGGATTTGTTGGTCTAATCAAGCTTATGATTTGTTTTACAAAGTAAAACCAGGTGAGACTTTGTGTGCCTGACTTTGATAATCGACTGTTGGAGGGAACGTTATTGGCTGGAGTGTCCCCTTGAGGTGTCAATGAGAGAAAACACAACATATTCTATACTGAAGCTATGAGAAATAACCATGGGAACAGTATCATTTGAGCCTGTCAGGTGGTGAAAACAGGTTCTTTCTCCCCATTTTCCATTACCACAGCTCTTATGTGGTGGGAGGAATGTGGGGGACCAGGCAGCAGGACAACTGTGGGGTGTGAAGGATCTCAGCTCTGTGAAGCAAAAGTATTCTATGGCACTACTGTTCTTTCTGCATCCAGGCTACGGTCTGGGCCATACCTAGAGGATCATTTTTCCAGCAGAAGGGAGAGGATGTGTGATTCCATGGCTCAAGAATGCTTAGTACTATCCAAACTTGCAAAGATGGCTTTATCCAGAACTTAGGAGAAAAGCACTAAAGGGGAAAAGAAATGAATTTGAATGTCCTGGGCATTATTAAATGAGCAAGAGGGACTCAGTTGCTCATTTGCACAGTCCTGTTAATAAGGTCTATCATCAGGAAATCTGAGGATCACTTAATCCATTCACTGGCAGAAGAGCTCTTGATCCTCTCATTAGAGCAATGGAGTGAGAGCTGCAGTTAATTATAAACATGCTAAGGGCAACCGAAATTAGTTCTACTGGGGATCTGCCTTCAAATTTTCCTTTTCCTCCTGAGGGAGGAGGAGAATGAATCAGAGAAGAACAAGGTATTAATTATATAGAAAAGAAACAAATAAAAATGAAATAATGGAGGCACAGCTCTCTGCAGACAGAGGGTGTCTGACCAATTCAATGGGAGACAGGAAGAACATATTTAGGACTGAAGACATGCCAGTCATAAAGCTGGAAGAATAGGAAGATATTTAAGAGGATGGACACCAAAGGTGCATGGAAATGTCTTCAGGAAAGCACATAATTCAGGAGAAGAAAACGTAGATTAGATTAATTAGGGAACCACTTTCATATCAGTCCAGGCACTAAGAGCAGGCATGGGTGAGGTGGCTCAAGATGCCACCACTGTGATATGAAGCATCTAGCAAAGAGGAAGAATTCTGCTGCTCACCCAATCTCTTCTCTAAGCAACAAATTTAGTGAAATTTAGTTGTAGTTGCTTGTTTTCCAGATGACAGTAGATGATGATTTTTGTGTTTGAGTATGGGAAAGGGAATGGCGTTAGCTACAGGCTCTATTTCTTCCCCTGCTAATCTTCCATGCACATATAGTTTTCTCCTGTGGTCAGAGAGTGAAGGCTTTGGCAGGCTTTTTCCTAACCTCGATAGAGTCCTTGAGTCGGTCTGTGTAATTTAAGAGCTTGTCTTGTGCAAGGCAGTTTAGCATATGTAATGTTAAGCCAGTGACTCCAGCTCAAGTAGAAATGTTCTACTACACTTGTTCCAAATATCTGTAAGATACTAACTTCAAAGTGTTTAAAAAGGGCAAGTTTCTAAATAGTGGGACCTGGTAAAGGTCTGTAGGGGCAGAAAAGAGAAAGGCACTTATGAAGAGAGAAGAGCTGTTAAAGAAAGATCTCAATTTCTCTGTTTAGAAGAAGTCAAAATTTCAAAAGGGGATTGATCTTGAGTTGTTTTGGATTAGATTTTATTTCTAATCAATATGTTCCTTTATCTATACCCAGAAAAAAAACAATTCTGTTTAAATTTTTAGAGTGATATTACAAAATAAACATTTTAATTTGTTTCGAAGGAGTTAAACAATGTGGTCACACTTGAAGACACTGTATTAAAGTGCTGACAGATGTCCAGGTCCACTTTCCTCCATAATTAAAGCCCTACTTGAATAAAACCTGAAAGGTTGTTGCCAGATCTCTTCTTTCAACCTTCTTTCATTACAGTTGAGGTTCATGTTTTGTATAAACCTTGGCAGAAACTTGAGAACCACAGTTAAATCCAGACTATATTTGACAAATAGAAATGAGCATGGCTGGGCACTTGTGTCCAAGTACATGTTGGAGTTTTATGACTCTTTGCAATGGAGATTTCAGTCAACAGTTGTGGTGTTCTTTTGAAAATTGACTTCTTTCTCCCTTTTGTCTGCAGAATTAGGAGGTTTGTAATATAAAATTCAGATATTTTTATTTCTATTGCAATATATTGGTGTTTTGAAGCAAAATCTCAATTATCTTATTGTGGATTCTCATTCTAACATCTTGGCCAAGCTGATATGTTTTGTTTGCGACCACGCTTCACAAGATCCCACAGAAATAAATCTATCTCCTCTACTGTGATTAGAATCTATCACACTTTTTCTGTTGTATGACCTTGTAGCAAGGTCTTATCAGCCAAAGCAAAGTTTGTTTTATGTCTGTTATCTTATATGAAATCCCTGACTGATGTTTATTGACCCTTGTCTCCTGTTCCAGCTCTGTTAGAAATAGGACTTCCATTTATTTGGAGTGCTCGTAGCAGTGGAAGAGGTGGAGCTGGGGAACTGTTTCTGAGCAGTTACTATGCTGTGCATTAAATTAGCTGCTACATACTAAATTTTTGCAAGGAGTGAAAGGTATTTGTAATGCTTCTTTCTGCAAGTGTGGATTAGGTACCTAATATGTCTTCTGTTCCCTGGGGAATGTAGATGACATGACATACCTGGAAGGCAAGGTAATAATCACTGAAGTCAGATTGAATACTTGTTGTATCTGATGAACAGAAGGGTATCTGAATGGCCTTGTTAGTGCTAAATACACTAAGGACATGGAACACAGTACTGTGGCAGAGTAGGAAAAGTAGCTGAGAACAAGTCTAGCCTTTTCCACTGATCTGAAAAAAAATCAGGACAGGTATTTGTGACCCATCTGAGAGTACACAACTCTGAAATCTTCACAACTTGGATGTACTGGGGGTCCTTTCTGTGATACTGCACTAAGTCAGTGTGGGATATCTCCAGTACGTGATTATCTTCATGTAACCTGCTATTAGGACTGCTGAGAGTCTCTGCTCTTTAGAGATGAAATTTTCCCTTGTCTGTCTCAAAAGGCTTAAGCATGATGTAGAGCTTGGCTGAACAGACTATCCTGAGGTGAACTGTGCTCTTAGGAAATGCCCTGTAATTGTATTCAACCCATGCTGGTTATTGTTCTGTAGCAGTCATGCGTGTTTATGTTTTAGTTTAACTGGGTGGATGCTGTAAGATCTATAACAGTTAGTAATCACACACTTATGGGGGGAAAAGCACAGTTATCTAGTGATTTTTGAGAATGATTTGCTTGCTGTCAGATACACTACCTTTGTAAGCGAACTAGCTATTTCTGCTAGAAATCTTTTGTGTTATGTAGTTATTTTTAATGCCTGCTAATTCTTAGTGTGTTTAAAAAAAGAGACGACATGGTCTCTTCTTTCTTTTCATTCATTAAAACCTTACTTCTAATTGTGGAAGGGTGGTTAGATCATGAGCAGGCTGGGACTACTATAATGTAATATCACCCAAATGGCTGAGTATCTACAAGAATACCTATTTACTGCAAACCCATCCACAGGAATCCTAATAAACAAGACTGTATTTAAAAACTGATTCCTGACTACAAAGGGAACAGAACCAACTGTGAGTCAATAGAAACAGGAAAAAAAAAAAAAATGTTGACTTACACATGGCATTAAGCAGAAGCAAATATCTGGATTTGTCCCGTAGATCAGTGTGGCTGCCCACCTGAGGCAAGGGGGTTTCCAGCTGAATGGGGCTGATGGCCTGTGGTGGGGATGTATGCCTTGGAAAAGGGACAGTGCTGACATCTGGAGCCCACAAATGGGATCCAAACTGGGCAAAAAACTGAGCCCAGATGAGTTTTGATACCTTAACATTTGAGGTTATGGACTGGCACTGGTAGGGAGTGCCTGCAGATTTCTATTCAAGCTGTTGTGTTGAGCAATTAAACAAAAATTTAGTGCTTATTCCTAACATGTTTCAGTTAGACTTTATCTCATATTGCTATTTTGGAAATACTTTAATGCTAATCCATGTTTATTGTGGTTTTAAACTTAAAAACCCAAACCCGCAAAAAAACAACCCCCCAAAATATTTGATGGCAGTTCATTCCCTAAATTTCCTCATGTGTTAGGCGTTTTAAATTTGCTTTGTTGCAGTTTTATTTTTAGTTAGTTTCTAGTCATAGTGAATAAACAGAAGGCCATGCCCAAGTTTTCTACATAGGCTATGTTAGGTATAATTTTTTTCTCTGTTACTTGTAGCAACTCCTAAGTAATACTGTAGGTACTACAGAAAATAAATAAGTCATGCTTAATGTTAGGGGAATGACATAAGTATGACAATATAAATACAAAGCAGTGGAAAAAAGAGTTGCTTGTTCAGATACTGAAGGCAGCGTAGCTGAGACAGTCTAGAGCTGATCAAGGAAGCAAAACACAACAGCTTACCTAGAACGAGTTTTGTAGGGCATGACTTTTTACCTTCTTTTGGACCTAGGTTTGCCAGGCAGAAGTTAGGCTGAGCCTAACTCCCTGCTCCGGAGGAATGCCTTAACTGCTGCAGGGGCACACCACAGACTGTTCTAGTAATCCTGTGTTCTTAGAGAAGCAAATGTTTTGGAGACATGCCAAATTTCAGCTATGTAAATCTTCTCTTAAGAAAGGGAATGTCCACAGTAACCGTGCATTTAAATTCCTAATCTGAAACCCCTGATACTACTCAAAATTCTTTTTTTTTTTTCATTCCGTTTTAACTTAAGCAGTCATGTTGCAAATGGAAGCTATTAAAACTTTGGGCAACTGGAGCATCTAAGAGTGAAGTTTCCTCCCTTCCTGCCTCATCTGCAGACAGAAAGTTAACTCTCATTAGAGTAGTATTTTCTAGGCCCCTGTGTGTGAACTAAATAATGCAGAGTTGAGTAACCCTGTCTGTGATGTTGCTAGAGGAAGTATTGCGAGACTGGAGTACCTTACTTTCTTTAAAATGATTATCTTTCTCTGAACAGATCTCCCGACATGCATGGAGCAGTCAGCTTGAGATGTAGTACCTGGATTCTTCAAGCTTTCTCTTCTTGTGTGCATTGCTTTTGTGTCACTCATAAATCATATTTTTGCTTGGCAAAAAAACATGTGGTTTTTATATTGCTGCTAATGCTTTGTGGATGTCTGTTCTCAGTCCTTCTTTTGATGACTTCTTTTATTAACTTACATCTGCATGGGAAACTTCAATTTTTGAGGTCAAACAAATTCTAATGGTCACCTTATGAGAGTTCACGAAAGAGTCTGGTTTATAAGTGAAACAGGAAATTTGTTCCCTGATACTGTGATTATATTCTGCTTATTTAAAAACTTTTGCAACTTTCTTGATGACACTGCTCCAATTTGTTTTATGAAAGACTCAGGGCTTTGCTGTAAAACTTGTAAATTATCTAATTAGATATCTACAAACTGTTTGGGGGTTGTGCTGGTGAAGCGATTTACATTTTTGGTTTTAGGGCTTTAGATCAACAAAGCAACTGAGTGTGTGCTGAACTTTAGTAGATGTGGAAATGGTTTTTTTGGGTGTTTTACTATGTGTTACAGTACTGCAATGATAAACTACTAACACTTAAAAAATATCAAGAAAGAGGTGTTTGCATAGTGGGACTCATCGTCTTTTATAAACCCATATACGTAAGATTTCTCTCTCTGTGCAGTGCCTGACTTGAGCAGGAGCACAGATTGCCATTTTGCACTAAATGCCTTGCATTTAGGTGTCTGAAGGTGAGGGGGATTCATCTCTGGCTCTGCTGCTTCTGTGTGGAAGAAGAATTTCAATTGCAAAGGAAGAATGCTGCTCGACAGGATTAAGAAGGGTAGCATTAGGGCCTAAGGTATCTTCTGGACTGATTATTGAAAGCCACAGGGATAAATTTCTGGTGATTTTAATAAGATAATAGTCTCCTTTTAAGACTGTCTAACTCCAACTGAGCCTACTGAGGTCACCTTCCAGCTAGAAGATCTCTGTCTGTGGAAGCGGAATGGTGCCCTAAAGTGGATGGAAAAGATTGTTACCTTGAATAAATGTGCAGTAAGTAGGACTAGGAGTGCCCTCTAAATGACTCCAAACTTTTTGTGTGCAGCTGATGGTAGAAGTTGAGCTAAGATCTGCTCAGGACAGGCACTCATTTGAGAGGCAAACCAATATTTAACAATGATGAAGATTGAACACCAGTGCCCCTCGCTTTCTTCTGCCACAACATGATGTAGTCTACATGTAGTCTGCTGTTTCTGTGATTTAAAATCAGCTTCCTCTGCCTCCCCTCACTCCCCTGTCAGCAGTGGCATTTTCCAGATCCCTTCCCAGGACTTAACTCACGCTCTGAGCCAGAGCAGTCCTGCCTCTTGGGCTTGCGTTAAAGCCTCTGCCTTGGGTGGGAGATGATACACAGTAGTCTCCTTTATTTACAGGAATGTCCCTTTAATGAGAAATGCCCTCTAGAATTTCCCCTAAAGCATAGTCCAGCTGCTGTACTCACAAATCCTGTTCCCTGGGACACCCACGGAAAGGGCATGTGGATTTCTCACTGCCCTGAGTGAAAAATGTTCTTGGTGAACATATATTTTCTTCTGAAGTTCATAGGTATATTGGGATCTATGGTCTTTTTGTGTGTTTGGAGTGCTGCTCTGCTCTTTGCCTCTGAAAGAGGGGTTTGATTTATAGCGGTTCTCTGTGAAAAATGGTAATACATGATTTATAATGGTATTCAGCCAACAACAATGATTTCCCAAGTGCTCATTTAAGGGGGGAAAAAAAAGGTGGGGGGAGGCTCAAGCTGCCTGATAGATTTGAGGCCATCTCTACCATGCCTGAAACCTTAAGATGTGGATACTTGTGGTAGTGGAAGAGACATGTGTTTGTTCTGCAAGATTTGACAGAGGCACCCCATAAACTATACAAGATCCCTGGGAGAAGCTGCAACCCTTTACACACCCTCTTGAAGGGACCAAGTAGGCTGTGGGGCTTCTCCCACCTTGCCATCCTCTCCCATCAAGCATCTCTGAGATTCAGACCTGGATCACAGCATCTGTCCTCTGAGCAGTGGTTTTGGTCCAGCCTTTACCAGTGGAAGCTGCAGCTCTTACTTAGGTCAGACAAAAACAGTGGAAGAGCACCCTGAATACATTGTGTACTGTGACTTCAGGATGCATGTCCTGCATTTAGATAAAACCAGATGTTTTCTTGTTTCTATGAGCACTCTGGGGATAGTTTTGCTTCTGACTGCCAGATCAAATGGCATGGGGCTTCTGGACACTGCTTGAGGTTGGGAAGAGCTGTTGCACATTGATATTTTGCTGTTGTTGAGTAGATTCCTTCATCTCACATTTCTGATAAGATTTCTCTGTCTTTCCACTTAATCCCCTTCCCTTGGTGTGTGAGTTGGTGTCAGAACGAAAATGCATAGGTTCCTCTTACTCTGTCTCCTTCCTGCCTGCCCAGTTGGTGCTAACAACTTGCCTGAGAGAAACAGACCCCTTGGGGTGAATAATTGCCTTTCTAATAAATGGAAAAAATATTTTACTCTCTCTGATGCCAAAGGGGTGTTCTTGCAACAGCAGCAGGCAGTCACTGCCTGATTCTTTGCCGGTGCCTCCTTAGCCCAGTGTTTCCTAGGGGGGAGCTTTTGGCTTCAGTGATGTATTATTTACAAAGATAAGTAATTGTGGCCTTTTCTTTACTGACTAGGCATAGCAAGTTTCTCTTGTTAAGAATGTTTCATTAAAACTTTATCCCTATGTGATGCAAACGGCTCTTGTCATAACAATGTCCAGATGTGTCTTTAAAATCGTCTTTAGCCATTGGTTTTGATAACCTTCTTTGGAAGCTTACTCTCGGTGCCAAACACTGTATTCATTATCACGAGGAGTTCTGTTTGAGTGCCTGAGTCCTCTCCTGGTGTTTTCTTTTTTTTTTTTTTTTTTTTTTTTTTTAGTAAGCTAGGAAACACCAACTTACTTCATGTTGGCTGGGGCTTTAGATACACAGTTCTCTGGTTGGAAACCAAATAAGTTAAAATAAGACACAGCCGTCTTGCCTTATCTCCCTGGTGAAACACTGTCTGCAGGAACTGAATTCATCCTCTTGTTTCTGCTGGTTTAGCTGCTCGTTATTCCCCCTGTCTTTTCCATTCAATGTATCCCAGTCTCTTGCACAGCAAAGCTCTTCTTTCCCATGCTTTGATTGAAACTTCCTCCCATTTCAGCTGTGCTTTACCAAGAGTACTTTGTCCTGAGCAGTGAAGGAAAGATGCAGCTCCTTGATGCTGACTTGTGAAGCCCATGCTGAGAATTCTTGTTTTCATACAATAACGGCCTTCCTAAGGAAGGCAGTTGGAACGGCACACACACGTCATCCACACTGTGTAAGGCAATGGCATCGCTCAGGCTGGTATGATGTCCTTTGTTAATGCATCCTCTGGACCTATTTGCATTCATATGTACAGTGGGAAATTGTAAGGGCTTCATGAGAGCTATAACCAATAAAGCTTCTCAGGATGGGTTTCCTGGGGGCCTATGTTGTTTTCAATTTGGGAGGTTTGTATCTTTTTTTTTTTTACTTTGTTTGAAGATACTTCTTGCAAATACTTTACATCAGGCTTGCATTTTTATTTTTTATTCTACTTAGAAGATGTATTGTGAGTTCTCAACAGGACTTTTATTTGTGGTACTCTAATGTTGCAGCCACAGATAAATATTTAATCTTCATTTTTAAAATTATCAGCAAACTTTGGTATTTTATTTTCCTTTTCCCTTAATGATGTACAAATATTTATAAAAAAGGGCTTTTTCTTATTTTTCTCTTATCACGTTCTTGCACTAATGATTGCTACTGCTTATGACCATTTGCTGCATCCTGAGACTGTTCTGTATCAATGTACTGGTTGAGTGACCTGGATGCTGGCATCCTTTTGGTACTGACAGATCTGGACTCTTGTAACCATAATCTGTCTCAGTAATGACACATATTACTTCCAGGGGAATCCTGAAGTTGGACAAATTCGGTATCCTCCTGCCACCTCACATCTGTGACTTGCAGCAGTACCAAGGAGACCTGGGTTCAGCAAACCACATGCCTATTTCATCCTTGTGTATTTGGAGACATGATTTATAGATACGATAATTGTGTCCTACTCTGCTGCTCTGATTAAGCCTTCCTCTTGTAAATCTATTTCTGATGTAAGCGCTACCCTCTTGCATGTATTCTTGAATATTTTTCCATCATTAATTTTTAGTTTTTTCCAATACCAGGCCTATTGCTGAAAATGTAATGCCTAGAGATGTAAAATAAGTGAACATGAATCTTTCAATAGTGACTTAAAGCATAAATCCCTGAGTTCACATCTGGTTTATCTTCCTTGATAAGAAAAGATGACATTAAAGGAAAAGAGTAGGTAGGAATAGAATTAAGGAGTTGTGATTCTTGATTGCTTGATGTATGGAAGATAAGAATTTCAGATCTTCCTAGATTTCATTATTCTCCAGGCCATTTGTTACTTCAAATGAATCAGTATCCTGTCAATGATGCAGTTTTTCTCCATTATTGCAAGAACTGCATGTGAGCCAGAGTTCAAGTTATGGTCCTATGCAGATAATGACGACTCAGTCGTGTCAGCAGAGAGAAATGGAAAGTGTTCCCTGTGTCAGACCAAGGCTTGGCTGAAAGCCTGTTCAGTGCTGTCTGTCCTTGCCTTTTGTTGCCCTGAGAACCAGACTGACCCTTCGTGTGAGTCCTTTAATCGCTGTTAATGCCAGCCCTCTTTTGTAACACAGAAAAAACATCACTGCAGACAGCACTATCAAGCTAGCCACGCTGCTGTGTGAACCTTTGTCCGTGCCACTGCTGTTGTCCTGCTTGTTGCTGTGACCTGAGCACACTACTGAGCCTGGAGGATGTGGCAGATGCAGAGCAGGCAGCCCCTGCACTGCTGCTGCTCTCAGCAAAGACTGCACTGACAGGTCTTGAAGGGGAACAGGGTGTATGTCCAGTAGTCTTGTAGGCTTTTAGAAAAACATTTGCTTGATACATCTAGTCTTCAAAAAAAAAAAAAAAAAAATCTAATAGCAACTCCAAAAATGGCCAATGTACCGATTTCATTTCTATCAAATTCTTGTCGCCACTAGAAGAGAACTGTTGTATTACCTATTGGAAAGACCAGAAGTTTGAGAATGGACTAGCCTAAATTGTGGTCATGTTTTTGTTATGCAAAGTTATTTTGCTGTTGAAGTTTTATTTCCTTTAATTCCAAATGCAGTGGCCTGTGAGTAAAAAAAGATCACTTTTGTTTTCTGATGATTACAATGTAACCATGGCATAGTACCCTAATATTTACACTGGAGTAAATGCTGCTGTTGCTGTGAGGCAAATATGTCTCAATCTGCTGTGGACCTGTAAGCATCTGGCATGGGAGAACCCCGATAACCCCCACACAGCAGGGAGGAGGAAAACTGGGAAGATAAATCCTTGCGTTGCCCAGGCTGATGGCCTCTATCTTCTGTGTGCCCTGTGAAATGGTAAATTCTGCGCATCCTTTTTCCTAAATGATGAAACAATCCTGACCCTTTAATCCTCTTTCTCTAATTACCTTACAATTGTACCTTGCTTGATTTGGGCCTTAATGCAGCAAAGTTTTTTAAGCATGTTCAAGTGTTTTCCTTAATCCGGTTCTTGGGTTCTAATTCAAATACCCCCAGAGGCCTTTCTTCTCTAGTTTGGACAGTGTTTCTACATTTCCAGACAGAAGCAAAACACGGTATTTTTTTTTTTGGCTTCCTTGGCATGCCTCACAGAAATCTCTCTTATCAGTGTTTGAAAGCATTTAGACTCTCTTCCCTAAGTATGTTGGCAATAAATCTGCTTTGATATGTAGGTAGTCAGGACAGACCTTTTAATAGGATTCAGGAGCTGCTGCTCACACTGCTGAGTGTGCTCCAGGGCGAGCATCTAACATGTAACTGTGTCCCACTGCCCACCCTAACTGTCGGGGTGCTTCCCAGGGCTCTCTGCATCCTCCTGCCTGCTACGAACTGGCAGCACCGTGCATACGGCCATGCAGCCACCCACGTTGCCTCCTCTTCCAAAGCAAAAGACTCAGATTCTTCCTGAATATTTGTTTTAGTTTTCATGCCACTTCAAAGCTTCTTCAGGAAGTTGATTTTCTGTTTTTCCACTCAAAATTTGGTTCCTATCATACTCCTATAGGTGTGCCAATCCATAGCACCCCCTCTCCTGTTTTGCAGCACCTCTGTTTTTATTTAATGTCAGGCTAGTTTCTAGTGGACTTTCTGCGGTGCAGTTATTTCTCGCTGCAGGCAGACAAGTGTCAAGCATATTTATCTTGTTTCTACCTGTGGGTACAACCCTCTCATGCCTCTCCCCTGCCTGACCATCTCTCTGCTCATCCTTTTCCCAGGTCTCCTTTTCTAGCTAATTTGCTCCTAAGACTTGCACCCATTCATATTCAAGAAATGAATCTCAGAAAGGATACAGGGGACTCATGGCATTTGCAAGCAGTTGCTGTATTGCCTCTGCATCTAGGCGATGTTTTCCCCCATCTCCATCTGTGTTTTCTCTACTGAGACCGCAGGGCAGAGATCCTCTCTCTCTTCAGAGAGGATCATGATTTCAGCAGAGCCCTATGTGCTTCTGTGTAATAAGGAGTAATATTTGCTTTAATTTAATTAACTATTCGTACTCTCTGTTGTGTTGCATTCTGCTCTGAAGATTCTGTGTTGCTAGGCAGGTTGCTATTGCCAAACAACCCAATGATACTGAAGAGCAATCCCTAACCTTTTAAGAGGGGGTAGTTCAGGCAACATTGAAGAGCGTGTCATGATGTGCAGCATATCCCTTCTACAGTAAAGCTGGATAATTTATACCCTTATAGAACGCTCCCTATGAGGTTCTGTATGCTTTTAAAGGGAGCTTTATGAATCTGCTCAGGTTTTATAGAATTGTATGGGTGTTGTCCATGTTTAAAATTTTATTGGTCATTTTCATTGTGACAGAAAATTGAGTTTCCCTTTTATTAGTCTATAATGGTGGCTGGTATATGTCACACCACTCACAGTAAAAAAATAAAACAAAGTCTACTTTAAAGTTGGAAACTGCTGTATTTCATATTTCCACTGCCCCAAGGAAATGTCTTTAAATTGCATTACTGTTTTTGAAAGAAAAATGTTCTGGCTGGATTTGGAACCAAAGTGGACTGTTGTATCCCTATTTCACATTAAAGAAACAAAACTGTAAGGAAGAGCTGCTTCTATGCTTATCACAAATCTATGGCAGAGCACCATAGGTTATAAAGTGCAGATGAATGCAGAGAAAGTCTCTAATAAAAAGTGTGGAAACGATTTTACTGCCTCTCTATCCATAGCGGCCTGTGGGCATACAAGGCAACCAAGGGCATCCTAATGTAATTGATACAGGCCAAAAGAGCACCCAGAGTGACAGCAGCACGTGAAGGTATTCATGCCCCACATAGGAGAGATGTGGCACATCCCCACATCTGCAGACTGCAGCTCCAGAGAACAACTTTTATTTCTCCCTCATGTTCAGATTCCCTCTTTCACCTTGGACCTTGGTCCAGCTTGTGGTGAAGTTGAGAGCAAAGCCCTGGCTAAAGGCCACAGAAGTTTGGTTCTTTACCTCCCCAACAATCAGCCCCTGGATTGAAAGAAAAGGGTGGTTTCTTCAAATTTATCCCCTCTCTCCAGAGAGCAGCAAACACTTCGGCATCCAGACAACCTTGTTTTTTCTGTGTCTTTATGGTTATTTAACATGTCAACTCTTCATCTCGGCTGGGACTTTGAGGTGTTACTGTGATATTATCATAATCATCGCAGGCAAATGGACAAAGGATTAGGGGCTCAGTAGGATGTTTTCTCTTGGGTTTGGCCACCAGCATCTGCCTGGTCGTGTTCTGTTGCTGTAATCTTGTCTGAGTGTATTGCAAGTGCCCACCGTTTACTTTTGGGATTCATCGAACACATCATTAAATTACTTCTGCAGGTTAATTGAAGAAGCTACATGAGTTCAGGCGTTAAGATGAGCTGAGTACTAATCCCCTCTGTGTGTTTTGAAAGCCCATCTTGCAACCAATATGTATGCAGCTACTCTCCCTTTTTAAATAAATATTATTATAAAGGGTCCAGTCCTTACTGTTATAGACAGTGCTTCTTGGGCTGTTCTGTGAAAGTATCTTTTGGAGGAGGACACAAAAGGGCAAACCATAAACCCAAAGAAAAAACACTTTTATAGAATGAGTCAGATTAAAATCAAGCAGCTTGTGGAGGAAATGATGCCTAGTATAGCGCACTTTAATTAATCTATTTTAGGTTTGCATCACTAATTAACCTCTTTTATGGTTCACATTACTGCATGCAAGTGCAAATTTCTAATGTGATAGTTTGTCCCAACTGCTAGCATAGCCTTATAAAATAAATAGTCATTTCTGCCTGCAGTTGTGTTCTGTGAATTTCCAACCTTTCAATGACTTTCACGTAACACAGAGTAACTGCAGTGGGAGACAGGAGGCTTTACATGTTCAGAAATAAATCTTGGGAGCAATAACTGGAGCTGCTGGTGATTTCAGGTTGTGATCCGGTAGCATCCTTGAGCAAAAAAACTTGTTTTGGGGAACTTTAACTCTTTAAAAACACCCCTGTCTGATGACCAGTATTTGTAAGAGAGTAGACGTAAGCTTTGTATGTATACCAAGAAAGGGGATGTGTAATGGTTTTCACTGTGGATGGAGACATCATGAAAGTCTCCAAACTACAGGAGTGAGTCAGAGTAAACATGGAAATGTTAGGACTGACTGTCCTCCTGGATGTTGCTATGATAAAATCCATCTCCTGGCAGTCAAATATTTGCACAGCCCTAGAAGGATCCAGGGCTGAACAAAGTGCTTTAAAGATCAGTTTGTTGTGAAAACAAAACCCTTTGAAGGTCTCACTTCAGCTCCAAATCTATTGGGTGTCTCTTCTTCCACTCACAGCTGTGGTATTTGGTGTGAGGTACAGGACAGTACTTGGTCTTTAGGCATTGGAATAACCTAGCTTCCAAAAGTAAGGGCATCGATGGATCAGACATCACTTTAAGCCTGTTCATTGGGGGCTGCCTCCATCCAAGCAGATGAATGGCAGATCATTGGATTAAAACACTCTGACACCAAATATTTTATCATCAGGGAAGGAATGAGATTGATGAATAAATCGGTCTGGGGTAATCTGAATGCAGAGGTTGTTTATAACTGAGCAGTATGCTTTCATATTTCTGACAGGGTCTTAAAGAAGCTTTGCAGATCCTGAGGAATCATTGATATCTACCTGGATTGAAATTGAGAAAAAGGGAGGCCCTTCCATTGTCAGTGGTGTGCAGCATGCTGCCTCCAAAGAAAGAATGAAAACAGGGAAACAAAACATGTGGGTGAGATGCATGACAAATTAAACCTCTGGATAACCCTATGTCAGTAAATCACTTGCCTCAAACACTAGTACTTCGTTCTTCAACATGCCATGAAATCACGTAAAAGCAGGACTTTACACCCTGCGTATTTGAAGCTGAAGCCTTACTTAAGTGCATAAGATAGCAGACCTTGGAAAAACTTTGTGGGGCTATTACATTCCACAGGATGTACCTGAATGTGGTGTTGCAGTCAAAACATGCCATGGTTGTGGTGAAAGGAGGGAAATACCTTTGATATGGTATTTGGGCTACACCAAAAGTTGGGCATGCGTTATACTTAACAGGAATCTCCATGGGAAACCAAACCAAACTCCATCCTCTAGGGACCAACCTCAGTTCTGCACATTTGTGACAAGGTAGGACCTTGCAGTACAATGTAAGGTCTCTTTTCAGACCCTTGTACATAATAAAATGATTTAATTCTACAAAGTTCTCATTAATTATTAAATAGTTGATATAACTACTGCTATACAGTGGTTACAGGTAATGTAATATTCCCAGTTAAATTATATATATGCTGGAAGTCAGCCAGAAATAGCACTTTGGGCAACCTTTCCTCTGACTCCCACTGCTCGGCCCTGCAGACAGCCAAAGCCAGATGTAGCCCATGCATTGGGATAGATTTGCTCCTTTGCACTTCCTTTGGTAAGCAGGGCAGAAATGGAAAGGATCTGTGTGTGCACATGTGTGTTTTCAGGCACGTGATGGAATTTGGTGCCTTTGTTAGTGCTTTTTTTGTTAGAGGACTTAAGATGATGAGCTCTGAAATGGGCACAAAAATGCAAATAAGTCCTTCTGCCTCTTGAGTCTTTTTTGTGATAGTGGCTTCTCAGAAGTACCATGTTAGAGGCAGTAAAACATGGCTTCCAGCTGAAGCTGAAACATGGTGTATTACTGCTACAGACTCCTGAGTTTTGCTGCATGGAAACACAGTTCTAGGCAATTGCACATATTTCCTGAATTTCAAATCCAGATGCAAATTCTAGTAATGCTTGCTGTCCTTCAGGCTCTAGCAGAACCACCTGCTCCAGCCAATTGTAACCACATGTAAGATAAAATAGTGAGTAGCTATGCTGCTTATAAAGTCTTGTACCAAATGGTGAAATTTTGATGTGTTTGTGATGCAGGGAAGCTGATAAGGACTGTTAAAGGAACAAGGCAGGTGGGCACAGCATTGGGCAGCTGCCCCTGCCCACCCGCCTGCACCAGAGTGTGACCCACTGCAGGCAAGGGGAGGCAGGTGGAGAGCTGTCCATGCTGCAAGTTTAAGCAAAATTGTGCGTTGGGCTTTGCTTCACTTCAAGAATGAAAGTTTGACTGTGAAATGGATAAAGTGATCTTTCTTATGTTGTACCAGCAGGCATCCCTGAAACTGAAAATGGTAGGAAAATGAGAAAATACAGGGCTCTCTGTCTTAACAGTGTCTGTACATCAGCAGTAAATGAAATGAGTGCAGTCTGTTTCAGAGGGTTGCTTTCATGCATCGGAGGCAGGCTTCTGTCCCTGGATTTCCCTGCCAGGCTGTAAGCTGAGACCTCCCAACTGTTTCTCCAGCGGGTACCGGAGCAGCCTTCCAGCAGGAGTAACTGCACTGGGGCTGTGCCTGGAGAGCTGTGGGACTCGTGACCTTCAGCTCAGCTCTGGGGTTTGATCTCCTTGCTACTGTGGGAGAAGCTTTGTCTTGTTTATTTTGCTCAGTCAGCACAGAAATGTGCACATCTATTTTTTTTTTTCCAGCCTGAGACCATTCTCATCTTTAAGTCTTACTGAACAAATGAGATACTGTTCACCAGTTCTGAGAGCTGTTTGTTAGTTCAAAAAAAAAAAAAAAAATCACTTTCCTTCCTAGTAGCAAAGGAAGTTAATTGAAGTAACAACTGGTTTAACACTATCTTGTTAAAAAAAAAAAATAATTCTAATAAATGTTTAACATTTTAACAAAGTTCACTACACGCTTCAGCAGTACTGCATCTGTGTTTCCTGTGCTCTTTTTTTAAGCTTGGCATACAAAGTACCATTTAAATACCATGGTGAAAAGGGCAAGCATTCGATTTAATGCCTTTGAAATTATTCTGGAATTAAATCCTGGGCAATATATCTCAGTCGAGCAGTGTTGCATGTAGCCACATGCAGCTAATGAGCCATCAAAGGCAATGCTTTAAACCCCTATGCATACAGTACACAGATCCTTTATTTTTTGCTGTCATAACACAAATCATGAACCCTGATTCCAAATTAAATACAGGTAAAAGGAAGAAAGAAGAAAGAAAAAAAAAAAAAAAAAAAAGGAGTAATTTTGTGGCTAATTGGAAAGAAATTTGAAACAACAGTTGGGGTTTCTTTCAACACCATTAATCACCTCTGCTGGAACATCCTTCACAACCCAAGCTTTTCTTGTCCTTGCTGCTATTTTCCCTCTTTAACATAGTACAAAATGTACATAGTCGTTGTTCTTGAAAGCGATTTCTCTCGTGCTGTGGTGGAAGGGCTTAGAGTACAGCACATTTGGTCATGGAGGGGCCGCAGGTTTTCTGCCTTCATCTGGTAAGGACGTGGCTGCTGCTGCCCTGTGGGCTGCAGAGAGGAGATGCCAATTTATCTGATACACTGTCCAGCACAACAAGGCTGAGACCCTGAGAATATAATGTAATGAAAATAAGAACCCATGATGGGAGGATGCAAGATGGTATTTGAGTACAGAGTCAAGACATGGGCTCTGCCAGCATTTCCATGCCCTGCCTTGTTTTCCCCCAGGCAAGGTAAATATATGCAGCAGCTTTGGACCCATGCTGGTTGCCTGCAGGCTGCTTAATGGCCAGTGTAAAATGAGTGATGGCCATTAGCCAGCTCCATAACCATGAGCATTCACCTTGCTAAAAATCCTTGAGGTACCTGGAAGGGGGAGGCTCTGCTGAGGGCCACCCGGGGCTCTTGCAGCCCTTGATCAGAGGAGCAGTGCTGGGAGTGTATGGAAAGCCACACTGGTGGCCTTGGACACCTTAATTTCCACAGGTACTATGTGGAGATCAAAGTAGGTTATCCCCAGCCTGTCTTCCACTTGCTTGAGCTGTTTGCCAGCAAGGCAGCTGAAAGGGTGTGTGTATTATTATTATTTTAATTTTTAAAGCTGAGAATTCATTACTGCACAGAAGCAGGTTGGTAGCTGTGAAGTGAGAGGCTGTACACTGCACATGTGCAGTTATCAGTGCCTTTTCTTGACTGATTTGCATTTTGGACAGCTTCATGGGATGGTTTTTTAATGACTCATGTCAGATATCCTCTAATTGCACGATCAGGATGAAAGCTAGAAAACGAACAACTGCAAGAAACACTGGTTGTGTTAGGTGAAAGATGTTTTAGGCTAAGAGGTAGTGATTGCCTTAAATGCTTGAAATGCCTAAGGTAGTTAACAAGATGGGAGTTGGAAGAGGTGGTTATTGCTTCTACAGCTGCATCAGTATGGCACAGAGGAGTTAACCTGCCTGGAGATGTTAGGGAGGGGATCACTTAAACCCAGCCTTGTCCATGGAGGTGTGTTTGAATTCTGTGGCTCAGTGCCCACATGCTGCTCTCATGTCCTGTGAAACCTCATGCATATGTAGATCACGTATATGTGTGGAAATGCACTCGTTTGCTGCAGTATTCTCAAGTGGTGAGTGAAGAAGCCTGAGTTGGAATTTGTAACTATGATAATCCTTTAAAAAATAATTAATAATCTAGTAAGGAATAATGAAAAATGCTTAGGAGACTGGAGGAGAGATCTGTATGAGTCCTTCAGCCTGCTGCATTAACCAGGGTATTCCCAAGATCTTACAGTTTATCTTTGCAATGTAATTTTTGAGCGAAATAATGTTTGTGCATTCTTATTTAAATGTCATCATAATTTCTCACTAATGGAATGGTTAAGAGGTTATATGTTTACCAAGCCTTGAATTTTCTCTCGTTTTGATCCTCAGGCAATATGACAGATTTTGTGAGATGTTCAACTTTCTGGCAGAAGAGCTATAGAAAATAAATCAAGTTTTACTATTGTAATTAAAATAACATTTTCTACTTAAAAGTATTTTTGTCTGTATGTTTATATAATATACCCAAATCTTCAGGGTTTTTTCCTATAGTGGAAATTCTATTCATATCTTTTTAAAAAAAAAAGGCATCAGTGGAGACTGGTCATCTTTGTATTCAGCATACATTAATGTGATGAATAGAGATATTTTCCCCGTACCATTGCAAATATTTATAAACTACACATCACTGCAATTTACTTTAAAATGTATTTTCTCTCGCAGGGGTTTCCTCTGTTTGTCATGGTATTTATCCAACTGGGAAACACTGAAAAATGGAAATGTGTTAACAGAACAAGCTAGAAAGATACAAATCATTCCCTTTCTGCCCCTCTGTGGGAATAATGTGAATATTTATAGATCTGGAAAGCTTTCAGGAGTCTTTAATAAGTGAGAGACAAACCATCCTCTTTGTGCTGATGCCATTTCTTGCTTTGACCTGAACATACATCAGCCAGGGAGCTGTAGCACCAAGGATACTGAATCAAATCAGTCATCTATATGTAAGCCAAATTTGTGGGTTTTTTTCTATCAAAATGGTAATAGAGCAGGAGCAAAGGTGCAGAGCCCTGCAAGGGTAAAGTTTTTCACAGCACATGGTGAAAAGGACACTTAAATGCAGTCATCTTGGGCAGTGGGAGACACGTGGCTCCTTGCTTTTAGATGCTGCTGCGAAGTTGTGTGGGTCAAACGCAAAAACTATTTGACTGGCTTGCCTCACGCAGCTAGTGGTGTTCCTCATGTGGTGTTTCGCAGTGTTTCCAGGCCTTTGCAGCAGTTGTCTTTTCCAAACTGTTTTGTGTGGAGGGTGGGTAGGATTTTATGAGAAGTGAAAGCGTGCTGATAAGACAAAAGAGGAGGTTCCAATGAACTCCTCTCACTTATTGAAGCCAACTGATGGAGTGGGGAAAGGAGGGTTAACATGATCTGGTGGGAAAGCAGAGAGCAGAAAAAGCACTTCAAAGAAAAGGCTGAGCAGGGGTCAGAAGCAGTGTCAGGTCCAAAGAGAAATGGAGAGCGGATAACCTGAACTCCCTGTGCCTTCCCTGACAGAGACAGCAGTGTCGGGCACTAGAGGGAAGAGTGGAGGCTGGCTAAAATGGATACACTGCAGGGAAAACATTAGAGAAATCTGGGGAAAAGAAAATGTATTGTGATTTGGGAAGAAAAAAAAAAAAAAAGAGACAGAGATGCAGACAGGGTATCCCATGAAAAATCTGTGAAAGCTCTCCCATTGCCTTTTCTATTTTGAGTTTCCAGGTACAAGGTAGGAGAGCTCCTGAGAGTGAGTGGGAGTGTACATGTCTTGTAAGAGGAGATGCAAGGTTGGGTTTTTATCATAGCTCATTCTTCATATGACTCTTTCACATAAAGGTCATATTTGACTCTTTTGTTGTTGTTTTTAGGGCTGAGAGCCCAACTCTGACTGGGCCAAAAGTCCTTCTTTCTGTAATACAGTACCATCCTTAGTTAAAGTTGAAGGATAAATCCTCAATTCTTTGCTCACGTACAGCCAAAACAAATCAATAAAACATATTCAAAGACTCTCTTGGGATCTTAGATCCTATAAATCCCTCCAGAAAGTTTAGTTTTACCCAAGTATTTTTCCTGAGGATGTTGGGTGGGCCTGAAGCAACTGCATCCTACAGCAGTAAATGGTCATACAAGAACTGGACAGCTATTTATTATAAAATGTCCCTAACAAAATTATGTGTTGTCTAAAGATGGAGGAAGAACAGTCTCAGGTAAAGAACGTAGGGCAGGAAGAATGGATTACAATTGCTTCAATCTGTGTTAAATCTAGCTTTGGAGGAGGAGGGGGAATAAGTGTCAGGTATGACTAGTTATGACACGAGGACATGCGCTGGCTGCACTGGGGTCACATCTAGACAACTGCTGCACCCAGCTGCAAGGGCTGGTAGAAAGCAAAGTGTGGGACCACCTCAGTGACCACTCACACAACTGCCTGGAGGGAACGGTGAGGATTATCTTCAGGAGAAGACTGACTAGCTGATACCAAAGCAGAGAAGACATTACTACTGACTTGTGCTGAAATGCTGACGTGTTGCCTGGTTGTTGCCAAACTGCTTGGCAAGCTCTCGGGGAGCTTGGGTTTCTAGGGTCTGCTGGCTCAGCGCCTCCCAGCCATTCAAGTTGCTCCTGGCTCTGGTGACTGCAGGTTTGGCATAGATGTGTCCCAGCAGCTGCCTGGGTTGAGGGTACCCAGCTCCATGGTTTCCTTGCAGAGAAGCCAGCAGCCTGGCAACCTCTACTGTGCCCTCCTGACAGCCTGGGAATGGGCCTGGGGACACCTGGCTCCCTCTTGAGTTACTGGAAAAGAAAGATGAGTGCCCAGCAGCTTGAGGGACCAAGAAATGGAAATCTCAACTCTTACCTCATTTGGGAAGATCTTAATATTGCTTTGATTGTTTTTCTTTCTTTTTTCCTGCCTATAAAAGAATGCTGTAATTTCTAATCATTTCTCCAAAACAGAATGATGATAATTTTATTCCAAAATCCCCATGGACTGAATTTCAGTCATTCTGCACTCAAGATTAATCAGATTTTTCTGTTGTATGTCCTTTCTCCAGACCACAGTCTCTGGTTTTCTATGCTAGTCTTTTTGTCTTCAGGATTCAGTTGCCTTGACCATACGTACACTTGTAAAGTGGTTGCTTTGTCTCTTCTTCCAGTGTTTAGAGAAACTTCCTTGACACCATTTTTTCCAAAGGCCTATTTCAATGCTGTTTTCTCTCTACTGATGGCTTCTGTTCTTTTAATAGTCCTGGGACATGGTGGAGCCCACCTGTGCTCACTTCTCAGACCCTGCTTCTGAGAGGCACACTCCTCTTTCTCTGTTGCCTACCTATCATATTTTGGCACCCTTTCTCTCCCCAGGCCTGCTGCCTTATTGCCATTGCCAAGGCTGTCCAACTGCTCCCTCCACCCTGGAGCAACCCCAAAGTACAGTAACTTCTTATGGTTAAGTGCAAATTCTGAGTGAGGGAGCAAACTGACACAGAGAAGTTAAATGTCTCAGAGCACCAATTGCATTAGCAGTTATTGGAGGAAGAAAGGTTAGTATGGGAGACTGTGGCTTCCCCTCTCATTTTGATGATTTCTGAGCCAAAATCTCAATGATGAGGTCATACTGTCCCCCAATTAAATAGCTGCTATATTCAGCAGGTGAAATACATAAACCAACATGAACGTACCAATGTTTTGCAGTGTGGTGGTTGTTAGGAACTCTTCAGCTACAGGAAAGTCAGGAAGAGTTTTTTTGGTTTATTTAATGTTGTGGAGTGCTAGATACCTGCAGCAGAATAACATGCTGTGTGTTCAGAGCAAATGCTCTGATCTTGGAGACCGCTGGATGTCTTGAGCTTGAGCAAATGCCTGGAATGGTGGTTTCATCAGTTCTGTGCAGACAGTAGCCTTGTCCAAATGTTTCAGTTGTCCCCTTCCTAGCGTGAGCGTCCTGATTCGGCTCAGCCCTCTCTGCCCTTCATTGTTTGCAGAGGAAGCAGTAAAGATGTTCAAGAGACTCACCCATGCCCTGGGTGATGTGTCTTGTCCTGGGATTTCCAGTCTGGTGTCTGCAATAACTCAGAGCAGTCTTAATCTATGGATCTGGGGAGCTGATGCAGGTTCGTACCTTAACCATGCAGCAGCTTGGGGATAAGAGGATATTCTGGAGAGTCCCAGCTTTATCAAAAAAACAAAGATTTGGTCCAAGAAGCATACCTTTCCACACATCCTTAGGAAATACAGTTATCAAATGTCCTCCATTTCAGGGGCTCTGTGTTGGAGCACTTGGGAATTTAAATTAGTGGATCAGGTTGCTATGTCACAAGTGCCCCTTCATACTCCAGTATTATTTTTAATCAAACTGTTAAATAATAATGCTTTTAAAAGAAAAAAAAAAAAAAACAAACAAAAAAAAAAAAACAAAAAAAAAAAAAAAAAAAAAAAACAAAACACTTCAGGAGAACATTGAGTCCTGAAGTACCCCAAACAATAATGCTGCTCCAAATTCCTGCTCTGTGAGTGGTGAGGAGACCAGGACAAGCACGGCATTTTCTATTATGAGACCTGAGCCACCGCCACTGATGAGAAATGGAGTAAGAAGGGTGGAAGGGAGTCTGTAGCAACACAGAGGCAACGCTGTTGTCTGAAGCTGGCCCTTTATATAATCTGAGATGTCAGCAGCGCTTTTGCTGGGGTTTATTTTAATGGCTCTCAGTGGTTACAGCTGATTGGCAATGGTGGGGCTCGCACCCTGACTTGGAGGGGTACCCTGGAGCAGGCAGTGGCATTGCAATCCTCCACACCCTGCCACCAGCACTCCCCCACCCCGAGGGGACTGTGGCCGAGTCCCGACAGTCATTCACCCGTGCTCTTTCGTTCCTTGCTTTCCCTGCTGAGCCTGGTGAAAAGACCTCCAATTACTTCCAATTGCGGTGACGGTTTTGCACGAGGTTATACATCCGTCTGCTGCAGCTGGGAATGAGCCGGCGGCCTCATTAGGCCACTGAGCTGCCTGTCAGTGGTGGCTGCTCTCTGTCACGGTGAACCTGGCTCGCTTCTGCACAACGATAGCTCTGCATCCTCGCTGTGGCTGCAAGCCACGCGTGTGCAGAGCCTGTCTTCCCAGGAGAAGGTCGGAGACCTCTGGAAGGCTTTGAATGGCCCGCTGGCACCCATGTGCTTCTCAATCCTGATAGGTATCTTTGAATTACAGGGAGTGTGGTATAAAACTGAATGGTCCAAGGACAAATCTGGTCCTTGGGCAGGTCTAAGCCAGATGAAATTGTAACCTCTGATGTGACTACAGGGTGAAGATGTAATCTCTTTTTTATTTTATATTGTACCTGAACAAAAGCTTTGTGGATTCTGTAGTACCAGTTGTGTTTGTTCAAGTTAGAAGAAATCTGAAGTTTGGTGGACTGGCTGGGGGATGGATGCATATACCAGCAAGCAGGGGATGAGGAAAGGTGGGAAGTTGGGAGGGGAGGAGTAAAATCATGTTGTGTGGAAGAGAGCTGGGGTGATCTCCCATCCCCAGGAGAAGGAACAGCTTTCTAGTACCTACAATTACTCTAACCAAAATCATGGCTAAATAGGTCTCAGAGGATCTGGGAGCACAAGCCAAAAAAGTCTAAATTACCACAGCTTCAAAAGTCTCCAGTTCTAGAAAGATTACCATGTCCTACAGAGAATAGCAGTATTTAGAACAGCTCTCTGCTTCAGCATATCTACACAGTTACGATTTTTGTGCTGTGGGATTATGTGTTACTCACTGAAATTGGAGATGTCCAAAAGCCAATAGGATTTATGCATCTGATTTCAGAAAGGACAGGATTTTGCCCTCCTTAAGAGCAGACTGTTCATTTCATAAATAGTTACTCAGAGAGTATGGCTGCACACCATACTTGCAAGATAAGCTTTTGCGTGCATGTCTTTGTCATTTAAAAGTTGCAGAGTGCAAATGCAGCTTTGGGGTACCTTGCTATAAACTCTGTATGTCTCAGCATGGAGATGTTAATCCCATTTCTAATGGCCTCCAAGCAACTGTGTACCTGCTTGCAGCAACTAAGATGTAGTATGGATAGATTTCAGATGGAGTCTTCCCTGTTCTCCTAAGGCATTGGATAGAAAAAATGCATCTTATAATCATCTTGCTCTAAATACCCTTCAGCTCACTGGTTTGCGATTCAAAAGCAGACGGTAATAAAGCACCCCTAGAATGTAGTAGCTTTTTCTCCTCCCTTGAATTATTTTGTACATTGCATTTAATTAGATTTTCTTTTATTGTAAAAAAATAAAAAAAAAATAAAGCTCAGCTGATGTGTTCATTTAAGCAAGACGTTGCTGTTGCTTTTTTTTCTACTCTGCTGTGCTGCATCCATCCATATTCTCCAGGAATGAGCTTCTCATGCAATTTGATTTGTGTTGTTGGCTGGTTGGTTTTTATGACCTTTCTTCTATTCCAGCAGTTTGGTGCCTGGGGGCAGCAGAAGGTTTCCTGCAGAGACGGGTCTCTGATGTTTTGTCTGTTCTTTTCTTCCTTCTGTCATTGCCTTCTGCTCCCACTTCTGTTTCTTCCTCCTTTGTAATGACTGTGCAAGGAGGATTGGGGAATTGTTGGTTAGGACACACTGGACTCTCAGTCCAGATTATTGCAGTTCATTTTCTAGATCCGCTGTGTACTGCCGAAAGTATGTGAGTGATATTTGTTATTGTGTATGACAATAGCAGCCGGAGGCCCAAAGCAAACACAAGAACCTTTGTGCTTGCCATCATGCAGGCAAGAAGTCCTACATCATGAAACATCAAAATGCACAAAATAGTCATTGAGTTAGGGAATGTCCAGTCACTGGGGGTTTCCCACTTCTTAGGCAGTTGTGTTTGGGACTGGGTTTCTCTCTATAGAGCTGGAATAATAATTTCCTCTGACCATGTTGTGTTTAAATCTTTGTCATATGTGAAAAGTTTGACTATTTTGTTGTTGGGTAATGATAAAAAACCTTTCATTTTACTTTTTTCTTTTATACACCCTTCCCTCTGAGGGTGTGTGTTTCCATGCATTCACTTTTTTTCTCACCTCTCTCTATTTGTATTTAAGAACAGGCTCACAGCAAGCCCATCCCAAACCAGCCATTACACTTTTTTAACTCTTGAGGGATCGTTTATGTGTGTAGCAGTGTTACCAAGCTCATTAAAGGCTGCTTGTTTAAAATCTGTGTGATTGCTTGCATTTAGATAACCAGATGGAAAACTGGCTGAAACACCTTTCAAAGCATGATCGGAAACCTGTGCTCTGCCTCCTTACTTTGTTTAGAGGAACCAAACTTAGAATACTGTGTCATCTTCATTTGGAAAGTTTTTGCCCTTTACATTGATCTAGGCTGTGGGACACTTCTCTTGAGTGTGGGTTAATGCATGGCAGGCAGCCTGAAGCTCTGGGGGTCTGGAAAAGCTCATCAAAGAATGGTTTGGACTCATGAGTTTTACCTCTACAAAAAGTTGTTTAATGCTCAGCAGAGACTCAAATAAAAAGTATTTCATACTGCAGAGCTGTAGTCCACGTGAGCAGAGTGGGCAAGATAGTAACTTAAGGGTAGACTTTAATCTTTGAGAGACTGTCCTTAGCAAGCTGAGGCAGGAGATCATAGAAATTAGAGAGCTCTAATTGGGTGCTAGTCAGCTTTTACTCCATGCTTTACATCTTCAGCTGCCAAAAACTCAGGAAGATGAGCATGCTTTCCTCCTGAGGATCTGAATTGTAATGTAAAAAAGTCACTATCTTTAACTCAGAAATTTCACAACTCTTGTGTTAATCATTTTCTGTGTCATAATTTAAGGCCTTTACATCTCAAAGTTGTATTTGAGTGACTATAACAAAATAGTATCAGTGACTGAAAACTTCATAGTTCATTTGGTAATTTGGAGATGTGTTGTCAGCTTAGCAAAAACTGATAAAGTGTAAAAGGTGAAGCAACATCTTCCATTTCTGAAGATGTCAGTTTTGTAATTTTTAAAAAAAAAAAAAAAAAAGTGAGCCTTGGGATTAAAGTATTTTATCCATATTTATATATTGAAATTTATATATCAAATACTATGCTATAGAAACATGAGTGAATGATGTCCTTAATGTTGTCTGATTTTTGGTTATGAGGGCAAGGAAAGGGAAACAAAATCTTTCCCCCACTTTCATCATCACTATCTGTGAAGCATTGGTAGTAGCAAGAGGTAACTACAGGGACTGTAACAACATCAGCTATCAGGAGAGGATTCCTGTGCTGTCCTGTGTAAGAGAGGGAGCCTCTTGCTCTGAGAGTTGGGCAAAGCCTACCAATAGTGTATATTTGATCTGTATCTTTCTGGAGACCGGTGATGACAAGAGGCAACCAGAGTTCCTATTCCAAGCACAGCCACCTTCAAGACTCCATGGGTGAACATGAGTCATAAATGTTGACTTTTACCTGTAAAACAGCTTAGCTGAAGAGCAGATTCTTGGCTCCGTTTTCTCCTAGCCTACAGGGTATAGTTCACTTGAGGTAAAGAACATCAGTCATCGTTCTCTGCCAGTGGAGCACTGCTCCTGTGAAAATAGGGTACACCTGGTTACCAGAAGAGCTTTGACGGATCTTTTCCATTAGCTAGAGACTTACATGAAGAGCTGTATTTTCCAAATTTAGTGCAGAAAGTGTATGGAAGACATTTGAAAAAGGCTACCTGGCAGTTAATGCTGGTAAACTTTATTTTAAAGCCCTTGATAAGGTCTCCAATTTTGCATTAGTTACAGATGTAAATGGACAAAGCCAAATGTCAACAGGATCTTAGAATAATGCAGTAGTAAAGCCTTAGGTATGTTCTGTTACAATAAGATGAATTTTTGTCTTTGTGGAGGTCTTGCACAAACTGGAAAGTCAACATTTGAATACGATGTGATGCTCCCATTAAAAAACAAAAAAACAAAAAACCACAACAACAACAAAAACAAAACAACCAAACAAATCACAAAAAAACCCAAACAAACAAAAAAACACAAAACAACAAAAACAAACAAACAAACAAACAAACAAACAAACAAACACAAAACAGCACCTACAGCAGACCCACCCAAACCACTTAAATTTCTATGTTGTCAGACATTTCAATCAAATGTGTATAATTTCAAATGTGGTGTGTATTCTTTTCCCATGCTTTTAGTAATTCTTTTGTTACCTCATGAACATCTAACTTTTACTATGAGAACCAGTATTATGCAGATGTCATACACACAAGGAGCCTTGTTGCAAGAGGTGTCAACTCTTCGAAATATTTAATTGTTCTCTGACTGAATCCGGTCACTTGGCTTTTCAATGGTCAAGTTCAGCCCTTTGTGTGCACAACTCCTCTACTGAAGTCAATAACAATTGCATCAGACTATTTAAGAGTGCAGTTGTTTCTGATTGGTAATTTACCCTTTATATATCTATTGCTAGTATATAAGGAGAGTGAAATGTATTTCCCTTCTCTGCATTATTGTTGCTGAAACTGTGTGTTTATTTTTTGGGACAAAAACATAGAAAGAGAATGTTTGGCACAGAGCTAAGGTGTGTTTTTGTATCCAAAACATATATGGTAGGCTCCAGGAAGTTGTAGATGCACTTGACTGCAAGTAGAGTTGCAGGATATGCCCCATGTTAAGCAAGTAACCTACTTTGCACAAAGACAGGATTTGAAAAGTTCAATTTCTAAGGTCTTTCTGAGCTTATATATCTCTTTTTGTCTCTGACAGATACAATGATACAGAATGTGCTTTTGGAGAACTTGCAAGGTGTAACAATATTTACTTTTTGTTAGGGTTTTGTAGAAAAGTATTATATTGGTGCCTGACAATTGGCATGGGAATATTTATTCCTTATATAGTAGTAACACTATAAAAAAAGACACTTTTAGGAGGTTATGAAAATTTACTCCTTCTATGTTGTTCCATGGCTGCTGTTTCATTTCAGATTGAACATAGGAAGAGCACACGACCATGGTTACCTAATGGTGCCAGAAGAGCACTAGCCTCTTTCACCTTTTTCTGCATTGTTAATGGTAAAGTATGAATCACAGTTATCACTTGGTACATTTTCATAATGATGTATGGTGATTCGGATGTGCGTATCTGTAATTAATGAGAGGGAGTTGCATGGCTAATTCCCTGTGCAGTGCTGACATCCTGTCTGCAGCTTTGTCCCTGATCTTTTACTTACGTGTCTCAAACAGCCGGTTATTGCATTATATCCTTGTATTATATAAATAAAGCCTTGACCTTTGTGCTTTGCAGTATTGGTTCAGAGCAGTTTTAATTCAATTTAGAAAAGAAGCTTGAGTGTTAAAACCATTTGAATCTCCTTACACAACTTAAACATTGATGCGACTATTTCTGCTCAAGAAAAAGCACTAAGGCTAAGAAATTGCCTTCTAGCTTTTTGTCATTGACAAATGAGTGCATGTTTCTTCAGATTGAAACTATGCAGGAAGTCCTTTCTGGGCAGGGAGTACGCGTACTCCTCTACATTGCAAGGCATCATGTGTTTACAGGAATTATTAGCAGTGCAGTATTTTGTTTATTATTTCATCAAACTATTCTGCAACAATAACCCTCCTCAGGCAAGTTCCTTCCCCTGCTGCGGGCAAATCTCCAGCAGTCTTTTTATTTTTCCCCATCACCATATTCTGTCGCTTACTTGGGGCTTGTGTCTGTGGATCCTCCCTAATAAAGCCTGGCTGGCCCTAGAAACATTGCAGTTCATTAAGGCAGAGCCCAGTTCATGGGTATGTTGGTGTCAGAAGCTCAGGCCTTCTCCAGAAAGAGTCTTAGCTTTTTTCTCTCTCACCATCCACATGATTGTATTGGTTTTTCTCCCAGTGTGTGTTAGAAGTGTTGGTAAGCAGGATGCTTATGTCTCCGACCATCTAAACGATGTTACTTCTGAGCTTCAGTTCCGCACTGATAGAAAATAGGGATAAAGGAACTTAATTATCTTCTGTGGGTATTGTGGGATAAATACATTAAAGATTTGGAGTATTAGAGCTAGACACAATCTAGCCTTTATTAAAATGATTGTAATTGTAATGCCATTAGTACCTCAGTGCAAATCCTAGCAAAAGTAATTTTTTTTAAAAATGATGGATATACAGATACTTTAATTATCCAGCGCAACTCAAATTAGCACCACAAATAACTGTTAAAAGTTGAGACTACATGATGTGAAACATAATTGATTTTGAATATGTTAGGGCACAACTGCTGTTAAGTGATGTACAAAGTTATTTTCTCCCGTTGGACACTTAACAATGTTTTGAAGAAACAGAGATGTCGTTTATACCATTGCTAGAGATTTTGGGGATCAGAAGCCTGAGAGAAACAAGGAAAGGAAAACAAACCTACAGCTTGCTTGAATATTTCACTCATTGCCACTCCCACCTTGTCTTCTTTAATTAGAAGTGGTTTTATATCAACTTTATATTATCTGTGGATTTTAAACTGGGTGCAGTTACAATCAAAATTAAGATTTTTTTTTTATTATTTTTTTCAGATTTGTCCCATTAGTAGAGAAAAAAAAAAAGAATTCCTAGCAAACCTCCATAGGTTTCCTTTGGGAGAAGTAAAATAAACCTTGATCACTGATAAGCTGACTTACTCCATTTAGATCCTACCCCCTATTACTTTTGGTACAATTATGTGTAAGCAGTGATTGCATGAAGCTGCCTGGATTCCCTGTAAATGATACGTCTTTGGCATACAGGAGTTTTTGTAAATCATTTAAAGCAAGGCATTCTTCCATGCTTGGCAGAAGAAGGATACAGAGAGCTTTTGTGCCTCAGTTGCATCAAACTGAATATTTCTTTAATCACCCTGGGGAAAAATGCACTCGATTGCACTCTGTGAGTTCTGCTGTTATTGTTCTTGGGTAGACCTGGTGGGTAATGGACAACCTGACCACACCGCCACTACCACGGCCACCCCCTCGAATCCACCAGCTCTTCTGCCCTGGGCAAGACCTGCTCCACTGGATTAGTAATTGTGCAATAGTCAAAAGAAAAGAATATGAGGGAATAGCCATTAATAACAAAGTTGGCAACCCCCCGCGTGGAGAGCTATTTTCACATGAAAATCTTCGCCAGAGAAGTAATGAAGCCTTGCTTCATTTGATGTCTTATCAGGTAATTGCACAGAAGGTGATTTCCAGGTAAGGATTTTTTTTTTCCTGAATGTAGAGTGAATAGCCACTATTTAAAAACAGACAAAAAGCCCTGCATACTGCCCAGACCATCAAAGAATTAGCACCCAGTGCAGAGTTTAATGTTTCTTTTCCTAATAAAATGATGCTAAGACGACGGTAACTCCTATATGAGAGATTATTAATCCTCCAGTAAAGAATAGATACACTGATGAAAGCTTGGAACTGTTTCTGCATATGGCTGCATGATGATATATTTAATTTTGAATAAAATATTTTCAACAAATCTGAACCTTTCCCTCCCCTTCTGCATTTACAGAAAATAGTGAATGGTGAGGCCATAACTTAAAAAGAAAGTGCATTATGCTGTCATCAGTTTAGATATTTTCCTGGGAAATATTATGAAAAATTTTAAGGGGAAAAAACACATTTCTGTATTTTAGTATGCCCAGTTTTCACTCATAAGCTCCAAGTTTAAAGTAGTCACTTAAATAAATCTAGTCTCAATCTTCAGCCAGACACAGTGGAAAAGAGTCCTATTCTGCAGGTGTATTGGCATAATCAGACTGCTTACCAGGAAGCTAAGGGGAATTTCAATCCCTAACCTCAGATTATGAGCTAACTACTGATTTGACAAATGTGATTTTTTCAGTGGAGGACTCATTCTGAAATTGTGTTTTCTGGTTAAAAAAAAAAGGAGTTAAACTGCTGCTGATGCCTCTCCTCTGAAGAAGGAGCAATGGTGCATCTACAGTGAGCCTTTCCCTGGTGCTTTGGGGCACGGTGCTCAGCATAGAAGGGATAAGCCACTTTCAGCAGGCAGAAGAGATAATGTTATTAGGCAGGAGCAAAAAATGCTCATCCCTTGTTTGGACCAGCTACTAGAAAGAGGTGAGTGACATCCTGAACCAACAGGATGAACACATCCCATTCCTACTGAGCTATATAAGCATGTGGGGAGAGTTTTGCCCATCCTATTTTTTGTCGTATCTGTGTGTTAGAGGCTTATTTTCTTGACACGGTCAGCAAAATCTCTGAGTATATGTCCACATGAGCAGGTGCAAATGTTTGTTTTTATCATCTCCATCTGGGTGTGAGGCAGTGCAGGCTGGGAGCTGTGCAGCCGTATTTTATATGCTGGGGCAGCTTAACTCAGACTCAGTAACGCAAATAAAAGGGGACTTCCCATCTGCAAGCAGCTCGCATCTGGTGGGACCCGAGTGAGTGCATGGCTTCCCGTGCCCATATGTGTAGACATATCAAATGTAAACATGAATCCAGTTAATTTTCACACGTTTGTTACAGCTTCGCCTGCCTCCACGGAGGCCTCCCACAGCCTTCCTCCTTCTTGATCTTGCTGGGAAAGCCTGGATTTATGACAACACAAGCTGTTCCTTGGCCTCATACTGGGGTGCCAGAAGTGGGGCAGTAGCTTCATTGAAGTTTCAAGCAGAGAGACAAGCCGGGCTGGGAGGAGATTCAGTCTAATCAGCCTATGTCATCGTCTGAATTTATTGGCCATTGCCACAGAGAGCAGGGAACAAGACTGATGGAAGAGGAAGACTCTTTTAAAGAAACACCCAGGAGGTCATAAAATGACTCTTAAATTGGGAGGAGGGGCTTACTTGTAAATCACTGCTTTCCTTCTCAGTATCCCCTGACATGGCTTTCTAGATGAGCACATCCTTAAATTGAGTAGCCAGGAAGTGATTTGTCTCCCCATTTTGATGCTTACTCTTTTAACCAGAACCAAGGAAGAAGGCAATATCAATGATTTCTCAGATGTGTACTAAGTGCACATGTTACAATTATTTATATTTCGTTTCCTGTGAGTATTTAGGGTCCATTTAAAGCAGCAGCACAGTGCTCTGCTAGTGCAGCATGCAGGTGGTCAACCTTCAGGAGGGGAAAGCAAAGCAGGGAAAAGATAAATCACTTTGTACTTGCAGCTGTAAGTCCCGCTGAGGTTTTGGGTGCCCTGCTCCTTGCCAGGGTGCAGGGGTGTGCCGGGGCGGTGGCTGTCGGGGTGGCTGGGACCAGGCTCTCCTTCCTGTGTGCGAGTGGGCTGGGACAATGGCCTTGACCTGGTCGGTGAATCAGGGCTTGGACTTGCCCTGCAATCAGCTTCGTGGTGCTCAGGAAATGAGACACCTGCCCTGTTTCCTCTCATTTAACTGATTTATTTTTAAGTGGAAAAGGCTATGAGCTTTGTTCCTTTTTCTCAGGGACTCTGTGTCCTTTACAGATCCCTGAAGGCTGAGGTACAGTATGAGCAGCCCCAGGGACCCTCCTTTGGGGATCATGTCCTGGTATATTTGCTCAGCACCAGGCTCTAAAGCCAAAGCTATTCATGAGATGCACATGGACCAAAATACTGGGCAGTGTGGCAGGAACTCTTGATGTTATCTGAGCCTCCTCCTACCATGTTCTCAAAGAGAGAAGTGGAAATTGTTACTGAACAGAAAAAAACAAGTCCTGGCTCTGTTGAGCCTGTGTTGTTGGCACCTGTATCTGGTGACTGTTACTCATGCGGTCCTGGTGAGCAGTGGGGCTCTTGGGCTGGGAGGCAGCATGACTGCAGTTAGTTTCATCTGGACTTTTGCTGACATCTACGGTGTTATATACTGTAAGCCTGTCTCACTGTCCTTTTGTGACCACACACTCTGACATTTCTTCTACTGTACATTTTGTATAAGAAAAATGTGAATCTAAGGCCCATCTATGGACCAATGGCACTTCCTCTATGAGGTTACTCCTCTCATGAGTAGGATTTAAGATTCTTCCAGACTGTGAACCAGCACAAAATAGTTACACCCCAGACACTGCAAATCTGATTTCCAAGAGTCTTCCTTTGTAAACCAGCTCTGGAAACATCAGGGTGGCCTAATGTAATATATGTTTCATTTCTATATTTTGAAGAAATGTGTTGTGCTTGTGCTCTATCCACTCAGCCATTACGATGTCTCCATCCCATACCTTGTTGGTCCATGTGAAGATAACTGATCTAAGTTCTGGCTGAGTGTTGTGGGTGTGTGTCCGGTGCTGTACTCAGGTGAGAATTTCCTACAAGGTGATGCTGTTTCTGGGACCCAAACTGGTTTGTCTCTCTGGCACAGCATTGCACTGTGCAGATATGCTAGTTTCTTCATGTGTCTGACTTGGAGATCTCCGGCACACCTCTGCATTAGACAGTGTAAGCATGCCTCTATTTGCAAAACACCAGCAGTAATTAATGATTAAGTAGAAACCAAAGGAATGTGTGCAAGATCTTTTCTTAGAACAATTCAAGGTCTATCTGTGCTTACAAACCCCTCCTTTCATTCCACTCTTCTCTGCATATACTACTTCACTTTAGCACCAATTGATCCATATGTTTCAACCTGCTCACCGATCCTCTTTCTTTCCAGGTTAGAACAGCTTCTGGGAGGTGGTACTTTATCTCTCACTGAACTTTTGCCAAACCAGTGGTTCTCTGAGAGGTATGTTGAGTGCTTAACAGGAGTTAGTTTTAGTCAGAGAGAATAAATAACACACGGTGACATGTATCAAGAAAAAAAAAAAAAAAAACCAACAACCTGTCTTTGTGGTGTTAGGGTGGATTTTAAACATAGTTCCAGTTAAAGGAAATGTACATTATATCGCTTTCTGTGGGGAAGGAAAGGGGACTCTCCTAGAGCCGTATTTCCCATTGGGTTCTATTGAAAAAGGTGAACACCAATTCATTTCACCTCCGCAAAGCTGTGTGTGTAGGTATTTGGAGAGAATGATCTTACCTGTATGTCCTTCTTTTTTGCGTGGTTGTCACTGTTTGTAAAGCAAAGTTCTGCAGAAGTAAAGAGAGACTGAAATGATTCTAAAATCCCAAGTCTTACCAATTCTGTGGTATTTCATCCAGATTTACTCAGCTGCTATGACTAAAATCTTGGTGAGTTTTTTGCTATTTAATTCTTTTCACAAGGTCTGAAGCTTTAGTTGATGAACAAGCCAGAGGTTTGTAGATACCCATCTAAACTCAACAGAACTTATTCTGTACTTCTGATCTTTTCTCTCTCAACCTCCTCATCCTATTTTTAAATATCCTTGTAAATCCTTGCTTCAATCTTTGTTCAGGAAGTAACTAACAATATCAATACAAACCATGTAAACAAAGCATCATTACACAAGGCCAATGTATGACACTACTCATTGATATTTCCAGCTATGATAGTTTTGGTCTCCTTTTTTGAATACCCTTTTTTTGGACTGTACACTTTCTTTTCTTTCTAATGTTTGTCTTTTCCCAGTTGACAAATGTAGGGGTTTATTCTGTTTCTTACAAAACATGAACAAGGCTGGCTTTTCTCATTAACTTCCTTATTATCATAAGCACCACCACCTGTAACATTCATCAAGTTAGCAGCATGGTGCTGGGAGCTGTGTATATTAGCTAACTCATATTCCCTTTAAGACCTAGATGTCAGGATGGAAAAATATTGCACGTTCATGCTTTTAGGGCAGGGTTGTTTTGTTTTGTTTTCCTCAACTATTTTGCAAGAGTGCAACAAAAATATCTAAAAAAGCATGTTTTAAGTGAAACTCTTATGTGGTAGAAATCCAGAGAAAACTGAACTCTGGCTCATCTTGCACTGGGAAGCCAAACAACCGTGCAACCATATAGGACTGGAACCACTTCATTCTTGTTGGTAAAACTGGCTAGAGTCAAATAAAAAGGGGAGACTTTTACTCGAAGTCATGCAAGTTATTACTCCACTGCAGGTTGTCCAGAATACAATACATTACAGTAACAGTAACCAGAAAAATACCTTGAAGTTTTAAAATAGGATGCACAGTTTGTGCTGGTTATTGAGTGATGAATTATACAAACTGCACTGAAAAACTATATAAATGCGTTATTTCAGCTAGCACAGCAAAACAATTTAGATACAAATTAAAAATAACTGCAGTCTTGTGGTACTTGTCAGTTATTTACAAGCCTCTTGAAATATTTCCTTATCTGCCTTTCTCATAAGAAATTAGGCAATTACAATAAATAAATCTGAAGCTGGAGAATATCAAAAAGTGAATCATGGCGTCATTACATAGGAAGAAGTAACAAGGAGAAGGCCAAAAGAAAACTCAAAGGTTTTTTGGCTTCAGGAAATCTATTTTAACTGAAATTGAAATAAAAGCCTTGAATAAGTTTAACGTAATTCTGTGAAAAAGGTAGTTGCACAATGAAGAGGTATTTTCAGCCTGAAATTCAACTTCATGTTATTCAGGTTATTTCTAAACAGGAAAGAAATAGTTATCATGTCATTGGCCTAGTCAGAAAACTTTGTATAGAGGAATCTTTCCTTAGAAAGAAAGAGAAATGTAGTCTGGAAGTCCACTGACTGAAAAGTTTCTGAAAAATGAGGAAAAGAGGAAATGTTTCATTTAGAAATTGTTTCTTAGCATCAACGTATATGCATTCCTTATTAATTTTTACTTTGAATAGTATATACATGCTCAGTATTCTATTTATATATCTATAATATAGCATGAAAAATATATTGCTATGCGACAACTACATCACAAGAAATTATTTTAGGACCAGCATAGCTGGGATTTGGGGTGTTTTGAGTTGTGGGGGTTTTTTTTCCAATTCTGATATTGCCTTGATTTTTTTTTTTTTTTTTTTTTTCTGTATCAGCATAAGAGCACATTTAAAATGCTTAATGTTTTGGTTTTGATTTTTTTTTTTGTTTTTCAGGGTGCAAATTCAAGCTTTGTTAAGAAAGTATTACATTTCTTGCAAACCCAATTAGACATTCAAAATATGTTCAGCTCCCCTGAGCATTAAAAAGAATGATCAGCGAATCTTGGGCTTGGTCCTGATTTGACAATTTTAAGGTAACGTTTTCTGACATTATCTGTACAAACATAGTAAGGTCTGCAGAGCATTGTTCCAAAGGGATAGACATCCAGGAGGTGTAGACAAAATAAACCACTGGTCTTCAGGAAAGAAATTGTTGATGTCCTGTTCTGCTTGTGCTCTATAAAAGATGAAATCAGGAATCTGTTGACCACGGTTGCCAAAAAATTGTAGTTTGATCATGACAGTCAGTACTGACTTCTTTGGTTGCTGAACGCTTCACACAGTCCTCTCCTTTGGCTGCACTGCTATTAATCAAAACAACGGGCCAGGACACCTGGAAAATTTTCTGTCACTTAAAAAAAAGAAAAATTGCCCAGTCTGCTTTTTAGTTCAAGTATTTCTTCTTTCTAATAAATTGTGTCAAAGCACGGCAAGTTGGGTGGGAAAGACACTATTTGAACTGTTTCAGATTTGCTTAAGCGTAGTGACTTTTAACGACACCTCTGTATCATGTGCTTAGTATTGTAAGTCCTAAAGATGTGATTATCTTTGAGCACCAACCTGAAGAATGAGACTTGGGAACCTAATATCTTTTCCAGATCTTAAATGTGCTACAAGACAATGTATGACTAAATCTCCATTTTGCAAAGGATGAGAATACTCTCAGGCAGTCGTTGTGGTTCAAGAGATGTCATTCTTAATTTGGGTAATGACAGGAATGAGAACTCAAAATTTTGGGTAAATGGAGTACCAGGTCACCAGGTTTACATGAAAAACAGCTGAAAAATGTGTAGGTAATAATAGCAGCTGGCAATGGGAGATGACATGCTATTGTTCACAAAAGGACAAGTTATAGCTAACTGAGTCATGAAAAGGTGAACCTTGGTGTTATTCTGAAAGAAATTATTAAAATTCATTTCGGAATATTCAGCTTGGATTCAGAGCAAAACATCTAATAAAGATGCGAACATTTTAACATCAATATTTAAAATACTCTTTGTATGGACTCACACCACTTTAAAAAATGTTGAGGAACCTCTCACCATCCCATTGAGAGGTGAAGGCAACAGAGATGCTGAGCAAGAGGACCAGTAGTTTATTTTCCGGTTTAGAAATATCAAACAGTTTCTTGTTAGAAGCTGCATCGGTGGCGATGTGCCTAAGTTGGAATCCTTTTCTCCCAAGAGATGCATTGGCTTCACTGTGTTTGTTTTATGGAAAGGTCTAAGTCATGAATTTGAGTGGACAATACTAACTTGCACATTTCTAAGGGCTCAGGAGAGAATGAGGATCCATTATGCACGGTGCTGTCTAAACATGTGGCCAGCACTTACAGTATGAGTAAATAAAACAGGAACAGAGAAGTTCAGCAACACGCAATGACCCTTGTGAGAAGAAGCCGCAGTCTAGAGTCAGCCCAGCTGCTCTGACTTCTAGTCCCTTGCCTTTGCCACTAGATATTGTTGTACTGACATCTTGGATCTTGCAAAAAGTATTGGATGATATATACCAAATAGGAGGCTTATCACAGTTATCTCTGTGAAGTCTGGCACCAGAAGGAATTAAAAAACAGTCATCAAATTATAGACACATAGCTGTATCCTGAACGTATCTGTTTAACGTGGTAATGTATAACTGCTTGATTATTGACAATGAAATCCCCATGCTGCTACTCATCTCCACCTGTCTCAAAATGCATTGAGATCAGCCCCTAGATTTATTTCTTGCTCTCAGTCTCAGGTGTAGCAATTAAAGAAATGCTCTGTATTGCTGAGAGCACCAGATGTGTGCAGTGGAGCATCCTATACTGACAAACATTTTGCTTTTAATAGTCCCTTTGGGTACACATTGGCGTCTGGTTTTATTTTTCTGTTTATACTTTATTTTTCCGTTTTATGGAGCTGTTTCCTTGATGGGGTTTTTCAGTTTCTTGCCTTGGAGGATGTTTTGGGGTAGCATGGATTATGGCATAGCGGCATTAAGAGCTTTCTCTTGTTTCTGTTTTCAGTTTTTAAGGTCGTTCTAAGTTCTTCATTTGAATTCTCCCATATGAAATAAAAACAATGCAAAATGCCAGCTGATTCTGAAACCTGCATTGTGGATCATGCTGATGACTTCCTGGATCTTCCTGATGTTGACTTGACATCTCTCTTGCCTTTCTGAACCTGGAACCAGACTTAATGAATATATGGCAAGGTTCCTTCAGGAGCAAGGTCAAGGAAAAAGGTTTTTTAGTCATAGTAGTTGCAAACCTTCTTTCACCCACACCCTGGAGGTGGTGGGAACTTAAAAGGTGGCAAGTGATTTTCTCTCAAGGTCTTTGTTTGCACATTTTGTCCTCCAATCTGACTTTCAACTGGTTCTTCATTGCCAAGTAGAACAAGATGGTGGGTTGTGAATCTCAGTGTGAGTCGAATGACAAAAAGCTGCAGTGCAGCAACAGGCATTTTTTAATGATTTAGATAAATCTGATCTATTTTTCTCTGGGGTATTTTGTACCAAATTGAGAGTGCAGTGATGGATATGACTAGCTGAGAAGAGAGAAGAGACACAGACTATTTTTATTTCTGTAAGTAGGGTAGAAAGTCTTTTCTGACCTTTGCAAGTGATTATTTTACTTCCTAGAAGGTAGAATTTTACTACTTTGGATATAGAATGATCACTTTAAAATGTTGTTCAGTGTAGTGGATGTTATTTCTTCAAAGGCAGTGAAAAAAATGTCTTCACACAGTATTGTGTCAGGTCAAGAGCACTCATCCTACCTGACCCTCAAGGCAGAACAGTGGGCACTAGTCCGAAAGCAAAGGCTGCATTCTCCACCTAGCCTGTATTTGTGCTTGGGCACAGGCAGAGAATGGATTGAGAGCAGCCCTGCAGAGAAGGACTTGGGAGTATTTGATAAGAATCTCGTCATGACCTGGCAATGTGTGCTCAGAGTCCAGAAAACCATGTCCTGGGCTGCAACAAGAGAAGTGTGGGCAGAAGGTCAAGAGAGGGGATTCTCTCCCTCTGCTTGCTCTGGTGAGACCCCCCCTGCAGTGCTGGGTCCAGCTCAGGGGCTCCTAGTGTAAGAAGGACATGGACCTGCTCAAGCGGGGCCAGAGGAGGCCACGAAGATGATCAGGGAGTTGGAGTAGCTCTGCTATGAAGACAGGCTGAGAGAGTTGGGGGTGTTCTTCCTGGAGAAGAGAAGGCTCTCGGGAGATGTTACAGCTGCCTTCCAGTACATAAAGGGGGCTACAGGAAAGCCAGAGAGAGGGACTTTTTACAAGGGCATGTAGTGATAGGACAAGGAATAATGACTTTAAGATGAAAAAAGGTAGATTTAGATTAGATATAAGGAAGAAATTCTTCCCTGTGAGGGCCGTGAGACACTGGCCCCTCCCTGAAAGGGTTCAAGGCCAGGTTGGAAGGGGCTTGGAGCAACCTGGGCTGGGGGAAGGGGGCCCTGCCCGGGGCAGGGGGGTTGAGATTAGATGATCTTTAATGTCCCTTCCAACCTGAACCATTCTATAATTCTGTGATTTATAAGGAGTGTCAGGTGTATCATGATACTATCACCAATAGAATTCTAATACAGGAACTCCTTATCTTGCAAAAACCTAATTTATTTACTATTTCAAACAATAGGTCAGGTAAAACCACTATGAGAAAAAGATTAAAGCTCTGTCAGTTAAAAAGCAATGCTGCACTGTTTCAACTCTCCTAGTTTTCAAAAGAGAATGAAGTATGCAGTAATTCAGGTAGACAAAATAAATATTGAATAACCATTGCAATGGATTGTATTAATAGATAAACAAGATTAATAATACCACATTTGATTTAGTCCTCTGCTGCTGGTGCCAGTGGATTACAAGGACTGACTTGTCTACTGCAGTGTTACCCATCAAATAGCTATAATTCAAATCTTTGTCTTTTTTTTTTTTTTTTTTCTTTTCTTCAAAACAAAGAGGTCATGATAAATAACTGTCCTTACACCCTGGGTTTTTGTTTTCAGGTTTTTTTCCTCTGGAGACTGATTCTGTTCTTGCCCATCTGATTTAATGCACAGGAATATTCCTGCTGATTAAGGTAAGAAAGTTTTTCACACCTATAAATCATTTTGGGGTCTGGAGCTATGACATGTCAAATTAATCCCTGACATCGCTCAACTACCTGTGCATCTACTTGGCCTATATCACATGACACAATTTGGGCATAAATTTGGTATGAGAACTCTTGAAGCACAGATAGGAGCCAGGCTCCCACTGATTGTCAGCTGAGATCAAGTCCCTTGTTGCCCTCCCTCCTTCTGTTTTGTAGGGATGAGCATTTTGAGGGTGGAGGTTAACAAGCATTCCTATCTATGCATGGCATCCTACTCCTTTATTGCTGACATGAATGGACTGTTTCCTAGGAGATAACTCAAAATAAAATAGATTGAGAGAGATTTGTGTTAAAAAAATTCCACGGAGTTCATCTTTACAGAAGACTCGATTATCAGTTAGCTGGTTATGGATCAGGGCTCCAAAATGTTTCAGATATAATCCATTTCCCTCTTCACTGCAGGGTAGAAACCATGTGTAGTGAGATCAGCAAAACCCTTTTTCCTGCATTATGATGCCAGATAGATGAGGAGTGCTGCAAAGGTCCCCTGCATCCCTGGCCCTGGCTGCTGGTGGCCTTTGGTTCCTCCTTGGGGGTGATCCCTTACAGTAACACCTCCAACAGGTTGTGAACAGGTGGGAATGATGTTACTAGGAGGCTTTCTCCTTCTATCATCATGGATACAGGGTGGTGCAGTGTGCTTCAGGGCCCAAGAGCTTGAGGCTACGATTTGATATCCCTCTGTGCATTTAGGAAGTGGTAAATCATACCATCTGCTTTGATTAGCTTTCCTCCACATCTTGTGGCATTTTAGATCACATTTAGTTAAAGGATTGACCATGAGTTGGCATTAGAGGCATGCCTCTAGGAAATCTACCACCTAAATTAAAATGTGCTAATTCAGAAATACCTTCTTCACCTTTTTGTTGCCCTTGTTAGGGAAAAATGTTCCAGTTTAAACTCCAGCTGACTGATTACCTGCTAGTTCTGAAGCTGCGCTCTGAATTAATCTGCTCCAAAAGCCAACAGAGATGAGTTATGTTTGGGCACCTCACAGGAAAGCAGGGAGATGAAAAGCCTTAGGAAAACTTTGACAAACAACTTGGAATGTTTGACCAACTATGCACAGCTGCTGCTGAATGAAGAATGCAAGCAACATGCCAGAGACAAGAAGTGATCAACAGGGAAGGCAGCTTTTGTATCTGCACTGAGCATTTTATTTTCAGGAAAGGAGAGAAAATATGCTGAATTACCTGTAGGAGGTGTGCCTGCTTTTGCTAATAAACATACCTGGTTTATACATTAATTCCTAACCAGTCAGATCCTGTACCAATGTACACTGGAATCCCTCTGAGGTCAATGGAGATACACCCATGCACAGCACCTTAATTTGATTGATTTCATCCCACCCATTTAAACATGCTTTAAAGACTTATCTGCAGAGTCAAACCAAAATATCTCTGCCCCCTTCAATTCCTGATTTCAGGCGATAATATCTCCTAATAAATCCTGGCTACAACAACATCAGCGTGACCCATCACTTCATTACATCAATGTGAAGAGCTGCATATTGTACTGAGGAGTTTATCTTGTTGGAATGGATCTGGTCCAGGAACAAATACAAGAGTTAAGAATCTGATTATTTCTGGGCCAATTCTGTATGAATTACAGCTTCTCAATTTTCCTGATGTCAGCTAGTTTTACTTTGCTTTCTTTACCCTCCCCACACAGGAGGTGAAGTATCTAGCTAGCACAGGCATCTCAGTTAGCTCCACCATCTAGCTCATTTCTTAACAACACAGCTGTCAGGAGAGCTGACCTGAATTTTGGATCAGTTTGGGATTAAACATACAGTATTCAGTGTCATTTAAGCATTGACTATTTTGTTGTGTGGCAAGCACGTTCCAAAATAGGGGATCCACCTCATGGCCAGGATCAGGGGGGGCGGTGGTGGTTCCTCAGGCACCCCTCGTCTGGCTCATTGGGTGCTGTCTGGGAGGGGCAGCCTGACTTTCTTAGCCTTGTGTAACTGAGGAATTCTCATACAGAGAGGTAATTTCCTGATGACTAGATATATTGGGCTTTTGTATAGCATTTTTCACTGTCAACATGAAGGAATTAAAGAAGATATGTTAGACTCTAGGCAGATCTGCACTGGTTCAAACACAAGTGGTAGGGAGAAATAACTATTTCTTCCATTTTATTTATTTTTTCAAACCATTCTTTATGATTATTTTCCAGTGGTTTCAAAGATAATGCAAGGCCAAGAAAGAACAGCTAGCTTGTTTAGTCTGATGTGGCATGTATTGCTTGTTTATTTCTTCCAAGGTATTATGTTTTCCATGTATTTATTTAATGGTTTATATTTGACTAATTTGCATCTTTCAGAAAGTCATTCAAACTTGATTCAACAGTTGCTGGGATTTCCTATGTTTTCCAAAACATTAAAAATTACATCAGTGTGTCAAGAGCCTCCCCTTGCAAAATTCTTCTATGATTCTCCTATGCAAGTTTTGCAGACCCGATGGCTTTAGTAGACATAACTCTTGTAGGTACTCGCTAAGGTTTTAAAGTATTTAATTGGTCTTGAATGTATACTGCATCTCTCCAAACACAGGACTGAGATATTTACTGATACCTTTTGTCTATTCTGCACGTATAAGTTCTTATTTCTAGGTAGGCTGACGCTTGTATAAAGGATTTGTAAACTATAATGGTTTTCAGCAGAAAAGGAGATGTTGCTAATGGGAACCCACAAGGGTATGAGCTGCAGCACAGTGACAGCTCTTCACTTACTGTTTCTGGCACCTCTCTAGACTAATGTCTGTTCTGAAGTCTAGGATAAGCGAAAAATTAATTCCACATAAACCTTTACCTTTTTGTATTTTTTTTTTGTTTGCTTATCAAGTTTTCATTTGAATTTATTTCATTCAAATTTTTATTTGATTGGGAAATACTTCTTCAGGGTCTTATGGAAATGTTAGCTGAATGTTTTGTCCTGCTTCCTCCTAGGTGTGTGCCTGACTGGTCCCAGTGCTTCTGGACCTTTTTGATGTACTGCAAGCTCAGCAAGCTGGTGAAAAGCTAACTTGCTTGCTTGTTTAATTTAGTTTCAAATTCTTACCCTACTGGGGAATTAATCAATTTCCAGGAGCTAAGGACCAACATAGAATTTTTACCAGTTAGCACTGGTAACTAAGTACTAGGTGGCATCTTTGACATCGTTTTCAGCACACTGATGCAGAAATTAAAGCAGATGCCTCATTACAGAAAACTGTTTGAAAATGAGTGCAATGCTACAAATTTTGAGGGATGACTAAAACATGAAGGACAACTAGTGTGAACCCTGAGTGAAGACTGGAATGTGGAGTTCCTTTGCCTGATCTCTGTTACACCACAGATTTTTGGCCCACAGAACAGGATTTCCTAGTCCCAAATATTGAGAATAGCATGGGGAAAAATTAGTATTCAGCTCCAAAGTCCATTCTGAGCTGTGGTGGTGACACTGCGCAGGGGGGTGTGTGTGTACACCCCAGTCCTGCCCTCCTGCCAGCCTCCCTGGGCAATCGGCATTGATGCCCTGCTCCTGCTGCTGCTGACGGGGATGGGAACAACCAAAACCAAGTCACTGTGGTAAGAAACTCTGCTCTAGACATGTGCCAAGTAATAGCGTGGGAAAGCTCTCTTACTTACTCAGCAGTCATATTAACTTAGCTAAGTAATTTCTAATCAAGTAGAGGTTTAGATAGAATTTAGAATAAGTATTTGGATTAATAAAGAACACTGTGATTTTAGAGCTGTGCCTTTTCTGTCATGTTGTCTGAGAATGATGGTGTGTGGAGAAGAGGTTTCATTGCCTGGCTGGGAAAGATTTCTATCAGGTATAACTGGTACAAATCATACTTTATCATATATCATATACATTGAGCTTTTCCAAGTTTCCTTTCTAACCGTAAGACAACGGTGTCCTGTGCACAGCCTCTCCTGCAAAATTCAGGTTGTGGTAGGAAGTATCACACACACCAGCAAAGTGTTTCTGTGATGGAGATGATGTTTCAGACAGACACAGGCTCAGTTCTGAGCTGAGAGTGCGAGGAAAATCCTCTGGACAAAAAAAAACCTAGAGTGTTTTTGTTGTGTTTATTTATAAAATAGATGTGAATTAATCCATTCAGGTTCTTGTCCTTTTGTCAGTTATTCCTTAGTGACTGGAACCCCATGTGTATTTTTACAACACATGTCCATACATCCTTTAATTTTAAAATGAATATTTTTCTCTTTTTAATATTAAACTTAGACATGTATTCTGGAATGACAATGGCCTAAATTTGTTATGCATGTCTAAAACAAAATTATATTTTCTTATTAATAAAACCTTACATAAAAATAACAGTGAAGTATATATTCATTGCCAAAATTCTGAAGAATCACTAAACAGGAGAAATTACTAGCTAGACACCTGGAATTGTAGCTTCTTAAGTAATAAACTAGATTTTGACAGCTGTAGCCTTTTTTGCAGGTGCAAAAAGAACATTTTATTCTTTTTATTTTATCTACTTTACATTACTTAATGACTAGAATATTCCAAGTTGGGAAAACAACTGGGAGTTGAAAGAAGAGGAAAATTTGTTTATCCTCTCCCATTTTATGAGTAAAAGGTGTGTGGGGGAGTGTGAGATTGACTAATTTTGATCTTGGAGAACATGGAAGTAAGGAAAAAATAACTCAGCTGGTTAATTGCTGATATTTTCACTGTTAGGTACACCAACTACCTTGAAATGTAATGAATATTTTGATAATATTTCCTAAAATATAAAAGACACAATGTAGTTCTATTTAAACAATCATGTTGTTCTGGATATTTTTGTTCAGAAGCAGCATGACACAAAGCACACATTAAAAAGTTAATCAGGTGACTAAAAATGCTATGTCCTGTTTTCTCACATATCAAATGTAAAAATCAAAAAACAAAATAAATGTTGAGGTATATAGTGACGTAAGTATAGTTTTAATGTATTCTCTTAGTTAATAAAAACAAATATGAAATGCAACCTCAAAGGTACCTTTCTTTACTATTAAACATTTCTATTACTTGTCAGTCTCTGAGAATAACTTCCTTATGAATATCTGTTAGAAGGCACAACTGCAATGCAAATTGAGTTACTTAAATTATGATTTCCTGGTTCTTATTTAAACCACAATTAGCAAAACCAATGTAAATCAAAGCAGTATAAATTGGTCTGTCCTGCTTTAAAACTAATTAAGGATGTGCCTTGAAATCATGCTTATATCAGTGCTCTGACCCAGTGGATTATCTGTATCATTCGAGTCCTAATAAATCACAGCAAGAGATGAAATTTTTATTTAGTGCAACAATCTCAATCTCTAAATTTAAAGCTATCGAAGTACAGATTAACATTTATAATTGCTAGGTTGATCAGTAACACAAATTAAAAATGGGGATTTCAAAACGAATTAACCTTTGCAGCGCATCATGTGGAGACAGACAGACAGTGAAATCATTGAAAAAGTTCCCCTCGTCCTCAAAGTGATTTGCCACAAATCACTGTATTCTCTATTGTGCTTTGCTGCTCTGCAGCAAGTAGCCTCTGGAGTTTCAGTGTCCAAAAAATAAACTGTGATAACTGAAAGAACAACATGGACAGTTTGAGGCTAGCAAGTTGCTGCATGAGTTGTTGCTGTTTTACATTGCTCCAGGCAGATTTGTATAATTTGGGACTAAGATTAGGATGTTTAGGCTAGAGTCAAATGGGTTTATAATTAGATATGTGCAGGATATAACTTATTAATTGAGGCTTATGCTTCCCTATATCTACACTCCACATTTAACAAGACTGTGCTTTAAAGCAATCAATGGAAAAGGGATCTTCTGTACCCACACACTTTTCTGCTTCAAATCTGCCCATCCCACACTTTGTAGAGATCCTTTCACTGCTCAGTCAAGAGGCAGCTCAGATTTTTCCCCAAAGCTGTCCCTCTTTGGGATACTGCATTGACAGAACAAGACAGCGTGTCAATATGGACTGTGTTGTATTTATTTACAAAATTCAAAGCTAGATGCCACCTGGAGAAAACAATCATATGCGATCAGCACTTATGCATGTACCGTGCTTCTCCTTGGACAGAAAATTGGCTATAGCTGGTGAAGATGGAGTGGATTTTGATGGCACTATATAAAATCTGAGGAGGTCCAAGACCGTTCCTTCCACGCCCAGATATCTACAGAGATGGGAGATGCTGTCAAATGCAAGAAAATGTTGCAGACCCCTGTGGACGGATGTATGGGGAACAAGTGGAGTAGCCTAAGGCTGGACTACCATGGATTGAATGGAAAGAGCAAGATTAACACCTATTAGAGCAAACATCTTTGGTCTCTTCTCTTGCAGGTACATCAAATCCTGGAAAGTTCTTGTCAACTGATGTAGCTGATGAGGACTCCAGGCTCACCGTGTGGTGTTGTCCCAAGAAACAGGAGACAAAGGAACTGTGTTTTCAATGTAAGCACCTATGATTCTCATCCTGACGTGGTCCGTAGACTCCTGGAAAATCAGTGTTTTCACATCTACAGTGCTTTGCCCAGAATTTCAGTTCCTATGGGCAACCTTTAATACCATCAAATATGCATTGCTGATAACTGAAGTTGAATGTGGAAGAAATGTTCCCTTTTTCTCATAATTTAACTGTGTGCCTCCACAGTCCTTACTAGAACTGAGCAGTTAGAGACCAGTGTGGAATACATGACCCATTATTCTGGAAAATATTAGATTATGCAGATGCTTATGCACATCCTTTGTGTAACAGTAGAGCTATTGTATAACTTGTCTTTTTTTCTATGAGCGGACTGACATGGGGGGAAACTGGTAGAAATATCTTCTGATCCCAGAGCTCCAGGAGGATATAAATAGGGAATGAACAGTGGTATGGAAAGCTTCCTCTGAGCAGATTTTTTTGGGTTTTTTTTTTTTTTTGGCTAAGTTTATAAACAGAAATAATACTAAAAAAAAGCTAAACTAAACAGACTGAAATAAACACAGAACTTTGTCAGGTATTGTCATTGCCACTCTCAACGAGTGAATGGTATTTTGCTTAATGGGAAAGCAAAGCCAGGGAGGATCCCTAAAGGTGTCCAAACTTGAGCAGTGGAAGTGCAAAATGTTTTTCTGCGTAGCAGAGCACGGATGAACAACCTGTCTCCCGCTGCTGTGGCACGGGGTGCCTGTGGCACTGGTTGAGGCTTGGCCGTCGGCCGCGTGGTGCACGCACGGGCTCAGCATCAGGCGTGGGAGGTGGGGACAGATCTTTCCTTCCTGCCAGGGCCACGCCAGCCCCTTCCAGCTGAGATATTCTTGGATTCTGTCATCCAAAGGATGGCAAAAAGTGAGTGGTAGGTGAGGGAACACTGATGCGACGGGTATTGATAAGGCTACTAAATAGTCAGCCAAATATTTGGAATATTTTTCAGAAGTTTTGGCAGACAATGCAGGATTGCAGTCCAGAAGAAAAAGGTACCTATCTGTCTGTCTTGTTCAGTAAGTGTTTCCAGCTGCTGGCAATGGTATTGGCAATAGGAGCTAATTAATAGATGGAAAGTTACTGCTTTTTAATTCGTGCAAAGATTGCGCAACTTGCACAGACATTCAGTTAAACATGCCCTGCTTTGCATGTCTCATTTTTTCTAGTCTAAATAAATCAAAGTTTCTTCAAGAATTCTCCCTTTCCCCAAGCTATATTATCTGCTGAATAATTTTATTTTTTCCCCTAAGGGGAATGAAGTATTGCACATGGACTTTTTCCAAAATCAAAGATCTTTAGTATGGTTAGCCCTTCTTGTCTATCTTATTACTGATATTTATACAGATGTACTGACAAAACCAAATTTATTGCAATATTTATTGGACTGAATTTGAGGTTATTTATAATGTGGTTAGATGGCTATTTATTAGACATGTCACAGTAGCTATTTAACACTTCTATAACTGTTTAGCTGTGATTATGACATAAAACAGTATTTATTGTATATAATCCAGAAAATGTTTCAGAAAGAGTAAATTCTAAGAAAGATATAACATTCAGAGTAATAGTGGGACAAAGAACAAAACCATATTTTTAAACAGAAATTCTCCATCAGGCTGAAGGAGAGGAATATTTGGGATGTGAGAAAGTCCACGTGCAGATTTTAAGTTCTTTTAAGTGCATCAGCACTCTGCCTAACAGCTGACCTTTCCCTCATGAAATGGACATTTTTCATTTAGAAAAGGAAATGAGAATCATCTTTTTTTTTTTCTTTCTTTCTTTTTTTTTTTTTCTTCTGCTGATTAAGTAGAGTTAAAAAGTTCTATGGGACAATTTTCTGTAGGGAACAATTTCATAAAAATCAAGCATTTCACAGGCAGGTGTTGCTGAGATATTTTTAATGTTTTTTTGTTAAGGTGGTATTGACTACTTTATTTCACAGTGATGGATTCAAATGGCAAAGTTTTTTCCATATTCGCATTTTTTTAGCTTTATGTTTCACTGTTGTATTATCATGATAGTTTTTTTCACAATCAGGACAAAAAATTTTGTTTCTATTAACATTTATGGGTTTTGATTCTTTTTCTTATTTAAGTCAGAACATGAATGTACATATTGAAAGTCCCATGAAGAAATCTGGATGAAACTTTTCTGCAAGGAAGAAAAGACTGTAAGGGCAAAAATTTCCAAAACAAAATTATGGATTTCCTTTAAAAATGTTTTCCTATAATCTTCAGAAAATGCAGATTTTTAAGGAAAACTAATCCCCCATTTTCATACACAGACACAGGCCATCTTAAAATATTTCACCAAAAAAAGTCAGTATTGTTATGTCTGTTTAACAGATAGACCCATTTCTGTGGGAGGATGCGGAGGAGAGAGGAAATGAGGCCATTGGAAGGTTTTGCAGGTGTGAGGGTGAAGCTGGGCAGCCATCAGTTTCCATTTCTCATGGAGGTGGAGCAGGGGAAGGACAGAGTGTGGGATGAAGGGAGTTGTCCTCCTTTTTCTCAGGCCTCCTTTTTCGCACTTTCTCATGGCAAAAGAGTGTGTTTGCAGACAGTGTCACGGCTGTGCAGAAGCGGCAGGCCCCATCGCAGCTTTTGCCTTTCCAGTCTAATTCAAGTTGTCCACCCCAAGTCTCATGGGACTGCTTTCCCTGCATATGTGTAGTTAGCTCATCACAGGACAGCAACGGTTGTGGACCAATAAATACGTACTTGTCCTTTGTTTCTTGCAGATGGAAGAGCTGAAATACTCCAGTCTTTAGATACTAGAGCCTTGGATGGCATAGGATGAGATCTTGAGTGACATGGAGGCAGAAGGGCACAGGGGAAAACTCTTTGTCCAGATCACACACGGATTAGGAAGGGTTTTAATGATGATTTTTAAGAGTGTAGCTGCCAACTAAATTCAAGTTAACACTGGTGAGAAATTACAGTAGGTAATTCAAGGAGACTATATATTTTTTTTAATTCATTAGCTGCCCATACAGGGTTAAAGAGAATGTAACTAAAAATAATTATATAGGAATTAAGGAGTTCAAACAGAATGTGTTACTCTGCTCACACAAAACTTCAAGGGAGACAAATTAGAGAGGATCATTAGCATATTCCACTTTTTCCAACAAATCTTACAAGGCAGGAAAACCATAATAATGTAAAGGAGCTGAAGATTCATGTTTCCATAATAGCTGTACCTACACTATCCTACCTGAAAAATTTATTCTCTGTGGGTGGTGATTCTGTTGAATATACTTGATTTCTTAGCCAACTTATTTTTCCACTGTAAGCAGCTCTTTTGAGTACGGATATTAAACTGCAATCCTCTCTAAGCTAAAACTTTCTTTGGCCACATTACACCTGGGCAAGGGCTGTTACAGGGAGCAAAGAACAGCATGCAAAAGTGATCAGAAATACACTCGCAAAAAATCATTTTTATTTGAGCTCATTCATTTTAATTGTTCTCTTGGGGCTTGATCCGGAGCACAGAGAAATCCAAAGGGGGTTCACTGGGCTGTGGGTCAGATTTTCAGGTCATCTGTACATGGCAAGTGGTGAATAATGAGCATTGCGCCGTATGGTGCCAATTCCTCGGGCCTTACGCTGGTGATGGAGGTAAGAATTCAGCCACTGATTTCACTAGGTGCAACCTCAGGGCTGGAGGAGAGCGTTGCCACTCACTCATTCTGCAGCAAAAGTCAATCACAGACCTTAATGATCAGCAAACTGGTGTGTCCCAGTAATGCAGCTGACCATGACCTGATTAACTGGTGCAAACTGTGCCCCAGAACATTTTCCCTGTAGATTTAGCTCTTTTATGGATGGCAGTGGTCCAAGAAGTTGTTGGAGTCACTGCTGGGACTTTATACGATTATAAGTATATTTCCGTATGTAATTATGAATACTGTGATGGCTGATCTGTCTTTCTCACTGATATAAACAGGCTGGGATTAATACATGCATTTTGCAAACATAACTACATATATTGAAAACTGCTTAAGGTAGACTTTATTTCTTCTCCTTTTGTTTTCCTTAACAGAATCCCTTAAGGCAGTTCAAAATGTTTGCTTTTGCAGACAGAAACATCCTTCCCTTTAGTCTAGATTAGACATTCAGGTGGAAGATGGATTTGGAGGTCCTGGCCCACCTTTTTGTATAACCATGTGCAAACCATTTCATGTTGTGGTCCTTTGTTGTCCTACTAAGCTCTTCCCTGCTTTGCTAGATTCAAAACTTGTGGGAGATGGTTGTCTTCTTTTGTCTTTTTTACAGACACTAGCATGATATGATCCAAGACTGAGAGGTCTAGACATTACTACAGTAATCACCATAAAGTTTGGGAGCCTCTTGGTCAATCCCAGAACTCCCACCTGTTTCTACAGTGGCAGAAAGAAGTCCTTGGTGAACAGCCAACGTTTAGCACTTCGCTTCTCCATCTCCATGGGTACCCCCTCCTGGTGTCCCATTGCTTTCCATACCTTGAGTTCTACGGGTGTTACAAAGATCTGGAAACCGATGTGTAATTACCAAGCATAAGTCAAATTACTCCATGGCAGAAAAATAAATGTTCAAGCCTGGAAACAAAAGAGTTAATATAAAACTAATTTATCTTGTCTATGTTCCAAAGACGTCAACTTTCCTATATAAATTCCCCTGTCATTAATCTAATACAGCTCTACTTTGTTCATAATTTACTACACCCTTCAATAAGCATTGTAATATTTGTGCAGGGCAAGTATATAAATCACTGGTGCCCTTCTCTACTTTTTTACTTATCTGTTTCTTTCAAGGTCACAAGCCTACCTCACAGCTTTCATCTGTTTTAAATAATCTGCCATTACTTTTTACACCTCACTTCCTAGTTCATGCCCATTTAGATATCTGCAGCTGCATCTTCTCAAGTAGCTATTGATCCATGTCTCCTTGCTAAAGGTTACCAACTTCATCAGCAGTAATGATACAAATTACATCTGTTATGGTTCACTCACACCTTTTTGATGGTTAGAAAGGGTGACCATTTTCTGGTTTTGTTGTTATTGACCATTTTTTCTTCCTAGGATATCTAAAACACAGAGTAAAATTATATTCAGTAAAATATCCTCATTTGGACACATGTATGCTTTCAATGCCCAGGTCATGCAGAGAGGTTAATCAATCCCTACTGATATCCAAGAGCCTGAAATGTAGCTGGGTAAGGCCCCAGTCCAGCAAAGCACTTAAGAATATCCTTATGTAAACATATGATCAGTCACACTTTCAGTGAAATTTCGAGAGAAGTGCATTTCAGAGTAGAGCACCTCAGGGGATGCTGCTTCTTGTAAGGGCTGTGCAAGACCAGGCTGTACCAGTTGCAGATGCAAGCTCAGTCCAAGGTGTCTAGTATTGTTGCACTGGGCAAAGTAACTCTCTTCAAGTGTATTGCTTGTGGGGATACTCCTATGTTTTGGGGGAGGCTGCTGAGGTGCCCCTGCTTTAGAGTCATAGTGTGTGTTTGTGAGTGTGAGCCCGTGTCCTCTGCAGAGATGGGGAGCTCTTAGGATGCTTGAGTTGTTCTTGCTGACTGTTTAAGAGACGATGAAGTGATCTAGGAGCGGGCAGAGTAATCTTCTGGGTCCTGCTGTGCTTGCTGTGTGATGACTGGAGAGATCATCCTATCTTCTGGCTTCATCAGTTCCTTGAGACAAGTGTGCTGCTGCCAGACAATTGTCATCCTATACCAAAAACCACAAGCGGAGTAGAGTTCTGCTGTGGCTGTCTGCCAAGGAGCAAGGCTGGGATGGTTATCACTATGGTATAGAAGAAAATAGGGCTAGAAGGGACCTGAGGAGGTCATCTCATCCACCCCCACACAAACCGCTCCTGACACATGTTTGCCTAATGTGTTTCTTTAACCCCGCCAGCAGCGGAGATCCCTCAGGCTCCCTGGGCCATCTCCTCCAGTGCCTAATGACCCTTGCAGCAGGGAAGTTATTCTAGTGCTGAACTTAGTTCTCCCTTGCTGCATTTAAACCCATTATTTTTTGTGCTCTGCCTGTGGATGTGGATAACAATTTATTGCCTTCCTCTTTGTATAATCCTTTTACATAATTGAAGACTGTTATCACGTCTCCTCTTCATCTTCACTGCTCTAGACTAAATAGCCCAGATAGGAGGATGAAAGCTGGAATGGGGTGTCAGGGAGAAGGAGTTAGAGGAGGAAATCACAGTGGAATTAATTCTGCTTCCTGTCCCTACAGAAATGGACTTTTTCTTCTGAAGGATGGGGGCTGTGGGAGGGGGAGATGTACTTCTCGGTGCTGGTAATTCACTGACACAGCTCTATGGACTGTGTATCTGATTGATTGGTTGCTGCCTCACAGCCTAAGGAAGAGGGGCTTGGGCTCACCCTCTGATGAGCTGCGACACTCCTATCCAGCCTGTATGCTTGGAAAGTAAGGCTTTAATTTTTTATATTGGTGAGGACCATATCGAGCTCACAGGTCAGCTCCTGTGGGATGTATCTGGTAGGGCTTCTCTGTATCTTAAAAGCTGTTTCTAGGTGCTGTATATGTTATACAGTCAGATAAAATGACAGTGTAACACCATCACCCTGCAGCATCATCCAGACAGCTCACCACAAACCCTGCTATGGATCAGGAGCCCTCTCCTCTGATGGCAAAACAGGGTTTCTGTTGGGAGTACAGCCGTGTGTTTCCCACCCATGAACAGGGTGGAAAGACACCCACCACACACGCTGCCTACATGTGTTTCACAACTTGATTGCTGTTCATAAAACCAACACGTGGAACAGACAAACGCCATCTGATCCAAAATGCCCCAGGGCGTATTATGTCAATGTCACATACATTAAGAAAGTACAGCAAGCACTCCAGGTGACGACTTGTGTTCGTAGCCCTTTTCCATTATTCACATCTGCTGTCAGAGCTGTAGCACGTACACAGCGGTTGCATTGTGGCTGCCATAACTCGGAGGAAACAAAAATAACTCCCAGCCTGGAGACTTGCAAAAGCACAAGGTGGCTGATAACATAGGGAAAAAAATGGTTCTTTACTACTTAACGGTCCCAAACAGTTTTCAGTGACACCTTTTGCTTGCTTTAGGAGCTCCAAGAATAGAGTGTAAAGTGGAGCTGTTTTCCCTAGATTCCTGGCTACGTGGGATCACGAGTTTATTTACATCAGATCTGGCCTTGAAGAAAACAAAATATTAGAAGCTGTTTGGGACAACAGGGAAGTCCTTTGCATTGAAAGCTCATTACATTCTAACTCCAGCACTCCCAGCCTCTCTGAAGCTCCCCTACTGCTCATCGCTCAGATGTTAAGACTTTCCAGTTCAATTTCACAGTAAAAAAGTCTTGATAAATTGCAATCCAATTGATTAATTTTTTTAACTCTCTTTTCCCTCCCTTCCTCCCCAGAGTTGACTTTGAAGATGACATTTGTATTTCTGAATTAAAACCACATTTGCCCAACGCTGCAAAGGGAGGAGGCAGGGGCAGAAGAGAGAGAAACCCTTTTGTTCTCCTCCTCATGGTTCCCCCTCACCTGCCAGGGCCAAGCTCCAAAATAATTCTTAACAGCTGAGGTTAGCTGGGGACATCTAATCCCGGAAAGCTGTCTCTGAATACCGGCACCAACACACAGCATTTGAGTTTCACCAACAGTCATTTACATCTAATTTCCCCAAACCTCTGAAGAAATGTGAGTATATGTACAGGTATGTGCTTATTTAATTGAAAAAAAAAAAAAAACAAACAAAAAAAAAAACAAACAAACAAAAAAAAAACAAAAAAAAAAAAAACAAAACACCCAAGAAAAATAAAAAGAAATTTTTTTTTTCAGAAATCTGAGCCCAAATGACATTGACAGTAGTAGCAACATTCATGCTTTTTAAAGCTAAGCAAGCTCATAAACTGTTTTGAGAGTGTACTGGGTTCTTTTGAGTTTACCCTAAATAGCCTCATCTATAGGATACCTGAGAACTCTGATTGTGAACCAAAGGGAAGGCTGAGTCCTCTTTCCTTGATTTCCTGTAACAGAAAGAGATTGCTCTGTGCAAATGGAGCTTAAACTATCTCACCAAGTTTTCTGAGACCTGTCCTGTTGGTTTACAGAAGGGTCGTAAGGAGCATCCTGACAACATAACAGAGAGAAAACTCTTGGGGTTTAGCTAAACTGAGATGGGAGGATGTGGCAGCAATGGTCTCACTCTGAGGAAAACACACCTTCCCAGGCATGAACAGGGACCAAATGGGATGTCTTGTGTAAAATTGCAGTCGTTTTCCTTTTTTGGGAGTCAGTCAGCACGGTTAACATATTATTTTTCTGAGGGAACTTTTAATTTTTTCAAAGAAAGTTCCCCAGTTGGCCCTAAGTATCTGTGATCCAAAGATAAAAATCCCCATCATTTCTCTTGCACCATGTCCCAGAAAGAAAATTTCCAGCATCTTTAGTTTTGGCAGTGTTTGCTTTAAGGCCATACACTTTTTATTATTAGAAAGCTTTGGTTTTGCTGTTTAGCCAGTTGAAATGAGTAATGAAAATGTTATTTGTATGGGACAAAGGAAATATTTTCTTTTAAATTATCTCATCTTATTAACTGATTACAATGGGACTGCTTGGATGTGTGCGGTGTACATCATCCGGTCCCTCTGCTTGGAACAGGGCTTCAGCCAAGCTGGTGTAAACCATCCCACAGGAGAAAACAAGACTAAAAGCTCTCAGGTATTTAGGGCTTCCTGTCGCATGAAGCCAGCTTAGCCTTTATAAGGAAATAATTTGGGTGTCTAAAAAGAACATGTCCTAAAAGCATTAGAAGTTTATGTGGAAGATGAAACACCAGAGAATATTGATAATTAAAAATATAGTCTAGAAATAAAAAATTTAAAAATTATCTAGAGTAAAATCCTTCAAGGAGTAGGTATTTTCCATTGTTCATTGAAGGAATCACTGATAGCCTGCTAGCATGGAAAGTACTTGCTATAGATGAAAAGTAAAAATATAAATCCACAATATGTCTGAATTTAAATCAGAAGGGAAAACAATTAATAAAAAGGATCACAGTATTACAGTGCAATTCCTTTGAGACACAAAAAATCTTATACTTGAAAGTGCCTTCAATGTAAAAATCTTCAAATATTCATGGCTGAAAATGTTTCCTAAATGTTGTTTCCAAAATAGACATTGTGAGACAGCAACTATGTTCTGAGCTGATTTCAAAACCATGGCAAATAATGTTGTTTCACATAAACACAGAAGAAAATATGACATCAACAGAAATGGAAGGCAGGGAAAAGTCATCCAGGTCTGTGTGTCAAGGATCAAGAAGAAGAGAGAGAAAAGGCTTAAACAGGAAAGCTGGAAAAGCCAGCTTGGAGAAACAATGTCATTCTCGGCTCACCAACACATCCGTGTGGTTTGCATGGTTATGACCTGATCTACTCCCCCTCAGCTCCAGCAGCCTCTCTCACTGCTGCCTACTGGTGAGAATTAGGTCAGAAACCTATTTTTGTGTCTATTCTTCTGTGGCCACACCATGGCCCCTACACCCGTACGGATATGGGAAAGCCTCTGAATGGAAGTTGAGACCAGACATGTCCTACGCAACACCAGGATCAGCAGGGTGACCTGTCCTGGGGTTCCTCTACAGGCAGTGACAAGAGAGAAAAATGATGTTTCCAGCAGCAGGGATTGCTCCTGGGGGTGCCCATCTCCCTCTGCTCACTGGAGAGGGATTTTCAGGAAATTAGGGACTTAGTCTGTGGTTAAGTGCCCAAATTTAACAGGATGAACCTGAGCCAAAGCATGTGTAACATGCCATCCAGGAAGCCTGTCCAAGCAGTGTTTTGGTGTTCATCCAGCTCTCAGTGGTCTGGGTTAGAGTCTGGCCTTGCAAATACTCGTTCTGGTGTGACCAAGGTGGGAATAGATGGGATGTAAGGCAGGAGAAGCGAGCTGGGAATGAAGCAGAAGGATTTGCATGTTTAGTGCTCCCATGCTGAGAGTTGCCCGTTTCTCCCACTGTCCCCCAGGGCTAGTGATTTTATCACCTCTGCTCACTAGCATCTTTTTTTCCTCTCCAGGCACCAGCTACCCTTTTTATTCCCAGCCTCCTCTTAAAATGTCCAGTTGATCAACATAATTCAGTTAAATTCAGTAACTGTTTTCAACCTGTACTTACCTTTTGAGATAGCTAGAAGACATGCCAGGAAGCTGCTCTGATTTTTCTGCTAATCATATAGAAATTAAAAAAAAACCCAATAATAAATTAACCCAAAGATACTATCTCTCCTTATGGAGTTGTCTTATTTGTATCTCTGTGTCTTGAGTGCCAAAATTCTCTTCTCTCTTCCTCACCCCTCTCCTGTCAATGCAAAGCAAAGGCTGGTGGCCACAGCAGTTTTGCCATCCCAGAGCCCTGCAACCTTTGGATGACAAGTGATCCATCTCCCTGGGGGAGACTTTGCATTTTGCCACTGCTCAACAAAATACTGTCCCCAAGTGAGTAGATTTACAAGTGGCAAACCCAGTCAATGCTTCTGCCTCAGGGCATGGCACTGTCCTAAAACTCAACTTTGCTGTTTGTCACCATTGAGGTGAGTTGCAGGAGATGCCAAGCAGGAGTGTTAATCATAATGTGGACCTCTAATTATGTTTCCCTAAAATATCTGCAAGTTTCACTCAAACATTAAACTACTATATCTGAGTGAATTGCAATCTCTGTGATGGGAAAACAAACTGTAAAGCGGTTGCCTCATCATTCTGCTTCTACCAGGTCTTGAGTCCAGCTTTTCAGGCCAGTTTTTCCCTTTTCACAGCGCATCTGTCAAGATTTCCCCTCTGGAAAAAAAGATCAGAGCAAATGGGGATGGAGGAGAACAAAAGCTGACCCAAACCTTTGACCTAAACTTAACATAAAGCCAAATGAAACCTTAGAGGTTTGTAAATGTTCATGAAACATTTCCACCTCCTGCTCCCCTTTCCTTTATCTTTAGTTTCTTTATACTTCTACACTTACTGTTTCTAATTGAAAGTCTAATGTGAAGCCCCACTAAATTAATGGAAAGACTCTCACTGTTTTTAGTGGCTTTTGATTCAGCCTCACAAAGAAAGGAAATAATTTTTTTAATGAAAGTGTCTTTAAACTTAAGAGAAAACAAACCCTGAAAAGAGATAAGAAAAATCAGAGGTCAAATGCAATTTTCCAGCTAGCAGCATATGTTCTTGATCTGAACCACACCCATCACATTGATATGGATATTGTTAGCCCAAGAAAAAAAAATCACTGTACATAAACAGAATTGCTGAGTTAACAGTGAACTGGTTTAATAAGATAAAATGCCTGTTTGCAACAACTAGAAATTTTGCCATTCTTCATTGTCAGCTTTTATAACCTGAAGTTTCTATTTGCATGTGTGAGATTGAGTCTTTCCCTTTGTACCAAAATTGCAACAAAAATGTCAATCACATTAAAACTTTATTAGGGAAACAACTCTCTGCTACTGATAGAGTTTTTAACTTTCTAGGTGACTTTTGTCAGAAGGGAGTAGAAATGTGATCGTTTATAGGGCTTAATAAAACTTGAGCTTCCCTGAATGGTGCATCAGATGGTCAGAATAGGAGCATTCTTGTCTGAGTTATATTCTGAATTCATGGATGAGGGATTTGAGGAAGGCTGGTGAGACCAGCTCAAGCAGAAATTAAGACATGGCTTTTCTTGGGTGGTTGCTGTTGCACTGTCATTTGACAGTGACAGTTCCAATGGATCGGTGTTGCCAGTTCCGAGGTTGGTCTCCTCTAAAGTACTGATCTGCCTCGAGTTCTTATTTTGCACATACAAATTAGGTGTGTTGTGTTCACAGACTGGTATGGCTGCATATTTTACTTGTGAATACATGCACAACTTATCTAGAAAATTATTTCCCAATATTTGTATAACAGACAGTTTTGTTTTCACAGTCACTGAGTAGATGCACACAGAACAGTGTGTGCTCCAGAGGCTGTTACTCAGTCTTAATGGAAAACACAGATGTGGGAAATGGTCCTAGGAAGATGCTGCTAATAAGTAGCTACTCCATGTTCATAATATTTCTGTAAATGAGTATTATTTTATTATTAATTATATGCAAATTTTACACAACATAGGTTTTTTGATCATTCTCTCATTTTTATTGTTTTCTTTTTGTTCCCTCTTCATCTTTTTTCCCCTGTCTCCTACTAGATTTTTTATTTCTGAACTCCAAATTTCTCTCCAGTGTAAAGTCTGGACTGTCTGGTCTCTGCCAACAATACACTCGCTGTCTCTCTTGGAGTGCCTGACAGCCACAATGGCACCACTGCACTGGGAGACCTTGTGGTGGGCATGCTGAAAGGCTTCCTGCCTCTAGAGCATCTTCTGGGTGACTTTGTCTTTGGAGGTTTGGCTAGCTCTGTCCATGTTCTAGACGTTGTTCATCTCTTAAAGGAAATATGGACCTTGATCCAAAGGTGTTGGCTGAGGTCTGTGTACCCTCCAGTGGAGGGAAACCTCTGGATGGAGATGAGGGACAGAAGAAATGGTCCTATTTGTTTTTTTCAAACCATGTTAGAAGGGGAAAATTTTATGTTAGCCCAGTGACAATCTATTTTGACTATCAAAACTTAGAAATCTTGTCTTTTTCTTCCCACTCAGCTTGAATCCACTTTTTCATTGGCTGCACTGGCTCCACTGGTGTGTTTCTTATAAATATTTGATCTATCTGTTTCTAGAAATTGTACAGGGCATGAATTACTGGAAATGAAGCAAAATGTACCAGACACAAAGTCAGCGCATTCTCTGTAGCTCATACTCTCTGAAGACTCATTTGTCCCTTTCCTCCTTTTAAATATTTCCTCTCTTCTTTCTGGCCTGATCTTGTTATTTGTTTCATTGGCCATTTGTTATCCAACTCTTGGCAAAATATCAAGGAAATCTTCCTGACAGTGGACTGTGAAGATCTTTCTTAAGGGAACAACAGCTTCTTTACTTGGGAGAGCTGAAAACAAGACAAGCCCAAATATTGTCTTTGCTGAGACAAAGTTTGTGAGGGCTGCAATGTGCTATGTTGGATTCAGTTGTGTAACTGATAAAGCTTTTCCAGTTGGGTTTTAATTTGGTCTTTAAAGGGTTTTAAGGTGTCATTTCTCCCTGTAAAACTTGCCTCATTGTTGTGTCAGTGGTCAAGTAGGCAGTGAAGGAGGGATGGACTGAGCTGCTGTCTGGTGATAGCTGAACTCCATGTGTGTGGCTCCATGGAGGTGGTGGGTCTTCTTATTCAGGGGTGGAGATGCTTTTCTGGCTATGGGCAACCCAGGCGATCATTAAAATGAGCCAACTGCATGCTTTCATCTCTCCTGAGTTCACAGCTTCCTCCGCACAGACGAGACAGGCTTAGACCCAGTCTGGGCTTCAGTAAACTTTTTAGTGTTGCAGTTTCACTGAAGGTTTGACTTTGCTCTGGGATTATCCTAACATTCAGCTGTTTCAGGGCTGTTGGGTTCCCCTATATCTTCTCTCCAGCTGAAAGTTTATAGCTGAGCTGCACAAGTGTGTCCTAACTTCAGAGAAAACTCAAGAAAAGGCAACTCCAGCTGCAGCTCTATCCTTCCAGAGAGACTCCCCTGGCAGGTCTCCGACAAGCCTGTTACTACAAGTTCACCCCAACTGGCAATTTTGGCAAGCACAAAAATTTGCATGAAGTTCATATTAGTTCAACATTAGCTCATGTTGCCAGTAATTCAGTAGTTCTTTCTAACTGCTTGAGTCTTAGTAGAGAGATTTAAGCTCGCTTGCAGTGCAGCCTCTCTGAGAAAGTTGTGAAGGTGGGCAGTTGTTTAGTTTCACAAATATCATGGGGTAAGTGAGTTTTATAATGTCTTCTGAAAGGATTGAAGATTTTAAGTCCTAATACTTCGTTGTCATATTTGCAAGATATAATAGCACCTAGATTCACTTCAAAAACAGCATAGGACATAGAAAACGTAGGTTTATATAATAATTTTCATTTCCACTCACTGATTCAGTGAGGTCTTACACCAGTTGCATAAAACCAAATATTTATGAAGCCTTTCTTTTAAAATAGTTTCCACTGCTTTGACTGTATATATTAAAACACAGTCTGATCAAAAGCCCTTTCTCCTCCCTAAAGCACTTTGTGTATTATAACCTCTGTAGTATCTTCAGCTGCCTCAGAGATTTTGCAGAGCTGAGGGTGTTCACGCTCATTAGATTTCGTATTTTGTTCCTTAAACTTGCCAAAAAAAGTCTTTTTGCTCAGAAAAAAATAAAAATATATATTAAAAAAAAATCCATGGAGTCAAATTTTGAAGAAGGGTTTTCTGAAAAATGTTTCATTTGATTTCTTATTTAATCTGGAAATTAAGTCATATTTCAGTGGGTATTTAATGAATGGTATTATGCAATTATTAGCAACACAACTGACATTTTTCCTCCTCTCCTGACATATGGGAAACAAGGATTAATTACTGTCTCACCCCCTGTGTTGGGTGAATCCTGTGTACTCTGGGCTGATGGTAATGAGCCAACCTCAGTCCTTGACTAGATCTGGAGCAAGACAGTGGCTTCCACAGCTCCCTGCAGATTTCTGCAGTGCAAAATGTAGCACCATACCCAATTACCTGGTCTGGTACCTGTTCACACATCTCTTAAAGATGTAGCCCCAGCTGTTGGAGCCAGGACCACTTCCATCCTGCTGGAAAGGGCTTTCCAAAGAGGAAGTAGAACTCTTGCTGGGACCGTGCAGAACAGACAGTGGCTTTGTGGGGATGTCCGTGGGAAGCGACATCCATGGGAAGGGGTGTCTCCTGCCTGGCCCTGGGAATGGGAGGCATGTCCACAGTGGGAGGCAGTGTTCACAGGGTTCCTGACTCTCACCATTGAGCATTGTTCAGAACAAACGTAGATGCTGTATATAAATGTAAAGATTAATTTGCGGTTTTTACACCCACCACATTTCTTGGAGTTGACATTTTCTGGAACTTTAGGGCTATTTATCTCCAGGCTGTTATTTTGGTTTTACTTTTCTTGTTCATTTTATAGAAAGATAACAACCCATGTTTTTTCATCTACATAATGAAATAACATGTGTTAAACTGACCCACACTTTAGTCAAAGCAGCTGTGTAATGCTGTCCTCTACTCAGAGGTGTACAAACTTGTAGGGCAGTGGAGACATGTGTTTGTTGGTATAACACAGTACAGCTGCACCATGACATTGCTTGGGTGGATGCTGAGAAATCTGGAGGAATTCCCTGAGGAAATGTGGAGTTGGGAAGATAGAAAAAATGCCTGCTTAACCCACTATTCCATTTTGTGCCCAAAAGTGAGAACAAAGTGACTTATTTTTCAGAGATGCCTTGGACCATCTGTGACTGAATGGCACACAGGCTGTTTCTTGCTCCTGATAGTGCCCAAAATGTTCAGGGCATTTTCCAGGTGGAAGAAAGAGCTAAAGAGACACAGAAGAGAGAGGGAGGAGATTCAAGGGAGCAGATATTTAGTGGAAGTATAATCTCGTTCTTTCTAAAATTTCAGCCCTTTGTGATGACCTCATACTTTAAAAGAAAAAATATCTTGCTGCTCTCTTAGGAGTACTGAAAATCTCCCTGCTCCTCCTGCTCTGTGGCAGAAGATACTGCATTAAGATCTGTACAAGGCTTTGACATAAGGTATGCAGTGTTCACCTCTGAAAATCAGATTATTATTTTCTCTGAGGATGGAAAAAAGATGGGATAGTCACCCTTTTTCTGTAAATTTCCAGACAAATGGAGTAGTTGTGTATTTTAATTAATTGGTAAGTAGGCCGCAGCACAGAACGTTGGGTTCCCTTATCAGGCACGGGATGACGGGTGTGTGGAGATGGCAGGATGGTTGTCACCTCTTGCTCTGCCATCATCAGGTGTGTGGCTTTGCCAGACATCATGAGTAAAAACTCTGAAGGGTCTCTTCAAACCCCGCTGCACCCTCATGTACCACAATCCTTTTCTCAAAGCTGTCCCTTCATCATTTACTAGCCAGATTTTGGCACATGAAGCAACAAAACTGGGGAGAGCCAGCTAGAAGAATAGTGGTAGCCCCAGACAGTCTTTGGTGGACATTCCCCATTGGTTGAAAGTTTCTAGTCTAGTTTCAAGGACACTTTAATTTTCAGATTCTTTTTCAATTGGGCATGTACATGTGAAGTCAAGTAGCAGATATAAAGGCTGGCACAAAAATATAGGCCTAGCTGCCTGATTTCTATTGTATACCATAATTATAGTAACATACACTTTGGAATGACAGCATTTTTCAGCAACAGAGTACTTTAGAAATACTAATCTCACATCAGCTATTTGTATTAATAATGCCTTATTCAGCAGGTGATGTGAGCCAATATTATCCTACTTTTATAGACAGCAAAACAGAAAGAGAAAGAAAGATTAAGTGACTCACCTAAGGTCAAACAATATGTGTGAAAGAAAACCTAGTTAAACTTGGGGATTACTGCCTCCCAGTGATCAAGAAGTGTGTGCGCTATTTCTGAGAAACTAATGTACATGCATCTATGATAAATTAGAAATTATACTAGCTTAGGAGGTTACTTGTTTAGCAGTGCCAGGGACATTTTCATTGCATGGTATTGCAAAAGCCAGAAGGACACAGTACTTACAGACAGCAATGGCCAGATCCTGTAAAATGTCACCATGTTCCTACTTGTGCAAGTCCCATGGACTTCAGTTTCTTAAAGGAGAGCTGGATCTTCAACAGTAATTAATACAAGTTTAGAATTTTGATCAGCAAAAATGGCCAAAGTTTTAACTCTTTTAACCTCTTCTCCTCACTATTGGCCATTTGCCATTCCATTAGCTGAAAGGTATTAAGACTATTTCCCAAATATAGGGATAGACTACATAATGAGGAACAAAAGAAGTTGTATGTCCATGCAACTTGTACAAGTCTCAAGGGTAACAGAGTCTCTGAAATTGAACACTGACAGTATAGTAATTTTAGAGAACTAATTATCCCTTAGACAGTTGAGTAAATTTCAGAAAAAAAAATGTTTACATTGAAAAATTGGCAAATAATAAGGCTAATGTATTTGTACATGGAGGGAAGGAGAAGCCAGGCCTTTTGTTCCTGGACTTTCCTCTCTTACATTTCATTATTAATGTTATTCAGGGAAACAACCTCTGCAGAATAGGTCTAATTGCTAACTAATTATGTCTCAACAAAAATTATCAGGGTCCCAGATTTTATTTGGCTTGGATGTTTAAAGGCAAATTATAAGTTACGTAATAAAACAACAGAATCATTAAACATTGATTTACATGTTTATTTTGCTATAAGAAATGAAATTTTTATTGGAATGGAATTAAACAGAGGTTTATGTGCTTGTATTCCCCATAGCCTTTTATGCTGTAGTAATACAGCAATATTCATAAATCATACCAGAGTTTTCAAATTTCCTGAGGAGTGACCTAGGCAAGAAACCCTTAACAACTTGTTGAGAGACTTTGAAATTAAATTCAGCTGTAATATCATCATTACTAATTTATGGCTAGTTTGCTTGCTACAAAGATACATTTAAAGAAACTGAAGTACATGGTGAGGATAAAATAAAACACGGGTATATTATCATGTAATTATTCCACTAGAAGGATTTATTCTATGTTTCATTACCTTATTGAACGTGGCAAAACAGTCTGTTCCTTGGGAGAGAAAACCTTATATAATGAAGCATGTAAATACTAGGCCTTCAATCCAGCAAAACAGGGAAAACACTAGGTATAAAATTAAAGCTTTATATAGCTGTTGAAGGACTCCCTTCCCTTTGTTATCAGATACATTTGTGTGTGTGTATGAACATGCATGCAGCAGCATGCACACATGTGTTCTCTCTACATATGCATGTATATTTATAAATATACCTATGCTCAGGCACGCATACAGTCTTTACTTTGGAATAGTCTTAATAGTGAAATATAATTAAGGCTGAGGCAGACATTATCTGGCACAATTTGAACCACATTTCTGAAATGTCCAGTGTCCCTGAAGCCTGTTTTTGTTCCATTGCAGCTTTTGAACTTCCTGCAAGGCTTGTTATGGCAAATTGAGATTGATGACAAAGTGCAACATTTTGAAATTATTAAAGGTATTTGCTTTTCCTTTAATTTCTTTTACCACAGAATGAAAAGGATGAAAAATTATTCTTCTTTTTTTTTTTTTCACAGTAATTATATGTCTGACTTCTCAAATTTTACACAGGCAGAAAACTCCCTCTGAACTCTGTGTGTGTTGGAAACAGGCTCATAAGCATCTTGCTTCATTCTACTCCAGCATCATCATCACCTCTTGATTGAGGCGTGGATTTTCATTCTGTCCTTGCTGATTAAGACCAGTGAATCATTCTCGGCAGAAGTTAAGCTAAAATATTTATTGGTGTAAGTCTTTTTGTGCCACCTGTCTTCAAGTAAGTGGCTTCTTATTGCTGTTAAACCTTCTAGGATATGAAGTTTCTGTAGGTGACCTTCTCCAGGACTCCTCAGCCTTACCAACCTCTTTTCCATCTACACTCAAATGGTTGACCCACCACCAAAGCTCGGAGGGGCCAAACCTCCCAAGATCATCTTCCCAGCCACTCTGTGTGGTGACACCTTGGCATCATACATGGAGAAGCTGTTTACAGGAGCCCTTATGGCTGCCCAGAGACCTCCACCATGTCCCAGTTATCCTGCTGTCTCGTCGCTGCCTACGACCCAGACAACTGATGGCTGGCTCAGTGCCACGCTGCTGACTCAGCAGGTTCCCACCCAGTACCGCCCATACAGCGACCATGGCCACAGCAAACGTATTCAGCCAGCAGCAGCACGAGCCGATGTGCTTGCTGGTTAATATGCAAGGGAAAGGAGTCACAGATAAACTCATTGCACACATCCATTACGTGAGAGAAGCATCAATATTTCTGCAAATCCAACAGGGAATTTATTCATCTCAGCCTCCAGCAATGGTGAATTATCCTGGTGACTGGTGCAATTTGGAAGCATATACAACCATAATGAGGAAGTACCGTGGCTTCCCTTGAAGTAATAGAGTGGTTATTGCTGATAGTTACTGCCTTTGTGAAGTATTAACGCATGGTTATAGTGCAGTCATGTAGCAAAATTATAGGGGCCTGTAGACTGTTACTTAGCAACACTTGCTAATGTTGAGGTGGTAATGAAGAAATGGAGTAAAAGAAATACAGAGTATATTGGAGTCATAAAGTAAACTGTGGTGTGACTTGAGAAAGCTGTTCCGAAGATAAAGATGTTGTCTGTTTCTCCTTCTGCTATATGAATATGGTAGAAGAACTTAAGAGCTGATTTGAAGCAACACATTTGAAATATCTGAGTAACAGAAATAAGGATTACGATATTTTTTTTTCATCATTGTTGCTGCCTGAGAAAAGCATCAGAATTGCTGGGCTTTTGAAGATACTCTCCTTGTCATTTCAAACCCATCCTGAGGCACTAGCTGGCCAATTAAAATAATCTTTCCTTTGGAGAGCTAGCATTTGTCAGAGTTAAGAATGAAGGCTTCTTTCTACTACATCTATTTTCCCCATTCATTCATTTACATAACTCCCTTCACTGTTAATCAAGTGCCTGCAGGCATATCTCAAGAAAAAGGTAAGGCCATAAAAATAAAGGCAGACATTTCTAGTTATAGATGAACCTTCCACATGTTGCAGATCTGTCTCAGACACTTATCTTGGTTTATCTCCACCTGTTTAAATTGGAAAATTCACAAAAATCCATCTCCCATGAGATTTCCAAGATTTCTTGATTTCATTTGGGTCAGAACTGCCACAAGAGATACATTTCTCAGAGTACTTCTGAGCTGCTGCCAGGAACAGGGAGTGCTGGACTGTGCCACTTTAAAAAAAAAAAAAAAAAAAAAAAAGTTTTCTTTGAAAAGTCACCAAATTTTATAAGCTTTTAAAAAAAGAATTGGCCTAGTTCAGTCTCGGGTATGATTAAAAGAGCTGCACTGATTTATTGGTGTCAAACAAAGTATGTTTGGGTACAACATTATTTTGTAATGGAAAAAGTATCAGTGGATGCACTGCCTATCAGCACTGCTTGGACTGGATGAGGACCGAGCCTTAAGTTATAAGAGTCTTTAATACTGGAGAAAAGGAAGACTGATAAAAATATTGTAACTAGAAGGCCATCTCTTAGTCTCTCAGATAAAGGTAGCAGTGAAGTCAACCTCAACAACATCTGTGGTTCTGCTGATTAAATAATGGATGATATTTGCCTGCTTTGCACCTCACTCTGGCCCTGCAAAGCAAATGGAAACATTTTCTCATTCCTATCCCACCAGGAGTGCAGATCTATGAATATGGAGTGATGATTTGGGGAATGTTTCACAGGAGAAACTGTATACATTAATTTAATAAAAAAAATAATATTCTACAGTTGGTAACAGAGTTGCTTCCTGCTGGCCTTTAATTTTGCACTTTTTCTTTTGTCCTTGTAAATGACAAAGTAATATTATTTTGACTAAGTTCTTGTTCTTGCACATTGTCTTACCCAAACCAATGCTATACCAGAGCATTGCCATCAGGACCTGTCTACCAGGGACTACCCAGAGGCAAACGGAAAATCAAATGTGAGTGACTGGTGATGCAGGGGAGTGAAACCTGCTGTTAAAAAAAAAAACAGTCTGTTTCAACACATACTTGTCCCACCAAAACAAAAAGAATCTTCATCTTTCTGAAGCATTTTTAATAGGAGAACCCCTGTGCAGAGGGAGACCTTACTATGACAGCTACTCATGCTCTTCCTGAAATGTTCATTTTTCCTCAAAACATGCAACTGTGGTGACTTTTGGCTTTAAATCTGCTTTATGACCCTTTGAGATGCCATTGACACTACATCTGAGGTGCATAACAGGACAAAATTAGTAGCAAATATAAATTTAATTAAGTGAATTTAGGATAAAAATTATATGGAAAAATCAACAATGATGTGAAAACTCTAACATGCAAAATTCTACTGGAACTAGCAGAGTCCTCTGCACCTAAACACGGTTCTTCTAGCAGACGTTCTGCCTGTCCCAATTTCAGGCAACCACTCTTGGTCAGAATGCTCCAGTCTTTAAAAAAAGGTGGTCCTCATTTTGTAACTTTTAGTAGTGTTTATTCTGGGTCAACGAAATTGTCTTCTGTCTTAAGATGTTTAATGATTATTTGAAAGCAACTTGATGAATAGTGTGTACTCCCACTTGGGGCAAATGTATTTTTGGAGTGATTCATAACAATTAATCTTTGTCTAAGTGGAATGCATTAATTTCTCCTACTGGTGGTGACTGTATTTCTGTTTCTTTTCCTAAGTTAGATGGTTCTGCTCCAGAGGCATATTTGCTGATTAAATTGGACCACGACCGGGTACTCAGGTTATGTCACTATTATCCAAACGATCTTTTAAAGAACACAGAGTACTTGTTTTTGCAGATACCGCGCGCCCCGCATTTAATCATGGACCTTTGTAGCTTGTTATTTCTAGAATTCAGATTACTGCAATTTAAAAGTCTCTCTGTCCTTGCCAGTGCTCGGTGACATAAAATAAACCTGCATATGAAGAAAAAAAGCACAAAACTTGTCAAGTTGCTCTGAGGGACAGAAAGAAAAAGAAAGCATGTTTTATGGCGATCTGGAAACGCTGTCTGCAGCACAGCTATAGAGGGAAATGTTACAATTTGCTAATATTTTCCATGTAGCCAGAATGTCATTTTTGTAAGTGCTGTTACCCGTGGTAGTACCCCCGTAGTGGCGAGCGTGGGGTCCCGCGTGTGGTTGGGTTGCAGATGCATAACATCAGAGGGTTCATACCCCAAAGAACGTACAGTGGCAGTCGGCAGCGGGAGGGGGAAGGGGAACAAAGCAGAGGAAGTGATTTCCCACAGTCGGCTGCTGCTCCTCATCAAGTCCAGCCACCAAACCCCAGGTTTAGCCCCACATTTGCTTCTCCCGACCCTGCTGTGGGCCGCCCAACATCCCCGGGGTCACTTGTGGCTGGCCCCGAGCCCGCCGGGGGCTGCCGAGCCGCTATTGCAAAGCAGGGCGCCTGTTGCTATTTTCCTCCCGCTGCCTCCTCCTCCTCCCGAGCACCAGGGACTGCGACGGGGATGCAGACAGAGCCGGCACGGCCTCTGCAGCCCTCAGCAGACCGAAGTGCTCCAAGTTCCTTTTTTAGTAAAATCGCTTTGTCTCGAAAGTGCTGCGGAGCAAAGCCTTCTCACCCCCGCTGCCCCCCTCCTTGCGCTGGGGGCGGTGGAGGTGCCAGGCCGACATACCAGAAATACTCCTTATCCCCAGAGACGGAGCATCCTGGGGCCCCACAGCCCATACCCCAGCCCGAGCCTCAGCCGAATGTCGGGTTTACCCAGAAAGAGCAGCCTGTCCTCCCTGCCCAGTCAGGTCCCTCTCTGGTAAGGGCTGGTGGCAGCATTGCTCCTTTGTTCATTTTAAATGTGGCATCTAAGGAATGGACAGAAACCATCAACCCCCTTTTTTTTTTTTTTTTTTTGGCCTGGGATGACAAATAACTTGCATGAGGCTGTAAAACATTACAGTCAAGGCAGGATTTCACTCGTTGCAGGATGAAGAACTCAGCACAGTGCCATTAGTTTCTTCTGTACCCGTTTTTGCCTTTTCCCTGCTGGTCCTGAGCAGCCCACAGTGCTGCCGCTGGGGCATGGCCAGGGTGCTTGGAAGGGAAATGACACAAAGTGGTGATGGGGGCAAGTACCACAATCTGTTGCTGAGTTTGCTTGTGCTCCATTCCCTGTTCTGACATTTTTGTATTTCAGAAAGGGTTTTTCCTCTGTCTTTACCAGTATTCCACCACATAAACAATTTACTTGTCCAGATACCTCCTCCAGATCAGATGCTAGCTTGAGGTGGGTATGGCTGGCATGAAGTTGTCCTTAGTGGAGCTACAAAATGAAGACAGTGGACAGAAGGAGAATGAGGAATGGGTAGACAGGGAGCAGAGCAAGGTAAAGGGGGCTCAGGTTGCAGTAGGGGAGTCAGGGAGATGCTGGGAGCTAACAAGCTGCTAATGACACTGATAAGGAACTTGTGGAGATAAATAAAGCAAGCAGTGAGATGGAGAGATTGTTGGAGACATGGTGTGGAGGTCTACAAGGACATGAACGGTGGATATGAGTCAGGGTTGGAGTTAGGGTGACGAAGACAAGGTTAGATAAGAGGTGAGTTTGGGATGAGGGTGGGACATCTGGGCTTTCAAATAAGAAGGGGCAGACTTATATTCACAAGTTTAATGAACTGACTTGTTGCCTATCTGGATGTTGTTTTCTCCAGTGCCTGGTTGGAGCTCAGTGCTCCTGGTCCTGCTCTGAGTTCTGACAAAGGGTCCCTGTCTCTCCCTAACCTTTCTGAGACCATCTGCTTCTCTGATACGATATGGGGCAGGTGTCTGTACACACACTGTCTGTATGCCTGCAGATATGATGCTAAGTGCGAGTGCGTGTCTCTGGTTTGGGAAATTATGTGTTGCACAATGATACAAGCCTTGGTGATGTGATAAGGTACTGCTGGGTACTGAGGCAGGGTTTGACTTTTTTTTGGTTTGCTTATTTATTTCTATAGGTCTCCTGCCACTCTGGGTGGCTGTGCTCTAGTTCCAGATCTTGGAATAAATATGTTATCTGTCATATTCTTTTTCCTATATGATGGGAGGTGAGTCTAGGACTTCAGGTCAGGGCAGGATTGTCCCACAATTAAGGCCTCATGTATTTGAATATTTTCCTGATGAACTGGATTCAATTTCCTCAGTTACCTGAACTAAACTCTTTTGAGATATCTACTTATGTGGATTTTGCCAAGGATTGCTTTTTTTTGCAAATATCGCATATTCCCTGTTGCAATAGACATTAATGAGAGTTGTGTTTTGCATACACAGTATAAAGGCCTCTGAGAGACAAGTTTTCTGGGCAGTTTTGTTACCCCAAAATTAGTAAAACTCTTTTACTTTATTCTGATTATTTCTCACCCCTCCCTATTCTCACAACATGTGATCTAGCTGCAAGAATACTTACGTTGCTTTTGGATGACCCAATAATGAGAAGTACAGAAAACCCATGACTCTATGAACAATTCTGCCCTATATGCTCAAGTAACAGGAAGCAAGTAAGACATGGTGCAGTGCAGTAAACAGCGAGTAGAAAACCAAACATAAAATCATTAAAATGTACCCTTCACTCTGTGCAAAGGAGGGGCAGAAAATTCTTAGGACAACCTTTGGGAATTTAGCTGTTGCTGAACTCCAGTTAGTGTAAAGATGATGTTAATGCAAGTAAGTCCTTGTACTTTTGTGTAGATAAGGTCCCATTTCATCCACTCCTCTGACACTGGATCATGTTTATTCTGACACTAGGTGTTATGTTACACTGTGAATAAAACAGTTGCTTACTGACAGAGTAACTTCTGCTTGCCTTGAGGGATGGTGACGTTACTGGGCCCTGTATTAAGCTGAAGATGGCTGAACAGTTTCTACGTCTCCAGACCCTACTGGGAACCTGAACTGTTAACGTGAATGCTCATTTTTTATGTGTTTTCCACTGAAACAGTTTAAAAGCATCTCTGTTACTGTGAATTCTTGCTTATTTGTCATAAAGGGGGAAAAACACCAAACAGGAATTAACAAGAGGATTTTTTTTGTGACTTCAGTCCCTCATTAGGAGGTTTATGATCAGGCTTTGGGAAAGCTCTCCTTGAATTATTTTAAGGTTCTAATGATAAAAACCTTGGGGAGGTCATGCACATGGGGGATTTAATACCCATTCAGAACCATCTGGCATTAGATTAGATGCAGGGAAAGAACAAAATCTGGCAGTAATATTCATCTCCATTAACCCAGAATACAGGCTGATATGATTATAGCAGAGAAAATACTCTCACTCTTTCACCAGGAAAAGCTCTTAATAGACCTGGGTTAAATTGGTTTATAAAACCAAAGTCTTCTTGAAACATGGATCTGCCCTCTCATTGAGTGCATTTGCTTAGGCTTTTAATATGTATTTCATATCTCTTTAACCTTGACAGTTAATGTGTTAAGGTATAAAATATTGCTAGGGTGAAAGATTGTGTTTGCAGCTCCTAGCTTACTCTGTGAGCGCAGTCTTAGTAGTATAAGCATAATGCTGGAGTAGAGCTCATTCGTGCTTTGCTTCTACCCCTTCTCAACAGCATCCCTGAGATCCTGGTCCCAGTGACATCCTCAGCAAAGCTCCCACCAGTGTCAGTGGTGACTAGATAACCATTCTTCCGAGACCCAGAACCAGCTACGCACTTAAGCTTGCGCTTGGCCTGAAGCACGCTGACTAGTGAGGGTGTTTGGTGCAAACACAGTTAAGAGTGCAAAGAATGCTGTGGAAATGATCATGTCTCAGTCAGAATAACTGCCTTTCATCCTAACTGCTGGGCCAGATCTCTTCAGCCTCCTGTGCTGCTCATTACTTCTTGCATCATTTTCATCTTGTCATTCCCCAAAAGCACAATAGCTTCTCCAGAGATGGTCTCTCTCTGCCCTCCAAGTTTTCCTCTCCTCTTCCTTCCTTTCCCAGCTCAGCACAGCAAGTGCAGTCAGATAGCTCCTATCTTTCAGACAATGTTATGATTCACTTACTATATGGAAAACAAAACCATATGGAAGACAAGAAAAGACCATTTATCTCAAAGTCTATTGAGATGTGAACATCTCACATTAAGACTTCAGTTCAGTCAGGCTTTCTTGCACATGTTGCTGTCATCTATTTCTACCAGAACAGAGATGGAGTCCTGTGTCAGCCAAAATGATCTTCTTAACTTGTCATCTGTTTTGTACTCGACATGGCCCTGCATACAAAACATTGAAAGGAGAAAAAAAAAAAAAGTAATCTTACTATGACTTTTCCTTTGTTCTGAGAAGCCACCTGTGCCAGATTTCCCTTTGGAGACTGATATCTGGTGAAGGAAGTTGTTATCTTCCTGAGACAGGGCTGTAGTTCAGTAAATGCAATGTGCATCAAGCCTGGCAAAGGAAAGTTTGCTCTATGTTCAATAATTAGATGCTTCTCCCTGAGTGACTGAGAGAGGATGATATTATTCAATTAATATCTGCCTTAAGGAAGGGAGACCAGAGGACAGAGTCCCAGTAATGCCAGCTGTGCGGCTGTTTGAGAGGCAACAGGCACAGCACATGGCCCAGGACACTGCTCCAAGATGCCCCAGTGCTTCCTCAGCTGAGGAAGACTTCAAGCATGTAACCAGGTATTTAAAGTTCCTTACCTAATATTGTCTTCCTGCTTCCTTTCTACAATTCCCACCAACAAAATGAAATGACAGCTCATTTAATTTGAGATTAAAGTCTCCATCTTTCATACTTTACAGAATTAAGAGATAGGGAGTCCTCAGAGATGTGGCTCTGGTGGATGTCCTGCAGTGTCTATTGGTACGTTTCTGCTTTCTTCTCTGGGGATGTAACATTCGCTGATGGATTTATGCTGCAGTTGGAAACCAGAACCCAGGACAGCCTGTTCTCTGGCTTTGTGCTATAAACATAAATACACTCATAGCCATTTGTATCTGGCTCTTTCTATCTGCACAAGGATTTTATTATCTCTCTAAAACGGTCCTGAAGGGGAGCAAGAGACCGGCAACAAAAGGAAGTGCTCAGACAGGATCAAGAACAAAAAGGAGCAAAGGACAGGAGGCTGCTACAAGACCATGTAAGTGAAAGCAGGCAATTAATGGCAGGTATCAAAGTGGCTGTTGGAAAATGCATGTTTTCCTACAAGGGCTCATCTTTTGAGCAGGAGCTGCCAACAGATCACATCAGAGTTGCTCTGGTCTGAAGTGCATTTTTTAACATGGAGAACACTTTTTCCCATCTCCAGTTTTGAACTTTACAGACTAAGTTGCTAAGTTAATGACAGGCCTTTAAATTGACTTGTGTTATGGAGCAGTGAAGCAAGTAATGTGAAAAAAAAAAAATATGCAAGCAATTACGGTTTACATAAACCTCACCCACCATGTTATTAGAAACTACCTGAGAAGAGATTTAAGCAGTGTTAAATTCATCTTCCAAACAAGTTATCCCAGCTTTCCTGTGTGAGAAACCAGGAACCAGAGGGTTTGCAAAGTGTGGCAAACACTGAGTATTTCCAGTCAGGCAGTAATGAGCTCTCAGCTGCTTACTTGGAGTCCTCACAAAGCCCTCATATTCGGGTCCTGGTTTTGTTGTTACTTTGCCTCTAATACGTTAAGGGTCTTTTGCCAAGGTAAGACCCTCCCTATGCTGAACAAGACAAGGCAAACGGGGAGGTGGGCAAAGAGGGGAACAAAAACTGATTGAAAGGAGTTTGCCTGATAATGTGATATTTGCAATGACTGGAAGCAAGCCCAGGCTGACCCCCTGCTATCTACTGATTCTGGACTCAGCTGAGAGTAAATATCTTTCACATGCCATCTGCCACAGACATCCTGAAGAAGCCAGGGTTCTTTGCTTGCGTAGGCAAAACTATTGCCATCTTTCAATCACTGCTCTTGGAGAACTGCTCAAACTATCATATTTTGTACAATTCCAGCTGTTCTCCACTCCCTCAGAGATATCATCAGAAAGTAGTTGCTTACACTGAGATTACTTTAATGATATCAAAGGGTGTGGAAGAAGGCTACTAATTAGTAAACCCTCAAGGTACAAAGATATAAATAGCCCTGGAGCAGTGAGAACAGATCCAAATCTTCAGCCTAACGACGTTATCTTGGGATGAAAGCATTGCGTGTAGACTGATTCCACCAGAGAAGAGTGATTGAACTTTCCTGTTGAGCTGAACAGCAGGACTTGTTTTGATTGATAAAGCTCCTTGTCAGATTGTGCAGCATATTATCAATTTATCCAGCCACCTGCCAAGGCTGAGCAAGTAGCAAGAACTTATTCTGAGGTGAGCAATCATTTTAGAGGGAAATTACTGGCTTGTATAATCATTAAAATAAATAAATAAAATAACATCTATCCCAATTTCCTTTGATAAAATCTAAAATGCTTTTGGGGTCCAGTCAAAAGGCAAAAATTGTGATGAGCAGCTGAAATTCATCAACTGAGTGTTTGCTAGAAAAATAAGCCTGTCCTACCCAGTATGGTCATGGCAAAGGGGAAATGTCAGGGCTGGGAGAGACGGAAATTGCAGCATTGATCATTCTTGATCTCTTTGCAAACTCAGGAGCCATATTCCTCATCTCACAGATCTGATGACTGTTCATTCTTTGTCTTCCAACACAACTGCAACTGACAAACCTATCAGCTGCTCTTAAAAGCCCATCCTGTATTTTGATGCAATCTACTGGACTCTTCCACACTTTGCTTTCTGTAGGGATTACTTAAGGGGTTTTTTTTTAATCCTATGCTGTGTCTCTTGAACACAACACAAAGCAGCCGCTCGCAGTGGCTTGACAGCACTATCATCCTGTGATAAACTTAGAGAATTTGTTTTTAAAGTGAAGGCTGTCTTAAAAAAAGAGGGGGGAAAAACACAAAAAAACTAAACCAAGCTTCCCTTCAAAATATCAGCCCAGCCATAAGCATGGACTTGCACAGCTGTTCCCAAAGGCAGGATCGGAGCACTGCACGTAAGGAGCGCTTCTGCAGGACCACACAAGTTTACTGCTATTCTTAAATCCTAGCCTTGCAACTGGGAAACTCTTGCCAAGTTGTTTGAGACAGTGGCACCTGGGAAGTATTATATGAGTCTGTATTGCATCATGAGAACCCTATTTGCACTTAATTACACATCTCCCTCCCTCCCCCCAATATAACAAGCGAGACAGATGCTGCATCTACAAAGTGAGAAAGAAACACTGTTTTTAAGTGGAATCTGACAGCCAGAAGCCTAAGAGCAGGCTTCAGACAAGATCCCAACAATGGAGATCCTCACAGTATGTAACAGTTCAGACTGGTGAATCCTGATGCTGCATGTAACAGTGATTTCCATGTATCCTAATGCAGCTGAGATTCAAACAGATTGTCTTGTGCTCCTGCCTCGTTGTGCTGAAATGTTGGTGGAGAGGTCCTGACCTCCCTTCTCTCCCTTGGTGCTCTCTCTGTGAGCCCATTTCTCTGCTGAAAGGCTGGCTGTTATCTTCACAGGCATCCTGCCAGGCATTTTGTATGGTGCTGATCATAACAGCCTTACCCAAAGAGTGTCAAGATTCCTTGCAAGGATTACCCTGCTTCTGTGTCTGGTGCAGGAGGTGATTAGACCCCCAGCTGAGCTAACAGATCTTCTAATGCAGACCGCTCTTCCAGGGATGGGCGATGGGGAAGCAGGAAAGGCTCACACCAGCTTTGCTGGCACTTGGCATGTAATGGCAGCATCACCGCTATGTGTTTTACAGGAGCAGATCCCCTGTAAACAGACACAGCTGGTAGGTGGGCACAGATCCATCACTGGCTAACACCCGTTTGAAGGCCAGTCTGTTTATTCCCTGAAATGGCTGGAAGACAAGATATTTCAGTTTTAGGGCAAACCCAGTGTGCACTTATGACAAATGTGCAAATCAGTCTTTTTAAAGCAATTCATTGGCAGTGTGGGTCTCAAGGAACATTTCTAACTTGGGCTCATTACTCACGAACTTGCTGTTGTGTGTATTTAGGGGCTTTACCCTTTCATCCTCCCCTCATTTACATGTCAAATCCCCATCCCCTGCCATGTAATCCAAGACAGGAAATTTCTTTTCTGTTTACATCAGGCCATGGTAATGCAGTCACTAATCTGGCACAAGCCTGGGTTGCTGTAAGGGGGTGATCCTCTTCTCACTGCCCTTTTCCCACCATCTCCCTCACACTGGGCTTTAACTATATAGATTCTTTAAAGAAGTCCCAGAAGGTATGATAGAAAAGTGTGTTTATCAGATGTGATATAGTTGAGCGAATAAAGTGAATGGTCCTCTACATGTGGAAATGCAAATTTAGCAAGGAAAGTTTCAGTGTACCTGGTTCTAAATTTTGCAGATAGTGATTACAGTCTTGGCTGAGAAGTGGAGCCCCCTCCATGTTTTGTATTGACTGTTCATCTTCATGGAGTCAATTTGACACAAAGTTTGAGTTACTGCAGATCACAGGCTCCCTCTGCACAGTTCCTCTATGTGATGGTTTTCAGTATGAAATGGATGATCTTTTGTGGTTTCACATTAAAACTTGTCTAATTAAATCTGTCACTTATTTAGATACATTCTGGATTTAAAAAACAGAAGAAGGAAAATATATGTGAGCAAAGTTGCACTTTAACACTCTTCAAAATTTCCAGCATCTTTTCAGATGATGGGCAAGTTCTTTCTGTAGATGAATAATTAACACTTTTTCATATATTTTCATTTTAATATGTATTAGGGCTCCAAGGAACCATCAGGATACTTAAAAACAAACAAACAAACAAACAAAAACAAACAAACAAACAAACAAACAAAACAAACCACCCCCCAACCAATAGTTCAGCTTTCCTATTTACTTTGACGTGTGGTTTAAGCAAGTTCTTCTAAATACACCAAGGCTAGCTGGTGTCTTGCATAGTTGGCACATTCAGAAAACATACATGTCTAGCTTTGCAGCTGAAATGTGAGTCATTATTGCAATTAAATGGTTTATATGCTGAGAAACACAGTGTCTTTATATAATACAAATCACTGTTTACAATGTAATGCATATTGGATACTATTAGGTGAAAAAATATTTCTTTTACTACGATTGTAGTTGATTTCTTCTCTGTATAGTTCTTGTAAGTTATCCCACACTCTCAGTTTTAAATGTGTTTCCAATTTTAATGAAGTGTTTGGTTTAACGATGTGTCTGTTTTAATGACGTGTGAATCCCAGACAGAAAAAGCTACTTTACACGGAGATGAGAAGAGAGTGCTTTGTCTTCCCAAATCTTCAGGAACTGTGTCCTGTGACCAAGTTTCCCTGCAAGGCAATAGCTCAGGTTTCCTTCTGTACTGGAAAAAGCACCATGAAGATGATCTCATGGATATCACTGCTTTTCAGCTCTCCAGAATACAGTAAACTGGACAGTAGGTGGAAGTTTCCATGATTAAACTCCTTTCAGAATTGGGAAACTGATATTCATTCATATTCAAGGCTTTTTAATCTGATTGTGTGTCATCTGGCTATTTAATTATTCAGTAAGCTCTACTGGCCAAAGAATGTAAAGTGGAATTGCTGTAAAATAGCTGTGGAATGAGACGGTCCCTGTAATTGATGTTGCTTTTGATCAAACTTTCTCACAAGTTTTTGGCATTGAATTAATTCTGTTTTTCACATTAATAACCAGGTAGTATTCAGCAGTGCAAGATCTTTTACTTTGTATTATGGATATTTCTTATCGTGAGATGTAGGACCTGCTTGCTATACTTCAAAGTGAGTTTAATTCAGCTGCTATATGGGCAGGCACTGCTCAGAATGAAGGCTATTTTAGTGGCTTGAAATAAAAAAAAAAAAAATTGTGGACAACTGTTTGGATCCTGCTGGAGCTGGAAGGCTGGAAGTGTCTGTCTCTGCAGGACACTGTTGGACGTCACTTCTGGTTACACATGTGCCTAAGTATTTTGTGGAGCCAGGCCCTCAGATCATGCAGAAACACCCACGCGCTTCCAGAGACTATCCAGGGACACAAACACTTTCCATTCTTCCCCCAAAGAAACTCGCCTTGTCCTCGCCTCGCCGAGAAGCGTAACCTCAGCAGCAAAGACAGCTTTGCCTGGATGACAGGGTAAACATGGTAGAGCTTGCCCAGTGCTGCTGGTGTGGGAGGAACAGACCACTGTGCACCCCTCGGGGAGCATCTGAAGGTGGTGGGTTTTTCTCTGGCTGCAGGACACGTTTCCTGAGGCAGCTGAAGGATTCCTGAACTCCTGTTTTATTAGTGTTATTCCAGCCAGAGCCTGAAGTCATCTCATCCCAAATCAGCTGCATATAGCTGGAGCAACTCAAGGAGCTTTTTCAGAGGGTATACTCTTTTCTTAAAACAAGAATAAAATGTTAGCCTCCTCTGATCTAGGAGAAATATGTATTAGATGTGCATGAGCATGTGTGCTGCTCTAAGATCAGGAAGGAAAATTAACTGTGACTCTTACTCATGCTGCAGGTATGAGGGAGGATGGACAGCAACTGAGTCCTGCCCGGATACTTTGATTGAACAACAAAATGGGTTAGGTCAGGGTTTTCCTCACTTGTGCTCTTTCCAGGTCACTCAGTAAGAGCTGGCCTGCAGCCCTGATCTCTCCACGGCAGCATCGAGGATAGAGGTAGAGGTTTTGCAGCTCTGCAAGGCTCAGCAAGCTGGGAATGATCTGCCTGGCCAACAGGAAAGGAAAAGTCCCATGGCATAGGGCTGTTTGCTGAAAACATGAAGCAAACCCTGAGTCCTGCTTAAAAAGATATGATTCATCTGTTTGCTTTATTATGTTCTTTCTATTGTCTCAGACAGATTGTCCTTGCTTTCAGGCGTGCAGCTGATGCCTGGAAGGAAGGATGTGCCTTCAATTGCCCAAAGCCCTGGTTTGCTCCACGTGCAGAATGCTTGCTTCTGCATGACACCCAAATGATACAGCACTTCCAGCCTAGCCTGAAACCTCCAATCTCCATTTCTGGGTGGGCTGAGTGTGGTTTTGCTGAAGCAGCTCATAGGGTGAAGCTGCCCTGAGCACCAATCCAGAGGTGCTGCTCCACAGCAGCAGTGTAGGTGGTGGCATTGGCAGCGGGAGGCATCGCGCTGTACCTGGCCCGGGCATCGGTCCCACTGTGCTAGGAGCCAGTGAAGCCTGGAGCAGCAAAAAACAAACAAACAAACCAAAAAAAACCCACTTGGTCTTCAGCATTTCCAGGGAGGACTCTGTGTACCCACTCAGTTTCTGCCTGCCTGCTGGCCAGTGTAATCTGCAGGTTGATGACTCCAGCCTATGTTGACTTGAAGAGGCTTTTGTCTAAAGTTTAGGTCAATTTGTTGAGAATTCCTGGGTGAACTTTCTTTTTTTTTTTCATCTGAATGACAAGAAAAATGTGTGCATTGAAAGATGCAAAAGAAATTCAAGAAATGCACTGATCATCGTTTCAGACAGGCTGAACAGGGGGACTGAGTTAAATCGTTGATAGCATCTGTTTTGGTTTTTGAGTGGTTTTAAATTGTATAGTTACACTAAACAATTCTGAGTAAAGCAATCTTTCCTAGGTAGCTTCCAATTTATTCCTTTGTTTCCTCAATCTGTATTGCTATGCTCTGCCGAGCATCAGTGCAGTTGTGTGAGTATAACTAAACACTTTTAGCTAGATAAATCAATACTTTCTCATAATGCTGAAAAAAATATATATAAATAAATAGATTCAGGGACGATTTGTCCAACAAGAATCTATATCACAGAGGGGATTCTGGAGTCATCTTCAAAGTATATGCTGATGTTTTAAAAATGACCTATGAATGTCTCTCTAGTTTGTTAAGAGTCCAGAGGGATTTTCAATATCATAGATTTGGATTATTAAATTACTGTTAGAAATGTGGAGCTGACCTCCAGTGGCAGATATTGCTGTGAAAACATTGGCAAACATTTCATTTGGTGAACTTTCCTCTATTGTTTCTTTTCTAAAAGCAAAATAAACAATAGAAATATATTGGATGAGGCAAGAAAACAAAATAAGCCTAGTTTGTTGCATTTTCTGATAAGCAATACAGCCTAACTGCTAACAAATGTTGAACACATCTACTTATAGCAGATGCTCTAAGTCCAAGATGCCTTTGAACTTGCATGTATAACAGGATGAAATTATCATCCCTTTTCTGCTGATTTTGACTAGAGTTGGTGAGAAACATCCCCCTGTACCAGTGCTTCGTTGCACAATGCTGACTGGGGGAAACATGCCGGATTCAGTATCGCTGTGATGGGAAGAAGTTCCTGGGGGTGGATTTTTGGCTCAGAAAGGCAGAATGAGTAGCAGGGGGGTGTTGTGGGAGGTGGGCATCCAGAACAGTGACACTTCCCCAAAATGTGCTTGGTTTGGAGACCTTCACGGGGGTTTCCATCTCCCGGCTGTCGTCCTGGCGACCAGATTATACTGGCAGGAGCTCTAATCTGGTGAATACTTCACTGTTTATACAAATTAAACAGTTCCAGCAGGAGGGAGCCAAAAAAAAAAAAGAGCCTGTAATGAGCAGAAAAAAGACTTGAACCTGAGCCTCTTGCACTGAGATGAGCACTTGCATATGTACTTTTAAAATGGAAAAGGCAGTTTTGATTTTGAACATTAATAAACCCAAGCCATAGAGTTCAGATGGTGGATTTCTGAGTGCTTTCAGGCTATTTATAGAGAATTTTGACTCAGTCCTTTGTTAATGGCCTTAAAATTTAAGGCATTTTCCTTATGACCTCTTAAATTTCCAGACTCAGGGTGCTAGAATAAAATCTTGACAGACTCTGTTGCCCTAGTGCACATAGTATTTGTCTGACATTAATACCCTGTAACCAGATCCCCACCTAATCTGACAAGATCTCCTTGTGTTGGAGAAACCTGATCTGATTATTGATGCTGTAACCATCTCTAGATTCCCTGGGTACCCTTAAAGAAATAAATCCTGTATCTGGCATTCTTCCTGGGCAGAAGAGTCCCAAAGTCTAGTTCCTTAAACCCAAAACTTCATGCTAGAGTATTTACATGCCTCCAGTCATTTTATGAGAGCTCATTAACCAAAAAAAAAAAAAAAAAAAAAAAAAAAGGGAAAAAACTGAGATAAAAAAATCAAGGGACACCAGAATAGCAGAGATACATTTTACGGACAGGAAATATTATTTTTAAACAGCTTTGGAGGGTTAAATCAACAAAATCCTAAACTCCTCCCTGCAGACCCTGTTCCCATCTCCTTGCAAGCAGGAGGTCTGGGCAGCGTCCCCAGGCCAGATTGCAGATCCTGCTTTTGGAACTGTGACTCCCTGCACATGCCTATGGAGTGGCTGTTAGCAGACTGGCCTGTTTTCACACTTTGTTTCTGGTGTTATGGTTCAGTCCAAGTCATCCAGAAGTATCCTTTCTCCTCTGAAAAAAAACCTCTTTGATATTTCACGTTAGCATGGTGCAAGAAATCTGGAAGGCCAGATCATGAAATACAGATTATAATGCAAAATAACAATTGTAATGCAAAATAACGATTGCAATGTAAAATAAAGCTTGGGTAGGGGAAAATAAAGATCTACAAAACAAAGCTAAGATCACTATTATCTGTACAGTATTTCCTAGTAGTGGGAAATGCTGAGATAATTCCAAAAACAAAATAATAAAGTGACCCAGGTCAGATCCCCGAATCCTGGTGTGTGGGAAGCAGAACTGCATCTCTGCCACGCACCCAAAGTCCATTTCTTTGCAGCAAAGTAATCAGCAGTTCTGTGGTCATGAATTAAAGCCAAAACAAAGTACTACCATTCCGCAGATGCAAGCAGAATATATTGACATGTTCAGAGCACTACTATGTTTTACAGTCATTTAACTGCTTTCTGCTCACCACAGGAAAACACGCAATTTGCTCATTGTTTTGCCATGTGCTCCATAGCATTAAGAGGAGTGATCATTGATAACATGGTAATAACTAGGGAAGAGTGCAGCTCCGCTTTCTCGCTTCAGCTTGCCAAGATTTGGGGAGCTGACTAAGCACTGTCCAGGCTAGGAGTGGACAGAGACGAGATCTGGTTATCTTATATATTGAGTGGAAATACCCCAAGGGGAACTGCAATCTGAAACTAGCTCAAGTGGTTTGGCACATAATGTGATATAACCTTCACATCAATAGCATCACCCATGAGATGCAAAACAAAGGCCATGCTATTGTATAAAATCTTTCTTCCCTCTGGGCAGAAATGGATCTTGCTTCCTCACTGCTTGCCAGCTACCCAAGTTGTTTAGTAATTGTTTAACTTCATGCTGATGAATGAATGGTAAAACTGAACCAGAGCTACAGAACACAGTTCAAACAGCAAGATAAAAAGGATGGATAATGGATGGATAGCAGTGTCCAGAAGTGAAATGTGAAAATGCTGATAAATGAGAACTAAGTTTCTAAATGGCAAGAAAGTAACACATGGAATGGATAAAAATTGAAGTGAAACGTAGGGGGGTAGCACTATGTGGCCTTGCTTGCCACGTGTTGCTGATTTTCTGGACATTTGAGGGAAAATTTTTGGGTTTGCTGTTCTGCATCACTGATGGAAATATTTCCTTTGTGCTCCAGAGCCAGCCTAGAGGTCTGACTTTTTGGGCACACTGCCAGCCTCACTGGAGAGGGGTCAGCCCTTTGGAGCATGCACAGGTTAGGCTTTATAAAGTTGGTGGGACTTTTCAGATTTTTCCTAGTCTCTTCTATCATTCTTCTACTGAAGTTTAAATTTTGCTTGAATTTACTGGAAGTTCTTGCCATTTTTGGTCTGAATTAACTTTCTTATTAATAGAAAGGGCTAAAGTACTTATGTAGGATGGAGGGATATCTGCAGGGGGCACAGAACATAGGTTCAGGACATGCTCTATAAGGGATAGGGGAAAGAAACTTTTGTATTTTAAAAGCAATGTGTTTAAAACACTGAAAAGCATACTAATGTTTTGCTCTGTGTATTTCTGAGCCTGGTAGCAGTGGAAGGTGAGGACCCATTGGCTCATGGTTGTGATGAGCAATGTGATGCATTAGCTCTTTTTGTCCTGAAGAGAAGCAAATTGAGTCATTTTATGATCAGTTATGCCCAGACAGAGCCATGGTTGTCCATGTGGCACAACGGCCTCTTCTGCGGTCAGTGCCATGGATGGCAGTGGCCGTACTCTTGGGCACAGGACAATTCAAAATGATCTGTAACAAACAGTAATCCAAAGACTTGGGGACATTTCTGTTTTATATTTTTTCAATGAGTCACACATTCAGAGTTTAAAGACTAGAGGGGACTGTTAGATCATCCCTACTAACCCTCTCATAACTCAGGCTGCTTAACCTCACCCATCCATCCCTGTGTGAAGCAAGAAACCTGTATTTGGCTTGCACATGTCTTCCAGGAAGGCATCCAGTCTGGATTTAAAGATACCAGGAGACAGATGATCCATCACTTCATTGGGTAGTTCATTTCAAAGGTTAATCCTCCTCACTCTGAAAATGCAATGCCTTATTTCTCATCTGAATTTGTCTGGCTTCAGTCCCTACCCAGTCATTCTTGATGTCTTCCCTCATTATTAAATAGTCTTTACGTGCCTGGTATTTTTTCCCCAAAGTTTCTTTTGCCTTATAGTTCAAAAATTTCTAAATCTTCTTCAAAAGAACAAGCCCTGTAAGTGTGTGCCGAGCAAATGTTTCCCTCGTGCTCAGGTCACTGCGCCCTCCTCTCCAACAAAACACCTCCTGCCTTTCTACGTCCTTCAGAAGTCAAATGTCAGCACCATCCATGGTGTTGCAGCACTGTCTGCTCTGCTCCTGTATACCCAGAAAAGGCTGTGTCCTCCTGGCAGTGTCTTGGGACCATGCAAGCTCCTTTTTGCCATAGCATTTCTCTGGAGGTGCATGACATCCAGTCTCTGCTCCTAGCTGTCTGCATTGGACTTGGCCATGGTAAAACTCATTTTGTCACCACAGTAAGAAATCCAGGTGACAGACTGCTCTATCCATGGATATCATGCTGTGGATTCTCAGTTTGCACCCAGATGTTAGCAGTGATGTTTTTTACCTCTGATCAGAAGATTCTAATTGGCTTCCTCATAATTTTTTTTTCAGTCAGGGGCTGCAGCAAAACTATATGCCATGTGCATTTAGAAAATATTTTTTTAACTTGAAAATCTTGAGCCAAGGAAGTTATTTGTATTTTTTCTTTCAGCTTTTTCTTTATTTTGACAGTAACATCTCTATCTGCTCCATAGACTGTTGCACAGAGAGTTGCTCCACCCTGATCTGGGGTTGGTTCTGAGGTTATGAAAATTTACTCACTGATTCACTCTATTCACTGTGGCTTTTGTGAAACGGATTCATTTAGAAGTTTAATTACTGGAGATTAAATATATGACAGTAGAGGTAGACTGGAACATAATACTGATGCTCAGCCAACCTTGAACCTGCATATTTGATTCGCTCAACAAAACCCCATGACATTTGTGGAACCACCAGATTTACCTACGTACATTTTCAGATTGGTGTCTGTGGGAGCTGGCTTTTTCTTCTGTGATTTACGTGATGTTGGAGGATTATGTTAAAAGTACTTAAGTCTGGATCTCTTTTTCTCGGCCTTGAAAAAGTGCCCAGCTACGGATTAAAGAAAGTTAATACTATATACAGAGTGGCCCTTTATACAATTTTTTGCAAGATGCTTTCCCAGTCTTTTTTTGCTAACAAAGGCATAACATATATGGGTCGAAGCCCACTTTCAGCTTTACTGTGTCATAAAAACTTATGATAGTTGATGGAGAAAGACAGAAATATGTAATTTAAATAAAAAAACAAAACAACAACAAAAAAAAAAAACCTGCGCCAAGAAAATCCCAGAAGGCAGAAATGAAAGCTGTAAAATAGAAAAAAAAAAAAAGTTTTCAAACTATTTTAATTACTTTTTGTAATAAGCTCAAGAAATGGTCCATACTGTTTATGAGGAAGAAATCTGTGACAACCCAGGCAATTTTTATTTTCCCCAGAGTGTTAATGATTGTGGATGGTTCTTACCCATCCACTTGCTTGACTGTGAGAGCAGCTCATGTCCCAACCACTGGCCAGTTCCCACCTGGGAACATTTTACACATGTCTGTAGTTTTCCCCTGGGGACGTGCATTGGGTGCATGAGTGGATTTGCAAACCAGTATGCACCCGCGTGTGCTGCAGAGGCTGGGAGGGGTGTGCGTGGCCAGCCCTGCTCCCCCGGGGCACAGAGGGGACAGGGCAGCTCCTTGCCGCGTGCGTCTCTTGTGTCTGATGGAGCTGGAAGCTGTCCAAAAGCACATTTGGAAACACCTCCCCCTCAGTATCACAGAGTGACAGTGAGATGTTACCTTGTTCATTCACTAGGAAAGACCAGCTGTGTCTAGGCTACTTCCTACAGATACTAATCCAAGCTGAACCCCATCACTGAGATGTTCCACCTGCCCAAAAGATGTACTCCAGCCCTTAATGAGTGTTACTGCAGGGGAACAACCCACAGCTTTCCCACCTGTGGTGGAGCATCAGGAGTATGAGCTGGCCACATGAAGCTCCTTAAAAGCACTGATGCTTCGGTCTCTGCTGTTTGCTGGCTGAGGAGGCTTGTCAGAGGCAGTGTGGGCTGCAGAGATCCTGGCCTCTAGCCCTCTCTTTGTAGCTGTTCTGCAGGGAGTCCAGCAGGTGGGGGGGGATCCTTCTGCACCAGCACGGTCATGCAGGAAGAGAAAGAAGAAAGATACAAACTTTGAGTGAGCTGTACGGATGGTTTCCCTGTTGTCAGTATGGGTATGTGCTGGCCCTCCTTGATGTAAAGGGTTTGCTCCTTCCCTCTCAGACCAAGGGTGGCTGTGCTCACTGCTCCTGGACATGTACAACTGTGCCTTTCTACTGGCACTGCTTAGGGCAAGCAGTAAGCAGGTAGAAGGTTTGCAGAGTGTATTTAACTGCTCCTCTATTTCCTAATACAATTTTAGCTGTCTGTCTCTTTGCCATACTTTCCTTGCTTCATCTGAAAATATAGGGCTAGCATTTGGTGTAGGCACATGTTTCTATACCCCCTACTGATTTGATTAATCTACACTGATTTAAATCAATACGGGATTGTCTTTCTTTAAAGAAAAAAAGGCAGAAGGGATTTAGCATGTTATGCAAGGTGACATGATGTGACGCAGACCAGTGCTGGTGTTGGGTTAGATCAGAAGTGGAAAGGACTGACAAGTCACTCTTAATTCTGGTTCTTATGCCACTACCATGGTGACATGTGTCCTATGTGCTTGTGTGTCATACACCTGCTGAATACTATTGCATGATTTTTGTGGGTCTGCAGTTAGAAAATCCTGAGTTCTTCCAACAGTCAAGCTAACAGTTAATTTTGAGAAATGTGGAATCAACTACTGTACCTCTGGATCCCAGAACACATCTCTCCAAGAGAGGCACTTCTGGAGACAGCAATATACCACAGCCATAACTTTGCAAGGAAAAACAATAGCAGGATCCTCATATATCAGGGAGAGCTCTTTCATGTGGCGAGGTCAGCACCAACCTCATCGCTCAATAGGAGATTACACATCAGTTACGAAGCACCAAATGTGTGAAAATAAATTGATATTTTGCCCTGCCTGGCTCCTTGCACCCAGCGGGTCAGAGCTGGGCAGCCGGGAGAGGCTACAGCCCACTGGCTGGGGCAGGGGTCTCAGCACCCCTTCAGCAAGCTAAACCCCAACTGCAGACATGACTTTTAAGGTTATTTTTATTGCATTTCAGCTTCTTGATGAAGGTTTTGGCACACACATCTCTGAGGCTTTTACATACTGCTTGGTGCAGCACAGAAATACTGGATTGGGCTGTGTTGTGACCTTTTTGCTGGGGTTGGCCCCTAGTCACACAGAGGGCCTGTGCAAAGGATGCAGGATCACACCTGCAATCTTCATGGTTAAAAAGAGCATGAACTTGAGGCATACTAAGGACAGCTGAAAATAATTACTTTCTTACTGATCTTGTGGAGACTGGCCCTTAGTAACTTCTTGATTTGTGTGAATAAGTTTTCTAGGAATTATACTCAAATGTTGATGTGATGAACCATAATACTTCTTTCTACAGTTCTGTGGTCTTTATGTTACCATGTTTTGAGCTAATTTTTAAAATTCACATTGATATGCCAAGGAAAACTTCCTCAACAAACATCGTTCCTGCATCTGTGCAGTAGTTGGTTTTCAAAGTTAAACATCCCTGCTGTTTCACATTTTTTTAGATGCCAGCAGTGATTAGACATTACCATGGGCTAATTGCTTGTACAATTTCAGTTTTTACCTTGCAGCTGCCTTGAAATTTACAGCTGCAACAACAGGAACAAACCCCGTGCTCTCAGCAAATACAAATTAGTCAAAAGCAAAACAAAACTGTTTTTTCTTGTGTTTTGTTTGCAGCTGTTTATCCCAAAATTGGAGAGCTGCTTACACCCCTCCATCTGAACCTTATAAACAGACATTACCCTGGTCTGAGGCAACATATATTCAATGTCAGCCCAGAGCTCAGCAAAGGCACCTTCTCTGCTCAGAGAGAAATACTCGCATTTATGATTAGGACTTTGGATCTCAAGGATTTCCTTTTAATGCAAGGGATGATGAACCCTTTGGTTAAAGGATCTGTGTGATTTTTGTTCTTTCATGTCTTTGATACTGCTGTTCAAACCAGATTTATGCAAACAGGACTCTACTCCTGCTGTAATTACTGAATGTACACCTAGGAATAGACAGACAGGATTGCAAGCACATTGGGGGAGCAGCTGGATTTTAAAGCCTATCATACTGCAAGCACTACTCCCCAGCTCCTGACTGGGGCATGTAAACCATGGTTTGGAGATTTTGCATACAGTTTTCTCATGAATAGCGCATATAATGTTTTAAAAAACACAAAAAGTCATTCAGACACGAACCAAGAAAGGCGCCTTTTTGGGGCAGCATTGCCCAAGGGTTAATGTCTTCCTCCCCAGAATGAATTTCTGTATTAACCAAGCTGACTGTCCATAGAACAGAGGTGCCTGGGCAGCAGGATGTGTAACCTCCACTTAGCAGAGCAGCTGGAGCTCACATGACGTGTTTCCAGCCTGCCCTGGCTTCAAGCAGCTCTCCTGTCCCAGGCATTGCCACCCGAAAGAGCGAGGAATCACCTTGCTGCCTTCTGCAAATTTTGGCATGCCGTTATTAAATTCAGATGCTGGAACATGTGCTAATGCTGGAGAGCCTACATCATGCCTGCGGATGTTTGCTAATCCCAAATTTCAGAGCCTCCCTGGTCTTGCCAGAACATCAAAGCTTAGCGGAGCATTGCGGTGCAGATGAGGAAATTACAAAGGGGCAGTACATGGCAGGTAATGGATTAGGGTCCTTCAGAGGAGTGAATGTTTGGATCAGGAAAATGATAGGTAATTATGAACAGTATGGGACTTGAGATGGTTCCAGGATTAATTTATATCTAGCTGCTTATTCTCTTGTCAGTGTTTCCTCTGTCCCTTCCCCTATATCCCCCATGGGCAGCAATGCAAGAGGCCGAGCCTGGTGGGGGATGACATGCCACCCGTCTTCTTTTCCTCCCATTATGGGTCTGCCTCCAGGTGCTGCTGGGCTCAGACCCCATGCTGACTCTGAAGGCTGTCTGCTCTGTCGTTAGCAACTCTTCATCTTCCTTGTTACAGAAACATATGGGAAATCGGTCCTTCTGCCCCATTTTATGGGGACAAATCCCCAAGCAGAGATCAGCATGTGAGCTCAGACACATATGTTCCCACAAACGCTAGTCAATGCCAAAACAAAAGTGAGAATAAGTAACAAAATCTGAAGCCACCTTAGTAAACTCTGTTTTTAAAAGCATTTATTTGAGTAATTGTAAAAAGAAGTTTAAATAGCCTGGGCCAGTTTCAGTTCCTAATTCTAGCAATGGCCTTGAAACAAAATACTAAGTCACCATTTAATGGACACAGACAAAGTACAATCTGGCAAAGCAGGGAAGTGGATGCTTAGATTGCATAGGGTGGGGCACCTATAACTTGGCCTTTATCTTTTCAGGCATAACCAGAGACAATAATGTGCCACTTAAAAAGTTGCCTGAAGTGTTCAGGTGCTGGTGAAAGCGGGGTGGGTCTGTAGCAAGGGCTCTCCTTGCCTTCTGACTCATCAGATACGTGTGCCCACTGGTTGGGCCACTCAGGGGCAAAAATACTTGCAAGCAGGTGATCATAACTGCAATGTACAAATCTGCAATGGATAATGAGGCCAGAGTAGTCTCTGTGCTGTTTGAGTTAATATACAATGGGATATTTCTTACTGCATTTTCCATCTAGCATGACTTCTAATAAAAAATGAAATAGCCCTGCTACCTTCTGCCCTCTTATCTCTACTGTCTAGACCCACCTCTGCTCCCACCCCTTCAAAACCCCTTGTCCCTTGTTGACTCTTAAAAATACAGAGGACCTCCAAAGCCACATCATTCCGATGCAAAAACCTTCAGCAGTTTCTCACCCCTGCTCCTGAGATGATACACAAGTACTGTAAATGCTAAGGGGAAGGTTCCATCCTCTCTCCCCATCGGAATTCCTTAGCTCTATAAAGATTTGCTGTGTAGTCCAGGTGCCTTTTGATTTGAGTTGTGGCTGTGTTAGTCACACAGGAGAGGAGGTAACATATTTCATTGGAGCTGCTGGGAATAGACCGTGGCCAGGAAATGAGAAAATGTAGCTCTCCCTCACCTGCATTTTCATTGCTTTCCTCCGTCCTTGCTCCAGTCTCTCCTAAGACCTCAGGAGTCACTCAGCGGCCTCAAGAAAGCATTTGTGTATGTGCTGTGCCCTCTCTGGAGACTGGGTAATACCTCGCTACTGTTATTAGCACATGAATTTATTTCCTTGGCAAAAAATGGCAAGGCTCATACTACGGTACTGGTGGCTCTAAAGCTTTGACCAGTAGGTCATTGTTATCTGTACCCCACAGCACCAGCTAGTCTGTTTATTGCTTTTCTTCCTCTCTTTCTTTCTGTCATGAGCAAGAAATAAGAAACTGTCCTTTCCCCTACTTACCTCATTAGGACTTTAATAACTGAAAGCACATTTTTGGCAATTAAAGTTGGCAGTCATCAGGGTTTCTTTTTTTTTTTTTTTTTAAAACAAGTCTGAACCTTTGCAGCAGCCCCAACAAAAAAAGAGGGGTTTTTTTCCCCTTTTCTTTTTTGGAAGCTTAAAAAAAGAAAGTCTGTACCACTGTTGTGTAATGTTCTCAAGTGGAGCAACTAACTTACTATACAGTTAACAAAATTAAGGAGTTTACAGTTTTTCCAGCTGTTTTCTGTGATGCAACGTAAACAGTAAGAGCAATAGCCTGCTTTGGAAATGCTCTGTGAAAGCCACACAATTGGATTCCAGTGTGATAAGGTTAGGTTATGCTGTCTGCTGCCGCTTGTTGTTCTTCTCAAATTTCTGAGTCAGCAAAAGCAGCGAGGAGAAAACATGCAGATATCTTACCATCACCCATTTTCATTCCTTCTCCATGCCAAGAGGAATGCAATAAAATTGATGTAGGGACACAGGGAGTTAGCAAGGAAGTTTCTGTGGCTTCTAGAGGAGAAGCATCAGGCTTTGCATTGTGGAAAAAAACACTCTTGTGGCATTTCCAGAAATAAAAACTTGCAGAATAAGGGAGCTTTCATGCCTGTGTGTAAGGTGAGCTGTGCAAAGCAGAGTCCTATCCATCAGCAAAGTGGTCACAAGTTGCTTGGATTGGCCCTTACTATGAAATGCTCCATGGATGAATGTAGCCATGGGTGCTCTGCCCATGCTGTGGTTAGACATCAGGCAGCTCTGGTCTCAACTGAGGCTGGTTTTTATCCATCTGCATAAATCATTCCTTGCAGAAGGCACAAAGCATGCGATTTCCTCCATGTCATGTGGAAATAGGATGGGCAGTGAGTTGGAAGCAGGCGTGGGGTGAGAGGAGTGGAAGGAGGTTGTGTGCCACCGGGGCTGGTTTGATGCTGATGTCCCTCTGGCCCGATAGCCATGCTGGAGGAAATCTCAGAGTTGGGGGTAGGAGTTGAGCTGGAGCAAGTACAGTGACATGGAGCCAAAAAATTGTTCTGAAATAGCACCCAGATGGCAACGAAGCACCAGATTTAGGTGATAAGCACATTGTTTCAGTATCTGAGCTAACACCTGCTCTAATACAGGGACAGTTCTCTTCAAGTGGAAGAGAGCTAGTGGAAAGCTTTATCAGTCATGTCTGCAAGTGCTGCAATTGCACATGCTGAAGAAGCATGAATGTAGCCAAGGGTTTGAGCTGAAACATTCTCTGAAAATGGATAAACCCTTCTAGAGCTCAGAATCCACTTGAGAACATCTTGCTGAGGGGGGGAGGGGAAATCAACAAAATAAGTCTATTTTTTTTTGTCCTAGGGCTGAACTTTCTAAAACAACCATGGTCTTTTATTAAAGCCAAGGCAAACCCATGGAGGCTCTGTACTGCTTCAGCTCCCATGGAAATCCACGAGCCCGAAATACTTTTACAGGTCTAGACATCACATACCTGCAGACACTGCATCTGGAAAGGTACATTTCCTGCAAACACTATTATTTTATTGTTGAACTTCAAGTGGAAAATCAAGTGAAAGATGGCAATGCTGCTAACATCTGATTCCATCTCATGGTTACAATTTATCCTTCCATGATCTCTTCAATTGGTGAGAAATGACAGGGTCTGATGCTGGTTTTGTGCCAAGGGAAATCATCTGAATCTGAACATAGCCTTTCAAATAGATTTTTAGTGAATTACAAAGTCTTTTTTTTTTCCCCTCCATTGATGTGTGACAAGCCCTCTCCTGCCTCCCCCACGCCTGTCTCTTTCTATGGCTGCAACGTCTGGTCATGCCCTGCTCCATGGAGAAGAAGCCAGGCATGTCTGAAATGTTTATAGATGTCGTTGCCAAGATACAGAAGGAGGCTCATCGTGTCCCTGCGCCAAGCTATTAGCTACTGAAAGTGTACCAAGTCAGGGGCTGCAAATTTGCAGACTGACAGGTCCCCTGATAATGAGAGGACTGAAGGCAACAAGCACCATTTTCTAAGAAATTTTGAGTCGTTCCTTTAGGCAGACTAAACTAGAAGACAAAATCTGATATTGAGGGTGGGTAACCATGCAGCTGAGAACAAAGCAATAGCTCCAGCACTTTGATCTAGTTGGGATACTGGCATTGATCAATGTTCTCAAGTGAATTGTGAAGGGGAGGATTCAGCAACAATGTTCTTTCCAGTATTTCCCTCTAAAATATCTAATTCTTGTTGAATCAATGGCTTCAGGAAAAAGAAACCTATATGAAGAGCTGGGAGAGAAACAGGCTTCCTGTGCCTAAAGATTTTCTAGATTTCAGGGATTTTTCTGTTCTGCATCAACACAAACTCAAGGCCTCCCAAAAGGTTCTGCAGAAAAAAAAGATTGAAAGAGGCCTATTCAGGAATAATAGAGAGCCTAAAGGCAAGGGCAGTTGCGTGGGCTTTGGAAGGTGCAGCTTGCTCTGAGTCACCATGTAGGCTCTTGAATTTGATTCTCCCACGTTCCTGATGAGCTGTCCAAGAAGTAGGCAATTCCTTACTCTTCAGTGAGTCTCTCATGGCTTTTGCTGAGGAATACTGGCCAGGAGGTGAGAAACCTTTCCTGATGAAAGTCTCATTAACATCAATACGTTCTCACAAAGTCTTTTGATGAGCTGGCATCTTGCAGTGTAGATGTTTCACTGGCAGAGTCCCAGCCTCTTCTAAATAACATACTCTAACAAGCTTAGCAGCAGTATAAACACCAACTTTGATGAAAGATGTTCAAACAAATATTCTAATATTGCTCAGACTTTAATGGTGTTTTCATGGTATCATCCTGTAATTCAATACAGCAGTTTCCTGCTAGACTGCTCAAGCTTTCTATCACCTACAGCTACTGACTGCAGTACACTGAGATTTGTAGCTAATTGAGAGATGCATCAGGACAGAAAGCCTCTGTTTGCTTGAATACCCTTATTCACCTTGGCCTCACATGCCTATTCCATGCATAGTACATCAGATAAATTTATTTAGCCTGATAACAGTTCTACAGAGGAAACCCACTTGTAGATATTTTTTGGGGAGAAACTCCTACAGCTCTTTCAGAAATGCATAGCTATAGGTATTCTATCACTGAACCTTTTTAAATAAGGTTGGAATAAACTCTATTATAAACTAATGATTCCTGCAGTGTTATCAGAACAGTATTGTTAACATGACACTTTATTGCTGTTCTGCTCATAACTTCAAGCTTCTTAAAGTGTTCATGCGTGCCTAAACTCCTTAGATTCTCTTTTTCAATATACAATTTTTAATCTTCATGGTTGGATCCATTTTAGGCTTAAACATGATCTTCACGGCTCTATATCAAAAAAAAAAAAAAAAGAAAAAAGAAAAAATTCCCTGATATATTTTGTTCATTCTCTTGAATATATATATATATATTTTTAAGAGTATCAGTTGATCCTAAATGCCTGGCTGGTGTGAAAGACTAACAGCGATCAGCCTTGCTCAGTGATGTTTTGAATAGGCGTGGGTAGAGGAAATATGAATTGCCAATGCTGGATATTCTTAGGAGCTGTTAAGATTACCATCGTTGGTGTATGACTGTGAGCAAGGGACCTGCCCCACTGGGGACAATGGCCGTGGGCAAGAGCAGGGTCATACTCTGGCAGAGCAAGTTTTGCCCATTAAACTATTAATTTTTTCTTTCTAAATTATTGCTCATTAGTATCTCTTTCCTGTAGAGGCCCCTGGACTTCAGCTCAGCAGGCAAAGATTGGGTTTGTAAGCCAATTCCTCTCTTAAGCAGAACTTGGGACCTCTTTGCTGTCACTGTCAAAGTCCTGCACAAACTGGTACCAACTCTCCTGCTAACCAGAAGTCTGCTTTCTCCTTCCAGTGAGGAGTAACTGAGCTTTGAGTACATTTGTTAGCTTTGGCAAGTTCAGTGATTTCTTTAATCTTCCAATAAGTCTTTTTTCTCCCTCCAAATGACTCTGGATCCTTTACTAGAAGGATGTTGTAAATCACTCCAGAAGCTGGGGGAAGGAAGTTAAGACATTCATCCAACTTCTCAGCATGTATCTGAAATACCTCTTTTGCTCTGACCGATATCAAGGATGTTTTCACAAATGGCACTTTGTGTTTTTAGGAAATGGACATGAATTTAATAGCTTCCTTAATACTGCTTTTTTACTCCCTCTAGCTGGTGTTCATGTTTCTTGATTCTGTATACTGCACGGCAACCCAGAGACAACTGTAACTGCATGGACACCTGTAGAAACTTGGCCTTGAATGTACTCACGGCCTCTTGGCAGGCCTTCTCCAGTTTATCTGGGATTGAACCAGCAGTAATTGACTTACAGGAAAGAACTAGTAATTTCCCTTTCCAAGATGAGTGCCAGATTCTGGCAGGACACAAATGCCTGTGCTGGAAGAAGAGCAATGCTCAAACTTGTCTGTCAACTAGAGCTGCACTCTGAGACAGGTAGGGCAGGATGATTCTGTTTCCCTAGTCCCTGGTGGAGTTATATCTAGAATTTTGCCATTTGTTTAGAGCACAATAGCCTCAGGCTTCATTTGCTCCAAAAGTGGAATGCAAGTGGCCGTAGCTCCTGCAGCAGCACTCGCGCCCCAGGACCAAAGACAGGATCACCTCTTCATGCTGGCCAACACCAGACTCCATGGGAAAGTTGGAACTGGCACCACCTCATGCCAGCAAGAGCAGATCAGGCCCCTTGGCTGTAAAATGGTCTCCAGTGTCTACTTTAACTGCAGGTGGTGGTGACAAGCAGTTCCCTGGCTGTGCATTAAACCCAGCATCCCTCTTTGTGCTATTAAGTGTGTTCTTCTGGTCTGAGTAAATTACCACTGGACATCTGTAAAACACATTTATGTGGCTAGAAGGTTTCTGTAGACAAAGATGGGTTAGCTCTAGCTACCCTACCAGTTCAGCCCCAGGGTACATTTCTGCTGTGGATGTCTCCAGTGACGAACAGCATTCCAGAGTTAACAAAAGGCAAGAGAAGCATTTTTGGTCTGTGTTATCCATTAGCTGCTGGAAGCTTGTGCCAAACAAATTCTTATTGTTACGGTTGATTTGTGTGTAGATATCAATGGATATATCTCTGAGAGCAAGGGAATTCTGTATATAGGAACCAGTCTCCAATGGTTCACATTTTTATGGCTTTCCATGCACTGCACTGGGTATTGCACATTATTAATATGTATGCTATCTGATTGCTAAAACCCAGGAGGATACATTTGCTTTTCCTCATTCCCCAGACTTGCAAAAGTGCATTCATATGTTCCAATTTTTGCATGGTTATTGTCTTTATTGACTTTGTTGGACCATTCACAACATTGTGTTAGGCATATATGTTTTTTGGAAAGATCAAAACCTTACTCTGACCTTTTCAAAAGAAAAAAAAAAAAAAAAAAAAAAGTTGTCATAACTTTGGGGCAGATGCAATTCTTTTGTTCTGTGTCCCTACAGTGCCTAGCTGTGGATTGCTCAGCTGTGAATCCTGTACCTGTGTACTGCAATTATTTGAGAAACAGCTACAAAATAGCTGTATAGAAAGGCAATAGAGCACCCCCGGACAGACTCTACCCTCCTGCACAAAGATACAGATTAAGAGCTCATTTAGACAACTGACTCTGCTCTCTGCACAGGAGTTGTTACATTGATACACTGCAATGCATTCACTGCAAGATTTGGTAAACATTAACAAATTTCACAAGTTCCTCTAGATGCAAGCAATTTTTCTAACTTTTAAAGATAATTCGAAGAAAATACAGCACTAAAACTTTTTCTATTGGCAAGGGCCTCTTAAAGCTGGGAATCAAAATTGCCTTCTAGTAACAGCTAATATTTGGCAAACAAATATCTGCTGAGCCCATTTGCTGGAGTTATTTATGCTTTGCTCTCAGTCTGTATGTGAAGTATACAGCACTCCTCTAATTTAAAGCTGGGAGTGAAGCCATTGTGTATAGTAGAAGATATGAGTGGGGGAAGTCCAACGATATTATTTTCCAGGCCATATTTGTTTTTAAATCCAAGACATGCTGCAATCTGGTTATTCCAAAGGGGGACAGGAAAAGGGAAATTTCTCAAGAAGTATTTTTATGAACCATGAAGATAAATCACCTTTTTCAGAGCTGAGTTAGCAGTAGTCAAAGAAGTCATAATTCCTGAGCAGGGAAGGAACTTGGTGTAACCCCTGCTCTGCACACTGGCTGCATGCTGCACCCACAGAGCATTTGTTTAACAGCTTAGTTCCTCCAATACCTAGGGGAACCCTGGTGAAAGGGAGCACTAATGACATCTGAAGTTACTAACATGCTATTAAAAGCAAGACTGCTGTTTAAAGTTGGCAGTGCATGAATCTTTTGTGATTAGAGGAAGAGCAACAGATAACAAGATAAAGATATCTACCAGAGCTGACTCTCAGTATTTGCAGAGCACAAAAGAAATGGAGAATTGTGCTGCTATGAACAATCCTCACTTCATCTGTCCTCTAACATTTCAATCGCTTTGAGTCATGCCCTTGCTTCACACATGCAGTTTAACCACTGAAGGGCAGAGCAGAAACTGTGCTCACTTCTGGCCATCCAGTTGGGTTTGAATTTGATGTCTGTAGGAGCCAAATCCAAACACCCCTCCTAGAGTAACTTCCAGAGACATCCTAGACAGCAACTTTTGTTTGTTCCTAGTGTTGTGATGCTCCAAAGGGCCAGGGAAAGGCTGAGCAAGGCCTCTGGGACAGGAAAGCATCACTGCAGGAGAGTCCACACCTCTCCCAGTCTTTGCACCCACCCCAGTCTACACTACTGCTGTGGGACAAACTTTTGATGGACATGTTATCTTTTACAACTGGGCAAAGGGGCCCCTCTCCTGGAATAGATCTCCTGCGGAGGTATTTCGTCTGCCATGCAATACCTTCCTGCTGGCTAAACTCAGTCAAAAGTGTTGAGGGATTAACTCTCGGAGGCCTGATGCTGTTCAGGTTTTTGGGTGACTTTGGTCAGGAGTGGTTTTACAGTTTTTAAGCATAAGCAAGCATAATATCATGTCTTTGATTTTTCTCTCTGGTGTCCACAGCTGAAAACAGGATCTAAAGTGCCAAAAAAATCAGGGCAAAAATAGACAACAGAAATGTGTAACTCATCTAAGGTACTAGACAGTGACAGACTATATAAAATGTTATTGTTTAACAAACACTGTCTCTAATAAACTCCATTTACTAGTGTTAGCATCTTGGCAACTTGGAAACCCCAAACTCCAGTTAAGTAAGGAAACAAAAAGCAGAGCCATATGATGATACCCATAAACTACACAGCTGGTTTCTGTTTTAAAAGATATTCTACTTTCCATATTAAATAAAGCTGCTTAGAGTGCAAAAAAACCCATATGGCTTTCTGGAAAATGAGAACCAAGTTCCAAAATAAAAAATCCTTGGCCTTGTACAGCCATTAAAAAGAAAAGTTTGCTTTTTTTCTAACTAGCTACTGTAGCACCAGAGATGAACCCACCTCGATGGAGCAAGGAGTTGGGGAGTCTGCTACTTCTGCTTCTGTTCTCAGGAGACACTCAGACCTTGGAAGATGCTGCAGTGGGATCTGTGATGCTCACTATCCCTATGATATACATGCAAGTCCAGGTCCTGTATCCCTACCTGCCATGGATTTCAGTAGGAATAGAAAGACCTCAGGGTTTTGCATGAAAAATCTTCCATCCTTTATAACAAGCTGACCTTCTCCACCATCTTTAATGACGTAGTTTGATCTGATATATTCCTTTCTGGTTATACCCTAAGATTTCTGACTAAAGATGATTTACAGAGCCATAAAAATATTGCCGTACTTTATAAATCTTATATATAGTTGTGAAATTAAGACATATGTAGTATTGCTATATTTATTTGAAAATATTTAAAACATCCCCTAATTAAATCTTCAGTTCAGCTACTGATGGCAGGGAAAGAGATGGCTGCTAATTTTGTCTTTTGTTTGGCCAGTCTCCTTGAGAATTTAATTTTCAGTTCTTGTCTGCTTTTTGATAATTCTGTTACATACAAAGTCCTGGAAAGATCCCAATTCTCTATATTGCAATCAGCAGACAACACAGTGTCTGACAAAATAAAATTGTGTCATTGTTCTATCACCATTATCAGTAGTTGGTTCTGCATGTGCATACTGGTTATGCCATATCTATGGCCAGGTAAAAGTAGCTTAAGTACTCTTAGCGTGTTTTGGTTTGTTTTATATATTTATAACTGTCATGCTCTAGAAGAGGTCTCCTGCTGTGCAGAACCAGGAGTACACTTACAGGAGTGGTATTATGATATTGAGGACTTCTGAGATAGGCTTGAGAGGACAGATGGAAATATTTGTTTAAATCCACATATGTCGCATTCATCTCTGGAGACTGGAAGAGGCACATCTAAAATTCTCATCCAAGTTTAGTTTGAATTTTGAACATTTTTAATGCTACTGTGCTGTTTTCACCTGAAATTTCAGATTTGAAGTCACCTTTCCTGACAGTATCATGATTCACAAAGGACATGTGATGTAGTAGCCCCCAGTCATTGCTCTTCTGGTGGGGAATTTGTTTATAAATGGTTGTTCTTGAGGAATCTGTCAGCAGTTTTAAAAACATCCAAGTGATGTTTTACTGAGGGTTTTATAAAATAATTTTGAATGTAGAGCATAATTTTCTTCTATCATATGCTGTCATAAGTAGCCTTTGAAGAATAACAAAACAATTTAAGCAGCAGCACTTAAATTTGAGAAGGAGTTTTGGCAGACTGAATAGCTTTAGGGAGCAAATCTTTCCAGAGGCCAGGATGTAAGTAATAACACATTTATACACATGTGGATTAATATGGCAGAGATCAAAAAAGAAAAGTCAGAGAAAGTTGTTGACATTGTCCGTCAGAGTTGGAGACCATCAGTGAACTGATACTTCTTCTATGCAATTCTGCACACTACTTCAGACAGCACAGCTCTCCAAAGCCTTTGCAGGACTATTGTATCATTCACCTTGTGCTTAGAAGTTATGAGGGGGCAGCAAATCTGCAGGGAAGGTGGTGGGAAGACCATGACTGCAGGATTCAGCCTGTGGATTGCCCGGTTAGGTGCTGAACTGTGGTTGAAGCAAGTCTGTCGATGGTTTCCTTCATGAAGGGCTGGTTTAGGTTAACAGTCCTGGAGCCCTCGACGTACAGTACGTGGCTGCAGTGGCAGAAGTCAGCACATCCCCCGCTAAAGAGAGAAGTGCAATTGTCAAAACACAAAGCAGCAGCTGGAGGGCTGGAAAGTAGAAAAGGCAGGATGGGAAGGAAAGAGGAGCAGCCTGGAGGAATTCAGCCTCCCGGGACAACTGTGTAAAAATGCTTGCACAGACTTTGTAGTAAGAGTCAAGTCTGCATTCAGAACTGTCAATGGGGTTGGGGAAGATAAAAATGAAATAACACCTATCTCATAGCAAGGAGACAAGGGCAAGGTGCTATTTTCAGGAGGAGAGCCCCATTTTCTGGATCTGCTACCCAGGGGCCACACAAGCAGAGGAAGAAATGAGGAGGGATTCACTGGAGTATGCAGGACTAGAACTGTAAGTCTGAAGGCAGAAAATCTTGCTAATTACAGATCAGGTTATTTATGAAGTGTGAGGCTCCATCTTGCAGGAGCCAGTGGTGAGACAAGCAGCTCTAATCCTAGAGAAATATCTCTTGAGAGCCAGCAGCCTGGGAGATAAGCAGAGAGAGATCCCAAGAAAGGAAGAACAAGAGTCAAACAGAGGAAGCAAAAGGCAAACAGAAGCTGTTTGGAGGCATGAGCATCCTGGGTCACAGAATGTCCTGTGGAGAGATGTTAGAAAAAAGGTCCATCTCTGAGATACAGTGCAAAGGGTGGGGAGAGGAGCTTTGACTTGTTCTGAAGCCTCAGTGACTTCAAGAACTAAAAGGAGAGGCAGCAGAAGAAAAGAACAGTGCAAAAGAAGAGACTTGCTCTGTGAATCTGTCAGATCCAGACTCAATAAATCTGTGAAGAAGAAGAGGACTGCGAACTATCCAGCCGCATTCATACTTACATTAATGAATCAACCTTTTCCCTGACAGCTGGACTGTCATCTGAAAAGCAGAAAAAATAAGGCTGCAGAAATATAATAAAACCATACTGAGGGCAGTGGGGAAGCACAGGCTGGTGATAAGAAACCTCCATAACATTCCATGTCACCAGTTGGGCTTTGAGAGCTGTTGGCACGGCGGGGTGCCACTTCTAGTGGTGCAGGAGGAGGCATGGGCATGGCTTCAATGCAACACCGTATTGCACTCAGCTTAAGTACAGGGCAATGGTCCCTCTGCATCTTCCCTGGGGCACAAGGCTTTGCCAGGTCTTATTCTGCAGAGGTGGATGGATTCAGCGAGAATTTTGTTTAGTCTCAATGGAGCCATTAAATAATGAACTAGCAAACCTTCAAAGAATAGGCATTAATGCACGCATAAAAACCAATGCAGACTGGATTAACAGACACATAAAGGAAAGAAAAAACATCCAGGAAAAGTAAAGAATGACTTATCTAAGTGGAGGAGAACCCCCTAGCCAAACACTGAAAAGAAGTTTCTCACCATTGTGTTGTGGTTCAGCACAGGCCAGTTCATCTACTTGGAGTGAAGCATCCTGTAGCTGGGAGATCAAGAGCGGCTGCTGGTACCCTAAGCCAGACAGGAGCAGTGTTACCAGTCAGTTTGGGGGAGCTGGCTTTCCAAAAGATGAGCAGTGAAGAGCTGTGCTCAAAAGCCTGAAGATAAATTTTCCACAGATTCAGAACCCTCCTTCAGCTTCCTGCTTTAATTCTTGGGATGGATGATATAAATCAGCCTCAAATGAGTAGAGGCTGAAAGATACATAAAATATATTAAAGTATTAAGCCAATAACAAATCAAAATAGATCAAAGCAGGGAGCTGCTGTGTATAACACAGACTACTCACTGACAATTCAAAGATTAATTCTGCTCTGATTCAGTCATGTACTTGCCCTCTCCCTGGCTGCCTCTGTCTCCTGGCCTCCCTCTGGGATCCAGGTCTCTCCCACAGGTCCACTGAAGGTGCTGACACATCCCACATTCTTCTTAGCCATGTTGCTTCAACACCCACTCAGCAAGAGTCTTCTACCTCCAAGGAATATGAAATGCACATCTTCAGGCCCTTCTGCTCCTGCCTGCTTAAGACTGAGTCGTGACATTTATGCTTTTGAACAGCCCCTTTTTCTCTCACGCTGCCTCCAAAAGCAACTGGAGAACAAAAAGTTCTGCATCTGCCCTCCAACACGTAAGCAACAGTTTTTATCCCCAATGTGATGGTACGATCTGTCTCAGATGTTAGCCAGTTCAAAAATTGATGTCTTTATGGTGGAGACCTAGAAAAGTATGGCATGGGATACAGCTTCATTTCCAAGTGAGAAAAGTTATAGATATGACTTAAGGGTTTTTTTGAAAATTGTATGTGTTCCCTGAGAAAGGAAGAACCTGATCAGAAAGGAAATGGGAACTGACTCCATCCCAGGGTTCAGACAGGACTGAACCCAACCCCCTTTGCATATCTGAAAATGTCTATATAAACCCACCAGAGACTTCACCTCTCTCCTGAACTCTGTTTGAGTAAGAAAGTGGATATCATCTTTGGACCTTCAGAGTTCATGAGTTTCCCTCAGCCCAGGGAAAGTGGTGATAAATTTTGAGCCAGAACTTATTCAGAGGATCCCTAGAGATCATGAGGTTTGGAAACAGCACTTGGTCAAGCCCCAGCAGAGAAAATACCTGACCTGCCGAGACTGTCAAGCCCATGAAACAGCACTGCTAGGCACCAAGGAGTCTGATAGGGAACAAAGAGTTTGGGGAGGGGGAAAAGGAGGTGAGTAACAAAGATACAGGGCTGGGAGGAAGGAAAAAAGCAGCCTGAACTGAGAGGCTTCAGTGTGTAGCGGGTAATGGGAGAGCTTTGGGGAGAGCTCAACACATATTGGAAGTGTTTTTACATGTCTGATCCAGACTGAGTGACCCTATAGGCAGTTGGCATCTTTAGTAGGATCCAATGGTAATGTCATTTAAAGAGAAAAGAGCTGTGGCCAAGTTTCAGAAGCGTGGGTTCACAGAGCGCTTGCACCTGCAGTCTGCTATATTACGCATGCAGTCACTGTAAGCACATAAGCAGATTAAATACAGACCTTAGGTGTACTCTTGGCTTGAGCACTTCCAGGCAAATGGTCGGCACTTCTTTAAAGTCATTGCAATGTGTTGTAAGTATATAGCCTTGCTTTTATCATGACTTCAACCACATCTTTTTCATAAAGAGTTTATTTCACCACTTGACTGACATCTAACCCAATCCTTGCGGCAGAAGGAGTACAAGTTGTAACCGACTGTACCAATCATAATGACCTTGTTCCATTACCCCTCATTTGCACAGCCCTTCCTGACACAGCTGTGATATTAGCAGGCTGGGACTTTACATCTCAGTTTTCACTATGAGTGTGCCAAGATGGATTTTCAATACTGTGCTTTAATCATGTTGCATCCTTCAGCATTAGTGGAAACATGGCTCTAAACCCCTGGCCTGGTATACACCATGGTTAAAATACCACCTTACTGCTATTCTGCTAAAATAGGTACATTCTGAACTGGGTCAAATGTTGGATATCTCACTTCTGGGAAGCAGATGTGAGCAACTGAGTTGTACCAGATACTGTTCATCCTTTGTATCCTTGCTTGCTTATTCTGTTTGTTCTTTCCAGTGTGCATTCCCTGTTGCATTAATGCTATGATGCTAGCTAAAATTGCCTCATCATTTGTCTATTGAATTAAAAGATCATCAGGGCATTAAAATGTTATTTAGTAGCTGCTGTTTACACAGATTAGTCACTAAAGATTCCAAGCTCCATTTAACTCAGAGCTTACAAAACAACTCATTAAGCTAAGACTGTAAGGCCCCCCATTCAGCAAAGCAACTAGCACGTGCTTACATCTCATTAAATTCAGTGAATTTAGGCTCATCATTTTGACTTTTGCCATTTTGTTCATTGGACATTGCAGCTATTTCTAGTGGTTATTTTAAATTTTATCTTTTCCAATGTCACAAAAAATCCTGAAAATATCATCAAAATCATAGCACTGAGAGACATTTTCAAAACGAATGTCCATCCATGAAAAAGCTTGTATTTAGATGCACAAGTATAAATACTTGTGAGTGAAGCCCAGTGCGGGCTGTTCATTGCCATTTGAGAGGAGGCAGCAAAGAGGCAATGACTGGGATACACTTTGAACACTGTAGACTCAAGTGTTACCTTTCCTCAAGGTTGAAAAAATTAAACCAAGTCACAGAACACCTGCATCACTCATTTATTATGTTATTCAATAGAGCTTTTTGTGTTGGCTTCCTTGCTTCTCTGTCTCCATTGATGATATCGTAGATTAATTGGCACCACTGCAAATGTTCACAGCTGTCTACAAGATGTTGGTGAGTGCATCATGTCAGTCAAGCATGCTATCACCAAGGAGATGAATTTATTTCGTTCTTCAGGAAGACAGTTCTGTAATGTGACCTAATAAAATAAAATCTTTCAGCAAGCGTTAGGAGAATATACATCAGTCTTCGGGTTAAACCAAAAAAGCTAAACTTGTGCTGATATTTTATTATTTTAACAGTTACACAGTGAAATTTTAATAAAGTGGTCATGAGACAAATCTTGTTATGTAATATAAGCAAGTTGTCTATTAAACTTGGGATATATAGAGCTTCTTATTCATATATCTCCAATCTGGCCCAAAGGGGGGTGAGTTTATAAGTTTTATATATTTATGCACATGTACACAGGTATCTTTTGTAAGAATTGCAAACTGGCATTATGTCTGGCAAGTAAGGTCATTTTTAGTCTCTGTGTCACTTAAACATTTCAGCCAAAGTGACTCCAACATGTGCTTGTGTTCACTGCTCTGCTTTTGTACTTTGTGGAATATGCACAGGCTGAAGCAGTTGCTTAGTCACTCTGGATTCAGACCTTACATATATATACACTTATATATATATAGAGAGAGAGAGAGAGGATGACTCAATAAGCCTACAGCTCAAACTGGCACTTCCCCTACTCATGAAAAAGAAGTGCTGTCTTTTTAGGTCATGCTCTCAGGTGTGCTGAAGCAGGTAGTGATGGGGAGGGGGAGCATGGCCATCAGGCAGGAGGCAATGCTGGCCACCTCTAGCCCTTCAGTGGCCCTTTGCAAACCAGCTCTACCAGAGCAAGTGGGATCTTTTCACTTTGAAAGGAAGATCAAGGTGCTTTCACTCTGTGATTAACATGAGTCCAGCTGTTTTCTTTGAGAGAAGAGATTAAGGAAACTAGTTGATGCTTGTGGTGGTTCCTTTTGTTTGGAAGGTGACCTATGGTATATGAGGCTGGGGTGAAAGAGGTACTCCTGTGTTTCCAGGAGAAAGCTCAGCACCTAGGCTATCTTATGTCCTTTCTTGTGCAAAACCAGAAGATCTGCATGGGTGTGTTCATCCCAGGTAACGAATCAGTGTATGTATTTTAGCCTAAAATGTTGGTGAAATTGGAAAACTCTGCCCTATTTTGTTCTTCTAAGGGGTCTTCACAGAAAGTCTGGAGTTATACTTCTTGAAAAAGTCTGTTTATGGTTTCTTGCTATAGGCTTTTCATAACAAAAGCAGTATAATACATCCTGTTTAATGTTATATTGACTGAACATAACAGGCTGCCTGTTAAGTGTAGCTAGAATAGAGTCATTACACCCTCTATCAAGTTTCAGAAAGTAGTAACCTTCAATTATGTCTACAGAGACTTGTTTTTCAAATGACAGAATAATTTATCTAAGAACACTAACCAGATTCATTTTGATTTAGTTCTACAGTCAAAAAGAACTAAGCTACCCAGAGCAAAAGCATTTGACCAACTATGAAATTTTGACTTTTTAAGTTCCAGCCTAAATGCCTTTACAGTGTTTGTTCTGTGAGACCCCTACTTAAAAGCATATTGCAGGCTTATTGTTGTAGTATTTCTCTTGTATTATGAGTATTACTTGAAATGGCAGTGCGTCAATGTCAAGTGCTGGTATGCTCTCAGCATTTCTAAGTTTTTTGGAAATAAAGTAATAGAAAACCTAGGCAGTGTGTGTATGTTGGGGAAGTATGAAAGGGGAGAAGGAAATTGGCTCATCAAAACCATTTTACTTTATTTTTTAATGCAAGTCTGAAGAATCTCTCCTGCAAAATAGTGGTTTCCTGAATGTCATAAATCTTTCTGCTTTGGCAGCCTGTCTTAATTGTTCCTAGCTTTGAATTATTCATTCAAAATGTGTGCTTTTAATAACATTCAGTTGTGATTTTTAGCCTTCACAAGAGAGAGGTGTGCAGTTGTGTCAGTAGCCTGTGCTCAGCAGAGATGTATGTGGTTATAATTTTTGTAATAGCCATGATTCACAAACCCAGGGCTGTTTCACAGCCCTCCTCAGCAAGCTCTGATGAGGTACTGTGATACTGGAAGTGAGTGTGCATTGGAGATGGAGAAGGAGTTTTGTGGGGCAGTTTGAAGAGGTGGACTTCAAAATAAAGGGGATGATCTGGAAATATGCCCTTCTCATTAAAGTTGTGGCTGCTGCAAAAGCAGCTGAATCGCTACGCCTTGTGTGGATTTCTCTGTCCTTTGCACAGGAAAAGCACCACAGGGAGAGGTTTTGATGCTCCCCCTAAAGAAGCAGCAGAAGTTGTGCTGCGAAAGACAGGACACAAAAGGCCTTTGGAAACAGGACTCATTTTTGAGGAGAACAGGGCTGTGTTTGTACCGCAGCAGGCAGTACAATTGTCTCACAAGCGGGTGAAGCTAGTTCAAGGCTTTTCAGTACCTGAGGCATTGCACAATTTCTTGGTCCTAAGGAAGAAACTATTAGCCTGCCTCCTTGGGCGCTCCTCTCCTGCAGTTACTGGGATGGTGACAGTGTGTGATAGCCATTTCCTTCTCTTCTGAAGTGATTGCTGCTCCTATCCAAAAGTCTGTTTTGCTAAGGTTGTGGCATTGGTGAGGTGGACAGACATGCCCCATCCCTTGGGTGATGCTTTTCCCTGGATTGCTCTTCTGTTCCTACAGCTGCTTGCTCTGCCCAGGTAGAAGGCTGACACTGGAGGTGCCACCTTGTTCATGTAGACTGTCCCTTGTTCGTGCACATCCATCATTTAGGCTCTCAAGAGCACACAAGCAAGGAACAAGCTATTGTCTTATTTTTCAATGTGTGAAAAGTGCTGAAATTAAATATATATTCTGTAATGCAAAATTGAAGTCAGAATCGTGATTTGATGTAACAGTTAAGTCAAAAATCTCAGTAGGAGTCAAAGAAAAGTTAAAAATGAACAAACGCAAATAAAGATATTTGAATATTCCAACTTTAGGCTATAAACTAATGATCAAACATCTGAGGTCAGAGAAAAATGTTCCCCAGCAGAGCTGGTGAATAATTATTGATCAGGAGTGTTATAATTTACACAGTAATGCCAGGGATGATATTTGACTAGAGTAGACATTAATCTCCTGGTAGAGCAATGCTCTTGTTCCTTATCTTCTGCACTAGCAAGAAAATTGATCAAATAGCTTAATGCACACTAGAACATCCATATTCTGAGTTCAGTCATTTGTATTGCTATCACATGTAATTATTGCTTATGGTATTGATTTCTTTAAAGGTCTTTCAGTCAGAGTTAACAGCCCTCTTGTATTGACCTACTTACAAAGTTTGTTTCAGATTCTCTGCTGCCACGCCATCTGAAAATCTAGCTTCTTTCTTCACAGACCCTATAGATTAAAGACAGAAAAGTCCCTAATTCTCAATTACGTTAGCACTCCTTCTTGCAGTTTAAAGAGAAAGGGGTGAGGAAGGCAGGGTACTTCGTGTTCTCAGCCTGGCTGCTTTTATCGTTGAAAGCAGGGAAGTTTGAGTCCCCACCCCTGTGGGACTTCATTAATACTTCTCCCAGGTGAACTTAACCCCTCACAAAAGGGTTCTTTGTATTTTGTCTTTAACCAGCTCTTTGTTTGGGCAGATATCCAGGCCAGTAAGAAAAAAAGTCAATATTCTTGGTGGCTTTTTCCTGCTATAAGTTTCAAAAGAAAGTTTGAGAGACGATATGGTTATAATTGGGCATAGAAATAAATTCATGGGTGAGTATATATACATGAGGAAGAAGTACAGAATTTACATTGAAAAACATGAATTTCCTTCAAAGAGGAGAAAGTAGACATTAGAGGCATTGTTTAATTAAAAAAAAAAAAAAAAAGACACAAGTTCTTTGCCCCAGTGGATATGGGTTTTACACAGATGAGCCATTGCAATTCTTATTTACAGTAGCTGGTAAGAAGAAAATAGCCAGAAGTTGCCCTTAAACCCCTTGACCTGGTACCGATATTTTTGCTATGTGTATTGGCTACAGATGAAGGGAGAAATGCAGAGCTCGCTTAATCCAGACGTGCTTTCCAGAGGGTAGAAATTAATGGTGCATTTGGGAGTGCCTGTACCTGTGAATTGCTGCTGGCAGGATTCACACCGCTTGCTCTGTGGGACAGACGGAGGCCACGGGCAGCAGCTCTGCATTTGCTTTGCCTGCAGCAGAAGTTTTCCTGCTCCTCTGAACCATTGCATGTAGGTTGTGTGTTAAAGCCTTAAATGGCTCAACTCTGTTCATTTTTCTGCTGGCCCCTGTACTGATAATTGATGTCCCAAGGAGCCTTGTACTGGTAATATTGTCTGGAGAGAGACTGAAAGCAAGCAGCTTTAGTACGAGTTTCTTGTTGGGCTTGCAAGTATAGAGGACAGATACTGTGCCATGTAGAGCTTGCTGGTGTCATCATCTCCCATCACCATGGTATCTGAACATCAGTGGCTTCAGTGTAATTATTCTCCTAATGCAGAAGGTAGAGAAATACTACTGTCCTCCTTTTAACAGTGTGACATTAAACCAGTGAGGGTCACACCCAAATTCATCAAAATATTTCAGTGTCTAATTAAGGACAGAAGAATGAATACAGCAGTTTAAATCTGTGCCTATTGTCCTACCTGCCAGACCATATTTCTTTTTCTAAAAACGTTCATAAGTGATTGTCTCATCCTGTAGGTGTTGTAGTGAGGTTCCTCTTCCTTGATGCAGACATTTATCTAAATAAATGTTTCCCCCTGGTAAACTTGTATCATTTGTAGTTATGAAAGTGGAAGGAAGAATAAGAAAAATACTATTGCTAGGCTAGTTTTCATTCCTGAGTTTGACTAGACTGTCTCCTCCCAGAAGGACCTCCTACACCTGAACATGTGCTAATCTTTTTAAAATATTTTTTCCCTTCTCTCACCGGGAGAACATGCAACAATTTTTGTAGACAACCATCATGCTTTGTTATGCTAATCTGGGACTGAACTGAAACCCATCAGTGGCATGTCTTTTCCTAAAGAACAAAATGAAAAGGAGGAAAAATAAATTTAAAAAAGACCCAAACAACTTGCATTTACTTCATCTCTCCAGAATGTAAACTAAAGTGAATCTTTGATGTTACATGCACAGATGTTGTAGTCGACATATCTCATGGCAGGGACCAAGTGAGAAGTGACGGAACGGCAGGAAGTTAAGTAGACCACAAACATCCAATGCTACGGGGATGGCCCAGAGCATCAACCTACACAAACACAACTATCTGACTCCATTCTTAATTAAATCAGTGTTTTCCAAGATAAGTTAGAAAATAGGTGCTGTACTTGAAGTCTGATTTTTAGCTGTGGTTATTGATGCTAAAATAAAGTTTTTGGGCTAGCAGCCAATGCGCAGGCACCCACCCAGAGAGACCTGCATTCATTGCAGTCTGCCTGCATGCAGTAAGCTGTAATATCTGGGTGCTCTTTAAAGAGTTACAGATTTTTGGATAACCAAGGAGCTAACATATGTCATTTGTTTGACCGTGAATTTAACCATTATTTTATTAGCTAGACAGATACTCCTATTTCACAATTTATTATGCTTTCTGTTCTTGGAGTATCTGTGAGCAGGGAGGATGTCTTCCTCTTGTCATACAAATTTTTGCAAAAACTATTTTAAAGGATATTTGGACTTAATTACAGACTCTTGACTCCACATTATATGCTCAGTATTAACATGGAGTTCAAATCAACTGATTCTCATCAGTTGCATTCATATTTCAGTTCTGGGATTTGAATGTGCAGTGTTGATAGAAGCGTCAGCTGTATTGTAAAGGAGTCAATGTAGGGAGCTATATATAGAGATTTGGGGGCAGTGTTGCATGAGAAATAAGAGAAATTGAGAATGTCTGCATTCAGTAAAATGCACCAAAAAAGCCCCAAAGCTATTTCTTTATGAGCCAGCAGTGCTTTTATTTTGCTGCAAAATAACTGAACGTGTTTGCACAGTCCTCCCATAAAAATGTGTGTTCTACCTTCGTGTTGTTCGCTTAATTCCCCTTTTGAATCTCAAGTGGCTTTAGGAGCTGTATCTCATATCGTGTTAGCAACAGCACTCGGTCCTCTGAATGACTTCTGTGGGCAATGCTTGATCTTACAAGCTTAAAATTCTTACTGTAAGCACTGATGCATCAAACTCCAATGGAAAAGTCTGGCTGGAACAAACTCATTTCAAATGCAATCGTAAGGATCACAGGTGATTTTTGTCTTTTCTCGTGCTCTCTTTCCATTGCCCATGTGCTTCCTCGTGTACTGCCTTGATGAGATGCTAGCATGATGCATGATGAAAATCCTGTGCTAGACCCATGCACAAGAAAGTTGTTATATATAATGGAAGTAGTTGGATTTTGAGTGCATCCATAATGTTACTGCCATTATCTTCAATAAACTCCTTTAGCTTTTGATGGCTTTGATGTTGACAGTGAATTGTCCTAATTTTTCCAGACTTGATAATTTAAGTAAAAAGTTCTAGATGGTAGGAGAATGCCTAATATATTTGGGCCTAAATATTACAAAACTGTGTATAAAAAGTATGTATAAAAATATATCTGTAATCTGTCAAGGAATCTAGCACAATAGCTGTTAAATGTTACCAATTTATCACCAATATCAGTATCTCGGGGCGGGGGGGGACACGAAATATGTTTCATATCTGTACTGCTGGGAGTTGCAGTGTTCCCAGTGGGGAGCCAGAGGGGACATGCTTGGGACAATACACTGTTTCTAATCAGCTATACAACTGTTGGTGAATGGCAGCTGATTTATTATCTGAAATTATTCCCTCCAAGTAGTTTTTTATTGTAATACCAAGAAACTAGTCTCTTTTTTTTTTTTTTTAAAAAAAAAAAAGTGCTTTATTGGAATCATCTGGATATACTCTACCTAATAAAACGGTAGTCTATGGCTGCCGGACTTCCTGTGAGAAAGAAGAATTAATCAGATATGCACAGACACTATAAAGGGGAATGGAAGTTCTATCAGTTGCTATAACATAATGGAAAATATGTTGGATCCAGGGGTCAGCGGGTGTAAGATGGTTTAAGCACAGGGCTGGTCACTGGAGCCATATCCACTTTCTCTAGCTGAAGATGGCGTATTTGTGTTAGTTGCTCACGTACAAGAGACAAATCAAGAAGGAACGCTGGTATAAATGTTTCAAGAGTTATTTTATTTCCCTTGCAGTCAGCAAAAGCAATGTTTGCAAGCTGTTCTGGGTGGAAATCATTCCAAGTGAGAGGCTTGAACGCTAGCAGCTTATTGTCTGCTGCTTACCCAGAGTCTCTTGCAAAGACAGACGTGGTGGATCGTGGGGTGCTTCAGAGATGTGTGTGTTGAGCCATCTTGGATGACTTATTTTCTGATCTGTGCACAGAGCAACTTTAGCTTTGCCTTACACAAGAAGCAACTGCATATTTGGTTCATAAGTCTGAACATGAAGAAACAAAGAGCTGCCATTCAAGATGTCTGATTCTGCACTGTGCAAGCAAATAATGGCTTGTCCACATGTCACTGGCCATCAAAAACTCCAGGATGCTCCACAGAGGTGTAGACAGCTCTCTCTTTAGAGCCACTTGTATAATTTAGATCTGTATTAGGAAAAACCTTCCTTCTAGGGTGTTCTGCATATGCTATTGCAGTTGTCTTGTTGCTGTAATATCTAACAGCTCACTAATCATGCACTAAGTACATGGCTAATACAGAGCCTGTGAGTTCCTTATCAAGGGGCAAATATTTGTTTACTGTTTTGATTTTAAGGTGATTGTTTTCACCAAACAATTGTTTGTTGCTCTGTCTTTTGCAGAAAAGAGGCCTGGTTAAAAATCCTTTACTTATCTCTCAGAGAACTTTTTTTTCAATGGGTGAGGAGGAAAATCAGTAAAATTAAATTGGTCAATGCTTTTATGCAGATTATATCTTTACCCCCTGAAGATAGCTGGGGAAAAATTATTTTGCTTTTCAAAAACCAGCAAGTTAATTTTAAAAAATGGGGACATGGTCGGTCCAAGCATTTTTTTCTCCCTGTTACCTGGTGGATAAATTGCAAGCAAGAAAAATTCATAAAGACCAAAATGATGAAGACTGAGACTGTGAGGAGACCAGGCTGTAAGGCAGACTGATATGGGAAAATGTAGTGTCTGGCAGTGAGATAACAGGACTTGCGGTGTCTGTGGCCAGATTGGTTTTGATGAATGACCAGCTTAGTGGTGTTGTCTCTATGACTCACTTCTTAGCTATCTGAAGAGGTCCCAGCTAAATAGCGCTTGCAGTTTTACAGTCAACAGTTTTCTCTCTCCCACTGTGAATTCATGGCCGGAAAGCACTTGAATTAGCTCTGTCCAGGATAAAATTTTGGTTTGGAAGACTTGGTTTATATCAAAAACATATTTTTCCTGTTTGAAAGAAAAGAATTTCCAAAAGTCTTTTGTAACATCGATCTTAAATAAGCAATAGATAATGTGGTGCGCTGTCTCCAGCCAGTACTTGTCTTCAAAGGTAGGAGCACTTAAAATGTAACAACGAATGGGCCATTCACTTATTTGCACCTTTCTGGAGACGCATACATTAGCAGTCAGTCTGGAAATGTCATGCAGTCATGGATTCTTGCTTTGAGCTTACTTTACCTTATTTATCCCTTGCCCAGGCCAGGCTGGCAGCTGCCTTGGGACCTGATTACTTTATTCAATGGTTCCCAGACAGGGAGAGCAGCCTTCCTGGCAAGCAGGTCACTGAGGAGGGACAAGTTCAGGGATTTTCTGTGACTTCTCAGCAAGGCAGAGAATAGCAAATAAATGGCTCACCTTCTTTTGGATGCTGGCAATGACATACTCTTCTTTGCCTGTGACTGCTTCGAAGTGGGGAAAAAATAAAAAGCCTTTCCCGTTCCAGAAAGCCCTGTGAGAGATGGTTACTGTGAAAATCCTCATGCCTGTCTAGAAGTCTAATGGTTTGTCTGCATGAGGGTGTTCAGGAGATTTAATCCAGGGTAATTAAAGTGTGAATTTAAAAGGATATTAGGCTGCACTGCCTTGTAGTTACAGTAAGACTGCTTCAGTTCTGGATAAAGGTATCTGTCCAGAGGTCTGATGCAGTCTTAACTCATCCATGTGAACTCGGAGTGGTTTTGCTGAGTGTCCCTGCATATCTTAGGAGAGGCAAGATGGATAAGCAGACAAAGGAAAGTGCTGAAGATTCCTCTTTCATCACATGAATTAATTTTAGATGCTTCCTCAAGACAATCCCCGCCCACCCTTCCCCTCAGTCCTGGTGGCCTCTTTCATTTCCCTGCCCCAGAATGTCCCCTTCATCCTGCTCACTCTGTATACATTGCAGTTGTGGAATTGCAGGGACATTTTTTATGGTGAAGTCGAAGTACTTTATGCACCCATGTGAATTTTGTACATAATTTTTAATATTCTTGAACTATGTCCACAAGCCTTTGGGTGCAAGTATAAATCTCTGATTATTTTTTTTTTATTATTATTTTTCTTTCTAATTGCAGAGAGGGTTTGTTTCTGATTTGCAAGGATTAAGAGAAACAAGCTGCAGTCCAGCTGTAAGATGTAAGCCCTGTGTATTTTTATATGACTTTATTCAATAGCACCCCTGAGTAGTATTTACGGTGTCTTGCAGTGGGCTTCCAAAGCTTGACTCCTGCACACACACACAAGCAAGATAAAATAACTGTGAAGAACTGTTTTTGTTGGCTATTTTTGTTCTGCTGAAGACAAAGTATTTTTTTGGCATATGGGTGACATCTGACCTTCAAGAACCAGAGGTGGCACAGCTAACTGGGAGTTCCTTCTGCTCAGAGTACAGTCAGTGGACAGAGAGGAGGCTTGGATTCAGATTCTGGGATGACTCAGCCTTCTGCACCTTACAGTTCTGTGTCAAAGAAAGGTGTCAGGGTTGGGGATTTTTGCCAATCATCATCTATGAATCTGTTCATAAGCAGGACATGTGATGGTGTCTATAGAAAATGACATAACTTCAGGCACGTTATGAATAGAAGTTTTTATTAATGTACATCACAGTCCTTCAGTAGCTGAGGTCACTGGCAGTGGGGACAAGCTCTGAATCATTTTGAGTGTCATAAGTGAAGCAGTTTTTATTAAAAAAAAAACAAAAAAAACAAAAAAAAAAACCAAAAAAAAACAACAAGCAGAAACAAAATAAACCTTATTGTGTGGTCTTCGTGAAAACATCTACTAATTCAGTTGCATTTGTTAATAGCTTTGCCCTTTTCAGTCTCTCCTGACATCTTCGTTACTTTTGCTTGAACTTTTGTGTTAAGTAAAACTAAGGGACACTGTATTTCCCCCGATCCATGGCTAGCAAAAGAAGTGAGGGCACAGACTCTGTGCACACACTATGACTTCTGCAAGAGGGTGCTATGTTCAGCTGAAGCGTGATAAAAATGCAGGCTCTGCTTGCAGTGTCAGCTCAGCCTTCCCGCCTACCAAGAGCAACCATGCTGCAGCAGCTGGAACAGCTGGGACAGGAAAATTGCTGCTTCAGAGAATGGAGGGAAATGTTCTATGCTTGGAAGAAAGGGTTCTGGGCAGAAATACTTTATTGTGGCTTTTGATGTGGGCTCGGGGCTGAGAGTCCCATTCTGATATTTGTGAGGGGTTTTCTTCTTTGCCGCGTGCTGTGGAGATCTGTTGCCTTTTTCCATGTTGTTCCCTGTATTCTTGTTCTTTGTCTATCTAGAGATGACACTGTACCAAACTTTTGAGTGATGAATGTTGCACCCTTCTCGGTGCTGTAAAAATTGTGTCTGTTTAAGGAGGAAAAAAAAAAAATAAAAAAAAAAATCCCTCTCTTTATCAAATATGCCCAGTCAGAAGCCAAGTTTGGTTCTCTGCTATAGACTTGGTACACAGGGGCTCACAAAACATACTGCTCCATCCTCACTATCTGTTATGGGCAGTAGCTCTGCTTTTGGTACTGTACATGTCACAGTCTTTATCTGTGCCTTGACATTAGCTCTTTCCCCTGATCTTCAGATGAGAACACATCTATTCCCCAGCAAAGGCATGGTAGATATCCTTCCCACCAGTTTGTTCCATTTAAATGTCTCTGAAATATTGCAGAACAGAGAAATATCTCATATATTATAGCCTTTTAGGCTAGAATTAGGGTTTGTCCACCTTATTTCTTACCCATGGCTCATTCCATCCATTCATTACCATCTCCTTCTCATCTCTGTTTCTTGGGAAAAAGAATTTCTCACAATACATTGCTTGGAATATGATTGTTACATTATGCTCCAGTTCAACATTAGGTTCCTTATATCGGTCCCTTTTTTCTTGCACTGACACTGCATGAATTCTAGGGACATTCATATGGATTTTATGATGCAGTTGATTCTTGTAGAATGTCAGAAGATAGCAGATTTTGTTGTTAAGTAGCTGATCCGTGAGGTGGTATGACAGAAGAGGGGAGGTGGCCCTCTAGACAGGGGGGGGATATCATTTCTTCTCTCTATTTAATGAAGGTGGGACTGAATTTAAACATGCAGAAGTCTAGTGAGCTCTCAGGATGAGGATGTGAAGTGATTTGTAGCTGAGCCTTTTCTTTCCCCACTGTTTGCTCAGCTAGTTCCAGCTTCCACATTATTTCACTACTCAAAAAAAAAGTTCTTGTTATAGGACTGGAACACACAGTGTTGGTTGCTGGGGAAGCAATGCCTGATTGCTCCCAAGTCAGACAGGGATGTGGGCAAGTAGTGGTAGTAAATGTTTGTTTTAAAGCAATACCTTAGGTACAGTTTCTTTCCTTGATATTATCTTAAGCAAGGGTGAGTAACACAAACCCAATGGAAATGCATTATACAGCCAAGGAATGTTCCGCAACACGTTTTCAACCGTTGAGTCCAATGTCTGAAAACAGTTGGTATTTCACTGTTTCTCTTGGGAATATGGCAAAAACACATTCTCCATTGGAATATCTTGAGTAAGTTGGTGAGTAAGATTGCTGAGAGAAGGCAATTGGTGACCCAAGGGCAAGCTGCCTTCCAGTGCTGTGGAGAACTGGAGCTCAACAGCCAGAAGATGCTGGGCTGGCCTCCATGCACTGGCTCTGCTCCAGTCCTCTCTGCTCCTTCAAGGGAAAGCGGAATTTTAGGGGTATGTCATGTACATGGCAGGATCAGCTCCTGGTGTACAGATCCTCTGCACCTGTTGCTCTAGGGAGCCATGTTATGCAAAGGTAGTGTACAGTCATTGCTTCCTCTGACTGGGTTTTGCACTGTGTAGCTCATCCTGACCTTCACCTCTGCCCCATCTTTACTTCACTAGCTTGTTTTGATCTCCTTGGCAATTTCCTGAGTACATCTTAATTGATTCTGTCTCCTCTTCTTATTCAGTCTCCTGGCTACTGTTCATCTATTCTTCATGTACAAACATAAATAGTTGAAAAGTGGTACAACTCCAGGTCAGAGCTCAGCTAATGTCTTCATCTTCAAAGGCTTCAGCTATCTGGACAAGGAACTGCTGGTCACGACTACCTTGAGATGTCTTTGGCACTGAGGCAGATAATTTTGTCTACTGGACAGGATCCTAGGTTTTTCCACTCAGGTTCAAAGACAGGGCTATTACCTTTAGAGCCACTCACCACTTGGCAATTATTTAATGTGAATCATTTTCCCCCTGTGCAAGATCTTTGTTGTTAGAATGAAATACTAATCAACTTCATTTGTTTTTTCTGTCTTTTGAGAAGAGAGTAGAAGTGATGTCTGCACATTTGGTGAGAGACCATTCTCTGCTGTTTCAAAGAGGTAATTACAATTGTGGCTTATAAATCATTTGGGAGGTATAGGACTGTTCCCTCCTAATGTGGCTTTTTGCAAATGAGTGCTGATTATTTGCTTCCTGATGGTGTAATTGTATCTGGTCTGAACTTACCATACGTATTGCATACCGCTGTGATTATGCATTTGCAACTCAGGCTGCCAGATACATACAGGGGAAGCATGTGTGAGCTGACCTCTAGCAGAGGCTCTACAATCGTGGCTTCTTTCCCCTTAATCCCATTTCCAAGCAGTGGTATTGTTAAAACAAAGTTTACCACCTGACCTATCTCAGCAGGACAGAGGACAGTCATGCTAGGGTACAATTTATTTGGGGGGAGGATATTTCAGCCAGTTTGTTTAGCTAGTGTAAGAGGCATTGACATTCTGAGGGGATCTACTAGGTTGTAGCCAAAATTCAGTGGCTTAAGTGTTGTATTAATAGACTCATAAATACTAATGACACTTTAAGGATTAAACACAATGTGGCTCAATTTTGAACTTTAAAATCTGGGAGCAAGCTGGCAGAGATCAGGTCTAGTTGTGAAATATCTGCAATTGTTAGAGTATCATAAAAGGGGCTGACTCTGTAATGCGAAATGACGATTTCTTAGACAAATGGATAACGCAAAGGAAAAAGCTGAACTGTTTTGCTCATGATGTTTCCTCCCCTTGCAAACAGAAGAAGCAGTGCCTTTGGGATTAGCAACACTTAACACAGTACAAGAACAATACTATCTATATTTTTAAAAATGGTTAAAACACTGTAGGGAAAATACTATGTTGCTGGATTTCTCTGTGAAATTGGCAGAGAAGGCAACCATGAACCAGGAACCATTAAACCCACCAGCTCCAGGACTGGAGAGGTCCTCCCTCTGGTTGATGGGCCCCCTCCGCCGCCCACCGCAGACTCATGTTCCCATCCATGGTGTGTTCTTAAAACATTCAGCTATAAAACAAGCAGGGCAGAGGTCTCTGGTTAAAATTGTTCTGATTTTCACAAAATAATTAAAAAATGAATGAAATGGAGCCTGGAGTATATTGGTTAGGATGCTCACCTGGAAGTGGAGATACTAGGGTCCAGGCCCTGGAAATTACATGGTATTGTTTAAATACAGAATAAACACCCAGGTTAGGTTGTTAGATTCTGTTGTGATGGCGAGGTACCCAAGTACTTTGTTATGTTTAGCTATCTAAATAGATGTTTATCTATCTAAATTTGGTTTGGTCGTAGTGAGATTTTTCTTAAGTATTCAGGACACCAGAAACACCAGGTTTTTACAATTTGTGTTCCTAAGACATTTATGAAATCAGACTTTAGACTCTTAGGCACCTTATTTATACGTCACATTAATGTCACTCGTCCTGGAGTAGTACAGCAATTCAAAGCAAAAGTTCCTAAATCTCAAGCTAATATTCTGAGAGACTATCTCTGCAGAGATGTTTTTCATTCCCAAGGGAGAAAGGGGACAAGGAAGAAGGAAAAACATTTAACAAAGGGGAAGGGAAAGGGAAGAAAAGAATCACTATGTTCAATTTGGTAATTTTTTTTTATTGTTATGAATTTAAAACTCCCAGATACAAAAAAAAACCATAGAAGTATTAGAACTAGTAGAATTCACATAAAGATATTAATTTAGCCCATCTAAAAAAAATGTTATATCAATCATTTGTAAATTCAGAAAATTTGTGGTATTTTTCCAAAATTTCGATGAATATCCATTAAATATTCAAACAATGCTGTTTGTTAATATCTGAAATGAACTCTTGTTAACTTTCTTTTGAACTTTTTTCATCTGTAAAGTTTGAAAATAAGTTGTCTGTTTGTTTATGTAGGTTCAGTGTCTTTCTGCCATGAGTTTTCATGTCCTAAGTTTCTCTGATGGCCATAATGTTTAGAGAAGGGACTATATTTACATCTACAAGTTGAATTTTAGAGACATCTGGCATCTGATTCAGCTTCATTACTCTCATAACTCGTCTGTTCCTCAAAGAGCCATGGTCAGATATGCCCAACTTCAAGGACTTTCAGCTCTAACTTCCCATTGCACAAATGACTGTGACTGTAGCTTCTGTCATCTTTACCATTTTACCCTGGATAGGGATAATACATTTTTCCACATGCTTCGTGACCCCCCCAGTGTTTGCATGTCACCTGTGTGCTCCATCCAGCCTGCTCACTTCTTGTCACTGCCTGCTGTTGGGTACCCAAGTACCCATTCCAGCATCCAGGATTGTTAGAGACCCAAGGTCCTGTGCTCAGGCATGTTATTTGTAGTGCAAAGTTGCCCCAGTCCACCTCTGAAGCGATCTTTGTGTTTGTAGCTTCATGCAGACAAGGAGCTGATGGAGACATGGTCGAGTGAGGAGGATGTTAGCCTCTACTGTGTATGATTTTTGCCAGCATTGTGAAATCAAGCCTTGCAAATTGAGTGCTGTAATTGGTGCCTCATTGTGAAATCAAGCATAATCTGCCCACATTTGTGCTTTGTGCTGTGATGGAAAAGGCACTCACCAATATATTTGGAATTGCCTGGCTTTGTGTGCAGTTCCCAGAACCTCTTCTTATCCTTCACACATCTGTATTTTACTTGTATCCAGATTATGTGGTTGTATGTTATCCAGGAAGGAAACTTTTCCATGGGGAAAGGTAGTATGTTCAGTCTTACCTATAATTAAAAAACAAAACCAAAACCTCTACAGAGCAGAAAAATTTTACATCTTTCTAGATGCTAGGAAGAGGGTAAGGAAGTATACAGCCAAAAAAGTGTCTGCATTTGTTAGGTGCACTTTCCATTACATTACGAATGCAATGTTCAAACAATTCAGATAGTTTTATCATGCATTCAATTATCCCAGCTCATGAGAAATTTTTGCAAATTAAAGTGAGCTAGTAATTACCCTCCAAGTATCCATCAGTGCTCCAAGTAGCACTGAAATAGGCTTTAATGGCTCATATGCACTGTATGCCTCTCAGCATGACAGCGTGAGTTTGGCTTTGCTGTTGTTATGGTCTATCTCAGTGTGTCGGTAAGTATTGGAAACTAGAGACAGATAAATCTTTCCTTAAAATATGTAGCTAGCATGAGAGAAACAGAGTCAGTCAAGCACTCTGTACGCTGTTATTGTACATTTTCATATTCAGTGTGTTAGAGGAGTGGGAAGAAAAATAGGAGGAGGAAGGTATTTTGGGGTACATTAAGATCGTGATTACATTGCAGTCCATTAGTTAGTTCTGATGTGTTAGGTAATGTTGTTCTTCACAAAATCTCACTTTTCTATTCCTGTGTGTCTCCAACTTTGGCAGTTTACCAAGGTGTGGTGGGGTATCCTAGATTTGATGCCACAGTACCCTTTCCTGTTGTTGGCCCAGGTCTTCTGCCAATGCCTTCTGGTTTGGGATGAAGCCTTCTCTTAAGTTGGGATCCTACTAAGTCAGACATCTACACTTCCTTCTCTACTCCCCTGATTTGGGGTGATATCCTTTTGGCTATATATTAAAACCTACTGAAAAATCTGGTGTGCCTAAAGGGGAGCTTTTGGGACACTGAATCTTTAAAGATTGTTTTATTTCCATGTGTGTCCAAGAGGAAACTGAGTTCCTCTTGAAAAAGCAAAGCGAAAAAATCCCACTTAACCTCCTAGGAAAGATTTAGCTTCTTGACTTTAAACAACAAAAATAAAAAGCTTTAATATAAATACATCTTGAACTTCACCAAAACTTGTTTACCATTAAAACTTATCTCTGAGCTTGCAATTGCAGAGCTTGTGTAGTAAGCATAGTAGAGCCATATAGCACATACTTTAAAGCAATTTACAGTGCTGAGTATCTAATAAAGGTAGCTGACAAGATAATTGCCAAATTATATGAATGCATTACCACCACTCACACACAAATGCTCTTTAATTATTTTTTGGCATCTGAGGAAAGGAAGAGAAATGCTGAGTTAATAGACAACATATAATCCATCTGTGTTTGTTTTGGTGCATCCTGGATTTGTGGAAGATACCGACAAGAGACGTTGCCTGGGGTACAATGACCTTTGTGCACAGGAAAAAAATTGCCACTCGCTAGACTAATAATGTAAAACAAGAGAGTTGCTTGTCTTTGGATTATGACCCGGTCACCTAAAGCATGTGGGAAAAATGTGCTCAGATAAAGGCTACAAAATTGTTAACACTTTTAATTATGTTTAGATTACAGAGCATTATACAACTAGCAGTGTCCATGTTATTGAAAACCTTATCAGCTGCCATTCAGTGAATGGCCCCACTAATAAAGTGCTTCGTGGAATTTCTGCATGTATTTGTGCCTGGTGTTTGTCCAGCCACATCTTGGGGGTTTCCTTCTGAGGCATCAATCTGATCCTAATCCCAGCCAACAATAGCCATTTTATTCTATTATACTCTATCACACAGTAATTAAAGAAATTATTTCCTTACTATCATTATCTTTGCCTGTGTATGCATCACGCAGATGAAAATAAGTAACGTACTTCTTGTTTAGACAGTCGTCTCGGGTATTATTCAGCCACTTGTCTGTTATGCTTTCTTGATTCATTTAGAAAATTACTTCAAATTACAGTGATATGGAACTCTTTAACAGCATCATTGTCTAGTTTAATTTTTTCTATTTTTTCTTTTTTTTTTTTTTTTAATTAAGTCAGCTGTCTATTCTGTGAGGGGTGAAAGTAAAATGTTCTTAACTTACAATTTCTTGTTTAAAGCTTGCTGCTTCAGATGGTATAAACAAATGACTTAATGAAAATTAACATCAATTATTATAGGAAATATTGGCCATGCGTTTCTTATGGATAGGACAGATAGATGAGTAATTCTTCTTGTGAAAAATGGCTCACTGGCTGTGCAGAGTACCAGGGTTATGTGACCATGTACCTCTCCCTGCTTAACACATTCAACATCACCAACACTCTATAGTACCAAATTACTTTGTCAACTTGAAAACCTGAGTTGGAGGTTTGGTACCATCAGAGGAGGTGGGGTGGGGATGTGTGTTAGTGCTCAGCACGGCTGCTTTCGTGGGCAGGGGCAGGGAATGAAGCAGTGAGAAACGGAGATCAAGGAGGCATGGAAGGGGAGCCTGGAAGAGGGGGGATTACTTTTCAGACAGTGCCATATCCTCATGCAAACCATGTTCCTTATCTGTAAAGAAAGGGTGGGATCGTGCACACACAGGGTTGGAGATACCTGGCACAAACTTTTCTGATATCTTCTGATACCTGGCACAACTTTTCTGGGAGAATAAGAGGGGTAATCCTTTCTGATTGCTCTGTGGAGCAGGGAAGTGATAACTAGTAGATATCTGCTCACTGAGAGTTGGTTGGAAATCCTTTCCTCCCAGAATGGAAAAGCTTGAACTATTTCATGGCCGAAATCTATTAGTCTAGGTTTCCGAGTGAAAGCTTCCAAGAAAAACAAAGGCTTGCCCTGAGTTGTTATTTGAAAGCCTTGATTTTGACTTATGGGGATGTGAATGTACTTCGAAAAAGCTTTGGGTAGTGATTGTTCATCAACAGCAGTCAGGAAGCTGCACTTTTTTTCCCCCCTATTTTTTTTTTTTTTCCTTTCAAATTGCTTAGTTGTTTTTTCCAGCAGTGTAAGGCAATCACACCTTCAGGGACCAGTGTCGGGCTCTTCGGAGCCATGTAGAATTTGGGATGGGCAAAAAGAATGGTAGGATTTCAGATAGCTGCAACATCTGGAAGAAAATGGAGACTAGTTCAGAGGATTTGTGTTTACCACCCCCACAGATGATAACCTCAAGAGCCAGCGCAGCCTTCAAGCATGTCCATTACCAACCAGTTCTCCCTGGGACAAGTTCCTGGCAGCTGGCTCAACAGGGCATGCAGATTCATGGATTTTTGCCTGTGCTAACTGCAGATATTTCTCTCACACAACAATTGTCTGACTTGGTGTAGGTACAACGTCAGTCCAAGCTGACCCAGCTGCTTTGGCGGTTCCCGTAACACCTTGGCAGAGGGGTATCTTGTCCTGCCAGTGCTCAGCCTTGTCCCAGCTGGGGTTACCACAACCATGAGACTTCATACAAGGAAATTCCCAATGACAGCGTAATTGGTTTTGGCCCAAAATAATTATTTATTTTTTGAAGGTATGGGGCTTCCAAGCAGGTCTTCTATCTGTTGTTCTCGGAGACAGACCTACAGGATGGGCCTGTGATTACAGCTGTGGACAGCACATCTGTTCTCATTAGTGACTCATTCTCAATCAGCTCTCTGATCAGACCTGCAAGATTTACCCATGGTTCAAGCACATTGCAACTTAATTGCCTACCAAGGTGCTTTTCCTGGATAAGAATGTTGGAACAGCTTGCTACTCAATTTTGCTGTCTCCTACTCAAATCCAATTTCCACTGCCATCATTGGCATTGATGAAAAATTTGCCTCTGTGTGTTTTTCAGCATTAGAGCAAAGCCTACAGCTCTTAAAACAACATACATCATCTTGGGTGATGGCAAAGGGACATCTTTGAACACATCACATTAGATCATCTGTAGCACAGAATAGTTCATACTTACCTTTTTATGCTCACAAATGCATGGCTGAGGAGTATAAGCTCTTTTTGTAACAATATCAATGCTTTAGGGTACTTAAATATATGCACTGCACAGGTACTGTTATATAATAAATAACATAATTGCAGAGGTTTTACCAGAACATAGGTGCTGAAGTGATCTCAATCTGCAAGTATTGACTCAAGAATTGTTTCTAAGGCATGTTGTCTTCTGTGATCATTTTTGTTTGAAGGCTTATCGAGCTGAGCTGTACTGTGGTTGACAGGGATCAGGAAGAGCAGGTTATTGCCCTTAAACAAAACTCATTACCATTAACTTTCTTTATTTCTCTATATTTTTAGTCAATCAAAAAGTGGAGCTGATGGGGCTGAGAAAAACATGTCCTTAGTGTGCAAAGATCTGCAGAGGGAGGGAAAATAATTACTGTACGGAAAAATCTTCAGTTACTTTAAAGATTTCTTATTTCTTCCCACACACAATTTCTACTTTCAGAAATCTTCTGTGTTTTCTCTCATGATTTGAGTAACCCATATATATCACCAGATTTTGGTTGAATTTTGTGTTCCTTTTTTTTATGAGAAATAGGATAAGATCAACAGTTTGTGTTTTTACTCAGCAATTTTGTGTATCACTAGTTTTAAACAACTTTCCAATTATGAGTGAATCATTTATTGTTAGGTTTTTCTTATCTCATAGAGTCTTTGAATTGGATTTCACCCCTGTGTAGTTAAGAATTTAAATACACTTTACTAAGGCTTAAATGCATGCTTTAATCTGAGGGTATAAGCGAGTTTTTCTCAGATATAAATGACTAAGTTCATGCTGTTATTTTTCTGAAGGATTGCATGCGAGTCCCTTTATTCAAGCATCACAGTGGTCGTGAGGTCTGTGAAATCTCTAGAGCACATAAAGTTAACCTTGGATCAGTGGTTGTGGCATCTGGATTTTGGTTTCAAGAATATATTTTGTAAATGTAAACACTGTCTCTCATTAGTATGCTCCAATATTTGCTTAAAACATGTTGTTTGTGTGAAATTCCTAGCACAGAGATTTGTTAATATACTATACTCGCAGAGCAGCAAAACTGAAGCAAACTCATTTGTAGGGTAGAATAAACACACGCAAGGTACTACAGACAGCAGCCATCCAGTTTTCACTGACAGCATTTTTGCTTCAGCACATTTGTGATTTTTTTTTTTTTCAAAACTAACAAACAAAAAAATATCACAGAGTGCAATAAAAGCTAGGCTAGGGTCTCTCCTTGTCTTTTGGGAGAGAGCAAGCATGAAGACTCACTTGCTTTCATCCATTTTTCTATTTAACATTCATGATACTTCAGGTAGTTACATTGCTAGCAGGTAGAGTAACAACTGATTAAAGCTGTTTCTGAACTGTTTCTCTTTAGTTGTAACTAATAGGCATAAATATTTACTCTGTAGCTATCAGTAAAATATATTTTTCTGCAAGTACCAATAACAAACCAGTCCCCTAATTAGGATACAAAACAGCTGGTGGTATTCACAGAAACAATTCCCTTTGACAGATAACTTCAAGAGCAGAGAACAGTGATATTTTCATTTGGACCCTTTCAAGGAAACAGGAAAATAAGAAGGGAGTTTTAAAATTGTATCCTGTGTGCATATTAACTCCCACATTGCTTTCTGCCCAAGATTATAAACAGTGTTTATCTTAGAGGCTTTAGATTTGTTTGTGTTTCAAATACTGTAGGGAATGATGAAAGATATTGAACGTTAATCTCGTGGTGGTACATCAGAGGCACCTCCAGCTTGTGCCCCCCAAGCTAAACTGCTCAAACACTGGAGGTATGTAACCTTTCTGGTGCTCGCAGATCATTTGGTAAAAATTTCATCAAATACTTGTCTCTTTTTGATGTCTGCCTATGTGGTGCCTGTCAGGAGTTGGAAAGATAGATTGGTGTCGAATAACTACTGTTTGGATCCAAAAGGCTTTTAATAGCTGTGTTACGATCCATAGAAACTACTCAGGAATCTTTAACGGTAGTTAATGAATGTGTCTTAGTGATGAGAGTGAAATAAAATCAGAGCAGGCTGAAGTCTTCCAAATGGTTCGTAAATCCTAAAGATGACATCAAGTCTATTCTTAACTTAATTCAGCAGCTTATAAACTGATATGCGAATGGGGGTGATAGGAAAATATGGCTTATGGTCAGCTGTTGTCTCATGCTTTTGAGAACAAGCAGACTCAAATTCAAAGCATCTGTTGCAAAACTAAATGAATTCTAGTTGAAATTTATTTCTATAAAAGTTGTCTATTGGGACATTCCTGTAGTAAGTTGAATATTTATTTCTGCTGTGAGAAAAAATTACATCTGCTGTGTGGTTTTGATTTCTGAACGTCCGAGGGCCAAATCTCAGTTGCTCTGAAGGGGTATAGCTGTTCTCCCTTTTGTTACAGAAAACTTTGCTTGAGATATCAAGTCAAGGGAAAGATTTCTTGTAGGGAGAAGACTTTGGATGGGTTCATTTTCTTCATGGTTTTGGGATTTCTCTCCTTGTGAAGACAGGGTCAAACTACAAGTAGAATACAGGCAGAAATGATGTTCTGCTGTGGCTGGTAAAAAGCTTAATTTAAATAGTTTCCTTGGGTAAAAAAAAAAAAAAAAAAAAAAAAAAAATGGGCTGTTCTAATTGAAGTTATTCTTTTGTTTTGCCCAAGTTTCTAATTCATATGGGCACAGAAATATTTCATTAACAACCTAAACATTTTCATTCAAAATGATGCCAATGCACCTTACTGGGAGTGTGAGGGCTTCGTGCTCTGATCCTTCACTTTGGGCTGGGCTCCCTGGCTGAACTGACATCTGTTATGGGGACAAACATAAACTCTTTCTTTGCCTGGTTTCAAATGACAGACATTTGGGGTTTGTGAGGTTTTTTTGGGGGGGTTCTGGGGTTTTTTGGGGGTTTTTAGGAAGAAAATATTTTATTTTTAATATCTCTAGTTTTGATGTACTTTTTACCAATGTCTACAGCAAGGTCTTTTGCTCAGCAATCATTTTGCTGCTGAGAAAAAGGTGATGTATGGGGCTACTCCCATGAGCTCCCAAAATAACCCCACAAAGTTTCTCCGGTGTCATTTATTGCATGTTGGAGGTTTTCATGGAAACAGAAGCATGAAGTTGGCATAGGTACACATTCCTCTCTATACCTCATTGCTGATGCCCCGTGCTCTGTGGATCTCAATGTGAGAGTGTGTGAGATTCCTTTATAATGTTAAAATTTTAATACAGAGGTTTGGGCAGTTTTCAGGATTTTCAGTCTAACTTTGTTTCTTAGTTCTTTGTCTAGCTACTTGGTGCATGAAATAATTAATGTGGTTTGGACATCTATTCACGAGAAGGCTTTAAGTTCAACTTTTATACTCTTTAGTTTGTGTATGAGAAATTTTTTCCCACTAGCTTTACTTTGGGCTATTAGACATAGCTGTATCCTGGCCAAGCTTTTTCATGAAACATCAAAAATTTACTGAGTACATATGTTCATTTTTTTTTCCCCATGGGACTACCTTTCTCCTGCCTGGAAAATAAACTTACCACTAAAACGACCTTGACATTTTGCACAACATTTCCCATACTTATACTCTTGGGTTCTTCAGGAAACCAGCACCAGTGGAGCAGTGTACAAAACTGCAAGTAAAATGCAACTTTACAGTTGCACAACTCTATATAAAAGTCACAATTTAAACAAATAAATGCGAGTGTCGGACATGTGCCAGGAGACACAATAGAACTGGTTAGCAACTTAGTTGATACGCAGAAATCTTTACTGTTTCACTAGCATTGATACAGTGTGCTGGTCTAAGCTTTAGAAACCTGGAAACAAATTTCTAATCACAGAGGGTCAAAGTGGAAGACTCAACTGAGGCACGTCTGTCAGCTGCCTACTTATCCCAGGCCCTCAATAATGAGTAGATGTGACCAGGCTGAGGAGCTGCATGTCTCCTACTTGCCAGAATGGATATATCACCAGATTTTATTATGGGCTAAAGTTGTTATTTCTTCAGAATAGATGGGGTACACTTACATCTGCGTTGCCTGCTGGAAAGCTTAGACCTTTCAGTACCAGGCCTCAGCATTGGTTGGAAAGTGTGGGAGAGGCTAAGAGTTGGTTCAACTCACAAAGTGGTTAGAGGGATCCATCTGGGAGAGCTACATGTATAATTTTCCTTAGTAAATCCACATTCAGGAGTGCTTTCAGTGTGGAAATGAGTCCTAAAGCCTGCTGTGAATTGGAGAAGTTGGTTTCTACTGGATGAGGTTGTACATCAAATATCTTGTGGAATTACATATCTTGCTTCTCAGACTCAACTCCTTCAAATACTCCCTTTTCAAATTTTCGTGAATACTTAGTACTGACACAAGATGCTGGATTGATTTCTTAGCTCTAGAGACACAACAGCATTTGTTGTTGGGCCTGGCTTCATGTAGTGATTTAGCAGCATAAGATGTTTGTCCTACTTCTTGAGACTGGTGAAAGTTCCAGACAGTGAACATAAAATGAAACCTGTTACATTTTTAATGAAGAGTTTCTTGGTCACTGATGTCCATATGCAGGGTGTTTAAATCTGTTGCTCTGAGTTATGAAGACCTACTTCATGTTGATCTTTAACCAGACAAAGCAAACATGTTTTGACTTTCAACAGAAGACTGGCAACCCAGGAAGACCACAGCAGTCCACAGCCCACTTATTTTTCTGACTTCATCCTCCAAAATCTTGTCCTTTGCTACTAAAGTTTCTCAGGAAACCTAGACTTGCAACACACCAACCTTTTTCTCAGTTAGTGTCTCTGAGTTATTTACACTATTTCAGATTGCCCACCTTGAAGCAGATTTTTCCAACAAGGGTGAAGGGCTCCAGCCGCTTAGGTCCTTTAAGAAGTCTTAATTTAGACAACCAAAAGTCATGCAAGCAACTTACTCATCACACCTGAAACTCCGGGCTGTTGTTTAGCCATTTAAAATGGCACCAATATCTTGTTGCTGTTCAGGCTGTGCATGGCTGCGGCAGAGGTATTGAAATTCTGCCCGTGCTCTTGTGTAGCCTCCCTCAGCACAGCTTCTGGGTCCACATACTGCACCATGTCTGCACAGCTCTTGCATGCAGCTGATTATCTGCTTTCTATCTTTCCTAAGAAAAACAATTGTACAACTTTCTCTGACTGTTTTACAGGGGTACTATGTTAATATTAGCAAAAAGGGGGTTGCAGAAGAATACTCATGAACATGAAGCTGAAGTTTTCATGGATTTGGGTTTTATCTTAGTTGGTTAGATATTTTGGACTGGAAGCTTGGTAGAAATGAACAGCATCTCTCTTTCCATAGCTGTTGACTGTATGTTCTTTGCCCTGGATCTCCAGGGACTCTCGTGAGTGTCTCAGCTCCCAATCATCAAGTGTGACTGGCCAAGGGCTGAGATCTACAGGTCAGAGTCACTATATTAGCTTTACTTTCTCCTCTAAATTGACTTATTGCCAGGCAGGGCACAGATGTTTCCAAGTAGCCCCACTTGTTGATATCAGGACATCATTTTGTACTTCATTGCCTGTGGCATAATTCTTCTTGTGTGATCCAAGTTGCTCGTCTAATTTTTCAGAAATCTCAGTGTACTATCATTGGAGTTTGAAATTGGTAAATTGGTAACCTTCCTTGTCTTGTCCTGGGGGGGCAACCTGTCTTTTTTTCTAGATATTAAAAAAACCCAAACCAACAAACAAAAAATCCCACCTAAAACTGCTTTGATTACAAATACTACATAAACATTCTGTATAACAATGTGACAGACAAAGTAGAATAAGTTGTTGCAATTTGAGGAGTTCATATTTGGTATTCAGCTTGCATCAGGAATAAGAAATTTGACAGTTTTGTCCACTATTCTGTTGAGGACTGTCACTAACAATGATAAAAATTACAAGATGACAAGACCACATGTGCACTTAAGGTAAGGAGGAGGAGGGGCTAAAGGCAGGATAATTCAATCTGTAGATTTAATTTTCATGCTCTTGCAGTCTCTAAGGGCTTGTATGACTGACAACTCTAATAGCAAAAATCTGGATCTGAGGGTCTTCCTCCATTGACCCAATAAACCTTTCCCAAGTCCTGATGGTTGCCTGTTGCACAGCCTGAGTGTCAGCTGAAGAAGAAGAAACACCTGGGTTTCAAGAGCTGAAAAAGACATTTAAAACAGAAATACAAGCTGAAGTGGAAGAAGGTCACAGGCAAAGAGCAAAGATTGGGGTAGATAAATCTAATAGTATGGAGAACAGACATCATTGGAGATGAGGCTGCTTACGGATTATATGGTTTTCCAGCCTGGGTTTTGTCACTAGTGATACCATATGACTGTGATGTTACTAGTTCAAGTCTGGATCTTCTCTAAATGTCCGTTGTGTAACAATGCTCTGGGCAATGGACAGTCTTCTACCTTTGAAAAGAGAACCATCTACATCGGGGTGCAAGTGCCAGTTGAGAGGATGCACCAGGGAGCAGTGGCCTGCACAGAGAAAGGCTCTGCTTCCAGCTGGGAATGCCACAGAGCTGATCTGCAGATTTGAGCTCCTATTTAATGTGATCTCCAGCAATTCTTTAATCAAGTTAATGATTATGGCTGACTAGAATTCTTATGTCACTTTTATCTGGATTTCTCTTGTCTCACTCCATAAAAAGTGCTTTTTATGAAGATGTGGAGTAGCCTACTGCACAAATGACACATCACCTCCTGAAATCTAATAGAGCTGTCATCCTCATGTCACCATTGTATCTGTTAAAGCAATCAACTGAACATCTGTCCCTCCGTATTTTATACAGTAAAATCCACTCTGCCAATTCCCTCCACCCAGCCAGGTTCCCGGAAACACAGCATTTTGAATGCTTTTAGAGTGGGAGGAGAGAGGGAGTGTTTTTTCATTTTTCAGTCAGCTGCATCTGATAAAACAACAATTTGTAGTGCTGGGTAACCCCAAACATGTAAAAGCTAGTTTGCAAGCCATGCTGCAGTATTATAAAAAGGACTGGAGCTCTTCAAAACCCCTTCGATTGGAATCACATTGGACCTGAATTTGGCAAGAAAACCGCCTAATTTTAGTGCTGAAATCTGTAACAAACTGGAAGTAATTCTCCATTAACATGGAGTTCATATAAATCAAGGCTTCTGCTTCCAAAACTGAATTACCCACAACAGCACAAGCTATTGTTGCTTTTAAGAGCAGACATCTAAAACCGAGCGTGGCCAGTTCCAGGTGTTCAATGCCATAATGGGGGCCACGGTTTTTTGAGACATTTGTATATGTTAAACATCATGTTGAACTCTTCTGAAAAAATCTGGTCCTCTCTTAGTTGCTATGGAAGGGATTTTTGCTCTTTTGGGAAAAAAAATAGAAAAGAAAAGTTTGATCTGTTTTTTCTGATTCTGAATATTTTTGGAAAGTCCATTTTCTGACAGTATCCTTGTATTTGGTTTGATGCTGCCCATGGGAAATAAATGCAACGACCTCATGAGTCTGGACTAGCAGCAGAAACCTGAAGAAAGCAGTGATGAAATGGAGGAAGCAGACAGCAGGGCATGGCCAGAGGAGCTTGCTTAGCAAGTCCCTCTTCCCGCACACGTTTGGATAACACAACTTCATCACATGCACCTCAGACAGAATTTCATCTCCTTCTAATGAATGAAGAGCTGAGAGGACTGGTATTGATATCAATCAGATATCATAGCATTAGCTATAGGCTTGCAAACACAAAATAGCCAACTCATTTTTTTGCCCTTTTTTGGATGCTTTTTGCCTAAACAGCAGCAGGTGTTCTGGGCTGCTCTGCCATCACTTCTATATGGGTCAGAAACAAAATCAGCTACCAAATACTGATGCAAAGTAATTAATTACTTTGCAGTACTTCTCAACTCTCTCTGCAGATACTGCATTTCTTTTCATTTATAGGCTGTACCTGCCTGTGGGGCAGTTTGCAGGTTAGTGTCTCTGCCTTTTTGTTTTTAACTTGGTTTGAGTAAAAAGAGAAAAACATCTTTTCCTATCTCTAATTCTAAATTTTACTAGTGTGTTGTAAGGGTTTTTTTTCCTGGCACCCCTTTGCTTAGAAATGGACGGAGAGTCAAACCACGTGCAAAGATGTTGTATGTTTAATACATTGTTATTGGGATTGACATGGAATATGAAGTATTTAAAAGCTCATCCTGAGGGAAAAGTCAGTGTGCAAGTAGTTTATTAGCTGTGATGGCTCTTGATACCTTGAGAAACTCACCCTGATACACCTGCCAAAAAGGCCGTCTCCTGGAAAAACTAAGGCAGTTTATCTCAATAAATACTTGGATACAACATAAAGGACACTGGCTGTGTACCTGCAATCAAAGTGGGTTAAGACTAAACTGTGTGTGTCTGCAGCCTGATTATGTGTGAGTGATAAACTCGCAATCAAAGAAACAAAACTCTTTTGAAGATCAAAGGAACTGTTATTCATGTGGATGTGTACAACATACCTGATTACAGGCAATGGTCTAGCAGTGTCTTGCAACAGCAAATACAACCAGGGAAACAAACAGGGGTGGTTGAGATGGATGAATGGGCTTTAGCACTTGCTTCTCTGGCCTTGGGCACTCTGACCCAATCGATGTTAGGAGTAAAATACACGTTCTTGTGGCTGGCATACCTCCAGTTCCTCTTCCAAACTGAGCTTTCAGTCATCTGGAGAGACCTAGGAGAGATAGTGAAACTCTCAGAAATATTTTGTTATAGAAAGCCATCCTGACTTCTAGAGAGAAAGAAAAGTTATACTTTCTCCCCCTGCTTCTCAGTTTCCATTGCAGACATGGCTGAGAACCAGGAAAAAAAAAATATCTTACTCGGCTAAGAATCTCTCACCCTTACATTTTTCAGTGTTATTCATACTGCATAGTTTAGGCTTTGTCCTAGTACTAACATAATTTCTAGTGCAGTAATACTAACAATTAAGAGCTCTCAGTGCTCACTCCTCCTCGGAGGACATTCTCAACACCCCTCACCAGAACCATAACCTTGTCTGTCTCCCGAGGTTTGGAGGACAGGGGAAAATTTTGTAGACCCAGGGCACATAGTTCAAGGAGTCCCCAAGACACAAGTAGCTGCGTTCCAAGATCAGTGTTGATGGAGTGTGGAGGAGTTTGATTAATATGCTGAAACTTAAGCTGCATCTGCCAGAGGCTGGTACCAAAATACCAGGAAAAACTGCAACAAGATACATATTTGAGAAATGCTATAGATGACCTCGTGTTGGTCAGGGCACAGTGAGGAGAAACTTGCTTTCTCGTACCTCTGCATGGGCCAGACCATCATGTTGCTGGTAGATATCAAAAAGCACGAGAAAAAGGATAAATTGAATATCTGGCGACAGGGATTTCCCCCAGAGCCACCTCAATAGCAACCACAGAACAGGTTTTTCAGTCTGAAGCATGTCAGATGCACTAACATGGGCCATAACTAATCCTTCCCTCCCACATCCTCCACTCCAGGCAAAATCATCTGTGCCTGTCGACACCTCCAGGAATCGTGGTGTAAAGGATCTGTACAGTGATCCTAGTCTCATCCAGGGTATAAAGTGCTCATGCTCTCTTTCTTCTCTCCCTGCTCCCCACCCCCCATATATTCCAGCAGTGGATTTCCCAGAGCATTTCTGTCCTATTAATAAGACATGCTGTCACCCTTGTTTGTCTGCCAGAGAAACTGGGTAACACTTCAAAATCTGAAGGGGAAGAAAATAATTATTTCTTGATAAATGATTTATAAACTAAGAAGTTTAGAACAAGTGAGTCAAAAGTATATCTTGAGGAGAAGGGAGGTTCATGCTAAGAGAGAGTAAGGCACTGTATATTGTAAATTTCAGCTGCTCTTAAAGTTTTTTCTGTTGTACAAGAGAAGTACTTTGTGAAGAAAAACTGTAATTATAATGCCCTGCTCTTGATATTTCCTGAACATGTTGGATTGTGCCTTGCTGAGATCAAATGGTGTCATTCTGATAAAGCAGAGTGGGAAATGGGGCTGGTAGGCCACTTCTCTCCTATTAGTTTTCCCATGCTCCATGTAACCAAAGACTGAAGTATACTCTGTTGGCATGAGGTTGACTTGAACCAGACTGTACAGACAAAGAACTTTTTCAAACACTTGATGTTTCAGTCTCAATCACAGTTTATATCTGAAATAATTTGGAGGTTTATTTTTATTAGAATCTGAATTAGTCATTTTTGATTAGCAGACTGCATAGATCAGAAATGATACTGCAAAGCTGAAGCCATGCAGATTGCCAAAGGTAACACACTATCTTTGCTTACTCAAGTTTTCAGTGCTGAACTTACTTGAAGTTGAGCTGAACCATGGAATATTTGTTTATTTTGCAACTGTTGTCTACCCATCTGCTTTAGGTTTTGCTTGATTTTAAGAAGAGTTGGATTGTTTTGGCTTTTTGTTTTTTATTAAGGACATTGGGTGCATTAATCCTCTGAAAAATCAAAACGCCCTCAAGATTAATTACAGATATGAGTCAGCTATTTGTTGCATTCTACCCATACAAAACAGGTGTTTGGGTTGGCAAGTGACCCAGAGGCAAGGGAAGGACTTGGTAGATGAGAAGCAGCCCTGTGACTATATTTTGTTTTTCTTTTTTCTTTGAGTTTATGGTGAAACTGAGCTTTACATACTCTCCAGGAGTCAATTACTTCAAATGTCATGTTCTGCAAATGATTCTCACAGGAATGGTTTCATAGAATCATGGAACAATTGAAGTTGGAAAGAAAAATTGCAGGTCATCTAGGCCAGTCCCTGCATGAAGTAGGACCATCTGCCTTTGTCTTCATCATAGCCACCCATGAGATAGCTGGAGAAAGCAATTAGAGGCACCTACCCTCAGCTATCTCTTTTCCAGGCTGAACAAATGTCATTCCCTTGTCTGCCTTGGCTATAGCATATTCATGTCTTTCTTGACTGCAATACTTCAGAGGTAGACTTCCTGTGGGAATAAAGGGTAATAATCCCTTCCCCTGACCTGCTGGCTAAATTCTTGCAAGTTCAATACGGTAGGTGGTTGAGACCTTCTTTGGTGTATTACTGGCTCACACTCAATTCCTGTCCACATAGAACCCACCTCCTTCTCTGCAAAACAAGTGCAGGAATTTGCGTAGGACTTTGCTGAATTTCGTGAAGGTTCTGTCAGTTGACTTCATGTGTCAGTTAAGATGTAGTTGAACAGAGACCTGGCCTTCAGCATATCAGCCATTCCCATCAATTTAGTATCTTATGTGAACATGCTGAAGGTGCACTCCACCCCATTAGCTAGTTTAATGTGGCTACACACAGTGAGCCCCAGTATCAAACTCTGAGGAGCTCCACTGATGATCAGCCACCAGTTGAGCACCAAGTCTCTCACCACTACTCTCTGAGACTGGCAGCCAACACCTTTGTTCCCTATGTCAACATGTGTCCCCTGAAAGGCTGTCTTGGGTTAGAGGCTGGTGCAGGAAACGTCTGGGTGGACAAAACAGGAAGGTAGTGAATTCACAAGTAGAGAACAGGCACCATTTTCTAATGGCTTTCGATGGGAGGTGGTGAGCTCACAGTGTTTCCTTTTGGGGAAATCTCTCCAGTAGCATATTTTGGTGTTCCTGAGACTTGGAACCCAGGTTTGTTTTTCTAAGATAGATTTGGCAAATGAATAATGCTTCCAGCAGCCAACAGTGCTGCAAATTTGATACAGCAGGGAGCCCTCTCATTAAGTAGAAGGGATTCAGACTACAGTGGTTAAATCCAAGTGCTGGAGTCCCAGTCCAGGGCTGCAGAAGGCCACTCTTAAGAAGATCTTGTTTGCCAAATGCTGACAGATGACTGTCTTTTCCTCAACAACTAAACTGTTGTTTAGCTTTACTTCAAATGTTTACTTTTCTGCTGCGATTTCAATAGAAGACCCTTTTCTTGAAGCAACAGCAGCAGCAAGTTATCCAGTACAAGAATGGGGTCTGTAAAACTGTCTTCGTTTTGTGTTTGTAAAGCTCTCTGAGAGAGACTGCACTACCCATCCTGTGTTTTGCTTTTGGGGAGAAGTTAAACATAGATTATTTAAGTTATTTGTGTTATTGTTAGATCATCGGGACAAAGGGGCTGACTGGTAGCAAGCATAAAATAGTTGAAATATATGCCCCTATGATTCTTTTTCAAAAACAAAACAAAACAAATCCCCAAAACAGGAAAAGAAAAAAGGTGATCAGTTATTAGGTTTTGAACTGCTTTGTTTTCTGGTTTGTCTTTTTTTCCTTCTGAGCTCCTATTACCCTAGTGGAACTTAGGTGATCTCTGGTCCCAGAAATAAGGCCAGTTACTCAATTTCCCTAACAGAACAGTTGCTCTTGAAAATTAAATTCTTCAGATAGATCGTTGGTGTATCAGGTACACTGAGGAGTGCATCCAGCACAGTAGTGTGCAATTGGTGGCTTTTCCTTCTGCTAATGCACAGTGATCATCTTCCCATCACTGAACTAATGCTACAGCAGCTTTGGATAGGAGCAGAAATCTGTATTTTAAATTTCTATTTGCCTTTTCTCTTTCAAGATTTAAATGGTGCTGAGTAGTGAAAAAAACAAGCTCTGAAGCTAGAGCAGCAGCAGCTCTCAAGTCCGTGAGTTCTGCAGATGCAGCCCTCGGTACCTCTTGGGTGCACTTGGTGTTCATAGTTCCCGCAACTTTTTGACAGCTCCCACAGCATCCAGCCCAAATGCAATACTGAATTCATCTCTTCTCCCTGACTTCTGAAGAGGGGGGGAGCCAAGGAAGAAAAACCGGCGGGTCCTTCTGCCCCACTGGTGTTGACTAAATCATGTGAGAGGGATTAAGGAGACCAGTGAAGCATTTTAACCCTGCTCTCACCGCAAGAGCAGTGGGGACCCAGCATGTTCACTTAATAACCGGGCATGTGTATCAAAGAGGCTGGTATATGAGAGGGGGAACGAGGCGGAGTTTAACAAACAGCCCTTAATCCAGTTAGATCTTGATGCTGATGATGGGGGCACAACTTGGAACTAAAGAGTTTGTGCTCTAGGATTTCTTTTATGGGACTGTGAAAGCGAAGTGTTCCCTCTGGATGGTGAGTGTTAAGGATCCTTTGCTGCTTCTAGGAAGGCAGCGGTGCTGCAGCAGATTTGCGTGACTCTCCCACAGCCGTTCCCACTCCTCCCTGGAGCTTTCTGAAAACCCTTCTGCCTTTTGATAGTGGTCCAGCTCCCCAGTTCAGTGCCTCGTCTTTGTGTGGGCACCGTGGAGTCGCTCTGGAAGGGAGATAATACTTCCTGAAGTGCTCATTTAGCCCAGCGGGAGAGAGGCAGCTAGCAGCATCCACATGGGTTATTAAGCTGCACTGGAAAGAAAGAGCAAACTGCAGAGTTGTATTAGTTTATCTATTATCAGCATTTGTAAGGTACCTGTTACCTTAGTAACGAGGAACAATGTATATAGCTTTGACCAAGCAAAATCACCCTCTGATCAGGGAAATAAAAAATTCATGGCTTTTCCTTGGAAGCCACTCCTGAGTTTAGGGAGGGGAGCTTAGGAGACAGAAGAAACTGAGCTGGTTGTTATGATCATACAATCCTGGTTTCTGTTCATTCACTGCTCCTGGGAACCCTGCAGAGCTGCTAACAAGCTGTGTGTATATTGAGAGCGTGTAGGAATATGTTGGAAGCAGGGGGGAGAGCGGGTCTGCAAGCTCACATAACCCAAAGTGTGTGCAGCACCTTCCAGTGCCGTGGGTTTGGGGTAACCCTGAGCTGTCCTTCAGGTGTCCCTCCAACAGACCCATGCCTGGATGGGGAGCACGATAGTGGTGCTTCTGGCCGCATCTACCCTGGGAACAAGACTGTTTCCACATAAGAGGAGTAAGAGGCTCTGCTATTTGTGTGTCAGTTGCATGTGTTTGCACTGTCCTTACTTCTCTGGGCTTAGTGGTTTATCATTAAATGGGAATAATAGTATTACCTTACCTGAAAAAGTACCAAAGGTCTCACAGTAACAATTGCACTTTTAATGTGGGCTGAATGAAGGAACACGTGATGTACTGCTGCTGTTTGTATCACAGGGAGGTCCAGGGACCATCGTGCTGGGCCCTGGGAGCTCAGCGCTGGCATGGTGGTTCCACTGGGGTACAGCAGGGTCGCCCCATCTCTGAGGCAGGGAGCCTGGCCCAAGTATACAGCCCTCTGTACTTTCAGATGCTTGACACTTGATATTTCCCTTATGGAAAAATATCCTGCTCTGTATCAATAGTATAATAGGATAAACATTATGCTCAGCATGACAACCAAGAAAAAAACTGCAAGGTCAGCTTAACGGCTGAGATAGGTTCAGAAGACAATGATGACTTTGTGTCAAAATTGGGGGAGACTCATCTCACAGGTCCCGGCAGTTGTGGGACATAAAGCAGCACTTTCTATCACACGTGGGTCAGCTAGGATGGACTTGTTCCTTTTATTTATTCTATATGCTGGCTAATGACAATACAGTTATTGTTCTTACACCTGTTTGCAAAGGGAAATGAACTGATGACAGAATTCTAGTGCCTCTCCATGAGGCAAATGGGTCAGGTTTCTTTTTTTTTTTTTTTTTTTTTTATTTTTGCCATTTAGTGCAGTACATCTGGTCTCACAAATCTGAGCTGCAGCCCAAGATATATGTAGGCAATTCAGAACCTTGTTTTATCATCTTCTAAAGAACGATAAAGTCAGTCATGAAAATCTCCACCAGGGTGAAATAAAAGGTGAGATTCTGATAGTTGTAAACCAGGCAGCCAGCTAAGGCGAATCCAATTTTTTGTAGCATTGCAGGTTTTTGTTGTAGGAACACATCACACGTGGTTGCCAGCAGCACAAAACTTACTTCACTTTGGCTTGACACTTGTTTTCACAATTTCTATACAAACAATAAAAAAGCATCATCCATTACTGTTCCACCCTCCTATTACCCTCTTTTCATTACATCAGAAGATATTTAATTTCACCCTCTATCAGCCACTGCAGTGGTTGCTGCCAGTATTACTTTGACTATAATTTTAATTGCCTATAGATGCTGCACTGATCTTCTTTCTGACACCAAAAGATTTAACAGCGGAGTTAAGCTCCAGAATCGATGCTAACAAGTCTTTATTTGGGACTATTCTATTTAATAGACTCTCATAGCTACTAGGGGTGATTTACAAAACTGACCTTCACTGACTGTCTGGAAAACCAGAGAATCAGCAAATACATTTCTTCAGCAAGTAATGGATCCTTCCGTATTGGGAATCACCCTGGCCCCTAAGTCATGGCCACAGCTTTACCTGCCCCAAAGAGTTACTGCTCTAAGTTTTAACCAGATGATTTTTGCCCCTTGAAGGGCAAAATAAAATAAAATTTCTTGTTCGATACACTTTAAGATGCAGCAGCAGAGATGGAAGTACCTGATTACTTGGAGTGCAGAGCCTTTTCCCATGTCTAGCTGAGGTAACAGTATAGTTTTAAATGTCGCAAGTAATAGGAGCCTGGACCAAATGCTGTAAAAGATATGGTATGGAACAGCTAGGCTTTGATGGAGACATGGCTGGCTAACCTAACAGGCATTCCTTGGCTTTAACAACCCTGCTACAAAGTGGAATGATTTGTGTGGCTTTGAGTTCAATGTGAAGGTTTCTGCTTTAAAAATTAAAGGAAAAAAAATATTACATTTGCATTCTGCTCTAGCAGATGACGTGCCACTGGGACTGTGCTCCCCAGTGAAGATGCCATAGAGACAATCTGTCCACTCCTACCCATCATATTTCTTTCCATGCCAGTGGCTGGCAGGGAACTTCCAGCCATACGCAAAATCCAGGCTGCCGGCTGCAGTGGTATTTGCAAAGGTGAAATTACGCAGCTGTGAGAGAAGCTTGCTTGCTCCTGACCAGAAAAGTCGATGAGCATTTTATACACGATAGGTTTGGGCAGTTCTTCTGAAGTGACTCTACTCTGCTTCCTTTTGCCCTCTAATTTGCCTTTGGTAGAGGCTGCATGTACTTACTAATAAATGATGTAATAAAGGGTTATTAGGGGATACAAGTGTGTTAAGAAGTGTTATCCACAAATCAGTATAAAATATTCCAGGTTATTATAAGACCCTATTACAAGAAAATTGAAGGATTTTGCATCAGTTGATTAACCAGTTACGAAACTGTGTCTCTTATTAAACTTTCCTATGACATATAAAATGTACAGCTGTAAATGAAAGGCAGCTAGGCCATTTATTGCAAAACAGATGGATTGACATGATAAAAAGAGGGTTGTGCTTTTGCGTGGGGAAACTGCCAAGAGGACTAGGAAGAGCAGTCCCACAAATGAGAATATTTTGGAGTAAAAACACATTGTGGTAGAGTCCTGAATTTGCCCTGCTAGAAAAATCTATCGTGGGGACTTGAGTGAAGTATTATCTAACCATCTGAGACACAGCCCTATAATTCATGGGTCATTGACACAGTAGAGAAGATCAGTTCTGTCTATTGTAGCAGCAGAGGGACTCTTAATCCATGGATTATTAACGTGGAAAATTGAAGGGGCTGTTACAGGCTTGTGGTTTATTAGACTATTGTGGATTTAGGGAGCTTTAATTTGAAGATTATGGACACAATGGAGTGCAACAGATCCCTTGACAATGTCAGTGGCAAGTCTTTTGTACAGGAGAAAGCTTCTGCCTGAATTCTGGCCTTCCCCATCCCACAGAATACTGCTTAGGGAAATACTTATGGGGCTATAATCACCTTTGAAACTCATTTGATCAAAGCAACTTGGAAACCCACTTCTCTGAAGAGAACGTTCCCTTAGCTCTCCAGTTTGGAAATTATGCTTTTCTTGCTAGTGCGTGATTTGCACCCAGTGTTTCCGTTTTATCTTGCAAAAATTTGATGCTATATGTCATTAGATCCATGGGATGTTCTGTAGTAGTAGTGAGCTGAATGTATGTCACATGTTAGAAAAGGACCAAAGAGTGAAACTTTGGACTTCCACTAACAACAGCTTTAAGAAATACTCTCCTGCCACTGATCACCACCTCAAAGGAACTGAGTGATCTTATCTCTGCTTCTCATCCACCTTGAAGGACTAAGAGATGTGAGGAATTTGTGGGTATGGAGAGTCACAGTGAGACTTGAACACAACCATAGCTCAAAAGACAACCAGCTTGCTCTGAAAGCCCACCAGGGAGAGTGTCTCCCATGCCCAAGTATCTTTCAGGTCTTATGTTCTCCTTTTAGCTTCTCCTATTTCAGAAGCAAGGAAGGGAACACAAGCTTCATAACTGCAATAGTATTTGAGAATGGAAATGGTTTGCCTCTGGAGGGCATGAGCCTCCATCACCAGCAGTGCCTGAGAGCAGGTGAAACATCTGCTGGGAAGGTCTCAGCAGTAATGTGTTCCACTGCAGAGCAATGGCATGAACTGGATAACCTTCCCACTCAGTTCTCTGATTTATGTTTGCAATAAAAGAGGGGAGACCTGTGAACAGGTTTGGATCGAGGGCCTTGACATGTATTCTGTGCACATGCCCAGCTCGGGGTGTCTGTGTTTGCACAGGTTGGATTAGTGGCTCCTGCATGAATGTCTGTAGCTGTAGGTGGACTGAAGGGAGCAGGGAAGGAAAGCCAAAATGCCATCTGTCCCTGGCATCATTTGGTTTATTCTGTTGTTGTCCAGAAAAAGCACAATTTGGTCATAGAGCTGCTGGAAATTGAGGAAGCCAAAGCATGAATGGGATCAAAAGGTACTATGCAAATCCATGGGTAACAGCTTGTGAATGGCTTTTGAATGATGGCTCAGACACAACCTTGGGACTCAGATTTCTAGAAACAGGGAAGGCAGCAGGAGGAACAGCCATGTTTGTACTTTTGTCTAGGTTATTTCTGGATACTACCTACTCTTTCTACTCAATTTTATTTTAGGGCCAGACAAAACCTTAAAAGCTTTCCTAATGGGGAAAGGCCTAAAAGACCACAATAATACAAAATAAAGTATAGGATATGTGAACTGGGGAAGGGAGATAGAAAAGGAAGCGGGGAGCTCTGCCAGGCCAAGGGAGGACAGAGGTGAACAGAATGCTCCTGTTTCCTTGCCCAACATTAATGGGATAGAGTCACAGGCAGTATGAGATGGAATTCACAGTCTGAGGACAGGCTTAAGTCAGAAAACCTCTGTTTCTCATATTTGTCTCTACTTTGCAGGAAGAGGATGCTGAAGGAGAAAGCATGTACAGGACTTTAGAAACTAGCTCAAGAGAGTTTCTAGGAGCAGACTTGGGCACTAGGCCAGTCTCTATCCTCCGATGCTCCAATATGTACCAAAGGCTTGGTTTCTATGCAAAATCCCAACAATTGTGCAAAGCCTTGATTAAATCATTGTGAGATTGGTTGAGGTATTTCACTAGCTTGAGTGATTATTTTAATTGAAATAATATATATTTACTCAAAATAAACTCTTGTTTCCCAACTATGCTTATGTTACACAGCTAGCTTGGTTTATATTTAAATAGAAAATGTTTAATATTCCGCCTGGGAATAGTTGTTTAGCACAAATAACTATTTCTTCAATATTAATTTCCACTTCAAGTATTTACATTTGCTTGCCTTCCTTCCCTTGCCCTCTTCGATTCCCTCTTCCCACCAAAACGTACTTATATTTCCCAAGAAATATATGTGGTTTAGAGTAATGCAAAACAAATGATGGATTGAGTGTATTTGAAATGGCCTTTGAAAACTGTCCCAGTGTCCAAAGACTCCTCTGTTTTATTCCGCTAAGTGTTCTGTGCTTACTGCTGCAACATGTCATCTACACAGCCAGGAAGTTGTACAAGATTCAGGCCAACAGGATAAAATCCAAGTGATCTTTTGGCCGACTTCTGAAATGAATAGAATTTTGTGACCCAGAACTCCAGAAATGAATAATAACTGAGTGGTCAGACACAGATGGTCCATATGAAGTTTTCTGTGTAACTTCTAATTTGACATGTGAAATATTTTATATAAATTTAAAATACTCTGGGATTTTGAGTACTGTGCTATGTAAGGAAGCATATATCGTTGCAAAGGAACAAGGGCTTTCTGAGAAGTGCTTGGTTTTAGAAGATATCCAGGTTTAAGCAGCTTTCAGAATTTGTGTAATACAGTTACTGAGTTAATATTCCAGTCTAACCTATGGATGGACCAGCAGTGAGATATTCTGCAACTGCAGCTTTTAAAATCTGCTCAGTTTGAGGATATCCTACAAACCTGAAGATTTTGATGTTTGGTTTTGTGAAGATAGGACATGACTACAAATGCTTCTGCAAATTCAGTCTGTAGTCAGGCAACAAGGTGACCAATGTGAAGCTAGAGATGTGGTCCAGGGCTCTTGCTGGTCATGGTGCAGAATCAATACCAGGAAAAGAACTTGTGTGTACAGACCTCTCCAAAGGGAGGGGGAAGACTCACATCACATTCTGTCTGAGCCCTCTCTGTCTTGCTTCACTGAGCACACGTATCTTCTGCTTGAGACAAAGGTGTCTTTTTTTTGGCAAGCACTGTATGTGAAACTACATGAAATGGGAGCACACCTTTAAATAGTGATGCATTGGACACCTGCAAGGAGTTCTGAAAGCTTTGGTGCTCTGAAGCCCTAAACCCTAGAGTAGTAAGAATCTTTCCTTTGTCTTTAGCAGATGTCTCCCACAAGTATGCAAGAAAATGCTTGTCTTAATATTAGCAGTAGTTTTTAGGTTGTGAAATAGCCAAAGGTCTGAACTTCATTTTCTCTTGAGCATGGGTCTGAATGAACAATAGCTGAATAACTTTTATTTAGTATTTGCAGTCACTGATTACACTCCCTCAAGATATTCTCACAATCGCTTATTCTTCCAGCTCTGCCTAATAAAGTGGCTGGAGTTTGGCAAACAGCTGGAGTGCAAGGAGTGTGTGAGGTAAAACACTGTAAAACTGAGGTAGGTGAGATGTTCTTCTGGTAAGTATGTGAAGGAAGGAAAGACATTGAGTTCTTGGAGGTCTGGGCATCACCACCCCTGTGAGAGGATTGTGAAATAATGCATGTTTTAGTCATTTGGTTGTTAACATTCATAGCAGAATTATATCCTAGTTATAAGTTTTTTGCCAGAAGGTGAAGCTTTCCGACTGAAGTCTAGAAAGCGGAATGGTTCTGTTTGCCACTCACCTCCAGTGGGGTTACCTGGGACTGTTTGTTGGACAAACACTCCTCATGGTGTGTGGTGAATAGGGGGTCCCCTTGCCGTTGTCATGTAAAACACTGAAACTTGTCTCCAGTGGTGCAGGGCAATAACACTGCCTGGACAACTTCACCATATTACTCACACTCAGGCTAATGCTCTCCTCTGTCTCATGGTTCTCCTGTACAGCAAGGTCAGATGAAGAGCCATCAGGAGACTGATGACACTATTTGATAGCAAGCCTTAGACATTTCTGCTCCTCAGCTTTACCAAGACAACCATTTCTGCTGTGGAGAGCCAAGGTGAGCATTTCTTCTTTCTTCACTTGATCAAAGCAGTCCAATTTTACATCCTTTGGAGCTTTACGTATTAGCATCACATAACATCTCTTTTCACTTAACTACTCCAGCCATTCATTATCCATCCAAATGGAACCTGGCAGCACTTTCTGTATTCAAGTTTTTTTGGATCAGTAGTTATATCTGTTGTTGGTCCAGAAAATGTCAACTTTCATCTGTCCTCTCCCTCACATGGAGCTTTTCTTTTTAAACCAAATTTTTTGTTTAAATATTTAAACAATTATTTATTTAAGTAGCAAACCGATGCATCCTCTACTCATGTCAAATTTCACTACACTGCATTTCTTTGGCTTTGCTTGTTTTCTTATGGCTCAGCAGATAACGTATTAATGACCTGTAAGGAAATCTAGTAGGATGTATCCTGGGAAGAAAATGGACTATGTTTAGATTTCTTGATGGCCCTTCATTTGGAAATGTTATTCAGAAAGATGTTATAACTCTGATGGAACAAATACAGCTGCTTCTTTACATGTAGTACAGCCACAAGGAAAGATCTTTAATGGTCAATTGTCTTCTATCAAAAGTTGCCAGTGTTTCCTACAGGAACTCTAAGATCTGAGTTTCTTAGTCTAATAAATGGCTGTCATTTAATGATTCAAACAATTGTCCTAGTAATTATAATCAACAGTGTTCCCATGCTGTGCATCAGTGATGGTTTGTGAACTTTCTTCAGTAACTTCCCATGAGTCATCAGTAGAGTTGACACAGCTGAAGTAGACGAGTCAAACTACAATTATATAGTTTTGTTGGGGGGTTTTTAAGCCTGATTTCCTAAAGAGAAGATTTCCACCATCATATTGTAAGTCAGACTCTGCATCTGAATATGTTGCTAAGTTTCATGCAAATTTGACAAACAGGTAGATATGTAGCAAGATAAGCAACAAAGGAGAGATTAAATTCTTGTCCCCCAATCAGGAACAAAAGTTGCCCTGTAATCTGAAGTAAATCTCCAGATCCCACAAACTACTCATAGGAAAAGTATTTTTGCTATAGGAGATGTTCTGATTTGATTTTGTCTGTTGCTACCCAGAGACTGGCCCAACCCTGAGCCAGGGAGCCAAATGAAACAATGTTTTGCAGCTTCTGTTGCTTACGGATTGGCTTCTTATTAAACACTTTCTGACCCTCACCGTCAGAGATGCGTGTCAGCTTTTGGATTTTTGTTTTAAATATACAAAGATGTTTTTTCCATTAAGTATTGTGCAACTGTCCTGGGAGCTACATGTCCAGTACTTTATTAATAATTCTTGGCACAGAAAGGAAAAGGACCCTGAGGGCAGAGGGCACAGCAAGTTTTCGTGCACCACATGACAACCTAAGAACATCTCTGGTGTGGGACAGAAGCTTGAATAAGGTGAGAGTGCAAACATGCCAGATTCATATGACATGGTACCTTGTCTCCATGATCTTACAACTCCGTCTGGGACATTGACGTTTGGACCATAATGGTCCTCTGATGAATGCTGGTAAACCAGCAAGTTTCTGCCAGACCTCAGGTCTGTTTCATGGTGGGGAACAGACAGGGGCTGGTTTTCAGCTCTATGGTTTTGGTTGACCCTCACGACCAACTACATCAGCCTATCATTGCTCAGAAAAGATGTTGGAGCTGAATCTCACTTTCAGGTGTGAAGCTCTCCTCCAAGTCTGCACAAGCATTTGTTGCTAAGGGTGAAAGGAAAGCAATGTATAGGAATAAATGATGCTGTATAGGCTCAAGGTAGCATTGCCTAATGTGAGGACAACAGTTCTGATTATAAATATTTCATAGGTCATTCATGTCTGGTAAAGGTGAGAAGCAATACATTCAACTTCTCGTATTCCTTCCTCTATATCCTTTTTTCAGCTGACTTTTTTGTTGGTTTTGGAGCACCTTGTTCTCCTGGTCCTTCTTGATGGGGAAGGAAATTATCAGTTTTGACATTTTCTAAATAGGAAGAAATGAGACAGAGAAAACTACATCTGTTAAAGCAAATTAGAAGAGAAAGACTCACACAGCAATTCTCAAAATTCTCCCCAGATGTCTAGCTCCTCTTGGCACCAGGCATTAAAGAAATTCCTGTAAGTGTTCTATCTGCATCTTTGCAAACCTAAATCCCTCTGAATGTCTGGCACTATATCATCTACCCATGGTTACAGAAGGAATTTGAAGTATCACAGGGAACCAATCCTTCTCCAGCAAGAAAAATGGTGTTTAATTGCTGCCCTTTCCATCTCGTGTGGTGTGTTCTAGAGTTAACCAGCTTGAATTGGGCACATTTCAGGTGCCAAATTCTTTGTTGAGGGAATCTCCCAAACAGCTTTGCATCAGGAATAAGCATATAGATAAGTATATATAAGTATGTGTGTGTTTATCTATATAAAATCAGACATGGTGTGTGTATGCATATGTGTGTATACAAAATATATTTACAGTATCAAGAAAATAGGAAATGAAAGAGCTTCTGAAGTTCCCGTTTCTCCTCCAGAGGAGAATTATGTCTGTTGCTAGTGGCTCATGAAAACATTTGAAGTGCATGTGCTAGGTTGCACTACATTCCTCCTAAAACTTAAAGATGGCAAAGGAAAACTAGTAAATTCTGAGCAGATTTTTTCTTTAACTTGTTTAATTTTTCCAGTAAACTCCCTCCCACCAGAAGCTCGGCTGGGACTGCTTACTTAAATTTATTTTGCTTAAAACAGGAACTAAGCCTTAAAACCATTATTAATAAACAGTTTATTTTTTACTGTGAGGCATCCAATGTAATTAATAAATTATTGTACGTTTAATTAAAGACACTCACCTTTCCAGCTGTTTCTCTAATTAGCTTAATCTAAAGCCAATAAATCCAATGGGCTCTTTACCAGTAATTTCAGGGACTTTGGTGCAGGCACAAGCACTTTAAGGGCTCCTTCCCTCATCACCCTGGATGTTATTGGGTCCTGTTGGAGATGATTTGCAGAGCCTGAGACGTTCTTGAACTTCTGGGGACTCTGCCTTTTCATCAGCAGGTTGTCCAAGGTGGGGGCTGCCACACCTGGCCAACATAGTGGGCCCACCTCTCATCTTTATTTTTTTCTTATTCTCCTCGAATTCAAAAGTGGACTTGTGGGAAATTAAAGTAACTTAGCCACAGCTACCCTAGAAGACCAAGTCTGACATTGACATAGCCAGCAACTTGCTCAATGACCCCTCAAGTTAACCCATATACAAGATCATTTCCTATGAAATGGAGTGGGATGTTTCAGGCAGATGGTTGGAGAGAGGAGCCTGTCTGTGACATATAGTGGAAAAAAAAAATAAATCTCACTTTCAGTTCTTTCTACAGCTGGCTCTCTGTGAGCCTCCTGAGCTCAGGAGTAATCAAATGAGTTCATGGGAAACAATTCTACTGAGGGTTATGAAATATAAAGATACCACCCTGACTCCAGAAATCACCTGTGAAGTTTGTTAGAGAGGCTTCAGGAGAAATGAGATGGGAAACAGAAGATAAAGGTAGCTGGAAATGTCTTGGATGGTAAAAATTCACTCCACTTTCAGAATGACCTGCATAAGAGGGGAAAGTGGGTTAACCTTTGTTTATAGAGATTTGCTAAAGATGTGCATTTTTATTCTCTGGATCTCACCTTTAAGTGAATTCTATTCCCAGTCCTCATATGCTCCAGTGGCATCTGTGACAGGATTAAAACAGGGGTAAGAGAGAGCCTGTGATGACTGCAGATAAGAGAAACCAAGACATGTCAATAATTACAAGTAGCTAGGTATTATTCTGAAACAATTCAGAATGCGACCAACTGACTCTGCCTGTGATCTGCTGTAACTTTGTCAGGCCCCAGAAAGCTGCCTTGATCCTCAGTGTTTATGTGTGAGGGACAGACAGAAAAGGGATGAAATGTTCATTCTGCAATGTTTTTTCAAACATCTGAACCATTTCTGCTGATCGAGTAGATGCACTTTAGTGACTATCATCTGCACAGTGACATCAGCACTGGTTTGCCATTAGATAACACTTCTCAGAAAGGGAAATTTAATCTGTTGGATTACTTTTCCAAGTAATTGGGGGAAAAAATACAAACAGGGAAGCTTTGCAAGGCCAGAGTTTGTTTTTACTTATGACGTTCTTTAAAACAAAGGTTAACCATCTGCTCAGAAAACTCCATGTAGGGCTAAGGTTCAAAACTGAAAGTAACAGCCCAGCAGAAGTGTGCTAATAGTAGATGTGGCTGAGAGTTGTGTAGCAAGCTGGGGGCTATGATAAATCTGAATTGTTATGAGAATCTGTGAAGGCTTGGCTGCTGGCTATTTTGAGTTATTTTCTCACTTTCTGAATTTTGAATGTTACTCACTATTGCAGTTGAGTGGTGTGTTTATTTGTTTGTTCTTCATGAGACCTGTAAAAGAAAGTCTTTTTAGATCAGAAAGAACTGGAAGACAGGACGAAGGCAGCCTGGGAGGCTGTCCCCAGCCCCCCTCTCCTCTAGAGGTAGGGGACCTCTGAGCCACTTGACCTGGTTTGGGATTTTTCCCCTTGGCAGCCTTGTCCAGAGGCTGTTCCCATGAGGAAGGACCACTGACAAAAGCCTGAAGTTGGCTGTGTTGGGACCAAGGACTTGTTTTGCAGACCAGCCCCTTCATGCACTGCAGCAAAACCAGAGCTGGTGCCACTTGACTGAATTGGGTCCCACATTTGTGAATTTAACCTCATTTTCTGCTACAGGCCTCCTGGTATGTAAGAAAGCAAATTCAAGCATGCCACTGTGTTCACTGAGGCAGCAAACTTGGGAGGAGGGAGAAAATTCCCCTCCTTCTGCAGTTCATGGTGTTCTTCTAAACTATTTATAAATAGGTCTACTGTAGCCAGTGTTTGCATTTGGACGGCTTCACTGTTCTCATTTTCAAGGCTCCTCTCAGATCTGAAAGTAAAGGTCGGGTTGACTCCCTCATTTGAAATAAGAGGGGAAGAAAGTTAACCCTGTAGGCAGGTGGCTCTAACACAGTAATTCCCAGGAATGTGAGTGAGTCCTCCCTTGCTCATGGTGGGGGCAGAACTCTGAGCCTGCTCTCCCTTTTGCTCCATTTTCATTTCCCTGCCCTCTTCATTAGCTGCTGACAGTTCTAGCTTCTTCTATGCTTTTAAAGAGATCCCTCTGCACATTACCTGGGATTCATGAAATGCAGAGATCTGCTAAGTAGCACAAATCACACACTTCTGGCCTGCGCCTGCCAGAAACCCTGGATAAGTTTTCAGTTGAGTTTAAACTCCACCTCTCTCCACTCTACAGAGGAATAATATATGGTTCCATTTTCTCCAGAAAAACTTCTACTAAAAAACAACAATCTATTTTGTGAGGGATTACTATTTGCTGATTGAGAGGTGTTTGGAGATGACGGGCACCTGATCTCATCCTAAGCTGTAAATTGCAGTAAATCCTGTATTTATTTACTTTTTACTTCAACCAAATAGGACATTATCCTGCCTTTGAGTTAACACTTTCAGTGCTTGCCTTAGTTGAGTACTACATGCCAAAGGAGTTGTTATCTACCATCACTGGACAAGGAACAGCACAGAGCCACCAGTTCATGTATGAAACAGCTAAAACACTAAATAGGATTACATGTCTCATAAGAGACAGAGAATCAGAATCATCCTGGTAAGCAGTCTTTAAGCTGAACTACATGTATGTAACAATCGTCTTGTTTCATGGGGCAATTGAAGGACAGGAAAAACACTGTGAAACAGCCTGAGATACTGCATTGTGTGTATGGGGGCAGGATGCGATGCCTCATCATTTTCTTGATGTTGGCATCCAAAGGCTGGGAGTAAGAAAAGTCTCAGTGGATATTTTCTTGAAGTCACAACCTATATTTGAATGCAGAAAACATGGCTTTGAATAAGTGTGTGCAAAAATTCACTTCTGAAACGGAAAACACTGGTTTTTTTTTTTTTTTCTTAAATAATCAAGAGCACTTTACCCTCCTGTATCCACAGGACCTGGCTGGCAGCCTTCTTCAGAACAGATTATCTTTGACTCAAAAGGTACATTTACTTTGGGATGGGTTTCTAATCAATAGAGGTCTCTAGGTGTTCTGAATGTGGGGAATGTATGTGGTAGGTTGGTACATTATGAACCTAAACAAAGAAGACTTATAAAACTAAATATTGTTTTATTGCCTATTTAAGACTTTGAGATGAAATGTTTGTATAAAGAAGGTGCATTATCCCAAGACAGTGGTTTTATTTCTGCTATTACTAACACAGTGTTACAAAGACCCAAAAGGTCTCTGTAAACTCTCCTCTGACTGAGCTATGAATTAAAGCCAAGATGAAATTCTCCCAGTAAGTCCCAATCACTGAGATGAGGCACTTGCCTTCAGAGGGGTGCTGGGCAATAAGGCTAGAGGTGGTCTCATTAATAGCAGAACTGGTTTATATCCGTGTATGTTTTTTTTCACCCAATGATAATGCCTGCAGGTGTAATTTCTTTTAGCACAGCACTTAAAAAATAATTGCTGCTGCTGTCTTTGGATGTGTTCAGCTGCTCCTTGTTCTGAACATCCCACAGGTTCTGAGGGATGATTTCTGTGCAGAGAGTAGCTGTTACCCTGGCAAATAAATGTCCACCCTCTGTTTAGAAATCTAATTTTCTTCCCTTATTTGTTGTGGGAAAAATTTCATGGCATTCTTGTCATAGAATTCCTTTTCTAGTTTTCCTGTGGTTTGTGCTCTCGCAATCTCTGCAATTATCTTTGGCACAGCAATTATTATTGTACCAGCTGTAATTCTTGCAATAGGTGATCCTAATGAAACATTGCTAGGTATCTTGTGAAATTCCAGCACTGGTGAGTACAGACCCTACCAGAGCATTTATTATTGACTTTGCTAATTTTTTGGGGTATGTACATGAAAGTTTTGATGGGATTTACCTCACATGTTATAACAAAGTTAATTTCCAAAATTATTTACCTCTGAACTGTGATCTTTTATCTAGAAAAGTACAGTTTATGGCAGGTGTTTAGGGATGAGTGTCTGCACAGTATGTTTTTCAATTGCTTGGTGCCTCAATTGAATAGCACCAGTTTTAGATTTATACATCACTGAAAAAAACACACTTAGGAAGCACTGCTCATGAGAAATATCTCTGTATTTCAACTACTGTTTTAATTATTACAAAATAATTTATTTTAATATATTGTCATTTCACATTTAACTTTTTGTAGATCTATTTCAATTATAGAGACTAGTTATATATATATATATATTAGTGGAGATCTTAAAAGTTGAATTTGCTTTTATATTTCTTTTATTTCTTTCATTTATATTGATTAAATGTCATACACTAAATAATTCCCATACCCATTAATATATGATTTGCCCAATAGTAATTACTTTGTCATCCTTACTTCCTCAGGCTATTTTCAACTTTAAGCCACTGTTAATCCATGACCTTAGTGCTTTTGTCTCCAGGTCTGAATTACATAAGCATTATGGAACAAGGATTGAAATGAACTACTCTTGGCTTTATTGTACAATTACAGTCAGCTGACTTTTCTATTTCCACTAACTAAAATGACAGAGTAAATTTAATTCCTTTATGAAAGGATCATAAGAATTTTATTTTTTTTTTCAGTATGGCAAGGCCAAATAAGAAATATATCTAAGGGGAAAGTAAAAATGGAGGAAAATAGCAACTGTCTGCTTTTCTGGGTGATCAGGATTGCTGCCAAGTGGACACAAAGGCAACTGAAGCAGGAATGTAGCCCGCACTCTGCAGTGGCCACTGCAATGGTAATTGAATAAAATCTGCTGAGAGAAAAAAACACAAAAAAAAAAAAAAACCAAAACCAAAAACAAAAACAAAAAACCACTTTGGTCATGGAGCTGAAATGGAACAGTTAGGTGCCTTTAAAGGTCCTTTTTGTAGTGTGTCTCCTCAAAGCCTTTCTCATTCCATGAGACTCTCCTAAAAGCAGAACACCTGCTGAATGTCAGGTTTCCTTTTGGATGTGGGAGCGCAGCATCATATAGCGTGGCCATGTCTCTAACAGGCTGGGGAGTTTGCTATTCCTCCTGTTCCAGGCAAGCCGTCTGATTCTCGTTTGAAATGCTATCTCTAAGCTGCTTTTGTTCAATTGCTTACTTTCATGAAAGGTTATAATCAAAGGGCCAGACTTTTGGAAGAGTTTGGCTCCCTTGTATGATACTGGTTTCCAAGTGGCATGTAAATAAGGGGTCACATTTTACAGAGAGAGTACTGCCCCACCATCAGTGCTGTAGGAAATCTGCTTTGCAGCTCCATGGCTGTATTTAGGGAGAAACATTGCTGACAGGCTGAGTCAGTGGCCAAAATTCTCCTCCCTTTATCCATATAACCACATGAAAGCTTGTGCCTCCTATCCACAGAGTGTGCATGAATAATTTGCTTGGCATGGGATTGGAGCTAGCTAGCACAATAACTATGCTTTTGTAGGCTCCATATGTCCCTTGCCTTAGAGCTTTTAAAATGATACAAAACTCTGGTACTGTGACTAAAATGAGAAAAGGCTGGGCAATGACTTCAGAAGCAATTGGGAGGGAGTGACCTAGAGCTCGTGAAAGAACTCTTGGCTTCAATGGTGTTGACCCAAGTCCATGAAGCTTAAGAGTTACATCCAGACCCTGTAGAGATCCTGGAATGACCCCTGCAGTCTGCAGAAGGTTTGGGGTTTTAATCACTGCAAAGGACTCCTAATTTCCAAACACTTCAGAAACACCAGACTCTTTAACTGTACTTCTCAAAATATCCTCAAGAAATAGATGTGCACACACATTGCTTAACTCTCTCTCTATGCACTGAACATTTTTGTAGTAGGAGAGTTCAGTAACAGCAGCATAAACCTTCTGTTTACATCTATAAACAAGATAAGGTACAAATTGTTGCAATACAAACTTCCTTGCTCTGGCCCTCCTCTGACCTCAGCTATAAACGACAAGGAGCCTCCTTTCTCACAGTTGCGGGAGACTCCAGTCTCTAGGGCAAAGTTTCAAACAGCAAATGTGCTTGCAAAATCTTCTGTGTGAATTTTTCCAACTGCTGTGCTATTCATACACCGCCCGGGGCTGAGGGGCTCATGGCTGTGTCATGATGGCCAGACACGGCTGTACTCACACTTGCAGGGTGCTCTAGACCCCTCCAGCTGCAGGCTGGTTGCATTTGCACGTATTTCTTGAAATCACGAAACGAGTTACATGCACTTTTGCCAAAGGGCTTGGGTGGAGAAGTGTGCCCTTGTACTGCATTTCAGACTAACTGACAGCAGACATCCGTGTCACTGTATCACACGCTCATGTCTTCTCCTGGAAGCTCTTTACTGGGTCAAATAAATTGGTTGCAAAATATCTAAAATTCTGCCAAGTAAACACAAGTATAATTAGATTAAAAAGCTACTCATGCATTGTCTTATTTTTATAGATTTCAATGGATGCAGAAAGAAAAAGATCTGGCAATAAGAGCTGGTTTCTAGGCACGGGAACCTGACTCCTTGGTGACCTGGACAGATGACACATGGCCTGAAGGAAGAACACAAGGAGAGGGCTGGGGCATGAGAAAAGTCTTAAGGAACAAGGCAGAAAAGCAAAAGGGGCTTCTGTCCTTGACTGCTGTAATTATAGCTCCATGCACCGAGAGATCTAGCAGCCCTTTTTGCTAAAAGCTCACAGCCATTGGCAACCCTAGTCTGGCTGCACATGCATGCCACTGAGGCTATGGTGTGGGGTTTTTTAATTAGAATTTGTTAATCTGGTATTTCCACAGCCATGTCTGTTCTGGGTGCTCAGTGGAAGCTAAACTATCATGTTTGGTATCTCTGTTACAATGTAGGGCCGTGCAAGGTCAAGCTTTTCAACACAATCACTGCCTTTGAAAAAGGGCAAGAGTTACCATAATGTTTGTATCTCCCCAGGAAAGACTCTGGTCCCTCTTCTCCTGGAGCAGCTCAGCAGAGGAACACAAGGTCATCACCTCTGGCACAGGTCACCCAACAGCAGATCCTCAGAGGACGGACTAGTGCTCAGGTACAACGCTGCTGTAAGCTTGCCTTGTTCTTATCCCATCACCATTGAATGGTCACTGTTGGCATGCCCTGGAGATGGCGTGAAATGGCCCTAACATGGTAGTACCACTTATGTGTCTAAGCAATTCGGAAGCTTCTCTCTTGTTCCTTGTGCGGTGCAGTGGGTTACAGGACAGCGTCTCAGGGATAGCTGCAAGAGAGAAGGGCCATGGTGACGATTCTTGGTCAGAGCTGTTATGATGCTGCCGAAGCAGCAGAGAGGTGGTGACACTGGATCCCTCCTGATGTTCTCGGTAGAAGCATGTCAGATCTTGAAAACTGCTGACTCCTGGCCCAGAGGCCTATTTTCGATTCATAGCGGTGTTCAAAAAAATTTCATGCTGTCAATTAGATACCACTGCTCTAAACCAGGTGGCTTTATATATACATAACTAGGGCTACAAAGTTACATTCTCACTGTTCAGAGAGGTTAATTAATTCACAGAATCAAACAGGATACGTATGCGTTTGTTTTAATGAGCCCAGTACTACACATCTGTTCTGGGGGGCTGGAGAGATGGGTGCCCTTTTGGCTCTTGGGGTGTTTGGTTGGCCCATGGGTGCTGGGAGATGCCAGCACGGCTCAAGAGCTATGTCGGGTCTAGAGCTCTCAGTCATGGGCCAGAATCTCCCTGTCCTGGTGTTGCATGAACTACGTTGTTGATAGATGAAATGTCTCAGATTTGGAAAATTCTGTTTTGAATACAAGCTTTGAGTTACAAAGAGCCGCGGACAGGAACGTGCTATGAAAACTGTATAGAAACACAAAGCTGCTGTTATGTACAAGTTTTCCCTCTCCCTGTAACAAATGTTACTCTTAACTGGCTGGCTAGCGTGGAGTAACGCATTAACTTAGTGTGATAAGGCAGGGGAACTCCGATACCAGCTCCATTTTCAGTCTTGTGTTTGTTCTGCAGTAAGCACAAAGGGGTCTTGGTCCCTTGATAGGCCTTGTCATGTCAAAACAATGTCAGTTAAGTCAACAAATCCATTTATGTTACAGTCATTTCCAAGTCATGCTTCCTCCCTTTAAAAATTCTGGATGGAAATGTTAGGGATATTTAAGAATTAAGCTGATAAAACATGGGGAGAAAACATGGAAACAGCTGGCTCACAAACTTGAGCCTGATTCCCATTACCAACATTCAGTAATGTTATTTATATTCTAGTGTATACAGAAAGTAGAGAGGCCTGAAAAATATGACACGTATATCACAACATACATGTATTGTAGGACAGGAAATTACCTCCTTAGCAGAGCTGCCATATCTCCAGGCATACGAGATGTGCTGCCCACGTCTACATCTCCTTGGGTCTGCAGGTGATGAGGAGCTCTGGCAGAGCTGTGGTTATCAGGAAAGCCCAAATGGTCCAGATCCTCTAAATACATATGGGTAACACTTCTAGCTGGAAAAGAAAGGCTGTGCCCTTAAACTGGGTATATGGGAGCTCTATTCCTGGTGTCATCAAATTTAGCTCCTGATACTGTAGGTAACAGTGCTATAATTCTTATTGAAAACTGATCACACTTTGTTTTAGAAGTAAAATGGGTGTATGAAAGCAACACCTAGATTACTGAAAGGTTGCTAAGCTCTTTCAGCCATACTGCCCATTCCTACCAGCATCCTTACGGATCCTGTCCCAGCTCATCCCTCTTTGAAACAAAAAGGCAAAGTAAGGCTTGGTTTAAAAGTCTTGGGAATTTTCAGGACTGATCCATGTTTTTGTGTGCTTAGAGTTGACAAAATTAGTTGCTTGCTTCATTGACTGAAAACAGATAAAAAGAAATACCTTCTTGTGCAACGAATAATTCACCAGTGAAAGGAAGTGCTTCAGTATAGTATTTGGGATGAAAGCTGCATAATGTTTGTCTCCATGAGGCAATCTGCTACCTATAAAGTTAAAAGAAGGTATTCCTGCTGGCTGTCCTCTCTTCAGGAAAAAAAAAAAAAAAAAAAAAAAAAACAAAGACACAAAAAACCCCTACTCTTAACACTGGCTACATTCAGAAACAGCCTACGTTTTAAGTAATTAAAACTGATGATCCTAACAAACATTCGCCTCCGAAGAAATAGTCTATTATAAATGTAAACTCTCAAAATCCTTCCAGGCATACTAGCACAACTGTCTCCTAAAAATTCTTCCCAAGCCATCTGGTGCCTTATCTTTGTAGCCAAGCCATACAATAACTTTAAAAGAGGATTGTTGCTAGCAGGCTTTAGTCTCAGGACTATATGCTCACTTGGAAGTATCACAGCTAGCTCTGAACCTGTCAGCCAGGCAGCTCTGGCTCTGTGAATACTCCATTTCTTTCTGTCACGACCCAAGATGTCCAGCTGTGGTTCTTTGGGGAGATCCCTTCCTTGTGTGGTTTGCAAAGGGAGTGAAGGAGTTACAGGGAGAAGCTGGAGAAGCTGTGTAGTTCCAAACAGGGATTTACACTCCATTAATTCTCTCTACGGCGGCCCAGCCTGAGTGGCATGATATGAATGTGGTTATGAAGGCTGCAGCCGATCCACATCATTCGTGTAGCTCTCCCTGCACCTGCAAGGGGAACGTATGGATTCCAGGTTTGTTCCTACACAGCCTTTGACATCAAAAAAAAAGGATTTTAGTGAGTGAGAAGGCAGGAAGGTGTGGAGTAGAGGTGGCTGATGGAAACAGCTGGAGAGGACAACTCTGTTTCAGCTTTGCAGATCATCCAGAGTTTGCTCTCCCTTGGTTGCATCCCCCTACTTCTGAGCCTGCTCCTTAACACCTCACCTAAATTCCATCATTCAAGAAACACTAAATTCTTACTGTTAAGAGCCCTATTTTAGTTGCAAAAGCAGAGCCTGGTAGTGAAGTAACAAGGCCAAGGCTGCAGGCACCTGACAGCAAAGCAATGATCCAGGCACAAAAAGTATTGAGGGATCCTGTGTTAGCTGTACCCAACTGCTCAGGAGGGGCGATGGCCATCGTGAGAAAAGGACAGGTTGTTGCAGAGTGTGTGGCTGAAAATAGAACTTGCTCACCACTCGTTCATCCAGAGCAAACACAACATAGTTGGGGAGAGACCAAATCCCTTTTTTAGAATTTTGTCACATGTTTATATGCTGACTCTCCACTGCCTAAGCATCCCCAGTCTGTTCCTTATCAATGTTGCTTTCAGAGGAAATGAGGAAACTAGGTGCAAGAGTGTAGGAGCACGTGTAGGAGGAGAGCTCCTTCCTCACCACATCCTGAACTCAGCAAGTTGGAGACTTGGTGGAAGTTGCATCTGCAGCATCATATTTAAGCAGCGTCTCTTATTCCTTTAGCATCAGGGGAGCAATCCCACATTGCTGCTCTGGTTTGGTGCACCTTCTGACTGTAGTAATGATACGATGCCAGCAGTTGTACCAAGTGATGGAGCTACCATTAAATTATCTTCCTCTCTGTGCCAGTCTGTGCTGGCAACCCTCAGCTACCTGGGTAGCATTTTAGAATGCCCTGGTTTTCGGTGCTGCACCGTAGGGAACGGACCCATTTTTCAAAGTTAGAGAGAAATGTTTTTTCAAGCTCCATAATCTTGGTAATGAACTACTGGGTGTTATACATGCTTGTCAGGTGGATATTAATGAGCATGATGTGATGCTGTAAAATAGCTCCTGGAAATGACACAGAGGCCCCGATTCTGCACTTCTTCAAGCCAGTAGAAGTTTTGTTGATGAATTTTCACAGGAGCTGGATCAGGCCTAAAACATTCCCATTTTTTAGCCATTGACACTTTTTTGTTGATGGTTTTATAACTGGTACAGACTTCCTACCACTATACAAATACAACAACATCACAAACACTTCCCCCAGGGAGATGTCTTTGCTTTTAGCTGACTACCTTGTGACACCCCTAGGGAAACCAAACAGCTTAAGGAAAAAGAACTTGGTATCTGTAAAGCTGCTTAGCTTTTCTACTACTCTAATGGATATTTGTATTTTATTATCTCTGGAGACAATCTACTATTTGGGGAAGGAATGAAAACAACTCTCCTAAAATAGAGTTTTACAGTTTAATGATCCCTGCACAGAAATATTACATTGTATGCTTATGCTACATGAGAGCTTAAGTGGGGGGTAGAACGGATCACAGGGTCAGAGCTCCACGATTCCATGCCCTTTGCCAAATTAACCATCTCAGTCTCCTCTTTGTAAGGTGATGGTGATACCTTGCAGAGCTGTTATGATAATTAGTTTATATGAAGAAAAGTACATGGCTCGAGGGGTAAAGCATTTTGTACCTGCAGAACTTCCAAAATTCCAAGGTTGCCTTTCGGCGTGGGATTACAGAACATCTGCTCTGCTTAGTCTTCATAGTATTACTATTAACATTTTGGCAAAGACACCTGGAACACAGCATAGATGCACGTGTACATAATATCAGAAGTCAAAAGGAGCGTATTCAGGTTCTGTTTGATTTAAAGCATGTCAAACACAAAAGATAAACCAATATAATGTTTAGCTTGATGGCTTAATTTGCACAAAAATGGGAAGATCCAGAATTAAGTGTTTCTCAGGTGCTTTAGGATCTGCCCCAGGTAGTAAAACTTTTTACCTGTAGTAAAAAGGGTAGGGAATGGGGTCTATAAATGCTTGTCAGGCCAAAGGCACTGCCAGGCTGCAGTGGGACACAGAAGTTAGGCTACTCTGAGCATGTGTTTTCTCCAACGCAGACAAGAGGTGTAAGCAAAAGGAGCAGTGTGTGAATGGTCTGCGGCAATGCTGGGAGCAAGGGAGGGGCAAGCTGGAACCACCAGTTTTAAGTGGAAGGCCTCAAGGGATCATTATGTCCATCCATGCTGACCTGAAGCTTAAAATCCCACACATTTGCAGCATCTACGTGGGCTCTGCTGTTCCTCCCACCCAGTCCCTAGTTCCTACTCATGTATCTGTTTTCCAGGGTCAAAGTTGTTTCTAAGGAAAACTGAGAGCCAGTTTCCTTGCATATGAGCAAAGCAATATGAGAGACTTGTTTTGCTTTTCTTCCTTCACCTTCTGTTCCCAAATGGTGGTTCCCCACCCAGGCAAGGAGCTGGGATGATGTCTGCAAGGACAGGGTTTTATTTGCATTTCAACTGCACCCAGCTTGCGCCTCTGTGCAGAGGGATGGCTCCCACAGGACACAGCTCTGGCTGCAATGCACTGGCTGGGAAGACATTTAAGTTGCACAGTTTGACCCAGGACCAAGCTGGAGGATATTGGTATCTTATTTGCCTGGGTGACCTTGGATTAGTCATTTCAATGTGCACATCTCAGTATTCAGGATGTGACCAAGAGTTTAATTCTTCTCTGCAGCATCCTGGCACATCATTTACATCTCTCTCTGCCACCAACCCTAAAATGGGGACCAGGATACAGGTCTGAAGAAGGTAAAGCTGTGACAGCAGCGATTGAAGTGCTGTGCTGGCATTGCAGTGAAGGGCAGGTACCACTTCCCAGCCTTCTATGGGTCAGAGGAGCAAACCCCCAACCAGCCAAGCGATGCAGACCTCGATGGCAGCAGCACACTATGAGGGGCACGGCTCGGGGTAAGAACAGAGAGCCCCACAGAGGAAGAAGGAGCTTAAATGGCTACCATACATGAGTTAAACTGTATATTTAAATCCTTTTAGCTGGATCAAAAATAGTTGGTTTGGCACGGATAACAAGTTTAAAAATTAAGTATATACCAAGTACTTTAAAAGTCTCAGCTCCTCTAAACAAATGCGAAAGGCTTAAAAATCCAACTTTAAAATCCAGCCTTGCCACAATTGCTGAAAATGTCCTTTAAAGATAGACCTTTATGTGAGCAGAGCAGCTTCCTAAACTTGAGAGGAAGACAGCACAGAGCAGTATCCTTGTTACCATCATAGGCAGATGAGCAAGGGAGGTGGAAAACCAGTCAGCAGACAGTTGGTGTTTGAAGGGAATTAAATCTTTCACTTTCTGACCACACAGATTAGACACGAGGAGAAAATGTTTGCTGTCTTTGGTTATCTTGTGGCACTGAAGAGCAGCCATCAAAGGGAAACAGTGTGCCTTCTGGGATAATCGTTGGGCAAGGGACTGGATGCAGCAGATAAAGGAAGATGACGCTTACACTGAGAGGCTGAGCGGCAAAAACCAAAGATTAGTGACTGGGGATTGCCCTCACCTATGGGGAAAAGGAAATGGTACGAGAATGAAAGCAACGCAAAAACCTCAGGAAATTTGGGATCATTGAATGTAGTCTCGAAACAGCGCGTACTGCCTTAAATTTCCCATTGAAGTTTTGCTGTTGTGATCAAGTTCACATTTTGTAGTTTATAGAGGAGGCATTTGCTGCAGCTCAACTTTTGCAGTATTTATGTAGGCAAAATTCCCAGTGTTTTAAGGGGATTTTTCCATGAGTAGGTATGGGCTCTTTAGGGGTTACTTTCGACTGGGTGAGGACTTGGAGTCTGCACAATTACCATACCGTAAGTATTAATAGATCCTTCCTAATAGGAAAGTTATTTGAATTTAAGATTGTAGCTTAGTTTCTCTAAACTCCACATAATCTATTTACTTACACTACAGCTTTCCTTCTGCACTTCCTAATCTCCAGCAGTAAAGATTCAAAACGCCGCACAAGATGCAACTCCTGTGTGTATCAGTGGAAATGGCACTGTAAGTAAGTAACGCCATGCTCCTGGAACACATTTAGTGCCATTGCAAAGCCAGGATTTGGTCCTGGGAGCAATTCAGCCCAACTCTGCCCTATAATTGAGACCTAATCAGTCCCTCCGTGGGCCAGCTCCTCTCTTCTGAAAGATGGAGGGGTTTTGTTTCTTGCCTACCCTCGAGTCTGTACGTGCCAAGGTTTCAGATCAGTGAGTGAGCCTGTGAGGATGCTTCTCCACGTGACGGCCTCGCTTCATTCAGCTCAGTGCCAAACTGAAAACAGTCTTACCCACCCAAGTCAGAGGTATGTGCTGCCACTTTGCACCCCGTGCCGGCTCCTGAGCTCCTTTGAACCCCACCTCAGAGCCAAATTAACTGGTTACCTTGTAGAAAACTAACTAAAGAAAAAAAGCAAAGTTTTGATAGGTTGTCCTGTGTCAATGAGCTGAAGAGCAGCAAGGCAGCTCCTACCAGCACCGGACCCAGCACAAGGGGATGCTGAGGCTGAGAGATGTGGGATGCAGGGTGCGTGTAAAACAGGAACAGTAGCTGCCCTGGGGCACTCTGCAACCCAGATAAAACAGCAGCAGACCTGTTTCCCAACACCATCCTGATCCAAGGACAAGGAGATGAGTGAAGTTTGTACCCCTCTCCCCCAGACACTGGCAGGACTAGCTCCACGTAAGCCTCCTCCCCTCCCCTCTGACTCAGCCCTAATGCTATGCTCAGCTTTTCACTCTCCTTCCTCAGGCAACTCAGGTCACTTTTCTTCACTCCCTCCTCGCTGACTGGCAGCTTGATATCACTCAACACGCCCAACTGTCCGCGCCAGCACCCCTGGGATACGTGTCCGCTCCCATCTGAGCGCAGGATACGGCCTCCCCCTCCCTTGCCATGACTTCTCAGGCTGTCTCCCGAGCTCAGCACCCTGTATCCCTCTCCCTGTGAAGTCTGAAAGTTTTGGGGCCCACATGGAAATTGTGGGAAGGTGCTGGAAGACTGTGAGGAGTTCGGTAATGTACAGGGTGCTCCCGCTAGCCCGGCAGAGCAGCACCACAGCTTTGAGAGCAGATATTACTCCTGCTACGAGTTAAGTCATTTATTTGACAATGAGACAGGGAAAGCCTGAAGGAAAGAGTCAGAGCAAGGAAACATGCCTGGAGGGAAGCCTGGGCTGCCATTCGATGATGTTGTGAGATTCTTCTTTTTGTTCATCCAGCAGTCCAAGGACCTCAGTGGCTTTTCTGACTCAGTCAGGACACAGTTCAGTGTGGGAAGGGTGGGGATGCCACGTTCTTTCATGCTGAGCCAGGAAAGGCCATGCAAGCCAGGGTTTTACGTGGCAGCTCCAGCAGACTGAAGTTATTTTAGAATAGTTTGGTCTTTCTCCTCTTCTGAGGAGTTCTTTCTTAATGTATATGCATGAGTAAGCAATTAGCTGCAAGGATAGAAAGATATCACCGTGCAGGCCCTTTGCAGCATTAAAATGAATCTGTTCCAGGTTATAAACAGGTAAGTGCATGGAGATTCAACCACGTTTGGCTTTTGGGAAGAGCTGTTCCCGGCAATAGATGATACCTACCAGAATGGGCACATCACTGCTCCTACGCACCCATGATGGAAGGAGGGAGACACCTCTGCTGCCCAGAACTGGGGGACCGTCAGGCAGCCGTGGCTGGGCTCACGCCAGCCCTAAGGCTGGACACAGTGAGAAGACCCAACACCGTTGTCGGAGGTGACTGATCACGAGGCAACTCAAGCCTGGAAGCATCGCAGCTTTGCCAAGTCCCCAAAGCCAATATGGGTGAGTTATCTTAATGTAAGCATCCGAGACTTAAATTAAATATGGTTTATACGTGTGGGTATAATGCCAGGCTGGGAGGTTATGTGCCATTACAGCTTGCCCAAACGGTGTGCTAAGTTGGGGCTCCACCAGCGTGGAGATTCCTGCCCCGTGCTCTGCTGTGACAAAGTTGAGGGAAGAAAGTACAGAACTTTAAAATTTTTTACGGAAGTGCAAATCCAAACTTCCAACCATCTATCTTCTTTTGCCTTGTCTACAGGCTTTAAATTTCATTGCATCTTTCCCCGTTTTGAACAAAAAACCCCACAAACCAACCCGAACCCAAGGTTTTGGGGTTTAGTTTGAGGGAGGGTAAAAGACAATGCTTAATTACACTTAGCTCCAAAGGATGTCTTAAATTTTTATAGAAAACTTCCAAATTTTAAACCAAACCGAAATAAACTATGATAAGGAAATAATCTTTCTTTTCCTTCAGGGTGCCTGAAAACTGCATAACATAAAAATAACCCTAAACAAAAGTTGCTTTAAGAACCTTCTATCTGAGAAATGTAGAAGAAAACAACCACTAAGGAAAGTGTCACACAGGGGATTCTTCGATTGTTGGTACGCTTCTTCGAGCTGTCTTTAAAAAAGAAAAAAAAAAAAAAAACAGAAGGAAAACCGTCATTTATGTAAGGAAACTCGGCTCTCCTCCCGGTGAGCAACAAAGTGGCTCTTCCCCCCGGGACCTGGCAGCTCGGGCAGCAGCCGGTGCCGCTCTGCCCGGGCCACTTGGCTTTTTTAAAACCACTTGCAAGGAGCCGGCGGGGAGCGGCCGGGGTTGCCCGGGCCAGGGGTGCGGGGCCGCAGCTCGGCTCCCCACTTGCTCACCCCGTCCAGCCCCAGCGAGGGCTTTTCCTGGCGAAAACCTGCGATTGCGGCTTTCCTCGAGAATGAAAGAAAGTGACATGTTGGAAGAGGGGGGGGGGGGGGGGGGGTGAAGAGGAGGAAGGGCTGTCCCTGCTCTTGCAGGGCGGGATCTTTTCTCCTCCTTGATCTATGGAGCCCGCCCCCTTAAATTGGCTCCCGGGAGCGCCCCGTCCACCAGCCCGACGGGGGGAGAGGCGAAAAGCGAGGGAGAGCAGGCAGGCGGGCGGGCGGCCGGCTCCCCCGTCCCGGCCCGTCGGTCCCGGCCCGTCCGCCCCCGCGCATCATGCGCGGCCCCCGGCGCCCCGTGCCCCGCCGGCCCGCCCGCCCCTAACACCGCCCGGCTCCAGCGCCTTCCCCCCCTCCGGGGGCGGGGAGGGGGGAGAAAGGGGGCGGAAAAAAAAAAAAAAAAAGAAAAAAAAAAAAAAAAAAAAAGGTTGGAGGGGGGGGTGGGAAAGGGAGGAAAAAAGAAGGAGGAAAAGAAGAGTCAAGCGGGGGAAGGCTGCTCTCCTCTGAGAACAGCGCGCAGCACCATGCAGCTGGCGCCGCTGGCGCTGGCACTCACCACGCTCTTCATCGACGGCTTGAGGATAGGAGCGAGGAGGCAGAAGCTGCACCCCAGGCAAGGTAAGAGGGTCTTCGTGGGGGGGGGGGGGGGGGGGGGGGGAGCGAGGGGGTGCTGGGCTGCCACCCCCCGCGGGGGTTGGGGGGTGCTCGGCCTCCCCACTCAGGGGCATGTGCTTCCCTTCCCTTGGCAGCCAAGCTGCTGGAGAAGCTCAGCGAGTACGAGATCGTGACTCCTACCCGGGTGAATGAGTTTGGCGAGCCCTTCCCCACCGATGTCCACTTCAGGCGGCGGCGGCGGAGCACCAGCGCGGCCCCCGACGCCTGGACGGCCGCCGCCTCCGCCTCCCCCAAGGCGCACTACAGGCTCTCCGCCTTCGGGCAGCAGTTCCTCTTCAACCTGACGGCCAGCTCGGCCTTCATCGCCCCGCTCTTCACCGTCAGCCTCCTGGGAGAACCCGCCGCCGACCAACGGCGCCTCTACGCCGAGGCGGCCGACGCCGACGTGAAGCACTGCTTTTACCGGGGGCACGTCAACGCCCGCCCGCGGCACACCGCCGTCATCAGCCTCTGCTCCGGGATGGTGAGACCCCCGGCCCGCTCCCGGCTCCGGCCCCGGCCCCGCCGGGCGCCCAGCGGAGCCGCGCCGGGGCGGAAGCGCGGAGGAGGAGGAGGAGGAGGAGGAGGAGGGAGGAGCAGGGCGAGGGAGGGTGGGCAGAAGGATGGGGACGGCCCCTTCCCTTCACCCCCCCCCCCCCCCCCCCGCCCGAGGCTGCGGGATGGGGCTGGCGGCTCCGGTTTGCCCCGGGTTGGAGTTTTGCCCACCCCGCTTTTACGATTCCGTCGGGTTCTGGCACCGGGGTGAACCTCCTCCTGCTCGGCGGGTTTGGGGGGAAAAACTGCCACCCAGCGGCACCCCCGGGGGGGGGGGAGGTCAGCGGGCGCAGAGCCCCGGGCATGGACACCCTCCTGCCCCCAGGATGCTGAGAGGGATGACTGGGGGGTTCCCCGGCAGCGCTGACCCCAGAGCAGTCCTGCAGCCCGGGGGGGGGGCATGGCCCGAGGAGAGGTGGAAGCAGGCGTGCTGGCAGCCCCTCCTGCTATCCTGGTGCCCTTCTGTGCAGGGAGGTATTGGCAAAGGGATGAGCAGAAGCTCCTAGCAAGGCTGACCCGTCCGGCTGCCCTGGTGCTTTCCAGCACACCGGGGTGCCCCCCGAGAGGTCTCTGCCAGCTTCCTCCTGGTCCAGGAGCTTCCCTGGGTGAGTGTGTTCACCCAAGATAGTGCACATGTGTGTGGCTGGTTACGCCTCCCAGTTGAGGATGGCTGCAGGATGGTTTTTATCTTGAATGTATTTTATTTACCTGCTGAATCCCTACGTTCGTAGTCACATGTAACTAGGAGAGTTGGTATCTCCTCATAAGCAGGGATTTCACCGGCTGGACACCTCTCTCTGGTCCTTACATGTGGGTTTAAAGCCTGTCTCAGGGAGAGCTGCTGTATGAAAACCAGCACAACTTGATGGGGTTGCTCTGAGGCCTCCAGCACGCTGCAGCACCATCTCCCCTTGGGCAGCAGTGGCTTGGTAAATCTCTCTGGCACAGCGATGGGGTCTGGCAGACGTGTCCCTCTCATGCTCCTTGCCGATGGATCAGTAATTTGTTTTCCATAACTTCTAGTGGGATGGCTGCAGGGAACAGTGCAGACTGGCGTGGGTACAAGCGGTGTGACGGGAGCTGGAGCTCCAGCCTGCTCCTTCGCAGGGGTCGCTGCAGAACCGGGCACTCGCGCACCTCCCTCCTTAACCGCTCATTTTGTTGGGTAGTCCTGCTCCGTGGTTTGTCAACGCCCGAAGCTGACCGCCTGTTCCTTTCTGGTCCCTCTCAGCTAGGCACATTCAAGTCTGACGATGGGGACTATTTCGTAGAGCCGCTGTTATCGCTCGAAGAACGGGAGTATGAAGAAGAACACAATAAACCACACCTAGTCTACCGACACCGGACACCTCCAACCAACTCTTCAGGGGACAGGCAGACTTGCGATACTCCAGGTACTTGTTTTGTTACTGCCCTTGATGACTTGGCACTTACAAAAGGGAACTAATTTGCAGTGAAAAGCCAGTAGGTTTGTGTGGGGCAGAAGGGATGCGGAATTGAGGGACCCCTCTAGAAATTGTACTGTGTGTGCTAGGACCGGGCTTACGGCGGTACTGATGTCCTGGAGGGGCATGGTGTGCCTGTGCTTTCTAGTAATCGGTTATAAGGAAGTTGCGGTCAGGAAAAATGTTATGGTTTCCATTTCATCCCTGCTGTAAGGTTGGCAAGAGATCCTTTGGGCTATTGTGCCTTAAATATCTTATGAGCCTTTAAATTTGTTTTCTGTCCTCTCCTACGTGTAATTCCTAGCCATTCTAATGTGATTTGCCCTCTGTCTGAAATTCTGTTTCTGTCCTTTAAATGACATCCTTCTGTCTTGGTCTTGCTGTGCTCCTGGTCTTCCCTCCCCAAATCTGGTTGTGAGTTGCAACGTCTTATTTCTTTCTAGTGAAAATGAGAAGGTCCTAACGCCAACCCTGACAGTTCTTCCCTTATTAATCACTTTTTCATGGTTCATTTTCAAAGGCTTTTTTTTTTTTTAACTTGTGGCCCTTCCTCCACCACCAGCACCATCTCCCTGACCTCCTTGCTCCCTCTTTCTAGTCTTTGCACATATGAAAGAGCACAAGCCTTTTTATCTCCCCTTCACGTGCCTTGGTGAGCAGTAGCTTTGCTCCTACTGTCCCTATTATCTCCAGTGGCCTCCTGCTGCTCTCTGCTTCCTTGACTTCCTGATTTTCACAACTAATCCTCTCTTTTGGCAGCAAATATCTAAGTTCTCTCTGAAGAAGCTTATTCCTTCGTTCTCCTGTTTCACCTGCTGTTTTGCCCTCCTCCTTTGGCCTGCAGATAGATCTGCAGGAGCTTTAAAACCTAAACAGACTAGACCTTGTCTGGCTTCCCTTGCGCGGGCTGCAAGCAGCTCATGTGCTGCAAAGTAGGTGGAGCTGCTCAGGGAGTAAAGGTACCACTGGAGGAGAAGTGTGATGCCAAACTTAGACTGCATTTAACACGCATGACTTGTTTGGCACCCATGACTGTGGATCGCGGTCGTGCTGTTGAGCTGTCAGTTTGTTCAGCTTGCACTGATCATGCTAAGTCAGAAGATGCTCTGATGCTCTGTGACCAGCCAGAGCTGACGCACTAGCAACTTGCGTTTCTTGTAGAAGACGTATGGATATGCGTCCACGTGCAAACATACGTGCTGGGGGACAATGGTACCTCTCACAAGGCTGTTGTTGTTTGTTCTTCCAAGGGTTGCTGCTGGACTATGCCATTCTGGTTTCTCTCTTCCAGCTGTTTCTGCTCCCTTCTTTGAGATCAGATGCAGGAGACTCAGAACAGTTGGAAAGAAACACGGAATCTGGCACATTGCATCAGTAGCCCTTGGAGGAACGGAGCAGCAGATCACAGGACTCATTGAAACAAAGGTAGTTGGGAGGGCTCTGACTTTTGCTTGTGGACTTTACTCTGTGCTGTATAACAGTCTGCTGTATTTCACCCCACTGTATCATAGCTTCCATTTAGGGTATTATTCTTCTCAGTCATGATCAACAAGATTAATACTGCATCCACAATATGACCTATGTGGTGGATATCTCTTTCTCCTCTTCTCCAACATGCTCTGCCTCTTGTTCGTCTTTTGTTTCCTTGCTCTTCTTGGTTGCTTCCTGTAGTGGAGGGAGGAGATTTCACCTCTCAAATACAAACTTATGGGTTCCAGATAGGTGTGACAGTCTTACTTGTTCTCCTGTCCTCTTCTTCTCCATCTCTCCCTGTCCCTTTTACCGTTGTCCGAGTTTTTGGAAGGGAACAATGCTTTGGTAGTACATGTATGGTGAACAAGTCTTAGTGACTTTATTTAAGGAGCAAGTGCAGGGCAGCTTGGGCAATGCTGAACCGTGGCATTCCCCCTGGGGTTACATCTGGTGGAGAGAAGGTATCTCACATGTCTTCAGAGCAGAGGGGAAAAGGCAAAATCTGGCAGCACTCACTGGTTTGGACAGAATGCATCTGTCGCTCCTACCATAGGAGAATGGTTTCATGAGAGTTTGAGAGTTTGTTATAGCTGTAGGGTGTTGTGTGAATCCAGTCTTTTGTCAGAAAACCGTGTGAAAAGATGCATTTGCATTGCAGGCTTCTGGCAGGGATTGAAATTTGCTCAAAGAAGAAATTCATGCAAGGGAAATCTTAAGTACCCATCCTGCAGTGAGCAAGGGAGCCTGTGTTGCCGGGCAGTGGTGCTATTGAGAATGGCTTTCTGATAGTCTTCTTCCTGGAAATGATTAATAAGCAACATACTGGTGTGCCCTTGCCATGATGATGTAATTACAGACTTTTTACATTATCCAGGAAAAGTTTCCCTTGTGAGTTGACTGACAAATTGAGTAAAAACTTTCACTTCCAGCAGTCTCCCTGGTGTTACTTTTAGTTTTCAGCATCCTCAGGTCAGCTTAGAAAAACAGGTATTTTATTTTGTTAAGTTTTAATTAGCATTTTCTGATAACAGTTTTAGGTCCTCTGACATATGAGATACTCTGCAGATGTTCTGAAAAAAGATCTTTCTCCACTGAACGTTGATGGATATTGAATGCAAACTGTGCTCTGCGTATGAACTTTCATAGCACAGCACTGGGGTCTCCTGGCAATGCACTTCAGCTGTCTGGTGTATAGCTCAACAGCTGCAATAAAAACTTTTGACAAAGTTTTCCTTGGGGTAATTGGTTAATGTAGTTTCAGTCATAGGAAATGGTGCAATTTCTTCTCCTTCCCTTCTTTTAGTTAGTACCGTGAATCAATCTGTCATCTGGTCCAGGATCTGGCAGAATAATTAGTTGTGCTTTACTGAATAGCCCTGACGGGATGAAGACTTGGCCAGGCTGACAGTGTGATGTCACTAGGTGCAGCGCGGTTACCACCCATCGCTTCACGATAGCAAGCTCTTCCGATCCAAATTATTAAATATCCGCTTTTTTGAGGTGGAGGAGGAAAAGAAAAGAAATTCTGATCCTAAAAAAAGAAAAAAAGGAAGTGGCTCATTGCGAAGCTGGCGAGCGGAGCTTTCCTGAGCCCTGTGGAGGAACAATCTGACTCCGATGATAAAAGGCGCGTAGCTGCATCCTGCAGCGCCGCGGGGAGCTGCGCCCGCTGTGCCGGCCGGCTTCGGGAGGCCAGCAGCAGCTCTCCGACCCCCGCGTCCAGTCTGACCTCCTGCCAGGAGACCAGCAAGCCCTACCCACCAGTTTCCACATGAAAACGCCAAGGTTTGGTCTTGCAGAGAGGTGTTCGGCTCCAGATGCCAACGGGACGCTGCCTCTGGTCATCACCTAAATAAACCACTTTGGGCCACCTCTCCTTTCTCTCATGTTTCCTACATTTCCCACCTTTTTGCTAGTGATGTTTTTAAGAGTGTTTTGGTTATTGGTTTCTCTGGAGCTCTTCTAGTTTTCTGGTGATAGATTTAGCCTTTTATTGGATCTTACCCAGCCATTCTTCCTGTTGGCCACCCCTTGTTCTGAGGCAGATGTGGCCTCTACTTGTTCAGTGGCAGTGAGCCACAATAGCTCTGTGGCCATGAGTATAAATGCAAGAGTTGAGCTTTCTCCTCTCCCCACTTCTGCTGCATGCTCAGCTATTTATTGCTGAAAACTTTGCAAATTCCTTGCAGTGTTTACTGTGACCCCAGTTCAGGACTCCCGAATTAACTCTTTCGGGCAGCTCCTTCTTTGTTCCCACTGCATTCATTTTTCTGCTCTCCCGATCCAAGTTTTCTGTTTTTCCTTCTCAGCTTCATTAGTTAAATACCTCCCTGTTCTTGCCTCACTTTTCATAATTCTTTTATATTCAAGACCCACCTGTGGCTGAGATTAATAAATCAAGGACTGAATATATAGCGAGCACTAGCTGTTCCCATGACTTGCTGTGGGTCAGCTGTGCACATCTTGAGACTGGAGTTAGATGTGGGCTCTGGAGCTGCGTGTGAGGATCTTGCACAAAGTCCTGGCTCCTTCATGAAAGCAGGAATATCCAACATGGGCAAAACTCCTCATGCAGAAGCAGCAATAACACTCTGATGGTGCCAAACTGGTAGGAAGATGATTAGAGCTTTTTCTATTTCTGGAGGAAAGCCAAGGGGCTGTAGCCAGCAAAGAGGCCTTCCAGCAATTCATGCTGAGGTGGTGAGATTTTGGAAGCAGGCTCAGATGAGTGGAGGACAGAGCAGATCTTACCTGTGCCCCCACCCACTGCCAGCAGAGGTGGGAAAGCCCAGTGACTCAGCTGCTGAGGTTGCTTTCCAAAAACCACCAAGCATTACCAGCACAGATGGCTGCTGGGCACAGCCTGGAGGCTTAGCACATCCTAGTACCTGCCAGAAGCAGATGCAAAGGAGTCTCAAATTTACAACTGGGTATTTAGTTGCAAGGTGTTAAAGCAGTTTGATTACTCGGGAGGCAGCACATATGTGGCCAGGCACAGCAGCTCTGAAAAGGTGAGGCCTATGTACTCATCTGAGTGAGGAGGGGAAAAGAAGCTCTGTGTGTGTAAGTTGTGTTGGGAAGCTTGCTATAAAAAGCACAAGACAAATCAACAGTGTGAACCAAGTCTTGCCGCTGAGCTAGCATGACACAAGCATAATCAGTAATATGTCACTGATTTTTCAGTTGCATTAATGAGTAATTTGTAATAGATTACCCTTTCATAGCAACTTTAACAACCCTTCCCACTAAATGTGACACTGGGGAACCACCAGAGCAGAGAAGTGCTGCCCTGTGTCTTGAGCAAACAAATGTCTGGTGCTGCCAGCTTGATGATTGCGATCTTGTTTCCGTGTGATAATTGGCACTAGCTCGCTCAGCCCTTACAGATGACTGTCATCTCTCTCCCAGTGCCACCTAGCTGCACGGGATGTCATTAGTGAACCCATGGCACAAGCAGGAGATGGTTCTGCCATTGTGTTCCCACATGCTTGGGAAAGGGTGGCCAGGTTGAGGTTGCCAGGGTGTGGGTTTGTCAATGTGTTATCAGTGTTGAGGTGACCCGGGGGGAGGATGCGTTGGGGATCTGGCCTCATGGCTGGAGCCTGACTTGGTCCCATTCTGTGTAACACGGTCTCTCTTTGGTGCAGGTAGGTGATGAGCTCTTGCTCCTGCCTGAGCTGTGGTTCAAGGTGTATACCCAGTGTTAGAATTGACAATGGTGAGGAACGGGGCCAAATGGGCCAGAGGTGGAAAACTTCATACTCACTGTACAGACCATTTATATACGTTACATTCTTATTTTATAGCAGTTTTGAGGCAGAAACTTTGAATGCCTTTTCCGCAGGGCTCGATGTTTGTACTCTTGTGAGAGATCCATGGTGAAATCCCAGATCCTTTGCAGTCAAGTTGCTGGTCTAGAGCCCTTTTGGATTTTTGCTATTTCTTTTGGACTGTTTGTCTTGTTTCCAACTATGACCTTATTTCGGTTTTCAACTCCTTCATCCAGCAGAATTTCACACGATAGGTGTCTGGTTTCCAGGCAGGTCTTCAGGCAAATTCTGTACTGCTGGGTGTCACGTAACCGTGGGGTTGCAGATCTTCAGGGAGGTTTTCCTAAGCCTTTGCTTCCAGGTTGAGCAATCCTTGAGCTCTTTCAAAAGTCTGTTTAAGCTGTCAGCTTTGCTTTTGGCCTCAGGGTAAAACACTGACTTCGTTCTTTCCCTCAGAAACGTTTCTCATCTTAAGGAAGTGAATTGTAATTTATAGTCAGATAGTAATTATTTCAGGTTTCCTTCCCTCCCAAAAACAGTAAATGAGAGAGTTGCGTCATAAGTGCCATATGCTAATGTAATTAATTCTATTTCTGACTTCCTATTGAGGTAATAGCACAGTGACAGCCAACTAGTACTTGGTCAGATGGGCTTGGGATGTTAAACACAAGATTTTCCCATGCTGAGTTGGGAAAGGGATCAGCCTGTAATGTTTGTGCTATCTTGCTGTGGTGTTGGCAAGTGAAATAAGGTATTAGACTGACTTCAGTTAAAAAATTTGATCACAGCCAATGATACAGATCCCATAACTGTGGTTTTGTTTGAAAATTTCTCAGTGTGTGTTATAAGCAAGTTGCATGCATTTTGTTGTTTATATTCTTAGTATTGAAAATATATCAAGCATCCATCTGGCACCCTAATGGTAGAAGACCAAGATTGTGACTGAACAAATTGTTATTCATTGATTATTGTTTTGCAACTTAGACGTGTCAAATGAACAGAGTTAAATTACTCTTCTGGAACCAAAATGGATGTACATGCAATTTTGCATCTACTTTTACATTGTCTGTGTGGACATCTGAAGAAGGGCAGGTGGGAGAAGCAGGGACGTATCACTTTGGTACTTTCCATCTGTACCCTGTGGCATATACTACTGAAAATAAGCAGCTGACTATTGTGTGACTTCTCTTCTCATGTGCCTGTATTGTCATCACCAGCATCCCTGTGGCTGATTGTTAGGTGGTTTCTTCCTTTCCTTTGGGAGCTTTTTTTTTCCCCATCTTTTACTGAGTGCCAATACAAAGTTGTGGTGATCTCAGTGTTGTTGGCATGGTAGCTCATAAGTACCACTAGAAACGAGAGTGGGTAACGTGTTGGCATACTTGCAACCGTTACGCATTGAAAGTTGCATCGAGAGCAAGCAAACAAGCCCAGGAGTTTGGGTGCTCGGCTGGCTTGCAAGGCAGGAGTCAGGTTCAGTGAGTGCAGCCTCTCGAGCTGTGCAGACAAACAGGTTCAGTTAGCCCAGGCAGTGCAGATGGCAGCAGCTCAGGCTCTTCTCCTGACGTGCTGGAATGCCACTGGTGTATGTCCGTGTGTCTGTGGTATATTAGTACCAGTTTGACCCACAACCTGGCTCAGGTAGGTGAAACACTGGGATGTGCTTTAGCAAACTGCCCAGCCCTGTGCTGTGTCAGGATGGTTTTCATGGGTATTTTGCCGTGTTTTTTTCAGTTACTCCAGAGGGCTAGTTTATTTTTCTTCCTGAACCAGTGGATTACGGAACTGGTATCAGTGATTTTTCAGCACTGTAACTTTCTGTCAGCCATAGCTTAAACCAATTTTGTACCAATTCAGTGGTGGTTTTGTGCCTTGCAGTCATGAAGTGCAGTTATTTAGTTATTTTGCCTGTAAGATGATCTTGAATCATTTTCCGCCACATGCTCAGCTCACATGTTACTATCTGCTTTCTTAAAGAAGCAATTTATTGTTTTGTTCATTAATCTAGTTTCTGTCTACTGTGCAAAATTGATAGCTTTCATGTAGAACTTTTTACCTTAGGCAGAAAAAAAATCTTTACAGCTGGAATGCATTCTCACATACATCATCGAGAAAGGAAACAGCTAGAGTATGTGTGGTCTTTGGTGTTTGCATGGTATAAAACCAGAGAATATTTTCTTCCCAAAGAAAGTTGATTGGTGCTAACTGCAAGTCTGTGGTTCTCAAATCTTCTCGTTCAAGCAGCAGGAAGAAAGGCAGGATCACCCGAAAAAATGTAGGTGGGGTCAACACCAACTTGAGCTTTATGGAGTCTCCATAGCCAAAGCCACCACCCTGCTTGCTCCAGTAACAGGCCACAGTGGGTGAACGGAGGTGGGACTGCAGAATATCTTTCTCTTTGGATCCTGGCTGGCCTGGACGTTCATTTCCCTTCTGATGTTGGTCATTGATCTCACCTCTATCAATAAAGCCTATTTTCCCTTTCTAGCTATAGCAGCAGCTCTGACTGCACAGTCCAGTAGCCATCCAGAGGGGGAAGGCAGGATTAATCCTGCTCCTAGGACTGGTCTTCGCATTGTGGTACAGAGCAAGGCAGTTGCTGCTCCCCTGTTACGTTTCCATCCTGGCTGCTGTGTGAGCAGGGAGGAAAGCTGCTGGCAGCGAAGGGGCGTTCAGCTCTGGCTTATTCTGGCCACAGCAGCACACCCACAGGAACAGAGGTGAGAATTTGGCCTCATGCAAATTCATCTGCAAAATCATTCATATTCATGAGATATATCTGTAGATATATTGAAAGATAGATAGAGATATAATACATATCGATATATAATTAAAACAGTCCCGGGGATAGAAATATCTTTTGGGCCAGCTTAGGACATTTTTGGGTCCTAAAGAGGAACCAGTTTCCATCCCCTTTCCTGGCAAGAAGACCCTAAAAATGTGGTTTGATTTCAGCTGGTCTGACCTGTGCATGAAGAAAATCCATTTTGCCTCTCGCCTCTCTTTTCCAAGTAATGGCAGTCACTTCAGTGGCTGCTGTTGTACCAGCTACAGGCAGTAAATTCAGGCCAGCCAACTGTAGCTGGAGCTCGTACCTGACCGTTTGGGCAGGATTTGCTGTGTGGCTCCTGCTCCAGTCAACGGAGGCAGGTCACACGCCGACTGACTGCCTGGAGGGAGCTCAGATGAATTTTCATCTGCTTTATGGAGGTGTGCAATAAATAATTAATTTCCAAATGATTGTTTTATCATCTGTGCAGCTGAATCAGAGCTGGTCTAAGAGTGTAATGGACCAACCGCTGAGTGGCAAACTTAGTGTTAAAAATCCTAGGCTGCACATTCAGAAAAGGTATGATAGTAAGTTGGTTTGAAAGGACCATGCTCCTTTTCTAGCAGGGGAAGGTTGATAATGTTATTAGCTCAAGTAATAGATTTTTTTTTTTTTTCCCTCTCTTGCTCTCTCTCTTTTACATCTTTTTTTTTTTTTTTTCCCTGCTATGTTCAGCTCTCATGAACTTGGAGCTGAACTGGAATTGCTTGCATTGTCACATGTCTTATTTAATTGTGCAAATTGCTTTCTATTCCAAGGAGAAGTTAATGTAGAAATGGAAAGGATTAGAACTGTTGGGATAAGTGATCACTCTTTCTTTTAATTTTTGGTTTTAGCATAACAATAGCTACTATTTCAAAAGCAGTCCCTGGCTCTGCCCTGTCACCCTTTCATGCAGGCAAAGTACTCGCGCAGGGCCTGAGTCTCCCCTGCAGTCTCCCTTGGGAGAGATCCAAAGTCCATTAATCAGCAGGAATCTTCCATAACTCAGCTCAATGTGCTCTGGACTGAGCTTCTTACACAAGCAAAAATAAATGGCACAGGTGGGAAGATGCCATCAGGAAGGAATATCTCTGACACAGGATTGGATCTCCTTTTAAGTCCCACGTAACAAAGAAGAAGCCAAACAGAAAAAAAATGAACATACACCTCCAAGTCTGTCTAAAGACAGCGTAAACACCATAAACTGTTTTAGTAAAGCAAGCAGTAAAACAGACATTATTCCAGCAACCTTTTAGCCACCTCTCAAATGAATATTAACTGTTGAATCAGTGCATAGGCTTGCCTAATACTTGAATTATTGATCTGTAGTTTGCATGGTTTTAAAGTGTTTGTCTACTCACTGGGGTTTGCTTTTTCTGCAAATTAAAGAAAATGTTTTGTTGCTAAACCCATCCAGTTACTGCCGTGTGTAGGTAGATGGTTTTCAGGTCATTTGCAGGATTGAGAGTTTGCCAAGCAAACCATTTTCCTTCCTGGTTTCTGTTAATATATTAACACAATAGGAAAAAAAAAAAGGCAAAACCAGGTGGAAAAATATCACGCCCTTTTTTGATGTTGTGTGTGGCAGTAAGAAGCTGTCGCTGTAAAATTGCAGTTTTCTCATGTAACGTGAGAGATTTTCACTTCTGCTTGATTAAACATCAGTCTGCTGTACCATTCAATAAGAGCATTTCTGCTGTGGCCATCATAATGGAGCGAGATAGCAACAGCATCAGGCACATGGAGTACTGGCAGTGCCTGTATGCAAGTCCCATAAATGCTGGTGGGGGTTTTATGGATGGGTTGAGAGCCGTGCACTGCCATTACTGTTTAATTTTTTACAGGTGAATGTGCACCATCTCTGAGTGTAGTTATATGCAGGAAAGATGGGTGAAGATAACAGTTCACAACTATCAAAGTCCAGGAGTGGCTTTACATGCAGTGCATCCCCACTTGCTGGTGCTTGGTTTTACAGTAACTAGGCTGGCAAACATACTATATGTGACTTGTCCAAATAGTGTGCCGTAAGTGTTGGAGTGGCTTCATATCTGCGAGGAAATATGTTGTTTTTTAAAGGGATGATGTTGCTGACTTGATTTGTGTGCTGGATGGGGGAAGTACACTGATGCTGTACTGACACTTGACAGTGTTAGGTTAGCAATTGGACTTGATGATCTTAAGGGTCTTTTCCAACCTAAATGATTCTATGATGTGTCAGATCTCTGCAACAGAAAGAAAAGTTGTTTTTCCTGCGCTGGGCATACCTGGCTGTGTTGGCCTCTGATTCTCCTGTGTGGTGAGTCAGGTCAGGGCTCTCAGAACCAGACCTGGTATTTCATGTGGACCTCTCTGGTTTTTGGGTGTTTTTTGGTTGTGGTTTTTTTTTTTTTTTTTGAGCATGTGCCAACACTAGCTGCAGGATTTCAGTGCAAGTCTGGTGAATATCAATTAATTTATTTTAAACATCTCCTGTATTACAGGTGTCTCCTCAAAGAATCTTTTGCATTTCCCTCTTCTTTTGCCATCTAACCTCCATCTGCCAGGCTGGCAGGAGGAGAAGACACCTGAGCCCCATGGTCCCACTTGGGGCTCTGCAGAGCCATGGTGGTGGACGGTGCGTGCAGAGCTCTACCTTCACATCACAGCCTTGCCTTCAGTCTTGCTCAAGCCCCATTGAACACCTCCCCATCCTTAAGACATTTTATCTTGAGCACCTCCTTCTTTTGGGAGATGGTTATTTAAAAGCAAAATTGAAGTGGCTGGCTGAGGGTGAAGAGGGGAGGGGAACTGGCTTTGAAGGGCTGAGGTTAGCACTTTCGGTCTGGTTGTCTTCTCACCTTTAAGTTATTTGTATGCATAGTTGGCTTCCCGTGCTGACTGGCACTGAATGAGTCGGGATAATGTCATGGTTGCCCACGAAGCCGTGCCAGCATGAGAGCACAACCTTGCCAACACAAGGGCATTGATTAGTGCAGAGGAACTAGGGCAATCCAATTATAACCACAAATGCCATTGGCTTTCTCAAATTCTTACTCAAATAACTGCAGACTCTCTGCTGTATTAAGGTGGTCTGGACTATATCAAGAAAGGGGAATTCATAGGACTTAGGTAGCACAGAGTAAACAAGATTTAATTCTTAAATATTCTATTGCTTATTTACACATAGGGCAAAAGGACAGTATTTTTCATATAGGTAGAAGCTGGCTAACCCCCTTTGCCTGCCTTGATATTAGAGAATGTATTTTATATTTCTTTTTTTGGAAATTGTTACGAAATATCCTAAAAGGAAACTACACAGGAAAAATAGCTAAGAGGTTTCCTATCATTTCAATCTTGTTTGAGCATTGAGTGTTCCTTTGTTCCCTAATATTATGCTTCCTCTAACCTACTCAGTGGGTCAGATAAGGAAATGTGATATTTTTCACCACCATGACAAAATTAAGCTAAAGCTACAAAGAGCATAAGGGTTGTAGCCTGAAGTCTTAGATGAGTAGTTCAGATCTGGCTTTATATTAAATGCAGAAGCGAACAGTCTCTCATGGATGAATCACATTCAATTAGCTACTTCCTATGATGAACTGATTAAAAATTAAGTGGCATCAAATAAGACTGATTTTGCTCTTACATTTAAATAATGCTATAATTACATACTAATCAGATGGTAAATCTTAATTGTACATGTTCCATATGTTTTATTTGCCTGTTCTCCCTCTTCACTTTGTCGTCTTTGTATCAGCATGGAGTATATTTTCAGGCTGCTTTTATGTTTGGCCTAATTGAATATCAAAAGCAGTATATGTGAAACTTCCTGAATTCTATTCTTTAGCCAGTGGCAGCTGTGCTATTAGATGACCTTTACCATTCCCGTAGCACAGAATAATAAAGGGAGGGGGGGAATTGAAGCCCAGCCGTGTTATTGTTAGAGACAGAAATAAATCATATATAATTGCTTTGCTATGAAGGCCAAATCCTGCCGTCCTTCATGCCTGAGTTAGAAATACAGGATTTGGACCTTTGTTTCCTGTGGTTTCCTGGCCACCTTGGACGTGCCCAGAATCCTCACGCTGCCGCTGTGGTGGCTAATTACCATCACTGGGCTCCAGTCGCGTTCAACTGAACTGCAGCCCAGGCTCCATCCCTCCTGCGCGGGCAAGGAGACAGCTCTGCTGCGGGAAAGCCTCTATGTGAATGTCCGCCTTTAAGTGCCATTGGCTTCCATAAGATTACTTTAAAAATTAAGGAAAGCCTTAGATGTTAGATTATACGGTGGGCTTCCACAGAGTGCTTCTGTTTTGGTTAGCTGTTTGGAATAAGACTGCTATAACTCTTCACTGAAGTAAATAGGTATTCTGACATAACATGCATGTAGTATTACCTTTATTCACTCCAGAGCGTACTTCATGTTTTTGTCTGCTTTTTAATCATAGATCATGAACACAGTCACAAAAAGAACAAGAGGAAACACTGGAGAAGACAGTGGGCAGAAAGCAACATATTATCTGACATGGAGATGTTGAAACGCAGCCTGGAAGTGAGTTCATTTTCTGCAGATAGCAACAAGACTGGCAACATCACTGAAAAGAAGAGCCACAAGCGAACAAAGCGGTTTCTCTCCTACCCTCGGTTTGTGGAAGTGATGGTGGTGGCTGACAGCAGGATGGTCGCCTACCATGGAGCTAATCTACAGCACTATGTCTTAACGTTGATGTCAATAGTGAGTATTCAACTAGAGGGAGTAGATTCACCCACGGATCATTTTTTAGTGGTCACAAATCACCCTTTCTGCTACATTCATATGCTATACCATCAGTTTGCCTTGGCCAGGAATGGAGAAAATGCTCAGATTAGAGTAAAGTTTGGTAAAACTTGGCTGGGGAACACTAGTTGGAGTTTTCTTCCTTCCCAGACCCATTGTGTTTCCTAACCCTTCCTACACCTTTCACTTCCAGCTTTCTGAACCCCAGGCACTAAGAGAAATATCACTGATCCATTAGTCCACACACTGTACTCTTATTTTTATTTATGCCCATGTGAAATAGCAGCTGAATTTAAAAAGTACTTGGGGGACTGTGCCTTCCAAGGGTCTGATGCTAGTAGGTTATGCAGTTACCTGACTTCCCTTGCTCTTGCAAGGAGGAGCCTGTGGTCACCTTGATCCTTAGCATAGTGCTAGGGCTGGCTTTCCAGGATGAGGACAAGCATTTTAGTGGCTGCTGATACAAGGATGCAGTGGTGCAGTCCCCAACGAGGCAGCTCTGTAGATGCAGAGTGACTGGAAGTGAGTATCCAGCATACTTGTGTTGCTGGAGGGCTTTTCATCCTATTCAAGGGTAGAAGTGTGGTGAATATATGGGCTAAAACTCTCCATGTCAAAATGAGGCACTTGAGAGAATAAGTTGCTTTTGACAGTCTTGTTTGGTGGTCATTGTATCTCAGAGCAGAATGAACCTGTAATTTGGTGAAGTGTGTGCTAAAGAGAAAGGAAATACTGGGTTTCTGTGATACCAGCAGGTTTGTTTCATTCTAAAATTGTGCTTCTGGCAGGAGGTCTCTCCAAGTAGCATCAGAGCACTGAGTGGGGCAGAAAAGCAGCTCTGGAGAAAAACAGCTGCAAAATGGAAAACATATGTGTGTTGTCTTAATTGTTTGTTTCCTTGACTGTTAGCAATAATTCTGAATATTTCTTTTGAAACAGGTGGCGTCTATCTACAAAGACCCAAGCATTGGAAATTTAATTAATATTGTTATTGTGAAATTGGTTGTGATTCATAATGAACAGGTAATGGAAGTGATTTTCTTCACCTATTGTTTGACAGTGTCATTTGTAGTGGGCATTGCAATGAATAATTAAAATACCTGCTTTCTCTGTGTTGCTTATTAGGATGGTCCTGCAATATCTTACAATGCCCAGACAACGTTAAAAAACTTTTGCCAATGGCAGCAATCCCAGAACCACCCTGAAGGAAGTCACCTTCAACATGACACAGCCGTGCTTGTTACCAGGTATGGTGGATATTCTCATGAAAACTGTAGCCAGTCGTGTGTTAGAGGCTGTGAACATGTAATATATCCAGCTGTGGGAGATGTTCAGTTTTTGATGTGGGTATAATGACATTTGCAATTGTGGGAGCAGTGTAACTGTGAACAGAACTGGGATAATGTGTCCACCGTAGTGGTAGATGACTCGGAGAGGTTCAGGACAACCCAAGGTCTGCCCATGGGTTCGACATAAGATGAAAAACTCTGACTATGGTAGGGAGTTGGTTCAGACTCTGACTGGATGATGTGACAAAGCAGCATGAGAAGGTCCATTGGAGGACCAAGAATTATATTTGGATGTGTTATTACTGTGTTTGTACCTTCACTCACTGCTGCATTAAAAATTAATGTGTCGGGTCTGTTCTGCTTTCAGACAGGATATTTGTAGAGCGCACGACAAATGTGATACTCTGGGTAAGGAAAACCTTTTCTTTGTCTTTTAATAACTTTTTTTGTAATGACAATCTTAGTTGCCTGTGCTGAACCGTGGACGATATATCTTTTTCTATTGTAAACCTCTTTGTTCTCTCCTAGGTCTGGCAGAGCTGGGCACAGTCTGTGACCCATACAGGAGCTGTTCAATTAGTGAAGATAACGGACTGAGCACTGCTTTCACAATAGCACATGAACTTGGACATGTGTATGTTTTATGTAAATACATTTACATTTAAATAGCCCAAGATTTATGCTAGCTAGAGCTTGCCAGCCAGACTAGGACTTGGTACCTGCTGAGCCTAATTATCTGAGAGAAGATAAATGTTGTTGGGTAGAAGATGCACCACCGAGGCAGATTAAGCTGTGGTGAAACTCTGGGAGGTGGTGGGGTGCTCCGAAGCCTATCTGAGAGCAACAAAACCAGCAGACCCACATTTTGGGGAGGATGAGTGACAGTGTACTCCAGTCAGCACCTAAACAAGGGAGGAGAGTTAACAAAATGTCCCTTACTACATACTACTGCATCTTCTCGCATGTGCATGTGGCTGTCAGTAAAATCTGCCCCACCAGCCATGAAATCCTGGTGAAACCACTGGGACTAGCCAAGATTTTGGCTGGAACTGGTAGGTACTGTGTACTGGACATCCCCAGAAGAGATGCCATCATTCAAGGTGCACATCCTCCAGTGGAAATTTCTTTTAACTGATTTTGACTTTTTTTGAGAGTGGTAGTGAGAAAAATCATCTTAGATCACATAATCCTTTACCCCCCAGCTACAACTCTTAGGCAGCTTGTTCAGTCCCAAACCACCTCATGCCTGGTTTGCAGTGGTTTGCAGGTGTGGGATGGATGAGTACTTGGGAACAGATCTCTTATTGTTTTAAACTCCCTTTTTCTTCATGGAGAGCTGGCTGAGGTGGTCTATTTTTAACTGCAGTAGTATTTGTTTAAATTAAATTTCCTGACAGAAAGTCCCCGAAGGTTTGGCATTCCCCACACCTAACCTGTGGCTAATTCCTTCGCTAATGCTGCCCCAGAGCTGCCGGAGGGGTTAGTGGTGCTCCCAAGCAGGAAATGTCTCTTTGCTCTTTTTCAGGGAGCAGAGTGAAAAGGTGGTTCATTGGAGGTAATCTTATTGAGATATAAACTCCCCAGCCTTCGAACGCAGGATCACACCGGGTCATTTCCCCTTCTCCACTTCAAACAGCAAAGCTCTTTAAGCCGTTCTGTCTCCATTAGCGTATTTGCTGCATTCTTCAATGTCATGTGCTGCAAACTTTGCGTGGGTTTCTGCTGATATTGATGCTTGATGGCATTTTATAAACCTACCACAAAAAGTATAGGAGCCAAGTCTATCTCCAGTGCAACCCTATTTAGGCAACAGCATGAAGGATCAGCGTGGCCCAAGCTATTCAACTGCGTTGGAAAACATTTTGCAGCCAACATAGGGTACTGCTAATGTACACGAAGGATGTCAGGCAGCAGTGACCGGTGGGCTCCAGTCATTCATCTCCTTCAGAAACTTATTCCCCCAGAGCAACTCTTGTCTCTTTGGCTCAATTCCAGAGAACTTGCCATTTTTATGAAGGTGGGGCCAAACTCCAGCCTGCCTGCAGAATCACAACTGCAAACTGAAAAGGAAACTGCGGTTGAAATTGCATCTTACTCCAGGTTCCCTCGAGGTCTTGTCTGGCTAAATATATGCAGTCATGGTGTGGGGAGCTTACTGAGGTGCTGCGTAGCTTTTTGCAAGACAAGTGCTAGGAACCCCATTTGAGCAATGAGTATGTGTGTATTAGTACTTTTATTATGTAAGATCTGTCAGTAGCATATCTATGAAAAATTCATGGGTTTGCTTACATTTAGTTCACACTGTTGCTCTTACTATGCTAAATAGTTGACATTTGCCACTTAACTGACTGTACTTTTCACTGCTGTTTTTTTCTTAGATTTAACATGCCACACGATGACAATCATAAGTGCAAAGAAGATGGAGGTAAAAACCAACAGCATGTCATGGCACCAACACTGAACTTCTACACCAATCCCTGGATGTGGTCAAAATGCAGTAGGAAATACATCACTGAATTTCTGGAGTAAGGCCTTGCATGTGTTACACTGGTTTTACATGTGCATGCGTCCCATGGGGTTCATCAGTTAATCTGAAGTCCTAGTGTGCAGGGTTTGGAAGAAATGAGAGGGATTTGTGTATGCATGCATCCTTTACATAGAGCAAGAATGCACCCCTGGCATCCAGTCCCTGCCAGTTCAGCCTCATGATAAGCTGGCAAGGACAGACCTCTCTATGGGGAAGAATAAGTCTTCCCCCATGGATACTGCTTTTAAGGAATGTGCGTTCTCCTTGAACCTGAAGAGTGAGTTTTCCAAGCCCTGTGGCCCAGATACAGAGCTGTGTTTTAGGAGGCAGATTAAATCTGCCTTTCTGCTCCACAGGTCAAGATAAAGCCCTGGCACTAGTCCACGGCAGGAACACTGCTCCAGGAGCCCGCAGGTCAGCTTGGTGCACAGTGATCACCCGTTTTGCTGTGATGCCTTCCCATGGGTTGTGATGGGGAACAGAACGAGAGGCACGATGGTGTTTGGCAAATCCAGGAGCTCGGTTGAGCTGGCAGTTCTTCTCCTAATCAATGATTTTCTTTATAAATATGTACCAGCATTTGCTTAGCAACTAAATGCAGGCCATGCACACTCAGAAATGCTTTTGCTGGGGTAGCTGACTGCACCGTGATGGGTGGTCATTAGCACAGCACAGGGGTGGTGGCGAATGGGTAACGCACCCTCCTGTGCTACTATGCTTGAGTGAGCAGTAGCTGTTGTACTGCTTGTTAAATATGCCCAACGTGGTACGCATCTGCCCTAAGGCTAGTTCAGGTAAGCAACGATGGGTTCTGGTCTCGTCGCCTCCTGTTTAACACCATTTTTCTGATTTGTTTTGTAGCACTGGTTATGGGGAGTGTTTGCTTGATGAACCTTCATCAAGAACTTACACATTGCCTCAGCAGCTCCCAGGGCTGATTTATGATGTCAACAAACAATGTGAGTTAATTTTTGGACCCGGATCTCAAGTGTGCCCGTATATGGTAAGTGAAATTCCACACCTTGGTTTTCATGGTGTTGCTAGGGCAAAATAAGGCCTCTTTGGATGAATGGGAAGCTCATAAGCCATTAAATTATTGTCAAGCTTGTGAGTTAATGATGAATCTTGGGGGGATAATTTCATAAAGAATCATCTATCTGGTAAGGCATATGGCACATATTTATTTAATATTTTGATCTTTTCAATAACTTAAGCAGATGCAGTGTCGACGACTTTGGTGTATTAACATTGATGGAGCACACAAGGGATGTCGTACTCAACACACACCTTGGGCTGATGGTACAGAATGTGAGCCTGGAAAGGTCTGTAATTCCTGGTGGTTTTGCCTCGTAGCTATGTTTCCTAGGGTTCAGACTAAACATATAAGTTAAAATCTTATCTCAGTGGCTGGTTGTATGGGGCACAGCTTCTGACTGCAAGGGTGGAAGCCCAAAGCAGCACACTGTTTTAAGCCTGATGTGTATGGTTCAGCTCTACCCCAGGAAATGTGAATAAAATCAGTTGCTTGGCATTTAAAGCAGGTATTCCTTCTGGAGTGCTTATCTTTTTAAATTAATGCCCTTGAGTGAACTCTTGAGCAAAACTTTTGAAAAGCTTCCCTAGGCTTTTATTAGAAATTTCCTATGTGGTGTGAGCAATTAGTAATTTTGTGTAACATAAACTTGCCAACTGGCTTCTCATCTTGACAACTTCAGAGTAAAATATAGAACTGGGTGACATTTTCTGTATGGAACATTTTTGGCAGTGATTCATAGAAACTTTTGATTTCCATGTGCAATGTTAGTTTCCAGCTAGCATTGTGGTTTCTAGAATAAGTATTTAGCTTTTAGTTGTCCAGATCTGGAGAAAAATAGTTCAGAGCATTTTTATTTTTCTTTTACTGAGATACTGAAGCTTTTGAAGAAAAATCCTAACAGAAATTCTAACAAAAATATTCTCCATCTGGGTCTAGTGAAAAAAGTGTGTTGTTATTCTATAAGGTACAGCTTTAAAAAATGTTTTTCTGTCTATTAATGGACAACAGTTAAAGTTTTCTTTAGAAAGAGTCAACGTTTTAATTCATAGAATTTAAAATGCATTTTAATAAAAATATCTGGATGCTATTTTAGATATAATTTTCCATAGAGGCAGTGGATCTCCTTGGTAATTAACCTTTTGTTGCATGTGTCTGAAAAGTCAATTGTTCAACAACACTTGACTGATTTCCTTCAAGACAATGGGCATAATGTATCAGTTTTCCTTCCTTTCTTAAGGAAAATCACAGTCAACGCGTTTGTATTGTTGAGAATGTGCATTAGACGTGCTTGGAAATCCTATTCTTGTGCCACTCCTTAGAGCCAGTGGTGCACCAATATTTCATGCTTTCATGAAAAATCCTACCTTTTTTTGAGACTCGGGATAAACCTTAGGCACCTCTGGCGTCCCTGTGACTTGAGACCTTGTGTCTTCAACTACTCTGTGAGCATGGCATCTGCTCACCACTGGATGCTCAGTAATAACAATTTTCTTGAAATTCCAAAAATATGGGCCACTATTTTGTTCCATCAAACCATCTGTTACCCCTGGATATGACCAGATTGATGTGCAAACAGCTACAGTTGAGCAGCTTGACACTTCCTTAGAGTTATCCCATGTCAGCTGAGGGGCAGTGTCCAGTAGCTCTTAATAAAGACCATGTAAGCAAAAACATTTCGGTCCACAAATCTAGACAATTTGATAAGTTTAGACAAATTAGACATGTGTGACCTGAACTTCTCAGCTGAGAGCAGATGGGCTCTTAAGAAAAGCTAATTCAGTCCATCCAAGTTCAGGCATTTGAATGTATTCCTAAAAAAAGGCTTTATGGAGTAGTTCTTGTATCTGTGTGTTGGTCTAATTCAAGCTTAAGTTTGGATCGTGATAAACTCTTTCTTTCTCAGTGTTTACTTGGGCTTGTGAAGGGCTGAGGTGTGTGTCTGGAGTGCTTTTCATTTTGAATAAATCATTGTCTTGGCACTCTGCTGTGGCCAGGAGCCCCATCAAACTGCTGCTTGCTGACTAATGCCTTGCCTCAAGTCTGCATGTTTAAAGCCTGTGATATATGGGTTGGCAGATGGAGAAAATACCATGCCATTTTTTATGGAGATATCTTTGGAAATGAGGGAGCCTGAATAGCTAAAAAAAATCTAGCTAAAACTACTGGGATATAGATTTATCCAGTCTCTAAATTTATTCTTAAAGCAAGGACAATAAAACAACATGGGAGTGTTAGTTTATGCATATTTTGCATGTGAGGACACTGAATTTTGTATCGCTAAATCAAGTAATAAGCCCAACCCAGAGTTTGGCCTTTGCTGAAGCACCAGTTGTGACGGTTTACAGTGTTTCACAGCACTGGTGCATTGTCGGGTGGAAATAAATCACTGAAAGAAAATAAAGAGGGTCGTAAACTTGGGCCTCTATCTCTTGTGGTTTTCAGGGTTGTTTAAAGGGTGGTAAAAGAAGAGTAGACGAATAGTAATCATTTCTGTCTCCTGCCGTATGGCAGCAGGTAGCATATATGTTATGCATGCATGAAGCTTCACAGCACTTGTCTGCCCCCTGCTAATCTATTCAGCCAAAGTCAGCCCAAGGATGGGAGCTGGATTTGGTGAATTATCTGGGGCTCCAGTGGCAAGACAAAGGAAAGGAAAGTCTGCTGTAGTGTCTCCGGTCCCTGCCATTGCTCTCCTGCTCAACTGTGTGTCTAAGTTATTTTGAATTTGCTCCAGACAAGAACTCTTTTATTCTCTTCATTCTCTGATCTGTAAACTCATAGGAAAGAGAACCCTGGCAGGCTTTTTAGTTTTTCTGTTGTAACTCAACACAGAAATTATTTTTAAAATACAAAAGGCACGAAGGTTATGCAGCCAGGCTATTCACAGTGTGGTTCTAAGAAACACCATTGTGTTTCCATAAGGTAATCTTACTGTTTTTTTAAAACAGCTGCTCTTTTTTTTCCCCTCTTTGATTTACCATCAGCTCCAACCCCCCAATTTTTAATAACATCGAGATGTAGGTGATTTCCTGGTTAATTCTCAACTGTCGGATGGGAGACATATAGGTCATGTCACGGTCTGTTAGCTGTGTACATTCACTAGTTAGCTATTCAGTCGTCTTCTCTGGGTCAGTGGTGCCAAGCGTGACTGTGGTTATATATTTAGCTGTGAGCATCAACATTGCCAAGAGAAGTGCTCCACTAGGACAGCACTGTTGGATTGGTGTCATGTATTTTTGTGCATTGATGATAGCTGTCAGGCCTCTTTGTCCCTGTGCAGGGCTGGCACAGGGGTCCCCTTCCTGCAGTTTTTCAATCCTCTAAATTCCAGGAGTTGTGCATCGCAAGGGTTTGTCCTGCAGCAAAGACACAGGCATTTCATCTTATTTTATTCATGTGCTTTACTGCAGCAGATATTTTTCAGCTAGTTTCTATCTGGGGAATCAATTCTTCAGATGAAAGCAAATCCAGGGCACATTGCAATCTAGAGACCATGCTCATCTCTGTGCAAACACCACACATAGGTCCCAAGCTATGAGCTGTTCAGCCGTCCTGCAAACCATGCCCATAGGCAAACACACCTGAGATCAGCTTTCTTTATCAGCAGAGCAACAGGACAAGCCAGCCGTCGTGGGCAAAAGGTGCCAAAGGTGCTGCAGAGCCACTGTCCTGTGCACTGGGTGCACAACCCACATGATAGCTTGAGTTTGCTCTGTTTCCCTAGATAGCTTTCTCTGAGGTGGTTCATATGGATGCCTAAAAAAGGGGGTGAACTCATGGTGTGTCTTGACAGAACCTCATTCCGTAACAGTGAAAGGACTGGAAAAACACGGCACATCAGTGAATTCAACCCTGTTGCCATAAAGACCATCAGGTGTTTCCCTGATTGAGCAGCATCTGGTGCAGAGAAATATTGCGAGGGAATATTTTAATGATGCACTACATGTTTTCTTCCTTAAGTCTGTAACATCTTCTAATCTGTGAGCAATCAGCACTGTTTGGGCTTTCTGTAATTGCAAAGATTGAGGCATCTGCCAGTAGATGAGCATGTCTCTGGGTTTAGATCTGCTTTAGCGAGTACTGATAAGTGACCCTGCTCTCACAGGTCTGGGGGATGCTTTTCCATCCACTCTGGTGGGGCTGGAAAGTGACTATCCCTTAGATCTCACCTCTCCAAAAGTCTGTGTAGTCAAATCAGAAAACATACCCCAAAGGGACACAATTTATACCATAAAAATGGAGGACGGGAACTTGCCAAGATAATTTAAGCCAGTTTTCCAAACAAAAGAAAACAAGAGTTATAGCTGGAAAACAGAAGTGTAGGCCAAGGGCTTGGCAAACCCCATGTTATGGCTGAGTGAAAAAAAAAAAATACTTTGGATTGAGGAATTAATTTTTCTGTTTTATTTGCCCTTTGGATTTGGAGGTTTCCTTTCCCCGACTTGTAGAGCTGTGGGGAGGTTTGAGTTTTCCCTGGTGTATTTCCCAATTGCTTTTCTCCTCCCCTGACACGGTACAGTTCCTGCTGCTCTCAAGGAAATCAGATAAGCAGCTTTTTGAAAAGCCAGTGCAGCGAGCATTGCCGTGCTGCTTGGTACCAGTAAACAGGGCATATTCAGTGGTGGCTGTTGTCCTCCGTCTTCTTCCCGTAAATTATTCCTGTGGACTCAGCCCTTTGCCTTCACTTCTCCATTTAAGGGTGCAGAGAGAAAAAAATATGGGGAAAACAGACAAAAAGTAAAGAAGTTCAATTTTATTTGATTGCAAAATCTTTGATGTATTTTGCCTGTGGTTGATAAATAAGTAAGCCTGAGTCTTGCCATCCAGGTTGGTCACTGTTGGTCGACTCGTTAATGCAAAAGCGATGCAGACCCACCTTTCCCATCTCTTTTCTTTGCATGCAGCACTGCCGGTTTGGGATGTGCGTGCCCAAAGAGCGAGAGACGCCCGTGATAGATGGAGCATGGGGGACGTGGAGCCCTTTTGGGACCTGCTCGAGAACCTGTGGTGGCGGCATAAAGACGGCGATACGAGAGTGCAACAGGCCCGAGTAAGTGCACGGAGGGGAAGCACCGGTGGGTGAAATGAGGAAAAGCAGCTGGGTTGCCCAAATGGGCTGAAATCCCCTTTGGCTGTGCCCAGACCACATGTGCCCCAGGGACTGGTGGCTTTGCCTGGCATGGATGAGGCAGCACGGGAACCCAGGACAAAATTGTCATAGGTTTGGTTTGTGGGCAAAGTGCACTAAAAAGGGATCCCTTCAATGGAAAGAGAAGGAAAAAGCTAATATCTGCGTGGGTTTTACTGTCTCCTGTTTTCCTGGGAAGGCACAGCTGGGGTCCCACTTTCAAAGGTGTTTTTTTTTTCCTCCAAAGCTGTGAATCAGAAAGGACAGAGAAGGGAAGGAGCCATGTTTTTATGCATTTTTCACCATTTTGCCCCTGCTTTGACTGCTTTTGCAGCTGTTCCTACAGGCCAGATCCTTTATGCAGTTTTCTACCATTTTACTCAAGCTTTGGCTGATTTTGCAGTTTTTGGCTGCTTTTGCAGCTGATCCTTTATACAGTTACATGTCAGCTCACGCAGACTAGCCAAACCTCAGCAGAAAACTGTGCCCCATTAAAAAGTGGCACTCAAAAATGTTTGCCGTCAGCCTGGAATGCAAAATCCTGCACCCTTTGAAATGGCAGGGAATTTTGCTGTGGGCTTCGAGGAGACAAATTTGTGGCCAGCGAAATATTAGTAATAGGTTGAGCAACTGGTATGAAAACAGCCTGTTTACATAAATTGTGAACTATTTAACTGCTGGTTTCTATTTAACTGCTGCCTTTCCATCCACGAGAGCAAGAAGGGGAGAGTAGGATGCTTTATGGGCTCTCATTTGGGACTTAGACACGGAGAAGAGAGGGGTCTGTGGTGATGGTTGGACCGAAGGATCTTAAAAAGATCGAGCAGGCTCATTCCACTTTCTCATCATTGGTGTTGGGTGTCTTATTGCCAAGGAAATTGCTGTTAGCGATGCGCCAGTGACAGTTTCATCACTGCTAATGGGAGAAAGGAGAACTTGTACCTGTGGCATCAGTGGCAAAATGACAGGAGAGACTGGCTCAACGCGGCTGGGCAAGTGTCAAAAGAGAAGAGAAGGGTCGAGGTTAACAGAATAGGATACTAGCACGTTAATTAAAATGAGGCTGAAAAACAGACAAGTCCAAAGGAGTTCTTGTCTTGCTGTGCTGAGTCAGCACATGCTGTATGGTCTTCCAGTAGCCATGGAGACACAAAAATAAAATGTCTTTCCACATGCAAAAATAGCTATGATGCCAAACCTTTGGATGCTGTCAGTGAGATGTATACCCATCTACTGGAGAGGCATCTGTTTGGACTGATGGCTTTTTGTGATAGAAGATCTCCTTTATCCTAAAGGCTAGCCAAGGGATTTTAAATTCCATCGTCTCTTATAGCTTATATTTGGTGTCTTGGTGCATTGTGAGGCATATTGCTTTGTCTGGGATTTGTAAAAGCACCTAAATATGCTTAGCACCAAGCTGCTTGTGAAATCCCCTGCGCTTATCATGAATAGTGTTTATCTTCAGGCCCCCCCTTTCAACAGCCATGTAACTGGCACTGGCCTCTTCTCCAACCCCTCACAAAGTCTCTGCTTGGAGTTGTCTGTCCTAGCACAATTGACAGAGCTTTACACCAAATCTGTTGTTTTGTCTCTGTAATTTGACATTGTAGCGTGGGATCCCACCATCTGCATCTCCTTTATCATGGGGCTGCTGAGACGGTGCAAGTGGATGAGACACTGCTGGGTACTCTCCTGCCTCTCCCACTTTCCAAAATACTCCAAAAATATACAGTTTCTACTCTATTGTAGAAGGCAGGAAAACCAACCCAGATACCTTGAGAAAGGTCTGAAATAGTTTTCAGTAAGTCTGTTATTTTCAAAGGTGGTTTAGTTTTTTAAAGCTGTGCACAAGGATCTGGAGTAGGATCTTGCATGCCAATAAAATATTGTGTTTAAATCCGGCATTGAAAATGATCCCCACCACCATGGTACAGAAAATAAGGCTGCAGCTCCTGCCTCTGTTTGTAATGTGCTCTGATACCTACGTGGATGAGTATCTTGTCGGGCTGTAGGAAGAGCTGTAAGCCTCTGAAATGGCAGCAGACTGTGTTTTGACATACACTGAGGGAATGTATTAGCTAACCAGACCAGACTCTTCCCACCAAGATTGCCCACTTGGAAATGCAAGGCTGGCTGGTAGAGACAGCCCACGGCTGCAGTGTGTCACGTACAGGGTCTGTGGTGCAAGCCCTGGTTTTCAAAGCAAGGCATAGCTGCAGAATTATGAGGAAAGGGCATACTTCATACGATGTCAATACCAGGAGCCCTGCTTTCAGGAACGGCTTTCTGGATGGGGGAATGTTATCTCTGGATGCGAGTCGGAGCACGTCTGCATTTTAGTCCATCACAAAAGTATCCACCTGTGCTGAAAGCTGTCTGAGCTTGTTGTGTAAACACATCTGTAGATAACTGTGCTGGCCACTGGCAGCCCATGTACCGATTCCGGGTCCCAGGGCTTCCCGGGATGCTACGAAGGAGATCTCAAATTGATCTGTGCACACTAGAGCTTCACAGATTTTTCTGCAGCCACTGCATGAGCACAGGCACATAAGCAGATGTGCAGATGAACACACGGGCCCCACAGTTAATTTTCCAGGGGCCTTTCATTGTGGCAGGCTGAATGCCCCCAGGCAGAGCTGCGGTCCGTGGGGCTGAGCATGTGCAAAGCACCCCCAAATCAGTGCTACTTGGCGAGGTGCCTGTGCCTAGTGCTTTTGGACCTCTGAGAGTTGGGTGCTGCCTCAAGGTCTCCAAGTGAAAACGTTCAAGGCTAGTAATTACAGATGATGCATGAAGCATTGCATGTTTAAGACCTCTTGGGGTGGGAGTGGGGATAAGACTCCACTGTTCCTCAGGTCTGTCCTCCATATCCTGAGAGATTCTGGTGTGCTGGGAGAAATGCAACAAAGCTGGGGTGTGTGCAGGAACTTGTAAAGGGAACAATGCTAGATTGAAAGCAGGTCCACACAGGCTGTTAGATTATTCAGAGAGAAGGGAAATCGAGGCATAACAAGGAGGTTTCTATGCATGCACTGCTTTCCCTTCTGTCTCTCTGGTACAGTGTTGATGATTATCCATAAAAATATTATGTAGTGGGAAGTATCCGTATTTCTTCCTGACACTGAAAATCAAAGTTGTATGAGGCTGACTTATTTTTCAGGGTCAGCTCTTTCTGTTTACTCAAACTCTGTGAAAAAAAGCAATACTGGTTTAAAAACACCCTAAAACTGTCAGGCTGGTTTGGGGCTGTTTTGAAATGTCAGAAGTGTGAGTGTGCTTCAGCCCCAAACACTGGCTGCAGGGAGATTTACTGTCACGGTTATGAAGCTGACAGTTTGCAATATGATGGCAAGTTTTAACATCCTTCAGTCTGTGTTTAATGCTATCTCAATCTCATGGATCTTGTCTAGAGGAAAGGATGCTATGTAGTAGCTTGGGATCTTTGGATTTTGTTACACATACCCTTTAAAAAAAAAAGGATTCTGCATGTTCTTCTTAGCTACCTTAATATTTAAAAGTCTCATTTTAATTAAGTTGGTTTATATTGGAAGCAATGTGGTTACCATAAAAATGCTGTAATTTTCTTAAAGAAATGCCCTGTTAAGGGTTTGTGTAATTTAGAGCCTTTGTCAAACTGCAATAGTCCTGCTGTGGTATCAATTCTTTCAAAGTGAAAAGGATGAATCCTGTTAACTCTCCCATGAATGATTCAGACTCACCGAGGTCTGAATCATGCTGCTGCCACAGCTAAGAAGCTTCCCCTTGTGCTATGTAGTGAGATGGTCGAGTTGTCCCGTTGTAGCTGGAGGTAGATAATGTGCCTGCATGGGAACAGTCTGTGAGATGGGGTCTGGCAGGGAAACCCCCAGTGATCACCCTGGGCTTGCGAGGCAGGAGGAGTCCGGGACGTGTCCGCGGGGCTGCTGCACTGGGTTGGCTCTGGAGAAGTCCTAAGCGTAATCAGTTAAATTATTTCAAGTTGTTTGTCATACCGAGGTGGGGAATAGACTAAATTGTTAGAAACTGGGTTTAAATTTGCTCCACTTAGGAAGTGGTGTAAAGTCAATCTGTAAGTAAGAGTCTGCACTGGGTGCTGTGTGGTTGCCTGGGCTTTTTATCACTGGTACTTGCTTAATTGCAAGCACCAGAAACCTTTGCAAGTGACCCACATTTAGTTTCCAGATGGTATGCGAGAACTTCCCTCAGAGTAGGTAGAGCTGATGTTACCAGCTATTGCTGTGGGCTGTGCCTAAAGATAAATCATACCCCTTGGCATTTAGGATAAGATTTGAGGGGTCTGCACCACAACAGTGATAATCTTAGTGAGGAGAGGATGCTGGCAGGAGAAATCCCATGTGTGTAGCTGGTGGTGCTCTGCATCTCGCCTGCAGCTGCTGGAGGAGGCAACTCCTGTCAAACCTGTGAGCATCCCTAGCATGGTGCTGATGGGGTGGTGGGAAGTCTGCCTACCCTTCCCCGCTTTACAGGTAATCTTCTGGCATGTGCAAGCTGCTCTGTGCCTCTGTCTCCCCATTTAGTTCACAGTACCTCTGCTACTTGAGTCGCAAATAGTTTTCAAATGGAAGAGTGAAGAATTGTTATTTGTGGGAGAAAATGCAGAGGTGCTTATAAAAATTGTTACTTTTTAGGGGAGATGCTAAAAAAAATGTGTTCAGCCATAGGAACTTGTTAACTCACTGTGTGTAGAGACCCCCATACATCGGCAGGGGGTTTCTGTCACTGTTGTGTTAGGAGACGCTGGCTGCATGCAATGTGGAGACCTTACAGTGGGCATCTCTGTGCTGAGGGCAGGGGTGGTTCTCGTTTATCACTTGTTGGATCACATTTTGGAGGGTCTCCATGTGTGCAAACCAGCTTCCTTCCTGAGGAGGCTCAAAGGGAAGATGTGATCTGCCAGCAGCCCTGGGGCACTGACGGGCATCTGGTCCCAGGGCGAGGCAGAGCTGATCCTGAAGAAAAGCCCTGAATGTCAGGAGGTGTGGGTGTCAGGACCTCAACGCCCGGCGAGTTGCTTTTCTGATCTGCGCTTCTTACTAGCACAGGCACTTGTTTTGTTCAGGGTCTGGGTAGAAGATGTAGGTTTAGTGGTTATTTTGCAGCAAAGGCTGGACCTGGGCACAGACGTCCTGAGCTTCAAGGGCCACTCTCTGCCTCTGTGCACGTACCCCTGCACAACATAGTCAGGACACAGTGGCTCTGGCTGCTCAGGATGCTCTTGCCCTCCACTGACTCCTCTGAAGTGGTCTGTTAAAGGGAGATGCTGGGGTAACCTCAGTCGGTGGAGGCTTTCCCATACTGATAGCTGAGATGCGTGTTAACTTCACCTCCCTTGACTGCAGGTCTTAGTTGGTATAATTTTTCATTTTTGGATAACTACAGCTTTGCCTAAGTTGACCCTGACAATATTTCATCCATATTGCAATATCTTTCCTTCTGTAAAAATAAGGACAATTAAAGTTGCTTGAGTGGTACTGCAAACTTTGCTGTGCATATTAATGGTGGTAACTTGTAGAAGCCTCCACCATGCCCGCCCAATTTAATTTGAAGTTTCAGGGAAGAGCAGCAGAGATGGTGGGGTTTTTTTGGAACATCTAAAGCATGGTGCATCTGCTTTTTATTTTATTATTATAATTCATCATATACATAGAATGTTGCATGTATATGGGCATATGAAATCTTACCTGAGTTCCTAGAAGAATTGTCCTTTGAACAGACAGCAAATAGGATAGCTTGTATCCCAAGGGTACTTTCCTTGCAGCATTACCATAGCTGAAAATGAGTCCTCACCAGAATAGTGCCTTCTGCTGGCCTCTGCTTTTTTGGTCCCTGAAGTGAGCTGTTATTTGCCAAAGGCTCAGTCTACATACAAGGACAAAAATAGTTTTATGACTACAACCCTGAATCCAGGAGTTGGGACATTCAAAATGACAATTTCTCCTAGGCTTATCTTCTGGCTTTTATGTGCCTTGCATCAGACCACTCTCCCCAGTTCATACTAGAGTCATCCAACTATTAAATGGGGGTATAGTATTTATTATCAGTCTTTGGTGCTTTCTAGAATACATGGAGATAAAGTTGTTTAAAAGTGTCTAGCATTACCATTTTTATCATTTGGGTCTAGAAATCCTGAAGGACTAAGTGCTGCCTGGCCTTTCAGCCTCTGCAGAGAAGCCCTTCTCCTTTCAGCCATGATGTTTAGTTATTTGCAAGCCACTTGATCAGATGCAAACTCTCAGACATCAAATCCATAGGACTGATGGTGTTGTGGAGAGATGGTCCCATATGGGATCCCTCAGTGTGAAACTAAATACTCAGATGGGGAGGAAGATGTTCTTTCTCTCTGGTTTCTCTCACTACCACTGCATTCATCAGAGAGCAAATATTCCCTTTTTTCATCCATTTTTGGCAACACATATATGGTCTTTTTTATTAGACGCCTGCATAATCTTTCCTGCTTGTCAGCTTGGGATATTAATTAAAGACATGCATAGACGTAGAGCCATCAGAATGGTGTTGCAAATACCGACTGTGCTGAACGGGTCGAAGAACTGCGATTGCATCTCATTTCCAGCCTGATCCTAGTCAGCTTCTGCTTCTTGTTTCTGCAGGCCTAAAAATGGTGGGAAATACTGCGTGGGTCGTCGCATGAAGTTTAAATCCTGCAACACCGAACCATGCTCGAAGCTGATGAAGGATTTCCGGGATGAACAGTGCGCCGACTTCGACGGGAAGCACTTTAACATCAACGGGCTGCCCACGAACGTGCGCTGGGTTCCCAAATACAGCGGCAGTAAGTGTCAGGGGTGGGGGGATGTGGATCCTGCCTCCTGCAACACCACGTCGGGGTGATGGCGTTTGGATAACGTGCTTCTGGTTTTCTTCCTTCCCATCCCCAGTCCTGATGAAGGATCGGTGCAAATTGTTCTGCCGAGTGGCGGGAAACACGGCGTATTACCAGCTGCGGGATCGCGTCATCGACGGGACGCCCTGCGGCCCCGACACAAATGACATCTGCGTGCAGGGCCTTTGCCGGGCAAGTATTTTCCCTTCTCTTTATCAAGGGTGGTTGCAGTTTTACATGGCAGGATGGCACTTCTGCACCTTGCTCCACCCGGTTGTTGACGTGCCCTTTTGGCTCAGGGGCTGCCGGCAGCATCTGCAGGTTCCATAAGCTCTGGCTGGTCTGAGGCTTGTGCCAACCTCCACGTTTGCAGAAGAGCCGTGCGTGGAGGATGTCTGTACATCTACCCTACGTTAATGAGGGCTGTGGAGGTCTGAGCCTGAATCTGAATGATGCTTCCTTCTGTGCTCTGCCCTGGTTCTTCCTGATCAGACCCCAGAGCACTTTACATTTCCATTCACAGTTGTTTTTCACACTTTCCTCTACAGGAACAATTGATGCAAGAAGTTTTCTCTAGCAAAGGCATCGCCTGGTGCAAACAGCAGTTCTGATCCTCACTTTTTATTTGAAAATGGTGTGGGACGGCCACACTGTAAATCAGCAGAAAAATGTGGGGAAGCAAAACACTTTGTCTTACAGCAGCCTTTTGCATACAAAGCTTTTGTGTGCCTTAATTGGGAGGTTTGTAAATGTTGTTCTAGTCTGTATTTGCTCAATCTAGTTTTTTCAATTTTTCTCTTAAAGCAAGCTGGATGCGATCATGTGCTGAATTCAAAAGCAAGAAGAGATAAATGTGGTGTTTGTGGTGGGGATAATTCTTCATGCAAAACTGTTGCAGGCACATTTAACACGGTGCATTATGGTAAGAATCTGTTGCTAAAAACTTTATAGTGAAAAATGCGGGTCTATAAAACCCATTACCACACTTAATCTACAAAAACACTGATGTAAAATGCAAAATCCTTCTAGCTATAGCATATTCCATTTTATAACTATTTATGCTATCCCTAAATGAAAAGTATCGGCTTGTGTAATGTGAGGTAATTTTGCTCGTTTCCCTTCCCCCCCATAAAAAGCAAATGAAATGTCTGTGTAATAGCCTTGACTTTCTGTTAAATCTTTTCTAGGCTATAACGTTGTGGTCCGCATCCCAGCTGGTGCAACTAATATTGATGTGCGTCAGCACAGTTACTCAGGGAAACCAGAGGATGACAACTACCTGGGTGAGTTGCAGTCCTTGTTTCAGTCCAGAAATCTGCTTTATTGTTTGACTGTGGTGATGTATCTATGGGCTGCTCTCTGCTAGGGAGGATGAAGAATTAATTTAAGGGAGGTGTTTTCTGATCGATAATTTATCTTGTCTGTCTTATTCATTCAGCCTTATCTTGTTCCTTCTTTTTGTTTATGCCATCCTTGATGCAAAGTTTAGGAGGTTCACAGATTATAATATCCCCTTAGAGTGTCTCTGGAGCTGGGAAGAACTGTTGAGCCTAGGCTGTGGGTGGGAGCTGAGGCACAAAGCTGGCAACCAAACAGGCTTCTGAGTTCTGCTGGAGCCTCCTCATCACAACTTGACACATTTCTGCTGCCACCATGCCTTGACCAGAGAGTAAATATGCTATACCCTGAAAGACACGTGTACAAAGAAATTCAAAGAGAAATTATTTTCTATTCCTCTGAGAATAATAACTATGATTTCATTTAGACTGAGCCTTGTTTGTCCCTGCCTGACAGTGATATGTAACTGTAAAGAAATACCCTCCACCAAAGACGTTGGTTTAACTTAAACCTAGCAATAACTTGGCCTTTGGCTGTTGGACATTTGTAGGCACTGTTTTCTCTAATCTGTGGGTATGTCTCTAGAGGCAGATGAAAATGCTTGTGATGATGTGTCAGACACTCTGCTACATGCACATATGCTTTTATCATGGTCACGTGTCTCTTTTCTACCATGCTGATCAGTAATTCACTCCATAGAGAGTTCTCTTTGGGTTCAATAGTGGAGTTAACGTCAGTCGTAATGTGTGCTTGTGTTACACCAGCCAGTTGAAGGCTGGTTTTGTTACTAAGTCCTACTTGGGCCCCTCAGCTCTTAGGCTGCTGATGGAGCAGGGACTCATGCTGTGGCCCCTTGCGGTCCCAGGGAGATGGCTGCTCTCCCAGCTCTGTTCCTCTTCTTTTATATATTTGCCCTGTGCCTGACACCACCAACTACGCTCTTGTAGCGCAGGATCCTGCATTTTTCATCTCTGAGCAGGGCACTTCACTTTGTTTCATCTCGGAAAATGCATGCATTTGAGCGTTTTTGTAAAATATGGGGCTTAGCACAAGTGCTTGGTGTAACTGGGTATGTTAAAAGGGAGGCTAGAGTGGTGGTTCCTAGCCCACAGAAGGTAAAGGAAACAAATAGAGAAGACTATCATGCACCAAAGGAAAATAGTGCTCACAGCTTTGGCTGTTGCCCTGAAATGCCATCCATTCAGGCATTTCAGACCCTTCATTCAGGCAAAAAGCTGAGTGGATCCTCCCTGTCCTCATTCCCAGACTGGGGTCATCCAAGGCTGTCTGTCCCAGCACGCACATGGCCGTTCACTTGCAGCCACGTTGCGTTGTTTCTGCACATTCACAACAATGAAATGAGATGGTGCAGCACAAATGCACATCATTATGAAGAAAACCTTACTGAGGTTGTGATAGTTTCCTGTCCTGGGGAAGGGAAGTATGTTTCATTATTCCTCTTTTCTAGAAAAACCGTCCTCCCCATGTTGTGCCTCTTCAAACTGTTTCACCCCATAAGGAGCCCCAAAGAACTTCTTAGCTCTTCTTGGAGGGCCTTTAATCTTCTTGGGAAGCAATGAAGGCAAATCTTCTTTAATGTTGCTTTAATATTGCTGGGAAAGCATCTCTTCACATTAGGCCTGACTAGAAGCAAATGAGAAGTGTGCATGTGTCCACTTATTTTGCAGCTCACTGAGTGTGAAATCTTGGGCCCTCGGTACTGTGAACCTTGTAGCTGCTTAACAATTTAGGAGGAATTTGATGTTGTCATCAAGTCCAAGATGTGTACCTACTGTTGTAGGAGATACAGTAAATGGGAAGGAATCCTTTAGTGAGTTTTATTACTGCCTGATGACATTAAAGCCTCCAAAGTGTGGAATTTGGTTGAGTATAGCATCTGCTTTGTGTGTTTTTCATCATCTATGTCTTTTTGCTACTGAGCAGTGTTTTGCTTCATTATCTCTCCTCATTCAGTGTAAAAACCTTCCCTTTGGTGTTTTGGTGTTAAGTTTAGATTTTTTCAGTAAAGAGGCTTTGTAGTAATGTAGCTGTGATGGGTGAAATGGTGGGGAAACTAACTTAGGAAATTAGCTACATAATCGCATTAGTGTGAAGTTGTGCAGCAGACTGCTGTTTTCAGGAAACTGTTCCTTTTATAAAGCATTTAAGCTTTAAGCCTTCAGTGCTTTCACATACCTTAAGATTTGGAATAATAAAAAGTACAGAGGGGGAGAAGGGAGAGTGAGAGAGCAGAGGGAGATACTGACCAAACTCCCTGTAATTATCTACTAGAAAATGGCGTTTGGGCAATTCGGGTACATACATTTACCCTAGGAACACACCTGGAAGCAACAGGGAAGCCACCCTATCCACATGGCTAACAAAAAGATTTGGGCAGGATTATTTCTGCGGTATACAAGGGGATACAGACTGTGTGTGCTGCGTACAGCAGCCGGCCCGGCATGCCTTCTGGGTGTCTCTCTGCCCTGCGTTGTGGGTGAACTATTTAGCAACAACTTCAGGCATTCAGCTTTCGCTTTAATGAGGCTTTCCAGAAGAAAAAAGAGAAGGCACAGTGTCTATAAGAGCTCTGCTGCTCTCTTTACGTGCTCTCTGTTTGAGAGTGCCAGTGGGATTTTCCTCCCACCCCCAATGAAAAGGAGCACTGAGAACGCATAACCCACGTTATTATGTACGTATGAGTTAATTCTGCGTCTTTAGTTCTTGTTTTTTGCACCTATGCAGCCTTATCTAACAGTCAAGGAGACTTTATATTAAATGGAGACTTTGTCGTCAGTATGTTTAAAAGGGAAATCAAAGTTGGGAATGCTGTGATCGAATACAGTGGATCGGATAATACTATTGAAAGGATTAATTCTACAGATCGGATTGAGCAAGAAATAACGCTTCAGGTGAAGTATCTGTTGTGCGTGTGGAAAAGTCTGCCTAGCATTACTGGACTGAAAACAGTGGGCGGTGAAGTCTGTTGGTTTACTCCGCTTCATCTTTTTTCCTCTCAGGTTTTATCAGTGGGCAATTTGTACAATCCTGATGTTCGTTACACATTTAATATCCCCATTGAGGACAAACCTCAGCAGTTTTACTGGAATGCGTATGGCCCGTGGCAGCCCTGCAGTAAGCTCTGCCAAGGTGGGTGCTTGGGAAGGCTTAGTTTTGTCCTGGATTCATCTGGGATCAGGACAATGCTGTCAAATCGCTCTCTGTTTGATTTATTTGCGATGCTCACATTATGGATGGGATTGTTTCCCTGGGCTGTAGTAGGAGATAACATCGTACAAGGTGTAGCACTGTTCTGCTGCTTATCAGTTTCAGATCAGAGCACCTACACAAGCCCCCCTGAGCCAGGTTAGCCTTGCAACCTGGTTCGCAGGTGAGGAAGCTCAAGTGCAGAAAAGGCTATGTGGCGTTTCCTAAGGCTGCAAGAGGCATAGGTGTCGGGTTTTGGGTCTGATGTCCAGTGGTTGCCACCTGCCAGTGCCGGCCCTGCTAAACACCCAGGGCCCATCCTTGCAGGTGTGCTGCAGCTCTGCCTGTCTCCATCTCCTCTGTGTTAAACCCCTTCTGCTCCTCTTAGAGAGTCTTAACCCCCTCCCTGTTTCTGAAAGAGATTTTAAAACATAATTAACCATCTCTTAAGTGCTACTATAAGAGGAGAGAAATAACTGATTTGATTGCTTTTCTGTGTGACTCAAACAATGTACTATTTTTTTCTGTGTAGGAGAACGAAAAAGGAAACCCGTGTGTACAAGAGAGTCTGATCAGCTCACTGTGTCAGACCAGCGATGTGATCGAATTCCCCAGCCTGACCCTGTCACTGAGCCTTGTAGCACAGAATGTGAATTAAGGTGCATTCTACTCAGCCATGTATATACATTACAGCATATATTTATTGTTTATTCCCCTTTCCTTCCACCTCTCACCATAATTCTTTTTCTCAGCAGCCTGTATTAGATTTAAAAAATGAAAAGGATTAGCAGTTGCCTCTTTGTCAACCAAGAGGGATTGACATCTACCAGCTGTGTTTCGAGAGGCGCTTTTCTACATTTTCACATTTCTCTTGTTGGATTAAATTAGTGCTAACTGTAGAAAAAAAAATCACCCAATGTTGAAAAATCTCCCTATGCAATACGGTGCCTGAAATTTGCATCTGCCTGGATCAGAAATGCTCAGCACCATCCTACAAACAGCCTGCAAACAGGGAAAAACATATGCTCCAAACAAAAAAAAGTAACTAAGGCTTGGATTTATCATCATCTGCTTAAAGCAAAGAATAGGCTTAAGTGTAGAGTGAGTTTGGGGCTGTCCTCAGACAATTCCTGGTGAGCCGGAATTGATGGAGCATGGCCTAAATCACAACCCATTTTCCTTTAAAAGGCAATCTGTTTTCCTTTCTGGAGCTTAAATATGGTAGCATTAAACGGCTGCTGGTGAAGCAATTCAGATGGCCGTGTTTCCCAAGGGGTTTCTCTGGCTGTGTTAAACCCAGAGCTGTATAGGGGCTGTACAGGGGCTGTAGGTTGGGTTGTCGCGGTAACAGCTGTTGCCATTGCAACAGGTTGGAAACTTGAGAAGGGCAAAGGCAGGAGTTTGAAAAGCAGGCAGGGATGTGAGGGCTCCCGCCATTCAGGAGCTATTGACTCCAAATCCCCTTGATCTTATTCTTCTCCTAGCTGTGCTGAAGCTGGCTCTCTCAGCTTAGGAGCAGGGCGCTGCACTCCCCACACAGCCGCTTGCAACAGCCCCGGGGGTCTCCAGGACCCCAGGACGTCACTGCCTCTCCTTCCCTGGGAGGCACCCCTGTGAGGTGTGGGGGGCAATGTGGACTCCAGGGTCTCTGACATCTCCCTGGATCAGGCCCCATGTCCAGCATCACTTGCCAGAGCTGGGGCCGTGGCTGATGTGAAGCAGGGACATATCCTCAGGTGGGTCCTTGAGGGCCACCAGCACCAGCCCCTGTTGCCCGTCCCAGGAAGGAGGGAGCAGGGTGGGAATCTCTCTGTAGGGAGGGAACACCTCAAATCCCTGCTGACACCTCTGGGGCTTCCGTGTCTTGGAGGAAGTCATTCGCTGATGTTTTGGAGAGCTGAAACTGTTTTGCAGACATCCTGCTGTGTGGAGTGCCTTTCAGGCCTGTGCACATCATCTTCCAATGCTGTATTTTTCAGTTTTTAGAGTACGAGGTGGCACTTCTGCAGGGGAATGTGGGCTGGAAAGCCTTCAAAGCCCTGCTCCTTGCTTGGCCACAGACTCTCCCCGCCGCCTTGCGTGATCCCGCAGCGTCACAGTGTGGCTCTACTGCCTGTAAGAGGGACCCGGTGACAGTTCCTTCCCTGCAAAAAGCAATGCCAGGGTTAATTACCTCAGATTTTTGGAAGCCACAAAACATCGGGAAGTATTACAGAGAGCCAAAACTTCCAGTTCAGGAGCGTATATTCCTTATTTATGTCAAACGCCCTTGAGCACCTTACCTGCAGAGTCCCAGTGCCTCCCAGTTGATGTTTGCTCTCCTCGGCTCAGGTGGCACGTCGCAAGGAAGAGCGAGTGCACGGCCCAGTGTGGGCTGGGGTACCGCACCCTGGAGATCTACTGCTCCAAGTACAGCAGGCTGGAGGGGAAGATAGAGAAGGTTGACGACCGCTTCTGCAACAGCCAGCCCAAGCCAAGTACGAGGGAGAAGTGCACTGGAGACTGTAACGTGGGAGGGTGGCGGTACTCGGCCTGGACCGAGGTAAGGGGTGCTCAGTGGCACGATGAACACTGTCTCCTCTTTGCACAGGGATATGTCAACCTTTTTATTTTGCAAACAACACATATATAAAAGGTGGCTTCACTGATTCTGCTTTTGTTGCTTTTTCTGGAGGACATTATAGCCCAAATCAGCCTGGTACTCCTTTTCCACTGCAATTTATTTATGCTTTTAATCATCCCAAGGTCTGTCTTCATTACGCTAAGCCCTGCTGGCTGTCTTCTCTCATCAAAGCCAGCACTGCTGCCTAGAGTTGGGGAGGACGTGTTACCATCAGCAGAAGGCTTCTGAAGTTTGTTTCCTTTACACTTTTTAGCTTTTCCACGAACAGGAATATTCCTGAATGTAGGCCTGGCACAGAGAGAATGAGGCTTTCCAGGGAGGGCACGGTGAAGGGGGGCTGGCTGGTTAGGGGGAATTGGTCTCCTAAACTGAGAATGAGCAACAGCCATTTGGGAGATCTGAAAGGCAACACTTGTAAAAGTAATAATGGGGTTATAACCTGAAATGAATTTCTGAAACTCATTGCTGCAAGATTTGATTAAGCTTAGCAAGATTAGCTTTTTAAAGGAATATATAAAATAACAGCCTGTTACTTAAAGTACAAATTGTTCTTCCGGAGGTTTTCTGCAGTCTCTTCACCGTCCTGACGGCAAAGAGGGAAAAGGCAATAAACGGGCTCTCGGCTCATAGTAGAGTGGCAGAAAGTATTTACTCAATGTTTCTCGTTCCCAGTGCTCCAAGAGCTGCGGCGGGGGCACGCGGCGGCGGCGAGCCATGTGCGTGAACACCTACAACGATGTCCTGGACGACAGCAAGTGCAGTCAGCAGGAGAAGCTGACGGTGCAGCGATGCAGCGACTTTTTGTGCCCCCAGTGGAAAACTGGCGACTGGTCCGAGGTAGGTTCTGGTCACCAGGGTGGGCTCCCCCTGCTGCTCCTCCACCCTGAGGGGCTGGTGCCTGCAGAGAGGTAACTCTGTCCCTGCTTGCCCCTCATGTTTTGTTTGTGCCCTGGGGCGTGGTGACACCGTGTCTCCCGCAGAAGATCTCTCCAAGCTTGTGCACGGGGTGGTTTGAGACCAGCAGAAAAGTCACCGGCCTTGTCACCACTGGTCAAGTGGCTGTTTCCCTTCCTGCAAAGACACAGAGAGGGTAATTCCTCCCCAGTCCTGCAGTAACTTCTCCCCAGTTTTTCCATGGTTCATCTGCACCTTTGGGAAGAAAAATACCTTCTTCCCTCATTTTTCCTTGAGATTGTCCTCACGAGCCCTGACAGCTCAGGCTGTTGCTGGAGAGCAGGATTTCACCCTGCTAGTGTCTATCTCAGCCCTCCCTGCTGTTTATTACTGTTACTTCTTCCACTGCTGCCAGTGTCCTTTGCAATGCAACAAAACAGTATCTTGATACGCTTTTCCCTACAGCAGGACTGGGGATGCTGGAGAACATTCTTCAAAGGCTGCTTGTCACCTTTGTGGCCAAATAGCTCTTGTTTCTGTGAATCACGTTCTTTTAGGAAATGATGAAAGCAATTAAGTGGAAACAGGGATTGTTCTCTGCAAAATATGTGTCTTCTGGATCGAGCTGCTGGCAGCGCAGGCCATGCTGGAGCAGTGGAAGAAGTGCTCACAGCTTGCGGGAGCTGAGACCCTTATTGCACACACTCAGAGCCAAGCAAGTTTTTTACAAGCCTTTGGCACCCGGCTGTGCACAGCTGAAGCCCAGTTGGGCAGTGCTGTGGCTTTGCCCTATGTCTCACAGCTGCTGGGAGTCGCCGTGGGCTCACGTTGCCCCTGCTGAAGGGTCCCAGCCCGGCTGTGCTCTCTGTGTTCCAGCCTGTGCTCTGGACCAGCTCCTGAGAGCAGTCCTGTCTCTTTGCAAGGCACTTGCGTGTTTTCCAGTGCACGTGGACATTAGCTAGAGAACCACTTCTCAGCACCAGTTTTTCAGCAGTGGTTGCAACAGGTCTCCAGGTTTATTTTTCAGCGCCAAGGCAGGCGCTGAGCTGGCAGCGCATCCCCGGCACCTCCTGAGCTTGCGCTTTGCTCCTCGCAGTGCTTGGTCACCTGTGGAAAAGGGCACAAACACCGCCAGACCTGGTGCCAGTTTGGAGAAGATCGATTAAACGACAGGTTTTGTGATCCCGAAACGAAGCCGGAGTCGGTGCAGACGTGCCAGCAGCAGGAGTGTGCTTCGTGGCAAGTGGGGCCGTGGGGCCAGGTACCGCAGAGCGGCCGCGGGGCTCCCGGGTGGTGGGACCTGGGTGCTGGTGGCCGAGGCTGGGCACTACCTTTCCATCCAAATTCAGCAACACAGCTGTGTTAATTGATTTGCACACCAAAACAGCCCTCTGTTCACTTGGGTTCAACGGATGGGCAGCAGTAACAGTACCTGCCCTTTGTTCTAAATTTAATCTCTGTCATACTAAATTGGCCATGATTTTCAAAAAAAAAAAAAGGAGTTTCCAAGGTTACACTCCTAAATCCATATTTAGGCACGTAAATACATGGCCTAATTTTCACAGAAAAGCTGCTCCCATTGAATAGCTTTTGTTGCTTTTAATGTTTTCCAGTTTCTGGGTTGGTGATGTTTTTTCTTCTGTTAAAATACAAGTTTCTCATTTTTCCCAGAGTGTTCTGGCATCTCCTTTTCCACAAAGTTGTTAGCTCTTGACTTAAAAATCAGCAACAAACTCAGGCCAGTTGTCCCAGTCAGACTTATTTCCCATCAGCAAAATTATTCATTAGCTGCTTGTGCTACCATGGGGCTCAACAACCAGTTTTAAAGAAGGATATGATGCAGGTTCTACCAGATTATTATTTACTGGGTGCAGCAAAGTAAATCATTTAAATGCTCGCACCTTCATTCCTGAGGAAGCAAGTGAAGCGTGCGAGGCTCTGATGGGCACGGTGAGTTAAAACTTTGACCTAATTTAAAGCTGAAATGCATGAAATAGAGAGAAACCATAAGGGAAGCTAGGTTTTATTTTTGCTGCTTATGCTGCGTGCCTCAACACAGGCTGGGCTGATTAATACTTCCTAACCAAAGCAGCTACTCAGACCCAGCACTTCTTTCTCCCGTCTGTCCTCTCCCAGTGCACGATGACTTGTGGCCAAGGTTACCAGATGAGAGCAGTGAAATGTGTCGTGGGCACCTACGTGTCAGTGGTAGATGATAATGAGTGTAATGCTGCAACCAGACCAACAGATACCCAGGTAAATCCTGCTGTCCTGTCTCCATCTTTTGCCAGTGTGTGTACAGGGGCACCCAGGCTGCGGCTTCAGGGGACGTCTTGCTGCAGCAAAGGCTGGCCCTGAGTGCCAGCCCGTGCAGAGCAGTATCTCGCTTTGCTTATATGGCTGTTGGAAAGGTGCATCACAGCACCCTGTTTTGGTAGAAGTGGGACAGGGAACCTGTATTCAAAGAATTCCCATCCAGACCCCCTCCATGTGCTTAACCTGACACTCTGAAGCACCAGATTGCCAAAAAAGCAAGGGACAGCTTGTTATGAGGGCATCGGGACTTCACAAGGTAAAGATTACCTTTGCTTATGGTTTATATCCACAGAGCTCTAGTCATAGGATGGGATGTGTGAGGGGCTGTCCAGATTCAGAGCTAAAGCTGGTCTCTAAGAGCTCGTGAGCTAAAGAAGTGGCAGTAGATGAATATGGGCAGACAATCCCAGAAGGATAAGATGGGACAGTATTTACTAGCCTCAGAGGCTGGGGTCTCAACACAGCAGACACCTCCTTTGGCTTGCATGGGGTCTGGGGTGCCTGGCTGCAGTCTGGGCTCACGTGGCTGCGGGACTGTTGCTGTGTGGTACAAAGGATGTCTGGGGGCCGTCATTTCTCATCTGCTGCACATGACGATAGAGCGTATGTGCCAGCTGCAATTTCGCATGCATCCCCCCTGGCCAGATAAATTGAGAAACGTTGCACACCCTTTGCAAATTTGCTGAAGTGGCTTTCCATGCTATGTTTGCTGGTACTTGGAAGCAAATGTGTAAATTCGCATTTCAAGCAGAGGATCTGTCCAGGGCATCTGAAGAAGTTGAATAAAACATAACATTACCATCTATCTGGCATCTAGGAGAGTCATAGTGCTGATGCCCTGCCCAGCTTTAGTTCTGCATGACTTCACAGAGTTTAACTAAGGCCACAACATTGAAGAAAGGGCTGTTTTTCCCATGTATGGAGACCAACTGCACTATAGTCAAGGAGTAATGAACCCAGCGTCATCAGCCATCATTTGGCCTGCACATCTCCAGTGTAAATAAAATTATAGCAATGCGGAAATCATTTCTACCGTTTGTCAAGGGCTGCTCTCTCCCTCGCAGTGATGATCAGTATTAATTTCCTTTTTGGCAATGACTACTCATAGGCTCATGGAGTAAAGGCATGGCTATTCATCTTTTCTGTCACCAGACTTCCCAGGAGGTCCAAACAAGACCACAGCCCTCCTGTTAGGCACTGTACCAAGGCTGAGCAGTGTGACCTCACTGTCGCCAAAACTTTGAATGCTTAGTGTGTGGTAAAGATCAGCACATGGATATAGGTGGGCTGGAGGGCTGCAGGGAATCAAAGGGCTGCAATCAGCTCAGCAGTGTAAGCTTTAAGTGGGCTGCAGTTCTCGTGCTGAAGGAAGAGAGCTTTGAATGGAGTTAAAGTTGCTGCTTTACAGATGTATCTTCATACCAGAACTCTTTTAATGAACTTTCATCTTTTGCCTCAAAACCATCTGGTTTTAATGCATGGAGATGGCACATAGTTATGGCAATACCTATTGCAGAGTTTCTAATAAGTCAAAAACCCACAGAGGGTTCCACATATGAAGTTTTTGGGGTATCAATACCAAGCTTTGCCGATTCACCAAGAGGACATAAGGAGAAAGCCTGCCAACACACAAGCATGCAGGTCACAGATTTTCAAGACATTGTGTGTTGTTCATAATTACATTGAAGAGAGGAGGGTTTAACAGAAACATCTGCAAATTCTTTATTTCCCTCTTTTCCCTTGTGTATTTCATGTGCAGGACTGTGAAATAGCAGCATGTCCTCCCCATCCAAATAGTCCCGAAGCCAAAAGATCCATATCGGGCATTCACAGGACACAGTGGAGATTTGGATCCTGGACACCGGTAAGCACGTGTTGTAATATTTTCAGGATTATTTTACAGTAGGTAATGCAATATTTTTAATTGCATTTTACCAACTTTTAATTATATATTACAAAGCCTTTGTAATATATAGCAGGAAAGTTTCTAGTGGAGTGCTTGTTGCTCTTCCCTAGTGCTCTGCAACCTGTGGTAAGGGTACCCGGATGAGATACGTGAGCTGTCGGGATGACCAGGGCTCAGTGGCCGACGAGTCAGCCTGTTTCCACCTCCCAAAGCCATCAGCCACAGAAATGTGCACCGTGACACCATGCGGGCAATGGAAGGCCTTGGAGTGGAGCTCTGTAAGCATCACGCTGTCTCTTGCAGGAGAGCCTTATATACCTCATTGCTGGCAACATATTTTATTAACCTGTCACACTTGATCTTTTATAAGTGGGGAGATTAAGGTTTTCTGCTGTTCATTATTAGCAATAGCTGTCTGTCTGATTTTCAAAGCTGGAAATGTGACTGTGTCTCCTTTTCCCACTGTAATGCAGTGCTCGGTGACTTGTGGTCAAGGTAAGGCAACGCGACAAGTGATCTGCATCAATTACAGTGACCAGCTGGTGGATAGGAGTGAGTGTGATCCAGATGACCTCCCTGCCACCGAGCAAGACTGCTCCATGTCTCCTTGTCATCCAAACAGCCATGACTACGGCAGGCCCATCCACCCTTTCCTCTATCCGGATCATCGCCTGAAACTGCACCCCGGAGGCAGCCCCAACCGAAACCGTGCACATATACCAGGAGGCAATCAGTGGAGAATTGGCCCCTGGGGTGCTGTAAGTGTTCTGATTTTCTTATTGCTGGGGTTTTGTGGGTTTTTTGTTTGTTGGGTTTTGTTTTGTTTTTTTTTTTCCCCCGGCTAATCCAGGCTTTTCTTAAAATCATGCAGTGAAAAGAGAGACCCCTCTCCCTGTTCTCTGCTCACACAAGTGAGTGTTGCAGTAGGGTGCAGGCATCACCTCTCAGCCCCTCACACCTCCTGTCTCCAAGGATCTCTAGGCAGAAAGCTAACAGCATCGTTTTCCATGAGGCAAAGGCCAACCTCTGCTTCTTGGCCATCTCTCGGGACATTTACAGCTGCACAGAGCTGTTGACAAAGCACAGCAGAGCCTTAATGCCAGCTCCTCTCACCCCAACCAGTTTGCAACACTTTATCACGGAAGTCCCTGAAGGGAATTAAGCACAAATGGGATGTCAAACGCTGCATTACAGGCAGTGAGGATTACTCACCTGCTTAAAAACTGGGCTTGTGTTTATTTTCTTTGCTTAGTCAGCACCTAAGTCATTGCAATGCTATTAGTAATAGCTGGGGTTTGAAGTTAATAATGCCTGTTAGCTCTATTAAATTTCTAGCAGTGCATTCCCACGGTGTAAGGCATTGAGATGGAGCTGGGAGTGCAAAATTATTCCTGGACTCAACGAAGCCATGGACAATTGTGTCTTCCAGTGCTCTAGTACATGTGCGGGGGGATTCCAGCGACGGGTCGTGGTGTGCCAGGATGAAAACGGATACACTGCAAGTAACTGCGATGAGAAAAGCAAACCCATGGAGCAGAGATCGTGCGAATCTGGCCCCTGTCCTCAGTGGGCTTATGGCAACTGGGGCGAGGTGAGTGCACCATTCATCCTGGGCTCCCTGCGCAGGGGAAGGCTTTCATTAGTGGGTGGCTGAAAAATGGGAAAAGAGGGGGATATTGTGGTGACATTTATTAGAAAGATTGGAGCATGAAAGGCAGCTTCTGATAAATGAGCAAACCCTAGCAACTGCTTGGTGGTGTTTTCCTTTCCATTTGTCATGGGAAATTTTTCTTCCCAGGCAAAAACAAATTCTACAAAAATCAAGATTTTTTTTTTTTTTTTTTATCTTTTTAAGAGAAGTCTAGTTACACCGAAGGCCTTTTTTCTTTAATAAAAACACTGCTCCCTTCTGAAAATTCATCTGAGATGAACAATTAAAGATGTTAGCCTCCAGTATCACATTGGGTCTGGAGGTATTGTTGCGGAGCAGCATGAACAGCTTTGGGAAGGGAGCAACTGATGCCCCATCTGAGGCTCATGCAACATCTGGGTGGGGGGATTTGGCCAGAGTGGGTTGGTTGGGAACAGAAACGACTGTCAGGTCTCGAAAAGTGCTAGTGCTTCGAGCGACCGGTCAGCAGTTTTTTTGATGCCCAGATAGTGATTGCTCTGTCCTCTTCTGACTTCCAGTGCACGAAGCCATGCGGGGCAGGGACAAGAACACGGCTGGTGGTGTGCCAGCGCCCTAATGGAGAAAGGTTTACGGATCTGAGCTGTGAAATCCTTGACAAGCCACCGGACAGAGAGCAGTGCAATGTGCAGGACTGTCCTAGAGATGCTGCCTGGAGCGCTGGTCCTTGGAGCTCGGTACGACCATAAACTCTTTCTCTTTGTGAACCGTTTTGTGGATATCCCGTAACAACAGATTTAATTTGCTTCAAACCAAGGTGCTAATGCTTCGTGTCTTAAAAACTGCACTTAAAGAGGATTATTGACAATATATTCAGAATAACACCTGTTCAGGAAGGGCTTACAATTAGGGGAGCTCGAGTCCTTTAATTTAAAAGGCACTTTCTGCTAAGTAGCCACCTTTGTCCATTTTATTACACCCTGCGAGCGCTGTGCATTATGAGTCTTGGTTCTGACTGAGTTCTTTGCATATGGATTTAAACCTGGCATTTAAGCAGTACATTTCCACTGAAGTTAAATTGTTCTGATATTTAATGGTAATACTGCACTGTGCACCTACTGGTTTACCAGGTGTGTATCTCTGCCAAAAGCAAGATGACAGAGGAAAATGTATACTAAATTGCATCAACTCCCAAGCATGTACAAGTGTGTATAGATGTGTGTGTGTGTCCCTGCCTGTCCCCACACACAGCTATATAGAAACTCGTGTGCATTCACACCCGTGCTCTATTTCTGTTCCTGTGTGTGTATATAATAGTGTGATGGGCTGTGCAAAGCCACCTGTAAGCTATCCTTGTGCATCTCTGGTCTAGAAGGTCATTCTCTGACCTGATCTCCAGCTGCTGCTCTAGAAATCATTAAGTCAGCAAGGGATCAGCAAGGTGGTGGAAGGCTTAAAACCCTGGGAGTTTTCCAATAACAAAATAGTGTTTGAAGCAGCGGTGTCTTACACTGCCCCTTTGCTGCTGGAGGAGTCTACTACAGAGGTGCTCTTGTGAGAGCAGAGCAGCCCTGAACTGCAGGGCTGGGATGTTATTTTGCGTCCCACAGCTTTGAAATTCTCCCTGCCCAGAGCAGCACCTCCTGCCCGGCGCGGAACCCCGGTGCACCAAGGCGAGTGCTGCCTGTGGGCTCTGGAAACCACGGACCTGCCGGTTTTGGAGTGGCCTTCAAACAAATGTCGACCTTTATTCTGTATTTTGTTATAAAAGCATTCGAAGACATTTTAAAAACAAAACAAAGCAAACTTAATCTGACTCAAAAGCACTTTATAGGAAAAGAGAAAAAGAGGCCTTCTTGTAATGTGTTGGACTTCCTTAACTGTCACGGTTTGATAAGTCGTCTTGCTAAAACGTAACCGCACTCTCATTTCTGCGGGTGCTTTCAATAATGCAGATGCCTTCAGTAACGCTCCTCGATATTTTTATCATACCTCAGTGAGTTATGCAATAGCCATAAAACTGCTGAACTGGTGTTTATAAGGTGCTTCACCAGTACAAGGGACAGTGATATGAAATATTTCATTTGAGGTGCTAATGTATCACTTGTACGCTGATATATTTGGTGCTAAAAATGAGCGAGGTGAGCTAAGCAGAGCTAGCAACGCGTGCGGTGGCTTCCCCGCCGAATTACCAGCTGGGAGTTGCTGCCAACCTTTGTTACCTGTGCTGGACCATTTGCAAGAACCAAAGATGTTGGACAAAGTTGTGTTGCATTTTGATGTTGCTCAGCATTCAACCTCTTCACAGCTGTTGAGGAACAGGCTCCAGGGCTGCGTCTGCTCCTCTGTGTTGGAAATTAAGGGTGCAGTCCTGTATTTTGGTTTTGGGTTGTTTTGTTGGGGTTTTTTTGTTTGTTTGTTGGTTTTTTTTGGTTTGGTTTGGTTTTTTTTTTTGTTTTTTTGTGTTTTGTTTTTTTTTTTTTTTAACCGAGGAAAACTTCCCTTGACTCTGCTAAGTCATCTTAACCTTGGTTGGGTTGTCCTTGCTCAGTCTCCGAGGAGCAGGTGGGATGTCGGGCAAAGAGGCAGAGGGCAGGGGCATCCTCTCCTGCTTGTGGCATCTCCTCCTGGCTGCCCGCGGGGCTCGCAGCCCCCAGGCTTCCTGCAGGTGAAGGGGCTGCAGAGCTGAGCCCCAGCCATTACCACAAAGCGACTTGATTTTTCAGTTTTATTACCGAGGTGTCCTTTGACTCTGACATAAGGGACCCCAGAGCTGTTTGAAGACTGAATTGTATCTATGGGGTCAACAGGGCTTCGTGTCCCTCCTGAAAAATACTCCACGTGTATGTCTACCTCGTGCTACTACTGTAGGTAGTAACGTCCAAATTTTTTTTCTTTAGTGTGGTATCACCTGGATTTGCTTTAGCTCTGTCATCAGTTGCAAACATCATTCTGTAGCTGTACATACTTCATCTGTTGGGATGGAGTGTCACTACCATATTTTTTTGGTCACTTTTGAAATAAGAGTATAGTATTAGCTGAAACTTTTCAGCAGTATGGATTTATGTATTTATGTAAAAGTGTATTTATTTTTCCAATATTGTTATTTAATTTTATATAAATATTGCATATATTTACGATGTTTAATGTTAATGTTGAACAGTGAAAATTAAAGACAAGTAGAATGTAATTATAAATGAATTTGTATAATGATTTCTTGAGTCTTTTGCTAAATTAAGAACATATACTTAGTTTTGGTAACTTTTACTAAATCTTCTGAAATGGTACTGCACTATTCCATTTTTTGACTTGGTTTTCTTTTGCTTGCTTTGTTCTCCAACAGAAACTGTCATTCTCAATAATGAAACAAACACAGTTAAAAGTGTACAAATTATGAAGTTTGGATAACTAATTTCTTGCAAGCATCTGATTGGCTTAGCTTCACTCAAGTTTCAGTGAAATTAGCATTATAAAATACATACAAATTAAAGCAGAGAGAGTCTAAAGAGTCCAACCCTCAGTCCTCAGACGAAATTCCACTAGGATTTTTATAAAGTAAACAAGTGATTTTATCTGGCTGGTTAAATTCAGGTTTTAAAGAGATAATTAAATGAATAAACAGATTCTGTATGTAAATGATAATTTTATAACAGGAGACTGGTGAGATGCCTTGTCATTATAATGTATGTTCAAAGAGGATTAAGAGGAGGTGACACTTTTATTTCCTTGCTTATTGAAGAACATGTATTTAAACACTGCAGAATTGTACGCCATGTGATAGACCTGACCTTTTTATTAAAATAATGCTTTAGAAAACATGCAGAGACTGTCACCAGGATACAGAGGGTGTTTTTTCTCCTCTGAATGCCCTATGGTATGATCACAGGTCTCCATGCATGCTCTCAAATACCGAGAGGAAATCTCGCCGTGTTCTCAGGAGCAAGGATATGTTCACAGAGAGTATTACCTGAGGCAGGACCCACTTCTCTCGGAGCAGATCAGCTCCTTGCAATAATCTCTGTGAAATTTTGAGTTTACCGTGATATCCAACTGTATCCTGATACAATTTATGAATAATTAATTTATCGTGGGCTTTTCATTCTTTCCAAGTTAGGAAATGGGCACAGATAGGGTAAAACAATTATATCTCACAGCACCCTGTCCTGGTTCAGTTGGGTGAGTCATTTGGGCCTCACTGCACTGAGACAGTAATAATTTGACTTTGACCTGTGGAAAATGAGGGGGTGGGGGTTTGGGATTTGGGGTTTTTTGGTTGTTTTTTTTTGTTGTTGTTGTTTTTTTGGGTTGGTTTTGTTTTTTTGGTTTGTTGGGTTTTGGTTTTGTTTTGTTTTTTTTTTTTTCCCTAAGAAATATTATAATTTTAAGAGTAATCTGCTTTGTGAAATGTTTATTGCTCTTGGGTATCAAAAGTTCTAGCTGCTAATGCAGTGGTTGTGTAGCTCTCAGTGTCTGCAAAGTGGCCGTGTGTGCTTCTCAGCTCTATATCAAGTAGGCAGAAACATTGGTATCTCACTGAGGGCCTTTTCATCTAACAGTGCAGATTTGGAAGCTTAGCGTAAAGTAATTAAGAGTATTAGCTGGTTAAGCTGCAAACTTTGTTATTGTCATTATGAATTCGGGTTTGGGTTAGGACAGCATTGCTGTATCCCCTTAGCTGGAAGTTCGTGGCATTGATGGCTTGGCAGGGCTCTGCAGATGTAGGTAGTGGCGAAGGGGCTCTGGACCCAGTGGGAAGTGGGACAACTGCCCGACCAGCATCCGTGTCAGGGAGCCAATGCTCAGGAATTTTAATCTTAAGATTGGTGTCAATGGAAAGTTCGGGTTACTTATATTTAATACTGTCAAAGCCCCGGCATGTTGTTTACAAGATGCCTTCCCCATGAAGCTGGCTGAAAGTAGGCTGTTCAGCAGCAATATTCTCCATGTAGTTGTTCTGATAATACTCTTAGCAGGCAGGATGTCGGCTCTTGCTAAGGCTGAAGTGCGAACCAGGGGCAGATTTGATTGCAAGTGTATATAACTCTGCTGTTCTCTTCCTCTCTTCTGCAGAAAATGAATTTACCATGACAGCAGCATTACTGAGCTGCTGTATGATTCTTTATACATGTCTTGCAATAACAAAGCCATCTTTGAAAATTAAGTGATAGTCACGTTGAACTCCCCAGTCACTCAGTGATTCATGTTACTTTTTCTGTCCTTCATTTATATGATGATGGTTTAGGCTCTGAGATTGTGACAGCAATTCTGTATTTCTCTGTAGTGCCAGGTATTATCAGAAAACTAATAAAAACAATCATACCCCAAGAGCCTGTGGGGGAAGAACAAATGCTGTTGCAGCAGAGGAAGGCTGTATGTATGGTCGCAGCACCCATAATCCAGGCAGAGGGATGCACTGGGTGCATGCCTTTAGAAAACTAGGTAGAAATAGATGCCTTAGTGAAAATTTAATAAAGCTGATCCAGACCAGAATGAGAACTTGGTAGTCTACGGATGTCCCCAGCCATCTGTCTGAAGCTGTCTCCATCTCAGAGCTGTTTACTTTGTGCTTAGGCTGACCCACCAGGGCTGCCATCCCTCCTGAGTTCCTGGCTGTCTCCCCTTTAGGATCAGTCAGACCAACTGACTCCAGGGACTGCCAGTTTGGTGTGCTGATGAAAAGCAAGAAGTTGTCTGCTTTGGTTCCCCAGTCAGTGAAAGGCTTTTGACAGAGCAGACCTCTTTGCTTTCATTAATAAAAAAAAAAAAAAAAAAAAAAAAAAAGGCAAACCAGACCCATTTCAGCCCTTCCCTGTACTCCCTGCTGTGTGCCACCCCTCCAGAGAAATCCCAGCACCAGTGTTCAGCTTCAGCCACCCTCCAAAGCTGCACGTCCCTGGGTGACAGCTGAGGAGGGCAGAGCCATGCCAGATGTCTTACCATCCACCTATTTGCTGACTTGTGCCCTTTTCAGAACTCATCCCAGAAGGTAAATTCCGTTGGGGTTTTTGTTTGAAGGCTTTCAGACTGTTGCTCCTCTGGGGCAGTGGTGATGGATGCTCCTGCAGCTCTTTCCTCAGCTCAGTGCCCACCATCCCCACTGAGAGGCTCAGAGCCACAGCTGGTGACTCCAAGCTGGTTACAGGTGGGTGCAGCCAGTGGTACCCAGCTGCCTGGTAGCAGAACATCACTTTATTCTTCTCTTGCTACTCTAGAATCTCCAATTTTTATTTTCCTTTGCATTTTTGTTGTTTTCCTGTCATCACCAGACATCTTTCATTGCTATCAGTTCTGCTGTCTCCTGTTTGCTAGTGTTGATGCTCCATGAGCAGGAAAACAACCATCGAAGTCCATCTGCTACTCTGCAGGTGAGGGACCACCCCGCAACACTGTGTGCTTCACCCTGAGCCTGCACTTAAGTGCCTTGCTGGATCAACTCCTCGTAGGACCAATTTCCTGCAACTTAATGCTCACCTATTGCAATCCACATTCCTCCCTTGCAGGCACCCATTAGTCTTTGCACTCATTGTGATCTGGTGGCTAAATCTAGTGTATTTCAGTCTGATGGAGAAGTAAAAGGACTGGGCAGCAGCGTCCCCTCTAAACCTCCCTAATCCAGTGACCAAAATCAGGGGAAGTACCAGGGTAATGAGCTGCAGAGAATGGTCAGTCTTGTCTGCTCCCCTTCGGTAGCCACTGCCAGGACAGACATGAGGTGGACGAGTGGTTAGACTCAGGAAGGTTATTTTCTTGTATCTTGAAACTCTTCTCTCCCCCCGTCCCCAGATGATGCATCTTTTCATAAGTTCCTCAGTGCACCTTCTCACTCAGAGCAGGTAACTCCGTTAGTATTCACCAATGTTTCTTACCATGTATAGTCCAATCCGTGCTTTTGTCTTAACTTACTGTAAAATACTTGTCTTATTCCTCCCAAAGAAGTACAGTGGCAGTTTGGCTGCATTAAGTGTGCCTCTGTGGTTGACTTTTTACACTGCCCCTCTTACACATTTTCTCAATGAGATGTTCCTTTTCTAGGCTGTGCACAGCTGGCCTGAACTTGAACAAGTAGTGGGACTGCTGTTCAAGGACGACTGGCTTCAGTCTTTGAGTCATGGGTGGCCCATCCATGGCTGCTGACTTTGTAAAGTCTGCAGATCTGCTATACATGCACATATGAACACACTCACACACAGAGGAGAAATAAAGTAATGAATAAAAGGGCAATTGTTGGGAACATTTGTCTCCCAAAGCACTGGCTTTGAGTGCAGTAACTGAAATATGCATTAGACTGCAGGAGACACATTAGAGCAGTAACACACTTTCAAGGATGAGGTGTGAATTTCAGCATCTTCAAGCAGATCCCTGGGCTGGGCATTGGGAAGTCTGCCTGTGTTTTTGCCCATATTCCGGATTCACACTGTAAACCCCAAACTGCAATAATTTCTGTTGCTCAGATCCTTGAGGTTGTAGCATTTAGAAACAAGGATGTGCGATGAGGGACACTAAGCACAACGACATTTACAGTGTTTCTAACTTTCCTGGTGACTGATTTGTGCAGTCATTAAGGAAAAATGATGTAGTTATTCTTGTTCCAAAGGCACTTAATGCTCTATTCATGTTTTAATTTTTACTAGCTCACAGGGGAGGTGAGTGAGCCAGCAGCATGGATGAAAATCTGTCTGATGCCCAAGACTGTATGCAGGCTGACACTATTTCATCCATAGTGCATTAAATCAAGATTTTTTCTTTGTAAAACCAGGGAGCAAGAAGCAGACCTGTGCTCCTAGAAACCCCTAGTGTGATGCACACCTGTGAAATAGGGCTGATGTTCCTTGGAGAGCTATTTACTTTGTGTTTCACTCCATCCAACACAGAGAAATCTTACTCTTGAATGAGACTCCTAAACGGCATTATAATACAAATGTTCACTAAAAATATGAAGTGTCAGTTAGCCTAGGCTGCTTGCTGCTTCAATTGCTTCTCTCTTAAAAGTGCCACAGCATGGAAAATAGGCTTCATCAGTGCCTTCCACATCCCATTATACTAGAGTCCTTGGGTAGCTCACACATCTCCTTCTAATTTGAGGAAATGCCATCTAATGCTTCTCTCCCTGGAGAGACCTGTAGTGGCTATTTGGGGGCTTTTGTTTGTTTGTTGCTCAAGTTAAATAGTGTGGAGCAGGGCAGGGATGCAGCTTTTAAGGCAGCTTTGTGTGTTCACAGCCCTGCTGATTTCTGTACCATACCTGGTAAAGTTTTTTCATGGCATGTAACAGGGCAGGTAAAAGAGGGGAAGAAGGTGCTACTTACTAGGTGGAAGAGGAGGTGCACGGTTCTTCTCTTGCTGCAGTACCTGCTTTTCTCCCATATATCTTGTGAGGTTTCCCACATCAGGAAATTATTGTATTGACTTCAGTGCTCAGGGCCTTAAATCTTGCAGGAGCTAAAGAGCCCAGGAGCATCCTTTCCTCTGGGCAATCTGTGCTGCTCAAGGAATGGGTTCCAGACACTCTTCCCTCTGCTGCAGCAACATATCAAGTTAGATCCTTTTATTTCAGAAATTTTCCTTTTTTTTTTTTTCCCCTTTTTTTTTAACTTGTGATGAGACATCATCTAAAGTCATTCGCCAGTCTCTGCAGCTTGGTTTGACAGAAGGAAAGTGAAGCTTTAGTGGCTTGTTTTATTTCTCCCTTTTGCAAATAATCCCTTGGGAAGCTGGAAGGTAGAGACCCCGTGTGCTCTGCAGAGCCAGGGCGAGCCAGCACGGATGTTCCCTCTCACCCGTGCCAGGGGCAAGGAGCACTCCTCAGGGACACTAGGGCGAAGTCTGCTCTTGTGCACAGCAAGGGCTGCCCTCCGGCTCTGCGAGGGCTCCTCAGGAGCTTTCCACAGGGATTCTGGACAATTCACACAAACATACTTGGACTACACACTCCAAAATCCCTAATGCTCACGTCTTTTTCAATCCCCCCATATCTCTGGGGAGTCAGCATGGGTTAAGCATTTCTAAAGACTCTTTCAAACTGCAGTGCAAAGCTTTGGTGTGTTTTGCTCAGGTCCCTGGTTGAGTTGCTCTCCTTTGCATGTAGAGACCGCTCCTCCCTTTTTAAATGTACAAGATATATTTTCTGGCCTCATACCAGCTAAAATCACAATGACCATGAGCTCTCAGCAGCCCTGTGCATTGAGGTATAGCTCCCTCTTACAGTTTTGCAGGAAACGAACGCTGGGCTGGGTGAATCCTGCCCTGCACTCCATATTCCCGCCCCATGGGCATGGACTTCTCACCATGCAGATGTGACCAGGTGTGAGACTGCGTTAATACAGATCAGTGGAAGGAATGGGGGTTACAAAGCAGCAACAAATACTTCTTAAACGTCTCCTAAAGTTGTGCAGCCACTGGAGAAACCGTAGTATGGAGCTACACCCTTATTTTAAGCCTGTTGCTTGTCTCGGTGAAGCCAAGTGAGTTACCTGCTAAAACACCTTGCTGTTGTGAAACTAAGTTAGTTTGGATGCCACAGAGTCTGTTGCTGGAAAACACACAAACGCTCAGGCATTTTAAGACTTCTAGTGAAGGTTCAGCTGGCAAGGAACAATCCAGGCTTTCCTTGGTGATGTGTCTTCTGATGTCCTTTGTGCTCAAGAGACTCTAGAGGTATGGAAGTCACAGAGCTGTGATTTCAGCATCTGATAGCAGCAGTGCAAGTAGGAGCTGATGTAGACTAAATAGGATGCTGAAATGTAACTATGAGGGTGTGTGGTTGGGCTTTGCTTGTCGTTGGAGATGTTTGCTGACTTCCAGGAGCACAGGCCCTCTCAGAAAGGGAGTGTAAAGCATTGTAGGGCTCTGTCGTTTTTCTGTTTTATTTCATCTGGCACATGTTTCAGCTCAGATTGTTGGAAAGGATGAACGCGGGCTTACTTACAAGCGCTTACTTTCCATATAATTCTAAATGTGTGGAAATCTAAACCTATAAGGATTGATTTTAATTTCCTCCAAAAAGTTGCTCCTGGCAGAATCTGATAAAGCCATTTTTAGCCTAATTCTTCCCAGCCCTGCCCTTGGTGAGCTATCAGAGCATACCTATCTTTGGGAATTCATTTGGTGATCACCACAGCTTGCATTCATTATCTCAAATACCTCCCAAATCGTTGGCTGTTGCAGAGAGGGCCTGGAAAAGTGGTCTGACAGCATTTTCTGAAACTTTTCACTTTTGGGGGAGAATGTCCCTAGGTTCTTGCTGGTGGTTTGCTTTTCTGCCCCATATTGAGCTGTGCCTTCAGTGCACAAAGCTAACAAGTGGAGCTGCTCCATTTCTTCTTGACTGCTCTGTGCTGCCTCTTTCTTCTCACCAAAATTTGCTCATTGGTGCCCAGGGCTGTTGAGTCCTTTCAGTGCCAGACCAACCTCTCTCCCAGCCCTCGTCCTGGCAGCAGCACGGCCACAGCATGAGTTCCCATCGCAGAAGAGCAGGTCACCATCTCCTGCAGGAGGGTCAGAACTTAGACCAAACCAGCCAGAAATTTTGTACAAATTTTTAAGAGCTTTTGGGGTACATGTTCTATTTTTTTCCTGCTGCCAGCCTGGTGATCAAGTACCAGCCTTTCTGTTTTAGAGAGTTCTTAATAAACAAGATGTACCCTCATCTTCCAAAGTATCAGAATATGAAATGCAACAAGGGTTAGTTTAAAGCAATTTGCATCTACTTGGTAAAACAGAATAATCTTCATCATTCCTGAACTCTGAAACAGAAAACAAATTTTTGTGGAAAGAAAAACACAAGCTTGCCGCTGTTCTGGAGCAGAGAAATGCATTGTAGGAGAGATTTAGCATCATGTTCTGACCTTTCTGGAAACAGTTGATATGGAAATATTTTTGTCATATTTATTTAAACTTTTTTCTTGCATTTATTTAAACTAGGCGGTATATTTGTTTGAAAAAAGCAGCAGCATGCCAATCTCCAGTTCTTGGCATGTTAACAAAACTCATCATGCAATAAACATAAAACCCTTAAATCTGTACTCAAATGCTTTGATCCTAATGCTCTTAGGAAAGTCCTTTTGTTCTTATTCTCCACGTAAAGCACCAGGTGTGACTATGGTGGTTTTAGAAGATAATAAAGGTAATAACAACAGGGAAAATTTAATAGTCTTTAGTGTAATGGCTACAGGTGATTTTTTAAAATAGTATTTCTCATATTATTTTATGTGCCACAATCATCTTGTTTTATTTTTTAAGAAACAACGCAATGTGTTGTTTTTGCACCATCCTCCATGCCTGGCTATCCTCCTGGCTTCACCCAGGGCTGCTATTTACTGCCGTGCCTCAATCACAAGCTGGAAACAGAATGTCAGAGCAACATTCTCCCACACTTGAGTGGAGGCAGAGACGAGTTGACCATGGGCATGTCCAAGTGCACGTGATCCTCGACTCTAGGAAGCTGGTTAGTGAAAAAAGTCAATACAGTACCTTGGCTACACCTTCAGGGCTGGATCCAGGGGTGATTAAAACCAGTAGAAGTCTTTCTTTCTGTTGACTGCAAAGCCCCTTGGATGAGGCTGCTATTCCACAGGCAGCCACTTGTCTATCCCCAGTACTTGGAAGTATTTTCTATGGGGAGTGGGTGTTAGGGACGAAATCAAGAAAAAGAAAGAGAAATATGAAAGGAGTGGTTTTGTCTGTGCCATTCAAATGTTTTAAAGAAGACAAGGTCGCAGCTTACCTCATTATGGCACTGTTATTGATAGATACCTTAAGCAGGAAGCAGCATTTGCAGCGATGAAGAGTCCTGCTAATGGAGCGTGAAGTTTCTCCAGGGTCTGAAATAAATGATGAGGCTGATGGCAGTAACCAGGTGTATTGCTTCCCTAAGTCACATGGCATTGAGATGAAGCCCACTATTAAATTATTTTCTGCATGTGGCTCACATATGCTTAAAATCTACATGCCCAATAAAAGTTGGAAATACCTGAGACGAATTAGAATGCAGTTATGAAGTAGACTCTTTGCAAAGGAATTTTCAGTCTCTGATACTTGGTTACATTAGATTATTCAACCTCCCTTTTCTGTCAGTGCAAATGAGATCATAACTCACATGTGCATGAAAGCAAATGGGTGGTTTAGATCTAAAAACGCACAGCTGCCTAACTTTGATTTATATTAGAGACAGACCTAGAAATTATTAATTCCAGCATATTGAGAATGATATTTAAGTATTAACAAAATGAGGCAAATTATGCCTCAACCTCTGAGTGCACCAAGATATGCATACAGTTTTGTTGTTTGATCACGGGATGGTGAGATAAAAGTCAGAATCAGGCTTCGTGCCAAAGTTAAGCAATTGTAGAAGGGGGATAATAATTTTGGAAATTACTAGAACCATATTATTTGTGAGATCAAATATTTATCAACATGTTTGTGTTGTTGCACAGTGTAGTTATTCTTCCTTTAGAGTAAGTGGTGGATCCAAAGTATTTTTTAAATTAGAGAAAAGATGCATTAGGCTGTACCAGCTCAGAATGTGTGGCAAGGGGGAGAACTGCTCAAGTCCATGAATTTATATTTAGCTTTGGCTGTCACAGTAAAGTGGCATCAACCTGCATGGAGAACATTTAATGAGAAGCACTTGAATTTTTGCTAAGGGATCAGTGGTGGTGCTTAGTGCAAAGGTAGTAAATGGATGAAAGTATTAGAAGTTTACAACTGGGTTTGGTAGGATTTGATATTTTCTTCTTGCTGCTGATGTTCATTGCCTGAGGAAAGATGTGGAGAGAATGGAAAAATAAACTCCTGATGAAATCTGAAGTCTTATAAAAATAGGATAACATTCACTTAATCTTTTTTCTGTTGATATGAATGAAAAAAAAAAGTGAAGTTAATGAATCAGGGTAGCTCATTAATTTTAGAACAATGGACAGCATTTTCTCTGTTTCTCAGTGCAAGGTTGAATGTTGTTGGTTTTTTTGACCTATCTTGGAATTGGAGCTGGGCTCAAGAAAACTCAGAGGCAGCCATCCCTGCCACAGGCTTATTAGGCTTCCCTGCCTCTCTAGGAGGAACATCATTAATGGCCCCTAAACACCATTGATCGCAAGAGACATCAGCTACATTTTGTCAATCTGTGATGGTCTTGCATCAGGAAAAGAGCCTTTTTTGCAGCATTGCTTATGCAAGCTTTTAAACAGCAACATCTGATCTTATGAGTTACATCCATTTCTCTCCACGTTGGTCTGAACTCTTTCATTTTGGAGCAAGTTGCTGCTCCCTCACTGGTGCTTTGTGTACCTCTTCACACAATAAGGACGAATGAGTTGTAAGTGATGCTGTAATTTAAAATAATCACAGCTGTCAATGCATATGCCAATTTCTATTTTAATGCATCTTCCAGAGCTGCTGTATATATAAATAGTAGATTTTTTAGGTTTCAAATATATTCATAGACTGGGAAGAACTTGGGCTGTAATTTATTTCTTAGGAAACATACTGATGGAGCGGCTCCAAAACAAAGGAAGAACCCTCATCTCTGCATGATTGCTGCATTCTGAAAGGAAAGCAGAACATTTTATGTTGAGATATGGTTGAACCAGTGTGTTTGTGCTCAAGGATTAAGCCAGGATGCTTGTGACATAGCATGTAATAACTTGCATAACATGTAATGAAGAAATTGAAGCTGAGTCTCTGGGTGCATCATGCTGAGTAAGAGGCTTGTTCTACACGAAACTGTCATATTAAATTCTTGTCGTGATTCCAGACTTCTTTGATTGCTAAATCTTTTGGAGGCGACTAATCTGAAATCAAAGTGAAGTTGCTTGGGGTTTGCATGCCAGAAGTGGTCACATTTGAAAAAGTTCAGTGAACATGCAGAGGGAGGTTGAAATTAGTTGCTTCACTACAAAGCTTACAGCTACCATACCTGCTGATTTGCTTTTTGCTTTGATTCTTTGGGCTCTGCCTTCTTGCCACCTTCTGAGTTGTTTTCAAAATGCATAAATCTTAAGGATGAGCATGTCCTGGTTTCAATCTGTTTAGTAAAAAAAAAAAAAAAAAAAGAGTACATCATTCTACACTGGTAAAACAAAGACGAGCTTTAATACCGAGGGCATGGAAAGTCTGCAGTTTTCTCTTCTGCCTTGTCCTTTGTGCAGTTATTTTCCTCTGTGAAGGTGTATATTGCACTTTACTCTCCTGATTTACCAACATTTGACCTCCCTTTGTAACAAGGTAAATGGAAATGGTTCCTTTCAAGTTCTTCTAAGTAGATACTGAGGGCTCCTGCCTTGATCCCTGTAAGATGACTCTGCTCCTTTGAAACCACTGGAGCAATGCCAGGAATCCAGCCTGTTATCCCTGCTGAATGTCAGCTGCTTTCTCTGTTTTGATGTTGGCATTCTGGAGGGCTTTGACCAAGAGTATAATGCAATATTAAGTGCAAATGGGAGCATTTCCAGTGGTTCAATCCTGCTCTTCCATATCCCCTTCAAGCTTTGTGTAGGCTGCCAGGGACCTGGGGATGTGCTTTTTGGTCCAGTTGAAAGAAAATGTCCTGGCTAGCTGTAGCCCATGTATAACCGTGTAGATGGCCCTGCGTGAAAGCTGATCTGTTGTTACTTTATATTTACAGTGTTCAGTCTCCTGTGGAAGGGGCCAAAAGCACCGCAATTTGTACTGTTTATCAAAGGAAGGGAGGCATGTAGAAGAAGATTATTGCAAGCACCTTGCTAAACCCAATGCTCAAAAGAAATGCAGAGGGGGCAGATGTCCGAAGTGGAAAACAGGAGATTGGGGACAGGTGAGACGTGTTGTATACCCTTTTGCAACCTTTGATATTCATCCTCCATCAAATTGGTTAGAAGCTTCTTTTCCCATCACTTCTGTCCTCCTAAATTTTTCAAGGGTAAAAGTTTTGGGCCAGATCCTCAGGTGGTGTAAAACATTGTATCTTCATGGACAGCAATGCAGCAGCACTGATCTGTACCAGCTGAAAACATGGCAACTTACTTTTTGTGTCTATCTGAAAGCAAATTCCTTGTTGTATATTTTAAGTTTTTGCTAGAAAAGGCATTAGTATATATTATTAAAGAGAATCTACTATTTATTCATGGGTTTAATATCATTATTATTTAACTATATCATGTCCCAAGCAAAATCTTCCTTAGCTTTGAGAAATCTGAAATTAAACTTATTGTCAGCTTCCTGGGAAAGACTAAAGAACAATCAGAGCTGTTCATTAAACATGCTTTTCACTACATTTTGTTTCTTAACAAGCTCATCACTTGACTTTGCTTTATTAAAAAGTCAGACACTGATGAACAGAGCAGAGGCTGCTGGAAATGTAAAAGTGCTTGGAGTTATTAAGCATCTTGTTTTCTGAAAGCATACCTTGAATCCTTGTTTTCCTGAAAATAATGTCTTTGTCATCACCTTGAATCTGCTGCATCACATTTTTATATCTTAACCTTGCTTTTCCCTCTACCTCATTAGTGTGCTAATCGGCAGCTATTGAAAATCCTGGACTAAATGAACTGTTAACTTGTAAAACATCACTTTCTCTTGTGGTCTGTTTTCCAAATTAAGGTACAAAACACCAGTTCTCACTGTATGCAAGTTCCCTGAAAGATAAACCATTAACATTGATATGAGCACTGCAAATATTAGGACTAGGACAGCATACTGTTGTTTAATGTCGACTACTAAAAAAGACAATAAACCCATTGATGTTCTATGATTGTTTTCAGACTTGTATTTTTTTTTTAATGCTTACCTTTGAATTCATAGGATAGGAGTATTTGCCTTTATGTGTGTAAAGGGCTAAGTGTGCATTCACTGTGGAGATTCATTTACTGAGGTCTGGGTCCTTTACCCAAGGTACATCTGGGAGCACACAGGTAGCCCTGTGTAGCCCTGTGAAATGCACAATACTGCTCCCGCATTGGAAATTAAGTTAATATTATTACCTTTATTACTTGCAGGACTGAAATTTTATACAGAATACAATTCTATATAGGAATTCTTACAGGATTCAATTTTATACAGGAAGCTAGACTGAAAAGAAACGTGAGGCCATTATATAGTCTTGTCACATCCGATTTGCACCTTATTTAAAAGGACTGCTCCTGAAAGCAATTTTTTACACCTAATAATTGTAAACATAATAATGTAATGGTCTGTCAATTGTGTTAAAATACACTAATGTTAATTGATAAAGTATTTTAAAATTCCCAACATTCTACTGCATGATCAGAGTTTCTTTTATGCGAGTGGAGAAAGAAACCCGAGTTAATAGGAGGATGAGGTGATTTATAGCCTGAGGTAATCTCCTGTGACTAGGCAATTAAGGAATATTTGTATGCTAATGATAAGACTAAAGCATTTCCAGGGGTAGCTCCTCAACCCAGGTCCCTGATGCTGTATGTGCTCAGCCAGCCATATTGCTTAGGATAAAAATCCAGGGACAGAAACATTCATTTAGTAATCAAACTGGGCTTTTTAAAGCCACATGGGAATGCTCTGGCATGTCTTCCTTGCGTCCTGATTCTCACTCGTGCTGGCAGTGTTTCTTTGCCTGAGACACATGAAGGGTTGGGGCTGTCAGAAGTTTGGAGCACTGGCCATGGCTGACCCTGCGAGAGGTGTGCCAGATTTGCACGGCTTTGCAAAAGATTTAATGCCTTAGAGCTGAGGTGGATTTAGGTGCTGAACTTCTCATTAAAGCTATGAAACAGGCAGGGGTTTGGCACTCTGAATACCCAGTAGATCAGGATCTAAATGGGCATAGAAACTCCGTGTCACCTTCCCCATCACTGGTGCCACTGTTGAAAATGAGAGCCAGGATCAGTTTGCACTTAGATACTATCAAAAAAAAAGCTTTCTGAAGGTCTAATTGCCTCTAAAAGATAATCCCAAAGCTGAGCTGCTGTGAGCTGCCTGCCTTTTATTCTGGGTAAACCAACAAAAGTCTGAGTGAGAAATAAGACAAGGTTTTCCTGTAAAAGTGCATCCTCCTTGTAGCCATATATGCACAGGACCTGATACATGTGCCTTTAGGGCTTTTCAGGTTTGTTTTTGTTTGTCTGGGCTTTTTTTTGTTTGTTTTTTTTTTTTTTTTTTTTTTTCTTTTGGGAAATGATTCAAAAAATCAGGATTAAAAATTACAGGAATGGTTAGAAATAAATCCCTGTTGGCAGCTGGCTAAGATGGTGTTCTGCTCCCAGGTTTTTTTCTCTCTGGATGTTTTGCATTCAGAGGCTGGGTAATTCTTCTCTAGACTGTTATGAATCCACTTTCCTGCAGCAAAACATTTTTAATATATCTGTAATAATCAGAAAGGAAGAAAAAAGTCTTTTTCTCCAAGTTTTAAATGTGCTTGTGTCTGCACTGAAATGTCAGATTTAATGTGTTTGGATCTCCTACATGGTATCAATTATGGTTATTTACCTTTCACTTAGCAAAAATATCAATATTTATTCTTGTGTCTGGTATTTACAGATTTCAGCTAGAGGCTGAAATCCAGCCCTGTTTAAAAACACAGGTAGAGCATCAGGTAGAGCTTCTCCATAGCTGATCTGGCAATTTGGTGATTGACTTTCTAAGTGGAGAAAGGAGCACTGCTGGGAAAATGTATAGAATCCACAGAAAGGACAAACAGGCTGCCTGGCTCGTGGCATCCCACAGGGGAATATGTAAGTACAGAACAAGTTGGATGCCCCAAAAATGAATATCTTCTGGCAGTGTCAGATGGCTGCATTTCCCCAGGGTAGACAGAGGTTGGCTGACCAGTGTTCTGGGTTAAAATAGCCAGGATGAAAATGGTATTAAACCCCACCTTTTCTTGCCTCTTTCCTAAGTCATAACGGTGTTATTTCGAAGCCAGCCATAAATCCAGCCAGAGCCACAGCAATACTGATGCTGCAGCACAGGCAGCGGGAGGAAACACCCTGCAGAAGGAGATGCCTCGATCCACTGGGAAAAATCCCATGGCCCCAGCTGAGCAACTTTCACCCAGGCTGGGTGCAGCCATTGCCCCCCTCAGCAGGGCTCGGGGCTCGGGCAGCGGCAGCACACCTGGAGTCAGCCCCCCCGCAGCCCTCCTGTGGCCCCGGGACTGGGATCCCCTGCAGCTTCATCTCCTCGGGCCGGGGCCTGGCATTTCCTTCTCCATTGCTGTGGCTGGATGTTTTTTTGCATGCGCTGGGTGTCCAGCCACCAAGAGCACTTAGAAAGCCCGTTCAGCTAGGAAAAGCCTCCCCTGCATATACTCTTATAATTAGACCGAGGAAAAGCTCTTTGCTTGATTGCTCATAAGAGGGGCGTTCAAATCTGTTCCAAGGAGTGACCCAGGATGTGGCAGCCCTGGTCTGGGGTTCTGGGAGGGGGGGGCTTGTGCCCCATGGCGAGTCTGCCCACCGATTCAGCAGAATTTATCCTTGTGGGCTTGCGCAGGGGCAAAGTTTCACCCAAGGCACTCAGTGAAATGAGTCTACAGCTTTGCCCAGCACGGCCAGGGATGAGCCTCCCCCTCCCCAAACCCGCTCTGCCCGGGTGTCACATGCATCACGGGCCCCCCCGTGAAAGAGCCACGGAGTGACTTGCTCTCCCTTATTGAACATTGACAGGCATGTGCTTTTTAGGTGAGTGATAACTGCAAACCAAAAGGCATTTTAGAGCATGGTGTGCATCCTCTTGTGTATGTTTCTCCAAGTTTGTGGCCATTATTCAGTTTAACTGTCCCTTATGGAATACGTAAGGCAAACAGCGTCATTAATCACAGGGAGGCAGAGCAGCATATGGGAAGCGTTTGCATCATCAGTGACAGAAATCTCACTGCTACTTTCAAAGTTACGCAAAAAAACTCCCACCCTCTTACAAATATCTGAAGCCAGGTGAATATTCACGATCAGATTTTCTTTGGTCCTCTTGGCTTAATGGGACATTTGGATAGTAAAGCAAACAAAACATTTCAGAGGAATACTCTGCAGAAGAAAGAATTGTTTCCCCGCTAGGGAATGCTTAATTCCCTGCCTTAAGAAAGCTCACTTTTATGGGTATTGCAATAACGGGATGTAAACTTGTTTTCTTAGTTCCTGATATATTAATAAGGTTGCTTGTATTAATTGTTAATTCAGCAAATGGCTATTCGTTTTAAATGCATACCTTTGGTTTTTACATCCTTTCTTCTATAAATGCAAATTCTCTTTATTCCAGATCTATATAGTATACTTTAAAATCTAGCCATGAAGAATACATACCAGAGGGATGTTAAGTACTGCTAAACTTACTACAGTGTGCAGTCACAACACTGAGAAGTGTTGTGTGAAAGAAAAAACAAGCTGTTAAAAGCATTGTAGTATAGATAACAATTTGAAGATGTCTGAGAAACAGAGAAATTCAGGCTTTTCTTACTGTGCCTAGAGTGGGGAGAAATGTGCCCACAGTGTAATGAAGGAAATGTGAAATGCAATTTATTTTGAAAAGACATTTTTTTTTCACAAATTAACAGTATACCCTGGCTTGCATGCATATGCACATTTAGATGCATGCTGAAAGAAATCCCAGCTATATCATGCCTTTACCTCTCTACTGCTACAGACTTTCTTCTATAAATTCAAGTTTGCTTTTCATTAAAGTCCACTCCAGTAATGCTTGTGGCATTTGATATATTTTGAACTATTACTTTTTTGAGCCGAGTGCCTGAGAAGTAACACACGCCGCCTCTGGCGTGTTGCAGTGCTTTAGCAGTGCCACTATCTCCAGAGGTTTTCGCAATAAAAATTCTGGCTGGGAAATCCTGACCCCACTGAAGCCAATGGCAAAAATTCCCTCTGGCTTCAGCGGAGTAGGGATTTCAGGCTGCCTGCTCTGCCCTTGCAAAATTTTTCCCTTGTGCAATGAAAAGCCTCACCTGGAAGTTTAATCGTCGGCGTTAGAGCATTGCTATCGCTGCCGCTGAGCGCAGAGCAGAGGGCGAACCCCGGGAACTTACCCTGACGGCTGCGAGAGGGACTGGCCACTCACTTTTTGTCCCTTCCTCTAGTGCTCGGTGTCCTGCGGCCGGGGTGTCCAGCGCCGCGCCGTGCACTGCCACAGCGGCACCCCGAAGGCAGCTGAGGAGGCAGAGTGTGACCCGGGCAGCCGGCCCCCTCCGCAGCGGGACTGCCACCTCCCCGAGTGCCCCGCACACCACTGGGCAGCCGGCGAATGGCAGGCGGTAAGTGGGGTCCCCCCCTTCGCCCTTCCCAGGGGTCACGTCCCTTGTGCTCTCAAGCGTGCAGCACAGGATGATGCTGGAGACGGAGAGTCGCCGTTGCCGGGGGGGGCTGGGGTTTTGGGGTTGCAACCCGGGCTTGCCAAAAAAAATTAAATCATAATAATAAAAAAAAAAGGCAGAGGAGATGCTCATGCATGCTGGCTGGAAGGGTGAGCTGAGAAATACCTCCGTAGGGTTAATGTATTGCTTCGTGCTGCCCTGTGTTTGGCTGGGACCTATGCAAATATTGAGCAGGTTTTGGGTAGGGCGGATTTGGGTCTGTTCCCAGAGGCTGAGCCCTGCTGCGCGGCTCCAACAGTGAGCCCTGTGCCTGTGGGTTTGAAGGAATTAAGGAACATTGGTAATTCCCACTTTCCTGCCCTGTTACCCAACGTTCTTCTGACATCTCTTTCCTTTCACTGAGCTCCCAGTCCATGCTTTTTTGTCAAGCCATGAGCAGCACTGAGATGGCATCTCCCATGGGAGACTGTGCTTTCCTGAGTGACCGGGATCAGTCCCCAGCAAAACCAGCTCCTTAGGCTGGAGCAGGAGATAAATCTGCTGCTCCAGTGGTTCAGGGAGCAACCTCAACTCACCTGCCATGCAGGCTGGCAGGAGGACAAGGGGACTCTGGGCAGGAGGAAGGCGGTCAGGAGGAGCCCTCTCATCAGCTGCACGCAGGGTGCCATGGCAAGCTTTGAGTGCACAACCAGTTATGGCAGAGGGTTCAGGCCAGATACCAAAATTCTTGTTTTCATTCTGGTTTCAGCCATCTCTGGATGAGAGAGTCCTGCCCTGGTTCTCTGCCATCCCTGTCCCACTGTCCCAGACCTTTCCTCATAGTGCAGAGACTTCCAGCCTTGGAAATGGGAAAGGTGATAGAGCTGACTCCAGCTGTGCACAGCCTGTGGGAGAGGCCACCACTCCCCTGGAGGGGATGTTCTTGTCACACAGAGAGAAGGGGATTGCCCATCATTGAGCCCTCCATGGAAATGCAAGGGATGGAGAGGGACAGAAACTCCCCCCCCCCCCCCAGGTGCATCAGGCTCCCTGCAAAACCATTGCAGGCCCCGGTGGCAGGGCAGCAGGTCTTGATCCTGCACTCTTTGAACAGCAAAGATCCCCCTGACTTTGGAGGTGCATGATCAGAGCCTGAGCCTGATCACCCTGACACATGCAGTGAGTAACTCTGGGGAGCGGGAGAAATATTACTTAAAAGGGGGCCCGGCCTTCATTGACAGTCAGGCTGCTTTTATATTGTTCCTGCATGGCCCATGGGGGTCTTGAAGGGGGATGAAATTGGTCAAGGTCCCTTCCCCTGACGAGACAGTGTGAAGAAGCCACAGTGTAAGAGCAAAATAGGGCCTTCTGCTCTGGTAACAAAAGATGGGGAGGCACCACTGGCTTCCTACTCAAATCATTGGTGTTTGAAGACACTTCCAGAGCCTGCCTTTATTGTGTCACCAAAAAAAACAAAAAAAAAAAAAAAAAAAAAAAAAGGACAAAAAGAAAAATAAACCAGGGGAGGATAGGAAAAGAGAATTTACTCATCAGAGAAAAAGCATCTCACGCATGCAGAGACTGCGCACCATTGCTACTGCAGCAAGAAAAAAATCAAGGTTAGGGCAGCATCTGCTTTCCTCTCATCTTTCCTAGCCCACGAGCTCGTTCTTGGCTTGTCACTGCACAGAGCAGCCCAGACTGCCCACGGCCGGGTGTGTGACATTATCTAATATCCCCCCTGATAATGTGCTTCAGCCTGACGGGGATGGTACAAACAAGTTTAGCTTCATTCCCTCACTCTCAACAGCGCTGGGAAGTTGGGTTTATAATCCTATGTAATGTGGCCACAAGTACAAGAGGCCGGAGGGGACTGTGCCCCATTCCCACCTGCCAGGGAGCTGAGGTGTGATGGGAAGCAGCAGGAGGCAAAGCTGAGCTGACCACACCATGGTACCCAGTGGAACCACCCCAGCCTGGAAGAGAAACATAGGAACAGCTGAGGGGGCTCCAACAAATTCCGAGCAATGAACTCTTGCTTTTACAGAGCCCATTAAATTTCTTCAGCTAATAAATTTACAGGCAGCAAAGTAGGTCACCAAACAGCATGCAGTTGAAGTTCTTACCCAATGGTGTAATTAGCCCTGAAAAGCCATGGCTCCTACCCTGTCCTTTCACCCTCTTTCCCTTATTTTTGCAACTTTTCAAACCAGTGGTGAGAGGCTTCTGCCTGACCCCACCCTGCCAAGCCCTTGGTGAGAGGTGGATCCTGATGTTTTCCTAAGTTTTCCAGGGCTCCCCGTTGCACTGGGGTCAATTTTTAACATGTTACAGAGAATCTTTTTTTTCCCAGAGAAGGTTTGTTGGGAGCAGGCACTAGAAGTTTCCTCATCCATAAATAACCATCCAAGCAGTTCTTCTACTGAGCACTTCTTATTTTATTCTGATATACCCGGTGAAAAAAAAGTAGTAGCACCTTTTCCCCAGCCATAAGTACCGGCCGTGTGTTATTTATAGTGAGGAGGCACAGATTGCATTAGTATTCTCTGAGCAGGGAACAGCAATGAACCCTAATTGACATGAAAGGCAGGATGTAAAATTACATCCCAGCGCTGTCTTGTTCTTGATTTCTTATCTTTAAAGGGAATCTGTCGAGAGAGATTTTTTTATTGTTCCTTTTTAGTTGTTGTTTAGAAAAAAGTTGGTCTTGCCAATGAAAAGGAATAGGGAACATATTGGAAACCGTTTATTGCTCTGTTGATGTATCACCATTAATTAGCTGTTCTCAGTGCCCACACCAGGGAGAAGAAAGTCAATAGAAAGGGCCTTGCTAATGTCAAAGTAAAACTCAGACCAGGGTCATGAAGAAAAAGGGAAAATTGAGAGAGACAAGGGCTTTTTTTTTTAATATGAACCTCTGTGGAAGGACAATGCACAGCTCTGGAAGCTGCAATACAATTCTTGAATCTTTGACATTTGCCATTTGGGGGAGAATTGTGCCATCCTTGCCTGATTTGGATTGCAGAGTTACCCAAGGCATGTCTGAAGTGTTTGTGGAGTGGGGTTTCATTTCATCTCTATGTCAGAAGTTGATTTGGAAAAAAAAAAAAAAAAAAAAAAAAAAAAGGAAACAATGAATGCTTTTGCAAAGCCATGCCTTTGGGGATTTTTTTTTAATTTATTATTACTCTTCTAAAACAGTTGCAGAAGTTCTTGAAATGGTCCTTAATTTGAACTGCCAGGAAAACAGTTCAGAGTTTGGGAAATGAGGCAAAAGAGACAAATATTGTCAAATGCCTGACCTGTTTTTCAGCTCTTGCTATCAGTAGCTGTTATACCCTGGCCCCGCTGTTTAATGTGAGATTTAAATCAGTCATGAACATGGGATTTCATACAAAATCTATCACCATATTAAAAGGAAAAATAGCCTTTTCGTGCTAGCTGAACTGTCCACTTTCTACATGAATGATGTTTTATAACCTTGGGGTGGCTGATTGGAACCTCTGCAGTGTTTCTCTTTGATTTATTTTATGATGGTCTCACTGTCTTTGGGACATTTTTAATATCTCAGTGGAATTATTTTAAGTGCCAATTATCCCTAAAAATACAAATAATCAAACTTTAATTTACTGATGATGACAAAACACACAGAGCTGGCTCAGGTTTATTTGACCATACAACTGTCATTTTCAGAAAAACCCAGAGCGGGCTGGCGTGTGCTTGAGAGTGTCAATCTCTCATCAGCAACTAATGATTTTAGATGAGGATGGGCTTTTGATATGATAGCTCTTCACTGTCAATGTCAGAAGATGTGTTGATGGCATAGAGATTGTTGACCCTCTTAAAATTAAGCCTGAGCCAATGTACTTTGCTAATTTAGGCTTAAATATATATTAAGGGGAGGAGATTAAATCAACCTTGTTTTTTTCCACTTCTTGCAAGGTGCCTCCTTTGGCCGTGAGTGGCGGCGGGCTGGAACGATTCACCCTGAGCTGGTGACCACGTGCTGGGCTGGCATATGCCAAACGAGAGAGAAGGGGAGCTTTGAGCATCCCGTAGCCCCGCTCTCGCTGCGCTGGGGAGCCCCTCATTAGGAGTGAGCAGGAAAGTCGGATTTCACCCTGGCCCTGAAAGGTGCCACTCAGGGAAGCTATGTGACGATGGAGCGCTAGTGATGCCTTATTCACATGCTATCCCCTTCCAGATTTGACTTCTGTAATGGGGAGATATCAGAGAAGGGCAAATATAGCACAAATTGTTTGCTTTCTGGGGAAATCACACTCCAACAAATTCCTACAGCCCCCATAGGATCGTTGCATTTCAGCACAGAACTAGAAGGAGCTTCCACTCCAAGGACTTAAAAAGCAAGAGAGTAAATAAGGTTGAAAGCACATGAAGCCCTTGGGGTCTTTGGGCAGACTGAGGATTTTGCAATGTTGACTGTTGCCTAAGAGCTCCTGAGTTATTCCTTTGGAATAAATGGCTGCTTTGTGGGGCTGCATCTCCTCTCCCGTCCCCTTCCACTTTTCTCGATTCCTACATATTTGCAACCAATATGACGTGCTCGCTGCAGCCCCCCTGGTTTGCTGCTCCTGCCACAGATTGATCTGATTTTTCAAAGTTCTCACATAATTTGCAGTCTTGGTCCTGACAGCTAATTACAGAAAGGCCTGACAGTGCCTGCATTTTGCAATTAACTGAACTCACTAGGATCTTGCTAATTATGGGGCAGCCAGGACAGCAGGAGCTGTTCGGGGAGGCTGGAAACGATGTTTGAAGGGTCGGACTCTAACTAGATTAAACTGGCACAGTCCTCCAAGCCTAGGTGACTTCAGACAGTGTTTCTGTACAGATATGGATAGTCTGATTGAATGTTTCATCCTTTTCCTTAGGGGGAAGACGTTTCCTGCACATTATATAAAATGATTATTTTCATGCATTTTTCTCCTTGTTAATCCAGTTACTTGAAAGTGTTAGAGGTCCATTACAGGCCATAACTTTAAGAAAACAGGGTTTTATCCAGACAGCTGCTCTTATGCTGATTTATGTGTCTTTTTTGTAAGATGTGTTCTGAGCACAGACCCAATCCCACGAGCACAGCCTCATAGCCAGGCTGTTTTTTCCAAGATGAGCAGAAAAAGAACTGAGTCCTTAAAGTCTCCAGAAGCCCTCAGGGAGCAGTTGTGCTCGCCTAGCATGGGTTGCTCTTAATATTGGGCAGGGCAGTGTTTAAAAGAGAATAAACCCGCAGGGCTGCCTCTGCTGCAGCGGTTGCAGAGATGTGCCCCCCCACCATGTCAGGGCAGAGCGCTGCTGCTCGCCCACAGTCTGGGACCAGGGAAGGGGTTCCCTCAAACCAGCCACAGCTAAGGGTGAGACGGCATGTATTTTGCAAGGGGGATGGCTGGGTTGTCATTCTCCAAGCTGTTGTATTTACTAAGGGCTGAAATGGTGGTTGGCCCCTTGCCCCATCTCCTGACCCCTGCATCTCTTGGTCCCATCACAGCTAGATTCTACATCTGACCCATCCCAATAACTTCTGCCTCGGTTTCTCCTCTCTCCCTACATCTTGGTACCTCCAGATGATGGGAGCAATTTGTCACTGGATGCTCCCACAGCACCTGGCACTGCGGGGCCCTGGTCTCAGATTTGCCCCAAATGATAACAATGAGAGATGCGAACATGGGGCACAGAGCCATCTGCTCCCTCGGGCTGCTGGGTGGAGGGCTCGCTTGCTTTGCAGCTGCAGATTAATTTGACGAAGTCCCTGACGGGTTGCATGAGCCGTTGTTTCTTGCAAACAGTGTGTGAAGACATGCGGGGAGGCATCTCGGTACCGCAAGGTGGTCTGCGTGGATGAGAACAAGCGGGTGCAGAGCAGCGGCTACTGCGACGCCAGCAAACGGCCCCCCGAAATCGAGAGCTGCAGGCTGCCGCCCTGCGAGTACGTCTGGATCACCGGGGAGTGGTCGGAGGTAAGTCCCCATCCCTGCCCCCCAGGAGGTCTGCGCTGCTCAAGCACTGGGCTACACTCTCCTCCGCTTGCTGCTGGCCTCGCTGAGATATTGCAACCCAAATCAACAGTGGCAGGGCAGTGCTGCGTGGTTTAATTATTATTTTTTAGTTTGTGTGTAATTTCCCTGCTGGAGTGAAAGGACCAGGGCTGTGGGAAAAGACCAGGATATTAAAGAGTAAACACCAGAATGCTCAGAGTCCTAGCTAATATCTAGAGGCAATTTTCTTCCAAAGCACATCATATCCAGCAGACTCCCTCTTTGGTTTTGTGCCATTTTATTTCATCTATTTATTTATTTGGTTTCATTCCCATCCCCTCTTATGGATCTCCAGGGCTACATGAGCTGTGCAAGGGTCTGGGTGAGCAACCTGGGGGAAAGGCGAGTCTGAATGTGACTGTGGGGACGTGTCCTTCCTCTGTGCCATTTTTGGCAAGAGTGAGGACCCGGTGTGAGCGAAGGCAGCAGGTTCACCCTCATGGGTAGGAGAAGGCTTGGCAAGGAAAATAGATGAGTTTTCTTTGTAGCAGGCGCTGAATGCGGGAGGACCCGGGCTAATCTCAGCCTGTTTCCTTCTGCAGCGAGTGAAGGATTACTTTCCACTTGGAGGAACAGCAGAGGGAAGTGACAAGGCAGCTGCTGACACAGCACTGATTAAAAAGAAAGAATAAGAAAAGGGAAAAAGGAAAGCATGCCAGGACTGAGGGGGACGAGAAATGAGCCAACCAAGATAGCACAGGAGGCAGAAATGTGGAGAGATAATGATTTCTAAGATCAGCCTGGTCTCCTGGGTAGTTTCCTAAGAGAAATGCTAGGGTGTCTGTGAGGCTGGAGCCCTGGCTGCCCCTTGCCCAGACACCCTCTAACCCCTGGGAGCACTCAGGCCTATGAAGATGAGGAGGTGGGCAAGGACTCATGGAGCTGGATCTTAGCTCCCCCCAGCTACTACTCGGCCTTTTGGTGAGGAGGGCAGAAGCACTTTTTCCTCTAATTACAAGGAAAACCTTCCCTTTCTTCCAGTTGCTGCCAAGTAACTGTGATTAAGGGTCAATCTTGACCATTTTCATTCTATGTGCATCATTTGGCAAAAAAAAACCAAACAAACAAACAAACAAAAAAACCAAAACTCAAATAATAGAGGTATTTCTGAGTTCCCAAGGATCTTCTGCTCCTTTCTTTGCCATTAGGGAGAGAGAAGGTGTGACCAGGAGCCAGCCTGGAGCAGGGGGTCCTGGAGCAGCTGTAGGGGCAGCACAGGGAGGAACTGAGCGCTCAAAGACAGGCACCAGCCCCCTTGTAGTTGCTCACAATACTCATGGCTGTCTTAAATAGTTTCTAGTGATCCCTCGGAGCAGCTTGTTGTGTTAAAAACTGGCAAGCCTGCTTTTCGTCCCTGTTTCGGGCAGCCTTCCCAAAGCGTGTGGTGATAACAGGCATTTCCTCTGCCTGCAGTGCTCTGTCACGTGTGGGAAGGGATACAGGCAGCGCCTGGTGTCCTGCAGCGAGATTTACACTGGGAAGGACCACTACGAGTATGGGTACCAGAACATGGTCAACTGTCCTGGCACACAGCCGCCCAACATCCAGCCCTGCTACCTTGGGGAGTGTCCCGTCTCGGCGTCCTGGCGTGTCGGCAACTGGGGAAGCGTAAGTATGGCAAACTTCTTTTTTAACCAAAAAAATTAGGACAAACTTACTCTTTTTTTACACCGGGGTCACAGTCTGAAGGTTTGGCAGGAGAATGTTTGAGCTGCATAAATTAATGCAACGAATATTTTCATGCAGTGGCAGCCCTGGTGTGTGTAGGGCTCCGTGCTTCAGACTGAACCCCGTCATATCGGGGAATCCCAGCAGTCACAAGTAGAGTCATGATCTCCGTGAAATTTTGGAGATAGACAAAATTTGTGACAGTGTTGATGGTCATACTGAACTCTTAGTCAGAAAGTGGAGTCATTGCCAGAAAACAAGGGTTTTGTGCTAGAGGGATCTATGTGTAGCTGGCAACTGGGTTTGGCCTCACATGGTCATATGTATGAGCAAGACTTGGGAACCACCAACAGGACAAAACACAGGTAATTTGAGACTTAAAAGGATTTTTCTTTCTTTCTTATTCCCCCCTCCCTCCTTCTTACAAATGCTGGGTTAGGGCAGGGGAAATAACAGCCTTTCTGCTAAAGTTATTTGTGTTGAGATGCTACTGGGGCCTGAACTACAAGATCAAATTTTAGTTAAGGTGATAACATTTCACTTCTTTGGGCTTCTGACATTCTTTGAAAAGTGGTGTTTCTCCCATGAATTTGATTTATTAACCCAGCTCAGGCATTTGTAGGAATTTGTCAAGCCTTTACAAAGCAATGAGGGTCAAGTCAAGCAAAATGTAGTGGAAGTTGTCACAATAAATGGCATAGCCATTTGAAACCTAAGTTCCTCCTGCCCCACAGGAAGCTTCAGATCCTCCCTGCAAGTCAGGGCAGAGGAGTTACAGCAAAGAGCTCAGCCTCAATTAACTGGTATTTCCCCCCAGAATTTCAGTGCAAAATATCCAACTCGTTAATGCAACTTCATTGCAAAGAGTATCCATTTCAGAGAGCAAGACCTTTCTCCTCGCTTTGGGCTGCTGAATGTCCCAGTGACTACCAAGTGCCATGACCCTTCTCATCTCTGATTTTCAAAGGGATTTAATGTAAAATACCATCACCTTTGATGGACAAAGAGAGTCCTGCTCAGCTGTGTAGTTAAGTTGTATGGATTTGGATCTGATAAAGAGTAAATGCCAAGCTGCGAATACCATGAGCCATTGAAGACCGTCTCCTTCATGGTGCACTCCTTTAAACGAATCATTTCTAAATAGATGAGCAGCATCATTTTCTTGGCAGTCTAACCTGGTACCTGTAGAAGGAGATGATTTTCACTTCTCGGGTGCTTGAAAGAACAAGTTGTGGAGGAGGAGCAAGATGCTCCCACCTCCCATTGACCATGCTTAGCAGCAGCCAGCCTGGACAAGCTGCTGCTCAGCCGCTCCAGTAACTTGTGCAATTTCAGCCTTAAGATTACCCTTGATTTGGGCCATTTGAGGGTGACCCAGTGTTTGCGCAGATTTAGCCATTTTTCCAGGGGGTGAGGAGAGAGAGGGTTTGGAGGCTGTGGGGTTTTTGGTGCAATTTTGATAGAAAACAACAAACCATGTCATGTTCATTGAGAGGCCCTTGTCAGTCCCAAGCAACATCTCCCAGCCACCAGGAGAGGATTTCTACCATTCAGGCCTTCTGGTGAACATTTCTCTCTTGTACAACCTTCCTAGTGTGAAAAGTAAACAATTTCATGTGATCACATGGTTCATCTTAACCAATACTGCCTTATCCTGTGAAGTGTTTAAGTGCTAAGCAAAGTTCAATAGTGTTCTTGACATAATTAGTGCTGATAATAATAATGAAGGGATTCATAATAAAAAGGATTACTTCTTTGATTAAAATTAAGCCTGTGTTTGAACAATTTGCAGGACTGGGGCCTTTGCTGCTGTCCCTTGATGCAAGGGAAACGGGCTGTCTCGGTTCTTCTGGATCCCAGAAACCCTTGAGATAAAATACGAATCTCTGTGTCTTACAGTGCTCCGTCACCTGTGGAGTTGGAGTCATGCACCGGTCAGTGCAGTGTTTGACCAATGATGACCAGGTCAGCAGCTTGTGCCATGCAGATCTGAAACCTGAAGAGAGGAGGACATGCCACAACGTCCATGACTGTAAGTCTGCAGATTTGCACGTTCCTTTGCCTTTCTCATGGCTTCAGCATCTTTTCCCGCCAAACCCTTAGAGATGTGCAGTATTTCCAAGCATTGGGAGCCATCCAGCTAAGCACTAAGGCACTTCAGGGAGACCTTTTAAAAATAAACAAGGTGTTTTGATGCTTTGGATGCCTCACAATGTTACGAAATAAATTTTGATGTACAGTTGCTCAGTGACTACAAGTATTTGTGTTTCATTTCAGGTGAATTACCAAGGAGTTGCAAAGACGTTAAAAATCTCAAAGGTGTCGCTGAAGATGGTGAATATTTCCTTCAAGTCAAAGGAAAGACATTAAAGGTGCATTTCAGCTACAGATTGATAGTTAATGCTTTTCCTGAAAGTGCAAGAGGACACTGCATGTGCTTTTCATTTCCACTCTTGGATTTTCTACCTTCAGTTTTCTCAGTGATCTCTTTGCACATGACGTCTGATGAAATTCTGGCTTTCTTCTCTCAGGTGTATTGCTCTGGGATGCAGACAGACAGCCCAAAGGAGTACGTGACCCTTGTAAATGGGGATGCAGAGAATTTTTCAGAAGTGTATGGATACAGGTAAGAAATCCCTTAATCCTGAGCTTTACAATATTTTTGTTTTCCATGGCAATATTTTCCAGTCATGAGTAGAAAGGGTTTTCTTTTGATTTAGATTGCATAACCCGACTGAATGTCCGTATAACGGGAGCAGACGAGAAGACTGCCAGTGTAGGAAAGATTACACAGCAGCTGGGTTTTCCACCTTCAGCAAAGTAAGGCTGGACCTGAACACTATGCAAATAATAAGTGAGTAAAAACAGGGCCTTGCCATTAAAAAAAAAATGTTTATTTTACACAAATATAGCTGTAACTACAAACAAGCAGTAGTACTCTAGTGATCAATATTCCTGAGCTCTCCTGTTAAAAGCTGTTTTGAAACTTGGTCACCTGCTTACTGCTTTACACTTAGAGACTGCAAATATTTCTCTGTAATACAGGAAAATATTAAAACAGTCATTGGTGCATCTGCTATACAGAATGAATATTTGCGTGCTCCCAGCAGGCCAGCGTATTTTATTCAAGCATGTGATTTCATTTAGTCTCCTATTTTCAGACTGGACCCAGGCAGAAAGTTTAACCAGAAAGGAACTGGCCTCCCATTTTACACACAGACATGTGGGGAGATCCCAGTGTGGGGGACTTGGCCGCGGTAGGGATGCTGCTCCCTCCGGGCTGGTGCCAGTGTCCCTGCGATGGGAAGGCAGAGGCTCTCAGCAGAGCCAGACCATGGGGAAATAACTTGTGTTGAGAGTGATGGAGCTGGGGCCATGGATTTGCAGGGGAAGAGGCGACTGTAGCTGTGCAATATAAGTGGTACCCTGTCACTCTCGCCAGCATGCGTGGGAGCTGTGAGCCATCCCACCACTGAACTGCCCGCAGCATCCCATAGGGTTTATGGTTTCAGTCCCCTTGACTCCAGGGATGCTATCAGTTTCCAGCAGATGTTTTAAAAATACAATATATTGGGAGTTCATTCAGTAAATAGCAGAGATTTTTAGCAAATCAAAATCCTTCCTTGTAAAATGACTCTATATCTGATAGGGGTTTTTATCACTTAATTTTCAAGATATGAGACCTCCCAGTCTATCAATCTGTAAAAAGCTACTAATAGTCTGTAAAACCTCCTAGGTAAAGATCGAAAAGCAACCACCCTCAGGGAATTTGATACCAGCTCCCTTTGAATTTCAAAAGGAGCTGGGCACCTACCTCTGTCAGGCAGGAGCTATCTCACATCCCCATCTAAATAAGTCTCAGTTACTTCAGATCCCTCCAGAGCGAAATACCCCAATTCCTTTTGAAACTCTGACCCCTGGGCTGAGGCAGCCTGGAGAGCACAGAGATGGTTGTTTGGCTTCATTTAAAAGGGAGATTTAGGAAGTCCTATGGCTTTCTTGAAAGGGTAATTTTCTGATGGAGAAATAAAACCCAAGTCATGGGTTTGAGTTTTGTTGCTATTTATACCAATGTACTTAAACTGACCTGTAAACATCGAGTGGGTAAGCATCCTGTTAAATTCACTGCTCACATGACAAGGAGTCACATGTGGGATGAATTGGGGATTAATTATTAAAAATCCAGCAGATGAGGTCTTGACTCTCAAGATTAATGTATGAAACCAGGTATAATGAGTTTAAACATTAGTGAAGAGCATGTTTATGTTCATATTGTCTCTCTTCCTGCATCTTTCTTTCTGTGTTATTCACCAACTGTTCTCCACAGCAACTGATTTACAGTTTGCACGGACACATGACGGACGACCTGTTCCTTACGCCACCGCTGGAGACTGCTACAGCGCGGCCAAATGCCCACAGGTATTTGACAATAGCATTTCATAGGAATTGGTGCCATTTTTTATGTTCAGGCCCTCTATTAATTACTACTGATCGCATCAGCCCAACTTCAATGAGCGTCACATTCTCATCTCAGCGATTATAAACTTTTCCCTTCGTCCAGGCAGGAAGTACTTCCCATTTTCCATATGGGAAAATGTCAGATTATTATCAGGCCAGTGTCGGGACTGGCTAAGGGACATTCCCCAGGGCCCCAGTCAACAGTAGAGGAGAAAAAGAAGAAGAAATAAGCTGTGGAAGAAGGGCTGGGATTTGTATATGTAGTTGAAGGTAGGGGGATCGGCCATGGCAGGGCTTGAGAGCAGTAGTGAGTCAGGCCATCGGGATGCCCTGAGACCCTGCCTCTCTGCTCCACAATCTCATATCTGCTGAAACCTCTGCATGTAGGGGTGCAAGAAGTTGGGTTAGATAACCCCCTCCGGATGGAGAAGGCAGTGGACAGACAGTGGGACTCCTGCCATGGCAGCTCAAAGGGGAGGTGTCTGAGAAGGAGAGGGCATTTGCGGGGCAGGAGCAGGTTGGGTTTCTGTTGATGGCTGGACAGAGCCCATCTGTCAGAGACCACAGTGCTACCTGCCAGCTGTGGCCCCACCGTCCCCACATCCCACTTCACAGCAGCCCGGTGGGACCATCACTCACTCCACTATGGGGCTGGGAAAACACTGACAAAATTAAGGTGGTGCCTCTGCATCAGGGCAAATCCAGCCTGTCACAGCACCGTGAGGTGCCCAGCCATGAAATCATGGAGCTGGGCACAGGCTAAATTGGCTCCTCAGTAGCTCTGGGAGGTGACGTAGGACATTTAGCCCAGTTTATTGGAAAAAATATACTGTCTTGAAAGTTTTTAGGAGACTAATTAACACTGTGCTATAGGCAGCTTACTCCATGCCCCCAGCACACCTAGCTTTTGGGGAGCTGGAGGATAGTATGTTTGGAGAGTCCAAGGTATTGCATGCACCATGTTTGCAAAGCATTAAGCAGGGAGTCACAACAACAGACGGAAGAGGGCAAACCTCTCCATCTCCTTTCCTCCCTACTTTCAGAGCTGACACTTTTCTGCACAGCTCAGCAGCTTAGAGATTGACTTCTTACCTCGGGAAGGCTCATAAATGTTAATATCCATCCACCTGACCCAGGCAGTTTGCTCCTCACAGAAAATCGGTGTTCCCAAGGCAGCAAGTGCAAGGAGCAAAGCTAACAGCCATCTGGTACCGCACGGACGTGCTGGGCTGCGGGTCAGCCTGGAGATGTGTCCGAAGGCTCCCTCCTTGGGTCCAGAAATGGGCAGGGCTGGGGTCTGCCAGGGCAGAAAGGGAAAGGCTGGAGGGTTCTGCCTTTCATGCAGGCTTAGCCCTTAATTTTCCATCCATTTTGTGCATTTTAAGACAGAGTAGAATGAAGTGAAGGACGTTTTTAAGGAATAAATAAATGAACGAGTTTTGATTTTACTGAAGTCTAGGAGGGGAAAAAAAAAAAAAAAGCCCAGTGGAAAATAAGGACAAGTGTGCCCTCTCCAGTTGAGGAGGGAGCAGTGAGAGTATCTGCAGCACTTCCCTGGGGTACCTTTCTCATCAGCTGCTGGAGCACGGCAGGCTCTGTAGTTTGCCATGGAAAAGCCAAGAATGCCCTCAGCCGGCAAACCTTGAAAAAGCAGTACAAAACAGAGAAAAAGCAGTGAAAAAACAAAATAAAGCCCCTCCTTCCCTGCAGCCACCAACGAGAAGGAAATTCCTAACCCGAGACATGCTGTGATTTGTACAATATGTGCTAATCACTATCAGAGTGATGGAAAAAATTGAAAACATTGCATGCAAGATCATTCTAGAAAAGTGACACCGTGGCAAGCCATGGGAAGCCAAAGCATGGTGGTTTGGGGTAACCAGCCTCATCTGCTTTTTTTTTTTTAGGGTCGCTTCAGCATAGACCTTTATGGGACAGGCCTGTCTTTAACAGGAACGGCAAAGTGGCTCTCACAAGGGAATTATGCAGTGTCGGAAATTCAAAAATCCCCAGTAAGTTGTAATTTTAATCATGGTTATATATGATCATGAGAAGTTTTTAATTGCCATGTTGTCTTTTGTGGCAACATCTTCCAAATAGAGACTAACAAAATACTAGCATTTGACATTAAAGTGTTGCTCGTAATTGTATGTTAGAGGGTGGGGGCCTAACAGTTTTAACTTGATCTGAGTTATTGCAATTAATTAGTGAACCTGCTTAACCGTGAAGCTGAAAATGCTGAGTGTTGTGGGGCAGACATATCCTTAATTAGTTTTCTGAGATGTCCAGCACGGAGCATGCATCAACGCGGGGTGCATGGGGTCAGAGCTGCAGAATGGGGCTTGACCTGATGGAGAGGGTCTGGGTGCCTACTCAGGGCACTTGTAGGAATTGTTCCCAAAACACTGCTAATAAAGTGTGGAGGATGTGGCCCTTCCTGCTGTTCTGGTCTGGGTCTATCTCCTTGGGAGAGACTCAAGCCACCTGAGCTCTGGTGGGCTGGGGCTGCCCCGCAGCACGCTGCACCCAGGGGTGCCATCCCCCACAACCGCCTGTGGTTCTGCTGACCTGAGGTAAGCCAGGCAGGCCTTCAAAATCACTCAACAGCCAAATTTGAACTCATACAGCTTAATTTGCCTGCCCGTTAACACCTCTGTCACTGTGTGCCTTCACACAGTTCCTTCTGTGTCATGTTCTGAAATTGGAGAAACCCAGGATGGCGTTTTTAGCTGTTACTTCATGTGAGTCATCCCGACTGCCCCTGTTAAAACTCTCCAAAGGAGGCCACCATAATCATTTAACAAAAAGCAATTTGAAAAATACTCTCTCCTGTACTGCTTTCAGTCTCCCTGGCTCTGGGGAACCCCTTGAGCCCTCAGTACTGGTGCTCTTAAAGGAGAATTAAATACTCCTGGTCCACCCATGCTGCATCAAAGCATCTACCCGTGCAGTTAGAAAAGGACCAACACAGACCTCGTATGTTAGTTCTGGTAGGTGCTTTGCTATTCTTCTCCCCTGCAGAAAGTGGAACCCTGGGCAGCCAACTTTGTGGTTGTGGAGAGCAGACACTGTCATGGCTAGCAAAATGAAAATAAACTTTAAGGGGCAGGGAGGTCTAAGAGACAACTCTTACCTCCATCACCCAGGGGCATCTGTCAAGCGCTGTTCCAAAGGTGTAATTGCCCACAGGAGCAGAGGAAAGAAAGGCACAGTGAGAAGAGATGATAGCAGCCTGCTGCAATCACAGATCAATAGTGTCAAGGGCAGGATGGAGCTCATTTAAAAATAAATGCTTTGTGCAAGCTTGTCCTGCACTTAAGTCCAATTTTCTGGTAATTGAGGGTTGAATTCCCCTCAAGGACTGTCTGTCCATTGTAATGACCCAAGAGGAGAAAGGCTCTGCAGAGCTGGGATAAGGAAGGCCAGATGGAGGTATTAATCTCCTGACTCAAGACTGGAGTTGCACCATGCTTGCTGGGCTCTCCTGGAGACCAGGCCAATGCCAGGACCACTCCACAGTTTCCTTTGTCTCTTCTGGCTGTGAAAATGCAGAGCTGAGGAGGAACGGGACCTTAGCAAGTGGCATAGCCTCACCCCATTGCTTTCCCTCTCATCTTGGCCCTGGAGCCACTCCAGGCCTTTCCCTTCCAAATCGATGTTTCTTGGTATTGCCTGCAAATATCCTTCCTGTGCTCTTCAGGTGCTCAGGCAGAGCTGAGAAGCTCTTACTGTCTAGATGGGGTTTTGTTTTTGCATGAGCCAAGTTTTTCTCTCATTACAGCTATTCACCATAAGGCAAACTGGAGAAAGCAGATACCATTGAGATATCCCTCCAAATGGCCTTCTCCTTGGGCATCTTTCAGTGTAATAAATCAAAACCAGCCTTCCGTATTTGTGTTTGCCATCTGACCTGGTAGCACTAATGAGAATTACTTTTGCATATATCTAAAAAAAATGGTGATTTTGTAGACTGATTTAGGCATAATTTGTTTAACTTCTAAGATATTTTCTATTAAGAACCCTGGCTAGAATAACCCGAATCTGGCCCTTCCACAGTGTGGAGCTCCTGAGCCTTTACATGAGATCTTATTTCTGATTTTGCCTGCAGGATGGTACCAAAGTAGTAGGAAAATGTGGTGGTTACTGTGGGAAGTGCACTCCATCATCTGGAACAGGACTCGATGTTCAGGTGTTATAGTGATGGTGAGTTCCCAACTGTTTCTGCATGAAGGGAAATCTCCCCCAAAACATCCTGACAGAGCAGATCAATCCATGCTTCCAAAAGCACTTGTGCATCAGGTGCATCGGTGACCCCACACAGCACCCAGGGAGCAATGGGATCCCGTGCTCCCAGTCCTCACTGCCCCCAGTAACCCTTACGGGTATAACACTGTCGACTGGAAAGGGACTTCCCACCTAGCTGGCACCCACTTTGGCTCCGCTCTTGTGCCGATCCCTCTCATCAGAGGTTGCAGAAGTGAAGATGATGATCTGACTCTAATGTGCACCCTGTCTGTATTTTCCAGGTTCTCTGAGAGCAGCCAGCGGAGATGAGACGGATGAAGGATAGCGATGCAATACCTCTGCCTTCCACTTTTTTCTGTTTATGTGTGTATATAGATCGCATATTCTTAATGTACAGTATAATATTTATGTTTGGAATTATTTATTTTGATTTAATATTTTTGTACGTAAAATCATTATATTAAGGCTGCTTTTACTATTTTTATTTTTTATTGTTAAATCCTGCAGTCAAACCACTGCATTTTGTGTACTCTACATTATATGTAGCATTATGACAAGTGATACTTTATTGTCACTGTATTCAGTTGTTTACTTTCAATCAGTAATTTTCCTTCAGTTATGGGCTGCTTTGGCCCTCTACGGTGCTACACAATCTGCATAGGGGTATTTTTGGCATTTCAATCTGTCTTTATGTAAGGAAAATAGACAAGATATGCTTCAATTTTATTTCTAAGGATTGGACCGACAGCACTCAAGGAAAACATGACAATGAATACAGTGCTAGTTGCATTAGCAATCTTTATCTTTTAGGTATGTTTTAAATTTCACATGACCTCTGTGGCCAGTGCTAAAAGCACTGGTTTGGTGCTAACATGATATTTATTAATGCTCTGTAGTTTTAGTTAATCCAGTGCCTTTATCAGTGAAAAAGGGAAGAAAGCAGAAAAATTGTCAGGCAATTCAAATAAATTAAGATCTCCCTCAGGTTTAGGAAAATTCCTGCAGATGGATCTTCATCTTGATCCCCTTTTTTATAGGGCTGTGAACTTGCTTTTTACAAAACCATATCTTTGTCTTCTAATTGCATGTGCCACTGTGCTTCCTGGCTCCATCTGGAAGCGGGGTATTAACTCATCCCAGACAGGCTGATCAGGCCATATGTTTCCCTGGGCTGTGCACTGAGAAGCGATGCAGTTTCTTACGGACGTTTTCACAAAATCCTAACGTGAAGCCAAAAGCATCCCTGCCACGTTATGTCCCCGCAGGGCCAGTGAGGACCACGGGGTCTGCAGCAGAGGGGATGGGGGCGAGCACACCCAGCCGAGCCACCCTTTCCTCTTGGCTGGGGGACTCCATTGCAGGCACCTGCAGCATTTCCCCGGCTTCCTACTCACTCACAGACCATCTGCAAAGGGAGGCTTCAGCGCTGGCTCTGCCTCGTTTCAACAAGATCACTCTGTACTTACAGATAACTCTGCCCCCCCCCCCCCCCCTTCAAAAACAAGCTGCTTTACGCCTACTTCTGTGTTGCTTCAGATCTTCCTGGTAAGGCATCTGCGCTCCTTGCCTATCCGCCATCCCATGTACTACCAGACCTTTAGCGTTGGCTTTTTTTCTTTTATATAAATTGAGGAGACATCTCCCGAAGGTGGCTGTGCGATGGCTCCTGCCTGTACATAGCCGCCGCTTGTGCCATGCCACATTTTCACAGAGCTTTGTAGCACGTCAAACGGGGGTGATGTGACCAGATTATTTTTGTAGTCTATGACTATGTCCCTTATCTCTTTCTCCACAATTTTACTTAGCAATAGGAAGATGCTGCCCCATTGCCTTATATGTCAGGGCAGCCAGGAGCACAAAGTACAAGGAAAGAAAGATTTTCATCAATCATAAAATTGCCAGCAGTTTGGACAACTAAAGCAGCTTCTCTGCTACTTCAGATAAGTCTTGCAATTTTGGATGCAAATAGTTCACAAACGCAACCTCAGGATCTTGTGCGAGTCTTTTGCAGAGCTGCCCAAAGGATGTGCAATTCGTCTGTTACGAAACAGTCGGATCAATAATGATAAAAGATCCGATCCCCGGATTCATAACTCCCGTGTGTGCCAGGCTGTGTTCAGCCTCCAGAGTGAAACCCGTCAGCCTGACCGTCGGGGATTGGCATATTCACCTCGGCTGAGAGACAGCTCACAGGCGAGCAGAGCTGTGTTACAGGCCGGCAGCTAAGAAATTGGTGCTCAACACTTCCTCGGTGTGTGCCTCAGCTGCTCTTAGTAATATTCTGACTTAGAGGAAAGAATGAGACTCTTACCCATAATTTGGGTGTTTTGGCTTAATAGTGCATAAATAGATATGATCGTGTCTTAGAAAGACTAATTTTTCACCTACGTTGTATGTCTATGCATAACAATAATAAATTCTAACTTTCTGAGAAAAATGCCAAAAATACCATTTCAAAGGTGAAAGAAAAGGGGAAAAGGGAAAGGGAAAAAGGGAAAGAGAAAGAAGAAAAAGGGAAAGGGGAAAGGAGTAGCAATGGAATAGTGATTTTTTTAATGATAATTGCTTATGTATAACTTCTGTAGGAAAAAAGGGAAAATTGCACTATGAACTTTAGAAAGAAACAGTGGTGCTTAGAAAGTACAGGCTTATTCTATTTTCTCTAATGAATTGAATGGCTATTTATAAAAAGAAATGTTATTTTGACCTGTACACGTTCATTTCTACCATATAGTTTCATAGCAGCTATTAACAGGGCAAGAGAAACCTAAAAAAATATTAAATAAACTATAAGGGAAAAAAATTATAGAGCACTGATCCTGTGGTTCATTAATGGACTTCATTAAATAGGAACAGACTTTGAGGACCAGAGACATTAGACATTTGTTGTTCAGGATACAACTCTGGGTTTTGTATATCAATGCCATTATTTTTCTACAAACTGGGGGTTTTTTTGCAAGCACTTTCCTGTACAGTGTTTCTTTTCTTTCTGCTTATACTCAAAAGGAAATTAAAAGACCTATAAGACATGTCTGTATGGTCTTTCTGCATTTGCCATCGTATTTCAATACCTGTGTGCTATTATAGAGGCAAAATACTTTGTACACAAGGGAATAATACATTGAGTGGTAAACATTCCTTTCTGTGCTGGTGTTTATTTCCAAGCTTTCGGGTCCTTGTTTGATTATCCCATTCAAAAGAAACAAGGGAGGGTAATAATGTTGTTTTTATGGAGCCCTCCCTCAAGCTCACGTTGGAGTCTGTGAACCAAGGACCATTTTGGAGAATGTCCATGGCCATCCATTCGTGTCCTGCCAGTCGGATAGATGGCCGGTCCCCAGTTTCTGCCCCGAGGTACAAAACATACACGAGCACATCTCAGAGGTGCCCCGTGTGCTACTCGGACGTGTCTGGAGACCGCCTGGTGCTGCCACCCATGCACTAGGAACATCCCTTGCCATGGGATGATAGGGAGTCAAACTGTTTATTTTGCAAATGTTTTTGAAGGATGAGGTGGGATACTGGACCTGGTCCACACTCCTAGCAGTGCTATTTAAAGAAATCTTAAAAAAAAAAAAAAATAACTTTTCTAAGTTTGAAAAAATAGTATCAATCATACAAGAAAATTCAGGTAGAAGAAATTTGGGTTAAAAGGAAGCAAACACGGGAACCGGCTCCCAGGAGGGACACCAAGTGACAAACTGATGCCAGAGTCTTACATCACCTCTGCCCCAGAGTCTGCAGGTAAGAGTGAAGAAGCTGTATTTTTCTGTCCCTTCTATGTTCCTCATGCTTTGTCTCAGAAAATGCAATAAATCTCTTAGTGCTGGCAGCTCCAACCTTTTTCAGCTTCTATGTTTCCAACACAGAAGGAGAGAGGATATCTTTCTCATGCTGTCTAAAACACTGTCAGATACAGAAAACAATATGCAGTACTGTAGAAGTTTGATTCTTAGTTTAAATGAGCAATATCTTAAAGGTGTCTTTCTTTTCTGTCATTTAGCCTTAACAAATGATTACAAAGACTTTAAACACGGGATGCTGTGGAATTAAGCCAAGAGGGGGTGTGGCACGGTCCCTGAATGACGCTTAACCTTCTAGCTCTGTATAATGAAAGGGTCATTTTAACACTTTTGATGCTTAAGTCCAGTTACTACATGAGAATTACAGCACTTTTCTTCAGCCTTATTGCACAGCTTATCAGGACTAATTGCTCCAGAGACAGAGGTGATTGCTTTATCTCTTCAACATTCTCTTCTGCCCAGATAATGGGCATTTTTTCCTCCATAGGAAAATAAAATGTGTTTTGTTGAAGGCTGTTGGAAACACACACCTCAAGGAGCTAGTCTTAAATCAGGACATTTGCTAGAAAAACCTTCTGCATAGACACGCTTTGAAAATTGTATTGAAAATTGGGGAGAGGCAGAAAATACCGAGGAGGGCAGACTGGGCTTGAAAGACAGTTTTTCACTGAGGTGCTTCCAGACCTGGTCTAGTGGGTCTTTCCAACGTGACTCCTCTTCCCAAACAGACATCTGAGGTCTGGCTTAAAGAAAGTATTTCCGCCAGGGGAAGAGCACTGAGGTGAGAGAGTTTTCCAATTTACCAGGCAAAGGCACAGAAATTCAACCCAACTCAGGAGTCATTAACAGTTGAAGCAGCTCAGCCCACATGGTAAGTTCTCCATTCTCTTGAATTCTTCAAATCGCGAACTCTTCAAATCAAGTCTTTTTAAGAAATACTTTTGAGTTCATCCAGAAGTCGCTAACCTTAGTAGCTGTTGGTCATTTAGCAGGAGGGGATTTGTGGTACAAATTCCTGGAGGCAGCTCCCTATCTTGCATTGTGCAGGAGGAAGGAGCCGATGGCCAAAAGCGGTGCCTGTCAGTCTCACTCCAGTATTTTCCAAGTATTTTTTTCTGTGCTGGAGTAATCCAGGCAATCAGAGTTGTAGCCTTTCAGAAGCAGATTTAGTTGACAAGCTTCTGACCTCTCTTTGCAATAGTGAGATGAAGAATGCTAAGAAGTTATTTTTGGCCTTCACAGAGGAGTCTGAGTTTCCACTTCAAAGTTGGCTTAATTTTTCAGCTATTTTATATTACCAAACATAAGGCACAGTTTTTGAAAAATCAAAATGAGAAGAGAATAGTGTTTTGACCTAGCCCATATGTTTTTTATGCTTATTTCCTGGGGGGAGGGGGGGTGGGGGGAGAGCGGGGTGTTGGTGTGTTAATTTGTTTGTTCCAATTAAAAAAAAAAAAAAAAAAAAAACACAAAAAAAACAACCAACCAAACAAACCTGTGAAGTTTTCCATTAAATGACTTCGGCCTCTCTCTAGTTATAAATATTACTTCTGAAGTGTTTGGAGACATGCTCTGCTGACTATAAGTTCAGGAAGATTTTATGTAGATATCATTTTAAGCCAAGGGAAGGTAGAAATACATTTCTCCTTTGTGAAGATGATTCAGGTCCTTCAAGGCAGTGTCTAGATATGAAGTGCAGAGGCTGAGGCCATGCACTTCAATCCTTTTCCACCAGGAAAACCTCAGTTCTGCTGAGAGAATAAGAGCCCAAATGGCTTCCACATTACATCTCCTTGCAGGCTTGGGCACTTGCTTAGCTCCTGCTCCGGCTCAATCTGAGCTGCCAGCAGCAATATCAAGCTGCTGCTACTTAAACATTTGTTGGTAGTCAGTGTCTCCATCTCTGAGAAGACAGTGTGAGGAGGAAAAACTAGAAGTATGGAGTAATCCCTAAATATAAGCCCCTTTGTATGCAGGGCAAAGGGTGCAGGGGGAGGCAGGGCTCTGTGTATTTTCTCCTTTACAATCATTACTTGGCTCCATTCATATGCTTATAATTTCTTCATCCCTCTTTAATCTGTGACTACATTTCAGATGAGCAATTAAATTAATCAGGTCTTTGCTGCATTGTCCTTTACTAATCCATCCTCTCTGGCTTGCTGACCTTTCTCTTTGAAGCTATTCACTGCTTCTGCCTGCCTTCCCCATCCTCATGCAGAAAGGAATATTTGCTGTGAAATACTTTAATTGCTCCCACTCACAGTAGCAGGGAAGTGGAGATGGCTCACTGCAAACTGACTGGTAAAAATGAACGTGTCCAGGTTAGCTGCTGTGACTGACAAATAGAAGTGGGGGCTTTTTTGCTCCCAAGCCTCTGTAATCCCCTGGCAGGTGTAAGTGCAGCTGCCTGTAGCAAAGGATGTGAGCAGGTTCCAGATGCTGCCAGGGGCTGGAGCTCTGGCTTCATGCATGGCTTGGGCTCCCCAGATGAAGTTGTCTCAACTGCAGGTCTCAGGTCTGACCTGCCTTTTGGAACAGGGGCCAGATTTGTGGTGTTGGGAGCATGCAACAGTGCCCTTGCCCCTGAGGCTGGCACCTTGCCGGAGCTCAGCCAGAACACACACGTACCCACTGGTGGCAATGTAGCCCTGCTTGTGAAAATACAGCTACAGATAAAACGTACCCGCATTAGCTGAACCGGCAAATAACTGAGCTCTGAAATAATAAACCACATATGGTGCAGGCCAGGCTGCTGAAAGGAGGCGTAGTTCAGCAGTTGCCGTGGAGGTTTGCTTCCTGGCAGAGGCAGGGAATAACGCGCTGAGTCTAAGCCTTGCCTTGTGAGAGCAGAAGCCAGTGGCCTTTCTTCCCGTCTGCACTGGGGCTCAGCTGCTGAAAGACTTTGCTGTCTTTCTCTCTCCTTCACTGCTCTCTTCCCGAGGGATCCCTGAGCATACCAGATCTCTTCATATCCAGCTGTCTCAGAGGACAATTCACCCGCAACTGTGACACAGATGATCTGAGGAAGCCTCAGCCAAGGGCAAACCGCGCTGCTGACTCTTGCCTGAGCTGCTGTCCCCTTCCAGATGGGGCAAATGGAGAGGTGATGCCCTTCAGATACATTTTTTAGAGATAGTCCTAAGTTCTGCTGACTGAATTGCAGAAAGTGGGGTGTCCTAAAGTCCTTCCAACAGCTCTTGTCAACATCTACAGCTTCATCCCGCTCTATGAGGAAATGGCAGCGGGTGTGCCCTGTGCTGGTGTGTAGCTCACCTGGAATAACCCATGATTGCTGCATGCCCGCACCGGGAGAAGCTGCCTTTCTCAGGTGCTCAAAATGATCTGATTACTTCCTCCTCTTCATCAGCTTTCCTCCACATTGTGCAAGTGATATATGAATTTTTCCAGATACGACTTGCACTCAGATTGCACTAATGGCATTTTCCCCTTTGATCATTCCCAGTGGCCTGGGCCTTTCAAGAGCCTAAATGTGTGGAAGCATTTGACTTGGGAGTATCAGAAGCTTGAGACAGCAGGTAGGTCCTGGGCTGCTTGCCTTGGCCAAAGAACCGGTATCTCCAGCAGGTAAAATAGCACAAGTGTAAAACCTGACAACATTGGTGGCCAGAAGAGAAACCCTTTTTGGCATCTCAGGGACCACAGACATAGTTTTCTGAATTTTCCTTTAGATCACCTACCTAATTTCTGCCTGATTTGAGCTACTGCCCTGTCACAACTACTGGTTTTGTCAGGTATCTCACTCCACTATTTATCAGCAGGTTTCAATCTTGTGAAATGGTAAGAAAACAACTATTTTCTTTTCCCCCAATGAGAAGAGACAATATAGCAGCTTTAAAAAAAAATAATAATAAAAGGATCTTTCTGTCTATGGGATGGCAAATGCATGATTAATTTGAGGGACTGGAAAACATCTGTGATGCTTCCAGTGCCGCTGCAAGCGAAGGGCAGGATGGCTTCACTCCCAACAGCTCATCTCCTGCCTTGGCTGCTGACACTTTCCTCTCTGTAAGTTATTACAAATAGGTTTGGTTTTTCTTGTCTTCAGGAGTGGTCCTGGAAAGTAAAAGTAGCATGGAAGGAGTGAGAATTTACTGTGTAAAGCAAATAATTCTGCTGGATTGCAAGAGAACTCGAGGGAGTGAGGGGTTGGGATAGCAGAAAATTACTTGTTGCTTTAGTGCAAGGAGGTTTTGTGCAAATTGCCAGAGCCCTACTTGATTGCTTTGTTTAGCCTTAAATTGAGAAGCATTAAGGAACCACATGAACCAGGGCCGTCTACCACCCACCACTTCTCAAAGAGAGGTGAGGTAGACCTGTGCCTGGGGACTCTGGATTCTGACAGCAAAGAAAACCAGTTCTGGGAAAAGCTGCAGCACTGTCATTTCAGGGAGTAGCAGCCTGCAAGGATGAAGAGGGGGCTGGAAGAGGAGCAGGAGGGAGGGGAGCAGGGCAGCAGCTGGGAGAGCTCGGGATCCCCCAGCACCCCAATGGTTTGAGAGGGGTTAGGGCCTTTTTTTTTCTGGGGGTTAAGCTTTGTGTATCCAGTTGGCTCTGCATTTCATAGCAGGTGCTCCTCTCCACAGAGAGGGACTGGGCTGCAAGTTTTTATTGGTGTGGACTCCAACTCCCAAATGCTATTTACGGGGAAATTGAAGACTGCCTTCAAAATTAACAATAGATGGCTATAAATCTTACTCAGTTACCTAGCAACTAACACAATAAAATCCTAAGGTTAAAAGGAGAAGGGTTATTTGGAGATACCTTGGAGAGCACATAATGGCCATTTGCATTCCTGGGTGGGAGGACAAAAATATATTTCTTGGGATATTTACAAATTACTATATTGATGAAGGAAAAAAGGTGAAATTACTCAGTGTGGTTTTAATCAAAATACCTCAGAACTGACAAATCTAACAAAAAAATAGTAGTCAAATGACTGTGATAAAGAGCACTCAGAAAGTGCATGGTGATCTGCAGAAATAATGGAAGGGTTTTGTTAAGTTGCTAAGACGACTTTGTTACTGTTTCTGACATCTGAAGTGTGTGTACTGCAGACTAACAGTGTAATAAATGTTCGAAGTGAATTTGACCAGTATGTGCCTGATGGAATATGCCCTAGAAAAACCTACGCAGTGCAAAAAAAAATCAAAACTGAAGTAACATTGCATGATTCATCTCGGCCTGGGTTCCTGTTATGCACAGCACAGATTGAAATTCCATATCCCCACCTCAAACTGGGGGTTATCCAGAGCCTTTTCTGCCTGAAGTAATTGCAAATCTTGAAGCCGGAATGAGCGGAAACACTGTTTCCCTCCTAAACACATTGTTTCTCTCCTAAAAGACCCTCAGGGGGGCACGTTTACCCAGGAAGGAGGAGGCTTGGTGTTAGAGCTGTGCAGTAAAATAGATGCATAGTCCCTAGCACACTCCTTCAGCAGCTCTGGCACTTAGTGGCATTTTTTTAAGCCCTCCTTTTGTTGTTAAACGGCTTCAGACAATAACTGCCTAATAACAGTCAGACATTTATTACCTTCAGGGTACTGGATGGAGACAGGATTCATGCGGAGTTGTAATTCACCTGCACAGGCTGCTGACAGGAGGAACCGCGAGGGGACTGACTTGGTCCATAACAGCCAAATTCACCTTGACATCGCAGAGGGGAGAAATGTATGGGTCCAGCGTACAAAATAAGAGCTGCTTTCTGCCTCACTCCAGTGTGTTCCTGTACTGCTGCCCCAGTGCTGGTGGTCAGGGCTGGACTGTAGGAGGCACAGGGGTGTCAGATATGATGGAGGGACATTAAGAGTTTTCTGCAAACATTCTGGAAGTGATTTCCTAACATGAGGAATGGTGTGCACGGTAGGAGAAGGGCTGGGGGCCACATTCCTGGAAAGACTAGCACACTTTGCTGGCTCTGTACACAGCAATGTTGTGTCTGCCAGCTAACTCCCATCCCGAAGTGCTGCACCAGAGCTGTAGCCAGAGGCTCCATGGTCTTTGGTGGCACAGGTTGTCCCATCCCCTGGTTGCAGCTACCGCTGTGGACCTGCAGCTCCTATTCCTAGATGGTAGGAGCTGCCCACTGGGCTTGGTCACAGGTAACTTCACTGCTGCTGTTGCTCAAGCTGGTGTCCCAGAGAGGATGGGGGTCACTAGGAGAGCAGAGCCCGTACAGCATCTCCTTTCCTCCACGTTCAGCAGTGGAGCACATTGCAAGGTGAGACAGCAGACCCGCAAGGTTGGGCATGTACCCTGGGACTGGGCAAGCAGCGTGGGTTTCTTCCTTCCACCTTCTGCTGCCAGAAGCTGAATTTGCTTCAGAGAAGTGCATTTATCTGACCAGGAGGCATAGCACAATGTGCAAGTCAGGCTAAGATGCTCTGCAGGGCTTGTGACCAGACATACTGAGCCACGAGGGCTGACACAGCCTGGGTACGCTGCGGCCACTGCAGCACCTGCCCTGCATCCAGGGCTCTTTCCTGCAGGGATTGATCCCATGTCAGCCCTTGCACCACCCACCCCGTGACCAAAAGCAAACTCAGGAGCTGCATTTTACCTTTCCCTGAGTTCTTTGATTTTAATCATAATTATTTCTGTAGTATCAGGTACAACAGGGAGCAGGAAAAGAAGAGCATCCCTGTCATTTCCCACCTCTCATCCATCCATAACTTCAAAAGGGATATCTCACAGTGCACGAATGGAGCAAACTGGGGTTTAAACTGGTTTAACCATGAGAAGGGATGGAAGAAGTGTCATCTCTAGGCAGGTTTGGTTGAAACTGAAATGGGAGGGGAAGATGACGTATGGAACAATTTAAGTGACAGCAGAAACAATAATTTGTCAGACAAACTGTCTGGCATATATTACCCATGTGTCTCTGTTTCTCAGCCTATTTGACAGCAGTATCTGACACCCCCCCACCCCCAAGCTGAGTCTGTCTCCTCTCAGGAGGAAGATCTACATGTTTATAAAATCAAAAATATGAAAATGCCTTTTGAAAGTACCTCTCAGGGTAGCACAGGTAGGACTGGAGCTGTGTTGCTGTCCCCTGCCTGCCCAGCCATGCCAGGATGTGTGCATCATCCCCTTTGAACATGGTGAGAACAAGGGAGTGGGAGTTTATTTCCTGAGAGATCTTTACTCTTGGCAGCTTTTCTGGGGGAGGAAAGAGAAGAACCAGTGAGATAATGTCTCCCCTCCCTTTCCCAAATACATCCCAGAGATGATGTTCTGGCTTGGCTGTTTCCTTATGTAGATGCAGCATCTGAGCATCCCTAAAATGTGGACAAACTCCTCCTGACCAGCCCTTCATTTGTCCTGAATGTCCTGGGCCAAACAGAAACTGCTGTCCCCATGAGATATTCAGATGTCGAGGAGTCACTAGGGGCCTGAATCCATTGGGGTCTTTGGTACCTGAATATTTTTATGGCTCTGGGTGTATGTGATTTTCCCCAGATCCCCCTCCAGGCACAGCAGGGCAGAAGCAGCGACCAACCCTCTTCTCTGCATCTTCTGCACTCCCAGACTGATCCCCTATCTTCCCTCTCCTTTCGAACACACTGGCACAAGTCTTGATGCTCAGAGCCTTCCCTGCCTTTTGCCTGTGTATTGCGGAGTTGCCCACCGGCATCTGCAGCATCTGCTGAAATGAGGCTGGAGGACACAGGCTGTACAGGGTGGCAGGCAATTTCGGTGGCCTCATGGACAGCTTGGGATGGAGGGAGGGGACCAACCTACCTTGTTTTAAGGAGCAATTTAGGACCTACCTCTTCACCAGAAGACTAGAGCCATGATTCAGCACAGCCACAGCTCCAAGGAATTTATCCTCCAACTTTGACTTACTTTTGCTGTTTTAAACTTATAGCAGATGTCCTCACCAACCCTGTTATTGAGGGCACACAGCATCTCTTGCAACAGCAAGGCAATTAAAAAGGATTTGCAGGTCACCTTTAAAGCATTTCCCACAGCACGTTGAATCTTGTTATAAGTCCTGTATCCAATAATGCTTTTATTTCGGCAGTTTTAATTGGAGTTTTAAATATTCTGAATCTTATGCAAGACACCCAAAGTGCTGGAGATTTTCAGGCCTTCTCTTGCGTGAAGCTCATTCCCTGAAATCCCTTTGACCTTCAGTAGAAGTAACAGTAACTCAGCACCTCTGATATTACTGTATCCAACGTTAGATACAGCTTATAGGTAGGGATGTTTTAATATGAGGTCAAACCCCAGTTTGTAACCAGTTGCCCACCATGTGAAGAAATGTGTGTGTATTTTAAGAGATCGCCTCCTCCCTCAAGAGTTTATAACATATTCGTGTACCACTGTATGAGCTGGAAACTGAGAGAGAAACCGAGAAGGAAAATGATGAGAAAATTTAGCAGAAGGGAGCAATGGAGGAAAGCTGGAGCGTTTTGGAAGGGTAAAAATAACAACCACAGAGAAACAGAGCAGGGAGGGATGTCAGTATTTTCCCACTGACATGAAGAAAGCCCATAAAAAAGAAAATTTTCTCCATGATAAAATTCCCAGGGGTTTGTGTGTGTGTGGTTTTGCTTTTGTTTTTGTTTTTTAAGCAAGCCCAACATTTATGGGAGGAAAGAGTGAAAATCTCCCTGAAACTTTTTCCCTGAGATTCTTCAAAAGGCAGCCAAAGAGCTCCCAGCCTCATTTCAGTCTCCTAGAGAGGAAGATACAAGTGAAAAATTGACAAAAATAAGGACTGATTAAATGAAAAAAAAAAAAATAAAAAAAAAATCAAAGCATTATGGTTTTAACCAGCTGTGAGGGAGGAAGGCAAAGGAACAAAGAGGCAGGGAAGGAGATGACAGGATCTGCGAACAACCACAAGCACGGGGTGAAGCTGTGAAATGCTAATGGTGAAGCAGCTCCATCCCCACTGGGGACAAGTTTCCGAGGACCCCCGTGCTCCGTGGAGCTCATTTGTCGCTCCCCCTTCTCCCTGTGCTTCATTTTGCTCTGCCTTGCGCCAGATGTGCAGTTTGATTGCAAACCCCCCAGGGGCACAGGCTGCTTGTTGGCTGTGGGGATCCCTTTGTAGAGCGTTGTATACATGAGGAGAGCAGGCTGATACGTGGGCTGCCCCACGGCTCCCGTCCCCACTAGCCCATGTGTAGTTCTGGGAGGATCATGAGCTCCTGGGTCGTTACAGGTGGTTTTGTGTTTTTTATTAACACCCGTGCTCTGGGGTGTAACCCGGGGCAGGGCTGGCCGAGCGCGGCGGGACAATAGCTAGCGCCGGGAAGAGCCCGGGGGACGGTTGGTTGTTAACTCTGAAGCGGAGTGATGACAGCAGGCGCTGCGCTGCGGCGGGGCGGTAGGAGCGGCCGGTCCGCGGAGGTGGGGGGGGGGGGGGGCGGGCTCTCCCGGGGCGGTGCTGCCGGGCCGAGGGGCGGGGTGAAGGGGCGGGAGCGGCGGCCGTCGGGGGGTGGGGGGGGGGGGGCGGGCCGGGGCGGCTGCTGCCGCGCACTCGGGCTGGGCTCCGCTCGGCTCCGCGGAGCGCGGCGCTGCCATGTTCGGCCGCGGCTCCCGCAAGCGGCTCTCCGGCCGGTCGGTGAGTGCCTGGAGGTGGGGGGGGGGGGGTTACCCCCTTTTCCCCCCCGTCCCGTCCCGCGGGGGTGCGCGCCCCCGCTCCTCTCCAACCTGTGGCTCTGTCCCTCCGGCTGCGCCCCCGCTGCCCCCCCCCAGCACCTTTTTCTCCGGGTGTGTCCCCCCGCTCCATCTCCGCCGTGCTCCCTCCCCTGCTCCTTACTCCCAGCCTTGCGAGTGCCCCCTTTCCCTACAAGCACCCCTTTGCCCCTGGGCGTGCCCCCCACCCCTGGGTGCGTGCCCTTGTCCCCTTGTCCCAGCCCCCCCCCCCCCCCCCAGTCCCGCAGTTGAGGGGCCGGGGCTGACTTCTGGGATTTATTGCAGCTGACGGCGTCGGGGGAGCCGGAGCAGGGCCAGCCCTGCACCACCTGCGGGGACCAGTGTCCCGGCTTCGCCCTGCACAAGTGGAGGTAAGACCCAGCGGGACCCCAGTCCCCCCATCGCTCCGTCCCCCCCGAGGGCTGTGGGACCCCAGTGGATCTCCCTCTGGCCCTCCCTTTGAGGGGTTTTGTGGCTCCCTCCCAACTCTGCGCATCCGGGGTGCAAATGTGGCTCTTTAGGGAACGCTTCGGTTGGTTTTAAGCGTGTTGCCCACCCCGGCTGGTGTTTCTTGAGACACGGGTGGGTTTGTCAGCCCCACCGAGAAGCACGCAGGTGTGCCGGTGCCTGCCGCCGGTGCGGGGCGCAGCCCGATCCGGACTGGGGTAACTTGTTTGCTAATTATCGCCTCACAGCTGGTCTGCGCCTCGCTGCCGTCGGCTCGTCCTGCTGCCTCGGGTCATGCCAGGGGCGCGAAGCCGCCCTTGCCTGGGGGGGGGGGGGCAGCCTGGGCTGGGCTGGGAAGGGGGAAGCGGGGCTGAAGGGGTTCTAGGTGGCTTGCACCAAACTGCCATGTGAAACTCCTGCCTCCCCCCGTGACCCCATGGTGGGATTTCTCCCCTCTCAGTGATGCCAGGCAGAGATTTAGCTATTGAAAAAGATGGGGGGGTGTGGGGTGTGTGGGGGGGTGTGGGGGTGGTGGTGTAGGAATGTACAAGTATTTGTGGCTCTTTTTCTCGTGTGTCTACAAACCCAACAGTCGTGGTGCCTAGGAGGCAGAGCGAGCCCTGGCCTTGTGCTGGGTCAGCTCCTTCTCCCCTCCCCGCGTTGTGCTGCCTGGAAATGAGTTCCTGCTCATGGGCGATCTGGGACTTGGTGATATTAAATCTGGGCTGTGGGCTCTGGGAGCTGGTGCACAGACTTAGTAGGCCAGGGAGCCCTTGGCAACCTTTTAACCTTATTTTATAGGGTATACCCCTTTTCTCCAGCGTCTGCCATGCTCGGCGCTCCTCCTGCTTCTGCCCTACTTCTCAGAGCTACGTCTCAGCAGATTAAAGCACGGGTTTAGAGCGAGAAGAGGGACTGATTTATTCCCATTGAGTTGTGTCTTAAGCTTCAGTCTTGCAAATTGTCATTCCGAATGGCATTTGCTCCAGAGTGCAGTGGGATGGGGTCTGTGGGCTGAGGTCTGCCCCAAGGGATGTGCAGTGCCAGGGGGGACTCACCGTGGTCCTCCAGCCTGGCCCTCCACGGGTGCTGGTGGCGCTTCCAAGTGCACCGTGTCCCACCTCAGACCTTCAGAAGGTGAAGGTGTCCCTTCCTCCTGTGCTGCAGGAGCTGTGGTATCCTGACGTTCTCCCAGTGATCTGAATCTACCACATGTATGTTAATAGATTTATAAGGTCACCCCTGAGTTGTCTTCTTTTCAGGGATTAAAAAATGCTTTCCCGAGCTGTTACAGGTTTCCTTGTGTTGCTGCAGAGCCACTTTATAATGTCTAAAAGTGTGAAGGAGAACTTTCAAATGTAGGATAAAAAGAAAAGCCATGGTCACCAAAACTATTTCTCCTCTGCTCCAAGGACTTAAGAGGTGCTGTGGTTTGTGTTTTGTTATGTCAGAGGGTACAACTATCCAGTGACTTTTGAAGAATTAAGTGAATTTTGATAGCATCCCATCGAAGGCCAAATGGCCCAGCAGAAGAGGCACCCAGCTACTTGGGGAGTGTCAGATGAGTGGTGCTGGGGCTCTGTTCAGGTTCTGCCTCTTTCACCAGATCCTGCAAAACCCCACGTGTGGGAGGAGGTGGAGCAGGAGGTTCCAGCCTGCCAGGACCACCCGTAGCTGGCTTTTGGCTGCCCTTTTCTGAGGGACCCCAGACACAGACAAGGATTTTGGCTAAAACCGTGTGGATTGTTCCAGCAGCCTTTTCTCAGGAAGGAAAGGGTTACCTCCTCTGGGGCAGGCAAAGGATGGGAGCCCTTTGGGTAGGGTGGGGGTCAGCCCTCAGAGGCACTGCAGCTGAGCAGGCAAGCTATGCCAAGTTAGATCTTACACCAAGTCACCTTACACCAGGGACTGGACAAGCCCAGAGCCCTCCTGCACACATTCACACTTAATTGCCTTGATATAAGAGTAATTAGGCAAATAAAACAAATAAAGACAACCTATTTGCCAGAACACAATAGAGAGGAAGCGCATTCGTTTTTTACTAGCCAATGGTCTATTAATGCCAGGGACATGTAAGCAGGCAAATTATTAATAGTTTTGTAGGTCAAAAACAGGCAGAGGAGCTTGTGCCTGCTGCACACAAGGCAGTGTAGCCAGCTCCTGCTGGGGATGCTCTCCAACACCTTAATGTGCAGAACAAGATTGGAAGAAAGCAAGGGTTTGCAAGGAAATCTGCAGATTAAGGCTACAAACCCAGATCAATTAACCACTAGAGATTTGTAAGCCTTTTTATAATCCCTTAATAGCAGAGTTTTGCTGATAAATATAAATCGGACTGTTTTGCTTCAAAGATAGGAACTGGTGATACACTTTGAGGAAAAGGAAAAGAATTTATAAGCTTGTAGGCACTGAAACCATTGCTAATACAGGCATTGTTGTACACGCAATTATGCAGGACAGGGTATTTTCTAGTCACCTGTGATTTCTAGGTGTGATCTGTGCAGCTACTTCATCGAGCAGGCAAATTGCTTTGTTAGACACCGAAAATTTCTGTACCCGTACGTTCCCTTAAAAGCCACTTCTCTCAGATGGGGAGATGGCTTTGAGTGTCGGTTTAATTTATCATTCCTGGAAACACACACATACTTCCTGAGCCAGGGAAACCACTTGAAAATAAATTGTATTCTGCAGAATTGTTTTCTTTTCAGAATGAAATTGGTCTCTGTACTGTAGGTAATGTGCAACAAGAAAATGAAAGGAGACTGCTAAGTAATTAAAAAATGTCCCTGGTTTTAGTGTTTGTTTTTGAATCTTCTTAATTTTGCTCTGGAATTATAATCTCAAATTCAAGGTACTGGGTGAATTATCCTGTAAAAGTGTTGTCATATTTAATACTATTTTGATGGAAGCAAAGAATTGAAAACACCCCGTGTTACAGACACAGTTCTACTGGAGCCCGCTACCTGTGTCTGACCCCCCTGAAGCTCTCAGACCTCCTGCGTGCCACAGACCTCTCTACCTCTTGTTGTAAGGCAGAAATTCAATTTTCAGTTTTAAATCATTTAGCCCCAAAGAGGAGAAAGTGGGTTTTCTGAAAACACTGAAGATTGAATTCCATCATTGTAGGGCGTGAAGTCTGCAAGGACGCAGCTATCAAACTGTAACTGGTATCACCCCCAATTTCTCATGGCCTGAACAGCAAAATGATTCCTTCTCTAATCGCACCACTTTCTTTTATGGTAGGTTGTCAGTAAAGTACATAAGGACTGAAAAGTTCATCTGTGTGGGCTGCAATCTGGAGGATGGAAATCGGGTGTACATAACCAAATCCTCATTAATACAGGTCGATACTTGAAAGGTGGCTTTGTGTGGAAAAAGTGAAATCAAATTCAATAAAAATCTCCCAACTCCTTAGGAGCCCAGTTGCTGTTTTCTAATCAGATCTGCATTACATTAAACTGTGTGCCATTCAGCTTGTTAACAAGCTTTGGCATTAAATAAAGCTGTCACTGGAGTTTGGTGAATGAATAGCCATTAGCAGTGTCTTTTGCATAATGTCTTGCAGAGAAAAGCCTTTGAGGGAGGTGGTCCAGGAGGAGGGAAGGAAAGGGAATTTATAACCTAGTTCTGGTGCAATTAGTGTGAATATGTAAACCTTAAAGGTGACAAATGGTTGGCAGCTCCAGGAAGGGAGCGAGTGGCTTTTGCTGCTGTTAAGCCTACTGTGAAGAACTAATTTTGGATTTACTCTGAACGAAGTAAAATTACAGCCTTAGTACTGTATTTAAAATAGCTGATCCTTCGTGTTGGGAGATTGGCATGTGTTTAGCACACAGAGGCATGGTTTGTTTGCTCCTTGAGAAAGCCTTGCAAAAACCGATACTCTTGCAGTTCAACAGACCTTGCTGTTCCCTGCTCTCTACCTTTTCCTCCAAAAACACCAGTTTAAACCATAGATGCAGGAGATCTAAATCTCAAGACAGTGTTTGAGGAGGGGGGATGTACCACCTGGCTTGCAAAGACTGCAGAGGCAGTGGTGTGCGGCTGATTTCAGAGCGAAGGCATTCAGATGCTGTGGCAGATAAGATAATTTTAAAACTAGTGTCTGAAAACCTTTGGAGAAGTCTTTGTTGCCATAGTTATTCTTCTGGTTTGCAGAAGCATTTAAATAACAGTAATAAACATGACATAAAGGAAAAGACTGGTTGAGCGGGGTTTTAGTTTCAGTGTGAGATAATGTTTTACATCTCTTTTTGGAGCCTCTTTTATCTTGCATGTGCCATGTAATCTTTGTCCCTTGAAATCACATTTTGGTAGGGTAGAGATCTGCTTCTCCTCAGGTATTGCTGTCACATATCATGGTCTTAATATCAGCGGTGTGCGTTCGTACAAAATGTAGTGCCTGGCCCTTACCTTGCAAGGCGAATGTATGTGACTGTTGACTTAATATTGAGTAATATTCCGTATTAACAAGTGAAGTTTTGGTGTGTACAATTGTTTTGAGCATTTATTTGTTTCTGTAACTCAGCCTCTCGCTATAATCTACTGTGGACAGTCCTGCAGAAGTCAGATCTCATCTGGCCTCGTTGGATTTGGGAACATCTGCAAGGACAAACTTTTCAGCTTCTCAGGAGAGACCACCTGGATATCCCAGATGATACAGGATCATCCCAAAGGGTTGTGATCGACCACTGGATCACAAAAAAACTATGGACAAGGGAAAAAGAGATGTGTGTCATGAGATGGTGACCTTGTAAATGAGATGGTTGACCAGTAGCCCAGAGATGTTTGAGGTTTCTGGGTGATGATGGACAGGTCGCTTTGCAACTCCCATCTCTGCCTTGTTGACTGTTGGCAGGGAGTTGCTAGTGGCAGTGAATGTTTGTTTTCTTCGTGTGTTTGTCCAGTGCCCAGTGCTCTGGACATTATCTGCTCATGTGTGGCGAGCAATGAGAAACTCTCTGTGTGTTTGCAGCCTCAATTCTGCATTTGCCTGGCGCTGGCCCTGCCCGTGGGAGGGACATCCCGGCACGCTCATGTGCGCGTCCTGGGGTGCGTTTGGGTCTCTGGTTTGATGCCTAGTGCCTCATCCAGAGAGCAGAAACAATAATATTTGTAATGCAGCACGTGAACGAATAACACTGAATTCTTAAGCATTTGTTTCTACTTTCAAAAAAAAAAAAAAAAGTACAGATTATTGCTTCCATATGTTTTCAGCATTTTTCATAGGTTATGTATCTTTCACACACATGCTCCCAGCTTTTCCCTTTCATGAATAACATGCTTTGTGCCTCTCTGTCCTTTAGGATTCAGATATTCCACACTTCCTTGCATGTTTATTTGATAGGCTTTGGAGATGTGAGAATAGCAATATCTTATCTTGAATGGGCTTATGCTCGCATCGCTGCTGCAGCAAACTGTGCCAGGCCCAGTGGGTTTTATCAAGTTTTTCATTTTGCAACGGGGAACCTGCTGAACTAGGCAGAACTCAGCCCGTGTGGTCCATCCTGGTGTTCCAGAGGAGAGTCCCTGAGGGACTGCAGAGGGGCCAAGCAGGCTGCTGTCCCCAGGGAACCTGTGCCTGTCGCCCAGGGTGGGCAGGAGCCACCAGTCGCCCAAGGATGCTGTCATGCTGGTGGAGGGGATGCAAAAAAAAACCGAAAAAAACAAAAAACAAACAAAAAAAAAAAACACAAAAAAAAAAAAAAAACAAAAACAAAAAACAAACAAACCAAAAAAAACCCCAATCTCAAAGGTGGATTTTGTTTGCTGATTTTAAAGCCTTTCACAACAGGGTTGGTTTTGTTATCTTGTTTTTAATGTTGGGATTTTTTTTTTTTTTTTTTGGTCATAAGCACTTTAGAAAGGAAAGGTCATTCCCTGCCGCTTTACTCATTAGCAAAGTCAGTGTCCTTCAGCCTTTGTGCCTGGGGTGACTTGGGATGGGCGGTTGCTGTGTGAAGCTCAGCTCGGGAGGATGCATAAATGACTTCAGTTGACCTATTTACTCACACCTGTGAGATTAAACACTTGTGTAAGTGTTTGGAAAATCGGGGTCTACTTTTTCTTGAGTTTTCAACCCCTGTGGCAGTAGGGAAGGAGCAGGGAAACTAGTGGTGACTCGTGCTGCTGCCACCGTTCCCACAGCATCTCTGCTGAGAGGGCAGCCAGGCTGTCAGGACGAGGGTTTGGGTGGTTGTAGTGTAGGGATCAGCTTCATCCTGCCCTGGGACAATCTGTCTTTTCATAAATGTCAAGAGCACAGTTACATGTAAGGAACTCCCAACCAATTTTTCGGCCTGTCCCTTCCACATCTTCATGCTCTGCTGCTGAAACAGCACTTAAAACAGCCGAGACTGATAAGGTATCCTGTTTGTGTTGGCTGGGAGACACGATATCCACTTTAACAGAGCATTACAATATTGGAGGCCGTGTTGTCCCTGGCAAAAAGCCTAAAATAAATTCTTTAATTTTTTTGTATGCAATGTACAAAAGAGCAGGTGAGGTATGTACTTGTTTCCGGGCAAGCCCGGGGAGCCTGTTTGAAGTCCTTTACAAGCCACTCAGGATTGTATTGCAAGAACTCAAAGGAGTTTGAGACACTTCTTGATTAAATTTCAGTTAAACACAGAGCCCTAGTCTGCAGCTGCTGTAACTGGAGTTGCTCTGCAGCCAGGCTCTGCCCCACTCCATTGCAGCTGAGCTGCTGGAAAAGGCCAAAAAAGCAGAATTTCTCCTAGAGAAAGGGCAGTGTGGGTACATTTTCTGTCTGTTTTGAAGCAACCTTGTGCAATTCTAGTTTTATGAATGGGGTGAAAAACCTCTAGTAAGCTGTTGTGGGTTTTGAGCTGGTTTGGGGGGTTTATTCTGTTTCTGGAGTGATTGTGAATGACACTGATGATGGAGGGGGCAGAGTGGGCAAACACTGAATTCTGACTTTACCTGATATTTTAGTCCTGGAATAAAAAAATATCATTTTAAAAGTTGGTGGGTTTTTTTTTTTGGGTTTTTTTTTTTTTTTTTTTGAAAAATGACTGCAGCTGCTTCTTGGTATGCAAAGAGTGAAATGTTACCTGCTTGGTGTGAGTGGGGTTTGCCACCCCAAAGGCAAAACAGCACCCGGCCAGCGCTTTCCCAGTGCCTCAGCAGTGGGGCTGTTCTGCTGGCCACCAGCTAAGCTCAGCTCCCTCACAGAGCCTTTTGGGATGGAATTGCCCAAGACAGACCCGCAAAATGTGGAAGTGGGGTAGGTTGGCTTGCAGTGGGGGATCTCCTTCAAGCAGACAGCTGTCAGTGCTGGAGACTGCAGTTATGGATTTGGGTGCCACGTAGGGTGTGACTTAGTGTGATGTGGCGAACTGATTTAACAGCTCGGTGCTGCTGGATGTGGAAGGTCTTGTGTTCCCCGTGCATCCTCCCCAAGCTTGGGGTAGTGGCCTAAATTTGTCACTGAAGCCTTTGAGCTGGCAAGAGGAAGGAAGTGGGAGACGAAGGGTCACATCAGTCCCATGGCACGCAAATCCAGGCTGTCATCCCTGACCCCAACATCCCCATCTGCTGATTGAGTTTTTCTGCCCTGCCACAGATTCGGCCCTCTTGGCCCTCCTTGCTGGCTCCACAGGCATGCACAGGCTCAGTTCTCCGTGCAGGATCCATCCCACCGACCCCTCTGGAGAGTGCAGAGCCCTGGTGGTGCTGTGTGCCGCACGTGTTGGGTGGGGAGGGAAAACTCCTACTCCTTTAATAGAGGGTTTGCAACAGGCCTTTGTCACGAGCACGGTGTGGCATGAAAGAAAAAGTTCCCAGCTGCCAATCTGGAAAGAAATCTGAATTGGGTGAAGGCTAGTACCTGAGATCCTCAGCTGGAGGGGGCCAGGGTGCAGCTATTGCAGTGATGCTCACTGAGCGCTGCCCTCCTCACTGTAGAGGGCTATTCAGTGCTTTTAAGAGTTTTTCTTAGGTTTTGTTCCCTTTCTGTTTGCCTTGAAAAAGTCAATCTGCAGTCTTTTATTTTTTTTCAAAGACATTCTTCCCCCCGCCCAGTAATCCATCCTTATTACACCAGCGAGTCACTCTTCAAATAATCAATTGCGTTTTCATTGTCTGGCTTGTAAGTCTATCACCAAGCTTAAGTATGGCCCATAGTATCAGCTGAAACCTTTGGCAGATGGTTTTGCCATTTGTGATGCTCATTTGGATATTTGCTTTTTTTTTTTTTTTTTTTTTTTTCCAATGAATAATCTCCTGAATAATCTCCCAGCCATGGCTGGGGAAAGCCGGGCTGGGGACGCTTTCCCGCACGCGCAGCATCTCTGTGGTCACTATCTAATGTCGGAGGAATTTGTAACATTAGCAGAATTGTCTGATGCGAGGAAAACTAATTTCAGGGTAAGCCTTGCAAGTACGGCTGTAAAGAGCCTTTTTGTCGTGGCCTGTCATGTCCTCGCGGTCTCCAGGCATGCATCAGTGCAGCCCTGAGGTGGCTGATGGCCAGAGCCTTTCTCAGGTTCACCGATGCTAAGGGCAAGGGGCATATATAAAATTCAGGGTGTTCCTCTCTTCTGCTGGAGAGGCCGTTTCTTCCCCTGTGTGTGGCTCTTCACTCTCTGCAGGGCCCTGATGCCAGAGCTTAACACTTCAAGAGCTAAGTATTACAATTATTATTCTTACTGCGGAGGGAGGCACTTTGTACTCAGCCATCGCAGCAAATATTTCATCCTCTATCAATTGCCCTCGTGCAGATGCTGTCGCCGTGGTGATAAAAGACATAATGGCTGCTCTCACTGATAAGGGGAGTATATAAATATAATTATTGAAATCCCTATGCAGAGCCTGTGGACGGATGGAGGAGCGTCCCTCTCCCTGCGAGGGGTTTCTCTTGCTCCGGAGCCCGTTGGGGAGAGCAGGAGCACTCACCCCAGCGTGCTCCCCGATGGCTGCAGCTCCTGGCAGTTGAAATGGGAGCTGCTTGGCCACAGCTGTGAGCAATTAGTAAAAAGATGTCTTGTCTTTTTTTTTTTCTTTCTCTCCACACCCCCCCCCCCACACACACACACACTTTCTTTCCTCCTACTCTTTTCCTTGAAACCAAGCCACGGGCCCTGGGGGATCTGGGAGGAAAGCCCCAAGCAACTTGGGTTTGAGATGCTCCTGGGCCAGTTCAGAAGTGGCTGGTGCTCGATGCGGTCACACCCTGGTAGTGGGGTGCAGGTCTAAGGATCCGACCCAACCTTGTGGGAAGTGTATTGCAGCCAAGGAGCTAGATATTATTTAGATCAAGCCAACAAAAAAAAATATTTCCATGGCAGCAGTAACCATAGGAAACCTCCTCAGTGTGTCTTGGGTGGTTCCTGTTTCCTTGCCTTCAGCTGTTTGCTTTGCAAGTGGAGCAGTGGTTGCAGGCGCTCCGTGCCCGTGGGGCCATCAGGAGTGGCCAGTGAGCCCCGGCTGTCCCCAGGGCCTCGGCAGCCACTCTCTGCGATGCATCACTGCTCCTGGTTTTCTCTTGCAATCTAGTTGGTAAAAAGATGCTTTCAGAGGCTGCTGTAAAGTCTCAAAGCCACCTTTTTACCTTGTGTCAGCTCACAAATGCCTGTTTCATCCTTAAATACCCAAGGCATGAAAGTGTATTGGCTCCCAGGGTCCAATTCTTCTTCCTTTCTATAGCGTCTTAGAAAGATGCTTTTATATTCCCTCTGGCTCAGCTAGTGATGCTTGGCCTTCAACCAAGATGGAGAATCTAGGACAAGAATCCCTAAGAATAGCAAGATGAAAAGTTATAAAAAAATACCAACATTTTGTTGGAGAAAAAAATGCTGGTAAAAGATTTCATTTAAAAAAATAAACTGGAATATTTTTGATCAGCTTCATGTGGACACATTTACAGGAGGGTGTAAAGAAAAGGCTTGTTTTCCTGGGTACTGCCTCCTTGAGGAAATCCAAGCTGTGAAGTGAATACAAATGCTGGAAATGGAGAGGTTTTGCAGTGAGTCACTGGGAGGGATGGGGAAACCAGTTGTGCTGGTGTGGCTGTGCAGGTCGGCAGCCAGCTCATTGACCAGAGCGGCTGCACGGGAGCACCCAGGGGCCTGGGCATCACTGGAGACTGCACCCATGGGTGCTCCGACCCCATCCCACCCTCCCAGGGCAGCGTGGAGGTGTGCCCATGTAGCTTACGGAGCAGACGGGCCCTGCTTGCAGAGCTGAGTTGTTGCACAGAGACAGGTTAAAAAAAGACATCTCCTTCTGTGGGAGCGGGAAGCAGAGGGGGGGAAATACATGGTGATGGCAATAACTGGGATTTTGATGTTGGCATACCACGTGGCACTGCTCTGTCCCCCCCAACCCATCTGGTGCTTCTTGTGGCAAGGGAAGACCTGACAGGTCTTTGACTCATCTGCCTTGGGTGGATGTGGACCCCTTTGCAGAGATGCTGCTGAACTTGTTGTCTTGTAACCTGCCCTGGCTCTTTGCAGATGATTTAATCCCTGTTTATTGCAAAACCCACAACTCACAGGAGTCAGGCTTTTGCTTAAGATGATGCAACATTTGAAGAAGCGGCAGTGGGGCAGGGACAAGGCCGATTCCCTTTCTTTCTTTTCTCACCTGTCAAATAAATGGGAACACTCACCACAGACCTGTGCCTGTGCCATATTAAATCTGCATTCAGTCCCATAAAGGCCATGTGCTGGAAATGCAGTCCCTTTAAATGTCAGATTTGAGGAGAGCTGGGACGTGAGAAGACAATAAAAGTTAATAATATTAAGTCAGTTTTGCAGTGTAGCTTGGATTTTTAATATCAAGTGCATAATTTATTACAAGATGTAGAGGTTTCAAATACATATATTTGAATATGTTTTAATATTATCTTTCCTTCCAGTAGCAGGAACAATGCTGCTTTACAAAAGAAAAATGATTTAATGTTGCCATGTGATAGTTTTCATCTTGTACCTCTAATAGATACGCGATTTGCCGAAGTGTGAAGGCTACCTGGTAAATGCCTGAATAATAAAACTATATTGTTTGTTCTGATTTCCCTTTGCTGTTTTCAAATGTATAAATAAAACATTTTCACACAGTACTCAGTGTAGTTCCAGCCCAGCCTATTTACTTTCCGCTGATGCAACCTATAGGAGGCATGAATCTTCCAGTCTGACAGGAGAAATCTTGCGGCATTAGTATTTCATGTTGCACTCAAAATGATCAAACGTAATTTTAATAAATATTTTGTCCAAAGTAAAGTTATGAGTATTTAAAAAATAAATAAATAAATCTTCTTTTTAAACAAAGAAGCATTTGTGTCTGTGTACAGCAGAGGGCACTCGGCATTGCTGGGCTGAGAGGCTGCTGCTTGGGGCTGCCTGAAGGGGAAAAAAAAAAATCCCTGTGCTTAAATTATATTTTGCAGAAATGAAATACTCTGTGTGTGTGTTTGCTTATATATGTGTGTGAGTGTGTGTATAAAAAGACACAGGGTGGCATATATATAAAAATAATCCCAGCACATAATATAAAACTTAAATATTCGCAGTGGTTGCTGAAGTTGGATGAAGCGCATGTTGTGTTGATTAATGCTTAGCCTGGTGTTACGCTGAGCCGTGGAGGGGATTGCAGTGTGCTGAGAGGGGAGAATGAAGAGGCCCCAACTAGCAAAGGGTTGCAATCTTCATCTTCCTTGCAAAGACCCAGAGTCTGGAGATATCTTATGACATTGGGAGCTACCCCAAGCCAAGGAAAGGTCTTGAAAGATGGATGACATCGGGGTATGTGGAATTATGAGTCCTTCCTCCTAGAAAAGAACGGCAAATCTAGGGGCTGGGGCATTTTGGGCTGGAGTTTGCAGTGCTGTGGTCTTGCTCTGGGCAGCACCAAAGCTGGTGAAGTTGCAGGGCCCTTAGGAAAGGCCTTGAGATGATTCTCGTCCTCTCCTTTAGAAGTTATCGGCTGTTTAAGGAAACTTGAAATAGTGAGTTTGGTGGATGGAGCAGGGAGCAGCCCTGATCCCAGGGGGGAGGCAGCAGGGCTGGACACTGGCTGTGGAGCATCGTTGGTTGGAAGATGTTGTGCCTGCTTGCTAGTGAGGGGCCCCATCCTGGTCCCATTCGCTGTCCACAACCAGCCATGGAGATTGGGGCCCTTACCTTGCGTAACAAGGCTTTTCCAACAGAAATTGACTTTTTTCTTCTTTTTTCCCCTGTAGCTGATTGCACAGACACTACCAAGACATGTTTCTCATTGAACTCTTAATGCACCTTGTGTTTCTTTTAAGAGAGCATAAAAAACCCCAGTGCCAAGTCAGTGCTTAGCTTTTGGTTTTGTTGTGTTGCTGTTAAAATATTCAGCTGGATTTTGTGCCCCACTTTGGGCAATCTGTCCCCCGGTTAAAACCTGAGATGCCATGCTGAATTTTCAGATTTTAGTCATTAATTTGAGAGGAATTCAGATTTCCTCTGTCTCCCCCCAGCAAGCTGCTGGGATTTGGCTTAATCTAAATCTTTCATAGCAATACTCTTGTAAGGGGCTGGAGGTGTCAACAATGTGGTATAAAATATGGGGCCAGGAACAAGAGTGAGAGGGTATATGTGGTTCAAGATAACCAGTTTATGCAAAATACACAGCTGGATGGATTTTCTACTGAGTATCTGTGGACTGTAATGATCAGAGAAATGTGGAAATGTTGGAGGGGCCTTACAATAATGGGTGCTAATTAAGATGAGATGGGTTTGGGTGGTAGGGAGTAATCTGAGATCACAATAGTAAGGATTTTTAAAATAGCCCCTGCTATTTGGGAGGTCAGCAGTGCTCCTTGTTATAGGGCTTAAAACAGCCTCTCCACAGGACTGTTACAAGCAGCGTTCACTCTTGCCTGGTTATTTCACAAGAGCTCGGTACAGCTAAGACAAGAAATACATGAATAATTTCAAGGGTACAAGCTGGCCTGCATGCTGTAATGAACCTTCTCAGTAGGGTAAAAATGCTGTTATATTGATGTGCCTGATAATTGCTTTTTCTGGAGGTCTTGCTGGAGCTGGGCTCTGGGAAGGGGTGTTTTGTCCCATTATGGCGATTCCTGCATTGCATGTTTTGGAGCTGTGATGACAGCCTGGTGCTGCCACCACCAGTTAGATGTTCCTGCCTGGGCTACTGGGCTGGGAGGTACTGCGGAAACGCTACTGGGAATAAACTCTGGGATTGAGACCAAAAGCAAGATGCAACACCACAGTCTGGACTGCAGGACCCTGGTTCTGCACCACCAGCTCCAGGTTTTGGGGCGGGAGCAGATGCACAGAGCCAGGCACATTTCTGCTCCTGCTGCTTGGTTTTTCCTCACTTGTAAGGCTTCACTGGTCTTTTTTCAGCACTGACTGTGCTGCAAAGCACTGGAGTTAGCACACCGAGTGCTTCAGGCACCCGGCTCCCTGGGAAATGATGGTTATGAAATGTTTTGCAGGACCTTGTTGTCGTTAAAGGAGATTTAGCAATGCGTAGCTCGAAAGGCTGCACTTGTGGGCAGCCCAGCCTTGTGCTGGAGACCAGCGAGCCTTAGGACTCACCTTAGCCAATGTCAATAGAAATGAAACTACTTAAATACACAGTTAAAATATGTTGTTATGTTAGCATGTGGACCTCCGTGCAAGATTGCTCTTTAACTGTATCCATTAAAGGACCCCCATGGAAGAGATGTAGGAGGCTGATAAAAAAAAATCGCAGTCTTAACCGCTTGTTTGCTGCCAAGTAGATTTTAGACTGAGGTAAAAAACACCTGGGTTTGGGGTACTTCTATTTGTGACTCCAAAACCTTGTAGGCAGTAAGAAGAAATGGGTTAAAAAGATGCTGCGTGCTTCCTTTCAGGTGATGAAATCCAGCTGCCCTGTCTGCTGGCTTTTCTCTTCCGTGCTTTCACGCATGGTGCCCAAGCCATGGTAGCAGTGAGGGTTTTTACCAATGGCTAGCACGTCGTTATGGTTCAGATAGGCCGTTTTCCTGGGCTTTTCCAGATGATCCGGGAACTTGAGTAGTTCATAAAAGGAACGAGTAGCCAAATGGACCAATAAAAGGAGTTTGTGGAAAGGCCCAATATATTTTATGAAGAAAGAAATGGATCCTCTAACGTGAGGGTTGTGTCTTGTAAAATTTTGCAGGGCTGCTAGTGCTGTTAAACACTGGCTTTCTGCTCCAGCCGCTCGCTTTGAGTGCATGCAGTAACTATCTAAATTTTCTTTTTGGCCTGAGCTCTTCCAAGTTTGGGGTGAAATCCTGGCCCTGGGGAAGTCATTGGGAGATTTTCCATGAATTTCCCAGGGACCTGGAAAGTGATCCTCAGTGTGGGACCTGTGATGACAGCCTTTGAATAAAAACTGTCTGGCCTTTGCGGGGCTTTTTAGGCAAGGTAAAATACAGCTTTACATCTTCTTAATGCACTTGGATGGCAACAACTGCCACTCAAAGGCCAAAATTTGGCCTGGGAAATAGCTTTGTGCAATCCAGGAAGAGTTAAGCTGTTTGGAAGTGAGCGATGGATGAGTTTGCAGCAGCGGGACAGTCCATGCCCATGCAGCGTTTCTAACCATGGTAACCCAACGAGTGAAATTTCAGCCTGGCACAGAGGGCAGGTGCAAGGCTGATCAATGATTTAAATCCCCCCCAAGCTGTTTAGAAGGGCTTGAAGTGGGCTGTGGCACGGGGAGCTCGGGTGCCCTGCCAGCTCGGGTGAATTTCATGCACCATCCATAGCTGCAGAGATCTCATCTCCTCATGCTGCCTTGGAGCCTGTAGGATGGGCAGGCAGCAAACAAGGCATAGCATCCTTGGAAGCTGAACCCTTTCATGTCATCGAAGGAACAGGCAGGAAGTTGCAGGAAAGCAGAAAATAGGGATCTTGCTACTGATTCAACATTTTATACATCTATGCACAGGAGTGTCTGCAGCTTCGACCTTGATGCTACCTGACCTGTGAGATTTTTAACTAAATATTTTTAGTATTCTCTTTGTGCAGTTTGAATTTATTCTGATGGATTGCAGTGATGTGGTGGTGTTCAAGCTAGGTTTGAATTTCTTAGCTGATAAAAATTTGATATCATTCTTCTATCTTGGCCCCAAAGGGCAAAGCTGCAGAGCTCAGCTAATCTTATGACGTCCCTGTCTTTTTGATCTGACAGTTCCTAAGAACTGTTTCTGCTGCACCCAGACTTTTAAATGGGACAAATTCCCGATTTCCAACCTGCAATTAAAATTTGGCTTCAAATCCAATCTCTCAGCGACTAAATATTGAGCCCATACAAATTTTGGACTTTATCTCCTCTGAAAAATGACAGAAGAGATGATGTATGTGGCCTTTCACTGAGCCAGGGATGGGGTGACCCCAACTGCAACCGACTCTAAGAGAAGGGTCTAGATTTTAAAGAAATGGCATTACATTTCCCAGTCACTGGAAGTCTTTATGGACAAGGACGGTTACTTCTGGAGATGGCTTGGTCATTCCCAGCTCCGGGAAGCTGGTTGTGCTGAGCTCTCCTTGCTGGGGATGCTCAGCTCCCCTTTGGCTTCACCAGGATGTGGTGGTGTCTCCTCTCCTGAATAGCGATGTTCAAAAAGCCAGGCTGTGGGGCTGGATGAAGTGCTGTGCTGACCGCCGTGCTTTTGGCTACCAGGCCCCTTCCTGTGAGCTTTCTCCAAGGAAAAGGTTGGGGTTTACTGCTGGAGTTTGGCTGCCGTTCTTGCTTTCCCCACGGCCACCTTTTGAGGGATCGATGGTTGGTTTTGGCAGGAGCTGTTTTATTTCTTGCTTGTGAATGTAGTGATCTCAGCTGTCTGCGGGTCTGCGTGAGGCTCAGTATTAGAGCTGCTTTGATGTCTGCACTGATACATCTTAAGGCAGCTCAGGATGATTTTATGCAGTAGCCCCGAGGTGCTTGCACAGAAGAAGGTGCTTTAGAAATGTAAATTTTGTTTGAGGACAGATTTTTCTCTGTTGCTCTCTCTCAATTCAGGACGAGGCAGTCAAAATGTAGCATTTAATTAAAGTTTGTAAAGGTTTGGAAATGAATTACTATAAACATAAAAGACATAATCAAATGCCTACCTAATCCCCACCTTAAGGGCACATTAAATGCAGAAAGAATATAATGTGTTGGAGACTAGGATTGAAGAGCGATGAGGGTTTGGTAGCAGATCTCTTATAGCTGGGGCTTCTAAATTATTTTACTTCAGGCTTAGGGATTTAAATATCTACGTATTATAGATAAACATGAAGCAGTCCAGTTCTCAGCCTGCATCATTCAACCGAACCATTTTAGCTACAAATCTGTACAGCATGGCTTTGCGACCTGCCTTACAGCACAGTGTCTCATCTTGATGGTGGATGAGATGGGAATTAGCCCTCAGTTCCTCACCAAGTGGAGGACTTCTTCTCTGAAGTCAATAACTATTTAGAGAAAAGCACCTGATAGGTTTCCATTATTGGGATAGAACAGGGTGAGGAAGGGGTTGTGGTGGTACGCAGTGTCAGCAGGGGAGCTGAGTTTCCTCGTCTGCGGAGCTGCCTTCTGCCATCTCCAGCTTCAATTTAAAAAAAAAAAAAAAATTTGAAACAATCTTTTATCCTGAAAAAACTCAGACAGCAGGAACCAAACACTGTTATCTCTCTGGGTCTCCAGAGAAATAAATTCTTGGTGCCCTGGGGCTGCCTGGCTCCATCACCATCTCCCCATCGTCATCCCCCCCCACCATATCTCGGGAGCCAGGCGTCCAGAAAATCCTGTTTTCCCCATGGAACCGCTGGGCTCTCCCACTATCCTCTAGCAGTGCGTTATCAGCAGGACCGTGCCATGGTTTTGTTCTGCAATTAGTGATATTTGGCTTTGTTTGGTTTGATATAGAAACCAGGCTGCATTCTGTGGTCTAGCTGCAATTCTTGTTCTTTAAGGCATTGCAATTAGTATAGAAATTGGGAATATTTCTCTTGGTGGAGAAAAAACAGCGAGATGTCACCAAAAAACCACAGCCAGACCCGCATCTCGCGGCGCTTTGCTGGGATGGTGGCAGCAGAGATTTGTTTTCTTTGGGACCAAGGCTTGGAGAGGTGGGATGGGGATGGGCTGCGGGGAGAGGGATCACGAGGGCAGGGGGGGTGGTGGGAAGGTGGTGGCACTTGGAGGAGCAAAGGTGGTGGCAAGGGATTGCCCTTTCTGGTAGGACCAGGGAAAGGGCAACATGAACCAGTAAAAGATTAACACATCCTCTAAATAGCGAGGGGAGGAAAGAGCCTGGGCAAAAGGGAAGGGGATGAAATACCTGGTGACAGAGCTGAAAGGTGCCCAGTTAAGGGTAAAATTAGTCCCATGTCTTATACTGCAGGGCCCCATGGAAACGGGGAGGGCTTTCTTTTTCTGTTGAATCGGGCTCTATGCCAGGTGAAAGAAAACATTTTCCCAACACCAAATGGAAAAATGCAAGGCAGACGTCTTAAATGAACTGTTAAAGGAATAGAGCTGTGAAAAGAATACGTTTGCTGTGTGTCGGGGTTATGCATTTAACAGATTTTTTGACTATATGCGACCTTTGCAGTTTGTAGACAGAGAAATCTGCTGCAGAAACTCAAACTGTACTAAGGGCTAAAAGCAAACATTGGGATATCATCGCTGTTCCTGGCCTGGGCTTTGCTTGGGAGGAATGGACAGTATCTCCCTGTCCTCCCCAAAAATCTTGCTGTGTTTTTCTTTTCCCCTCTAGCCCTCGCTGTGCTCCTTCTACAGATCATTGGCAGTTCTGCTTGTGCATTAAAATAACCCAGGCTAAAAAGTGCGATTTGCGTTTCAGCGATTTTTGATTACACCCACGTCCTATATTTATTGCCGTTTAAATCGTCTGTGTTAGCTTGAGATGTGTTTCTTTTGAGCAAGGGAAAAAAAAAAAAAAAAACACAACTTGACTCTGTTGCTAACTGTTGCTAAGGGAAAGAAGATATTTATTCATCAGGGTACTTCTTCAGTACCGCGAGGCTGGTAGCCATGGAGGAGGAGTGTAAGGAAAAGAAACGGTTATGTATTTAAGCCCTTTCTGTTATTGTTGTTGGACTCTTGCCATATCAACTGATGGTCAGCAGATGTCCTTTTTTCCCCTCCTAGCATTGTGCATCTTGGATTAGAGGTGCAGTTTGGGTCATGATGCAGGGCAGCTGGTCACTGGAGCCTGAGGTAAAACCCAGGGAGTCCCTGGGAGGATCCACGGGGCTTCGGTGGGTCCCTGGTCCCACAGGCGTTACAAGGCTCCTGTGTTTTGTAGCTGTTTCCCCATAGCCTCTCCAAAGAGGCTTTCTAGTCCTTGGCTTCAGTATATCCTTTTAAAAATCCCCATCAAATCAAAGATGCCAAGAGCCAAAAATGATGCACATGGCTGCGTTCCCTCCCCAGGCTGCTGCTGCTGGGGGATGTGCGGCAATGCCGTTAGCTGGCTGTCGCCGAGGTAAGAGGTTTTCCTTTCAGCCGTCATAGCAACAAGAAAATATTGTTTTGATGGAGATCAAATTAAAAATTAAATTTGTCTCTTTCCTAGTAAGCGAATTGCTCACTTGTGAAAAATATAAATCACTTTGATCAGGGTAGATATCTTTGTAAGCACCTCTGTGAGTTTCCAAAGTGGATTTTGCAAATGCCTCATGCCACATTATGTCTCTGCTGGGTTTATGTAGAGTGTCCCATGAATGTGAGCTTTATTTAATGTTAGGCTTGGGTTGAAAAACTTCCTTGGTAAAACTTCCTTGGTGCTTGTGACCTGCTAAGGCTTGGGAGGAAAAAACAGGTCTGACAAGTGTCTGGAAGAAAAAGGGATGACTCCTCAAATGTAGTGTTTCTATTATTTCTACTAAAAAAAAACAGACAAGCAAACAGTAATTTGGTGGTTTATGAGATGCTCAGCTTTGTGTTCCAACCCGAAAGCGGAGAGGAGGAGGTGAGTCAGGTAAACGGGACAGTTTGCGGCAGCGCTGGGAAGAGAACAGCATGAACATCTCTCTGAATCTCTCCCACACCCAAAGTATTTCCAGCTCGGGAACTCTCTAAGCCAAGCATGATTTCTAGGTATTCAGTGGCCCCGGGTGTCTTTCTGTCCTGTGAATTGTGTCCATTCTCCCTTTGGGCACACACGAACTTCTGGCATCCGCAGCATCACTTGCCATGGCTCGGTGCCCCTGCATGGGGGACCACCTGGCTTGCGTGGCTTTGAACCCCATTGCCTTCCTTTGGCAAGGTCACACCATCCCCAGCCTGCAGGTGGGGAGACCGAGGAGTGAGAGGGAAAGATCTTACCAGGCTGTACACAGGTCTCCGATGGCCACGATTCTTCTCAAAGCAGCACATGGAAGCTCGAGCAAGTTGTATTTGTTTCCCTTGTGGTTTGTAGTACAGTAGTGGTAGAAGATTTACTACAGCCAAACTAATTCTCTCATCAGTTTATCCATAATTAAGATTCTAATTGATAGGGAAAAAGCTTTTTGGTTGAAGGTAAAGTGAAAAAAGGAAAAGGTTTTTCTTAGAAATTGTTAAAAAATCACAGGCATTCTTCAGCAGAAGTGAACAACCCGCTGTCCAATGTGTAAATAATTGTTTTGGGTTTTTTTTTCAAGAGATATCCTGTTAGCACGGGTGGTCTGTGGATGTAACCAAGCTTTTTGACTGCATGAACAACTCTGACCTGACATATGGCACTGGAGCATGACATAGCGAGGGCTGCATGAGTCCACGGTGCTTTGATTGGAAATGACCTCCCAAACTTTGGTGACAGATGGAGTCCAGGAGCTTCCTCCATCTATAAAGTCTGGCTGTGGGTGAGAGGGACCATCCCATTGGCCACTGTCTCTTGAGCTGCTACCTAACCAGGCTTTGGCACTGGGTTGCCAGAAGGAGGAGGAGAGGGAGAAGCCACCCAGAAAATAATCAGGTCCACATTTTGGTCATCTCAGCTTTCCAGGTGCCCAGGTCTTGGTTCAAAAGTGGTGGCTTTTTGTAGTGAACTTCTACTTTTGTTCTTCTACTCTGTTCCTCTGCAAAGGGCTTAGGGGACATACAACTGCTCTGCAGGAGATGCTGCCCAGCCCAGGGAAGCCTTGAGCCCCACGTCCTATGTACATGCCAAAACATCTCCAAGAAAGGAGGACAAAAGAAAAGGGCTTGTTTGTTCAAAATGTCAGTGTTGAAATTATAACAGAAAATTCCCTTTTTTCGCCATGGAAATACACGTGCAAAGCCTTTTCCAGCCAGCTCCCTTCTTAAGCACTCAGTATTGATTTGTGAAATCAAATCGGGCTTGGGCGACGTCGTCATTATTTGCCACAAGCTGATGGAGAAAGTCAATGCCGACATCGATTTCCTGTTGCACGTGGCTTTCGTGGCAGCCTGCAAGCGGTGTGACACCAAGACTGTATCTGCATGGTTGGTTATCACTCACTTTTGGTAAAATCCTCCTACTGTTCCCCAAACTGAGGTCTACAGTGATGCTGGGGCTGTGGAGACCTGCACCCTTGGCAGATGGGCAGCTGCCTGCAGGCAGCGATGCTGCTGAGCACCTGCCTCTCCGCACAGGCAGGCATTTGTTGTGCTTTTTATTTTTTTCACGTGTTCATCTTTAGTATTGCAGACATGTATGTGCAGAGCAGTGCTGGCATGCCGATGAGGCTTATTATATTGGTGGGAGTTTTTTTTCTCATATATTTGAAAAAGCAACACAAAATTACATATATAAATGGCAACATCTGTTATGGAAGCCTGGCCCAGGCAAATTACTGCTTTAGAAAGTCGGCGCAGATACCCGTGTGATTCACTTTCATGCTTGCCAGAGTCACATCATACCCACAGCACTTTATTCCAGCTACGATAGGTGTGTCTTTTTTTCTTTTACACCCACATCAAATTCTTAAAATAAGAGCACTGTAAAAGGAAAAAATAACTTGGGTTTATTTTCCTCTGGAGTCCGCAGGGCCCTGGAAGTTATTATTAGAGGTGAAGTCATCACAGAGAAGACTGTAACCCTTGGGGAAGGGTGTGGGCAATGCTGCTCTTGCAGAAAGAGCAGTGGTGGTGGTGTCCCAGGATAAGGGGACACAGGCACAAGCAGGAAGGCTGGAGACATTTCCATCTACCTCTTGCCCATGTCCATGATTTTGGCCAGATGGAGATGGAGTGTTTTGATGTGCATCCCTCCTCCAACACAGTGGCACCGGTAGCAGAGCGGATCTGCCCTGAGCGCTGCCGAGCTCCACCACGTCTGCAGCACCATCCCTTCACTGGCTTGCAGTGCCCAGACCACACCGACAGCTGGAGTGGAGCTATTCTTTTTTTTTATTTCACATAAAACAGAGTTGGATCCTCGTTACCATGGAAACCAGCAGCCCTAATTATGAGGAGTTTGATTCAGTGGATGTAAAAAGCTATAATTCTTCTTTTTCTCTTAAAAAAAAAAAAAAGAAATAAGACAGACATCATAAAATGATAACCCCATACCTGACGTAAGGTTAATCTTGAGTGTTTTCCGTATGAATGGTGTCCCAGGAATATGCAAAATACTAGTACTACTATGTCTGTAGTGGTGAGCCAGGCTGGGATCAGTAATACCATCCTTTGCTGCCCATTACTTGTGCTGAACCATGGCTGCCTTCAGGCCAACACTGAAAACAAATCAAAGTCATTGCATTGTGCATGATTTTTTTTTTTTTATTTTTTTATTTTTTTTTTTTTGCTGTTGCATCATGTGCAGCATGAAGAGAGGAGATAAAGCCAGAGGGCAGAAGTGAAAATATCTCCTGCCGGGAACTCCAGATTGCAGCCAGGAAAAGAGCTCAGCACCGCTCAATGTGGGAAGGACTAAAGTCTGTGCAGGGCCCATGAATAGCCCCATTGAGCAGCTGCTGGGCTGGAAGTTAAGTGGTGGCTTAAGTGTTTTGCCAGATCTGCTGGAATTTGCTCATTTTGCAGACAGCGGTGAAGTAGCATTAGAGTTTACATCAAAACAGGATGCGAGTCGATATGTAAATACTGTATAAAGAATGTTGTGTGTGTGCAAAGTGGCTTTTGCAAGTGGTCTCAGAGTTCATTCTCCTCATTGGTCTGTCCGTTGAGGGAAATCAGCTGAAAACTGCAAAAATTAGGGAGTGTTTTCTGTCTTTGCTTCCTGGCTTCTTTTTCTTCAAGCAGACAGCGAGGGGACCATCCTGTGCAGTTCAGCATCGGTTGTATTTAGGTCAGAAGGGTTACTGGGGGGGCAGAGATTTGCACATGGAATTGATTATTTTATTCCATTTTTAGAATGTGCTTACTGCTGTTAAAACTCAAATTCATCTTGTAACACAGATACTTAAATCCTGGCCTGGAACCATAGCAAAGAGGAGAGCATTTAATACTTGCTAAATCCCTATTTCAAATAAACATGTGAGAGTGTGGTGTTCTGGTTTATTGGTTGAAGAAACAAAGCTGATATTTTAGAATACATCCAATTAAATTCTGCAGAGTGGGCTTTCACGTGAGGATAAATATGTTCAGAGCCATGTCCCTCTGAGCACGACAAGCAGGGACTGTTGAGGGGGTGTTTTGGTGTGACTTAATCCACGCTTGTGGCAAGGGCCCTGGATGTGGTTGCTCATGAGTTGGGAGCTGGTCTTCCACCTGGGAACGGCTGGCACTTTCTTGTTGTTTGGCTTTGTGGAAGGAGCAAGACTCAGTGTGTTAGGTTTGCTGTTGGCCTTGGTGATCTCTTAAGGGTCTTTTCCAACCTAAATGATACTATTATTGCTACCCTGGGTTGGATCTGTATCTACATCATATGGATGAGACACCAAGCCGTGAAGGGTTGGAGGGCCACAGCAGCCCAGCTGCTTTGGCAGGGGAAGCCTGGAGTGCTCTGCAGCCTCTCTCCATGGGCTGCATCCCACCAAGGCCCAGGCATCCCTCTGGCTGGGTGGGACACACCGGTCCCTCGTCAGGATGCTCCTCCGGCGGTGCGAGATGCTCTGAACAGCCCAGGTAGGTCTGCTTTCGTGTGGAAATGCCTGTATATCCACGCCAACCCAGGGGTGGTCAGTCTGATGTGTTACTGCACTTTGCTTTTGTGGGGGTGACCACCACCATCAGACGCTCTTCTAAGGCCTGGGGGAATAATTTGGGAACGGGGAGGCAAATGGCATTCCCGTTTGCAGGAGCAGGATGGGCGCCTGCACCTTGCGTGCTGCAACTGGGATGAGGGAGCTGGAGGAAAATCCAGTGATGTGCACGCTGCAAATGGTTTCGTTAATGGTGTTCTGATATCCGTGATTATGTGGCAAATCATATGCTTAAAGCTGCATACACGAATGGTTTATCAAAGGCAGCAGAGCCTACCCCTGTGCTTAATATTAGGCATGTGTTTAAGTACCTTGTTGAACTGTAGCAAAAGCAGCTAACCCCAGCCAGGACTTCAGCTGGGCTTTTTCTGGACTGAAAGAGTTTTTCTGCTTTTTAAATGCCTTGGGATTTTTACAAGACATCCATCTCTGGTTTTATAAACCCGTCACCATAGTATAGCATATCAATGTCTGACAGCTGTGACCAGGTAAGAATTATGATGTCTTGAACAGAATTTATGAAACCACAAATTACCTTTTGCCTATTGAAAATTAAAACAGCTCTAGTGGTTTTGGACTAATACAAAGGAACCACAGTACTTTTTTCATTTAGTAGTCACCATGTGACTGATATAATTTTTTTAGCATACACCACCCCCCACTCCCCCAATGTTTGGAATGTATAAATATATATTGGGCATTAAAAAAAATTATAAAAACCGTTAGGCAAGAATAGCATGTTAAAATGTATTTTACATGTTTTTCTTAGGTTCAGTTAGCCATATGTTAAAATAAACTTCAGCAATGGTAACAATTCTTGTTTGAGATTATGTCTTAATAAAATAGTATGTGGGTGGTAAATACAAGCAGATACATTTCTGCGCAGGGATTGAGATTCAGTTATTTTATATGATATTTATCTAAACCATCCCCACTGAGCAGCTTCCACCTGCATCCTCTGTGTTAGGATGTGGCCTGTTCCCACCGGCGCCAGAGGGACGTCTCCAGTGGGGTCAGTGGGCTGTGCCACTGCAAGGGTCCATGTCCTGTCCTTCCCGTGGGGACCATGGGGCGAGCCAGACAACTGGCACACTGGGAGCATGGAGCAGGGATTCTCCTCTGAGACCATCTGTAGACCTCCTGCATCTCCTAAAGTCCTTGGTAGACGTGGTACTGGGAGAGCAGGCAGGACCTGCAGGGCACAGTGCATGAAACAGGCTGTCACATGCAGCCAGGGCTGGATGCAGGCAATGGGAGCATCCAACCCCATTCTTTGGCATGGCATGTCTCAGGGTTGACATGGGGAGGATGCCAGGCACGCTGGGTGCTTTAGGCTTTTTTCCAACTGTTGACATGGCATCCAGAGCTTGTACTGGTGGAGACAGCCAAGGAAAATATTCCCATCCAAGTTGCATGCAGCCTTGTGACATGGATGGTGGAGACGACAGAAGCTTCACATGCCAGGACTTGGCAGTGGGTCGTGGAGGGATAATGACAGGACAGGGAAGATGAGGGCTTATTCACTTTCCACACACTGCCAACAAACCCCAAACCAGACCCAGTTCCTCCTCTGACCACTCCAACAGCCCAATGTGCTTTGTAATGCCTGCAAGCACAAGAGGTGCTGGCTCAGTGTTCCCCACCATCCCTACTCTGCAGCGCGAGGACGTCTTGCCGTCTGCTGGAGGAGCCTCACTCGAGTAAAGACCATCAGGTTCATCTCCTGCTTGTTTCAATTACGCCAGCTGGGAATAGGTCCCGTGGTACTTTGGCAAATTTGTTGCTTCCCAATGCTGTTCCTCACAGAGATCATTCTTCTTACCACAAACAGGTTTCCAAGCACTGAATGGCTCAGGGTCTTGATGTATATGGGAAGACTGTGCTTTAGCACGCTTGTGCAATATTTACCATTGTGTGCCTGCATGTGTATGTGTGTCCTTGCATGCCTAAGCACCCTGCAGCGTACCAAAGTTTTTTTGACATTTGCACATTGGTGAGTTGAGAGCACAGAGTTAGCTAGGGAGCCAGCAGCCTTAGGACTCTTCAGTACAGGGACTGCAGTGTGCTCTTCTGCAGCCTCTTTAGCACGTGGCAGTTGATATTTTTCAGATGACACTTAATTTGCAGAGGTTGGGTGGCAGTGGGGTGCTGGCAGGTCAGCCTGGTGCCCAGCACTTTGTGATCACTACTTTATGTGCTCTGTTTATCTCTGGCTCTGTAAGCCCAAACCACCCTCTGCTCCTTTTAATGTCTTTCTTTTCTGTTCAAGACTTCACAGAGCTGTTGATGAAACTGTTGTTTCTGGATTTATTTTTTTCTTCTTTAGGCAGGAGAAAATAATCAAGGTCAGCTGCGCATTGGATTTTATTAAGAGTTTCTGGAAACCACATCAAATGGTAACACGAGTGTGATGATCAATGCTTGGAAGTTCATCTCCCAGCCCAGTGCAGATGGTCCACTCCCTATTTACATTTTGAGGGCATCATTTCATGTTGTATTGCTATGGTCACTTCAGCTAATGCAATGAAGGCCGGGGCTGCACTTTCATGGTGTGCCCACGCATGGTTATGTTGTTTTTAAATGGCCTTGTGTTGCTCTTGGCTTTTTGTATTGGTGAGTGGTGAAGAGAGGAGAATGTGCAGGGGATACCCTTTGCATCTGGCATTTTTGGTCTTTCAACTTGTTCTACCCTTGAATAAACAGAGATTTGCATTTTGACAGCACTTCTCCCCTAACTTGGGGATCTGCAGTAAATTGCATTTTCACCTGTAATTTTCTGCTGCTTTCTTCCTGTCATAATACTGGTGTAGCAAGGTGCAACGCAGCAGTCAGTGAACAGCTAAGTCTGCAATACAGACAGTGGGCAACGTCCTGATGTCACTGTCACCTGTCTAAGGTCTGGGAAGGGGACTGGCTCTACCTGGGGTCAGTTTGGGGTGCATGCCCTCACCTCCCGTGGTGCCCTGGCCCCTCCAGTTCCCGCACACACCCCCCCCCCCATCAGACCCATCCTCGTGCTAGCTATCTTCACTGCTGATCATTTACTTAACTTTGCATTTATTCAGGCTTTAACTCCGGCAGCCTGTTTTAATTGGTGGGGCTGCAGCGTTGTTGTGCTAAACGCAAGACAGATGGTGCTCAAGCAGGGACCACACACAGGGACCCGCAGCAATGGCATTGGCCGTCCCGTCCGAGCAGGGTCCTACATGGATGCTGGTGGGTGGGATCTGGTGCAGAATCTGAGATGCTTTGCTAAGCTGCCCGAAGCACGAGGTGTGGAGAGGCAAAAGGGCTGTGCTGGATGCAAGGAGAAGCATCACCCCTCCAGCTCCCTCACCTTTATTTTTCTCATGGTGTGGAGTTTTTACTAGAAGAGCAGTGGAGAGTTTTCCAAGCTTGGCTCCATCACCCAATGATGTGCTTGTCACCAAAAAAACACTTTTTGTTAGAAGGAAGGGGTGGTAAAGGCCCTGCAGAGCAATGTCTGGAGCGGTCCCTTCCCCTTGCAGGCAGCATGGGCAGCAGGGATGAAGCCAGGCAAAGGCTTTCTAATGAGGCGATATAATGCCTCGTTATTAAGCATTGCGGCTGGACATAATTAGCTCAGTGCACAGGTTGCCATGGTGTCTGGCACACATTGGCATGAGCGCTGGGTTAACTCTCTGCCCAAATGCTCAGCCAGTTTGTTTCATTGCTTGGAGCCTGAAGAAAGGAGATGTCCCCAGTCCTTGGCAGCTCCTCGGCATGAGGAGGAGAGCACTGGGAGATGAGATAGGTGAGGAGCTCAGGGAGAGGGGTTGGGGGTGATTCTCCACCAGGAGACCCTGGACCTTGTGCTCCGCTGCAGCACGTGCCCTGGGACCCCGCTGGGTCACGCTTCAACCCGAACTCCGTGGCTGTACTGGTTCTCAGATAGTCATTGTAGCAACGTGTCTCCCTGCACACACCCTGCCAGCTCTTCCTGCGGGTGAATTGTGGGTGAAGAGGGTGTAATCCTGGCTCCAGTGAGGTAAGGCTCCTCACGATGCTCATGGGACTCTTAGAAGATGCTAGTACAAGTGAGGGGGAAGAGCATTCCTAACAGCTTTTGCTTTTTGGGTTTGTATTGGTGAAGGGCCTACAGCACAAGTCTTATGAGGAGCGGTTGGGGGAAGTAGGGTTGTTTTAGCCTGAAGAAAAGGAGGCTCAGGGGAGACCTTATCACTCTCTACAACTACCTGAAAGGAGGTTGTAGTGAGATGGGGGTTCATCTCTTTTCCCAAGTAACAAGTGGTAGAACAAGAAGAAACAGCGCCAGGGGAAGTTTAGATTGGATATTAGGAAAAATTTCTTCACCAAAAGGGTTATCAAGCATCGGAACAGGCTGCCCAGGGAAGTGGTTGAGTCACCATCCCTGGAGGTATTTAAACAGACGTGTAGATGTGGCACTTAGGGACATTGTTTAGTAGTGGACTTCGAAGCTTTCGGTTTACAGTTGGACTTGATGATCTTAAAGGTCTTTTCCAACCTAAATGGTTCTATGATAAACTTGTTCTCTCCTAAAGAGGATTACAAAGTCTTAAAGACAGAGATATCACCCTGCGTACATGTTTGTATGGTGCCTGCTTTGCAGCTGGGCTTTCCCCAAAGATGTAGAATCCCTTTCTTCAGCCTGTGCATCAACTTGGAGATGTAGGGCACGGCATGCTGAAGTGATGGTCTTGCGACCAAAAACATGTCTTGGTGACCTCAGACTGAGTGAGAGGCTGTGATTCACAGGAGCCCTCTGATGAGATTAGATATTTACCCACTTGAATTTCTTGAGACCTCTGAGAAAGGAAGAAGCCACTGATGAACAGATCTGTCCTATCTTGTCCATTCCTGCAGGCGGGCAGTAAACTTGGTGGTCAGTGGTTTTGTGAGCTGCCAGGAGAACCAATAAAATGTGCTGACCATGTGAAAGTGCAGGGTTTGTGCAAAGGCTTTCTTGTCTCCCATGTGGAAATAGGTTTGCAAGTAGAAACAAGGAACCTGGGAATGGTTCTGCAATTAGAAACTCATCTTTCTGTGAGTCTGGTGGGATAAAGAAGCATCACACCTTACTTAGAGTAAATGGCAAGGTAACAAATGCTGGGATCCTTGCCGCTGGATTAAGCGTGATTATAATAGGATTTTAGGAGAATTAACATGGCAGTAAAATCAGAAAGAATGCCTGGGAAACAGTAAGAAGCACAACAGCAGAAGGTCCATCCTTGTCCATCTTCCTAAGGGCTGTGTGTTTGTGAGTGCTTGGTCTGGTCTAGCCAAAGCGACCTGGGAAGTGGGAGCAGGTCCAGGGCTGTGAACCTCTGATACACGGTTGTGTTGGGAAAGGCAGAATGAGATGTCTCTGGGTGTAATTTGCCCAGTGAGAAATAAAATGTGATCCCGGGTTGTTGGTTGTGCTGCAGCCAGGATGCTATTACATGCGGTTTTATGAGGCATTTTATCTAGAAGTGCTTTTTCTCTTGAGGACCCTTTAAATTGATTTTCCACATCAACTTATTTTTATAATTGCATCATGTTTACTGATTCTGGCTCATGAACTTATAACATCTGAATGCTGTAACTGCGAGGCAGCCAGCCTTTCTGGGGAGACTGCATTGAATAAATACTGTACAGAGGAACAGATAAGTCAATTAATTAGCTTGCACCCAGCTTCAGTAACGAAGTGACTCACAGGGTGTTTATCCAAGAAGTCGCACCTTGCTTTGGGCTCTGCCCAGGGTCAGGTAGAGGAGAGGTTACCTTATTTCCATTGGCTGCAAGTCTGCTTGTGTGGAAGATGAACAGCAGCAAAGTGGAGCTAATGTTCAAAGCTGAAGTCTAATATCTCTAAATAGGAAATAGAAATAAACAGGAAAAACAAAAAGAAAAAAAAATCTTTATTGAAATATGTTATAAACAGAAGTAGTAACACGGATGAATAGTGAAAGAGTTTGGAGTCATTATTGAAGTGATCAGGGACTTAACAGGATTTGAAATAATTTTTTCCTATAAAGTTTTTTTTGGTACAGAGCTTGTATCAGTTGCCTGGTCAGTCATGAAGGGAATACCATTTTATGGGGAATATTCTTTATCACCTCAGCAGCTGATCCATGGTACAAATAATTTGCCATAATATTTTAGCTGTTATTTTAGTTGACTCCTCTTTCAAGGCTCCATCTGACTCTGAGATAAAGTGGTGACACAAAGCAAAAAGCTGTCCCAACTTTGCCACAATCTGACATTTCCACTCAGAAAAATGTGCCTTTTTAAAACAGTTGGGACTTGCAGAAAATGGCTTTGCATTTTTGGGTGGCTTGTGCTGCACAGCGAGCCTTGGCTGGCACACTGAGGTGCTTAGAGCTCTGGCAGCTCCCTGGTAGCAGGCTGGGGTTCCCTCTGATTTATAACCCCTCAAACCTTCCCACATTTCTCAGATTTTCTGCCAAAATGTGGGTGCAAAGCTTAACAGGCCTCAGTTCAGGCATTGCACTTTGTGCCTTCCATTAATAAATGGCATTTACATAAGTAAGAGGGTGGAATATTGCTTACAGCTCTCGTTTGGTGTAGAGTAGCTCTCCAGCGATAAACTGTTTATATCAAAGAGGAAAATAATATTTAAATGAAATGGATAAGCAAATAGCTGGATTTGACAAACAGATGCGAGAAACGGAGTAGAAGCCAAATCCTGGAGTTGTAATAATAAGTAAAATAGTTTTCAGGCTGTTTGGTGTCCTGGTTGCCCTCTGCCTCCAGTCCAGCATGCAGGGATGAGAGGAGCGGGGCCTTGATGACCTGCCCCACGGGAACCCAAGGGGGGCTGCTGGGCGGAATTTCAACCCATGGTGAGCATTTCTTTAAGTTGCTGATGAGCAAGAAATTTTTCAACAGCTTTGGGAACAATATGTCAATGGCAACTAAGCAAGTTTTTAATAATGTTTACAGAGGGGTGGAGAACAGCATTTTTCTCCCAAGATCAGTTCTTCCAACACCCAAGTGCCAGTTTGTACTGGGATGCTTCACTAATGTGATTTATTACTGGCCTTGTTATTATATGGCCTTTCTAAATGTTTTTTTATTAATTCCAAGCGTTCATTTTGTCCCTTTCAAATAGCAAAGGAAAGAGCCAAGTCTGACAGTTTGATAGTTTGACATATTTATTGAGATCTATATACTCTGATTATCACCCCCTCCAGCTCCACAATGGGTTTGTTTACTCTGAATAGGGGTTTATGTACTACACATGGACATACTATAGAAATTAAAACAACTTTACATTTGTTTTCCTTGCTGTCTGAGCTCCAGCCTTGCAATCTGTCCCAGTCATCCAGAGCTGGGAGAAGAATTTGGCAGGGCAAGAGCAAGGTGTAGCAATTCTCATTTAAATTCTCCTCTTCTAAGGTAGAAAGCCCCATTCTGTGTCAATAAAACATCTTATGCTCAAAAAGGAATCTAGGTGCAAAAGAGGCACAAATTAACGGGTAGCTGTGATAAAGTCTTCTTGGAAAAATATAAGCAATATATATGTGTACTATAGATATCCTATATGTAGATACACTATTGTTTTTATTCTGTTTTATTTAGAAAGAGAGCTTTTCACAATCTCTGTTTACAAGTGGTGTGGCCCCATCTGGAAACCATTCTTTCAGATTCGCATCCTACACAATAGATCACTATTTTGCTGTTTAATATAAGCCTTCAGTTCCCCGGAGCATCCAGTATATCCAGGCACTGGATGTATTTCTTATCATCTATATTGCTTCATTAATACTGCACAAACTGACCCTGTAGCTGTGCAGCCGCTTTTGTGTGGTTGGTGTCATCTCTTGCAGCCAAACAAAAGCGGGTGCCAAAGAACTGACGTCGCAAATCTGGGCATACAACATGCTTATGGGGCCGTTAACCACTGTCGGCTAATTAAAGTTGGGCTTCCATTTTCTAACCCTCTGACCTGAGAGATTGCTGGAGGGTTTTTGTTTTGTTGTTTTTTTTTTTTTTTTTTTTTTTTTTCTTTAAAAAAAATATCCAACTAAACCTCAGGTTGAGGAGTCTGAAGAAAAGTGTCCTTCTGTGATGTCTGAAGGTGGTTTTGCCAGCCCACGGCATCACCATGTGCCGTCCATGTAGATGATGTACTTTGGAGGCAGCTGGATGGGGACCATGTGCTTAATCTGAGGTGCTCATCTGGACCCTTTTTTGGTGTCCATGTCACTGAGCTGATTTAAATGAACCCCGAACAATTCTCCTTAAAGCAGGAATTACATCTTTCCAGACATAGTAAAACTGGGTACATTTTCCACTGCAAGTGGGTAGGAGAACACAGGAAGTTCCCAGGGAGGATGAATATGTAAGGGAACCCCACTCCTGCTCCAAAAAGAAACTAAACCCGTACAGAAAGCTGTGTTGGAGCCAGGAGGAGGGTGAAGGAGTGCGTGGGCTCGACCTCACTGAAATCCAGCAGGATTTGTTACTGCAGTGATGAAGCATTTGAGCCTTTCTCCGTGTTTGTCTGGGAAGAGTGATGCGCACCCAAGGAACCATAGAAACAACAAATAATAACGGCGGCACTAAATGGCTTGCTCTAATCAAAAGCAGACTGTTGTGGTTATATTTGAGCACTGTCATTACAAGAAACTCTGTAATGAGTATTTTTTTCTTTTTTCATTTGCATCAAACAGATTCCCTGTATTAACATTAACAGCCTTCCGTGGAGCCTGAGGTATTTACAAATTCAATGGTGCTGCTTCAGTCTTGTGGGAAGATTTTCAGTTCTTATTTAAATCACCCGAGACAGTTATGCTAGGCAGACTGAAAGCACGAGCTGCGTGGAAAATAGCACGTATGAGCTTTGCTGTTCATGAATGGTCTATAGTCCTGTCCCTTTGGAGTCCCAGAGCACTGAGATACAGATATATATCAATATATATGCATAGATACATAGAAATATATACATGTAGATTTAATATATATAACATATATATTGATTTATTGCATTGTGGTTGTGATGTCAAATGTCCACAGCATCTGGAAAGGTAAAGACAGAACATCCTTCTGCTAATGGTGGGGGAGGCTACTCTTTCCTCATTTGCTGAAACCTCCCTTGTAGGAAACTTTGGATTTTGTTAGGTGATAATTGGATTTATTTGTAGGGTGATAGTCTTATGAATTGAAATGTAAGTTGCCAAAAGTAGTATGGTTAGTCTTCTTTTTGGAGGGGGAGAAAATGTATCTCAAAGACCTGTGTTGATATCCTGTCCAATGCAGAAAAGGCAAATCTGCTCAGGGTAAGCTGACGTGCTGTTCCAGCCTTTCCTTTAAGAAGTTTGAGTGAAAACAGATTCTGCTGTGGCGTTACTTTAGTTTGCAAACAAAAGCATGTTTATGGAGGATGGAGTCTATCCCTAATTGCTTGGCATATAAGCATGGCTGTGGACTCACAGGGGCAGTGTACCATGCAGCTACCGCAGCACTGTCGGTCATACCTGCCACCACTTCATGATTTCACCTCCATCTCCAACAGCTACTCAAAAGCAAACTGTCCACCAGCTTCAGCTTCCCATCTCCCCGAGGTGCGAGCAGGCATCGTGTCTCCTCCCGTCTTGGTTTTACTAATGGATAATCGCACCTCACCGGTGCATACCGTGGGTTTGAGAGCCCTTGCACTGTGAAGGCGATGGCTGAGGGTCTGACATTGGGTCAATAAACCTTTACACCCTAGCCAGGAACAATGAAAAAAAAAAATTATTTTAGAGCATCATAAGCACAGTTGTGGTGTCATGATACACTGCTAGTGGCAGTGGGGTGAAGAAGCAGTGCTGTGAAGGGGGAGCCCTGTCTGGAGTAATTCACAACAGCTGGACCTCTGGTGCAGAGGGCTTGAAGAAAACCTCCAGAAAGGATTGGCAGTGGGGTTTGGGGATTTGTGCTTGGGGACAGTCGGCTCTACTGAGGGACTTCCCAGAGAAACTGAGCAGAGGAGAGGGTCATGCCCTGGAGAAAGGCCTCCTTATTTCTCAGGACAGGTATAGCATGGTGATCCAGGTCATTTTGTTGTGGGATAAAACATGGAAAGACCAGGATTATTTCCTTTCCCAGAGAGCATATCATGCAGAGAGCATGTGGTATCCTCCAATAAAGCACAACAATGAATGTGTAAGGGAACGGTATAAGTATTTTAATGACTTTTCCCAGGTGTGTTTGTCCATTTCCTGCTTTTAGTTATGTCTGATGGATCTGTAAAAGCAAGGAGACTCAATGAAACCATACACAAGCAGCACGGGGCTGTCTAACGGGGAAGGACAGAGCTGCTCTGAGGTTTCCAGAAACGAAATTGTGAAGCCAATTCAGGATTCTTTGGTCCCAGTTAAAATTTTGCATCCCAGCCAGTTGAGCACTGTGATTGCCCAGGGGAGAGAGCAGGGCCCCGGGTTGGGGACAAACAAGGTCTTGATATATCCCTCAGAGGATGTTTCTTCAACAAGCATCCCATGGGGCAGCACCAGTGGGGGCGAGACAGCCAGAGCTGCAGTGGCCATCCGCATCCTTGTTACGTTTTGGTGGTGTATGAAAGCTATCTTTCACACCCCCACCCCCCCCCCCCCCCCCGTTTTGTTATTCTCCAGTCCCCCTTAATTTAATGGGACTGTTTCCACTTGATTATTTCCCAGAAAAGAGTGGTTGAAGCAAAAATCTCTCCTTGTTTCTGCAGTGCTGTGTGATCACTCCATCTGCTAGGTCATCCCTCGTCAGCTGAGACAGTGGGTCAACACCCTGGACAAATGTGTCTGTACAATTCAGCACATGTTTAAACTGGAAATGAAAATTCTCCTTTTCAGGTCAAGAGATACCTTATTTAATTCAGTGTTCAGTTTTCAAGGATCCAGAGAGCTCACAAAGTTTTGGAAGACTTAGGCCTTGTGTCAGCTTTTGTTCTCTTTTGGCATCCAGATGTTAATTACGGATGAACTGAGAAGCAATGCTGACGAGCCCGTTCCCACCCGTAAATGCATATGAAGAATAAACGAGTGTCTTGGCTGGAGCGAGCACACACTTGTGCTCTGTTTATGTGAATACACATACCTTTGAAATTGATGCGCAAATCCCCATGTCACCATGATACGTTCTCAATATATTTAGCATATGTGCCGCGGGAGCTGGAAATAATGGAATCAAAATGTAATTCAGAGTGCAGCCGTAGTCGGTCCAACTTCATTTATCATCATCATTGTCCTTATCATTTGTGATTTTGACTGCGGGCTGCTGTTGGGCAGATGATGGCCGTTTTGTGGATGGTGCTGTTTGTGCATTTGGTTGCGGTGCATTCATTTGGGGCAATAACATGAACTTTGAAATTACTTTTTCATAATACTGTTTTTCTGCCGTTCATGTTTATGGTGTCTTGGAAGTAGAATGTACTTTTGCACATGATTTTTTACATTGTGGAGAATTGGTCCAAGAGTATTCAGTATTACCAAGATGTTTTTTAATGGGAAACATCTCTGTAGATACAGACTCAAGTTTTCATAATTGCATGCTCAGTAACTACCAATTGTATGCTCATTTAAGAAGATGCACCTCCACCCATTCCCTTCAGTTTGTGTTTAATAGGGTGATTTGTTTGGTTGTGAGGCTTGGAGGATTTCAATAAGCCCCATTTGCTGTAAGAAATAAGGGAATAATAAATTTAGCAGAAGTTTGTGTGTGCTGTATTTAAGGTACAGGAATTACTAACTGTTTTTTCAGACGTCAGCACAGCCCCGGCTGTTACACACCAGTGCATGACAATGTGATGCTGCAGTTGATTTCTTCCTCCACCTCTTCCTGCATGCACAGATGCAGCAAAGGTCCGAGAGGTGCGTGATTATCCACACAGCCAATGCAACTACCCCTTGGGGCATGAGGCTAGACTAAGGCACCTCACATGAACCCTTCTTTTTTTGTTTTTAGTTCATTGAAATATTGAGTTTATATCTTACGCGCACGTAGTTTTGCAACAGGCTACTAGTTTTATACCATTCCCCGTTCTTGAAAAGAAATTTGCAAGGTGTTAACCATTCATTGGAGATTTACGGTTGAATTCTGTGGTTGTTCAAAGTTCCCAGCAGCTGTTGGCTTTGAATCTTCCTGATACATATTGCAGAAATGACTCTCTTCTACAGTAATCATTATAGCAGGGAATATCTTGGCGCCGGCTGCTTTCTAACTCCATCCGTTACTGCTTGGGTTTGTGCGTTGGTGCACGGGCGTTTTGGTCACCTGCTGATATCTCAAATACTGTTTTGCACACAGGTGAGCAGAGAGTCCTTTTCAAATGCTTCTGGCAGTGCTATATTAATCATAAGACATGAAAATTCAGTCTTTTTCGATACTGTCCTTATATGTCATAGCCTACTGTCGGGTTTTTAAAAGCCAACTGTGCAATTCACAGCTGAGCTGTCGATAAAGATGCCTGGCACTTTCCTGCAGTGGCTGTAGAGATTTGTTTTGAGTCTCTCTGGATTTCACATGGTTTGATAAACATGCTTAGTCTATCATTCCTCCCTCTGTGTTTCCTGCAGTGATAATGGATTGTAGAAACCTTAATAAGCAAATTCAGGCTGATCCATCAAATAACTGAGTTGAAAGACATCGTGTCTTTCTCTCGCTTGGCAAACAGATGCAAGATATTAGGGCTGCGAGTCACAGACCTGTGTGAATTTAATGCGGAGGTTCTCATCATTCCCAGGGACTTTGCCTAGAGTTGTAAAATAAATTATCTCAGTAATTTTAATATTTCATGAAATCTTGCAAAGTGATGGCATTCTGAGCAGATTAATACAAAAGCTAGAAAATTCACATGTGCCATATGTTATATGAGCACCAAATGGGGCGCCTGGGATTCTTAACATCAATATCATTTTAATGTTGACTTCAGCAGTGATTCACGACACACTTGGCCCTTATGAGAACCTCAATAGTGCAAGTGGCATTACTTCAATGTGCATTTGCTCTATGCAACCGGGTATTTGACTAGATTTATGAAAAACCACCATATGTGGTGTTTGTTGGCCGTTTCAGGCTGCGTAAGGTCTGCACGGTGGCACCCTGGGCTGTATGTGTGTCTGGGACCACCATCCCCTCCCTGTGGTACCTCCAGAATGGGGTTTGCATCTCACCTCACTGCCATGCAGAAAAGTCTCATTCTGTCTCGGTTAAATAGCTGTGCTCAATTACGCCAGGTTGGTGCTCTGGTGCAGACGTGAGCTCTTTGACAACACTCGCTTCCGCGCTAATGAGCCGTCTTGGGTTTCTGCATTAAATCTACCAGTACTGTTTTCTCTCTGTGCTACTGGACTCCCCAGGCTCCTCTCATTTAAGCGGCCCTGGTTAAAAGCAGCAGTGCTGATGCGAATGTAATGATCCTCTCTTGGTCCTCCTGATTCTAAAGTTTATTTGGGAGGTGTTGTACCCAGTCAGCACTATCGGGTGCTGTTTGTAAACTGATAATTACTTTTGATATTCCTCCAGAATCTATGCAAACCTCTTTAGAAATGAGTTTGCCAACTGTGTTTGGGATTTTATTATTATTATTATTATTATTATTATTATTATTATTATTATTTATTATTATTATTATTATTATTATTATTATTATTATTATTACTACTACTACTACTACTACTACTACTACTACTACTACTTTTTTTTTTTTTCCTTGAAAACCCTGCCAACATCAAGGCAGCACTGTGCCAGTGTAATCACGGGCACTGCTTGCTACCTGGCTCTGTGTTTTGCCCTGCCTCTCCTCGGAGAGGGCATCAGTTCATTTATCTCAGACCCATCCATGACTCCTTAGGTCTCAGCCTGTCTCGCCCAGCCTAGTTTTTGGAAGGGAGATGATGCAAGGAGCCAGCCAGACATTTTTCCATGCCAGATTCTCCACAGCAGCAGGTCCTGGGTCCCTGTGCCAACACTGGCCCCCGCGAGGCAACCGGGATAACTTGTTCCTGCAGCTGACAGCAAAATGGTGGCACGACTTGGTTTTGTTCACTCCCTGGGGAGCTAAACTCATCCCTGGACATGGATTTGGGAAGGCAGACGCCTTTCATGCTGGCACTCACTGTACAAGGCATTGCCAGGTGAAACGGATGTTTTGATTATCTTAATGCACATTTAACCTGGAGGTTTTTCTGCAGCTCACAGAATGGTTTTAAAAATCGTGTCCTGCGGGCTTCCATGTGTGCTGGGGTTTAGTACCATTAACAAGGAGCACAAAACCGTGTGTATTTTTCCTTCTCTGTTTCCCGATATTTAATCTGACAATCTAATGTGCTTAAAATAGCCAATGCTCTTCCTAAGGCACAAATACAATTTATTTGTTAAATACTCAGTTTTCAGTTTTTTAGGCTGCTGCTTTTTCTCTAAAAAAAACAGGTCTCATGCTGCCAAAAAAGTGCAAATATAGTTATTACTTAGGAAAGAGAGGATTAGTTGGCAACTTATGTTTTTGTAGGAATAAGCACACAGAGCATGAGTGTTTAGCCCAGTGGAAGTGCAGTTGCTGTTAGACGATATTCTGAACCCTTTGCACTCTGATTTCGTAGCACTGTAGATACCCAGGGAAAGTCTAAGCAGAGCCCAAGCCCTGGCTGTTGTGTCTATATAAGACAAAATAAAACCCAGCAATCTGGATTGTCACTGTTAGCTTGTGGCCCATCTCTTGGATACCTCTTGAGAGAAAAGTCAAAGGTCCCTGAAAGCCATCTAATCAAAGCAATCCAGGAGCAATTAAAAGCGTGCGGGTGTCCATGTTGCAGAGTGGGTTGTGGACATTAATGAGTAAAGCATTAAGAAACAAACAGGAGAAAGGCACCGGGACTGAGGTTCAAAATAGAAAACATCTTAACTATGGATGAGAGCATACCCTCCTGCTGCCAAATGTGCCTGAAGCCCCGGGCAGCCGCTCGCTGCCTCCTGGCCAGGGGGAGAGAGGTGCGAGGCCAGTGCTGGGAGGTGTGGGGACACCCCACAGGGCTCGTTAGCCAGCAGTGAGGAACGAGCCTCAGCTGGGATCTCACCCATCCCCTGGGCATCCTTGTCCCCTGGGTATCGTTCCTAGGCAGAGGCTGCCCCGGCAGTGGTCCCGTCCTCTCCAAGCCTTCTTGGTCCCCTTCTTGGTCCAAGATGGGAAGGCAGGAAACAAAAACAGGCAGGGCGAAGTCAGGGTTAGGCTTTGCAATGGTGCTGCCATGTCACTGGTGCTGGGCATGTCCCCCAGCCCTACGGCATGCCCTGCGCTGGCAGGCAGCTCGCTGGAGTGAATAGAGTCACCGGGAGGGCTTGGCTTTTGCCTTTGCTGCCTGATAGTGGGGTATGGCTTTAAATAGGTTTTCTTGATGCAGTTTCCACTCTTCCCTGTCCCCTCGGGGTTTTGGCATGTCTGAGGCAGGCAGAGCAGGTTTCCTAGGAGAGAGACGGCGCAGCGCTGTGCTCGCTCGCTGGTCCCCATCCCTGGTGGCATGTCACCGGCTGTCTCAGTGGGCTGGCAGGGCCAACTCAAGCAGCACCGTGACATCCCACCCTGGCATTACCTGCCCGTGGTGCTGGACACCTCATGAGCCTGGGAGAGTGTGGGGGAAAGAAAAAAAGATGCAGCTGTGAAAAGGACATAGGGGTGTGTCTGTGTCAAACCCACTGAGGCTGAGCGGGGGTTCAGCCGGGGCCGTGGGATAAAGATGTATGGTGGGGGTGTTGGGAGGAAACTCTCCAGCAAGCGATGAGGTTGCAAGTTGGAGAGGAGGAGGAGGAGAAGCCATCTGTGGGTCGGGCAGCCTTGGCCACCCCAGAGCTGTTGGCATTTACCATCCTTCCCCTGGTCCAGAGACACCAGTTTGGGTTTGCTGGTGGTATCACTGAGACGGGCCTGTTCCCAGCTGGCAGGACACTTGGGGGTTAATTCTGAGCATCCTTCCACTCTTTCAGAAGGACAGCAAGCCCTGGCAGTGTTTTGTTTTTAATATTAGTTGGCCAGTACAAAAAAAGTGATGTCAGAAAAACGATCTTTCAGTGACAATATGATTAATTTCTTCTTAAGGAAAAAAGAAAAAAGGTTGTGTATTTTTTTCCCTTTTTTTGCCATTACCTAAAGATGGTCTGACAGTAAAGAAGCCATGATTAATTGCACCTAAAGAAATATAATAGACACCTTTTCTTGGCATCATCTGTATTTTGTGTGATTTTGCTGTTATCTCGTTGGCTCAATGCAGAAAAATTATCTCTGAGGCCACTGTAAGGAATGTTAACTTCCTTTTCCTTATTACAGATTGATCTTTGATACCTGCTTTTCTCTGGGAGCTCTTTTATTCCCACAAGTGATACAAACCTTCTTCTGTTTTCCATATATTGCGCTTAAGTAGTTCAATACCTTTTGGAGCCCGTATGGAAACATTTAATAAGGACTCCGATGATTGCCATATTTTGAAGGTTATATGATATGAGAAATTATATATTGTTTTAATAGCTGAATACATCTATGCTGTTGATTTCAGATAAACCAATATTTTTCTAATAAGGTGGAGAAATGATACCTTTTTTTGTTGTTTATATCCTCCAGAGTGTGAATATTTTTCCATCTGTGGTTTCCAGTAAAATGGATTTTCAATCTCTCTGAAATTTCTGCCCAAGTCCCAGCAATATTTGCTTAAGAGTAATCAGAGTATTATCCCAAATCTCTGTTCAAAGCAACAGTGACCTTACCAGTGGTAAGCAATAATTGGATTATTTTCAGAGATGTAGGAAGATTCACTGTAATAACAAAAGAAGAAATACCAAATGATAACACCACTTGTCTGCAGCACTGTAAGCCGCAGCACTTTCAGTAGGATAGTTTAATAGCTTAGCATATTATGAATACTGAATAAGAAAGGAAGAGACTTGGGGAATAGACTCTGCTTTGCAGTCTGGGGTGATGCACGTGCTTATGTGGGGGGTTCTTTTGTTGTTGATGATGATGATTATTATTATTAAAGTGCTTTTGTCAGGATGTGATGCTCTGTATGTATAAAACTTGCACTCAGGGCAGTGATCACCGGGTGCAAGGTGAGCTGTGGTGAGTGCTGGCCTCACCCTGATGGTACAAGCGAACGCATGGTCCAAAATGTCCTGGCTTGGTGGCATCACAGAAGAACACGGTGTTTGGCGTGGTGGGGCTGTGGCTGGGACACTTACGTGTCCTGGGTCCGTGCTGGCCACCGCTTGGCTGCGGTTGGGTGCCACCACTGTGTCCTGGCCTCGGCAAAGCCGATTTCGTGGCAGGGGTACAAGTCATCAGGCAAAGCCAGTGGGCACAGGCTGCCCTGGGGGTGCAGGAGCAGCATCCCCATGCAAATGCCAGTGGGTTTCCTTCTGGAGAGGCTAAGCTGCTGCAAAGACAAATTGAAAACTATTTGGAAGAGCAAATCTATACCAGCATAGTGTCGGGCGAGCCTGATTGCCTTGCTCTCTGCTTTTAATTGTAATGAATTATATGGCTCGGCACGGCGGGGTGCCGAGCCTCTTGGCTGAAACTTGTGTAATTCACGTAAGTGTTTACACAAAAGCCAAGTAAATGTTAAGCTTCCTACAGATTTCAATATACATGAACCCTTGTTTGTATTCCATTTGGGAGACCAGCGGAAGCAAAACAGCACGTATGGCTGGGCGGGGGACATGTGCCTATGTGAATTGCACATGTTGAAAGATATATAGAAAATATGACCTTTAACTTTCCCTGGAGTAGGTTTTGCAGTAACTTGTCAGGTTCCCCCCAAAAAAAGAATTCTGTATAGTTTTGGTTTATTAAGAGATGCTGAAGGGCGCAGGGGATTTTTTGCCTCTTGACCACTAAAAAAGAGGCTTGTGCCGTTGAGGCTACCAGCATCCTTTTAAGTCCTCCCGTGTGCCCACATGATGCTTCTAATTACTGCAAATGAGCCTTCTGCAGCACAGGCTGCTGTGTAATTCAAACCAATGTTGCTCACCAGATGGGATCCCTCCCAGGCTAGACCTTGGCAATGTCTGTCCCCACGACGGTGACAGGGAGCACGTCACACAGGCGGGACGAGACATTGGTCCTGACCTCTGATGGCACCTGGTTGTGGAGCAGAGGGCCCTTAGCCTGGCTGTGCCCTGGTGTGTTGAGAAGTGACCCTTGGCTCTAACACAGGCTCCGGTCATGCAGAGCACCAGGTCTCTTCGCTCCCCTTGACCTGAGAGGAGCTGAAATTTGGGACCCTGGGCATGAGCCAAGCCCTTGTTGTCCTGATGAGGCCACGGTTGCTTTGAAATAACAAAACCAAATGAAGCTGATGGAGAATTTGCATTAAGACAATTCCCTGGGCACAGTGAAGCCAGGAGATCTGTATACCTGGGTGTAATTTTATTTTTAGAAAGCACATTAAGGAGCATAATGACTTAATTACCATGCCAGTTGCAGCCCTGCCTGATTAAGAGTATTTAATTGTTTTCATTCCCTATGCACAGCCATTCTAGTGAATAGGGCAAAAGCAGTAGAGGAAGGTATTTTGTGTGACTGGAAACAATAAGGATGCTGAAGCAGAAAGCAAAGTGCTTGTCCTGAAGCACCCCTGTAAAATTCCCTCCCCAAAGTAACCCAATACTCAAGGAACCCGCAGTGTTTTGGAGCCCTTTCCTCCAAAGAGGAAAGGCACCTCCTCCTCCCATTGCCTTCCGAGAAGCCACAATTTTTGCCTCTTTTAGGCTTTTCTCTTGGGGGGAAAAAAAAAAAAAAACAAAAAAAAACCAAAACCAAAAGTGTTTGAAAGGCAACCCAAGCTCCTGTTTCATCAGATGGCACTGGAAGCTGGGGATGAAGGAGAGGTAGAACTGCCCCAACAGCCGAGCTGGCAGCGCTGCCATGGTGTGAGTGCTGACCCTTCCTGGCTGCTGCCTGTGTGCCTTCAGTATTTTTAGCCTCCTTACTGCTCCTGTGCAATGACAAATTTATAAAAACGGGTAAAAGAGGGAGGAATGGAGGAGGAAAAAAAAAAAAAAAAAAGACTTAGGTTTCTCTGGCAGTGGTTTTCTAAGGAGCACTGATTATTCAGCAGCAGTGGAAAAAACTGCAAAGATGTAAATAATCTTCAGGATTATGCTAAAGCCAAGCTTCAGTCATTTTCCTAGGAAAAAAAAAAAAAAGGCATGAGGCCTGTTCATTTAATAATGATCACCAGAATTTCTCTAGGGCTTCTTATATTTTCATGAAAAGGATCAGTTGTCTTGAAGAGAAATGGTAATTCTGGTATCTACAAATACCCTTTGGTTGGAAAGCATGTGGTTCAGGTTGGTGTACTTCTTTGACTGGGTTTTTTCTTCCCGTTTTCTTTTTATGATTCTATCGTACATTCATGTCCATGGTTACACACTAAAATGATCAAAAGCAAAGAGTTGGTTTATCATGAAATGGCAAACCATGGGTGTATACTGTGATGTAGGCTGTATCGAGATAAAAACACTACATGATTTTTAGCTTCCCCTGTGTTTATATTTGGTGCCTGAGGTACTCGAGCGATTTTGCAAAGTGTGTATACAGTGCAGTCAGACTTTCCAAAAAAATCACAGTACCTTTTGAAATCTATACAGGATCCTACTTACCCTGCTGGGCTTAATTTTAGGCTATCGAGTTTATTATTCAAGGAGGAAAAAATGGGTTTGTTGTGTTCTGTATTTAATCAAGTGCGGCAAAAAAATATCACAGGCATTATTCATCTTCGCAGGCCAATTTTTGTGTCCGTTTCAGTTGTAGAAAAACCCTGCCCTGGTAAAATGGATTTGTTTATTGTATAGATCCGATGGTACCAAGATTATGGCTGCTGGCAGGTATCAGCTGGTTTCTGGGAGCAGTCCCCATATGGATTTTTGTTTTATGGGGTTTCAGTGTTGAGAACTGTGTCTTTAATCATTGTAGAAGTGCCAGGAGGTGGGGATTTGGGAGTGCTTGGAAATAAGGGAAAGTGCATGGTGTTCCCATTGCAGCTTTCAAAACGCGAGATGTGCTGCAGAAGCCCGAGACCGTTGGGTTTCCAGCAACTGGCAGGGTTTAGAGTGCTCATACATCCTTCGACAGCTTTTATCCTTCCCATCCATCCTTCTTCCTGAGAAGCCCCGTCCGTGGTGGAGGTGAGAGGTGCTCATCCCTTTCTTGGTGAACCCAGGAGTGATTAAGCAGTTGCTGGTACCAGGCGTGGAGGAGGTCTGCAGTCCCTCTCTGCTCTGCTCCTGCTCCTTTCCTCAGGCTCCGGGCGTTTCTGTGGAGCACAGTGCCTGAGGTGAGGAGAGCAGGGTGAAGAAGGGAAATGTCCACCATAACTCATGACAAGGGACCACTCACTCCAGCGATGATCATCTCTCCCTTGCACGGGGCGCAGCTGAGGTTATGCTTCCCAGTGGACAAAGCCGCAGCCAAAGTTTCCGCTGGGGGGAAGCCTGTTGACTGCAACTACTGAACATTTTAATATTTAATGGAGACTTGGAGAAACGTCATGCTTTACCAATCTGGGCCTTGGCGGCACATGGATAGTTTAGAACATGCTTCAGCCACTGCAGCGGTCGCACGTGCAAAGCAGCCAGCAAGGTGCCTGGCCAGCAGCAGCCTGAGCTACGGGAACACTCACTTGTGTAAATTTGGAGCAGACAGGCATGAAAATCCAAGCCCCGAGCATGGTGTTTAATAAAAATGCCTGGCTTTGTACCGGACAGCCCTTTGTGTGGTGGGGATGCTCAGATTTATTGGTGCGCAGGGCTCGTCGAGGTGGGACGATAGGGTTGCATTGCTTGGGAACAAATTCCAGTAATCGCCACCCATAGACCTCTCTGGGGTTTCATTTCCAGCAGCCCTTAATTCAAGAAACAGTTTCTGTCACTCTAGATTCAGTCACAGGCAACGAAATGGCTGAGGGAGAAATAAGTGATGTGTCCTAAGCTGCAGGAAGGGAGCAGTGGTGTTTTTCATAATTTGATGCATTAAAACCATAATCTTCCAGGTCTGTTTCTGAGCATCGTGGCTGTCTCATATATCTGTGGCCTCCTACAACAGTATATTCTTCTCCAGGTTTGCACATGCCTGGGGGTGATGTCTTGTGAGCTATTCTGGCAATATTAAAAAAAAAAAAAAAGGCTTGGAAGGGGGTAGGGAGGGGATGTGATGCCAAGTGGAACAGCTCTGTCTTACCCGCCTCAAAGAGAAATCATCTGAACGCTGAAGGAGACAGGCTCCATTGCGCAGATTAATGTGCAGTGTTTGAAAGCAGCCAAGAACATTTTACACACACACCGTGACGCTGGAAGGAGCTGGGCGGCTCATCTCTGCAGAAGCCATTCCTTCCCTAAGAGGGCATTTAAAAAAAAAAAAAAAAAGAAAAAAGAGAGAGAGAGAGAGTACAAAGGTCTCCAGGAATGCTCAGCTGCTCAAGCAGTTTAATTGGCTGAACATAACGCTTTACAGTTGGGATTAATATGGATATTTCTTAATAATGTGTCACCTTGTCAGGAGTTTCAGGGTCAGGACTGCAGGGCTGCATAGTGCTTGCAACTAAAGTTCTTGCCTTTCCTTCTGGTTTTTATTATTACAATAGCTCCTATTAGTGCATATTGAAAGGAGGATGTTGTTAAGTTGGTTTCTTCTTTTCTTCCCGTGGAACTAGTGAAGAGGCTGGAAAGTTGAGGGGAAGGATGGTCTGCAGAGCTTGGCAGTGATCGCTGTGGCGTGGGTCGGCTCGCAGGTCTGCACTGGCTTTGACCTGCGCCCTGTGGTGTACAGCATGTCAGCATAAACCTGGTGAGCTCAAACCTAAGCACGTCCCACCAGAAAGCAAATAAAAGAAGTGATTTAGCAGTGCTCAAGATGGCTTAAAATGACCTGAGACCATTAGCATTTTTACAAGTATTTTACAACTGGTCTTACTGCCTTTTATCTCTGTGGGTCTCCTCTGAGTGACCACCAGCATGGGGATGCCCATGGCGAGGAGGCTGCTCCTTCACGCTCTGCTCCCAAGCAGCCAGTGTGATGTATACCACCGTTGTGGAGGGTTATTTTGATTTTTCTCTGTTTTTCTCCTTTTTCCCTCTTTTCTGACCTTCCCTCCCAGCACAGTAATTTCAGAAGGGCCTCTCAGGAGCCCACCTACTTGATCAGCACACGTAATTGCCACAAGCCCTAATGGGATGCACTCAGAAGAAAGGTTTCTCTAATTTCCCCATGCTCCCGCCTGCCCCTACCCCTCTCCAGGAGTGATTGCCTCCACGGCTTTATAATCAACATCTCCAGGTTCCTCTGCCTGGAGACACAGCAGCACAGAGAGAGGAGGCTGAAGCCTTCCCTGCTCTCTATAAAGTCGTTAGCGGCACAAAAGCAAGCAGCAAGCGCATAGCTGATAAAAGTCTCAGTGAGACGTTTGCTCCTATAATGATTCTTTTATGCATAGATAATTTTGATAGAGTTGCACTTCCGAAGCCCACTGTCATCAGGGTAGCATAAACTGACCTGTTAATCATAAGAGGAATTAATGGGAATTACAGCTGACAGAGGCCGCTCTCTGAAATGCTGGTTCAGGGCATAGCACTGGAGGGGATTTTAAAAACAAAGCAGAGTGTGTTGTCCTTAGAGCTGCAGATAAAGTGACTGTGAGTCGATTCCCAGGGGACAAGGTGGGTGTAGAGGAGATAAACTCCAGGAGTATAAACACCAGATTAACAGCCTAATTCTGAGAAGCGTGAGCACATGTGCATTTTCATTGCATCCACTTGGTAATTAAGGGAGACTTTTAATTTAACCAGAAGGGAGTAGAGGGAGACCAGGGCCACCAGGATTTGCAGCCTTCCTGGTGGCTGTACCCAAAGGATACGCAGGTGAGGTGGTCCTGTGTTACTTCTCTTGATGGTGCTCCTGTGGTGTAAGTTGCTTTAGCACCACTGACTTGAAGTGAACTGAAATCAAAGGATCCCTGATGATGCTTTACACCACCTGAGGTCCTGACTGTCTCCAGATATTACCAAACAGCCATTAGATGCTTCACAAAACATTTCCTCCAAGTTCCCTTTTTAGGATAAGTTTCCTTTTAAAATGCCATATATCCATGTAGCCTGCAGAGATTAAAAGAGCAGTTTATCTCATCTGTACAGAAGACCCATAAAGTCCTTAAATAAGCATTATATTGGTGCTTCTCAAAGGAAGGGCTGATTGCCTGGTCTTAAATATCCACAAAGGTGTCTCTGTGTGCCTGAACACGCATACACAAGAGCAGAGAGGCTGCTCAGAAAGACTGTCCTTAGAAGTTTATGAAGAATAACACAGCAAGTTACATTGAATTGCTGTTGTCATTTGTGCATTCAAAATGCATGTGCAATCCAGGGTTTGGAGGAAAAGACAGCAATTAGTCAGTCCTGTTAATAAGGAGCATGTTGCTGGGAAGGGAAGAATGCTGATAGAATAAGTCATTTCTTCTTTAGCAATGAAAGGAATATAAATGTCATTTGGTCAGTTCCATGTGTGCCCTTCAGGAGTTCTTGAAGTCCATTTACCAGTTTTGGGATGGATCTGATAATGGAGGAGGGTCAGGTTTTCTGCAGAATTAGCAACCAGTTTGTACTTTGGTGAAACATGATGAAGTTGTCCTCTTCCAGGGCAGCTGGAGAGGGAAAGCCCTGAGGAAAGGAAATGTCCTTCCCCAGCGCGGGCACTGGTGGGACCATGGGCACCCCCATGCCGTGCCACCCAAGGAAGAGTTTTTCTGTCCACATCAGCTCCTTCCAGCAGTGGTGGGATTCCCCATTTCCCCACTGAGCAACAATGGTGCCGCAAGCATGTGGGGAGCAACACAGCTGGAGGAGGGGGACCGGTCTGCAAAGAAGGGGCTGTTCTGTGAGCAGCTGAGCAGGCACCTGGAGCTGGGTCCTGGCTGGCAGAGCTGCCCTGCGGCTGCAGTGGTGCTGTGGGATGGTGCTTTCGTTCCATGGCAGAGGCCAGCACCGTGGGTCAGGACCCAAAACCTACCTCCTGAACACGTTGCAAAGGCTATTGCTACACAACCCTTACCTGCAGGTCTCCTGTGTGATTGCAAACGAGGACGAGAAAGCCCCCACGCAGAATACACATCCAGGAAAGGGGAAGCACCTCTCATAAGTGATTAATTTCTTGTTGGCATCCTCAGGATGTCATTTAAGGATTTAAGACAAGAAAGGAAAGTATATCATGCTGCTTTCCACTGTTGCTATCTCTAGCTCGGCTGAGCCTTTTTCCGGGTGGCATGTGGGTGGCTCTAGCTCCACGTTTGTTATGGGAAAGTTCAAGAGGTCTCCATTTGCCACCTGATGTCTAGTGGTGAGGTGCTACTGCTCACCTACCGAACAACCCAGGGAAAATAAAGCAGCAAGGAAAGCTCAGACTTGCAGGGGAGGGTGGGGAGTACACATTTTGGGTAGTCTGTCAGTCAGCTTGACATTAATTGGTTGCAGTAAGTAGTCATTCTCCATGTAAATTAGACTCCAATTTCCTCTGTAGTCTGGCTGTTTGCTGTGTGGGCTTCGGCCTCTAATTAGGCTCTCACATGGTGAACCTGGTCTGTAAGCTGCTTTTGTTCCCAGAGAACCAGGCGCAGCCTTCCCTGAGGCTGCCTGTGCTCTTCTAGCCCCGCTCCCAAGTGGGATGCTTCTTAGATCACCACTGCCAAGTTCAAAATAAATTCTTCTAATGTATGTTTTGATTATTTCTATATTTAAAGCTTGCAATGGCGAGGGGAGAGGGTGTTAAAATGCAAAGGGGCTTATTGGACTTACAATGGGAATATACCTTGGAAACGCGTCCTCTGTGTTCCTGCAAGTCCTGCTCGCTCCTCCATGAATAGAGCTCGTTGAATCACTGGCCTCTGCGATGGCTGGAGCAGCGTGCCCACATCTGGATTCTGCCGCCCGTCCGCTGGGACACATGGAGCCCAAACCACCCGCTCCGGCCCCCGCGCTCAGAGGTAGCTGTGTGCGTGCGGTCAGAGCTCACCCAAACGCCGGCCCACGTTCTGGAGGGGCTCCGGGGTTGCACATCTGTAACCAAGTGCAGAAATGTGCAGTTGCATGAGAGGCTTCTATCCCCGGCCGTCTGCTGTTTGCAGATGAATGCAGGGTTTCGAGGTGGCTGCCTGCAGTGGGGCTCTGTGGTTGCCTTGCCGCTGCCAACAGCCCCCACCTCAGCCCGGGCGTCAAAATCGAACGCTGTGGTCAAGCATCTAGAGTGGTGTGCAGCGCAGAAAGATGTGTCTCTATGACAAATGTCTGTGCCAGGCTGCAAGAAAAAAAAGGAAAACCATACGTGTCAGTGGGCCAGGCTGTTTGCCAGCAGGGCTTTATGATTCAGTAGTTACCTTTGTGAAACTTAGTATAACTTCAGGAACCATGTGCTAACCGTTTCTATAAACCTCCTCCTTATGTGATATGGTCCTGACCCAGATGTGTCAGTGGTATTGTTAGGCATTCTGATAAATACTGTGTTTATTGGCATCCTGATATTTACCTTACTGACTTTTGATCCGGTGATACACACTGTGAGTTTCTGGCTTTCTTCAGTGCACTCAAAAGGCTGTGGTCCCCTCAAAGTAGGTAGATAAGAAACTCTTTCTGGAGAAAGAGGCAAAGCAAATTGAGCGTGGGGGTTTTTTATTGCTTCTCTTTACGTGATTTATGTATTGGCAAGGTAACTTTGCTTTCATACTGCTAGTCAAAACTGGAAGGGATGTTGGCTCCGTGGAGAGCTAAATTTGGGTAAAGAGACAGGATTGGATTAAGGCTTATGATTTTCACCAATAAGCTAAAACTGCGGTGGGCGTCACTCCGCCAGCTGGGGCAGCAGCCGGGGAGCCTTCCCTCCCCAGATGACCGCAGCCGGCGCGCAGGCAGGCTCCCGGCCCGGGCACCGCAGCCGCTGCTGGAGGATGCATCGCGGTCCCCGGCACCGAAGGCTCTCGCCTTCCCTCTGTCCAGCCTTCCCTCTGCCTAGCCTTCCCCTCAAATGGGGGTTTTCCAGCATGTGAAGTGAATGCCTGTTTAGCCTGGGTAAGTAATTGTGCCCAGTTTATAGCGTATGAAAGTATAAGCCGCTTTAATGCTGTCCAAATGTTTGCACTGCGGAATGATTTTCTTTCCCAGCTCTGATTCCTGCCTGCCTTTGCAAGCACTGGGTTCTCGCTGCAGGCAGACCCCAGGGGCAGGCAGAGGCTGCCCCCCTGGAACAGGGATGTGCCGCATCCCCTGCTAATGTCTGACCCAGCAGATATGGTAAAACTTTTCCTTGATGCAAACGTGTCTTTTCTCGCCAGCCCTGAGCCGCTCCTGCTTTTTTACTCTGTTGAAAAAACCCCAAGGAGTAAAACTCTGCAGGAGGCTGGAGCTTATCTTAGCTCCGGGTTTCCAAATGTGCTGTGTGTGTCTTCTCAGCTGTTGCAAGGATTTGTGCGGAATGACAAAATGAGAATTTTGAACCTTTGGCAGCTGTGTTTAATACAGGATAAAGGGTTATTTTTAACTTTGGGATATTGGATTTTGTTTTTTTTTGTCTTTGTTAACATGAATTAAAGAGAAAATATCCAATTTTCTTTGAGGCAAAACAAAGGCTTCTTTTAAGTGAAACAAAGACTTTTAAGTACTTAATCAAACTTGCTGAATTCAATTGCTTTGGGATACTTTAGGAATTAAGCAGATAGGAGATTGTGTTAGTGACAAACAACATGTCTGGTTGGAAAAACGGGTACGTTCCTGGTGGAAAAGGCAGAGGAACACAGAGCCTGATGGATGCCCGCTCTAGGCAGAGGTCCTGGGGTTGTTTGCTGGGGGGGTGGGGTGTGTTTAACAGCATCCTCTGTTTGCCTTTGTTTAGGCAGTGCAAATTATTTGTGTGCTTTAGGATTCCTTCACTCTTCCACCAGATGTTTTATCTGTGCAACTGGTGGAGTAATTAGGGAGAGAGAGACGTGGTGTTGGTGTGCAAACACCCCCTTGGGGGGGTGGGTAGAGAAATCTCACAGTCCGTCCCAGGAGCAGCTGGCTGAGGAGCAAAGTCAGCACAAGATGCCAAAAGCAAAATGCATATGGCCCAACATATTTGTCTTTATTTCTGCAAAGGGGTTGTTCTCCCCGCTGCCGAAAACAGGCAGGGGCTGCATCCCGGGGCAGAAGACCATGCTGCTTTTACAGTGAATTTCTCTCAACGTGCATGCAAATCATTCACTTGGGATTTTTGCGGTGGCAGCTGGGGAGATGATTAAATGTTCTGTCTGCGGGAAATTACCAGGAGATTTGAGTATTTTCCTCAGTGGCTGTGGCACCAGCAATGGGGTGACACGGGAGCCTCCCCACATGTAGATCGGGCTGCCCGGAGGTTTTAAAGGCTCCAGTTGCATGAGCATGTTTTTATTCTGATACCATTTAAGTAATGGCAGCAACATGCTGATTCGTCTAATGATCTTGATTAAGTTATCGGTTATTTCCTTAATTAGCTACTTGATCTACTTACACCTTAAATGAGTCTATTTGTTCATCCAGAGGAAGGGAAAAAAAAAAAAAAAAAAGCTCCTTTTTTGTTTTCCCTTTTAAAAGGTTTTTTTCCTCTCCAAAAGGCAGCTGTCATTTTAGGTCAATAAGGGACCTTAGGTGAACTGGCTTCTCCGGTGCTGCCACATCGGGGGTCTGTGGGACAGTCATGGTGTTAGCATGGTGATGAGAGGACCACACTGGCGGTGCTGGAGCATCCTACCTGCCACCGCCGGATCCTTCCCTGGCAGAGATGCCTCGGGGGGGCTGGAAGTGAGCTGCTTCCACAGCCTGAGCGGAGCAGCACCATCACTTTATTCGTGGAGGTGCTGAGCTCTAAATCCAACCAGCCATTTCAGGTTGGCTGGGGCATTGTGCCAGTGTTTGTGGATGTGATGCTGAGAGATGGGTGCTGGGGCTTCCCAGGGGCTGGTTTTCCTGGCAGCAGTGAATTTTAAATGAGACAGTATAGATGTACATGTATTCCTGGCATCAGTGTTATGCAGACAAACAAAATATGTTGAAGTGGTGTTCTGAATGCTCTGTTTGTGTCTATTAACTGGACTGGAGATGGAGTAGCGTCTCAGGGCCAGTTCTGGAGGAAAAATTACATCTTTTAAATTCCAGTGTCCTTTAAATTTCCCATGCATTATCATATGGCACTGCGTTGTCCACCCAGTGTCTCTGTATAACACTACAAAAGCAGCCTCACCAGTTGATACCAGTTCTTCACTGGTACTGCCCACGCACCACCGTCTGTTGCCCTCTCTCCCATACCTCAGAGTAGAGAGACTCAAATTTTTTGCTTTGGAGACTCTTCATGACACATGTAACAGCAGCTCGTGCTTCAGACAAGCCTATTTGTTCATACTTTCATACTGTTTATTACTCTTAATGATATTCCCCTCGTTAGCCTTAGTTTCACACCCTCCTTGATGCAGAACTCGCTGAAACACGTATTGCGTAATGAGCCTGCTTCCATGTATAACTTGGAGAGACAGAAGTTGGGACTCTCCCAGCTAAAATAGAACTAAATGCTTGCCCTCCAGTTACATTTTAGCATCTGCGCCAAAAATTTATGTATTTGGGAGAAATTACCAAGAGTTCTGACATACACAAGCGTTGTTCCTTCAAGTCCTATATTTTTAGCAATTGAGCAAATATTTGGGCTGTACAACTTTCCTCTCTCAGAAGAAACGTTTCCCGTGGCCCGTGTGAAAGCCAGAGCATCGCCCCGCGATGCAGAGCGGCGGGGAGCGGCACGAACACGTCTCCAGCACCAAGCGCTCACTCCAGCCGGGACGTGCTTGGATGGCAGCGCTCGAAATCCCACGCGCCGGGTTTGGCAGTGCGTGCAAACCCCGCATGCGGAGCTGCCAGCCCTGTGCTGGCTGACTCGGGGCGCTCGCCAGAACTCTTGTGGTCTTGAGTGATCCCAGGAGACTTGCAGCCTTCGGTGTGATTTTGCAAAATAGCTTCTGGGCTGAGGGTTTCTGAGAAGGACTTGAATATACCAAATCTAAAGGCCCAGAAAGCAATACCCTAGTAATTCTGTTTCATGATTCCTGTATGATTATCATGATGTTGCAAATGCAAACGTGGTGGATCTTGTGGTCAGCTGTGCTTTGGACACCACGGATGAGCGTCACAGATGGAGCAATGCTAGAGCAGTGATGGTGGGGCCTTTGGGTGAGCCATGTTCCCTTCCACATCTGTCCTGGGTTGCTTGTGTAACCTTGAACGGCTCCTGGACATCTTCCAAATTTTGGCTGGGGGAGAGCAGCATTGCTCCTGTTGCAACTGTTCAGGGGTTGGTGTCAGAGCAGAGCCAGCCCCAAGTGGTACCTAGGGATGCCCATATCTGGATGGTATGTGCTGTGGACCCCGTTGTGGCCGAGACCTCCAAATACAGTGGAAAAAGCTAGTAAAACCAGACAAGTAACAGCACTCAAAAAGAAAGTATATTGCTGGCTTGTCCCCTCTGCTTCTTCTTTCTCTGCAAATCCTGGAAGGAGGTAGCGAAGATTAAATATTTGCTCTGACAGGGTTAGATTTCTCTTTACATTCCTTGGAAGTTTGTGTTTGGATTTTGCCCCACTGGTGTTGGTTTAAGCAGTGATGTTTTCAGCAGTTCGATCGCATGGGTATAGTTCCAACTCTTGATATTCTGTGCAAAGATAAAAATGAAATAAAGACGTGCCTGTGTAATGAGATGGCTATTTAATCACAGCAGGACTTGCAGGAAAATGTGCATTAAAGATTTATGGGACGGTATTCATTAACATTTTCACTGTGTTGGCACTGGGCAGTGCAGGAAAGCTGTCAAGAGAATTGGAGTCTGTGTTACACAGCCATAGACCTGGAAAGAGCTTCAGCAGAGGAAAGGCATGAACACTTGCTTTGTTACCCCGATGTATTCCTCGTAACTAACATTACATTTGGAATTGCAGTAGTAAGCAGGATTTCAACAGTTTCACTTACAGTTCTGAAAATGCTCAAAGTAAATATTTTAGGTCTGATTTTTCTGACTGCCGTGTCTTACATGAGTGCAAGCAGCTGACACCAAACCCCTGATTCATGGGCAGGCAATTAGAGAGATAAGCCTCAGTGACTTCATGTGTGTCCTTTTTAGATTGCTCAAGTCTGAGTTGCTGGAAAGGTCTGGGATTAGCAGAGATTGAGTTCTTAGGGTGCTGGAAATCAGTTGTGGCTGCGGGCCTTGTCCAACATGCACTGTAGGTACTGAGTTACGGGGTCAGTTATCTGTGAGTGTGAAATGATGCCAGGAGGATTAGAACTGATGATGAAATGGTATTAATATCAATGCTTGCTTCATTAACAGCATATAAGGTATCAAATTACCGTGGTGCTATAAATTTAAAGTGTTTCATACGTTTGTTAAGTGAAGCTTGACATGTATATTTGCTGGCCATTGCATCCTCAGATACAGGATTGTGGCAAAGGACGTTAGGCTTCCCACAGCATAAGTGGAAGGTCTGAAGCAGTAGCAGCCTGATGGATTAAGTATTCCTTTGAGACAAGACAGGGTCTTGTGCGAGATTTTAGGCTACCTTGCTCTGGAGCAGTAGTATGAGCCCGAGAGCGGCCCTGGGCTCATGCCAAAGGCTGTACTGGTTGCACAGGTATGCCAGGTTTGGGCTTTGGAGCCCAAGGTCTATGTCCAGGGTGCCAGCCCTGTCCTGTGCCATTAGCCACAGCAAGTGATGTGCCCAGCTCAGGCTGCGCCCGCGGACACCTCCCTTGGAGAGAAAGTTTGTCTTGGCATTACTGTCGCTGGGAGAGCACTTTGTCCTACTTTCTAATGAGTATAAAAGGGACATATATAGATACAGGAGAACTATGTCCTTTATCTGAATGCCTGTTGGATAAAATAAATGCTAATCTTGACTAATTAGCTAATAGACTCACTGCAGATGTCTCTGCAATCCATTTATGTACTTGAAGGCCCCATTAATTTCCACCGGTGCCTTACAGCAGAGCAGCAGGTGAAAGGCTCAACTGTACCCATGCTCTTTGCTTTCTGATAGCTTTTTCATCCCCGTGCATGAGAAGGGAGCCCTGCCACTCCCAATGACAGTCACAAGAGTTGCGTGGCTGGTGCCAGGCACAGAACGCTTCTCACTGCGGCTCAGCCTCTGGTGTGTCGTGTTTTGTCACTTTGCATCAGGCAATGCCTTGTAGCACACCGCGTAGACAGCTTTGATTAACTTGCTGCTTACTTTTCAGCTGCATAACTGCTCGTTAAGTTGGGCCGATGGGGAAGGGGACTGCGTGGGATCTCCCACGGCTGATGCCCGTGGGGAGCTGGGTCCTGGCCAGGGAGCTGGGGAGGATCAGTCACAGCAAACGGCTCTTGCTCCTCTTGCTGCTTCGACATGCCGCTTGTCAGGGAAGTACAAATGTGTTTCTTTGCACTAGGAAAATAAATAAATATTCTGGTGTCATATATCATGGGTTTTAACCCTTTGGTGCGGTGTTTGTTGGCATCCTGGTTCCAGGATGCCACTGCTTGTTTGCAGTTACTCCTTAGCTCTCCTGCCCAGCCTGACTGAGGACTTTCACCGAGGGGTTAAATTTCCTCGATATAAGCATTTTATGCTTTCCAAGATTGTTGTTATTTGTTGTCTCTATGCTCACATTTTCTTAAGCACTGTAGGAAACAGTCTCTTGTGTGAAGAGCTTAGAACTCACACCTCCAAACATCTTCACATTAGACACTTACTTTCTCAGTGTCTAACACCCACTAAAAATCAGAGGGAGCTGAATCCTTAACTATTACCAAAACATCCAGATACCCTGAGCATCTGACTGCTTCCCTTGACCACCTCTGTCAGACCAAGGGCTGGCAGAAAGGAATAGAGAAGAGCAATCCCTCCTAGAGTGCGAGCACCAGAAACAGTTGAGAATTAGTCTGGGTCTAAGCCACAGCGTATTTTGCAGTTTAGGGCCTAGAGCCTGTCACGTAAGCGACTTTGCAATCCCTATACTGGCTGCAGATGATGATCCAACCCCTAAAATTGGTGGTTAGAGGTGAGGGTGGTGGAGCAACATGGGTAAAGCGGGTCACTCTTTTCCCTAGCAGTGGGTTCCCCAAAATAATAAAAGCAGTGGCAAGCAGTTGTTTGAGGTACCACAGGGTGTTCTGGAGAACTTAGTCCTCGGCTCCCCAAAATTTTGAGAAGGCTTACTTGAATTTTCTAGCACGTGGCACAAATCTGCAGCAGAGCAGCAAGCGCACCTGACGTTGGCAGTTCCGAGCTGTGGCCACAACCAGGAGCAGTGCAGGGTGGCACCGTGGCACAGTGACATGCCTGGCGCCAGGCTCCCGTGCAGGTGGCACAGGCCCACTGGTCCCATTTTAAATATGTTTCCAAACCAATTAACCATTGGTATTAAAAAAAAATCACTGCACTCCCGTTATGTCACTGTATCTGCTTTCCAGTCCTTTGAAATATTCTCCTGTCAAGAAGTCCCCTCTTGTAAACCAGGGCTGCTTTGGATTTTAGTGAGCTACAGAGCAATTTTTCCATGCTATATGCACACTGCCAACTTGCTACAGACTTGGTGTGGAGGAGGACAAGTGTGTTTTGAAGGAATTTATCTTAGAGATGCTTCAGAGAAAGATGCTGGACATGTACATGTCAGAGGAGGATGGATATATGCTCATGATAAATTATATTTGCCGTTTTTTGTCATTTTCTGTAGAACGGTTCATGTCTAAGGCTCCAGCGACTTTAGAAAGTTGAGTGTGGCAGGTTTGTCTCAACTTACAGGTGACAGGGTTCTGTTCAAAATCCTAGTTGTCATCAAAACTAAACCCAATGTCATGACCCTTCTGTAAGCACAGGATGCTGCTTCCTCAGGTGAAGGTGGAGAGGCTGGGAAAGCAAGAAAGTGCTCTCCTCTGTGTCTTACATAGAATAAAAAGTTTACCAAAGTCAAAGCTTCTTTCAAAACAGAGCTGTTCAGAGTACAGCAATTGTCAAAATCCTTCTTGGCCATGGGTTTGTGCTGGTGCATGTATCAGACGCCCAGAGAGGGGAAGGCAGCTGTTGAGCTGTGATTGCTGCTTATTACACTAATTACAATAGTCTCGCCGGTATCATGAGCTTCCCTTCTTCTTCCCCCATCTGTCTGTTTGGCCATCCATGGTTGCTCATCTTTTTGAGAAACGTGTTTGAAGTGCTTAGTACTGCAGGGAGCCTGACTGCACTCCCCCGCCACTTCCCCACACTGGTTCAAGGGAATAATCATGGTTTGCACAGAGAAGGAATTTTCAGGATTGAGCTGTTTGCCCTGAAATAAGGCAACAGAAATGTGAAGTGCTACCCTGGCTCTGCAACTCCATATTTCCAAGGATCTCAGCCAGGTGAGGCATCCTGGTCTGGAGCATCCCAACCAGTTTGGGATGGAAGGAAGAGGATGATGTCCAGTGCACGCTTCATTGCCTTTTTCCTCTATATTTTGGGTTTTGCCCTGTACCAGTACAACCAGTCTAAATACTAGTCACAGCAATCCCCTCCAGTCCAGGCACACTGCAGGAAGGTTCCCTGCTCTAAGCCAAAGAACAGCCACTGTTTTTCAGAAATGTCCTCACCCCTCTGCAGTGGGACCCTGGCCAACCCTGCCTTCGGTACCACCGCTGGCAATAGCTCAGCTGACCCCCAAATTGCTCTTCTTTTGTTGCAAGGAGACACTGTAAGTTAAATGCCAGCAAAAAGAAAGCACTGCTCCTTTAGATGCCCACCTGGTTTTTATTTCACTGGAGAGGCATTACTCATTGTTGTAGGGCACTCACTTTGAAGAACAGCCCACTCCAAACCAGCCGGCAAAATGCTTTCTGAACCACAAAACAATGGGACTCACTGAATCTCTAGCAGCAATAATTGCTTTTAAAAGGCTGATGTATTTAGTCTGCTCATGTTTAGCAAACATGTTTGCTTCGCCCTTTGAAGATAATGCTGCATGCAGCACAGCATGGTAGGGAAAAAAGAAGAAGAAATGGCCTGTGGTTTGCAGCGTGTTTAATGAGCAGTGGCTGACGGGAGCAATAACATTCGACATTGCTGGTGTCCCCCCCGTTAATCGCGAGCGACAGGGTTTCTCCACCCCTCCTGGTGCTCGACCTGTGGGCAGGATGCCCTCGTGGGCTCGCACAGGCTGGGAGCAGCAGCCCGAGGCTCAGGCTGGTGGAGGGCAGCAGCAGCCCAGCACGGTGACGCCGGTGTCTCTGCAAGTGCAGGGGACACCCCTGAAGTCCCCTGGCTGGGGCCACCTGTGAGCCCTGCCTCACCGTGGCTATGATGGCAGCAACCGGCATCTCCTTGCGGGGTGGCTCCGACCCTTCGCTAGAGACTGTCACCAGGCGCGCGGGGCTGGATCTGTGCTGGGGATGCTCCCGCGATGCTGCCTGCACGGAACCCGTCCAGGAGAGTGGGGACGGGCTGGGAGCCAGGGGCTGTGCTTCTGGCTGACCCTCTCCTGAGAGAGTCTCAAGCCTTCCCCACAGATCCTGATCCCCCCCCTCCCCGTTCCTACGGCAGACAGTTTAGTTGCATTTCCCTACAGATCACGGTAAGATAAAAGCGTGGCCATGTTTTACGATAAGGGAAGAGGGTTTAGAGGATGGCATGTTAGACGAAGAGGGGGTGCAGGTTTCCAGCTGCACGCTCTCGCCGCCGTGAAGCCTTTGATGAGGGCTGTGATTGATGCCGCGTTTGGAGCAGGCAGCCGTCAGCCAGCGACGCGCTGACCTTTCCCTGACGGGCTGAGCGGCTCTAATGATCTTGATGGGGCTGGCGATTTGTATATTGGGTTTGATGTACGAGGCTTGACACGGCATGGAGAAATGGGACTGGGGTATGACTGACAGCCCTTTCTCATTAAGGGTGGTGAGGCACAGGCTGTTTCCTGGTGATTTATTTCAGTGGGAATGTTTTGCCAAATTATATTGTAGCAGAGAAGTTTTGCTGTTAAATATCTTCCTCTTCCGAGCAGTTAAAAAACAATGAGAGTGAAGTAACTTGCAGGCCTGAAGGCTTATCACTAAAAAGGCTGTTCAAATTATACACTTAATTAATATTTAGTGAATTATTTTTACCCTGACTTTAACGTTCAGGCTCCTTAGGCAGATAAAACAATGCAGTAGTTTGCGTCTGGGATTATTTTTTTTTTTTTAATTCTGCTGTATAAAATTTCAAAGCCTTGACTTCTTGCAGGCAACATTAAAACCTTTTCATTTCCATGAGTTGAGCTGTGTATAAATCACACTCTGGTTGGCACATCTCATGGGTGCTTGTGGCAAGAGTAATGAATTTCATGGTTTGTTATGAGCTACTAAAACCAACACAAACACAGAAAGCCCGTCATAATCTCAGCATATCATCCAAGGAAGCAATTTATTCCTAAGTACGAACAAATGTCAAGCCACGATAACAAATTGTTATTACTAATTAAAACAAAGGGAAGAATAGCAAACATCTCATGTCATTTGTGTGCAGTGCCAGGCTGTCTCGGGACACTAGAGCTCCATCCAGCTTCAGCCAGTGGGACAGCCAGGCTGCAAACCTCACCATCGCCTTAGGCACATTGACTCCCTCTGTGCACTCCCAGCAGGGCATGGGGCCATGATCCTAAGAGAACCGGGGCTGGGAAACCATCCAGGATTAAATTGAGGTGCCACTTTTCATAATTTTACTAGGTTCGGGTTTTTTTTTAATTTAAAATCAAGATTAGCTGGATTGTAGAAGTCTTGTAATGGATGGAGTTCGGGGCGGACTGGAACGACATGTGCCAGTCCATCTGCTCACATTAGCTGTTTTCATGTCATCCAGGTCTACTTCATGCTCTCAGATATGAAATAAAAACCTATTTTGGCACCTTTCTTCCCACTAAGCAGTTAGGAGGTGAGGAGCCAGGTGCGTTCCTGACCACAGCCAATCTCCCTCCCCTTGCAAATACACTGGGAAATTTAAGACTTGAAGGTATCATGAAAGCCCATTTCTGTTCATGACCCAACGTGTATCATTTCCTCCCAGACACGTTACAGGAGAATCAGGTGGATCCAAAACAGCGCTGACTTTACCACCTCCCTGTGCGTTTAGCACAGCTTGGGAGCAAGCAGCAAATAGGTCTTTTCTCTTAGTTGGCAAAGAGCAGGCTCTCCTTGGTGGGAGCAGAAACATGGCCATCTTAAAGCATCGGTGGTTTCTGAGGAGTTTGGACGGAGGTTTGTGTGGCTCCGGGACCTGCTGGTGGTGCCTGACTTGGAGCAGGGGCTCCCGCAGTGCCCGGCCAGGGTGAGGGAAGCACCCAAACCCTGCCAGCAGCCAGAGGAGGTGTGCATGGTCTGCTTTAGGGAGGTAAAAACCAGACTTGTGTCCCTTGGCCAGGACTCTGGGCTGGGTTGAGACTTGCCTCCGAGCACGGAGATGGTCGAGCATGGTCCTGGGGGATACAGAGCTTTTCTGGGGGAACACCAAGTGGTTCATGGCTAGTGCAGAGGGGAGCTTGGTGAGCAAAAGCAATAAATGCATAACCACTGACCCAAAACACCCTATTAGACAGGGTTGAAGCCAAAAAATAAAATAAAAATCATCTAACGTGACAGCAACCCTGACAGCATCAAGCAGTGAGGGAGTCCTGCACTGCTGCCAAGGCACATGGTAATGCAGACTTGCAGGTTTAGTTGGTTATCCTGGAAGTACATCTTCTATTTTGTGTAAATGGAAAATTAATTTGTTGCTGATCAAAGGTTTAGATCTTTGGAAAACATACCACCAGATAAGCTGAAGATTTATGTGTTTCCTTCGTAACATATTTTCAGTGAATGCTTTATTGTTCGTGGAAAGGCCCCAAGAAAAATATGTCATTAAAAAAATAACTGTGTTGAGTTTATTTAGCCTAAATTACGAAACAGTGCTTTAATGAGGCTTTTGTAGACATCATTAAAGGACACTATTAAAAAGTCTTCAGATAAGAATACTATCAGGCTAGCAAACACATTGTGAGCATCCAGATTGTTGTTCACATTTGGTTACAAATTTGATTTCAATATACAAAGGTAGAAAACATATTAGTGCTGAGTTAAAGCCGGAGGCTATGAAAAGCCTTATTGTTGTTAATCTCCCTAAAGCTTCTTGCATTAAGGTGATTATATATAAAAAAAAAAAAAAAAAAAAAAAAAAAAAGGGAGAAATAGATACAGTGATTGATTGAAACGCCGTCTGCGGCATGCTCTGCGTGTGGCACCGGAGCGCGCGGTGCCGGCCTGGGAGCTGGGGGTGCGTGGTGGGGTGGGGACAGTCGGTGGGTGAGGGTCCTTTTGGGGTGCCTCGTCATGGGGGGGATGCTCGGGAGTGCCAGCGCGGTGTGCCGGGTCCTCCCGCGGCGTCACCCTGTGTTTGCGCGGTTTGGTGCTGCTAGAGGACACGGACGGCACAGGGTGTGCTCGCGGCTGCGGCCTCGCCGCCCGGCTCTGCCTCTGCACCAGAGGATGCCGGCGAGGGTCAGGCCTGTCTCGCTGGGTGAATTGGTAGGAAACACAGAAAATTGTCTCTGAAACAGCCACAGTGCGTATGGGCTGTACCTCCCCTTCTGTGTCAGCTGCTGCCGGGCTTGATGGTGTTTTAAAAACTAAATTCCTCCTTGCAGACTGACAGCACGGATCCTTACCCATTGCTCTGCTGAAAAGGAGTGGAAAGCAGTAGCAGTGACAGCAGGAGGAGCGGGTCTGTCTCACGCGGTCTCAGGCAGCAGCCGCGTGAAGGTACAAATGGCAGCCCCGAGCAAAAGCAGAGGAGGCCAAGTTTTGGGGATTAATAGTCTGCATATGATGTTGGTCTCTCTGCACCTCTCTCCATCCAGTTTTCCTTTGAGATAAGACATTCCTGCTTCTGGCATTGAGAGGTATGGGAAAGGTCTCATCCCTTGCTTTAAAAGAAGAAAAAAAAAAAAAAAGAAAAAAAAGAAGAGTAGGCTCAACCTAATTTAAGGTCCTGACTTCTATTTCAGGATGCAGGTTCTCCAAGGAGCATTCCCCATACCTTGGGCACATCCCCATGTGCCTCCTGAAGAGCCAAACATTTGGTCAGGAGGAGCAAGGCCAGACCCTGCCACGTAGGGTTTTCTCCCTTCCCTGCTCCTTGCTGACAGCTTCTTGCACTCACCTTGCCTTTCCCCTCCGGTGTTTACAAAGCCATGCCCTCTCCAGCCTCTTGCTCTGCTGCTTATCACTGCTCCATGGCCATGGGAGGATGGCCCTGCTGGTGTCCCTGTCCTGATTGGGCTCTGGTTGTCCCCCAGTCTGGGGACCGTGCTAGGCACGGCCCAAACTGGTGCTGAGGCGGGAGCACTAGATCAGCGAGCAGAGGTTTCTCTTCAAATTACAGGGGCGAGTGTGGGAACGGAGGGGAAGAAAACCACTGTGAGTATCCAATTCTGCATTTCTGTGGGTAGAAAGAGCGGTGGGAAAGTACTGTGTTATTGTGCCTGCTGCTGTGAGCCAGGACGGGCTCGGTGATGGGGGAGACCTCCCATCCCACTCATCCCAGGCAGGGTCGTGGTGTGTGTGGCACAGGCGATAGCCTTCATCCCCATGGGCAGCATTTCGGGGCAGAGGAGGCTGGAGCCTCTGTGACATCCCGAGGTAGCAGTGCTGTGCACTGCCCAGGCACGCTGCAGCAGAGGATGCTCACTAAATAATTCAGAAAGGCAACTAGATCTGACATCCATCAGGTTAGTAGCCCTGTGACCTTGAGGACACCAGTCTGCTGTCGCTGCGTGTGGCCGTGCCATGTAGCTCGTTGTCTTCAGGAGAGTCAGCAGTGTCATGTGGAGCCCTATTGATTGACATCCGATCAATAGACCAAGGTGATAAAATACAGCATTTATGAAACGTGGGCTCTTACAATGATTTGTTAAATTCGCCATAGGGATGAGTTTGTGCAAATGGCAGAAAGTTTAAAGTTGACTGGGTTTGTGTCTTTGTCTTTAAAACTAGCAGCAAAGGGCAAAAAAATTGGCTACATTTACAAGCAGAGTTGTCCATCTCGCACCTCTGCACCTAAGTGAGGGCTTCCTGCTCTCAATCTTTCTTTTTCCAGTAGCTAAGATTTTACTTCTGGTTCTTTGCTTCATTGCTGGCAGTTGTCAGCATCCATCCTCATAATGGTGCAAGTCCTTCACATGACCTTTGATAATGTGCTCCACCGGCTCAGTATTCTCCTTACTGCTTAATGAAACACCCATTTCACCTGTGTAATGTGCAGAATCCGTCAAGAAATCTTGTGTGCCTTCTGGAGTTATTCGAACACATGACCTTTTCATAAGCCTTGCAGTAGGTAACGGTAATATGGAGTGGTTGCCAATGAACTGGAAGCTTTCAAAGCAAGAAGGCTCATTTCTGCTTGCCTAAGACAGTTGTGTGTCCAAACGTGGCAGCTTCTGATCTGATTTCTTGTCTCAGAAGAGCCTGTTTATAGGATTTTGTGGATGTTTAGGTTTGCAAGTATTGGAACAAGAAGTCTGCCAGGAGCAATCATGATTATGCTTGCTGTTTGGAGAAACAAAGCTCTTCTGCTCATAGTTAGGCATGCAGCTGAGATGTTATAAGTATTGGTGTTAATGATCTTTGACATCAGCTGGTGATTCTCACTCCTATTCTATTTTTGTGGATTAACTTATACTGAAAAGTTCACAATTTCTGGTATGATCCCTTTCTTGAGGATGATCTGGTTGGCCAAGACAGCCAAGCAGAACTCCCCTTTGCTGTAGGATGCTTGGTTGTGTGGGAATGACACCACCATCCACCCTGTGATGGGATCATGTCAGGCTGGTGGTGGGTGACCGAAGCTGTTGTAGGTGGAGTTACACAGAGCATGCTGTACAAGAAGTGGGGTTGGACACTTGGGCTCGTGCCCAGCCAACCTTTCCCCCGAGCGTGGGGTTGGTTGGTGGTGCTGCTCAAGTGGCACTTGGAGCACTAATAGACACTTTGCTCCCAAGTGTTTATAGCTAAAGAGCCTTTGCTCCTTGGAAGTTAATGCAGATAAAGTCAGTCATTTTACTTATGTGTTTGGTGAAAATTAGCACCTACAAGACATACTGTATGGAGCAGTACATACTCTTTGTGCTGGTTGTGGCCCCTAGTCACTGCTGAGTGCTTTTAGCAATACATTTCCAGGGAAGACTGTTACAGTAAACATGGGTAATTTCTGCTCTACAGCATTTCTGCTCAACATTATCATTTTATAAGCAGGCTTCTTTATTTACTTTTGCCCAATACAGTTTTGTCTCATTTCCTTTGTATTGTAATTAATATGTTCTGAATTTCAGTGGAAAAATACATCATCTTGGGGTCAGGGCAGATTAACAATAGAGAGGCAAGCTGACAGCCTGCCCACAATGCCGCTGCAAGCTGGAAGGGGCAAAACGTGCCAGTTTAGGAAGCTGAACAGTCAGAGGAGTTTTTTCCTACAAGTTCTGTTGCTCTGTGTAGCTAGAGGATTTGGAGGGGCCCCGCCTCGGCACTGCGGCCATCCCCAGCAGAAGTGAAGATGCTGCTGCTCCTTCCTCTGTGACAGGAAGGTCCGACCTGGATGGACGTGGTAACAGGGTCAGTGCTCAACTCTTGGACTTGCAGCTATAAATTTATTTAAAAAAAAAAAAAAAAAAAAGAGGGGAGGGGGGAAATAATTTAAAGAAAAAAGAAAAAGGAACTGTAAATGCTCAAATATTTCATCAACAGCCCTGAGTACTTTCTTTTGTCTGAAGTTGTCTGAGCCCGATGAGGTCTCTGCACGTTCTCAGTCTGTCCTGCTTGGCCGGGGTAAGCTGAGGCGGCTCTGAGGGGGAGCTGGGCTGGTTTGTCCCAGCTGAAGATCTCACCCTTGAGATTTTGAGTGTGATTCCATATAATGAAACCTAATTTATGAGCCCTAATAATAATAATTCAAGGCATCTGAGACTGCAGAAAGACTCACAGCTGTAGTTTCTACATCATTCTGTGTTCTATAAACATAGCTAATATTGCCAAAATCAAGAGCTCTGAAATCTGGAGCCAGGCCCTTAAAAGTCAGCAGCGTGTTAAAAAACACTGCAAGTTTTACTTGCTTTTGGTATTTTTCTGAGCCTACAAAAACTGCGTTTTTGAATTTCACTCACTTTTTGCAAATGCAAAACGCTCTCCTCCAGTTGACACGAAGCAGAGATTCATTTGTGACCACTTAATTCCCAAGCAACGGGCTTTAAGAGCAGCAGAAGAGATTTGGCAGCATTTCTCCTTCTCTGCGTTCTTTTCTTTCCTGAGGGGAGGGGAACATGGGGGAAGGAGGTTTCAGCATCCCTGTTGGGGTGGCATATTCCTGGGGCTCGCAGTACTTACCTGAGATACACATAAAAGGTGTGAATCGTGCATCTCTCGGGGCTGTATGAAGGAAAATATATTAAAATATGCGGTAACCAAAATGCCACGCTAATAACTTGTATTCCCCAGAATATTTAGCCCTGCTGGTGCACAAACATGCTGCATCTAAAACCAGTGGGGAATCATAGCAAATGACTGCAGAAAATAATTAAGAGGGCATTGAAAGCCAGGAGAAAAATGATACGTTGCTCAGAGCCAGCAGATCATTGCTTTAATAGCCTGCGTACCTAAGAAGCAGTGCCTTGAGTTTGACAGCAAGTTGAGATTCGGTCAGCATCAAATAAGATGATAGTTGGGGAAGGATAATTAGTGTCTTCACACCATTCAATTTGGGCTGCTGGTGCAGAGCCAACTCTTTGAAACGTGCACATGCGAGCCAGCGAGAAGGATGTTGTGGGGTGTTTTTTTTTGTTTGTTTTTTTTTTTTTTTTTTTTTTTTTTCTCTGCCTTTCCCTAAGCAGCCTGCAGGATTTATTGATTTCTAGGAGCGGGCTGATTTCCATGTAAATAAATGGGAGGGTGGCCGGGCCGCGGTGCGCGGTCCGGATGCGGTGACTTTGGCTTGCTGACATCATTGCTCATTAGCATGCAGGAGAGGAGAGCAATGCAACAGCAGAGCCCCGCGCGCTGCTCCCGCGCCGGCAATTATTCTCCACGGGCTGCATCTCTCCTCGTTAATGCCTTGCGCTCGGAGAGCAAATTGGACATCCTCTTGCCACCTCCAAGGGTCATTTAGTGAAAGGCAGGTTGAGGGGGGAGCTGCTGGATTCGTTGGGATTGGGAGCGGAGAGAGGGGGCACCCTCCGGAGCTGGATTTCAGAGCGAGGCAATTTAAGCGAAAGCTTAAGACGCGGGGCAGGGATGGCACGTTTCTCCACGGTGGGTTTCCTCCGGAGATGCGCTGCGGTCGGTGCGTGCCTCCTCTGAAAGGGCTCCGACAAAAGCTGGTGTGGCGGGGCGGTGGGCTGCGCCGGGAGGGCGCGGGATGCTTTATGGCACTGCGGTGCTGGGGCTGGTCCTGGGAGCAGCCCACCAGCCCAAAGGCAACGGGCGCAGCTAGGACGGCCGAGCGACCCGCTGGATTTTTACCTCCTGTGCTATTGCTGTCGGTGGGAACAGGTAAGAAACTACCTTTTGCCGGCGGCTTCAAAGTTGTCGTGGATTTTGAGGAGGGATAGAAACTAGAAGAGAGGAGGAGGAGGAGGAATAAGCGGCGTTCTGTGGTGCACGTAGCTGCGTGCTAACTTTGCTCAGTGTGCTGTTGGGGGTGATCTACGAGGGGGCTGCGCTTTTTCCCCAGCCTTTGCTGTTCTCGTTGTTTATGGATGTAAAAGGCTAATTGTTAAATTGCATTTCTGCAGCTGCAGGAAGTCGGGGAGAAACGCTGATGCCGCTGTAATGGATTTTTCATTTTAAAAATATAATCAGGAAGGCTCAGCTGGCTCTAAATAGGAAGAAATATTAAAAAATCCTCATTTCTCAGTGTTAATTTTATTGCCCTGGTAAATGCAGCTTCTGGAAGCCTGGGTTCTCTGGGCATTTTCTGAGTAGACTGCGTGCAGGCTGATGTTGTGAATGAGGACATTAATGTTCATATGTTTATTGTGGTGGTTTTGCCTTCCTGAGGATAGAGAGTTTTAAAGTAATAATCTTTCTACATCTTTCTTTTCCATGCCAGAATGTCTAACTATAAACCAACCTAGAACTGCAACCTGGGGGTTATGTTTTTCAGTGCATCTTTTCAAGTCAAATTTCCTTTTTTTTCTTGTTCCTTGAAGGAACATTTTAAGCAGATGTGACGCAGACATGACCTGTGACTGTAGAAAGATTTTAATCCACTTACTCTTTGTTTTGTACTCATGGTTCCTTGGTGATGCTAAACACTGATTGAATCTTTTTGAGCCATTGAGGATTAGCACTGGACAGAATAATGCCAAAATAATTATTCACACCAGATGCAGTGTCATCCTTTTAGTTTTATTTCTCTTCTCATGTAACTTATCAGACTTATTTTTATTCAGCAATTATTTCACTTACTGTGGGAGCACTTACATGTATCACATCACTGCATTGTATTTATAAGGGTGCCAGCTTGAGCCCACAATAAAGATTTGTAAAGTAAAACTATCTGCAGCAAAATATAACAAGATTATATTTTGCTTCGTATTTTAATCTTCTCCTGTTGTGTGTTTTCTACCAGCCAGATTCAGCTTAACAAAATGACCCAGCCTTGCGCACTTGCTCTTGGCAGACTTGCTCAGGCTTAGCCGATGCATACACAGATCAGGCTGGCAGGATTGCTTTCACAAGTGGGTCTATATTGCCTGTCTCAGTGGATGTTGCCTAAGCCTTAACTTTTGAAAGAATTACAGTTTTCAACCTAGCTCATCCCTCTGAGCATTTTGCCTATCAGCCAGGTTTTTTCCTTTAGGATGTACGGCGTGAGGGATGCTCAAATTGCAGCATGTTTACTTCTTCCCATGGTTTCTGTTTGTCATGCTGCAAATGCAAACTGGTAAAGTCCCTTAAAATAGCAGTTCCAGCCCCGGGGCAGATGACCGGGAACCTGCTTGGCTTAGCCCCTCTCTGAGACTGGTGCTAGAGAGATGGGCTGCAAGCCCAGAATTGTCTGGGGGACAGGGGAGGGGCAGGAAGATAAATCGTACATGTGAAGAAACCATGGTTATTTCAAACTTGAGAAGACAGTGAGGACCCACATGCTGAACCCAGACAGGCTTCTTCGTGGAGAACTGGTTTTGGATTCAGAGGAAGTGCCTAAATCTTGCTAGAACCCCAAGCTTGGAAGCAATTTTCTTCCTTCAGTTAAGCAGCAGAAAGAATCCCCCTGTGATACAGCTCTGCGTCTTGTTAGGTGGAAAAACCACTGAATGGTATAATTAAAATCTGACGTGATAACCCCTGTGGGGTAGGTCAGGGGCTTTGCAGCACAGGCGCATGTCAGCTCTCAGGTGGGGAGTGCTGCTGAGCTCAGCCCAGAGGGAGTTTGGTGAGGGTCTTGCCACTGCCAGCTCCCTCCGCTGCCTCCCCTGATCCAGCCCTGCCGACCAGGGACCCCGCTGGGCTCTTGGGGGCTTGGGGTTGTCCTGCCACGGGGGACACCAAACCCCTCCCGGCTGTCCACAGCTCCTCGGTCTGTCCGTCCTGTGGCTCCCCCTGCCTTCCAAAACCATGAGATTGGCTTCAGCGTTGTTTACCCACCAGCTTCAGGGTTGTCATTGCTGTTATTGAGCCTGATCTTCTCTTCAACTTGGAAACTAGTGGTTTGCGTTTCTTCTTCATGACTGGGGAAAAATATGTGACAGTTACCATTTCTGTATGCTAAGAGCTGGAGGTTTAAGGGGGGGGAAAAAACCCTAACATGAATATGTTGAGATGAGTGGTTAGCCTGTGAGCTGGAACGCTGCCTCCATCATCTTGGATGTGATAGAGCAGCCTGTTGGACACCTTTTCTCCTGGTAGAATGGCTGGGCAACAGGCAGGGACTCATGGCACTTTGTTTTTCCTCTTCCCTCTATCCACCTTGCTTGATCTGCAGCTCACGTGGGTATAATATTTTGCCCGCCTCTGTCTAACCTCAATTATGGAAAAAAAAAATATCATGTCTTCTGCAAAACATCTTGAGAGCTTCAAATAGAGAGTTCTGAGATCTGCGGAGTTAATAATATCGCTTAATTTAAGCATTTCAACTTTATGCATCGGAATTCTCATGGTTCATGTCAGGGGTTGGACTCATGGGAGCAGCCTGGTAGTGTGGTTCAGGTCAGGAGGGTTTTTAAGCACCCTGGGGCTATTACCCAGTTCATGAGGAGAAACTGGAGCCCAAGTAGGGATCTGTGTTCACTGCAGAGCACTAGTGTGCACCTGGGCTCCCCAAAATGGCCCTTGATGCACCCCAGCTCCCCTGGTGTAATTTAGCCACAGGTTGGAAATGTTGGTTATGTTTTAATTCATCTTGCAGTTGTGCTGAGAGGTCTGGTTTTGGGCTGTGGTCCTGGTTCCTTGTTTGCCTAAGAGGGTACCAAGACAGCCCAGATGAGGTATTTGGGGTGTTGTACATTGTGTCATGTTTCGTCCTAATATCTTGGTCTCATCTGGGAGGAGCACAGCCTCATGTGCTGACAGCTGTTGCTTGCCACGTGGTGCCTAAGACCACAGAGAGCAAAATTGGAAGCAGCCTGGAGGCTGCCCCAGGCCATGCCGCAGTGGTTTGGGGATGGGGCCGTGAGGACCTGCAGGCAGATGTTCCACCTACTTCTCAAATTGATGGTCCTGATTCACCATGAAGACAGACCAACTGGAAAATCCTTAGAGACTCCTTTTGCTCATATTTGGTTGCAACTGGCAATACTGGGGATAGTTCTTTTTTTTTTTTTTTTTTCTTATTTTTCATAATTAAGCAAGAATAACTTTTGCAATGGTAAAGGATTTTTATAGAGTCTTAAAAATAAAATTAGTCTCCAGCCTGAGACCAAGCTTGGACAACTTCAGCCAGAGAGGAGAATTCTTCCAGGAGTGGAAATGTAGTTTGCAATAAAAGCTTCAACGCCACCCTAGATACCTCTCAATTGCTGTTGTTGGCACTGTGGAGGTCAGAGGGGATTAAAAATACAGCAACACTGAAAATCTGACTTGCCTCGAGCAAATCAAGTGCCTAGAAAAGAGAAACTGTATAGGGAAAATGGAGAAGAGTCTGACTTACAGCTCTTCCATCCTCTCAGTGCTTCCCCACCTACTTCAGACTCTTCCAGAGACGTGTAGCTACACATGCTCCCCTATGGCCACTGAGATCTGGAGGAGTTGCATCTATAGGAGTAGTTTGTTTGCTGGATTATTTGTCTCTTCCTTGATTTCATGGAATTACTGTGCTACCTGCTCTGTTGACACCACCTGATGTTGATTTTTTAAGCCAAGTGTTCCTACAGCATCTTGGGTCAAGTGAGCATTGCCTTCCCTTGGCTGTCCATGCAGGCCACCAAGGGCACCTTGTCCTCAGAATCTGAATTGCTGCTATTGTAAATTCCTTTGTCTAATTCACCTCCTTTAGCCTCCTGCACCACTGTTGAGCAGATAAAAGCTTTCACTAAGCATCCTTTTCAACCCAGGTAACACAAAGTCTTAGCAATTCATTCCCACTGATGTTTTGGGTTTTGTTGTTTTGTTTTGTTTTGTTTTGTTTTGTTTTGTTTTGTTTCCAGCTGAAGTGACTGAAAGAGCTGTGCAGTTGCAGAAATGTTTTGTCCAGAGAGATGCTGCTTTGTCACTAAGGTCCATGGGATGTGGGGCCATGAGCAGTGGCTGGCTGGGGTTACTGGGAGCATTTGGTTCAGTGTTGGAGAATTTGGAGAAGGAGGCAGAGCTTCAGCTCCAACTGTTTTGAGCACAAAAGCTTGTGGCTCCTCTGATGGAGTTCAGTGGCTTGATGGGGAAGCCATGGCTGGGTGTTGCCTGTGGGTACTCCTGTGCCTCAGCTTCCCCGCCTGTGAAATCGGAGAGCAGTGCCCATATTGGAGAAGAGCTGCTGGGCTCTCCCTATGGCAGTGAAGGACTATGCTAATTTTTCTGTTTAGATAAATGTTTGCCCTGCCTGTGGGGTCTGAAGAAGCGGGTCCATGTATCTGGAGCTCACTCAGGGTGGGAAGATGCCTCATTAGCTCTCAAATGAGGGGAGGAGATAACAGGCAATGATATTAAGATGCCCATGTAAAGAGACTCAGGGGTCACATGAGCTGCCCCAAATCCTCAGCCTCTCCCGTTACCAAGAAGTCTTTTGATTTACTGACTGATGACTGACCCAAAAGCCTCACTGCAATCTGTATGATGGCACAATGTTCAAAAAAAGTCAGGCTGCCATATATATCTTTAGACAACCAGGAAGGAAATTGTCCCTTTGCGTTTACACACCTCATCCAAGCTGAGCAGACAGTTGCTTGTTGAGGGATTCAAAATCTTGCATGTTAATGTGTGCACAAATGCATGCAAATCCGTTATGACGGAGTGCAGCAGAGGCATTGCATGGCCTGGCACAGGCTGTGCCATTCCTACTCCTTACATTGTCTGGAGATAGAGCTGTTCCCTGATACAGCCCATTTATTTCCATCCCAGAAGAAACAAGTGAGAAGCAGAGATAAGCAGCGCTGGGTGATAAGGGCTGTTAGCTGAGTTCTTTCTTTGTTCCAGAGGAGTTTTAACATTTCTGCCACAATTTTAAACTCTGCCTTAATTCTTGCTGTGGCTAGGAGGGGTTGGGCTCTTGCACTTCCCTTTCTCACCATACCTAAGGTGCCCAGCCTGGACAGGCTTTGCTTTTGGTGATGTTTGCTGTGCTAGGTCTTGCGTGTCCACCCAGCCAAGCAGGCACTCACGGCTGGAAAAAAAGATCCCTGCATCCAGGAGCTTTTCCTGCAGGCAGGAGTCTGCTGCCCTCACAGCCCCAGGGGAGCTCGGTCCTGCTTGTGCCACCTCAAACCCCGACACACACAGGCTGTTTTCTGGGAGAGGCCACTTGGCCGGATTCTTTGCTGGAGCAACAGACCATTTGCAAGGACCCACTTTGCCTTGGCTGCAGGCTGCCCTTGGTTCCTCTTCTCTGGGTTTTTAGCTTGCGCTTTCCCAGTTTGGAGACGTTGCTGGGGTTTCACAGCAGTGAGACCTCGGCTGTCTTTAGAAAGCTGGGGGCACGCTCACGGCTCTTTCCAGAGCCTCTTGCATGGCAATAGTGTTTCCAGCGTGGTTTAACTTATTGTTGGAGCTGTTACTATGATGAAAGGGCTGCGGGAGGCTCCAGTGATAGCTTTTCTAACTGTGGCGTATGACAAGAGGCTGCCTCATCTCAGAGACCTCGCGGGTCAATTGGGCTTATGTCAAGCTGTACATAAGTGGACCTGGGCTGGAAGCATGCTTCTGCATCTCAAGCGAGAGGGACTTGGAAGCCAGGCTCTCTGCTTGGTATACCGGGTCCTGTTTGCTTCAGATTCCCCTTGTGTGCCTGTTTTCATCTGTAGAGAGAAGAGGGCTGGCCTGGTTCGCTCTGCTGAGGGCTGCCTGGGGTGGGGGATCCAGTTTGCACCATTCCCCTACCACCAGTGGATAGGTGGAGATGTAACCAGGGACGAGGATTAGAGCCTCCTCTGAGGAGAGGACCAGACACCGTGCCAAGAGCACCACATAAAAGCAGCCGTTGCAAAATAAAATACATCCATCTTGTAACTTCATCACATGAAGCGCTGGCCTTTAGTAGAACAAATTTTTCAATCTGTTTTTGAGCGTTGCTGCTTTGTACCATGTGAAGTCAATTCAAGGCAGGCTCCCTTCCAGCTAAATCTGACACCAGGAAATGTTCTTTTTCTCCCCATTTACTTCCCGCCATCCTGGCCCCGCTGCAGGGCAGCTCCATGCAGCTCCGTGCCGAGCAGCTCTGCCGGGTGCTCCCCAGCCCGTGCCTCTTGCAGACTCTCTTCTTCCCTCCCAGTCCACAACCTACTGTTGCTTAACAGCTCCTTTATTTACCCTCTGTGTCTGAAGCTGGTCATGCTGTTAGCTCTCCTGGCTTCCTTGAGAAACACAACATCACTGGGCTTCTCCTCACCAGCCCTAAGCTTCTGGAGTCAAGTGATGCTCCAGAATATCCCCAACTTTTAGCAACACCACCAAAATATCTCCAACCCTGTGTCCTTCTTGATGCTGGAGAGCTCTTTTAACCATCAGGGCAGGTACTTCCCTGAGATGAGCTTGCAGACCCTTCTCTGTAATGAGAGCAAGACGGAAAGGCTTGAGAATGAAGACAGGATTCCCAGACAGTGATTAGAAGTTAGTTTCTTCTTGCTTAAAAAACACCACCTGCCCACTCTCTTCTTAAGTTGTGTGGGGCTTCTTGGCTGCACAGGCAGCAAGAGTCGTTGTTGATGAAGCTTTGGTGGTGGTTAGATAAGGCTTGTGTCTGGCCAGAGCCAAGCTAATGGCTTTCCCTTTGCAGGACGTGCCACTCCACCTGGGCTGCGGCACCCCGTGCACAGGAAGGTGTGCGGCACACCGACGCGCTGAGCCTCTCCAGGCTCCGTTGCTCTTCCCACGTTAATGACTAACGAGCTGTTGCTGGCGGGAGCAGCTGGGCAGGCTGCTGGCTGTGGACCCCGCTCCTCTCCAACAGCCACCGGCTCTCCGCCGGAGCACCGGCACCCCCGGTACATTGTCACTCCGGTCATCGTGGGCGCAGTCGGGCACTGGCACGTGCATCGTCTCGCTTAGTGCTGCTCTGCTTTGAGTGCGGTGGGGGGATACTGTTTTTTCAATTTCATCTCACATTTGAAATGTACATTTTTATATTAAGTTTTTACTACGGGGAATTATTTTTAATTATAGCAAGCTGGAAGACGATAAAATAAAGTTGAGTAAGTGAGACCTATGCAAAGAAGTCATGGAAACCATATCACAGGAGTGGAAAGACACTCCTAGGACTCTGAGTATGGTTCCCATGAAACAACATATCCTAATGTAAAGAAAATAATTGTAATTAAAGCTGTTAATCTTCTGCTTTTAATGAGGGGAAAGGGAGAGAACTGAGTATCTCAGGGGCAAGATCTTGAAGTTTGTACTATTTGCCCAGGGAGGTGGGAGAAAGCCCATCCCTGAAAATGCTCGGTATTTAATGGTGCAGAGTTTTTACAGAGCCTGTTGTACTGGCCTGGGGACATCACTGAACAATAGACAGGCTACCTGTGTCCTTTTCATCCTTTGCTTTGCTGACCAGGAGAATCCACCGCTGGCAGTACCCACTTGCATGGGACAGGGCAGGAGTGAGGGAGGGGTAGTAAATCAGCTTCCCAACCCGGCCCTCGCACTCCTGGCTGTACGTGGTGTGAGCTGCAGGGTGGCAGTCGTGTGAAGCGACCTGTGGGATCTAATTGATCATACATCTCACTCATTAACTCTTCGATACCCACAGTTAAAGTCCACATAATGACCTGACTTATCTCAATTATTAAAAGCAAACATCTCTGCTGCTCTCCTGCCATCCTCCATCTCCTGGAGGGGAAGAGTCTAGGGCGGGGAGGAGGACATAAACGTGTGAGCTGGCATTTTCCCCATCGCAACGCTCATGCTCCCAGTGTTGGTGTTATCTGAGCATGGATTGTTGAGTGTGTCTCCCTTTGAAGCTTGTGATTGATATCCTGAAAATTAAAATCTGGCTAAGAAGTCCTAAACTCTGTTAGAATAACTAATTCCAGTGCCGAACCTGGGGCTCTGTAACTATTAATTATTCTTAGCATCTTGTTGCATATTGAGCTGCTTCTAAACATATTGTGAAATGAGATGGAAACAGCAAAGAAACCAGCAGCTTTGCTGAGGGAGAGAGCCCTTCCACGGTAGCTGATTAATTAAAGTTTTCACATGAAATGGTGCCTTGATTATTTTTTAAGGTAACAGCCGGAGGCGATGCCGAGACTCTCCGACTGGATGCAAACCAGACGCTGGGGGTGCGTGGGGGTTGCTGTGTGGTTTAGATCTGATGAAAGGCAGGAAATGGGAAAATCTGGCAAATCTCCCTGGCTTGACTTAACGGAGCCTCTTGACTTTTGCTAGAGTGCATTTTTTGTGCTGTAATGGCCAAATGGAAATTTAGACTCGAATCTGGATCTGAGCACTGGTATGCTTCGCTGGCTTGTACGCATTGGTGAAAAAGCAGGAAAAGTGTTTGAAAATCACAGCCCCCGGTGTTTAGTTGTCGCTGCCCTCTAAATTTCTTTTCTTTACATTACAGCAGAGAAACTTGCAATGGCAACAGTAACTTTCCCCTTGCTTTTTGTGTGGTGCCTTATTATTTATCAAATGTCTCCCTTCTGCTACTCAAGTGAAGTCATATCTTATTCCTCAGAAGTCAGTGGCATTTCGTTAGCGCAAATTAATTCATAATGCTGCATGGTTACTTTAAAATAGATACCATTGGCCCATATTGTGGAAGAGCATTGCGTTTGCAGAAATAGAAACCAATTTATCAGCATTCCCTTCACCTCTTTTTAGGGGGATGGGGGATGTTTTCAGCCAGGTTAGTCCTTTGCTGTTACCCCTGGCAAACGGGTGCGATGTCTTAGCAGCCCTGCAGAAAAATGCTCAGATTTGAGCCTGTGAAGAAAATATCCCACAGACCACCAGCTGCAGGATCAGACCCTTAAAATAAATGCTAAGAATTGATATTTGCAGTTAATTAAGCTAATGGCTGTTAAATTGCAACCTGTGGGCTGTTCTTTCAGTTTTTCTTGTGGTTTTCCCCCCGTACGGCTCTCGGGCAGCATACAGGCCAGTCAGCTGCTGAGCTGCGGTGCATGCCATTGAGCCAGGCATTTAAGATGCTGCTGTAGTGTGACTGTGGTTTTTATAGCCTCCCTTAATTTAATTTAGCTTTATATGTTCAGACTATAATCAATTTTTATGCTACTTTAATAAGCAAATTTATGCTATCAGCATGCTAAAGGGACTTGTCAGCTTCCCAGTCAATCCACCATTTTCTGTATTAGCCAAGTGCTCAACTGCCCTAAATTCAGTAACTGCTCTGCAATTACCAGCTGGCATGCCGATTGACACCAGGCGGGCGCATGGCCCTTGCCTGTGCTGGCCCCTGGAAATACTCCTCACAGCACAGTAAAGGGACAAGCAATTACATCTCCCCAAACATTGGGCAGCCTGACTCAGCTTGACAGCCAAGTGTTGTTACAGCAAATATGGACTTTTATTTCCTCCTTGTAAGAGAGACAAATCCTGCGTTAGAAAATGCCTGGGCATAAAAAAGGGTTGAGTTTAGTATCTGCAGGCCAGCGACTGGCAGGAATCGCTTTGCTTTCTTATTTGAAGTGCAACTCACCGGGACATCTCCTCTTTTTTCCCCTCTCTCCTCACCTTGCAGGAAGATTTGCCTTCACTGTAAGTGCTCCCAAGAAGAGCACATTGTAACAGTTATGCCCCTGGAGATGGAGAAGACTGTCACAAAGCTCATGTTTGACTTCCAGAGGAATTCAACTTCTGATGACGACTCGGGCTGTGCCTTGGAAGAGTACGCGTGGGTCCCCCCGGGCCTAAAGCCTGAGCAGGTAATGATAACACCACCTACTTACCAGAAATAAATTGTTTTAATATGTTCTTTGGAAATAGTTTCTCTGATTTTCCTCCTAGGGGTGTGAGCACTCATTGCATGTGGCTGTTTCTGGGTGCACTTTAGTCTTGCAGAGACAGGTCTGGTCTGAATGCACAAATGAAACAAAATAGAGATGCCATCCTTGCAGGGTTTGTGGTTTTCTGCGTCTGTAGATGTAATTGGTAATTGAGAGGGGAGAAACAAAATACTTCCAGGATGGGGTTTGTTGTGGTTGTGCAAGCAAACAGATACAGACGTAACTACTACTATTTCATGGGAAAAAAAAGTGGTGACACTTGGTGCTCCCAGGGGACTTGGTGCTCGTGTTCTGCCCTCCTGGACCACTCTTCTCTGCAGTAAGTCTGGAGCAGACAGTCAAAGCTGGTAGATGACTCTGAGAAATGGGCCAAAGTCTTTGAGTTTGGCTTTTTCAAGCATGAAGTTTGTGCCTTACTGGAAGGAATTGCTCAAATGAAGTTCAAGTCTCTTGGTACATGAATTGAGCGGGATGGATTAGACCCCAGCATGCTGTCTGTGCGGAACGCACATTGATTTCTGCTCCTTGCAGTTTACATGATTCGTTTGGTTTTTATGCTGATCTTTTATGTGTTCAACTCAGAACTTAATTTGCAGAGGAGATTGCAAAATGAGCTTAGCCTTGATAATTGCTATGGCAATCATTTTAAACTGTGTAAGGAGGCTGGGAGAGGGTGGAAAGCTTTCATTCTTACTGTTGTAGTTGCTGTCCTTAAATATTGTGTTTTCCTGAGCTTTTATTCAGAAGGGCTTAGGCATTTCCTGAAATATTTTGGCACCATCCCTAGGCTGTAAATATTATCTGTCTGATTAGAGAAAATCCAGTTGTTTGGTGTCGCTTTCTTTTTTTTCTTCTTGTCTTTACAAGCCGTGCTCAGTGCTTACTTGAAACTCCACAGCACCGTGTGTTTCATTTGGTGCCATCCAACCATGTAAATCAGGCAGCAACCTTGTTTTCTGTCACCTTCCTTATGTCAGAGGCTTCCTTTGTGCCTCCCAGGAGGTACAAGACATGGTAAATGGAGAGATGCAGGTGGTCCTGATGTAGCTCTGCTGGTCCTTCATGCTGCAGGGACGTGAACCAGTTGGGTTTCAGGAGTCCCACTGAAGACCATACCCAAACTAGTACCACCTGCTCTCAGCACTGTCTTCCGTCCAGGCATGTTGATGGCTTCTGGAGCCCAAGCTGGCCCATGTCTCTGTAGCTTTGGGTGGAAATACATATATTTCGTGACAGGTGGCACTCGACCGGGTAGACATGGTCTCTGATGAGTACCGCATGGCATGGACAGCAATTGGAACCCACTTCCAGCATGGTGGTGACATATTCCAGAAGACCTGGATGCTTCTTTGATCCCTCAGATGCTTTTTAAGAAGTAGCATGCCATCAGGGAGTTTGGGATGCTCAGTAGAAAATAAAAGTCCGTTAGCTCTAGCAGTAGGTCCTGATGTCTCATGCATTACCCAAGTTAATGTATTTTTAGGTTCTTCCAGCATCTGTTTCTTTCAGAGGTCAAGGTGGTCCTCAATATGAACATCCACTTTCTAATTATGCTCCTCTGTCTGCCTTGCTGGTCCTTTTAGCAGATTTGCCACTTCAGACCTGTCTTTAATCACCATGGAGATGAAGAGCAGCCGTAAGCAGAGGCAAAGACAAGCACTGAAATCCTTCCAGCATAGCTCATTCACCAGCCCTTTTTGGACCTTTCACGCATCAGATGTGCCACTAAGGAGACAAAAGCAAGGTGTGACTTCTCTGGGCTGTGAAAGAGCCACGATGCTGGACTGGGGGTTGTCCCCAGATGAAGAGCAGCAGCCTGAATTTCTCTGGGAGTTACCACATGCCCTGGGGTGGGGTGTTGCAGGGCTGGGAGGTGCCCTGGGGTGCAGGACGGGGCTATTTGCCTCCTCTGGGGGTAGGAGAAACCTCTGCAGCAACATGCTGGAGCCATGCAAGGCTGCAGACAGACTTCATGGTTGATGAGTCAGGTGTGCGCACGTGATGTGGAGCCGCTGGAAGGCTGATGTCTGCTGTGGAGCAGCTGATGGGATCTGCTCTGGCTGAGAACACTGCCGTCAGGCTGGGCTGAAAATACAGATTTGCAGGCAGTGAATTTTTCTCTGCCTTATGCTGTTTCACCGTCCTATTTCTTTGACATGAAACAGAAGAAATGAAACAACTTTTTCTGCAATATTCTACTTTATTAAAATCTCTACGCAGCATACTAGCTGGGGAGGTAAATGGTCCCCTGAAAGACTAATGCAATTTTCTTATTATACTTGAACAACAGCCTTCCTACCTTGCTATTCTTGAGAGACAGTGTTCCCATCTCATTCAATGCAGCAATTTACATGATTTCAGGGGGGGAAGTTGGTCAACAAACATGACAACAATTTTGGGCAGTTTCTACAGGTCACTTCAGAATTTGGAGAGTCCCTTCAATCCATATCTGAAACTATTAAGTGCAATCTAAAGGCGAGTCAACTCAAACTTACAGGGTCTCACTGGATTCCTGGACACTAGTTCAGACATCAGCTTGTCTGTGGTACATGCCAACTATGTGAAAATAATGTTCGTTACTTAATGCCCACTACTGAAAAGAAAAAAAACATTAGTCCAACGTTCACAGATAGTGATCCAGGCATTACACTGAAGAGTGGAGCTGAAAGTTATCCTTATATTATGGCTTATCAGTGTACAGGACTACAAATTACTTTATGCAACAGCCAGAAATACATATTTCTAGATATGTTTGTAACACAGAGGTGAAGATAGTTATATAAAAAAATGTTATAATACCACTGCATAAAGCATGGTTAAGATTCATCTGGAAAACTGGCTAAAATTTATAACATCTCTGCTCAAGAAAGAGGGGTATAAACTGGAAGGAGACTGGAAAGGTTTTTTCATTGAGGAGCCTAGGAGAGCTTGATTTGTTCAGCCTAGCAAATCAAAGGGTTATGATCACTCTCTATGCATTAGAGGAGGAAGAGCGGTTACTCAAGCTCCAACTTTGGCACAAGAACATAGATATAAACTGGGTCCAAATGCATTCAGGCAGGAAATTGGAAGAGGTTTCAAACCATCAGAGGTGTAAGGCTCAGCGGCAACCTGCCAATAGGGAGAGCGACGGGTAAAAACCCAAGACTGAGCTCCATAAATTACAACGTGATTAGAAAATGTGGTTCTTGTAATAGCAGTTGGCTACACAGGATGGCCAAGAGGCTCCTATGGGCTCTAATCCCACTTGGATTGGACCTCAATAAGAAGTTGTCTGATGGCAGAAGAGTGACTTCTCTTCAGGAAGATATGGACACAGATGGGAATGGGAGAGGTGGCTGTACAGGAGGCAAGGCGGAAGCTCGGGATGTAGGCTTTGAGAAATACTCTTTTTCCTGCCTGACATTCAATGGGCTGATAAAGAAATAAGTGTGAAAGTCTTGAAATGGGCAGACACCAATAGAAATGTGTCCTCAGCAAAGCAAAATCCCAGGCCAGGCCTGGCTGCAAAAGACAGAGGAAGGCAATTTCGGGAGACAGTTTGTCTGCTGGGGCTGGCAGTCCGACAGCTGATCCTTCTTGCACTGACATAAGTTTGAGGGTAGATGTTTAAAAATAAGTACTTTTATGATGTGTTTTTCACATTTTTAGGCAAGGCATGTGTAAATACATGTGAATGCGCAGCCTTGAATTCCTTGAGCCTGTGGTTTGGAGAAATCCAAAGGAGTTATAACATGCCAGCTTGAATTTCTGAATACAAGGGATTTTTGAGGATTTCTGTCTTTATTGTGTCTCAATAATAGGAGCAACTGGTTACGGGCACAGACTTTCAATTAAACAAAAGATGGGGCTCTACTTCAGCTGCGGTGCGGCTTTCTGTATGGCTCCGGCATGCCAACATTCAAGATCCTTGCATGAGCTAAAAGAACTTAATTCCCTCTTGCTGTCAGCACAGTTGCTCTGATTGAGTCCATTAAAAAGTTATAAAAATCTCATCTGAACTAAAATTAGTAGCATGAAGGTTCAGGGCACCATTTTCCTCTAAGCGAGCCATTAGAGCTTGGACCTCAAGAGCTTTGCAGTGTGGTGTGAAACGTGTAGCTGTCATGGGGAATTTATTCAGGGACTAACATACGTGTTGATTTCTGTTCTTGATCTTTTGCAAGACCTATAGCAAAGGCTTGCATTATAAAACCTCCAGGCTTCATCAGTTGTTGTTTGGGTCATGAAGTGAGGAAAGGAGAGCAGAGATGAACCTACAGTGAACATGCATTTGCACCTTACCTAAAGATACCCACTTTCACCACCTTGATGTGGCTGAAAGTACATTATCTGGGCCAGTCATCTCTAGGGGGACGCTTGCCTCACTTGTGCCTATGTGTCATGGTCAAGTGCATTTTACCTTCTCATACTATCTTGAGCCCTATAAGTTCAGTAAACTGTTTCACTCCTCTAGAGACTAAAGTCTTGCCATGCAGCAAGGAAGGAACAAGACAGACCAAAGCAACCCTGTGCCCCAAGCCTGCATAGTAATGAGGAGCAGATAAGCTAATTTATGGCCAGGTAAAGGAAGGACAAAAGGCCCATGGAGAGCTCGACCTTCCTTGGTAGATCCTGTTCCTGAGAGCAGAGCAGGGTGGATGGGAAGCTGAGGATGCTGAAGAGGAGCTGTAACTTTTGTACGTCGGTGCCAGAAGCCGCAGCCGCCTCTCACTCTGCCCCCCTTGCACACGTGTGCGCCATAGTATTTTACTCAAAAGCTGCATTTCAGCACATTTTTAAAAGCTCTCCAATTTCACTTTGAGGTAGCGGTAAGTCCATCACCTCCCCAGTGAACTCTTTCTATATCTAAATAGCCTGGCAGTTAGCGGCTCTTATTTCAAGGCTGGAGCTGTCTAAACCCAGCCTCCAGGCATCAGACTGTGCCGAATGCTTCCCAGCTGGATGGAGCAGCGATCCTGCACATGAAATGCTTTTTCCGTGTGCGATAGCAGTGCTGCGTGACTTGGGGGCAGCTGGGGCGGGTAAGGAGATCCTGGAGCTGTTCCCTCTGCCCAGGAGCATTGCGGATGGAGGAGGTGCGAGTGCATCCCATGCTGCAAAAAAAAAAAAAAAAAAAAAAAAAAAAAAAACCAAAACAAAACAACAAAACAATATGGAAAACCCATGCATGTGGGCTTTTTCTCCATTTCTGTATCCTGAGGTGTTTGCCTGGTCACGGTGAGGTGAGGGGAGCTGTTAAAATTATTTAATCCCTGAACAAACTTATTATCAGGGAGGGAATCAGCTTCTTTTGGTAGGCTGTGGAAACAATACCACTCACCTGACATGGTTTGCATGGTTTTTAAATTTGAAGTAGCTGTGTGGTGATCAGCAGAGGTAAGAGGCAGGGGAAGAGCACGGAGTGGAAAAGAACAGAAAAACCCTGGACTACACAATAAAAACTTGTCCTGGAGCTTTATTCCAGCGTACAATTACAGCTTTTCCTTGTTGTGGCACTATTCTAGTATGCTACTCTGTGACTTATAAATACAAGGTCTTTTTAAGTGGCATACCCAGAGGAATTATCAGCTGTGATCAGTGCAGCAGATGATCATTATAATTGCTGGTGTTCCAGGTGCCTCTGAATGGTGCGAAAGCGGTTCAAAGACCATTCTCGGATGCTTTTGAAAGCACTGTTTCTGGCTCCTTTTAATCCAAATTAGATTTCTGCTCAAAAAAAAAAAGAAAAATCATGGCATGCACTTTCACAAGTCTAAAACTTGAAGATGTACGGCCTTCATTCAAATGTTCTTTTTTGATGCCAGCAGGAAGCAATGTTTCCGCGGGATCTCTTACAGACCAAGAAGTGCTCCAAAGGCTTGGCAGGAATGGATGTCATTCTCAACTGGTGAGCAGCAACGCTCAAACGACTCGGCTGCTGTTAGCTGTGGGAGAGGAGCGCGTGGAGAGCCGCAGAGTGTGCCAGAACAAATAGCACTTTAGGAAAATGATTTTTCCTTTGTTCCCTGCCTTTGTCCCTGTGACTCGGGAGCGGGTTTCCAAGAGCAAACCCGGTGTTATGGGGCACCGGACTGCCTGGCACCAGGACTTGCATCTGCCTTGCACCGCCATGAGCTGGCACATGGGCACATTGATGGATGCGGGGGTGATAACTATTCTCCCAACCAGGATTGCTGGGTCATGGCAGGGGACCCCAGCTCCCTCCTGGGCTGCGTGCCTGGCTGCATCCCCACGCTCGGCGGATCCGGCCAGCAATTCCCACTCTGTTTCGGAGCATCTGGCCTTGCTGCAAGGATTATTTTCCTTCAAGAAATAAATAAGTGCTTTGTATCCTAATGACCATGGAAAAGGAGGATGTGCCAGACTTTGGTCAAAGCACACTGAACCCCTTTCCCAGTTTCACACGTGCTATCATCTGTGGAGCTCGTGTGTGAGCCTACGTGTACAAGCACCTGCAATGTTTTGCAGGCACGTTCAGAGGGTTATTTGCGTGTGGCTTTGTTTTGGGGCTTTTTTCCCCTTTGTTTTTCCAAGGGAGGCCAGCAGGGACAAGAGAAATACTGAAGACACCAGATTAATTTCTCCATCAATTTTAAGTGCTGGATGTAAAAGATCGTTTAATGGCTGACGTGCAGTTAAAAGCCAGCACTGGGGAGAAGCGGGCGAGCTGCAGGAGCAGCCCTACTCGCCTGGGCCAGCACAGGCTTGTCGGAGCCACTGGCCGCCTTCCTCCCGCTGCAGCCAAAGCTCATGGAAGCTCATGCGCAGTGAGCCAGGGGCCGGGGCCACGAGTGAGTACACGCACATGTGCACCCACAGACATTGCTCCGCACATCGTTGCGCCGGCAGCTCCCCACACCAGTGTAGGTACCCCCCTCGGGTGGTGTGGGGGGGGCTGCCAAGGCTGTGGGATCCCTGGCATGGTCCCAGGGGAAACAATGTTGTCCTGGGCGCAGGGGCAGGGGTGTCAGGGCACGTTGGCGTGCCTGGATTTTGAGCAGACTCCACTGCATGTGATGATTTATTCTGCTGTGCCTGAGTGGTGGCTGACCCACCAAGGTCCCGGGACCTTTTGGGGGACATCCGTGTTCAGCCACTCGGTGCGCACAGGCCAGCACGTACTGCCTTCACAAAGCTCTTTGCGAAAGCCTCGCAGCTGGTTTTGCAGTTTGTTTGGTTTCATGAAAGCCAGGCGGGATTGCCCAGCTGGCTGTGCTGGGGCTGTTACGGCTGAGCAAGTCGGCACCCATCAGCTGGGCCACGCCAGGACACTGCGTGCTCCTTTGTAGTCCATCCCAGTGGTACAGTCATCCCAAACAGCCCGGTTTGGTGGGTCCTTTCAGTAGGGGTGTTGTACTCAGGGTGAGTACAACCGAATGCTACTTCCCAACAGCAATTCGTGGCATAAGAAACATGATATTTCCCCTCTGCCTCCTTTAATTCATTGATCAAAGAGATCCTTCATCAATGGCTTAAATTCACAGGTTGTTTGCAAACTTCTCCTTCTAGGAGAAGGTGTAAGACTTTGCCCACAAAGGTACTCGTGTGGGTTTTGTCTTTGGTTACCCCTGGGACCGCCAGTGGAAGCTGCAGTCCTGCCTTTATTTAGTAGGGCTGGGGTAGGTTTGTAAACTGTCAAAGTTAAACTGGAAACACACCCCAAACCTAGGAAGACTGTAGAACACAAAGGCATTTGTAAACTAATGTAATTACTTTCCTCAGTGCCTTTGAATAAAGTTGGCTTCACTTTAAAGGCTTTTTCATACCCTTGTTTTACATTACATTCTTTCTTTTCTCCTGGTTTCTTTCTTTTTTAATTTCTATCTTCCCCCTCTATACCCTCCCCTTTTAGCTCCAAGGAGCTGTTAATTTCCAAAATGCGTATCGGTTTTTGTTAGCAAACCTTGCTGTTTGGACATTTTCCTTTTGAAGGTGAGAATCACACCCTGGGAAGATGGATATCTGCTGCACCAGTTTCTCCAGGCACACAGCCTGTCTAAGCGCCTGGGAGATCTCCCCGGGGCAGGACAGGGCTTGCCCAGCACCCAGCGTGCTGGCCAGCCCGTCCCCGTGGCATTGGGGCCTCGTGACATTTTCTGAAGCCTTACTTTAACCCAGCCTGATGTTTTCCAGATTCCACCGGGCTTTCTCCCATCCAGATGTGAGCAGAGGTCACAGTGAAGAGGGGCAAGTGGGGAAACTGAGGTTGAAACTTAGCCCAGCCCCACACATGGCTCTTGTGTGTTAATGATGCTTGTTAGGATAATGATGGCCAGAGCAGATCTGTTGCGAGGGGAAATAGCATTATGTGGAGCTGCTGTGTTGTACGGCAGGAGTATTTAATAATAAAACAGTTAAAGACACTGCACAATTTAAAAGGGAAATGTTATCCATGCTGGGTCATTGCCCCACACTGTTTTCCTTATCTGGGTGCAGCTCATGTTGCAGAGCCTGTAAGGTCAGTGAGGAGCAGTCGGACGGTGCCTGGGGGGTCTGGATCAGGCCCGTTGGCCACAACGGCCGTGCAAGGCTCCCTAGCTACAAAGGCTTGTGCGTGCTCCGAAACAGAGCTGGACAGAGGAGGAGTTATTTTAACGGAAAACAGTGACCTTTTGTACAAAAGCAAAGTGCAGACTGAGCAGTTTTAGTTTTCCAGCAAGTTAACATTTTCTGCAGGCCTTTTCCCTGAAAATCCGGACTGATCTGAGAATTCCCCCACCCTTTCCTTTTTTATTCTTCCTTATTCTTGATCATCACGGCTGGCTGTGCCAGCCCAACTTCCAGCAGCTCACTCGTGGAGTCGGAAATGCCATCGGTAGCCAGCTGAGCACAGAGGCAGGGGACGCTGGTAGCCTGTGACCCCGTCCCTCCCGGGCTTGGCTCTCCCATCCAGGGAGCTGCGCGCATGCCGTGGGGAATGGGTGATGGATGAGGGAGCGTATTTGCACAACTCTGGGTTAACATCAGCTCAGGCAAGGGGTGTCCTTCTGCTCTTTGTCTGCCCTCTGTCTGGACCTCTCGGGATAGGAGTGATGCCCCAGATGAAAGGATCACTGTGGCCCCCTGATTCAGGTTTGTCCCCAGGGGGGATGGTGGGTGCACAGGCAACGGCGGAGGAAGCCACCAGCAGGCCTAAGGAAAGGGTTTTCTCCCCACACGATGTCCCGCAAGGCGCTGGGCAGCTGCTTCGGCTCCATCCCCTCCATGAGCACCCCTGCAGAAGGTCCCCTTGGCTGATCCAGATCCAAAGCAAACCCTTTAGGGTTATTTCAGGCAGGAGAACACAGGTTAGAGCCTGTTGTATTTATTTTGTTTTGCTTTTCAAACCAAATTGCCCATCCCTGCCGAGCTATGTTGCTGGTGTGATGGGAGCCAGTTCCCGCAGACCTGCTGAGACTAAATGGAAAACTTCCCAGCGGAAGCAGTAGCGGAGCTGGGCACGTACGTCCCACCGTGACGGGCTCTGGGAAGGCAGTGTCCAGGCTGCCAAAGGAAGAACTCACATCCCTGCTTTTTGCCCAGGGTGAGCGTCTTACAGCTCATTGCTTTAGGGACCAGAGCTGCCTGATGGAATTTGGCGGCTCTTCAAAAAAAAAAAAAAAAAAAAAATTCATTTCTGGTTTCCACCAACTTCAAGGACTCAGTGGGCAAACAAAAACTTGATTGCAAGAAAAAAAAAAAAGCACAAACTAACCAACCTGAGTGCAGAGGAAAGTAAGCAGCCTGTCCGCACATGGGGAATTTGGCTGAGAGAAGTCAGCAGGCGCCGGTACCGGCCGGGAAGTCACCGCACGGCAGCACGGTAGCCTGCCAGCCCAGAGAGAGGTACGGCAACCGGGGCATCGCCGGGAGATTTTCATCTGCAAGCTCTGCTATGGACTGCATGAACTCAGGGAGCTCATTTAATGTCATTATGCTGCAAATACTCCTCTCCAGTGCGTATATTTGCTACCTCATGTAGCATGTCATAAGAATTTAAGTGTTTTTATGTTCTTTGATGTCTCTGGATGAAGGATGCTCTATAAATGCAAAGTAAGTATTCTAGTGTACGTAGTTTGTTTTCTTTTTAACGTAACAAAATACTTAGTAGCCTTTCTTTGACAGTTTCCATAGCTGGTGGGTCTGTTTCTGCTGTGCCTTAGTAAAACAAATTTGGGGTTTCTCAGTGGCATATGTTCAGCATGTTCTTTGGCTTCATGACCCAAGCAGTTTCCTTGTCATCAGCACTGCAGAGTTACGGGGAGAAAACTGCTAAAAAATCTCCCTTTCCTTGAAGCCTGATGATGAGGAAAGGTGGATGTTAGGGTTGGTTTGGGGAGGAACCGTAAACTGAGAAAAGTGATTGCAAGCACTGGAGCAGCTCTGCTTGCAGGTAGCTCTGAATGAGACCAGGGAGTGAGCTGAATGCAGAGTAATTATTCCTGAATAATGCCAGGTTTAGATATTTTTTTCTGGAATAATAAGTGATTTCTTCCTGTTGAAGGTAATTCCCCGTATGAGCCACCCCCAGCAGCCTGCGAGCCCGTGGACAAGCTCCCCAGCCAGCCAGCCGTGTGTGACCTGCCTCTGTGTCCCCATCCCTCCCAGTGACCCACAGTAGCTTGCCATCCCGCAGATGCTGTGGGGTTGTGTGGGCAGAGAGGGCTTCTCTGGGGAATTCCAGTCCAGGTGGTGCTTTCTAGGCCAAAGCCCAAAACGTACAGCAAGGGAAAAAGCTGATCAGGAGCCGCTGCAAAGCAAGCATCGTTTGGGAAAAGCCCTGTGAAAGCTGCAGGCAGTGCAGTCGCTCGGAAATGAATTGCTGCAGTGTCTGAGACCCGAGGGAGCGTCCCAGGGGGTTAATCCCACCGCGGCAAAGGCAGAAAGCTGCACATACCGGGAAAACAGTTTGCATGTCTCTAGCCAAGCGCAGATTTAAGGAAGCCATCCAGCCCCCTGCTCCTGCCCAAGCATCCGAGGCATCCAGGTCTGCAGAGACTCCCGCTCCCAGCCGAGCTTTCCCTTACCTGTACCTTCTCCTGGTTCTTCCCAAGCCATTCAACATCACCGTGGCCATTTCGGAGCTGATCCTTGGCCAGCGAGTCCCATGTTGATGCCTGGCCCGGCCCTTGTGTACACGTCCCAGGTGTGGCAGTCGGAGGAGAGACGCTGGGGTTCAGGGTGTGCTTCCTCTCCAGGCTGCCACCGGGCTCCTCCAGCGCCGGGGCAGGCCGTGCCCCACCACGCTAGCTTTTTAATAGCTGATTTTAATTATACGCTCTGAGACGAAAGAGAAAAACCAAGCCTTCCAACAGATTTTATCTGCTGTTTATTTCCACAAATTGCTGCAGAAAAAAGCCCGGAGGGTTTTGATGGAGGTGGAGGCTGAGATAGCCGGCAACACGGAGGCTGCTGGGGCGCAGCCTTTTTAACCTCCTCTGCCGAGGCAGGTGCCGACACATCCCCGCAGCCGGCGAAACATGCTAACGCTATGGAGGCTGACCGAGCAAACGGTAACGAGCTCCGCCGCCTCGCCGGGGCTGCACCCCTCTTTCTTAATGGAGAAAAGGCAATAAACCCAAAGCAGCGCGTGGCTGCTGTTCCCTGCTTGAAATCATCGGGAAGACCCGGCGCCCACTGGCTCGGGGGGTGGCTGCTGGCCGGGCACGGGGGCACGGGCTCGGCTGGGGAGCCCCACTGCAGTCCCCTCTCTTGCTCCGTAGGTGCATCAGTACTACAGCTGCCTGCCCGAGGACAAGGTCCCCTACGTCAACAGCCCAGGAGAAAAATCTCGCATAAAGCAGCTTTTGCACCAGCTGCCGCCGCATGACAATGAGGTTAGTAACCAAAAAACGTCCTCAGACATCTATCAGGGCTGCAGGTGGGGAGGGGATGCACCTCCTGGGGTTCCTCTTGTTGGAAGCATAGCTGGTCCTTTCTCAGCCCTTTCTGCTTTACAGGGGGATTTACTTGGAGTTTGTTCATGCTGCTATTTAAGTGCCATATTTGCTTCCTGCTCGGATTGTTTTGGAGGTGGGGAGGGAGCTGTTGGTTTCTAAAGTTAAAATATTTTAAATCATCTTTCCGCAGTTCTCAGAAATAAAAGCATTTGCTCAGCCCTTAGAGGCCAAAGCCATGTTAAAAGTGGCTTGAAATGTTGAGCTCAGCTAGAGCCAGATGTGAAGTTCCAAAAGCCTTTTCCCAAGTGCTGCTTCCGACTCCCCTTGGGAGTGGGAGTGCGTGTGCTGAGGAGGGGTTTCACTCAGGCTGAGCCCTGCGAGCCAGGAGCTGGGGCAGCCTGGTGAGCCAGAAGTTGAGTCAAGACCAGTCAGAGAGAATAAACCTTCTTACATCTTGCAAGAAAGGTGTGAGGCAGCAAAAAGGGTCTGGTCTTTGACATCCTGTTCTCACCAGTGAGAACATTGGCTTCTGGTAGCCCACAAAATTTCCCTGTGTAAACAAAAAAAAATTATTTTCATGCCGCTTTCTGAAGAAGCCGCTCTGGAAAATACATGCAGGTAACTTGTTTGATCTAGGTCAGATTTTAACGAGTTTGCCTGCGTGTGGCTGGGTGCCACGGGCACAGCACGGCACTGCCAGCACTGGGGGAGCTCCAGGCATCAGGCAGGGGCTTCTTCCCGTACACCCTCGGGCCCCAACCTGCCCGCCTGTCTTCCCTGGCAGCTGCTGAAAATCCAGAGCCTCCAACAGCCGAAGAACATAGGAATAAATGCACATGAATGCTGCTTTTGCAGCCCATGCTGCTGCAAGCTGGAGGCACGAGCCTACATGTATTTTCTGCAAACTGGTAGATTTTGCATCCACTTTCCCCTCACGCACAGTTTTGTTCCTTCGAAAATTCCAGGTGTGTTGGTTGCTCATGTGAATAATCCCACTTGGCTCCATGAGCCTGCTCTCCAAATTAATGGAGGCTGGATTGGGCACTAGTGATACACGTGGCCACCTTGGCTCTTCAGTCATATTCTCCATTGAGATGCAATCAGCCAAGAGCTAAGCCTGCAGGATGAAAATAGCCAGGAAAACCTCAGAGTTTTATAAGCTTCAGGGAAATTACATTGTTCATTGTTTGTATCCTTTTACTTATTTCCTTATTACCTTCCAACACAGAGGTTTTGCATATGTGCAAACTTGACCCTATGCTGGAAGAATAGTTGGAGTTCCCAAATAGCAAGAACCCCATAATTTACCCAGGGAAAATGGTCTGTACTCTTGAAATGCCAATAAAACATTTGGAAGCTGCTCTAAGACCTCCACCAGAAGGAGAAAGTAGGAAAATCACCAGTCTGATTGCTGGGTCTGGGTGGGGTTCAGAGGACCCGACTGCTAAGACTTTCCTACAAACCTAGCACCTGAAGAGCAACCTTCCTCCTGCCCTTTCTTCTCATCTCTACCTCTTGAAATTTTGGCTGAATACCAGGATGACTGAAGCCCAGACAGCAGTGTTTCTCCAGACTCCCCTAAACCCAGGACAGAGTTTGTTTGTGTAACCCCCGTGCAGAGGTTTGCAGAGCCGTGTGACCGTGGCTCACTGGCCAGAGAGCCAGGGACACCCGTAACACTGAGCATCGCTTGTGTTTTTTAGGTCCGCTATTGCAATTCATTGGATGAGGAGGAGAAGAGGGAGCTCAAACTCTTCAGCAACCAAAGGAAGAGAGAAAATTTAGGGAGAGGCAATGTCCGGCCATTCCCTGTAACCATGACGGGAGCCATCTGCGAGCAGGTGAGTAGCAGTGGACAAACTGGTGCAAGCAGGGCAGCTTTTGAATCACCAGAGTTAAGTGATGCTCACGGGAGCAGCATCCGCCCCAGGACCCTGTGACCTATGAGCCCTGGGATCCATCAGGGCACCTGCCAAGAGCACCCCACAATATTTGATGTGGAACAGTCACTTTAGCTCCTGGGCTTGTGCAGGGGAGAAGCTGTTGATATCATAGCCACAAAATGGGGATGAAAAGAGATTAAGAGGTACCAGAAAGGAACTGTGAATTAGCACCTTCTTCTACCACAGTCATGAAAGCACTTGGTTGGCGATGGGTGGCAGCGGGGTCACCCACCCCCCATTAAACACCAGCTTTTTTGACAGTGTGGTGGCCAGATCAACGGAGGGGACATGGCTGTGTTCGCCTCACGAGCAGGGCACGGCGTTTGCTGGCACCCTCCCTGCTTCATCTGCAGCGTCTGCAATGAGCTGCTGGTCGACCTGATCTACTTCTACCAAGATGGGAAGATCTACTGCGGCAGGCACCACGCTGAGTGCCTCAAGCCCCGCTGCGCAGCGTGTGACGAGGTAAGAGCCCGCTCGCCCCGACTTCTGTCCACTTAAAAGATATACCCTGCCACAGATGCTACCCGTGGGGATGGCGTGAGAGGGTTCCTCTCACCAACAGGCAGGTAATTCCCTTCCATCCGTCCTGGCAGCGGTGGGTGCTTTAGCACGGGGAGCCTCAGCGCAGAGGCAGCCACACAAAATACGATGGTTTGTCTTTGCCAAGGGTTCATGCAAGCTTTTGTTGGGGTTTCAGGTGAGCATCTCAGGGATTTTTAGTTGCAGTTTGCCTGGGGCTGTTCAGAGAGAGGTCCTCATCTAAATGTAGGCAGCTGGGGAGGCTTTCTATGGGCATGTCCAGTAACAGCACACCCTCCGTGCTGTGTGATTTTAGTCCAGATGTGTGGTGGTCCTCCCTTTTCCTCTGTATCCTCAGAAGAAGCCTCTGGTGGGATGAGTGCTGTGTTTCGTACAAGAGAGTCATGTCTGAGTACACACAGAGCTGAAATAGGCTTTAAAAGAGGCGATTAATGGGCTATAGGAAGCTGAACAAATGGAATACGAAACGAATATAGAAAACCATACAGAGTCGCCTCTGAGCATTTCTCAAGTGTCAATCTCTTTAAAAGGCTGGTGAAGGAAATTGTTCTGGCTTTTAAAGTTATGAAAACCGTAGTGTGGAAAACCATGTGTACTATAAAATACCATGTCCCATCTATGCAAGCATGTAACAGTAAAAATCCAAGGCTATATGCACTTCAGATATAAAGAACATTGACGTATGTATCCAATTAAATTTGTAACGTTACCAGTAAAAAAAACAACTCCTAACCATTTGACTGGCCCTACTTCCTTGCGGCTTAGGCTGGGTAATTTTTTTTCATGTATTTTTTTATCCTTGCAAATTCTCATACAAGTCTTTCATTGAGCTCCTTCTTTAACACACACTTCTTTCCCTGAAACATCCAGCATTATTTGTGAGAAAGAGTAACTCAGGGGTAAGAGGAATTGCGGGGGAAAAGCTCTTGGTGTGACCTGTGCCAGGGAAGAGCCAGGGAGCAGAGCTAGGCTGCTGCTTGCTCCTGCCGCTTGGCTTTGGGACTGGAGATGGGGTGGGGATGGGAAGTAGAGACAGCAAGAAATCATCTGCTGGAACCGTTTCAGATGGCTGTTTCACCAACCCAGTCTTAACAACGGTCCGTGCCTCAGTCTCCCCACTGGTACAATGACTGCTATCATCTTTATGACCACACGGGCTGGGGTAGAGGCAATGGTGAGGAGCCAGGTAGCTCCATCTTCTCTCCCCTCCGGAGAGCTGCCACTTCTCCTTGTGTTTTCACTCAGCTTTTGTACTCGGGTCCTTGTTTCAGAGACGGGTAAATGTGTTTCAGTAAGTGGCTGCTCTGTTCTTCAGAAGTCCACCAGATCGATAGGTTGTATATAAGCGTGTTTATTACCCTGATCGACCCCTCCTGCTGATGGATGTGCTTCCGAGCATGCTAGTGCGAGCTCTGCCTCAGTGCTTTGTAGTCTGTGCACTAACACAGGCCTGAGGTATTTACATTTTAATGGATTTCCTTAAGAAGTGATGGGTGCCCCTGCCGCAAGCCAAACCAACAGGAGTTTCCCATGCAGGACGGGGGGGTTAGCTGTAAAATTTGGAGGTTAAATGAACAAAGGGGCACAGCTGCTAGGAAAGGGCAGGAGATGAAAAGGCTGCTGCCTGCATCCCAGATCCCCTTTCTGACCGACTCTGCTCCCCGCTTGTGTTTGCTCCCTGCCCTCCCCAGATCATTTTTGCCGACGAATGCACCGAGGCCGAAGGGCGGCACTGGCACATGAAGCATTTCTGCTGCTTTGAATGCGAGACGGTGCTGGGGGGCCAGCGGTACATCATGAAGGATGGCAGGCCCTACTGCTGCAGCTGCTTCGAGTCCCTCTACGCCGAGTACTGCGACACCTGCGCCCAGCACATCGGTATGTGCCGCTGCCTCGGCCGCGGGGCGGGAGGGGACCGGAGAAAACCTCGACTTGGAAGGTCTTTCTGGCAACAAAAGCTGTTGCATTAAGTCTTTGACAATGACTTGGGGCTGTGGGCAGGACTGCCTGTGGCTGGGGTCTGCTCCAGCCCTGTGGAATCCAAAGAGGCTCGTGCCCCTCTCGCATCCTGCCAAGGAGCTAGCATGGTAATTTGTTTGGTTAAACCACTGTTTATCCCTTTCTGTGGTCAGAGAGAGGAGGACTATCAGAGAGGAACCTCAGGAGCTGTTGCAACTAGTGAAAGCTTTCTCTAGCCTAATATAATGCACACTTTTTTTCCTTTAATTCTGATTTTCCTGTAGACAGCTTGGCTCTTTGACTCAGATTTTTCCCAACCAAGCTTGCCAAAGGGTCGCATGAGTTAATGAACTACTGACAGGAAAGATGCTTGTTCATTCATCATTATTGTTTGCAGAAAGAAATAATGCATCAGAGTCAAGCTACGTTTCTAGAACAGAGATTGAAAATCTACTTTATTCTGGGGGTTAGCTGTCCCCTCAGCACTCAGGGGGTGGCAAGCCGGGTGGGTTGGGAAGCCACCTCACTGCTGTCCTTGATCCTGTTTGCCACTTGGCTGAGCATTCGCTTGCGGGTGGGCAGGCAGCCCTTTCTTTGTCCGTGGAGGTGAGCTCACATGTTCAAATAATTCATAAACTGCAGGAAGAGAAAAAAAAAAAAAAAAAAACAAAAACAAAACAAAACAAACAACCATTTTGCTCTTGTGCAGTGGCCATATGGCACGGGGAGGAAGATTCAGGGCTTCAGTGAAGCACTTGGAGGACGCATTTGCTGTGACCTGCAGCACATCCTTCCCGAAAGCTCAGCTGCAGAGCGGTGAAGAAGCAGCTGTTAATGCTTCCCGCATGCTCCCTTCTCTTGTGCTTCCCCCATCTGCTGTCCTCCCCTCTGGCCGGCTGGCTGGAGCCTGCTGACTGTCAGGTTTTCAGGGCAAAATGCCTGTTTTGATGCATATCTGCACATTTCTAGCAAAGGAGGGACTGCAGCCATTTTGCTGCAAATTGTTCATAGTAGTCACTAAGCGTTGTGCTTGAGAGCCACATCAATCAGAGCTAAGCGTGTGCTTAAGACTTGTAAGGCTTGGGTTAGGTAGCCAAGGACAGAATAAGTAGGCTGTGCTTCTTCCTCTTTGAGATGGCTTCAGGGCATTGGAAAAGGAGCTGATAAAATCCCACCCACCGTCTTGTCTCTTGTCCACAATCGTAGCCCCCCAGTCTATATAAAAGCAGCTCATTATAAGGGAAGGAAAAAAAAAAACAAAACAAAACAATTACATTAAACCAAATCTAGCTTGGAATAAAATGGACTGTTAGCGTTCTGTTCATTTGCAAAATATCCAGCAGCATTCGGCCCCCCCAGAGATGCGACTGCGGCGGGTGTGCAAGCACACGCGGTGCACACGTGCGGTGCAGCACCCCACCGTGCCGGCCAGCCCACACCGTGCATGGCAGTTTCTCAGGTAATGGGGGTTTTTGCCGTGAACAGCAGCTTAAACAAGTGAATAAACGTTATAATTGAAAGCTCGGGAGCTTTGCTCACAGCTGTGACGAAGAACGATGTGTGTGCAGCAGGCATGTGCTCCCCAGTGTTTTGCTGTGGGGGGGACAAACTCTCTGCATCAATTCCTTTACTTAACCCAAGGGGGGGTGGTGGTGCAACCTGGAAAATTTGGCTGGGTGCAAGGCAAATGTGTGTGCTCAGATCCTTAGGGCCAGCTCTTTCTGCTCCCTTTTGGAGAAGGAGCCCCAGTAACCAAAATAAAGTTAGGATGGGGCCATGGTAGAACCAAGGGGCAGGGATGTCATATGTTCTGCTGCATACTTAAACAACGCAGCACAAATTCCTCATTATGGTTCAGTTGGAGGATTTTTTTTTTTTTTTTTTAATAGGCAGCATATTATTGCTTTGACTTCAAGGACTTTATGGAGAACTTCTTGCATTCCTTTGCTTTATGATCGGAAATATCCCCATTTAATATGAAATAGCTTGAGGCTTGGTTCTGCTGCCTTTCCCAACACTGAGTAACTCCCAAGCAGATCCCGACAGCCTGCAAAGAATTAGAAATGGGCTTAACTTCACGTGTCGGAAAAACCCTGCTGAAGGGCTTTCGGGAGCATGCCTGGGTGCATGTCATTTGTAGGGGCTGCATGTGTTAAGTGATGTGCACAGGCTGCCTCTGACGCTGTGCATCTTCCCCCTCAAGGTATCGACCAGGGCCAGATGACGTACGACGGCCAGCACTGGCACGCCACCGAGACCTGCTTCTGCTGTGCCCAGTGCAAGAAGTCCCTGCTGGGACGGCCCTTCCTGCCCAAGCAGGGGCAGATCTTCTGCTCCAGGGCCTGCAGCGTCGGCGACGACCCCAACGGCTCCGACTCCTCCGACTCGGCTTTCCAGAGCGCCCGAGCCAAGGAGTCCCGCCGCAGTGCCAAGATCGGCAAGAACAAGGGGAAAGGCGAGGAGGGGGCACGCAGCCCGTGCAACCAGCTCCAAGTCACCTCCAACCGCCTCTCCACCGACGTGGACCCGCTGTCCCTGCAGATGGATTTGCTGAGCCTGGCCAGCCAGACGCCGAGCCTCAACAGGGAGCACTTGTGGAGGAGCCGGGACGAGCTCTATCACTACGGGACCAAAATGGAGCAAAGTCAATCCCAAAGCCCTTTGCAGCTTCTCAGCCAGTGCAACATAAGGACCTCCTATAACCCCAGCCAGGTCCCGGGCTCGCAGCCGGATTTATGGGCGAAACATTTCAGCAACCCAAAGAGGAGCTCCTCGCTGGCAATGAAGAGCCACGGCGGCAGCTTCATCCAGGACTGCAGAGAGGATTACTACTCGGGGAGGCTTCGCTCACAGGAGAGCTACAGCGACATGTCCAACCAGAGCTTCCCCGAGACCAGAGGAAGTCTTAAAGTCCCCAAGTACGAAGAGGAAGAGGAAGGCGGGATGCCAACGCCACAGTGCCGCACCCGGCACCCCATCAACGCCCTCAAGTTCACAGAAGACCTGACGCCCACCGAGCAGACTCCCCGCGGCTCCATGGAGTCCCTCGCGCTCTCCAACGCAACAGGTACGTCACCCCTGCTCCTGTCACCCTGCGGCCACCCCGGGACCTCCTCCATACGATGGGGTCCCTTGTGCTCCAAGTCAGTGCCACAGCAGCTGTCTTCCCATTTACGGGGGTGACCAGCAGCTTGGGGACCACCACTCAGTGCCATGGGCTTGCCTGCCCACCCCCGGTGTGCCTGGCAGCCCCTCCTGCTTTGCTCGCTTGTTTGCCAAACGCGAGGCTTTATAGATGGCTGGCCTTTCTGTGTAGCTCAAAACAAATATTTTCAAGCTCTTTAATCCTCCTTTTTGTGAAGAGGGGGAGAAAATCAAGTCCAGCTGCTAACGCAGAGGCAGATTCCACCCTTCAGTGATTGAAGGACTGCTGTCAGCTGCCCTTGCAGGATAAAAATATTTTTGAATGCTTTAAAATGGGCCCAGTTAACCCCTTTTGCATGTTAAGCAGTCCTCAAGCACATGATTAGTTAAATTCCTGCCCCTCTGTGCACAGCTCTTTTTCTCCTCTTCCCCAGTCCACTCGTAGAAGTTGGAGGGAAAAGCCGGGCGAGATGCTTGTCCCATCAGGCTGAGCCCGTTTTTCGTGAGCGCATCCCAGGGTAATATTTCTTAGCCCTCTCACCCCAGACATGTTTGGGTTTCATTTTGTGGCTGCGGGGATGGGTGTGCGTGCACGGACGTGTCTGTGGCAGGGCTCTGGTCCACAGCTCAGCGCTGGGGAAGCTCAGCCCCCTGCGCACACCGTCCTCCTGCTGTAGTTTGTATTATCAGACGGCTGCGCTCGTTTGGCACAGCTGTCACTCGCTTCTGAGTCCCTCAGAAGAAAACTTCACAGAAAAGAAAACACCAAGCCTGGTTTTCTAGCCAGAAATACTGCCTTGCTTTTTCTTTGCTGCTCCCCCAGCTTTTCTCTGTTCCAGCCAAGCATTGCTTAGATTCGGACAGGTCCTGCACCTGCCCCCTGCAAAATGGAGTCTGTCTGTCTTGCTGTCACTGGCAGTGAGTGAACAACCCTGCAGGGTGTTTGGCCCCAGTCCTGAGGGCCCCCTCCGTGGGATGCTGGCAGTGGGTGGTGGGGATGCGCTGGTGAGCATCGCCGACCCGAGCTCTGTGCTCTGCCCGCCTGGACGGACGGGTTTGCTCTGCTACTCCAGTGCCTCCTCGCCCCACTCCTGGGTTTCGGTGTGTTTGTTTAGGGAAGTTGCCAGCCTCGTGCCAAGATGTGAAATGATCTCTGTGCTCAGCCAGGATCTCCCTAACCGGCAAGTGATAAAGCAGAGGCGGAGAGGAGAAGCTAATGAGGTGGAGAGGATTTTGCTCAAACAGCCTCAGATATACACGGAGGAAAAATAGATGTGAAATGGCAAGGGAGGTGGGAATTGCTCTCCAAACCAAGGTTTCCCTAAACAAAGCTTCATGTTTCCAAAGCCACTTGCATTCCTGAAAACTCATGTTGTGTAAACCCCATCAGTACAAAGAGTCTTGAGCAACACCAAGTTCGGATGAGCAATCCCTGAGTATTGGAGGGGTGGTTGCATGCTTTGGAGCTGAAGTGTAACAGGTTATTGGGATACAGGTCAAGAGACAGGAAACGTAGCAAGGCCTTCATATTAGAGTGAAAATCATTCTGTCCTTCATTTTAGAAAGCCCTTTTTAAAATCCTGGGAGAGAGACCTTCCAAAGGTATCTGTCCTCCATACATAGCCAAAGTATGAATTTCCTTACGGGCAGTGCCTGCCTTAATGACTCGCTTCTTTCCTGCTTTCTGGAGCAGATGCTCAGCGTGATGAGGCTTGCAACAAATTTAAGCAGAGCGAGATGATAACTTTTTTATTAATGTGTAAGATTCTAATAATTTTCCTTGGTCTGGGACCTGACTCAGCGCAAGCTGAGGGTCACTGCAGCAGTAACAGGCAGCTCCCCCCACAGCCATGTGTGCAATTATGGAGGACACGATTATCATCCCATTTAATTGGCAGCATTTTGAGGACAGGGAGATTCAGTGACCTGGACAAGGTTTGCGGGAGAGGAGGTTTTTGGGCAGGTGGTGTCTGGGCACAGCACTGGCTTTTCCCATCCCTGCACTCCCTGCCACAGCCGAGCAAGCTGCCCAGCAAGCACCCCACAAAGCTCCCCCCAACACAGCCCAGGGTCCAGCTCACCCCATGCCCCCCACCCTGCATACCCCAGCTCTGCTTTGCAAGAAACTCCCGGGCGCCCACATGCAAGGTCCCTTTGAGCTACTGATGCTGCACAGTTGCTCCACCTTATAAAGTAAAATAATTAACGCTGCATCCGTATAACTTTTTACAGCATTGCTGAAAATGTTCTTTTTTTTTTTATAGGGAGCTGAAGGGCAAACAGTCCCTGACCTGCAGATTACATGTTAAAAGCTGGTCCCTCCCTGGCAGTTTTTGCTGTGATGTTTCTATTACAACTTAACTACTAATTAACTGGAGACATCAGTAAAAGCAGATAACTCACAGGGTGTGCAGCAGTAGTCCTTGTCCCCTGGCCAGAAGGCTGCCTCCTGTGAACAGATGTTGTCCCTATAATATTTGTAATGCATTCAGCGCCAGACCAGGGGTCACCCATTGGGTGGGTCAAGATCTGCATGACCCCAAGTCTGCTTTGGGACCCCAGGTTTTCACGTTACCAACCAGGCTCTACTTAATTGGTTTAAAGCTAATTCCTCTTGGGTTTGTAAAGAGGTGTGACACCGTGTTAATCCTGGGCACTTGCCCGTACAGTGCTCAAATGTGTCTCACCATGGCTAGCAGTGCACCAGCAGACACCTGAGCTGCAGAGGTGGCTGTGACCCTCCTAGTGCCCTGTTTCAGGGTTTGAATTAGATGGGAGTGTGTCTGCCATCCTGTTTTGTGCTGATGTAATCGCCACAAACGCTGATGTGATTTAAACACATCCACTGGCAAAGGACGGAGTTGCCTGGTGGTGGAGGGCATCTCTCTTTTCCTCTCATGTTTCTGTTTGAAAATCCCTTTTCTGCCATCAGCTGAAGTAGCTGAAGTCTACAACAGACTCCGATCCACCACAACTTCTTGGAGACAGGGTCCTCCTCCCGCCCAACATGGCCATTAGAGGGAGGGGCAAAGAGCAAAAAATATTTCCCTGTACATTTTCCAAGAGAGAGCTCATTTTTTGCTGATTTTATATTATCTTTTATTTTTTATTTCCTTTGGCTGCTTTTGCTTTCCTTTTTTTTTTTTTTTTTTTTTTTTAATGGCATTAGCAACAATACAAAACAGTGGATGCTGTAGCAATGTTTACCCTATAACTCCCTTTATTAAGCAATGCTAAGATGGAGTTTGTCCAGGAAGCTTTTCTCATGAGGAAGAGCCTGATCTAACAGAGGTTAATCACTTCCCAGAAGATACTCTGTCCGTCAGAGCCCTGCTCCCTGTGCTTGTGCTCTGCCTTGCTCTGCTTGTGCTTGATTTGCCCTCTAAAAAGATTTTGCAGGCGCTGTATGTGCCTAGCAGCTGAATTAGAAATCAAGAGCTGATCTTTGCTGATTCCAAGCAGTCATTTCCACAAAATGCCAGCTGGTCAAATAGCCCACTTAAGAAAGTACCTGCGGGCTAAATGTTATTCTCTGGGAACAGTCTCTTTATGTGCAGCTTGCAGAGAGCAAGAGTGCTTTGGAGGTAGAAGTCATGTTGAATAGTGACACTGTCATATGCAAAAGGAGAAATAGATTTTAAGTATTCCTTGAGAAAATGAGTTTGGGTGAGGGTAACAGCTTCATCTGTCACAGTCATAAATCCAGGGAAGAAAGATGTTACGCTGGTGCTGTGACAGGGCAGAATGTGATTTCACATGGATGGCACACATTTCTCCTGCCATCTGTATTGTGAGATGCCCGAAGGCCCCAAATAGCTTGCTTTTCCAGGACTAAACAGCAACTGTGATATACCCAGAAAGCAGAGAGAAAAAACATAGGAATACACACGTGGGTCAGTGCTGACCCCTGCACATCTGAGTTGCAGAGTGACCTGACGGCATCGTCTGTCTCAAGTCCCCTCTTCTTCCTCTGCCTGGGGAGGAGATGAAAGGTTGAGGTGGGAAGAAAAAGCCCTGCTTCTCAGGGACAGGGTTTATTTTCCAGAGAAGCATTCAGTGGCCCAGCCTTCCCTGCACCAAGGGTTTGGAGGCAGCTCCTGAACACCCTCAGGGATGGCAACGGAGGGTGAGCTGTCCGGGAGTTGGTCCCCATCCCTGTATCCACAGTGGCACTGCATCCCACGGGTGCTTCTTTCCCCCTTTTGGCTGGGGAGGGCATAGGAGCTGGTGGTGCCGATGATGGGGGCTTCAGGGGTGCTTCTAGGGTAAAATCCAACCACTTTCCCAGGCAGCACCCGTGCAGGGACTTCTTTCAGTGAGCTGGACAGAGGGACTGCTCAGTTGGGATGTACACCCTGACACCTTGGGATGGCACGCTGTGGGAGGCTGGCGGGACTGTGACCACTTGGCCAAGCACTCTGCTTTCCCCCAAATTGTTTACTTTCCACAATTTCCACTTACATAAGAGTTCTGCTTTATTTCTGCACGCCCCGAGGTCACTCAGAAGTGAGACAAGGCTGAGCTATAAACAAAGCCCTGGGCAGGCTGTTTCTCCTTGAGTTCCTTTTTAGTTCTCAGGGTTGAACTTGAAACAAATCCTGTTTCAGGGGTGGTGAGTGTGTGTCTGCCTGGTGCTATGGCAGAGAGAAGGCTCAGACACAGCGGGCTGGACATGGGAGATGCCATACTGTCCCCTCCTGTGCCTCTATAGCTGCACTTAAAGACTGGCTGGCACCTATATGGGTATCAGCTGGTGAGGACTGCAATGCACAGGTATATGTGTACGCTCTGATAAATGTAAAGGCAAGAAGCAAGCGTCAGCATAGCCCTGTTTGTTTGCACTATCTGAAGTCAGGGGTTTTTGCGATGCTATCTCTGCAGCAGGGTGCAGTGGGGTGCTGGCTGTGGCGGGGCCTCACCCCATGTTGGCCCATCTTTGTGAGGAGTTTAATGGGGGCTGGGAGCTGCTTCCCCGCATGGGGGGGGGGCTTCAATCCCAGCCTCACACCCAGCCTACGTGCTCTCTGCGGCCCCTCGGCTGTCATTTGCCAAGTGGTTTAATAATTCATAATTAATGCAACTTGCAGCCCCGGTTTAGCAAAGCACACAGTGAGATTTAAGCGCCTCTGAGTGCTTTGTTGTGGCAAGGTTGTAGAGGTGATGCTCATGAGGAATATCTCTGTGCCGTCGCTTTGCTTATTCAGTTGTTATTTCCCTTGGTAATGTTTTATGGGATAAACATGGTTCTTAATAGGGGTGGGGGAAGGATTTCAGAGGGGATCGTACAGCATGTTCTTAGCAAACCTTAATGTCAACCAGAAGCCTGCTTTGTGTTCCCGGCACCATAGCCAGCTTGAGTTTTATATCGAACGCCCGCAGACGAGCTACAGCTTTCGCTCGTGCTCATCCGAAAGGCGTGCGTTTCCATGGCTCCGGGGTGAAATATTGAGCCTGGCAGCCCCACGCAGTGGAGAACGGCAGCAAAATAACCTGCTGTGTCCACGTGCGCCGCGGTGCTGGCTCTATTCTGGCCGCAGGACGGCCACCAGCCGATGCACCGCGCTGGCAGCAGCAGATGCCATCTCTCCTCTTCCAGTGCAGGACCCCCTGGGGTAGCCGCCGACGGATGTGCTCGGTGTCTCAGAGCATCATTGTGCAGAAGGAAGGTCTGGTGGGGTCAGCACATCACCCCCCGGGTTTTCAACCCTGGAAAGGGTTTGGTGGTGTGGTAACAACCATCCTGGGCCAGAGCAGGGCTCCTGCTCCCCTGGATGGCCTTGGGAAACAGATTCTCAGGTTTCCTTGTTAGAAAAAAAATCACCGCTGCATGGTGGGTTCTCCCGTCGCGCTCTCTTTCTTCCAGATTAGGGCTCGCTCAGGTTATTAGCTGTGTTCTCAGATGAAACACTTCATTAAGAGGGAGCTAGAGTTGCTGTAAATAAATACTGGTAATTCAAGAAGATTGGGCCTCAGTGCACTGGTGTAGCTCTGAAATGGCAAATGACCGCAGGAGAGGAGGGTCGGTGCCACCTTCGCCCTGTCCAGGGCAGCACAGGACCAGAGACCTAGAGCCACCCTGCCTGTGCCCGGGCATCCACTGCCTTTGGGTGCCCAGGAAACCCTCCGGTGCCAGAGCCTGCCCCGGCTGTCTTCTGCTGTGATTGCACAGGAAGAGTTTTCTTCTTCTCCAAGCTGAAATTTTCCTTGCAGGAGTTCAGCAGACCTGGAGAACAATGTATTCCCCTCCTCTTTGCAAGCATTTTTTTCCACATTTGAAGGATGTTATGATATCCCCTTCAGCCTTCTCTAGACTAAACAACCCCTGCTCTTTCAAACTTTATTCCTAGATTATATTTTCTAGATGAAATTTTTTAGACAAATGATTACTGCTGTCCTCTGAAGTCTCTGTGGTCAGACTGGAACACTCCTGGCTTGCTCCTGCTATGCCTTGCTGAGGTTTTGCAGCTCTGCAAAGAGGGGCAGGATCATTTAGGAAGCTTTGAAAGACTAATCTGGGCCTAACCCCCACTCATTTACACCTTGCATTGGTGTAAATGTAAAGTTAAGCCTGGAGTCATCTTTGTGATTTGCCTGGGTTAGAAGTTGCATTCTCAACCTGGTACTCGACCTCAGCCTGCTCTGGGCACCGTAAGAGCTGTGTGGAGCAATCGATGCCTTCAGTGATGCTGGAAAAGCACAGCTTTTCTCCTGAGTGAGGAGAAGAAATCCTTTGCTGCTGCTGTGAGCAGATAAAACAAAGTTGCCCTGGCCCCTGGCCGCACTGCTTGAGGGGTTATTTGCCAGTGTGGCTCCCAAAAAAAGGCTTGTGCACGTGCAGCCTGACAAATGTGCCTGGGAAAATGCATTTGGCCCTCAGCAAGGAGAGTTTCCCACTCTGACATATGGAGAAATGAAGCCGCTGGGTCTCAGGGTGGCTTTGCTGCAGCCTCCCGAGCACGGGCTCCATCACGCCCTGAGCTCCGTGTGCTGGTGATGGTGGTGTACGTGCTCCGTGCTGGATTCCTCTTACAATTGACATTTTTGCAGCGATTCAAGATCTTAAAATGCGTGTGCTTAATTATAATCAGGCTGTCTGGATGAACAGCCAGAAACATCCCCTGGACCTAATAATCGCTGATTAAACCTTGCGCTCCAAGCATGAGCTGTACGTGCATTGCAGGCTCCTCGTCTGGAATTGCTGCTCCCTGTGCTGACCAGCACTTAGAAAAGGAAAAGACAAAATCACTTACAATGTCTCCTGCAGGTGTGTGCAGGGGGCTTGAGACCCCCCTCCTGTGTAAACTAAACCTGTTAAATGCTGGCTCTGTCTTTCCCAGAGCCAGAGCCCCCCATTTATCGTGGCTCGCTTTACTTCCAGCAAAAAGAAGCAGAGGTCTCATTGCAGGTCGTCCCTCTTGGCCACCACGGCTGCATGTAATGCTCCTGCTTGATGTGGAGGATGCAGATAAGTCTCACTTAATTTGAAAATACTGTTTCACTCCTTCCATGTCTCCGGAGCCTCTCCCCAGATGTTCATTTTTATTCTCACTGGATACAGGACCGTAGGAGAGAGATGGCTGTGCTGGGAGAGCTGAGACCCATGGGTGCCATCCGGTGCGGCTGGCTGTATGCTGGGGGCAAGCACCGTCTCGCCCCGAGCCCGTACGAGGCGGGACGAGGTTGGCCCCTTTCAAACAGTGCTGCCAAAATCAATTTGCTGACACCACAGAAGCATCCTGTGGTGTTTGGAGCTGTATTCCTGCACAGCGCTGCTGTCACTCGTTCTTATTTCGGAGCTGAGCCAGTTCTCTTAACGAAGGGTTGCATAAATGTCACCAAGGGCTCATTTTCTTTGGCGTCAGCTATTGTCTGACAGATCTGATTAAGGCCACATTCAGCTGTCAGCGGCCATGATTCACATGCGGATCAGCTCCACTGGCGATCCCACTGTTATTTTGGCTGTTTGGGAGGTCTTTGTGCATGTTACTGAGTTGCTTTTCCCCCCGGGGGTGCTGCTGGGCTCCTCAGTGGTGGCACAGGAGGCACATGGGGAGCAGTGCCTGGTGTGGCAAAGGGCATCACCGGGATCAAAGGCGGAAGATCACGGCTCCAGCGGGGAGGTGGGGTGTGCTGGGAATCGCTCACTCCCATGACGGGAGCGGGGAGGGCAGGAGGGCAGGTCCTTGGAAAGGATGGGGAGGCCCTCTGGGGACTTTTTCCAAAAGGTGGTCACCATTGTTGGGTTAGCTCACTTGAGATCAGGAAAAAGAAGTCATGAAGCTGGCTTGAAAAGTGTGTCGTTTTTGAAACAAAACATGGCTTTAACATTTTTTTTAACCCAGCCTCTCCCTCTTCCTGCGGCATTCAGGAATCAATTTTGCTTTACCTTCCTCTGTAATCATAAACTCCAGGAATATTCCCACTAACAGTGGAAAAGCAAAGGAGCAGAGAGAAATGGCTGTGGCAGCTAGAACTCAGCGAGGAAAGCCAAATCATGTGAGACCCAGCAATGGCTTGTGCTCAAGCCCTAACGCTCTCCCTGGTGCCACCGAGGGGAGTATTTGGAAAACCTTGCCCATCTTTGCAGGATGTGTTGATCTTTTTAAATCTGAGTCCAAAGAAACCCTGAAGCAGCTCATGAGTGGGGTTAGCAACAGCAGCCCTTGTTCTTGTTCAGGTTTGGCAGGCAGCAGCTAATGCCGAAGGAGCTGAGCTCTCGATGAAATGTAAGCAGCTTTTGTTAAGGGAAAAAGAAGTTTATTCTTGCATTGAGGGCTGGGTTGTTGGTTTTTTTAATTAATTTACAAAGTCATAAATTCTCGGTGATTGCATAAGGCCTGTGCGTCATGTTGAAAATCCTGCTGATGGTGCACAGCTCTCCGCCTTTGGTCTGCACGGGGAGGTTGTCGGAGAGGGATGGCGAGAAGAGCGCCAAAGCAAACACTCTGCGTTTGATTTGGGATGAAATGGATTTCCTTTGAAATAGCTTGCGAAACACGTTGTCCTGAGCTTGAAATGCAAGCGCTGAGTGCTGCCAGTTGTCAAGCCAACATGGAGATAGTCAGAAAATAGATAGAAAACATGGAGAAAACAGGCCAAGGACTAGGGCGACATGGGGTGCGTTGAGTTTCTCATTGATGGGCACGTGCTGAGCAGACACCCTGCTTCTCTGCTGCCGGGTGAAGGTTTTCTGGGCTGGAGGAAGGCAGCTTGCAGGAGCTCAGGGCTGGCTGGCAGATGGGAGAGACTCAGTGGCCACCTTCCCAAGCAGGGCAGCCCATCGAGCTGGAGCTGATGTTCCTGGCTCCTGCCCATGTGCAGCTCCCTGGATATCTGCAGGGATAGCCTGACCTTCCCACTGTCCCACTACTTATGGGGAGCTCCAGCAGACCCTCCAGGGCTTGGGTGTTCCCTTGCCTCTTGGGAAACCTGACTTCATGTACATGACCAAGGCTGTGCCTTCGGTCCTCCCATGGGTGTCATTCAGGGGACCTGTGCGATGCAGCGTGGTGACTAGCCTCAATTAGTCAGTGGCCCCATTTTCATCTGCCCCTGATGCTGTTGAGTCCTTCAAAACATGTCATTGTTGCACAAGATGTGGGTGCCAGATCATGGCACCCTAGTTATCTCAGCGTGCAGGAGGCCTCAGGTTACCTCTGACGCATAATTTCTCACTGGCATCTCTAGTTATTCCTATCAAGTTACAGACAGCATAGACATATGGGGAAGGAAGTCGTGAAAAGCAACTTGGAGTTCAACTCAAAACACCTTAAATTGGTGTGATTTCCCCAAAGGAGGAACTGCCTGCTCTTTAAAAAAAAAAAAAAAAAAAAAAAAAAAAAAAAAAAATTAAAATATCATCATCCTCTTGAAGGGCTCTTCAGGACAGCATCTAAACCACTGAGCTATTTTTTAAAGCAAAAGTCTTGGGCCAAATCCAGCCTTCTCCCTGCATCTCTGCTGATAGAATAGTCTCCTTTTTAACTCTTTTTTTGCTTCCTTTCCCTGCAAAGGCCTCTCTGCAGATGGTGGAGCCAAGCGCCAGGAGCATCTCTCCAGGTTCTCGATGCCTGACCTGAGCAAAGACTCGGGCATGAACGTCTCGGAGAAGATGAGCAACATGGGGACTCTGAACTCCTCCGTGCAATTTCGAAGCGCCGAGTCCGTCCGCAGCCTGCTGTCGGTGCAGCAGTACCAGGACATGGAGCCGAACCTGCACAACCTCGCCAGCCCCCTCGCGTACCGAGAGCGGCCGTCGCATGGGCGGATGCACCAGAGCTTCGACTATGGTAGCGGGGTGCCCGGGGGCAAGCTGGGGGCTCAGGAGGGCTCGAGGCATGCCCCCATGAGCGAGCGCACACGCCGGCGAACTAACCTCCGGGATGATGATCGGCATTACCGCCCGCACCGGCCCCGGCGGTCTCGACGTTCCCGGTCGGATAACGCCCTGCACCTGGCCAGCGAGCAGTGCTGCCGGCTGAAGGAGAGACCCTCGCTCCGAGCCAGGGAAGACTACGACCAGTTCATGCACCAGAGGAGCTGCAGAGAGGCGGTGGAGCAGGGTCCCCGCAGGGACATCTACGGCCACTGTCCCCGGACGGTGTCGGATCTCGCCTTGCAGAACCACTTGGGCGAGAGATGGGGGCCCTACTTCGCCGAATACGACTGGTGCTCGACCTGCTCCTCCTCTTCCGAGTCCGACAACGAGGGCTATTTCCTCGGGGAGCCGATTCCCCAACCCGCCCGGCTCCGGTACGTGACCAGCGAGGAGCTCCTGCACAAGTACGGCTCGTACAGCATGCCCAAGTCTTCCACGCTGGGTGGCAGGGAACAGTTGCACAGCCGGAAAAGACAGAAGAGCAAAAACTGTATCATATCCTAATGGCATCCTTGCTAGGCACCTTGGCAGAATGTAAATTCACTCACAAACTTGCACTGTTTAAGATCATGTAAGCGCTTTTATTGTAACAAAAAAGACCTGAAGAGTAGGGCTAAGAAGGTTGTAGACTGGCTTCTATAAATAGTCATAATCCTGGGCACCGTTGAATATATTTTGCACATCTTACTTTGGAGAAAAAAAAAAAATAATGAAAAGTTCACTTTAACCTGTAATATTTACCCAGTAGTTTTCCCTGTTTCTCCCAAATACTGCTACCCTTTCGAGTTCCGTTTGTCTGTATGTTTTGGTTACCACTGTTGACTCTAATCATCAGTTTGCCGGTAGCTTTTGCTTTCCACCACATTTTTGTTTTCCATTAGCCATGTTGGTAGGTAATTTGTCTCTCGGACAGTGTGGGAGCCTAAGTTATTTCCATGATTGTTGTAAATGCAATGTAAATGAGAGTTTGGAGAAAATATTTTTGTATTTTGTAATATCAGAGGAATTTCTATATCTTAGAAGTCACTGGGAAAAATGCATGCACATTCAGAATTGTTTTCAGCCAGAGCTAACCAAACAGTACTTTGGACCCCCCTCCTTCCATTTCATCATCAGATTTCTTAGGTATATCAGTGAAAGTTTGAGTTGTCATTTGTTTTGAGGGTTGGGGTTTTTTAACCCTTTTTTCTGATCATTTGTTTTGATCCTGGTAAATAAAGAGAACATTTTCTGATTCATTAAATCTTGAAGAGGCCTTGGTGGCATTCTGAAGTCTGCTCATGCCTGTGATTTGCAGGTATGCTCTATCAATCAGATACAGGAATCCTGACAGCTGCAAAAGGGACTTTTTTTTTTTATTATTATTAGTATTATTATTATTAAATAGGAAAGAACAGAACTACCAAATGTCTGCAACGTTGTAAATGACCAAAGCCGGAGAAGGAATTTTACACCTCTGTAGAGAACGCTGAAGTTACTCAACATTGAACTATTATTTGGAGTAAATAAAAGTGTAAATGGTGCAATTGTGTGATGTCAGCATGACGTTGTTTTGAATATAGACTTGTCTTATGGTGCTCTAGTCTCCTGGGTTATGTTAACTGCTGTTCATTACCAAGTGGAAGTCTCAATATTGCCTACTGCCTACCACATAAGAGAACGACTGCAAACTGCTCCCCGTGGGCCTGATCCTGCCCTGGCGAGACACCCTCGCCCCTCCGAGGCCGCTTGTGGCGGGGGGAGCTCGTGTCCCGGGTGGGCTCAGCCCCCTCCCGCGGAGCTAGGACAGCCCCACGGCAGCCTCGCCGTGGCAGAGTGTTCTATAAATAGGGCTCAGCTGTATTGTATTATGGTGGATGTGAGTTTGTTCTCTGTACGCTTTAAACCATTGAGGTTCTGCCATCGCGGTGCATCCCGGCGGATGCGCCGGAGGGTTGCAAGCCAGCGCTGGTTGTCCCCGTGCTTCCCGGGAAGAAGCAGGGTTACAAAAGGGGCTCTTGGCACCCCAAAGATGCGGATTAGCGCCTGAGGGTGTTAAGGCAAAGCTGGGATTTGAGCTGCAGGAGGGCTGGGAGGCTTAACTGGCTGCATCGCCCTCGCCCCACGCGCTGCCGGCATCTCGGGGTGCCCCTGCACCTCCGCCAAGCCGGCCCCTGCCCTGCACCCCGAGGGGGAGGGTCCCGCTGATGGGGACACCCCGTTGCCTACTCAAAGCAGCAGATGCAGAAAAATCTTGAAGATGGATGTCTCCATACCACAGACTATTGCTAGGAATTTTTTTGTTGTTTGTAAAGGACAATGTGATAATTATTATTCCTTTAAAATGAAAAAGAAACAAAAAAAAAAAGAAATTACACTTAAGTATATTTAAAAAAAAAATATGTTTTTTCCAGTTGGAATAAATGGAAGTATTCATCCAAAGGGAAGAGTCTCATGTGTATGTTTTTTGCTCTTACGGAGCATTGGTCAATTGTGAGTAGAAAACTTGATTTTCATTTAACTAGTCTTGCAATAAATGCACAAGAACCAGCTGAGGCCCATCCCTGACATGGTTTCGGTGGGCGGGGAAAGCTGATGGAGGAGCATCTCCTGCACACCACACACCTTCCCCAGGGTTGGTGGTCTGGACCCATTTTTTGGTGTTAAAAAAGCCGTGTCTTCACCTGGTGTAAATCAGCACAGCTCAGCCAAAATCCCTGGTGGGCCTCCAGCTTACACTGAGGGAGACCTCAACATGTAATTTATAAATAACAGCCTTTTTCTTAGGAAGATCACAGATCTTTCCTTGTTTTCCAAAACAGACGCGGTAAGTCGGGCAGGGGTATTGCTTTCAGCGACAAGTATGACACTATAACTACAGGTTATTATGTGATTGTCATTTAATATGTACAATTTAATTCATTGTCAGTGATTAAAAGCACAATGAATGTTGTCTGTCAGCTCCAGTACAGCTGAGCTGCTCTTTGTACAGGGGGAGCCTGAATCGCTCAGCAAATGGTAAAAAAATAATCCCCAGCCTTTCCCCTTTAACCGCTTGCTGCCTTTCCACGGGGGTAACACAACAGGCTCTAAAGACTCCTTGCAGCAGGATTGTAGCACCTTTTCCAGTGCAATTTTGTACCAAAACCCAGGGCCCAATGCCCACACGCACAGGGCGGTCTTGCTGCTGGAAGTGGCTCTTCAAAATCGGGTTCTTGCTGGAGAGCATCTCTGCATCCCTGCAGATCACTGATGAACAGCCCAGCTCTAATGCTGGAATCAGATCAGACAGGCAACAAACGGGGGTGATAAGAGCATCTCGGGGGATGCTCCCCTCCACCGGGCCCTTCACCAGCACAACAGAAAGGCCTCGGATCAGATTTTGTAACACAGTGCTGGCAAATACTGGGTTGGTACAAATTTCAGCAGCAAAAGTGCAAACACAGCTTCCAGACCCTTATTTTTCATATGGGCTCCAGAAATCCTATATACTTTGTGACACATGGGTTAAAAGAAAAAAAAAAAAAATGTTTGAGTTTTTTTCTTTTTCTTAGCCTGTTTGGAATATGATTAACCATTTCTGACAAACCCACTGAGCTTGAGGGATGGAGCTAGAAGTCTGTAAAATTCTGCTCCGTCGCCATCTGGCCCCGCTGGTTTGCCTCCCCGTGCACGCTGCGCACGGGTGCCAGCGCCCCGTGGGAGCAGGGGGCACATACAGCCATTTTCCTTCCCTTCTCTGAGGACTGAGTAACGATGACACCACCTGAAGCTCAGAGCGAGTATCAGCGGGTTTGAGTTTCCCGGGGTGGGGGAATGGGGCGCAGTGCTGGGGTCGCCGTTCGGCCAAGGGAGTGGGAAGCTGCTGGTGCCTCAGACAGCTGTGTTGCCAGTCATCCTGGCACACTCTCAGTGTTGCTTAAAAAGAAAAAAAAAAAAAAAAAATCTGATCACGTCTCTTCCTGCCACTGTTTTCTTCCATTAAAAAAATCTTTTTTCCCTTTTTTCCCCCAAAAAGTCCTTGGCAAGGCCTGCCCAGTGGGACCCCGGGGGATGAGCTGGCTTCGGCAGTACCCTGACCATGGCTTTGCGAGGCGCAGGGGATTAGGCTGCCTTTAGCAATCAGGCTCGGAGCACGCATCACCTCCCATGAGCTGGTTCTGAGCACACAAACACAAAACCCCTCGGCAGCCGTTACCTCCGCTGCAAAGCCAACGTCCTCATCGCACGCTTGGCCACAGCCCGGGAGGCAGCATCCTTCATGTCCCCTCTCCCCAGCAGGCTGGCGGGCTCTGTAAGGTCCCTGCAACACCCAAAACACCCCAGCACGGGCAACGTTTTGACCCAAAATCTACTGGTGCTGTGCAGGGAAGCTTCCAGCACATTGAGGTTTGTTTTTCGGGAAGCCAAAAGCCACACAGCCTTGAACCCGTGCAGATAAATTAGCACCAGATGAGCAGAGCCTCTGCGGAAAGATGCAGAGATAGGGAGTATGAGGTTAGAAAGAATCAGAAGCACCCTGATCTGGAAATTCTTATACGCGGATAATCCCGTATGTGCAAACAGCCCAAGTGGCTCTGGCTACACAACCACCACCGAGCCCGTGGCAGCGAGCAGCCTGCGCTGCCGGGGCGCCCACCAGCCCAGAGTTCCCTGGTGCCTTTGAAAACCCACTTGCTCATGAACAGGTACCGATGTGCGGCTTAACAACAGCAGCAGCATGTGGAGGCTTAATTAATGAGAGCAGTTAGAGGAAGGCTAAGGGCTGCTGAGAAACCGGCATGAGTTTAGCATCACAATTTAACACCCCAAAAAGACCTGTCCGTGCTGCATGGGGCTGGCGGCACCAAACCTGGCACTGCTCTGTCACTGCTGCCCCCAGTCCCCAGCCCACCCCCAGTTTATAGCTAATCCACGCTCCTGGGCTGGGAGCTGCCATGTTAGCTGATGTACTTTGCTCTTTCAGGCTAGAAAAAATAAAAAAAATAAAAAAAAAAAAAAAAAAATCACTGTTCCTTGAATTTGCATACAATTATGCTATTCTTAAAATCTAGGCTGCCCTCATTCTCCTGGAGATTATTTGCCACCCATTAGATGCCCATCCTCCACAGCCAGAGGAAGCTTATTAGCTAGGGGTAATTTCAGAGGACTTTATTTTAAAGATTTTGGTTTTTTCCTTGTTATGCAACACATTTTCAACCTAAATCCTTCAGACTGTTTAATAATTCAGCTCTTTTTTGAGTACAGAGGGGAGCTGGTGGCCAAGCATGCCTTAACACCTTGAGAGCTGGGTCACTAGAGAGCTGGTTCCCGTTTCTAAAAGCATTCACACGTCATGACGTATCAGTGCATTTATAAACTCTACCTAATAATAACATTTTTTTTTCTCGTAAGGACCAGATCTTAATTCAGCCTCCGAAGTGGGAGTGCTGTCAGCCAGGTTTCACCTCTCCATCTGCCACGAGGTGCTGCTGAGCCCACCACCCTGCCGGGAGACCCAGCGCGACTGCAGCCGAGAGCCGACCCTTTCCCACCCTGTCATCACCACACATGAGTTCACCAACCCAGACGCTTTCAGCATCCATTTTTTGAGTTATATCAGCACGGTCTGATCAGCTCCCTTCGCTTTCCTGAGTGTGAGATCTCACCTTTTCATTCCCTTTTAAACTGGCTGCAGACAACCACTGCCCAGGTGAAGGGTGTCGGCTCTGCAGCTCTCCATACGGGTAGGTTTGCTTTGGAGAGTCCCACCGGCACCTGCCTGAGTCTCCCTTAGGAAAGACCTTCCCGTTTTCCACAGCTTTTTCAATATTTTACAACTCTGAAAGAAAAATAAATAAATAAACAGAATGCTTTTATTACCAGGCAGGTACTGCTAGATGCTGACATTTCATTTGTTAGACAGCAAGACACTATTAGTGCCAAGAACGCCTGTCTGGATCTCTGCTGAGTAGGAAAAAAAAAAAAAAAAAAAAAAAAAAAAAGAAGAAAGTTTAAATTATCTGAGTCTGCTGCCTCTGTCCATTGACACTTGACTCCAGCATTGTGCTGTGTGTCTCCCTCCACTAATGGCCTCAGCTTCATCTGCCTCCAGGCTTCATCCTCACCTGGGAGGAGGAGGAAGCCAGCTCGCAGGCTTAACCCACCTTGTGCCACACTGTCCCTTAGCTCGGTGACCAAACACACCTACGGCTCCACCTTTTTGCTTCTTCACTTCTTATTATTAACTCAGCAAATTACCAGCTTCCCTGTTTTAGGCAAACCCAGTCATTTGCTAAAACATTCTCAGGAGAGCTTTCTCGTTGTGAAAGCAAATATTTATATCTGCTGCGCTCTTTGCGGCTCTGGATATGATCAACTCTTAAGGCAAGATTTATCTGAAAGAGCTGATTTATTGAAATGGATAAACAAAGCCCTGTGAAGCAAGTAAATTCAGTCTAAATAAAGCATTAAACTCTGAAGAGTACACATCAGATCACAGTATATACACACACACACACACACATATGTATATATACACACGCATATAATTCATACAATCAAATACGCAGTCCTCTGGACCAGGACACCATTATCAACATCACCCCCAGGAGAAAGCTAGCCCTGAGCCAGGCTGTGTGTGTATTTGGCAATGTATATATTAACACATGCCCTGATTTTTAACAAACCCAGACCAGCAATCCGCTCCCATCCCAGCTGCAGTGATCCCTTCGGCTGCCGGCCCTGCTTGTGTTCTGTGCCTCAGTTTCCCCATCTCCAAACCTCCACCACGATGATGTTTCTACCAACAAGGAGCTTAAAAGCATCAGCTGAGGGAGGCTGCCAAAACAGTTCCAATTTAAACTAGTGGCTCTGGCTCAGGGTTTGAGCTAGTTTTGTTGGCACCTGGATGCAAGCATGCTCGAGCTCCCTCCCCAGCCAAAGTTCATTTTCTATCAACACAACCCTCACTTAGATCCTCGCTGTTCGAAAGAGCTCTCTTCAGCTGTATGCAAGATTATTTTTTTTCCTTTTTTTCTGTAAGTCAGGCTTTAATTGTCAGTTATTTGCTCATGAGTACTCTTTTATGGTTGATGTTGGAGCAGATTCAAGCAGTTTTTATTTTGGTACTTGGTTTAATTAGCATTTTTGGAAGAGTGAGGCAGGGCAGAGATCTGTTCTTGCTGCTCATCACATATTCATTATTTATATTTTTCAGTATCCCAAGTAACTCGGCACAGAAAACAAATAAATGAAGACTGAAACATATACAAAACATCTGGAGACACTGCAATTCTGTAATTATTACTGCTCATTCACAATACACAAGGGCTCCACAGACTGCCTGTTGGAAAGGCCATTAATATATTGGCCTGATGGAGATTTTTGCTGCCGGACTGGATGCTTCCAGATGAGCCCCCCTGTCCTCCCACCCCCTCTGCCTGGGTCAGGTCTCACCTTGACTCACCACCAAAAGCTGAAGCAACCAAATTTCTGGTCAGCATTGGGAGGCACCAGCCTCTGGAGCTCTTGGCCTATGACAGTAAATACAGCTGGTCAGATTAGGGCTGCTGAATAAATTATGTGATGACTCTTCAAAATAGTAAATCCCCCCCTCCGCCCTGCCGCAGCCTGCTCCATCCTTCATCAGCTCATGTGGCTGGTGAGCAGTTTATGAATATTTAGAAGTTCTACTAAATTTGTAGACTCTTGTAAAAAACAGTTTAAAAATGCTGAGTGAAATATTTGAGTATCATACTGCGCAGTGTTCACGTGGCTAAAGGGGAGACAAGGAGAGCTGCTGCAAAATTTTCATGGTTTGGGCCAAAATCTGCAAAATCTGCAGAGGCAATGCTGCCCTGTGATCCCCCCCCACCCCAGCTTTGCATCCGTCTGCTTGCCCACCACTGATGAGTTAAATTAAAACTTCATCCTTGGGTAAAACATGGGTGACAAAGTAATTTTTTTTATGTGCCAGGAGAGGCCAGGCCCTGGTGTGGCAGCGTGTGTGAGTGTGGGGGCCCTCGTTGAGCCCCTCCAGGGGTATTAGCATGGCCCCAACCCAGGGTGGGTCTTGCTGGCAGCTCTGGTGGGTGCTGTTAGCCTGGAAGGGAAAGGGAAAAAGGGCAAGGGAAAAAGGGAAAAGGAAAAAGGGAAAGGGAAAGGGAAAGGGAAAGGGAAAAAGGGAAAAGGGGAAAATGAAAAGGGAAAAAGGGAAAAGGGAAAAATGAAAAAGAGAAAAATAATAGGAAAAAGGGAAAAAAGGAAAGGGAAAATAGATAAAGGGAAAAGAAAAGGGGAAAAGGGAAAGTAAAAAGGAAAGGAAAAATAAAGGAAAAGGGAGAAGAAAGGCAAAGGGGAAGGAGTAGGAGGAGCAGCTCTCCCCCACGGTGGGTACGGAGCAGAGCGGTGGGCAGCCCCCGGGGCAGGGCCAGCAGAGCATCTCCCACAGGAGGAGCTTGCCCTTGTCCACAGCCTCTTCTCCTGACACAAGGGCTTTCAGCAGTTTATTCTGGATTTTGCAACGATGGGAGAAACCTACCTGACTTCACCACCTGGCCTAGCTGTGATGATGGAGAGTTTTGCTCAAGGGAAGCAAATCTTTGCATATTTATGAATGTAATCGTTTATGGCAAAAGATAGAAAGAGAAGAAGTTGATTTTGGATGCACAGAGAACTGGAGCAAACAAGCATGGATCCCCATGGAGTCTTTATTGCAGCCCCAGAGATCGCTGCCTTTAATGCTCCTAGCTTGCTAACAGCCAGGAGAGTGTCGGAAGAGCCTGTCTAGGTGGGAAGAAAGGCAAAAATCTCCCAGTATCACTTTCATAATTTGGAGTTTCAAACTAATGTTGACGAGAATGTCATTATTGCTGAGCATCCATTGGGCTCAGGGAGTAAAATTCCTTTTATTCGTCTCAAGTGTCAGGATTTGCAAGTGCAAGAAATTTTCAAGAGCTTGCCTAGGTCCCTGTTTGCATGCTAATGATGTTGTAACATTTCTTAGACTGAAAGACCTGATTTTTTCTAGCATCAGTCAAAGCATGTGTCAGCCTTGTCAGAAAAGAAATACCTTGATTCTTTCAGGTCAAAACAACCCAAAATTGTTACTAGAATATTGAGGCAGTTTAAAGACATGAAGAGTAAAATGAAAATTGTTCAAAACCATTTTTCCTTTCAATGAAGTTTTAATTTTTATTTTCTTTCCACATGTAACGTGAATTTTTTTCACAGGTGACAACGTTTTAAAATCAAATAATTCAATGAAATATTCCAGTTCTCCGTAACTGGGCAGTGAACAGTATTGGATTCAATCACATGTACAGGAGGAAACTGGAATGAGGAATGAAATAAGCTAAGGAATGGGCAAAAATAATAGAAAATTGAATAGGAGTTTGTACCAAGGCTTGGGGGCAGTGAGCGAGGTGCCGAGATCAAGCACTTGCAGGGATGCTGTAAGTGCCAAGTGCTCGGGCACGGGGTCCTCTCAGGGAGTTAAGTTCTCTCTCCAGAGAGAAAACTGCTGCTGTCCTTGTGCACATGGAATCTGGAGGTCTGAGGTTTTGTTCATGGTAAAAATAAAAAGGGCTGTTGCCCATGGGAACACTTTTCCCTTGGTGTGACCTGGGCCCAACTTTTGGTAAGACAACCAGAGCATCCCCTGTGTGGCTTGGGCTGGCTGGAAGTGAAAAACACGGGTCAGCAAGCCCCAATCTGCTCACGTGAAGCAATCTTTCTTGGCAGCAGGATTTCTGCTTCCTAATGAAAATCATTTTTTAACAAGCTGCTGGAGAGCTCACAATGTTCCCCTCGGTCCCAGCGAGAGGGTGTTGTCACTCTGCTCTTGGCACAGAACGCAAAAGGTTCTCCAAATAAAACCCCACTCACCCATTTCACACCGATGAAGTACCAACCACCACCAACCAAACATGCACCTCCAGCTCTGCCCCATGCTCCACACTCAGCCAAGGACTGGGAGGACTGGGATGTGCCAGCACTGCTCGAGATCTCCTCCAGCATCACCAGCAGGTTCCCTGCTTGTTTGCATCAAATCAGAATTTAAGCTTCTGGGTTTACTGGGAATAAAGACGCTGGTTGAAGGATCTAGCCCGAGGCCAGTGTCTGCCCATGAACTGGTGGGAGCAGGCTGCCAGAACATGCGCACACACACACACACATACACAGTGCCAGGTCTGCACCACAGCCTTCATCATTTCTATGGGGAACTGTGAGGAAATAACGTATTATAAAAGCAGCATGAATCTATCCCTCAAGCTCTGAGTGGTAAGGCAGTAATCAAGTTTCATCAATGTGAGACAAGATTCCTTAACTCTCTTTTCTAAAGATAAGTACATCCCTGGACCACTGTGATACCCTCTCCCCACCAGCACACATGGTCTACCAGAGGAGTGATTTCTCCAATAGCCACTACATTAAACTATAGGCAGAATAGCCAGATCTAAATCAGCTCTGATGTGCTTTTGTTTAATAGCCCAGATAACCACATTGCCTTCATTTCCATACTGCATTATTTATTCATAGTGCCTTGGGAAAGGAAGAGCCTCACGAACAGTAGGAGTGAACTACACACCGGCAAACTAATATTTTCCTCTCACTGATGCGTTACCATTACTTTCCCAGCAAAGGACTGAGCAAATCAGTAGCCAGTAGCAGCAGCACGCTGCCAGCAGCATCCCAAGACCTCTGCCCACCTGCAAAGCACACATCCCTTATTCTTCTCCCAGATCACAGCAGAAGGTGTTGGGACGTTTGCTCAACACAACCTTAATCTCATCCACAGTTTCCTCCTTCAGATTGCGGGTCCCTGTATTTCAGGATTTCAGAAGCCTGAATTTCCGAGGTTTATGGCTAGCTGACCCATCCATCCTGCCAAATGTCATTTGCACCAGTAAGCTCAAACTTTGAGATGGGCAGGCACATGAGCAGAAACGTGAAAGCTCGCTCCTAATCATGCAAACGTGACTCTGAAAATGTGGCCCATCCCATCCAGGCAGGGCAAGGCAGCTAGGATGAACTGATTGCTGCAAGCATGGTATAATATCTGAGTACTACATAATTTTATCCCTCTAAATTAAGCACATGGAGTGGGTAGATGGTAGAAAGTACAATTGGACATGTGGTGATTACAAACTCCAATTTGAAAAAGCAGGGAAAAAAGCCCAACTGTTTCCCTTGACTTCACCCACATTTCCAAGGTCAAACACCCAATCCTGAATATGAGGAGGGAAATGCAAACACCTCTCCAGCTGTTCTTGAACAAATGAAATGTGCTTTTTAATGCCAAGGCCACTTGGTCCTTGTCTCCAACTTTCAGCTAAAAAAGCACTGTTTTCTAAAGGGCTTAGGCAAGAAGAGGAAAGAGCATTTCAAGTTCCTGAAAAAAATACAAGGAGATACAAGTTCCTGTGAGATTTTTATCTATTTCATCCCATAGCTTCAATCCCATAATTAGGTCTCCTGTCACTTCATTCGATGCTCTGCCCCGTTTATCTGCAGCTTTCTGACCCTGTTTCCATATTTGGTAATATTTTTTCCATTACTATTCTCAAAAGAAGGAAAAAAAAGGATTCTTGACATTAACTCAGATGACTGAAATCTGTAAGAACTGTTCTAACTTTGTATTTCAAGGGAGACAATCGTGGTGTCAGAGCAGGATATCTACAAAGTAGGAGACATATATATATAAAGTAGACTATATATAAAGTAATGGTATCCATAGAGCAGATACGCCCCAATTGGTGCCCCAGTGACCCGACAGGCTTTCCCAAAACTGGACCCTGAGAGAAGAGGGCTCCCCACACCCTGGAGCAGCACTGGGTGCAAGAAGTCTGATTTTTTGGGCACACACTGCAGCCTTAAACCAGAGCAGAGGGGACATATGCTCATCTTGCATTTAAATCAGAGTCAAAATTTATTAACAGTGAAGAACCTTCCTGCCTGTGAAATGGTACATGCTTCCAGGCAGATCCAAGCAATGAAACCATGTTCCCAAATGCCAAATCTAAGAATAGATGAGCTGTATGTCAACCACATCACCTTTTTATCTGATAGATGTTTATTAAGTGAAGACAGAATATCTGTTGCATAAAAGCAAACCACCTGTTGCCAAACAGCGGCCTTCACTCTGCCACAGATAAATGTGTTCTCAGCTAATTTATGCTGATACTGTACATCAAGTTACACTGCACTTGCCAAATTTTGAAAGACCAGATTTCTCAGTGCTACACCACAACCCCAGAAGGAGATACCTCTTTGTCTGACGGGCCATAAACACCCAGCGATGGCCACAGCTCCCTCAGAGTGGCTCTTGGCCAGGTCAGCAAGGCCAACATGAGAGCATCCACAAAAGACTGGACCCAGGGTATTTGAGACAGAGATTTGGCATGGTGAATTCCTCCTGCTGGCCCATCTCCATTTGCAGACGGAGGACTTGGGCTCATCGCTATTGCTTCCAACAGCTTCTCCACTCTGGTGCATGAATCCCCTTCAAGCCGCCCAGCACCCAGTCCACGCTGTGATTTCAGAGCTCTCCAAGCAGCAATGTTGCCGGGTCTGGGGCTCCTGTTCCCTCCCACCCAAGTGTCAGGCTGTTCAGCCGTGTCCCCGAGGAGGGATGAGCAGGCGGCGACAGCAGGAGCAGTTCACCTGGCTTACAATCAGCCTTGGCATCTCCATGGCAACTCCAGCGGATGCTGCACTCCTAAGGCTCATAAGGAACCGCCACACTCATAAGCAGCAGTTGCAATCAAGTTCTGTCTTGGTCATCTCCAAGGATGCAAGAGGATAATACAGAAGAAATTAATAAGAGGCATCAAAACCACTTTGAATAGTGTAATTGCCACAACAATTCCTCTGGATTAAAATTAGTCTGTTCCTTAAAATGCATAATATGTCTTCTGTCTCAGTTTTTGTTCTGTTCCTGCTGCTCACTGATGCCCAGCACACATCCATGGAGGAGGCTGAAGGGGACCGAGTGGGATGTGCCGTGCTCAGAAGGGCTCACTGTACCAGGACTGGGCTTCACTGGCAGGACATGAAAGACCCCGAATGCAAGCATGGACAGTCCAACACGGTTAACCTAGTGCACCTTTCAACAGCAGCGTGCCGGAGGGAGAAGCATCTGAAAACCTGCTGGAAAGTTTTTACAGTAAAAAACTAAACCCAGCTTCAGTATAAGACATATGAGAGTCCTGACCTTAACTTCTAGGTCAAAGACTCAGTCCTGCCCACAATGCCACCTCAAATCCCCAACCTTCACCCTTCCCGTGGGTAACCGTGCTGTAGTAACCCCTGAGGGATTTTGTCTTTCCAGCTAAGTGAAAAGTGTATTTTTCATGCACAAGCTGCTGGGCAGCTCTCCCTGGGGGCTGTGCTGCCCGGGGGGAGGTTTGCACCCCAACCTTGGGGCAGGAATATACCTGACACCACCCAGGGACCTGCTAGAGCGGGCAATGTCCCACCTCACTGCTGGGATGCATCCCTGAGGACCACTGGGCAGGATTTAGCCATCCATCTCTATTCAAGAGCCAAAAGGCATTTTGGCCTCATGGCTCACATCCTGCTCACTCCCGATCTCTGCTGCCACGGTGGAAGCTCTCCCCCACAGCCCCTCCAGCTCCAGGATATCAGGGAAAACAAATTACACCAGTTTTAGGGTTAATGTGTTTGCATTCATATTCCAAGCCTTGCTTTCACATCTATAACTCATTTTCCAACATCTTCGAGCAAATTTCACACTGTTGGAAAAATGTCAAGGGTTTAATCTGATATGTGTGATACTTACTGATGCCACTAGGGAGAAAAATGATCATATCTTCCACTTCCCATCATGTTTCTTATGAGAGTGAAAACATATTAGGAGAATTCACTGGGTTTCGCTATACTTGGTAGATGCAAATGAACATAAATCAAACTATCTGAGGAGCACAGACAAATAACTTTGCATATAAGAGACCCAAGGAAGAGCTTATGCAACTGAAAGCTTATCTGTTTTTTTTCCAGTTGTATTAGATGGTCTAAAGGTACGTGCCTTTGCTGACAAGCCTTTCCATGGCTGTACTTTAAATTCATCAGAGAGCAGGACGTGAAGCCTAGGACTAGCCTCCTGCAAGCCTTATGCTTGGCATCGACTAGGTTAAGAGTGGAATTAAAGAAAGCAGCAGCAAAAAGGCAGGTGGATAAAAACTGAAGCCCATCAATACTGGGATTTTCCTCAGATTAATTTATTCCCTGGAATATCAGCAGGAAAATATTCCTCCAAATCCGCAAGAAATCCAGAGAGGGCTTTCACATGCAGCAGGGGCAATCTTATGCCACAAAACAAAACAAACAGAATGAAGCAAACAACAATGTTCTTTCTGGTTTGGGTTGATTCAAAACCCAGGATTTAAAACAAAGTGGCTGCAAGATTGGAAATTAGTGGTTTGCAGAGCTGTGCTGGGGCTGGGGTTCCCTTGGGATCTTGGCGAGGGGGTTGCAGGGCTGATCTGGGCACTGTTGCCCACTCGGCATCCAGCCCGCAGAGCCACGCAGAGGGGATTTGTGCCACAAAAAGAGCTGAAGGAGCCCAGTACACCCAGTGCTGGAGGGAGCAGGGACGTGGCACAGGCTGGGGCCCCAATGGCTCCCACTGCACCCAGGCAGCCAGGCTCGCACCGCTCCGCATCCCAGGCAGGATGAAAAGGTTCTAGTTAAGCCCTTTGCTGTATTAAGCCCTTATTCTCTACCAAGAAAATAAATGTTCTATTTTAAAGCTTAGGATGTGGTGAGCAGAGAAAAAAAAGCTCAGTATTTGAATTTATGTCCTAAACTGACCACCTGCAGATCCAGGGCAGGGAAGGAGGCAGGGATGGGGCTCTGGTACCTGTGGTGGGGAGGACACCCATCGCAGGGCGGAGAGGAATCAGCCGTGTCAAATGTCACCCCAGCCTGGCTGATTCCGATACCCACATCACCGCTGGGGGCCTCTTGGGCCTGTGGATTAAATTCAGCCATTATTAATGCATGACATTCTGCTGATACCCAAATATCAATCAATATTATTGACTACAGTAAATTTTGCTCTGACCCTATAACTGTAATTTAATCTTGCCCAGACAAAAAAAAAAAAAAAAAACAAAAAACAAAAAAAAAAAACAAAAAAAAAACTAAGCACACACTGCATGAAAGCAATATTCCTAAGGCTTCATTTTGGAAAGACATTCGGATCTCAGAAATAGGACTTGAAGTGTTTGTGGTGAGGAATATGCTTAATTAGATTCATGTCCGAGAAGTCCCCAGCTGTTCCACAGAGAAACAGAAATATCTGAGATTTCTTCCAGCTCTATGGAGACACAGAGATTGGCTCCCCTCCCTGTTGCCCCAGTCTGAGAGATTTGCACGTATGATTATTATCTGGTGCTGTTTCAGACAATACAAGATGCCACACAATTTCTAATCACAGAGCAAATATTCCAGCATTTTGTTTCATGATTACTTCCACCCTGTTCGCTTCAGCGTCTGAAAAATTCTTTGCTATTTTTTTCATGTGAAAGGCTTTCTGGAAGTTGGACATAACATGCATTCATTATGAAATGAAAATACCTCATGTGTTCAGGATGGAAAAAAAAAAAATCCCTGGCTTTCAAGAAAGCTTTGTGAGGTTATTAAAAACAAGAGTGCTCGCTATGCATGTCGTTCTGCCAAATGAAAAATTCCCTCCTCACTTCTCAGGATTGTAAGCTGCTTTGTGTGCTCAAGACATCTCTTTCTAGTGTCCAGCACATTTTCGTGGTTAGTCTAACTTGGAATAAAATATCAGCTGCCTTGTAACGACAGAAGGGGACCACAGAGCAACCACACCTCTGCTCCATCGTCACTGGAAAGGGATCCTGGGGAAGCCACCGGTGACAACGCCCTCCCAGCCCTTGGGCCCTGGGAGCAGACCCTTGTGCTGCAGGGAATGTTCATACCCAAACCATGCATCTGGGGAGAAGCTGAAACAGGAACCGTGTGCCAAAACCACAGCCGGCCATAAACACCACAGCTTGAGGAGAAGTGAGCTGTGACCGCTCCCAAAATCCACATCCCCAGGGCACCGCAGCAAGTCCAACCACACGTAGAGAGATGCACTTTGGGAGCTCCAGCTCTGGCCACGATTCCCATCTCACCAGCCTGGCCACTTTCCCCTTTTCTTTCTTGCACCCCATCACTCACCCCATCCCTGTTTTTAGGGGATCCCACCCCCAGCCTTGCTTCTGGCTAACGCTTTGAGACAAAGCTGCAGTGCACAGTGGGGTGGTGAACATGAGGGTTGCTCCTCCACTGTCTTCTTTCCTCTAAGTTCTCCTGCCACTCCTTGGACTTCTCCATAGCCCATCCCATCACCGGGGATGGCCCAGGAAGAAGTGCAGACAGGCACTGTGCGAATCAGGCAACCGGCCACTGCCCGTGGAGGAGCCCAGCTGAGCAGCTCAGCACAACCAGCTGCCATGCTCAGCACTGAGCACGTGGCATTTTGAAAATGCAGCTCTTACCGAGGTTTCTCCCAAGGTGTTGGGGTTGGATACACAGCGGAACACGAGGACAGGTGAGAATCAAACACTGTTGGCCCTCGGGAAAGTGAGGTTAACCTCTTGCTGCTGGAGCTACTGGCAGTGGGGAGTCTCCAGGTCCTGGTGAGACATATCAGATAAGAAATATCACCCCAAACCCTGCTGTGGCTGGGGTGGACCTGACGGTGAACAATACATATTGCAAGGATCAGACTAGCAAAGAGCACCCCGAGGCGATCACCTCCAGCAGACAGTGGATCTAGTCAAGGTTCTAATTGGTCAGTTATTTAAAAATAGCTTATTTCCTGGAAAAAAAAAAAAAAAAAAAAAAAAAAAAAGCCTTCCAGAGGGAGAAGTGGACTTTTTGAGCTAACTGGAAAAAATTGCACAGAGCAGCTCAATTTCACATATCACCAAGATCTCCCTCCCCACCCAAGCAGGGCCACACAACACTGGCAAGCTTCTCCCAGAACTGGGATAATTTGTTCCCACAGGGCAGAGCAATTCACCCGGCATAGCTGCAAAACTCTGCGTTTCATCTGACTAAGGATGAGATGAGTAAGAGCAACTACAAGGATGAATAAACGCTTAAGGAGCTTTGAAGACCTGCTCTCGTCAGCCATCAGTAGCATTCATTATCCCATAACCACCTGAAATGGGACCTCTCGGTCTCCCTTGCACACTATGAGCCAAGTCAGTGAGTTGGGAGGTGGTGGCGTTTGGGCAGGCGAGTTGGTAATTTGGGATGATTCAGTACCGGATCACACAGGGCTCTCTCGCTGTAGCAGATCACATTCTCCATGTGGATTATCTGCAAGGCTCTCTCTTTCCCCTAGTTCTTCATTCCCATTTGTCTTGCAAGCAATTAAGACTGTTTAAGACAACAATCACTTTGGACTTTGAAGCTTTTTTCTCTAATCTGGTATGTTTGTTCCTTAAAATATAACTTCAAATATTGTGGCATTTTGGATGATTTCTGTTTCAGTAACAGGCTGATAATTGTAATTAGTTTTATCATAGCGAAATTCAAAAATCTGCTCTGAATGCATTCCTTTGAATTTAGTTAAAAGGCACTTTTTGAGCTGACAATCATCTTGACTGTAGACTCTGAGAAAGACTCAAATTTTAAACTTACGGGAAAGGCTTATTTTACTGCAGTGTTGAGAATCCACTGTCTCAGAACTCACTGGCATGGTGAGGTGCTAGAGAGAGCCAGAGCAAATATTTCTCTGGGCTTCCACTTTCATACAGTATGTTTTAGATTACACTTAAGTGGATTCAGGAGAGGAAGCTGGGGGTGGCAGGCTGGAAGGATGGGAGTAGGTAAGAATGAAAGGAGGCAGCGCATGGAAAAATGGAAGGAAATGGTCAAGTAAAGAAAAAAATGATGCACAGAAAGGGTGAGGAGGTACTGGCAGGATTGAGAGTAGATCATGCAGACAGCTCAAAGTTATATGTACCAGACTGAATAGATAAGGATAATAAGGAAATATATAGGGATAATGTATGAATTAATGGTTTGGAACTAGATTATCTTTAAGGACCCTTCCAACCCAAACCATTCTATGATTCTGTGATTCTATGATTGAAGAATTGGTGCTCTGCACTTCAGGAATGGCTGTGAGTCACTAGAGGCAGGGTGGAGAAAACAGGAAAAGGAATGAGCGAGAGGAAAACACCAAGAAGATACTAAAAATGTGAAAATATGTTGAAATATTCAATATATGATTCAAAATATTCAACATTTTTTTTTCATGTTTGGACACCTCTGCAGTAAGAGAGTGGTAGTTGAGCGATGTGCCCGGGCAGGAGGACGTGGCTGGGCAGCGGCTGTGCCCAGCAGGAGCTGGAGCTGGGGTGCAGCGGGGGCAGGAGCCAGCCAGGCTCTGCACAAACCAGCACCCACACAGAGCCCGAACCTGCTCTTCCCAACCCCCTCTTTTATTCTAGCAGGTACCAAACCTGGCTCCACTGGGCTGTTGGGAATTTGCGTTGGGCAGCAGGTGACCTTGAACCAGGCAAAGATAATCCTTCATCCCAGTCCTTCCATGGGTGCCATGTCCTCGTCCACCAGCCAGGATATGCTGCTTCTTTCAAGGATGAGGTGGCTCTGCCCTCCAAATCATTTCCATGGCAATATGCGGAATGCAATATATAATATGGTAGCCTGCAGCACCTGTACAGTGCTAGTGAGACATATAGGAGATATGAAAATAAAAAATTGAATTGAGCATGAAGTTCTGCAGGCAGCTTCTCAGATGGGCAAGAGCAAGGGCATCTTTGCAAAACAGCAACCAAGGGCAAAGCTGCCTCTAACTCTGGGGATAATTGTCATGGAAACTACAAGTAGCACAAAACACAAGTAGGTATGAAAAAGGTAGCTGAAAATAGCAACTCCAGGAATGTTTCTTTGCAAAGGTTCTAGACATTAAAAGTCAATTGAATAAACAGTGTAATTTTAGGTGTTCTTGGAAAATGGATTTTAAAGGGCAAAATGGGGCAAGGCAGAAAATTGTGGCTCAGCAAAAACTCCAGGAGAAAAAAATCTCTGAGGGAAAAATGAATGCAAGTAAGACTCTTGTAAGCTTTATTATATACATACCTACATATGTTTAGATAGATAAATTCATGTGTGTGTGTGTGATTACATATATACAGTATAGTGTGTACATATAGTTACATATTTAATTATATATTGTGTGTATGTGTATATATATATGCATACACTGTATATATACTACTGAAAAAATAATACTGAAAAAAGAAACCAGCACAAACCAAATACTTCCTACACCAAACTGAAGGCGAGAGGGTTTCTCAGAGGTTAACTTGACCGAAGTCCAGGGCCTTGAGCAGGAAAGCAAGTTGTTTGATGAGTTGGACCGGTGTCTAAATGGCATCTGACCAAGGATGGCTATGACCAAAAAATACACAGTGAGGGTGAGATCCAGCCACCCAACAGCAGAATGGATGGGTGCCAAAGAACTGAAATAATCAGAAAATGCATGAAACAGGGAGCTCAGTGTGTCTGCAGAGAGCCCCGATGGGCGGAAAGCGGGGGCACAGCCTCCAGCTGACTGGGAGGTATTCTGCAATTAACAGCAAGCATTTGATGGCCACAAACCAGGACACCTTTGTCTCTGCTCAGGAGAGCAGCAAACCGCATTTCACAAAGTGCCTTTTCTTTGCAGTGAGGAACACCTCCTCATGCCAGACAGACAGTGGCATGTCCGGGGTTATCCTTGCAGCCAAAACTGCTGGTGGGCTGATGCACGTGAGCTGCAAGCTCAGGGGAAGGAGTAGGGGATGCAGGTCCTGAGGGCAGAGCAGCAGGTACAACCTCTGTGGGACAGCACTGGGAATGGCAGGGCAGGATTCAGCATGAACACAGAGGAAAACAGATGAGACGTGGAGGCACTGTCATACCGGTCACACCAGGAAAACACTAAAGGGCAATTTATGCATTTAGAGAGGAAAGAATTGAATTGTAACAGGGGAAAACGTTAACTGAAAGATGCAAGAAACAGCAGAATATATGCTATGTCACTCACCAGCACACAGTGCTGGCTGGAGCCAGGATAATCCCACTCCATTTTTTATGCCACATCGCAATAAACACTGAATAAACGGGAATAATCCCTGTGACAGCAAATGGTGTCTGTGAACTAGTAGCTGCCTAGTGGTATGTCTCAGCAGGAAAGGCAAAAGCAGGTTGGTTCAAGGGCAAGTAGCTGAGAGGTGTTGCAACATCAGACCAGGTTCATGTTGGGGGGGGGGGGGGGGGATGTGTTGTAGATGTTGGTCATATCCACATCATATAAAATAGAATGATCAGAAACTCAAACTACACCCCAAAAGGAGGCAAACTACACCCCAAAAGGAGGCAAAAGCAGGAGAACCACCTCATTTACTAGAGGAGGTGATTGCTACCACCAAGTACAAGGAACAGGAAAAAAAGAAAGATCCGGAGAGCACGAGATGAGGAGACGAAAGTCAGGGGAGAAGTGAAAAGAAAATGGAAATTGAGAAAAAAATAACCCCATCTAAGAGGCAATTCTAATCAGCTACATCATGAGAGTTAAGCACAGCCCCAGTTGCAGACCAGTGTGCCACGGAGTCAGATGGATAACTGCCACGGCAGCAAAGGCTGGGTGCTGCAGCCAGCCGGGGCTCTACAGGGCACTAACCGAGTATTCATGAAATTTCATTGAGGCACAGGTTTCTTTACTTCTGAGGGGTTACAACATAGAAAGACACCAAAAGGAACTAATTACACATATTTTTTTTTTTACTCAATAATGTCAAATCACAGCTGAAGAAGATTAAATATGCAACCAAGTTACCTACATTGCTGTAATACCACTAATAACAGTAGCATTTATAGAGGGCTAAATCACGCTTTCTTTGCTTAAGGCCCTTCCCTCTGACCTTTGAAGGCTCGATCTCGAGACATGATGTAAATCACCTGGAGAGTTTTCTTCACCTCTACCAGATGAAGGATATTACTATTCTGGGAAAGCAGGGTTAGTCTTCCAAATAAAAGAAAGATAGATACTGGAGGTAGTTGGGCATCCAAGTTCTCTGCTTCCCAAAGTCACTCAGATACCTCTGTGCAATGGCAAAGCAATTTCCATCAGCCGAGGAGCACCCTCCAGCACTACACACAGAGGTGGACACTCAATTCCAGATGGTTTGAATTTTCTGCACACTTATTAAAGCCGAAATAAAACCCCCTAAAATAATAATCCAGCTATTTTCACCCGAACTGAAGTTTCTCAGGCTAGCAGCTTACCCATTAGTAAAAGCACAGCACTTCGGGTGATTGGTGCTGGGGCAGTACAGCACGGTGCTGTGAGTGTGTACCCTCAAATCCGACTCGCTCTGGAACTCATACTGCTCTGAGGAGAAGGAAAGAAGAGCACCTTCTTCAGTTAAATTGATGTTCAAGTCAACGGGCATTTGGTAGATGAATTCCAGGTACACCAACAGTCTGCAGTAATGGCCAGAGCTAAATTCCCATAGGATGTAGAGAAGTACCTTGTTCTGTGAACTTAGCAGGATGTTCAGACTGCATCCACTCCACCACTGGGGTTTTTTTTAAAAGACAAGGCGATATTAAATCATTGCACTGGTGTTTGCATCAAACACCACTTCCCTTGATTAATAAATATGTGCCTGGTTTGCTATGAGATCTCAAAAGAAGTTATACAACACTTCTCAGCCAAGTGCTTTTCTTTGCATGATGTGAAAACGACTTGTCATTATAAAGAGTGAAAAAAAAAATAAAAATAAACAAGGCTGTGTGTTTGAGAAGAAGCCGTGGAAAATACATCAATATTTGTAATTACAGCAGCAGCTGCTGCTCGGCAAGCAGTCATGGATGAAGGCTGCTTTCCCACAGATCCCATACCCACCACAGCAATACCCCCAGCTCTTCTTTCCTATGTGCCTCACGCCTATATATTTCCCATCCCTCCATGTGATGGCCACACAGCAGTCCTCAGTGCTGGCCACGTTCCCTAAATACCAGCTAAGCAAAAGGCTTTGCTGGCACAGGGCACTGAGGTATGGGCGCTGCAGGGGAGGACGGGTGGGTTAGCCAGAACGGCTGATCCTTCCCAGTTTGGATCTGCCCTACCTGATCTGCATATAACTTCAAGGAATTGAACATTATTGAGAGCTCATGACATCTACCAAATTTGGTTCAAGTGGACCAAGGGGTTCAAATGCATTCAAGCACAGGAACACACACTGATGGGCAGAGGCTATAATTGCATGAGACTATTTCCTTAGAAAAAAGAGGCTTTAAAAAAATCATCAAAGGACAAAAGTCACTAAGGCACCACAGGGAAGACTGACAAGGCTGAGCTAAGGAGGAAGAAAATGGAATAACTCTCCAGACAACTGGAAGCTTTCAAAATCCTTGCTCTCCATTTCAAATTGTCTCAGTAAAGTGATAACTATCATATCAACCAGCCAACAACCTGAGGATTTAAATAAGCTTTTTGCTATCAACACATATAAACCCCAATGAATTCCAAACAGATGGTTTATTTAAAGATCACTTTATTTGTACTATAATCAATATCCAGATTACAGCAGGGCTGTTGCAAGGAAAAAGATATAATTGTAGACATGTAAAAACCCTCCAGTTTGGACAGAGACTGGGCAAGAGTAATCAGCACTTCTTAAAGTCTTAGAAATGTAGTGAAAGAGCTGAAGCGTGTGTAATTACCAGAGAGGCATTGTAGCAAAGAAGATAAAGTTAATTATACAGTACAGGAGCATTTTCAGTTGATGTGGTAGTAATCATAGTCAACACAGAAGTGCCCAACAGAAGGAACTGCATACAATAAAAGCAATCATGTGGTGAAAGTGTACAGCACAAATTACCTAAAAACCAAAGGCAGATCCAGACACACAGCTGGAGCTGACAAATCGTAATAAAGAATTGTGGATTTCTACATGCAAGAGGATACCTTAAAAAGCAGCAGACCTTACCCTGTGGATGGTACCCCCCCCAAAACCTGTCATATCAGGCTGGAAGAGGTATCAACATTTGTGCTCCATGTGGGGAAGCAAGGGCCAGATCCAGCACCAGTCTGTGACAATATTCACGTCGTTTGTCACAGGAAACACCGTTTGTGTCCTGGGTGTTGCTGCTGTGTATGAAACAAATACACCAATGGGTTGGTCTAGAGTACCAATTTTCTGAAAGTAAATCTGTACTTAGGAGGAAAGACAAAATAAATAGACCTCACTTTGAAATTCAGGTTCACAGGCTACCATTTCATACACACCATTCAATGTCTGCATCCACCAATCTGCATTAAAAATGGGCAGGCTGGAATACAGGTCCTAAAATAAAAAGTTCAAGTATAAATCATGTGTGTGTGTGTGTGTATATTTACACATCTCTACAAACAACATTTTGTTGTCTCTTTTTTTGATGATGGGACACGGTGCAGGATTTCACTTTCCCATGCTGGTGGCACTCTCTCCCCCTCCTCATTACAGCCATTTCACCTAGAAGCTGTCTCTTCACGTATGTTTTCGTGGCACAGAATACAGTGGGTGCTCACCTGTTCAGAAAGAGCTTTCCCCCCCACTCTAAGTTTTTCTGAAGCAGTGGTGTTAAATAAACCCAGATTCAGGCAGCAGCATGCCACCCCCCCCTCCCTGCACCCAGGGCTGCCACAGGTATGGGGAGAAGAGGCTCCCCCATCATCCATCCCATCCCTGCCTGCCAGTTTGATTTCTCATGGCCCTTAGATAGTAATAGCTTTTCAGGTCTCCAATTAATGATGCAGTTTCATCCTGTCTTCCCAGGGTAATAGACTCCCCCTGCTGTTTGGTGGAATACCCCAATTAACGGACTTTAATGCTGTAAAAGACTTAATTTGGGGACTATGTGAAATGTTGTCCTTCAAAGCATCCTGATGCACTAGTGGGGAAGGATTTATTGATTTGAAAATATGCAGATAAATAAATAAAAGACACTAATTGCTGTGAAGCAGATACCTGGCTGATCAGATGCGATTAACAATATGGAGAGGGTAACCAAACAACGTCAGGGAGTTTGAGAAATGCAGAAATACCACTCCAAGGGCATTTTCTAACTGTCCTTACACTTGTGCCAGGGCTTGTCTGATGCCATCTGGCCAGCAGAGCTGCACTGGCAGAGGGCTTGACCCTGTGCTTTTCACTCCTTGCTAATACAGACCATAATTTCTGAGAGCCATATCTATGCCAACAATAATTGCTTATGAAAACAGGTAACTTCCAGGAGCTTATTTGGAAGAAATCAGTGCCTAACACCTGTAGGTTTATACAGTGCAGCTGTGAGTATCGCTGTCAACACTTCCACTACTGGAGGATGAAGAATGAAGCCAAGCGCGACTCAAGTGCCATCTTTTCCAAAGTTAAGTTAAAACAGCTCTGCAAATGAAACAAATGCATTGGCCTTGAAGATGTCTGAGGATCGCAGCAAGGTAAGAAAGCGTAATTGGTATTACCGAGGTGAGCCTGCAGCTCACCATGTGCTGGCTGTGCACAAAGAGCCCTTTGTTAGAGCACGGGGACATGCCAACCAGCTCCCAGGACCCTTCACAGCTTTCACGCTGGGAGAGCAAAGCCATTCAGCAGCACTGGGGTCTGATCTGAGGCCGTGGCCGGCTGGCAGAGGATGCTCACAGTGCCGGGGTGATCCCTGCCTCCGAAGCCCAGGAGAGCCAGGTAGTGCCACAGGAGCTCCTCGGAGAGGAAAGCAGAGAATTTCTGTGATCTGCTGCTGGCAAGCGGACCCTGAGGTGCTGTGAGCTTTTCCCTTTGCGGGCCGGGAGAGAGGAGCCCCTGCACCAGGCGGGGATGGATGAGGTGACAGCCAGGGTCCCTGGCTCCATCGATGGCACTTGCAAGCACAACGCTCGGATCCCGGCACTGCCCTAACGGGTGGCTCCCCGCAATCAGTGTCCAACTGGGTACAGGGGCCTGGACACCAGTCGGTGGCTGGGGAGGGGGGCACACGGCAGGTTTTGGGTGGTCTGTCCCAGCTGTGCCCCTGCAGAAGGCTGGCGGTCCCCAGAGCTTTCGGTTAGCACTTAGCAATAGCGGGGCTTCACTTTGGCATGCTTGGGGGGAAAAAATAAAAAAACAAAACAAAACAAAACAAAACAACAAAACAAAACAAAAACAAAAACAAAAACAAAAAAAAATAAAAACAACAACAACAACAACAAAAAAAACACCAAAAAAAAAAAAAAACAAAACAAAAAACCAAACCAAACACCCAGAAGGTAGAGAGGCAGCACGGTTATTGCTCTGAAACACTGTCACCTTGTGGCAGCTCAGCTGCAGTCAGCCACACTCTAGCCCATGTGCCTCGTTGGACATCGGGGTGGCCAGGACATGGCCAGGAGCAACCTCACATGGGGGCACAGAAAGCCACCTTGCTCTGGGGTAGCGTTTTGTAACCTCTATTACTAGGGTAGAAGATCTGGAAATCTGTGTTTGCACTTCCAGCTCTGCCCGAGGCCTCCCACAGCTGCAGAAATGATTAATGGAGAGAGCAGCATTGCTTGGGGTGCCCGTGATCACCTGTGACTCTCTGGGGTACCGGCCACGCAAGATGTGTCTGCCCAGCAACTGCAATGAGCAACAGAACCTCTCCCCATGCGTGAGCATCGCTGCAGGGGAGTGCAGGGTCTGCACCGTCCCCCGCAATGCCCTGGGAGAGGGAACCCTCTGCACGGGGAGGGAAAGACAACGTGCCTGTTCCTCTTAGGCACCAGAGAGCTACGACACCCCTTGATGTAACGAGGGGATGGCAGACCTCCGCTCCCTGTGAGAGGAGGAGAGGCCAGCTAACAGTGAATATTACAGTACTTTGCTATTTTTAAGCTTGACTGCATGGCTAAAGGGACTGACAACAAACCCGTCCTCCTCCAAAATCACCATCAGGCAGAGGAGACCTCCTCAGATGCCCTGGATGCCACCAGAGCCACTCCTGGGTTTGGTGTGAGCAGGGAAGCGGACAGGATTTGTGCTTTGTGGGGGCAGAGCCGTAGGGAGGTGCTGAGGAGCTCCTGCTAGCTGCAGAAGGGGCCGGTTCCTACTTTCAGCAGGATAACCAGGGTCTATTATGGCATTTAAACAACCTGCAGCGTATCCATACTGTCACTCTTCAAGCAAGAGCCCCGTTAGAGTTACAGGAGCCACCACAGGGCTCCTCACAGCCCTGCCACATCTTTCAGGGAAGGAAACAATAACTTGGGGCCCATTTGGGGAAAAAAAACAAACCAAAACAAAACAAAAAAAAAGTATTTATTAATTTGGATCCTTTTAAATGTTGTAAGACCGCTTCAGAATTACGGTCACCACAAGGCTCTATTTCTTCATATAAATATTTGAGATATAAATACTCTCTCTGAATTTCCTTCCATGTTTAGTAGTGAACGTTACATGTGTGTAGCTGGCTCCCTTGCTCTCAGTTATTGCTTAAATATACATAAATATGAAAATGTGGGCAAATATTTACTGACAATAAATGCTAGGGGTTTTTAATTAACTAGTTTTTCATATGGTTATAAAACAAAACACAGTATTTTAGGAATAACTAAATCCAGGAAAATTAAAACTCAGTAAATCCAGGAAAATTAAAACTCAGCTCCCCAACTCTTTTCACACCTAGCAACTTATTTGGGGGCCAATTAAAAAGCGGCAAATCCAGAAATGAGTGAATTAAAAACTTCTTATCCCGCAGTACATAATGAAGCTCTGGCTTTTACTGGCACAATGTACTGTGGGTGCCAAAAATGCAGCGACATTGACAGGGCATGAGTATTTCTACAGACAGTAAGAATGGCCAGAGCTATAATAGTTACAAATGACATGAATTTTGGAAGAGAGGCAGACCTCCAGCTGAGGTTGCAAACCAATCTTTATTAGGGATTAGGAAAAGAGCTGAGGTGACAGCCAGGTTATCTGCTTCCAAGGGAACTGCACATACTTTCCACCTTCCACCCAGCACTGGAGAGACCAGCTGCAATAACTGGACATTGAAGCTGATTTGGGTCTTTTTTCTTCAATTTTTGTGAGCTAATCCCAGCTCGGCTGCTCACATGAGTAACACTCACCCATGTGTGCAGTGCCTGAGCATATAAAACATCAGCCCTACTTAGCAGAAAAAAACCAACCATCCTTTTCTTCCTAAACAAGGCATGCTAAGAATAAACAGCATACCTCTGCCCCAGAGCACACTGCCCATGAAATATAAGGAACAAGATTCAAAAGAAAAATATGCAAGAGGCCTAAAAGTGTCTGTCATAAAAAAACCTAATTAATAGGTCTCTAAGCAAATTGCAAAAGCCAACAGGCAAATAACATAAACACTGCTGCAAAAGATCTACATGCAGTTCTCTGCAAAGCATCAAAGCAATTTCTTATTGTGCAATCAATACAAAAGTGATTACAACTCAAAAAAAAAGAAACAAGAAGACAAGAAAAAAGACTGCTCCTAAAGAAACAAAGGAGCTGCCCAATTTAAAGCACAGAATTTCCTTTAGTTCATTCTAAAACACTAGAACTACAAGCCAATTACTTAAATGAAGAAAAAAACCAACCAACCAAACAAAAAAAAAAAAAAACACAAAAAAACCCCAAAAAAACAAAAACCAAACAGAATCAACATAACAAATATTAGCACTTATCAAAATTGTAGCAGAGGACAGTTCCTTTCAGCCAACTTCAACTTCTAAATAGTTCACACCCAATATAAAGAAGCCAATCTTAGGAATATACTGTGCCAAAACAGTCGAGGGAACAGTTTCTCCCATGACTTAGACAAAAAACCCAACACCAAACCAGCAACAAGCTCTGTGTTTAAAAACCAATTCCAGCAAAAGACACCATTTAGAAACAAAAAGTGTGTGGAGGAGCTCAGATGGGCAAGTGCACAAGGTCCAGGCTGGGCTGGGTGGGATCCTGCATCCCACTGGATAACCTTGGGCACTCAAAAATGCCCTTTGCAGGAGGCAAGCACCCCAGGGCCCCACTCGGGCATCCCCAATCCTCCAGCACTGCCCAGGCAGGGGAACAGCCCCACAGCCAGCACCGCAGTGACAACAGCTCTCCGTGTTTCGCTCCAAAAGCACCGACTGTATTTTTATCTTACGACAAGTGACAAATACAAATGTGCAAGGGGAAACGAGGGCTGATACTCGGTGCTTCATTGAATAAAAAAGGGCTTTGACTTAGGGTGGAACGCAGGGCTGAACCTTAACAACATCCCCCCCCCCCCGAAATTCGTAAAGACACACGTGATGCTGCGCCCATACGCCCCATCTATATAGTCTGGCACAACGTATAGGCAGGCCCCCGCAGCAGGGGGAGCGGGGCAGGACCAGGGCTGGTGAGGTGGGGTGACACGGGGACCCCCTGGCCCCCCGCCTCGGCTCCCCATCACCCAGGGAGCCGGCGCTTGCCAGGACGCTGCTGCAGCTCCTGTCGCATCAGGTCAGAAAAGCCAAATCCAGAGGTATTTAATAAAGAGATGGAGAAATGTTACGACAAGCTCGATGAAGGGTACGAGGGAATTGAGGCCAGAAGTCGGGAGTGACGCTCCCCCCTTAACTTGGTGAGATATAACCAAAACACAGGTTTTTAAAGCCGCTTTTATTTTTCTTCTGCTTTTTTTGAGACACGGGCATGATTTTGGGCAACACATTCCAGCTTTTTGCTGCAACTACGAAGGCTACAAATTTTATTTTTTTTTTTTTTCCCTACAGCAAAAGCCGAGTTCCCTTTTAAACCTCTCGCTGCTTTGTGTCCAAAGCATCAAACACCCGCGAGCCACCCCAAACCAAGCGCAGCGAAACACAGCGGGGTGGCGGGTCCCCGCGCTGTGCAGCGGCGCCCCCTACAGACAGCGCGCGCCCGGCCCCTATAGCCTGCCCCGTACACCGGCGGCCCCGGGATCCGGCGCTGCGTGCGCGCGCCCCCTACAACCCCCGCGCACCCCCTCAGTGCCTGCCCACACAGCGCCTATAGCCGCGGCTGGGGGCCCCCTATAGCCTGCGCGCGCCCGCCCCCTAGGGGCCGCCCCGCGCATGCGCACACTCACCGCGGTTCCCCCCCCCCCCCCATTCCCTTCTTCCCGGAGGCCTCCGGTCCGGCAGGGGGCGCTGCGAGACGGAAGTGCGCCGCCATTTCCGCCCGTCGCGGCTGAGTCAGCGGTGAAGCGCCGCCGCCCGCCCGGAGCCGAGAAGCCGCCGCGGCCCGTCCCGTCCCGCCCCGCCGCCATGCCGCTGGAGAACCTGGAAGAAGAGGGGCTGCCCAAGAACCCCGACCTCCGCATCGCCCAGCTCCGCTTCCTCCTCAGCCTCCGGCCCCGAGCGCCCGACCCCGCCGCCCGCGACGAGCTGATGGCGGCCGTGCGGCTCCACAGTGAGTGGGCCCGGCGGCGTCTCCCCCTCCCACCGGGGCGGCTCTGCCTGCCCAGAGCCGCTCGGACTGGCCGTTCCTTCGTTCCAGCGGCGGCCCGGGGCGGTGGGCGGTGTGTTTGAGGGGGCTTTTCCCCAGCTGGAGGCACGGGCAGGCCGAGAGCAGCGGGACGGGGGGAGAGTGGAAGGGGGGTTTGGGCATAGCCGTGTGGCGCCTTGTCCCAGGCTTTGCCGGCTGCCAGCAGCGTGCTGGGGTTTTAAACGGCATGCGAGCTGAGCGCCGCGGTCCACTGTGCTCAGAATCAGATAAATAGTAAGGAAAGCGCAAATGGGAGAGGCGTAGAGAGATCAGTGGTAGAAAAGAGTCGGCAAAAAAGAAGCGCGACAGAGAGGGCCGGCAGAAACACTGGCTCGAGCGTGTCTGGATTTAACAGGTACCTGATTGTGGAAAGGGCAGAGCTGGCACCGGCAGTTGTGTCATCCTTCGGGGCTCTGCTCTAGAAACACGCACACGCTCGTTGCAGCAGTTCACAGCAGATGCCTGCCTGCTTTTCTTTCAGATATGGCTCCGTATTACGAAGCACTCTGCAAGTCTCTGGAATGGCAGATAGACGTGGACCTGCTGAACAAAATGAAGAAAGCTAATGAGGAAGAGTTGAAACGGCTTGACAACGAATTAGAAGATGCAGAAAAGATCTTGGGGGAGAGCGAGATCCGAGATGCAATGATGGCCAAAGCTGAGTACCTGTGCAGGATCGGGGACAAGGTTGGTTCATGGCAGAGGCTTTATGGACTCATACTGAAAACACTGCATTGTATCCTCTGAGCTGGGCAGGTTCCAGTGGGTGTTGGGTGACTTACAGCGCGTTTCTCGATGGCACAGCTCAGACCTGGATGGGAGATAGGGGAAGGTGTTTACTGAAATTTAAATTATCTAGGGGAAAAAAAAAAAAAAAACCAAAAAAACCAAACAAGCAGCCCTTGAAATAATTTTTCTTTCTTGAAAAGGGAAAAAGCTACTTTCCATTTGCAGGTGTTATTTTTCACTTGCCTTGTGTATTTTGACCTTTCAAAGCTATTTACGTAGTGCAACTTAATTTCAAGTTAGTGTGGATTTTCATAGTCCTTAGATTTAAAATATGTATGAGGATCAGCTCTTTTACCTTGATGTAAACTTCGATTCTTTAAGATTATTCAGAATGCATGATGTTAAATTGCTGTGGGAACCTAACCAAGTCATGACTATCAGTGGAAGACAACACATGTGCTTAGAACAGACATTTTGTAACTACTGTAAGTGCTTTTAACATTCTTACAGTAAAAAAAATACTATCTTGTTAGGAGGGAGCTCTGACTGCATTCCGCAAAACTTATGACAAAACTGTGGCATTGGGACATCGTCTGGATATCGTGTTCTATCTTCTGAGGATTGGCTTGTTTTATATGGATAATGACCTCATCACACGGAACATTGAAAAGGCAAAAAGGTACTGCTTGGATTGTTTGAGTGCACCGAAGCACTTCCGAGACAAACTGTAAAAAATAAAAGGAAGATAAATACCTTGCTGTCAATAAATGACTAAGACTGGTTGTGATACAGAGTCACAGAGTGGTGGGGGGGGGGTGTTACCTTGTACCAGAGAGCTTCCTATTTCTGGATTTTTTAGAGGGGGAAGGAAAAAAAAGAAGTCAACATTTTGTGCTAGTTGTTTTCTAGCAGCTGACTTAATTTTAATATGTAGCCCAACCCCCGCTCCCGCTTTCCTGTTCTGTTGCTGTTAGAAGACAAATACGTTTGGGTGTGATTAGATTGTATGATAAAGTGCAGTCTGGGCTTGCCAGCTGAAACCCAGCTGCTGCCAGTGCCACCCAGCTGGCTCTGTGAGGTGCCAGCTTCTCTAGAAGCAAGAGCCTCGTGTCAACAGAGTGTGCTTGGGTGCAGCTGTCCTTCCCTTGTTGCCACTGCTAGCTTTGGTGGCCCTGTGCTCCCACCATTGTGAACTCCAGTAGTTGCTGTAGCAAGCTGCAGGCTCTTTTCTGGTGTTAATATGATGCTTGAAAAGTGGCAACTTTTAATTGTTTTCTATGCTGCTAGTTGGATGGCTTTGATTTTAGCAGCATACGCAATGGAAATACGTTGCCATGGCCAAGGCTGACAGTACTACTTACCTGCACATCTCACAAGGCTGTTGTCACAACTTCAGAGGCTGTAAACTTTTCCCTTGCACTGAAAGTTTTTGCACTGTGCAAAAGCATCTGGCCTCTCCTGGCCCAAGGAAGCCACTTTCCCATGCCAACAGGAGTACAAAGCCTGGAATCTTTCAACAAGCTGTGACATAAAACAAGTTATTCTTTCTCTAATCACATGATATCAGTTGATTTACTGGTCTTGTTTCATATAACTTGTTACATAATATATTTACATAAGTAAATCTTTCTTTTTGTTCTATTTTAAGTCTAATAGAAGAAGGAGGAGACTGGGACAGGAGAAATCGCCTCAAAGTGTACCAGGGTCTTTACTGTGTAGCTATCCGAGATTTCAAACAAGCAGCGGAGCTCTTCCTTGATACAGTATCAACGTTTACATCCTATGAGCTCATGGATTACAAAACATTTGTAACATACACTGTCTATGTCAGCATGATTGCATTAGACAGGCCTGACCTTAGGGAAAAGGTAAGGAAAGCAGATGAAAACACCAGTTCAAACAGACACAGCCTTTCTTTAACCAGTTTATCTCCAGGCTGAAAGTGATGGTATTTAAACCTGTTTGTTTGCTTTCAGGTGATTAAAGGAGCAGAGATTCTGGAAGTGCTACACAGTTTGCCAGCTGTGCGACAGTATCTCTTTTCTCTCTATGAATGCCGCTACGCAGCCTTTTTCCAGTCATTAGGTAAGGCTGTGTTTTGTCCTACAACACTATTTCAGGTGCTTCAGTTATTTGTTTCAGATCATCCACAACTTTTGTAGAGTAGCTGCAGTCTTGAACTAGAGCTACTTTATGCCAAAAAAAAAAGTTGTTTGTTTGTTTGTTTGTTTTTTAAAAACAGTGACCTGAGATTCGCTGCTCTTTGTTTGGAAAATCAAACCAACCAACCAACCAACCTTTGCATACAGTGAACTTTTTAAAAGGTCCTATCTGATTAGATGGAGAAGTGTTTTGAAAAAAGCTATGGAACATTGTCTTACCTGAAGAGCCAGGTCAGATGGGAAAGCTTTGAAAGAAATTACAGGACTTGTAGTCTAAAGGTCCTGAAATCTCAACGTGTAAAAGAAATTACGTAGAAAGTTTTCTTTGTTACCACTAGCTTTGCTTTCTGCTCTGGTTTCTGTGTAAAAGGGTGACACTGAAGAAAAGATTTTCAGAACACTCTCATTCTCGCCAGTTCTCAGACTGCTTGTTTTCCTGCTGTGAGCTTTAGAATACAAGAAAACAAGATATTTAGAAAAAAAAACAAAAAACACTTAATTTTGTGGAAAACTAGGCTTGGTGAGATTAAGAGCAATATTGTTCTATTGCTGGCCTTCTCACTAGCTGAGGACTAAAACTGTCAGGAGAAAAAGTCACTTGAGTGCCCAGAAATCCTTGTAACTAACTCAAGAGCTATTACTAGAAAGTTAATCTCATTTCCTTAACGCAGCTTTGGGCAGCAGCATTTCCTCAGGTAGTCCCATACCCAGTGCTGCGTGTTTCCCGGCACCGCGCTGCTCCGTGTGGCAGCAGAGCCCAGCACTTGCCGTCAGCAAGGCGATCCCGCTGCAGCGGGGGGGAGGCTGGCTCCCACCCTGACAGGAGGAGCCTGCGCTGACAAACGGGCTCTCGTTAGCTTTGCCACAATATTGCTTGCATGTTATTCCTGCTTCTGGTTTTAGAACCGATGCAGATTATACCAATTTACTGGTCAGTAGTGTAGAATGCCTTTCGCATCCTGAAGTGTGTAAGAACACAATATAGTTAAGTTCACACTGATTACGTATTAACTGGTGTTATGTGTTTTATTTACATAACCGATATTTTACATTTCTTGGAGATTGTTGACTCATTTTCTTTTTTTTTTTTTTTCTTTTCAGCTATTGTAGAACAAGAGATGAAAAAAGATTGGCTGTTTGCACCTCACTATCGATACTATGTACGGGAAATGAGAATTCATGCGTATAGCCAGCTCCTAGAGTCTTACCGGTCACTGACATTAGGATACATGGCAGAAGCATTTGGAGTCAGTGTAGAATTCATAGATCAGTAAGTTACTTGGCTTTTTAGGTTCATAAAGATTTCACTTTACACCTTTTAATTATTTATAATGATCTCATTACGAATAAAAATCTTTGTTCTACTTTGATTCTAAACTTGCCAAGTTACGTTTCTGTAGAAGAACTTGGCTGAATTTAAGTGAACCTTATATTTCAGTAAAGAAAATAATTTGATTGCAGTCTCTCATTACAACTTTTCCAGTATTTCTTTCACTGAAGATCCCATGTGAGAAACTAGTCTTTTATTAATAATTTTGTTCTTTATACTGCTGTATCTCTACTGACCATGTGCTAGGAAACTTAAGATTTTAGAGGCTGACTTAGTTCACAACTGTGTGAAAACTTTAACTGTCACAACTTGGGGGATCCGCACATTTTACATACCCAGAACTCTCCTTATGTAGTTTTGCTTGCTTTCTGGTCTGTGAACAGGATCTGATATATTTCACTTAAACGTACCCCGCAGTCCCAATTTGCAATTCTTTTCTAGTATAAAACCAACAGATTTATATCATGATGAGAACTAACACAAAATGAGGAACTGACTTTTACTCTATGTACATGAAATACTTTGTTTCAAGTGCCTTCATGAGTCATTCTGCTGTCATAGAGAAACTTCAGATTTTCTGACATAGAAAAGTGTTACAGAAATATGAATACTGCTTGAAATATTCAGAAATTAAATAATAGGTATTTCAAGAGAAACCAAATACCATTCAAATCAAAGGTAAATGTTTTAAAGTCATAGTAGTTCTTACGCTTCTCAGTACTTTATTACTATTTGTAACTTATCTGACAGTTGATCACAGGAATATTTTCTTCTACCATGAGTAGCGTGCTGTAGACCACCAGCTGATTAAGCAAAATAATAATAAAGAAGCAGGCTCTTCAGAGCTACTAGAGAGTAGGGAACTATTAAGAGACTTTTCTAATAAATTGACTGGCATGAAGATACTAAGGATCAATTCAGAATAGGCACACTACATGACTGGTACCTTTTGAATTTGAAGAGTAGTTGATGCTAAACTAAGTGTTTTTACTAACTCTGGTACGACACTTTGGCCTGAGAAGAAAGTACTAAGACATTTTGTATTTAGATCATTAGAATGATTATTCTTGTGTGTCAAGTCCAAACTTTAATAAGATGAGGATGCATGATACATTATGAAAATATATAAGCTGTTGCTATATATATATATCTCAACAGAAATATAGTGTGATGACACTGTTGTTTTGTAACAGCAGGTTCAGTGCTGCTAGGTCTACAAGTCCGTGGTGAAACATGATTTAACCAACTTTTTTCTTTACTTAGGGAGCTTTCAAGATTTATTGCAGCTGGGCGATTACACTGCAAAATAGACAAAGTAAATGAGATTGTAGAAACTAACAGGTATGCTATCAATTCCTATAAATTGTTTTTGACAGTCTAGTTGAATTCTGTACATTTTGATGACATTTACTATGGAAATGTGTGATGTAAGACATATTCTCACTTCTAAACCTTTTTCTTTTCCCCCCACAATTCCTAGGCCTGATAGCAAGAACTGGCAGTACCAAGAAACCATCAAGAAAGGAGATTTGCTGCTAAACAGAGTTCAGAAACTTTCCAGAGTAATTAATATGTAATTTTTTTAATGCAAGGGAATGCAAAATTTAGATGTTTAAAACATTTTGGAAGTAACCTATAAATATATTGTATAACTTGATATACTGTAGGTAAAAAAAGTACTAGCAGGAGAGGTAGTGTTTTTATTTTCCATTTCATTATGTAAACAATGTTCTGTTTTGGTGTATGGATCCCAGTTCATTTATTAAATGTATGATACATTTGGTGATCTCTCGTAATATACTTTGTTCCTTTACTTGACTGTGTGTACAGTGTTCAGTATTTAATAGCAAAGCAGGGTCATCTGTGCTTGCTTTTTTAAGACTTCTGTATTTGAATTAAAGGTGAAAAGAATCAGTTGTGTAATAGCAAAGTAGCCAAAAATTTTAGTTGAGATTGTGTACTGTCCAGACAGGACAAACTCTTGTTACGAGAGGATTACAGCTTAAGAGAGAAGCAATAAGGATGAAAATGACTGTGGTGAAGCAATAATATAACCACAAAAAGTATAAGGACTATAACTTTGGGAACCTCTTTAACTGAAGTGGTCTCTCCCTTAAAACAACATTTTTGCTAGCTGTTGAAAAGAAAGCTCAGTAGCAAAGCATTAAATTTGTAATTACTTCCTCTGTTAGATTCGCAGATGTCAAAATGATGGTAGGAACAGTGGAAGGTAGCGCTGCAGTTGGACACAACTGATCAAATACTGCAGGGGGTTACGATTTCTTTCTTCACAGCTGCTGAGGAGTAAATGTTTGAAGTAGGCTGCTGCCATACTGCTGACACATGGCTTCTGGCCATAGCAGAGCCCACGGCAGCAGCTGTTGACCCGGCTTGAGGTTTCTTTTTTCCTCCCAGAGCAAGTCTGTGACTTAGCTCTCCGAGCTGTTTGGTGCCACTGCACTTAGCAACAGACTCCATTTGCTGTCTGTAGTCATTGCGGCTTTTATGCTTGAAGTACCACCAACAGGTAGCTACCCCCACAGTGATCCTGGCGTTTGGAAGCTGCTGTGCAAGAGCTAGGACAGCGTGGGGTTCCCCACGGAGGATCTCCCGCTTTGAATCGCGGCCGCCCGCCCCACGTCAGACTGCTCAGCCGGGCTTGAGGGTCCGTTAGTGTTCTCTGCTGAACTGTTCTGAAACCCAAAATACCACCCAATGAGTTTTGGTTTTCTTTCGCTACTTACTAGGAGCTGTTTTGATTTTTGGTTGGTTTGTGGTTTTGTTTTGTTTTGTTTCCCAAGTTGTAGCTACTTAGCTAAGGTTTGAAGATTCAGATTTCAGACAGTGCTGATTAGAAGAAAATTCTGATCTTCACTTTCTTTAGAATAGTGAGAGTAATAAAAAAAGAGAACCCTAGTTTCTTTACCATGTGGTCAGCTATTGATTCTATATTTCGTGTGTTCACACACATATATCGCTTCTTAACAAATTTTTAATTAGATTTAGGCCAATATTCCGTCTTTTCAAAGCTGCTGTGATCTCTCATTTTTTCTAGATCCGTTCCATATCAGATAAAGTACAGCTAGCTAGGAAGACTTTAGGTCTGGCTGCCTTTTGGTAACATCTTTTCCACCTTCCATACGTGCAGGTGTTAAGCCTATCAGGACACCATACACAGTACAGACGGTACGGGCTGCAGGCTTCACTGAATTGAGGGATTTCATTTCTGGTGCACAGATGAATTTTCCTTTCCAACATATTTGTATTTGAACTGGCCTTAATTAATTATATCAACACTTCACAAAATCAACCTCCAGCTTTCCATTCAGCTTATGTATTACTGTATATATTTTTAACTGTAAATTGAAGGAAATAATAGAAACTTACTCAAGAAAACAGGGCTACGAGAGGCTTCATTCACTCAAGAGAAATCTTGCTGCTCTTTTAGTGAAGGTAAGAGACCTGGAAATGTCTACTTTATGAGGAAAATAAAAGTATTACTAAAGATTCACTAAAGATTCTTAGTGTGCTGTAAGATATTTGGAGAGCTTCCACTTTTTATTTTCTAACCATCGCTATCGTCCTGTGGGGGCCAAGCATCTCAGGGTTTGGTGTTCTCTGCTTAGGGAGGTGAAAAATCTGAACATCCAAAACAGAAGCGCACATATCCTGCCAGAGCAAAGTAAGAATTCATTTTCAGTGTGCCTCCAATAAATTAATTCAGAGAGAATCTTTGTCAAGATGTCAGTATGATCTAGAGAAACGCTAAGTGTACTAGAGACAATTTCTGAAGAACCCCTTTAAAGATCCCAACTTGCCTTGCTCATTTTCTGATCTCAGCCCATGTCCTGCAAAGGAAGATCCTGCAGGAACCTGCAGGGCTTCGCCATAAAGCTTTTTGGGCCAAGGCCTGGCAAGAAAGCTGCAGCAATTTTGCCTGAACAATTTTAAGGCTTTCAGCAGCAGTTCAGCCTCTCAGGCATGCCAAAGAGCAGGATAAAATCCTGGACAGTTGTAGGGAAAAGCAACACCTCCTGAAGTCCACACTGGGATGCACAAAGCAGAGCCAGAGGAGTGAGTTACATTGCTCCCCTGAGAAAAAAAGAAAAAGCAATCTGAAACAGTCCTTTTCCAAAGAGGGGCCCAGGGTGGTCAGGCCTTGAGCTGATCAAGGGCACAGTTTTTTCTAGTCTATCATTTTTAACTGTCTACTTCAATTTGCAACAGGGTTTCTGCTTCCTTTAGACCCTGAAGTAACTTCCAAGTTACCTTTCGCTGTCCCCTGGTCACAGTAGTTTTACCTTTGGTTTATTTCATCTCATGATTTCCATTTAACTCTGATTGTGAGCAGCGCTCCAGACGCAGCCGTTCATGCCTCGGTCTTGACAGCTTTCCATGGATTTATAGTCCACATGCCAAAGTCGTACATTCTCTCTCGTAATTTAAGCTTGTGCAATTCCTTGAACTAATGCCATTCTCCAATTTCGCTTTGGAAGGCTGACTTCATGCTGGCAACGAGGTAGCCAGAACCAGACACAGATTTCAAGATGCAGCCACACCACGGAGACGCTTCCCACCTTGCTCCGCAATCCGTTCACCGCCACTGAGCTGCTCCCACTGAACGCTGGGCTCCAGAGTTTAAGGTCTGGCCTTGCAGACAAGGCACTTGCTTTTGATAACAAGTCACCGTTGTGGACAGGAAGAGACGCAGGTGAAGGGAGCTCAACTGCAAACAGAGGACAAAGAAAATTTCCAGCAGTGTCAGAGGGCACCTAAACTGAGCAGCAGCACACTGGCCCTGGTGATGCTGAAGCTTTTGTACCGATTGGGCTACAGGTGTCAGCTCCAGCCATTTCTCATGGGCTTGGACAAAGCTTTTTGACTGCATTTCTCAGGCCATTTTTTGTCCTTTGAAATAAAATTTGAGTCCAGGTTAGTTTGAACAACTTCAGTAAAGGTTTTTGAGATTCCCCTGAAGTTTGGTGTGCTAGGGAAAAAAAAAAAAAAAAACAAAAAAACGAAAAACCAAAAAACACAAGCATATGCTGCTTTTCTGCAACAAAGATCCCATGCTGCTTGTTAGGAACCAATCCAGCAGCTAACACAGTTCTGAGCCAAAGCACCGAGAAAACCATTCAGTCAAATTAAGAGTCCTGTGGTGGATCCTGCAAGCCACGTGTGTTTGATTATTTGTTGCAGCGGAACCTGATAATAATGAACCGACGGGAATTTGCATTTAAATAAAGCCAATTGCAAAGCCCTTGTATTGGTTGTTTCGGTAGCTGGCAGAAGCAGCAGCGTTTCAGCCTACAAAGGCCAGGGGAGCCGGGGCCCTTGGCTGCCGGCCGGGCTGCCCGCAGCGAGGGCAGGGCGCCAGCTTCGCGCCCCAGCTCCAGAGCTGCACGAGCTGCAGGCCCGGGACCAGCTCGAGGAGATTTTTTTTTTTTCCTACCAAAGGGAGGTCGGGGCCTTTGAGCCCAACAGGTCTGCAACCAGGGTAAGTCTGACACCTTCGGGCTGGCAGGACACGTCGCCAGCTTCCATCTTAAATGCAAAGGGGCATCGGCACTATGTGCACGTGCACAGAGAACATTTGGATTTGCACCGCGCACGCTACCAGGCTCAAACTCCTGCAGCACCAAGTGACTCTTCCCGAATATAAACTGGAGTATTTTCCTACGAGACAATCAGTGGCCAGAGAAAAACTGCTTTCTGTCCGCTTCAGGGAAATCCGTTTACCGGGTTCTGCTCCAGCACCTGGTCAGAGACATTTTTCATGACAAACCCCTTTACTGAAGCCACCAGGATAAACCAGGGAGCAGCTCTGCTCCCGGGGCCGGGGCTCCCCGGCTCTGTGCTGCGGGGTGCCACAGAGGAAGGGGAGAGGCGGGACGCTCCACGCCTGCAGAGCTTCAAGAAACCTGAAAGAGCTTGGGGTTATACGGAATAAACTCACCTTTTTTCCCTTCTTCACCTTACCAGTTTTAGGGGAGACAGGGCCCTATTTTAAACGCAGAGTTCATCCTTCAGTTCTGAACCAGACACGGCTCAGAGTCGCGAGCTTGCCTGAAGGTGATGGTGAGCAGAGCTCCCCGCGCTGCGAGCTCCCCGTACAGCCCAGCACAGCCTCAGTGCTAACAGCTTGTAGGGCGGGGCAGAAATTAGAAATTCCTGCAAGAAAGGTATTTGCAGGCAGGCAAGAAAAAAAATAATATAAAAAAAATCTTCAGTCAACACAGTAGGTAAATGTACAACTATTAGAAGTACTCATTATAAAAAGGCAAAGCAGAACCTGCCTGCTGCCTGACCCCTCCCCATTTCTGGCTTGTAGGATTTATTCCAAATACTAAGGAAAACTTTGTTGTTACTGGTATAAGAGGAAAAGGAAAAAAAGAAGAGAGAACAAAGGAAGCATTGCCATGGATGTAACTATGAATTCCTATCCCACAAACAGGAGTTTTACCAGTTTTATAAACGGCTCCTCTGGAGTTGTCCACTACACGCGAGTCCCGAGCCACACGCGGAGAAAGCTTGGCAAGAGTATTTAACTCGCTGAAGTCACACACTGGATCTTTAAACTGTGAAAACACAGATGACTTTTTTTTTTTTTTTTTTATTTCCTTTTGAAAAATTAAGGGAACATGACCATTCAACATACCACGTTTAGGGCTGTAAAAGCTGCTGCTTGTTATTCTATTTAGAAAACAATATAAAGTGTGAGCCTTATGTAACAAAATGTCCTTTGCACGGGAAAAATACTGCGGAGTTGATACAGGCACCTCTCAAAACCAGGTACCAAAACCCTGTAGGATGTCAGATCCCACCAGGCTGACCCTGCAGCCGCCCTCGCAACGTGAGGTACAATGACAAAATTTGACCACATCCAATTCGCTGAAATTAGTTCACATAGGCACCAATACAGATAATGTTTTCCTTTAATGGTGAATGATTTTATAATGAAGCAGAAACATATAATGTATTCCATGCAACCAACCTCATTTATTGAAAAGTCCTAATTTTATTGCCTTGTTTAGTAACATGTTTGTTCAACAAACTAATCTTTTTCATGAAGCAAAGCACAACTTTTTCTTATAAATAGTATAAATTATTTTATTTACAGAAACTTGTTACAAAACAAATAGACTATATATTTATTTTTCTTTTAAATATCCAAAGTAATTTTTCTATCCCATGACATTTGTTCATGTACTATACAGCAGCCAACACAGAGTTCAGCTGATCAGATGCTCTTGATTATGTATACAAATTATCAAACTATTCACACATTTTACACAGGAGATTGCTTTTAGAACCAGGCTCAACACTGAGCAATATGCTTTCAAGGCCTACATTCACATTGACATTATGTAGTGCTCATTTTAAAATTATCTTTAAAACGTAAAATATCTTGCACAAAAGGTAAAAATGATTATTTTCTGCTGAACAGTGAAACATTTAAGAATCTTTCTAGGCCCAATTCCCTCCTCCAGGACAGAATGAGTGAAAGACGAGAGAGAGATTCCTTGGCAAGAGAACTCTTACAGGAAGACAACTGCCTTAGAAATGTCATTTGGAAATCACATCTTTATTTTTTAATGGTTTTAAGAGGTACTTACTTGGGTTTTTTGTTTCTTTTGTTTTCCTGGAATACCAACTATTTTGAACATTTTCTAAATTAGTTCATTCACAGATACCAGCCCCCCCCTCCCTCCCTTCCCAGAATGAAACAGTTAAATAAACTGCTGGTTAAATCTGTATTTCAAACCCTTGGCATTATATTAAATATGAGATATCAGTGGGATTGTTCCAATACAAGGTATTCTAATGGAAAGATTTTACAAAAGTTACCGGCATCATTCACTTCCATTTGTCAACCCATCTCATTAATTTCAGAAAATATATATATATATATGTATGTGTATACATATATATATACACGCACACATACATATATATACGCACACATATATTATATATATATAGGTGGAAAAAGCAAGCTCCAAAATTTCAACTGAACATTCAAGTCTTTTAAGGAGACGCTGTCTAAACAGTCCAAGCTTAAAACTAGTTATATCAGGCACTTTCAGTTTTTCCGTTAGTTTTAAACCACATGAGACCCACACAAATGCGCACGCACACACACGCACACAAACACTAAGAAAAGAGAAGCAGTGTGTCACTTAACTAAATGTAGTCTTCTGGGAATCAGGCAACTGATAAGCAATGCCGTATCGACCGTTTCGGCTCCAATCCTGCGCCCGGGTTCCCGCAGCTGAACCCGACCGCCGGACCCGGGCCGTAGTTTGCGTGTATCCACTCCCAAGACATGAAAAGGGACACAGCTTTCACAAAACGGAGGCATCCCTTAAGTTGCAAAGTAGGCATGTTAACTATTGGCTTGGCAGTGAACCACTTCAAATTATAAAAAGGTATTTGCTTTTTTTTTTTTTAATTAATTAATAAATAAATACTAGATGATCTCAATTGTACCAAAACTGGATATAAGAAAAAAAGACCTGTGCAAAAATACATATTTAAATATGTACAATCAATTAACAAAATATGTCTTCTGAAATAGGGATACTTCAATATTTATAATAGAACAACAAATTCCAAAATAAAGATACAAAAGTATGTTTTTTTTTTTTTTCTTGTATAATTCTTTGTTCATCATTGCAGCAATTTTTTAGGTTAAGAAAACTGCAGGAGTCATAACGAGAAGTTGGAAAGACTATAAAAACTGTATCTCTTAAATTAATACCAAAATCTGTCTAGAAACAACCCAGCCACTGCAAATTCAATTTTGCAAGGAAAATTAATTTTAAGCTTCCTTAATTATTTACAGTAAGAACTATGTGACAATAAAAGCTTCAGGAACAATGTTCTGCTTATAATCAAGATCTAAAACATAATATTTAAGCAGGTCTATGCTCAAGGGCAGACAGAATTTACGATGTTCTAACTCTTTACTCCCAATGGCTTAAACCCACACAGCACAGGGGACTGTGCAGACACTGGCTCTGTACGACCAGCGATCAGGAATTCGCTTTTTAACACACCTGCATGCTATCGGAGGAGCACGAATTTGCCATTATGCTTTCAGATCAACAGAACCTTCAAAAAAAAAAAAAAAAAAAAACAAAACAAAGCAAAAAACCATAAAGAAAACAGAGGAGAGTTCTGTCACAAACTCACTAGCGTTCAATCTTGCCAAATTTGTTTCCTTTACCTTTGTGTCTACTAAGAGTCAAATTGCACTTGTGACTGACGCTCTCCTGGAGCGGAAGCTCTGCCCCAGGGTCTTCAGAGTGTGGATTTCACTCCAAACGTGCAGGACTTAATACGCTTTGATTTCTTTGTGGCATATCACTTTGGTTCCTTTAACGTTAAACCAATTGCAGTTCTAACAAACCTTTCAACCGGGCATCTTATTAAACACGAATCCTTTTGTTCCTGAAAAGTTGTCTATTTTTTTTTTTTTTTTTAAAGTTTGCATAATAAGCGTCTCTAGTACGTTGCTTTCTCAGTGTGATCTTTTGTATCAATCCAAAGCTAAAGTGTCTGCATAGAGGCTTCTTGTTGTTTTGCTGTATAACAATGATTTCGTAGCAAGTTCAGGTTAAACTGAAAGCATCGTTAGGTAAACAACTAAGCAACTGCTACTCAGAGTGGCTTTGGATTCCCTGATGTACTACTTGCCACCAGAACTGGGGAGAAGGCTGGGCTACACGAACAATTGGACAGGCTCAGATTGTCTCTTCTCAGCAATAGCTGGTGCCCCTTTAAGGCAGAAAAAAATATCTTCTTGGTTAGGAATTTATTTTCCTTTGCTTTGCCCCCTTAGTAAAAGTTTAGTCAGTTTTGAGACTTTACCTGATGTTTAAAAACTTAACAAAAACATCCAGACGAATCAAATCATTAATACAATAAGCCCTTTAGCGGAATTCACTTCTGAGGTGTTTTGAAGCAAGACAAAATATTTCATAAAAATTGACTGGACTATATAAAACTGTGTAAAGCCCCCTTTATTCATACAGCCTGGGTAGGTGTGGGATGACTGTGATGCACACATCTGCGCTTAACGGTGAATTCTGCTGTCAAATTGGTGTTTATTCCAGAATTTAAAAAAAAAAAAAAAAAAAAAAAATCTTACCAGGTGGTTGAAAGTGTAACATGTTAACGATTTACAAACAAGGCATAAAGAAACTGACTTCTATGTTTTTTAGAAAATATGTAAATACTTTAAATAATTAGTTTTAAAAGGGCTATTTTTACTGGCTGGAAGGCAAATCCAGCCTAATTTAACCAATACAGTTGGTTTTGGTTTTGTTTTTTAATAACAAAGGCCTATGGTATACAATATAGGTCAATAAATATGTTCTTTGGGCATATAAGTTTTAGAGGTTACTTGCCTTTGTCTGTTTGATGTTTTTGGATTTTTTAAAAAACGAAATTAGATTTTCTTCTGCAATCAAATCTTATTTGAAAGAATGGAAAATAGCTTTTGTATCATGCAAGTATGACACTTTTATACTTGTTTTCTGAGCGATGGCCTCAAACAAGTTTTTCTGGGTTTTGTTGGGTTTGTTTTTTTTTTTAAACTCCTGATAGCTTCTTATCCCAAATTACTTGCAAAAGGCTGGGCAAAACGCAGACTATTATTTTGTGAATTGTGCTATTTTTATATTCCATTAAAGGAACATTGCTATAAAAACACTAAAGCCATATTCCCTTCTTGAGGGCTTCTTTCCATTGTGCCTCACACATTTTTCCCCCTTGTCACGGGGTCCTCTCCATTGAGGGTGTCTGTCTGGTTAGCTATCACCTACAAAAGACACCATCAGTATAAAAATAAGTCCACAGTAACGTTTATTTTCCCCCAGAAAACATTCGTTTGCCCAGCCAATCTATGTCAAATAGTGGCAAGATGATGTACTCCTGTAAGTAAAATCTCACAGATTTGTAGCAAACAGTCCAGACCACCGTTAACACTGATAAGAGCAATTATGTGGCTGAACTTCATCCAGTGTCCTTTTCTAGTATATTCGCTGCTACAGACATGGCTTCAGGGAAATTCCTTGTTTAAGTGACAGTCCAGTAGATTTCCACACCTGAGGACCATGGGAAGTTGGGAAAACTCAAGGCATCTTGGAGTCCAGAAATCCAGATGGAGGTTTTGCTTGTAGTGAAAATTGTCCAGTTCGTTTCTCACCGCGGTGCTTTCAGCTATCAGGGACGTGCCTTTGGCTTTTGAGCAAGCGAAAGAAAGAGAAGGATGAGTGAGCCAGGCTTTTACAGCAGATGCCTTTAAAAGACATTTTCTGGATAACGAGAGCATATTTTGGGGAGAATCAGCAGGCACAACACGACACCACTGACACGCGGTTGGCTTCTCTGAGACTTGACGATTCTTAAGCTAAAGCTATTTACAGCTATAATAGTTTCAGACACGATTTCCTTCCTTAGTTCACTCTAATCATACTTCTCATTTGTTTATATTGCACAGTTGAAACGGCAACTATAAGTCCAAAAATAAATTCAGCCATCTGAATGCCTTTTTTTTTTTTGTTACAGTAAACACAACATAATTGTAAAAATCTTTCTCTATGGCTGAAACTGAAAATTTAGAAACAGTTCTGAAATAACTCTTACTGACCCTCCTAGCTCTCCAGGTACACAGATTTCAGGTTATTTGCACCAGAGGAAATAAAAATATTCTTGTGTTTTCAATCTCGAAGAATCTAGTTAGCTACTCTCTAAAATTCCATCTTCTACACTGTCCTTGAGCTGTATCAAATTATTTTTTACCTTGCCAAGTGATCCTCCAAGTAAATTTGAATAGTATTATTAAGAAGGCTGAGCTACCAGTTTCTAAATTGTCTCTCATCCTAACTTATCAAGAACTTTCCCAACACACTACTTTTCACTGTGATTTGTTTAAAAAAACAACCAACAAAAAAACAAACCAAAACAACCCAAAACTAATTTTTAAAATGGGATCTTACATACTCATGAAATCTGCTTCCTTTATCATAAGTCTGTTTGCTTTACCAAGCAAAAAGGTTTGTATCTTATTTATAACATTTAATCGTGTTATTACTAAGAAGTTAGTCAATGACACCTTGGGATAATAGGCTTATTTTATCACAGTATCACAGTTCTGTTATCAGCATCATTATGTTCCACTTTGTAGAATGTTTATTACTGACACAGAAACAAGAAGTCAGGCTGAGACATGCAGCTCAGTTCTATGGCTGGCTGGCAAGTTTTATTTTTAAAATTATTTTTTTTAAATGTGAGGACTGAATTTCATCTGAGCGCAGTTCACAGGCAACATCTAAGGAACTTGGTATGTCATGTTTAAGGCTACTCTAAAAAAAAAAGCTACGCTTTATAGGAGTGTTTATAAAAATCTTGTGTAAATGTACTATAAAAACACTCAAAATTAGTAGTGGAAAAGGGAACTATCTTTTACTTGAATAAGATCTGGAATTGGCTGTCTAATAATTTAAGAGAACACCTGTAACACAAGCACGTGAAGAGGCATGTTCATATTGGCTTAGTTCGAGACAAAATTTCATACCTGATGAAAAAGAGAATTGTTCATCAGTCCTTGCGTCCCCGGGATTGCACCAGCGTGTTTTGCATGAACGTTGTTCACCGACGTCAATTTGGCAACTTTGTTTGATTTGCTGCTGCTGCTGCTGCTGTTTATGCTGCTTGAACCAGGTGAGCACTTCCTTTTCTTTCCTATTAATTTGTCAAGGGAAGTATGTGAATGTGAAAAACTGCTGTGTGAATTTACAGTCAGCTCACTGGACTGATGAACAAACGGCCCTAAGGAGAGCGTGGAGTCGCTGCTGTTCATCATCACACTCATTCTCTTTATCGATTCTGCAGGGCTCCCAGTCGGAGGACCCCTCCCTGATTGGTCATGTTTGAGGCTAACGGAGTTAGCTTTGCTAGTCATACAGTTGAGGCCAACGCTGTGGGACGAAGCTGTCACCGATGGGTGATAGGAGGTCCCAGAGTTTCCAGAGTTAACCACACAGTTTTTTCTAAAGGACTCTGTGGAATGAGAAGGTGCTAGCAGTGCGGAACTGTTTTTACGCTTCTTTCCTGAGCCGCCGCTGCTACTGACGCTGCCGGTACTGTTACAGGTGCCACTGCCAGCAGAAGATTCCTTAGGTTTAAAAGATTTGCTGGATTTCATTTTCTGAGGTTTGCTGGGCATAGGTGAAGGTACAGAGGAAAGCACTGTAGGTGTTGAAGGGGATGAAGACACTTGTCTTGATTGCATACTGCAGACAGGATCCACTGCACCCAAAGTAGCAGGATTGGCATTTAGTGTTGTTCCATGTGATGGTACCGATTTATTATTCAGAGACACACAGGAAGGAGATACCAATGCTGGCGATGACATAACCGTGGTGGGTAAGAGGAAACCTGCTGCACTGACACCATACTGTGAAGCAGGCATCGAGTTTGTCCGATGTGGTGCACGAACTGATGCTGTGTTACTGGATGCTGGAGGAATTTTCCTGCAGGTGAACAGAAAAACAAAAAACTACATAGCTACTGTTCTTCAGAATAACACCCAGTCTAATAATGCTACATTAAAGTGATTGTATCTTGAGGCTGACTAATGCCACTAGAATATTTCATTAATAATTAATTGTTCCAAAAAACATAAAGGATAGACTATCAACCTTTGATCCAATGAATCTGAACACGAGATTACTGCTTTTTAACTAGAATCACAGGCTTCGTGTATTTCTACAAATACCAAGAAGAGTAAGAACTTTCACTTCTACTCACTTCCACATCTGTGAATTAAGATGCTTCTCCAACATGAAATCAAGTGCACATCGAATATGGTTCCACCGCTTGTCAAACACATAATAACCTCTTCCAATTTGCCGACTACCAAATGTGCAAAACTGAAAAGACAGATTTTTTTATTAGTGTTTTCTACTTTCAGTAACAACTCTCTGAATAACAATGCACTTGATAATACATAAATATTGCTAAATGAATATTCTTTTAGACATTTAAATCAAGGATAAAAGAATATAAATTAGAACTTTTATTTCTGTGGTATAACAACTATTTTAAATTTTTGGTCTTGGTATACTGGAGTAATTTTCTTCCCATCTGATACTTCCATACTTAGGACCAAAAGCAGCTGTCAAATTTTAATCCCTCTGATTAAACAGGGAAGGACAGCAGTGTGTGTTTGTACGCACATGTATAAAAACATAACATATACATGTAACATCTACTTCTGATGAGCTGTCAGCTATTTGCTCATAGTCTGTTTAAAAAGAAGATCATTTGATACACAGGCTAGGCAATAAAGTCTGTGCTTTTGGTTAGACTAGCTTTTGTCAAGATTTAAATATTAAAACAACACATCACTGCTACCTTTACTGTGATGATTGGCAACTTGAGTAAAAAAATCTCTCTGTGTGTGTGCAAAAGTCCAATATCCAAATCTCACCAAAAAGGCACTGTTTGTACATCCTTATTCCAAACCCAAAGCCCTTTAACCCAGTTATCAATTTCATCATCAGTATTTTGGCATTTTGATTTCTTTTGGATTGGGGAACTGAGCTCCAAACATATTTCTTTAGCACATTTACTTTGCAACTATAGTTAAATCTTCACAGTGTACTAAGACAAAGTAATTTCTTCAAAATCTAGAGGAAAAAAAAAAAAAAAACAAACCACAAAAAACAAAATCCCACATACCCAAACATACCCAATAGAAAACTACCCTTAAAAACCTTAAGTAATCTGTTGACAAGTTCAAAGCCAGCAAGAGACCAAGGTTAACTTTTACTTAAAACGTACAGCGGCTGGTTGAGGATGATGACCTGAATAATGACAATCCAGTTTTTCAACAGGCTCTTCTTTTTCATCACATTCTCCCTCATCACTGGATAACCGAGATGCTGGCTCAGCTGCAGGCAAGGGAGGGTGCGGGGACTCGTGGACAGAAGGAGACTCACTAGGGGCATTTCCACTGTGCTGGGCTGGACAGCCTGGAGGCCTGGGCAAGGCAAACAGGAAAGGTGTTATTGAACCAAGTCTACCTAAAAATTCCAGGTTTAAGTGCTTACTATTACTGACAGAAGGAAATCTACATTATTGGATTCCTGGTGTTTTCCATAGACTCATAAGACATCTACCATGAGGAAGGCCAGGTGGTACGGTACCCCTGGAAAAGCAGCTTTGCCCAATTGTTGCTGAACCACTTTTAGTGATGCAAGTCAGCTTTTACTATTTCAAACCCCAAACCCTCCTTGCTAAGAGTTACAGCTCAGCATGTAATCGCTAATTGCAGACAGACGGTCACCAGGCCTAGAGCAAAACCACAGCCCTGTCCAACAGATCCATACTGCTCTTTCAAAATCCACCTGATGAGGCCACCAGTATTAATTTCATACCATTGGATCTGCAGATTTTCCTTACCTTGGAAGACTGGGGGGGTGAGGTTTGGGTTTATTAGGTAATAAAGGCTTTGATTCTGTAAGAGTAACTCCATGAGAATTTTGGTGCAGCTCCTGGGAAGTTTTAGTAGGTGAGGGATGTGGTTCCCTGAGAGGGGGCATCTGCTGATGATGATCCGAATGTCGAAGAAGTTCCTTTTCCCTGGTTTTGCTTTTGTGCTCGGCTAGTAACACATCAAATCGTTTTCTTCGACCCTGTACAGCCCTCCGCTGGGTTAAGGAATGTGTCTGCAAAAGCATGAATAAATCAATCATTAATCCCAGGCTATTAGATTTGTCGAAATCAAACACTCGAAACGTGTGCCTAGAGCTCTAAAACAGAGAAAATCATCACACTCAGGGTTTAGTAAACAAATGGAAGAATGACTTGGAAAACAAACTTTAAAACTGCTTGGTGGATGATTATATCCCTGTCTGATACAAAATAACAAAACCCAGCAACTGAATAAAAGACATCTTTCAAATTTATTTTTTTAAAAAGAAACTGCCAAATTTTTTATAAGGTTAAGACCAGAATTGAAAATCTTTTTTACACTGTTATTTTAATTGCCAACTAGTGCACAACCAAAAATATTAAATATTTACTTTCACTTATGAAAATATTTAACATCATAATGCTTAAAATCTGACTTTTAGTGGGAGACATGAAAAATATTTATAAAAATACTTTGCTTCCTTCTATATACTAAAATATTCCTTGAAAACTAATATAATAAAATCGATATTAAGGAACGCAAAGAACTACAGCAGAATCCATCGTCAGACAGAACTCAAATTACTTTGAGTATCCTGAATGCTACACACAGTAGATGTGTATGTGTATATATGGCACAAATTCTAGGTAAAGTGAAATAGATGCAAGTTATTTTTCTAAATTATTAAAGTCTCATACAATACCTTTTTTCTTTTTTTTTTTCTCCACATGGCACAAAAGATTTGATTGCATTCATTTTAGTAGGTAAAAATTATCACCTAATTCAGACACAAATAACAACTCTGAAAGATATTTTATGAGTAGATATAATATAATGAATTGCTGAGAAATGTTTTTACTTTCTCTTTTACCCCTTTGATTTGCTTGGTTCTCTTGCAAAATCTCGAATCTTTTCCCTCTATTAGCAGAACAATTGCATCCCCCCTGTAATTCCAAAAGGGCAATGTGTTCAAGTTCAGTTCCTCTGGGTCATTAGTACCAGCTGCATTTACCTTTGTTCTGTAGGTGGTTTATTTACCAGATACTTCCCCTACTGACAGTTTAGCTGCTTTGCAGGAAAGTAGCTCAATGTTACACAATTGCAGGGGATCTGGATTTTCAGTTCCTCGGGACTAAGCGCTACCCTTCTGTCCCCCAACATTTTGGAGCCAGAGGACACATTTCATCTGACCAAAAATTTTTACAGATTGTTTAACGTAGAGTTTAATCTCCAGGCATACCCCGTGTTTTTTTCAGAAGACTCATTTCAGAGTTGGCTGTAGTTTTACATCAAGCAGCATTGTTTACAAGTTATACAAATACCTCTTAAGTATCTGCTGCAGAGTCTGCTGGGGAAGAGGGGGGGCTGGGGGAGAGGGGAGAAGCTTGCTTTATTTAAATCCTGGATAAACAAATAATACTTTTAATGTTTATAAGGAATTTTAAAATTCATGATCTATGACCCAAAGGTTATGCCCAACAAGAAAAACACGCTGACACCCCACTACCTACGTGTGGAATAACATAATCTGTCCCATGTCAACATCCACGTTTAAAGGGTTTATACAAAAATACAAATCTCCAGGTTTTAAGAAGTATGTTTTGAATAAATAATTTACTGAACTTATTCCTTCTTGGTTCTAGGCAACTTGTTTTGAGAAGTACCATTTACAGTGGTAATTACTGACAGCGAAAATCTGTAGTTCTGTTTTCTGTAATATTCCTCAGGAAATAGAATTAAAACTTTACTTAATCTTATTCTGATTAAGATATCCTACCTTGCATGTCAAAGACCTAGTACAAGGTTTCCTGGTTTCCACATCAATGACACCACAGTATATATCAGGATCAAATTCTCTCTCTGTCAAAGGTACACAGTATTGAAAAGTTATCAGAAGACATTTTGAAAAATTAACCATATTGGAAACTGTTTTGAAATGTAACACGGGCAAATGTATAAATAAAAATGCACAATAAAATTGTACAAATAAAATCTTCTACAATCTCAGCAAGTTTTTGGTGTGCTGAAATATAGATCTCAAGTTTACAAACAGAATTAAGAAATCTACAGCTGTAATGGACTCCAAAGGAGGAGTAGATCCTGCATGTTAAAGGTCACCATCAATGTGAACGGTGACAAACAAACAGCGATTTTTGTTATTGGTTTTCTTGTTAAGAACTTTTCTACCAGTCTACTAACACTCAAAGTTACTGTGTTTAAAAAGTACAAAGAGCAGACTGGGTTTACATTTTTGAGTTTGAGGTGCTAGGAAGTGCATAATTTTAAAACTGTAAGAATTGACTCGTCTTTGAGGTCTGTGTGGTTTCTGAAAGCAACAGCCACATTTCAAGTTGTTTGTGTCCTTTAAGAGTATGTCAAGTTATAGATTTAAATTCTAATACATAAAGCGTATCTAATTACAATTTACAGTGTTATAAAATTGTTTAATTTACTTCTGAAACTTATTTCTGTATATTCTATACATGTATTTCTATAGATACACTACTAAGAGCAATACAGCAAATAATAACTAAACACACTTACCTGACAATCTTTTATGTAAAAATTTCCTATTATTTATATTTTCTTCAGGTTTCTTTTCCAAAAATGGAGGCACAGAGAGAAGACCTTTACCATTCAGTATCTGTCCAGGGGAAGGCAAGGGTGGCTTTGGTATTGAGGGACAATTAAGGCCAGTCTTTATTGAGGAACTCACAGTAGTAGAACAAGTTGGACCAACAGCAGCTTTCAGTTGGGCACCATCTATCTTTGGATGAATTTTTTCCACTTTGACAGATGGAGTCATACTATTATTTATGAAAAACAAAGGGGAGAAAATTGAAAATTGTAGTCATAAATTATAAAAGGTACTTAAAAATATGTTATTAACAACACTCTGATCTGTTCACAATGCAAATGTAAACCTTCCTCCTTTATTCCCAGTTTTCTTATTCTTATCTTTTTTATTTTCACATTTTTTTTTTTTTTTACGATGTCCATAATCTCTTCAGTCCTCTTTTCCCCATTTCCTTGTAAGCATTTCAGAGTTATCAGGAACTTCAGAAACTGCTATTTGGATTCACAGATACAGTGTATCACCAAAGCAACTGGAACGGACCTGTTACATCCAGTGAGAAATGCTCCATTCTGTGAGAATAAGTTATATTATCCGTACTGCAATCTCACATGTGCAGGTCAAAAATCACCTGAATCAGAGCTAAAACTCCCTTATGATCAAAGTATGCAGATTAGATCAAAGAATTAAGGAAAATGACCTTTATTTATCATGATCTAAGATGCAGCTTTGCAAGAGTTCTTGTTCAATATAGTCATGAGTATTATCTATAATCTTAGACTAGGCTGCTGGAAAAGATCTAGGAGTTTACAGTGGTTATCCCTTAAACCAAAAACCCTCTGAAACAAAAGGAAATTCTACTGATATAGCAGTGTCTATGCAAGTAGTAACTTTTAATTCTTTGTCAAAACACATACTCACATTTTATCATGGGGAACTTTGCTATGCTGTACCGAATGCATTAACCTGTTGTTTCCGCTGATCTGCAGCTTGTCTTTGGGTGATTTCAACAACTTGGAATTTGATGATGATGCACTAGTACCTCCACTGGATGAACGATTGCTCCCACTTCCACTGCTACCTTTGTTTTTTGAAGGGAAAGATGAAATGAGGGAAAATACTGAAGAGGAAGGAGGAGTCAAAGGTGGCTTGCTGGAGGAGCTGTGTCTTCTTTCTGAAAAGTCAAATTAAAAAAGGGGGTTTTAAGCTCCCATACAGAAACAATTCTTAAATACTTCATGTTGTCATTTACTCCATTCACATTTTTCCTTTATTGGCTTGGGAGGTCCCCTGCCACACACAGAGCAGAGATGATTCAAGCTTCACTGTAATTCATGAGGCTCTACTCAGTGCTGGTCCCCAGTCGGTTACAAGAGTCTTTTAACTTTGGGAGCTACATTCCTCAGCCACTACAGCTTCGCTATTAATAACACACTCCCCACTCTCCATCTTAAATAAGAAAGTGAGAATCAAACCTAGATCTCAGACACACAAATCAGAGACACCACAGTCCTCAGGCCAATCAAGCTTAAATATCAGATTTCTTCAAAAGATAACAATTATCTTTAAGTACGTCTCCTAATGCTCAAAATTATACTGGAGCCATCATTTTAACTTTCACTTCATTACAACCTTTTTGTATGGTCTACTAGCTAGACCTTCAGTGTGGAACCTCCCTGAGAACAGCAGCTCAAGTATTGACCTACGTTGGTTTTGGGGTGTTGTGTTTGTTTTCTTTTCCTCTTACTAATTCTATTGCTTTTTTTCACAATATGACCAGTTTAGGGAGTATTTCTATTTAGGAACAACACCAAAAGGAACAACATATATTCTTCTATCAACAAACAAACAAACAACCCCCCCAAAAATGCCAAACAAAATAACCCCGCAAAACCAAAACCAAACCAAACTAAGTAAAAAAAAAAAAAAAAAAAAAAAAAAAAACAAACCAAAAAACAAAAGATCACTCTTAATTCAAATGTTCAGATGGTTAGGTTCCATCGATCAATGTGTTAGAAAATAAATTATTTAATTAGCATTAATATATTGCTAGCACCACTTAGGTTAAAATAGTGTATATTATACAAGTAGTTCTTTGGAACAAGGAATTCTCAGTCACAAACACCTGACAGCTTCAGGGAGCACCCAGCTCTGCCTACACTGACCATTTGCTGGACCGATACTTGGGCACCTGTGATTCCTCGATGATCTGTGTAATCAACACCTGCTTAAGAGACATGTCTGGCAACCAAGCATATGCAAACCACAGACCCAAGAGAGAACCAAGAATTAGCAGGTCCATCAAGGCAGTGGAAAGGCACTTTTCTCCTCGCCAGCCTTAACACTCAAATGTGCCCAAATCCACCACCAATCAATCCCAGGATCAGCTTACAGCTTTTGACTTAAGTTTACTTAAACTGTGAAAGGAGGCAGCTACTCATGAAGTTACAACTACTGCCAAGAGTGAAAGTCAAGTCTAGTGCAACCTGTACGGAAGTCTGTAACACTCTGGAAAATGCAAATTAATACATCTGCGTTCTGCATATATGGCCTATTTTCCCCTCAATCCTAAATACAGCAATCATATGCGACTCATGATGACCAACCAGGATTCCATTTGTATCTGGAAGCCATCAAACGAGACAGCACCAACCCTACACCAGTGTCACCAGGCTCATCACCCGCTGCACGGCTCCTGCAAGCAAGACTGTAACAGAGTGCAACAGCAATAACCAGGGGAAAAGAGTCAAGCTGCTCCAGCAGTGCAAGAGAAAGATGTAGAAATCTTAACACCTGGCAAGCTAATTTCTTACAGAGGCAAGGAAACAGCATGTTAAATATGCTCATTAGCTCAAGGGAAGAAAGAAAAAAAAAAAAGCATAGACCTCAGGTTAGAAAACTTCGGTCAAGAAATTACCTCTGAGAATTAACCAAATGTTGAACTGCAAAATGGATGTAAACTACCTAAAGAATCTTATGCATAAGTCATCACTTCTTAATTAGCATTTACCAAAAAACCTCCGAAAGGTCAGGTGAAATGCCCAACAAAAATACGTAACAAATGACGCAATTTATCACCCATTTCAAGAAACAACTGCTTTAAAATTACAGTATTTAGAATGACTAGTTATCTGTGATGTTCCAAATCATCTACCTAGTTTTCTAGAACCAGATGCCACTGAAGAGTTTGTAAGTGAAGTATGTTAGCATATTTATGTTCTAGTAAATGGCTGTGCTTCTAATATGACATACTGCTTATTGCCAAATGTCTTTTTATAGCAATGGCAAGAATCCCTGAGCAGCTCTGATAAGTTACTATTTGAGGGCCATTAGTTCAGCGATGCTACACCCTGTGAGATTACTCCATGAGATAATCAGAAAAATTGCTCAATACTCTTCTACCTCCTGTATATTTAGAAAATTCAAAGTCCAATTTCTTATCACAGTTACAAATAATCTCTAATAAACCCGTGGATGACTAACGCAATCTTTGGGAGTTTGTTTTGATATTATTTTTTTTTTAAGGAAGAGAGGGTGTTACTTCCTTGGAGAAAACCTGGCAGGTGAGAAGAGAAAGAGAGTAGAATAAGACGTGAGTACCTCCTTGAGTTCCATCAATAGGAATAAACTAGACAAAATATTAAATCTCAGCTATTAATCCAAATTATATGAACACTTATTTTCTGGCAACTTTAAGTGGTACTGTTCTCGTACTAAACTGAGATGTTACTGACTACTATTTGCAGTCTCAAACAAGTGAGTTCATATAAAAAGAAAGTTTTAAATTGCTGATAATAAAAAAAAATTGACCTAAGAGAACTAAGGCTAGTGACTGACCACACATCACAATTACAGTCTACCCATGAGAGAACTTTCATTCTACAGACGTAGGATTTGGAGCACACGCACACACACACACACACACACACACAAAGCCAAGTGAGCTTTTTCTAGAATTTTAGGACAATTTCTGAAAGAGATACTGTAACATTTTACATCTATGAAATCTTCATTCACTCTTGTATGTAACCGTGACTTGTGTAGTTTATGAACAAAATGATAAAAATTTTAATCTAAGTTTTCATAACCTACCTGGACCTGTTTCATGTTGACTTACATACAGAGACAGGGCTGCTACCAGGATGTGCTTGTATTTAATGTTTCAGTCTTTTTATTAAGTTCATGGTTTTGAAATCTGTCTAATGTCTGTTTTGTAAACCATCTGAATACTACTGATGTCTTGTCTTATTGGAGAAAGCTAATATTAGTTTTGAAACCAGACATGTTTTAAGCATGGAATACTTGATCTAATGAATGTATTTATTGACAGACTGACACAGTCTTTTAATGGAAAAATTACTACACAAACTGTCACTGAATAATCAAGACCACCATGCTTATTATGCTAAGCATATTATAGTGATAAATTTCACTAATCATCTGCCAATCTAATACAGTTCCCATTTGCCATTAATTCTGACTCAGCCTGAAAACATTTAAAAATAAAATTATCTGCAGGTGTTCAGTTTTTGAATTTTAAAAGTTAGCAATCACGTCCCTTCCCTGTGCGTAACTCTTGAAAGAAACCCAATTTTTTGATGCCAAGATTGCTTTTACAACACAGGGTGTTATTTCAAATACTGCACCTTTCTAATACAGTTCTGAACTCTAAAATTGGGAGGATTTTTTTTTTTGAGGTGTTGGGGTGTGGGGGCTTTTTGGTTTGTTTGTTTTAATATCAGAAAAATTTAAGTTTTAGCTTTGTCCAAAGAACCTGAACGTCTTCCTTGATCCCACAGCACTTGGTAGAATTTGACCTAAAATGAAAGCTGCATTCAACACAATCTTAATAAACTCCTCCCTAAATATCTTTGCATTTACATAACATGTTTGAGACTCTAAGGAGAAGGGCTGTACAGAGTTAGAAAGCTGTGAAAAGAGACGGCATCCCAGCAAAGGCTGTCTCTGCTTGGTGACCAGGATATCTGTGAACTTTCAATTCTGAAAAATACAGTGGTAGTTTGTGTGCTACTGGACTTAAGGCTGAGCAAGAATTACATACGCACACTGACAAAGCACACAAAACTTCCTGATAAAGTGGATATTACCAATTCAAATCTCTTAAAGAGCTATAAAAAAAAAAAAAAATTCAGCAGTTTCACTCGACCCTTGGTCAGGCTGCCACTTTGGGTTTCAAATCTTATTTTCCATTGTATATTCCCTACTAAACATGCACTAATTTCTGACAAAACAAAAATGTAGCCTGGAAGAGGAAGAAAGAAAAAACAAAAAAACCCCAAACCAACAACAGCAACAACAAAAAACAAACAACAACAACAAAAAAAAAAAAACAGGAGAAAGAAGCAAAAAGAAAGTTTCTTACAGTGTTTGGCTACAATTTCTTATTCTTTCATCAATGGGTAAAACTTGGACTGATTTATAACTTTATTTCTATATTAAAATAAGATATCTTTTTATAGAGAAAAATATTCTGGTTTTCATAAAATGTTACTTTCTTTTCTGTATGCTTAAGAACAGAAAAAAAAAATTAAGAGTAACACTTAAAATTTTACAAAATGTTCCTCCCAGGTGTACACTTGTTTCCCAAAAATCTAGGAAGTATTTTGTGCTGTTCACTCTTTCCAGGCATCAATTAATAGCTTTGGGCAGCAAATACAAGATGTACAGAACAAATTTAATAAACCCATCTCTTTATACTGGCTTCTTATGTAAGGACAGGGCAAAAAGTCAAACTGACCTGTGTCAGCGCTTGCAGAGCCATCATTAAAAATGAAGCACACCCATTCGAACAGACACAAGTTTAGTTCAACGAAATACATTGCAACTTGAGTTAACGTTCAGCCAGACAGTTTTAACATCCGTTAGCCTAAGTGTAAGAGTATCATTCAGACTATAGAATTAAATGTGTATATTGAAACAAAGCAGAAAGGTAACAAAGTAATTATTATTTTGAATATCCATCTCACTTAAAGTATAAGCATGATAAAAGTGCAACTTAAAGGAAACTTTTTTTCCCCATCATCTTGAGCTACTGTTTGGCTTGTCGTTTGAGAAATTATTTACTACAGCCATATTAAAGCAAACATATTCTATCTGGAGATAAAATTAATTTTCTGTTTGTATGATTATTAAATTTCTAGAGTAAATGATCTAATTTCTCTACAAGGATCAGATTCATGACATGACAGGAGAGCAGCCTGGGATGCTACTGTGGAAGGGCACCTCACCATAGCTCCAGATTTTACTCAGCAACCAACTAAAATCCCTTTTGCAGCTCTACTCCAAATACCTATGTTGGGCTCTGATCCACCACCACTCTGACCTCATCACGACAAAGAAAAAAGAAAGAAAAAAGTGAGATTTGTAAGGATTTTGCAGGAGAAACTTGGGAGCTAAAACAATCATAGGCACAGCAAGCAAATTGCTCTTCCTTTATATGCCAACTTGGCAGCGTGCAGCTGCTTGGGAACAGTCGTCTGTTTGGGATCTTGATCTGCTGCTCACACTCTTCTTGCTGCTTCATTATCCTGCTCTAATCAGGGGGCCTAGATACCAAGGATTCTGCCTTAATCTTCCACTGATGTCCCTTTAATCATCCCATCAGCTCCATTTGCACTGTAAATCAGGATGAGGTCACTCCATCTTCCATTGTGTGGTGTTTAAACTTAGAGTCTTAGCTGAACGGACAGCATCTAAACAAAGTTATATTTTTCACTTCAGCAAGAAAGTTACAGAAAGGAGTATTTATGGAGTCCAGGCTATCAGTATGAGAGAGTGCCAAGGCTTGATTGGCACCAGTACAATCTGTCATGTCTCTGGAGAGACTAGTTCTTACTATTTCATAAAAAAAAAATATTGCTTTGCAACTGGCAGCTGCTATTATTGTTTATCACTCAGTGTTAGCAAAACCACAGAGATAATCTGACTGATAGTCATGTATGCTTATGACACTCCATTCACAAAACAATAACACTTTAGCAGATGACAAAAGGAGGAAAAAAAAAAAAAGGAAGTATATAATTTATATTGCAGCATAGCAAGCACAAGTCAGAGTGGCACATGCATAATCATTACCTTGTTATGTATTTACATCACTTAATGCAATGGTCTTCCTTATGTTGATCAGAGTTCTTCAATATTATAAATAAACTGTAATAGGTATAAACTACCTAAGAAATAGGTTTATATAATATCTTTCACACAGACTACGGCCAAGTTAGCAACACCAATGCAACCTTATGTCCTGCACTTCCTTACTATAAAAATAGTCAGCACAATTGCTGTACAGAATGTTTCTATTGCCTGTGTAGATACCACCACGTAAAGAGGCAGTTAAGCCACAATGACAAAACTTTACTTAAAATGTGCCTCGTCTCAAAAATCCACTGAAATGCAATACCTCGCCAATTTTGAGGAGTATATTTTAAAACCCAGAGTTCACCTCCACAACTTGTTATGTTAACAGGTTTGCTTTGCCTAGCAGAGATTTAAAAGGTACTGGTTTATGTCTTTATATTACATGTTACCACATACATGCTACAGCATTTTGAATTTAAGTTGAAGGCATACATTACAGAGCAAAACATAACTAGAGATCAACAGCTTTTAAAATTCCCTTTGAAACGTTCTTTCACATTAAAGCAATTTGTGGAGGCTTCAGGTTGGTAAGCGCCATAAAACATTTACACTCTTCCACAATGAGAACCGAGAATATTATCTTCCTCTCAGAAAATCCTTTGTTGAAGCCAACAGACAAATAAAGCAAATACATCAAGACCTTTCTAATTGCTGACTGAGTATGCTCCAAAATTATACATCAGTTCCTAGGACATTTTTACTTCTCAAATGAGGGCTGTGTCACGATTAAGCTTTACGTGTAATTTGTTTTCTGCATCTTTGTTTAACAGCAGCATTGGTGTGTGTACTCCCCGCTCTGCTGTCCAGTGCTCACCAGGGAGAAGGTCCCACTGTTCTCAGTGTGAATTCCTGCACCATTCCCTTGTCAGTCACCTCCAAAACACATAGTACAAGTTTCCCCAAAAAGCATATAAAATCTGGCTATGCTTTAACTAGGGTGCACTGATTTAGTATGAAAACTCACAATTACAGAGAATGATTTCAAATTATTTATTTTTAAGATATGCTTTGGTTACAAATGCTCAATTCAGAACCCAAAGTTCTAATTTATAAAAATATTTCAGTTTCAGTGTAACATTCCAGTTCCAAAATCCCTCCACCTAATTCATACTGATTTAAGACATGTAAATAAAACATATCTGGATGTTTATGATGATCCAGCACACTTAACTAATATTCCTCATGAAATCCAAACTTCAACATAATCAAAAGTACTGATCATTTTTAATGATGTGTTTGTAATAGTTACTTTAACTAAAAGTTTCATGTAACTTACTTCCTATTAGTCCGTAAGTCATAGACTGACATTTTAGCTCAACTTTCACTTTGGTTTGTTTTTTCAAATCAGGTTTACCAGAGCACTTAACATAGGAAATGCAAGCAAAGTTGAAAATTGGAAAACATTCTCTGAAGTATTCTGGCTTTTGTCTTCCCCAGCCTCACTGTGCCACATTAGGTGTGCCACTTTTTGAAGTTTCTGAAGTTTCCCAACATTTAAATTTGAGTATTTGCAAATAATTTAATAAACTCCCAAGAGGTGTTACGACAGTTAGTTAACCGCATCCATTTGAACAGGAACAGGATGCAAATGTTAGCTACTATTATTATTATTTTGTTAATTTCATTACGGCAGTTATAGAGAAGCACTGGCTACTTTTAAAACTGTAAAACCAACTACTCGACTTCTGATTTTTAAGTATGTATGTTTACAATTTTCGTAGAGATTTACTTTCGAGAACTGAAATCCACCCACAAGCAATCACTGTGCAAAATACGTTTGATAAAGGAGCGTGAAATTCTGCATAAGCAGGGTCACATTTTTGTTGCTGCCATTGAAGAAAACAAAGGGCGGAGTGGAAAAAGATTATTTTCACTAATAAGATTCTGAATGATAACTTCAATACTTTAAAATCTTATTTCAAAACCAAAACGATCCTGTAACTATAATTTAGGGTATTTAACTGATTGTTTTAAAAATGGTACAGCTATAGTGTAGCTGGTGTTGTAATTCTGTAATAGCACAATACTAACTGGACAGGAATGGCCATCTTCACTATAACAACTGCTGTAAAACGGCCCCAGACCCAGCACACCTCCCCTGATCTCCAAGATTACCAACACAGAAAAGGAGAGTGAGAAGCAGATTGCAAACAGAGTTGTTAAAAGTGTAGCAAAAAATAGCAACACTAAAATGTTATTGGACTAAACAACCTTCAAGTGCATCCCTTTCTCCTCTGCTGCCTCTCCACAACTCTCTGCACATTACTAAAGCTGGTTTTTCTATTTTTCCATATTTGTTACTAACCCTTTCAAAGCCCCTTGTATTCGGCGCACATGAGTAGTTCTGTACTCAATTGCCACAGGATTTAAAATACGTGGGGTTTGTCCCTGAGAGATGTAAAATAACCTTTGAAGCATCAACCAATATGTACTGTCATCCCAAGCCTGCAGACAGAGGAGGGTTGTGCTGTGTCATGCAGCTCCCTCATGCAGTGGCAAACTGGAATTAGGGATGCTCCCATCAGGTTTGTTTCAGCTATTCAAAGCCCTGTGAAGACCAGTAAAACTCTTAAGAGCAACATAGGAAAACTGATAGAGACAGGAGATTAAATTATTCACGGAGCAGAACCACAAGAAAAATGGAGCCAGGGAGACCGACCGTTGTTCGGTCCCCCTCCATCACCCAGAGAAGGAATGTTTTCCCCATCCTGCTCCCTACCCCTCTTTGCTCTGATAAACTCAACACAAGGGCTTTAACGCCTCAAAATGACTCTGGTGCAATATCCAAGACCAAACTTCTGGTATGCTTTCCCAACCAAGTTGCCAAGAGGTGGGGGAAAGGACAGGTTTCTCACCTGGGAACTGGCCCTGGCCCTTTTGGTCAGTAGCTGTCTTGTAAATCTGTCAAGCACTGGAATATAAATATTCCAGAGTTATTTACGGAAGGACAGTAGAGTGTCTTAGATGGTAATCGGGCCATGGAGAGATTATAATGTCCACATTATGAGCACTAATCTCCGTGTAGCCTGTTGATGACATGACAATACCTGCACTATCTGATTAAAAAAGCAGGTATTGAATAAAGCATTCTTTTGCTATTAAAAAAAATATTATTATTCGTAATAAACTTCAGAAAAGCCACTGTGATAATAAACAAAAGCAAAAAAAAAAAAAAGATAACCAGTACAGATTGGCAGCGTACCAAGATGCAGTATGGGTCAGCTTTCTCAAAAATACAGCTGGAAGATTGTCGTCTTGTATATGCCTACCCTGAATGACATTAATGAAAAGTTTTAGTTTTGAAAAAACAAGCCTAAATTAAAAATAAAATCCCCATTATTCCAAAGCTTGTTAAACTTCTGCTTACTCAACTTTTTATTAAAGAACTGTGTGTTGAAAGCATAGGAATAAAGAATTAAGGGAAGAACCACCACCTAATTTCTGATTTTCTCTCTGCCCATTTTCTACCCAGAAATCAGGTTTACACCTTTAACACCATGTGCTGCCTCTTCAGCATCAACAATACTCCTTACAAGACCTTATAATATTGTGCAGTGTATTCAGATGAGTTCATATATCCAAATGCCTGCCTGGCTTTCATCTTGCTAATGCTTCTATTTCTGCCACAATCAGGAATTTTAATGTTTTCCCCTGTAGCTATTCCTTTAAGTGTAGCAAACTTTAATCACTGTATGTTGACTGTCAGACTCAGCTCCACTACAAAAAAAATATGCTGACATTGAAAACTTGCTTAAAAGCTGTTAGTGACCCAAAATCCAAAATGGACTATGGGTTAACTGATACAAGTTCTGGAAATGGGTGTGAAAAAAAAGGCCTTGAAATAGAAAGGTTTCCATACAAAAGAGATCAAGAAGAGTGAATTGACTTTGTTTTGAGCAGGAGAGTTAAGAGGAAATATCACAGGATATACACAAAACTAGTAGTGTCAGCTAAGTAAATTACATTCTTTGATTCTGTCATTAAGAAACTAGGGAAAAAAAAAGACATCAAGCACAAATATTTTTCTTACATACTACATAACTAACTAGTGACTTCCACTGCCACACAATACAAAAGCTTTGTAAGATTAAAAAAGGAGATAAACATGTACATGTTGTCTAAAAATTGGCCAACTACAACAGCCCCCGCTTTCCCCCGAGGTGTTACTGCTCATCGCAGACGAGGAAATGCCAAGAAGAAAGCTCCTGTGGACATCTCTGATACCAGTCCCCCATCTCTCACCTCTGTCCCTGTACATGCAGCACCGACCACACACCCCCTATGGATGCAACAACTTACATGCTTCCCTACAGCAACAGGAGAAAGGCATTACCGAGCCTCTGTACCTGTGGGCAGTGCCCACCTCATGGAGAAATGAGAACAACAGGAGAGACCTGGGCTGGGGTTCTGCCCGCATGGCTAACACCCTGTTTTCTATTCCAAGCTTTTAAACACAAAATTTTGAACTTTTTCAGGATGGAAAAGGAAGATGGGAAGCAAACCTGTGTCAGGGTGAATTGCAATATTTTTGAAAGACGTTTTAAAGAGGCAAATAACTTTCCAAAACTTGAAACCTTGTGGAACATAAATACTTAATTTGCAACATCAATGGAAAACAGAGAATAAATAATTTGGTTTCTTAAGTCAGATCCTTACATTATTTTACCCTGATTTAACATTTTTAGGCATTAGCAATTTTTCAATTATAAAAAAGGAGCATTACGGCTTATTTGATTAACACTAGTCAATCACAATTGGCATGAAACAACTGTTTTCATGTTTAAAAACACTGACCACGCTAACTATACACTAATTAAAATTTTACTGCAGCATTAGCACAGCAAAGTCTCACAGAAATCACTAATACAGTCAAATGAGGGCACAAACCTACTGTGCTTACACAATAATGCCTTTCGAATTAAATAAGCCAGCCTTTTCACATTTCACTTTGAAAGAATGGAGCAATGCTGTAATTAGGATGTGGTAACTAAAATGTTTGTGCAAGTTTAACCTTTTAAATAAAAACACAACTGCACTTGACACATCCAGGCTGTGTCTGCATTTCCCATTTCCTCCAAAGCCGAGATATAACGGCACAGACCAATCCTGCCCAAAGCCAGGCAGGCATCCGCAGAGCCGTAACTAGGAATGTATTTGCCCTCTGATTTGTAAATTACACGGATGAGCACACTCGGGAAAGCAAGCTAAAATGAACACGCTCTTAATAGTTTCTTTCTTTGATTAACACTTTGATTAACAGCTGCCAATTTATCTAGAGGCCTGGGAGGACTGCAATCAGCTGTCTAAGCTTTCATTGCTATTTTCCCCCCTTTGCACTCTCCCCATCAGAGCTGTGGTTCAGAGTGCTTTTGGGGGATTTTCAAGTTTCTGCGGGGAAACAGCTTGGGAGCAGAGCCCGTCTCCCGTGGCCCCCCAGGCAGGTACTCGTACAGCCGGCCCTGGAGCTCTGGAGAAAAGCACCAGCTCCCAGCACGGCCTCGGCAGCAGGCGCGGTGTGGAGCAGAGCTCCTCGGCTTGCCCCCGCTCGTGGCAAACTCACCACCCTCCTGCTTTTGGAGCTGGGCCAGAGCGCTCCGGTGACATTTCAGAAGGGCTCTCGCAGGCCGCTTGCAGCGCTTAATCCCTCGCTGTGAGATTATCTGCGCCGCTCGGTGAACTCCGTCGAGGCCCCGCGACACCCGTGGGCAAGGCCAGCGTGCACGCCGGGCCGCCTCGTCACCACGGGTGCTGGGGCTGCAGGCTGGGCTCCGGCGCCTTGCCCCCGGGCCTCTGGCCAGCCTCAGCTTTACCTACAAACCCGCTGCGGATGATGGGCGCTGCAGACACGGAGGTGGCATCGGTGCCGGTCAGATACGGCCATAGCCACAGCACCTCCGTGCTGGGACGGTTCCCCCGCGGCCGCATCGCCCGGCCTGGGGGCACCCGGCACCCCCGGAGCTGCGGCTCTCCAGGGGGACGGGCCCCTGCCACCCCAGCACGGCACCACAGCACATTCCTGGTGTAATTCTCCGGCAGCAAAAAAATACACTCCAGCATTTACCGTCCTGAACTTCCAGGTAGGCCTTGCCGTCCTGAATTTCCAGACTGAGATCTGAACATCAAGGTCTGATTTCCACCCAAAGTCAGCACACAGATACCAAAATCTAATTTTTACCAAATTACTATTTTATGGACCATTTCTTAAGTAATCACTTATAAAAATTACAGTGTATCTGATGACAAAAGGAAGAAACAGTTCGTGGCTTTTGCTCTTGTTTTAAATTACCATAATCAAAGCTGAAATTTCTGGTCTTTCCTCACTTATCGAATTACACCCAAATTCATTTTTAAAACCAAGCAAACCACTTCTTCACTAAAATAAAAAGATTGTCAAGAGGAAAGGCTGTTGGCTTGTGGAAATGCCTTTGTGTATTAGTATCAGTGTGTTAGCATATTACTTTATTTTCATTAAGAAGGGTTCAGTAGAAGCAGGGAGAACCATTTCAGCAGTCTGGGTTTTGTTTATGTTGGTTTTTTTCTTCTTTTAAAGGAACATATAGAAACATGAAGACTATTGCTCCCATTAAGAAGCTTAGCAATGAGTACTAAAACATAAACCACAAATACTACATACTAACTTTCCCATGTCTATGTACTCAGAATATGAGATAGCAACCAGCTCCTCTTTTGCTCTGAATTTCAAGATAAGTTGACAGCTCATGTCACCTACCCATTAATTATTAAGGACAACTCAGAAATACAAAGACATTTCCTTGGATTATGCTGTTTTTAAAACACACCTCCTTCCACCGCTAAAATTGGTACCAGACGCATTCATGGTTTTTGGAGGATTTGTTTCTCTTGTACACTCTTCTACTTGACACCCATAATTAAAACTGGCTAAGTCTCCAAAAGATTTTAGTGGTTCACAAAATTCTTGTCTTTGAACTACTATGTGGAGAACCAGCACTGAAGTATTTGTTGTCTTAAAAACTAGAATTTATCCTTCTTTAGTCTTTTATTTGGCCTGCTCTCATTTTAGGACCAAGAGGGCAAGTAACTTCTACTTTGTTGCTTGTTCCACAAATAAACTGACCAAGATCAGGCAATGTAGTTCCCACATGGAACAATACCGAAAGCTGTCTTCCTTCTGAGTAAGAGTGATGACAAAGAGAACCCAATCGCTAAGACACCCCAGCAGCTGGGCGTCAAAACAGGAGCTGGAATGGAAGGGAGAGGCATGACGGGGAGAAAATGGCAACAGCCCACGGAGGCACACAATGGCAGTGAGAGAATGCAACAGGATTTTATGCTTGCTTATGTTATAGTAGCAGCATACATGCCAACGGTCTCAATCTGTACCTTTGTTTTTATTTACTATTTTCCAATGACAAAAGAATTCGAAATAACTTTATGCAGTAAATATTCATGGGGTCTCACCTTGAAACGGGTTGTGCATGTGCCACAGTTAAATCACATGCTGCAAGTGTACTCTGACATGCAAAAGTGATTTTACTTAATGTAGTAAAAACAACCTGTTATATAAGGCAATGAAATTTTGAAGTTTTTTCCCCTGGTACTAAATATCACAAGAGGTTTTAAGTGTTATTTTCTATCAACACTACTCAAAGACATTTAAAAAAAAAATCCCCGAAACACCAACAACATTAAATATAAACACTTATACCATCAGTTAATACCTGAGTTCAGAGGCCTAAAATTAGCCTTGCAAGCTGTGATAATACTTTGTGCAGACACATACCCAAGGGGACATACAGCTGTGCACACTGCTTGCTCCCAGGGGACGAGGCTGAAGAGACAAGACTCCTGCTCTAACACCAGGAGGACAGCGCAAGCAGGGCGGGAGAGAGAGAGAAGCAGTTCTATATGGATCACTGCAGAGAACCTAATTTCCAGGTCTGGTGCTGCAAAATCATCCAAGAAGGACAACTTGAATTGCATTGAAACCAGTGCAATGGAAAGTTTGCTTCCTGCTAAAGATAACAAATAGCATCACCCTCCTACCCCCTCCTTTCTTCATTTCCGCACTGAACACATGTAACATGAAAAGTTAATTTGTATCATTTGTGATGCTATCACTATGCACACACATGCAGTAGCTGCCTAGTACGAATGAGTACTGTAGAATGTTAAGAAATGCCGGGGGGGAGAGGAATCATTCTACAACCTGAATTATTCTGCACGTTTTACATTACCAAGAAAACTGTTTTTATGATTGGCTAGAGAAATTTTTAATCTTTTACTTACATTATATAATCTTGTCTGGTTTTGTGAAGTGAGATAAACACAGCTCTACCATGTCTCCTTCCAATTGTCTACACGTTAGTGTTCTGTATTTTTAAATTAGGTTAATTTTAAGAAAACTGAAGAGCTAGATTTGAGATGGTGTGCCCTCCCACCCGCTGGTGAGAGAGGTCCTAAAGGTATTGGAGGTTTATCATTATCATTAAAATCAGCATTCAGACAGCAAAGGTAGGACCTCTCAGTGCTTTTATGGAAAGCAGGCAGGAAGATCTTCACTGGCCAGTCATCATGTGCACACTCCAGCCTGGCTTTGGCATGCATATGTCTTATGAACTGGCAGGCAAAAAAAAAAAAAAAGTGGCAAAACACGATATGAAACCTGAAACTATGTATGTGCCAGAGCAGGAGGTGTTGCAACAGGAGGCAGAGTGGTGGCAAAACTAACAGGACAAAGGCACAGACGACCAGGCTTCATTATCTCCACTGCACACGAAACAACTCATTTATCCTTTCTCAAAATTCAGCAATCTCAGGCACCAATTTCACAATCACTTTAAGCTGGCTGGTGTGAGCTAATACTGCCACAGCAAAAAGCGTTCCTGCCCTCTCCCCCAATCCTGACCACTCAGTTCAAGCCCTCGCACCATCTGCTCTCTCCGTAACAAAGAGCAAAACCATCCGTTCAAAGACCTGACAGTCTCACAAACCACAAGCCTTCCTGTGCCAAAGCTAGCAATTAACAGCGTGAGGACTAGCAAGGAGCAAAAGTGTGACTTGATCCCAGGGAATGGGCCGGAGGCCTAAGCAACTGGGGGATGACAAAGAACTGGGTTGTGAGCTGCAGGAATGATTAGTTTGCCATTTCCTGGAAGTTTTGAGGGATACATAAAAAAAATTTCACCTTCCAAGGAATTTTATCCAATTGATATCAATACTGCATAAGTTGGGCTTGCATACACTGCAGCCTGCTTATGTTTACATTTAGTCCTGTCTAAAATGATTTTGTTGTAAATATTTTGCTTTAAAGATATTGTTTGGGTACTGGCTACTATTATTGTTCTTCCTGGAAGGAAGAGGATGATGGGCCTCAAGCCAAAACCAAATTCCTTAAAGTTGATCAATTGAGAACTCCAGCATGGTGATCTGGAAAACTGGTTATGCTGCTGGGGGAGGGCAGTGCATAGAAAGAATCCTGCCATGAAACCAGCCTTAGTGAAGGGAGCAGCAAAATCATACAAACAGTAGTACTACCGACTTGTATTTAAGGTCTTGTGTATCTTTTTGCAAAACTGGAAACAAGTTCTCTGAAGTACCGTCATGAATGAAATTCCCAGAACCACAGGGAAATGGATTTTGAAATCAGGTTTTTCTCTCTAGCAGCTGCCACTCTGGAGAGTGTCTTACATGCTACAGAAAATGCAAATATATTGGGCAAGATTTCTGGTATTGGTGTTTTCTTTTCTTTTCCAAGTGGGCATGCTTAGAAGTTCCTCAGGTTTCAGAAAAGTGGAGCAAGTCCAAAATAAAATGGATGACTGAGTACAGAGGAACAACTTGACAGGCTTGTTGGTGCACAGTCAAGTGACAGCATTTTTTGCCTTAGTATCAACTCCACTTTCACAACATGCTTGTTTATACTAGAAATACAAAATATAACTGCTACCTGTATAGCACGTGTACACTCAGAGTGAAGACTTCCACATAGACTTATCCCATTTTCAGGGACTAAAACCAGAAAAAGACATTTAGTATATAAGATTTCAAGTGGTCCACAGCTATTGTGGATCGCTGCCACCTGGACAACTGGACAAGGCAGAGGAAATAGTAAGCAGCCCAGGAGCTAGTCAGGGCTTTCAGCACATCCTAACTATCTGCCAAGCCTCCAGCCTCCCCACATACATTCTTGTGACCAAAGAAAAAGGTGATGGGTATGGTCCTAAAGGTCAGTGCCCCTGTTCATTCTGAACACTGATCAATCCTATGGACAGTGGGACTGAGAAAGGAACTGGTCACTACCAAATTTAAGTGACACTACCTGTCATTCTCAATCCATGACAAGCAAGATGTGAGCATCAAGCTTTGCAATACTGCACACACATATATGTAAGTTTATATAATTTCTGTGGCTATCAAAGCAGTCACAGGTATTTTTAGAAGTTGGCTGGTAGATAGCTTTTGTGACCTACATGATGACCTTTGGTCAAAGAATACATGGATACATGGCACTATGACAGGGAGGGGACTGAACTGTGGCAGTTTAAAAACCTTTCCTTTGACCTTAGAGGCCAGGAGAGGGCCAACATGGCATGCTTCCAGGCATATACATGGTTGTGTGTGGCTTGTCAGAGACTGTAAGCCAAAATGAAACTGAAGAAAATGAGTGCTTGCTAGTCCCATGCCAATGATGGGAAGGGCCAAAGCCTTACAGAGTACTGTAAGGCTTCTCATTATGATCTAGAAAAGTAAAAGAAACAAAACCAATTACTTCACTAAGTCCACCCTAATACAGCAGAACATCAAAACGCTTAGCCTACAAACTCAAATGAAGACTTCAGCCATGCAGTAACAAAGGAGACTGCCAATTTTCCTCTTAGCAAGAAGAGGAGACATGAATTCCATGTGAATATCTACTGACAATAATGAACAGCTCTTAAAACTATCAAAGTATATCACACAAAACTTCTGATCAGCTCAAATACAGCTCTATAAATAATCCACAAATATCTGAAAGACTCAGGCTCAAAGGTGGAAGGGCACACTGAAAGGGGCACACCTCCTGCCTAGTCCATAGAATTAGACACAACGTACTGCAGAAACTGGGGCTTTTCCCACTGCCAGACATGACAAACAGGTTATTTGCAACTGTCGGGGTCACACATCGAGGACATGGCACAATACAAATTCTGTCTGGCAGAGGAAGAAAATCCTATGGGGGAAAAGCGCAAGAAGGTTATCTGGCTAAAAGAGAAGGCTTCCTTTCGGAAAGCTACTCTATATAGAATTGTGAGTTAAAGATTTTCTGACAATCTTGCCAAACAACAGGGTAAAACTCAAGTTATGTAGGAACTGCTTCAGCTCTCCAGGAGCCTGGACTAATTGCATCCTTTACAGCAGTATCAAGAGTGAGAGTTTCATACCAACATGGGGAACAGAAAAGAGGACAAGAATCTTTTGATGACGATTCTTCTTTCTCTAATACAACCTGGGAAACAAAATGTAATTGCAATCTTTGTGGCCAGCAGTGCTCTCAGACACTGCAGAACTTGTATGAGGCACCAGAATAGACAAAGTTTATCAGGATTTTACATATTAGACACACTGATGGCTTTTTCTCCTACATCATTTTGCTATTGTTCAAAGTATTAACCTGTTGCCCTGCTGCATGACAACTGGAAGAACATCTACATAAATTATAGAGTAAAAATATTGATTTTCTATACAAGCACTACATTATGTTTTTGTTTCATCAATAGCAGATGATAGTTTGGAAGTATTTTGGCTGTTCTTGCCTGAGATAGCCAAAGACAACCTGTTTAGTCAATAATAGTATCACAGACTTATGTAAAATTTCATATCATACTTATCTATTTCTGTTTGTGATTTTTTACATTCTTTGAAGATATTTGTAATCAAGTTCCACATTGTTATGGAGCTCTTATACACCTGGGTACTGCAAGACCTAATCCAAGACTGCTATTAAAAAGGTTTTTAAATCTCTGTCACAGGTAGACACAACACAACATTTAGGAATCTGAATTGACTTCAAGACCATTTACATTACTTGGATATAATTATTTAAACTGAATTAAGCCTAAGGAGGAGCTTAAAAAGTTGCCATTAATTGTAATTTTTTGAAGGTGAATTTCAGCCTGTAATTTCTTTTTTTTTTTTTTTTTAACAAAACACAACACCAAAACTTAATACATAAATTATGTGGTTATTGATTGCTATTCATCAATAAACTTACAGGTTTCATTGTATACAAAGTGTTATACACTCCCTCTTCTGGTAATATCTTAAAAACACAGTTTCTAGACTTTGTGTATCACATGTTAGACTAAGTGTATCTTATTGCCTGAAGGGACAAAAAAAAAAAAAAAAGGCAGTATGGTGTCAATACCTGCAACTTTGTTTTTAAAAAGCAAGCAAACTGTCAATCAAAAAGGAGTAAATAAATAACAGGTGACCATTAGTTGATACAATGCCTAAGTAAACTGGGTAGCAGCTACTTTGTAGCTATGTGTAAAACCAAAATGTTACTGATCTCTTAATTTGGTAAGAACAATATTGTTTCCAGTTTTTCCACAAGCCCAACACTAACATCCATGCCTTGTTGCCGTTTGGTTCACTATTGTTGTAGGTGAGAAAATAGCTTTCAGAATGCTGCCTACTTTTCCTGAGGCAGCAGATGAAGTTCCTACAAAACACTGCTTTTATGTAGGTCCAGTATGGGTAGCTTTCCTCCATCTAGTATACTACCTCCTTTTCTCTCCACTTGTAGAGAGCTGGTGGGCATTTCTCTTACTGCAAAAGCTGCTGAAAGATACACGTGCATCCTACTCTAAAATTGTATTGTTTAGAGTACAGAAGATGAAAGTTTTTAAAGAATCTTAAGAAGTCCAGCAAGAAACAGTAAAAGGGATGTATAAGGAAACAAACATAAGATGACCTATTAATGAGTGTGCACGGGCATGCACATACCCATCACTTTCCTTGATGGTCAGTGCCTGATAAAGTCAGGAGAGGTGCCTCAAGTAGGACACACTGCTGCTCTCCCCGCCCCCCACCAAAACATTCAAGATCCAAGAATGCCATGATGTTACACAAACGACACTAATAGCATTGCTGCCAAAACACTGAGAGGAAAAAGTAGTGAAAAAGCTTTTGTTTGTTTTGCCCTGTTGAATCTCTCCTCCTTTCTATTTCCTCCCCCCCCCCTCAGAGTAATAAAACCAGCACTTTACCTACTTCATTCTCCCTCCTGCAAGGTCATTTTCTCCTACCTTCCTTATTTAGCTTCCTCCTTATTGTCTTCATCTATTTCATTTTATATGTATTTTACTTAAGTTCTTTGTTTTACATTTCCCTTTTTAGCTATTCCCCCGTGTCCTCTCTCTCCCATCCTCAGACACACACACACCCCCACACTGCAAAACCACTTAATTCTAGCCGTGCTGAACCGGCCCTGCCTCAGCTGCCACCCTCCTGCCTGCACTAGCTGGGCACTGCTGCCCCAGCCAGGGGCTGCACAGCTCTACACCGGGAGCAGTGGCACATGGGCAAAAAGATTAATATAACTGCTGGTTACTGGTGAGATTTCCTGTCTGACCTTTGTTGCTGTGCTTGCAGAGAAAAAGAGACTATGTGTAAATCCTCTCTCTTCCAAATGTGGCAGTTTGAGAGTCAGATGGAGGGATGAGAGGGTACAGTCTGTGCAACTTGAAGCTATATGGTTCCATGAAAAAAAAAAAAGAAAAAAAAAAAAAAAAAGGCAAAACCAACCCAAACTATTTTCTTTGTGACAGTTCAATACTCAACGTTGTTTTACAAGCTTCCCAGAATACTTCTCCCTGGAATCACAAAACGCCATGGTGTTCATCTGAGGTTTGCAGTTCTTGGAATAATCTACACAGTTAATGAGAACACATACTTCTCCCCCAAAAATAAATGAGGAAGTCCTTACGAATAATTGATCTGCATGTGGTTAGCTTTTGAAATGAAACTACTTCTAACTCCACTCTCCAACACCAAGTTCCATCTCTGGCTCTGACGCATTCCCAGCTCTCCTCCACAACAGCACAAATCCTGCCCTTTCTTCCTCCGATTCAGGCTTCCTCCACCTCCCCAGATCTTAAGCAGGTTGCAGCTTCATTCTTCTGCACTCAGCTTAGGGCTCCGTGCCAAACCCTGCGTGCCCATGGCCTGCCACCTCCTCTGGCTGAGCTCCAGCTTGAAGGAGTGGCTTCAGCATTAGAAAGAGCCCTTTTAGCTGGGAAGGAAACCATCCAAGGATTTGGAGCACGAAAGCTGATGCAGAACAGCCTTCCCTGAATCTGCAGAAAATCTGAAACGATGGTTATGAGAGCTGCGTTCTGCTCCACGTGCCATTACATCATTCAAAATGAGTGATGAATGATGCAACTTAACACTGACTTTTAGATTGGTTAACTTTCTCATTGTCAATCATTTTTAATTGTAGACCTGATGCGACTATCCCAACCGGCTTCTTCCAAAGCAAAGCTATAGTCAAAATACACTCAACATCTATTTTCTATTAGAACTACTTGTTCTCTTCAGATCTTGCTCCAATCTGTTGATGAACAAACTAACTTTCCCCCTCTTGCTGAACAAATATTTCTGTAAGTGACAGTGAACGCAGCACTGCTTCCTCTTTTCCCACAAAGATAAACATCTTTGTTTTTCTTTCTTTCCACTTGTTCTTCCCCTGTCGATATTTACTTGAAAAGGGAGCAGCCTCCAAATACCTAGGCAAGGAGATCACTATAAAGGAACAGGGTTTTCATGGGACCCTTGTATAATTCTCTTATGTTAGACTTGTTTCAAATACTGTAACATTTCTGTAAGAATATAATTTAAAAATATATTCTCCATTCAGCCAGTAATAAACCACAAGGATTTCTGCCTATAGGTCTTCTGCTATGGCAGAGCAGCATGAAAAAAAAATTGATTTACACTAACCAAAGGTAAGAAAAGCCAAAAGCACACCAAAGCACTTTTCAGTTTGTAATATTTTAGCACACACAGGGCTGTAGGTAGAATAACATGAGTTACCATGTAAGTGGTAAACCGAACAATCAATTGCTTTCTTAAATCTGAATCTGAACATCATGTTTTTTGTTAGCTGATACTTCAAAATGCTTTATGTCTTCAACCAGAACTTGACAAATTTATGTACACACAAAAAGGAGGAAGTTTTACTAGAAAACTGTCATCAACCTCTCAAACAGACTCCCTATGCTTTCATGTAATAAGCAAAGACCACAGCCATTATGCTTACAGAAATAACCTTCTGCACATGAATCGTTTGTGATGTTACAATTAACCACAGTGCCTAGCTTCATCACTCCTTAAAATCTGCATGGCACATTTGGTATTCAACTAATGGCTTTGGGGTACACATTTCAAAACCCAAAATACATTTACACAGTTTCTTTCCAGGTGGTAATACTTTCTTATTTAATGAAGCATTATTTCAAAATAACTAAATTATCAGCTGAAACATTTTTTGTGTGTGTTTTTTGGTTTTTTGTTTGTTTTTTTTGTTTGTTTGTTTGTTTGGGGTTTTTTGGTTTTTTTTTGTTTTTTTTTTTTTTGTTTTGTTTTGTTTTTTTTTGTTGTTGTTTTTTTTTTTTTTTTTTTCTAAAATGAATCCTGTGCTGACCTCTGAGCCCATTCTCTTCTGGAAATATGCCAAGATGATTCTTGCAAAAGCTACAGAATTTCACAAATCTCTGCCAAGAAATTAAACTAGTTGTTGCTGTACCCAGAGACTAAGATCCAACTGCTGGAATCTGGACTGTGCAAACTACTGAGAGAAGACGGTATTTAAGCAGAAGCTGCTGAAGCTGCCAATGATAATTTGTTAAATCATATACATTAACTCAAGCCATAATGCCACCTGTGCACATTTGGCAATATGCTTGGCAGATTACTGCAGCACATCTGTGACACACCACATAATATTAAAGTTTTATTTTGGTTATTAGACTACTACAGAAGATTAGATACCCAAGAAAATTCTTATGATTTCTAACAAACGCTTTCATACTGCTTTAAAAAGACATTAGAGAACAGTGGACACTTAATTACTGAAACAAAATGCTTGCTGCCAAAAGTAGGCAGGCCATAATGAAGGCTTATCCCTCCAAAATGTGGACGAGCTCAGTCAATTTCCTATGAGAAGAAAAAAAAAAAAAAAAAAACAAAAAACCTAAATCAAACAAACAAACAAACAAAAAAAACAACAACAAAAAAAAAAAACAAAACCAAAACCCCACATGCCCCACTCCCCAAACAAAAGCACCAAACAACAACTGCCCCGATCCTCAGGTGCAATGGCTTTGGAAGAAGATTCAGTAATTTGTTTATTGTCCTATCTGCTTCGAATGCTGCCTTGTACAGGCACTTTATCTTTGATTTTGTAATCAATGCTAAACACTGCCTCTCTTCGATTCTATTCTAAACTAGTAATAGTTAGGGATAGTTAACAGATCATTTATCCCAATTAAAATCATGATAAATATCACATGTTCTCTCCGAATTCAAGCACTTAACATCACCACCAAAGAAAATCCTTATGACTAGCCAAAGTAGTAAACCTGCTAACTAAAGGTGGGTGTGAGAACCAGCTGAGGGAGGAAGGAGTACAGTTATACAATTAGATGAAGGAGGTTCACAAGAGACCTTACACTGATTTGCAGGAAGGACCCAGGCAAGTAACACAAGTGAACAACTTTACTGCCAGGATCTGCCCTCTGAGTCTCTCCAGGCCGAGTATAAGGTTGTGTAATGACCACCTCTACCCCAATCTCACAACCTCCTAGAAATCACAAAAGGTTGGCAAACCTGGTATTATTATCCCACTTCTGAATCCTATGCTTCAGGTTTAAACATGCACAGATCGGAAAACGAAATGCCCGAGCAATTCCCCACAAGAGCACAGAGCGGTGGCAAGCAAAGCTCACAGCAGCTGCTCACCTTTGCCACTGCATGCCAAACCTATGGACGTTAATCAAAACACTAGACATAGCTTTTTAATGACTTGACAACCCAACGCACTATCATCATCTCTTTCCAATCTGTACAGTACTAATGGTTTTCACAATCGTTACATGACTCACAAGCACTCTCAGTTTAAGTTTTACAGGTAGCCTTCTCTATTATTGCTGAGAGTTTAATGCCACGGAAACCAAGGCACAGAGAAAACAAACAACTCTGTAAATAAACTAGGAAAAATTAGAGGGAAGAAATCCCACTTCTCTACACTGATGCTACTTCCACACTGCCGAGCTATCTCCTCTCTTGGAGCCACAAAGCAGCCCAGATGGTACAGAGAAGCAGCTCTCCTCAGACAGAAGGCTGACAACCACAAGATGTGATAAACCCAAAGAATGGCTGAAATATCACCAAAAGGTCATACAGCCCAAAAACCACATCACTTCAGGGTTTCCATGAACAACCCAAAATAACTATCGCGATGGCTCGAAGAGTAACTTTTCAATGCAGCATGAGAATCACGTCTAGCACGTTTTTGTGGGAAGAAGAGAGAAGAAATAAAAGGGACACAGGCACATCCCACTGTGTTGAGGAACATGACAGTTAGCAATGTGACAAAGTCATTTTTACTGTAAGAATTTATATATAAAGAGAGGAAACCGTGCAGAGACTTAAGAAATGTACCTGATTTAAGTACAGAGGAAGGGTCTCTATAGCATAGAAGTTGGAGAGGCTGGCACATGAGAAATACTCCAGCTGGAAAAAAACACTGTGTTTTATCAGAATAGGTCATGTAAGCAGTTTCCAGTGCTTCACCCATGAGACTGAATGCATGAACATTATATATTTTTTCCATCTTTCACCTCTGAATTGATCCTGAGCCATCCAAGGAAGATGCAGATAGCACGAAACCATAACCATTCAAAAAGTGGAAGCAAGACTACTAGCAAGGAAGGACTTAAATCACTTGTCCAGCCCCACAAAGGAAGCAGCTGAGATCTGACAGAATCGAGGATTTGTCTTGAAACAATTCCTCCTCAGCTGGCTGGCCTGCTCCTGCTCCACCAGATCCCCAGCACTGCTGCCACCCTAGGCCAAGAGGGTAAAACTGCTGGGAGTGTACAGTCAGCTGCTACTCACAGGCTAGAGAAAATACCACAGACAGACTTCAGATATCTCATTGTGTTAGATTGCTTTTAAAAACTAAACTACATGTAGTGTTACACATAGCAAAACACGTCACCAAATTTTACAATTCAATGATAGTATATATACCGACAGTACAGAACAAATTACTAAAATGACAATTCATACTCCAAATGCACACTCAGAGTGCCTCAAAAAGTATAATTTAATTTTTAATTAATATATCTTCTAGTAAAACCCATGAAATATAAAAGTATCAGTTACATATAAAAATCTGTGATTTGTATCAATAAAGTATTTTATTAAAACTGTCAAATATTCTGAGGAACAAGGCTACATTTAAATTATTGCTGACTACTTGTGGTCCAGGGAAAAAAGCCAGCATATGTCCCAGAATGCACTTTCAGCCTATCTAGTTAAGTAGTTTATCACAAATATGCTTTGGAAGAAATTAATCAGCTCATTAGGTGTAGCTAATAGTTTGTTTAGCCTTCCTTTGACAAAAGTGACATTTTAAAAGAGCATTTCCTACTACTTCAGAAAAAATCCCACATGACAAGTTTCAAAGAACACTAAGTACAAGCAATACATACCACCAGGAGTTGTAGAATATTTAAAGAGATTACTATTTCTCTGGTAACAATTAAAAATAAAAGACCCTAAGAACATCACAAAAAGGTTCACTGATGCACTGCAATTTTTCAGAGCTTGAAGTGATCTCTCCTTTATTAATCCCTGAAATAATGCCACAATAAAAGACCTAATTCAGGGCAAACTGACTGTGATGAATCCAAAGAGCATTCTACTTTCTTGTTATTATGATAGTGTGCGTACCTTTTGTTCTAAAAGAACTGAGTGTTTTGAGGACCTCAGCAATTTCCTTCTCCTGAAGTACACTGCATTAAAAAACACCCCACACCATTGCCTGGTAATCAATCACCTGCCGTATTTATCAGCTTTCACATTCAATTTGCTAAAAGGAGGGACAACTGTGTAAGAGTTTCAAGAATGTGAAGGCTGATAAAAAGCAGTGAGAGCTAACACTACAGAAAATCACCAAGTCAGCCTTCTTACCTTTCTGAGGCTATTAGTTTGGCAAACTAAAGTCCTTTAATGACGTTCACCCCACCCAAGCCTGTTTTTCTCATCAGAATGACCCCGCCTGTTTCCTCTGCACACCGCAGCCCTCAGCGAGCGCCTTCGCTGTTCAGAATGGGCTTAAGAAATACTAAGAATAGCTTCATCATTTCCATCCCCTCCTTCTACATTTCTCTCAAAGTATGAATCTGCCACTGATGTAAGGCTTACATTACAGAAAGTTTCATGTTTAGAGGTCACGCTCCCACAATGGGATACAGATTGGAAACATTACATTAGTATTCTTCGATTTTTCTTTTAATATTTTCCATACCTTCATTTTGTAGTTCCCTCTTCTCTCTGTCCCTTTCAAATTGCAAATAGCGCTTACAGAAGAGTTTGAATTAACTTCGCATAACAAGTTCAACACAGGTACAAGCAGCATTACAACACCCCATGTTTTCATGTCCATTGTCAAGAAGCAATATCATACGTATTCAGTTGGTAAACTGCTGCTGCAATCTGCCCATAAGGCTGTCATGCTAACAACTACGATACTTGTTTCTACAGTACAGCTGCCTGTTTGTCAGTGTTTGAAGATCACCTGCTCATTTCAAAGAAACAACCCGAAGCGCCTGCAGATATCCACAGCTCTACATCCCTACCAACCCGAGCCAGTTCCATACTACTGACCTCAAGATGGAAGATTCAATATGCCAACACACTCAGAACTGAGTACCATCCAATCCTCCCCCATAAATTTATTTTTAACTGTCAGAATCAATTTAATATGATATTTTAGAAGAACTTATTGGACATCCCAAACTGATATTCAGTGACAGGTGAGGAATCGCACTGGCAAGGGGTGGACTTGCTCTTGGCTGATAGAAAGGCTTACAGCAACCAGAGTAAGAAAAGCTGATGCCCTTTTCTTCTTCCGGCTCCCTACAGTTCGGGAGACTTACATCCACAAAATCATGGTTTTTTACAAAAAATGTTATTAGTATTGCCATCCACAGAATAACAAGAAAACTAGTCAGAATTAGGTCACAAAACCTATTCAGATTCTTCTCCAAGTCACTCTGTGCAACACAACCACAGAATCCAGCATCAAGGGTAGGGGTAATCCATAAGGCATTATAACACAAAAACAAACAAGTGAGAGGTAGAAAGGATAAGAAGTTCACCCTCTGCACAGCATAGGAGGACCATTTCCCATTCTCTAGGAAGCAGCAGAAATACATCTTTTCTTGCCAAAAGGCTGGATTATTTAAGATGCAAGAAAAGGTATCCCTTGTTCTCAACACTAGAAGAGACTCTCTACCCATATCCAGCACCTTCTATCCTTTTAAACACAAAGGCAATTGGTACATGCACAGGCCTAGAAATAAGGGAACACGTACAAATACACACACACAGAGGGAGGAAGGAGTTGTTCAGAAGATGCTCTTTCTCATTAGCTTTTGGTCAGAAAACATCTCCTGAGTTTCTCGAGAAACAAATGCTGAATACCAAAAACCTCCTATCCAAATATTGTCATGAAATTGTTTGAGGTTAATTTCTAGTTTTGGAAGGAGTGTGGAAAAGAACTGTCAACCTCCCCCAGTTAGGCTTGCAGGAGATATAACTGAGCACTTGAACTTGCACAGCACTTCACATTTTCTCAGTCCTCTATAAACACTGGCTAACACCAACCAACACAACAAGAGCTTCCTAGCACAGCTGATACACAAAACCCTCAGACCAGTAAAACAAATACAAACTGATACTTCTGAAAATAAATAAATAAGCTTACTGGCCATTGGAAGCATACTATGTTTTACCACAAAATTTCTAAGTTCAGCTTTTAGCTCAAGTTCACACTGTAAAAGAACCCATGTAAAAATAATCTGTATAAATACACAAGGAGAAATGACACACAGACACAAACACACTATGTATACTGTCTGTGAAATACACTATATATATTTCAAAATTGAAATGTATGCAGCATTTCAGGAAAGCATTAAAAAAAATTAAAAGGAACAAGATTTTTATGTAACTGCATCACAATGTATAGAAAATTATTAAACACGGGTTATGTTCTTTGACATTATTAATAATGTAATGATCTATGCACCATCAATTTAAAAAAAAAAAAAATTGCCAGGCTTAATCCTGATTTAACCTCACCCTTAATTATTAAAAATAGTTAAGCACTTACCATAATGTGATTGAAATGCCTGTGGTTTTACGACCTGATTACAGTGGTTACACATCACCAAATAGAAATCATCATGAGCCGGGCAAAGACCAAATATTGGCATATCTAAAAACAAAAAGACAAAATGGCATCTCTCAGCTGCTGACAATTATTGAAAAACAGTTTAATTACAGAGCCATGACACTAGTGTTGAATCATAATTTTAATACATTTGTATCAAATTTGAAAATGAGGGAAAAAGAGCATATAATGCAATAGATAATTTTGTGCTGGAGTATTACAAAAGCAAAAATCTTCCTACAAAGATAAATGTAAAATGAGCGATTACTTGTAGAAAACATCTATTAGAAAACTGATTTAGGACTGATTATCTTATACCAGATGCAAGAATGTAATAAAAAAAGACTGACTTCAAATGACAAACACAACATAAGAGGGGATGTTTTATGTATTCTGAAAGGGGTTTGGATTTTATTCTAATTTCATTAAATGAATTCAAAAATGAACTTTATTTTCTATTTAATTTTTTAAACCATTTTAAACACACAGTTGTTTACTAGGCAGTATTACATGCCTAATGGTTTTATTTGTTTAACAGTGCATTATAGTCCAGCCATCTGCTGCCAGAGATCTGTGTAACAGCTATATATGAGAGAGAAACAGAGATAACAGTATGTCAGAGCATGTGTGAATTTCAGAGATAACACACATACCTGCAGACTTTTACTAATAAAATTAGTTTCTACAATTTTGTTTTTAAGAACACAGTTTCTTAAAAATATAGCTTAACAGTTAGAACTGTATCCAGTCTACTGGAGCATTAAATACAACCATTACTGCACAACTTAAAGGTACATTACACTTCTATAACTAAAAATGTTATTCGATCATTAGAAGACAAAAAGTAAGAAACTGCAAACATAATAGTATAATTTCATTACTGCCAAACACGTGGCTAAGATATCTATTATGCTATTTAAAGGTTTAAAATGGGTATAAGAAAATTTATTTTCTGAAAAACAAAAACTCAAGCAATAGATTTATCTTAACAGTAACTTAGAAATTAAGTTAAATTTATTTACCTCAGAACTGACACCAGAGTTTTGATTTAAAGCTACTAATTTGCCTATCTGTATTTTTAACAACACTCATTTTTGTTCATTAATGGAACACTAATTATGAAATAGAGTGGGCTGCGTTTTAAGAGTGAGTGTGCCATAACACAAGGTAACCACTGGCAGAATGACGCTGTCAGCCCTGTAGAGCCCCACAGACTCCACTTTGTTCCTCGCAGACAAAAGAACGTATCCACACCGAACGGCTTCCAGAATCAAGGGCTCCCTTTGTAGTAATTATCTTCATCATAAGCATTTAATTACTTTCCTTTAAAAAAGAAGGTCTATCTCAGGTTTTCCAAAACCCTTACTAGTGCTACATTCAAATTAAGCATGATACCTGCAGTAACAGCTGCCACTGGATTTTGCACTGGACACAAATACAATGACCATGGACATCTGACATGGCTGTTGTATATCAGAGCTATACTTATCTAAGTCACAGGCACCTTTTCGTAACTGATGTTACATTATACAAACAGATAAATAATAATCTGATTTCTACTTCATTAAGTAGCAACTCTTGCTTATTTATTTATATTATGTTTATTTTTAAAAGTATTAAGACCTTGGGCACACCTAACTTACTGCAAACTAGGCAAAACTAGAAAATATATGCTGGGGGCAGGAATCAGATAGGAATAACAAACCATTTTTCAATATCTACTTTCTGTGATGTAATAGTAAGCTACATAAGAAAAAAAATTATAAACTTGAATGTCATTGCTAGTATTTCACGGAGAAGCTCTTGGGGTATTATGCCTGCATAAAAAAAGCTTACACACAGCAAGTAAAAACTCCAGGGTCATTTCCATTTGACTATTAATACACCATGATGAATGGGACTGTAACAGCATGCACTGCCTGCTATTTACATTGTTAATAGCACACAGACAGGCTACTACTGTATAATGTCTAACGAACTGTAAACCCACACCCTGTAACCTGTTCTCATAACTGTACCTTTCAGACAACGCTGGACTCAGACTTTACACCAGCTTGTACAGAATGCAGGGGGGAAATCATTAACAGGAGAAAAGGATTGCCTACTTCTGTGTCTCCTGCAAGATAAAGCACACTCTTTGACACTAGTTTGAGACCTCATGCTCACTCCAAGTACACTTTTATGAATATTTGCTGGCAATACAGAGCTGAGATTTTAAACAAATGGACAGAAATTGATGTAAACAAAAATGTTTTACTATTTCAGTTTGGGGATACCAAGAAATCTGAATAACTTACAAGTGTTCTTTGCACTCTGAAGCACATTTTCAGTTTTAAAATCAGAGCTCCAGGTTACAGAAAGAAATGCCAGAATACTAGCAAACTCAGAAACTCATTAAAAAAAAAAAAAACATTCTAAGAGAAAAACCACTTGATACAGAAAAAAGGGTTTGCTGCGCACCCAAAATCACAACCATGATTTCAGAGGAAGTCACACACAAGACTCCAGCCAGATCACACAAATCAATGTAAAAGATCTTCTACCCCTGCAGTATGGATAACAGAGCAGCATTTAGACGTAACCAGCAAGGGAGTAGTGAAGGTTAGAGTCCTAAATGCAATTCCTTTTGTTTTATCATATGAAGTAAAATAAACTATAGCTTTCTATTATCAAAGCACTTATTTAAAATAGATGCAATCAAATCCTTTTGTTAGAGAAACCCATAGGGCCCCAAGTAACACTGGAACCTGACTATGCTGAGCACTGCATGAACACGTGAGACCAGCCCGTAAGGGCCACAGACTAGATACCAGTGGGCAAAAAGTAGTATCAATACTTCAGAGACCTGAACATGAGTTTTAACAATGGGTTTGAAACTGTAAGGAGTGTGACCCAACCAAGATCAGTTAGGTTAGGACAACTGGAAGTATGGATCAGAATCCATACTTCCCAACCCAGGAGCCTCAGTTTTAGTCAGATAAGCTCCCAAGTGCTTAACGTGCTTCACTGTAATCTTAGTCAAGGAGAGCAAGAGCAGGTTTCAGGGAAATCTTAGTTCTGTTTCTGCATCCAAATGGGGCAAACACCTATGCAGCACTTATAAGAATGACAACTTAGACCATGCAAATGTTAAGAGACTAATATACACAGAACAGTATAACAAAACTGACGTAAGAATTACGTACCAAGAGATGGATGCCTAATTTTCCTCTTCACCTCTCAATCACTTAATGAAAGTTCACAAGTCTTACAGTTGATATTCCAATATCTAATACATTATACCTATTTCATTTAATGACATGCAAATTCTCTATTTAAAAGTCTAATGACGTTTACAGTATTTCACCAGCGTAATTTCAAATGCACTGTTCCACCAAGTTTAAGGATTACTTTTTAAAATACTTCACTGTAAATGTTAAGCCCATGCCTCTCAAAGAAGAGCCTAGCAACCATGATTCATAAGTTCCTCTTTCAAAGCTGGGTTAATTTAACTCTCTCTACCTGGGAATGTTTTTCAAGGTCAAACTAAAAAGTCAAACCAAGACCCCAAACTTTCTATTTATTTTTTCATAAATGCAGTATTTATACAGTATCAACATAAAAATACTGTTATAGGAGCTGCTAGTTACATTAATTCTATTAATGCTATAAAAAATAAGAACTTACCTCCATAATACGAAACCTCTGAACGTTTTGTCCTCCAGAATTCACTTCTCCTTTCAAATGTAACTTAGCTAAGGTGTTTTTAAAAAAGTAACTTCAAATGCTATATTGCTGCACTCTTTACAAAAGGCCAGATCAAGCCTGTGCCATAGGCAATTCTGAGGTATCTTAACTGCATTATTTGTGGAGCACATAAGGAAAATGCTTCTTATTTGGAAAAGGCCAGTACAGCATCTTTTCTATTAAAAAAGGAAACCCAATAATGGACATTCTGGCATACTGTACATTAAGTAACATGGAGATCAGCATGTCTACTCTGAAAATCTTTCATAAACTGAGCTGCCATCTCCTCCAGAGGGATGTAGAAGCACATAAGTCATCTAGTAATTTCTTAGTATTTCCAGCATTCTCTTTCAGGACAGTTACACTACAGAAATTTATTCTTGTGGTCACTGAAAGTAATGGTGTCTGTGTACTCTCAATTCTATTACCTAACATCACATACAACAGAGCAAATAAAATAAGCAAAAAACAACACAGTTAGACAACAGGTTGTCAGTTTGTGTTTACTGAGCCACTAGATTCAGTGACCACCACAGATCCACTGTGTGTATTTGTTTATTTGTGTGTGTGTGTTTGATTTTGAGGGGTTTGTTGTTTTTTGTTTTTTTTTTTTTTAATCCCCAAAATTCAAATTTCCCACAAATCTTGTTGTCCCTTTTCAGATTGGGACCATGGCACAGTCCATCTATTCTAGCACCTAATAAGACAACATCCCTTCTAGAAGTGAATTATCACCAAAAAAAAAGCAAGGTCAAGATCTCCTCCAGGACAGCAAACTCTAGAAGAAGGGGGTAAAAGAAGCCCTAAATCTGGCTGTTTGCAAAGAACAGAACACAAGTTCACTATTTTGCAGAAGTCTGCTCACCACTACTGAAAAAAAAACAAGAAGGAGAGTGAAAATTGAAACAGAGGAAGAGAAAGCAAAACTAGTAAGGGTAGAAGTAAAAGGTCAAAGAACAAATTCTATCAGTTTGGGCAAAAGAATAGAAAGCTTCATCAAAAAAGTGACAGGAATGCATAAAAGTACTGCAGAAGCATTTTTTTAAGACAGAACACTGCTAATGCTCACTTCTGTTCCTATCCATTCCCAGCATAAACATCTGCTTATTAAGATTATTTTTAAAAGTCTGATTTATCACAAATATGTAAGAATTGCTTGCCACTTGGTATAATTTGACAACAGACATTTCATGCTGATGCCCAGTGTGAACAGTGCAAAGTTTTGACTACAAAGATTTCCACGGCATAGTATAACATGCCTTCAGCACACCACCAACCTGATTATACCTCCAGAATATTTTTAAATCACTATAGGTAATATTAGATGCACTAAAAATGTGATGCCCTAGACTATTAACTTTACACTCCCAACAGATATAACTCCCTATTATCTTTACAATTCCCCAAACACAGAATTTTTTTCTTTTTACTGGGGCCTGATCCAAATCCACCCTAAGTAAATGCACCAACTTTTATCGATTCACTAGGCTTTCCATTAAGACATCAGGGAACTGTTTTGGAGGTACTATAGAAGGAAATTGTAAATATATTCCATTGTTTTGAAATGCTGCCAACTCTGGATTGTTTGAACTATCTACTTTGTGGACCAAGTACGTTCAAATAATGTCCACAACAGCTATCTTGAATACATTTGCTCCGTACTAGCTGTGTTTTCTCTTCTCATTAGAAGAGAATTAGTCTTGATCACACTAAGGTAAAACAGTATGCGAGTGCACCTTGTTTTAACCGTTCAACTGGTAGATTTCTTTCTCTAAAGGTATGCTTTCCTTAGAACTTTTAAGATAACACAACTCTTCACTAGCACCTGAAAAAATTACAAAAAGCTGAGAAAAACACAGCTGCAGTAACTTGAAACTAGTTGACATCTTGAAGGAAAAGAAGTTTTGTGCCACCTAACATAATTGGCTTATAACACATGTCCCAAGTACTGTCAGATTCTGTCAAAGCAATAAAAATATTTCTAATTTTTTTATCCTTTATGACCGTGCAGAACATGAATGTAATTTTAATATGTGAAAACAAACAACACCTCCCAAATTACTAATTTTAACAGCTTGTGATTTGGGGGAGAGGTATGAGGAGGGAGAAGGAAGGTGCCTAACCAGCACTGAGGACCATGTGAAACTGCCTGCACCAAACCTGGGCAGGTTTCAGACAGAAAGCTGAGCTTGCCTACAACCAGGCTAATGGCTTACAGTCAGCCCCAAAAGCTAAAATTCTGCCAAGAAATCTGCACACCAGGCAAGTCCTGCTGGATGTACTGCTGACATTAGTTGTCAATAACGAGTAATCTTCAGGTGCGAGGAGAATCTTAGATGCAAGCCTGAGGCAATAAGCCTTCTGCACAAACAGCACTATGAGGTATCTTAACTTAGTTATCTAAAGGAAAGCTCCCATCAATTCTAACTCATATAGTCTCTTATTTTAATTGATACAAATGCTTTTTTAAAAAAAAAGTGATCTAACTTAGCATCTCAAAACTTACCTTTCATGTACAAATACTTCACTTTCTGCAACTAAAATATTATTTTCCACACAATATTTTTTCCAAGCTATTTTCCAGAAACACTTGAGTGCTTATCATTCATGAACACACATGCTTTTGCATACTTATCAATGTTGAAATGAAATTAAACTACTGGCAAATTTTTTACTGTGTACTATGCAAGATGATAATAAAAAAAAAAAAAAATATTCCTAAACAGATAGTGTGAACAAAATAACTAAAACTATACAATATTCAGAGTGGTTCTGTTTTACACAAGTTCTAAACCAAAATAAGAGATTCTAGTATAATACACATACTCGAGCATTTTCTGCAAAATTTCAAGTAATGAACACTTGTGTATTAATAGAACACAAGTATTTTATGAACGATATGTGCAGGAATAGCAAATTTGTGCTTGCAAAGAACATATGCAAAATCAAACAAACCAAACATAAACCAATCAAATTTACATACAGAAACACTTTTTAAAAAAATCTGTCCCACAAGGTCTGTGCTCATGTTGCCTCAGATACAAAAGAACCTTTTAATACAAAATAAATAAATAAATAAATAAGGATATTCTCATACCTGAGCTGCTTCAGTTACGTTCAGAGGGAAGCATTACTAAAGTATTTTCCGCAAGGTTAACCATTTTTTAAATTCCTTGCCAACTCTGCTCTGTACATTAAACAACTTACATTTTTTGTACATGCAGCTTTGAAAGCCAATCTATTTGAGGAGACTTTTGAAAGGTGCAGCTCTCCTTGGGTTTTGAGCACAAGTGCATGAACTTTGTTTCACCATGCAGTCGCTGATTGATCTGATGAAGGAGGGAACAGCTGACGACTCGATTAAATGTTTTTACTGCATTTTCCACTTTGGCAAATATAGCCATTACATAGCATTTTATTGAAGTCTTAAGAATACCCAAACCTCAAAGTTTTGGCTCAGAGAAATGACTTTTACTTCAAGACCAAAAAACTCCACAATCTAGTTTAACTAGGCACAGGAACTGCATTACAAGATTTGATCAGTCGTAAATCTCTCCTAGTATTAGAATGCTTCATCTCTAAAAGCAGAGTCCTCTCTGCCCAGTCGCCTTTCAAAACTTGAGACAGTCTATTTTTCCAAAGCTACAGTTCTATAGTTTTTACTTTGTTTTCCCAAATTCGAGGCAGAATCTCACCCAGTGAGAACTGAAAGGGAGAAGGAGGACCTACCTCTTCTGGCTCACATTTTCCACGGGTTCAGCCATGCTGCATTTCCAAAATCCCATTCCCTGCACCCCCCCCTCCAGCTTCACCTCCAGCAAAAAGGTTTGCCACACGCTGCAGGCAGTAACGCTGCTCCGTGCGTACCCAAACGGCAAATCCAACCACCAGCCCTTTTGCAAGGCTACGGCCGCATTATCAGCACAATTCTCCTGCAGCCTTTCCTCCCTCTGCGAGGATGCAGAATGCAACTGACAGTCACTGTACCTCCTGTTCTCTAAAATTTAACAGTATTGGGAAATTTCTGTATTGTGATCACCGATAAAAACTGAGCAGCAGATACCAAAGAGAAGTGCGTCACGCACACGTGCACCTGCAGCCTAGCGTGCAGCTGGGAGTTCTAATTTTAGGCTCCCAAGATTTGAATGTTCCCGTAATTACATATAAAACGCATATCAAAGCAGACATCTAAGTATTCAGTTAAATTCTTTGTATATGAATTCATCTACACACAATCTTTTGGAAAAATCTAACACAAAATGTCTGTCAAATTGTTCATTCAACTCTATAAAGCATGTTTTTTAAGTTTATTATACAGAATAATACGATATTTCAGTGAGCAAGTTTACAGAAGATTGTCTGTAGAGACACTCATTAATAAATTTCTCAATGAAACACAAATAGCATATTTAAAGCTTTTCAGCAGATGAAAGTCTCCCCACACACATTGTATTCTGTTACATCAGGTTTTCATCAGTAATTTGAATGAAGTCAGTCATCTGCAAAAACTATTCCCATTTACTCATTAATGAGTTTTCGGAGCTGAAGATATGTTAAATTTCTCCAGCCAATTTGTATAATATTACACAAATGCTGAACAATTTGTCATATAAGAAATCTTCATTTGAAGTCATGCATTATTTTTAGGTGACATGATCTCATTGTGTCACTGCTGTATTTTAGGGAAGCCAACAAATTATTATTTATGTTTTTGTGTCAAAATAATCCCCTATTTGTTATATATCCAATCCTAAAATATCTTAGAGAACCCTCAAAGTTGAGTTTAATTTTGCAATTATGACATAAAAATTAAATAGAAATCAGGAGAGACTTTGAGTTTACACGGTAAAATTAAAATCTAGGCTGATTTAATATGAAAGTGTACACAGAAACACTTCAGTTATTATGCAGATAAACAGGGTCTATTACTGGGATGCGGGGGGTGGGGTGTTCTGGATAAGCAACTAGTCACAAATATAGCCTTAATTAAAATTAAATAAATCATCCATAGAATAGGCTAATGCATATACCCTAAAGCATGCTACTATTATTGTTTTAACATCAGCAGGTTTGGTACTTCTCTTTCACACACAGCACTCTCTGTACTCTGCACCAGCTGTACTTTTGTAGTAGGAAAAAGGAAGTTTGTTTTATTTAAACCTAAACTCACAGTTTACATAAAACTGCTCATTACAGCAGAAGTATTTTGATACACTGTGACTACAAATGGTGAACGCGTTCCAGGCTCCTCATCCTCTCCCATCTCCTATCTAGACATGCTTTTGAGGAAAAAAAGCTGGCTTGTGTGGTTTTTGCCATCCTTCCCTATGTAACTGGTCATATCACAGCAACGCAACGGGGTGCTGGCTGCATCTCGGCACCCAGGAACTTATGATGTAGAGTGGTAACAACCATTCACTTACAGATTTACATATTCCCTTACTAACTGAAACTGGAGGAATACAACATACCCATGACTACATCTTTTGTGATACAAGAAAACAATAAAAATTAGTCATAATAAAAAAAAAAATAAAGTGACATCAAGCACTAGTCAAAATACAAACTTTTAAAAATACAAACCTTTATAAACCAGTAAAAATAAGAACTAGAAACAGTTATGCGTCCCTTGCACAATGGCATTATTGCAATCTTCATATTAAAAGCATCATCAGTTAACACATTATTTTCCCTGCTACATATAGAATCATAGAACACCAGGTTGGAAGAGACCTCAAGGATCACCTGGCACAATCTTTCTTGGCAAAAGCACAGCCTAGGCAAGATGGCCCAGCCCCTGTCCGGCTGAACACAGGACATGCGTGGTGCTCATCTTTCAACCTCTTCGACCCTCCTCCCCGCTGACCGTGGCCCCAACTCCTGTGTGACGGCAGCATGGCATTACTCTTTAATTGCACAAAGCCAATGCATCTTTGCACAAAGAATACTCTGCATACATTTTACATTGTGCACCTGATACCTGAGGGAGCAAATCAGCATATGCAAAAAAAAAAAAAAAAAGTAAGGAAATTAACACAGATGACCTGTCAACTGAATTCTATTTCAGTATTTTCTTTTATTAGGCAACTCAACTACCTAAAACCACCCCACCCCTGCCACTCCCATTCTCCATGCACTGGAACATCCACTTCAAAAACGAGACTGTTTCAATCACGTCTAATATAGCTATAAGGAAACTCATGCCTGTCGATTTTCACATACCAACTTACATTTCCGCACCCCTCTCAATTTGACAGGCACTATTAGTTTTTCTCATTAAAATTTACTTCCTTTACTTTACAAATTTACTAGCAGTTGATTTGATACAAAAAAAAAAAAAAAAAAAACAGCAAGTAGCATAGCAACAGGCATATAAATATACTATAGCCAAAAAAAAAAAAAAAAAACCCAAACAACAGTACTGTGATATTTAATAAGATTAAAAGATAAAGTGGAAAAAAAAAAAAAAAAAAAAATCAAACAATGTTTTTGCTGTTACACTGCAGTAAAAGAGCTAACTCGGTTCTTGTGTATTTGAATGCACACGTAGTGACACAAAGTATTTTAAACTTGGCTATTGCATTCCTTTAGACAAATAACTAAGGCTATTTCAATTATCTAGCTGAGGAACTGTAAGTCTTCTCAAATCTGACATATTCCAGCACACAGAGAGCTACAGTCGTCAGAGCTCCCATTCCAAGAGGAGATCTATCTGTTCAGAAATGTTAGGCCTTAAACCAGTGCTAGTTGTCCTCTGACACACAGTTCTATTAATTGAACAGGTAAGCACTGAAAAAAATCAGGCTACCTGTTCTCAGTATAAAGTCAGTAATTCTACTGCTAGCTGTTTGTGATACAACACAAATGTAGTTCAGCCTAAAAAGCTCTTTATGGAACTGAATTTTTTTTATTGTTATGGAATTTCAAATTCTTCTAAAGAAGAAATTTAGGTTTTGCCTTTGCTTTTAGAATAAGCCTTATTCACTATCCTTATTTCAAGGCGTGTTTCTTCACTGTTAAAAGTGATTCACCTTATTTTAGGAGCCCATCTTCACAAAATTTTCCAGAATTCCATCTCTAAACGTAACACATTAAATCTATGAAACCTGTTAGAGAATAAAAAAGACTCTGAAAACACTGGATGAACCAATCAGCATCAGGCATTATTCTTCCATACCTGGAACTAGTTCTCTGCTACTGAAATCACCCATTTCACTCTTAAATAGAAAGAAGTTGGGAATGACTGCAACTTTTAATATTTTTAAATTTAGTTGTACTCAAAAATGAAGATCACCTAGATTGTATTATACATGCAGAAGAAGTGAAAGGGCTGACATGCTTTAAAGTAATTTTTTCTGCTCTTTCATGAACTTGGCCTCTGTAACTTAACCAGAGCACCAGACCTGTGTATATCACAAGTGGGAATACCTTCAGCAAAACAAAATGAAAGAAGAGAAGAATTTGGTCAGACTACTTTATATACTGATTTGCTTGGTTTGGTCTAACTCACATTTCTGACAGATACTTCTAACACTACTCCTCTCCCCTGGTCCCTCTGCAGCTAACAGCACTTTTGTCACCCTTGCTAAGAAGGTATATAGATACGTATGAATGGACATAAATACACAGGGGGTTGTGAAAAAAGAGATTGTCTCCCTTTTGTAGGCCAGCTCGGAAGTAAAATGCTCTACTCTTGGGAAAAAAAGTACTGAATTGGGCACAAATTTTAATTTTTAGACATCTCGCATCAAAAAGGACACAGAAACAATAAACTTGAGTATACAAGCGGCAAGACAAAGTCATCCTTATGCAGATACAAGAATATTTAGTGTATGACTGTGCAATGAGACAGAGGCAAGTGGTGTCCTGCACCCCCTGGAGCCCCACAGACCTCAAGTGGTGGTCTCAATGCACCACATTACAAGACTAGGCCTGTTTGCAAAGGTCTGTAGAGGAGACATCACAGAAGACACACGGAGTCAGTGTTAAGCAAGAGGCACAACGAAGAACATACGGAGTTGGTATTTTTAAAAAAGGCACAGAAGAGGACATTTCAGAGCACTAGTTAACTGCCCCTAGATGACTCAGGATGACAATGGTAAATCAGATTAAATAGCGAACAGAAAATTGAAAGGTAAACAGGTTCCTACGATTTTACAACAAATTTGTGGAGTTTACAACCCTCCAGTACAACAAATAATACAGTCACCTTCCTAAAGCGGACAAAAGATATCTACTGCAAACATATCTAGTATAACAAAAGTGAGGTTTACAACAGAAGTGGATCCTCTGCCAGGCACAGCAGTTGCACGCACGTGAATTTCAGGACCTAGGCTGAGGTCTTCAGCTCAAACCTGCTCGGAGACTACGGCCGGTCTCCACTGGTGCCTCTCCAGGGGAGGCAGGAAGCCAAAGCCACTGCTGCCAAACTTGTTGAGCCAGTCTTCCCAGCGCTGGCCCACAATGCACCGCTTTGTGTTTGGAAATTGCTCAAAAGCTTTTGCTTCCAGCAACAGTGCAAAGCGCTTGGGGAAAGATGCCGAAAGAGTCCAAGAAAGGGTATCGCGGGGCCACCGTCGCGGTACGGACACCCCAAATGCTCCCGTCGGCTGGTGACATCGCCCTGACTCACCGCAATGACAAACAGCGCAGCGCTTCCTGTGACCTCCATCGCACAACACTGCTCACAGGAATGCAGCAAAACTCTTCGTGTGATTAAATTATAAATAAAACTGCTGATGCTGCACCTTATCATCACGTCTTCCCATTTTGCAATGAAGAGCATCATCTCTCCAGACTGCCATTTTGGTCCTTTCCCAGGACAGGAGACTTCCTTCACATCATCGTGGTTGTTCACGATGACTCTCGACAGTGTCAGCAGGAGGATAGAGAATTGCAGTGTTGCACAGAGAATCCCTTTTTCATCCCAAGCAGTTGTAAACAAGCATCAGACAAGACACACTGACAGCGCACTGAAGATTTTACTCCTGTGCTCTACCTACTCCACAGATAAAAATAGCATTCTTATCTCCAAGGCTATCAAGCTAACACTTCAGATCATTAAATTCAGGCCACAAAAGAGACTTGCAAGTTTTATCCCAGCAAATGACACGGCGGTCTGTGCCCCTACATTTCAGGGCACAAGCTGATAGGCAGAACCAAACGGAAAATTCCCAAACATGGGCTGATGCATTTTGGACTTCTCCAAACACTCCATGGAAGTAGCGGTGTTGAAATAGCCAGGCAAAGCAAACCAAGTCAGCCAGCTATTAAAGCAGGTTCTATAGAAGGTACAACAGATAAGGACAGGGCTCTGCCCAGCCAAGACACAAAACATAATCGAACGGTGTCAGGTATAGTTCAGACATTGATATTTCCCCCAGAGTATCATAGCACAACTGCTAGTAGAAATCTTTCTTCAGTCACTTAGCCACAAAAAAAAAAAAAAAAAAAATTTAGGACAAAAATTTGCAATCTATTATATAAGCACATTACACTAGCTTTGGTAGGCAACACAGCTATATTGAATTTCGCTAAAACTTCTCTGTAAATTACAAATTACAACATGGAACAGAAGCTCCTTAACAAGCATGATTTCTAGACAGTTGCTTTGAGTAACACAACTTACATAGAAATTAAAACGAAAATTGCATTCTGAAATTCATCTTTAAGTACTTTTATGAAGTAAATACTGCCTATCAGGAAATTAATTTAAGTCTTTCCTCTGAAATACTTCCATTTAGTGCCAGCGAGCGCAAGATGACTGCCATCTCTCCTAGTAGCGCAGAACAGACATATTCAAGCACAGATTCTACATTTTAAAAAACAAATTATCTGAAGAAAACATTCTAAAACCCCGAATTATAATCCTTATAAACCAAAGCCCAGTGAAGCCTTCTAGTTCTCAGAGGCAAGTTAAACTCTAATACATTTCTAGAGTCATTCTAATTGAACAGGAATGAAATGGACAATTTTACCATTTCCTGATTCACTATTTTGAAAGCTGCTTTCCAAATTATTTTACATGCCTGTCTCAATAACCCAACACCCACACTGTCTGACTACTGGGAAAACTTCATGCTCTTTTGACATATCCATCAAAAATACAGCCAGTTAACCCAAACTTTTTGAGGCTTGAGGCCTCTGGAGATTCCACACTACCACAGATTTGTTCTGAAGAGATAAGAGTAATATTTGGTATGGTTCACATTTATGTATACTGTATAGGTGATGCCTCTTTCTCCTCTTGGCATTATTTGCAATAGCCCTGCAATAGGAGATAAAAATAAATGATACCATAACTCTTTCTCAGCAAAGTAACCCAGATTCAAATGGTATTCTCTCCAGTTCACAAAGTCCTGAGATGGTTCCCAGTAAATTGCAGTCAAATAAGCTTTTGATTTCTATTACCTGGCCTTCTGACACAGCTAATTACTGAAAATAAAGTAAAAAAAAACCCACCACACAAAACCCAAAACCATAACCAGTATGTTAAATAATATAAGCTAGTTCTTACTTGCTGTTTAGTTTTCCCAATACACTATTTACAATTGATCCTGATTTACAGTGCAGTTATTCACTGATACAACATCTCTAACACTCTGAAAGATAACCAAGATACAAGTTCTACTATGCTATACAATCATGTAGGGAGCCACGTAAAAATCGGATCAGATTCACTCTGAAAAGATACAATCAAGCACAGTCCAGCGGATTCTAGGATTACCAGGTGAATACGTGCTGGAAAATTCAGTATCTTCTTTAAGCAACCATCACCTTGTTTTGGAAACAACTTTAGTTTAAGTATATTTAGTTTAGATTAAGCATGCTGCTTAATCCAGCATTACTGGGAGGAAAAAAAAAGATTATAAAACCACACCCTAGGTGTAAACTGATAGAGATTTTTCTTCTGTATTTTGGCCTGAAACAATAGCCAGAGGGTGTCATTTAGGCTGTACACACCTTGACAAAGCAATGGCTACAATATCTAGGGACTGACAATTGAAATGTTTGCATAGCGAAGTACTTCTCTGCGGGCTGTCTGATCACAAGGTTGCAGGAACCGGCTGTCTTGCACATGCAAACTCTCGCCTGTCAAGCCCCATAACCTAGTCCTGTGTCCTCCCTCCAGTCACAGGCAAAAACCCCTTGTTGACTTCAGTGGCTCACGACAAGACCTCACATCCCCAGATACCACTTAATAAACCAGCAGAAATCCAATTTGCCCACTGACAACATCTACTACACTGTTTATGCAGTCAAAGAAAAAAACTGTAGACAGAAAGCTGAATTTATGAAGAGGAAAATACAACAAAATTTGACATTAAAGGAAAACAAACATCCAATTTACTGCGTATTCAACACATTCTTTGCTTTTCAAATTTAAGTCATTAAAGTTTCTACACTTCATATTAAGCAAGCTCCTATAGGACTTTCAGGCTACCATATCAGTGTGAAATTCTCCAAGAAATTTTCTTGCAAATAAAACTGAGACCTCTAGATTTCAGAACAAAAGCACACATCACAGACCTACAACCTCAAGGCTGCTCCCTATTGGAATTTAGGCCTTCAGCTGCTTTGTATACACTTTTTCAGTGCCAGTTGAGAACACTGAATTTTCTTTTACACTACAAACATTGATGAGAGGTGCATGTTCTGCTTAGCCACAAAAAAGCAGATCAAGAACACCACATAAATTTTCTGGCTGTTATAATCCCACCAGAAGAGAAGGGAGGCATAACCAATTAACCCTTTCACCTTTTATTATCAATGAAGTTTGTCTATGGGCTACGCTGAAGCTATCAAAAGTCGAAATCAAGGCGGGGTCAAGCTTGTAAAAAAAAAAAAAAAAGATCTTTCTCATGGGAAAACAGGTTGCCACAAAACAGCTTATTTGACATGGGCTGACAAGCAGTGTTTACACACAAATAACTGAGCATATGAGTATTTGTAATCTACTTGAGCCAATAACCTAGAATATTTACCATCACAGTGACCATTTCCAAAGCTAGCGATCATGACTGCAAGTGATGTGGGAGCAGCTGCATGTGCAGTTTACTTTGATGAAGTCATACCCCATAGTATCTGGGGTTACCACGAGTATCTGACTTACCACGAAAATCAGTCTGAGAGCCGCTGCACCACTGGTCCTGGCTCACAGCTGCACCCAGCTTGCACAGGCAGGGAGAACTTCTGACTGTGCAAAGCCTTCTAGCAACAGGAACACCAATTACAATAAATTCATTGCCTTCCATGACAACTGCTTTTACAGTCGTGCTACTCAGCTCCCTTATACTTTGAATTCCCTTTGTCAGATTTTAACACTTGCTGCTAAAAACTTATACTCTAAGTACAAAGCTGTATTCATCTCTGTGCTGTCACCTACACTGTAAGAATGTCTAGGAAATAAAGCTGAGTATCATACATATGGACAACTTCCACAGCAGTGGTCATTTTAATCATTAAAAGGGAAGAGAAAGAATTTTTAAGCATCTCAGACTACTTCAAATACCTAATTGCAAATCAATTATAATGATTTGTGAAAGATTAAATCTTTTGTCTTGTAAATGATAAGAGAACACACTACCCCGGCCAGCCTTTGGCAGTTACAGCCATAGGCTACACATAGTTAGAAAAAGTGTAAGAACTGTATGCATTTTCTTTTATAGATCCACTGCAATGGAGGAAATAGCTTTTAAAATAGTTACCTTAGAGAGAGCAATCTGCATCCTCTTAACCCAATTTATTTAAAAGTACCCTTCACTAAGCCTTTTTGTCTTTCCTGCTCTACTCAGATGACAGTGCTATCAATTCATGTGAAAGTCATATTTCTACATGATATTTATCACATTTTTCTTCTCTTACTGAGCATTTGTTGTCAAACACAGAACAGAAACTATGCAACAAGCAATATTTAATCAAGTATTATCAAGACATCACCTCTTCTATATAGGGATAACCTAGCTAATCATACATACCACTTAAGAAGCATTAGATAACAGTGAATTCCTGACTGTTATGTGTGTGTATAGACAGCTAGTTCAAAGGTTCTTATAAAAAAAAATATATATCCTGCTTCCTCACATATTACGGACAGATTGAAGCAGTTTTGTGGCTGCAGTTCCAGTGAAAGTCCCCAAGGCCTTGCAATATCACACAATACGATGGTCATATCTAAAACCTGCAAAGTATCTTTAAAGCATAAAAGATGACACAGTTCTAACTTGCAGTCTAACATCACAATATTCTATTTATAACATGTGACTCATCTCACCAGAAATAATTAAATATTGTAAACAGAACTTGGATTTAAGGGAAAAAATAACAAGAAAATGAGGGCCAGTCACTGCAGATAATCTCAAAAGTAGCATCCTTTCATATTACATATTTTTGAAACTCTCATAAAATCTCTACAATTTTCTTAAACAGTTCAATGCACTTTTAAATTCTCCTTGTAATTGTTTTACAATAACCAGTCCACAAATCCTTAAAACACTTTGAGTAAATAGTCAATTAAAATGCAATGAAGTGAAGAGGAGATTTATCTGATTACAGATTGTGAATAGCTATGCAGAATGTCAAAAAAGAAGCATGGCACTTTGTACTGCTACCTTAAAATATTTATCTCAATCTATTAAAAATTCTCACAGTGTGTTTGCAGGCAGTCAAGGACTACAGAGCCCTCTAAGCATCTTTGACATGATTTAACACAAAAAAAATCAACTCAATTGAGCACCTCCCAAGGCAGAATAAAAACAAATTTAAATTTGAAATGAGATGCTGTCTCTTACTTGTATTTACAACTTAATATTGGAACAAAAGTTTCAGCAATGCTTTAATTATTTATTGAACCTGCTGCTGGGAAAATTCTAGACCTTGGGTCTATGTTATACAGATGCATCTAGTGAGCCCTCCTGGCCCGGTCCTGGACTTCACGGCTCAACAGGGACAAGGGTTCATTGCATAGCTTTCAGTACCCTCTGAAAAAACTGTAAGACTGGTACCACACAACATCACCACAACAGTTCTGACCTGCGATACCCCCAAACACCATCTAAGGCATCAGTGACCAGTGCTCAACTAACCTCAACCTACGATAAAGTCATTGCCTGCTCTGCCTCTCCCTCCGTGACCATCGAGAGGACCACCTCACCCAAAACAGCTCAGTTATGTGCAAAGAGTCATCACAAACTTCCTCAGGATTCTCAGAAGCACCAAGTACAAATAGTTAGAAGAAATCATAGAAGTTAGAAGTATGGAACCTGTAAGGGCAGTAAAGACATCTTTTTAGCAAAGATTCAACAACCTTATCGATGACAAGTGATCAAATCGAGCCCAAGACCCAAGTTACAAATGTTCTCTCCTCCTCCTATACATTGCTGCCAGTTAGCTCTAAACTATGGTGACAGTACTAGTGAAGTACTTGAAACTGGCAGTACCAAGGGATTCACCTCTCAAGGGATGTAACACACAAACACACAAAAAAACCCAAAACACCAAAAAAAGGGGCTATGCATGTAACTGGAAGAATGACATGCTTAAGCTCTAGTATAAAGATATCCCATGGATATCAGCATGCACTGAATATGTTATTAAAACCAAACACTCAATTTTAAATTGTCTAACCAAATCCCTCTTCTGTTCTCCACATTTTTATTTTCCATTCTGAGATGCTATAGTTTCCTTTGCATTTTTATTATTGTACTTATTTCAAAATTATTTCCTAAGTCAATATAAGAGTCTAGCAGACTCACCCCAACCACTCCAAAAGGGTTGCACACATTAACAAGTATTACTGCAAGTAATAACGATCTCTTTTAAGAGCAGATATGTTCTTTGTCTTTCTCTCCAATACAGTCTTGAGGATGGTGGTTTGTTTTTTTAGTTTTTGTTTTATTTAATACAACATACGAGATAATTGGTAGCAACTGGAAATTTTTTGTGGGGAGAGTCAGTTTCTCATGGGGTGAGGGAGGGTTAAGCCTCCAGTTCCAATAAACAGCTTTAGGCCTCACTGTTACTACTCACAGCTTCTCTACTCTTCCACAAAACAAGACAAGCCAACCTGTTGTAAAATTCTGCAAGAAGCAAAAGTTCACTCCGTTGAAGTCTGTCAAAGTTACCACAAATGAACTCTACGCTTCCAAACACAGTTCTATTTAGAGATCATCTTCACAACAATAATGGGCTAGAAAATCTTTTAAAAGCAAACCAAATTCAACACAGGTTAGCAAGAATCTCCTGAAAAACTACCTTGTTTGCCAAAAATGTTTCAAGCACTGATTACAAAGTTTGACACTAAGAATCATTCTTTTCAAATTAAAAAGTATCATATACTACAGACAAATCAACCTCTTTTTGAAACCTGCTGCATCTCCAAGATGAACTGGGCATATGAGCACACTGGTTGCATCTGATGGCACATGCTCCCAGTAGCACACAAACAAGTTCGAAAGATACACTTCAGCGAAGTTTCATTTTAAAACATAAGAAAAATGCATTAAAAAGACTAGATTTGCCATCTTGCTGATTTAAAATGCCTTTACAGATTATAATGCAACATGCTATACGTGCTTAATCACAGCAAAAGCTGTGTGGCAGGGGAATCACACCTTTAGCTGGTTCAGAAGCAGTAAGCAATTAATGCCTGTATAAGCTAAAAGATTCTGTCATGTGAACTACATACGAAAATAACTGAAGTACAATTGCTTCTAACATGCTCTTACATTGATAGTATTGCTCATCACAAGAAGATTTCAGCATACAAAGTTAAAGTACCATTTAAAATTTACTCCGAAGTAAAATTTTCCCATGATGATGGATGCCCCCTTCTCATTGCTATCTGTTGGGGATTTTCTGTACCAAAATGAGCCAAGTCCATTGGACTCGTACCTTATTCCTGCAGCTCTGAGTTCTACATCAGAGCTCAGCGTGGACTATTACTGCCTCAAAAAGCAACATGTAGGAAAGCATCCAGCGAGCTTCGCACTTTGATGAAGGTCTGTGAGGATCCCAGCAGGAATGATTGCATATTATGGATTACCAGAATAGAAAGAATATAAAAGCAGTGAAGAAGAAATAGGTAAGTATGGGAGACAAACACTGGGAGTTTGGGAAGCCCAAATTCAATTTCTAGTTCTTACTTCAATGTGAACTTGCTTATGTTAAGAAGGGTTAGATACAGGAAAAAAAAAGCGTTTGAGACTATGAACTAATTTTAGTTTCTTGATCCCTGCATGGAACTAGCATCACTGACAGGTATTAAGGACTCATCAGGCTTCACAACCACCAGCATGCTGAGAGAGGAGCTGCCTGATCAGCAAATAGGAAATGCCAGTGACAAAGGTGTGTCTGAAATCCTGCCTCTCTCCACAGCTTGTAAATGTTGTCCTGGAATTACAGTTACATCCTTTATTCCTTTAAAAGGATATCAGGAATCATTCTTTTCCTTTAAAGCATAACAAAAGGAGAGGCTGGTAATGTTAGGCCCCTTTTTAATACAGTGTTAACAACAAGGGCAACACTCACACTTCAGTCAGGAGACCCAGACTACTGCCTGCAAGCCTGAAACCCACCTCTCGCCACAAGGCAGGCTGACGATGAAGTTATTCCCACTAGAAGATGCAGAGAAATGGCATGTGGGAAAGGAAACAACTACAACCCATAACCCAGTGGGTACAGAGGCCAGTGGGAGCCTGATCTGAAAGCTGACAATTGTTAAATAAAGAAAATAGCTGTTGGTTTTGAACCCATCTCTAATAAGTGGGCTGTAAAGTCATGTTCCCTCCTTCGCTCCCTCTCCAGTCCATGAATATTTAATTCTTTTATGCAAACTGGAAGAGTTGCAATGCAAGGTTAAATTAGCCTAAATAACCTTGAAATCCTTTTGTGAAGTTGGGCCTCTGAGTCAACTCCCAATCTGTAGAGAAATAGCCTTCTTACACAACGAGTTCCGTTGTTAGCCATATTTAAAATACCGTGTGGTGCCATGACAAAAATCTTGAGGTTAAAGCTGATTTGACAAAATTTATACCTCTGGTTCACCTTTCTGTGTTAAGATCCATGCTTTAGCCAGTCCAATTATTCAATAAATGTTTGTTCCTCAATTCTGAATGCAAAATTCTTCCTGGGAAAAGCAATCTGTTACAGTATTCTTGAAATTTTATTTGATAACACAGCACAGAGATATTCTGGCATGTTTTCCTGTTCCCCTAGTTCTTTAAGTGCAAACTTAATATTACTTTTTCTTTTGCTTTATTTTGCAGTAGGCTGAGCTCCCTACAGACTAGCTACAGGTATATGCCAAGTCAGTGTCTCATTCATATGTCATAAAGCAAACAAAATAAATAGACTTCTGGAAGCCTGACAGAGCTACTAGGTTTCACTTTTTAATTCTCAAAGTGTTTTATGAACTTCCTTCAACTCATCATTCACATGGTTGGAGTCAGTGTGGAGAAGTTGTGTCTCAGTGGTCAGCCTATGCAAAAACAGTTTCATGATCTCTCTCCAGGGGGAAAAAAAAAAAAAAAAAGATTATTCTTCACCCTGCCAGCTAATCTTTAAAATCTGGAAACCTTAGACGCTTGCATTTTAAGAGGTAGAAATAAGAAAGAATGTTTGAAAATCCTTATTAGTAAAATCTTTACTAGGATAATGTGTTTGCTTATTGTTATAAATGCTGTTTTAGCACTTGAATGATTTGCCTATTCAGAAAAATAAATTAAATATTCAACACAACTAACAGATTGGAACTCAGCAATGAGCAATGAAGTAATAAGGTGATTTTTCAGATGCCTACAAACTTATACATACACTTATAAGATGGCAAAATGGCACACATAACTGAATGCTGCAGCATAGCTGTCTATTGCATCTTTCTTACAGGTCAGTGACCACTGACTCTGATCCTAGAAACTGATTCTTTCCAAATCTTAGTAACACTATGAATTTTACAATAAACAGACATTTTGATTCAGCCTCAGTATGGATCACTGCCTCCCAATCTTACTAGCCCGTCCCACCTTGCTTTAGGTTTCATTTGATGTTTGTAGCTCACAAGTAGACAAGTGCTGAATCAGTTCATCTCCTGAGGTCCCTGGCAAGTCCTGCCTTCTGTGATCGTAAACCACGTTTACAAACGCAGTCTTCCATTTCTACTAGCATCAAATGAATGACTTGAGTCTAACTGATCTAGTATTTATTCTATAGCATACTTCTCAGAAAGTCCGACAGAATTAAGCTAGCTTCAACAATATTAAAAAAGTTTCAGAACATTCCTCTGCTATAAACCAACTGTTAAACTGGAAAAACAAACAAACAAAAAGCTTGAACATCACAAATCAGACTCATCACAGGTTTTTTTCACTCCCTGTTACAAAGTTACCAATAACCTTTCATTCATCATCTGCTTACAACTTCAAGTAGCATTGTTACTCTTGAAACTAACTGGGCTGTTAATGGGCTTTTGCTAATCACAGGTGAAAGGTCACTCTCATTTAGTAGTGCACTAAGAAATAAGCAAAACACATTGACATGACAGGGAAAGGGATCAGTGTTCAAATACTGACACGGATTATATTAAGTAACAAGTATTTTAGTGAAAGAGAAGATATTATCAGTGCTGGTCATACAGCTTCCTTAGACTATTTACATTCTTTTAAAAAAAAATCCAATTAGAAACACAGCAAAGATGATAAGTAACCTATGCCCTACCTTGTAGTTTTGAGATTATATATTAATTTAATAATAATGCTGGTAACACCACTCACTGACAGGCCGCAAGTCCCAAATCCAAAGTGACAGGACTGAAGTTTCCTTTCTCTTTCCCATGCACGTCCTCTCATAACTAGTTACGAGCAGGAAAACTTCCCCGTGCACTTTTCTTCAAGAACGAATCGCACTCACCTTCTCGGCAAAGTCGCATTGCTTCTCGGTTTCTTCCATATTCCTTGAAACTTTCTTCTAATGCTGTTCCTAAAACCAAAAAGCCGCAAGGTCTCAAATCCACGTGTGGGTTAGAGCATGGGGCTGACCCCCCCCCCGCCCCGCTACTGACCTGTAGCCCATTCCCCCGCAGGAACAAACCAGCACCTCAGGGGTACACGCTCCTACTGCTACAGCAGCAAAGACAGCTTCAGAGGGGGGGGGATCAGCCACCCCGGCCCCGGGAGCGGGGGGGGGGGCTGCCCCAGCCGCTGTCAGCGGAGGGGGGGCCGCCTCACCTGCGGCAGGAGCTTCCCCCCCCGCCCCGAGCCCGGGCTGAATCCAGGGCAGGAGGTTGCCGGCCTCCGGGGAACCGGCTCAGACCTCCGCGTCCCGGATTACAGGAACTGGGGCAAGCGCTGCCCGCTCCGCGCCGTTCCCCAGCCCGCGGCCGGGGGCCGCCGCCGCCCCGGGAGCCGCGTACCGGGCAACGAACTCGGCTGTTGGGGGTGGGGGGGGGAAACGGCCCCAACCCCCTTCACCGGGCCCGGGACCCGCGGCGCCCTCTTGCCGCGTCGTATCGGCGCCCCACGGTCCCTCCCGCGGCGGGGCCGTGCCCGGGGCACCCCACCGTCCCCGCGGGGAGCGAGGACCGGTAGAGGAGGTTGGGGGGGGGGGGTGGGGTGTTGGGGTTGCGGCCGCTCACCGTCGTTCCCGTGAAGTTTAGCAGCATCGACCCAGTGGCTCCAGGGCTGCCCCAGCATCGCCTCGGGGCTGGGCAGGGACCTGCGCTCCCCGACGGCCGCCATTGCCGCTGCGGTGGCGGCGGGGCCGGCGCCGCTCCCGCCTCCTCCGCCTCCGCCTCCCTCGCCGTGGCGGGGCCGCCGCTGCCGCTGCCTGGCCGCCGCCGCGCTGCGCTGCTCCCTTCTGACGTCACCCGCGGCCCGCGCCGACATTCTTTCCGCTGCTATAATGTAACGAGAGAGAGAGAGGAGAGAAAAAAAAAAAAAAAAAAAAAGGAAAAAAAAAAAAAAAAAAAAAAAAGTCAGCGGGCGCTTAAGGTGGCGCTGCGCGCTTTTAAGGAAGCGCCGCGGCGCTGTCAGCCCGCTCGCTCTCGTCCCCGCGGGGAACCTGCGGCCCTGGGGCGGCGTCGACTCACCTCTGCGGCGGCCCGGGGGGCAGGAGCCGGGTGCCCATTATGGTACGGGAAGCGCTCCCTTCCTCGTCACCGCGCAGATGAGGCGTGTTTGTGTGTTTGCGCTAACAAAGCGGCGGAAGGGATTGGGCGGGGGGGGGTGGGGTGGGGTGGGGGGGGTGGCGGAGGGGAGCAGCGCTACACCACCCACCAGGCGCTCCCCGGCTCCACGGGCCGCCTTTCTCTCTCCGCACCGCGGCCCGCGACCCTACAAAAACAACGGCCGCATCACAACCCCGCCTGGCACCCGCTGCCCCCGGGAAGGGGGGCGGAACAAGCGGCGGGGCGGAACCGGACTTGCGCGCCCCGCCCCTCCGCGCCGGTCCACCTTAAACCCGGCGCCTCCTTAAAGGCAGCGGCGAGCAGGAAACTCGCTCCGGGCGGGCGGCGTCCCGGCCGTGTGTGTCCCCCCCCCCCGCCCCCGCCCCCGCCCCCGCACACCCACCCGGGGCCGTGGGGGGGGAACGGACGCCACCCGCCCCGAGCGAGTTTCCTGCTCGCCGCTGTCTTCCTCGTACTCGTCACCTGTCTCCCGGGGGGATCCTTGTCATTGTTATTCCGTGTTTCTTTTTAAACAACAGCATTTTTAATTCCGCCCCCCCCCCGCCTCCCCCTAAACTTCAGGATGACGTTGAGCGGTGTTAAAAGCGAGGATTAAAGGATGCCTTCCAGCCTAAAAAAATCCTAGTAACAAAGTTTAAGCTTTACACAAACAAGTTGATTAAAAAAAAAAAAAAATCAACTTGGTTTTAGAATTCATTTAGTACAGGGCTTTCTCTATATTGACTAAAATGTTCAAGTACCAAAGTCAAATTAAACTCTCAGGCCACGATCTGCAAAGATTTCTGGACACCCTCGATGTCACTGTCAGTAATAACATCTCCAATTAAAAGCTAAAAACATATATAAGGCTGATCTGCTCCCTCCTCTATAGGTACTCAGCCTATGCATAAGCTCGTGAGCATGGGACTCGCACTGTCAGTGGAACTGCTCACAGATTCCATAAGCTTATTTGCAAAACTGGACAGCAGAAATCAAAACTGTAAATAAATTTGTTTAGACTACCTGGTCCCAGCCCTGCAGAGGTGTACATATGTGCAGGTTTGGCTAAGGCTTTGTTATTTTCACTTAAAGTCTGGAACTATAGAAGCTATAGGTGTTTCTTTTCAAATTTATGCATATAAAAGATGTATAAACACAAGCTCATCAGACAATTGTCATACAGGATGGGATAGGTTGTAATTATAAGAATAGTTTCAGTGTTCCACCCAGTTGATAATTTATGTCACACTCAGAATGCATCTTGTAAAATTTCAGATCTAATACAGAATAGCTAGTGAGATTTTCCTCTCTTCTTGGTCACTGCAAATCGAACTTAACTCCTTAATAAAAGGCAAACACCATGAGATAAGGACAGCAACAACGACTTCTACTGAATACATTTGTAGCAGGATTAATAAACCAAGGCTATCAACTTCCCAAGCTGGGCCCTGATCTTTCAGACAGCTACACTTGCTCTGCACTGTACTGTAGCTTCCCAAAACAGTGAAATAACTCTTCATCGTAGTCTGAGCATGAGTAAAGGTGTTTATGAAACCAGAGTCTAAGAATAACTGATGAATGGAGGGCATTACTGTTTGATTAATTATCAAATAGTATACCTTACAATTCAGAAAACTACTTACAATTAAAGCTAAGAACATCACTGAAAGACAAATGTCAGTCAGGTGCTAAACAATGAACAGAACCTAAGCTGTTTTTGTGGTGTAGAAGCCAGATGGGGAAAAAAATCTACGACCAATTTCTTTCAAGATTAGTTCTTCAAGTGCTCCACAAATGAAGTCTAACATAACATCTGTAGCTGTATTCAGAATCCAGCCATAGCATAAGGCAAGTTACAGACAGAACTATATTCTGTGTCAAACATTCTGGTTTATATTAACAACTTCATTCATGCAGTTCTCCTTTGTTCTGGAGAAAGCTGTCAGAGAGCTGCCTCAGCTGCAGTTTGAAAAAGAGTTCTCGATACTTCTGAGTGCCCATCAAATTCGTAATGCTTTTACTATTATTTATTTTACATAGATCATAAAGCAAATATAGTGATGGGTGACCAAACAGAGCCATTGAACACTACCATCTACCTTTTAATAATGACAGATTTTACCATGGTATATCAATTTAATGTTGACACATCTCATGGTTCTTTTCTTTAAACATTACTGATGTATGTATGTCAAATTACACAAAAGTAAAATGGCTTAATTTGGCAAAATTACACTTATTAGCTAACTACTTTAACAAGCCAATATATTATCAACTTTTCAGTTTCTAAGGTTGACACTCATCAAGTTACTCAAAAGCGCCTCTTACTTTAAGAGTGCCAGCCAAACAGGTGAAGCACACACCACTGTTATTTCACACAACTTTGATTATCCCCTTTCTTGCTCTTTTTTGCTCTTTCAAACCGGTTGTTGCATTTTTGTCCTCACCCTCTTTCACAGCTTTTCCTTTTTTCCTATATATTCCCACTCAAGATCTAATTCTGCAGACTGGGCCTCAGGCTGTCCTTTAGTAAACCTTCCACTAGTAAAATGTTTTCCCACTATGTCGTGAATACATCAGTATTCCAGTAGAGGGAGGAAAGTGGCAGCAGAAAGATCAGTTCATCAGTTCAGTGCACAAGACCGATTAGTCAGAGAGGAGGAACAGGGGCAGCTGAAAAACTAATTTTACAAGGACTGGAGGTGGAGAGAATTTTCTTTTCCCACAAACTCACTAGGCTGAATATATGTTTGGGTTTTTTTAAGCACACAAGTTCAGTTCTCTTAAACTGTTTCCATAGTACATGGATACATTGATGATTTTAGGGAAAACCCTGAAAATTCATCATGTTAGAAGGAGATCAGAATTGAAAACACATGTACAAGCTGTAGACTTTGAACAGAGGTGACTATTATGAATCTGATGCATCCAGCTCAGGAGTACGGTCATCCAAAGCTTCTGTGGCAATCAGCAGAGAGCCAGGGATACTTTTGGGATCAGTTTCATCCTTCCTGGTCCAAAGAACTTTTTGAAGAAGCCCTTCTCTTCCCACCAACCACAGGAGTAGTCAAGGATGAACATGCACATAAATTAGGCACTTGCATTAGGCACCCAGAATTAAGTGGGATGAACCTGGTCAGGAGTGGGCAGAACACTCAAGTGTAGAAAGCACTGCCAATGCTCTTTTAAGGGAGCAAAAAGGGGACCAGAAACCCTACCAGTTCAAAGGGCTTAAAGGACTTAATTGAGGAAGCAAAATAACCCAAGAAGTAACACTGGGACTGAGACTGTGTGAACCACCACAGACTACTCGCACATGTGAATGAGAACAGAGAAAAAACACGGAGTCAAGTTAAGCTCAGATAAAACAAGGAAAAGGAAAAATGTCAGGCAGGAAAACAGCAGAAACAGTGGATGATGTAGAGAAAGCAGCTAAATAATGGGGTGAAGAAAGCATAAACAGACAAACAGAAAATATAACACAGCCTAAAGAAAGAAAGAGAGAAGAAACAAAACATACAGAAAAGGAAAATCCACAGTTTTAAAGCTCACTAAATAGATTTAACAACATATTAAACGTGGTTGGTGATACTATGATTAAATTTATGCCTACAAGCATGCAACTGCTTAAAACTGCAGAGGATGGTTATTTCGTGGCTTGACACTGCAGGCTTTTCTTCACCTGTATTGGCAGGTTTCATTCTTTCACCAAGTGGTCTGGGAAAGCCATTCGAACAGGGAACACCTACCTCAGCTGTTTAGTTAGAATCTGTAAGACACCCTCTATATAGGACCTGAGATATGATAACTCTTAACTGTAATGAAAATGGAAGGATGAATCTGCAGCCCTGAACTCTTTCAAGAACAGAAGTACAATGATACAATTCACCAATGATTTTCCACAATGAAAGTGAAAGGATGCAAGAATTGAAGTGTGAAGGGAGAGACAGGGAGAACCTGTGAGGGTGTCACTTCATCAGTACTCAGAAGAAAGAAAAAAAGTGAATTCACAAAAAAGTCTGTCAAGCAAAAGATGTGAGGGGTATTATGGCATTAAAGGAAATCAAGTAAGCTAATTCTAACCAAAAGGTATGAAATGATCAAGAAGGTCTTAAAAACTAAGAACAAATACTATTAGTGAAGACTTGTCAGTAGATGAGATTCAGGATGAAATGACAACTCAAGTAGCTGATACACTGAAGTGAAGTCCTGACCCTCCTGTCAGCTCCTGCTGACAGTGGTAGAACTGGCAGTACATTTTGTGCATTTTAAAATGTCTCCACTATAAGAGGTGTAAGTATATAACTGGGCAAGTAGGGAAGCAAGAGATTAAAAAGCTCATAAAAATCAGGATGTCCAGATGATGAGAGATCTAGTCATAACAAAACAGACTATTTCATTCAAGCCCCACTATAGAAAAATATTAAAACATTAAGAAAAGCACCTTATGGTAATCTGTAGTTCCCTCTCACCTCCAGTGAAATCAGGCAACTTCTCCTTTTATAACTATACACAGGACTGCAATCCCACAGAATAATAATCATGAACAACACACAATAAAAAATTATACAACAAACCATGCCAGTCTATTATCCTTTTTCCCACAGATCATGGGAACAGGTTGATGTGTATAATTTTATTTATGAGTAACACTTCAAAGGGGGAGCTGAAGATGCTCAGAAGTGCTGGAATACAGCTACTTTAAATACTGGAATATGAAATTATTGTGGATATCTACTATAAACCACATGTATCAGGGGAAAGAACAATATTGTTAAGATTAGAAGACTAACTTAAAGTCTCCTTTTCTGAGGAGGAGGAATAAGGGAATGGAGGCTCATAAATGTAAGTAAATCTGCAAAGAATTCTGCATTAGGATGAAAATGCAATAGATGCCCCTATATGTTTATCCAAACATCACAATGACTATACTGAAGATAGTATAACATTTTTACAGCCAAATTATAAGCCAATGCCATTGTCATGTGTTAATAAAACACACAGTACCTAGCAAAACATTGCAACTGCTTTCTTCTTTACATAACTATCAAATATGTCTTAAATGCAAGTCAAATATCCACAAGAATTGATGACTGATCTAAAGCAGACTAAGGAGCATAAGGAATACAGGAATACAGATCTTTGGCCTGCTTAGGTGTCACTAAATACTGTCAATTTTTGAAGAGGATTTTACAGAATTTACTGAATAGTGGCATAAAGTTTTCAAGTGTTAAAGGTAAATAGGTAAAACTACACAAAATACACCCAGTTAATGATTTGGAAATGAACCTAATTTTATCAATTTTACATAAGGTATGAAATCACCTTTTAAATTTGGAAATGTTAAAACAATTTCAACAACCTAACTATGCTAATGAAATGGGTATGACCTTTTAACTTCTCATTTATACACACAGAATACAATATTACAATTTAGAATTATTAAAATACACAGCTATCCAGGTCAATTGTAATGAAACATTAGTTCTGAATTTCCATTTATTGAAATCAAAGCATTTAATGGGAACAGTCTGATATCAACAATCTCTTGATGGAACCTAACTATCATGCAAGGTTTCATAGCCCTGCCTGGTTTCTTGCCAGCTTGTCTACATGACTCCTTGGCAATTCCTTGAGGCAGAAGACACTGGGTCCAAGAGAAGCCCACAGGATTCAAAAGGTCCTTGAGACCACAATGATGCCTGCGTGAAGCTGCCTGAGTCCCCATACCTTCAGAAGTTTGACATGCTGATTAACATCAGATGAAGGATCCTGAGAACACTGGCACAAGGATATTTAAATTTATACCATTCTTCTCACATTCAGTTGCTGCTTGTTGATGCTACCTGCGCTGACTGCACGCTTAGCAAGTTAGCAACAAAGCATCATACAAATCGGACATGGACCGGTCTATGAGACTTGACAGGATGCATGCAAGGGTGCCAAGAGACTTAGTTTGAAAGGTCATGGATGTGGACCAAGAGATTGCTGGCAAACTGGCTAAACTGCTGTGCTCAAAGGGTGGTAATGGCTCAAAATCAATCAGTCTCAAACGGAGTTCCTTGGGGGTCAATACTGGACTCAATCCTATTCAATATCTTTTCAAATGGTCTGGATGATGGCAGTAAATGCATCCTCACCAAGTCTGCAGAAGACATGAAACTCAGAAGTCAGGTAGGTACACCCGTATTCAAGGGACACATTAAAAAACTGCACAGGGTCCAGCAGAAGGCCAACAAAGTGACAAAAAGGTTGTAAGACCTACTGAAGAAGGGATTGGGTTTGTTCAGCCTAAAGAAGAGAAGGATCAGGTGGGATGTAATCACAGTCTTCCGATAAATAAAAGATAATTATAAAGAAGATGGAGGTACTCTCTTCACAAAAACCACAGAGACAGGGCAAGAGGCAATAGGCACAAGTTGTTTCAGAAGTTCTGTCTGGATACAGGAAAAAATATTCACTGTGAGAACAATTAAATATTCAAACAGGTTGCTCAGAGAAATGGTGGACTTTCCCCGCTGGAAATATTTAACACTTGGCTTGACCAGGCATCAGATAACTTCCTTTTAACAGAAGGTTGAACCAGATGATGTCCAGAGAATTCTTCCAATCTAGACCCTCCTATGATTGTATGAAAATCTGACAGGTGTTGTAGCCCTATTTAGGGACAAGGAGCAAGCAAGTAGATAAGAACAATGACAATTTTTGTATCCCCAGGCACTCTGGATTCATTAATATAGACACTTCTCAGGCTGCTGGAAAATCCAGAGAAGCATTTTGTTACAGAAATGTCAGATATTACAGCTTCCAATGCTACATATTGCAGGAGCAACACCACAGCAAACATTCCTCACTCTTCATGAGCCCAGATTAACTCTGCCACTTACTTAAGTTCTGCAAACCAGCCCCATGCTAACTGTAGTGGCCCCTTCTGCTGCAATCTATTTTTAAATCTATTAAAGGATGTTTTGCACAGCAAATACTAGCCAGTCTAAAACAGACTAAATTCTTCAAGTCTGTGCATAAGAAAAATGAAAACTTGAAGTCGTTTCTTTCATGATGTGAAGCAAAAATGTACAAAATGGTGAAATGCATGTGATGATAAAGAGTAAAGATAAATGTAAGGGAAACAGAGAAAGAAACAGATACTGTTTCAACGCATTATCAGTACCTGATAAAATAATCTGCACTAGCAGCTTTTCAGCCAAAATTTCCATTTATTATCATTTTATCTTTTTTCCTAATGTTCTGCCAGGAACACTAGTCATGAAGAATAACCCCACTGTGTTAGGCAACTGTACAGTCTTTGCCTCAGTTTACAATTCCAATTTCTGAACTTGTAAGATAACAAAACTGATGCAGCTGGTAGGCTATGGTATATAACAGAGCCTAACAGCTTCCAAATGCTTTAAAGAATCATGGAAACATGGAAATAGAAAAAAATATTTATCTAGAAAAAGAAGTTTACTTCTTCTAAAATATAATAAATTAAAAATATTTCCCATCTGCCACATCTTACTTGTCCAAATCACTTCATCTAAGTGACTGAGAGATAGAAAACAAGTTACTTTTATCTTTTTAAGTTTGACTGTTCCATGCATTCAACTCCCTTTAGGCTGATTGTAAGGTCACTTTATTTCCCACTGAAACATATATTAAACACCTGCATTTGAAAAAAAAAAAGTCTCCCCACTGCATCTGGTAACACTTCAGACTTGCTTTGCAACTCTGCTAATATCCTGTTCTCCACGCTTCTCACATCTAAAGTATGTGAATATTATGCTTAAGGAAAATATTTGGATAAGCATGTCATGGTACCTTGGAAGTATGTTGAATCGCTGGGTTGATTTATCAATTGATCTTCATCTGTTCAGATTTTTGGAAGCTTTTTCTAACTTGTACCTGATTAAATCTGAAAGAAAAGAGAGAGTACAGCAATAAAACATTTGAAACCTTATCTTCATTTCATAGCTATAAATGTATCTAAAAACTAATCTGAAGTATTTTATCAATTTTACAAATACAGTTTCTGCAATGGATTTAAAATTGGAAGGTAAGTAGGGAGCTGTGCACTCTCATGTACAGAGAAGCTCTTTAAATGGCAGCCTGACATTACCAGAAAGGTATGCATTGGATGAAATCTCAATCTTCAGCCCAGTTACTGCACTTACATCGACTATTACTGACCAGATTTCCAAGCAGACGGTTGTGTCTGTATCACAGGCTGGTAACATGACAGCGCTGGATTTTCTACACAGCATTTTTCTAGAATATAGCACGACTCCAACAACAGGGGCTCTCGGTACACAGTCATTGACACTTTTACCACCATGTCATAGAACGCGGATAGCTAAAAATGATTCCTCACGTAATAGTCATTACTGACTATTACTGTATTGCTGATGAAAAATTTAACAAAAACTAGAGAAATGTACAGATTGAGACCTTTCTCACAAAAGGAACTTTTATCATCTCAAGCTCAGGTTTATAAAATCCTTTAATTCAATGCTTATAAGCTTACTGTTTATATAAAACAAATTGAAGCCCAGTTTGCTTTGATTTAGCATAAATCAATGCCTAATCAGTTAAAGCTCAACCAAAGGCCTGATAAAAAAAAAAAAATTCAACCATTCTTGTGCACAGGTTATATTAAAGATCAATTAACTGATTTTTCTAAGTGCTTTGAAATTAAACTGGTGATTTTTTTTCATCTACTAAAAAGTCATGAAGATAGACATAAAAATGCCAATCTAGCACTGGGACCAAATGACACTCAAGAGAAAACTACTTTTTTCCCCTCCAAAGATTAAAGTCCAGACAAGAGGAATGCAGTCCAAGAAGGCAACCAAGGCATCCCACAAGCTATAGGGCTCTGCCCCAGCAGAAGGTGCAGGATGAAGTTTTTCCCGGCTTCTGCTGCTGCTCCTCTAGGAAGCTGTCTGCAAACTGAGTTCATGTCTTTAAAGTCTTCTTATGCACTGAGGATAAAACCCCCTTTTTTTCCCCCTTTTCTTTTAAACTGCATCTTAGCAGCTGACACTATCCTGACTGAGATCACCTACAGATATATTTACTATTTCTAAGCTTTACTCTGCTCAGTGACATACTTGATCCTAAGAAGCACATCTGAGCTCAATTGTACTCCGGTTACTCCATAAAATCCAAAGTTTTCTTGTCTTCAGTGGAGAACATTTGAGAGAAAGTCCAACACTATTTCCTCCCTCTCCTCTGCGCTCATTTCTCTGCTTTATGGTAATTAAACCATGCGTTAACAAATTTCTACACTAGTAGAAGTCTCAGAAAACATTGTATTTCCTTGTTACATGTACACATCTCATTGAATACTACAGTGTAAAACTTTCTCTTCAACTCTTACTGCTGCTCACTGGGAAAGGCAATGCAGTGTTTGCCAAAAATCCTTCTTCTCCTTCATTTGTTTAGGACAGGAGACTGAATTCATATGGACCGTGTCCTTTACAGAAGGTCATTCAATGTTTAGCCTCAAAGTCCCAATCCCTTCAAGCATACGACCTCCCTACTGTGGAAGTAACTCGCTCCTTCATCTCTGCCCCAATTTCTTTAGGGGATATGAGAGCTCTGCATGCAAAATGCTCTTGCTTTTATCATGATGCAAATGTTATTTGTTACATAAAAGGCAAGATTCATTGCTTCATGCAAAAATGAAAACAAAAACTACTTATAAAGCAGAAGACTTTTCCAAAGACTTAAAAAAATCTAGGAATAGGGCAATAAGTAAGTGTTAAATGCAAAAAACAGACCAGAAGAGGGTGAAGGAAGGATCAGCAGAAATTTTATTCCTGTATAGGAGAGATCAGAGCATACTATGTCACCAGCTGTGAATTTTGCTGTAGGGATTACATCTGGAGTTGAGTTTGAATGAAGTTAAGAGAATAAGTTTCAAAAGAGTAAAGTGACAGCTTAACAACCCTTTAAAGAGAACTCTTTCTCTGGATAATGGGTGGCAAAGAACAGGAACGATTCTTGTTAAGAATTTACAGCAGGTCAATTACAACCACAACTGTCGGCAAAGAGTAATGCATGGAAGCAATCGGATGGGGAGCTCTCTCTCCAGAAGGTAAGCACTTTGGTACTCTGGAAAAGGGAAAGCTAGTTGAAAGATGGAAAGGTGACAAAACAAGCCAAACCAGCAATCCAAGAAAATGGAAAAAGGCCTGCATTTTCAAACCAGGGAAGCAGACTTAGCATTATGTCACTCTCAATGCTTGACTATCAAAGCAACTTGGTTGCAATCGCTATTTAATACTTTGAGGACATACTGATATGCAAGACAGGAAACCACAGCCTGACAGAGTAAAAGCTATATCCCACTCAAAATTGCATCGACATAGACATATATAATAAAGGCATAGTTACAATGACTAATGTGTATTATCCATTTAAGGGGAAACACATTTATACAAAAATCGTAATTGAAATTCAATTTATTAAAATAAAGGAAATGTAAATGTATGTGATAAAGCATCCCTAACTTTTGAAAGTATCAAAACTAATACCTCAGCTATCCAAACTCCTTTAAATCTTTTGGATTTCAGCTGTCAGGAACAGGCACCAAAGAATGTGCCTAGATTTTGGAACATTATTTCTTATTTGTTATCTACTAAATATACAAATTTAAGATAAAATACAATGTCTACATTTATATAAACAAAGACTTGGACATGCCAGGTATAATCACCCCAATACCAGTCTTTATTTATTTCGTTTGTGGGGATAACCTAAGGGGGTCTTACTCTGTCCCTTGGAAAAATGGATGCAGGAGGCGTGTGTTGAAGGAACACGAGCCGGCCAGCAGAAAGCTAGGGGCTGCTAGAAAATCAGAGCAATTCTCAGCCTAATCTCATTTGTGCTGGAGACTGACTCAGGACCCACCAATTACAGAATCTCAGGGGGTCAAAGATGGTATAGGGACTGTAAGATCTACTGATACAGAATAGGCTCTCCTACTCTCTTTGAGAGACACAATTCTTTACATCTTCACAGATGAAAAAATAAAGACCAGTTACACGCCTCAAATAGAGATTAGAAACCAAACTTCTGTAAATACCAATTACAAAATTCCAGCACCTCAAGATTTCATATAGTTCCTATGTATACCAATATAAAGTATTTCTTAGAATTACTTAAATATTTTCTATTATTTGTGCAAACACAAATGCAACAGAATATTCACTGCAAAATACAATCACGATGCAAGTTATTTTGAAACTATTCCAAACATGTATAAGTATCTTCATAGATAATGAGAAGTGTCAAACTTAAATAACCAATATCTTATTTACTAAATAACTAATATCTTAGTCAATGGAGAAGCAACAACATCTTTCGGTTAATTCTAAATTAATTGATAAAAATGGCAAAATATTTACTCATAGCAAAGTGCATTTGAGGGGTCTTAACTTTGACTATCGTAATTTTCCTTTGTCTAATGGCGACAGGAAAAGATTTGCATTCATTATTTTGTCCAACAAACCATGTTATCACTAATTTTAGTTTTATTTTCCAACAATTTCTCTTTTAACTTAGAAGCCTTCTTTAGCAGTAAGATTAACAAAGTCATAAGAAGCCTCTGTGTATTGCACTTCAACAGTTTAAGTACAACCACACAAAGCATAGGACAGGTTAAAAAAATTCTGTTTCATAAATAATGAAAGATATTCTATAAACAAGTATCTTGTCTTATATTTCAAAACACCTGCATCTTGCAGTATGATTTATGCCACCATTTGAAAGTTCAATCCATAAAAAAACATTAGCTCACTGCATCTAAGATAAATAAGGAGAGTTGAAATTATATTTATACATTTCTTTAAAATTGGTATTTCTATTCAACTGTAGAGAAGAAAAAATATATGTTCTGCATTTTATGCTATAGGAATATTTCATACCAATTACAACTGGTATTACATCAGAAACACAAACAACAAAAGACTGGTACCAAGCAATAAGACATTAGATATCATGATTTTCAATTTTTCAAAATAAATAAAATCCTGATTAACTCATTTAAAAGGGTGCATGAAGTAAAACAGTAATGTTAAAAAGAACATACAAATGTCTAATAGAAACATATTTTTCAAGACAGAAAAGCACAGCTCATCAGGACAATGCGGAGTACATGATTAACATGATTTGCAAAATTTATTACTGAGCTTCCCTGTTAAAGGTAATACTATTCAAACTACACTGTCACAGTTATTGCAGATTAAAGATTTCAAATTAGCTTCTCATGTATATCATTATTGTGAGTGGTTGCATTTTATCTGCCTAATTTTAAATTACTGCAGGCAGATGAAAGTCATCTTAAAATCTGACTCATAATTTAGGTACCATATCACTAACCTTAACAGAGATGCTGGTTCTTACACAGGTACAACACTATTCTCAATGTAAACAAAGGACACTGGCATGCACCCCAGGCTAAGGATGTCAGCATTTTTCAAACACCTTTCTGACTGTTCCATTTTATGGTGATGCAATATGACCTACATTTTCAATGGTCAAAGAGAGACAGAGAGATAGAAAGGGAGGAGATAGAGAAAAGAAAGACAGACAGACCTTTGCTGTCCTTATCCTCCATTAACTACAGCTTTAACTGTGCCTCATGAGGATGGTAATGGGCAAGAATAAAAGCAGAATAACCTTACGGCAAATTCTGAATGAGAAGCTGAAAGATTGGCTAACATAAGAAATAGCAAGATTTTTTTTCTACAATCCTGTGAACAAGTACATAGTAATATCCTCACCAGGGAAGAACAGTAGAATCAATAATTTTATAATCGGTGGCTAGTATGAAGCTGCCTATAATACAGATGCTTATTTTACCACCTTATATTTCCCATCATCTTCCTACCGCTTCATTTCTACATATTCCCTTTAGATCTCAAAATGAAACACAAAATAATCCACATCATTATCATCATTTTTATAGAAAAATTGAGGAAGAAGTAGTGATTTGCCCACAGTTACCTGCCAGGCCCAAGGCAGGGTTAGGAACAGAAAGCATCACTCTTCATTATCTCTGCACTCTGCAAACTATTAGGGACTGTGATATCTGTCAGCCTAATATATAATCTTGACATAATACCAAAATTATCTCTATCTCGTCTTTCTTGCACATTAACTTCACACAGAAATCTGTACTAGATTACTGCTAACTCTCAGAAAGCTTTCCCTCACAAACGATAGTTCACATTTCTCAAACTGCCTCTGGAAATGCACTTGACTGTGAATCGTAAAACTTGGCATAAAATGTCGATGGTATTTTTCATTATAAACATGTAAAAATAAAGACCTAATTAAAGCTTTGGTTGTTTCTTTCATTTTTCTGCAACTAAAGCATCTTTCCTTTAAAAAATCAGTAGTTCTTTACAGTTAAATTAGTACGCTAAGAAATTAGAAGCTTGTTGCTAGGATTATATTAAGCAAAAATCAAGATCTTCTGATTTTCAGTTACTCTTTTTTAGTGCAAAAAATGTCCTGCAGAATATTTGCAAAGCACTTACAGGATCACAGTCCCTTTACTAATGCCAGTAGTTAATACAATATGCAATAAAACAGTAAATCATTTTCTTATTCTTGAAACTGAAGGCCAAAACTTGATCTTAAATCTGCAAATCCTGACCTCTGCAAATCCAGAATGACTCCAGCACTTTCCAAAGAGTTTCTTGGGATTTGCACGTACATAAACAAGACTGTAATTTGGCACTACATTTGAAAGCAGAGATCAATAAAATGTATAGATTAATTCCTGGGTTTGAACTGTATTTATTATAGCAATAGCTTTCTTATAAAGCAGTATTCATCTCATGAAGTGCAATCATCCCTAAACAGCAAGTGCTGAGAAACTGTTGTTCCTTTGCTTGAGTGCTGTTGCCTTTTCTAAGTGCAATGTTACATCTAACTCTTAAGTAGTGACGAGTAAGGAAGTCAAACAGCACCTACATGAAGAAAGGGAGAGAAAAAAAATCAAAATCTATCCTGCTTTAAAGAGAAGAGACAGAGTGGAGAGTCAAGAGACAGCCTGATAGCGGGTATGATAGAATTACCTGTAAAATTATGGGAAAGAGTTTAGAAATTAAGAGGAGAGGATGGAAACTGGAGAGGGAGGATAGGGGGCACGGGATGGTGGAAGACACAATGTCTTAAGCAAAAAGAACTATTTCTCCAACATCACGTGCCCACGTGACTGTAAGGAAATCCTCATTTGTTAAAGCGAGATTACAATCACACATTCCTCCACTGCTATTCTCCCTGGTTGCACCTTGGTCAATCTATTTTCCTCTTTGAAACTGAATTTAGTAGGAAACTGGTATTTCTCCCATTATAAACAAATTTATTTCTGTTAATCTAGGGCAAAATCTTGCCAATATAAAAGAAACCTCTTCACTATTTTCAGCATTACTACAGCTCTCTTTTGTGAATGTTTCACTGCAACATTTTCTCAGTTTCTCTTATTTTTTGCCCTTTTCTTCTTTCTTTCTTCATAGTATCTTTGTTACATTTTGGAAGGGAGAGAAGCTTAGGTGACACTTTTATTGCTGTCCAACACCATAAAAATTCCAGCTAGGGAAGCCAAGTAGTGCAGAGACTTCCAGGGCCCAAGCCAAGCAACCCAGACCGATCCTCCTGTTTGCCTACCAGTGACTGCCATCTAGAGTCAGAGTACACCGCCTCACATGAAACACAGTATTGGTAACGAGGAGAAAAATGTTAGAGAAATGAGAGAAGTGTAAATCCCATTCAAAAAAACCAAGAACTGACATTCTAGAAAGTTACAACTAGCTTTAAAAATTAAATTATTTGAGTCTATCTTCTTAATGTGCCTTCTGACTGATGAGCATTTGGCCCATGTCTCCCTGCCTTTCTCCAAAAACTACAATTGCATTTTGTTATAAACGCTTCAGTTTTACATGTGGGGAAAGTATATATAAAATAGCACTATACTGCATTTTAAGTAAATCCTGTGTTTCAAATTGTTTGCTAAGAAATATGATAAGCCATGCTAAGAAACTAAATACAAAATTTCATCATTCGCTAAAGATGCAACAGTCACCCTTCAAAGACTACCTATGTAAAAATGTTGACAAAGCTTTAACATTAATGACATTAGTGATACTAATGAGGTGAAAAATGTCTTTCTAGTGGCATGAAATTAATTTTAAAACCTTAATATTTTCATTTTAAGAAATACATTCATACTGGCCCAAATATACTAGTGGCTTAAATGTCTACAAAAGCCCAGCCAAGCCAACAACACTTCTTACACATTGTAAATTTGACACGTTTTTATAGAATACATTAATCCACAGCTGTTTATTTTACTATATAAAAATCACATCTTTTTCTGACTACTACTACTTATGTAGCTATTAATAGGGCACTCAATACTCAAGCATTAATCAAACAACCACTAGACACTGTTTAAGTGAATAAAAGTTGAAATAGAATGGCTAAACACGTTACAGAGGTAGAAAATAGGTTTCAGCGTCCACCAGTTATGTACTCTGATCCTATTAAAATCTGCACAGTGTAGAGATCTGTAAACCAAAGAAGGGATGAAAGGAACCTCCAAAGGTCAGATTAGCCCCAGGGCATGATAGCTAAACTATCTGCTGGGAACAATACATGTAATCGAACCTGTTCTTAAAGACCTCAGGCAATGGAAGCACCATTGTCCCCTCAGATGATTATTCCAACCTTTCTATACTTCCACCAGAAAACCGTGTTTGTCCGTGCTGAATCTTCATTGCTGCAATTTGATCTATTTATTGCCCTACCTGCCATAAGCCCCACCGCTTTGCAACGCTCTTCAACGGATCTGTCTTCTCATTCCCTCAGTCCCCGCTTACTTCAGCTAAGGAATTGCATTCTTTCAACACTTGCTTATACATCATGTTTTTCAAATCTTTAAGCAGTTGCCCTGGTGTCTCCACACTTCCTCTTCCCTAATTTCATTCAACACAGACCCTGTTGTCCTGCATGTGTGCAGTTAATTAATACTTTAATTCAAAGCAAAAACTGACCAAGCAGTCAGATTTTCACAGACTTGGGATCCTTAATAATGTAGATATTTTTTTTTTCTCTAAGAAAGTTTAGGAAGCTCAGCTAGAATTCCATAGGCACTCTTTCCCTATCTAGCGTTTTGTACTTACAATTAAACCAGCAAAAGTATATATGACATTCCTATCACTTTAAAAATTCAAGTCATGTTCCCGAGATAATAAAATGTCATCATTATTGTGTGAGCACAAATATGAAAAGGAGGTTGGCCCCATTGCCCTGCAGCAAAACTATGCGCTTTTCTGTTGATATCAGAGATGGTGCACAAAGAAGAACCGGTGAAGAACTAGAAACACTGAAAAATACTTGACAAATAGCAGGAAAAATAAAAAGTAAAAAACTAATCTGAAAACATCAAAGTAAATCTTTGCAAAATAAGATCGCATAAAAGTGTGTTTTTTTCTTTTATATATCCTCCAATATTATATTTATGTGCATAAACTCTCAGCAGTTACATTTTCTATTTTTGAAATATTTATACTTTTAAAACAAATTTTACTCTTAAGATTTAAATTGTCTGATAACAACAGACAACTATATCACAGTCTTGACATTACTTTTGATGAAGGCACTTGCCAGGGAAGATCTTTGACTTGACATCAGATGATTTTTGGCAAAAGAGATCATGGAATTTCCAATGACTCTTTTCAACAAAAAGGATAATCTTTAACTACAGTGGCACACAGTTAAGGTAATGTTTCCCTATTTCTATAGCTTTGTCAAGAAAAAAATCACATTTTGACATGAATTACTGTAATGCAATTCTCAACCACAACAAACAGTCCTGTACTCTACCCATACCTACTAGAAGCTGTCTCATCCTAGGGCTACCCGTTACTTATTTTTCCTTAAGCAGTGACAGTACTGTAGCTGCTTAAAAGACACCACCTGCACAGAAGCCAACAGAGAACAACTGCTTATTTAAAGACGACTGTACTTGCCGATAACATTAAGAGGCATCTTCAAGGGAAAAAAACATTCTCATAGCATCCATCTCCACAGAAGAGCAACAAAGAGAACCACCACCAGAAAAAAAGATACAGAACAGCAATTATACTCCCTGATACTAGCAGACAGAGAGGAAAATGTAGGTCGCAAAATGGCTGTCTTAGAGTTGTAACGGTACCAAATTTAGTTGACCAGTCCTCGAAAGACACAAAGGGGAACAGACTCAATAAAGAGGCAAATACAAATAGATAAGATTTGATATGAATAATCCAGTCATTCGAAAACTCATTACCTGTATTATCATCATATTGCAAGTCTATGCCAACATTTGAGAGGACTAGTGAAGTTCAAAATCCGTTCAAGAGCTTGCAAGACTAGGACAGACTTCTCTAGCATAAACATTTGAAAACAGCAGCTCTGGAGCTATTTCCTTCCATTTGTTTGATGACATAAACTACAGTTACAGTCAGTTGCTCCTGTCTGTGCAAGTCTTTCACATAACAACAGGAAAGAAAAGCTTTACCAGGAAACCTGACTGTAACTATCCCCCTCTTCCAATCCAGGCAAAGTGGCTGCAGCTGAAGTTCAATTTAGGTACTTTTAAAATTAAATTTCAAATTTGTGACATTTTTTAAAAATTCCCTTATGTTTTATCTTAATATACATGCACACAATTTTATTTCAGGATATGTTATTATTCAACACCATCATATATACACATACACATATACCAAAAACCACAAGCAGATCTCAAAAATTAAAAAAAAAAAACAACCCTAACCTCTAACTGCCAAAGTAACACTGGAATGAAACTGAAGTGAAAATATTTACAATGAACCACAAAATCACAGGTGCATACTTGTAGTTATTATTAGCATGCCTTTGTTTCACTCTCATCTCTTACAAGCCAATCTTTATTCATTTAAGTTATAAAATCCAATTTATCTGCCTTGCCTCTTTTATTAGTTCAATTCTCTCCATGTATAATCACCATTTAAATTTTTATTAAAAGGCAGAGGACAAAAAAGAACTCCTCGTGGTTTTCAAACATTCTACACTAACGTTTTACAAAAGAAAAAACAACAAGCAAGCTTGAATGCTTGTTTATACCAAGTCTCCACTAAAACATTATTATAAGAAAAGTTACCTTGAGAGTTTTGTAAATATTATTAAGGGAAATAACATTTTGGACTTAATGTTTTGGGCACACATATAACCACTTCCATATCTCAACTGAAAATTTACACGTATATATAAATACATACATATATACACACACTTTATAGGTAACATTTTGTGACAAATTTCTCTATTTCCCAATTTTTAACATTAATTTTTCTATTTACTTTTTGTGACTCATCAAAACAGCTTATGAAGCAGATTTTTATTCCACAATTTGTTTTTTTTTTTTGTTTGCCTATACTTCTCAATTAAAAATTCTATCCCTGTTTGCAAATAAAATTTGGAAATCACCAGGAAGACATTCATACATCTTTGAACGGAATCTGATCTTCAATGCAAAAATTATCTTGCATGTTCTCTTGCACTTCTGCAACTACTCCTTTGCTTTTATGGATTATTTCCTTAAACGCCTTTGTCCTCAGTCATCTAATATCTTCTGTGTTGGGCTATGCTGTCATGTTCAGTCTGTCTTTCTGACACCAACACCAACTCATACTAGTCAACAGCCTGGCGATTACAAAATTCACTCTGATGGAAAGAATTATGGGCATTAATCCCCTCAGGAAGGAGGAGAGCTGGGTTGAAGTCTCCCACACATGTGGTGAGCAGTCTAGTGGATAACAGCTCTGCTAATGACGAAAAGGGAACCAGAACCATTGCCACCTCCTGGGTTTTGAAAGCAAAGATTGACCTTTGCTCCCTTTTTGAAAGAAAGGGCTTATGATCCTAATTTCAAGAGAGCGTGAATCCAAAATGCTCCCTAGAGAAAGGTGCTTAGCCCTGGATATAGTCAGGATTTAAGCACATTCCTACTTCGGCTACTGCATAGAAAATGTGCAGATTCATCATCTCCTTCAAGCTGCTCCAGCTGGTATAATTTTAATGGAACACCAGCAAGTACTAAAGAATTTGCCCCCCCTCCACCTTCAGGGAAATATCCGGCCTCAGTCAGACACACCTTCCCTTTGGTACAACCAGTTTGAGAAGGGTAAGGAAATGTCATAACCTGGGTCTGCCCCTTCTGGATCTGAGAGAGTCTGCTGGAAAAGACCAGTTATCTTCTCATCATACATCTCTTGAAATATTTGTTTAAACCATTTGCTTTGACAGCAACTGAAGCAATAGTTTAGAAGCTACATTTGTCCTACCCAGAAAAAAAAAAAAAACTGAGGAGAGCATGCCTTCTTCCTAAGAAGGCCACAACCTCTCTTTGGGGTTTTACCCTGCTTTCAGTCACTATTGTTTCTCACCATCATTATCCTACCAAAGTTCAGTGCTTTCATTCAACATATGACATACTAAAACCCGAAACAGTGCAGGCATCACCAAAGTGTGCGACTGTGCCTCCAATTATTTCTGTTTCACTGCTCAGGCTTGTACCTCGCTCAGAAATCAGGGTTTGAGAACATGCTTCAGTGTATCATGTTTTATGGGAACTGTAAATTGTAGCTGTGCTTAAACACTGCTCACTGACAGAGTTACTCCATTAAAAGAAAATAAACCATAAAATAATCCAAAGCAAAGTATAGACCTAATTTAAAATGAGAAACATAAGTTTATCAATATAGACCTGATACTCTCTTTCTTCATTTTCTGAGACAGGAGTGTTTCTTCCAACTTCTCTCCATGACGTGGCCTTGTAAAATTTCTAGGTCTTCTTTTACAGATTTGGACTGCTTTAAAGAAAAAAATAATAAAACAAAACAAACCCAACCAACCAACTTTTATTAAACTTTGAAAAGCTGACTCAGAAGCTGCGCAATAGCTCTGATTCAGCTTTCTTAGTCGAGTCAAATCATCTGGCCATGTGATTCAGAAAACGCCACTCTGAAGTCGGGCAAGAGCTGCTTTCCAAAGGAGGAAATGCCTGTTTTCCCTTGTAACCTTTTTGCAAAATTTCCTCAGTAGCACTAACAGTTATATATTTAAACATGATACAAGTAAACACAATATTCACAACTCTCTTATTGTTCATCCAGTGTTTCAAGCCACAGCTAAATACAAACATTTACCATTTGGCCTGATGCCAACACAGACAAATTCTTCTTAGTCAGTGTAAAACCTCCTTCAGCATCCACCTCTTCCTCTGAAAACTCTGGCACGCCACTGATATCTTCAGGGCACAATGTAAATGCTACCAAATTCATGAATTGAAGGACTGGGGAAGGAAAAAGAAAAATATGCTGTTCTTTTCTTAAAAAAAAAAAAAAAAAAAAAAAGGAAGCCACACTGAAAACATCCTGACAGCAAACTAAAAGGCTACTAGATAATTGACTAATCCTGATTAAAATAATTTCAAAAGAATAAATGGCTGCTTCCTTACAAAATACACAAAACATGAAATGCCACCCTAAAATTACCCGACAGTCATTTTAAATCACGGAATGCAGACACCATGTGGGATCTCTGAAGCACTGCACAGGCAGCTGAAGTCTATGGTGTTAACGATTTTTAGATTAAAAGAAAAATCTAACCATCTAATCTGTCTTGAAGCAGTTTCATGACACTGAGTTTCATGGGATGCCTGTTAAAACACCTTGACTTTCTTGCCAAGGGGGAACCTACCAAGTCACTGGCTATAGGTATCATGACCCAGTATACCACTTTTAACTTCTGGTAATTACACTGCCTCAATTAAAGCACCTCTTGACATGCATGCAAGGCATGCTTTCGTTTCCTGGGCACATCCCTGCACCTGTAAACTCATTTTTCTACACTGAATACCTACATTTCCAGTATCGTGTAGTTTCAATGTGAGTTTGTCAAGCTTTAATAAATTAGTGACAGATCACCTTAAAATGTACAATAATCAATCTTCCAGCTTCATAAATATTCAGTAGGATCCAGATATGAAATGTACAAAGCTGTTACATAAGTTCTGTGAAGATATCTGAAAAAGGGCAATATCAGAATGCCATCTGTATTACCTGGATTAACCAACAGACAGAGCCCTTCCTTCAGAAAAAGTTATTTAAAAGGACCATGCAGCACTATTTTTTTTTTAATTACTAAGATAAGGTTTTGTCTCCCTTCACAAGAAAAGCAGTAGTAGTAATACAATGTCTTTATAACAAACATAGTATTTTTAGTACTTGCATTTTTCAAACTGCTTTCTGTCAAAAATTGTGGAATTTTACAGGCTTCTTTCAGTTACAAAGTGAAAAATAAGAAGTAAAAACAATCCTGTACCCCACAACTTGTTGTTACATTGTTATCTGATAGGAGCCTGGGTTTTAAAGTACGGTATTAACAGTACACTTAATCAATCCTGGTAACATAGGCAGTAGACAGCAAAATTGATTACTGTTCAGATAATAAAATGTTGCATTTTTAAATTATTGTTATTGTCACTACAGTTGCAACAAGTATTTTCACTCTCCCTTCTCTTGTTATGTTGTAATTCTGTGAAAATGTGCTAGCTCTGCAGAAACACAAGGGTCCATCTTAGGAAAGCTTTTTACAAGGCTAAGAACCACATTGCTTAGTATCTAAAAAAAAAAAAAAAAATAAAGAGAGAGAAAGAAACCCTACTACTTTTTTACCCCAATCACTGCATTGAAAAATGTCAGGTTTATCTGCCAAAAGTGAATATTTTAATATCTGCAGAACTAGACAGCCAGCGTCCAAGAATTTTTACAGAACAAGATGACAAGTTCTTAAAACAGCGATGCTAGTTTTCAGTAAACACTGAGGCTAAAGAAGACTGAAAAGAAAATGTAACACTGACATAATTTAAAATGAGAAAACGGGGTGACATCAATAGGTTAGCTTGATATCAGTCTTGCACAAAATCATGGTACACAATCAACAAAGAAATAAAGGACAGTGGTAAAAAGTAACGCTAAACATAGGCTTACAGAAAATAGGTCTCACTAAATATATTTAGTATGGCTTTCTGACAAGAATATAGGTTGGACTGGATAAAAATACCTTGTAGTTTCTGACCTACTATACTTAGATCTCTGTAAGATTTAGTGCCACACAACAGTCTGATTTAGAAGTTATTCAACACGAAGAAAACCTGGAATCTAAAACCACCTCATAAATTATTAGGGAGGCTTAGGAAAAATATTTTAAATCCACCTCATCAATAGTTAAAGCTGTTTTCTTAGCTCTAAAAATCATAGCTCACTATAGCTTGGAATACTATAAAAAGCTTCTTCCCCTTTAACTTTTTCTGCAGTTGGAAAAAAAAATATATACACACAGTTAAAGAAAAGGGGAGGAGGTATAAAGTCACTTTAAACTTTGACTCTCATAGATTTTTTTTTTTTTCAGGAAAGAAAACTTCAACATTAACAGATTTCCTCAATTAAAAAAAAATAAAATCTGGTGTACTTAAAAGCCATTCTTTTTGACAAAAAAACTCTAATGAAAAATCTGAGCCAGTTCCACACACTTGTAACATCTTGCAGTACTAAACTTACCTAGCATATACTTCTTGTATCCAGAGTCACCTGGAAACATTACAAAGGATCATTTAACACTTTTGACAAGGACAGGTGTGCAACAAATTATTATGTATAAGCTGCTTCAAGGTCTTACCATATGGCACACATAAAGGAACTCAAGGAAAGAGGGAAAGCTACATCAAATTGAGCTTGGTTGAAAGCCTGCACACACAGGTACATATTCCAACAGAGCTGGCACGGAGTAAGGTGCTATGCCCCGTGCAAGACATTTCGTGCTATTGCATGAACATCCGATACTGATGCCTTAAGGAAGGTCCAGTGCTACTCAGTATTTCTGCCAGTGGGTTGAAGGATTATATAAAAGACTGTAGCTGATAGAATCTGCACAGAATACATGAACTAGTGAAGGACAAATAAATAAGAGTAGGTCAACCTTGCTCCAGAGATCTACATCGTACATAACACTGAATTAATGGAAAAAACATGCTAGTATACAGCCCCGTGCAACACACACAGCATACACGTGAAAGGAAGGTTGTTTCATACTTACAACATGAGGAACTCTACTTGGAAATGGAGCAAATCAAAAGAAGACTCCAAAGACTCAAGTGCGTATAGAAACCCAGCAAGCTGGAACTGGCTTCCTGGGCAAAAACATCTCGTGGATGTTTAAAATGGCAAAATAGAGCAGGAAAGAGAACAGGCTATTACATCAATACACAGCCTTAGTGAGGTTCTTGATGGTGTATTTACCAAGTTCTACTTCCCATTCTAAAAGAGAAAAGTTAATTAACATGGCTGATGCCTGAGAGCCCTGTCTTAAAAAGAAAAATAATGGCTTTGTTCTCAAAATTGTTCTTATGAGCCTAAGACCCAGAACAGAGGATCTGTAAGAATTTTGTAATTAGTAACACATATGAAGACAAGAATGGCACAGAAGTCATTAAATATTATTAACTAATCATATGGACTGCTGTATTCTAAATTAATTACTTAAGGACTATCTATTTGTCACTGTGGAGAGTTTAATAAGACTATCTGACCAACACTGGAATGATGAACAAAAAGTGAGAAAAGATTAACTTGGATTAAATGACAGAAAATAACACCATAGTACTCTAACGTGGCTAAATAAATAATTGTGGATTTTCACCTACAAGCCTTCGGTTCAGATCAACTTCTCTCTGTGGTTGAAATGGAAAGGGCTCAGAAAACAAAAAGAGCTCAGGGAAGGGCAAGAAATATATTAAGTCTTGATAAGACTGGATGCTTCAAGACACTTAAGACTTCCAAGAGGTAATCAGCGGGTAAAGAGGGAAAGGCAGCAACAAACCACACTGTATAACATCTGTGTAGAGAAGTTCAGCTAGGTCTTCTCACCCTTTGACAAAACACTACGGCTATATCACAATGACCAAAGAGTTAGGAAAAACAAAGGTTTTTGTCAAACCAACTACATTAAAAACAGCAACAAATTCAGAGTTCATAAAAGTGAGCATTTTTAATAATGCTTACATAGCTCATGAATTCATGGTCTGTTCTTTGGCCCAAGTTTTGTATAACTGCATAGAGAGTTGGGTTTTCACATAAAATTATATCACTCACAAATCACCTACTAATACATAAAAATTTCAAGAACAAAAATCACTTATACAGGTTTTCTATGTTGGAAACTCTTTATTCCCAAAAGTTCAGGCAGAGTTTTAATGACTGCTCCCTGTAATGCTTTCCCTGATAACACCTTCCCAAGAATCCGACCAGTTGCCTATTGAAGACAAAGTCCTGGCTTGAAACAATCTACAAATCCGTAAATAGCTGTTAAAGGACGCTATCCAGAACAAGAAAAGCACCTCATAATCACTCACAGCTCTAAAAGTAGGAAAGCACAGATTACAGCACTCATTCGCTTTGTTCTTTTCTTACCCTGATTTTCCCCAGGACCCTAAAATTGTCAATGAAAAGTGCTAAGCAGAACAAGTCCATAAGCTACTTAAGTGTCCAAACCAAAATGATGAGGGAATAGGAGGGTGTCAGCCTCTGGACATATTTCTCAGGTACCATGATATATGCTACAATAACACTGCCAGCTTTAGCACCGCCCAAGTGTCAGAGTCTGTGAACCAAAAGCCTAAAACTCAACACGGTATTGGTAACACCTTAATATCCCTTTTTTCCCCCTCAACACCTCTAGCGTTTTTTTCCCAGCGTCAGCCTAATTTTTCAGGGTAGGAAGAAACAACTTTTGTTCCCATCCACTGGTGACAGCCGAACTCGCCAGGAAACATATCAGAATAATGATTTTTTTTTTTTTTTTTTTTTTCACACCCCGGGCCCTCCTGCTTGTCCTCCTGGCATCGAGCGGGGATGAGCCCGAGGGTGGCCCAGGGGAGGCCAGCCCGGCTCCCTCATGCCAGTGCCACGGGCACGTCCTCCACACTCCGCTGCCTCCCGCCACGGGGACCGGCCACCCGCGCTCCCCGCTGCGTCGCCGCCATCACGGCGGGGGCCTGGGCCGGCGAGGGGAGGACGGGGATGGCGAGGCCAGCCCCGGGAGGACGCTCCGGGGCAGGAGCGCGGCGGGAGGGCGGCCGAGGCGCGACCTCAGCCCGGCGGCTTGGGGCGTCGAGGGCGAGGGAAGCATGTGCCGGGGGCATGGCGGGGCGGCCCGGGCGGGGGGCGGCGGGGCTGGGGGCGCGGTGGCGGGGGCGGGGAGGTGGAGCCTGGCTGCGGGGACCGCCGCTTCCCTCCCCCGTCGGCCCCTCACCTGGCGGGGCCGCCCCTCGCCAGGGGGCCGGTTCCACGCGGGGCGCAGGCCTCGCCCGCCGGCCCTCCCCGTTGCCGCCGCCGCCGCCGCCGGGCCCCGCGTCCGCCGCCAGCCGGCTCAGGCCCCAGCCGCCGCCGCCGCCTCCCCCTCCATGGCCGCCGCTCTCGCCGGCTGCATTGTGGGAAGCTGACCTCACTCGCTGCTGCCGCCGCCCCGCCGGCTCCGGCACTCGCCGCCATGGGGGCCGTGACCGACGGTGAGACCTCCCTCCCGCCTTCCTTCCTCCCTTCCCCGGTCCCGGCCGCCCTGCGGGGAAGAGCTTCCCGCTCCCCGGCCTCTCCTCTCCTCTCCCCGAGCCCGACCCCCGGCCTCTCACCCCGCAGGCGGGCCGCCATCCCGGCCCCGAGCCCGCCGCCCCGCTCCCGGGCCCGCCGCGCCGGGGCACGCCCGGGCCTCGGCCGGGTCCCTCAGCCCCGGGGGGGCGGCTGTTTTAACAGATCCTCCCGGTTTAGCCCCGGGAATCGTTCCCTGAAGGCCCTGGGGTGGAATCCGCGCGGGGGTCGGGGACGCGGCTGCCATTTAAGCAGGAGTTTTTTTCCTCAGATGAAGTTATCCGCAAGCGACTCCTGATCGATGGTGATGGTGCTGGTGACGACAGGCGGATCAATTTGTTGGTGAAGAGTTTCATTAAGTGGTGTAATTCCGGATCTCAAGAGGAAGGGTATTTGTTTTCTGTTTGGGTTTTTTTGTTGTTGTTGTTTTGGTGTTTGGTTTTTTTTTTTTTTTGTTTGTTTGCTTTTTTTTTTTTTTTTACCTTGGAACTGACCAGCTTGTATTTCAGTGGAAAACTGGGCTTGATCCGTTTTGAAAACATACATGTTAAAATGTATACATCTGCTTTTCGATATGGCTCTGTGGTGTTTCCAGCGTTAGGGTGGGAGATGAGGAACAGAGATGGGTTGGAAATTACTGAAGGCTGCAGGCTGTATCGTGAAATCTGCCAGTACCACTGGAATGCCCTCGGGATTCTCATGCCGCTGCGTGATCCGTCCGGGAGTCCCACTGTTATAACAGGATCGTGACTTGTATATTTTAGTTGGCAGTTCTGCACTTGTTCTGTTAGGGAAGGATAGTACTGCTGCTATTTCTGCCTCTGTGGTTCCCTTTAGTCTTTTTTTTTTTTTTTTTTAAAAAAAAAAAAAAAAAAAAACCAACAAAAAAACAACAACAGCCTAAAGTAGTAAGGGATGAGTGACAACATGGTGTTCTGCTGCCGGGTGCGTACTAGTACTGGATATAAATTCCTGGAGGACACAATATAACAATTGTGTGTACAGAGAAGGACTGCAGTATTATGCAGTATTAAAATACTAATCTTGGTGGTCACAGAGCCAGCCATAGCTGGGAAGTTCATAATGCCTGGATCAACCTGCCCATTGCTTTAATACTCATCTTACTCATGCACCTTTAAGGACATGATGGTGGAATTAATGGGTGCAATGTTTATAACTGCACTTTCAAAAAAATTATACATTGACTCTTTGAAATATTTTCTTTACTTAATAATTCTTATTTGACTGCCCTTATGCTACATGAGGCTTTGTTTTCTTGTCTCTTGTAAAGGTAAGGTGTATTTTTATGCTGCTTAGGATTAAATGTCTTGTCTGTTTTCAGTTACAGCCAGTACCAACGAATGCTGAGTACTTTATCACAGTGTGAATTTTCAATGGGGAAAACTCTACTGGTGTATGATATGAACCTGAGAGAAATGGAAAATTATGAAAAAATCTATAAGGATATAGGTAAAGAATATAGAAAATATAGTAACATAGAAAATACTACTGTTTTCTATTTTTCAATTTCTCTTTTTATGAACAAGCTTGAGCCAGCGAACACAATATATACATATGATGAGTGGTCTGAGTTTCTTTTTTATTTCTCTTGATAGCACTCATACATATGCTGTAAGCATCTTATGAGTATATAAAATACATACAAATAAAAGCTTTTTTAACCTATTGAAGTGTATGTAGTTCTGAAGCTGATGGAGCTAGCAGCCCACCATGTCAGAAATGGCTCTTATAATTTAGAATGGATTGTTTACGTGTATTGTTTGATTTCAATATAACTCTTTGGGTTTTTTATTTTTTTAAGAAAATAGTATAGCTGCAGCACATGAGAAGATTTCTGAATGCAAAAAACAAATCCTGCAAGCAAAAAGGATTCGAAAAAATCGCCAGGGTAAGGAGCAATATTGATGTTTATGCTGGTCAGTTTCATTATTTTGTTATCTTTTAAAATACCTTGTATCTGAAAATAGATTCCAAACTTTTGAAAGTGCAAGAGAATATACTCACATAATGAATACTATATTTAGTCTGGTGGGTTCCACACCCACTACTGAAAGTTTTTGATGAGACAGGCAAGTTTGAACAGGTAGATCTCAGTGACATGCAACATCAGGAAAACCTAAAACAGTAGTTCAGAGAGATGTTTTCAAGCCAGTGAAAAACCATAAAAGCATCCTATCGCAATTCAGGTGACTTGAAGAACTAAAGCACATTATGAACAGTGAGACAGGAGTTGAATAGACTTACACCCAGCTCTGAAGATCACGCAAGTGTGTTCCTTCAGCTCTTAAGGGGAGGTAACGTCTTGACATACACAGTGTCAGTGGTGCCAGTTACATACCCAAGAACTCTATGTATCCTTACTGAATAAGTGTTATGAGAGGTGTATTTCTTCCCTACTCTTAAAAGTATGTGCTGATAATTTCAATTGAAACTTCACGCACTTTCCTGTAATACTGTCTTATAAAAACATTCACAATTGAGGAGAACCAAGAATTTGTTTTTTCTTGATAAATGCAAAAAGAAAATGATTAAAAGTATAACAGATGGAGGTTTTAAATACAACTGTTTGATCATTTTAGACTCAACTGGAAATTAAAAGAACCTCAACCGATAGGAATATAGAGCTCTTAAGTCTTCAGAAACATAGGTCTGAAGTGTTTGCTTTTTGATATGTTCTGTCCAGCCTGCAGCACCGATTTTTCCATGCGAATGAGGTAGTTGACATATGTACAATCTTACTGTCAGGAAATGGCTGTTGCCTGTATAACCATAATACTGATCTCAATGTGTAATATAGTTTTTAAAAAATCCTGTTGTTTCTCATGCAGCATTTTATACTTTTTTCTAAAATTCTTAAATGTTAACATGTAACATCAACACCATTTTCTGTACATACACATTACAATGTATGTAAAACTAATGCTTGTGAATTATACATAAAAGACCAAATGTGCAACAATACAGAGCTATCTAAAGGTCCTGTTTTCTGGCCTCATCCTTTATGAATCCCTAGCACTGGGCAAATTTGAGTGAGTAGATAATGGCCTACAATCATATCTGTAGTTTGTTTAAAATCTCTTTCAATGTAATCATCTATTTTGAAATGTTATAGCATGGTATAAATTATATACATTTTTATATATGTATTTTTGCAGGTACATTTTTATGTATGTAAGGTGTTATGTACAAATTTGAAAAATGTTAAAGCAATTTTTTAAGAATTAGTAATCTGTACCATTCTTTGGTACCTGATTTTTTATTCTTGAATCAACACTTTCAGAATTATTTAGACTATTTAAATTTCTTTCAGAATATGATGCATTGGCCAAAGTCATACAGCACCATCCAGACAGACATGAAACACTGAAGTAAGTATGAGACTACATTAAATTATAATAAACCAGTAAGATAGAAGTCACCAGGTTTGACACTTCCTTGCTTTCAGTTTGACCCTTCCTCACTTTTATATAATTTCTTTTGACACAAGAAAATCTTAGGTTTCGTTTTCAAATTGTGCTGTTATCAGCTTGCTTTAATTAATCTCCATCTGCATGGGTTTAGAAGCATTGCTAATCATTTTGTACTTAAAATTTTTTCATCCTTAAGGTGAATAAGTGAACTCAGATGTAAATGTACACCTAATGTGAGTTTACTGGGGACAAGTTGCTCAGAAAAGAGAGATAGTGGGAAAGTGCTGTAAAGTGCACCAGCAAGGGTTTTAGTAGTCACACAAAATATATAATGCACAAGCAAGTAAGGTGGAATGAGAGAAAATAGGAGAAAGCTCTTAGGTTTTTTTTGTGTTTTCCTTGTAGCAGTTGTTCCTGCATGCCTGGTTATAAATCACTACGTTGTGTACCACAGTATAACCTGCCCTGGCATGCAGGTTAGACCTACGGGTTGTCCAACTCCGTCTTGCATGTAACTTACAGTATTGCTTCTGTCATCGTTGGATTTGGATCACTATCTGTGCATTTGGGTCATTTTGGACAGTTGTGGGGACATAATCTTTTTAACGTTATCAAGCCACAGAAACATTCCAGAACTCCTTGCATCTGAGTTTGTTCTTCCTAACCTGATTAAAGGTGTAGCATGGGGTTACTGGTCTCATTTAAGCACAGTTTGCACCTGTCCTGTTGCCTGCTTTCAGAGGGAGGCTGTATTCTCACATTTCATGGCCTTTTATAGTAAAAGGAATATAATTATTATATTATTACCCTAATATTAATATTTTTATAGCTATAAGCTACTGAGAATATTTCATGCATTTCTTGTATGTTGTTTTTCTGTGCCTTAATTTCATTACCACAACTTTGATTACAGGTGATTCTCATGTGGCTTGACTACTTTTTACTTCATTAGTCAGCATGTGCCATTTATCAAGTGAGGCTTAAATCAGTTGATTAAGAATGGAACTAGATGATGATACTTTTTTTTAGGGGGTGCCAGGATGTTTAGGTTTGGAGGGGCTGTTCTCATTTTGATTAACACATCGAAGCTTAAGTTTCTTGAGCAAAGCTAGAAATGGTGGTAAGTTACAGCTAGTAAATTTGGCATTTTGTCTTTTCTTAGACTTAATTTTATCATCTCTTTAGAAGAGGATATTACAGTTAGAAATACCAGTGTATTCATCCAGTGGAAGAATGCCTACACTGTATGCCCTTTTTGTCCTTAGTCCTTTATATCTGAACTTGAACTGTAGCAGAGTATGATCCCCCATTTTGCAGATGGGGAAATATGACATAGTAACAGAATGGAACATTTTTTAAAGGGAGCTTGGTTCATAGGTATTTTAGCTTTAACTGACTTCTCCAAGTGAGTAGACTTTAAATATAGAAATTAGATGAAGTTTTCATCCAATGTTTTAATTACAAGGCTTCTTTTCTCTCCAGTTTGAGGAAAGCATACAGAAAATTGTACTATGAACCAAGAAAGATCACTCTCAAATCAGGACGGAGGAAGCCTCACTAACAATGTCATGATCTTCATGGGATTCTTAATCGCTGAAAACACTTGAGAGAACTTCTAGTGAGGACAAATGTCATGGTTTATTGCAAGAGTTACATTTATAGCTTTTGCAGGTTATATGGCACAATATGACAAAGTTTAGGAAAATACTTTCTTTATGCTTTTAATGGACTGTTTCTTGGAACTAGTCATACAGCACAAAAGAAGAGAAGGTGTTATCAGCTTAGTCAATGCAGGAAGTGACAGGACCTGAACTACTAAACGGCAGTGCCCACGGCATAGATGCAGTATCAGAAGACCTGTTAAGACGACCAGGAAATGACACAGTTTTGGAAAAGGAGATACAAAAATGAGAAGGCTAGGCAAAGATTCTCTGGAGCAGAAAGTAAGAGTAATAAAATGCCAAATATAGCTTCATATAACAGAAAAAAATTGCATGTCTTCAAATATTAGCAAAATCACTGTATGAGCCTATAACCTGTTAACCAGTTGCTGTTACAGGAAGAAATAATGTCACACCCAACCCTCTTTCAGGCATTTCTTTCAAAATGCCAAGCAGACTGGCTCAAAAAGACAACACCCTCAGGTAGCACTAAAATGGACCATTTTCCCAGCCATTGTGAATTACTTAGAACTAGAGGCCTTTTTGTGGTTCCCTGCCCAAACTAGTTGAAGCAGCTGTCAGTACTTCAGGAAAAAAAAAAAAAAAAATTATGCCCTTACTGATACCTATATGGCTCTACCTGCTAGTTAATTATGATGGTCAGCCTCAATCCACTTTACCTTTAAAGAAACAGATTGTTCTCATTACTTGGAGCATAAATTATGGTAGCCATTAGAGGAAAAGTAGAGTGGCCAAACTGGAGGTTTGAGTGTAATTGTTGATGATCCATCCTCATTTGAAAGCTAATATACATTATGGTACACGTTATTCTTTGCCCTATGTCAGAAAGGGTTGTGGTGGTCCATGGTGGGTCCAAGTGAGAACAGAAAACAGTCAGATGCTTGCAGAAAGATCCTGGAGAGTTGTTGAAAGATGATGTATTTCAAAAGGATATGAATAATAATGAAGATTATAGGTGTTGCATGTGTCCTTTATCTCTCAATGCCAGAGACAATCAATTAAAAGAAAAACTGACATTTGAGAAGGAAATGAGTATTTATATGGATCACAGTGTTAAATTCTGTGTGCTAAGGCATAAATTATATCATGTAGTTTCATCAGAAATGTGGATTATTCTACACATGCCTACTGTAAAGTCTACATGCTATCCAGTACTCTGTCTGGTCAGGCCATTAACAGAGATAAGGTACTTGACTATGTATTTGGTCAATTGTTGTGTCTGGGAATTGTTGTGTTTGTATGTTGGGTATGTAGGTTTACCAGATATGTTCTCCTTGCTGATGCTGTGTTTTTATGTAATCTATGCATATCAACATAAAGAAATTGGTGAAGTAGTGAAGCCTATGAAAGTGCCGTGGGTGTTAAATCAGTGGGTTACATTAAACTTTCATTGTATGGTCAAGTAAATAACATGTTTGTGTCAGGACTGAATTGTTACAGTCCAAATGCCCAGTGTACAACTGTATTCAAGCTTGCAGGCCTTTTACAGAAAACAAGTCCTGAAATTACAAGTGTATGACATAATAATTTAACATTTGTGTCTCTGTCATTTAATTTGTTATGCTTTGTTTACCTATGCTGGTTTTTTAATGGTTCTTTTTCCTCCACTTAGTTCAAATCTGTTTTTCAATAATTTTACAGAATTTTTTAAAAATGCTATGACAATTTCTTTCCAGGCAGCTAGAAGCTTTGGGAAAAGAACTGCAACATCTTTCTCACATTAAAGAAAATGTCGAAGATAAGGTAGGTTTTTCATAGAGATTGTTATATAAGTATTTATTAGGAACATAATTATTGGAGGATCTGCTATAGGCTGTTTGGCTGTATGTGCTCTCTGTTTCCTAAAATACATATTTTATTGTTCCAGTTGGAGCTGAGAAGAAAACAGTTTCATGTTCTCCTGAGCACTATCCATGAACTTCAGCAAACCCTGGAAAGTAAGTGGTGTTTTTAAGTAATATATATAACTGGGTTGGGTTTCAGTGGATCAAAAGACATCGCAGCTTCCAGCAGTGGGCTAACTATGTGCAATTGAGGTTGGTGACCTCTTGCACCAGTGGCATTTTTTTTCTCAATAGTAGTCCAGAGCCTGAGACTGCTCAGAATTTTTTTTCTTCTACAAGCTAGCCACCATATCATTTCCTGACCAGCTTCAAATTAACCTGTAGGCAACAGACTTTTTTAAAATGTGGGGGTGAATAATGGTGATTTGAGGTTGCGGGGTTTTTTTTTAACAGAAAAAGGATTTCTTACAGAAAAGTATTCTTGTACATAGTTTCCAAACTAATTTGTATAATTCCAGTTTTAGTAGTTTTGAACATGTCACTGCCATCATGGTATCATTTGAGGCTTTACTAAAGAGAAAATGAAATACAGGAAAGCTAACTTACCTACTCAGACAGTGTGTCTGGGATAGAGCAGAGACTAAAACTGTCATACACAAGAGCGAAATTCAGGAATTTAGTCATACTCATTTTTGTCATACAAATACTTAATATTTTCAAATCAGTGCTTACTTTTCATGCTCTAATATGCATAATACTGTTTTATATATTATTTACTGGGATTTTTGCCATGTCTTTCCGAGACGGAATAATTGGTAGGGCCTCTGAGCATGACCTGAATAACGTACGGAGATAGCTGTAAGAGCAGACTTTCATTCTCTAAGGCCGTCTAGATCTTCTTAAGCAGAATGAACTGTTAATTCTAGGTGCACTTTAGCAGAAGGTTATTGTTATTATGTGTTACTAATACTTGATGAAGTATTAGTCTCTAAAATACATTTTCACATGAGTGTATAGATTACCTTTCAGCTTCTAGAATTTTGTGAAGGAAATAACATTTTAGCAGAAGGAACAGCTTGAGAGCCATTAATAGGCAAAGAGAAGCCATGTAATTTGAAGCAATCCAGTACTGTGTGCTTGAATTGATACTACAGAGTTTACCTCATAGTATCGATACTACAGAGTTTACCCCCCTATTACAGTTTCCTGTAATATCTGTTACAAAAACTTGGAAGCATTTTTTTTTCATTTGAACATAACATTTTGTATAATGAGATACTCAACTACACATTTAAAGGCAATCAACATAAAATATTTAAGTGAGACACAGCTCTGCAATGTGGTCTGTAAATATAATCAGGCATGTTTGATTAACAGTAATATTGAATTTCAGATGATGAAAAACTTTCAGAAGCTGAAGAATCTCAAGAAACTCAGATGGAAACAGAGACCAAACAGTAGATGTAATATGAAGACTGACTATACTATTGAAGAATGTCCAAGTGTCTTCACTTTGTGATGAAACCAACAGTAAGAGAGACAGAGCCGAAAAATAGTTTTCTACTGCTTCTGTGAATTTTTATACAAAAATACTTGTTTGCTTATGCTTCGGGGGAAAACAGTTGCAGATCTGTGCAGACAGGCAATTTGCATTGATCAAAAAACTTTGTAATTTGTGACAAGAAATATATTTTGTTTTACAAAGGATGAAGCTTCTGCACAGTACTTGTGAACTATGGTGTTTGCAAAACATTGTCAATAAAAGGTGTTTACAAAGAGTTTTCTATTTTTAGTAGGCATTGAGCCTAATAGTACTGGCTGCTTTTCTTACTTGACATTGGACTGAGGGCATTGCATCTTTGCGTGAGTCCCAGTTTCCATACCCTAGTCCAGATGGGACCTAAAACTGAATTAAGTAGGGTCTTAATTTTTCAAAGTAGCTGCCACTTTAGAACTTACCTGTGACTAGACTAGAATTTGCTAGTTTCGTATAAAACAAATTACTTCTATAGAATTAATGCTTGTCAGGGGGTGTAGAACAACCAAAATCATACTGTAATAGCTTTATTTTTTTGCTTAAGGTGATGCAAAGAACTGCAGTATCTGAGCCTTGCTATGCTGTGTTCTGTGCAACTACATCAGGAGTCACATTTTGAAATGACATGTTTAAAACTGCAGTTTAAAAGCTTTGTTCTTGTAGAACCAGGAATCTAATCCTGATACCATTTATAGTCTGCTTCTGGATTTTATCTGTCAAGTGACTATTATGAAATACATCATAGTTCCTAAAACAGGTGGTGGAACCCTTCCTTTGTCATGATTACAAACTGAAGCAGTAGAGCAGTAATCATGATGTTAAAGAATCTCAGATACTCTTATTATTAATAGGGAGGGTGGAATCTATCCTCCTGGATCATCCTGCAGTCTGTTGGGAGCTAGGAAATGCAGGCTTCAACCTTCCCAACAAGAGAAGAGAAGTATGCTCTAGGCTTTTACAAGGCAAGAAGGAACAAGGGGCAGTAGTAGGTCATGTCACTACCTGTTAGCCATGTTGTAAAATCATCTGTTACATCAAGCCTTCCAGTGGTTTGGGTAAAAGAATGCATTTTGGATTTCACTCAGTCTGACTCAAACATAGGTTGCTGAGGTAAAATAAAGATGTTATACAGAATAGAACTGCCTCCTCAAACTAGATAACAGCTGAGGGGGATTTACAGGATTGTGACTTTGGACTTTTATAGTCTAAATGCAATATAATTCCCACTCTCAGTGGCTGTGGATCTGCGTGTGTTGGGCTGAACAGACATATCTGAGCTTGTTTTGCTCACATTCCAAAGTTTGCTAAAAGCAAGCCAGCTGAAGAATTCATAAAACTTCAGTAGCACAGTGCAGACCTGGACTAATAAGCTGTCAAAAGTCTTCTTGTTCACAGCTGGTCAACTCAGAACACAGGGGAAACTCAGGTTTGCCTGATAGAACCTGTGTAGGCATGCAGTGCTTCTCCTGCACTACAGATTTTGCAGACGGGGGGAGTGAGTAAGCAAACAAAAGGGATTTAATATGAAAAATACACTGTCAAAAAGTATTTAGTGTTTTGAGTTTTTTTCCCGCCTCTTAACAACAGTGAATAGTAAAATATTTTGTAAAGCGGCAGTACTAAATTATTGCCACATCAGGGAGGAGTCACTTTCATGAACGTATGAATTATAAAGATCATAAATGACAAAGTCTCAAGACACTTTTAAAGCATATTAACATTTTTTGTGGTTGAAAGGCCCTCCATGATTGTATTTTGGTGCAGAGGTAGATGACAATTACCAGCTAAAAATGGTCTTTGTAACAGCATTGTCATGAAAACCTCAAATTTTTCCATTCATTGTTTTACACAGTTCTTTGGAAATTACTTGGATCACTCAAGTATATTATCTCAGAACTTGTGCTGCTCTATATAGAACCTGACCAGAAAGATGCCAATGCGCGAGTCTGTCCCTCTGCTAAGGAACACTTACGCACAAACAGAAGTTCTACAGCAGAGAAGCATTACAAGTATACAGCAGCAAAGTAAGAAGCGTATTCTAGTTAGAATTACAGCGATGCAATCTTGCAAAGAAATTACTGCCCTAGAAAATCCAGTCACCTTAGTGCCATGTAGCAGCAAGAGGGTGATGTCACCATACTGCCTTGGAGAGCAACCAAAAAAACCAACACCAGTTTATTGCAAATGCAGCCCTAGTAGGACATCTGAAATCTTTGCTCCTATTTTTTTCAGTAGTTATAACTGTAATTTGTTGAACATTAGATTTGTACCAAAAGAGAAACAAACCCAAATGAAACTCGAATACTAGGCAACATTTAACCTGCTCTGTTGCTAAGCCCCAAGTTCCAGGTTCAAATCTGCTCTGCATATGTTGGAAATGGGCATCTGCATTCTTTTTATTCCTCTGTTGAAGTTTTGTGTCAAATTTCCAAGGCACGGATGGTAAGTCACTGTTTCATCACTGCCTGAAAAGCTGTCCTCTACGATGCTACTTACCTTCATTACCTCTAAAGGTACATGTAGGAGAATGGATACATACGTAAACTCAGGATTTCAACAATGACACTAAGAAATTTTTCCTGGTTTTATGACTTGCTTTGTCCCTGTGTGAGCTGAAAGATCATTACATGCCTAAATGTTTCCTCTTAATGCCATTGCCATGTCAGTGCAAAAATACAAGCAGAAAGAGAGATGCTGAAGTGATAAAATGACATTTTCTATGCCAGGACGGTTTTTCTGTCCTCTCCAAATGAGAGTGGGAGAGTGGAACATTGGACAGAATTGGTCACTTGGGCAGAATTTTTAAAGAGAGATATAGTGAGCTCTATGGAGGGATGGAAGGAGGAGAAAGAAGGTCACAGTGACACACTGCCAAGTAATGGGATATCTCTGAAACCATGGTAATTTGAAGGCAGCTGCTGCCATCAAAGAAAATTGCAAAAAATATCTAACAGTGATTTAAGAGAGAGAAATTACTATTTTAGATATTTGTCATGTAAATTTTCTGGCTGTCACAGCTGACTTGTACCATCCTTTCCCCCGACTCCTTTACTCAAGTGTCAGGTGGTTCTCCTTTTTTTGTGTTAAAAAAAAAATAATTTCAGAAATAGAGGTAGGTACTGTTAGTTTTGCTCTGGGAACCTGTGTGATTTTTATTTTCTAGAATACATTCATTAGGGAAACACTATACTAGTGTATGAACCACTTTATATATATATATATATATATATATATATATATATACAACAGATGCCAGGGAAAGCAAGTTAGCATTAGAGAAGCATTCTACCTTTCATGCTTCATCCTGATTGTCAAACATATTCCTGGGTTACTTCAGCCTTTATTTCCTAAGTCTATTTTAATAAACGTTATTATCTGTGTTGCAGAAGTCCCTAGAAGTGCCACTCGTAGCCCAGGGCCCGTGTGTTGCTAGGCACTGTGCAAAGGCAGAACAAAAAGGCTGTTCCTGCCCCTGTGTACCGGGCAGCAGCGCAGCAGCCAGGAGGCAAAGCCAGGCTTTGGAACAGAGCATCCCGAGTTGAGCACGCACCGCAGCCTGCCTGCAAACACCCCGACCTTCACCTTGGCCCGGCGCGATTCACCTGCCCGCAGCACGTTGCGTGCCAAAGGCACGGGGGGACGGACCCGGCATCCTCGTGTCGAGGAGCCGGCCAGGTATTCAAGGGTCATCCTAAAGGCAGGGATGCAGCGTGCCATGCTTTTTGTCCGGGTTAGCAGAGTCCTGAGGGAGGGATGAGGGGCCTGACACCCCTCTGTGCAGGGCGAAGTGGTGGAGGGCTTGTTTCAGAGGAGCTCTAGGGCTGTCCTCAACAGGAACTGGTTGCGTTGGGCAGCTGCTCCAGGTGTTGCTGGCTGAATGGCGGGAGCCGGTATTAATCGAGGAACCCGCATGGAAGGAACTCTGAACCGAACTCGTTTTTCTACATTTGTTTTGTTCAAGTTTCGTGCGGGGCCACACGTCTGGATGACATAAGCCACCGCAGCTCCCAGCAGCCGGGCGGGCGGGCTGGTGCGCTGCCTTCCACCGCTCAAGGGTTAGGCCCCGCGGGCTTACCCACAGCGCCGAAACTCACAATGACTCACCGCTGCGCCGGCAAGCGCCGCCCGAAGCGCAGCAGGGCCGGGATCAGTTCGGCAGCACTTAGTTCCCACCTCGCTGGCACAAAACTAAACCCGGATCCCCCGATTCCCACCGGCTGCTGAGACCCCGCACTTCCCGTTCCCCGCGCCCTCTTCCCTCCGGCCCGGAGCTCCGCGGGCCGCGGCCGGCGGGGGCGGCCGCCAGAGGGCAGCAGAGTCCGGCCTGGCCCCTCACGGCAGCCCGGGGCTGCTGGGCCGCGCCGAGGCCCAGGGCCCGTGTTGCGGCCCTCGGTGTTTATATTTTCATCACTGCCCGGCCTTGCAAGCCCTTATTAAACCTTCTATTTATTTATTGGTTTCAATTCTCCATGCACGGGACTGTCTGGAGGGGTCAAAGACCACAGAGCGTTTTCTCTGCTCAACCCACTTGCCACTCTTCATTTCCAGCACCTCACCCGCACTGCCCCAATTCTCAGCGCCTCTCCTAAAACACCCCAACGCACATACAACGCTGCCCAGCAGCAGAAGGTGCAATGCTGAAACCTACGCTCTTTGTAACGCCCCATGACGTGACACAAGCAGGCAGTAACCAACACTTAATTTTCCTATTGATGTTGAAGAGCAGATACCAAACCCTCCCAGCCACCTCTCCCACGGACGGGCAGGAAAATCAGAGCCCCGCAGCACTGGCAGAAGGGGTCAAGCACCCTCCTGCGCCATCACACCCAGCCCTGGCAACGCGAGGCCAAGGTGAGAGACGTTGCCGGATCATTCCATACCGGGATGCTCAGAATTTGCAGCATCACGGTGAGAAACTTGGCAACAGTTTGCCAAAAGCATTTTACTGCGTGATAATTCCTAAAATAGTCATCAGCCCAGACACACAGGTTTTTCAGCTGCTGTCACATTAAGGAAAAATAAAAAGCAAACCAACTAAACAACCTTTTCTATGCTTTGCCAATTTGCTTGTAATGGAAAAGTCACCACCAAGAGAATATAAAATGACGGTTTAACTCCAAGGAGGAAAGGATCGTGCTCTTCTCAACAAAAAATGGTTTAATCAGAAGTACATGCTGGAAATAACAGCATGTACTGCATGTAACAAATAGGTCCCACAAGTAGCCCTTTTGGAACAAAAAGCAACATATAATTTATGAGCTGTCAAGGCAAGTTGTCTGAGGCCACCTTTGCAATGACTATTCCAAAAGCATTACTACACTTAAATCTCCTTATATGAACCTGAGTGAAATTAATCTTTATGTGGAACTTGCTGCACCAAAATCCCCATGCATTAGCTCCCATTTCAAACAAAATATTTTCCCTAAAGCACTGTATTGTTGCTAAAATAGTCCCAAACAACACTAAGCTTCAAAGCTAAAACCAAAAGCCTCTGGCTGCTTACCAAGCACAAGAGACAAGTTTAGACACAAGACATGGAAACAATCACCACTGTCCAGAGCAGCTTCTCCCCAGTTACATTCAGGAAACTTACAAAGTGAAGGAAATTTGAAGGTGGAGATGTTATAATTTTGTTGACAGGAAACCTGGAAAAAAAATAGTCTCTTAATTTCTGTCTTAGTGTCTGTTAGCATCGATATCTTTTGACTTATTCTGCATGAATTCACAGAAAGCTTTTGGATCAACTCTGCTTTGTTTTGTTATTGTGACTGCTGGGACCAGAAAGCTGTGGAACACTGGGGCCACCACTTCTACCATCCGTGTCATTAGTGTCCCCAGTACCCAGCAAGGTGTAAAACCGCAGTGGAAACATCTCCCGTGGTGGTAGCATCCACTACCTGCCTACACAATCCTGAATGCCCCGTATCAGGACACAAGTTATGCTGGAGCTTTTCCTGGGGCTGGCCAATAATGTGCTGGTTATTTTTCAAAGCTTCTAGAGCTGTCTGAGATCTCTGCCCTTCTGACATACCAGCATGACATTTTATTGAGGTGGCTTGAGATGTGATTGAAGGCAAACTGATGGTCCTAATGACAGAAACCTTCCCTGGGAGACCTGTGCCTCGGTCATATAAACTGTGAGCATCAAAACTGTTTGCTGGTATGTAACAGCAGTGTGATTCACTGAAAGAATGAGACAACTGCTGCATCTCAGGACTCATCGTGTCAGGGGCACATATTCACTCGGTTTCTCATATATAAAAGCAGGTTCTTCCCAACACTCTTTGGTACACTGATGGAGAAAACAAAATCCCCAGGACTAACCTCTCCTGACCCCGTAAAACCCAACAAAACCAAAGGAAGATTTCTTCCCATACATTGCACGGGCTCTGACAATGCCTGCGGGTCCCTTTACTCGTGTATGTGGGGCAGAGGGTGGCATCAAGGTGGGACAGGGAGCTGGGCTGTCCGCAAGGACAGCACTCTCCAGGACCCACCTGGGTGTAAAGGCTGTGCCAAACTGCTGGGGCAGCAGAGTGGTGTATCTGGGGTCTGTTTGGGTTTGACATTTCAGTCCTACTTATTCAAGAGGATGCTGTAAGAGACAGCAAATCCCTCTTTGAATAGACAGATTATATTAGTGTTTAACTTGTGCTTAAGTTCTCTCCCTTTCTCTTCCTTACTGCCTAACCCATCAAACTTGCCAGCTGCTTCACTAAGTACACCAAGCAATGACAAAGGATCTCAAGGCACATGAGGAAAAACCCTTATGTAATCTCCTTGCTCCAATACAGTAAATATCCAGCCTATTTACTGAATGTAGAGAGATGTAAAAAGGGGATTTGTGTTCCACTTCAGCATCTTTCAAGATGCAGATAGAGACATTCTCTAAGCTTGATAGGACTAAACTCAGACCCCAATCCTACAAGCGCATCAACTAACACTGGTATGCCTATACCGTCCTACACCAAATAATATAATATGCAGTAAACCAAAACAGTTTACCTGTATTTCAGGCCTCTCACATGATGCTGATTCTCTCGACATTGTATAAGGGCTGCAGCTAGCACCCGACAAGCACTTCTCTTCAGAGACAGAGTGGTGACAAGTCTTAAGAAGAAAACAACACTGCTCCTGTGATCTGGGTAAGGGGCTGTGCTGAAAACAATGCAGAGAGGTTTCAAAACCACTCAGATAAAAACAACAACAACAACAAAAACAAACAAACAAACAACAAAAAAAAAAAAAAAAAAAAAAACAAACAAAAAAACAAGTGAGAAAGAACAAAAACATCATAGTGTGATTTGAGGGCAAAATCCTAAGGAAAGCAAAAGGGTTGTTTGGCAGCACAGCATTTCCGTGGAGTTTTGACTGCAGGACCAGCAGAAAGGCTGTGCTGTGCAAGCCCAGCCTTGGCAACGCAGCCAGGGACTGCGGGCTCTGCCCGGAGCTGCCTGCTCCCCGCTCCCCCAGGCCTGGGCTTCGCCAGTGTTTACTTGGCCTGTGGATGCTTTTTAATCCGATGTCATGGGTTTTTCAAGTGTGCCAATTCCCGCTGTAGCCTGCTGCCAACTGATAGATGGTTTATGCCATTAACAGTGCCTGAGGATGAGAATTGCTAAAGAGCAGTGGGAATATTTACTTTCTCCTGCTAATGCAAGTAGCAAGCAGAGGACTCCAAAAACATTGTAACCTGCATGCAGTCAGCTGCAGACCAAGCCTGGATGGGGGTGAAAAGAAACTGCAGGACAGCTCTATAGGGAGAAACAGCTAAAACATAACAAATCCTCAGGGCAGAGTACTCAAAGACAGGCTGTAGCATTAAACCACTGCATTGCCTGCTGGGAGTGACCACATAAGAGATGTGAGTCAGTGGGCTTATTTTCTTGGAAGAGAGGAAAGAAGAAAAATGAAGCGGGAAAGGGAAAGGGAAAGAAATTAACTGTAAACTGATTGTCCCTGCCTTATGCCCATATGTCTCCAGGATTAAATCTGTAGCCTCTGTATGTGCATGTTTACACACACATGTGCACGTGCGCACACACACACACACCCCGCAGCTGGAAACCTTGCAGGCTGCTGGGTACACTGTACAAAGGCACTTCTTGAAGCTAAAACTGGTTAAATCAACACACACATCTCAGTGGCTCCCATGTTTTCTGACTGTGGCTCAAAACCTCCCACCCACAACTACCACAGCTTCTCGATCAAGCTAGCCTAGAGCCCCCACCGTTTCTTCCACTCCCACACCTTCGCCAGCAATACAAACACAGGAGGAGTAAATACTCGTTGTTATTTGTCTTGACACTTGGGGAAGTGCTGGAAAGTTCGGCTACCTTGCTATTTCCTATTGTCCTGTTATCACCCATTGTCAAGCTTCCTCTGCTTGTTTGCTTTACAATTGCTCATCCCTTGGGGGAGCAGCAGGGGAAGAGGCCGGGCACATGGAGCAGAGAGCAGCAATTTCACTGAGAAATAATAGTAACCGACCAAAATGAAGTGATTACATGGATGCGTCAGTGCAAATGAGACAAGAAAGATTCCCAGTTGTGTTATCTCCAAATTGCTACCTGCCTGTTGCTGTGCCTGCGATTAACCACATCAGCTGCAGCGGCCCGGGCTCAGCACCCGGTCCTTCTCCTGCTCATTAATTTCGGCAGCAATTCCCAGCAAGTGCAACAGAAGCATGTCGTGTCTGCTAAAATGCTGTAAAGCTCCTTGGATGGTGTACTCAAGCCAGAAAGACACTGAATCACTCTGAGGTGTCTGTTCTTGGGACTCCATAGCAGAGTAGCTCCTGAGGTGCATGCGAGGGGCCTGGCACGCCCAGGCACACTGCACGAATGCTGCCCGTCCCCCCTGTACCCTCCTGCACACCTGGTGACCTGCTTCTCTTTGCCTTTTCTTAGCTCATGTGTAAAAGTAAGATACCTGAACTGTCCATACAGGATCATTTAATGATTTAGTCCGCAGAGGATATTCGGAGGTCTCTGGTCCAACCTCCTGCTCAGAATAGGACCAGCTTCAGATTTAAGCAAGGTTGCTCAGAGCCTGGACCTGGCTATTTCAGTGTCCCAGGAACGGAGGGCCCACAGCCTCTCTAGGTCCGAGTTCCAATGTTTGACCATTGGGAAATTTTTACTTCTTGCTGTCCAATTGACGTTCCCTTACTGGCCATAGTGCCATTGCCCCGAGTCCTTGTGGCTGTGGGACAAGTTGGGCTCTGTCACCCGGCTGAGCAGCATCCCCTCCCCAGTCCAGCCACACTCTGGGGATTCGTGTGCTTGGACCTAGCCATGGAAGTTAGCATGCAGTTCTGCTACTGCTTATTTAGACAAAGCATCAAACAGGTTAAAAAAGCTCCTCTACTGATGGTGCTCCATTATTTTTGAAGCAAAATAGGAAATGAAGAGGTAGGGTTTCACATGAGATGGGAACCAAGCTCTTGGACAGCATTATTACCTCTCTTCCATTAGCACAACCACCCCAGCTTTCCAGCAGCCAAGGGGAGAGAGCAACCCCAGCATTTATCATGTCAGATCCTACTCTGCCATCAGTCTGGGCAGCTGAAAACCTCACTCCAAAACTTTTCTTACTGGAAGCAGTTTCACCTGCAGAGTCACCTGCTGAACACTCATGCCATGCACTGCACTAGCACAACATATTCTTCCCATCATCAGACTGACATGATGACCATATCCTTTCCAACAATATTTTATTTGAAGATCCTGAAGAAAAATAATTATTCATGCTCTCCACCAGAAAGCAAAACAATTACAGTGGTGAATGATATTGCAGCAGTGCCTATAATTAAGGAACTGCCAGCATTTTAATTATAAACTAATATCTTCTGTGGCTGACAATCCAGCTGTACAGCAGACCCGTTAAAAGTGAGATTGTCAGTTCCAGAGTTATAGAAGAGCAATTAAAGTTTTAGGGAGTTTTTTTGTACTTCTTGCTGATTAAGATGTTTTTCTTGCCTATTAAAAGCTTTGGGGAAATTTCAGTAAAGTCCTTATGTTAATGACTAGTGGACTTTCCTCTAACTTTCAATGATTCCTCCATCACAGCATGGGATGGGGACATCCTGAGGCCAGCAAGTGTCTCACTGGGCTTTCTCCCATCACAATGAAGCTGATGCAGTGCTGCTTTAACTTTTTCTACCTTCAAAGTCCTGGGCCAGTCATTGCTCAGTACCCCTGAGGAGCTTTGCTGAACTCTGTTTAGAAGGTACCCTATGTACCAGTGGGGATTTATTTAGTTATGACTTAAGATTTAAAAATACATTTTAAACAATTAAACTTCATTAAAAAGAGGCTAAGAACTCACCAATTTTCAATATCAAAAATATTAAAAGCTAGATGAAACTTGTCCCTTCCCCAGTTTCTTCTGAGCCACTGCAGAACCAAACTGTTGTTCACTTTATTTTTATTTCATTCAGGAATTCAGACAAAGCATTTGTCCTGGGTTGAGTGAGTGGTGGAGTTTTTTGGTGGCAGGGGAGGGGGCTATCGGGGCGGCCCCCTGTGAGAAGCTTCTCGAAGCTCCCCCAGCTCCACGTCAGCTCCACTTCAGTTTGGGAAATTGAGCCAATCGGCTGCGCCTCTGCGACAACGTATTTAAGAAGGGACGTGGTGACGGGCAGTCGGACTTGTGAGGAGGAGTTGCTGCAGCTGCATGAACACCAAGGTCAGTGGAGGAACAGAGGAAGAAAGGAGGGGGGAGGTGTGCCGGAGCAGAGATCCCCCTGTATCCTGTGGTGAGACGGTAGGGCGGCCCCCCCCGCCACCCATGAAGATCTACGGTGGAGCAGACACTGATTTATGGCCTGTTGCTCCTGTTCGCCTGATCAAGGTTCTGTGCCCGAAGAAGGCCGGGGTCTCATGGGAAAAGGCAGCCCCGTTGCTGTAATTCAGCGCTGGGAGGATTGCAGCATGTGGGGGTGTCCCACGCCGGAGCAGCTCGGGAAGGGCTGCAGCCGTGGGAGGGAATCCAGTCGGAGGAAGTTAGTGACCCATGACGGAGCAGTGTGGGGAACGCTGCGGCCCATGGGAGGAATTCACGTCAGAGAAAGTTTGTGGAGGACTGTCTCCTGTGAGAGGGGGACCACGATGGAGCAGGAGGAACAAGTTTTGGACACTCCCCTCACTGAAGATGAAGGAAGTGGCAGCACTGACTGCACCCCCCATTCCCTGCCCCTGCGCCACTGGGGGAGGAGGTAGAGATATCGGGAGCAGAGCTGAGCCCGGGAAGAAGGGAGGGGTGGGGGGAAGGTGTTCTCAAGATGTGGTAATGCTTCTCACTGTCCTACTCTGTTATGTGTTGTTAGTGTCTGTAATAAATGTATGTTCTTTTTTTCTTCCCCTAACGAGTCTGCCTTTTTGCTCGTGATCATAAAAGGGGGATTTTTCCCCAGCCCAGTCCTATCTCAAACCCCAAGCCTGGCTCTCTGTCCCTTCTCATTGCCGGAGGGGAAGGGAGAGAGAGCTGCTGCATTGTGGTTGGCTGCCAACCAGGCCCAAACCACAACAGCATTCAAGCTTTGACTCCCTCCAGACCTGCAAGGTCCCTGCAAGGGCTCACACACTCCATGCCCATGCTTAAGCCAGCAGTGGGGCAGGCTGAGGGGAGCAGAGCAGCCAACAACTCACAGCCAAGTGGCAACCAGTAACGGGCTCTGAGCATACAGGTACCAGACACATCAGCATCACCTACTTGGTGAGTTTTCTGATGAAAACTTTCATACCCTGCAGCAGCCACCTCACATCCCAGAGCTGTGACAGAAATACTCTCTGTAAGTGGTGCTATTAGGTCAAACTGCTTCAAGCCAAGCCCAGGCTGGAAAAAAAAAAAAAAAAAAAAAAAAGAATAAAAAAGTGTCAAACTCTGATTGAAGGAAGTCTGCACAGACCATAGCTGTTTGGTTGGCACAGCTGTGATCATCCAGACATGCTTCTGCTCGCTTGTATTTTGCTGGCTGGTCCTGGGACAGATGGGCTGCAGCAGAAAATGCTCAGGGCGGCGGATGTTACCTGTCTGCAAAGTAGGAGTGTGCAGCTACCTCTGATCTCCCAAGACCCAAGAGTTATAAGCCACGCTACCTGGCTTACACAGCCAGCCTTGCCCTCACTGCAGTGGGGACAAAACCCCAGCCAGGGCATCGCCCCTCCTCACCTCCTTGCCTTTTCCAGCACAGGTATCCAGTGAGGACCAGTGTACAGGCTTTTCCCTCATCCCCTGCCTGGGGACACACAGGGGTGCTCAGGATTTGTACAGAGACATTCACTACCTGGAAAATCACCCGCACTGGCATGCATTTCTGTGAACATATTTCCACCCTTCAGGCCTGGCTCAAAGGAAAGGTCCCCACAGAGCTCATCAGAAGCAACACTTGGGAATAAAAACCTGCTGAACGAGATGTGCCGTATCTTAATTACACGGAGTTGGCATTCCCAGCATCACTGACACTTGCACTGGAAGATAAGACATGAAGCCTGTCAGGTAGGGAGCTTACTGCGATGCTGCCTGGTGCAGGGGCCCCTCTGGCAGGCGAGCTCTGGAGCCCCCCGCTGTCACCCACAGCCTGCTGCCTGCTGCCCTGGGAGCACCACACACCCCAACAGCACACAACATCAGGCTGCGCAGCAAGAGAATAGCCGTGATTTAACGAGCAAGAGCAAGGCACTGACCCCAGCTACAAGAGCTGCAGGGGCAGCAAGTTCACTGGGCCAACTCATTCCCACTCCTCCAGCTGCTGCATCTCAGCTTCCTCCACCCACTGCTGTCCCCCTGGCTGGGTGTTCCTGCCCTCCCCAGGCACCATGCCCCCTTCCCCTCCAGTAGCTCACTCATAAAACAACAGGAACAAAAACTCTGGTGTTTGCAGCAGCCTCTCAGCCTCCACAGGCTCCCAGGGCAGGTGTTCAAAGCTGAAGACACTCATGTGCAGAGAGAACAGCACCTAACACAACTTTTAGAAGTCTTGAGAAAACCATGAGACCTCCCTCCCTCCTTGACCGTGCTAAAGATCCTGGTCAGGGACCTGCCTTTGCACTTAGGCACTAAAGGGCCTTTTAAAAATTTTGGCCCATGGGATGGAGACAACATCCTCACACCAACAGGACCTGCAGCAGTCTGGGAGGAGTGCACCTCCAAAAGAGGGCGATGGCCCTTTGCAGCAGCAGATACTGCTGCCTGACCTCATGTGATTTTAAATGCCACAAATACACTTATTTGTTTCCATTACTTATATTTCACATACATATTTTTCTAAACCTCAGATTATTAAGCGCTATTTTCTATGCTGGAGAGCTCAAGCACCTAAACATACAGGAGTATGCCATAGCACTCATCACCACACAAAATACCCCAGTTTAATCCAGACACAACCAAGTAACTGCTGTTAGCGTTGTGCACTGCACAGGGACAACAAATACATGTGTGGTTGGTTACCTGCTGTCCGCTGACAAAGCTAACCCCAGGGCTCAGAGCTGGACTCCTCCAGGAGAGATGAGTCCATCTCCCTCCCACAGAAGAATGCACACACCAAATGCACTACAAATACAAGATTCTAGCAGGCACTAGTGACATTCAAGCTGTGATAAAATACTTCTGCTTCCTGCTTAAACCTCATGAACCACATTTTTACACCTTTTCTATAAGATTTTGAAGAGTTGTGCTGAAGGAAGAAGGATTAGCCTTGAGGCAGGGCATAAGCAAGGACAGAAACTGGCACTTGTTCATTACTCAGATGATCACTTCTCATTCCAGGCTAGTTATGTGAGATGTTAATTTGAACTGGCAGCAGATTTTGCATAAAGACATCTCAGAACACCAGTCAGCCCCAGCATTTGCCATGGAATTTAGTTTTTGTATTATTAAAACCTTATAATGAAGTTTTCCAATGAAGATCTTACTTCAGCCTTTGCTGCAGTGACATTCAATGCTAACAGAGAATACACTTGCTCCAAACAGTAAAGGGTGAGATTTTATTTCTGTTAAATGTCCTGTGCTTGGCCTTAACTTCTTCACAGTATAGGACACTAGGAAATATTGGGATTATATCCATAGGGTTTTCAGCATCCTTCCTTTCTGTGTATGTGACAGAACTGCCTAGAGCTTTTATGCAGGACCAAAGCATTTACTATTGATGATACTGGAATCATTTCTATGACAACTTCTTTCAGTCTAGAATATATTTATTTTGTCCTCTCTTTAGAAAGATAGTTTCACCAAAGTGGTTACCTCTTCTTCCCCGGACAAGTTGCATTTTGTTTCTGAAACCATAGGCAACTGTTGAAAACAGCTCCTTCTGATTTTTTTCTAACTGGAAAAAACCCTCTTGAACCCTGAAGTTGCATCTTTAGAAGACTGATGACAAACCCTGAATTCATTTCCTTGTTCTGCACATACAGCTTTTCAGGTGTTACATGGTTCTTATCTACTTACTTTCAACTTTTTGATCAAGCCTCCTATTTCTTATTTTAAAAATAACAATAATCAAGAACAAACCCTGTGAAAGGACTTCTTTCCCCCTCTGCTTGTGCTTCTGCTGCTTGCCTAGGGATGCCTTGCAAACCTGCCCTTGGCCACCTTCTCTCCACTTCCATCTCAGGAGTGTTTGGAGCAGAACTTCTAACCGGGAGAGGAAGATCCTCAGCTGACTCACCTGGTCCAGTCTAGTGGGTTCCTGTGCTTGCTGGGAAGTGACCCACAGTCTTGAGTGTAAAAGAGGAGCAAAAAAGAGGAGAAAGATTGCTGTTCTTTGCTCTCGCTGCTTAATTATAGATAGTACTTTTACACACAAGCACAAAATGTTAATGTCAGCGAAGCACATTCTGGTCCTGTATCTTCCCTTACTTATTCTGCACTCAGGATACAGGAGAGAGCAACTCCTACATGCAATTTATATATAGTTGGATATGTGTGAGAGATTTTTAATGAAAAGAGGATGACAGTTGCCACAGGAAATTATGAATACATGCATATATACACACACTCAAACACGCACCCTGAGCCTTTGAGACCTTTCAATTTTTTGAAGGAAATACTTTTAAAGAAGGGTGATGCCCCTCTGTTAGCTCTTACTTGAATCAAGAGCTCAGCAGTGAACGGGGTGAATATAAACCTGAGCCTTCCTCACGAGCTCTGATCTAAGAGAACATGACATTTTGTGACGTGGGCATGTGAATACGTTGTCTTTGAGTAAGCCATGGCATAGATACTCTAGTATATATTCATTTACACTCTAGTTACTGCAAGGCAGGACATATGGAGGGATCGCTACTTTATGTGACAATTGTGAGCATCAGCTTTCCTCTACAGGAGGGAGTGGTAAGGTTTCATTTTTGCTCCACCTTGAATGTAGCTACCAAAGAAATGAGGCAGCTTCACCTGAGACTCAGTCACTGACAAGATACGTTAAGTACCTTGAGCTTTTGTTTTCTTCTAAAACTTCTATAATGGCTACATAAATAATCAGTTTAGTGTAGGCTGGTTCAATCAATCTGGCCCTGGGAAAACGTTAAGCAATAACAGTTTTGTGCAAACTGCACACTAGTGTCTTTATTAAAAACCTACATCAAAGCCCATGCCTAGTCCAGTCTATTCATGCTACCACTTTCATTTTAAACGTGCTCATACACCGAAGAATCCTGACGGATTGGAGCCGTAGGAGGTAAACCAACAGACTGAAGAGGTTAAATGTATTTCTTTACTAATGGGACTGATGCTGTTCAAAGCTCCCATAAAAATTCAACATGAAGAGCTTCCTAAGCTCAGGGGTTTTATAGCCTTCATGATCGTTCAACCTTTAAGCAGATACAAAGAAAATTTTTCTCTGCCTCTCTCTGAATATATCCATCTCCTCGGGAACAAGTGAAAGACTTTTATAGAGAACTTGATAAGATTCCTGAGACAACTCATTAATTCTAGTCACTTCAGCAGTGACTTCCCCAACCACTTGTGGTACTCAAAGAGGTTATAGATTGCATAGTAAGAATGAATCCTACTCATTAGCCATTTCCCTGCACTTGCATATTAATATTGTCTGTCCTTGTTAAATATAGAAACCTATTCTCTTTTAATCCATTTTTAACAGGTATTTTTTTCCTAGGGGTAGCCACAAAATAATTGATAATGAGCTATCCCACCTACAAAAAGTTTGTGAAATTCCCCAAACATCCTCCTGTTGCTTCTGGGGAGCTGGGGCAGGCCAGTTAGCTTTGTGGTTATTGTGTTTGTGTACTTCTGTTTTGATGGGAAATTTAGAAACATTTGCACCGCACACCCTGTTCTACACTTTATGGAAACATAATTTATTCAGCAGAACTTTTATCTCTGTTACACATGTGCTTATAAACAGGACCCAGTGGTGAGAATAAGAAATAATAATCACAAACAGTGCAAATTGTAGGTGTGAAGGACCTTGCAGCAACCCATTTTCCTCTCTACAGCTCAGCTTCACGCAACACAACCCAACCAAACACAACTGCTACTCTCAAGTAACTCAAAACCAGAAAGACTTGGCAGCAGCAACATCTAACTTGCTACCAAATAAATCTTTATTCTACAGGGTAAAGAGAGTTCTGTTAATTTATTTGACTAAAGTGAGAGCTGGTTGAAATCCCTCCACTGTGTATTATTGAATAAGGTTTTTCATGTAAACAGAAATTTTGAAGGACATTGGGGAGAGGAGGTGTATCAAAGAAAATGTCACTTTCTTGGCAACAGAAAACTTAAAACTTCAGAGGTTTCCATGAAAATGAAGCTGTTTGTGCTGTTAACTAGTTCCTGAAATAGGAAATGGGATTTTCCGTCTTTTTTATCAGCTTCCAAGATTAGTAGCTTTACAAGAATCTAAGCCTTTCAGAGATCCAGCACAAATATTTCCCTCTTGTATCTTGCAATAGAAAACTATTCAGCCAAAGTGGATACACAGAAACCTAGCAACTAATTTGAGCTAATTTGGTCATTCTGACGAGGCTGCAAGAAAAGAATTGGAGACAGAAGAATTATAGGGGAACTCTCAGATATTAAGAGGCAGCCAAAGCCTCCCCCTAGTACTGGCAATGCCCCATAAACCAAGAGCAGTTCAAACCACTGGCTGCTGCGAAGCTCCTGGTTGTTGGTGTGGCAGCATTTTCAATATTCATTGTAATGAGGAATTTCTGATTAGCTGTTAGTGCTGTTTATAGCACAAGTCCAGGTATAGATCATTTCCCGAGAATAACTTTAGCAAAAAAACAGTTACCTGTTGCAGCTTTTTGACAACTTATAATTATGGTTGGAACTGCAGTCATGCAATTTCAGACAGGAGAGAGTCATTTTCCAGAGTTATCCACTGGGACTACTCCCTCCCCATCAGAACACCAGTGGAGAAGAGAGCACTCCCACTGTTCCTGCAGAGTATGCACATGAGGGGAAAGTGCATTTTTTTTTTCCTTTAAGAAAAAAAAAAAAAGCTTCAATTTTTCTATCCTTTACAATCTCTAGTGATTTTCTGTGTGCTAAAAATACACTGAAAATCCCAATTCTTAAGCAGTGTTCCTGCACAGAGCTATTCTGACTGTGAAACCCCACATCCCCACTGCTCTGTGCCAGAGCCTCGACGGTGAGCATTGCACTTCGGCATTTAATTCTGCACTGTGAGCAGCTGCCACCTTTTTTATACTGACTCAACACACAATGCAATCATGACAAAAGTCCTTTTCCTGCTCTTTTAGGGACTGACACCCTTCCCATCTTCAGTACCTGTGCTGGATGCTTGATTCACTCCAGAGACAGTTCAAACATTAGTGACAGTGGACTAGATCCTCTGTGCTTTCAGGAGCTGGCCCCTCATGGGGCTGCACAGACTGCTCTGGGACAGCAGAGCCAGATTCAGCATCCTTTAAATCAATGCTGACTTCAGCTCCAGCACAGCTGAACCTACCCCCTCAAGCAAATTTCACCGCTACATTGATGCAAGGCTGACATAAATGAGATCAGATATGTGATTCATAACTTAGAAGCCACTTTGCTGTGTTTTTCAGGAATCATGACACTCTCTCAGCTGAATTTTACCAAGAAATCAATTATCTACTAGCTATTACACTTATAAAACCAGGTTTCCACTGATGTAAATCATCGTCACCTTGCTGAAGCCAGTAGCACCAAACCCATCTGCATGAGCCAGGCAAATAGTCTATCTCCTATTAGGATGGATGGCAATATACGAACCTTGTACAGCTGACAGACATTTATGTAGGATAATTATGGAGACTGCAAGAATATTAGCTACTTTGACATGTTAATGGGTTTTTTTAATTAGATATACAGGCACAGAGGTGATTGCAAATAATTCAGTTGTTGCTGAGCTAACATGTCTTTACCAGGGCAGGTCCCCAGATGTACTTCATTCTGCAGCAGAGAGCAGTCCATCAGGTATGGGGAAGATCTTCAAGCAAGGCCAAGGCTGGGGGACACCATCCGTGAAGTAAAACTCAGCCCGAGTGCCTTGTTTGCCCCAAACTGTCCCGTTTATGGTGATGTCTAGCCTGGCCCAAGCCCACCCTGAGCTGGAAGCAAGGTGAATAGTGGCACAAAGCAGCTGGTGCTACAGGGCTGGGGTGTACGTAGGCTGCAGCGGGGAAAGGGGGAGAGATATTTGGGGGGGAGGGTGGAGGGGTGAGCCCCTGCCAGGTCATGCTGAGCCGATGAACCCCACACACGCAGGACATACAGTTGTGCATGAGTCTGGGAGCGGCAGTCACGCCTTTAATTACTTATACCAGAAAAAAACAGTAAAATGCTTTGATTTTGTGAAGCTGGGGGATACGTGGCGGGGCTGGGGCAGGCTGCCAGGCACAGCTTCCACCAGAGATGCTGCGAGCACGGCCTCACCTCCGAGGGGACGGGGTGCCGGGGCAAGCACCCGTGGGCACCCTCCTCACCTCTGTGGGCACTAGCTCTTGCCACGCCGCGGTGCTCACGGGGCAGGCTGGCCTCCCGCCCTCCGGCCTGCCGCTCCTGCCTCGGATAGGAGTAGCTTTAAACAGGACATCATTGCCTCTTACCTACTGTTTTCAGAATGCAATCAGAAAAATAGATAAATGCTGTTTTGCTTCTGAGCTTGGATATGAATATCTTGAAGAATTACCTTGTCATTACATGGAATGTATGATTCCAACCATGTATATTTTTAATAGCCACTTAGCATTAGCCATACAGATTGGTTTGTCAAGCTTTTGGGGCCACTGAGGAATTTATGAGGATCCAACTGAAGTTGCAGGTGTCAAAGTACATGAAGTGATGGCATCTGTATATGGTGACATAAAGACTTTACATACAGGAATATTTTTACTGTTAATTCCTTACTTAAAGTCCTTTCTGCAGACCCATCTTATTTTCATATCCTGTAAGCTATATTTCACAGAAAGTTCAACCCACTTCCCAGAAAACTGTCCAGTGAAGCAGCTTCCACTTCTCTCTCCAGATACTACAGCCATGATACTATAATCAGCTTTCTCCCCCCATACTCCATTTCCCCAGGAACATCTTCCTTGCAGTCTGCACTGTGTAAAAGAGAGCAGTGAGCTGTGAATTGGTATTTAATCCCTTGTTTCTAGGAGTAGGATGCAAAATTGACTGGATTTCCAGAATGGATGCTGGCTCAATTAGTTTTTCCAGTGTCCCATAGCAATCCTGTTGGCATACACCATCCTCTACACAGATATCAAAAGCTTGCATAAACATGTGGCTGTGTTTCAGCTCCTGTTTTTTAACCTAAATGCGGATAATAGAGCATGGCATGGAAGATCCCAGCTTTGCTGGGATTTAAGGAAAGATAAAACTGCCCTTATGTCCCCGCTTGCTTCTAGCAGACCCCACAAGAAGGGGAACCACTTTTTTAGCATCAGCCATCCTTGCCCAGAAAGAAAATTTTCTTTTGTCAAGGCATGCAATTACTACATATGTCATTCATAAAAACAATGCCATGTTTAGCAATTTGTAGCATTAAACATTGAAAGGAATTTTCTCTGATGGAGTTTGACAACTTTGTCCAAAAAAAATAAAAAATTAAATTTCTTTAAGCTGCAAATAGTCTTTAATAGAAGCAGATTTAAATACAAACTCAAGTTCCCTCACACTGTGCTGTAAATCACAAGGGAAACATAATTCATTTGCAGCAGTTTTCAACAAGAAAACTTGGCAGTCCTTCAACAAGTTTCATAATTGCTCTATTTTAAACTTCAGCTTGAAAATGCTCAAGATAGCTTTTAGTTTTATTGAAAGGTTAATTTCACACCTACAGAAAAATATCAGCTTTCCATTAGATCTAACGGAGTGTTAAATGTGAAAATTACAGTCCCTTCATATAAATGTGCAAAGTTTGTTGCATTTTTAACCCATTTTGCTTTCCCATTCTTTCCTGGTGGAGCCGAGGCACAATAGGCAGGAGTGCTGCCTCCGCGGGCACGGTGCCTGCCTGCAGCGCCGACAGCGATTGCGATCACACGTATTTGTGTATTATTGCTGGGTGAGAGCTGCAAGACAATGCCAGCCACAGTAATTTGGGTGCTAGCAATGCGGGGTGGTGGGCCTTAGCAGCATACCCTTAAAAAACACCTAGCAGGGAGGGCAAATGGGGACATATCCCTGGGACAAACATCGAACAAAAATAATAATTCTTCACAGGTATATGCCAAGGTGTCTCAATAATCACCATTGCATCTCTGGGCTCACCTTACTGTTAGAACAGCTTAAACAAGAGATAGGCAAACAAGAAATTTGCCCATCTCCCTTCCTATCCCATAAACTGAAATTTTTATGGGGGTGAGATGTGCCATTGGGGGCCAGCCTGCTCCTGCAGCCCCTCCTCTCCCATGACAAGGCAAGCACAGCTCTTTTCACACTGGAGGGGTCAAATTAGGGCACAGAATTAGGAAAAAAACAATAAAATATTTCTGGTGACCTGTGCACTTGGTGCAACCTCCCATCCCACCAAGGTGAGTTGAGTCCATCAGTCTGGGGTGGGGGAATGTCCCCCTGGAGCCACTCCTGGATAACCAGAGGAGCCCCAGGAAGACAATTCTAAGCATCTGGGGCTAAGAATTTTGCTGTAATTGTTTTGTGACACAGCCTGAACTTCAGCCTCCCATGCCCTAGACCAGGGTTTCAGAAAGTCTCTGCGAACACGATGCTTTCATGGTGTGTGTTTTGCAATCTCCACTTCCTCAAAACTAGCGCTTCCCCCTCCTGCTTCTCAGCTCAGTGCTTTCCAACAACTAAACACAGATAGCACTTGTAGCAGTAGTTACCCCTGATGGATACAGACACTTCATGGCTCCTGAAACCATCATTCCTCCAAGCAACAAGTGCATGTGTGAGTGTGCACACTGACAGGGGGAGTGGAGGAGAGGCAGATATACAAGAGTGAGTTCATGCAGCCATATGCACAAGGAATGCCATTAGGAAAAACCATAGCTTTTGCCTTCAAGAAAACTATGATTCAGTCACTACTTTATAGGGGGAAAAAAAAAAAAAAAAAAAAGTCACACTGAATTTCATTTAGGTATTTTAAGTTCAGTCTCACCAGAAACTATTTGTCAAGGAAAGACGGAAAGGGAGGGGGTTAATTAACCCAAATGAATCCCAGTAGCACGGCTCTGTGCAAGGCGTATTTACCATTGCATGGTGCTCTCTCGAGTGCAGAATGGGCCCTGTCATTGTCAGGGGCTTCTGTCCGAGGAAGGTGCTGCTGGGGGCAGAGGGCTTGTCCCCGGGGCTCAGGGGGGCACGCAGAGCAGCCATCCCCCCCAGGCACAGTGCTTGGCCACTGCCATGCCGAGCCTCAGCTCAGCAGGGATGACAGCACATGCGTGGGCTGCTGCGTCCCAGGTTCCCCGGGAACAGTTTAATCACTACTTGCAGAACGAAGGATTAACGCAACGGAAGAAATGGGTTTATTGACTGCGAGTTACATCCCCTGCCGCGTGCTTCTCTACGCCGCTGCAGGGCCGCGCAGGGGGAGGCAGCGCAGCACAGCCTGGCTGAGAGCCTCAAAGCACACGGTTTCCATCTCTTCCAGGAAGAGCGCTCAGGTTTGTGACAGTTTTGGTAAGCAGTGGAAATTTTTGTTGCAAGCCCCCAACAAATAACCGAAGGCACCTCCTGCTCCAGAGCGCTGGCCTCAAAACCGGTCAAATGCTCCTCCCTGCAATAGAGGAGGGCAGGCCCTGTACGTGGCAGAGACAGCCAGGACTGCAAATAGCTCGGCCTGGACTCCTCACCGGGCAGAGAGATTTGGAAAACAGCTTGGAGAATCAGCCTTCAAACAGGTGTCGAGGCTGGGAGCAGCCAGTGCTGGAGCAGGGCTTTCTAAACTGTGCTCCGGGCCAGGTGGCACCTTGCCTTTTTCAGGCTGGCACATCTGAGAAGTGAGGCACAGCCCCGGTAAGGAACTGCCAGAGAGGTTATCAGTAAAATAACTGGGTCTGCTTTAGCTGCTTGCTTTAATTTTAAGATGGTTTTCTAATTTCTCCCCACAATGGTAAAAAAACCCACCATGGATGGTATGGACTTTGGATGTCTCAGATTCTCTTGTCTAGAAACAGCAGGAAAAACGTATATTATGAAAGAAGCTGCTGTCTTTTTAAAAAATAAGCTTCCTTTTAACATTTGCAAGTTATCAGCATTGCAAGGATTCTGGCATGGGATGAGCCATCCTGCAGGAGATGGATGGGCAATTGCTGAACAAAGGCTTGCAAAATCTGGCTGTTAGTGGAAAGTTGAAAAAAAAAAAAAAATTCAGTCATCCGGGTGAGAGCACCTCCAGGCATCCCTCTGAATGTCCCAGGTGAGAACCATCCCTCATCCAAAAGGCAGAAAAACTTTATACTGCTCTCTGGCATTCAGTCTCTGGACTTTATAATTGCTGCTCTTCCGATCTTCCCCATGTAAATCATCACACTTCCCCTTTTTATGATATTCTAATTAAGAAAACTGTGATAACAGTAACTAATTATGTCCATAACACATTCTGAAGTGCTCTCTCTGCCTGTCAACACTCAGGATGGGAGTCTAAACTTTGGCAAGGGTCCCGGAGCCAAAATAGGGTCTGGAGCAAGATGCCACTAACCTCCTGTCATTAATCTTAGATAAAGAAGTTCCTATGAACAACCAGTGATTCGTTTGGCATCAGTCTCTGGGATCCTTGTTCAGCTTTTCTGATACAGCTCAGTTACAATCTTCTAATTGTTCACTCTCAAGCATACAGTCACTGTCATTTTACTATCCTGTTTTCCTGAATAAATGATACGTCTTTGGAAGGATTTGTTATTAGGATAGACTACAAGCGTTATTTTATCTTTTAGGAGGCTCTGAACTACACAGTCCTTAAAAAAACGACTACTAACAGATCAGTGCAATTGAAAGCTTCCCCAAAAACAAATAAAACCATCAAGTTTTGTCACCTCCGTGTTTCAGCTGCAATATCTTTCTCCCAGCTGAGGGAGAGGCTCAGTGCAACACGCGTGCACCAGAGAAAGCACGATCTGGGGAGCCCTTCTCGTTGAGATCTGAAGGGAGATCTTCCCAGAGCTCCAGGAGAAGTCAAAACATGGGGATTTCCAAGGTAGGGGACATACAATTGCATTTTAGCATCATGAGACAGCAAAGATCTGCAGCTCATTTAACAGGTTGAGAAAACAAATACATATCTAAATTTCAGAAGTTCTCACATGTGCTTCGTTGGGACAAAGAGAGCTGGTGGCCAATACACCTGATGGGAGGTGCCTCAAGCTACAGTTGTTACCAACAAGCCTCCTCCATCTTATCCTTCACCAGCAACACACCCAGCCTGGAGCTGTAACTTTAGCCTCCTCCTGCCCCAGTCCTAACTGGGACATCTGCCCCCTGCTTCCCACCACCTCGCCTCCCCCACCATAAAACACTGCTGCCAGCTGGAGCCCTGCAGGCATCTCTGCCTCCATAGGGGATCTTTTTATTTAAGATGATGGAGAACAGACTCCTGGCTGTCAATCAGTAGCAAATGGGAGGGTTCAAGTCCCCCTACAGCATCTTTGGCCAAGAGGTTCATACCATTTTCCCCCTGGTTTAATGCCAGAATATCATCTAATGCACCGGATTTCATATTGCAAAAAGAGAGGTAAGCTGTTTGAATACCACAGCCCTGGGCTGTACCTGCAACGTCAAAGGAAACACATCACTTTGACAAATAATATGTGAAATCTGCAGGTATCTGGTTGTCTAGATGGTGGGGAGTGCCTCTCTAGGGAGTTTTAATATTTTCGCCATGTCAGGCCTGTGAGTTACAGCTTTTTACAGTAAGTTGATTATGTAGATTCACGTGGTCTACAGAATACATGATATGCACAAAAGGTGGCATAAATATATATTGCAGTGCCAACAGCTTGTTTTATTTCAATGCCTGACAGGTTACAACTGACATTGAAGAGAATAGTGACAAGCAGTCACTTTGCAAGCCCTCTCTGTAAAAGGCAATTGCATCCGCCAGTGCTACTGGCAGGACAAACCTCCACAGTTTTCAGCTAAATTGTTATGATAGGGACTTGAGCAGCTCTGCAATGCGGTTTCAGATAGTATCAGGTAATGTGTTTTGTACTCTCCTGAGCTCGCTGCAATTAGAGATGAGTTATTGGTCATTTCTTTTGGATGAACTTGTACCATGTCTGTGTCACACAGTGGAGTCCTACCTGCTATTTAGAAAGCAAAACGTATTAAAAGGACTAGAAAATAAGCCTATTAACAGTGTTAATTTCACTTATATTATCAGAGTTAAAACCCACACAGCTATTGCCAAGCCCACGGGTACGATTCAGTGTCTGAGAAACAGAGAGCGTGAATCAGATCACAGCAAAGAGTGGCGGCTGTGTTGCTGATCAGGGCACCCCAGCCAGGTGAGGTAAGGCTCTTCCCACATCTTTCATAACACACTTTCAGAAGAAATGAAACCCCATCCTTCCGTGACACACGATGCACCACAAGCAGCTGTAAACTCCGACCCCAAACAGCCTGGTTGGATTTCAAGGGTGTCACGGCCAAGCTGTCAGCACCGTGCCTGGACCGAGCTAATGCAGGCGTCCCAAGCAGCCTGTGGTGTTAAACGCTGTTCTGTGTCTGCACACTGAAATCCCTGCCCATGGGCTGTAACGTTTGCAGGTAAAGTGGAGACAACACTGGGATACAGACTGGCCAGCACAGGCTTGCAAAGCAATAGTGAAAAAATATTAGCCAGTGCAAAACCGAGTACTTATTTTCTTTTGATAATACTTTGCACGCACAATCAGCTGTCACGGGAGCTTTTTTATTTTGTTCATGCCATTTCAAAGTGAAAACAAAGTGTTGCCATGCTAGAATGTCAGCTGCTTGCTCCCCCTGTGACTGCAAACAAAGCAGGTTACACCTCTGTTAGAGAAGTTTACAACAGCAGTGGTGGTGCTGGACTTCCCAGGGAACGTGAGAGGTTTGACCATGACCTGGCTCACAGGGGACAGTTTGACATGGCCAGCAGGCTATAAAGGTGGATCATTTACTATACAACACACCTCGAGGGATTTTACCTTCTGACCCCAGGCAACAAGAACAAGAAGGACCAGGTGGAGTCTCTCCCAGAGCAATTTTGCACTAAAATGCAGGTATCTCCTACAATAATGTCAGTGGGGGGTTAGTGGCCTGGGTGGAATGGAAAAAGTGAAGGAAAAATAAAATAAACCCCTTAAGTTTCAATTGAAATTTATGAAATGATTAAAGGAAGCTAAAGAAAAAGAAAATGTCAGAACATTTTTATTTCACAGCCAGAAAGTATAATCTTACTTCTAATGCTTTCTCCTTTTTCTGAGGAGCTAGAATTTTGCAGAACGAAACAGCTCTGGGAAGCATCACAGGGGAAAAGCAAAATTTTTGCTGAGAAGCCATTTCTAGGAGTTTTAACCATACAATGGGATGCAACACAGCATCTGCTCCTTTGGCAAACTATTGCCTCACATTTGTTCTGGGACATCAACAGCTTTATTCATTATTAAGGATTATTCACATGCCAAAGAAAGATTGGCATTTCTGAGAGATGCTCACAAAATTTCTATGAGTTTTACCACATGCCTCCTTATTCAAAGTTTACACCAGAAATATGGCATCCACCATCCTCTTGTCCTTAAAAATATTTCCCTCATTCATCAGCGCATGGTTTAGATCAAAACCAGAAGGCAGGAACAATCCCAGTCTGATGGATATACATCCAGAACTGATGAGTTGTTGATCACTTAGGAAAAAAAAAAAAAAAAACAACCACAACTGAAAATGCTTTGTAAATTAACTGCTTATTGAGAAGGAGATCTAATTTGCTGCTCATCACCTGACTGTGTCAGCTCCACATCGATTGCTGCTACCACCTTACTGATGGATGGCACTTCTTGAGACCACAGTGCTGCTGTAATGATCCCAATCCCTGCCAGGGAGCAAGGCATGCACAGGCTGGAGGTGCTCCCCCCAGCTTTGTATATGTGCGGTTAAGATAACAGAAAGATTATCACATCATAGATAAAACCAGACTGGCCCTGGTCTGTCGTGAACTGTACATGAAATATGGGTGTTTTAAGAAACAGATGCCCTCAAACTCTTCCATCGTGCCCAAAGGAAAGCCCAGCTCTTCTGTACATGAGTCCCCGGCTGCCCGCAGAGTTCTACCCACAGCAAAGCAGGGCAGGCACAGAGAGGTTTTGCCTAACTGTCATCCCCTGCCTGGCTGAACTGGCAAAACACCACCCCTCTCCATAAGGAAACTTGACCAAAAAATTCAGCAGAGCAGAAGACGTAACTCTTCCCAAGATGATAAGCAGTTGAGCTCCATAAAACCCAGAGCTGATTCAGAAAAGGCAATGAGACCCTCCATGAGCAAAGCACAGGGCTGACCCCCTTCCACACAGGGTCCCAGAAGGTCCCATCTGCCATAACCTCATCCCAAGAATCCCTTTTAAGCCACAATTTCATGGATCTTTTAAAACCATATATTTGAATATTTTCATATATATAAAGGTCTGCTTCACTATCCTGTTAGGATAAGCCAGTTAACCGATAACCTCCACCTATAAAATCTATCTTCTGGCTGCAGCAAGTATCAGGACATGAACAGAATCAAGGCAGCACAAGAGTCTGTCTGCATAACTTCAAGCTTGAGCCAAAAGTCTTTTTTTTGTAACTCTAAACGTTTTTACATGCACACCTAGCTCTGATTTACCCATGGAAGCGGGTTATTTGGGAACAAATGCAGTGACTGTGGCCTGCACCCCACTCCCATGGCTGCTGCAGTACAGCTCAGGCATCAATCAAGCAGCCACAGCTCCCAGCTCAGCAAATTGAGCCAACTTGCATTGGCTGTCCTTTAATGTGCTCATCTGCATGCTGCAGCAGCTCAGCTGCTGCTTTACAGCTGATTGAGATGTCTCTGCCTCTGGCAGAGGGAAGAAGAAACCCTACAAAGCCACCCTTTTTGGGAGTTAGAGCCCAAGCACACACTTATGTCAGGCTCTAAATTAATTTGCTTCATCTAGTCTATGTAGGCAAGGGTAATCTTTTTCCCCTGCACACATGTAGCTGTATTGTCTCCCTCTACTTACAAGGATGCTCCATTTGCATCCCTCACCCCCAGGATGCACCTTTTGCCAGGTGACACTGTTTATCAAGCATGGCACACTCCCTCTTTCATCGAGTCAGCCACAGGAGCTAGTATTTATAGTCTTTCATGGGCTTTGGATACCTTAAATATCTTTCTGTTACTATATACAGAACCAAAGTAATTTCCAATTTGGAATAGAGCCAGCTGTCGTGTGGTTTGTTCATCAGACAGGCTTAAAGTCTGTGTTCGACCCTGCAGACAGCACTGCCAAAAGCTGAGACCGAGCAGCATCAGTGTAGGAAAAAAGTGTGTGCTGTTAAGTCTCTTGAGGTACTCTCTGTGTTGATGACCACCTCCTGACTTTGCTTGCCAATTATTTACATAAAGGTGCAGTTATCCAGGGAGGGTTCCTTTAGGGAGCAGTGCTATGATATCCGCATACACATTTTATTTAGACAGTTACCCTGGTACTGCAATACAAATGGAGGCTGCAAGACACACCAGGGGTGCCAGGTCTTTGAAGCCCTCAAGTAAAGATGTCCTATTGCAAGTCCTGTCCCAAATTAACTCCAATTTTAGCCTGGGAAGCCTGAGACCCTATAAACCAAGACACCATGTCTAAAGTTACAGGGTGCTTTCTGCATTTTCTAGTAGATGTCTTAAAATTAGTTGTTTGAAGATACAATACTGCAAAGCCTAGGTTATTCATGTTTATATTCGGAGTCATTTACTCTTCAGAAGAAATTGTATTACAGAGACAAGGAGAATAAAGGTCATATATAAAGAGGGGGGTAGAATCTGTGCATGAGAGACAGATTTCTGCAATGATTTGTCTGGGTAAGGGTTATTTAATTTAGTGAGATATGTTGTACTCAAGTGTTTAAATTAGAAACCTGCTCTGAGCTGAGGATCTTTGATTAGACAAAGAGGAGAACAGTAATCACTTGGAGCACTACACACAAGGGGCGAGCAGCCACTCAGAATCCCTAATTTGTAACTTATTTATGCACTGCACAGCCCACACACCTTAATGGTTTAGATACTCTGCCTTATGCCAAATGACTAAATGCTCTTTGTGTGAGCAGACAGCCACTCACAGTCAGGTCATTTATCTTTCAAAATAGCAATGGAGCAATCTTGTCCTCTCTAGTTGGAGGTCTCTCTCTAGGCACAGGCATCTCGAGGTGGCTCCATTTCAATATGCATCATTTGAGAGTCTGCTGTGGGCAAGTTCAAGCAGACAGCAAAGTCGTAAAGTTGCTTCTCAATACACAAACTGTGGTTATTATTGTATGCTGTGAAAGTACCAACACATCTCTGTGCACAGTGACCACAGGAGAGCTACTTCTAGAAACACAGTAAGAGTTTCCTTTATCCCAGCAACAGACTGTTTATATAAGTTATGCGTGGAAAGCCTGAGCCAATGAGCTACCTAGTCAAATACATCAGGACCAAGGTAGCATCTCCCCCCTCAGACACTTTAACTCAGCCTTTTCCAAACCCAGTAAAGGGAACATGGGGTTTCCTGATGTCTTCAAATCTAGATCTTTCCTTATGGTTGAATTGCAGATGTAGGAGCTGCTCCAGGATGGGGTTCACCCTCCACACCTTTTTTAAAAAAAAAAAAAAAGAAAACAACCCGCTAGATGGGAATAGTGTCACCACTCAAGGACTGATAACATACTGGTAAAAACCAAACAGACTATAGGGGAAAAAAAAAAAAAAAAAAAAAAAAAAAAGGTATAGTGGGAGCAAAATAGCTCTGCAATTGTCCCCTCTGGCCTGACATTGTCTCTGTGGTAGAGACAGAGATGGTCTGAGCCTTTTTTTTTGCTATACTTTTAATAAAATGCACTGCAAAGCCTGTGTTGCACTGAGCTAGAGACAAACAAAAGCATACCCCCAATCTCTTCAGGAATGAAAGATCCCTGCAATGATCCAGGGACCCACTGTGGGCTCTCGGGCTGTACGGATGCACCTCTGTCCTGTGCACTTGGGAGCAGATTCCCACCAGCCTGCTCCTGTCCCACAAAGACAGTTGTTCACACTCCTATCACAGAGGGAGAAGAGAAATTAAAAGCCACAAGCATCTTCTTCTGAGGCCAGCACAGATACTGCTGTTATCTTTATGGCATTTTTTAGTGGCATCAGCACCACAGTTGAAATCTGTTGTGTCTGGGATCAGCAGACAGATCTTTGCCTGCTGTCTTTAAGACATTAGCATGTCTTACAGCAATTCATCAAATTAAGAGCCCTGCAGTAAAGCTTGTTGGGGGAAAAAAAAAAAAACTTGTTAAATATTCCACGCAATTTTAGTTTGGATACTTTGACCAACAGCATCCCTACCCCATGCTGTAGCAGTCACACAACAAAGTCCCTGGGACAAAGTCTGGGCAGGGGCAGTCAGGAAGGCTGCCTTAGCACAGCTATCACAAACAGTCAGGAGCTGGGCTTGCACACTCTGAAGCATATGGAAGGAGAGGGCTCACTGCAGTGGCTTCAGGAGATGTGGCAATACGCTTAATGTAGGATGTGTGTTCCAAATGGCAGGCGTCAGGGCAGTTTTACAGCTCACACCATTAACACAGGCAAGCACCTACAACCAGAGCACAGGGAGCTGGGATTTGGCTGGGCTAAATCGCATGTAAGGAGAGCACGTGTAGTATTGTACTACACATCTCAGTGTGTGAGTAACTCCTGTTACCCCAGTACAGGCACCATTCATCACCAGTCTGTCTCCCAGAGCTCCACCAGCCGCATGGCAGTCCCAGGAAGGTCACTTCCCAGGGACTCTCTGCTCACCCTTCCTCACCCCGTACCACAGGTCTGGGGGCTCAGCTGGCTGGGTTTTCTTTGGTTGCTCCTTGAATCAGTCCACTCACTACAGGGGAGGCTTTAGGGTTGTGCCCCTCCTTGAAACCAGGTTCATACAGAGCATTTTCAGGGCTTCTGTTATTGTAAATAGTATAAACCCTTTGTATCTTTGGTCTTGTCTGTCTAGACAGACTCCCAAGTCCCAGCCTTCCTTACATCCCTAAGGAACCATTAACTAATGAATAATTGAGACACCTGATTTTGGAGCAGTGTCTCAGAGCTCACTTGAGCACACATCACCTGGGACCCGGCATTTGGCTCCCACTGCATGCACCTGTGAAAGGGGGTCTCTTGAGAAAGAGCTGATGATTTTTCTGTGGTAATTACCTTCAAGGAGATGCAGTTACAATGTAGCAGTGTGTTACAGACAAAATCGCAAATCAGCAAGTCTCTGCTATGGTCATGGCCCCCTTCTTCTGTCATCTCCCTACAAACTAATGGGCTGTATTAAAGTACAGGAGTTTCTGAACAATCAGATTAAAAAAAAAAAAAGTGGCCCCTCTCCAAGACGCTTAAAGCTGCTAGGATGTCACAGGATGAGAAAGGATCCTTTAATGCATTAATAACTAGAGGGATTAAAAAAAAAAAAAAAAAACACACACACACAAAAAAAACCCCAAACCAAACAAAAACAAAAAAAATCCCACAAGACCCACAAGGGCAGGAAAATAAACCCCAGTTTTTCCACAGAGAGGGTTTTACACAAGAATCTGTACTGTTCACTGTAGTTGTGAGTGGCCTAGAAAGTCATTTGGAAGCAAGACAAAGTTTGTAGGTGAAACGAGGCAGGATAGTGAAAACTGGAGGAGATTTTTATATGTGTATATGCACACAGAGATATTATGTATAGTTATTAATATATGAGCTATAAGATATGTATTAAATATATATTATAACTTGTGTATAAGCCAAAATATATTATAAACTAATTTTAACATATATATTTTGTATACATACACACAAGTATATACAAGCCAATGGTCACCCCCTTTGCTACAGTCTTTCCCTGGGTACTGGGCACCAGCCACGCTCGCAGGACAGGTGTGGATGGAGACACTCGGCAATACCGAATGCAACACAGCAGCACGCAGGGCTCCGGGGAGCAATGACAGCAGAAACATCTTAGCAGCAAATTAAATGCCTTCCTTTAGAGCAAACTAAGTGCCAAACCCCGAGCATGGGCTCCACGACAGTCCCAGAAGCCAAACCTCGCTATTCCCCCCCGGGGCAGCACACGCAGCCTCTTTCCATCCCAGGCGGGCAGACAACAATCACAGCACCTCTCTGCTGAGAGCCACAAAGCAGGTCCAGAAGAGCCCATAAGGGCAACATGTGCTTTTTTGAGTCATTACAGGGACTTGAGATGTTGCAGCAGTTGGTACGATGAAATTTAAAAACATAACAGGTTCAATTTATTTGTTTATTCGCTCATAATTCTGGCTCCAGACTACTGTTTTAACAAACTGATTAGGTACTTCAATTGATCTTAAAGTACCTATTGGTCCCTGCTAGCTCACAGTACTCATGAGGATGCATACATCTAGTCAGGAATCTTGTTATGAAATAAGTCAATAGCAAGACGCTCCCAGGTTGCAGGGGAGCACACAGATGGCTCATGTCCCTTCCAGCTCAGGGGACAATCCTGCCTTTCCTAAGCCCTTGGTGCTTACAAAAGGAAGAAACAAGGCCAGAATGGACCCTCCTAAAGCCACCAGATTGCAAGCTTTGTGTTCAAGACAGCTTCACAACTGAAGCAAGTCAAGGACACCAACACCCCCCCACACTGATTAATACCAGCATTTGTTTTCTTGTATATTAATAAATCTCTGACACAAGAAGATATTTTACATACCTGTGAGGCAGTATAAAACAGCTCTCCCTTCTGCTCAGCCTGGGAAGTCCAGCATCCTGACCTCTCTTCCAAGAGTTCTGCAGAAGAAAAGTGTTTTCCCTTTACTAGAATTTCTGAGCTGATTTGAAACACTCAGCAGCTGAGACCTCCCAGTTAAATGCCTAAGGAAGAGCTACTAAACATTTTTCTGGGCTAGGAAATAGGAGAGAGCTAGAGCATGTTCTCTTTTGACAGCTCTGGCTGTAATAACTCTGGGGGGAGCAGGCATGTCCAGAGCATCATTGCCACCCAGTAAAGCTAAAAGCCAATTTCCTTAGGAGACATCTCCCACTGTGTTAAATGTATGCATCCAACATCATAAGAAAAATGGTCCCTTCAGATTTCAAGTCTCCAGACTCAACCTTGAGCTTCTTTCAAGTCCAAAGCCCACTTTGCTCTTATATTAGCAATCTCTTTACTCTCACTGAGGAGGTAAATCCCCCCAGACCCTACATTAGAGACCTTCCTCCTCCACTACACCTCAGAGGTGCTGTCTGTCTGTCCTCCTGGGCATCAGCACGCCATCCCCCACCCCAACCCCACTTTGCACCCCTGTGCTGCCCAGGCTGGGGGCACAGCTAGGCTGTGGCTCTGTAGCACCATCACTTCTCAACCAGAGTCTGGCATCTCGAGCTCAACACAGCCTGGGATTTCCAGGATGACTTCAGATGCACGTGAAAGAACCTTCCTTTTAACCCAGCTCTGTTTCAGGGGCAGCTCTTGCCATCCTGTAACATGGGTAAAAAGTCTTCAGTTCTCCTGTGGTCTCAAGGGCTAGAATAAATATTAGAGAAGAATTAAGAGTTGCTCTTTTATTTGATATGCTTACCCACTCTTTTCCTTGCATGTACTTGATCACTCCCAGCATTGCTTTGCCTCAGGATGCATTCAGCAGAAGGCTTTAAATGCTCATTAATTAATGCCTAATTTGTGTGGGCCTCTGCTTACAATTCTTATGCAAATTGCTCTCAGATTATGTTCTGTTTTCAGCTGAGCTGAGTCCAAGCACTAAAAAAACAGAAGAGGAAAGACAAATTGAGGAGTATATGTGCAGGTAATAAAGCTTTTTTTTCCTCAGAGGCTTTGCAATAACCTTGGGTCATGTGTACTACAAGCATAAATTTAGAGAAAAGATAAGAGTGCTGTAATGGTTGAGTCTTGCAGAACACGCAAGTTAAGAGCTGCTGTTGGAAAGAAACTACTGATAAACACTCACTGATGTGTTGGTTATTAATATGTTTTTATATAAAGTCTTCTTCCTCTAGGAATATGATAGATTTTTACCAGAGGAGGAAAAAAAGAGCTTTTTCTGTTTAATTTAATCACTGTATATGTTGCCCAGTATTAACGCAGCATTTGACAAAGCCACGTCTAGTATGATCTGGTTTTAATTTGTGCTCTTTATTACAGTTTGTTGTAGCTGCCTAATTAAAGTTTGTCAGGAAAGTAATCAGCCTTATTTCTGTAGTGAGATCAGTTTAATAAGAAAGTAATTTTGCAATTTGTTTTCATTAATTAATTAGGCAAAACCCTATAAAATCCACAGAGTGGTGTATAAACCCCGGGAAGCTGTGACACCAGCTACAGCGTCTAAGGAAAGAGGGATATTTACCTGTTGACACTATATCCCCATACGATTTTTGCCCCTGCCAGCTTCAGAGTAGCAAACTCTGTCATATAATGCTTAACCTGGATGTTTCTACTAGTGCATGTTGTCTCCACAAAAACCCCAAAAGACCATCTTGTGGGGATGGAGGCCGAACAACTAGATCAAGAGAAATCCACCAGCAGATGTGGGAAATGTGTCAACAGCTGTGGACAGGTTTCCCCCAACAGCCCCAGGTGTCAGAGTAAACCAATATCATGCTCCTGGGAAAATGAATCAAAGAAATAGTGGGAGGGTTCTCTGGGCCACCACTGGAGGAGAAGGGAAGGTCTCAGGGCTGGGTTGTAGATAGATCTTTCTACTTGTGCCTACTGTAAGAATACTTGAACAACTTAGCTTTAGCTGCCTTTCCAGAGAGTTCATATTTCATTTTATAACAGTGACTAATACTTAACAAACCATCTACTAACCACATGCAGCGAGGCAAGTCTTTAATCAAAGATCATTTACTGTGATGCTTGCTTTCCTTTGCTCCACTGATGCTAGAGTGCCCAGAGGCCAACCAGCTGCTGAATGCAGGAGGTTGCAAAGGTGGAAGAGCTCCTGCTATCCTGTACGTCATTTATTGATCTTGTCATGACAAACAGGGACTTGATTTTGTCCACTGATGAACTTCTGCAACTGTTTGGGCTGCTGGTTTTACTGAAGCATTAGAAACATGACAACTTGAGGAGCTGCTTCCCTCCACGCAAGAGGTCCTGGCCTCTCACGTATTTCAGCAGCAGCTTCACAAGAGTATGTGCTGTGGTTTGTGTTTCTCTAGACATCAAGATCCATCAGATAGCAACCGAGAAAGCTGGGTCATGACTAAGGGAATGAAACAAAGAGGAAATCACAAATGCAAGTTGGTTCCTTGGCTCCAGGGGTTTCACTGTGGGTGTCAGAAATGTGATGGTGCTACCTATCCATGCAAGCAGCTGCAGCTTGTGCTGCCATCACATGAGGAGCTATCATCTGGGGGACAGCTTGGGCTGCAGCGGACATCCCTACCTGCCCAGAGGCTATTGGCACTCTAGGTCCTGTTTGAGACTCACTGGTGCTTTGGCAAGTCATTAAGCACTCGTTCGCTATAAAACCCAATTTGCGTTTTGGCCTGGAGGAACCAAGCACCACACGTGATTCTCTGCACAGGAGATCCTTTCCAAGTTGGATTTTTTTGGACCTTTTCATGGCAGGAATGATGATCGAGGCACTACATCAGATATGCACAACCAGCTTCTGCTACAGACACCCAGTGGTGGGCTGGGGTCGATCCCATGAGTTTCTTTATGTTCAGTTTGGTGAATCACGGTTTCAGCTCCTCTGTATGCACTGGATGCTGGGACTGAGTCTCATTATGGCTATGCATAGCATAAACTCACTCCTACAATAACAATGAATAAAAGATAAGACCCATGGCTCTGAGACTATCTAAGTCTAATGGCTGTTTTGTGCAGTTGGGGATTAGAGAGACAGCCTGATATATCTGGCTGCTGAACATCATTTGGTGTTTACCTTTGCTGGAGGAGGACTCGGAACTAGGGCTATAAACACTTGCGGGGTGAGGCAACAGCAAATGAACAAACCGAGGAGAAAAGACACAGCTTCACTGGAAACCTTGTAAACCACTGGCTACAGTAAAAGTCAAAGCAGGACTTAAAAGCTGGCAGTTCAGAGAGCCATGAAAACACCATCTCTTCTTTATCTAGCTTCCCTGACTGAGCATGAAAAAAAGGTATTTTCTTTTTTTCCAAGAGGTGTTTTAGATTGCTCCTTTGTGGCTCACAAACTATCACACTTTAGAGAGAACATAATTCTGGGACAAAGCTTTTCATCTGCTCTGTAGGGAACTCCTAAGGGGATGCACATAGCATCTTTCTGACTCATTCCAACACTCCTGAAGAAGGTTTTCCTACCATATAGCCACAATTTAACTTCTACTTCGGCAGGCTATGATGCAAACCTCTACCTCTCTCTGCAAAGTGACCTGCTGCAGTAACCACTTGAATGGCTATAGCAAGCAGCTGCCAAGATAGGCTACAACACATGGAAGTACCACAATGGGGATGTGCATCACACATACTTGCAAAGTGTGTGCAACCAAGGCAAGTTTTATTTTACATGAAAAAGTAACACAACACTTACTTTGAGGGAGGAGGAGACAGGCAAACTGTCTCAGACTGCAAGGTTTCCTCAGCATCCAGGCTCTGGTGCCCCAGACAGGAGGTCTTTCTGAAGGTTCAATAACAGCAAGATAGTGGGGCAGGGTAATTCTATTTCCTGAAATATTTATGCAAAATTGCGTGCACAACACGTGCGGCCCTAGGGACCCAGCAGAAAGCTCAGCATGAAAAACTGCAGTGACTCACCTCCTGCAAGTCGGTGGACTGGATGGGAGAGCACCTTAGAAATTGGACTAAAGCCAGATTTTCAAAACCTTCCAAGTCCAACAGGCCACAGAGTTAAAGCCAGATATGAAATAAAAAGTCATGGGAAGAAGCTTTATGTGTACTAATTAAAGTATGAGAATGAACTTGCCTTCCTGAGTTGATATTTGGAAATGGAAGCTGAAGATCTGAGGCTGAAGATCTCCCTGACCCCCATTTCTCCTCTGACAGTCATTTGAAAGCTCATGTAACTGCAGAGATGACTCAGACTTTCCAGAACAGAATTTTAAACTTAGATCCAAAGTCTGCAGAGCCTCTCAGGGTGGCTATTCACACCTGGACAGTGTAGATGCACAAACCCCAACCCAACCCCAAGACCAGAGAGGTCAGGTTTTCACTAGCTGCTCTTCATGCTGCCTTTACTTCTAGGGCTTATCGGATATTGATATGATGTTCACACTTGCTGAGGTAGAAGAGCCTGCAGATTTCATCAATTTAGCTGTCTGCTCAACTCCTTAGTACTTGAGTGGGTTCTGCTATGAGAAATCGATGATGAACTCTCATTGCTTCCAATAGGAGCAAGCTAGGAACAAAATAAAGCACAACAGTAGTCTTTTAAGCAAGCTTTTAGCCAGCTCCCCAAGGACGCAGCCAGACATGCTGTCTACACCAGATCAGCTTCAAAGCCGTTAGCTGAGAGTGCTCAGGGCAGTCACAAATAGTCTGAGCTAATAAAAGAGCATCTTCCACAGCCGAGCTGCAAACTTCTGCCTACTCCTAACTGTAAGAGGATTCTGGGGCTCTTCCAAGTGTGTCCTTCTGCTTTTGAACATCAAGCGGGACTTTCAAGGACTGATGGAGATCAAACCTTGAACATCCTATTCACTTTGTTCTGAAACTCTTGCAGAAACCATCACAGTGCCTCTTGGCAAGCCATGATCTTCTGTGCCAGAAGCCCAGTATAGACTGGCATCCAGTCCCAGCTCTGCTACATGGCTGAGCAAGGCACTTGGTTTTTCCGTGCCTCTGATTCCTTCCCTATCATTTGAATATCTTTGCTATTGAGTTGTCCAGGAATTGCTTCTTACTTTGGATTTCCACTGTTGCTTAGCACAATGGGCTTTTGATCAAATTCAGGGACTCAGGATGCTAGCTCACAACACACTGAATTAGAATAAAAAGGCTTTGCATACGATGAGATGACAGAGTGAATTGATCTGATAAAAGGGTCTTAAGTCATTAATTCAAGCCATACAAGATTAAGAAACATTTCAGCAATAACAGAAACTGTGGTAGGGACTTTGCATTTCAAAGAACTCTTTCTTAATTGGCTTCACAATATTATTCCTTTCAGCTTTTTGTTGTAACAGAGAGATATTAGGAAATGTATGCTTTCAGAGTCACCAGTGGCTCCCAAGCAAGCTTTTCAGGTGTGTGTCATGTTTTCTTTACTTTAGTAATGGGAAATCCTTCGAAGGACTCTCACATACAATCCATTTTTCTACTGCAGAAAAAGGAGTATCAGCTGATTTTTTAAGCTTTCACAGATCTTCTACCAGGCCAAAAGACAAGGGGAAAGAGACTGAGCAAAACTAGGGACACATTATCAGTATGAAGCTGTGAAATCTGCATGGATGAGGCTACCAGATTAAGTCCTTGTTTTGATCCAGGATGCTTGGCCAAGGTCCACTTACCTCAGAACACACAAGCCCAGAAGAGACCTCCATGAGACGTTTTCCCTCCTTGTCCATCCCTGCGCTCCCATATCCTATCTCTGGGAGATTTGAGGTGCACACCCTGGGGGCAGTCATCCTCACAGGACAGGGCCACCGGTCCCTCAGTGGCAGGTATGTGGGAGGGACAACTCATTTGATATTGCCTATACTTGCAACCCACCATCAGAACAAGGGACTTGGCTACTATGAGTTTTTATTTGTAGGAAGACCATTTGTGAATGTCTAGCCTCCAAGGCCAGGCTATGTCCTGGCTGAGGTTCAAACCCCATGGAACAGCACCTTACCTGCCGAGCTCCATTTCAAATCCCACCATATACATTTGCATTTCTTCTTTCAGCTCCATCCCATACCACACAAAGACACAGACCTTCCCTCTCAAAGCAACTGGCTGCTGGCCATGTGTCTTTCCTTTGTACCAAAATCCATTACAAACCAGCCTCTTGGCTTCTGGAAACACAAAGAGACTTTTTATGTCACAAGTTAAATCTTGCTACTCAGCTGGCATTAATTTCCCTCTTTTCATACAAAAGGTTTTGATCCCTTCCTGTTTAAAAAATGATGCACCAAACCTAAATCATTCCTTTCCAGAAAAGGAAGAAGAGAAAATGAAAAGTGTTGCAATGTTTGGCTGGCTCGTTCATATTAACTGTCTTGGTAGAGTCTTGTTAAGTTCTTACAGAGGATATTCAGTTCCTGGGGTGTGAGACTGCTGTTTGTGTCCCAAAGGGATGTCACAGTGGACTAAATGTTGGCTCTGAGATAGGACCTTATAGGTAGCAATCAAAACAAAGATTAAGATGATGAACATTTAATGCTGAGGTTCTGGCCCTAACCAAGCTCATGACTGGACAGCCAATATCACTCAGCTCTACTACAAACACTTTGTTGGTCACCCTTTTTCCCTACCAACCCTAGTCTGGACCACCTCTTAGTTTATCTGGTTTCTCCTCTTCACAGTTTCATGAAACAACAAACTCAGCTCACTGACATGTTTAACTAAGTCATCCCTCTGGTCACACAAGCACAGCACTGCCAAAGAGGGACTGCAAATGCTGGACTTGAAACTCCTTCCATAGTGATCACTCAATTAAGAGGTTAGCTGAAAGAGGAAATAAAAATAAATAAACGCTCCTTTCAGAAGGGTTAATTATGGGTTGGAAACCACTCAGACTGAAGTCAACACTTACCAAACACTGCAACAGATTTTGCAGTCACTGCCCATTGTGAAACCCATCACTGGTATCAGTCTGCTCAGCACTGAAGCACCCTGGGGTAACTGGGAGAGCCCCGGATTGCTGACCAGCCATGCTCTGTGTGCTGCTGCCCCAAAGAGATGGGGCTGCGCGTTTTTGCAGCAGTCTCCCCATCATCTCCCCACAACAGTGGGGGAGATGATGGAGAAGTCTGGGAGAGCATGGGCTGCCTTTCCCTGGCGTTAAGCTGGGCTGGGGGCTGCACCCATCTACTAATGGGTGCTGGGGCCTTGGGACCCACTGGGAGCCAGTCAGCACACCCTCCCAAAGCACGTACGTGGCAGACACGAAGCCTGGAGCACCAACATTACACTCGATAGATCGTTTCTACAGAGGAGTTCAGTTCAGCCAGGTTTGGACAAGAATTTATTCCATTTAAAAGGGACCAGCACAAGGTATCCAGGCACTTGGTGTTATCTCTGTGTGTGGTTTTCTCCTGCTTTCCTTATAAAGTGCCAAGACATTTCTTCTTCTAAAACACTGGTCATTTTGTGGTTTTCACTTTTTTGATCTCCTGCAGCAGATCAGACATTAGAGTGAGACTGACTAACAAGATCATGAAATCTTCAAAATCAAGTTTGTTCTCTGACTCCTCATCCAGGGCAGAAATTATTTCCTGATATTTTGGTTTGTTTTCTTGGCCCTATGGAGAATTTTAAATGAAAAAAAAAAAAATTAAGCATGAAGTTCCTTTTTTATTGCATCATCATAAAAAAAAATACAGACACCTATGTAAAAATTCATGTATTTTTCTATCTCCTCATTCAGGTTTTTATGTCCACATTCATATTAGTTTTTCTAAAGGTATCCCAGGAAACTCAAACTTAAATATTACGATCAGACAGGAGAACAACCAGTCCTCAAAGTTTCTACAAGACTAAAGTATACATCTTTTAAAAGAAGACACCTAGTCATGTGTGTCTTGATAAAATCAGGGACAGGAAACAACCAAGCAAACCATGCTCCTAACCTGAATACTCAAGACAGGTCCTCAGATATATATTGTGGGGGTTTCAGAAGCTGTTGATTTTACAGACATAACTTCTCTTATGTAGTAGCTACTATTCTCTGTCATGTTGGAAATTATTGTTGGAATGGAAGGGATTATTAAAATTACGTATCATGTCTGTTATTCATATTTCCGTATTAAAAAAAAAAAAAGAGTTTGAGGATTTTTTTTTAGCTTAATAATCTTCAAAACATCTCACAATTCCAAATTTGATTGGCTATTGATATTTTCAAGTCCTTTTCCATAAGGTGCCTATTTTCTAAGTTGGTACCAATTCCCCCGCCCCAAACGTCATTTGATTTTGTTATTCCTGGAAGCAAAGGTATCGTCAAGAATATCTTTGCTCCTAACCATCTCTCTCCTTTACTTAGCTGAGCTCTTTTTACTAGTCCTACACAGTTTTTTTGACTACTTGATAAAACTGGGGGGGTGGTGGTGGTGTTTTTGTTGTGTTTTGGTTTTTTTTGTTTGTTTCTTGTTTTTTTTTTTTTTAATTTAGGGAGAGGAAAAAAAAAAAAAAACCAAAACAAAACCACCCAACAACTGCAGGAGGTTTATAGCCACAAATGCTGATATAGCTGTTCCTCACCATACCTGGCTGCCACCGACACCCCGGGTGGGTGACCGCTGGAGAGGTGCCTCCTGTTCCCTTTCTCCCAGGGGCCCCACCAGTGACCGCAGCGCATGTGGCTCCACGGCACGGGGCTGGCTCTCCTGGCACTGGGTCAGTGCTCTGGCAAACTACCAAATGCCTCATTAAATACTATGGGTTTCTCCTCTTCATAAATACAGCCTCTTGCCATCTTCTGAGGGTTTTTTTTTATTGGTGGGGGTTTTTTGGTGATTTTTTTTTTTTTCCCCTCACAGCTGCCCTATTTTCTTAAATAAATGCAAGCAGGCACACCAACTATGGTTTATTGCTGTCCCCTCTTCTTTAGCCACATGTTAGGCTCAACATAAAGCAACTAATTCACTGAAGATGTTTGTACCAAATCACTGAAGCCTCTCCTGGGATTACCCCATGGACCGATGCTCACCCAGCTGCAGGACAGAGCCCGAGGTGCCATTCCCACACCCAGAGCACTCGGTCAGTGCTGGCCCAGTGCCACCCGCTCACCCAAACCCCCTCACCTGTATGAATCCCCAAAACTGGGTTTGCAGTAAGCTTTTGGTTTCAGCTTTGCTGAGCTTGCCCTCGGGGTCAGCAGAGTTGTTATACACCAAAGCCGCTGTAGCAAAAGCTTTTTCAAGGTCTGAGCCTTTTCCTAGAGCTGGGGGATGGGGGAGGGGAAGTTATCAGCCTATGAGAAAAAGTGGCATTTGAGATATAATTGAAAGGAATCCTTCAGAACCATCCTGAGTGGGTGGAAATCTGTGTAGTTTCATTAAAGTTAATGAGACTGAAACTGTTTATACCCACAGAGGACCTGGCCCAGATTTTATTTGGAGTGGGCCAGCAACATGCCTCACATCTCATGGAAGCACACCCCAAAAGCAAGCTTTCCATCGGGGCTGGGGCAGTAATGCAGGGTGACACGTGAGACCCGTCCGGTCTACCCCCACCCTGGGCATCCAGCAAGGACCTGCCACGCCACGGGGACAGGCCATGCTGGCCACCTCCTGGGTGCGTCTGGACTCCCAGGATCCTGCACCAGGGAAAACATGGCCCATTTGGGAAACCTGACTGAACAGAAATGCCCATGCCTGAGCATCAGCGCTGCACTTCAGCATCACGGTCTACTTGGGATTTTGGCTGGATTCATTCCCGCCACTCCTAAGCCACATCCCAAAGACTGTGCACTCACAGCCCCCAGCTAGCATCAGGTACCGCAGATGACTTGGGTGTGATTTTTAACAGAAAGGCAAGCACAAAAAGAGTCATGGATCAACACAGGAGCACACAGCACAGGGACCCACAAGACTCTCTCATCTTGCACTGTCTGACCGTCTGCACAGCCTCCACAGCTCTGCAAAATCACCAGGATTTACTGTACTTGGGCTGTGGCCTTAGATGACCTGAACCCCCAAGGGGCAACAAATGGGTCTCCTTACCTTTTATCGATGCCAGCTGCTTGGCTATAGGTATGCTGGTAGTGAGAGAGAAGAGACACAGTTATCACCTGATGAATTGTGTGTATACATATATATAGATAGTTTCTCCATGAATGAGTTTGCTCATTTCTGTTTTGTTTAATCCCTCAGGAACTCAAGGATCCCTAAAGGAGACTGGCTTTCCTTCAGTGGAAATGAAAATAACCTTTACAAGTGGCACACGACATCACACAGGCCCTAATTCTTCACTTAAGCAAGTAGCCTGGAATTGTTATTAAAGGCATTTGTCAAATAATTTTAAGAGAAGGGTATTACAACATCCCTCAAGTAATTTCTTCAGAACATGAAAAAGCTCTAGGAAGTTTCTCAGTTTTAAGCCCATCCCCAAGGAACTGCAGAGGAGTCTGTCATCCCCCACTCACCAGTGCTCCCAGTTTGGAGCAGACACGCAGCTTTTATTTCTAGCAGGACTTACATCTGTGAGAAGCACCTCTCTGCTTTCTATTAAAGCTTAAAGCCTGCTTACTTTTGCTAAAGTGCCGGAAACTAATTACAGAGCAGCCAACAAACAGCAGGAGAGTTTGCTTATGATAGAGACAAATACATCCAGATAATGAATTTCAAGACAAACAGCAGATCACCAGAGATGCAAAGAACAAAGTGATGACTTACCGCTTGGGCATGCCTGCTGCAGCCAAAGGGCTTTTTTTGGTGGAAGCAGGAGCTGGCTGGCTGACTGAGTACTGCTTTGTACTGGGAACACTTGCTCTGCAGCCACACATCTCGAGGCTGGGGTGTTTGTGATCTCTAAGCAACTCGAGTAATAGCAAACAGGTGAATTCAAGCTCTGCCCTGTGAAAGCAGCCTGCTTGCAGCCATGCCCTATCAATAATGTAAATGCTACCTGGTGATCACAGATCCAGCTAAATACATCCCTCTAAGGCAGCACTTCTGGGTTGGCAAGTAGCGTGGCTTTTATTTTATGTGAGAATTTGACAGAAATAAACCAAACCAGTGAAGCCTGAATCCTCTTAGATCTGTAGGGATGTAATTTTTCATCAGGAATAACTAAGACACTGAATCCGTTCAGCTATACACATTATCATTTTAATGGGAAACATTTCTAGTGTGGGCTAATGTAACTTGTCCCAAGCTATAAAGTGAGTTGTTCTTATAGAGAGTCAGAAACCACGAGTTTCCCAGTTGCTGACCCAGCGTTTATCCTAGGTGAGCACGCTCCTGCTCTAATATTTATTCCCCTGGCACAGTGCAAAGAGGAGATCTGCTCTTCCTCCGAACCGCTTGCAAAGCAGCATCCAGCCTGGGGCCTCTGCTTCGGTTTCTACCCGGACAGATACTGCCTGCTTCCAAAAGCAGCACAGAGCCATATGGCAGAGCAGTCGCACATTAGAGGCACTGAAAGGGCTCCGATGAACTTTGTTATTTATTGGCATGGATATCGCTATTAGAAAACACACAGCTTGTCACGCTGCCTATCTCTGTGCACGGTCTCCTTTCTGTGGATCTTTTGCCTAGAGGTGTCTAGACAGGATAACTTTGACCTAAAAGACCAAGTGGCCATTTTAATCCTAGGGTGGTCTGTTAATAGGTAGTGACTTCAACTATCTCATCTGGCTCATCGTTCCAGGTGAAATGATACAATACTGATGCTAAAACTACCCAGGATGAGACTTTATGTAACAGGACATGCAAAGGAGACTGCAACAGATGGCCTAGAGAATTAAAATGTTTTCCTCATTTAGTAGAAGCTAAATTACTGAAGGCTAATGAATAAGGATGTTCACCACCTTACTGTTCCTGGATTTTAATTATCTTAAAAAGCATGGGAAAAGAGAACCTTTAATTTTCCATCTAAGAGTGTCATTACTCAAACAATTCAGAGCCTTTTTCTGAGAGGTTTAAGCTGTCTTAGATCTCTAGTGCGTTCTTTAGGACTGGCTCATGAATAAAACAGAGCCTGTAATTGCAATGACGCAGCCAAAACACATATAATCAATGCTCATTATCCCATCAATTAACACACTAAAATTAAACAAGAATTCAGGCTTAGTAATCTACCATCAGCTAAAAAAAAAAAAAGTCTTGATATCATATTGAAGTGATAATTCCCTTTCACATCTGTTGAACCATACAACAAGGCATGAAAAGCCTTACATCCCGGTTAATCTGCAGAACGGTAATGTTTGGTCTTAGTGTCCAAGGTAAAAATAAGAGTGAGAAACAGACTCTGTTGCATGTTTATCAGCTATAGGCAGCACTGTGAGCCGGTTGGCAAACCCAGCCCTCTATGTTTTGATCTCTTTCCACCACCGATTATATTTCAGCTCGCCGTTTTTTTAATCTAACCGACTTCTGAGATCCTGAGCTCTAGAACAGGTGATTTGCTTTGCTGGGGTATTAACACGTTCAAGGAAGCCTGGGGTACACTATCCCTCTAGAATATACTAGTTAGCACATGCAGGAGCATTAGTGCCTAACAGATAAAGGGTAGCATGAGGATAACCCTTGTCTTTGCAGGTGATCAGCTTTGAAGACAGCAAGATTTTGGCTGTATGTGTTGCTCGAGTATTCTGGTCAGCAAGGTGTGCAGGGAGCCAGGCCATCTGCTCTGTATCTATTTTGATACACACTACTTATGTTTGAAATATCCAGGTGCTTTTATCGGTCAATTTTTAGCATGTTTCACACATTAACAATATTGTCTGCACAAAATATGCAACCTGACACTTGAAACTGCAAAATCTTTGCAGGCAGTTCACTTTAAATAATTGCCACTGCAAAAAGCCGCAGTCTCCACTTCACTCTTGGTATTTTCCCAGAACTTTCACATCTTTTAAAGTACTTTCTGCCATTTGGGAAGACTTATGTTGTGAAACATTTGTGTGTGGTGGAGCCCCAGCTCCCCTGGAGATGACCCTCCAACACTGGGCATGGGCAGGTGTGAGCATGCCCGTGCTGGGCAGGGACAAGGGAACACCTAAAACCAAAGATGCATTCACGCCCTTAGAGAGCAGCTGCAGGAGCATTGCCAACTTGCACCCAAGGACATAATAGCTTCGGTTCTTTGTGACCAGAATATGGTCATTTTGATCTTACATGAAACGCATATTTTTTTCCCAAAAAGCCAAGACTGAGAAGCACCCCCCACTCCACCTTAGCCCAAAACAGGACTGGCTGCCACAGCCTACTATTTTCCTCTTGCTCTATCCCTTTGAAACCAATTCCTTAATGTGAGAAAAAACAGCAGAAGCAGCAGATCTGATGTGCTCACTGCGGCTGGCCTCTCAACACCAGACACAACCCTTGGTGGCCCCACGGGCAAGTGGGCTCAGCCCCGCTGGGGAAGGAGCTTCTCCTCCTCTTCTGCACAGTGGCATGCAAAGAGGAGACACCACCACACACAGGTTAATGGGGGATTTAACCAGCTCACGGGATTGGTAGCTGTGCTGCTGGAACAAGCAGTCTGCTTTGCACAAATGTAACTTAGCTAATGGTCCCTGTACCCCTCTGTCACAGAGCCAAACTGGCTCCTGCTCACTGGTTTACCCATGCTGATGTACTGCTAAGCATCCTGAAACCTGAACCCCTACATTTATTTCAGGAGGTAGAGAATGTGGAGCATGAAGAAAATCACAGACTGAGTGTTTCCTACTCATTTGTTTCTCCATCACCACGTCTTTTGGGGTGCATGCTGCTGCTGCTGCTTCCATCTGTGCTGGGATGGGCTAAGTGATGTTCTGTGTGTCCCAGGAACATCTGCCTCTTGGCCATCACCGTTTTTTGAAAATATCTCTTCATAGTCAATTTGATTTTACTCAGGGGTGAAATCTGCACCAGTATTTATCTGCATCAGTCGGGCTGGGTGCAGTTTGCTGACCGGTGCCTGGTGATTAAGCTGTGAGCAGAGCTCCTCCAGGTAATGCAAACCACTGCCCTGCAGGGCACGCTCAGCGGGTCCGTGCAGGGGTCGGGGCAAGGGGGGAGACCCCAGCGGGGAGTCAGCCCATCTTCCCTACTACCACACATGCAGGAGATAGCTCAGCCTGGAATTTAGCTCTGGGGTCATGAATGATTAAAATATTTATGAATTCCATTGCTGAGACAGAACAGGTGAAATGTCATTTAAGAAAAGCTATTAGAACTGGTCTGTCTGCAGGGAAACATCATTTGTCATCTCATGTCCAGGCATTTTTCAGACATGGTACAGTGCTTTGGCCAAAATATGCCTCATATGGGGGGTCTGTCAGGGAGCAGTGTGGTTGTGGGGATCCCCTGTGTGCAGTCACCCAGCTCCCCTGGTTCCTTTGGCAATCTAATGGATAAGGGATGAGCCCAACATTTTTGGTATGGTATTCATTTTCAGATGGAAGCCTGAAAATACTATTACCAAATAATTTGTCCTCTGAGAAATGTTTTATTATAGGGCATTTAGACTTTAAAAAGGCAGCTATATTCATAAAAACCTAAAATCTTATTAAAGAAGGACACAATGATAAAAATGTAAGAAAAGAAACTGGTCGCTAAATGCAACAAATGGGATGCCTCCCCACTGAACTATTAAAATTTCATATAAAAATGCTAAGATCTTCATACTAAGGATGTATGGCACTGACAAATGATGGGATAATCAGCACCAGCTATTAATACTAAAATACAGCTTATTGCTGCTGTTAGAAAATTCCAGGAGGAAAAGCTCTTGGGTTTAGCAGAAAGAGGGAATAAAAAGAAATCCTAAAAAAGAGTAGTTAAGGCAGGGAGAGCCTAAGATAAGTAGCCCATCCATATACATATATAAAGATTTTGACTCAAACCTGGTTAAATTAGTAGACAGAGGACTAAATGCTTATGACGTGATACAGCATAATAGGAGAACAAATTTTTCAGAAAAGGGTAAAGCAACACATGGCAGTCTTTACTCGTTAGTTCTTTATTTGTCTGTAATATTAACTGTGAAACTCTGGAGATATTGTCAAGATCAGACTATAGACAGCTGCAATGCGTGTTGTATGCTACTGCCTCTTTCAGCCAGACTTTCAGCCAAGAATAATTCGGGGCTAGAGCCCGAATTGCTCATTCAAATGGAGAGCATGTATAGATTGGAAATAAGTAATCTAATCAGATCAGGCAATTGCAATATGAATTCATGCAACAGGAGCACGAACTTTCTCCAAGTCCTGAACATCATCAAGGCTCTGTTACGGGCAGCTCGATGGCCACAATAAAGGAGATTTGATCAGTCATTGAGGAAGTATCGCACAATAAAAAACCACCCTGTCAACAGCTCTGTGGGCTGGATTTGCACCAACTCATCCTTGTCTCCTTGGTGTGCTGGGCAGGGAGCGGTGCGGGCTGCAGAGCCTCTGGGTACTCAGTCATGCTCCCTGCCCTCACCAGCACCTCCCCACCGAGGGTATGATGATGCAGCTTTGCAAAGTGCATCCCTTCCCCAGTCGAGAGCAATGGGGAAACCCTAAACCAGCACATCAGCATGGCTCTTCCCTGGCCTCTGAGGCACCTGGAGAGAACCCCCCCCCCCATGCTCCCACCATCCCCGCCACACTCGCAGAGGTACCTGCCTCTCTCCCACAGCTCTACACCTGATAAAGCAAATACCCTCCCATCTTGGGTAGCTGAGAAATGGGCTATAAAGAGAAACACGTGGGAAAACAGGAGGGACAGCACAGAAGATCAAGGAACTTTTTTTTCCCAGGCTGACCTAGTTATTTAACTAACTGGCAGAGATACTCACTAATGATGAAGTAGGAAGGCAATCAGTCTGCCAGCTGCGGCTTCACAGAGGATGCTCAAGCATACTTAGGTATTTGTGTTAAACCCAGAAAACATCAAATACAGTCTTTTCCATCTTGCTGCTCAACACTTTGCTATACAGTCTCTATTCTCTGTTCCAATAAACTTCCAGTTTCTCAGTAATTGTCAAAGGATGTGATAAGCCTCGAATCCAGAGGAACATTGGAGAAAACATTCAGATACATTTTCTTATATAACACAGACAATTGCATGCATCATTGTTGCTTCCACTTTTGCTGCTGCCATACTGTATTAATCTAAGAAGCTATAGATGAAGAGATTCTTCATCCCTCCTAATTCACAGCGGAGACTATAGTCCCCAGAGGATAACAACCAGCTCAGCAGTTCTGCATGGCAGCAAGGAGCTCACGTACCTGTGAAGATCTGGCCAACTGGGTAAAGCAAAGGGCAAGTTTTTAATGAAAACATGTGCTTCTCTCACTGCTTTTGTCAACTCTTTCACCAGCTCTGCCCTTCATGAGAAAATCTTCGATTTGGTGTTATGCAAATAATACACAAAATAAGCCATCATCTTAATTCTCTCCCTAATCTTGTATCATAAACTACCCTTTCTGCATGGGTGTCAACTCCTGAGGGTTTGAAAGCTGCAGTTCCTGTGCTTACATGGTTACACAAGAATTTCCGCTTCTTTGAAATACAGGAATAAACCTCAGTAAAACTCAAGTTTCTAACCCTCAGCATTGGATAGAAAAGCTTGGAACTGGGACCCTGCTGATCTGGGTGGAAAAGTTCATAAAGAGAAAGCTAGTTGACACAAAAAACTCTTATCTATTTCTAGTGGAGAGGCTGAGATGAACCAGTTTGGGATATTCCTGATTAATTAATACAAATTGGATTAATAAATAAATAAATAAATAAATAAATAAATAAATGAAAAAAAATAAGAGAAGTAGGACTACGTGGGAAGAGGCATGAAAAGCGTACATCCCAACTCCATCCTTTGTCACACACACAGGTTTCAGTTTCTCTTGGCTTGCCTATATCTAACTTTTTCCAAATTAAAAACAAAACAAAACAAAATAAAATAAACAAGCAAACAACAACAACAACAACAAACCCAAATCAAAACCAAACATGGAACAAAAGAATTGAGAACCAAAGTAACACTTTTCATTGACTCAGAAAACTGTAATTTGCTCCCATTTGGAATACCAGGACACTTAGACATTCCAATTTGTCCTCTCTACAGCTCAAACATGACTTTCCAGCAGTTCACAGAACTGAGCTAGTTAGTACAGTACTGGGCTAGTCCTACTGACAGGTGGAACGAGAGGTAGAGAGGCAGGCAGATATTAGATTAGAACAGTTTTAATTTTTTTTTTTTTTTAACTTGTGATACTGACCTTTAATGACAAGTGTCTGTAGAAGTGTCATACACCCCTGTACATTAAAAACATCCTCATAAAAGTGTTGGAAAACAGCAAGAATATGACCAATAAGGTCAAGCATAGAATAGTTATTTACCTTTAATAGTTATCTTAGTTATTTTGCAGTGACATTTTAATATTAACATACTCTGAAAACATGCATTGTATGCAATAACTTTATTAGGGTCAAATAGATATCACAATATAGATTCATCCACTGAGTAGCCATAAATTGGTTACAACAATCATAGAAGAGACTAAGCTGTTTTAAGCTAAGATGCTTTCAACATTACAGCTCATACAATAAGATTATATACCGATACACTTTGATTTAGAAATGCAGATGATCAGTTTTGACTAGTATATTGTGCTTCAGGCTTTTGTTTGTCTCAACGCATCCCATATGCTATAGTGAGGGAGGGCTGCATTTCCCAGGGAGAAATCTGAACGGGCTAAAAGTTTGGGTCTGGCTATTTTAGGATGAGTTCCTCTGAGCCTGGGTTATTTGGTCAATCCAGTTACATTCTCCAGTGGCACCAAGCTAGCGCTCAGAGCAGCGACAGAACAGAGGGATATCTAACAATCTTGACACAGCACAGATAGAAAGGTTTTCTTATTATAAGAGGGTAAAAAGGGATATTTATGCATTGTAAGGTCACAACAATACATGTGGTTTTCATGTTTTGCTATATTAAGCAACAGGGCATTTTCACATGGTTTTGTATACTGATATCTGCACCTCTGTTATCTTAGTTAAATAAATACTTTTGTAAACATATAACACAGTTACTTGGTCCTTATTCTCCACAGCTCACATTAAAAGATTCACAAAACATCCATAGAAATAGTGATTTATAGAATGAATACTTAGCTGAGTTAAATGGAATAAACATTGGTCAGGTACCATATATACTACTGAATGCCATTTCAAGGAAAAACATTGTAGTTACAAAGCATTCAGAACTTGAGTAAGCCATATATTCAACTCTGCAAAATATATAAAAGATGCATACTTCTTTTAAACATACATTTAACAAAATGTAGTGGCAGAAGTTGAGAATTTCCATTTACACAGTCCAGACATTTGGTAGTATGAAACTGCTTATCCATGCACTAAGTTACAGATGACACAGTTAACTGAAATAATAGTAAAATTTTCTGAAACAAAAAGGTATAACCAAAACAAATGATCTGAAGAGTCACAGACAGGCAGTTCGGAAAATTTAGGTGCAATGTTACATGCATGGATATACAGATTAATTTGTAGAAATAATAGTAAAACACTTTTGTTTTTCACCAAAATGCAGAAGGAAATTCAATTATATTATGCATAATAAATACTACAGACTTGAGGCTACAAAATGCTTCTACCATCTTAACACATACAAAACTACCATAAAGTTATCTCTACAGTACATACTACAACATTGACTCCAGGTCTTCACGTGCGATGAGCACATCCCCTGTATCTGGCGAATCAGGGAAAAAAAGGCCAACTCCAGCCCACTGGCCACCTCCCATCTGCCTCAGGAGGTAGGCTTAGATCTTCAACTGACATTAAACACCATGTTGTAGTATTAATTTATGTAAAACCCTTAAAAATCTGGTGCTGCTGAAACTTGAGACCTGTTAAACTCTCTACACGGGAGGGATACAAGAGCTTGTGCTGCGTGAACCCTAAATTTGATTAGCAAAGGAGGTTGGCCCACTCTGGCCATAGCTCTGGGACTGGCCATATTCACCCACCTGGCCATAGGAACCTGGCTGGTTGTAGCCACCGGCTGGCCCGTAGCTGTCTTGGTTGTAGCCACCTTGGTTGTAGCTGCTGGACTGCTTCTCCATGGTGTCTGGAGGGTGCCGCTGGCCCGAGGAATGCCAGCCCGTCTCCTTAAACACAAACCAAATGTTGCCTGCCCAGAGGATAAAGTTCAAGAAGCCAAAGACCTAGGTGGGGAGAAGAGGAGCTCGTCACCTGGCAGCCGTGGTCTCACAGCCCAGCCCAATGTTATGGACCCTGCACGGTCCTGGGAGAAGTCAAAGCTGCTCTCAGTCCATCCTTCTCCCAAAACCTGATGGACAATTTTCTCAGCTTTGGAGCAAATTCCCAAATTCACCTCCCTTATCTGTAGCTCATAAGGGATCTGTTATCCTTTTTGCTTCCAAAAATAGGTTGATCTTTTAGGCCAAAACATTTTTTTGTTTGAAAACATAATCTAGTTTAAAGAAGCTGTGGAAAGATAAAATTGAAAGAAAATAATTAAAAAGAGAGATATTAATGGGTCAGCTGGCCTGGAGGGTTTATGAGTTTTTTCTTTTTGTTTGTTTGTTTGGGGTTTTTTTAGTTTTTTGGTCAGTTGGCTGTTTTGGTTTTTTTTTAAACATTCTGAAGACCAATTTTATGTTGGGTTTTCCTGAGGATTTTCAAAGGAATCTGTAAGGCAAAACCCTCTTTTCTTCCTAAAGGAGTGTACAGACCCCTCTTCAAAAGCGTTGCAGTTAGCAAGTTAAAAGCAGACAGGCCAACCAATGCACTTGGACAGACACTTTGCTTTCTCCATGTCCAACCCTGCATGCTCATCCCACCGCTGCTCCCCAGCAGATAGCTGTCATGAGTCACACTCTGCCTTTCCCTGAAGCAAGACTATACTTCCAATTAAATTATTTCAGCTAACTGGTTTACACCAGCCAATTTAGGCCAATAGACGGGTAAAAGAGATGAAAATACGTTTGCAAGGTAAGGGTGAAAAGTAGTAATCAAAGTCACTCACAACCGAAGTGTTGAGGCTTGACATAACAGGGCTGTGAACGGGCAAGCATTTGTTGGACTGCTGTTTGCAGGCAGACATCAGTAACAGCACTTCGTCTGGGTCGGTTGCAATCTTTACATCTGACAGTCCTTTAGCCCAAGCAGATGAGCCCACTAGCCACAAGAATGAGAAGACCACTGTCACAATGAAATCCTAAAAGACAAATTAGTTAGAAGCATTATACTGGTGTGTCCGTTGGGAAGAAAAAATATTAAAAATCACCAGAAAACTGAAAGCTTGTGTCAGAGGAGAGAAAAAACAAGAGCTTGTTATTTCGTGGAAAGTTGTGATTACTGTCATCACTTAGAGTTACTTTTCAGAAGTGCTTCAGGTGTCTTACGGGGCAGAGCCCTTCTGCTGTCATTTGCATCTCTGACATCAGGGCCAGATTCCCACAGGCGTGTGGCCGGCACCCAGGATGCTAGGCTGCCTTGGAAATGTGGCTGGTCACAGCACCTGGCTGATGAATTGGGATCAATTAAAAAATATAGATGCTTGGAAAGGGGCTGGGCCCTCCCGAGGGCTGGCTCTCACCTCGTGTGCTCCTACAGACAGCCAGGGTGGGTTTCTGATAGGAAGCGTTTCCGTCTGTGGCACATTCTCAGAGAGAACCTCAAACTGGCTAATCCTCAGCTACCAGATGAGGAGTTTTCTCACCAGCTACAGGTAAGGCCAAATGTCCCTGCTGCACAAGCCGTGCAGCCACTAATTATCACAAGTGAACAAATAAACAGCAAGACTTGCCAAGCACAGAGACTCCCCAGCTCCTCTCTGTCCTGGTATAGCATTTGTTCCTAATTTCCATCCATGAGAAAAGAGAGAAGGGATGGCGGTCCCTCCAGGATCCAGCACCTCCGAGCAGCTCTGCTCTGAACCACTCTGCTCACTTTTCCCTCTAAAGACTCTCAGGAGCACACACAGGCATAAACTTCTCCTTGTCTTAGCCAGAACAAGTGGCCAAGTGACACTGTTGTTGTGTGGGTTTGGGGGGAAAGGAGGGAGGAGGTGTGATTTTGCAAGCTTTCTTGTGTCTTGCTAAAACAGAAGAGCCTTTCTGCTGTCATATTTCATCCCATCTGTCAGCCCACAACAGATGGTAGAGGTGCCAAAGTCTAACATACCACTAACTGCATTGCTGCGTCTTGATATCCCACCTCCCATGGGGGCCGCTTCCCCTTCCCCCTTACAAAGTAAAGGTGTACATGGAAGGAAGAGAAAATGTTTATTAAGAATACAGTGTTTTGGGTTGCTATCCAAAGAAGTAACTGATCCCCAGGAAACACCATTCTACTCTTCTACAAGCACATGTGACATCTGGGGAAAGAGCTCTCCGGGGCACGGCAGGGACGGAGGACACGAGCCTCCATCACGATGGAAGAGGCACCAGTCAATAAGCCAGCCGCACAACCGAGTCACGAACAAAGGATTTCTCTGCTCATGCAGATGGGATTAAATTAACTGTGCTTGGATGCTTTCCCAAAGGATACATCCTCCTCTTTTAACAGTGCCACAATTTGTTTTCTGCAGGCCCATGTCTAACACTGAGCTTTGAGTTTCTCTGACCTCCCTTCACGTTGCCCAAATGGGCTCTCCTGAAGAGCATGAAGCCCAGGAGCTGACAACTATCTGAACACCCAGAGACTCTGGGTAGGCAGAGGCATTTAGCCCAGAGTAGTTTTTTCTTCTCAGGGAGATTTTCAGCAAAATAAATTATTGTATCTTATATGTCCTAGCAGTAACTGAGTGAGAAATGGACTCCCAGAGGCAACAGTTCAATTGCAAACATTTCCTAAAAATTCCAACTGGTAGAAACGCCGGATATTCACTGAGCTGTGGATAATGATAGGATATGCTCCTTACTTGCTACGAGGCTTAACATGTTACCTACCTGGATGCCAAGCCCCCATAATAGGTTCTGATTGACACAGTAGACAAGGACACACCAGAGTTTTGAGGAATACATTTTTAAAATGACAAGCAATTCTCTCTCAATGCCACCACACTTTTAGATTTTGCAAGTTGAATCAAACTCTGCAATCAGTGCATTGGCGATAACAATGAAATAAATGCATAACGGTAGGTAGAAATTTGAAGCAAACAAACTGACCAAAACTAACACAATGTAGGAGCTTAAACTTGCTAAAAAGAAGGAAGTTTTAAAAGTGAGCAAAGTTCTTTGGGCAGGTGACAGCAGCAGGGGTTCAGACCTGCTGTCGAGCTCACAGATCCTGACCCCATGTTGCTGAGGCATCTGCACAACTCCTGGCACAAATGACTGCAATCTGCAAGAGTCCCTTATTCTAATTGCTAGTAGCTTATGTCTTGGGCTCTAAAGTACTGCTAGGAACATCCAATAGCACTGTGCAGTTGAGGGGCTGGTCCTAAAGGGACTAAGTATTTCAGGTTATTTCTCAGGTCTTGTCTTCTCCATCTCACCCCATCTTCCAGCCGACTTCCTCTGCTCCCCTGCACCAGGGTGTCCACACAAGCCTAACCTTGCCGGATCCTGCCCTCTCTGCCACAAATCCCCCTATCTGAGCGCAGATCAGAGCCTTGTGGAAAGGGTCCCCTCTCCTGGGATCAGTCCTTTTATACAGGAACTCCCCAAATCTGTAAAGTCTGGCTGGGTGCAAGAAACACAGCGAGCCAAAAGGGCAAGATGGCCCAGTGGGACTCGGAGAAGAAACCACGCAGCTGACCAGCAGCTTGTCAGAGAGACAGGACAGAAAGGCTAATGAAACACCAGGATTTTTTCAGCAGGTGCTCTCACCAAGGCTACATGGCCGAACTCGGGCTCTTGGAGGATGTTCCATCTCCTCTGTGCTGTGCAAGGAGCAAAATATATGACTAGAGCAAACTTGTGTCTTCCTATTTATTTTGAATCTTTGCTAACCTTCAGCTTTGGCTGGAACTTGAACCTCTTGTTTTCAAGTGGGTTTGGATTTCTGGCTGAACATTTTCACAGCTCTGGGTGGAACAGAGTTACAAGATAATGACATGCTGAAAATAAAAGTGAATTTCAAGCTAAGCTGTTCTGTGGCTTAATGTCTATCTGGGGAATTTCTCCTTGGTAATTAAAGCCAGAGTGTCTGCATACTAAAACAAAGCTTGCATTTGAATGTTTAATATCCTCATAGCATGGGTGGTTGTTTTTTTTTTTCCTTTGGAACAAAGTAATTTTTGTAGTTGCCGTCTTGAAATGGTGTCTACAGATCTCTTCGGTGTGTATTGTTGTACAGTTACGCTATACTCCTAATTGCGAAGTTTCTTTCTCAGATCTCAGCTGAGATACTTTGGTCTGCCTACAGGTGCCTTTGGGAGGGAGGCAAAATAAGAACATGTAGGAGAAAGCAGAAAACAAGATTTAAAATATGCTGAATATCCAAGGAGGGAGTTTTTAAGATCCTGAAGTATGTGTAACAAAAAAAAAATATTTCTTGCTGCCTTTTTCAAGCTGAAACTTGCTATTACTGAGTTTGCCAAAAATGCTTACTTGGAACAATTTTATATATTTTATGTTTTAGAATAGAACTGTGAATGCCTTTCTTTTCACGGTGACTGAAACATTTCTCCTTGCTATCAAGACACTGACTTTTGCAAAATGCCTGCCTTTGGAGGGGGCAGCCACTTACAGTTGCTTAAGTCTCCCAAGCACAGTTTTAGATCGCCCAGTGTAATCTCACCCAGCCAAAAGCATCTGCAGAACCTGCTTGCTCGCTGGGAAAGGGGACACGTTTTGACTGCTCTGAGTGGGTTGGTGGCTTCAGCAACCCCTGGAGCGCTGCAACACGTGTCCCCGTGCACGCTCTGTGCACTGCTCTCCCTCCCAGCCACCGTGGTCCAAGTTTGGCACAATGATCTGTTGTGGTTTGGGCCCAGCTGGCAACTAAGCACCACGGAGCCACTCGCTCTCTCCTCCCCCCGCCCCAATGGGATGAGGAGGAGAGTCGGGAAAAAAAAAAAAAAGTAAAACTTGTGGGTTGAAATACAAACAGTTTCATAACTAAACTAAAAATAATAATAATAAACCACAATAATCATTATGATTGTAATGAAAAGGGATATAAAAAAAGTGACAGAAATAAAACCAAAGGAAGAAAAGAACAAAACCAAGTGATACACAATGCAATTGCTCACCACCTGCTGACCAACACCCAGACAGTCCCCAAGCAGCGATCCACCCTTCCAGACATCTCCCCCCAACTTATATACTGGGTGTGACATTCTATGGTATGGAATATCCCTTTGGCTAGTTTGGGTCAGCTCTCCTGGCCATGCTCTCCCAGCTTCTTGTTTACCTCCTCACTTGCAGTGCATGGGCAAATTGAAAAATCCTTAACTTAGGATAAGCACTACTTAGCAACAATTATAACATCAGCCTGTATTCAGCGTTATTCTCACACTAAATCCAAAACACACTGTACCAGCTACTAAATGAGAATTAACTCTATCCCAGCTGAAACCAGGACACAGCCCTGGGCTGTTAAGTTTGAAACTGTGCGACACTTGAGCTCTGGCCTGGCTGGAGGGCACCTGGCATCCCTGCCGTGCTCCCGCTCCCTCCTCCCTCACCGAAGCACAGCTGCTGACCCCGTAACTGTCTTCCACACAGGGCTTTCAGTGCCTCGCCTGAAGTGTTTCCATCCACTAATGCTCATGCTACAAAACCTTTTCATTCGACAAAACTCTCTTGTACATTTACAGCATAAAAGGGAGCAACTCCTCAAACGCTGAAGCCTATAAACCCTCCCAGCCAGAGCTTGTCCAGCCCAGCAACACTGACAATAGGGTTCCACGGACAGCCGCGCAGGAGCAGAGGGAGATTTCTTTACCCCAGAAGGGGCAAACCACTCTGAGGATTTGTTTTCACCACCACAGCCAACCTAAAAATTCAAGAACCAACCCAGCAAGAGCCACAGCCCTGGCCCCAGCCCAGGAAAGTAGCCAACAGCAGGTTGCTGCAGGCAGCAAACGCCCTCCTACAGTGGCATCTTTCTTGGTTTGAACAAGGTCCCACCCAAAATTTTCTGCTGAATGAAGCTTTGAAAGAATTTACGTGCTTCTTGCAATGTTGTATGGCCTTGCAAGCTTGATTCTGGCTTGGACATGCAGAGCCCTTTGGGAGGCACCAGCGTGTACAGCAAGATCACCACGGCTTATGTTTCAAAAAGGAAATGACCACAGTAGGCTGAAGCAGCTCTTTGAAATGCAAAGAACTAGTCAGGTTATTCATAATTCCATTTTTTTAACTGCAAAGGATTCAGTCTTTGTTTTTACAGATGACTCTTTTTCCTATCTATTTTCTAGAAAGCTGGACAAAAGGGAGGAAATAAAACATGTTTAATCAAAGACAACTCAAAAGGGCAGACTAGGAGTGTACTTAACTCACTTGGTCCACAACATATGTAAAGAAGCAAATGCCTTTCTGCTTAATGTGGTTATTCACAGAACTACAGATGCAAAGGAATGATTTCATCTTCTTACATGTAAGCATCTTTATGCACTGTAAGAATTACATTATCGAGTAATCACTATAAAAATTAAATATCTCTTTTTGGGGCTATGTCAGTCACTTCTTTTTGGCTAAATAATCTTATACTTTTGTATTAATTGATTGGAATACTAATAAAGTGATTTACTTTTATACATGAATATATGTGTTTTTTCATGGCTGATCTATAACTTCCCACATACAAATCTGAAGAGTATGGGTTTTAAATGGAGTACAGTACATAGGGGGTATAGAAACTACGGAAAAAGTAAGAAATCTGAGTGACGGGTACTGATACACATTGACCATGACTAGCCTTTCCTTCGTTTTCCCACTTGAGAGATACATGGAAGCATCTACCCCTGATCCCCTAAAACTTTAGCCCAGGGCTAAGGGTTAAGTTGGTTACTCTCTGCTTGCAAGCAGCTGCAAACATACAGATCTGAAGCAGGGCATCGAGACAGAGGTGCTTGGGGTGGCAGTCCCAGGTGCAGCCCGTCTCCGCTTTTATTGCAAACCAGCAATGCCCCCAGCTCCTCGCTGTACACATGCATCAGGCGGGAGTTTGCAACGAAATTAAAATCACAGCTGTGGTTTGCAGAGCTCAAATACGTTGCACATGCCTATTAGGTATTTAATCCCAGGTAAATTGCTCCTTGTTCCTTTAGGAATTGGGAATCCAAGGTCACCTCTGAGGTTTATCTATCTATAATAAGCCCTGCTGAATGATCTCTCCGTGGAAGCAGCAAGGCAAGTGGAGGGCACACATGGCAAGGGCCCGCTGCTGCTAGCCCGCTGGGAAGGGCAGACTCCCACCTCCATCACAGATCAGTAACACAACCAGGGCCTTGTGCAACCAAATGGGAGAATTTTATCCCCAAAACCTGACAGGCAACGTTAGTAACAGACATGGCTTACTGAACAGTGGATAAAACAAGTCAGTGCCATCCAAACAGCTGTGGAAGGAGTAAACGGCCTCTCCTACTGGAAATATTTCCTTGCCATGATATCTCACTTCACACTGAGCGTTAAAATATTTTTCTACAGTTAAAGTGGCACTTTGATGAGATCTCAGTACATGCAGTTGGGTTTCCCTATATCTGTAAAAACAAGGTAACCTTGAAACATTTGTGACTGAAATTTTCTCTGAGAGTTTCACGTGACTTAGTGGTCATTAAATTCTTTATAATCATATACTCTGCATCCAGTCAGGCCACTGCAAGTTGGTAATGCATTAATGGTGCTCTGACTGCCTGTGCAAGGGTTTTTTGAAAAAATATTTTTAAATTTCAAGTGAAAGTTTTTTTTTTTACTTTCTCCACTTCTCCTGTCACACTCATTTTTCAAATCCTGAAAATTTGTCAGGAGGAAAGGCAGCCAGCTCTGAGAAGGTGCTGCTTAAAGGCAGATGTCATCCCAGACTGAGCAAATATCAAGCCAAGAGGAAGTACAGGGCTTAAAATGGGAATGGTTTTAAATATGAAATTTTGATCAGGCACTCCAGCAGAAGCAAAGACAGATGAAACTATCATCATCTAACTCTTCACTAAGAGGTAAAAAAATGGTAGTCTGGAAATGGTGCCTGACACACCAATCCCACCTGGTGACAAAGAAGGAGCCTCCTGCACCGACACGTGCTGGGGACTGCTGGCTGGACTCAGGCGTGCACAAAGCACCTCAGATTTCTGCAGCACTTGTCTTTGGGATGAACAATCTCAGAGATGAGACATACTCACACATCTGATCTGATATACGTGTGATCTTGCTGGATACGTCAGCTCAGTGCAGCATCTGCCTGGAGCTGGAGGACGCGTCGCCTGCCTCCTTTGCACAGGGCGCTGCATCCCTTGGTTGAGGCCCGCAGCCGTGGGAAGCTGGTTTTCACTCTGAGTTTCCCTTGACCCTTGAATTCCTCCTGGCTACAGCTGCTTGCTTTTTCCCTGCCTGGGGCTCTGCATTTTCTCTGCATCTCCACTGCACAGTAGGACTCACACCATGACCCAGTCAGGCTGTTGTGCTGCAATCATTGCACCGGGCAGCCTCAGGGGAGACAAGCAAAGATGTGGTCCAGGTGAAAAAGGCTTTTTTTTTTTTTTTTTTCTAAAAATACCCAACACAACAGAGCTGGCAGTGCAAAGGAGATGCTGGAGTGTGTGGCTGGGGCAGACAGGACTCCCCTCCTGGCAGGCATATACTGAGCATAACCTTCAGCCACGTCCAACAGCACTCACCAGCAGGAGCTGCTTCTGCTGTAGGACAAACTCAGAAACATCATTATATTCTGAACAGATAAAGTCATTTAAGCTTGGTTTAAAGACCGGGAAATTATAAACGGAGGCTTTGGTAACAGACACTGGTTAAATTTAACATGTAGATTTAATTACAATCCATTACACAGAACAAATTAAATCAGTGCCACATTAATGCTGTAGTGGATTGCACTGTGCATCCTGTGACAAATGTGACTGCAGCAGCTGTATCAGGAAAATCCTGGACGATGGCAAACAGCCACATCATAATCTGGTATATTAGTACTATTTCTTCTCTTCTCTTTTTCTATTGCTACACAGGATAATGTGGTTGGTCAGAAGAAAGAATTATTTTCCTCAAGAACATAAAAATGGCAGATCTCTGAAACTAATTATTTGATGAGGCAGTTTGAAATTATATATTACTTGACATCAACTGAATCAAGCAGAAGCGAGGCACTATTTATTTACTCTTTCTGTAGAGACCCCTTTATCTTGCTTGTTGCATCTCTCCCTTATGAAGATTTCCCCTCCTTTCCTCACCATTTTCTAGGGAGAGAGGAAAGGTCCTAATAACCCCCAAAGGAAGAGGATTCATTTCCTTTGATGTGGAATGAGAATTTTTCCTTCTGTAACAATTCATCAGCTTTGAATTATGCAAACTTAAATAAAACAACTCACATCTCATTGCAGCAGGAAAATCTTTCCCTCAAAAACCTGTGATGCTAAGATTACCTTGCTACAGTATAATCTTTTACTTACTGTTACTGTAGTTATTTCCTTTAACAGGTACAGCCTTTCTGCCCTGGTGATTTATTTTCCTTTCTGTTATGTCTTTCTGATGCTCTTTACTGGTGGCTTTCAGTCACTTAAGGCACAAGTCTCAGCCAAATATCTGTTTTCTGACAGTAATAAACCTTAGATTTTTCTGAAATCCAGAACTAACTCTCCTTGCGCCGGTCTTCACCAAACTCCCCCCACCTTCCCTTTGGATTGCTCTCATTACACCAAGATTTCAGAGAAGTATCTCCTCTACCTTAGTGTAACCTTATCCTTGCAGACATGGAGAAGAGAGTTGCCCATGGAAGGGAGAGTGTGAGGCATCCCTACGTCCCGCAGATGCAGAGACCTGACCCAGCTCCAGCGCAGGGATCAGCACACAGCTGCCCAGCAAGACCAGGGGGTGTATCACTGCACGTGGTACACTCACAGGTAATGGACATCTAGAACAAAATAGCTCTCACTGGCTTTACAATCTTGATTTATAAGAAAACAAATGCACAGCAGCACTTGAAATTTTACCACAAGCCTTCAGGAATCAGGAAAAAGAAAAATAAAGGCACAAATGCCCACAGCTTGATGGTGCATTGAAAGATACCTGGAAGGTGAGGAGCCTCATAAACCAGCGCAGAGTCATAATTATGCTAGGAGCTCAGGGTAATACTGGAAAACCAGTGAAATTATTCTCCAAAGCAAAATAATTCGGCTCAACCCAGCAGTAACTAGCAATAGAAATCTTCCTGGCTAGGCTTTGGTCAGGGACATGGTCTCATTTATCTGCTAGGATGATGCCAAAGATCTCCTCTTCCCTTTTGTCCCCACCGAAGAAGCTCTGCTGTCACAGCTTTATGGCTTGGACCCCAATTCTGCAACATGTCCATTACTTGTGTGAACATCATCACTGCAGGCAGTGGGAGACAAGTGGGGAATCCCACAAGTACATACAAGGTTAGGACTAAGCGCCACCTACATATAGTTTTTGTTACCCTTGATGTTAAAAGTTTAAATCACCATTAAGATTAAAAAAACCAGGAGAATGCAGAGATGCTTTGGACATTGGGCCATTTGGATTTCCCAGACCACACCACAGCCTCAACCACCAAAAAAGCAAGAGGTTAAGACCTATGCCTGAAAACGCTGCAAATGTACACTTACAATTAGAGGCCCTCTGTTGTTTTCACGGTATTTGTTCTGGAAGAAGATATAAACCACGGTGGCGGCCAGTGAGTAGAGGAAGGCAAAGACTGCAATGGTGACAAAGAACTCTGCCGAAGAGGAGAAGTCCCCTATCAAGGAGAGCTTTTCTCGGTGCTTGCCTTCACAAGTGGGAGCATCGAAATTCACTTGATGCAACCTGGAAAACATCCCAAAGAACAGCAGATGAAGTATAGAAAAAGGAAACTGTTACCTGAATAAAGATATAAATACATTTGCTCTGTCTCCCTATCTCATCCCTGATGCACACTGATCTCCTGCTTGAAGAATTGACCCTCTAAGTAGTCTTGTGGGCTGTCTTCTTCAGAGCTGCTCATACTCATGAAGTTACTTCCATGTGAGCATCTAAATGAGACTGAAGACCTGAACACATCTGTTAATCTCAGAGAAAAGTTGATGTTCCAATGGTTTGGTACAACCCCCCTTCCTCTCTGGGGCTTTGCCATGGCAACAACTGAAAAAGGATAACATGAGAAACAATTTGATTCTTGAATTCTTACAATCAGTGTGGCAGAAAACAGGTCTTATCCTCTATACTAAGCCCAGGAGATACCCATGTTTGGAAGTTCATGACTTCCTTGTGTAAAATTGCCTAGTGCACAGCTACCTGTGGCTGTTAGCCCACAGGGCTGTGAGCCACAAAGTGCTTCTACATTAAAAGCATTTAAAACCAAGCTGCGTCAGAAATACACAACTTGGGTCAAAGAAACAGGCCACATGCCCTTGTTTAAGCAATCAAAGCCCTAACCTTGTACTCATGCACCGTTTGCCATCAGTGATCGAGCTAATGGATTTATGGTTCTGTCTGGCAGCCCCTGCCAGACCCTTTTTCGCTGTAATAATTTTAATTTCTGATTCAGAAAGAGAAAGGGTATGCTTGGAGGGGGTACTTTGGCAGGCCCAATTAGCATCACTGGGGACATGGGGCCCAATGAGAGATCACACTGTTCTGCTCTGTGCAGGGCAAGTGGAGGGGATGAAGTCAGCAGCAAGTTAACAGCAGCAATTAAAGAAGTTATGATCTGGTGCAGAGAAAGGATGAGGCCTTCTGGGAGACATTCTTCTGCTGAAGGGCAATTAATGTGAGCAACAGCAAGCCAACGGCAGCAGCAGCCATGAATATATGACTAAATAAAAAGTTAGGTCCCCAGAGGAAAACAAAGTACCCACAGTAGAAATCACAGAAGATGGATTAATGGACGTTGGAGGATTGCGTGACTTTTGCTTTTTCTGGTCCAAACCAAATGTACTCGAACGTGTAGGCAGAACCTTTTCATCAGCGGTTGATGAATAACACCGTTTATTTGCCTCAGGCATTTTCTTCCCTGAGCTTCTGTCGCTATAGTAGTAGTGGGATGAAAACAAGAAACTCATCTGCCTAGATTGTGGAGAGGAGCAGCAGCTGAGTCGCCTCCCCTATGAACCCAGCAAAGTCTGATGAAAAGTGAACACGAGAGAGACTCTAATGTTCATGATCAGAGAGTTTCCTGACTTGGTTTCAAAGCTTCCTGGCACCACTGCATGCACACTTTTTGCCAGGGCTTATTGTTCTTTCCTAAAGAAGGGGAAAATAGGGGAAGGAAGATTTCCTAGTGACTCTCATGCCAATTTTGAAGCGTGGAGAGAAAGTGGTTTTGTTTTAACCATCAGCAGGATTATGGAAAGATTTGAAATGCATGATTTGCATGGTCTGATAACAAAGCTTTCTCTGCTTCCCTCATGCACAGCTGCTTGGGTGCTGTACTGACACAGAATGAAACCAGGAACCTGACTCAAAACCCCTTGAAAACAGCAACAGCCTCTGCGGGGCTCTGGATCAGTAAGAAGTTTGGCCCCATCCCTCTTTCCCCAGGGGAATGCAGTGCTGTGCAGCCAGAGGCTGCGCTCCTGCTCCTCTTCAGGTCTCCTCTCCAGGGCTTGCAGCTGGGTTCAAGCCATGTTTCACCTCCCACCCAGCCCATGGGACACCTGCGATGGTGTGCAGAGCCAGGGCTGGGGACCACCCCGTGCTCCCAGCCACTGACAGACCCAGGGTCTCCCTGTCAGCCCAGACTTTGCAACTCAGCACAAAGGCCGTCAAGGTTGGGGGCTTTAATTCTTTTTTTTCTTTTCCCCTCTCAAACCACCAAATGCTTAAGTAGCATTTTCTGGTTCTTAAATAAGTGACCACATTTGCCGCGTTTAAACAGCCACGCTCAGGTGCCACAGCTGCCTTTGAAGGGCCCTGCTGCTGTTGTGGTGGTGCAATTCTACCGTCTCCCCCACTGCCATACTCCTATATATTGGAAAAGGATGCTTTTTCAATAAAGAATCACATAATGTTCACATACAAACACATCCTTTTCCAGCTGAGCACAGTGCAAAGGCTTGGCCCCTCGCTGGGAAAGCCAGGCTTTGCTGGGATGGTGGGAGCTCCACGTTTTTATGTTACCACCTCACACTGCAAATAGGCTTTAAAGAATTGCTCTGGCCCTCACATTGCTTTCACAGACACTGTGGAATTGAGCTGAGCTACGTTAAATACAATGCAATTGTGTTGAGGGAAAAAAAAAAAAGAACAAGGCAATTCTGCATGCATTTTATCGTGTAAAACACGTCTTTAGGATGGTGGGCTTTTTTTCTCCCCTGGAGTCCTGAAATAGCACACTGAGCAATGCATGGTGTTGTAAGTAACAGTTCAAACTCCTGCACATACCAAAGATGAAATACCTTAAGGAATGCTTCTGTCAAGTTTTAGACCAGGAGTTGCTGCTCACCACTGCACCTCCAATGGGCCTCAGTCACCACAGCCCCATCCTGTCTAATCACCAACAACACACCAGCCTTTATGAAACATGGTAAAGCAACTGAGACCACTTTCCTTTTTGCATTCCCCGTTTGCTTGACTGTACTTTAGTTCTGAATCATCAGCCAGAGAAAATGTTCATATATTATACTAACATCTCGCATCTTCCCAGCAGTGCTTTTGTGGCCAAGCATCTGTCAGGGATTCCAGATCACAGAGCCTTCTTCCATCAAGTTGTTTTTATTCACTTGCTTTTCTTTTTAGATTTCCCTAGCCTCTAAGAGAATGTGCAGTAATTGGTGCCTCTTGTGGCCACCTCACCTCTGCCCAAACAACTGAGATCTCAGTTGTGCAAAGGGCCCCAAAATAGACCATGACTCAGGCCCTGGAAGAGGACACGTGGCAGGAAAGAGAGGTGAGTGAGCCAAGCCCTGGGGTGGTTAGGGTGGATGCTGACTTCACAAGAGGCATTTGAAAAGTTTCTTTAAAGCAAGGGAAGATCAGTGACAGAAAATCCAGTTTTACTAATCGAAACCTCTTTGATCTGGAATGGCATCTCAGAGGGAAAGCTCTGATTTTTCCACTGATGTTGCTAAGTCAGCCTTTCTGGGGGCAGGATGGCTTCGTGATGACTCACAAGAAATTAACTGCCTCTGCCTCCCACTTTTGATGCAGTTCTACCTGTTCTGCCTTTTAGTTCCTTGTGACTTATTCTTCTTTCATCTTTTCTTATCTCTCATTCTTTATACCTCATCTTTTTGTTCAAGTCAGTCTTGGCCAGTGTCCTGCTGTTTTTATCTCCAGCACCACCCTTACCTTTCTCCTTTGCCTCTCATTTCCTAAACAAAATCAGGAGTCCCAAGAGTGACCCTTTGCAATCATGCCCTTTGCACTTTGTCAGCATCTGAGCAATACTGTTGGGCTGCATTAGCAGAAGTGATTTTCACTGATTGATGGACAGTGCAGATAAGGAACACTTCAGTAATAAATATACCTAATTAGGGAAAAAAATGATGAAAAACCTCTCCCCCTTAAGTTCCTCCAAAAATGAGCTGGACAGTGCTTTTTGCCTTGTATTGCACTGAGTACTGTTATTAATTCAGAAATAAAGCTGATGACTCAGGAATGTGACCTTGCACCCACCACTCAGCAGAGCAGTGCTAAGGTCAGCCTCGCTGCTCATTGCTACTGACACCATCCCCTTTGCCTGCTGAGTCTGTTTGCAAACAACAGCCACCATTGCCAAGCCATCCAGGTCTGAATTCCCTCAAACTCACTTGAATCTGAAGCAAGTCCACCAAAGGCAGTCAAGTTTCACTGATGAAGTCACAGTAATTAAGGGCTTCTGAGGTTTCTTCTACCATTTGGCAAACCTTCCATTGCAGTGGGAAATATGATGACAAGACAGCTATATTGTCTAGTTTGACAAGATCAGAGGAGGGCAGGAATGTTTTACACTGAAAAAAAGGATTTTTACATTGTTCCACAATAGCAAAGAGAAGCTACATTTTCAGACACTAATTACCCCTGCTCTGAAAACAATACATGGAGCCAGACATGCTGAACAAAGCTACAGCTGTTACATGTGCGTGGGGGAGCAGAAGCTGTGCTCTCTCCACGTAAATGTGAAGTTGCCTTTTCTTCTTGAACTTCCTTAGTGTAATATTAAAGCCATGTTTTGCTTTTAATTACAGTCCCTCTTTTTTTTTTTGAGCAGCCTAGTCTACCTGATGATCTTTGAGCACAAAAATGGTCAGAGCCAACCGACTCAAAGACCCATCTTGTCTCATGTCCCACTCTACCAGCAGACACAGAAGAGCCAAAGCAGGAGAGTATGCACCAAGTGATCTAATCTTCTCTGACTCAGAAAACCTCCCCCTTTAGCAATGCACTCATGGCTTAGATTTGAAACCAACAGAACATGCAATTAACAGCAAGTATGTGCTCAAGTATTATTGATGAACCAGCACAGATTTCCTCTCCTGGACCTTGATCGGTGCCTGGATTAATAAATAACAGATAAAGTTCTTCCTCCAAAAATTCTCAATGGGGGTTTAGTGTTTCTCCACTCCTTTACTAGGACATGGGGAAAAACGGGCAAAAAATCTATCTGTTTTGGCAGGTTGTCCTATTTTCTGAAAATAGCATCTTGTAAGCCACCCCCCCACCTGTCTATGACATGCTTGAGCAAAATCTGCAACACCCACACACATGGTTGCAAGAATCAAAAGATCTATTATCATTTCATTGGGCTTTATTTCCCCTTCACTTGTTTCTGGTAGTCAAACTGTCAATTGTATTTACTGTCTGCAAAGCAATGACAGAAATACACCACTGGAAATTAGTTACTGCAGATAGTCCTTGTGGAGGAATCCATTGTGAAATGTTTATCTTGGCTGATAATCTCCAAAATGAGGGAAAAATGAAATTTCAAAACACAGCAACAAAATGCTGAAACACACAGGGCCCCTTAGCAAGTCAAACTGCTCTGGTGAGGCACAAGAACGGGACAGGGAGTACCTTTTGCTTTCTCTGGGGTATGAAGTAAAGGCATTTTTTTCAGCTAGTCCTGGAAACGCTGTGGCTTACTTATTTCAGAGGACTACACTGATGTGCTTTCATACCAGTGCCTCCAACCAGCCTGTCCCTGGGCAAATGCCCCTTCTTGAGGTGCCGAATATGGATTTTTCACAGGTTTAGTGGAAGCACTTTCCTCTCACAGCAGGGCTCATCGCTCCCAGAAGACTACCCTAGAGATACTACCTGCTTGAAAAAAAACACTTTAAAAGTAACCTTTAGTACTCAGGTGGAAGTAGAAGCCTGCCTGAGAAGGAAAGGTTCCCAAGGAGAAAGGAATGCACACAGTGCTCCTCACTGCAAAGAGCGTTTCCCCTGGTGCTGGGCATCTCTGTATGCTTGGTGCTAAAACCTGACTACCTGAAAGGTTGCCCACACAGCAAGGAACAGGCTTCCTTCCATCCTTTGGGAGGGTGGATGGAGCTGAGCTCTGCAGCTTTCTCCTCCCTCGCACCCCAGATCTGCTCTCTGAGGACAGACTCCTGAGGGGGGAGCCCTGTGGCAATGAAGCCCCTCTACAGGCTCTCATACACACCATGAACTCTTGCAGAGGGAGCCACTGCTAAGCAGTTGCCCTTAGTCCATATTTTTTGCTAATTATAACCATTATCCAGTAATTCCTGTAGGATCTGAATCTTTGCACCCAGGCATCCTTGAGCTGTTGAAGTCAGTCTCCTTTTGAGGCAGCCAGCCCGTTAATACCACATTTGATCTGCTTGAAGCCATTCATGCCGAAGTTCTCTCCAGCCCTTCAAAGTTCAATAGCTAAGGTGTCGATAGAGCCCTGGACAGCTGTGAGGATGGATGGGCTTAGCCCAGCAGCAGGACAGCAGGTACCACAGAGGCCACTGCTCCCCAGCCCTTTTTGCACCTGCGATGTTCTGGCAAAACCCGAGTTTTCCGCCCCTTTGCTCACAGCAACAAGACTGTTTCCCACTACAAGCCTGCTTTCGAACAGCTCTTTTCCCAAGATGAAGAAACTACCATTTACCTGAGCATTCCCATCCCCAACCTTTCCCATGGTGCACATCTCAGCACTGCCTGCATATGCCACAGCCATCCAAAACTGTGAGGTGCTTACTGATATTTCCTAACTGTCCCAGCAATTTTCCATACCTCACTCTACCAGCCCCCCCAATAGCAACACCCTGTTCAGACTCTCCAGCATCCAAAGGTGCCTTCAATACCCTCCTCTCCTTGATCTCCTCCCCTTCCAGAACAGCAGCACATTAGTTTTTACCACATACCTATCCCTAAGAAATCAGTTCATTTTTCTCTGGAGATAAGAAACAAAAATAAAATTCTCCAGCTGACTCAGCAATCCAAGCTTGGGTTTTTTTTTTGTTTCTTTGTTTTCTAGAGGAAGAAATAATACCGTTTGCTGATCAAAGAGTATTTGAAACTATTTCACTTTGAACTTTCATCCTATCAATTTCTTCCAAGAAATATCCCAAAGCCCATATTTCTCTAGAATTATTCAACACTCCCAGTAGTTTCATGCAAATAAATACTTCATCTTGCAAACATTTATTTCTAACTCCTAACTAATTTCTAACTAACATTTGAACATCCTAAAGCTCTCCCCTTTGTCACAGCTGCCTTCAGTGGCTTATACCCATCTACCAGTGTTGCATCATCAAAACCCCCCAGTAGATGCTGCTGGCAAGGTGTCCAGGAAAGCTGTAGCAAGCTATATTCTTTTCTGGTTTATGTCCAGTTGAAATAATGGAAAATATTCCCCCCCCAATCCCATTTTCAATTTCTTAACTTGTCAGGTTCTCAGCCCTCACTCGCACATATCTGTTGTGCAAACATTTGGCCAGTTCTATTTTCCTACAGTACTGATTTTAATAGCACAAGCTGTCAGCCACAGTTGCCGTCTCAACACACCACACTGTGTGCTGTGCTGGGAGAGGTGGTGATTCCCCCAGCACAAGCAGCGTGGAGCAGGCACGCTGCAATGCCTACCCAGAGCATCACAACACGCACGTCCTCTGCTCCATCCCTCTCCACCTCACATTTCTTCTCCTGTTAACACAGCGATTCAGAAACCCTCCAAAGTGCTCAGATCTCCAGGAAGGGAAGCTACAAAACCTTTTTGAGGATGGGGTCTAAAGACATTGGAATATGGACAACCCCAGCGGTGGTGGTGGGAGGGCACCAGCACCACATCCGCGGCTTGGGATGCCTCTTGTAGGACCTGGTCCAGTGATTGTGTCCACAAAGCTCTTGGAAAACAGCCTGTACAACAGCTTCGTCACGCTCCCAGAGGAAGAAACGTTCCGGATGCGTGCCAGCCATAGCAATGAACCTACCCAGACTGTGCACGTAGCAGTAATGCAAACCCTAGTACTCCATCGTAGCACCAAAAAAGAAATAAAACAGCTCATTATAGAACACACGCTGCTGGGAGCGCTCAGACGTCTGAGTGGGTGGTCCCAACCCCACTTCCAAGCCTACATCCAGACCCAGATTTATCTCCTGAGATATTTTCACAGCTCTTCTCAGAAACACACACATTTCCTTGCTGTGTAAGCAGAGCACAGCACTCAAAGACATGCTCCACTGGTCTTTACAAACCCAAATACTTTCTCAGATTGGGCACTTACATTATTTGTGGCACAGACTGGTAGCATTGCTCTCTGCTTCCCCTTCACTGACCTATTTTCTTGGGGTGGACGGCTTCCTAGCCATGGGTAAGATTAGCTACCATCTCTGAAGGAAGGTAACCCTTGATTATCTTTAAAAAATGCCATCACGTCCATGGAATGATGCAAATTAGGTGGCCTACAAATGCCACAGACATGTATTTGCATTGCCACATGCACAGCTGTCCAACACTACCCGGTCCCACCAACAGATCCTGAGTGAACCCATGACTCCGGTGTTGCTCCCACTGCCCTCTCGTCCAGATAGACATGGAAATCAGCTTCCAAGCTAACAAGCCTCTGTCAGAGCAGAACAAAAGCATCTACTTGAAGAAAAATCTACAAAGATCTAAACATCTAGAGATACATCATAAGTAATAAAAAGCATAAAGCAAAGACCTAAAAACCAGTCATTGACTCTAATAAGACTGGGTCTGGGAAGTGGGTGTAACAAATCCCTGGGCAGTGCATTTCCATGGAGCGATGTGGGACTGCTGAGTCCCCCTTCCTGCACTTCAACATGCACTGCTGCTGCTCACATTGCTTCATAGCATTCACACCACGTCCAACTCACCTTGCCTTCCACAATCAAATGGGCTAAGAACTCCACATAAAATCAATTCAAATTCTTGGGCATCACCTGCTGTTCACACAGAACCACCTGAAAGCATAAATCCTTTGCCCTGTGAGAAGCAAGGTTCACATATAGTTTAATCTAGGTCTATAAACTCTGAAAGCAGCAATTTTACCTTCAGGACAAGCTGAGATAAATGCAACAGCAATTACAGAAGATGCAGCAATTTTCATTCTTTTGTATCATATTTACATCAACTTTGTATTATAACTATAGTTTTCCAAAGCATGTTGTCGCAAGGCACTTAAAACAATCAAACTAAGTCCTCTGTAGAGGCATGAATCCAATAGAACTTCCAGTCAAAATATTTTCGTTTGACATACAGGTCAAATCCTTTTCGCAGAGAGCCTGTGGGCTCGATCACAGGCTGAGCAGCACACAGGGCAGGAGCCAAGGCAGACCTGTGGGTCTGCTGACAGACAAACTGCCAGGACCTTCATAACCCATGAAGTGTCACTTCTGGGAATCCAGACAGGACAGTGAGAGGTACCTTAGTGAGTGGGGCTATGCCAGGTGGGGTTGGATGTCCACCCTCTCCAGAGTCTATTGAATAAGAAATATTGCATTAAACTTTTTGGCAAACCAGTGCATGTAGAAGCCAGGTGTGGGAAGAGATTGAACACATCCCACTTACCCAGTTCCCTGTGGTCCTGGGGAAACCTTCAGGGCTGCTGCACAGAGAATATACATTTGGGAGCAGAGGAAATGGGAAGGACGTGTGTTTGATTGTCCCCTAGCAGGATCACCACATGCCATCTGGGATCAAGTGCCAAACAAAGCAAAGCCGAAGGGTTTCTGCTTTGGTTGCTTCTGTACGGGCAGCATGAAAGTGTGCAAAAAAAATTTGCAAGGGAAGTTGTAAAAAGCCTGACTTTTAGAAAAAGCCTTTGTGGCAGGCACAGATAAAACACCATCACTGCGGAATACCACAGAGACTATTCATGAATATATATTCAAAGTTCAAATTGTGAAAAAGCTGCATGTATTAACAAATCCAAAAGTGACTTCCACTTTAACAACAAGTTCTAGCTTAAGTATTAATGAAAAATTTTTCTGGCAACAAAACAGTAGTAAGCATAAAATACAGCCTTTATGAAGCAAAATAAGACAGTCTGGATCAATACTATCCAAATTAATCAAGAATCCAATTACTCTGAGTGCCAAAAGTAATGCTTCTACAATTTAACAAGAATTTAAGAAGCAGCATTTTCCCTTCTCTGCAGGAGACACCATCTCCAGAAAGTTGCTACCACTTTCCTTCCTCATTTGCTTCCCAGCCAGCTGTGTGCCCATGAACCCTGTGTTCATACAATGTTTGCGCATGGATGTTCATAACAGGAGACAAGAGCTGACCAGTCTGAAGAGTTGCAAAGCAAGACAAGCCTCCTCTATGGCCCCCACCCAGCACTCAAGGATGTAACACAACTTCACATGCTTCAGATTTTACGGGATTAAAATCTACAAAGTAGAAGCTGGAGAATGCTGAGGATAGTGGCAACTGAGAAGACCTCAACATCTGGAAAAATCATCTTGTCTGCAGAGCTGTTGCCCCCTGACAAACCCACAGGTTGGAGCAATCAGCCTCCCCCTGGTTGCACAACGGATTGGGGGCTTTGCAGTTTTACAAATACTGGCAGCCAGACCTCCTTCTCTGATGTGCCTAAGCAGCGTATCACTGCACACTGCCCAAAACACCAGAAGCATTAATGAGCAAAGGCTTTGCCACTTAGGTAGCCACCCTTGGGCTGTGGCTTCTTGGCTGTGTAGAAAATAGTTTGGCACAGAAGCTAAGCCATCCAGATCAGCTAGCAAATCGTGGGGACAGTGGATGATCTCTTCCTTCATATAACACAGGGCATCAGTTGTTCTAAGGACCACAGGCAAGGGGCCAGCCTCAAAGAGAAGGTGAAGATGCGGCTGCATCAGTTTTCTGGTGGTTTTCTATAGATGTCATGCAGGAACAAAGCGACAAGTGACTGGAAGCATCTCCCAATCCCTCGCTTGTGGGAAAAGGGTACTTGCATCCACAGTTCGAACAAAAGTGCAAACTGGCAGTAATAACCACTCTTTGGCCAAGTTGCTAATCTTGAAGATTTCTACAAAGTGGGTTTTGAAGACTGTAACTGGGGGCAGAAACAGGCACTCAAAACTGGAAAAGCCACAAAGTCATCCTTATCTTTATCTGGTTTAATCAGACCAGCAATGAGTTCATCAAACTCCCTGACAACCAGAATTAAATTGTACATTGTGCTCACAGAGAGCCACTACTGCAGACCACGGCTGTCTGAGTACAAAAACACAGATACTTTTCTCCCATTCTACTATGCTCTTTGTCTAAAAACAGTATTCCCAGAGCCAGTGCGGTCCTCAAAGACTCACGGACACTGGAAAACACTGATTTGCAGATTAGAATTACTTCAGTAGTCTGTGGTCATGCACAAGTAAATAAAAATTATATCAGGGCTCTGAATTATGGCATTCACTCTTCAATAATAACTACACCTGGTTACAAAAATGTGAAATACTTTCCTATTAAAAACTATGTTCATTCAAAGCTGGAAAGAAATATATTTATTCTGTAGAACTAGATCACCTTTTCCCTGGCCCAGAAGACAGTGTAAGAGCAAACAGCTCTAACTAAGCCAATAGCTCATTGATTAGAGTACTCAGCTTGGCTATGTGAGCTCCATATTCAGGTCACTTATGGACTTGCTTCAGTACAGAGACTTGACCAAGGTGTCTGATGCCTTCAACACCAGGGAAGCCATGTGCTGGGGCCATACTTTAAATAGCTCAGAAAGTTCTTGTGTTCATGTCATTATGGAATAAAATCTTTTTACTGTGTTTCCATTGGAAAATAAAAAAAGACTTTGAAAAAATGCAACTGCAATTTTCTGGAGATCCCTATACATTACCAGAATGTACAAGTCAACTAAGGAAAGAAAAAAAAAAAGTCTGTATTTCCTAGTTAAAAATACATCTTAACGTTTGAGTCTGCTTTGCATCATTAGGTCACATTATATATGAAGATACTTCTGTGAAGGTGTCACAATTTGAGATATCTGTATCCTGAAGGATTTATCTGCTGAATTTTGCTCAGCAGGATGCAACATTAGGCTCCTCACTCGCATTATTTCCAGTTTCTACTAACAGTAGTTAAAACCTAGAAGTCCTTGTTAGGGAAATCTATTCAACAAGAGACCAAAATTAGGGGTAAAAAGCACTGCTGAGATCAGGGTTTGAAACTGTTGTGGAAGGAGGTAATTAATGCCATGACCGAGCGCTTCATGCCCATCCTAAAAAGCCAGTTTATATAATTGGGGGTATTGAAGAAAATCTTCAGCTTCACTCATGTATTATTGAACACCTTTCCTTGTCGGTTCATGTGTTAAGCCCATACCTGCAGTGCTAGCTGAGGTGGTCACAGTTTGGCAAGGAAACAGACTAAATTAATGAAGCTTTCATGGACCAACCGACTGCAGAGCCAGGAGGGACCACTCCGACCATGCAGCTTTAGCTCTTTGCTGCTGAACTTCACCCAACCAACCCTGCAACTCCTGTTTGTGAAAAAGCACAGTTTTTCAAAACGCACCAAGTTTTGATCTAAGGAGTGCCAGGATGGAGATTGCTCCCTTCATTAAGCTGGAATGGGTCATGCAGAGTTTAACCAGGGCCTCTCACCCTCCTGGGAGCTCTGCCAAATCTGCCTGGGAACTGGGACATTTACATTTTGGCACAGAGCACACCTGAAGCTAGTGCAACTTCTGCTGGCTTGCTTTTGCTTCCGTCTACCCACAGAACTGTTATGAGGCCACAATTTGCCTTTGCAGAAGGGGCGTCTTCTGTGCAATGAACATGTGCAAAATAAAGCATGAACTTTAGGGAGTTTAACTGACTACATGACTTTATTCCTTCCTATCTCCCACTCTCAACTGGTACGGCAGTCCAAGACAGCTGGGAGGGGAGCCTGCCATAGCTGCCTGAAAGTCAGCATCGCAGGCAATTATTTAGTTTAAAGACTTCCTATTTATCAGCAGCTCCTGGACTCCCAGACATAATAGACATTTATAATCTTTTGGCCAAGATGTTTTCTACTGAATTCTGAAGCAAGATTTACTACAAATGGATAATAAAAAAGAAGACTAGTACGCTCTGGCACAGAGATGTGCTAATATTAACAAAGGCTTTTTCCAAAGAAAGATAGTTGCAAAGCACAAAGAGTTAGCTACTTTGTCCTTAATTATCATCTGTAGCTTCTAAGTAGGCAATTTAGATCTGGCTGTCATATTTCAGATGATAGACTAGCCTACCCATCGCATGCAGATGAGGCGTACACTTTAAAGGGTGCTCAATAGAGATGTCTTTATTCAAATGAGATGCTTAGACAGTGAATTAAAAGCTCCCATAAAATACAATTTCCTTTTCCTTCAGAAGCAAGGATTACTTCAAGAGACAGTTTTACTAGCACACTGGAAATATACTAATAGGTGATTTAAAATAAAATGGAAAACAACATTTGTTTTGCTCACTGCTGGTACAAAGATGTGCACAGCTCTCACGTTAGCACCACCAGGCAATCCCATTCTGTCCCACTAGTAACTATGGCTCAATTCTCCTACCACCTATGCACATACTTACCTTAACCTTTGGCTTAGGTGAGACTGTGCTTAAAATTTAATCATGTGATCCTCTGGGCCAATATTTTCAAAGTAGCTTGCAGGATGAATGCCACAAGAAAAGGCAAGATATACTCCAGATGAATCCCCCTTGCAGCATTTAACTTGGGGATACCCTGTGTATGTCAGCTGGGCTAAAGCATCTCCAAATGCTAAAGGCAAAGAGATTTCAGTTCGGGATCTGCCTCCAGACTTAACAGAGAGCACACTTAACAGGTTGTACTGAAATGCTCCTCCCTTCCCGTGGCACTGCAGACCCCTGCAGCCCAACCCCTCCGCGCCTGGTGCTCACCCCTGCCATGGGCCCTGTGCAGCATCACCCAAAAGCCAGGGTCTGAGCAAACATTCCTCCCTTGGTCACGACAGGGATTTGGAGAGGCGAGATAACCACCAAGCAGCAGGCAATGATATTATTATCTCTGGCTGGCAGTGTGCTGCCTGTCTGCATGGTGCAACACTGTGAGAGCGCTTCTGCTATGCAAAGTTTCATTTAAATCAGTAGCTGAAGAAGCCCAAACATTGCAGTGTAACTGCCAGTTACATGAAAAACATTAAGTTTATGACATGAACAATTAAGGAGCAAAAATCTTCAGTACAGACTCAGTAATTCAAGCTTGACAACTGAGCTGGCAACCAAGAAAATTTGATTTTAGGAGGACTGGTTAAAAAGCACCTTAAAACAATGAATACCAGCAACAAATATGTGCACAGTAGGTGTACTATTCAACCACTTACTATTAAGGTAAAACCAATGAATAGCAAATTACGTGATAAAAATGTTGCTGGGATCAGGAGAAAATAATAGATATAAACAAATAGGACCTTTACCAGGACCCTAACTGCAGGAAGAAATATTGCCTCAGGGCACTTGGATGAATGACAAATTCGATTTGAAAGGGTGATGGACTGTGAGAGTAACAAATAATTCCAAGATGAAGATTTTTTTTCCCCACTGAAAGAAACATTACTGGGGTGAGGGTCAAGCTGAAGAACACCCTAATGTGTGACAAATTTGCAATAGATACTGTACCAAGCACAGATCCTAATACTGAGAAAAAGCTGCTATTGTGGGACCAGAGAAGTTTTCTCCGTATTTGAGCCTGTAAAATTTCTGAAATATATACAGGTATCCAGAAGAAAGACTGATTTGTGCTTTAAAGCATGAAGAGGTAAAGAAATCCTTTGTGATAAAACTAGAATCAGACAGAAGAAATGAGAGAAAGCTTCAGGTGATTATTTGAAACTGCCTTATGAATATCAACTTGGACATGGAAGAGTCTGGCAGGATACCTAGAGAACTGTGGCAGAGCTCCAGGAGACACTGCTGGGGGGTGTTAGGGTTCGGACTACAGGTTTTTTTGTACATTACATGGTGACTGCAGAGTCACGGGTGCGGGCTGCAGGAAGCTTAAATGAATTGTTGTAGTTGTAGATGAAAGGCATCCACCTCCCCTCCTACTCCAGGAGAGATGGTGGAGTGAGATTTGGGTTCAATTACTCAGTAGTGATGCTGCAGAGACTCTGATGGATAGTGCACCCCAGTAGCGCGAGCCCAGAGCCGGAGCCCCAGCACAGGGTACCCCTCAAATGGGGAACGGCTCTGCCTCCACAGGCTCCTGGCACTTGACAGCCCCACACAGATACCCACCACATGGGCTTTTCTCTGAAGGGATTGCTTCTCCCAGTCGTGTGTAAGCACCACTTCATCAGATTAGTCTGATGGTCTTCTCTAGTGATCAATGTACTTATCTGTACTTCTGCACTTCTCCATTTTCAGAGGGCAAATGAATCCAGGCCCAGAATTGAACTGGAAAGATAATGTGATTCTGGCAGAAATAAACAGCAACCACCTCGTGAAGGGGGTTTCTTTGGTGCTCCACAGGTTCCTGCTCCCAGAGTCACAACGGCAGTAAGATAATGCAGGAGCCAAGCAGAACTATAATTTTACCATAATTTTATTAAACTAATATTAATTCTTTCTTGTTCCTTGTTTGTTTGTTTGTTTAAACTGTACCCTTCAAAACTCCCTATCTTCTGGAACAATGATTTCCCTTGAATTAATTTACATTGTTTGATGAAGATTTCTGCAGTTTGTAGATTGGGGCTGAGAAAAATCTCAGTGAGAGGGCATAAAGCTGTTCCTTGGTTTGCAGGAGCATCTGGAGCTACCTGCTGTGAAGTACAGCGCTTCTTCAGTGCATTCAGGACTGACCTGGGGATACATGAATCATTGGTTTGAAGTCAGCTTGGCAATCGATAGGTTTTAATCACACATCTCCAGACCCCATTGGCACTGTTTTTTCCCTCCTGCGTCCTCCCTTTCTTTATCTAAGGTGATGGGCACCAGAAGCATATGGACACAAGTGCGATGCCCCCCCTTTCAGTCTGGAAAACTCCCTTGCCTGTCTGATCTTGATTTAATGGGAACATTTTCAGGCTCCTTCAATCTCATTTCCAAAACATCCAAGTACTCTTGCTTTGCCAAGCTGTCCTGTTGAGCCTCACAATTTTGTTTACTTGCTTAAAGCTCCTGACACTTAGTCATCCACTAGCCAAGGTCTAGCAGTTCAACTTCTAGGTGAAAAAAAGAAAATCTCAAACTCACAGCAACAGGAATGAAAGGAGCTGATAGCACGGCTTTCTTCATTTCTAGCCATGCTGGAAGGCGCAGCTCAAAAAGCAGTGCTCAGGTATTCAACTGCTTCAGTGTCATTGCTGACAGCCACAACAGCAATGCCGTGTCAGATGCTCGGCAGCATCTCTCCTTCCACCTACACCTCCCCCAGCTGTCAGCCAATAATCAGAACGCTGAAGGCATTTGAAAGGAAACTGCCACGTGAACATGGACTTCTTCAGACCTGGATGCAAGAGAGCTGGTGACAAATTCATCCTACCTACACAAAGCCTACATGCCCATGCAGGCAAATGAGCTTCAGGATCATGGTCTTGATGAGAGGGCCTGAACTTAAAATGTGTCTGCTTTTTCCAAGGGTATCAACTGCTCTAGTATGAGACGTTACCTTTCCCAACTAACCTCACTTCTGTTTCTAGAGCATCCCCTCTCCATTCTCTGGAAGAAGCACTGGAGAAAAGCAGAAAGAGCAAATTCATGAGGAAGCCACAGGAATATTTAGGTAAAACAATAAAATGACACTAAGTTCCACAGGTAGCACTGGGCCAGATTTTCCAGGCACACATCTACTACCCCACATAATCTGTACATCTCTGGGTACTTTTTGCACTTGCCTTAGGTTTGCCTGCAAAGTTCCAAATTGCACAAAACCTGAGCATCTTCATGTTTCTCCCAAAATACCATCTGGCTAAGTGTGATCTTCCTTCTCATGTGCAAATTACAGGTATATTTAAACCATGTGTACATGCCATACACCCCACCTGCGCATGCTGAGCACACCCAGCCACAGCTGGGAGCCACACAGACAGTTCAAGGGCCAACTACAGCCTCAGTTGGATTCCTTCTGCAAATAAATCCAATTTTGCAACACCTTTCCAACATGATGTAATGTTACAATTACCCAGTAATTATTTCCAATTTTCTGGAGTTGAAATTTTCTGGAATTCCAATTTTCTGTTGGAAATTGCAGATGTGGCCACTCCTTTCTAGAAGCAATGGTTGACCAGGAGATATGTGCTGGCTACTTCTCTCCATTTTGTTAACTTTTTACATAAAGTACTATTTTATAATCATGCAAACTAAAAGAACTTTACTGTAGGGTGTATGCTGTAATGAATGCTGTAGAAATGACCTATTTGGAAGTGAATCACATTACAAATTCACATAACTAAATTTTCAGGATCTATCTCATGCATACTAAGCAGAAATGAAAGAAAATGCAGACAAGTTCAAGACAAAAAATAAACATTTGTAATACCAGGAAATGTGCCTCTTTGGAGTAACAAATGTGTGTCAAAGAAGAACAACAGTTCAAGGAATCAAATTCAATTTCCACTGTTTGGAAGTTGCTATATTTTAGAACATGTTAAAGAAGTAGATGTTATTACATCTGGTCTGTGCACAGCAATCATAAGCAAACCAGCATGTGATTTCCCAGGGAAGCAAAATTATTTTAGAGTCATAGTGTACTAGACTTGAGATTGGATTATGCATTCTTTTCTTAATCATCTCAATTCCTTAAAGAAATCACTTATACAGAAGTGAAAGGTTTGTAGAGTAGACCTGACATCTTTAAAACCAGAAGGCTGTGGATATTCTTTTGAAGCAGGATCCTAAATGGCGTGAACGTTTTTATATAGATATATATATATATTTAACCGCACTACAGCTTTCAGACGTAATTAAACAACATAAAATCTGTTTTCCTAAGTCACTACATTCCAAACTTTATTCAGGCACCAAGAGATGCAAGACAGACAATTAGTAGAATTTTCAAAAGCATATCAAAATTATGGTTCAAACTTGTTCTGCCTTTTGCTTTCCCTTCCCCATGGAGTAGCTCTTCCAGACCCTTGTTACTCTAACGGTTGGGAATCCTCCCTCATTTCCAGCTTAGTTAATGGCTACACCACAGTTAATAGATACTTTACCCCCATTTTTTTCTTGGGCTGATGTGGTTTTGTTCTTTCTCCTTGCCTGCTGTTTGCCACTCCCTGTGGCTTCCTAAGCTGTCCTGGCCTTTACAGGTCTCTGCGTGCCCACGACCACTCTCTTCTTTGCTGAGCTCCAGTTCCCCAGCAGATTCTGTGGCCCCATCCACACGAGGTCTAACCAAATTAATTCCTCCTGTACACCCAGAGCCTAAACAACACTTTGAGGAGAATTCAGGAGCCCCAGATTGGTGCCTAGTCAAAAGCTGCTATAAATGACGGGAAACCCCACTGAAAATGGGCTTCACATCAGCCCCCAAATGCCTGCCTCTCTGCAAACAAACCGCCACGAACCAAACCGGGTTACCTGAAGGGGTAGGCAAAGGCTATGTCAATGTTGAGGTCACTCTCTGACTTGTTTGCACAGTCCACACTGAGGCGCAGTCCTCCAGAGTACCCACCGCATGTTGCAAATGCAAAGATTGCAAAAAGCTGTCAAAAACAAACAACATTTTTATTTTATTTCGTTTCAGCGACCACCACAAGCAGATCCATGCAGCAGCTCTCACTGCAGCACCAGCCCCCTCGGGTCAGGCTATCCGTCACTCTGTGCATTCAAAGCATTGCCATACATTACTCCTGTGCCCTTCCCGAAAGCAAATACAAAGAACCACAAATCGTGAAGCTCTGTTGCCACACATAGACAGAAACATCCCCATTTGTCTGTGCCAGGAATCTCAGCCCTCCCCTCCTGTCTTGAACCCCATTTGGAATTTACAACCCAGGCAGCTATTTAAATCATCCCACTGATGGGCAAGCTTGGACAAGAACAGAAGGATGAATATTGACTGACCATAATGAGCCAGTCTTAACCCAAATAAAACGCTGGCAGAAGTATTTATAAAGAGCAATCAGGAGCGGTAACAGTAGACCAAGACAGTTCATTTGACTGCCAGCACATTACATGGCAAAACACAGAATCCAAAACACAGAATCATGCTGCAGCTCTTCCATTTCATGTATTACTTGGAAATAAAATACCATAACTTTTTGATTATTTTTCATGAATTACTACCATAACCCAAGATTGATAGAGAGGTGCAGTAAACCGACACTCAGCAAAAAAGGTAAAAAATAGATCAAAACTTAGGATAAGCTCAGGCAAACCAGACAGGACCAAAGAGCTTGGGTGGTTCTGGTGCAAACCCATATCACATCTTAATCTTCCAGGAGAAGAAGGTGAAGGAGGGAGTGCGCAGGCCAGAGACACATCAGCATTTATATTTCTATCAAGAGTTCAAACAGAGGAATTAGAAGCAGGCATGGGTGTCTTAAAACATCACTGATGCAAGCTTCCTTGGAAGACCCTGAGCAGAAGCAGCAACAGTTTATTTATGCAGTTGTAATTTAATTTAAAGGACAGGTTAGGTTTTGTTGATTGTAATGCTATAGCTCTGAAGTAACTCCATCTTCAGCGGAGTTACTCTGAGACCTACAGTGGGGGAGATATGGGAAATTACAAGTAAACACCTGATCGCAGTCACAATTAAATAAGCTAAAAGTCAGCAACCCAGAGGAAACAAACAGTGCGCACCTCTGGAAAAGAAAACATGCTCTTGGACACTGAAAAATTATACAGCAAGCAGATGTAATGGCAAAATAAAGGACTGAATGATTCAGTAAAAACAATACGGAAATACAATAAGCAGAAATAATAGAGCTATCCCCGCTGCACAATGCTCTGCAAGACATGCCGTTAATCTTATTTCTCCCCATTCACAACACGAGCAAAGGAAGGTGTTTTCAGCAGCGTCCTCAGCCTTCAGCTTTGCATGTGCCTCTTTTCCCCAGACTGCCAGGTTACACGGGTGACTCTCCTGAGCCCTGGGGTAGGCAGAGCCTCCCCAGCTGCAAGGTGATGTGCTGAGCACAAGGGAGCACAGAGAGTAACTGGAGAATAATGCAAGTTCTCACCCTGCTACTCACTTCCACTGTGATCAGGGCATATCACCCAGGATAGATTTTCAAAGGTATTTAGATGCCCAATGATAAGGAAAGTTGATAAAAACTTTGATTGAATCCATTCTTTATGCTGACCTCACTGAAAAAAAAAAAAAAAGAAAAGCTGAACTTTACTGTGGATTGGCTTGTTAAATATGTGCCATGAAGTGTTTCTGTTATAACTTACATAGTGCTCCTTCAAACTGAGACACTTGCTCTGTAAATACAAGATGTTTCTGACCTTACATCTAGCACTGCACTGAAAATCAGTATTAATCATCTCAGTTTAATTTGTGAGGCAATGTCAGAAAACAATAGATTAAAGAGAATAAGAGAGATTAGTGCTGACCTGCTTTCTGGCCTAATTAATGGAGTTGCAAATGCAAGTGTTTTGCAGATACATAGGGAGGCACAAAGATTAATGCAATAATATATAAAGAGGGAACCGAAGGGCTGCAGTGTGAGATGGACCAGCCGTAAAGGAAGAGCCATCACCTCCCAGCTACAGCTCTCAGCATGGACACAAGCAGAGGAAAGATATGAAATTGAAATGCATCTCCTTCAATCAAGCATTGAAAATCAGCATAAATGTGTGCCACCATGTTTATTGACCAAGGCCATGGAGCCATGCCCAAAAAAACACACCTCGGGCTATTCCTTCTCAAAAACAGTCCCCTCCAGAGTTTCTAGCTTTATCTCTCCCCTACTGCGAGCACCTTTGACGGAAGACTCGGGCACCTGAAGTCTCAGTCCTTCCGACAGTCTACATCTAGCCTTTATTCACCCTTTTCCCCCATATCCAGCTCTTAACCAGAAGCTTTTCAGGTGCTTGCACTCATTCAGCAAACCGTTCAGCCTCCTTCCTCTCCAGCCACAATCCACCAACGCTGCCTCCCAGCTTCCACCCTTACTCAGCACGCACTCTGCTGCAAGCACTGAGGCAGGATCCACAAGGCAGATGGGAAAGGGAAAAGGACCCAGCTGGAGATTTTTATACTGAATTTCAGCAAGGCCTCAGCCAGCCTGAGCTTGGCTCTCTGCTGAGGCTGGATCAGATGCTGCTAACGACTGGGATCACCCAGTTGCCAGTAATACCCGGTCGATCCCCACAGCTGTGTGCTGAGGTCATGCAGCACCTTTTGGAAGCATATTTATGTTTTGCATTGAAGAAGGGCAGGGTGAGGGCTGTAAATCAATGGTATTTCCCTGGGGTATCTTGGCCAAGAAGCAGGCATAATTCTCCTATCGCCCAAGCAACCTTCTCCTCCTAGTTCTGCATTTTTCCTTTTTTTCCCCCCAAGTTTTGCGGGTTTATGTTGTCAGTGGAGTGCCTGGCGCAATAAGCCAAGATTTACTCGTTGGGTTTTGTGCACACTGTAATTCTGTGGCAGTTGCAGGAATGCTGTAAACACCACTGTATTTTATTATAGCAGGATTTGTGTAAATGGCAGTTGTAAACCCCATAATGGGAGCTTTATGGGCCAGATTCAATAAAACCTCCATCTGCAAGATAATTTTATCATATCTGGCCTCTCTGAAATTGAAAAGTTTATGGAGAAAGGGAAAGCGTTTCCCTATGTTCCTATTTACTCTTTGCCTATAAATCCACACTCAGCGCTAGTCCCATCTGCAGCGTGCATGCATATTGCTCTTCCCCTTTATATTAGATAAATCTTCCCAGCACACAGTTACCTCTGTTTGTCACATGGCTTCTGCCTCTCAAGGCTCAGCCCCGACAGCCAGTGCTGAACTTGCCTTCCTTGGAAAAGTGGCAGTCGGGAGAAACATGGTGCCCTCAAGGTAACAAATCTTGGCTGCGGTGGCTGTGCCGGGCTGCTCCGGGGAGAAAGGCACAGCCCAGCCATCCCCTGCACACCCCGTCCCTCCTGCAACAGCAGTACAACGGGGAGGTGGGTGCCTTGGCTCCTGCCTAGACCCTCGAGGGAAATGGAAAATGCCTGTCTCCAGCTTGGAGCAGTGGTCCACAGTCGATGTGGGATAACACACCAGCCAAGCATCCCGCTCATTCCATGTGCGCTATCGAAGCAGTTACTGACCCACCCAGCGAGTCCACAGACCAAGGGGAGGGGGAGGAAGGGACATTATTTGTGCTCCCCGGCACAGACTGGAGCAATGCACATCTCCCGTGTCCAGTCCAGCCTGGCTGGAGGATCACCCTTTTTCCACGTGGTTTCAGGCACGTCTCTAACAAGGCAGCACACCTCTGGAGCTTGCAATGCCTTTCCGTATGGTGGTTAACACCCCATCCCCTGCTCCTGTTACGGGACATTCCCTTTATGACCTCTCAGACTTGGCCTGTGCTATTGGTACATTTTTGTGAGGAAGTCAGGTAAATCTAACTCAACCAACAGAAATTATATTTATTATGTACTGTGCAATAACAAACAGCCTTTCCTGTAAAATCAGATTAGCATGTTTTAAAGATCAGTTGGCTCCCTATCACTTTGAGAATAAATAGCAATATAATTGCCAGCAGCGCACACACTTCTCACACCAGCTCAGGGCAGGCAAAGGTTCATCAGCTGATCTGCGGGATCGGCTGGAAGCCCGTCTTCTTCTGATGACAGGCTTCAACGCCACGGCAATGGATCCCCTAATTCAGTATTCAGGAGCTGTTATTTATCCAGACTCCAGATTCAAGGCTGGTCCCCTCGTTTCCCAGCCCAGCCGTTCTCGGTGGCCGGGGGCTCGGGGTGTGCAATGCCCTGGGGGAGTTGAAGTCCCAGCTGTGCATTAGACAGTTGGCAGTGCCTCAGCACGCGACCCTGGACATCACTCATCCCACTGTGGAAGGGAAAAATGGGATGATTTCCCATCGCTTCTCCACGTTTGGCTTTCCGACAATTCCCCTCAATGCCTGCTGAGCGACAGGCTCTCTGTGCGCACCAGAAGAAGGCAGAATGGTTCCTGACAAGGCGAGTTAAAAGGCTTATGTAGAGCATGTTACACCTAAAACATCCTGTTAGGAAGATAACACTGTCATTTAAAATTGATGAAACTTTTATATAAGCCACTTGCTTTTCCCAGGAGCATGTCTGCCCCGTGCAGCAGCATTTGGCAGCTTGCTGGCAGACGAGATGAAGCTGTCCTGGGGATGCACCCCAAATGCCCCTCATGCAAAGAGAAGATCTCCCCTCTGCCTGAGGGCTCCTCAGCGACTCCTCCAGAATAGTGAGATTTTAAAAAGAAACTCTGTTGGTCCCACCTGGAGCTGTGATGGCCAAAAACAGGCTGCGAAGGACACATAGTTCATTATGTGGGTTCATATTCAATGTTTTCACTTGGAGTCGAAGGAATAAAATGGGAATGAACCTGCTGGATGTTTTCCCAGAGGGGTCCCCCCAGCCCTCCACTCCTGCCCTAACACTGGAAAGCCGAGGGAAACTCCTGACACTGTTAAAGAGCAACCTGAAATATTTGAAACGCCTACACGTTTATTAGTCATTTTACATGTTCAAAGTGTTTTACAAAGACATATTTTTCTGGCATCATTTCTGGATGTAAGACTTCCCTTTCTCCAGATCGCCATAATAAAGAGACTGCAAAACATTTGCCAAACACTATACTGCTTTACACTTTCTGCTGCTCACCGTGGCCAACTGCACACGTGAGAGTGGGGAGGGAGTGTGCTGCTCTGAGGGCCCCGGAGACGTCCCCTGGCAGCCAGCATCACTCACCCAGCAGAGTGTCTCGTTAAACTGAGATTATTTATTTATAGAGCAGAACCAGTAATTGAACATTATTATTAAGACTGTAAAGGGAAGGTTCAAAGGCACTAAATGACTGTACGGGAAAACATTTACTGCAGAGCTGATGGCCCAAAATATGTCACCAGTGAAAGATTAGGAAGCACTCTCCTCCAGGTCTCTGCCTGTTTCTTTTTTAAAATCTGGCATTTTTCCTACACGGATCTAAGCTGCAGACTTACTGGAATCACTTCTCCTACATACAAGCCTTTGTGCACTGGAGATTATCAGATTATTGACTTTGGGATTCCTAATTATATCAACTTGACTGGTTGATGAATTGGAGGTGGATAGCATCACAGCCAACGCAATGCTGGGAGGGTAGGCGATGACTAGCAGGAGTCATTTTCCTCCAACAGCTATACAGGGAGAAAGCTGAAATATATTCTGCTCCTGCTGAGAAATAAACCCTAAAGCAGTTGTTCACTAATTGCTGGGATTTAGCATGCCCTTTTTCAAACAAACAGCAGCATTGCAAAGAACGATCCTGTGCCTGCCCAGACCTGGTTTGCATGGAGGGGAAAGCTCAGGGATGAGGGAACATCTTGGAGTTTGGGGCTTGGAGAACCACATATGCCCCATCTGGGGAACACTGTACATCTGATCAGACATCGACCCCAGCTGTGCCTCAGTTTTAGCACACCGCTGAAGGACCACTCAAGTGGCTGTCCCACACCAGGAGGCACTTGCAGACCATGGGCACCTCCAGGATGTGGTGGCAGCTGAGAAAGGGCCTTTGGTGTCACCATGCCGTAGCTGGGGACATGCCACCTGTCTAGATCTCACACAAAGCACCTCATGGCTTTCACCTGGCTATCAGACTTAATGTTTCCGTGTTTTTTGAAAAGGGAATGGAAATGCAACTACAGTTGTGTTGGAGGAAAGTCCTTGTGTCGAGAATTTTCTATGACTTTACACCGAGCTAAGAGAATGAGGCCCTTTCTTATGCGTGCCACGTGGTGAGGACAGCTACTGCTGGAAAACACAGCGTCCTCCAGCCCGTGAGACCAGCGGGACCCACACGGTGTGAGCCACCATGGCCCCAGCCACTGCCACCCACCTGGAGACCAACCTGCTTCAAGACTTCCCCCACTTGGTTGGGGTCTCCGCCGGGGCATTTGCAGCAGCAAATCTCTGTTTGGCACTTCAGGGCAGCCCTCAGAGAGCAGCACTGGATGCCAGTGGCTGGATGAAAACACCTGACCCCGCAGCAGACAGGAGCCCTGCAGCATCCTCTGTTTAAGGCACAGCATTTCATTTAATGCTTCGCATTTTTAAAAAGAAAAAAAAAAAAAAAAAAAAAAAGCTTAATTTGATTCTTAATGGAAAGATTTATGGAAATGAAATTGGGGTATTTTTATGAGTAAAGATCATGTTATAATAATTTAGTTCTACAATACTTTAATCCCAAGGAGACAATTTTCTCTCTTTTTCTTTGAAGAAAACCTTTATCTTTTTTATTCATCTTCCATTGATTATTCTAAAAATCCCATTTAGCTCCACCACATAATGGTATGGTAGTCCTTTCTCATTATATTTTAATAGAATAAAACCAAACTGTATATGAGAGGATTGGATAGCCATTCGTTGAGGTAAAGAACACTGTTCCTCCAGATGGCCAGACAGAATCTAAGTAATGCCTTTCCTATTTATTAAGTTCAAAATGTAATGCAAGCTGATGAGATGTGTTTCATCCAGTACTTAATGGGTCAGCCATGAAGTTGAAAGCTAATGCTATGGTTGGCAGCATGTATGGAAGAGTTAACAGGCAGAAAATAAAGACATCTCTTAGGACAAAGCTACTTACACAAGTGGGGCAGAGATGCTAAGCTATTCCAGCCCCTCTAACCATTTGTCAAAGGTTTGAGATAATTGAAGACATTTATAAGGACCTGAGGGTTTTTTTATTTATTGTACAAATTGCTTTCTGCATGTGGACATTGACAGATTGGCAACAAGTCTTTCATGAAACAAAATACATCGATACTTGCTGCAGACAGATTTAGGAGTACCTGGGATAATTACTGGTGTACACTGCTTCATTTGGGATGTATCACAGAGTGGTAGTTTCACTTCATTTACAGCCTGCAGCCCTTTTCCCGCCCCAGCTGCAGAGCAGTCTGGAAGCTACAGCTCTTTCTTTGCAGCCTCTACAACTCCACATTTGTACCCTCTTCTTTTGAGGAGGTGGGAGCACAAGTTGGACAGATTTGTTTAGTTTTGTACATATGATCCCTGAATAACTCGTGTTGTGACATATATCACTTCAGCAGAGACATGCACTCCATTTTGGGCCTGAAAACTTTCCCAGTCCTAGACTGCTGGTAAAAAAGACAACCGTAGTGGTCTCTACCAGGATCCACATTGTGACAGCGTCCAGAGCATCACAAGTGCCAGCCCAGGAGAGTGGCCACCCCCCAGGCTGGCTCCCCATCCTCTTGCCCATGCCAGCAGTCCCCCCACGTGCCCATATTGTCTCATGAGGTGCTTTGGCTTCAATCACCTGTGACCACCACAGGCAAAAGTCAAGGAAAGGCATGCTCAGGCAAAGGAGAGGTTTTCTAACAGGTGATGTTAATTCTTATTTTATTAATGGATGAGGTTTGGCAACCCAGCAAATGCTCAGGTTCATGTACAAATGTAATTCTGTTTCTGCTCCCTCTTGAAAACACAGGTTTTGTGAAGGCTTTAGAGGCTGATATTATGGGATTTATTGTGTAACAAGTGTAAACATTTAATTATAAAATAAAAAATGTTGGATGGCTGCTCATTTCCTTTCTCACTTGGTGGGTTTAAAAGCACCTGGTTTAAAATGGCCCACAATATAACATAAATGCATGTAGAGCATGATCCAAGTTACTACTAAGTAGGATTTACTCCCTCTAATAAACACAGGGATTTACATTATTGCTGAGTGACATCCACACATGGGAAGCACTCTGCAAAGGGAAAGTGCACCCGAAACTTAATGTCACTAAACCCCTGATGGTCAATACAGCCTCAGGGGCTCAACGACAACCAAGACCACACTATAGCTGCTCCGCTGAAGCACTGGATAACAGGGGACCGCAAACCCAGCTTGCAGAAGCAGTGTTGTACACAAAGTACACACCGTCTGCCCCCAGCTGGGGCTGGGACAAGGCACCTCTCCCAGCTGGGGAGCCCAGCCCCATCCCGAGCTCTCCCAGCATCACCACCCAGCACCACTGGGGTGGGTCGAGGCCCCTGGCAGCACCGTCTGTGCTGCTGTAACTGCTTCCTTATCTAATTTGTGTCTTTGTTCTTTCCATTAGCTCCAGCTCCTCCTTCCCAGCACTACCTGGTAGACCTTGGCTCTGCTGGAGCATTTTCCTGAGCTGATGACAGACGCACACAGCAAAAACGAGAGGTGGGAGTGCTCCTCTGACCAGAAAATGCTCCCACAGCTCGGTCCCCGCAGCGTGGCACAGCATGGGGGCTGCAACAAAGCCCTCCCCTGGTCAGCATCAACTGAAAATTAGTATTACAGGAAAGGCTCCTGTCCTTCAATCACACTGTATTATTTATGACCTAATGATTGCCCATTGACTAGCAGGGATTATACATTCTCTAAAATGTTTCTGGGTGAATGAAAGAGCACTAACCTCATTATTATCACGTCTGTGCTCATCAGAGACCATTAGTAGCTTCCTCTCAGCTCCCCGTGCTTCTGTGTAGCTATTTGGTGTCATCTGCTGCCTCTCCACCTGTCCGCCCCACACACATGCATGCCTGCATTCGGCTGTGTCTCCCTTCTCAAGCAGATTTAAGGAAATGGGTGAAAATTACTTAGTTTGGGAAGAAATCCAGAAAAGCCTTGGGATTAATAATCTGGTGCAACAACTTTTCCTGTGAGGATTTGAGAGTTTTTTCAAATTGCTAAGCAATGGGTCCTTCAATCCTTCTTGCACACCCAACAGCACTCTTTCAGATGATGTCTGGCTATTTTTTTTCCTTTTTTTTCCAGCCCTACAGTGTTCATATGAGCAGGATCACTGGGAACCAAGGCTCTCCTTTGGAAAAGCACAGCTGGTTTTCTAGGCAGTATGTCTGCAAAGTCCTCCAGGGACTACCCAGCTCTGGCCACTGAGGCACATGAGGGTGTCCTTCATTAATCCGACCATCGCAGATGCCACCTTCTTTCTCCAGACCCAGCCTTGCCATGTCATCTTTTATGATGGAGGATGCCTCGAGCCCTCTGTACCAGAGCTCTGTCTGGCATCTCATGCAGGTGGGACCCAAATGCGGGACCCATCAGCTCATCTCAAACCAGTTTTGGATGGAAAATTCCACTGGAGCTGTCTCCAACCTCAGCACCCGCCTCTATGCAAAAGGCCAGAAGAAGAATTTGCTCCTGGCTAACTATCAGCCCACATGGTAAAAATAATTTCTTTTCTAATAATTAAAATGACGGGCTATAAATGAACATTTGCTTTGCTGAGCTCTGGGAATTCACAGGGAACATTTTGAGCAAGAAGCATTTTTAAAATTAAAACCTCCCTTTCCTCTTCTGCCACCCCTCTTATACTCTGTCCCCAGAGGCAGCATTGCTCTCCTTCCCCACACTTAATCATAAAAAGCAACACCTAAACACAAATATTTTTAGGAAATGTTAATAACAGTGTCCTTAAATTGAAATTAAAAAATATTCCTTTTCTCACTAGCTCTTGACACACTTCATCTGGACAGCTTCAGTTGTCCTGTTTCCTCTACATCCTCCCTCTTACTGTGCTCCTCCACACCTTTTGTCTATCTTGTTCTTTTCATGCCCTTTCATTCACATTCCTTGAAATCTGCAGCCATACCTGCTTCTAAACACAAGAAAAGAGAAGAAAAAAAACTTGACAAAAACCTTGACTGAATGTTCTCCATTTCCTTCGTGGTTCAAAATATTTAATTCTGAAATAACCAGGCATCCTCTCCTTCCTCTCTACTGTTAGCAGCTGCTGTACATCTTCTGTGCCACTTCCCAATGTACTTCAAATCCTCCCAGACCCCAGAAAAAAGCAGGTACTTGTACAAAACCAGTAACGCATCAATATGTTTTCGGCTGTTGCAATCTTTATATCTGCACCACTGGAGATGATTATCTAGCTTTTTTTATCTATAGATCCAGGCCCGTGGAATAATAGTAGGGCCAATAAAATAAGGAAGCAAAGAAAACACAAGCAGAATGAAAAAAGCAATTGAACATGCTATAAATTCAGAATCAGGTGAAAGCTAATTATGGCCACACTCACTAAAAAGATGAGGACACAGTGAGGGAGACAGACTTATTAATTATTTGTGTTATGGTAGCACTTAGAAGCCCCAATCCTTTATCTGGGACTAGCTGTGCTATACATGGCAAACACTCAACTGTATCTTTGGGTAATTGCACAGTTATAAGGAAAATGTGCAAATGCTCTGTTCTTTCACCTTCAGCAGTTTCTGGTTTGTTAATGCTGTTAAAGGAGCCCAAGCTCACCATCAATCTCATTCTGAGCAGCTGGCAGGATGGTGTCATGGGCCAAAGAACAAATAATTCAGCATGAGGTCACCCTCCACCCATAGCTGGATTGGGAAAACCACAGCAAACCCCCCAAGGTGGGCATGAGATACATTCATCCCCATCCCCATTCCCTGGCGTGGTGGACACAGTGCTCACTATTGCCAACAAGGATATTTCATTCTTATTGACTCTGTGCAAGTTTGATTGCTTTTCTAATTAAGATACATTTTATGGTAATCTACCAAGCCCCTTAGACTAAATCACTCACTTAATCTGTTGTTAGTGCCCATATGTTTACAGCTTTCCAGCCTGCTGCAGCATATTTGCTTTGCCATGGCACTGGGGAAGTTTAGTGACAGATGAGCCGCTGTGCAGCCATTCAGGTGGCACAGAGCCCTTCCACCCAGACAGCCTGCGAACGGCACGGACAGACAGACAGACAGACAGCCCCAGCACCCCGTGGTTTGGAGAGGAGAGGAAAAGCGCAGCACCCAGAGACGGCACCCCATGCTGATCACCTGCCTCTTCCCCTGTCTCTACAGAAGGGCTCAGCACATCTTTATCATTCCCCTCTTTTTTTTTTTCTTCCTCCAAAATAAGAGGTTGTACATGACAGGAGAGGAAGGCTGAAGAGTAATGTCACATCTCTGGCCCCACAGCTCACTTACCGAGGAATTTCACTGCAGGTTCAAGGGCTCTGAGCAGCCCTCCTCGCGAAAGGTAATGATCACATTTGCAAACTAAGGACAGGCAGGCTCAGACTCTCCATCTGCACCGGACACTGAATTAAAAACTGAACCAGTGCTCCACAGTTCTGCTCCCGCTGACCCTGCAAGCCCGGACAGGAGTGTGTCCCCCCGGCCCCAACCTCGCCTGCAGCCCAGACACACCGATGGGCCCCTTCCAACTTCTTCAGGGCTAGTGCTGTGCCGCTGCATACCCTGGCAAGGAGCAAAATCTCTCCTTCAGGCCCACCCAGGCTCTCTAGCAGCCTTGCATCGTGCACAGGGACACGCGTGTGCTGTGCTGTGCTGTGCTGGCAGGCAGCAGCTTCATCTCTTCATCTTCCATCAGGCTGCCCACGCTGGCTCTAGATGAAGGAGCAGGGACGCGGTCTTGCTGGTCCCCAATCCACAGCTCTCCTCACGCCCTCCCACACGCCTGCATCCCACGGTGGTGCCCACACAGGCAGGGCTCAGGCAGGGACCCTGGGACCCCAGTTCTGCTCAGACCAGCCTCCAGCCCACCACACAGAAACGTGTTGTATTTACAAGGGTGTACCGCGCTACTATTTGAAATGACTTGCGCTCAGTTTGCTGAGGGAAAGAGAGCCCAAAAGCAAAATCAGGAAAGGCCAAACTCTAGGTCAAGTTGCCATTTGCCATCCTATATACAGGGAAATATTTCCTGAAAAAATTGGTCATATAATTGTACAGGAACACCTAATCAAGAGTGACATGAAAAATAAAACACCACCTGCCATCACCGGCAGTGACAGGCAGCTGTTATCCAGTATCAGTGTGAAAACCTTTCCCCCTGTAGAGTGCCTATTGATCTGAACAGGATTAACAGAGGATTAACTCATTAAGTCTTCCAAGGACTTGGCTAAAAAAGGAGTATCTGGAATTCAGGAGGAGCCAGATATTTAAGAAATCATTTTTTTAAGAATTTAAGGAATTTCTCTAGGAAGTGTTTGAGCTGCTAGAGGAGCAGCCAAGGAGACAGGTCTCAAAGGAAAAGAAGCTCTCCAGGATCCAGTCACCCCTAAAACAGTGCTTCAAACTCCTTTCAAACCCTGATGCACCTGCTAGAATGGGACAGCATGAAGTCAGCTTGCACAGAGGATGTCAAGCTCCTGGGGAGGTGATGGGAGGCTGCTCCAAGGACCGAGAGATGTGTGGCGGTTGGGGATACTGGACTGGGGAGAAGCTGCCCCCAGATCTGCTACCACCAAGTAGCTGGAGATGAAGGAGTACCACACATTGCAACACTTGGATGGGCAAAAGGCAGCAGATGGAAAATGATCAACACTGAAGACTTGTGTATGTACAACATGAGGAGCAGGGCAAGTTCAGCAGTACCTGTAGAGATGGCATGTAAGGCTGAAGGGATCATTTCTGCTCAGCCACAAGCCCCTCTGACAAGGGAAAGTCTTGCAGTGATGGACTTAACCACATTATTCACTTTGTGCCTTACACTCCTTTGGCTGCTGGCAACCTGCCTTCGGGGACAGGGGTGAGAACTCTCCATCTGCAGTCAAACCAACCATCCCTGGCCACTTTTCCTGCTTCAAAGCTATTAGGGTGAACTCAGCTGGCTTCCTTAACAAATCTCAGCCTAGCTTTCAGGGCAGTTTGGCACTCCTGCTATGATGAGTTATGTGGCACAAAAAAATCCAGGCCTTTAGTTTTGTGGGGTAGGAAGCAGGAATCGTGTTCCTTGGTTCATGCTACCTAACCCTTTCCCTCCCTGGGTCACTCAGATGTGCTCTTTGACCACTGTCCTTCTGTTCACCTGGAGGACACTGCACTGAGACAGATAACAAGGCTCAGCGAAGTTAGAAATGTTTAATACTCTCTTCAGGCAAGCAGAATTATGCTTAGAAAGTGTGTTAGATGTGCACTGCTCAGACACCCATACCCTCCACACCTAAGGAGTTAAATGACTGTGAAAAAGATAATTACTGTTATGTACCACGTTCTCTAACACTGTGCTGAGCACATACATTCAAGTTACGCAGCCAGTATAAATATATATGGTCCCTATGCAACAGCAACCATGCAAAACCCCCAAAAACACTGAACTGGGTGCCTTTTAGCTAAATTTTCAGGAACCAAGTGTGTGGGCTCGCCTGTACAATGCCCTGCACCCGGCTGGCTGCCCGTGGGATGCTGCGCGCCGTTACCAGCTCCTGCCCAGCCAGGGCTTGGGCAGCCACAGCACAGACCCCGGCAGAGCTCATGAGCCTGCTGCAGAGGAGCACACCACAAAATATTCCCTTCAGCTGCTCTTCAGGCAAGTGCAACTATTCCCTTCTGGGAAAAAAAAAAAAAAAAAAAAAAAAAAAAAAAAAAAAAAAAAAAAGGAGCAATTAACTGGTCCAAATGACTAAGCAGTTATTGGCAATCTGAAATTTCTCTCTGGAAGAGTTTAGCTTGGACTGGCAAGCACAACATCCTTACCTTCTCCAGTTACAGTCCTCTAACATCTTATTAAAGTACACTTCATACATCTATAAGCATACACTGGAATCATTAGACCCAGATTATTCTGGGTCTAATATGTTGAGTTTCCAAGCAGGTATATACGCAAACATGTTCTCACAGCAGCTCCAGCTTGTGCTACAGCTGGAGTTTTCAAAGGCTTCTGAAACACCAAAGCAGTCGACTCCCATGGATGTGATTCAAGTATGAAAGAATCAAAGTGCCAATAAATTAATCAATATAATGCTGCAAATTCAAGTATTTATTATGTAGTCCAAAAGTATTTCAGCTACATATCTTGTTTTCCTTAGCCTTACTATTACAATAACTGTCTTGTACTGCCTGGAAAGCACACTAGGAGCTATGACAGGGACAGATAAATAACTGCATCTTGCTGTAATTTACAGGTAACAAAGAGGTCTCCAAGTTAGCTGAGAGCGCTGAGGAATGAGGTTGCTCTGCTGTACAAAGCAGAGGCAGGGAGCAGAAAGTCAGAGCAACAGTCTATTGACCTGTATTAATGATGTTACACTCTGAAAAGCAAGCTATTTTCTTAATTACTTTAAAGATTTTCTTCATTTTATTAATACATTTTGATGAGGAGCATGTTGCTGCCAACCTGTCATACTTTAGATTGATCCTTCTAAGGTAATATGCAGTTAGATATTCATACTTCAGCTTGATCAATATTAAATAGCTCTAACTGATTTATTTTATATCAAATATCGCTGCATAATTTTGAGGCATATTTGATTTATAATGCCAGGAGGAACATGATAAATCAGAATTCCTTTTTCCTTTAATCCTCACTTTCCACATTTCTGATGTAAAATTAAGTGCAAAACAAGTTTTCAAAGCAGGCACCCCCCTCTGCAAAGCAAAACAAAAACTGAAAATATTTCAACATATCTAAAAACCATGGAACAGTTGGGCTCAGCATGAGAGTACAAAGAAATCAAACCTAAAACCAATTTTGTGGGCTTCACGATTCCTGTAAAACCCCACTTCACCCCCAAACAGTACAGTTACACAAAAAAATAGAGATGCATGTAACTTACCGGAGCAAATATCACCATACACATTTACAAAAGGATTTATAATCCAACTTGCGTCTCCTGAAATAAAGCAAGGTTTGTCTCATACTAAAAATAAAGGCTCCCAAAAGCTTCTCACAGGAGGGAGAGAGAGAGAGAGAGAGAGAGAGAGGGAGGGAGGGAGGGAGGGAGGGAAAGGGAGCGAGCGAGCACCAGCTCCTTGCCTCGCTTTTTATGAAGCAAATAAGGAGAGCAAGAAAATCAATGCCGAAAGTGAGATGATATACCAATCAGGCAGCAGCCTCAGCCTTATTTGCAGAGGGATGGCAAAATGCTCATATTATTAGACAATGACTACACACAGCCTAAGTAGAGAAAGTGAATACTTTTCCCTCGGTGAGAGGCTGATGGCTTTGTTGTGGTGCAGGTACCACCACAGCGGGCTGGGAGATGCAGCCCCTTCCTCCCCACCGCTCACGCAGCATCACTTTAGTCCTTGTGTGTGCTCTGGAGGACAAACAGTTTACAGTTCTGGGCTAAACTTGCATGAAGCTTAAAGATCCTCCGAAGCTCTGACACTGTCATCGGAGCAGTGCTTCTTCACTGCTGGATTTGGGGGCTTTTTGGACTCTCTGTTGTATTTTGAGATGCCTTTCACTGCATCTCAGGAAACAGCCCCACAGCTACAGCAAGAAGCCCATCCAGAAAGGGGAGAAGACCTCTCAGGTCTCCCATGCTTTCAGGTGCATTGACCTCCTCCTGTACTCGCACAGGACCGGACCTCCAAAGCATCTTCTTGGAACTTGAGCTTTTGCACCTTTCTGTGTACCAGAGAAAACCTACAGGAAGCCCATGGGTTCCCTTGCACAGAAAAGGGAAAATTTCTGTGCTATTAATTGACCAAAACAAAACCTTTGCTGTGCCCTTGTGTGTGTTGGCAGGAGGAGGAGGAGAAGGTAGCAGGAGGTAAGCTTGTTGCCTCCAACATACAGGCACCTGCCTGCGAATGGGACACATCGGTGGCAAATGCATGTCACTTCTTTGGAAAGACGCCACGCTTGCTTCCCCCTGGCAGCTGTACAAAGACACAAACCGCACGCTCCCGTCCCTGCAAACCTCCTCACGAGAGGGGTCTCAGGCTGGCCCCGTGTCTCTGCTCAGCGTTCAGGACTTCAGCACGTTAAGAGCACAAAATGGATCCACGGATCCCTCTCTGCAAGGCACCCGGCTCTGCGCTTACCCCGTGAGCCTCCGGCACCACCAGCCCATCTGAGACCGTGAATCACGCTCTGTGCTATTTATTTATCAGCCCTGCGTTTATCACTGTTTTGCCCTCTTTTCTACACACTGCATCAAATATTTTCAAATACATGTGACTTAAATGAGACACAAGGTGAACTTTCTTCTATTTGGAGACAGAAGTTACTTGCTGGTACACAGAAACATCTGCTGGGTGACAATAGTTCTCTACTCAGCAAAACCCCAACACAATTGCTTTTCCCCAGCAGCTTGGGATTTACATTGTGCAGGAAGAGCTGGAATTCACAGGGAAAATGCTGAAGACAAAACCAAGGAGACTGAATTAATCTGATAATTCAATGTATCTTTTTGGGGCTTGCACTTCTAGTGCAATCCAGGCACAGAGGAGACTCCAACAGCCCTTTATGAGCCCTGAACCTCCAGGCCCCTTTCCCACGAGCAGGAGCCGCATTGCCACACTGACAGATGTCACTGCTGATGATGTGGCCCCACGTTTCCAGCAGATACAGCCTGATGCCAGCTGACGCCGTAATGAGGAGACATAGTGGTGCTGAGAGAGTTCTCCAGGCTGAAGCACTGCTCTGCTGCTCGGTGCATTTTAACGTACGTGGAAGCATTTGTCAGCTACCGTGCACACTGCCCGAGTCCCAGCCACAAAGGCTAAACAACTCGGCGCCTCTGGGCTGCAGAGCTGGCTAGCATTTGCCTCCCACGGTACTGCGAGCAGCCCTTTATCCACGCAGGAACTGCTCTCTGCAGCCGCGCTCACGCCATGCAGGCTGCAGCAGTGTCTCAGCATTCGCCTGGTTAGCACTGGCCAACAAGCCTTCCTCCCCGAGGACAGGGCTCACACATCTCACTCCTCCTTCCCTGCCACCTCTAGAAAAGACCGAGCAGCCCAGACAAGGCGTGGAGGAGGTTTTATAGGAAGAACACAGACCCAAAGAGGAACATGAACCAAGAGCCAGCAATGGGCAAAAGTGACTTTTGGACCACACAAAACTTACCACCCACTGCATCAGCACAAAGGGTGATGCTGGCTCCCCCACAGCCCTGGAAGAGCTCTTCTCCAGCCTGTGGGTTCCTGGGTTGTTGTCACACATTGGTGGAGCATGGCAGGAAGATGCTCAGCTTGCCTGAGCTCCCCAGCTGATACATCTCATTGCTCCCGGCCTTTTTCATTGCATTCAGCTCTCCAGCTGGCACTGAAACTTGCTGTATCTCATGGTGACCAGCCTCTTTCTGCAAGGTGTGACAGTAAGTGAAATGCAAACACCTCTCATTTTCATTTTCCAGTGAGATAATTTTATTTTCCCTTCCCACATCTAACAACTGCTGTTACTTAAACTCACTGAAGTCTTCTAAAAACTTTGAAAAACGTCCATTAAAAGAGTTTTTCAGAGGCAACCCTGGGAGCTTCCATGTCTCAGCCCTCTAAAATATATGCCCATGTGGGCACCTGTGTGGGATGTGGGGGTGGAGGATGCAGTTTTAGCTAGAGCACGACGGGTTGCAGCAGTCAACGATCTGTCCTGTTGCGTAGCTCCTTCAAACAACACTGCAACACAGACTCCACAAAATAAGGAGATCAAAACCTGCTTTTTTTTTTTTCCCAAACCAGTGACACGCCATGAATGCTGTGGATCAGGTCTAACATTGCTGAAAGCAGATGTGTTGGTGTTTGCTGACAAGGCAAAACACTTGTCAGGCTGCGGCGAACCCTGCAGGCTGGTGCTTTTTTCAGCTTTATTAGACTCCTTTCAAAAATTCGTCTGAAATACTGGACGGGGCACTCAGCATCACCAAGCATAAAAACAGCTGCTGCCAATGCCAGCGCTGTTATGACACGTCTCTCTCTGTGCTGTATCAGAGCTTTCCGCTTTTCACTTTAAAGTTGGGAGTTTCAAAGCAAACTAAAAAGCTTCAGGGGATTTAAGCACCAAACTCCTTTAGATACTACTGAAAAGCTGTACAGATTTTGTGGCAGATTTCCGCCAGCTTTGCCACATCACTCAGGGTCTGAAGAGATTTAATCCCTGCCTGTAGGAGGTTTCATGGCCAACACAGCTAAAAGGGCTGCAGCCTGGGGAGAGAGTTCTCCTCCCCTGGTACAGCAGTAATCACGGGAGGCAACTGCACAAAGGCAGCGTGAGACAGGGCTGCTCTTCTGGCTCCCCACCGTGCCTTGCTGTGCCTTCCCACAGCCCCCAGCCCACCCCAGGGTACCTACAGCCAACATAGTGGGAGCCCAAAAGCACTGGTTACACTCAGACCCTCTCACTGCTGTGTCACTTTACTCTTGAGATACTTGCTTATGTTACCCCAGGAGCCCTGTTTCATGCTTGCAGGTGTGCGTGCAGATTTACAGATGCCTATAAAATCCCATACTGGACAGTAAAGAGGAAGTTTTATTGGTCTTGCCGTGGAGGATCTGGGCTGGAGTTTTTTCAGCATCAAGGTCCTCAGCTCTGCTGCACCCACGCTCATCCTGGCCAGGCTAAGGCAGGAGCAGGCGGCACCACCACGGGCCCTTTGGACTGTGGTACTACATCTATGCCCACCCCACGTGTGGAGGAGCTAACGAATCTCATCAGAGCCTCCATCCTACCCGTGCTGTAGAGAAAACATCAATCAGGGCAGCAGCAGCCGTGTGAGCAGGCTGGAGGCTGGCAGAGGGGCTGCAGCCCTGGCCGGAGAAGGGAGAATCAGCCAGCCTGGAGCCACTGCTGCAAATAACCCATCAGCCCAGGAAATATTAAGATGGGCTGCCTGTTTGCCAACAGGGATTTTCACATTTCCCTCTCAATCTTTATTTACATTTGGGAAGACAGAAAATTAACAAAGTCTGAGATATATAACTGGAAACCATTTGTTTTTCTTGTGGAAATGGAACGTTTCCTAATGAACCTCCCCTCCCCCTGTGCCATTCGGCTCTGGATGCAAATATTGCTGCGAGTTTATCAATCTGCGGCTTGTTTCACGCAGTTTGCAATGCTAATGAGTAAACCAATTTTGACATATTATGTAAGCCAGTTTCTGAAACAGAGATTCTTGGCAGGCCAAATGTAAACACAGACACCCTCTTGCATCCAATTTAAATGAGCATGTTGCTGAAAGCACTAAGGGCTTGATTCTGTTGACTTATTCCTGATTTACTCCAGTGAAAAAAAGAAAAAAAAAAGAAAAACAAACCAACAACAAAAAAACACCTTTCAGTTCAATTACTAGTGCAGGAGCAATTTGCAAAATGGATCTAATTTTGTAACAAGGAAATGTGGTGGACTAAGCTAATGCAAGGTGGTGACTCGGGCACTGTATGAGCATCAGCACAGCACACGACTGGGAGCATGCATGCCATTCCAGATGGAGTTAATGGAGCAGATGACAGCTCGCCTCTCTCTCATCCTCCCAAGCCAAATTCAGGTCCAGGTAGTGCCCCTCCAGGGGTTGGGCCACCCCCAGAGGGTGACTACTTTCAGCCTCCCTGCTCTTCTACCATGGCTTTGCAGAAGGACATTGCCTACCTGGGCAGTAGGCAAAGCCCAAGAGCAGCACTGAGCATTTCGAGCCACATGCTGCCCCTGCTGCAGTTACACTGGGAACAGTGGGAACCCAGGGCAAGATGGAATCTTCCTCTCACCACGCGCTGAAGGTCTGCACCACACCAGTGCACGCCTGGGTGCTGAGACCCCATGAACTGCTCACTACCTTGACCATCCGGCCCAAACCTGGCAGCTGGCCCCACCACAGAGACAGGTGGATACCCTGATTCATGGATTATATCCAGTTTTTACAGACTATGATCTCAGCACCAGACTGACGTGCTGGAAAGCACGTGCATTGGATGGCAGACTGCAATGATGAGCAGCACACCTTCCAATGACACAGGAATGAGCTGAAGGTCACAAGCTCAGAGTTAAGGGTAGGAGAAAGGAGGAGGAATGCATTTTTAAAAGCCCCTGGAAAAAAAAGGTTCTTCCAGAGATATGAACAGGATTTTATTAAAGTGAAGAAGGGCTGGAATCAAATCTTTCATTTGCACGTTTTCCAGTACCATCTGGACCATTTGCATCTGCCAAAAGCACAGCATATTTCTGTTGAGCAGTGGAAGCAAATGGGGTAGGAGCATACCTGGAGGTGGCCTCTGCCCTGCTAACGGGTCTGGTCATTGCCAGAGTGGCTTAAAACTAAAACACAAGTGTGAAGTTGAACTGCAACGTTCCTGCCACAGCACAGGAAAAGAAATAAAATAAGAGACGTGCTCTGCTGTGAGGTCAAGCGTGCTGCTGCAGAGCGTACTTACTGCATGTGTCAGAGATCCCACCAGACAGTAGAGCTGCAAAACACAAGCTCACCCTCAATCCCCATCACAACATCAGAACTAGGATATCATTTGTCATACCTGGTTCTTTTACATTATAAAGGAGAGCAAGAGGAAAAATACTTTCAGCCTCCAAGCAAATACCCCATCCCGAGCTTTCAATGATGAGAAGCAGCCCGAGAGCTCTTTCCTTTGTGCTGCATAGTGCTTTCAAGCGATGATCATAAGCAGCCGAAATGCCACATATCTGCTGGCTCATCAAGTTTTACCCTGCAAGTTTGGAAATACACAGTTGCTGAAGTAATTCAAGTTTTCATGTCATAAAGAGAAAACTTACTGCTGTCTAGACGCAAAAAAGAAAAGGACAGTGCTTGAAAGGAGGACAGCTGACAAGTAAGCATCACTTGGGGTGTAAACAGCAGGGAGATGAGATGCCTGTAGAGCCCCAGCCTGCTGGCACACATCGCAGCACCGTGGGGCTGCAGAGGAGCAGCAAAGATTGGGAAGAGAAGACGCTCTGCCGACTTGAGGGATTGCGCAAGTTCTTGCCTGAATTAGTACCAGTCCCGCTGACAAATACCTGCCACCACTCATGCTGCCATCCCAGCACAGTGCCCAAGGTGGGAACAAAGCCCAACACCAGATCCCCACATCGACTCCCATCCCACAAGGGAGGCGAGGGCAGCGAGCATACAGAATGCTGCACCACAGCATCTCCCTCCTCACAGCTTATCTATGTGTGGTGCATTACAGTAACAGACAGGCAAGAGTGCTTAATTTCCAACATCTCATTTCTACTGTAATTTTAAATGATTTGGAGTAAGTCCTGTGGTTAGAAGTCCAGCTGTTATTCAGGGTGAGTCAAATTGGAAAGCCCTCACTGTCCATCCAAGCATCCCTTGGATTTCTGATGTTCAGAAGAGTGTTACTGCCACCCCTTATTCTTAGCACTTTCTGCATTTTTCAACATTAGGTCCTGTTTCTGCATGCCTGAAATACCAGACACTAAAAACATATACAATAATAATCTGAAGGCCAAATGGGCATGGACTGGATGATGAAAACAGAATGGAATAAAAGAGAATCAGATTAATTTCTATTGTAATTTTTATAGCTATTTAACATGAAGAATGAAAAAACATAATTACTGTCAACTCTAAGTTTTCAACTACCCAGTCAGCAGAGCACTGTTATTAAACTACTGTATAATTGCCTCTTTTACTCTGCTTCCCACAGAAGTTGTGTTATTTCACTCATAGTTGAACTCATAATATTGGCTTCATAACTAATCCTGTCAATCGAAATCCCCGGAGGCTGGTGCAAGGATAAAAATAGCAAGCAGTTGTTTCTTCCCTCAGCTTTCTTTCAAAGCCCATTTCTGCAAGTACTGGGGCTGCGGCTCAGCAGTGCCGCGGACCGTTGCACCCACCACAGGCACATGAACGCGGCTCCTCCGGCTCAGGCAGAGCACAGAGGAGAGGGATGGGTCCTTCCAACAGGCAATTCGGCCCCCCTGCACTGCGTGTCTGCCTCAGACAAGATAAATCCTGACCATCTCTCCCTCCTGGCACAAGCAGCTCAGGTAAGTTATCTGATGTTGCATAGCTGATCCCTACCTCCAAGCCCAGCTGCGACTGCCCACCCTGGGACCTCGTGCCAGCACTAAAGTGCAGCTGACACTCGCAGTCTGTGGATGCATGAAAAAGCATAAGTTTCTTCCCTCCCCAAACACCAAGCACTGGGAGGGTATCTTACATACAAAACCACACTGAGACACCCAACTACGTGTTCAAGCACCAAAGATATCCACTGAGATACCTGCTGCACTCAATGATCTGAAGGGTCTTTTCCAGTCTAAATGATTCTGTGAGATGAGCACCATTTGCCTGTACACTTACTTGGGAGACTGCATGAAGCACCGGATTTTCATGCATCCACATTTTGTAAGCTCTGTCTGAACCCCTACTTGCTCCCTGTGCGTTGGACAGATGCTCCTTGCTAACACCTTCTGTGGTCCTTCCCTGGAGAAGGCAGTGGAGTTGCTGCAGGGTCTCTTGCCAGGGCTTCACGCAGCAGCCCATCCTCCCTGCCCAGCAGGATGCTCCTCTTGCCCAGGACACGGTGGGGCCAAACTCACTGTTCAGCTCAGGTTTGGGACGAGGTGGTAGGGCTGAAAGAGGAAGGGATGATAGATTTGGCTCACACCCACACCTACCATCCCCATCTCAGGAGACAACAACCCTGTGCCGGGGTTGCTCTCTGGTGGGCACGCACAGAAACTGCTGAGAGTTGGCGAGGAAGAGGGGGAACACATTTCTCAAAGTGGTGTTGAAGAGCAAGGGCTCGAGGTTCCCATGCCAGCAGAGAGCCAGGGCCAGGTCTCTGAATGCAGCTGAACCTGTTCTGGAGCTTAAAAAACTGTGCACAAGAAATTCCTTACTTTCTTTTCCACTCCACAGCAAGGAGGGATCAGCCACAGCATGACGCATTGCAGCCATATGGAAACCATTGCTTCCCATGCGTGCCTGAGACACCCTTACCAGCACTCAAGAGGGATCCCGGGGTTAAAAAACCCCCCTGTGTGCACTGTGAGCACCTAAGTGTGCTCAGTGCCACCCTCTGTGGGAACATAGCTCCTCCCTGAGCTCCATTACTCCTTCCTCCCTCAGTCACATTATTTGCTTTACTGTTGGAGACAAAAGGATAGCAAACAGTTCATGCTATCGCCCAGGCTGCCAAGCAGCACCGCAGCACTCACTGGAAAACCAGGAGAGCTCCCAGCAAGGCCAGCCTGGAGAGCCCTGGTGTCCCCAGGGACGGAGACTCAACTGCCGCCCAGGAGGTGCTACTCACGGCTTGCAGCCAGCCACACTGCAGGAGGACACCCCTGGGGCCAGCAGGACCTGCCGGGTGGCCTTGGCTGACACAGTTCTTGGCAGCCCCTCAGATTTAAAATAAACATGGCTTGACCCAGCGCTCATTTTCTCACCCACAGTGTTAGGGCAAATGAACCTGCAGGCTGATGGATCTCCTCACCTAGAAAGCTCCGCGGACCCAGGGAAACTGTGTTATAGCCAAAATTACCCCTGGTGACGGCTCTGTCATGGAATTTCCAGCCCCTGACCAGTGAGCAGAGCCCACAGCCTCCACATCTGTGCCAGACATAGAAAGGATGAAGGAGGGAAGCACCAATGTATCAGAGCTGAAGCATTAGCGTGACTGAGAACTATCCCTGTGTCTAAATACAGGATGAAGGGAGAAGAGTAAAGGGCAAACAAGGAAAACCGAAGCTGCCAGACACAGGGACACCAAAAACTCCTATAGGAACAAGTGATGTTGATGGCACAGCATGTGGAGAAGCTCAGAGCACCAGAACACATAGGATGGCATGAGCCAGCCTGCCTCTGCTGAAGGTGACAGTGTATACGCCCACTTTGGATGCTCAGCCAGGTCCTCAAGGAGAGCATGGCAGAGCAACCGGTCTTATAAACACAGGCCTTAATATCTAGATGAACATCCTTTGGGACTGATTCTTCAAAGTCTCAAACTCTGCCAGGGGCTCCTGATCTTCCTCCATCTCTCCCAGACTCAACTGCTTGTGCTGTATCCATTTAGACTTGTCAACTCTTCATCATCAAAGAAGAGGGACAAGAGTCCCAGGCCATCCTGTGCTCCTCCCAATGTGGCACAATGTATTTTAATGACTTCCCATCAACCAGCGGCAGATCTTTCAGGAGGAATCTGGAAGAGGAGAGCACAGGCTGCATAAGCACTGAGTAAATCAAGGCCAGTCCAACTTTCAAATTTGCACAGTGGTCTGCATGCAGGGTCTCACTCTTCCCCAAATTTAAGTACTACAGATGAAAGGGTAAAAATATTTTTCAACTGACTGGCTGGCCAGAGGAAAAAAAAAAAAGGGGGGGGAAAAGTGCATTCCTGATTCAATAACGTCTAATTAGTAGTGGGATTCTGGAAGCAAAAGCAAAGAGTTAATCTTGTCACCTACTTTTCATTTAACATAGTTGAATCAAAGAGGCCATCAACTTTCCTAGATGGAAGTAATTAAGGAATGCAAGGACTGTTTTGTTTGCAGTTGGGAGGGGAGCTTTTCCTTTGGCAAATCATGTTGCCCTGGATGCATCCAACCCACCAAAAGTATTCAGCCAGCTGTTAGCCCAAGGCTTGTTCCCAGATGTGGGGCAACTCTCTGATGCAGCAATCAATCCCCACTGCTCCATCTCCCTCAGATCTGCAATACTTCCCCTGCCATTCAACTACATCCATTATTGGAGCAAAACAAATGGGACAGACATGCCCACGTGCCTGGGTGCAAGGGACAGGAATTGACTGCACACATCCATCTCATGATGCGGGACACTTGCCCTTTGGCCCTGTGATGGGTGCACTTCTAGCTACACCCAAAGAAGTAGGTGATCCCATGTGACAAGACCAGGGACCACCGAAGAACCTCCACATGGAGAAAGAAGCTGGAGGAAGGTAAGAGGTTGGCCATTTGGTGAAAAATTACACACCTCCAATCAATGCCTGAGCAGTGGAATGCAAGACCAAAAAGGTGGCTATGCCACTATGCTGGATATCTTTTTAGTTCTGCCTGAGACACACCAGCAATCATGAGGGTATCTTGGTGGTTCCAGTGCTCAGGAAAATCAGTCATGCCCCTGAGAGCAATTAACAGAGCTGATCCAAAACCAAGGTAATATCTTACCTGAATCATCATCAGCAGGGGTCTTCCAAACATCAGCTTCAGAAAGGTCAGGTGGTGAGGTACTGTGTTTCCCCTGTGAACGAAGGGGAATGATGCATCTTCACTGAAAGGGTTATCAAGCACTGGAACAGGCTGCCCAGGGAAGTGGTTGAGTCACCATCCCTGGAGGTATTTAGAAGTGTAGACATGGTGCTTAGGGGCAGACATGGCAGTGTTCGGTTAACAGTTGGACTCAAGGATCTTAAGGGTCTTTTTCAACCTAAATGTATGATTTAATTTTTTAAGTTCTGTGTTAGGCAGCCACACAAGTGCTTCAGGTGGACCTTCCCTGTGAATCACAGAAGACTGTCCTTGTTCAGCCATCAGAGGTTTCTGTGCAAATTAGCTCATTGTCCTTCGGCTTTTGCACATTTTCATTTGTATAATACTCAAGTGTTTGTTATTATTTCTAGAAATGAAGAACCCCCATAAGCACTTAGTGGGTTTGCATGGAAGACACTCTTGCACAGTGCATGCAAGTTCTCATCTACTGGGTCTGAATCATCCATTTCCAGTAAAACATCACACAAAAGTCTGGGTGTCCAGTACATGCTTGATGAGAATTTATGCAAATTTATTCTATAAATAATCTTGACAAATAATGCTAAGAGTGAATCTGAGCTGAGACCGTCTGAGATCGAAGGTGTTTGTTAGGTTATCAGACACAGTGGGTGGCATGCTAATGAGTTCACTCCTTAACTAGTGGGTATAAGTGAGAGGTTTGATCTACAACTGAAAAAAAAAAAATGAAAGAAAAATGGAATTTAAAGCACAACAGCTATTCCTGAATAGATTCACATGTGGGCACTTGTTTTATCACAATGCCTACATAAATATGCATGAAACAACTGATTCAAAGTAGCCCTTTGTATGGACAAGGCTGTAAAATTGTTTCTGGTCTAAATACTAAAATTGACTGTCTACAAATAATATAAGGTAACAGTCTCTTACAAAGATCACTGTTCCCATTAATTTTACTGGCATCATCATTGTTTATTTGTGTAAGGGGCAAAAGGAAGCATCATACAGGCCTGAAAGTCAGCAAAATAAATTCAGAGTTATTTTCAAGAGGACTGCTTGTCTCACAGTTGAGAAAATACACCAGGAGATAGAAAAACAGGTGGAGGTCCCATCTCTGTCACCATCTGTTTTTCTATGTAGAAAAGCAGGATGTAGTTTTTTGCACCAGATACAAAACATTTTCTCTTACTTCAACCAACACTCATTTTTCCTGAGCATCAAAACATTTACAGATCTTAGCATCCTACTGTACCTTTGTTTTACTGTAATTGCCCTTGGGGTTCCTTTTCCCCTTAAAGTACCTTCCCTCTTCCTTAAAGAGATTAGAAATGTCATTCATGTTACCCTCTGGATGTGAATTGAGCTATTCCCAACAGCCACTCAAAAAATACATAATCACCATAATTACTGGTGGCATCTAATTAACATTCAGCTTCCTCTCTACAGCAGCTACAGCTGGACAACCCATTTATTTCAACCTAAAACTAATGCTCTCCTAATTATTTTCTGTCACACTAAGCAGCCCACCTGTGTCTGTCTTCACCGACGTCTCCGTCTGGCACAGCGGCGCGAAGGCAGAGCGAGCACCTCCGCACGCACCGCTGGCTCACTATCAAATACCCCACGCAAACGCAGGGACCTGCTCCCACTAATTACACAGCTGCTGGCTCTATTCGCTTCCTTGACCAGGATTCACCAAAAAAAAAAAAAAAAAGGGCAAAGGAGCTGCCTACATCAAATGCCAGATCTGGCAGTATGAAAAATATCCTCTGCTTGGCACCACAGCTGGGGCAAAAGGCTGCAGCCACCCCGAGGCGTGAAATGCTCCAGGTTTGTGCTCCTGGGAGAGGGCAGAGGATAAACAAGCCTGCAAAACACACGTGCCTCTGGTTCCTGAGGATGCTGGGGACTATTTGCCCTTTTTCCACCCGTGTCTGTGGTCCACTCTGCCTGGGGTACTGCAGCCAAGCAGGAGGGCTCTGCCTACACAGCTGGGGCACACCCTGAGCTCACACCAAGGCCACAGCTCAGTCTAACCAGCTGCTAAAATTTAAACCCACCAGCCAGGAGGCAATGGGGCCAGAGTGGGCATGCTGATGGCCCCAAACCCTGGCATGTCTTGGTGCTGGTCTCCAGGCTGGGGCAAACCCTCTGTCATCACATTTGGTTCTCCCTTCCTGACCACTCTGTAGCAGCAATAGGATGAAAACTGCTCAAACCAAACATTATTTTAAAAATGAAGACAGAAAGGGATTAGACAGATAAAGCAGCCCAGTATCAGGCGCTCATTCTGAATAAACTTAAGTACATACAAATCCACACCTCAATTGTTTCAGTCTACTCTTAGTCCTTTTCTGTAGCTCCTTCCACCCCCACCCATTAATTGGGCAACTTTTTAATTCTCTTTTATTCTCAAGACACACATCACCTCTCCTGGTAGGAAAAGCAATGCCTGATGCTGCCATCTAGATGAGCTCCAACTCATTAACCTCTCCATTTCTTTCCAAAACTTGGCTGAAAACTTGGTTTTGCTCATGCTGCTCCGTTTTCCTCTCTTTACTATTATGTCTCTACTTACATTATTTCAGTCTGTAATGATTGTAGCACTCATAGGAATGATGCTCTGCAAAATTACATCCTATTTGCAGTCATATTTGAGCTTTCATCATTACACCAACTATTTATATAAAGGGGGATGAGAAGGGAACTGACAGTTAAGGGGGAAAGCTCTGGCTGAACTTCTCCCAGATTTGGGAATTACTAATGTCTGCCTTTCCCTTCTCCCCCTTTCATTTGTCATCTTTGGTTAAGACAGGCTAACGAGTTCAAAATCTATGGGGAGAAAAAAGGAGCTCAGACAGCATGATCTTATAGGCTTCGCTTGCTTCAGAGATCAATGAGAAAAATACAGCAAAGCAAGAGTTGTCATAGACAGCCTGAGTTTCAAGAGGAAAAAAAAAAAAAAAATAAAATCAATCAGTGCCTGGAGATCCGTGGCCTATTTATGCAATAGTCAAGTAGTTATGGTTTAAATGCCAGCATAAGAACTGTGAGCCCCAGTTAAACTCAGAAATTCAGTATCTTTAAACTCTGCATGAATTTCCCCCCCCCATCACCACCTGCTGAGCTGTAAAGTGCCTCCAAATTGAATTGTCCAGCACTTCACAAACATATTTCCAGCTCCACAAAAGATAGTATCATCTTGAGAGCTGACTTGTGAAACATTTTAGACAAGGCTATAAGCAGATGATCAAACTTTACAAAAATACCCTAAACTCTTATCAGGACAAATCAAGTTAAGATGGATCAGAGAACTGAAGTCTCAGTGTTTCATAAATCAAAGGGCTGCCTGTGTGCTTCACTGGCTCTACAGGAGCACTTGTGTTTGAAGGACTAATTGCAAACCGGTATATTTTGCCTTGATATTTTTCCAGAAAAGTAATTCACAGAGTTAACCCAAAGATGCTATTCTCCAGCCAGGAAAACACTCCTAAATTCACCCAGTTGAACACTTCTATCCCATTTGCCTTCCCAATGCAGCTCAGGTTTGCCAGGCCAGAGAGGAGACACGGCCTCTGACAGAGGCTATCGCTGTCCAGCTGCATGCAATCCCTTCATCAAAAGAGCAGGCAGGCCCCTTTTTGAAGGCAGGAGCTGGCAAGTGCTAAAAAATTGGGGAAAACGCATTGGAGCAGAGAAAAGCCTGAAATATTACATCCCAACAGGCTCCCGAGCCCCTGGCTAGCACTGGCAGCTCTGCATCTCAGCCGATTAGATTCGGGTCTGCGGGGCTCCGCTGACACGCTCTGCCAGCACACACCAGACCTCGCCTCGCTGTGCTTGCCCGTTTTAATTGCCAATGAATCAGAAGAAACCAGCTCTTCCCTTCCCCCCGCGTTAGCCCTGGAAGCGGCACGCTCCGTGATGCAATGCCTCGCCGCACAACCCTCGCTCCTCCAGCCACAGCAACTTGTTTGTGAGCACTGGGGCTAAGGAAGCTCCGTGGAGCTGCCTTCTGAGTCCGCTCCAGCGTGGATTTTCTGGTGTCTATAGAAAGTTGCACATGCATTACCTCTTCAAGTACTCTCAGCAGGGGCAGCGTGGGAATTGGGAGGTTTCATTTATTTATTTACTTTTACAAAACTTCCAGAAAAGCAGACTCCTTGAAACCACACCATCCTGTCTGATCAAGTAAAAGCTGGCTAGCAAGTTCAAGATACATTTGTACATCTTGTCAGGCCGCAGGGAGCCGGCCACCACTCAAGCTGAGTCACAACTGAATTATTTCAGCTGATGCTTAAAAGACAGGACTTACAGACAATAAAACAAACATCTTGTATGAACTAATGGCCCTCTCCAAAAGCCAACCAGGTAACAACCTATCACTTCAAACCTCAGTGCTGGTACTCCCCTGCGTTCCTAATTGCTTCTTATCTCCTCTTGAGGCATTTAACTCCATGCCCACCCTCTGACACTTTCTCACTCCAAAAAGCAGTTCCTATTTTACTGGCACAGGGCTCTGCATTTGGATCTTAAGCTTCCGTGCTTATTCCCTTTCTTCTGCAAGGCTCTGCATGTGTTTGAGTCTGGGCATGTGTTTTCTCACCCCGATGAATTCATTATTTATGGGGCTGAAAGAGCAAAGCTGCTGAAATGGTTGTTCATCATTTAGCTCTTCTACATGTCTCTCAAAGGCATAATAAACATTATGGGAAAGCAAATATCAGACTCGACAGGGTTGCTCAAGTGAAAATACAGAAATGAACTTGCGGCTACTGCGCAGAAGGTATGCCAACATGTTCCACGCTCCCCTGCCTGGGATGGGGCTAAAACCCTCCTACCTGGAAGCTGCCAGGTTTCAGGTGCTCCCAGCCCCCCCTCGGCACGATGCCCAGAGCAGCCCCAGACTGGCACAGGTCAGCAGGCTCCAAGGGATGCTCTAGACAAGGCATGTTCCCAGGATCGCTGATGTATTCGGTTTTAACAGATTTGGCAAACGGCACTAGAGGGCAGAGCTGTTTATCCTCAGCATATCCAAGACAAGGAGGAGGGAAAAAAAAAAAAAAAACCACAACAAAAACAAACAAACAAACAAAAAAACCAAAACAAACAAAAACAAAAAAACACACCCATGATTTTTCAAGCAGCTACTGAATTCTCCACAATCCTGTCCAATATCAAAAGCCTGTTAATATGCAAAAGCCACACAACATATTTCCACTTAGAAGCAACAAGCACAGACATTAATGAGCCAACGAGAGCCTGCATTTCCTTACTTTGACAGTCTTTACTAAGATTGGAAGTTCTCCAGGTGTGGGATGTTGCCTCTTGCCAACACAGCAGCAACACTGCCAGCCAGGGCCAGCCCCAGCTTCTTGTAATCCAGGGGGCACAGGGCAATATGAAAAACCTCTGCAGCAGAGAGATAACAAAGCCTATTTGCTTTCCATCACTGATGTTGATAAAAAGGCTTTACTCATCAGGAAGCTTTGATCACAGAAACCTGAAATTATGGGCCACACCGATACTCCACGGCCCAGGTTTGATGCTAAGCATCTCAACAAATTAATTAAAAAAAAAAAAAAAAAAAGCTTCCAAACAGCAAAAACCTTCCAGGTTTTTTTCAGCTTTGATTTCAAGCTGATGACCACAGCCCATGAGAAGACCTGTAGCTGGACAGGCAGGACACATCCACCCCACCTATAGCTGGTTCTACATCCCAGAGAGCAACTCCACCGGCCACCGCTACAGCTACCAGACCTCAGCTCGCTGCACCTCAGGAGGGCCGGGAGCGACCGTAAATCCCAAACTTGACACACTTGTGCTGTTAGATGTTTTTGGATGGTATACACTTGATAAGTTTTTTACTGCACTTTGCTGCAGTGTTCCTGGTACTAACAGCTCCTTTGGACAAGGATGCTGGCCCCTAGAATTCCACTCCAAATCACTCACGAATCCTTTCCTTCTTATTTCCCCAGTGCACACAGTGTGCTTTTCTTTATCAAGATCAGCCATCCTGCAGGGCTGCCTACTGTTGAATAGGGACACAAAGGAGTCTTGCGTCAGAAAGTCACTGTTTGTTCCAGAACCCAAGGAACTTGTTCATAAAGTACCACGCTGCATTGTACCTGAGCGCCCGGCTCCGCTGCCTACAATGGCACTTCATAAGAAAATCTCTTCTGAGAGGGGAAGAAAAAGGCCTGCAAAATATCACTCAGAGCACAGTGCATTAATGGCTTAGGCAACAGCATAGAATAATGCTGGCTATCTTGATAGCATAAAAAAAAAAAAAAAGTCTATTATTAATATTTAAAGAGAAGGAAGGAAATAATAATTATATTGGTTTCAGGTCTGAGTCCCATTTTGCCCCTTGCCACAGCTACTTTAATTCCATATCTATTTCTCCTGGACACACCATGCATCTCCTTCCTTGGAGAGGAACAGCAACACATTGACTTATTTTTGTGCAGAACGTGCTTTCCATGTCATCACAGAGAAGAGGGTTGGAACGAGCCTCAGAGCAGAGGCCAGGCAGCCCATCACACCGCCTGAGGCAGGGTCATCTCTATGTTTTCTGACAGATGTTTGTCTAACTTCTGACCCTCAGTGACTGCAACTCCCCAACTTCCTAGGGCAAACCTATCCCAGTGCTTCTCCATCCTCATCTTAAAATTATATATCCCTTAATATTACTTCTTCTCATCCCAACCACCACAGACACAGAGACCTGCCCATTCCCTTCCTTTCTGCAGCAGCCCAGGAGAACTCAAACACAGTGATCTCATCTCCTTGCAGCTTTCTCTTCGCGACAGTAAACAGCCTTAGTCCCACAACTTTCCTCCCCACTGTCTCTATTCTTAGCTCATTTTTACTGTACCTTTCTAGATTCTGTTTCCTCAATCATCTCTTCCTTTCAGGATGAAGCCCAAAGTGGGATGCTTCCCAAGGATTCTAACCAGCACAAAGTAAAGCAGGAAGGATTTTCTTACCTCCCCATTAGGCAACCCCCCACCCCAGTCTGCTGTAGCCCCATACTTACTTGGTTTCTTTGCAGAATACTTGTTACTTCCAGTCTACAAAGCACCATGTCATAGCCAAACCCTTTCCTCAAAACTCCCCTCCCTACAGTCTCACCCCAGGCTGTACTTGTGAAGCTGTTCCTACACCTCCCCAAAGGATCCTTACACAAAATCACATTTCTCCAGATATTTTCTCAGCAAAGACATCACTTAAAATACCTTAAGGAGCCTATCTTTTTCTGCTGTCTATATAAAAAGCCCAGTCAGACTGCACAGCACAATTTAATTATCCTAAAATCTCTTGATCCCTTTACTCACTGGTCACTTTAGCTTGCCTTGGGCACATTTTCATTCCTATCCCACATATTTCTGCACAGGATCTGTGCTGCAGAGAAAGGCAACAGCAAGGACCAGGTAGGTCTGACTTACATGAGCACAGCACCTTTCAGCTTACATCTGCACCAGCCACTTGGTCAAAATTGCTGCTCCCTCTCCCTTCCTCCCTTAAAAGCAATGGCTGAATGAGACTCTGCAGATGCGATTAATGATGGTCTCTTAAACTTTCAGTCTGATTGACCTAAACTCACCTGCAGTGACTTAGGCATTCAGGGCTTGGTGATTTAATTTCACGTTCACAAATCCCAAGTTCACTGCAGGTGTGGCTGGGCTCCTCCTCGGCTCATCAATCACGGCTCCCTCCTTCCATCCCTCAGCACCTGGCTCAGCCTCCCCAAGAGGCTGTGCACACCACAGGCTACACTGGGTTTGTGCAAAACTTGAGCAACATTTAGATTTGCAGATAAACTTTCTTCACTCCTTTCTGTGTACTGAACAATTTGGCATGCAGTTATCTCCTTTAAACAGACTTGGGCAGAGCACTAAAATAGATACTGTCCCCGTTTCCCAAATAATTACTAACAAATAATTCCTGGAAAGCAGCAGTAGTATACTAATTATTAGATAAATTTCTTTCACCAGCTGCATGGTCATCCCTCTAACTGTGACTGTGGTTATCATGTACAGTGGTGTTGGAGCACTGTGCTAGGCTCATTTAACTTACACTTTATCTCCAGGTCTGCGACAATGTCTCATGCCCAGTCTCAAAAAACCCCTTCATTTTTCCATAGAAGCTGACTCTGAATTACAGACCACTCAGGGAAAAAAAGCTTATGAATCAAAAGTGATAAACCGTATATGTATATGAGTAATAAATTCAAAAACAATATAAAAGGACTAGCTCCCTATCAAGGAGAGCACAAAATACTAGTATCCCTGCATAAAATGAAATTAAGCCAGAATATGTTTAAGCAGCATTACAAAGATAACATTCCTCTAATGCTAATGACCAAGACTAAGCCTGGTTTCAGCCACCCTCCAGATTTTTAGCATATAGCAATTCTTGACTCTAGCCCGAATATACCTGCCAAACCTGCCTGCACGCATTTGCAGTAACTCATATGGGGGTTGTGCCACAAAATACCTGATTTGCACATGCAAATTCTCATGAAAACCATAAACACATAATTAGCTTAGACAATTTTTCAGTGCATGCTCAGAAGCCGTTTGACAATTTAATTATTTCACGTGTAAAGCATCCTTTTTGTTACTGTGAAACTGTGTCCTGTCACAAGGTTATAAATAAAACACATACAAATTGTTATCTGAGGAGTATGAACCATCAAAGCGAAAGAACACCAAGGCCCTGATGGATTTAAAATCAGAGCAGAACTGTCATGAATCAATAGTGGTAAACAAGAGTCTTCAAACAATTTAATGCCTGAACCTCTGCGTGTGTGCATTCGGCTGTATGTATTATCATATTAAACGCGACACGTGTAATGCACGCTTATGTAATATTTAGGCATCGCTGGCCATCCAGGAGGAGCTTGTGGAGGGAGCGTGCAGGTGCCATTTCACACAGCGGTTCACTGCGCCCACCCTCGCCTACGTGATGCTCCCGCGCCCCCAGAAAACGCCTCTCCCGGCGCCCGGCCAGCGCTGCACCCCAGGGCGGGGGGCTGGGGCCTTGGCTCCGGGGGGCTGGGGCCCTGGCTCCGGGGGGCTGGGGCCTTGGCTCCGGGGGGCTGGGGCCCTGGCTCCGGGGGGCTGGGGCCTTGGCTCCGGGGGCTGGGGCCTTGGCTCCGGGGGGCTGGGGCCCTGGCTCCGGGGGGCTGGGGCCTTGGCTCGGGGGGCTGGGGCCTTGGCTCCGGGGGGCTGGGGCCCGTGCCCTTCGCCAGCAGCCTCGGGAGGCAGACGGGGCGGCCGTGCGGGGGACAGGGTGGGACGGCAGAGGCCACGCTCTGCTCTGCGCCCTGGCCCGGGGAGCGGGCGGCGGGGCAGCAGCCGGTGGGCTGCTCTCCCCGTGCCCCCCATCGATGGCCTCTCTGCCTCGCACCTGCAGCTCACTTCTTCTGTCTCATCCAGCTGCCAAGTATTTTGGAAGAGTTATCTCACCAGTTAGGAGGGGGGGGGAAAAAAAAAAAATAATATTAAAGAATATCGGATGTGACATTTAAAAACTGCGAATCACCTTGCAGCTGCAAATCCACATAATTAACAAACCAATTTTCTCCTCTTCTATCGTGCAAGTATTTTTAAATTCAGGAATGCCAGCTTTAATAAAAACATGTTCCATGTGAAAGAGAAAAAAAAGTCACTTTATTTGTAATATAACTATTTAATTCTCAAATATTTTGTTTAATTTCGTAGAAACATAAAATGGAGACTGAGATCAAAGAGACTGATTTCACTAGAGACAATAGGTTTTACAGAGCTCTGCAAAGTTCTACCACTGCCTGAAGACATTTTAATGCAGAAAAGATCTTTACATTTCCAGCCTGCCAGTTTTAGGTAAGACTAATAATTGCATTCATAAATGGGCTGCTGGTTCTTACCTGAACTGTGATTTTAACACCCAGTTGGGAGATGATATCTTCCTGTTCGTACTGGGCAATTTGGGACAGGGTTAGAAATGTTCCTATCAGCCAGGTCACATACAGGACATGACACCAGGGCTCATGCTTTGGATTAATTCAAGCTGCAAATACTTCACTGTAACTCAAGAAGGAAAGAGTAGGAAATAAGAAAAAAAATTTCTAAGCCTGTATTTTTTTCAGCCAGTCATGTAGTATTACGCTATTTTATTATATTTTCTTTTCATTGTTTCTAACTAGAGCTTACTGGCTCTTCCATATATGGATTACCAGCGACAAGATTCAGTAATATTCTGCAGAACATGACTTCAAACAGACACAGGCTTAAATGAGTCTTTGTAGACAGTGGTCCTAAGGGGAGTCAAAACAAGTGCACTCAGCTTTGGGGTAATCAAACTAAAACTAGATGCATCAAAATCAAACAGAAATCAAACTCTGACCTCACTTTTACATCCATTAAGTGCTGGCAGGTGATGGGAGAAACAGGCCATTAATCATATGGCACGTGTTGTGGTTTAACCACAACTCAGCCCCACGCAGCCGCTCACTCACTGCCCCACAGTGGGATGGGGGAGAGCATCGAAGGGTGAAGGTGACAGAACTCGTGGGTTGAGATAAAGGCAGTTTAATAAGTAAAGCAAAAGCGACGCACACAAGCAAAGCAAAACAAGGAATCCATTCACCACTCCCCCTGGGCAGGCAGGTGCTCAGCCATCCAGGACAGCCGGGCTCCATCATGTGTAACAGTGACTTGGACAGTGAAACACCATCATTTTGAATGTGTCCCGCCTTCCTTCTTATTCCCTCAGCTTTATATGCTGAGTGGGATGTCCTATGGTCTGGGATATGATTTCAGTCAGCCCTCTGAAATAACCATGGCACTGCAAAATTAATTACAGTCATTTCTTTTTAAGCCACCACAAAAAAAAAAAAAAAAAAAAAACAAACCTCTAAAAGCTGAGTATCATGTTTTCCAAGCCCCCAGCTAAAGCTTTCTGCTGACAGCATGTTCCCAAATTAACGCTGGGGAGCGAAATTCAGTTCCCATGCGAGATGTCATGCATGGCCCAATATCCACATGCTGGAAGAAATCTCTGGCTGCTTCTGCAATGGTTTTCCTTGTTTCTCTGGAGCTGGATTATCCTGGAAGGGCAGAGTTCAATCACTATCCATTCCAAGCCAAGGCAGTGGTACTGTCTCTTCAAGATTTTAGCTAGTTGAAGAAACAGAGCACAGCAACCTTTCCCTCTTCTCCACCTTGAAATTTGGACCCAGGAAAGGCAGAGAAGCTTTGAAACCACCATATGCAGCTCAGGCAATGTGCTGGGGCTGGCTCTGACTCCCTAAACCCTGGATGGAGACAATCAAGTGCAGAGCAGTTTATCGCAAGGAGATCCAGATCCACCAACAGAGATGATGCTGACCCAGTGGCAAGCAATGGTCTCCCCCAGAGCCTGGTTTGCTCATCAGTCTTCTCTTCTGCAGATCCACCACGTTCTCCCCAGGTTTCTTCTCAGACAGGTCGGCAGTTCCTGGTGCCACTAGGCTAAAACGCTGCTCCATTAACTCTGGTCGCAGTTTGAGGTTTATGGAGACAGTGTCAGAACAAAGCTTGCCATGAAAGGTCAGGGTGGATGTGTTACTTGGGGCACAGGTCAGCGTGTTTTGTAGGAGGTGGTATACGAAAAGAAAAAAAAAAAAAGAGCAAAGGCTGCCTCTTCCACAGAGCTTGAGCTTACAGCAAGTAATAACACGATGCAGGTATTTAGTGATCTTGTCATTGCTGTAATCCAGGCAAAGTCACAGCTGAGTCCTTATGGTGCTTTGATTTTAAAGCTCAATCCTTGTAAACAAGTTGGCTGAACTAAGGATAAAGGCAGTGGGAGGCTTTTCCTCTGCAAAGAGCAGAAAACAGTTTGTCTTAAAACACAAAAACAGGCCTCTATTTAAACAGTTGCATTCCAAAATGTTGGAAGGGATCTCATTTCCCCTTGAACTCAACATGAAAACAGGCATTACATTTGGGTTAACAAGCACCAGAAGTAAAACCAATTAAAATTTTACTGTCACTGAAGACAGAACCGACTGGGTATAACAGCCTTCCAGATTTTCGTTGATGAAGTGATGAAACACAAATATTTATGAGCTGAACGCTGCCTCCAACATCATTCAGAAAGAGTCCTTTTTGTGCTCCAACCAACGTGTCAGGATTACGAGAGAAGCCTTGCAATAGATAAACTCTTCACCTTAACCCTCCCTGCAAGATGAGCACCAGCAGCTGTACTTTATCACTGTGTGTATCTCTTCTTCATCAGTGTTAGGCAAAGGCAAATGAAAGTGTGAGACAGGATAATACTGCTCAGTAAAGAAAGAATGAAAAATCGAGATAACTTTGAAGTGATGAATCAAACTACTGCATAGGATATGCAAAAGAAAGCCTTATTTATAACATGGCAATGAGGCTGGTGCATTATTAAAAGGAACAGCCTTGAGCTCCTGATAGAGGAAAAGAAGATCCCATTTACAGCCAAGGCACAAGAAGAAACTGCTTGCCAGCATCTCACAAAGTCTGTGACCCAGCCAAGAACCAAGCCCAGATTTCTCAGTGACAGTCCAGCATCATGAACACATCCTTCCTATCAAAAGAAGGCTGGAAGAAGTGCCCTGGCAGTGCAAATCCATACAAGAAAATGAAACCCACCTAATTAAGAAAATATTCCTCTGTGTCTGTGAAACCTATTATTACATAAAAAGCTATTCATTTACTTAGGACTCAGCTTTTTAAAAGACTGTTCACTATTGACTGCTATTATATATGAAGTTACACTCAAGTCACACATTTGAGTTTAGAAACTTCAGTGTTTGTTTTCTGTATCATTTGAAATCCTGCAGCATCAGGTGCAGTAGTACTGTTACGTGGTTATGGCTGCAACTGAACAGTTTTAATTTTTTTGATATACTCTATTGAGCACTTCTTACATACATTATAAAAAGCTACTCAGCTTAATATATGTCAAATCACCCTATCCTAAGGCTGATAGTCATCTATTTCAAACTTCTATCTTCTTCATAGCATGTTACTCTCATGAAATAAACAGAAATAAGTAGTTGGGGGTACTGGAGCACTGTTTTCCTTTTTGGGAGGTAACAGGTCTCCATCATGGGACATACTTGGAACAGGTAGGTTAGATAAATCCCTGTCTGAAATAGTTTAGGCTGATCAGGTATTGGGACAGGAGAATGGATGAAATGAACTTTTGAGATAAAAAAAAGATGTGAAACAGCTGAATTACGTGGAAAAATTATTACTCATTGGATGGACGAAATTGAGCAATTACTTGATTATCTTTGTATGTCTCTAAATAAGAATTGATCCTCTAAAGCCAAATGTGGTCACACTGCTGTGGAAAGAACTACTCATATCAAGCATCCTATTCCCAAATTCACTGTCTGCATCACATACATTACGTAACGCTCACAGAGGAAGAGTAGTTACAAACCTGTTAGGAAAATGATTCACTTAGTATCTATCATGACACAATCTACAGTGTGTCCTCAGAAGCCTGTCGAAGAATATTGCAGCCAGAAACCAGAACTGGGTCAGTTATTAAGTTCAAGCAACATGTTAATTAAGAAAAAAAACCTCCAAACCCTTAGGAGGGATGGAGGAAAACCACTCCCTCCATGCACCAGGTTGGTTCAATATCCAACTGCTGGAAATACTCTGAAACAGGAGCAAGTGCTGCATTCTTGCCTGGGATGGTGCAGGACCCAGCTTTTGTTTCCTGCCCAGGTCATTCCCTTCTCCATGTGGAAGAAGGTGGTACAGCTGCAATCTCTAGAAAATATAAGCAAGAAACCTCACCTGAAGCTAATGGAGGGAGATTCCAGCTTGACCTAAAGGGAAGAACTGAAGGTTACTGGAGATGTTGAACAAAAAATCCTTTACAATCACCATAATTGCTGTCTGTCCATTTATCAGTTTGCGATTTTATTCTACTTTCATAAATAAGAATTTGCTATCAAACACATTATTTTATGTATCTCTGGGTGATGTATGAATCTGAAGGCTGAAATGTGTCACAGAGCGATACCTCACCTGCAGGACATCACCCCATAAGTGCCAGACAGCAACAGCATGAGTCGCCCTGCAAGATTCACAGGCAAGGTAAGGAGTGCAGCACTAGGGAGAGGAACGGGAATTTTCTAGTGATCAGCAATGAGAAGGAAACTCGTTTGACCTACCACAGGAAAGCAAGGAGTGTGCCTGTAAAGCCAGGGAGCTTATCACACAGTTGCTTAAACAAACACAGAACAGAAAACAGATGCTTTGCTTTAAATTCTAAAGTAAGGGCGCACCATTTATGCACTCACTGAAAAAACACACAAAAAAGCCTGTAATAACTATGGAGACTGCTGAAATGAAACTATGTAGTACAACGTCAAAACATAAACAACCAGGAAAAAATATCTTCAATTATCATTCCCTTAACCTGGATCGACATGTAATATCTGGAGGCAAGTCTCCCAAGGCGTGAGAGTGCAACTACCCACAGGACCTCTGCAGCATCAGCCTGACTTCAGGGAGCCTTCCTCTGGGTGCTGCTTCAACAGCCGAGCTATGAAAAGCTGCCAGTGCACTAGAGAGGCACTTACTGTAAAAAGCCTGTGGAGACGAGGAAATAAGGGCAGAGAGTTTTGCAGGGTAAACTTGCGGGGGTTGGGATGCAGCCGTGCCACACACCAGACCCCAGGCATCCTGCACCGCTGCTGCTGGGAGATGCGCACCCCACACAGCCAGCCCTGCCTGCACCCCTCTTTTACCTGCTGGGGAAAGCAGCGGTGAGCAAGGAACAGTTAGAGAATGATGTCTCCCTTGTGATAGACTTCAGACAGGGGTTTTTAAGTAGCTTCTTAAACTTAATTCTAACTTTTCTGACTCTCCGGATGAGCACGGAGAGAGGTGCTTTTGGCACACAGAGGGCTCGGTGTGGAATAATTTACTATACCCAGAAATGCTAGTGCTCACCTCTTGACAAGGCAGCCTTTTTTTGCCTCATCCTTCTGGTGCTGCCAGACAACTGGGTAATTTAATAGCTCAGAGCACCAAGAAGCACAGAAAGAAAGTCTATTAAAAGCAAGGGAAGACTCCTAAGTGAGTTACGGTGCCACTACTGTGGGGGAGACCTGTAGTCACTGCAGACCCCATGAAGAACAGACACTTCAGTTCATTAAAGAGCTCTCAGCAAACATTTCTTGTGTCAATCTCACTCTACAGTTATCCTCCAGCCTCCATCTACTCTGGCTGTATACCTCATTCCTCTGGGGTATTTCAGAGAGGAGCAGCTCTCAGGACAAGGCATTGGCTCCCTGCTCTGCCCAGGAGAAAAGCCAGGTCCAGGACATCAGCACCCTCAAAGTGGTGAATCATGCTGGGGTAGAGCTCAGTTAGAAGAGTTTTTCTCTAACCCATCCCTGCTTCACAAGCAGCTGATTCCAGCAGCTGAGCTCAGTATGTTAGCATTTTTCTGAGAAAACTGCATTGGATCTGGGCTGCATCAGGGAAAGAGATGTTCATTCTTTCTGTATTCTCCATCCACAAAGAGAGTCCCCTCTGGGCCAGGCTTCTGAATATACACACATATCTGGGTGTGATCCTGCCTCTTACAGTTGCTTATTTGTCATCAGTCCTCACTGCCAGAAGTCAGGCTGCCTCTGTTCTCGCCTCTGAGCTTCTACACTGAGCGCATGCAAAGAGCATTCTTCTACTTGTCTTTAATATCAGGGTGGTTGTGGTTCCCCAGACAAACATAGATTCTGCTCGTATGGAATTATCTCCCGTGCCACAGATTCAGTTATGACAGGAGCAAGAGGATTTAAGTGCAGCTGAGAGCTGTGTACATTCAATATAAGGCTGAGCCTTCAAACTGCCCCATTTTTTTGGTTGTTGGTTGGGTGTTTTGTTTAATTTTTTTTTGTTTGTTTGGTCGGTTGTTTTTTTTCCCCCATATTCTTATGCTGTAGACAGCATGTGCATTGGGGATGGGGAGATAGACTGTAGCAGTAGGTCAACAGGTAGTGGAGTGGGGATTGAGGCGTTTACCACATTTTGGATGTTACAGGAGAACATGGGAAGTTGTGGGTTTCTCAAATTTTTACAACTCTGTAACTGCTGCCAAGCATGGGAGCTTGATCACAGCATGGGGAATAGGAGCTCACCCCAGAGGAGAGATGGGCTGCATGCAAACCTTCACCCTCAGCATCTCACTGTCTCACTGGAGCAACACAGGCTCCTTCAACACGATTTTAAATACCATTAAAATATCAGTCTCACCATACAATACACATAAATATGCACTAATCCATGCACAGGAATATCTTTGTAGCTGATACCAAAATTAGAGCTGATGGTTCTCTTCATATCAAAAATCCTTTCCCTGTATTCAACCTCATCACAAGCAGGTTTTTACATGCTAAATTTATGCAAACAAATGCTATTTTGGCAAATTCCTTTGTCAGCATATTTATGACAACAGATACATACACAATGCAATGAATCCATCTTGCTGAAGAAAAAGGCAAGCATATCTTAGAAAATTAGAAATGGTTCCTTCAGGGGTGAAATTTTTTGTGAATGAAGGAAAAGAATACACAATTAAGGAGAAGCAGGTAAGTCTCTTACTGATCACCATCTGCAAACCACTGCTCAGAGCTTGCTTGCCACTTACACCACACTGAAGTACGCAAGGATGACAGGGCTGGTTTCTCACACCAGCTCATGTAACACACGACTCCCAGCAGCAAAGCCTGCCTCTTTGGAAGCTTTCCAAGGCCCTGATTCACCATCACACGCATCCGTAGCACATTAAGCTGTGCATTTGTTATCTCTCAGCTTTGAGAATAGTGTCCCCTATCTGACTAAATAAAAACACATTACTGCTTCAAGAGACATCACTGTAAGAGCTCGAGATCCAGGCAGGTCATGTTAGTGGAGCTCCTCACTCCAACACTCTGCAAGAGCATAATCCATTTAGTCGAGCCTTGAAAGACCAGGTTGTCAGCAAAGTTCAACCTATTGCACCAGGGATCTGCTTAGGGCAGAGATATCTATCTGTATGCCCTGAGAGCAGGACATCCTTCCCCTGCAGTGGCATTTCCCAGCACCAGCCACAACTGGTGGCTTTCTAAAGTGGTTTCTAAACCACAACCGCAGGCAGACCTGCAGCCTTCAAGATGGCTCCGTCCCTAGTTCTCATGAGAGTGCAAAGCAGTTTGTTGCACAGATAAGGGCAGATAGCTGGTTTTGGGTTTGTGTTTTTTTGTTTTTTTTTTTTTTTTTCAAATATGCCATGATTTAGTGATATGTGTAATGCAAATTACAAATTCTGTGTACATGTAAAAATGGCTACTTTCTTGGTCAAAAGGTCAAAATCACAAGGTTGTTCCAGGTCATGAACAAAGACAACATCTTTCCTTACAATTTTTTAAAAAATAATGAAAAATTAGTGACTTCCATCAGCCTGGTGATGCTGCATTAGCTGTTCAAGCTGAGAGATGTTTTATTGAAAATACATTCTGTATTTGGGGTCCTCCATCCATGTAGCATAACCCTAATCACATCATTTTTGACTTGGAAAATTCTCTGCAGTTATGATCCCGTCACTGTTCCCCCTAATGTTTAAGAAAAGAGAAATAACTTTTTATTTTGTTTTTAGGAACATTTTATGGGATTCAATGTAAATATAGCCACGTGTGCAAAACCAGGAAACTCCCATTCAAAATAAACTTGATCGCCAAGATGACCCAGCTGTAATAAAGCACAATGAAACACAAACCCCCAGCCAGAGAAGGAAACACAGATTTTCCATCTACTCCACTTTCCCGACACATGTGCCTGAAAGGCCATCTGCCAAACCAAAAGAGGGACAAACTGCCAAATATGGGCTTTTATAGCTTCATATTCCATCTGAATAGTACAATATAGAAGTGAGTTTCAAGGCTTAATATTTTCACCTTTACTGAGATGGAGCATTAAAAAAAAAATCTAATACAGATTCAGAATGGTTCCAAAAGTTTACAGTAATTCCAACAAACATCTGATGGATCACAACAGATATACTTGGTTGGTGTATTTTTTAAAAAAGTCACCTAGCGCAGACAATGTTACTGTCCTTGTCCATCACAGAAGCCAGATGAGTTTCAGAAATACATCTCTAGGTATTTTAGACCAGGAAAGCTCTTTATTGACTGTTTCTGGGAGGTATAACAGCCTTGACCGGAAACAGTTGTCATGTTCATCCATGCACAAGCTGAGCTGCTCACACACTATTATAAATGTGTATATATGTAAAAAAAATATATATATTATAGTGTATTTTATATATCTATATATATAAAAATAATACCCTGGACTTCATAAGACAAGCTTACACCAGTACATGCCTTCCCACTGGCCTCTGCACCAATAAAACTACACCATTAAGATGTTGTACACTTAACACACACGGTTACACTATTGTACAGAAAACAGCTATACATACAAAACCAGACACAAATCTATTTTCAGTCCATCAGGATAAATGAAAAAGATCTACTAAGAACACAGACAGGGTGATTTTGGTATTACTATGCTTGGGAAAGCAGGAAGATAATGAGCTGTCACAGCAAGTAACAGTTCAGCACCAGTGATGCGGCTCTAAACGGTCGCAGCTACCAAATAATAATGTTTACTTCAGCATTTCTGTTGAGGTCAACTTGACGCCTCAGGCAGTTTGGGGAAGAATCACTCAGTCAACATTAAAAATCCAAATTCAACTGGAGGAAACTAATTAAACTGAGAGCATAAAAGACTTCCAAAACATTAAAAAATGTCTGAAAAGACACCTTAGTACAACTGAACTGACTGGATTTTAGAAAAGTCTCTATTTTTCTGATCTCAAAACACTGGGGGTTTTAGGCCATCCAATAAATATGTTTCATAGTTAATCTCCTGCAATAAAGCCATCACTGGAGAAGGACATCAGTAGCAATACCTTCTGAATAATGCTTTCATGTGACTCCTCTGATACAATGATGCTATACTTCTATTGACCACAAGATGTGATTGTAAAGGAAGGTAAGTCACTTTTAAAGAGGTCTTCATAAGTATTTTAATTGGTTTCCATTTTACAGAGTTTTGGGACTGGAGCCATTTTACTCTTTGAGACACAGAAAGAGCCCGATTGCAACCTTGCTGAGGCTCCCCCTTTGGCTCTGCAGCAGCAAACACCACCCCGAACAGTGGCTGTTGCTCATCCCAAACTGCTGCTCCACGTGTGCACCAGCCCAACAGGCCCCCGCTGTGTGCAGGAAGGGTCCTCGCACCAAAAAGGGTCAGTGACTCCAAACCCCGCCTAACCAGGCAAAAGTATCCTTCTAAGCTAGATGCTGGCAAGTATAGCAGGTATGGATAAATGCAAGCATGCTATTATCTTCTTTTTAACTGATTCCCTATGTGTCTATAAGACAGATACTCAAAAGCGATATAAAACTTATGTGGGCTGTTACGAAGAAATGGCATTTAGTTACTCCAAAATACACTGGATAAGAAGTCGGTTGAGCTTAACCTCTGCTACGGTCTGTTCTTCCCCAAATTTCTCATCCTTTACAGGAAACATGCTCCAGGTGATTTGAGAGGAGGTAATCAGCTGAATTCAAGCAGCTAGAAAAAGGCATGGACAGTCTCAGGGACATCATCCTGCCCAGGCAGCCAGGAACCACGTGAGAGTCGGGATGCTCCTATCACTGCACGCAATTACCTACCAGGTTTTATCACTGAAAAACCCTGGAAAACAATAACTCTAATGTGGAGCGTTTTGTCCTTGTCAGAAAACAGCAGCAAATTCTGCAGAAGCATATTTAAAGGGCAATTGTTGAATCTGGGTCAGGCAGAAAAGCGCGTTTTCCATCAGGTTTTGCAGCCGGCTGGAGCTTGCCACCAGGTGTCACTAACTTCTTGATTAACGCAGATCAGATCTGAAAATGCTCCTTTATCGGGCTATTTATTACTCAAGGGGACAATTTTCACATGTACCACCAGTATAACCAGAAAAAATGGCCACTTTCCCCTCCAAAATTGGGTGCTGTTTGTCTCCATTCTTGTACAAAAGCTTTCAATACAGTTGCCTCTGGATAATAACCTGATGTTTGCAATCATTCCTACAGTGTGACAACTTGCAGAAAAGAAAAACCTAACCTGACCATTGAGTTTAACTCTTGTCCACATAAAGGATGTGGGGGCTTGGGAGGGTCGTGTGCTGCCTCTGAACAACGCAGACTAGCCTATGGAGAAAGTCAGCATTGCAGCCTTTGCTTTATTGTCAAAAACCAACACACAGAGCAGTTATGGTCCAGATTTCCAGAGAGGAATTGATTTGGGTCATTCCCACAACTCCAGCTGAGGTGGAGTTAGCCCCCAAATGTGTAAAGCAAGGCATAAGGCATGAGAGTTGAAGAGTACCTTGGAACAAGGTAAGTGATAACTGTAAATAGCAGTTACCTATCCTGGTGCCCGGAGCAAACGGTGCTGAAACAGAGACTTCCTATGTCAATCCAAAATAACACCAAAGTGGGAGTAATGGAAAGAAAAACAGCTCAGATGGGGGAGATTTGCAAACAGTCTCATATCTTTGTGTTCATGCATGACATTTCTACAATCAGCACAGAATAAGCAGAGAGAAAATATGAGTTATTCATATTTCTGCATCAGTTACAAAAACTACCTGAAATGAAAAAAAGTTCTCACAGGAGATAATGTATCCCAGGCCCCCCGTGCAATGCCATGCATGGAGGGCATGACACACAAAAGCAGCACCCAGCTCTAACTCTGGGAATGCTGCCACCATACTTGGTGCCTAAAGACATTGCCACTCTTTGAAGATGATCAGTGAGGAAATATTCTTGCAGCATCTTGACACTGCCTCATCATGTGAAAGACATTCCCGGAGGGACTCAAAACTCTTTATTCTGACTCGAGCTGCCATGGATACAAATGTCTTTAACTGGGAACAGACCTTCCTTACTGGTTGATAAGCCCCAGGTCCTTTGATTGAAGCAAGAAAACCCTTGCGGAGTGACAAAACTTAACAGCAGCCTTGAAACCTTCAGAATCATATGAAACTTAGGCCTTTCTGTTCTTCTTCTTTCTCCCTCTGATTATCCATCCCAGTGCCACAGCCCTATCGAACACCCCAGAACTTCTAGCATCCACTTGGCAGGTCCACATTTCATCATATTATTTGAGATTGTTGCTACAGTGGCCACTGAAGGCACCGTCACTGCAGACACTATCTACTAGGTTCAGGGAGGATGTTGTTGATATCTTCATATAAGACAATTCCTGGAATCTGAATTTTTTGCAGATGCTTCATTAGGCAATGCAGATGCTGAATTCGAGAGACAGACACAAGACCAGAAATGTTTTACTTTGTTTTCAAGGCACCATTTTATATGTCATCCATTCCAGGAATATTTTCACTTTGGATGGCCAAAGCCCTACATCCTCTCCGTCAAGCTTAAGCTAAGATCTTCATACCAATGCTGCCAAAAACCCTTCAAGATTTTCAATTGTATTTAAAAATCTGGAAGTTTTCAATTCAATATAAAGCTGAAAGTATAAATGCCTCTGATCTGTATCGATTACAAAGATGCTATGTAAAATTCGCAGCCTAGCCTTGCCTGAATACCAATGCAAAATCTCAAGGGTATTGTACAAGGTGTCAAAATAAAACTTGTAATCTGGGTCAGCAGAGATTTTGACAGTCTGAAAAGCAGAGGTGCTAACTGTGGTTTTAGAACAGGCATATTAGCTGAATTGTTCTGGTAAGATCTTCGATAGTGTGTGACCTTGGTCTGTTCAGTTCATTTATCACCAGGAGTCAGATCTTGCAGCTCTGGTTCTGTGCAGAGCCAGAAGGATGCTGTATTCTGCACAAGGAAATGCACATTGTGCCTCTGAGCCTGTGGCACGTTTCACACTGCATATTCTGCCATGAAAAACACAATGCACCATGGAGATGCAGAGTGAGTGAGGCAGAAATGTCCCAGGTTTGGCCCTGCTCCCACAGTGGATCAGGGCGGCATGTTCCCCACAAGCCAAAGATTGGGTCCTTTGCATAAACAGCATGCAGAAATGGCTGAGTAATTTTCTCAGTGAAGGTATCTTCTCCTCTGACAGCGCCTGGCTCAAATAAGCAAAGAGGGCTTGTGTTCTGCTTTGATTTTGCATCTCGTTATCCCACTCTTCACAGTGAGCAGATGTGAGGAGGCTTTTCACTTTTTGGAGCGTTGCTGTATCCAGACTGGGTAGAAAATACTGCACGACACTAGATAACTGCCCAAATACATCACAGTGCTATACTCTCTTCTCCTTTAACTTACTGGTTAATCTAGAAGTAATTACAGACATCCTCTATTGAATGTTTGATTTATTTGCTGTATGATGAAACTCAGATTTGTTAGCAGCATTAGTAGGAGAAGGTGGTTGTCACATCATTAAATCAGTGACAGGGACTCAGGAACCCTGGATTAAACTCCCAGCTCAGGCACCCATTCCCTGCACAAGTAAACACCAGCCTTTCCTGCCCCTTGCTTTTCCATGCATTAAACAGAGGTGGTGACCGTTTCTCCCGCCTATAAAAGCGGGGAGGATGTTTGGCAGCACTTACAAGAAACCACATTTAAATACAGCAAAGGGTGAAGTGAATGCCTAAGCCATACTGAAGGGTTTTAATTGTGTTTTTATCAATGGTGAGGCATTGCAAGTCAAGAGCTGTGACAATATACCCTAAATCATACAGGATTACTACATTGTGTCAAACAAACATATAATTAAGCAGCTTTAATATGTTAACAGTTTGGAATCAGATTAGTGTTGTATTAGGCTAATAGAGTTGGTCCCCATTAATCCAGACCAATTGCTCAACTCTGTTAGTTTATTTAGATTTTTTTTCCAGAAATTTAAAAACATAAATCTAATTCTCAGCAGAACATGTACATGCTGTAGGGCAGGATGAATTCATCAAGATAGCTGGGCACGTGGATAAATCTAGTGCAGCTTAACTGGTTCAACCGCACAATGCAGAACTAAACCCTCTAATCTCCTGTGATGAGATTGTTGTGCTGTACGAACACAGAGGGTACCACGAGAAGAGATGATGTATCTGGGCAGCAAGGTCCTGCGGCACCTCTCCACATCTCCAAATGGCACTAAGCCCCGTGTGGCACAACACACCCCCAGGACCAGGATTGGAGCCCAGCACCACCTTACGTCGCAGACACAGGTAACAGAGGGAATGCTGCTTTTGAAGACAAAAACGTAGGCATGCAAGGCACAGATGCATGCAAAACCTGCTGCCCAGCTTCCCCACACTAACCAAGCTTTAAATATGGGGCTTTAGGGATCACACTCATCATGAGCAATGCTGGGTGTCTGCACATGTTCACGATGAATAAACCCAAATGCGAGGCTTGCACTACAGCAGTCTGTGAGACAGCTCAGAAAGGGTCTTTATCTTCCATCCATAGATTATTCGTAAAAGTGACTATATGGAAGCATCCAACTGAAAGAAACAGCGAAGACTGGGGCAAGGACCTGTACAGCACTAACGAGATTTAATCCAGCCTCATTTAATGCAGCCTGCTCTTGGCACATCCAAACACAAAATGTAGCAGAGTGACATCTTGCCCTGTTAAGGTGTGGTACAGATTTCAAACTGAAAGGTGATGCTTCAAATCCTGGTTCCTACCGACATCCACACATGCACTCGCTACTTAATTTCTATATATATGTAAACAAGCATGCGTTTGTGTAAATATATATTTCTATATTCTCCCTACATATACATATTTTCTACAATCTATACATAGATGCATTCTATACTGCAGCAGGACAATGGTAAGATTTTACTACTTTAGTTAATCTGGATAAGGCAAAAATCACATATTATAGATGCAATCTCTTTTAAGCCAATTCTATATTGCTTTATACTCACAAAACATGGAGTAAGTATACATTGATTTTGTATAAAAATGGATAAATCATCTGCATTTTTCTGTATCACTGCAAACAATTTTAACAATTAAATTAAGCTGATAAAAAATGCAGTTTCTAGCAAGACAATTTCTGAAGTTGCTGTCTACATTCAAGGTAGCACTCAGACAGTGAGAGAGAATTGATTCACGTTGTGTGAGTGCGAGTGAGTCACCCAGGCACCTGTAAAGCAGACTACACGTGTAGAAGTTCTGTGCCAAAGAGCTAATTCATCATACCCCTTCTGAGACAAATCCTGCAGTGCAAAAGGTAGGATCCTGTAGTCACCTGACACATGGACACTGAGCTTTTATTCATGGCAAGATGTTATTTTCAGTACAGAGTGCCAGGCCTTGAGTTACAAAGCATAAATCCTGGTCCACAGCGTTTATGCTACTGGGTACGAAAAGTCTGATTAGAAATATTGCTGGGAAGATGTCAGGCAATGAGTTATCCATGATAGAATGACATGGAGACAATGGGTTTTGCGCTGAGAGTAAAATGGCAAAATACAAAATGTAACTAGGTTTGGATGGCACTGTTTTTTCCAGGGCCTGAAGCTCAGCACACAACACTAAAAAGAAAAAACACTTGCATCTGTTTTGTTTATGATGGAGTCACAAAGAGCAGTCAGATATTTTTTGTTTGCTATCAAGTCCTTACTGATGTGTAGCTCACCAAGATTAAAATATTTTTAATGCAAATTTAATGCAAAGGCATCAGCAATCACCCTCGCACCAGCAGAACACAATACTGTACCAAAGCAATATGGTATCAACACTTCTCTTTATATATGTTGGTATTTACAACACGCAGCAGTAAATGACACATAAAAAACATGGCCATAGACGCTTACCTTCAAGGGCAGCTTCAGCAACATGTCATTAACTTGTATTTGTTGGCCATTTTGAAAGCAAACTTGAAAGCCTGAGCTGCTGCTATGCTGACAGACAGCTCACTGGTACAGCTTTCCCCACCTCACTTTCACCACTTTCTTATGTCCAGGCATGTTTTCTCATTAATATTAGCTACAACCCTAGTACTGGACACAGTGCTGTACATGGGTAGTTTCCTCTGATGGACAGGAGGCTCCTCTCAATTTGGGACTGCACCTTTGGTAGGGTGTACTCACTCTCAACCGGTCTGCCACCACAGCTGATATGGAGGTGCCTGATGTTTTTGGAGGGGAAAAGACTGACCCATGAGGAGGCACTGTGTGAACCCACTCCCCCCTGAAAACCCACACATTTCTCCCAAGATGACCTTGTGAGTCATGTTTCTTCCCAGCAGGTGCCACCCCAGTCTTTGCTGCTCCTTACCTTCCATTTGCAATCAGCCGTGCACACAGAGCTGACGTTGCAGAGCTGCTGGCTCCTCAGTTTTGCTTTTCTGTTTCCAAATTCCTCAACACTTCTTTTTCTCTTCAGCAGATAGATCCACATGTCGCACTGGGACTATGACAGTTGTGCCATCGGCCGCATCCTCCTGAAACCTCCTGGCTTCAACTCATGGAGGGAAGTGGTGGGGGATGATTTCCTGAGAGCTCCCCCAATCGCTGTTGGGACACCAGAAGATCCATCCACCCATCAATAAGAGATGGGCTCACTAAGCCTCAAGAGGAATTGCCATTGATTCTCAAAATAATCTGCAGGTCTATACTAGCCATCTCCTTTACCATTAAAATTGAAATTTGTATTAAACAATGCAGCTGGAAAGGAATTTCCAAAAGAATTATTATTGTGCATGTGTGTTTTCCCCTTAAAACTTTGATGTGTCACAAATAATTGTAGATAGGAAGGATGACATGCTCTGTACAGAAATTTTTTACACTGCCAAAATTCTTGTTCTGAAGTTTTCAAAATGAACAGTTTTGGTTGAAAAATACTGTGTTATAAATTTTTAAAACACATAAAAAAGAAAGTATAATGGATCAAAATACTTTAGTTGACCAGATCTGAGTTTTAGGGTGTTGGTATCTTTTTCAAGGAAACAGACTTTCAAGATTTCATTTCAACATTTCTTCCTGACTGAAAACAGACAAAATTTTGGCAGCCTTGCCTTTTTCAGTGAGACGTGAAGGCTGTTTCACACGTGGCTTTGCCAAGCATCATTGAGGAAGAAATTACCCTCACGTGGAGGAAAAGGGCAGATTTTCCTCTTCCCATGCCCCGCACCCTGCAACAACCCTCAGAGGCGTGGCGGTGGCTGCAGAAGGAAATGCCCGGCTGTGGCGAGTGGGGACACCCTCTGCCCCGTCCTGTCCCAAGGGCATCGCAACCATCGCGCTCTCCTGGCTCTCACAGGGCTGGAAGCAACTGCGAGGGTCACCAAATCTCCTCCAGTTGAGGAAGCATCGCATCACCACCCTCAAATTTCTTCGTTTTCTCACAAAACTAGCTTTGCTTCCCTTCTTCCCACCGCGCTGGCAGAGGAGCCTCATCCTCTCAAGGGCTGCAGAGTTCCTTTAACCTACGGTGTGCCTACATCCACACATAGTTGGTTCATTAGCTCAGCTGTTCTCCCCCTTCAGGTGTTCAAAGAGCAAAGTTATTTTTAAGTGGGCCCATTATACCAGAAAAACCAAGCCAAGCCCACTTTTGTCTCCCTCTTACACAACAGTCTCCGTTCCTCGTCATACCAGCACTTTTTTGCACCTTTCCCTGCTCTCAGAAAACAATTTAATATCAAACACCAGGCAGGAAAGCTCTCCTTGTCCACCTCTTTTGCTCTTTTTGCAAGCTATGGCCCAACCTTAAACATTTATCTTCCACAAATAATGCCTAACCTCCACAAACACAGCCATTTTGGTGTGACTGCTAGCAGATTTATTACCTCCATCTATTAGCTGGTCTACGGCACTGTTAAGATTAATTCAGTTTCTAGTACACCGAGAATCAGACCATGCTGAGGATGAGTTTTTCCCAGAAATCAGATTTCCAGCAGCATGCAGAAAAAAGGGAGGTACAGGGAGCCCCAACAAGCACCCCGCTATCTGCTCCAGTGAGCTAGCCATGGGCATCCACTGTACCCCAGTATGCAAAGGCCTCGATGCCCAAGGGGAGACCAAAATCTTGTTGCTCCCTTACGAAGGCACCATAAACCTCATGGGCTTCGCACTCAGCCTGGCAAACATGGGTTTGTTTTCCTCATGAGCTTCTCTTTCTGCACTTGAAAGATGTAGGAAATGAGGTTGTGCCACTTCAGCCAGGACACTCATTACACCGGGACCATGAAACCCACAGACAAATGTTTTATCCCACATAAAGGCAGAGGTTGTGACCATCATGCCCACCACAACCTCCTCCCTTTGGCACTTATGTTTATTGTTTAAGGATAATGAGCCTTTAAATCACTGCGCTTAAGACTCTGCCACCTTCAATAAATCAGATAGCTTCTTGGTTTGATTTCATATTTTGGAAAGGAAGAGAAGGGAGGCTCTGATATTGCTAAAACACCAAAAAAAAAAAAAAAAAAACCAATAAAGTCAAAATAAACCATTTGCTTATCAATATCAGAAACTTGAACTAGTATTTTATTTGTATCTATATACAGTGACAACATTCAGGTGAGAGTAATAATAAAGTATGAAGTGTCAGACTCAAACGCAATATTTTCTAGGTATGAAGCATTCATTCATGAAAACAAAATTGCATTACAATTTCATCCATACTTAAATTCAAGAGAATGAGTTGGCAGAATTGACAATTTAATCTTTTTGACATATTTGTAATTTGCTTTAAAAAATTAATGCAAACATAAAGTAAAAATGTTCAACACAGAGGATAAAGAAACACACGATCAATGTCTCCCACTCCCTTCAGCTGGAGGGAACACATTGCCTCAAACACAGTGTTTATGTTCATGTTTCTAAATTATTCACTGTTATTATTATTTTTTTCCTAAAGACAAACAAAGGCATTACTTTTCCAAATTACTGGCTTCTACTCTTAGTTACCTGCAACTTCCATCTCCCACGGAAGTCGGGGCAATCACGGAGCTGATGGCTGGAAGCGTGTGGGACTGTTTGCCCGTGAACCCCATGGCCTTCAGGATGCCACGGCTCCAGGACTCCTCCAAAAACACACACAAGAGCTGCTGCCCATCGCGAAAGGGTTGAGATCAGGAGGGGATGGGAAACCGAGTCCTGGAGTAGTCACTTCCCAGGGATCGCCCAGGAGAAGAAGTGGGTGAGGCGTTCTGGCCATCAACCTGACCGGTGCCTGCCTTCTCGCCCGTGAGCAGGTGGCACGACGAATACACCACCTTGCAAACGGCTACGGCCTCTGCAGAACATAATGCTTAAACAAGTGCCAACTGTTTGGCACTTGCAAGAAATTTGGCCAAGCCCCCTTAGAAGATGCTGTTTGGAATCATGCTGATGCGTCATCCTCTTGCCACGGTATTTTTAGAGATATCTGTGATTTCTAGCCCTGTCCAGGCTAGAAAAAAATCCCACTTTGGCCATGATAAGCACATGTCAAGGAAAAGCAGCCACATAAGCACCATTGTACTATGAATATGTAGCAAGTGCTGGTATCCTTCTGCTGTAAAACAGAGGGAGCAGACAACCAGAGCATTTGGATCCAGATCTTCCTCCTTCAGGTACCGACTTTAAACACTTTGCAACAGCTAAAGCAGCACAAGGATTCCACATTCAGCTCTGAACTTCTCCCTAACCTTTGTGGTGGCATTAGCATAAGGCAAGGAGACATATTTTGACTCCCATCTGTGCAAATCCTCCCCGTGCTGCAGAATCAACATTCTGTCAACCAATTATTTTATGCTGTATCACAGCACTGGGGCGGGGGGGAGAGATGAGGGGGAATCATCACACCTACAATCAAAAGAGCAAGGTTTTGCAACATAGCATGTACTAAAGATGTCTGTCTTAAGTCAAACTAGCAGCCATATTTTATTCAAGAAGCATGTAAACAAATCTGGCACATTCATTATAAAAAAAATTGTGTACCTAGCATGTTCATCACATTTCAGATATTCCATTCCTCCCTCCCCACTGAGCTCCATGGAGACAAGTCAATCACAGTTAACCATCTGGTAATCCTTAGCCCAGGCTGTGCAGCTGCTACCTACCATTTTTAATCAGGGCTATGTCTTCCATTCATGCTAAATAGGAGGCATGAACAGCTGCTTGGCCAACACTTTCAAGCAAGCTCTCTCCCTCTCTTTAGTATTCCTGGCTTCTCTTCCTTGCAGCTTTACATTTTGCCCATGTTTTATAAGCTTTCTCTTAAAAAAAAAAAAAAAAAAAAAAAAAGTAATAGTGAAGCAAGAGGAAAACGGTTCTGATAGTTAAGTCTTCAGAGGTTATATCTGCTCCAAACAAGGTCCTGGGGGACACAGACTGCAATCACAATCTCTGCCTTTAGAAAGTAAAAATCAGTGTGTCCATGGAAATATGTTGTTTTTTTTTTTTTACCTACAGAGCCCTGCAGATTGGCTCTCCATTAAACATTTCAGGTACTGAAGTTTAAAGCATGTCAGAGGTAAGATAAATTTAAATTATCATTAAAAATAGGGATTCATCTTTAAAATGGGCACAGTAATTTTTCTAGCTTGCAGGGAAGCTTTCCTGAAGTTTTTTTTGTATCCCAATACTTCTGGAAGATACAGGGCAAGGGCACGTGCCAAAGGCTTCTTATCCAAAATCACCACCAAATCAGACTTTCACCTGCTCTGCTTGGATCCAGAGGAGCTGCACCCCTGTGAACCACGTCTTAAGCTTCTCCCATCATCCAAAAAACTTTGGGTTTATTTTTACAGGAGGTCCAACTTTTATAGGCACCAATCATCTTTTTCAGAGATATAAATATTATAGCATCAGCACAGCAGTATCCCAGCTGCGACAGCTCCACAAAGCAGCATGTATCCTGCTTAGGTGACAGATACCGGCCCAGCACCGTGCTGGGCACACACATGCAGTCCCTCACTCTCTCCCTTGCATGCAATCAGAGCAGCTACTGTAAATGTCTTACCACATTAACATGAAAAACAAACAAACAAACAAACAAACAAAAAAACCCCAACAACTTTTATTCATTGCCAGTGACAGATTTGGTGAAAATCAAGACCATCAAGAAGATGGTCATGGCAATCTACAGCGAAGTCACTTAGTCAAAATGGCTCAGAGAGAATCAGTACCCAATCCAGCATGATTTCCACCTGGATTTTGCAGGTGCAGACACTGGGGTGGTAGTTGAGCTTGTTTGTTGAGGCCACCTCCTCCAGTATAGGCTGCTTTTGTAAAACCTTTCTTTGTGTTTGTGGTTTTTTTTTTTTTCTTTCCTGAAAGCTTCCTTCAGCCAAGAGGTGAGTTACTTACATCAGCCTTTTCAGAAGAGCAGTAACTTGGAGTATGGAAATCACCCATCACCTCAACACACGGTGCAATAACAATAATCAAAATTCATACCCCAACACTGTTGTTATAGATAGAGGTGTACCACTGCAGAACATTGTTACTTGTTCAACCTAACAACAAACAAAACCAACATGAAGGTCACACTGAAAATAATAATAATAATAAAAAGACACAATGCTATAGTTATTAGAAAATACTGTCTTTATTAATGACATATCACTGGCGAGGTAAAATCTTGTCATGGGCAAATGAATTAGCTTGCCTTAACAGAAAATAAACAGAGGACATTTTCAGTACAGAACTATGTATAAAGGTCAACATAATCACGTATTCCTCCTAGTCCACCATGAATTCAGCTTTTAACTTCTAAGAGTTTGCCACAAATAAAATAATAAAGAAATAAATGAGATGACAGGATGGTATTTTAGCTTGTGGAGGGAAAATTCCTCCAAAACACAAACCACGTCAGAGCAAATTTTAAGAGAAAATAAAAAAGGTCTGGAAATGTGGTAGAAGGACTCTGTGAAAAAAACAGCACTAGGATAATGAGTGCCATCAAATTGATAAGGTTCACTTCTCTTTATGTTCTTTATGCATACACACACATAAAATTACTACAAACATTCTGCTTTAATGGCATTTTAGTATTTCGTAGGGGATAAAAAGTCTTCACTGCTGTAGCTAAATGTGCAGATTGGCTTTAACTCTTACATCAGAGTGGACTGGAAAATCTAAGTTTCTCTGTTACAGATTGAAGAATAAAATATGAACCCTATGTTAGCTCTTCTAGAAAGTCCTGTTTCAACCAAAAAAATCCTTGTCATGAGTGATGGACCAACGCTTGTTCATCTCTAGGCAATGATCAGGCTGGCAGCAGTGAAAATGGGGAAAGAAAGGAGTGCAAGGAAGAAAAATGGCCAGTGAAAAGCACAAGTATGGATGACTCCTTGGTGGGAAAAATAATGCATAACATAGTAGAACAGCTTTCTGCCACAAACTGAGCTGGATCTATGTGCTGGACATATTAAACTGGACCTTGCTGAAGGCTGTCTTCTGCTTGTAGGTCAATATTCCTAGTCTGCAAATTCTGTGTATATTCTCCAATAACCTCTGATGTACCTTCCCCTTTGTACATATTTCCATGTTGTAGAAGTGAATAAAATTTAAATTTAGGATTGAAAACACAAGAAAAGCCAGTCAAAGTGTACATACACTAACAACAGCCAGCACCAGACAAGTATTTGGAAACCATGAGAGCCAACAGATTTTCTGGTACTTGCTCTGATTATGCCAGCTGCTTTACCCACTGTATGGACAATGCTGAGAACACCAGTGCTTTTCCAGAGGTGATGATGTGGCAGAAACTCAGTCTCAGCAGCACCACCTGAACAATTTTTACACAAACTACCACATGCCAGAGCAGTGCAGAAAACACCTTCTGTGACTGAAGCGAAGAGCAAGAGATTTCCTCAGTCACTGTAAGGCTACAAAGTTGTAAAACGCTAAGCTTTGCAACCAAAATACTCTAACACGTTATCCTAAGCAGCAATGCCCATGCTGTAACCAGTGGTTACTATTTCTGGCAGATAAACTGATTCTTTGATGACACCACTGCTAAAGGACCATCTTTTCAGATAAGGAAATGTTTCCCTGAGACTTTGCACCATTACAAGATGAGGCAAGTGATGTTACCCCTTTCCCAAACCAGGGACGTCTCCTATAATTAGAAAAAGCTTATGGCACTTAAACACCTTGATAGGCAAGTGAAATCAGTGGAGTACCATTAATCCTCACAGCAATTAATTGTGTGGATCAAGCCCTGGACAGACACACATCCACCACTGCAAAGACTCACAATGGCTATGTTCTTCCACAATGGCATAAAATGTGCAGATCTACCTCAGATTTAAAGAAGTCCAGTGTGCAAATACTGGATGTGATGGGATACTGAGCAAAAAACCCATGCAATTAAGGGTTTGGATTTAATAAATTAAACCTGTGGGGTTTTTTTGTCATAAAATAACACCTCCTCTTTGGGAAAAATCTCATTTTTACAGAACGTGGTCCTAATAAAAGAATGCATTCTTCCTTAGATTTAGTCCTGAATAAAAAACAGCTTGGCATCTTTGTTGGTTGAGACAAAACCAAATCACAACCTGCCAGATGTGAGCTATAATAACAATGGTGGTGGTGATGACTTTGAGTTTGTTTTTTTTTTCCCCCACCAAGTATACTAGTTATGAAACAGAGACTGAAAGGACTGAAAGAGAATTTAAGCATCTTTAATTAAGAAAACAGAATGAACTAGGGAAAAATAACTTGTGACTAATATGCAGATTTTATCATCTTGTAAATCGGAAGCCACAGTTTGCTGGAAGTTGTCTCCTTTTTGCTAATTTTCCTCAGATGAAAAAGGCACTTGTGTTCTCTAACTGAATGCTTTGCCTCCATGCTTTTTGCAGCATATGCTCAAGTTTGCAGTTACTATTGATAGAATGGGAAAGAATTACAATCCTTAAGATTTTATTAAAATTCTTTTTAAACCTAAATGCTGTAGAATTTAAATTATAATTCTGACGTTCACACTAAAACATCAGTCCTGGAACCTACCCTTGCAAAATTTCTACCGTAGGTGGAATTTCTTTTAAATAAAGGCCACAATGGCGCATGTATTTAGATGATGGCCTCACTGGATTATTTGTGCATGCATGAAAGATGGCAATGACAGTAAAGCAGTAGAAATGTTAAGACTATTTTAAGCCTGAAGTCCAATGGGACACTTGAAAACTGCTAATTTGGAAAAGGATAGACACATGACTTCAGAGCAAGAAGAGAAGTCTGCTCTGTGATCATTAGCTGAAACCCGGGGAGCATCCACACAATTAGCAGAAGGAGCCAGCGTAGCAAGAGAGCACGGGCTGGGACAGCAAAGCCCCACAAGGGAAGGATGCCCACGCTCTACATGCGCCTTCATATCAAGCATTTCTTGAACCCACCAGCCCCACTGCTAAGGTATGGGAAGCTGAAGTCATCAATCATAATCTGCAAAAGGGACAAAACCTGTATCGCACACAAGATCACTCCTGCAGGATTGGGGTTTATAATGACTCTCAACCACAGTTTTCTGCAGGGGTCAAACCCTTGGTTCCCTTGTAGGTAAAAATAAAACAGGAAAAAAAAAAAGGGGGGGGGTGGGGAGGGAAAGAAAAAGAATCTGCTAAAGCGCCAAGGCACTAATACTGATAGACTCTGGAGAACATCTCAGAGGCTCTGTGATAGCAGCAGTAATTTGGTCCCCCTGCATCAGGGACAAATGCATTACCCCTACAGCCCAGGTGTCGGTGCAGCACTGGGAGTTCGGGGGAGACAGAGCATGGGATGGTGCATATGGGCCCAGCAGATAGAGCAGCTCTGCTTCTGCCGTTACTCACACCTCTGACTGCAGCCATGCCACAGGAGAGATGTACAACTGGGAAAATGCAGATGGGGCATTCCACTGCCCACCTCTGTGTTTCTTCTGCTCTGATTTGAGAATTTTGCAAGGCATTTCAATCAGAAACTGCTAACTATACCAAACTTAGATCACATCATTGTACCACAGTATACAACTCTGACTAGGAAAACTGATTTCCATGTTATTAGGCATGCAGTGAACTAAAGGCACCAGAAATAGGAAGTATATGCATCTAACTATAGGAATGCCTTTGTTACACTCAAGGACTAAAACTATGAATTAGACCTGAAATTTCCATTTCCTAGGCTTTTTTCTAAAGCACCATCATATGGATATAGACACAGATCTACAAGCTCACGCAATGTCTTAGATGAAGTGACTAAAGCTATCATAATTCGTAGGACCGGGTAAGAAACATGATACTGTCACTCAGTTAACACCACCATAAATGAGAATGTAACACAGAAAATGTATCCCTAAGGAGTGTGAAAACACGTTAACTCCTTGATGCTCTTCACAATCCATTATCAGCTACAGAAGGCACACCATAATATCCAAATCCCAAGTGTCAAAGATTAAAAGACATGATACACAGCCATAATCAATTTTAATTACACTGGTTCATCCACAATCACCCTGTAAAGAGGTTGGGAGCTAATTGGATCAATACATGAATTCCCATCAAGTGCAATGAGCTGCACATTGAGCAGGAAAAGTTATCCCTGCCTATGGCTACAGAAAAAGAGTTTGTTCACAGCATTATCAGGACAAGATCACTTTTAAATTGGCTCAAGCTGCAGATCACAGCGTTGCCAGCCCACTGCTTCCCAAAGGCTCGCTGCAAAGGGCAAGGCTTTCAGAGTGGCTGCAGATAGCTTACATACCCACCGCAGTGGTCTTCATTATATTTGGTATTTGAAGCATAAAACACCCAACAATAGGATATTTTAACTCCTAAAACCAGTCAATTATGTTTGCTGAATTAGACTGTGTGACTGAGTTGGTAAGCGCATCGAAGGAATAAGAGTGAAACAAAAGCCCTGTTTAAAAGAAGTCGCTTCTTTAGAAAATTTTGTAATTACACACTACAAATGCATCTGCATGTCCAATGAGTAATACATGTTTCTTGTGATGAGAAAGCCTGGAAGAGCTTAATCAAAGCCTAGCTTATCAGCAAAGGCTAATTGGCTTCCATAGTGCACCATCCAGCAGAATCTAGTATTAGTGCAAGCTTCACCAGCCATTAGTTGGCAGAAAATCCCAATTTATTTTCATAACAGAGGTCTTACCTCCGGGGGTTTCCATGACCACATAATCAGGTGGTGCATCAGTGGCCCATCCCATGCCCTCCAGTCAGCATCACCCAGTTAATCAACTCGACAGCCAGGAAAGATGGGAACTTGACCATGATGCAGAGAGTAATTTGGGAAGGAAGGAAGGTACAAGGGTGATACGTAATGAGTTGAAATCTTTTTCTTCTAAGAAAGAGTGCAAAATAGAAACTAATTAATAAATTTCCACGAGTAATGCAGCTCAAAAATGAAAAATAATGATGGAGTGAAGTTTTCCCTACAGCAAGCTGTCATCTCAGTTTGTGAATTGCAACGCTGATTTCCCCAGTGTTATGCAAAGAAACGGCCCTTTTTTTCTTTTATTTAGACTTCATATTTTAGTTGCTGAGTCTTCTTTACACCGAGGTAGGTTTGCAGGCAAGGAATAAACCTAACCCTTCTCTTCCTGAGCATGATCTGACTTGCAAAAACGTGGTAATATTCTGGGGAAGCACATCTTAGTACTTCCAGACTTGGATTTCTACCAGGATGACACATGACAACAAATGACAAAACCTAAAGAAAGTCAGAACTTATGGGGGGTGGGGGTTAAACACATTTTATATAACGATGACATTATTCATTCAATACTTCATCTGAAATCATCTTACATCTGTGTCACAGCTCGCAATTCTTATAATCAACCTAGCAGAAAGTATCACGAGATATCATTGACTTGGTGCAAGTCAACAGCAAGAAGTTAGAACTAGAATTTATTGCCATACTAAACCCAGTATTCAGGAAATATTTTTGTTGTTTCAACTGAGTGACTAATTCAAGGGTGAAGAATCAAGTCCCACCAGGATCACCTGTAAGCATCTCATGGCTATTTGCTACCAGGCCACAGCAAAATTATATCTTCTTGCAGTCTCATATACCTATCAGAAAAGCAAGTCTTGTACAGCACAAAGGTAAATGAGATAGCTCTGTAAGTATTATAGACTCATCAATATAGCACTTCATTGCTGAGAAGCTGATCTAATTAGCATTGCCCCATTGACTGGATCACATTAGGATCCAACCCATCCCCTCTACAGGGCCCTGTCTGATGGTGAGTTGGGCCATCAGCTCATCCAGAGCTGGCCAAGGCATATCTATATGATACTTGGTGCATGCCCCACTTGTATTTGCCTTTCAAATCACCCAGCTACATAACTCCAACAGTTAAACACAAGCAAAACAATATAATTTTGTGCTTCAGAAGACCAACTCAGAGTCCCCTCACCATCTGTAAATCCAAGTGCCAGACCTGGGCGATTAGGACCGTGTGTTTCCTAGGTGATAAGCCTTTCATTTTTCTTGAAGACATTTGAAATAGAGCATAGGAAGATTAATCCTCCCCAGAGAAGGGAGAGTTCACTGGCTAATTTCTCTTGCATTTAGATTTAATAATTAGGCGTATTGATTCTTCTGCTTTGTTCCTTACCATTATAATGAAATAATTAAGACAACTTCAAGGAAATATTTGAAAGCTCATTTCACATTGTCTCTTCAAACACGGGCCACCTAACACTTATGTGCACACGCAAAGGGAAAAGCAAAGGCAGACTCTCACTTTATTTATCTCCATAATTCATCAGTCACCAACGTGCTGCCTCAGGCTCCACTCCATTTACTGTCTATCATGACTATGAACAGCAACACAAATGAGATCCATCTGGTGTGGCCAGGACACACGTTGCTCTGCTAAGCTCTCACAGCAGCTTGTTATCAAGTGGCACTGGACAGAAGATGACCCCCTCAAGAGTTATGAAGAAAAAAAAGCAGTATTTGTAATTCCCCTTGCAGAGCCTCATAGTAGCATTCTTGCAAAATATTATGCAAATGTTATTTCTAGTTAAAATTTTTAAGATTCTTGGAAGATAATGCTCAAGTGTCTACACTGAAGAGCACTCATCATCTCCATTCTCTCAGACAGCAGCAAAACCAGGTTTTTCAAATACAAGTATGAAATTATCCATGAAGGGCTCAATCTTTACACCACATCCACAGGAGGAAAATGTAGTCATGGGTCACTAACTTTCTCCGAGTGGATTCTCTCCCACAGCTGCAGCCCTTCCCGAGCTGCTCTGGCGTGGGACACCCCCGCATGCTGCAATCCTCCCAGCACTGAATTACAGCAGCGGGGCTGCCTTTTCCCATGAGACCCCGGCCTTCTTCGGGCACAGAACCTTGATCAGGCAAGCAGAAGCCACAGATCATAAATCAATGTCTGCTCCACCGTAGATCTCCATGGGTGGCGGGGGGGGGGGCGCCCTGCCATCTCCCCACAGGATACAGGGGGGTCTCTGCTCCAGCACACCTCCCCCCTCCTTTCTTCCTCCGTTCCTCCACTGACCTTGGTGTTCATGCAGCTGCAGCAACTCCTCCTCACAAGTCCCACTGCCCGTCACCACGTCCCTTCTTAAATACGCTATGGCAGAGGCGCAGCTGATGGGCTCAGTTTCCAAACAGAAGTGGAGCTGACGTGGAGCTGGGGGAGCTTCGAGAAGCTTCTCACAGGGGGCCGCCCCGATAGCCCCCTCCCCTGCCACCAAAAAACTCCACCACTCACTCAACCCAGGACACCTGAGACAAGTGCTTTTGGGGCTCCCTGATGGTCCTCAGGGATGTACAGCTTGGCTGAATGGATCAGGGTCTGAATCATATGTGTTGTGCACATCTGCACGGATACTCAGGGAGAGCCAAAACTGGAACAATTACTAGAAGAAAGAATGAAAATATTAAACATGCAAAAAGTTCTGAGAAAATCCACTTCAATTGGAAAGGATTTTCTCATGTCTAATGCAACATTACTAATTCAACAGTTGATAAGAGTTCTCTGATCTCTCCAGCATGTCTCTGATTTAAATAATTTTCAGCAATTTTGTATTAAATAGCCTTTAAAATATTAATCTTGTAAAAACGCAGGGAAATGCATATGCATTTTAACACATGCTTGCTTCAAAAATACCACTAAGCCCAGCTCATACAAAATCATAGTCTCCCAGCTGCTGAGGGGCAAAGGGGATAACTGAAAAGCAAGAGCCCACTCTCCCAAAATCATGCGGATATGTTGCCCTCAAATACGACACCAGATGTGTTAGATGTGAACAAGCATTTCTTTCCAAAGCGAGCACCAAACTTTCCAGAAGTGACGCATTTACTGCAGACTGTGATCGCTGGAGTATCAAGCAATGAAGTCACAGCCTTCTCTGCCTTTCCCCTTCGTTCAAAGCTCACTCAGACCTTCACGACCGATGTAGCTCTGGCACAGTATTAGCTATTAACATTTAATAGGTGTCTCCTGTATCTAGTGGTCACTCTGACAGCAGGGGATCAATGTTTATGACTGAACACTTCAAAGAGAAATCTTAGATGTAGCTACCTCTCAGGAGGAGGAAACATCTGAAGAATGTGTTTTTCTGATATCTATATTCCCTTAGAAATGAAGGGTGTTTTCTGTATGACTCACATCCATGTTTTTCACTTGTGATATTTTTAAACTCTGAGATCCAGCACTGATTGGAGTGCAAAAAGTGTGACTTTTCTCCCATCCTACCCTGAGGGGCCTTTCAACCAGGTACAGGTGACAGTAGGAACTGGGAATGGCTCATCTCCAGGTTTACTATGGGGACAGAAAGCCTAAAAGAAATAGCTTTGGGATTTATGAACATCAGTCATATATGAAAGCTAAAACATGGCAGGTTTAATGAAAAAGAAGGACATATACCCATTTCCTATGGGAACATCATGTATATTTGAAAACAGAAAAACCCACCATGACATAATGGCTCCTTTCTCTCCCCTCCACCCAAGAGTATCTTTATAGTCTAGATCAGAGCTAAATTTAAAAAATGCAATCAATTAAATAAACAATTCAAGGAAACATTCTCATGACAAGTGATCCAATGCAGATTGTTTACATTAATTTCCCCCCCACTGCACATCCCTTCTCAAATTCAGCATGCTCATAGGAGGGCATCACAAAGAAACCCCTGCCTGTCATAGCTACATGGGTAGGGCTCTAACCAGAGTGCCCAGGTCTGAAGTGTTCAGGCCTCAAAGAGCCAGAAGATGCAGAAAAGTAATACAATAAATAATGATAAAAGAGTTTTGATGCTTTGAAACTGCCCTGCAGAGTCCAGCTTCTCTTTCAGCTTGGAGAAGGCTGAAGGGTTCCTTTCTGTGCCCAGGCTCAGCATGAAATCTTTTCAGCTGGGCTAAAATGTCTTTAACATCAGGTGAATGTAAATGCTGCCTTTCTTTAAATACAGTTTAGTTCCTTTATAGCATCATTCAAGAGACAAAAATGCCAGCCTCAAGCTCAGAGAGACACAGCTAGCTGTTCAAAGGAAAATCATGAGCAAGATTTTGCTCTGGGCAGGATTTTGCTAATGGTTTTGCAAAGCATTTTTTTTTTTTTTTTGCAGGAGCCAGAAAGAAGAGGGAAGTTAAGGCAGAAGAACCACGCAAGCAGTCAGAACAACAATAAAACCTGGAAACTTGTGAAGAGGCGAGAGAGGGGTTTCTGCCCAGCCAGGGGGGAAGGAGGCTGTGGATGCAGTGTCCCTCACCAGATGCAGGAGCACACCAGGCTCCTGCCATTGCAAATAAGCATGCATGAATCACCAAAACATCTGAAGCAACTTCTTTTAAAAGAAATAACCTGTAGAAGTCTGAAAATTTGGCTAATGATCCAGATCAAAAGGGGTAACATTATCACAGAAACCAAGATACAGAGTTTAAATACATTCCCATTCAGATAAGTTATCTCTTCCCTTCCCCACCAGCAGCTTTAAAAAGATGAGTCTTGAACTTACAGCACTGGAGGGTTTTTTCTTCTCAGATTTTTAATTCATTGGCATCATAAAGACTTTTAGCAATTTACAGTGTGAAGAGCACTTTCTCTTCGGATTGCTCTGCTTTGCACCAGTTTCTACATTAGTTACTTCATTACTTACACTGCATTGCACAGGGGCAAACGAAGCAGCCGTGCTCCTCTCTGAAGCAGATGTGCGCCAGGGCTGGCACGAGCCAGATGTTTCCCAGGGCCCCACATCAGGCACAGAGGCCGGGCTGCCCGCTGCCTTACCCCAACTGCCCCCCCGCAGCGCTGAGCCCAGCAACACGCTTTTTACCCTCACATCAGTTTGAAAGCAGGGTGAATCAGAGCAATACTGCAGAGGTGGCAGCCACATCATCAGGCTACACTAATCAAGGTGTTGCAATTAGCAAAACCAAAAAATAACCCCAAACCGAAAAAACAAAACAAACTTGTGGGAGATATCCAAATTCTGTTAACTATGGAAGGAACACCAGAGGGACCAGAATACGTTTCTTCTTTCCTCTTGCTGTGAAGGTCTTGGCTGTTTGTCCTCTTTCAAGTCAGTAGGTGTAAGCCAGACTCCACAAACCCTAAAGCCACGCTCCCCATGTGTGGTTTTGGTGAAAGTTTCATCAGGAGTTAAGTCACAAATTTCAGGTTTAGCAAGCACAACCAACCAACACGCAAAGCTTTCACCCTGTTACTCAGTTGAACAAAGTGGCATCCCACGGACGTTCGGAGCTGAGCGCTCCCCCAGTTCATTGCCTAATTCCTGACCGCTGCTTCTGCGAGACGTCTCTTCTCCCCGAACCCTTCCCATCTGTACATGCTACATATTGGCTTTAAACATCACAAACAAAACAGGTGGTAAAAACCAGAATAGACTGCAAGAAGCTCACTTTCCTCTTTGAAGGCACCTGTGCTTTCTTGGTAATGCAGTAAGCTGATGAAATACCAGGAGGCCAGTCTATAGGGAATACATGAGCGCTATACGTGGCACGTTGAATCCTATTTTGCTGCGTACCACCATATGGAACAGAATCTCAGCGGCATCAAACGTTTACCTAAACTCCATTAATGTCTTCTCCAAGCCAATATTTATAGCATACACACCAGTAGCTGCTGTCAGAGTGTGTATAAATGTTAAACTGAACTGTTAAAGAAACATAATGACAGATGTAGAGATGCTGAAGAGTGCAATCTATTCTAATTTATGATAATTTATTTCCATCATCTGGAGCCCTATTCAGAAGAGAAAGCTGAATGCATCCCAAAGCGCATCACGGGGCTGGAGTGTAAAAATCCCCAGGAAAAAAAAAATATCTCTTTTAAACCAAGCAAGAGTACTCTTGTCCTAGCACCCAGGACATGCTTAGCAATCTCTCTGTGCAGAAGTAATACAGATGTGGGGTACTCGAGCCCTGCCTCCCAGCAGCCCAGTGACACACGGGTTTTATTGCAAGTCAGGAATAGCTGGGAACTGTTTGTCCCATGAGAGATGTTTGATCACTGCTGAGTCACTACTTTTGGAGGACTAAGCTGCACAAAAAACCCATTTATTAGCTTTGTCAGAGCCTCTTCAGCTGCATTAACAACCAACGCTGCACCCATGGGTGGCCAGTGCTAATGAGCACATAAACAAAAAGATGGAAAAACTATTTTTAAAAATGAGTGAACTATGCCACGGTGAGCTATATGGCAGAAAGAGCTTTTTTATTACCTCCTCAGCAACGCAAGCCATGCTGGACCAGTTCTGCCATGAGACCCGAGCCCCATCTCAGTCATTCTGCTGCGAAAACCAGGATGAAGGGGATGAAAAAAAGAAAGGCGGGGGGGGGGGGGGGAGAGAAAAAAGCAGAGTGACCACAGGCAAGGAGCTCATCTCCACAGCATCGTGTGTGTCCCCCCCGGGAAGCACTGTAACGCGGGCGGCGGTGGCAGGAGGCTCTCTGCCGCGTGGCACACCCAAGTCCCCCGCATATGTTGGCCCGCCGAAGCCAGCTCCTGCTGCCTGCCAGGGCCTCGCAATCTGGACAGGCACAGATTTTGTGCTGGAACGGGCGCCCTCTCCGCAGAGCCGCCTGCCACGAGCGACAGGCTGCACCGGCAGCAGCCGGAGCGCGCACAGCCCGCAGAGCCAAGGCAGCACAACAAGGCGGCTCGCGACCGCCGCGCGCTGCTTCTCTGCGGCTCTGGAAACCTCCACGTTGGACCAAAAAAAACCCCAGCTAGGCGCACAATGCAGACCACCACACCAGTGTGCGCACACTGTCTTCAAAGTCAGATGAAAATTTTCCACCAAAACCATCTTCCGCAGCTTAGACTCCCTCATCCTCTTCCAAAAAAGCTGTCATTGACTCTTCTTCGCAAGTCCCAGTGCTAGGAGCTTGCAAGATCTACCCTGGGAACAGTGCTGTGCCTCCAAGGAGTTTGGGTTGGCCCTGGTGCTGTCCCTGATCTGTAAATCAGGCGCCACAGCCAGACTCCACCACCCCAACGCGTGGGAAGGTCCCGCTTGATGTGATCCATCATGGACTCCTCCAGGAGGAGTGAGCCTGGGGCATCACAGTGGGCTGTGGAGAGGAGAAGGAAAATACGACCAAGCCGCTGTTTCTTTACAAAATTATTTTGTGCTGAAATATTGCGCTTTCTGGGACAAATATTTCTTCATTCATGATCTCACCAGAATGCCAGTTTCCAGTGGAAATTTAGATTAAAAATTATATTTTTCCTCCAAGGAAACGAAATTCCTTTTCCCCAGTCAGCCCTACCAATGACTCCTTTTGATGCAGCAGTGACAGATGCCTCCCTGACATCCAGGTACAGCTCAAACTGCAAAGGACAAATGCTCCACACAGTCCTCAGTCACCTACCCCAGACTACAAAACATGAGGAAACTCACTCTGATACCTTTCCCTGCCACGAAAACACCGTGTGCTCCCAGCTCGCTTACCTCCTCCCATCATCACTGAAGCTCAGCCATCAACAGCAGAGGGGAAAAACTGTAACTACGTCTTTATTTGAAAATTTTTCCCACGCATTTAGAAATCGGTTGCGGTGGGGCTGCTTGGGTACGTGCTGCTCAGTACCCACATTTTTCATGGCTGTAGAGAAAGCCAGCAGGCTGCCAAATGCTTTCAAACTGGGCACTTGGCTGGGACTAATCAACAGATGTGCCCAGTCAACGCCCTACAGCGTTGCTTCTGCTCTCTGACTGAGGGATCAAACTTTATTAATTATCCCACTTGAAACTGATTCTTTTTTGCAATAAAATCTCAGCTCCTGGTCTCAATCCTCTCAATGAGTAATTCCATCAAGGAAACTCTTCTTGCAGCACCATTCACAGAAGCAGATTAAAAAGTGGTGAGAAATTATGTTCAGAAAGAAGCTCTATTGAGCCATACTCATGAATAATCTCTCTGTCCACTTGCCTTTGATTACCAGTTGGAGAAGTAAGTTTGCAATGCACTTGGTACCTCGCAGCATGCAGCTCTGCACTTTTATCCATACTCAAATGCATCCTTGCATCTGCGTGCAAGACTGGAACAAAACGCTGCTGCAACACAACAGCAGACACCATGTATTAACAGCTCACTGAGTTCAAAGGCACGCAGCAGCAAAGAATTTAATTAAAATGTTAAAATTAAACAGGAAGGCATCCATTGTTTAATTTTTTGGCAGGCATGTTCTTTCAAACTGGGACCTAATTCCACACCAGCACTCTGACTGTCCTTGGAGATGGCAATCAGGAGAGCTCTGCAAGATTTATCGGCTGCTGGATTTGGCAGTGGGGGAATCCCACACTTGCTTTGGTTTTCAAACACAGTCTCCAAAAAAGCACTTGGAGAAACTGCTCAACTCCAAAGGATAATTATTTCAATATATGTATTCTGCAGCAATAAGCCAATTTCCAGTATCAAACCTCACCCCATCAGGCTGGACTCAATATACACCCACAGGCATCATTCCCCCTTACAGTCCCAACTGGGAGCTGCGGCCTTGACATGTCCAACCTCTCCCAGCCACCACTCTCCATACTAAAGTTGTTTTAAATGGGGTAAAAAACTGATGCAGAGCAGTGCTTTTTCGTGTGCAGCATAGCTTCTGCGTGAGGAATTAGCAGAGGTAAGTAACTATGTGGTTTTAAACTTGCACACAGATGGGGAACTTGTTTTGTTTTGCTTCAAGCATACCTCCAGGACACAGCCAGGGAGAACATAATTCTGAAAACAGTTCAAGCAAGGCTCTAGTTTGCTTGTTAAATAACTAAGATATTTTCTGGCACCCTGCGGTATTTTGTCTTGGATGCTGAAGGCAGCCACAGGCCACAATATGGCCCATATCAGGAAGGCTGAACTAAGAAACCAGTTCTCTCCTTGGTTTTTGGGAACCTGGGAAGGAAGATTTTGCTACTTCTATAGTATTATTTGTGGTGCCACAGAGGCTTTTGACCTAATCTTAAGGAAGATCAGCAAATGCAGTGTCAAACATGGGGCTCCAATACAAGCACCCAACATGCAAGTGCCAAAGTATTTGAGCTGAGGCTTAGCATTTCAAGCCAAAGATACTTTGGATTTGCATCACCTGAGAAATAACACAGGAGGGCAGAGCATTAACATCAGGAAAAGTGAAGACTGAGGACAGATACAATATACATCTTTTTGAAATTCAAAGAACTACTGAAGAGCTGTTACTATAAATTACTTCCTGATGTACCAATCACCTTGCCGATGTTAGGTAGCATTTCTTTCTGAGATCTTCTGGGCAAAATTTCACCCTCAATACTTGCGGTTCTTGAGGGCTTCTAGTGAATATTCAGTCAGGCTGTTTACAGCTGGCTGTGGTATTTCTTATGCAATAAAGATCCATTTGACTGGTCAGGGATTTTGCAAGACAGTCAAATCAGATTTATTTCTAACAGCGGGTCTGGGATTGTACACCTCATCTGAAAATGTGCAACGCTTTATTGAAATCTTTCTGCTCCACAGTTTTTCTCCTGCTTCCTTAACACAGAGAAACAGAAGACTACCTCCCCTCTGCACATCTCAGTGCCTAGGATGCTTGTTGGGGTCTCCTTAGCAAAGAGACATCCCCAATCCCCCAGAAAAAAAAAAGCCCCCTGTGGAGGGTATCATGATCTCTGACCATTCTGAAAATATCCTCGCTAACTTCTGCCTTGTGATGGCACCGCCAAACTGGGACTGGTACATCTGCACCAACGCTTACCTGGGAACAGGAGCCCACAGAGCTCCCCCCAACTTTTATCCCAAGCTCCATGCTGCAGCACTTTCTGCTCCCCACAGCATTAGCTCAGCAGCTCTCCCAGGCTCTGCCTCTAACACAGCCTTCTCCCCAGATGCTAAGGCATTTTAGAAAGGGCACAGACAGAACAGCTTGCTCAGAGAAACACATTTATCTATCCGTTAGAACATCACAAAGAAAGGAAAGGTAAAACAATAAAGGGCAATGAGGACATTATCTCCTCCTTTTCTGGCAATTATTCCTGGACCCTGCACGTACCCACTGCTTTAAGGACCAAAGTTGGCATTAGGCTTGTGAGACCTTTCTGCTTTCCTCTCCACACTGAGGACTATAACATTGCTTCATGCCATAGATGGCTGCTCATCTGGAAAACCCCTCTCTTGAGGGGTCACGTCAGTCTAATCCTCTGCTGATCCTTCTCCCTTAGCAGCATTACGAAAATGCTCAACCAGGGCAGCCACCGAGCTGTCCGATGCAAGACTTACTGCCGAGACTTTGCTCCCCCTCACCACAAGCAACCTCTGAGCCTGACAGTGGGAGTCCTCTCCTCACCACGCATATCAGCTTAGGTTTGAGCAGTTTGCAAACGTATGCAAATACTATGTGCAAAAATCTTCTGGACTGTGCACTCATGGATGTGCCCGCATCCATAGGCCGTTAATGAGGCAACACCTAATATTTTTTGATTATATAAAAGGTTCTTAGACAATGCTTCTTTACCTGACTGAATACCATTAACAAACCTTTTCGGTGACATAATTTGTATCTACAATTATACTCACTGAAACTCCCACCATCTTATGCAATTTAAGCATTTCCTTAAGAATGGGGAGCAATATTAGCTTTTCTAACTGAGTGAAGTATTCTGAATGGGAAAACACTGCTTCCAAAGACAAACCTGAGAATTCTCTACAATGGCCAGAAGATAAAACTGTGCAAATTAAACAAAGCAAAAGCTTACAGTTTTGGCTATATTCAGTATTCTTTTGCTTTTGCCAAAAAGCAAGCAAGCTGTCACCTTAGCAACTATGTCACACTTTGCACTACATATGCCACTTTGAACAAACACCTTAAAAGCAGCACCTCCATGCTGTATGTTCCTTCCCATAATGTTTTTTACAGCACTTTGCAGATCCCACCCGAGAGTAAAAGCCATTAAGACCCCTTTGGCCAGTTGCTGGGCTGGACAGCCAGACAGACAGCCAAGTGCTGTTTTCCACACTGCACCTCAGGACCATTATACTACTTAACTACTTTTATTCGGTGCTGAAGGAGAAGTTGCGCTTGCAGAGATGTGGCATGAGCACTTTGCCTTCCACTGCCAGCCCTGTGCAGAGCCTCTCCCCTTCTCCTGTGTCAGAAGGATGTTCCTCTCTCCCGAAACAGAGTGGAAACTTCAGCCAGCGACCAGGAGGTCTCCTGCCCCTTGGGATCACACATAGTGCCATAAATCCAGGTCAACTCAGGGACCACAGGATCCAAATGGTGAAACGGTTTTATCACAAGTATCTCCAAGCTTGTCCGCCCTCAACTGCAACATCCGAATCCAGAGATGTCAACATGCATGTCTCTTATCCAGGGGACCAATTATGCAGATGCTGATTTACAGGAGTGATGACTGAAACATTTCCCTCATAAAAACTGGCAAGGAGACTCTAACTGTCTATATCTAATGGCGAAACCCTCTATCTCCATGCATCTTGCTAGTTTGAAAGTCAGATCATTTTTGTTCTTCCTTTCATAGAAACCTGGTTTGCATATATAATCACATTTAGCATTAATGAGTCTCTTCCCTCATCTTCTATTCGTAATGCTTCAAACATTCACATTCAGATAACACCAGCAGATTCTGCCATCAAGAAGGTGGCTTACCATGAGGGGATTTTACCAGTTTCACCAAGGGTTTTCCACAGAAGCAGTACATAACTCCAAAAACTCCTTCCTCTTGGAGCACTGTATCTCAACCATATGTGCTAATCCTACGTAACTCATTTATATCAGGTCCGACTCAGGGCTGCTTGAGAATCATCAGGATTTAAATGAATTGTTAGGTGAACTTTTAAAATCAACTCTTCCATGATCACAATGTGAGCCTAAGTGGAAAATGGTAGGCACTTCTCAGATGAAAGATGTCATTTATTTGCAATGCGGTCAGGCATTGCTGACCTTTTCTCCTTCCCTCCTTGCCTGGACCAGCATTTGTACCATTTTAACAGCAACTTTTCAACAGGACAAGATTAGCACAGTTCTCAGATTCCAACAACATACGCACACAAATAAACATGATTGTGAACAGCATGCAGAACAGCCATTGCTCTGCAGTCTGTGTAAAACCATGGAATCATAAGACATTTTCTGCTCTTTCACTTGTGTTCTGGGGCTTCAGTCTTTAGGGCCTCCATCCTTCTTCTGCTACCATGATATAAAAGCATATGGTTTATCAAAGCCAAAGGCTTCAGAATCACAGAACTCCCAGAAGCTGAGACTTTCAGACCACAAGGTAAAACACCATGTAGGCACTGCTATTGCTTCTGCTGCCCGGTCCCACTGACCGAGTGACATATGTATGGCTTTCACACCCGTCTTCAGCGAGACTACAAAAACTTTTCAGACCTTTCCTATGGCACACAACAGAACCTGATGTCTAACACCAAAATCCACCTCCCAGTTCTTCCTAATAAAAATAACTTGTTCAGAGTACCCTGCCTGCACATTGCCGATGCCCCGATATGTGTTCAGAAGTTGTAGGTCCAACGACAAGAACCGATAAAGCCTGTTTCACAGGGCTTGGGTCCGTTGGACTCTCACATCCCATTGTTTCACTCTGGCAGTTTTTGTCTGTACAAAGCTGCAGTGTATTTTGCATGCATTATGTTAAGCTACCTATAAGAAATCATCCAATTAATTATAGCTTACACAGAAAGGTTAGTTACACAGTAGTTACCTTCCTAATATTAAAATACCATAGAACTGGATTTACAGTTTTTGATTAAGTGTCACATGTTTTACTGACCTGACACTACACATACGAGACTTTTGAGGTGGTAACTGGGACCAGGTTTTCAAGAACAGCTAGGTACCTACACCTCAAGGCAGACATAAAAAAAATTGCCAATACATTTTTTACATGTGTTTGTGGATCTTACACATCTTATACAAGATGGATGGACTCAGCACTAAATGCAGCATCTGAACCTGGCATTGCATAAGCAACATCAGCAAGCATAAACAAATATTCCTTTTATTAAGTCTTTTCTTTCAATATGAGGGTAAAGAAGATCAAACACTCAACTCTTCCAATCCTGCATCCATGAGGAGCATTAAACTTCAGCAAGGTTACCCTGCTCCATCACCTAAAGCCTCTGCCCAGGCCAGAGTAGCAGCCTTCTGATTCAGCAAAAACCAAACACACACAACCAAACATAATGAAGTCTCAAGCAACTACAAAATATCTCAGGCCCATAATACACTATACAGAGCGAATCACTAATCACACATGCCTCATGAAAGCATTACCTTCTTAGTTTTTTTCTTTTTTTTTTTCATTTATTTTCAGCATCTCCAGATATCTAGGCTTTTCTAGGACACACTTCAAAGCATGCAGCTACTTATGTCCATTCATATGCATGCAAATATAATCCAACAAAAGCGCTCCGTGGCCAGATGAGCAATCAGAGTTAGGACAAAAGACAAGACTTATCATCAGTCTTTCAAGATTCAGATTCCCTTCCCCTTCCAAATACACATCTGTGTGCAAGGCAAGGGGTGCTAACACATTCAGAATCTATACAATCAAAGCAAGCTTGACTCTTGCCAGGCTAGCAACAGCCTGGCCTTTTTCCTAGCTCACCAGTCAAATAATCACATTATGAAGGCAAGGAAGCAAAACAAGGTTAGCTTGGTCCATGTAACACACAGGTATTTTTCAAACTGCCTTTCAATTCCTTTGTCCAATTTCCACCTGAGATGAATGGAGAACTGTTGTCGGAATAGCCTGCACTGCTTGGGAAATCTCTGGCATGTCCCGTGAAAATGCTCACAAGCAGTGATGATCTGCAGTCATGCAAGGCCTGGAATGTATTTTCTCTGCACAAAGGCAAGAATTAAAACATCAGACACATTTGGGGTCGTTGAACATCTTAACGCCCATTTACAAGTTGTCCTATCAAGAAAAGCCCCAGTGTCCTCCAGATCTGTCCTGCAAACATAAATGACTCACATCTGCCCTGATACAAACAGCACTGGCTTAGAAAGAGCTACTTATACAGTCTTTGTGCCCAAAATACCCCTTCTGCTGTGCCCATACCAGCCTAGACAGGGCTGCAAGCTGGTGGAGCAGGGAGCTTGCTGCACAGTATTTTAAAAAAAACAACCTGCAGATAATCAGCCAGGCAACTGCCACACCTCCCAACTGGCAAAACGGTGGTTTCTTCATCTCTGCTATTTATCAAGGGTAAAAGGCATTAAGGACAGCACCTGTTATTTTACAAGGAAACTGGACAAACGTCAGGTTGATTTGGGTCTGCAAGAGGAAAGTTGTTTGAGTCAAATCACTGCAAGGAAGCAGCAAAAGTAATTACACACCTCAGCCTCGACATACGAAGTTTCCATTTCTACACAAATATTTTTGCAGGTAACCACCTGATTATATATGAGGCGGTTCAGACACACATCACACTGCAATGTACACAGAGCCTGCTTTTCACTGAACTTGCTTTTGTAGGGCTCCAGAGAGGCAACAACTGCAGAACAAATAGACCACAACTGACAAACCTGCTTGTCTTGCTCACTTTGTGCAGACCCCAATAAAAGCAGTCTAAACACATCCAGAAATTCACAGGACTGAAATTAATCCAGGGAGATGAATGAACATATTTCTTCTCTTTCATCTTTCCATACTCATTATTGTCAGGTGCACATATAGGAGAGTCATTTCTCAAGTGAAGTTGTAATAGTGTTTGTGACATTGCAACTGCTTGTAGTGCCACAGCAGATTATTGTGAGGAGTAAACTTCAGAAGGACACCCTCTTCTCATGAAAAGATCTGTGGAGTAACAGCCAGGGAAATAAAGAGGAGGAAGAACAAACACAGCTTTGAAACAGCTTTTCCCTGACCCCAGTCCTTGCCATGAAGGAAGAGTTGACTCAAAGCTAAAAACACCCAGGGCCCATCTCATACAGCTGTGTGCAGTTTTCCAAGCCCAATTTGTGATCCACATACTCCAAGTACACAATCCTACTGTCCTGGGTTGAGTGAGTGGTGGAGTTTTTTGGTGGCAGGGGAGGGGGCTATCGGGGCGGCCCCCTGCGAGAAGCTTCTCGAAGCTCCCCCAGCTCCACTTCTGTTTGGGAAATTGAGCCCATCAGCTGCACCTCTGCCATAATGTATTTAAGAAGGGACGTGGTGACGGGCAGTGGGACTTGTGAGGAGGAGTTGCTGCAGCTGCGTGAACACCAAGGTCAGTGGAGGAATGGAGGAAGAAAGGAGGGGGGAGGTGTGCCGGAGCAGAGACCCCCCTGTATCCTGTGGGGAGACGGCAGGGCGCCCCCCCCCCCGCCACCCATGGAGATCTACGGTGGAGCAGACATTGATTTATGGTCTGTGGCTTCTGCTTGCCTGATCAAGGTTCTGTGCCCGAAGAAGGCCGGGGTCTCATGGGAAAAGGCAGCCCCGCTGCTGTAATTCAGCGCTGGGAGGATTGCAGCATGCGGGGGAGTCCCACGCCAGAGCAGCTCGGGAAGGGCTGCAGCCGTGGGAGGGAATCCAGTCGGAGGAAGTTAGTGACCCATGACGGAGCAGTGTGGGGAACGCTGCGGCCCGTGGGAGGAATTCACGTCGGAGAAAGTTTGTGGAGGACTGTCTCCTGTGAGAGGGGGACCACGATGGAGCAGGAGGAACAAGTTCCGGACACTCCCCTCACCGAAGATGAAGGAAGTGGCAGCGCTGACTGCACCCCCCATTCCCTGCCCCTGCACTGCTCAGGGAGGAGGTAGAGATATCGGGAGCAGAGCTGAGCCCGGGAAGAAGGGAGGGGTGGGGGGAAGGTGTTCTCAAGATGTGGAAATGCTTCTCACTGTCCTACTCTGTTATGTGTTGTTAGTGTCTGTAATAAATGTATGTTCTTTTTTTTCTTCCCCTAACGAGTCTGCCTTTTGCGCATGATCATAAAGGGGAATTTTTCCCCATCCCAGTCCTATCTCGAACCCCAAGCCTGGCTCTCTGTCCCTTCTCATTGCCGGAGGGGAAGGGAGAGAGAGCTGCTGCATTGTGGTTGGCTGCCAACCAGGCCCAAACCACAACACCTACCAACACAGAGTTAAAAAAAACCCACAACTCTTGCTTAATTGCTACAAGTTTGAGGGCTTTTTTTGTTTTGTTTTTTACTTTCTCTTTACCTTGCCTGGGCCTGAGCCAGTGTTGTCTCTTAATGGCTTCTAAATGCAATTTCTTGGCTGAAAATAAGATTACAAAGTACACGGGAAATACAAATGAAAACATATTACAGTGTTGTGAGTATTCAGAATAATCAGTCTTATCTTAGCATCTTCTCTCTGGATGTTAAGTGATAGTCAAAGTAGAAAACTGAAGGTCAGATAAAGTCCCTGCTCCACGAGACAGAAGCCCATGTCTCAGCCAGACTATGCATAAACTGGAATTTGCACACCTATAGATTAATTCTGCAGCAGTTACAGTTTCACACTTGAGAAACTTACAGCTACCTCAGTTGTATCCTCACTTGCAAATGCTTGCACTCGTTAATAGACAAATTTCAGCTGCACCACTCTACAAGAGGTTTATTAATAAAAACATGCTGCACCCCTGTGCCACCATGGGCCTACCCAAACTGCCCAAAAGATGAGAGTGCAAATTCAAGGCCAGACTGCCTGGACCAGCTGAGGACATTTTCAGTCTACGCCATCCCCACCCTACCAGCCCTTCTGATGAGCCCCCATTCCTCTGCCATCTGTGCTGCAACACCACAAAACCTCCCCCCAAGCACAAGAGCCACCCCACGCCCAGAATCACTGCATCACCAGCTGGGCTATGAACTTTATTTCTTTGCAGATGCAATCTAGGACTCAAGTGGGAGGTGTTAAGAGGTGCCATGAGTAGCATATGGGCTATAGTACACAAACAACAGGGCAGAACTGCCAGTTTTCCCCTTCTTAGATTGCAGAAAGGGTTTTCCCCACCTCTGTGTCCTACCTGCTTGCTTTTCACACTAGAAATCCAAAACTTGGCTTTCTGGGAAATATGTATTAAAAAAAAAAAAAAAAAAAAAAAAAAACCAAAACACAAGTTTTCCAAAAGCAGAAGTTAACACCTCCCTTTTAGATGACAAATAAGCCAAAAGAAGAAAACATTAAAATTACTTGCAGTTGCTTTCCCAAATCCTAAAACTCTGTAAAGCTTAGTGCTATGATTCAGCTGCCACACCACTCACATGACACGGGTCACACCCTCTGACAGGTGATTACTACAAAGCTCTGAAAATCTCATCAGCGTTAACAAGAGCAGGTTTAATAAATTCCACTGTCACCAGCACTTTTTGCATAAAAAACCCCACTCACACATCATTTAACACCTGAAATGAAACAGCTGTAAATCCAGCAATTAGTGGTATAATTTGACTGTTCTGATCAAGCGCACCGAGGGCTGTGAGGATGCCAGGGAATGTGGAAGTGGCCACAGAATCGGATGGAGCTTTCAGTCTTTTTTTTAAAGTTTAAAATGATAATTAGGCTGATAAAAGGAGTCTGAGGGGGAGCTGGTCACTTAGTTGATACTGGAGATGGTAGAGAGAAGGGGTAGGCAGGATGACAGGAGAAGGAAGATGGAAGCAACAAGATGAAGTGAACAGAGCTGGAATTTAGGTCATCCAAAAAGCCTTTCAAGTATATTAAAACAAAAAAGTCTTCCACACACTGAAACACCATATGCTAAATGTGCTCAATTCTACTTACACATACATGTCAAAAGGGGGAAAAAGTAATGTCTCAGACCATCTTAAATGTTAACACACCCTGCACCCTCTTCCCACATTCCCTTATTGCCAAGGACGGGTACACCTCAGCTGTGTCAAAGAGCTCTGTTTACATACAGCCGCATGTGCATTTACATATATACAACCAGGCAATGTGCAGATAGAGCAGCCAGAAGAGTTCTACATGTGGCTTTCAACCATGACAAAGGCAGCTTTTATATTCGGCTGTTGGAAGAAGTTACAGACCTAGGAAACTGCCAAGAGAGAAAGAGTTCCCAGTTGCTGTCCCGAGGACGCCAACGCACTGCGGGGATGAGTTTCCTCGAAGGGCAGAGCCTGCACCCCCCAGCCCGGAGCCCTTCCCGGAGGAGTTCACTTCCCAACCGCCTCCAGACATAGCTTCACTGGGCAGACAGTCCAAAGACCACGCTCCCAACCAGATATTTGTCACAAAAATAGCTTTGCTCCCCATTCTTCTGCTCTGCGGCAAGCGCTGCGGGGCCGTTGAAGCACCCCCAGACCCACGTCTGGGGCTCAACCCCTGAACGTCCTGAACTCCTCCTCGAGGCAGGAGCAGCAGCAGCTGGTGGGTTTGCAGGAGCTCTGGGTGAGGAACATAAGGGACCTCGTCCATCCTCCACGTGCAGGTCACCCCGCTGCAGGGCCTCCTCGTCCCCATCACCCACCTGCACGGGACCTGGTGCTTCGAGGCGCCCAGCGGAGAAGAGCTGCTGACGGCGGGCAGGGACGGGGTGTGGGGTGAGCAGCTGCCCCCGCCACGCCAAAACCCCTCGCAAACACCCCACGGCCACATGGATAAACGCACCCGCATGGGGATGCGCCTCCCAAAACACACGGCTTACATAATTCCCCAGCCAGCCGGCGTTAGGGGAACATGATTAATCCTCCATGACATGTTCTGAACTTTCCGTTCAGAGAGGCTCCCTCCTCCCGCAGACCTACCGGCGATGAATGTCATTTGACCTGCAGACTTCACTACGAATGAGCATCAGAGCAACAAACAGTGACATTGCTCCTAAAACCAATTATCTGCCTCCTTCCCTGCTCGGCCCAGAGACAAGTTTGCTAAATGCATAATGAGGATTTTGGGGGGTTGTTTTGTTTTGGTTTTTTCTTTTTTTTTTTTTTTTTTTTTCCCCCGTTTAAAAGAAAAAAAAAATCGTTTACATCGTGCACGAGGGGATACACACCCCGTCACACACAAACCCAGCCCCCCAGCCCACCCCGCTGTGCCATGAGCGTCCCCAGCCTCAGCCCCTCGCCCCCAGCCCCCGTGTCCCCTGTCCCCAGCCCCCGCCGCTGTCCCAGCCCGGTTCCCACCTGTTCCGCGGGGCGCGGCGCCCTGCGCGCACTTTGGAGACAGTCCTGTGTGTGTGTATCCCCCCCCCCCCCCACCTTCCGCCAGCCCACCCGCGGCCGAAGCGCTGCGCGACACCCCCCCACCCGCCCCCCCCCGGGGACTCACCCACTCGAGCACCCTGAGGAAGGCCAGCGGCTCCTTCACTACGCGGAAAGTGCCCGCGGAGGCGAGCTGCGGGCAGAGAGAGGCAGTCAGCACCGCGCCCGCTCCGCGCTCTGCCCGCCCCGCCGCCGTATCCCGCCCGCGGGCTTCCGCGTACCTGGTCCACCGCCTCCATGGCGCCGCAGCCCCGCGGAGCCGAGCGGAGCGGCGCGGAGCGGCGCGGAGCGGTGCGGAGCCGCCCGCCAGCCGGGGATGCGCGGCGCTGCCCCCGCGCACGCCGGGCGGAGCAGCCGGGCGGGGCCCCGCGCCCTCCGCACCGCCCCGCGGAGCCGCCCCGCGCCCGGGCACCGCTCCGGCCTCCGCGCTGCTTCGCCCGCCACTCCGCCACTCTTTAAATTAGTATGTCGCTTTGTTTTGGCTTGGTTTTAGTAATTTATTTATTTATTATTTTTGTTGTTGTTTTGGTTTGGGGGGGGGTTGTTTGGTTGGTTTTTTAAATATTTTTTTTATTTTGGGGCAGGGAGGGAAAGGAAAAGGTCAGGGAAATTAAAACAAAATAAAACAAACAAACAAACAAACAAAACAACCAACAACAAAAAAAAACCACAAAAATCAAACAACCAACCCCTCCCCCCCCAAAAAAAAAAAAAACAAAACACAAAAACCAACGACAAAACCAATCTAAACAAAAAAAAAAAAAAAAAAAAAAAAAAAAAAACACAAAAAACAACCAAACAAGGACAAAAAAAAACCAAACGAAAACAAAAAGCAAACAAAAGACCCCCCGCCTCCCCCACCGCCTACAAAGCAACTATGAATATTTTTGTGGAAGCAGCAGGGATGGGATGGCACCACGTTGCACCGTGTCCTTCTTTCCCCCCTCTCGGGGCGAACTCGCCTGCTGGCTCCGGCCGGGCTGCAGCTCTGCTAGCCTGCTCGCAAGCGCTCGCTCCCTCCTGCTTTTGTAGCATTTCCTTGACAGCAGAACAGCATTTTCTGTCTTGCCGTGGTTCTGGCCTCGTTTCCCAACATAACCTTAATAATTATAATGCATCCTGGATGGCAGAGCCTGGTGGGAGCAGCAGATTGCTCTGTCCGTCCGTGCTTGTGCTGCCCTTGCTTGCGGAGAGAATTTCCAGCTCCTTGTGGCATTAAAACATCACCATGAGGGTTTTGCCATGGAGCCAACTCCTGCCCCAGCAAAGGCTCAGGAAAGCTTTAAGGGCACAAACCCATCACCCTATTTAACAGCACATATCCATCAACTAGATTTAGGCCCTGATTCTGCAAACATTTGCATATTCAATTTAACTGCCACCCTGACAACCAGTTATGCCACCAGAAGGACACCAGTGCTCAAATAGGATTTAGGCCCTAAGTAGGTCAGAGACAGCAATATCTGCCTAAAACATACCTGAAGGTTTTATACCCTAGAAGGAATCAGCCATCTGCAAAAGTTTAATAAGTCAATTAGTTTTGCTCAGATTAAAGCTCTATTTAAATAAAATTCCAAATGTATTCTTGGAGTAAACAAGATGTGGGCAAGAGGGGAAGAATTTCTGAAGGTTTAATTGGAATTTGCACCAGAGGATTTTGTGTCAGTCATAGATCTGCAACAAACCCAGCTGAAGTCTATGGTAGCAATGAGACTGGGTCCAGTTCTGTTTTTTCTTTTTTTTATAAATAATCTTTATTTACCCTATCAAAACCAGCTTTGAGGTCAGAATTACAATTGCATTTCAGTTTTTCAAGGAAAAAAACCCAACACACGGTCGTATTTTGTGTCCTCCTTTTTTTCTGCCCTAGGAAAAAAAAAATAGGAAAGAAAAATAGAGAACCTTGCCTTACAAAATGTTATCAAGTAAGCTTTTTTTTTTTTTTTTAATTTATTTAAATAACATCTAGGAAATATAAAATGCTTATCAGCAACTCTAGTAACCACCTTCTGGTGACCTGGTGCCATGGAAGGCAGAGGCCCTTCACAGGGACAGAGCATCCCTAAATCTCCAGGAGGCACAAGCAGGCCTGCTGACTTTCAGCCAGCACTTCTCCCCCTGGTGCAGAGCTGCGGGGCCAGGCTACTGCCAGCCCCCTGCCTTCAGCTCTCATACCTGAACAATAAATCAGTTCAGTCCCCAAGAAGAGCACAGTAACCATGCTTCCTCCTGCAGAGGTTTCCAGCTCCAGTATCAGCCATAGTTAGTTTGTAACTAACTATGTAACAAGTAACCAAAGTTCTTGGCTGTGGGAAGTTTCATTACTTGCAGTTTACCATGACTTTCATGTGCTGTTTCCTTTAATAGGTTTCTTTCATGGAGAGACTTACAGCTGTGGATGTACTGAAGCAGTTCAAAAATCTCCCAAGAGATTAAAAAATTACTGAAACATTTAGTAAAGGCATAACCAAGCAGTAGGCTGGGGAGATGTGGAGAAACTTTTTTTCCTTAATTTTATTGGTAGTATATTCTGGAAAAAACATATGCCCAACCTCCATTGACTGCCGTGGAGAGATGCAAGCTTAATTCTCTCGCCCTTTATTAATTATCTCCTATTATAACCCTGAGATTTTTAGCAGCACTTAAACTTCAGTTTTCAAAAATTGTTTTTCTGTCTTTGACAAGAGCAAGTATTCTTAAGACCTTCACCACTGGTAGGTTGAACCCTCTTGAAGACCGGGATGGTTTCCCACTGCTCTCTAGCTCAGCACACTGGGCTTCAGGCAGCTACAGGAGCTCCCTCGTGCTGTGTTTTCCATTCCCTTTCTGCCATCCCAGCTGTGTTTTGGCTTGGTGCTCTTCAGTGCTTGGCCATCCCCACCTCAGCCCCCCTTTGACTGGAAATCCTTGCAGAGCCACAGCAGCAACTTGGTTTTATAGTCAGTGTTCAGTGCCTCTTCTAGCCATTATCAAGTCTTCCAGAAGGCTATTAGCATTTGTACATACTTTGATACGGCAGGGTGTCTCTCTGGCTTTCACAGATGCTTTCTTTATACATGGTCCCAGTTAGCTCAGAAGAGCATCTCCTTCCCAGTTCTTGAGCTTCCTAGTACAAACCTTGCTCTGCAAATGACATTAAGGACCTTTTTTGATACTATGTAATAAAACACTTTGAAACTTAGGTTCAAACTGTCAGAGAAGATAGGTCTGCAGTTGCTGGAGATACAGCAAGAGGCTATACACCAAGATACTAAATTATATTCACTGTTCTCACACCTGAGTGACTGTGCTTGACATGCATTAATCAAAAAATGCCATGAGAGTTGCAGTTACAAATCTCCATGATGAATGAAAAAATAGTCTGGGAAGACCAGAAGTGTTTCATGGGGACAGGACCTTACACCATGAGTGTAATACAGGAGCCTCCCAACCTTTTTCTTTCCTTGGAGAGGATCCACCAGTGCCATAGGAGAAGCAGCAATGCCAGTCCTGCATCACTGTTGGCAGCCAGAGTCCCCCACAGGACACTATTGCTTCAGTGCTGAATATCATAGAATGGTTTGGGTTGGAAGGGACCTTAAAGATCATCCAGTTCCAACCCCCCGCCACGGTCAGGGACACCTTCCCCCAGCCCAGGTTGCTCAAATCCCTGTCCAACCTGGCCTTGAACCCTTCCAGGGAGGGGACAGCCACAGCTGCTCTGGGCAACCTGTGCCAGTGACTCACAGGAAAGAATTTCTTCCTTATATCTAATCTAAATTTTCCCTCTTTCTGTTTAACACCATTACCTCTCATCCTATCCCTGCTCCCCCTGATAAAGAGTTCCTTCCCACCTTTCCTGTAGCCCCCTTTCAGTACTGGGAGGCCACCACATGGTCTCCCCGGACCCTTCTCTTCTCCAGGCTGAACAACCCCAACTCTCTCAGCCCGGCCCCCCAGGGGAGCTGCTCCAACTCCCCCAATCATCCTTATGGGCTCCTCTGGCCCCGTTCAAGCAGGTCCATGTCCTTCTGATGTTGGGGGCCCCAGAGCTGGACCCAGCACTGCAGGGGGGGTCTTGTGAGAGTGGAGTAGAGGGGGAGAATCCCCTCCCTCAATCTGCTGGCCACAGTTCTCTTGATGCAGCCCAGGGCACAGGCAGCTTTCTGGGCTGCGAGTGCACATTTCTGGCTCACAGGCAGTTTTCCATCCACTAATACCGCCCAGTCCTTCTCTGCAGGGCTGCTCTCCATCCACTCCTCACCCAGCCTGGATTTGTGCTTGGAATTGCCCCCATCCATGTGCAAGACCTTGCACTTGGCCTTGTTGAACTTCATGAGGGTTTCCACAAGCCCCCCTCTCCGGCCTGTCCAGGTCCCTCGGGATGGCATCCCTGCCCTCCCGCGTGTCACCACACCACACAGCTCGGGGTCATCAGTGAACTTGCTGAGGGTGCTCTCAGTGCCACTGTCCATGTCACCAGCAAAGACGTCAAGCAGCGGCAGTCCCAACACCAACCCCTGAGGAACACCACTCATGATTGGTCTCCACTTGGACATCGAGCTGTTAACCACAACTCTGAGTGCGACCATCCGGCCAATTCCTTATCCACTAAGTGCTCCATCTGCCAAATCCATGTCTCTCCAATTTAGAGACAACCACATTGTGCGGGACAATGCCAAATGCTTTGCCCAGGCACAGGCAGATGATGTCAGTTGCTCTTCTCTTATCCACCAAGAGATAAATCCTCTTATCTCTTCCCTCTTCAGTTTGGAAAAATAAATTTAAATTGGCACAAATCCTGATACAGCAAGTTTAAAAGCTGAAGTCCTCATTTCAGGATTAGCATCTTGTCCAGCTACAGTGATTTCTTTCCTGTTTCTAGGAAGCATGTACCCTGATTTTTCATTTGGATACAGAGAGTGGGAAGCTTCCCTGATTAATGGCAAGTGTAAGAACTACATCTGCTAGATGTTATATATCAGTAGGCAGAGCATCAAATTGTGCCTACTTCTCGCTCTTAGCTTGGAAAGGTTTTCTTCCCAGGGCTTTACCAAAAGATCCATTTTAGACTTCTGACCTGCCTGAACCTGTATTCTGGCAAATAATTGCCTACTGTGTCTTCCAAGCACCAAGTCAACTAAATTCAGACCTTTGCTCCACACCCATGAATTGCAGACCACACTGCACTGGAAAGCAGCAGATCCATGCAAGCACGGCTGTGCCAGCACCACTCCTGAGCATGTGGCTCAGGATCAAATTGTCCCTGTGGGGCTGGAGAAACAGTCATTGCAAGAGAACACTAACTTCAGGGACAATAGCAGTGCTGCCCCTGCCCAGGGCTGCAGCAGAGCTGTGCCAGCGAGGGACTGAACGAGGACAGTGGGGATTTGTCTTTGCTTGGGATGTCTTTGCTTTAGTTTAAATCTTACTTCCATCTACTAATGGGGAAATGGTTGGGAACGATCTCTTGTTCTGCTGGACTGGACATTAAATGTAAGCCAGATCTACTTACATACAGATATACATGCGCATACGCCTAAAAAAAGTAAGTAGTTGAAAATACCTTTCTGTTTGCATGTGGCAGAGCACAAAGCCTATGACCCATGGATCATCCAGGCTGCAGCAGCAAGGACCAGACGGCGGGGTCACCCAATTTGAAGCAAGTTTAAGGCAACTGGTGATAGCACCAGTGCTATTTTTTTGTGAGCAGTTGGGTGTGGAAATGAGGTCTCGCACACGCGCTAGGAAGACCATATGGCGCTTAGCACACCAGATTTCCCAGCTCCAGCCAGGCCTCAGTCTCACACTCTACCTGTCACTCTTCTCAAGATCCACACTGTTGAGGGTCATTTCATCCTCCGGGGGTCTCCATCAAATTTCTTCGCAATACATTATCCCAAGAAAAGGAGAGCTTGGTGCCATCTCTTGGATCTTTCTGTTGTTTTTAAAGCTACCAGTCATTTTGATTAGGTTACAATATTTTCCCCTGAGGCTGTATTCTGCACCAGGGAGCTTTTAACCTTTTCCTGGCACAGGGGAGTTCACTCTCCCGTCCTAATGCCAGTTGCCAGTCATTTCATGGCTTGGCTTCATTTGTTTGATGCCTTCACTCTAAAATTTAGTAATAGATAAGCAACAATATATGAGACCTTGGGATAACCAAGAATTACCTTCCCTGTGACTAGGAACCACATTTGGGGATCCATGGGAGACACCAGTCTCTGCCCCTTAGGTCCCAGCCAGCTCCTGTACCACATTTTCCAGCACTCATGAGCCTCACCCCTTGTTCTGTTTTCGAATTCTACATTTGCATCCTTGCTTATAAATAATTCTTAATAAACCTAATTTCCCAAAGAACATAATTTCCCAATTTTCCTTGTGTCCAGAGGATAGGGTCAAGCAGGGACATCAATCCCCCTGGCCATATGTTAAGATCAATAAACTAAAGTTTCACAGTATTGCCAAATATTCCACCTTCAGAAGCTGAAAAAAGACTGCATATAGAAACCTACGTATGCTAGTTTCAGAGCAAAATAGATTGGAAAAAAACCCATGTCTCAATATGTCACCAGATAGACAATAAAAAGCCTTCAGGATTCAAATCAGTAGAGCAATGAGGCCATTGCTTATTATTAAGCTAAAGGTACAAAAGTGTTTTTAAAAGGAGCTTTGTTGAATCAGCATTTGTTTTTCTAGCAACATGCACAATTTCTTTAAGCAGGGTTATTTTCAGAGTATGATATGAAAATAATTATGGAGCACTTTCTAAAGGTTCAGTGATTAAGGCAAGCAGCCAGCTGTTTGGCTGCACAGCTGATGTTGACCAAAAAGTATCAAGTCTACAAGTCAAACTATCTTAATAAGATCTCTAGATCTCACACAAGACTTACAATTATTTCTCTCCTGATCTCTAAAAATAGCTGCAGAAATAATCTTTGGTGTTTTTTCTTGGATTTCAGTTACGTGCCCATGAAATTAAATTAAAAATCATATTATTGAAAATAAAGTTTTCCTGAGTCCTAAAGGTTTGCCTGACTTCTCTGCAACCTTTGTTCCATGTATAAAGAGTGATCCTGATTTGATTTTTAAAATTAATCAGTCATTTTTCTTTTCCTTCTAATCCTTCACTGACATCAAGTCTTGTCATTTTTGATCCTAGCTTCCAGAGCATATTGTCTGGCTTTAATCAAAAGCGTTCTCTAATTAGGTTCCAGCTAATTTAGCTTAGACTATTTAAAAGCAAAAAAAAAGCTTCCTTCCTGGTAAAACCCAGCTAAGTTTCATAGGATCTGAACAGGGGTAGCTTCATTTCATAAATATATTGCTGGCAACCAAATCCTTCCCTTAAAAGCAAGGGAATATAATTTATCCTGGGCATTTTGAGGATGATTTTGTACACGGGAACACAAAAAGCACAAATGAGCATGGGAAGCACTGCTGCAGTCATATTCTGTCTCTCTCCAAAAACCTGGGTCTGGAGCTCTAGGAGGGACACTGTCAGGGCTGGAATCCTTCAAATCTAACCTACTTTTCCATTTCTTCCTTTACTAAAGCCAATGTTTAAATGATAGACTTTTTATTCTTAAAGAGAGAAAATGTCAGTGCACCAGCTCCAAGGTACAGCTGCAGAAGCCAGAGCTGCTTTGGGGTAACCACAGAAGAAGGTGCTTGCACCACATCCTGCACGGAGATAATGCCCTCAGCTGTCCCAGCCCCGTGAGACACATGCCTTCACACCCATGCTGTGCCCTGGCCCAATGCCCTTTTAGGGCACCAGGGAGACAACAAAACCCTAAACCCACCTTGCTGCTGTTTTGCATGATGAAAGCTTTTTTCAGGGTAGGGGATTAGAGGGTCAGGGCTAGCCAGTGGAGGGGAGGATTCACCTTGCTCACTCCAGGACTGAATGAGAAATACTGTAAACCCAAACTTGGACCCTCAATACTGGTATAAAGGACATGCACAGCACTTACATCCTTAGAAAGGGATGAGGCAGGCATGCTGCATGCACATGTCTATCCCAGAAGGTATTTCCTCCATCCTTTCCTTGCTAGGGGAGTATCTATTTGTCTCCCTCAGTCTTTATTAAAGCTCTGAAATTTGGCAGCAGAGCAGGTACAAAGCTCCAAAAATACAAAGTGGAAAAAACAAACTCACTGAAATACTCAAATTCACACCAGCACAGCCCTGGAAGTTGTAAAGTATTTTCCACAGCTGGCTAAAATAGTTAATAAAAATGCAAAGGATAGAAAATATCCCAGAGACCATCGCTTTCCAAGGCATACCCATGTAACTCCACATGCATCCACAGCCTGGAGGAGCTGGTGCCCCATCACTTCAGAGAGCAACAACTCCTTCTCCCTAAAACTGCTACTTATTGTTTACCCTGTGGCCTGATCTCTCATGCAAAGCATGGGAGGAAAATTCAGTCTCTTTTCCAGCCAGGGAAAGTTCAAACTCACACCATCCCTTCCAGAGGGTGCCCCAAGCACAGGGCTGCCGGTGAGACTAGGCTGAGAGGCAAAGCATCATCTGCTGTGCAGTCCAGGCAGAGTCACAGCAGCAAGAGGGATGCTCCAAATAAGATCAAAATACTCAGCAGGTTTTACTGGTGGAATGCTAGGCTTTGAAGACAGTGACCCACTTGGATATTCTTGTAAAAGTCATCTCATTAGTACTGGATATGTGGATAGAAGAGTTAAGCATGACACCACTTCCTGTAATCTGCAACACGATTTCAAGAAACTTTTAGGAAATAAGCAGTTCTCTACATCCCACTTTTAGAGATCAGAAACAGAAATGGACTAGACAAGTGTAAATTATGGGAAAGCAAAAACCTACAAATCCCCAAAAGAGACTGCCTATAACATCCCTGAACATCAGCCCCCTGCTCCTCTTATTCTTGTTTCAGGCAATTCACACATTATCTTTGCTTTCCTCACACTGACTACAGTTTTCCCAAGTGATTTCTCAAGCTTTGGGGTTGAACAAGAAACAGTGCTGTAAACCCTCAAGTTTTAATAAAGATCTTTGCTGGATTTAATTGGAAATTTTGTTAGCAATATGACTAGTTTGCCAGCGTGTGCTGAATTCAGATTATCAATAGCACCTCAAAACAGAAGATTTATTACCTGTCATAAAGAGACCTATTTAAAACAATAGATAACCACCAGAAAACAACTGGAGACAGTCATTTTCATGATAATTAGCATTACATCCCTTTCTCATGCTAAACTTTATCTGAATTTCCTTCAGATATGCAATCTGGTTAAAGCTGTTGCAACAGTCATACTGTTTGCTGACATACTATTTATAGCACTTTTGAGAACACTAAAATCCATTCCCTCCTCCCAGGACTATGTTTTAAATTTGTGGGGTTTGAAATTTGTGTTTCATCAAACTGGAACTAGTAAAAATGTTCAAGTTTTTTTGAGGTTTGGTGGAAGGATTAAAATAATAAAAAAAAAAAAAACAAGAGCAACTTTTACTGCCCATTCCAACAGCCTGTTGAGTTCATTTTTCCTTACACGACACTGGCAGGGAGAGGTACAGTTCCAGCTCTCCCCGGCCCAAGATGGACAGCATTGAAGTTTTCCCTCCCCACCACGGGCTTCCAGGCCCTGCTGCATCCTCATTCCAAACGAGGAGTTGGGTACCCACCGATAAAGCTGGCTGTGCAGCCCACAGATGCCCCCAGAGATGGAGCAGAGCCTGGATCCTCACAACTAGTCAAACCCTGACCAGGCTCTCCTCTACCCCAGTGACTGTGAAAGGGGAAAGCCCCTTCTCTCAATTTGTTTCTGAGGGAATCTAGTTAATACTCCTGAAGTTAATATTTAGGCCCAGAAAACCAGCCAGAGTATTATTCCTAATTACCAAACAACACCCCGTTCTCGTGAGGATAAATTAGCCTTTCCATCTGGTTAGAAATACCCTTTTAGAATTGTCCAAACACCCACAGTCCCTGAAGCTGCAGAGAATGTGACTGTCTTTTGTCTTGAAGAACCTAAACACGCTTCTTTGCTGGAAAGAGAAACACCAGTAGACCCTGTGGGACAGAGAGCAGGTAGAGATCACTAACACAGCAGCCATGGCAAAAGGGCATTAGCAAACACAAAATCCAGCATGCAAACTGAAGTGGAAAAGTAAGAGGGAAAAATAATAAAAAGGAATTTAAACCACACAAATATAGATAAATGAGCAATTAAAAAGAAAGTAGACACAGCCCCATACAAAAATCTCAAAGCAGACACAGCCCAGTACAAAAATCTCAAATAGCTGCAGTTGAGTAGAAGCTAGAAAGGGCTTTGCTGGAGGGAAGGATTATATTGAGTTAGCTCCTCCCAGACACATTATTAAGTCAATTAGCAAGGAGTGGGGAAGGCCTGAGGGGTACCCCTACCTTTTGGGGGAGGCGGAGGGGAGGGCAAGGCAGGGTGATGAGAGAGTCAGGTGAGGCAGCAGTGGGTTATGCACTGAGCTATTCCAAAGTCTGGCTAGATCTATTGAGCATTTCCTGGCTTAGTCTTTTTTATAGTTATGTGCTTTATAAGAGAAATACATTTTCTTTTCTTGTTAAAGGGTTTTTTTCCTTAGAAATTAGAAAAATCTTGAGTTTTGAGACCTTAAAAAAAAGGGGAGAGTAACAGTAGCGAATTTTGCAGCATTTTCTTTCTTTTTGTTCTCCTCCTTGTATTTTATCACCTCTTGTCTCTCTTTCTTAGACCTTGCCTTTTGACTGTATTTCCCGCTGCAGTTTTCAGAAACATTTGAAGTCCTGAAAGGACATCTCTTCAGGTGCAGAAAGAGCTAGGGACTATGGCAGCTCTCACAGAATCAGTCTGGGAGATGGAAAACAAAGGCTCGGGTCTCTGAAATAACTTATCTGGGAGAAATGATAAGCTCAGGCTGTCTGAGAGCATTTGGTAGGTCTAAGGAAGAATGGGAGGCTGGAGAGGAAAATAAAGAAGGTTGCTTTCCCTCCAGGCTGTTGTCAACAACAGGCAGTGTAGTAACACTGCACTGCTTTTCTCCAAATCTGTGTTGGCAGAAGCAACTTCTAGAGCAGCCTGATCTTTGTGAAGGCCATATATTTTATTTCTATAACCTCTATACACCAGAACTTCCTGGTGAGGCTGGAGATCTGTAGAGAGATCCAATGTGTGTATATACATGAATATGCATACATGTCCCTTAGTGGGAGACAGTCCTAGCATTTAAAAGGAGCAATGACTTCATTGGCAATGTCTCCCCATAGGAGTACAAGCTCTAGGGGACATATATGTGACCAAAGAACCAAATCCAGATGTTCTGGCCTTCAGCAGGGAGCTCAGCAAGTGTGACTAGAAGGACGGGGTCTGGCTATTCATGTGTCAGAAGACAGCTATGAGCCAGCAGTGTGTTATGGCTATGAAAAGACAGCCACAGTTATGAACCCTCTTGAGGCGGGTATTTTCAGTGGAGATAAAGGAGTGTTTGTACCCCTGTACAATTTGGGATGTTGTGTGATGTTATGGCCAACCAAGAACAAGAAAGATGTAATCACAGGGAGAGGTGTGGAGAGGAGAGTGAAAGAGCTTAGCTGTTTATCTGAGCAAAACAAAATCTGCAAGGGAGCATCACTCCCATCCTAGTGTCCTGAGCGTGCAAACATACCGAAAGCTCAAGTCTCAATCTCGGTCTCTCTGGCCAGAAACAACAGTTCTACCCACCTACTGCTGGCCTCTTGGCCGAGAGGTTTGAGAGCAACCCTTAACTTAAAAAGTGCACTTAAAAAGTGCATTCCTGCACCTTCCTGGATAGGCACCATGGTGTGGGACCCGTCAATCTAGAAAAAAATGGGCTTCAATGGGCAATTTTTGGTACTTCCAGCTGAGGAACTCACCCTGTGGCTCTTCACTGCTCCTTTTCTCCTGGCTCTCTGGCAGCTGTCACTGATGTGGGAGTGACCCTTGTGAAACAGCAGCTCTGGGGTAAGAGTTTGGTGCTGCGGTTTCGGTTCAAACCTGAAACTGGACCTGGCTAAATCAGTTCCTGACAGAAGGGTGTCCTGGAAGGGTGTTAAGATCATCTACTGAAACTTAGGCTGTTTCATAGTTTCTCTCTGAGGATGGATCTGACAGTGCCGGTAGTGTTTAGACTGGAAGCTCAATTGTGTTTTGACAGCAGCTTTTCCTGGTGCGATGGAGAGGAGAATATCCCCAAATCTGTTTTGCCCAGGCTTGTGTTTCAGCAGTATTTAATCATCTGGGTTTGAATGCTCTATAAATAAAGCAAAAGGCTCACGAGTCTCCTCGAGACCGTCTCCTTCCTCTCCTCCCGAGTTTAATGTAGACTACCTGCAAACCTGAACTCCAAATACGTGCATACAAAAACAGGAGTGTTGCATCCCGTGCTGTGCTCCCTAGTCCTGTTGCTGCCTCGTGGGACAGCAGCAACCGGCGTGGCTGCGCTCTTTCTGTCTCATGTGAGTGAAATGAGGGAAAAGGGGAAACATGCATAAAATCTGAAGAATATTGTGTTAAATCAGTGAATTTTTAATCCTCAGATATTATAGCGGTCTTAAGTAAAGCAAATGAGTATATGTGTGTGTACAAGTACCTGATTCGGTCCTGTTGTGCTGGAGGAAAAGATTTAAGAAAATCCATCATGGGCAGGTAACTGATTGAAGGAACAAAAGAAAGGACTCCTCAAGATGAATAGCTGATATCTCCCACGTATCTGAGCATGCAGGCCCAGGACCCACAGGAATTGCTACATTTCAGAAGTAAAAATCATGGTAATTGATGTGAAAAGGTTCATACTAAATGCCTTCCTATTTGGATTTATCGATTTAAAAGCAAGGCTATATCTTCACAGAGCTGTATTAAACACTCTACCAATTTAAATAATTGGATTAATTAAAAAAGATACAGGTCAAGCAGTTAAAATGATTTTCAAAAAATGTTTCATAACACATTTCTTTCCTTTGATGTGAAAATGGGGGACAGCTTCCTTTGTTTTACAATAAAATCTCTATTTCCACAAATCACTATGCCACTAAATGATGAAAAAATTAAGTCATTGAATGAACAAAAATAGAACAATATTCTTTGTGTTTTTTAAAGGAGATTTTTTTTTTTTTACAAACCTTATCAGTAATGAAAATTATATACATGTAACAACAGGAGGAAATATATTCTTATGAAGATTTTCAAGGCTCTCAAGCAGGACACCTAGTGCAAAATCTGCTCTGTGCTGTTCAATGCAAATATGAAATCAGCAAGATTTGGGGTTGTTTAGTTGTCTTTCATCTAATTCTTTCAGAGCAACTCAGTTCATTATGAGGAAATCCATGGTCATATTTTTTTTAGAAAAGCAAAACATTTAGATCATGGGAAAAAACATAAATTGAGGACTATTGATAAGCTATAAGCATCTCAGCAATACATGATAAATATAATGAGTTTTGTATTTTAATGTGTCACTTCTCCAATATTTGAGCTATTGTGTATAACTCCATTTCACAAATCAACAGTTTATTCCCAATCCTCTTTTGTACAAAAGCCTTTTTACAACTTTTTTGGTAAAGCAAAAAGGACTAAAATAAGAGTAACTTGCTGGCACAGCATAAAGAATGCAGCATGAGTAAGAATCAGACCCTTTACCTAAAACGCATGAAAAAGAAAAACGTGTTTGTATTCCGTGATGACAGGAATAATTTTTGAAAATAATGGCCTGATTATATGCGTATTTAAATGTTAATCTGAGCTTGCAAAAAAAAATGTAATGTTCAAAGTGAAAATCAGGGAAGCCTAAATACTTTACAAATATTAATTTCTTTTTTGTTTTGTTTTGTTTTTTTTGTGCAATTTGTCACAGAAGATATTTTTAGTCAAACTTCCTCTGCATTGCCATCATACTGCCTTGACATGCCTGGCAACACATGGGAGTTATTATCTCCATTTCTCTGCTGCGTGGTCATACCCAGCAGGGCAGAGGGGGGGCTTTATTCCACCTCTGGTTTTGGAATCCTTAGTGGGTTTGGGGTGACAAAGAACAAACAAAAAGACCAGTGTCTAGATAGCGTTGGAAGGACCAGGGGGAGAAAGCTGTCACTCAAACACTTCCAGTCAGGGATGTGAACTCCAGAATAATTTTCAATCCACTGGTTTGCGATCGAGCACCAGCACCAGGCAGTGAACTCACCACCCTTCCTGCAGACCATTCCCAGCGTGATTTGCTGCTGCGGGACTGGGATATGTGTCAAGAAGGCAGGGCGAGCCGAATTTCTGCCTGGGGATAGTTCATTTAACCAACAGAAAGTCTTTTCCCAGCCGCATCCATCCCGATGCAGCTCGAGGCACTGGCGCCGTCCAGCCGCCCCGCTCGCAGGGTCCCCGGAGCCCCGTGGGCTCTCCCGGGGCGCCCCTGGCCCTGGGGGTGCTGCAGCGCCTGCCCGGGGCTGCTCGGTACTTGGGGGCCGGCAGCTCGGAGCAGCTGCAGCCGGTCACGTTCTGAGCCCACACGGAGCTAAATCTGGAACAAGCCCTGCGAGATCAGAGGCGTTCCCCTCGCCTAAAGCCACTGCACGGAAGGCAGATTATCCCAGACCAGATGTCACTTTCTGCAGCCGCTGCCGGCTCCTGCACGGTGTGGCTGTGACTGTCTGCACCTTTCTCAGCTTTTACTGGGCTCTTCCACTTACCTTAGCTTCAGCGGGAGGATCCAGGAGAACTTGCTATCATTTCTTGTTTGTCTACCTTATTTTTCAGGAGCTCGGTTTCATCACTCATAACCACAGGCTTGACACCTTAAAACACGTTTTGCTAAAATAAAGTTAGGATCCTTCACAATCAAATTTAAGATACACAGGAATCAACATTTTTTTACAATCTTGAGGGGTGAAATCTTTCATTTCGTCAAATTAAAACCTGAAATTGTTCCTCAAGCCACCGCAACTCTAGGAAAATCCCTAAGCATTGTGAAGCTTGGGATTAAATAATGAGATCTGTCGGCACCAGAGTGTGCAGAACAGCCTCTTTTAGTCTCTTGGCCAAACACCATTATGCATTTCATCTACCATCCCTAGGTCTGGTGCTGGCCACAGTCTAGCCACATACAGAATTATTTGAACAGACCCTCCCTCCAACAGCAGCAAAACACCATGAGGTCCCAGGATCCTTCCAGGAGCATCACTCTGCCTCTCCCAGAGAATGCAAACAAACAAACCTCACACTGCCCAAAGTCCCTATCTGGACAATTCATCCTTTCCTTCTGAATAAAGGAAAACCTTGACTGTCTCTGCATGAGCATATGAGTTTCAAAGCTGGCTGTGTTTGACTCTGGGTGAGACAGAGATGGGATTTATTACTTGGAGAGTAATTTACAGTCTTTGTCATGTGCTAGGAGTTGTAGAAATGGAGAACAAAAATGCTTTGTTTGAAAGCCTAGCAAAGAAAACCAAGTACATACTGGATGTTTAGCAGATTTGATATTTGTTTTTCTTCAGTTGCATGTAACATAGGTAATTGTGTAGTTGCTGAAGGAGAAAAGATGAAAAGATGATTCCGTAAGAACTTCTGGCACAGATCAGAATACACTCACTCGTGAAGGAGCACTTGCATTTACACAGAAAAAAGCTTCTTTGTAAACATCTGTGCAGTCAGACCCTGATATGTACATTGTTGTGAGAAAAGCAGAAGAGAGAAGGTGATCCAAACATGACTAGATATCATCAAGATTTAGAGATTGTAAATATATTTGGATGTCATTTGCACGCTCTTGGTCTCGCTCTAATCAACAGTGTAGCATCTGGACCTGTATTCTTGGAGGCTTTGAAGAGCAAAGCACCTGTATGTCAAATGAACTTTCCTTTTGCTTCAGTTTCAGACATAGAAAGACATCAAAATAACACCAGGGATAATATGTGGCTAAAGCAGACATAATTTTTCATTGTATAGACTCCCTAATCACGCTATGCATATGCTTTCACTAATACATTTTATAGCTATGGCATGAAAAGCTCTCTTTAGAGCATTTTTTGTGCAGGTAGACTTTAATTTGTGGGAGAGAGAAATGGAGCAGACATCTGTGCTCCATTACATAGCTTGAGTTGAATTTTGAACAGAGAAATGAAGCAGAGGTCTGTGCTCCACTACACAGATAGAGTTTAATTCTGGGGAGAGAGAACAGAGGCCTAAGCAATGTTTTTTCCCTGGCAGTTCATGCCCCTTGTGCCAGATGGGAGAAGCAACGTTTGCCCATGTTCCTCCAATCTCTGCTGTACCTTGACCATGTATAACCTCAAAGGGAAAGGAGCAGGAATATCTGATATTCTTCTCTGGTGTATCTTGTATTTCACAGCAGGAGTTTAATACCTAGCCATAATATTTTTCTATAACTCAGCATGCAAGTCAAAATTCCCAGTGCTTTCAATTACTGGACATCTGAGTGAAGAAACTGCTGCTGATAGGATTAACAGTGGAGCAGGGTAAGTGGCGCACAGTGCCCCGTGGGGACCTCGGAGCGGTTCCAGGAGCTGATTTCTGCAGCAGGATCTGGGCTGTGCAGTCAGTGCTGGATGGCTGGGGTCCTGCTCGTCGTACTAGGGTGAGCTGGGCAGTTGGAGCTGCTGATTTCGGCAGGGATGGAGTATTGCTCAGGAGCACGAGAGCGAGCTGGGGTACTATTGCTGGTGGCAGTAGGACTCCCATGAATTTCCTCAGGGCAGGCCTGGATCTCTGATCCCCTGCATTATTTCAAGCAAGATACTGCATCTTCAATCTGCCACTGAAGGTGACAACTTAAGTTGCCTCTTGTGCTTATAGATATAGCAGTATGACCCCCAGAAATCTCATTTGATGTGATAATATGCTGCTGGTTCTGGGAACTGTAGCAGCTCTCCATACGTGAATGAGCAGCTCAGTCACACAATGTAAAAGTCAGGCTATGCCAGTCGTTGATTTTGTATGTAATGGTATAGATCTATGAAAAACAACCCAGTTATCAGTCATCCGAGATAAATGGCATGATTATAATGATCACATATAGCGTATGAGAGCTATCAAAAAACAGAATACAATATGGCACACACAGTTAAGGCTGTCTGGTTTCATTTGGATGGGAGCTAGCTATGTTGTTTGTGCTTCCCAGTGCAAAAAGCGTGGTTTTAACCACAGAGGAAAAAGGGTCCTTTAGATGGGCTGATGCCTTTGTACTCTGGGTTTAAGAATGAGGCCTGATAGTGCAAGTGAATAAACCCTGAAGCATCACAAGGAAAAGCAGCATCAATGCTCACCTGAGGCAGGAGGGACAGAGAGCTTTGCCTGACACCTCGTGCTGTCCGGTGCTGCAGAGGATTTATCAAGTGTCAGCCCCAAGTATGGTTTGGATGTTTGGGTTTGCCTTTTATGCAAGATTTATACAATCCCTGGTGCAATGGATTTCCAAGGGGGTGCAGTGAGGGCTCTGGGGAGGGAAACATGGAGGAGGTAGAAGGGGGAAAGCTGCAGCTTACTTACTTCATCTTTCCCAGTGTGTAACTGGCAGAGCAAAAGTCAGCAGAGGTGAGAAGCCTCTGCAGCCCTCAGTCCCTCATCTCCAGCCAGAATACAATGCAAAGAGATTTCTATTTTAGTCAAAAAGAATCAAAAAGCATGTTAGAGTGCCATAAGAAATGAAAAAATTAACTTGGTGGATGACCCACAGTCAACAGTTGGAATCCAAGCAGTAATCTCACTTGCTACAGGGTTTTCAGTGGTCACCATCAAAAAAAACACCTGAAAATAACACAACCCTCTGAGTAAAAAATGCTTTTTGAAAATCACTTGCACTGAGGGGGATGCACAGAACCAGCAGCCTGGCAGCTGAGGGGCAGCAGAGCTGCTGTGCACCAGGTTCTTCTTCCTAAAATTCCCTAGTGCCAAAAAGCTGCTTGCTACCCTTAGGTAGTTGGATGCCATAGGGATTTAACTGTAATTACTGGTCTAAAAGCTATGCTTAAGAAAGCTGTAATTATAAGAAGTCTGTAAACTTTTAGTCCTGCACTAGGCTGTAGCAGACAGCTTGGGCTGTGCATTAGATTTACCGGCATTCCCAGACTGCTTTTCAAGGCTCCTTTTTCACCTCTTTCTTCAATTTTCCTCTTACAAAATGAAAACTTTTAATGAGTAACAGTCTGAGGCAGAATAACTCACCCCTGTTTCATTATAGAATAGCCTGAGCTCATAATCTCACAACAGGGAGAGTTATGACCCCGTGTTTTATACATGGAGCACTTCTTGTTACCACTCTGTGGGTAGAAGTATCCCTTCAGAAGCAAAATCTGTATTCCCTCGCAAGAGTATTCAGCAATCAAGAGTTTGACTAGCTCTTAGTGTTTCCAAAATGGATGTCATAATTAAATGATTTAAAGCCTGCTGTAATCAGGAGTGCACAGTCAATGAATATTCAAGCTGTTCACATTGTTAGGGATGATAAAGAAACGTCTTCTTTTTAGGTGGGTTATTTTTTATTGTCTAAAGAGTCATCCAGAAGATGGTGCCACAGTTCTGCTTGTAAAATGAATGCCAGCCTAGAAGACAGTCCTTGCGCAGAAAAAATAATAGTTCATAGAAATTTAAGAGCAAACTTATTTTCAAGGGCAGTTCAGAACTCAAAACCTGACATTTAGTCTGTGTTAAGGCTGTTAATGAAAACCAGGGCAATGTATCTTCATTGCTTTTGCTCTGTGTCACTCCAGGCAAGGTCAGCCAGCATGGCAAAGAAGAGAAAACCCATCCCATCTCCTTATTCCCTTCTGAAAAAGGGACAAATCTTTGGATATTTGATAAACTGCTCTTTCCAGGTAGCAGTAAGCCATCAAAAACAATAAATAAGATGAGAACAAAATAAACCTCTCTCTGGATGCTTTATGAGGCTTCACTGGAAGTAGGAAGTGCAGCATAGAGTATATAGCTGTTTGTTTTGGTTAAGGAAGGGAGGCATCTCTGAGGCTTTGTGTCACTGAAGAAAATGGTAAAGTCAAGCCTGTAGGTCCTTGCAATCAGATTAAATAATCTGATTTCCATTTTACAAAGCTTTGCACTAACACAGAAGGAAATAATCAAAACTGAGATCGGTACGAAGCAAAATCTTTGCTCCTACCAAAAGCAGTCATTTAATATTTTCTTCCATTACAATTTTCTGTTGTCTGAGGTCTCTTCTCTGTAGCTCAAGCAATTTGTCATCCGATTAGTCTGATGAAGCATAGAGAAGTCATTTGAACTGTAAATTTTCTGCAGGCAAAATAAAATGCAAACAAGAAGAGCTTCCTGTGCCTGCCAAAGTGATGATACTCAGAATACAAATAAGAAAAAGCCATGCTGACAGCATAAGCTATTTTTATATTCTGTAATTGGCTCCCGGGCATGGCAGTTTGAACAGGACCACATCTGTATTCCCAAATCCAAATAAACCATGTAGTCTTAAGTGAAGTTCATGTCTTACAGAATAGCTGTTTAATCACAGTGAAAGGATACATTGCAGGAAGGATGAATCATGATGTTGATTCACACTCAAGCTGTAGGTTTACTGTTTGGATCAACCCGGACAGAACAGCTGAAGAGAGGAGGGTTTCCTGCTGCTGCCTTGAGAAGCGCCGTGCCGCGCGGGAGAAGCCAGCAGGGACATTTGTGCTGGCAGCAGGAGCGGAGGGCACTTCACGTCCCTGGAATTTTTAGGAGCCCACATGAAAAGCTGGCGTGTTGTGGTGGCTGGGCTCAGCCGCATGGGCATGTGCAGGATGTGGTTCCTCTGCCACCAGCCCATGGGGACTTTTCAGCTTCCCCAGGGCAGTTGGTTTCATCGCCTAAAGCTTACCTCCAGGGCAAAAGCTCACCGTAGGACAGCCTTCACTTGGATGGTCTGAATGTAAAGGGTGTTAAATGACGGGGATGAAGAGGGATGCTAGGCTGGGTCTGTCCTTTCCCACAGCCTTAGCATCTCTCAACCTCACCCTCACGTGGCTCCTCTGTGAAAGGCAGATGTAGCCTCATTCCCTCCTTTAAAACCTAAGGCGTTTAGAAAACACAAGCGCTTTTTCAACACTCTTAATCTGCTGAATTATTGTACAGACATATGTCATGTACTCATTACCTGCCAGGATGCACTTAACGACTCTGGCTAATTGTAATAACATCTTGCTCTTATACACCGTTTGCCACCACTGGACCTCAAAGCCTTTCAGGGGGTCAGTCGCATTAGCAACAGGCAAAGTTTCCCACAGAAAGCAGAGCTGAAAGGAGCACTAATAAGACTGTAGCTAGCAAATGGACCATGCAGTCACACAGAGGCCTTGATCCTGCAAGTTGTTCCAAAATAATCCTCTGGAAAATGTTATCGGAGCAATAGGAGGCTTTTGTGATGCAAAGGAACTTCTGCTTATGAATTTCTGGAAAGTAATCTTTCTTTAGATAGTCATCAAAGTGGGACTTCTGGCAAGCCAGCAAGTGTTTTGCTATCCAGGCACTATTAATTCACCACCATGCAATATTATTTAAATAAAGCCATTAATTCTCACCTCCTGAATTAAAAGATGACTCTGATCTCTACAAAAAATCACTTTACAAAGCCAGGACTTTGCCTGGGTTTGCACAGACAGTCAGTCCCACAGCACTTTGCACTTCAGGAAACCATCCTTCTCTGCCTCAGCAGAGCTCGGGGCAGCTTCCCACTGGGCTTGAATTCAGCAGCCATACAACCCAGACGAACCCCCCTGGTTACTTAAACTGGGGGTAATAACCAAGCCTATCATCAAATTTAAGTTTAGTTCTTCTCTTAATCAGGAAATGTGGCTGAAGGCTTTGCTTCTCCCCTCGCTGTCCCCGGCATTTGCTTGGCTGACTGCTCAGCAGCTGCTTGGGCCATGTGGTTTTCTGGCAACTGCGGGACGCTCAGTCAAGCAACGACTTGAGTGGCACCAACGGCCACGTCGCGAAGGGATGATTGATAACCTGATCGGAGCCACGACTGTGTTTCCACCCACGCTTGCTGCCAGTCCCTTTCAAGAGTGAGATGCCTCTCTGCCATGCTTTGCTTTTGATGAGCGAGTACAGCAAAACACGCAGCGAGATGAGTCCATCAGGCTTTTTACAACTTTGGACAAACCCGACTGCCACTTTATCCCAACTTTGCTTCTGAGCAGCTGAGTATGTTCAGGGATGCTCCCAGCACATGCCAAAGCCAGAAGCTCTCTGGCAAACTGCCTCCCAGCATGGATGCCAAGGGTAGCAATTGGCCTGGATCTAAAAGACTACAAACCCCTTGTCTGGTGAGGATGTGAAAGGGGCAGGAGATGTGTCCTCTGTCCTGGGTGAGTGAGCCAAACCTGGGGTCTCTGATGTCAGTGCTCCCCCAGGCCCCAGAAACCTTATAAAAACTAGCCAAAGTGGATAATTCCCCTGCAACACTTCCATATTGAGAAAATGGGTCCTGGTAGAAAAGAAGATGACCAATGGATTTTTAAATTTTATTTTGCTTTTTTATCAGCTCTTTCTCTGCAGGAGAAGTTGGGAGTTAGGCAGATCCTTGCTGGTGCTGGGGACTGGGAAGATCCTGTGGTTAGGAGATGCCAGTGTTGCAGTGACTTGGCCAGCAGTGGGGTGAGGGCTTGTGGGAGAGCTTTGAACTATAAACCTGTTCTTGCTGAAATCCACCTTACTTACATTTGAAAGAAAGAAAGGGAAGAATAATACTCAGATCATTAGCATTGACTTTTGCCTTTTTCATTAGGACGTTACCCTACAGGAGAAAAAGAGGAAGGCAGAGCTAACGTCATGGATAAAATTGAAGCCCAAACCTGATTTTCATGCTCTATTTACTACAGTAGATCAGAGGTTTTGTCTGAGATCCTTGGGAATGTAAAGAACAGTGAGTTTGTCAGAGCAAAACTGCAGTTGCGTATTTTCTCCTGCCTCAACACAATACTCAGCTGTTTTCTCAGACTGAACTGGGTCCTTGTTCAAAAACTGACCTCAAGAATGAAGGTCCTTGACGCTGGCTGAGAATTTGACCCCAAACGCCTTACACACATGCCAATCAACTGCGGCTGGGCTGGAGAACAACTGCTTTCCCCGGCGCTGGAGGATGCATCACCCGCAGCGCTGCGAGAGGCAGTACCTGGTGCTCAGGTGGTGCCAGCGCCAGGCTGTCCAGCAGCGAGGACACTGGGGGACACCCAGGTCACCTGGAGACCCCCTGGCTGGGTGGGGTATGCCATGAGCCTCCCCCTAGAACCATGACCCGGTGCAGGAGCAGCCAGCAGGCACTTTGCAGAGCTGTCGGCTGCAGGCAGGCATTGCGGCAGTGCAGAAGGGAGGCACTCAGTCACAGCACCTGCTGAGCACCTTCCCCCTTTGCCCAAACACACCCAGAAATAGGGGCCCTGCTTCCTCCCTCCAGACAAGAGCTTTCCCCAGCGATGCTATTGTTTTTTGGCTGCTATTTCAGACGCGTGGTAACTTACTGGCGCAGCAGTTGGGAGTATGCATCCGCTTGTTTTCTCTTTCCAGGATGCAGCTGGGTGCCTTGGGGGCGTTAGAAATCCTCTAACATGAAATTAAACTGAAAGTCCCAGCTCCCAGCGAGAGGGCTGTGTTTCTAGCCCGAGCTTTGTCTTTCAGGGAAAATGGCCTCACTTAACAAGCTATCTGTGAGAGCGGTAGGCTGTGTGCCAGTAACGCTATCATCTTGCTATCAGCTGCCTGCTGAATTACTCACTATTCAGTGACCTTTTAGCAGATTATTGGAATTATATTGAATTTCAATGGAGGTTGCTGGAGCCTGCCTCACTTTCAGACCTGTTCTCTCTGTTCCTCTGTTAAATCTCTGAGCTGGCCAGCACACACTGCTGGAACCAAGGCAATGGGAAGAGTCCTTCTAGCTGGGTGGCTGGCGTGGTGGCTTTCCATGTGTGTGATCCATCAGAAAAGTTGTGCTCTGAATCCAAAAGAAACAAGACTGTCATGATCAGTATTCAACAAAAGTGAGATTTTTGGTTTTCAGTAACAGAGGTTCAGATTTTTTCTTGTGGGATACTTCATGCTGAAGTATATGCAGATCAGCTGATCTTTTCTTTAGGTGTCTGCTCTCATTTGCACAGAAGAAGTAGGTTTTAGATTGATATTTCCTTAAATGAACATAACAGAAGGTGAGGAGGAGAGAAAATAATTAACAGATTCAATCACAGAAATGCTTTCAAAGCCCTTCACAGGTACTTGAGAAGGAAAGTACCTAACTGATGGGGAGATTTTGGCTATGCTGATGGTAATCACAAATGGTCTCAGGCTGGCTGAATTTAAACTGGGGAACTCTAGATGGAGATGGAGCTGCTTTCCCAGCTGGTCAGGCCCCTTCTAGTGATGCCAAGGAGCCATTTCCTTGCTGACACATCAGCATGTGGAGGAGGGAACACAGCTCATGAGCCACAGCAAGGGCTGCTGGAAACTTTTCTCCTGTGCAAGAGTCTCATAGACTTTCTCTTGACTTTCTGTCCTACGAAGATTTCTTGCATGTACTTGAAATGGAGCTGAGCTGGGATGCGGGGACTTGCTAACAGTAGAGCCTGTTCTCTACCGTTCCCTACCTGTGCAGGCAGATGTAAGACATCATGCATCTCAACTATTTGTTGATTCATTACAAACCCTGGGATTTGAAACCATGGACAACACTTCAGCACCAGTAACAGCATCATTTCATATCCATTTACTGCCATGACAATGTTCGAGTGCTGAAGTACGCACTTGAGGTTTCTAAGCCTCATGCAATGGGTCATACATCTAATAATCCAAATTTCATTTTGTACTAAGTTTCCAATAGTGGGAAACTGTATTTGCAAGGTTGCACTTGTGCCCATGCCTGGGTTGTGCTGGGGTAAGGGAATAGGATGGTTTGCAGCCTCAGCTGGAGCTAAAACTAACTACCTTGACTTTCACCAAAACTGTATCATTTGTAACTCACTTATGCAGCACATCAGGTAGTTGTACACTCATGTATGAGGCACAGACACGTACTGTAATCTTTGCTATGTTTCTAAGCACTACACTAAATAATTGCACATATATTATACTAGAATCTCACAAACCCAACAACATTTTCAATGAAGAACAGCTATTATAAATAGTGGTACTTGAAAAAAAATAAATGTGTACTTCTTAAATTAATTGAATTTATCGTTGCAAAGAAAGTGACCATTTCTAAGCTTTCTCTTTAGCAAGTGTAACGATTTAAATCGGTCCTGCTAAAAATGTCCAGCACACTTTTTACTTGCAAAAAAGCATAACATTGGTAAGTTTGACTGTGGCAGGGCAATAGGAAAGCGAAACACGTAAATATTTAATCCTCAAGTACAACTAATTTAGTTGCGTTTTCCTGCAATTTGCTGAGCTGCCACTTGATGGGGCCGAATGTCTCCTTTTGTTAGAGCCTTGTCTCGGCTTTCCCACGCGTGGCCAGGCAGCGCTGGGGCGGTCGCTCACCCACCCCCGACACTTCTGAATCCACCGCTGTATTCGGAGTGTGTCGCTCCTTCCCAAACCTCACTGTGCTTGCTTCGCCTCCTCCTGTGCTAATTCATGGGCTCACGTGAGATTTCTTTCTAAAACCCTCTGCTTTTCCCAAGGAAAAAGGCAGCGGCACCAATCCCGCAGCTAAAGACAAAGGGCTGGTGTGGAGCATCTGGCTCCTCTGGACAGGTCAAATGGCCCCACACAATGCACACGCACGGAGGCTGACTGTTTTCCTAACTTTACATGCTAAGTATGTCTAAAAGCTTCCATGAAAGCCTTGACAGCAGGTCAAGGGAAGTTATTTTCCCCCTCCCCTCAATGCACCTGGTATAAAATAGCAAGTTTGAGGTCCTCCAGTGGAAAAGGGATGTGGAAAAAGAGGAGAGGGACTCCTGGAGAGCTGCTAAGATGGCAAGGGACTGGGGCATGTGTTGAGGGGCAAGGTATCAGAAAATCATAGCTTGTAAATATATGCCCTGGTGCTGCTGCTGAAAGGAGCTGTTGTGCTCTCTTCCCTTCTTGCTGGACCAAATGGCTGTGGAGTCACAGCTGAGCTGACACAAGCCATCCATTTTTATGGCCTTATGCTTGCTAAAACTGATGTAAAGCAAGCTATGAGTGTCAACGGTGGATGAGGAGAGCATCCAAGCCCAGGCCTTGTAAAGCTGTACCTTAGTGTTCCAGCAAAGCCACGCACTCAGGAAAAAGGGCTCCATTCTGCCCTTGTTATTCCCAGAAGAGCCACAGTTTTCCCAGCTTGAGTTGAGGTTTGAGATGATCCCCTTTGGGCTGCTTTCCTGCCATTCCACTATCAACTCGCAAGTATCAGGAGGGGTGGTGGTGGGGTGGTATTTTCTCAAGTCAGAAACAGTCTGAGTTCTTTCAATCCTTTGTTTTCTGCTGAAGATGAACAGGCTGCAGAAAAGGTACGGCGGCACTTGGACGTACTGCAGGCTGAGCTGGTGGCTGAGTCTGAGGCTTGGACATACTCAATAAAAAGCCAATATTTCATTACATGTGCTCTAACCTAGAATCTCCTTGTCTGAACTGGCAAGTATATGAAAGTCATTTGATATGTTAATGAAGAATAACCATCTGAGAACTTGGAGGAAAAAACAAATTAGACCAGTGTCTGTGCACAGGGGTGCATAGGCTTTGGAAGCAGGACTGATTTTCTGATTTTGCACACTATTTTAGCATTTCCATGCTCCTGAGTTACTATGCTGGGTAGAATTCATGGTCTGGTTGAGGATGAGGACTTCAAGCTTCCCAGTCATTACTTGGCATTGCTTTTGGAGTGCACCACCCAACTGGGCCAACATCGGTATCTTAATACTTGGCTGTCTGTAAAGAAACTTCCTTACGTTATGCAAACATGGTATATGCTGACAGGCAAAGAAGTGGTGCTAAATTGCATCCACTCTGCATATGAACTCTTTTTATATAGAGCTCTTTTTATAACACCAGAACCATCTTCATGTGATGAACACAGAGAATGTAGCTCATTACCAGCCCATGGGAGGAAAGAGGCAGGATGGCAACAGCACTGCTGGGCCAAAGGACCATGACTTGCTGGGGATAGGCTAAACTTAGCCTTTTTCCTCCCTTATGTATCACAGCTACTTGCAGTCAAGTACTTCTAATTGCTCCCACCAAAGTTTATTAGGTTGAACTACTCAATAGTAAATTGCACTGAAGCCTCCAAGGATCTGGGGGAAAGAGACATTAAAGACATTGTCATCTCTGTCAATCAAATGCAATAGTTGGTTTGTAAACTGAGAGAAGTGTGTCAGGTTTAACAGGCTTGGACATCCACAAATTGCTTTCTGATGGTGTCCCCAGGGGAAATTATTGGTTATGATAGTTAAGAAAGGACTTGTGTGAAAACTGAGTGATGATTTCAAAAAGTTGGATAGATGTGAAAAACTGGCATCTTTTTCAGCACAATATCAGGATAAAGAAATGGTAGAGAGGCTGTCCTTCAAAGAGAAGCCCAGGCTTCAGCCTGTTCTGTGCATTAACAGCCTTTGCAAACAGTGTGTGCTAATGAAGTTTAGCAAGAAAAGAAAGCTGGAGGCATTTTCACCACAGAGAATATCTGACCACTGGGGAATAAATATAGGATGTAATTTAGTAGAATCAAAGCACCAGGTAATGCACTTAATGAGCACTTCTGCTGTAAGTCAAGGGCTTATTATTTAGAAATGATTGCTCTCCATGTATCTGTTGCTAACAGACAACAGACTGAGACATGAGGTATGGATCGGGGAAATAAGATCCAAGGATGGAGCAGCGGAGAGTTTATTCTAATGTTAACATGGATCTAATCAGCACTGGTGAGCCCTCATCTCAAACAAAGAGGTCCTGAGTGGGAGCATTAGGGTGCTGAGGGTATATGAGAGAGGTCTGTAAGATCTTGGCTGCTTCAGCTAAACAAAACCAAGGCTGTGTATGGTGCCTGAGGGGAGCATCTCACCCAGCAGCCCCAGCCACAAGCAGCACAGTGCCTGTGGGACCTGCTCAGCTCAGAGCACGGCTCCTTGCCTCGGCAGGTGATGTAGGTGGTGACAGGCAGCGTGGCACAGCACGGCACGGCATGGCATGTCACCTGGCTTTGCCCCACTGAAGCACACCTTCAAGTGATGCTGAGACCTGAAGGCTTTGCTGGGCACGGGGCTGTGTGTCAAACAGGGAGGGACCTGGCAGTTTGTCAGGACTGGGGGGCCAGGGGGAGTGGGAAATTAGGATAATTGGCAAAAATAAGCAGTTGTAGATTAAGTACAACATAACAATATTTGGTTGATTAACTTTCTGGGACAGTGAGATTACTGCAGCTGAAGGGGCAGAGCAAGTACCTCTTCCAGACCCCTCAACTCCATCCCCAGGTGCCCGGGAAGCTGCTGGGCCTGCAGATGCCTTTTGTGTTTGCAGCTGAGGCCATTGCTTTGTTCTGTCAGCCCCTGTGCCTCCCTTCCTCCAAATCGTGGGGCTGAGAGGGGAAAGCCTCTGCAGAGGGGTGAGCACCATGGCATCTTTGCAGCCAGATACAAGAGCAGCACCTGGGGGGTTCCGAAAACCAAAGCCTGTGATGATGCTACTGGCTCTGCTCCTTCCTCCTCACACTCCTCCTCCTCTTCCTCCGCCTCCTCCTCCTCCTCCTCACTGTGTAGGTGGCTCACATTGGCTAGGCCCTGCCTCCGGGAGCAGGAGGGATGCAGGGAGCCCAGGAGCAAGGAGGGATGGTGCTGCCAGCAGAACCAAAGAGGCTCTTATCAGTGCAAGGCAGCACCCAGCCACCCATATTCATTTCATCCCCAGCCATTTTGATTTTCTCTGGGTTTGAGAGAGCTAGTGGAAGGCTCCCCCTTTGAAATAAAAACTTTTTTTTTTTTTTTCCATTTCCTCTTTCCAAATTGCTACAGAAACAAAGGATTTTCCTAGATAACTTATATACACAGTGATTTGCTTGGTAGCATTTCTGAAGCTGATCTGGTAATTAACATATTCTGAAAAGTAACTGTTCTTGATCATGTTTTTCCAGGGAAGGGCTGCTGGGTGGCTGGTCACTGAATGGGTCCCAGGTCTCCAACTGGTTCATAATGCTTTGAGGGTAGCACACCCAGACTGAGGGGATGTCAGTGGTGGGGGGGAGACTTTAATGAGAGCAAATCTGAGCCACCTTCATAGCACCTTCCATCAAGAGCAACTTACAGGGCTTCCAGAGTGTTTAATGAGAAAGGCTGTATTATCATCCCTATCTTAATTAAATATATGTAGAAACCTCAAAAAAATATATCAACTTCATAAAAGCTTCTGTGAGCTTCCCTGCACCCCTGTCATCAACTCTGCCAGTGCTGGTGGGCTCCCTTAGTTGCCTGAAAATGCTTTTCCTCCTTCAAAATGTTCCTAAAATGCCCACCGGATCCCATAGCTCAGAAACGTCAAGAAATTTCAGACAGAAGCACTCAACAGCAGGACTGGAAAGCAAAGGAGAAGAGCACCAAGCTTGACTGTTTCTCCAAGTGCCTTGGTAGGGTACAGCTCTTGGGGTATTCCCTGTCCTCCTCACAGCAAGCCAACACACAACTCGAGAAGTCCTTTCTTGCCAACAAGAACGACACATCATTTTGCTGGGTGCCCTGTATGAGCAGAAAATGGCAGCACAAGAGAGCACGTTCCCAAGTGCCTGGCATGGTGTGCAACTTGGCTTTGAAAGGCTTGGCACTGTGCTTAAGGAGATATTAATTATGGCCAGTGCCACTAAAGCCCACATTTGCCTGTGCCAAGCGGTGGGCGAGGCGCAATGCCAACCATCGCAGAGCAGCCCTGCGAGGCTGGTGCCAGTCAGGGGTTTATTGTCAGCTTGACATGAGGCTCTTCTTTTGATGTGCCTGTGCTGATTATTTGAATACTGAAGCATGTATTTTGAGGCACATTTACCATAATGTAACTGTCAGATATTTGTTAAGTACCCAGTTACCTACAGAACTACGGTACTACAGAACTTTCAACAGCAGTTGAGCACAAAATGACTGGAATATTTTTAGAACTTTCTCTACAAATATCTTCACATTGTCCAACTCTTGGTAGTAATGTTGTGCTGAGTTTAACAAAATGAGAGGTTTATGCACTAATGAACTGATAGTTTGCACAAACTTTCCTGCCCCCAACCGAGGACCTGTGGCCCAGAGAACTTGATTCAGCTTGACCATGCTTTCAAGACGTTGAGAGTTTCGTATTGAAATGTAATATTTATTAATGAAGCATCACTAGAAAGTCCAGGGAACGTGAGCACATACCTAGTTTAAATCACTGCTTGAGTCTGTTGGTTAATCAATAATATGCTTACAGAAATAGCAACAACATGACCTATTTCCCCACTCCTTTTTGATTCGTGTTTCTTCCTGCTCCCTCATCTGTCAGGAACTGCCTCTTGACACTTACCAGATCTTTGGAGTAGCTCCCTTCTTGCTCTCTGTGTTTTAGAGTATAATGCAGTAACATCCTACCTGCAAAAAAAAAAAGCCCTTTTTGCATGGAAACCTGCCAAAATTTCCTAGAAAACTCTCTTATGCAGGGCAGGTTCATGCCTCTGTTCAGAGAAGGCAGCTTGGTTTTAAGATGGTGTGTTTAATTTGCCCCAGCTGGGTGAGTGCATGCTCCTGTGGCTCCAGCTGTGGATGCTGCCCGAGACAGGGATGCAGGAACGGCTCCACGTCAGAGCACTGCAGAGGTTTGCCCTGACCATGTATCTGGGAAAGCCAGTTCTCCACTTCTGAATTTCTTGTAGGAGATTGCTGACTTCATAGAAAATATTGCTGCCAAACAGCTTCTTGTGCAAAACACAGGCTAAAATCCCTTTAAAAAAAGCCTCTCCGTAGCTGTTAGAGAAATGAGGAACAGGGGACTTCTGAAGTGATGACATGATTTCTCTTGCTGAAGTAGAGCAAAATTTGAAGCGAAGGGGAAAGTCTTTGACCATAAAGAGACTGCTTTGATTTTAAATACACTAATTTGGTAGTGGGAAATAGAAAGAGTCTGAATCTGGGAGGTGAGAGGGTCTCTTTGTATTACATCTGCACACTAATATTTTTTTTTTTTTTTTTTTTTTTTTGCTTATCAGAAAGAGAATGCAATAGGAAGGAACAAGAAATCCAGATTTGGTTCTGTTATGCCCTCTGCTGCTATGGGTCTGAAACAGGATCTGTCATAATTCAGAGTAACAGCATGTAGCATGTTATTTGAAAGCTCTCCTTTGGCTAAGAGGCTTGGAGAGCTAATTAAAACCCTTTTTTGCTTAGAAGACTTTTCTGTCTCTCTTCCGATTTCTTCCCTCCATCTAATAAGTGACAATCCTTCATTAGATCAACATTATGCAAGAGGTATCACTTGACTACTTTGCACAGCCCGAGAGCAACTGCTGCTGCCATCAGTATTGGCAAAGAGACCAATTGAAGCCTTGATGTATTAGTGAGGGTCCATCAGAGAAATGCTTGCATAATTTATTTGAAGAAATGCAAGAGAGCAGCTGGGGAGGAGAAGAAGAAGAACTGCCAAGGCCCAATCAGGAAGACATCTTAATTTGGAAGGGGTCTTCTTCTCAGACAGCGCTTACAAACTTTCAACCAACACAAAATGCTTTGGACCCAAGAAACCCATTTACTCCTCTCAGAGCACATCTTATTTGTGGAATTTTAATTTATTTTATGTTTCATGTATTTATTGATCTATACAGGTGTTCAACAAACATCAGTGGGGAGTTTCACAGGGAAATAGCTGTTACCCAATATCCCACATTCAGGCATGCTTGGGCTCTGCAACACTGCAGAGCAATCTATAATGTTACAAAAGCCCACATGGCAAGGGAAGGATAGACTCTACTTTTGACCTGCGATTTCTATGCCTCTTTGACTTTTCATATCCCAACACTCTCTGAACAGTTCACATGATGTCGTTGCTCTCCCGAGTACGTGAAGCTGTTTAACTCATTGATATCTCTCTCTCTTGACAGATCTCAACACCTGTAAATTTTCTTATGAAACGTTACAATACAAAGAGAAGACAACTCAGAAATACTGAAATACCACTCCTAATACCTGCAGGGATTTATGAAGACAAATGGATAGACACACATGGCGTTAAAATGAGCCACAGCCATATGAGCTGTGACATGTGAAAGATAACTGAAGAGAAAATTGGGAAGACACATTAGAAATACTCTGAAAAATGACGAGGATGTCTGAGATAGCAAGCCACTTGGAAAGATAAAAGAAAAAAAGGAACTATGTGATAATAAAAGATGTAAGGGAGTAGCTGTTTGCCCATTGCTGCTGGCACCGCTGTGCCATGTGGGACAACTGAGCCGTGTTTCCCCAGCCCGTGTGGTGCTCGGGCACTCGGTGTTTCCACAAGCTGACGACCGAGGGTGCAGATCAGGGCAGAAGTTTATGTAACGCAGAAACACACAGCTCTGATTTTCAAACCTAAGGGGACTTTGGCGCCTGTCATTGGCATCTAGGAGAAACATTCCCCCTTAACTGGGTGCTTGCATTTGACGTGACATGGATGTGACAGCTTCATGTGTGAAATAGCACTGGCCTGGCTGGACCTTTGAAAGGCTGATACAATGGGTGCAGCTTGGATAGTATCTGAGCAGAAAAGGAGAAGAGATAATTGTGTCATTAAGTCATCTCAGTATTATACACTTAAACATCTTAGAAGATTCCCGCTCTTACACGTTTTCAGGTCATCTCAAAAAAATGCCTTTAGGAGAAGGACAGATCAAATATGACAATAGGTGAAGAGCTCTTCTTCTAGCAATGATTTAGCAGTGTAAGAAGCCTCGTGGAGCCCAGGATGTGTTAAGAGGTGCAGGGGAGGGATTTAGATCATGAAAGTTGTGGGACTAACCAGAGAGCAGTTACAGAGAGATGTGAATGAAGCCAGGACCATTCCGGCATTAGGCAGGATCCAGGCTGTGCCTTCCCCTGTCCCTGCACACACAGAGCCCCACACAGACACCCCCACACACAAACACAGACACACATACACACGGAGGCACCGCCAGCACATCTGTGCAAAGAGCTCCTGCTCCCCCTCCTCGCTCCTGCAGGGTCTTTGGGAGGGGACATCCCAGCTCTGCAAAATTCATAGGGAATTCATAGGGAATGGGTGGCATTTCTCATAGAAGAAACAGAGAAAATAGGACAAAAAATAATGAAAAGCTATAACAAACGGCACCTCTTCCCACGTTTGCACGCAGCTGGTTAGACACAGACTCAGTGCCAGAAATTTGCTTCCCGTGGCCAGCAGACAGGTCTGGGTGTCAGGAGCTGCGGGAGGCATCCACCAGTCGTGTTGCTGCTACTGCTGCTACCTATCAGGTGCTGCTGAAATCCAGGAAACCGAAAGCACCGGCAGAAGTGGGAACACAGCAAGGGTGGGCAGGAGATGCTCTGGGCGAGCAAAGGCTTCTTGTAGAAGGATGCTGGTGACTGTGGGCTTTAATCAGCTTTGCATGGTGGGTGCTGGGTGCTGAGCTGAGGGGGAATGGCCAGGGTGGTGGGGAGTGGAGCTCCCTGAGGTGCCGGACACATCCCTGCAGGAGGGGATGATCAACTGAGGTCATGAATCTCTTGTTTGATTCCAGATAGCATTTTCCTATATAAAGCTGAATCCTCCTCACCTTCCCAGGGTGGAGGAAGTTTGTTTCAGCCAACATGAGGCGTCAGGAGCCATGCCTGGGGTCTCCCTGGGGCCAAAAATGGAGAGATGCAGGCTCCGTGGGGATGCTTTATGTATGATCCACCACAGACATTGACTGGGAGGTAGACCAGGCTCCAGGCACTCTGTTCCCCTGACCTGCTCGAGGAGCTGAGATTTCCTCCGGCTCCCACCCATCAGGAGGCAGAACTGGGCCAGGGGGGCTGTTTCTTTGCATGAGTTATTTCTAAAGTCTGCGAACCGGAGTGGGCCGTGATGATGCTGCAGGTTGCCAGAGCACTGTGCTCGTGAGGATGCCCACAAGAAGGACTGTGCATGGAAACACGCCGCACGGTTACCTTCTGCATCACCCCGGAGCCTACACAGGGGCAAACAGGCCATGATCGTGCTAGTGACTGCTCGTCAGCTTTGTGAGCAGACATCATCAGACGTTCATGATGAACTGGGCTGCAGTGTGTTATAAAAAGCACTCTAATTTATTTTGGTGGTTTTTTCTTGTATCTCTCTGCTTTTTTTCCTCAAAGTGCCTTTTTTTTATACTTCATATTCCTAGAAATTACAAAGGAAGTATAGCTGCTATTTTATAAATGTACAGTGCTGTTGAATTAGTTTTTAAAAATCACCATTAGATCCATGGCAGCTGAAGAATTCTGCAGTTACATCAGGTGTTTAAAACTCACAGGCCTCTCCTTGGACTTGCTCTGTGCTCCATTTTCTCACAAGCTGTGAAAGAGCCAAGACGGTCTGCAATGCCTATAGAAAGATTATGTAGCCCCTTCACAAATTCTGCAGGTGAAAATGAGCCAATTTCATGTGAAAGCCTGAGAGCCTGGGAGCAGCCTCAGCCCTGGCTAAGGCTCATGCTAATGGACGGCTCACCTTAATTTGCACACTGAGGTAGCCAATATTAGCAGCATTTCAGAAAACCAGAATACAGCAGGTGCCTTGTAATCTGCAGGAGAAGACAAAATGTCTTCCAGAGGCTGATTTTCACCGCCCAGCTCTGTCCAAGTTTGCATCTTCCTGGGAGACAGAATTTGGGTCCCTGAAGGGTATGGGCACGAGGCCGCAGCTCTGGTGCTGTGCTCAGGTTTGCGCAGACTGCAACCCCCCCAAAAGCAGCAGTTCTGGCTGCTTATTGTCTCTGCCTTAATCACCCTGTGACATTAGAGGCATTATTAATATCCATGCACCCAGATGGCTCCCAGCCGCCGTCCTCGGCTTCCCATCAAAGCCGCTTGCTCAGACCAACTGGCTGCACTGGTTATTATCTCAGAGACATGAGAGAACCAGGGAAATGCAGCAGATACTTTCCAGCAGCTAACGCCCAGGCCGCATGCTGCTGAAGTCCATGCAAGCATTGCCTTTACTGGCAATAATTTCTGGATGGGGTTTTAAGTACGATGGTTACTGAAAAACAGGAACTTTTATTCCCGAATCACAGTTTGTATGTGATTCAGGTTCTCTCCGATGATCTGATTCATATTTTATTTATTTATCTGAAAGAGAAAAGTGATGGAGGAGGGTTTGTGAGGGTGGGTAGTGTGGCATGAGGGCCAGGCCACAGGACACATCTCCGTGTCCTTGCGCTGAGCCCAGCAGGCAGCCTGGCTCCCAGGAGAGATGCCCGTCTGATGGACCACGTGCCTCTCTGTCTAGTCAAGGCAATACAACGAGTCTCACTGCAGGGCAAATCTGAGCAGATGGGGAATCTTACATCATCTGAATTTTAGGAGAAATGTAGCGCCAGCTGTGCCCTATACCATGCAAACTTCATTCTTTTTAATCTTCTAGATAGCACTTGTGAACAAGAGATGTTTTGGCAGTATGTTGGATTCAAATGAAACCCTCTTTGTTCTCACACTTACCTTTGTGAAACAGTTGGCCTTAATTTCCGATTAGATGTACAGTTTGCAAACTATGTTATCATTAGATGTATTTTGTTTGTTTGTTTGTTTTCCCAGAGCAACTCCTATTGTGATTTTCAAATCTCTTGTAAAAGTTAGGAAGCAGAGCTCTGAACTCCAAAGATACGACCCACCTGTTAGGCTTTTTTATTAGGTGCTTCTTTTTTTCTGAATCATCAAGTCTCCCGGCTTTCAGAAGTATCTTTACATTTTACTTTATGGATTACAGGACTTCATAGTTAAAGCATCTGATCCCATATTTTAAGTTCTACTACTCACACAGCTATTAACACTGCAGTTAACATCTGAACTACCTTAATGTTGCTCTGGTGGTTTCCTGTCTCTTTTTGCCACGCTTGGAAAACAGTAGTGGCTGCACTGCTGCAAGCCTGCAGGTAACAGGATATTTTCCTAATTGACAGTTGACATCTCCCCTCCCTGTCTTTTTGCTTTGGATCAATTTGTTTGCTGGTTCTATCTGTGCAGTTAATTATCTTATGAGCTCTTATGATAATTGGGGTCCCCATTCTGACGGTATTTCTTGGCAACAATAAAGCTAAGGACACAAGCACACATGATGCTCTGCTGGTAGAGCCCATCGTCCTGCCATCTGTCACTGCTGTCCCCACCACAGCTGCCAGCACTGGCCTCGGCTCAGCAGGAGCTGGTACACACAGGTGGATTTGCTGATCTACCCAAAGCAGAATCGAGTGCATCGTGTCTAAACAGGCTTCATGTCATTTTCTTGCTCTTGGAAATATAAAAGGTCTTCAGGCAGGGAGTTTTAAGAAGAAAGAAAAAAACCACCATTGCAGAAGATGGTAACATGGATGGAAATGATAACATGCTTCAAAAATTACAGTTTTTAAAGTGATCTTTAACTTTCAAATATATTCGAGGAGGAGAGACCATCTATTTAGGAAATGGCCATGATTTCCATCCCAAAACCCATATATATCAGAAAAAATATCAAGAAATCATGGGAAAATATGAAACGCACCAACACCCCTCATATTTTTTTTAAATATTTGCATTTAGACACTACACTTCTGTAAATGACTTGCCTTCAGATTTTCCTTTCTATAACCTATGCATAAAATGTTGTGAAAAAGAGGGACATTAGAGACTTTAGGTAAAGGATCTTTGTACTTTTTTTTTTCCCCTAGATCAAACCGCTCTGACCTGGTCCTGAACATTCAATATAGCAAGTCCATCATGGAGGAAGCTCCTGCCCAGTGGGGGAACAGCAGATGCTTAAAGGAAAATCCAGGCAGCCCTGTGGAACTGCCAGTGGGATGAGGTTTGGGGTCCCAACCCAGCACCCATCTGGGGCAGGACCCTGCCAATATTCCAGTAGTGCTGAGGAGCGTGCAAAATATTTCCCAAACTTGTTCAGCCCTGTCCACCAATAACACAATTACAAGTACTTGTCTCCCAAAATTTATTAAGAAGTTTCTTAAAATCTGTCTGCAGCACCCCATCATTAGATATAATTAACAAGTGTTCTGTGGACAGGGGTAACCACTCAGATCAAAGCAGTAGCAATTTATTTTTTCTGTTGCAAACAGCAACAATCTCCAGAGATCCCTTGAGTCGTTCTATCTTTATTAAATAGTCAGAGCCTTAGCTGCTGAGATTTGATAAATCAAGGAGCAAGATGTGGGCCGAGGTGCAAGCGTGTATCTCCAAACATTCAATCAACAACCAATATAATGAAAGGAGGGTTGATAATTATAGAAACCTAGTACATTAACTGGCAGAACATTAATGGCAAAGAACAACTTACAAGATTATATTCCCTCTGGCTGAGAAGGTAAATTACATTTTCAAGTTATGACAAACTTGACATTTGTTATTATCCATTATTATATTATTTATCTCCTTTAAAGTATCGTTTAGAGGCCTCGGCAGTGGTCAGAGTCTGACCGTGCTCTGAAAAGGTTATATTTTAAGTCCCTGACATTCAAGATAATATTTCCTGCTGTCTTGGTTCTGCCAGCTTTAGCAGAAGTTAAGCTAATTGGGAAAACGTCCATCCGAGTGTATGGAGGAGTGTGGAATGCAAACGTGAAAGATTCCAGGGATATATTAGGCAGCGTTCTGCCTAATGTCCATCTCAAGCGCTTGCGGAAGGCCCAGCCATGAGGCGCCCGGGCTGTGCTGTGCGGCAGGGCCCTCCCGGCGCCGCGGGTGAGGAGCGGGGGCACCGCCGGGTGCGTTCCCCCCCGCCGGGCTCCGCCGTCTCCTCCGACCGCCCGTGAACACCCCGGCGTGCCCACGGAAAAGGCCGGCTGAGCCAAGCGAGGTCTCGCCTGTAGCTTGTGTGCACACCCGTGTCACCCCGAAGCTGGGCGGGTGGGTGGGTGGGAAGGCAGCAGCCCACGCGCGCCTGCCCGTGAGTGGGGGGCTGCACACCCCTGTCCTGCCCACGCACCGGCCCCGGGGGGGGACACACAGCTTACCCACTCCCTGCCGGGTCCTGCCCGCAAGTGCCTTTCTGCACGCTGGACCAGCAGTCTCCAGCTGATTGCTCCTCATCAGCGTGTTCCACCATAATTAACAAATGTGATTACGAAGTGCAGATGTGCTGGTGTTGCGCCTTGTCACTATGGCAGCATTTTCTTTTCTCACTTGGTTATATGAGCTAATAATTAAAGCTTTATATTTTTAGCAGCTTTATGTAATTTAGGGCCAATTTGTTGTGGCATTCCCTAATGTTAGCTTTATCCTCATGGTACCTAACCTAGGCTGCTGCCACACCAATAAGTAGTTATTTTGTTCTTAATTACTGGATATTAAAATGACAATTAGGTTTTAAATTATATTGTATAAAAACAAATGTATGTTGCACATACCTTTCAGGCTAATAGCAATGGATGAACTAGAAATCTACTTTCCTCGTTTCTGTTTTTTCAAGGTTTTTGTAAGTTCTTTTCATGGAACCACAGAACAGCCCAGATTGCAGGGCACCTTGAAAGATCATCTGGTCCAACCCTTATTCCTCAATGCCGATCATAACCTGTCACGGTATTTTGGTTTGCAGACAGTACATGGATATAGGAATAAAAATGATTTAAATAATTATTTAAAGAAATAAATAATCTGAGGTCCTACTTGACTGGGTAGCTGTAAATATGAACTCAGAAGAGGAATTTATGAGAGTTTTGGGGGTCTCACTTAAGACATAAATTGGGGGACAGTGAACTGAAATGAGTAAAAATAAGAGTGGGTACCAAGGAGCTCCAGAAAGCTGCTTCAACTGAACTTAAAAAATATAGTGATTATTGCACTGGCCAGACAGTGCTGGGCTGCAGAAAAGGAGTGTCTCACTGTCAGCAAATAAATCCATTTACTCCGGTACAGTACAATATTTCAGCCTAATTTATTTACAGGTAGGTACAGTCATGGACAAGTATTAGAAGGCCAAAGTGAATCAGGTAAGGAAGCCTTCCAAACTCCAGAAATCATTTTTTTCCCTGTTGCAGAAAAGGTACACCTATACTCATGTCTTAGCTGAGGTATGACCTTGCACCCGAGCCCCCCTGCCCACTTTTTAACACACACACACACACACACACACCCACACACACACACACCTAACTGGGCACGTCCAGTGCTCCTAGGCCAATGCACTCATCCTGCTTCCCAGCCTGTGCTCAGCACTCTCACTGTTGGCTTGGACAGAGATATTTGATCCAGGCACTCAGGTGTCTGCTGGTGCTGAGATTTAACTTAATGAGTTATTAGTAGCATCTTTGAGTTTCACTTCAGATATTTCATGAGGAAATAGTCACTGATTACCCAGATCAGCTGAGTTTGCAGGACCTCCATGGAAATCACCAAGCAAGGTGTCTACAGTAAGGTAGGTCCTCTCTTTTAGCAGTGCCATCAATGCACTGGGGGACTCACCACGGGCAAGAGTATGGGAGCCAAAAGTGTAAATGGGCTCAGGTGGGATCAGATGCATCTGTGGAGGATAACTTCATCCATAGCTATTGAACATCATGCCTGGGTAGAGCTTCCAGCTGGGATGTCCTCCCAGCATTGGTGTCCCAGGAATGGACAATCCCCTGGCATGCACTGCTTTTTGTAAGATTTCCAGATGCAGTCAGGACTGGGTGTCCATTTTTGTGTTTTTCAGGAGAAAAATGTTGCAACATTTCTGAGGGAAAAAGCAAGCAGCCCAAATGGCATGAGGGGGATGCTGTGGATCAGTCACTTAGCAGTAGCTTTCACTCTGTATTTTTGTCAGATACCTGTCCCTTCTCCCCTCTGGTTGCACTCCAGACAAGGGGGTTTATTATCTCCTGCAGTCTGATTAAAACAGATGACAGAGCACTGCACAAGACCTTGTGGTCATTAACCTGAACTTAATTATGGATGTCCTGGGTTGAGTGAGTGGTGGAGTTTTTTGGTGGCAGGGGAGGGGGCTATTGGGGCGGCCCCCTGTGAGAAGCTTCTCGAAGCTCCCCCAGCTCCACATCAGCTCCACTTCTGTTTGGGAAATTGAGCCCATCAGCTGCACCTCTGCCATAACGTATTTAAGAAGGGATGTGGTGACGGGCAGTGGGACTTGTGAGGAGGAGTCGCTGCAGCTGCATGAACACCAAGGTCAGTGGAGGAACGGAGGAAGAAAGGAGGGGGGAGGTGTGCCGGAGCAGAGACCCCCCTGTATCCTGTGGTGAGACGGCAGGGCGGCCCCCCCCGCCACCCATGGAGATCTATGGTGGAGCAGACACTGATTTATGGCCTGTGGCTTCTGCTTGCCTGATCAAGGTTCTGTGCCCGAAGAAGGCCGGGGTCTCATGGGAAAAGGCATCCCCGCTGCTGTAATTCAGTGCTGGGAGGATTGCAGCATGCGGGGGAGTCCCACGCCGGAGCAGCTCGGGAAGGGCTGCAGCCGTGGGAGGGAATCCAGTCGGAGGAAGTTAGTGACCCATGACGGAGCAGTGTGGGGAACACTGCGGCCCATGGGAGGAACTCATGTCGGAGAAAGTTTGTGGAGGACTGTCTCCTGTGAGAGGGGGACCACGATGGAGCAGGAGGAAAAAGTTCCGGACACTCCCCTCACCGAAGATGAAGAAAGTGGCAGCACTGACTGCACCCCCCATTCCCTGCCCCTGCGCCACTGGGGGAGGAGGTAGAGATATCGGGAGCAGAGCTGAGCCCGGGAAGAAGGGAGGGGTGGGGGGAAGGGAGAGAGAGCTGCTGCATTGTGGTTGGCTTCCAACCAGGCCATGAACCACGACAATGGATCACCCCAGCCAGCAGCTCAACCTGCCTCCTGGAAAACATTTGCAAACACCTCAACCAGTCACTTTACAGCCAGGTCTGCACATTGCAGCCACATTTTTGTCCTACACCAGCAGCTCATGCAGCACCAGCCTTCCCCACTGGCTGCCCTGGTCTAGTCCCATTTAATTACAAGCTAAGGCCAGGTTGCTTGTGAGGTGTCATGTAGCTTCATGCATGGAGAATTAGGAGAAAAAGTCCCTTCTTCTGCAAGTGTGTCCTTTTGAAAACCCGGGACAAACTGAAATGCTTGTACTTTTCCCAGTTTTCAATCATACCATCAGCATCTGGCTCATTTTATGGAAGGGCAATGGCTCATTGCACCATGTGGATTAGTGAAAGCCTCCATTTATTATCATTATGTCAGTAATGTACCTCATCCACACTCTTTGTTAATAGCTCCAACAATCATCCCAGGATGAGCTTCTTGCTAGGGACAAAATGGGGTTTCGGGGTGGGTGTACAAACCCTTCTGGACCCTATCACACCCAGGGGATCTACAGCCTGTGAGGTGGGGAGAGAGGCTTCATCTTCATCAGCAAAGCTAATTATGGCTTCCAGACATGAAAAATAACTTATTAGCATGTACTGTGCAATCTCATAAAATCCAGTACAGGCTTGTGGATAAGCATAGCTGCATACTACAGAGCAAACCTAGCTAGTAAAGTATAGGAGGGTGGTTTTAGTTTGGTTGGTATCCCTCCCCCTCCGTGTGCACATTTCTAACTTGTTTTGTCATTAAGGACGAGTTTACGTTATGGGCTGTTTTTGTCATGCCTCATGGCCATGATGATGCTGGGCTTACATCAAGGAGGCTGGTCCTCACTGCTGATCTCCCACCACCACTGAGGAAGTCTTCCCCACTCAAGAAAGGCATGTAGAAAAAAAGAGAACATCCTCTGTGGCTTAACTGTTACTAGTGCATTTAATACACTGGATTTTAGACAAAAGCAAGCTGTTTTAACCTTCATCCCCATTTGTCAGGACTTCAGCTCTTTAATGTGAAAAAGTAATGATATACAGGTCAGGTGTGGCGCCTGGGCTGGTTCTGAGGCCAGGAGCTGGTGCTTGCAAACCTGTGGGGTTACTAGCCTTGGGACACCTACGCTTTTCTCTCCAGGAACCAGCAATGGCAATCTTTAGGAAACATCTGAGCAGTTGCCCAAACCACCTCTGACAGAGAAGAGAGCAAATCCAGGCTCCATCTGGCTGTGGTAGCATTTTCAAGCCGCCCTCTGTGACAGCACCATGAGTAAGGACTCAATCCTATATAAAAATTTTAAAGTGTAACTAAACCCCTTGACCCACTCCATTTTGATTAGGTCCACAAATCAGCCAAAGAAACCACACAGTGCATCAACTTGGGCTTCATAGCTTTCCGCTCCTCCCCAGACGGGCAAAGAGCCAAAAAGCCAATGAAATCCATCATGGCCCTCGGGACATGTTCAGATATCCTGAGTTTTGGAGGGGCTATTGCGACTGGGAGGGGAGATGGGATGGGACAGGGCTCTGATAGGTGCAGGACCGGGCTGGCCACGCAGGCTGGCTCTGGCACAGCCACTAGCTGTACCCAGGTTAAAGTAGTTGCTGCACAACACCCATTAAAAGACACTGCCTAATTCTTGGTCTACTTCTCTCATTTAAGATTGTTAGTCCTTTGTTCTCAGCTAACATTGTTTTAAATACTGTGTTTTGCAGGGGCTTTTTATGAAACTTCTTCAGTGACCTACTTTGAGTTTAAAATAACCTTATTAGTAACACAGTAATGATAGTTAGCCTTCCTACATACAATTTGTCTTCAAGGCATTGCTCCAACTTTAGGTAATCTTCACAGTGGTTGTGAGAGGCAGGGGCTCACTGCAGTATTTTGAGACAATTCTGTTAAAAACGGAGATGATACAACAAAAATTGGTTGATTCTTAGGCATTTTTTCTACCTGATTTTTTTTTAAAGTCTAATACTAAATTCTGTTGGAAAAATCAGGTTATTAAATGACAAGGAGGTAATGGTTGTCCAACACTTACACAGGGGAAACTTTTATTGCATGAGCATACAGAGCAAGAATAAAGCATCTGCTTAGTCTTTATTGGCATCAAGACCATTTTCTGCATTTCAATCCATCAGAGTCTCTTTTGGGTTATTTGATATAATAAAGCAGGCAAGAATTAGCTGAAAGCCCAGGGTAGCGTTTCCAAGATCCCATTGGCTCCAAATTATTTGAGAATGTGGCTAAATCCTGAATAGGTAAAAAAACTGAGTGTTGTCCTTTGGCTACTTGTTCTTTCCAAGGTTCCTTGCTAAGTCCTAGACTAAACCACATATCTTGTTTATGGGATATACTCAGATACATTGCACATAACCCTTCCCTGGCCACCTCTGAGCTGAATGCCAGGTTTTACCAACCTCTGCACTCTTTTGGAAAGAAGTTAGAAAACATCTAGAGGAAAGCAACTGCTATATTGTGCTGCTGTGCCATCACTGCTGTTAGGCCTGAGTAATTCCTAGAGCAGCCAAAAATCCCTTTGTTGTCCAGTTTTTGGACAATGGCAAAATATTTGATATGCTACCGTAAGTTTTAGCCTAGAGATGGGACTGACTGCCAAACCAAATGGGATTCTATATGTAATTAATGATTCATATGAATAGATATCGTCTTGGCACATTTTAAACAGACGTAGGACCTGAGCCTCACGGAGAAGTACTTGAACAGGAAAGAAGTGAGAGGAAGAGCTCCCCTGAGCTTGGTGTTGTTTGATTGGTCTCTCCAGTTTGAAGCAACAGGCCATCTATTAACCTAAAAGAGATTTTTTTATGTTTCTATTGCAAAGAAAGAAATCTTAGTTTTGTGTATTTTCTGTATACCCTGCCTCAGGGCATAGACTGATCTTAGGAAAGATTTAAAACTGGGGGAGCTCATCTTTCCAAATTGAAGTTAAGGTATTGACATACACCCACAGCAGTGAGCCGGCTTTCCTCCGCGCCTGTATTTCATTTGAATTCCTTGGAGATGAAACTTAGATAAGAAATAATATGCTTTGTGATTCATTGCTGCTTGCATTTAGAGGAGAAAATACCAATACAATGGGCCCTGCACGGCACCACGTAACTTCTCCCAGTGACAGCAAGTACGTGGGGCTCCTGGGAGCATCTACCTGAACCAGCTGCAACAGGAAGACCAGACTAACCTTCTTCCATTTGCTCAACAGAAGCTCCATAATGATTCCTTACCAACAAAAAATCCTTATTGTGTCTTTAAATGCTTCTCAAGGAGGTCAGCATAACATGGGAGCAGCCAGTACTTGCTGTAAATGCAGAAGCATATGGGATTTTCCTACCTTTTACTTGATAAATTCATATCCATTTTAATTCTTCTGATCTCTTCCTGTTCTTTGCCACCAGCCACAGTGGGAGGTGGACATCAATATAACTCACCCCACACTTATGGGGAAGGAAATCAGTGGATGAAGTGATTCCCATTTTGAAAAGCCAGGAAGTTGTTCTCCATCTCATGACATTTTTCAAGTTCTCATCCAAATGAAAACATTTTTGTCTTGTGAAACTGAAAGCAGAAGTCATCTCAGGGCAACTGAGTTAATTCATTTTCATAAAAAGAAATCTTTTTGCATGGAGAAGACTGAGATGAAAAATTACATGCACTTGAATGAAAGTTGTTTCAAAATTATAATCAACATTGCACTTTGTTCAAACATAATATTGCAACATCTACAAACCCATATTTTCATTATGTTTGTTGGGAAAACTTTTTACTGCAGGTTTCAGTTTTGATTAATCAGTTTAAAAAAGTCCCAAGATGATTTAGCTGGTCTTTGTCTCATCAAGTTCAACAAGAGATCAAATAAGTGGACAAATCAGGAGGGGACATATGTGAGGGCACCTTGCCCGGGCCTCTGGGAACCTGGCCCACGCACCCTTCCAAAACTGACTGTTTCACTCTATGGCATTTGACATGAATTGAAAGATTATCTCAAAAGAAGGGAACCTGATGCTTTGCAGTTCAGCTGCTTGAAGACATCCACCACTGCAGGATTCCCACTCATGTCCATGGAGGCTGGTATTGCTCCTCGCATGGGCACGCAGCGTACCCCAGCCCTCGGCATGGCAGAGACACTCCCCCCAAGACTGCTCCGTGGCAGGAGGGAGGAGGCAGGCTGTGCAAACCATAGGTGAGCAACCTGCAAATCTCTGGCCTGGTTTCTTCAGGCAAGTCCTGTGCTACATTCAGAAAGGTTTATGCTGGATGCGTCACTGTGCTTAAAAACAGAATATGGCACTATGACTCATTCCATATAAACCTGCTAGTCCTAAACACAAATAAATGCTTAAAAGTGTTTGTGGGAAAGTTTATTTCTCTGCTCACAGAGCTGAAGCAAATGACGTGGCACTGCACAACCCTTCCACTATTCTGTGCATTCAGTTTTTCCCCATTTTTCTCTGGCAGTAACTTAAAATGGAAAATACCTGCAGGAGACCTGATATTTTAAGTTGTGCCATGGAGTATTAAGTGCATTGGAAGGCTGACCTCTGAGACTTCCAGTAATATCAATAAATTGCTCCTCTTTGAAAGCCCTATTAACACTGCATTTTCATCCTTGAAGAGTTGTTTGAGTGGTTTCTACATAATGAAAATTACAGCACCCCATAGGGCTTAATGAAAACACCTGGCGCCTGCATGGAACTGCTTTTATTGTAGCCAAACATCTTAAAGTATATTTACAAAGATGGGTTAACACTGAGATTTTCATTGTCACAGAAATCATCAGGGAGTGAAGGCAAGATGTGGGAAGGCAGGTTTTCCTCTCTGCTCAGTAAAAAGTGGCAGTTGTTTGTTTAATGAAGGAAAGCTAGGGTACAGCCATGCACCTTGAGGCATTCGCCCACGGAACAGCTTATACCAAAATGAGTTGGCAAACGTCTGTCCCACTGCCTCTCTGGGTGGCACCTGGGAACCTTTGGGAAATGTACCCGAAGGGTCTCTGTAGGACGGTCTTGGTTTCAGGACAAGAAACCTGCTCACGCTTGCGGGAAGAGAAGCAAATCCCTACTGTGTGGGAGGGCTGGGACATTTCTGCTCCCAAAACCAGTGTTTGCAGAACCAAAAAGGCAAAGCAGAGTTGCTATCCTCTCGAAGCATGGCACAGACCTGCTGGGACAGAGTGTCTACCTCTCTGGTGTTCAGCAGGAGTTAAGTGTGTCTGAGGTCCATATCAGAACATCCCTCCCTTTGCACAATGAAAGCCAAGCGCCTGATGCCCTGGCTCTTCAGGTCCAGCAAGAAGGAGAAGGAGGAATGGAGGTGCTCATCACCTCTGCACCCTCCTGCTGGCAGCATCACCCAGGGACCCGGTGTCCAAGGACACCAAAAGCTGCAGAGCCACCTTCAGCCTGCTCAAGGCAGAAATCCCAGAGAGCCTCTATGGGAGGGAGATCACTTTGAGACAGGCACAGGGGAAACAACATTAATTTAAATAGAAAATGAAATTAAACAGAAAATTTGAAATGAGGATGATTCTTGGCTGTCTCACCAGGAAATTACTGTTCCTTAACACAGTTAAGCAGCCAGGCCCCAGGGCAGCTGGGCAGAGTGCCTTAGACACCCAGAACACAAGGAGATTTGTGAAGGAGGATGCTCAGGATGAGTCCAAGCACTGTAAGGGGCAACATAAGCAGGCAGAGTTGGACAGTGAACTACTGCATGCTTGGAGGTGGAAGACACCTCCAAAGCATCAGACAAGCCTCCTTCCATTTGTTTGCAGAAGACTGGTGAGAGAGGGCTGATGTTCCAGCATCAGCAGGTGAGAATCCCTGCACAGCCCCAGGAGGCCCTGATGCATGTGGTCTCCTCTGTTCTGGGGCAGAGTTGGCATCTTCCCACAACTCTCCTCGAGCCTGGATGAATTTGGGGTGGTCTCTGAGCCTTGAGGACTGGCTTCAAACACATGTAAAATCAGGATGGCTTGCCCTCTGCAAACATGTCTCAGCAGTGCCCATCCTCACCTTCTTTGCAATCAGATTCCCTCCCTGGTGCTTGCTCAGACTGGCATTTTTGAGGCAATCAGCCAGGGATCAATGCATGCACTTTCTCCTGTGCCATCTCTCCAGGGAAGGGGCTGCAGAATGAGCTTTTCTCAACCCAAAGAGCTGGCACAAGCCAGAACTTTGCACTAGTGCTTTGCCAGGTTCATCCTCCTTCATCTCCTCATGGGCTCTGAGCATCATCTAACCCAAACCTCATACTGACCCTCTCTGCAGGTGAGAGTCCCTCCAACCCTTCAGCTCTCCAGCAGTTTTTAGTTTTGAAATCACCCAATGGAGTACAGTTGCTGAAAGAAAAGGGTTTTCCTCACACTTTCCTTGGAAGGCTGAAAATGTTGAAGGCAATGGAGAGAAGGCATGAAAAAGCCCCTGAGTGGAACTAACAATATAGAGAAATAAATAGGTATAAAATGAGGATTAGCTTTGTTCACCCAAACTTGCAGCACAGCCCAAGCCCTGAAAATCTCCAAGGACAGAGTGGATTAGTGATAACCCTCAGGAACATGGAATAAAGTGTATAATTGAAAACAGCATCATCTTCATCACAGAGAACAGAGCAGAATTTACTCAGCTGGTAAAAATATCAGCTAAAATATATCCTCCTTTTCATCCATAGGTCAATGTTTAATGAATATTTCCTATTAGACATGGCAGGTAAGTTGGAAAAGGTCTTCTGGCAGGTTCCAAGCTTTCTATAATTCTTGAACATATTTCACCAGTTTGGAGTTATGTTCATATTTATGCTAATAATCCCTGTTAAATACCAATTTAAACACAAATTCCTGAAGCTAAAATCAATTAGGTATTTCTGTAGATGCGTTCTGAAGATCTGAGAACTTGTATATCACATATTGTAGTATGAGAAATAACAGCAACCTAATAATGCTAACTGCTTAGTAAACATGATGGAAATGAGCAGAGAGCATTGAATACTTAATACAGCTCCTCTGGAAGTGTTAAATACTGCCTTAAAACTGTGGGTAAGGAGGTGAGGGCTTGGCAGCTTCTTTTAAATGAGGTAAAGCATAAGATGTTAAATTATGCATTTCAAGATCCAAAGAAGTCAGTGAAAACATCTTCAAAAGAAAGACTTAAGTGTCAAGTTTCACTGCTTGCTGCCTTCTGCCTATACGCAGGCAAAATATATCTTCATCCCAGCCTTATGTTTGGTGGAAATTTGGACTTATCATACCTTTTGTTGAGTTCATGTTGGAAGGCAATTAGTGAAAGAGCTTGAGCAGAGGCCATCAATATTGCTCTACTTGATTAAAAAACCCATCTGGAGCTGGCAGTGAATTAGTCTGCTATTGGCAGGGGTTATTTAGTGGATCACTGTTCCTCTGCAAAACTCTACGCTTCATCCATTATCACAGGGTGAGATCCCTGTGGGCGGAAACTTGGGAGATGAGTGAATATGAAATGGTGTGAGATCGTGACACTTGTTGAAGAGATTATCCCTAGAGGCTGCTGGCTCTCTGGCTTTTGGTACAACAGATCCAACCAAGGGGCTTCAGCGTCCACTGGGGCTTATCTTATTGTTTACTCCTTTATCTGTTTATCATAATAATCAAGAGTGAAGTGCCTGTGTCTCCTGTGTTGTAACCCCAGTAGTCTAAGGACATAAACAGGACAAGACCTGTAGGGAGAGGTAACGTCTTGATTTACATCATCTCTAACAGCTGGAAGAAGAGGCAACAAGAGCTCTTTTTCAGCTCTGAAATCTTACTTGTGTAGGGCTGTGTGGGCTGAGCATTGCAAAGAGAACAAATAAAGGTAGAAACAAAACATATTTTAAATGAGCTTTTATTCCCATGTTGTTCCTTTACTGGATCCAGTTTGTCTTTGGAGCTAAATTTTCAGCCCAAAAGAAGGGTTTGCAGATCTGAAAGCATGCCTGATTGTTCCAGCTGGACCAGCTGCTCCAGTAAAGGTGTTGCCTCTCCTTACTGATTTTCTCCTGATCACAGTTTTTCATGTATGGATAAATCAGTCTAAAATCTCTTGCCCCGTTCCTCTTGATGGGAATTTCATACCTGGTGAAAGGGAAGTCAGGTCACGCATGAAGCAAATGGGGACCTGCCACTTGTGGCTAGAGAATGGAGGCACGGGCTGACCATGAGTTTTGCCCAGCATTAGGCACCGGTCTAGGGCAAAGTTGGGAATTTAATGTATTTGTCCAGAGTCTGTCATTGGGATTTATGCATGCCGTCCTCATGTGGATCGTAGCTCTCACTAGTATTTTGACATGTTGCATGTTCATTCCCTCTGGTCCCTCTTGTTCCTGTTGTAGCTGTGGGAGAAAAGCCACAGTGAAACTTCCCTGGTTGCAATTTGTAACACCAGTTTATTAGCATCACACAAGGCTAAGGGATCACTTGAGCTCTATGTTTCCCAGACAAAGCAAGTAGTGTGTGGGGGGGTGGTGGTGGTCAGCATTTTAAAAGCTCAGACAGGAGTAAGAGGCCTATTTCCCATGGCAGGGGGCTATTAGTGACTGAGTAGGTCTACAGCTGAGGAGGATGAGGAGAAAGAGAGGAAAATAAGGTAAAGAAAATGTTAGACACAGTGGATACAGTCTCATCAGTACTGGTTTTAGATTCGTTTTCCATTTTCATTCAAAACAATGGATTCCAAAGAAAGCTACTCCCAGGAGTGGAGCCCTTCAAAGCTGAAAAGCGTTATATTGGGTGAATCACTGAGTCATTAACAAAGGAAACCAGCTTGATTGCTTATTTTTAAACCTGCTTTTTTCAGACTCCTCTGGAAGTGGAATTTCACAGCTCCCGCAGCCCAGCCTTTGCTCGCTGCCTGCAGCCACCTGCCCAGCTGAGCTGCGGAGCAGCACCTCGATCACTGTCCTGTGCTCAGACGCTCAGAACAGGCTGCATTACCGTTCACAGCAATATATGGGCTAGTTTTCACCAGTGCTAGGGCATTATTAAGTCCTTTCCAGCTTGAGGTTTGTACGTTTTCTTACAAGGCTCAGAATGTGAAGATAAAGAACTGTGGAAAAACTCTCCTTCAATCACTGCTGGGATAAACCCCCTGGGTTTGTTCAAATACTTAGACACAGATTTAACTCCAGCATAACGGGGCACAGCTACTGTTCAAGTCACTTAGTTTGGATGCAGGATGCTATCAGTCCCAGGGACTTCAGGCTCAACTCTCTTTCTTTGACCGTTGGGGTGGGATTGCAAGGACAGATGTGTCTCCTGCATGGTATTAGTTGTCACAGTGCTTCCTTGTATTATTGCCTGTATATTAACATGATTTTTAATGGGCAGTATTTTAATATGTATAATACTTGACTGTAGAGTTTAGACTGTCCTGTAAACCTGTGTGAGACTGCAAGAGCTAAGAGAGTGCTGCAAATTAAAAAGAGACCATTTTCTTCCCAGGGCACCTCTAACTGACCATGAGCCAGTTCCTGTTCACTTTCAATGTCCCTTGGCCATTTTAAGCCAAAAATATCTTAATAAAGGCTTGGAATTTCAGGGAATTCTTGTGTGGAGCAGAAGTGAGGGACTTTCAGATGTCCTGGCACAGATTCTGGTCCCTCTGCCCAATGCTAGGAGAGTTTCTCTCCCCCGCTATCACTTGTTTGTGAAGGTGATGGACATGGTGTTGTGCCATTACAAGAATGTTCTTTTCAAATGCAGGATTTTAAGTTTTTTTCATCTCTCAGTCTGTAGCACATGGAGCCATAAAGGGTCACACTGCAAATTGAAGTTTGTGCCCAGAGGAAGACTATCACTGTCATCCTTCTGTTATCACCCTTCTCCTTTGTGTTTGTTTTCACTAAATGCTGATAAAGAGAAGAGAATCCTAGTGCCACAGAACAACTGATTTTACAGAACAGCTTGGTCTTGTAAAGAAGCCGGAGAAGCAAATGCAGAGCCTGATACGCACTGACTACACCTCTGCATTCCTGCATTTCTGCGATGGTTTGGATTGGACCTTTGGCTGTGTTGGGAGAGGAATTAAATGTTTCCACCCTGCAAACCCCACAGAGGTGAGATGTCTCAGCTGGACACACTGGCATGGAAATCAAAGCCTGATGCCAGGAGACTGTCTCCCGAGGATGGGAGTGGAGCACACACACCGCAAGGGCTGTTTAATAATAGATCTGAGACGACATCACAGGATGTCATGTGGAGGGATCTTCTGCACTGAAGAATGATGGAAAGAGAACTGGCTAAGCCTTTTCCCCACCATCTGTTATTAAAGCGTCTCGGTTTTGCCAAGATACTTCAGTTATCTGCAGAAGCTTCCCCACAATGCTGCTCTTCTCTTCTTGAGGGTGCTGAGGATCTTGCAGGAATTAAAATCTGTCTGGACCCTTCCTCTTTTGCTCAAGATGATTCAAAAGATGCTATAATATGAGTTTTCTACCACGCCAGGGTGTTGGTGCTGCCCAAAAACGCTGAAATGCAGCACATCTTGTGTCAGAGGTAAGGGCACTCAGATGTTGAGGGAATGCAAAATATGATTAAAAACTTAGATTTGTGTTAACATTTTAACTGGAAAAAGTACCTGGAAAATAAATATTTGTTCTTCACCTTCAAACAATCTTAAAAGGAAGAAAAGGATCCCCAGGCCATTGAACCCTGTACATCCCATGTTGGTTTCTGAAGTCAGGTGTCAAATGATTTCCCTGAGTCAGATGTCACCTTGTCTGGCAATGCTATGGTGGAGTAAGATGCTACGATGAAGTAAGACTGTCAATGCTATGGTGAAGTAAGGACATTATTGTTAGACCATATTAATGTAGTTCTCGCTCCTAGATAGAAATAAATATGTTGTTATTCTTTACCTTTGTGGGTCAGGTCAAGTTCACCCCATGTAGGAAGACCATTACAGACAGACCTATTAAAAATTATTTTCAGCTGAAGATTAGCACTTTAAGACACTGGTGATTAGTATGATAGAGGTTGGGAGAATTAGGGAGAATACTGTTAATAGAAACTGAACTTTTTCTTCAGACTGCCAGAAGGGAAGTACCTGGATAATTTCTCCCCACAATTTCCATGCTCCTATCAGCTTCCTCTTTCATTTGTCTTTAATTTCCATTGACTCTCTCTATGCTTTTCATTAGCGACAGGTGGCCTGGTTTCCGCCCTGTGAAAATCCCACCAGAGTTTGTTAACAGACACTGAGATACAAACATGCAGAAATGCAGCACATGGAAAGTGCATCACAAAACCTCTCTGGATCAGACTCTCACCAGTGGTTTCAGTAGAGTGATGCCATCTCCCACCAGATGAGAATATGACCCCTTCTCGTAAGAAAATGCATCTAATAACACTGTAATACAGTAAGGTTGAACAGCAGAATATGAAAAAAAAGGAGACATTACTGAAACCCAGACAGACTGGTCACCAGGGTGGTATTACAGAGCTGGCAATGGAAACAGCTTCATTGAGTATACTTATGATCAAAATCAACTGAAAATCATTGGTCACACTGGATTTTAATTAGCCTAATGGCCATGCCTAAAATGCAGTCAGATATATCAATTAGAAATCCCTTTAACTGTCCTTATTTTGTGAAGCACTAATGATAGAAGACCATTCCAAAACAAAAAAGACATTACTCATACAGAATATCTCATTTAAATATAGATATTTCTTCAGGTCTTAACTACACAGAAATTAGCAAGATAATTTCAGAAGTATTATATGACTGATTTATTTTTATTAAAATATTTTGTTAAAGATCAACAAGCTGCTTAGGTCATATTGCACTTGTAGCAGTGAGGACATTGTTTTGAAAACCCCTGGAATCATTCCTGGGACTATTTGCAGGGACTTGGCTTTTCCTTTTAGAGGTCATTGACTTTGTCTAATTTTCTTTATTTATTTTATAAGGCTCAGTTTCTCCCTCTACCTCTGCTGATTTTTACTATTTTCAGATCAATGGGGTAACTATCCATACTACCCATACTGGTAACAAAAGTTTTTCTTCCTTAGTGCAACAAGGTTTTTCTTTAATAGTCTACCTTTTTGCTCATGCTATATGTCAATCACGTTGTCAGGGAGCTGTGATAAAGAGTACCATAAATTAATGAAGAGCACTGACCAGAGTCAATTCAGGGTGAAGACTCCCCAAAGGCCACCTTAAGACTAGAGGCTGGTGCTGGGTCTTGGCAAGGTGCTCTGCATTTGAAAACTTCATCTAACGTGCCTTCAGCAGCTGAACCTGTGCACGTAGCAATCACTGGGGACACTGCTCAGGTTTTCAGCTCGGAAGAAAATCCTGAGGTTTATTTTCATCCTAAATGGCAAAAAAAAAACCAAACCAAACCAAAACAAAAAAACAAACAAAAAAAAAAAAAAAAAACAACAAAACAAAACAAACAAACAAACAAACAAACAAAAAAACAACCAAAAAGAACCAAAAAAACCCCCCGAAACAACAGAATTTTCCTGTAAATGTATTTTCTTGGTTTTATTTGGTTTGGGAACATGGGAGTGTTTCTTTTCACTAATACTGTATCATCTAGTTCTGAACATAGCACTAACTTTTTTTCTAGATAACATGAAAACAGCTATAGGCTAGCACTTATCCTATTATTACAGCTAATACTCTACTATATCAAAGTCCAGGTGAAACAGCTTCGAGCTATTATGAGACAAAGTATTTTGACACAATAGACAAATGAGTAAATCAAAACGATTCACTTCAGATTTCAAAAACTTCATCCAAAACCACTCTTCTTTAAAAGAGCAATTCTAAGGCAGAAACCTGCTACTTCGGAAATGTGTTCACTTGTTATTTATTATCATAAAATCGCAGCCTTCTTTTGCAAGTACAACCTAGAGGAAGGGAGTCACATTTCCCAAGTTCTTTCTTCTCCTGCTTCTGCCATAGAGAAAACCTGAGCTGAGGAAGTCGATAAATTGTGGTTGGTGCTTCAGTAGCTGTAGGTCCCGCGGTGTGACGGGGCTGCTGGCCCGAGGCACACGCCGCCGGCCGTGCTTTCACAGTACCAGACACCATCCCACACTGTTTCCAGAAGTCACCTGTGCAATGGAGGTAAGATGACTCGGGAAATAATAATGATGCTTAATCTAATTGAAAATATTTTCTTTACCTTTGGAAAGGTTCAGGTCCCAGTTCAGCCGATGACCTTCCAGATCTATGGTGAAAAGTCCAACAGAACTGGTGATCATTACTTAAATTATTCTTCCCAAATGCAGAATAATCACTGTAGTTAATACAGTTCACTAGTTAAATTTACTTTATTGTATTTCACACAGTCCTATTTACACTTTAAGACCCAATTTGTTCCTGTCTATTAGAATACATATTGATTTTTTTCAGTTTTAGTGTGCTGCAGAACCTCTTGCAGCAATATTTACATCTGAGAGCAAGCCCAGCTGCCCTGGAAGATACTCTGTATGGCTGGACCTGAAGAACTGAATTTTCTAATAGTTAATAAAAGCTGGAACAACATGAAAAATCACATGTAAAGAGCCAGCAGCCACTCTATGCACTAATGGCTAATTTTCTAAGCATTCATATAAGGGATTAATTAAATTTTTCACTATTCCAGGGAAGGATAAGCCTCAAAAGTGATGCAGCAATGTGAACAGGGGTCCATTAAAAGACAGTGACTTTCAAGATATAATCTGGGGGCTTGCTTTCATATGCTGTGCTTGTTCACTGTCATTAATTATTAAAATTGCCTTCATATGGGAGATTTTGGAAGTGAAACATACTAAAAAATTCCAGGTTTTTAACCACAACATCAGTTCAAAATGGAAGCAATTTTTAAGAAATTAGTAGGTAAATTTAGCCCAAATCTTATCCAAATTCTTAAAGCCAAGACCACATGTTCTCCAATAGGCAGCATATAATTTACTTCTATCCTCATTTTGTTCCCAGTTGACTTGATTTAATGTTTGGAAATATCATTATGATCATTAAGGAGCATCATCCACCTATGGTGGATTATTTGATGTAATAAAGATCTGGAAGCAAAGGACACTGAGATACTGTCCCTGCCTATCAAGAGTTTGTTGACTGTGAGTGAAACTTGGAAACCATTACCATACTTCCTTCTGGGTTTTGCTAGCATTTTACCATTTTTCATGCAGCAAAGGTTATTTTTTTGGATAATGATCTTACTCACTGAAATAACAACTAAAATCTCTGCACAGGGTGAATTTCAGAGGGAAAAAACCTATGAATGTGAAACTTCCAGCTGAAAAGAACTACGGGGGAAATAAAATAAGGGGAAATACAGCATTTTGCCAATTTTAAAAGTATAATTTATTTTTTAAAGGTAAAGCAATTTGTCTCAAGACTTTCAAACTGCTATCAGACTCTTCATTTGAAAGAATAACTTGTTTTCTTTTAAAATCTGACTTGAATTTTTAATTAAAGGAAATCATTAAATTGCTTACAGTGAATCAGAGCTTTTCAAAGACAAACAAAAAGTTTCAGGTGTACTCAAACAACTTTTTTCTTTAATTGTTTAATTTAATGGTTATTATTCTCATTTTGGTTAAACCTGAATTACTTTGCCCTTGGGAAGAAGAATGCATTAGTCTCCCATTTCCACCTGCAGGGTTTCACAGAGGGCATTTGCACTTGCTCTGTGAGGGAAAAGATGTGATGATGATTTAAAATTAGAGCTCTCTCTAGTCCTAACAGAGACAACAGACTACCTTACAGCAGATGTTACTAGTCCCTCCACTTTTCTCATATTAGCTGTTTAATCTTGTGACTATTAGCAGCTGTGCAATGATATCTCTTTTTAAATCTTTAATTTTAAGCAACCTGGGTTCCTCGAGGCACCTGCAGGACCAGGGCTGGGTTAGACCTGCGCCCCTTCCCTGGCAGTCCTTTAGTTTGGGTCCTGGTGTCTGGCCAGCCCCACGCCATGGCTGTTCACTGTCACGTTGTGTAGAAGCTGTCATGCACGGTGCAAAGGTAGAAATCATAGGTGAAATACAGATATTGGGATATATGTAACTGATTGTCATGTATGTATCAGCATATGGCAGCAAATTCTTCTTTAGAATATAGTAACAGCTTCACTCGACTATACTATAAGAGATATTCGCATACTTAAGGGCAGTATTTGGCAACACATTACAGTTTCTCTGGAAATACATGTTTTTATTTGCTTGATATCTGAAATATAATGGCAGACATTGCAAAATCCACACCAGAGGCTTGGTACTATATATGGCACTGTGACTGTGTAATCTCATGTGACGTGGAAAGCTTTGTTGTGTGCTGTAAAGGTTCGTTGGTGTTCACCATTTAATTTGAATCCAGGGAAGCACAGAAGACTAATGAGCCCCTGGACAGCTGAATGCTTCCAGTTGCTATTACACAGATATTCCTTTCCCTAAAATGTAAAGATTTACATTTGTATATAAATTCTACTCAAAATCGGCTTGAAATATTGCTAATAAAACATGATGATCCTCGCCACAAGTTATCTACAATTTTAACATAAGGTGAGATATGGAAAATGAGAAAAAAAAATAGGGAAGAAAAAAAGAGAAAGAAGAAAAGAGACGACAATGTTTTTTCTGATAAATGAATTTCATGGTCAAGTAATCCACAGATATTACACCTGAGGAAAAAACCTCATGGTTGTGTGCAACTCAAATCTCTGTGTAGACTGATATTGGCAATAACCAAATCAAAATTCCTATCGAAATCTGCAACACTAATATGGATTTTAAAAAATCCTATTGCAATACACAAAAGATGGCAATTAATTTCCACAATCAGCAAAGCAATTCAGCTTTCTAGAGGGTATAAAAATGTCTGTGTGGTGACAACCCACAGAAGCTACTTTGCTAAATGAAAATGGAATTGAAAAAAATAAATATTCTGAAGGTTCCTGGCAGTAAAAAAAATCTCATGTAGGAAGATGCACTGAGAAAAAACAAAATCATCACAGATGACTCTTCCGCACTATCAACACTAAAAACCACTTGAAAAAAGGAAACCTCAGCTCAGCTCCCAACTCTTCTCTGGAAATAGTGGCAACAGTAAATTTTAATCTCAGTGTTGATTGCATGGGAGAAAGCAAAAATAAGAACCCTTCCCAAAGCTGTTACAAAGCTTGGAAAAGCAACAAGGTTTCACCATCAGTTCTAGACTTTCTACTTCTATCAGTGTGTGGGTCAGACTCTGAAAGCTGCTGCATCTGCTGAGCTGCCTGTTCCTGGGGATAAACCAAGAAATAAGGGTGACATTAACCACCATGATGTGCCCCAAGCAGGTCTGAACCCTGAATGTCCCACCTGAGCTGGAAAAGCGAACTCAACATTGAAAAATTGACCAGTTTTCACTCATAGACATTACAAGCAAAATTAGGTGACTTTGATCCTCAAAATTAGCACTCTATATACTTTTACTGGTTTTGGGTGGGAATTGATCATTTTGTACAAATTCCCTGATGCTGTTAGCAGACTCATTACCTTGTTCAAAACACCATTGGCTGCAGGGTGACACATTGTCCCAGGGGCTTGCCATGGGCTCCATCCCAAAGAAGACAGTTTCATAAGTATAGTGCCAAATATTCTTAGGGTTTCCCTTGCTGTCACTCACCAGTTCCATCACACCACACTGTGTTCCAGTCCCAAGCAGGAGTGGCCCATCCATCCCCTTCTTTGCCAGCCATGTAAAGCAGCCCACTGCGACACTGCCTAAAATACAGCAACGTGCTCCAAAAATCATTCTGAATATCAAGTAGCCCTGAGAAAAAGCCCTATCCCAGACCATTCCAGATGAGAGAAAAAAAGCAAAAAAAGCGGAGGAAGGGTTTGGATGACCTCAGAGGGGTTGGTGCTGGATTTCTCATGCCCATCACAGCAATTGGGAGGCGTTCCCATACCAGTCTTGGTCCTGCAAATTTCTGCTACAGTTCTGGGGATGAACTACTCACGTGATTGAGAGCTTGTGAAAGATTTAAAAATAAATCCCTGTGTACGTGTGCTGATAACACTTAAAATATGTCCCCAGAGCTTTATCTGGAGAAAGTCTGAACAAGCCATCAAGTGGTGACAAGGTAATGACCACTCCGGTCTTCATTTCTGCATCTGTAGTCTGTGTGACCATCCATGTCCAGAATACAACGGCATGCATCAGGCCACAATACAACAAAGCTTCTGAGAACATTTCACTCTAAGTAGACACTTAAATATTATATTAGTATTAGTGGGACATAGGCAGCTGCTTAAACACTTTATTGAACAGGAATAGACCTAAGTGAGCACTTACATGCTTTGCTCCATCAAGACATAAACTAGTTCTGAAGCAAATCAATGAATTTTCCCTTTCTATATGCACATGCATAAAACATGCACCCGAGCTGAACGCTAAATCAGAGTGTACTTTCTCCCCTAGTCTAAGTAAATTCTTGTTTGCTCCAGACTTAGTTCCTGCCTGGTATTTTTCATTTCAGCTCTATTAACAGCACAGCAGACTCAGCTTCAGTATTTTTAACAGAGTTACTCTGATGGGCACGATGGAGCTCATTCTACATGTGGCACATAAAGAATTAGGTATGCAAGGCCCATTAACAATGACAATACCAGTATGCCATAGCAAGTCTAATATAATAACAGAGGTGGAGAAATTAGAACCATTAACCTGTCTCTAGATCCAAACTGTTACCAGTCTGAAAAGGAAGGTCTCTGAATTATGAAACTTTCAGAAGTGCACCTAGCTAATAACAATAAATTAGCTTTCCCCTCTCCATTTTTCAGCCCAGCTGTCTGGTGGGTATACACAGAGGCACCTACTAGCTTTGCTGCAGCTGAGGCTTTGTCAGCATTACCATTATTAAATCCTGTTTTCAGAGTTTTATAACTTGACTGTGAAAATTTACTCCGGGCTCAGAGTTGACATTTGAAGTGTCAGCTAAGAAGAGATTAATTCTTGAAGTGTATTTTTGAATGTGTATGGCTGGGTTTTTTTTAAAGTTGCATGAAAATAAAGGGACTTGGAAGTTGACAGGTTAGGATGCTTTTCTTAGTAATAAATTTTTTCAGCCCGCCCAGGAACCTTGTAGTTTTGTTTTTATTTAAAGGATAGACTTTGCTCTCACTCCTCAAGAGCTCGACCAAAACCAGCTCAATCACTTCAGATGAGCCATTCTGGAGGGAGCAGAAACTGTCCTGACATGGCAGATTTGAAGAGGGAATCACTCCACATGCACTATTAGCTCAGTCTTCTTACCCAGCAAAGCCCATGCAGAAGGTGCTCCATGCAACTAGCGGGGATCAGTTGGCTGCAGTACGTACTGCTCACCTCTGTCCGTGTCAGGAGGGCAATGGGAGCCCCATGGGCAGCAGACTGGAGGCAAAGCCACCAAGAGGTTTGTGTCAGGCATCTGAGCTCTCACAAGGACAGAAGAGCAAAGAGCACCTACCTGCAAACCAGTCTCCCTGCACTGGCACCGGCCTGATGCTGATGCAGCACCTCGGTGAGACACTGTGACACGGCTCCTGGTGACAGCATAACACCAAGGTTTCACCCCTCTCTTGTTCACTGATACCATCCTCTGTGTTTTGCTGTCCTTGTGACGCAGCCTGGACTCTCATGATATGCTTTCTGGGTATAGATCTCCTTTCTAACATTATCTTCCTGCCCCAAATTCTTCTCTAATGATTTTCCTTTATCTGAATTTAAATTCACCCTGTATTTGCTCTTTATGAGAAGCCCCCTTGCCTTCCAGACTAGTGTACTCATTTTGTGTCTTATGATTGCTCAGGAACAAACTAATTTAGCCAAGGCCAATCTAAATGACAAACTAAGTTTTTCTCTAGTGGGCATTTAAACTTTTAAAAAAGCAGAATGATTGTAAAGACAGTTTAGAGCCAAGCGTCTGGCAGGCATTGCATTTGTCACTAGGGAGACAAGGGCCATCAATCTAACTAAATTGCTGTGTCTATATGAAATACTTGGCAATAATCAGGCAGTGGAAAAAAACAAAAACCAAGCACAAATTGTAGGCTTTGCACCCCCAGCCTTGCAGGAGCGAAATGAGAAATTTCTTGTTGTGCCTTTCCCTCTGCCAGTTTGGGCTGTGCAGTGCTGGTACAGTCTGACATTTGCTAGCCACCCAGGCAGCAGCACGAGCCTGCACGGAGGCAAGAGGCATCACTCCCAACAAGCTGGCTGCAAGAGGGAAGGACCTTTCCAGAGCCCCTCAGAGGTGGCATCGCTTGATAGCAGCTCAGTAGCCACAGGGGCCAGGACCCCACTTGCAAAACTGTTGCACAACCCAACCTCAGAAAGAGACAGTCCCTCTCCACAGAGCTTCCTGCCCTGGCAGACGAGAGAGACAAAGGTGAGGCAAGAGGCAGGACTGAGGAGCTGATCCAGCCTTCCTGAGCTGCAGCCACAAGTAACTCCCCAGCTGCGTGTCTTAGAGGTCCTGGGAAATCATCAGCTCTCTGCCTCCCTCTTCCAAGTGATCTTTCTTTGTAAAACATGCTGAACCAAACTGCCAGACATTTCCAGACAAAACAACTTCAGTGATGCTCCTCTGCTGCCTGTCCCTGGGAGAGGAACAGGAGAGCTAGCCCATGATGGTGAGCATGGTGATGTTTATGAGGGTTAGGTGTTTAAATCCCTCTGCCTGATAACAAAAACATCCCTCTTCCCCAAACAGTGCTATTGGTAGCCTGATTAAATCCCACTGATTTAGATTTGCCCAATACCTCCCTCTGCTGTGATGGACTTTGTGAATGGACCAGCAGATGTTTTTTGCAAAATGCCCCTGTGCCAGGGAATGTGCCCCCATGGCACCAGGCACCTTCCAGCCAAAATGGCTGTGCCAGAGTCAGTCAGATACTTTGGCAAAGCCTATTTGTAAAAAGGTTTTCATATGTACCTTTCAGTAACCCAGTGCTAGATTATTTTGCAATAACAATGTACTCATTCTGTTCATATTTACTGGTCAGCCTACTCCCAGCGGGGTTAGAGCAGTCCTGTCTCTGATGTGGAGTGGCTGCAGAGTCCTGTGGGAGTCTGCTATGCTGAGTCGCCCTCCAAATTAGGTTTTCTTGATAGCTTGTGGAGTATAGTTCCTGACTGCTTTTGCCTCCTATTCCCTCACCTTGCTGAATATTGGAATGCAATTTCATTTCAGGCAAGCTTGCTCAGCTTCTACACATTTACTTTCTCTTTTTTCCTTGTCCCAAGTACTCAGGCTGATTAGATTAGGGTTACTTTGAGCATTATTCAAAGAAATCCAGCCTTTGTCCAGCATTCTGCTTCTGCTATATGTCTCATCCCTATCCTCTCCCTCAAACTGCCAATCTGATCTGTAAGTGATATCAATAGTTTCCTTATACCATTTTTGTCTTACTTTGTAAATCATATTCCCTTTGTGGCACGCTGTCAAACGCTTCCCTGAAATCATGATAGATGATGTCCTCTATTACATACTTATCTAGCAATGCCCCAATGTACTCACAGTATTCAAACACATTTGTCAGGAAGAAGCCTTCCCGCATGAATGCAGCAGTCACTCAGAAAGTCCTGGTGATATCTGCTCCAAGCTTGGAGGGCATCAATTCTGCTGCAGATTTGCTCTGGTTTTGGCATCTGTTACGTATCATTTCATGGGGCTCCATTTTTCAGACGATGAAAAAACAAACCAGGAGAAGTACTTGGAGTGCCAAAATTCTTTAAAGAGAAAATAAGGGCAAACCCCCCAGGCGTCAAATGCTACTTTTCCTATTCCCAGCAGAGACAAATTACCATTTCTGACACCCAAACTGTCCTTTTCATCTAGAAGATTTGTATGAGAACATCTCACCAACACTAGTGGCAATGTGTTCCCCAGAAAGCGTGCAATACCTGCAACCAGGAAATGTCAGCAATTCAGTGTGGAAAGGCACATCTTTGGGTCAACAAGGCCCCTGCAGTGCTCTGGGCTGGACCTCAGGCTCCCAAGGAGATCCTGATGCCAGGGAGCCCCATGAGAGACCAGCAGGGAAGTGGTTAAGAAAAAGCATCTCCAAGATGACAAACAGCAGAGCTGGAAAACCTCAAAAGCCCTGCAATATGTAGGCTGGCATATGTTGGCTCCTCATATGGTTGGTTAGGTTACACTGTGAGTGATGATGCATTTGCATGTAGAAATCATTGTAGACATTAGAAGTGCCATCTGTATCCTCATGTGACAACTGTCCCTTGTCAGAGCCTGTCCCACATGTACTTCCTGAAACTACCCATGTCACTTATGTAGTTGTTGCTCCCTGGAAACGCTTACCATAACTGTTCTGGAAATTTGAGCAGAAATTCAGTCTCGTAGTCTTTTTCTGCTCCTTTTCCCTATTAGGGGAAGGAGATTCGACCCACTTGCAGATATCATCATTTGGATCCCGTATATTGCAAATCTTAAAAAATTTAAAAAATAATTTTTAGTGCCCCACTTCCTATCTGCCAGGCCCACTTCCATTTCATCAGCAGGTTGGTTTAGCTGATTAGGTAAAATGAGGTCAAAGAAAATCAAAGCATCATATTCAGCGTAGCTTCCTTGGAGACCTCCAATGATGCAGGAGAAAGGGCTGCATCTACTCCTCCAGACAGGGGAATTTCAGCCACTTCCCTCCCAGATGTGGGAGAAGGGTGCAGTGGAGACATCTTGACTCAGAGATGTGTCCTCCAGGATGGTTTTTGGTGGCAAACAGTTTCCACAGAACCCTTCAATGCAGGTCGTGCCTGCAGACAGGTTGGGCTCCTGGGTATTCCTGGAGGACAAAAGATGGAGGGATTGGTCCTTCACCTGCCTGGTGAGCCCTGTTGCCTACTGTGAACACAAGACAGAAGAGACATATGGTGGTACAGACCACACCAACTGCCTGTCACACCCCATGTTATTTTTATTTGAAACAAATAAATAGACACTAGGGCTCTCTACCCTGCTGGAAAATGTGTGCTGCCTGCGTTTGTGGTGCTTACAGAAACTTCCCAAAGAAGCTCTTAGCATGCCGCTCAGCATGCCCAAAAAAGTATCAGAAGGATGGATCAGGGATACACAGCACATGCTCAACCTGCAAACTATCTATTATTTTTTATGTGTGTTTTGCCTGGAAGTCACTGTCCAAAGAAATTAAGACAAAAATAAGATATGGCCTGGATTAGCTACGCTAAACCTAAAGGGACTGCCAAACCAAACCTGCATTTGGTCTTAGTACAGATAACTGTTCCAAGGGCAGGCCAGCAGGGTTTGGTGGCACCTTGTTAAGGCTGGCATGTGAGTTCAAAACCACCTGATGTCCTTCGATCTGAACTGAGTTATCCTTAGTGAGAGCTGTAAGGAGGAAAAAAGGAAAATGCTTTCTCAGAATGCTCCCCAGCAAATCCCTGTGTAAGGCTCAAGTGGGGACCAGCCCAAAGACAGCGTCCCACTGGTGGGATGTGGATGGATGCTCTGGCTCTGCTCCCTGCCAGCTCTCTCGGGAAGGCAGCTGAGCCCCCGCAGCTCAGACACTGCTGCTTGCTTGCTGCCCCCAATGCACTGCCTTCTCTGTATGCTTCGCTGACATCCAAGGTGGGTGCAAATTAATGTATGGAGAGGGTAGTTTCACATAGCTTCTGGGAGCAGTTGGTTTGGGAACAGAAGAGTATTTTAATGACAGATTACAAATTGAATTTTAATGGCAAACAAATGGTGAGTGTTGTTGCTGCATCAGCGGTCTCACAAACAGGCTCTTGACCCTATAAATAAATGCTGGTTGATCCTCTGCATTAAACCAGCTAATCACCAAGAAGCAACTCTGAATTTTATATCCCCTCCTCATAGATATGCCTTTTTGGCACACTGTCTCCGTGGTGTGTCTAGATAGATGTCACACTCCTCTGATGGACAGGGTATCTGCGGATCAGTGCACGTATCACTTAAGCTCTCATCAAGTGACAGAAGCAATAAGAGCAATTAAACAAAGAGGTCTAATGGGAATTTTCATCTTCTCTCTTCTAAATGATGATGGATGTCAGCGAAAGTTATGTGGAAGAGAATATTTGTGTCAGCTCCCTATGCTGTGTCTATCATTATGAATAGTTTTGAGTTCATGGAAAGTTTATCTGATATAAATAAAGCACAGTGCTTAGTGGGACCAACCAACAAGACCAAACATGCCTCCAACTTTTCACTAGCTGCAGTGACAAAGTTTCATCTTCTCATCTTTCCATGTTCGATTGATTTATCTTCCTCTGGTGTCTGTCTCTAGTGTTTGCAACGTAAGGAAAAGCAATATTAGGAAACAGTTTAATTACCTGTGTCCAGTACAATACTGAGACTGGATTTTCAAAAGCACTTGTTGGCTTGGGTTTACTGAAATTATTTGGGTGTAGGATTTTAAAATTGGGTGTTTACCTTTCCATGTAAAAAGTTATTTACCTTCTCCTTGCCAAAAGAAATTTACTTCCACAAATTTGTTAAAGTTTACAAAACAGCCTTTTATTTTAACAAAACAGCCTTTTATTTTAAGTCAGCATCCAAAAGGATGTCATCCTACCTCTGGATCAAAGGCCTGAATAGACATTTTGGTGGCATCCCAGATACTGTCATCTCATTTGAGTGACTTTGTGAAAATCAAATGCAAAACTCCCTGTTTCCTCTAAGAAAAATCCCAGATGGTGATTCTCTGATGGCTGAGTAACAACTGAGGAAGGCCATGGTAAGGAAGGTGTTGAAGATATTCTTGTGGCAGAAAGACCAAGCTAATCAAGACACTGGAATAAAGATGACATTCAGGTACAAAATTAGTGGCAAATCTCATTAGTTACAGAGGAAATCTGTGCAGGAACTTAGAAGCAATGAAAATAAATTCAGAATGTGAAATGTAGAGAGACTATTTCCAAATTGTCCTGAAAATATTACTTTCAAAGTGAGTAAAGACAACACAGTCCCACACCCAGGCAGAAACCTCAAGAGCAGAAATGGCTCAAGTTCAAAGAAAAGCAAAGATGAGAACAAAAAAAATGGACTCCAACAGAAGAAAGTGATGTGAAGTGTCAGACGAAGTGTTTAACAGAACTGCAATACACACCAGAAAGCTCCTTACATGAGGATTTAGCCCACTTAAAGTCAGTCAGATTGAAGAATCCCAAATTGCTAGGGCTGGGTTTGAGTGTAGGGTAGCTTAAGTGAGTCTGTGAGGCTGCATATCACCTTAACACCTGTAGTTATTCAGTCTCAGAGACTTGCTGAGGATACGTAAGATATATATAGCTTAGCCATGTTGGTGCCAGATCAAAACAAAATGTAGCTTGTTTTTTATTTGCCCTGATCTTACACAGAAAAGATCTTCACTTGAATGATTCATTAGAAACCCTCTAGACAGCTACCAAATGTGAAATTTTAAACAATTTTAGCTGTCACTGCTGCCATTAGCATAGAAAATTTATAGCAAAGGTTAGTCATTCATTCAGGTGTGGTCAATAGCCTGCCTGGTACATGGTGCAGTGCAGGGACCACCATATGCCAAAGTTCCCTGAGACAAATTGTTTCCACCGGGACCTTTTTCAGTTTCAGAAAAATCCGGCAAAGGTCATCACGCACAGGATTTGGGAGAGCAAGCGTGAGTAGATCTGTCCAATCTTGGGTGCCTCAAATACCTCTCATATTTGGGGTTGTGGCCTGGGATGCTAGAGTGGGATTCAGTATGCATGAAAGGGCAATTTATTCCAAGTGAAAAAACTGGAACAATAATGCTTAAAAAAAAATCCTAGATGAAGTGAACACTTTGGAAATAGCAGATTTCAATCAGCAAAGGAAATCTCCTCTTTCGTTCTTCTTCTTGGAATAATTGTCATTGAACACTGAGCACAGACATCATCCTTATCTCCCAGGTCACTGTTTCCAGGTATTCACCTCAGCACACGTCCCTGTCCCTCTTTCCATGTGGCTCCAATCTATCAACAAGTTTTCAACTAACTTTAGTGGTTTTACATCACTTCCTTCATTGCTTATTTAACTCCAAAGCCTTTCCTGCCTGCTGGCAAGCTTTCATTCTGGGAAACAATTGCTTCTGGTATGACTCACTCTGAAAATAACTTACCTGATTTCTGCCATCCTGACTCAGCCGTGCCACTGCAGTATAGCAGTCACCAGCCCCTGGCAGGCAGGGATGGAGGGGGATTGTGACACCTTCCCTCCCTGCAGTCCTTGAGATGGCTCTGGACCTGCAACAGGAAAGGTGCTGTGGAGAGTCAAGGGAGCTCATCCTCTCACACGTCACCAGAGCCCATTCTTCCTCAAGTACTCCCTCCTTGTGACATATTATGACAATTTTGTGCTGAATAGCAAGTGCACCAAGTTTAATAACCATTGAACAGCTCATAAAAATTTAAACAAAGTCATGAGCTGGCGGTGGGGCAGCTGTGGCTGGATTAATACCTCACCCCAAGAAAGCTAATTTGTAATTATCTGTCTAAAACCCCCATATGGCTGGGTTTTCTACAGCAGCTGAACGTGCTGCTATTTCCGATGTCTGCTCAGAGCACCTCTGCACCCTGGTTTTGGTCTGACATCCCCATTTTATGAAAGCTGCTCCCAGCCCAGCCTGCTGATGCCGAGAAAACCTCCTCCAGCCAATTTAAATCACTGACTGAGACTAATGGGAAGCCAGCGCTGCCAGTGGAGGGTTTCAGGGGGACACTGCTCAGTGGCAATGCCATTTCTGTGCTTCGCTGTTCTCAGGAACTGGAAGCCAGGATGCAGCTGGGGTGGCAGAGGCAACAACAGCAGCGGGGGAAACCAGGGCCATGGTGGGGGCACAGAGGCTGCCCCCAGCCCATGGCCCTTCTGCAGCTCCTTGAGGCCAATGCATGCCTGGTTGCTCATCTGCTTTCCAGCAGAGACCAGATCCATGCCCCAAGGAAAGGGAACTTGCACTCAGGAAAGCCTCTCGCTCCCTTATGGGAGCAACACCCAGCCTCAGAGGTTACAGATCAGCAAAACATCTTCTGAATCCATTTCTGTAAATAATACTATTTGTATAGAAAGGTATATTTTGAAACTTTCTTTGATTTTCATTCATGGGCATGCTGTAGGTGTGTGCATTGTGTGCTACAGCGTGTGCATGTTCATCTTCTTCCAGATCATCTTGTAATTCCTTTGTAATTCCTGGTGGCAAAAGGATCCTGCACTCCAGGAGGAAAGAAAGACTCTTCCCAAGCTCCAAGCTGTGTCATAGCAGGGACTGCACGTGGGAGAGCTCCCCTCAAGGCACAGACCTGTAGAACAGACAGTGTTGGTTTTGCTGGCTCTGCAACTGTTTGTGTTAATTAGGCACTATGCCTAGAGGATTGGAAAGGTAGAGAGACACACATATCAGCTCAAAAAGTCTCTTATCTGACAAAACCTGAGATGTACTACTAATGTGATACAAGAGGAGGAAGGTGTTGAGGTCTATAGGGGAAGGCAAGCTGGCCAGAAAAAATGTTATCTCCTTCTTCTCTTCCTTGACCTTGAGCAACTCACTTGTTCTTTTGGCCTCCTCATCTGTACTGTGGGGATGACAATTATTTACTAGTGTTACCTTCAGTGCCAGAGGGAAGGTGAATGGAAGATGTCCTAAAAGTCCTATTTGGATTCTAGCAACTGGGAGGAAATGCTGGTGTTTTAGCTCTCCAGTTCTTGAAGAGATTTAAGAAGGAAAAAGTTGAGAGTCAAGAGGAATTCTGCTCAGCTTCCAAGGTTTTAAGGAAATTTTTCTGCAAGCTACAAGGAGGTGAGCCTCAAGGCACTCCAACCACAAATGCAGTGCTGTTTCTTTCATTTTTATTGGGAGGTACAATGATGTTTTTTACAGATACCAGAGGGAGGCACTATACGGGCAAATAGAGGAGAACGTTTCCTGCAAGACTTCTCTGTAACGATACACTCTTTTGAGCTATTTGGAAATAACCCAGGTCTCTCACCTTCATTTACTTTGCTACCTGTACCAAGGGGCTGTGAGAGGCTGTGCCTGCAGCAGGGAAAGCCTAAGCACAGAGCAGTGCTGTACAGGGCTTGCTCTGCTCCCACACCTCTCCTCTCCCATCGGGACGCCTTGAAGGGAAGTTGTTATGGGCAGGACAGCAGAAGAAGCCCTGGCTTCCCCAAGCCCTGGTCCTGAACATGGACCTCCTTTCCATTAGGGAAATTAATCCAAGAAATTGCCATTCCTGTGCATTCTGCACTTCTGTTTTCAGTTGTTCATGAGAAACACTCCAAGGTCATATCTAAAATCTTAAAGGACATAGCTGTTTTTTTTGACAGAGCAATGGGCTGGTCTTTATGGTCTTAGTAATATTAAATGTGTTAACAGCAATATTTATAAAAGTCTTTAATCCCCCTTTATCTTGTGACATAAATCATAAGCACCTTTATGTTAGGTCCTACTTCCTTTGTGTTTGGAGAACACTGAAGAAATTTTAATAGGGACATGACTAACCCTTTGCTAATCACATCTCTTGACAAATTCCTAGTGACACAGCAAGAGTTATAAATGTCCATGCCCCATGAATATCTCTACGAAATAAGTCTTCTAAAGGATTCTATTTAATTTTCTGAACAAATTATACAAGATTTCCATAGGGGAATAGAAACACATTCCTAACAGTCCATGAAGCAAGGCAGCTCACTTGCAAACATGTCACATGGAAGAGGATGCAGGAGGATGAGGAAAAGAAGAAAGGAATTGCTCAAGGAGTCCATTTTGCCTACATACTTCTTCACAAGCCTCAGAATAGTCTAGTAGCCTGACCCAAAACTGAGTCTGATTTGATGAAAAGATATCTAAAGGAATTTGAATGCTTAAACGGCATGGATTTCAGGGGGATTTGAATAGCTAAGGGCAGAGATAGCCCATATCCCACAGTGCACAGAGACCCCTTTGCACATCTGTACCCACATGTGGTAGCCCAGCCCTGTCCAGGGTGTGCCCAGTGCCTGGCTGAGGGGCTGGCGGTGCCCCCCCGAGCTCCCAGGCAGATGGGCCTCATTACTTGTGGGGTTCATGAGCCACACAGCCATGCAAGCAATGTACAGCTGCTACAGGGAGATGCATGAGGAACCATCACAGACCTCTCCACTTCTTCACATGCAAAAGTTGCAGATAAAAGGTTGTTTGTCCCATCTACCAAAAAAATTTCATATCAGATCATCTTTGCCTGAGGAGGGAAAGAACAAGTAACATTTATTCTTTAATTTTTGATGTTGGAAGACCATTGATCCCCTTATGGTAACTTGTGGTAGGAACCCAGACCAAAAAGGAGAGAGGTCCAGTTGTTGATTCAGTAGTTTTTGTGTCATTTTAGTCTATGTTAAAAAAAATGTTTTCTTTGGAAGCTCTACTCTTTTTTATACTGAATAACATTTTAGCAGCACTGCATTCTTCCAAGAAAAGCAGTATTGACAGCATTATTTTAAGCCTCAGACCAACAGGCAGGTAGGGGCCCATGAGCAAGGTAAACCTTTGTGGGGAAGTCAAACCACTGAGATGTATATCCCACTACTCGAATGTGTCAACTGGGATCAGAAAAGCCAAGATTTTAGAGGGATATTAACTAGATAGTCAATAAAATTCATTGCTTCCTGAGAAGTACTCTTTCAGTCTAACCTCACAAGTGTGATATCCTATGCATGATGGTATGACAGGAAAGGAAAGGCAGAGGGCAAACAAATTATTTTTCATTTCTAATTAATCGAAAAGAGAAGAGTGGGTAACTGAGAGTCCTGTATGAAGTTGGCACAAGCCCCACTGATTACAGGCTGGCAGGACATACCTGGGGTCTTGGGAAAAAAGGGGGCTGCCCATGGGAGAAGGACCCTTACAGACCATTTCTGGACAATTCCACATGTATTTACAATGATTCTGTAAATGCTCAGTTTTATCTGTAAAGGTAATATTTGCATCTTGTAGCCCAAGTTCCTTTAAATCTGACTGCAGAAATTAATACTTGCTGTGCATGGTGACTTTGACTGGTTCCACCATGAAGCAAGGGTGAATATCAGGAGCACTATTAAACAAAATTGTTTTCAGAATTGCTATTTTAAATTTGTGATAAACTACCAGAGCTGAAAAGAGAAGAAAAGCAAGCACCCAGATTTTCCCAAGTCAAGTAATGGAATGAAAATTTTAAGAAAGGAAGCGTTCCTAAGGAGGGGTAGAAAATAGTTCAGGCCTTGCCTACAGGTTAGGAAAGGACAAAGGATGAAGGTGATGTTTCTCCACTGTTGCACTGGAAAATACTCCACTGCAGTTGGGATATAGAAGCTCTTTTAATGGAGTGCTAAAAAGATGGTCTGTAAACTTCATGAAGAGCAGAGTGATGGCGGTGGCAGTGCCACTGCCTGAAGGCAGTGCTGGAGGGAAGCTGGACATCCTCCGAGCCCTGGGGTTTGCAACTGGTCTCACTCTTCCCTGCTGGGTTTTAATCTCCTACGGTCCCAGCTGCTGCCCCATCCACCACCGCACCACCCACTGAACGAACAGCCTGTGGTGGCCGTCAGCCATCCTGCCTCCTGGCATTTCTGCCTTTTCCTGCTAAAGCTGCAGTGGGCATTTTGTCCCCAGGAATATTATGTCAGCTGAGTCATTCCCTGAGTTACTGCAGGAAAGGTCAGCCCTGCGCCAGCCCTCCCCTGGCACGGTCGCAGGAGCTCTTGATCAAGTGCAGTATACTGCACATCACACACAGCGGCCAGTCACTTTGGGGTTATTTGCTGCCAAATGGCCGTGGTCTTGCAACTCAATTTAAAATAGGTTAAAAATTCATGTGTCCACAGATGCTAAATGAGACAAGCGATACAGATTTGACATGCCTGCATGTTCCTGGCAGCAGCCTTGCACTGGCAGATAGCACCCATGGAGTCTCCGGTCAGAAACCTTTACACGTTTGCAAAAATGTGGGTGACAGATTCCCTGCCTCCATTTAGCTAAATACCAAAAACTTGATGTTTAAACAAGGAAAAATAGGAGGTAAGTGCATTTTGTTAATTTTTAATATATCAAAACTTTTATTTATCTTGATTTTGGTGTTATCTTTTGTTAACCAGCGTGTCACAAGTAAAGAGATAGCACAGGCCAAATAATCTTTAACGGGACACGTGTGTTGCTGGCTGAAATTCTGTTGTTCATATGGTCAGTTTGGACATGCATTGCTCTTATGACCAGCTGCGCTTGGATATTCGTGGAGCAGGGGAGAGAACAAGCAGAGATGGGGGCTACTCTGATTCCTCCAATGTTTGGTTTAAGTTCGATTCAATTTCTCTGATGTTGTTTCAAACCTTTTCCAACAAGCATTTAATTTCCATTTCAATTTCTGCAACATGACTTTTGTTCCTCCCATCCCATTTTCCCAGAAATTCCACCCCCCCTGTTTTTGTCTGGAAGTGGATATTTTGGACATTAATATTTATTAGTACACCAATATTTACAGGGAGCACTCGGACCTCCCAGGTCCTATCCGTGCCACATCCAAGGATTAGACCAGTGCAAGCCCAGGCCCTCTCCCACCACAGAGACCCCTCCTGTGGCTTGGATCAAGGCCCAGAGCATCCAGTTGGTTTGGGAAAGTGATTCTCCCCATTTCCAAACTAACTCTGATTTTTAGTTTCTTTACCACTGGTTGATAACATAAATCCAAAAGTGCCTGATCTTGGAAAGTACTAAGACAAGTTTGTAATGCTTAGAGAAATGAGCATCTGTTTAAGTAACTACAGACAGATTTTTCCTGAAATTAAGTCTCATAAGTGCTTGTTGGAAGCTCATTAGAGCAATTCTGGGCCATGCTAGCTCCCAGTGCTGTCAGGGAAGGTCTTTTGGTTGACTTGAACAGGTGCTGAATGAGCACTGGAGACTAACATTGCCGCTGTTTGCATACACAAATACAACAAAGAGAATATCACCCCAGCAAGGGAAAGGACAAACCCACTCTGAGCAATACAGCAAATGTGAGTGGGGTTTTTGTTTTTCCATTTTCTGTTCTGGGGGAGGCAGGGTTATGGCTCAAAGAAATTTGGCGATGGGAGATCTCACAGTTTTTCTGAAAAAAATCAGTTTTAAGCAACTCCCTTGGAGCTCTGCATCCCAAGTTATTAAGAAAGGACGCTTGTTTGGTGCTGTGGCAGACAAGCCAATCACTTGCTCTCATTTCTGGTTATGAAAAAGTAGGGACAGAGAACTTGAACTTGAGCTTGGGAATGGCGAGTATTGCCAAGTCATTCTGCTGTCTCCAGATCTCTCTTCCCCTTGCACACAGTATTTTTTAAAAGTGGGGATTACAGGGTAGTTCCAGGGGATAATTCAAATATTTATTGAAATGTACATCAGGACAAGTTGATGATCAAAGTGAAACGTGTCATTTAAAGGGAGCATCTAAATGCAGTATGATAAGGGCAGTTATCCCTGACCTATTTAAATGTTTCTGACCTTGGGCAGCAAAGCTTCAGAAGAAATGAAATGCATAACAATACCCAAATGAGATTCACCTCAGCAATGCTAAATGTGCTTCAGAGCTGTAATTATATTTATTTTAATTCTAATATAATCACATTATCTCAAGTGTATGGTATATTGAAAAGAAAAAATCCAACAACTTTATTATACAGACTAGCAGCATATGTTAGGATAAAAATCTACATATTTATAGATACGAATTTTTACATTACTGATATTTCTCTGATTTTTATCTTTTCTACCTTACTCTTGAGACACAACAGCTTGTGAATATATTGCAATTCCTGGATAACCCTGATGATTAACATCCCAGTTCAGATGAAAGGGAAAAATAAATGTAAGGATAATGTGAAATTCAGCTCAACAGTGTGAATGCTATGGGTATGAAAGTCTGAAAGTGGGGCTTCTGTCTCTCCCAGAAGCTGTGGCATCCTCAGAATCAGTAATACAACAAGCAGCACAGTGACCTTTCCATGCAAAGAGTTAGAAGGATAATTTTTAAAACTGATGTCTAAATTTTAGATCCTAAACTGATACCTAGGCATCTGAATGCTAAATAATAATAATAAGGGATGCAAATAGCAATAAGCAGAGCAGGTTTTCCCCAGATGACTGATTACAGCCCCAAAGATCAGTGCATGTAAATACTGTGTGTTCATCACTGAAGATATTTTATCATGTGGCTACATGATTATTAGTGGTCTGTGGCTCCAGCCTAAATGTCAAATAGATCTGGTGCATTTCTGTGTCATCTACAATGCATATGTCAAGGTCTTTAAAGTGAAGATGCCTAAAATATATGTTCAATATAAATTAAAGTGTGAGTCTGTGTGCATGTTACATTGTGTTATTCCCCCCGTGCTTGGGACCCTGACACATCACACTTTACCCCACACTTCCTGAGATGCAGTAACTTCCAGTGTGCTCTTAGCTCAAAGAAAATATGAAAAGACATTATTGTAACCTCTGTGAAAGAGGTCTAACACTGTCTCACCAAAATTGTATTTTAAATTACACATTTTTAGAAGTCTTGTCATGCTTCAGCTAAGTGCCTCAAATCAGAGCAGGCACTTACTCAGAACTGGGTATACCTCTATATTGAATAATGGCTAAGATTTAGAGAAATCATCTCCCCACGGGCTGTACCGTACTCCTCCCATTGATGAAGAAGAGCTCACAGCAGCAGGATGACTTCTGCTCCCGGCGTTGGGTTTCCGATCCAGCTACATGCCTCTGCGGGGCAGGGGTGAGTCACTCCCCGTTTCACTAATGGAACAGCCATTCTTTGAGCCCAGATGATGTTCAGATAACTGCTTATATCTACTCATTTCTTCATCCCTGGATCAGGATGGGGCTTGAGAAACAGTGAGAAAGGCTTTTTCTTTGTAGACATCCTACTGGCAAGTGTAGGGGAAATATTGTTTGAGTTTCCATATCTGATTCTTCAAATTTCAGATTAAAGTTAGAGCTGAGCATGAATTATGTGTTTTGATTATACATATATTCTCTGGAAATAGTAGGTCTTCACAAATGAAACTGCTCATGCGAATGGACTAGTTTTGCTGGATTCCTTAGCTCAAAATAGAGGAAAATGTCTCTGAAACTGTCCAAATGTTTTGGCACTGATGTTTACCATATAGTACAAAATCCCGCACTTCATCTTCCAAGCAATATTAATGTCAACTGTGAAGCTGGTTATAAAAATTTTTATAACAGTTGATACCGATATGGAGTGCTCTCAATAATCTGAATTAATAGCTGAAATAGTTTGCCTAGTTTCACCCATAATTGTGTCCAGGTTTTGCCATTTAGTCCCAAGGTTTGCAATTATGTATATATATATATATATGTACATGTATGTAATATATATATGTGTGCATGCATGTGTGTGTAAATACACACACATGTATATATATAAATACACACATATATATATATACACAAAAGTGCTCTTTGAGCAGAGGCAGTCTCCTGAAGAAACGCCTGGATGCAAACCTGGATCCCGATAACATGCCCACATCTTACAGGGTGCAGCTGTAAAGACAAGGTGACGATTGCCACTGTTGGCCCCCATGGAGATGCTCCTCCTCTGAGTAGAAGGGATGTGGGCTCCAGCCTGGGACTGGCATACAAAGCTCCCAGACATTTAACTCTGAGCACACAGTCACTGGGGTATATATATACAGGAAATAAAATGGTACTGAAACAATGCATTTGTGTTAAATAAAAATGCTAGCACTTAATGAGCCTCATCTTTTTCTGTGAGATAGGAGTGGAGGAACACGAGCAGTGTGTTTATCATGCTGAAGGCATTGCAGGCTTTGACAGGAATGGAAATGAGAGGAAGGGAGGAAAAAGGATGGAGGTAGAGGAACAATATTCAGAATAGGGAACAGCTTGCCAGCTTCCTCCGAGAGTAACAGGGGAAGAGAGAGATTTTCATTAATGGATAACTGGCATTCCTCTACTTTTCAATTTTAACAAACCTTCTAATGATAATTACAGACTTTCTGTATTTATAGAGACCCAGTGCATGTGTAGACAATAGCGTCATCTAGCAAGTCCTTTCTTCTGCCACTATACAAATTCAGCCATTATCTTTCATGCCCTTCATTAAAATATGAAAGGAGATAAGCAATATATAGCTATGTCATTTCCCAGTAGTAGGAGGGGAGGATCAGTATTAACTCTGGCTAAGGAGAGCCAAAAGAAAATCTGAAGGAAGAGTTAGAAAGAAAGGTAGGCAGAGCTGTGCTCACACAAATTCCTGCTGTCAGCACTGTCTAATGCTTGTGGGAATGATCAAAGGTGGAAAAAAATGAGAGGGGACTATAAAACCACAAGGTTAATGCTCCAGAGAAGGAGAGACACAGCCCACAGGGGTCTCGTCTGCACTGGCTGTGCCCAGCCAGGCAGAATTCCCATATAATCCTTTTCCTTCGTTGAATTCAACAAACACTTTGGTGGGATAAAAAGCTGGACATTTTAAACCTCCTGTGCTCAACAGAATTATTCAAGTGCCTCCTGTTTGGCTTTATGGAGTAAGGAGGGGCACAAATTCCAGATTTCAGCCCAAAGGACCATAGCAGATGGCCATCATAGCACACATAGCAGATGCCTGAGCCAAATCGTGCTTTGGAGAAGTGCACATTTCTGGTTGTACATAAACTCTTTTTGGACTTTCATTGAAAGAGATTTTTAAAAACCCACTTTTTTTGCCCATTCTTATATAATTTCCTTTAGTGATTTCATATTGGTGAGGTTAAAAAAAAGCTTGATAAAATTGATTTTAAGGATTTCTCCCAACAACTGGCATCCTCATGTATGTTCAGATGCTACAGACTCACAAAATTAGTAGGTTAGTAGGATTAATCAAGCAAAGTCTTATGCCTGAAATGTCTGTCAGTCTTGTATCCCTACCAGCATACCAGAAAATTTTCTGTGGATCTGGACATACTCTCCAAAGCTCAGGCTCCTGGCTGTCTCAGGGTTGTAAAACAGAGCATTCATCATTAAAAGGCACTTTAATCTTGGCTGTAATTTTTATGCTGCAAAAAGCATTTGGATGATCAATTTGCATTGAAATAAGTCATCCAAAATATGGCACCTGCAGCCTTGGAGCCATATGGGGAATTCACTGCAGCCGATGAGCACTGCAAGAAACATGTTTGGGGAGTTCATTTCTATCCCCCGCTACCCTGAGTGGCTCACTGGCATTTTCCTTGTACTTTTATTTTTTTTTACTGTGTGGTTACAAAGCCATACCCATCTCTTTACTCCATACAGCCAGAGCACATCTCCAAGTCTTCCCCTTTCTGTTTACCTAAAGCAGCCTCCCCACTTTCCAAAGCATAAATCATGGCTCTAGGTAGAAGGTACCCCAAAAACGTCACTGTACCATTTGAAACATCAAATATCTTCCTTGTTTTGTAAAATCTGTGAAAATAAAGGGAAATAACTTACCATCCACTTTCTATGTGCTTATAGACTATCTGTAGTATTTTTCAGTATCAGGGAAGGCTCAGAGGCATTTTCTCTCTCTGGAAAGTAGTAATATGAATAAATTCATACAGATGATGTCCTGTAGCATTGAAATTGCTTTTCTAGCTCTGAAGTGTAAATATTTTCATGTTCCCTGAGTGATCCTAGCCATGTTCTTTTGTTTCTTTTGGATTGCAGAATATTTATTGCTGATACCTTAGGAAGATGCAGCGAGTGATGAGAATAACCCCTTTGCTGCAAGGGGGGAATGGGAGCCAGAGGGAAAACTGCTCTGTTTTGCTGAAGAGCCTCTAGATTCTGATGGCAGCAAATCCACTGCAACAGAGATGAGGCAGAGCCTCACATCCTCCAAAAGTGCTGTAGAGGTTGCTTTGCAGTCAGTCACCGTGTGCCACGCTCCAGTGACGTCGTTTGTCACCTGCCCTTCAACAAGGTTATCTAATGATAGTGCTTTTATTGATATTTCTAATGGTCACAGAAAAGGACGTTTGGTGGCAATTCTTCAAGAATCGGTTAAAAATAGCAACCGTGTTAGAAGGCTAGGCAGGAAGGTTGTAAGGGATCTTACAGAGAATTGCTAATCCACGTCTGCAGTTTCATTTCTCAGCCCTTGGTGACTGAAATGTTGTTCCCTTCTCACGAGTTTAGAAACACGATCACAATGACAGGTTTGATGTTCAAGTTAAGGAAGTTATAGGACAAGGGGGAACCTAGACTTCAGAAATGACGGTGTATTTTCTGCTTTCTGCAAAATCATAAGCACTTCCAGAATTACTTTTCTGTTTAATTTTGCCTTTCTCAAAAGCTATTGCTTCCAAGCTGGCCAGCATTTCCATTTTTATTTAGCATTTGTCCACTTTGTCATTCTTCAGTTTGCATTTTAATAACATTACCAGAGAAGGCTATTTAAAATGAAAAGTAACTCATGTCCTTTCTTTGCTAAGATAAAAGCATTAAAGGAACCCGAGCACAGAAAGTGAATACTTATTAGGGGATGACACTTCTGAGCAGTGAATAATGATCATTGCAGCTGTAGCTTACTGTCACTGGAGGAAAGCCATAGTTGCCAGTTCACTACCGCAGCAGTCCAAAATTTCATGACCCCATGGACCAATCAACAAATGTGTATTGCTGTTGCTTGTCTTGTCCATAGGGTGAAGGGATGCTTTCATTTGCTCCTTGGCTTCCTGCGCCCCTGCAACAGCAGCTGTGGCAGATATGGAGCAGAGCACTGTGGGGAAGCTGGACACCAGATGCAAAGGCAGGTCTGCCGGTTCGAATGCTCAAGTCATGTTACAACTGTTGCTTGATGACTTTGTTTTTTATTAATTTAAAAACGTGAAAACTTGTGTTTCCTGTAGTGGCGTTGTACAGTGCTGCACTGCGGTGCCTTGGACTGAGAGCAGACATCTGGATAACAGGGAATTGCCCGATGTGCAGTCAATGTAAATGCTCTCATTGCCTAAAAAGAGCAGAAAGTTTTTCTGCGGCATGTGTGTGTCACAGTGAAACACTGCTTCTGAGGCCACCTGGGGCAAGGCAAAGGCGACAGCAGTTATTTCCCTCCCTGAATTGCTGGTCTAAGTCTGAAAAACCTCAGGTAGGAGGCTTCAGCCTTTGTTTTCTGCTTCCTCCACACTGGCTGTGAGAGCCCTTGGGCAGCAGGCTGGATGCCATGGCTCTGAGCAAACCCTGCCAGCTCCCCGGCAGCACCACGCATCTCCTCCGGCGGGGCTGGGAGGCTCAGCCCCGCACACCAGCTCCTGCTCGGCTGCCTCAGCCCTGCCAAATATAACATTTCAGCTCAGAAAAGCAGCAACGAGTGACATTTCCTCTGGTAATGAGACCCACTGCATGATGAAAAACACACTTCATCCTCCCTATCCTCTGCATCATTATTTTTTAATTGCTAAATGTTTTCATATTTTTTTCTAGATATTTTTCTTCCTTTGCTCCTTTGTGCCTGGTGCCAGGCTGTTGAACTGTAACGTTACACAACCTCCACCAGCCGTCTGCCTCAGGGACGTTCACCGTAACCCAGATGTGTCACATGAAAGGAGAAGTTGGGCTTATGACAAGTCGGAAATGCTTTTGTCTAATTCTTAAAAAAAACCTTCCAAGCTTCATCCTAGTAGTAGAGCTCAGAGTAATCCCTGTGCAGTGCTCTGAGCTGCTGAATGAAAAGGATTCTTGTTGGTGTTTTATGTTGCTTTTCAAACAAGATTTGGGTAATTAAGAAGAAAATTGACAACCCCATTACTTGGAAAACTGAAACATCATCCAGCACCCCTGCAGTGGCAGTCACCAGGACTTGATCACTTAAATTGCTCAAAGTCACTGATCTAAACTGATCCCTACCAAGTCCCTATCAAAACATTTGCAGGACTTGATCCTTCTTTTCTCATACAAGTGAAAGCTCTGCTTATGCCACAGAGTATGGCAACCTATTCCTGTGTCCAAAACAAACTAGAATTAATACTAAGAAAATACCAGTAGTTCTGACATGTATATCCCAAGGCATTTGGCAATTCAGGCATTAGTTATATAGTACAATGAACGATCCAAGAAGAAATAATCCTCAGAGTGTAATGCAAAAACAGAAGAAACTCCAGAATAAATTGCCACATGAGCCAATAAAATTAAAAGTCAAACTCAAACTTATTTGAAATCAATGAGTCTTCTCACTGACTCAGTGAATAGGCTTTGAATCAGACCATAAATGAACCTCTGTGGCAATCTTGATGGATATCAGAAATAAGTCTGCTAATGAGAATACTAGAAGAAAAATAAATCCAGCTTCAAAATATCTTCCTGTGATTAAGTCCTCCATTCCACTGTATGATGCAAACAAGTATTGTTGCTGTTTAGCAAGTCTTTGGCATAGTTAAAGATACAAATTACTTTTAAGGAAATTACATTATCATCAGCTCCAGCTCTGTATCTTACTTTAAGTTACTTCTCATCGTAAATACTGACTTCTGATCCTATTAGCCTATGAGTACAACAGACAGTCCACAACCTTAGGGCAGATATCCTTAAACAATAAATAAAACCCAAACAAGGTCTGTCTCTATTACATGGAAGGGAAATCCATGAAGGCACAACAAAAACTCCTAGTTTAAATGACCGTGCAGCACACTACGATTTGGGTCATATTCAGGTCTGTTAGCTGGTGACATTCACAATGCAGATAAGACTGACTGGCAATTACTTCTTTTGCATAATTAGATTACCAGCAAATATATTCTTCCAGCTTCTTGTTTTCTGATATCATAATCAATGTGAATTTGCATGCACAGAAATACTTTCAGCTCCATTCAGTTTCTTGAACAGAAGAAATTCCTTGAGTTTCTCAAGCTGCCAGTAAGCAGGAGATCTTTAGACATGGCCTCCAATTTATTCCCTTGGAAAAAATAATTCAGTCTTATTGCCCCCTCCATTTCCTAAGGATCAAGGCAAGGAGGCTACAGCTGACAGGGAGAGAAGAAAGCTCTGAAGCTACCAGGCACAAAGGTGAAGCACAGATTATGCCTGTGTCCTGACATCTTGTAAGCATCTATCTTTCAGTCCATTATGAAATTCTTCTGCTTCTCTTTGTTCTCAGGACCAGGGGACACAGAGCACATGACAGAAACAGATGAGAACTTGATTTCCACCAGGATATGGATTCCAGTGCAACCCTACAGGCCTGTGATTTTAAAAAATACTTTGGACAGATAACCCTCCTTCAAGCTTTTCATCCTCTGACTTGGTATTTGGCTACTCCAACAAGAGAAAGGAAAAATAACCAGTGTATGAAATGTGCCTCTCAGTAACATTTATATTCCTAGCAGAGCATATCAAGAATTTGTGAGTAAATTCGCTGGAATCATCTTCAAGTTCTGTAGTACTGGCACACACTATGACAGACCCACAGGTACTCAAACCTCTCCAGAGCTTTGCCATTAATTTCAGGATGAGGATGATAAGAAGCAAAGCAGAATGAGTCCGCTGCCGCCCTGATTTAGGCGCTTGGCTCCCTCAGCCAGGATGGAGACATACTACACAGAGTATGGCTTTTTACTTGGAACTTAGTTCTTTATTCAGCTAGAAGCAAGAGAGGCTTTGACTCTCCTGGGCTGGGGTCTTTCAGTGGGACATGGTGGTGGGCAATCAGTACCGGGCTCTGATGCGTAGTCAAGACAGTTGGTGAGGCACATCAGCCATCACTCCACATAGGCTTCATCTGAGGCGATTTACCTCCCATTTTCAGAGGGCTGAGGGGGTCTGTGTGAACATCGATGGGGTCCCAGCTGATCTGCCATAGCTGAGTGCCTCTGGAAGCGGGAAGCTGGTACTGGCGGTCCCAATGAGGCCGAAGCTGGGGGAGATAACTCATCGGGATGGCAGGATGCCTGTCAGCACTGCCGCTGCGAGGGGCTCTCCAGCCACCGCAACACATCTAGGACTCGGTCCAGGAACTCCAGGAGTCAGAAAATCAGCCAGACATTTTTTGTGAAACATTATCTGACAATCCCTGGCAATAATTCAGTGGTGTCCCCTTCACTCTGCACCATCAGTTCTGAAGGGCTCTCTTTTTACTCCTTGAAAAGCTAGAAAACCACGTTTCATCATGTCACTGGGGAGTTCAAGGAAAGCTGGTGTATTAATTAGACTTCCCTGCAGTTTAACCAATCATTGCTCCAGGCTTAGAATGGAAATACAGCAATTAATCTTTTTTCCCTTGTTTTTTTTTTTTCATCAAAAGATAACCATTTGAGTATCCCTTGTTAGCAGGAGAATAATCTTGCACTCAGTTACCACAATTATTACCATTATTTATGGCTCTAAGTCGTGGTTTGAACCTGGTCGGCAGCCAACCACCACACAGCCACTCTCTCTCCCTTCCCCTCCGGCAATGAGAAGGGACAGAGAGCCAGGCTTGGGGGGCCAAGATAGGACTGGGATGGGGAAAAATCACCCTTTATGGGCATGAGCAAAAGGCAGACTCGTTAGGGGGAGAAAAAAAGAACATACATTTATTATAGCACTAACAACACTTAATGGAGTGGGACAGTGAGAAACATGGCCACATCTTGAGAACACCTTCCCCTCACCCCTCCCTTCTTCCCGGGCTCAGCTCTGCTCCCGATATCTCTACCTCCTCCCCCAGTGGCGCAGGGGCAGGGAATGGGGGGTGCAGTCAGTGCTGCCACTTCCTTCATCTTCGATGAGGGGAGTGTCCAAAACTTGTTACCCCCTGCTCCATCGTGGTCCCCCTCTCACAGGAGACAGTTCTCCACAAACTTTCTCTGACGTGAATTCCTCCCATGGGCCGCAGCGTTCCCCACACTGCTCCGTCATGGGTCACTAACTTCCTCCGACTGGATTCCCTCCCACGGCTGCAGCCCTTCCCGAGCTGCTCCAGCGTGGGACTCCCCCGCATGCTGCAATCCTCCCAGCACTGAATTACAGCAGCGGGGCTGCCTTTTCCCACAAGACCCTGGTCTTCTTTGGGCACAGAACCTTGATCAGGCAAGCAGAAGCCACAGGCCATAAATCAGTGTCTGCTCCACCGTAGATCTCCATGGGTGGCGGGGGGGGGGCGCCCTGCCGTCTCCCCACAGGATACAGGGGGGTCTCTGCTCCGGCACACCTCCCCCCTCCTTTCTTCCTCCGTTCCTCCACTGACCTTGGTGTTCACACAGCTGCAGCAACTCCTCCTCACAAGTCCCACTGCCCGTCACCACGTCCCTTCTTAAATACGTTATGGCAGAGGCGCAGGCAATTGGCTCAATTTCCCAAACAGAAGTGGAGCTGACGTGGAGCTGGGGGAGCTTCGAGAAGCTTCTCACAGGGGGCCGCCCCGATAGCCCCCTCCCCTGCCACCAAAAAACTCCACCACTCACTCAACCCAGGACACTTTACAATGTACTCTGCAAGTGACTGCACAGTCCGTACAACAAAATAAGCAGTGTGATTAGGCCAGCTAAGGAAGGGTTTGGATTAAATATCAACTTTAATTCTAGTCTTATAGCCAAAGATATGTGAGTGAAAGGAGAAGATAGTGCCAATTGACTTTAAAATGGAGACAATTCGTGCCTTACTGCAGTCTACTTAACTCCACTTATTGGATTTTTTAATCAGAATGGCGTTAAACAAAAACCTTTGTTCAGCCAAAAGTGAGCAAAGAGCCCAAGCCATACTGTGAGGTATTGTCTAATGCATATACTGAATCACCATTCCTGCAACTTCAGCCCTGTGGGAAGCCCTTTATGTCCATATGGATTTCATGGGGTTTTTTACATTCTTTATTCCCATTTTCCCTGGAGAGCTGCTGTTAGTCAGTCTTTGCCACATGGGCCAAAAGGATTGCTGGATCTGAAGTGCTCTGGGAAGACCTAATGACTATGGTAAAGTTTTCCACATCTCCTTAACTTATGGAGTCAAGAGCGGCTCAGCTGGCCCCGCGCCAGCTCTGCTGTATGCCAAGGCTGTGATGGATCTGCAGCCATATGCAAAGTTCAGTACCTAGTTTATTCGTGCTGCCATGCTAATGCGTTGTCTTGACACCATCACAATATGCTTGAAATTACTTCTGTAAAAAAAGCAGAGTGACTGATAACTCCAAGGAGGAATTATTTTAGGTTTAGCACCTTCAGTCCATGCAATTTCCAGCTGCTCAGCAGATTAATATTTTACATTTTAACCTTTACATCCATCTTTAGATACTATTGTATCCAAGAGAAAATGCTTTGGAAGAAATTGCAGACCTAAGCTGGGTGAAAGACTTTAAATAATGTAAAGCTCTTAAAGAACAAAGAGTTCATTATGTAGGTTTAAAACTGTTCATTTATTTGTAACCAGGCCCTTAAAGAAAAATCTGTCAAAGTACACCCAAATATATCACTGCCTGAGTAGCCCTAATGGGGGAGGGATTTTGTTTCCCTTTCAATATTGCATCAGGAAAGTAATCTCGAGCAACCAATGAAGCATTTTGCAACAAGATTCCTAAGTACTCTCAACAGATTGAAATTCGAAAATGAAAACTGCTGATGAAAAATGAGAAAAACAAGTATTGTAATGCATAATTCGTATTTACTTTTACTTTTTGAGGCATTGCTTATGTCTGGGATAAACAGCATATTTCAGCTATTTATTTACAATGTAAACATTTACAAACTGAAAGCCTATGAATCAGGCTGTTGTTATTGCTTTCTCTTTTACATCTGATTACTTCAAGGGATGTTTTGTTCTAGGTATGAAACGAAGCTGAGGTCTATATTCTGTCAGTCCACCTGCTCATCTGCCTAATCTCAGACCTTGCTGTAGAACTAATTTCTTTAATAGGAAAAGACCCAACTCACCCTACAGCTCTGGAAGCTCTGACAAAATTGCTATAATGTGAATATTTCCTCAGGTGATCTTGTTCCCTTGTCCACATACAGCTTTGTGAGTTTGGGGCTATATCCACAGACATGCAGTGATTAGTTTATAACACATCTGTTCAGCTTAATACAATTTTGTGTCAGAACCTGCTTGCTACCATGATTTTCTGAAAGCATCTGGTATGACAAAATGTCAGAACTTGGGTACAGGTGACAGATGCTGAGTTGAGAATGGTTAATAAATGCAGCGATCCTGCCACAGCGTGCAGGATTTGGGACAGACCCGAGGCTGGGGTAGCTCAGGCAGTGGTCTCAGTGGCCCCATGCTCCTCTGGAAACACAGCTCTGAAAGTTCCCAGCTCTAAAGACAGGAAAAATTGGGCTCTAACAGTTTATAATTTATTTGTAATTTTGTTACCACAAGAAGCCATTAGTTGTGCATTAGGTTACCCGATATCTTTGCAACGCTGTCATTTATTAGGTACTTCTCTGGATTAATATTTATTGTTATTGCCGTGTTTATTATCATTCTAATGGTTATTGATATTGTTGTGCTTATTTTGTGTATCATGAACTTCAGTATATTAGCATCTGTGCTAGGACGAGCCAAGGTCTAGCGTGGAATGACCGTGAGATGCAGGTTTTTCAAATGCTGCCTCCCCTGTGCTTTGTCTTTGTGGGTCTCAGTGTTGGGCTGAGAAAGTCCTGCCCTAAGGTCAGCTTGTGGCAGCCAGGACACGGCCGTGAAGAGGCACCAGGAGGGATTTCCCTCTGCTGCAATCTCTGCCCAAGGTCCAGAGGGAAAAGTATCCCACTTTGCACGGATGCTGAGCCCCAGAGTGGCTAACGGGTGTCCTCAGACTGTCCCTGGGATCTCCGAAAGAGTTCACCAGCATGTAGCCAGTTCAGTAACTGAAATGCAGCACGGCGATGCCCATTGCATCATTCAGAGCAACCCCATTCCCACCTGCCCATGGACAACTGAACTGCAATACATCGCACCCAGATTGCTGATCAATTAGCTCTCCATAATTGATTCTTAGCTCTTCTCCTTAGCGCTGTTTCAGCCAAGCCTGCTGCAGAGCCCAAGATGCTGAACTAAATGAGGTCTGGCTGCTGATGTGGTGGCACGTGGGAGTTCAGCCACCACAGCTGGCAATAGACCCCACTGAATGGGACTTCTACTTTTTTTTTACTTTTACTTATTTAGCAAGTGGAATGGTTATCAGCCTCGGCTCAGCCCTGCGCTCCACCTCACCTGCAGCTGCAGCTCAGCCCAATTTCTGAGCAAACCCAGCTGTTTGCAACTCACAGCCCACATCTTATAAAAATTTAGGAATATCTCTATTTATAATTGCCCTACAGGAAAATTTGACAGGGAGATACTTTGATAAATGCTGAGTCCTTATTACAATCCATCAACACCAAGGGAATTCCTGCTTGCAAGAGGAAAGGAAAAAATTGCTCCCTGGTCTTAAATTAAAAAAAAATGTGTTTGATAACCTTTAACTACAATGATTTTCTGATCTTCACTGCCATAAATGATCTTGACAGTGTCACTCAAACTTACTGAAAGCTAAGTCAAGCAAAACATATTAGACCAGCAAATTAAATTTCTTTATGAGGAGACTGAGCTCTGCCGTTTGTCCTCCTTTGCCCCTTTTCCTTATCAGATGGCCAGAGTCTGGTTTTGTGCTCTTTCTTGACTTTTTGGATGACTTGGGGGTGCAGTCACTGCATGCTACAGTGAGTTTTCTTTTTTACTTTTTTCTACAATGATGCATTTAAAAAAAAGCTTGAAAAACTTTGGATCAGAACATGAAGTGGGAGTCCTCAACTTTCTAGCACAGTCACTGTTCAGGCAAAATGTTCTGTTTTCCTTGGGTTTATGACTAATGCAAGCAAAATCTCCAATATTCATACACTGGCCTATCTCATTCCCAGTATGAACAACCTTTTCAGAGAGTTTATGGATTTCCGCAGGCTGTGAGTTTCACAGGAGGTTTCATGTTCTCCTATGCATTTTTCAAAAACTGTAATTTAAAAATTTTGGAGAACAAATGCCCAGTACCATGTAATTATGAGACCAAGTGACTTGGATCTCCCAGCCTATACCCCAACCCCAGCTGCACACCCCGAGGGTGCCACTGCAGAAGATTACTGTTAAATGAGACAGGTCTTCACAACATGGTATTGAATGCTTTTCTGACAGTGAGACAAGGACAGGGCTGATAAGCATGTGGCTGGGCTCAGGCAGCATCCTTGTCACTTGGGAAGATTTCAATGCCTTATTTGCACTTCTGCTTCTGGACCATTGCCTTCGGCCCCTTACAGACTCAGGCACACAAGAGCGAGGTTGGTTATCTGTGGCTTATGCTCAGACATGTGTGTAACATTTGTACTGTATTTGTATGTTCTCTGTGAACAATACATGAAAGAATAAATAGATCTGTCAGTTAATTTCAGAGTGGAAAACATTTTATTCCAGCATCTTTCTTTCCTTAAGGCAGTTGGAATAGTGAAGGTATATTATTTTTATTCAGTGCTTGAGGTTACAAGACAAATTAAAATAACAGCACGTTCCAAATGAGATTGCAATATATGTATTGGGTTCTTTTCATTTGATTTCTTTGACTGGGATATTAAATTGAATTGACTAGTCACATACTTCACAGGGCAGTGAATTATTCACGAGAAAGCTTGAACTGCAGTTAATTTAGCCTCCTGCAAACCTCATTTAAACTGTCATTTTCATGGATTGTGACTCAGGGACTGGAGAGCTGCAGCTTTGGATATTCTGGACTGGATGTTTGCAACGTTCAGTGCTTGGGAGTCTGGGGATCCTGCAGGAATGAGCACCTGATGCAAAGCTGAGATGGGATATTCCCAAAGGGTGTAGGATGTGGAATCAGTCTGCTTTGCAGAAGTATGCAGATACTGGGTCTGGCTGGAGTCTGACTGAATAAAATCTCCCAAATAGTATCTTGTGTACTAACATGCTCTCAGTCCTTGCAGAAGTAATGAGAACTGGAACTAAAAGTAGCAGATGTTCAGCTCTGCTGAAAATTAAAGACTTTATCCTCCGCCCAGACAGTCCGGTACAAAACAACTCCTTACTGTAACAGAGACAGATTTCACTCTTTTTAGAGAAGGCCAAACTCCTCCTGCTCCACGATCGATACATCCCACTCCAGCTTTCTTCTGCACCATCAGTGTTGCTAGACCCTCCGTTTCTGTTGTGTACATAGGAAAGCAAAAAATAAAGCAGTCAATTTTGCAGCTCCAATTTTAGAAGTATTTTCACAGTTACTATTGTGCCAGAACGCCACATGACACAAAGAAATCTAGCAGGTCAACAGCTCGAAAATAAAGTCTAATTTTATATTTAGGCAAGTTATATAAGCATTTGCTAATTAAGAAAAGTGTTTGCCTATCATTCTCCCAGAAGAGAAAAACACACACAGTACTTGAAAGGTCCCCTAAAGTTAAAACCAGAATTGCTCAGAATTGCCCTTTCCATATAAGATTTCTAAGAAATTTTCACAGGCCACATCAATATTTAAAAATAAAATCAAGTGTTATGTTTGAAAACATAGTGAGAAATGTGTTGGGTTTTAAGTAGCACAAGATGATAATGTTAGCACCTCTGCTAACAAAATCTCTGAAGCACTTGAAAGGACCCAATTAAATTAACAGGGACTTTTTGTTTTCTGCTTTTCATGCTGTAAAAGTAATTTAGCTGTCCTTGGCTGGTGATTTCAATGGAGCTGAACCAGTAAGCAATTTGACAGCAAGAGAGAGGCAGAAAAAATGTTAAAAGGCCTCCGGTTTTCACTCTACATGAATAATTAGTGGATTTGCTTTTGGAAAATAATCTAAATTCTGTGATGCATCTTCAGTCAATGAGGAAAAATACCACTCATGACAGCAACATATCTGCTCCTGGCTGGAGGGTAGAGAACTAGACTTTACATTTCTCAGCATGGCAGGATTGGAAAGGTGCTAGTCAGAAATCTCCGTTTCCTTGCGAGACATCAGTCCAGGCAGAGCGAGGGGAATGATCGTGGGGTGACTGAGCAGAGTAAGCAGGAGACTGCGTTTCTGTACACAGTGGTGGTGCAGATGCCATGGCAAACAGCAGTTGACATTACACTTAATATTAAAGGTGAATTTATAGATTATGAAGAACCAGGTGCTAATTTATGAATGATTAATCAATCAATTTTACAGACTGTCAGAGTTTAGCAACTCAAAAATATCTTTAAAATCATAGTTAATAGTTATCTATATTCCATCCTATTGATGGACTTTAATAATCATTGATACCACATTGTTGCCCAGTTGTGCTTTCAGCTACAGGATTTAGCTTTGAGCTACAGGGTGAGTAACATGCCCAGTGAGGCAGCTTTCATCCAATCTTAGTATCTTCTTTAACTGCAGATCTTCATTAGCTGTCTGCTCATTGCAAAATATTGGCAGAGCTTGCTGTGGGTTTTCTTTTGAAACGGCCCTGCTGAAGCAGGACAGGTTGTCTTTCTGGTTGAGTAATTTTTGTTGCTTGCAGGCTTGGCTAAGCAAAACATTGCTCTCCTCCTCCCTTTGAACCACCACTGTCGTTAGGGTCTTCCAAACCTTTGCATCATTACAAACAAATCTGGCAACCCTCACATGTTTTATAGGCTTTTTTTTAATTCGAGGTCTCTGGGTTCACTTTAATTAATCATCTTTGTTCCAGTTCATTCTGCTTAATAATCAAGTCCATTTATTCTAACCAGCTTTCTTCAAACACGGAGGATTCATATGCATGAAGGATACCTCTCAGCAGCGAGGAAAAGAAGCTGCTGAGTCTTTTGGCCACATTGCCGGCAGTCAAAAATGTCATTTTTGATTGGCTTCCAGCTAGCTTGCAGTACCTTGCAGGTACTAGGGAAAAAATGTTAAAACAGTGAACAAAACTCTTCTCAGACCTTCGTTTTGACTAACTCAAATCTTTTGTTTAGGTAACTTTACTACAAGTGACTGACATTATTATTATTATACCCTCACTTTCTTCAGAGAGAAAAACTGCCTTTCCCAGAACATCCTGAATTTTCTCATTGCTCCCGTCTGCTTGGCCGTTTCTTCTCCAAGAGATCCTCAGTCTGTGTCACCTAATGTCTGTGGAGCTGATTTTCCCTCCCAGAGCTCAGTGGTCACGAACCTATCCTATTCCTGAGGCTACTTCTGGCAATGACATTTTCACAACAAACTGCTCACAATATACAAACCTCAGCATCTAAAACGATATTACCATTAACTCTCTCCTGTTGTTCTGTTACCGCTATCAGCGTCCAACAACAATTTTATGGGGATCCTTCATTAATGCAACTCTTCCATGTTTTGCTGGCTGGAGAGAGTTTTAAAATGAGTATGAGCTATAGCTAATCTTCCCCTAAGGTCTCCAGACCTACTGCAGCACTCCTCATTTGAATGCACCCTGCATCCATCACTTAATTTCCTAACCAGATGAAGCACAATGGTTTCTGGCCTGCCTGGCTCTGGAGTTCTCATTACAATAGCAGCCAGGGTATTAAAAAAAGACAAATACCTCTGAGATCTTTGTCAGTCCAATACATTCTTACTAGAACTAATAAAACACACATAGTTTAATAGATGAAGACTTACTCATTCTCTGAAAGATATCTTGGTGGGAGTGATGATAAAACTATTCACATTCTCCCATTTTGTGCTTAGCATTATTTGCGTAGCTATGAATCACCTCTGCCACTGAACAGGGGACAGGGGAAAGCCAGTAAGTCTCCTTCAGGCAAAGACTTTAGCTGGATTTGCAGAAGGTTGTCTGTGTTTCATTATTTTCTGAGAACTATTTGTAGTGCTGTCATTTTTACTGATGCTGCGTACAAGGAGAACTTGAGCGACAACAGGCATCATATCAGGTCTGCAAAAGTGAACTTTAATCTGTGCTTCCCACAGATGACAAAAAGAATTTATGAAGAATACCTCTGATTTATAGTGAGCAATTCTGTCCTTGGGAAAGTGGAGAATTAATAATATTCAGAGAAATTACGCAGATTTAAACCAGTGGTGATATAAATCAATGGACAGGGCTGCATATTCTGAAGACACCCTGCCTGTTCTACCTGCAGCGATAAAGAAGAGGACACCTGAAGGCAGAAAGCAGGTCAGAGAGCCTTAAACTAGCAGCCACAGCTATATCTACTAGGGTTTGTGAATCAGAGCAGATTTGTGACTTAAATCCTACAGGAATACCACCAACAGCTGGGATGTGGCGAGTGAGTCTGCATTCCCCATCCCTTGTCATGGGTGGCCTGGCAGATTAGGACTGAAAATGTGACACCAGCCCGTGATGGGGGAAAGAAGCAGGCTAGGAATTAACTCAAATATTTTCTTTTGAAAATCATCTTCCTTTTTTAAAAAAATGTTTTTATTCCCTTCTTGACGTTTTCCCTCTTTTCTCCCTACCTTCCTTCCTTTTTCCTGTTTTAATGTTGTTCTTCATTAAATAGATGTAAAATCCTGCTCTTCATAAAAATGTTATCACCTCTTCGTACAATTTGTAACATTTTTTAAGTCCTGAAGATGAAGAGTTCATATTTTGTGCCTTGTAGTGCTTTATAATGATAAGCTCGCTGGCTTTATGAATCTGTGGGCCATAGAGTAAAACCAAACTAAAACCGGACTGCGATCAGGAAATTACACCCAGTGAAAAGATTAACGTTTAGCAGGTGTTAAGTAAATTACTCATCATAGTTTGTGGGTTTTCTGTAAAGCAGGTTAGCTGCCAGCACCCTCGTGCAGACGGGGCATGCTGGCAGGCACCTACGGCAGCACACCACGGCGCCAGCCTAACGCCACAGCAGGGATGTGCTTCTGCTGGGTGTTCTTTAGGGAGCAGGCGGCCAGGCCCACGGTGCTGAGCTCCAGGAGGCCGTGGGGACACCCGGCTGGGTGCTGCTGTGCTGGGTGCTGCAGTACGGCGATGGCGTGGCTGGAGGAACAGGAGAGAGGCTTTGGCTTTGTGAGGAGCCGGAGGGAAGGCGGGTCCGGGCTGCCCTCCCAGCTGGGCTCAGCCCCGGCTCTCGCGCACTATGCACCTCGTGGATGGCCCGTCACCTGCTCAGGCCTGATCCATCAGACCTCAGGAGCACGGTCTTCTGGTCATGGCCTGTGGCAAGATGCAGAGAAAGTTCAGAGATCACGGGGACGGGTGTCGCGTGTTGGGCACTGGTCACCTGCTCAGTTGAAGCACGTGGGAGGATGGAAGGGGTCCGTCGCTGCTATCCTCACACCATTGGACCTCCTCCACCCTAGCAAGTCCATGAAAAAAAGGGCTACATTCACTGGACACTGGAAAAACGTTTTTAAAAAAATTAAAAAAAATAAAAGTTCATCTCCGTGATCCGATTTGTGATAGAAGAAGGTGGCAGCATTTCTGGCTGATCAGCATGGCCTTCTTGCACATTCCTAAGGTGCAGAAAGCCCAAGACTATCATACAAGAATGGTTTTAAATTTAAAGTCAAATAGTTTGATGTTTGGAAAGGCAGAGAGCTAAGCATTTTATTTCAATAGGGAATCTAAGTTTACATTCAGGTATTTCAATTATAAGAATATTTTATTATATAATATGCTTAAATTTTGATTTATGAAGCTCTGGCTTCACCATCTCATCCCTTCTTTTACCCCTTTTGCAATTCAAGCTCTCATCTCACATTCCTCTGGGAAATGTTGTTTTCAGAAACAGGGAAAACTCTTTAAAAAGCATTATGCTTCCACTTCTTTGACTCTTACCTGTAACTGATATAAATAGCGGTATAATTAGACATTAAAAAGTCAACGAATTAAGCTTCTTAATTAATTAAGATGTGCCTATTGAGTTAATGTCCTTGTAAATTATTCTGCAGATGTGATTGCCTTTTCCATACCTAATTGCATTGTTTATCCTATAGAGGCTTTCCATAGAGTTCTGTAAAGACAAAGGTACTTGTTAATTGTAATAACAACCCATGCACAAAGCAGTCATTTGCATTGTTCTTTCTTGCTCACAGCTTCAAAATACACAGGCAATTTACAAAATCCCACAAACTGCCCATTTGTATCTCAGGCATATTTTTTTCTAAATCTAAAAATCTAACTATAAATATCTTAAAATCAGGTATGTAGACTTATGGACCATATGCCATAACTAATACTTTTTGCATCTCACAATTTTAGATGCAGTCATCTAGGCTCCAGTGTTTTCATAACTCAGGACATAGGCTAGACAAATTGTATTACATCTACCTGTAGCTGTCTAAAAGCAGCACTACTGAATTTTAAGCTATTTCCCAAGGCCACAGGAAATAAACATGTCTGATTATATCCTTCCAGAGGATACCAATATTCCCTTTGAGCATTCACACATCATCCATCTATGAAGACTACTAATTAACAGGGCACATATTTCTGCTACCTGATACTGCACAGAGTTTTACAATGAGTGATTAACTTTAAACAGCTTGATAATCAAGTGCAAATTAGGAAGGGGTGGGACTGTTGGAATCATTAAAAGATCAGGCAGCCTCCAAAGATAGGTGCCCCCATGGTCTTCAGGGGCTGACTAGGCTATGCTCCCAGGAGGGTAGGTGAGCGATCAGGGTAAGGAGACAGCACCCACGTAGGTATGGGGAAACTGTCCCTTATGGCTCCCCAGGGGTGTTCTCCATCTCCCTGTGCTAAGCTGCATGTCTATCGTGGCTCACGTAAAAAGGAGGTCCTTTGTCAAGCTGCCAAGAGATGTGTTCTTTCAACTCTTGAGAGATGGATTTGGTTCTCTCCTGAAGGCCAACAGCTATCAGGTATATGCTCCACCAGGGTCTGGGACCACTGAGGGCTTGATGGTAGGGCTCCTAGTGCTGCTCAATGGGAGACTTTTTCAATTCAGTTGCTTTTTCTGCATGGGAATTAACATACAGTTGGCTTGTACATACTACTCAATAGGGAATTCATTGGCTTCAACCCAGCTGTTTGGATGTCTTTGGGTCTTTGAATACCTCTTGGGAAAGGAAGCTCCCACCTGCACTTGTCTTGCTGATTCAGGTGATGAAGACAAATTCAGGTGATTGCTGCATCTCAAAGGCAGGGCATGATGACAGCTTCATAGCATTGATCTAGGGGAGTGGAAGGGCTCTACTAACACCTGTTAGTAGTTGAGGTTGTCTCTGCATTTTCTGCTATGCTTTTTGATTTTATTTTGTTCTCTTAAGACTATGTAGTTTGGTGGTGAGAAACTTTAGAAAATTTCTCACTGAAATTTTATTTCCCATTTTCCCCTTCCCATTTCCAAGATTGGACAGGTCTGCTGAGCCCTTTGCTTCTGCCAGCTGATCCCTTCTGCCTCTTCAGTGTTCTTTTAGCAGGAAAATCCTCCTCCTTGAATCCTCCTTCTCTTTTCTTGCAATGTTCAGAAACCACAGTCGTGGGCAGAAGGATTCACTGTGCTGAGGTTTGTGGGCACTTTTCTGTGGTTTGAGTTATTTCTGAGACTAATTACCTTATCATCTCCTCTTGACAAGATTTGTTAAGTTCCTGCTTAAAAAAAAAACAAACAAACAAACAAACAAAAACAACAGCAAAAGCTTTAAACCTTTAGAAAGATGTCAGATTGGGGTTCAAGCCCCTTTTGCAGTGTGGCAAACCCCCCGTGCAGATCAGCTCCTCCTTTGGCACCTTCCTTGTCTCAAACTGCTGCACAAGACATGCAAATGTTATTTTCCTTTCTGCTGTCAGCTCTTTTCTCCACATCATTTAGTACTTCAAATAGTGCTTTGAAAAAGGAACTCTGATGTCTGCTTTCAGATGAAAAATGACAATCCCTGGGTAACCTGTTCAAGCACGTTGACAGGAGAGCTGTAATTTCAGGATAGCATCTTTCCCTCTACAGTCATGAGATTTATTGCAGATGAATGGAACAACTGTGAAGTAATTTCTTAGTCAGAAGTTTCAATAGATATGCAAGGAAATGCCCTGATAGTCCATTGAGGAGGTACATTAGATGTAATTTCTGCAAGTGTTCTCACAGCAGTGTACCTACGTTCTTCCTAGCATGAAAAGATACCTTCACAATTGTATTTTTCCAAGAAATCTCAAAGGGTTATTCTATTTTGGTTTGGTTTTATAAAATCTAATTGTTTCAATTTTTAATCTAAACTACTGTGTTCAGAAACAGTTTTCTGTCTTTAGTTATGGCTATAGACACACCCATGCAAAGGAGAGAATGCAGTTCCTGCTGTATTTCTGCAGCAGGGTGTTCAGGGAAAACCAGAGAACTGGAAATAAAGTCTCAACATGTAATGAGGCAAGGAAAGTGGAAAGCTGTTGTGAGCATGGTTGTGCACATGAGGGTTGTTGTGCAGCAAGTTCAACCAGCAGCAAGTGTGGTGGCAGATTTTCAATCTGACATTGAGGATTTCCTTAATTTTTCAGCTAGGCCTAAATCCTTTCAAGTAAGTGGAAAGAAGCCTTTGACAAAGAAGCGGTGCCCAAAGCGTACCCAGCTTTTTGGCTGTTTTAAAAATAGAGATTGTCTCTTAAGAGGCCATGATCAGCCAGGTCATTTTATTGAAGAGCTGATTGTCATAGAGATAAAACTCTGTGGCACACAGGACACAATGGAAGTGCTGGCAGCCCGTGAACATGGAGCCATTTATGCCAGAGTTACGATAAACACTCTGAAAAGCATTTCCAGTTATTTTAAATTGCTTTATTCTCTGCATCCCTGAACTCTGATCACTTGCAAATTGAAGTGCTCTTAAAAACTTTAAGTACTCCATTAATTTTAAATTACTCTAAACTGTACAAGCCCAGAAACTCAAAGCACTCTTGAAAATCTGAAGCGCTACAATTACTTTGAATCACTCAAAAAAATGTGGGTTCAAAATCCTTTTTATGTGTTTATTTTCTTCACGTTCAAATTTTCCCTTGCAGTGCAACAAACAAAGCAGAGACATAACATCTTCAGCCCACTAGGAAAAAAAAGTCATCATTCCAAGAACAAATCTTCAACCAAATTGTTAAAATAAAAAAGGAGCAACTTTGAAAAAATTCAGTAGTACACAAGGACTGCCAGAGCATGTGTGTGCCTTCACACACTCCTATCTATCCCACATCTTAGATGCAGGCAGACATATGTTATGTTGTTTCCCCATTACTGATGACTGTATTAAATTCTTGAAGAGGCTGGTGCTGCTTCCTTCTGCCTGTCAGCAGCGCCCTGGCCCGGCTGCTTCACTGGTGCGGTATCTGATGGCAAATCTCCTCAGGGGCTGCTGGGCACTGCTTGCTGCCTGTGAGCACAGAAGGCTAACTCATTTCCCCCTGGATTGACAATAAGTTTAATCCCTGAAAAATGGCACTGTGATTCTGATAAATATTTTAATAAATCCTACATGAAAAGAAAGGCAGGGTTGATAAGGGCCTGAAGATATTGGCAGGATGCATCCACAGATTTGTGAGTACAGGGGCAGCAAAACTGTGATGTTTCCCACCCTTGGCTAGTGTACATTCCTAATACACCCCTGGCACAGCCTCCTGCTGAGATCCTTGATATCTATTCCCATCACATGCCTGGTCAGCTCAAGCTCCCAGACCAGCTGCCTGTCCCAGAGATACCAGAGCTAGTTGTGGCCACACAGGTTTCTGGAGGTTTACACACCAGCAGGGATGTTCTGCAACTTTAGGGCTGATAGATGTTTTTAAATTTCATAGATCTTGACACTATAATGTGACTGTATTGTGTGTCTCCCACCCTGCCTGTGCATTCCCTGTCATCCCACAGCCCTGATGGTAAAGCTCCAACATATGTCTCTGACCTCCACCCTGGTGGTATTTGGTTATGGAGGAGAAAAGATTTTAAAATTCCTAAAAGTTGTGTTATTTTTATAAAGGGAGGGGGAATACCTTGAAATAACTGTGCAGTTTGCCCAGTTCCTGAACTCTTCTATTCCTGAAATGGGGGTTACAGGACTGTGATGATGTAGAAACAGATTCAGTCTGCACTTACAGCTGCTGCCATGCAAGTACTTACATTGCCTCATTGACTTCAGTGGTGCTATTCCCATGCACAAGTATCTGCCTGGTAGTTTCAGTGAGTGAGAGTCGTGGCCTTAACACCATTACACACAGAATCTACTACCAGCTGCTCTGGGTTATTATTGCCGTAGCTCGTATCAAATCCTGGTGCTTAGGTTGTGCCTGAGCCAGAGAGCCCCAGCACTCACATCCATCACCAGGGTGATCCACACAAACCATTCAGACTTGACTGAATGTGTGTATTTATATATTTTTTTATGCTATGAAACTTTTATACTTTTGCATCAAATATGTAAAACATTGTCTCTCTTTATACATTTCCTGCTCTGCTCTCAGAATAGGAACAAACCTGTGTTTTACTGGGAGCTGCCTGACTTTTGTGCAGGTTTCCTTTTCTCAGCATCTTCTACTGAGGACAAAGGATGCAGTGTGTGGTACTGACAGTGTCTGAGTGTCAGTCACCAGTCATGACAGGCAGGTTTGGGATCCAGTGAGGAAAATATCACTCCATTTAATTGCAAGATTGCTATGGACAAGGCACTTAAATGTAAATGAGCTCCAAAGAACATCTGTGACAGGTTCCTGGCATATGCTGGGAGCTTCTTCCTGCAAGTGGGAGAATATAAGAAGAAATGTAGCAGCCCGAGTGCAGCTGAATGAGAAGATGAGATGGCTGCAGCTCCATCCTGCCTGGCTTTGTGCCCACAGCTGGGCTGCATAAAGACCGAGACATGGGACTTGCTTTTTTTGATGTAGATTTTCTGAGACCACAAAATGAAAAAGAAGCCTCATCCTAGAACACCAAACCAGGCTTTCGCACCCCAGAGATCCCAGTCCCATCTCTGACCCACCTGGGCACCCGCTATTTGGGTAGAGTTTCTCCCACACAGTGTATTCCCCACCTCTGTGGCCAGGACACTTGGGCATGGGGAAGAGAAGAGCAGAGGCATCTCTAGACCAACTCAGGGACACAGTGGCTTTGGTTTGCTTCTTTGGGGAAGGAGGAGAAGTGGAAGGAGCTCTCCTGTGACACATGTTTAATGGGGTAACAAAATGAGCTTGCATTAACTGAAATACTGGAGAAGTCAAGCTCCAAGGTTGACGTGACACCTTGTACTCCTGCATTTCCAGCTCACGTTGTCTTCGCCCATGTGCTGAGCAGCAGGAGGTGGCTGTGCTGCCCTCCCCAAGGGACGTGGCATTGCAGGAGAACGCTGGGTCCTGCTCTCTTCTCGGCTCTGGGAGCTGAGGCTCCTCTCCTCACTTGGCTTCCAGATTATGGAAGCTGAAGTGACTCTTGTTCACATACAAATGCTCAGCAGCAGAAAGCTTTCCACAAGAAAGAAGAGCAGCATTGAAAACAGAAGTCAGTTTCGAGATGAGCACCTCAAGAGATTGGCCACTGCACCGGGCTGGCTGCTGGGCTGGCTGGGAGCTATATATATTTCTTATTACTTTTGTATCAGACCACCCGCCGGGCGAGAGCTGGGACTCTATTGGAGACTCTGCTGTGCACATCAGGCCCCCGGGCTGGTCCAGCAGAGCAGAGCCAAGCGCTTTCTCCCACCTCGAGGGGAGCTGTGTGCTCCCCCCGCAAACTCCTGCTTCGTTAGCGCGGCAAGGGTGATGTTTAGGAGGATCCTGCAGATGAGTTGCTTTCAGCTAATATCTAATCAAAAGGAAACACCCTTTTGGCAAGGCGTGGGAGGAGCAGCACGGTGCTGTGCTTCACTGGGGACAAGTCACACTGTGATCTTCAGCTGCTGGAGGAGAGTTAGGGATGACTAATGTGTAATAAAGCAGCACAACACGTTTGGCCCCCTGGTAAAGCCTTTGATCCCTGTGGCAGCCATTGACAGATGAAACTAAGAAATGCTTCACATGCTCAGATAAAGCCACCTGAATGCTATCATAAATAGAAACTTTCAATAGACTTTTCCTTGCAAAAAGGATGAGAAGTAATAGCTATGCAGGAAAGCTTTTGGGGATCTCCATTAAGTCATTTGTTTTCCCAGAATTTTTTAAAGTAATATTTATCACAAAATAAATAATTCAGCATCTTCAAATAATATAAATAAAATCTCTGATCATTACTTCCAAGGAACAATATCAAATATTTAGGTTTTCCTCCTTTCTAAAGTAACTGTTTCCGTCACTGGATTGTGGCCTCCTGTGTGGCTGAGCAATGCAATGCTTTCATCTTCAGTCAAAACAACCATCAAATACTTTTGCAACCCTCCCTGTCGTTGGGAAATCCGCTGTTTAAAAGCTCTCTCTACTTGTAGGCTCTGATCTCTCTGCTATGTTCAACTGGGGAGAAAAAAAATTGAAATTGTAAAAGCAATTTTTCATCTCTCTGGGGAGATTTTCACTTTGGGAGCTCAGCATCCTCGACTGCTTTTGGCACAGCCCTACTCCACAAATACCTCAAGGTCTGACTTTGAGCCCGTGTGCCCTTGCAGTGTCCCCACGACTGCATCCAGGGAAGGACATGCCATCAGAGGACCCGTCTCCGTGGCACCTTGCATGGGATGGCTGGTACCTACCGAGGTGCCTCGTAGCCAGGGGGTTTGTTTGGAGGGGCTGGCGTCAGCCCCAGCTGGCTCTGGGGTGCAGAGGCTCAGGGTGTCCCGTGGGGGCCAGCACAGCCGGGATCCCACACCCCAGCCCTGTGGCTGTGTCTGGGGACAGCGCAAGGGCCGTCATCCCTGCACCCCCCAGAGCTCCCCATCCCTGCCAGCACCTCGCTTCACAGGGAGCGCAGCACATCCCCAGCGAGGTAAAAGCCAAGGCAGCTGAGTTGGTTCAATGTTTTTCAGCATTACTCCCTCCTTATTAATGCCATGTAATCACTCAGTCCACAGGTGATTAATAACGGCTCTAACTTCCTTTCTCCTCCGCCTTCGTACTGGCAGATGCATCTGCACAGACCTGTCTTTGCCGAAATCCACACGTGTGCTCCAAGACAGTGAGTGTGTCACCTCTGCGTGGGTCCCGTCCCCTCGCTGCCCGGCTCTGTGCTGGCACCCAGCCCGCAATCAGGAGGGGAGATGAGCACCCCATTCGCTTTCAGGCCTCTGTGTTGGTGCCAAGGTCTGATTTGGTTTATTTGTCAGTGATGGTACAGGGGGATTTATTCTTTATTTCAATTTTAATTACTGGCCCTCATCCCAAAAACTATTTGCTGGTACGAAGGCTGTGCATATTCATCAGAAATGCAGTAAACATCAGCACTTGAGCATCTTTGCTTCCAAAAGAGGCAACCAAATGAAGGTGGGTTGGTTCCCTTCACAGCACTTGGCAGCATGAGAAAGCAGGAGCAGTGCAGCCGTGATGTGGGACCACAGCCACCGCAGTGAGATGACCTCCCAGCCAGGCCAGGGATTGAGATGCAGCAGCTCCAGCACTGCTGCTCTGCAGCAGGAGAGACCAGCACTGCTGCTTTTCTTGCTGAATTCAAATCTGGGGGGTCCAGCAGACACTATGGTGTGATTTAATCTGCCAGAGCTCAAATGCTTACTCTGGCCACCCTAGAAAACCAAGTTAAATATGGGCATCTCAGAGCTGCTGCCTGATACACGAACATAGCAGACCAGCTCAGGTATTTTGGCATGGCTTTGTTTGAAGAGTAAGAAAAAGACAAGGGAGAAAAAGGCTGGGGAAAACTTTTAAACTGTGATAAACATGTCCCATCCAAAAAACAGCTTGCTGACATCACCTCAGTTATATGAAGGGTGATCTTCTGGCTTCTTGATAGGGCTGTGACATCCAGACCTTCATGAGAACTGAACTCAGGATACATACTTGATTTTTACCAGCTCTTCACAGCTCTCAATAGCTTAAGAGAAAAGATTTGAAGAAATGTATGGAGACATGAATCCGGAGGGTACTTTGCAAATATTTTGTGTTCCTGAAGGAGCGCTGTGCTACGTCGGTATGCAGAGCAGGCTGTTCACTGTCCATGCCATCAGTGCATCACCCAGGTGAGCTGCAGCTGAGCCCTTGGTGCCAGGGTGCCCAGACCCACCCCCAGTGGGGATCTGCAGCCGAAGGCTGTGCAAAATGAGCTGCTTGGATGCAAATACATCCTCCAGCACTTTAGCCATAGCAGCTACTAGAAAGAAAAATAACTAAAAATCCATCATTACTATATGGAAGCTAAATGACTGAAAAATCATTACATGTGCCAGCTATTCAGTGATGCGTGATGAGGTGCTTCAGCAGTTAATCATGGAAGAGATGAAACCACTCTATGAGACAGAGAGGAAGGGAAAAGACGGAAGAATCTGCCTACACCAAACTGAGCCCTCTCCAAGAGATAAGACACTGGTTTTGTTGCACTGAAGTAACTGCTAAAAAAAGAAAACCATTGAACTTGATATTGGAAAAAATAGAGATCTTGGTTCAATAGGTAGAGTCCTGATAACAGTGGCTGCAGTCTCCAGCTGTGACATCGTTTTAATAAAAGATCCTGTTTTTCACTGCAAAGCCTGATGAAAACATTTCCACTGTGAACAGATCCACCTCAGCACTTAAGAGCATGCTGCTGTGGCCAGCAGCCCTCCCACTGCACAGTGTTTCAGAAATAATTTTCTCAGGCCTCCCCTGTATTAGCCCTTTAGCTGTTTTATAGCTGATTCCCCATCCTCAGACCCAAATCTCTCTCTCAGAAGCTGACCTGGGCACAGCTCCACCGCGTCCCCATTCTTGCCAAGCACAAGTGCCACATTCTCTTTCAACGCACGACCTTACCTGTAACTAAAAGAAAATGTGCACGATTTCATCATGTTCAGCTAAGCAGGACACCTACCCCTGCATCAGGGACCTCTCCTCTCTACTCCTCACCTCTCGCCCTAGCACAAGTCAGCAGCCAGCCAGAGCTGATGGGATTTCATGTGATTTTTTACAGGTAACCAGTAAAACATTGCCTGCCTCAAGACCAAGGAGTGATTTCTGTGGAGATCTCGCTTGAAACATACTCACATCAACCAATCTTTGACAGGTAATTCTTTTAGCTCATATTTAATTCACTTTGTGTGCTGTGTTGATTTAGTACTGAACTAGCTTCTTGAACGTTACATTGTGGAATACCAAGTCAAATATTTTACAGAAGCTTAAATCAACACTATTTCCTTTATTAAGCTAAATTGTAATCTCAATATAAAAAATTCCAGTTAGTTTTAGAAGATCTATTCCTCGTCATCCCCTGTTGATGGGCATTAATGATATTATCCCTTCATATTTTTTAATCTCTGCAGTTATTTCTCATTGCCTGGGATCCATTATCTCACCAGGATCAAAGTTCAGCGGGCCTATCAATATCCAAATCATTCAACTTTCCCTTAAATAGCAGCTTTTCTTCTCCTGGTGTAATTTTGCCTGTACTCCACAATCCCTGCAAAAACAGCATTAGTAGTCCAGAAAAAACAGTAAGTTCTCTTCAAAACACTTCTATGCAAATTATTTAGACTGCTGATTTGAAGATGCTTAGCTGTTGTAATGATTTCTTGCTACCCCCTGAACTTCTGCTGTTATGCAAATTATTGTATCATCATCATCTGACGGGAATGCATCATTTGTGGTTGTTTTTCTCCCCAGATTCAGAACAGGAATATTTGTTCATTAAAAACATTTGGTTTTCTGCATAATTATTGTCATTTCTATAATTTCAATTTGGTAATAGTCCAAAGACATTGTTTGGCTTCTCTTCATCCCTAATATATTTCAAAGACTTTTTCTTACTGCTCTTTTCTCTGTAGCTGTAGCCTGTCTCTTGCATTCTTTTCCTTCCCTTATCTAATTTATCCAGTTTCTAATTTCCAAATTACACTAATTGCAACTTTCCCCTTTCTGTTTGTTTTCTATTTGGATGCAAACATTACTTCTTTCATTGTTTCTCCGAGACACATTCGATTTCCGTAACCGTCTCAGGGATCCTTTGCGAGCAGAGGGACTGGAGTTTTCAGAGGCTTTGGTTGTATCTTGGTTTCATTTTATGTTTTAATCCCTAGCTTCCACCTCCATTAGAGGAGCACCCTGAGATGCACATATTTACTGGGCTGGGAGAATAAGTGCGCTCAGATAAGCAGCAGCTTATTGCTGAAAAGAGGATGCCCAAAAAATGCAAACAGTTTCTCAATATTGGTATAATCGGCCCAGAGCTTTGTGACTTCAGCTTTTCTCCATGGGGATAATTTGTCAGTTGATGAGCATTTTCTGCTGGACAGGCAGCACGTTTTCTCAATTATTTCTGTTTCTGTCTTCAGGTAACAGACCTAGATTATCAAAGGTCATCCCGTGGCCATTTTTAGGGATGTGAGTCTGGCCCAGCTGCTGCTGTCAGATCCATGCAATGTTCTCAGTGGTAGGATTTTGAAAGAGGAAGAAAGGTTGACAGGAAGCTCTTGACACAGGTGATTTGGCAGTGTGTTGTCTTCCTTCAGAAAGAGTGTTCACCTCCATGGTGGCTCTATCAAAAAAAAAAAAAAAAATAGTGAGCTGAGCAAGGAGACCTTGCAGCCCACCCAGCACTCAGATGGGTGCCCTGGGGCTGCTGCCTTCCCCAGGTCACCTAGGCTTGCAGATCTGGGGCTGGGGTTGCAAGGGCTGGAATCTGTTGTCCTGCACATCTCCTCTCTGGGATGCCACCCCTCCTCTTGCATCTCAGCCAGACTCTGGGGACTTGTACTCAACACACAGTGCCGGCCTTGAGGAAACTTCCTTTTTAACCCCTTCCCCATATACAGGCACTCCAGATTTTCTGTGCATTTCTCAAATAATGAGCTCCCAATGTAAAATTCAGCGTGTCTGGATAGCATGCAACTTGGTCTCACACTGCCAGTGATTTCAGCAGCAGACAAAGGTCAGAAAAGCATGAAGACATCACCCTCCTCTCTGATGGAGATGCTTTTCTTTGCATTTTGACCAGATTGTTTAAAACAAATTGCATCAATTTCCTTCACACTGCACAGTCTGAATCTTATAAAATAGCACATTGGGTTATGATTAAATGGAGAATAACATGTTATATTCCTGAGAAGTTTTAGTCTTCCCACTAAAGCCACTTTATGGCTACCCACTTTCATAACTGCTTGTTCCACACAGGAGCCAAATAATTAGTTCTCTACTAATTTATGTCACTAGGTTGTAATTATTTTCTAGTAATACTTTTGTGAAGGGCTCTGCATAAATACAAAATATAAAAATAGCCCCTGTGCTAGGAACTTGCAGTTCAAATGACATAGAAAGTAATGCCATATTAATGAACATAGGATCATGGTGGGCCTTATATATCCATAGTTAGTCATCAGATTAAGCTGATAGTAGATAAAATACAATTATTTTACAAGCATGAACTCCGATCACATTAAAATTATTATAGAAAGTCACACATTTACTTAAGCAACCCCCCCCCCCAAACTCTAGAATCTGTGTTAAATTTACTTTAGTGCTAAATACAAAAAAGCATTCTATTAAAGCAAAGCCTTGCTAGCATCTTCCTCGTCTTGTATGCCAGTCCATGTATTTCCCAACCATTGAGTTTCTCAGGAATGCTGCTCTTCTCTATTTATACCAAACCCTCTCATATGGCTGACCACAGCTTGCTCTGCAGCCAGCGTTGGGTGTGCTCTCCGCAGTGACCAATTGCCAGATGAAGGGAGGTTCATGGTACCCAGGGGACAGGGAAGAAGCCACATTTCCAAAGCACGGGGCACTGTGTGTATCTGCAGCATCAAGGTCCTTCCCAACAGGCTCTTATAGGAAGATATTTGTTGGACATTTTGCAGTCTCGAGATCTAAAGTCTTCTTCTCTACAAACAAGAAGAAACTGAACAGCATCTTCAGGAGCCCACTCACAACGATGACCTCTGCATACACAGCAAAATTGATTAAATGTACACTTACTTCCCTGCAGCTTCAGCAAGGCTAGCAGGTCAATCACATTAATATCAGATACTCTGTTTTATTGGAGATTTCTTGTGGAAATAAATGTCAGCATGGCTGCAGTCCAGAAATTTAAAGATTCACTGGAGAAGTCAAACATAAATGGATCATATCTTGTGGTTTGACAAAGCTTTTTCCATTGATATTTCTCCCTAGGCACCTCAAGCTATAGATGCAATACAGGATGTGCTCTATGATTAGGAGAAATGTTTTGTCAGATGAAGTGTCTTAGCACAACACAGAAGCAAATGAAATGCAGTGTTTTTTTGGGATGCAATACATCTCCCCTGACATTGGAAACGTTATTATAAACATCTCCATCTCCATTAGTGGCATGAGCTCCTTTCATAGCTAAGGAGACAAATCAAGACAGCTAAGGCAGGAGCTATCACACACATTTAAGATACCTATCATAAAAAGAGATTGACCATAGCCTGAATGTGCTTGTTGTGCTGCGGTCTCTGCAAAAGATGGGCCTTCTTTGTAAGGAACCAGCAGTTTTTGGTGATAGATGGCTCAGAGGGTGCTTGCAGCAGAGCTAACAGAATGGCCATGGCCCATCATCCCTTCCAATCTTTCTCCTTTTGCACACTCCTGTCTACAGTTTGGTCTCCTGCTTCCTCCATCGCCTCCCTGCCCTGAAACAGCCCCTGGGCCGTGATCGCTGTCACTGCAGTTTTACCATCGTGGCCCCATGGGCTGGAGACCTGGAAGCAGCAGAGCTTGGGGATTTCTTCTGCTCTGCTTTACTGCCCCTGCAGCCTACAGGCTCAACTTCCATACTGCCTGCAAAACCCCAAACCTCCAGGAGATTTTAAACTTTGCAGTGCAGTATATTAACAACACACCACACTTTCAAACGTGTAACTTCAGATATCATAACGTTATAAAATAAGGTGGAAATTAAAGGAAAAAAAAAAAGGTGGGTGCTTCAGCGGTCCTATCCTCTCCTGCTCCGGCATTACACAGGCAGTGTGACACTGAATATTTGTAACCCATCAAAAAGCTCAAATACCTGTTGAAAACAGTGAAATGACTAAGGCACAAAGCTAGTACAGGGGTGTTTGCATGATTGGCAGCTGCTTGCTAAATTTCATGGTTTGTTTACTCATATTCATCCCTGTCAGACTAAATTAGGTTTCAAAATACTTTAAAAATGTTGGACAAATTCAGTATATCATTAAGGGAAGATACATTTTCTGTGTAACATAATTAAATTTATATCTTATCCCCTTTTTAGAACCGTTTTTTTATAAGTTAATTACCCAAATCTTTCTGGCACCAAGAACACTAATGAAACCTCTAATGGGCTGCAGTCAAGCAATTTTTTGTTAGTATAGAGAAGTGCTTGGATTTATGTTTAAAAGCAAAAAATTAAAAGTAGAGCCAGATCCTTGAAGAATATACATTGTATTTGCATTTTCAGAGGCTGGCTCATTCCTTGATTACTCTGTCCCTTGATTACTCTTACAGGTGGGGTGAACGTGGCTGTACAAAGAGCAGCTTGCCAAGGCCCCTGTGGTACCTGTAAATCACAGGCAGCAGGAATTGCCTTTTTTTTTTTTCCCTGCGGATCTCAGAAATGTTTGTGGTCTCAGCTGTTTCTGTGACTGGTCAAGTGCCAACTTGCCATTTCGAACATCGTCCTGCAACCAGTCCTGAGCAGCTGAGCTGGCTGGCGAGGCACAGCCAGCCACATGCAGGGGCATTTGTCAGCAAGAAGAGAACATATTAAAAAAAGCAGGCAAAAATAGAGAAATGACAAGAAAAACGGCCTATCGCTGTTCTTTGACCAGGGCAAAGCAGAAATGGGAGAAGCTCTCAGAGAAGAGTACAAGACACATGTTTTGAAAAGAAAATAAACCAGCAAAGACTAAATATCAGCAGTATGGGAAAGGTACTGTAGTTCCCTGTGAGGGAAGTGGTGGCTCCCCTCTTCGTCGTGGCCATGTGGAGAGTGTCAGCGTTGAAACGCTCATCCCGTCTCCCCACACAGGCTGCACGTCCCAGCGGGGCCAATCCCCCGCACATCACCCCGAAATGGGGGGTGCGTGAGCATGAGCAACAGTAAATCTCACTAAATTCTGGGGATGGGGAAGTTTTGGAGCCTTCCCTCAGAAAACAGCCTCCACGTGGCAGTGACAGTGGGAAGAGCTCCCCGGGGCGCCTGCTGCTCCTTGCCCTCCCTGGCTCCAGGGACGATGCTCTGCCGAAGGGACCAGGAGCAGCAGCTCCTCAGCTGTGAATTACCATGAGAAATTAGATATGAAGAGGCAGTCTGCTTGTGGATGCTGTGACATATGCTCTCAGAGGGCTTGAAAAACTGCACCAATATTTACCTAGTCATCCACTTTCTATTTCAGAGGGAAAAAGGGCAGCAAACATTAAGGAAAGTGGCCTTGTGAGAGCTTTCTTTCTCTCAGTAGTCTACAGCTGTAAGACTTTTAAGACATGAAGGACAGTAGGAAGGCTAGAAATAAACATGACACCTTTATTGGTTTATATATTTTTAGACAGAGAATCACGCTATCTCATATGTAGGAAATATTATATAAAAGAAAGGTGTATTTGCAGTGCTAAAGAGCTTTACATAAAACAGTGCAAGGAAGCCAGGCAAGCATTCAGAACAATCCTAAGCCTCGCATGTTTGGTACTTCAGTATAAATTATTGCCTCTTCGGAGGTGACTTGACCAGAGCCTACACAAGACTATGCAGGGGGAACATATGATGTTGTTTCCTAGCTGAAAATGGCACAATGAAATGGGAACTGAACCCAGACAAAAGGCTAAAAAGACAGCACAAAATGTTTAATAAAGACAATATTTAATAATCTGTATAGATACGCCAGCTCTCCCTGCACTGCAGGGCTTTTCATCAGGGCTGGGGATCCTGAACTAAGGCAGTGCTGAAATGCAGGCATGTTTACTCAGGAATTACTGAGTGAGATTCAGCTTTGGAGCTTCAGTCAGCCTTGAAAATCCATTCTCATCACTTGTGGCCAAAAAAAATTTGATTGTATCTTTTGATTTCAGCTCGAGCAGTGTCATTGCAAGGCAGGGATTGCTGGGCAGAGTAGGTGTCTCTGCCTACCCGCCCCTGAATTTCTGATCACACCTGCGTAACGGTGGAGCAGCCCTCTGGGGTTTGCTCTTACTGTCTGTGGTGACAGACACATTTGTGCCCACAGGACAGCACGGAACGGCAGTGGGATCCTGCAGGGAAAAGGCACAGCACCAAGCCTGCTCAGGGACAGCTTGTGCGGGTGATACAAGTGCCAGCTCCTGCGATGACTGGGGAGCCTGCTGGCAGCTTTTTGTAGTTACGGTTATTCCCAGTGAAGAGCTTCTTACCTCCCACTGCGCTTCAAGCTGCAGGATTTAACTGATATTAGCTTTTTTCCAGCTGTTTGAAATCTAGTGAGCAATGTTGCTTTGCTTCTTCCCTCTGCAGTTGCTGACCTCCCTGGGGGAGAATATTTTGACTGTTTTCCCATCTGAAGATATGTTTGGGAATTTGGATGAGTCCAGGGAGCAAACTGTCTCTCATTCTCATTGCAAATACCACTAGAGTTATTTGGCTTCATAGATATTTCCATCTCCACATGCTCATTGTAAAGCACTGCCCTGCCCTCAGAAGTGATGATAATCCTCCTACGGCTGGTCATCATTAGCATGAGTTTTGACTTGTTTTCACATTGGTTTTGCCAGCCCTGCTTCCACAAATACTCACAGAGGCTAGCTGGCCCTCCGTGTGCCGGCTGGGCACCGAGCAGAGGCTGCTATGCACATGGCAGACATGGCATGGGCAGCAAAGTGCATGTACAGCACGGTATGCATACAACACGGTGACTGCACAACACAGTGCATACACAGCATGCAGCATAGGGCACCTATAGCTCAGGGTACCTAAAATACTGTGCACGTAAAACACACTGCAGACAGCTCAATGCACATACAGCATGGTATATATAAAGCATGGCACATGTATAGCATGGTGCACAGACAGCACTGAACACATACAGCATGGTGCATGTACGGCATGATGCCCAAGATCACAAGCCTCCATCAGATCCCTCCAGAGCCTGGTGGGGAGGCACCCAAGGGGCTCTGAAGGAGCTGAACCCTTCAGTGCTGATGGCTCTGACAGAGCCAGGCTGCCCTGTGCAGCTGGGTGGCTCTCCACCTCACTCCCAGCCCATCTGAGGACCACATTACCTCGTTTGTTCTTAACTCCTTAGCTCACCATAATGGCATGGGACTGACTGGAGCTGTTTTCTTCCACCCACGCAGCCCAAAGAGCTGCTAGGGAGGCATAGAGGCTTGGTCCCTCTGCTCTACACACAGTAAAATGGCTGCAGTAAATCAGCTTGCCAGAGATTATACCAGCGAGGCCAATAAAGCAATGAGTGTTCAAACAGTGTTTCAGCCCTGCTCTTCAAAACCTGCTGTTTAGAAGAATTAAGCTCTATCTTGATCAGCACATTCCCGTTGGAGAAACAAGGCCTGGCTCTGCAAAACTGCTGAAGTTTAGGACTTGTCCTAAAGATGTGTGATTGATTGATACAGAAAGGGTGAAGAGGGCCCAGGTGGAAAAGCTCCCACCAAGACTGATGGGCAGCTGGTGAGTGTCCTGGAAACACAGCACCCGTGTGGCTGCAAGCTGGGATGCCCTTGTACCTAGAGAATTTGCAGCCCTCAAAGCAACACCAGATGGGGAGAGATGCATTAGCCCTGGGAGTTCGGAGCGGCTGTCCCTGTTTGATACCAGGGCTTTGCTGGTATCACAGACCAGCTGCTGCAAACCACCTGCTGAAATAGGACTTTTCTGGAGGACGAGCCATGCCCTGGCTGAGTGGGGTAGTAAAAGCAACACAGCAAGTCCACAATTTGAAAAATTACATCCAATGACACTGACTACCTGTTGCAGCCTGATTTACTGTTAAATCGGTTCTTTTCTGTGTCATATCTCTGCAAACGGTGTTCAGTTCAGAGCACTGCCCACGACCAAAGCAGGAAGATGCTCCTGTGAATCACAGAAACCATGATATATGAGAATTATTTTTGTGAAGTGATCTGCCTGTTCTTATAAATTATTTAAAATTAGTAGTGTCCTAGGATCATTACAAAAACCATAATCTTTTTAAGTAATAGGTTGAGACAGTACTACAGCAATTTTATCACTATTATTATCTTCTTAACTTCCACTTACATGTAGAAATACTCATTTGTGTGTATATATATATACAGTGCTTGATATCACCCCAGGATCAAGTTTCTTAGTGAAGGAGAAAAAATTTGCATCTAACCTGAAAGATACTGCTTGCAACAAAAATACTTCAGGAGTAATGGGAAATGCAAATGCTGCACAAATGCCTGGAAGAGATCCAAACTGATGCTTTTAAAACCTACATCAAACCTTCCCATTCTGTTGCTGCTGTTGTGTGATATCATGTACAGAGATGTCAAATTACTTAGAAGGCTGAAACCTGTGCAGCTCAGCACCTTTCCCATCAGTAAATTAGAGAATCAAAGTGTAATCAAACTATTAGAGGAGGTTTCCATGGTGTAAAGATGCATACTTCCCTGAATTAATATGCTTTTAAGGGACAAACTCACCCAGCAGATGCTTTATGAGCGTGTAAAATGTGCAGCGTGAGCACAGCCAACACACACAGCAGTACAGACCCAGACCTCTCACTGCTCAGGAAAATCACTTTCTCTGTGCAAACTTCAGGAGCTCTATCAGTCTATAGTTTCACCAAGACTGTATTTGGCTTCTATTTCTCCGTGAGCCTGGATCAGCTGTGTCTCATTTAGGTGAGCACATCCCCAACCCAGGGCAGGTGGTCACAAAGAGGTATTTTATCAGACAGTTTGCTTGTTTGATTTGCCCAGGAAGGCAGAGCCCAGAGTGGGGAGGGTGAGGTGGCAGCAGCGTTGTGCCTGTGGGCACCAGCTAGACCCCAGGGGCAGCCACTGGTCACGGCTGGCTGCCTGTGGCAAACGGAGAGGAAAAAGTTGAGCACTGTTCTACACTGACTTTCCAAAGCTGCCCCAGATCTCCTAAATTCAGCAGCCCCCATCAGTGAAGCCACAGCCACGGGCTTCTTCAGATTTACTTTGAAGTGCCCTGATGCTGCGTTTCTAACTTGTCCATAAAAATGTGTGTGTAGCTGAGACATTGAAATACCTAGGTGACTCAAAGTGAAAGGCATGAAGCTGAGTTTCTTTTTTTTTCATTTGGTTCAGCTGAAGTCCTCCTTTTTCATCAAACTTGGTAAGGGGTTGGTTAAAAATGACTTTCAACCTCTTTGAATTTGTGAGCGCCTAAAACTTTCACAGGGGATCTCTCCAGGAGTTTCACAGGGACTCTGGCTGTGGCACTGCCCATGTGAATAGTTAAAAAATAATCCTCTGGAGTGGTCAAAGAGGAATTCCTTGAGAAAACTCAACCAAATCCATCAATTTCTAAACAGCTTGGGAGGGGACTCAAGCACTGTCCTCCCAGTGGGCCTTGGTGTGTGAAGATGCTCATCGCTATTTTCAAAATAACCATAGGAGAAACAGCCCCTTTATAGGTGTGTGAGCTTTCAGTTTGACTAAACCTCCCCCTCCCTACCTCTGCAAACTCTCATGCTCTTGCCAACCATGGCCAAGCTCCTGGACTGGACACTCAACAGGGTAGATGTTATTTGTATCCTATCTGATGGCAACAGCAAAGTCCTTATGAACAGCATCAAGTCTGCTTGCTAAGTATGAGCCAGTCCTTTGCTGAATTAATAGCAGAGAAATTTCAAAGCGCTGTGAGCCACAGCTGTGCCACTGGCGAGGATGCTCCGCAGCACCCGAGCGGTGTCGCCGGGAAGCGCGCAAACAGCCGGCTGGTATTTGTGTCAAATTGTTGATATGTAAGCAGGGAGCATACTGTGCATTTAAATCACTTTCACACTAAATTTGGAACAGAAATCATTAAATATTTATTCTGTGCCTAAAATACTGCTTGAGCGTCCTACTTAGTGATATTACATATTAATTCACATAGATTTTGCAGTACTGATAATGTGTTTATTTTAAAATGGTGACTCTGAGGCATTTATTATGATTGGGCTGTTTAATAAAAAGTGAGATTCATGGCCTCAGAGGAATTCCATCTAGTCACTTCTGTAAACCTGAGGAAGTAGCTCATGTGAAGGGAAATTCAAGGTTCATAATTACCGCGAAAAAAGTACTAGCTGGAAGTTTTTAGTGATCTGTTGAAGACCAGTAAAATCAGCCCTTCCAGAATAAAGACACTTCAAAGCCTAGTAGAAATTAGGAGTTATTTCCTTAGCAGTGGGAATACTGTACATTCAGAGAAGCAATCTCTCAGCCAGAGCATAGTTGCTACAAGTTGATTGCTACCTTCTCCTGGTGCTTTCCCAAAATGTGAGGACCAGCTGAAAAACTACCACAAGAATCTTAAAAATAAGTAAATAGATCCACCTGGACTTGAGGTGACCCTGGGGATAGCAATCAGGTACTAAGTGGCAGCAGCAATCCAGCCCAGGTTTTGTGGGAGCCCTGTGCATGCTGGAATAGAGCAGCTGCAATTATTTCCAGGCTCTGGGCTAGCAGAGTAGGGTGCATTTAATAAATCTCCAGTGCTACTTCTATCTCTAATAAGCCTCAGTCATTTTTAATTATAGACGCCTCAGAAGCTGGGAGCCAGGGCTGATTGGGCAGCAAAATATTGCTACAATCCTCTCAGCAGTGTTTGGGTAAGGGTTTCGGCACTGAACCTGACACAGATGTGGTGCTGCCAGTCTGGCCAGAAAGTGGAGATAAACAGCTCGCTTGTGGATTTTGCTGAGTAGCCGCAGTCATCAAGTCTGCCCTCTTTCAGGGCCTGCTGGGTTGGGCTAATTTCCTGTTATTTATTTTAACACCTTGTATAATAAACTCCAGGAAGAGGCTGCAAAACCAAAGCCAACATCAGGGCCAAGCGCATCCCTGATGACGAGTGGGCTCTGCCCAAGCCCAGGGGAGGAGAGCAGCAGGGCAGGGGCCCAGGCCATGCAGTATGTTTCCCACTGTGGTTAAATTTCCCCATCTCCTGCCTTGTGTTATCAAAGAGGTTATTCAACCTCTCCTCCTCTGCCACTGTGCTGATGTGCCTCTCTTTATGCATCACCCCTTCTCTCCCTGCGGTGTTTGCTGTCCCAGTGCCTTGGAGCAATAGCAGGTACCTGGGGGAAACACATCAGGTGGATCGTCACGAGTGTCAGCCTGAAGGCACAGGAAAGCTGATGTGCTGGCTGCCTCCTTCCCGCAGAAGGACTGCTGGAGGCAGAGGGCTGGGAACAGCAGCATTGCCTCGGAAGGCTAGTGCTGCTTCCAATCCAGCCACCAGCACCCTCCACACAGCCGCGGCTGCAGCGTGTCTAAATCCAGTTACAGGGTGGAATAAGCACTCCTCAGCACACATGGCTGTTTCTGATTCTGGAGCCTGGCTGCTGTGGGAGCTCTCATTTCCCTGCAGATGCTGATCAGGTCTGGAGAGCAGCACCCGGCACCTGCAAGAGAGGGAGAGGAGAGGGAAAATGATGGCTCAACAGACTTTACCGAGGGACCAGAAATGCTTTCCCAAAGTGTCTCCAAACACACTACCTAGAAACAGATTAGGAGGTGACCTCGTTGCAAGCCCCAGTTTCCCAGCAGTGTGGGGCACTCCACATCTCCTGGCAGGAGGGTTCTGCTGGTCCCCAGTGGGCAGCTGCCACAAGCAGGACACACATAACCGGTCCCACCACAGAGGAGATACTGACCCTCAACCCACTGGAAGCTGACCTCTGACATGGCAATTTGCTGAAGAAAGGAAACTTTCTTGCCCAGGTTGTAATTCAGGGAGCCCTGTGCTGTAAATACTTCATGTGCAGGGCCTGGAGGAGACTGAGCAAATGCTATGGCACTGGTAACAGAAATGCTGAGCTGCAGCAGTGGCACCCTGGCTCTTGCACCATCCACCCCTGCAGCAGCTGGGTCGCCTGCGGTGCCTCCCTTCCCCATCCCACACTTCCCCGGCGCCGAGGGTTAAGCAAGGCCAAGCAGCCCTCGCTTGCCCCTGCTCTGCTCCTGGCACAGCCCTGATGCAGCCAGATCCCAATGTAAATATTAGCTGAGCGTGAGTGAACGGGTGAAAAGAGCACCGTTTGAAGCCATTCTGTTTGGAAGACACAGCAACCTATATAACGCTGTTACCAAGAAACAAGGATTGTTTTCTGTGCTATTTTAGGAGACAGTGAAACAAATGGAGCCTAGGACACACCAGGATTTCTATTTCCCCTCTGTAAATTAGTGTTATTACCAACCGGCAGTGTTTCACAGTGGCACTTTGCAGCCGGACTCTATTCATGCCTAAAAGAAAGGACATGTTACTCAAACCTGCCCACTCACACGCTCCTGTTATCCAGTGTCGTCACTGCTGTTCTTTGATTTGCCCAGCTGCAAGGTGCAAACTGTTCATCCCCTTGCAGAGTGTGTCCAAGGATATCACAGTGAGTCCTCGGGAGAAGGTGCCATTTACTTGGCACTACTTGTTGCACAGCCTAAGCCAGGCTGATGCTCAGCAGCTCCTCTGCTTCCTATATTGGTTGCTGATAAAACACCTAATTTTTATGAACTGGAGGATATTTTTAAGTAGACTCTTTGCCACTTAATGGGTCTCTTTTTTTTACCCGCCCCGGTTACTGTACAAAATTCAGACTTGCATTGCAAAATTGATTTTCCAAAACAAGGGATACAGCTGAGGTACAGGTACTTATTTCTTGTTTTGATGGCATATTGCCAAAGGGCTGAGGTTGCGGTGAGTAACAGCCAGAAGAACAAATGATCACAGATGTTGGACTCCTATACGTGCCGAGAGCAGTAGCCAGCAGGCAATGTGTGATTCCCCGGTGGCTGGCACCGGGTGGCACTGTGCCCACCTCTAGATCACCTGAAATCAGGAGCTGCTCTGCAGTCGGTCTCAAAGCGAGGGTGAACCCCAGCCGAGGCCCCTGCACACCCCTCCACCATTTTCAGATCCATCCCCAGCATACCGCAGGTGTGAGGCAAATCATCCCTGGCCTGTTTAACCACCACTGTCCCAGCTGGGCTGGGGGCAGGAGCTAATGGCTGCGGTGGTGACTGGCGGGCAGAGGCAGCGAGTACGCCAGCACCAGCAACCTGCACGCTCACCTCTCTTTCCAAATCTCATGTTCATTGCAAGCGATTTTCCATGGCCATGAGGAATCTCAGAGGAGGCTAAACAACACAAGATTTGTGCTTTACTCTCTCTTTTCCCTTCTAGACTGTCCCCACACTCCCTGCTATCAGTGCGCATAGATTTTACAAAGGCGCTAATTGCTTCCAGCTTTCATAAATACTCTGTTTTAGGCCTTTAACCAGGATTAATAAAAAGAGTGAGGGTTTGTTTGTTTTTCATGCAAACGTGAGCCTCCCTGTGGGAGCTATTCAGTTAAGCTCTCCCAAATGGCTGCTTTAAATGGAGTTTACTCTTTCCGAGGGTTTTTTCCAAACCACTGGGTCCTGCCAGCCTGCTTTTAAAGGCAGCAGCGAGGCACCCAGTGCCACGTACACAAACATGCTCTTTCCAAAGCAAGGGCCTCTGCTTCAACTCTGCTTTTCTTTACAGTCATTTCCACTAATCGTTATCTACACTGATTTACGCCGTCTAATGGGAATAAATGGAGAGGGATATGAATGCTACAGCAGTGCTTTTTTCTAATATCAGCAGGTTCTTCCCTACGACACCATAAAAAATGGAAACAAATTTGAAACACTTCACAAAATACTTTTAATAGTCTTCAACCGACGCTGCTTCCAATTTCTGAGGCCACCTGAGATCTCCTTCGCGCAGCTGCAGTGGCTCCAGCTGGGAAAGGTGAGAAATGTTTCACCATCCGCAGGGACGGTGCAGGCGCTGCCAGGCGTGTGCGGATTTGCTGCTCCTTGTTTGTCATGTAAACACAAACAGGCACGGAGGTCAAGTATTCCCACATGATGTGCGTTTTCCCTTACTGGAAACTGCAAGAGAGCTGGCAATGCAGGCTCGTTGGATTTCATTAGGTAATTATTCTGGAAAGTGTTTTAGAAAAAGCAATTAATTCATGATGCTGGGAACAAATAGGTAGGGGCATATTTTTTGAAACCTCCTGGAGCCTGCTCCGAAGTGATAAGATAGAAAGGATCATGGATTTTGCAGCTATATTGCATCTTGAAAACGAACTGCCTAACATCATGCATCCCTTTAACCCAAACGGCCTCTGTTTTAGTATCCTGAGCAAATAGCAATATACACCAATATAATACCAAAAATTACTTAGCCAATGCTCTCATTTGTCTACATTTACCCACTCTTAATGGGTAATTACACAATTACCCACCATGAAATATTGCCACTGGAAGTTGCACACACATAATTTTCATGACTGCTCTACTTGTGCTGCTTCCCTTCCTGAATGATGCTGGACAGTCGTGCCTGTTGTGCAGCTGCTTTGCTGGCTCACCCAGCCATGTTTCACATCATCTTCCTAGATGCAAAATTCAAGGTTTGCATGCTCTTCATGTTTTTAATGGGACAATATTCCTGGGGATGTTTCAACACCATGGAAGCCCTTGGCTCCTGCAAAAAGTGCCACAAAAATGGGTGCAGGGAGGCTAACACTGAAAGTTACTGAAAATCCTGCTCCTCTTGTTGTCATTAGAGGGGATCTTTCCTGCAGCTGGAGATGCTGGAATAGTGCTGCTCTGCAGTTCGATGCAAACAACTGTAAGTGGGAGAAGTTTTAGAGGGAGCTGGATACACCTCTCTGGAGAAAAATGGCATTTGGAGACTTTTTGACTTTGTTCTTTCCTTTACTCAGGTAAAAGCATTAAAGTTATAACTGTACATTCAGACATAACGACATAACCACCGGGAAAGCACAGCTGTGTGAATTAAGGAAAGAGAAAGTGTCAATCACTCTAAGGGCTATGTGTCCCTGCTTCTCTAGACCAGCAGCACTTCGAGATGAACCCTGACTAATCCATCCCTAGATGTCTAGACAGACCCTTTCAAACATATTCAATTTCAAAGTTCTCCAGTGAGCAAAATCTCACCCACAAAAGGATAAATATAATTCTGAAAGCTCCTAAAGAAGAACACATTTTTTGAGGTGGTTGTATGTATCTATTTTGCATCAATTAATTTAAGAAATCTTTTCTGACAATCTGTCAGAAAAGTCAGTCTGTCTCTATAGATAGATACGCAATGTCTGTGATGTTCCTACCAGCAAAAGTTGCTTCTGTCATCCCCAGCTGCTTTCCTCTAGCGAATCCACCTCTGCAGAGTTACCTAAACAGTTCAGAGCAATCACTACTGAAAGAAAACCTTTCATAAAAAATGGTCCAATTTTCCTCTGATAATCTTGGAGAGTTTTGTTGCTGTCATGTCTGGGACAGGGAAGACAGAGAGCTGTAGCTTTTGAACATCTACCTCCTCAGCTATGAGGGAGAGCACTTGCAGCTCCATGTTGCAGAAATAAATTTCTCTACTCTCCAGTACAATAAATAGCATTTCTTTCTTGAAAAGCCCAAAGACAAAGGCTTCTCCTCTGTTGTTGAATTACCTATAGATAATATCATTATAGGAACCGAAGTAATTGATTCTATTTTTTTCTGCCTTCACAGGTGGCATAACTGGACTCAGGGCAATGAGTTTTTCTGATGGATAATATGAAAACGGCATCAATTTTAAAAAACTCAAAGAAGACTTTAAAAAAATAAGAGAACTTTGCTGTAGAAGTGATCTTTGGGGCGTTCCCATCACCCTTGTTGTAGTCATCCTTGCATTAGTCATGTTAGGGGCCATGTGCCAGGCAAAATGCCACCAGGAGGTGGTGTTCAACCTGTCCCCATCACAAGGGACTGGCAGCACAACTACATGACATGCCCCTTGGGCAAGGAGGGGTAGTTGCATCACAACCATGATATCACGGTACTTTTATTTGTTTTGGGAGACAATAAATAGGGAGGCATGAACTGAAATGATACTAAGGAAGGCTGAGAGGTGCTAAAAAACCTTTTCCTAACCTCAGCTCAGACCAGCCTCTGTATGCCGACACCACACCGTGTGTCCTTTCCTTTCCCCAGGCTGATGGGAAGATGCAAATGTAGGAAAATGCCCTGTGCTGCCATCCGTCCTGGCTGTCCTGCCCTGCAGCCAGCACTGCTGCTCGCACAGCAAGCTGCCCGCCAGCACCAGCACTGTGCTCTCAGTTCACGCTGTTTATCCTCAAATGCCAGGTGGGCTGCGGGAATGCTGGGGTGGCTTCCACCGCCTTTTGTCAACCTGTGGGTTGGATCGACAGTCCTGGCAGCAGCGCTAGAGAAACTGGGCAATAAAGGACCATTTCTGGAGGTGGTCTCAGATGAAAGCAGTAGCTGGGCAGAGCAAGCTGTGTGCCTGTTCCAGTTTTAGACATATCCAGTCTGATGTGCAGTGTTTATTTGACTTGCTGACTGTGCTGTTGCAGAAAATGCAGCGTTGCTTTCCAAGAGTTGCCAATGAGCGATGCAAACATGAAGAGTGTGAAGGTGAAACAGGGCTGGAGCTGTGTCTGCCTGGTGTGTCGGTGCATGTCAGCACCTGGCACCTGTAGGAACCCATCCACACCCACTGGGGTCCAGGGTTCCCCCGCAGCTGGCACCCTTGCAGGGGGAGAGGGCTCGGGGCTGTGCAAAGGGCAGTGGTTTTGCCTTGCAGAGCTCACCCTGATGTCCTGGGCAAGATGCCTGCTGGTGGGGCTGGACCCGAGAAGACTGAGCCATGGATGTCCCCATGCAGTGCCAGCGGTGTCAGGTTGCTCTTCCCCACAGAGACCTCAGCCTCCCCAGGGCTTCCCACGCCACGGGCAGGACACACACCACGGCACGCACAGCCGCAGGACTGCAGCCGGCCGTGGGCCCCCCTCATGCTGCTGGTGTCCCCATGGGAGAAGGGGCTTCCACGGCGGTGGCAGCGAGCCTGGTCAGCGAGCGTGACTGCTCCTGCATACAGCCCCACGGAGCATGAGGGATGGCGCAGCTCCGGCGAGTAAGGCTAACGGAAACGGGGAAAGCCATTTTTCCCCCTCTGCACCAATACTTCTAGCTGCTTCTCATGTCTTTTGGAAATGCAGGGCCCTGAAGTTTTTCCAGACTCATCTGCTATGCTGAGCTTTTAATTGTTAAGTAGGCAAGAAGCTAAGAAAGCCCAGCTGATGTGAAAATCCCAAAACATGTGGTCTGAAGCACCACCCATCTCCCATCCTGTGAGCTAATCCCACAGGCCCAGCACCAGGAATCGATGTTTACCTATTCTCCACAAATATGAAACAAACCTTTATTAACATGTATAACTGGTGACAGGTATTTTGGCATTTACAAAAGAAGCACTGCTAATTGAGCAGAAAAAACCAAACCTTGAAAACACACACCCACCACAAATACACATGTATGTGCAAATGAAGTCTCAAACAGATTTGAAAATCACCAAAAATTAAAATATTGAACACACATGACATCTTCACTGATTCTCCCCTCAGAGCTGCTCCTGAAGTCCTCAGCTCGCTCCAGGTAATCTTCAAAGCAGAACGCCACGATATTACTACACATGTAATGATTAGTGACTTGGGTTAAGTATTCATTAGCAGTATCGCTTTTCAGTGAAGATTTTTAGCTGCGCTGAGGTGCAAGAAGAGCTTCTTGGCAGAGAGCAAACTTGCCCAGAGGCTCCAGCCTGCGGGGATTTGTGTGGCTCGGGCAGCTGTGGGAACGCAGGGGTGTCTGTGTGGGGCTGAGGGGGCACCGAGAGACAGTGGTGCCTGTGGGGACACCAAGAACACAAAGGCGTCTGTGGGGGATACTGAGAGACAGCAGTGCCTGTGGGGCCACCAAGAACCTGGCAGTGTCTGTGGGGCCACCGAGAGACAGCGGTGTCTGCAGGGGCACCACGAACCCAGCAGTGTCTATATGGGGCTGTGGGGACACCGAGAACACAGCGGCGCCTGTGGGGACATCACGAACACTCAGTAGTGACCGTGCGGGGCTGTGGGGACACCACGAACACACAGCAGTGTCCGTGCGGGGCTGTGGGGACAGAACGAACACACAGCAGGGTCCGTGCGGGGCTGTGGGGACAGAACGAACACACAGCAGTGTCCCCGTGGGGCTGTGGGGACACCACGAACACACAGCAGTGTCCGTGCGGGGCTGTGGGGACAGAGCGAACACACAGCAGTGTCCGTGCGGGGCTGTGGGGACAGAGCGAACACACAGCAGTGTCCGTGCGGGGCTGTGGGGACATCACGAACACACAGCAGTGTCCGTGCGGGGCTGTGGGGACACCACGAACACACAGCAGTGTCCCCGCGGGGCTGTGGGGACACCACGAACACACAGCAGGGTCCGTGCGGGGCTGTGGGGACATCACGAACACACAGCAGTGTCCCCGCGGGGCTGTGGGGACAGAACGAACACACAGCAGGGTCCGCGCGGGGCTGTGGGGACACCGAGGGCGTACACCCTCCCGCCCGTTCCCCCCGCGGCCCTCCCGAACCACTCACCCCCCCCCCCCCATCATGGCACCGCCCCCGGCGGCGGCCGCGCCCGGCCGGCCCGCACTGGGCATGCGCAGCGGGGCTGCTCTCCCGCGCTCCGCCGTGCAGCACCGCGGCCAGCTCCCGCGCGCGCGGGGCGGGGCCGGGGCGAGAGCGGGGCGGGGCGGCCGCGGGGGCGCGCTCGGGCGCGGCGGCGAGCGCAGCCGGAGCCGGAGCCGGAGCCGGAGCCGGAGCCGGAGCCGGAGCCGGGCAGAGCCCCCGCCGAGCGCAGCCCAGAGCCCGCCCGGCCCCGGCCCAGCCCAGCCGCCGCGATGCTGGACCCGTCGTCCAGCGAGGAGGAGTCGGAGGAGCTGGTGGAGGAGGAGAGCGGGAAAGAGCCGCTGGCGCCCGCCGCGGCGCGGCTCTCGCCCAGCCGCCCCGGTGAGGGCCCGGGCGGCGGCGGCAGCGGCGGGGCCGGCGGTGGAGGCGGCGGCGGCGGCGGCGGTAGCGGCGGCGGCGGCGGCGGCGGCGGGGGGCTGCAGCCGGGCGTGCGCGGCGGCGGCGCGGCGCGGCCCGCTAGCCCCAGCCCTTCGGTGGCCAGCGAGAAGGAGAAGGACGAGCTGGAGCGGCTGCAGCGGGAGGAGGAGGAGAGGAAGAGGAAGCTGCAGCTCTACGTCTTCGTCATGCGCTGCATCGCCTACCCCTTCAATGCCAAGCAGCCCACCGACATGGCCCGCCGGCAGCAGAAGGTACGGCCGCTCGGGATGCCCTGCCCGGCCGGGCTCAGCCTGCCCTGCCCCGGCAGCTCCCCTGCTTGCATCCCCATCGCCTGCCCCTGGCCTCCTGCTCCCTGGCAGCAGCCCTCCCGCCCCCAGCCCACCCCCCCTAACTGCCCTTCTTACCCCTGCTCGTCTGCCCCGCTGGGTGCTCCCCTAAATACCGTCCTGCTCGCCGGCAGCCCCATGCAGACGCTCCCCAGGCCTGCAGTCACCCGGGCACCCCAAGGGCAATCCCTGCACAGGGCACCTTGGGCCCTCATGGGTGGGGTTTGCCGGCAGCATCCCCATCCTGGGGCAGGGGGAAGCCCTCAGCCCCCTTGCCGCCGCGCCATGGTCTCCCGCATGGAGCCAACGTGCTGACATATGGCATTGCTCCTAGTTACGCAACATCAGGATTCGGGAAGTTTGGGATGTTGGCCATCTAAAGGTTGTCGAAAGGAGAGAAATGGGTTGTGTTGCTGGAAAACACCACATGCGTGCCCTTGCCTCTTGCAAAGGGACTCTGCAAGTCCATGCTCGCTGCAAAGTTTGCTTAACTGGGAGTGCCTGTACCGACTTAGGGAGTTACCGAGCCTCATTTCAACTTCTTGCAAGTGTTTATGCGCGGCAAGCTTCCCGATGCCAGCTTCCTGGCAAAACGTGTCAGCAGCAGAGCTTTGCGATGAAGTCGCTGCCACAAACCCTACTCTTCGTCCCCGAGTGCGTCACCGCGGCAGGCAGAGGCTGGGCAGGAGCACTTCACCTGGGCTCCCCATCCCATCTTGGAGCTTGTCTCTCCGCTGAGGCACAAGCTTGTGGGTTAGGACAGAAATTAAGTTTCTCTGGGATGCGAACATGGGCGCCTTTCACTCAGATGCAGCCAACTTTTTCCCGGTGGCAGCCAGAGTTAGGGCTGTGATGGGATGTAGTTCTCTGGAACAGCTGGCTGATTTATTTTTTTTTTCTCCATTTTCAGTTGAGTTTGTTAGACTGCAGCTTTAGCTTTGATACCATTCTGTGTTCACAAATGACCTTTACAAATCAGGCAGACTCCTGGATGTATTGATGCAAGCGACATTCAGTTCTTCTACACCACAGGACTATTATTAGTCATTGCAACATACGGAGGTAGGAAAGTGTATCCGTACTGCATGTAGTTTAAAGGCAATATAGGACAATCTGGTATTGCTAGAAGGTTGAATGAGCTGCTTTTGTTTGCTGAGGAAAGTACATAGCTGGAAATATAGCTAGGTTCAGAGATTATTTATTTTTGGGGGGGCTTGTGCTATTTTTTTTTTTTGCCTACAACCCTTTTCCAATAGATTGTGGATCTTCAAAATCGGCATGGCTTTTGTTCCCTGTGAAACTTCTTCATATTAGAAAAAGATGATGGAATTTAAGTTGTTACTAGTTTTGCAGAAATCAAAACAAACAAATAAGCCTTGCAACTGTTTCTCACGTAAAAGTCAACTGAAATTGAAAAGGAGTTTTTCCAAAGGAGCAGGCAGCATCTTAGTCTGGAGGAGAGTGGCTGGGAAGAAGGGCTGTTCATAGTCCCTGAACTGAAAATACTGTGCTGTGAAGGGACAGGAGGGGAAGGAGAGAGAACGGGGGGAATAAAGTACAGGTGAAACAAAGAAATGAGGGGTAATGAGAAAAATTATAAACTGGCAGCAGTACCTGAGGGAATGAGAAGTTACACAGGATCTTGGGAGGAAATAATCCATTCTCTGTGAAATGAAGAATGTAGGGAAATGTGTCTGGCTTATTTATACAAATAGCTAAAATAGGTGTGTCTCAGGGGCCTACCGTCTCCCCTCAAATTTAGCAGTGAGAGGGAATTGAGAAAGCTAAATTTAACTTGACAACATGTGTCAAATTAAATTCACCCTTTCAGAGGTGAATTCATTCTGGGTTTTTGTCTTCTGTATATCCCTGTATCAGTTGTCATGCTGGTTCCTGGGAGTAAATCCTTGCTCTTTTTCCTTAGCCACGTCTCCTATTAAAGTCAATTAAAGGACCACCAGAGCCCAGAGTCTGTTGCTGGATTCCATGTGCTCCTCTGCTTTCCTCGTGCATCCCTCTGGGAAAGCCCACCCTTCCTTCTCTGGCTCGAGAGGGACCAAAAGTGAAGGTGTGAGACGTGTTCCCTCTTGGGCACTGAGCTTCTGTCATGGTGGCTCTGCCAGGTTGAATGGTCTCTGTGGGGACTTTGTGTGTTGGTGGACCTTCAGTAATACCAGATGCTTCAGAACTCATCAGGGTGGAGGAAATGTGTTTTGCTCTTCTGGAGAAAACCAGGTTTTGGTCCTGCTCTGATGGGAGCTGTTGCCTCAGTTTTGTCATCAGCAGAGGTGGGGATAAACTGCTTCTCTCTCCATGTGCCATGCCTCTCTAGCCTTGCAGCCTGACATTTGCGAGGGATGCGTTTCATCTCAGGAGAAACGGGAAGCAGAAAACCTCCAAGCGTTGCCGTTTGCAGTCCCCACGCTGCAGAGCCAGCCCGCAGAACCACGCTCCCACCTCTCCCGTCGGTGCTGGACGGAGGGGCTGCAAAGGGAGGTGCTTGATCCGCCGCACGCGTGGGCATGCTGGAGATGTGAGGGCCTGGCCCTGCCGATCTGCCCGCTGCGGTCGCAGGGTGCCGGGAGCCCTGGTGGGGCTCTGCCGGGGCGTGGGGACCAGCCAGGCTTCACGTGGGGCTGCTCACACCCCACGCCTGCATCAGGGAGGTGCCGAGCAGCCACCGCAGAGGTGCTTTGGTGGAGCTGTGCAGCAGTGAGAGCTGGTGACCTGTCCCTAGCCCTGCTCAGCAGGTCCTGCCTGCACTGGGAGGAGGAAGAGATGGTCAAGGTCTGGCTTCACCTGGCCCAGAGCTCTCCCCTGTAGCATGGGAGGTGCTGCCACTTCCGAGCACAGCCCGAGCAGGGTGACCATGGCTTTGCAGGTGAGGCTGTCACCCTGCACAGCAGCTGCCTGGCACAACTCAGCGTCTCTGGGTTACCTGATAAGAGTCAGCCCATCTCCACGGGAGGACCATAGGGCCTGAGATGGGCTCCATGCAATGCAGCCACCAACAAGCTCCCAGAGCCCGGGCTGCTTCTGTAGCTTCATCTTCTTTGCAGTTTTGTCAGAAAAGAGTGCAATTGATTTTGTTGCGGTCACAGCACTGAAGTTACTGCCTAGACTGAAGATCCCTGCGGTACCTCCCCTGAGGTGTGTAATCCTCCCTCCTTGATCCTGCAGCGCTGCTGTATCGGAGCTGGCTGGTACCCTGAGCCCCGGGGGCCGCACGTTACGGCGGTGTAATGCACAGGCACCGCGGGTACCGGTTATGTAGCAGCACGCCTGTGTGTAGTGCTCGGGAGCTGGAAAATGCAGCCTGGTGTTTTACAGCGCTCGTGAACCACGTTGGAATAAAGGGAAGTGTGTACTTAAGGTACTGTTGCAACGGAAAGATAATTACATGCGGTTTAATAAATTATAACGTATGTGAGAGCAAAGAGAGCAGTGGAAATGTGTGAATGGACAGCATAGCCAGGTATGTACTGCACATGGGCATGCCAGGGTTGCTTGTTTACACCAGTAACACACGCTGTTTCACACTTCAAGATGAATTCAAGCAAATGCCACTCAGAGCTGGTATTTTTCTGATCCTGGCACCCCAGAAATCTCAGCAACAGAGTAAAAATTGTTTTTTAGATCAGTGTGTTCAAGCCTACACCTCTGTTTCAGGTTTATCTTGATGTTTGTGGTAAGGCTTCACTTGAGTAACTACACATCTGTGATGTCTATCTGTAAATTCTTTCATTTACATCTCCCTAACATTGTTTCATAAGGAAAAGAAAGAAAGGACTTAATAGATACCTGCCTGTGCTGTCTTACTTCCCCCTTGGATTTCTTTTTTAAGCCACCACTGAATTCAAGGCACGTTTGACAGGCAGACAGTGGTCCGCAAGATATGCATCCCTTAAAAGCTTGGTGAAAACAGCAAAATCTGTATTTATCTCCTACCCTAGGTGGGAGGAAGGGGTCAGTATGCAGGCAGCCCTTACTAGATGCTGAGCAATCTGAGCAAAAGAACCTACTGAATGGGTGGCCCGTGGAGGAAAAGCTCCCATCAGAGCTTACACCTTGCTGGACACTGAAGCTCCAGCCTCGCGATGCAGCTCAAAAGTGACTTTGCCAGCTCTGTTGCTCTCAGAACAACGTGTTTTAGTACTGCAGATGGCACTTAGCTTGGTAATTGCTTGCCCAGGATGTATTTAGTCTTTTCTCTAGCTCATGCTGACTTGTTGGAAGTAGAATTGAGATGACTGGCCATGCTCTGTGCCTCTCCCTGCCTGATCCCAACTGTCTGAAGCCTTTGTAGGAGAGCTCAGCCGGCAGCCTAGGGAAGTCGGGCAATGAGTATGTCTCTGTAGTGACGCAGACCAAGCACCCTTGAATGCAGGTTATACCTCTTGTTAAACATCTCCAAAGCATGGCAGCCAAAAGGTGCACTGCAACTCAGGAATCAGCATTTACTCATTCAAAATAGCATAAACTGGGAGATCATCTACAGATTGAAAACACTTGTTGGGAAAGGGGCAGCAGGAGGAACTCGTTAGGAGATAAAATGTGGAGAACATGTTAGGTCAGACATCACCACAGTCGTGGTTGTCATCACCGGTTTTCCTCCCTGCAGAACGAGGGAGCAGGCAGGTGGCATAAGGGAGAGTAAATCAGTTCCAGTCGAGATAAATGTGGGATGAAAAAAGTTCCAGCTTAGTTGTGGATTACTGGAGATACTTCTGGGAGAAGTGCCTTGTGATTTGGGTCCTTGTGTAAGCCTGTGGGATGACGTCAGGTGCATTAGCAAAATTCTCAGTCAAATTCAGCAAAGCGTTTAAGCTTGTGTTCTGCTGAATGGTGATTGATTTAAGTGTGGTGCTTAATGCAGAACAGGTGTGAGGGATCAGAAACTCTTAAATTGGTTACGGTGAATCTTAAAATATCAGATTTCTGCCATTTTGGCATGCATGCATATGCTACAACAGTTAGGAATATAGTAAAGCTAGTGCAGCCTTCCAAATAATCACATACTTCCTCCCTGTCATGGGCTGGGTTGTTACTCTCATGCCATATTTACACAAGTTCTCTCTTGAAACCACCGACATGTTGTTCTTCTGGGACAGACCGTGTTGCAGGTAGTGTTGGGACTTGTTTTAGCAACTTTCTGCTGGAGGACCTGTGATTTTTAGGGTCAGATTCTGCTCTGCTGGCCCCAAGAAACCTTTGGAGGTGTGGTTTCCTCACCTCTGCAGGAAAAGAGGGGTAGAGATGATGCTCTGCTTGATTTCTGTCTGTTCCTCAGTTGTACCCTAGTGCTGTTTAAGGAAATGCAAGGTCCAGGCAGGTCTCAAGCGTGAGCTGGACCCTGCGCACAGCTCTGTAGTTGCAGCAAAGCTTGCAAGATAATTAGTGCTATGCCTGTAAAAACCTGGAAGAGTAGTTAGGGGCTGCCTTTGCTGCTCATAGGCCGCTGCCACTGTCAGATGAGAGCTGTGTGTGTGGCTGGGCTCTCGGCTGGGGCTGTCCCTGGGCCAGCTCTCTGCTAACCTGAATGGAGTTAAGCCTGGCCACTGCTGCACTGCTGTGGGGAAGGGGGTCTGGCAAATCTGACATGTGGTGGGAGTCCAGTGTGGAATGCAGAATGTGATCGTTGTGCTCAGATTGTCTGGAATCTGCAGAAAATGGTTGTTTTCAGTTAAAACACCTATCATTTATTTTGCCAGTGTCTTATCTTAATTTAATTCTAGCAGATATTAAATATTTGTCATACTTTGACTATTTATATACTTGCAGCTTATTGGATTGGGAAGCAGGTAATTAAATAGGCTGTGAGCTTGGTCTCTGGCTGTTGTAAAACTTTGCAGCTCCTGATGCATAGCCTGACAATTCAGTTATTGTGGGTGGCATCTCTTGGGCCAGAGATGATGTGAACCAAGAGTGGAGAAGACTCATGAGACACTGCAGCCCCAGCCCCTGCTAAAGCCTGTCATTTCCAAAAGGTATTATTTATGGCCTTACTTTGCATAGTCTAGACACTCTCCCTGAAGCACTTTGCCATTTGCACAACTTGTAATTCCTTCTGCTGAATGATGAGTCAGTCGTTCCCTGTTCACCTAAGTGGGAAGCGGTCAGCAAGTCATAGCCCTGTGTAATTTTTTGTTATCTGGAGAAGTATTTAATTTGTTTTTAGCATGATTTAGCAGTAGGAACCCAGCCATCATAACAATGCTACTAGCAGTGTGTTTATACAAACCCGTTACAGGTACTGGTGATGCTTTAGTCCAGGGGTGTACAAGGTAAACATCCTATTTAATTATGTAAACCTGATTAATATGTTAAAACTGATCAATATAGTATAATCAATAAAGCTGTTGCTTGGTTGGTGTCAATATGAATTCAGCTAGTGGCTTCAGCAGTGCCAGGGTTTCACCCACAAAATGATCTCTAGAAACCATGTATTATTTTAGTGTGTCTTTAAAAACTAATAAAACCAGTAGAATTCCTTTAAAACAGCAGGCAAGGGGACCTTTCTCGGTGGTGAGCAGGTCCTCTCCGTTTATCACCCAGAAGGATGAGTGACCCTCAGAGGTGGGGTTTGATGGGTGCCCCCTCAAAGGTTTTCCCTTCCTGGAAATAAAGCAGGGTGAGGTGCAAGGGAAGGTGACACCTCACTCCCCAGCTCTTGGGGAGCGTGGTGCAGGCACAGGAGGACGAGGAAAATTTGTCTCCTCGCCTTGGCTGCTCTACATAGCAGGTGGTGCCACTGGCTCCCAGTGGGTTGGAATTGGGCCACCTTCTCGTAGGTCATGCTTTGAGGACCAGCAGCAGGGTCCAGCTGTGTCTTCATGAGGGTGGGAGATGCAAGAGATGGTGGGTTCCTGGGGAGTTTCCCCATGTCATTACCTTGTAGGTACTGAGAAAAATACATGGAGCATCCTAAACTGGCACTTTCTTTGGGAGAAGTTATTTGTGGGGTCCTTTGACTGGGTTTTCTGATGGATTGGGTGGGCATCATTCTTCAAACCAGATGTAAGTGCAGTTGCTGAGTATTTGATGTGAATGTGTGAGATTGTTGTTTGAAAAGGTGCTTTTAGTGATAATAATTGGTATTGTTTGTCTGTGATTCAGGCTGATAGTCAGATGTTTTCTAGAATTTAAACACCTGAGTCAAAATGTCATGAAAATGTTTATTCAGCTTGGGGTAAGCAATGCTGTGTTTGTAGTTCTCATAGTTCAAAACCTGTCTGTCTACCTCACAGTAAGGTTGTGAACTTGGGCTTCTAGTAGCATGATGAATATAATGACCATTGTGAGGGGATATTAGTGCAGGCCACCTCCAGCCTGGAGGGGTTGGAGAACTGTCCCAACACACAACTCAGTGACTTGGGCCATACAATTCAATGACTTGACCCATGTGCTTCAGGACAGTTGTGTAACCACAACTGCTCAAGTGCTGAACATCTGTGCATACCCAAATATTAGTGTTTGACAAAGAAACTTAATGAAATCTAGATTTAGTCATGTTTTTCCTAGCTCAAAGGGTGGAGGTTTTTTTAAATGATGATGCTGCAGTGTTTATCTTTGAGGACTGGAGATGCGGTGTGCAGATCTTGAAGGAATCCCACTGACTTTGGTAGGAGTTTGGGTTGATGCCACAATGCATTTGTACAAATAACCTGGCAAACAGGGCTGCCTGCTAATGGTGCAGCAGTGGCCTTCTGTGATCTCATGTGCTAAATTAGGGTGACGTTCACCTGAGGGCAGGGCATTCTGTCTTCAGAATGTAAGACAGTCTTCAGGTCTAGCTTTGTCTGTAAACCCCCAGTTTCGACCTCCAGCCCCCTTTTCAGATGGGATTTAGATCCATGCTTGATGATTTAGGATGAAGACTGGATATGAACTGGATCTGATCCTGTACAAGTGTGGAGCAGAGTGACCCTGTTCCAGCAAGCCCATTACCTGCTGTTCAACTTCAGTCAGAGGAAGGATCTCGAGCAGGGAAAAACTCAATAAACTTTATAGCAGTGGAAAACAAGCACTTGTTTTGGATGTTTTCGCTGCCTAACATACTTCTGCAGGAGAAAGAAGCCCTGCATCCAGAGCAGCTGCAGCATCATGGCTTGCACAGGATCAGCTCGGTCCCTCGGAGCAGGGCTCAAAGGAGGTGGTTTGGCTCCCAATTGCCTGTTTGGCACAGGGGAGGAAAGTAATAGGGAGGAAGGGCCATTTTCCAGTCTCACACCATGAGAAACTACTGGTAGAAGAAGCTATTTGTTAAGAAATATCTTACTGAAGCAGTCTCATATGTTGCCTTGTGAAGAGCGTCAGTGGTGACTGCTCTAGCATCTGAATTTGATCCCAAGCACCTGCTGAGCTGGAGAGGATGGTGCTGGGAATTTGTAGATTGTGTAAGTTTGTAGTAACCACTGATGTTTATTAGTTGCAATGCGTGTTTGCAATCGATAAGGTGTGCAGGGCACGCCAACTCCTGGAGGAAGCAATTCTTCCTTCCCTGGGGTATTTATCATGTTGTCAGTCCAGATAATGCTAGGTCAGCATTGCCCTGAGATATACAGAAGTCTGTGTGTTGGGGTGCAGGTTGTAAGGCTGCAGCCACATATTGGGCTACTTAAGATGATAAAATCCTGCACCCTGACACATAGCTTCCCCCACCTCCATATCATAGGGGAGCACCCCCTTGCTTTTCTTGAAGCCACTCATAGAGGGGCCTCCAGGAGGGAAGGGGTGTGTGTGCACAAGGGTTGTTTTGGAGCCCAGGGAGTCACAGCTGACGTACAGGTTTCATCTGGGAACAGGGGGGGACAAGCTACCTGGCTGGTGCCACCCTGGTGAGATAAAGTGATTTGGGTTTGATATTTGTCGGAGGGAACATAAACTGATGCTTGTAAACACAGCATCGTGCTCACTGGAGTGAGATAGAATGTTAGTTCGACACGAAGGTAGATGTGGGCTCAAAACCTTTTTTTTTTCCCTCCTATATAGAGAATCTATTTTTCTGCACATAACCTCACTGCCCTTTCTACCACCCATCTCATTTTCAACTGGTTCTTTGCTTGGAAACAAACATCCCAAGGAGAGATTCAGGGAAGCCCTGTCCAGCCATTTGGCCAAGTAAACCACAACGCTGCAGAGGCACTTTGTGAAGAGGTTTCTGGGCTTGCTCTGGCCAACCTTGGCAGGTGGCTGTGGGAGGGAGAAGCTCCTCCATGAGCAGCCAGCCAGATGCAGCCCGTGTGCCACTTGGTATTTCCCTCGGATGTCCCTGTCTGATGGGTGGAGGCCGGGAAGGAAAGGGGGTTTGGGCATTATGTTTTAGGCACAGAAAATACTAGATGATTTGGGAGCAATTAAGTGAAGCTGTTCAGAAGTTCTGTTGGGAATGCTGTTGATGCTGACAGGGGCTAGTTTTTGCAAGAAGGGAGTTTCACTTTGTCTGGCCTGCAATGGGGAGGGTCAGCTGCTCTTGCACCTCAGCAGCAGAGGATTTAAGCAGCTGGAAGGTGATGCGGGCATCACACAAGCAAAAAGTCAAGAAAAAGGCAAATTTCCTCTAAGATGCCAAATATCCTTTCCTAATTCAGCAAGAGGGCACAAATGCTTTGCATATTGCACATGCCGAGTTTGCTTTTATTGCCCACACCCCTAGATTCCCCCTACCTCCTAGCAGACTGCTCCCACCTTTCTTGCAACCAGAGACGACAGACTCATCACTGCCTCGGAAGGAAGCTAATGGGGTGACGCAGCAGGAGCCAGCTGCTTTGCTACCTGCATGGTGACAATGCAAGGATGAAGGAAGGACACAGCCAGCACTTCTTCAGCCACGGGTGAGGCTGAGTAACCGGCCAGCAGTGAGTGCGGCAAAAACCAGTGCTGTGCCTCCCATCCCCGGCACCGCAGACCACCCTCTGCCAGTGAGACCTCCAGGCAGAAGCCATCTGCTGCTGTTATCTGGGGACGTGCAGCTGTCTGAGCGGCACAGGGTTGTTTTTTGGTGCATAGCCAAGAGCTAGCTGGAGTTAGGACTGCAGAGACTTTGTGTGTGCTCAGTCATTCGCGAGGGCAGAGCAGCTCCCGAGCACAAATCGATGCTGATGCTCTGTGGTGGGAAGGAGTGGGGAGCTGGGAAGGGCACCAAGCATGGCCTAGGGTGTTTGAAGCTGGGAAGTGATAGCTTTGCTCCTTCCCTTTCTCAGGCCTTTGGTGCTTCAGTCTGAAAATCATCCCCCTCCAAAAGGGTATATGTAAAGGAGCTGGGGCAGGGGGTAGGAATTGCTCATGGCCTTAGGGTGCAGCTGCGTTTTTTCTTTTCCATCTCCCATTTGCTTTGCAGCAGGCATGCCCCAGGGCCCTGCAGAAATGGTGGGGAATAGTACTTTTCTGTCCTCCAGCTGTCTCAAAAGAGGACTGATATCCTCAAAAAGCTTGAGTTGATCACGCAGTGGTGGTTTACATTGACCAGGGATCTGGCTGGTAATATTTCTGCTTGTTGGCAGGTTCCCTGGACTTCAGTGTGCCTTCTGCTCTTAAAGATATTGGTTGTGATGCCGTAAAGACCCTGCCCCTACCTTCAGCTGGGGTGTTGTGGGTTTTACTGGCTCTGAGCGCTCCTTCTTGCTCAGAACCTTTTGTGACACATTCCTCCATGGCCTGAGCCATGTGCCTGGCAGGGAGAGTGTGCATTTGCAGTTGGTGCATTTTATTCAGCCTAGCTGGCCTACGGAGAGGGAAGGCTGGGCAGGGGAATGGCATCAGAGAGCTTGTTCTGTAAACAGCAAGCTAGCTGCTTGCCCTGGCTGCCATGAACTTGTACTGACGAGACCTGGGCATCCCCTGAGGGTTTACACCAGCCTAGAGGAGAGGGTTATGTCTCTGCAGAGCAGTTGTGCTCCTCGCTGCAGATCAGAGAGCACACCTGAAGCACAGGTAGGAAACAGAAAGAACATGCTGATGGCAGCCTGAGGAGCATGCTCAAGTGGATTTGACATTTGATTTCCACTTTTAAACCTATTTTTGCTTGCTGTTGAAGGTGCCGGGATTATGAGCTGAGCAAGGCAGGATCCACATGGGTGCTGGAGTGCAGTGTGGTGAGAGAGTCTCTCCATCAGTAGTGGCAGCCACTGAACTGCCTGGACTCCAGTGCCATGCATTTTGCTGACTGGCATAAAATGGATGTTTCTTTCTAAGGCTATTTCGCATTGCTACTGCTGAACTTCTGTTTGGAGTTCCACAAGCTCGGACCTCCAAAGCCTCCTGCTCGGTGCATATTTCATGCAGAAGGATGTGTGTGATAGAAATTCTTCATGTAATCTCATCTCTCTGTAAACTCTTATCTCAGCTTCTGTCTCACACCAGAATATTCCTGTGCACACAGAAGTCACCCCAAAAGTGAATCAGATCCTGCTGAGTGGGACAGTTTTCCCACCACCTATTTATAGTGCGTGCAATCACCCTCCATGCATCTCGGAACTCTAATTGCCTTTTTATTGCTGTTTAGCAGTGTGTTAAAGGTTTTTGAATGCTCATGCCTTGTTTTCTCATTAGCTCTATTTATTCCTCCTTTGGCTCCCTTCCTCAACCTCATCACATTTAGCATCTCCTTGCCTTCAGGGCCTTGGGCAGCTCTGGCACTTCTTACTTGTTCTCCCATGTCTTTTCTCATGTTGCTGCTCCAGATGCTTCGTGTTCCCTGGTCTTGCTCTGACGTGCTGTCGGGGCCTGTCTCCTGGATGGGGCTCTGTGCCCTCTGCAGTGGCTGGCCAGCAGTTCTTCTGCTGGGCAGGGTGGCTCAGGCAAGACACCTTGGTGTCTCCTAGGGCAGCTGCCTTGCTTCAGGCAGGGCTGGTTAGTGCGGTGAGGCTGCCCAGGCAATTAGGAGCAGGTACACAATCCAGGAATGGAGAGCAATGGTTAAGAGTCTGGAAAAGAGCTGATAATAGGGACTGGGAGTTGGTAAGCAAGGTGGGAAGCAGGTGCTGTGGCCTGAGGTCCCCTGTGTGGGTTTGTTTTGCCAGGGTGGTCCAGGAGCTGCTGCATCTCCAGTGGTCCCCGCATGGCACGGCCCTTCTCCAACACCACAGTGTATTGGGCTGCGGGCACATATAACTGGTATCACTGGGATTGATTTTTTTATATTGCTTCCTGTGTATCCTGTAACTGTTTTCACCTGATGGCCATGACAACATGGGCTTTGTAGCTTGTACAGTGCCTGGCACCTTGGCTGGGTAACTGGGAGCAAGCAGTAGCCTGGGTTTGTCTCATATAGACTGAGTGCAAAGTCCTTTTCGATGTTATTTGCTTTATGTTTTAGCCTTGTTGTGTAGCATTTCCATAGCTCGAATTAATTTAATTATCCCTCGAGGTGCTTGCTTGCTCACAGTTGTCCAGGACTTTATTGCCCTCCTCTTGTGTATTGAGGAGCCCACACAACTCTGAATCATCAGTAAATGTAATCACGGTGCTTGATGTTTGTTCTTCCAAGTCCATGATATATACAATAAATGAAACTGGTCTTAATATTGATCTGTGCCTCCCTTTTCAGCACCCGTTATGTTCTGAAACGCTTCCACGTTGCGTATGGCCCCGCCACTCAATCCTAACAGCATTTGTATTGACTGAAGAGATTAATATTTTATGTAAAACTGTATCAAAAGCATTCTCACCCTGTAAGTAATTTCTGGCCAGAGCTTGCTGCCAGCAACCTCAGCACATCTGCTAAGCGTGGTGTCAGCTTGGTGAGGACTTGGTGACTGGGCCGAGTGAAGTCGCCGGTGGCTAGCTGCAGGGCTGGGGCCGGGGAGGGCATGGCCCTGCCCGTGGCCTGGCAGCATGGGCTGTGCAGCGCTGCCCTCGGCTGGCATCCTCAGCTGTGGGCTCCAGCTGAGTGCAGGGCTTCATCAGTCAAAGAGCAGATTACTGAACTGAAGCAGGGACTGGAGCACGCTGGTCTGGGGGTGGTGGTGGTGTTGCTTTTCAGGTTCCTTGTGCTCCCCGGGCTAAAGCACAGGCAGAGCTCGGCGGTTTGGGTGTTGGCTGGGGGCTTGGGTTTGGGCTAGGTTACAGGCTCAGCTCCCTGCTTGCTCCTTCACAAGTGCACACAATTCTCCAGATCTTTCTCAGGCTGTCATCAATAAAAAAAGTGATGAAAATACTTCTCTTTCCTCCATAGAGTGCTGGAAGACAATGAGAGCTTATGAGATGTTAATTGCTTAGTGCAGGTTGTGTGGGTCCCTGGGAGCACTAGGACTGGACCCAGTGACAGTGGCCATGCTGTAGCTCAGACACACGCAGACACTGAGCATCCACGGGCTGCCCCTTCCGCGACTTGCTGTGTCCTCCGAGCAGCTTCTGCAGCTGCTCCCTCTTACAATAAGACAGTTAATAGTCCTGCATAATTCATGCTTACAAGTTGTACGCACTTAATGATAAAAGGAGCCAATGTTTAATTTACGCACGTGTGGGGCTTCATATAGCTCTTAACAACACTATGTACAATAGCTGTGCGCGCTTTTCTCCTCTCTGTTTGCATTTGGGAAGGTGGGCAGCAGGCTGCCCAGTGTTTCTGTATGCAGGGAAGTGCATGGCTTGCCCGCAGCTCGCCGCTCTGTTGTCCCCTGAGCTTGTCACGGGTGCTGCCTTCCTTCAGGAGGGTGCAGCAGGAAGAATTGCTCTGTAATGCAGAAGCAGGGCAGGAAAACCTTCAGCCTTATTGCTCCACTTTTCGCTTTCCTTTTAATGCTCTCAAAACCCAACTGCTGTATGAAAGGAAGGCAGCCTGGAGCACTGAGCCTGGTTTTGCATTGCTGGGAGCTTGCAAAGCGAGGCTCTGCTCCAGCCGGGCGCTCTCTGGATGCGTATGTGTGTGCTCCGGCTGCCCTTGCTTAAGGCACCCTTGGTGCAAACTGCGGCCTCCAGACGCTTTTCCCGTGGTGATGGCTAAGTCTTGCAGGGACGAGCAAAATGGGACTAACAAGAGATGGGCATTGAAAGTATTGTAACAGCTCAGCTGCCCTCCGTTTAAGCCCATACCATCAGGAGAAGGGCAAGACCCCCGTTTCTTTCCTATCAGCCAAATGTGTAAGATTCAGTGGCCAGCAAGAAGCAGATGGCTTTCTATTTCTATGCCCTTCCATTTGATTGCTGCAGGTCTGGGAGGGAGTTACAGCTGCTCCTGTAGTGTGGCAAATCATCTCCATTTATCTTGTGGTGTTACGCCTCAATGATGTCAGATAGTCTCTTTACATTGCGTATATATTCAGACTAAACAAATCAGAGTGTTTTTTCCATTAAAATTTAATGCTGAAAGATGACACTATAAGCGATTTCTTTTCTTTTTTTCCTTAAACAATTGTTTCATCTGCTGTATAACCTTTATGCTAATGGTGATAATCTTTCCTTGCTGTGGCTCAGGAGCAGATGTGTCTTTTGAATTTTTTTTTACCTAGATGGAATCTTTCTTTTTTCATAGCTCTGATTACTTTCTTTGCAATGCTGTGACCTGCATTCAAGGTGAAACTTGTGATAAATATTTGCTTTGGGGAGGGAGGCACAACCATGTTTTTGAGAAGATTAAGGTCTGTTAGGCAGCAGCCCTCATGTCAATTAGATGACAAAATGCAAATCATCTAGGCTTCGGAGTATATCAAGGTGAGAATATGAAAGGACTTTAATCCATTCCAAAATTAAGGTGAAATCCTTGTGTGCTTTAATTGTTCTTCATCAATTAGGATGACTAGGAATGGTGTGGGGGTAAGTCCAAGTTGTGCAAGGAAACCCTTCAACGGTATTTTTTGTCATGTGTTAAAAGGCTTGTTGGCTACATGTTGTACTTGCTCACTCAAACATTTATTGTTCCTCAAATGATAAAAAAATTATTCTGAAAGTTGTGGCTGTAATGACAGCTCCCTTGACTTTATTGGCATGATTATTCATTTTTACATGGGGTGTTAGCAGGTAAATAGTGTGTGAGATGGGCTGCAGTGTGCCCAACAGGGGCACACGCTGCATTTTTGGGTTAGCATCTCTGTGTCAGGTCTGGGAGATATGTGGGGGCACAGTCTCCCCTCCACCCCACCTGCATGGCCCTGGGGAGCCCCAGCCGTGGGGGGATCGGCAGTCAGTGCCCAGGGTACGCAGCATGAGGCCACAGGGTGGATGCAGAGGATGTCTCGTGCTCTAAGTGTTCTCCTGGTCATGTGTTTTGACCAGAAAAACAATAAAACCCAGAAAATTTTTAAGGCTGGCATCACCGAGGTGCACCTTGGTTTGGGTATCCCGGGCAGCAGGGTTTGTCTAGTTTGCCTCTCAGTGCTTTTCGTTAAACCAGCTACATTCATGGGGTGATATTAAACAGGCATGTTCTCAAAGCAAGTAAAAAACAAACAAAAAACCCAAACCAAACCAGAAAAGACAGATGCAACACGGGTGCTACAGCTGGACCCCCCCAGGTGACGTGTGGGCCCTGCCAGCCCTGCGTGAAAAACCCTGGTCCCTGTCCTAGTCAAGAGCCAGGGTTGCTGTGGAAAGGTGGGGGAGCTCGTTGCAGGATGGCAGGGGGGTGGGAGCAGCCCCCCCGGGGCCGGTGGCAGCTCTCCTGGATGCTCCATGGCTTGGACAGGGCAGAGGTGCTGAGCGAGGCCACAGCCAGAAGTCTTGGAGCGTCAGCATCACTAAATAGAGGACCGGGACTTTTCCCCTGGTGCCTCTGGGAGAGATGGTGCCTGGACCCAAGAGCACAGTTTGCTAAAGCAGAAAGGAGCATGTTAGCCCTAGGACTTCAGTCACTGGAGGGAGGAATTGCTCACACAGATGCTTGGTATGGAGTGGGTGGGTGGGTGCTTGGGAGACTTTTCTTCCCTTTGCTGGCTTTGAAAGGGTGAATGAGAGAGCTCGGGTGGTGGGAAGGCTCTGCAATATTTTAATTCTCTCTGCTTGCAGAGATAACTTACAGTTTTAGAAAATGTAAGATGGTATTTCTACTCTCCAGTCTTTCTCCTTTTCATATATCTGCTTCTCCTTCTGGCTTCTCAGCAAACATTAATGAAAAAATTGGGGGTGAGAACCAGCAAAAAAACAACATGTCCCTGTTGAAACCATGTATACAAGGTCGTAGCTGTTTATGTAGCAGATCTCACAGGACTTGAAAATGTCCTTGGTGTCGTCTTGTGCAATTTATCAGGGGTGTTTATGGAGTCACAGCACTACTTTGCACCAGAGATGGCAACCGTACGCAATGGTTGTACATCGTGCCTCTTTTTGTACCCAGTTTGGATGACTAAGGTTTGTAGATACAAGGCTCATAAACTCAATGAAAAAAAAAAAATAGCAAAAATGTGGATTATGCAGCTATTTTCATAGCAAAACACTTAATTATGGTTGTTTGTAGACTTTGCACTAGAAAAACTGCTGTAGATGGAGAAGCTGTATAAATGTCTGTGTTCTTGGCAGCTGGACCTTGCCTGAAGGGCACTTCCAGGCACTGCACATCATTCCCGAGGCAGCTCAGCAGCCAGCGAGTCCCCCGTGGCTGGCAGGTATCCCCTGGCCCTGTGGGATTGGGGGTGTTTTTGCAAGGCAGACCTGGGCATCACTCTTGGGAGCTGCAGGGAACCAGGGACTGAGCTGAGGTGGGAAGGGCTGCAGACAGGGGGGCAGAGACAAGGGAACAACCTTCTGCATCCGCCGGCTGCTGCTGATTCACTGTTTACGCTGTTTCTGTACCTCCTGACTCGATGCATGGAAGTTGGGTGCCTCTATTTTAAGTTCTTGCCTTGTGCATTCATGCACGTGCACTTTTAGTGATGGGAGCCGTTTCTTGCCTACCCAGGGGAAGTATTTCAGAGTTGTGGCACAGTAATGATTCCCGATTTCTTCCCTTCCTAACATCATCTGCACAAGGAACTGAGTAGGGGGTGAGCTACTTGCTCGGAGTAGTAGTAAAGTAGCATGGTGTGGATCTGAGTGCCTTAGAGCTGCCTTTGCCCTCGGTGCCGTCCAGCCATAGTCCTGCCCTGCTGCCTTTCTGACACCAGAATTGCAGCTGCCGAATTTTATTCCATATCCTGATGGCTTCCTTTACCCTCTCATTTAGAGCTGATTTGGTACCTAAATATGATCTCTCAACTATTGCAGCAGGACCAGGGTGTTTTGGTTTGCTGCTGTCATTTTTTTTTTTTTTCCTCATTTGTGATTTCCTTTGCCCATCTCGTTGCTCATTGATGCTAGTGGAGCAATATTGAGCTTTATCAGGAGAGGAGTAGGTCCCAAGATGAAACCGGCACATTTGTGTTGGCAGGAGTTACGTGTTGGCTGTTACCTGCTGCTACAGTTAATTGTGTTGTGAAAACAGGCACTGCTTTTGCATATGAGCTGGGACATTTTGGTGAGTTAAAGTGGTGACTTGTCAGTGGCAAAAAATCACATTGATTTCACTGGGGCCAAGATCTGGTTTACTTTGTTAACGCTGCACAGAGCAGGAGTGCAAAGGTGGTTGCTGGTGGAATATTCCAGTGAAAACAAGGCTTTCTCATCCTAGTGTATGAGGATTGACAATGGCATTTTGGGAAGAGAAGAAATGAAAAATAAGTGCTCTGCATTTAAATGGCTCTGTCAGAGCTGCTGCCATGTGGATGTGGCACTGTCTGTCCTCAGCTGCTGCAGCTTTAGAACCCGGCCGGGATTCCCCGGAGCTGATGAGATTATTTGACTTAATTATATTATTTAGAAGATGTATTATTCCCTCCCTGGTGTCCTCCTGGTGTGCAGGATACTGGTCCCTCCCACCAGAAAGCCTGGGAGCGGGTGCTGGTGCTTGAATGAGTGAAATGGTGTGTACAGTGACAGCAAAGTGGTGAGAGTGCTGTGTCCCACGTGTACAGGGAGCGTGACAAAAGGCTCATGAGGAGTACTACCTTAAATCCCCTGCATCCCAAACCTTAATGCTGTATTTACATCCGTGGTGTTCTTCCAACTACCCTCTCAGGTTTGCTGTCAGGAGAAGGTGGCAGGGGAAGACCCCACTGCTCTTGAATGCTGGGTGAGGTTTGGCATCAGCGGGTGGGAATCGTGGCTTTGAGCCCCACGTCTCTGTAGCTTTGGTTTCTGGAAAGTCTGGTTGCTGAACTGCCATCTCCCAGCAGGTCTCGTGTCCTCAACTGCTAGCAGCAGACCCTGCAGCAGTCTTGCTTTCCTTATCCATCTTGTTCAGAGAGTTGATATCCAGAAATCAGTGTTACCTCCAAATTAAGATCTGTTTCTCAAATAACCATTAACCATTCTGTGAGAGTTTGGGCTGGCCAGAGAGAATGACTTAGTCACTTTGGTACTCACTCTGGCCTGGTGATGCCTGATGTCTTTTGGCTCCTTTGCTGCCCTTTGTTATTACGGTGCCTTGGCACCACACTCAGGAGAGCACAGTGTCCTTGTGAAACCCTCGCTGGGTGAGTTCTTCCCCTTGTTTCAGGGATATTGGGAATGAAGCAGTCGCTTGCATCACTGCAGAACAGTTTTCTGCCTCTGGAGCTGCGCACGGAGCTGCTCCGTGTTCTCTCCTCGCTGCATGTGTAGCCCTGGCTTTTTCGCGGTGTGAAAGAGCTTGCTGAATTTTTTTCACAGCAGGAAAGAGCTTTGTTTCTCGTACTCAGTTGTATTTGCCAGCCCAACTTGTGAACTGCTTGCCAGACATACACATGCGGGTATAAATGCATTGGCTTCACATGGAGTGGTTTTCCATGCATTTGCAGCTGTCCTGCAGAGGGGCATCACCAGTCTGTGCTGGAAACCTCCTGTGGCAAAAGGGAGGAGAAAGGGAAGAGGTGAGATAGGAAGAAGGTGGTCATGTTGAAGGAGAAACTCTGCTTGCTTCTGCTTTACCTTCCTGCAGAGAGGTGAGGAGGGCCTCCCGTCTGTGCCAGGACTCTTCCCCAGCAGCTGTGAATAAGATAGAGCAAGGGATCAGCACACCCCAAGGATGGGATAATGCTTCCCAAGGGTAAGGTGGGTACTGAGTGGGAACCCACCCAAATCCCTGGCCCAGGCATTGGAGTGTGGTGCCTTGTACTTGATGTTCTTGGTGCTGTGATGTTGGCATGGAGGGATGTGTTCCTCCCCCGTGTTACTCTCATTTCTTAGAGAGCACCAACAATCTTATTAATATTTCAGAGGAGCAGGCTTAGAGGACTATTACTAGGTTTATATTGAAAAGTCTATTTCTTAGGTGGGTTTTCCTAAGCTTTTCAGAAACAGTTCTACACTATCTCTCTGTTTTGGGAGAAGAAACACTGAAGGTTTGGACATTTAATGTCCTTTTTTTCTCAACCCCAAGCTGAGATGCAAATCTCTTCTCTCCAAAGGTGTTTAAAGCCAAGTGTCAGGAGGCTGAAACTGTGCAAGGAGCCCCAGCTGTCCTGGAGGCTTTGGTCTCTGGTATTATTCAGAGATTTGCAAATTAGAAGTGTGCTGAAACCAGTTGCCTTGAGCTTTGATGGAAAAGTACTTGATGGTATGTGGTATCTTGCAGAAAACTTCCCAGACACCGTTCTACATTGGCGGTACTTTTCCATCACCAGTGCTCTCAGTGGCCAGAGCTCGCTGCTTGGCTTATAGCCATCCTCTTATTTAGGGCACAGAGAGACCAAGGCAAGGGGAAGAGAGGCTGAGCACAACCTGTGTGGGGAAGGCGCTCCCGAATCAGCGCTGGGCTCTAGCTCTTTCCCTGCCGTGCCCAGGGAGGTGCCAGCAGCTGTGCTGGGGATGCTCTGGTGCTCACCGTAGGGTATGTGATGTCCCGTCAGACACCTGCACAGAGGGCTCGCAAGTCAATACCTTGTTAAAGCAAATCCATGTGTCTGGCTTGCCTTTTTGCTCTCTAATTGCCGCCTCCTTGCTTCCTATCTGCATCCAGTAAGCAAGCTGCCGTGATAGTTAATTACTGTTCTGGGTTGAGTGCTGTATTATAGTCTGTTCTGTCAATACTAATTGTTTTATAGAAATATGAAGTACCACTTTCCCTTCCCTCCAAGGACTTTGAGACACAATGTGGGCTTTAATGATATCATTTGCCCTTCTGTCCAGCATGAGCAGGAAAATGTGATCTCCCATTTGCAGTGGGCACTTAGGGTTGTCTTTTGGAGAGCCACGAGCACTCTCCTTTTGGGGTCCATTCCAATAAAGCTCTTTTCCTACCCTGGCACCTTGCTAGTGGTGTGTATTTATAACTAATCAAAAGCAACCCAAGATCAGAGTGATGATTATCGTTTGTCCTGGTGAATCCAGGTAATCCTTCCTTATGCTGTTCCCTACCTGGGTGGGGTTCCTTCTTGCATTTCAACCTTTGGTTTAATAAATAGGTTGTGCAAAAGAATAAGTAAGAAGAGTTTGTAGGTGGGCATCTCCTGACAGTGCACACAGTAGCAAGTAAGGAAAACTCCCCTTATGCATGAAAAATGTCAGCCTGTGGCACCCAATTGTATCTCTGCTTGCTTGCGCTGGCTCTGGCGGTCAAGGCAGGCATCCACTGGTGATGCAAGGGGATTTATAACTTTGGATGTGTTTTCATTGCTCTGGAGTAAACACCGGATAAACCCACATTCATTCATAATTAAGAAAAGTAAATTAAAATGGATCCCACATGTGTTCAGCTTCAGGTTACCTGGTGCACTTGTAGTGACTAATGTTTGGGGGCAGCGCTCTGGTTCTCTTTGCCTCACTGGAAGTTTTGCTGTTAGCTTTTGTTGTTAGCAGTATTGCATAGAGGGGGATCAACTCCCAGGTGAGCACCTGAGATTTATCTGTGCTAGCTGTCCTGCAGAGATGAAATGGGGAAGCAGGGAAAGGCCTGGTAGCTGGCTGTGGGGAAGGGCTGGCCACTGGGATGCTCTAGACACGATCCTGATTGCTTTGCATACACACAACTTCCTGCAGAAGCCTCCCAAATGAGATAAGGGTGTCTCTGAGGCACCCATATGATTTTTAATGGAGACAGGGAGGGTTTGTTGGCAGCAGGGTGGTTGGCAGACCCATTCCCCAATGGGACAGGGAGGATGAGGTGTCTTAGCCCTCGCTTTGTAGCACCTCCTGCTTGGCACGTGCCTCTGAGTTGTTCAACACAGCTGCAGATATATAGCTTGGCAGTTAGATCAGGGCTTCATCTGGTCCCGGATGGTTACACTGGGCAAAAGAAGACAGGCTGTGTGGGAGGAGGGCTGGACACAAGGGTTGGTGGTATTCCTCCATCTTCCCAGGGGATTCATGGAGCAGAACAATACTTAATTAGACTCGCTTTCAGAAAATAGTCCAACTTCTGTTGCTATCAACACTTTTAAATGGCAAATACGGGGGAGCAAGCAGCAGTGAAGGTATTGCAGACCCACAGGGCTAGAAATAGTCGGAGATGGAGAACTCGGAGGCAGTAGTGCTGATCTGTGAGTTGAACTGTGCCAAATGACTGGTGGCTACTCCCACTGGTGTGCCGTGGTTCTGGACTGCTGTGCGTCCTTGTCAGGCTGAGGAATTGTTGTCAAAAGTCCGAAACTGCCAGATGCAGGGTGATTACTTGACCATCAATGCAAGCCATGAACTGGGAGACAACACGGCTTTTTCTTTGGAGGAGAGTTTTTCTTTGTCATTCGCGTGACATTTATAAACAAAACTTGCTCCAGTATGGGCTGAACCTTTCCTTTATTTCATTAGGATGTGGGATGGGGTGGAAATGAGGTTTCTGGACCTGGTCTCTATCCTCTTCATCTGTGGTGAGGGTTGGGTGGTTTTGTGACCAGACAGTTGTTCAGTTTGGAGGACCCTTACAAGAACTTCCCATCCCAGCTGAGCACTCTCAGTGACTTCTCTGCTATTTTTCTCTGCAAGCATTCAGCAAAGATTGATGTACTGCTGCTGTCACCTGCAGAAAGTCCTGTCCCATGACCTTAAAATGCATCCCAACTTCAAACTTGCTCCATCAGGGGCTTGAGAAAGGCTGTGCTGGTGTGTCCTTGCTGTCGTATCACCCAGGCTTGTTGAAGGCAGCATGTAAATTGGTCACTGAAAACAGTTTTCTGATACTAGCCACAAACCTGATTATGGTTACATTAGGGAATGGAAGCATGAGAAGCCAGGTCGTTGCTTTAAATTTTAGCATTAAAGGTCAAGTTCGGTTGATTTTTTTTTTTTTTTTTTTTTTTTTTTTTTTTAATCCTTTGACAGCAGTAGAGCACTCCTGTTTCGTACACCTGCAACTTCATGTGTGTCTATCGAGGCACAGGCAGGAGCTTAGAGATCAGGCACCAGCAAGGCCAGGCTTTGCTTCTGGGACTTTTCTGGGAAAAAGAGGCAGGAATGCCTCGGCCCTCAGTTTAAGACGAGAGCCTGGAGCCGCCGTTGCTCTGGGACCCGGCACTGCTGCTTTTTTGCCCACCATCAGTGGGATGCTGGGCAGCCCCAGCGCTGTGCGCAGCCCTGTCCTGGGCGGGAGCGACGGCACCTCGCTCTTTGGGACCAGCACCTGGAAACCCGTGGGAAGACACTCACAGGCTTTAGTGGGAGTGGGGCCAGATTCCAGGCTGTGCCCACCTGGGGCCTGTGGCACGAGGGTGTGTGTTTTGGGGGGGGTGTGGGGCCACGTGCTTCAAAGGTGAGTGAGGCTCCCACACACCGACTCAGGGATGTGCAGCAGCTCAGGATGCCACCAATGATACCATTGGCTTAATATTCATCTCCTGTGTTTGCAAATCTTGACATGAGATGCAGATTCTTCTGTTAGTGTTTTGGGGTTATTTCCTTCAGTTCCTTATTAAAATGCGTGTGTTTTTCCTCATTTAAAAAGATCATCTGTATCAAAAAGCTAATGATCACAATACCTGGCTTCCTTTTCCCCAACAAAGATGACAGCAGTGATATAAATCATTATGTTGCTGATTGTAAAATTGCTACCTTCAGGCACATCTTTATTTTAGGGTTGGATTTTTTGGCTGCCACAATTTACAAGAGAAAGACAGTTGGAAATTTTCTCTTTTTAATATGTAGTTTTCACAGCTCTCAAGTCTCTTTATCGAGTCAAGCTGCTTTGACTGCCAGGCTGCAAAGAGCAGAAGATTAAAATGCCTTTTTTCTTTTTTTTTTTTTTTTTTTCAATATGCAGCTGTGCATATAAGTATATTGTGGCTTTCCTGAGGTAAGATAAAGTCATAAAGATTTCCTGGTGGGCTTTTGCGTTGCTCAGTCATTGTGGTCCTTGCTGCAGTAGACAATGAATATTCTTTCCTGGGGACTTTTTACTCATCTGTTTTAAGCTCCAGTCGCCTTCCTGCGGTTCCTGGCGTGGTCGTTGTGAGACTACGGATCTTCCTAGCTCCCAGGCGCAGCAGCTCCAACAGGGCTGGCACATGCAGGGTCCTGCTGAGAATTTGGATTTTAGTTGCTAGTTTCTGGAGTGAAATATCAATGGGATTTTAATGCAGCATCATATGGAAACACTAGGGATTGGGATTTTTCTCATTTTTAGTTTTTTTTTTTTTCCTTTTTTTTTTTTTTTTTCCTCCCACCTATGTGGGGAGACATAAATGCCTATGTAGGAAAATCAGGAGCTGCAGAGTATCAGAAACGCTACCACCATCTGCCCACCTCCCAAACGGTCGAGGTCTGTGCTCAGTGAATGACGACAGCGGGCCCTATCAAGGGTATGGCTTGTATTTAATTCTGCGTTACAATCCCTTTAATCTAGGATTATATCCAGTTGTTTTCTTCATGCAGGGTGTATGCTGTCAGATAAAAGCAATAGCAGCTGGGAGGAGAAAACCAGCTTTGAACAGGGACTGAAAACCTTGAGTATCTGCAAATGCTTTTGTCAGAGGCATGAACCTATCTCTCAAAAAAAAAAAAAAAGTCCAGGCAGGTGCAGGGGCTGACAGGACCCTCCAGCTCTGATAGATGAAGACCCTGGGAAGGCAACTGGTTGCAAATGAAATGGTAATTGCTTTCCCCTCACTGAATGAAATCTTCTCTGAGGCGATTACACAGATTAAGGCTTCCCACTGCAATGTACCAGAATAAATATAGCCCGTGCCTCTCGCGGGGGCTGCTGCGGAGCAGTGTCGGGCTGTGGGGTGCCTTGTGCAAGGTATGGCAGGGTAGTTGGAGTCAAGAGTAGAACTCCTGTAAAAATAGAGCTGGAAGGACCTCGGACTATCTGATCATCTTCCTCCCTTGAAGCAGGATGGAGTGTGGCCGGGTCATTCCTGGCAGTGTTCATCTGGCCAGTCCCGCGAGGGTTGTGGGGACATGGGCTCCTGGGCCACCTCCTCCCGTGAATGTGCATCTGCATCCTTCCTGGGACAGGGAGTTTTCTCCAGCATCCAGCCTGGCTTGCTTGCTGTAACACATACCTTTCATTTCTCATTGTGGACACAGGGAATTAATTATTTTCTTCTTTGCAGCAGATTTTTCCATACTTTGAGGACTCTTGTCCTCAAAGCCTTTCCCTCCCAAAGGGAGCTCTGCAGTTCCCACAGCCCTTCCCCCAGGCTCACATTTCTTGCGTTGCTCCTGCTCCTCTTGGCAGTGGGTCCCCGCGTGGTCAGTGCCACCAGGGTGCCCCTTCCCTGCTCCGGGAGAAGGAGGGTGCTCCCTCTGCCTCTTCCTTTGTCTACTCACCTCTATATGATGCTTTGGCTTGTTTTACAACACAATACACTTCCCTTTGCTTGTGCTCAGCCTGTAGTCCTCTCCACCCACAGCTGAACAGCACTCTGCAAATGACTTAATGCACCCCCAGCCATGCACTTTAAGTGTTAAGTTAAGCCATTGCCCTCAATAACAGGTACGTTTTGCCAACTTGATAATTGGTAGTAGATGCCACTTTGACGGAGGTGCAAGAGAGACTTTGCCATGCCTACACAAAATCATTTTCCTTTCTTATCGCAGCATGATTTAACTACCTGGCATTGTTAGTGTTGTTTGATTAGGTTATGCGCTGTATAATTCCAAGCACAGTGTCTGCATGGTAGTCGCATAACACAAATTAAAAATCTCTGAAATACAAGAGTCATACATGCGAGAGTCATGGAGATACTTTTCCACTCTAATTAGCTCCTTTCCAGAAGAAAAGAAAAAAGCATGAAAAAATGCAGCTCAATTCAGCGTGTAGTAAAAGATAATGCATTGTGTGGGCTTGGACGGTGCCACATGACCAAGCATCATGCTGGCCGGTACAAAGCTGTGTCTCTTCCCTGCAGCAGTTTGCTTTCATGAAGAGCTTGGCTTTCCTAAGGTGGTTGCCAAACCTGATGTGGGCAAGCACAGGTACAAGGGGAGGGGGGGTGCCCTCTCCCTCCCCTGCACCCAGTTTGTCCAGACCCCATGGGTGCAAGCTTGGTCTCCCCTCCCAGAGCTCAGCATCAGTCCGTGCCCAGGAGAGGCAGGCTTGTGTCCTTGACATAGCCCTGTGAAAGGGACTGCTCCTGGCTCTCATGGATTATCATGTGAAACTATTCAAGTTACAAGTACCTTGGGGCAGGAGCCAGTGGGGTTTTTCATTACTTCCATTCCGCACTGAGCAGTACAGGGCCGGCCGTAAGACTCTGGTTATTGGCAACAAAAATAAACCGTGGAGCTGACCTGGGTGTGAACAGGACAAGGCAGGTCCCTGGGAAGCACAGGCTGCTGCAGAGGCATTTGTAACCAAAGGGATTTAAGTGAGCTGTAGGGGAGCACTCAGTAGTGCTTTGGATTGTGAAGGTGATCTCAGCACCATCACCTCCTATCAAATGAATCAGCAGGAAAAAAGTATTTCTGTGGCTCGCGGCTAGTTAGTTTAATTAAAGGTCTGTTTCTCTTGCCAGCAGTTCAGGCAGAATTTCACATAGTCAGCTAAGTTGGTTGCTTAAATGATGTAATGTTGTTACGCCTATTTTTCCTCGAGTCTAAATTTCTGTGGCCTAAGTAACAGGATGAAATGATCTGTTGCTGTCTGTGGTGAGCTGATGAGAAACGATTCCCTGCTTCAAACTGGCAGGGAATCTGCTGTGAGACCTGATGGTTTTGCTGCAAATTGCAAGGGCCAAGGATGTACCAGTGTCTCTTCTCGTGTAGGATGCTCAATAAACGGCCACCACAGGCTCAGCACCTGCTTATTAAACTGTTTTGAAGAAAATAACCTTGACATCTAGTTTATCTGCTCTCAAAGGACTGAGATTTCTATCTGGTATTTTTTTCCTCTAAAGAATAAAATCTGTATATCTTTGGGATGAATTTTCTCTAGGCTTTTGCATATCCAAAACCCTCAATGACTTGAAGTGATGGTTGTAATGATGGACTTTTCCTTCTGTCTGAACTGCTGGACCATAATGGGTGATGTAACTTAGTACATTTAAAGTGGAATTTGTTTCTGTAAAGGTGCAATGATTGTATAATTGCTATCTGCTAAAAAAACAATGAAAATAAGAGCAACTGTCTTTCCTTTGGTATAATGAATTTAGAAGGCAAAAATAACACTGAAGTATCACGCTGAAACAGAGGTAGGCACAGGCTTTTGATGTGGTACTGTGTTTGAGCAAGGGTTATTAACTTTTTCAATCAAAATCTCTGTTTTGGAGATCCTGAGATTCAGGGGGTCTGAAAACCACAGGGGTGGCTGTAGGAAGAGAAAACGTAAGTGAGTAGGTTGCACAACAAGGACTTTACAGGCTACTCCCAAGACGATGTTTATGTGCATTTAGCTAGGAAGCAATAATGATTGTTTCTGGTTGCTTATTACAGAGGTGTGCAAGTGAAGCTACATATAGACAAAAAAACCCAAAACAACACCTTTTTAAGCCCCTGTTCTTCCATACCTGTAGTTTTCTCATGGATCATCTTATATTTCTTGATATTATATTATTTTCTGATTCTAAGCCCTTGTTTTTTCATACCTATACTTTTCTTGTGAACTATCTTATGTTTCCACTGGGGATATAATCGCAGCCTCCGTGCCCCATGCCAAGGATCTTGGCAGTTGTTGGCAATAGCTGTTCCTAGAGTAGCTGCAAGAAACACTGTGGTGGCTACCTGGTTCCTTCAAGCTTGCTCCCAAGGACTGCAACCGACCACCACGTGGATGCTGGACCGGGTGTAGGCTCATGGCACTGCTGACACCTCGCTGGCTGTTTGCACTGCTCCGACTCCCCGTCCCAGCTGGGATCCAGCCCTTCTTGGCAGCCTGTTGAACTTGAGTCCTGGCTGTTTTCTCATGCTCACAGCCCTGATTGCTTGTGTGGTACAGTTGCTGGGACTGACTTAATGCAGTTCTGTACTTATCAAAGGCGATCATCGAGATTGGAGGCTTTTTGGCTTCTTGGCTGCTGCTTCTGTCAGTAGTTCCTATTAACACTAATGGAAATCACGCTCTGGCATCATCAGCACAACACCCCCTGCGTGGTGCTCTGCTGTCTGACAGCATGATACTGCAGAATTCACAGGAATGGGATCGTGGAGGTAATTCCTTCTGTGTCACACAGAGATTTTACTGCAAGGGGTCTTGCTATCACTTCATACATACTGTGCCAGCTTAATATGCTGTTATTTTCTTTCTTGGGAAGAGCCCATAAAGCCAAAGAGCGTGGTGGAGGTTAATGCTGGTTCTGCAGGCACCAAGAATAAGGGAAGAAAAGTCTTCTTTTGAACTCCAGTCTTTGACACCATGCTTCAGAGGGTTTTTCTGTGGCCCTCCATAGCTACAGGGAACGTCGGTCCCTTCAGTAGCACAGCAGCAGCCTCCAAACAGGGAAAGCAGCCTGTGTCGCCCACCCAAATGTCAGCCCGTAGGCAAGAGGATTTGTGCACAGGCTTAGCAGAAAGCTCAGCTACCAGACCAATTCAGAACTCTCCTTGGTCTTCCAAACAGGCTGGTGGTTGCCTTGTTCGTACTGATTCGTGTTGGCCAGACTCTGAGTTGCTCAATATAAGCATCTTCATTCTATCATGCATGTGCTGCATATGTCTGTCTGCTGTTAGCCTGCAATGTGGCAAAGACATCTATCTTTGTGTTGTGATGGTTTTTTTTCTGATGCTATCTTCAGTTTCTTTGCTTCTCAGTTGTATCTGGATGAATTGTGATTTGTCTTGCTTTCTTAAATCACATTTCTGTGAAAATTGTCTAAGAAATTAATCACAAGGCTCTACAAAATAGTACATGATTTGAAAAGAAGCAGTCACAGTGTAGAAGATTAAAGGAAATAAAAAATTCTTTTTACCCCCTAGATTTAAGAGGGTCTTAGGTGTATCCCAGGAGAAAAAAAGGGAGAGAAGTGAATTTGCAAGAACAGACACACATGTGCCAGAAAGAGTGACCAGTAGTTCTGCACTGGGGCTTGGGGAGCTTTGCCAGGGGGTACATGTTCCTGACAAAGACTTTGACTTTTGAGTCAGTGAGGGGAAAAGTATCTTCTCCAGGAGTGGAGCTGCCCCTTTGATTCCCAACGGGCAGTGATACTGAAGTTCTTGGGTGACTTCCATTTCCAGTTTCCCTAGCTTTTCTTTTCAAGATTTCTTGTGGGGGGAAATCTGTTGCTGATTTCTGTTTGCCACAGTATTCATAACCTCTGGCTTTCCAAGCCTGCATCCAGGGTTTTGGCTGGAACATGGATGATTTCTCTGCTGTGTGGGTCAAGCCAAGCGCTGAAGCCTGGCTGGGAGTGTGTTGGAGATGGAACAAAGTTTCACACCAGTTTGTCCTTCTCTTGTCAGTGTGGGCAGGATACTTGCCCACTCACGTAACTGAAGCCTCTGAAGTTTGGAAACTGCAGGCAAGGAGTGTCTGAATGGCAAAACAATGCTGGCATCACTGGAAAAAAAGCCCTGCCAGTGTGAAACTGCCGCTGCACTGAGGGGTAGGGGCTCATTCATGCTGCTTCGCTGGTGCTTTGCTTTGGTGAACACCCCAGCCGTGCCTGGCTTTCTGGACAGAAGCTGCTTGGTCGCAGTTCACCTTGGTCCCCTCTTCTTTATGGGGTTTCGAGGCCATGTCAGAGGAGCTGCGCAAGCCGAGGAAGCCGGTGCAGTGGTTTTCGGCAGCGCCCGCCCTCACCTGCGCACGCCGAGGGCTCGCCGCTCCCTCCCCGCGGCGCAGCGCGCCTCCTCCCTCGCCCAGCTGCCAGGGAAGCTCGCTGCCGTTATCCCAGAGGGGTGCGAAGGCATTTGTCTTGGAGACAACCGTCAATCAGGGACGCCTCCTCCCGAGCAGGCTGTGTGGGCCACTGCTGCAATATGTCGCCGGGCCGCGTGCCTAGGGAGAGGCGATGGCTGGCTGCGCCCGTCCGGGTAGCGAAACTCCCAGCTTCTTTCATTCAAATATTTTGGGCATTTTCAGGTAAAAGACTGGATTCCCAGACTCTTTGTTCTGCAGCTTTTATTTAAGCAGTAGTTAAGATTACTATTTTTCCTTCCGCTTTCCACAGGTAACGGCTACCTCTAATTCATTGGCGTAGGCTGAGGCTTCTAATAGGAATGTTTGAGTGTTTTTTTTTTTTTTTAAAAAAAAATGCAATCCACACTGTAGGCTGAGGTGAGCTGGAGTTGCTGGGGCTGCGTGCGCATGTACAGCACAGCGTAGGATCTGTTTTGTGGGATCACAGCACACGGAGTGCTGCAGTCCAGCTGCCACCGAGCTCCAGGATCTGCCACCCGCACAGACCTGCTTCCAAGGCATAGCCTGTTCCTGGGGCTTACTGGGAGGAGGAAAACGGGAGTAGTGACTCAATGCATTGTGCTCATCTTGGGAGCTTATTTTCCCACTCTTCATGGCGTTGACTCTTACGGTTTCAGTGACCTCTTTCAGGGCTCCTGGGAGCAGGAATGAAGCTCCAGGATGGAAAATGCTGTAGGCAAATTCTAGCACAGCTGCCTTTTATGATGAATAATTTGATTTCATCTTTTCCTCTTTCTGTATGCCCACGTGTTTTCTGCTCTTACAAACACTCCTCTGAAATTATAGGCTTCAAATCTGCAGTAGCTGTGTTGCTTTTTGTGGGGGTTTCAACTTGTACTCGCAGTGTGCAGACAAACTCATTACCAGATGTAGTAACAGGCAGTTCTTCCTTCCTGCCCTTCAGGACTATGCTCCATACCGCTGTGCACAGCCCGCTCTTCTCCTGCCTCCTGGGCTTTTTCAGCTGGCAATAAGGTGGCATAAGAGACATAAGAAATATGGATTTGGGGCTTGAACAGCGTATTCTAGGGGTGTGTTGAGGAGGGTATTTACATCCACTTCTGCTGCAGGTCACTGTTCCTGTAGCATTAGCTCGCAATTTTTCTTGTCCACATGCACACAACCTGGAGCAAGCAAGGAGCAGAGACAGCTCATCAGAATGGGAAGGGGATAGCAGGGGGCAATAACCCTCCCACCAGAAATGCCCAGAGCTCATCACTCAAAGCCCTTAAAAATATCATGCCTCAAGTCCAAAGAAGAGAAATTATTCCCTCTTCTTTCTGAGACAGCCTTTAATATACTATACAGCACAGGAATCTTTAAAACAGATTTCTTGGCTTTAAATGAGAGAGTTTTTAATGTGTGGTCATGTATTTTTTGGAAAGGATCTTTATGTAGGGCCATATACAACCATTGTGTTGAAAATTGCCAGACATTAGGTAGTTAGTATATAATAATGCTACCAAACTTGCTTTTTCTGGGTTTGTTAGAAAAGGTGGATGTTTCACACTAGTATCTCTTACCTTTGGCCAAGAAAGGCACTATAGGCCATCAAAAGCACAAAAAAAGCCTTTATGTGTGTGGGTGGTATTTTTTTTTTTTTTTTTTTTTTTTTTACTTCCAGCTTACCAGTACTGTCTCTGTCTCCAGGCTGGGTTGCAGATGAGTGCTGGGGAGGCAGGTTGGACTGGGCCAGATTTGGCTGCATTTGCTCTCTGTGCCAGGGAGGCAGCATGAGATATTTTTGGATTTGGGTCCTGCTGCATGGGGTGGGATGGCTGGGTCTGGGTCACAGCAAGCAGCTTTCGGGGGTGTTATTTAGCTCTAATTAAACTTGTCACGAAGTGGAAGGCAGAAGACAACCAGCACGCCAGCTAACGGCACCAAGGGCAGAGGGATAGTCAGCTGGGGAACTAGGATGTCCCTCTTGCCCCTGCCAGATGCCCCCAGAGACATCCTAGCTCCATTAAGCACATGTTGGTTATGGCATTGCTGCTTTTCCTCTGCCAGTGGGTTTTGCTGTGGGGAAGGTCCTGGTGCTAAGCCATGCATAGCTGGGACACCTCGTCCTGGAGATCCTTCTCCCATCAGATCTCCCTGTGTTGCAAGGCTCAGACTGACTGCTGCAGCTTCCAGAACCCATCAGCCAGCAAATGGCCTTTCTCTTACCTTAAAAACCATTATCAAACTCCACGCCTAATTTCACACAAGCAGCTAATTGTCCTCTTTGCAGATGCCAGCGTGGGTGGTGCACACGCTGCACACATGCTGCGTGTGCACCGTAGTGAACATGATTTCCCTAGCTATGTTTCATTTATATTTACAGCCCAAAGCTGAGAAAAGGCCACTGCTGCCTTTATCCTCCCTTTCTAGGTGAATGTGCTCTGAACCTGGAAATCTGAGCACTTGCTTGAGCTAAACTAGGCTTAAGTGGGGGGTATGTCCCCATGGGGCTCTCACCCCATCTCTGTGGTGCCTCAGGTAAGTTGCAAGGTTTGCCCCTTTCATTTTCAGCCTCCTGCCATAAACTGGGTCCAAAGAGTAGGGCTGTGGAAAAAAAATGGATAATGTTATCAGTGCCTTTCCTTAAATAATAATAATAATAATTCACCCCAGTGGAACAATGTTATTACAGCTAATGTTCCCTAATGTCTTTGAAGGAACAGACATTCATTCTCAGCTATTTTGGGTACATACCAGCCACCATGCAAAGGTATATTCCCCTGTCTCTGCATGGCAGGGGAGATGGAAAGTTGAAATGCTGTTTTCTTGCAGCAGTTTGCTGCCTCAGAACAAACTACCTTTTACCAAACTTTTTCTGCCCTTGTAAAAAATCTGAGATTACTCACTTTAGCAGGAAATGTGAGGAGGAGGTGCACTACAGTTTCACACCTTTTCTCTCTTGTCTTTCCATCTAGAAACAAGTTCTGTTCTGGCTTGACTGATTGATTGAACCTTTTTCAAGTGCTGTCTGAAGGAGACAGCTTATCTTTTACTGGATCAGAGATGTGTTTGTCTCTTAAACAGATTTTCTCTAAAATCTGGGGTGTTTTCTTTCTTTTTATTTGTTTCCTGGAAATCATAACACATGCACAGAATGAGGGAGAATTTCAAACGTGACAAGTTGTATTTTATCCAGAGCCCTGGCGTGTAATAGGTCAGATCTTTTGATGGGCTGCTTTGAAAATGTGCTTCCTTCAGCAAAGAAATACTGCTCAGACCTTCGTGTGCTTCCCCCTCCGCCCCACGAGCCCAGTTTCAGGTTGGTTTAGATGGCAGCGCTCTGTTGGGGGGGGTCGGCAGTTTGCCCAGCTCTTGGCGAGGGGCAGCCGGAGCGTGCGGGATGCCCATGGCAGGGCTCAGCGTTTCAGCCTTGTCTGCCTGGAAGCTTCTCTCCGTTTCCTGTGATCTTGTTCAGTCCCATCAAAGATTCTCCTTCTCCTGATAACTTTGCAAGGCTGAAAACAGCACTTTCACAGGGGCTGGGACACACCAGGAGTCCTCGAGTCTCCATTCATTTGTCCATTGCTTCTGCTCGGTAAGAACTGTTTTTAACATAGCTTGTGACATGGAGGAGAGGCAGAGTTTAATGATGAAAACGGTACAAAAATAACTCCAGTGGTGGTGGATGTACTTTTTTAAGAAAAAAAAAAAAAAGGACAAGAGTGGGTTTTTTGTTTGCAGATCTGAAGTGTCAGTAGGAGATCTTTAGCTCTGGTTGTTTAACGTTTTCAAGTCAGCATGAGCTGCTGTATATATTAACCAGGCAGGACAATTAGCTTCTGCGGTATGGAAGGTCTGCCTTGAGTGGGAACACAGAGATGAAAATAGTTCAAACAGTGATCTAAAAGTGTCTCTAAAAGTAGCTTGCTTTTCTTCTTGGATAGCCCGCCATTCTAGCCAGTGAGAGGCTCTTAGTCTTTTCATATGTGTAGTCACTTCTGGAGAGAAGTGAAATGCTGTTATTCTCCCTTCACAAATGTGAGATGTGGCACAAAAGAAGAAAACTGGGCTGTTAGAGAGCGAGGACTTGCCTGGGCCCTGGGACACTGCCCTCCTCTACGGGGGACCCACCAGCATAGACCAACTTGTGTTCCCACCTCATCCCTCACCCACTTTTCGGACTCAGTCAGTTTATGGATATTTAGGTGTCATTACGTTGTGCCTGAGATCTCCAAACACAGGATACACCAAGCCTTGCCTAGCCTCTAAAGTAGTCCAAGAACAGAGACACTTGGGTAGTATCGGCAGCAATATGGGTTACTGATCTTCAGAGTACTGTACTGTCCAAATAATACTGACCAGGGTAGTGGGATGAGGTTCTCCACTGTTAGTTACTCCTCAGGAGGGGCTGACAGGGAGTCCCGGGTCAGAGAGGTCCTGGCCACATTGATCAGCTGATTAAAACCATTCACTTGTATACAATTCTTTCATTTGGTCACCTGGGCATCGTTTGTGAATGTACCTTTGTAGCGCTTGGAGGAGATTTTGCACAAGACTTTTTTATTACTAGATACATACAGTACCAGCTATCTATTGCAAATGATTGAACTGAGGGATTTTACACGTCTGTCTCAGTGATAGAGCAGGAGGCTTAGGACTTTGTGGCCACTGGGCAATAGATGTGCAGCATCCATACCCCAAACTGACTTTTTTTACTTTCCTTGTCAGTAAGGCTGTAAAACTTCCAAGTTCTGGAAGTTGTCCTCAGAATATTCTGAAAGAAATACAAATTCTAGTATGTTCATAGCCTAGCCTGTCCCTGACTTTTCCAAGGGGCAGGTGTGGGTGACTCATGGGAGATGATCTGTGGTGTTCTCCAGCTCTGCACCATGCCCTTCCACTGTGCAGCACACCATGGTCTTGAGGCACTAAAGTATGCGAGGTAATGCCTCAGAAGCTGTGTCACATCAGCATACACAAACTTCAAGAGACCATGTGTTATTTTCCATTCAAAAGAAAAAGAGGAGGAGTGAAAACATTGCTTTCCAAGACTGCCTGGAAGGCTTAAGAGATGAGGAAGTTTTTTGCTTTATCCTTTCTCCTGGGCTAAGTTTTCTTTGGAGGTCTCAGGGCAGCAATGGACTGTACCTACCCCGTGTGCTGCACTGTTGGAGTAAAACGACAGGCCAAGCCATTTCTTTTGCACTTGCAGAGAGCTCCTGTGCCAATCAAAGCAAATGTGACTTGACCTGCAGTTCTGACCAAGGCCCTTGCTAGCAGGATTTTCCAGAGGAGGCTCTGTAAGTGGTTGTGTTAGCGGCCCTTGAGACTTGGGGTTAACCAGAGGGTGACTGGGACTGGGAGCAAAGAAGGTGTTTGGGCCAGGGGTAGGAGGAGAGTAGCCAGCTGCAGAGTCCAGCCTGGAGGAAAACTCGGAGAAATAAAGGGATTTGTTTCCTGCACTTGGGGCACCCTGTGTTGGGGGGCTTTGCATGTCGTTCTGCCTATCCTAGACAGCCTCCATTCCATTTGCCTCCTAATTTTATTTGCTAGCTGTATTTCTGCTAGTATTTTTATGGGTTTGTTTTTTCTGTTTCATTAACAGAGCAGCTACACTTTTACCACAGGCAGATTGATGCTGGGCTTTCTGCTGAAAGCTGCCAGATCATAATGATGTGTTTTACCCAGCAGAGCTCACCAGGTGAGGCTCCTGTCACAGACATCGCCACGGAGGTTTCTTAGAGCAGCAATCACCCCTCAGCCCATGTACAGTCACTGACCTAATATTTCATCATTGCTATTTCTTGCTTGTATTTTGTGCTGGCTTCCCCATTATTCTGAGATCAAAGTCATATTTTTATTAATTGCTAAAAAAAATAGGGGCACCTGTCTGTTTGATCATACACAGTAAAAATATCCAGCAGTGCTAGCTTAGTCTGTCGGACCTATTGCAAACTCACTTTGCTAATGGCTTGCTTAGGTAAAATAAGATCAAAGTTGGGAGAAGTTCCAAGTTTTCTTTGCTCTTGTCAGGTGGCTCCATCTTGGGGTTATTTGCTTGCACACCAGCTGCAGAGGAAGGACCAGCCAGGAGAAGAGAAAGACAGCTCAAGAAGGAAACTTGCAGACAGGAGCAGAAGTTCCTGAAGCTGTCAGCACTGCCTTTTCCAATAATGGAAAAGGGTGTAGATTTGCAGGGGGGAGATGCATGGTTGGCATGTGAACATTGGGTGGACACATCTGGTATGAACAGATGTAGCAAGTGAAGTGTGCAGTGGCAAGGTATCTTTTGATGTGTCTGTGCTAGGCTTGCTCTGTGGTGGCAGGTTGCAGAAGGAAGGTGTAGCTTGGAAAACACCAGGAGGAAGGTTTAATGGCAAAGGCCCAGTCCCAAATCCTGGCTTTGCTTTCCTCTTTTAGCACTGTGCATCACTGTGTTTCAGAAAGTAGGAGCAGCCATAATAACATTTTAGGTCTTTCATGTACGTCAAAGAAGTGTGCCTAGCTGGCAGAGTGAGTCATAGAAAAGAAATGTACTTGGTGTTTGAAAGGACAAAAAAAGAGCATCCACGTAGTTCAAAGAGAGCAACGCAGAGCCTGTGATTTGTCTCTTCTGATAAACCTGTTACTTGATGTAGTCTGGGGCAGTGGAAAGGAGAGATCTGCTCTGCTTGATCTAGAGGCTCTGTGCCAGCAACTGGCCTAACTAAAGGGATTGATGTTTTACCTTCCCATTACTTATCCAACAATACTTGAGCTTCTTTAAAGAAGAAATATTCCAGCAAGTGCCAAAATCATTTAGCACTCGCTGCTTGTGCTGCAAAGCTGCTGTAGTTTGTTTGTAATAATGGAGGTAGCAAGAGCTGATGCTGTGGTAGGGCACTGGCTGGGTGGTAGCTCTGTGACTGGGTGGAGGAGGGGGCTTCCTTCCTCTGCAGACAGCTCTGGTGGGTTTTCTCACCGCTTTGGTCATGTTCCTGAAGCAGACATTTACTGTTAGGTCAGGAAATATCATTCTTGTATTGTCGGGCTGCTTGGGTGAGAGGTTGGTTTAGTCTGAGCTGCAAACTGGTGTCGGGCTGGTGTGTAAAGAGCCAGGGGCTGTTTGTGTTGCTTGTGCCCAAACCCAGGCTGATTTCTGAGCGTGAGGCCGGTGGGTATGTAGGAGTGATGCTCCCTGGAGGGTCCTCATTGCTCTGACCCATCCCCAACATCGCAGGTGGCCTGAGCAGGCAGAGCATGAGCTGCTGGGGGCAGAAGGGGGTTGTGTGTCCTTCACTGCCCTGTGTGTGTAAACCCAGGCATGGTGATGGCACAGTTGTTTTCTCTGCTGCAAATCAGTTGGGCATCTCTTCTGAGACAGGAGAAGGTGGCACCAGGCTTGGTGGATGGGGACATGACCGGTGCTTTTCTAGTTTGCTATCCACAAAGGATGAGCGTAGCTGGAGAGAGCGTGGGCAGTGTGGGTGCACCAGGGCCTGTAAATCATGGACAGAGTGGGGAGGCAACAAATCAAGTGCCCACAAAGAGGGAATTGTGTAGACAGTGGTATATGGGAGTGTGTGTATACAGTGATCCATGTATGGCCAGACTGTAAGGGGAAAGGATGTGCCAGCTTGGTATCCCTGGAATGATGTATTGTGGCTATTGGAAACCAAAGCACAGGGTAACAAATATTAATCTTCTCTGAAACAACCAGAAAATACACTGTTAGGCATCTGGGAAGAGTTCCCTGAGCGCGACAGTTAGTACTGGTCGCTTACATTAACAGCAAAAAGCCATCAACATTCAGCCATTTGCAAAGCAGCTGCGTCTGCCCAGGAGAGTTGTCAATTAAAACCCAAATTCTGGGGATGTGAGTTGCCTCCTGTGTGGTCCTTGCTTCCATCAGGGGAAAGCTGCATTAGTGCAGGGAGAACCTGATGCATTTTCCCAGTGCAAAATAACCTGATGGGGTTTTTTCCTGGACTCACGCCCATTGCTGGGGCCTCTGGCCTCTCCTCCCAAGGCCAGCGCTCTGCTGCTCCAGCCCCCACATCTCCTTCCCTCCCTTCCACGTCATTCATGTCATGTCTGGGTTTCTGATTGTAGAAGCAGTGATGATGAAAGATGCTCATTCGGTTGGTTTAGATTTTCCTAAATCACCTGGTGCTGAGGAGTAATAAAATATTTATTAGATGTTACAAAACCAAACCCAGAACAGCAGCACAGCGAGCAGTTAAATATTCCTCCTTGCCATGGTACCTGCACAGCAGGTGCCCTAAGGAGCAAGAGCTCTGTGCTGCTCTTGGTCGTGTGCTGAAGCTGGTCTCTCTAGACAAAAGGCAGAGGTGCTTCCCCTGGGAATATGGCTTTATTAGCTGGTTAGAGTACCTGTACAGCTGTGGATGGGTTATTCTGTAGCCTGCCACTGACAAATCAGCGGTTAGACCCAAAATGTTTGGCAATCTACAATCTAGGGTGGCCTTTCCTTGCAAATCTTCTGTTGGATATGGTACTGCCATAGCGTAATGTAGGTTGCAAGGGACTTCTGGAGGTTTCTGGCCAAATTCCTCTGCTCAAAGCAGGGCTCTCTCCCAGACCAGATCATGTTCATGCAGTCAGGTTGTGAAAATTTGCAAGGCTGGAGATGCCACAGGCCCTCTGGGCCCATGTCTCAATGGACCACCCTCACTGCAACATTACACAAGAATTCTTATAAATTCTTATGAACTCTCCTTTCTACTAGATTTCAAGGCATGTCATATGTGGCTTTTGGATATTTAATACCGTTGATGTACATCATACAAAGCTTGGAAAGACAACTGTCCTGTGAGCACAAGTCCTCTTTTTTTCTTCACACATACAGATTTGGAAATTCTCTTTAAAAGAGTGAAAATCTGCAGATGTTGTTCTTGTTCTTCGAAGTTCAAGGCACATAAATCTGCGACTCTGCTTTGAGCCCATACATGATACAGTGTGGGGTAGAAAACCTAAATTCAGCTAGTGTTGTATTATTGTGTAATGCAGACCCTAATCAGTGAGCTGTATGACCGTACTTATTCCTGTGTGCTCAGACACAGCAAAGCATTTTGGAGAAAGGATGGATTAGTGAGGCATGTTGCTGTATATAACTTTTTTCAGGGAACTTTTCTGCAGCAAACAGCTCCTCTTTGCAACACTTGTGCTCTCTGGTGTAAGCGAAGGGGGCTGGAGACGATGCGCAGAGATGGTGCCAGCTGTTTGCTGGCTGGAACAACTCTGGAGAAGGTGCCATGGCTCCATGCATTCAGGTTTGCGTTCAGCTCTGAGTCAGATGGAATATGTGCAAAAATAACATGTAGCAAAAAACTGCTGGTGAGCATTTGTCCCAAGAAGGCTGGTGTGCCATTTGCTGAGATCTGCATCAAGCAAATTCAAGAAATTGCCTCCGTGATTTACTTGTGACCATGGCGGGGGACGTGGCATATGCCAGAGACTGTTCCACCCCATTTGTGAGGTCACTGGATTGTGTTGGGCATGCAGTTTCTCTGAAAAAAAAAAAGAAAAGAAAACAAAGAAGTTAGACCAAGAAGGTAGGAAGCATTTGGGTGCCCAGATCTAGTTACTGGTGAGCTCTTCCCCATAATTTAGTCTGTTATGGAGAAGACCTCTGCCAAGTTTCTTATAAAAAGCTGTACAGTCCAAAGGTCCATGGGTGCCCTTTCTGGTACCTATGCCAGGAGTTCATCATCAGTGACTCAATTACATTTTTAATATGCATGTGTATATCTACCAACTTAAGTACTCACATGCTTTAGGCAGATAAAGGCTGTGAAACACTCTGCTGCATAATCACACCCCAATTGACTTATGAGAGTTCGCTTGGGTCCAGAGTCACTGTATGCAGGCAGGGTGTTCTGCAATCTCTGCCGAATGCAGAAATGACTGTTATTTCTTTAACGGCTGTCACACACTGAAAGTAGTTGTGGAGAAAAGCAGGGAGGGTTGGAAAAGCGGGGGAAGGTAAATAAAATAAATCTCTTCCATCCACCACAGCACTCCTGCTTACTCCCAGCTCTCTATTTCCCTCTTGAGCAATGTCACCTGGATTTGTATTTGCAGCCGGGGCAGTGAGGCTCTATCCCCACCAGCCTCATGCCTGCTGGGCTTACAACCCATCCTGGTTTCCACCTCCTGCCCTAGCTGGTGAGATATTGTACTGATGTGCCTTGAAGGGGAAGTAATTCTGTTGTTTTCTGCTATTTGTAAGCACGCTACAGAAGGTAACAGAGAAGTGGTTTGTATTGGCCCCTTAGTGGCCTTACTGGATCTGCAGGAGCTGTTGCCTTGCTTAATATGGATTTCTAGCTGATCACTGGTGCCTCTAAGAGCGAGAGATAAAATAACACCCCTGCCTTTAAAGCACTTAAGCTTCTAGGTGAGTGTTTAGGGCACGTGCTCTTTAAGCTTCTGTGGGTGGGTTGGTGGTATTGCCCGGCCCTGCTTAAAGGCTCTGGGGTGTGACACTGGGGCCCTGGTCCTGGTCCAGCCTCTGCCGGGGAGCTGCTGCCTCCCGGCTGCCCAAGGGATGCTTCTGGAACCCGGCAGTGATGCCCTCGGTGCCTGCCGGGGAGGGGAAGGGGCCTAAAATTAGGAGGTGGAGCGTGCTGGGCAGTTTTCATAGACCTATGGGTCTGACCACCCTCCACTTCCCAGCTGGTGCTGACTTTCTGCACCAGGCATCTGCTGCTGTGCTGCAGAAGCTAAATTTAATACGAAAGCAGTTTAATTTCAGCTCAGATTGACTGCTTTCTTGATAACGTCTGTAACAGCGGCACAGACACGGATCGATACACCAGTGCTGTTTCATGGTCTGGAAGGGGTGGAAGACCCTGGGTCCCGTTAGCTGCAGCCTGGTGTGATCAGAGAGGATCTCCTATTCCCTGGATGGGGAAAATACTTGAATAGAGCTTGGGGGCGAGGAGGAGGCAACTGACACTCCGATAGAGACAAATCTGATGATTCATTTCCACAGCCCCCAGGAACTCACATGTGAGCTGTGTTGGGAGTTTCTAGGAATTTCAAGGAGCATCATTTGTTTTGAAGGTAGACTGTTCAATACTGAGGAAGGAGCGTAAAATATTGCTGCTAGATGGCATTATAGGAATCGAACAAGGAGGGACTTCTGGAGGTTGTCTTAACAAATAACCTGGAAAAAAAATAAAAATGCCGTGCACATTGTTAAAATCCCAAATGAAAAACCTCTTGGCTCAGAGCATCTGTGCTTTTAGGGTGTCTGTCTTTGTGCCTCAGCACCCTGATTTCAATGTTACCTGCAGTTTTCCTGTTTCTTTTCTTGGTTTCTTATGGCCTCTATCACCCTATCATTTCTGCCTGACGTTCACAATGGTGCTAATACAAAATCGTCAATACATTTAATTAACATCTTGCGTTTCTCTTCTTCCAGATAATTAAATGATTAATAAAAACAGACCTAGCGCCTTCCCACAGGTGTCACCCACTAGATCACTACATTGTCTCTGGCTCCTCTTAATCGCTGACCCAGTTTTCTTTTAAATTCCATCAGGAGCTTCCATCAGCTCAGAGAGGTTTGGAGCCTGCTTTAGATCTGATGCTGCGCGTATTGCCCAAGAGCTTGTGATGTCTAAGATGCTATTGGCAAACACTGCATAGGGTTTTAGGTGCCTGACGTGGCAGATGCACTCTTAGAGCAAAAAATTAGATTTTGCCAGCCTTAAAGCCAGGAGCTCTCAGCAGTGCTTTTGCACAGGGCTCATTGCAGATGGTGACCAAGGCTGAGGTGGCTCAGGTCAGAAGGACAGTCCTTGCTCCAGCCCTGTGATGCTGAGCCATGTTGCACGTGTGAGAGCCCCCGTGAAGTGTGGGCTGCTGGTTTGGGGGTGGGAGTGACTCGTCTTTCCAGCACCTGTAGGGATGGCAAAGGCTGTTCCATGTTTTCTGGAGGACAGCATATTGAGTCTTGCTCTATGTCACTTTGATGAACACCTCTCCATAAGCACCAGGATAAACTAATCCCAGATTATCACATCAAATTGTCATTGCTCACTAACCCTTCTCAGCATGGTGTTGCAGAATTAATTACCAGTATTCATGATGTTCATTACTGCAGTCCCTAAACACCCCGCATGGCACATCATCTAGATCTAGTGATATTTACCGTTGCATTTTCCAAGTGGTCCCTCTCCTGCTTTTTATCATAAACTGTGTTTACCATACCAGGCTTCATTATGTTCTAGTTGTTTGGATATCTCTAGTTTTTGATACTTTATGCAAAGCCATTTAGACACTTAGAGCAATTAATTTTATTTTTCTCTTCCATTCTAATCAGCTGGTTTCTTCTGGCATACAAGTGAGGGAAAAAAAAAGAAAAACAAACAAACACAAAACAAAACAAAACAAAAAAACCCAACCCTCTTCTCCGGACCTCTAGATCATTATTAAATAGTTGTCCTAATTCTCAGTGCTCTCTTTTCCCTTTTAAGTTTGAAGTTGTCATATATACAACTTGTTTGCTTCCTTTTCTTTTGTGTAAATTAATTCTTATCCTCAAACCTGAAGTAGCCATGTGGTAAACCAGGCACAACTACAGTTAAATGCCTGCAGCATTTCAGCATGAGTGTTATCTGCATCTTAAGATGTTGTACTGGCATTGCTGATACATGACTTATGTGCCTGCGGTGACTTTGCACTACAAGCTAAAGAGGTGAGGGGTTTTTAGCTATATCTGTTTTCAAACTGACAGATAAATTGGTAAAATAATGTCATGTTATCTTACAAGCCTGGAACAAACCCTTGTAAACTTTCTATTGATGTAATTGTACCAAATTTAGAACTATCTTGTAAGTTATACCAGCTGTATGCTGGACAGAAATTGTTTTGAGTAGCAAAGAGACAGCAGAGAAGGTTCTTGCTTGGATAAAGAGAACAGGTTTGCCCTCATAATTTATTTGGCATTAAATGGCATGAAATTCTTTCAGCACTGGCGTGTTTTTGTTTTATCTGTGACAAGCCAAAAGAAATGTGCAAGGAGGGAAAAAAAAAAAAAAAAAAAAAAAACAAACAGAAAACACACACACACAAAAAAAAAATACAAATGAGGAAAGACCAAAGCCCTGGAATGCTGATGAGTGCTGTCTTCAACAGCCAGCTCGCAAGACTTCCCATTCAATGATGAAACCTCATCTTCTGAAGGGGAGGAGAGGCTACTAAATGGGGAAAAGATTGAATCGAAACAGTCTCTTCAAGCATGTACACAGCAGCTTGCTTTTGACTTAGGTATACCTGAAGCAGTAAAAGTCTTGTGTGAGTTTTGTGGTGGCAGAGTTGTTCAGAAATGATGTTCAGGGTGGTTTTAGGTGCTCATAATGCTTAAATGAGCTTGCCAGAGTGAAGAATGCATGTGTGTGTGTACCCACACGTGGCTGATTCCTCATCTATTGCTGCTGCCCGCAAAGGACAGCAGAAGTGCACATCATAAGCACCCCAATAAGATACTGCAGAAGAATTAGTGCAGTTTTTTTCCTCATATATAAACCTTTCTTGACTAATTTTCTCCTTTTGTCATGTTTTGTAGATAAGTAAGCAGCAGCTCCAGACAATTAAAGATCGTTTCCAGGCCTTTCTCAATGGAGAAACCCAGATTGTGGCAGATGAAGCGTTTATAAATGCTGTCCAGAGCTACTATGAGGTAAGGAGAGACAATACAATATTGATATGAATTCCTGTTCTCACTGCTATTCACAGAGAGCGTTGAATTTTGAACTAATGAATTGTCCTTTATCAAACAGCACAAAACAAAGTCAAGCGCAAGACTACTTCCATCAGATGTCTGGTACATCACAAGGTTTGTGAGGTTCAGGGTTTGAATATGTAACCATACAGCAACTGTGGCAACCCATACACCATGGTGTATCCTGTAGCTTGATTATGGGGAAGATCACCCTTCCTTTAAGCTGAAAAATATCTTCCTGATACTTTTAAACTGTGTACTCTAAAACAAGCAAGATGGCACAATATAAAATAAATGTCACATGCTCCCTGTGAAAAATACCAAGAGAGAACCTGGCAGCACGTTCAGTTCTTGCTGAAGCTTATGCATTGTGTCTAATTGACTTTGGGATTTTCAGCAAGAGTCTTGTCTTTTCTCTTTGGTACAACAAGTGCTGTAAAGCAAAGGGGGAGGGAGGAGGATGTAGTACATCTACAAAACTAGATGATGCCAAAGAACATGAAGCATCATTCATAATTGTGCAAAAGAATAATTATGCATGTCTGTCTTTTTGCACCTCTTTGTATGCAGCCCTTAATGCTGCCTTTCATACCTTTTCTCAGAAGGAAAGAGCTTCTGGTTTTGAAGTAAATTGGTGTTTGTGATTTGTATGAGGAGTGTCGCTTTCTGCAAACCATTTCTCTTTCTCCCTAGAGCTATTCTGTCATAAAAGGTGAAGATTTTGAATTGCCTACATAAAATATTTCTCTGGAAGTGGAATCTAAGAGCGGACCAAAATCAGATACTAAAACTGAAGAGAATTTTAACTATAAAAAATGACAGCAGCTGCTTCAGTGTAAGGAAAGCACAAATTATCCCTGGATTAACTCAATTAAACTGGCCTAGTAGTTACTGCTCCATCATTCTCTGTACAGCAAAGAAGCTGTGAGTAATTTACATTTCTTATCAGAAAAGAAATTGCCAAGGGATCATCACTTTATCACAGCTTCACCAAACAGATGATCTCAGAGAAAGTTTTCAAGATGGCGTGAGCTGCATTTTAGGGTGTAAGAGCAGTGTCATCTGTTCAGATAAGACTATTGGGCAGGAGGAGGAAACTGCTTAAAACCAGGCAGAATACACCCCAGTTTTGCTGGTGAGTCTTGCTGAAAGTGTGTCCTGACCAGCTCCAGAAGTCCTATGCTGTATAATTACCCTGAGTAATTAAACATACAAGGAGCAGTTGATCAGCACTAGATGTCTGCAAACCCTATGTCTTCAGTTCAGCTGGACACTCCACCTGCTCTGTCCTACTTAAAACAGGCCACAGAAAGTGTAATGCACTGCTCTGTGCCCTATTGTGCAAACTTATTTTTCTTCTTTTTAACTGTTGGTCTCCTTTAATTTACAGCCGCGTACTTTCAGCTCCTTTGCAGCTGTAGCGTGGCAGCGTGTCGCTTCCTCAGCACCATCTGCAGTGGCACAAGGCAAAGCCTCTGCCCCTCCCAGTGCCTGAGCAGCCTTCCCTGACGATGGTGGTGCCCTCCCTTCTCTGCAGAGAGGTGCCCACCCTTGATCAAGCCATGGTGCAATCACAGCAGATCCTGCTTATCTCGGTTCCTGCAAATCTCAGTTTTGTGCATTTCAGTGTTCCTTGGATGGATACTATCTAAAAATTGGCATTTAGGTTCTGACCTGTAAAGCTGTATGGTGGCTGGGAAAATACTAAAGCTTGTGGTTTTGATCAGCTGAAGCTGGCAACCTCTGTGCAGGTAATGGCTGATGTTTCCAGGGGGTTCACTTACTGTTGATTCAGAATAGGATCATTACCTAGCAAATTTTTGTGTGTGTGTGTGTAGAAGGAAAGAGGTAAGGGTGACATGGTAGGTCAGGGATGCGTCTGCTCTTGCCATGGATGTGTTTGCATGGCCACGTTGTGCTGTTAAGTACGCTGTCAGGGGGTGAGCTTGTGATTGCCAGTCTTAGACTAGTTCAGAGGCTGCTATCAAATTCAAAGATTGAGTGAGCTGAGCAGGCTCCACCACTGCACCTGCAGGAATGCTGCAGATCCATGTTTGAGAGATGGGCCCAGCGCATTCCAACAGACACTCCAGGAGAGCCTGTCTCATGTCCTTTTACTTCTAATGAGTAAAGCTTCATCTGTCAACCAGCACTTTATGCAGTGGTTGCTTCGGTGGGTATTATGGAAGTGCTTTGTTACACCCATTTCCACTCTGCTGTGGGCACACAGAGCCAGGACCACACCTGGAGGACTTCTCTGTGGATGTGGCAGGAGATGCCTGACCCAGCTCACAAAGGCCAGATCCTTTCTGCATGTGCCAGGGTATGCGCCCACACTAGGATTTTGCTCCGGTAATTTGAGATTCCTGGCAATCCTACTAGGTAGCCTTACGGTTGGGTGATTCACCTGGTATTTTCTGAAGAAAGCAGTTCGCACTGTAGGAAAAAAACACCTCTTTTATCTTTTTTTTTTTTTTTTTATCTTCTTATTTCACAGGTTTTTTTGGCTGTTTTGTGTCTGACTGGCACTGCCCCATGCCTGCCTCCCCTCTGCCAACCCCAGCCCTCCTTTCCTCTGGCTGCTGCTGGGCACCCAGGAAGGGTGAATCAGGGCTGAGGGGAGATGGGGAGTCAGGTCCCTCTGCTCGCAGTGCAGTCACCCCTCTGATGGGGGTGAGGACCACGGGTAACAACAGCCGCTGGTGCTGGCAGGTATGGGAAGGCACAAGCGCTGTCACTCAGGGTCAGGCCAAAGGTGCCTGGAGGCCATAATTAGGGAGGGGACGTGGGAGCTGAGGGTGCTGCAGTGGAGCTGTTCTCCATGACCTCCCACCGTTTCCAGCAGTGAGTGTGCTGAGGACTTCCTTGGTTGCAGCGGGAGCTTGGATTTTGATAGCTCTCACCTATTACTTAAAAGCACCCGCACACACCAGGGGTGTTATCACTCATATTTAAGCTCTGCAAGGAAACAAAGTGTGTGCTGGTATCGTTTCAGTGTGGACTGAAGAGGCTGCTGGTGGCATCCTGCCTGTCTCATCTGCAGGGAGTGTTCCCCAACACAGCAGTGTTGAAAGGAAACAGCCCAGCTCTTCCTCAGCAGCATTTCTGGGCTGGTCCTGGTGCAAAACCCAATACCACTGCCAACAGATGGGAACATGGAGTGCCATGTTGCTGAGTGGTATAAAAAGAATCTACCATGTCCTTAGGTCATCCTCCAGCTCTTTAATTATTGAGAGCTGACAGCTACACCCCTGTGCTGGCACAGCTTCTTCCCAGCCTGCTGCATTCATCAGTTCTCAGCATCATTAATAAAACAGCAGTTCTTACTGGGCATTGATTGCCCCTCTGTGTTCAGGGCTTGGGAGAGAAGAGCCAACACAATATCCCCCTGCCCTTCTTTCACCCTTCAGCTCTGCATTGCTCTTGTGGCATCTCCTGGTCTGCAGGGATCTGTTATGATTTGACCCTTCTGCTGCTCTTATAGCGGGAGGAGCCTCTTCCTCAAACTCCTTCTCCCTCCCTCCTGCTGTTGGTGTCCTGCACCTTGCAGGCTGCTTTCTCGGCAAAGCTTTCCCAGGCAGCCTCCAGCTGTGCTGAACCATCCTGTGCTACTTCAGCTGAGCTGGTGTGGCAAGGGATGTGGCCTCTCCGACCTGTGGCCTTGCCACCTTTTAGTGGTGTGAGTTGGCTTGGTGTTTACCCATCAGTTTGCGAAGATCAGGCCACACATCCGTGTCCTTTCCCACAGTGTTTTTACAGTGCTCTTGCAGTGCTGGTTGCCCAATTTGGAAAGACCAGGGCATGGGAGAAGTGGGGACACACATGTTATGTAACTGAAGGTAACGTTAAATTAATTAATACAATGTCATCTTGTGACAGCAGGGCAGACTGCAGAGATCTTCTCTGGAGTAATAGCTTAATGTAAGCCTGGTCCTTGCACTGGTCAGAGGTTTTCCAGGGGCCTGGCTACCAAGATAAATGTGACGCCATGCTGTTGACGAGTAGGATGACTGGACTCCCTTTAACAGGGCAGAACTTGGCGAGGTGAATGTAGTTGTGCAATAACTTCTTTATTAATACATTTGATAGAGCAAAATACGATCCTGATTTCCCAAAGGGTGTTTACGGATCTGGTGAAGTGCAACCACAACATCGCATGAAGTTCTAATTGCATCAAAATGTTCCATTTTAGCACACACCAAGCAGAAGCTTCACCTGATTTTGTTATGCTTCCCAAAGTACAGCTGAAACCTCTGTCTGTCTGGCAACAGGTGGTTGTTGAGTGATGAGTTGGAAAGTATACTGGCAGCCAGTTAGTGGGCTTCCCAGCAGTGAATCCACATTTTGTGGTACTTAAGGTTTGGTGGTTTTTTGTTTTTTTTTTTTTTTGAACTGACACCATTTGAAGTCACCCTTTTTTTGCAGGTATTCCTGAAAAGTGACCGCGTTGCTAGGATGGTGCAGAGCGGAGGGTGCTCAGCAAATGACTCCCGGGAGGTCTTCAAGAAACACATTGAGAAGAGAGTGCGCAGCCTGCCAGAAATCGATGGCCTCAGCAAGGAGACCGTCCTGAGCTCTTGGATGGCAAAGTTTGATGCTATTTACCGTGGGGAAGAGGATCCCCGCAAGCAGCAGGCCAGGATGACGGCAAGTGCTGCTTCGGAGCTCATCCTCAGCAAGGAGCAGCTCTACGAGATGTTCCAGAACATTTTGGGGATCAAGAAATTTGAGCATCAGCTTCTGTACAATGCATGTCAGGTAAGGTCTTTCTCCCAGGCTGGGAGGGAATGGAAGAAGGTTTCTCAGGGAAGGGCTTGCCAATGGGAGATACTGCTGTTATTAACTGGAAACTTTGGGTCTGACCACACTGTTTTTGAGAGAACTTCCACCAGTTTTGTTCTGGCTACGCAAGTGGGCCGCCTCCTCTTACTTGTGTTTGTTTTCTTGTGAAATTCCATAGGATTTCTGAGATGGGAAAATTTTATTCCTTCAGCTCTATGTCTGGATAAGCAGGTCTTTGATGGTGCTTAAGTGGGCTGTTCTGCTGTGACTTGCTTGCCTTTCCTCTGTCACATCACCAATCTAAATGACAGTATGTTCTTTCAGCCTGCAGTAACCTTATTAGTACTTGAAGCTCAGCTGCCCCCGGGGTGGATGTCTTATGCAAACTCGCTTATTGAGGTTGTACGGGTTCTCCTTAAGTAGAGGGATCCTCTGTGAGCCCTGCATGCCCGTGGTGGAAGGAGGCAGCGTCCCAAACCCCCCATGACCTCGAGGCAGCTCTACTTGCATGATGAGTTCCCAGATAGATGAAAACCTTTCCCATTCCTTTCTTTTTCTCCCCCGCTAAGAGCCAGTTCCCCAGAGGCATGGAGCTGGGACTCTACAGTGCTACATGCATTTCCAGCAGCTCTTGCTGAGGGCTGTCAGTGGCTGTCCAGGCAGTTTATGACCCAGATTACAGTCCCCTGCTATTGGATATAAATATCGCAGGCGGGATAAAGGATATCAGAATCATGGGAGGGTAAGGTAATGCTGTGGAAAGTTTTCAGAGGAGCAGCAGACCTCAATCTCTTCCATGTAATTCAGGGCTACAACTTCTTACTGAAATCAATACATTGGAGACCAATTCTGTCTTCTGTCTAGACATTTCCAGTCCTTTTCAAGACACAGAAAATTGTTTGATCTGTTTATTCTCCTGTAAAGAGCTTAATTATCTTGCATTTGTTCTTTTTCATCTCAGACCTTAATGGCAGGGTGGGGAGAGGATAATAAACATCCCTGAGTAAGGCATCTTTATAGCAAAAAAGCAACAGCAAGGACTGCATCGTCCTCATAAATTATATTTACAAACCAGATTTGATGCCTCCATCGTTTGTTGGAGGACTTCTTTAAAATCAAAACCATAATGTTTTCAGTGATGTGTTGAGAACTGAGTCAGTTCTGCAGTGTTTTTTTTTTTTTTTTTTGTTTTAACTTAAACCAACTCAAGCTGTGTCAGTCATCCTCCCTTGACCTGCGTTCAGCTAAGGAAATAGAGTGGTTTTGTGTGAGCGTGTGTGTGATCCTACCCTCTTGCTTTGTGGTTCCCAGCGATGAAGAAAACAGTATTTAATCATGGCTGCCCTGCTTTGTGGATAATCTCTGTTTACGAGAGCCTTTCTAACTGACACCATGAACCTGATGGCTGCTCCCTGCAAATTGCCCTGTTGCATGGGGCAACCTGTTTCTGCAGTAAGTCCTAGTTTTACTCTGAAAGTGAACGATTTAATTCTGGGTCTTTTCTAATACTCAGAGGCAGCAAACCTGTAATTTAAGCTTTTAGAGAAAGACGTAATTTCTGTTGAAAGCGAGTATTAGCAAGGGAGTTACTCTGTTTTTAATACCTGAAGAGTGAGGATTAGCTATGCAGAAGGGAAAGCCCCTTATACCAGGCACAGCTCAGAAAGCTGCAAGGCCAGCAGTCGTTCAGCCGTTCGGTGTTTTCGTGAGGGTACAATGCGAGGGGTTAGGCTGCCATGGTGCCGGCATGGTGGGGTGGGAGCCTGCTCCTCAAGGAGCAGAGGTGGGAGCAGGTCTGCTGTTCCTTCTCCCATTAGGTGCTGCTGCAAGGAAGGCAACGGTGAGCACCCAGGCAAACAGCAGGCTTTGCTGTGGGGACTCTTATTTCGGAGCTACCAGTGGTTGTGTCACCTGGGCTGTACCAGAGGGATCTCTGCAGCTCTCTGGCCACTGGCAGCCCTTAGGAGAGGACCAGCATTTGCTCTGCACTTCTGTCTTTCCATGAAACACCAAAGTTGCTGTTGACCGCTACTCCTTCCTGCAGGGTCTCAGCCGTTGCTTGCAGCCAGTCTGTGGTAGGGTATAAGTAAAACCTACCAGCCAACAAATGTTTTTGTTTGCTTATCTTGTATGGGGAGTATGCCACTTGGCTAGCGTGCTTTCTTCAGCAGAGATGAAATGGAGAGCAAAAAATGATATGCAATGAGCAGCGATTCAGTAACCTGCCCCTTTCTCCCCAGGAAAACTTCTTCCTCATCTCTTATGATGAAGCATTTGGTGTCAGCCCTGAAACAGGAGACTTTTCCCTTTCTCTCCTAAACTTTAGTAGCAAGTTATTTCCTACTCCAAAAGCTCTTGGTGTTTGCACAGGACAGATTTCAAAGCCACAATGGCATCTGGGTGCCCAATTGCTGCAGGCTGGAGATGCAAGTCAAGCCCTGGTCACTGTCCTTCATGGCTTGGAAACTCTCTCGTGCCATAACTCCTTGGACTGTGCTGAGCCACTTCACACCAGCGGCATCTCTGATGTGAGCAGTCTGACACCAGCTAGGGAGCCAGAGGCACCTGCCAACATTACAGCACTAAAACCGGAGACATCTGGAGAGAGAAGAATCGCATGTCCGGCACTGCAGCAGCCCAGATGGGCGTTGAGTGGGAGAGGACCTGGGGCAGCTGGAGGGGAGCAACGGCTCCCTGCTTTGCATGTACATGTGTGTGATGGCCCTGGCAGGGCTGGGACAGGCTTCTGCAGGACTTTCTTCCAGCTGCTTGCTCTCTCCCCCTGCCCCCTGACTTTGCGTTTTCATAAATTCTCATTTGCCGCATCTGTCTCTCTCTGTTTGACAAGTCATCTTCTGCAAACTCATCTGCTCTGCCAGCCTGTCCTGAAATCATCAGTGAGCTCCCTTCCCGGGTTGGTTTGCAAACACCTCTCAGGCTGTGCCTGCAGCTGTACTTGCAGCGCAGAGCACACACGTTGGGCTTTGGGGTACTGGCCCCCTAGCCCCTAAAAATGGTGATTTATTTCCATCGTGCTGTTTTGGTTCAGTCTGGATTGTGTTATGGTCAGAGTCAGCCTAAGCAGTGCTTGTTTGCCTCCCTGTGAAGGCACGCTGACTCTGTTCTGACTCTTATCTCATCTGAGTTAATTGGAAGTGCAAGTTAAATCTTAATAATATGACAGAAACTTGCCACCTGTTTTGTAAGAGCGAAGTATTTTGTATATTTTGTTTGTGAACAAGCTTTAAGTAAAAGAAAAACACTGCCTGGCATTTTCCTGGATGTGCTGAAATTACAATATTCCCCGAAATGCCGTGCAGCCTCAAGTTGCACACACGTGGGTGATTAATACATTTGCTTTCCCTCCTCAGGCAGCGTAGAGGCAGCTCCTGCCGAGCCCGCCGCAGCCCCTGGCCCGGCAGCCTGCCTTGGTGCCAGCCGCAGGCTTTACACTGAGACTGAGCAAACCTCCCAAACAAATCTGGGGGCAATCATGAGCTCTCCCAGCGGTGGTTTGGCCACAGTATAAGCTACACTTATTTTTTGACATACGCTTGTTCGCCGTGCATGGGAGGAGTTGGGAAATGGAGCCTTTTCCCTGGCAGACTGTCTGAATGCCCTCACTCGTTCTGGAGCTGCAGCGCGGTGCTGCTGATGCGGTTTATCAGACGATCACCTGTGCTCGGGAGGGCAAAGCCCACCGGCTTCTCCCATTGCTTCTGCTGATGGGAGCGGAGGGGCTGGCTGGTCTGACGCGCTCCCCCTGGCTTTGGTGTGCAGGCTGAAACTGCCCCGGAGACATGTTAAGGGGCAAGAAGACTTTTTGTAGTTATTGTACTCCTGAAGCATGAGCAGGAATGGTGCTGAGAACTCCAAACCCTTGCTTGAACTCCTCCTGCAGCCTGGAAGAAGGTGCATTTCTCTATACGGCTTCCTGTTACATCATACTCACTAACTGCATGATGATTACATCACTGGGATGGCATTTCCATTCACTTCTGAAATAATAATTCGTGCAGAAGGAAGATGATTTCTAAAGATATATTTTTTTTTTAATACAATATCCCCAATTTTTAATACAATATCCTATTCTTTCCTGGGCCTGAACTGTCCCATATGCTGTGACGTTTGTGTTAAATGTGCAAAATACCCGTGCTAAGCTTCCAATTTCATCTAATTCCCTTAGATATTAGATCTGAAACCAAATAGCTAAATACATGCTGTCAAACCTGCTCCGTAATAGATAGTAACACATGGTCATGGTTTTTCAGCACCTATTCCCGTCCATTCAGGTAGAAGATAAGTGTGTGTGGGTGGGTGGGCTACAACACAGACCATGTCCCATCACTGACTGGTGGCTATTTCACATAAAGGGATGAAAGCCTCTAACCAGTGCAATTGGAATTGTTTTATAAGTTTTGGGGGTCTGTGATTTTAGCTAGGAAACATTTCAACCCAAATTTTGCTGACCAGAGCTAGCTTAAAACTAGAATTCACTGTTTTGACATTTATTTTTGCAGCTGAATTAGGACACTGTGTCCAGAGGCTGACATTTCTCACAAAGCAGAAAGTTCCCCTGCCAAAAAAATTGTTTTCAGAAGCGTTAGCAGAAAAGATATTTTGGATTTCTGTCCTGAATCAAATGTTTGATTTTAGCTCAAGTCAGTATTAGAGATGATTCTCTGAGGTGGTGTCTCGCCTTCTGCCCGTCTCTCATCTCTGTAATTCAGGTGTTTTTCCCAGACTTCGTTTCTTGACTTACTGTGGTGCGTTGAGCCTGTTGCAGAGATGCTGTGGTGGTACTTGGAAGATGCATCCCAAGTTAGGGCAGAAACAAGCAAGGACAGAAACTCTTTCCTGGAGTACTGGAGGCACTGGAACAACTCAGACAGTGAGACGGAGGTTAAGGTGACTTCAGAATAAATGTTTGTTTGTGTGTATCCTCCCCAAACCAAGTATTTAATTTAGTTTGTTGTGACGAATCGTTCCCAGCCATGCCTTGTGATGAGAATTGAGCCCAGGGTTGTTGTGCATAGCGTGGAATTACCTGTCTGTGCACACCTCTGTGTCCCTTCAATTCAGTGATACAGGGGTTTAGTATCAGATCATTCCCTTCTGCTCCCTATTCATAATTTTTGAAGTACATAAAGCAATTCCTTTTTATTGCAGCTTCATCTTGAAGCTCAACGTCTATGAAATGCCCATCTGCAGTTCAGGGCATTTAAGCACTAACGCTGGCTATAAAGACCCCTCCAGAAAGGTTGGGAGGTTTGCTGTGGCTCCAGAGCTCCTGCAAACAGACCATCACAGGGGCAGTGGCGGTGAGCTGGGGCCGCAGGGAAGGACCAGTGAGCCTCTGCAGGCTCCTCTCTCCAGGGCCGGATACCTGGATGCTGTGGACAACCAGCAGCTTCAGCCAGCACCACTGTCCCCCTTGCAAATCCCCAGGGCATCAGCCAGACCCCTTGTTTTTTTTTTTTCACCTCTCTTTCACTCATTCAAAACACCTTTAGGTGACTCTGCCTATTTCTACACTGTGAGCATTATTCCCCTCCCCACCGTAAAACAAAGCCACCACCAATAAAAACGGGTTAAGGTGGTTTTGAGATGATCAAAAGCCTCAAAATCCATAAAGCATCATACTCTGTTTTCAGTAATTCAGTATTTATTTCCATGGAAACGGAAATGGCAGCCTGGAGCCTTCTGCAGGGTTGTAATTACTCCTGTAGCAGCCAGTGGCAGCCGCAGCATGCCTGTCAGGGCACAAGCAGCTCCCAAAGACAGCAGTGATTTAGCGCCCAATGGGGAATTGAAAAAGGAAAAAGCATTGGGAAGTGAATGAAATTTTCCCCTTCATAATAACACGACGTAGATACATGTGGTCCTTGGGGGAGGAGGGGGAATTGCCTTCCTCTGTCAGCTCGAGGTACAATATTTCGAAGAATGATGTTGTCATGGGAAAGTGGAGAAACTGAGAGGGACAGTGCAGCGTCAGGGATGGAGTGAGTGTGATGTCTGACTCTGCTGGACCTTCAGCTGCCATCCACCCTTCTTGGGAGAGGTTTGCTGATGGAGGTCACCCAGGAGGTACAGAGCAGTCCCCTGATGGTCCCCACTGGTCCTATGTGGTGCAGAAACAGTGACCCTACATGTGATTCATCATTTAGTGTCTTTATCATTAGGAGCAGGAGAGGTGGTTGAGATGGGACGTGTCTGCTCCAGCATCCAACGGAGAGCTGTGGGGAAGAGCTCAGTCAGTTGGAGGGGGACATAGCAGTGAGCAGGGTGGCCCTGCCAGCCCAGCACTGTGCCATGGTGCTGCTGCATTTTGGGGAGGAAGATGCAGTGATCAGTCTTTGCTGGGGTGGGACCCGCTCCCCCGAGCTGTCTGATTTGCACAGACACGTATGAACCTATGTGTGTATCCATTAGCTGTAGGATCAGCTTATGTTCTGTGCTGTTATGGACTTGGAGAGCAATCTTGGCCCCTGTAATTAAATTTAAAGTAAATTAGCTCTTCTATTAAACAAAATAAATCTGATGTAGCATAATGCTGTATTCTCTAGCTATGGCTGATCAATCGCTCCTGCAAAGAGCAGGCAAATGCTGCTGAGCAGATGGTCTTGGCTGAGGCATGGTCAATTAAACTAATTAAAGATGCTTTCATTTAATCAGAGGGTGTTTTAACCCTGTTAGCTGCCAGTTGGGGATGTATGTTTTCATGCACTAGGAACTTCCAGTTCTGGCCCTACTATGGACATCATCTGGTTTTACAGTCCCTTTACAAAAACCAGACTGGACTGTGCATCTGAAGAGCAGATGTTTAGTAGAGAAATTATAATGTCATGCAACAATAGTGAAGACTTACAGAGGAAAAGTCAGTTGTTTTCTTCTAACACAGACCAGAGATGTTTATTAGACTGTAGAAGTCCTCTGCATGGAATCCTTCCTACGCTACCTCCTGCCAGCCGTCTCTCCAGGTTTAGGGGTGTGGATGCCTCTCCACAGCCTATCCAAATGACACTTTTTCCACCAAAACAAGTGGTGGCTTGTTACGGCATATTATTTAAGGACTGAAAACGGTTTCAGCATCCAGAGAGGTTCTGGAGTAGGGGAGCAGTCTCTTATTTCTGCTCTCTGCTGCCATGCAAAACATTTTGGCTGCTGGAAGCCCTTCTGCCACGGGGTTCTAGGCGTGGATTTCATTCATTATTTGCTGCAGAAGTCCACGTGGACTCCTCTGAGCCAAAGCTCTGTTGTAGTTTGCTTAATAGAGCATTCAGTTGTTATTTGTCACAACTGGGCACCCTTGCCATTTCCCATTCCCCCCCTTTCTGATCTGTGCTGCTCCCCTGCCCTCTCTGTAAGCAGTGACACCACTTGCTAGCGAGGTAACTGCAACCAGGAGAGCTCATTAGTCTAATGGAAAAGCATGCAAAATTACCCCAAGAAGCAGCAGTAGAGAAGACTAACGCATCCAGAACATTAGTGACCCCCTTGCTGAGCTGCACTAAGGGGCTGCAGCATGCCAGGACCAGTGGTCCTCTGCATTTCCAGCAGCTTGTACAAATTAAATTAGAAACAGTTGTGCTTTATCCAGAGGCCACATGGGCAACTTCACACATCAGACCAGATCTGTCCTGCTCCAGCAGTATTGATCCCTGCAGGTACATTAGGGCTAAAGTCAGGATGATTTTCAAGATGTTCATCCTTTTGTGAAATGTTTTTTATTCATCTATTTAGTGAGGGGTTTTTGTGGTGCAATGTCAGCTGAACGCTCTTTGTTGTCTGTTTGGACTGATTAATTTCTGCCGTTTAAGGTTTAAATTACCATCAAGATATATCTTCAGTTTTATTTTTGTTTCAATTGGCCCATGAATACTTTTCATCATCTGCGTTCACGCTGCAAAGGAACGCATAAAAAATAACCATGGTTACCTTATAAAATATCAATGACTTGACATTTTCAATCTACCTTAACCCCTCTATTTAGGGACTGCTAATTCTGTTCTTTCACTGAAAATCTAGTTGTTGGCATGACTTTCCTGCTGCTTAGCCAGACTTTTTTTTTTTCCATCAGATCAGGAGCCGCATTTCAAATGGATGCTTATTAATACAATTCCATTTCCTTATCACCACCTTGCATTTTGGAAAGAGTAAAACAAGTGGTGAATTCCTGGCTCTAAGTAGGAGCAATTGGGGAAAAGTATGAAAAGTTGAAGTAACTGATGTTGTACTGATCTGCTGATGCTGCCACTTGCAGACTAGCAGAGGTCTCTGGGAAGGGAAACACTTAAAACCTGAGATTATTAACTGGGAGAACTGTTCTGGTGTCTGCTGCCTCTGCAAGTGCCTGGCTGCTTCCACCTCTGAGCTTTATTGTAGGAATAGATCAGAGCAGAGGGGAAGGTCAGGAAGATGGACCATTCCTGGCACAGCTGTGCAGAGGGAGATACCGAAGCAGTGGGGAAGGTTTGCAGGATCTGGAGAAATAGGAAAAGTTCTTGGGCATCATTAAATGTGACAACAATCAGGAATTACAGCTTGAAAGCATTTCAGTGGAGAGGAGATTTGGGATGGCACAAAATATAAACCCCAGAGGTGTTACCTTTGTATTGGCAGAGAGGAGACTGCTGATAGAAATGGAGGAGCAAGTGGAGAAGTAGTTGCTGAATTCAAAGAAACCACTTTGCACTGAAAAACCCAACGATCTCATGGGGCACATTGACACTGCGCAGGGCGGCCCAGCCTCCAAACACCTCGTGGGTCTGCCGAAGGAGAAGCCAAGCCAAATGTTATCCATCACGGGGACAGGGCAGTAACCAAAGGTGATACATAAAATCAGATGTTTATTGCTGATCTTCCAAAAAAAACAGCCTAAAATGTAACTGAGGTGGGTTGGAGTGAGGATTTTGAGTTGGGCTTCCACATGTCCTGGTACCTGGAGGTGGGATTCAACTCTCAAAATGCCAGGTTTATTTTGAGCCATCTCTCTTGCTTCCCTAACTTTGAATTCAGTGCAAGCCACTGTATGTAAAAACTGGTTCCTCAGCATGTCCTGTGTTTTATTAGGAAAGGAAAATGTCACTCCTCCTCTTTGTCTTTCCCTCAACCAGAGATGGTGAGCAGAAGACGTGACAAAGAAATGACCCCACTGGCCCGCTTTGGAGAAAGTAATCTTGTTTTTCCTTTGAGCAGCATTTATTCCCTGCAGTGCATGTCACTGTCAATCAGCCCAGGAGGCCCTGGGAGACAGAAGGGGTGTTATCCAGACCTCTCTCTCTTTAAGCAAGGAACTGCTAGCTGCAAAAGAACCCATATGTGATGCTTATCTTAAGGAAGGCTGGAATACTTAATAAGACATAACTGGCGCGTGACCCTGCACTATGTTAATGTCTTTCTCTTCCTTTTAGCTGGAAATACAATGCAGCCGCTAGAATTTAATTTTGCGTGTAGGTCTTTAAATCTAATTTGAATTCCATGTAAAAACCTCAATGCTTTGCAGCGCTTCAGCCCTCACTTACGTACTTTATCACTGAAATCCTGTTGCTTCCCTGGGGAGCTTTCAATGCCCATCTCACGAGCAAAATGGAAAGATATCGGAGTGGCATGTAGCAGGGGTTATATGTGGTCATGCTGGAGTCTTGAGCCAGAGCTCCAGAGTCTTCATTTCAACCAGCAAGGTCTGGTTGGAGAACCTGGACTGGTTTTCACTGAGCTGTGCTAGTCTAATGTTACACAACTCTTTCAGTTTTCTTTTTATCATCTTAAATATAGAGATCATTCTCGTGACTTATATTGTCCACTAAACGAATCTTTTGAAAGTTCTACATTAATATTTTACTGAGTTTTTCTCTAATCTTATTTCTGAAAGATGCGGTTACTCCAAGGCTGCTTCTACGCCTTTGCAATCCATATCATGTTCAGTATTCCAGAAAAGAGAATTATTTTTAAAAAAGATGTGTTATTCACCAGGCCTTTCCTCCACTCCCTACATTTAATTCTTCAGACTACCAGTGTTTCTGTGTTACTTGACAAATGCTTCATGCCACAGCCTGGGATGTGATAGACAGTGTAATTTTAATTCAGAAGAAATTTTGGGAATCAGATGGATCAGGCTATTGAAAGTACTGCATGGATATAAAATACAGCTGGCTTAATCTTCCAGTTTGTATCTAAAAAGGTACCAAAATAAAAAGAATAGGTATGTTCCTTAAGAGAAATGAGGTGCCGATAATTTTCTTCAAAAGGTTATCAAAGTAGGCACATATTTGTTCCCACTGAGCTGACTATAAATTGGGAAATGAGCAACAAACTAGATTTCATGCATTTCAAAGGGTCAGTCTCAATATCCCAAACTACAGGGAATGCAACTTATATAAGCTGTTCGTTACCTCTTTCAGTGTTGAGTTTTCATATTCAATATACTATGGTTTTTCTGGAACATCTGATTCTCCTCATGTTTTGTGAGAAATTAGAGTGCAAGTTCAATAGGGAATTGGATGCAAGATAGCTTCAAATACAGACCCTCATGTATTTAAAAGGCAGATATAATAGCTTAAAGTCGTATAAAAACCATGCTGGCCTCCATCTCACAGGCTTCATTGTATATTGCAAGGTAGCAGTGATGTTTGCTAGCAGGAGCGATCCGTGCTTGTGTTTTTCATGTGTTGTAGCCTTTGGTCCAGTTCTTTTGTCTCTGAAATAGAGGACAGTAAGAAGATGGGGAGGTAATGGCACAATATTCTTTTTCATTCAGTGTGAAGTCTTTGTAGAAACGTCATTGCAACGAAAGAGGGAAAATTATTGCAGCCCTGTATTTAACAAAGAGTAGGATGGTGTGACAGCCATTCCTTCCAAAGAGTATTTTGAGATTAAAGGCAGTATTGAGCTGAAGTTCATGTAATATGAGAAGACCTAGAAAGCAAGGGAGAGAAGTATAAGTCACTCTGGGGGTTGTGCAGCCAGCTCACGTATTTTGCTGTAGATGCTGTAAAGTTGGAGACTGTTGATGTTAAACATTGCTAGCTATGGCAGGGAGGTGAGCAGAGTTTCCAAGCGTGGCTGTATGTGAGCCCTGAGTGCTGGTGGCCCAGGAGAGCACAGGACGGGCTGGAGGTTGGAGTCTGAACCCTGAGATGCCCCTGTGACACGGGGTTCCTGCACCTTGTGTGCTCCTGGGCACTGCCGGGGCCGAGCTTTGTGCTCACCTGTTCATGCTTGAGCCTTAAGCCTGGCTTAGAGCATGCAGAGGTGGGGGCAGCCCAAATTATAGGCGTTTCCCACAGCAAAAAAGAGCGAAGTGCAAATGCGTAATTATGCTGCCCTCTTCAAGCAGGCCGCCAGGTGAGTGAGGTTTGGAATGAAAAAAGGTGCTGGGGAGGAAGGAAGCACAGTGACCCGCAGAGAAACGCACACAGACTTTGCCCAACGCTCTACTAAGTTTTGGTTAGATGCACCTACCCGTTCTCACGGGTGTTGGGACGTGCCCCATGCTTGTTTCTGCATCTTGACCAACTACCCCCTGTGTTTACAGCTGTACTGGCAACAGCAGCAATATTGCAGGTCTCTGATCGTCATTAGTCCTCAGGAAGTGATGTTGGGCAAGATCGGTACTGCGAGGGTACTTTGCTTCAGGTATCAACATAAAAAGGTAGAACATAGGACACAAAGTGAAACGCCAGGTCACCAACAAAGCTAGGAGATCTCGACAGGTAACACAGATTGCAGTAGGGTGCTGGAGGGGAGGTATCAAGTGTAAGGCTTTTCCCCTTAGCTATTCCTTAGCAAAAGGAGCATCAGTGAAGAGTTTCCTTGTTCCCAGGTTGAGGACCACGAGCTGGAGGGCTTTACTAAACATAACTAGCTGCTTTTGTGACCTAGCTAAGTCCAGAGACAACAGTGAGAAAGTCTTTTGGGCGGTTTAAATTATAAAATTCCAATAGCAGAGTAATTAAATGGTCTCTTATTTGTTCTCAACGCCAGTCATTTATCCTGCTGATATTTCTGCCAGTTTGCTGCCGAGCTCATGTTGTGCAACATTGGTGAAATGAGCTGCAGGCGTGTGTTTGGCTGCCATTACCAGAAGACTTGCGTGCCTGAGTGCAGAGCTGAGACCAAGATTGATAAAATAACTGCAAAACGGAGATGTGGTTTCATGGAGAAACTATTGACACAGTGATTGTATTAAATCAGATGATGCCTGTTACATTTGATGAGAATGTCATTTGCCAAATGCAGCATTTTATTTTATGTTTTAAAATCACATTAAAGCCCAGTGCTCTTTATTTCTGATGCAGGGTGTAATATCAGTGACATCTTCAACACTGTAGCTGCCATCTCTTTGTGGCTTGAAGTCTTATTCCCTTCCTTCCCTCCCCATGCATATCCAAATTCTCAAAAATGTAAAATACTGAGTAGCCATTTTCAGTCACCTTCTAACTCAGTTCCTCATTCACCTTTCTGCTTGTGGATTTTGTCTTTACTTGGCCTTTTTCTCCCTAACAGTGGATTTTTGGCTGGGAACAGTTGTGCTCAGATGGCTAAGTAGCAATTGAGTGTAAATTAGCTGAAGGAGCTGTGGCTGCCACTGTCAAAATGATTCCAAAATAACTTTGTGGAGGAGAGTGACTGTCAGGTCAGACAAGAACAGGATGATTTAGATCTGCTTGGGGGAAATGGAGTTAGAGAGGTTAAATTAATAGAAGAGCAAGGCACTCTAAATACTGTCTTATATGTTGTCAAATATCCATAATAAAAATGATGGTTACCACTCGTGAGTGTGCAGCAGCAGCAGTTGGGAAAGGGTCTGTTTCAAACTGCATTCACAATGAACATCTGCAGTATTCATGGTGAGAACTGTGGTTTCTCCAACGTTGGTACAACAGCTTTCCTCGGGGAAGTCCCCACTGACAGTGTGGTCCTTAGCAAAACGGGAGGAGAACACTGGCTACTGATTTTGCTAATGGTTTGGCTAATTGATGTGCTGCTGTTCTCCCCTGGAGGCACCAGCTGCAGCCCTGCTGCTCCCCCAGCATTGCCTGGTCAGTGGCAGGTGACTCTGCTCCTTTCCCGTGCATTTCTTTTGCCATCCATGTAACTCCTGGTCTTCTTTATTACCACTTTACGTAGCCAATTGTTCAGGGTCATTGCTTGGTCAATCTGTTCCGCCTTTATGTATGGCGATTGCAGAACAGCTGAGGATGTCTGGCAGCCAGTAGAAGTTTTATTTTTGCAGATGAAAATAGCCAAAGATACGTTCAAGAAGATAATTGGGATCATTAAACTTTCCTATCATAATGCCAATTGCAGTTTCATCCATTGTATAGCTAAAAACATAAGCAGCATCAGTGAACAAAAGAAAAAAAAAAATTCAATCTATTTCTATCCCAGATATGCCAGCAGAATCACTGGTGTTGTAATGTCAGAGTATGGGCCCGGTCTGAACATTATCCTTAGTGATTTTGGGAAGACCTGGTCTTCTTCAAAATAAGGGTCATTTTCTGGATGACATCAAAATATGTTTTGTTTAGGCCAGATCAGTGGTTATCAATGTCATATGAAACACCATGTGAACCACTGCAAGTCAGTAGCTCACCCTGATATCTGGGAGAGCTGGTGTCTCAATGCCTTAGATTTTGTCTCGTCTGCAGTCAGGGTAGCAAAGATGCATGAGATGATTTAGGGAAGGGCAGCACAGGATGCAAGGGCAGGAGAGCCAAGCACATCTGTCTCTCTAACACTTCATGCCTTACCAGCGTGCCGTAGCAGAAGGGAATCTCTCTCCACTCTTGCGTGAAATTACTGGATGCCAGATATGAATCAAAAGTAAAGCGCTCCTGTTCGAAGATGGAGAGTTCATAAGAGTCATTAATAACAAAACTCCTGTGTAGAGGCTGCTGAGGAGGAGTGTGTCAGACTGCTAGTGAGGGGTGCTGGTGAGCAGGGGAAAAGAAAAAGGGGTCAAATCAAGTCCTGCTGCAAAAGGAGTAAATGCCCATTGATAGCATTAAATCAGATGTAACTGGAAATCAACAGGGATGAACTCTGGATGTGAATTGGCCTATGCCAACATGATCCCCACAGAAGGGAAGAGCAGTGCTGGTACAGCAGCTAACGGCAAAAACAGCAAGGGATGTGCTCAGAAAAATTCACCAAGCGAAGGAGAGTTCAGCATGAAAAAGGAACATTGCCTTTCAAAAATTACATTAGTATTTGCTGTAAAGCTGTCTTCAGGCTGTAATGATTCCTACGTTAAGATGGAGCAAACATCACCCATCTGGTCTGACGGTAGTGATCTGTATGGAGAGCTTTTCCAACTACCCTGGGATGTCTTGGTGTGAAACCCTCCTGGCTGCCTCTCCTGGGCAGGATGTGTGGACACAGTTGAACTGGCGATGTGGCCAGTCCCACTTTGCTGCAGTGGTTTGCCTACTCTATTTTCCAGTGTCTGAAACAACCACGCTACCCCTGCTTTTCTCGGGATGCAAGCCTGTAACCTCCAAGATAGATTCTAGCACACTTTAGAGGGAGATCCGCTCCTTTTTTCTATCCTTCCCCCCTTCCCCTTTCATTATTTTTCTTTTTTTTTCTGCTTCAGAAGTGACTCTGGAGAGGACTTACAGGGAAAGCAAGCAAGGAGGAAGTATGAGCTGTCATAAATAATGTTAAAGCAAGAGTCAGACTTGCAGTAAGGTAACAAGGTGCCTGGGAAGGTGATGACTGAATTGTGAAGGGTTTTCAAAGTGCTTGTGTATGATTGATGCCTTAGGGACATCAGCTGAAGGGATCCCAGGGCATTGGTGTAAGCGATGAGTACAGGATACAGTCACAGCCTCAGTGGGTGTGCTGAGGTCTCCAGCCCCAGTGCCAGTCCTTGAAAGCATGAAAGAACAGGCAGGCTTTGAACTCTGTGTGCATGGAGCCATGAGAAAGGGAGGGCCAAAGATGAAATGAAGACTGAAGGACTGAACAATGAAGTGAGAAGGCGTGTGTCTCCAAAGACAGAGTGAAGGGGAAGAATGCTGAAAGGGTGGAGGTGAGGAGGATGTTTTGGGATCTGGTGAGTGTAAGTTAGAGACTAACCACCCTTGTGGGATGGTAAACAGACTGGAGAGGATTTGACTTTCAGGGCAGCCTCCAAAAAGACTGTGAGGACAACCGTGCATGAATGAGTCTGAACTTGGAAGCAATGCTTCTAGCTGCAGTGGTTTCTCAGGTCTTGGCTAGTTAAGCAGAGAAACCTCATGAAACTTTGAGGAATATGGTTACTCTTCTATAGGGCAGCAGAAAGACCTCTACTGTATCCTGATCTGGGATCTGCATTATAAAAATGCCTTGGAAAGGTCTTGGGAGTCACGTGGAAGGATAAGGAAGGACTAATACCTTGGCTTACCTGGGGAAACGGTCCCAAGTAATTTGATCTGTTTGCAAATGTATTGGAGCAATCTTTAACCATGCATGTACAAATGCAGTAAAACTGTGAGATCAAAGCAGATGCTGTTGGCTACACTTCTGATAGGCAGGGCTGGAAGAACTGGGCAAAGGTTGTGAGCCTGTCTCTCTCATGAAGGATACATCATGTATTTTTCTATTGGATAAGCTCGAGTTTGAATGGAAGGTACAGCCTTAATACAGCAACTGTAGGCTGAGTTTTACTAGGGGTATACAGGAGATTGCATGGAAAGGAACTAGTAGTTCATTTAGGGCTGGGAGCCCATCAGCCTCACATGGCTGGGCAGGTTTTGGACACCGTGAAAGTATCAGTGTTATTGATGAATATAGAATTGAAATAGTACAGTTATTTAACTGAACTTTGTCTAGGCTGGTTATTTCATCTTGGTCTGCTGCAACATTGTGGTGGGGTCTGAAAAGGACCCATTCTCTGGTCACCTGCAGCCAAAAGCTTATGCTATGGAAATATTCAGGTTGGGAAGCAGGACTGGGATGCACAGAGCGCTTGGTGCTGCGTGGTGGTGCAGATGAGGGGACACTGCTTTGCCAGATGAAGTTTGTTACAAATTCCCATCTGCTTGGAAGCAGAAGCTATAAGGTTTGTGCTGTGCAAGTAATTATTTGTTATACATTTTTAAACATGAAATCTCGTCCAAACGGCAAATATGTTTAGCGTGTGTCATTGTGCAGTTAAGGAAGCTGCCAGCAGCATAAACCTGAATAACAATGTGTGATGATCAGTGTGGGGATGGGAGGGGTTTATCTTCACTCCAGTGCCAGCCTTGCAAACCACCTCTTGCATGAGGTGTGCCCTGCGCTGATTTCTGGAGGGTGCCTGCGATGGAGATGGTTCACCAGGCGTGGTGGCAGGTTTCTGTTTGTCCTGCTAATGTGGTGGGGTGTGCTAAGGCAGCCATGCCGCCAGCAGGACTGCAAGTGGGCATCACCTCTCCTGCCTCTGCCTCAGCACCAGCAGTTGTCCTTGTCTGCCAGGCAAAGGGGTTTAGCTGGAGAGGAAAAAAATAAATATATTTAAAGAGAAGTATTTTCTGCTTTGCTCATTTTGGCCTCTCCATGCTTAGGTACTCATTCCCTATATAGCTGATCTCCTGCTCGAATGAGGCAGCATCTTGCAGAGCAGGCTGCTCTCTCGCCTGCTCCATTCATTTTCCCTGTGACAGAAAGCACACATCTGGCACAGCTGGGAGGTGTTTGGCCGGGTGTGAAAATGGCTCCAGTGAAGATGGGAGAGGATTGCTGTTTTTTTCCCGGTGGAATAGGGAAGAGGCAGTCTCACATCTCTCGGTTTTCAGCAAACGCATCCCGCGGAGCAAGACTGCACATGGTTTGTAATGTCGGCAGATTCGGGATGAATGAAGTTGAAGCGTTTTTTTCGGTTTTTCAAGGAACTGGTTAAGTTGTTTCAGCGATATTTTACCCTCTACTCTAAATCCCTCCCCAAAAAACAGTGAGAGAATGGATTTGAGATGGATTTGAGCATTTTAGAAACAGAACGGCTTAGGTTTTTTAGATTGCAGAAAACATAATAAGGAAAACTGTCTGCAAATGAATGCTTTTTGAGGGGGTGGGATCTGTTGTGGATTTTGCTCAGCCTATAAGCCAAATGATTCAGTTATTCCATCAGCTTCCATGCAAGGTCACACTGTGCTTCTCAGTTGATTCCCTTGCATCTGTGAAGCAGCACGGGCAGGTTTTGGAGCGCTTCCCAGCTGTGCCAGTTCCCAGCAAGAGTGCTCTCGCTCTCTTCCACCTTCCTTAACAGATCACAGCATTTGGGTGATTAGTCCCGTTGGAGGCTGCTTTTTCCTGTTGTTTTTCGCTATAACTCCAGCTGGAGAGAGAGAGAGGAACGCAGAAGGAGCTGCTCTTCTGCCTGGGTATGCAGCCGGGACGGTGACCTGACCCCATGGGTGGTTGCACACACACATTATTTTTGCGAGTGCCCTGAGCACTGCTTTCCTCCCCGTGATTTCCACAGATCTGCTTGATTAATAATAAGAAACAGAGGGGAAGAGTTCCAGCTGTAGGTTCCATACATGTATATTCCCATGGTTTTATAGCTGGTATCATCTGACGGTATGTTCATTGGAAGTAACAGGGTGGCTCTAGCTGTGCAATTTTGACCTGGTTACAGAGCAGAATGTAAAAAAGACTGAATCCCATGAGAATGCTTCAAGCAGTGCTTTTCTCTTTAATCTCTTAACTGGTGTTTTTTCTTAATTTCTAAAAAGAACCGCAGCTGCTGTCTGAGATGAGCAGGTACCGACACTGTGGACCTGCAGTCACAATTGCACTCTGGCTCACATCTGGTTTCCAGCTGCATATTCTGCACTACTCTTTTACATGTCCTTTCTGTGTATGAAGTGTGCTGACCTTGGTGGAAGCTTAAAGGGAAGACTGAGGATAGAATACAGATGAAATGGGATCAGAGGGCAGGTTATCACCTTATTTTTGCAATGCAGTGCCATTCAGAAAGCACCAAGAGACCTCAACAATAGCAGAGACTATAATGCTGTACTCTCAGAGCTTCCAATATATTTACCCTAACTCTGTAAGCAAAAGCCTCCTGCCCTGGTAACAATTTCAAAGAAAAGGGGTCATGCCTTGCTGAATGCAGTTTGAAATAAACTGCATTTCCTCAAAAAGCAGGAGATGAGAGGGCTCCTTGCAGAGGAGCTGTCTGGAAGAGTTACCATGCAGCTACAGTGAGACCTGACCCACTGCCCAGCCCATGTCCATCCTTAAAACAACCTTTTGACCATGGACTTCTGCCGCGGAGGGCTGTGCCATCCCCCCTGGCATCCCAGCCCTGCCCTTGCCTGCCCTCCCAGGACGGGCTGCCCCTCCAGGGTTCATGGGTGGTGGGTGCTTCTCTCTCTCCTCCAGCTGTGTTGTGTTCTGGCAGATGCTAAAGCTGAGGTAGTCCAGCCTGGGTTGGGATGAAGGTGTCGGGCAACTAGTGTTTTATTTGGCTTTAAATGCAAATAATAATTAGTAAAACAGTGTGAAAAACAGCTCTCCACCCTATTTGGATGGAAAGGCTCTCTCTGGAGTCTTCATCCATACTGAGCTCTAGGGAAAGATAATTAAGAGGCAGTGGGTGAAGCCTGGAGGGAGACTGAGGGAAAGCCAGTGGTGCTTACACGAACACAGTGCAAGACTCTCAGGGTGGCACTGGACTCTTTTTTTGCCTTGGCCCCCCCATATGCAAGATGTTGGGGTCCATGTCACACACGGTGTCTGCAGAGAGCCTTGGAGCGAGCTGTGTGGGGTTGCAGACAGCGTTTTAAAATGCTCAACAGCAAGCTGACTCCATTCGCCATCTCGTGGTGATGACTGTCTGGGGCTGAGGTGTGCGGGGTGGCTTGTGCGGCTGCAGGAGAACGGTGGTGGACAGACAGACACCCTGTCCCTCCGCTCCGGCCAGAGCAGGCTGCGAGCAGGCAGCTCTCCTGCACCCTCTGGGACAGCAGAGCAGCTCGAAAGCTTCACATAATAATATTCCACGTGGAGAAGGATGTTAATGACAGGGAATGTGATTGACTGCCTTTTTCTGTTGCTGCTGTATTATCTCTATTTAAATCAGCTCACATTAACTGCTGTTATATTTAACACTGTCTGTCTACACGGCTGAATTTTTAGATTGTTAATTTTCAATTGCAAATTGCTTACTTATGTCTGACTTTTATAAATATTTGTAACGTGAGTTAATATTTTCTATTACTTGCAATACACATTCTGGAAAGAACTAATTGTTCTCACTGCGGTGCACCAGGTCTGGCAGGAGCCCCAAAAGCCTTGGTGTTCTCTTATCTGAAGGTTGTTGCCTTTTACAGCTGATGTGCCAGAAGTCAAGGTCTGTAGCCAGTGCTGTCTGTGTGTTATGGTCAGGAAAGCCATTAGGATTCATTTATCTCCCCGACAAGAAGAAAAGAAAGTATTTATTGTCCACAGCATGATAACACGGTGAAGACTCTGCATGCACATATTATTGCTGCGCTCCTGGACCCCCACTCTGAACATCAGTATGAGATGTGGAAGGTGATGGCTAAGCCTTAGAGGAATTTAAAACTGTGTAATTTTCAGAGACTTTGAACCCAAGGACCCTGAGAGACCATCCCTGTTCTCACAGGGGGATGCCAGCTGCCCAACCTCCCCTGCCTGGGCAGGGCTGCGTGTGGTCCATGCCCAGCAGATACAGATATTTCTCTTGGTGGATCTCCTGCAGGGTTTATGTAGTGAGAGGTAAGAGGCAGCACATCTTGGCCTGGCTCTCAGCTGTGGCCTCTCTATTCACGGATGCGCTGAGCGAGGGTCCCCGGGGCAGGGAGGTGGAGGGGTGCTCTCGTGGCAGGTCCCACGCCCCGTCTGCTGCGAGGCTGTTCTGCGGAGCTGCCTGGGAGCCTTGTCTCACGCACCAATTCATCAGTGCTTAAAAAAAGCTGTGAGGTGCCAGCCTACAGCAGCAGCCTCCGACGGCAGGAAAGGAGGGAAGTGCAAAAGCACCATCTGGACCTTGGTGGGTAATTGCTGTTGGGGTGTATCTCCCCAGGGAGCAGCGCCCTGTCCTTCAGGCTGCACCCACAGCCCCAGGCAATGCCTGTGCCGCCGTGGGATGGATGGCTGCAGCAGGTCTAGCTGGAGCCCCTGAGCATTGGCACAGCTCGCTCGGCTGTTGGGAGGGCTGTTGGGGGTCAGCCAGGCACCCACCGAGCCCAGATTCAGGGTGGAATGGTGCAACACCCAGTCTGTGTCCCAGCTTCACCACTGCCATGGTTTGAGCTGGTTAGAGTAAAGCGAATGCAGGCCTGGGAGCAGCAGTGCTGTGCTCTCCAGGCTGCCGTGCAAAGGGAGGTGAGGTGTCCTGCCACGTTGCAGGAGCTGCTGCTTCCAGACTGAAGCATCTTCTTCTGTAGCTGTTGTAATATCCGTACACATAAATTATTTATCTTATGTTCAATATGGGCACATAACAGCATTTTCCATATTGTGTTGATGGCTTGCTGTGCTGGCTGTCCTCACCAGTAAGGTAGTGAGGATGGTGTACCCCATGGAAGCACCTGCCCCATCTGCTAAGCTCTTCCCTCACACAGTACCTTGTGCTAAACTCTTCCTCCTCTCACCTTACAGACTAGCTGCTTTAAAAAGTGTCACATTTTTGCTCCCTATGTTTGTTTCTTCATGGCTGTGCCTCTCGCTGCTTTTCTGCATCTGCTTCAATTCTTCTCACATCCTTGATCTTAATGCGGTGCCAGAGCATCTCGCAAGGATGCTGTGCAGGGTTAAATTCCACACAACAGCTTGCAGCTCCACGTGGCCCTTCTCAGAGGTGCCGAACATCCATTTTGTGCCACTGGTTCTTCAGGGGCAGCACAGGTCCTGTTGGAGGGCATCAGGCAGTAAAAGCGGTGGCGGATGTTCCCAATTAGTGGAGCTAGAGTTCCCATCCCTATTCCTTGCGGATTTTTTTCACATTGTTGAATGCTAGTTATTTAAAAAAGAAGTGGCTTTTCTGAAACGCACTGATAAATTAGATAAGATTGGTATGGCTAAGGGTATTGCTTCTGTTTAAAACTAGGAAATTCCTCACGAGGTAAATTTCTCCAAAACCGTTGAATGACTCGGAGCAGAACTGTCAGGGCACTGTTCTAAGAAAGGCAAGGGATATTCCATTCTAATTAGCATAATGTAATAATTTAGCTTAATAATGATTACTTGTTAATCATTAAGAATTGTTGTTGTTGTTATGTATTGACCAAAGGGACTTAGAGATGTGTTGTTTCTGCTCTGGATTTTAATAACACTCCACTGTTTGGTATCAATTTAAGTGGAATTTGGAGGGACTGAAAATAGCCAGGTCTGCCATGGAGGGCAGTTCCCTTCCAGTTCTCCATTGTCATAGGAAGGGTTCTAATCGTGACATACATAGAGATTCCTGTCGAAGTGTGATCCTAGCCCGAGGTGGGACCAGCAACTTCAGCTCCCTTAGGATGCCATCCGCTGAGAACATATAGTGACCTCTTTGCATGCTGAAGATTTGCTGCCTAGAGGCTTAATTCTCCTAACTGCTTTCTCCCTGACCTCAAGAGAAAGTTTGCTGTGTCAAACCAGTGTGAAACACATCAGCATGTTCAGGAGAATGGTCACTTTAGGTCTCTGACTGTGATAAATCTAAACTTAACAAATACCAAAATAAACTGTAATGGGCAGCGCTGTAATTTTTGCTATCTTAGTCCTTGAAAAAGTGGGAGCTATAACCTTCCCTCTACATTCTATCTCCTCCTTTTCTGCTGACTCCCAGTTGTTTAGCATAAAAGGGAACCAAAGCCCTGTTCTTCATGGCCAGAGTCTCTGCTTTGCTAGCTCTTTGCTCAGAGCTTCTACAGAAAAGCATCTATTGCTGTGCTACTGCAGGAACCAGTGTTGCAATTCAAACTCCAAAGTATGCACTGATATACCGCGGGTAGTTCTTCATTTGTTTTGGAGAACGGCCATCCACTTTCAAGCTACATCTCTGTGGCAGACAAGTTTGTTTCTGAATGTTTTTTCTTTCAATTTTGTGTCAGCTGTTATTAATGAATAAGGTTGATCATCATTCACATGATCATCTGTAGCTTCTGTTATCTCCGTGTTCACCGATATCATCATCCATAACCAAGGATGGTCCTGGTTGCAGCAGAGGAACTGGAGTCTTAGTTTTACCATCTGGTCTCAGCCCCTGAAGGATATCTGATTTTGTGTCAACAGGGAGGCCAGCTAGGGAATTTTACATTCACAGCTCAGGCTTGATCCTTGAGCTGTTGTCAGAGCTGGGAGTGCAGCTTGCTCAGCCGGGGAGCCAGCTGCACAAAGACCTCTGTGGGAAGGGCTGCATGATGCGGCCAGGGAACTCAACACCTCTGATTCAAGAGGACAGGACTTCTCCCTGCAAGAGTGGCACTCCTCTCAGGACGCCCTCTCTTCCCCAGATACCCACCTCTGCCAAGCACCAGCAAGTAGAAGGTTTGACTTGAAATGTGTAAATACACCGTGACTCTGAAGCCCATTGGAAGCTGCTGCCTTCTGTTTGTGGAAGGCTTTCAGGTGCTGCAGCCATGGATTTCAGTTGAAAATCCCTCAATATGGTGATGAAAGAGCAAGAAAAATCTGAGTTCTCTGCTTGAATCAACATGAATTGAGACCCTGGCCCTGAGCACGTGTCAGCACAGAGAGGGGCACTTTTAAAGGTTCCTATGCTGTAGCCTTGCCCTGGCCCTGCCTGCATCATTGGAGATGTTCTTAATGTCTTATTCCATCACCTTTAATCCTGCTAAATGTCAAGGTACTGCAGCTTTGCTGGACCAGGTCCTCATGCAAGTTGCTTTAGCTCCAAAGGCCAAAGCCCATTTTCAATTACTTGACAAACGTATCTACCATTAATCTTTTAACCAAAAGACAAGGATTTGAGGATACATAGATCTTTCTTCCATGATGACTGGGATGTTAATTGCAGCTAATCCTAGGTGTAAAAATTACTTGGAACTGAATAGTAGTTTATTGTCATGTGTAGGAAATTCAGGTGATTCTCTTCCTGTTAAGTGATGTGAAATGCAGCAAATTATAAGATGCAAGGAAACAGAAGCAAGTGAAATACAGTGATCTACCTCAGTCTGCATCAACCAGCCAGAGCTCCAGTTTCTTTTCTGGTGCTGTAGCTCAGCGTATGCTGCCCATATGCCTTCAAAGGGCCTTATGCAATGCCATAAGAAGAGGGTATTAAGGCATGCTCAGAGGTCAGAGCCTCCGGACAACTTAGTTTTTAAGTCCTTTCAGTGTCGTACACCTCTCACAGATGATCTTGCAGAGGGATTTGCAGAGTCCAGAAGTTCTCTGGCCACAGATGGAAAGGACTTGCATCTCGGGTGGAAGTGCTCCACCATCCGTTTTCTTAACAGCTTGTAAAACATTTGCAAAGGCAAGCAGCGCTTTTCCTTCCCCTCCCCATTTTGCTGAATCTGGTTTTCCATTTACTTCCATTTATCATTGCACATAAATGTGGAGGTATCTTCACACAGCGTGCTGGAAAGTTGTGTGCTGCATGTGCTTGTCTCAGCTTTCCTAAGCCCCACGGCACAGCCTTGCAAAGCCGCGCAGGGCTATGGTGGTAGGTGGGTCTGTAACAGGGATGGTGCAGGGGTTTGTCCCTTTTCCCACGCAGGATCTGGGCCAAGCACCTGCCTGCCCTCACCACGCTGCCGGCACTTGCTGGTTGATTCATCTGCAGATGAATCTCTGCGGATGAGCCGTGGGTACCCATAGGTGCTGGGGCCGACAGCAAGGAGGGCATAAGAAACCTCTGCTCACACGTGCTGCCAGTGCTTCTCTGAAATATGTTGGAAATCAGCTCAGCTTGTGGGATAAGCAGCTATCCAAAAGGCATCGTTTAGACCCGAGTTAATTCGAGGGTGGGTCTCTTGACCTCGCCTGGTGAAGCAGGCACAGTCCCAGCATCTGTCGGTGGATGTGATGGGCACGAGCCTGCGCAGCCCAGGAGGCTGGTGAAGCACAGAGATTTATTGCAGTGTTACAGGATTCAGTGCTTGGGCAAGGAGGGGCTGCTGTGCATCCCAGGGAATGTTTACATCCTGGGGAATATTTTCACCAACAAGTCTAGTGCAACCCTAAACTTTGCGAACCGTGAAATAAGATTTCTCCTACAAAGGGAAGCGTCAGCCCTTACTGAATTATCTAAGTCCTTTCTGCTGTTTTAAATCACACTCCCTGGACCCCCTGACTGCTCTCTCATGGCATCAGTGGTTCATTAGATGACCCAGGAGGTTGCCAGGATAACAGGAGTGGGCACCCATCCACAGCAAACAACTGACAATGTGCAGCTGCAGTTGGAAGCGAGTAGATTCCTGCAGCAGAACTGATTTTACCTACCCAGGAACAAAATGGTGTGGGCTCTTCAGGAGAGGGGGTTTGTCACCTTTCAGGATGTTGGAGCCCTAGGACTGTGAGGAGCTGAGGCCGACAGGAGGGAAAATGAAAATTTTGGTGAAGTAATAGGTGCGGATTGTAATTCCTTTAATTAATGGAATTTTACATTGTGCTAGAAATACTCTGCATGACTCTGAGCCTAAAAGACTGATCTAAGGAAGTCTGACCGGCCAGAGGAGAGGTAGCCTTGAGCATCCCTGTCACGCAGTGGTGCTGGGAGAGTGGTCCTCGTGGAGTGCGTGGGGAGAGTACAGCATTGAAATCCAGAGGGCTGGTGGAGAGGATGTGTCCTGCTGGTTCCCTCCAGCTCTTCCAAAATTCTCTCTTGAACCACGTGAGTGACAGTTGCTGAATCCTTGGTCAGACTGTACTGATGCTGCCAGTTTTGCTGACACGAGGAGGTGGGTAACAAAGGGAAGCTGTCCTTGCTTCCTCTTCCTCAGTTCCATTTCAGATCCCAAGGCAGCCGGTGGTCCGCAGGTTGAAATTATTACTCAGAGGATTAACATGTTGCCCAGGGCATTAGCGATTTACCGTACCTAGGCAGCTTAGCATTGTTGACGTTCCCAGTTTAAAAGGGAGTTCAACATCCCAACTGGTGTCGAGGGAGCGAGTGTTTGGATCCTTCCCCACTTTCTGTTTCCGAGACGTGGGCAGAGGTCGGGGTCTCGAGCGCCGGGCTGCCTCCCTTGCTCTGCCCTTTGCCGCTCGTAGAGAATAGTTCCTCTTGACAGGAAAAGGATGCTACAGAGCAATCTCTGACCGTGGCATGGAGCGTGTCTTAGGAAGCTGTGTGTGGTTCACAGCGCCAGTTTGTCCTATCTCGTGTCACTTCATCTTCTAGAACAGTGGTTTTCTGATAAGAAACTGAGGGCTTCCATACAATGAGTCGCTTTGGGGGCCATGTGTTTCTTTCAGCTGGAGCACTCTGTGCTGCTGATGCCACAAATTGTGAGTATACCTGGACTAACTGATTAATTATTAATTGATGGGGCCTTATGAATTTTTCAATATTTTCTCTCACTGAGCATCACAAAGAAAACCCACCTTTTATGAGACAAAGATCTCTCCTAAAGCCCTACATCAAAGCTGCAAAATTGTCACCCATATTGTGATCTTGTTCAGCCTTCACATGCAGCATGTTTGCTTTGAAGTACTTAATCAACCATTTGCTGAGCTATATAGCTCCCAGCATGTCAGAGGATGAGTGCATTGAAACTTTCTGTTTGAGGTTTTTGGTTAATGACACAGGTATTAATCATTTTGGGAGGACTTAAGCCAGGCTGAGGAAGGACATGAGTGGGTGACAGCTTTTGTCCTTGTCTTCCACCCAGGGAAAATAATACACAAAGTGGGATTTTCAGACCCCCCAGCTGTGTGGTGGTGTGCTGGACACAGGGATGGAGAAAATTAATGTTGGAAACCTCAGACAGTGCCCCCAGACAGAGCAGTTCCTGCTTGGCAGCAGCCTGTCTGTTCCTGCCTTGGACTGTTCAGGAGGGATTGCCTGTCCCCAGTGTCAACGCTGCCACGGGGGAAAACCCGCACAAGCAGAGGCTGCAGATTTCATAGAGACCTGGACCAAATGCTTTAATTTCCAGCAGGTGAAGGGCCAGGTTTGTTTCCATTCCCAGCGCTGTGCCAAGCAGGTTGCTGCAGTTTGGCGTTTGCGTTGCCAGAACATTTAAAATGTGGTTTTCAGGAACCCCACTGCAAATGTCTCATCCTCTGCAGGAGCGCGCAGTGCGGGAGGACGGCTGGATTCCCCACCGTGGTGTGACCTTTCTCAAAGGGAGGGGAGATACTTTCAGACAGGCCCCGGATATGCTTCAGGAATGGGGATGTTGAGACACTTGCTGCCCTTGCTGGGAGGCAGAGATCAGCATTAGCAGTGACCGGCAGGCAGGGATTACAGTGTTAAATGGTCCTAATGATTTCTAGCTGGGGCTCATGGCAATTATAGTGACAATATCTGTCATGTCCGTGGTGCGTGGCGTAAATGCCAAGCCGATCATTGAAGGTTGTTTCTGTATGTTGCATCCTGTCGTCATAAATCCTCGTATCTTACAACAGCGTTACTTAATTATAAATCCTTGTAGCTTACCGCAACTTTATTTCCAACAGCGCTGAGCTCAGGGCGTGGGTATAAATCCTGCATCATGTTTAACTCGCCCGTGTCTGTTGGGAGCGTGCCCCATCAATATGTGTTCGGTGGCACAGCTGGATCCCCTCTTGGCTTACCGACCGGCTGAGCGTTGCGTACAGCGTGTCACTTGTGCCACCAGCATTGTCCCCAGGCCGGTGGCCCAGCCCCAGCTGCAGGCCTCTCGCTGTGGCCGACGGCACCAGGGCCGTACCCTGCGTGGTCCCCCGGGGCAGGCGGGTTGGTTCGAGGTGTTAAACTGGGCAAGATGCCTTTGGGCATCGCAAAGAATGGAAGAAGAGAGCAGCCTGTGCCGCCCTGGCATCGCGTTCGGAGCCAGGGCTGTGATCGTCGTGGTTTGGCTTCAAGCTGCGATAAACTGAAGTCCTAGCTGGAACTTTAAATATGTAACACGTTAACTCCAAAACCACGGGAATTTAAAGTCTCCCTTAACACTCTTAATGTCCTCAAGCTGCCTCTGGCATTTCCCGGGGCTAGTGGAGGTGAGCCTGGGCTCCTGGCTTTCAGAGCCACAAGGCTCAGGTTGGGCGGTAACACTGGAGGTGTCCAACACACCAAATAGTTACGGTGTGGATTTGGTAGGTGCTTATGTGTCATATTGAAGATCTTATCACTTAATTAGGTTGGTTTGTTTGCCTCTGCCTTTCGAGGGTGTAGAGAGATTATCTTCCATTCCTGGGGTAACACAAGGAAAAGTCTTGCAGTGAATTTTTTCCAAGGTCACAGAAGCAAAGGGTTTCTTCTGCAGACCAGCAACTGGTTCCTACTGGGATTAAAACTGTCGAAATCAGATGATGAACATATTTTTCTTTCATTTACTAGTGCCCATTAAAAATTATCCCTTATTAGCAGTTTATATGTAGAAAACCTCTCTTTTAATCCTGATATTTTTCTTGCAGTTGAACAGTCACCAGGGATTAAAGTTGGCACATACCCTGCAGTGCCTTCAGCGAAGGGCTGGCTGCAGTGCTGGTAAATTTTGGGTTCTACTCAGAATCTGATCTAAGTAGTTTTATTTTATTTTTATTGTTTTACTTTAGCAACTGTTACAACAACATAGATAACCTCTGCAGGACAAGAAGAGAGAACTAATGCCGTATGTGGGTAGATATATGAAAACATCTAATTTACCAGCAGGCAGCTGGGTAATGATCAGTTGAGAATTGCAAATTATGTACGTCATTTATTTGTGGCATAGTGCTGAAGAAAAGCCCAGTGCATATGACAAATCATACATATACTGAAATTTATAATACTTTTCACATTTAATTGACTGGGGCAACCTTATGATTTATATCTTTTCTTTATTCATAGCACACCCATAACATAGTCATAATGCAGAACAAAACTAATTCAATTTTTCCTTGACTTTGTAAATCATTTATATATTTAGCTGTCAAGTATTTGAATATAAAGTGGGCATACATAGAGCAGAAAATAAATAGCTGATTCTCTAGTTAAGAAACTGAGTTTTAATGATATTAGGGTCTGTGTTGCCTTACTTGGGTTTTTGTTTGGTCTTGCATGCCTTACTTTGCCCCTTGCCTTGTTTCACAAGCGAAGTATATTTTACGGGCACTAGCATTACTCACTTAATGGCCCAATCTAATGTTATGACTGTGTAAAATGTACTGGGTTTGCTCTGACGGCAGCAGGAGCCCTTCCCAGGCACAAGAGCAGTAAGTGGCTGAGCTGTTGGGCTGCTACTCTTAGTCATAAGAGGTCAGCTTGAACGTGCCAGGAGGACATGCAGGATCTGCAGGCAAGGGCTGCCTCATTAATACTGTTCTGTAGATAACAAGAAGAAAACATTATGTTGGCTACAACAGACTGTGATTGCTTTCCCAAAGATCAGGTTTTGTCATGGAGCTATCATGCACAGTCATTGAAAATACAGCCTGGAAAGACTTTTTTTGTTTCCTTTAAATACCAGGTTACCTGGCTTGGCATCACTAATTAATCTTGGGAAGCGCAGCCCTGAAAAGCAATATATTACCCACTTGACCACAACCAAGAAGGCTGCCTAGGGTGCTTGTTGCCTCCTAAGAAAAATAATCTTCCCCCCAGTCAAATCTTTCCTTGACATGTTTTTTGACACCTGTAGCATTACTGGAAAACATCTGCAAAATCAAGATAGTGCAGAAAGCATGAGGCAGTTTGCCGGCTCATTATCATACCGCAAAAACAGCTCTTCTCCACAGCAGCATCCTTGATTTCTAAATTTAGTGCGTGAGTTATTTTGGGTAGTGTGTGATTAACCTCAATTATTGTAGCTCAGATGGAATTCAAATAATGCCCCCTCTTTCAGAGTCGCAAAGAAATGGAAATCTGGGACTGTACATTTCCCACCCTTAATGAAGCATCTCTGAGAGATGCTTGCACATTGGTGGAAGTCAGCTGTGCGATGCATTTGTTCATGGAGAAATTAACGGGGGCAGCTGATCCTGAAAGGTGCTGGTGGTCCATGGTTCTGTACTGGTTTTGGGGTCAGGAATATAAAGGTGAAGGCAGCAGGTTATGTGGTACAGCTGGTGTGAGTGAAATCTGGGTGGCCATAGCAGAGGTCACTGAAGGAAGCTTCAGTGGATTTGGATCATGGTCAGGGCACTTTGTAGTTTTCCTGCTTGAATTAAATCAGTAACAGAGGCTTTCAAGAACTAGTCAAAAAATATACTTTCCCGCAACCTCAGCCATAATGAATGTTGGCTCTCTGGAAAATCATCAGTGGTGAAGCAGTATGCAAATCCATGCCTGCACGCGTGCAGATCTACACGAGCGTGTGCGAGAGAGGGGAGATGCAGGATGTGCAGGCAGATGGCCGAGAAGATGCCGTGGAAAGCGGCAGGTCTGGGGGAAAGCGGCATATTTCAGCCTGTCCAGGGAGCGCTAACGGATGAGCTTATCATTCATCAGGCTGAGAATTGAAACTTTTGTCGTTGCTGTCGCTGTAACTTTCCAGACTGCACTGCATCAGCCGAGCCTTTCTTCTGTCAAGCCGTTTGTCTCCAGAGGAGAATAAAACCCAGGGAGGCGGTTAGCACAACCCGAAGCCAGCGAATAAAGCTCATTTGTGTGTAGCAGTTGGTGCTGACCTACAGCAGCTTGTGGCAATTGCATTTGCTGTTAGCCAGAAGGGGCCAATACTTTGCAAATGAAGGCGGCATTTGGATGGAGGAGCCAGTCCTCCCTCCTGAAGTCATGTTTGCTCGAGGAGGTGAAAAAAACCTCTGAGGTTTTGCACCAGGCTGAACTTGACTGTGTGCCTCGTGTGTGGAGCGATGCCGTAACCGCCCTGCTGCCGCACGTTTCTAGCCTTGTGCTGTGGCCAAAATGACCCCAAAGGAGTCTAAAGAGTGGTTGGAGTCTGGAAAGCAACTATAAAATTGACATCTCATTACAGCAGCTATCGACTTATTTGGGGGCTAGTTTGATTTTGCACTTTTTTGGTGTTCTATAATTTATGCCTGTGTAGTCCCACTAAAAATAACAGATATGCCCCGAGCCCTACCAATGGGAAACTGTTCGCAGCAGTCAATGTGCCTCTTCCACATGTGCTGTAATTGCTTGCTTAACTGGTAGAAACAACATTTTACCCTCAGAAGACATTTCAGGGCCAGGCAGATGCTGAAGACAGAACCACAGGGCTGTGAGCAGTGTGTTGCAAGGAAAAAAACAAAAACAAAACCAAAAACCTAACAAACAAACAAACAAAAATGCAGAAACCTCTGCTGAAGGCTGCAGGAAAACCAACTGCGCAAATTGGGTAGTAACACAGGGGTGCAACAAGAGAGGGGAAAAGGGAAAGAAAATAAGTAAATGCTATTGCTGTGCATTTCTGCTGAGCCTTCTTCTGTCTTTTTCTGGATGTCAAGTGGGAGCAGCGGGTATTTGGCTTGGTGAGCTGGAGCTGCCGTGTGTCCTGCCCCCAGTACAAGGGGGCTGTGGCTTCCCAAGCACCAGTGGGGTTAAAACCCCTGGCAGGCACCCCTCTTTTACGGGGGTTCAGATAGTCACCGCCAAGGCTTGCTGCCAGACTGGCACACAGGGTAAAGTGGGTCTGAGACCTCGGCGTGAGGATGCTCAGCCCCAGGAGGCAGCTGGACAGGCATCCAAACAGGGTCTGCACAGTCCCCTGGTCACGTCTGTCTTGGGATGGTGAACACTGTGTGCGTCCTTTGTGGTGGGGCTCTGTCCCAGAGCAGGGCCCGTCACCACTCCCTCTATGCTATATTTAATTGATATTATAATACAGGTGGTCAGCCTGAAGAAATTAGCTGCTTGTAAAGGTGCTGCATTGGTTAATTTTTCACCTTTATTTGCCTTTTGTTTTTATACAGCTGGACAACCCAGATGAGCAAGCAGCACAGATCAGACGTGAATTAGATGGACGTCTTCAAATGGCAGAGCAAATTGCCAAGGTAAAAAAAAAAAAAGTTTTCTGTATTAATAAGCTCTTCACACAGAAGCACATAAGTAGTTTGATGCAGCCCCCAGGTCCTGTCCTTCTCTCACAGGTTTCTTCTCCCAGTAATCACCAGTTAAAATTTAACAGATTTTTAACTGCAAACGAAACAACAAGTACAGATGAAGCTGTTGTGATGTGCATTTTTTTGGAATGTCCTGATGAGCTGGGGCAGTTTAGGTTTCTGCAAAATCCCTTATGAATCCTCAGTGATAGGGAAGATGCTGTCCTGAAGTGCTCCAACTAGATCTGCAAGCACACGTCTGAGACCTCTTTGTCCAACTTCTGTGCTAGGCAATAAGGTGGGTGATGGCATGTAAAAAGGAGCCAGGAATTGCCCTGTTGGGGTTTGTGCCCTCCGCCGGGCTGCTGGGAGCCACAGTTCCCTGCCTGTAGGTAGGTGCTGCCTCAGTAAAGGTACTTCAGATGTGTTGTGCCAAATATGTTCACACTTTGCATGAGAGCAGCCAGGCTAGCGCTGCACTGTGCAAACATCACTGCCATCTGGAGCAGCAGGCGCGGGACCGTCAAACAGTTTTCATAACTAAGCACTCAGCTAAACACCCTAGAGACCCTTCAGTAAGGAGACATGTCCCTAGAAGCAAATCATACCCTCGCACAGTGCTGATTTACGTGGACTCTGACGGAGAGAAACCCTGGATCCTGTTGACATCCCTATGGCCAAGTTTTTATCCTTGCACCTAATCAGATGCTCTGAGTCACTGATAAAGCCCTAATGGGGCTGAAGTCATTGGGAATGATCTGTCTGGCTGTTGATAATCAAGAAACCATTATTAGGAAGACAATAAAATGGTCTAATCAGAGATACACAGCTCAACCTAGTTACCTGCCTTTCAGCAGCAGTCCTCCTGACACTGAGCTGTGCCCAAACTGGGGGTTTTTATGAGAAAGGTAATACCAGAGCTGTTTGCAACCACACTGATATCCCTGGGTGTGAAAAGCAGAGCGCATTCATTTATGGTCAGGCGTTAGCAAGGATGCTGGTAGCGCCTGTGCAGTTACTCCTCACTAACACTTCTGTTAAACAGCTAGAGTCATTGCGTGTTTGGGGAGGTAGGTTCTGTTTTTTACCACTTCACTGACAAAAATAGTAAGGTGGTCAAGGACCACGTGGCCAAATGATGGCGCAGCGAAGCAGCAAACAGGCTGCAGCTCCTTTGTTCAGCAGTTGGCCCTTTGCCATTTTATTGTCAAGAAAACCTACAGTATTTTTTATTTCTGGCAAAATGTAAGCCCCTGTGCAGAGTGCTGCTGCTCCAGTTCTGAGATGGGTAGCCAGGCACTGCATGCCAGAATGAGATTGCTCAGTTTCGTTGTTTCATTTTCTCTTTATAGCATGTGGGACAACAATATGCATGGTTCAGTAGCAGCCAGCAGAGGCTGCAGCTTCATGAATTATTTTTTGCAAAAGAGAATTTGCCATTTCCATTCCTTCCCCAAGGATGCTGAAAACAAACCATGCCACTGCTGGCCCTGCAAGAGACAGTTGGGGAAAGTCCTCAACACAACCTGACATTTCCCCATGCAGAATTCAACCTTCAAAATACAGCTGCTCAGCTTGGAGGGTGGCTTGGAGTAAAAGTGACTTACCTGTGATCCAGTCGGCAGGTATTGATATTTAATCATCCTCACGTTACTGCTGCAGGCTTTCTCTCCAGAATGTCAGACCCTGCCAGCACCTGCCTACAAGAAACCTTGTTCTTTCAGACCCACGAATACCATCTTTTGGAGGCATCCAAATGACCTTTTGAACCCTTCTCTGTATTGCCCCTTTCTGGGCAAGGCTGCCTTCCCTTTAGCATAGAACAGATTCACAATTCAGCTCAGTGAAAGGAGAGTGTTTCCAATTTTATCTCCAGTTCGCAGCTTTTAATGCAGATTTGCTGCATGGGGAGACTTACAGTGTTTGTGAAACCAGCTCTGAGATGGCTGTCTTGGAAATTCCATGCTAAAGGCAAATTAATGCCTCGTTAATAAATTAAGAATTTCACACTAGGGCATTTGTACTTCAGAGGCAGCAAAGGCTGTGGAGTGTAGCAGGACCTGGGATTGCAGTGTTGCAGAACTGGTGGCTCTGGAAGCCCTCATCTGACCTGTCGTGTGACTTTGAACAAGTCGCTGTGCACACCAGCTTTCCTGCATCTGGGTACCAGGGCACAGCTCTGGGTCTTTTTACCTCCTTGTGTGTCCGGGAGAGTGCAGCTCAGCACAGCACCAGTGCAGCATTATGCTGGGTCCCCCCACTGAGCCTGACTCCATCAAAGCACATAAGCCCAGCCTTGGAGCCAGCCAGCCTGAGGATCATGCTCGAAGTCAAGCAGATGTTTTAAAGCTGAATCTGGACAGGCTTTTCACTCTGCATGTTGTACTTTTCCAGCAGCTAAATGAGAGCAGCATTACAGCTGAGAGCTTAGTGGTGCCAAGGCACAGGTATATTTTTCTCTGCAGTAGCAAGTTCTCTGCTGTCCTGTGGTGCCTTTCTCCAACCCAGTCACCTGGTCTCAAGGGCAAGGAGGAGCACATATAGGGGCAACTAAGTGAGACCTTATGGTAACACCAGAGCAATATATGCATGTGGGGCTGGACCCACTCTGGTCCAGCCTGCTGGACCAGTCGTTCCTCACAGTCTCTTAACTCTGCTTCTCTCAACATTTGTCCCTGTTTCTAGTCCTCTCCCTGCTCCAAGTACATGTGGAGGTGACCAACACCCTTTCTTGATGTTGTCTGCATCTCTTGATTGTATCTTCTTCCAAACTTCCCCCAGCTCTGTCTCCAGTCTGATGGGTAACTTGGGACCACACCTGCATCTCTGCATTTCTATCATCAGACGCAGTCCCAATTAAATTGTTGTGTGTCACTTCAAACCACCTGGTTTTAGCCTTGGCATGAGAAGTTGCTGGTGGCACATGGTGAAATGTCTCAGTCCTTGCTGCACTTCTGAAGAGGTTTGTGGGGACAGTGCCAAAATGCAGTTCCTGGAGAGATGGATAGCAGCAGGGTGAAAAAGCAGTAACATTTGAATATCATTGCTTCAGCACTAGTTTTCAAAAGCTACAAAACAGTTGTGGTTTTGTTTTGTTTTGTTTTGTTTTTTTTTCTAGGGGTGGCTTGCAACTTACATAATGCATAGACAATAAACCGGACTGATTAGGTAGTTTATCTTATGCCAGGTCGAATTTACATGAGGGAATTGTTTCCCAAGATTGAGACTGGAAACAGAAGACTATATTTTAACTGCTTGGTGTGAGTGCTGCTGTGAGCTGTGCTTGTAATGGGTAAGCTGTTGAGGACTGATGCAAAAACTAGTGGAGTGGAGTACTTTTTCAGCAGCCTGGTAACAGCATTCTAGAAGAAACATGACCTTGTTTTCTTCCCTAGCATACATTTTACAAACTGCTTTTTACCATATTATGAATTGCCACTAAGATACTTTGCATGCCAGCCTCAAGTTCCATGGCTGCAGATGCTGCCTCGCTGTCATACGCCTTGCACGGTCTCTTGTAACCTGCTGAGAGATGTTCAAACCCCGAGCAGATTTGGAGCATGGGGAGAGTTGTCAGAAGATGTGGCACTCAGACCAGTGATCCTAGCAGAGCTGGAGCATGGGTAGCAGTTCAAAGCTGAGAATGCACATTAGGCAGCATCATGTTTTGCTCACTGTCACCTTTGATTTTAATGTTTAAACATGCTGTTTACAGCAAGCAGCACTGGAGGGTGTCACAGTGAAAGGTTGTCTTGTTGGAGGGAGACACATTACTGGCAGGTAGTGGAAAGGGTGTTTTACCCCTTTTTCCAGTTGGGACTACACATTCCTGCCCACACATTGCTGATTTTCCCTCCTTGGGTTCCTTTCACACCTAGAAAACCAATGGAGCTCAGAAGGGTTTTAAAAAGAGCTGGCACATTCGGGAGACTGGAAAATAAGTCCCTAACTGTCAACATCCTTTGAAGCATTAGTAAATTGCTGTCAGTCACAAAGTTCGGCTGAAATCTGACCTGAAGTGTTTGTAATTGTGAATACATATATATGAAGAAGGCCATTTGCAGATAGAAAAATCAGTGAAATGCAAGTGCATGCAAGAAAGAGTAAAGTTGGATGAGTACCAAGTGGTAATTCTATGGGAAGCTAACAATAATGTTTTTACATTACACAGGGGGAGGCTGTAATTTGTCATCTGGTTTGTGGGAGTTCCCTGCTCACAGACCTCTCTGCAGATGCTCCTGGGGGACTTTCGCAGTGCAACAAGTGGTTGCTGATTGTCACGGCCATTCATTCTGTTGTTTGTTTTTTTTTTTTCCAAACCTAAGGAGCGCAAGTTTCCAAAGTTTGTGTCCAAAGAAATGGAAAACATGTACATTGAAGAGCTGAAGTCTTCTGTCAATCTCCTGATGGCGAACTTAGAGAGCATGCCTGTGTCTAAAGGAGGCTCCGAGTTCAAGCTGCAAAAGCTGAAGCGTAGTCACAACACCTCAATAATTGACATGGGAGAAGAAAATGAGAACCAGCTTTCCAAGTCAGATGTCGTGTTGTCATTCTCCCTAGAGGTAAGCTTCACGCACACAACAGTGTGCAGAGCTCGTGGGAGTAAGAATCGCAGCAGCCAACTTCTGCTGAGTTCAAACTTGAGTTACACGAATAGAGGTCAGTAGAAATCAATTTCTGATCTCCATGAGGAACAGCTCCTCTCTGAGGAGCTTTACGAGAAGCTTTAGCTGTGGTCAAACACTGTGTCCTTTCTGGTATCTCACCATCTTGTTGGAACAAATTGTGTGAGATAAACTGTCTGGCATTTCCTGCTGCTGTCTATCAAACGGGTCAGAAATCTGCTTCATTAACTGACCTCTTTATGCAGCTTGTGACTGAGTACCCCCGTAACCCTGAGCCTGTATTGTCCCCGAAACCAATGAAACACCATGAATGTCAGCATGTTCAATTGTTGCCAGTGTCGCCCTGTGTCCCTGCAAGCCTTGCTTCCTCTTTGGAGAATTGTTAAAAATTGCTGGGGTTTGAATGCACCCAACAAATTAGCTTGCAGTGTGTGTGGAAATGCTGTGCTTCTCTGGCTTGCTTTTTGGTTTGTGTTGAGCACTGGTTTCCAGCACAGCACTCTGTCAAGCAGTTTGTACAGCCCAGGGGAAGGCAGGGTGCTGCGGGTCCGCAGTTACCTCCGACACAGTCTGTCTCGGTCCTAGAAACAGTGTTGCTGCAGTAGCAGTTTTCAGCCAACTTAATTGTTCTGTGCAAACATATTTGCGGTCTAGGCAAGACATTTACTCCAAGGAGTCATTAGCACACCCATACAGAATTGTTGTTGTCTGTCAATGAGTGGGTTTATGTTACGTTGTCAAAACAACTACCAGGATGGGGTCAAAAATGTAGGATGCATAAAAATCAGAAAATTCTATTTTTGTGTAGTTTCCTGTTTATTTCTCTTCCTAAAGGGTCTCTTGTTATATATGTCATGCCAATGCAAAACTTAATGACACCGGTTGTCCAGTCTGAGTTTAACTCATTATATGTCTGAAGCCATCTTTATAACATTCAGTTCAGTCTTATTTAAAAATAGGGCTATGAACCCAGAGATGGTTCCTGCAACAGCAGAATCAAATAAAGCCTGATTTCAAAGTGTTCCCGTGCAGAGGAGCAGGAAACTATCACAAAGCAGTAGACCTCTCTGTTGCAGGAGCCTGTGCAGCATGTATAGCCGTGCATAAAGGGACTTGCCCTTACAGCGGGGCGTCTGAAACTCTTTGCTCCAGCTGAACCCCATCTGGTGGGAAGCAGAAGCTCAGTGAAGCACTAACTTCAGGAGCTGGCAGGTCTGTGCACTGCTCTGTGCTCAAAACTCTTGCTGCAAGAGCGCTTTTAGCAAAAATGTGTGCTCATCAGAGGGTTTATGGAACTCTGTGTGTGAGGGAAGGGATCCTCAATGCAAAGACAGATCAGAAGACCTAAGGAGAGGAATTTTAAACCCCTGCATATATACTTCATAGATAGCTGTAATGAAACATGAACAGAAACTCCCACAGTGTTTCTTGTAGACATGTTTAAGGTACATGGTTAGCAGGATTAATCACCTTTTTTTAAAAAAAAAGGTAATTACCTGCAAGAAACTTAGATGGTGGTGTCTTAATAAGAAAGATTTATTTTAAGAAAGATGAAGGGAGACTTTTTACCAGGGCGGGTAGTGCCAGGACAATAGACAACAGTTTTAAACTGAAAGAGGGTAGATTTAGATTGAATGTAAGGAAGAAAATGTTTACAATGAAGGTAGTGAGACTCTGGAATAGGTTGCCCAGAGAAGCTGTAGATGCTCCCTCCCTTAAAGTGTTCAAGGCCAGGTTGGGCGGGGCTCTGAGCAACCTGATCTAGTTAAAGATGTCCCTGCTCACAGTAGGGAAGTTGGCCTAGATAATCTTAAAAGGTCAAGCCCAAATTTTTCTATGATTAATCTTGAAAATAGGCTTTTGGCACAAGCTGAGTAGCTGTGTGCTTTTTTTTCTGGATTTCACATATTAAGGCACTTCTAGGTACGGCATGGCCATGTCGGTGAGGACCATCCTCTGAAGCGTGGTACATCCCTGGGCATCCAAGGGTTTCAACAAGCACACGTGCAGTCAGAGGGAGGCCTCCCAGTCTCCATACAGACCTCGCTGGCTGCTGCGGTCCCCGCTCAGCCTGGGCAGTGCCGCGGTCCCTGCCCACCTGCCACCATGAACATCCAGCAGCACGTGGAGGACCCCAGCGCTGGCTGACGCTGGGGGTTCAGCAGCCAGAGCGAGGTCTGAAGGGGCTGCTCCTCTTACGCTCCTCTTTCTTTGCCCTGCAGGTTGTCATCATGGAGGTGCAGGGTCTCAAGTCGCTGGCCCCCAACCGTATTGTGTACTGCACCATGGAAGTCGAAGGTGGGGAGAAACTGCAGACTGACCAGGCTGAAGCCTCAAAGCCAACGTAAGTCTTGCTTTGACTTTTGCTCTCTCCACCATGCTCTCCTCTGCCCCATCTCCGTGTGTCGCTGTGATAACTCTGGCTCTGGCAGGGTGAGGCCAGAGGGAACTCTGAGAAGCAGAGGACAAACTTGGCCTTCCACATATGCAGAGCATCATCCTGTGACTAAGAATGGCAGATAAGCCCTGATGGAGATCTTGATGGCTTACCTCTCTTGTAGCCATAGGGACATAAATTTGTGCCTATATGTAAGTACTTTGCTAAATAGGGATAAAGTTAAGCATGTGCTTAGATAAATACTTGTCTGAGTGTCCATCTGAGCTGGTGCCATCAGGTGTAGGTACATAATCTTGTCCTCACTATCAGGGTTTCAGCAGTCATACAGCAAAGGGAAACAGCTGGCGGGGACACACTCCAGCAGCCACAGCCAGAGATGGGAGAGAGGAGCTGGGGAAAGCTTCAAGTCACTCAGCTAAAGCTTCATCTGAGGCCAGTCTGCCCTTGTCCAGTTCAAGGGCAGTCTTGTTCTGTCTCTTTGACCTAGTCCCTAAATCCCTAGTCTTGGCCCCATACTTGGCTTTTTTCTCTTACCCAGATGTTGTTATAAGCCTGCTAATAGTGATTGATCTTTGTTAATTTGGAAGGAGAAAATGATGAATGGTTTATTTCCTTTCTGATTCATGGGATTAGTTAACTTGAAACACTCTCTATGTGGATTTGAGGCAGTTTTACTCAGGTTCACTGCAGAGATTTCACACTTAAATGAAATTCTCCGTGTGCATCCTCATGGTGGAGAATTGCCAAGGTGATAAGAAACCTCCTCCAGCAGTGGGGAACAGTGCAGGAGGGGCTGCTGTTGGGATATTCTCTCTGTGTTCCCATATCCCATTCCCTCCCAACAACCGCTCCCCGGCGGCGTTTCACCGGGAGCTTCCCCAAGCTTGTGGAAGGAAAACCAAAACCGCCCAGCTGCGTAACACGTGAGTGCAGGAGCACTGCAGGCAAGTTCAAGACCAGCTGATGCAGGCAGGAGGGGAGCAGAGCCGAAGGCAGGCTGCCTTCCCGCAGTGGTTGTCCTCCCGCAGAGGCACAGGAACTGCTGATGCCTTGTGCCCTGCGCTGTACCGGAGGAGCAGGAATCTGCAGTAAGCGGTTTAAAAACAATATTCCCAATCAGGGAAAGTGCTGCAGCCTGGCTTACTTTTCAAAATGCTTCAAAAACTGCTTCAGAGAAGGAAGTAGGAAAGCTCTGCTTGGAAGTAAATTTCTATAAGATCCTGCAATTGTCACTATTTTAGGTATTTTTATTGCTTCAGTGGAGAAAGTTGGGCTCCATTTAGGGGAAATTACTACTAACCATACTGAAAAGCACACTTCTGCTGGGTTACGTGTGCTTGTTTAGCTTGGTCTGTTCATCCCACTTTTGCTCAAAGGCTTTGTCCTTCCTTACACAAGCCTTCTTGCTGTCAGCCATAGGACCATTTATACAAGTGTTATTTTGAAAACAAGGGCTGCAGGAGTGAGCTCTTTAATTGAGTGGGTCTTTTTATCATAATGAAATGTACAATGTCTGGGCATGAAGCCATCAGCCCTCAGGAAAATGCAGCCAATGCTGAATGCTGCAGTGTGATATGAGTTACGCAAGTCCATCACACTCATCCTCTCTTTGCACTGGCTGCCCGTAGGGGTGTGAGTCAGGCTTGACTGTTGCATTCCTTGAGGGTCCTGGGACTTTTTACTTCCAAAATCAACAACCACCCAAGCCAAGGCTCTAGAATAACCTTCCACAGAAACCAGAGACCATCACAGAAAGCTTGTCCTTTTTTCCTCTCTGTATTAGAAGTGCTGCCTTCACCTTGCTTCCCCTCCCAGACACAACAGCCCAGACATGGAAAACCAAAGCCCTATGAAGGCAATGTACTGCACTTAGATTCTCCTCTTCAGAAGAGAAAGAAAGAGAGAATGAACCAGATGTGACATGGTTGTCATGTTGTTTAATACAAACCCTGAAGGCCCTCAGGTACTCCAGTGATGAGAGCAGTGATAGAAACAGCTCAGGGAAGTCTTTGGTGCATTTTTGAGCTGCACTGCCTTGCAGGCAAAAGGTTTGTGGTCAGCCAAAACAGCCTTCTGGAGAGTCTCTTTAGATGCTGATGTTGCTCTCACCGAGGTCATTCACACCTTGTTTGCTCGTGTACTTTTTATCATAAGCAAAACGCTCATTGATTAAGGAACTAGATCAGCAAAAGCAGACTGGACTGCTCTCCTGGGGAGCTTGCTCCCCAGGTGTCCCAGGTTTTGTGTGCTTTGGCAGGGGATGCTGCCTGGCCTGGGGGTGAGGAGCATGCTGTGGGGATTTTGAGACTCAGCACTATGGAAGTGTAAATACTGAAGCAGGTTACCCCTGTGCATCCCAAGACTTTTATATCTCAGAGTCTCAAGAAAGAGAAATGCAGGTTAAGTGCCCATACTCAGACATGGTGAATATAGTTCTGGAAATAGGCAGTATTTTCTCAGATTAAACTATAAGTCTTCAAACTGTTTGAAATTCAGCTTTGTCATCATCTGGAGGCTCTACAGGCTACAGAAGACTAAATTTCTCATAAATATCAGGAGAAAAAAAAAATACATTTGAACAGTAAGATTCACTGGAAGACTTCCCTTTTTTATGATGGCCCAGTGTCCTGGGAGTGGAGAATGTCACAGGGCCACACAACCTTGTGGAACATCTTTTTACCTAAGAATGTCTTACAGAGTTGTTCACCATACTCTCACGTGTCCTTGAAATGCCAGCCCTCAGCCAAAACACCCAAGTCACAGCACACCAGTGTCAGTGGCTGCCCTTCAGCTTGCTGCTGTGCCAGGGGTGCTAACCAACGCTCTGCACCCCTAATGGAAAAATGCATTTTCTCAGCCAGGGAAAGATTTCCCAAAGCATCCGTCCAGGTCTATGGGAGATTCACCTTTTCATCTTCCCTGGTGCAAAACCAGCAGTTTTTGAGAATAAGATGTTTGAAAGTATCTTAGTGACTTTGGAGCTTGAATCCTGTTTGTAGATCGTGAAAGAGGCAGGGTAGCAGCAGGGGTAGCAGCCACAGATACCAAGTGATCAGACGAGTCGTGTGTGAGGACTGTGGCTCTTGGGATGGCATTAAATACTGGTCTTCTATTTTTATTCAGGCTCTATGTTGGGTTCCTGACATTTTAAGCCCAGTCCCTTTATGTGAGGATTATGTGCCTCAGCACGGGTACAGAGGATGACACAGTTCTAGAGAAAGCCAGACCCAAAATAGCAGGGGTTATTTCAGATCAGGATTGCAGTGTATTATTAGTAGTGCTTTTTATAAGTTGTGTAAGAATAAGCCTTTGTATTACGCCTTAACCTGCAGATGCCTCTACAAAATATCCCATAGCCCAATGTGAATGGGATTTTACTGCTTTTTGCGCTGGAACTGTGTTCTTGCAGATCATTGAGAGGTTTATACCCCGCCTCTTCCCTGCATGTTGGCCTGTCTGCCCTCGGCAAAGCACGGGGGGCAAGGTGGTTCTGCATGTCTCCAGCATTGCCCTTCCAGGAGCTACGTTAGTAATGCTGCTCTTTGCATGGCCCGAGAACAGAGTTGCTGAGGGATCTGGGAATAGCACAAAAGATCCAGCCACAACACCCTCATCCTACAGTCTCTAAAGAGGCTGCTGAATATATTTAAACAGTGACCTGTGCTTGTAGCAGTGCTCATGGGCTATACCAGTGGTTCATTTTATCGTGTCGGCTTTCTTTGACATGAGCAGAACAAAAGAAAACAAAGAGACCCAAACAGCAGCAAGGTCCTACATGCCTTGTGAATAAACGCTATATATTCACCTGGACATATTTCAGTATACAGATAAGTCTCATTCTCCCTTGGCTCGCAGTAATGAAAATCAGGTGTGCCTGCATTGAGGTCAGCTGAACCATTTGGGTTAAAAGTAGTAAATAACTATTGGGGGAAGAATCTGGATAACCTATCTGGGCATTTTGGCATGCCCAAGAAAGGACGGAGGTGTGGGATGTTCCTCTAACTCTGGAAGTGGCTTCATTTTGAGGTTATATATCCCTCCTTGCAGAGCAGCCGCTTCAGTCCTAGTGCAAGGGTTGTGCAGTAGCTCAGAATATGAGAAGGGAGGATGGAACTTGTTATTTTTGAAGGAGAAAAGATCACTCTTTATTGCCTGGGGGTTTTTTCCATGCAATTTTCTTGAGCATGTGCTGTCAGGCAGTGCTGGAGAGAGCACGCTCAACGGGTCTCATCTGACTTCATGTTACTTCCTACGTTGCTTGTCACGACCAAGAGCTTGGGCCTCAGTCCCTCTCCAGAAATTCACTCTTGATAAAGTAATGTCCTTGGTACACTTTTAAACCTCTCCATCTCCATTCCCTAGCCACCGCACCAGGAGACAGGAGTGCCCTGTTTTATCTTTGTGCTCGCTCCTGATGCTGCTCCCTGATTTGCTTTCAAGGTGCTCTGACAGCTCAGCTGCTTATCTCTGCTGCGACAGGCTGCCCTTGTTCGGATCCCTACACCAAACCTCCAGGCTTATCATTCGACTAGGGTCTTCATTTTGAATTGGTGTGCTGCATCCATCAGCGCCTGCTGCCTGGCCATGAAGAGGGACGGGAACTCCACAGCGTTCTTCCTCAGACACTGTCTCCTCCTGGGAGATGGGCACTGAGCAGCAAAGGGAGAAACCCTGCGGGAAGGGAGGCTGGCAAGCAGGGATGCCCTCTCTCCCTTTGCAGAAGGGGAAAATCTCATCTTTTCATTCAGGAATCCTTTGCCTCAGGCCCTGGAGTCTGAAGTGATGCTCAGTGGCTTTGCACAGAGTAGGTGCGTGGTAAGAGCGTTTTGTTGCAGTCAGTGTTTTGCTGCCACTGTTAGTTGGGAGCAAATGCTGTGAACGCTTCCCCCTGGTAAAATGAGAATGGTCCTTTCGAGACGTATAAATTACAGAGAACTGTTCTGTATGCTGCAGAACTAATTTAACTCCACAAAACTAAAGGGGTTTATACCAATGCGAGTGCGAGCAGTTTAGCCCATAATTCACGTGGTGTATCCCTCAGTACAGCTGTCGGTGCCGTGCCTGGTAGGTCACTTCCAGACGTGCAGATGGGCAGGCCAGGAGGCTGGCCACTGCTCTTGGCGTTGCTGTCCTGGCTGCTGACAGCCCTGCAGGCTCCACAGGCAGGAGAATCGGCTGCCTTAGAGTTCCCGGCATCACCCAGGTGCTCTGAGCCCGTGCTACACGCAGAGCTGTTGCTGTCTGGGTATGGCACCGTGGCAAAGCTCAGACAGAAGACCTGCGTGGCTACACGGTTTTAATCAGTCAGTCATATTTCAGTTTGCATACCTAGCTAAGCCCTGTCTAAGCAAAAATCATGATGCTGGGTCAAAAAAAAAAAAAAAAAAAAGGCAAAAAGAAATTTTAGGAGATAGCTGCTCTTTTTGCCTTTTTTGCTTTTTTTTTTTTTTTTTCTCCTCCCTCTTCTAGTTGGCTTCAGCATTAAATATAAGCTGTCTTAATTACCCAGACTGATTGGCTTGCCTCTCCAGTTGCATGATTTCATTTCACAGCTGTGAAAATGTTTACAGCTCTTTTTTCTTAGGAAACCTAGAGGAGCCTTATGAATGTGTCAAAGTAGGTGACTGAGCCCTGAATACAGCTAACATCAGTGTCTCAGAGCCGTGGGACTGTGCATGGCTTTGCACCTGAAGGGTTCTGCTGCTAGTTAGGTCTGACCTGCTCTTCAAGTCGCCTTTTGTGTGTGTGATAGTATTTCCATAATGCTCCTGAGATTTATGCTATGACTTTCCCACTTTGAAAGTGGAGGCTGTGGACAAGTCATTAAGCACAGCAAAAAATGCACTGAAAAGTTATTACCCAGGTGCAAGCATGTGATCTATTATGGGAAGTCTTCATGCACATGGTTTAGTGGCCTTTTTAATTAGTAATTCAGAACATCTTGTGATGCTTCCTTGTATCTTCTCTGCAGGAATGGTTCTTACACAGCTCAGCTGCTGCCCTGGGGACCATGGCGGGAGGGGGGGGACAAAAAATCTGTTTTAGATTAAGCAGCCGAGTTTTATCCCAGAATAAAGTCAAGGCCCTGTAGGGATTCTCTTACCCTGAGTATCACTCAGACAGCCACCCTGGCGTGGTGCAGCCTCCTGGAGAGCAGCGTGATGCTCTGCTGGGACTGCAGCGGGTGATCCCAGGGATGGTCCCACTCCCAAAGGTCTCCTGTGCAGCCCCTCCTCTCTCCTGTGCTATAAATGTTACACTAGAAACTGTGCTGAAGAATAATGAAGGCTTGTTTCTATAGGTTTACCTGCTGTAGTTCGGTTCTTTGGTATCAGGTAAGTGCAATCTCTGGTTGTGTTTTCCCTGACCTTTAGAGCATATGTAGTATTGCTTTCGCCTGGATTCTCTGGTGTCTAGTAAGGGTTGAGCTCATGCACCTTCTCTTTCACAGATGAATGTCTCTCTTTTCTCGCCAGCTGTCTTAATTTCTTGAGTGTTCCTATGCACTTGGGAATTATGTATTCCTCTGATAGCACATACATTCAAATTTAAGTATTCCAGAAGGTGTGATGATGCCCAAGGCATTTTACATCGACACCCGTCTGCTTCATCACTCCTATGCATGCAACCTTAAGATGGGATAGTAGAGACCAAAAGGACATTGAAATGAGATTGAGCTTCAGTGATCTGAAATAATGCTAAATTAAGAAGAGGACTGCAAAGCAGAAGTCCTGGAATACATTCAGTCTTCTTGTTTAATGCTCATGGTTGGTGCTTTAAGAAAAATGAAACCATGCCTTAATGCAAGTTCTGCATGTCACTTGCTGAGGGAAGGGCCAGGGATGAGACATGTGAAAAGTGCCCAGTTGTTGGTTTATTTATTAAGTTCTGGGTAAAAGTAGTGCACGATATTATTTAATGAGGGGCACTGCTACTGCTGGTTGCAAAGCAGCCTAGGGAGATAGAGAGCATGCTTTAAAGAATTGGTACTGTGCCTACTCCTGCCTGGACAGAGCTCTGGAAGAGGGAATGGTTAAATAAGAAGGCCAACCTTGACAGTGATTTCTCAACATTTTAGTTGTCCTTTCTGTGAAATGAAGGTACAGAGGCCTGTTGCCTTTGTGGACGTCCTGAGTCTCCCAGTGAACAGCAGCACTATGTGTGGAAGTACTTAAAGGGAGCTATGTACTGTTGTGACTACATGGGCAAAGAGGACAAGGCATGCTCATGGAGAGAGGAGCTTGCAAACATGGCAGGAGTGCAGAGACATGGCAGTGTTTTCTTGAATTCTGTCCAAAGCAACTCCACAGTGTTTCAGGTTGAAAAAGTCTGTGAAAGGCAGGACACAGCACACAGGAGTGTGCTGCCCAGCTCACTGGTCTTTGACACCTTTTCCACAAGGTCTTGTAGGCAAATAAAGCCAAGAGCATTCGCAGCAACATCCACTCTGTGGCTTAGAGGAGGTGAGAAGGGGGATCCCAACAGCTGCACACAGCTGCTGCAGCTGCGGGATCCACTGGGGCGTGGGAAGGGGGCTCACCAGCCCCTGTTGGTTGCTGAAGGAAGGATGAAGTTCTGCAAGTCAGGGGGTTGCTGAGCCCTGTGATCATTGTCAGGCCAGAGATGCAAAATGCATGTCTAGGGACGGATCTCCCACAGAAACACAGGATGTGGCATTAGTGTATTTGTTCCAGCTCTTCTCCGTGGCTCTGTGTCCCTGGGCCAGTGGCTGGCTCAGTCCTTACTTTGGGATTTCTATCCATGAAACTAGGACAATGCTTCTATTTCACAGCAGAGAAAACAGTCATGACTGAGATGGCCGGGTGGGCATCATCCTGGAAGTGCCCACTCATCCCCAGTGACCCAGGGGATGCTAGGATGACTTTGCTTCTAGCCATCAGAAGTTAAGCAAGACAAACCTCATCCCAAGTGTCTGGCTAGATCTGGGCTTCCTGGCCTGGGTACTGGTTTAGGAGAATATAGGACAGCAAAAACGTGAGTGGTGGCACAAGAAGGAATAGTCTCACACCTCTTGTTCCTCTCTGTAGCTGGTTTTGGAAGGGTACCTTGTGTCATTTTCTGCTCTGTTTATATTTAGGAAATATTTCACTGCTCTCTTCTACTGAATTTTATAAAGGAAGGTCTAGACTATGTTGACATAAAATCACTATCCTGTATTTTCAAACAGAGGATTTTTCTCTTTTTCTGTGGTCTGTGCTTATGAGACACTGAATTTCTGTAAAGCAGGCAGTGCATGGCCTTAGTAAGTCTAAACCATAACCAGGCCTTAGCAGAGCTCCCCTTTGCAGTTGTGTTTTATTCCAGAGTGATAGGATTTGGTAAAGTGATTTACCTCCTCTGAATTAAATAATTGTTCTGTGAAATGAGCAGCTCTGTGGCCGGTTCAGTGGAGCATCTTTGGCCAAAAGAAACTTTGATTAGCTTGTGCGTGGCATTGCAGTGACCTTATACAAGAATTGGTAGCAACTGCAGATAGTAAATGCACACAGGCCCATTTAATGAATGAAACTCTTAACTTGTGCTTTATCCAAAGCAGATATACTGGTGAAGCACATACAGTAGGCAGCCCTTGTAAAAGCAATTATTCTCTCAATTCAGACCTCCCAGCAAAAGGTTGCTGGGCTTACATTTCCATTTCCTCCTGCTGAGCTTTTCTCCCCTAATTATAATATCACAGTATTAAGCGAGAGCACAGAGCATTTGAAAAGCAGTCGTCATTTAAATCACGCTAGTAATCACTCTACTTATTTTCCCTGTTAATACCCTGAAGATTGTGGTGAATAGCATTGCCATAAATTCTCATCCAAACCAGCCACGAGATTTCTGCAGCAGAGCACAGCCTGGGGAGAGGCAGGCTGGGAGGAGTGTGTGGTCCTGGGCACAGGAGGTGAGGCTGGGCTGGCTACAGGCCTGGCAGAGGGACATCTCTGGGGCAGGAATGCCATCTCGTGGCCGTAAATAGCTATTATGTGATTAAATCCACCTCCCATCCCCTCTTATAACTTCCCCATAACGCTTACCCTGTGTATCAGCTATGCTTAGGAAACACTTCACGCTGAAATCAAGCTCTGCCTTTCCTGTATAGCAAAGATCATGGCTTTTTGGGTTCCTAAAGCTGTGCCATCGGCCTCAGCAGCTCCTCTTGGCTGCGGTGCCCTGGCAGCCGAGTGACACGGTGCTGGCACGGGAACAGGATCTGCGGGGACTGTGTGTGAGCCACAAGCAGATCAAGAGCAGACCTTCACAGCCTTTGCTTTGCTGCAGTCTCCGTCAGCTTTACCCTATTCCTTCTGCACCTTGCACACTCAGACGCAGATGTGATGCTCTCCTAGACATATTTCCCTCTCAGCCGGCAGTCACAGTGTTGCCGTAGCCAGTTTGAGGATGTGGGAGTTGCAGCTCCTGAGAGAGAGATGGTGCCTTTTATCAGCTGTCTGGTACTGCTGGCTGCATGATGTTAAGCAAGATGGTGTCTGCGTGCATGACACTTACATTGTGTCTCAGAGCTGTAGGAACAAAAAATGGACAGTCCATGAAATGCTGGAGGTTGTAAGACATCCTTAGCTGCTCCTAGGAGGAGCCCAGACCTTAGGGACATGCTGTCTCTGCTCACCTTTTGGATAGCATCACGGTGCTTTCTGCAGTGAAGTTTTTGGATAAATGATTTTTTTTTTGTAAGCAAAAGAATTGCTAGTGGGGGGGCGGTTTTAGCAGAGGGTCTGTTATATGCTCAGCAGGAACTGGGACATCACAGGAAACAACGGATTCACTCAGAGAGCCGCTGGGTTATCCTGTCAGAGCAGAGATCAGTGCTCTGCCCAGAGCCACGGCCTCACGTGGCGTTACGTAGTGCCGGGGGAAGGCAGGTACAGCCACCGCTGCCGGCCAGTGCGTGCAGGGATGCTGGCTCCTGTCACCTGCATGGTGGCTGCATCGGTGAAAGCAGATTTTTGCCATCATTGTAAAGTCTGCACAGGAAAGTCTAGGAGGAATCAAATCTGTTTGTGCTGTCACTCCCACTTCAGCTCAGCTTCTTCCGAGGGGATGGGACTGAAAGGCTGTTCTGTCAGCAGAAAGAGAAGAGAGGAAACAAATGTGAACAAAAATAGGCCGTGTTGTCAATCTGTGTCTGATGACTTTGGTTATCCTGTTCTGAAGGTGAGTAAACACATAGAACTTTTACCGTGGGAGGAATCCCAGAGGAGGCTCAGCAGCTCTGGGGAATCAAGCCGTGTTACAGATGCAAACCGTTCTCAATCTGTTTCTACAGTCAGAGTGGAACGGTACCTTTCTTAGCACCTGAATTGTGTTTCCTAGCCCAGGACATTTTTGCACTAGCGGAAACATAGAAGGTTCTTTGCATGTCTCTATATTCTTTGAGATTTTCATTTCAGATCTGTTTTTCTGCATCAGGCAGTCATCTCCAGCACCCCTCTTTAGCAGTGGAAAGATGGGCGCTTTTAAGGCAGGCTTCATTTCATCTGCTTGCTCTGTCTAAATTGGGATGAGGCAAATTAAGGCTTAACTCCACTGACTGTTAATTAGATCTCTCCTTATTACAATAGCAGGGACCCAAGGCAGGTGACATGGGCATGTGTACATGGTAGCACAGTCCCCTAAATTTGTGGTTTTCCACAGTTGTGGTTGGTCTCTTGTCTCAGCATTCTCTCCTAATATCTAAAAATCACATTCTCTCCTTGGAGCCATAGTTCCATTTGAGGCCCTCTGCAGCATGTGAAATCCAAATTCAGTCCCACAAAAACCACCAAAGAGATTAAATTACTTGCTGTTTTGCCGGTGGCTGGCTGCTGCTGGTGGGAGGAACCGACACCTCCTGTACTTCGTCCACAGCATGATGCACTTGCTGAACACTGCAGAGCAGGCAGCACTCACTCTCTTTCTTTGGTGTCTTTACTCAGCACCTTATTTTGTTTCTGACTAAATCATTTTTTGCCTTTTAATAAAGGTATCTCTTGAGATGGTGTATCACTCACTAGGTTTCGTTTCTTAGAACTCAGATGACCTCAGTCGAGGTTGGTAGTTCTACTGCCGTAAGTCACAGACCAGTTTGTAACTGTTGCCAACCCACTATCTCCAAACTGGCTGTGGTTTATGGCATTCTCCCACTGAAACAGAGCTCTGTGTGGAACTCCACTGCACGGGTCTCCAGCTGTGTGACCGAGCCTGTAGGTTTTCTTGTTGGAGAGCCTGAATTCTTCTGTTGCCTCTGGGTTTTTTCAAATCCCAAAGACACAAACCAAAAAACCTATTATCCACTGCCATTACCCATGAGAGTTACAAAAAATACATATTTTTCCAAAGGCTTTGTAATGTCCTATTTCTTTTTATTACGGCTTTGTGACCCAGCTAGTGCAGGTGTGAGCAGCTGCCTCCACCATGGCATGTCCATGCTGTCACATCCCCTGCCAGGTCGATGCCTCACCAACACTGCTCCCAAAGAGGAGTGAGCTGTGTGCTCTCGCCGTTGTGAAGGGCTCAGCCCATGGGCAGCATTGTCTCATTTATTTCGTTCCTAGAAGTTTACAAATACCCATTTCTGAAAATGAAAAGAGCAATTTCATCCCAGGGGGATTAATGATGTCCCTGCATCAGGTTTTGCTGTTGAGCTGAGTAAGTCAGTGTGCGCTCTGTTATAATGAACTGCAGCCTCAGAATATGGGTAAGGGAAGTTCACAAAGATCACCGATAACCATGATCTTGGTTGTTGACCTTTATTTCATGTTTTTGAATGGCTGGTGTATGTAAAATATTAGAGAATATAACAGAAAGCTTTCCTGCATGCTTCTTCACATGGAGTTAACTGTTAAACACATTTTAAAACTGTTTTATTTTCATCCTTGCTTGTATCTCTAGAAATATGTTAAAAAGAAACACACCTTAACATTACATTAGAGGAAAAGGAGTACTACTCCATCAGCTGCCTGAAGGTAGGTTAACTCAATGCATCGTGTGCTTCTCTAACTTTGTTTTTCCCAGTGCTCAAGCTTTGGACATACCTGATTTATGGCCCAAGATTTAAGGCTGTTCCCTGGAAAGGTCTTTTCTGGGAGGGGAGGAGTGGGCTGAAGAAAGAAAACCACCATTTGTTAGGCAGGATTTCTGGAAGAACCAGTTCAAGACTGTGTAGCATTTCAGTCTCCCAGCAATGAAGCGAGATTGGATCTCTCCATTCTCAGAGCAGAATCCAGCTCCAGCAAGCACCACGCTGGGCACTGCAGTAAACCGAGAAACCAAGGCTGGATTAAAAGCATCAGGTGAAGCAGTGACCCAGAAAGTGGTGCCTTTGCTGACCTGTGTTTCCTCAAAAATTAGGCAGTGTCTATCTGACTGCTGTCTGTGCCACCCTCTTGATGAGCTTCACCAGCCGGCTCGCTTTGGAGACTGAACTACCAACACACCAGGAGGGACACAGACACACTGCTGTGGGTGCCAGGAGAGAAGAGGTGAGGGATGGGGTTGAAGAGAAGCGCATGAAGCACGACGCTTTCCTGCCTGCACCGGCAGCACACGAGGGAGGCAGCCAGCATGGCCAGTCATGTTCTTGCCAGATCCCATCCTGGCAGCAGAGGACAGCAAGTGATGTTAAGCTGGCCTTGCAAATTTTGTCCCAGACGTGGTCACATATATTAAAGGCCTTTCAGGTGGACCTCCCTGCCTCTGTACGCAACCAGCCAGCTGCTGCAGGAAGGCGGGCAGTGCTGGGTGCTGGTTTAGGTGTCTGTGCCCCTGTGGGGATGGAGACAACTGCGCGCCGTATCCTGCATCCCCAAGGACGTGCTCTTGCCCTGGGAGGGGACGTGCATTGCTGCTGATTTGGTTACGTTTGAAAAACGATACTGAGCAGGTGGCTCGATAAACTAGTGCAAATCTGACCAACGCGCAGACTGGGATCTGCCCGGCTGGGGAGCAGCTCTGTGGAAAGGGACCTGCGGGCCCTGGTGGGGACAGCAAGCTCAACAGGAGTGAACAGTGAGCTGCTGTGACAAAGAAAGCCAACAGAGGTAAAGAAGTCATTATCTCACTGCACTCAGCATTTGTTTGGGCACACCTGCAATACTGTGTTCAGTTTTGGTCCTCGCTATGCGAAAAAGATGTGGACAGGCTGGAGAGGGTCCAGAGCAGGGCCACAAAGATGATCAAGGGACTGGGAAGCCTGTCACGTGAGGAAAGGCTGAGAGAATTGGGTTTGTTCAGCTGTGAGAAAAGAAGGCTTATGGGAGACCTTATCATCATGTTCCAGTATTTAAAGGGTGGCTACAGAGAAGATGGAGACTCCCTTTTTACGAGGAGTCACATGGAAAAGACGAAGGGCAATGGGTGCAAGTTATAAGATTCCAATTGGACACAAGAAGAAAATTTTTTACAAGAAGAACAATCAGCCACTGGAATAATCTCCCCAGGGAAGTGGTGGATTCCACAGCACTGGATGCTTTTAAGATTCAGCCAGACAGGGTGCTGGGCCATCTTGTCTAGACCATGCTTTTGCCAAGAAAGGTGGAACCAGGTAATCCTTGAGGTCCCTTCCAACCTGCTGTTCTATGATTATTCTTCAAGACTTTTTTACTGAAGTGGTAAACTTGTGGGAACAAGGCAGAAGGGCAGTATCTCCCACAGAGAGGTGCCATGTCCCAGGTTACTGCTGTGTGTACATGGAGCGTAATGCACACCTGGAGTGAACCCAGTGAGGGATAGCTGTCCTTTAATGCACATTTTTACTTTTATTTTCTGATAATTTTTTTCACGTTTATTTCATGCAAGCTGGCAGGCAAATCCGTTTCAGTAAATATATCTGGAGAGGGAGAAGATGTGTCCTCTGGCAGTTCTGAAGCCCATGAGAATTGGTCATAGATCACGTTTAAATGTCAACCCTGTCGCAAGCACATCACTCTCCAGCTGCTCCCATGTTAGCCTACTGACAGGCCAAGCTGGTTAGCAGGGCTGATTCATGGCCCAGCAATATAATTCAGTTGCACTTGTTCATTATTTATAGAAATCACAGGCATCAATGTTCTGGCTAGATCAAGTTACAAGAGCAGTGAGATGGAAGAAGGATTACTGTTTCAAATTAGGCAGGGGCTAAGCAGACTTTGCTGGAGACTACAGTACATGAATGAAATAATTTAATGCATTCTGGGTATTAACATATATGTTCATTTTTGTGAAGGTCATGAGTGCTAAAATTTCCTTTAGAGGAACATTTACAGTAGAGGTGAATAGAAATGACTAAGTCAGTGTATCTTAAGGACAGGCAAGAAATCATAGATTAGGCCAGCTAAGTGGGATATTGTGGAGAAAAGCACCTGCAGTTAGAGACCCTGCTGCCTGGTTTCATGCAATATGTGAGTGCAGTCAGGACAGGGACCCTTGCAGGGTTTGCTCAAGCCTTATTCATATCCCTAATAGCTTTTTGGTCACACACTGTAACACAGCAGTGCTGTGACATTTGAATTATTTTGTCTTGTTGGCTATGAAGTAATTTAAATTTATAATTGCTCTGTCAGCATTTTGGTAGCACTCAGAGGCTGCAGGCAAAGATCAGGATGTAAAACACTTCACATCCATAGGATGAAGACAGTTGTTTCTGTGGTGACCTTAACAGCAGGAAAGGTTAAGATCTTGGTACAGCAGCAAGGTGAGGAGCCTACGTGGTCTTACTTGTTTTGTCCGTAAGTTGGGAAGGGCTGAGTAGCGTCAGCCTGAAGGTTTGCCAGAAAATCACCAGCATGTTGCTTGGAACAGCTGACAGCAGCTTGGTCTGAGTAACATGGCACCTACATCACCAACGGCATCACTTTCCCTCTGTGTGCCAGTAAGCACAGTGCCTGTGAGAGCTCCTAAACACTCCTGAAATCAGACAGGTAAGCCTCTCCTTCAAGTGCTCCACATTAGACAAACCCACGGAGGTAGTGGGGGACAAGGCTGTTCTTTGTCCCTTCTTGTCCACTCACACCTTCTGGATATGTGTCATTTTATGTTTAATTCAGAAAAAAATCTCAGCGCTTTAGGCTGTTTGGTTACTGTGATGACACCTCTAGGTGAATCTGTAGACACAAATTCTACAGTGTTGATCATCTTACTTTGCTTGTAAAAGGTAAAACAAGGGCCAATATTTCTCAAACAAGCACCTGGGGCATATCTCATCCTCTGGCTCTTTGCAGCCAGAAGACTTTAGCTATTCATCTTAAGTTTGATGCCTAACTAGAAACCCTGGAGACACAAGTAGATCCTAGTGATATTACTGGAACAGCAGGGAAGACATAATTCTAGCAAAGTCCCTATGCATGGCAGCATTTCTTGGTCAGCTCCAGGCTTTGGGATACTCTGGGCAATAAGAAATGCTGGGCTGAGGGCTTCAGGTGGGATTCAGATAGTTAATGTGGTCCTAACTGAGAAGGTACTGTCAGGATTTTTCTGCATGTGTACTTCTTTTCTATGGCGTATATGTATCTATATCTATAATATAGATATCTCCTTTTGGCCAGAATGACATTATATGTCCTTGTTTGCAGATGTGTTATTTCTTTGAAGCGTGAGCATGAGCTCTGTGATATGAGGACAGGATAGCGTGGCTACTTCATAAGATTTGTCTAGAATGGGTCCCAGGGCACTTTCCCAACAAATAAACTTCTGCAGTGATAACCTGCATAATTATTAAATACGAAAGTGAAACCATTACATTGTTAGTCCCTCAGAAGATCCTAATACCTAACTACTGTCCAGAGCTAATTTTCTGAACAATAATTTAATACACAGCACAGATAAACTGCGTACTTAGATTGAATACAAATGATGTTTCAGTGACATGAATTATGGCCTTATGCTGAGCATCGCTATGGCAACTAATGACATCACCGCAGGCTTCAACCTGCACAAAACCCAACTTCTGAGGGTCTCTGTTTGTTGGCGCAGATCTTTTCAGAGCTTTTGGGGGTATGAATATGTAAGCACCACAGTGTTGTCAAGGGTTTGCTATGTATGTTTACTGTCATTTGAAACATTTTTTCCCTTTGTGGTTAATGTTGTTCTCATGAAGGAAACCTAATGAAAATTACTGTTTGTATTTGGTTAGTAACATTTGTTGATAACATATGGTCTGGGAATGCTTCAGCAAATAAGAGCTTTTTAATAGTAAACAGAGATATGAGTTCTATAAAGCAGATGCTGTCAAAATACACTGCGTAAGGTTGGATATTTTCTTACTTTTGCCTCTTACCCAAAGTGAGATTATCTTCCTGCATTCCCTGCTGGTGACAATTGTTTTTTTAAGAGAGAAAATATAACCTGTGAATTGAAGCTGCAATTAGAAAATAAGGTTGTTTCTTGGTTCTTATGCTTAAAACACTTACTAGGTAGCTGATGGCTCACACATGAAAAGATACAGTATTGAGCATCTGTCTGGACGTGTAGTGCTGTAGATAATTTATGCCAAACCTCTGCTCCCTGGCACTGGTGGCAGTTTAATGCACTGTCATAAAAGATGAAACATGTGGAACAGTGACACTGGGAGAGAAAACTTAAGAGCAAAGCTGACAAAGAAACTGTGTTTGTTAATCAGCTCTGCACTGCGCATGCTCATTTGCTGAGCTCAGTTGGAGAAGATTTGCTCAGAGGAGAGACAAGCGTAAACCCATACTCCTTGCACACAGGAAGGAGTAAATGATTTTTCCCAATAACTTTCCAAATGCAAAACCTGCTGTTTGGTGTGTATGTTTGAAGAACATCTAGTTGCTAGACCACATGTCACCTGAGCCTTTTCCCTGTCATTTCAAGGGAACTGCTTTTCTTCAGCAGAGTATCTAGTTTGAGGACAGTGTAAAATGAGAAAGTGTCCTTAATAGCAGGAGGGTGAATAGCAGTGGTTAGTGAGGTATGATATAATCTCTCATCTGACTTGCAGTATTCTAGGTTGCAGTGAGTGTTCTATCACATCACTTGGAGATGTTCACGGGACACTCTTGATTTCTTCTAGTTTACAAAAAGTACCTTGTCTGTGTTTATTTTTCAAGCTTGCTTGTACACTTTGCATGAGTTTTGAAGTGTGATGAATTTTCAGGGCCTCTGGGAACAACATAGAAATCTAGCTCACAATGAATTGTAAAAAAGGACAAAGAAAAAGAACAAAAAAAAAAAAAAGTAAAAAGAGCAGTTTTTATCTGCTAGTTTCACACTGGGCCTCTGCATGATCAGATATTCAGGAGCATCATCTTTGCAGTGGTGCACTCTTCCTCAGCCCTCCCTCTGCCCTTCATCTTTGGCCAAGCTGTTCTCTGCTAACAAGGGCAAGTGCAGTTTTAGGAGTGCTTTGTTTGACTATCTGGAAGTTTCTGTCTGGCTTTATTTTAATAAGTTTCTAACTTTCTAAGCTGCAGAAACAAAGCTTGAAACACAGCTGTGAAGTCTCAAGCATAAAAGCTTCATGACTTTTTACCCGTTAGTGTAGAAAGTATTCTCTTCTCTACTGCTTTCAGAATTGTTTAAAGCTTACAAATAGGCTTTAGTTCAAGTTCCACTTAATTTTTGTTCCATGACCCTCTTCAGCCTGTGCCTGTTTGCCAGAGGGGAGCATTTTCCTGTATCTCAAAAGCCTTAGCACAGGTGAGTAATTTGACTTGTTGCTGTGAGTGGCATCACTTGTGCAGGCTCTTCGTGAGCCTATTTGAAAAGCCGTAGCCCTTAGGACGTTGAACAAACTTGGTGTTTCATGAGATTCTTTTCCCTACAATCTCTCTAAATCAAAGCTGGCTGCTGTCTAAGGTCCAGGTATCTTTAAGACAACCCCATGAGGATGCTCACCAGCGCAGCTCAGGTGAGCCCTCATGGGTGTCACCAGGGAGCAGCTCCAGCTGCAGCTCGCTGGGACGGGAACAGGGCCCATGAGGAAAGTTCCTGAAACAGTGCAGGGAGCTGTGGTCAAACTGGGGCTCTGTGCTTAAACCCTCCCCCGGTGTCCGGGTTGAGAAAGGAAACCTCTGGCACGAGGGCCCATCACCGGACCTCCTGCCGGTGGGCTGCAGGGATGCGATCAGCTGTGGGGTGGGCTCCCCTGTAAGACTTAAAATGGCAAGTTTGGCCGTAGATGTCAACAGACTGTGGCTGGGACCGTGTGCCTGCAGGCTCCCCCATGGAATGAGTCCATGTTCTCTGCACGCTCGGGCAGCTTGTGGTTGGGGAAGCTTGGAGATGTCCTCTAGAAACAAGCATGTCTAGAGGGGGTTCTTGCAAACTATGTGTCATTCAGCGTCCTTTCCAAGCCATGGGACCTGCCAGGGGATGACTCATAGACCACAAATAGTAGACAGTGGTCTTGGTTTGTTGCGTAGTTGGAGAGTGGCCACTTCCCAGCCACTGCTGTCCCATCCCCAAGGAGCTGGTGTCCTGCTCTGCAGTCCCAGCAAGCTAGGATTATTGCATACATCATGGCTTGAACTTAAACCTGGGCTGGGCTGGGACTCAGAAGAGGACCCAGGTTAAATTGGTGTTTTTTCAGAAAAAGCAAACCTCACTATCAACCTGGAAGGGAGAGGTTAATTAGCCAAGAGATGAGCAGAGGCATGAGCGATTGCAGATGTCCTCGATCCTCAACTTCTGTTGTGACTATACAGGCTGCTGCTGTGGGAGACATCTTGTTCTTTCTAAATAAAAAAGATATCTTAAATTTGGTTTCATGCTGCTCCCAAATACTTTCTTTTTTTTTTTTTCCCCAAAGAACCATCATGGGTTTTCTAAAAATCTGTCCCACACTTCCCAAAGAAGATAATTAATGCCCTTGTCACTCGGACAGTCCAGGCACTTTGGCTTGTGTCAGACAGGACATTTTCAGTTAACCATTGCACACCCAGACAGTAGTGCTGCTGACCTGCCAGTTGAGCTGAACATCTCTCTCTCCTTATTTCCATAGCTGGGGCACCCAAGGAGACTTCACAACAACACACGCGCTTCCTGCAGTGAAGGTGAAGCTGTTCACAGAGAGCACGGGAGTACTGGCTCTGGAGGACAAAGAGCTTGGGAGGGTAAGGAGATTTTCAGTTTAATAACGTTTCCTTCTGGCCCTACTTTTCTAGAGAAATCTCTCCTGTACGGAAATATCTTTGGAGCACAACATGCTCTGCTTTTTTGCCAAGCTTCAGGAGGGGGGAAAAAAAGCAAGCTCTCCACTGCTGGAAAGGAGTGTATCTCGCATGCTGTCTTTGTTGTGAGTTTTTAATGGCAGAATTTCAGCTGGCTGTGCCTGCACTGAGCACAGGCAGAGGATCTTGTGTGTGATATTGGCAGTCCGGAAAGCCTTAGAAGTTGCTTACGGAAATGGACATTCCTGAGGCAGAAAAGGGGATTATGCTGAAGCAAAAAGAGGGGATTTAAGTTTGGCAAGAGAGTGTTAAGCTGCTCTCATATCTGCTGAGCAGCCGGTGCACAGTTTGAGCAGTTGAAAGCACTGACTGCGGTATTCACTGCAAAGGGCTTGAAGTCCTGGCTTCCCCTGGGGACTGTGGCTGAACTGGTGGCTTCAGTGGGGCTGGACTGGGAAACTTGGGGGTTCGTTTCCCCCATCAGTGGTGTTAATAGCAAAGAGCTTAGATTCCCGGGGTACTGGCCACAGAGCTGACCTTCCCGCCCCATCTCTGCCCCCCACCTGTGGTCCCTAAACCAGCACCCTGGCACCAGTGGCCCTCCATTGCTGCAGCCCACAGCTCCGGCATATCTGTGGATGGCAATTTCTTGTGGCTTTGAGACACTTTAGTTAGTCTCCACATTTTTTTTTTTCAGCTGTGTAATTTGTGTTGGCCCCAGGCATAAGTGGCAGCAAAGTCCCTACCATGCCTTCCTCAGCTCTTCAGGGGTGTGAGATCGGCATGGTGAAGAGCCCATGAAAATCAGTTCAGGGTAAGAGAGGCTACACCTCACACATGGGCCTGGCACTGTCCATATCACAGCTCAGCACGGCCTGAGGAATCTGTGGGAGCAGCCTGGGCTCACTCTGCCTGGCCCTGCAGTGCACCTTGCTCTCTGCCCTTTCTACATTGGTTATGGCCAAGGAAGCCACTGATCCTGTAGCAAGCTCAAGCACGGTATTTCCAATTATGGACTAACCTGCTGGGATGTTTCTTGCAAACTCTATGGCTGCTTGTGCCTTGACGCAAGAGAGTCTGTGTCCATACAACTAAGTTTTCCCTAATTAACATGGCTTCGTGTTCATCCTGTTCATACAAGTGCCAAATGTTCTTTCAGGTCCTCGTGAGCTGTTGATTTAATTTGTATCTTTATGGTGGAGAGTGCTGCATGTGATTTTGTCTCAAAATTTATGTTCATTTTTACTGTTTGTGTTTTCATGTTCATGTAAAATCCTTTGTTCTTGCACTTGAGAGACAGAAAAGCAAAGCTACCCCTTCTTTTCTCCTCTCAATCTTCTCTTAAAAGAGAGTCACAGCACCTTCGGACTTTCCTCATCCACACCTTGATCCTTCCTTTCTCCTTATCCTCCTCCTTTTTTGACAAAGGGGATGCCCCCACTAGGCTGCAGTACTCCAGCCAAAGACCGAATGTTGCTTTGCTGCACAGCACCATAATATTTTCAGGATTATTTTCAAACCCTTCTTCAAAGAGCCCGGCACTCCTGCCTTTATCCACTGCAGCATGCTGAGCAGAGCTTTTCACCCAGCTGGCTGTGATGCCATTCAGGGCTTTTTCCCCTGAATGGTTACACTCGGCGTAGACCCGCTTCCTTTGTAAGTCTTGTTTCCACTGGCAGCCATGAGTGGTGCTGACTTTGCTGGTCTCGGGAAGCAATTAGCTGTGCATGTTGTTCTGAGAAAGATGTCAGGCCCCAAAGCAACCCCCTCTTGCCCTGAAATGCTGATGAGCCAGCCCCACCAATGTGCTTTAATTCCTGGTCCAGCGGGAAGCCATCCCTCAGCTCCGAGCTTCTGCAGGCCAAAGGACGTGGGCCAGCAGCGGCGAGCGCGGGGAGCCGGGCGGTGATTCCCCCTGGCCCGTGGCCACCAGCCCTTTCAATCGGCCGAACTTCAAAGGGAAGCTTGGTGTGCCCGGAGCGGCCGAGAAATGACGCGTGTCTGCTCAGGCTGCATCAGGATTTCTTCTTAAACGAAATAATGAAACTGGGAGCGTGTTAAGCCCCTGGTTTAGCTGCTGGAGTGGGCATGAACCTGTTTGCATGGAAAGAAGAGGGAAGCAGGTTTTATACACAAAAACACCCATGCTCAGCCGCCCTTTGAGAAGCGGCTTTGTGCTCTGCCAGGCATGTACAATGCCTACTTTCTATTGCGAGTGTTCAATTGGCAACCGGCCGGCACTCCTCATTTCACCACTTTTATTGAAGGGAGAGCTGGAAAATGCTCCCAAGCCCTAAACTGCTGGATGGGCAGCTGAAGGCATGGGAATACATCCTGGCCCTATTGAAGCTGGTGGCAAGGCTCCCACAGATTTCATCCATGCCAAGACTTCATCTGCTGAGAGCAAGGAGGGGAAGAGCCATGAATTACAACAACATTGAGTGAAGTTTATGTGCCTTTTAGTGAAAAAGAGTTAGGAATCAAAGTAGAGAGCGTCCCAAACACCCTGAGTGGCTGCTGTCTCACTGAGAGATGTGGTTTAAGTGCAAGTGTGCTTGCATGACCTTCCTTGCAGCAAGGGTCCTTGGATACTGCTCAGAGTTTGGGTCCATCCATGTTTCTAACAACACCCCACATGGAGAAGTCACTTCTCATCTTTGGGATTTGCTATTTTTTTTTTTTTACAAGAAGGATGTAGTAGAGGCTGGTGTTGCTCAGTTATCTGTGTAATTCATAACAGCTTCAGATTCCTGCCAGAGAAAGCATTAGTCTAATTCAATAAAAGAAGTGATAAATAATGTTTATGAATAAGGGTGAAGTTGAGAATCTACTGATGTTAACCTCAGGCTTTGGAGGAGGCAATAAAGTCATTTTTAAAATCATTCATCAGAGGGTAATAGCGTCAAGGATATTTTGGTGGAAAACAGCCTGTAGGTTGTTGAATCAGCAGTAAAGTTGAAGAGAAGAGGAATACAAAATTAGAGTCCAGGCTGGAGTTTGGCTGGAGCACAGACTAAGTGTGAGCAAGGAATGTGATGGCAGCACATCAAATAATGAGGGTGAATGCTGCCATTTGTAAAATAATTTGCTTGTGTAAAGGTTAATGGATTTAAAGTAGATTCATCTCACTGCAGAACAATGGAGACTTGAATGAAATTGTGCCAGGCAAAGTCACCTCTGAGAGTGACAGCATCAGAAGAGGAATGGGTGTAGGTGGGAGAGAGTTAAGCCACCTCAGAGGACACATATGGAAACATCAGGAGAAGATGGTGGATGTGGAGTAGTTCTGGGAGAATAGTCTGTGGCTGGCTGGCTGAGGGAGCTGCTCTGATTTTGTAGGGGTAATGGCTGAGTGGGAAAAGCACAGCTATGATTGGGAAGGATTACTTGCCTCTTTGAGCCTTTCATTTTCTTTGATGAGCCAAGCACTACAATGGGTGTTCATCTGCACCACTTCACTGGTGTTGCTCTGATTCCCCCCAGCTGGAGACTGTCCCATTGTTTCCTCACTGGATGAAGTGGAAGCAGAGATTCTTGCAGCCACTGATGTCATGACATGGGATGCAGATTTTATCTGCTGTTGTAGCGCAGTCAGACACATCAGCCTACCTCAAATGTTGCCTACTGCATCCAGTCTTAACAGTAAGCAGAAAATCAAGCCAGCTTCCCCACAACCTGATAGCAGTAATAGATGAACCATTTTAGGTAGAGCTTTCTGAGCCCCTGAAACACCACACCTCACATGGGAGATGTTAGGAAGGCTGGAGGCTGACCAAGTTTTATGAGTCTGAAAGTGAACGACTGCAGTGGGGAACCACAGCAAGAATCCTGTTGCTGGTTTGCTAATCACATTAGTCCACCATCACTTCTAGACTGATTTACCTGGACAGTTGCAAGTTTATTTACCATGATCTTTCCTTAAACGATGGGAGCTGATAATGCAGTTCTGTTCTTCAAAACCCCCATGAACAATGGCACGGTAGATAAAGGAGCCAAAGAATATATGAACTAATTACAAAATAATAATCTGTACTTTAAAAAAGCAATAAAAAGCCATCCTTACTGATGTGAATAGAAATTCCCAGGCTGACTTTTAGGGCAAAAGTAGCTGATGTGCCTTTTTTCCCCATTAAAACCCAGTTTGTGAATCATTTTTCTCTTTAACGTTGTTGATTTTGATGCTTGCAGGTTGTTCTCCACCCTACTCCCAATAGCCCAAAGCAATCAGAGTGGCACAAAATGACTGTTTCCAAAAACTGCCCGGATCAAGACCTGAAGATCAAGCTTGCCGTGCGAATGGATAAGCCTCAAAACATGAAGCACTCTGGGTAAATGCTTGTCTCAATTTGTTTTGAATGTGCATTAGAAAATGTCCCTCTTTTTTTAAGATTCTGGATGAGAAACTCTTTTTCTCAAGATCACAGGAGGTCAAAAGAAGGATAAATATAAAAGTGGCATTAGTTCAGTCATTCATAACGCACTTTCCATATTCTTAGCATAGTCTTTTTAATGCATATCAGCCAAACTTTAAATTTTAAACAGTATTCCTCAGGAAATTGCTAGGTTATTTTTTTTCCTGTAAGGAAATAATAGGTGAACTGCCTGACTCTCTACTGAGAATGGTATCATTTCCCAAGTTATTCTGTGTTTCCCTGTATTGACTTCTCAGAACCAAAAGCACAGTGCACCTTCCACTTAAACTCTATTGTGATCATCATTATTTATACAGAGATACACGGCACAATTAAATGGTGGTTGCCTGGAGTAGGACTAATGATCTGGAAGGTTCAAAATTAAACCTCTCCCGTCCAGACGTGACTGTGAGAGGATCTGGAGCCAGGGGGATCCCTGACCACCACCCCTGGATTCCACCTTCATGCTGTGCAATTACAAATTAGATCATCCTTGGGAAGATCTAGCTAATGCCATTGGCAAGGCTTTCCTCTGTTTTCTCTTCGGAGGTGAGGATGTGATAAAAAACAGAAACTGTCCAGGAAAGTCACTGTTTTGATTAACTCTTTCTCTGGTATATTTTTGGTGCTATAAAAGTGACTTTGTTTCATTTTTATTTTCATAGCATTTTGTTAGATTCAATCCATTATTAGATGGTTTGGATCACTCACTGTTTTTTAATTCCTTCTCTTCCTCCTCCTGTTTTCTCTGCTAATGAGATCAGAGCCAATAGTCACATGTGAAGTTTAATTTTTCCACCAACATCACAGACACCAAAAGCAAGGAAGGACAGCTCTCCTGTCCTATTTATTTCTTTGACCGCAGCTGATAACAACAGGCCTGAGCAGTCCTGGCTTTTCTCAGGCTTTCTTCAATTGACATTTGATTTACAAGATGCTGCCTAAAACTATGTGGTTTATAATACTAGCTTGTATCAGAACCAAGATTGTCTTTCTGTTGATGTTAGTGGCAATAGCAAAAAGGACAATTATTACCCTGTTCTTGAACTAGCAAAGGACTCGGTACCCACATTAGCATGACTTGGAGTTTTGTGGCTTAAACATTCACTAGGGGTATGCTGGATCTCTTCTGGCATAAAGAACCACTAGCATAACCAAAAAGGAATTGTTTTTCTATTTATTGAGCCAGAGCTAAAGTAATTATAATATAACATGTTAATAAAACATAGTAACGTTGAATAATGTCCTTGTGTTTATTATTAGTCTGGTGCTGCCACTATTTTTGCCAGTGTTTGTATTATAGTGTCACAGTGGCCGCTTCATCACAGAGATTAAATGCTAATTTTTATATTCATTTTAAAAGTTAATTCTTCCTTCCTAGAAAACAGTAAATTCACTCCTCCTTAGAAATTATTCAGTTTGCTTGAATATCTGTAGTCAAGTGATTTCTAGGATTTCATCTTAAGCTGTTCAGTGAAGTGTCCTGGGAAGTACTGGAAGTACTAGGATTCTGAGTACTGGTTTTGATGTAGTCAATATTCCTCTGTTTGACAGCTCCCCTCAGCCAAATGGTTTTGTGAGGGCTTAAAGCAACATCTGGTGCTTCTCTCCCTTAATTCTTCCATTGCAGCTGTATTCTTCACCCATATGACCATGTCATACATATTCACTGGCATTAAAGGGCTTCTAAATTCTGAGCAAGTTGTGAAAAACAGAGGAAGAGAGAATTAATACTGTGTAATATTATGACTCTAGAAGCTTTTTATGTCACTTTCTTTACACGTTATTTGTTCAGTCTAGAAAAAAAAAAACATTTATGAATGCTGCTGAGCTTAAGAGTCTTGTAATTACTCTTGCTTGTGCATTAACTTCAGTTTCTAGGTGTAAATAAAACATACTGAGAAGCAAGAGAACAACATATAGTTACTTGTGTACTGAATTCACCTGTTCTTTTCTCCTAGGTATTTATGGGCCATTGGTAAAAACGTTTGGAAGAGATGGAAGAAACGATTCTTTGTCCTGGTCCAGGTAACAGATTTAACTAGAATTGATCTTAAATCACAACGTGAAATATTTAAGTCTTTCTTCTGGCTGTTTTCAGTGCTGTGTAACTGATGCTGAGCTGTGGTTCTGCATAGGGTGTCTGTTAAGTCATAGATTTTTTTTTATCTAAACGTATATATCTTCTCAAGGATATCCCACTTACAGACCTCTAGCCATGAGTTTCCTGCTGCACATGAATGCTTGGTGAAATGGAGAACCAATTTTAGTGAGGAATTCATGAGATGAGGAGGAAGGTCAGTCTGTCTTGGGTGGAGGTATTTGGGTGCAAATGCTCCCTTTTCAGCCTTCAGGTAAAATTTTAAGTCCATTGAAATCTACAGTAGTTTCATCACTGGCTACATCAGATTCAGTATATCATTCTTGACATTTATCTTGCCTTCACGTTCATTACTGCCTCTCGTTGTCCGCAGTTCTCATCAATCATTTTGTGATGTCTTTCTTCCCTTTTCCCTTTTTTTCTTTCTTTCACTTTCTGCCCTCCCAGTTTCAGTAGACCATGGTTAAGAATTTCAAGGAAACAGGCAGATGTCCTCTGTGACCTAAAGGGGTCTGGTCAGTACTTGGTTAGATCTTCCCTCACCTTCCCTAGAGCAGCTGAAACCACTGCATTGGCCACAAAAGTGTGGGGCCCCAGTTTGAGCAGCTCCATCCTCATACCAACCTGATAGAGCCACAGAGTCCTCTTGGGTCCATCTCTCCTTCCCTCTTTGGGTTCCTCAGGGTACATTGTCTCCAAGTATGGGAAGTAAAAGCTTTGTGCAGGGTCCTGTGGTGAAAGCGACATGGATGCTCTGATGGAGTACCATGGGATCCAACTGAGATCTTGTGCCAGCACAGATCCAAAGTGATCAAGTCAGAGGGTGAAATCCTACTGCCGGTGAAGCAGATAGCATGTCTGCCACAGAGGGGCCAGGATTTCACCTCTGTGTAACAACAGAGGTGGTGTAAACCAGGTGCACCAGGTTCCACGTGTGGGATGGAGCGTGCTTGTGTGCTGGCTTTCTTGTGCCAGTAAAGGGAAGAGTCCACACGGTCCATCTTCTGCCTTACACAGCTGGCTTCTCTGGTCCTAAATCACCTGGTATAAACTGGTGAGTTTGTTTTGAGTGAATTATTACTCCAAGTTCAACTGTCTCAGTAGGAAGCTTAATTGCATTCCCTGTTTGTCCATCACTGCCAGCCTCCACAGCGCTCTGCTATGTGGCAGATAAGAAAATCTATCCTGGGGAGGTAAAAGGGATTTATGATGTGCATGACCCGTGTAAGTAGGAGCCTATTTGGAGGGGCCAGTTGAGTACCTATTCCAATAACCAAGTATGATCAGCAGCTGCAGTTTAAGTGCTTGTTTTGTACTCCAAATGGGACCAAAATGGCCACAGAAGTGGGGGAGTTATCACAGAACAGCCACAGGAGATGCCTTTATCAAGCAGTATATTTAGATTTAGGTAAAAGTGATGGGTTTAGGATTTCTGTAATCAATTTCTAGAGGCACCTGGTTTGCAAATGCACCCTCCACGCAGGGACTGGCCAGGTCCCTGGTGAGGTAGGGTGCTTGGCACCTTGCAGGGGAACCCAGCATCTTGCAGAGCTAGACCGCTGGAGGTAAATCCCACACTGTCTCCTGGGTAAGAATTAGCAGAGGCAATAATGAAGGAAAGGCCTTTTGGTAACATGCAGTGGCCCTGTTCTTGGGCAGGGATTGAGGGATTGCTTTTCTCCATGTGTTTCTTTTATTGTGTTCTGAAATTAAGTTAAAGGGGCTATGGCAGTCTGTGATCACCTGTAGAGCAACTAGTATTGCTTTTCCCTGAGAGATGATTCATTCCTATTAGACCAAGTTATCAGTCCCTTTTTCCCTGTGAACAGGGATTCTCCAAAGCAGAGAATCCTCTTTCTTAACATAGCTTCTGCCATAAATAAATCTATTGATACTCTTCTGTGCAAGGATTTGCAGGTTTGTACATGGATTTCCATCTCTCTCTCAAGGAACCTTTCTTCTGGCCATTCTATGTGGTTGCAGTTACTTCTCTAGTTTTCAGTTGCTATATATTCTTCAGCTTGCTGTGGAGTTGAAGCTTTAAGAGTTATTCCATGTTTTCTCATGTTACTAGGTCTGTATTCGTCAGTTGGCATATAAGAACAGAATTTGGCCAGAAAAGCAATTCATTTGAATAAGATGAGCAGACTTTTGCCCCCGGAGAGTCTCTGTAGCCCACCTCAGAAATTCCAGCTGCCGCTGCAGCTTCTCTGTTATGTTACCGTTTGCTCAACATTTGGTGCAATGTAAAGTGTTCTGCCGTACATCAAATATAAACAAGAAACACTCTCTATGCAGTCCCTCAGATGTAGTTTGAGCATATTGAACATGTCAGCAGGCAATAAAGATGGAATAAAAATACTTTGCTGTCCGTATGTTTGTCATTTGCTTTTCATGCAATGCAAAGGATGGGTGCTGATATGAACAGGGATTGGCAGCTAAGGTGCTGATGTCCAGAATGCTCTGAACTCTGCTAAACCACAGGCAGAAAATAACCCCCACGGGAAGGTGAGCTGGCTGTGTTACATAAAGAACAGCCAAGAAGCAGTCCCTGTTTCAGGAGCTCACTCATCTGCACCAGGCTCCTGCCTGCACCAGAGCTGAGAGACGGAGTCCAGAGCATAAAGTCCATAGTGGTCTCAGTCTGTGACCCTGCCAAGAGGGCAAGGCTGTACGTTCAGATGAATAACGAAGCCTTTCCTTTCTGATCCTTTGTCTCTGTCCCTTACCAGTAGCATCTTCTGTTGCAGCTCTGCCTCCTCTCCCGTCCCTTGCAGAGTAACCTCCTCCTCCTGGTCCTGTGCCCTCTCCTGCCCCTCCTTCCCCATTTCAGATGGACACAGCCTCAGTTCCTTCAGTGCTATTGGGAGGTACCGCTCTGCCTTCTGGTACCAGTGGTTAAGAAATTCATGGTAATAAATACTCAAACTCTTCATAACCATCTAAACAAGGCACAAAAGTGCCAAACTGCATGGGCGGCACCAAGGAGGAAGGTGTTGATGGCAGTTTGTCTTTTGTGTCAGTGATGCCTCGCTGGTATGAACGGAGGCTTTGCGCGCGTATGTAGAAAAAGGAGCTCTGCAGGGAGAATTTCCACTGCTACTTGGCTGTGTAAGCCCTGGAGAGAAGGGGAAAGGAGCAATAACTGCCTTGTGATTTGGGTGGAATAATCCCTCGCACCTTCTGTGTCTGTGTAGCTGCGAGGGTTGTACAGGAGTGGAGATGATTTGTTTGGGTGTAGCGGGTGAGAGCGGTTCCTTTGTGCCGTTTCTAGAGCTGGGCCTCACCTCTCCAGTGCATGCGTTGCTGGGTGGGCTTGGTTCAACCCCTCGGGGAAGGTTTACAGCATGGCGCGGCCGGCAGAGCTGGTACATATGCTCCTCCAGCATGTACCCGTGCATTAAGAGGGGATAGTTTTCTCATCCGAATGAATCGCAGTCCTCTCTGCACGCTGCCCACCCTTCTCGTAGACACCCTTTGAGATGAGCAGCAGAAGAGCAGAATACTGATTAGATGTAAATTACATGGCAGAGACTCGTTACTTGCCTAATTTTAAATCCTGAGATATGCAGCGTGAAAGTGATGGCAGAATATGGCCCTGAGCTTGGATGGAAATGGTCCGCAGCATCACAAGTGAGGAAAATGCTTCGTAAAGGCAACAGTAATGCCAGTGGCAGTGGTAAGCAAAAGCAATGGAGCAATTTAGGGCAAAGTTCTCTGTGACTGGTTAGGGAAGAAAATGTACATCCATCACAGATGTTCTAAGTGTTTCCTATGTTGCTATATCGGCTGCCTGAACACAGCATACAAATTTCAGCCAGTTTGCCAATTAAACCCTTGATCGTGCAAAAGCTGGGATTTTTAATAGCTGACAGAGCTTGTATTAATTCTTTGCAAGGTCTAATGTGCTGTACTGGCAACAACACTATTGTTGGTTCTGGTGGGTTTGCTGGAAATTTCTTATAATGATTCTTAAGGGCAAGTGAATTAATTACGTTGAGATTTCAGACTGAATCTGTTCTTCTCTTGTCATAACCCCATTTCTGTGCTCTGGCAGCATATGGGAAGTAACACTCCATGGTACCTGGATGACATGTCTGCTGAGTAGCTTGAAGCAGTTTTCGGCTGATTGTGTCTGATGGTGTTTGCAGAATGTTGTTGGAACCAGATCAACTCTCTGCAGATTAAAACCAGTTGCAGCGTCTACGCCTGGATCTATTGTTCTAGTGACAGACTCCCTGAACTCATTATAATTTAGACTAACAGTGACAGTTCCTGCTTTTAGCAAAACTCAGCTGACTCGGGATAGAATGAAATGAAGTGTTCAGTAACTCCAAATAACCATCAGAATTTGAAAATAAATCAGCAAAATTGCAGTGTACTACATCAGCGGTCCTAGACTGTGGTCCTCAAGTCAAGGTAAATGACCTGTAGCCAGTCCCCATAATGATATTAAATCATGTTTTCAGTTAGACCCTCACTGAGAACTGGTCATAGGTGGTGATTCTTGAGAAACCTTGAGTGTTGATGGTAAATACAAAATGTTTGGAAACTGCTGGTTAAACAGATGCCAGAGCTTGTTACACCTGGCTATGGTAGGTCCTGCATGTCCCATCCCTGTTCACGTGGGATGGCTTTCCATCACATAGCCCTGCCTGCGGAGAACACACACCCCCCCCTCCTGCTTGAAGGAAGAAGTTGGGACAACTGCTAGGTGCAGTTGTTTAGGATTCAGTGGATGTGCTGAGATGTAAAAATGGTTGTTTTCACATTTTTTTTCTTTAAGCTAGATCATTTCCTCTGCTCATTTGTGTCAGGAAAGGGCTCGGGAGGCAACATACAGCTGCAACCAGAGGACAAGAGTTCTCTCATCAAAGTGGAGAGCTATATTACAGATGGCAGTATCTTAGCACAGTTTCTCTCCCTTGGGACAAAATGCATGCTGTTAATCTAGGAAAGGTCCATTTAAGAATTTAACCCAAGTGGGGCAGTGTTATGTCAACAGTGAGAAAGGGGGAGGCAAATGACTGAGCTCGGAGTGTGAGGCACGACAATTAACAGGTTTGAGCAGGATCCTAGGGAAAGTGGTGCTCACTAGAGCAGGAGTCTCTGGTGGAAAAACAAGGACGAAGTCAAGACTGGTTAATACATATCTACTGTATTTATTAATCAGTTGGATTATATAGCTGGTGACAGAATATGGTCAAGTGCCAAGAAAGTCAGATCTAATTTAGCAGCCTGGGAATAGTGAACTTTGGCATTTGTCTCCCGCTGTCTACTTCCCCTTTCCTGGATTTCTTTGTCTTTTTCTCTTTTTTCCCACTTTCTTTTCCTTCTGTTCTTTTTTTCTCAAATTATTTCTCAAGGCATTTTCCCTTTTTTGTAATGAACCAGCCAGGGCAGCCTTGAATTATTTCCCTTCTCTTAGTTTCACTCAGTTCAGCTTCCTTAGATGCTCCTTTCCTGGCCCTCATCAAGTCCCTGGATGAAATCCCAGCTGCTTTGAGAGGTTGTCCCTCACTGGGCAGAGATTTCTCCTCTGTCTTCCTCCAGTTTCCTCTCTGTATCTGTGTTTTTTCCAATTACTCAAACCATTCATCTTGCCCATCCCATCTGCTCACTCGCTCTCATACTCAGCTATGGTTCGGTGTGAACTCAGCAGGCTGTAAGATTAATTTCTGCTATTAACTGTTTCACTTGTCTGGCCACTTCTAAGCTTCTACAGAAAGCAGGCTCTGTAAAGCACAATATTTTTGAGGACTGATGAAAGGCAAGCTGCAATCTCCACTTGACCCTGCAGTGCTATTCAGCAGTGAAGCACGATTGTGATATACTGAGCTCTCTAGAATCTCATTTTGTCGAGTTTTGCTTTACCACTGCTTGTAAATGGAAGGAGCCACATGGCACTGGTAGCCAGGGCATCAGCTTCTTTCTGACCCCAAACAGTAAATGCTCTAGGCAGCAGGGTAGGACAGACAGGCTGGTATGCCAGTCCTTGAAGTCAGTAGCTCAAGTTGTTTAGGTGCAGGCACTCTGGACGGCACAGCTGGCACGATTTCCAGAGGCCATGGATAACTGTCTCCTCCCTGCACCCTGATCCCAGCCCGCCTGCTGCCAGCAGGCCCTCGGGCAATCCTAGGCTTGGGCTTTTATAACTTTTTAACATAAGAAATACAAGCTCTGAGATGCCTACATGTGTTTCCATACGTTACTATTGTGTTGGTATGGTTGGCTTATTGATAGGGATGAAGAATATTTTCTAGGTCCAAAGATGAGAGGAATTACTTGTACATGAAGAAGAGCCTGAAATTCAAACCTCGTGTTCAAGGGTCAGAGAAGAAGAAACTAAATTGCTGAATGAATATTACCTGTTGCTGTAAAGCACACAGGAGAAGAAAAAAACATTAGTTGCATTAATGTTTTCAATCAATGTCAGTGTAGATTAGCACTGACTCATTTCAGGAATTAAATTTATCACGCAATCCCTGAAGTTCAGGCTGTCTAACACACAGAAATCAAATCCTCACTGCTCAGATGAAATCTCCAGGATTTTACCATAAATAAAGCACATTCAAGAGTTTCTCCAGGAGATGGCAGCAATATACTGCAAGTATAGCTGAATGAACACTTCAGGAGTCGTCTGAATGTTGTGCTGTGGGGCACTAGGTTATTTTTAGATTTCTTCGTGTTAATCTTTTTAATTTTTGTGTTGCCGGTACGATGGTATGCATTCAAAGTTCATAGCATAGAATATGCACTGGTGTGCTCCTGCTATTGGTCTGTTACTTGTCAATCTTTCGTCAGTGCTGGTAGTTTTAAGGAGGATGCAAGATGCTTAAAGCATCACTTTTAGTCTTACTCCCACAAATGTGTTAATGATAGGGTTTATTCTTAGGTGGCTTTTGGAGCTGTTCCTGGAGGAAGGCACGGTGCAGGCAGGGCTGCTGAGAGCAGGCTGGCAGCTAACAGAAGCCCGTAGAGGGCAGCAATAAACCGAGCGCTGGCTGGGAGATGCTATGCCAATAGATGGGTCCCCTGATTTAAATAAATGACATTTTATTAGCAGGAGATACCACCAAAATAGGTGCTGCTTATGTATTTGTGGCAGAGTGATTTGTTTGGCATTTGAGGGCAAAATCCCTCAGCCCAGACATTCACTCGTCTTTCAGGATCTCTCCTCGCTTCCCAAAAATGACGAGCATGATCCACTGCCACCCACCAGAGTTTTAAAGTTTCCTCTAGAGGTCAAGAAAATGTCCAGATGAATAAAATTACGTCAGGCGTCCAGAATGTGACACAACCTTAACAAAGTCATTTGAAATCATTTGACAGTAAATTTCCCCGTGAGTTCCTAGCCTGGGGCACTGAGAATCCTCTGCTCTCCTCTCCTCCCTGGACGAGCTTCTTGCCGACCATCCAGATCGCAGCCGGCCGCGTACGCGCGGGGTCTTGATGCGGGCTGATGGCCTCCTAAAGGCGACTGGGGGGCCTGGCAGAGCCCCCGCAGCTGAGTCGGCTTCCGTCAAGAGCTTGACATTGAATGTATCGTGTCATGCAGATGGTACCTCAGAGGAGTGAGAGCTGCCATTTACAGCACTGATGACAACAACTGCCGAGATCAGTGGGATCTTAAGATTGCTTTAATATGACTGGCACCTAGCAATTTAGCTCACATTGTTTGTGACAGGGTGTCACTCTTGCACTTGTCTGGGGATGAATGATAAGACGGTTTTAAAGCGTGGAGCTTCCTCTTCTGGAGAAAATTAAACCGCTGCATGTACCGGTGCAGGGAATTAGATGCCTGCCACAGCAGGGTATGTTAAGAGAGAGCTTTGTGAAAGCCTGGTAAAAAGTTTAGTCTGTCTCGTATAAGCAATGACCATCAAAATTACCCCACCGCCCCCAGCCCCCTGTGAACACGCCATCGGCGTACGGCATTTGTAAGCACTTCGGATTGCCTTGTGATCACCCGGTGCCATCTTAGCTTTGTGATTTTCTTCAGGTTAGTCAATATACATTTGCTATGTGCAGCTACCGGGAGAAAAAAGCTGAACCTCAAGAGCTGCTGCAGCTTGACGGATACACTGTGGACTACACCGACCCGCAGCCAGGTACGGGGCCGACAGCCCGCTGCTGCACCCGCCGGAGCCCGTGCTCGCCTCGCTGCCTGCGGCTTCCAAACGGGACTCCTCTCGCTCTCCCCCTGCCTGCAGCTGAACTGTGATCAGCATTATTATAAATATGTTTCTGTTTATACTGATCATCAGTTATGCATGACTTTACTATAAATAGATCTAAGGAATTGAGCTCGGAGTTGCACCAAAGGAGGGAAAGACTCATCTTCTCTGGGGAGCCTAAGTGAATTAGACACTTAAATCCCAATGAAATTTAGTTGTGAACTGAATGCTCGAACCGAGCGATGATCCTACCCTGTGCCTTCAGATCATATACCCTAAATAAAAGGTTAGCAGCTATGCCTGTTTTTATTGTAGAAAATATTTGTGGGACCAACCCAGCATTTTTGCCTGTTCCATTTTCTCTCTGATAGATGTGAGTGAATGGACGGGGCAGGATTAGAAAGCCCCCTGGTACCTGGAGGTACCTGTTGAGTGGTGAGACCCTTCTTCAAGTGGTAGAACACCACATTTCTTTCATTGCAGTGGGGCAACACGTTGAGTGTGGTGTTCCTCACCATGCCCTGGATAATGGTATCCCCAGAGGAGATGAAGAAAGACACAGTAGGTTGGTTGTCAAGACCTTGATTCCAGGTTAATTCCGATGTTAGTGAGATGGGAAGGTGGGCAAAGACAGAAATAAGCAAATCACCCAAGCACCTTTAGTGCAGTGTGAGCACTGATGTACTCACTCTAATGAGAAACCTCCCACCGCATCCCCTCATAACCCATTTTTATGGGGCTCCAGTGGCACAACCTGCACAGGACCCACACAGACAGGGCTGTAGGTGAGAGAAGCAATCAATCCCAGTGTGTTGGGGCATGTTTTAGTAATCATGGTGCAGGGTGCTACCTGGCGGGCTCTCTCACAGACGAGTTTAGTGCAGGGGAGGGAGCTGAGCTCAGCCAGGAGCAGGGGACAGCACGGACCTGGCTGGGGACACCTGGGGCAGGCAGTGGTGGGGTGGGAAGCCAGGGGAGATGCCTTTGCTGCCCTCAGAAGTCTGCCAAACTCTGTTGTCACTTCCTCTCCTGCCAGGTTTGGAGGGCGGCAGAGCATTCTTCAACGCAGTGAAGGAAGGAGACACGGTGATTTTTGCAAGTGATGATGAGCAGGATCGTATCCTGTGGGTCCAAGCCATGTACCGAGCCACCGGCCAGTCTCACAAACCTGTGCCACCTACCCAAGTGCAAAAGCTAAATGCTAAAGGAGGAAATGTACCCCAGCTAGACGCCCCAATCTCTCAATTTTGTAAGTAAATAAGTTCTTCTAGAGGGCAGAAGTCTTTGATGGAAAGATTTTCTGCCCTGATGTAAATCAGTATTAGCACACATGTTTCTGACTCCAAAATGAAGGTTTTTTTCATTACCATTAATCTGCTTTTTACATCAGTGGATCCAGACGCAGTTAACCTGTGTGTTTAGCACAACCAGACCCAAGAAACAAAATTCCCTGGGGAACTTGTCAATGAGTATTTTAAAGTGCAATACTTGATGGAGGAGAGACTGGGATCTGAGAACCTGAGACCCAGCTTGCTTTCTGCAGACACGCGTTTTACCCCCACACAATAAACTGCACACCCAGATCAGAGCGATTCATTAGCGCCATTAGCTGTCTATCAAATGCATCACGTGCTCAGAACTACAGGTGCAAATCTTGCAAGTATGAAATGCACACACAAAAAGAGGTCTCCTGTTGAATATTCAACTGTAGGAAAACATATGGTATTTTTAACAGGTTGCTTTGCAGGCCAGTTAGATGTGAATTTAAAGCAATCATCTTTTAAGTCGTAGCTATGCTGCATGTCCTGTGCAGTTATACCCAGTTTGCTTAATTTGAAATTTAGAGCAATTTCTTTTGTCTTGCAAATGTAATTTGATTATAAACCAGACAAATGCCACCTCGCTCATTTTTCTTGAAGGTCTCGATCACACGTCTGGAGCCCCTTTTTTATGGAACATACAGTAGTGTTTGATAGTTTCAGAAAAATTTAAGAATTAGTATCATTAACTACAAGTAAAATAAAGAAAAAGTGGTAAATATTAGCAAATTCTTCTCATTAAACCAGATTCTAACATTTAAAATAGTCTCTGTAAGGCTGTTATGGAGTATTTTGTTGTAAGGAACTCAGAAAATCTGTCCCTTGCTTATCAGTATTATTTGACCATCTTTTATGTTGGTTTAACTTTTTCATGTCAGTATTTATAGAAAATATCAATGCAAGACATACAGCTGTACGATCAGTGTTACAGCAGAAAACCTCTGCTTGCTGGTTCGGGTTTTTTTCCGCATCCTGCACACACCTGCATATTTTGGACACCCTTTTGCCTTGCGTTGCTGCTGCTGTCAGTGAAGTTGTAGCACGGTGCGGTGCAGCGTGGTAAACCTATAGTCAGTATTTTCATTTCAGTGACCCTCATCCTCTTCATCCCATCAGGTCACTGACTTTGGGGGTGCAAGGTGTAAAGGATTGGGGTCAGGAAGGAAGGAAGGATGCCTCTCAAAGCCGAAATGAGAGGTAGGAATTGGGCTCTTGCAAGTGGGAAGTTTACTGGTTGTGATTAGCCTCTAGACCTGGCTGAGTCGTGCTGACCTGAGAGCTCTCCCAGAGGTTGTATGTCCCTCTGCCTGATCAGGCACAGCCCCTTTACGGCTGCTTTTTTGCATGCTAAAAGCCTTCAAAGTGTGGCATGGGAGAGCGGCAGAAGGATGCTGCTTGTGACTCCCTCTCTTAACAAGTGAAGCTGAAGAATGCTCTAAGCTGTGTGTTTGGTGCAAAGAGGATGCATTCCTGCTCCTCCCAGCGTGATCCCTGTGGATTAGGATGAGGGCAGCGAGAGAACGTCAAACCAGGGAAGCACCTTTCCCTCCAGTTTTCTCCCATCCCTGCAGACATTAAGCCTGCAGAATTTTTCTGCTGGGTAAATTCCTGGTGTTTACGGAGTCTTCACTTTGCCAGACCAATATGTGGGGTCAGGTGAAGGGTCCCTTTCCCAAACACATCATAATTGCCTGGCAACAGCTGTAACAAAGTCTGCTGGGAGTTTGGGAGGGAAAGGGGATGTCCTGGGACCTGGACCTTCGGGTGTGTCGTTCCCATGCACAGCCAAGCGCTGTGTGTGGGGAGAGCTGAACCCCCCTGCTTAGGTTACCTGGGATGGAGAAGAGGCAGCTGGCTTGTCCTCGTCCTTGCAAGGGAGCTGCAAAGTCAGTGATTGAGCCCAGGAGTCCTCTCTGCATCTAACCACAGCCCAGCACGTCCACCAGAGACTTGTGCTGCTCGTGGTCCTGCCGACTGTATCAGCTGGACTGTGCTCAGAGCTTAGCAGGGCCACAGGTTTGACCTTGTTTTTCCCATCTCACTCACCTGCCAGGAGGCAGGGGTCCCTCATCCTCACTTCTGGTGAGAACAGCCAAGAGTTCACCCCCTGGTCCCTCCAGGGCATCTGAGGGGGTCAGGATCTGAACTCAGTTTCTCTCACTTCTTCTCAGGCTGATAACAGTTCCAAATCCAGATTGGCTTTTTTTATGCCACCACCCTCCTTCCATCCACAATGTGTTTCCCCCATAAGCTGGGCATCTTCAGGCTCCCCTTTTTGCTGCAAGCACTGGGAAACCCTCTTGGTTGTGTTGTGCCAAAACCTGGAAGGGGGGAAACCAGTCAGCTCATCAGTCTGATGATGACTTGCTACTTCAGCATCCTCTGGGCTAGTGTGTTTTGTCCACGGTCTTCCTTCCTCCTCCTCCTTTGGATTTAGGTCGCTCTGACAACTCTGTGCACAGGACCTTCATTCTACAAGAGGAGGGCAGCATGCCATAGTACACCTTCATCTCACCAGCAAAGGCTACTCATTTTTCATATTTCAACATTTGTACGTGGCAATGCTCCTTGCAAAAGTCATCAGGCACAGCAGTTAAATAATCAGAAACAGAAGCGAGTCGTGCATGCCACACATGATACCTTGTCAGGAGTCTTACATGCACAAATACATATCTCAGCTCCTTCAGTCTTGAAATTCAAACATATCAAGTATTGCATTTTTAAAAGGGTCTTGGTTTGTTATTGGGTTTTTTTGGCTTGGGTTTTTTGGTTTTGTTTTTGATTTTTTTTTTTTTTTTTTGCCTGCAGAAAGGTAAGGACTTTTGCAAGACATTTTATTCTTGAACATTTATCTTTATACCTGTCATATTTGTTGTGCTTATTGGAGGTTATGGTGAATGAGGATATGCAAAGAAGTAAATGTTAAGCCATTTGATGAGTAACTGTTGTTATAGCTTTCATGTGGTAGCAGTCCGAGATGGCACATGCACATGCATGCACATGCAGAGAAAATCCAGCCCTTCACTCCTGTGATGGAGCTGTCTGTTAAACAGAAACTTGAGAAGAACATATTTTGCTGTTGGGGAAACTTGGGAGAAATAGTGAATTCATTTAGTTCCCACCTCCTTTGACTTAGTAAATACAAAGTTCGAGCAGCACTCAAAATTCTCATCCACGGTTTGATAGCAGCACTTGACTTGGAAGTAAACAGACAGCTCCGAACCAGGGTGGAGTTTATTTTATTTGCAATTTAAGTACTAAAAACAAATAGATCCTGCTATTCATTAATTTTTGTATGACTCGACAATTCCTTTTATGTGGGTGAACAATACTTGTTAGAGTGAAAAGTTTTGCTTTTTTTGTTTTGCTAAAATTTAAAAGAAGAACTCCATTCACGCAAAGCTGTGCTTTTCTCCAGTGTTTGCATTATAAAAGAAAAAACCCAAAACTGTTCTTGTTTACTGTTGAAATCATGCACAATATTATAGTCAATAATGCTGCCAATACATATTACACCTTTTGGCAATATTTAAGCTTCATAAAAGTGGTCACTTGTCTGAAAGCACCAATCTTTGTTCGTTCTGTGTTAGTGATGCATCAAACAAAATTCCCAAACATGCTCAACATTCTTTTTTTTTTTTTCTTTCTTTTTAAACTCTTTTCTTTTTAACATGAAAGATTGGTCTGTACTTGTTTTACGTATCACTTGTGGTTATATTTCATTTTTTAATGTCTGTTTATATTTAATGACTGTTAATCACACCATATATGAAAAGTTTGTTGTTTTGAGAATTTGTAATGATTTGCTCCCCCATAATAAGTAGTGAGGTTTATTGAGCTGCTTAAGAAATTTTCAGCTGTAAGTGTTTTGGTTTTTTTTCGGTTGGTCTGATTTTTTCTTAAGTTTCTTTTTTATTCTTTGCTTGAACCCAAATATTTAGCTGCTAGGTTAGGGCTCCTGTCTGCTTTCCTGAGCCTTGTTGCTAGTCTTTATGTTATTCTGGTTTGTTCCTTCTTACCCTGCTAACTTCTAGCTGGACTCAAGGGTAAGTGCTTCCCTGTAGCTAGCACAGCTCAGATAATCAGACTAGATTATCTGACATATGCAATGTGCTTTTTTTTCTCTTAAATCTTTCTCATGTTTAGATTTTGTAGTACAAACTTTCCATGTTATTTTCCTGAATTGAGATTTGAAATGTAAGTTTCCATACTGAAATTAGGATGCATGTGATGTTTGCATAATTGCCTTCTCTCCCTGGCTTTCACATTGGCATCAAGTGATCCTCTTAGTAAAGCCAATCATTTACATTTCTATTTTTCATTCCAAGATGTAAATATTAATTAACATTACAATAAAATTGTAAATAATACCTTCTTTTGTTTCATGGAATTTACATCTAGTTGACTGCTTCCTGCCTGAAAACAGATCATTTTGCACTCTGACAATATCCCTTCTCTCCGTGCCGATGATTAGCTCGGTGCAGTGCACCAGCGTGCGGGGTTAACCGTGGACACCTCAAAGCATAGAAAAGTAGGGCAGGAGACCCCGAGAGACCTAGATGAGGTGCAGGACTCCACAGGAGCCCCCCCAAAATCCCCTCCACACATGCCTTGTGAAAACACGCCTGAGTCATCAAGGTTTGGTAGATCCCTCTCCCGTAAACTCTGTAGGGGATGATTTCAGCAGCAAGCGGCAGCCGTCTGAGTCACCCCGGGTTTGGAGGTGCTGACCCACTCCAACTTAAGTACATTAGTCACGGAGGGGTGCTGCTGTTCCCCCAAATTATCGTAAATTAATGTTTTAGCATGGGTCTCAGTCACCAATCAAAGCAATGTTTGCCAAAGAATAAGCCAGGGGAATTACTATTTTACCTTTTCCCGCTGGAATACCTACTTTGGAAAAGATAAAAGTCCAAACTTGTAGTGTAAAAGAGCTTCTCCTCAGTCTTTGTTCAAGTCTTAAATACACCCGGTACAAATCCTTTATTGGTGTTAAAAGCTGCTTCTCCAATACCTGGTGAGTGCCTGCTTTCCTTAGGAGGGAATAGCATCAGTGGGTCATGAGAGCTGGCAAATATGTATCTGGAGTATCTGAATGCAATTATGAGAAGGAACAGGCGGTGTCATCCCTCCTGGCCATCAAACAAGATTCCTTTTTTCCTTCTTCCTCCTTTTGTTTCTTTTTTCTTCTTTTTTTTTTTTTTTTTTTCTGTGTGCGAGTATGTGCGTGTGTGTATAAGTATGCCCATGGGTAGCAGGCAGAATTCCTTCTCAGCAGACACTTTCTTTTTTCTTTCTTTTTTTTGTTTTCCAAATGTTTGGATTTTCAAAGAGGATTCTTATCAGACTTTACCGCAAAAAAAAAAAAAAAAAAAAAAAAAAAAAAAAGTTTAATTTGATGGAAATACAGATTTTTGCCACTTTGAAAGAAAGAAAGAAAGAGTGAATGAATGAATGAACTTGGGTCTGGCAACATTACATGTATTTGCACTACAATGCATTGCTATCCTATTAGATTATTAGTTTTGTGCTTTAATTGCTTTTTTTTATTTTAGATAGTTAGAGATATCTTGAGAACGCTGCTGTGTCTTCTGTATTGTCAACTTGCAGATGCTTCATTGCAGGAATGCAGAATTAAAATGTTAATTCAGTTCTCCCATAACTTGCATGAATTTAAAACTAGCCTGTAAATCACTTCTACATGCTGTAAGAAGCATGGGACTCTAACTTATGAAATACGAATTCACAGGTTTCTGCAGTCATCCAATTCAAAATATATTTAAATAGTTATAATAATGCTGTGAAATAATGTTTTATATTATAAATAGCTGTTCTAAAACTGTGTTTTTAACTTGCCACACAAGGAATTATGTAAGTGCATACTACAAATTCTTTTTCATTTAACTACCAAACATTAGATAATTTAGATTTCAATTCAGTGCCTAGTGTGTCTGGTGATTTACAGGAACATTCATAATTGTTTATTAAAATTGTAACTCGAGCAGAAAAGAATTTGTTTGCAGCAGGGGAAGAGCCATAAAACACAGGAATAAACAGCCAATTAAATTTAAAGCTGTCTTCTAACGCAGAATAATATGAAGGGAAAAAAAGGGCTCTTCGATATCCAGCTGAAAGGCGAGTTCCGCCTGCTGCAGGGGCTGGAGCTCATAGCGGGGAGGAGGTCTGCAGAGCCCGCACACACACACACATGCACACACGTATGTCACTTCTCAGAGGTGGCAATGCCACCGTGCCCGGCGAGGAGGGGACTCGGTAAGTCACCAGCCGGCACTGCCAGCAGCTCGCTCCCCGGCCGCAGCCGGGCGTTTGGAGTCCCCGCACGGGTTCGTTCCACCCACCCCCCGCCCAGAACACGGGTTTTGCTGGTAAAACCTCCCGCTCCACGGGGCCCAACAAAACGGGATTTCTGGGCGCTTCCCCCCCGGGTATTTCTTCAAGGAGCCGCGGCCCCGGCGTGTCCGTTGGCTCCGCGGAAGCGGCGAGAGCAGGAGGGGACCCCGCGGCCCCCCGCCCCGGTGCGTGGCCGGCGAGCACCGCGCAGGCTGGAAAACTTCTCCCGCTTTGCCCGGCCAGGCCAGCGAAGAGTTTTCTAGAAATATCTGTAAATGAATAGCTGCCATCAATCATTGTCATTCCTTTATTTCATGTCTCCTGATGAGGTTGACTAGTGTCATTGTTTGTTACTGTCCAAACCACATCTTCATTCTTGTAATGTCAAGCAGATATGACAAGCACACATTTTCCAGATGAGTAAGATACAAAGTCACCTTTTAATTTACAGTTGTTTGGGTTTTTTTGTTTGTTTGTTTTGTTTTGTTTTTTAAAAAACAAACGTGTCGTAAAATTTGCTGGATGTACAGTTGCCTTTGGTACTGAAACAAAGTCACTCATTAATGAAAATAAATAAATCTGGAGTAAGAAATTCTTACAATAAAATGGCTACCTAAAGCCTTTTATAACAAGAATTCTTTTATGGAGCTTGTCCCCCACTATTAACTTCACCGCTCTCAAAGCAAAATCTGCCAAAATTATTACTGGAGCAAAAGAAATGCAGAGGGCAGGGAAATACATTTAAAAAAAAAAAAAAAAAAAAAAAAAGAGAGAGATTTGACTGTTTTGTCTCTTCCTTTTTAAATAACTGTTAGATAAAGAGAAATACAGCCCTCAGAGAACCAAATGGTGGGACAGTCCTTTGATAATGAAAATCATTATTGTTGTTGTTGTTGTTGTTGTTGTTGAAATCTTTGTGTTCCCGACACTGGCAGATTTTTAAGACTCTGATTTCAAACACTTGTAGGGAGTGCATGTGTGACAAGGGGCTGGTCAATGGAGTCAGTATAAAATGCAAACTGGATAATAATGAACAAAATAAACCCGGCAGTATTAAAAAAAAGACTGTAATGTAGGTGACCAAGTGTAATATAAAAGGCCAGAGTCTGCAGTTTTCTAGAAGAAAGGTTCGTGCAGTCTGTGCTGCCCGTTTCCCTCTGCTGGCAGCCTCCCTTCCAAGACCACCATCAAACACTTTTCAGCTGCAGTTGTGTTCAGCTTGTCTAAATATGTAAGATAACTTTTGTGGGCCTGCAGCAGCATTTTGGCTGGGGCCCCGAACAAAGAAGCACCAGCGAGCTTGGCACGGCACCTTGGGAAGGGATTGTAAATTACTGGAGCATCATATAACTTTCTTTCTTTGGTTTCTCCTTTCTTTTTAGCTAGAATAACAGAGCAGGGTCAAAAAAGCAACCGTATTGGACTGAAACAATTAAAGTACTTACAAATTAGCTGTACAGTCTGTGTGTGAATATTAGCCATTCTCATTTTGTGCTTTGTTTAAAATTTCATTCAAACTGTACAAGCCATTTTGAAACAGGGTAGATTATACATAAAACATGTCATATGCAGATGTTGACAGTATTTTAAACGCAGATCAGCTGTCTGGAGCAGAGTTATATATTTCAACCTACCATTTTCTTTTTGTATTATCTAGGAAGTTTAATGCTTTTGGTATAATTTGATTCCTAAATTTCATTTCTAAAAGCGAGTCCATATGAGAAATCAAAATGCAAAAATAAATTGCAAATTGCATGACATGTTTATTTTCTAGCAGTTGATTAGGGGAAGGTGAGTTTAGTCTAGGATTGTCCTTTTTAACCTGCTCCCAGTTATTCTTAAGAATTTTAAGCATCTGGCCTAGAGCAGATACTGCATTTAGGAGAAATACACTTATTACCATTCTCCAAAGACACCTCCAGTTAACACCATGCCAGCTTTATCCCCTGGGTGGGCGACGTGCACCCACCCAGCCCCGCAGCTCTGCCCGTGCTAAATGGTTTGCTCACGCCAGAGCTGCGGTGCTGGGCTGCTGCAGGGAGAGCTGCGGCGGGTCATCGTCCCTCCCATGGCAGAAAACCACGTTTTAAGCCACTGACTGAGCAGAAGTTGTGCAGCTCATACTTTTTTGGTCACTTGAGCTCATGTGGTGCCACGTCTGATGCTTCTCTCTCTGTGTGGTTGTTCTGAGGTGGGGAGATTTGGGGCAAATGGGCTTTTGAGCAGGCACGCAATGGGATGCTCAGTAAGGGGTGGCTTCAAAGTGATTAATGAAAGTAAAATTGCCCCTGATTATGGACAGTCATGAAGGCTGTTTAATCACAGTGTCTGTTCTCATGCTTGGCAGGGAACTGTCTGTGTCCCTTGGGCAGGGAAATCTTAAAAAGCTCAGGACAGACCCTCAGCTCCATGGAAGCCAACAGAGCTTCAGTCGGTTCACACCAACTGAGGGTCTGCTCCTTGCCCACTTTGCTCAGAGAACATAAAGTGGGGAAAAGCTTAGTAGTCTAGAGTAAAAAATACTCATTTCAAACATGCTTTCTAGCACATATGCTCAAAAAAGTTCACCAGCTAAAGGGCTAGAGGACTCTTCAAATTTCCAGCTGATTTACTCAGCTCTCAGAGCCTCGTTGGCTGTGCAGGAGGATTGACAGTGTATCAGGGCTCCTAATTGAAAAGTAATAAAATCTCTGAGCGAAGCTGGCAAATGAAGGCCTCCAGCCAATTTGTCAGCTTGCAGTCAACTCCGAGGAGCCGGGCAGAGCAGCAAGCCATTAAAAATAGTCTGATAATATCTGTTAAAATATTTTGTGGGCACTAGGGATGGAATGGAAAACAGCATAGGCAAACTCTTTGGGAGTGGGTGCAGTCAAATCGATCTTGGCCCAAAGGGACAGAGACGATGGGGCAGAAAGCTGTCAAAACGGAGAGGAACCGGCCGGTGCCATGAGCCCCAGGGCTGGGTGGGCTTCGCATCCCACGCCCGAGGATGCTGCAGAGGTGCCGGGGAGGTGATGAGCTGGCTGGGGAGGTTGTCCTCATCCCCCGAGCCAGCCCTCGTGCTGCCACATCGCTTGGCACCATTGGTGGCTTCTTCTGTCCCCGTGCTGAATGAATGCACAGAGCCACCAGCGGAGGTGGAGGGGGGATTTGGGATCGGGGGGGGGAAGCAGCAGGACCCTGCGCGCGGAGCAAAACAGGGGATCAGACCCCCAAAAATTAACCAGCTGTAGGAAAAAAAATCAGTGTTTATTCAGCAGGGTTTTAATGAGGAAAATTGCCAGCTACTGCTGAATTAAGTATTGCTAGCAGCTAATTGAAATGTTACATGTTTTAATTTGTCTGATTTCTTTCCAGTGGGTGATGTTATTTATATAGTTGTATATAGCTAATGACAGACTATACAGAAATGTAAAGATTGCTCCCAATGATCAGTAATATCTGAGAGCACAGACATGAACGAGGTATTTAGGAAGACATGCCATCCTTCACAGCTTAACATTAAATAGTAAAACATATATAAAAGAACACTGTCTCATTATCATTTAAAGCTCTTTTTTTTTATTTATTTATTCTTTTAATTAAGGATTTTTGTTTTTTTCTGATAAAGAGGGATTTTGTTTTAAAACAAATACAGTTACCATATACTACTATTGCAGAAAACTGCATTTTTGTGTCCTTTCAGCCACATTGTTTCAAGGCCACCCAGTTCCCCTAGGAGGCTATAAACAGGGGAAGGATTTAAATCCTATTTTCTTTGTCGAGGATTTGGCAAGAACCCATATAGTAGGAAGCTGGGCACGGACAAAACCAAGTGAAAGGTGTCCTTTAATTCCCCAGCCGCTGGTAGAACAAAGCCTGCTCCCAGCAGGGTCCCGGCTGGCCGCACCCAGGCCGGCTTGGCGGCTTCATTTCAACTGCTGAATTCAGTGTATTTTTAGTTAACCATGTTGAGATTAATTAATTAGCCCCTAGGAGTTAGTGCCCGTAAACGTCACCCAAAGCAGAGAAGTGTGAATACGTTGAGGCTGTTAATTCACCCAAAAATGGCAGCTCGTAATCCAGGCAGAGGAAATTCAGTCCCTCCGTCGGGATGACTGGCAGCTCTGCCGCACTATCGGGTTACTGCCTCAGTGACAACAAACTACATATCAATTTAACTTCTTAGCGATGCTTAAAAGAGCATCTTTTTATTTCGGTGAGGTAGCATTTAAAGTTGCCATTAGGAAAAAGATTGCCGTGGGGAAACAAACATTGGCATTTGGATAAAGAACAACGCAACTGGTCTGATACCTAGAAAACCTAGTAAATGTAGAGAAAAATGCTACAGCTCTAACTTCATTAGAATGGCAGAATCTATTATAATTAACCGCAACTATCTAAATAGGAGCTAATTTACTCATGTGAGCCAAAATTCTGTTAACTCATAGCGTATTGTAAGATACAGAGTAAGTTCTATGGTTTGTGTTCTGGTTTTAAGTATAGAATAAGTGCACTATAATGAGCAGTTGACAAGACATTAATTCTAAAATCTTTTGCCTAAATGCAATAAGATAGTCCATAACTGATGCAAGTTGACAATGGGAGGTGGAAAGTGTACTGTATAGCCTGCAAAGAAAAAAGTTAATGGCAATGTAGGGAAGAGGAGATACTTCGCTTTCATGCTTCATACTGTATATTTTTTTCTGTTGTATTTGTCAACTGAAATGTCTTATATCTCTCTAAATGGTGTCTTTCTCTATATGTATAAATGAACAGATGCAGATAGAGCTCAAAAGCATGGCATGGATGAATTTATCTCTTCCAATCCCTGTAACTTTGACCACGCTTCACTCTTTGAGATGGTTCAGCGCCTCACTTTGGACCACAGACTTAATGATTCCTATTCTTGTCTGGCAAGTATATTCTTTGGTCTCTAGTGATATAAACATCAAGCAGCAAAGTCAAAGCTAGTGCGAGTTGGGGCTAATCCCCCTGTTGCTGGAAGATTGACTTCTGTTTACACCAGGTTTGAATTTGGCCCAGAGGTATTTTCTTTTGAGAGGCTACCTGCAGTGAACTGACTGCTGTTCTTCTCCAGTTGCACTGTCTTTATCATTTCTGTTTGCAATGCTTAAAATGTTTCTTCCTGCAAAGGCAAACTCCAGTGTGGGGTTGTGAAGTAGAGAGCAGTGTTTTGCAGCCTCCCGCCCTGCCTTCCAGAGTCTTCTGGATGAAAAAACAGGGGGAGGATGACGGTCTGGTACCGCCTCCCATGCCAGTGGAGTCCCACCAGGAATAACTGTGGCCCAGCTTTGTGTTTCTTTATGAGCAGGGATCCCCAGCAGGTAGCAGGTGGGACGAGGTGGATAACTGCAGTGATGCTGCAGTCTGTCCATGCTCAAGTAGTCGCATGCCCATCCTGATCATTCTCACAAGTGCAGGTTGCAGCTCTCAGCCCACTGCTGTGTGACACGGTCTGTAGGACAGTGGCACTGGGGTGCTCCAGGACAGCTTGTAGCCTTTGGCTGGGGGGCAGTGCTTGGTGCCTCTTAGGTCCTGGAAAGGTTTAAATCATAAATAACCTTTTAACAACACAGCTTGAACAATTAATTTTTAGCAGTTTCATTGAGGAGGATGAAGAGGCTCTTAGTTTTTGAGAAAACAGCAGAATGAAGCCTTTCTAGAGGGGCCTGAAATGGAGGTCCTGTCCTGTTCATGGCATGGGATAGATCCTGACCTGCTGCCCTCCTGGTGTTTCTTCGTCATGCTGATAGCCTTCATCTTTTGCCAGCTGTGCAGTCCCTGGAGCTGGGGCTCTCAAGTGGCTTGCTGTTAAAAGCAGCAACCTGGGAACACAGCTGAGCAGCTGGCAGTGAGGCTGTCAGTCTCAAATCCTGTCCTCCACGTCCCCCTCCACCATGGTGCTCCTCTCACCTGCTCTGCTTCTTGCACCGCACGCAAGGGCAGATCTCAGAAAGGCTAAGATCCACTAAATGCCGTTAGCAGTAGTGAGCTGTCACCTTCCTGATGAGAGGCAGGGCTAGGAGGAACGGTTGTGGACGTCCCCTGAGGTAAGGATGGGGTGGGGGAAGGCTGCAGCGTGCACTTTACTTGCAGATACCCAAGTGGTACAAGTAGGCTTGGTGGGAGCATTGTCAGACCTGCAGCAGGTTTCTCACTGGTTCCATCGAGGTCTTTGCTCCAGCAGGCAGTGAATTTGGCATGCAGCTTCTGCTCCCCACGCATGGCTGACCCCGGGAGGACCATCCCCATCCATGCATGTCTGACAGGTTGGCTTGCAGCTGGTTTGTCTCTGTGCAGTCTCCGGCCTGGTGAGAGAGCTGTGGCTGTTGAATTAAATTCATGGAGAAGTGCAAGGCTATCACTGAAAATGATTAACAATGTTTCTCTTCAAGAAACCCAACAGCCACACTACTGCTTGTTATTGAGATGTTTAGGCCCTTGCTAGAAGCTACTGGAGTTGTGGAGCTCCCCTCAGCACCAAGACTTGTGCCTCTTCGAAGTAGAGCATCACCAATTAACCGTGTTGTTTCAAATCACCCATTGCAGAGCATTATAAAGAAGAGAATAATGGGCTGTGTTCACCTACGCTTGGATTTCACATGCTTATTTACTTATTTTGATATGGTTTTGTCCGGATTATGGCATAAAAAAACAGACTGACCCCAAAATTTGAGTTCAACTGCAAAGAGCTCCCATTGCTCTTGATATGTCTGTGGGTTGTTGGTGATACCACTGCGCTGACTTGCCTGGAGGAGCTGTGAGCCCGTGGTAAGCCTGCTCTGTCCGCTCTGTGTGCCGCTGGGCAATTGTTATTCTCCCTACAGGACATTCCCATGCAAGGTCCTGCAGAGTTTTGCCTTGTCGCACCTCTTCTTGTTCTCAAACGTGGACGTGGAGGTGCCAGGGAAGACTTACCCGGACACAGTGGCTTACCCTGACACAGAGGATAGCTCGGCGTCGCCTCCTTTCCATGGAACCAGGTTAAACAACATTATCGTGAGCCCACTCACTGGCTGAGCCAGGCATCCCTATGAAAACAAACAGGCTGGCTGACTAATCTCGGCTATGGCAGAAGTGATGTTTGCTGGCAGAGAGCACCGTGCTGGGGAAGAGCGTTGTCTGCAGAGCTTGCTGAGGGCTCCTTCCCATCATCCACAGACTGGTAGCACAGTCTCATTCACAGCTCCTCCTGGACTTCTGGGAAGAGTATGCAGCTCTTCCAACTTAGTGTGGACCCCACACAGGCAGGAGGCTTCATTTCTTTCTGCTTGGACATGTGTGTTGTTTCTGAGTCTGCCCTTCAGCTCTTTCCAAGACTTCCCAAACCACTGCCAGCATCCAGCTCATGCAGCTAGGTCCCTGGAGCTGTATTTCCCATGACGTGTCAGCCTTCGTGGGATTCACATAATACAGCACAACATGTACCAAGGAAAGGTGGTCTTCCATAGTGCCCAGCCTAGCCAAGATGATGTGAAGCAGTCAACTTAAAAGGTCCATGAGGCAAGCCACCAAAATGAAATTCTTCTGTTTTTTCCTATGGTAAACAGGGAAATTCGGCGACTGAAAAGTTGAAATTTTCCCTCAAAAATTCTGGTTTTCAGAAAAGCTGCGTTTGCCATTAGAAAACTTGCCAGTGTCTCTCCAGCCCTCATCAAGCCTTGCTTTACCCAGCTCCCAAGCTCCCCTTGCTCTCCCTGCTGATGCCTGGGACATGTGTCCCCTTCTCGGTGCAGTTCAGCTTGTTGAACACGGTCAGTTGAGCTCCCTGTGCTCTGCAGCCTTCCTCCATTGTCCCCTCCAGGCTTCTTTATGCCACTGAAGACCATCTGGGAGACCACACCGAGCTACACCTAGCTGCACTGGGGAGAGACACCCGGTGTGTCATCACTTTCAGCTGCGTTTGCCAGACTGGCTGGTTGTCAGCTGGTTGCTCCAGGCAAATCTTAATCAGGAGCCAGGATCTGCCTGAAGATGTGGGGGATTTGTCTGAATACCACCTTTCATCACACCTTAAGATTTTTTTCTGGAGCTGTGGGGAGCAGCATTTACTGATCCTTTAGAGGCCTGTTCAGCAGCAGGATTTTTATTTCATACCTCTGCTGTGCAAAAGGGGGCCACCTGGTCTTCCTGGGCTCTGGATCTCTCCACCCGTAGTCTGCCTGTGCTCTCATGAGGTATCACGGTATGAGGCTCATCACTGAACCTCTGAGCTTCTGCTCAGGCCTCCCCTCAGTGAACCATGGCAGCGATGTTGAGTGGTTGCCTCCATCCCTCCTGTCCACTTGAGGACCAGCACTTCGCAGAGCCGGGAGCAGGGGAGCAGTGTGGCTGCGCTGGATCGCTGGGTCCAGCCTCCTGCTTCCTTCAACCCAAATTCTGGGACTGATACCTGGCGCCAGTGAAATTAGTGCCAGCCTTCCCACTGATGTCAGTAGGGCCAAGATTTCATCCCATAGGGAGGACTGAGTCCTTTCTATATATTAGGTGAATATAACAATTTCAACTGCATTTCTACCCCGTTAACCAAATGCACACGTCTTTCTATCGCAGAACAGTTACGGCACTTCTGTATTTTTACCATGCCTGATCGCCAGAGACTTGTGTGAAGAGAGGCAAGGTGAAGAGACGGTCCACAGATATAACAATCAGGCAACATAAAGAAATCCAGCATCAAGCATAATAGCACCAAGCAAAAATCAAACAAATATACCGTTAAAAGTGGTGAAGGCAAATATACCCCTCCCAAAAAATAGCCTTCCAGAGTGCCGTCCCATCTGCATTGTTCTATGTCTTCATTTTGAAATGTGCACTTCTAGTGATCCCAGCACTGTAGCTACTCCCTATATCTATCATTTTCCCCTCATTATTTTAATTCTTTTCTCAATCTGTTTTGGAGTTGGCCCAATAAGGATGAGCAAATCCTTCTCTATGTCTTTGAGCTCTTAATTGATATTTCTTCAACTCTTTTCAAAGCAGCTATTTTGGCATCTAGAAAAGATTTGGTGTCATCTGAGTGGTAGAAAATATATTTTAATCTTTCACAGCAGTGTTGTTTCTAAGATGTAGCATTTGGGGTAACAGATGGGGTGGCAAAGAAGTTGCCTATAGGGGCAGTGCTCTGCCTCAACTACTCTCCCGCCCGCTGCAGGAACTTTTCAATTAAACGATGAAAGATTTTGCAGCTTGATGCATTCCAGAGCTGCGTCTTAGCAATTGTTTAGCACCCAAATTTCCATGTAAATATTGACGGTTTTGCAGCATTTTGAAAAGCAATCTACGAGAATATTCTTGTTCTCGCTAGTGCCTTTCCGGAAGGCAGAGGCATGCTCCGCTTCGGCTGTCCCGGGACGTTCACCGGGGCCGTCCCCTCACAGGGAAGGGTGCCCTGCATGGGACCCAGACGTTGCACCACAAGCCGTGTGTCAGCAGGCCCTCAGGACTGACAGACAGAAATAGTCTGAGGTTTCTGGATGTGTAAAGAAACCCAGCTCGTGAGCAGAGCCTTCCCTTTGCTTCGATGCCGAGGAGGTGGGTGATGGCAGAGCGCGTCGCCAGCGGAACACAATAAGGACAATGGGAAACATCCCTTTCTGATACACTGCGGAGCTGCCTTCCTCCATCTGGAGGATGTTCCTACCTGCCAGATGCAAGAAAAGTCATTATTCAGTGTAATCCTCCATGCTCTCCCCCAGATCAGTCTTCCTGCTCCTGGCCGAATGTACAATCCCATTCCTGAAATGAGATTACTGTTTCACGCTGTTTAAATAATCAAACCTTTATCATCTCTTAAAGGTGTAAGTCTTTATTTTTTTGTCTTTTTTTTTTTTTTTTTCTTTTTTTGCTAGGCACTGACATGAACTGGCCGCCTAACTTTTCAGCATTTTAAATGACATTTCCCTTTAATGGTAGCATAATATGTTTTTGTTAACAGTTGCACTAAGTACATGCTGTGTTTGGGTGATGATATACAGACTGTATTGCTTAAAAGTGACCTCTCTCCTTTTTCCTTAACATAGCTTTAGGTTTGTATTTATTTTGTTAGTACAGTTGACCACTACACCTCCAAATCTGATAGCCTTTGTATTTAATAACTTATATTTAAAATCAAGTCTCTTTATTTCTAAACAGGGCTGGTTTAGTCCTGGCCAGGTCTTTGTGCTAGATGAGTATTGTGCACGTAATGGAGTGAGAGGCTGTCACAGACATCTCTGCTACCTCAGAGATTTGCTAGAGCGCGCAGAAAATGGAGCTATGATTGACCCCACCTTACTTCACTACAGCTTTGCCTTTTGTGCATCACATGTTCATGGCAACAGGTAAGGAATTCTTCTTGGCTAGCAACTCCCTGCCAGCAAGGGATGACTTTGTCAAATATAGGTTTCCTTGGATAATGCACAACAGTCCCCAATTTGTTTTCACAGTGGATGTTTGGCAGCAGCGCTTCTAGTGGCATAGTCGGTTTGTTTGTTTGTTTCGTTGCTTGTTTAATGTAAGCAATAAAAATGCACGTAGAGGATCCAGAAATGAGGGGTTTTAACTTTCTTACCCAGGCACCTGCTAGATGCAGTTCTGGACAAATTAGAGTTGAGGTATATGTGACTGTCATGGGTTGAATAAATAGAAGTAAATGGTACACTATACTGATTTAATTGGTGTGCAAGAGGATCTGACAAGTTGCAGCAGCGATATTTTCAGCTGAACCAAACTTCAGTGTTTAGAAGGGCTTTAAGCCCCCGGGCACCCATGTCTCATTTAAAGTCCATGTGACGTCAGTTCGGAAATTGCTTAGACTTAACTAAAAATTTTATTTTGCTGCTGTTGCAAAGCAATTTCAGTTTCAGAAGTAGCCCATTCCTTTCTCTAAAATGTGGCAAACCTTTGATGGGAGGAACTGGAGCTGTGCTTTTTCCTTTTCTATTTATTTTGTTGACAGCTGTACCATCTATTGCAGCTTCTTTTTCTGCTTTTTTCTGTTAAGTTCTATTATATGCTTTGAAATACCACTCTATCCTGCATATGCTGCTGAAGAAAGGAATGTTATAAAATAATTACATGTTTTCAAAAACCCTCTGGTAACTACCATCCCAAATTATGACATGCATTGCCCAGGTTTCACGTTGCAAGGCTGCCGCTTGCTTTTGCAGTTACTTTCATACATCTTGTCATGGAAACCGAGTTTTTGCTTCCTTAGTTTCTTTTTTAGTTCTGACTTTCTTTTGCTTGTTCGTTCCTTCTTTGCCAATTGGTATTTGATTTCAGTTGTTTCCTTTCAGTTTAGCTTCCTTTTGTTTTATTTTGAGTTTTTTCATGCTTTCTTCTTGTTTCTTTCACTTTTGCTGCCGGCCTTGCCCCGTGCATTTCAATCACTCCCCAAAGCCAACACATGGCAGAATTACTTGGTGGGTCACAGCCAAGTGCAGACGGCGAGGTGGGCAAAGTGTCTCATGCCTCTGCCGCTGAAGCGGAGACAAAAAAGGATTCCAGAAAGGAGTCCAAAAAAAGGAAAGATTCCAAATCCCAGCCGAATCCAGACCCAAAAAGGTAAGCGAAAGCGCGCAGTGCACAGAAGTGTGTTGCAGAGGGCACTGGGCTCCTCGGTCACTGAGCACACTGGGCAGTTTGCATCCCCACGGCACGGGGGGACCGGCCGCGGCACCGGCGTTCAGGTCTTACACTCTCCTGGGAGTTGGATGGCATTTGGGCACCCGAGTCCCGTAGGGGGTCACGGCCTTGAGTTTTTTAGGTGTGTGTTTAGGAGATGGCTCACATGGTGTGTAGGAGATGAGACTGGGCAGGGGAGGAAACCGGTTGCCCTTGTCACCCCTCTTCCATAAGCAGGGCTCATCCTGGCAGGAGGCTGTTTTGGGGACAGGACCTGGCTCAAAGCCTGTTTGGCCTGTAATGGAGAGGAGGTTGGATGCTGGACACGACTGCCCCACGTACCTATTCGCAGGGTCCAGCACGGCCAGAGCTGGAGCCTCCACTTCATCAGGGTTGGTGGCAGGAGGTATCTGATGGTGCTGGCCAAGCTGACACCCCACCATTCCCTTCCTGTGGGGCTGGAGAGTTGTGGGCTCAGGAAAATGTCTTGCTTTAAAACCCATGTGATGTGTAGACCCCAGTCCTGTGCCTGTACAGCTGCCCAGGACTGTGTGTGACTGCTGTGCCGTGCTGGGAGACTTCTGGGCACCACCAAAGAGGCAGCCCAGACACAGAAGGGCTCTTCGAGTAATTAATTTTAAATATTCCAAGAAAGGAACGCGATGTTTTGCTGTGACTTATCTGTCTTTAGCTGATGGTTGACTTCACATCAGAAGGGTGAAGGTTCGTATTCCTCGGTAGCTGCCATCTCCCCGCTGCCTGGGGGTTACGGGAGGCTCTGTGCTGGAGCTGCAAGGCTGCGGCGTTGTGCTTTCTCACTGAGGGCAGGCTCTGCGTAACACCCGGGAGTTTGGTGCAGAGACTGCGGGGTGCAGTTTCTGGCTTCTGCAGCTGGGAGGTCACAAAAAGGGACCGCGGGGCATCTGAGAGAAAGTGCAACTCGTGTCTGCTATCAGAAATCTGAATATCTGAGCGGAAGAGTCACGATTCCTTTTCAGAAAGCTGCTTAGGCCACATGCATCATGCATTTGTGAGCTGGCTGGCAGAGAGTGATGGAAAGCCAATATTTACCCCTGCAGTCCTTACTGGCAATTGCGACATGTGTAAAGCTGAGTTCTCTTTAGCTACGTCCCTTCCTCCCACCTGCTGCGTCCATACGTTGCTTTTTGCCTTAGGGCTGGCCATGCTCTCCCCAGGAAACCTTTCGCTAACGGCAGAGCTGAAAACTTCCCATGTAAGATTTCTGAAGGTGGGAGCACGCCTGCCCCAGGACCCAGCACAGTGTCCAGCAGAGCATCTTGGAGCTGCCGTGCATTGCACTGTCATTGGTATGCACAGTGGTCTGGGGAAGATTCAAGTTATGACATATTTTTCTGTTTAACGAAGGGTTCCTTCTCTGTTAAAACTGAGAAAGTGTCGATTTACTTTACAAAGGGAAGTTCCTTCACTTTTAGACACTAGAAAAACAGAATGGGTGGTTTAGCTTTCCCCAGAATGAGGTTGGCTGTCAATCAGAATATGCCAACCAGTAATGAAGGTCGAGCAGGGAGATAATTTCATGTGGCTATCAATCTCCTGTATTAGCAGCTGACAGTGATGGAGCTGAGGTGGGCTGTCTGTTTGTATCGCGTTTGCGTCGGGTCAGGCAGCGAGACAACAGTCGCTTGCAGTCAGCGGGGAAGTGCAGGCAGGCTGGGGTGCGGAGGCTGAGGACAGCCCGAAGGTCAAGGCTGACAGGATGACAGGCGTCAGCGCGGGGACGATGCCTCCGCGCCTGCCCGGCTCCCGCCTCGCACCGCGCCCGGGATGGGAGCAGGGCGGCGGCTGGTGGGAACGCACCTCCAGCTTGGAGCTGACCCTGCGGCCGCAGCAGGTGAAATGGTCAAAGCGGGATTTTGGGGGGGGCGTTTTGGAGCCCTGTTGCTTTAGATGCCAGGGTTTGGTCTCTCTCCCTCCTTTGGGCTCATGCAGCTTATTCAGACCCCTGGAAGCCTGACATAATCTCTCCAAACCAAGGCTGTAAATCACTGCTGTTTGCATGACAGGCCCCTTAATTTTTCTGTTAAGTTCATCCTTTTCTAAGTGAAACTGGAGTTAAATGTAAATTCCTTGTCCTAAGTTTCACCTCCTGCAGATACCTGAATATGTAATGTGCAGGCTGTCAGGAAGGCAGGGACCAGCTGAACATCCTTACGCCTTTCTGCTACCCAGGTACTGGCTCTTCACTAAGACTGAGGAACTCGAGGCTTTTTCACTGTTGTGGTTGCTAGTGAGTTGATAACAGAGGTTTTTCTGCTCGGTATCACTGGATGCCTTTTGTAAAGTCCTGCCATTATGAAAGCTGTTGTGATTTCTGATGTATTTGCCTATGTGACAGGTAAGAAATGCATAGTGTTATTCAGGCATCCGACAACACCCGCTGTGTGTTTATTGATGTCAGTTTGCATTTGGTACCACCACCGCAGTATCGAGGCTCTTGCTTTGCTTTATCAATAGTCCTCCAAAAAATAGCAAAGGCAAGAAGCAGGAATGGTTTTAAAAGGACGTCATGATTTCGGGTAAAATTATGAAAGGTTTTCCATGATCTCCCAGGTCTTTCCCTGCCTTCTGTTTTCATGCTTGTCGCTGTCCTCACGTTGGAGGGCTATGACAGTACTGCTGGCGTTCGTTTGACACGCGGAGAAGCGATGTGTTAGAGGAGCCTCACTGATTCCTTGTCTGTGCATGGGAGAGGTGTTGTGGAGCAGCAAGTTGGGGTCAGCTTTCCCAGGCCCAAAGTTAGTGCCTAAACCTTCAGCAGAGTTCTTGCTCCTTTCAGAGGAGTGGCTTTCAGGAGTGACCTTGGTTTTGCATCTGCCTTTTTTGGATTTAGACATATAATATCTTTACTTTTAAACTTTGTAACAACCCCCCCCACGCACTCTTTCTATGCTTGCTAATCCCAAACTTTTAAAAATAAGACTAAAATATTGACTGTGTGCATGCTCAGTATTAGCAGTCATTGAGCTTACCGAAATCAGGATGCCAGGCTGAATCACCTACAGTCTAATAACAACTGAACAGCGTGATTCTCAGTGAGTTGTTGGATGACTATTTACCCAAGGTCCAAGCAGTTAAAAGTCTCTCTTTTAATTAATTAGTGACTTGCCCTTTCATCTGTAACCTGTATTTTACAGCATCAAACTTGTTTTCAAGAAGTAGCTCTTTCATTAGCTACGATTAGCATTAGCTTTTGTTAGTTTTGTACAGCTGTAATCCAGCAGATGTGATGTTAGTGTCATAAACCTTGAGGAACCGAAAAGCCTGCATAACGTATTTGCAATTTTTCCCATTGTATTCTAATATATATCTGGCTGTTTCGCATAAAGGCAAGATTTCCCTACAGCTAGTTAAAAAAACAAAACAGGACATTTTTGGTCCCTTAAAAGAAGTAGTAAGTATGTGAATGCTTTGTCACAGTATCTTTATATGCTTCCCATGGCGCTTCATATTTAGTTTCCGCATCTCACTCAGCTTAAGCGCCCCGGCTGCAGCAAGGCAGGTTCAAATCTGGCAGGGCGTGATGCTGTAACCTTTCGTTAGGTGCCAGCTCCGTGTCCCGACCAGCCCCCGTGAGAAGCCCGCGGTGGCACGGCGTGCCTCACGGCTGTCTGTCGGATGGGATCTGGCACCTGCGCTGACGGGCGGTGGGTTGCCCGCCGCCAGCAGACAACGGGCTCCGTGCGGCCGGCTGACGTGATTCGTTACAACGGGTGTAGGATGGCATTGCTCAGAAACCATCGGGCTCGGTACGTCGCGGGGTGCAGGTCGCACGTGAGGAGCGACGAGCCGTGGCTTGGCCCGGCGCGGCGGCGCGCGGGAGAGCCCAGGCGAAAGGCAGGCAGGAGTTGGGAGGATGAAGTGGCCCCCATGCTCCGCGGCATCTCGAGCGGGCGGCTGGGGCAGCGCCCAGGGGAGCGGGCGGAGGGCTGGGCTGAACAAAGGGCTTCCAACCCGCAGTCCCCGCGCAGTGTGAATTCCCAGGAAAAAAAAAAAAAAAAAGGGGGAGTCGGGGAAGATCGATGTTTGCTGAATGAGCTTTTTTTTTTTTTTTTTTTTTTTTTTCAAGGGGTCTAAACAGGTGGGCTCTTTCAGGTCAGATTTGCTGGGGGAGACGTAGGAGGCAGCCGGCAGGCAGCTGTGATCCTGCCCGCATCCCCAGAGCCAGTCCCCGTGCAACCGGTGGGACTTCACGCAGGCAAGTCTTCCTGCGAGGGATCCTTTAAAAGCCTCTCCTGACACATGCCGTCCAAGGCACTAATCATCGATGTTTACTGTATAGCTCATATGTGCTGCACCTGGCAACCAGCAAGGGAGCTGAAGGCAGCACGTGTTTTATATTTGAGTTGTTACTTAAAAAATCAAATTATTTGCATCAGTTTTTGACATTGTTTTTTTTTCCTTGGCTCTGTATGCCAGGGCTCACAGTGCGTGCAAAGATCTGTTTGCTACGTGTAAGCAATATTTTCCCCAGTAAAAAAAAAAAGTGTAGACAAGTTAAACATGAAAGGTGTAAAAGATGATATGTCTTTTCATTTATAAGCCGCCATGGTATTTCATACAGGCTTATGTCAAAGAGATTAACCCACTGGAGCTATACTGTATGTTTATAATTGCATACAAATGCACGCTATTGCTTCATATATTAGTCTTTGTTAAAAAATCATTTTGATATATTTGTTTTAGCAGCATATCTAGCCCTGGGGGCACCGGGTATAATTAGAAAAGGGCATGGGGAGAGGCGGGGCTCACAGAATAAAGCAGTGGCCTTAGGATCACAGGTCCTAATTACAATTTATAATTAACCCCGGAATTTGCACAAACCATCTAAGCTAAACAAGGACTATCATTTTTGCTGTTTAAATTGCAACCCTTTTTTTTAAATTTCACCACCTGCTTTGTTGATGTTGTTGTTTTCGTGGCTTAAAACTTCAAAACAAGGGGGGATTAGGAGAGTGGCATTTAAAACTTTTCATGTGAAATATTTACAGTGGGAATTTACTAGTTTAGAGCCAACATAATGAATCTGCAGCAGAAGGAGTGATCTGAAACTTGTTTACTTATAATTAAAAATCTCCTTATTTATTTTTCTTGCCTTTTTTGCCCTTCTGCTTCTCTCTCTGCCCACAACTTCTTCCATAGACCTCAAGTGACCCTGAGCAGGAGCTATAGAGAATCAGATGAAGTTGTGTCTCCACACAGATGGAGACTTTTATGTTGTTTCTTGACCCAAATTCACAGACCCAAACCCATTTTGTCCCTTGCGCATCTGTATAGACCATGTTCATACTGAACTACTTTTCACCCTTTTGCTCTCCGCTCTTTCCCCATCACTGCTTCAGTGCAATAATGACTGCATACAAGAACATCCATTTCCTCCAGCTGCGGTTGAACCAGCCTTACTGCAGAAATGCTGCTCGCTGGAGGAGTTGGTGCTTCTGTCCATGAGATCAGATAACAAATATCAAAGTTGAGCTGGAGACCTCTGCTGAAAACAAAATTGCCGATAAGCCTCAGAACGAGCTGGTGCGACTTGAGCTTCTCCTGAAAAATCCTGAGGATTTTTTTTCAGCCCCATCAGCCATGTACTGAAATTGTCTAGAGCACAGAAGTGAAGCTTAAATTATAGCAATGCTAAGCTATATACCCTTTGTGTTCTTGTAAAAGGGAAAATAAATATGTTCCCTCAAAACGATTACATTTTCAAAGTATATTTGACTTGAATATTTAATTAGTTTTCAAAATTATCGAGCTAATAAATTAAGAGCAAGGCTTTGGGTAGTGTTTTTCCAGTTCTATGTATATCCTGCATTTGTCACTAATTAATGAGTTCCTAATGCTTCAGCTTCTGGGAAGATGAGCAACAAAGATTAACATAACTAGTAAATCTGAAGATGTGCAGCTGGGTTATAGTATTTGAAATTTGACAAAAACATTGGAAGTATTATTATTTGTGACATGGCTCAAGATGGGGGATTGTGAGGAAAGCAAAGATGACAGAACTGGTGCTAACCACTGTGACAACAACTTGAAAAGCAGCCGACATGACATCTTTCCTATCATGCTGCCGAAAATGTCAACTTTGTGAAGGACAGTGAGAAAATGGTTTGCCGAAAATTTGAAAGGTAGATTCCAGAGATGCTCGTCATGTCAGATGCAATATAGTCCACAGCTGGGTGAGAAAGGGAGTCCTTGCCATAGTGATGGCTCTCGGTTGGCAGGCCCTTCCAGACATCCACGCTGCTCCAGAAATGGCTACAGCTGACCTGTGGATTGTCTCGAGTTTGCAGCAGCATGATACACGGGAGCCGTGGGCGTTTGCACCGCGCGTCAGGCTCTGCATGGAGGGAGCAGTGGCTGGAGCCACTGGTTTTGAGGTCCTCCTGGCTCACAAAGACCTCAAGAAAGACAGAGGCCAGGGGGTTAAGCCTACGTGGTCTACACACACCTCAGTGGTTGGGTTGGCCTCCCTTGGGGCGTTGTGACTTGGGCGAGGGCCGTGTTGGCCGGAGGTTCCCTCTCCAGAGCCCACCCTTCATCTTTGTGTGGGTCAGTGTTTTCAGAGCGATGCTTCCAGAGCCACCACTGCCCAGCCGGGACACGTCGGATGGTGTCACGTCAGCCCTTTCCGGGTGTCCACCACGAGTCGTTATGTGGCAAGCCCTAAATAACCGGTTCTAGCAAAACTGAAGCCCTTCGAATACAGTGAGAAACTGCAGTTCGTGTGAAAGGGCTGCGACCCCAACCAGGCTGTCAGATCCTGCTGTTAAATCTCGCCAGTTGAGGTTGTTGACCCAGCAAAGGGTAACATAACTTTCAGACCATTTCCAGTCCCATCAGCACATCACTGCCAGGGCAGGCGGCTTTTCCTACCTCATTTGTTAGCGCTGATACAATTAACCTAGTGACACCCTGTGAGCTGGTATGGGTACAGGGAGAGAACCAAATGCCAAAAGTCAAACGAGGGCTTTCAACCCTGCCCCTTAATGTACGGCAGTTATTGCGGTCTGCCTTGAATTATCTGCTCTTCTGCTTGGGAGCAAAGCAGGCACAGTGAGGTACACAGCATCACAAAAGGCATGAACATCTCTGTCTGAATATTAAATATTTTATGGAACTTTGGAATAAAAATATATTAAGCGTGTTCAGACATTGATTTTTGCTTAATATCTAATTTGGTTTTTCTGTGGCTTGCTCATTTCTTCAAAATAACTAGTCCTAATTAGGTACTAATGAGACCAGATCCATACTTCCAAAATTGTTTATGAAATGTGTTCCCCAGCTGAGACATTTTATCCAAGTTTCAGCCTAAATCTTTTTTCCATTTTTTTCCCCTAATACACAACTGAATTTGGCAAATAATCAAGTAAAAATTTCTGATTAAATACTGTTTAAATTTAAATACATCCCATGGTATTCAAGTCTTTTTCTGTGTCCATGTTGCAAGTTTTATTTAATGTATATTTAGCTTTAAAATTTTGCAGTAAATATCATGTACGGTTTGCAAGTTCCTGTTCCAAAATGTTTTAATGGTTTATTCACCTGTGTTGGAATATCAGAGTTCGTATTTAGGATATTAAGAGCTTACTAAATGCAGGGTCAAGGAGAAGTGATTCTACAGATTTTATAGCTTTTAATTTTTTATAGCTTTTTTTTTTTTTTTTAATTTTAGGGCCTTTGATTCTTTAAGAGGAAAATAAAGCCAACCAATTAACCCCTGACAGGAGGTTCATTAGAAGCTTTGTAATCCCTTGCCAAGTCTTTTGTATAGCCAAACCAGTCTAGTACTGCGGATTTATGCAGCTTAAGCTGAACACTGGAGGAGGCCTTTAAGTAAGAACATTTGTTCAATTTTAAGACGTCTTACATTACCTAAAGAGTGCCTGTGCCAGCAGAGTTGCCCGGGAGTACAGAAATCCGTAGACTTTGGGAAGCGGTGCTGTCGACTGTCAGCCTGGCCGATTCCTTTGGTGGATGGATTAGACTCGCTCTCTCCTCTCGCCCGGGATTCTGCTGCGCGGCGTATTTTGCCGTGTGGGTGTGGGGGAGAAGGAGGGGATTGCTGCTTTCGGCTCTCGGATGGGTTGGCACCGGCAGAGGTGTAGGGTGGAAGAGCTCAGGGACCACCGCATCATCCAGCCCCGGGAGAGCTTCAGCGGGGTTCGCCTGCACACTGTGCTCTGTGAAAGATGAGAAATACCCCAAGGCGGCAGGACCTGGGTGTCTCGCAACGCCCTCCTGTGCACTCCCGAAATACAAGAGTGTCGTAAATAGTCCGAGAAAATATTTGATAAATTGTATCGATGTGTTAATTTTCATAAATTAAAGTTAAATTACCAAAAAGGTAATAATACAAAATGCATGTCACTCTCTAGGCACATTTCAGCAGAATATATTGAAGGTGGTTCTCTTCAAGAAATCACTATAGTAGGGTGATTCAGTGGTTGTGAAGGAGTGCAGAATTTTATATTCTATTTGTATATACACCTGTTGTCAATATTCTTTTATACTGTGAACTGTGTTAAATTAGCAGCTGAATTTTTCTGTAGAAATTCAGTCCCTGTTTTGCCAGCAATGGGCCCGATCCTGCAGTGAGAGCTGGCGCTGCGCTCTCTGTCATATACCTATATTTAGGGTGGATTCTGCTTTTTCCAAACTGAAAAATAAGGGGGGGAGGGGAGGGGGAGGGGCGGTTTCCACATCTAGATTATCACTCTGAAAGAGTATATTTCTTTCTTTGTTCATTTTTGATACCTCGGCAATGGTGCTGCTGCAACCACCCGTGTCTCAGTGTGACACATCTTCTGTCCCGGGTCTCAGAGTTGGTGACGTCCCTTTCCGAAAGGGCAGTGTGCTGTGGGGTGAGCTGCCAGGGTGGCGAGGTGGAGTCTGAGTCATTCGTGGTATTTCTCCTCCAGGCCTGACGGGATAGGAACTGTGACTGTAGACGAGAAAGAGCGTTTCGAAGAGATCAAAGAGCGGCTTCGTTTGCTTCTGGAGAATCAGATCACGCATTTTAGGTAAAGGCAGAGAGCCCAGACTGAATGTGAGAGGACTGATTTCCTCCCAGCTCCATCCTATAAGAGCAAAGCCAAAAGGCAGGTTTTGAATGCCTACAGAAATTTTGCATAAGTGGCACAGACCTACACAGGGCACTGAAGTTTTCACTGTAGCATGTTTGTAGCTGGAGAGTGATTTTAAATATATAACCTTTAGAGGATACTTCAAACCATCTTGCTTCCATAGGCGGCATGTGGATTTTTTCTAAAATGTAACAACAGAAAAATCCCTTATCCTCTTGTTTCTCTTTTCCCCTCTGCTCAGTTACTACCCATTTATTTTCCCTTCTCTGTAGTATACAGGCAGGCAGGGCTCTCTGCAGAGATGTTGTAGTTATAGAAAGGATGGATACTGCCCCCACAAAAAGGGATGAATTGTCCTCTGCACACGAGCCAGGTCCTGGGCAGGTTGTGCACATTTGCACGCAGATGGGTGATGTGCATTCACACGCAGAGCCCCTGCGGGAGCCCCTCGGGGCTGCCACTTGCCAGGGACGGTGGTTGGTTCAGCTGGTTACCTACAGCCCGGTGCACCGCCAGGTCTCCGGCTGGAAGTAAATGTCCTTTCCAGAGGGGCTTTTTTTCCCCATTTTTACAAGGAGATGATATTTAACTCTCTCCTGTGAGATCTAAAAACTCTCCAAGTGACACCCAGATTTAATAAGCTGCTAAAACTATCAGCTTATTACTACCCTGTATTCTGTTTTGCTGCCTTAGTGTCCACACCATCAAATCCTTTCAGAAAATTACCTTGTAGTAAGGCTGCTCATTCCAGTCAGAGGGACTAGATCATTGCTCCGGCATATTTAGGAAATTGTATCAATGTGTTAATTTTTATAAACTAAAGTTAAATGATGGAAAAGGCATCCCCACAGCATTTATAGAGCTGGAAATGCTTGTTCACATGCACCCAGTCTGATGTTAACATGGTATTGTTTTTCTAGGTACTGCTTTCCATTTGGCCGTCCAGAAGGTGCACTAAAAGCTACTCTATCACTTCTGGAAAGGGTAAGAATAAGAAAAACAGTAGTTAAAGTTACTTGTATTCTTGTATCTTTCCATCTAGAGCTTGAGGAACTGTTGCTTTTGCATAGGACATGTAATTAATCATAGTTAGTATTGAAATGTGGAGAATTAGGTGGGGTTGTTATCTCTCCTGCTTCAGCTCGGAGGCCAGTGTGTAGCCGGGCTGCTAAAGGCAGCACAGCCTGTGTCTGTGTTGATAGTGGAGGATCTCGCTGGCGAGCATCTACACCGCAGACCGCTGTAAGCGATGCCTGGCTGCTGTCCGGTGAAATTCCCATCTCAAGGCAGGCTCATTCCCCTCGGGCATAGGAAACTGGCTCACCATCATCCTCCCCATCCCTATTTCTGCCTTCCTGCTGCTTCAGCATCCTTCTCACCCCTGCTAACACACAGCATGGCCAAGCCCAGACCTAAACTCAAGTGAATCGGCAAAACCCATGAAGGGCATAACACTGCCTGGCACTGGGGAAGTTGTGGTAGATCTTAATGTCATGCTCTAAAAAATCAGGAGCATGGATTTCAAGGCACGCCATAGGATATAGATACAGAAGGGGAATAATACAGCAGGGGTAGGTCCCATATCTCAAGCTGGCCAAGGTGACCTTGTAGTGGATCCTGCATATTGTACTCATACCCGGAGAGTCACGCAGCACTAGTGTAGGAATGGATGTATGTGCTGGGCTTGGAGAAAAGCAGTTGTGTGTGCCCGATGCCACAACAAATCAGATTTTCTTGTGTCAAGGTTCTGATGAAAGACATAGTTACTCCAGTCCCTCAAGAGGAGGTAAAAACAGTCATCCGTAAATGCTTGGAGCAAGCAGCTCTAGTCAATTATACTCGACTATCAGAGTATGCCAAAATTGAAGGTAAGGCTCTTTCTTTGTGAAATTACAATTTTGTTATGTTTCTAGGTGGCAACTGTGGCTGGGAGCTATTTAAAAGAAGCTCATTTGCTATTTATTCGCTTGTCAATAAAACTGATGTGATTCTGAATCATTTTTCTGGTATTGGCTTCAGAAGCAGTTAAGAATGGAAGCTATGCAAAACATTTCTTTTTCTGGAAACGAGAGAGGAAACAGTTAAAAGGAACTGTAGGGGTTTTTTTTTAATTTATTGTTAGTGTATTCGGCCAGTGGTATAGTATTCAGACTCATGTTGTGGTTTTAAAAAACAAATTGAGAAATACTTGGGATGTCATCTTTGCAGCTGAAGGTATAGTGCAGCTAATTGCTTGTGACAGTGGAGTTCAGGAAACAAGTGAAAAATAAGAAGCTGAAAAACTGTTTAATCTATGCTTAATCATTTGTAGCCAATTTAAAATGTCTTTTTTCTGGGAGTGTTTCATTGTCTTTGCAGTTTTCGTAGCAGTCATTGATCAGCGATCCCATACTTGCATCAGATTTCTTTCTTGTCACTCTAAATCTGGCATAGATGATATTATTGACCTTTTAAGTTATGGGAGAATAATAACCAGTGACCAGAGACACATGTAGCCATCAAAAAGACATTTTAAAGCTTGCTGGAGGATATGTGTCAGCTGAAGCTCTATAATCCAGTCGTTCTTTACATGTTAATCAGTTTACGTTGGTACCTTGTTGGCTGTTATTCCCAACTTGAAACTCCTACCCAACTTTATCCGAGCTCCTAATTGCTTAAACCTGTATGTTCCAGATGAATGGTATGTTCTGCTCTAGACTTTGGGTTTCTGTCATGTGTGATGTGAAGCTTTCCCACAGTTGAGATTATTGTTGTATGCCTTTAGGACAATATTGAGAGGAGGAAAAAAAAAAAAAAAAACAAACAAACCACCAAAACTCCGTCTGATTTGTTCTTCGCTCTTGTTTACATGAAAAATTGGGTTATTATATGACAAATTGTACAGGTTCTGTACATGACATGTCCTCTCTTTTTCCATTTTTTTCTGTCTAACGATGCAAATTGTGTACCAGTGGTAATGAATTCATTGTTATGCATCCAGTGAGAAACACTTAAGAATTGGGCACTAAAAGGATGTTTATCAACTCTTGACTTGGTAATGAGTAACAAAAATAGAGAATGAACAAAGGTTTCATAAGCACTGTATTATCAGGCAATTTATCAAAGTATTCAACTTCACAGGATATTTTAATTGGTGTATTCTGTAAAATGCAATGATTAAATATACTTGACAAGGATGGAGAAGGACTGAGAATCAAAAGCAGCTTTTCTGTTGATGGATGCTTCTACCCAGGGTTGGCTCCCTTAGGTTCTCTGTATAAATATCACTAACTTGTTGGTAAGATTTGCTCTCTTCTTTCAGATAAATCTATGCAAAAACAAACTTTATGATCTGTAAGTAAAAATGCATTCATTTCCAAAGTAGAACAGTTAGTGTGTACTTTTCCTTTTGTGCCTCAATTCTTCTTGGTTGTGTTAATTATCTGCCCTCTTTTTTGCACTGTGACTTTTAGGTCTGGGAATACTTTGAAGCAACAAACCTATTTTTTTCCAGCTACCTTTTCAGAGAAATAGTTCATTCCACACTACCTGCTCTCTTCTGCTTTTCTCCTCCTTTATCCGTTATTGGCCACAGCCACTTTTTGATACTATCTCTATAAAAGTGGTTGTAACACCAATTTCCAAGCATGCTGGGATTGTTAATTCGAACAACCCAACATCCGCCAGCTGCATGCATCAGGTTTTCTCTCATGAGCATAGTCCACTACGTGTTCAAATACTTCCTTAGAAGAGCAAATAACAATTTTCCTCGGTGAGATGCATTCCTGTGCACCCTACATGGCTTTGAAATCTTGCTTTTGAAAGCTGACATTTGAATAGCCACATGTTTAAGAGAGTTTTGTCAGAAATGCAGAACCAAATCTGGCAGCAGTGCTTGAGGCTATGCTTATGAAGAAATACCTGTGAAAGCCTTAGATACTGAAGGCTGAAATCCTTAGTATCTCGGAGCCTTAAACCAATGAAATTCTATTTCCCCCTTTTCATGACGTTTTGATCATTATATTCTTGCAAACAGTTCAGAGCAAACCTCTAGAGTCATGGTCACAGCCTCTCTTGTGACTCATGGGCATGCTGAATGGTTAATCCAGTAGATCTCCAGTTTTAGCCCTCCTTTTTTTTTTTTTTTTTATTTTTTCTTCCTTTTATCCTGTGTGTATCCCAAAATACTCTACAGCTACTTTCCTTTTAACCTAATAAAAAGTTTTCCTCTGACCTATAGCCTATAACCTCTTTACCTCTGACCTAAGCCTCTTGCATGCCCAAATCCTCTTTTATAGGGAAAAAGAGAGAAATGTATGAGCATCCTGTCTTCTGCTTGGCCTCTCAAGTGATGGATTTAACCATTCGTGAGTACCTACCACCCTCCTCTCCATGCTGTCCTCACTCTTTCTGTTTTCATTACCTCAAGAAAGTTCAGATCCAAACCAACTCACTCTCCTTGCTTCAAGTCTTTTAGCATTGGCTTGTCTGTTGCTTCTGTCTGTGAAACCCAGTGTGAGAAGTCCAGTCACTTTTTATCAGCCTAAAACAGGTTAGACAATTAACTCATCTGTTTGTGATAAACTCAGATCGTCTGTAAGTTTTTTCAGTTCTTTATGTCCGTGACCTGAATGCATTTTTACTTTGCTTCTGTGTAACCCCAATTTGTAAAGTGCTTGTCACTGGTACACAATCAAAAGGTAGCAGCTACATCGGGGAGAAGTGAGCTAGAGGTCAGATAAAGGACACTTGGAAAAAGCCATCCCTTTGCCTGCGTATAAGATCTTTACCCAGTCCTGTGTATAAGATCGTATAAGGCTGTCCTTTCTCTGTACATCAGATCTTACGTGTCTCCTGTCTGTTAGCTCTTGAGCGGAAGGATGTGCTTTACTTGCTCTCCTCCTCGATTTTTTTACTGACTCCTTTGCACCGAGCTCTGGATGGGACATCCCAGCCCCACTGTCACTTGGAGATCCCCTCTGTGTCCTCAGAGTTCACCCTCTCTGGTTTTCTATTTGTGCAGCGTTTTCTTTCACCTCTGTGAAAGGAGCTTCTTCTGGTAACCCCATGCTTGGGGGGGGGCGGGGGGCGAGACGGGGCAACTTTTCTTCTTTTCAAATGTCATATATCACACATAACTGGGGGGCTGTGCGGTCCACTTGCTCATTAATCCTGCATATCTGTTCTTGTTTCTCTCTTTTCTCTCCTTGTTGCTTTCTCTCTTTCATATAGAGAATCAAAAGGACGCAGGTGAACAATTGTATATGCATTATAAATTGCTAGGACTGTTGAATTATATTTATTTTGTTTTATTTTTTCATAGCTCCTTAAGATATGTACTCCTTCAGGCTGAAAATGGAGATGCATTAATACTTAAGGAGTTAATTTGTGCTGTCTACATAATCTCCTTTTCCTCCTTCCTTAGAATAGAGTGTAGATTAGAACCACCTCAGAGAAATATAGTATCTTCTTAGGAGACAGTTTTAGAGGAGAATCTAGTCTTTGTAAAGAGGAAGTTTCTTGTTTTCCAAAAGAACTGCAGCTCATTTGGGGTGAAAAAATGTTGGTGATTTGGCCATTGATTTAACATACCTAACGAGCACATTTATAACTAAACTAACGTTCATTTTTGGTTTTCATATCTTCAATTTTATGCCCTGATGGGAGGACTGGGGATTTAATTTTTTTTTTTTCTATTTTTTTGTTAATGTGTAACAAACAATTCGGTGGGACAGAAGTCGTGTTTGTCTCTCGTTTATAACCTGTGGTGACATGTAACAAGGCAAAGGCTCAGCTCAAGTGCCCGTCTCTTCAGAAGGGATGGTGGAGCTCTGCAGCCCCTGTTCTCGTTTCTGTTGTATCCCAGAGTCCTAGTTTGAAAGTCCTTGAAACCTGAACTGTTCATTTCTTCTTGTGAGTAGATTGTTCTGTTTTGTGGAAAAAAAAAAAAAAAAAAACAAACAAAACATTGGGTTGATTTCAGATCTGTTTGCAGAGAGAAACTGCTTTTAGAAAGTAGTGCAAGAGGCTGGGCCATATTCTTCCCTGGTGTCCCCGGGCCTCCGCAGCTCAAATTTGGCTCATGGTCCAATGATCCAGAGCTATTGCATGACAGTAAAAGTAATTTTCAATAACAGTAAATAGTTCGAAAATAGAGAATAAGTTTTCCTTACGGCTGTGAGGTGCAAATAAACAAATAGCAAATAGAACAATCGTAGCTATTACCATTAACTATTGCAGCTTAAAGTGAGCACAGGCTGCTGTGCATTAAGCGCAATAAATGCACTGAGCATCGAGCTTGCTGGCAACGGCTCGTCATGTGCTTAAAGTTTAGAAATTCAGAAGGACGTTTCTGTGGCCCGGCTCATTTAAAAATAAAACTACTTCTTCTCAATGCTAGGAGCAAGTGAAGGGATGCAGGGAGTTGTGACTCCACTGCTTCCTGCCTACAAATCTCCCATTGTCTTAAATAAAAAATTTTCAGGCAAGGTCAGCAGGACTCAACTTGAAACCAGTTCCTCAGCTTAAGTGGAGTCAAAAGTGACTGGGTTTTGGCATGACTTTGTTTATTTTGCCAGAAGCAAGACTAAAAATAAGATATTGAAAACAACTTCTTAAACACACAAGTGTCACCCTTTGATGTCCTTTCTCCTGAAAAGGGTGTAGTCTCTTGCTGTGCTTTAAAAATATTGAAATAGAACATTAAACAGAACACTACACTAAAACAATTAAAGATTAATTACTTGCTTTAATTAATAATCAGACAAAAATGCTAACACTCAGATTAATAAGTGCAATCTTTTAATAAGTGTTTGTCTGCCTATTATATAAGTCAGCAATCCATTGTTCCTTTAGAAAAAGATAACTTCTCCATCCCTTAAGCATAGGATTTGAAATGTGCTGCACTGTGTTGGAGTGCCATGGCACTGAGGAGTCCCATGGACACAAGTGCCATTTGGCACTGCTGGAGTTGGGTACAGGCGGCTTTAGAGCTGATGCCAGCCAAGGCAGTAGTTGTCAGTTTGACGATTGTATTTAGTTTAAAACTTTTTTTTTTTAGTTTTCAGACTGAGTATTTTTTGTATGGTGATTTGGTTTTGGTCTCTGTAAAGAGAAGCTGAGTTGATGCACAGAGATGAGACATGGGGATGGAGGCAGCTCTCACCTCACTGCTGGGGCACGGGCTGCAAGCAGAAAGTAACTGGAGAGCAGATGAACCCACTGAAGTCCTATTGCTCTGTCACCAAGGGAAATCAGCTACTCTTGGGCTATCTGAAAACACCAGGTTTTTGCTTGTCCCAGAGCATCCCCAGCCCCTCTCCAGGGAAGCAGGACTCTGGAGGTGCAGCATCTTACCATGCTGCATCACTGACATGCACCAACCTCCCCAGATCTGTCCCTCCCGGCCAGGCGGGCAGGGAAGCCTGACTTCCCTCGAAAACGCACCCAGCGGTGGTACCGGGGTGGGTGCAGAGCCAAAACCCGGTCAGTGCAGGGGTCGGTGCTGCCCACGGAGCAGCGAGGCACAGCTGTGGTACCCGTGCAGAGGCAGACATCTCTCAGGTGCCTGCATCGGGCTGGGGACTCGGGTGCACCCGCAGGAGAGGGACTGAGCACAGCGGCTTTGGCTGCGTCAGCCTCGACTGGTGCTGGCCACGGAGCATCTTGCACGTAGCACTCACCCTAGCAGACATGGAAAGCATCCTCAGCTGAGGAATGGGGTGCAGAAGAGGTTGGGTTCTGACCAGAGCAATACAGCAGGTTATTAAGAAGCAGTGGTGTTTTTCAAGGCATTCGTACTGGCCCTTATCACAGTCCCCATGCTCGCTCTACGTCACTTGCCTTCCCTACTTCTGGATCTCAGCCTGGGAAGCTCTGTGCATGTATCCATAACTCTTAGTGAGTGCACTGAAGGATGAGGGACTGAGCTGCCCCAGGATATACCTGGTCCAAGTCAAGGAGAGGTCCTGTGTGATTTGTCAGCCCATCCGCCGCTGGGCAATCACTCCCAGTGTTTGTGATAAGCCACAAAGCTTAAAAAGAAGATATAATTGCATAGCCCAAATAAATATGAGTGCAAAATGTAGGAAAACATCTATCTTTGTGCAAGGGAGTGGCAACTAAAGTCATTAATAAATAATGCACTTTAAGGCAGGCACTTTAAGTATAGCTACAACCTATAGTTGTGTACTGCTGAACCGCTGCTTTATTTGTTTCATCCTTGAAGTGGTATTCAGTTGTGTTTAACAAAGAATCATTACACAGCTTTTGAGATTTCCTCTTGCCCTTCCAAGAGAGTGTTTAAAGCAGTATGAAAGTTATTACAAGAGCTTCAGAAATCACAAAGATCTGCATTGTGCTGTTACCTTTCTACAAGTCTCTTACTAACTGCAGAACAACTTGCTGCCTGAGGCATGAGATATAATTCAGATACACAAAAATTCCACATAGGCTGAATAATCATCAGAAAGTCAGGAGATCAGTTCTCTTTTCAGTATGTTGAGATTTAGGAGCTGAATTAGAGTCTCTTTCTGAGTTGAAAAAACAAAATTCTATGAATTTTTCTTGTTTTTAAGATAACGCATCTTATTTTGAAAGAAAAAATTATATCAGCACTGAAATCCCTTTCAGATACACACAAATTCATTTAATTAATATAATAAAAGGCTTCTTTGCCTCATCTTCAGGCTAGGTCCATTATTCTTTATAGTCATCTTAAGAACTGCAGCTCTTTTTATCATTTTCATGATTGGCTCGCAAATGAACACACACATAACACTTACATACCAAAGCCTTTGGCAGGGGTCATATATTTTTTAATTATTGCAGGGACATCATTGAGTCAGTGGCTGCATTTTTAAAACTATGAAAAGTCATTAATACTCTTCTTCTATTGCAAGTGTAATTCTCACTGTTGCTGATGTGTTAGTAGCCCATCTAGCAGAAATCATGGTGCTGAGTGAGAAATACGTAGTTTGAAAATCTTCCAGTCCATAGAGTCACACACAATGAATTGTATGCAATATACATACCCAAAGTACAACAGATATTTTAATATACTTGTTATGCTCATTGCAGGGTGAAGTTTATTGCAAGCACAACCCCAGAATTTGCTGAGTAATTTGGGTTTCTGCAATTATTTTATTTGCAAGTATCATGCAGAAGCCTAAAAAGCTTTGGCACAAGTTTGTATCGGAAACCACTTTGTCAGGTTGTTAGTGAGGAAGAAGCTGCTCCTGCCTCTGATTTCAGTGTTGGAGGTGGTTAAGTCTTACCCATTTGACACACGTGAGCCAGAAATACAAGAGCATTTCTGATGCTAAACTGGCTGTGGTGAGGGATTAGAGAGGAAGAGGACAGAGAAGAAAGAAAAGCCAAAGTGAAACAGAACCTGCCACACACGCTGCAGCTGATTGCTGTCAAGTGCTGTAAAACCCATCCAGCCTTATGCAACTCCTTCGTTCCAAGCAGGAGCTGAGACACCCCGTGAAAGAGACCTCACATATCATCTCTGAGACCTGGACCCAGAGGAGCACGTAAACTCCAGTGCCCGATGGGGCATTGCAGTCGCGGCCCCATTTCTATTTAAATTTACAGAGGAAATTAATCCCTTTCCTTAGCCAGACCTTAATCTTTTAAATTTTCTTGCAATAGTCAACAAAGAAAAGCATGAGTCAGGGCTCAGGAGGTGTTCAGTGCCCCCAGGAAGGGAGAGGACCCCTCCTTTCCCTTGGCTCCAGGTGGTTTTGCAGCCATCATGCAAAAGCCCTGGATTTGGGTCTGAAAGATTCAAATGAACAAAAGAGCTGAATATTTGTGCAGATTGGGCCAGATCAGAATTACATCAAGAATTTGTTGCTTAACCTGCTGTAATCCCTTGTGGAAGCTTGTTTTCAAGAGCCGGTGGCGGCGGGGAGGTGCCAGGAGCAGGGGTGAGGCGCTGGGGGGGATCTCTCACAGGCCTCCCGGAGGAGTGAAAGCCACCCCGGGGCACTGTGCTGACAACTGCACAGCGGGAGCCTCCTCCAAGCTGTTCCGTACGTGCTGCACTAGAGATTTGTGAAGTCCCGGTGCTGCTGCATCTCTTGCCTTTCCCCTCCTCTTCCTTCTCTATTAATGACTTTTCCCTCAGACAGAAAGCACTCGCACAGGTCAGGCCCGTTCAACACTATGGGGTTGGGATGTCCGTGAAGCCCAAGATCTATTTTTCAACGGGTAGCTGTTGGGGATGCAGGGGCTGGACTCACATTTCAGAGTGCTTGAGGGTGACAGTGCTGAGAGGTGCGGTGGGATGCAGTGCTGGGATGTGATTTTTACCCTGGCTCTGACGCTCTTGGGAGGAGCTCTCTCACTTTGACACTCCCAACTTTGGAGCCCGACGGACTCCCATGGGTGGCAAGGGGTTCCCACCATGGGGTTGCCAGGTGGGGGTGGGAGGAGATGTGTGGTCCCCTCTTCCCATGACCCCTTCCCATCTGGGGACCTTGGCAGAAATTGCTCTCCATGGTGATGGGCAGTAAAATATTCTTTGTACATCCACATGTGGAGCTCAGGAGCCATCAGTGAGTAGCCAAATTGAATTCTTGCTTATGTTTTAAATTAGACTGAAAGTCATTAGGCCAGTGCCTAAAAAGCAGTTATTTTTGTCACTTGAGGCTGAGGTTTGTTTCTGGGGACAAAGCCACCCTTGGTAAACATTGAACAAGGATCGGGATGACTCCAGAGATGAACGAATAGATTTGCTTTTCCTGTTATCAGAAAACAAAACAAAAAAAACAAAACAAAAAAAAAAACAACCCACCAGAAACCAGTAGCTTGAATCTATGAGTCTGAATTAAATTATTACACAGCTTAAAAGACTAAAAATATATATGTGTGTGTGTGTGCACGTGCGCACTGTATGTGTGTTTATGTACATATATATATCTCTGTGTATGGAGAGGAGAAGCAACCTAACTCATACTCTTTAACGGTTTATTCGAATATTCTTTATTATACTTTGATAAATGTTATAATTCTGTGAGAATTAAAAGCAATCAGAAATCTACTTTGCACAAGCCAACCAATTTTTTTTTTCCCCCCACTGGAAAATGCAAGCAAAATGGCAAGGACTTTTGGCAATAGAATGTCCAGATAAATATGCCAGATTCCTTGCAAATGGCATTATTAAAAATAGTCACAATGCTGCTAAAAACTGTTATTAAATGGAATAGAAACTATTGTGTTAATATATTCACAGTATATAATTTATTCTCTGAGTGTATGTAAAAGGAAAGGCTATTTTCTTTGAATTTTTCCTATGCTGATATTGTAAACTATATGACAGATGGGTCAAGTCCTGATTGCAGTATTCTAACATTTGGAATAGCAAGTAACATATTTGATAGAGCTGGCAAGTTTTTATATATGATTCAACCCAGAATATAAAAGCCACTAGAATTCCAAGTTGAAAATAATTAAATGAGCTGGAAACGATCAGGAACCACACATTTTTAAGTGACAGATTTTTTTACATGTTTAAATTGCACAAGAATATTTTATAGCTCCCTTTAACCAACAGTGACGTTTAATTCTAAAATGTGTAATTGATATTTGCAAAGCAATTAATTCCTGTGGCTCGTTATTCTATTGCTAAATGTACCTAAGCATTGGGACGCTGACTTAAAGTCATCTTTTTTAGTTCACCTTTTCTGAATTCCAGAGTTTTAACTCAATTAACCTATTTCGGTTTCCTCACATGGCTGCATGAAGTGCAGTTTCATACTTGTCTTGAATTTTTAGCTTTCTGATTGCACAGTACCATAGGATGTTCAAATCTGCTGACTTCTGGAATATGTGTTGTTAAATGGTGTCATTACCGTGTAATACTTCAAGTACTGATAAGCAAAACCCAGCAGCTTATTCTATTTGTATTTGATCATTTCTGCTTATGTTCCTTTTGAAGTTTCCATCTTTTTGTCACCGTTTACAAAGTCATTTGTCTCTTTACTTTTGGTGTCTCTCTCTCTCATGCACAAGCAGCCCGTCCGTCCAAGCCTAAGCCACCGGCTGGGCCACCATCATCTCAAACGCAGACTAACATGATAAATCATATGCTCAAAGGCATGGCCAAACAGCCGCCAAGTACCGTAATAGTCTTCCTTCCTTTTATTCAGCGGTTTTCTAGTCTAGCAGTTGCTTGTGTAGCAGTAGAAAGCTAGTTCTCATGTGCAGCTTTACACAAAATACCTAGCGCGATGTGGTAGGTTTTAGAGATTTAGAGATAGCATTTATTTCAAAATGTCCACATTTTTTTGTCTAGCAATGTCTGACATATGCAACATTTTCAAATATCAACGTCAGCACAAAATAACATTGTTGTTGCATAACATTTTGCATGAAAACTATAAATATGTATGAGCTTTACATGATGTTGGATGAAATGTTTGATAAGTATATCGTATACGTTTCATGTAACTGTCAGTGCTCCAGCTATCTTAGCAGAATATTCTGATGTATAGTAACTTAACCAGGGAAATATTTAAAATAAGAAGAAAAAAAATTAAGATTGACATCTGCTGGCTGCCAAAGTTGTATAAGCATCAATATTTTCTTTAAAGACAGCATCTCTGAGCAGTTGTTCTTATTAACACTTTTGTCTTTTAGTTGTATTTGAGAGCAGATCAGTGTTGCAAATGAGAATGGGCCTGATGCTGCTCTGATCGATGGAAAAGCTTCCCCTTGGCTTCGGAGGTGCAGAAACAACCAGAGCTTGCTAAGGGACATGTCTTTGGACTCCTTTTGCAAAAGGAAGAGGTTTCTACTTCTTGTAGGCAGTGAGGTGCTGGGCTGAATAGGAGAGAGAATGAGGAGTTAACCAGCAGTTCTCCAATTTCAGTATTTTCCCAATAAATTATTATATTAGGGGAACATGCATTTTATTTTTTTGTTTCCAGTGATAAAAGAAACAAAAGGAAAACTGGAGAAGAAACTCCCAAGGCCCCTATCTGTGGCATAAATCTGCAAAAACGTAGAGTTCATTTGCATGGTGCTTTACCATGTTGCCTCTCAGCCAAGCTGAGCACCAGCAGTGCCAGACTTCAGCTGACCGGGCTGCTGAGCTCCTCCGAAAACCAGCCCGTGGCCCCTTTGCTCAACCGCCCAGATGTGACCATTCTGAAAAATACGGCTTTCCTTTTCATGGGAAAAGTGTTACCTGTAAAGAAGTATTCAGGGAGAACTAGGGGCAGGCAATGAAGTCCTTGAAGCTCACCAAGCCTTCAGCAAGGGAAGGATTTTTCCCCAGATCACCCCATAGAGCAGCGCGGTGCCACCAGTGTGCAGCCACAGGTTTCTATCCCAGCTTTAAAGACGGCCTAAACACTAGCAAAAAAACTAGTGGGTGCAGAAGGCTGGAGCGAGATGCCCAGCCAGCACCTTGGATGTCGCACGACCCGAGCTGCTGGTTTAGCTGGGCCTTTGGAAATCCCGGGGTGGTTGCTGGTAACGGCGCCTCAGTGCGTGCACTGCTGGCCTTCCGCTGTGCTGGGGACATGCAGTCTGTTGTGCAGTGCTAACTGGAGATTGATTTGGCTGTTTGGGTTTTGGTTTTGGTACTTCGCCCATTTACGAATTCTCCAGCTTTGGTATGGTGGAGAGGCCAAAATATACATTGGAGCTCATGAACAGGCTGGTGTAGCTGCCAAAGTGTGCTGCGGTCCTTCACCCCAGCTGCACTAGAGAGCCGGGCCTGTCACCAGCCGTTAACCAGAGGGACACATCTCCTAGCTAACGTGGTGACGTGCTGCAGCGTAGGTGCATCCCCAGGGAGCCGCTCTCCTGCTCCACTTCTCCTCAGGGTGACCGTGGCAGGGAGATCTTGCACACCTCAGGGAAGTGAGCTGCGGTCTCAGCTCGCAGAAACCTCCTCGGTTGCACTCAGCCAGCTCTGCAGAAGCTGTTGTTCAATGAAAATGTGATTATTTTCTTTTTCTCTGTATTATTTCCAGTGAAATAGTCTAAATGTTCCAGATTGTTAGCACCTCAGATGTTTAATATTTTATTAAAAATATAAATTACCTAGAAGAATATAATTTAATTATTTTTAAAAGTCTTCAGAAAACGCTGCAAAATAGCTCAACATAGCTAAACACCAAGCTCCAGGATTTAAACTCTTTGGTTTGTTTGCGGGGTTTTTGCTGTAAAGTTGCATCTCTTTTCCCATATAAATCTTACCTATGAACGCCTAGTGGGATTTGCCACTTTCCACTCCCTCCAGCATGCATAGCTCCTTGACCCTTGTGGAGTTAAATCCTGGAGCAAAGCAGACCTGCAATTTTTGCTTTCAGTAGCAGGTGACATTTAAATTGCTCAAGTCTGACAATTTATTAAAAGTACAGACAGATTTGTTTGAATTGATCTTCTTTAAAGAATTTTTAAATAATATAGACATGATTTCTGTAATAGCATCATCTACATTGAAGGATACATATTGTTCGTATATTAGCGGCCAGATGCTGTCTTTAGGGAATGCGATGTTCTTATTTGAGCTAATAAAGTGCCACCATCTCGCCATAAAGCAAAACAACTCTGACAGTATTGTGAAATTTGGAGCTGGAGCACTGTATTTTCGTAGTATAATAACGAATGTGGCTTTCTGGTTTGCTCAGTACTAATTATATAAGCATTTAACATATGCATGAAAAGATCTTTAAGGCTGTAGAATATTATCGGATTTTTTTTAAACCTCTAAAATAACTTACTGTACGTCTAGCTTTTCATTCTGCCTCCCTTTTAACTCGAGTTCTTGTACTACAGAAAATGTAGGCCGGTTAGTCACACCAGCTAAAAAATTAGAAGACACAATACGTCTGGCAGAATTGGTAATTGAAGTCCTACAGCAAAACGAAGAACACCATGCAGAGGTGAGCAGCGGTGCCCTGCGAGGTCGTGTCCCCCAGGTCTTCAGCAGGTTCCGGTGGCTTGCTGGCAGCTTTCTATATTTGTGTGATGTCTTCCCAACTGGTGCTGGGTTATCTTCTTTAAAAGCCAAAAGTATTCTTAAATAATGGTGCTCAAGTGCAATGAAGGCAAAGTACAGTTCAGGAAGATTGCTTTTGCAGAGGGGAGGGAGGGCGGCAGGAGGAATTAATTAAGCTCTGCTCTCCTCTACGTCAGTCTGCAGCCTTTCATACAGCACCAGCAGGAGCCGAATCTGGCCAAATGTGTTCACCACCAACTACATACAAGAGCAAGACTGTCCACTTTTGAGAAAGGTCGTATTTCCAAATAATGTCATGTGTTTGTGCCTCCAGGCAGCATTAGTGGGGTGCCTGCAGCAGCTTACTGCTCCTGCTGTCCAGAGCTGGAGCAAGGAGAACCACCATAAAACAGAACAATTCCTTTTTCGTCCCTTTCTGAGCGTTCAGGTTGTTTCCAGGGGTTTCCCTGGGCCCCTGCGGTACATGATTAACTCACCTGGTTTCCTGTTGGCCTCTTCTGCCTTGGCTGATTGGAAATACCTCAATTATTAGTCACGGAGGTTAGGATGGATTATTCTCTGTTGCTCATTATTTGGGTTATCTAAGGCCTAATACAACTACTCTTAACTCTTCAAAGCACTTTAACAAAAAGCTTCATGTTTTAAAACCACTGAAACCATATCATAGTTAAATATAGACCAGAAAATCTTGAGGCTTGATCCTGGAAACACTTGACCCCACAGGCAGGTGACATTGCTGGCTGTAGTCCCGCTCTCAGCACGTGGGGACATTTCTGCCCAAGCAAGTGACGTTGCGTACCCGTGTAAGTATTTGCAGGATTGAGCCCTCTGTTCTCTATAAATCTGGTGCTCTTGGATGCGTATTGAAAAGTTAACCGTTTTGAAATTCAGAGTCAACAGTTATTGTTTATGACTGTAGATAATGTAACACTCATTCACTATTTTCTCTTTTCCTTCCCATTAATATATATATATACTCACTATATTTTGCATTAAGAGAATTTGATAAATAATTTCACAATCACCTAAAAATCATTCCAGTGTATATTAAATTTGCAGTATAATTTAACTTATTGATAATACACAACAATCCACAACACCCAACTAATGCCTGATTGCATATTTAAATTTCCTCCCTGTTTTTCTACTGTTCATTCAATCTTGGATGATCCTGGCAGGGGAAAGAGGTATGTGACTAAACCGAATGAAACGAGTCACTCCTGTCATATTTCGTGCATGCCCTCTCAGTGCCATGTTTCCTACTGGGATTTTACCCGGGTTGCCCTCGCTTCCGTAACTTTGACCGAGGAATGTAACAGCAACTTTGAGTCGGCTGCTTGCGGAGCTGGTAGCCTGACACAGGAGGGTAAATGTGGCGTAGTAGTCCAGTCCATGCATGTAGCAATGGGTATATTTTACGAGCGCTGCAGTTACATCCCAACACAACCCTACCTGCCTGGACTCTCTCCTCAGCCTGTTGTTACCTCTGTCGTTTTGCATTCACCCGACCTCTAGTACACTGTGGTGGAGATGGACTAAGTACTACACGAGTGCCTAGAATGGTAGTGGTCTTCCCCTGGTTTTGTCTGTATGTGCCTTGTACTGGATATACAGTATTTATATGTAGAGAGAGAATATATGGGGTGAAGAGTGAAATAAACTTCATTTTTACAAAAGCAAGGGGGTGCTCAAGAGCGCCGCGCTTGCACACGAACTGCGATAACCTTTTCCAAGGATAATGATTTGTTTTATTCCACTCATCACCAGCACAGGCGGGATGTACAACCAGCTGGGAAGGAGCTGTTTTTAAACGCAGGTTATTTTGAAAATAGTAGCCTTCTGAAGGAAGTGGATACGGGGCCGGTCGCGTTCAGCCAGCCACGCTGCCGAGATCCTCACCAGGAGGAAGACTCAAAACCATTCTCCAACACCTTTTGCGCCACAAGGTTTTGATTAGAGACAGAAGGTTAATGCCAACATGGATAGGAGGCATCCCGGTCCCTTGTTCTGAATGGTGACCTGGAAGGGTGAAATTCATCTCTCCAGAAGCCCGGCACACTGTCGGTACGTTACTGAATCCCTGTCCTGAGGGTGGCTGTGGCATTTCAGCAGTGTACAGGCAGTTGGCCAGCTCTCTGCACACTTTGAATTGCATCCAAAGGAAGAGAGAGAAGAGGCTGGGTGGTTTATCACTGATTTTTATTACACATTGTAGCCACACTATGATCTCACTGTGCAATGAGAATTGCTGAGGTATTGCACTTTTTTTTTTTTTTTTTTTCTTTTTTTCAAATTATTCCAGGTGGGGTTTTTTTGACATGTTGTTCTTTCACCTGGAGAAGGTTCGAGCTGCAAGGTGCGACTCTTCAGTCTACTTTGGATGTTCAGCAGAAAATTAAATCACACCGCTTACTGAAGAAGTGCTTTAATTTACTGAAAACCAACAGTTTTTGCAATTAAAACATGCCCCTTTTTTCCCCACATGGACATCCAGGCAGACTCCCTAATGAGAACCCGGAAAATAACACTCAGAGCATGCAAAATGTTCAAAAAACATTACAACAGAAGTACCATGTCTAGTCAGTTGGGTTTGTCTTACCCATAAGAGAGAAGCAAACCAGTGCAGGCAGAAATGCAGCAGAAACCGTGTGCCTACGTCTGTAATCTGTGAGAGCGGGAGGTCTCTGTCATTGTGTCATCTCTCCCATCAGATGTCTCCCACCTCCTTTCCCGTTCCTCTGGATGACTGATGGCAAATGCCAGAGACAATGGCATTCACCTATTTTTAAACTTGTGTTTTCTCTCTCTATGTATACGTATGTGTATATGTATATATGTATTTTAACTCCTTGAGGTCATACATATATACATGTGTATCCATGTGTAAAATATACAATAATAGGTGTGTTTGGCTAGAAAGCACACTTCTTTTTTCCCATTGTGTTTTGACCAAAGCAGGTAAGTAGATGGTAAATAAATGAAATGTTACCATCTTGAAGGAGATTTTCAAAGTATGGTGTTAACTGCTCCCACCGCAGGAAGGTTCGGTTCACTGAGACTAGGGAGGAGGAGGTTGAGGATCCTGACATAAGTTAGGGACTTAGAGAGCTAAAATTTTACTTTTCCACCAAAAGGGAAACTGTGACTGGTTTGGGCATATTTTTTTTCCACAAATGATCACATGCTTTTCTTCATAATTTCTCTTAAAACTAGCCTTTTTTTTTTTTTTTTTTTTTTTTTTTCCTTTTTCATGGAAGCAGGTTTTTATTGCAGGACTCTGAAGTGTTTATGTTGGGATTTGTTGCAGAGGATGTTCTCTGGCCTCCCCTCTTTTCCCTCCCCTCAAAATGCCGGTTGCTGTTGTTCCTTCGCCGCGGTCGCTCTTTGCCCGCAGAGCTGTGGGCAGTACCTGCCGGGGGCGCAGCGTGGCAGGGCCCTCGGCAGGCGGGGGCACAGCCAGAGGAACCCCGGCAGAGCAAGGGTCGCTCTGGCATCCTCCTTGAAAACCACAGACGAGCGCTGCTAATTTTAAGGGGACCCTCGGCAGCCCGGTGGCTCGGGATCCGCTCATTTCCCACCTGCGCTCTGGGGAGAAGGCTTGAGCAGGTATTGGGAGCAGACGCGGGTCTTGATGTTTTCTGTTCCTGCGCGGTTTGGCAGCGGTTCGACGCCTCCCGATGCGGCGCTCCGATGCTGGGTTGTGCCCCAGCGCCAGATGTGGGGAGGGGATCTGGGGAGCATTGCCGCGCGTGCTCCCTCACCTCGGTTTCGGCTTTCCCAGAGCGACGACGCTGCAAACGCCCAGGGCCACCGCCACCACTGCCCCTGAGCTTTCCAAGCACCCCAGGGCACTGCAGCGGTGCCCGACGGCTTCCTCCTCCTTGTTGCGTGGGGCTGGGGACAGTTTGCAGACAGAGGAGCCCGGCGTAGCCACCTTGTCCCCATGCCATGACGACACGGACACTGTAACCTGCCGGTGTTGCCGCTCTGGGCACAGAGTTTGCCCAGCCCACCCCTGGGTGCACCGAAGACATGTCTTTGTGGCACAGCCCACCTCATCCACATCTTCACCTCCACCACAGGGCAGGCTCATACTAAGACTAGTTTGGGGGTTATTCTGTTATTTTCATTATTTTACATCTTGGACGTGCTTTGGGCACATAATGCCCAGAGCCACGTTCAACCTACCCGTGTCTTCACACCAGTTTTGTATCAACTCACAGAATAATAGCAGAGCCGTGTCAGTCTGCGTTATGTTTTGGGGGAACGAAGGAGCGGAAATAGTCCCAGAGACCCCCTGCCAGCATCACTGGCAGCTGAGAAGTCAGGCCAAAATAGGAAGAATTGGAGGGGTCCATGGCAGTAACATGGTTTTGGCGCACTGCTCCCTCTCCATGGCCAAGTGAACCAGCAGCTGGAGTTGTGTTCAGTTCATCAGTGAATCAAACTGAACCCTGAGAAAGTGAAAGTCCATTCTGCTTATCCATGTCTGCTAAACTCTGCAGAAAATACCCCTCCCTGACTGGCAATTCCTCTTCAAACTGATTCATCTAATCCCAGTCTTTTCCGTTTCATCTCCAGTCTTGTGCCTATGCTAGAGATTTCTTTTTCTTGCAAAGTGCTGGAAAGCTGTTTCTTAGATCCTTTAAGTCACTGAGTAATTTCCTATCACTTCAGAATGACAGCACATGGTCCTAATGACAGCACTTCTCATATTGCATGTTCCCAGCCAGAAGTGATTACTAAACACGCATGCATGCGTTTGCAGCATTCACATCTGCGCCATGTATGATGTGAATGCCACGTCAGAGAGCCCGTACAGTGAATTTTAAGGACCCATGTGCATGAGAATGAGTTACTTCACTGATATTTTTTGGTTTTCAAGTTTAGATATATTTTTTTTCCTGCCTCTGTGAAAATATAGGCTTGCCGTAGATATTTTTTTTTATCTTGGCATGTTGATAATAGAGCTTTGTAATTGGTTTCCTAATCAGTAGCATTATGAAGGTGGTAGTGTGTTTCTATGGATGTGTATGGCTAACCATGTAAAATGAACAGTGCTGTAATAACTTTTACTGGTGATGTTTGAAATATCTCTAAAGGAGAGTGTGAGTGATTTAGGACAGATTTTAATGTCTTAGGCTTCTAGTTTTTCAAGACAAATAGAAGTAGTGAATTAAAATAAAATTTAAACTGTTGAAAAACACAGAAGAAAACCCACAAGCCCAGTGAAGAATCTCCCAAATTTCTATACTTTAGAATAAGAATTAGTTGATTCTTTTTCTGATAATTAACATAATTAAAGATGAAGTCATTTATTGTAAATTGAACAGACGAACCCTTCTCTGCCACGTTACAGCTGCGTGCCTTTGCAGTGGAGCTCTGAATAGATCCTCTACAAAAAACCTTTGTATTAAAATAGCAGTGCCTAATTCCTGTGATTAGCACTGTCTGTGCAGGCTAGCACTTTAAAGCACTGTTCTCTTTACAATAAAGGTAGTTTTCATGGGATGCACATTTTTTTTTAGATAGGTGGCCTAACATCTTTCCTTGTGCCTTATTAGAACTAATACACTTCTTTGTTATCTTTTTCTACCAACTCTGAAGGCCTTTGCTTGGTGGTCAGACTTAATGGTTGAGCACGCGGAGACCTTCCTGTCACTGTTTGCAGTGGATATGGATGCTGCGCTAGAGGTGCAACCCCCAGACACCTGGGACAGCTTTCCACTCTTTCAGCTTCTAAACGATTCCCTCCGTAGTGACTGTATGTATTGTATTTTGATCATTTCTTTTTCATTGGGCAGCTCAGGTTACCGATAATATTTTCAGCGTCTCCATACTGCACAGAGATGGGTAGAGATTTACAGTACATAACCTTACCATCAGCTTGGTTTTGTACCATTTAGACTAGAAAAAAAAGCACAGACACCCCTTAAATCAAATGCCTCAGTGAAAGGTGAGAAGTTGAACTTTTATTTTGCTTCATCTTCTCAAGGCTCTTGGTAATGGCTGCCTGATAAGCAGGGAATTAGGTACTCCATCTCACTGTCATTAAATGTGGGTATCATTTTATATGTGTACTGCGTTTACTCAACATGGAGTAAAACGGTCCCTGCTGTTTCTTGAAGGGAGGAAGATATTAAAGTGAATGGAAGCAGGAGTAGTTCAGGAGAATAGTGCTTTGTGAAATAAGGCTCTTCTCCAAAGCACATGGACCCATGCCTTCAAACCCTGTGAGGATTTGGCACTCTCCCGGGTGGTCCAACTGCTCCCCAGGGAGCTGGTGGCAGAATTGGCATTGCCTTCAGTTAGGTCCCAGACCAGGGCCCCAGTTAGCCTTCAACAACCACATAAAAAAGCCAGGGACTCATCCTCAGAGGGCAATTTCCAGTATCATGGTAGTGAGTAACCGAAGAAGAAATTATTCTCCTGCATGAAAAAGCCATAATGTTTGCCATGCTGTATTTCTTACATCCATTTTATTCACAGGAAGTAATAACGTATTTGTAAGTTTAACTAATGGAAAAGAAGATTCATTGTCTGCTTATTTGTTTGGAGTAAGAAGCCATTCCTGCTGTCTTTGTCGTGAACACTGGTGCCTGATGCCAGCTCCTGTTATGTTCTTGAAGTTTCTTCCTGTTCGCTGACAAAATTGTTGTGTAATGAAGTGCCACGCTGTGGTTTGTTACAAAGGTTTTAGTAACAGTAGTGTCTTACTATACTTTTATTTATCTATTCTAGATAATTTGTGCAATGGAAAATTCCACAAACACCTCCAAGACCTGTTTGCTCCACTTGTTGTTAGATATGTCGATCTGATGGAGTCCTCAATTGCACAGTCAATTCACAGGGGCTTTGAGCGGGAGTCATGGGAGCCAGTAAAGTAAGGAAACCTCCTTTGATACAATCGGAATTTGGGTGCAAATGGATGGAGATTCATACAGAGATGAATTAGCAAACATTAGAGTGGACATGCAGAAAGTGATTTAGATTTTCTAGTTTAATGGTAAAAATAGAAGGCCTGATCTCTTCAGGGTTTTCAAGTTAATAAGGGAAATGGTATTTGCTTTTTGAAATGCATTGCTGCCTCAGTTTGAACCGTGCGTCTTTGGACATGGAAGCATGAAAATGTAAAAACCTTCTCAATTGGCATGGCTTTTTGGATCCCTTTTCCAATGCTGCTTTTGAATTCAAATATCTCCTTTTCAGAACAAAAAACCTTGCTTCAATGTGTTCAGTCCAGCCCTAAGCCCTGTGTGAGTTATTGCTGTATTTATTCTTCCCAATACTCATTTTTGCCACCCACTCCATAGAGGGATAGTGCAGCATTGTGCTTCTCACATCAGCCCCACAGCTGATGGCTTCATGTGTCTGTCCCCATGTCCCAGGGCAGCTCTGTGGGTCTCAGCTCCCTTGCCTGTAGGATTAGGCGGGCAGAAACTAGAGTGAAACACGGATGAGGTGATTCAAGCAGAATCAGTTATTAAATCTGGAGAACTAGGAGTTTACCAGCAAGAAATGAGTAGCCTGAGAGAAACCCAAATTGAACTCAAGAGCTGGTGAATGATAAAAACGCGGCATGTGCTTTGGATTACTGTTGTTATTTCACAAGTTTTGAAGCATTGCTGAACCCTGTCATGCTTGCTCTAAAATGCCAAGTCATATACTACAAAGGAAAAGAACTGACTTTTCCTTCTAATAAATGTATTAAAAGAGAAATATTGACCCTTTGCAAACAGCATGAGTCTGACCATGCCTCAGACAGGGGATTGGGACCAGGTGATCTCTTGAGAGACTATATTCCCTGCTTTTTTGTGATTCCCTAGGCAAAGTTAAGTGGTGCTGCATTCTCAGAGGTTGCTGTATAAAAGAACGTGTGGTCTTTCAGGGCTTTTCACACCAAATATGTTCCGTTTACAAGGAAAAGAGATTTTGTTCGGCAGCCAGCCTCCCATATGCAACCTGGAGTCTGAGTACCCAGGTTTTTTCCTTTCTTTCTTGTGCATCCTCAGCATCCGTAAGGATTCTGCCTGCCAAATCTCAGGCCTTTTCTTGACACCTGATCATCCCCTCTGTTTTGAGTGGGGTTAAGTGGCTGGCGTTCAGGAGCCTCTCTCACTTCCCATTTGCTGTCTTTGGTCTGCAGGCTAACAGGATTAAAAATCCTAAAAAATCTTGTTTCAAATAAGCAGATGTGACCCAGAAAACATACAAGAAATAGATCTTTCGAGTAGGAGAATGCCATTTTTACAGCCACTCCTTCAAGCAGAATTGCACTTTGAAGTTAGCATTAACTTTACTTTCAGAGTTCTGCTTTAGTAATGAATATGTTTGTATTTCCTTGTCTGTTATGAAACAGAGGTAGTTAATTCTGTGTACCTGTCTACCTCAGTCAAGCAGTCATTAAGCAATTAGTTCTGCTTTTTCCTTTTGTCAGAAGCTGATATAATTTTGGCTTTTAATGACTTCTGTGGCTGAACTATAGATGTCTGTAAGTACTTGGCTGTGGTACTTGCCTGTCAAAATGCTTTGTCCCTGGGTATGCCATTATCTATAATTTTCAAGTTATCTTTGATAGTTATAAAAGATCTTTTCTTAGTTCTCTTGTAATGGTTATTCAGTTCTGGAGTTCCAGTTACCGAGTGCTTTGCACACTGCAGTTTCAAGCCAAAGCCCGGGATGGACTATCTGCCTTACAGACTTGGGTTTTTAAAAGATTTCATCCATCAGGAAAGTGGGTTCTTTTCACAATAAGCTTATGTCCCTCTGGTGAAAAGGTGCACTCCAGGGTTTTTTTCGCTAGTTGGTATTTTGTTCTTGCGTCTCGCACACAAAAGTGCAAGTTGCAAGTGCTGGCTTAACGCGATGTGACCCAGTGAAGGAAGGTGCCAGCAAATGCAAAGAAGGTGGTACATACAGTGTAAGGGAAAAGTGTGGTGTCATTCCTAGGATCTTAGGACACTTTTGATGCACTGTTCAGGACTAAATGTTAAGGCATCTTCACCTTTTGCCTCCTGGGCAGACTACCTGCTCCTCTTTGTCTGATCAACAGTGAACTTGCAGAAGAACTCAGGTCAGAGACTTATTTTGTTTGTTTTGCCCTCCTGTATCTACTGCTTCTCCCCCTACATGTCCATACTGCACGTACTGAATTTTTGGCCATTGATTCTCAAATAGTTTGGACCAGCCAGTTCCCATCCAAGTTGTGGCCTTCCATTGCCACCTCTCCAGCAGAGCTTTTGGGGAGTTGGGAGCACTGCAGTATCTTTTTCCATGGCTTTCCTCTGCTTTGAAGAGAGGTCTTCAGGTTGGCCAGAAAAGGTAGATCATCGTGGCTGTCCATTCCACGGAGCTTACTGTTGTCCTGCTTTGGATCTCTACAGTGAATTGTGAGAAAGAAATCTCATTATCTCTTGTTAACCAAGAAATTATTCCACAACATAGAGTCTTTTGAAAGGGTTTCTCTATGCTCGTACTTGCAATCAAGGCTGAAATATGTAGCCCTCCATAACCTGACCAGATGGCAGTTTGCAAGCATATATTTCTTCTATTTTCATTGCTGAATACTCTGCACCTTATGCTACAAGTTAGGTATAGAAATCACAAACAGTGAGAGAGATACTGTTAAGTATTGAAAACATGGGGGGAAAAAGCATTGATGTAATGTGCTCATGAGGGCTATGTAATCTGCCTCTGCAGAGCTGCTGAATTTGCAGGGGGTCCGTGCCCTATAGCTAGAGCAGCTGGTGTGCTTGTATGAATCCACGCAGAGAAATGTGGAACGCTTGTCCTTCGCACAGTCATCCCAAATATGGAGGACACAGAGTAGGTCTGTTCTCTGGTGAGTTGAGAGGTCTTGGAAAAGTAGGGTTTGCAATGGGTTTTTTTCATGCTAGCTTCTCAGAGAACACTGATTTATCTTGCAGCCAGCAGACACGTACGTGTGTGTGTGTGTCTCTGTGTGTGTGTCTGTGTTGAAAGATCTTTTTAAGCAAATGTTAAAGCTGGTGCAATGACAGCCCATTTCAATCACTTGACTAGGACGTTACTCATTGACCTGTGGCTGTCTCTGCCGCACTGTAGTCCTGGCTTTAGCATCTATTAATTTCTCACTAACCCTTTGCAAACTATTTATACATGTATCATTAATATAAATGTAAGAACTTGAACAGTATGATTATACTAATCATTTGATAAGGATGTACTACTACAAAATGCTAGTGAAAAATGTTTCCCCTTAAAAGAAGCACTGCTGTAGTGAAAATGAGTATTTTTGTTACTATTCTGGGTGTCAGTCAGAGGAAGAGCACAGATTTGACTGCCTACTTCACTATCAAGCTCTTTGCTTCACATCGAGGCTTTTGTGAAAAGATTTGCTCTTGAGCATTTGCTCAGCCTAGGCAGTAAGGTAGTAAGCATTTATAGTGATGGAAGAGACAGGCGTTTGTGTCTTCCATCACTGAATCGTTTCAGGCATCCCGTAGGAACTGAACATTTGAGTTTGGAGAAGGGTCTCGTTTGGCTCTATTCTGAAGCCAGGAGACAGCTCGGTAAAAATACTGTGATTTTTCTGTCCTTTCAGTACTAGGGCAACTCTACAGGAGCAGCCCCTGTGCAATTGGACTTGTTTTCTGTGATCGGTGCTGCAGTACAGTGTGAGTGTTGGGATGTTGTCCAGGGGTATGTTGCCAATCTGTTTGCACTGAGAATTTCCCAGCAGACAGCACAGGTGAAAGCCATTTATACAGCTAGCAGACACAAATGGGGGTGAATCAGAAGCAGCCAAGAAAACAAGCAGTACAGCTCCAGAGAATGCGTCTTTTATCAAATGTATCAGGATCCAGTCCTGAAGCTGAGTCGTCTTAAATCAGACAGCCCTCATCTTGTTGATGCAAATGCCCACATTCTCTGCCTGATGGCTGAGGTTATATTTAGCCATCTATATTAAATAGGCATGGCTGGCTTCTAGAAACAGTTTCTCATCTTGGACCTGTAGTTTTATGGTCTGAGCAACTGCAGGCTGGAACATTTGTTGGTAATATTAATCATTTTTTACAGGTCTCACTGCAACTGTTAGCCAGATAATTAGATCGGTTGAACCTGCAAAACTGTGCATGTCAATTCAGGAGGATATTTTTAAAATTAGTTACTGTATGTTAACATAATATACTCCATTATTTTGCTGTTTTGTTTTGTTTTAAGAGTACTAACTTATTCTTGCAACATATCCTTGCATCAGCAAAATAATGTGTTGTATAAAAGAAATATGTTTCCGTGTGAATATAGTATACTGTTTACTCTAGAAGTCATATTTTATTAATACAGTGTTTTTATTAATATAACACTGTCACTTCTTGAATTTTAATATTAAAACCAAAGGTCCTCTGATTTATGTATTTACCATCTGGCTAAGTTATTTAAGTTGCTTTTCCTTATACATTTATATGTTGTCCACCTCTTGCTATTTTTTTATTTATTCCATATCAGTATCTAACCACATGCACTGCCATTTCTGAAGATTTAACACTCTCAATCACTATGAAGTCTCTGTCTCATTCAATAATCATATCATCTTAATAGCAGATACAGTATGAATGGAAACAATGGAGAGCTTTGTTCGTTAGTAAATTCTCATATCTGGTTACTGCCTAACAAAGAGGACAAGCAGATAGCATGACGTCAAATCTACTAAGAATCACAGAAGCAAAAGAAAACAAGAACACACTTTTTTCTTTTTTCTTTTTTTTTTCACTATAATAATACTTTGAATTGTGGTTTTCCTCCCCAACAAGGGATTTTATTCACAAAGAGAGGATGAGGATAAAGTCTGTTCCCCAAGACTTACCACCAGTAACAAGCTGAGCTTTTTCAGAGATGTGATTCAAATCTTCTGTTGCGATAGGAAACACTTATTCTGTATAGGCAGCTCAATTCCATTACTTTGATTTTTGATATATAAAACTTGCAGTAAGAAATGGAGTTCTAAATATGCCTCTAGGAAGTTGCTAATATTATAATATTCCTTGAAAGATATAGTGCATAATATGACAGTTTTCCAAGAGTCCAGATAATGCTGCCTGTAAAGTAACTAGTTTAACCCTGGGGAATGGGAAAGACCTCCTCCTGTGTCATGTCCTGGTGCAGTCCCTGAGAGCAGGGAAGTTGGAACACTGAAGCTGTGCCCACGCACATCAATAGAAGAGCTTTCAGTAGCTTCAGCAGTGCAGAGTGAAGCTGAAATCCTGAAGTCCTGATTCCATTCTCACTGAGCCCAAATAATGAAAACTGTGTCAAAGCATCTGGTTTTGTTCCTCAAATGGGACTGTAAAACCATCTATAAATTGTGTGCCAATAGTATGCCATATAGTATGACTAGATTAAGGCAGACACAAGATACACTTCTGAACTGGCTTCTGATTCCCATATCCCGTGACATTTTTATTTTGCATAAAATTTAGCTGTGATGAGATATTCATTAAAACAGAATTAGACCAATTATAACATCTAGAGACCTAGCACACTAAAATACATCAGGGTGTTCTGCAAACTTCGGGCATGTGGTGCTGTTATACTGCACGTTGTTTCAGGAGAGTATGTTGCATTAAATTAATAAACTGACCCACTTTTAAAAGATCTCTATTTGCATAACAGTTGTATGTCTGAAAATATTGATTGAAGGCATGGTGTCTGAGTACACATGCTAGATAAATTAATCTTTGAATGTCTTAATCACCCCATGGCCCATTTCCCGCCAAGAAACATTCGTATTCCAGTCCTGGATTTATTAAGTGCAATTCATTCAAGTGCACGTGTAGAGCTGGGCAACCTGCAGGACCCGTTTTCTCCTCACCCAGGAACACAAGGGCAGGATTAGGGCATGAGTCTTCACCGAGGAAGAACCTTGCGGTTCATCGTTTCATTGCTCCAGGTTAGCACATCATCGTTATTTGTAGAGTACAAAATAAACAAAGAGGTTTTGCAGTAAAATCCCAACTCCTGAATTTGGTGAGAAGAAAATCTCTTATGGACTTCTGCAGGGCTGGAATGTCAAAGTCGCTGTTGATTATTGTGAATGCAAATTCTCTAGTAGATCTCTTAGTTTAGCTCTTTCTATCCAGCCTGAGTGTTTAAGCACTGAGCCTCACTTACTTACAAGATTTTTCTGAGGAAAGGTGGCTCTGTGTGCTTTGAAATGGTATCAGGACTTGAAGGTGGAGTTATTTTCTGTGGGTGTTTGAGTTCTCTGTTAATTTGCTACTTTGTGATTCTTCTTCTTTTCATTCTGTTTTTGTTTTTTGTTTTTTTTTATTTTTTTAAGTAACTTGCTTTTTATTGCAGACTGCAAACACAGTACACTTAAGCTTCCATACTCATGCTTCTTTCTGAAATGTTTTGCTTTGTTTTTTTAACTGTTGTCATGCTGTGAACTTTGCAGATTTGTTTATAAGTGTCATGTGCTTCTGCTACATCTGCATTGTCACTGTTATGGTATTTTTTCTTTCTGTCTGTTTCTTCCACAGGAGTTTAACAAGTAATCTGCCCAATGTGAATCTACCAAATGTGAATCTCCCTAAAGTACCAAATCTACCAGTTAACATCCCACTAGGCATCCCACAAATGCCTAGCTTTTCTGCACCGTCATGGATGGCTGCTATTTATGATTCTGAGTGTGTATTCAGTTCAAATTAGATCTCATTTAAATTTAAAGTAATCTTGGCATGGATATGTATTGTTTGTTTCTGTGCATTATATAAAACTTTAAAGAGTGATACAGTTAATTAGATGTTTTCTGAATGAGACACTAGTGAATTTCTGGCATGTGTATTTTGAGGGTTTTTTTGTATAAATCTTGAAAATTTGTCATACTCCCACTGAGAGTTTGAGCAAGTATCTTGCTTTACAAAATAGCTGTCAACAATGGGACACAGTCTGAACAACACATGAACCACAGAACTTATAATGCGGCATTATGTGTCTCAGCAAAGAGTTTTGTCCAAAAGAGATGATGAACCAATTTCATTGCCAGTCAACCAATTTCTGTGGACCAGATGTAGATCTAAAAGCGAATCTTATTTAATGCAAGATCTGTGTTTCCCAGATAATAATTTTCATCCTGATTTTGATGAAACAGTTTAACAAAGAGGAACACCCTGCAACAGTTTGTATTTGTGTTGGGGGAGGCCCCAGACAGCAATTAAAGCTCCTTAGCCATCATTACAGCCTGAATAATGCCATGACCAACTGAAGAAGGGTATTTTCAGCATGAGCTTAGATTATGGCCTGGAAAATCAATCACGGTGTCGAAGCAGTTGATCTGTAGGAGCTTCGTGCTCTGTGCTCCCAGCTCCCTGTCCGGGTGTCCCAGGGTGCATGGATAGAGCTCAGGGGGGACGTACCTCAAATCCTGAGCACAGGTTAGGCAAGTTCTCTTCTTATAGCAGATTTCCCTTAGGAGTCCCAACCACGAAGCAAGTGTGGAGGGTAGTACACAGTGGGCTCAACCCAAATCTTGTCATTTGAGGTAGCTTATCTCCCAGGATTTTCTACCACAGGAACTGAGATCTTGCCCGTTCTCCTTCTAAATTCCTAGAGGATTATTTAGGGTTGGCATGGGGTGGTCTCAGCCAGCACTGCACAGATGTGTTACTTTTTCCCCACCTTCTGACTTAAAAGATAAAACTGAAGAAACCCCCCAAAACTACACCCTTCACTGTTACTAAAACACCCTCAATTACATCTACACCTGGAGTCCACCAAAATGCCTCTGCCATTAGCCTTGCTCAGGCTGTATTGCAGAGCAGTGGTAACGAACCAAAGTAAAGCAAACCCTGATGTTGGATTTTTAATAGATTTTTAAAACTTTTTAAAAATTAGCATGGTCATTTATGTTTTAAAGCTATACAACTCATATTCATGCTAAGATAGCTATATTAAAGGCTAGCTTAGGCAGTTGTCTGTAAAGAGTACTTGAAAGTTTTAATCTTTCTCTGTGCATGCTTTGTGGTATTGCCTTTGAAAAGATAAGAATCATGTCATGACAGAAAATTGGATAATTCCTCTGAAAACACTTGAGCATCAATGGTATACTGCAAGCTGCCTGCATGATTAGAGTAATTGTGGTGCTCACAAGCAAAATATTAACAGTGCATCTTAGAAATTAATATACTATGTTGTTTACTTGCATGGAGCCTTAATCAAAAGTGAGAAAAAGACCAAGAATAATACTTCTAAAATTTTGAAACCAAACAGATGTCATAATGTTGCTGTAGTAAATACCAATTATTGCATTTGTACGTATTGAATTATTTAAAACATAAATTCATGCAGTTCCAAAACCAGGTTTAGACTGTTGAAGCTTATTTATACCCAAGCACAGGTTTGAACCAGGCGCAGCTGAAAGCTGGTGGTAGATGGACACTTGAGACTGTTGTACAAGCTGGTCCCCTGTCTAAAGGAAATGCCTGATTCTTTATCTTTTCATCTCCCTGGTTTCCTTTTACTCACCCTTCCCCTCCATCAAGGACATGTTACTTGTTGCTTAGTGTCAGATACGTTTCTCCTACAACCGAGACGATTCATTCTTTATTTCGTTAACTCTGCTAGCGCAGGACCCCGCAGGACCCCTCTAGCATGTTGGGACTACGGTTCTCACCTGGTAGTAGCCGTGTGTGCATTAGCTCCGATCTCCTCTAGCATTAACTCAATGCAGCTGGCATCTGTCACAATAGAAACACCCTCCCTCATCTGTTTCTATAGATGATGTCAGCACAAGTGGTAATGCATGGTGTGTTAAATATCTTATAAATTACCGTGTTAGCACTAGTGGTATGCGAGGAGGGGGTTGAAACTCTTGAAGCTCCCTTGGTAATTGTTCTGAAAAAAAAAAAAAAAAGTGAGGGAGAAGGAGAGAAGGAGGGAAAAGGGTTATGGATGCATAAATTTCTCTGCACAAACAGAGTGCAATCCAGTTCTGTATTTTTATTCTGTAAGTGGAGGTTTGAGATATAATTATACTGTGAAAAGAGCTGGTGTAGCTACACACTGCAGGACCAAAGACTTCCATCTGGGCAGGGGTGTGGGTATGAGAATATACACTTGGGAGAGAAATTCAGTTTTGTGACAGACCAAAGATGTTGCAAAATAAATTTTTAAAAAATGGAAATTTGTTGTCCTATAGATGCCTTTGCAAGAGGCAGATCTGTGAAAAGGTGCAGCTGTCAATCCTGCCAAAACTCCTGGATATGAAATGTCTAGTGCCCTTAGCTCAATTGACTTACCCCAATTTTTTTTCAGCTGTTCAAGAGATAAAAGTGTGTCCTCGCTCACCACTTGTTAGCACTGTCCCTTACATGGAAACGGGGCCTCACTGTGGGGGGGACAAGGCAAACTCAAGATACAATTTGGAGGGGGGAGAATTGCATGAAACCCTCAACCTTAATAACTGCATACAGTCTAGTATGGCAGTTATTACTGATTAAGGATTTTCTACCACAGTTTCTGGCCTTAATTCTTAATAATCACATACGTTAATGTGGTTATTAACTAAGGCTGATTTTTACCATACACACATTCTTCCTGTTAATATGTGTAACTCATAATGTTGTCTTACTCATCTGGTCTGGAAAGTTTTGTGGGTGATGACAGCAAGGTAGATTAGGCAACTGTATGGTAAAACTCAAAATCCTGATGGTGGAGATTGCCAGCGTTGTCCTGTGTATGAAACTACTGTCTGCTCTACACTTGTTGCAGGAATGGTCTCCACATCAGGTTACAAAGAGCCTGATGCCACTTATGACTTTTGTTCTCATTTTGCCCTGCCAGCAATGGATCAGGCACCTCGGAAGATCTGTTCTGGAAACTTGATGCCCTACAGACCTTCATTCGGGATTTGCACTGGCCTGAGGAGGAGTTTGGAAAACACTTAGAGCAACGGTTGAAGCTTATGGCAAGTGACATGATCGAGTCCTGTGTGAAAAGGTACGTGCCCATCAGCAAACTAGACATGTTTCTCATAGGAGCTCACAGGATGCAAGGTTTTTCTCTGTCTTATTATCAGTGAAGCTTCACTTCAACAACCGTTTATTAGTGACCCCAGCTCACCTCTGCTCAGCAGAGACATGGTGGAAAGCCACTCTATTGCTGTGAATTGTGGACTCTCGCAAGCAAGCACTTCTCTGCCGAGACTGTGGAGAGTGCATATTCACAATAAGGCAATAAATCACCAATTCTTTCAAGCTTTACAGGTAGTTACTTATTTTTGGTGCTGCACATGAGGTCAAGTCTTTGTAAATGCAGTTTGGTGTCAACAGCATTGAGTGCTGAAGGCATAGCCCGAAGTAAGATCTCAGCACCCACCTAAAAACCACAGATCCATGAAAAAACAAGCAAAAAAGTGATCCCCATAAGGGGATAGTGGGTAGCTTCGCACACAGGTTTCACATCTGCTGCCAGTGAGAAAAGCTGTTGTATCATCAGCCGTATTATAGGATATTCACCTGCAGATTTTGCAAATCAGAGAGGTTTCTTTAAAAAACTCTTCAAGATACAGGCAGCTGTCATTCTGAAAACAAAATGTTGAGGTTGAATTTCTCAACTTTCCACAGTAATTTATGTCCATTTGGCATCAGAAGTGATGAGGCAGGAGGAAGACATGATGAACTTTGCATTAAATTGTGCAAAAATTAATAGACAAAGAGACAAACCAAAGGAAGAATGGATGCCAAATACGGCTGGTACAGGCTAATATTAGCTGCAATGTGTGATGTGGCTGTTCTGTACCACAGTTGCCTGGCCACTTTGCAAGTGTGAGCATGGCATTTATTGTTCACCCGTTCCTCACAGTCTGGATGTGCAACGTCATCGTAGGAGAAGGCACGTTTGGTCCCCGAGATGGAGGCAGGAGACTCGCCTGCTGGAAAGCAGACAGCTTGAGGCTTGCTCTCTCACTGTTCTGGAATAAACCCCAGTGCATCTTAAGTGCAACGAGGTGGTCATGATGTCTTTGCATTGAGCAAACACCGCTTTATTGCAGCAACTCATCTTTGGTCCTTTGGCTGGCACGAACGCTGAGCTTCAGTTGTCGTCCAGTTGCCAGATGGTCCCTTGGGAGCAAACCTGGAGCTTTGCTCTCTGATCTACCCCCAGCACCACCAGCGAAACACTTATTTTCTCTCTCTTTTTTTTTTTTTTTTTTATTTGGAACCAAGCTGTACCTGTGGTACAGTTATAGCTGAGATGATCTACAGAAGTCAGACCAGGTTAGCTCAGCTGAGATAACTGGAAAAAATAAGCATGTTTCCAGGTACCTCTGAAGAAGGGCTTGTGTGCCTGAAAGCCAGGGTTTTTTCCCAACTGCTTCAACCTTTCTACAAATATGTTGCCCCTCTGTAAAAACCTGGCCCAGCTTGTAATGGTATGACTATATATAATGGTTCTGAGCATAAGTAAGTAGGAACATGCTCATCTCTGCAAGGAGATGGAAAATCCCAGTCGCTTTGGGTCCTTTCAGTAATTATCAAGATTCTAGTCCCCGAGTCCAGGCTAAATCTGGCACTGGTAATTAAATCAGTTCAAATGCCACTGCTGATGTAAACCAATATGCTGCCTTCCCTATTTATATCACCTGCAAACAGGGCCTGGCTAAGGTTTCTTTAGCAATTTTAGTTTGACACAACATTTTTCTTCGCGTCTGTCTCTGAACTGTTGAATACCATGGAGAAGCCACCCCGCCTTCCGCACTTGGTTGTATTTCAGTGCTGTCAAGAAAGCAGCCCTTGCAAGAAAGGCCTGTTTCACTAATAAAACCGGGCAGGAGGACCTATGTACCAGCTCAGATCTGATCCCAAGAATGGGAGTTTCACATTTGTAAATGAGTTTTCGTTTGCATAACCCTTGGGGGATCATTTGAGATCGAAGTTATTCCTGAGCTGCAGTTGATATTATTTGTTATTTCTAAATTGAAGCTCCTATGTTAATTTGTCGGCAGATTCTGTCTGATGTGATAATTGTTCTGTGTTAGGTAGGATTAGTGAAGTAACTCTGGAATCTGCAGAGGGGCTCCAAAGAAAGGCAAAGCAATGCCCACTGTACTTCAGAGTATTCCCCATGTTAAAGTCACGAATGCCTTGGTATTTTAAAATATGACATGGGATAAAATTCTGTAGTCTTTGGCCCAACAAAACTCTGGGTGTAACATGGTTTGTAACTGCTGGGGATGTCAAATTTGAGCTCAGTGAAACCTCAAGAGAGCAGCGAGCTGCAGGCTCGTGTAACACGTGTGTGTGTGTTCGTACATGCACGACTGCGCCCATGCACATTTTGCAGATGTATTCTGGTGAATATGTATGGTTCAGGGAAACCACTTCTGTGAACTTATTAGACAATTAGGAACTTTCAGCAAGCAAATACAATCATGCAGACGTAAAAATGCAGTGATCTGGCAATGTCCTTTTAGTCAAGCCATGAATGAATTCGTTATTTGTAGTTGATATCATGGAGCAATAGGAGCTTCCTTTAATGCGTTAGGCTTGCTATTTGTCTGTGGTTATAAATCAGCTAATGCAACCAAATTATAGGTGTACATTGACACTGCTTTTTGTAGCATCATCACACTGTTTATCAAGCATGAGAAAGTCGTAGTTTCCCTGAAACCACTGCATACTTTATAAATAGTGTGTATTCTAGAAGGTGGATTTCTTTTTAAACTGGAAACTACTTTTTAGTAAAAGCACATTTGTAACAATGTGCTTTACAGTAACACTCCCAGCAGCATTCAGCTTTCTGCTTTCTCAAACTCTTCTCAGTATTGTTTCACATTATTATTATTATTGTTATTATTAGCTCTAGTACGTTTAAAAGCAACTGAAATGCCTTTTTCTACTTTCCTTAACAGAACCAGGATTGCATTTGAAGTAAAGCTGCAGAAAACCAGCCGATCAACAGATTTCCGAGTCCCTCAATCAATATGCACCATGTTTAATGTCATGGTGGATGCCAAAGCTCAGTCAACAAAGCTTTGCAGTATGGAAATGGGCCAAGAGGTAAAAATGCAGGTTCTTCCTTTCACAGCTTTTAAAGGCAAAGTCACAAACTTTCCTATTTCCTGTTGTGCTAGTTTCAGAGATGTTTTATCAGTTGTGGATTTAGTGTTCCGTATAGAGTGTGCAGATGAATATGCAGGGGGTTGCTCCCAAGTAAATCTGATGAATATAAACATTCGGAATCCCTGTCACCTAGGAGTGGCTTTTTTTGCAAGGACTGTGGTATGCATAAGGTATCTCTTGAGCTCAGTTGATGCATGATGACCATATCTGTTGAGTCATTAACCGTACCTTGGAGCCAGGTGTCAACAACACACTTTCTGTATATGACTGTTTTCTGTAGTCAAACATACGGAAAACAGAAGTGCCAAGTTGTTGCTGTTATGCTTGTAAGGAAAAAAAAAACAAACAAACAAACAAACAAAAACCACAAAACAAAACACCAGAATAGATAACTTCCAAAAGTAGATTTAAATTCCAGCTGCTGTGACTTCCTTGAGTATTGGCTATAGTCAGCACGCTTGATGATCCTGGATTTCCAGGTTCTTAATGACTCAGGTTTCCAAATAACAAACCTGTTTTAATTAATTGCTAGTATTTTTTTTTTTATGAAGCCATAGTTCCAGTTGAAGTTTCTGTGAATTGATCTATGAATTAGAAAGGCGTGGTAAATTGAACTAGATTAAATGCATCATAATAATAATTTTGCTATAGTGGCTTCAAGCCAAATTAAATATTCATACACCAGTCTATAATAAATTCACGAATACTGTTTGGCTCTTCCATCCTGCTGCTTGTCAGCATTTCCTAGATAGGTCCTTTCTCTACAACTTTCCATGGTCAGATTTTGTAGTGAATCATTGCAAGTTTTGAGTGGTTTTTTTTCATTTGTTTACCTCACCCTGTTGCTCTGAGACGACTTGTTCCAAAGGCCACTGGATGCAGCAGGGATCCTTGCCCTGATGGCAGTGGTGTTTGGATCACATCCAGCTGTTCTTTTTATTTTTCTTATACATGTTTCAGTTATGACATTTTATTTGTGACAGTCACCTTGCAGGAGAGGTTTTGTACTTCTCATCATCAGGTTCTTCCCTTGTCCTCTGGGTCAGCTGAGGCAGATCTTGAGCAGGTTTTTGTTCTCCAAGCCTGGACATGAATTTCTCAACCATTTTCTGTTCCATATTCCTACCCATTTTCTCTCCCCAAATCCCTCAGTCTACAGCTGCTGCAGCATCTGCCTGGCAGTGCCTCTCCAGCCAGGAAGGGCCATGGTTGCAATGCTCCCAGCTGCAAACCAGGATCAAACCCTTGTGCACTATACTAGCATACTAGCACAGTCCCTGGGGACAGGAATGTTTTGGAGATCAAACTGACACCGATACCATGACAGATCAAGCTCATTGCATTCATAAAACTGTCAGGTTAAGTATTCAGATGCCACAAGACTGATAATATCAGCTGCATCTGGATATAGTGTGACCAGCCACGCGCTGCATCTTTCCATGCTAACTTGTGGTGCTGTGTGCTTGCCACAGTTTCCTCCAAATTCTGAGCATCAGTCACAGCGCACGTTCGGCCTGAGCGAAACTGCAAGTGAGAGGGGAGCAGGCGGCAGCGCGGTTGTTTCTCTGCTGATCTCAGCTGCGGCGGGATTAGCTCTGCAAATCTGCCTGTGCCGCTTCAAGAAGGTGTTTGGTACGGCAGCTCAGAGACAGCCTAACTCCCGTGGCAAGCAGCAGTTGCTGGGGCATGAGGTTTTTAACAGATAGCTGAACTAACAGACCTGTAAAGCAGATGTAAATTATCGGTGCATAAGTTACTATTTAAGGCTGCAGACTTTTATACACCCTCCCTTTTTCTTTTCTGCCTTTTAATGAGTGCTCCTACCTCCCCTTCCATTTGCTCGTGCCACTCCATATTTCAACTACCTCCATCTCCTCTTCTTGAAGCTGTCTAGACCTGTGCGCTGAGATGGTCGTGCTGGGGGCGGGGGGGGGGGGGTAGAAGTTAAGATACAGATCTGTCATTACAGCCCTGGAGGGGAGGACAAAACACCACCCCGCATCTTCCCGTCCCCGGTGGAAATGATGACACAGTCACATAGTCAGAAGAGGGATAGAAACCGGGTTTCAAGCCTGTGTCTTCCTCTGTAGTTTGGGGATCTGGGTCTGTGCAGAGTTGAGTCCCTCTGTCACCCCAGCCCTGGTGTGTGGCAGCCGCACAGCTCGGCCGGGGCCGCCTGCAGCCCCGCCAGGGAGGGATGGACAGGGACAGAGGGACAGACACAGCTAACTGATGGGACCCTCGTCAGTGCTGCAGCTGCCTCCCAGCTCCTAAAATATGTGGTCCCTTTGCAGACACATCAAAAGCATCAAAAAGGGCTCACACTGCCCACTGTGGTGCTCAGGCAGGGGCGTTTGCCCAGACCTAACCTAAGAAGACATTTTTATTAGAAGCAAAAAGATTTTTCTGATGGTCTGAGTTGTACATGGGCAGAGACTCTGTCGACACTTTACTTGACCTCTCTCCTGCGGTTTCTCTCCCACCCCAAAGGCCTTCCCTTTAAGACTACCTTCAGTTAGACTCACTTTAACAGATACTTGAACGCATTTTGCGAGCATTACCCTGTGAAACAAACACCCATCATTTCATTTCCATTTCCTTGTCTCTAAAGGCAGCTGTTAAAACATTTGGTAAACATACTTTACCATCTTAAATATTTATTTTTCCTCTGAATTTTTAATACATCTAAGGGGATAAATGTATGTATTAAATGTTTCTCAGTTGGTCTAGTATGTTTCTATTTAATATCTAAGGTCAGATGGTCCTTAGAGAAATACAACGTACACACAATCTGTTACATGACAAGGCAAGATACTCATCACATAAAGTCAAGTTGAATCATTGTAGTGCACTGATTATGGATTGTAATAATTGAGCTAATAGAAAGCTGCGACGAACTCGGTCAAAAGCGGGGGCTACGCCGGGTAAAGCAAACCAGTTGTGCGATCTTTAACCTCGGGCATTTTCATAAGAAATGTAGAAGGAGCTGTTAGAAACTCTGGTTTACGAGCCAGGCGTCTGTGAAAGCAGCACCAGGCAGTCGTTTTCCAAACCGCCGCCTCCTCCGACCCTGTCCTGGCCGGGGCTCATCCTCCCGAGGTGGAGCTGGGGCCGCGGCGCGGGGAGCACATCGCTGCGGCTGCCTGGGGCAGCGCCCGCGCCCGCACGGGCCCTATTCTGCACACTCACTGGTCCTGGTGCTGGCTCCAAGTCTGCCCAGGAATGGGAATGAGCGGTGAGAGTCCTGCGACACCACCTTGGGTGCATGCACCGGGTCCTCTCCTGCTCTCAGAGCTGTGGCTTTATTCTATCAGGGCTCTTACTTGCTTTTTAAACAAGCTTTTAACTGAAAATGCATCGGTCAGTGCATTTCACAGCGTATTGTTTTGCACGTAGCTAGCCATTTTTGAGTTAAAACTCATGACTTATCCAAGGAAAGCTGTTAGTTGAATCCTCGGTTGCAAGGTCTTCCACACACAGAAAATGCAGTTGCGGATGCAAAATGTCGTGGGGAAGACACCCCCAAAATATGCACAACGCCTTCTTCATCTCCCTTTGGAGGTCCTGGCTGTGTATGCCAAGGACGTCAGCAGCTCCTGCCCGTACCCAGCTGTTACGGGTCCCCGTCACCCCACAGCTACATCTCCAGCTGTGCCAGGTCAATCCTGGGAGCTGATAAGGGCTAACTCTGCATTAAGCAGACTAACCACAGCTATGATCCCGTCAGGGACTCGTACATGTCTTGACCTGCAAAGCAGGGCGTGGACACGGGAACTGCAAATGCAGGCATCACTTGCTCGTTCGTGTCTGTTTTTCCCTCCGAGTGGGCCCAGCAGATCGCAGCCTGCGGCGTGGCAGTGCCAGCCTGTCGTCCCACGGGGGGGGGAGGCTCTGAGTGTCCCCACCCGGGACGTCGGCCGGGCTGGGCTGCACCGTGGACCCCTGCCCCTGGAGCAGGGCTCACCCCTCGGGGGCACCCACCCCTGGCGAGGGGCGTCAGTGCCCCCGTGCTGAACCCTGCCTGCCCACAGCCGGCTGCCTTCCTCTTCGGAGCAAAATAAACCCATAAGAGACTGTCAGCAGTCAGGTACAATTCGGTGCCTTCCCGCTGTTTTAATGACTGCAAATACTACAGGTAGCGACCTCTGGTATTTCAGTGAAAGGAGGTTTTGACCATGTTTCATTTTCCATTGCTTATTCTTTCTGTACATGATGCTGCTGTTCTCGTACATCTCTTTTTTTAAAAGATTTTGGTTTATTTATTGTTTATCTTCATATGTTCTTTTTCCTGTCTTTTGCACTTTCCTCTTTATTTATGTCCCCAATCATCTGAAAAGTTTGCTAAAGTGTGGGTAAGTGTGTCCTACTTTTATTTTCTTTTTTCCAAATTCTTGTATTAACATGTTACTGTCATAGAAAAAATTCCCCAAACTGTAGAGCAGTTCAGAGACTACTGATCAGACACTGAGACCAACATCTAGCATTTGTAAAGCCCTCACAGTCTTCCTTCCCGAAGTCTGATTAGTATTTAAAGCAGATTTGTCTCTTTCAATGTGATTTGATGTTAACATTTTAAAACAATATTAATGCCAAGTGGTAATGAATATAGTGACTAGCACCAGTGCTTGAAATGTTTGACTGAAAAATCAAATGTTTTGTGTTGGAAAGCAGTCATAATCAGTATTTTCTCAGTCCATTGAAAATAAGAATATACTGTATGTTTTCACTAATTAAATCTTGTATTGGAAACAGGTCTTTTCTAAATTAGTAGAAGACTGTATTTTAGTACCTATTCTAGCCATATTGCAGCTGATTGCATCAGAGCTCCCAAGCTAAGCAAGGTTTGGCATGTGCAGGAATTGGGTTGAAGACTCAGAAATGCTGATGCTGCTGGTGCTGGAGCTGGTCAGCCGGTTCTGGGCTAGTGCCACGGGATCTGCTACCACCCCGGGCTCGGGGCTGCCCTGCCTGCTGGCTTTTGCGTGGGACGGAAAGACGGATCTTGGTTCGTCGGGTCACTAAGCAAAGCACTTAAATGAGCGCTTCGAGCCATGTCCCTGCTGAACCCAGTGTGCAGCACAGGTTCAAGTGCTTTGCTGCAGGAGATGGGAAGGGTGCGACATCATTCCTGGTGGCACACCCCCCTGCAAGCTCCCCTGGGGCAGCAAATCCTCCCTGCTCCCCTTCGAGGGCTATGAGGTTTGTGGTACCCCAGGCAAGGGCTGTCCCTCTCCCTCCACCGCAGGCATGTGTCACTGCCAGGCATGATCCATGTGCAAAACGAACGGGATCATGCCCGCGGAACCGAAGCAGGGTCTGTGGGAGCACGGGGAGGGGTGGGTGCTCACAGGGATGGCAAAGCCTCCCCTCCAACATCTGTGTGTGGCTACCAGAGCTGCGGGCACACAGAAGAGGGCAGGGTTTGCCCACACATCACAAACTGAGGCAAGATTCTCCTGAATTCAAGGTCTCTCCTACAAGTGTAAGTAATCGCTGGCCACTACAGTGGAGCACGGGGTAATAAGCTGCATAATTCTTCAGTTTAATACTGCATATTGTGGCTTACCAAGGGAAGAGGCTGACAACCATAGAGCTCTCGCCTGTGATCAATGCTAATATTTTCCTCCCCCTCTCCTTTTACTTTTCTTTAGCACCAGTACCATTCAAAAATAGATGAACTAATTGAGGAAACCGTCAAAGAAATGATAACACTCCTAGTGGCAAAGGTAACCTTCAGCTTCAGGTGAAGTGATTCACTGTTAACATTGCATTTTTAATATGTGTGTTTCCATTAAAATGTGACACATGAAGATGTTGAATTGGCTTCTTGTTTCTCACAGGCAAGATCATACATCTCCCAGTCGTTTCATGGTGACTCTTTGATGATTAGGAACTGCGTGAGATGTAATATGCTGCTAGCAGGATTGCCATACTGGGCCAGAAGTGGTTTTAAGGAATGGGTGTTATGTTAATGGAGTAACACCCTGTGGTCAGCATCACCCCACAGCACTGAGGGTAGCTGCAGTCAGGGGGTGGCACTGCTAAATGCTGCCGCGTAGACGTTGGGGTGGCATGCAGAGGTGGTCACCACTCCTACACATAAGGTTGTATGGACAAAATAACTCATCCTGTGCAAGATCACCATATGCTCTTCTAAGAAATTAATTTAGAGGTGACAGTAGTGGGAAATACATTCCAAAATGTCAGGTTTAATTGTTTGGAAATTGTTTTTCATCAGAGTCGGCTCTCCTAGCTCAGCTGCCAGCACTTCCCTTGGGTTGCTGTGTAGGTCTGGTGTGCTGCGCTAACGCAGAGGGGAATTGGTATGGAGGGAGAAAGATGGTGGGGTGTGTTTTCCTCTAGTTTCAAACTTTCTGAGAACAAGTCATCCCTATTATACAGTGGAGACCTTTAAACATAATCCGCTAACATATGCCAATTTGATTCTTCTGCAAGAATACCCAGCTAGCTGTGTGCTTGACACCGCATACTGGGAGCAAGAACCACCGGCTTCCTAGTCCAGAGAGGCTGTGCTGGCTTCCCCGTGCACTGCACCCACCTCCTGTCCCCAGTGTCACCTGTGACACCAAGGGATGATTATTCGCACCCAGCGAGAGGTGGACCACGTAGCAGGCAAAAGGCAACGCTCCGTTCTCCCCACTGTGCTCGGGGACAGGTTGTCAGTTCCTTTCGCAATGCTGAGAGCTCCACTGGCTTCTCTGAGGCTGATGCTGATTTTTACACTCTTGTTCAATTATTAAAAATAATTGCAATATTTTTTGTCTTCGTAGTTTGTCACCATTTTGGAAGGAGTCTTGGCCAAACTGTCTAGATACGATGAAGGAACTTTGTTTTCTTCTTTCCTGTCATTTACTGTAAGTACAGACAATATTTTCCTTTCTCTTTTTTTTTTTTTATTTTTTTTTCCCCGAGCTGTAATCTCCTGCTCTCCCAGGACTAGATCAGATACATAATAATTCTCCCATTCTGTGATGTTTGAACATTGTAATCCCAACACAAACAACCTTTATGCAGATATACAGTACGTAAACACCCAAGATGCATAGGCCGTCATGTTGTAGAACAGAATAAACCAAACTCCAGTAACCGTTCAGGTTGGTTGATTTTATTCTGTTAAGGACGCATATGAAGATGAAAAAAATTGTTGCACTGTATATCCAGTTTCCCTAACTAAAGAAGTTGCGTTGTTGCTACCTTGCATGACGGGTGTGTCGCTCTCAATCTTCTGGCCATAACAGTGGCCATCTTACGTAGTAAAGAAACAAAATAAGGGAGATCTAGGCAGTGCCTCTGTGTTTCTAAAAGACAACAAGGTAGAGGAAATGCCATGAGGTGACACAGCACGAGGTGACACAGCACAAGGTGCCTCTGATGCCACGTTTCTCCCTAACATTGCAGAACCAATCCACAGCTTGCCACATTATGTATTTCCTAGAAAGATACAGGACAAGAATAATATCCGTGCAAAACTATCCTAAGTACCAAGCAAGTGTTCAGCAGTCTGAGGTGTATTCCAGAAGAGTGTTGTGAGAGCTTCTTAGGCCAAACACATAGCAGCTGATTTCCAAAGGTCTTCTGACAATGCATGCCAGGAAGATTACAAGAGTGTCTCTTTGCAAGTGTGACCTCTTAGCTCACAGACGGGTGTGCACCCAAATGTGTATGTCTGGGGTTGCTTGGGAAGTTGCATTAACGTTCTCAGCCACCGGCCCTGCTGCCTGCATGTGCAGCCTGTCCTGTGCTCACTTGTTCACAAAGACTGGGCAGGAGGCAGAAGGCACTGCTCAGCAAACTGGGAAGGCTTTCCAAAACCTCATTCAGGAGTTGTCTTAGTTACTTGCAGTTGTCTGTTGGTTGCTACTCTTGGGTCCGTTTTGCTGGGTTTGAGGCAGTTTTGTAGGATCCGTTTGGAAATGGGGATGGATGTAGGAAGGCTTACCAGTGGAGGCAGGAAACTCTGCTCTTGGGCAGCTGTGTGCACACAAAGCCTGACAGCTTATCTAAGCCACCACGGGGTTCAAACTGAGAGTACTGACTTTTCGGGTGTGCTCAAGGCACTTTGTTCTTCAGCGGAGGAGGGAAAGGGAGGGTGTTCTACTCACTGCCCCACGGTGCAGCTCTTCTCCCAGGATAATCCCTGCATGCTTACAGCCCTGGCTCTGTGCTCGTCCCTGCTTGGGGGGGATACAGGGGATGGCTTGGAGTGGATACCCTCCCTCGTTCCAGTGCTGCGGCGGGTTAGGGGATGCTCGTGTGCCAGCAGCAGAGGATGAGGAGGCGGCAGCTTTCCAGGCATCGGAAGTACCAGCATCAGCCCGGGTAGACAGTGTAATCTGCAGCCCTTCTCTGTGAATCCAAGCTGTTCCCTGGTTGCTGCTGCAGTGCTCCCACCACATCCTACTATTTACGCTGCAGAGGGCTGCTCCCTTCGATTGCTGAGCGAGCCCCCCCGGCTGCGCTTGGGCTCTGGGCGCTCGTGAGGAGACAGCACGTAGGTGCACGGGGTTCAAGCATCCTCACCCCGCCGCTCCTCAGGCACTTACTGACAGTTAACTGCCCCAGCAGCAACAAAACAGTCTGTCCCACTCCAACAGCCCCGCAGCCTTTGAACCTGGTCCCGTAGCTTCAGTTTTGAGTTTCCAGCCAGGAAGGGATGTGTATCCAAATAGTTACCGTGTGTGGTGTGTGCGCGTCCTCAGGAAGGTGCTGAGCCCTCACCCCCAGCAAGGAGGCTGAGCACACAGCAGAGGAGCAGGATTGCTCCTTTCTGGGCAAGGGATGTCTCTTGCCTTGGGCCACTTGTTTGCTGGGAGCAACTGGGCAGCACCAGCCGCCAGAGGAGCCTGGGGAGCAGCCCCAAACCCTTTGATACTGGGCTTAGAAAGTCTCCCTTCCCTGCAGTAGTAATGTGATTTGCTGTGTTTAGTCTTTGCAATGATAAATAGAGAAACTCTCTCTTGTTACAGCATGCTTGCACCACCTCCCACGTTTTCCCTGTCTGAACAAATACAACAAAGTGTGATGGTCCAAGCCGCTGAGCTCTAGAAAGCATTAGTCTCCCACCCCCTTCCACCGACTTCTTTCATCGCATGTTTTCCAGGCGCTCTGCAAGTGACATGTAATTGGGGGTCTTGTGACAGACAGTTTTATCACCTAGTAGGATATCCTCATTTCCAATTCTTGCCTCGAAATTCAAGATAAAATTAATGCATCTGTTGTCCTAATAAATTCTCACTAGCCACTTCTCCTTGCAGAGCACTTTGAGAGGAAAACACCCTTCTAAATTTGGCCAGACTTTTTTTTTTTTTTTTCTGTTTGTTGCTACATTTAAGTGCATCTCCGCGGCAGCAGCCCAGGCCCTGGCTGGGCGTCTGCATGTGCAGATCCACTGAGTCACAGGAATGACAGCTGCTAAAATTCCCTTTAATCTGGATGGCCTCTGTAGGCGGAGAATTACACCTACAGTAATTAAAACTAAAGACTGCATATTACCCGAGGGAAACAGAAGTAAAAGATCTTATTTTTGTTCTTAGCAAAATTTGTATGGTAAACTGAGACGTTTCATGGCAAAGTCACATACTTTGTGAAAAACGGCAGCCTAGCAAAAATCACACAACATCCGGCAGTTTGGAAATTTCACTAAATGTAGCCAAATCTGAGTTTAAAGAAAAACAAGTAATTATTCTGATTAAAGGGGAGTGGGCAGGAGAAGAAGCTCAGTTTTTTTGTGGGTGGAGGGGGGAGATCGCAGGAAGCCGACTGAGTTATTCTCGTCGCCTCTTGGCTTTGGAGGAGGCAGTTTGAGATGGTGGCGCTAAGCTGGACCTAAGAGTGCTAAATCCATGCTCAGGTTGCAGGTGTCCTGGGGCGCCGCTGCATTACTTCGAGCCCCGCGCAGCGTTGGAAGGTACAGGTGCGCGGCGCGGACCCTGGCTTGAGTTCTGCGGGCTGCCGAGCCGCGTCGTTTTCAGAGCTTCCCTCCTGGCCGTTTAGCTTTGCTGCTCGGAAAAAGAGGCGGTTTGGAGCCGGCTTGGGCAGCCCTGCCCGCGGCTGCTCCACGCCGGCGTGGGTGCGCAGGGGCTGCCTGCTCCGCCGGAGCCGCGGCCCTTGGCCGGGCTCCCGCTGCCTTCCCGCAGGGGGGCTGGGGCTCCTCCGCTCCCCGCCGGCAAGGAGCGAGGGGTAAGCGCTTCGCTACCTCCCAAGGAAGTTGTGAGGATAAATGCAGCGAGAGGACAAGGCGGCCAGACGGCCGGCTGCAAACGGGGATACCTGGAGGAGAGGCGAGCGTTCGCTGTCTGCTGGGAGCGAGAGCTTGGCGCTGATTTTGCCACCTCCTTCATCAGCTTGTGTGCTGGGACGTGCCCTGTCCCCCTCCATCCCCTCCGACAGCCGGACCCCGGGTCGCATCGCGGCGGCAGGCGCTCGGCGCCCTCCTCCTGCCCTTCCCTCTGTTCTTGCCCCCCGGCTCGGCAGCCTGGGCGCTGCCAATACTTGCAGCGTTCACCTCGGCAATTACCACCAGTCTGGTCTTTTGTATCGCCTCATTGTGCTTAATTATGCACCCCCCACACACACCATATGAGTGCTTCCACCCACTCTCACATTCTGTCTCACACATACATTCATTCTCTCATTCGGGACACATAATTTATTCATCCCAAGATGCAACTGTGTGCGTGTTATATTTAGGCTGTTTTAATGGTAGCTTTAGAAATATTTAAAAGCAGGTGAGCTTTTACACCCAAACAAAGATGGCCGGCAACGCTTACCCTAATTAAAAGCAGAAGCGTTGTGGAAAATCCCAGCCGTACTCTTTCTAGACACGGTGCCTTATGCTACAGTGGGAAAAAGGTCTCTCTGGCCAGCTGGGCACTGCTCAGTTGGAAAAGTTGGCCCTGACATTGGGGGCCACCCCACCTCCCGTGCCAGGCGATGGGCACCCTGCCGCATGGCAAACCCGAGACAAAGTAAATTTGGGGTCTTGCAGCCCACGCCGGCTTGTGAGGACACCACAGAGTGCAGTGTCCACTCTGATACCCTGCCTTATATAATGTCTTTTAAAAGGAGGGAGAAAGAATCACAGGAAACTAATGTAGCTGTGCGGAGTCTGGGAGGCTGAAAAGCTTTGGGGCACTTCTCTGAGGAACGGCATGAGCACGCTGCCCCAGCACGCTCTGTGAGCTCCTGCCAGCGTCAGGGCCAGCAAAAAGGGGGAAAATAATGTCCCAGGCAAAGCTGGGAGAAGCACACTGTGGGGGGGGACTATGGGCAGGGGGAGAAATTAGGGTCCTTTGGGCACTTTCCAGTGGCCAGCCTGGTGCAGGTGCCTGCCAGCCCCGCCGTGCCATTGTGCCCACGCTGCCGAGGGCTCCCACGGTCCCCGGGATGAGGGTCCCAATGGGAGAGACACACGCTGCCTTCGGAGACACGTGGCATCGGGCGGAGAACAAGGCCTCCGAAGAAAATAACGATGTCTACTTACAAACCCCGTCTTCCCCCGCTCGCTGAAGTAGAAGAGGGAGAAGCACAACTCCCACACTATCATCTGTTGCTATTAGAGCTTTCGCAGCAGTAAAGTTACCTCTCCAAAAAAACAACAACAAAAATACCACCCTTGCCTATTCTTTTAGACAGGAAATGTAGTTTTTATCACCCTTTTCCCCCCACTCAGCGTTATGTTGTCCCAAGTCTTGGCTGGAGAAGCTCTTACAGGTGTTTAAAGAAAAAGCAAAGCCCTGAAGACGTACTGACACTGTAAACTCTCTTCTTGTTCCTTTTACAGGTGAAGGCTGCTTCCAAATACGTGGATGTACCCGTAAGCACAATTTAAACAACTTCTGTCATAGTAATTTGCATCGTGCTTTGGTTTATGGCATGTGTAGCAACCCACGTTATGCATTAACAGCCAAGATTGAACCATGGGCCTTCAAACTTCTAACATTTGAACTGGAAAGAATATCTCTATGACGTTAATAATGAGCAGTTACCCTCTTATGGAGACCTACGAGGCTGTTTAGGCAATAATTTGCAGATGGTGTCAAAAAGGTACCATATTTATGCAATTGGCTTGAATCACATTTAAAAAAAAATGGGAGCAGTGCATTCTGTTAATTCTTCATTTGGACTTGTACAAATACAGTATAATTTCCAAACAAAAAGGTCCAGACATGTTAGAACTGAGCCAACACACATCTAACACATTAGCTAATCTATTTTATTTTTGTTCTTCTAATTGTTGGTTTATTTTACTCTTTCGGAAAATGACTTTTTTATTACTTTGGGGAAATGGTGACGAGCTAGCAACATGTGTTTGGGAAATTGTTAATGAAAATAATTTTTTTCCATTTTTCTGTAATTGGTATAGGAAAACTGTACATCGTCTCCTCTAATTAGACCTTGATTCATAAGGAAGAGAGCCCTTAACATTCTTAGACAGAGCACTTAACTTGCCAGAAATTTACATTTAAATTGAGTTGAAGTGTAATATATGAATGTTGGCTGGAATAAGGGGTTACTGTAACATTTACAGGCAGAGAGAGCCTGTGCAATTACAAATGAAAAAAGAGTAAATGTTAATATACCACACCAAATCCTGCATTCAGTTAGACCGGGCGGTATAAATCAAGAATAACTCAGTTGAGTTTAATGACCTGTATGTATAATGTATATATGTACATTTAACATAGATGCGATTGCTCTGCATGCTCTCGCATGAAAACATGATAAATGTGTCAGACATCATGGACCACATCATCTGCATTTGATGTTACTACAACTTTAGCCCAAAAGAAACCTTTCCTACCAAATTGCCGTATTTTTAGTCCAGCATGGGGAAGACAAACTCTTGAATGGTAAGAGGTCTTGCTTGGTTTAAAATATCCCACTGCAGAGATCAGCATCCTGTTGTCTTGGATTAATAGAAACAAGATATTGAGAGCATTAGAAAGAGGGACTCAAAATTCATTTCTAGCCCTAGAAAATGTGGAGATCCTTCACCTGAAATTCCTACTCGTTTGAGTGCATCTTAAATATTTAGTTATCAGGAATTTGAGTACAGAACATTCATTTTAACTAATTCTTAGGGCAAATCGTGGCCTTCTCTGAGGCCTCTATGTTCCTGGAATGTAAAGCATCTCCAGGGAAGTGGTCTTGGTAGGATGCTATATAACCCTTTCAAGCTTTTCTAAAAGCATTGTACCTGGGACACCCCTGGGAGGTCGGCAGCATCGCGGCCGTGCGGGAGGAGCAAGGCTCTGCTCCCGTCCCCAGAGCCAGGCAGAGGCTCCAGTTCTTCATGTAAAACAGAGCACAAATCAGTCATCTAGGTTATTTTTCGCTTGTTTCCCCACATTCTCCTGGAAGGGAAGCCACATTACATTGGCTTCCTCGACAGCCCCAAAATTTTTGATAAAATCAACCACCAGCCCTGCAATGCTTCCAGGCCTTTGCGAGCGGATGCCCTATGGTCCCTGAGCCACTGCCTTTCCAGGGGAAGGAGAAAGAAAAACCTGTTTGACTAGAGGACAGAGGGGAAATCCTGGTGTTGAACAGAAAGCCATTGGTTAAATCTAATTCCGCAAACAGCGTTGCAATTGTCTGGGTACAAACCAATCCGTTTTATGCCATCTTGAAATGGGCACAATCGGCCTGCTGAAAATTGCTTGAAAGTGTAACACTTGACTACTGCCACATTTGTGTTGTCCTCATTGTTTTTCAAATTAATACCTTGTCATTGTTGCAGTAGGTGTTAAGAAATGTTACTGGCTTCCCAAGGGCCAAGCACTAGCCCTTTGCTTGATAATTGTTTGCTTTGTATTAAAAAACTCCCTTCCTACTGCTTTCCAAACTGTCCTCATTTTCACCCTGGAAATTACACAGATGTGTTAACTAACTTCAATTTACAGCGTCTGACAATCGTATCTTGCAGAGAAATGATACTCTGTGATCTGAGGTAAATCACAATAATGGAAACTAATGACACTAGTTATTAACAAACTTACAATGTGCCATGGAAATTTAAGATTTTGTGGCAGGTCTTGTAATGACTCGTGTTACAGTATTTTAATGGGTTTCCTTTGAGGTAAGTTTGATTCCAATATATCAAGCAATGTGAACTCAAACAGGATTTTTTTTTAAGTATTTTTCCCATCCACCTGCTTCAGTTCCCATTTTCTTTAAAGAAATTCTGTTGTCCCCAAACTCTTGCACGTTTGTAAGTTACTGTTTAAAATCAGTTAAATTCTGCAGAGAGCCATGGAGATGTGACAGCACAGAAAGGCTTACTGCCATTTAGCAGCGGCTTAAACATTCATGTAGACATATATTCCCTGACTTATTGTTTACACAATTTATTCTCAAGAGCAGCAGTACATGTGACCTAAAGTCAGGGGTCTAAACAGAAAAAGAAAGGTGATTTTGGGATGCCTCCTGCAACGTGAACTGCTTACTACATGCATACTCACACCCTAGAAGAAGAAGCAAGAGCCCAGCTCTGGCTGTTAGCTTCCTACCTTCTGAAACCAGAGGGCTTGCATAGAGAAGATGACCCAAGAAAACAACAAATCCCCAGCCTGGCTTGCTGGGTCACTCATTAGGTCAACAGCATCAAAGGTAACAAGACAACTTCCCGGCATCGGTATGTCAAGAGCTGTATTCCTCTGACCATCCTCGCTCTAGGCAAAAGAAGAGAAAGAGCAAGTGCCTTTGCATGATCTTGTGTCGCACACGATATTCTGCTGGTCATGGGGCACAAAGCAGCGGGACTCGGTGTCTGTCTGGTAAGGAAGGGGTGGACTGCAGGAGGACAGCAGGAGATGGAAGAGAAGGAAAAGCATCAATGAGGCTACACAGAGGAGCTGCCCCCTGCACCCCTATTCATGTTTCTCTCTCTCTCTCTCTCTCTCTCTCTCTCTTCTTCTCTCCCCCATGCAGAAGCCGGGGATGGATGTTGCTGATGCCTATGTGACATTTGTCCGCCACTCTCAGGATGTCCTGCGTGATAAGGTCAATGAGGAGATGTATATAGAAAGGTTATTTGATGTAAGTAAATGCCTTCTCCTCCTTGGACACCAAGCAGGAGAGACCCAAAATGTGACAAAATAAGACAGGAGGATAAGTCACATTTTGAGCAAATTTATTGGTTATAGCTTTAAAAAATAAATAAATCTTTCCTTTCTTTCTGACTAAGGCTCGTATCTGCTCTCTGCCTGCTTTAAATCTCTACTCTAGTCTACTGTGTCTTGGTCTGTCTGTGCGTGGATTTTAAGGGAACAGCATCTTCTAAGAGAGCCCTTTACTATGTTTAAGCTTGTGGAAAATCTCTCTGTGACAGAACATCTTGGTCATTGTTCTCACTGTTAAAATTTGAACCAGGTTTTTGGCAGATGCGTTTGCTGAGGGCCATCTCTTCTGCACATTTTTCAGTGTGTTTCATTGACAAGCAGTCCAAAACTGACAGTGAATTAAGCTCACTAAAATTTTAATTTTAAAAGCTAAACAAAACAGAGCTGATTAGGAATGGTCTTTTGTATTTCAGGAGGACCATCTTATGGTGTCTGACACCAAAGGTAAAGTTGAGACATGGTCTCCTTGTTAAAGATGGAATGGTAGGAACTGACCCAGATGTTCAGAGCTATTTTTCTGTTGCACAAGATAAATTCATTGGACTGTAAGAGAACAGTGACCTGTGATGCCCGTTTGTTTTGGATTTGGATGCATGTTAACCAATATCTCTGTTTCTGTTGCTCTTGTCACGTTATAGCCTTTCTGTCCTCGTAGCTGTTCTATAGCGAAGGTTTTCTGTTGATGGCCAGCCTGTAGCATTAGTGTTTCAGTCTCCTTTAGGGTATTTGTCCATATATCGATTTCTGTTTGAAGCAGCTTCTGTTCCTATTTTCCTTCTTTCATTTCTCAGCAGTGCCATTTTTCAGTCTCCCAGCTCTGGAACTGTAACAACCTTCTTCGCTTTCTTTACTCGCTCGTTTGCTTCCTCAGTGTGCAGGGAAAGCTGCTTTTTTTCCCAACCAACTTCCTCCTTCACTCAATACCTCTCTTTCTGCGCATTACCTGTCCCTTAGAAACCTCTTCCTCCTTTACAATCCCACTCTTTCTTTCCCCCCATACCTTATCGGATTAAAATGGAACTTATCTCTCATGTCAAATGTTTTATCACATTATATCAAGTGGCATGAATTAGAGTCAAATAATCTTACTGTGTACATCTACTAGCATGACCCATATCCACTGAGAATGCCTCATTCATGCACGGAGCACGGCAGTGCCTCCTCCGGGCGCCACGCGTGCTCGCTCCGGGGAGAGTTTGCAGCGCAGAGCACCAGACGCAAAGCACCCATCGAGCAGGCATGGGGAGAAAAAACAAAACACAAAACAAAAGACTGTCGCTTCCATCTGCAGCAGGCCTGCGAGTGCATTGCTCGTTTGTGTTGAAATTTATTCCATGAGCAGTTAAATTTCCAGAGCTCATCTGGACTGTTCTTTTCAATGCCCACACTGCCTTTTCCCTCATCCTTTCCCTGTGATTCACAGTTGGTGTGTTTGTACCCTTTGGGCCATTTTTTCCAATTTTCAAAAGGCTGTAATTAGCACAAATATTGATTTCAGTTTGATCCACTTGTAGTTAGTTTTACCAAGCCATATTTTAAAGAAATTAATAATTGACATGAAAAAAAAAGAGCAGCTACCTTGGTGGGAAGCGAAAAGTGCAAAACCTTTCCTTCCCTCCCTGCTTTCCTTGAATCACCCTGGTCGATGCGGAATAAAATAATCAAGAGTAGGGTTTTTACATTGCTCTGCCTGTTTTGACCCACGCTGGCTGCAGGCGGGAGCCGCAGCGTGTGGGAGCTGTTCCCATCCTTGTTCCCATTCCTGTTCCCATCCTTGTTCCCATTCCTGTTCCCGTCCCTGTTCCCATTCCCATTCTCTGTGCTGGCAGGGCGGCGCTGGGACCCGATGCCACCAGCATCTTCGCACGTGTCTCGTGTATGTGAGTGCCCACCCATGAGCAGGGCGAGCTGTGGGGCCCTTGGTTTGCAAGGAGGGAGGGGGCTGCGCTGAGCCCTAGCCACACAAAAACTGGAATTATGTTTTGAGCGGTTCTGTGTCACCTTTTCCAGGCTGCAGCTGGGGAAGCTGATTGCTCCCAAAGTTGGCTCGCAGCACAGCTGAGGTGCTGCTGGCGGGTCAGTAGCAGCGGGGTTTAGGAGTACGTGGGGGTCGCCTGGGCCCGTTTAAATCGGTGCTGTGTTCGTCTGTGCTTTGGTAAGGACAGGAGCAAATGGTTAACATGGTTGTCCTGAGCTTGATCTCAGCCACAGACCTGCAGCCCTTTGCCCCTCTCACCTAACACAGCAAAGCAGCGCAGCCACGGGGTCTTTAAGCTCCTTTGGTCTCTGCAGCAATGGTCATAATTTCCGAGGATGCTTTAAGTGCTAAATACCTTTTTAATATGAAAGAGAAGAGAAATAATCAAAAATGGTATTTATGATGCTCAATTAGACTTGGGCCTCATTTTGTTCTCGCTTCCCCCAGCGCAGCAGAGGAGCAATCCTCTTAGCTGCAGAGTTTCTCCAGGCAATGAGATTATTAACATTTTCAAGGCCAGCTCCTCCACTGGCTTAGTGCAGCAATGCTGGTTTACCCCAGCCAAAAGCTTAGTTCAGTTTTCGGATGTTATATGGTAATACGTGCAGCAGTGGCAGGTAACCAGTTTAAATCTGCCTGCAGGCAGTTCCTCTGCTCTCAGTGGTATCACGTTAGAGATGCTCACAATATAGGGCTAAATCCCCTTTCTGTGCAGTCGTGAATAGTGCAAGGGCAGAGGTGCACAGTGCAAAGTTGCCTACTGCATGTTCAGTGGGGTTTGCAGCTCCTGGGATAGTCCTAATCCCCACTTTTCTCTGCAGTCCTGCCCAGCGTTTGTTCATTTCCCCTTTGTTTCCTCCCAGGAGCTGAGGCTGCAGAGTGTGCTAGGCCATCTCCCAACAGAAACTGGGTTAATGCATCTTTTGGGGCATTCGTCAGGATTTCTTAGCTCAGAAACCATTTCTCTTCCCCTGCATCGTGTACCCGGCTTGCACCTGCAGAACAGGGCTGTGCTCTTTGGGAGGTACTGGTGTTTGCGGAAGATTATTGTAATATTTCTGTGTGGTCTGTGTGTTAATCCTCTTAATTCTGCAAATTAGTCAGGGTTTCCCCCCTCGAAATAGAGTCATCTCAATTTTAAAAATTTATATTCTTGGGATCATTGAACGAACAGATTGATCGTGGAGTTCTGCTGGTAATCAAAACCTAACTAGCTTTTTGGCAGTGCTGTTTACTGCAGAGTAACATGACTTATTTACTTGGCCTGGCTCACTAATTTGATAACATTTAAAGCTAAAACACTGTAATAGGGCCCGTTGGTAGAGAGCAGTGGTAACAGAAGAGTTTCAGAATAGCACCGTAGCATCCGCTGCCTGCATTGCTGTGCATGGCTGGGTGCTTTGGGATTTAAACCACTCTGATACTTTGCACTCAGTGCAGGAGGATCGCAAACTCTGTGTAGTGCCTGGTAGAAAGTAAAATTTTATCACTTTTTCCCCAGAAAGGGGGCAGAGTTGATATGCAGAATGTGACTGTTTATAGGAAGAATGAGGTAGAGGCAGGTGGGTGTATCTTAAACATGGGAAAATATCTTCAGAGTGATCTCGAGTTTTCAGACCAATCCTGCAAAATTCAGGTCCCCTTTGGCTTGGGACCCTCAGAATTTCATAGGATCAGAGTTTATGCATCCATCATTTTGTCTGAAGGCAGTGGGGGTTTTGCTTATAAGGGTTGTGCCCTTTAGGTGGAAGTTATTTATACATGTGTGTACATGTGTATATCTTTACACACACCCTTAGATACTCACAGTATAGGTTTCAACCCATCAGAGCATATGTGATCCAGAAAGTCTATGATTGACTAGTAGATAGTGTGAATGCCAACCTTTCTTCCTCATAAATTGGTAAACACTAATGTAAAACATAGCGAGAATATTTCCTTCCCAGCCGCAGGCGAGTAGCACGTACACAAAAGGCTACTGAATGTCGAGTGAGCTCCCCGAGATCCTGTGAATTCCAGCATCCTGATGCAGTCCCTAAATAGCACAGATGGCATTTTTCTCTCTGATGATTAATTCAATATCTTACCGAAAAAAACAAAAACATGCTTTTGATATGAGAGATCAAAACACCAAGAGAAGCTTCTAAGACTGCAAGGACCTAAAAAAAAAAATTAATTTATTTTTTTCCTCCTTGTACTTCTTGAAGACACCAGCCTGAGTAGAAGATAAGGATTAAAACAGATGTGCTTAGTGCTAGTTCATCTGCTTAAATCTAGCAGCCTCTGAGATCAGTGATTAAAAAGCCATCTCTAACTCTGATGAAATCCACTGCAATGGTAATACTGTGTCTCTGATCGCTTTCTTATGGGCCTCATGTCTGCCTAAACCGGACATAGAAAACATTTCACTGGAGATGATACATGGATTATATGGGTCAATTATACACTTAATCTGCCTTCTGGGGATTAAATGTGCATAGATTGACCCTGCGTATTTGGCTTGTCCTTGGCAGTTATCAGATCAGGAAGGTTGCCTTTACCAAAAAGTCTGGTAAGAACTTAATCACGCAGGGATACAGCCCGCTGAGGTGGCAGTAGTCACGGTGCTTTTTGCAGAAGGCAGTTTTACCACTTCACTGTCACTGTGTATGTTCGGCTTCCTCGAAGGTCTGTGTCACAGCCGGGATACCAGACGGAGTATTTTCTCCTGAAATGAGAAAACGAGCCCGTTCGTCTCTGCAAGACGGAGGCGCTTTTTTTTTAATCTTGATGGCGGGGTGGGATCCGCGGGGTCCGGGCGGGCGTAGCGGGGAGGGTGATGGGGGAGGCCGGGGGTTTGCTCTGCCCTGTGCCATCCTCACTGCAGAGGGACAGTCGCTCCAGGTCCTTTCCCAGCAGCAAAGGAGAAGCCACGGCTCAACTGTTCGAGGAGCCAGCACCTCCTCCCCACCACTCTCAGGGAGGCACAAGCTGGGCTCTATCTCCAGGTCCCGTCCCTCAGGCTCAGCTCAGTTGGGTTCTTAGGAAGCCCTAGCGCTATCCTAAGGCTGAGGTTGCAGCTGGTGGATTTTTGTTTCCTTTCCCCAGCCAGGAGCCCAGCAGGAGTGCTGAGGCTGAGGACATGGCTCAGGACTGTCCTCGTATTTTCAAGGGTGGCTGCCCTCGCTGGTAACTGACTTGTGAATGTCAGAGGTTGTGAGCCATAGGGATGCAGGGCACTGTGTGAGCCTCAGACTTCAGCAAAATCCTTACACAGAATTCTAGGAACCTGACTGAGTGCTTCTCACTGATTTACTGGAGCAGTAAAGGCACAGGCAGCTCAGCCTGTTTCTGTACCTTCTGGTTTGGAGCCTAGTATCACACCTAAGTATACGGAAAAATTACAAGACACAGGTTGACAGACCAGTTAATTCAGCAAGTTCTCTGCAGACAGTTAGGCATTAGCTTATTCTTAAAATCAAAGCTTTTGCCTTCAGTGGGGTTACCCACTTGCATTTTGGCAGCTCCTTCAAGGCATGCTTGCAGGATCATGGCATTTCTTGCTGGAGTGCAAGCCATGCACGGCACAATCAAATGCCAGAAGAGAGCCCTTCTCACCCTCCTTCTCCTTCCCCTCCTCGAACCCAAAAGCCTGGTCGTGAGTCAGTGGAGCTACTCACTGTGAGTTAGAATTACTCACAGGAGGACGGGTTGCAGGATCAGGGGAAGAACGGATATCAGACTGCGTGCCGGGCTCCCATCTAATATCTGCTTGCAGCCGCACTCACTGCTTTCTCTTAGACAGACAACAACCTGTTTCCCTCCTACGCAGCTAGACTGCTCATTAGGGCACTAACTCTCTCCCACTCCCATCCTGATATGGCCTCCACTGAGCTATTTCTTCTGCGTTGTTTTTTGCTTTTTTTTTTTTTCTTCCTTCCCTCTCCCCCCCTTCCCGAGTGAGTTGTGAAATGAAGACAATTAGACAGATTGATCTCTAGGAAGTGCAGCTTGTGGGTTTTTTTCCCCCCGTGCATCTTTGGAGGAGCCGGAGCAGCGCAGCTTTCGCTGCAGAGGCTGCCGCAGCCCTTGGCTGGCTCAGCAGCACTTGGACCCAGACCTGGAGCCAGTCCCACTTGCAGGGACCTTTGCTTGGAAAAAGGGAAAATAAAATGTGATAGCAATTGTCCTTCTATCTTCTAGGAAAGGACAGGTTCTTTGTCCTGAGGGGACACAGTGTGAACCATCCTTCTGCAGCCTCTTTTTCTTCCCATGTGCCCTCTCGGAGCCACACAGGAGCGAGGAGCAGAGCTTAGCACAGACACTGCTCCTCGGAGCCAGCCCTCGTCCTTTTATACTCCCCTGTGCGAGCTTCACGCGGCAGCACGCACGCACTCGCGCGTGGCCTCCCGCCTCTCCTGCATTCCCCTTAGCAAGGCTTCTTTCCTGAAGTGCTCATTTAAGCAAGCCCCATTTAATTTATCTTAGGGGGAGTCTTAATAAAATAAGTCCTAGATCTGTCACTGGATTTTATGTGCTCGTAAGGGGGTTTTTTCCCTCCTAAATGTCTTTATCAGAACAGCTTTTTGTGTTCCAGTAGACATTTGGCTGAAGACAGTTAATTTGGTTTCTTTTCCAGAGGAGATTTTCCATTAATCATTCTAAGAAGGCAGACTGATTGCTCTGTTACGTTAAGGTCAGCACAGGCTTGCTAACATCATCCGCACAGTGCTTTTGAGTGTCAGAGATTTTTGTTTTAGGGCCAGCACTGAGTGAAAGATCATTTATTTCCTGGTAGGCATGAGTAGCCAACGTAGGTTTTGGGGAAGAGGTGCCATCGTGCCACATTGCAGGCAGCAAGGCATCCTGTATCTGGAAAGAGCCTTCTTCCGAGCAGCCTCTCTGGTCCCTGACCAGGAGCTGCCCGTGCACATTTATAACTGCGTATGAGTCGCATAGTACGCTCTGAGCTGAAGCTGCCTTCCAGCTTTGTTTAAGAGGCCTTAGCTTATTGAAGCTCCAGCCTTGTGGGTTGTCAGGAAGGAGAGCCTGAAGGTGCTGGCGTTCCCCGTGAACCCCAGCCTGCGTGGGTGCCAGCTGAGTCGGGGTGTGAGGAGCACGGGAAGGTGGGGACATCCCGGTGCCGGCAGATGTGTGGAGCCGAGCCCCCAGCTCGCCGGCACGGCTGCCGACGTTTGCTCCCCGCTCTGGGCTGTGCAAAGGGCCTTTGCCCAAAGAAACCCCCCGGTACGCACAGGGGTGAGCCCACGGCCCCTGCACGGACAATGAATTGTCTGATTTCCAGCAGCACCTCCAATCCCTCTTTTCCTTTTCTCCCCCACAATCCAGCCCCACATAATTGCGGCCATTGCCCGCACCAGCCAGCGGTGCATGTGAGATTAGCCGTCCCACGTCACTTCTTTTCTCTTGATCTGCAGCTTTTTCCTTCCCCAGTGCTCCTTTAAACCTCGCCCTGGATGTACGATATCGGCATTCAAAAATGCTTAGCAGGATTCGGGCAGGGAATGCGTTTTCTCCAGTGTGTAACCCAAGGAATGATACCAGGGATGCTGCTCCCTCCCACGCTCGCAAAACCCTCAGGGCTAAGATACCCGGGCAGCCTCTAGCTGCTTTTTTGAAATTTGCAGGCTATAAAAGAGCCAGCTAAAGTCTACCAAGTCCCACTTTGTGACAGTATTCAATTAATCTTAATAACAAGTATAGTTAAAGTATTCCATAGCATGCATTACTGTATTGCAGCTTATTGAGCAACTTCGCATCCAGTTATACCATCGCTGCCTTGCACTAACAGGGCCCTGGAATCGGGACAGAAAAAAGCAGCACGCTGTGTGGATATTGTGTTTTACTAAGCTGCTTTATATAGAAACTCAGATTTTAACATGTCAACTTCATTTCTTTTTTGAAAAATGGAAATAAGCAGAGAATATTTTATAGGTTAAAAAAAGTATTTGAGAACTAGCATCCATACAGAAGTGGGTTTGTGTGTGTGCGCCTTTATATTTTTTTATGCAGAAGCTCTCATTTAGGAAAACCAAGGTCTGCAAAATCCTGCAAAGCAGCAGGTTTTTGGGGGTTTTATTTAACAGTTCCCAGCAAGTGCTGTGCACTTTGCTGAGCTGTATCTACAACGAGGGCCCAGCACCCAGAGCCAACCTGACGGGGTACTCAGGGCCCCGTTAGGAGCTCAGTCCCTGCGTGCAGGTACAGGGGCTGCTGCGTGGCAGCGCACCCGTAAAGGCTCAGGGGTGCGCGTAGCCAGGACAGGTTGCCTGAAAAAGCAGCATTTTCTGCAGATGTGGACTGTGATGCGTGAGGATTGGTGCTGTCCTGTCTCAGAGGGGAAAGGAGGCACCCGCCAAGGGTCAGAGCCTGCAAACGGGGGGGTGCCTGCCTTCGCTGGGTGTCCCTGCTTTGAGGAGACAGTGAGTAGGAGAGAAGTCAGAGGTGTCGCCAGGACTGGCGTCTGTGACCTTCCTTCCCGGATCACGGTGAGCACTGGACACTGCATCCGCCCGTTGAGCCAGCGCTGCGGTGGCTCTTTCACCGCGATCCACCCCGGGGAGAAAGCTCAGGGTCATTGCCGTGTCGCGCCCTGAGGCTGCCCTGCCCTCACCTCTGCCAGGGATGTGAGGATGCCTAGGCAAAGATTTTGGCATCTGGCTAGCCGGGTGGACCACCCTGACGTACAGCTCAGGAATGCCTGAATAAGTACAAGCCATTTTATCCCCAGCAGTGGAGTTGTTCCTCCTCTGGTGAAGCGTACCCCCTGCAGGTCCCTCGCTGCTCGCTCCGGCTGTGTACCTGCAGCGGGGAACCTCTGCCTGTGTGACGAGAGCGCACGGGTTGTCTGCGAAGCCACTGCCAGGCGGCATAAACAAACGCCCCCCCAGCGCGGCGTGGGGGCTTGCAGCTGCACAAAACACGTGTAGGTGTTAACTGATTTGTGCAGCACCGAAAGCGGGGAGTGCCGGAGATGATCTTCTCGGGCATCTTGTTTTGCTGGGGACCTTGGCCCCACCGGCATGAAAGATGTCGATCCTCCTTTTCCTCCCTGAAAAGGACTGAAATAATCTGGGGTTAAGAGCGGAGAGAAATTTGCAGCGAGGAGCGTGCAGGATGAGTGGTGGCCCTTTGGCGAGTGGGGAATTGTGCCAGCCCACCGGCACACTCAGAAAACGTACCCACAAGGAGTTCTCCCATTAACACCCGTGGCACCGACCTGCCGAGCCCCAGCGGGTCCGACTTCAAGCCAATTAAGGGTGACGCGCCAGCCTGAGCACGCCCTGTTGCTGAGCTCCCCAAACAGTGGGTGATCTCAGGTGCCATATGTACTGCAAAAAGCGTGCGGCACTTCAGTGCGCCTGGGTCTGCGTTTCAGCTTTCATTCTGAATTCTTCTCCCTGGTTGAAGGCAGAGCTCTTGTGCAATTCAAAGTTTTTTTGTAGTTTATTTTTGGGAAGGGAAGGGGGGGGGGGGGGGGGGGGGGGGAAAGATAATATAATTCGGTGATGCCATTTGCATCCTAGACAGATGATGAGTTGCCCTGGCTAGCAGCTTAACCCTATTAGGCAACTCTGGGACCTTGACTTTATTAAATAATAATACAAATTATTTTCATATCGAGCCCCTTTGACTTTGTAACTTCCTTGTATAGCTATGTTGTCAATGTGAATAAAATATCATAGTCAAGGAATATAAAATAGAGTAAAATGCATCCAGAAATCACAGCACTGGGGTGGATGTTGAAGAATTCGCTGTGTGTACTTGCAGTGACAGCATTTTAGTGGTACAAAAAATCCCAGTAAAACACAGTACAGCCATTTATTTCAGTAATAGCTCAGTGTGAGTGTGACCTGGGAGACTCCAGACAGCTTCACGAGGCTTTGATAGAATAAAATGGTAAATTTTATTTTAAAAAACGGGACCTTGGGGTTTCAGGAGATTTTTATTAAGTTGTTAGCACTTTACTGGTTTTCTATAATTTAATGTATAATTTGAGAGGTTTGATTCCGAAAATGAGGGTCCTGTTGCCTGTTGTGAGGACCGCTTGCCCAGGCGCAGGCAGGGCTGCCGAGCGCAGCTGGTGGAGGGTTTGCTCGTAGGGGTGAGGTGCAAGCGTAGAGTCCAGAGTTTGGCAAAGAGTTCACGTATCCCAAACGCTTCCAATTTTTGCACTCTGTTTCTGAACATACCAAACCAAAGGCCCTGCAGAGAAGTTAAATTAGAACACTGCAATCTGTTACCAAAACTTAGATTTATTTTCTGAAAGAGAAGGTACTTTCCAAAGTGTGTGAATGGAAGGGAGGGGGTGGAAATTAATCTTTCTAATAGCAAACCGGAGGCTGCCTGTAGCCCTCTCACTGCTTTGCTGCTCTGTGCTCTGTAGAGCTACACTGAGAGACCTACTTTTGATGTCGACTTTTGCATACCTAACGAGGGTATATGCTCTTAAAGAATTATGTGCAATAGAAAAGCTACCTAATGATCGGACAGTGTTATTATCTGGCGTGTGGCAGCATAGCAGGATGATAACTATTTATTTACTCTTTGTGGATAATGTTCTGTTATTTTCTAGTCTTTGGCAATAGCAAGAGAGCATCTGATATATACAATATTGGTGTGTATCCAATTGTTTGTGAACATCCCAAGTTTTGAAACATGGTTGTGAGAGAGGAATATAAGCTTAAGCTTGAAAGGCTAAAAAGCAGAAAGCCCCACACGTAAATGCTATTATGCACTTAATGAGGCAGGGTTTAAAAAAAATCAGCCACACAAGTTGGTTTTATCAAAGAAAATGTATAAATAACAACCAGTGATTCAAACTGCCTCACAAAGGGAAAAGCAGGGACGGGAAGCTAGCACTTCACTTGTGGCATTCAGATAATAGTATTTACTACACTAATCTTTTGGGCTTAGCAATTGGCAATCAATATATTATTATCAACAAGCGTTAAGGCAAACAAAAAGCCTCCATTTCTTTTTTAACCATGTTCCCCTAAGTCTCCTAAATTTAATTAAAACCGGACAGGTCTCCCTTTAGTACAAATTAGAGTTAAAATCATATTAAATATTTGTTCTATGGGAAAACAAAAGTGTCAGCTTGTGCTACCAGGTTTGGCTGCTTCTTTTTTTCTTCTTTTTTTTTTTTTTTTTACACACAGAGGGGAAAAAAAAAATACCAGCTACTCAAAGTTAAAATAAAGTCTCTCTCCCTCCCTCCCCGTCTCCCAAGACTACTGTCTATAACATGTTGTTCCTTATAGAAAGTGGGATATGGTGGCATTTGCTTGATTAACTTGCTCGACAAAAGTGACAGCTGCTGTGGGTGCATGTAGCTAAGCTGCACAGCGCAGTTCCGCCTTTGTACATCTGTCAGCAAAAAAGGAGGAATAAAGAGTGAAAAGAGACAAATTGGTCCCAAAAGGCAATCCATTCAACTCAGGAGGTTTGCTCTATTCAAGCACTCGCTGGGAATCTCAAGTGCTAGGTAGCTTATTCAATTTCATTCATTCTTTAGAATGAGCCCACAAGTGTTTAATTTCTTATTCTGTTGAATAAAAAGGGGGAGCTTTTTTTTTTTTTTTTTTATTGGAAGCATTAATTGTAAGACTAGCTGATCAATGCCTGTGATATTAACTCATTGCTTATTTTCTGGTTAGCTGTGTGCTCTTAGATCCACAGCCGCTAAACTTTGTTTCTGTAACATGGGCAATGTCACACCAATTTCTCTGCTTCTGGAAAACCCAGGCACTTACCGAGATGCAATACTCAGCCCCTGAGCCTTGGCCCCTGCCAGGCTGGGCAAGTGGGCCAAATCCTTGACAGGTGTAAATTGAAAGCGTCACTGGGTTATTATCGATGCCACCCGTGGCCACAGCCGGGACACGACCGAGCCAGATGTTCATTGCCTGTGAGGCTGAGCTGCTGACCCCGCTGCGGGTTTGGCCCTCTGCATCAGAGCAGATTTTGTAGCTCAAAATGCTGATCTGCCTTTGGATGGCTCTTCTGGTCCCCCGGCAAATGGCAGGGGACAGGGAGCCTGTAAGCAGGGCACCGTGGGGTGATAGCCAGCGCAGAGGATGGGTTTTGTTGAGTGGTGGGAAGAAAGATTGATGAATGTGTGGGGTTGGGATTGCTGCGTGGGCAGGTGTCCTCTTGCCATCCAGAAAACGTATGTGTGCAGCAGGGAAATATGCCTCTTCCTCCTTCATCGTGTGGCAGAAGGTCTGTTCCCATCTCCTCATCGATACTGGGGGCCAGAGCTACATGTGTGCCTGAGGGACTATGGCTCTTTGCCGGCTTCGGCTGTGCCACGTCCCCCTTGGGGGCCACCTCCATGTAGCTTAAGATTTTCAGACACACTTGTGTCACCAAGGCCCTGTTCCTGCTCTTCCCCGACTCTTCTGGCTGTGGGTCAGCCTGGGGGACCGCACGTCTTCTTCTGCAGCAAGAGAAAACCCAGATTTCCAAAACAGAGCCTGAGAAGTAGCCAGGGCTCAGCTCTGGCAGCCCAGCTGAGACCTCGCCAGCGCTGGCTGGGAGCAGGGCAAGAGGCACACCTTGTCCCACCACCGCTCATCCACAGCCAGCGTCCCGGCTGAGTTGGCCTTCAGAGGAGGCTCTCAAACTGGGATTGAGTACGCTGCCCCGTATGGGCAGGCTTGATGCGAACGTGTCTTTTTTTTTTTTGAAAGAAAAGAGCAGGAAGCTGCACTGGCCATGAGGCTCTATGCTTCACGCTTACCGTCTTTACCCGTTTTTTTGTAATTGCAATGACTGCTTGGGATCAATGACAGTGGAAGAAACATTGCAGGAAGGTGGAGAGGAACGCTTCGGCGGCCACGGAAGATTGGAGGGACAAGAACGGTCCTTCCACGACTGCCGCCGAGCAGCTCGGGCTTCGGGCTGCGGGCCCGCAGCCAGCTCCGTGTGCGCAAACCCGGCCGCGTGCGCGCACCGGGCGCGCCGTGGGCGAACGCCGCAGCGCGGTCCCTTGGGCAGGCCAGCTTCCACCAGAAGAGCTCCGGCTCCCTTCCACCGCGCGAGTCTCGGCGCGAGGCTGGCGGCTGTCTGCGTGGAGCCGGTCCCCACAGCGCCCGGTCCTGAGCTGCGGCGTCTGCATCCCCGCCTGCCCTGCCGCGACGACACCTGCCAAGGGGAGGTGGCTGCCGTGAAGGCGTGTGACAACGCCGAATTCCCAATTTGATCTCGGAGCCGCCCGGGATGGGGCTGGACACGGCTCTGTCGGCTGTCACGTACTGTCAGCAGTTGTAAATCAGCACAGCCCCGCTGTGCTTTCCACCAGCTGAGCTTCTGGCCCATTGGACGGGGTCGCAAACACCAGATACAAAGAGTCGGTAATTTTTTAATTCTTTTTTTTTTTTTTTTTTTTTTTTTTTCTCCTGGCTGCTCGAGTCGCTTTGAGAGAGGGCTGTTGTGTGAGAGCAGGTTTGGTTTTCCTTTGAAAAATAAGACTCCCAGTCAGCCCGTTCCTCTCTTCCTTCCCACCTCTGTGGTCCCCTCACTCCGTGCTGGCTGGCTCGGGGATGCTGCGGCGGCAGCCGCCCGACATCCAGTCCCTCACCTTTGAAACACCTTGAATTCAAGGCTTCATTTCAAAGCTGCCTTTCAGCATTTCAAAACAAGTCCATGTCCCGGACAAAGAGAGGGAGCCAGCCGGCGTTTGGAGCCTCCTTGTGCAGTGTGTGTCACAGTTTTAAATAGATTTGCCCTGCTTGGATTGGTTCTGGTTGGAAAGCAAGTACTGAAATGAGAGGTCACAGGGGAGAGTTACTATGGTAATTGAGTAGTATCACCAATAGTTTTGCTCTTATGAGCATTAAAGCACATAATAATAGACAAACAACAGTGGTTAAAGCAAGCAGGTAGGATTACTATGTTCTTTTGTCGGAAGTATATAATGTCTTGTAGTCAGTTTTAAAGACTTCTCAACCCCCAAATCCACCCAGCAGTCACCTGCTGAGTAATTTTGTATGCCTAATCTCTAGCCCTTAACTACAAGCTTTCTGCTAATTTGAGGCAAATGGGTATTTTTGACACTAAATAGGGCAGTAAAGAATCCCTGACCTAGAAAAACTCCATTCCAAGGCACTGAGAGCAGAAAAATACTCTTTCAGCATCCTTGTGAGACCTTTGGAATGACATAAAATAGCTTTGACTAAACTGTGCTGCAGCTTTCGATTAATGGTTTGCAGAAACTTGCTGAACATCCCTACTACAACTTCCCCCATAAAACTTGTCACTTCAGATTGCCATCAGCCACCACAACAATAATCATTTCATGCCTATTGCTAATTGCAAGCACAGCTGAGGCTCAGCGGGGTGCTCTTGCACAGTCCCAGGCCTTTATACCAGCCTCAATCTGTTGTATGGCACTTGTTCACACACAAAAAAACTACCAGTAAAGGCAGAAAGAGGCAGAGTCACAGGTTCCTTGTAATCCCTCTGCTACCCTGCTGACAACCCAGCCCTATAAGCATTCCTGGTTTTGTCCCACTCTTTACAAAAGCTGAAGTGACCTTAAGCTACTAGTATGTAAGCTTTTGAATGAAGAATACAGCTCCTTCAGGTGCCTTAAGAAGCAGTGTTGCATCTGGTTTACGAGATTCTGTTTGCAGCACCCCTGGGGTGAGCTGTGGCTTCCTGTAACATGTAAAATATGAGTGTGAACTCAAGGTTCATGGCAAGGAACAGGAGGTCATGCTTCCATTCAGCTCACACCAAAGAAGACGGGGGTTTGCAGATGTTCCTGGGTATGTGTAATGACACCACCTCCCGGAAAGCGCAGGAACCCAGAACAGGGCTTTTTTTTTTTTTGAAAAAATGTGCCACACTCTGTGTTACTTGCAGATTTATTCATATCAATTTTTGCAATTTATGTATTCGGAGACAAACTTGCTATTTCAGCAACTTATTGATCATGCTTTTGCATTAAAAAAAAAAAAAAAAAAAGGCGGGGGGGAGGTGGGGGATGAGGAAGCTTATTGCTTGAGCTGGTTGGGATGTTGGCTGGGCAGCCGTGGAATCCCACCCTTTGGCATGCTCCAGGTCCTCTAATGCCCGTCCAGCAGCATCCCAGCCAGCCCGTGGCCCACCTCGCCTACCCAGGCTAGCACCCCGCAATGAGGGTCGCTGTGAAAGACAGAAGCAGAACGGGAGGAGCAACCTGAAAGAGGGATTGAATTCCTGGCGGTGCAAATACAGTATCTACTTGCTGTTACTGGGCTCTGAGAGCATCCAAAGAGCCTCTGTTTGCATTTCCTCTGTTGTTAGCCCGGCCACAGCAGGCAGCGGGGGCTGTGGTGTGCCTCCAAGGGAGCTCTGGTCCCTTCCCTGCTGACATCCCAGTGGATGTGTGGCCATCCCTCACGCTGTGCCCCCCGACTCCGAGTGTAAATGGTCCTCCGAGTGGTGGACAGGGATGCCAGCTAGCATCAGTCGTGTGTGTGCAGCAGCGAGATATATGCGGAGTTGAGGTCTGTGGGCCTGGGAGCATCAGTGAGGTCTACTTGTTCTTTACGACCAGGTGTGAGGAATTTTTCAGAAAATATATTTGTACTAGTTACTTCGGTGTGCCCGTGCCACAGCTTAGCTGGTGCTGGGGTTCCAGAAATGTGCCCGAAATGTGTTGCAGCCCCATGGCAAGGCCCCAAAGTTCAGTATTGGGGCCGTGCCCTCTGCACCTTGTGTATGGGGAGAAGTCACGAAGCTGGAGTGGGAGCCCCAAGGAACCTGGCATGTACCCCACTGCCCTTTGGGGCACGGCAGACCCACCCAGGGAGAGCGAGGTGGCCCGTGGCCCGACAGGATCACACTGTGCTCTTTTGTCTGAAATGATCACGTTTCCGTTTCGGAGCATTTGGCTTTGTTGTTGTTTTTTTAATAATATAATCATATGCAAATGTTATCTTCTTTGGTAGGTTAGTCATGAATCAGAGGGCTTGTGCGTCTTATAGCACATCAACACTAGTGATAGCTAAAGGGAACATTTAATTTATGGGCTAACTTATTTTTATGAATATGCAGGGCTTAAATTCAGCAGTTGGTGTGTGCTCTATGAAGTGACGTGACGGTTTTGTGTATCAAGATCAATGAATTAGACTTTGTCTTTTTCTCATAAAGCAGAAAGTCTTTGGAGTGACTTAGCTTTGAGAAAGCGAGCTCCTTTCACGCAGCCGAGCCATACGCCTGGCTGAGCCCTTGTCAGCCAGTGCTCAAGAGGAGAGGGGTATGATTCAGATTCAGCTCGGAGGAGTTTGCATCTCCCCAGAATCCAGCACGTTGGAGTGCCTACAAGAAGCACAGAAAAATGTTTCATTTTGCTTAATCTGAAGGTCTCACAGCGGGAAAATCACCTTGCTGATAACCTCCAGGCAGAGATTATAGTTTCTGTTTCGGATCCAATACAGCCATGTAGGTGTGCGTGGCACGGGGCAAACTGAAATGGCAGGACCTGCCCCTGCCGGGGACTTCTCATTTCGAGGGGACATAAACTCCCGGCAGATCGTTTTGTGGAAGGCAGCAGTGGAAGGGAGAGGGTGTGCACATGTAACATACGGTCGCTTTGTGCTTCTGTGGGTTTTGATTTAAAGAGGTGGTGGAAGGAAGCGTTTGGGTGACCTGGGCATCTGTGTGCCAGCACAGCCCCAGGTCACACCTAATGTCACCCAAGAGCATAATTCATTTAAGCATGCTGATTGCAGAGAGGTAATGTTATAAACATCAGTGATTTCTCTCTGGTTTGCCCATGGAGGCCCCTAGCATTACAAGTGAACCCAGGCAGATCCCCCCGTGACAGCAGCCACTTTATGCCACGCACCCCCCCAGCTGGCTGCTGGCTCTCCTGGGTCTTTGTCCCAGCACCCACAGGCACCCGGGGCTTTCTGGGGATATCCAGGGATGCTCTGACCTCTCAGACTAGTCTGGTGGATTGGAAGGTATGAAGACCCACCAGACCTTCAAGTCTGCTATGCTGGCCAGGCCTTCCCCGGCTAACCAGGGTGCTTCACTCACAGTTCAACCCCAATCTGATGTCAGGACCTTGAGTGACAGCTAACAGTGTCTGAGCTTGATTTCTGTCACGGACAGAGCTCCTGCTTGCCTGTCTCAGTTTCTTTTGAGCTCTTGGCTCTTGCCAGGTCTCTGTCCTGAAGATAAAGGGCCAGCAGGAATCTCTGCTACAAGTTGCCCAAGGTGTAAGCATCAAGCAGGAGAATACCACGTGCCGTTTCTTTGGTGACTCTTCCACCCCTTTATTTCCTCCATTTTATTAAAAGGTGGTGCAGAAACAGCACAGGAGTACAGGAGCATCCCCGTGCAGCAGGACTAACCGTTGCTCCTGGTGCTGGGTAGCAACTCCCGCGTGCGTTACCGTACGGTTCAGGACTGCGTGCTGAGCCCGCGTTGGTGTGTCGCTGGGCTGGCTTAGCTCGGACTCGTCTGTTCGCTTTGGTGGGCCTTGTGCCAGCTTGCGGGTGCCGCGGGACAGCAGTGTCCGTGGGCCCGATCCTGCCAGCTAAGCCCTACCCAGGGTAGGTGTTGGAGCTGCCGGTGTTGGGGCCGCAGGTCCCGCAGCGCCGGGCACACGCTGCTCGCCGGCAGGCGCTGGCCTCTCGGCCGCTGTTGAAAGGAGGAAGCCAGTAGTAAGTCATCGGCCTCTGTTTTGCAATTACAGATTATTCGGTCATCTCCGTTCACCTGCGGTGCTGGCGGCTGTAGCAATGAGGGAAGAGGGCATGTTTCTGTGCCAGAGACCCTCACCCAAAGGTGTAGGGAAGGGAGGCAGCGATACCTGTGCTAGACTGATGCAAGGGTCTAGGCTAGCTGGGAGGGAGCTGCATTTCAGCCTAACCTGGACGGTGCTCGATCACGATTTTTATAAACTGAGCCAGTGAGTTTGGTTTTTTTTTTTAATCTTTAACTGGTTCTAGATTAATTGCAGCTGGTCTGCAGTATAGGTTTTGAGCTGTGTGCGGGTAGGAGACTGCGAGAGGAGGGTGTGACTGTGCATACAGAGGTGTGATGGGTTTCTATGTGCAGACCACTTTCTAATCAACCGTTGTACTGAGCGCCGGGCAGGGGGGGTGGGTTGTCATGCCGCACCCCCCCCACCCCGCCTCTGTCACAGCCCCTGCTTTTCCTTCTCTCAAGGGCTCACTGCTTGTCTGTGTGGCGTCAGACGTGCAATGCCAGCCCTGCGTGAGTGGGGGACCCGATCCACAGCCCACCGGAGACGTCCTGCACTGCAGGGCTGGCAGGCTGCTGCCACACAGCTGCAAGCCTTTTTCACAGACAGGCAGCAAAATCTCAGCCCCTGGAAGGGCCCTGTGAGTTCAGCAGCTTAAAACGAGCTCGTTTGTTTGCTGCTTTTCCATCTTTCCTAATTGTGAGGGTGAAACCAAAGCATTGCCCGCGCAGCCTGGGCGGGCGCTTGCACCAGCATCTTCCCCCGCAGCCAACCCTTGCCCCGCACGAGCCTCCCCCCACTCGCCATCAGGGAACCAGACTCACCCCGTGGCTGGTTATGTTTGACTTTCAAGACGGTAAGTAGCTTGAGTGTGGGTCTGACACACATAAAGGCAGGGCTGCTCTCACTGGGTGCGGGAATGGGTTAAAAAATGGATGGGGCCAAGCACACACCGCTGCTGGCAAGTCCCACCAACGGCAAAACCAGATTACAAAAACCTTGCGGCGTTGCTGGTGGCCACTACCCCTCCTAATTAGTTTATTCTTGTTGTTACTAAAATTTAAAAACTCACGCACGGAAATTCCGTGTGAAAGAGGGTGCCTGTGACCCCCTCTAAGTCTGTGGTAGCCCATGAACAGGCTGGCTAGTGGGAGAGGTTGGTGCTGACTGGGTGCTGGGTGCAGCCTGTGCTGTTCAGGGCACAGCACGCAGCCCTAACGTGGTTGCTGGAGAAGTCCTGTCTCTCTTGCAGCAATGGTACACCAGCTCGATGAATGTTGTCTGCACCTGGCTGACAGACCGCATGGACCTGCAGCTTCACATTTACCAACTGAAAACTCTCATTAGGATAGTAAAGGTAATCATCCGATGCATTTCCAATCCCATCTTGCTGTCGGAAGGTGCATGTGTGTATGCCTGCGTGTGTGCAGCGTGTTCTCTTAGGCAAACTGTCGCCGGCAAATAAATGAAGCCATTCGGTAGAATTCTTAAAAATTAGGGTCCTTGTGTGTATGGCATGTAGTGAAGGATAAACAGGAACTTGAAATGCATATGGATGCAAAATACAGGTGTGCAAATAAGAACAAAGTAACTGCTTGCATGAAAAAATGGAAATTCTGCTGCTATTTGACCCTACCTGTACAGTAAGCGCACCAAAATTAGCCTTTTGCGGGACAGACATGTTGATCACACCAGTGAACTCTGGTGTCAAAATGGGTTAAATCAAGCCAAAAGTTTTTAACACTGTTTTCCTAGAAACATTTAAGCGTAGCTATGGTTCGTGATTATCAGAATGCAAATGAGGATTGTTCTCATACTTAATTGAAGTTGTTTCTTTTACAATGGGTGTATATAATCAACTCTAAGAGATCACAAAGGTGAGATAACATACCCTGAAAGTAACATTTTTTTCCTTGAGTGCACGTGTATGTGTATATGTGTGTGTGCATGTGCGTGCCTTGGACTAATGATAATTATTTCAGTGTGAAATCACAGTGGTTTACATGAAATAATAAGATCACAGAAGGGGGTAAATATATTTTTGATCATTTTAGGTTCTATCTAATGCTTTTTGGTCTAGTATTTTATAATGTTTATGGTCTTGTGTGCAGTGAACACATTGAAGGCATGAATAAATTAAAACTGAAATGTATTAAATGTGCTTTTCATAACTGAAAACAACAGGCACAGACGAATTATTTCTACTTGTCAGCTAGCTGAGGAAAGCTTTCTTCCTTGTGCTTTATTTATACCAATATTACATTCAGAAGCAGCTACAACAAATGCAAGGACTTTCTGAAATAGCAGAACAGTAAATAGTTTCCATGCAGAGCACAGAGCAGAATTAAATGAACTACGAGGCCAGAGTTTTATCTCACCGAGTCGAGAAGTTTTTAAACATAAATTAAAGTGAGAGATATTAATTGTAATAACAAGGGAAATATAGCTAACCATGGAAATACAACTTCAGGTTCGGAATTAGGTGAAGAAAGAGAGATTTAAGAAACACATGCTGTGTGCTTATGTTTATACATCAACAATTTTCTCTGGTATCCTGGACTTAGTTTATTTAATCCCAATACTGTAGGTAGGATTGTTTAATACAGAGCATTCCGGGAACGTGTAATCACGTCTGCTCTTACGGGCGATAAGCGTTCTGCTGCGTGAAGAAAAATAACTGACATTACAGGCAGGATGAATGCATCCAGAAGCAAGGGATGTTAGTTGGAACAGAGTCCTTCTCTGTTGCTTCCATGCCTTTTTAGACCCCAACCTACCGTACGCAACGCCCCCCTGAGCAGCCCCCAGCACACCCCCCGCCTTGGAGCCTGAGGCAGCCGCACAGCCTGGCCGCCCCGCGGAGGCAGGGCTGGAGTTGCAGAGCCCGGATTTGCTGCCCAAGGCACCCTAAAAGGGACCTCTGCCATGGCAAAGCGGTGGCCAGGCAGAGACACCCTCCCGCCTTGCGCTGCCCTGGGGCAATGCAGAACACCCCCGGGGGCTGGGATTTCCCTGGCATCCCTGCCTCTTCCACGAGTGGCCCCAAACCCCGGGCGCGGGGGGCACGGGCGGACTCCTGCGGCGCAGCGGGGAGCCGGTGTGGGCCCTGACCTCTGTGCTGTCTCCCCGTGCCTCTCCCTGCTTTAGAAAACGTACCGGGATTTCCGATTGCAAGGCGTGCTGGACTCCACCCTAAACAGCAAAACCTACGAGACCATCCGGAACCGGCTGACGGTAGAGGAGGCCACAGCGTCGGTCAGCGAAGGCGGAGGGCTCCAGGGGATCACCATGAAGGACAGCGATGAGGAAGATGAAGAGGATGACTAGGGAAGCTGGCCTGGAGCACCAGCTGGGGGCCGCCTGGTATCCGTGCATGTACCTCGTCCGTAACTCAGTTAGCCACATTAGGAATTTTTATGTCAGCTCTAAATGCCCATGAGAAGTTTACCAATACAAATGCCATGTTAGCTGTGTGGTAATAAGATTAGCACCTCTCTTTGATTCATTGGTTTCCTAATTTCGTATCTATATGTTCATAAGCAATATGGAGCACCATTGTTTAATACTGTTAATGGAAAAACTACATAGAAAACATGCTAGGTGTGTCCCTGTTATAATTAAAGTTTAAACAATGCTTCATTAATGTACTGTATATACATTGATGGTAAATTGTTGTGAAGATGAGTGAATCGAGTCCTTTCATTTCTTTGTTTCTCTTCCATGGATGCCAACTGCTTAAAATTAATAAAAAACAGCTTTGTTTTTAAAAGAAGAACAAGGCAATTACAAATGATTTTTTTGTTCTCTCTGTTCATTTAAAAACCAGAAAACAAACAAACCCAGACAGCCGTTTGAATCATTCTGCATCCTTGTTAATGTACCAGGTTCTTCCCTTCAATATGCAGTTAACTCCATAGAGGCTACATCCCAAAGGATTAGTCATTCTAATTGCCACACCAGATTAATCCTATCATTATGGATATAACATGCCACATTACGAGTCCAAAGCAGTTGTTTTATGTTGACGTTTGGTCCTCTAAATGTTACATTTTTGTTTAAATTTCAAATAACCGTGTATGTACAAAGACAACTTTATTTACAATCTTAGACTATACAAATGTGTTTATAATAATATACTCAATATTTATTTCAGTAGATTGTAACCATAATTTACAATTCCTCTGTTTCACAATGGTTTTTATATATGTCATGTACATTGCATTTTGACCAGTAACTGCATGTCCATCAGTTCCCCCTCCAGAGCTTTTACTTTCTGTGTAAAATAGTGATCCATCTTGCTTTTTTTTGCCTTATACAAGCCGACAGTTGTAAAAGTGTGAGAACTGTGGCTTCTCAATAAATAACTATTCAGATGTCCTAAGAATAAATTATGGAGTCTTTTTATGTCTGCCTTAGAAAAAAAAAGAAATTACAAGCTGAGATGTAAGAGCCCCCACCTCTCAGAATAAAGGCATTTTCTTTTCTCATGGGTGTTTTTACAGTTTATTAATTAAGAAGATGGCTTCCTGATTTGCTCCCCAAGGTCAGGGCCATACTGTCTGCTCCCCAGGTTACAAGGGCATTTCTGCTATCACCTCCACAGTTGTTTCCACTGTTACCTGCACTCTACGTCCTATGATTTGTCTCTGGACGTCTAATTGATGGTCCACCCTGGTACAGCCCCTCTTGTTACATGGTCATCAGCCTTGCCCAACACTTACCTTCCGCCAAAAGGCCTGTTTGTATTTTAATTTCTCCCAAAGCAGCCAATTGCAGCAGGCTGCAGGGCGCTTACAAACACGTGACACGGGGCAGACCCCTATCTGGAATTTAAAAACAGGCTGGTTTGATGGAAAGCATGTTAGATCGGGAGTTTTCTGAGAGGTTTTGTAGTCACTCCCTCCCAGCAGCCAAATCAAACCAAAAATTAATCCTGTTAGCTGGGGCTTCAGTCTTTTGGGAGAGAAGCGGAAGAGCTGATGTCCTTCACCTCCAAGCACAGCAACCTGTGGCCACCCTGGGGAATGGAGGACAAAGGTTCACCGCTCACAAATAAAAGATGGGCAAATGTTGGAAAAACGTCCTGTCTAGATGAACCTGCCTAACATGATGAACCATTAAACTAAGCCATCTTCCAGTGTCCAAGAGCCACGAGATGCTCCCTGGACATACTGGTGGAGGAGAGGACCTCAAGGAAAAGCCTGTGAAGGGCGTAAGTCCCCAGTAGGGCTGGGATAGTTACGGAGCCTGGAGCACATTCATCTGCAATACTGGATTTTTGGGTCCCTTCCCTCTGTGCCAGAGTTTAGCACCTGGCTCTGGAGGTGCTCTGCAGCCCCATCTTGATGGCCATACCCTACACATTCAACACTTATCCACCTGTGGTGACGTGTACACCACCCCCTCCTTGGAACAGGGTCTTTACTTTTGGAGTGGGTGGGAGGCATGCACATTTAGCACCAGTTAGGTGCTGATAAGCCATCTGATGCACTAGGGTAGGCAAGTTTTGAACCCTGACTGTAGCCCAGCAGAACACTTACTGGTTTTCGTCTTTCTCCGCGATGCTGGTAGAGGGAAGCATTGCCAGGAAAAGACACCTCTCAGAACGTCATCAGGAATGTGGCCTTGTGGCTGCTGACACAGGAAGCTCTTCCCCCTTCTGACCCACTCTCCAGCTGTGCAACTATTTGGTCCTAAAGCCCCAGAGGAACTGAGCTAGCAGTTGAGTGTTCAAATCACACTGAGTCTACCAAAACCAGTTCAGGTGCATCTGCAGGTCTGTCATGAGGACACCTACAAAAAACTGTCTGTATCTTGACATCGTTATGCTTAGAGCCTTCAATCACACCCTGAAGCCCTCCCAGGTCTTGCCTGACAAAACAAGTCTCACAAGACATAAAGCAATGAACACACTGCAAGTGCCACCTGGTCCCTTCTTGCTAGGTGGTTGAGATCCACTTGAGACCCATACACGTACTGATGCATACGTGTGCTCGTGCCCTCTTCCTCCTCTCCCTTAGCTGTCCCAAATATTTCTATGAAGGACAACAGTTTCAAGAGGAGGCACTGGGAAAGCCTTACCTGGGGTGGTCACTAGGCTGATAGCAAAGAGCACTGGGGGAGACCCACATTTGTAGCTCTGCTCCCAGTCAGGCAGAGCAGAACTGGAGAAACAGCTTGATTCTGCTCTGGAAATGGCTCCCTGTTTTTTTTGTGGTTTTTTTTTTTTTTTAACATGAAATATTTATTGGGTAAAAACACAGCCCACTTCCACCTGCCACCTTTCAAAATAGTGAGCCCTGCTCAGTTTTTTGAATGAAAGAGTGTGGGCGCAGCCTTCAGGAGATGATCCTTGGCTGTGCATCACTAACACACATAGGTGCCTCCCTGAAACGGCGCTGATGGACACCCTCGTCTGAGATTCTCTGTCATTAGCAATGACCCTATAGCCTGTGACAGCTTTTTGCACTCCCTCCAACCCCAATAAAGCACCTCAAAGACTCCATAACAACCCTGACGATATGTCAGGCTTGACCACACATTCAAAACAAGGAAGCACTAGCCAGCTTACTTCATAACAGGAGTTTGGACTCAAATGATGAGCTCCAAGTTACGTGCTTTATTGTGAGCAGGGAGAAGAGCTCATGTACGATCAGTGCTGCAAAGCAGGAGTTAACCTCCCACTCCAGAGCCTGCAGCCTGTGGCTGAGCAAAGGAGCACGCTGTACCCTGATCCCCACTGCCTTTAACCCCTGCAAATGGTTACATGGGTGCTGGGGGCCCAACCCTGTCCTATATGGGTGCTGCACCGTGGGACCAGGAGCGGGAAGTGCCACCTTCAGTTAATCGTGCAGAAACGTTAAATCCAAAATGGTTTGGTTTTGTCTGAAAAACGTAAAGCCCTCCTGGCCACGGACTACGCTTTGGACAGGACTGAGGCTCCTGCAGAGCAAAGCTGCATCTCGGGCAGCATCAAAAAGGGCTTGCTGACGGACGGGAGCGCTCTGGCAAACCCAGCCAAGGAACGCAAAGGTCTGCTGCTGGTTTCACTTCAACCCATGGCTGCGATGGAATGAGCTCCAACAGTCAAAGGACTTTCTGCCAGTACAACTGCACCTAGATGAGGAATCTGCCAGTACAGTTATGTCAATCAGTTTTGGGGAAAGAGGAAAATTTCATTCTTCTGCCAGCAAAATTTTAAATGATAGATCAGGCCAAAACTTCTCTCATATTTACAGGGAAGTCCAGCGAAAATATCCCTTTTTTGACAGACTTACTTAAAGCATGTGGCATGGAGACTGAAAATGCTATCAACTATTTGACTGACAAGTGTCAGCAGCTGTTCATCCAATTTGTTTTATATTTCAGCAACTAACAGATTCTTTCCCCTCTGCTGTAATGCATGTCTCCTGGCCCATAGGCATCTTAGAAATTGCTTTTCTGCCTCTCTAGTGACCAAAACGTCAAAAATATTAGAAGACAATTCGTGTTCAGAAGCATAAACAGGCACTCAGCAAAGCAAAGATGATTTTGTCAATGCTCAGGCTGTGTTCTTTTCGAAAAAGTCACAGCAAACCTAAGGCAAAAATACTTCTTTAGGCTTTAAAAGAAAAAGCTAAAGGAAACAAAGCCCCTGATAAATCAGCACAGGTTAAACTATCAACTACCGAGGGAAAAAGCAGTCATGTAATGGCCAAAATGCAGCTGAGCCACATTTCAACCTCTGCACTTTTGTCTGTGACGGTCATGACTCTGCGTTACTGTGACCATCATCAATATTTGTTCAAAAATCTGCTCTCTGGTGTCATGATTCAACAGAGGCACTGCTGCATCAAGCTGAGTCCAGCTAGGAGAGTCCCTCTAAGCCATTCACAAAAACCAGCCTGTTTCATCTTAGGTCTAGCAATGGTTTCAGAAACTCTTTGATCCCTGGCTGCATATAATACAAGTTACTACCCTTGCACTTGCCACCCATCCTGAACTTGCTGGACTAAAAAGCCTGTGTGACACCTCTCTCCGGTGAGCTGTATTCATCCGTATTTCCTTTATTCAAGCACGTTTAGGCTCTTGAGCTAAACCTAAAGTGATATTTTCCTCAGCCTTTCTAAAAGATGCATATTCCATTTCAAGTTGTAAATCTGCATTTGTTGTAACTATGCAAAATATGGGAGAAAAAAAGTGCAGAGATTATATGCAATCTGCCAGCAGAGTTGTGTGCCATGAGGAAAATGCCTCACAGGTCAAAACAAAGAAAAACACTGAGCAACAAATTAGTTGCAGGCAGTAGCTAATATGGAGATCAAAAGATTAAAATCAACATGCAACGATGAAATCACTGGAATAATAGGAGCACTTAAGAAGATTAAGTCAATAAGAGAGTCCAGTAGTACAAAAATAAGATTTTGATTATACTGTAAAATTTAATATTGGGAGAGCAAAAGCAATTACAACCACGACATGCTTCACTCTCCCCGCCTTAGACCATCTTGGCTCATTTCCTATGCAAGGAATACAGTTGTTGAAATAAACAGAAATGTTATGACTCAAGTGCTCGATTCAAAAACAAACCAGGTGGTCAGATCAGATTGGGGACTGTCAAGACGGGGGTCTGTAAAACGGGGACTTGTTGCAAATCCCGGAGGATACGACAGCTGGGGCGAACAAAGGCCACACCGTTTAGGACGGCTTTCGGCAGAGAACGCTCCACGAGCAGCTGATCTCGGGGGGCTGTCCCAGGCTGTCAGCTGGAGAGGAGAGGCACGCACTGGAAGGGAGGAAGGAGGAGAGAAATGGCTCAGAGGCTTGAAGTGAACATGGTGGTGAATTCTGATAACAAGGAAGGGTGTTTTCTGTCCAGCGAAAACAGCAAAGGTTGCAGCTTTGGTTTCGTGATGTACGTCAGAGGCAGAGCCCACGGCAGCCTCCAAGCCCATCTACACCCTCCCGTAAGGGACAAGAATATGCCCCATAGCCACGTTCACTGGTGCTGCGGGTCACCCAGTAGCACAGCCCAAAGGGGATGGGAAGGGTGACCTGCCGAGGGGCAGCTAATGCTCCCCACCACAGATCTACCCTTGGTCAAGCCAGGTGGGTAAGCAGGAAAGGATGAGCCAGTCCCTCCAACACACACTGGCCGTGGCTGTGGGACTGCGAGGCCAAAGGCCCACAGCTCTCTGGCGAGAAGCGGTTACCCCAGCAAGGTCCTCCTCACCCAAGAAGTCTCAGAGCCCTTTGTGGGTTCTGCAATGCTCTGCGGTTCATGAGGAGGAGCCTAAACAGCTCCCCAGAGCTGATGACTCGCCTGGGCTTTTCTCTAAATTGGTTTTTCAGCATCACTAACTCCAGCCCCACCCCCGCCCCCACCCCAAAATCACAAGCTAGGCTCATAATTAAATCAAATAAATAAATTACCAGCTATTTTTACAGAATTTGTGGGTGTTCTTGAACATTCAGGGAATACTTGGGTCGTGCATTGAAGTTTTTTCCTGCAATAACAAGGTCTGGATTTTTAGTTTGGGTTCTGATTGTTGGGGGGGATTTTTAGTAGTTCTTCTAGATCACGTCTTCTGGGGTGAAATCGGCACTTTTCTTGTGCCCAGGTGGCACAGCAGCAGTTTCACCAGTCAACCTGGGAGTCCTGCCAGGCTCTCTCCAATTCAGCCACCACCACCAGGGACAGGGATGCCGCAGCCCCACCGGTCCCGCGTGTCCCGGAGGAAGGAGATAATATGCTGCCACCTCGGCACCTCGCAGCCCTGGAGTCCTGCTCTGGCACGGATGGGGACATCTGAGATAACAGTTCAAACAAGGGCAAATACAAATCTCAAACAACATAAGATGCGGCATAGCCAGAGAAGCCGGTCAACACCGAGTGGGAAGTGAGTTGCAAAAAGATGGTGGAAAGATTGGCTTCGGAAAATTCCTTACTCTATTTGCTTTTTTTTCATTGAAAAGGCAAGTAATTTTGAAAATGAGATGTTTTCCTATCTCATTAAGGGGAGAATAATTCAAAACACGTGGGGCTTGTCCCACTTATTTTTTTGGCCATGCTTCTTTCAAGCAAAAAAAGGGAAGGAATAGGAACACAAAACTGAAGTGGGCTTCTACCCGTTTTCACTGCTTCTTGCTCCTTTTTCTGAAACGTTTTCAGTAGGAAAGTGAGAACAAGGCCATCCCCCCATTATATTCTCCTTCTCTACTTCCTCCCACCTTTTCTCCTAAATAGAAAATAAGGGGAAAAAAAAAAACACAAAAACAGAAAAATTTAAAAGCTCCCACTCTTTCAAAACTAAAAAGTACAACATTTCAAAACATTAGGAAGGGACATCTTTCAGTTTCAGCATTCAGAAATTAAATGCAGCATTGCTCCATTACTGCAACGTGAAGAATGACTATTTCCGACAATAAGGATGGAGAAGAGCAGCTCACCACTTCAACAATTTCTTACTTGCTTTACTGGCCAGCTTGACTTTGGACATGATGTGGACTCCACCAACTCCTTGACAGCCTCCTGGGCCAGCCCGGTCTCACACCAGGAACTAGACTTCACCCATGATGTCTCTCTCCACTCTGCACAGGCAGGCAGTGTTTTTGGGGCATAAAGCCTGGCTGGGATCGAGCCGTTAGTTACCATTCCTGTTGACAGGCAAACTAGAATAGGCTCTGGCTCACTTTCTCCGAGCTGCGGAAGGAGGAATGAGCCGAGAAAAGAGTTCATTCAATTGCTTCTGTTTGGCAGCTCTGCAGGACTCTCCGCATAGACAGAAAGAGATGTGGCAAGTAAGGAGTTGCCATTTTTAGAATTACATAAGCCAGTTTGATTGCCATCGAGGCACTCTGTGCAGCTCCTGCCACAGTGCCCTGCCACTTGCTCTGCAGTGGGGCTAGATTTCAAACAGCTTTAGGAGTAGGTCAGATACCAGCTCTTAAATTTAGACTCAGGTTAAAAATGTCGATGGTGCCCCTGCCATCACTGATAAAGCCGACCAGCGCAGCCATGCAAGGACTCTGGACCAGTGTGCTTCCAGAATCCCACTAACCACATTTGCTCTGGGACCTGTGCAGTGCTCCAGAACCTAGCTCCTCAGTAATGTTTCATTATACCAAAAAAAAAAAAAAAAAAAATCCAATAAAATAAAGCAAATTAAAATTATCTGCCTGCATATATACAGTAATGTGTGCATAACTCAGTGAATGGGCTGAAAAAATAGTCTGGAGGGACTCAGCATCCCTGCTGCAGCCAAGGTGGCCTCGCCATGCACTGCCCCTGCCCCAGGCAGTCATGGCAGTGTCTGTTGGGTGACACAGCAGCAGGGTCACCCCACCGACCGTTAGGGCCCTGCAGGATGAGAGGGACTGCCCGTGGGGGCCAAGGCATTGGTACTGCTCCGGGTAAGGGGAAGCAGTCAACCCCCTCTTCATCCCAGCCCCAAACTTTGCTCTCCTGATTTCCCCATTCATTGTTTGCCGGTTTGTCCAAAAAGTGCCTGTCTTGGACCACTACAAACCCAACTCCAGCCAAACACCTTGGGGCCATTCTCTGGGCAGCGCTCTGAGGCTGCAATTGCTGCCTTGCACCGAGCTGGACCCAAACCCAGGGCAGTGGGGCCAGGACCCCCACAGCCCCGGTCCCCTCCCAGCCTGGCCCTGGGCTCGTCGGCCGCACCTTGTGCCAGCCACAAAGCTGCAAAGCCACATCAAAAGCTGCCCCCCCCAACTCACAAAGGCAGCCCCGTCTTAATTGCCTGGTCTGGTGGCTTGCCTGGTCGTCCATCAACTTCTGCTATTAAAATAAACAAACAAACAAAAAAAGGCATTTAAAAAAATACATATAAAAAGCAAAGCAGCCTAGAAATCAAAGCCACCATTTCAGAGAGATCGAAGCATAATGATAATAACTTTCGGCAGCTTCCACTGTGGAGTTTAAGCAGCTGCCAAGTTAAATAACTAAGAGGATCCCAAGTTATCTTCCAGTGGACCATAAATGCTCAGCGCCGACTACCCGGGCAGGGGCGGCCCGCGGGGAGCCGTGTCGGGCCTGCGGGGCCCTGCGCTCCCCGCCCGGCCGGGACCCACCCGGGACGCCCCCGCGGGAGCCCCTCGCCGAGTGGGTCTGGTTGTTGGGGGGCGAAAGGGAAACCCCCGCTGGTTTTCGATGTCAGCGGCCGGGGAGCGATCGGGGCCGGGGCTGCCGGGCGCGTACGGGACAGAGCGCGGAGAAGCGCGGTAGCTGAGCCCCGGCGGGTTCCGCGCCCGCGGCCGCGCCGTCCCGGCCGGGCGAGCAGCGCGGTCGTGTTTTTTTGGGGGGGGGGGGGGAAATTGGGGTGCAGCGGCGCAAAAATAACCGTGAGAGCGATCGCGTCCGCGTTGCGAGAGGCTTTGCGGCGTGCGCCTGCCGAGGGGGAAAAAAAAAAAAAAAAACTAAAAAAAAATCCGCAAACCGTTTCTCCCCTCCAAACGTCGGGGGGCGAAGGATTAAAACCCCACGGGAGAACAGCAGAAAGCGGCGCCGAGCCGGGACCCCGCAGCCCGCCCGACGTGCAGCCCCTCCTGCCCCCCCAAAGCCGGGCTGGGCCGCCTCGACCCTCCCCCCTAAACCCGACCGCCCCGTCCAGGGCTCCCGGCGCAGAGAGGGGGTGAAGGCGCGGCGGTGGGGCCGGGACAGCCGTCTCAAAGTCACTCGTTTGTAACGCGCTTGCCGGAACAGCAGAAGTCGAATCGACAGAGACAGCCCCCAGCTGTGCCTAAACCTGCGATTTCAATTAAAATACTGAGCTCCCATGCCCGCGTTTTAGCTGGGATCCCAAAGCACCGATGCACAAGGTGTGCGGTATCTCGGGCCCGCACCGGCCGGGAGGCACCGGCTCGGCACGGCCCGGGCTGGGAGCTGGTACCCGGTACCCGGCCTCGGGCTCTGGGGGGGCTTCTCCGGGCGGCGGGCAGGAGGCGGCCCCGGGGCTGCCCCCCAGGCTCCCCGCCGCCGGGAGCCCGAGGCCCGCGGGACCCGCTGCCCCGAGCAGGGCGGTGGGTGCGGAGCGGCAGCCGTCCCCTCAGCCGGGGAGGGATGGAGAGGGGGAGGGATGGAGAAAGGATAAAGGGAGGGAGAGCCCCGGCTCACAAACCGCCCCGGCAAGGACGAGGGCGGCGCGGGGAAGCTGGCAGCGAGCTCCCGGCCCCGGCTCCGCAGCCCTCTTTTATCCTGCCCGAAATCATCTCGTTTACAGAAAATATTTGTTTGCACTATTAGTTGGTACTGGAGTTAATTACTCAACGTGTGAGCGGGGAGTAATATGGATAAAAGCAGCCCCAGTGTTTATTGTGTGGGTGAGCTGTTGAGCGGTGCTTGAATAAACTGCAATTAGGGTTAGATAGAGATTAATTAACATGTGAGTGGCAAGGTGTAAAATAGTTCCCAACCCTCCACTCAGTATAATCTGCAGGCGAGGAAAAGAAGTTTGTGGAGGCTAATTAAATACTTTGCTAAAGCCGGCGAGACCCGGGAGCGAGCGGAGCCCAGCCGCCGCCTGCCCGCTGCCCGGCTCAGCTCAGCTCGGCTCGGCTCAGCTCGGCTCCCCGGGGCTCAGTCGGGCTCTCCCGCAGCCTGTGCCGGTGCGTGGGGATTTCCCCAGTCCCGTCCCACCCTCTCCCCCCCAAAAGCGGGACGCTTTCCTCCCTCCCTTGCCCGCTGACCCATCACACCCAGGCGGGGAGGATGGAGCTGGCAGGGCTGGGGGGACGCCAACACCTGATGCTCCAGGCGGAGAGACACCCCCACACCCTCCCAGCCCCCCCCCGAGGCAGGGCGCTCCCCTCCGCCCGCCGGGAGCCCGGGGCGGTCGCCACTTTCAAAGTTTGTTTCTGGAGCGTGTTGTGGTTCGCAGGTGAAAAAGCCTGTCTGCAAACACCCGCCAGCGAGCTGCCCCGGCGGGGAGAGGAGGCGCGGCTTTGTCAGCACCGCACAAAACCCCCGAATTCTTCCAAACTTTCTGAGGCGTGCTAAGGAGGCTGGAAAAAAAAAAAAAATATATATATATATATATATGTATAGGGGCCTTTTCATTGCCTGCTTTACCTCTGGCCAGGCTCAATCTAAACCCTTCTCTCTCCCCCCCCCCCCCCCTCCCCCGGATAATCCTCCCCTTTATTTTAGAAACACACAAAACCAGGTTCCACGCAGCGCTATAGTGGCTACAAGTGAAAGAGAATTGAGCGCCCTGAATCGCTGGGGGAAAATTGGTTCAGCTGAATAGCTCCGGCGAGGGCCGGGGCGGCTAATCAGGGCCAGGGGAGGTGCTGGGGTTGCAGCCGGGCCCCCCAAAACAGGTGGACACGGGACTCTCTCAATTACCGCGTCCTCGCATCTGAGGTTTCTGTAATCCTCCCCTCCCGCATCAAGTCGTTTTTATTAGAGAGAGAAAGGGAAGAAACCCCAGCATCCAGGCGCTATAATGTAGCATCGCCTAATTTTTTTTTTTTTTTGGAGGGGGGGTACCGGGGGGGGGGAGGGGGGCGGGCGCCACTAGGGCTGGAAGGGCAAGGGGGAACCACCCGGCTGCCCCCCGGGGAAGAGGGAACCTTTCGGGGGTGACAATTTACAAAGCTCCCGTTCGCAGCGTACGGGTCCTTTTTTTAGTTTTTTTTTTTTTTTTTTTTTTTTTTAAAGCAGCGAAAGCCCAGCCCTGGACTCGACTCCCTCCTCGTTTATTTAAGGCTAATCACCAGCTACCCTGAGAGGGGAGAGGGGTGGAATTAAACTTAGTTTAATTAACATTAATACACTGTCCTAATTAATGGGTTGGCTATTAATTTATACATGCTGGGGAGGCTCGCAGATAAGTGACAATTTATTAATTATCTTCCAGCTCGGTTGCAACGGAGCTGATTGCAGATGGGTTGCCAAAATAACTCGAGCATGGTTGCGTGGTAGTTGCTTTAGGAAAAAAAAAAAAAAAAATTCATTCTCCCCCTTCTTAAAAAAAAAAAAAAAAAAGAAGAAGAAAAAAAATCCTCACGCTCACTCGGAGTGGCTCTTCTAACCCCAGCAAGAACTGGAGCACTCTTTTCCACCCAACTTGTGAATCGCACTTGCCTTCTAATTTGCCACATGCAAAACGATTCCTCTGCTTTGCAAGTTGCTTTTTAAGAAGGGAGAGAGAGAGGAAAAAACCCAGCTCGCACACGAGCGATTTGTGCGTCTTAAACTGGAAGGAAATTGTGCGTGGAGAGGGGGGGGCTCCTCTTCCTCTCTGCCCCAACCCACCGCGCTCCAAGCCCGGCGCCTCGGCTCGGGGAAGATCCATGGTGGCATCCCCATGTCATTCTGCTCGAAGTGACTTCATGTGATGTCAGCTTTAAATGTACGAGACCGTGATCTGACGCTCAGGAAGATGTTTGCTATCAAAATGTGACTGTGGCCACACTGCGCTGCTTGGATGAGTCTCGCCGGCGCTGGGCAAAGGTAAGTGGTCCCAAGGCGAGCCCCGCCGCCCCTCACCGTGCCCCCCGCCCCCGCCTTGCCCGGACCGCGGCCATCGGTGGGGCTGGGTTGGGTGGCATTGGGCTGGGGAAGGTTTTTCTTTTTTCTTTCCTCTCTTTTTTTTTTTTTTTTTTTTTTTTTTTTTTTAAATACTAACAAGGTCTAGCTTGCATGTTACTTTAGCGTGTTCCGCTTAATGAGCAGTAATCTGGTACCCTACGTGCCATTGTTCTTGGATATGTTCATTTGAATGTAAATAGGGAGGGGGTGCCGGTGGGGGGGTGGGGTGGGGGGAGAACAAGGTGCTTATTAAATTGATTTGTCTCCTGGCTTTTCTGGAATGCAGAGCCGAGAGCGGGAGCGAGTCGCTGCTCACACCAAGTTCCCGCACGGCGGAGCGACATGGCGAGCTCGGGGTCGCTGGAGACGGTCATGCCTTCCTCCTGCCCCCGGCACGACGGCAGGGCCGCCGCCGCTAACCCCTCCAAGACCCTGGCCTTCTCCATCGAGCGGATCATGGCCAAGACGTCGGAGCCCAAGCCAGCCTTCGAGCAGAGGCACGGCGGGCCGGGGCCGGAGCCGGAGCCGGGCAAGAAGCCGCTGAGCCTGTGCTCGCCCCTGCCCTGCGTGATCCCCATCCCGCCGCTGGGCTACGAGGTGCCCTCCAAGACTCTCCTCAACTACTCGGAGCTGTGGAAGAGCAGCCTGCGGGGCGGCGCGGGGCTCTGCAAAGCCAACTGCGGCGTCTGCTGCAAGGCAGAGCTCGCCCTGGGCCAGCCCAGCGGCCGGCTCATCAAGCCGCAGGTCATCCACCAAGCCGGGGCCGTGCCGGCCGCCCCCCGCTCCCTCTACTACTTCAACTACCTGGACGCCGCGTACCACCCGGCCGACATCCTGCACGGACAGCTCTTCCCCGCCGGCCTGCTGGGCGCCCCGCCGCCGGGGGGGCTCTCGGCCCACCAGAAGCTTTTCCTGCTGGAGAACGCCAAGCTGGCGGGGTTGGCGGCCGAGAAGCTGCCGCCGCCGCCGCCCTTCGCCCACAAGGAACGGCTGCCGGGACACCTGGACCAGGTGATGAAGGAGGCGGCGGCGGCGGAGCGCGGCGGCCCCCCCAAGGGCCACGCCAAGCTGGGGGGCGGCGGCGGCGGCGGGGCGGCGGAGGGCAAGCCCAAAAACTTTACCTGCGAGGTCTGCGGCAAGGTAAGGGGGGAGCCGGCGTGGGGTGGAGGGGGGGGGAAGCTTGGAAGGCGGGGTGGGGGGGTGGGGGGGGGATGCGGCCGGCGACCCCGCCGTGCCTGACCCGGCCTTCCCGGCGCTTCCCCGCAGGTCTTCAACGCGCACTACAACCTCACCCGCCACATGCCGGTGCACACGGGGGCCAGGCCGTTCGTGTGTAAGGTCTGCGGGAAGGGCTTCCGTCAGGCCAGCACCCTGTGCCGGCACAAAATCATCCACACGCAGGTAGGTGGGGGGCAACCGGGGTGCGGGAGGCGGCGGCCCCCCCCCCCTCCCCCGCTCTCCCCGCAGCCGCCCCCCCCCCCCCCCCCCCCCCCCCTTCCTTGACGGGCTTCTCGCCTCCCGGTGCAGGAGAAACCCCACAAGTGCAACCAGTGCGGGAAGGCGTTCAACAGGAGCTCCACGCTCAACACCCACATCCGCATCCACGCCGGCTACAAGCCCTTCGTCTGCGAGTTCTGCGGCAAGGGCTTCCACCAGAAAGGTGAGCCGGGCCGGGCCGGGGGCCCCCGCGGGGCCCTCGCCCATCATTAGCGGGGATTAAACGCGGCGAGCCCAGCCCGGCTGGGGGAAAAGAGAGGCGAGGGCAGAGCCGCCGCCGCCGCTCCCAATTACTTTCCCTCTAAGCCGGGCCGCATCGCCGGGCACCGCTGACGGTTCTCCCTAAATGCTTTTTAAATGAGAGGTGCCGGGCCTTGGTCCTAATCCAGAGCCCTCCATTTGCCGCGGGTCACCGGGCTGACCCTGCCTCTCATTTGTGCCGTGCCAGTTGCGCGCTGCACCGCGCTGACGCGGAGCGAGTTTGACAAGTCGGACGGGGGTGCGGGGGGAAACCCTTCCTAACGCCCCCCCCCGCCCCGTTTTACCTGTGCGCCGTGCGGCCCCGGCACCATCGGGTAACCCCCTTTTCCACCTTTTTCCTTTCTCGCAGGCAACTACAAGAACCACAAGCTGACCCACAGCGGAGAGAAGCAGTACAAGTGCACCATTTGCAACAAAGCCTTCCACCAGATCTATAACTTGACTTTCCACATGCACACCCACAACGACAAGAAGCCCTTTACGTGCGTCACTTGCGGGAAAGGATTTTGCAGAAACTTTGATTTAAAGAAGCACGTCCGAAAGTTGCACGACAGCGTCTCCAGTGCTGCGCCGCCGCCGCCGCCGCGGGACCCTGGGCGCAGCGGGCAGAGCTAAGGGCCCGGCCCCCCGCCCCATTCGGACCTGCTCCACCAGGCCAGCACTATTTATCCAAACCAGCCTTTGCTTCTCTTGTCTTTTCCCCAGCGAGCTCAGCCGCCGGTAGCAAGCGATCCCGAGCCGCAGTTGTATATAAGAGGAATCTTATTTAACGGCGCGTTGCGCCGCCGGAGCGGGCCAGGAGGGGCCGGGCTGGCCGCCCCCCGCCAGGACAGCGCTCTTTATACGTGTCTGTAAATCTCCATTTTAAATGTACGCTCGAATAAGTGAGGAATATATATATATATCTATATATATCTATCATGGGACAATAAACCGGCCCTTCGCAGGTGTCTCATTTCCCACCTCGGCCCCCGTCCGAGCGGGGCCCGGGCAGAACGGCGCCAGCCCCCGTGTAAACGCGGCTTGCGGGAGCTCCGGGAGCCGGGCCCTGCCGCTCCAGAGCCCGGCGCGGGCCCCGGAGGAAACAAATCGAGGGCGGGAGGGAACCGGGCGGCTTCGGAGGGAAAAAAGGGGGCAGCGCCGGTGCGGGACCCCCGGCAGCGCGGAGGGCGGCTCGGAGTTTCCCAGCGCCGCTTTCCGGGGTCGGTTCATTACGGCGTGTTTAAGCCGCTCCTGAATGACTATCTTTCCCTGCATGCAGATGAAATGATCTCACGCTTGCTTTCCGAGTAATGACCCAAATTAAGAGAGAAAACACAGACCCTTCAAACCGCATTACATTAATCTAATCACTCCCAGCAGGCCTCAGAAACTCTTTTTGATCAGAATATGGATAATCAAGCACTTGGATTACACTAAATATTCCCTTCTCATCTCCTCCCCTCCCTCACTTTTAATATGCAAGTGTCTATTCCGGCCACGTCGTTAGGAACAATATTATTCTAGCGGAGAAAGGAGATTGAGCCGGCCGTGCGTGTGCGTGCTGCTCGGGCCGGGCTTGCCAATGAAGAGGGGAACGAGCGAGGCACCCAAATGCCTGGGGACGGCGTAATGGGGAGTTCACCTTTCTCCGCTTAATTGAGTGGTTAAATGGTGGGAGGCGAGGACGAGCACAGCTCGCCGCCGAGCGCAGGAACGGGAGGCGACCCCTCGCTCCGGCTTTCTGGATTCATTACTCGGCTGCGCTGCTCCGCGCTCCCCGGGGAGCGGGCTGTGGCCCGGGGGGCTGCGAGCCCCCTGCTCCCGCTGGAGGGACGGGGGCGATCTTAGAGGTTCTCGGAATTTGCAGTTTTAAGTGCCAGAAGTAGCGTTTGGATGGTTTGGGTCGGGTGAGGAGCGGGAAAGGATACCCAGTGAACCTGGTAGCAGGGGGAAAGATCGTGCAAGATTGTGCTAAAAGATTTGGGGAGAGTTTCGGGTTAAAAGGAAATTAAAAAAAAAAAAAAAAAAAAAAAAAGGGGGAGAGGGGGAGGAAAGAAAAAGGCAACCCCCCGTCGCCGTAAGTCACCGCTCTGGGAAACCTTGGGTGGGGGACGGACCGTCCCCCACGCGAAGGGGCTGTACAACCCCTTCAAAGCGCCAGCCGAGCCCGGCTCCCCCGCCGCCGCGACAGACGGGGCGGGCCAAGCCCACGGGTGGGGGGCAGCGGGAAGAGACCCCACCTCTCCGTGAGGACGCTGTGCTGGGGGGGGAGGAGGGGGAGGCCACGGCCGGAGGAGGGGATCGGGGCGCGGAGACGAGCGGCGTGTCCACCGCGGCGGCTGGGCGTGCGCAGCCCGCGGAGCGGCTGCGGAGCCGGTGCCGCTGCCAGGGCCGGGGGAAGCGGCGCTTCCTCCGCACCTCGGGCGCTGGGAAGCGGGTCTGGGCTGCCAGCCGGGTGCCGAAAGCGGGAGCCAGGCGCGGCTGCGGGCCCCGCAGACAGCGCGCAGGCTGCTTCCCCAGCCCTCCTGATGGGCGAGAGCGGCGCGAAACCTGCTCCCGGGAAGGGAACTGGGGAAGCGCGTTCTTCTCGCATTTTTATAAAAAGAGACGTTGTTTACAGAGCCGTCTGTGAGGGGGGGAGCGGCATCCTCGTCACGGCTAAGGGCATCCTCGGGGCACCCTGAAGGGCCGCGCCGGCCGCCGTTGCGTGGGTTTGGTCACCCCGTCCCTCCCGGGGGGGAGGCGGGCAGCCCACCCCGGGCCGGGTGTCGTTCCGGCTTCCCCCGGACGCCCTGGGAAGGGGCCACCGCAACGCTCTCGCCACCGGCCATCCCCGTCCCCCCCTCCCCGGGATCTCACCCGGATCCCGGCACACACAAGCCGCAGATCGCGGGGGAGGGGCGGCTCTGTCAGACACACACACGCCAGAGACTCCAATTATCTTCTCCCTCACAAGATGTTTCTGCTGTCCACGACTGCTCACACTTCGGCACTCTTGCCAGCAAGCCTCAATAATAACACAAAAAAAAAAAAAAAAAAAACCGCACAAAAACCCCTCTCCCGGCGCCGCAGCCGCGCACACAACAGATTGAGCGGTGCCGCTGCCTCGGGGGGAGGGTTAGAGGTGCCTCCGAGACATGCCAGAGCCACCGGGCTTCCCTCCTCGGCCCGGCCCGGCCCGGTGCCTCCCCGGGACCGGGCAGCACCCGGGTGCGTCCCGCCGGGCACCGGGAAGCGAACAACCTAAAGGCAGCGGCGTTGCCCTTTTCCCTGCACTCCGCTCTCCAAACGTCTGAGCAACCAGTTTGCTGCTAGAAACATGTTAATTGCCAACGGAGCTCATTAAGGCATGCACATGCAAAACACAGCGAGGGAGATTAAATGGACAAAAGCGCAATAATGAACTGTCAACAATCGGACCCATCTACACGACCAGGAGCACTCAAGAATGAGGCATTTAGAGGCAACAAAGGATTGTCTGGGACAGGAAGAAAGGACGACCTAGACTTTTGTTTAGTCAACACAATTGATTACAAATGAGAGATTAACAGGATAGCTTCAGAGTTTTTTTGAAGGAGGCAGAAGAGAAAAGTCCAATTAAGTGCACCGAATGTTAACTACATTGATTTCCACGGCCAGCCCTAGAGAAATTCTCATTAAACCATCCCTGGCGATCCCTTTTGGAAAGTAATTTGTCTCCCTGATGGAGCAGAGAAAGGGAGCCGTGTAAAGAGAAAGAAGCGCTAGTTCTTGGCACAATGAGCTTAGGAGACACACTGGAAAGAGCCAAAGGGGGAGTTAATGAGCATCTGACAAGCCGCTTGGACCCGGGCCTGGAGAGCAGCGATGAAAAGATGGAATTGGCCAACAACTATTCTTTATATCAAACATAAAAAGGCCAATCTGAAACAGGGCTGCTCAAAGCTGGTGGGGAAGAAAAGAAAGGCCCCCACTGGGGGGTGGAGTGGAGGGCTCAACTGCCCCATTGGGACGGGGGGAGGAAAAAAAAGAAAAAAAAAAAAATCACTGGCATGTCCCTCTCCCGAGCGAGCGGAGCTGCCGAATCTCGGCACCACCCCCGGGCCGGGCACAGCCAGCGCAGGGGAACCGCGGCCACCCCAGCCCGGAGGGGTTTGCCCGGCCCCACACCGCCCCCCGCGACAGGGGACCCCACGCCAGCCGCGCTGGGTACAGTTAAGAGGTTACCCCGCAGAGGTAGCCCACCGGCCAGTCCCAGTGGCCTGGCTCCCCTCGGGAAGCAGCACCGCCCCCAAACCCGCCTTTCCCCCTCCCCGGGCTTGCATTCGCCCACCTGCCCCGGGCTGCGCCCCCCCCGGGGGTCCGGGCACTGCGGAGCGCAGCGCACGGCAACGCGCCTCCTCTGCCCTCGTGTAGACACGGCTCGCTTGGAGGCTCTTAAATCAGATTAGAGCTCGTTAATAACAATTTTGGCTTAAGTCTGTATTGACTTAGGTTTAGGAATGGCTTAGCACTTTCGCTTAAGTCAACACTACGGCTAAATTGACACATGCCTTTCCCAACCCGCCGGGCCCGCGCGGATGCCCAGGTGCCCGCAGAACTTGTCCTTCTCCCGCTTTAAGCCGTTTTACGGAACTATTTGCGTTCTTTTTAAGCAAGCTCGCTGGGCCTCGAGCGTGTCAGCCCGCCCCCGCGTGTCGCCCACGAGGGGTCCCCCCCCACCAAAGGGCTTCGCAGGCCCCGCCACCTCCCAGGGCTGGGGCGAGGACACCGCCGTCCTTCGGGCTCTCCCTCTTTTCACAGCCCAGCCCCTGTGGCCCTTCCCCAGCCCCCGACGGCGCCCACGCTCACTCCCTAACGCCTCTTTCCTTCCTCGCCTCTCTCCTCAGGCCCCCTCTACCCCTTCAGATCCGGATCCGGGACACTCCCCCCCTGCCCACCCCCCAGGAGAGCCAGGGGCTGCTCGGTGACAGGGTCACCCCACGCCCTTCCTCTCCCGAGGACTCCTGCGGGCAGACCTCACACCACGGCCAGCTTCACCCCAAACTATTCGCCTTCCTCCGCCCCCCGCTTGCTGCCGCCATCCCCAGCACCTCCCGAGCCCTGCCGCAGATCCTGCCCCCCCCGTAGGCAGAGCGCTGTGCTGAGCAGCACCCGACACCATCACCGCGGGTCCTTGGTACATACACACACGAAGAGGAGGAAAAACTCTTACCGGCTCACCTCTATAAGGCGACCCTTCCCCACCTTTTACCCTCACTCCTGGTCCGCGCTAATCGCGCCTGGGCCAGAGTCCCGCACTCGCGTTATTTGCATTTATCTCTTGCAATTGCTTAATTGGTTGAATCACGGAAACGGGAGCCCAACACGTGCCCTCGACTTAAAAAAAAAAAAAAGAAAAAAGAAAAAAGGGTGGGGCATTTGGAGCCTTGTGCTCTCCGTTTCGGGGCAGGGAACCTGCCCCGCCGGGTGCTGGGGCCGCGGCCGGGCTGGGCTCAGCCCGCCCGGGGCCCCGAGAGCCGCGGCCCCCGCTCCCGAAGCACGAACAGCCTCTCGGTGCGGGTGCTGAAAGTCACCGGTGCTCTTAAAACCCGTAAAAAAAAAAAAAAAAAAAAAAAAAATCGGCTTTAAAGTGACTCTAGTAAGAGCCGGTTTAGTCACGGGCAAGCCTTGCTGTCCCCAGTGGGGATAGGGACAAAATGCTGTCAGACACGGAGCGCAGAAAAAGGGTCTGCTCCCACAGTCCGGAGTTTATAAGCCCGAAACAACACACAACTTGACTTTTCATACAAATATTTGCATCTTTGCAGGCTTCTGCGTTTGCAGAAGACGCAAGCCGGTGAGTAACGCTACAAGAGATCCGGTCCGAAGCGCTTCCAGCCGATGGGGCAGGGGCTGGGCATCCCTCGCCCAGCCTTTCGGAGCACCCCCGCGCCCCCTCCTCCCCGGCCCACGGGCGATACAAACCAAGGGGCCATCGCCGTGGGTCGGAGAGCGCTGCCCCGGCAGCCCCAGCCCACCGCGCCGCCCCGGCCGCCGGGAGCGAAACCCGCGCCCAAACGCAACGGGGATGGGTGCTTTGGACCGCTTGGAAGACCGAGGCCGCATAAACCAAATAATATTTCCCCAAATCGGCGCCACTGCCTCGCTGCAACGGGCATGACTGTCCTTTGAAGGGCTCGGGCTTCTAAATCGCGCAGAGACCTCCTGCAATCGCGTTCCCAAAGTCCCGCTAACTGTCTGATACTCCTTCCACTGTCTTCCTCACTGCTGACAGTTGCCAAGATATTTCACAGAAATAGAAGCTTTCTGATTTATAATCAGCCTCTTCCTTCTGATTCATTATGTTAATGAATTGAGATATTACCAACATTGGATTATCGCATTATTGAATGAATCCAGCAAAAGAAAGCTGATTATAGAGGAAAAAGCCAACTGTATCCGGAAACTTAATAAAAAGAAACGTCCGAGGAATAGTGTAAAGCGGCTGCGGTTGTTTAAGCTCACTCTAAACACCGCTCACAGATGTCGGGGGGATGCGATAGTTTCCTTCACATATACAAACCTTTCCCCTATGGATGCACGGCTACGTTTTCCACTGTTAACAGTTGTTATTACGAGCGTTTCCACGGACTCGGAGCCGCTGCCCAGAGCTTCCCCGGGCACCTCCGCGCCGCGCCACACCCCCACACCCCCACCCCCCCCGTGCTTCTCCTCCACCTCCCCAGCGCCCCGAAACAGCTTGTCCTCCCACTCCGACCTTCCCCGCGCCCGGAGCCCCCCCCCATTCCCCCCCGGGAAACGACGATAAATGCTCTTTCCCCCCTTCCCCCCTGCTCCCCGCCGCCTGGCCGGGGCTTTGCTCGGCTCGGAGCAAGCCCAGCCCTCGGGCGGGCTCCCCCCAGCCCCGGCCGAGCGCGCAGGTTAGATCGCGCCTAACAAAGCCGCAGGCATGTGGGTCGCTTCAGCAAATTCTCCTCCGGAAGCTTTTATTGAGCAACAGTTAGAGCACCGGGAATGAAGCTATTGGAAACACTGACAAACTAAATGGGTAAGGAAATGCAAGCCTGGAAACCAAAAATACGTTTCCCAACACCGCTGTGAGGCAGGTACTAATTTACTGCGGCTTCAAGCTATGTAATTAGTCAAGGAGACTGTAATTTACTTAAAGGACGGCAAAATTTTCCTTTTATTAATTTGCAATATATTTGTAAAATAATCTTACGGCAGCTGGCTCAGCTTGAATCTGTTTCAAAAGTGTGATGTAAATACCGTCTCACACTATTTTGTTGCCTATTAGGGTTTTCTGGTAGGTGATACGACGGAGAGTAAGGAGAAAGAACACCACACATTTATTTTTAAGATCATCATCACTAGTGATAAAACTTATGGAAGAAGTGAGCATACTTCCTATCTGTATGCGTTAAAAACAAACGTGTGCAAAATAACTCAAATGCAAAAGATACAACTGGAAGATGACATACACAGCGGGTACAATTTAGCGCATTTTCAAGAGCTGTTTCAGCTGTGTTTAAAAGGAGTAGCAAATTCCCAAATTAAATCACCCTATTTATGGCAAAGACAAAGAGCTTCACGCAGCAGGAGGATGCGCTAAAGAACCCGTTTTGTTTGTTTGTTTGTTTGTTTTTTCTTTCTTTTCCTCCCCCCCCCCCCACCTGATTCCTTTGCAAATGTTTAAGTATCTCTATCCAGATCTTGCTAGTAATCACATATCTGAAGTAATTTAGCTCACAGTCATTGTGAAACAACAGAAAGAGTGCAAATAATCGATCTGGAATTTATTACATTTGGATTTTTCAGCAGTAAACTTCTCAGATTCTTATCTTTACTCAGCAGATTAATATTTCAGATCAGTGTCAGAGAAAAACTGAGGAAAATAAACAGCACACCTAACCAAAGTATTTATCACTGGCGTCCTCACTGTCCGCACACGTGGCTACAGCAGGTGCCAATTCACATCCAACTCCTACGTGCAGTGTAACGCTCACATCCAAGAGGCAGTGACTACAGGATCAAAACTTTATTTCGAATGTAACAGTATCTCCGTGGATTATAATCCTTGAGCAAACAGAATATTACAGTAATGAAGACCTTAGCATTACAAATATGTTAAAACAGCTTGCATTTGGGGTGATATTTAAGGTCAAGTTGTATCTAAACACAACTATTAAAATATTATGAAAATTACCATTATGGAATAAATAATGTTTTCTTTCAGATGTAACCTCTAAAAGTACATTCCATTTCAAATTCAGTTTTCTTATTTTTCAGTACCAACAAGCTCAAACTGAGCATCTACATCCCTGACCTTCTCTATGTGAATGAAAAAGACAGAAATGAAGAACTATAAGCTCAGCCTAAAATCTAGTTCCCAATTTCTATGAAAACATGACCCTGAATAAATACAATTAAGAAGATACCATAGTAAGTGTCAAATATCATGCATCTAAACACTCTTATCATTTCACATGTACTTTCAAATGAAATTAATAGGCTTGAGAAAGATTCTGCGGAGTAAGAAATTTCTTATCCTAGGGAAAACTAACATGCCTTCTGCTACTGCCCCCACAGACAGAATAACTGAGAAAGTAAAAAGCTCCGGAATGTGATGGTAGAGGTGACAAGATGGGTGAGCAGGCTGTGCTCCTGGGTTAGTACTGTGGTTACTCATCCATGCATAAACCTAAAAACGGATGATTAATCATTTCTTCTTGTAAGATACTCAAAGATTAACTTACAAACAGGCAAAACCTTTGGTTTTCCTTACTGCTCTTCTCTCAATTGCTTTCCCCCACCCACCAGGACAGCACAAGAAGCAACAGGCTCTTAGGACCATTGCAGTTTACGTATACATATAATTTAGCATAAAAGGCTCAGGAGCAAGTCAAGAATGCAGGTTATGTTCTGAGGGGAAAAAAAGACATCTACCCAAGATGGGTAGGAAATTACATGAGATATATATATATATAAACTATTTTTTAATATTACATATATATGAAAGCTTGGGATAAGATGGGGTATAACTACATAGAATCGATATGTTTGAAGTAACAGCCTTGACTTGGTGAGGAATACCCATTCAAGATCTCATTTAAAGCTGGTATTAAACCCCAACGGTATCAATCAGGTTTGGGGATTTTGAAATTATTTTTTTTTTAAACATACTTCAGTTTAACTAACTTTGGCTTTCTCAAATTTGCATCTATCGAAAGGCAAGTGGCAAGCCAGCTCAGCCACAGTAAATTGAACTGTGCACTCAACAAATCTAAGTGTAACAGGAGATACCACATAACTATGTTCCCTACCACTGCTTGCCCAAAGGTCTGTGCCGAATCAGGGAACATTCACTCCTGTACCTGACCGGCCCCGCTGTGCGCCTCCCTGCCCCTGCTGCTGTGCTGCCTCACAGTCATAGGCAATAGCATTTATTTATATCACACCACAGGCCAACGTGAAGGCCCTTGTCTCTGAGAGCAGGCATTTACACACAATCCTGCTTTAACTATGTCTCTTAATTTTTTTCTTTTCTGGACACGTTCCTATATAGTTTTCCACATGCTAGTTGTCCTACTGCTTCTAAAGCTGTGCTGCAGGAAAAACAAACAAACAAAAAGTATTTTCTTTCTTTGAAAATAAGATAATTTCATTTTAATCTTAATCTCTTTGCCCAATAACAAATTAATCAAAACCACACTATCTGAGCAGTTAACTGTGGCACAGAAACTACACTAACAGTGCTTGCAGGTGCCTTTCACAGCAGCCCCAAAGCCCTCACCCATCCAGCTGCCATGCCCTCCCTGCCACTCAGCTTCCCTTCCGCAGGAAACCAAAAGGGGTAAGGAGATAGTGAGCATCTGCATTGTGAACCAGCGTTTAGGCAGAGTCCAAAGAGATAAAGACCGAGATTATTCACATGCAAAAAGTACTTAGGGGCCCAGATTTTAGTTTAAATGATTTCCCTTTGGATGCAAAGACCAGGATGAATCCTAGGCTTTGTTAGCAACTAACTGCTCTCACATCCCTTCATTCTGAGCATCATGCGCAGTAACTTTTCCCTTCTTGTCTGCTCAACTGGTTTCAATTATTTGATTTTTAAATGTGAGCTCTACAATTCTAAGATCCATACACATTCCCATTAAATCCTATTGAGAACCACATTGTGATTTTACAGAAGAAAAAATTACCCAGTTGTCTTTGTGACAGAACACTGAGTAGGTATAAAATTGCAATGGTCTCTATGCCAGGTTTTTTTTTTTTTTTAAGCTCTTTGCTTGTAAAATGAAAGCCTAATTTGATATTTTTGTAGTTATATAACAGTTCTAATATTTTGTGACATTTTGTATTGTGACACTATAGATGAAATTGTCATCGGACTGACACCCTTTACTGTTTATTCCTTAATTACAACTGTTAACAACACTGCAGAGAAGCGTGCTAATCTGCCATCACATATTATGAAAACAACGTTATTGTTACAAACACCAACACCCACTCAACAGGATATTTCTAAGATGGCAGTTTCTGTAAAAACTTATCAGTTTAATGGACACTTCAATAGAAAAAGTTTTAAATGAACTCTTAATATTCCCTTTGAAAACAACAATTTTATAACACAGCTGAAGTTTTGATTTTATTGTGTCAGTGATTCTTCACATTACATAGATATATATATATATTTTTTTAATAGTAGGGTATTACCTCTATGTAGCATGGAGACGCATAATTCAGTTTACTAGTAGCTTAGCAAAATTTGTACTCGTTACATTTTTGTATCCTCAAACACTGGCAGAAGCAAAATATTTTTCTCCTACTTCCAGGTCAGGGGTAGAAGTATGTTGCTGCATATGAGATTAAATTTTAACAACAAGTTGACTCAAGTTCAGTTTCTTAATTAAAAAAAAAAAAAAAAAAATCTACACTTCTTTCCTTAGGAAGGATTAAATTTCTGCATGCCAAGTCACACACCTGGAAGGATCTTCCACTGAACTGATACTTTAAAAAGCACTGCACTAGAGCAGTGACATTTTCATACTGAGTTAGCCCAGTGTACAGTCAAAACTCACTGGTGCTGCACCTCTGTAGGAGGAATCGGAGGAGCTGCTCAATGGCTGAAAATTAAAATATTATCTCCTCAGCATCTACATATGCTTGGTTCTTGGACAGCCACTGCCAGCTGCCCTTCAGTTTGCTTCTTTCAAACTTTCAATGACTAAGCAAAAGTTCTCACTTGTAGCTTGTGCCAACAGAAAGAAAACAGCATTAAGAGCAGTTTAGAATTAGCAGAAAAACCTAGAGATTTGTTTACTTTTTCTTGTCTTTACCCACCCATTAGACAGGAAATACAAACTAGGCAGCAGGAGGTTGGGAAAAGCAGCAGTGGTTACTGGAGTGAGGTTTGGAAGATGTGAAAGTGGCAATGACAAAAAGCAGGGAAAACAAGATGCAGAAATCCAAAGTATTCCTTCTACAGCTGCTCTCATGAAGGTTTTTGCACAGGTTCCTGGTGCTAAACCAAGGCTACTCTGATGCAAACAGCCTGCCTTTCCTGTTAACGGTAAATTCCTCCTTTCTCCCTCACCCACAAAGAGGCATACAGCACAGATGACTGCAGTGAAGAAAGATAATACACGAATCTGCCTTTACTTATTGCACTTATGTAGAAGCAGAGGATTAAAAATAGCCTAAAACTCTTTTCATGCTGAAAAAGCAATTGCCTTGGTGAGTTTCTATACACCAGTGTTTCTCACTTTTGATCCTAAAAGTGCCTTTGAGGATTGCTTCTTTAATACAGAATAAAAATAAAGAATTGTACACAATGCAACAATGGAAGCAAATTATCCAATATAGTTAATTTTCATTTAAATGATTTACATTACAATTTAATGGCATGATTTTCTGTTGCCTGATCAGGATAATCTTGTCTGCTTAAGCCATAAATTACAAAACAAAATGAAACTAGAGCATTTATTTTTGTGAATCTTCTTCTGGGTAGCTTATGTTCTGTTTTGTAGTTTTCATTTTCTTAAAACCAATAGGAACTTCTGCTCTTCCTAAAAGAAACTGTTCCCACTTGGGAAGAGATTCTTTTATTGATGCCCAATAGAGAGTCTGAGAAAGATATAAGAAAAAATAAACTTAATTCCAAAATCTGCATGGGCCTATTTAAAAACAATATACATATGCAATGCATTATTAAATCTTGACTTATGAGTGAAGCAATTCAGAACAGCACGACATACATACAATAGAAATTTCAAATCTCTTGTATGATACAAAATACCAGCCTGGAAAGATTTAATTCTGCAGCATGAACTGTGAAGTGACTGAATGTGCCCTCTTGTGGTAAGTAACAGATTAGTTTAGACCCTCACAGTACCTTTATTAAAATATTTTCCGTGATAATAAACTTTTCCAAAAGCAGCTTTTACATTTAAGTATGTTAGTGGAATTTCAATTCAAAGTGGAAAAAACTTGTTTAATGTTGTAAACTAAGAGTGCTATGTAAATTGGATATCCTAGGAAAGTTTGCAGTAATGTAGTTCAAAATATTGGAGTAAAATTTTAGATGTGATAAATCACTGATGAAGCAATCGGCTCTAATATTTGGATCACTAACAATAATAATAATAAAAAAAAAGCTGTATTCTTATGCTGTGGTCTAGGAAAACCACTGCATATTATCTAACACTTTCCCTGCATTATCCTGTGCCTCCGAGTAATAAATTCAACTTCTTTTTTATATGTGGAATGGACATACCATTCATCATTTCCATGTTGGTATCCTAAGTTGCTGGTATCCAACTTTGTTGTTTGTAGGATTTTGAAGAAAATTTTATGTGCCATGTATCATTTATTTCCACAAAACAATGTGATCAAACTGCTGTATTAAGCCAACACTTTAATCCATCCACCAATGCAAGTGTAAGTACTTTTAGACGTTGATGTCCATTCAGAAAAAAAGTAATTTGGTAGTAGAAAACATTAGTGGTACATATGTATTGAGCCTTTTTTTCTTTACTTAAGTATATAACATAAAAGCAGCGTACCACAAAACTAAACACCTCCCTGCAGGTTATTAGATTCCTGGCTAATCATTTTGATCCTTACATGTAACTCAGATATAACTATGGCTCTTGCAGATTTACAAAAATATTTTCTTCAACAGATTTACTCAAAGAATCTTTTCTGACAAGCATATGTGCTGTCACACAAAACTACTCCAACATAGCAAGCTGGGGATCCATTATAGCCATAACTTTCAAAGTATATTAATACAGACACATATATGGCTGAGTGAAATATGCTCAGAAGTGTTTTGGAACAAAGCACACACAAGAATTTTGTACCATGAAAGAAAGTTTTCTTTTTCCACTATTTATAGCACTCTTCTCTAGAAGTATAAAAAAGACCAAAATAGAATCTTCTCCTTCAAATAGTAACTCTGTTCTCTCTAAAATTCAACCACTGCTGCAGAGTGTAGACATCTCTGGAGTCATAAGCAATTGCTCTGCACTCTCCAATTTGTGTGGACTTCAGTCTACATGCCGCAAGCAGCACAACACATAACACAGGACAGAGGGAAAAGCAGTCCAAAATGGATCCAAACAGTTCAAGAGATGCCTTGGAAGTCCTCAAGGAGCCTAAAACTACTTCTGAACACAGTCAAAATAGGTTCAATATTAGTAGCTTGGCATCTTTCTTAGCATCATTCAAGATGTACAGTTATCTAGGAAAAAAATGTACCCTTTTGCCTAAAAATCTCTAAAAAATTTAACAAAAAAAAAAAAAAAAAAAAGAAAAAAGATCAGTGAATGGGCACACACAGTGTGCATCCTGCCACAGTGATAGGAGTAGGCTATTTACAAAATGCAATGACACACAAAAACTTCTGACAGTAACCAGAACAAAAAGTGATTCCTCTCATTTAAATAATAGCCTAAGCATTACAACATTTGCCCAGCAGGTGTGAAACTAACGTACAATACACCTCTCTCCACAGGCTGACAGTGCTAAAATCTATACCTTCCCTCTCAAGTGTGTCCTAGCACACAAACTAGTGTGGGACACTGTACTACTACACCTGTGGAAACTCAGCCATTGTACAACAAAGAACCCACAAACTACTTGTGCAAGAAACACGAGTGGGAATCTGACTCAGTGGCCTCGTGGTTAAAATGTTTAGTTTGCATCAGGAAAAGCTGTGCTCCAAATCCTGTTCCCAGGCCTGCTTCTGTCCTCATCATTCATTCCTCATTGCATAATACTGATAAAACAGTCTTGAGACTAGGGAACGGAACTTGCTACGTTGTATCAGGATAATATTTAGTTCTCAGAGTAACTTGCCATTTAAAATTTTTAGCTTTAAATAACATTTTTGGGACTACAGGTTGAGAAGTACAAATCAAGTGTTCCTGCTGTACCAGTACTTTTCATAAGCTCCCATATAACCATAAAATAACTCTGAGAAGTGAAAATTTCTCTGTTCATGATGATAAACTGTTGACCCTGAAATGTAAAGATAACAATCTGTGGCAAACTGAAAATGGGATGACCATATAAACCAAACTAAATAGCTCGGACATAATAAACACAGTAGTCTTCTGATATTCACAATATTCATTTTTATATTTGACTTAATTTTTAAATAGAAGTTTGTATAGATCTGAAAGCTGCTAAGTATTTCCACTAGAATGCTCCAGAACCTAGGGACCTTGCCCCAGAATTTAGGTTCAGCTTGCTACACAGTACACAGGCCTTTGGCTATACCAGTCACTGGATTTTAAAATCAATTATTTTCACTTTAAGAACATGCTTCAGGGGAGGGAAAAAAAGCAAAATATTTGGTAAACAGAAAAAGAAAAGACAGAGTTCTAGGACTTACTTCTAACTTAACAGTATCGGGATGTGGAAGTAAACACACTCTTTCTTGCAGCTTTTTTTCTGCTGCTTCTATATCCTAAAACACAGGCAAAGTACATTTTAAAAACAAACACCAGGAACTTTAAAGGGAAAATGCACACTCACATAAATATCTTTAACTAAATAAACCCATTACAGCTAAACAGCATTCAAATAACAACACTGAAGTTCAAATCTTTCTGTTTAGTCATTCTGAAATCCAACTTGTACTAGTAAGACTAACATCCTACAGTTTCTAAATATGTTTGCTGTACCTTTTTGACACAACAATAAATTTCATCACCACATAAGACTGTTGCTGTAAAACACTGTTATTCTCTCTGAACACTAGGGTAAGTTACAGGCAAATTCTGTTCTATAAAACTTAAGAAAATAGAGGGGAACAGAATGGTTTTCTCTGTGCTGCAGGAAGATTGAAGTATGTATTCTAGCTACTGTAACTGTAAAGTAACTAGGCAAATTATGTGCAAGATCTTTACTCCTCAAGACAAAGATGACTTGCTAATATGCATGCATAACATGTGCACAAAAATGTAGAGCTGCAGCAAGCTGTTCACCAGACAAACTTGGATGACAATGCACCTCACATAGCTTTCTTATAAAAAAAAAAAAACAAAAAATATCAGTATTTGGGTTTCTGCTTGTCCAGTGGATGTGTGCTGGATTCACAAAGGCCTAAATAATTTTTTCAAAAAAAGAAACAACCAAAAAACAACAGCAACAAACAAATCAAAACACCTCCCCAAACTAACCTCCCTCCCCCTTTAAAGTTCTGACCCATTCTTGTGGGCTTAGTTCCATACCCAAACATTGAAGAGATTGAGTGGTGGGCAGATGAAGAGAGACAGAAAGGGACGTGGGAGTGGGGTGTGAAGAAGCCAAAGCTGAACAGAGTGGAGGGGGAAAGAAAGTATAGCAGATGGCAGAGTTGGGAGCAGAGAGCGGGTGTGAAGAGTACAACAGAAAAACTAAATGAGAGAGGAAATTCCCCAAAGGGACTTCCCAAATATTCACCACCACTGCCGCTGAAAAGAAGAGTGCGATTCTGGAGGAGCATATCCACAAGAGAGACCAAACATGATTACTCGTGTTGAATAATAGCCAATCTGAATACATCAATAAGTAAACAGTGCTCAACTCAAGTTTACTTTGAAAAATATGACTCAAATTCAGTAGAGTATGATTAATAAAAGCAGAAAACAACCTTACTGTTAGCTGAAGTTCATCTTAGTGATACAGATACATTCAGTTAATTCAATTTGCAGTGTTCATCCTATCTTGTGTCATTAATTTCTTTTACAGTAAGACTGTATTATCTTGTACGTAATTACAAACCTAATCCAAGTAAAACTGTTCTCCCTCTTCTATAGCAAAGTGCATAGCCTTGTAGAAAGTTAAAGGATGTTTGAGAGCAAACTAAGTCTCAGATTTATCCAAATCCTCAGAAGTAGCAACTGGCTACCTCTTTTCAGGTGAGAAAAGGGGAATATGAGCAAAGATGGAAGCCATTTGAAGTCACAGTGTCAAAATAACAGAAGACAACATAGACTTAAGTAACCTAAACAAGGAATTTCTCTGTTGCATGTACTTAAAATAGATACACCACAAATAGCACCAAATGAAGCTCCTATCAGTATGGCTCAGACCAAGTCTGGAGAAGTTATCACCATACTGAAAAGAAGGATCAATCAGTAATGTTCACTTCATATTCTTCCATAGGATTTTCCTCCTTTCTGATTCCTTCTCCCTAATTCCTGTAGGCATTTTCACAGGAAGGAAGAATATCAATCAAGATCATTATTTCTTTATATACCCAGCTAAGCCACTGGAATGTTTATGGTGATAGGAAATGAGTGTCTTTCAGGCAAGAAAGGAGACAGCAGTTGTGCATATACGTTTAGCAGAGAAGGTCACTTTGGCATAGCCTAGATATTGGATGTGTCTTTTCGTTGCTCACTCTAGTTTGTATGTTGTGCAGTCTATTGTCATTCAGAATACTGATTTAATGACAGACAGTGAAAGAAATTTTTGCTGGAAGGTGTAGTATGTTTTAGAAAATAACTGGAGCTACTGAAAGATTAGATGGCACTTCTTGTGTGTCTATATAACTGGTAAGGTTTGCATGAAAAAGAAATCCCCATCATCAATATAAAAATAAATACGTCAGCAATGTAAACTTCTTTGGAAAAAACAGCAAACCTAATATGTCACAGTAATGAAAAAAGAGAACATCTTACAATGCCTCCCCTAAAACCACAAGGACTGAAACAAAAACAATTCAAGACCCTTCCCCAGAGGTAAAATGCAATGCGTGACACATGCATCACTTTTAGGGGACCAAATTCAGCTGTCACTTATATTGATATCAGTTTGGCAGAATCCCACTTAAATAATTCTAGAATTACATGCCTGTGAAGGAAAGCAAATTTGATCTAAATTACTTTCCCAATCCTAATTACTATATGGCATATTCTTTATTTAATTTTTCATGTTTCTATTTCATGTTATAAGCTGTTGCACAGTAATACACATTTCTAAACACAATAAATATTACTGACAAACAAATGTCATAGACTAGATTATAAATACTAGTCTAATTTCTGCTTTTATTATGATATTATGTAAGTACCAAGTTATAAAGATTTCCCTAATCTGCAGTCTCCCTCTAAAGACATCAAGGAAAATACTCAGATAATTATGCTAAAATGCTGAACAAGTGTTTATAATGTTAAAATTTAAATTAAAAAAAAAAATGTTTAGTTCCTTGCTTCCTACTGATTAGAAAATAGATTAATTTTGAAATGCTTCCCTGTGCATAAATATCAACTAGCACAGAGAAAGAAAAACGTCTTTTGCTATGATCACATACTGAAAACAACTGATTTTGCTTACATGCAGAAAACCAGAAATGCAAATAAAAAAATAACACTTCATCATGTCCATGTATTTTTGAGTAGGCCAAATCAACAACTCTCCACATGGTAACTGTGAAATGTACAGTGCCTGGTATCAGGAACAATATTCTGAAGCTGGCACATTAATCAGTCTTGTTTTCAAGCTTCTCATATATTATTCTGCATAGATTTTTTTTTTTCCTGTTTTCTTCTGTTATCAGAAAGCATCTGCAGGAGCGCATGCCTGTTAAAACTAGTATAAAATTAATAGCTTTAAACTGATTTATGCTACTTTAATCTGCAACAGAATTTGTTTTGATACATATGTTTTTGCTTTTTTTCCCCGTACAAACACCAACATTTTTGACACTTGAAAGGAACAATTTTGAGGATGTGACAGAAGATGGCAAATATCTGTTTAACTGCAAAAATATTTACACTCTGTATATGTCTGAGCTATTGTTAACATTTCCAATACAACAAGCCTTCAGCATGCAGAAATATACCCTGAATTTATTATGTTCGCCTGTATATGTAAACTGAGAATGCATTTATAAAATACAAAAACTATATTTATGAAATAAAAATCTATTATAAAATGCATATGGAAAATGGAAGTCATAACAGCTGAAATTATTAAATCAGTGGAGCATGAACTATGGAAAAAAAAATAAACAACCAATCCACTTTTCCACAGCCTCCCATTGAAGCACCTACACTTATCTCTACCCAGTACAGAGGGGATTGATTGCCCCAGCCCAGAATGCCAGTGTCCCAGTTGACCCAGTTTACCAGTGTCCAAGTTGAAAAATCTTCCTTGTCACAGAATAGTTAAGAAGACATCCCTGATTAACTGTTCTGCCTTGTCTGTCACTCTCTAAATATAATTTCCATTTAAATACAAAGAGGGCCTGTAATAGAATTATACCCACCCAAAATGTAAACATTTTAAATCTTAGCCAGGCTCTGCATGAAGAAACAAAAAATTTTCATTGATGCAAATTAATCTTGTAATTTTCTAGAGTAAAACTTATTTCTTCAGTAAACATACATGCAGTATGGACCTTTAATAAGCAAGAGTTTAAAGAAAATGCTTGACAGGTACAGTTTTCTGCTGTTTCATGAAAAACAGACAAACATTTTTCAAAGGCATGCTCATGTCAGTGGTCAAGTGCAATTTCTTCAAACTCAGATGCCTAAGCTAGGGGTTCCAGAAGAGTTGTTAGCATTCCAGTCTCTGCCATCAAACCCAGATCTTTTTAATTGCCCGTTCTCAAATATCTGCTGAATTTACGTCAGAAACACAAATCTTCCCTAAATATGATAACAGGTACATAGAACAGCTATTAACATTATTAACAGTATCACCACTAGGAAGAGTCAGAAACACCAAACACTGCTTTTATAGACTTGCAAGTAAGATTCCTGAAGTCACTCTACACCTCATTAAAGAAAAATATTAAACTGAGAAATTCTTTCACAACTTCACGCAACCATAGTGGGAGAATAGTTCCTACCCTGGACTCAAGGCCTTACAGGCAGGCCAGCCCCTGTTTCCAAACATACCCCCATATCTTGAATCAAAGTGTAGCAGTGCTCTGAGTTGTGTCAGACTCTTGGGTTTTCTTAGGCAGACATGTAATAGCATGTGTTGCATCTCTACATGCACTTTTTTTAAAAAAAAAAAAAAAAAAAAGATAGTAGCAGCTGCCACCACGAGGCTCATATAAGAAGGGCATGGGAAATAGGTAGTGATGCCATCAGATAATAAAGACTTGTCATTTAATACTTCTGGTCAAGTTCCAGAAGACAGAACTGTATACAGGAGAATTCAAATTATAACTATAGAGCAAACACTTTTTAAAAAAATTCTCTAAGCTACATAACCATGACATTTCAGTGCAGTTCCTGGTAGTTGCAGAAACTTACATTTAAAAGTGCTGCATTCCTTTTATGAGCTGTATCAGCTGCTTGAGTTTGCCATGTCTTTTTAGTCTTTTTGTCTCCTAGATAAGTCTCCATCTGCTGTAGCAGCTCTGATCTCTGAGACAGTCTACAAAGGAAAACATTTTGCTAAGTGGGTAGAACATTTTGCTCAGGAGCTAGAAAATAACCTTTTTACCTTACCCAGTTTTCTCAAAACTATGGGGCTAATTAAGCCGGCTGTAGGGTGGGTGTGCTGGAGGAGGGAAAAGGTACAGGCAGACACCACCTGCTGTGCTTGTATGAAGCTTTAATGTTGCAACCAACAATCCTCATATGCCAAGGTGCTTAGAAGCACTGAATCTCCCAGAACAGGAAAGACAGGGTGGGTTGGGGTGACTTGATCAGTACTACTCTTGCTCATTGGCAAATACTAGCTGTTATAAGAAAAGCAGATTTTTCTGAATCATTACTGTATTTGCTTCTCACTCTGAGTTTACAGGGCAACAAAGAAGCAATTCTATAATTGAGGCAGGGAGTGAGAGAATCCAATTACTTTCCCCAAACAGGAATTTAATGGTGACAGGAGGTTAACAATGGAGATCTTAAACCAGTACCACCATTGGAAGTCAAAACCCTCATCAATCTAAATACCCTTAAAGGCAAGGAAGGATGCTAATTCCAAGAGTTCATGAAGGAAGAGTGCCACCTCCTGGATCACCAACCCCTTGTCGAAATACCACTGTGCTCTGTACAGAGCTGGGATTCACTGCTCACAGGACCTCACGTGTAGCGAGGGAGGTCTCGCAAGACCACAACACAAACTGCTGCGAGGCAGGCCACAGTGCTGGGACGACTACTTACATCTCTTCATGTCTTCTAGCCAGGTGAACCTCCTGAGCCAAATAGGATGACATTTCCAGTTGTGTGCCCCAGTTTTGTCACTCTATAAAAGGAAAACCAAGTGAAATTAAAATCTTCCAAAGACATACATGTTTAATACTTTTCAGTAGTAAACAATTCCATGTTAAAAAGTTGCACTCATGATATTTATTTATCAGCTATCTAGGCAAAACCCGCAACAAGACATTGTTACATTATGCTTTGAATGCATGCACATTACTAATGTTCACAACGTTTCAAGAAAATCCTACTGTATTCTAATAATTTATGAAATGGTATCTAAAATTTGACTTTCAAGTTTCAGATTTAGAATAAAGTTTTCCCAAGTTTCAGATGCAAACTATGTGCTTGTATAATTTGTGCATTACTGTTTACATTAGTTATTTCTGGCTTTTGTCATGTTACTCTGGACACAAAATTATACTTGTAAATATAATTTATAACTACCTCTCACAGATGCAGTCCCTTGTTCATAGGAATCTATGTTTAAGTACAGGCATGATTAAACTAAGTAACTTAAGCTACTAAACCAGTTTAATTTTTGAGTGCTTGAAAAATTAAGTGAAAACTTCCTGAGCTCAGCTCTTCAGTACTGTAACACTGTACATGATGAAATACATAGCTTCCATTGTTTACATCTGATTTTTGAGATACGAGGATCATCTGCCCACTGTACGCAAACTGAGATCCTACAGCACTTTTCAGAAAGCTGGAAGTGTTTTACAGTCTAATATTCTTTCTTCTCAGAGGTGACTGCATTGTTGTCACGTTAAGTAAAATAAAAGAAAAGAACCTATAACACATTCACAATGTTATAGAGTGGGGGAACTAAAAGATCTCATCAGGATATGAGAACATAGGAAAGGTCTCCTCTCTGTCAGGAGATTCACACCTAACTTTGAAGCAAGTTATTTACATGGCCATGCTAACTTCAGCAGAGGCCGTTTTTGAGGGATGCATGTTTCCCTACACTCTGGAAAGCACTTCTATGCACCTGGCCTATTGCTAATGCTCCGTTTGGCCAGGAGCACATCCCCTCAGTGCTCCCACCCTCCCTCATCCAGGGAACTTCATGCCGCTTGCGGGACTAGGCAAGACCTCTGCTCCTCCGGCAGCGCCTTTAGTGCCAAAAGGAGAACCTAAAGCGCGGGGAAGCGCCACCGCACGCACCTCTTTTCTTTAGGGGAGCCTAGCTTACAAACAGTCGCAACAAACAAGCGCCCAGTGGCGAGCACCCTCCGCCCGCAGCACCACGGGGCGATCGCCTCGCAGGCGGCTCCCCCGGGGGCCGTGAGGCAAACCGGGCTGGGCCGCTGCAGGCAAGGCGCGCCCGGCAGCCCCACGCTCACCCCCGGCCCCCTCAGCAGCCCTCGGCAGGGGCCGGGGGGCGGCGGGGACGGTCGCTACCCGCTCGGGCCGGCGCCCCCCGGCAAGGCGGGAGGGGAGCGGCCTCCATGCGCGAAGGAGCCGCCCTTAGCCCTACCATTGGGAAGGCGGGCGGGGGATGTCAACGGGAAGGATCTACGAGCCCGTCGGAACGTACCACTCTGTAGGATAGAAGGAGGAGAACTCAGGAAATAAAAACAAAGAAATACGCAGACCTAGTTTACCTTTAGCCTCGCCAGCTTCGAAAAGGAAAGCAACCACCCACCATGGTCTCCGCGACGCCTTAAACCCCCCCTCGCTGCCATGGAGACGGCCGGAAAGGTGGAGCCTAGCCGTAGGCACTGATTGGCCTCCTTGCACCCGGTAGGCGGAATCAGACGAGGTCGGGACCCGCCTTCGCCACTGGGATTGGAGGAGAGGCCGAACGCAGGGCCCAATCATTGCCAGCGGGCGGGCCGCCGCGTGGGGGCGGGCTCGCGCTGTGTCCGTTAGCGCTGAGGGGCGGCCGCGCTGACGAGCGGGCGGGAGCCCAGTGGGGGGCTGTGTGCAGTGAAGTTCATCGCTTGAACCACTTCCTCCCCCCCCCCACACACACACCCGGGCAAGAGTTGGCAACAGTCTGGACAAACTTTTGGGGCTTTTCAGCCCAAATGCGCTGAGGGAGGGTGAACCCGCTCCGAGAGACGTTGGGTGGTTGCTGAGGGTGGGCACTGCCTGTTCTCGCGCGTTCCAGAGTCCGCTCGCCCCAATCCCTTCGTGTTCTCTAGTAAAGTAGTCTTACATTTGGAGCCGATTGTTACTTTCCTGCCGAAGGCACAGCATTACATTTTGGCACGGGAAGTGTGCTGTGAACGCCAGCCAGATTCTCCACGTGCGCTTCCAAACCCTGTGGTGTGATCTTGCCCTCTCTATACTTGAGAGCAGAATTTCTTCCAGGCCTCAAAGCTAAAGAGTTACTGAGGTGGACTCTAGTCCTTTAGTCAAATTTTCATCAACATGTACATTAAAAACATGATTAATCCACTTTTTTTTTTGTGATTGTTTTGTGCTTTGAAGAAAACATAAACCAAACAATTCTAAGCCAAATACAACTAAAAGTTCATTTATCTTAATTTTCTTCATTGTTGCCTGATAGATTTGCCCACATGCACAGCTGCAGGTGATTTCTAAAAGCTCTGAAAGAGCTTGTCTTTCTTGTTTTCTTCCTAAATATCCTCTGCTCCTAGTGTTTAAGATGCCTCATCAAGAGCCTTTCTTACTGCTCATCAGAAGTGTTTTCTTGTGATTCTTCAGCCTTTTATCTTTTCTATTTTTTCCATTCTCTGATTTTACATATCTGCAACAAACTCATATTAATTCATGACATATAATTAAATAGAAATTCTTTAATGTACTTGTCAACTTACCCCTGCTTATTGTAGCAATCAGGATACGTAATACGTAAAATATTTTTATTTTTTTTACCACTGTGATTTAAAGATAAGATTTTCCAATAAATGATACGAGGAAATAGGAGTCTGTCCTCATTTCTAATGGTGTGAAAAGCTAATGGTTACAGTCTCACTAAATTTAATGGAAAGCCTAAGTGTTTTGCATATTGTACTCTGAGATATACCAGTTCTCTGTAATGGTGGTGATCCTTCTTTCTTGTAGCATTTAATGAATTTCAGAAAGAATAGAGATAAATTGAAGTTTGGTTTACATAAACCATTATATATGCCATTTGTAGAGGGAATGCAAAGAGCATTTTAGTTAAGCTACAGATACTATCAATTGTTCAGTGTTGTGGAAACAGAGACAGGATGAAAAACATAATTTCTTAATGACTGCTTTATGTGACAGTAGATGAAAGATTCTGTAAGTTCATAGCTAATGAGCTATAAACACTGCATTTAGTTTTTCAGTATTAATGTTCTTTTTTCATTAGAAGAGCAACTTAACCTAGATCAGTTCCGAACTTGTCAAGAATATAAGCTTTAAACTTAAAAAAAAAAAAAAAAAAGACAGTGGCTAGTAGCAGCCAGAAATCTCCAATAGCTCTGTGTTTTGGATAGGTGGTTCCTTGTAACTCCAAAGCGTCCACAATGAAGTCAGTGAGGGTCGTTGCAGAAACAGGGCTTTATAGGTAGGAGTCACACGGGAAAGGCATTTTCTTGCATACTTAGTGCACTGGCACCTAATTGGAGTGTGCTTTATTGTTTTATATGTGTTATGTTGTGTTATGTGTCGTTTTTGCTCCCTTCTCTCCCTCCAGTTTCCTGTTATATTGTGCATCTTGCAGAAAAAAAGCATTTAATACTTTTTATAAAAAGCCTTTTTTCCCCTCCTGATACTGTGTCTTCATTAGATACTTTAATCTTTATGCGAATTATCTGTTGGATCACTGGTATAAACATTTGCAGAACTAGATACCTGCAAGTGAGACCCCGAAATCTGCATTTACTGCCCAGTTGTGCTAATATGGCCAAGTGTACACTTTAACACCAGGGTAGTCGCTCTGTTGTTTGGTCACAGGCTGGAGTAGAAGTGTTATGCACTAGATTGTGTATTTCGTAAGCACCTAAATATGGATTAGGGATTTACTGTTAGCACTGAAATGTGGGCATTGTCACCCTCGGATTTTCTTAACCCAGTAATTTGTTTTTACTCTGAAAGTTTAGAAGAGGGTTTTCTGAGAAAAACTGGTGAATTGTAACACTAGGTGGCACTTAAACACAGCTAACAAAGACTTGTATATCTTGCAACACACACAAACAGTCAAACACATTCTGTTCTAACATGCAGTTAATTATATCCTCAAAATGATGTCTTGGATTGATATTACTAAACAAACATGTATAAAATGTAATTACAGACAAGTGAAATAAATACTGTAGGCTTATAATTGCAAGATATGTTTTTTGCTTGTAATATGCTACACACCTGTGCGTAGTTTATGTAGCTAGTATTTTATTTTGTCATTTTTACTAACATTTAGAATGGCACGATTTAGCTTTATGTGCTTTTATTTACTGGTACCAATTTTTGCCATATGTCAGTTTTATAAAAAATTGAATGCTTCTATGAATTGGGATTTTAAAACAGGAGTATTTCAAAGGGAAAATAATAAGAAAGGAGTTTTTTATACAAAGCCACATCAGAACTATTTTTTAAAAAAATAGTTTATTTTAGGTTTTTTCTAATTGCTTTGCTTTCCTCTTCTTTCTTTACTTACCTTTTGGAGGTATGCCTCTGTTGCTATAGTAGCTTAATATCCACTTGGAAGTTCAAAGTCTATCTGTTCATAAACATTTCTTAAGTGATACCGCTGGTAAAATATATCAGGCCTACGGAACAGTCTAAGAGCTGTGAAATCCCATCAGAGAAGCTTGTGGCCATCTCCTCGGCTTCTGGCAATTTTTCTTACCAGCTGCAGAAGTGGTCAGCAGCATTTCAATCAACCGCACAAGCCCTGTGCAAAGCTGCTTTAAGTTACAGCAAGCTAAAAGGTCAAAGGCGTGCAAGCAAATGTCCTCCCAGGGCAGGAGCAAAATAATAAAGCATCAAACCTAGAAAGTGCAAGAATGGATTTCTTCTTCCTCTTTCCCCTCACATTCCGATATTCGGGGAGTTGCTCTCAACCTTCCCGTTGGAAATTCCAAACCATTCTCTGTTCAGGGTTACAAATGGTTGTCTTCTCTGTGGCGGTGAGATCAGAGCTGAGATGAAGCTCAGAAATGCTAGGACAACCCAACAATACGTGCCTGTATTTGTATTTTGTTATTTGTCAGCTGAAGATGTGTATTTGGTGTGGGAAAGACTGGTACATGTGTGGAAGTCACACCTCATTGAAGGAAAATTGCCAACGCATTAGTGTCTGCTTAGACAAACTAATGTGAGCAATCTGTGCCTGCTTCTTGGAGTTGCCCCCAGACATCAGGAGACCTATTTCAGGGGAACTAGAATCCAAACAACAGAACAGGATGGGCTGAGCACCCATCAGCCAGTGCAAAAATAGTTGTCCAATCTAGAGACAGTTGGGTCAAGGTCAAAACAAGAGTTGGAAGACCTGTGGGAAGAGGAAGAACTGGCGGCTGTGGGTGTGAGCGCACAGAGGTGGTGGAACTCCAACTGCTTTGTGTGCCTGTGAAAGTGCGGTATAAAACTGTGGATCAGGCCAGGCCAAACTCTACCCAATGTCAAAGAGAAAAAATAATGGTTGTGGTGGAAGGACACGAAGAAGGTAATATTATCTTTATGCTTCAAGTAGAGATAAAACACTGATAAATAGAACCAAGTAATAAAACCAGTATTCAGCTGTAACTGATTGGAATTTTTTGGTTTTGCTTTTGAGAAAGATCCTTTTGGGTTCTGGAACAGTCTTTTCAGGCAGTAGTAGATATAGCTGTGAAATATAAACTCGCCTAGACAATACTTGAGGCAGTTTACTGATACACCCATTCAGTATCTTCAAGGGGATACATGCCCAAACAGGTGCTTCCCATTGGTAGTTTCTATCACACAGCTACTTCTTTTTGAAGATTTCAAGAAAACAGTTTGGCCCTTCAGTAATAACAACAAGCCTTCTCTTTAAAAAAAAAAAAATTAAAAAAATCTACAGGCCTCAACTGACTTTAACAGAAGTACAGGTAGTAGAATGTTTTACAAGTAATTATAAAAACTGTTTACAGTAATTAGCTTGAATCTAATTGCTTCTCAGCATGTTAGGATAGTAAATTACAGCTTTATTTCAAACAACCCCTGTTGTCTGTTTTCCCTAAACTGAACACAGGAAACCCAATAAAAACCAGCACTTGGAGAACCACCATTCTCAGTTCCTGTTTGAAGCATGTTAAATGGGGATGCTTAGCTTTGATCTGACAAGCAGCACTTCACCTACCCGCATAGACTACACCTTTCTTCCCTTGTGCACCGAGAACATACTACCCTTGAGAGCAACAAGCAGATGCGTGTGAACAAGAAGGACAGAAATACACCTTTTGGCTCTTAAGTGAGAGTCATGTCAGGTGATTTATAGAGGAGAAGGCTGATTTTCCTAGGCTCCCTCCCTAACAGTGCAGAGCGCGAAGCTCTCCTTGACAGTGAGGTAGGACATGGGGCTGAGCATTTGGAGCTGCTCTGAAGGACCAGAGGTATCCTTCTCCATGGGCTACACGGGGAGCTTTGAGAAACTGGCTTCCTCAGATTGGTGCCTATAATTATGTACCTGATCAGTGTCTGATCATCTGCTTCAAAACCAACCACAGCCGATGTCTCTCACACCCGAGTGGAGGTTCGTTGTTGTTCCTCAAGACTGAACTTGCCTGGCACGCGACAGAAAGCCTGTCAGCTTTGGCCTGATCTGAGATTCCTATTTGAAACCATAGCAAGTTTACTGAGGAGCAAGTCAGTGCCTGCTAATGTTCATGTGAATCTAACTACCTGCAGGTACTGCTGGTTATTTAAACAGTCTTCCAACTGCTTTCCCACACCACTTTGAATGGACTGGACTATTTAACTTTGTGTGTGCTCTGGGATGATGATAGACACCATCTTTGGTTTTAGTCCATTTGCACTGGGTGTACAAGTCAGCCTATAACTTCTATCCACTGTAAGTAAGTAATGCTATTGCCATCTGGTCTTACAATAAAATTGTCTTATTTTGTAATGGTGATACATCTACAGAAGCAAAAAGTACTTTGAATTTTAATATATGCATTTATGTGACTGTCAGGATGCCTGATATTAATAGCTTGACTTTTACTGTAAGCAGAGGTAGAAGAAATAACACCACCTTCACAGTTCTGGCACAGTTTCCTTATGAGCTGATTTCTCAGCCCATAGTTTCTGTCTCTGGTTTTTGCCATACAAACCTGAGCAGGAGTGTTCTATTTTTCATTTCAGTTTAGATTTTGAATGCTTTTATTATGAGTTTCTTCAATCCCTGAGAGACATTAGAGAGGCAACAATGCTTCTCTTATTGCATAACACCAACATTTATTGACAATAAAAATAACTGAACTTGCACAAGAAGCCAGTTTCTAATAAACCCTTTTGCTAGGCTGTTGTTATGAAGGTTGAGCTTTTCATTTTTTACAGAAAACCCACTCTTTTTAAAGAAAGGTCAGTCAATCCTTTTAGAAAGATTTAATAAATGACTTTTTCCCCTTACCAAATTTAGTCTTTTGTTGAATTGTTTCAGTTCCTATTAAAGCTTCACAAAAATGTACCTTCTATTATATTTCTTCTAATACATTTCTCAGCCTTATAACTATAATAAATTTGTCAGTCTAGCTTCACTGAGCACTGGACTTGAAAATCCTACCACAACAGATTATAAATATAACCATTTCTAAACCCTTTCAAGAAGTTTTACTCTTTCTTTCAACACCTTTTATATACTCAGCAATTCAGTGAAAATAACCTTTCAGAGCCATTCTTTAAACTCTCTTTCTTGGTGATAGCACCGTTGAGTCATTTGATCAGTCAGTCAGAAAACCAGAGTTCTGTCCCCATCTCTGCCATGGTGGATTCATAGTCTGAACCAACTCGCTTAAAGCCAATGTTTTCCTAATTGTTCATTCAGAGGAACTGACCAACTTGACCCATATAGGCCCTGATTTTCAGAGTAGCTGAGTGCTCAGAACTGCAATTTAAATAATTTTTGAGCAGTGCCCTTAACACTGGTGAAAAACAATGTCTAATGACATCTTGTTAGGTAATCATAATTGAAGACCCTCAGAAGTAGCTTTTAATAGTAAATTTTAAAGATATGCAAATATCTTTTTTTTTGCCTAATCTCTTTCCTGTGTTTTAATTCTATGAAATTTGGTTGTTGGTTTTATTTTTTTTAAGAGAGAAGTTACATCTTTTTAGAAACACAAAATACTGTTGATAAACAGTTCTCTTCAGGACATGTTTTAAAGTTTGAATGAATGTAACCAGAATGTAACAAAACCTTTAGAACATTAATAACCAAACTAAAAGCAGAGAAGCAAGCAGCATGATCACATAAATCTAAGAAAAGCAAACAGGACCTAAATATCTCAAGCCCTGTGTCATAAAATGAATCAACTTTGCTTTATAACACTATGTAAAGAATAAATAGCAATGCATCATATTTGCTTTGTATGGATGAATGGGAAGCAGAGAGAGTCAAGGGTTATCTAAGTAATATAAAAGTGTAATTAATGAGAACTTCCAAAGGACATAAATAATCTGCGCTAATGCCAAATTACAGCACATAATCTACCCTTCAGTTTAAACCCCCTTCTCAGGTTTACCCATAATCAGGAAATGGAGGAAAAGATGGGTAACCTCACCCCTCTTTCCTTTTGAGAGAATTGTTCAGCTGAGCTCCTTGCAAGCCTGTTATGGGTCATTCTACTTATTTGACCAGCTGTGATGGTTATGGTGTGTTTCTGGTCACATGAGTTCAAGAAAAATGAAGAGGTGTAGAAATAGCATTTAGGATGATCAAGATAGTGGAGTGAGCTTGTTTTGTGAGAAGAGATTAAAATGTTTGGCTTATCAAAACAAAAAGCAGGAAGAGTATCTGATTGTTTTCTACTAGTACGTGAGTAGCATTAACATCAGAGAAAAAGAGCTTTTTAAGCAAAAAGATCGAGCTAGAAGAAGGACAAATGGATGTAATGAGTAAACCTCTTGAACAGAGAAGTTTGAGGAAAGTGCTTAAGCATCAGACAAGTGAACTTCTAGGACAGCCTCCTAGACAGAATAGAGGGGAAGGGAGAGCAAGAAAATGGATTCATTTTAATACAGGCCTTCATCAGTTTGTGACTGGGAATCTGAGACATGGCTTTCTGCATGACCTCCAGAGGGAAGCCTGGCGTGCAGAGCCTTCCCAATGGCAAGTCTTTTTTCTGCTGAGCAGTGCTGGTGAAATTCCAGAATCACGTCACCAGCACCGATATTGTAATCAGCGGCTAGTCATCTTTGAGAGAAAACCTGGAAATTAAAGCTCAAAGTCACCTGCTGCTCCGTGCCTCTGGCTATGAATAGTGTTGCAGAGGGAAAATCGGCAATAAACCATGTAACACAGAACCTCTGCGGTCTGCTTGGCTTTGCCTGCCCTGCCAGCCAGCCTGCCTGCAGTTGACACTGGTGCTGTGCAGGTGTGTAGAGGATTGCTACCCCATTCAGGCATTGGAAGGAGAATGTTTTTAACAAAGTGTCTCCATGTTGTGGAAATCCTTCTGTCTGTGTAGGCTTCCTAATGTAAACTTCCATTTGCTGTGATCTCACTGTAAGCTTTATATTACAAAGTCCTACATGACATTATTTGTGGCTGGCTGTTTGTCTGAACCTATTTCATAGCCTCAGGCACAGAAAGGCAGGTAAATTTAAATTTTAGCTTTCAAGTTGGTTTTCAAATGCTGTCAGTTTAAAATATTAAAAAAACAGCAAGTTTTAACAACGTTCTCAGATTTTCCTGCCCAATTGACTGTCTTTGGCTTTACTGAACAGGGCTGTCTCTGTGATCAGTTATGGACAGCACTATAGAGTCCAGGCTTTAAAATAACTGGGTAAAAATATCAGTACTGCCATTGACGTGAAAAGGGTCAATGCTTGGTTGTCTGTCATTTATGTTTTGAGTTAGCAATAATGAAGTAATGGAGATTTTCTTTGGAAAGATGAAGCAGTAAGTTCAGTGAGGAATATGAGAAAATAAATACATTCCAAGGGGATGAGACAATTAATTTCCTTAGGGAGTATCATTTATTTTCTCCATTAAACAATATCACAGAAGGATATCAGTTGATGGTTAGCTCTTCCATTTCTGAAAATGGACATGACTCTGGCAAAAACTGTAGAGTTAGAGCAGTTTATATCCATTTTTTAAAGAGCATGTTTTTCTAATGAAATGATCCTTATGCAGTCATGCTCTGTGTGCATGTGTGTGTGTGTATGTAGCTATGCATGCACGCATCTATCATGCCTCTTTTTAATAATATTTGAATTTGACCAATTGCAGCCAAATTCAACACCAGGGTTATTCATCCCAAAGACATTGCAGTTCTGAAAGTTTTCTGAAAATAGATGGCTATTCAGAGAAGAAGAAAGGCTATAAGGAGATCTTACCACTTGCTAGATGTCAGAGGGTCCATGTAGCATTTTCTCCTACCAACTCAAATCCACAGGAAACCAGGTTCTTTGGTTCTGTTATTCATAGAGATGCTTATCTACTTACAATTTTTCTGTATTTAAAGCAAGTGAAATGAAACCAGTTTATATAAGCAATCGAGCGATCTGTTGCTAAAATATGGACTGCTGTATAAATCAAGCCGTTAGTGAGATGCCCTAAATTTCCTCTCTGGAAATGTCTCTCTGTAATTGGCTAATCTCTCAAAATAATTTGTGATACCGTTTTACACATTGTGCCAACTGGAATAGTCAAACAGGGCTGATTAAAATTATGCTTCCCTAGTTCTATTTAAAAAATGTAGTTCATAACTTTTATATACTTTGAATTGTGTTAGACTGTTATAGACTCTGAGAAGGGACGGTTGTCTCTGCAGTAGAAGATGCATAGCCAAATGAAAGAATGCTTATTAGTCTCTGTTCATTTATGAGAGACTGTGGGTGTTACTTGCAGGAAAGATCATGAAAGCATTGTTGGGTTCCATGGCCTAAATCCCTCACAGCATGCTGAATGTAGCAAGGTATATCACCACAAGGTGCTGAAGGTACCTCCCAAAACTGTAATCTCTGGCAGTAAAGGTTCATTTGCCATGTAACCCGAGTAGTATTTATCAAGCACTTTTGGACACTAGAAGAGTCATTTCTGGGGTACATCCCCCATTGTAGATATAGCATAGAATTAGGAGTAACATTCGTTTAAAATGAGAGACCAGATGAAGAAAAGAAACTATAGGAATTCATTCTGACAGGGAACTAAGTGTTTTTAAAAAAATAAAGAGCCAGTTAATTTGGGACAGTAAAGTTGGAATTATACAAGCCAGAAACTATTCAGTCACTGAGTCTTTTTAGAGATGCACTATGAAAGAGAACTAAAGTGAATCTGTAAAGAAATTTTAAAGGACTTCAGCTCTATTCCATTGCTTTTGGTTCTTCAGCTAAACGCTCTTCTCATGTGCCTTCAGTCCTAGCCAGTGGGGTGGTAAGAGTGGAGAAGAGCACACACACCAAACCAGGTACCCACAGCAATACCCACTACCCGTGCAGACCTGAAGCTGCACCTGGTGATCCACTTTGTCATTCCACACCATCCCACACTAGTGTCTGTGTGTGTGATAAAGGCAACGTATTGCTCTTGGTCGTCATCCTTTCTTGCGCTCTGCATAATACCCAAACCAAGGGAAACCTTAAAGGCTAACAGCCACCAGTACAATGTACAGCAGGGCATATGTGGGACCATGGCCAGGCAATCCCTGTTCCTCAGTGGGAGCCTGCAGAGCTGAGTGTGACCCCAGGCTGTATGGCAGTGTCCGGAGCAGCTCTTGCCATGCACTGGAACCAGCAGCTACTGCAGAATTTGCTCCTCTCGGCTAAGAGGACATTAACCATTAGTGTTTAGAAAAGAGCAGAAAGGAAATACCCATCTAAGGATGTGCTCCCCACCTTGTTGTGACCCCCCCACCCTGTTCTTCCAAGCTGAGGTGCTTTTACCACAGAACCTAAGTGCTCCTGTCGCAGCCTGATAAATAACCCTGTGTAAAGAACTATCTTCTAATGAACTGCATGTTTGCAAAGCCCACACAAGTTCTGAGGAACAAGGAGGTTTTCTTTTTCCCTATAGTTTACTGACATTTTTTGTTTGTTTGGTCTCATTGCATATGCTTGCAAGACTATGAGGAAATACAACCCTTGGAAGCCCGGGAAGTTATGATAACATATGCCTTCCTCCTCATCATCTTTCTGGTCTAGTCCGTGTTTAGATTTTATTCACCTGCTTATAGAGAAACAATTGGATTAGTTTTAGAAAATGACTCAACATGGTACGGGGATGAGGAGGAAAAGAGACAATGAAAGATCCCACAGCCACAAGATTGAGATTTGCAATAAATGTGGCTTGGGAAAATAATTTGTTTGCTTTGAGTAAAATTTTTAAAGGGTAGTTAGATTACTAGCTATGTTCTAGGCCAAGATACATGTCTGAAAACCAGATTAATCTCAGTGGAAACACTGTTAGCAACGGCATAATTCTTTTTAAACTGTCAAAATGTTCTACAAAGTCCCGGTTGTAGTTATGGAAAAATAAGGCACACGTAGAAGTGCTTTAGAAAGAACCATCCATTTGCAGTCAGGGTGCAGGATTCAGATCTTTTTGCCACGACACCATTGATGTTCCAGATAGATCTTCCCAACATAATACAGGCAGAAAAATCTGAAAAATCTGAGGGTGTAGAAATATTCATACTATATCCTGTTTCTAAGAAGGGACAATAGCGGATATCCAGGATAAGTGATAAAGAACAGACATTAATTTTTACCAGGCTCTGACAGTCTGTAGACTAGACACATCCTGAAACAGAGATCGTATCCCCATCTTTGTGTTTACTCCTCAGTTTAAATTCCTTTGCGCAAATGTCTGAGGATAAGGTAAAGAGCACCGTACATAAATAAAGAGCAAACCTGTCTCTTTATTATGCATCCACACACTGCTACTGATGATGCACATGGGTCCACAGCTAAGGTCTCAGGATACTACTACAACAGAATAATTACTATTCATCATAAATATCTTTGTCAGAAGACTGAAATAGATATGCCTAAAATTGCTCAGGAAAATATGCAGTAATGCTGAGAGCCAAGAGATTTAGTGATAAGGTGACAGTAAAATCTTGGCTCTGCTAAAGTCAAAATGAACTTTGCCACTGGCTCCAGTAAAGCCCAGATTTTTGCCTTGAGAATCTGCCCAGACCAGCTGCTCTTCCTGGATGTCCTGAGAGCGTCTCCTGCCTGAGGGGGCTCCAAGGAAAGATGTGCTGTCATGAATTCAGAAAACTGGATTTTAACAAGCATGTATGCACCATGAATGGCTATGTTACTCTTTTTGTGAACAACCTACTCTTTCCAGCTTTGCTATTAATTTTCACAAAGTCAGATACTGCAGCTGAGTGCTCACGATTGTCAGTGTTTGCATTCCACCTCGTGAGGGAGAACTGGCAAAAAACATTCAAGTACAGAGGATTTTGTAAAAAAAAAAGTTGGCTCGCTATTTAGATAGCACTGAAAAGTGACTGTTGTGATAAATGAGAGACTTGAGCATAAACCACTTTTTTTCCAAGTTTTCCATCTTGTACATACAAATGAGGAAAAGAACCACTCCTGGTCCTTTGGCAATTTCTCCAGCCGTTTTACAGCAAGTGCTTCTGCTTGTAGGTTTGGTACTTTCTGTTGTGACCATTTTAGTGAAATAAATCTATTAAGAGCATGGCTGACACCGATGGGAAACATAGTTTAGTGTACTGGTGAAGCTGTATCTTCAGGCACTAGACAGAACTCCTGTGAAAGGAGGATTGAAGGTGCCAGCTCAAAGATGGGGATGAGAGCAGGGATGGCCATCGCTGTGGCCTCACTGCTGCACTCAGACCCACAAACCTGTGTAGAGCTCTGCTGACTGGCGACTTATCAAACTCTTGGCCTCGTTCCCAAATCTGTCTGTACCGACACAACAGCAAGAGCTAAGCTTCTGCTACAGGCATCAGTTGCCATGTGGGCGAATGCAGTACACGGATTATTGATAATCACGTCCCAGGAAGAAGTGGAGCCCTCCAGAATGTCAACAGCATATGACAAAATCTACATGAGGAACACATAATGAAGCCACGAGTAGCTGCACAGAGAAACCTCTTAGTGCTTGAGTACTGGCTGTTTGTCTGTAAGGTGTCACAGTCCATACAGCAACCTTATAATGAGGTTAGTTTATAAATTATTAATAGATAATATGAGCATCTAACGGATAAGAATAACATGGGTTTCAAGCTTATCAGGAGATAATGCTTTATTGCAGTAATAATCAACCTGCTGAACTCTGTAATCACCTATAACAGCTGATATGTATTTGTGAAAATATCTATTAATTCTTACTATTATAAAAGGAACTTTAATATAAAACATGGCAGTAATGGGCATATAGTATGAGATCACTTTTTTAATACTATTTTGTCTTTCAGCACTTGCTTATGCTTGACAAGATCCTTCTGTAACAGGAAGTATATCAGCTAGAACTCACTTGCGAGTAGAGAGAAAAATTATTTTTTTTTCTCCTGTTGTATTGTTAGGAAGCTCAGGTTTTGGGCTGGGCAGAGGCAATAACAGTTTCATGAAGAAAAGGCTTGTTACAACAGTGCGTAGAGCGGCTGCTCAAGTGAGCTGGGTTATGTGACACGACATCCTCTGGAAGCCACCGCCCGCCACGACTACTCCATGGCAAGCAAACGGTACCCCTGCCTGAAGGCGGAGAGCCGGCTGTCTGAGCCTCCTCTGCCTACCTGGTCACTAAGCACCTCTTACCCACCCTGGATTTCAGGTTCATGTGGATATCTGAGAAAGACTTTGGGGTTTGTGTGCTTAACACATAATTGTGGGAAAGCTAAAATTCTGCTCTCCTGAAGTTCATTGCTGTCTAAATTGCCTCAAGTCTGAGACTCAAAATAGTGCTTCTATGCTATAGTGTAAGCTATAATAGTTGTAATGACATGGTGTGAAACCAGTCGTCATCCTGCTTTACACAAGTTGAAAATTAATTTTTAGAATCCAGCAAGAAGTTTAGAGTAAAAATAAAATATCTGGAATTTTTTTATTTGGAGGTCTGCTACCATTCAGCTCACAATGACTACGATGTCCCCAGTCCTGTGGAGGTGCCACCCTAGAGAGGCTGTGGATTTAGTGCTACAGTATTCCAAACACAATGTGGAGGAGCTGACTACATGGCTTTACAGCTATATATATATATAGTCTCATCTCCTATGAGAAGCTGAACTGCAAGGATGCTACCTGCTCTGCACTATGGCTGGGACAGACACTTAGCTGTGTGGGTGCAGCCTTCCTTTAGCGGAATAACTGTAGGTCTTTCTTCATGTTGCTTTGCAAAAGTATCTTGTGTCCTTGACCGGAAACTGAAGTCAACATAAGAATGGATAGGAAGAATTTTAGTGAATAAATTGGCTTATCTTCTGATATCATAGCAGTAGATAAAATTAAACAGAAAAAACCCCGAACCTACAAAAACCAGAACAAACTCCTTTCCCCAAGCAATAGCATTTTCAGTCATTATACTGGGAATAACATGCAACAATAGGATTATGATGACTGCAAATGTACCATTTTGAAATAAAATTAGTTTAAAAGGCAGGAACAATATCATCATCAGGTACCTTTCTTGCAAGGTGGAAAATAGCTTTAATAACTTTATTGTTGGAACTAGTCTAAAAAATATAAAGGCTCTCCTCCCACCCAATACAACAGTGATTGTGTTAAAAGCAAGACCTCTGGGTCTAGAGGGCTCTTTTGGTGTTCCCAGCCTATGAAAAAGAAGGGGTATGGCATACAGCTGAAAATCAGTAATGCAGAGTGTTGAAATCTTATTCAGAGATGGGTGTATTTCAGAGTACAGAACCAAACAAGAATATTCATTATATGGAAAGTTAATGCATCATGCTGCCTAGGAAGGATGCTGAGAGGTGGCACAGGAAAATCAATAAAGATTGAAGTCTCTATAAGTGCAGGCAGAATGTGGAATAAGAGCTTCAAAGGCAAAGAATCCAATTGCCAAAGTTAATATTACCTTTTTGGGACATGCTTTTTGGACTTGCTAAGAAGGAAATAACATAACGAGACTGCTTTTTATTTTGGAGAAGGACCACTGTGTAGTCTGAGGAAGAAAAGAGGGTGAGAGATGATTCGGGCAGAAAATTTAGGCAGGGGTGAGTGTGTACTCAGGAAGACATCACTGCTGCTCAGCGCTGTTCATTGCTGTGACTGTGATTAAGTGCCTGTTAATAACAAATACCTGGTCAAAGCACCCAGAGTGGTGGGTTTTATGCCATTTGTGAGAGAATGGACTTTCCTCATCTGGTGTAAAGTCTGTGGGGTTACAGCTGCCTCCAAACAATTTTCTGAATAAACTGGAAACCACCAGGAGGGCATTGGACTGGGTCAACCTTTTGTGCCATGTGTCTATGACTTTGTGATCATTTGCAAAATTAGCTTCATCATATGGTGGAACATGGTCTTCCTCCCAGCTACATTCAGTGGCAGAAGCACAAAACCAGGGACCACTGGAAAGAAACAAGGGCATACAAAGTGTGGGGGTTCAGGACAACAACGCACTACTAATATTCCTTATTTGCGAATTTTATTGTAATTTGAACAACTTTATGCCATTTATATTATACCACCATGTTCTTTTTGCATGTCATTTTGGAGCTTATTCTTTTCCTTTTTGTCATACCTTTTATGTGACAAACTCCAGCTTATATTTTTTTGGCATTTACATACTTAATCTTCCCAATTCCTGTGGATACCAGCACAACAATATGTTTCAGAAATGATTAAAGCTGATGAATCAGAGACCAGCCATTGATCTTTGCTGGGGACTGGAAGATGCTGAGCCCTGGCTAATCAGGTGCCCATGACTCAGGCTGAGGAATTAGGAGGAGAATTCTGGCAAATAGAGAAAACTGTGCTGCAACAGGGCTTTGCTCATCTGACCAGGTTAGCTTGAATCAGTTATTCTTCCTAACACTCATAAAATGCTCTCTCAGTTCACTGGGTAAATGTTATGACGATGACATGAGAGCTGGCTATGGCACTGTTGCTATTGTGGGGTTGCTATGATGCAAGAAAGGTACAGGACATTTTTTTAATACATGTAAATTGTAACACAAATAATGAGATAAACAAATGTGAAACTCTTCATACTGACATCCTGCATGAAACCAATTAGATAAGTTTGTGATGCACCTCATTCTTTCCAGATACATTACACAGTAGACTACTATGAGATATGCAAACCTATCAGATGAATAAAACCCTGCATATTGCAAATATACTTGTGATGCCAAAGAATAAAGATTGAGAAGAATGTAAGGTGGTTTGTTTTTTTTTTTTTTTTTTTTTTACATAGTGGCATTATTAATGAATGTGGTGATCTTAGCTTCATAATATCGGAGCCTACTCTTACAGATTTCAGGAGCTACGCCATTGCTAGGAGGTCGGTGGCATTTCTGAAGTGCTTACAGGATCTATAGCCTGATAGTAGGCAAGCCACCTGCACCCTTTTTATTTCAGACAAAGAAAAAAAAATAGGAAAAAAAAAAAAAAAGACAAAGATTTACTTATGGCTGATTTCACAGGCTGCAATCAATTTACAGGTCACTAGAAGACTTTCAGGAAAAGCCATAACATATGTCTAACAGGCTCAAAGTAAGAGGCTATCTAGAAAATTTGATTTAAATAATAAGGAAGCTTATTTAAAGCACTAAAATTCAGAAGGCAGAGCCTTTCGTAACCTAAGTTACTGAAGTTTAAGAGTTTTTATGGTTCCCCCCCATCTTGAAGACTAGTATTAAATAAAACTAAGAACATGCTTTGCTAGTTGGAAAGTGTGATAACCTTTCTACACCTAGCTAAATACAGTTTAAATAGCTTAACTCTTTTATTCTGTGTCACCTATTTTTATACAGCTTGCTATATTACAGCTACAATAGCAAACAGCTTGTATTGGTCACAGTCACACCCACAGCATTTGAACACGCCGGACATTCTGCAACCTGATGTTCTCTACAAATGTCAATTCACAATGTCATGAATGAAATTATATTCACTTCAAATAGCATTAAATTATATTTTAAATTAAAACTACATCTTAGAATCAGAACGATCATCTGATGACCGGACTCAGAGTTTGTCCAACAGTTCTGACACTGAGCCAATACCATTAATGATTTGAGCCTATTTGGAAAAAGTCCTGGAGGGCAAAGCTGTGTGGTGCTGATGGTCCCATCAGGCTGCATGTAATGAAGGCCTCAATTTATTGTTTTTCTATGGTTTTCTATCCTTCTTGATCATCTGCTGATGAAACCTGGTAAGCACCTTGTTACAGAAAATTGCTCATTTATCTGGTACATGCAGGACACCCCCATTCCATTCCTCTTGTGCACCACTTGTACACTCTTTTCAGAGAGAAAACAGCCAGCTTTCTTTAAGAGATCATAATTTTCCTCCCATGCATTGACTGAGAGAATGCTAAAGATCTTATTTTATCCTGCAATCAAGCTTGTCAGCTCTCCCCTTGCTTTTCCTTCTCAGCAAGGAACTGAGGAGGTTTGCAGTCTTCCCCTCTCACAGAAAGAAGGGGCATGCAGCATCTCAGAGCTCTGATGCTGAACTATAGAACTTGCTGTGCCATGCGCCAAATGGCTACTATTTGAAATAGAGTTCTCCCTCCTTCATGGCAATTGTCATTGTCACTGGTATTTGCTGCCTCACTGAGTGTGTGTGAAGGAAGAACCTCAGCCAACGGGTGAGAACATGCTGAACACCATAAGTGACTGTGGGGCGTGCTGATTTCTTACTCTAGCAGACTATCAAGTCTTCATCTATGTCCCACACACAGCCTACTGATTACCCAGTGTGAAGTTAGTGTAAATCAATAGAAAATAGACTGGTCAGATGTTATTGCTATTTCCACCTAAGTAGTTGCTGGAGCTGTCACATGCTCCATAACAGCACGTGGGGTTGGGGCAGGCAGTTGGGCATGGTGCAGGGAGGGACTGGGGTCTGTGTGATGCACAACTGAGAAGCCACAGTTTCTCTATTAGGATGTGAAAATAATTTCAAGAGTCTGTAACTAGATTTCTTACAGTGTCTGGGTTTTGTCTGGAGGTTCCCTCTCTTGCCTCAGTGTCTCATTCCCCCCCAGGTCTGGCATGTGAGGGCTAGTGTGACACACCAGCTAACAAGACTGCACATTACCTTCTGGACGCATAGGGTACCTGTGACCAGAGCAGCAATACATTTTATGGAGCAGTAGAAAAAGTAGCCATCAGCTGTTTCAAACCCATCTTAGGCCAGATTCGTGTGTAGGAAGAACTTTAGTGCTCTGCTCACTCCTGGTTGCAGGCATCATGCCCTGCTGGACCCAGAGAAATCTGGGACCCGTAGACCCTAAATGGCGCAGGAAAACATCTACGTTACATAGGAGCCTGTGCAATCAGTCTACTGGCCCTCATCTTTCAGATGGGGCATCATTTTAGATCATAAAAACCCAGGAAAACAGCTGGTGGAGGGTTGTGCCACATTCCCTTCTATCAAGCCTTGGGCTTCCAGCCAATAACGCTATCCTTCCAAGACAAAACACACGTACCTTATGGCTTTCTTCTGATGTTGACTCAGAAACTCTCTCTTTCAGCAGCTCCTTAGATAAAGGAACAAAGTATTTATGATTAGATATCATGCAAGAATATCCTGTGATATGGGCCATATGACCAACAAGGTTTGAGTTTGGGAGTGACAGCAATTATGAGCCGTACAGAAAACATGGCTCATGGACACAAAGACAGAGAAATATGAAATATTGGAAACCGCTCCCATAAGAGACATGGAACTGAAATGCAGAATCTTTTCAAAATTCAAAAACATATCATAAAACACCAGCAAAGCAGGCATCAACTCCTAAACAAGGATTTCAAGACATAAGGAAGATAACAACTTTAGAAAAGAAAAGCGAGCCCAGTGACTGTCAGATTAATTGAACACAGTGTCAGGAAAGATTGCTTTGTGAAGTGTTGCTTCTTAAAGCATTATAAAGTCAGAAAGACATCAGAAACATTGATTGGCAGCAAAGGGGAAACAGAAACCACAAGTGATCAATAAGGCAGCTGCCAGCAGGTGGGGATGACACGTCAGTGCATGAAGCACTTCATGGAGCTTGAAGTGGATAAGTAATAGGACTGGGACCAAAGCATTGATCAAAATTATTTTTATGTTGCAAAAGGTCTTGAAAGTACACCTTCTGGCATTTGAATCCATTTAATAAAAATGCTGCTATTATTTGTGCCTGCTTAGCATGACTGCTAGCAGCCTCTGGAAGCCTTAAAGGCTAAACTCATTAGCTATTTATTACAGAAGAAGTTGGGGTCTCCTGATACCATCAATTAATTCAGGCATATTGTTAGTAGTGGAAAGTGCTGGTAAATCATATCTTTGTTGCCAGAGTATTAATGAACTACTTACTATGTTTCCACTGGATATAGGTCTCAGCCTGGCCTCTTCCTCAGCATAAGCACAGAATCCAAGAACTTTCTCCAAGGCATCTCTCCTGTCCTCCACTCTCACCTTTGTTGCTCCCCAAGATGGCTCAGGAGGAGCAGGGACTCCCAAAGCAAACTCTGCACTGACTTTGTCTGCAGTGTAGGGAGCTGCTGCTGAGCTTGGCTCATGGTGAGGGTAAGTTGGAAGAAGGACAGCCACCCTGTATCCCACAACAAGTTGTATGTGCACATGATGATCTGGTTAGCAGCAGGGTGGGGGCTCCACCTGAGAGCTGCTGCTGTCTAATGAAAATGCAGTTTTTCATTTAAGGGGATGCCTTGGGTGGTCCTGATTTCCATAGCTGCTACAGACAAATTTTTTTGTTGCATTGCTGTCCCAGGTGATGTTCCCACTGCCCAACCCCAACCTTCCTTGTGGCTGTTCAAGCTCTATTTCCTATTTACTGAAGATGTAGGAAGAAAATTAGACTGTTTCTTCAGGAATGCTTTAAATACCAGGAGACAAGCCCCACAGCCTATCTTCCACTCCTGCATCTCCCAGGCCATCTCTCTCCAGCTTTTCCCTAGGCAATGTCCCAGTTCATCCTGTCTTTGTTCAGAAGATTTCCAGGTCACTGACTGTTCCTGTTGCTCTCCTTTTCCGTGTCTTCAGCGGGGTTACATTTTTTTCCTGTGTGCTTCTCCCTCCCAGAAAGAAAAAGTTTTAAACCTGCTGTGAGTAGGCTGAGAAGGTTTCCTTACCTGGTCCCAGGTTAGACCTGCCAGGCCCGTGTTTTCTTGCGGCAAGTGGTGGTGACTCACGTTCAGCTTGCCATCAGCTCCATCTTTCTGGCACTTCTCGGACAAGCAATATTCAAGCAGCTTTCTCACACTGGTGCTCAGCGCTGCGTACCCACCTACCCGTGCATGCAGGGGCTGCCATGCTCCCCGTGGAGGCAGGGCAACCGGGCTGGGCAGAGGAGCCTTCCCCGGGTGCCCAGCCCAAAAGCCACGCAGGGCGCACGGGGCTCTTCTCGCTGCTGCAGCGTCCCCAGGGAACCCCCTGCCCTCCCGCTTCTGAGCAGCAAGGCAGCCGGAGCCTGCCCATGGGTTAGTGCTGGGCTGTTACTGGGCTGCACCAAAAGCATATTACGAGGTCAGGGGCTTTGCAGGCTGTGCTGCTAGCTCTGCGGTGTCACACTAATCGTCTAGTGTCCCAGGCTCCCCCTTTCTCCCGGTCATCCAAAATGTGGACATTACGGCTGAGAACGCGGCAACACAAAAGAAAGCAGACGTATAGCATATTGATTTCAGCCAGCAATTTTACATCAACAAGCCATTTCAGTTATTGATGTTGTTTGCCCGCGTGCAGGCGCAGCTCTGGGGGCTGCGTGCTGCCTTGTTTCCGAAGGCTTGGCCAGCCCAGTGGCTGCCGTGCCCCGCCACGGGCCTCCGCGCCCCGCGGCTGGCAGCATCGCAACCAGCCCGTATCCACAAACCCGAGCAGTTTTCCCACAAGAACAACGAAAAAAGTGAGACAGGCACTCGGCACAGAATCAGTGCGGGAGGCAGGACGCGGAGCTGTTGAGGTTTTGTTGCAAAGCGCTGAGCATCGATGGCGTAACGTGCGCCCGTGTCAGTGACAGCTCTTGGCTGGGATGCAGCAAGGTGGTGTGACTGCTAATGTGCTCCATGGGGAATATCTGCTGCTTTAGCATTTGGAACATCTGTCCCTCCCTCCCAGTCTGCCTGAGATGGGGATGAGTACTTCTGCTTTTTCTACCACAGCTCCAGGGTTAGCTGAGCAGTGAGTAGATGCAGGTTATCACAATAAATCAGGCGACAGTGGCTTGGTAGAAGCTCCTGTTCCTCCAGGCAGACATCTGCTGATAAATGAGTTAGAGATAAGGAAGAGCACACCCAAAGAAGCTGGCAATAAAGCTCAGGCTCTGAGGTCTCATTCTGAATGGAGACAATCCCCCTTCCAAAAGAGATTTTGGTGGGTCACAACAATCTGTGTAGGACCAGTGGTGGCGAGGGAAGGGGGGTTCCTGGCAGCTCTCTAGTAGTCAGAGCAAATTAAGAAAGGAACGGTGATCACCACTGTTAAGTGACTGAGAGACAGTTCCCAGCTGAGCACTGCATGGAAATTTGAGATCTAATTAAAACAGGCCTTGGAGATCATCATTCTTCCTGCACACCTGGGACAATGAAATACTGACTCGCGCATCTGTTCTGTATGTGTATTTGATGCAAGTAAGGAAGAAGTCTGTAAATACATCAAAAACCATACTTTATTTTATGTATAGCAATACAATTTACATATTAAATAACACTATAATAGAATGATTTGATATAGTTTAACATAACAAAAAGAAGATTCTTCAAGTTACAAAAAACCCCCAAACAAAAAACAAAACAAAACGAACGCAAAAATCTCCCTCAAAATACTCCCTCCCACCCTCTCCCCAAACCAAACACCACATATTTTTTTCTGAATGGATCAATGAGACAAACGTATCCAGTGACTGGCTAAGTCTAATTCCTATTGCACGCACTGACAATGGAATCCAAAAAAAAAAAAAAAAAATCCAACTTTCACAATCACTGCCCCAAAGAAATGACATGTGTGGAAATCTGTTTTGAAGTGTGATGATGGTGTCTCACTACCTCGATACACAGAAGGTATGTAATCACATAGCCACCACAGAACTAGGAAGGAGGTGAAACTAGAAAAAAATTAGCTTTATATGAAAATATAAAATTCTATGATTATATACCATAGATACAAAGTTCCCAGAAGATGCTTATCCAAGCAACAAAATATTTACAGTTTTAATGACTTTGCTATTTTAAAAATGAAGGAAAAGAAAATAGGAGTATGCATGAATGCTTCGGTCTTTAGAAACAATGGCTGCTTGCTAGTTTCAAATGTTCTAACAAAACAAAAAAAGTCACTACCCCAAATGTTGGAGAGTTGTGACATTGTATAAAATTGACTATCTCCTCTTTTGGAGACGTTTATTCTTAAAACTCAAGACATTTTTCTTGAAATTAATTATCCTCTGTAGAAAATGCTTCCCTTTGCAAATAGTTAACAAAAACACTAAAAACAGTTTAACAGCTAAGACAAAGTAGAGGCCAAATCTCTTCATTACAGTTCCTTCTCTTTCTTTATTTTTGCATTCCTTCTCCTTTGATAAGTAAAGCCAATGTAGTTCACATTGTTAGAATGGCAACAAAGAGAAGAAGAGCAAAGGGGTAACAGTAAGAGTTGAATTACATCTGTAAAAAAAAACAAGAAAAGAAAAAGAAAAGAAGAAAAGCAATGCAGTGGATTAACAAATAGGCATTTTCCCTTCATATAAAAATTCACTGGCACCATTTGAACATAAACTTCAGAACACAAGAACACAAGATCTGATGTCAAAACACATGAATTTGAGAAAGACTGCTAAATCTTTAAGACAACTACATTTTGATATATTTTTTTTTTAATTAAGTTGGTTTTGTTTTGCTGAAAATTAGTAGTATGTATCTTTGGTTGAATCGATATCTATATTTTTCAGCTTGTAAATAAAATATATCAGCTTAAAAAAAGGTTAATAAGAAGGCAGTTGTGCTGTGTCATAAAGATTCTTCTCCTAATGTTCCAGTGTATCACTCTGGATTCAAGCAACTCAAGCAGTCAGAAACTGGAAAAACAACTGAAATTTTGCAGATCCTGTAAATGATTCCACTAACCTAGAACAGACCCACAGTACAGAAACAGTCGCACACAAGAAGTTGTTTAAGGGTTTCGGATTTTTCTTTTTCCTGTTCCTAAATGAAAATTTGGAAACAGACACTGTGAAATACTAAGGAAAAAAGCTGTTTAAAATGAGTGTTCTTTAGACCTTGGTCCTGCAGAGGAGTCGGTGCTTACCCTGCCCACCTGAGCCGTCCTGCTGGCCCTCCCAGACCTTCCTACCGGTGCCGAGTTCACGTACAGGAGTGGCTGCAGGATGGGGCTGAAACTGCCACCCGTTCTAGCTGCTAAGAAGACACAGCGGCTTCTCCTTCTTGGAAAGCTTGGCTGCTCTTACAGGCTCAACACATAGAAGCCTTTCATGACTTTCACATGGTCTGCGGGCGCAGTACACATGCAAGACATGGAAAAATAGTATTTTCTAAAATGTAGACACACACATGCACGTGCACTTCAGTCATTTATTTCCTTATCTCTCCGGGCTGGTGCTGAGGACCACGTTTTGTAGCAATGGGATATACTCAGGTTCTTTTAATTTGGAGGCCTGGATGTTGCCTGGGAACTTCTGATGCTTGAGGGACATCCCGACCGAATACCAAGGAGTGGTTAAGGCTGGGGGAGGGGGGCTGGAGTGGCAAAAGCAAGGTGGCGAGGCACAGGGTGGGACTTTGTTGAGAGCATCTCAGCGGAGCTCTGCAAGAGCACATCTCTGAAAACACCCTCGCTCCTCCTGCCAGTCTCGCTCAGTCCCAGGGAGAGGGTGCAAATCCATGTGAGAGCAGAACTGCAGCTGCTTAAAGTAGGGCAGATTTGGCTCTTCCATGCTCTCAATCCTGACCTTCACAAGCAATTCCTAGCCCCCTCCACTTCAAGCTGAATGCATCACTACCATCTATTGGCTATCTGACTGTCAGCACAGCACTTAACACACAGCTTGAGCCCCCGTAAGAAAAAATCCATGGAGAGCTCATAGAACATCCGTGTAAATTATTTCCCCATGGATTAAACCCCGAGCAAGTATTTCAGGTGTGAGAAAATGCCAATGCAAATGCATGGATTTCCAAAGCACCTACCAAAGTTCAACCCCCACAGCCTTCCTTCATTGATTTTTAAAACTTGTGAGAAGGCAAGGGATTAAACCAGGGATATTCAGGCAGTGTGTCACGAACCACAGTTATCTTCCATCATGCCAGTGAAATGAAAAGTAATCAGCTGAAAGTACTGAACAAATCCAACTCTCTTGATGCCTGCAGTAATCTTTGTGTCACTTAGCTCTTGTCAGGGTTTGAATTCTTAACTTCTCCCTACACCTCCCCAGGAACTTAAATACTTCAGATTGAACTGATGCAACTCATCAGAGTCCCTTTGTGCTACCAGTCGGAATTGCCTGGGGCCAGGATCACTACTGGGGTGCAAGGGGGGGCTCCCCAGCCTCTGGCGCTGATGCGCACTGGCCAGCAGACCACTCAGCCTTTGCTTCCAGCCCTTGCAGGCAGCAGTACTTGAAAATTTACTTAAACAATTCTCGTTACTGGGGTGTAGTGACTGGAACTCCTACCAGACATAAACAGACAGACTCCTCAGTGCTGGGTTGTCCCAAGGCAATGGAGATGCAAACTACGACACAATCATTTGAAACATTTTGCACATTTTTTATGGAGACTAGCTGGTGCTGGACATGGGGTGTCCTTACAGAAACCATGGATGTACTGTTCAGCATTAGCAGTTATTTGGATCACTTCTATGGAGAGATTCAACAAACTGAGAAGTAAAAGGTATCTACATAAAAGGTTGCTGATGAATTCTTAAATACTTTGGTGTTGGAATTAATCAAGTGTATTCATACCAGGAAATCTTTCCCTTATCAAAAATAAAAGGCCAGATACTAGCACCTGTCAGTTAGCATAGCTCCTCTGCTCACAGCGAGGCTGTACCAGCTTGTTACCTCCTGAGGTTCTGAACCAAAATACCTACTCTCAATATAATTTTAAGCAGTTTGCTTTCAGCTTCCTTGTGTGTGAAAATGCACAGAACCTTCCTCTTAGCTAAACTTGCTCCCTGCCCTCCCTTCCAACAAAAGAAGTGGGGTTTGCCTTGCCAAACTTCTATATTTCAGCACGACCGAACTGGCAGAAATTAATAGGTTTACATTTAAATGAAAAAAATATGCTGTAACATTTTGACAAGTCCTGAAAAATTATAGTGCATGTTTTGTGCAGTTAAAATTTAAGAAACTAATGCCATATATAAGGGATAGTGCCTGTCACTGTATACCAAATGTCAGGATGGTTGAAACAACACATTTCCTTTTCAAGGCAGATTCAATAACCCCTCCCTACTCAGCCAAGCTATGAAGGACACGATTAGCTTTAATTTTCAGGAGAATTTTGTATGTGCTTACTTCTTTTGTTAAATAAGGATGGACCTTGTTGAGTTGCAACCAAATACAAAGGAAAAGGGAGCTCGTGAGGATGTATACTTAAATGCTCCAAACAATAATTCAATTATTTATATAATCTGGGGGAAACCATTTTATTGGTATGGGAGGGAAAACACAATAAGCTAGGTTTGTGCTAAAGAATTAGTCTGGCAAAAAAAAGAGGGAGAATGTAACTTTATAGGTAGTTTTTTTATTAGTTTGCTTCACCAGTAAATATGGATCAGTACTTTATGTTTTAGCACTAAAGTATGAAAATTACACACCTGTAAAAATGGCATCTAACAGTTATGAAATTAAGAAACGCCTGTCATCATGTAACATACCATTAGGTGTGAGGTCATATTCAAGAAATAGTAAGGAAATTAATGTGTTTAAAATACTGAATAGCTTAGTAATGTAAAATATTGCTACCTTCAATATATCTGAGAACAGGTCTGATTCTGGGTTGTAGTAGATTTCTCACTGTATTGGCTCTGATGAGAATAAAAGCAAAATACTTTCCCATCACAGGGCTGGTTAAAAACTAAAATCGACATTTTTCTGAATACATGGGGAAACCTTGAAATTGTAAATTCAAAACCTATCACTGTGTCCCACATACGAATTGCATCTAATTTATAATTATATTGTACGTAATTTATATATTCCATGTGAAGCAAGTCTTAGGCCCATAAATGTACAAAACAGCAATTTGAAACAATGCAGAAATAATTGTTTCAGCTCCACAAGGCTATTACACCTTCACTGTAGCTAATAATCACCTGCCACGTTTTGTCAAGAAAGGATGAACACTGCTCATCCACTCCACTGGAATGCAGAATACCATTACCAAAACTGTGACGTGATCATTAAAATAATAAATATGGTATGAAGGGGTACAATATCTGTTGTAGAAAGAATCCATCTGGCCTAGCATTCAAGATTTAAGATTCGAGGGTCACTGTAGTTAGCAAAACTTCACTGCATTTAAACAAAACAGAAAAAGCATGTTTGTTATCATGGAATGTCACATCAGGGCTTGTCTTGTATTAGAATATTATAGGCAGTAACACTGATCATATAGTGCAAACTAGATAAAATTGCGTTTCACTGTGTGAAATAAACAGAGGTGCAAATGCTCAGTAGGATACCATTAAGACATAAAATGGCAAAAAATAAATATCAAAACTTTTATCAGTGTAAAAAAGTAATTGGGTTATTGTATAACCTAGAGTCTGGCAAAAAAGGCCTCAAAAAAGTTCACTCAGTCTTCAGAAGTTCTACAAATTAAGTGCCTTTTCAGGTTTCCAATTAGACAAGAGACTCCATGCTTTCTGCGGGATCAGATTCATCACTGGCCATCACAGCACCATTTTTGTCCAGTGTCATGGGACCATTTCCATTTTCCTTAGTGCTGACCAAGCTTAGCATTGCCTTATAAAGAAACTGGTACTGTTCCTGGAAGAGAAAGGACAAGTTATTTCAATCCTTTCAGTGTACATAAATGAGTGGCACTTAAATTTGGCATTTCCAGGGAAGCTCATGGATATTCATTACTAGAAGCATACATATAGAAAAGAAGACGACTCAGAGAGCAATTACCTCTGTTAATCTAGTTTAACCTTGTCAACCCCAAATTCCACTTTTGGCTAGATTATATTATTCCTGATATATTATTAAACACTACAGGAGGGCAGGACGATATCTGAGCCCACAGCTCAGCCCCAGGTTGTCCTCTCATACCGGCAGAGCCACGCACACGGAGGCGAGGGTGCTGCTCTCGCTGCACACTGAGTGGAGAGCCCTTCTCTCGAAGCTTCCTCTCCCTGCCCAGCTGCATCCCTTCAGATCACAGCGTGCCAGGTTTAAATAGCAGAGCTTAATTTACAGGGCTGGCAGGGGGATGATGACAAGCTGAAAGGTCCTTCTCTGCTAGGGCTGCCTGTACAGTGGCCCCCTGACTGTACGAGAAAGAAGCTTAACTGCAAATTAGAGACTCACAGTGTAGGTTTGCGGTTTATAAAAAATGACAACTATACAAAAAAAGCCCAAATGCAAATTCTGCTTGGTAGCAGATGCAGTAAGGCTTGATAACATACACAATGTGTGTTTTAGTTCATGCTTCTGGTCTCAAATGAAAACCTTGTAAACTATCCATTTATATTCCTTTTAAAGACTTACAATGTCTGTAAATACTCCAGGCCGCATAAGATTTATCATCTTTGCCACCTGGAAAACATCGACAGCATTTTCATTCTCCAGCTGCTGGGACAGAGTGGTAAGGGCACATAGCGTTCCTGCTGACACAGCTCCATACCTGGAAAACCACACCAGAATGGTAAGATACTCAGAAACATACGTAGGCACCAACACAGAGACATGACAATGTTGATATAGTTTTATCTGATTACTCTAGTTCATCTTTGTATCTATTAGGTGGTTGTTTTGTACTGGCTAATTTTTAGTCATTTTAATCTACAGAAGAAATTTGATGGTACACCAGTCGTCTCGGGATACCTGCAGCATTCAATACAAAGAACTGTATCAGCAGAAGAACGTGAGCCATTTAAAAATACCCAGCCTGGGGAGTATAACACTGAAATCAGTTCTCACATGCCACATGTACTGAAAGCATCTGCATTATAGCTGAGCGTATTTTAAATTCATTAGTGGGAGCTCAAGCAAAACATAAATGATTAGAAAGAAATGAGACTTTGCCTCTTCCTCCACATCTGACAATTATATAAAACTAACACGGATATGAGGCGCTCACAAGTAAATGGGGCACATCTCAAAGTCTTCCTTAGGTCTGATTCATCGTCAAAAGGCAACAACCCTGAGTTGGGCACCCAAGAGACATTATGGATTCTGAAGAGTTGAGCTGTGCTGTCATTTAGTAAGAGCCCAAGCAACGGTTATCCGTCAGGATCATGACTCAGTGTGTCCTTGAGATACTGGTCAGGTAGAAACCTTACAGCTGCTAAATCTGTGGGTATGCTGGAATCACGAGCGCAGTTGTGGGCCATGGGATGGACAATCCGAAGCAACAGGGCCTCATAATGGCTTGTGAGGAGCCTCGGCTGTCCTCTGCTCTCCCAGTACTCAGAAGACTGAAATTCTGTCCCGGTTTTGCTATGGGTTTGCTCTGTGACTTTGACAAAGTCTGTGTCTAAATGTCCCCACCTGTAAAAGGGGACATTGATGTTGACTTGCTCTGTAAACCGTTCGGAGACCTGTACACGAAAACTTAAATAATTGGCAAGTACTGCAATGCCATCTGGCATCATAAGATTACCACTAGGATTTTTTACAGCATTCCTGTGGAAATCAAGACATATGCTGACTTAATTTCATATGATTTTTACAAACTTAATTTGCCTAGAAATGAGAAACAGAAATCAGATCACAATGGATCTGCTATATTTGATGAAAAGTCTATGGAAGAAGCAGCAGGGCTTCTGCAGAACTATATAGATGGCTGTGACTGATCATCTACAGGGATAGTGGACAAAGTGGTGAATGCTTGTACCTGATGGGACACAACCAAATGCTTCCGAGGGTCTAATGGCCTCATTTTTACTTGGGCTGATAACCTCCAGCTCCCAACAATCTGAAGGCTTTTCTGTCAGAAAATTATGCAGCAAATCTTTATCTAGTTGCCTACATATGGGCAGTTATATTTAAAAATCTTGACAACTGTCTCGAGTTGGAATTTCTGAACTTCTTTGAAATGTTTTTATCAAGTTCAACCCACCATGTACTTCCTAAACGCCACATGCATTTAGTATCTGCAAGTTCATATATTTGGAATTAATCTGCAGTTGTAATTATTAGTGGATTATGTGATATAGTTGTTGCATGTAGTAAAGGGAAATTTTCATTTTCAGCTACATTTGCTTAGGCTCCAATGAAAAGCAGAATCCACATTATGTATTAGGCATAAAAAGAAAATCATTGAATATGACAAATAAACCAAAAAAGCAATTTACAGAAAGAATGACTCAGCACTGTTAGGAATCCAATTTTGATTTACTTATTTTTTTTTGGGGGGGGGTCTAGCATGAAATGCCCAAATCAATAATGGTTCTAATTTTGTAAAACATAATCTTAAATACTGCAAGAGTAGCAAAACCTCACTTCAGACTACCCACAGCATGAATATTAAAAGTAGCCTGGAATTAATCAGTGTTGGCAAAAGGCAACAGAGCTTACACTGTACATTAGCAAGGCAGGAGACAGTGGGAGAAAAACTACTTGCTGCAGCCCAAGGCACCATTTGCAGGAGTCTGTTGGGAAAAACCTGTTGCAGCAGCAACACACCGATGTGAAGGGAACGCTCTTTCAGCAGCGGCAGATGCCAGCACACATTCGCGCATCAGCACAAAGGCTGATCTGACCACTGAAATACCAGAGTATGGTAATAACATTTTTGCACGGAAGGTGAAGATTTCCAACACCTTCCCCGTAATTCTGTTTTGTAGCAATGACAAAAGGTCTAATGGGCTGGCGTGCAGCGGGGTTGCAGGTATAGCAGTCGTTTATGCTGGCTTGGTGTTCGCTCTACGGGCAACTCAAGCAGTGTCAAAAATTGGGCTTACTTGGGATTTTAATGGCAGAATGACTCCAGGAAGTGCTATGCCTGCCAGGAAACAGTCCCTCCAAAAAAGCATCTGTTAGAGCCAGGCTCCAGCTTCACTAGAATGGTATTTTGCAGCTCCGTCATGTGTGCAAAGTAATAATATGCAATGCAATGCAATATTTAGCACCCTTTATAACTGGGCATTCAAGCATAGCTGGCAAGACTGCTCACCATTGCACTACAAGAGAGATGAGTGTTGGGGCATGCTGGTCCTGTGTTAGTGGGCTCCCTCCCTCCCACTTGGCACCATATCAGCCCCTTGGAGTGTTTTGGGGGAAGCAGAAGGAGGAAAAATAAATCTGCTCTCAGAAAACCTGGGCCCTTTGTTGCAAGATACTTCTGCTGCTCATCCTGAGACACAGCTGAGCCAAGCTTGTTCTGTCTTACATAGCACATTAAACCTAAGCTGTTAGACAGGAGCTCAGGCTGTTCTGACACTGGTTTCCACAAGCCTGTACTGGGCTGCTTAGAGCCTTACCTAAACTAGGGCTCTGCTGGGTTCTGAAATAGGTTGTAGGATTTGTTTGGGATACTTCCAGGTGCAGAAGAACCCAAAATGCTTACAAAGGAAACACAGCTTCACTTTCTGAATCCACCTAAGAATATGACAAATGTAAAAACTACACTAAGCAAAATGTATTTGGCCTCAGATGCCAACTGAAAACTCATCCCTGGAAGTTTAAATATTAATGATTCTGTTCCCTAGACCACTAAACCCCATCCGCTCCATGCAAGAATGGACATCAGTCCTAACAAGTGTCCTGTAGCTAAGTAACTTCTTGTACAACCTGCACATAAACGAGAGGAAAGAGGTGACATACTCATCATGAACTATGGTGGGGCCATCCCTTGTTAAGGCCTCTTCCTTGATTACATTGATAAGTTCAAAGGTACTGCTTATGGGAGCATCTGGGTTTGGCCATTTAGGACATTGGAAGTGGCGGACTTCCAGAACGTAGTCATCCTGCAATGAAAAACCAGCCTGGGCATTAGCTACTTCAGTTTCATGTTCACCCACTCCCCACAGAAAGAGGAAAGAGCCTCACTACAAATTGAAGAGATACCTTCTTCTTCTGAACAGTTTATTGAGAAAGGAGAAGACAGACACACAGCTCTAGCATCTCTGTAACAGCAAACACCCTAAAATAATGCAACTTTAACAAAATGTTTAATTGACAAAAGATTTTGTATTTGAGCTCAGGGCTTATGTCCATATTGACCTCTCTCAGAGCCCTTATAGCTCTAAAGTCAAACAAGAGAAGAACAACCAAGGAATTAAAATTTAAAAGGGCTTGCAAACTATTGTTTTGCTGTAAAATCCAGCTGCAACCTGGATAGCAAACTAGAGGCAGGCTTATAGCTTAAAAGAAATGTGCTTACATAAAATCCCTTAAGTAAGACTGTCACACAATTAACTATAAATGCTGAATTTTATAAGAAGAAATAGGACAATAAACCTTGGTGTACTTTACAAAGAATAACTGAATCTACTTGTGTGATTTCAAAATGAAAACCCAATGTCTTCAGTTTCATATAAGACAAGCAATCAGGACTATGGTCTTGCTAGCTAGAGGAATCTACTTGGAAATAGAAGATGTGAGAGGGAAAAGGAGCCAATGAGAATACCTCCTCCCTGTGAGCAACATGCACGCACATGCATTTACAAGTAAATCCCCTTCAAAACTGTTTCTGAACTCTTCTTCTTCCATATTTAAACAATATCAGTAACATTTTGGTGAAAAGCCAAGACCCACATTTGGAGGTTTATTTTACCTGGGTAGCTTCAAGGATAAAGTCATGGATGATAATTTGCTCTTCATTAGAGAGGCACAGTCTGTCTTTGCTGATAAGGGTCACAGTAAAGGCCTCACAGTTCATGGATTCCTCGCGACTTGGCCAGTACACAAACTCATCTTCTGCCTGGAGGAATGAAACAACACACTACTGCAGCCTTTCAGATACCTTGTGTGTGAGTGAAAAATCCAGTGGATCAAAAAATTGGTTTGATAAATAGAGATGATCAGGAGATGACCTTTAAAAACCATTCCTGTCTAAAACAAATTTACTATTGCAGTAGGCAGTAAAAGCCTGCTGGATCCTTCCTTTGTGTGTCCAAACAGGTAACATCTGCTTTTTAATTGGTTTCACAGGGAAATGGTTATCTTAGCTCACTCATACTCAACCTTTCTATTGTATCCCAGGCTTTATTACCCCTTGACTACACAGTTTTGCATGAAAGTCAGATATCTGTTTAGAAAAAAACTCACTGACCTTTAAAAATTAACTGCTTATTATTTTTAATTTGTGTTTATTGTGGTCTAATCCAAAAGTCAAGGTCTGTGGATCAGGTCTAGGTAGAAGGTTGATGGATACTTATGTAGGGCTTGAATTTTTAGGAGAGGAGGAGAGGAGGAGGAAGGAAGAAATCCAAATATTCTTAGCCTTGAAAATAACAGTGGCTTAGCTTCACGCAAGTTCTCCAACAAAACTGCTCTACTGAAGGGACACCGTAAAATCTCAGTGGTACTGTGAATGGTGGAAGAAGCTCAGTGCTCAAGTAGCCTGACAGGATGTAGATAACATACTGTCAAGGCTATTCTTTAAAAAAATAACTGTAAATTCCTCATTTACTGCAGAGAAAGGAAATTAGGCTCTGCCACCACACACGTGGAAATCCTTTTTTCCTCCTGGCTTCAGGGGTCTACTGTCCCTGCAGTGTAAGCACAGAAGCTACTCTGGCAGAATGCACAGCACTGCACACCTGTGGCTCTGAGCAACCCATGTTTAACTCATGAGAAAACGTGAGCTGTGAACCCGCTTCACCCTGCTGCAGCCATAAACATGTCTCTAAAACCAGGCCTGGAGCCTTAATGCACATGATATACAAGATATTGTTGAGATTTGGGCCCAAAATGTTTATTCTGAAAATGGGACTTTGGGTCCTAAGCCCTCTGACTGCCTTGCCAATCCTGCCCTCAATAAACAGAGGTGCCAACAAGCAGTGTAATATCGCTGAGTGCCGGGGAAGTGACCTGTCCTGCCCCGTGACAGGTCCCCATGCAGCAGGAGCTTGCATTATTGCCTCGTCCTTTGGCATCCATCACACATCCAGCACCTTGATGCTGTCTCAGTCCCGTGCCACCCCTCCTTGCCTCCCCACGGGACCCACGCCAAATGCCGAGCCAATGCACGGATGCTGCTGCTCTGCTGGCCAACCTCCCCAACCACCACTGGGAGCAGCAGAGCTGAAAGAAGGGACCAGGCATCCTTGCAAGGGATGTGGCGGAGTCCAGCATTCCTCCTTTACCCTCTAATCACTGTTGTTCAGCAGAGCAATTTCATGTACTTGTAAAGACAAGATCAGCCTCTTCATTTCCACCTGACACACTTTCATTTCATTAGTGCTTTGTGATTCGATCGGATTTCTCTGAACGCTGTTCGCCTTGCAGTGCCTGCAATCCCTTTCATCGCACTGAACACAGGAAGCATATTGACTGATGCTTCTTTAGTAGCCCCTCATGAATGCTATTTTCCTGCTGTAATGAAGGTGGTTTCTCTTCTACTCTCAGCTACAATTGTCTATTCATCTCAGTGATGCATGCATGAAAAAATGAACCGTTTAGTTCTTAATTCTTTTCAACATGCCCTCTTGAGACATGGCAGTAAATCTGGAAGTAGTGATTAGCACTTCACCCGTGTCTCCTTATTCTCTGTCTGTCTGTCTGTCTCATTATTTCCACTTAAATGAACATACATGTTTGCTTTTTACTTTCATCAAAAATAGCATTTCTAACCTTGCACTGCCATGGTCTTGCATGGCCTGAGTCTTAAGCCCCTGGGCAAACAAGTAACTATCCTACTGTCCCTGCTTCGTATTTCTGCTCCTCTCCAAGTCCTCACCCATGGCCCCGGCCACTCGGTAACCTCAGTGCCTTGCACCCTGCCAGCCCGGCAGCCCTCAGGAGCTTTGCAGAAGTCGTCATCACCAGCATGCTGCCTGGGAGCACTGTGGTCCATCCAGCTCGGGATGTGTTCCCCAGGGGCGAGGGCAGAAAGGGAGAGCAAAAACCAGGCCCCACATCTCGGAACTTGCCTTTTTGTAACAAGCTTATGGCAAAGCTAGAGGCAGTGGCTCAGAACCTGGCTTTTGCTTTCAACCAGAAGATAGTCACAGCGTGTAACTAAGGGATCCTGCGCTGGGGCTCGGCTGGGCTGAGCGGCCGCGGCACCGCGCGGGGAGGGACGCGGTTAACTCACCAGGCTCTGGTTGTCCGGCAGCATGACGATGATCTGTGCATTATGATCCCAGATCATGCGCCAGAAATCTTTAGTCGTATGTGGCAGCGGATGCTGGGTTATGATGAACTCGTTACTCCTGTAGTAGCCCTTTTGCAGCAAAACAAACCACACAGTTACTTACTGCCTTCAGTACTTTTAAGGCATTAATTTAATCTCTGAGGACATATAATGACCCTATTTCATTGTATTCCACAATTTTTTCACACAGACTATAATTTTGTAACTCCATTTCCATTCTGCAGAGTCCCTGTTGTTTTCATTTACTCTAAATCCCAGTATTTATTTGACTGTATCTCATGGAAATACACATTCCATCTAAATGCATCTTGTATTTAATTTTTTCAGGCAACAATCTTTAATAAAACACAGTTAATAGCTTTACATTATGGGGAAGGTGTTAAAATCTCATCTGTTAATACACAGCCATTACATACAGAATTAAGACAATTATAGGCATCTGGTATTTAGCACCTTAGAATTGATTTTACTTTGTAATTAGGTGTTGGCTTCCTCACCATGATATAAGAGGCATTAATGTAATCTGTTCCCTTCATTCCAGGCAGTGGTGCCAAGCCCACTCTAGCACGCTCAGCTATAAGATTAAAAAAAATCAGAGAGAGGAAAAAAAAAAAAAAAAAAAAAAAGAGATCAAAGTCTGGTCATGGCACAATGAAGAAAGTAAGAATTTCTCAGACGTTAACAAACCAAACAGTGTGCAGCTCCCATCTCCCACAGGAGCAGGCCAGCACTTTTAACCGCGTTAAAGCATTGCCTGCTAACACAGGATATAAAAGAGAATGTTGCACAATATTCCCACAAGGACAAAGTAATTTCAGGAATCAAATTTTACTATAGCAAAGATTTTCACAGCAGGCTGAATTACCAAATAACAGTATATGCAGTGATAACAGGGGATTTCAGGTAATTCTTGACTGTAGTGTTCCATTTGTCTCCAGCAGCACGCAAACCCAGCTGATTTATTTTGTTTTCCTTACCACTCTGTAGCACTACCATCACTCACTCCTCCCAGTTGGAGAGTGAGATAACCTCCAGAGACAAAACCCTTCCCTAATGGGTAATCACCCAGAAGTGTGTGTGTGTTCTTCAGCAGATCTATGCTCCTCTGTGTTTGAGGGCTGGGTTCAACAACATCCTCAAACCAACTGACAGGCTCCTAGTGCCAAACCAAAATCACCGCCGCTACGTGACACAAAGTGGAAAGTCGTATAGACTATTGCTGCCATGTTCACATTTGTTTTTTAGACATATCCTGATCTTCTTCTTTTATAGACATATCCTGACTTCCCTTTTTATTAACAAACTTCACGATGGACTGTATCTGTGCCATTATTACTTTGTGCTAGCTTGGCTGTCACCCGTCCTGTATGTCCTGTACTCTGGGTAATGTGATGGGCATGATGTTGTGCCCATGCACATTCATACCACTTGGCAGCCACGCACAGATTCCATATTAATGACTGTGAAACCATGGTCTTGGGCACTAAATACCCTTAAAGAGAAATTTTGTGTAGTAGCTGAATTACAAACAACTTGTGCCAATCACACTGGAAGATCTCACCTGAGCTGGATGCTGGATCAAAGTAATTCTCTCAGTGTTGCATAGATTTATCCCCTACCTAATTATTCAAATTCTTAAGCACTTCAAATTAACATTTCACTTGGACAGTATATCTGGCTGACACTGTAACTATTTTCTTTTGTTCAGTTTCATCAGGGTAATTCTGAAAGACAAGACATCTTGGTCTGAACAAATGATTACATTTCTACTTCTAGTGCCTATGCCTTTTCATGCATAACACTGGGAGAATTCAGTACAAAAAGTTATGCGAGGCAGTAATCAAACTGAAGATGTGATCTTACACGGCACGACTGATGAGTTCCTGTTCTTCTCTTTGTTGCAGTCTTTCTGAGCACTGAAGCATTCCACATATTTTGCATTACACTGTGTAACCAGCTGAAAGAGAATAAAGTAGTAAGTCAGTCCTCACAGCGCACTAAATGAAGAGAGGAGGTTTCTTTGCCAACTCCTGGGAAGATGCATCAGTAGAAGAATAAACTGCATTGTTAAACTTGTTTAAAGTACTCAAGGTGCCAGTGGAAATCATCCTTTTCATACAACATGGTTAATGGATAAAAAGATCTTTGCAGCTCTCAGCTTCGAAACATCCTGAAAATGAAGTTCTATCAAAATGTATTTTCACAGAACACTTCTTTTAGTTATATTTGAGAATACATTTCAAAGACTTGCAGATATGTTCAGTTAGAAGCAGGTCTCAAGGAAGAAAAGCAAGCAAAATGAAACAACAAAACTTTTATGTTTTCTTCTAAAATAAAAGCCAGATCATTCCTGCAGAATGTCATTTTCTGCCAGGCCTTTGGGGAACCCACCATGCCGGCATCTGAGATCCGAGGCCATGGGTTACATTTGCTGGTCTGCCAAGTTCATTCTGGGCTGATGAAGCACAAAGAAAAGTCAGGGAGGCAGATTTGTACTAGAATATTCCCCCAGGGTATAGGGAGACTCTACCAGAGCAAAGAAGGTAAACATGGCTTTTCCATCTCCTGTACAAGGCACTCATTACTCAGCGTAATTTTACTCTAATATGGTTGAATGTAAACTACTGTACAAGGGAATGAGCACAAGTTATTTTCTGCCTGCTCTGTGGTAGCAGCAGAAATGAGAGAAAGATTTAATAATTGCTGCTGGTCACATCACAGTTTCAAATGCACTGTAAACAAGATAGCACTCAACTCATCTATGTACTGGCAGAAGCCCCATTAGAAGTTATGGGGTTTCTAAATACCTGTGCAATGTTGGCAGAGAAAGTAATTTCTAAAAATGGCACTTAAGTTTTTTGAAATTTTGCCACAAGTCATCAGAAAACATCTTTATACATATAATTTAGTATTGTTTGTAAAAGTACAACAGTTTTTTTAATAAGAAATCTTTTTCTCCTGCTGCATTTTGTGTGCGTATGTGTGTGCTTGCACTTGCTTCTTTAATTTAGTAATTAAGCATCTGGAATGTGTTGACTGATGGAGGAGTACTGAGATTTCTACAAGTGAATTCAGAGAAGAGCCTGTTCGTTTTTTGAGTAGCTTTGCACCTGTTATAATTTAACAGTTTCAGTTCCTTAGGTAGTTATTAACTGAGTGAGTATAGCTGTGAAAACATGTAACATATAATCTTCTTATGATACATAGTCTCACAAAATATTTTAAAATGCATTCACACAAAATGCAATCAGAAAATCTTAGATTTCACATAGGAGATCTAGGCGAAAAAATGTACTTTGGCTAGGACGAAAGCAGCTATGTTGTAGCAGGGAAAAGCAGCAAGCATCGTTATTAGCAATGAGAAAGGCATATTTTGTTTCCAGGTCTTACAACATTTTTAACTCTTTATCTATAGTGCTGAAAGAGTAAGTGGTGCTATGAACCTCATTTCATGTCTTTCTTCATATATATATGCATGAGTGCCACAGCTTGGAGGAAGACTTCCAGCCAAGTTAACCACAGACTCAGGAACATCCAAGCCCCCTTGGGAACAGGGAGATCAGCAGCACACTCCAATGTTCCTCTTCTCACCTCTGACTTCAAGAGTGTTAGCGCTGATTTCCAGCAGTGTAGCTAAGACTGTTGAGGACTGAACTTCTCCAGATGCCGTGCTGCACTGATCAGGTATTGTGGTTTGGTTCCTTATCTATGACAACTGAAGACAGGCTATATGAAAAAGAGTAGGGAAATGAAGTCCCTCTGGATGGCAGTGATAAGGCTTACCTTGAACTGTTTTTCTAGTCGTGTCTTGCCTCCTATGCCAGGTATGAGGATGCTGTTAACATAACTATGCAGCTGGTTTGCAGATACTTCAGTCTCCTTCCCAAGGATGGCTTCCAGCAAGGCATCATGAATAAAAATGTACTGCTCCTAGAAACAAAAAAACCCCAGCATGTCACGTAGGCACTTGGAATAAAAACTAAATAGCTGGCTTTAAATGAGGGGTAGAGCATACTGAAGGAAAGGGTGTGCAAAACAAGCCACCCATGCAAATACTGCCAAATCCAGAATAAACATTTACAAGTGTAGCATGTACAACTCTGAATAAGTCAAAAGCAAAATCTGAAGTTTCTGGTCTAGAAAGAAAGAGACATACCACTGTGAAAAATGCCTGGTGATATATTAATTTTTTACAGCGATGAAACTGAAAAATCCATTTTCCTTTTGATTACAACATAAAAATAAACATGGCTTTAAATTCAACCCCACTGCAATCTTTACCTCTGTCTGGACGAGGTAGTTGCGCTGTGTCCTGATATGTTTCAGGAAACCCAGGACATTAACTGTGCTTTTGTCTTTTATCTGTTGCAGCATACTGTCTATCACAATGTAGGTACCAGTTCTGCCAACACCAGCGCTACAGAAGATATAAGAGAAACGCATGTCACACAGCCAGACCAAAGTAAATGTTCACAACGGCAGAACAGAACTAAGCAAATATTCCTGTTCACATACTTTCATTTCCTGGCTAGCCCCAACCGTGAAAGTTTCTGAACAAAGTATTTTGATTTTCTGGGAATTTTACCAGGCATATATTTCATGATCTGACACTTTGCTGTCCTGTTTCCACTGCTGCTGTTACTGGCGTTGGCAAGAAGAAGCCATATAGAGATCCACCCTATGCCGAACTGCGGCTGTCCTGGACCACCAAGGTTCTTCCAGGCTGTAGGGCTGCCTTGGTTGGCTTCAAGTCTTGAGGCAAGGTTTAAGCTTCACAGTGGAGCTGTAATCCTGCTCTGGAAATGCAAGTGGTATCAGCACTATGGAAAGGCATAAGAAAGGGCTAATCCTGTGGAGGCAGGACTCCTTGAAGGGGAGGAGGGCGGTCCTGGGCCCAACAGAGAGGATGGAGAGGGGAACTCTTCAGAGCTTCTCAATTTCTGCTCAGGAAGGAGCTCTAATCCCCATCATCTTCTCTTCTTCACTATGGTGCTGTACAGTGCCCTCACACACAGCGATGAAGACCACATCTCCTAACTCATTTAAGGGAAATCCTCTGTTGACTGCAAGTGCTGGTGAATGCGAGTGTGGTTCAGTGGCAGTCGCATGCTCAGGTGTCTGTGTACTCACGCAGTTGGTTGCCACCAGATATGATCATGCACTGAACAGGCAGGCTACAAACAAGCTTCGAACAAGGAACTACACAACCACCTCAGTGCAATGCTTGGCAGCTCAGTACCGTGACACAGTTGCTAATGCAACTAGGAAGCTTTTGCATTGGAGCTGTCTTAAGATGTAGGCAAAGCAAGCACTCCATGGGGGTGGCACACTCCTGCATTAATAACTTATGGCGGTTGTCTTAGCTGGCACGTAAGAGCACAGGCTGTGCACTAGGTTTGCTTGCCATGAAGTAGTTAATCACACCCATCGTACCTGCAGTGCACCACCACTGGCCCCATGTCCGGGGTTCTGGCTGCGGAGGATCTCCTAACGAAGGTTAGCACGGGCAGAGCGTACTCTGGCACACCCATGTCAGGCCACTGAGTGTAGTGATACTGAATAACCGTCCTCTCATTCTGCCGCCCTTTGGGGTTTCCCTTCTGACCCTGTGTGCAGAAAGAAGAGAAAGATTAGGGACGAGAAGCATAGAAAGATACTCAATCCTGCTGGCTTGCTCAGCTGAGAAAGTGATGGACTCTAAGAGAAGAAATCCTCTGCAGCTCTGCCTCCTGCTAGGTGGAGACAGAGTTCAAGGAAAAATACATGTGGGAACAGGTAATAACAGCAGTAAGGGTGACACCAAAGCAGCAGTGAACTTGAGAAAAAGAAATACATGCTAAACCTTTCACCAGGTTCCTTGTAATCCTGGCTTTGCTTATTTATTTCCCAACCACTTGCTACTTCAAGTTGCCTATGCAGACTCTGAGTTTTGCTCCTGCGTGTCTTGCATCCCATCTAAGCCAGAAAGCATCTGGATGAGAACAGTGAGGGCTTTACTCACCTTTTTCATCTTTGTGTTCCTGACTGTGAAGCGGCGCACAGTGTAGCAGGCATGAATGTTTGTGCTCTTCAGCGTCACAATTATGTTGCCATACTCCTCGCTGTTCTCCGACGGCCAGTACTGATCACATTTTCTCTGAACAAAAACATGTTTGGGTGGGTTGGCTAAGGGTTTGAGCTTCTTCTTTATATTTGAGTTTAGAGCTTTTTTTAAAAGTAAAATCATGTCTAGCTATGTGTCCCTTTGTTAGTTATATATTATACATCAATATGCATCATCCCAAACCATTTAAGAGCAAATTCTGCCCACGTGATTCAGGGAGGTGGTAAGGAGCAACTGTTAACAAACTAAAAAATCTCTTACTCTTCCTTTTTCAACAAGGTTTGTGATCATGACAATGATTCCAGTATTTTGTTCCCAAATCATCCTCCAGAAATCTTCAAAGGTAGACTTTAAAGGTCCCTGTGTAGCAATGTAGGCTTTTGCTTTGTTGTAACCCTTCAAAGAAAACCATAATGCCAAGTCAGATGAAAGCAGTATCATGGCAGACATATTAATATTTTAAAGATAACAAAGGTGCCTTTCTCATTCAGAATAGCAAGGAATTTGTAGCAAAATTATCAGGTGAAGTTGGAAAACATGACCACTTCACAGATGGCAATAGTTCCTCCTTGTGGAAGGAATCAGAGTTAGAGAAGAAAGAACAATTCAAACAACTTACATCGACATAATTAGCATTAATGTAGTCACTGTGCTTAGAATCTTTTCCTGGTAAAGGTCTTAGCTTCACCCTGCTGTGATCATCTGCAGGATAAAAAACAGAGCAGAGAAGCATTAAGGAAACACAGTGCAGAACTGGGGGTAAACATCCCATTTCCTAGGTTTTGGAGTAGTCCTTATTAATACACGGAAGAAATTGGCCTTGGCTTGGAGTCAAGGGGGAGGTGGGAGTACCTGTTGTTGGTCACCTGCTCACAGTAGCAGGTCCTCAGGCTTCACATCCCTTAAAGGATGTGGTTCACATTGGGACAGCTGCTCTTTAAAGGATGCTGGAGCCTCAGGAGCACGATCTCTCACAGGGCGCAGTGTGACTCAGAGAGCCAGGACACCCCTCGGAGCTGCGCAGCCCCACTCCGAGACCCCGGCCAAGCCCTCGCAGGCAGCAGAGCCACCTTGGCTTGGGTCAGTGTCTGAGCTCGTTATCCTCACCCGGTGCTGGGCTCAGACAGCTCTACTGGCTCCGGGAGCCAAGTGAATGTCCTCACTCCTTCACCACTCTCATCACATCAAGAAGATAGACTTTAGGTCATGCTCTTTAGCTCCTCTTTTTGTTCCACCCAAATGCTTGGCTTTGGCTTAAATCAGAAAAGAATTGCAGTACTTCTGCTCCTAGGCAGCAGCACTGGGCGGGGTGGTGCTTCCAACACATGCAGAGATGAGACACATGGGCTAACTTTAAGCATGAAGAATCTGGTTTCAGTTCCCTTCTTTCAGCACCAATGGAGAGAGAGCAGTTCCTCCAGGGGCAATCTGGAGGACTGGAGTGACTGCTCCAATTCTCCTCCAGTGGTACGTTTCTCTCTGTGCCTAGAGGGGCCAGACATCTATGTCTAAAATCAGAGTTGGGACAACCGCAATGAATCCCCTTGCCCAAGGCCACACACCAAGACTTTTACAAGTCTGGGAATTTGTCCTCAGCCAGCACCTTGATTAGTTCTGAGAATCTGCTAGAGACATGTGTTTCCTTTCTATGCCATCAAAGCTACTCAAGTTTTATTGCAATGTTTATGAACATTGTGAATTTTTTATCAGTGGCTCTCCATCTTTGTTCCTAAACCACAGTGACTGCTGCATCTGCCATTTGTTCCACATCAGAGAACGATATAGAAAAAGTTAGCACATTTCTGTCCCAGACCTGCAATAATCTGCATTCTAGAGCAGAGTCCAGATTTGCAGTTCTCAGAGGAATACAGGCAAAGCCTGCATTGTGCTACAAAGATCACTGTTTGTCCAAATCGTAGACACAGCTGAAGTGCTTTGAAATACAGCAGGTAGACTCTGTGATTTAGCACCTTTGGGATTATAAGGGAATCCCAAGGATCATCAGTAAAACTCTTTGCTCCACCACGCACATCCCTTAGGCCAGTGTTCAGACATTATGAGGCAGAAGAGCTCTGATCATCAATTTATCCCAGTTATTCCTCCACAAAATTTCATACCAAATTGATACTTCTAAAACTACACTTGGACCACCAAACTGCAAAACGTTTTAAACAAAAGGTGGAGTGAAATCCTGGCCCTAGAGAAGTCAAAATGTCCACTGCCTTTAGTAGGGAAATTTTCTCCCAGCCACACTTTCACATCTTTATTAATTACTGTGCAATAATGTATCTGAAGCCACCTGTGTTTTCCAGTCACACACAGACACACTGTGAGAGGTGAGTCCCTTTTCAGGTTGATTCACTGTGCTTACTTACATGCTAGGATGTTGATGTATCTGTTCTTGTGCTTGTTGTCGGGGTGGTTGGAATGCTCTGCAGTGATGTTCATGTCAGCTGTACAGCGCTGCACTTCCTAGGCATAAAGATTATTCGAATGGAAAATGTGTCAGTCCAAAAAATTTAAGCTCGATCTTCTTTTGCAACGGTTTACAGAAACTGTGTTTAAAATAATGATACGTTAATTGCTGGATTGGACACAAAGCCCTTCAGTATTGTCCTGTACGACATGGTCTGATTAAACCGAGCCGTGTTAGCTGGTGTGCGGTTATGCTCCTCTCCACAGACGTGGTGACAGATGCACTCTGGGCACCCTGGGGTCCAACCGTCCCCCCTGATCAGCAGTCCATCCATCTTCTGGACTGCATCTCCTGTGATGCCCCACTCTGTCCCCTCTTAGGAAGGGAAGACAGACTCCCTCAAAGGCAAGAGTGGCCAGCGCAGTATAAGAAACTAAGCACAAACCCCCCTTCAACAGAAGCCTTTGACCACGGGACAACTTACCTGCTTATAACCTCTCAAAACAGGGTTTCTGACATTTAAGTTTGGCATTGACCTTTTGTTAGTTCTCTGCAGAGAGATGCCTTTTATGAAATATAAATAAAATAGATCTCTGAAGATAACAGCAAGTGCTTTAAATACCACTGCTTGGACACTGATTAACAGCCCATGACATAGTGAAAACGATAAAAGGTTGTATCCACGTATATATACATTTACAAAGCAGAAAGAGGTCAGGCTTGCCAAGGTGTTCATGAAGCTAGAGGTGCAGACTTTTGTCTACTTGAGGCTGTAGGTTAGACACCTAATTCCCATTGATTTTTTTAGTTCTCAACCTACCCCTTATTTACACTGTCCAACAACAGAGTAAAGCGCTACTGAACTACTGAAATGGGGCAATGGAGGGTCTTTTCCCGATTCTCCTTGGCCAGATTGTCCTAGAGAGTTACACACTTCAGAGACTGTTTTGCAAACTGAATCACTAAAATTTATGTGTGATATCACCTCCAAGATTTATATTTGTTTAATATCTATTTAACCACAATCATCCTGAAAAAGCTAAACCCCTTTTTATCACTAGCATAAATAATCTTAGTTTAAAAACACATTTTTGAGAAATATATCAATGTTTGGAGTTTACAAAGTTGTGGAAGAAACTATATTTACTCAAATCTTTTGAGAGTCCCAGAAATTGCACCAAACTGAACCAATTTCCCCCAAGGATATATGGAGAAGTGCCAAATTACTTTGTACTTCAGGCTTTAAAAATAACAGTATAGAACCTGCCTAAGAGGGAAAGTCATTAGGAGCTCACAGCTGCTACAAAGATCACAAGCTAAGTGACAGAGAAAAATTATCAAGAGAAATGCTATACAAACAGCAGATGTAACAGAGTTCAGCATTATGCAGACATTTCACAAAGGACTTGCATAGCAATTTTGATATCTTCCCCAGCATTTACATTTTAAAAGTGCAAAGCATACTAAAACCTTGAACATTTTATAGCTTTTATATCCACATGACACTTCCAAATAACAATTGCTTCCCTCTCTCTCCCCCCCTCCATAGGGAGAAACATACTACATTCAAGGAGATGAGCTGAGCAAAGACAAAAAGGAATCAAGCAAAACTCTCAGCTGGCCCTAATAGAATTTTCATAGTTCCATTTCTCTCACAGAAATAAAAAAACGCATTAAAGTGTGCACTTCCCCTAATTCTGCCTGTCAGCTCCAGTAAGCAAGGGACTTCTGATTACACAATGGGTAGGATCAGTTCATCCTAAGCCATAACTGGAAAAGCAGCATTACTTACATGTTAGGTTGATTTAATGTAATTTTATGTTACTCTTTTTTCCATTTAGAAATCATATAACATCACTGCTGTACCACTGTAGGTCACTCCTAACAAATACCCCCCTGCTTTAAAAAAGCCTCACGTCAAACTCTACATCCCTGCATCACTACAAAATTATTTTTAGAAGTTATTAGCATTGAAACATTTATGCCAAATGCTGTAGAATTTAATACAGATGAATCCAATAAGATTCTGTGGAGAATACCCTAAAAAGTTATAGAATTTAATAGGGAATTACCTCCCTGCTAAGGAATTTTCTCTGACAGTTTAAATACTACATAGTAAATGTATCACTTTCTATTAAATTCTATAGGATTTTTCCATAAGGGAATTGTTGGTGAGGTTAATCATTTTAATTAACCTTTTTATGTTGATGCTGACTGTTTTCTCAACTGTACATGTTCCCAGCTGGCCCATATAAAGTTAATAGAAGAGGAAGATTAAGCTAAGATGGTGAAAAACACAGCAGAGGAAAAGAAGGTCTGACGCCGTGAGAGCTGATCATCTGAAAATGGCTTTTCGGAACACATAATATTCTAAATGATTTTTAATACCCTGGAAAGCTGCTATAATGGTGGATTTCTATGTCTGCACAGTGCAAAGAACAGCAGAAGGAGATTGTTCAAGAAAAGCTCCCTGTTGCCATTTCACCTCAACTCTTTCTGTTGTTTTAAAAATCAGCGTAGAACAATAAAAGGCCATTTTGACTTCACCCGCCCCAGCCCAGACACAACCAATGCTCTGAGATGCTGAGGCTGTCCAGCGAGGAGGGGACTGAGGACATCCTCCAGCTCCACCTTGGCCACTGACAATGTGCGGCTGTGCTGCATGCACAGATAAGGCTGAGAGCAGAGTGTGGTTATCCACACTCTCTTATCCTCCTAGTTTCATCTTTCTAAATTCTAACAGAAAATTATTAAACCACAGGCACACCCCACCAGACAGTAAGGCATAAATTAACATTCCTTTGTTATTAAAGTCGAAGTGGTTGTCTTTCATCAATGCACAAAATGCTGCAAGAAGACAAGACTAGTTGCAGCCTGTTATCTATGCCTCTGTTCAGAGTATTATTTACCCTTTGGCAGAAGAGGACAGCCCGGCATTAATAAATATCACCCTGGAGAAAGTTCCAAAAAGTCACCATCCTAATTATGCCATTTTTCCACATTTATGTATATTACATATTTACTTTCCCAGCATTTCCTATTTCTTATGTAATGAACACCCTGGGATTTCTAAATCTTACTGGCTACCAAGTCTTTCATTTGCATTTAAAACATCACCATGATTTTATTATTATAATAACTTAAGTTTGCAGGCAGGCCACCAGGTCAGGTCCGATCCCAGGCTGCTCATTGCAGCCTAAACAAACTCCTCGTCAATTAGCACAAAACCGCTACTGGCACCATGAAGTAGGACAGCTAGCGTCCATAAAACCACATCCATAATTCATCCACAAACTTTTCAGCTCTAGTCTTTTCTTTGGCTTTCCTTAATCCTGCTTAGTCTCTTCCACTGATTTTAACGGCGGCTGGCTAGCACACTGCTGCTTTTTGCGTTTAACTTTGCAGAACACATTACTGTCCAAAGATGAATGGATACAGGCTCTTATTCTGTCCTTTCAACTTATCATTGACAACCCGAGAAACCAAAGTACATGGTTTCAATTGACCGTTAGTTACTGTAAAAAGTGTTCTAGTCTATGCTATTATGGCTAATTTACCTTTTAATTATATTGTCCATGCTAATGCTAATTGGAATTTGATACACTCAGGTTTAACGACCCATTTTCATTGCCTTTCTGAAACAAGTTACAGATTAGTTTCTTCTAAACTTCAAAGAATTTCCATTTAAGTGTAAAATCAAACTGCTCCAGTGTCTTGCTGGCAATATAAGGTTCTGAGCAAGAGTTTTTGCTACAGTGACTGAGCAGGAACTCGGTCTCTTGATTTGTCCTTACGCAGTGCTGCTGTTGTTTCCCATTACTTCTAGTCTGATGTCCTAGCAGGGGCTGAACTGTGAAAGCCTATGAATAGCAATGAGGAGGAATCATGAACAAAGAAAGGATCCTAATCTGAAGGACTAAATCAGAGAAGAGCCATAGCTGTGTTTTGATATTATTGTGATATTTTTCAGCATGAAAGCAGCTCATTCATCCGCCCCTAAAATCATTTTTGATCTATTATTTCAATCCCAAATTAAGTGAATTCTATGGTAGTATTCCTCCTGTTTATTTTATCACAACAAACGTGAAGACAGCATACCAACAGAGACAGCAGATAGTATTTGAAGATATCCCACAGGAATAGTGTAGATTTTTGTGACAATTTAGCACTAGTATAAACTCTCCAATAGCACTCAAGAGAGAGGTGAGCTGGGGACAGCCTAAAAAGAAGGAGAAAATAAACAAACCAAAGCAACTGAACACAGGAATAAGAGTGGAGGAATCATGAATAGATAGCTAAAAATTAATGTAAAGGAGTAAGTGAGGAGGGGATGGTGGAGGACTGTTTGCTTGTGGTATCCTGCCCTTTGTTAAGCAGGGAGGTGTCCGAGTCTGACTGAAACCGTGCATTGCTCTTGCGGTGCTACGGCTCCTCCGAGCAGGACGTCCAGGCAGAAACTTTGGGTATGGCTGCAGTACTATGTAAGTGAATGGTTAGTAACACAAAGCCCAGATATGTGAACTGCTTTTATTTCTTCTCTTCAACGTTATCTCTTCATTCACAACGCCAGTTTCTTAGGGGTAGGTCAAGCAGTGAAATAAGAACCAAGAACTCTGGGAAGACCCTCTTCTGCAGCAATCCTTCCTCCTCCAGCTTCACAGTGCTGCTTCCCTTTGGTTTCCATACAGCAATGCACAGGGTGAGAATACCTCTGATTATGGCAATTTTGGGCCAGGGTTGTAAAACATTCCCCAGTGCAGTAATGTCTGCTAGCAGCAGGCTTTTGAAATGGCATCTTTCTACTGCCAAATTCCTTGGTGTAAATGCAGTTATAAGCATGTGTCTGCTGTAAGCTGTGTCTAATCTGTAAGGGATGCCAGTATAACTACACAGTGGTGTTAGTGTCTCAAGAAATGTGCAAAGTGCAGCGTTATCTGTCTTCAATGCAGCCCTTCGCTAGAGAATAACATTCTGAGGTCACCGGTTAAAAAGAGCTACTGACCCCTGCTTTGAGCAGCAGCAACCATGAGAATAACATTAGCAAATCCCCGCCACACCACTGAAGATATGGATTTATGCTATTTTCTTACATTTCAGGACATTTAGAAGAAGGTGCCACTGGAGTATAAAGATATTTTCAATTTATGTGATGAGGGAGCTAGACAGCCTGCCTCCAAGTTCAGTGAGCCTGTTCAGACTCCAAATTGGCAATGAATCATTACACTCACACGGCCACAGGCAGGAAAGGTCTGCAGAGATTGCATTCACCCACTCTAATCACTCCCGCAGCAGCACTGACCAACCCATTCCAGAATTAGGGAGGAGGGAAATAAAATTGTCTGATCTCAAAAATCCAAATACTGCATTATACTATAAAAAGTCACAGTTAGCTTTGGGGATGGAGGGTGATTTCTTGGCTTAGTGTTCCTTTCTTAGAGCAAAAGGACATGACTACTCAAAAAACTTACGGTGTTATTCCAGTAACCGGCCAGGGGGAGGGAGTGAAAAGCGTTGCCGTGGGAGGTGGCACTTCACACTCTTTTTGATACAAGAATTTGGAGGGCATATGCCCTATAGTCAGACTATCAGGGGAATAGAAGATGACAAATGTGACATCAGTTTTTAAAATGAGATCCAGAAGGGATTTCAGGCACTACAACCCACTAAATCTGACTTCTCTGTGGGGCAAACTGCTAGACGCTGTAATAAATAGCAGAGCTAGCGAATGCCTCTAACACACTATGGAGAGGTCCCTGAAGAATTCTATAGGTAAGAACAGTCTGCAAGAAAACAGCATATTTGGATTTCCAAAATGTTTGTGAAAAGGCCTCTCAGAAAACATCACTTAAAAAACTGATCTGTCTTGAAGCAAAAAGAAAACTTGCCTTGTATATTAACAGGTTAGAGGTAGGACTCACCTGCCCAGGAATTGTCAGTGTTCAGATTTCACCAGTTGGACCTTATGGGGACCTAATCTATTCAGAAATGGATTGCAGAGGAGACAAAGTGTGTTTATGATATAAAATTATTCGGGGTAATTAGAACAAAAGCTGTTTGTGAAGAGAAGCAGAACAATCTTGCAATGCTGATTGGCTGAGTGATAAAAATGACAAATGAAATTCAATGTTGATAAATGCAAAGTGATATACGTGGAAAAAACAACCCTAACTATACATACATACTGACAGGTTCCCAATTTGCTATTGCCATTCAGTGATGAGACCGCAGGGTCACAGCTGATAGTTTTCTGGAGGTGTCAGCTGAGCACTCAGTAGTTGTTAGAAAACAAATGGGATGTTAGGAAAAAGGAAAGCAATAGAAAACCAAACAGAAAATACCAATGTGCTCCTGCAGAACTCTGCAGTAAACCCACTCATTAAATACTGTGCACAGTTTTGGCCTTCCCATCTTGAAAAGGATATTGCAAAGGAAGAAAAAAAGGTACAGAGGGAACAAGTCATCATAAGGCTACAATGGCTTCCTCAGTCAAACAAATTAAATACTTGAGACTTCTTCAGATTTGAAAACAGTTGGTTAAGGGGGGAATATGAGGGAGGTGGACAGAATCATGTGAGACATTTAAGTGAACAGTGATGTACTCTGTAATGCAAAAACTAGGGGGCACCAAGTTATTAGGTATGAGTTAAAAGCAGAAAGAAGTCTGTTCTTGTGGAAAAAAATTGTAGAATTCATTGCCATGGGATGCTTTGGACACCAGAAGTCTAAAAATGTTCAAGAGGCAAATAGAAATTTATGGAAGAAAGGTCTATCAAAGACTATTAAACATACTGATGCCAAGAAAATCTCTGGCTAGACAAGGAGTAGATAGAATCTCTGGCTCAGGAAGCCTCCAAATCTGTTTAGTCTTGCCACCAAATCCTGCCCTAGTGCTGCCCTGTAAAAATGTGGTACCTCACCTTGTATGCCACAGCAAGAGGGTGCTGGAGCTGCCTGAAAGCAAGCCAAAAAACCTTCTTGAACATTTTACAGCATTAGGTTGAACAAATTCCAAGGTAGAATATGAAGAGTTATATCAGAGACCAGCACTGGTGATGCAAGATCATGGACTTTATTTTAAAAAGCTCTTTGTTGTTCAGTATTAAATTGAGCCCTATATTTCTAGTTTATATCAAAAATTGAAAATTCATGGGTCTCAAAGGAAATCTTAACAGTTCTGTATATACAAGAAAGCCCAGCTATCACTAGACAATAAAGCTGGCTACTTGCACTATGATTATCCAAAGGGAATAAGGTTTCATTTTGGATGTATTTTCCAAGGAAATATTTGTGAGTTCAAAGTTCTTTTTCCTCTGCACATGAAATGCTTCCTAAGCACATTCACAAAATATTCAGCTGTAATTACAGCTCATATTAAGAGGAGGAACGAATATTCACACAATTTACTTTCAAAGGAATCTTCTTCATGCAAAAATTAACACAATATAACCCACAACATGCTTCCAAAAACATAGGAAGAGACACCAAAAACTAGCAACAAACAAATGGAGAATGTTTGCCTTCTACATCAGGCAGGGTATGTGTGTGCCTAGCTTAGTCCTTCCTTTCACAAGTTCCACCATAAAACTCCTGCCACAGAAATTTCTGTAGAGATTTTTGATCTTTTTTTCCTTTAAAAAAAACCCATGCGCTGGCTATCTTTGGGAAGATTTATTTATTCTGTAGTACTGATCACATTCTTTCAGCATCTCCTTGCCATCCTCTTCTCTCTTCCTTTTAGATGTAAAAAGCAGATTTTTTTGTAAAAAGCCCATATGACTGCAGAACCTAATGCCTCTTTTCAGAAGTTCCCCAGGGCTGAAGGCATGATATTGCTGTGGTACCTTCCACCCAAGGCTGGCAGAACACTGGATTTTCTGTTTCAGCTGGAATCCTACTGCTTCTCCATAAAACATTAGCTAAGGCTCCACTGTAACTGGCAGATACAATTCCAGCATATACACCCTGGCTGGATCTGACTGGACGTGAGCAGTTAGACCACTGGCCCCTTCCAATAGCTACGGTATACATGTAACCTCTGGCTCCTCCATCTCTCACTTTCAAAACTGGGAATCTGATCTCTGAGTCAGTTTAGGCACTTGAGAAACATTTTACCTCCAGGCTCTGTGAAAAATTCCAGGTTTCACTCTTCTGTCCCATTACTGCGAACTGTATGGAAGAAAATCAGGCCCACAAGCCGTCAGCAGGGCAGAACATAAACAATGAAAGGGAGCCGGATGGTTTATCCCAGACAGTGATTGTCTTGTTCCTATTCCTTCTCCTTACTGTAGGAGGAGATTTCATTTATTCTCTAGGAAGCCGAGACCTCAACGATGGAGAAATACATCTGGAGTAGCTATACTGACTTCAAAGCAGACGCTCCAAATTTTAAGCCAGCACAGAGAATAGAATTTGGCACATGCAGTGTAGTCGGAGGAGTTTAGCTTCCCTTCAGAGGGGACCCTGTGCTCCCTAGAATAGGACTAATTGGCCAAAGCACTCTCTCCGACTGACTGCCACGGTGCAGCACTCGCAGCAGGGAGCTCCAGGAGGAAGGGAAAAATAAGGCTATTAGAGCAGTGTTTTTCTTTGCTAAAACACGGGCAGAAGGTGTCCAACATTTGTTAATAGCAGTGATTTTGCGACAGCTGAAGCAAGGCCTCCTTAAAGCCAGACCAAGTTTACAGATGTGTTGCTGATTATTTTGAATAATTAAATGGTGTAAAACCCAGCTGTGATGAATAGTGCCGGGGTCGCAATTCATAAATAATTGAGAAGAGTGAGTCGCATTTGATCATCCTGATCAAATTCTACTCTCTGGAGAATAAATGTTTGTCCTGAATACCATCAACATTGTTAAATGCCTCAATATTCCTGCTCAGCCATCCAGCCAGCAGTCAATTGAACTAAATCACTTTAACACCTTACACATTTGCCTTCCTCATGAATACAAAATGTTTCTAACTTACACAATGGGTTTTGGGCATCAGACAAAGCAGCCACTCTTTATAGACAGTAACCAAACAGCAACAATAAATGTTTTAAATGATCTCATTAAAAACAATTCCTGCATATAGTCTTGTCTTTACTGCAGTAAGCAAAGAAGCCATAGATATCAGGCCACCTATTTTGGTTCATTGCCTTGTTTGTAAGCGGAGCTGCCTCTCTGATACACATGCAGCACACAAACACACCTCCTTTTGCTGGTAGGGAAGCCAGTAGCACAGCTCTGTGCAATTTCCTGGGGCTCCTCCTGTTTCTCAATACTTGCAGAAGTTCAGCAGTGACTGTGGTTAGACTGAATGAAAGAAATGCCTAACAACCAGCCAGAAAATACTGAGTTGTTAAGGCCTGACTCTGCAGCCTGTCCTCATACTCTGTGATGTTTACCATGTTTGCACAATATGGATTTGTTAACTCAGAGTTGGAAAACTACTTTCACTTTGATGGAATTATCTCCAATTTATAGCAGATTTATAGGTCAGAATCTGTCCTCAACAGGTAATGAGATGCAAACTTTAAAATAGTCACATCAGATAAATACCACCAACTAAATCCTGAAGCATTTCTCCTTGGTTTTACTGGAATAAAATAACCAACGACTTCAACAGCAATCTTTTCTGGCTGAACAGAGCATGAACAAGGACTACAGAAACTGAAACACACTTTGGGTTTTCATAAAAGACCAAATTCTACTATTCTTACTCCTACTGAGCACTATTTTACTCCTTTTGAGCTACTCAGGGGGTATGTGACTTCTCAGTGTGACTAAGAGGAGCAAATTCTGGGCCAACAAGAGTAAAATAAACTGTAGATTATAAGAAAAGCCTGGAGTTTAAAACAACTGCTTGTATCTTCATCTTGTTCCTGGGTGATTGCAGGCAGCTTTTCCTATTTAATAAAAATCTAGCAGGGTCCCCCCTTAAAGGCACTAAATCTGGTGGTTAGAAAACATCTGTAAACATCTAGTCCCACATTGCTCATACCTGGTGTCTGATTGGCATTTCCCTATTTCTTCTGATACATTTGAACACTGCATTTACCTGACATGATAGCATCACACAGATGTCGCGTGGTCCCTAACTATTAATACACAATTAACTTTAGAAAAACAACATTTTAGTGGTGGATCATTAAATCGTACCTCAAAGTCTTCCGAGAACCCATGCTGGTTATTAGAATACAGCTCACTGATGTGTTTAACGAACTGCTTGACTGGAATTGCTTCCATATCATCTGTAGAAAGAAACAGATATTTGTCTCATACATAAAACTTCAGGAGAGAAAGTGTTCACTCAATATCGCTTAGATCTGAGTTCCTAGCAGAGCTAGTTCAATATGCACTAATAAGAAATCTTGATGAATCTGGCCAATTTTGAGGTAAATTCTTCATATTCTATTTCTAATTCTAAGCACTACAATTACGAATACTGAGAGTTTATCCCCTGGGATGCTAATTTACAAAGTCCAATTGAAGTTCAAGGATCATTTAGTTGTTGTTTGCAGCTTGAAGATGGTTGTGGACGGGATGAGGAGGCCTCCTCTCCTTCCACATTACATAAAAAGGACAGAAGAGACTCAAAATATGAAACTACAGTTGAAAATTGCCCCCAGTAAGTTTTCACCAGACTGAGCAGACACACAGGCTTTTTTCTCCTGAAAGTTATTAACTTTTTCCTTTTTACACAATGATGTAGAATCCAAATGGACTTATCATGAAACTGTCTCTGAGCAAAAGAACAGGCAGCACAACACCCACATTAATTTGAGTTCTCTCTCATGCCAGACACTATTCATAACATTGAATATGTATTCCACTGGACAATTTGCTCTTGCTCAGCACAGTGCAAATTCCACCCCATATACCAATAAATCACCCACAGACGTTTTCTTAAAAGAAAGAATTCAAAGGCTTGAACTGAATTAAAGACAAACAAGACTGTTTCGAGCACCTGGGACTCCGGACAGATTCTAATAAAGCTGGGCAGTAGGATGGCTGCCTTATTTTTCTCTTTCTCTCTCTCAAAAAAGGCCTACATGTTGTTATAACCACCACTGCAGTTGGTAGAAACACTGTGCTTGCCAAGATTCATTAGTTAATATTTTCAGACTGGCATTTAGTAAACGTAAATTGCTATACAACTGTGATTACTTTCAGCATGTGAAATAATCTGTTGCCTGATGGCTACTATTGTCTGATTGCATGATTTTATGGCAATACTCTGGTATTCATATATTCCATTTAATATTCTTCTGAAGATTGCATCCAGTTTATATTTACCCCTGGTAATTCAGTGGTGTATTTTTGCTCCCATTTAGCAGCCATATGGTTTGGTGCTACAGCTGCATTATAATCTGGATTCTTTTCCTTTTAAACATCTACATTATGATAGAAAAAATCCAAATATTTCTACAGATACTTAGCAAAATTTAACGATAAATAAATAGATGTGACATTTACTGTATTCGGAGTGAAAGATCTTTGGCAGCTAAAACCTCTAAGCTGTCACATATGCTTTTCTTAGCAAAGGGTATGAAGATCTGTATGTGTAAATGAGGTTCTACTTTGGCAAGAATTTTATAGATCTGTGACAATCTGATTTCTTTCCATCTGATGGCAGTTAATATTGACCGTGTCATTACTTCTTTACTCTTATTTTATCAGGTAACGCTCTAAGGTGGCTTTTTGCAGCTATTGACATTTTCAGATTTCAATCAGCCCTCTTCTATTTTATTTACAAGAACCAATTGTTAAAGAGATGTTTGCAATCTGATCACCTCCCAGTATAGTTATGCTACTTTAATTAACCACATGCTCATTTAGTGAATAATACAGAATTCAAAACATTTGACAAGTATATGCTCATCTTAGCAAAAAGCTGCAGCATGCAGAAATGCTGGCACTTTAAAATATTTAAGTGATAACATTTATTCTATATAGTATTGAGAACATCATAATCTCATAACATTTGTATTAATATTTTTGCAGCCAAGACACTTAAATTAAATGATCTATAGGAACAGCAGTCAATAGCGAGAGCCTGTAAAACAATCTTTCCTCTCCTGAAAAGTAACCCATACATCCTAGATTTCCTTGCAAATAATTTGTGCTATGATAGCAATTTCACATACTCTCACCAGAAAAGTTCTATAGTTATTATTTCTTTTTTTTCTTGAGTAGTCTAGCTCAGCTGAGACCAACTGAGATCAAGGATTCACTGCAGCAGACCAGTGTGTCCAATTTAATTTTGCAGAAGGCAGAATTTAATTTTAATTGTGATCTGTGAGCCAAAAAATACATTAGAGATAACGTGTTCTCTGGTCCACTGAATTCCCACCAATTTCAAGGATGGGTCTGCACCAGAGATCCATGGCAAAATATGGTTGGTTTTCTTTTTATCACCATCACTGCATGGTGGCAGTATGTCTCCACCTTTACAGCCACTGCTAATTCATTTCTCTGTTGTTCACTATTCTTTACTATTTCTCCTCCCTTTTTTCTCTTCTGCAATTTCACTTACTATTCCCTCCTTTTGCCTTAACCTAATGCAGTTTCTTACCTTATTTGATAACATGGGCAACAATTAAACATTAAATAAATTAACTAGGAAATACTGTTGACAGATGAGCTCACTGGGTGAGAGGGAGCTGCCCATAAGCTCAGGAAAACCTTAATGGAGCAAATGTGATTGTTTACTACTAGGAAGATTAAAATCAGAACTACAAGTGTTAGAAACTCAAAAAAAAAAAAAAAAAGCCTATGATTTCCAGCTTTCAAACTGCTGGGATAACGTGGTCCTACTGACCGTGCAAGATCTGGCAGCTCCTGAGCAGGAGCCAGGCAGAGGCCACCCCTCGGGGACAGGCACAGCCCAGCGGGGACAGGCAGCTTCCCGGCTGCGCACCCATCCTGCCCCTACTAATCGCCACAAGAAAGCAGCTGTAACGTAAGATACGGTCTATTACACTAACCAATGAAACAGAAAAGTGTTAAAGTAATTTGGGTCTGTATTTTTCTATCCATGACATCCAATTCCAAACTCCCACCCAGGAACATAAATTACTTCAGCTGGGGTATATTCATGCTTTGTCATGGGCAGCTTCGCAGACCTCTGGTAAAATATGTACTAATATACTCAGCACTCTTGAATGATACCTGCTCTGACGTTACCTGAAGACGGCTGTGACCTTCTTTAAGAAAACCGACAGATGTAGCTAGATGCACAGATTATGCTTTTCCTTGCACTATCATCAGTCCAAAGGTGTTGGTTAAGCCTTCTTTCCATCTTAAGACAAATAGACTTCAATGACTGTAATTCTTTTAGTCGATCGAAGAGATTAATGGAATCCTATAATGGCTAATTAGGAGCTCCCAGTTCTTCTGTGCATATTCCCTTTTGTACCATATACTTTTTCCCATCCAAAAGCTAGAGTGACATTTGATATTGTCAGTATAATGCTTACATTTTGCAAGACCCACACATTATTCAAAGAGAAGAGGGAAACTTTTTAATAACATACCTTCACCTCTAACACTGCAGATATAATTACAGTTCTGTCTAGCTTAGGTTTAGACATCTGTTTTATCAGTGTCAATAAAGTGATTCTGGATTGACATCACTACAAAATACAAGCTGAATCTGGCACCAAACTAACCCTTTGTGTTATGCAGAGAAAGAATTAATCTTAGATGGACAAGGACAAAAGTTGCCAGAACTTTAAAATAATTGTGTGTACACATAATAATAATATAACTTATAATAACATTCCTTATAATCAGTCACTACTGAAGCTCACAGCTGGGTGTATGTTTAATCCCTGTGCTAGATACTTAACACTTTGGTGAAATTCCCATCTTCACTGGCTGGTCCAAGACAAGTGCCTGACAGGAGTACTAAAACCAGAAAACCAAAGGGGACCACAACGGAGCTCATTTCCTGCCACAAAGGGAGAATGTCGAGAAGAGAGTCACGTTTGTTTTAAAAAATGATTGTAGAAGAAAACCTTCACTTGCGTCTCATTTTTTAAGAAATGGCAATTGACAATGCAGAATACTTAATACATGCCTTCAGAAGACAGCCACCTTCAAAAGAAGCCCAAAGTGTATAGATGCAATAAATTTCGAACAGGGTTACCCTTAACGTTTGGATAATTAGTAATCTTACCAGGAAGGATTTTCCCCTATCTTCCACTTAATAAGCGGCCTTTGTAATGTTAAAGCAATAGGGGCCAATTTCAAAAGAAAAATGGGATATTGCATCAGAGATGGCATTTCCACATAATAAGATCTCAGATTCATTTTGATTCATTTATAGCCTGAAAGCTCACTGGATAGTTTAGTGACATTGGATTGGAATAGATGGTTTGGGGTCAGGAATTAATCCAGAAGGTCAAAACCAAAGTGCTTTCTCATATTACCTTTGTCTAGTTTGGATTTTTGGTGTTTCTGAAGACCAAACATCTGACACACATGAAGAAGTCCTGGTCAGAAAATTCTCCCATGTCTTTTATTCTGTTTGTAAAATGCTTTCTGGTTTTCAGCTATTATCTCATCCAGTCTACTAAATCCAATATACTCCATATATCTTATGTCTTACTGTTAATGTGAAAGCTTATTCTGTTTTGTTCATCACTGCACTTCAGTCTCTCATTTGCAAAGCCACCTGGATTCATGTGCCATAGCTGTCACGTGGCTTGGCCCATCTGCTCCAACAGCAGCCACTTATTGCACTGCTCAGCAACCCTGTGCCCTCCCCTGCGTCTCAGAAGCACCTCCATCAATTCTCAGCGTGCTCTTCACAGCTGGCTTCAGCCAAAGGACGAGGGGATTCTCCCACTCCTTTCTCCCTGCCTGCCGGGCTGAGCAGTGAACTGAATCAGTCTGCTGATGTGGCTGATGAATGCAAGAAAGGATTAATTGATTTGTGGGGAAGGGGAAGAAGAATTAGTTGTCAGTGGGGTAGATCAGTTGATCCTACTCATTACCATCAGGAATAGTAAAGTGACAGGGAAACTGCCCTTTTTGAAGGCAGCACAAATCTAACCTGGCTTATGACAATCATGAAACCAGTGACATTGTTGGTGACGTTAACCTTGGAGAATCCACTTTCAATAGCATATCCTCACAGTTCCCATCTTCTGCAAAGAAGTTTTCCCAACTGGAAAGAAATATCTACTAGCAGGTTCATAGTAGGACTGGACTTGACCTCTTAACTTGCTGAAAAATAACATATCTGACAAATGATGTCTGATATCCATGGCAAACAAGCACCTTTCTGTTCCCAGTAGAATTCAACCCTGGGATGTCGAGTCATCTTCTACCCTCTTATTCTCCACTGCTGGAGAGAACAATGAATGCAATCCCAGGATTTTAAAAATATATTAATTTTATTGTTAACCACATTCAGTGGCGTTCATGAATTTTTATTTTTTACAAAGAGTGAAGGAAAAATTCTGCAAGTAGCTGGAACACCTAGCATCAGTATTTAGGATGCATATGACTTAGACCTGAGTCTAACAGCCATTCCATAAGCTACAATACATATCAGAGTGAAGGCTGCAGAGCTATAGCAAAAGTTTGCTTTCACATGCAGCACTGTAACCAAGTAACCATGTGGAGTGCAATTCCAACAGATTCATTTCCACAACCAGCAATGGGGTACTTGTAGCCCAGATTTAAACAGGATCTATGCAGCTGTACCACACAATATGAAAGTGCACACAACACACTAAATGGGGCATTAAAGCCCAAATATGTCTGTATTTGGTCTGTCTCTAGAAAAGTGGCTGATCGTGAAGAATATTGTAAAGATCAATAGCATACCCTTGGGTAAAATTCTGTCCCAGTAGAGGTTATTGAAAAGCTCCTATCAAATCCACAAAGGTTAGGTGTTTACCTCTATAGAGAAGCTTAGACAAAAATCTCATCGAGTGTATACTCCAAAGTGCACACACTTACAGGGGTCATAAACTTCACAGGCAGCTCAAATTTTGGCACTGATTGAATTTGAAATGTTTGAGCAGGCAACTCCACAGCCAGATCCTGCCCTAACTCACGTAAATACTGAACTCTATGAGTAATTCCACATGTAGAAATGGGTGGTGCCCAGCTTTCTTCAAAGCATTTTAGATTTAATACATTTGAATTATACACAAAGAACCTTTAATTCTGCAGTATATTGGCTTTCCTTGCTTACCTATTTAAAATAAGAATGGAACTGAAGCCATTGTGTTTCATTTAGAATAATTATTTTTTCTGACTGATCACAATGCTCGCTGTATAAAACATGGCCAGAAATGTAAGAACGGTTTTATTTGTATAATGTGAGTATCAATTAATTTATGACGAAACAAAGTCATTAAAACCCTTTAGTACTGAGAAGATGTCCGCTTTCTGTGGAGATCATATCTGCATAAATACTAAAACCTCAATACAGTAGGTTTCATTCTAGAATGTCGAACTACCCGCTGAAACCCTTTAAGGCATAAGGCTAGCATCCTGAAGTCACTGGCCTCAGTAATTTAGACAAATCAAATTAAAATAAAGATAAATAATAAATTTCTAAGAGTTGATTATTGGTGACACTATGCCTCATTAATGCTTACATTTTTGTACTCGTGTTTATCGAGTACTGATTTTAATAAAACTGCCTTTCAAAGTGAAAAGGCATGAAAAACACTATGAATACATTTGAAAGTCCTGGATAGGTGGGCATGTTGAAAGAAAAACACAGAAGTCCTTCCAGCCAGATAATTGTTATCTATTTGTTATAATCAAGTCAAATGAACACAAGGGCAGGTTTCTGATAAAGGGGAGACACATGAAAAATCAGAATATGAAAAATCACCTGTGTAATATTGCAGCTACATTCATCTCTCTTGCTTCAAGATTTAATCTACTACGATGCTATTAGCCATGTGTCAGTCAGGAATATAAAGATGTTAATGATAAAATTTTATATGTGCCAAAATAAGAGCTCAGTTTAAATCTGCTTGTACAAATCTTAGATTAGGTTATCATTAATTATAAATGTAATAGCAATACTCTTCTTCCCTTTAAGCAGAAAACCAATTTCAGTCCAAGAGAATGAAATAATGTGAATTTTCCCTTAGCACAGACATTAAACATGATCTTATTTGGTATTGCCTGCTAAATAACACAATTTTAATCTCACACATTTCCATCCTCAGGTCCCAGTCGTGCCATCAATTACATACATGCCTTACATTTAAGCATGTGGAAGCTCAACTCCAGGGCTCTGCAGCCCAGTGTGACGGTGCTCAGAAAAGGATCTATCTGCATTTCACATGGCCTCCGTGGAAAAATGTTTCTGGGTGATTTAGCCAACTCACGAAGCCTCCATTACAAGTACCATGATTAGATATCATACCATAAGTTCTTCAGTGTGCTGCAGGAGCAGCAGTTTACAGCAGACAAAAAGGAAGGTGGATGCTCCCCTAAAATACCTTGATATTTTCTTGGCTTCAGAGGATGGCTGTGTTTGCAATATTGCATTCATGAATTTAATTGAAGTTGAAGATAGGTACAATTCACAATATGGTGCTGGAACATAAATCCACAGGGAGCAGAAAGCAGAAATAAAGTCTTAAACAGCTGAAGAGCACTACCTCTGTGCTCAGTGAAGAGCTTCATGCCCTTGAGAAATAAGTCCTCAGCTGAACTTAGCACTTCTCCTTGTACCTTGCCAGCCCCTAGCACAGAGGATCACTGTGCCCAGCACACCGTCACTGTAGTGGCCACAGACGTGTCCTGGTGCTCTGCTCTTTAGCTCTTGGGATGCAACTTGAGATAGCTACATCTTAGCAGAAAACAGTAAGACACCAAGACTCTGTTAGGAATCTGCAGTTTCCTTGTCAAATGAGATACCTCTTGGTACAGTCTCTTAATAGAAACAGTTTGCCATAGGGTGGATGCTACCAGAAGATATCAGAAGTGCAGGAACTGAGCTTGTAAAAAACACATAAAGTCTAACCACTGATGCTCGTCAGGAAAGGTTGAAGGCAACCATGGTTATTGAAGGAATAAGGAAAAAGATTTCAAAATTTTGCAGAGATTTAACAGAAGCTAAGAGTTAATAAGATGGACTCTTGATGGGACTCCTTCTTGTAACCATGAGAAGACAGAGGGACGTGATGGAGGGTCATGGCTGCACTGGCCTTCACACCCTCACGGGACTGCATGAGGTGATCGAGACACCTTTTCACTGCAACGTACTTGGCTGCTCCGCTATTTCCTGTGCTCATGCACCCACACCAACTGTTCTTGAAGAAGCCTGAGAGTGTTTCTCCCTCTGGTTCTGCCACTGGTTATTTAAAACAGAGTATTTGTAAACTCCAGTACTAGCTAAAAAAATTAATTTACTGCCCTTTACACCTAAAACTGCATATACCTTGATCCAAGCACGGGGAAGTGCTCCTGAGCCTTGCAGCCTAGACAAAGCTGAAATGACTGGCGTCACATCTGAGACATTTTACTTATACTAAAAATGGTGAAAGACATCTGGAATAATATGCTAAATGAAACAGCTGCATTGGCCAGCCATTGTGTTCTTCATGAGCCATGTTTCCCTGGACTGTGGGCAAGACTATGCAGTTTTGAGTTCTGCCATAGGGTCAAGCCTCAACTATCTCTGTACTGATCTCAAAAGTCCTGCTGTCATGAGGGCCAGAGCGTCCACTGTGCCCATGGGCTGGGCAAGGAACCAGTAAAGCCTCAGCAAGCTCCAGAACAATGCACCACCCAAGAGCAGGAAAGCTCTGAAACAAAAAATAGGAGGAGGGTAGAAGTGAAATTTGTGCTAGTTCCACTATTTGATATAATTTAAGTTGCACAAAGGTGCACTTCTGTGCTGCTGTCATGGAGCAGGTCTTGCGATGAGAAGAAAAGAACACTGATAAGGGATGTCTTCCGTTTTGCAGTGCTGCAAAACATACAGGTCTGCAGCTACAACGCTGCTGTTATCCTTACTTATCCAACTCTACCGAGAAGGATCAAGTCCAGAAATGTTTTAACCAGATACTGACCCAGCTATGGAAAAAACCCACCAACCAGGAACAGGAGCTGGTTTGCTGAGGAAGGGATCTTGCCAACACCAAATGTTATAGTGAAGAGATCCAGGCAAAGATGATGTGGACGTGGCCAAAGTGAACTGAGTGTGAAGGCAAAGAGAGAAGATATGGAGAAATAATTTTGTTGGGCTGAATGGCAAGGGAGTTTCAGAAATCTGCTGTTGATTACACATGCATTACTGTCAGGTGCAAGGCTTATGCGAGTTCAGATTTATACCTCAGTTGTAATATCCAGTGGGTGACCCAGTTAATGGTATCTCCTTTGTCCCGTGTTTCTCTAGATCAAGCAGTGCAGATAATTATGAATAATGATAATGATTTGGGACTCAGAGCAAATTTGCACAGATAAGCACAGGCCTATGGGTGATGTGGTTTCATGCACAATAATTAAGCACAGATGCCATGGGAAGTGAAATAGAAAATGGGTAAATCATTCCTTTACGTGAAGAATTTTTTAGACTTCGGGCCTGAAAAGTTGTACTGTGTGCCTATTGCAGGTAGCTGGCAGATTGATTTTAGAGTTCACAGACCTGAGAAAACAGAGAGTTTGCCTAAACAAGAGCAGAATGTGGTGCAGAAATAACCACAAAATCTACCTCTGAGCATGCTGACATGCCATGGAGCAGAGCGGTGGCATGCGGAGACACCAGCACCGCTTCTGACATCTCTTGAGCTGTGTCAGGACATCGCTGTGCCTGGCTCCCAGACACCTGGCAGAGCCAGCCCACACTTGGGCCAGGACCAGCCAGCCCAAACCCACGCAGCTTCCTCCGACCGGCAGCTCCCTGCGTGCTATAGATGGGCCTTGGCAAATCTACTGAACATCTTTAGTCACGCTGCTCTAAACTGCCATCAGTGTGGCTGCTTGCTCATAATTGAGAGTAGAAATTGGTCCATTGAATTGTAGGAGGTAGATGCATGGTTCCACAGGGATCTATTCGAATTTCTTTTGTAAGGATAGGGTTTCACAACATAACAAGGTTACTTCGAAAAACTTGCTTTTGTGAAAATGCCACTTATATTTTGCTTCTAGGATCAACATGGCAAGTAAGACTTTCTCACACCCTCTGGCAGCTTCCAGAGGAAAAGTTCAGAAGCTTATAATTTCATCAGTTGCAATCAGTTCAAAGGAAAATTTTGTCATTTAACGTTTTTAACGCATTTCAGTGGGCTGCCTATGTGGGAGCAGCAGCTGACGTCAGAGAAGACTGTTATTTAGCATAGGTATATGGGGGAAAATAGGCCTCTTCTACATCTCCAAACAAGGAAAATGTTTAGGACAGCTTCCAGGCAGTATCTCACATCTTTGGAAAAAGCAAACATAACTGGAATTTCTCTCTAGTAACTTTGAGCCTCGTTACAGACTCCCTGTACAGGTAATTACACAGAGAGGCACTTCCAGAGGGTCATTTGGCCTTTGGTGGCCTGAATAGCTACACCATCAGTGTCAAGATCTTCAAGTTCATTCTCTCTTAGGACCTTCTGAGCATGACTCAGCTTCAGATTAAGGCACCTCCCTTTCTATGTCTGCATGCAGGTGTCTAAATGTCCATTATATCCACAAAAAACTTATCATTAGATCAGGAATTTGAGGGCTGGATTCACATTTGCATCCAACTAGCCTAAACCTCTGCCTAAGGCACATTTCTTCACGTGCCTTAGAGCTCATCAGCAGTCTTTGCAGATTTTTAACTACAAAGCTTCTCCAGGTGTCTTGTATCACTTGCTCAGCAGGTGCCTTAATCTTCAGTGCCCATTATAAGGGGTCAGCAGCTCTTTCTTAGCATTACCGAGCCTGAGCAGACCACAGTGTGCAATGCAGTGATGGCAGCATCATGTCAGTCCCAAAGCTGCTGTGGTCCAGCAACTTAGCTTGCTCTAGTCATGGGAAGATGTCCCTTAAAGTTAATGTTCTTCTGTTCTCAGTCACTTGTTGTTATATGCTAGAATGGCTGCTGGAGAAGCATTAGTGCATGCACTGGCCTTACGGTACCAGCTACCTGCACAGTCTTAATGGAACTTCTTTAGCCTATATTATAATTTATATGAATGCCAGCCAGTCTTTAATGGACTGACCATCAAAACATCCTTGTCTCAACAACACAGACCGCAGCATGAAAATACGGAGCTTTTTGCAGGTTTCTTTATCTAAGAAAAAAATGCCTCAATTACAGTAAAAAGCCTTGGTCAACGAGACTTCTTTCTGAGGGGAGAATTTCTCTCCTCCCACTACCTTGTGCTTGTAATCCCCTGGGTTTTGAGTTTTGATACTGCTCTTGCACAGAGTCCCGGTTAGCCTACCCTCCACTTCCTCACAAGCTTGAAGGAAGTTTCACACAAGAGCAGGCATGGTAGCACCATTAAACTGACTGCCAAAAGCAGCCCCAACAGGGAAGTGCTCCTCCTGGTTTTGGAGGAAAAGGAACAGAGTTCTCCAACTATGTAAGTTCTTTTGTGAAAACTCACAGATGGTCTAAGACTAAAACCTCCCATCTCCTGTTACCCTAAAGGATAAGGAGAAGGGTGGCTTCTTGCTAAGGAGGTGAGGTGGTCAGGACATGCATCTTAGTCTGCCACAGAAAGGAGAGATGATAGCATGTTTTCTTTTATTTTCGGTGGCACGGCATCAGACTGCAAGGCAAACTGCCTAATCTTTTCTGTAGGAATGTAATAGCTAACCTTTCATATTAGCTCCCATGGATACTTTGAAAGACTCTAAAAAGAAGTCACGCATGTCTACTGAATAAAATAAATGAAAATATAACTGGATTCTTTCACTTTTCTAGGAAACATGTTTCTTCAGTGTCTCAGAGATGGCTTTGAATGTTTTTTGGTAAAATGAACCTGATTAGCTGCAAATAGAATCCTAGACCAACGACACAAATTACAGAATATGACAAGGAAACTGAAAACACCCTGAAGCAGCAAGTCCCAGCCTGTGACAGACTGAGGCCAATGTAACATTTTGGGGATCTCAATTCCGCTTGTGAAACCAGCCAACATCAAACAAGGCAGCGGCTGCACAGGCCACCGTAACCCCGGGCTGCACTCTGTCCTCACCACTCAAAGGCAGCTGGATCCTGCCTGTACTAATTCCCAGGGGAAATGCCTCACGGAGAGAGAACAGCACTGAACTCTGCTTCCAGCTTCACTCTCAGTATAACTGAGAGGAGAATTTGAGCTTTGGTAACTTGATTAATACTAAATTAACAGCTGGCTTTGAACTTTACTTAGGATTGTTTGCTTATCCCTGTGTCTTGCTGTCCTCCCTGAGACCCAGCAGACGCCACCTCTGCACATGCTGGAAGTGGGGGGCAAGTCCCCCGGTCTCTAGAGAGCAGTGGAGCTGCATATCCCTCGCTCTGATGGAGCAGCTGGTTTCCCCCTGGATGCAGTGCCTTAGTGTTTTTAAGAAGTATTGCTCATGTTTTTGACGTTTTACAAAAGTTATTCTGAAATTTCCATTAAAACAATGTGGGAGAGGTGCCTATTGGAAAATACAGCATTGTCACTCAGAGCTCTATTGCGAAGCACCTGAAATTAAATGAAGCAGCATGGATACAACACATTTCTACCAAAATCCCATGATTTATCACAAGCATAACCTTCTCTTCTTTATGTAATTAAACCAGACTCCAAGTAGCACAAACACAGGAGATTAAGCCCGTCTTACCTGGAATAGGTATAATGGGAATACTTTCATTGGGGACCACACGGGGGGAACTGCTGTCCTCCACATAGAAATGGGCAGTCTGAAAACACTTTCTGTTAAAGGAAAAAGGAAAAAAAAAAAAAAAGATTCAGGATGTGAAAAACTGCCCTCTGAAAAAACAGCTGAAAACTTTTGCACACATTCTTCTCCATTTCTGCTCAATTTCTGCTCCATGCTTTCAGATGTTAGTTTTAAAACATTGATGTATGAAAACATATTTGAATTTTCTACAATTACAATCCTAATTCCAGATTCTAGTGTGCTCTAATTCATTGACATCTGACATACACCCATGATAAATGCCCCTGTATATTATTGTTAAGTACTACTGAATATGAAATTACACTCACAAAAGTTAGTGGTTGCAAAACAGGTTTCAAATACATCATTCAGAAAGAAACTCTGCACACAAGAAATGTATTCAGCACACAGTTCAAGCCAAAATCTGCCTAAGACACTAGCATTTCCGGGGAATATACATTTACTGTAAAAGTTTCTGCTGTGTAACAGACGACAGACAGTAATATAACATCTGTAACCACTGCATGTCATGATGTTCTGCTATGAAAGTTATCCTGCAAACATTACGTTTTTTTTGCTTGTTTGTTTTTTAGCACTAAAGCCATATAACCCTCATCCCATCCCTCTCCTGCAAACTTGTATTACATATGCTGCTGCAGAAAAATGCAATAGGCACTTAGCTTGGGCCCCAGGACTCATCTCTGAAAAGGCCTATAAAGAATAGGAGAACTTAAAACCACCTGTCTCTTTTACCTGTATTTAACGCAAAGCAGAGAGCACAAGCTGGTCATCACAGAAAAGGTACTGAGCAGAATATCATCAAGAGATCCGAGGAGACTCTGCATGGTGATGTTAACTGAGGCAGGGTTTTCCAACACCAGCGTCACCGCTCATTGCTGACTTAATGAGCTGCTTGAGGCTGGAACTGAATATTTAATGAGTCTTGCTTGGTGTGAGCAGCTATTGTGGCAGGAGAAGGGTCTGCTCTCATCTGTCGGGGTGTTTAACAATAGCTTCCCAATGCAGAAAGATCCCCCTCATTGCAGCCCTTAATGAACTGCTCCTCAACACCTGGACAAAGTTTGCAGGCGGCCTTGTGAGCTGCGCCTTTTGTCAAGTTGCCGGTTCCCTTGCTGGAACATATTTGCACGTAGTGGCTTTTAAGTTTCTGCTTTGCAGTCTGCTTCTCTGTAATTTGGGCATTGTGCTCTCCACAGAGAGCCCACTCTGCAGAGCTGGCTTTGCTGACTTTGTCAAAGTAATTTGTGCTCCCTTTGTTTTCAACATCCATGCACACCAAAGGGCAAAAAAGTCACTGAAAATCAAACCACTCTCTTAAGCAAAACCAGAACCTAAAATAATCATAGGTGTTTGCTTTCTATGCATTTGTACTTTCTACTGCACAGTCACAGTGCTTTAATAATGCGAGCACATGCTATGACAGCACAAGTACAACTTAAGACAATACAGAAGCAGGAGAGAAAGCGGATTTCACAGCATGGAGTAATTGTCTCAAAGCAGCCTTCTATTTTCAGGCACGATGTCTTGCATTGTGCTGAAGTTATTTATTTCGTGAGTATGCTTTTGTTAAGAAACGCCATAAGGTGAATTCACACACAAGGATACAAGATGTGCAATAGTCTCACAGCATTTAAAAACATTGGTTGAACTCCCCCCACCCTACTTGCTCCCTGTTCTCATTTTTTTTTGGCAGCCTTTATTTTGGACAATGCACGCCCTGGGGGCACTCAGCGGAATAAATCAGTCACACATAAAGAAGAAACTATGAATATGAAACAGGCAAAATGTTCCTGATTTTGATGTATTTGGGGCTCTTTCCCTTGAGTCAATACTACAAAAATCCTTGAACGTCTTCTCCTGGTAATGAAGGCCTTAAGGTGTTTGATAAAAAGACAGACCTTTATGCAGGGATTTACAGGATTTTTTTAAACTGATGATACTGAAGAAAAGCAATTATTTTTTGTTAATTTGTTATTTAATACTCTGAGAGGCTCTGATAGGCTGGCATTACGCTTTTTTATGCAGCCATAAGATAACTTTTTCTTAATAGCCTCAAAACATGTAATTGTGTTGGATAATCACATTGTATGATATTGTAAAGGTCCACGATGGTGATAGCTGAATACCCAAGTCCAGCATATCTCTGCTGAGCGCAATGTTGGAAAAACAGTGTATTAAAAGAACATTTCACATAGTAAAGTTTTCTATAATCACTAGTGCCATTAACAGTTCTGTATTTTATTCCCGGCAGACTTCCTGTAGCTGTTTTGAAAAGGTGGTCATGATGGACTTTGACTAAAGGTTTTCTCAAGTCACGAATGTCACACTAAAACACACTCTTGTCTTGTGTATATACATACATAACGCAGCATGTTTGATACTTTACAATACTGGATACTGGCACGTTAGGTGAAGACATGCCTCTGAAACTCTTTTTTTTTCACCTGCTCATAATTGCTGTAAATATTCCAAGTTTAGACTCTACAGCTGAGCTCGCTGTGCACAGGCCATCGCATCCCTGTCCTGGTGACTCCCTCCATGTCTCAGGGGCTCCCGGAGACAGCAGAAGGCAGCACTGATGGGACTATGCAGGCTTAAACTTGAGAGCAAGATAAGGTGGATCGATCCTTAAAAGACCTTTTATGATGGGTTTCACAAACTCACTGGACGAATTTCCCAGCAAGTTCTGCTTACTGGGTCTGTTTCCTACTCTCGCATCTCTCCTCTGTGCAGCTCCAGGAGGGAGCACGCATCTTGGGGTGCCAGGCAGATGCCTCCAGGCTCCCAGTTTGGATAATGTCATTTTTCAGTCTGGAACTGACTGAAGAAATGCATGTGCCCAAGAAGAGCCTTCTGCAAACTTGTGTCCAGTTTGTAGTAATAAATACTGATAGCTAGGATCAATGCTACTGAGTGGCATGTTAGACAATTTAGTATCTGCCTTCTCTCCCAGTTTAGGATGGTCCTTTCTCTCCCCTGGCATTTCGCCTACCCATCGCCTTTCCCTCAGTATACAAACCTTAAGTTGCAGCAGTTGCTAAGGCTACAAGAGGTTGCAGTAAATCTGTGTGTGTATATGGGGAGGGCTGGATAAAGGAAAAGGATGAGAGCAGAAAATTGCTTGTTTCGAGTCACTGGAGAATCAGCCATGGAGAGAGGTGGCAGTGGATGCAGGGCCAGACAAAGTGGAAGTCTACAACTGTTTTCACATGAGCACATCAGCTGGTAACTTTTGACCCCAGCGAGTATACATGTGCAGGTGTTTGCACCCATGTGCCCACTTGCTCAGGAAACCAGAACCATCAGCAGAAAAAAATAACAGAATTTTTTTCTGATAGAAGCCATCGTTAGTGATTGAGCAACTGGGATTTGACAATGGCATAAGTGATTAAAATCTTAACAACTGAAACACTAATTTTTAGAATAATTCTTGCATTTCTGCAACACTGGTCGAGGAAAAGCAAATCACAGCCTTGATTTCATTTCCAGAAGATTTCGGAGAGCTTACATCTTTTCTGAAAAATATCAAAGAGCCTGTTGTCTCTGAAATATGCCAGTGTGCAGTGAAGCACACCGTTTTCTCTAGCCCCATATGTTTTTTTGGCTCCCTTTCCCCGGGGTACAATAACTGTGCGAGATTGTGGTGATCAGACACATAGTTGTCACATATGGAAAATGCAGAAAGTAAAACACTGCGAGATTAGCATCTCCCCAGAGGAGGAGCAGAGGCAGGGTCTGGAATGCAAAGATGACGTGAGGGAGAGCATCCCCCTGCCCAGAACCTTTTTGCAGAGATACTGGCAGTGAGTTATTAAAGCAAACTAACGGGTTGCAAAGTCCGCAGCAGCAGCACCTTATTATCAAGCTGAAAGCATAAAAATATGCCAAGAGATGGTCCCGATTAGCTGGGTTAAATGCTTGTTCAATCTCCGCTGAGCAAAATACCAGATTAGCTTCTGCAGAAGAAGTGATGCCTCATGAGATTTTGACACTCAAAACAGGTTTCCTTGGTTATTAGTTAATAAACCTCAAGCAGCTTCTCCTTTATACTCATCTAAAAGCAAGAGGGAGAATCAGATCACATAATGGCCTGAAAACATGGATGCATTTTATTTTCACGTAGAAGATATTGCCTTAGTGTTTAGTTAATACTGCCTCCAATACAAACACGCAGTGTGCACTGCGGTCGATGGGAGTGCTGGGAATAGCTCCGAGGGCAGCGCTTGGCCTTTACTCCTCTGCACTCCGTCTAGCACGGGCAGCATCCCCTGATCTGTGATGACAGGCGAGGGATCTGCGCTGCTCTGGAGCAGCTGAGGCAGGGAGGGAAGGAGCAGGGGATTATTGCAGAGGGGCAAGTGATTGCCTCTGCAGCGGCTGGCTGAAACCACCAGAACAGTGGCTGAACACAGGAAAAACCCAAGGTGAATGCTTCACTTTCTGGGGACACTGAAGAGCCATGCTCCACCTCACATGCTGAAGTGACTGGCACATTCATTTCTCCCTTGTTCACTAGGGATTTACTTCTTCCAGGCATTTCTGTTGGCTGAAGCAGCATGTATTCCCTCTCCAAGGGTAGCCAGATTTATATTACTTTATTTCTGTAATAGCATCTAGGAGCTCTAGGCTCCTGGTTTCTTGCAACTACTCTCTTCTTGAGTCATTACCTCCTAAAGCATGACCAATCTGGGGGCCGATCGCTTGAAAGGGTCCTGGAGGCCTATTCACTACTGTCAGGGCAAACCTTATCCTCAGGGTTCCCTTCCTCCAGAAGCAGCCTCCCACAGACAGGAGCTCTGCAGAATGCACATTTATTAACGAAGAGGCCTATAGTCCCTGCAGCCACCCTACATTCACATACAGTCCTTAGGTGGTGGGCAGAAGAGGCAAGATTGAACAGGAGTTAAACCAGGCTGCACAGGACATGGCTTAGACTTTATCAAATGCAACCTGGATACAGGCATTCATTCACCATGCTCCTCCATCACCGGGGGGGGTGTGTGTGTGTGGGGGGGTGGGGGTGAGAGGGGTGGTCTGCAAATAACTCCCAAAGTAAGATCCAAAGACAGGAAACGATCCCTTTCTCTACCTCTGCACATTCATTCCCACTTTGAATAGAAGAAAAGATGCTTCAGATTCTCGTTGAACTGTTTTGCATGTTTTCCAGGAGACACAATTAAGATTGGTTTCTGCTGGCACCAAAATCAGAGTATGTATGCAGTCAAGTGTACTAGTAACACATGGCTCTGCACTTTAAACTAGCTTCACTATTCCTTGGCAAGCATTTATCACTGTCAGAATTGGCAATGACTCCTCAGAAAAGAGCCACAGACTACGGAACAACAGAAGCGCTGCAAATCACGACCATGTCACCAGCAGAGCAGTGGATGGGAGCCTGGACAACAGCTGTCTGCAGTCTGCACTGCTCTTGCTGGGGTCATCAGTCACTGATTTTTATGAGCAATAAAACTGACTCAGGCGTTAAGAAGAAAAAGAGAAGAGAAAACCACATGAAAAAAGCTGATCTTATGAATATGAATAAGTGACCAGCATGGAGCAGTGATATTACGTTCATTGTACCAGAGGGGCATCTGCATTTACTCTTTTTTGGACGGAAAATGGCTTATATTGCCCCAATTTTCTACGATTATTTTCCTTCCCAGGTCTTAATGCTTAATGATCAGAAATCAAAAGCCAAGTTATAAAAGAATCTATGCTATGCTGGAGCGGTAAGGGAGTGAAGGCTGACCGAACTTGAGCTATGGGAGGATATTCAAAGAGGGAATGCATAAAACCCAAGAGAAAAAAGGAAAGCTGAAAGAGGAGGAAAATTTCCCTACAATAATGCTGATTCTCTTGCATATCCCTCCTGAAGACTATTTGCCTTCTCCGACAAAGCAATTTCTGCCTGTAATCTTCTTGAGCAGTGTTAAGCATCACACAAGTACAGTAACTGGAGAGGTCTACATGATACATGGATAGTTTTCAGAAGTTCACAGCATGCCAAGTCCTTGGCATCCTTCCCTAGCCAGAACGGTGCAGAGTAGGCTGTCCCTTTCAGGGGACTTCCTCTAGGCAAGGAGAAACGGTTTTTCACATTACTGAGTTGTTGTGCATTCACACTGTCCTGCAAAAGCTAAAAGGATCCAAACACTAATCACCAGTCCAACCACATATTCTGCAGTATCATGGAGAAATAAAGACAAGAAAAAGGCTGGGAAAAGGCAGATGGAAAAAAAAGAAGGTTCACAAAACTTTGAAACAGTATTTGTGATGAAGAACACACTGCTAGTAAAATTGTCCATCTGAAAAACTAATCTGCAAACAAGACTAGGGATTTCTGACGCAGAAAGACAGCTAATTTAATATTTATGGCCTAAATTTGCCAGCTGACTACACAGCTCTCCACAAAATTAAAAATCCTCTATTCTCAGTCCTCTGAGATCCTATCCAGCACCAGAGACTAGACACCCATTTACATCACATATGGTACTGAACTCAGATATTACACAAGAAATAATTTTTAGAATGGTATTCAAATAATGAAACAGTTAAGAAATGACAACACACACCAAGATGAGCTGCTTTCAGATCCTTCCCCCTTCATCAGCTGTGTGACCAGAAAGCGCCCAGGTGGCCAGTGCAGAAATGCACTTAAAAAGCTCTTCAACTGCAAATTTCAAGTGGATAAATCTTAGTTTAACTCAGCACAAACATTTTCCACACTTCCTTGTCCCATCTTCCTCGTGTCCCTGGAGAACATCGAAGGCAATGGTGAAACCTTATTTGTGATGACACTTGGCCCTGTAACACTTGGTAGCTAATTACTCTCCTGGTGACCTCTGACAGGGCTAGCAGCATCAGACCTTCCCCTCCTGATTTAATCAATACTCACAACAGCTGTGTTGGCTACACTCAGCAATTTTACAGATGACTGCATGGGTTTACTCATCAGTATTTTCTACTGCAAGAGAACAAGCTCCCTGGTTATATGCATTACCACTCAAAACTTTAATGTCTTCAGGCAAAATGGCGTAGAGAAACCTATAGGTGGTATCTTAAAATGGTTTAAAAATTAGGCACAGTTTTAAAAACCAAAGGGAAGCCTGACGTATTCATTTTCCTCTCCCTGAGCCAACTATTTATTTAATGCAACATTCATAACAAAGACTAGAAAATCACAGAGGAAAACAAAGACATGCCTTTTCCAATCAAATAATACCTTAGGCAGTTCCTATAAAAAGTGTACTTCCAGTGCCCTAAACATCATGTAATATTAAAAAAGAGCCTAAAACTTTCTCACAGAAGGAAGCTAAATTTAACCAAGTGAAGAGTTGTTCTGTAATCACAAGAACTGCAGCAATCAATGAAGATTGCCTCTTACTAGAGAGGAGCTTTTAGTAGCACCTCTAAGAACTCAAAATTGGGCATACTTGATATTATCATTTCAGGACATGAATTCCCTTTGGGATGAATCTCAGGAAAGGAAAGAATAAAACCAGGGTGGCATACTGGGAGGTTAAAATATGGGTATTTTGAAATTCTAAATGTAATTCATCTGGATTTAAATTGTGTTATAAGAAAACCAATACAGACATCATCTCACCTGAAAGAGGACAACAGAAACTGGGCTTCTGTTTGGAACATCTGCCTAAATGTCCCAAATTACTCCCACCTAATTACTCCCAAAATGGAAGAGCCTTGTTTTTTCCTTTGCAAAAATATTCTTTCCTTCCTCCAAAACAGGACATCAGGACATTCAATTGACAACTCTTTTAGTTATCCCAAGCCACAGCCTGGGACATAAGCGTAACACAAAAACGTGCTAAAAATTTAGGCACAGTTTTTTCCTCTGTTTTGATGGCCCTGCCCATCTTCAGGCAGAAATTACAGTTTATTAAATGTAATGAAATACTCAATGGGAAGCTCCCTCTTTCTTAACAGACACGTCCACATGCACCTGGACTAAAGCTGCATAGGAGAACTAGGAAAATTTCACAACACTGCTGGATGTATTACATGTTTGTCTTATTTGGGGCCAGGATAAACTATTAAAAGTGTGATTATTTCCTTTCTTTTTTCACTACCATGTATTTGGGGAGTGGGCTTTTTATACTGGCCATTTCTAAAAGAAATAGCTACTCAAAATTTTTTATGGTGTCTCTGTTAACTCTGTTTAGAACACAGTTAGAAACAGCACAAAAAGATACCTTTGGAAGCACAGCACAAAGGAAAAGAAAAGAGCAGCTGGCACCAAGAGCAGAGAAGCAAATTATTTAGTACCTGGCAGATAATGAGAACACTGAAAATACACTACTTTGCTAGTGCTCTGACAGGGCTATGTACATCATCTCATCACGCTAATACAGACAGACCGGGTGGCAGCCAGCTGGTCCTCCTTCCCCACCCATCTCCCTGAAAGCAAAGATTTGTAAGCTGCCAAATAATAAACCTGGACAGAAGTCTTGAGGATCATTAATCTTGCTATCAATCAACCCATTTGGAGATTCGCTTCTTGCTGTCGCTGATACTAATCTGGTAGTGACTTGAGAGCTCTGGGGAAGCCTGGAGTGTGCGTGTCTGAGGAATTGCTTTAATGAGTTTCTTGCATTCAAAGGTTAACAAATGTGACAAGGAAACACAAATATCAGAGACAATAAACTACCATCCACTGAACCAAACCAGTGAGAAATACCACGTCGTGTGTTCTGCTGTGGCATGCTGAATACATCTCTAACTAGCTCTGTAAAAATACCCAAGTCAGACGCCAGTGACCTATCTCAGATGCCAGGAGAGGTGCAGGCATGTTCATGTGATCTCTGCCCGCTCCAACACTCCTTATCTGCTGGGCTAAGTGCCTTGGGCATAGCTCTGCATTAACAGAACTAGACCGCAGAGAAGCAAGTTGTTTTCTCTGAAGTGGTGTTCTGGTTACATCGGACAATCAGTGTGGTGTGAACGTATCCACTGGGCTCCCTTTGCTAAACACAACAGACCCACATCAATTAAAACATCAGAATAAAACGCCCCCACACCAGTAGGATGTTTAGATCAGTAGGAAATTTGCATTAAACAGTGCTGTATTTTCTGTGAGAAAGTTTCTAAAAAATAAATAGCATTAACAATAGCAATAATATCAAACAAACCCCAAGATAATTAATACTATAAGAAAAATCTAATTAATACCAAAAAGCAGTAAGCAGCATTAAGCATACTTAGGCATAATAAAGAAGCACAGAAAATAAAAACAGTGCATGTTTTAAATTACCAGTTCTCCATAGACCAAATAAACCTTAAGAAAAATTCTAGAAATATTATAAGCAAGTAGCAGAGATAGAATCCACTACAACATGAGGCAGAGGGGGCTAGAAGGATGATCCTTAAAATGCTTGAAATTAAGTGAGGAAGAGTTGCCTTTTCAAAATATTTATTAAGAAAATTACATCTTTGAAGCTTCAGGCCTATAACCCATTCAAAGCTCCTTGCACTTTAGTGCCATGGAAATACACATTTGTTACACAAAAAGGACTCAAAGTATGAGGCATATCAGAAAAGTTACCATGAAGTCTATTAGCAGGCCCCCAGTTATATAGAAGTGTCAAAAATTGAAAAATCATAAAGTAATAGACGTAAAAGAGACTTTGCCTTTAAGAAATCAGATAAATTATTCTGAAAATTAGAAACTGCTTTCATCCTCACGACAAACACTTTTTCAGTAAGTATACACTTGGGCAAATAAACTATTGCTTTCCCGTTGTCTTAATCAGTGTGTAGAAACAGCTAATAACAAAACTAATCATAGGAGGAGAACATTTTGATTCAAGATAAAAGTTCATTGCAGATAAGCAAAACAGGAGAAATTCAGTCAACCTATGTTAATTATTAGATCCCTTAACACCAGATACAGTTTAATATATTTTCTATTTATAGACTGTTATCTTTATTTGCACTATTTCCAAAGCTTTAATCTACCTTTTATTAAGCTCTTTATAACCTTTCAGTGTTGATAAATGGGGGACTGGGGAAAAGGAGAAAAAAGCCCACAAGAATTGCAGTTTGCATCTGAGCAAAAATATATGAATGCTTCTTAATGTATAAAGAAACGTGCTTGGATCCATCAGGCACTTGCTCAGAAGCAGACATGTGAACTAAATGCAAGCTCTTGGATCACTATTTCCTTTTCTTGAAGCTCATGAAGTGACATGGCTGCACAGGCAGACACACCATCCTCAAGGAACACAGATGTCTGCTCCTAGGTGAATTGTTCAGTCCTGACAGCTCTAGCAATTCGGATTAATTTTCCTCCTACTGTACTTATGCATTTCATTTCCATGTTCTGATGAGATCTTTGGTGGTGCTTTTGCTGCCATTAGTGCAGCAATTATAAGCTCGGGAATGGAAAAGACAGCAGCAATCACCATGGCCAACAAGATGTGTTTGGGTTTGCAGGCAAACGGGGATTCCAGTGGGGACCAAGGTCCTGCTGTTAGACCCACACCAACTACTTTCGTCTCTGCTTGTAACTGAGAACCGTAGTAACAAGTTCCTGTTTTATTCTTGTATTTTAGTTCAAGGAATTTTGTGAGCTAAAAATGTTTTAAATGCAGACTAAACAGCAGAGTATTTTGCCACTATTTCTGGTAGTTTTGTCCCAGACATTTGGTTTCAGATCTGTGATTTCCTGTCGAGAACACACAAGTGTGAAATACTTGTTGATCCGTTTATTCATTTGCCTCCTGGCTGATCGTAGCCATTTTGACAGAATGGATAAATTGACTTGTTCCTTGTTGGGTTTTTTCACATGCTTCTCCATCAGCCTGGAAGCATTGCCCCAACTTCCCAGATGCTGTGCTTAGGTCTTTATCACTCCTCCACCCTCACTTTACATCCTGCACCCTCCTTTTAGAGGCTTGCTAAGCCAATTTCACACAATACCCAGGTTGTCTGAAATGCCACAAAACAAACTCTCACTATAGCAGCTTCTGCAACTCCACCTGCCAGATGAAAATGATACATAATATTTAGAGAGACTATTTTTGAACAATACAAACCCAATGAACACTTAACATCACTCTTTAGGATGTGAGATATATCTGTGATAATAGCACTTGGTTATTCCAGGCAGCATTTAACTATTTATCTAAGACACATCTCAGCAAATCATCCATTTTTCCAAATTATGAACACACACACTGCAATTTGGAAAGTGAACAACCCTTGATCATTCTCATAGAGGAAATGGCAAAGGTAACAGCTTCAAGTGATCAGGCAAAACCCTGTAACATCAGCACAAGATTTTCAATGCAAAGCAATTTCAGCAGGCTAACAAATGAGTCACTTTTCTCCGACAGACGTGGAGCAGAACACAGTGCATTTAATTGATGTGCCCTTTTATTGCAAAACATACTGTCTTCCTCTGGTTTGACTAGAGCAATGGGATGCAGCATTGCCAGGAAAGAGCTGAAGAATGCAAACTTGGCACTACATAGTAACTAAATGTTGATTCATGGAAATTATGAGACATTCAGGGGGACAGGTCCCAGGCTCCAAATTATGCTCTGCTCTTCTATTGCCCCCGTGTGATTATATCAAGTTTGCTTACAATTTGCTGCTCACTCTTTTAATTGGATTCCTGCAAAGGGCAGTTTGCTGTGCCATGAGCTTGTCACTTTATATCCTGCTTTAACTCCAAACCACTCAATTAATATTAAATTCCATTTATTATAAAAGCATTTGTTTCTACCCATATGATGCTATCAGCAGCCATCTCATTAATATTTATTTTCACAAAGTGGCCCACTGATGTTGAGATCTCAGATATAGCTAGTAACTTTAAAAGGGGAAAATATGTGGAGCTGAGAAGGTCAAAACAAAACATGAGCTCTAACAGAGAACATCCAACCGATATGAGTTTAACTCCTTCACAGAAAGCTGAGTAAATACAATAAGGTTGGTGGACAGCAATGACAAGGTTAAAATTAATTCAGTTACCAGAAAAAAATGAGGAGTGAGGTTGCCAATGCATCTCTCTCTGGGGCGGGGTGTTGCTGTCTGGTGCACCAGGGAAAAAAGATGCTGGAAAGAGGCATGGAAGAGGAACACTCATCTGCTGTCTTACTCCACTGTCAGCTGAGCTGTCTACTTTGCAGACTTCAAAAAATCCCCCAAACCGGACAACTGTGGATAGCCTTAAACCCTGGGCTAGGGTTGGCTCAAAGCTCCATTTCTTCAGCATCCTTTTCTGTGCTCAACACACAGGGAATTAGCACAGTCTGTCCCGGCTTGACAGTGCAGAAGCCAACGGGACCCTGCACTCGCCAGGAGGAAAGTGCTGCAGATGGTGTAAGTGTTTCAGAAAAGCTGGTATAAAGCTCGGGGATTCTCTTTGCACACTTTCGGTACAAGGAAGTATTGCTAAGGAAAGAGAAGACATCCAAGCTCAACCTCAAATCTTACAGGCAACACTGCAACCCACTGAAATCTCAGAGTCACAATAAAACACAGACTTTTCATTTCCCCACAGGCCTAGCTGCAGTTTGGATTATCACAAATGCTGGTGATATGGGAGCATTTCTTCTATATTCGGAAGCGCCCAGCTGCTTCTTATGCGGAATGCTCCTGAGAGTGAGATTATGCATTCAGACATGGCAAGATGAAGCAGCTGCTGAGAATGTATATCAAATACTGTGATTTCTTCTCTTCTGCTCTCTTATTCCGTGCAACTCTAATAAAACTAAGCTGCAGGGACAACAGGTCTCTTACTAGTAGTCTCCACCTATTCCTTTAAACTATACCACAGGGAACTTGTTCCATGTAGCTCTGTGGATAACAAAAACAGTAATGTTGAACTCTAACCTTCTGCTACCACAAAGAGCTAAATTAATTCCCTACAGCACATCAGCACTGCTTTTGAAAAGGCCCAGACTCTGCAAAAAACAGATGGAAACTAAACTGATGGGCCTTTAAAGATGTCAAGCATTTCCTCGCAGTGATGGCATAGGAATCTTTCTTGTTCCCATCAATTTTTTTATTAATCAGAGCACACATGGCAACTCCCTGTGTGGCATCACTCAGGGCTCACCCCATCAACATAAAACCTTGTGAAATTATCACCTCGGATTTACCACTGGGATAACAATGCTTTTATACCTAGAATTAAAAAGATAAATTGTCACAACTTGGCAAATCAATATGCAACGGCAGACACCTAACTCCAATACTATTTCGTTGCCCCTTTTCTTCCCACAGATTGTTCATGCATTTGCTACAAGGTCTGGCTCAGAAAACTAGAGAAAGGACTCCTGTTGCACTGTTGTCACCTTCATGCTTTTGCTTTCAGAGCAACTGTTCTTGCAAATTTTGAAGCGCAAGCGCCTTTTGGATGGCAGCAAAGCCTGCAGGCTCTTGCTTTGACAGCCAAATACACCCCAGAGAGCTGCAGAGCCCTCGTAGGTTCACAAATTCTTGTCTCCATAACCACATTATACGGAACAGAAGACTCTTGATCACCCATTTTCTTGAAGCTGTTTGCATAAGGATCTGAGTAAAGTTACGCTTTCTTCCCCAAAGAGCTGATTTGGCATTTTTACCATCAAGAGGGTGGTGCAGTTGTGAAGTGCCCAATCACTTCTGAAGAGACATTGGGGACCTGGTGCCAGGTCCTTACTCACAGATGACAATCGTTACCGTAAGCATAAGAAAAAGGGTTCTGCCCTCCTGACTGCAGTCAAGTGCTCCACGAGTTGGCTTTGCAGTGATAAATGTCACGTTTACAATGGGTTTTGCAACATGAAAGTCCATAATTTGCTTTCCAGGGACCTATGCTTGATTATCAGGAGAGTTAGAAGCATTCACTGAAGTCTAATGAATAGAATTAACACATAATTTAAACAGGGACTAATATGTATGCAAATGAGAAAAAGTTACAAATAAGAGTTCAAGCCATAATTTCAGAAAATGTAGACGGTATCCTTATGAAATATGAATGTTTCAATTCACCTAAAATCTTTATATCTGTTAGCTGCTTTGCATGTGAACAAAAGGGTGCATCAAGCCCATTTTGATTTTTGTATTTGAACGTGGACTTATAAAATGGATTACATTGAAACATGAATAATATATATGCTAATTAAAGACTCCGTTTAATGACATAAATAAAGACAAAGACCAACACAGGCTAATTTCCATGTGCAAATTTCCTAATTACTGTATTTTCTTTTGGAAAGCAAAAACTTTATTTCCACAGTCTCAGAAAAAAAAGACTATATTTTCTTTGCTCAAATTATTTTAAAAATCTTTTCAAATTTTTTATTCTTTAGAATTTATCTCTACAGATACAATTGCTTTGGCTAGATAGATTCAGCATTAAATATCACCCCAGTCAAACTACGGTGATTTATGCATACAAAGGTGTTACTGAATTATTAATTATTATTAGATTTTTTCTCTAATAAGGAATTATTGTTGACAAATGTAAGGTGTATACACCCCACAGTATCACAAAGCATGTTCAAAGTAACTTTGGCAGGTGTAAACCAAGTAAATGTCCTTGATGTTTGATAGGCTGTTAATCTCTCTCTCCCTTTGTCCTCCTACTCCCCAAAATTAAGACAGAACAATGGCACAGGACAAGTGTAGGGAAACAACTGCATTCGCAGAAAACACAACTACAACTACCACGTAAAGCCTACAGAAAAGCTTGCTTAAGAATAAACAGATTGCAGAAAAAGCCCTTCTGGGTTAAAAGGCTTATTTGTACCTATAACAATGAGGAAAGTGGTGGAACATAGTTCATTCAAATGAATATGAAGCCTGTAATGATATCAGGGCCAGGAGAATAATTTTTTGTTGTTGTATAAATGTTGGTTATGTGGATAAAGAAGCCTAGATTCAGACATAACTCACAAACCCAGCATTTGCAGGATCTGAAAAGCAAACTGCAAAGCAAACCCATTTACTCCCTGATTGAAATAGCACCCTGAATGATTCAAAAATAAGAAGCTGCAGGAATGGGAAGAGACTAGCCATACTGGTACATTTATGTCCTAAGCTTTTATTTGTAATTTAAAAAAAAGAAAAAAAGAAAAAAAGAAAAAATAAAAGACAAATATAAATATGAGGACTGTATCTTCACAGCTTTAAACTTCATGTCTGTACTACAGGTTGCTTTTACCAATGAACACTGAAATTTAGGAAACTTGTAAGACTCTGAAGAGTAAATGATCACTGTTTTGAGTTGTGATGCAGTTGAAAGCCCTCCGTGCCCTCAGTCTTGCTAGCCCTGTCCAACTGCTGCCATCTTCATCCATACCACTGCTGCCGAGGCAGCACAGCCTGGCAGCGTGGAAGAGGCTCACAAACTGTGAGGTCAACAGATGTAATTTCCTACAATGAGTTTAGGAGATGCTCTCCCTCTCCCTGCCTTGCAGAGGGCTGTTCTCTCACTCCCATTCAAACCCCACATTTATGCCAAATATCCATCAGCAGGGGCTAACTCCATTTCCTATCTCCATCCACTACTAGTGAGGGGTTTGCTCCAGCTGAGGAGCACCATGATCACCAGCCTCATGCCTGTGCGAAAGGTAAGACATCCATCCCTTTATACATGACTTGGAGAAGTCCCCGTCCACAGGGATTCAGCATCACAGCCCTGAATCCAACCTTTGGCATGACAGAACATGCCTCGATCCGTAACGGCTTAACACGTATTTGATATGGGGGGCTCATGCTGCTGAAAAACATGAGGAATTTTACCAGCACTCACTGGAATCTTTCTGATGGTGGTTAAAAAATGGTTTGAGAGTGAATCACTGTGCAGAAATATATCCATTTAACTGATCACTTGATCAGAAAGAAAATAAAAACCAAATTTGAGCCTTCAGGGAATAGAACATTTGTCATTATTGAGAAATGTTTTGATTTCTTTTCTTTTCTTTTTAACATTAACAATATTTTAAAAATTCAAATTGGGCTTATTTCTGTTACTTTATAAATGTCACTTTGTAGAATATTTTAAAATGTTTTTGTTCTGTTTTGGAAAATACAAGATTTCCAAAACATGAAACAACCCACCAACCAAGAACCAGGCATGCCACCTACGCCTCAAATGGATTTTAACCTGTAAGTCAATGGAGTAAAATGCATGTTGTTCATAGCAATAGTGGAAATGTTTTCTTTTAAACAAACAGACTTGGAGTTCTACAATAAACTGAATGAATTCATATACTTGCAACATTTGTAATAGCAGCACAACATGAGCAGTGCATTCCAAGGTCCTGTTTTTTCCCAAATTGTACAGGCTTTAAGAAAAGTTTTTAAGTTCACCCCTGCTTGTTATTGTTTTACTAGTCTGCTGATTCCTGGTATTTATCCAGGCAGTTAAGATTGCTGAATTGATTTAATATTCTTACCCTATAATTTTACACTCAGACCACATCCTGCTGTGAAATAGCTAGTGCTAATGTTAGTCCAAATGCTGCTGTGGGACTTAGGACAGCACAGGGCCCTTCAATAGCTATATTTTATGGTTACAAGGAGAGAGAAAAAATATAATTTATCTGGTTGCTGTGGTTAATTCACAGTTTCACAGCAGAGGTATACTGTTCCCTCCGGGTACATCTACTTGTATTATAGGATATTTCATTCACAGTTTGTCTGACATTCTGCTAGCTCTGAACCTACCAATTTATGAGAGTGAATCTACTCCAGAGATACCTGGATACACTTTAACACATACTCTTACATACTAAGAATATTATAGAAAAGATATAAAATAGCAACAGATAATAGAAAACATAAAGTATCAACAGATCAAACAACGGGTTAATAAATTGTTTCTTTGAGCTGGGAAGGGGAACAGAAAAAGAATGTATCCATCTTCTTAAGAAATACATATTTTTTTCCAAATCATTTCATTTCCCCAAAGCATTTGTGAAATCTGTTTCTCTTTTAAAATACTCTATCATAGCTTTAAAAGCCAGAATTCAAAAATTTTAAAGCTGTATAAGTTTCCTGTAGAACAGCTTACGAAAGACCTAAGAGATAGTTAGAAGAAGTCTGTGTTACCTGGCATCCTCTACCACTGTGCTTATCAGAAAACCCATACTCCTCATGACATACTATTTCTCAGCACCTAGAAACCAGTTCTTAATGGAGCTTAACTGCAACATTTGAATATTTAAAAACTATTTGTTCAAACTTATGTCTTGTAAACTGCTACCTTTAATCCAGTTACTGCACAGATAAAATCTTGCTCTTTTTTTCAAGACCTCACCATTACAGCAACACTGGGGAAAGCATTTCCAGTAAAGAAAGTCTGCAATTAATCCATTTAATTAGTTCCACAGAAACGAAACAGAAAGATCAATTGCAGCCATGCTGCAGATCCCTCCTTGTCTGACCTCAGCTGCCCCTGCCTTCTCCCCTTTGCTCTCTCTGCAGAAGGAGGTATTTCTGGAAATGCTGGGGAAATGTTGTTACACCTCTGAAAAAAGCTGTGAGGAGTGTGTCAACAACAGTTTTCTAACTTGCTGCCAAGACTTCTGAATAAACTTCACCACCCTTTAGGGATGGCCCATGGGCCTGGGAGCAAAGCATAAGCATAAATGTCTTAGCTCTTACGGGACACACTGTATAGCAAATGAAAAATAAAAAAAGTATACTTTTTTTGTTTGGGAGTTTTCAAGGTCACCAACATGATATTTTGAATTCTAGTCTTTCACAACCAAAGCACGTATTCTCCTGTTGTTTGACTTATGATTGCATGCTTGACATTATCTTTTAAAATAAAGGTGATGCAGATCTGGGCTCCCACTGAGTTCAATGGCCACATCCATAAAAGTGCCTGCAGAAAAGATGTTCACACAACTGATCCACATGGTATGAACATCCCAGGAGCTGAGGAACGTGAGCGCTTTCAGAGTAAGAGCTCTCATTTAAAGGTACTGTTAAAAATAATTACAATCCTGCAGCCACCAGCATTGCTGGCACTGAGATGGGTGGTTTCACAGCTGTGAAATCTTGGTTCTTTGAGAAACTGCCATTCCCCGTCTCCTTTGCAAGAAAATGATTTCATATAACAGCCTCTCCAGGGATATCTAGATTCAGTCACCCTGGGTACTTGCTCACAGGGGTTTTGCCCTTGACACCAGAGATGGCCTCATGTTGGCAGTCACTGCTGAAAATAGGGCAGTATTGACAAGTGCAGTATGGATGATGCCTTAGATAACATGCAATGGGGGGGCAACAAGCTGCTGCTATACCCAGCTCTTCTCCCCTGTTTTCTTTTTAAACTTCAAATCATTGTTGTACTCTTAACTCTTCTGTACTTTTAGGCTCTTTGCTGCAGGAGAACAGATGGAACAAAACTCCAAACAGATTATTTTCCACCAACCTGTGGGTTTCCTGACACAGTTGTCCTCTGTAAGCTGCATCTTAAATTTCTTTCCTGCCCCTTTGTATCTTCCTTTCTCTCCCTCTCCAAAGTTACAGCCTATCCTCTCTCCTCCCCCCAGTTCTTAGACGTGCTCTTTTATCGGTTTCACGTTATTCACTTTTAACATTATGCATTTAAACTGTGTTTTCCAAATGCTTTTTCAGGCTTCTAGTCTGTGATTTACAGGACAATATATCACACTACACCATTCCTCTTTTCTCATGCTTGCATGTGTACTTTAAAGCTTGCATCACAGAGCTGTGGAGAACGGGCCTCGAAGCTCTCGTGCAGGATCAATAACTCCTGTGGTGCTCCTGACGAATGGCTGCTTAACCTTCTTCTGGAGCCTAGAAATGATGGAAATTCTGTAGACCACCACTTCATTGTCTTTTCTAAGATGAAGCTTTTTCTAATGTCAAACTTAAATTTCTCTCTCACTGCAATTTAAGCCAAAGACTCCTCATCACAATGGGTGCAGAAGATCATGTATTCCTTGTGCAAATCTTTCATGTACTAGAGCACTTGCTTCCACTCTCCACTAACAACCCTGCCTGCCCATCTGGTCTCACCAACTTCCACACAGAAAAGGTATATCGCACAAGAACAGCCATAGTCCTCTCTTATTTACAACTGGAGATATACCACCCTGCTATAAATCTAGATTTGCTTTTCATTTACAGAACAGATGAGAGGAGAACACTTCTTCATGAAATTCAGATGAAGGCTGGACACAGGAAGAAGCTGGCTTCAGATACATGGCAAGAGGTAACTTATCAATGCAATTGCATACTCTTGAGAACCCATTTAAAGTGATACAGGTTCTTCAGTCACGCAGACTCAAATTTACAGGAGCAAGATCTAATTTATCTGATACCGGTTATTCTGGAGTCACTCTGTTAACATCAGTGGGACTGCTCAGGTTTAAACCTAAAGCAAAACTTAGACTGTGCTATTTCCTTGAAATGGGACATTCCTGGGTCAAAATGTGCTTACTGATTTTTGATGTTGCTCCTGATGTTGTATAATTAGGACTAAAAGTACTATTTTCTGAACTTTATAGATATCCTGATAGTTCTGGAAATCACCACCCATCTGTATTTAAGCCTGGCAAATTCCTTTCCAACTTCTTTCCTTTCTCAATACAAAAATTCTTAGTTTGTAAAGTGGCAGCTCACTATTGGCCTCACCAGTGAGGAAACAGAAATCTTGCAGAGTTCTGGTTCTCAAGAAAAAGTAAAACTAGTGTTAATTAAAGAAGAGTAAAAGTAACAGGCATATAATGAGAGAACATGCCCCTTTCCACAGTCTAGCTCTTAACAGATCATCCAGCATGCTTAAAAAGCAACTTTCCATCTGCAAATCTGTCTCTCTCTCTTTTTTGTCTAATGAGCATGAGTTAGTCTGTTCAAAAGCCCAAATGGGCATCTCAGGGCCAATTCAGCAGCAGGGGGTCTGTTACTATAACAACTGACAACTCCTGTGATTTCTGAAAGGCCCTAAAGTAGCCATTTGGGAAATGGTTATTGATCAAGAAGTTGCAAAGGAATGGCTGTGCGGGGTGCGGTGAACCGGCCTCCCCGGCGCGCAGCTGCGCTCGCCTGCCTCAGCCCCGAATGCACAGAGAAAACCCCGGCACCCTGCCACCCTTCCACACAGCTGGGCTGGAGCCTTTTCAGCTCCCTGCAAGAGGAGAGGATAAAAGCCCACGAGCCGACAAGGGGAGGAACAGCAGCAGCACGCTACAATTTGGCATTAGTGGATCTCCTTGTGGGCTCTCGCCCCTTTCGCCCCAGGCTGCGTGTTGCTGGATGAAAGGGTTCAGATGCTGTCAGAGAAGTTTTCATATTGATTTTCCTTGTAATGGAGGACTGACGAGCACTCAAAGAACGATACCAACAGCTAGAACAAGGAACAGGCAGCTACCCTAAGCTTCAGCCTTGAAAGCAAGCTGCCTGCCATCGGCACAAAGGATGAGCTCGGTTCCCCAAGTGGGATAAGAGGGAGCTGATCACAGGCCTGTACCCCTTTAATGAAAACAATCAGAGCTTTGAGATACAGCATGCAAAAGGGCCTAATATTTCACTACCTTTACCTCCACCACTATCAAAATCAAATACAACCTGGATCTTCTGCAATAAAAGCTGAAGTGCTCTTCCTGCATTGCCTGGGTTGAGGCAGGGAGAACAGAGGGCTCTGAATCAGGCTGGGCTTGATCCCAGTTGCCAGGCAGTGATCTGCCTCATCCCCATCTCTCTGAGACTGTTTGTCATCATATGAGACTAGACGCAGCCATTCTCAGAGGGAAATGAAGGCATGCCCTGTTCAGTATGAGCAGGGCACATCTGGTCACTAAAAAGGAGATGGAAGCCACTAGAGGTTTCAGGCACACCACTCACCTCCATGTTTCCCCTCATCTCCCTGTGGTGTTGCCTGTCTCCCAGTTTAGGCAACCTCTTGCCCTTGCTGACTAACTCTCCCCACTGCGCCACCCCCAAGCTGAGCGCAAGTGCCTGGACGTGGTCCTCAGGCATCACTGGGGGCAGTGCCAGCGTGAGCATCGAGCATTGCCATCCCTCCTGCTCATTCCTGCCTCGTGTTGGTCCCCCAGTTATGCTGTCTGGTTACTACATAAACCAGTCTGGGAGCTAATCTGGCCTAAATAAGGGCATGAAAACCCCTTTTTTTTTTTTTTTTTTTTTTTTTTTTTAAACATGTATTATTTCTCAGTTCAGCTCCTCACATAGTTGTACAAACATTTGCGTTGGTATCACTGAGGGCAGAACGAGGGCAGGAATGGAGGAGGCTGCTTGAACCACTGCTGCTGAAATAAATACTCACGCAACTGCACCCGAGGCATTCTTAAAATCACACAGGCTCTCAGAAAGTGTTACCACCTAGCATCCTCGACGAGTGAGAAAATGAGCAGAATCACGAATATTTTAGAGTAAGCTGAAAGCAGCTTTTATCATTGTAAGCAAGCAATTTTACAATGGTCTGTAAATTTGCAATGTTCCTTTTTCAATCAGTACAGTAGATGAACAACACATTGTGTACTCATAAAATAAAACCTAGAGATAGGTTCAAATAACAATTTCAGCACTTTTTACCACCTGCTACAGGCAAAAGTTCTTTTTTTTTTTTTTTTTTTTTTTTTTCAATGAAGTTTTAACACTGTCTTAGCTATGGAGCTGTGCAATTTCACCAGAATTTAACACCAGAAGGCAGTTTTCCAAGGCATGGTCATTAGGCATGTTAACTACAACAGTTCTTGGTCTTTCTATTTCTATACTACAAACTGATTTACAAATACGGCTGACCAACTTTCTTCAGTGCTATTTTGCCAGTGACAGAACTCAGATGGTGAAATATTGAACACCTGAGTTTGCTCCCAGTGAGGTCTTTGACATCGAGTTCAACACCAATACTGTCAAACCATAAGTGACTTGGCCCCAGGTCACACAGAAAATCAATGACCAAGTCAGAAAAAGAACCCACATCTCCTGGTGCTCAATGTCATTTCTTCTGCACAGAAAGGCACTGCCAGAGATATATGAGGATCTGCCACAGGACTCATCCCAAGGATTCTGTTCAATTCAACCGGACGCTTAACAAAAACCTAAGAAAACTCGTATTGTCTACTAAATTCTATAGGGTTTTGCCTAAGGAAAATTAAAGGCATCTTTTTCCCAAGCTGTCTCATATACACACATGACTATAAACAAGCAACGCAAGCCTGCTTGCTCTTTGAAAGGCAGCAGCTGTGTTGTTCCAAAAATCCCTCCTGAATGTAAACATATTAGCACTGTATAAACAGCTTGATTTAATAAGAAATGCAATACAATATTCCCGCTTTGTCTTTGGGATCACGGTGTTGATGGCAGCAATAATTCAGAGGTGAATTATGGTATCTGTTGAAAAGAAAGAAAAAGAAAACTCTCCAGCTATAGTTGTGAATTAATTTCTTCCTCTTAGCTGAAAATGAGAAATGGCTATAATTTAGTTCCCATTTAAAAGTTGCTGTTGGCTAAACTCTAAAATCTTAATTGCTTCTTAATATTCTCTCCTTATTTTTCCCTTTGAAACCACAGTCTATAGCATTGTAGTGTTTAGATTAAAAATCAGAATGGAAAACAAACAGTGGAAGGTCACCAGTCACTCCTAAAATAAGGGTTTTTTTTTTCCTAAAATTATGGAACTTAATGTCTATCGAAGTATTTTAGCTGATTTCCCAACTCTAGTCACCCTCCTGCACCTCTGTGAAAAAGAAAGTGGCACTGACCCTGGGTTTCCCTTAAAGTGTCAATACTCAGGACCTGTTCTATTTGCAACAGAATATAGTGGAAGTGCTAGAAAAGACATGTTTCAAGCCATATTATGGCTCAGCATGCTATAGGAACTTGCCTTGTTGCAAAAAAACTGAAGTTACACTCAATCCCTAAATAGTTTGGAGGTCACTACACTGAGCATTCTCAGAGCTTGTAGAAAAGGCTGTGAGAATAACAGTGGCAAAGACTGAAGACAATCCAAGCCAAATTTTAAACTGACCTTGAAGAACTGCAGAAAGATCTCATGATACTGAGTCTGAGTATAAAATCATGGATGCAAAACAAATGCCCAGAAATGCAAAAAAAAAAAAAAAAAAAATGTGCTTGGGAAACTGCTGCCACCTCAGAACGCACGTGTTTTGATGGGCTCTAGATGAGCTAGTAGTGCTCCAGTGAAAGATCCTAAAATCCCAGTGAATAGTTCTCAGAAATACTCAGTGATTGTCCCTACAGCACACAATTTCAGTATGAAAGGAATGAAAGCAGAACAAGAAACACCACTGTGCTACTGCAGAAGCAAATGGTGAACCTTTATGTTGAGTAAAATGAGTATCTGGTCTCCTCAACTTTTCCTTCAGCTAAAACTCAAAATCTCTACTTTATGCTAAATGAAATCAGTTTCAAGCACTAGAGGTCCTGGGAGCAACGGTCCGCTTCATCATGCCCACGACAGCTCAAGGATCAGCCAGGCCAGCTTTTCCTCAAGAGGAATCAAAGAGGCACACTTAAGAAGCCAACTTAAACTACAGCCATCATTGTCCCTTCTGCCCAGGAAGCCCAACTGCCAACCAGCCCAGCAGACGTCGTGGCTCCTGGTCATCCTGCGACGGTGCTCACCTCATTGTTCTGAGATAAAAGGCAGCGCAATTTTTGCAGCTTCATTATGCTGACCTAGTTTATTTTTCACTTTAGCAACTTAAAATCACATAACCCTCTTTGCACAGCAGTGCCATTAAAAGTACTGAATTCAGGAAACTTTAGTAGAAAGGTAATTCAGAGCTGCTGCTTGCCTGCAAGTTCCCATCCCTTTTCATTACTGAGATGGCCACCATGCCAAAAAGACAGAAGTGACCCTTTCTCTTTAACATCAATAATCTTTCACCATTTGTCCAGTATCGACATGGAAAAGGAACTGAGAATAGCAAATTACCTCTGCAAATAAGGGAGTCTTGTTCAGAAATGGCACAGATAATTTCCAAATATATTCAATTATAAGAAGTCTCTAATGAACACAGCATGGAAGCTCAACAGATAAAGGAAGGAAAAGCTTCATCAAACAGTGACTGCTTCCTATCACTCTCCTTTTCAAATAAAGGGAACAGAAAACGAAGCTTCCTTACAACAAGACATCATCACAAAATTTATTTCATTGCTGTATCACAGAATGAGTTACAAAGGATCCAAACAGAGATAAATGCTTTGCCAAGCCTCCACAAGCAACCTCCCTAACTCCTTATTTTGGTCCCTGGATAACAGGGCATCGATGCAATGCAAACAAGCAGAAGGCTTCTCTCTGCTTCATTGTTCTACTTATGTCACCTCTGGTCTCAAATCATCTAATCCCACAAATGCTCAAACACGTAAAAGTGAAAATATAATTTGTTTTACCCTCAAAATGTATCGCCAAAGGGTAACTATGTCTCTTCTGCATTTTCTAGTTCTCTGGGTTTTGTTTTGTAATGCTTTTTCTCACACCAAAACAAAGAACTGCTATGCAAGAAAAGATGCCTTGGTCCAGCACGCCTGTCCCCTTGAGGGTTATCCTTTCATAACAAGTGTTTCTCTGCTGTGCACTTCAATACCACGTTTCCCTTGCTGAAAAATCAGTCTCAAACTCATTTTCATGCTATTTGCTTTGATGGTGTTATTTAGCAAATTATTCCATGTGTTTCCCATTACATTTTAAACTAAGTATTTTTTTCCTGAAAATCCAGATCACTGTTCCTTTCAAACTTGTAAATTAGACTCTGCAGCCTTTGAGGATCTGTTTTTTCCTTACTTTAAAACACTCATGGAGATAAACATTTTATTTTTCCTAAGGAAAGGTAATCACACTGAAAAGGGCACATAAAATGCTGTGTTGTCACTTCAGTGACATGGTCTGCACAATGTGAATTCTTACTGTGGACGATTTGTGTTCTTGTTACTTGTTGATTTATCGTAAAACACATGTTTACTTTTTAAATATACACTTTGTATTTGTTAAAAAATCCTCAGAACTACGAAGGTAGACACAAGAGATGATTTTGAAGCTAGTACACGTCCTCTCAAGTTTGCTTATTGTTCCTCAATTTGTTGCTTCATATTTATCAAAGAACTTTGACTGCTACACAACATACTTTCCATGTCTACATTGATTTTTATTCTCCACCTTTTTTTTTTTTAAAATCAATTATACGCAAAAAAAATGATCCACTCCTGTCAAGGGTATTAATGACAATACTCATAATTTTACAAAGCCACTAGTGGATGTTAACTACTCATGCATATTATGGAGAGCAGATAAGAAACAATTACTATCCATATGCAAAAATAACAAACATTACTGGAAAAGTAATTTAATTTCAGCTAAAATCTTTGTTCATGTATCTTTATTTATGTGCATTTTTATAATTACAAATCAAGTAAAAATTTTCTGAGGTGGATGGTTAGGAATTTTTAAGGTAAAAAGTATTTAATTAACAGATATTAACTTTTGACAAGTAATATTATGATCTATAATAGGAGCCAATATTTATCAAAAATTAGTCTCTAACTATTGGTCACTAAGCCAGTACTTTCCAACTTTAATATCTTCTCAGGGATGGTATTGTTACTCTTCGAGCAAATTAAACATTAATTTTGCAATTATTTCTCTCGATCCATTACTGAAATTGCAGGAAATGGAAAAGTTTTCCAAACAATGAGAAGCACCAACATTCTTCTTGATAATAGCTGTTAGTATTTCATTTCAAAATCTCCTCCTTAGAAAAGCATTTTGTATCAACACATGAGAAATATTACTAACTCCTCATTACTGTGCTTCAGGATATACCATATCCTTCAAGGGTTTGCCTGGTGTGAATGTCACCAAGTTTAGTCATTCAACTGAAGAAAATATATATTGAAGGACAGAACACTACAATAGGATCTTCAGAACCTTTCCAATTTCAGCTTTTGTGCGTATATCACTGCAATTTTATTCATTGTCTTACTGCAATGATGTTACTTGCAAATGTTAATAGAAATGATTTTCACAAGACTACTGTTGTCTATTTATTAATATTCTTTCAAATGTTCCCAGTCTCAACAATTTGGCCAATTAATTGTCAGCAAAATGGGTGTACTGAAAAACAGCTTGGTATTTTTTTAATTAATTCTGCAAATATAATGATTAATGGACTGCTATTTCTCATCAAAGCTACTTTTCTGTGTCCCATCTAATCAGATTTTGAAATAATTCCTGAATACCTTCCATGAGGCCAACCCCTGGTTAATTTTCACTACCAGACAAATGAGGTGTCTTTGGGTTCTGATTCTGGCACAAGAAGGTACTGCAGGTTTTAATTTACTCTAAATCAAATGGAGATGGATTTGCTGATGTTAATCCTAGTCTCTACCACTGAACCAATGCCCAGTAGTGTAAAGGACAGTATCTCTTTGTAAGAGACAACCTTTACTTTCAAGACCTTGCAGGCTGCACTTCTGAACACTTCACCAATGCTAAAGAGCTTCTGCTCAGAGCACTGCTTTGTAATGTGAAAGAAGCTTATCCCTTTTTCTTTAAGTATAGTCAAAGGAAGAAAAGAACTGATTAAGATCATACAGGAGGTCTGTGGTAAGACACCCATGGAACCAAGTCCAGTCTCACTGGGCTTTTCTTCCATGACCACCTTTCCTGAAGGCCAAGACAAAAATACCTTTTTTTATAGCTATATTAGAGGGACTAATTGTGAAAATATTTGTCGAGATTACAGATGACTCTACCATTGCTATAGCTCTACCACACTCATTTTCATGACACAAAAATCAATATTTAAGACAGCTGAATAGTTAACCAACAGAGCTGTTCTAGCGTCCAGAGAGTTATCTAATGCATCTATCACTATAACATCTAATAAAATAAAAAACACAGGACCACATTAAAAAACACCACATGAAGTGTGTTCTAAATCATAATCAGTTTCCAAAAAGGAAACAAGCTCACCTCCAGTAGACAAGCACAGCAATGAGAAGAATGAGGCACACGAAGGTCAGTGCTGAGACCACAATAAGCGGGATGATCCATTCCATTTTACCGGGAGAAGGTCTCGTGGCCATGCTGGAGCTGTTCTTGTCAGCTGTGTGTTAAACACATAACAAAAACAATCACTAAATGGAAAGAGAATTACTGTACGGAAAAATGTGTAAGCAAAACAAATAGCTTGTCCGTTTTACATGGTATGAGTAAACAGAGCAAAGATCTTCTAACTGCAGGGTGGGACTCCATTTGTCTTTAGTCTGAGACATGAGAGCACAAAAGTATGGTGTTTATTGCCACATATGGCTTGGATTTTACTACTGCCTGTAATTACAGTCTCATAGACAATTTTAGGACTCTATCGTGCAAGCACCTATTATCAGATGCGGAGTACCCCACTGAGTCATTTCACCACAGTAACAAAGTAAACGCTTTGCTCGGTCATCAGTGTTTGCAGATAAATGCACTCTGTTTCTCAACACTACAGGACAGCCCTGTTTCCAAAGCTCAGTGTAATACTTCAGAAATAAATTTCTTGGTAACTATCTTAAAATAAAAAATCCTCAACATGTTGGGTGTCATGTCACATCATTTGCAGAATTGTCACAATCTGGTGAGTTACTGCATACGAAAGCACTTTTTAGCATATGGATTGTCAAGATGGATGGATGAATGAATGGATAGGATATGTTGTAACTGACAGAAGAAATCATTATGCCACAGCTTTTGAACAAAATTAAAGTTGGTCAATATCCTGAGATCTGGCCGAGTAACTCCATTTCACTTTTCACGTGACATCTTGTTAAAATTACTGTATCGTATATATGATGAGTATCTAGTGGTTCTGCAAGTACTGAAACCAATGAGCATAGACACTGTATCAATGTATTTCAAAAGACATCTAATTTGTGCAAATTCATGTAGACTTGACAAATTAATTGTTTTAGACAGAATGATAAAAGAAAAATACAAAAGCGGATTCTGTTTCTTATTCATGTTTCCTAACAAGCAGTAGCTGATCAATACCTGTCAACAGGACGTAATGGGAAAGGATTAGTGTAAACAGTTTCAGATTTCAATGAGGATTGAAATGTAAGCACTTGACTTCTACTTTTTAGCCTATGTGAGCCTTTCGTTACCAATATCCTTCCTTGCCCTCAGTCAGTATTGTATTATCGTATCTTCTGAAACTGCTGCAAATCCTACCAGAAGAACGTAATTGCCTTTTCACCATAGGCAGGCAAAACACAGATAATTGGAAGTCACTAGATGTCACATAATATGAAGTCATACTCTATTTTAATAGCATTTAGATTATACTCCTCCATAGGCAGGAGTAAAATTCAACTAACATAGAGGTAAAGGTTAATTGTAAATGCTTTTGCCTGACTGCTGAAAACAGAGCAAGGCTGCAGGCTGCTGCAAGCCCAGCAAGAAATCTTTCTACTTTTAAGAACTAGGCTGATGGAGGTAATGCCCTTTAGCAAGCAGCCTAAATGAGGTGCTAATCAGAGGGATGTTTGGGGGAAGTGAACGTGCACTTTGATTGAATGTCTTTGATTTCCTTGACTAGCAAAGAATAAGGAAAAGAACAACCCCAAAATTAGAACAAAGGCTTACTCTTTGTATTTGCCAAACTTTCAAAAATCATAAGCCCTGAGGCATCGTTTTTTATCAGTGCCTTTCAAATCATTTAACAGCATGAAAAAATTAAGCCTGTGAGGTAAGTGTTACTAATCAGAATAGTAAAAGGGACAAAGCAAATAACCATGCGATGTGATAAAACTTCGTAGCAGAGCCAAGTAGTCCCACCGCCTTACATCCATTAGGGTGTTGCTTCATTTCTCTCCAAGGACAGTATTCTGTTTAGCTTCACCTCCACATATTTCAACACAAAAACATATGTTTCTGTTTACATGGGAAGAAAATTAAATTCCATTGTAAGCACAGCATGGGCTGGAGTCCCAATGCACACTATTAAATTCTGCAGTGCTCACGATGCTCCTCTTACTCAGTCTACTGTGGAGAACACACTTATCTGACCCTGCCAACTCCCTTTACCACAGATGTGAGGATAAGAAAGCCTTCAGTATACTGAGTGCCAGAATAGCAAATGCCATTCCTGCATGCTGATGGCTGGCCCTGAAACTCCAGTTGGGAATGCCCAAGCAGTGATGTGCTTCAGAAAATGAGAGACCATTCCTGTAATGGATTTGAAGAAAAAGTCTTAGGTGTTTTCTACTGCATAAGCGAAGTGTTGAGAAACCTTAAACAAACCAATGCCAATAAAAATTGTACTAGAATGACAGCTGGGGGCAGAAGTACAGCAGTACAGCTGGAGTGCTGGTGCCTGTCTCTTAAGTGTCATGGCAGCAGAGCCTAACAAAAGGCAGCACAGTGGATAACTTGGAAAAAGTTGAAGAAAGTACACACAGAAAAAGAGACAGATCTGGGCCTTTATAGCTTCCTGTTCTCCTACATAACAAAATATTATAAAACAAAAAATAGCCAGCATTCCACCCTTTCCCAAAGCAAGAATGTTGAGCCTTGGTAGTGTCAACAGCATACCCTTGTAGCGGTGCCCACCATACGCTGTATTTCAAGGGGAAAAAAAAAACCCAAAACTTAAAAAATGGACCAGGAAACTCCATTTTTGCTAAGAAATGTAAACAGTTTCCAGTGGCATATGCCTTCGTTAAATTAATTCAGTTTGCCTTTTACTGGCTTGGAATTCATCCCAGTAGGAAGGAATAAAAATTATTACAGCATATCTGTTTCAGGAGGTCCCACACAATACAAGCCCTGGCACTGCTAAATCCACTCCTGCGTCTGAAAAATCCATAACTCCAGTAAACCACCCATTCAGCAGTTCCACCCAGGCCCTGGATGGATGAGGCCCTGGCACAGAGAGTATTAGAGGGCAATAGGCAATGAGGGAGGCTTTGGCAGTGCAACTCTTGCACAAAGGTCAAGGCAAGAAAGAAGCATTCTACAGTTCATGAAATGTACTGTGTTCCTGAGTATTCTTGGTAATTGGCTACTGAGAATAGAAATGTTTATTTCCCTTAAGCAACAGTGCTTGCTATAATAAGCAACCATAGCTGTAATATATAACTTACCTACCTTTATCATCGCTTGCCATTGCACAAACCGCCAGGCCAAAGTTCTGTTTGTTGTACCGTTACAGAAACTGTTAACTACAACAATACGCGTGTTCTGCAGGCCAAAAGGAAACCCCAGCTGCTGAACTGCCTCAGAGCATCCTGTCTCTTGAAAGAAAGTCACCTGCTCATCTTTCCTTTGAATAATGAAATTACGGACTTATAAAAAAGTAGCAGTTAATTCTGGAAAATAGTATTGGACATTATTCAACAATGGAAAGGCAAACCCGTCTATTTTTAAATGGGGTATTACCTCTTATACAAGCTCATGTCATTGTGCAGCTCTTCCTATTTCTTTAAACACATTCATGCAATAGTCATATTCACAGGCTATGCACAACTAAGCATGGTTTGGTTTTTCTCAGTTTTGTAAACAGATGCCAATCATATTTAATCCTGATGTTAGATATCTGAAATTCATACTGTTTGCAAACATCAAATAATACAATCCTTTTATTTTCAAGCCATTCTGCTGTTTGCTCCTGTAAGTTGCCATGCAAAATGGCAAGTGCCACATGAAAATACAGCTTAATAATCCTTGCCACGTATGGAGAAATAAAGAATTACACAGATGTTTAATTATCTTAATGAGGTTATCCCCAAAAGGCTTTTGTAACCTCAGACCTGGCAAAGACTGTTCTAAAAAACCAAAACCCAGTCACTGCTGAAAGCATACAACAGGCTTGAAATTTAACCCTGCACATCATGATCTCTCTGCATGGCCCTCTCGTGGGAGGAACTGGGCAGAAGTGGGTGAGCACTGAGGGATAGGAGGACCTGTCTGAAGTTCGGATCAAGGGCCAAACCCACATCTCTGTTCTCGGTTCCAGCTCATGACTCAGGAAAAAGCCCCAACTGGACATCTACTGCTTTGCTCACAACAGCCCATTTGTTATCTGCTGTCATATACAAAGGATCTGTTTAACTGTCCAGCACAACAAACCAAAATTCTGTGGGATACTATCTGCTCTAGCCTGATTAAATTGAATCATGCTGGTTTGTTTTTTGTTTGGAGTTGGTTTGGTTTTTTTTTTTTGTTTTTTTTTTTTTTTTGACAGAGCATCATTCTAATTGCTATTTTTCTAATTTTCAGGTTTCAGAGTCATGGACAATGCAGAGCAGCTGTGTGTGTAACAGTTGCAGATCAAAGGTACAATTAGTCTAATGTGGGCACCAAAACAGAGAAAAGGATGATCAGGAAAATGAAAGAGGAGAATGCAAGCAAGCGTTCAGTGACAGAAGAAAATCATTAGCGTTGGCCGATACCACCAGACAAGAAGAGGCCAATGCCATTTGGAAAATAATGACATGGCCTCAGGAGAGGTGTGTGTGTATGTGTGTGTGAAATAAGCACTAAAAGAAAATGAGCCTTGCTGTACTAATTGGCCTCGCACTTTCCCGGTAATTTCTCATGTGTTCCTTGTTCTCCTCTAATCATCCACACTTATGAGTACTTCCCCATTCAGTTATCTCCTTACAACTGCTAATTTGATGCTATATAATTAATTTTACAAGTGTACATTGTTATGAAACAATTTTCTACTCTTTAAAATGATTAAACTTTCTACTCACAAAAACATTTTTGAAACCTTGACAGCTTTTTTAAATACTGTTTTTTAAAAAAGATGCATCCAAAAATGTTCCTGCCCTCTATGGCACACAGTAAGTTGCAGGGGTTCTTTTCGTTCACTTTGGAAGTGGCCTTCACCCTATTTTAACTGGCCTGATTTTCAAGAATGCTTTCAGACACTTCTGCCAATGTCCTCTTGGCTTTGCTGGTTGTTGCCTTGATTTCAGGTTTACCTTGTTATGGAAAACCTTTAAGGCTCTTTCTCTTAGGAGGAGGTATTGTTTATGTCTGGAGTTTCGCTGAACTCAACTTCTTGCGTGAGCTAGGTCAGGTCTGTCTGAACTGCAAATTTCCATACTACTGTGGAAAACAATTATGCTGAAGCAACTAGTCTTAGGCTTTGTGCTAGTGTTTGAATGAGGGGCCAATTCACCAGCTGTGGGTTTTGCTGGAATGTGTCTTTGGTAACCTAGACCCAGCCTGCAGGAAACCTACTTCTCCTGCATTCCCAAGAGTCTCCTCACAGGCATAGCACTCCCAGCAGGCCAGTCAGGCCTTATTCAGACACATACATTAAAATATTTAAGCAAATGCCAGGTTAGGTAGACCTCAGCTATCCACTGCAGAAGCCTGGTGACACAAAATGCAAAGAAAAGAAGGACCTGCCTGAAGACACTTTGAGGGACAAGGTCTTCACTCCTGGTACAAAGAGATTCAGACTGAAACCTCTGCCTCAGAGCCAGTAAGAAACATCTCAAATTGTTCTCGGTGTTGAAAAACACTAGCCCTTCCCAATGTCTGGACAGGGAGTCACCAGGCTTGTGATGAACTTAGCTTCTTCCACCTGGATGTCAAGAACAGGGAATGAACCTCTACCCCAAGGAAAAAGACACAAATTGGCCTTTCTTCATCTCTGAATAGCTATTCCAAGCCCTTTTGCTGCTAAGTGTTCTCTTAAATACACTGAGGGGGCCTGGGAGAGGCTTGTCAAGGAAGGTGAAAATATGGTATAGTTCCTTCTCCTCATCCTGGGTATGACACCAGAGGTTTAACTAAGATTTAAGGTTAATTTGGGTGAAATGGGCAACTACTTCACTTATATTTTCCCCCAGCTAACATGTGCTGGTTATTTCAGATACATCATTTCTTACACATTGAAGCCATTTTTGTAAGACACAGTAGTTATCCTCCCTCCATATATAAGCAAACCTAATTTGCAGAGTCCTTCCAAGACTGATCATCTTTGCATGCAGTCTTCAGGCAGGGTCACTTCAAGCCTCCATGCCTGCAAGTGAGCAGAGCTCTTAAAAGAGGCTGTCTAGTAGGAGGCAAAGCTGTATTGAGCCACTTTCAGTGACAGTTCTCTGCATGCTAAAGAGACAAAAATCACCACAGACTAAGGGGATACGATTCACAAAAACCAGTAAGTACTTCTTAGCAACATTAACAATATTTCCCCATCTCATTGATTTTAATTTTTTTCATCTTAACTTCACCATGGAATGCAAAACAATCTAATAACAATCCCTTTGTCATGAGTTAAGAAACAAAATCCATCTTTCCTCCAATTTATTAGTCTGAGAATAAGCCATGAGGCTTATTCTATGTCTTATATAAGGGACATTGTACTTGGGCCATCCAAGAAACTGGCACAGGAGAAACAGGAAAGCAGAAGGCAAGAGGAACCAAAGAGAACTGATGCAGATGTAGGTTTACCCAGGCAGACTGAATTGGGGTTTGAACCTAAATGATGCTGAATGCTTACTCCCAACATGGCAAAGCATGGCTAGAACAAGTTCCTTCCTTCCTGGTAAGAAAGTGGTTAGGATAAGTGGCATGTTGAAAGCTGCTTGACAGGCATCTCAGACCATATTCAGTGGGAGCACTGGTCTTTGAAGAAGATTTCCAGTTGAGGAGTAAGAAAAATAGCAGCATATTTAAAGAAAATAAGCACAACCTGGTGCAGGTTTCTTGGCTTCCACATTGTTAATCTGTTCTCTTACTGAACAGTTATGATTCACAGCATTAGAGTCAGGTCAGCGTTTCTGTAACTAATGTTATTAAAGATTGGATTTAGCTTTGTTTTTTAAATTGGTTCTGAGTTATAACTGAGTGCACAATGTCTGCATTTTTGTGTTTACAAATGTAGGGAAAAATAAATATGCAAGGTTTTTTTACAGTACTCTAACTCTAGAGCAGCTTTGATGGAAAAAACAAAATTACCAAAACAGTCAAAACAAACAATAACAGTAAAAAACCCCAAACAAACAAAAAAAATATGCACTATTTTATAAGTGCTGTGGTAATACACATAATCACTCAGATAGACTCATCACCTTATCTAAATCTCAGTCCTTACTCTGCAAATAAATCCACATGCATGTACTCCATTTGCTCCTTGCAGTTATAAGATCTGTTTTCCTCAGCAGTGCCTGGAGCTCCCCAAGCAGAAACACGTGCATATGCACTGGACTTTCTGCACAGTGAGTTGGGATCACTGTGAGATACCTGTTTGCACAGGCCTGTGCAGCAAATCCTGACCACACAGGGCTTAGTGCACATGCAGATCACCTGGGCATGCTTCCAAAAGGTCGTATTTATTGTGTACAAACTGTGGAGTTTGTACATACATCCACAGTTGGCATGTACAGGAGCATGGGTAGTTCTCATCAGGACAAATGCAGAAAACACGTGGACTCTGCCTGGCTAAGATTTTTTTTTCCACATGGAAAAACAGAAGGTAACCTTAGTGCAAAAGGTGCCTTTTCTTGGAAGATCAGAGCATGTATGTTTTGTGGTGAGAAATAAACCAGCAATGATCCTGTATTTGGGAGAATATCTGAAAGCCCAATCAGGGAGCATCCTGCAGATAAACTAAATTACCTTATAGCATATATAGCAACCTTCCCATGAAACACCAGCTGAGCACAGCAACCACTCTTCCACATTCATTTCACAGGTACAGTTCACTGCATTCCCCTTTTTTTAAAAAAACCCAAGATTCTTAATGCAGCATGTTGGGGGTTAACATTTTTCCAAATTTAATCTACAAGGAGCATGAATCTGTCCCAACAAAATAAAAAGATAATCCTTTGCTCTCTCCTCCCCCCCGGTAACAATTTGTGGGTTGGGTCCTGTGATGACTTGCCCATCAGATGAAGCCAGGCATCACAAAAACGTTGTATCTACTGGAAATCAGTAAGGAATTTCGATTGTGTAACCTTCCAACAGTGTTATGCTGGCAAAAACAGTTTCCCCGGAGGTCACTCACCTGGGTTAATGGTGATAAATTTGTTATCTGAGGGGTATTCCTCTGGAAACCTGTCCTCCTTTGGAGGAGGTTTTCTTGTTGTCTCTGGCCTTCTTGGGATCTTCCCCAGGTATAGTTCGTTGGTGAATGCTGGCGGCACTTGGGTGGAAGGGAGCGGCTGGGACTGAGCATCTGCTTCGGCAAAGCTCTCCTCCTCGGCAAGTCCAGCCGTGGGTGCAGCATTTTGGTTTGGCTCTTCACCCGAAATGGTTTTATTTCCTTCCTCCTCGGCAGTCCGGTTGGCAGAAGCCGTGGTCACACTGGGCTCCGTGCTATTGCGTGCCTCTGTGGCTGCTGCCGCCCTGTTTTTCTCCTTCTCCTCAGCATCCTTTTCTTCCTCTTCCTCGTGCTCCCGCTCCCCATCCTCGCTTTCACTCTTTTCATCCTTCTCCCCCTCCTCGGCTCCCTCACCGTCCTTCGTCAGCGCCGAGTCCCGGTCTGGCCCCGGGGAGGTGGCGGCGGCAGCCTCGGTGGTGGCCACCACGGGCCGTCCTGCCTGCTTGCTGGGGGCGGCCGCCCCGGGGAGCCGGGTGGGCCACACGCTGCTAGGGAAGGAGGAGATGCCGCCACCGCTGAAGCCCAACCCTGCCAGCAAGGTGCTGGTCACCACTGAGGCCACGGTGGCCTGGCTGCCGCTGGAGGAAGGGCCCATCCCTGTGGCCATGGACACGAAGGAGAAGGGGAGCCCCGAGGAGGTCCAGGTGGAGGAGCCGGAGCTGATGGGAGCCATGTCAGCCGAGGAGGCAGGAGATGCTGTGGGCTTGAGGAGGTGACCGGCAGCAGAGGGGAAGAAAACACAGCAGAGAGCATCAGCACAGGCCCCACATGCTACCTGGGGTCATTTTTCTTTTGGTTTTCCCTCCCTTTCCACACACGTGACATTCTGGTTGCTATTCCCTTAAAATGAGAGACTTATACCAGCTGGATGAAGGGCCAAGCCAGGAATGGGACAAGTGACAGAGCTACAAAGCAAACCATGAAGGGCGGAAATGTCCTTGCATCCACCACTTCCAAACAATCATTATCATAAAAACCCTCTTTATCCTTATCTTTATTTTACAGCAGGACCTTCTCCACCCACGTCACCAGTGACTTGTGAGTAACGTTTCCTCTCGGGTGTGAGCAGGATGTAAAGGAGTTTAATGAGTTTAGCTGCATTACTCACAGTGCTTTAGTCCTCAGAACACAGAAGTTTAAAAATACAGCGTTACATAAGGGCTGTCCCAAAATAAGGACTGTGCTGCCAACGTGAGCATCCGTGGCTGGTGGGTCTGCTCTGACAGGGAACTCTGGCTCTTCCCACACACATTGTGAGGGCCTCAAACAGTACTATTTTTATTGCCTTAATTTACCCATCAGCGTTATTTTCCTAAGGACTGGTGCTGCAGTGAGGCATCACTTTTGTTAGAAAAGACCTGCAGCACGGCCAGCTGGGCACTCATGAAGGACTTGGAGAGCATTATGAGCCCTTTGGCAAGTCACCGTGGCCTCCACCAGGGCCACCAGGCTGTAGCAGCCATGTACAGACTCAGCTTTCCCCATCCCTGGCCACCACCAGCAACCCAGAGTCAGGGCTGGCATTGCACACTTTCCTTGAGGAGCTGAGAGGACTCAGGGAATGAACCATGGACATCGCATCCTCTGCACCCTGCCACTGTTATTCTAATGTCAACCCAGGGTACGCATGCTCACATGTGGATCTCTGTGCATACATGTATATGTTCTACCAGAAATAAAATACCTTGGCCTATTCTTAAAGAACTAGAAGGGTCATTCCCCTTTCCGAATTACATGTGAAAAAAGACACTGAAGTGAGGCAATTAAGGAGTAATTCTGTGGAAGAGTCGGGGTCAGCAGTTCTGCACAGACATCCTGACCATGCTCCCTCTCTGACTTACTGAAAAATGTCTCATGTTACTGAATTCATCAGCAAGAGGAGCATTGGCCGGAAAGGTACACATCAAACAAGGACAACAAAGGGTTAAATACGTGCTACTGAATGTTGAACAAAACTGTAAAATGTTTCATTTTGGAACTGGAATTTATAACTTAACAGTATTTCTGCACCTCTCAGAAACTGCTGGTTTGAGTCGGGCCGTGTAGTTGAACTGCTGCTTTCTCACATTATTTCTGACCAGCTGCAATCACAGAGAACCTGAGATCTCAGAACAAAATCTGTGCTTTACAGGTTTCAAGACAAAACTTTAAATAAGCATCTAAACTTCTGGATACTTATCAGTGTGAATCCCTAAGGCACTGTGAGATTTGCTTTTCTCCAGCATGTACAGTCTCAAAGCTGGACTGAGTCTTAAAATTTGTCAGCAGATTTTATGTCTAGAATGACTCTATACATCATTAAACAAACATTAATCATTCAAATTCAAGTTTTGTATGTGTTATTTTCCTACTAGAGAATATATCAAACTGGAACAGAATAAAACCAGAAGCAACGTAGTTAGAATAAATTCAATAGTATGAATTCAGTCCATAAATTTGACCGAACAATTCAGTACCCCAAATGCCAAGAAATTTAGGTTACAGATAGCTTATGTTAAATAACCTAGCAAGGTGCTTTCAACGCTGAAACAGTGTATTCCAGTTTTACTGTAAACGTATCAACATTTCTGATTCTGGAATACAAGTCAGCTTCGGTGATTCGTTACAGTCTCACCTGAATTAACACTAAAGCAAAGAGCTTGTTAAGCATTTATTCACACAATAGCAGGTATTCTTAAAGCAGTGGAAGAGCAAAGATGCTGTGCGTGAAGCCTTATTCCTGTTGCATATACTTCTGGTCATACAGTTAATAAAAGAAATTAAATTTATTTCCATGGTCATCATTAAGATTATGAATCCCCGCTAAATGAGTTCCATACATATTTGGGAAGATTTTTTAACACTTGATTCTCCAGTAGACAAAGCCTCTTGGACCATGAAGGCAGAAAACCAAACCCTTCCAATATTTTAGGTATGTCATAAAACCTTTCATGACAGGTCTGAGCAACCACCTCCCCAGGAAAGCCCGGCCCTGCTACAGATTTACAACATCGTGCTGCCACCTGGTGGGAATGCCACCCCGAAGTACCGCTGCCCAGCCACGCTCCGCAGGGATTTATGGCCATCACTTACCACTCCTGTTTTCACAATTCTGGTCCCTTCGAAAATTCGAGTAGTGTTAGCTGAGAAACAAAGACCAACAGCGTGTCAGCGAACTGGGAAGGGCGGCATTGGTAAAACTGCTAAACAATTGCTGAACATTGCTACGACAAAATATGTGTGCAGCTCTCAGTTTGGAGTAAAAGCAACTCAGCTTGCTTGGTGTTACCTCGCTTTGTACTTGTGTCTAAAGACTGGCAATGCCAGGTTAAGTGCACTGTCAGAAAACACATGCTCTCCTTCAAACCCAAGTTGGATGAAATGTCCTGACTTACACAGGAAGCAAGAGCAGCTGATAAGAAGTTTTTTCTGCTCTTATGATAATATTATCATTATTTAGTGCTATATATCTCAACTACAACTGTAATCAGTCTCTGAAGAATGTTCTGAAAGCTCAAGTGGATTCTTTTTCTAGGTTAGATCTTGGGTAGAGCCAAAGATTAGAAGAACAGCTCCTTTTTGGGGAGACATGGAAGGAAATGCAATATCTACTCCCATTTCAGATGTGTGTATCACTTCTGCTGCTTTGAACATTGGCCCAGAGTACCCAAAGAGGATCCAGCAAAACTGTCAATAATGATTTACTCTTAACTGTAATTAAATAGGTATCATGGTCAAACTTCAAATAATTTTTCCATTCTATTATCAGCTGAAAGAGGCCAAAATCAGTAATATACAAATTTCTGACTTCTGCCTGGCACTTAAAGTGAAATCCAAAACACTATGCTGAGATACTAAGAAACTAAGAGCTACTGAGATGTTGCTTGATTAGGGCATTTCTTGTCCGATCCCTGCTCTCTCTGCAATGCTGCTAACACTGTGTCATGACACCACAACAGAACTAAATTGTGTCCACAACTTGATATCCTTAGGATGCTAAGTGCTAACAGAGTAGGATTAAAACCTCCACATTTTCTGAAAATCACACTGAAAAATGCAGCTATTATTTTTTTTCCATATACAGCATCAGATCTAAGTGAATTAACTCTTTGCTTCATTTTAAGGATTTAAATTTTTAACTGTCTGCTTGTTTTGTTCTTCTGTTACCCATTCCGAGGTTGATATATCTGTAAACTAGAGTGGGAAGGAGTGCTCTCAGCAGAGGTTAATTTTACCCTACTTAATATGAAAAGTAGTAATAAATTTCCAGGAAAGAGCAAAACTTCGGCACTTTAAAAATCCAAAAAGCATCAAGTTCTCCTACCAAATCTCAGCTTTACCAGATTTCTCCAACAAACTTAAAAGGAAATCTATGACAAAGGACAGCTTAACATCCAGTTCTTTTCCTCTCATTTAAATATGTGTGTTTTGGAAATCACTGAAGTTGCATGCGTGGTAAAACCTGAATGTCTCCACATGTGGTTGTCAAGGTAGGACTGATCTCCTTTCCTCTTTACATAAAACAGACACCGATCAGACTCACATTCTGCTACAGTTGTGCCTCTGATGCATAAGCCTCTGACGAATTCGTTTTAGAAAACTAGTACCAAGAAAAGCTCTGAATTCTCCTAAAACCTGATAAATCCTGCCAGCAGAGAGGTGTAGGCAAACCCTCATTGCTAGAAATAGGACAGACAGTCACTGGCTATGGTCTGAAATTAGTATTGTCTACATGCATGCAAACATCTTCTGAAATCATTCCATACTATATTGCATTCTGCAAAGAAAATGTTAAACAAACAGTCATTTAACATAAAAATATGTATGTGGGTTTTTTACCTTGAAAGAGCATAGTCTGGCTAAAGTCACTACGCATTTCATTTCGGCAAACTGCTTGAACTCTGAACAGATAAAGGATGTCAGGTGAGACATGGCTAATGATGGCCTTCTGTTTAAAAAAAATAGATATTATTCAGTTTTTTACCCCCACAGTACTGTCCACGATCAGTTTGAAATATATAAATCAGTGTGCTAACACAGGGTATTTATGCCATGTAAGACAAATTTATTTTTAAACAGAAATATTCACGGGTCCCCTGGGAGAGGGCAAGGTCAAAGTGATGCACCCAGACTCTGCTGACTCTACCCATGAGAAAGAAATGAAGACGCTCCACATGTACTCTCATGACAGTCTTCATGCCTGAAAGTCTCTGCTCTCCTCAGAAAAACCTACACCTTAAATCATTTGACCTTATGGGAATTAAAATTAGATTTTTATAGGCGGAGATCCAAGTCCCAAATATGGGATAAGCCCAGAAAAGTCACTGCATGTTCAAACTGACTATTTTTTTGGTAACAAATTGGCTATGGCAATTTGATGCCGGTGGCCTGTATAACATGATGGTTCAGCACCCTGGGCGGGGATGTCCCCGTGTGCTCTCAGATCTGAGACACTGCCCTGCTGCCTTCCAGATACTCTTCTGTGTTGCCTTAGTCCACAATCACATCAGTTCATGTCTTGCAGCAGACAGCAGCAGCAGCTGTGTAGGTCACTTGAAATACCAGTGATCTCTTTAGCAAAACACTATCTAGCTCCGTTTCAAGATGGGACACCCCAACTGTCTCCCAGAGAACTGAAAGCAAATTGCACTTTCCTCTGAAAAAGTGTTTCCTTCTTCTCCTGCCCCTAAAACAGACGAAGCTGTCATTGCTTTCTTAACCTCCAAGCCCTGCTGCACAGCACAGAGTGTCTCTGCAATTTATTTCCAAGCTATCACTCCATCACATCCCCTGCACTTTTAATTATTTCTTTTACATAAAACAAGATGCTTTCACTGTGCCCACCTCATTTTTGCTGATTAAGGCTCTCCTCCTTATACCTGATTAAAAAAAAATCTCCCTTAAGAGTGTGAAGTTATGACAAGAGAGAGGTTACAATACATCATAACCTTGGGTGCCTTTCAATAGATTCCTTTCTGATTTTGTGAGGCACATCATTCCCTAATGTGACCCAGATAACAATGTCTAGTGGGGAAATTGAAAATATAAATGGAAATGAAGTAAAAGAATCCTCATCTAAGGGAATAAGAGAAGTATTATTGTATAACTGATTGAATGGGCCCAGAGGACTGTGTATTTGGAAAAAAAAAAGATAACAGTCATTAGGAATAACACTCTGTGCTGCTGCATTTTTCATGGGCATATACAATTACTGATTTCATTATTCTAGAGGCTTTCTTTGATTAACAATAAACGGAGGCCTTTCAAACCTGAGTATGTCACTTTGATTTTATATGCAGAGAATGTTAAAGACCGGTACAATACTTGCTTCCACTTAGACAAGAATGACAAGCAGATCAAATCCTAAATGGAGGAGATAGATCAGTGTTTCCATCTGTGCTGGAACTATCGTGCTCTTCCCTCTTTTTCTCCCACTGCCAGACGTAGGCAGTGCTTGTACAGGGCCACTCCACAATAATCTTCTAGCCCTGACCATGCAACTCCTACTGCTGGCAGCACTTACTGCCCAAAACTGCTCCAAAGACTGATAGGGGCTATGCACAGTGAAAAGCCAGAGCCCAGGAACAGATTTTGGGGGACCTGACTTTTAATGTGAAAATCTGTGAGCTGAACACAAGCCAAAAGGTATTCAGAGCCTAACTGTTTCCCGAGCCAGATGCTTCTCAGCAACAGTATATGAAAAAGTATCTGCAGATTTAGTCCTTTATGCGCTCACATAAACTATAAATTCACACTCCAGTGTTTTGGATAGTCTGTTAGGCAACATTCAACTAATGCCAAACATTTTAATAGCAATTCATTGCAAGTCAAACACTAGCCTGCCTATAAGATAACAACTGCTTTCCTCCTTTACTTTCTACTAGTGAGAAAATAATCATGTAAGGATAGTGTGATACATATGTCTGGGGTTGATGCTGAGGTTTTACCAGGTCCTTGTCACTGTCCTTGGTGAAAGTCTTCTCCTTTTCATCTTCATTTTTAGTCCAGCTATATGAGATCATGTAGTTCATGATCGGAGGGTGGTAGATGGTTTCTGGTTGGTTCCAGGTTACAAGTAATGCTGTCCTGTTCACAGGCTGCACTTTCATGTTGACCGGGGGAGTGCTGCAAGCTGAAAAACAGAAGGAAAAGATATGAAGCTCTCTTAAATAACTGAGAGAAAACAAACAGGAAGAACTGTGCCTCACTCTAAGAGCCAGGTTTTTTCTTTAATGCCCTTGCCTACAGCAATAGCTTAGACTGCAATCCACTGAGACCAATGGGATTTAATATCACCTGCAGCTGCTTTCTGCTCTCCAGAGTAAAGGCAGTAAGAGAATCTATTCTCTGCAGGCAGGTTGCTTAGTTCTTGACTTATTTTCAGTCCTGACATTTGCACGTACACTTTAACTTGGTCACTTAAGAGCTCTGCACTGGAACATTAAGAAGTCAAATCAACCTGAGCCCCAGCTTCCCTGGCCCACAGTCTCTGCAGTGTGAAAGGGGTAAATACTCCAGTGGGCTCTGCAGGCCCTGGAAATCTCTGAAAATGTGACACTATTGGGTCAGTAAGTATTTTCCCCTTTACCTAGTACATTTTTGCACATGATCAGAAGTTACTTTATACTCCTCTTTCTATATATTTTCCTTCACAGATTCTCAACTGTCAGTAACGTAACAGTAGCACAGGAAACAGTGGCACTTGATGGTCCTTGTCCATCTCCTCCTTATAACAGGCAGGAGAATGCTCCAGCCAGGCTCGGAAAGCTGTGCCTTCCTAACTGTGCCTGCAGCGGGGAGGCACAAGTTACTTCTCACTCAAGCTTAAGTCGGTGGGGATGTCAGCATAGGAAGAGCTTACCCAGCAGGCAAAACCATGGCTTCTGCTCATGGCAGACACCAAACCCTAAACTTCTTCAGGGAAGACCAAACCCAGGTGCAAACCCAGCCTGTACACTTCAGGAGTGGGGTGTGCACAGCCCACTCGCAGCTGCTGAAGAAAACACTTTTCAAGCCATTGAAATGTAAAACTCAGGGTACTAATGAAGACACTAGATGGCACTCATATGCTATTGGAAAAGAACATCATGCACTTCCCAACTATAAAGAGTTTAGACTTTTTCCAAGCTTTAAAAATCATATTTAAAATACACAATTCAGGACAGATTCTCACACTTTCTTTCCCAATATAAACTCTGAACCAAGAAAAATCACTTGCAATGATAGCTAAACACATGTGTTGTGGCAAAGGACCTGGTCTCTTCTGCCAGGGAAAGTCAAAGTGTCACCCAGCTCATCACGCTGACAATATTTGCAGAATTATTTTTCCCAATACGACTTTTCCATTTAAAGCAAACACATTCAGCTTGTTTGCACTCCGCAGGTATGTGACTGCCCGTATATTTGGCCATTATTTTACTTCTAAAGAGTCCTGGCAGCACTGAAGGGGACAAATGCCTATTCCTATGCCTGGACTTGCAGGTTGGTCATGTAGCTCTGCTGTTATATTACTGAAACAGCTACAGTTCCTAAATAAAAATGATTAAATGCTGTAAACACCAATATTACCAGTACAATCGAAAAATACCTGTCAAATGCATCTGAGCAGTTATAACTCATATTTTGTAGCTAGCCTGAACAAGAGAACATATATTGCAGAAATATACTTGGGTAGGATCTTTGGTGTTTGCTCCTGCCATGAGTGGTGACAATCTTGCAGTTTTGCATTAGATCCTTCTGCGCAACCCAGAAGGATGATCCAGCAAAGCAAACAAACCCTGCCATACCTCAAATTGCTGACAAAACGAATAGGAATTTCCATTTACACTGAGTTGAAGGGACCAGAATGGTATTCTGCTGGTCATGCCACAGCGCCAGATGCAACACCTGGGTCTGCTACCGACAGACCTTCCTGGTCTCTGCAGGGAGCCCACTGAGCCAGGGTGCTGCAGAGCACAGCATGAAGGTGGCCAGGACCTGGCCGAGGGGGCACAGCTGAAAGTAGACAATTTTGTCACTATTTGCAGAGCTTCATGATCCTTGGTATGTCGCTCCATGCTCACCTCTTTCTGCTGAGGTAGTCAGATCAATTCTCACTGACATCACTGTTATTGATAACTGCACCAATAAATCATAACTGCCCCCTTTGAAGCCCTTTGTCATCAGAGTATTACTCTTCAAAATATCAGGCCAGCCTTTATTGCTCCACCTAATCAAGTCCTATCAGAGATAGGAGCCCAGGGTGAAGGACTACCCAGACCTAAAAGTCTTATCCAGTCCTCCTCCTCCAGGAGGACGTGCAGAGATTTATATATTTAAAGTAATCATGCATCAAATTTTTGTAGAAATAATTCAAACAGGTAACCTTCATGAGAGACAGATTGATCTACCTTAATTACAATACCCCTCTGAACCACGGCTAGCCAGCTGTTTTTCAGACAAGGACCCCAAGCAACCGTAGAGAGAGGGGACCGTCACATCCTCTATTCCATGACACTCTCTGCAGGCAGCTTTGATGCCACTCAGAAGAGCTCATGACAATCAAAGGAAAGAAGTGGGTATTTCCCAAGGGTAAATTGGAGATTCACAGGCACAAAGTTAGGACACCCTCCCTGACCCTGCACCCTGATCCAAGAAATTTATGAGCACTTTTAAGCAGCTGAGTGACTCCAATGATTTCACTGAGACAAGTTTTGATGAGGACAAAACCTGTTCACAGCCAGTTAAAAGGAGACTGAATTTACAATACTGCTATTTCACAGTAAATATTACAAAATTTTCATGACTTAGTACAACTTTGTTCCAATTACTCCAAGGCACATAGCAGTACCTGATGCAATTAAGTAATAACCAACCATTTCTGTTCAACTACTTTTTTTTTTTTTTTTAACAGCTTATGAATGGGCAAAAAAGAATTTTTTTTTATTAAATGAAACATATAGTTTTATTAATTTAACCAAATCTGCCCAGGACACAATGGAATAAAAAACCATTTGATCTAATAATTCAATTTGATGATTTAATTAAAGTGATACATAATAACATAGCAAATGTCTGAAAGGCAAGAAAAAAAGTGTAATGATTTGACCATCTATAAAACAACTGGCATTTTCCAGAGATCTAATTTTCCTTTCAATACTCTGTGTGTCTTGGATTTCTGAAAGAAGATTAAAAGAATCACAGGCTCCTCATTTTCTTTATTTTGCTATATGCTAAAGAACCTCTACTGGTTTTGCAAAATGTGCAGCTGAAGAACAAATAGAAATGTAGAAAGAGGTTGGGACAGGAAGGGAGAAGTTTGTACCTTCCTCTGAATTGAATCAAGACACACTAAAGAGAAATACAAGCTTTTCTCTTTATTTTTCTTTTTTTTTTTTTTTTATTAAACTAGGCTAAATAAGCAAAAAAAGCCTGTGAATTCATGATTGCTGGAGAAAAAGAACTGAAACCAACAAGCAGTATTATTTCACATTGAAATAGCATTTCAACTACTTTTAGAAAAAATATTACTAATGCTCTCTTTTAAATTCAGACCCTAAGGGATAATAAAAATATTGAGGGGGCTTTCAGGATGCCTTTCTGTAGTGTAGTGGAATACTGAGCAGACACCTGGACTGGCTATGTCCTGGATAGCAGAGCACCCATGCCAGGACTCCCAGAGGCAGAAGAGCCTGGCCAGGCCACAGGGCTACACCTCGGAGGCACTCAACAGGCAAACGTGTTCGCAGCGCCACGGGCATGCCTCACGGCAGGCAGCGGTGCCCCGAGCATGGCGTGCCTTGGACCTCTGGGAGTGGAAAAACCCTCCTGGCCCTCCTGTCGGGGATGACCTGGGCTGAGAACCTGGCAAACAAGCTGGCTCCTGCCTTATGGAAAAGTCCTACAGAAGAGGGAGGGCTGCGCGGGTGCATCTGGAGGAAGCCCTGTGACCCCGGCCAGGGCAGCCCCCGCTGGTGTTCCCAGCTGTTGGCCATGTGCGGGGCTGCCTGGGAGCTTTACACAGTCTTTTCTCTGCAGATCAGCCCGCCGGGGAAGGCAAGGGGCAAGGCAGCATCTTGGCTAGCCTTGTCTTCCAGGGCTCACTCAAGCCTGGAGAAAACCTGTTTGCCACTTGCAGACAAATGTAGCATGCTAATATAGTCCTAAGTGCTGGCCAGGCCAGCCATACAGCAGAGAATTATTTTCTTCATGTTAAAAACATTCCAATGGGCTGGAACAAACAAAATTAATTTAACAACTCTGCATTCATCTCTCCCATAATTTGATTTGTATGTTGTATTTGGCTACGTAACCTCCATGAGGCTTTCCTAACTGAAGCCTGATAAAGCTTAATCCAAAAGCTCCTGGCAACTCCATTTCAGAGAGCTGAAAGACAAAAAGGGGGCTTATTGTTTTGCAAAAATTAACCACTGATATTAAGACACACCCATGAATGCAGAAAGGGCATGTAAGAGAATATGACAGAGCTTTATTTTTATTTAAAAAACAACAAAAAAAAGTCAGCCTACATTTCTCTTTCAACGACAGAAATGCAAAACCAGCCAAACTTTCTGGGTTTCATTATGCTTTTTGCACATGCCTCCTGTGGTTATAAAAAGAGCTATTTAGGGAAAGTTTGAGATAGTGCAAGAACTGTATATTTGGTTATTGCTGTATACCTTGTCCCTGTAAAACAGGTGCCTCATGTCATGAATCCAGTGGCACTGGGCTCAGAGGGATTTATAAAATCCTCTAAAAATGTTCTAAGTTAGCTCTTCCATACATAAAAACGTCACCACTTTAAAGGCAGTTATTTCTAGCTGTGCTATGCCCTCTTTTGGAAAATCCCACTCTCTCCCTCCTGCTGCATGTCTCAGCAATGCAAAACTGCCTCTCCTTGGTATGGTGGGATACACATTGTGTGATGAAACCCTGACGACTTTCAGCACAGAAAAGCAACGTGCCAGTGAAGTCCTGAATCCCTCATGGCGAGATGGGCAGGGACCTTCTAAGGCAATTCCTACATGGAGGGAGGAAACATTGGCATCAGGATGTGCCCATAGCATGTTACTGGCTCAGGACAGCTCAGAGGTAGCTAAAAGACAGGGACAAGTCTTTCTCTGGGAGGCAGCTCCTGGCCATAAAGTGAGAGTGGCTTCACTTACTTTTTTCACTGATCTAGATACATATGGGATGAGTGGCAGGGAACAGTGTTTCTCCCTTGCAAAGGAGGAGCACAGAGGGTGGTAGATGGGGCATTTCTTCCCACAAGCTCAGTAGGAGAGAAACTGAGAGGTCAATATGGGGGTTTCATGCCATTCTTCCTCATAAGGGTAAACAAGCTGATGGCCAAGCTCTTTGGGGCCAGAGGGTGCTTCTTTCCCCTCTGCCCCAGCACTGGGAAGGAGCTGGAAGGGCCAGTCCTGTGGGACACAGGGACCATTTGCTACTGTTGCCTTAATGACACCCAACTCAGCCACAAGTGTCCTAGCTGACTTCAGAGAAGCCTGAAAGCTGTCACTGATGCCTGTGCTATCGGCAAAACACTGCACCAAGTTCACTCAGCTCTGGAGCCCCCAGGAACCTGACTGCAGACAAGACAAAAGTGATACCACCAACAGAGAAGGAAAGAAAAGTACTTTCAATTATCTATCTATCAGGCTATATACACACACGCATACATATTCCTTCTTATTATTAGACCCTCAACACTACAAATAAGCCCTGGAATGCAGAAATGTAGGTTATACTGCAACAAGAAAACTCACACTTGCTTTCAGTGCTGTGCCAAATGTGTCATGGTAAGGGAAGTGGTACAATGCCAGATTAATCCATCTTGCATTGGCAAGACTCAGTGGAGATGCTTGGGAAGAGACTCTGATCCATAACAAACAACAGCATTCTTTGGGCTGTCGGATTCAATCTCGGAGTTCATTGAGGGCTGTGTTCCCAAAGGATAACAAATAGACTACGAGGATCGTATGCAGAGACAACACAGGCTTTAATACACAGAAAAGTGCTAAGAGGCATACTTACAACATTTTCCCCCTTCTCCTTTTACTAAATGTTTGAATTTTTTTTGCTTTGCTTTAGCATAAGTTGTTAACTTCTCGGAGTGCTTATAAATGACATTATTAATATATAAGGATAATTGCTTTAAAGAGAAGCACGCATTTTTCCTTTACCTTTGCCTGCACTTTGCCAGGAGGCATTTGTAAGCTCCAGAGCATGCTGTACACACAAATATTTGTGTTGATCTACTTCAATCCACAGGCAGAACGTAGCTAGGAGACAGACTATTTATCTTCCCTGCTCTTACCTTTCACTATGCTTCAAACAGACAGAGTTGTTTCTTAAGGTGTGAGGGACACTGTCAGAGCCCGCGCTTGTTTTATGAGCCCTGTGAAACAACCTCATGAGCAAATTGGCACATGGGGCATTTCCGACAGAGAGGCGCTGGGCAAACTGGGTTTTGCCCCTCTTGCTGCCTGCCCATTTCCCAAGGTGAACGCACAACCAGCATTTGGATTCATTCCTGTATGGCTTGCTTTGTAGCATTTGAGTTTCCATGGTATCACAGCAACAGACCCTGTTTTACTGAGAGGCATGGACTGTGTGTTTTACTGCGTTGTGTTTGAGCCCAAATATTTTATATATTTCACAAATGCTGTTTCTGCAGCTGTGGCCTGAATCCTTAGTGGGTGCAGATCAGCCTTGCACCGTCAGATGCCTTACCATCTGATGTCCGCCACGCTTCTGCCCGGCACGTTTTATATTTATATTGCGCACATGTACACGCAGAGGGTGACTTGTGTTTAAAATGCACACCCATGTCCTTATTTATACAGTGCATCTGATGCAACATGTGCGACCACATTCAGTAGCACGTGCTGCATCAACATGGAGAGAAAGGAGGAGGATTTCCTGCCAGAAGGACACGTATTTGCCATGTTAGCCAAGCTGCCTGTTCCAATGTCCTGGCAAGGGTTGCTTGGACCAGGGATCATAGGAAGAACAAGCCAACAGGGCTGGTAGAGCATCCCAATACGTGCCCGAGGGATGCCCAAAATCAGGCCGGGAAAGCAGCTTCCCTTTTATAGCTTCTGCAGGCCTTTTCCAACACAAGGGCTGCAGGCACTCATGGTCCAAAGTACTGTCAAGACTGATATGAAAATCAGTACTTCGGTGGGCTAAACAGCTGGACTGTCAGGTAGGCAGTGCAGAAAGAAATTCCCCGCAGGTGTAAATGGAATAAATCATCAAGTTCCCTTATAACTACTCAGATCTTCCAGCTTTAGTGGCAGCTGTGAACCCAAACCATACTTAAAACTTTCACACTGAATTCCTCTCTTGCTCTTTTGGTTTGGGCCCTTTATAATCTCTAAACAAGTGCAAGCAGTTAATTATTATTTATTAGTAAATCTATTGGTAAGCTGTCCACTACATTCAGGCACAGACACGTGTTGCTCACTTTACAACCATGTGGAAGTTACTACAGGTGAAAACAGAAACCTGCAGAACAGAGCCATTGTGAGGGGAAGCGTGAGACCTGTGTCAGGTGTATGTAACATATCTTTTTGTACCCGATTCCTCCTCAAAATGGGTCAGTTTTTTTCCTGAAATGCTTTGCTTTCCACCTGACTGATCTGAGACTCTTTGGAAGGCAGCAGACAGTCCTTTCCTACTTTTGCATGATGTGTGCCAAGACAACTGCATACAGAAGGACCCAGCACTGCAGAGCAAGACACAGATGAAGTGGAAGGGATGAGATATTCAGAAGGAGTGCACTGATTGCTGCCTAAAATGTGATTACAGCAGGCACTCGAGGTGCACGTCAAAAGAGAGTCTCGCAGCAATAAGTGAGTACATTTACTCGAAGCACTGAGGCACAGTGGCAGCCGGGCAGGTCTATAGTGCAAAGATGATGCAGGGCAAGCAATTAGCAGTGCTGTGTTACCACCCTCAGGTGGAACCTTTTGCACTGAGCCAGTCTGCTGCACCAACAGAAATCCTAATAATGATACATAGATTCAACTGTACCAGCACACTGTAGTAGGTCACTGACCTGATTAAAGGGGAATGGAATCAGGAAGGGATAATCTTCATAACAAAATGAAATCAAAAAGGAAAGTAAAAAAGGTCCAGTTATCCAAAGAAACTGGGAAGGAGTTGTTAATCTATGAAGAAATTTTCCAAGATTCTTCCAAAGGACAAGAACAATCAACTGTAATGATAAGCATATCGTAAATTAACTAAAAAAGGTTCTTGCTTATTTTTGTTTTCCCTAAGATATTTGAGGAAAATATATAGTTATCATTGTGCTTTAGAAATCCCAAGTTAATATTTCAATAATGTATCATTTTAAATTTACATTTATTATGTTGTTGTTTTGGATAGATTACATTTATTGCTATAGAGTATTTTGTGGTTATTTAGGTTTCATTAAAATATATAAACAACATTCTGCAAGAGTAGAACTTTTCTGCCTAACACTCCTTTTGGCCTCCCGGAGAGAACCTGAGGGCATGAAGAGACTGCAAAGTTATTTTGAGAGAGTTCTCATAAAACATGGGCATTTAGAAAGCAAAACCAAATTACTGGGAGTAATAACAGAGGCTATAAATGAGACAAATAACTTGTTCTCATTCAGAAACACTGCCGCCAATGCTCTAAACTATCTACCTCAAAATGGTGACGTCACTGCACTGAAAGTTCATCCAGAACTTTGGATGCTGCTGCAGTGGAGGTGCACTCAACACAAGGATGACACGCCACACCAAAACAGCAATACCTTCGCAGGACGCCTTAGTTTCATTTCTGACACGAGGAGCCATGAAACAGTAAAAACCAAACCGCGTTGCTTGAGCAGTGCTATACCTTTGACTGCAGGTCAATATCTGGAGCCATGCCTCCAGTGCAAAGCGTGCAGGAGGGAAAATCCAAGTATCCTCCATCCACATTTTAGTGGCATTAAGTTACAAGGACTTCCAAACTGTGTATCATAACTGCATAACAAAGAACTGAAAGGAAAACGATCGCTTGCACACTACTAGAGAAATGTCCCAGCTGTTAATTTAGAGTCCAGAGCTAAGTAAGTTTTAGTAGAGTGAATTTATGACTGCTCATTATTTAACTTAGTCTAGGATCATAATTAAAGATGGTACTCTAAGGCGAAGTCCCACTGATGGGAAACAGCATCATTTGAGACTCCAGCAAAGAGTAATCAGACACCTTTGGGGAAGTAATCAGGCATCTGTAAAGAAAACTCTGATGTCAAGAGCCCCTCACATGGGATGCTTGTTTAAGTGTTGTAAGCCTTGCAGCACGTTTAATGAGACAGAAAGGTTAAAGGTTTTTTTTTTTTTTTTTTTTTTCAGCATTAAAAAACATAAAGAGAAAGAAAACAACATCTGATGGTCCTAATCAGCAGAAAAATAAAGTGGGCAAATATTGTTGCACATGTGGCACATCCTGAAACAAGGAAATGAAACACCTTTTCCTCCTGAGTTTCCATGCCTACACCTTTACCGAAGCAGGTAATGTTTTGTAAATACATCTCTGCTTGATGGGACAACATGTGAAATTAGTAAGGAACATGCAGACTCAGGTCCTTGAACTGGATGGACTTTTATGTAAGAATTCTGTCTATTTGTCCCTGAAGAGCAATGTACTCTATTAAACTGATAAACAATTAGCAATCCCTCTAGCACAGCTGCTTGAAAGCAGCCCACAAAAAGGCAGGAGCACAACATGTGATGTGACAGAGCAACACAGTCCTGAGCCACGGAGGACAGGCCAGAGAAGAAAGGAGACAATTTTAACAGAGACGGTCATGTGCAAAAAATCAAACACTGCCACTGTCACTGATACGTACAGTATCTGATGAATATTTTACAAATACAGCTCTGGTTTAATATGTTTGTACAGAGAACCTTTAACTTTTCAAAACTTTATATAAATCAGTACTGTAACACTGGTGAGCCCTCTTGTTAAATTTTACAGGCCTGATGATTTAACTCGATTTAACAGCATGATCCACTGTATACCTTGAATCTCTAGCAGTTTCATCTTCTTAAAAACTATTGTTATATGATGGCTTATTATCCATCTACTACTTGCTACAATTACATAGCTGAACAGTATTTATCTTGAATGGTATATTTCAGAAATAAGATATTTAAACTGTATGGTTTCTTGAAACAGCTCCAGGGTCAGCTTAAGAATTAAACTCAGCTCATGGGCTCTGATTCAGCAAAGGTCTTATGCATATGCTTTTATTCCAGGCATACAAGCAGTTCTCAAGAGAACTGTTTTAAATCAGCTTTTGCCAACAGGAGGAAGGAATGAGATAAAGGAACCAAAGAAAACACTTCTTGCTAAATACTAACACAAAAGGAAAACTGGAGTTTTCACTCCCAAGTGAAAGATTAGCCCTCTACATTATTTCAAATTACCTAAAATATTTTCACCATATTGTATTCTGATGATTGAAAACACTGGCCCTCCCTTCATTGCCTCTTCAAAATTAAAAAAAAGAGGAGGGAGAGGAGAGTAACTGCAAAACAAAAGGCTCGTAACATTCATACTTGCTAATAAACTGGATCCAAATGCACAGACAGTTTTGGTTGACCTAAAATAGCCTTTCCCAGAAGACATTTTATTTACCAAATACCACCACTTACAGGGCTTTGCTAAGGAAATACTCAGAGGACTGGCATGAAGTGAGAAAAAGTTTTCCTCCAGTGTATCTGCAAGTTACGCTACTGGTCAAAGTTCTGTGACCTGAGATAGCTTTGATAGCTGGGAGAAAAGACATTCCTGTTTGGTGCCAAACTGTTTAGGATAGCACGTTTGTCAATGGACAACTGCAGAGCTGCATCGCTTTGTGCTGATCTGAAATTCCCGATTCACTGGGGAATTCTGAAAATTATTCTGAACATTATGCAAATTGTTCTGGGCAAATTTTCCTCCAAAATAAGAAAGGCTTACATAACGAACGCTACACTGTTTTCTAGATTAGCAATACTGCCCACGGACTTAATAGAGTGTGACAGAGGAAACAAATTGCAAAAATTCACACCGACAAACAAACCCAAACTTCCCCTCTAGAGCTGAAGACCATCACAAACCGTATCACCTTGCAGCAAGTGAAAGACACATTTTCGTGACCTTGCCTTTTTCTACAATACACAAATCTAAGCATGGGGAGGGTAGACAAGTGCCAAGATATGACAGCCATTGGTCACATTGCTTAATGCAATGTGGAAAGCATTGAGATGCAACCATGAGGTGTGCAGAAGAATCTGCATAAAATAAATTTGTTATGCCAACCCTACACTCTTCTATCTGTATGCTAGACTGTCTGGCTGAGTAGCACTCTGTTCACTCGCTCCTCAGTACTTTTGCATGAATGACACTATATAAAGAGGTACTGTATTTACTAGCTGAATAAACAATAGGTTTTGCTTTCACTCAAGTATTATGACTTCAACTCATTTTATTTATATGTCAGTAGTTCAGAATGTGCAGTGGACCAGGCACATCATCACCGTTCACCTTTGTCAAAGAAGGGGCCAGAAACATCCACGTTGCTATATCTCTGGAACAGTTATAACTCATCCCTGTAACCTTTGGAGGATATGCTACAATCCATTTTGTAGCAGCAACACTGCAGCAACCTATTTATTTTTAAGTTCATGAAAAAAATGCACCTATTTTCAGCGTCTCCTGGTGTGCACACAACCCAAAAAGTGACAAGTTGACAGAGCCAGTACAAAAATACTGGCTGCCCAGTCATTAGCCTCCAATAGCAAAAGCTCAAGGGAAAAAAAAAAAAAAATCACCAATTCTAGCATCATGCCTGCCATTAGATGGCACGCTGAATGGTGTCAGATCATAGGAAATGCATGCTCCCCCACCTGAGTGTCTCTCTTGAGCATGTTGTAAGCTCAGATTCCCAGGCAGGCAAGAGTACAGAGCATTGTGGTACCTGGACATGATGGGAGAGGACCCAGAGAGAACCTGCTCAGGAAACTAGTCCCCAGGCACGTAAAGTGTCAAACACCCAGGCACCAAGCTATCTAAATGTGGACTAATGGTTGTACAGCTCCCTTGCTCCTGTAGACTGGCTCACATCATGTTAACTAAGCCATGTGTGCTTGATTGAATCTGGGCCTTAGAGTTCTTAAAAATCAAAGTCAATGCAAATCTTTCCATTTATTCAAGTGGTCCTTCAGTATCAACATTTCCAGCTTCAAGATCAGCCCATTAACTACAAACCTTAGCATTTGTAGAGGTCTGTCAAAATTGTGGGTTTCAGTTATTTACTATGGGGGTGAAAATCACCTAAAACATTTTTATAGTCTTAAAAAGCATCCAGTGAAGCGAGGAATATGCAGGCATGTGGCCAAAGCAGTAAAATCTTGAATATTATACCACATGTACCAGAGGTACCTTGGCTGCACTCGAAATAAAAACTAGTCAGTTTTGTCACTTTTAACATAATGTAACCTATTAACTTTCATCACTGTTCTGGGTAAGTAATATGTACACAGGATATGACTGAAGAAATAAATATTGACACATGTTGCTGTTAAAACACTGATTGAAAACTGCAGGCCAGAGCATCAGAGCAGAGCAGGGTATTTTCATTCTTAAGATCTCCTTCTCACTTCTGATGTAAATTCTTCATCCCAAGGCTGCCTTTAATGTACATGAGGTTTGTGTACGTGTATATTATATATATATATAAATAAGCACACTCATAGAATAATGAGCCCTGAGAAATACAGTCTTCCAGCACTCTCTTGGGAGGGTGAGGTTGCTGAACACAGCTGTTTTCATGATTCACGTCCTCTAAAAACTACGCTCTCTGTGCCTGGCCAGGTGAAAATGCCAGGTATGAAAGGGAAGCTTGTAAATCTGCTTAGCTGTTTCCTTCTGGCAAACTGCCTCTCTCGTCTTTACCTCTACCTAGAACTGGTTAAGCACCAAGCACTTTTCAAGACTGAAGACTGGGAAGTACATGTCATTCCTCCTACCTATAAATAACACCATTCAATAAAATAAAGGCAAATAAAGGTAGTAAATGATATTTATTTCTACTCTTATTTTATCCAGTACACATTCCTCTCAGAATTTTTGATGTGCTCCTCTAGCCAGGGCTGTCTGTGCCAATGCAATGACTGCAACCTCCCTCCCACCCCCCTCCATCCAGCTCATTATCCACTGTCTGACAGAAGCAAGCACCAGCTGCTCTACAAAAAGGCACATGAAACACTTCAGCAAGACATTAGAAAATCACCTGCCTATAAGGAAGAGGTTTTTTCCCCCTGTCACCATTACCAACAGATTGATACAAACGTTGAATTAAAAGGTCGATGGCTCTTCAGAAGTCTTGTTACTGTAAAAATGAAACCCATAACCATATCTGGATACTCAATTCCCATTCAAACACCCAATGAGTCCGTGCTAATGGGGTTGAAATTTTACCTCTGACCTTGTCGCTTTATGTTTCCCTTTTTTTAGATATCTCTCTAAGGCCCTACAACTAGTTGGCAGAAACAGAGACACTGCCCATTTGAGACACATATTCTGGGGCTTTATTGCCATGGCACCTTGTGACAGAGTTTCACAGGTAATTGCAGGCACCCACAGGATTAGTTAATTTATTGACACATACCAACAAGGAATGCCTGCATAACTGCATTGTTTATTTGGTAGCTCACAGCTATCCTCAACACCATTTGATGACAAAGTAGACAAAAAAATTCTCCTATTAGTCAAGTGCAAAATTTGTAAGTGCAATCTACCTTTGGAAGCCTCTGTGCCAAGTGGATTTTCCAAGGCGTCTGTCATATCTTGGCTCCAAGCATCCTTCACGGCAGACTTAGACACCTTTCTGTTGTTCAGGCTTTGCTGCGGTCGGAAGTTATTCCTCAGGTACTCCACGGACTTGACGTGGTCTTGCTGTTCAGTGGTGAATATGGAATAAAACGCCTCCAGCTGATTGCAGCCATCATGGCCGGGGAGAGAAAGGACATTAATTAGAAAAACAATGTGGTGAAATCCAGGTGGCTGATAAGAAAGTAAAATGGCAGGAAGTAAAATGTTGATGCCAAGACTGATAAACCACATAGGAAGTCAGGCTGCCCACTGAAATCACTGCCAACTATCTTATCTCGGCACCGTGCTTATCCTGCCCAGCAAGGGAGAAGGCCTTCTAGCAACCTGTGGATGTCTGTCATGGGCAAGGAAACATTTGCCCTTGGACCCCTTGTCTGGAAGGATTTCGTGTGTGACACAGCCTGACAAACCCTCCTTGCCACTGACACCGTTTTGTTTTGCTGTATCGCGTCAAAAAGTGCTTCCAGGTCATTTCACCCCAAGAGCCTTCTCCAGGACAGGGCAAAGCTACTTCATCTCCAAATATCTTACAAAGGTTAGATGCCAGGCTCAGCTTCATGGACAGCTTTTGGAGCACTTTTGCAGGAAGGTCACTGCAGCTGACACACCTTTACAGGATGGACACCCAAATCCATGAGCTGGCTTGTCCAGGAGCAGGTCAGCAGCAGAATGGAGCAACCTCAGGACCAGCAGCTCCAAGTGTCCTGACCTCCCTATCAACAACTTTTCCCTCTGATACCTAACTCCAGGGTGAGAAAGTAACACAGAATAAATGTATTTAGGCGCAGTTAGCATATACTCCTCTGGGAATAAGTTTCTTCTGTTGGATTCAGATCTGAGCTGTTTTTAATAAAACGTATTAACCTGCAAGAAAGAACTGTAATTGGAAAACTTTTCTGTTACTTCGTCTCTTAGTATTTCTTAGAAAGAAATTTCTAGCAAACTAAGGTGACGATATTTTCAGCTAGTGTTTTTCTCACAGCTATCAAGGTCAGTATAGCATTTACTAATAGCTTGTTATCATTCAGGTCAAGAACTAGAATTGGTTATGTTGCTGCTGGAAAGACTGAGCAAGACAGAGCTGAGAAGGATTCAGTTCTGATATTGTTTACATCAACATCAATTACATATATTGATAGTATGGATTTTGGGAGTACAGAATCTGGCCCAAGACTTCAAAAAGAGACTTGAATTACACTCACAGCTTAATGACAGGTCACTTTGAAAGCTAAACCCTTTTCAGTAAGTGCATCTGCTCTAAAAGCTATGAAGAAGTGTGTGAGTCCTGAAACCTGCAACTGGGAAAAACTGTCACTGTAGCCTCTGTTGATAGTACTGATAAAAATAATCAAAGGAAGGTGTAACAGAGCAGTTAAGTATCCTCCAGTCAATCAAGAGGCACTCACTACCATTATTTAATTTCCCTTCAAACCAGTAATCTGAATCCCCTTCTGCTTTCCAGCTTGACCAGTCTGCTGAGCTTGATAATCCTAGTTATCAGGCTGAAATCTGCAAAACTTCTCTGACCCCCAGGGCAGGAGAGAGTCAATTTTTACACATTTCATTTAAAAAATAAGTCCCCTGGAGCAGGTGGTGCATTGAGCTGGCTAATGGAGATATGTGTAAGAACATTTTCACTGGGAGCAGTGGATGGATAGCGGGAGGGAGGAAGGATGGACCTCACAGCTTTCATCCTGAGTTTGGCAGCTCTGCACTAAAACCCCAAAACAAGGGAACCGAGTCCCGCTCCAGGCAATCACCTCTGAGACTAACAGGACCACTCGGGCTTGTACATTTTTAGCAATAGCTTCCCCCTAATCACAACTACTTTTGCTGTACAAGCAGGGAAACTGAGGCAGAGGGACAGCAGGTGACCAGCCGGGAGGGGTGACAGCCACTGACCAGTTCCCATCGCAGGCAGGGAGCTCAGGTATCACTTCCAGCCTTGCAGGTACTGACGGTAGGATTTGGATTGTACTTTTTATGCATGTTAGATGAATGTCCTATTCCCGGGTTCTCAACTGCAATTCTCTCTCTGAATCTTCAGAGAAACATCTTGAAAAATCTTGAAAACCATTTCCTAATTATTAGCAAGAGCCCATCAGAAGAACCCATTGAAGGATGAGTTAAAAAAGGGGTAAAGGGATTATTATCTTATACATTTGTCTTAAGAAAAGAAAAAAAAAAAGTGATGATCCTGCTATGACCCTCTATTAAAGCACAGATCAAAACTTTTGTGAATATTTACGTATCTTTGCACTTCATACACAGGAAGCAGTTTTGATGAAGTCAGCTAACAGGGCTTAAGGTTACTTTATAAAAGCTCAGGAACTTGGGTAGCAACTGCTTCTCTGAAGTTGAGTCTGTAGGCTTATACATCCATGACATTAATTGAATTTTTAAACTTTCAGAGAGAACTTGTAAAATATTTTCTTCTGCCATGCTACCTTAGGGAGGTATAATTGCATTTTAACAACTGCCAATTCAAATATGATTTTTAACCTTCCCCTTTTTATGTGCTGAAGTATATATAAGTCATTTCAACTTCATTTTTACTATAAAAATATTATCTACCACAAATGATAAATTAATTTATCCATAGCTGCCAGGAAAAAAAAAAAAAAAAAAAAAAAAAAAAAAGAGCTGCAATCAAGGAGCTACATTCATGCTCTTCAAGGAGTACAAGAGCTCCTGTTCAGACGAAGAAATCAAAAGCTGTTGTAAAACTATTGCAGATACAGGGAAACCTGATCTAAAACTCCGAGTCATGTAATTACAAACCATCAAAGCCTGATGTGCACAGTTTTCTAAGGGCTGGATATACAAATGGCAATTAAAAATACTGAAACTGTTATAAGCACAATGAGATACTCTGAGGTATGCATTACGAGAGATAATGCCATGCTTTGGGTCACTGAATGCACTTAGCTTTACAATGCATCTGCAGGGTGACACAGCTTGTCCTGTTTTGTTGTCTAATTATCACGAAAGATGACGATGATGGAGCACTGCGAATGAAATAGTGAAGCCTCCACAAATGGACCAGTTCAGTGCTGTCCTTTTTACAGCAAGGTATTTTGCACAAAAGCAAGGATTTAATTGGAACAGCAACAAAGCTTAAACAATATCACTTTCCCCCTCTGGGATTACAGGCTGCTTCACAGGGTTTGTGATAAAGAAGGTTAAACTGTGGCAATGGATTATGTTGCACTGTTTCTGTTACAGGAACAAATAATAATCATAGCAATGGCAGGGTGGCAGGCTCTTAAAATACACCCATCTAGAGCTGCCAAGGGGAAGAATACTATTATTTATTCCATGTGTTGTAGTATCAATGAAAGTCTGTCTACACACAGAATTCCTAGCCCTTCATCCACACATGCATGCATAAAGCAACACAACACCAAATATTAAAGGCTTGACTTGGCACAGTTAATATGTACAGCACAGAAAAGAAGCTATGCCAGGATAAATTACCTTTATACCATTATAGAGATGGCTATAAGTGGTATTTACCAGTTTATTTGCATTTGTTAAAAAAGAAGTCATGACCCACCTGATGCGTATACAGGGTATAAAACTGAGTGTGGGCCAGGCCTCGCAGCCACCAAATAATAAACAGTAAACTTATTGATGTAGTGAAAAGCTACAAGGGATTGCAAGTATCCTGCAGGCAAGGACAGAATTCAAAATGATCTTGACAATCAGAGAAATAGCCTGAAAAAAACAAAGGGTCTGATTCAACCAGGACCATGTGCAAAGAGTCCCACGCTTCAGCCAGAACCGTGGGCTGCATGAACGCATGATGTGCTCAGCACTGCTAGAGCGCGCTCTGGGAAAAGCCTCTAGCAAAAGGGTTCCTGCTGACCAGGAGCCGAACATGGGCAATAACATCATACTTTTGTGAAAAAGGCAAAATAATACCAGCACGGGCGGCTGGACACATGAATCCTGCCATGTCCCTCAGCCTTGGGAGGGCCCCAGCTGAAGCGCTGCAGCCAGTTTTGAACACAGCACTTGTGTGTGTGGATGAAAAGGATGAAAGAGTCTATGGGAGAAGCAATGGGATCTAGAAAACATGAAAAAAAGCCAGGAGCAGGGGCATGGCAATCACCTTCCACCCTCTTGAAATCTTTGAGAACCAGCATGTCAGTCAGGATAACCCAGTGAACTATTCACTTATGCTTTACAGAATTAGGGTGTTTAAAAAGTTTGTTTCCAGTGGGTTATGCCAGATGAATAAAAGGAAAGACTAACTTCAGCAGGATGGCTTTCTAAAGACAACAATCTTACAATGTCAAAATACACTTAACTGGTAAACATCTGACTCCATCTAGCCATTACTTTATCGGGAGCATTATTCTCCAAGCAAATCCCAGACATCGTGTCTATTTGCATTAAAAGCTGCTATGTGCTAATTTTAAAGATTTGTGCACCAGCTCTCTGAGCACATAATGGCAGCTTTACTGTGTTGTAAAAACAGTTAAGCATGGAGAATTAATGGAAAGATGTCTTTTCTAATGTAATTAGTTCAAATTACTAAATGTGAGCAGAACTGAAATCACTCACTTTACTTTCAAAAGAAAGTTTCAATTAAAAAGAATAAAAAGGAACTCCATGTAAATATTTACATCACAGCTTAATTTAATCTTAACAAAAACAATACCAAATAAATCATTGAAAGGAAACTGAGTTTCATGTTGTACTGTCTTCTTAAGACTGATGGCTCATGTTCAGAAACGATATTACTTAAGGAAAAAAAATCACCGACACTTCCTTTTTTGTCAACAGAAACATTTTTGTTCCCAAAATTAAAATGGCAGGTTTTGAAAACACTGTCTTAAAGAGGACAAATCAAGATATGGACTTCACTAACCAAATAAACACACCTGATGGTAAGAAATGGGAACAGGCTTCCGAAAAACGATCCACTCCACAATCTCACTACATGGAGGAGTAGTCAGCGAACCTGCGTAGCGGTAGTAACTCCCCAGCGACGTTGGCAGAAGGTCTCTCAGCACAAAGGGATCCAGAAAGGTCTCCTTCTCTGCGAGGAAGATTGACAAGCAGAATTACACATTTTTTTACGTGTCTTTAAAACAGACATCACATTGATAGGCAGCCTAACAAGGTGTAATGGCAACAACATATTTTATCATATATATATAATGAAAGATGAAGACACCCTATCAGGAAGGCTCTGTAAGAGTTGATGTGTTGATTATTAAAAGAGCAGCCAAAATGCTAGTCAATCCTATACCGAATACGCATGCTCCTATTTTGAATGTGTGCAGGTGTGAAATGCCCTTGTTATCCCACTGGTTTATGTTAGAGTAGAAATAACACCACGTTCAGTGGTTTCAGCACTCAGTAAATGGCTTTTCAGCCTGACAGCAGTGAGGCTTCGCCAAGACCCGGAGGGGACAGAGCCTGGCCCCAGTGGTCCTGCTTGCTGCTGCCCAAGCCAAGAGCACCAGGCAGAGTATCCGTCCCACCGCTGGCAGCAGGGGAAGGGGATGCAGGAGCGGGGTCAGCCCCTCTGCGGGTTGCTGAGGTGGAGGAGGCAGACCCACGCCGCTCAGCCCACCACCCCGGGGAGCTGCCAGGGGCACGAGCTGAGGCGCGGGGCTGCAGGGCAGCCGGGCACCCTCGGAAGCTCAGCGCGGTGCTCGGAGCAGTGTCCGGCCGGTGCTCGTTTGGGGCCGCCTGCAGCCGGCGCTGCCAGCGGCGCTTCCAGGGGCAGTCAGCACCGCACCAGAAATACATTTCAGAGGCAAAACCACCACCCTTTTCTGCCTAATCCAAGAAACATTTTCTCAGGGTCCAACAGTCTGGGGACAAACTCTTTCCCCTGAGAAGCTCCTTGGGCAGCCTGAAATGCAAACCTAAGCACTGAAGGCATTTAGCTTCAAGTAACAGTGACAAGCTGGTAATATTTAACACTATGAAGAAAAATAAATAAATGAAAGGAGGGAACAGCTGCAGGCAAGACAATTTCCCTGCCATCCCTGAGCATTTATCCTCTGCAATTTATGTTGACTCACAGGCCAAAGCTCCTGCTCAGCCTGTGCAAAGGTGTTCACTGCCTCAGGGCGTGCTGACACACCAGGCTCTCCCATACATCTCTATCCCTCACTTTCTATATTCTTCGTGCCTCGAACAAGAGTCCACATTTGGGTAGCAGGAACGCTTCTCGCTCTGTCTCAGCCGAGCTGCTAAGCAAGCCCACTCCTCCCGCAGCAGAGCGGGGAAGCAGGTAGGCTGGTGATTGACACACACATCTTCCAAAGTCAGGAGGAAAAGAAAAAGGATGAAGTCTGCAGAATTCACTTCCACAACATCCCACAGTTTTCTACAAGTCTTGATCAAATCAAGAGTTGCCTATACCTCTGAGCAGCAGCCTGATAGTCATCAGGATTTTTTTTTCCTCCACTGCTGCTGCAAGGTGCAAATACACGATGCACTTCAGACTTCTTCTATTCTTCTGCACAATATCAACAGGTGTGCAGTGTTTTCATAACTTTTAGTGTTCCAAAATATGAGTAATTCTGTTAAAGTCAAAGTATACATTGGAACAGAATACTGCAATCTCTTCATTAACAAGTTCTTTCCTTCTAATCTAAGCAGATATCAACCATTTCTGTATCTCCAAAAGGAAACAAACAAATAATAAACCACATTTTTCCCTTTTCATAGCATAACCCTGGGAAAAAAAAGTATAATTAGATAATAAATAGTAAAATATATATGATTGGCCAAAATTCAAAAAGATTCTAATCAAGAAGTTATAATCACAGTAAAAGGTCGTATTTAATTTGATTGGCTTATTTTTATGCAGGAAAAATTGGTTAGAAAAACTATAAACTCAGTCACAGGACTTGATTTCCAAATGCAGCACACGTACATCTTCACAGTGAAATTACATGCGTTTTCTATATATGAAACTGTCTCTCTCTATATGGAAGCTGAGCACACAGTGGACCACTATGAATCTGAAAGAGTATTTGAACATGCAAACATCCTCTTTGCATCAACAGCCAATGACTATATACGAAATAGATGGGATGTAGAGGGACATTTTGAAAAGAGCTTTCCTCTTGTAGTTAAGAAAAAAGTTTCCATTTAAATTAACAATTTAGCTATTTTAGCTTTTATAATCTTTTATTTAGAATGATAGAATCACTTAAGATGCTGGATAAACATTCTGTGAGAAACTGAGAATATGGACTATCCCTTTATCAAAGGATGGCAGGAGAATGAAGCTCATTTTACACTTTCAAGGATTTTTGTGCCATATGCTGACAATATTATATTTTAATAATTAATTGTTCATCAAAGGAAAAGATGAAGAACAGGGATGCTAAATTCAAAGTTATTCAAATTGCAAAAATGAATAATGCATGACTTTTATATTAAATACACACTGTATTAAGTAGTCTACATTTCATCCAACTCTGTCTTTCATTTTTAAACATTTTGAACTACAATATGAATAATCAACCAAGGGAAGCTTATTTAGACAGAGAAATATCTTATTTGAATGCAAACTGGAAGTATCCGACTATGATTAAATTTTGGCTATCAATTAGGGAGGGGTTTTTCCTAAGCATTTGGAAAGTCATAGTCAGTTGTGCAAAAGAATATTTCTCGATGAAAAACTAGCTTTGCTAATACACAGTTTAAGTAGGGCAGGGTGTACTCTAATTTTTCATGGCTACAAGCAATGCTATAAGTTTTTATTAATGAATTCCAAAGATTTAAATAAAAAAAAATTACATATAATTGGATTAAAATTACTGCTAAAATAGATGATAATCAATTGATTATGTTTTAATAACATAACACGTTTGAAAACATCATTCATTTGTATCACTTCCACCTAGATGCATGGTGCAGAGTTTTCGAAACCAGAGACACAAACAGATCTTCATGTGAAGCTTAAAGAAAAAGAGACCTAGGGACTCAGGAGTCTACCTTCCATACCCTTCAGGAGCATATAGAAACAGTAAATGCCATTAAGTTATGTTCCTAAGAGCTTGAGACATTTTTGAAAATGGGATTTCTGAAGTCATGCCACTTTTAAAAATTTTAAATTGGTTATTATTGTTGGTAAAAATGTATGGAGAAAATTTACAAGGTAAGGAACAGCTTTCACTGAATACAGTAGAAATATTTTATATACATACACATATATGTGCATATATATAATTCCTGCTAAATAGGAAAGAACAAGGTTGGGAACAATATCAAACCTTTCTTCACTGTCTTTTATGACCAGTTCCTACTTCCCATTTTCAGTGCCTGGGATGGGCATGAATTGTGCCCAGATGGCTGGGAACAGCCTGAGCAGGGTGAGTTGTTTCTAGGAGGAAGAAAGTGGACAAGGCTGGGAAATACAGGATCTACAAGACAGTGTTTGCTGACAGGTACTAGGAAATAACTGGCAGACAAAAGCAATAAAACTCACCGATGAAAACATGTGTTCACCTGAAAATACCTGTGAACCACTGCAATCAAGGCTGTAAAACCAATCCATAAGCCACCAACTTGTTCTTACACATCAATTGGAGCCCCACACCAAAGCTGTCTCTTCTGCTGCTCCTTGTCTTACTCCCATCTCAGCACCGGACGCAGACAGGCACCCCAGCAGAAAAAATAAACAACTGAGAAATCAGAGCCCCAGAGATTGTAACCCCCCTTGCACTTGAAAGCGTTCCTCTGGGAAAGCAACAACAAACGTGCTGCTGCGGCCACCACTCCCAGGCAATGCAGAAAATAGCAGCACCTGAAGCCTCCACTGAGATGCCCCAGTAATGCAGCACAGCCAATCTGATTGACAGTTAACAAACAGCAACACTTTGTTTACAGCACCAAGGCTCATAAAAAAATGTTCACTCTCATATTTCTAAAGGAAAAATTAGCTAGTACCACAGATTCATTATTGACAATTAAGAGAATGAATGTGAAATTTAAACTACTGAGTGTTCCACAGCATAAAAAGACAATATTGTATTTTAACTCTTACATTCGCAAAAAAAAAGAATCAACAGAGCCAGCTGATATTCATGTCTACCTCTTGGTTAAGCTATGTGAGAAGTCACACCCAGTGTGTTCTTTCTTTGGGCTGGTAAATCTCCCCACCATTCTGCATGGGACCAAGGGCCATTTTTTGTACCACCCAACCCAAAGGCAGATCAATTGCATGCATGCTTTAAAAAGTTGACCTATTTACACTCTCTATTTGTCAAGGCATCATCTCTAGATGTGAACTGATACTGAATTGTACACAATAGTTTCCCAGGCCGTGGAAAAAATCAGTTCTTAAAACAGATAGCAGGATTGGTGGATCTCCACCAACTGATGCAGTTTTCACAAGCTGATGCCAACAAATATTATATTGCAAGAGCCATCAATTGAACATTTTGAGTTCAAGGACTGACTTGCTAAAAATACATTCTGTAAAACACTGGATAAAGACAGACCTGAATTTTAACCAAATCACTGTAGAATAAGAGGCTTCTTGAGATATGCAGGTAAACAGCACAAACTTATCTGTGATCAAAACCCTTTTTAAATCTAACAGGAACTTGGATTGGAGATCACAAGAAAATAACTATATGCCAAGTCCATTTATATCTCATGGAATGCTTTGGGACTTTCATCATGCTTTTCTGTAATAAAACAGGAACTTGGCTGCATTGAAAACAATATCTTAAAATGAGCTTATTTCCAAAATTAACGTATGTACAACGCCTGATAGGTGGAAACGTTACCCAGCTACACTTTGAATAACTGAAATCTGCAATACCAATATGAAGAGCTTTGAAAGTCTCCCAAATTTGTTAAACAATGTTACTGCCAATTTCATTTTCACAATGAGCCAAGTAATTCTAAAGCTTCTGCATTCAAACATTTAAAAAGCAAACACACAAAAATAATCAAAAGGACACCATGCCATACACCCACTGAGCCAAAACTCCCCAGATAAAGCAGGCTGCACACCATAGCCAAGGACCAGACTCACGGTGGTGATTTTAAAGATGAAATTACAAATACTGTATGTTACTTTAACAGAAAAGATCAGCAGATGAGTACTTGCTATAAAAATCCAGCATGAAGAGCGGTTTCTGACAGTCCTCTGTATTCAGGGTAAGTCTCATCATTTATTGTGCAATTATTTTTCTCACTTTTATTTAGTTTTTTAAAAACCAGAGCCTCTGCTGAACAATATAAAGAACCGTAAGGACACAGAAAGCACAGCATGGTGGGGAAGAAGGGAATGAGATAATAACACAGTCCTGCAGACTAATTTAATCTGAGTCAACCAGTGAGTGGTACAAAAAACAGGAGGAAAGAAAAAAAGGCAAGTCTCCTATGCAAAAAAAAATACTGAAGTTGAACATTTCCATGCCAGATGTTGGTCTCAGGCTTAATTTTTCTCACACCCTCACTTAAAACAGCTTAGGAGGAAACGGTTCAGCTGGGGAGGAGAGATCTTAACTCTTTAAAGAAGTAAAAGATAATTCTGAATCTTTAATGCTGAAGTACTGCTGATGCAGAGCATGGCAGTGTGGCTGTTGCCATTCCAGACTGGGCTGAGACTTCTCCAGGTTTTGCAAAACCTAACCTGAGGCAGAGGTACATGTGGAGACAAGGCTGGAGGGATATGGAGACTAAGAAATACAGAATGGTCACCAGGCATAGGAGGAAAAAGAAACAATGACAAGGAGTTTAGAGAAGAGGAGCATCCCTGGAGCAAGCTGGACGCTGACAGAGGTAGGGCGAAGTGAGGCAGAAGCAGCCAGAGGAGCGTGGGCTGTTCACGTCTGCTCCAGCAGAGCCAGAGCAAAACCACATGTTCTCGGACTTCACCGCCCCTCTCTTTTCAGCAAACACCCTCAAAACCCACCAGCAAAGCACCCAGCTCCTTCCCCCCGCAGGTGCTTTGTTCAGATTCAGCATCAACCTTAGTTCTTACTTTTTAATAACTGCAATCTTCTTTTTGTTAGTTTGAGTGTTTTCTGTGCAATATATTAATTCTATGTCAGTTTGCTGGTCTTTACTCAGGCATGACCAACACTGCTTTCTGCAGAGCAGACAGGTGAAGGACCAGAGATTTCCAACACTTCTATCATTTATTCTTTCAAATGATACAGACCCCTGCAGCTATGCACAGAGCTGCCCTATATAAAGGTGTGAACTTATCACCTCTGCTCTCATCTTTATTTCCCACTTCCCTCCTCCTCCCCTTTGGTCCACAGCAATCGTGTCCTGGCCCCTTTCACATGGCTATTCTGACTGTGAACACAAGAACAGATCAGAAAACAAAAGAATATATCCAGATCATCCCCCAGGAAAAAGAAATGCTTCTCCACACTTCATTCTTGGTTTAACACACCATGCTGCTCTCCCTTTGATGGCCTTTCTTGTTCCAAATAGGGCTGCTGCTTCTTCAAAGTTTTACTTTAAAAGATGAGGTCCCACAGCATCACATCTCACCCTCACCCCTCTCCCCCGCCTTTCTTCTCTACAACCCCTGGATATTTGGTGCAGAAAGCAAACAGCTTGTCAGGTGGTGTTATGGTTAAAGTTGAAAACAAAAGCAAAAAAACCTGTCATGCTGCTAATGGTGTTTTCTTGTTATTATGCTTTCTGGTGTGATAGATCCACAGGGTAACTAACACTGTCTGGATTGCTTCCTTTTCAGTGCTGATTTATTTTAACAGGTTATTCATTGCCTTTTTGCCTAGGACAACTGGAGACGTGCAACATATTCATTCCCTATCCTTTTTTATTATTAAAGCAATTTTGTTTCCACTGTATTTTGGTACAGTCTCCCCAGTAGCCTCTGATGCTTTGGTGGTCACCACCAACTTGTCTGAACACCTCTTGCTCGTCTCGAGGGAGACCCAAGATAACACGCTGCTCCATGTTGAGCTTAAATTATGCCATTTTAATAATACAAAGGCAGAAGAAAAAAGCAAGATTTTTTACCAGCTCCCTTCTAAATAAACAAAGGTTCCTCTCTTCCCCTCACCCCACCCCACATTCTCAAACAAGCAACAGATGCCATCGATTCACTTTGTACCTAAGCTTTTGATCTGTCTGCACTTTGATTTTCAGTGCTCACTTTTGACAAGGAAGGGAATAAGAGCCCCATTTTTGTGACATTAATAGAGGCTTTTTCTGCTGTAGTAATTTATTTGTGCTCTGCTAATAATTTTCTGCTGATCCATGTAGATTCTTGGTGACAGACACAGAGAACAGGACACAGTGACAAAACATGGTTTCCATCACCCTGAAAGATTTTTCAGGGGCCTGGGGTAGTGTGGGGGGATGCTGCTTCCTCTGACAACCATCTGCCTGTGTGGCAGAACAAGACTGTGCAGAGCACCCGTGCCCAGGCTGGGAGAGGGCAAAAGCTGCGCAGCCTCCAGCACTGGGCAGTGCCCTCAGGACTGACATCGGGGAAGAAGACTCATTTTAATGCCTTTCAGGAAGCTGCTAAGAACAAGGAAAAGGCATCTCTAAGAGGCTTACATACAAAATGATACTAAAAAGGGCAAGTCAAAGACAGCAGAAGTGGGAAAAAGCAGTGTTTCTGTGCAATAGCTCCATCCTGCTAGGTGCTCCTCTGAGAGCTTGCTGAAGCATGTGGCAGACAAAATCTTTAGTAGCCATTTTAATGCAAATCAACTGCCTAAGATATAACCTGGTATTTCACATTCCCCTATTCCCACAAGGCCACAATCATTCTCTCTGAGCTCCCAGAAGCCTCTTCAGCCCTTGCCCAAGAGCAGTTCCATCCTGCCCAGTCTCCTCAGTACCAGGAAGAAGGACGAGGAGCAGAGGGGCCCACGGCAGAGCGCTCAGACGAGCACACGGGCAGCAAAACAGAAGCAGAAAAGTCCAATTCATAGCACTATGACTTGCCCATGTGTGGTGCGAGTGCAGCCAGGCACTAGTGACTTCATTACTTCATTTGATGATCCTACTTCAGCTAAGGATGTCCATCATCCCACCAGCACCAGCTTTGCTGGAGGCCTTTCCCATCAGCTTTCATGATGAAAAGAGCATTTAAAGAGGAGCTAAAAAAGACCCCCAGTGGACAGAGCTGAAAGAGACTGGCAAGTCAGCATCAGAAAATGTGTATCATGCCTGCCCATACTCCATCCCTTCTGCAGAGAGGGGGCTGCGTGCTCCCAGCTCCCAGTCCCTGGTGGGCGCCGTGGCAGACGCACGCTCGCCGTGCGCTTTGCGGCGGGGAAAGCAGGAGTGAGAATAGCAGGCACCTCGCTGGCGGGAGGTGTGACAAATCCTTGGCAGAGCACAAAACTGAAAGCAATTTTAAAATCAGCAACAGTCATCTGACAGCTCTGAAAAGAGCCTCCTCGGCGTTCGTGTGCCTTTACAATGCTCTGCGAGGGTGGATGCGGGAGCTGGGGAGCGTCGACATGACGGGAACATACTGTTCGGCAGGAAGATGCAGGAAGATGCAGGAAGAAAGCATCATCATTGATCCAGACATTGTTAGGTGGTTTGGTACATCACTGGCTTTCCTTCCAGCTAAGAAACTTTATATGGTTGCTCATGTAAAATTAAGCTTAATGTGGCATTAAGATTCTACAAAATTATGCCTGGAGATGGGGAAACAAAGTGAACTCTGAGTAGCGACTAAGCCTGTATTGATTTTTATCTGTGTGTTTCTTTATCATTGTTACGAAGCTGGTGACACTGTGAAGGACACAATTATTTATGTTCCATCAAATTAGTAAGTAATTCAAATCCCTGACGAAATCTCAAGCAAAAATTGCTTTCACTTCCACAGAATGTGCTTCTGACACTTAAACTGTTCACTTACCCCTGGAAGGGCACTGTAAGAATACAACATCTTCACAGAAAAAATGAAAAGCTATGCAAGAAAAATTAAAAACCAGCTCACCACTCATCAGTACCATCTCTGAATCTAACTGAGGGTCACTGGATCTGTCACCATTATGGGCACAGGCTCTCTACAGCGTGGTGCAGAGTGGAGTCCTCATATAGGACCAGGCCTTCTAGTACCACCACAAGGAAAATGAAGAAATGAGGATAACGATCAGTGTTTCTGGGGGTGTGTAAATTCTTCTTTGAAAACTGAATGTCTGTGAGGAAGGAGTGACTGTCCAGCATGACTCAGGAAGGATGCTCTGCTCGTTGGGGGGAGATGGATATGGAAAACCAAGGAAATCTTAATTCAATAGGTGTGTTGAGATCAGGCATATGGGAGGAGCAAAGCTGAGGGGCTGGTGATCTCTCCAGCCAGCAGAGGATAAAAAAACATGGTCTAATTTAAAAGCAAGGTAGTTATCTCAACATTCATACATATTCTTGATTTCTACAGTATAGGTAGGTGCCTCTGTATTGTGGTGACCACCTAAAAACAACATGGGCATGGAAATGTTATAAAATGCAAAGAAACTTAAGGTTTCGATTTTGCCCTTCTCCAGCTCCTTTTGTTGAATCCCTGCTTGATCCAACCACTCTGTCCAAAAATCACAAGAGTTTCCCACTGTATTTCAGCCAGAAAAGTCCACGTTGCCTTAGGGTCCCAGTTGGATGAAGCCAAATTGAAGGCAGGAAGAACCTTTTCAGATAAATTCATAACAATGTGCTTGTGTAAGATGTAAATAAATTATATCAAAAAAAGAAATGAGAATTTCTGGAATAAAACCTCACATCTTTACTATTATTCTATATAATAACATAAAAAGAGAGATACAATATGAGAATTCTTCACCAAAGTGTTCCATCAATATTTAAATTAAGGAGAACAATTCATTTGAACAACTACTTTGTAAGAGGAAATTCACTTACTCTAGCCACCAAAAGAACCTTAGAAAAGGCCTTTAATCAGGGCCTTTGAAACAGGAAGGAAAGCAAGATTTTCCTCTTTTTCTTCCTTAATGTTTTGAAAAGGAAACAAGCTATTGAAATATATCAAGCAATTTCCTTTACTTGAAACACTAGAAGCCTTCTGTGCATTGTGAGCAAAACAAAAATAAACGTCTTTTATCCACCCAGATTTTGCTGTGGGTAGGCAGCGCCAAGACGGACTAATCATTATGTGGTCAGGGAATCACAGCCTCGGGACTGTGTCACATCCTACCCAAACACTTATTTTTGGGAATGGAATAATACTCTTAGGAGACACTGGTGTGATTATCCACTAGTGGCTATTTTGGCTGCAACAGTGAGGAGCAAGAGAGGGAGCAGAAAAAGCCCAATGAGATGGCTAAACCACTGTTGTGCTTGCAGGGGGTAGAGAGTCTTGAAATAGCAGCTAGAAAACAAAGCTAAAAAGAGACCCTGGTCCAGTCAAATGGCAGCTTGGCTTCAGTGTCATGTTATGTAGCCACTGAAAAATCCTTGCAGCCCCACTCGTCGTTGCTTTATTTCTGCTAGCCTGTTTTCTTACCCAGTGGGAGCTAGATAATAACATCTATTTTTGTAGAAAACAGCACAGTTTTTCAGCTCAGTGTGTTGTTTTTATTTCACATCAGAACATTGCAATTTATAAACAGAAAAACCTATGGAAAATTCTCTAAATGAAGGACTTTATGGTATGTTATCATTTAACCCCTATTTTTCACTTTCTTTGGATTTATTGGTGTTCCCAGTTGCAATGTTAAATGACTCTGAAAGTAGAACAATTAATCCAAAATCCTATTTGTTTTAATCTAGCACTGTCAACTAGTTTTAGGTTTGCAGTCAAGAGAGAAAAAATGTTTGTTAAGCTCTACAGCACTAGCTAATGTCTAAAGACAATCCTCAGAAAAGGTGCAAAGATGTTTTATCACAGCACTATAGATGGGACGGAGATTTATTATAGCACCTAGCACCATTCCAGCAGATGCCTTTTGAATTACAATGAGACTATTAAAACTTTACAAATCATTATATTAAAACCTGACAAGAGTATTTTGGGAACTGGAGCATCTTGATGTCATTGCTAATGATGCATTGGCTGTGATAAGGTTTCAGGAAAATTCCTAAGTAAAAACTGGTTATAAAAGTATAAAATATATTAATATTTATTTCAGTACCTGCTATAAGTTCAAGGATAATAGGTTTATATGCATCAGAACAGCCGAATGATCGTATTTATGTCAGCATGAGAAAGATGTTCATCTACTGCAAAGTTTAATTAATTTTCATAGATAGTTAATTTTCTGTTTCATTATCAGCTCCCTAAATTTGAAAGACAAATAATTTATAAACAAATAGAAACTTCAGAGAGGAGTATTTTTAGAGCAAGCAGAAGATAAATAGCAGGAGTGAAGCATCAACGCTGCCTTCGAAGTACTAATATGAATGATATATTGTAGTAGGTTTTGATTGATAACTTACGCATTCTAGAGCACTGACTGAAAAGAAACAAATTGTTTACTGTTAACCCCAAACCATTTTCAGGTAACAAATGACTCCGATCTTTACCAATCAAATAATGGCTGTCATGCCCTTAAATATCAGTGAATGAGGAATGTGCAGGCTCACCACGTCCTTCCAGGGGTGACCCGATCCCTTTAGGACCATATTCCTGCCCTTCTTCCCTTCCCCGCAAAAAGAAAGTTTAAGCAGCTACTTACCATGATGTACGACGCCCTTCAACCCATGGATAATGGGATCCAGTGCTGAGTTGTCCCTTTGACTGACCTACATGCAAAGGATACAGGATTGGTTACATCTATTCTGTCATCAGGCAGAACAGTCTCAGTTTAATCTTCTATAGAGAAGAAAAAAAGATGTTATCTAACAAGTTGCTTAGTTCTCACATTTACAATGGCTCTTTACCAAATGCCAAAGATACATGGCATAATAAAATAAAGTAAGGAAGGTTGAATCAAAAGAAAGTGTCCTCTGAATTCATTAAAACATTAGCCATATTATCAGCCCAGTAAAGCCTAAAACCAGAGAGCTGATTTTTCTCCATCTACTGCTTTCTTAGAAGAAAACTGCTGCAATAAACAAAAGTTATCTCAGAACAGTTTGTCCCTTACTGAGATAGGAATAAATCTGGTGCTGCCGCTGAAATCAGTGAAGCTGGACCCCTTTCAGCCGTAATGGAGTTGGGCCTTGGCATCTCTTTGCTATTCATATTTTTACATTTATTTATAATTTATTGTCAGTTGGACAAGAGAGAAGGAAAAAAGCTTTGTGAGAGGAGCTAGCAGAAATTTCTGATTTTTGACAATGTAATTGCCTGCACTCCCAGCCCAAAAACTGGTATCCTGCAGTATTACTTCTATCACCCAGCAATCATCCATGTTCTCCTCAATGGTGAGACCCAGCACCAGAGAGAGGAGGAGAAGGCAGCAGAAAGAATTAACCCTGTTGAGCTCCACAACTTCCAAATTAAACCCATCACTTCAGTCACTTAGTTGTAACACAGCCAAGGAATTTACAACCAGTAATGTGGTTGGGTTTTTTTTAACCTTTTGCCTCTTCAGAGAAATTGAAGGAATAACTCGCAATTTCTGTGAACATGTTCCATTATTTAAGATACTTGCCAATTTACTTTTGGGAAATAAATACGGGCATGTACCTCATTCACATGGTACGTTTGTTCGTTTGTGGTTTTTTTTTGGTTTGTTTATTTGTTTTGGTTGTTTGATTTTTTTTTTTATTTTATTGTTGTTTGTTTTTTTTTTGTTTGTTTGGGTGTTTTTGTTGTGTTTTTTTTTTTTTTTTTTTTTGTTTGTTTGTTTGTTTGTTTGGTTTGGTTTGGTTTTTTTTTTCATCATCAGTCAGTATCAGAAGCCTGAGCAGTGTTGATTATTTTTGGAAGGACTGATCCCAATGGGCAAACACATCGAATGCAAAACAGCTCTTCTGTACTTTCATTCCTGCCCATGATCTCAATGTCATGAGGAAGAACAGGGTTTAATCACTTTATGGCCATGTATTAACATATGAGGAAATGAATGCAGACAAAATAAGAAATCCCTGAGAGAGGACCTTGTGCCCAGCAGGGAACACACTATTGAGTGAAGCACAGAACCAGCTTGTATGCACTCTTAGAAAGAGGACATCATTGACTGCAGCACATCCAAAAATATGTTATTGTAAAAAAATCACAAATTTTAATGACCTGAGAAGAAAATTGGAATCCACTGCCCAAGCTTCACAAGCACAAGCATGTATCTTCTCGTCTTTCCTCCCCATGACTAATTAGGAATCTTAGACACCTCATTATCTTCTTGGACAACTTCATTGAAAAAACCCACAAGAAACCACATTTCTTTTTGCTATTTATTTGGCCTTTGAACTACTCTTCTGTGTTCAGGACACATTTTTGTGCTCTTGTCTAGAGACAAAATGGTTTGTTTTGGTGTGGTATTTTAGATGGAAGTTGAAGATCCTTTTCTCATCAGAGTACTCCAGAACTTGCAATGATCAGGTAGGGCAAGATATGCAATAAAATTATGAAAGTAGCAACAGCAGCTTTGAAATATATACAGCTTAGATGTTACTGGCAATAATATTATTAGCCCTGAAGGCTGTAAGCTCTTTGAAGCATGAACTTTTATATGCCCAAAGGGGTGCTCTGTACACTTCAGATTCTGTGTAAATAATAATCACAGTACACTGAACCCAATGACCCACTTTGTAGGTTCTGTCTGGCTTCTGGCAGATCAACAGTAAACACTAAAAATGCAGAGCTGTTGCAAGACACGTTCCTGCATCTTTTCCATTAACTCAGGTTTCCCCAAGCCGTGGCTACTACTGAAAAAAAAAATCATTCAAAAAAGCTAGCAGCAATTTAGTAAAAGACTAAGAAAAACTTGCACTGGACTTGAACAATGTTTTATTTATTGTTGCCTCACCATAAGTTGTGAAGAGTTTTATTTTGTCTGCTTTGTTTTTATTTCTGGTGACAGCTGTGATCAGTTTGAAGAAAGCAAATAGATGGAAAGAATCCTAAAGGTTAAAACTCTTCCTTAGGATTTTCTGTCAAAGTAGATCAATTCTTAACCTCAGCCTTGGCAGCACCCCTTTAATCTGTTGAGGTGGTATGCCTCTATAGATCCAGCTACGCAATCTTTTTGATAGCATATTCTGCAAATGTTCTGTGTTCTTCAATAGCATGAAATCAACAGTCACGTTATTTCTTTGGGGGCTGGAAAACAAATGCTCCATGCATCTGTAATCATGTTTTCTATGAGGGTATGAAGAGTAGGCTCTCATGTTTCTTTAAAAAGTACCACTTCCAGAGATGTCGGTTCAGACCTGTATGTGATATCATCTTATTTTCCTTCCAGATGCTTTTCCCCCTTTTTCCTTATACTCACACTCGGTTCTCCCACACCTCACTACAACGGCTTCAGGGTCTTAGGAAGACCACTAGAAAAGCGCCCAAAAGTTTTCTCATTTTGTGGAATGGTTCAGGCTTCAGAGCAAAACTATTCTTACATTTTCTTCCCTTCGAGGTCTTAAAAAAAAAAACACATTGAATTTCCTCTCTATTTTTTTGCACTTCTCTGTAGCCTTTTTCTGCCTGTGTTCATAGAGAAAATGAGGTTTCTGAAACCCAAAATGTCAAGTTCTATCCCCATTACTGTACATTTCTGATTTAACTGGCCTGGAGCTACCATGCTGATTGAGATCAGAGATTCACCTATACAAGAATCTTGCCTCTGACAACAGCTGATACTTAAAAGAAAGAAGGGGGAAAAAAAAAGCAGAAGGAAAAAAAAGACAAAAATCTCTACAATAAGAATTGTCCTTCTGACCTCCTTTATGATTCCATGTCATGAAGCTTGAGCCTATATCCTTCTACAAACTGTTTTTATCGTTCTATGTTATGTATTACAGCAGTGTATGTTTTCATTATCTTATGAATATATCCTGAAGGAAAACAGCAATGAATTCTTCAGATTGACTTTACTTGACACATTCTTCATGATGTCTTGGCTGCATATTTAGAGAAAGACCATACATGCATCTATAACTGGGTCTCAGCCATCACCTAGCACACACCTGACAAAGCTGCACAAAGCTTTTCTTCTCCAGTCAGAGAAGAGCAATGAGTTTCCCCCCGTTCCCTTCAAGAGGCTAACACAGAAGAAACATCACGAATGAAAATTTCGCAAGCACAGGAATTTCACGCACAAACACAAACCTGCTATGCTGCTGGTCATGAGCAGGCTGCACAGCAAATATCAATGGACAGATGGAAAACCACCCTGAAACTGCCCTAAGATATCCACAGTACCACTACCACAAATGTTGTTTCCTGAACAAGATGCTTTTGCTCAAGACTGACTAACACCATAGGTCTGCAGTAAACAGGATAAATAATGACTGCGTGCATCATTTATAATTGAAAAATGCCTGTAATCCTCTTCAGCAGAAATAAATAGGTAACTATCATGCTAAGCGCAAGGGAAAAATAAACAGAGATATCATTAAGCAGTTTCCTGTGCTAACAGAGCTCTGACCATAGGGTAAATATGGGATGAACATGACATAAGGAAGCAAAATCTCTTTGTTTACCATACCCTCTGGGTGACCGATACCTGGTGCACATGTCATTCCGAGTAGAATGAACGGCTTGATGTTAAGGCAATGAATAAAACAACCATTTGCAATGCAGGAAAAAGTAATGCACAAGTGACCCCATTCTGCAGTCATGAAACAGAGGTGGTCTTCAAGTGAAGTCATTGTGGAAATCATTACCCTAGACAGGTTGCATTTACTTACAGCTCCCGCATCTAATGCGGTGGCTGAGAAATGATTCATTCCTCAGTGAACAACAAGGTTGATCAGTCATGAACTCCACTAACAGCGCTAACACCTTTCAGCAGCATAACCTGTTGTCTTCTTGCTTGAAAATGCTGTTCCTACAGACTTACCCTCGGAGTCAATAGGGTAGGGGCAGGCCAGGGAGGTAATCATCTTCTCAAGATAATGCTATTAATACTCCAAAGAGGAAAGTTCCAGCAAAGGAGCAGAGCAGGAGTGTGATGAGAGGACAGATGGCACCACAGCCAGGCTCCCCATGGTAGTATGGGCACCAAGCCAGAAAATGTAAAATATACTTTACTGGGCAAGGTACTACTCTATAGAAAGCCCATACGTTTCAGCAGTACTAAGATCAGCATGTCCTAATGAGTTAAAAAACTCCAATCAGTTCTCATTCTCTACCCTTCATTGTACATTAAGTAGCCGAAGCTCTCTGTTCATCGCATTATTTTACAGGACAAACTCAGAACCTCCTGAAGTCTCCAATTTTACAAAAATCAGCAGTGTAAAGTGTTCAAATTTATACCACATGCTATAGAATTTAAACCGTCTGCTAAAGTCATATAAGTAATCCATGACCTGTCTTTCTGCTGGAAACAGTTCTACAAAGCAGGAAAAAAACCCAAAAAACAAAACAAAAGTCTCAGGCAAAAATTTTGAGATTACAATGCTTATTTTAGGAACAATAACAAATAAAAACAGGGGAAACCACAAATACACATTGAAGCTATTAGAAAGGCCACACAGCAACACCAGATCTTACCTCCATGACCCCTGCCCAAAGGGCCAGACTCCCCCCATTTCCCACAGCTCTGGGCAGCCTCTCCAAAAGCCAGGCTATCCTCCCACCAACCAACACGAGAAGGACTGGGGGAAGCACCACAAAGCTCTCTCATTGTCACTGGTACCAGTCACCTCGTGAAATGTAGGTGAATATTAATAGCTTGAACAGCACAGGAGTAAGGATTGCACTTTTCCTGTAAAAATATGTTTAAATAGATGTGTTGCATTGAAGAAAAGGGTTTGGAAAAAAAAGAACAGATGAAAACCTACCTATTCAGGGTGATATGAAATACAAATTTCTCCTTCATTTCCACCTTAAAAAAAATCTAGCATTTAGACTTATTAAACTGTCATAAATTTGCAGCAACTGCTTTCAAGCTCATTAAATGAGCTCACAGACAGTATTGCAAAGTATCTCAAAACGAAGGAGAATGCCATAGTCGGCTATATTGAAAGGCGAAATGACATGCATTTTGTGCAAGTCAGAGGAAAATGAATGGCAACAATTTTGTGATACAGTACCTGAGCCTTTCCCCTCCGAATAGTGATATAATTTACTTTTCTCTCCCACTGCAACATTTGGCCCTTGACTCAGAAACTAAATCTTCAATCTATCAAGCCTTACCCATCTGCTAAGTAAAATGGCCAAGACAATTTGCATGCCTTGAATTCAATATAGCCAGCTGCTCCCCGAGTGCTGTGGCATTAACATCCAGAGACCATCCTCTTGTGTTGTAACGGACGGTGTCTGCCAAGGATGAATGACTACATACTTAACCGTGGCAGCTGAAGCCAGCGACAATGGCTGACACAGAGAGATGCCAATGTGTCAAATTCTACTTTCAATTACAACGGTGAAAGTCAGGGGTAATATTCCCCCAAACATGCGCCTTCAGCTCCCATTCAGCTGGCTGTTAAGATCCGCAGCTCACCAGCCACATAGTCAAGTCTCCAAACACTCTGTACAAACAATCAAGAAGAAAAAGAAAACTATTACAAATTAACTGGGTTGCAGAGATTAAATTGTCCTGTAGGGTTTCAGGACAATCAACATGGTTAAACAATTTATTCTCTTATCAACTCAGTAGTGTTGGACAGATGCCAGTCCTCAATCTCTATGGGAAAAGACCTGATTTTCACTGTTTTAGAACACAAATCAGAAGAATCCCATTAGTGCGAACATTACGCCACACAATATGTATTTTAACATCACAGCAACAGGATTTCAAAGAATCCAAGATAATCACAGTCAAAAGAAATATACTTTTCTCAGCAAAGGGAAAGTACTTGACATACTGCTTGTGAAACTCTTCAAATTCATGTCTTTGGGGCCAAATTAATTCAGAGATAGCTAACAGCTTGGGTAGGTCTTGCTCCTAACCCGTCTGAACGATGATGCTTTAACCCTGTATTGGTCTGCGGCACTGAGAAAGGATACACATCCTGGCTTTGTGGTATGCACCCTTTTGCTCTGCACAAAGTCCATTGTCTCACCTCTCTCTTCTCTCCCTTTTGAAGTCCATATTGTCAAGTCTGGTTGTGGATAAATATCTCATTTCTTAAACATTTCTGAATAAAAGGAAGTGAAAGATTTCAGCCAGATCTGGAATGTGGATGAATAGATATGAAAAGTTTACATGTGCTTTGTTTTGAAATACAGTAGGAAATATTTATTTGGACCTTCTCAGGAGAACTGACGGGTGAGAAGGGATACTGGTCAACACTACAGCACACTGAGCTATCTGTGAAGGCAAGATAATGCTTACAGAGCTCCCAACACAATGGTAAGCTAGATTTGGTGCTCTAAGTTTTTCACCTTCACAAGCACTAAATGATCCAAGAATGATATATTCCTGCTCCTCCACAGATGATATTTTCTACCGTCTCTCCCATACTTGCTATAATTGCACATCTCCCAGACAAGTCAATGCAAAAGGACAAATCTGGCCAAGAGCCTGCAGCCTGGCAGAGGTGAGCTGGAAGATAGAAAGCATTTGCTGTGTAATGAATGGACTGCCCAAAGTAAGTATCCTGCAGAATATATTTGTAAAGGAAAACAAGAAATGGAAACAGCCCCCTTAATACTTCAAGTTGCTGCTCATGTGTAAAAGCAGAGAATAACAGGTACCTAGACAAGATGTGACACCGAACCTTATGCTGGCACACGCACTATTTCACACAGATACTGCCATGACCTTTGAATTTTTTAAAAACGTGCATTAGAGCTGAGTTTGCCTTTGCCTACAGCAGCTTGTTTCAGGTTCAGTGATTTGAAGGCAAATTCTGTTGAGTTAAATCTGGGTTTTGGCCTTCAGGTGTTAATGATCCTGCTATGAATGAAAATATACTGAAGTCATAGAGGTGCATATGCTGGTGGAGGGGGTGTTCCTAGATATCTCATTCACTATGTTGTTTGAAGAGAGGGGAAAAAAAAGTTAATGAGTCTTCCAATGATTATTTTAAATAGAGTAATGGGTGTGCATTGATCCTTCTAGCTAATTCCACTTTGAATAATACATCATTGTGACTGAAAGCTTGCTAGTGATGTATTAACTTCATATTTCATCACAGCTTTGGAGGGTATCTACAGTGAGATATTAACTAGCAGTGCCAAGAGGAAGCTGCACTTCTTCCTTTTTTTTTTTTTTTTTTTTTTTAAGTCCAAAATGTTTTTAAAAGCTATTGAACTGACTTTGGGGTCAGGTGTTCTGGCTGTTCCTCATCTTTGGTCGAGTGCAATGCAGCTGCTTTCAACCACGGCTCCTCAGCCTTAGCTCACCCCCTCCATTGCGTTGTACCTGCTGCCTCTGGACTTGAGTTAGTTACAGACATCCCAGGACAAGAATGGGATAAACTAGGTTATAAATCATCAACTTCCACTTTCATTATGTCCAGTAGGGATGCCTGAAAATACAAGAAGCATAAATAGTAACTTTTACACCAAAGGTTGGCTGAAACATCAATGTCATAAAAAGAGCAGAGACAGCACAGGCTACCTCAGAAGAACATGCAACAGAATTTGCACCAGCATGTTGCAAGGCTGTCTCAAAAAAAGCAAGAGCATGAAACTCAGAAATAGAGTTAAGTACTGCTTAGTAACTCGGCTCAGATTTGTGCACACTGAGTTTCTTTGTTAGTGGATAGAAACATTGATCATGTATTGTACACATGCTGGCAGCTGACTGATCAGCTCACCGGGCAGAGGGAGACTTTGTAGATTCCCCCCCAAGCATTACCTCCATTCACTATCACAAGATTTGCAACCAGCAGGATGGTAAGAAACAGCCAGCAATGTAATTTCCTTTCTTTTTGTAAGCCACTCATTTGCCCAAACTTTGGTTCACTCCACTGATAAGGTAGGCATTAATTTCCCCAAAGTATTCTTGCACTTCAAAAGCATGATGCAGCTAATTTACTGCAAGTGAATAGCACATTCAATTAACAAATTATTTAAAGAGCTTAATACACATGTATCTGAGAAAAAACAAAAGATATCTGCAGCTCAAAAGCACAATCTGATTAGTAGAAATAGAATATCTAAGATACAAAGGTCTGTAAAAGACAAAAATATAATTGCAACACAGAGGAGAGGGATTCAGTGGCAGATTCTCAAAGCTGGGAAAGCTTGATTGATAGACTGTACCATCTGCAGCTGCGCAAAAAAAGGCTGGAGTAGCTGCAAGTTTATTTAAAGCAATTTTGGTGCACTGAGCCTACTTGTTCTCCTTTGAGAAAATAATATGATTTCTTCATAGAGCATGTAGTCTACTTATTTAAGCAGCAGTGTGCAAGATCTCTCAATCCTACCAGCAGTTCAGCTGGAAAAATGACACACCAGGGGGTAACATTTTATCAGGATGGAGGCTATTTTATAAAAACTGCCATCAGTTATAAACTGTTCTCACCATCTCAGTTTAAAAAAAAGGAAAAAAAAAAAGAAGGAAAAAAAAAAAAAGAGTTGGATCTCTTTTACAGTTTCCACAATCTGCTCAATTTACGGGAGTTTTTACGTAAAAATAACCATTTTGACCTAAGTAGGAAGGAAAGTGAAATGGTGTAATGAAAAAAATATAACAAGCACTACAGCCAGATCATCCTACAGCACCCACTCTTTGATATACAGCTTCACACATTTGGAGAGGCTAAACTCTAAACTGTGAAACCAAGAATGGAAGTTAGCTTTCATTTACTTCTGCTCCTGCCTTGAATTTGGTACAAACGTGTGCAACTGAGAAAAAAATACCTTCAGCTTGGTTTTTTTTTTTTTTTTTTTTAATAAAACAATGAAATCTGGTGGCTAAATAAGCAAATGTGCTGGGCAAAATGCAAAGGGTGGAAGGGAACAGCAAAGGACAGGTATCTGGGACTCCAGCATTTTGCAGGGGTTTGTAATTTAATTGCTCCAGCTAAGCTTGCCTAGGATGCAGCAGAGATTTCCAGCCTTTTCCCTCTCTTCCAGCCAACACAAATGATTTGGTGAGAGGTCACAATAATCACCCCTTTAAAATGAAGAAAAGGAGTGGTCTCAGCTTCCCAACATCTTTCCTTCATTCTACAGGAAAAATCCTCAATTTTTTTCTCTCCCAACATTGCCCTCAGTTCACTTCCCTACAACAGTAGCAGCTCCCCCCAGCCCGCCAGTACCACATGCCTCAAGCCAGCATCTATGAGTCATAAACACAAAGGATGCAGAAATGTCAATTAAGTTACACAGCCACTTCCCCAATGACAACCACACCTCAGTTCACAATTAAATTAGAAAGCCAGTGAAAACAAATTGTTGTAGGGCAGATTTTTTTTATCTCCTTTAAACTATCAAACTCCAGTGTACTTTGCTTGCCATTCCTTTAGCCTCATTTTTAAGGAGGTTGTTTAGAACTGATCTACTGAAACTGCTGCAGGATTTTTTGCCACAGCAAATTCCCTATGTCTAATGTAGCAAACATGGGCTGGGAGGGCTCTCAAGCATCTTTGCAGTACAAGAACACAACCTTAGACCAGTGGTGTTCTTTAATACTTGTGCCAGCTTTCTGGCACAAGAGGACAAGTCTGTCAACTATGATACATTTTTGTATTTATAATTCTCTATCAAGAAAGTTCTTCCATTTTCACTTATCTTTTGTAAATTTCCAATGTCATTGAAGTTCTTGCAGAGGTATGAGGCTCTGCAAAATACTATGAAGTTGCACAGTTCAGTGCTCATGGTACCTAAGGCAGAAAGCACCAGCTAATCCTCAGTTCCTTCAATTCTGCCTCCGCTCTCATTTCTGAGCTGCCTCCCTCTTCCATCGCCTACCTGCCACATCCTCCTCACTCTTTCTTCCCACCCAGTGAGCTGTTTCTGTCTCCTCCAACGTTATAGCATCATCTCTTCCCAAACTGTTCCACACACCCTCTTGTACACCCTTGCATGACTCTATCACCTCCTCCTCTCCACCCTCTTCCTCCTGCATCACCAAGGAAGTCCCCGTGCCCTTCTATCCCCATCTGGACATCCTTCATGGAGACAGTTAAAATGACCAGCCTTGGCTACTGAGGGTGGTGAGTGGGCTTGTCCAGGGAAAACTTGGGTGCCACGGACTCCATAGCTCGTGGGCATGAAGTGCAGGTGCACCAAGAGCCACATCCTTGAGCCAGGGTGGGAACCAGCAGCAGGGCAGTCACAGCAATGGAGTGCCAAGAAGCAGGTGAGATGAAGCAGTTCTCATCTCAATCTCCTTCAAGCCACTGAATTAAGAGTGGCAGGATGTGGCCTGCAATTTTCTTTTCAGATGCTTCTAAGCTACTCAAGTTCCTGCAGCAACAAAAGTACAGCTCATAACCCCTCTATTTCACCTGTTGTAACACTACACACAACAGTGAGGATCATGTGTCAAGCTGTTTATTTTTCACCTGGTTAGAATGACCCAACAACTCACTCAGTTCTTTACAAAAACATTTCAACAAGTATCATGGCTTGTGTTTAGAGGAAATGGGGAAATTATTGTGCAGAAAAAAGCACTTAGAACACAAGTGCATTAAAAGCCTGGGGAACATTCAGTTTGTGGCAGCAGTTTCTTCCTCTTGAAATACAAAGAAATACAAAAACTAACATGACATCTACGCTTGTTTCAAGATGTTCTACATTTCAGCAGTGGCAAACTGAATGCTATTCAATCACTGAGAGTAGGTGATAGTCTTAAAGCCACAGAACTCCTGAGGATGTTCCAGTCTTCATGCCTCTACTCCACAGACTTCTTACAGCTCTTCGGTGCTCCTGTGGAGCATGACCCATCTATGGAGGGGTTTTTCAAGCTCTGTGTCTGGTCAGGAAACCCTCCTCCTACACAGGACATAACTTCAAATTTGCCAGAATCTCAAAATCTCAGGGAAAGGTCTGAGAGAAGAAATAAAATGCAACTGAATTCCATTTAAAACAAAACTTAAAACATGGTTAGAACAAAAGGTGCTCTTTGAACAAGTCTAGTCTGACCCAGAGCAGTGAAGACACTTCCTGCAGGTGCGTGTACACAGGAATGCTCTCAGGAAGAGTCTTCCATCTCCTGTCCTCTCACACATTCTCTGAATCTGCTTGCCAGAGAACCTGCCTATTAATTTGACGTCTTTACTTCTTTCTTTTTACCTCTTTTCATACCCTAGAGCTTTAACTCCTGGGTGTCCACAGATCATGTACACTGGTTATAATCCTATCACCAACACTGGCCAGTCAGCTGGACCATCCAGGCTCCTGGAACATGCTTTGTCACTATCCCAGTTTGGTATACACCTCTAGAGAAGTTTTTTATCTCTCTTCTCAAAACCTGGCAGGCTGCATGGTCCTTTGATGTCACCACCCTCATATAACCACCTGTGACTGATACCACAACCTGCATTGGGCTTTTCCCTGCCAAAAGCTTGAGCTGGTATGGAGCAAGCTAAAAAGCCAATGCTCTGGTAGGGCAATCCTCAGAGGGCTGGCAAAGAGGGACATGTTCACTGCCAGGTTGCACAGGCAATTCTTCCCAAAATGCCTGAGACCCAACACAGTTTGAATTCCAGCCCAGCTGTAACATGCACACGAGGAACACTGTGCTGACAGCTGCTGTGATGATGAGAGGTTTTCCAGAGCTAACGGCAGCAAGCACCAGTGCTTGAAAGCTTGATGCCGTAGCATCCCATGCTCTCTGCAGACTGGCCTGTAACCCTAGCACAATGGTAGGACGTGCCTGCATTTGCAGCTCTGTCTACACTCAGATCCAAGGGGGGCAGCAAACCTTTTAACATATGGCATGATAAGGAATGCATTAAAAAATCTTCTATTTTTAGGGGTAAAACACTAGGTATATGCGTCAGACACAATGCAAGCAGTAATGAAGGAAGAAAGAGGGTACTTTCTAAAAGGTAGGCATAGGTTGGGCACTTATGACATAAACACAGCATTAAAAAAAACTGCTTCTGACACAAGAACAGCTGACAGAGATAATCTCCATAGCTCAGCATGAATTTATATAGCCTTTCAGCAACTCTATTAGGCAGGTGTGGTAGCAGCCAGCTGTACTGCATGCACAGACCAAGTTTCTCTAAAACCCGAGTGCCCAGATGGCCCTGCAGCACACTGAGGTGTTGCCACCTGCCCAGGCATCACTCCCCCTCTCCCACCACCATCTGTCCACAGAGGTATCGGTACCCACCCGAGGGGCAGTGCAGAGCAGGTCTAGATAACAAGCGAGTTCAGACTCAAAAATGATGGGTGGTTCCATCCACAACACAGGGACCACCAAACTGCTCTACCTAGACGAGTTGAAAAGCCAGCTTTACTTCTGGCCTTTAATTCTCTGCCCAAGTTATGAGAAGAGACAAGTCTAGACATAAGGCGGGGTGGGCCGCGTGCTATTAGAGAAGGTAAGCTTATTAGCTGAAATATAATAAATCTCTGTAGATATCTGGAATAGCAGAAGGCAACAGTTTGCTTAGCCATATCACTGGTAATGAGTTGGCAAGAGGAAAGCATTCCAAAATGTTAACCTAAAGCTTAATTTGACTGGTATGCACTTTGGGAAAGTACTTAACAAGACTGGTTCACCCAAGATGGGAAACTATCTGTCTGCTCATGTCTTCCACAAAATGCAGCAGGATATAAAAGCATGTGGGTTTTAGCAGTTTAGAACACAAAATGCAGAAAAGAAAAATCTTTGAAAAGTGATTGATGCAGTCTAATCATGCTTCACACAAGAGCATTTCAAATTATGTTAGAAGTTTTTATAGGATCTAGATATAATAAAGAAGGTTTGCCAGGTGGTAAGGTAGGCAGGGGGGAGGAAGGAGTAAGAAAATAATTTTATGTTGACTGCTTCTAATACACAGGCATGTGCCTAACGCCCTACAAACCAGAGACAAAATACACCAAAAAATGACTAGCTTAGCCGTTAGGGTTATGGAGGTTTGCTTTCTAATCAATGCTTACCCATATAGATGTTTCTAAATATTGATCTGGTGGCATGATCCTGAGGGAAAGTAAATATCAAAAGGGGTGATTTAATTCAATCATCCTGATTCCTGCATAACACGATCCTATTTCTTCAAAAACCCAGAAAGCAGTAACTTAAGTGAAGCTTACGGATCAGCTAATATATTTACAGCCTTAAAATAACATGAGACATACTATAAAATACACTGAGATCCAAAGTTAATCTCTTTTAGCAATATTCTTGCAGCAAGCAAAGATGAATTTTATGCTGAAAAAAATCCATTTTATCAGGAGCAAGACTGAGCTTTCTAATAACCAAGCTACTTTCTAATGTGGTACATCATTTTACTTTACTCATAAAGAACAGTTTGCCAAATCTCCAGTTAGGCTTCATTTGATACAGTACAGATGTTGCAAAACCAATACCTTCTTTCAGAAATTCTCTTTACTCTTGATAATGACTACATTACAATGCATTTTTGATGTGCAGAAATGGTACGGTTACAATCAGCAGCTAAATACTTTTCTGATGGTATCAGACAGGCAGCTTTTCTTTGGCTTCTCAGTGCTCCCAGAGCTGTGAAACAGTTGCAAACACTGTAAGCTCATAGAAAAAATCCTGCTCCATCTTGCAAGCCTCTGAAAACTCACTGTTCAGAGGTGCTGTGAACAGATTTAAGCAATCTTTATTTAACACATATTTCAATTTTCAGCATAGAATAAGATGGTGATTGGCATACTTGACTCTCATCTATCTCCAGTAGAGCTTAATGTGTATAAAAGCACATCCCAGCTTCTTTGCTGGTTTTGTTCCAGGAACTCTGGTACAAGCACACCTGAACTTAAAACAAAGGAAGCTTTAATATTACTCAAACTGGGACCATTTAGCTCAGTTCAGACTCATCACCTCAGCTGCATTAGTGTGCTTTCCAGTGAATCTCAGATGTAAAAGACACATCTGAAAGCTACTAAAATTATGCTGTAAAAGGGTTCCCAGGTTTACACACCCTCATCTCCACCCTATGAACTTGAAGATTGCTGATTTAGATTCACAGGAGGTAAAACATCAGATATAAGGATAGCTCTGGGCAAGCCGCCATCTCAGCTGCAGAATTATTTTGGGGGGTGATATGCCATCAGCATTATCAGTTAAGCCATCAGCCATACATACAAATGTCTACCTCTGTACAAAGACATAAAGAAAGGGACCAGATTAGACTCTGATTTACTTTCATTGCCTTTCTTTGACCCCTGGAAAGAAAATCACCATCTCAGAAAACCCTCAGTAATCATCTCTCCCACAGTTGTCCTGCAGCACAGAAACTACAGATGACAAAAAACAGCAACAACTTGAGTCTCTAGCAGTAACCTGTAATGCTGGATTTACAGTAATTTAGGACAGATTATAATTAAATTACTGAGGGATATTTTCCTCCATGCTTGCTCTGCATCATGTGTAATGTTTAGGAATTATACAGGAAACCACGCATGTCGTTGGTAATAACTGAGGTGGTGCTTACATGGACAGCCCAACCTGACATCAGGCCATGCTGTCCCCAAAAGCGGTGGGCAGGACCCTCTGATCCCAAACGCTCTTCTTGCATGCTTCCACATCACATACGATCTGGGAAAAACATACTGATATTTCAGCCAGACCTGTTCTGCGACTTGGCTAAGGATGGATGGGGTGGGCAGCGCAGACAAAAGCAGAATTAGGATGATTATGTAACCAGCTCACTGATTGTACAGAAATGACACGTTCCATTTATTTGTACAGCGCAAGCCCTAAGTGATTCTTACATCTCTCAGCAACCTATTAACAAAAAGAGACTTTGTGAATGGAGTATCTGGGTAAACACTTCAAATAAATACATAAATTATGCATAGTCGGTATACTTTTTCTACCTTAGGGATCAAACTGAAACGAGACTAAAGAATTATGTTTTATTTGTATTAAAAATGTATTAGCTGCTGTCCGAGAAGGTTTTCTAGAACATTTGGTATGCTACCTAGGAAATTCTGTCTGAAGCTTGCATTGTTTATTATTGCCAATACTAGGAGAAACTTGGAACTGTTATATCTGAGAACCACAGTAATAATTCTTCAGGCAGAACAGCTTAAATTTAATAAGAATAACTTTTTCATCTGAGCTAGAAGATCTAAAGGCAAAGGAAGCCCCAATTTTACCCATCTATTTTATATATTCAGACTTTACAACCAATCTCTCTTTTATGGTACAAAGTGAAACTAGGCAATCATTTATGAATAGATCCTGTGCTCACCTTCACTTAAAATGTGCCATAACACTAACTGGTAACCAGAGACATATGAAGACTCTACAGTTTCACTGAAGATACAGAGGAAGAAAACAAGTATAATTTTTCTAAGGAGTAAATCCTGTGCAAAATTGTGAAGAACTGGGCAACACATGGACTGGAAAGTTGGAGTTTCCTGATTTAACTGTCAGATTTCTTCCTCTATGCTCCATGAATGTAAACCACATGTAAATATATGTGATTAGTCCTCTGAGAGACAAATGGGGTACCAATCCTGGATGTCTACAGAGGATGTTTTTTTTCAGAACAAGAAATCAAATTAAATTTAAAAAAGAGGTAGGCAGACAGGCATAAAAAATGATCTTCCAGGAATCCAGGCTGAATGTTTAACCACAGGGAGAAAGCAGGGAGTTATCAGAGGCAGCTGCTGTGTTTGGGAGGGAGCAGAAAGGAAAGATGAATGTACAGTTTTATGTCTCCTTTAGTTCTGTAACTAAGACCAATTCTAGCAAAACTCTCCGAAGACTCAGATAGCAAAAAATAGGTGCTTTATTTCTAGATTCTCTTTCTCTCTCTTTTTCTTAAACAAAAAAGGTCAAGTTGAAATGCACCAGATTTGGAACATGTAAGAAAGATGGGGATGAAGTAATCATTGCCATCACAGACAGGAGAAAAGAGACTTACAGCAAAGAAAACAAGCCGCGTTCAATAGGTTCCCAATGCTCAAAGACACAAAAAGAGACTCTGCAAGGCGCTGTTGTCCCTCCCCTAAAGCAGGCGACAGGAGAGTGACGGGAGCCTGCGTGAAGGCTGGGGGTCCCTCCACTTTGACGCAGCTCTCATGGCATCCAGCACTAGGTCTTCTCTGTGATGTTTGATGAAATGACAAAGTGATGCATCAACAAAGCACACCAGAGTAAAATGCAAAAAGCATTACTGTAGTTAGGGAACTAATTTGTTTTTCAGTCTAATGGTTATAATCAACAGACTTCCTGAGTATCAATCTTCCTGAACCATAGAGCGGGTGAGATTATAGACTGACGACTGTAATTTTTACATATTAGACATCTAAGTGTCATTTTCAGGAGTCTGGTAATGAAAACTCCACAAGATATTTTTCTATTAATTTAAAGATTTTTACAGCATGGCTACAAAAGTGATTATTTATTTTTAAAGACAGGATATTTTTAAATCACAGAGAAGTAAATTACTGTGTTTAAGATGCTGACATTAGACACTGTAAATATTCCTAAACTGACTACACTTTTGAACATGAAGGGTGAGAAGAAGGAAAGCGAGGCAAAACGATACACAAATGCATGCTGATCGAGTTCTTAGGGCAAGTTAGTCAAATAAAACCACTAAAATATAAGGGGACAATTATGAGAATTAAGGCTAACAAATTGGTATGTAATTTAATGAAGCAAATTGATAATGGCATCTCACTTGGGATTAATCGTAATACATTAATCAATTAAGAAATATTGTGAAAGCAAAAAAGCTGCAAGTCAGAGACATTTACAATGCTATAAACTGAAAGATAGTGATCCTGACATTCAAATGAACATAAAACTAGAGAGTGCAGAGATCTATTCCCCATGCAATGCACACAACCAGCTCTCATTAATGGTTACAACAGAAAGCCCAGGATACTGAGGAGAGACCTCACAAAATATACAGAGTATTTTTCAAATTTGTAGCGTTGCACAACTTTGGAGACAAAATCCTCTCAGCAGCAAGAAAGTCTACAGTTCCCTCCTAGCATCAATAATTGTGATCTTTCCATTAAATAAATCAGATCAACTGACCATGATTTATAACAAAAACCAAAAGTCACTCACTAACCCATCACCATTGTTAACCACCCTCCTTGCTACTGCATTTAAACCAAAGGAGAAGCAACAGCACCGGTTATGAATTATAATCTCAGACTTTGCAGTTAAGAAAGCATTTACAATGCATTTTGGGGGAAAAAAAAAAGCATCTAATTCAATTAGAGTTTTTTCAGACACTTTGGAAGTTGCATTTCTCTAGATATATCTGAGATTAAAAACAAAAGTCAAAGACTCTCTGCATTCTGGTATTTTGCTCTGCCCTGTAGAAAGAACTGCATGACACCGCTTTCTGTACAGCCCATATTCTTTAAAACTAACAAAAAGGCTTTAATTGAAAGTATTGCATTTTGGAGGTCATCTGACATAAAATCTAGCTTCCTGCTCTTCTGCCTTACTGGAAAATACAATGAACTAGTTCATAGAGCTGAAGAGAAGAAGGGAAAGAAAGATGATTACTTGGGCACTGAAGAAGATAAGTGCACATAAGGTAGATTATCTTTCTACACTGCACAGTCAGCCTGTGGATAGAAAAGTTTCAACACAGCAGGTTGCAGCCATCATGATCTAGAGACTGCAAATGCCTCTTGGCAGAACACAGGCAAGCAGAAGTGGAACGATGTGTTTGCTTCCAAGAACGATCTGTTTCAGCCGCCCTGTCAGTCTGTCTGCCTCCAAATCCAGCCCCCCTTTTGCTTACGCATTTGTACCTCATTCCTCCAAGCACACTTGGTCAGGATGTTCAGACTGCTGTGTGAACACCTCTGCTCTTAGCAGTCCTAGATTCAGCCACGTGGGCTCCTTCTCATGGATAAACTGTGACAAATGTGCAGCGACGTGAATGAGAAAGCCTAAGCTGACAATATCCTGCAAATAAGAGAAACTTTGCTTTTGTTTGTATGGGATTTGACATTGGGGATTATCAGGAGCCCAGGCTCTGCACACTGACCCCAGCAGCAAAGGTATTAGTGCTGTTGTCAATGGACAGAAAATTTGGAGTACTGAAGATTATCTGTAAAAAGACTCTACAGGTGAAAGGGCCAGTGTTTCTTCAGTGTAATTCAGCTCACTAACAAGGTCCTCGTTTCTTGAGCCCAGCAGCATGAGAGTGATGAACACCACTGGGCTCACAGCCCCTTCCCAGCTCCCTCTGCTCCCCAAAGCGCTCGGGGCTTTTGCTCGGTGGTCTCAGGGCTCTCCCCAGGAGCCTGCCGCTGCCTCACCTGCCCCTCTGCCCTGCTTCAAGCGAGGCATGCAGCTCTCCTCGTCTCACAACAGCATCTCACTCCACTGCTAAAAACCTTATGAAGCTTCTTGATTAAACTCAAGACTTCACAAGGAATTGTTTGCTTAGTACTCTCGAGAGTCAGCCTACTCATTTATGTACTAAAGTAAAGGATGAAGAACCTTATTACAAGAAACATTTATTTAAAAAAAAAATCTCTGCTGTAAACAGCAATGTTACTATTAAACAACATCTGAAACATGACCAATCTGGGCAAAGGTATGGATCAGAATAAAGTTAGACTCACTGTTAAGCACTCTGAAACTCAATAAGCACCAAAAATTGAAACTGGAGAGATATATATATATACACACACGGATGTATTTTTTACTCAGAGAGCTATTCCCCATCTGTTCTCCCCTTTCTTTCTTCTTTTACATAAAATATTCAAAAATATTCATATTTCCCAAAGAAACTTTCAACAGAAGTTGAAATAAAAAAATCTGAATTTTAGGTTTAGGTTAAAAAATTATTTCTGTTTTCTTTAATTTAAAGGTAATACTTTTTTTAGAAACAGATGCTTTCAATGAATTTGTGTCTTCTATCCAAACCCACCTCCAATCAAAAGGGTTTCAGTGCAAGTTTCTTGATCAGCATAAATATTTATTGTTAGGCATACAAACTTGCATGTTTTAGCTAAACTGACCACTTTTGGAGACAGTTGGGTATTATTCACATATTGAACTCAACTCAAATCTAACACACTTTAAAAAGCACACATAATTTTATAATTAAGTTCTCCATGGCACAAAATCACTTTTGTCTTTTGATAATTTTATCTCCATTTATTTACTGGAAAATTAGAAGAATCATTTTCTGCTCCAGAGATGCTTCATATTATCATACATCATTACATGCATTGTACAAGGTGTTTCTCAGAAAAATGTACTCTCGGTTCTGTACTGACCATATCTACCTACTCTGACTTGTTCATCTTTAGATGTCAGGGTAGCTACTTTGTATCTCTATATAATCCTTCAACCATTTAAAGGCCCTAGTACTGCTTTTATTAATTATAAGTAATGGTTTTAAACAGCTGCAACAATTTCAAAATGCTATAAAACTGAACTTGGTGAGTAATAACACACTGCAAATTGTTTTGCTTGTGTTCTGTTACATGGAGTGGTACTAATACATACGCATACACTTTGACAAATATAAATTATACTTTCCAAAGACATTGAGTAAGTAGCTTTAGCCTGCACACATCTTCATGTTATAAAGAGAATGAAAAAATACCTGTACTAATTACTAAATAATACTTCTAATCAATAATAATAGTTTTATTATTCATAAGCTACTATTAATAAAACACCATGGGTTCTAATGTAACCATTAAAAGAATTAATACTGTAATTTAATTTTAAGGTCTTTACATGTATCTGAAGTCTATTAAAATAAATGAAAAGCCTCTCAATGACTCTAGATGATGCCCTGCATGTTAATGATGCTACATGTTATTTGAACTACTGCAAATCACCTTTAAGATATTGCCCAAACACTGAAGCACTGATTATGCTTCATGTAGGTGGATATAATGTTTCAGGAAAAGTGCACACCTCTCTCTCCATTCTCATTTTCAAAATCAAGCTAGTTTTGCTCAGACTTTTAAAAAGCATTATAGTAAGGCAGAGGTGGAATTAGGGAATTGCCAGAAATTGAGATGAGGACATGGGAACCTGGTCTCCTACCAGATATGGTTTTCTCAATGGCTACTGTATTCAGAGCACTTGTTTACTGAATTTATTTGGTTATGATGGCAAACACATTAAATAGTTAATAGAAGGGAAGAAGACAAAACAAAAAGAGTTAGAAGCTGAATTCTGTTATTTAAGAAATATACATTAAAGAAAGCATATTTGTGCCAAATATTCAATGGCTTTGATGGTGTTCCACCAATTTATTCTGTGTTTAGCTCATTTAGGTCCCTAAGAAAAGTGAGTTATTGATCACTTTCACAAAGAAGAACTACTACCAAAAAATCTTACAAAAAACAAGACCATAATTACTGTTTGTTTTGCTGAAGAACAAATCTCTACATATATGAGTTAGCAGTAAATAGTAAGACATTGACACACAAGTAACACACACACAGATCTAAAATTTAAAAGTGCTACACAGTATTTTTTTCAACAACCTTAAAAACTGTTAGTACTGGAAAGGAAAATTAAGAATGGCATCACAGTAAAAAACCTATAAACCCCTTGATTTTTATCCCATGTACTTTTGAAAATAGTGTTAGTTGCCTATTTCCAGCCAAGTATCTAATTACCTTTAAAAATCTAGCCCCGCACTGCTAAAGCTCTTGAGTGATCAAGGTATCAACATCACTCATCGTTAGGAAGATAATTTTAATGATGAAAGCATTGCTAAAAGTTATTTTAAAATTCATTTTTACTTTAACTTCTTTAGAGGTGATTTGTTTGAGTACCTGAGATACAGTAACTAATCACTGATGGTTTTCTTTGCAAATAATAAAATAGATTTATATGCCCTCCCTGTAGGAACAAGAATTCCATCACCTCCTCCTGAATTTCTGAGCTATCGAATATTTGATGAGTGCTTAGGGAATCAGTATTGTGTCTTTTCACAGCAGTAATCAAGGAATGAAGTATTCTCTGCCATAATGAATCTACTGCAGGCCCAAAAGATGAATATTTCAAATGCAAAAGCAATATGTTTGTTTTGAACACATTTAAGTTTGGCTTTAATAAAGCAAGTAGTGAAGTGTGCAATGAATTATATTGTTAGATGGTTAAAACAGAGCCATACAATATGCCTGAATGCATTTAATCCAAGTAACTACTCATTTTAAATGTGACTTGTAAATATGTATTACAAGTATATATACGAACCGATGATTCAGGAACCAGTGAGGGATCTGGGCCTTCCCTTCCACTCCTGGCTTGCTTCAAAACCAGCTCAGCCTGACAATTAACCAAGGCCCAGAGCGAGAATATCATTAAGTACAAGTTGAACCTTAGGCGGGATGAAATTAAGCACGTGTACCAACTATTGAAGTTAGGATCATTTAAATCAAGACTGAAGGGCCCTGTTGGACTGGGATCTGCTACATATTTCAGCAGATCGGTGGGTCTCAATGCGCAGCCACAGGCAAGTTTTAAGAGGTCCACAAAACAGTGAACCCTTGCAGACAGTTCCTGTCACGGCAGTGTCACTGTTTCTGCAAATCCAGAAGCCTTTACTGCAGACCAAGAGGATGGTGTTGGTGGGAGGTAATGGATATATGAAGTTAAACACCTTTCACTAGCACTAGTTTCACTTTGAGAAACACCAAGTAAACACGATACTGACAGGAATGGTCATATTTCTTCTTCCTGAAAAACTTGTCGGGGGTGAAGAGAAATCACTGGCATTACCTCATTTGTCTCCAGAAGATTTGAATTGTTGCTAAAATAACCAGTGAGTTCTCTTTAATAACAAAAAAAAAAATCTAAAACCTTTTTGACTCACATTGCTGTTTAATACACTGATCCCCTCTCCCTCTTAAAACATACTGACGTTTTTCCACAGACATTCCTGCTTTAAGAAAAAATGCATTTTCCCCACTGCTTCCCTCACCCATAACCATTATATGTGACACCAGCAGGCTGGAGTTCTCTTCTCCCCTTTTTCACCTTGTTCCAGCTGAATAGCTTTTAAAATAATTTGAACTAAAAAGATCAGAGGTTCCTAAGCCATTTTGCCCCTCTATTACTCTCACTGGGCCTCAGTGAGGATGAGAGAAGATCTTGAAGGAAACACCAGGACATGGTACAAGCTTTGTTTGGTTTTTGCACAGTGAGGCACCTCATTCTGCCCCAAATACACAGCTACATAACAACAGTCTGTAGAAATTTTCAGCAGAGCCAAATCATCTGTTTTTTGTTATTTGCTGCACTCCCCTGTACACATAATAGTCCCCAGCATGATGCTTGAAGTGATGCTATGGTCAGAAAAGGGACCAAGTATTATGGGATCCTTCTCCTCAACAAACCTGTTCACTGTACAACTTGTACTCCAATGTAAAAAACAGCTTTCAGAGCCCAGTTAGAGATTTCAGGCCAGCTCATCTCATTTGCAAATTGAGAATACCTGATACAGAGTCCCCACAGTGCATTTTATGTGAGACCGTCTGGGTGTCTATCCACAATGAAATACAGAGATGAGCAATTACAGCAGTTTGTACATACAAGAATTGTCTCCTGATTTTAACTAGTAATTTTTTTTATTTGTCAGGTCAACTGACCTGCAGCATGCAAATGAAAATAAAATTTATCAACAGAGTTTACAATGAAAGCAATGAGAAAAGCATAGATTTAATTAGCAATTACAACAAAGTTCCAGGTGCTTCAATTATCCAAGTTCAGAACGAATGTACTTTACCTGGAAATTGCCCCTAAAACAGTGAATTCAGTAAGGAAATTTCTTATATAGTCCAAGTTAAATTATTTAAAATGGAGGAAAAAGGGTTCTTAATTATTTAATGTTTCACCAATAATTATACAGTTCAGTATAATGTTCACTCACTGTGGAACCTGATTTTCAAAGGAACATTTATGAACATCAGTCAAACAAAGAACACCTGCCAGACTATAAACCCAGTCAGTGCAGTACACATTCATTCCAACACAGCATTAACACATTAGCAAAAATCCAAGTCTTGACTCAATGGCAAACCTATCCAATAATTTCTGTGTTAAAATATTTACATAGAAAAGCATGCACAGTTCAGTTTTCTAATGTATTTGTAAAAATCAGTATGACTTCTATTGCAACAATTTTTTAAAGTTGTGTTCTAGATGAATGAGTTAGAGATGGGACTACAGCTCTGGAAAATAGTAAACTATAAAATTAGTACTCGAGTAGTCAAAGCTGCCAATCAAAATGTGGCCATGGACATCTTAGGGACATTTCATTCAAAAGTTACTAAGAATCAGTTTTAAAAGACAGCTTTTAAATTGGTTGCATGAAACAGTAGCCACGGTAAGCTTATCCACATGGTGCCCTGGGGAGCAAGGCTAAAGGAACACCACATATTTCTGCACAAAACTGTCTGTAAAGGCTTTTCCAAGTCATGGTTCACCAGCTCCAGCACACAATACACAGCAGAGGGAACTAAAACGGCACCTTGGTCAAACACAGCATGGATCTGCAAAGGATTATCACCACCAATTAATAACCACATGCACAAAAATTCAAGCTTCATGGGACAAACTCTGGAAAACCCTCATGACGGCCAAAATAGCAGTTGCCACACTGAAGTCCCTAGAGTGTACCTTACACAGGCCAGAATTGAGCTCATACCCTTCTAGCATGGGGACTTTGGGCTCTATAAATCTTCCTTGGCAGCTTCCTGTCTTGGAGCAGAGCTACCCAGAAGTAAGACCTCATACAGTCAGAAGTTTAATGGCACGTCACTGATTTATCATTTCAACAGAAAGGCAGGGGAAAAAAAAATAAAAAAAAAGAAAACTATTTCCTTGCAGCCAAAACCAGGTTGTCCCTGGGTCACTTTGCCAAAGAATTACCTTCCCCTTACTCTCTGGAAGAGATCAAAGACTGTTTATCAGTAATGGTTTCAGATTTCATGGTGCTGGAGCAGAGGAGCCCAGCTGCACCATCACCCAGACTTTACAGTCTTATGTCCTGTGGCACACAGGGCTAGAAATTATGAAAAGTATAGATTTCTGCTTCCCTGAGGGGACTGCAACACTTGATTGTCGTCTTAAAGAGCCTAAGGTCTCTTACAATCAAATATGACTTTTTAAACAGCGTTACAGACTATTTTAGGTTATTTTTAGTGAGCTTATTGGCTCCCTCGGAATCGTGCAATGTGGGACTTGCAGTAAGTGCAGCACCTGTCTTTGCAAGTGGGGAATACAAAACACAGTCCCATTACAGTTTTAAGATTCTCTAAAACAAGGTTTATGGAATAAATGTCACATATGGCCTAGGAAATGGTGTGACATGGGGCAGTGCTTCACATGGCTTATATGAAGCACATCAGGGTAATTTAGGAATTAAATTCCAGATAGATCATGCCACAACATGCACACCATGGCAAAACACATGTTCCTTCCAACACGGCACACGCACATAATGTGCAGCTCTTCACTGTGATATAACTGAAGTAACAGTGCCTCTGATTGTTCTATTTCTAAACTTCTGACTTGTAAGGCCAAATTCAATTTTCTCAGTGCTTCCCACAGAACACCAAGATTAAGAAGCCTGGGGAATCATCCCGCTATGCCACTGCAAATTATCACAGCTCCACCAAATTTACCCTAACATGAAATGCCACAGAAGTGCTCAGAATTCAGCAGTGATGAATTTAACATGCCTACTTCCACTAGCCTGATGTCAGCAGAGTTACAGGAATTTGTGCAATACAAGGATCTGTCCTTTTCTCCTTATCAAAGCATTTGATCAAAATCAGTAACATGGAAAAAGACAACCTTACTTAATTTGAGCAGGAGAGTCAGGCTTGTCACTCTAACATCATAAGAAAAAGGCAGGTATTTACATATGGGTACTTGCATATTCTTTTTTATCTGGCTTCACAAAGATAACAGTAAGATTCTTCCACAGTAAAAACTAGTGTGAAACCTCAGAGAGGACCAGCATTTTCCCTTAATCTTCCCTCTCCCCTTTCCTCTCTTTTGAAGAAGCAACACCTTGAGGTATTTCAAATCTTCATTAGCCACTTTACTGCCTGTGACAGCCTGGTGGTATGGAGTTGCACCAACTCCCTCCGTTCAATTCATCCTTAAGTCAGAAAGGAAAAACTCTGCTTCTGCTGCAAAGTGACAAAAAGCCCACATTGCTGAACACCACTGCCACGTGGCTTGACCTGCCAGCCATCGCAAGCAGCAGTCTCTACCCCATGCCTCAGTTCTCAAGTGTGTCTAACCAACAAATGAGCTAACCAAGCTGTCACGCTCTTGAGGATGCATCTTAAAAAAGATGCATAAATTCACTCATTCGGAAACCTGGGCTGTTCAAGAATGTGTTACTATGACAATTTAGAAGAAACTGCTACAGATAAGATTGATGAAACTTATTGATTAATTTTCTCTCAAGCTATGTTTGAATTTTAAGTTTTCTCTAAACAGAACCAGTTCACATTCGTTTGTTAGTATTCCAGGGACCGCAGCAATGTGCTTCAGCAGTGAAGGAAGTTCCATGATAAATGTGTTCTCCAATCTGCATCTGTAAAGCTGCTATAAAATCAGAACAATTCATGCAAAATTTTTCATTACGTTTTTAAATATACTTACTTACATTTTAAATCACACATAGACAATATGAAATATCTTTCACTTAGACAGGTGGGAACAAGAAAACAGATGCATCCATTAAGCCTGAAACAATTCAATGAATTAAATATTACTTGGTGAATGCTTTGGTTTATGGATATAGCCTTTGTTTAAACTTACTTGAAAAAAGACGGCCATGGCTCCTACTACCCTGTTTTCTAGAACTGCTGTTCCAAAACTGTCAAAGTCATCAGGATTGTAGAAGTAAATCTGCATCTGTAAAAATTAAAAACAACAACAAAATCACATTAGTGTTGATTCATCTAGCTTTCAAATGAGGTAATGCATACACGTCGTACATAAACCCAGTGTTATGAACCTGAGATAAAGGAATTCTGCTGAACAATATTGTTTTACTAGCATCTTGATTAATAGCATGACTGCCCTACTGGGACAGTAACCAGGGAACAGAGTCAATGCAATGCATTTTAATACCAAACCCAAGGATAAACAGTATGGTCAGTCTGCATAGATGGTAAACTTTGTGCTTTCTGCCAGGATCTCTTCATTTCTTTGCTCATTGCAGGCTCATCTCCTGCTCTGTTAAATGTGCTAAACACATTTATCTCAAAAACCATAGAGAATTTTTGAAAAGGATTTCAACATTTAGAGTTATTTCTTTACTCCTAAAGCAATTTGTAAGATAAAAGTCGGTCTCTGTAGCAATGCATTTTTATGAGCCTCTGATATTCAGGACTATCAGTTAGGGTCAGACTTCTCCCTGACTTCAGTAAATTTCATGACTTTTATTTCCAAAGCGTTAGTACTTGGCAAAAAGTATGAGACAAAACCAGATTTTTTGATGTCATTTTAGGATGAATAATAAATATTAATAATGAGGCAAACCCAAAGTGAAAGCAGGTGAGAACAATGATTACCCCAAAACAGCAAATGTCTGAGTTAGTAACAGGAGGACCAAGAAATAGCTTCTTTCATACATTTCACTGTTCAACAATTCCACTCACTGCATTAGCTGAGCTCTCACTTCTGCCAGCCACCCCAACACACTGCTGCTTCTCCAGCAGTTGTTCAACCTCTCCATTCCTAAAGAAGCCCCTGGTGTTAGTCCATCTGTATCAGCCATGACTTGCTCCAAAGGATCTGGTTTTCATCCAAAACATGCAATGCTCCCTTCTCAACATTACACCATGAAGGTGTGTACATTTTCATAGAATAAATTCATTATTAGTAACATTTGTTGTATGCATGCTCTACACATTACAAATTAAAAACATGTGTCTGATAGTAACAGCCAAGCATAAGAACTGGGCGTTGCAGCAGTTGCTCTTGGGGCCATTCAGGGATCCTCCCAGATGGATTTCACAATCCAAACCAGTGCTGGCGCATCCGTGGGGCCAACACTGCTGCTGGACAGTTGGCCAATGCATACACTCCCTCATGCACATTGACTCCAGCAAAAAAAAATCTGTTCCTGGCTATGAAACAGGAATGGACCCATCAGGCTTCTCTGCCACTGGCCTCTTGCCTGAACCTGTGCATTCATTTCTGCTTCTCTGCTGCCCATCACCCATTACCTGACCCATTCAGGCTTTTCACAGCATTATTAGGTGATAAGAAATAGCCACACAGCGCACAGTTAAATGGAGATGTAAGGTCTAGCTGAGTCTGTCCATGCCTCCCATCACACTGCTGGTCTGACCACTGCTCCCTCCTGCAAATCTGTCTGCAGGCAAATGCTCTGCCGGCACTGATAACTTGTTTGGGGCTGTTCATTTTTTTCCAAGATTGTGCTGCATGACAAATCCTACCATATTTACAAATGCAAGTATTTTTCCCATATTCTGAAATTTTCTATATTGCCAGATGAGATGATACTCTTTTATCTTGCTCTGATATGTTCTTACTCCTATTTACTGATTCCCAGGCTTCTGACTGTATACATTTGCTGTAATGTATAATACTGGCAAAGTACCTATACATCTAATAAAACATCACCATATAGAGAAAAGGCCAAGATGAAGATCAGTCTCTTCAGAGGCTGAGGTACTTTTTTCAGCAGGAGGATAAAATAAGACCACACTCCAAATGGCTCACAAAAAAACTGAAAAAATTGTCTGGCACTCACTCTAGCTTCATAAAATTTGAAAGCAATTTTCTTCCCCTATTTTGGCCTTCCTATTCCCAGTGTATTCACAGCATACACAGAGATGCTGGCAATATCTCACAAAGTTGGTGGTGCCTCCAGGTTCTGACAACTCATGCTTTGAACAAATGAAGACTGAGGTACAGCCATTCATTGACACAGAAATTAGAAACACTTTGTTTCAGGTAGAATTGCTTAAACTTCAATTTAGCCAGCACAGACAAAAGCTCACAAAACACTCACAAATTACATTTTATTCCCCTTTAAGATAAAGTCTAAAATTGGGTATACCTTATATAAAACACTTCACTATACAGTCCTCATAGGAGTTTATGAAGAAAAGTATCACTGAGTGAGTTCAGCATATGCCAAAATCATTTTGGATCAATTTTGCTCATGGCATTTTAAGGAAATTAATTTTTACAATACACTTTTGGATAGCAGTGCAAAGGGCTTTGGTAAAAAAAGTACTTAATTCAGATCCCTCGTCTCAGCAGTGCAATTTCACAGACTAATCAAGAACCACACTCTGCCTTGATTACCATACACATTGAAACATTTTACCACTGCTCCCTGGTGTTTTTCCAGAGAGCGTGGTTCTTCTCTCTGCATCCATCAAGTCAAAGGGAACTGTCTTGTATAAAAAATTATCATCATCTGTCATACAGTAGCTTCCTTATGTGTTCATACAGCTAGAAGGAACATTTTAGGATTAGAATCTCCCAGGAATTGCTATTACATAGTTTACACATGCATACAGTGCAAAAACAATGTTAAGAAGATGCTAAAGTTACATCCTCAAAACTACATGGTTCAAGTTGTTCATAAAACCACACCTGGACACCTCTGAGCATTAGTATTATGACAATTTTCTAATTATGTGATCACATATTGTTCTCTTCCACAATACAGTCTCATCTGTTTTCCCCAATTTACAATAAAATGTAAATGTATCTAACGTATTTTTCTTCTTTTATACATAATATACATAGTACTGAATGCATTTGTAGGTATTTAATATTTTCTATGGATGGCATAATGTTCTTTATGTACAAATCGGGAATAAGACAGTTAACCATAAAATTAATTTCACCGCATACTTAAGTGGCCTAAACATGCTAGAAAATTTTCATTATTACTCCTTATTATATAATTAGTATAGACAATATATGGCGCATTTTGCATATAAATGACTTCTACTGTCTCTGCCTGGTACATACAAAGCAATAGTACAGAATGCAAGAAAGGAGCTTTTAAGCTAAAGAAAATTCGGATCTTATTATAATATGCTATTTGTGAAATGCAGAACAAAGCATCATCCAAGCTTGCACATCCAATCTGAATTGTGGCACTGCCTGATTTCAGAACCATAAACCATCATTTTGTTATACATTTTTGCATGCGATTTCACAAGAGCTTTTATTTTCCAAAATTAAATATATATATTGTATATATATATATATATATTTTTTTTTTTTCTTAAAGGCTCTGAATCCCTTCACAATGGGAAAGCCTGAAATACTCTTTGTAGTTTCTATGGCGTGACAGTCTCTGCAGTCAGAATGCTCTGTTCCATACACCGCTGCTGACAGTGCTCCAAATAGCCTTCCCGGTGGCATAGGTCCCAGAGGGTGTAAGAGTCCTGTTCTCCATGGCACAATATACTAGATTTATAAATCTTTCACATCTAGCCCTGTTACAACTAACAAGGCTGCAAAGGCTTACACAGGCTTCCCTAATCTCAGATGTGCAACACATGATTATGCTTGCACATACCTTAAAAAAATCTATTATAAAAAACATGGAGTGTCCAAGCAACTTGAAATTTTCAGTATTTTGATGAAGCTAAGCTGAAACAAACCATCCCCAGTGACACAAAGGCGCTTTTCTTGCGGGAAGACTCTCTCTATCCTAAAAAGCTACCAACAACTGCTGCAGCCACAGAGCTTTACCGAGGCAGGGAGAGGGCAAGAATTTGCTTTTAATGGAAAAAATGAATGCTTTGACACTCTTCACACTCTAAAAGAGTAGAATTGTTTTCACTCAAACTTGAGAGAGATTTGCTGTACAGCACAGATTAAGCCTGAAAAAATCTCACTGAAGGGGAAAAACCTTCAGAATGTTAAAAGTGCCTTAAAACAGAGGATTAGAGAGAAAACCCCTCACTCCGCCATAACCCAGGAGGTAATTGGCAGTCACCCTATAAAACCATGTCATGTCTTCTAGTCTCTTCTGTCCAGGAAGATCCAGTGCCCAACCATTACAGTTTCCAAGCTCTCCAGGCCTTTTTCCAGCTGACAACACTTACACAAATGAATACACCACATGCATCCAGCACCTCAGTAATCTCCCAGTGCAGAGCATCTCTGCCTCCATGCTCCTACCAGCTACAACGCCCCTCCACCACGCCCCGGGGCAGGCAATTCCCTCCTCCCCAGGGTCAATCTACTCTCTGCAGAAACACCTTTCTTCAACCACGTTCTTCCGACCTCTACAGAGACCTGGTGTTCCCCAGACCTGGAAAAATGTCAGGCTCTGCTCTGTGCTTAAGGGATTTTGACTCAGCACTGGGCTGCCACCATGCTGATTTCGTAAGGACAAGCTGTCCAAAATGTGCATCCACACTACTGAGAAATACTGCCCACCAGAGATCAGTTCTGATTTTATTAAGTACAATTGCCTCTGAATGACTAAACCCTCTTTATGAAATGTCGCTGGCTTGCAAAACCTGAGCCTGCTACAAATGAATGACTTCTCCCCACCACCCATCCACAAATAAAAGGCTCTGGCTCTCTGCTCAGATGCTTCTCTTCTTCTTGGCACAACAGACATCCAGACAGAAATCACCATTCCTGCGCATGAGATGTTTTTGCTCTTATTACCTCACTACAAAGACAGAAAGTTTACATCCAATACAGACTATCATGGCTAAACTCATTCAGCACTTATGAGAGAAAAGCCACAATGAGCATTTGATAGATCCCAGAAGATGTGAGTGAGTTCAAAGCAATTCTAAGAGACTGAAAACCAAGCAAGTACATTTTCCATAGACAGATGCCAAGTATTTTAAAAATAAATAATTGAGACTTTTAAATTGGGCTGCTATCACCCTGTGCAACCTCCTACAGCAGATTTCTCTTTAGATTAAAAAATGAACAAAGGCTCATTGTGCTGCCACAGATGTGGAGTACAGAATATTCAATAGTATCAGGAATTCTGGTAGAAGGGAAAAGATCATCAGAATTAGCTTTCCGCTCATTTCCTTCCAGCAATCCAAGGACTACCATACAATTTAAAAAAAAAAAAAAAAAAAAAAAAGGGTTTTATAGGCCAGCCAATTTTTTGATGAATCAGGAAGCAAGACGCAGAGGCAACAGCTATGTGGTTTATTATGTACTGCTTTAGAGACTGAGAGTGTTTTCAGAAGAGCAAAACACCCAGGGCATTGCAGGTAGACTGCAAATCTTTACAGAATGGCAAAACAAAAAATTTTACAATGTTTGCTTTAAACGATGGAGTTAATCACTGAATATACTAATTCTTAATTAGTACCTTTGCTGCTTATATTGTAAAAATAAATTATTCTCAGCCACTTTTACAACTGGATTTAAAGCCTCTCGCACAAAAACAAATTCTGTGCTAAGATTATGAATCATACATGATTTTTCTTAATTGAAAGCTTGTATGTAACTTGCTTCTGCTTTAAATATGTGCATAGATTTCTAGCGAACTGGATGATGTGATCCATTTGGCTGGAATAAAAATTTTCTACAGTCATAATGTAATCTTCACTGCAGCACTGAAAATTTAGAATAACTGTCCTGCAGTCCGTGTGTTTACTGGAGTGTGAGATGTACACTGGAGCAATAAAGTCTGATGTTTGACTTCTCATTATATTCTCTTTAAAAAACCCATGAAACTTATCATTTAAAACATATTCAAAATCTGCTTAGAAAAGGCAGGGGGGAAGAGTGAATCGTGATGTTTTCCAGTTCTCCTACTAGAGCTTAATGTAATAACATAGAGTATACTGCATCCTTTTTAAAAGATAAAGTTGAACAGGAGCAGATAATAGCATGTTTTCCCTGCCTAGTCTATTATTCATCAGTGAATTTTTAACTATAGTTAGGCAGGTACAGAGATGAATTTTGAATGTCATAACTTAGTATTTTACAGTGCCTAGAAGTGTGCTGTGTAAATTGCAAAACAGAGTCAGACAGGGTCTTTGCCCTAACATAATTGCAACTCGATAATGAATACAATGCTAGGCTGAAAAAACCAAAAGGAGCTGAAACAACAGGAAGAGCAAAGATTATACAAGTGAAATAACAGAATTTAACTCAATTTAGACATTCGCATGCCTTAGCAGTAAGGTAAATTTCCCTTTAATCTTTTTTCGTAGTAAGCATTAATTATTGCTTTGTTGTCTACAAACAACACAGTAGGTGTATCTATGTTATAAGTTGAGACTAAGTGATTTCATAATTGTTTTCAACCTGAAAGTTGGTAATTGTTGCACATTCTGCCCCTGATTCTGAACAGCATTTAAACCTGTGAGTTGTCCAGTAACAGCCCAGTAGGAACAGTGAGGCAAGATAATGCTCACAGGATTGCCCTCGGCTTCAATACATTGTTGGATCAAGACCATATCTCTCCACCTTGACAGTCAAGTCTTGAATGCTAAGAGAGAAGTACCTTGGCAAACTAGAAACTTCCCCGGTTTCTACTGCCAGAAATAAATATCCCTTAGGCCCGCTCCCATCTCAAACAAGAAAATCCATCTCATGTATATACACTGAGTCATTACACAATGAAGGCACGCTTGATGCTAAAAAGCTGTATGTTGCATTCATTTGTATTTCCGTAATAAGAAAATAACGGTTTCAGTGTTTATGCTTTCCGTAACATGAAACTTTTTTGCAATTGCTTTGTACTTCAAGTAACAGCCATATGATTCACCATGAAATGAAGTCTGGAAAATCGTTTTGGATAAATGGAACTATAAATTCAATAGAATTTCCATGACAACATAGATTGCAACACTCTGCCACAAGTAAAATGTTATAAATCATTCAAAACCAACAAAAAATCAGCAGTAAGTCTTCTCTTTCACAACACACAAGACCCCTGAATTATGGAGCTGTGCTTATTACCTCCCCATGCAGTGCCTCTTATTTCTGATCCTCTTCCTTGTTGCAAGTGTTGTTTCATATCTGACCTTCTTTCAAATATGGGAAATTATAATACTAACACACTTTAATACTAAGATGTAAACAAGAATTGAAGAATAATGAGCAGGATGCTTTTTTTGAACCTTTCCTCCTTTTCTCATCTTCTAAAAATGTTTAAATATCTTCATCCTATGGTAATTACACCTGTGTATCCAGATACATCACAGCATCTTGTTAGACTCAGAAATTTAGGAGGCTCTTTTTCTGGAAACGTGGGTGGTAAGTGTACAATAGGGTGCTCAGTCAGCTCGTAAAAAGGATGTGAACCACATGTCCAATGGATGGAAGAGATCCAAGGAGAGGAGGAGGTAAAAATAAAAAAAAAAAAAGGATAAAAGATTACACCACACACTATTGCTTATTCCTACCCCTCCGTCAGAGGGTTCCTGACATACGGTATTTCACTTAAAGTCCAAGGAGTTGGAATGAAGTGATCCCAGGAGGACCTTCACTGCAATTTAAAAATCACTGTGGCTGTTGCCTTCATGCCTGTGAGAAAAACCTTGAAAATGCAAAGCTTCTTCCCTCCTGAAAAGATTAAGAAGCCCATAAAACCAAATGAGAGACAAATAGTTCAGTATTCTGATTTTTGGGTAGAAGTATTTCTTAAAAATCAGGTCTTTTAGTAACTTGAGAAGAAGCAGCGACCTACTAGTCCTTGGATTGCAAAGGCTCATCTTTCCTGACTACTAGAGAGTTTCTGCTATCTCACATAAATCACTGCCCATTTCTGGGCCCCGTTTCCTCATGTATAAACTATGGTCATTGCCCATCCCTCCTTTAACTGGATGTTTTATGAAGAAAATATGAAAGATTGGAAATGAGTGGGAATAATGACAAGCAATTGAAAAACACTTGAAATAAACTACCATTTGAAGTGGTGTTGAAGAAAAAAAAAAATTCAGGGTTGCTGTTCATTTTCTTGATATTGCAATAAGGAAGATTCATACAAGTACCTCATGGAGACGTGCACTCATCCACTCATGGATTGCCTCTTAATACTGGTACCAAGTTCTAAACATCTCCTACCTGACATAGAGCTGATGTTGCAGGAGTTCAGTGCAGACACAGTTACTGCAAGGCACTGCATCCACATGCCCAAGGGCATCTCCCCACGCTCCTGGAGATCAGCTAGGGTCTTTTACTCATCTTTAGCTCCAGCACCAGACACTGACTCTGCCAGATACTTTTTGGTTTATTTAATGATTAGTTCTGAGTCTCAACCACAATGGCTTTGTCTAATTGTGCCATATTCCAAGCAAGTAAGCGCATGTGTGCGGGAACATACAACACAGACCCTCATTTCAGTGAGAGACAAACTTTGCTTTCTAAAACTGTTCAAACAGAAAAATTAGAAGCAATACTTAGCTGCTGGAGAGGATGAAAAACTGAAACAGGCAATTTAGGAAGTGGCTAAGCACCAAATGCCACAGCAACTAAAAGCAAGCTGGATGGACTCACTGTATGAACAGAATAGCTCTGAACTCAATGCAAAAGTGACTGTTTCAGATGCTTTCTTCATCTGTTTTCCATGATCTTCCTACAAGGAGAACTAAACTATTAAAGAAAGAGTTTTAAATCTCAAAATACCCACTGTCCATACTTCAGTTCGTCTTTCAAGAAACCATTTACTTTCTTAAACATCAAGAAGTACTGCCAGAATGGTGAGAACTGCTGGGATTTCCTAGCAAAAACACTCCAGTGCTCTTTAGGGAAAAGAAGGGAGGTGCACTTTAAAACTAAACCCTACAAAAGCACACTTTTCCTAGCATGTGTGATTAATACAATTTCATATACCATTCACTTTAGAGATGCACTAGGACAAGTATTCATTCCTCTGAGAGCTCACATCTTAGCACAAATTATTCTTTTTGTACTGTGGAATTCAGAATGTCCTGTGTGGCTGTTTTTTTTTTTTTTTTTTTTTTTTTCTTAAATGGGAGAAGACAAGCTCTTCCATAAGATTTAATGATCTTCAAAATGACTCAGAACAAATTTTGAGATATTTATAGCAATGTTGCATCTCTGGATTCAAAGCCATGCAGCAGATGGGGCATGTTTTCAGAAGCATTTTGCTGGGTGAAAGGCCATTCCTATCTGAGGTGATGTGAAATCCTCAGGGCTGTATACTTGCAGAGTTATTTTTATTTATGAACTGAAGTATATGGGCAATTACAGCAGAACCAGCCCATGAGAAGAGCCTACTTGGAGAGCTTCTGAACAGACGTTAAAAACAATATGGGCTTTCCCATATTTTGCAGAATACACATCCATCTAAGTCAGCATCATAGTCCCAAAGATAAAGCAAATGGGGTCCTCGGCATTAGAGGTCTCAGTAGCTACTTGCAGATTACTGGAGGAAGGTGGGACAGCACTACTTCTGTCACAGACTTCCCATCTGAACACAAGAGGGACTTTTCCAATGCAACTGCTTAATGTGGGTGTTCTATTTCAAGTTTCTCAAAAGGGCTTAACATGCAAGGAGTGAGTACACTACATCATTTCCAAAACTCAGGATCTCTTGAAAATACCTTGAATTTAAGTCCTTCCCCACCATGGGGTGCCTATCCAAATTCCCCAGGCTCTTGTAAAATCTTGCATGTAATACCTCTATAGCCTGCCTGTAATTTTCTAGCTTTCTTTACCCTTACCACCTGACTGTTTTACTGGAATAGAAAGTGAAGTCTGCACACACCTGAAGTGCAGTGTTAAGAAATCTGTAAACTTCTTGTCTTAGCAACTTTGTGTACAGATACACACACAGAGTAGCTGAATACACCACCTTAATGGCATTAGCTTGTTAAGGACATGATTCTGTATTAACACTAGCAAATCAGAAAGAACTGGATTTCAGCATAGCAAGAAGCAAAATATTCAAGTAAGCAGCAAAATTGATGAAAAGGTTAAAGTGCTAGAAATTGTGTAGACTTTTAAATTTAAAACCTTGTCCACTGTCATATGTGCAAACCCATTTGCAAACACATTCTGTAATAGTCCTTTGATAAATGTCAAAGTTATTCTTCCATGCCTATGAAAGAGAAACACAAATCTAACTCTCACTCCCTCCTATGCAGGTACCTGTGCAGATGCTGTGTTGAGACTCTCCTGGTGCATCTGACTCTGCTGCTCACTTGTGGCATCACCTTATATAATGTGAATAAAACAACCTCTCTCCTTTAACACTTCCAATTTTTCAAGGGCCCACTGATGTTAAAAGAAAATCACATTGAACTTCTTTGGACTCCTGATAAACACAACAGTGCTACCAGATTGGCATTTGAGTCCAAATTTTACAGGCTTTGGTTCAGTACAGTTTTCAGTGCACACTCCTTGTGGGAGACATGCACAGTTGTGTCCCTGCTCAGCCAGGCTCTGTGCCAGCTTCATCCCTTCCCTCTACTTTGCTTTTTAATAATAGAAATGAACCTCAAGCCAGAGAGTCACATTTCCACCCTGGCTCACATCTGTGTACTTCTGAAAGCACTTCTTCTGCCTCAGCATCTCACATTTGAACAATTCACCTGGGTAATGGACACCATGTAAGTTCTGGTTTTCAGCATGACAGCTCCTGGCTTTTCTCCAGACTGTGGGTGTTTTTGGCTCTAGAAGTGCCCAACCAAATTAACTGTTGCTCATACCACTGCTGTCTCCACCAGACATTTGGTTTGTGCCTGCAACCACAAATGGAAACTGGAAATGCTGCGAAATGGTGCAGCCTCTCCCTGTCACATAACACGGAGGGGGCATGCCCCCCGCTGCCTGGGGCCAGGGCTGGGGCTGCGGTGGGCAGGGAGGGTATCACCTCCGGTACAAAACCACACCGTTGCATGTGCTACCAGTACATCCACCTCTCCTGGCGTTGTTCTGTCACAGCATGAAATGCCTCAATGGAACTTTTGAAATACGGGAGTTGCACAAGTAAAGTCTTTATCATAAATCTGATAATTAACCTGCATAGCTAATTTCCCTTCTGGCAGCAGGCATAGGTTGGAATAAATAGTCTATTCAATATCTACTGAGAGAAGACTCCTATATTTCATGTTTACTTTAAGCAAGTATAAAAACCTAGGGACAAAGGGCCTCAAAGAGTCAAATTCCTTGCAGTTTCAACAGAGTGCCCTGAATAATACATAAAGCAGCTACGCTCTTATCCCTAAAACCACAGGTGTGAACCAGATGTCATGCTTATCTTCTCTTGAGATTACAGCAAACAATTGCACACCTTCAGAATATAAAGTAAGCATTGGATCAAGAAGCCTGAAATATATTAAAAGTGTGGCACTTAAGTTAAAAATTCAAATATTAACCTACAAATCACTGATTCATTTAAAAGGTTGTTTATAGCCTATGTTCTATAAAAGTTATATTTCTTTTATTTAACCTTTTTATAACAAGATACATTATAAATCACAAATTTGAGATAAAACTACTTGCATAAATCTCAGTCTTTGTCAGTAAGGTATTGCCAAACCGAGTGTTCAAATATACCGCCACCTACTTAAAATACACCACAACTCAAGAAACAGAATTAAAGTTAAAGCCTTGATTTAAATTTTAAACTTTCCAATTGTAATAAAGGTTTAGAAAAAGGCGAGCATGTGCTGCACTCAAATATTGAAAGGAGATTAAACCTAGAATGGTATCTCAAAGAGAATTTTAAAGTGAACTTACTACATAGTAACAAGACATGGTACAAATGGTGCTCTAACCATACAGCCTTGATCATAACCAATCGTCTAAGAGTGCAAAGCCAGAGGATATTCCAAAATGTCCAGTTTCAAGACAGTAACAAATTCCTCACTCAACTAGCAAACTTCACTAATATGCTAGTGCTTGTCACTGGGGGCATTTCAGAAAAAGGACAGGGCTCTCTTCACCAGATGCACAAAATAATCATGCTCCAGCATGTTTTAAAGGTCATACTCATATCGTGGTACTTTTTCTCTTAAACTAGGTCCAGTCACCACCTCCTGACTCCTATGTCAACATCTCAGGAGCAGTAGTGCTTGCTGCAGAGGGTGAGGGTCTGTTCTCTCTGATAGATGGTTCATGTCCTATTTGATTTTTTTTCTTAGCTTTCCTCTTCCACCCTGGCTAGCTTCATTCTTTAATCCAGTATGCCTGGTTTCCTTTCACTGCACTCCCTGTCAAACACACACTCCAAAGGCTCAGAGCATTTAATGCTAATGCTTCACTAAAAGAAGTCTTCCAGCCCAATTTGTGACAGAAATATTACAGGTTTGTAATTAAACTCTAGATAAGAAAATCTAGTGTTTACTCAATAATCCACATATTCGCTTTAAAAAAGCATATGTCTTGCTCTCATAGCTGTAGAGAAAAGTGGTGAACGTGACCTGAATCCAACAGCTGTAATGTCATCTGCTTGATCTTGAGGGAGTTGAACTACCCTGTTCCTTTAACAGTATTCACCAGTGACCCAGAGCCTCATTCTGCCCTCCAGCTGCAGAGCCTGTGACTCTAGGGGAAAAAGCATCCAACATCTTGACTCACTCACGTTAATAAAACAGAGTACGAAGAGTCATAGGCTAAGGTGTTAACATGACCCTGTCTGTAGTGCTAAACAGTTAAAACTTGCTTTGAGTTGAGAGCACAGATCCAGGTGGCTCAGCCCCATGGCAACACTAGTGATTTATACATATTTGTAAAATTTTATTAAAGATATAGGATAAAAGTTAAGAACAGTACAGAAAAATACAGAACTTCAAATACAAGCAATTAAGTCTTTGAGCTTCACCATATGCCTTACTCCCATCTCTGTTAGCAAATATTTTTTTCTTACATGGACAATCTTTGGATGGCATTAAATGTGGTGACAAATTTTCTTCTTCAGAAAAACAGGTGAGATAGTCTAGAGCTAGCTCTGGACTCCAGTCCTAATTTCTGAAAAAAAAAAAAAAAAAAGTAACAGCAAAAGAAAAGAAGTGCACAGACAGATAACGCAGCTTCTGCAACAGATATTTGCAACTTCATTACCGTGGAAAACAGGCAATGAAAGTGGCTGTTATCAGCCCCTCCAACAGCTGGTAACCCCTGTCAGGTGGCACAGGGCACAGCATTTCCCTGCCTCGGTGGTCACAGGGTCACAGCAGCACTGTGCGATGGAGTGTGTCTGGGCACACTACGCCAGGCTCGCATTAAACAGAAGGAAGAAAGAGATAGGAAGGAAAAGAACTGGGATTGGAGAAGAAAAGGACAGAGAAGAGAGAGCATCTATATCTCTCTCGCCAAAGGACTGTTGAAGATTTAGGTGAAGTCAGTGGCAGCTCTGGTAGCTTCCCACACTGCTGCTCTGAGAAGGTCAAAACACATTCAGGATCATGACTGTCTTCCCAGAACACTCAGTCATGTGGTGGTAGGTATTACAGGGTCCTGAGATCCCAGGAGATCATGAAATTGCAAGCACTGTGTTTCATCTCCTGCCCTTCATCAAAACATTATCTGGTCCTTTCACTCTCAAGAGCTTCCTTTACACTGACTGCCAGCCAAGGGCTACGAATGGCACGAGCGTATCTATTAATTACGTCCACCAATGGTTTACAAAACATCAGTTTTGATCTGCTAATTTCCAGCTCCATTCCCTTCTCATTTAAGCACATACATCGGAAGGTATCTAGTTGGTTTTTATATTATTTTGATTTACTCTCTTTCTGTAGAGTTCCTTAACAATGCCATGGACTGATCTTGAATAGAGCAGCGTTGCTGTGGACGTTGTCTGATACTCAAGGCTGCATTAATATAGTCCTGGAGACCCCTCATAAAAACACCTGGTTCAGGCTCCAGGTGCATCCAGCTCTGTTTCCTGTCTCAAATACAAAGCACTAACAGAAAGCAAAAGCAAGACAGTGTGTATTTACATGGACAAACAGCAACTGTGCCCTTAGCTACATCCCTGCAGCTTTCGGCAAGCTTCAGAGGCCCTTCTGAGCTGGAAGCTGCACAAGGACCATCCTTTAACTGGTTTGTCTAAAGATCTTTTAAATCCTCTTTCCAACCTGTATTTACTGCTGACTGCTAGAAGATCATTTCACAAGAGGTTCCAGAATTCACTCACTTTGATACAATGCATGAAAAGTGTTCCTTTCCATTGAATGTGTACCTTCTGCCTTCCTGTGCTCAGAACCTTAGTTATATCATGAAGCATAACAAGTAACATCTATTTAACTTCTCTAAGACTTCATGGACCTTTGTAATTGTGTGCCCTGACTCACCTTTTCCAAGCTGAGATGTCACAACAACTGTTTACATTCTTGTCTCATGGAAGGTATTTCATATCACTGAAGGTCCTTTAAATTTTCAGGACTTACAAAGCATTTTTGGCGTTGGGTAATCAGAACTGCCCAAGTCATATATACCATGAAGCAAAGATTCTTCCTTTTGATCACACTCATTCCAAAATGATTTCTAATCTTCCTATTTGCCTTTTTGCTACTGTTGAGCACTGAACTCACATGCTCAGACAGCTCTGTGTAAGGACTCCAGGAACATTTCCTAGAGTGCCAATAACTAATTAAATGTTCATTACTATATGTGCAAACTTGGAGTCTTCTTTTTAACCTAGTTAAACTAGAGAATGAGACTTCTATGATCCTGCTTTGTGTGTGTGTCCGCATATGACATGTCAGTCCCTTGTAATAACTTCAGAGCACGTTGAGCAGTATCATCAAAACCTGACTGCTCACTTAGGTTCTCAAGGACTTTACACCCATACACGTTCTCTGCAATTAAGTGACAAAGTTAGAGAGAGACCCAATTATTTTCACAAGTATGGATCAAATATTGAAGATTCTCCCTGTCCTTCTTCACAAAGCACTTCATTGTTATGCCCAGCATGGGCAACAGCCACTTCAGCTGCTGTCACATTCCCTCCAAACTCAGCAGTGCTGTACACAGGTAAGCTGGGGCTTTTTTGCCTTGAGAGCTGTACTGCATTTATTTCTGAACCTGGGGATGTACCAGGCCACACAATGTGCCTGATTTATTTTACTCAGCTGGATTAGCATCAGTAGGTGCAGATTCTCATGAGTCACTGAAAAAATACCAGCATTTGGTTCTAAGCACACACAATATTAATGGAAATCCACCATTCTGTTAAATATTGTAATATGGTAACTTTAATCATAAAGCCTCTCAGTATTTAAATACTTCAGGCACTGTAGACATTTATACAACTAGCAGTAGATGTATTTTCAAATAGATACTTCTGAGTAATTATCCTCTTGAGACAGCACCAATTGCTAAATAATGCCTCAGTTTAATAGCACATAGCTCTTAAGAAATGAACAATTCTGGGGACTATTAAATCTCTGAGAAATGTAACAAAGATGGTGCTAAATACCTTAAACTCCATTTTAGTCCTTGTGTGGATGGGGAATATGCCTTTTTTTTTCTCACCTGTTAGCTGGACTTCAAAGCCAACTCCTTAGAAAATTAGGGGGTAGCCCCTCCTACTTGCTCTAATAAGGCAGGGTATGCAAATACATTCTTCCAGACATCAGTAAAGGTCCCTTATGAGAAAATTAGTACTCAGACTCACAGGAAAAGCTGTCTTAGCAAAACATATTAGAGGAAGAATAACTGGATGCGATACCTGAGTGGGAACTCCTGAAAATGCCATAAACCTTGTGAATTAACTGGAGAGGAATAATTGGTCTGTCACCCCAGAAATCCCTCTGTCATTCCAAGGAAGAATTGCTGAGCAGAAGAATACAGGGAACAGAAAGAGTATTCAACCCAAACTCAGGCCAGTGAATCGAGGCATGACTGGGGAGAGAGTTTTCAAATGAACCTACTTTTATATAACACACAATGCTCTACAATATCAGGAAAATGCAGACCTCTTGTTCATATAAAATGCTGGCCTTTATTCATGTTCCCTAAAGATGTTTTTCCTAAAACTCCACCTGCTTGCATATTACTTGCTGCTAATAAAGAGCCTAGGGAAAGAAATTTGTACTCTCTGGTCACCAGAGGTCTGTGAATAGCTCGATTCAGCATGTCACTCCATAGAGAAGGTTGCCTTTTCACAGACAAGAACAAAAAGACGGAAGCAAAAGGCATAAAAATACTTGTCATCTCATCCTGGCACCATTTTACCTCTCAGGGGCAGTCAGAACTCTTTAGAGATGATGAGCTCTCCAAAACAAACCATGTCAGATTGTGTTTACCTTCATACTAGTTCAGTCAATGTCCCAGCTTCATTTCAAAAGCAGACATCAATAATACACAGAAGAGGTCATCTCCTTATATGGAGAAAGCAGAAGTTAAATTTACTGCAATAAAGCCAATTTGTAGCAGCTGCCTGACCCCTAGTATCAAGGAGCTTCATCATCATTTGACAGTGCGTCATGAAATGCTCCTGTACTTAATTCTGCTTGGAACGACAAATGAAAATAAGATGAATGATTTGATAGCTTGGTGATCAAAAATTTCCATTGTACTTTTCCTCATTAGAAAAAGTTACATAAAAAAAAAAAAAGAGAAAGATTAATACAGAAGTGCCAGATTTTAAGCAATGATTGACGACTTTATATAAAAAAGCTCAAAAAGTAAGGACAGTGAAGTATTTTTGGGTGTGCAATAAAACACAGCATTTTAACATATATATATGTCACTTTGGGTTCAGCGTGCGATAAATTTCCATTAGTATCTCACTGACAATTGAAGCCCAGCTGAATACTAAATAAAGCCGTATGGCTGTTCTGCTGATCCTTGTTGTGGAAAAGAAGGGAGTTCTGAAAAACATAGGAAAAACAGTCTGTGCATGATGTTCAACCACAAACACTTCTTTTGTGGCCACTGCAGGAACAGAACTTGCAGGGGTATGGCCACCCAAGAGCACACTCTCACTCCACATGCCCTGGACCCACATCTAGCCTTCACATTGACCTGCAAAGGGTTTCCCTCCAAACAGCTATATTATACCTAGCATCAGTTTCTGTGGGTCACTAAGTCATTAAGAGAAACAGAAGCAGCAACCCCCTGTGTCTTCCAATTCTGAAATCAACTGAGATTTAATAAATGCATAAGACAATTTTCAGAGCCTTACATGGAAGAAATTTCTAGACCTGTAGTGCTGAGACCTGCTGGAACAAAGCTCCGGTGTATTCAGATGTAAGTTTTTACAGATAGAGTCTCCTTTGAACACTATCTTATGATTTCAGTTAATGATGGTTCAGTAAGAGAGGATATGAAGGAAGACTACGTCCTTAATAACCACAGTGACTTTATTATTTGATGTCTGGACCCACCTTGTGAGATTTCAGACCTGGGATTTCTGTAGCTACAGGTCATTCCTCAGAAAGCCACACTCTCATCTGTAGATGTTCAAAAGCTGGTAACACTTAACAGCTTCCACACCAAAAAAATCATGCTAGCTATATTATGTGATTTCAAATTTAATCTTCTAGACAAATGTAAGAGTGTTCATGGACATATATATTGAGTCCTGCCTCTATTAAATTATCTTTTCAGAATGTAAAGCATTTGACCAGTGCAATCTGACAAGTGCCAGATGAATGCAATAAGTTACAAGCAAAGTAACACAGCATAATTGATAGGTTTAAGTACATTGTCCTAATTGTATCACTTAGATATTCCTTTTTTTACCCACATACAGATAAAACAAGTTAAAGCAGTGCTATGCTAGACAGGGATTAAATCTTAGAAATTGGATGCTGAGAATAAAATCAACCGTCAGTGAAAGCGAGGGCTCACTGCAGGAGGCTCAGTTTGAAGTCACCCATTTGTAAACTACTCAGACCTGGGGCAGCCTCCTTGCTTGGTGTTCGTACAGCATCCAGCCTGACACACATGGAGCCTGGTTCAAAAGATGCTACAGCCGCAGAAGCCAGCAAATCATTGGACTTCTGCACAGTATGTTTAGCTCAGGTGAAAGAACCCTAAAAAGGAGGCAAAAATTATTTGGATTTTCTCTGGCCTAACTAGACATGCAAACATTTCTGGGGGAAGATGGTTTAAAGAAGACCTAATGCATAACGTAAGAAATTATTGGAACCAATTTAACTTAGCTGAAATTTCCTTCTCCTTCCTTCCACATCACAACATGATTACGGTCACATACAACTCTGTAATCACTATCATCTTGTTCTTTTCCATGTTAACAGCAGCAAGGCATAAATAAAGATGAATTTTCTTCAAGAGTAATAACATCAGGCATTTTACTAAATCCATGATATAAAGAAATTTCACCCACTGTTAGATTCTCTTTATCACATGCAGAATTTTGTCATATCACACCAAGAAATAGTAGTTACATGCATATGTTTTTAACAGATTCAGCACTTCCACATAAATAAACACACACGTACACCCACCAGCTTAGGGAAACAATAGTTGCTTTTTCAGCAGGATGTTGTGGAAAACTGTGTTTATTTCCCCTTAAATGAGTGAAATTACAATAACTGATTGTTAGACCACTACAGCCTACTTATAAAACTCTGAGAAATTTTAGCTGTTTGCAAACTGGTCTTGAACAACTTCTGAAGGCCCTTGTTAATGCCTGTCCCTAGAGAGGATGCAGATAATGCAGGAATCCCACCCGCCACAAGAACAAATCCATATTTTAACATTCTTACTGCAATACTGTTGATCCAGACTTCACATAGAGCCACCCAAAAAGTTTGCTACAGCATATTCTCTAATTTTAAACTCATCACAGACTACGATAAAGCTGTATACCTATTATTTTGGTTATTTTTACCTGTATTTTCCTAGCATGTTTCACAGATTGGCATCCTTGTCATTCTAGGCTTTTAAAAAAGCAGTGACAGCGATATGTTTAACCAGACCTTAACTCCTCCGATTCCAAAATTTAGCGTTTCTAGGAGTTACAATTATTGGGTGCAAGAACTGAAATGAAGTTGTTAAGTGACAGTAATGGGCTCTCTTTCTCCCTTCCCCTCTTCCCCAAGACTGATGCTATTCATTTAGAGGTCTATACACAAAACCATCTAATCTAATTTGCTGAAACCTCAGTGAGACCTGGCAGTATATCAACTGGAAAATAGTTCTAAAATTAATAATAAGACCACCTTCCAGTTTAATGCCTTGGCTCTCACAGATACCTAATGGTGCACTTTGCACAAGTCACACTCAGACACTGGCAGCAGTAGAGGAACAAAGACAAGAATTACAGTAGATTCCTCCCTGCCATGCAAACAGCTGCTTTAAATGCAGAGTTACATACCAAGCAGCCAATTTTATTTTACAATACATTCTGTTCCTGAGAGGCTTGATCTCAGTCTCTGCTCATGCAAAAAAGTCTTAAGACAATCCTGTGGGAGCAAAGGCTCTTTTTCTGCTCTATGTATACAGACAGAAATGAGTTGAGGCTTGTCCAGGGACTGCAAGACTGAGGCGACAGGGCACTGCTTCTGAGCCCCATCGTTTCCTACTAAGTACGAAGAAGAGAACGAATATCTTAATTTGTTAAATTCCAATTAATTATAATTCAATTTGGCAAGCCCTAACACAGGAAAATGTCTTTACTTTCCCATCTTGTAAATTTTTAGGAGAACGTGAAAGTGTATGATTGATGGAAGCTTCCAAGCTTTTAAGTAGTGGATACCATAACGTTTTCCTTAGATAAATGATTTCCCCAATGTGAAAATGTTAGTTTTAATGAAATGAAATAGCCTTAATTGGTTGTGATGGGAAGTAAACCCTGAAATAAACATTGCATAAATAATTCACATCCTTCCATCTGGGAAACTTCTTCCTGAACTGCAAAGCGTCTCCAATCTGAAATGCAATACACATTATTTTAGCAGCAACTAAAAAATGCAGACTTCTTCCAATACACTGCGTCTGGAGTAGAGAGCATCTGCTGTTCTGGAGTTGAGTGCATATTTTAAGACATAGCTTGAGAAAGTTTTTTGATTCTGGACCAGAACATTTTCTCCTAACACATGGTCTTCCACAGAACGGGTCTCCACTGTAACTGGATCTAACTTTTAACACCTTGATCTATCTGCAGAAATTCACATTTTCCATACTGTCCCGACTGGAATATATAAAACCTTTTCCTCTATTTTAATTTCCAGCATGATGTGGCCAAGGCAGCATCTAAAAGACATTTAGAGACAGAGCTGTAGCATTTTTCATACTGGATTATAGTACATGACCCTAATGCTCTTGTACCTGCACTTACTGCTTATTCATTTTAAGAGTTGGTCTCCTGTCCAGGAACAGCCTCAGGAACCATTCTTCCCCTAAGGACTTTCTGCCAAGATCTATTGCTGGCAAAGGCGCTCAAGGTGTCCCCCCTTGTTATAACAGAAATTAAGTCTGATTGCAAATTCTCTGCAGAATTTGTGGCAATTACTGCACCCTGAACAGAAAATGAGGGGAAGGGAGGGGGGAAGGGGTACACATGGAAGCAGTGAAACCACAAAACTGATTTATACTATTTGATTTGATGCTATAAAATTCACCATGGAGAACATAACTTACCATAGCTTCTATGTGGTGATCTTCTGGGTGTTCTGCAAGTGATACCCAATAGCACATCACAGATGATTTTGTTTGGATCACATCTCTTATTCAAGACAGCTACTGACTTTCCCTGTGTGCCTGGAGCAAACTTACACCTTTGCACAAGCTGCTAAAAGTTAAATTTTTCTTTATAGGTATTATTCGGGAAAGCTCACAACCTGTGATGAAAATAGTGTTGATTTAAAACATGAATGTGTGAAACAAAACCCTCCAAAGTGAAAATATACTATCTATACATAACTTTTAAAAAGTGTGTGCGTGTATATATTTATTTAAATCAACAATAATATTCTTAAAAAGGGAAACTGCTAGAGACATACTTATTTTTTTCTGCCTATTACACAGAATAAATATGGAAGCATAATGAAAGAATATATTATGCTTGCTTGTGTTCATTGTCACGATTTTTATAGGATCAAATCAAACAGACAATGGAAATGAGTTTTGCAGTTTCACTATGCCTTCTGGTTATCAAGTGATAAGCTCCTAGCTGATGACCATTTTTTTTCTCTTTTAATGCAGACTCCAAAATAAACAATTCCAATGCACAGAGTGAAACTTTTAAAGATAGATTTTCTTCTCTCTCTGCAAAAGCTTACAAACGATCGCATTTACAGAACAGGGTAGGATATAATTTTTGTAGAGGATTCTAGGGGCTTGTTTCCTTTTCATACAGCAAAGCACAAGATACCCTGGGACTGGACTCAAATGGCAGAGTTTACTAAGTCTGCCCCTACCCACTCTGAAGTTTGCTTCGCTTAAAAGGTTTCTCCAGGCTTGGGCAGCTCCTAGACCTTGAATACAGAGCAGTGCTACTAGATGAGTCACAAATCATTTAACAGCATTCCGCTCCGCTTCCAGAGAGTCACGAGCAATGCTCACAGTTTTTTATACTTATCAAAGAGCATCAGAAAGGCACTGAGATTCTCTACCCATAGAAGGACTAAGAAAGGCAACAAGGATTAGACATGCCAGGATTTCTGGCGGCTTGCTCCCAACAGGTGCCTTTCTCCATGGGCTTCAAAAACACCTGGACCTTTCACATGTCACGCCATGTAATTTGCAAAAGGCAGCCTGAATTGATTTCTCTCTTTTATTTTCATGGGAAACATGGAAACATGGGAAAGGAGGAAAGACAGAAAAATGAGATTTTCAAACCGCAACAGTGAGTCAGGGTGATTCAGAACAGGTACCAATTAGAAACCGCAATTAATATTTTGAAATTGCCTTGACTCCACTTGGCAACATCTGTATTAAAACAGCTTGCTGAGAGAAGATGTGCGCAGAGCCTCTTTTAAGTTCCTTCATTCTCAAAATCTAAATCTTCAACACTCACAGCTGCTCAACAGTTTCAAAAGGAAAAAAAAAAAAAAAAAGAAGAAAAAAAGAGGAAAAAAAGGAAAGAAAGAAGGGGGAAAAAAAAAAAAAGGAAGCCTTCCATGCTCAGAGTCATTTTGCAGAAAATCCCCAAACCACAGAAAAACAATTGTTTAGAACTTACATTTAATGTTAAGGGCTATTCAGGAAATACAAAATGGGTCTTTTTTTAAATGTTTAACCATATAAACAGCAACTGAGAAAGCATTTCTTATTAAGCATTTTTATGGTTACAGCTACTCTGCTGCTGAAAAAGCAACTACTTATAAAAATAAAGCTAATATTTATGGGCACTATAGCTCAGGAAGGGATCTCTTTTATAAGACATTTACTGCAGCAGCCATCACAGCTGAATCATGCTATTGTACAAAAATGAGGGCTTTTTAAAACTCAGGATAACATTTAACAACTTTAAGTAAATGATAACATATGAAATTAACTTCCAACAGTACTAAAGAACAGAATCGCAAGGACCAACTCTGTGAGACGCTGATCGTACTCCCGCTGTGCAAGTGCTTGCAGTGGGCCCAAGAAGTAGGGAACACTGTGACCACCACAAAACCAGGCGATTAACAGAGCTGTGCAGGCGATTAACAAATTACTGCGCACAGGACACCTCTTCTTGAGTGGCTGCAACCCTGTCAAGTTCAAAATCTCCCCGCTCATTACTCTCCCCCAGTATCAAGCACTGGATACAACACATCTTGTTTTACAGCCATGATGAAGTCTGCAGGAAAAAAACCACCATCCCCGTTCTCTAGGAGTTATGTTCTGCTGCTGTTCTCCTCTCCTTGGAAACTGCCAGAACCCTCGTTTGTGAAGACTTCTGTTCTACAGGACTCATTACAGAAAGACCTAATTACAGAAGTAGGGAGTTACCCTTCCAGACCTAGATGGCATGACCTTTAAAGTTCAAGGTCATACTTTAATTCACCCAAAGTCCCCAGGATTATTATTTTACAACATATGCACTAATCAAAGCCACGCTTTAGGATTTGGCAGACAAGCTGTTCTGTCTATCAGAATAACTCACAGATGGTATGTATATGACACAACATATTCATCATGTTATATTCTTAGTATATGCAATTTTCCCCCTTGCTAAATTTTCCGGCGTTCAGCAAGGGCTCTAAGAAACTGCTGGTGACTTGGAAGAGATACCCCTCCAGCCTTGTCGCCTTTAAATTAACTGAATAAAGAAAGAATCTAAAGGTTGAAGAGACTTATTCTCCTGTGTAATTGTAAAACATATTGAATTTGATTTTTTACCTTAGGTACTATTTTTCAACTTCTATTTTGTAGCTCATGTTTATTTTCTGCTCTTCAGTTCACATATTGTACTTTCTTTTTACTTGATGTGTGCCATATTGTTTTAGCTTTTGCTCTTACTTCTGCTTATTTATGATCCTTTTTTTGACCAAAATCTCAGTAAGATTTGCTTTAGGGGCATTTTTTTATCTTTTTTTCCAGGTAGTTGCATGCATAAGTGAACCATTAAAATTGAATCAGTTCAGTGAATCAAACTGAATGACAACAAACTAAAATGAGCAGAAACATGCCTAAAGCAACAAGCAGATTACTTATTTTACTTATTTGTAATGTTGCTTTCTTTTTTTCCCCTGTCCTCTTGTTCTTTTGATGAAATACAGAACTACATATTTTTTTAAACACTGGGATGAGTTTTCAATCTTGAATTTCATATAGATTTTATAAAGGAAAATGCACAAAGGGAAGATGTATCCACACAAGGTTAGGTTTCGGATGCTGGCCCAGCAGCCTATTTTAAAGCTCATCATCTGGAGGAGTTAACCAGCAAGCACGGGCAAGAGTTCATGAAAATAAACTTTCCGCTCCCAATTTCTCTTGCTCCTATTACATCTGTCTGTCATTTACTCCCACTTTGCTTGTGTTTTAGAGCCTCAAGAACAAAAGTCACCTCTGCTGCTGATCTTTGTTTTGTACAGTGTGCTGGCTTGGATTAGTCCTTGTTAAATAAGGACAAGAATTGAGAGAAAACTAACTGAAAATTAGGTCGTCTGCCTTGGAAAGAGCAAACCAACAGCCAGCAAACAACCTACCACACTTTCTGTTACAGAATGATAAATGTCACTGCCATGGTCAGAAATTTTCAGTGGTTTTCAGTGTTTTAGCTTTCATGCTGAAAGCCAAAACACTAATAAAGCAATTGAAGTAGTAGGCATGTAAGTCCATGAATGTCAGTAGTACGGTTTCACATATGTCACTTTGCAGTAATAAAAGACTTCATATATAGTGCTAGGACTGAATGTTACTATTTTTATTTTTTTATATGAGGATCTAAGGACAGGAATGCAAGCAAATGGAGGAGAAAAATGAAGGCAATTCCAATTAATCATTTCCCTAGTGACATTTTAATGCATTATTGTTACAATTATTCTAAAATGTCCTCAAAGGATCATCACACCAGCTTTTTCAGACTTCATTTTTCACCAAGTGAAATTTTAACAAGCAACCTTTCTGTAAAGTTTTGATCTCTGAAGGGGCAATACCTCTTCAACCCTCTCCCTTTGTGGGAAACAGGGCTACTACTACATGCACTAAAACATCAGGTGTGTTATGTTACAAGGGCCTCTTTTAATTTCCTTGTATTTTCACTGGCTTGAGGTTTTCCCCGCTTTGGTTTCTTTTTTATTCACTCTCCAATGACCTTCTTAAATTCTGCATTTTCAGAAACCGACTTAAAATATGGCAAGACAAAATGTATCAGCCAAGCTGGGGGGGGGGGAAGGGATGGAGAAGAGGCGGTATGTTTTTTTAAGCTATAAAGTTACTTTAATATTTTTTCCATTTTACAACATATGAGTAAAATAACCTCTTCTGTCTCAGCATAATTAGTTCCCCAGTCCTGGCATGCCTAAGAGCCTCGTGCTGTTTGGGGTGCTGTTTGCCAGGGAACACTTAATATTCTCATCTATCACATGAATCAATAAAACGCAACCCTGTTTTTCACAAGGTGGCAGTGTATTAGGAAGAGTCATATGGGCTGAGTTAATTTAAAAGTAATAGACTGAAATTGTCCACATTACTTTTATTGAACTGACAGAGCAGGTCCAGTGCTGCTAAGAAATTAATCCCATTTCACGGAATCACAGAGCAGGGCCATAAAAGTTACTGGTGTACCTTAAAAAATAATAATAAAAAAAATAAACTCATGGTCTGATTTTTACTTCCAGAATATGGGGATTTTTTTTAAAGACACTGCTCAGGAAATGAACAGGCAAATTAGAGGTATGTCAGATCAACCATATAACCACTGAGTTAAATTCATGTTCATCAGGAGAAAAAACGTCTCCCTGATGATTATAAAAAAGTCAAAGCCTGAAAATTAACTTCAGGCACCTTTGACACGTGTGAAAATGAGGAGTTAAGTTCCCATAAATCCCCTTAATTCTCAGTGGAAGGAGAGGGCCCCTTCAGAGGGCAAATGATCCCAAGGGCTTGGTGACCCTCAGGAAGGTGCGAGCCATCACCGAATGAAGAGAAAAACCAGGGTGAGGCGTCCAAAGTTAGGGACCATGGTTAAGTCCAGCTAACTGAGCTAGTCCTACCTAAGGGGGCAAAAAAAGAGAGCAACAAATTATCCCCCAGATTGAGAGCAGGCGGGATACAAAGTGCTACAGCACATTGGGGGCCTTTGGCATGCAATGATAACTCAGTCCCCCACCCCAGATCTGTTTTGGTTTGTTAAGACTTCTGTACCATTAACATGTTTTAGTACTTTGTCCTGAACAGATTTTTACAGCACAGAAGACCGAGGAGGCACTGTGCCAGAGAAGGGTGGTGAGCACTGCAGAACAGAAGTATTATCAGGATCTGTGTCAGGAAAGCAGATTTCACCTTTGATAATACCTGTTTTATCATTACTGGACCCTGGATAGGAGGCTGCCAGGCAGGAAACCTTCACAGCAGCATATAGTAATGCACTCATTATAGCTGCATCCCCACAACATGCCCTGAAACTTTGACCCTTGTTTTCCTAAAAGTTTAGTCCTCAAATTGATAAATTTCCTCAGACATTAAATTAAAATCTTCAGCACCAAAAATATATTTGCATCCAAGGATACATGTCATTTCTCATATCCTGCTATTTAAATCATTTGACTTTGAGTGAGATATGGGAGAAATTTAAGTTTCAGTACATTTTAGTCTCCATCATGTCAAATTTACAACCCTGGAGTAAATCACACTGCCAAGACAAATGTCTTCACTTAAATCAGATTTGTTGCTTCCTTCCATACTTCAGAACATTAATAAAATTGGAGTTCTAGTTCATAATAATAGTTTCATCCTCACTGTGCCAGGAAAACCACAAGAAGTTCACAGGAACCTTAATTCACCCTCCACATACTCACTTCTATAGGTTAAGCAATTATAGGCCCTGATTTTTATTAGCTATGTGAATGTGTGTGCATCTGACTCAAATTCTTACAGGCGTATCAGCGTGCACACACAGTTGGTCCAGATATGCTAAGATTTGCTTTAAATGTCTCCTCTAAATGCTGTTCTTATCTTCAGACTTCCTGAAGATTGGAGGCATTAAAAACAACAAAACAGCTCTCTGGGAAAGAGGCAAAGGCACCTGAAAGCAAGCAAAATGGCAGGAATGTTTACAGCTCACTGAAATTACTTGAAATTTCTCCCCCAGGTAAAAGAAATTTCTAACAATTGTTTTTCTGTGTCATCTTTCCAACACCTCTTGCATCTGTGCTCTCGAGAGAACCAAGTATCTCTTCCATTTCTGGATCTGATGCACAATTATAGGAGCTGCCGATGTGGATTACAGACCCAATCCCTCCAGTAAAACAAAAGAGATGATCGTTTTATATTTCCCCATTGCAGCACCACCCCCAGGCTCCAGTCAGAGGCCAAGGCATGTTGCTTTAGTCTTTATGCAAGATTAAAAAGCGGTGTCTCACCAAGGCACACAGCAATGACACAGGGGTGGCAACAAGGGTATAAACTGCACTCGTGCAACAGCAGATCACAGAGCAGAAATCTCAGCACATAAAAAAAAAGGACATCACTTGAAGCTGTTTTTTTGACCCACTGCTTCCCTAATGATTATTCCTAAACCTAAAGACTAACTTAGATGGGGTGAATGACAGAAACCTGGATTTCTAGCACAGAATGAGGAACATGAATGCATCTTTCTAATTGCAACCCATTGAAAGCCCCTTTGACACATGTGGCTCCAGCGTTACATATGGCTTGTCAGGAGCCCTCCGTAATGGGAGGCACATGTCACTGGAATGTTGCTGGGAGATCTGTGTGATTCAAAACGCTTACTGCAGCATTATTACAGTAATCTTTCAGCATGCTTTTACTCCCCAACCTCTCCCCATTTTAACAAAACAATCCTAAGCCTGTATTAACAACAGGGTTTAATGAAAACCATACATTTCGTGATGAGTGTTTGGTCATGCATGGGAGATTTGTTTGGAATCAGGATCACTTCTCTCTAGGAATATGACAAGAGATTAAATCATTAAAAATGTATAGTCTCTAATTAGTTTATCATTGCCAGAATTGCAGGAATATTTTCCAACATAAAACTGATGCCACCAGCAAGAGATCATTTTGAAAGATCAATGTTGCTGAGATATCAGAAAACAAAGTAATTAGGAGACAGCATGCATGCTGTTCTCTTCTGTACTTTTTTTACATACACAGACACACACACACATATACATATATAAAAAAACACTATATAACCCCCTCATAAATCCAACTAGTGATGGGACAGATTCTGTGAGCCACAGAAACAATATTAGTGATTGTCTTAACTGACATCGTGATGTGAGATTATTCTTAAGCACCACCATCTTCTGAGCCTTGAGGATTTATACTAACTGCATATTTCTAGAGAAAGCAGCACAAAGCACCACAAACAGGATCTTAGTATTAGTTAATTATGGCACTGCAATATTGTCACCGGAGGCATTTTAGAAATAAACTGCAGTACAGTGATGCTGTTTGTATTGCAATAGTTAAGGTGGTTTCAGACCATAAATTATAAACCTCATTTTTCAGAGTTTATGACAGGGCTATAAAAAAGGAACCAGCCCTAGCCAGTTTTCTTTTATGACATAAAAAAATTAGCTATTTGAAAGCTATACATTTATGCATGAGTTCAATGGTTTCAAATGATTTTTCCCCTCCCACACTCTCCTGTTTTCAGTATGTACAAAGCCACAGACACATTTGATGGCCATTCTGCTCTCTTCCTCCATACTGTGCCCCATCCCCTCAGATCTATTAGCACTTAAAATCAGATTCTTTTGTTTTTCAGTGGGAATTAGCAATCTTATGTGAGTCAGCATCCCTGGACAACTCTCTGTAAGTAGTTAGTAAGGAAATATTAAAGCTGTCATTTTCAATATGAGGTTCACAGACCCCAGGGAGACCAATTTGATGGGGTCTGGAGAAGATAATTAAGAAAAGTCAGTCTACTGTCAGTAGGCTTGCACTCACTGAAAAAGGGCCTACACTTCATGAAAATGTTTAGAAGACTTACAAATTATTAAAAAAAAAAAAGTTCAAACCTGCACTGAAATACTAGATTATTTTTTCCAAGGAGAATATGAATTTCAAGCAGCGTAAAGGGTTAATATCAGCTTCCAGTACAGAGAGTTTTATTCAAAAGCAGATGTCAGCCTTATAGGCTCAGAGCTTTTATGCAGCAGTTGTAGCAGCACATGCCAGCAGCCTTCAAATGCCAGCTCTGCCTCTGAAAGGACCAGTGAATTTGCACCATACCCACTCCTCCTTTGCCAAGGTCACCACTTCACCAAGCTGTCACAGAGCACTCCACCTCCTGATTGTATATACGATAAAGTGGAGGTAAACTTGTCAGCTTAAAGCCCTTTTGAATTCAAAGGGAGCTTCTGTCTGGATCTCGGTTTCTTCGGAGTTGCATATCAGAGGAAGAAAATGTCCTCCACTTTTAATAAAAAACAGACTCTATCCCTGTCTTATCTCACCATTCCATTGTCACTTTGGACTGTGGTGGGACAGGCTGACAGACATTTCTCTTTTTAGATACTTCTTTGCACAAGAGAGCTAGTTTATGAACACAAATGCATACCAAAAGGGTACATGGTGCCAGAAGCTGACATCAAGCTCTTTCTGGACTAACAGTTGTGTTGATACTTGCCCGCTTGACTTTCAGGAACTGAGGAAGACACCACGTATTGACCTGGAAGAATTCAGAGCCATGTGCCAAGCCACTATGCAAATGGCACACAGGATTCTAAGACACACACTTTTTTTAATGTTCTTCCCACTGCTCATTAATGTTGCCAAAGAACTCTATGATATTTAGTTGGAAAGCTCTACAAATGCAAAATGCTCTGTGATAATCAAGTCTTTTAGCATACAGTTTGGGTTTATATGTGTTTTTTATGCTCATAGTGTTAAACAGCTCTAGGCAGCAATTAGTTTGTTAAAAGATAAAACAGTAGGTAACAGTAAAAAATATAATAATTTTTCCTGACCCAAAAGCTGATACATAAAGAAAACCAGTTCAGCAGACAGCTTGGGAACCTTTGCTGCTCAACTGGGATGAAATGCAATAGATTTCTTCCTTGCAATTATAATTCCACAGCTAAGGACTCTTTTAGTCATGGCCTAATCCCAGATACCGTTATATACTCACACCCAAGGGTGCAACCATCAAGCCAGGCCAGCCTTTCACTTCCATCCATTTAATGCAGTTTCTTAGTGTGATGATAAATCTCTACTGAAACAGCATCAGTGTAGGTAAATGTGTCGTCACCTTGCAGCAGTAAGTGACCATGCTCATTTGTTTGTGAAGACCTTGAAGACCCCTGGGGGGGGGGTTAATGTTTGGGCTACGCATTTCAGAATTTGGCATACGCAGCGGTGCCAGTCTTGGTGGCCACAGTGGTATCCTCCTCTCCTGTCTTTTGGCCCCCTCCATTCAGCAGAGCTCTGCAAGAAAATATGCTTGGCAGATCTTGGGGGAAACAGCTTGTTTTCAGAAGCCACATCTCTGTTCCTGCTCCCTGAGCTGATTATCCGAGATAATGCTGCCCATATTTATGTGGATATTTCTAACAGGAATAACTGAATCCATTAGTCAACTTGTGGAAATATTTGCAATTTAAAAAAAAAGTTACACTCAGCAAGAAAATTATCCTCCCTGTTGCGACAAATGCACGACTCCCATTAACCTCAATGAGAATCAGACATGTTTTGATAAGGGTGAACCCCTGAGTGTTTGGCTATAGCAATATCCTACTGCTGTACAGAAATACAAAACTACAGAAACTGAATGCATCACCAAGACTTTCTAGGTGCACAAACATCCTTAATTTGTATATAATACATATGTATGCACATATAAAGGAGAGAGAATGTAGAGCAAAATCACTTATCAGTCACAACTTCTTGAAAAGGATATGATATTTCTGTTTGAACCGCACTTTAAGTACTTTAAATTGAGATACCAAAATCTCTTCAACATCATTAACCTGGATTGAAAATAATCAATAAATAATCATTTTGCATGTAAGTATGAAAGGCAAATGTCTGATACATTAATTGTGAAACCCCTTTCTGTACTAATGGTTGCCATAACGTAAGGGATCGATTCCATTATGGATATTTACACAGTGACCTATTAGGAATACACGGAAGTATCATTTTTTACATTGATTATCCATCCTTAAAACAGATAGTAATGTATACTTAAATGCATGGATTGCAAAAATCATTTTTAACCTTTATTACATACTCTTTGTTGAAAAGGAAATCGTTTGAGTATCATAGTATGAAGGACACAATTTCAATCTGTGTCTTAAGAACAGAGGACAGTTATGAATGTACACATGAAAAAAAAAAAAATCTGTTATTTCTAGTAGTTGGGCAAGGGAGTTACTTAGAACACAAATGTTTCTAATCTCAACCCAAGCAAACAATATAGACATTGCTGCGAAACCAGAAAATAAATACATATTAAACTTTTACAAATTGTATCACCTTTCAGAAATGCCTGAAGTAAAACCCCCATTCTGGTTAGCTCCAACATAAACTCCAATAAGTATGCCCGATGCTGGAGGCAGCGCGTTTTAATTTGACAGACTTGTCCTGTGTCAAGTTTCCACAGTAAATATCAGGGCAACTGCAAATCCAACCAGAATTCGGACAAACAGCCCAAGGGTCACACAGAAACACACGGGAAGGAAATCATCTCCCGCCACACCAGGCCACAGTGTCTACCTGCCCGGGAAAGTCCCTGGGTTACAGGACAAGCTGGGAAAGAACAGCTGGAAACTGGAGCAATGCAGTTATAAAAGGCTCTGAGTGAGTCAAGGGCTGCCTGCAACAGCAGTACTCTCCACCTAGAGAGGGCAATGGTGATGAAATACTTGAGGGGACATAAACATTACACACCTGATGATGACAATCGCTTCTATCTGGGCATATCTGGAGAAAATTGAGAGAGTTTAACCTGAGATAGCAGCTCCTTTGTGTAAGTGAGGTCTGGTCGTCTTCAGGTTAGTTTTACAGCCGAAGAGGAGAAACTGCTTCTTTTATTGGGCAGTAACTCTGTGTACAGCTCTCACCGGGAAAAGAGAAGGAAAAATAAACTAGAGCCTCCTAGTACATTTAAAACAAGCTGTCACTAGGTTAACCAAGCCCCAAAGAAGGCCTGTCGTACCTGCTCTTAGCAAATTCACTTACTGATTATCAAACCAATTTAGAGATTCGCCAAAGTGCCCATCATCTCTCAAGGCCGTCGCCACACCTGTCAACAAAAACCAGGCGCCGACTCCTCTCTTAAGGACATAACATGTGTCAAATTGAAGGGCCTATTCAAATCACAGCTTCCTGCCAGTTCTGATCTCCTCTTCCATCTTTCATGCCATAATCTGCTTAAAACGAACAAAACCCACTCGTTTTGAAAGTGCTGAACTTTCCACCCACCAGCGAGGCTGGCGGTGGCGCAGCGGGGACGGCACTGGCCCCTCAGGCTGCTGCAGTAAAGTGCCCATCAATACCAAGAGACAGAGGTACAAATAATTCCTCCCGAGCGCTCAGAGGGCAGCCACTGATCTTTCCAGTCTCTATCAGAAAAACGATTTCTTTGTTGTTGATGTTGTTGGATAAATAGGTCTTTTTCAAGATGAGCTTCTCTCTTGTTAGAGACAGAATATACACGTGATACAATCACGGAAACAATACTGTCCTGCTGTATGTCTCCTGTCCTTCACAGCAGTGCTCATTAAAAATAAAATTTCCAGTCCCATTTAAATTCTTTCAAAATGCGTGCATTTGGGGGAATCTGGTGAATCTATACAGAGGAAATATCTAAATCTCTCACTGTACTTACGTATAGGGCACTTATCTGACTGAGCATTATTTCAAGCATGCCCATGCTATTTCTGTGTTCTGGGCCGCACACCACAATCCCACAAATAATTTTCCACAATGTGAAGAGACATGGACTAGCAAGACACATTAACAGAAAGAAGCAGCATTAGGTTTAACTGAGTGACATTTTGACATTATTAGCCATGCGAAAGCCTGAGCAAAATCTGAATCTACAAAAGCAAAATCTTAGCTGTGCCCAGCTCCCCCCCTTCTCTCCTCGCCATGAGGTCTGCAGAGCCAGCACCACAGAAGCTTTACATTTAAAATACCTCTTACTCAAAATTCCCTGCCACTGTAAGCACTGCAAACTCTCAAACCTGTTCTGTTTGAGGGCCCATTTTAATCTTTTGAGCATCCTTTCTTTTTAAAGCATAAGCAGATTAAGCTCACTGAGCATCCTTCTTCAGCAATCACGGCAGATATATTAAAATACAGTAAATGAAGAAGGGCCGATAAGACTGCAATGAATGCATTATCTCAAATCCCAGATTGCTATAACTTTACAGAAGTAAAGAAATGAACCTAAGAACAGACTTTAAATACTGTTTCAAGGATAAAGTATCGATGTATTGATCTTATGAGTGCTATTATCAGATGGCTATCTCTGGGTGTTAGGTGAATGCATTCACTGCTAGAAAGACATGCCAGGCTGTCAAGGCCTTAAAATTATCCTTGCTAATTATTTCTCTCCTACTGCCCTTTTCCAGGTCCAGCTTCTGACTGCTGCCAAATTATCCCTTGCGGCACTACCACAATGTTTTCCACGTCTATCTTATTTGATCATGATGGGAAAACATCTGAACTAACTCTGCTAATAATGCAGCAATATTATGTCAAGAGATCACATGTGAATGTTCTGCTACCTCAAGTGCTAAGCAGCCTGAAATGGTTTGCTAGGAAGGTTTCTTTGAAATAAGAGCTTCCTTCTCTTCTACAGAAAACATTAGTCTCACCTTCAAAACCCTCAGAGTTGAGCCCTGCACTTGAGCTTACATGAGTTTCACATATATTTTGTATTTCTTTTCTTTAAAATGGACCAACACAACAGCTGTTGGAACTGCAAGTACCCAGAAATATCTGTTTTCAGTTTCTTGAAAGACTAACTTCTAATGTCATAATCCTGTACCCTGGAAATACAGCAACTTCCTTCCCAGCTATGCCCAGTAAGGGCATGCGCAGCTCAGCATGCCCATCCCTTATACTGCAAAGGGAATAGGAACGGGAACATTTTATCAAAGGCAACATAAGGAATAGACATTTTTAGTTTTGACCAATTCGGGTCTTGGTCTTGCTACTACTACACTGTCTGATAAATCACCATATGGTTCAGTGGGAGGGCTAACAGGCCTTTCATAAATGGTATGCCAGCAACAACAGCATGTAGCTTTCAGCATTACTTAGTAAACAGCATGTGGTTTAACATCAGTGACTGATATGATTGAAGGTACCTACTCTGGGTATTTCCTAGAGGCAAAGGCCCCTAAAATTTTTCCTAGTTAAATGGGGAGCAAGGGGAATATTAGATGAGGTTGAGGAGAAAGATGTGACTATGGGTTTAAGGATGGGTGAATCCATTTATGTTCAGGAAATAATGGGTTTTACTTTTACTCTCTTGAAATTTTGTCTTTTGAATGCAGCTCGTTAAGTGAGCACTCACATTCCTGCCTCCCAAACAGAATGAGACCTCTCAAGCAAAGAATTTCAGATGAATCTTTTTTAAAACCTTCCTGTTATCTCCAATCTCCTATTTTGAACGGCGTGTAATGACACTTCTTTTTCTTAAGGGATATTATGGTCCTGCCTGGTATGTGCCACCACAAGATTAAATGTGTCACTCAATGCTCAGCAAGCCACCTCTCCTCAAGAACACTAGCCCGCCCTAGGAGGAACTAAACCACAGAGGAAGGAGAATAGAATTTCCCACGCAACCAAGGGTGATGAGAATCTAAAGAAAGGAGGTTTCCTCCTCTTTTCAAATTAATTTTGTAATTTTGGCTACTCATCTTTGGGTAGTTTTGCATTTTAAAAAGTCAAATCTGCTACTCTTTGAGAACTCTTGAGCACTGCATGCAGGCATTGAACACTGAATTTGTTATCTTAGTTGTAGGCACTATAACCCTGAAGGAATGGAAGGGCTTGATGTAGGAATAAAGATCAACTCAAATCACCCTTACAGCAATCTTGTTAAGGTAAAGAAAAAACACAAGTAGCGTTGCAGGCATGAACTTCAAAACACGGAGTGCAGTTAAAAGCTCTATAAAGACAAAAATGACAGAATTCAAGAAATTTAATCCATACCTGGCATTATCAAATCCCAAAGATCTCTCTCCCTTTCATGACAAATGTGTGATAGATCTTGTGCTAATGCATGTTTTTAATTCTCAAGTTACATTCATCAGCCGGGGTGAGCAAGGTTGCCTCTCCACCCTTTATTTGGTATCTGAGAGTCTGTTCAAATATCATATTTGCCCCTAGTCCTAGAGAAGAATGATTTATCCTTAACTTATTAGGGAGACATTTTCAATCTTCTTTTCCTGGACAATTAACAGTCCCCTCTGGAGACACTAATGCTCTTTTGGCAGACCGGGTGCCATTTTCTGTGCTTGAATAAACTATTAACGAACTGTTAGCCCACTGCAGGGGGAGAAGCTCTTTCCCACCTGGTAATGCTATTTCTAATTCTGGTGGGAAGCCAAAATTTGTATTTCTTACACATGTGTAGATCAGGAGTTATGTCTTACAAAAAAATCTCCTGAGTGGTCAATGGACAACGATACCCAAGCCCTCTTTGAGGGATACAATAACAAAGGCTTTCCTGCCCAGGCAGTGAGAGCACTGGAGGCAGCTGCAGGCAGGAAACAGAAGGGGCTGCGATTTCCTGGAAATACGAGCGCGTTTTGCCGCCTCTCTGAAGTCAGAGGATAAAGGAAAGCCCCCTCTGAGGACAGCCAGCCTAGATGGGATGGTGATAGAAAAGGACATTATTAGCCTTTCAAGGCATCTGCTGAAAAGACCAGCTACTTAGAGAATACAGAATTTTGCTTATTAAGCTGGGTAGAAAAATACGGAGCAAGAGAACACACATATTCAGGGATATGATTATTTTTCCCAAATTGTTTTTTCTTTACAGAAAGAGTGCTGTGTGTCTCAAAGCATGAGCAAACACATACCTTTTTTTCTCGTTTTCAACCACTTGATTGTTATTTCATTTCTACCAGACAGTAAACTCTTGCTGTGTTTTAGATCCTTTTTCAACTTTAGTTAACCTTCCCATCCTGTCTGGAAATACAATGCCTGTGAACTAGGGAAATAACAGGGACTACGCTCATATTGCTGCCTGATCTCTTACATCATGTGAAGCTTTATCATAGAAAAAACAAAGCAATTCAACCCTGCAAAGCCTGTGGTTATAGCAGCAGCACTGCTGAATCGCAGAGCAAGAATTCCACTGGGGCAGACACTGCACAACACCAGCAGAGACACACTTTGTCCCAAAGAGCTTTTAAACTCAGTAGAAGAGGCAGCAGAGGGATTCAGTGGGAGGGCAAGAACGTAAATGTGATAGTACTGATCAGCACAATCCACAGCAAATGCATTTCACAGCCTGTCTCTCCCTAGAATTAAAAAGCCTTTCAGTGATTCGCATTATAAAATCAATTTTAATGAAAACCTTTTTGGACACATGAATAACCAGAAAGCAAGATGCATCATCCTTTCTGGTTTACACAGACTTTTGGTCATCATCCCTTAGAAAACGGTTCTTCAACATGTCATAAAACAGAAAAAAAAAGTAAAACCTGAATAAATGTACTGTTTTCTAACTGCGAAAAACATGGTCTGATGTAATTTATTCTCTTGGCATGAAATTATAGGAACTGTTTAGAATTCTTCAGAAAAAAAAAAAAAACAAACAAACAACAAAGTGCAATCAGTAAAGCACCAGTATAATAGACAATTTAAATAATTTCCTGCTTGCTGCCTTAAATCATGATTAACATTGGTGAAATCTCCTTCCACTGTTTGAGACTCAGTGAAAAGATTTACATGGGAAATACTGGCCAACAAGCCACCAACAAGCCCATTAACCACATTAAGGTTTTGTTGTGATTTTTGGTGTGCTGAGGAAACATTACCACTTCCTAAAACATTTGTGCAATGTTTCTTTTTGCCAAATATCTTTTTTATTTTGACAAATATCTTTGTTATTTCCAGAGGGCCTATTGAAATAATTGCAAAGGGTCATACATCTCCAGGGGAAAGCATCCCAAAGTCCCAGGACTGCTAGACTTGTCTGATGGAAAAGGTAGTGCTTAGCACTTCTGAAACTTCATGTGTTTTTAACCAGTGTCCCAGGACCCTTGCCTGCAGCCGACCTGGCACAGTATGGCACACAGACACCCCTGACCTGTGCACTTGGAGCACCTCTACACACGCTCACAGCCCGCAGCCCAGGGACACTTGACTGACTTGCAGCTCACCTCTGTGAACCTCACACAGTTCATAGCCATGCATTTGACCCTGAAAAAACTGCCCTCCTGCATCTAAGTTCCCAAACCGAAAAAGCTACGCACAGTTTTGGAAAACTTGGCTCCCTAAGACTGAGGTAGCTATTTCCACTATGAGCAATGAAATAGCCCTCTAATGGAGGAGCAAGTTTCTTTCCACAGCATCACTGAAGTCCCCATATCCTAAATGAAGTGGTGCTTCTGTGCAAGATGTATTTGTCCTGTCCAGAGGGACGCGGAGCTTCAGCTGCCACCTCACCTCTCACCTGGGCTAGAAAGCCTCCACGCACAGTGTCCCTGCCTGCGCTCACCCCTCACCATCACTGCCGGGGGAAGGAGGCTGACACAGACATGTCAGAGAAGAGCTCCTGCTAAGTGTCTCTTCAACTCTATCAAAGTCCTAGCCTGTTCCTTACAGCTAGGGCCAAATGAAGTCACCTCCTCATAATGAAATGCTCTACCTTGCAGAAGCCTGCCAGATACTCTAACATGGTAGCTACCTAACACGGTGAAGAAGCAGAATTATCACCTGCTGTTCACTTCCTTCTCCTCCCATAATCAAGTAACTAATGAAGAAGAACAGAATTTAGAAAGCTCCCATACATACATTTTTTTCCCCTTTTCTTGCCACACTGAGGGCCCAGAGTGAAAGTCAGTAAATCCAGTGGCCTAAGTACCCAGTAAGCTCAGTATGTAAAGCTCACCTTTATAGCTGGAGAGAGGCAGTCCCATTTTTCTAACTCAGACAATCCCACATTTCAAGTAACAATCCCATTGAATCTGCTACCTTTCATTAAAGTAGCTCTTATAACTCTGTCAAATTCTCCAACCTTTGTATTGATTTTTTTCTCCTATTCAAAATAACTCTACTTCACAACAACAGCTGGCTGTCAGCCTCTTATCTCTTATTTTCACCCCATCTGATCCTCCTTCTCCTTGTCAGTCTTTCCAGATTCCAATTAATCATGTAGAAAATCAGGGATTTATGTTAAGAGGAATGTACAACTCTTAGCTCATCATTAACATACTGTAATTGCAGTGTAGTGCTACTGCCTCTGACCTTTTCAACAAGACAGTAGAAAACCTCTGGGGAAAGCAGGACATTCCCAGCCAACATGAGAAGAGTTATATCTGGTTCGTGTTACTGGATAGTTATTTAAAAATAAAACTCTGGATGCATTGAAACATTTGTAACTCACTCTAGAAATTACTGGGGCCTGGCAGGCAGCAGGAAGATGATGCCATAAAACCAAACTGCTGTTACATCCCTAAATTTTGTCTGGGTCTCTACACGAACAGTCCCAAGATACGCTAACCCCTCCACTAAACATATTTTAATTTCAGACCATCCTCTCATGTTTCTTCTTAATTATCACGGGGCATTCACAGAAAAGATCAGCCAGATGGAGACTAAATATTTCACTACTACAAGATGAAGCATTCTGCACGAAAATGGAACCTTGATTGCAATAAGTCATTAATTAAAGTCTCAACTGATTCTCCTGTCAGTATATGGGAAGCACTAAAGACAACTGTGAGGAGACAGTGTATCAGCTACACTAAGGAAAATAAAACAGTAAACCAGACAGTTATAAAATGATGCTTAACTTGCCCTGCTCACTGTCTTCACAGTGCAACGTGACGGAAACTCAGCCATGTGATCAGTATATCCATCCATTTTATGTTTTAAAATTAAGACACACTGATTTCCTGATAATGAGAAACAAATTTTAACAGCAGTGAAGAGCAAAGAAGAGTAAAGTCTGGAGACTTCTGGATTAAAATCTTACTTTTCTGGTGATAAGACAGAGTGGCAGTTTTGACTTTTTAGCTTCTTGTATTTTCAGAGTTTTTTATGGCTATCTGGACCCCCAAAAACTGTAGTGGAAGGGTAGACAGAACACTGTAAGAAAGCAGACTGAAAAAAAAAAACATGCTAAGTGTCACTTTGAAAAAAAAAAAAAAAAAAAAATAATTAAATGTGAAAATCCCCAAGTCATCTCCTTGTCTGAATGATTAAGTCAGGGGTGCTGTAAGAGATGCAGAAGGAAGAAGCAGTGCATGCTAAATTCCCTGGACACTCTACAGCACAGACAGCACGAGTATGGAGCCAAAACCTCACTCAGAGTTTCACCAGCACATCTCCCATCAAAGTCACTGGGAGCCCTAAGTATCCCCCTATATGTGTGGATTTGGTCCTTGGAGAGAATATTATAGTAAAATTACTTCAGGCAGTCAAAGTCTCTCACAGTGACATATTCCCGATGGCCCTCTTTACGTCCCTCCATCATTTACTGACTTCTACTTTGCTACATCCTGCCAGATGGAGGTAAGGAAATTTGAAGAGCAACTAGTAAACGAAATATAAGGAAATAAAACCAATGCTGGCTCCCTGTTTCACAATTAGTCTTTACTTATGCTTGAAGCCAACACCAGAGATCTTTGCAAAATTACAATTACCAGATATGCTGGATGCCAGAAATAATAAAGCCAGCTGCAACACAGCAACATAGGGTGTTAGTTCTCTCCTGTACATCAAGAAAACATACTGTAATACATTCATCTTTTAATGTCATAAAGTGTGCACAAATCTAAACAGACTTACAAACTCACCAAGAGTAAAGCGAAAGGACAGAAAAGGCCCCAATTCTAACATTAAAAACTAGGTATCCTGTGCCATCCACAGGTGGGCGAAAGGCTGGACATATACCGTACATGACTCCAGGTGTGTTAGAAAGACTTAACATTCAGGATAAAATAAAAAACATTAATTAGTCTCAGATTATTCCCTTTAGTAAAGGATTTTGTGCACTGAATACCACATGTTTCTTCTGCATTAATGACATTGTCGTCTGCCTGTGATAACATAAAACATTAGAATTTAAGTGACATAATAAGAGGTAGGATAGCACACTGATAAATTTTACCAAGGATATCTGAGCATTCAAATCAGAGCAACTAGCTGTAAGTCTAGACCATGCTGAAGTTACCATGCATATTTCAAAGGGAAAAGGAAAAAAATCAAAGAAGTAACAAGAACAAAGACACCATTAGAACCTGGAAAGTCTTCTAAGAAACACACTTAAAGAAGAGCAAGAATTGTTAATGCAAATGATTGTTTTGTAATAATAATTTAGTAAAATGAATCTATCAACATAATGTAAAAGCTTGTTAATCAACATGAAAGGGTGTTAGCTCAATTTTCTGCTGGGATGGTTTGAGGTTTTTTGACATTTTTTTTTTTTTTGATGAAGAAGAACTTGAGAGCTCCCAAAACATGCATGTTGGCACTTGTAGGTACAAAATCACATTGCTATTTCAGAAGCCAAGTTTATGTTGTTATTACCAATTTGGCCTAGAGAGTGCAAGTTTGTTCATGTAAGATTAAAGGGATGAGGTCTCTATGGCATATTGCAGTATGGTCCTTGGAATAAGATTCTCATTTACTAAATAAATTACTGTATATTACTGTATAATGGTGTTCACATTATAACTGACAATTAGCACCATTAAAGAGAAAGCTCATAAACAGCCAAAGCTCACATCAAATTAACACAGTCATGATTAAAATCACTCTTCTGATTTCTGCTCTTCACAGAAATAATCAGCATTTTGCATAAAAATGAGTATGAAGCAGCTCAAAAATCACAGTTATGCTGGGACGGTGGTACTGAACGCTGCCGACACAGCGTTGCCACGTCAGCTGTTCTCTTGCCTATGAAATACTAAGGGCCGGGTTTCCCTCCTAGCAGGCAGCCCGCACAGCGCAGGCAGAGCTGGTAACCGCTGCAGTGACACTGGAGATTAAAGCGCTGCAATTACTCCTCTTGGCTCTAATGAAGGGAACCTGGGTTCTCTCCTGGCCTGAGGGAAGCTCATCTTCTTTAATTTTGTCACTCCACCATTTAAATGGTTTCTAGCATTTGCATGTTCATTTATACCGCTTCGACTTCAGAAAGAAAAAGAAAAACTTGAGTAATTATAGTGGAGAAAAACAATAACAAAATACAAAGGAGTCAGCAATTCATTAAAATTTAGAGAACGCAATGTTAAAAACTTTTCCTAACTTAAAGGAAAAAGGAGAGAGACTTTTTCAAAGCTGGCTTAGAGCCCATGTCCTCATTAGGATTTGCGCTCTACTTGTACAGCAATACGCTAATGGTATCGCTTTAATCTTCAGCATCACAGCACTAGTTCCTGGCCTCACCCAGATGATGGGGTTAAAATGGCAAGAAGGAAGAAAAAGGAAGCTTCAGGCCAATGCTGACCAGACCTGGTATCAAACTGGAACCTGGTTGTCGATAGAAGTTTGAAGCGCATGGACATCTCAGTTCATGAATGCTGCTTCAGAGACAGCCAGGCTCATAGCGGCTTCATAAGGATCAAGTATCACCAAGGAAAATCTAATCAACAAATAAGCAATCCAGATCACATAATGAAAGAATACCATTATATATGCCATGGTTTGAAAAGGAATCACAATATGCTACATATGCATAAAAGTACTGCAAGATAATAGGCCTTTGATCCAACATGCCTTTAAAGCAGGAAACAAAAGGGTGTTCTCATATATCTTACCAACTAATCTAACATATAAATCACAAAAAAATATGATCCAGATGGGCTTCAATGAAGGAAACCAATTAACGTAGACAGCCTTACCATCTGACACATTAGTTGTAATAATAAAAACCAAACAACATGGTCAAATAATAATGCTTTGTATTATATCTGACATTTCTAATTAGTTTCTGCATCCTCTTCAAGAAAAAAGACTAACAGCAAGCACTTTGTTTCTCAGAGGAAAAAACATCTACACTTCATGTGCGCAGAGCATAGTCTATGGATGAAGCTGATCTATCTGCATTCCCTTGGGATGTGCTTTGGAACTAATGGGTTTTGCATAGTCCACATCTGGTTGCACAATTAGACTCGGAAGATGTTTCCTTCCAGTTGCACTGACACTGTAACTGCTGCAGACCTGGAATGCCAATATGTGCACGCTCCTTATAAGCTTCACCTACATCCATGGGTTCAGAATAATCAGAAAGATTTGGGCTTTGCTTTCTGTACAATAGGATTTTGTTTTTTCGTTTCTACAACCCTCCTAGAAATGCCACTTCTCAAATGAAGTACCGTATTTCTGGCACAGACCTCCCAGCATCAGGCAATTAGGGTTGCATCAGACAGTTGCAAGCTCAACTACAATTAGCATTACAAATTAAAAGCTCCACCATGCATACATGTACAGTTACTGTTTGAGATGTCTAATCCCAACTATGAGGACTACTTTTGCATGTATTGACAAAGACTGTTTCGCTACCTCAGACCTACTGGACCCTTCAAAATCCACCCATGAAAATCCTTTTCAGCACATGACTGAAATTTGGAATTTTGGGTAGGAGGTAGCTAGTGTCACAACAGGGAAAGGCTTGGTTTGGAAACTGCTCTTCCTTTACAAAATAGTAGTGGAAAGGCTGTGGGAATTCTGCTAATGCCATCATACCTAGAAAGGCCAGAGAACAAAGGTTCATGTCACTGCAACGAATACAAATCACTTGGAAAATTATACTTTCATTATTAGGATTAACACTAAACCTATCTGATACAGCAATTTATTTTGCACAACATTCATAAACAACTGACCTAAATTCTGAAAGGCAGTCTCCTTTTTGTAGGAAAAATTAGCATTCCAACCAATTAAAAAGAAAATGAAGAATATTGAAATCAAAGGAAAACTATTTCTTAGGAATTTGTTTTTTTCCAAAGTAAAATAGCTGCCATTCATCAAGCCAGCATCCAATAGCCTTGGTATCATAAGAAAGGGTTTGTGAAGTGGAAATACTATTTCTGACACAAACAAAAAAGCCCAGGCTCCTTTACCATCTCCTGTCCCTGAAATTTCAAAAAAGGAGTTGACTGGCTCTATAGGCTTCCTGAGTGCTCCTTCAGTTGCCCAGAAATAGGTTTACAAATATCAATATTGCCAACTGAGACAGACAGGTCAGTATGTCAATCATACACTGGTTTGGGTTAGAAGGGACCTTAAACTCATCCAGTTGCAACCCCCCTGCCATGGGCAGGGCCCCCTTCCCCCAGCCCAGGGGGCTCCCAGCCCCGTCCAACCTGTCCTTGAACCTTCCAGGGAGGGGGCAGCCACAGCTGCTCTGGGCACCCTGGGCCAGTGTCTCACTGCCCTCACAGGGGAGAATTTCTTCCTTATATCTAATCTAAATCTGCCATCTCTCCGTTTAAAATTGTTACCCCTCGTCTTATCCCTACAGCCCCTGATAAAGCGTTCCTCCCCACCTTTCCTGTAGCCCCCTTTAAGCACTGGAAGGCCACTATAAGGTCTCCCTGGAGCCTTCTCTTCTGTAGGCTGAACACCCCCAACTCTCTCAGCCTAGCCTTGTACAGGAGGTGCTCCAGGCCCTTGACCATCTTCATGGACTCCTCTGGACCTGTTCAAGCAGGTCCGTGTGCTTTTTATGTTGGCGGTCCCAGAGTTGGACCCAGTACTCCAGGTGGGGTCTCATGAGAGCAGAGCTGAGGGGGAGAAACACCTGCCTTGACCTGCTGGCCACACTTCTCTTGATGCAGCCCAGGACATGGTTGGCTTTCTGGGCTGCGAGGGCACATTGCTGGCTGATAACATCTGGTTTATCTCACCATGCAAAACCTTGAATATAGAGTGAAAAGTATCAACAAACTCTACTGACACAGAAAACATCGCACCAACAACAGAGGGACCTAGGACTCTCAGCCACAAGCCGAGACCCAACCGCACCAGGCTCCGCAGCAGCTCGTGGCACCAGGACCCTCCCTGCTACCTCCAGGCAGGTCCTCGCGGCCAGCTGCAGGCAGACACCCAGCCCCATGCCCTGAACACAGCCGCGTTCGCAGGGTGCTGAGCCTGAGCCAGCACCTGGAGCTCCCGCTGCGGCACAGCACCCTGCTCCCTTAGCTGGGCGGCTGCGGGACCGGGGCTAGCTCGGGCCCAGCTGGCTCCTGCACAGGCAGAGTGAACACACAGCTGCTTGCACAGATCTGGGTAGACACCCTGTTCGTACAAGGCAAGGGACCACAGCTGAACACAGGCAGAGAGGGGGCTGTTCGTGTGCAAGGAGGCAATACCGATGAAAGACAGTGGTCTCGGCACGACAGCTCCCAAACCGCTGCTATTTGTTTGTAAGCATCATGGGAAAGAAAAGATTTGGATGACAACAAGGTCATTTTGCGGATATTTGCAAGGAGATCCTCACGCACATGAAAAGCTTTTGGGAGAAAGGGGAAAAGTGGCTGTTCGCAACTTAACCCATGGGACGTGAGAGCTGGCAATGCTAGCAAAGCGGAGCTCAGAGCTGACATTGCAAAAGCACATAAGAGATGATAGATAGAGTGCTGCGAGGGCCGGAAGGGCCTTGAAAGTGATATGTTCACTGAAGGAAACATTGCCCTATTTCACAGTCGTTTCAAACTACAGCAATACATTCTGATTTTATTTTTTTCAGGAACATAAGCACATGTCTTTCCACTCACCTCAACGGGGAACCTCTTGCCATTGATGCTGTGCTCAGAGCCAGCTGATCCGTTGCTTTGACCCCAGTGAAACTCCACTTTCTCTGCCTTGAATCTGCCCGGCAACCCGGCGCCACTGACAAAATAATCGTCCTTCAGCAGGATAGCAACTGCACACACAGAACAAGTAGAAAGACATTCTTAGCACGGTTATTCTGAAGCGTTTACAGTTTTTGCTCATTGTGTTAGAATACTTCTTCTAATGCAAGTAGAATGTCAGGTCATCATTTTCCTCTTTACAGAGACTGGTTAAAAAAAAAAAAAGTCTACAAGTAATGCTGGCTAATTGTGGAAGTGATTATGAAGTTACATAGACTACAGAAAATCCCGAAGTCCACATTTCTCAAGGACTTTCTGCCCTCCTTATTAGACTTTGATTAAAATTTAAATGAAAAACTCCATGAAAACCTGTCTAATGTGGTTCCGTAGAGTAATGGCTGACCACGTTCCTTGGCCTTACAAATCACTGAAGGTCTATAGGTCACAGGTTAGGAAAAGAATGGATCCTCTGTTTGTTGGATTTCCTCTATTTTGTTGGCGGGGGGAGCCCCCTGTGCCCTGTCCCACCTCTACTATGGGACACAGTGGATACTTCCCTTGGCATCCCTGCTCCTCCTTTCTGTAAACTGGGGAGAGTGACAATAATGTTTTTGAGACCCACTCATGAGATATCCTCCATAAGAACTGGATTTTAATATAGTAATTCTGACATTATTATTATGTGATTCAGTAAGGGTCAAAAGGATCTCCTTTGTATTTTCTTTTCATTTCCAAAAGCCTTTGTATTTTATGTAATAATAAAAGCTGTAGGCCCAAATAGAGGGCAAAATCATATGGTGGAAGCTAGTGAATGTTATAGGGGAGGTCTATGGTCCAACCAAGAACTGAATCCAGCTTTCAAAAAATTCCTGTCTGCTGCTCTCACTACAAGATCACTTACCTTTCCAACACCTCCCATTTTTAATACACGATTCCTAAAAATCACTCCCTACAAAATCCTTTCCTCTCATCTCTTGCAAAACTGTTGCTCAAAAACAGAACTAAAATTAGAATTTTGTTCTTGTAAAAGTCATTGCAGACCACTGCTTGCTGTGCCCAGAATCCTGTGATTAAAGTTTTTGGATTGGTTGTTCAGATTTTTTTTTTTTTTTTTTTTTTTTTTAATGGGAATAGCATAACCCACAAGGATTTCTCTGTGTTCTCAAGCCAACTGTGTCATCACAATGGGAACATTAATATAAATCCAATTTTATTATGTAAGAGGGAGGATTTTATTCACTTCTAAAAAACCCAAAAAGCTAGTTGTGAAATAAAAGTTATTCCTTTGCTGGTGAATCAGTGGTAGGCTTCGCTGCAGGCTAGGCTTTCTGCCACACCAGGGCTGCCCTCCTGTGAGTACAGACAGTTGGCTGCAGCAACCTCACCTCAGGTGCAACTGTACAATTTAGACACATCTCAACTTCAAATTCTTTATGCTAAAACCATCTAAATGTTAAATTGCATGAGATGTTCAGATGTTCCTAAATTGTGCCAGGGATATCATGGGGCTATTTTCTTCCATGATTTCTGGTTCTTTCGGCACTCCCTTTATATCAAAGCATTTGTGTAGGATGACGGGTGGTGCAGGACTGGCTGTAGGATACTGACTGTGTCAGCCAGGGTACTACTGGTGGTCACTGTCTTCTTACACTATATCTGTGAAACATAAGTGACTGAAAGCACCACTGCTCTCTTTCTCCTTTAAAAAATTCTCAATGATCTTAGCAGTATTTTAAATACTGAAAATCTCACTCAACTGGTTATAAATTCCATAGATAAAATTGTAGGAAATGAGGAATACAGGAAAGCAGATTCATGTGCATCTGTTAAAAACCTCTGTGGGGATTCAGTTGCATCTAATAAATATTTGATAGTTCCTAAATCATTTATGGCTCTGTCAGGGGTCATTTTACTTGTTTTAGATGAATAATTAAAAGGATAATTAGGAGGATGTACAATCTGAAATGTTCATCTAATTGTTCATTTTACAGTATTTCTTACACTGCTGAGCTGTATGACACATGTTCCCATCACCTTCCTATCTTAGCAGCATCCCCTTATTGCCAGTGATTTGGGGGCTTCCCTCCTTTCTATGTAATCTCTAGTTTTCAGGACTGGAATAACCAAACATCATCTTATGGGGCTTTTGGAGCCACTGCTCCTATCCAATGATTTCTGCAGAGTGCACAGCAAGGAATCAACCCTCAAATCCCACTAGTATGAAATACTATGTAATTGAGATTACAAAACCAAAGGAGGTGGTGCACAGTCACCAGGATTGCAATTGCATAACACCATTTGCAGGATCACGGCCAGAGCTGTATGCCCATTACCCGTGTGAGAGCAAAAATAATCTTGGATACAAAGCAGCGCTTCCCCTGTCTAAGCAGAGCAGCTCTGATTGTTAGGACCAGCCCCAGTGCTGCACATCATGTAGGAAAACTACTTAACAAAAACACATCTCTGGCAGAAACTTTAGTAGGTTCTTCTAAGTGGAAGGAGTTTTCAGAAGTTCTCAGTGACCTGAAAAGCAGTGAAGTGGCAATGTCTGTGTAATGCTGGAGATGGTACTGCTCCCACAGGTGCTCTTCTCATGGGGCAGGTTGGGCTCAAAGAAGCCTCATCAGCCTCAGGCCTGGCTGACACCAGCTAACGCTTAATTAAAAGGTGGCACAAATGAAAACAGCTAATGCAAATACAACTATGAAACGTGCTTATGTGATCTTCACCACTTGGGAACCAGCTACTCTGGTGATGAAATCAAACCCACATTAGTGCCTTTGCCAGTGAAATCACACACAAAAGTATTTTTAGTCGAGACAGGGGCTTAATGAATCCATTTCCATTTTCTGAATGAAATGCTGTTTTCTGTACATTGTCTGCCCTTTACCTGATATGGAAGGGGTGGGGGGGGAAACAAGAAAGAGCACAACAAATCTAAAGAGCAATAACCTCTTTACCTTTTAACATTTCAGAGCATAAAAATAACTAATTGTTCTATCCCTAAAAAGAATTTACTAGGTCCAATAAACAACAACAATAACCCAACTAACACATTTCCTGCCAGTTAATGAGCGTCAAGGTTAAGGGCCTTTGGCTTTCCCTCAGACCCCTGTCTCTTTTAACCAGTCATTAATTGCTGAGAAATGCCCTCTACATCCGTCACCATTGCTTAAACAGATATTTAGTTTACTGTCTCTGTCAGTCTGCAACATGAAGGTCTCATGTGGCCATCTGCTCCAAGACTCTGCTGCCAAAATGCATCGCAATTTATGGCACAGCCTGCCTCTATGTTCTACCCACAAGCCAAAACAACCTACTTGGTTTGCTGCTCTACCACTTATCACCTTAAAAATTAATCCCAGGCAAGTTTCTTCAAAAAGTCAGAAAACCAAGAAAAGGAACAGGACTTGATAAAATAAGGGAGGAGTTAAGAGCTCAGCAGAAGAAATCAAGGATGACAGCAAGGCAAAAAGAGTCTTCATGTTACCAGTAAAAGGCCGTAAGTTACCAAGAAAAGTGACAGTTACTGTTGCTCTGTGAAGCAATAACTTGTCAGCAAAAATCCATACCCCAATGGGTGAGGAAATCAAATATAGCAGCGGTGCTAAAATCACCCAGCAGAGAAGACTGAAGATACAGCTTTCATTGCCAACTGCACGGAGACTGGAAAATTTGCTGGCACGTTTTGGTTCAACATGGTTTCCTATTATATGTATAGCAATATGCTTCTATTACACATAGAGTATAGCATTAGCATGTTTCTTAGAAGAATAGCACCATGACTTTTTTTGTGGTATTTCTAATTACATTTATTGCTGGTTACTAAAAACACCCCTACGTGACCAAAAGGGCAGGACGCATAACATGAATAGATTAATTAAGCATCAAATTTCCATAGCATTCAACCTTGCCTGAACCCCATGTTGCTGCAGAGGGCAATAAAGTCGGGATTTCAAAGCAAACAGGAGCAGTTCTTCGTAAAGCTGGAAAAAACCCTCAGTAATGCATCAAAAACCCAAGCTATGCTTGATGGTGGTTTGTGTTAACTGGATTTTTTTTTTTTTTGTGGTGAAAGAAAACAGGATCACAGCCTGCCACTCCATCTCATCTGAGGGGCAATAACTCTCAACTCCTGCTAAGATCCTGAATTGCTGGAACTGGATCCGAAGCACTTGCTGGACTCCAGGTTGCGGCTCAGACCCAAAGTCCCCTGGAAGCAACGGGTGTACCTGAGGTCATGCTGTGTGCACAGCTGTGTTGCAAACTCGCAGAGCAGGTACATGCCCCGGGTTTTGCTTGCAGACCTCTGGCTAGGGACACGTTACATAAAGCACTATAGAGATGCATGTCGAATGTTAATAAAGATAAAAACATACTTCCAATAAATAAAATTGAATTAATTAGTGGTTTAATCCAATTCTCTAAAAATATTTGACCTTGTCATATGAAGAGGGTGACCTTATAATTTCTGCTTTTTACATTTTTAGAATTAAAGAGTAATCAAATGCATGCGGCTTTGCATATAAATCAACCTTGACCCTCCAGTGAACTGTTTTGGTAAAAATAAGCAGTACTCTGACTGTTCTTTTCTCTAAAACCCAGAACAGACAGTGCAGAAGAGGATTCAGTTCAGTAAAGAACACAGTGCTATAATCATATCAGAAACACATTAATAAGCCCCCACTACTCTGAGCAGTTATTGCTCTTTCTTCTCTAAAACCTTCCAATTTCTAAGACTTCCCCTTTCCTTTCCCCTGAGCCTTGCATCTCAGCATTCTTTTGGATTAGATATTATAGCCTCCCAAAGCTGATAATTCAAGGTTACACCTTGAAACTCTTATACAGTCTTTTATTCCGAGGAACAACTGACTACCAAGAGAATTATTTTATACTGAGAACCTAACAAAAATTCCCTTTAAAAAATCCCCTTAAAATCAATCTGCAGAACTAGTTTTGAACAGAATGCAGAGGCAGAGATAGGTGGCTGCTGCTAGAAAATCATATTTAAAAAAAAAAAAAAAAAAAAAAAAAGGCAGCAAAACCCAAACAACAGAACAATGAAAAAAGGAGGAGGGTGGAACATGGCTCGAATTTTTAATTGACTGTAGGCAGACATTAGAGACAAACAGAAAAGAACATACCAGTTTTTCCTGTGTTTTTCATCCAAGTCTTGTTTGAAGATTCATTGTCAAAACCATCAAGCTGCAGTTCTTGATACTCATCTCCAACATGGGCCTGATGGTCTATGATGTCTATGGGAGACTGGTGAGACCCTCCACACTTCTCGCTGGAAGTAACCCAGTGCTCAGGACCATAGGTACCTGTTAAAAAATACCAATGCCAATTAACATTCCAGTGCCTCAACAGTTCTAGATAACTCTTAAATAAGAGGATGAAGCACTTAAGCTCCCCAGGTGGCTCCACTGTAGTTACAATTCTCATGTTTGAAAGAGGTTACGACTTGTAAACTTATGAAGAGATTGAAATCCATTAGCTTTGTGCAGTACTCCAACTTTGCCTCTAGCAGTAATGAACAACGGCCTTTTTTTTAAAATTACTATTCCATAAAACTATCTGCAATTCCCAAGTTCCCCTTGTGCATATGTTATCAATTAGCATGGTGTTACAGGAACTTTCCTAGAGCTTCAGTCTTAATATATTACTATATAGTTTACCTTTTCACATGAGACAAATAATGTAACAGCTACACATTAACTCGTGTTTGTGCAATACTCTGCTTAGATAATATGATCTTTATTAACGATCTCATTTCTTTTGGAGGTTTTGAAGCCAGAATTTTGAAAAAAACAACAGAGCAAAAAAGAATATTAATCTAGATGGAGGAAGTAAAGAGGACAATGAGCTGTCAGGAAAATACTATTACTTTCTTTTGTTGCTCTTCTTACATGAGTTTTCTGTTTTCCTTATTAGCACAGTCTGTTCTCACCTGATGTAAACTACCCTCTCAAAACAAGTTAATCCAAATATTAGCAGTAGATGAGAAGCTCCAAGGATTGATGGTCAGTATCTTGCATACATGGCTGTACCTGGGCACATCAGAGCCATCCATATTATATAACCGCTAGCCAAAAGCGGCTACAGAGACAAATACTGTCACCTCTGTTCCCCTCCACACCCATCTACTCTCTTTTTTTATTTAAAATAAATTGCAGGGAGTATTTTAAGTTCTGGAAAGCAATATAGGCTTCTGTGTTTTGTGAGCCCATCACCAGCCACATTCCAAGGTCAGTAAGAGCATGCTACAGCTGTGAAGAGAAATGACACCAGCAGCCTCTGTCCCCAGCATGTCAGGGTTCTCATAGGCCCAACGTAATGCTTTAAAGTATTTTTTAGTAGTTTAAGATCCTAGCTGTTATCACAGCTGTTCACCCAACTCACAAGGCACAGGAAAAGTGCATCCTGCTCCTGTTCTGGAGCTCTCATCAGCTCCAGTTACTTTTTGGCATATTACTGAGTCCTCAACCCCTAAATTGATTAACTAAAATTTGTGACAAGATTGCACCAGCACTGCTGCTGGGAGAAGAAAAGCAGCAGTGTCTTACAGTGTGGCGGTGGAGCTGCAAGAGGTAGTATCATCAACCACCAGTAAATCTGCCAGAGGTTGTCTGCCACAGCCCTAACTCACCCTGACCATTCTGCAAGGTTCTCCAGCACGAACAGTCAATAAAAATAATACATAAAAATAAAAGGTTTCAGGCAAAGACCTTGTCATCCCCACCATATACCAACTCTAGATGCACTATAACACCAGAGACCCTCAGAAGCACACGCAGGAGGATCTCCAGTGAATTTCAAATTTTTCTTATGACCTCCCTTCCCCAACTCTTAAATTGTATTAATGGAGGCTAAAAGATTATCTTCCTATGAGTGCAAACAGTGGTTTAAGCTCCTGAAATAACAGCACAGAGTTCTTGGAAAGCACTTTTCGCTCACAATTCTTGAAGTGCTTTACAACAGGGATCAGCAACATTATTCTCATGTAAAGACAAGGAAATTGATGGCCTGAGAAGGGAAGCAATTTGCCCAAGCTCATCTACCACAACCAAGTTACAACCCAGAGCTGAACTCTGCTCTCCTGAGACCTCTGATGTCATACCTGTACCATACCTCCAAACTACATAGTCAGCATGTCTGTTCGATACGCAGACAGCAGTAAATGATGCACCAATATGCATTTATTACCCCTGCATCTGAGAAGTGTATGTAAATTCAATTAGTGTCATCCAAACCCAGCAGTTGTGAAGGCCAGTTTCTTTGGCCCCTGGGTTTTAATCTGTCTAGTTGCAAAATGCATTCTTCCTATCTTCCCGTGGGCTAATGCAGGACACTTAATCAATAGCAAGATTTCGTGCTATACTCATTGCACACAAATGCTGTATGGTAACCAAAACAACATGAAGAAAGTGTTTTACTTTTATTACAATTAGGCAAAATCACAATATCCTTTAAAAATCATTTACATCGTCTGCCCAGGTTAAAAATCAGTTTCATTTATCTCATGGTTCAACTTGTATTGTCAGCAAAAGCCACTTAAAGTTAATTTCCCAATGTACCACAAGCAAGGAAAACAGAATTATTAAAAATCCTACCTGGGGAAAACCAAACGTGTTCAACTAAACCACAGATATTTTTCCTGAATCAGGATGCTCTTAGTAATTGGTTTGCAGTGAATTAATTGGCAATTCAGATTTACTTTTCATATAACCTTGCATTTACTCCATGAAATTTGGGAATTTGCTTTAAAATGTAGTACTACACATAATCATCAAACCTGCCAGCTCTCACTTTTTGGCTTTGTTATAAACATGGGGTGAGCTTTTCAAAAGCACTCTGCTCACAGAGGCTATCGCAGTGGTTTCAGCTGTGCATTCAAAAGGAGCTGTGCACTCAAATTTTTCTTTTTTAAGTATTTTGGTGTCAATGGGGAGATTTTTTTTTTTTTTTGAGTACGCAGATTTATTTTAACAGGAAGAGTAAGGTTCCTTCTATGCATCTTGTCACAATGACCTTTAAAAAAAAAAAAAAAGAAAAAAAGTATAGCCAGCTCTCAACAAATTTGCAGTGAAAACTATCTTGTCAAAATGAATAAAATAAGCTATAAGGGTAAACAAACAAACCACCGTGCTGAATTAAAACCTCAAGTGAGACTTAGGTACCTGGACTGACTCTGACTGAAATATAGTTTTTCATAGATCTTTAAAGGTTTGTATAACTTTGTATCATTTTAAGAATCATTAATGAAATCTGCTTTTTTAAAAATTAATTTAGCTTGTTTGGATTAATTGAATAGCAATACTTCTCTTTCTACAAATACAGTAGCTTCACTTGCTTCTAAATCTACAATTTACAAAAAAAACCCTAGCAGTATGTGCTCTCTTCATGTCATGGTATTCGTTTTCATGCATAAAATGTTTCCGGACTGGTGCTGAATTATTAAAGAAAAATCTAATGCAATGAAACTCTCTCAGCAATTCAAAACCCCAACTTAGTGCTGGTGCTATGACTCCAAATCCTGACATCCCAAATTACAGTCATAAGGCTAAGCTCTGATTTAGAGGTTCAAGACCTGGTAGTTAAAATCAGCACAGAATTTTATAAACGCCTAGGTTTTCCATTAATTTCTTTCAGAAGTTTTTGATATGCAAATTATTACATGCAATATGACCCACACCATTATGGCAGCAATTCTAGACAGAAATAGAGGCCATGACCCCAACATCTCTGTTCCCAGCAGCACAGGATTGGGGCCATCCCAGCTTTAACAATTAGTGTGAAAAGGTGAAGGTGGGCTAGGGGGTGAGAAGAAAAAAATTCTTTTTGAGTTTGAGACCAAAGTAAATAAATTATATCCCCTACCCAGAGAAAATAAGCTCAACAACCTATAAAATGTAATCAAGAATAGTGCAATGGGATTCATTTATTCACTGGTAGCCACCCGAAGGTTTAGGCCTAACTGCCTGCTTTTTTTCATGGACATTCAAGTGCAGTTTTAATTGAAACTGATCTTCCACTACAGATTTCAAATTAATTCTTCTTCCAAGTGTCTCATGCTCCAGACATCCTTGCCTTGCAAAAAACCCTATATCATTAGAGGAGGAAATAGAACACTTTTTCTAAGCTTGCAGGTATTGATTACCTATTCCTTCCATCAAAGCACAATTGCCATTCTGCACTGTATAAATCTCTTCAGCGTTAGACACTTTATAAAGTACAGAGAATTATATCATTAATCATTTGCAGTTACACCTGTCTTGCTTTATTGAATTCTTTGTTTTTTAGAACTTTAAATAAATGCTTTTAAATAAAAACATGACACTAAATAAAGACTCTGTTTCACTTAAACCAAGTAAAAAAAATCCCTTCATTCTGTGTGTGACATTTACCCGTCTAAAACAGCATAATTTATGACCATTTGTATTTTATTTTCCCAGTAGTAACCATAGCATTGTGGCTTTAATCAAATAAAATGTGGAATTAATTTGAATTGGACTTTTAAGGGCTGACAAATGATTTGCTTTTCAAAAACCCCAAAGCCCTCACCTGTGTTAATAAATAATACATATTTCCGCTGAGACGGTGAGACAACATGCAAGCAAAGGTAAACATCAGATACCCCCATCCTGGAACTGGAGTATTTGATGCAAGAGCAGCACAGAAACATAATGGACTGGTAACACTCAGCATCTTCAGACATCGCAGTGTCCTGCTTCCAGGAAATCATGCGCTCGGGTCCCACAACTAAGCGCTCGCACTGGGGAAGGAGGGCTGCGTTCACCCCCAGGTCAACCAAACGCATGGCAGCAGGACGGGATGGCGACCGGCGAGTGCCTGAGTGACGGATGGGGCTGGGGGCTACGAAAACCGGAAAGGAAAGGGAATTTGGGCAGAGTGGTCCCCTGAGAGGGGGGGGAGGCCACCCTCTCCCAGCTGCCACAGGGTGTCTTCTCGCCCAGTCCCACCACGCAGAGCTGCACGGACACTTGGACTGCTCCCCTGCTCTGGTACAAAGGACAAAGCACCTCTCCTCTGCAGCCCCGCCAAAATCCTGCCCCGCATCCACTTGTGCCTCAGGGAGCTGCAGAGCCCATCGATCTCCCGCGAGCTCATTTTGGATTGCAGCCAGGTCTCTGGGGGCTTGACCTTATCTCTGCCGAAATCAGAGGCAAAAGGGCCACAGGCTTCCACTGCATGAAAGCAGAGCTGGGGTCAGGAACCTCAGCAACTCCCTGGCTTCTTACACACACAACGTTTCAAACAACACATAACGCCAGAGATGTTATCACTCTTCCTCGTCCGAAATTACTTGATGCTTCCTAGATGGATTCTGCATTCTTTTCTCATGCAAAATCTTTCTGTCAATGACTGCAGTATCTTTAACAGTTTTTTAATACACAGGCTGCTCTTTAAATAGAATCCAAGATTACTTTTTTCTCCTTTTTACTGTACAATCAAAACAATGAGCAGTCTTCATTAATGAAAAACCATTAAAATAAGGTATTCTGCCAAAATCTAATTAAAGCTTGTATAAAAACTTGTACTTGAAAAAAATAATTCAAATATATTTATTTTTCTTCCACAGTCTTTTGTTTAAAACAACTCTTATTAAAATCACTGACATTTCCTTGATTTTAAATAATTTTCCAAATAACAGATCAGCTACTCTGATACAGTCTGGTGTGTAACACATATCCCTTTATGCAACATCCAAATAGAGTTAAACAGACATTAGCAATTTTTGAGTAACGTGATTTTGATCATTCATTTACAAGTTGGGAAAGAGCTAGAAATATCAAGTTGTTTTTTTAATTTCACTTGTTTTTAACATTTTCACAAATTTCTGACTCTAAATACCAGGTCTGGCATGCAAATAACTAGTTTAAGGGTTTTAATTTTGGAGGTTTTTCTATTAGTTGTTCTTATTGTTGGTTTTTTGAACAAAATTATCTCAGACGTATTTTTGTCTGTATTTGATGCCTCTTACCTTTTTATATTTAAATGAAAATGGTAGTAATGACTGCAAAGCAACCAAAACTCCTCACTTCTGCAATTAAAGAAAATTAGCTTGGTCACTTCATGGGGACATCCTATCCTATCAGCTTAATATGGGAGATCATTCGTCCGTGATTATGTGCAAGGCAGGCATTCACAGAGCTGTAAGAAAAAGGGCACTGCAGAAAGGCTTCTATCCCTCACACCTTTCTAGCCCTACTCTGTCCTCACTTGCTCCACATGCAGACGGCTCTTGCTGCTCACTTGCACGGTCAGTTTTGTAAGGCCAACAGAAGCTATCCTCTTATGACGACGTGATCTATACCAGAGGCAGCATGCCCATACTTCATGTAAAGTAGCAAAGGCTCTTTTCTGGCTGGGTTGGAAGAACGTGGGACCAGCTCATCCAAGATAGGTCAAAAGACCTGCTAAGCAGAGTCCTGGTATCTTCTTGGATGACAGTGGTACTTGGTAAAGTATGTTAGTGATGTCAACCAAGCTGGTTGCCAATAGCATCTACCACAGGCTGCCTTCCTGCTTAAAGCAGAAGGAACAAAATCAGAAAGGATTCAAGTACTTAAAACCCCAATCTCACTTGAAAGTCAATGGGGACAGCCTCTGACATGGAATTGCCAAAAGTGTCTCGCTATTTCAGATATGTGACAGTACTGTGCCATTCAGCACAAGTGGTTATAAAAAGGAAAATTCCAGTCTTCTCTTAAGGCAAAATCCAACCAGTTATTCAGGATGCATGGAATGAAATAGCATTTTCTCTTCACACAAAAACATCCCAACTTTTGCATGCACAGCTCTGGATGGGTAGCTTAATGTAAATGACCACAGCAGGTAAGAACCTCTGCAAGTTTTACAGGCTCTGGATAAATAGGGATGCTTTACTCTGCACGGAGTGGCATCTATGACTTGTCCAACCATCTCAGCATTTAGCTGAGCAACAGTGAAGATGTGACTCTCCACCTCTGAGTTCCTGTCATACTTGAACTGCTCCATCATGAGCCAAATCTGAAGAAACATTGAAAAGAAATGTCACCACCAGTAAACAAAACTGATTCCTTTTTACACACCGAGAAAGAGAAAGGAAGCGGTGCCCTTGCTCAGCTACAAAGCAATGAACTTCAGTAGCAGGTTGAATTTTCAATCAGGAAAAAGATAGTTCAAAACAATCAAATATCAGTGAAATTCACAACAGAACATTTTAAGATCCTTCAAAAATCTCAGTCTGGGGCTTCTCCCTTATCTGGGACAAAAAAATTTAAAATGTTACTGAATGCCATAAACCAAGACCTCACCATCACTTTTTGCCATTGTTGTGGTTTGGGCCTGGTTGGCAGCCAACCACAATGCAGCACCTCTCTCTCCCTTCCCCTCCGGCAATGAGAAGGGACAGAGAGCCAGGCTTGGGGTTCAAGGTAGGACTGGGATGGGGAAAAATCCCCCTTTTATGATCACGAGCAAAAGGCAGACTCGTTAGGGGAAGAAAAAAAGAACATACATTTATTACAGACACTAACAACACATAACAGAGTAGGACAGTGAGAAGCATTGCCACATCTTGAGAACACCTTCCCCCCACCCCTCCCATCTTTCTGGGCTCAGCTCTGCTCCCGATATCTCTACCTCCTCCCTCAGTGGCGCAGGGGCAGGGAATGGGGGGTGCAGTCAGCGCTGCCACTTTCTTCATCTTCGGTGAGGGGAGTGTCCGGAACTTGTTCCTCCTGCTCCATCGTGGTCCCCCTCTCACAGGAGACAGTCCTCCACAAACTTTCTCCGACTTGAATTCCTCCCATGGGCTGCAGCGTTCCCCACACTGCTCCGTCATGGGTCACTAACTTCCTCCAACTGGATTCCCTCCCACGGCTGCAGCCCTTCCCGAGCTGCTCCGGCGTGGGACTCCCCCGCATGCTGCAATCCTCCCAGCGCTGAATTACAGCAGCGGGGCTGCCTTTTCCCATGAGACTCCGGCCTTCTTCGAGCACAGAACCTTGATCAGGCGAGCAGAAGCCACAGGCCATAAATCAGTGTCTGCTCCACCGTAGATCTCCATGGGTGGCAGGGGGGGCCGCCCTGCCGTCTCCCCACAGGATACAGGGGGGTCTCTGCTCCAGCACACCTCCCCCGTCCTTTCTTCCTCCGTTCCTCCACTGACCTTGGTGTTCACGCAGCTGCAGCAACTCCTCCTCACAAGTCCCACTGCCTGTCACCACGTCCCTTCTTAAATACGTTATTGCAGAGGCGCAGCTGATGGGCTCAATTTCCCAAACAGAAGTGGAGCTGACGTGGAGCTGATGGAGCTTCGAGAAGCTTCTCACAGGGGGCCGCCCCGATAGCCCCCTCCCCTGCCACCAAAAAACTCCACCAGTCACTCAACCCAGGACAAGAAGAAACTTTTAAAAGAAACTGTATCACTATGTCCAGGAAGGGACTGAAGAAGGTGTTTACGCCATGTGAGTTATGACAGGAGACAAGGCACGTACTGAAGATCTAGACTGGTTGAAAAATCAGCCTTCCTTCACCCTCTCCTCTCACCTCCAGTGCCCTCCTAGAAAGAGGAAATAAAGCGAACCCCATAGGATGAAGTCTAAAGACTGTATTTAGATACAAAGCAGAAAAGAACAATTTGAATGACGTATCTCTTGCTGAGTGATTTACCATGAGGTTGCAGAGGTAAAGGTATAAAATTCCCTTGAAAGCCTTGATGAAAATCAGTGGTATCTTTCAGGGGCTTTCCCGTTGCAGAGAAAGCAATCAGTTTGTTGAATCATTATGTTAGGAGGAAAAGTTGCTGAAATTATACTGTCTTGCTCTAAAATGATGGCATACCAAAATCAAAGAGATGGAGAAGGAGAGCCTGTAGTTAAGAGTTCACAGTGTTGTTTTGAACAAAGATTTCAGGATTTCCTACCCTGAGGGAAAAGGACTTTTTATTTTATTATTCCCTGTCATCACTCTGTTTAACATGAGACACTCATGCTTGCGGAAAATTCCAGTTTGCTTGAAAAATGAGACCAAATATCAAGAGCAAGTTCCTGAAGAGCTTGACTGAGACACAAACAGGTCTAAGTATCATCCAGACTGCAAGCTCAGTACAGAAACGAATGTGCAAGACACGTGAGACTCATAAACAGCCAAGGACAGTTTTTTGAGGAACTGAAAGAAGCTGAAAGAAATTTTTCCCAAGAACAATCTCTGATAAGGGATATCTTAACCGGCAGTTGTTGGAACAAACACACATACAGGAAGATGGAACAAAAAGGGTTTGGATTTAGATAACCTTTGAGCCACTGCTAGCAGCAACATCAGAAGCACCGATGACTCCTTTCTGCACCAATGCCACCGCGCCTACAGAAATACCCAGCCATAGGGCTGTAAAAGCAAAGCTGATCTTCAAAATTGATTTTGTCAACAACATTGTCTCACTGCCAAAATGTGGCAGAGAAAGGCTTTAAATCAAGCTTCTAAATATAAACTATCTTATAACGTCTGCAGCTTTTAAACCTGAAGACAGAGTGAGGTACATGTTCTCCTTAAATTTTCATATCCACAGGTGCTACAATTATTGCTGGATTCTTTACTTAAACCTTCTAACCTTCTATTATCTTTGGCAAAATTTTTATTGTGTATGTTTTCAAAACCTTTGTATTCCTTAGTATATATGTGAACATCTGTATGATACAGTCAGAAACATAGTGGGTTTTTTAATATATATCCCCCCACATACACACACATACTTTCTGCATCTTAATTTTGTTCCTCAAAAAAGTATGAAGCTCCCACTGTACCTATCAACTTGCCAGCAGCACAAATGTATGATAAATATCCAACATCAGGAAACACCAGGACCTTAAGACAAATGGTGCAGGAAGCTCACGATAAAGTGGAGTAAGTGTAATTACTAAAATAAGCTTTTTCCATAAACATTTCAAGTTTTAGCATTTGTGAGCTGAATAATTTACCACCACACTAAAGTGAAAATGGTACTAAGTTTAGCTGTGCTGGCAAAATAGTTTGAGGGTTTTTAAGGGGTATCTCACACAATAAACTCTTGATAGACGCAACTAATGAGCTGTTGAGTTTCGTAAGCCTAATATTTCAAAATACTTCTATTGAGCAAAGAGCACAACAATATCAATGAAATTATGATGCAGAACTCACTGAGTGGGAGGATAAATTGTGGTATAGAAGGTGCCTGCTGGTGGCAACTGAGACAATATACGTCTACATCCTCTGTTTTTTATAATTTTCTCCGTTTTTAATAAAGGTATCTGACATCTCACACCATTCATTTCATAACTGTCTAAGGCCTGTTTAAAACTGCTCACCCCTGAGCTGCATATAATAAACGAGGTGATAACTTACGATATAGGGAGAAAACAGGAGATTAATTTATATGAAGACATTGTAAATTAACTTTCTTCTATTCCTATACTAGTTGAGTAAAGCTCCATGAAGGCTAAGGACAGACATAAAAATAGATTTTTTTCCTAAATATAATTTTAAAAAGTATAAATCCTAATGGAAATTACTGAATGAAGATGTATTATGAATCGATGCAGTAGCTCAACGACAGCACTTTGTGTTGCTGAGAAGAAGATATACATTCCAGTAATGAGTGTCTCGGACAGGACACGAGTGCCTTGGACAGGTCATGTCTGGGACAACTTTCTCAGTGGAAGGGTCTTTCTCTCTCACTATCCTTTTTTCCTTTAGAGGATAATAGTTGTATAATGATGGACCTTGACAGCACAAATAGTTATATTGCTGTAGTGCCCAAACACTGCAGAAGGAAGAGGGGATCCATTCTTCCATGCCTTAAAAAGCTTACAACTGAACAACGTAAGACAGAGCTGCAAGCAACCCAATGTGAAGCACCTCAAATTTGAAAACATGCAGCCCTCCTGGGCTAACCTTCCCTATTTTTTAACAATTTTGCTTCATGATCTATTCTTCTAAGCTTCCTCCCTGAGCTGCATAACCCACTAGCACAACAGAAAGGCGATCAACCTTCCCATGGGAGAGAAGAGAAATGCCAATTCTTCCAAAGAGCAAAGATAAAATAAGAAATGAGTCTGGTGTTTCATGGAAGTAAACAGATGAAGTACAAGCACGTATAATGCTGAAGGAAACCATCGTTCCATCTGGGCTATTCCAAGGAAAAAGCACAGTGTGAATAAAACTCAGAGAAAATAAAACTGAGGAAAGAAGAGGAAGAAACTGGGCAGGAACCTTTCCCACCCAGGAGTTGTTAGAGGCAGATGGAGGCCTGCAGGGCTTCAAGAAGATTGTGTTGAAAGAAGAGGAAGGAAGAGGATCTGAATTTGGCTTGGTGCTAATTAGAACATTCCTTGCCAACACCCAGAGAAGGCAAAAGTGAGGGGGTCAGGCAGACAGCTCGCTGCTCTGTGCCTGTGACCTTACCACCGGAGTGCAAGCGATGGCCCAGCCCGAGCTGAAACTGAGCAGCAGCCTGGGAGCGGCTGCTGAGCTGAAACTGTGGTAGAAAGAGCTCAGGCTGCAGGAGGAGTGAGGCAAGATTAAAACCTGCAAGAGCAGGCATGGTGGGCTAAGGAACCCTGTTATGGGGGTGTTTTGTCTTTAAACCAGAGATCTTGGTTTGTTTGAGACCTTGCTGAAGCATCAACGCTCCTGTGCTGCTGAACCTGCCCAGCAGCTCAGAGAGGAATGCTGAACGACAGTGACAGTAATAAGCCATGACATTTAAGTCATGAAATCTCAAATTCCCATCTTGCTTCTCTGTCTCCTTCCTACCACCAGGAGCTACACGCTCCATTTCACGCCCTTCCTGCATAAAGGGAGAAGTTCACCTGTCTCATCAGAACATCTGCAAGGATTGCTCAAAACTTGAGGAAGGCTTCAAAGATAAAAAGAGCAGTAGCTGTGCTAGATTCAACTGTCCCACTACGGACCTCGGTGCCAGGCTGCCTGCAAATGCATTTAGGAAAAACACAGTTCTAATTATTTCTCAAAGCACCACCGACTTGAATCCTACTACTTCTCACATGTACCCTTAATAGCCTTGATCTCACCAAAGAAACTGCTAACGTAAATGATGCCTCACTGTAACTTAATTACCTCCAATTTAGGTGGGTACAGGAACAGAAAGTACCTTTTCTTGATTCCCATCTGTTCCTCGTAACTAACCAAAGGAGCCTTCCCTAGAGCTCTGCTTCCGAAAGCCAGCATGAAAAAAAAAAAAAAAAAAAAAAAAAAAAGAGGAGGAAAGAAGGGAAAAAATTGTATATTTTTATTGAATTTTTTGCAGGATGAAGGTTAATAAAACACCCACAGAGAACACAGAGCAATATAGAAAGGGAATAAAGGGAGGGAGGGCTGATATCAATAAAGCCTATCCAGAGGCACTAGTGGAGTAAAAATATTCATGATTTCAAAAGAAACCTGCTACAAAAATGATTTTCACTTGTTGCTTTGGCTCAAGTTTAAAATTTATAAAAAACAAGAGTGTCCTAAGCAGATAGCAGCTTAAAAATAATATCAGGAAGATAAAATCAGTTGCTGAAACACATCATCTTCAGCTTTCCAATAACTACTGTTGATCCTGACCTGACCAGAAGACAGCCACCATACTATGATCTTCTCGTTTAATTATAACACAGACAACACTGTAGTCCCCAAAATCACACATTAAACCTCGCAAACACTAGCTTTTCTATGATACTTCATTTTTAAGTGAAAAATCAACTTTTGACCAACTAGGTTCTTAATGGCATCCCTGTTACAATAGCCTTCTCAATCCAGCTGTCCCTTTCACTAATATGCACCAGTAAAATAGCTCCCAGGAGAGCTTCTGGGAGATTGCCAGCTTTTACTTAACGACACATCGTGAACCCTGGCCTCAACTTCCATTAACATTCAGTCTATGTTTCTACCATTAATTTAAGAACATCAGGAGTAGAAATAAATAGGAGCGTCCAGTCTGAGGTTCTCCAGCAGACAGCACTGCCTCTGTAGCTGACAGAGAGCACTTATAACCATTTTTCTGATTTTTGTTCCATATCTGCCATTTCCAGTATGATATGTTAAACGGCTCAAACTATTCAAAACCAGCTTTAGTTTTCCAATGAGGAAAATCCAGAGTTTAAAAAATAAAACAAAAAGAAACACAAAACAGTACAAAACCGAACCAAAACACAACAAAGCCCAACAAACCAAAGACATGAAAAGGACCTAACGTTCATAAGGTTGATCTTATTCCATCACGTCCCTCCTGCCTGGATGAGTTCTAGGTCGAAGTGTGTTAGTGCTGGTGGAGAGCACCGGGAGCAGCCCCTCTCCTGCCCCGCTCTCCCCTCCCTGCGGCGGGTGACCTGCACGCAAACGGCTGAGCAGCTGCTGTGGAGAAAAAACAGCTGCTGCGGGGAGCTGGCAGCGAAGCGACTGCTGTGATGGATGGAGTCGGGGCGAGCGTTGCAGGAGATTCACTCCCACAGCACCAGTGGTGCACATTCAAACACTGAGTTAAACAAAAATTTTAAAAATAAAGGGCTGGGATAAATGTTCTTTCCTCTAGCATCGCATGAACGTTTTGTTCAGGGATGGTAAGCGGAGCCTGCAGGCTTTGGGCCACAGCTCATCACTGGGATGAATTTTCCCCAGGGCAAGGTAAGAGCATCACCTGTGCCTTTACCTCCCTGCCTGCAGCTCACACAGCTCCCTGCTCCCTCCTGTGGGAGCGTCTTCACGTCCTGTCACCGAGGATGCTCGGGAGTGAGGCAGGCGCTTTCGCAGAGCGCTCCCTGCCCCTCTCGGCCCGATGTGAGGGGGGCAGCAGCCAGCTTCAAACACGCTTCCCTGGGCTGTTTAGTCACAGCAGCGTTTTGGGCAGCACACAGTCACATATACCATAAAATGGAATCTGGAGTGTATCACTTAACTGTGAAATCTGTAAGATACTGGATTTATATGGTGTCTGCAGAGCACATTAGAAGATCATCATCATCATGTCTTTTCAAGACAGACATAATTATTCAGGCTGTTATTCTACCTCACCCGTGCTTTTGAAAAACTACTCAGTATTAGCAAACCCTCACTAAAACCAATGTTTTGGTTGAGGGACTAATCTTCATATCAGTACACAGCCATACCTGGTCTTATCTACATTACCAATTCCCTGCTGATTGAGCGGATTCATTAACAACACAATCTCTGGCGACTGAAATGAAGTCTCATTCTTTGTATCACTGGTGCCTTGCTGTTTGCTTTTCCTTCACAGTATGCACACAAGTAATTAACTTACTATGCTCCGCTAGCTCCTGACACATTACTTGGCATAGAAAAATTCACCAGCAGGTAGTTAAGCATGCAAAATATTTTCAGTCAAATGAACTTCATAACAATGCGCTACTTAGAAGTGCAGCTCTTTCCGATACAATGCTAACACGGACATACTGCCCGTACCAACAGGAGCTTCTCAAGTGGTAAGAAAAACACATAATTTTTATCACTTTTGCTCAATACTTAAGAAGTTTCATTAAGGGGAAAAACTGGCAAGCAGTAAAGATGTTCACTGAAAAGATGGGCATGGAGATGAATCCAGCAGCCCTTGTGAAAGTCTGACATAACAAGGACAGACAAAAGATCCATATGGTAGAGAAGAAAAAAAGGGGAAAAAAAACAAAGCAAAGAGAAGATTCACCTCAGTGCAGCATTCTTGAGATTACCAGTGTCTGAAAGTACAGAAGAACAGTGCATTTCAACTTTTATAACAAATTAAAAAAAGGTAATTTGCTATTTTAAGCATAGTGTGCTTTTAAGCCCAGAGTTCAATGACGGTGAAAACTCCCTAACTAAAACCATGCAATTTATTATACACCTTACCTAAAAGACTCCACCCAGGAACATGACTTGAAATACACAAGTCATCTCAGTAATGTCAAGAGGTAAAACTGGAGTAAAGTTACTCCTGTACCTTTGTGTAGGATGAAAGGTTACAAATAGATGGTGTGTTACTCAGGGCAGGAGCAGCGCAGGGATACGGGGCTGACCTCAGCACAGACTGGCAAGAAGAAAAAATGAAAGGCAGTCTTCATCTCAGGTCACAAGACTGGCACTGACTTTGATAACAACAGGACTTTCCCTTGGGAATACAAAGACACCAGAGCCTTTGTGGACTGCTCCTCCAATCTGAACACACTTTAAACTATGACTTTAATTACCTTAATATTTTCTTGGTACCAGAGGCCAGGAAGCATGTGACCTTCATGCCATGCTGGTGTAGTCTGGCTAGTCTACAAAGCAACATCACTTGCTCTACACTGTCCTGGTCCTTTCTTTAAACTGTAAGTAGTTGAAACTCCACAATACACATAAAAATACTTGGAAAAAAGCAGGAATTTGGCTAGGATAAAGACCCATTACTAATACCAACTTTGACCTTTTGTGACAAATTCTTGCTCAGAAGTTCTGTGACTGTGTTGACATAAACCACTGGAAACTATGATCTCAAAGTTTCCTTCTAAACAAGGAAAAATCCTTCTAAAGTCCTGAAAAATTAAACTTTTCTTTTGCTCAGCTTTGTCCAGAAGACATTTGTTCCTATCCTTTTCACGTGCCACAAGGCATGTACCCCTGCCAAACTCAGACAGCTGTTTTGACTCATTTGGTCACAGAAGTTAGTTCTTCATGTTCCATCACAGCAATTTTTGCTTGTGACAAAAGAAATAGGTCTGCGGAGGACAGAATTCACCATCATTTGTGTATATCATTTTCCTCTATTCTTGCACTGCTTTCAACTCAGCTCATTTAAATATAGCTCCTGTCATACCCATCATTTTCAGTTCACCTGTTATGTAGAACCACAAACTCCACCTCCAACAGAGCAGTCTTCGCCTTGGATTCATAGTTTATACAGATTCACTACTCCAGGCCTGAAATCCTCATTCATTTACAAACTAGATGTTTCTTAAACAGTATTTCCATTTGCTTGACAGGCATATTAATGCACAGAACAGAAACCAGTTTTTGTTATTGCTAATTTTTATCAAAAATGAGCTACCTCACTTAATAACCACTGGCATCCTTGATAGTTACTCAGGTTTGTAAACAGCTCACTACATCAAGGAAAACCTTGTTATATCTCCAAAAGGCTGTTGAAACTTGCTGCGTTCCAGGGGAAGGAATCTCAGGTTTTGTTTGGTTTTCCACACTTACAGTATCAGTAAAAAGTAACAGATTTTCATGCCAGAAGAAACAGTTGGATAACACATACTGACATGACGAGCATGAGTCATTACACTTCATACAGTTACCTCTCTACAGAGCCTTAAAAACAGTTTTCACCTCATTCAGAAAGGTGTTCAGCATTGAAAAAATCAAGACTTGAGAAGTCGCTCTGTGAGGTTTTTTGGTTTTGTTTTGGTTTTTAAATATTGTTTCAGCGTTTAATTTCTCTCTAAGTTTCAATCTGCAGCTTACTTCTAATGACAGCTCATCAGGTTTCCAGCCCAATTTTTATTTGCCTTCTAGTGATAGAGTGCATGAGGTTTTCAGGAGATAGCGTTTTCCTTTACGGAGATACATACTTCTCAAGGGACTCATCCATACATTTGCAATGCAGAGTGTCTTGACTAGTAAATCCAGTTGGAGCTGAACAACTTTACTCCTGGGGAAAGGTCATACACTGACCAGAACTGTCGTCCAGTGAGGAAGTCAGCCAGGCTGGAAATTCAGTGAAAACACCGAACAGAACTAAGCAGAGCTCTCCACTACCTTAGTTAGGGGATGTGCCTTGGATCAAAGATGAGTAAAGGAGTCCTGCCCCTCCTAAATCACAGATACCCTCCAAAAGCCTAGATTTCTTTTGGCTCTGATGGAACTTGCGTGTGGGTTTGCAGCAGCCAAAAGCCAATGGAAGGAGGAAATAAACACATCCAGACTAAGCACCACCTATAAATATTCACAGAATTTCTTATTTTCCTTCAGATCAATCCCTAATAGTTTCACCTACAAAAATCCAGATGCCAGTTAAGCTCATTGTGGGGGTGAGATCACTTCCTGCTACACTAAGCAATGGTGTCCCACCGCATCGTTGCACTTGTCAGTATTCTTGTGTTACCTACACTGAAGCCAAGAGCTTTTTGAGGAACAGACGGACTTTCTGGTTTTGTTTTATTCAGAGTAAAATATAAAATAGATTTCAACCCATGACTGGTATTTCTTGACAGTACAAACCTATAAGAATGAGTTAGAGTATTCTGAGTGTTATAAAGTAATCGCAGAAGTGGTATCTGGGAACATGGACCAAAATAAGTAATTAAACACAACCTTCCTTATTATAGAGCATGTCTTAGGTAATTTAATGCTTTTACTAAAGCCGTAGTTGGTAGACTTGAGAGACTGCAGTCTTGGTCTCATGAGAATGAATTATGTTCAGCTTTTTAAACTAGAAAGTTTCCAGGCTCTGTGGCTTCAGAGGAAAATTTGAAGACACAAAAGAAGAAAAGTCCAGGAGCCAGAAGGCAAACAAGAACCTTAAAATTACTATCTTTTTTCAATCTCCCCTGATTTGTTTTGGTCGGTCTCATTACTTTTGAGCAACTGATCCTGGCAGTACTCCAGTGTACCTTGAGTTTATTGACAAATACCAAACAGAATCTAATGCCAGGGGAAATAACAGCAGAAACCAAAATCATCAATAGCAAGAGCTGCACTAATCACATGATGCCCACAGGTGCCCAAATGCCAACCACCCTTCAGTGCTCAGCTCAGAGCCACTTCTACTGTCTTTATAAGCAAAAGGGTGAAAAAACACAGAGTGCTATTTACTTCAGGGTGCCTTTCTTCTACATGATAACTATATAATTCATACTCTCTAGCAAGAAAAGAGGTGGGGGTTGTTGGTAAAATCGGATTTATTTGGATCTTTCCCAGGCCTTTTTTCATGAGTATTCTAGAAGCACATAGAGCCCTCCTGCTTCTTCCTTGGTTGTGATGTGCCCTGTACAAGTGCCTACTCTCAGAAACAACCTGGTGCACACCTTGGGGTGAAGAATATTTTCTGAGGAACAGAAGCTCATGCAAATAGTAAGTCTGAGTGGTTGCACCCATTTTTTTAATGTCTCTTTTTATCTATCAGTGACTGATGCTAGCTGACTTTTACCCACATAATACACCTTCTGGTCTCACTGGTCTTGTCAGGTTTTCACAGCAGCAAAAAAAGCAAGCAGAGCTTATTCTGAAGTAAATTCTGGATGTAACCACTTACAACTCTACTACACAAAGAAGCTAGTAAATCAGTAATAGAAGTTTATTAATTTAGTAGTTACTGAGACACGTCTTATTGATCTTCTTTACTCACACTCAGCCTCTAGAGTTTACCTCACAGCTCCTCTTTATGCCTCGATTAAGTGGTTCAGAGGAGCCTTGCATTTTATAGTATGCACATCATGTAGCATAATGCTCCTGGTATGATGACTTGCAGACTAAGCAGTGGATTTATCACCCTAGAAGAGACTCCAGTTTTACTCACCCAAGGCAGCCAGCACAAACACTCAAGAGCAAAGCTCACAGTCTAGAGCTTTGCGGTGACACGCACAGCGCTAACTCAGACAACAATAGCTTCATATCCAGCTTTAGTTTGCTTGCGTTTGTGACACAATATCAGTCAGCTAGCGATTAGTTTCCATTTTCAGCATTCACATGTTTTTGTGAACATTTCTTTTCATAGGTTCTGATTCAGCAAAGTACTTAAGCACATGCTTTACTTTAAATAGCTGAATAATCCAGTGTCTTTTCAGCAAATGTTTAACTTTAATTGTGTGAATAGTTCCAGTTCAAGGGCTCCTCATATCTTGGACACTGAGCGCTCACTTATGTGCTCTATTCATTGCACAGATATAATATTATTCATGGGCTTCACATTACGCATTTACTTAAGTGCTTTGCTAAACAAGGTCCTAAAGCAAATACGCGACAGTCAGAGTTTATTTAATAACGCTTCGACAAATTCAGTTCTAAACTGTCAAGCATTTTAAAATGGAAAACTAAATAACCATAGAATTTACTGAAATTTCTTTCATATCTGTACCTGGATTTAGCACTGACTACAACTGTGACAACATGGTTCAATAAAGCATTAACATTATTTTTTGTCCACCTGTTTTAGGAAATGCGTTTGCTCCTTAAACTAAACAAATTAAAAACAAACAAACAAACAAACAGGAGAACCAAACCAAACCAACCCCAAATCTGAAAAAAATTATTCTGTGTTAAAATCACTTCTGCAGAGGGGCTTTTCCTCATACCCCACAAGTCATGCAGAGCCACGTTCTTGCACAGGGGCTGTGGCCAGTGATACGTCAGGAAGAGGAAGGGGCCTCTTTTGAGAATTGGCCTCTCGATTATCCACTGTCTTACCATGCATTTCAGTCTCCAAAATTATATTTGATTACAAAAATATGACCAGTGTATTCTGGGGACCTTTTCATATGATTTTTTTTTTTTTTCTCCCCAGTCAAAAAGAAATACTTGGGACAGACTTTCAAGTTTCTCTCCCATAACCACTGCTGCATTTTTACATGGAAGCTGATGAATTTTCCTCTCATTAGAAGACTCCAGCAGCAGTGGCTTTAAGAAAAACACCAAATACTGTGAGACTAACAATAAAACCACCAGACCTGGCAGTGCTGCCTTACCCCTTTGGGCCATTTCCATTCCAAGCAGCTCCCCACTGAACCGCACAATGCAGGGCCCCTTACTAGCTTGCTAGCTACTGCTTCACATATTTCAAAATATGGTGGTTTAAATTATTAGAAGTGGCATGCCAAAGGAAAAAAAAAAAAAAAAAAAAAAAGCTGCCAAAAGCACAACTTTGTAGAAATCCAGCTCTCTAAATTTGTTAGATAAAAAGACAAAGAATTAAATTCACACTTTACAAGCATCTGCTCTCAGAGCAAAATGCCTCCCTTGCCCGGTGTTAAGTCCTGTTGTTTCAGATGGAAGTCCCTGCCCAGGCCCTGCAGGTAAAGCAAGTTTATATTCTAAGATGGCTGGAGAAGCCAAATTAAAATGGGTAAAAAATGTAAACAGAACCAGATGCACCTGAGAAAAGAAAGAAACTAAAACTGCCTTAAAAGATAAAAAGATTCAGCTCTTCTGACCAGTAGCTGTAAAACGTGTAATGAATTTAGACATTTCTTTTCCGAAGGAAGAAAGCTATTTAATGAGATAAGTGTTATTAAGATAGAGCAGAATAACTATAATGTAGAAAACTGCTCATTAGTTGGGGCTTAATTGCTCTTATAGCTGGTGAAGAAACAGTAATTACTATACCAAAAAACATCTATATTTAGAGGTTATTTGTTTTTATACATGGAGCAAGAATACTACTTTGATATTAAACTGAAATTTAGCCAAAACATCCCAGTGTCAACCCACTGGAACTGACACTGACAATGGTATAGCCCTCTGTGAAAGGAAAAAAGATATATCAATTATAGCAAGGAATGTACTTGTAGTTTATTCTGAAACAGGACTTTGGGACATTTATAGTTATTTATTCACTGTGGTCTTACTCTTTGCCTGTTTTGTTTATAAATATTTACTATGCACTATCTTCATAAAATAATTATTATTCAATGTGCACAGTAAAGAGAAGACATTAGAGATCTGGCTGTGTGTTTTTCCATTCTAATTTGTATGACAATATTTTAATTCAGTTTTAACATGAGAGTCCTCACAGCTGAACATCCTGAGCTTTCTTTGCCAGGTTATGTGTGCAAACATTTACAGAGAAGTGGCATCACTGCTCATGTGGCTGCCCATCTGACAGTTCAGAAGATCGATCATGCAGGGATCCCTGCTGCAGTTTACCAGGTCCTGTAGCAGAGTTGATGTTCTAGGACGTTTTGGTGACATTATAGAGGATGCCAGTGACTGCAGCATTTTCAATCCCCACAAGCAGTCAGTAATTCTTTACAGATGTATTTAAAGTGTCACTTAAAAGTCACTTAATTGATACACAAATTAAATCTGCATGCCATTGCTGAAACAGAAAAGGCTTCACCCTGAAATGCTCCCATGAGCAGCTCCACCAAAGTTCAGGATGACAAAGTCCATCATTCCCATCCTAAATGGGCTTTTATGATAGATTCACATGGCACAACATGTCTTCAAGTGATTAATAACCATGTGCTTTGGAGCAGACAATGGTCTGCACTTAATAAGGAAGGTGTAGGTCCACCTTCCCTTGCAGATGTGCAAAGATTTGGAGATGCACTACAGGCTGAACCTGTTTTGGGCCTGCAGCACCCTTCATCAGAAGCTGCCAAGCTTCCTTCACAGATGTTACAAGGACACAGAGCTTAAAAAGCCTGTCCTTATCCATTCCTGTCCCAAACAGCATCCAAGTTCACTAATGGTAAAAAAGATATAAGGAAGTTTTCTTTGGATTTATCATCAGTATCTGGCTGGGATCAGCAGCACCAAGATGAAGTACAACCAATTTGGTGATATATGTGTCACCTCATTCTCTCATAAATCTTGATTATAAAACAAATACTGGCAGGACAGGCAAGGTTAGAAATAATAGAAGACTTTCGGGCCAGTTTTTATTTAATTTGATTGTATTTCAAGATAATGATACCCCTTTAACTATGGGAAATACGCTCCATCTGTTCTCCAAAGCCTCTATGGGCTTACAATTTCCTTCCATGTGCAATTCCAGATGTTAACTGGGACCCTGAAAGGCTCCTACGACCCAGGTTCCTTGTTCTCGCTCCCTCAATAGCACCAGGGAAGCTTACAACAGTGATGAAGACTATATAAAGCCCCAAGCACCACACCAAAGATTTAAATGAGATTTTAGCAGCACAGAGGGTCTTTTACAAATACTCGTTCAATGTGAGCAGATGAGATTAGCAGCATTCTGGCATTCTGAACCCAAGGGACAGGGGCAGGGTCTTCCAAATGCCGAAGCACCGAGCCCAGATCTACAGCGCTCTGTTTTAATTCAGCAAATGTAACCAGAATAACCTCACAGACATGGCCCAAAGCTTTGCCCTACATGGAAACACATAAATGCATTTTTTTGAAAGTCTGGAACGCATGCAAACAATAGCTCTCTGAGTAGCCATTGGCAATTGACACCACACAGGCACTTGTTTTGTGTTTTTTTTTTTTTTAAACCTTGCACATATTTTTATCAGTTGATAACAATGTTCATGAAAAATGAAACGATGGAGATTTCTTCTGTGATGATATATAGAAATGCATAAATATTATACTATACACCTTAAACATCATTAAAATATTTTTAATGTAGATTTTGCAATCCCTTCAATAACAAACGTCAAAGCTCTGATGTGCAGAACTATGAATTTTAATTCCTGGAAGATCATTCTGTGATAATTACTAATCCCTTTCTATTGCTCAAGTAAACCTAAGGGAAGAATATTCCAAAGGAATAGCTAACTGCAGGGTAATATGCTATTCTGTTTTTACAGAGTAGGGAGGTTTTCTAGCTATATTCAGCATCCAAACTTGCATATAAATAAATTCCAGTCCAAACAGATTCTTTATACTGCTTTCAACTTCATCTTGCTTGCATTGTGACTTTATATTTACAGAGTTTTTTTAATAGAATCACCATTAATGGCATATCAAGTCAAATATTATTCCAAATTTAAGTAAAATCTGTTCATCATTATGGTCATTAGCTAATGGTTTTATCTTCCTTTGAGACCATAGTAAACATTTACTTCTCAAAAAAAACCAAAGAGCATCATTTCCTTGCTACAAGAACAAACTCTTGGGGTCACAAAACTCATGAAAACCAGGTTTTAAAAAAAACAAAACAAAACAAAAACAAAACCAACCCACATTTTTGCAGACTAATGAGGTACTGAAGAAAGGATGTAAATATACACAGGAGTTCTTATATGGGCTATCTGCCTAATCCTGAAGCTACTAATTTTCCTACTGCTGCAAATGTTGTAAGGCCCAGGGTTTTCAACCTTTTTGATTTGTATACTGCAAAACGTCTTCCAAGGGGGTGCAGGTCTCAGTAATTGTGGATTTGAGCCCGTTGATAATCAGTTTGATTTTTCTTAGATGCCATTCACAGACTCCTTATGAAAAACTCATGGGTCCTTGAGGGTCCACAAACCCAAACTGGGGACAGATTACAGCAGGTATACACATCTGCGTGGGTCCAGGACCACAGAACTTCTGTAACAGACAGCAGCACACATGACTGTCCTTATGATGACCACAACTTTTAAACAGCTGTGTGAAAAACCTTTGTTTTCCTTGTGATATATTCACATAGTTTAATCAAACTCTGATAAATGCATTCTTTTCACCTAAATCGATTTTCTTTTTAAAGCTCCCTTTGTCAGCTGATTTGTTAAGTTCTAGAGGACTGCACATCTCGCTGACTGGTGCTCCCCTGTGTATTCATTCCCTTTACAGGTTCCCCTGCAGGACTACCATGATTTCACTGATTATTTTTCAGTAGACACTTTGTTAGACTACTTATAAACATACTGACCTAATTGCTTTTAATTATTCCAGTGGAGTCTGCTTTTACAGTGGTTATTTGCTTCCACACAAAAGGAGAAATACTACTGTGAGAAGCACTGAAAAATCCATATCCCAGGCTTCTCTCTGAAGCCTAAATCAATCAGAAGTTTAATGCACATTGTAAATGTTTATGTGCATGTGTATCTATTGTGCATGTATGCATGCATTATATAGGCCTATTTTACATCTATACCCATCTGTATATCACATAAGCCAAATGGGGGTAAGAAGACAGCAAATCCATTTAATTCTCAGTTTCAAAGACAAAGTGTTTTCTTAACAGCTCTGTGAAGGATCCAAGCAAATTTGGTGTTTTCACTTTCTTTCCTAACATATGTTTAGAAAATTGTTTAAATCTTAGATATCCATCCAGCCTGTTAGTATTCACATATATATTTCTTGTATGCTACCCATATTAAGAATGATTCTTGAACTAGATGAAAAGAAGAGTTACACAGAAAGCCAGTTACTCTACATCTACCCTTCTAACAGTCAACCCATCATGAACTGCCATAAAATTTGCCAAATATCTCCCGTGAACATCAGGATGGGTCAGACCGTTAATCTAAGTGAATAGCTGTATGAGAAGTAGTTCACAACAAAAATGAAGATGATGCACAGTTCAACAGGGAAATCCATGAGGGACAAAATGGGAAGAGATGATACATGGAAGTCTGTCCCATACATACTCCAGAATTAGCATCGGGGAGAAATCTCAATATACTTTGAACTACCCATTAACAGGTTTTTGTTGTTGTTGTTGAATTTGTAAAACACAAATATTAAAGAAAAAAAAAAAAAAAAGGAAAAAACAAAAAACAAGTAGAAAAGTGAAAATTATAGCAGATGGTAGAGGCACCACATAACTTTCTAACTCCTCATTTTGCTCTCTAAGGACTGCACAGTACACACAAGACCACAAGATCTAAAGAGGAAATACCTATGCTGATAACACTCTGCTGCCCAGAAAAGAACAGTATGCTGAAAGCAAGCCTAAGCTTCCTTCAGATTTTCTATTCAAATACCAAAGGAAAATTGGTATTATCCACAAATAGGAATAAGTTCACTTTTGAGAATCTTTTTCAGCCACAGAGTTTCGTGAAATGAGCAGCTTGTATGTTACTCTTACAATTAGTTTTAATATTTTTCAGCAAGGAAAAAAAAGAAACAGAATGTAGCATTTAAATTAAAACAAACAAATCAAAACAAAATAACACCCACAGGATGTCTGTGAAACTGTCCCTCCTGGTACGGAATAAGATAAGGTTGAAACAACCTGCTAACTAAGGTTTTCCATTTTTTTTTTTTTTTTCATGTTTTACAAAATAGTTTGCTTGTAACAAAGCAAATTCTTATCTTGACAATTACTAAGACATTTTCATCTCATAATATTGTTCTGGTAAGAATCTTCTACTAAAGCTGCAAATAAATATTTCAGCACAAGACAGTATTGACAACTTGAGTATTACATTAGTGTGTCACTCCCAGTGGTTGGATTATTCCTGGCACATAACTCGACATATTGGAAGAAATTTCCCAAAATTCAACCAATGTCATTCCACATACCTATTGTTCAGAATTGGTGCAAGTGCTGTCTAAAGGGTTCTCACTATTTGTAGACACTGAGATCTTGGATCTAGCCACCTGGACAGCTTTGTTAAATGGTCAGAGAAGAAGGTTCGTATGTTCAAGTATCCATAGTGAAGCCATTTCTTGGAAAGCCAGCTTCTGAAAGCTTTGCCAAATGCTTAAACTGGGGACTGAACATGGCCTGACCCCAATCCGCTTACTCACTCTGCAATCCCACAACACTCAAAACATCCTCAAAACCAGTTTTTCATCAGTCTTTCACTGAATGTCTTAGCCTCAGTCTTCAATTCTAGTGTCTGACATGATGCAAGATAACTGAATAGAAAAAATTTCCCCTTCACCAACACTCAGGCTGCAGGAGCGTAATTCACATTTAAGATGCAAAATGTGCTCTCTCATTAGTGCATCTTTTGGGTCTTAAGCCTTTCATAACTACTGTTATTGTACTATTGATCACTGCCTGGCACTGTAATATATAGTGATCCTTCAGGTTTGAAGAAAGGTGTGCGCGCCAGTCAGGTTTATGAAGCCTATAAAACTTTTACTCTGCTTGTAGCATAACCAAATAGAAAAAAAAAAAAAAAAAAAAAAAAAAGTCATCCATAAATTTAATTTTTCCTGGCTTCTCTTCTTGGAGACATCTCTCCAGGGCACAGTCTAAGATTATTGAATACTACTTGGTTTCCTGGATCAAGGTGATACAAGTTTTTTAAAACCTCAATGGCAATTAATAGAACAATTTCCTCACATACACAAGCCCTTCCTAAACACAGTGCTCTTATTCCCTGACCTCAGCGTGAACAGGCAGATTCAGAGGTGGAAGAAATGCCAACAAATTCTGCGGGGCTTCTTTGCCACGGCTGGCTCTCATCACTGTCCACTGCCTCTGTGAAGCCACTGGCAGTCAGTGACTGATGACTTATTTCAGGCATTTCTTGCAACCCTCCTTCTAATTGGGGAACAGATGGTTGCCTTTAACTATAATATTTCCACCCTGCTACCAAAACCACCTCCACCTGATCTGCAATTAGAAACATAGGATTGCTGAATACTTCTATCCCACACTGTATACTGTTCACTTGGAACTTCTTTCTTCCTTTTTAAATGTTACTTTATTCTCAGCAGAAGACAAATGAAACAGGATTTGCCATGGATGCATCCAACTTAGTCTGTGAGGTTTGTTCACATACCAAGTTTATTTGCTTGAAAAGGCCAGTCTGAACTGGACTCTAACAAATCTGGTACAAACTAGTCCAATCTGCTGATTATTTTCAGCTACCAACAACAACAAAAAAAATTGAAAAGCTAACATGCTTACTTTGACCAGCCTCAAGTTAAATGTTTTATTTTTTTTATTTTGAATAAATAATTTTTGCAGTGGAGGTACATTTTGGAAGAGTATTAAGAATATACTTTAAATGAATACCTTGTTCAGCTGAAAAATTATTGGTTTGTTTTACATTTCAGCCTGAATAAAGAGTATCCTTCTTTTAGGATCAGTTCAATACATTTCCCATTTCCTACCTACTAACCCTTATTTTTCTTTTTGGCCACTGTCTCAAGAAATGAACTATTGACACAGCTACACAGAGAAAATATAATCCCAGCTGGAAAAATTTAGTCTAAAGACGCAGCCAAATAAAAGATTTGGGATAGTCATTCAAAAAACAACCCAACAAGCATTATAAGGAACTCGCACGGCTTTGCTACATGGATTACAATGGATTCATTTTAAACAGCCTTAATGTTTAAAAAAAGAGGGGAAAAAAATCATAGGGAAAACATCCATTAAAGTCAGGGATTATGGAAGGAAAGTGGAGGAAGATACCACACATTTGCTGCACTGAGGACACAGCTGACACGGGCCTGTCCTCGTGGGCTGCACTCTTCGTTCCCATCAACTGGTCCACAGCCTTCTCCTACCAGATATACGAGAGCCAGAGCCTTTTCCCCTCATACCAATACATGAGTTCCAGCACTAAAAATCTACAGGTTTCTACTATGGCAACTCCAGAGCAGGTGAGGGTATCAAGTGACGGATACATCAGATCTACAGTAATTAATAATTGCAAAATTGCCACTAGCTGCAAAGTTCCCTGTGTCTTTGCTTTTTGGTGAAACTTACATCATGGTTTCCAATAAAAAAAACAACCTAAAAGAAGTTATTCTGGTACACTCGGAGTCTTTCTGTTCCTCAGCAACATTACCAATAGTTTAATCTAATTTCCTTAGAAATAATCACCAGGCTATTTAAATATTAACTAGAGGAAAATATTAACACACTTTTGGGGAAACAAGATGAAACTGATCCCACACCCAGTAGAGCTTCCTGTCCTCAAACAATCCTAAACTCTATTACACGCAGATCAGGATTCTGAGTTCTCAGAAATAGAGGGCAGTTAAATGTTCCTGCAAAGCACATCTGACATCTGGGTACTGTTAGAAAAGGTGGCCCCATTTCTGTCTCCTCCCATTCCCTGGACATTTGTTCCTGCAATGACAAAAACCCTGTATGTCTCCCCCACCCTTCCAATTTCACATTCCCTAGTATTGAGGAAGATTTCTGACATGCTATTGCATCAAGAGTCTCATCATGTGAAATCTTTGTGCAACATCAGATGCTGATTCTCACATAAGCTCCTAAGGTATTTTCACCGATTAATTGAAACTGAGTAAGTTTCCTTGACATTTTAAGCCCAGGTATTCCATGTGGCAGTTTGCCATCACAGCCAGCTCAGCAGAGCACAACTACACTTCTCACCAGCGGTCAGCCAAGGTCTCCAGCCTGGCTGAAGACTCATATTTAAGATTCCCTATACAGTGAGAGGCTGCAAGAGCAGTGTTGCTCTTTGAGCAGCCATGATCTAAAGGGAAAAGAGCAAAAATGTCTGAGACGCAGGACCAGCAATGCCAGCCTGCACAGCTGGTAGACAATCAGGAAGAGAGCCAGGAGACTGGCAGAAAGCACTCCTTTCTCTTTTATAGCTGGAAAGAAGCAGCTGGAAATGTGTAAAAGCAGACAGAAGATGATAGGTAATTCCAGAACTGAGGTCTTGATGAGATAAGGTTTGTTTTGGTGGGGAAGAGGTACCACACCAAGAATGTGGGAGGATGCTGATGCTCAGGAGGAATGAATCTGTGACCCTAAAGGGATTCTTCTTTGCTCTTCAAGATACACAGGGTGAAACACAACACATGCAGTCCTGATTTTATGTCCTTGCTTTACCCCCAAACAAATCTGCCCCAGACAAGGAGCCAAGGAGGTAACATTCAGTGCTTGTTCCTTTGGGAGCTGCATTATCATCAGGCCTTTACAATCTTCTCTTCCTGCTTATTCTACAGCAATGATCATCTCACTCATATTAATGCTTATATTTTTCAGTCTCACATAGGTGGCATAATACTGTCAAGTTTGGCTTTGAAGATGGGAGATAAGGCCCTTTTTCACAACATAAATGCCACGACAAATTCCCCCTGAGAAGCTTCTGAGATTAATTCTCTATGGTCCAAAGAAAAAAAGGTTACCTGACAACAATACAGCTTGTGTTTGCACACATTGGTAGGAAAAGAGAAAGAAATCCCCATCCAGACACAAGCAATATCTATTTTTGGCTTACAATTTTCCAAGTAATAACTGTTCGTGCCAACAATACCAGCACATACTGGCATGAACAATGGCTACCTTCACCTGAGGCAGGCTTTTAGCAAAAGAAAAGCACATGGTCCAATATATTGGGATAGCACTTCATATTTCAGAGGTTCAAAGGCTCACATAAAACATCCACAAAAATTCACACCGGCAGTTCCTTTGAGAGCTAGTTTTTTTCTCATTGAAGGTCATTTCTGACTTACTTTCAAGGTCTTAAGAGACCAATAGGGTGTACACACAGAGTATCATGTAGTACTAAGGCTCAAACTTGCAACAAATCTCATAACTTCAGTGCTAGAAAGCAGATACACCCCAAGCTTGTACATGTATGTATTTGTATGCTTGGAGGAGGTACTAAAACAACTGTATCACCTTCTAAAAAGTGCTCAAGATGCAGAAGAGGATGAAGAGATGGGGACAGGAATGATGGGTTTTATTTCTGTGACTCCACCTTGTTCATCAGACACATTCAAGCCAGCGCATCTTTCTCTCCCAAGTAAAATCTGTTTCTATGATTTTGCCAAAACTTTTATATATGGCAGTGGCCAGCTGGCTGCTTGGAGAGCCATGTGTCAGTGGTCCTGGCGAATGCTTAATGTGTGATATGGATCTGCGCAAACTGCAAGCACTTGGTTTGCAAACATTCCTGTTTTATGCATTTACAAAGCAGCTAGCAAAAGGAGAGGCTTCTGAAGCAAAGTCATGCAACATGGCTGACAGCTTATATATTAAAGCAATTCTTCAGTATACAAATATATTACGGTAACTCATCCCTTCTCCCTGGCATGCTTTGCCCCCACGGCTGCAGTCAACCTATTCTTTCTCTCTCTCTCTACAAAATACTGTCACCTCCTCCTCCGCTGCCACCATCATTTCTACAGAGGCAGGAATTCAACACTGCCAAGGTTTCTCCAACAAGACAAGATGTGGGAAACCTCTGCAGCCTCTCCAGCCCTGCCTGATGGCCAGATCCCAGGAAGGGCAGAGTCAGGAGATGTGACGGCAGGTGAGGCTCCTCCTATACCCCAAGTAATGGCACACTGGCCTCTGGGATGCTGCTGGAGATTCGTCTGATGAAGCTGACATCCAGCCATGGAGGGATCAGCAAATCAGTCCACGCAATTGTGGGAATCAAAAGCAGGATAGAGGCAGTCTTTGAGTCAGTGTATTTTTGGGCCACATACTTCTGACTGTCCTATCTCAGAGCACATATGAGAAATGTATTGAGTGATTTCCCCAGAGAAGCTGTGGCTGCCCCCTCCCTGGCAGGGTTCAAGGCCAGGTTGGACAGGGCTTTGAGCAACATGGTCTAGTGGAAGGTGTCCCTGCCCATGGTAGGGGGGTTGGAACTAGGTGATCTTTAAGGTCCCTTCCATCCCAAACCATTCTATGATTCTGTAATGTGGGCTTTACAGAAAAAAAAAAAAAAATGCAGAAGCTGACTATATTGAAAGAGGTCTGTGGCTATATTCCCCATGTATATAAAAAGTGCTCGTTAAGTTTATAGGCAAATCACCTATTTAGGGTTTTGTTAATGCATCATCCCATGTGGTCTGTAGGCCTGCGTACAAGAATATATATGGTTTATTGACTAATGTCAGGGAAAAGAGACTTCCCACCCAGATTAAGTTTATCACAATCTCTGCAATCAGCCCAATGAGCAAAAGCACAGGTGATAGATGAGCCTGCCACAGACTCCTGAATGCCAGCAGATACCAATTGACAAGCCACCAGGGGAAGGTATTTCCAAGCTAAGGCTGCTTGAGCGAATAGACCCTCCTCCTGACTTATAACAATCGGACCTTTTGTTGATCTCCTCCATACTGACAGCTCTTGGACCCAGAAGCAGTCTTGCCAGCCAGGCCCCAAACTACAAAGACCACCACAGATCAGTATCAATATAATGACTTGTCCCTAGAGATGAAGGGAAGCCAGGCTGGTCACACCACTGAGAGGACGGGCTCTGTACAGCTGCAAACAGCTGCCTTCTGCATGTCTGGGGGCTAAGGGTTTACAGCTTGAGATAAATTTGGCACATATCTTGAGTGGAAGCAGTCAAGGAGAGGCTGAAATGGAATAAAGCTTCTCCCTTTCCCCACAGGTAGAATCAGCTGATTTTAACATTTTGAATCAAAGTATGTCAACACTTCAGGTCAAAATCATGTGTCAGTTACAAAAGCGTAAGAAAATTACAATGCAAAATTGAAACCAGAAGTTTCAGTTTGTCCCAAACATTGCAGCCCAAATTAAAGTTTCCACAATTTGTGCACCAGAGTGGTGCTCCTGTCTTCTCCTCAATATCTGCAAAATAAGAATTCTAGTGACACCTTCCGTGAAACTCGTAGTTGTTTCCAAATCCACCATAAAAATCCAGTCAAATCTACAACGTAAGAACTTAACAGCAACTGTAAGGACATAGATAAGCAGTTTGTATAAACTTAACTGTCTAGGAGAAGGAAACAGAACCCCGTAATAGACATCATGTCAAAATTAATCTTTATTTAAACAGGAAACCAATATGGGATACCAAGTAGGACAAAATGCTACTGTCCTCCAGGTTATCATTAAGTACTTGCTGTAAAGAATCTGTTCTTCTTCAAAATTAAGATCAAGGATTCCTTCTCCTTTTGTTACATTGCCTTAAAGCTTCTTAGTAGCTCTAGAAGTTTGTAAAGATGGAAAAAGGTGTTTAATTGGTAATTGCAATGGGCTTTGGAACTGCTAATAAATACACAGGGAAGTTTGGAAGAGGAATGCTCACTCATTCAAAGCCAGTAGTGCCACAAAAGTCAATTCCATATGTAGCTGTCAGCCATATGACCAAATGAATTTGTCCCATATCAATTATTATACATAAAATGCTATCTGTTGAAACTTTTACAAAATCCAGCTACAAATGGAGACTTGAAAAGCAAGAGTGTCTAATGTCAAGATGGGATTTCAGTCTCAAATCTAAGCATTTCATTGTTCCTAGATTACAGCTGCAGAAAATTTTGGCCAATACCACTACAAAAGTCAACCTGATAAACACATTGAGTGCTAAATCCAGCTGTAGTCTCGAGAGGAGCTGTAATTCATGGTTTATGAGTTGTATCTATTTATGTGACATTCTCATCAAAGCCGAAAGTGGAAATACATGCAGAAAACCCAAAAGGAGGCTCTTGCAGATTAAAAATGACATTCAGCAACATAGAAGATAGGTCGTTAGAACTGCAAAAAGTACAAGAATGAGGTACATAATAAAACGGATCAACAGCAGTGACACAGGCAGCGGGGATTACAGCTGTCTGCTCAGCCTCTGCTACTACATCTGGTTACTGTTATGTGCCCTATGGAAGAGAAAAAAAAAAAGTCTACATCTGATATGACTGCTTTGCCTGTTTAAGATTCAAAAGCTCCACTGAAAGCTTTCACAAAGCTGAAGGGAGCATGATTTATACAAAGAGCTACAAGCCTTTTACAGTCCATTTTGAGCAGAATGGACATCAGTGCTACCTGTCTTTTGAGAATAGTGTTTCCTCTTTTATTTACATTTGCTCTTCATTATGCTTTTAGAGTAACTTACCAATCCAACCAATCAATTCAAACTATTTTGCAAAGATTTCAAGTCCTTTCTTAGCATCACCCCGTAGGCACTTGCTTCTATGTAATTATAATCACTTTTCTGCAGAGATTTTCTTCATTCAATTTGCTTTGCCAAGCAACGAGAAACAAAAGAATAACCATGTCTAAAAATAGGTAGGAAAAAATGTAGGAATCCCACAACTATATTGAATAGGGTCATCAGAAAGAGAACAGGAGATAAATGTGCCTCCCCCCGTCCTTCATGTCTGAAAATAGTGCTGTTCAATGTTTGATAGGTATGGATCTATATTATAGCTTAAATTTATTAAAACAAAAACAAAACAAAACAGAAAAAAATGAAACCAAAAGCAACAAAAACACTATCTTAAAATTCATCATTTTCAACTCTTCTTTGGAGACCAGAAATGATCTGCTAGTTGGTGCTTTTCTTCTGTTGCAGAAGGAAATTTAACTATTTCTTAAAAAAAAACAAAACAAAACAAAACAAAAAAAAACAACAACAAAAAAAAACCAACCAACCAAACAAAAAACAAACAAAAACATTTAATTACAAAAAGTGCCTCACACAGAAAAGTATTAAAATTTTGCCCTGTTCAAGTATCAGAAAACTGTGATCTCTTTCCTTCATTTTAGCAGATAAAGTGGCATTGGACTTGAATTAAGCAGTCTCTTGAGAGGGGCACTGCCCCAGACATGATACTCTTGCACCTGAACAAGACACTGAAATCTAAAGACAGGGATTTTAACAACATAAGCCCAGAAAAAGGCAACTTGGAAGAAATCTGCAAGCCTTGAATCCCAGTGATCTCCCAATGGAAACAAAAGATAATTCTTCTTTAAGTCAACAGATGGGAGCTCCCAGATGCCCCATGATAATTTCAAGTCCAATGTTTTTGTTAAAAGTTAGAGGTACTATTTCCTTGCCAGCAGCACCCCTCTCTTTACTGCTTTCACATTTATTTGAGACTGACCTAGTCAAAATCTTGTAAACTATCATCATCGCTGAAGCATCACACAGCACCAGCCTTGCCACTTAGTTTTAGAGCTGCCTTAAAATAAAAGCAATCAGAGTACTTCTTAAAACTGAATATCCTTCCCCCACCCTACATGTTGACGTGGTCACTAAATCCCACTGGGTAATCTCCAGAATCCATCTGTTCCTTTTCATTCTCATCCGACAAGCCTCCCATAGCCTCTGATTATTTCTCAACTTGTCTGAAGAAATATCCCGTCTTCTGGCTTCCCAGACGCTTGCTTCACCCTGCTGTCTCCAGAGGCTTGCTGAAAAAGGCAGCTGCAAAGATTATCCACTCCAATGTCATGCTCAGGCTCTCCTCAAATCCCTTGAAGAAGGAGACATTTTCTCTAAAAGGGAAAATGTTTAACAGAGGACAACGAGTGTCCTTCAAAAATTAGTTTCTTACCAGCTTCATCCTGGAAGCAGGATCCAGCTACAGATACCTTTTAGGCAATCATCTCTCAAAACATGGTTAAGAGAAGCAGGAATTGGAGCCCTACACTGACCACATTTAGACTCTCCACCAACAAGAAGATGGACAGTGCCTGGGCCACACTGCAGTAAGTACAGCATTACACAGCAGCACGCATTAATGGGCTGAGAGGTACTGGAAGCATTCACCTAAAGGTCATCATCAAATAGCAGATGTAAACATAAAAACAATGACATTTTCCTAATGACCACAAAGCAGCTAAAATTACAGGAATGCATATCTTCTCCTTTTTCAGGTCAATATTGCCAGCATGTCCGTGCATTTAATGTATCAAATGCAGCTGCACAAAACACTCTAAACGCTTCTCATTTAACTTGAGGGCTGTTAAAAGTGGTGGAGGAAAAACATATCTCTCTATTACTTGTGTTGTTGCATAAAATCAAAACACAAGAACCAAAGCCACAGAGGACTTGAGATTTAATTGTTCAGTTGTATTTTGTTATTGTTTTATTTGTAACCTGAAGCCCCCCCCAGGATTACAGCTATAGTATTCTTTATAGATTCCCAGCAGCCCTCTATGTGCTCTTGCACCAAACATAACAAAAATCTAACAGCAAACAGTAGTCCACAGAAGGTTTTTTGTTTCCTTCCAATTTCAACATTACTGCTGCTCAAGTTTAATTTGAAGATTTATGAGGATGTCAAAGGGTTAACTTTGCTTGAAATTTTCCTATTTATCGTCATTCGCTTCAAATAAGGCAAGTACTGATTTATGGTGCCCAAAACTGACAGTCACTGACTGGCTAACAAATCTTTCCTTCTGTTTTCAAAATAGTTTTGTGTTAATCTCTCAGGTCACTATCAAAGACAGTTTAGCATCTAATTTATCACCTTTTGGGCAGAGATCCATGCTGAAAAATTCACATCCAAACTGTAATTTGGTTCAGTTAATAGTCTTTTCTCAGAGGAACTGGACAATTAAAAACATATGGAAATGGAATAAGCTACTCAGTTTTCAACTAAATGTTTGCTCTGCGCCTTGGGAAATAAATTTAGGATGAGCAAGCTGAATTCAGTCAATGGATTAAAAAAAAAGGATTGGACTACTGTTATAAATCATTTGTCCTCCTTTCACAAGCCATATAGCAGTATTTTATATTCTTTTTTTTTTTTTAACAGAACATCTTGTCCAACAATGGAGAAAAACCTTCAAGAAATTACAGGTTCAAACAGGATTGGTGCTATTTAAAACAAAAAAAAAAAAAAAAAAAAGCTCTTTACGCACTATAACCATTTGACATATTTAGGCACCTAGATACAGTAATCAGAAATGTCAGGTTAAACAAGAAAAGCATAAAGGCAAAAATAGTTTAAAATGTGTACATCAATGTACACTGGCTTTCATTATAGTGGCAATCAATCACAGATTTTTAGTAGAACTATGACATTCTATTATGTCTGGAAAATACCATGGTACAGTTGACACCTTTACAGAAATACAAACCTTGGAAACATATATGGCATTTTAGCAGTGTTTCTTTCTCTTTTTTTTTTCTCCCTGAGAAGTGCCAATGTCTGTGTAACAATTCACAAGTGACACAAGCCCCCAATACACATCCTGCTGAACTTCTCCCACGGGCTTTAGTGGATGCTGGATGAGGACAGAAGGAAAATATCAATGCCACAGACATTCCTTCAGTGGCTATTTATTTTCCTATGTTCAATGCCCTGAATGGCTGTGTATAGGAATCAGGAAAACCAATTCGTAAAATTCAGCATGAACTTATTTATTTGTTTTGTACCTCAAAGTGAGGTACAAAATTTAATCCTGGTCTCCTTCCCAGCCCTAGAAGCATCTGAAAGCGGTAAATTCTTCCATTATATTCTAAAGATGTTCTGGGTCACATACACTCTCTCTTATTAGTAATAGGTGTGCTCTTAGTCACCATGCCCTCTGCTTTGCCAGCTTATTAGCAATTAAAGCTACTGAGCACAGCTCTCCACCAGCTCTAGGAGACAGACCCAAGGACCTCCCCTAAGTGAGGAGCATGTGTTAAAGGTGAAGGCCCTGGGATTACACCTTGTTACAATTGCACACAGTCATCCTTACAACAAAAAAAAAAGCTGGAAAAATAAATATCACTATCATGCTATTTTGCTTCTAACATTGTCTTGGCCAAAACAAGGGACTGAACTGGTGACTTCCAGAACTAAAATGATCATAGGTGTATATCCTCAAATGAAGACCTAACACTTCTGAAGCACAGCTATGGCAGGCCAATGTTCTGCAGGGCATGGCAATGGGAACACACCAGCTCATGGGTTGCACTGAATTTTTCAATTAAAAGCAGAAAATGTAGTCCTTAGCAACAACAGACACAGGATAAAAATAAATAATAATAAAAAAAACCACCCCACACGGGAAGAGAGTGGAACCTACACCCTTGAAATGCCTTTTGGTGTTAACGCACTGCAATGAGTCTTAGTGTAATCTGCTTCATGAAATACTGAAAGTAAATAAAAACCAGGAACATGAGCTTATCTCCTCCCTCCTTCCAAGAATATCTAATGCCTTCAATCTTCCTTACCACTGCACGGGTTTCTTTCAGGTAGCCAGTGTGAAAAGGCCCTCAAAATACCCTTTTCAATTCTTTTCTTCAATGAAAAAATGATGATATGATCAATTAAGTGAGATGAGAAACAAACCCCAGACTGTTGGTTCAGTAAGTCATCTGCTTACTATATATTTCATAAAAAACAAAGGTTTGATGATAATTTTCTGTGATGCATTTTCCAATAATCCAAGAGTATGAGCTTGAGCACTGACAGAAAGAAGCATTGTATTTCAGAAACACACAGGAGCAAACAGTTTTAGGATCATTTATTTAATTATGCAAATGCTACTCTTGTGACAACAAGAGACAGACTCAAGCTGAAACCATACATTGGATAATAAAGTTCATATCCAACTGAAGATTCATTACCCGCTGCGTCAACTCCAGTTATTACCACATTATTATAGCTTATGCTACTGTGTAGTTAAAGTTGAGATAACACTTCCAATTGAAACCTCTGCTTTTAGGACAGTTAAAAGTAAGTGTTCGTTACGTTTTCTTTAATTGGCTATTCTATGAGAGACTCTGAATGTACAAATTAAAACCGAAACCCAACCACTGCTCTGAAGCTAATCACCACTGAATAAAAAACCAGACTTTTTAATCAACATAAACTTCACTACTTTCCTGCATTTTACAAGAATGTATACCCAAAAGACATGTAATGTTTTCCCTAGTTCTCACCAACAGGTTTATTAAAAGTAACCACAAGATACCACCTCAGCAGAAGACTCACGCATCCCCCAGTACACACATGATGTAACCAGTACCGCATCAAACAGACTCTGCTTGGCCGGCACACTGATGAGCAGGGAAGAGAGCAGCAGGTGCTAAGTTCATTTTCAAACCAGTGTTCATTCAATCTGACAATCCTTTTACCACCTTTCCTAGAGCTGTGCTGCAGTCAGTAGCAAAGAAAAGGACGTGCTGCAGAAATGCTACTCCTTGGTCCTACCCACTCCTCTCAAAGCGTTATTCTGACTCGAACACAAAGCAGGTATTTATAGCGCAAAAACTCTGCTTTCTTTCAACTCCACAGGATTCCTAGCACAGCAATGAAATACCAGCCATGACAAAATACTGAGACAGCACGGGCAACAGTACCTAAGGATGATACCCAACCACATGTCAGAGCCATCCTAACCAGGGATTGCTGCTAAAAGGACTGGAATTTCCTTTCCCATCTATCTACCACCCTCCCCCCATTGCCCTGGCTACTGGGCTGATCCCACAGGGGCCTGACACTATTTCTTTCTTTTTTTTCCCATGGTGAATTCTTCTTAAAGAGACTACAAGGGGGTCAGAGGAGCGTAGCCAAGAGAGCCCAGGGCATGGAGCAGCAGATGGCTGTGGGAGAGGACATAACTGGGCTTTCCAGGGGTGTCACAAACTTGAATTGGCTCAGGTACACCATAAAACAGTGACTATATTTTAAAATCTTCCTGCTAAACAAAAAAGCTTTTGCATGTAATGGAACACTCATTTGCAACTGATGGACCAACAGAGGATAGGAAGCATGTTTCCTTAGGTGTTCAAGGCTTAAAAGCTAAAGCACTTCATCTCATGTACCACACAGACTGTGAGACTGGTCAAGAAAACTAGTCTAACTTTAGCAACAAAATTATTTTGTCCATATGGAACAGCTATCTCTATCTACAAATCCTGATCTGCCTAAATTACAAGATTCAGAAGCATTCTAACATGTAGACTTGGCAACTTTTTAATTAGTATATTAAAATGCTAGTTTTCAATATGTCAAAGTATGTAAGTGTCATGCAATAAGTACTTGCACTTGGGTTTTCTTTTCTTTTTAATAGAAAAAGGTTTTTATTATCAAAGTGGTTTTGGTAATATGTAGCTACTGCATACCAAACACTGTGCATGAAATACCTTCTTGGATAGGAAGATTAATGTGCTTACTGTTATTCGGTGGACAGTTTCTTTAATGCCACCGAGGAATATGGCAAATACTTAAATACAAAGCACCACAAAAATCCATCCCAGTCTACATTTTTCGGGGCTGAGAAAATGTTATTATATGCATGTATGTTTAGATACACAGTCAGATCGAAGGTACGTAAAGAAAAACCTTTCAACAAGATGAACGATATACAGAACACACATCTGATCTCCCTGCTTGACAAATGCTCTCACTGGCAAACTCCCTTCTCTCTTTGTTACGAGCTGCTCGTGTCCCTGCTCCCCTGCTCTGCACAGCAGTATTTAACCCAGCACATCGGCTGCTCAGGATGCAAGTGCCTGACTTCATGAAATCCAGAGGTAAGCAGATCCCAATCTCACCAGAGCTAATGGATTTGGACCTTATGTCCTCTTGCTAAAGCATTCTGAGTGCCAAGAGACTTATCTAAGCATTAGGAATCAGTATTATAATGTAATATTCATGTATTATTCTCTCATCAGTGTTTTAGCTTATATACAACACTTCAACATAGGTGCTTGCTCATATATGGTTTTCCATCTACTTTATTACAGTTCTTCTACTGAATACAAGCAAAAATATCTGAATGTGTTAGCTACCTCACCTGCTGAAGTTTGATGAAGAAATTTTAACCTGGGACAGTTCTCAAATCAGTTCATTGCATAGCTCAAAAACCGGCACAAGAAGAATGCATGTGGCTGGGTTGAAACTGGGGGAGGAGTAGTAAAAAGCATTTGGGTAAAAACCCAATTTGTCATCAAGAAATACAACCAAAAAACATGTCCTAAAGCAGAGAGAAGCTAAAGGCCCAGCAGAGACTCCCAACAGTACAGACACACATCTAGTTGGGATTTCAAATGCACCTCTAGCTCAGGTGCTGTTTCCAAATAGTCCACGGGATTTAAATGCATAAATTTGTCAGAGGGTTTGTGAATTCCCCTACACACCTTAGTGCATCTCTTTCAAAGTCTGAGCAAAAGGTCAACAGCAAAATTCACAGCAGAATGCGTGGCTTCCTGAACCTGGGATGGGAAACAGCCCAGCTTAGCCCAAGCCAGCAGAGCCACACCAAATTTCACCAGCTGTGAAATTTCACCATCACAGCACCAGCTATTTTAATTTGTCTGCCTTGACAAAAAGAAAAATGCTTAGAAGGTTTTATGTATGAATGGACAAAAAGATGAAGCACCTAAGGTCTCTCTTGAGACTGTGGGCTTCCCATACATCTTCAGATGAAAGCACAGCTTGCAAACAAGGGCTGAGCGGGAGCTTCTGTCCGTAAGCATCAAGCACCATTTCAGCACCGCACAGGAGACCTGCAAGACTAGGGGGAAGCTACAGGAAGCGCAGGCGGCTCTACGGCATGCTCATCGCTTAAACACTATTTCATCCCAAGGTTCCAAAATGATAATAGACTTTATTCTAATTGGATTGTCTGCAATGAGCCAATTTAAGTGCTAAATGCTGCGAATTATTCAGCATGACATAGCAATGCAATGATCTGAGCCACTGCAGGGCAGGAGGCTTGTTGAAAGCTACAGTTCCTGAAGCATAATAAGGAGATGCAAGTCTTACTTGGCCTGTCTCCACCAACCAAATTCATATTGTTTCAACAGCTGCAGCGTGCCCCCTAAGCATTAACTAATGCTTTGACCTAGAACACAACCACTGTCAGCCAGCACACCTGATTAGAAGATGATGTTTCTGAACACACCTTTAAAGTCCCTTTCACTCCAATTGCTGGCTTTCAAAGAGACTAAGTACCTGCAACATCCTATGTATACTACACAAGGCTGTAAAACATTGATCTAACCCCAGGCTTTAAAATATTTAACCAAATGACTCTATACCTTCATTGTCAGGGTAAGAATGTCACATTTATTCACCAAGATTTAAGGGACAGGAAGAGAGACATTTAAAGCTTAAAATTTTATTCTGGTGCAATTATAGCAACATGAATTACAAATGCGAATGAAGAATTCCTGTGTTACTGCTTAGTCCTGTGCATAACACACAGTTCAGAAGACAATTATTTTTAGTAATTATGTGTAAAGTGGTTTTCAGTATACAGTTCCACCATAAAATTTATTAAATTCCTGTTACTCTGTTAGCAAGGAAAAGTAAACTGTAGGGGTTTTTCTGGTTTAAAATTTCAGATTACAGCAACGATTCACAAAATGAAAAGAAAAGAAGAAAAAAAGAAGCAATCCATGAATCATATTCCCAGGTTTAAAACAACAGTATCATTCTCCTGCACAATCACCACAGGAAGACATCCAGATCTCCGAGATTTGAGAGTCTTATAGGACTTGAGGTTACTTGCAATTAAAGTCCAGACTCAAACAACACTGCCTACATTGTTGCACTTACAAAGAGTGGTGTTTTACACCTAATTTCTGGTCACTGAACTCTGAACCTGAAACATTGGACTTCCAATCCCACAGAGCTGGAGAAACAAGAGCCTCAGAGTAGTAGAGAGTAGCCTTACATCATGTCTCTCAGCTGGGTATGGTTCTCCTTCAAAACAACTGAGCAGCACTCATCCTTAGTGGAAATCAACTCCTCATCTCTGCAAGAACTCTTGGATACAAGTTATCTGTCCCCACTGATATAAAAATGATGGATTTTAATACCTTCTGTCCAATATCATGCCTACTTGTCAGTGTGATGGTACATAGTCAATCATCAACATCTAATATGAATACATCATCCGATTTACTGAACAGAAATATTTATTAAAAATTTCTGCTGTAACTTGACTTTGCTTCTTGATTATGGATTTATTAGAATTAACTCCAGTAGATAAGCAGTTTACTGTATTTTATTTTCCCACATATTTTCTAATCCACAGAGGCACAGGAACATTAATTCAGGAATTGGCTGCAATTATTTTTTGCTATTCAGCTAGGGGCAGTAAATGCAAACAGAATTGGCTGCAGTTCAATGTCATTGCCTAAGATTTGCTCTATTGTTCCCTTAGATGCAGATGTTAGTGTATACAATGCTAAATCAAAATACTGACAGTGTCATCCTATGCACCTTCTAATGGGTTCCCAGTAGGTTTGGATTTCTTGCTCGAAAATTAATTTCCTTTTACCTAAAAACAACCATAGAATCACAGAATTAAGACCACTTCTTCCATCACCAAAATTTGAAAAGGAAAGATTGTCTCAGCAGTTCATTTTTCATATAAAGCTCAGAGTGCACTGTGAAATGAAGATTGCAAGCTTCAAGCATTCACCTTAATCATGAAGCCAGTGAAAATGATAAGATAAATAAGATATTGCACATTGCTATTTAAACAATGAATCTTTCTCTTGCAAATGCCAATTCCTTTCACACTGAAAGCACTAGAGAGGCTTGAAAAACTTGTGTGTTAATCAGGATTTCAGCACAATTCTCCAGGTTCTCAAACCAATCATCAAGAAATTCTCTCGCTCTTTGGAAACGCTGAGGGCAACAAAAAACAAGCGGACGCAGCCTCTCTTTTTCTCCTGTGTTTGTTCAAGATTATTGTTTTGTCTTTTAAAAGAAACGCAGATGATACACTACTACTGCTGCTTTTTCTTGGGGGGGGGGAGGGAGGGGGTGTAAGGGGGGCAGGAGTGTGGTAGGATGGTGGTGGGGGTGGTGTAGATTATCTGCAGATCAATATTATTGCTGTTTGTCACACAAAAGCCTCCTCTCCAAGGATCAAGCTGTGTGGGACAGCACAGGGACTGAACATATATTATAGGTCCTCACTGCTGTAGATGTAACCACAACTGAAAATACCAATTACCTTCCCAAACAAAGCTCCTCTGTAGCTGTAGTGGCCCAAAGAGGGACATTACCACAAAACCCCTGAGAGCAGCCAGCTATCTTTTACTCATTTCTGTTTGCTTGTTTTAAATGCTGGGGAAAAATTAAAGGAGGAAATTAGATTTACAAAAGCCTTTCACTGCTTGACCCTCCCCACAGAAATAAAGATACAAACAAACAAAATCCATCTATCTTCCCTCCGCTAGGATGCTCCCAACAACAGTTATTATAGCTCCCAGCTGGGAGCTCACTCAGCACCGCCTTCTGAAGACTGTCACAGCCACAGGTTCCTATCAGATTAGCAGGAGTAGGAAATACGGTGCCAAAATTGTGTACAGCACACTGTGCATACAACCCTTCACAGACTGGCTGAGCACTGCGAGGCAGCTGTGAACAGCCCCAGATACATCCCCAATGTCAAAAAGAAGCCCATGTAAAGATGAGCACACTCAAGAGATAATGAGCTCCCCAGGGAGGAATCGAACATCCTAGCTTGAAAGAGGTCTGCCAAGAATAAGTTTTTATTTACACTCATTTCAAATGTCCACAGTTTTACTGCAGAAAACTATAATCTTGACGTTCTCAGGTGACAGCACCCACCCTTCCAAACCTTTTACTACTGACCTTCAGTGGCTCTTTAATTGCAACTAGCACTCTTGATAAAATTAAAATATACATTTTAATGGATCATTCTAGCATTTTAATATGAAGATGAAAAGCCATGCATTGCAATTGAGAATCATGGCCTGGCTGCCCAGTCCGATTTTTCTGGTAATTATTTTCCACTGCAGTAATGCAAAGAAAGCTAATGCCTTCAATAAAATTTCATTGCTGCTTTTTATTTAAATTAAAAAAAAAAAAAAAAAGTCAAAGATTGAGGTTTGAAAGCAGCTGCAGCCCATGCAGAAAGGAAGGCACCAAGGCTCCCTGCCCTGGCAGGCTCAGCCTCTTCCTCTAAAGAGCACTGCAGTCGTTCCCTGTTCATGGCAGCTGAGGACAGTCTCAACGCACCACCGTGAATTCAGCCATAAGGACTAAACACCTTTATACTGCAAAAAATTAATTATTTATCTTGCATGTCATTAAAAGGTGAAAGGGTACAGCCCATTTCAAGACTAGCACCCTGAACTCCCCCTTACAGACTTTTATAGCTCTGAATTGTCCAGAAAGGGGCTATAACCATTCCGTATCTTCTAGCTCTAGCTTAAGCACAGGGAAAGTTATGGCAAACCATGCACAGAAAAGGAGGAAGAGGAGCATCTAAGAGGAAATTATCAAATTCAGTAATTATGAAGCTAGATAAAACTCAAGCTAACAAGATTAACTTATTACACCATATGAATAAGCTACCTCTTCAGAGTCTGCTTATTATCAGACTATTAGAGTCCATTTTTTGCATGCAACATGTTCCATACCAACAATACGTTCAGCAAGCAGTAACACAAAGCTGTCGGTTAGAAGCTGCACTGTGCCCTTCCACACAGTCCTCTTCCTGGATGCTACAAGGGCTTTTCATTTGTTTATTCATTTATTAAGTTTCCCAAAGAAAGTGTGCTCACCAGACATCAGCAAAACCACCCGGCAAAGCACGAGCAGTGCTTCAGGCAGGGGTGGCTGCAGTATGTGCCCGACTCTGAAGCCTGGCTTTGGGGAGCAGGGCATAAAAGGGAAGAGCATACAAGCAGCAACAGGTCAGACAGCAGGCCACCCAAAGCAAATCTCAGGCAGAGGACATACAAAACACCAACAAAAGGTGAGTGAGGGTTTGAACTTGGAAAACATCAACTGCCAGTGCTTACAATCTTTTCAGAGGCCAAGTGCAAAGCAAACAGGTCTTCCTTCACTGCTTCCTAAACATGCCCTGTGGTTACTGCAAGGGCTGTAAATACAATAAAACCTCAGAACAGATGACTTGAACTGGGCATTTCCTTGTGCATTCATGCCTTGAGTTCCCAAGAAGCCCTTTTGTTACATACTGACGGGGACCAAACGTGCTAAGGATATCTTTTATAAATATAAGTATGCAGATATTAAGAAAATTTAACCAAGAGAAACTGTAACAGTATACAGAGGTAGAATAACTGAAAACCCAATGCTAATAATCAGTGCTTATTGAATAAATGATAAAGTGACTGAGAGTTTAGCTAAACATAATTCTAAGAAAAATCAGATCAGTGTGGGACTCCCACATCTTTATGCATTTTGCTTAAGAATCTCCATTATGTTCTGCATTGCAGAAGTCATTCTGACTGCATGCTCTGCCAACTTCTGTAATGATTCAGAACTTCACAGATCTATGATGATTAGTTAAATAGAAAAAAAAAAAAGAATGATTACAAATGTTTATTTGTCTTTAAAGATTCTAGTCTTGATTTAATGTTAAGGATACGAACAAAAGAATGAAAATTGTCTTTATTGTTTTATGCACCACTCTAAGAGAAAATACAAACATCAAAGTGTCTTCAAATCTCACTTTTTTAGCATATTCGAGTCAATCATAATGACAAAAAATCTGCAATCTGAAATTAAAGGGCAATTATTTTGTCCTTATGTGAAATTTGCAGTTACAGTTTAATAAGGAAAAACTAATGTTAGAAGATGACAAACTGTGGAATGTGAATCAGTAATTAAATTTTATTTTAAAAATGGAATCAATAAGAAAAAATATATAAAATATCAGTTTGATTTGGAGACAAATATTGTTGTTTGGTTTTTTTTTTTTTTTTAATTAAGCATTTATTTTCTCAGTAGTGCAGCAATGTCAACACTTAAATATAACCACTAGCGGGTAGGTAGTTAGAAGCAGCATGAAATTCTGCAGTAAAAGTTTCTCCTCACGTAAGATGAAAACATCCCCAAATTCCTCCCCTGAACACATCTCTTTCCGATACTGAAGGAAACCTCTCAAAGAACATTAATACATAAATATTTAAGAATTAAATGCCACTGGGTCAAAGGGTTAGTGTAATACAATATTACTGTTACACTTTGCATTATTATCGTTACAGCTATGCTTAGTTTGCATTTTTACAGCATATGAAATGAAATTAGTTTGCTCTTCTGCTAAGTGCACAGTTTCTGGTGGCCATTAGTGTGACTTACAGGTCAGGAAGAACCTGGAATTTGGCAAACACATGTCTTATTTCCAGAGGCTCCTATCACCTATAAATCTGATTGAAAAGAGTGAAAGGCAGAATAGCTCAACATATTTTAAAATTAAGCTCCTGCTACCCAAGAAACTTGGAATCGTAAAGTTACTCGAAGCTGTTGGATGAAAAATGAGAGAGATTCAAAGCATCAGAACCCTTACAGAGCCAGCATCTCTTACTTACCAGAGCAATGAAATTATCTGGCACATTTCCTGATGAACTTCCTTTGCATATTACCTTGTGGATAGAAATGTAGAATTCACAGATCCCTTGCTACAAAAATTTTCGGCAGTTCCTGCTGAGTTGTTTAATGAATAACCACATAAATACAAAAATCCTAATCAGACCTTGTGAATATGCCAATCCTATTCCATCCCTGCTTGCCCTGCCCGAGATGAGCAGACACAATGGTATGACCTCAAAAGGAGTTTAGCATTCAGGTCACACTAATATTGCTAACATTATTTTTATATCAGTATCATTCATTTTTAGGTAGATTAATTATAATAAATATGTGCTATATCCACAGACTTTTCATTATGGTCCATTTAACCTCATAAAACATAATTGATTCCTATTTGCTCTATCTGATCGATGCTTAGGGCTCATTGCTGAACTGTGTTAGTAAAAAAGAGAAGGCAGAAAAGGGCCATCTCTCTGTAGGATAAATAGCACGGTTGATATCCCATGTAGCTCTGATTGTCTGCATAAATATATGTCTATGCACTTACAGAGAGCACAGAAATTAATACTGATGCTTTATTAACTCAAAAATCACATCCAAGAAACAAGTAATTTATAAATCTTTATTATTTACTAGCTTGCATTTCAAGGCATGAGCACTAGAACAATATTCAGCCTAAAGAGCTCCCTCCTTTGGCTCCCATTTTCCCCAGTGCTTTGGAAGATCGGTCTAAAAGTAGTTACGACCTTTTGGTCTTTACAATATGTCACATTCACAAAATGCAAGATGGGAAAGGGAAAGGAAGGTAGCTGTTTCACTCAACTGTGCCATGCCCCTTGCTGCAAACTGCTGCATTCTCAGTAACTGAAAAGCTCCAAATACAATTCATGAAATAAAAGAACAGTGACCACTGCCTTACATGGACCTTCAGTGCACGGACCTGCATTGCAAAGCAACAGGAAGGCTCACGTGAGTGAATAAACCGTGGGACAAGACTCACACAGGCTGCATTACTGAAGTCCTTCCTTCCACACTTGTTTTTTTCTGACAGATGTTTAGATTCTGGGAGATCAACTCAGTGTCGGATGATAAGTAATGTAAGAACTGGTAGATCTGAAAAACTACTCTGATTCAGGCAAGGCTGAAAGATATTATTTGCATTACTGGGATCACAGTCTGATTTTGATCTGTCATAAAAAGATGTACAGAAGCATGTATAAAATTTATGCACTTTTCCTGAAAGAATACAACAATGGCACATCCCTTTGATTCCTCAATTACTCAAGACCATGTATAGAATTCAGCACTTTTGTAACTATTAGTAAATAAGATAATTGTAATGTATATTAATGCAACCTGCTGGAAGTAGAACCTTCCAAAGATATTTCACCTCTAAGAAATAAGACATTAACTTCACATCACTGAAGCTAATTGGATATTCAGCTTACCTCTTTAGAAAAAAAAAAGCAAGTCTGAGATGAAAAACTTTTAAAAAAACACAACCCAAATATGTTAATATAATGCTCTTAATAGTGGGTAAATACTTCATAGCCAAGTTCTTAACATTTCTGTTTAATTATTAAGGAAGCTTATTCAATACTTTTAGGAAGAAACAATATTTAGTGGAGCCAGCTAATTTACTCCTTGTTGCATGGAGTTTTAATGTGATGGACAGGAACAAAATTAACAAATACATATATAAAAGGAAAATTTCAGAAGTGCATTTCCAACTGGTTGTTTCCATAATATCTCAATTATGGAAAGAGAGGAGGATGTGTATTTCTTATACATATTGCAGTGGAGCTTTGCCCTTTGGGTCAGTTAAAACCCACTTCAAATTTGAAATAAATTTTAACTTAAGCTTACATGAACATGCATTACTAAAAAAGTCTTGCAGTTAAACAGGCATGTCAACCAGATAATTCTCAGACAGTTTTACCATGTGAAAAGACAGTCTCAAGTACATATAAAATATATTTAATGTTTCTGAGAAACCATTATTTGAAAGCTCACCTGCCCTACATTTCTCTTAATGGGTTTATCAATTTTTAGAACGCTCCGGGTAGAATAATATTTAATACTATATACTAAATGTTAACCATCATTTCAAAGCAATAAAAAATGCCAAGAAACAGTTTCAGATTTCAAGATGCCAAGCTTGTCCAGTCAGCTAATCATCTCGCAGCACAAGAAAAACAACAGGAAATCAGCTACGGCACCGGGACTTGGTGATTAATTTAACTCTTCCAGGTAAGCACTTCAGGAGGAAAGTCTAAAGCCACAATTAAGGGATGTTGAAGCAGGATTCCTGAAGAATCCTTGCTGTGAGATGATGCTAGACCCAAAAGCTTTTACTTCCCACTAAGGGAGAAGCAATTTCCTTTGATTAGGGACTCCGACAGCCCCTTAGGTCAAGATGAAAGATCTATTTTTTTCTGGGTGAATCAGACATGCCAATCACCCAGTCAGCCTCAGTGAAATAACATTTGGCAACTAAGGCACAAATAAGTAGACCCAGCTGGCCAACAGCAATTCAATGAGGGGAGCCTGGGGAGGGTCTAGAGACAGTCGGTCCACTCCAACCACGAGGATGCCTGCACGCCCCTTCACAAACATTCACTGCATTTCCCTGGGAATTAGCAACAAACCCTGCTATCGTGAAAGGGCTGGGCAGGATTCACTCTCCTAAATCGGGAAGTTAGAGTTATTCTAGCAGGATGTGAAGATTGGGTTGATGTCTCTAGACATAAGGAGAAGAAAAACATGACTTTAACATTTGCTTTTATAGCACGCTGGCCCTTTATGAATGAGAAACAGCTATCCAGAGCCACCTTTTGCTGCAGTAGTCATGGCTGGTAGAGGGGATTAAGGGCTATAGAGCTGAGGGTGCTCACTTTGGTTTGGATGCTGAGAGAGAGGCACAAGTACCCACATTCACATACTACAGACTCAGGCAGCTGCACGAACTCTGCAGGAATGTACTACATATCTGCACGTACAATTTGCTCTTAAGAAGTGAAACATGGATTTTACCATTTCCCTTGAAAATCTGCAGTCTGAATAGAGCGGTGTTTCACCAGCATAATGCCTCTATGGGTCGTGAAAGGCAACCTCAAAGGTTATAAGGGGTTAGAAACCGTAGGTGTTAAACAAGTGAAAAAGGGAGTGTTTCCTGTCCTAACACTGCTCATCTGCTCTTGTCCTTCAAGAAAAGTATTTCCTGCCAGCTTCTCAAATCACACCCACAGATAATTCAATACTGTTATTATTGGGATTTTTTTCTCCTCTGAGTTCTTAGGTAGATAAGCATGTAAGGCACTCCATGCTCCAGCATCAGAAGAAAAGGAGAGAAAAGCCACCAATAGTTTGGGCTACCCCTTCCATTTCACTCTCTCATCACTGTAGAGCTAGTTACCTCCCACTACTTATCCCAACAATGTCACCCAACTAAAGAACTTGCATCCATCGCATAAAAGCATCCCCACCCCTGGGGTCCAACACTGTTCAGAACGGTCCCTGCCTGAGAAAGCCCCTTTGCAGCCAGAGACTAGCAGCACCTCAGGGCTAAGACGGCATCTCACAGAGAGGCATCCATCCCCAGGCAGAGCTCAGGGCTTGCCTTGGCTTTTCGCAGGCTGTATTTGAAGTTTCCCACATCCCATATCCCGTGGGTGTGGGAATTGACGCCAATGCTGCAGAACAACTCTTCCGGCATCATTTTCCATCTGCATGAGGTCAGAAAGTTGTATACCAGTATATGGGGTCATAAAACTGGATTTTATCTGAATCTGCAGGGATTCACATCTCTATCTGCACAGTCTATTTGTCCTAATTGCTGCTTTCACTCAGAGATATACCAGCATTTGTCAGTTTAAACAAAACTTTTAACATTGTTTGAATGTATCTAAATGCATTCAGGGATGTAATGAAGTCCTGCTTCCCCCAGAAGTCTGTGTCTGTTGCCTCTAAATAGTTCAGTTGAGGATTTATTTGAATTTATAGACAGCAACCAAGTCATATATTGCTTTCTTAAATGCCTTATATAAGCAAAAACGCATAACTGAGACATGAAGAGTTCAGCATAATAGCAAACCAATGCTTCATAAAAAGCAGTAATTTTATAAAGCATCTTTTTAAAAAGAAACTTTTAAAATATAATACTTTTTTTTTTTTCTTTAATAACCAAAGATGATCAAAACCAACCTAATGAATTCCCCAATCTACGGTATTTCTCACAAAGCACTGTTTGGCTGTCCACTCTACCTTGCTGTATAACCCCAACACCCACTATGCACTTGCCATTAGAAAGAACTGAAAGTACCACAGAGTCTAGAATTTAAATTGTAACAAATTGCTGTGTGTGATTTTTCTGTCAACAAGATAACATGCTAAGCTCCACAAAAGTGAAGTCAGCTCTTGAAATACATTCTACACTTCCTAGGCTTAGGGCTTTCATTGAGAAAATGTGAGGTCATGCACTGTGGGTCAATTTACAAAATTAGCTAGGGATCATTATTTATTTGCACCACATAAACATTGAGAAAATATGTGATGACTCACATCCATCTGTCTGAAAGCAAGAGAAATCCATAGAAAATACTTTAAATTTAACGTCTAAAAAAAGGAACAAAATATACAAACTCTTCATTATTTTCCAAGTTCATGATAACTTGCAAACATAAGAGACTTGAAGATGGTGTGGGAAGTTAAATGGGACATTTAATTTTACCGAACTTGCCAAGATGAGCTGACTTTATGTAATATTTTCTATTGCTGGTGTTTCATACAAATGAATATAGATGCTTTTTCTGGGGAGGAAAAAAAAAAAAAAAAAAAAAAAAAAACAGAAGAAGAAAAAAATAAAGAAAGAAAAAGAAGAGAGAAAAACAGTCCTAATAACTCAAATAACAGATTTTAAATTTTAAACACATACAGATGTGTGTTCCAGTGAAGGGTTCTTCACCTCTACAACATCATGTCCCTAGGGTATTAAATGCTCTTAATCAACAGTTGTTGATAATGATGTGTCACCTATCAAGATAAAAATCTGAATGCAAAAACATCTGTTACATTCATTTGTTAGGAGTCTAGTAACATAGTTTTTGAACACATAAAATTTGACTTTTAATTACCCTCTTACACCTTCTGTTCAGTTATTAACCGGCACTAACCTATAAGGCCATTTAACATATTAGGAACTATAAAATTAAGTCCTATAATGCTTCCATATGAACAAAACTGATACATTTTAATATAAAATTAATATTATCTATTTTGTAGTTTTCAAATCAAGTTATGTCTTCTGCTTTTTGGTTGGACAAAAGTAAATTGTGCTACCTTGGGTAAAACAGCTAAAAATTACTGGACAAAAATATTGTACTAAATTTTAATTGACATAGTTTAAGTAGCACAGGATAATTTTTTATAGTTTTCTTTAATAATAAAGACACCTTTTAGAAACATATTCAGCAAGCAGGAAACTAAACAACTAAGTACACAAATTAAGCAGCAATGTATGTTACAATCACAGCTCCTGTTACTCCCCTTCTTTTTAATTGGGCTTTCTCCATAATTATAGTGATGACAGATAACTAAACAAAACAATTTTCTCTTTCTGACATCTGCTTGCACAGAGTCATGTTACACAAAGAGGAGGAAAAATATTTGGTATATCATTTGCTTCACATGCCCTCCAGGACAGAACCATTCCCTAGGGTCTCTCCTCTACCACCCTGTTCAACCCTATTCTCATGTGTCCCAAACAACATGACTTTACCAAAGACTCATGACTTGGGCTTGCTGTTACCCAGAACACATATGCTGGTCTCAGAAGATGGCATAGTACAACATTTTTCCATCATGTCACCATATGCAATAGTCTTTTTGAAACAAATATGTATATAGAAACAAAACTACCTGTTTGGACTGCAGGTGCATAATAATGTTTAGATTTAAGGGATAAAAATGTTCCAGAAAAAAAAAATTCAACAGCATTTTCCATGTGAAGTGCCAGCTATTTGCAGTCACGTTAGTGCTCTAGTAATTAGCAGCAGTTACTCCATTCTGTTGAGTGGGGAACTGCTCATGGAGAGAGACCAAATCTGTGCTTTGCTACAGCCCAAGAAGTGCGGGTGCCCCCCAGCCAGGTGTAATTGCATCGCCACAGCCTCGTTTCACAGATATCACACTGGGGCCCAGCCTCAGCTAAGCTATCTAAGAGAAACATCTACATCAGTCATATAGGCTTCTTCCCAAACCATCAGAGAGAAACAGGAACCTACAAAGAGTATCTAAATCTATGTTCCCTTTGGGAAAAAAGGTGTTTCCATCATTTTCTGCTCTTATGGTTACACTCAACCAAAATGCAGTCAGCTCCAGTTACTGTAGTTGGCTATTTCGAACTCTGCTATGTCCAAGACCTTATATGGGACAGATTTAACCTTCATCTGTCTTAAACCCACAGATACAGATGAAGAATGGAAATAAAAACTGACACCATTGGTAATTACAATAATCTTTTTTTTTTTTTTTTTAAAGCGGTGATAATAGTGTTACTAACCTCCTCTCCATGCACAGCAATTCTATCTATTGATAGCTCCTTGCTGCTTGACAAGAAGCACAGTACACTGGAATTTCCAAAACTTACTCCAAGTACCTAATCCCCCAGTGATTCCACAAGAAAAAAACAGCCACATTCCACCACTACCCTGTGCCAGCCAGGGAATGCACAGAGGAATCATCTTCCACAAAAGCTGCTGAAAGGATTGCTACGCTGCAGGGAACACAGAGCACACAACTCCCCAAAGGATTTGCTATGAGCTGTGCAGGAAGAAAAGCTGTAGCATTGCAAGTATAAAACACCTTGAATATATAAATACCAGCTTTTGTTAGTAACACGAAAAAATATGAAAGCTATTTTTGTTAGCCTTCACTTAATTTTCCAAAAACTCTCAACAGCACAAATGAACATTTTAAAATGTTGAAACATTACTGTTAAATTTCTACCATCAACTACAGCAATAGTCTAATACCTGCAGAATGATAGAGACTTCTCATCAAAGCTAAAATAAGAAGAAATATTACTGTGAGATTATCAAAGGACATAATTTAAAAGTGCACTGCTGTTATATTTCCAAGAGGAAGGCCAGAAAACTACTTCTTTTGTATTAAAAATGAAAGCTAACATTTCTGTACAATCGCTTGACTATACAGAAGTGAGGGGTTGCAAAAAGCAAGGATCAAAATCTTAATGTAAGTGAACTACTTTTAGTTAACGAGATGAACATGCTTATCCACTAAATCTAGACAGGGGCAAGAGGGGGTTCATCTGCCAGACCTCCAGATACAGAACAAAACCAACAAAGTTTACTGTGAAGAATTTGGGAATAACTAGGCAGAGCATAAAAAATTAAAGGAATTTGTAAGCGGTATTTTTTTCTCCCATTTTAATACTATCTGGTGTAACTAGTAAGAAGATAAAAAGGCATTGTATTTAATACCATATTAGTTCTTACAGGACATATCTATACCCAAGCAGTCTGTGGCTGTTTTCCATGTTTCTCTAAAACTACAACCTTAAGAATCCACAACCTTTTTGCCGGAAACAAAATGATTAAAAAGTGTCAGAAAAGAGCAGTGAAGAGGTCTCTAATTTCTGCTGTACCTTCTCTGTCAACCTCTCTGCAGGCTCCAATTCCTGTATAAATCTCAACCCTATGTAATCCCTTTCGGAGTTCAGTGGCTCATGGCCAACACAGTCCACATTACCCAGCGAACACAACAGATACATTCTTCAACCTCACAATACACTTAAACTTGGGCTCCCAGTAATTTGGCCAAAGGAAGGCTTGCATTCATCCAACTTCTCAAGCAGCTCCTTGTCATTTTGGCACAAGCCCTTTACAACTCAATTTGCAAGAAAAGTGGCAGTTTAGTTCCAGCTGCAATGCTCCAAGAGTAATATTAGCAAAATAGGAACCATATTTCACCTTTTATTGGCAGGGTACGCACAGCACTTCATTAGTTTATTTAGCACCCAGGAACTGCGTGCATGTATCGATTGGTGCTTTGATCAAGCTTTCACTTATTTAAAATAGGCCAGTCCCTCCATAGATCAGTACTCAAGCACAGACCAAAAGCAGACATGTAAACAAAGAAATAAAAAAACAGAAAACTCAAAAAAACAACAAACAAACAAACAAACAAACAAAAAAAACAGGCAATCACTTATTTACACTTAATTAAGCATAAAATAACTCCCCTCCTCCTTTGGGAAGGATATAGATAAAATATGAATGGAAATAAAAGAGGGGCTGAGTAATCACTTCAGTTCAAACAATATTTCACAAGCAAAACAAGTGTGATAAGATTCAGTAGCCTGTGGCAGACGTTTGTTTGAGCAAACAACAAGATCGTATTTTCATACTTTTGGCCATCTCTATAGTCCGAGGCAAACTGCCAATTCCTACTCTCTACTGTCAACCCCCAGACCTAATGGAGATGAAAGGCAAAATATAGCTCAGTTCCAACTGCATTATTGATTCCAGCAGGGCCAGATTCGGGCTGACAGGGCTGAGGTCATAATTTAGCCATTAGCACTAGAACGGCAGGATTTGTCTACCCAGAACTGCAGGACTATGGGCCACGCTCTCCCTTTTATGTCTAATCAATACTATATTTTGCAGTTGTCTCACTGGGCTAATGGAAGAACAGCCACGGCACTGGTTTGAAGAACTGCTCTAGCAAAAGGCAAAGACAAGATTCTCCTTATAGACTATCAGTAGTCGCAAGCCTCATCCCACTTCTGTTTTTCTGCTAGAATCCCTTGGTCACATTAAACTCTATCTTCCTTCTACTGAAACCCAAAAAGATTGTACAATACATTAAAAAAAAAAAATTGTGCTGGTAAGAACAGCTCTGCCTACACCTTGGGGTTTTCATAGCTCTGCAATGCTCCAGGCAGCTTCTCATACCTAAACACGAAAATCCTCAAATATAAAATACTATAAACCAAAGTCCTATTGCAATATACTATAATGACATTTGTGGCACAAGTACAATTTATCACACGATTCGGCAATTGTTTACTTGGCTGCAGGCAGACCTATGTGTTCCCTGCAAGGAGCTGTTTCCACAGCCATTCCCATGCTTGACATGTGGAGCAAAAGGCCTGCAAACCCACCTTCATTGATTTGCTCCTAGAACTGTATTTACCTTTTCATGTTTTCCAACAACATGCAGGTGGTTGTTAAAAACTACATCTAAATGCAAGCTACTACAAAAGAATTTCCTTCCCCACTTAAATGGACCTTCCTTGCCAGGATATCCACTGGAGGTGGAAAATCTCATGGTTACAATCACTTCTTGCATTCATACACTCTTTGCCCCTCAGCCTTGGACATTACTTCTTCTAAAGACTGCTAAGTGGACTACGCTTACTGAGCAGGACCAAGGTAAGGAACCCCAGTTTTACACTTCTACAAACTGCAAGTTGATACTTGGTTTTAAATACCCACTTAGGATGAAAGCCATATCTTCTTTACAGCTCCTCAACTCACAGAGACTTCTAATTCCGCAACTTTCTTCTGTGATTTCCCTGAGGACCTTCCGTTTCCCTTCCCAAACTTTTTAGATCCAGTCTGCTTTCTCTGGATTAATCAGAGTCTGCAAGCAGGAAGAGGTGAAGATTTTAAAGCATCCATGCGTCATTGAGTATTTTTTTGAGGGGTTGTTTTTAAAATAACAATATAGAATAATCAGCATTATCCTGACTTTAAAATTGGCTGCTGTAGTTCATTGCTTTTAATTATTTGATGAAGAGAATGAGATCTCTAAGTGACAGCTTACGAGATCCTTAAAAAATAATATATGGTAGGATTTTTATTAAATGTTGAAATATTTAGCTGAAATCAGTGACTCAGACAAATCTAGATAATATAAATTCAGAGCAGTAACTTTATATATTAAAAAGCTGCCTTAAGGCCCCCATTTATTTAACTATAAATTTCACTGATTTTTTTTTTAATTTTTTCTTTTTTCTTCATGTTTTGGAATTAAATGTTACTGTCAGATCCACTTATGCTCATCTCTGTAAAGGTTTCTTACGTGCTATGATATCAACTTAAATTAAAGTCTAATCCATTAGTATTAAAGTGGTACAAATCCCATTAGGAAAAGTATGAGGGCGAATGAACTTAAATATTTTCCCCCTTAACTTAATTTGCAACAACACAACCTCCTTTTACCTAAAATAAGCATACCCGAGGTGGAGTAGCACTAATGTATCAAAATAAATACATGTTCACATGGCATGTTAAGTTGATACAACCCTGTTTAAAAATAGGAAACAAACAGTGGGAATAAATGGACAGGTTCTTCCATGAAAGGAAGTTGACACTTAAGGGATTCCCACTCAAGACAGATGCTCAAATCTTAATTTAACTGGAAAAAGGAGTTTAAGAGTTATCTGTGGATAATATAAAAATAAACAAGTCTGGTGATCAGCAGATCTTGCCACCTGTCTTGCACCAAAAATGACTGCAAAGAGTTGTACAAGGAACTCACAACACTGTGCAATAAATAGCAGATGAAATTCAATGACAATCAATGCAGAATCAACCCTAATTATATATACAATGATGGACTTGAAATTAGCTGTTAATATTCAGAGAAGACTTCAGAGTAATCACTTAGGCTGGCAGTTCTCAATGTCTCACCCTCATGCTCCACAGCAGGCTGAAGGCAAACAGAACTCAAGGAATTACTGTGAAAGAATTAGAAGAGTGAAACACCATCACAACCATCTTACAAACCCACGCCCTGAACACTGGGAGCAGTTCTGCTCGCTCCTCTCAAAAAGGATGGAAAAAGAGATATCAGAAAAGGCATAAGGCCCAAGCACAGGTATGCAATGGCTTCTGTTTCATAAAGGAAAAAAAATGTCTGGGCCTGGAAAAGAGATGATTCAGAGTAGAGCCAGAGGAATATTCCAGTAGTCTTTAAAAATCATAAAATGCAAGGAGAATATGAACAAAGAGCTACTGTTCATGCTTTGTGCCAACCCAAGAGTTCCAGAGCGTCAGGTGAAATTACGAGGCAGTAGGTTTTACAACAAAAAAGTGCTCTTTCTTTGGGCTAATGCACACATTGCCACAGGACACTGCAGAGGCCAAAAATATTTTAATGGTGTAAAAAGTCAATTAGACAAATGCTTGGGAGAAAATCTAATCAAGTGCTATTAAAAACAATTAGCCAGAGACAAGCTCTGGCTGAAGAAGCCCCTCAACCACAGACCATCACTGTCTGGCAGGGCAGGCTGCAGACGCATCGCCGCCTTCTTATGCTCATCCCTAATCAGTAGTATGTCTTACTGAGTTACCAAAAGACACAAAATACTCAGCTAAACAGACCTCTGATTTGACCTCTATGGCCATTTTAGTTCTAAAGATGAAGCTGAGACACATTTAATTGTGGTGCAATGGGATCACACACTACAAATAGTGATATCCGCACCTCCATCACCTGCACTGGAATAAGTAGAAAATGTAAAGAGCCACTTTGAAGCAATGTATAATTCATGAAAATTTTGCAATCTAAGTTCCTTAGGCTTTTCTCAAATAAACAACTAATTCATCCCCCCAGGTCCTTCTGCAGTTTGAAGAAGTACTAATTATGTTGATATTCCGTTAGAAGTTAGAGGCCCAGATGAGCCCAGGGTCCCATTGTGTCCTGTGGAAACAGAAGAACAGGCAAATCTTGCCTCAGAGAGCCTGCAAGTATTATCAAAAAATATATAGTAGAAGGATCATAGGGACAATATAACCAGAGATGAGGCAACACTTCCCCCTCCAAAACAGGGCACCAGGAATAGAATTTTTAAGTTGATGCTTGGACACTTCTCCCAGACTGTATCAAAAAAATAGAAGATGGGATTTTTCCACATGGACTACCGTGGAAAAGCATTTGAGAACCTCATGCAGATAATGTGCCACATCTGAAGAAATCCGATCCACAGAAACATTTTTATTTCACATATGCAAAAACCATGACAGACCCCAACAGTAAGCCTCCTACATATTTCAGGCAATTTAAATGGAAACCATGCCCATTAGTCTTGGGCTAGCACTGTGAAATCTCAGGAGATAGGAAACACAAGTCAGTATGAAGAAATACAAGGTGTATATGTAAAGACATCTGCTGTAGCTTTCTCAAATTTCAGACCTCAGCACTGTCAGCAACGAACACGGTAAGTTTCTTTTCCTGAGGGGTCTGACTCTTCACTGGTTTTCAATCATATAATTTCTACTGTCCTGAGACCATCACAAAGCATACAATAAATGAACAGACACCGCCTGCTCTACAAATCAGAAAAGATCAGGCTTCAGAAAGGAACAAAATATCCAAACTCAGAGAAAAATAATAGGGTCCATAGACATGTCAGTTGTTGTTTTCTGAGCATTTTTTTCCTTCACATCAGCTTGTATTTACACAGCTATCTTACACCTTAAGCAATAGGCAATGCAGCCAAGGTCCCAGTGGTGTAAAAAAGCATGCGATTCTGCACAGAATCAACCTCAAACTCTGCAAGCACGGTGTTTGGCATTTGAGATTTTTCAAACATTTTTGACACAGCCTTTGGCATCTAGTTTCAAACAGTCTAGAAGTGACATGAAGTAGCACTGTTAGCATTCCAATCTGAAAAAACAGAAATACGAGATCCATCAAGATGATGTGGTCTAGCATTGCTTCAATTTAGGTGACAATATGAATGAGTCACAGGTAATTGCCAGGTAACACAAGGAACACAATTACCTTCAGTCAGCACTGTAGACCCACTGCCAGCTACATGCATTGGAAATAGTTTTCTACAGTGAGAAAACAACTCAGAGCAGAACAGAGATAATCAGAGTCAAAAATTCATATTAAACATCAGTTTAATATGAGTGAAAATATTTAATAAAAGGATTTCATTATTACAATTAAATCACAATAATATTCACTATAAAGGTTCCTATCCTTCATATTAAGATGAGTAATTATTTGCAACTATTACCAGCAAAAATGGATACATACCCCTCCACAGACAAATACTGTTTCACTGCTCAAGGCAGTACTAGTTGCACATTGTCTTTGTACCAGTTTGCTCTAAAAGTTCTGCTAGATTGCAGATATATTTCTGAGCAAGGTGTGAAGTCCAGCTTCTAGCATCTGGTAGAAAGATGCATCAGTATCTCTTTAAATATTTAATTTCCTGCCTAAAATTAATACTAGAATATCAAAAAGAACCCTGTGACACCTCCAGTGAAAATTCTCTCATATAAGAGTCCCCATTTTAACAACAGAGATCTCAGGAACTACTTCTCTAACTTAATGAGCCTTGGCAGCCATTCAAATTAAACACTCTATTGTGCAAGGAGCTAATTATGCTGAGATTAAACCCAGAGAATGATAGGGACATTTACTGTACTTCTGGCAATTATAAGAGCTTTCAGTATTGGAGAATACAGCTTGTATTTCATAATTCTGAAAGATGTCCCTGCTAATCCAATAAAAAAATTGCATGCACATGCACACACATAATGATTAATTAAATTTTTAAAACACTTTTCAACTATTTCCAACACATACACATTCACAAATTATTATTATTAATATTATTTGTTTTGCCCTATTTCTCCTGTATCTGAATGTTCATCCCACATATTCATTTGTCATAATCCTCCACCATTTCTCTGATAGGCAATTAATGTTAAGTTATCTTTTTTCCTAGGAAAGCTTAAGTAATGACAGTAAAATATTTGCTCGTTTAGTGTTCTAATTAACTTTTCCAGTATCTTCCCTGATAATGCCCCTTTCTTTCCCAGAAAACCAAGTGGTCAGTTATCTTTTTCATTGCTTCCTAAAGACAATGCATACAAATATATGGAGCTTTCCTTACTTGGCACGTACAGGCAAAAGCACTTTTGAAATTTCATGACTAAAACCTGTCACAGGATGATTTCCCATGTCCTCTTCACTAATGCCTACTCCAAAGAGATTTGATTATGCAACATAAAACCCTTTAAATCCCCATAAGCACCAGGAGAGGCTGAAGGCAAGAAAACAGCAATGATCAGACTCTACTGTAGCTAAAGGTGTTCAGCATCTCATAGGACCAGACCCTTGCCCACACAATGGGAAGCTGGGTAGCAAAACTAATGGAACTTGGATTTGCAATGGATTTTTTCATCTTGTGGTTAGCTTCACCAGTGTCTAATAGTGTGTGTAATCTGATTTAAGGTTCCCCCATCCTGGAGTCAAAGCACTTGCAACAGCTGTTTCCCCAGGGGATTCACTGATGTCTAATGAAAGCACAGTCCCTGCAGCTCTTTTCCTTTCAGAGACAGGCATTAGCAGAGCTGTGTTTCTCTACCCTGGTTTCTGTTTTCATGAAACTTGTCAAACTACAATGTATTCAACACTCTTAACCCCGCTTTTCCAGTCCCATCACATTCAAGAGCCTTGCCAGCAGATGCAAAGACCTTTTGGCAGGATAGACAGGTGGACAGAAGCATCAGCCATAGAAATTAAACTACTTGATCTGTGCTTCAGGTTGTGAAATTGGTCAAAAGCAATTTTTTAAGTTTTCAGCCAAAACCTATCTTCTAGCAGAAGAAACACAGTCCCTATTACCTTGAGCCAGCGGGGATCCCTTGAGGAAGATTCTCCAGAAGTTGAGGCAAAGCCCTTGCTCCCACGGGCAGTGTTCATACACAAATCCTGCAGTATTCCTTTTTCATATTCTGTTCTCTATCAACATACTGTTTTGCTTAAAGATAGAAAACACAAATGTGAAAGGCCTGACCTCACTGAGGCTAAATGGGTGTGAATCAGGGCACAAATGAGCTGGATCTGCAAGTAATTATCACTTAAGCAAGTCTCTAGAGGGTTGGAGGCAAAGCAAGGTTGCTATTATTAGATGTAGCTTACTGTAAAACAAGATAAATCAGAAAGAGTTACAGGTAATTATTAGTATGTTGTCATTGGTCAATCAACAAACTGCATTTAAGAAACTGTGATAAAGTGATTTCATAATTAACTGCTCATCACCAACACTTTTAGAGAGAATAGTGGGGGTGAGCTAATTGTTTCAGTAAAAACAGAAGATAAACAAATTACAAGTGTCAAGAATAGATCGTACAGCAATACACTGAATGAATACATTTTCTAAGCTTGCACTTTGTTCTGTTCTTTACATATATATATATATTTTTATTGTAAAGCAAGCACACATAACAGACCCACTAAATCTCATTCCACTTATGAGAAATACTCACACTCAGAAGCATTCAGGAAACGGTCTCTGCATTTTCTCTACACTGGTATTTTAACCCAAAGGACATTTTACATTTACTTTTGCTTTCCCTCATGTCACCTCCTGCTAAGTCCCTGGCTCCCGTATTTCTGATGACACAAGGTGCTGGGAACAGAGCAGGGACAGCTGAACTCAGGTGGCTCACCCAGGGTGTGATACTGTTTCCCGTTCCAGTCTGGTGCTCCGTTACAAGGGAATCAGTAATTATAGAAGCAACATTAAGCCTCCTACGCTGTGGCACAATCTCCTATTTTAAATTTGTACCTTTTAATTCTGGAAGAGCCTCCGTGTCCAAGTGGATGCAGAGCTACTCTCAATGCTCCCTCTGCTCTGCCAACAGCCTTCTCAGAATACACATTTCAGACCCTTTGGCTGTTGTTATAATCATGATCTTATTAATACCACCTGGAAAACCCTGGCCACGAAGTTGTCACAGCTGAATATACAAGTTTTTCTAGTTTCTCCACTCCTAGGTTTTAACTGATTGCTTTTAAATTAAAGATAAATGAAAAATGCATAAATTAATGAAGACAAGTATCTTAACAGGTTAGTTTCATAAAATATTTGTTACTTCTAAGAAAGGCAAAGATTGCAGAAGAACAGTACTCTGGAAAACATTCCTCTCAATTATGTAGTCAAAAGATTTCAGAAAAGGTATGAATTTGGTTAATTAAAAATTTATAGCACTCTTACAAGTTACCATTCCCAACAGTTGTTTCTCCTGCTGGGACGCAATATCTGTGTTTGAAAACCTTTACATAACTTCTGAATTTTTCCATCTAGCTCCAGCAAGCTAATATAATCTAACTACATAGTCTTCTATGTCCCTGTGCACATACTTGCAGTGAAGTGTGAATGCTGCATGGGAATAGTTTAAAATATTTCTTTAATATTTTATCATAACTTTTGTTGATGTTCATTTGTGTCTCCTCCAATCTCAGGTGTTGGCAGATGGATTTTTTTCCTTTTTAACTACCAGGAGATAGAATTTTCTGGTTAGTTTTCCTCTACAGCAGATGTACTCTTATCTAAATATATTTCAGTAATTTTTCTATTCCTCACCTCTTCCTTGAAGATTGACTATTTACTTGCATGGTATTTTTTAAATAATAATGTGTTATTTTTTTCTCCTTGGACAGACAGACAGGTTCTAACATTCTTTTCTTTATATGACTATTATGTGTTATTTGATAATTACCTAGAAAAAGACAGGTAGTTCTCCTATATCAGTATGTGGATTTTCAAGCAATTTTATTTTTTAAAGAAGACAAATACATTAGAAAAAATACCAAATTAAGTAAAGCACCAATATGTTATCAAAGCCATAAGCCAATAAGAACTCATCTCTTCATCTATTCTCCAGTCTGCTATAAATGAAGCGCAGTTTCCCAGATTAATAGATACAATATCACTATTTAATCTTCTCCTCGGTGACAGGGTATAATGATCTGATGAACATGCTACTTAATGGACTACCCAAAAGTATTCAAATACCATGGTGATGAACACAGGCTAGAAAACTATAGAAAATATACTAGAATGAGAATAAAGAAATAAATTAGCTTGTAAGGAACAAGATTTATTCAGGGATGTATGGAGCTTTTCCTTTCCCATAAGCATTCCCATTTTTAAGTCTTTTATTAATATTCTTATTGCTCCCACAGCTTCATGTGAATGCTTTGGAATCATACAAGGAATAATCTAAATTATCTTGCAAAGCAAGGTTGATGTCTCCCACAAATTAGTATTAGCTCAGTAACTTGGCAGATTGTGTGTATAAATCACCAAAGATACATGGTGCCTCCCTGTTTCAGTATAAATATAATTTACCATTAATTTATTACTTTTATTACGATGCACCGTCACCCCATAGCAATTATTTATTTGTTTTTAATTTCAATAGGGCAGAAATTAATTTGTCAGCCATACAGGCTCCTTGAGCAATAGCTAGCTGGTGGGCTCTAAGAGCTCCTAGAAGACATCCTGTTTTAACCTACTCCAGAGCGGCTGGAGCAGAAATCAGCTAAACCTAGCAGCAAGGGGAATTAACCAAGCTATGGTAAAGTCAGTCAGTAGATAAAAACCTGTGTTTATGCAAAGGACAAACATTAGCAAGGACACATTGGCTTTGAAAATACCGAATAGGTTTTTATGCCTATCTTATACAGGCACTCAGACTACACAATACTTCCAGCATCTTTATAATTTATATGAATAGAAAGATATTGGCATCTACTCCTTATGAAACAACGCAGCTCTGTAAAGTTCACTACACAACCACTTGCAACCATCTACTTCAGGATGCCACCCCACACCCAAAAAAAGCTTTACAAAAAATTACACAGCTTGCTGCACAGCAAACAGTAAACAGTCAGACCTATATGGATCTTGCCACCTGTATGCTCAAGTCAAAATCAGTTTATCCAAAGAAAAAAACCTTAAAAAAATCCCCACGTATATAAGATTAAACTTACTGGAATGACTGTGAAATGCTGATATAAACCAAACCTCCAAAACTTTACTGTTCTAGAGAGGGAAACATTGAATTACCAACTTCCTTACATCTCAATCAAATACGAAGTTAACTTTGTTTTTAATTACTGATGAGATTAAGACCATCAGGACTGATTTAATATGCAAACAATATAGAATCCCTTCAGGTTTTGACTGTTCCTGTATAAAATTATAAAAGGACATATAAAATAAAGTCTTTACACCCAGAAACTAATCAAAAGCAGAAGAGAGTTTATGTAATAAAAATCTAATAATTAGAAAGATTTTGAAAACCACAGCTCATATAAAAAGCCAATTATTTTTGTAACACATTCACAATGAGATCAGCAGTATATGCGCACACACATGCTGTACCATGCAGAACTCCTACCAAATGACTGCTGTGTGTCTTAGCTTCCAATTGCACCTCTGTTTAAGAGGAAAGACATCCATCACCTTCAGTGGGCACTATACCACTTCCCACGTGCCTTATCCTTATATACTTCAGTCATAAAATATCCACTGCTTTCCCCCTGACAAGCTCAGAGGACTTCATAGAGATAAGTGAGAATCCATTTTACCAGTATGACAGCCAGGACAGGGAGCAGAGCAGAGACTCAAGGTGAAGGTCCCAGTGCAGGAAGGGACCTTATACCTTCTAGCAAATACACCTTTATACAGGGCACTAAAACATCATCCTTGATGTACTTAACCCATGTTAAATGCTCCTCTATCATACTTTTCCAAAACAAAAAGCATGACCAAAAATATTAAAGAGATGGGCAAAATATTTTCAAATCACAGCTCCTAAAGTTGAAAGTTTAAAATGTTATATAGGTAATTTGCACTTTGTACTACAAGGAATGAACAGAAAATAACCTGTAACTTAAAGAATTCAATTTCAGAACTTTTACTCAGTTCAAATCAGGGCTATACTTTCATGGTTACATCTACGTGGTACTTTCTCAATGTAATCTTCACTTTTTTATTCCAGAAATTAAAAATAGAAAAACTAAAAAACCTACCAAAATAAAACATAAAAAAGGAAATCCATCAAAAAACTTAAAATCAATAAGGCTTTCAAACTACAAAAGTGATGAAAGGCTATCTTATTAACCTCATCCTTTCCTACCTAGTAGAATGTACTTGAAGAATCAGCATTTTAGCCAAGTATATTAACAGAATAAAAACATGCTTTGTAATTTCTTTTTATTTTAGTCACGAGAACACATAATTATACTTATTCATTTGCAAAAAAATGAAACCATAGTGGTTTTGAAATCCTTTCCTTATTAAAAATACCATAATGACTTCACAGCTTTACTTAGAATCATTTTGTTATAAATAACTGTGTTTAATTTATTTCATAGATATATAGCCAATGATAAACCACTTAAACATAGCCAAGGGTATAAGGTTATAAAAAGTTACTGTCAATAAAGTATCTGGAATATGGCTCAATATGCATAGTCATGTTATTTGCAAACAGACAGAGGGCAGAAATTAAACCATACAGCTGGTCTGGCATACAACTTATCAATGATTAACAGCAAATGCATGATGTTGAATATGGGTGTGAATACACGCAATTGCTTCATGTGTTCAGTGTTTGCATTACAAGGTGAAGTTGCAGCAATAAGGTTGTGTCCTAATGCAGAAACATAAGATGCACTATCATGAAAATGCTTAGAGACATGAGAGTGGCTTTTTGTCAGCTCATATATATTTGATAGGTTAAAATAATGACATGCCCAAGTTTTATTTCCAGTAACAGATGCAGCCTGAGGGCAACAGTACAAGTTGTGTCTTATGTCTTACTATCCCATTTACCAGTCTCCATGCTGATCTCCATCTGCTTGGCCCTTCCATTAAGGCTCTCTTTAGATTTTAACTTGTGTCTTTCAGTTAAGCTTCTCAGCTGGCAGACAAAGAAAATCATAGACGCTACCATTGGTTCAGGACCTGAGCAGTCCCACCAGGCAGCCAGCTCACATTTCTGGACTAGAAAACCTGGAGCTACTGGTTAGTAAAGATACTTATTAACTCAAGGGCTTCACAAACAAATGGTCCTAAACAGGAACTCACTCCCTAAGACTGAAAAGAGTTGGGAAGAGCTAATGAGCGCTGTTGTGCATTGAATTAGCTGAGGTCACTTTGCAAACTGTTCCCCATTTCCTCCATGCCAGGTAGAGGTATTGTCGGCACAGAGTCGTCCTTCGGTGCATCCATCAGGAAAAAGTGCATCCAGAACCCTGACACAGCTGCTCCTGGAGACATAAGAACTGGGGAACACAAGAAATGCTCAGACCAACAGGCCACAACTGTGCATATTTTTTATTTGTGAGACTTCAGCTTCTGAGTGCTAGTTTTCATTCCCTCTCTCACAGATTAAAAGGCCTGCAGCGTTTCCTCCTGAAGAGCTGCATTCATGGAAAGTTATTGCCTGTTCCTTTTGGAAAGGGGGCTAAAAACATCACCGCATTTCACAAAAGTCACTGAAAACATCAGAATGGCACAGCTAACGCCAAGGCTAAAATTAAACCAGTGACAAAAGGACAAGACATACGTGATTTTCATACAAAGCAAAAAAACCCAAACTACCATTACAGCCTACTATAGGATCACGTTTCATTCTGAGAAGTTTGAAAACATCAATACATAACAGATGACATTAAGATAGCACATTTCATATAACTCACATTTCCCATGTCATAAAAAAAGACGACTCTATCACCAACTCCTTTTGATCAGAGAACAATGACTTGAACAGAAACAGCTTCCAGGGCTGTTTGTCCATATAATTAGAAGACTTAACTCAATTTTCAGTCAGCTGCATTTAATGACAAAACTTGTGTCCCTGTTCAGCTAGTTAATAACTCAGATTATCTTTGCAAAAATATTCTGAACAAAGGTTGCTAATATGTTAACCAACTCTGCAATATTTCATTTAATTGGTAACCCCAATGGTTTTAGGTATGGCATGATACCATCCTTTGAAATCAGATGCAGAGACGTGGAAATAATTGGGATTGATTATAGGACTCAACAAAGCAGGAACAAAGACAGACCAATTACGGTCTAAGAGAAAAAATGGGAGCTTTTTCTGACTAGACCATGAAGTTACACGGAAGTGTGAAAGATATATTCTGGATTGTGAAAGATCACGTTTTTGTCTAAGAAGCATTTTCTGCTGTACAACTGCATGACTGAGGTACAGCAGTATCATTTTGTACCTGTAAGAGGGATATTATTTATTATATTTCATTGATTTGAATTTTATTTATTTTTACTCACACAGACTTTAAGCACAGCCGAGACACTGCACTGAGGGGAAAAAAAAAATATATATATATATATATATGTGTGTCACTCCAGGTAATTCTGCAGAGTGTAGAGCAAGTAACTGAGGCAGATCAGCCATGCTCAACAGCCAAAGGGTATGAAGTTTCAAACAATGCAAGAAAGAGTGGGCCAAGACAAACTCCTATATATGCTCTTTCATTTAAATACCATTTTTAGAATAACAACCTACCCTAGGAAGTGAACCATAGGATTTGTTCCACTCACTAGATTTTAACTATATGCACAGGCTTTTCAAATCTTTCAAGAGGGGACTAAGCTCAGTTTGACCTATGTTTGGTTAGGTGAAGAGCATACCTTGTATGTCTTGAGTGAGAGGCAAGGATGATTATTTCTTACAAACACTGTTCTATCCAGATTCTCAAGTACCTGTGCTTTTGTAAAGCATTCCTGATCCCTTCTCAACTTCTTACAGAAATAGGTTCAATTGTAAAGCAAGCAAACACCACAAATAAGCAGAAGAAAGAATAAATCCATCTCTAGCCAGCTTCAATAGTCATACTTCAAACTAACAGATACAGAGCAACTCAGCAAGAGTGTGTCTGTCAGTGGGAGTCCACCACTCCTTCCATACAGGTACAATCTTCCTCCTGCCAAAATGAAATTCTCAGGTAGTAACACTTCAGCTAAACTGCAAAAAGAAGGATATTCAGAATTATAAGAGATTTGCAGCAGTTTAAGTACAGCAGTATGATTAAGACAAAACCTGCTGGCACTTTCTTAAATTTGCTAGGCAGCTCCTGTTGTGTTAGCCATGCTACAGAAGTAACACATGCTCAAAGAATGATGACAACAACCCAAAGACTAAGAGAGAGCAGCTAGTTCCCAGATTCCTCCAGCAAACCTAGGAGAGTCAGAAGTTTGTGTTTTCAAGGACTGTTTCAGCAGAAATAAGAGCGAAACTTGAATAAGGCACATAATCAGCTTGAGGAATTCTTAAACTGAGTAAGTCTATCAGAAGCTATTATCCCTCCTGTCCCCTTGTCTGGCTGATGAACTGAGTTTTTTTCCCTTGGAGAATCAAACATAAGTGACCTATTTTTGACTTATGATATCTAAGACACTAAATACATTTCATCCACACTATATTGCACAGGACATGGCCTGAAATGACAGAGATTGGGAGAGGAAAAGTAACTCAGGCTTCTAATGCTGGAACCAGCCCAATGAAATGCCTCCAGATTTATAGCAGCATAACTACAAATGAAATTGGACCATTTTCTCTGGTTTTATAGCCATTGGAGTGGCATAGCAGGTATCAGGCCACCTGCCACAGACCATATTTGTTAGGGAGGGCTTCCTTCCCTCATAAACCATATGAGCCAATTTCACTAGTCAGAAAATAATTATATGGGTTTCCATACTTCAAAAACCTGTAGAAAAAATTATACATTGGCTGTCAATTTAGAATTTGAGTCTATTGTTTTACTTTATTTTGCTCAGAGTATAAAGCCATTAACATTACTGAAATTAAATAAAACTGTTTCCTTGAGAGCTGTTTAAAATATTCTAATGTATTTGTCTTAGAGCTTCATTAATCCATTTCTAATTCATTCTGCAGGTTTACTCAACAGCTGTGCCTGATGTAAACTACAAATCTGGATAAAATTAAGGCTGCTATACTACTAAATCACTTTATTTTCAAAGACTTAACAAAAATCTTCTACTGCTTCAGATCACGATGGCTTAAAGGTTATTCTACCTATAGGCAAGAAACAGTATATTTGCTGTAACATAAGAACAAACAAGCACAAACACTAGAGTTTAAGAGTTAAATTAATTTAGATATCAAGCACAGAAAGTATTCTGTCCTACCATCTACACCTTTCTTTTAGGTTGGAGATCAGTTTTAATTTTTAAGCTTTCGTGTACAGTGCTGGAACAAAGCTGGAACTACCATTTTATTATTATTTATAGTGTTGTAGCAGCTCTCACAACCTGAAGTCTTTCTTAAAAGAGACTGGATTTCAAAGAACAGTGAAAAGAAGCTGTAACTAAGTACTGTTTATGTCAAAGATGTTTTACTGTAACAAACACCCATTCCTCTTTCTGTTTAAGTAAAAATATAATTAAGGAGCCTAGTTATGTAACATCTTCTAAATAAAAGGAAATGCTGCCTTTCAAGCATTTTTGGCAATTCCCAGCACTGCAGTACCTACAATAGAAAATCACTCTGGGCTCCCCATTCAATAGTGTCTTGGGGTGCAAGTGTTTGAGTAATGAGTTAAGGTAGTTCATTATGAATTGTATCTCTGCACCCTTCAGGCTTTGCTATAGTATTACTGTATGGCAGAGCTCCTTTCCAATTTAGAAAATGTTACACTAATTGAGTATGCAAGCACACGCGTTCCCCATCTCTGATTAATTAGCACCACTCTAGCTCTTCACATCAATCTTGTGAAAACCACTGTGACTGATCTTGTCTCACTTGGAGCTGAAAATTACTTTGCCAATAGCATAACATAATACTTTGGTATAAACAACAACAAAGACGAGACTTCGGTGGCCCCATGATCGTTCCTTTTATGTTGCACATCTCTCCAGTGCTTTTGAAGACAAAGGACAGGACTTTACTAACAGCAGACAAATACAAGTCAGAAAAATTAAGACGGCATACGGGATGGCCTTTATTTTTACAATAGTGTCTCTGATGAACAGCGTCACATTTTTTTCAACCCCTGGTTTGACAAGATCACTTCAAAGGTCACTTTTGTCTCCCCACCCTTCCTTGTGACAAGGAAAAGGACCATTTAGGAAACCATTCAGGAGCTTCGGGCATTCCAGAGTAACTCCTGGAGGATTACTGCTAATGCTTGACACAGCCAGACTACACAGCATGACCCTGGGCCACTCCTCTGTGTTTCCCTTTCTTAAACTTTGGAAAAAGACTTTCTCTCCCTTGCCCAGCAGCCATTTTGAATGAAGCAAAGGAACAACATGAATTGCAAAATGTTTTTTCTCACGTTGTCTTTTGCTACTGACAAGTCAAAGCGTTGAGCCAAGAAATGTCAGCAATACAGAGATGAAGGCTGATGATTTCAGGGCAGAAGTGAAGTTTTCAGGCAGAATTTCCCTACTGGACCAGGCTGCTTTCATCACGTGTATTGCAACTCCCAGGCTAGCCTAAGGCTGTGCAGCTCAGCTCCTCGTGTTCCCAGCCTGCTTCCAGCCCCATTGTTTCACACATTCTGCTTTCTTACAGTCATCAGCCCGGATTTCACAGGCCATATTGTCTGCCTCTGAATTCACTTACTAGTTTTAACCCAGAATTTACTAAGCTCCTCAAGCTGTATGTCTCCAAACAAAACTGCAAGAAAGGCTTTGCAGCTAACACCAGCCTTTCTCTAATCTCTTCAGTGCTGCAGCCTTCCAGCTGCACGGCCTTCTACTATAGGCTTGTGATCCCAGACATGAAATATAACAAGTCAAGGGAGATGAGATCTACCCCAGTTCTTCCAGCGCCATGGTTTAGCAACACTACCAGGAATTTCTGCATGGCTCCGAGCACAGGGAGACGCGAGGGCGCAGCACACCAGTGGGAACCGCAGCAGTCCCCGCTGGTTCACGAGCACCGGATTACTTCTGTGCCTGCAAGCCCTCTCCCTCCCCTCGGTCCCGGTGGGAAGCAGCTCATTTCGAGGAGAGGATGTGCACTCTGCCCGCAGTGCTGCAAAAGCAAACAGAGCTCCCTCCCAGAGAGGCATCAGGATCTCAGCGAGGTTGTTGCTGTGATCCTATTTGTACTTGTTTTGGCTGCCTCTCTTGCCCAGTACTCTGAGGAAAAGTCCTATGTTCCTTTTATAGTCGTAGAAATTGGGTGAGAAACAGATTTGCCATTAAGTTGCAATTGAAAAGATTTTAAAACCAACCATTACCAGAAGGTTTACAAAGGCTGAGATTTTGAAAGTGTCCTGAGGGAAGCAAAGAACCTCTCAGAAATTAATGGGAATTAAACGTCCAAAACCCATGGGCGATTCTGAAAATCCTATCAAAGTATCTAATACTTCTGTCTGCCAAAGACACTAACATTTAAAACAAAAGTGATTTTATCACTGGCTAAGAATCAGTTTTCAAGTGAAAGAATTGAAAAATATTAAACCAATTAGTCTGTTTGACAACTTGACATGATTCTTCCCAGATGAGAAGGCTGCAGCATGGCAGGAAATAGTTAGATCATGGCATAAAATAAGAATAAACTTTTTAGAAGTCTCAGAATTCTACAGGTCAGAGCTTAGACCTACATGTGAAGAAATTAGCATTTCTTTGTATTTGGCAAGTATAATGTAGATATTTACTACCTAGGCATAAGATTTATGATCCCCTTAACTACTCATTAACTTGCTTTGAAGTGCTTAGGTTTTATAAATGGCATGATAGCTAATCACTTTCTTTGTACTTCTATCTTCTTTTTTTGTCACCTAAAACAGAGGTCTCATGTATGCAATATGGATATTTTAAAGTAGCACATACTAACCTTTCTTAGAATCTTTTCTCATGTAACTAGCTCCAGCAGATAACTCACTCAAGGCAGGGACACTTGTTCAGCTTGTATAATACCAAGCCATGCCTACGTGAGTGGTACAGGAAATTTAAATTTAAGCTTCATTTTACATGGAGAAAAAATACCTACCACTTTTGAGACCTATATAAAAGGTCACATCAGTAAACAACAGGGACTTAGAGACACAACTGTTAAGTGTTCCCTATGCAATATAACACATAGAGTTTTTAAAAGAAAAGGAAAAATGGTGACATTAAGAAACACATTTCCTGCTACTTCAAACACTATGGTTAAATTCAACCTCGCTTCCTTATTTGACCTATGAAATTAAGCTATGTGCCTCCCAGCCCACACACGCACATTTTCCTACAGTCAAGGTTTATATGAAAATGTCTCATTTGCTGTTAAGAGTGACTTGCCTACAATTGGTTTCATGGGGACCCAAAGCAGGATCATCAGGAGCCCAGCCCACCAATGAGAAAACGCCAAAGCAGCATTTTAACACAATTCCCCAGACCTCTATATTCGACTACTCTGACGTTGTAAGAAAGAAGATTCAATTAAACAGATTCTTTAGGCTCACTCACCCAGCATTTTATGAACCATCTCGCCTCTTATCAGGCTAAACCAGATATTTATTATAACAATAAGGAGATTTCATACTAATGTTTCACATTCACTGAAGCCCAGAGATATTAAACAAGATCATTTACCGCTGTCTGCTGCCATTTAAAAAACTGCATTCAGAAAACGTGAGGTGTTCAAAGGTTAATTTGCATTAATGTCAATGGATTTTGCTAACTTCTCTCAGTCCTTGACTCCTGTACTTCCCCGAGGCCACAGAGGCCTTTCCAGTTCATGTGGAACAGAGCCCGGATACACCGAGATAGAAATGCCCCTGCCCCTACTACTGGCTGTAACGCTCTCAGCCAACCCAACCCACTCCGTCCTTCGGAGCAGCCCCTAAATAGGACTTGAATTTTCAAGACATTCAGGTAGAATAAAGCAGAGGAGACTTCTGGATTTCTTTACAAGCGCCATAGCGCTCCTGCCAGCGCAGCCGCAGGGCCCCGGCCCGGCCTGCTCCTGCCCACCTCCACACACCACCTCCGCTCCGAGGGCTTTGCACCGCAGCCATCGCCCTCCCCTCCCCTGCACTACCGGGGGCTACAGGAGGTTAACACAGCCTTCAGCACGGGTAATTGCTGTCACTGCCTTGGTCCCTGAAGAGAGGAATCACAAGGAAACCTCTCAGTCAGGAGAGCTTCTGGGACCACAGCTCCTGCAAATGAACAGGCAGCTCCACACAAAGACCTGCCAAAGACTGGCCAGTCTACAGGCTTCAGCTGTTGCACCTGTGCTCAACCAACAGAAAAAGCGTATGTCTCCCTGCTGCACAAATGGTTAAAAAGAAACCCAATGAGGTTTAGCCAGCAAGCAAAAAAACCAAGACCCTGTGCAGTGCACTTGTTTCCTCCACACTGAGCCAGCAACCGTCAGCAGGTGCTAACACAGCGTACAACCAGGCAGGACCAAGAAACACGTAAAGAAACACAAATTAAACAAAAATATGACTCCAAATAAGGAATAAGTCACTACAAAAACTTAAATACGGAATTTCTTTGTCTTCCTTTCTTTAGAGAAAGGTGGACTAACAATATACAATGGGCCAAATAATGAGAAAGCCGGATGGCTGGATCTCATGGAATATGGGAAACGAGAAATTGGAGAAGCATACAGACAGGGAAAGGCAATAGTATTTAAAAACCATTTTGCTGCTGAAGACAAATTTTAACATATTAAAACCATATGCCTTTTCTTCCTAAAACAGTACCAGTCACTAGGCCCCTGAATATAAATCATACTGTACATGTTTTGAGTACTACCTTGGCATCTACTCTTATAAAATATCAAGTATCCATGTGATAAGACACTACTTCCATGTAAACCAATTGTTACCTTTGTATTTATTTTCCTTTTGCTAAATCTTCTAATGTCATTGTTATTTTCCTCCTATCAAACAAAATATCAGTGTATAAACATCCATACTATCATTTGCCTCGTTGTATCTTGGTTCTTAGTAGGGCTTCTGTTGGCACAGCAGTTATTTATGGGAAGTAGCACATTCTTTTTCCCTCCAGCTGCTCAGCCGCAGCACTGCAAACAGGCTGTAGGAAGGGTATTATTCACGAAAAGTCGGTTTCGGTTTAAAAGCAAGCTGCACTTTACTACCAAAACACATAATGATTTTACACTGGCAATTAAACTATGTATTTAGTAGCAAATAAACAGAAGTGTTCTTCTAAGTTGACATTTCTAATTAAGTATGAGTTTTTTCCATGGGATAAACTCTGGGTCAGGCTGTCTGTACGGGAGTGTGAGACCATCACCACCATCATTTTACAGCTCCCAACACACACTAAATTAACCACAACCAAGAAGGAACCTGATGGGGCTCTCCCCGCTCACCACGCAGCTGCTGCTGGTGCCACACAGAACACTTCTAACCTCAGCGCAGAGGAGCAACAGGAGAGGTGAGGGGTCCTTTGGCAACACAGGTCACTTCTGGAGACATCTCTGGCTTGAAAGCTGATTTCATATACAAAAGTGTAGCTGGGGAGAAGATTGTGGGAGGAAGGTGGGGCAGTACACAGGACTTCTGTTTTGCAGGAAGATCTGCTACCCAGCAGGGTGCGGGAAAGAATGCATTTGGCTGCCCAGTACATAAATTGCTTTGGTGGCTCCTGAAGCGCTTAAACCATGGAAGAGTCCTCAGACAGCGATGCAAATTACACTAGTGTGCGAGCGCTGTCCCACTGTGGCAATTGCAAAAGAAATTCATGTTCAAAGCCCTCTTCCTGAGCTAGTGAGCAGTGAAACGAGTCTTGCTTTTGCAGGGAATGGAAAGAGGAAAGCAGGCACTTAAGTCATGTATCAGCTAAAAGGGTAATTCCATAGTACTGGAAACATAACATAGATGTGGTAGCATGGCATTAGTATTATTAATATACCGTGGCCTATATGCCTCCATTAGCATTGGGCTTCCATGGGCTAGATATTCTACAAATATGCAGGAGGAAAACCCCGGTACAGGAATGAACTATGCAGAAGGAAGTACACATGTGAGGTCATCTGTAAGGCATTACTCCTTTATTCGGTGGTGTTGTCTTTTAGAAGGTGAGAAATGAATGATGACTTCAGAAAGCATCTAAAAACCAAAGCAAAAACAGCTTCTCTGTTTCAAAGCCTTTTCCTTCCCCATTTAGAAATAGTCTTTTCTTCCCCCTTGTGCAGAAATGCCATAGCATAAATCTATGGCAGCAAGACACATGCCTGGCCATCCAGGAAGGAGCTCAGCCAGCACAGCAGCTCAACCACCACATATTCCAACCCCATAATTTGCATTCTTAACTTAACCATCAAATATTTTCCAATGCCAAAGACCATTTAGTGCCAGAAAGCTATTTTCTGCTTTGTACTCATTGTTCAAATAAACAAGAGAAGGAGGAAGGAAAAGGAAAAAGAGGTTAGCATAAGGTTCTGGAACTCCTAAAACCAGGAAAAAAATTATATGCTGTTTTTTAAAACATAATTATCTAAATATCATATAACACATTTTAGTGGTTGGGGGGGTGGGAGGTGTTAATTTTCTTTTATTTTTTAACTAACAGAAAGCATGGACTGTCCTCGATGAGTCTTCCACTGAATATCATGAACCAAGGACATATTGGAGGCGAAGTTCAAATGATTAGCATTGCCTTCCCTCAGAATTGGTTCTTAGTAAGAAGTTTCTGGCTGTCTTGGGCCTGTCAGATATAGCTAACAGTCTGTTTTTAATGAAACAATAGAATTTCTCCTAATTCTGCAATCCTGGGGATTTTTAATAATAGCAGTTTTATCTTCAAAACATTCCCTGCATTGTCCTGCAATCTCAACCTCATACTTCATCACCAAGGGCCTCCACTTTGACTAAAACTGCTAGTCCAAACTTGGCAGATACTAGGAATTTGGCTCAAATGCTGAACCAAGTTCTTCTACTGTATGGGCTAAAAAAAAGGCATCACAAAATTATTTGTCATCTATTGAGTGAAGATGGAAGTTTCAGTATTGGTTCCTGTCTAGCCACCCACAGTCCTCAACATCCAGAACAGCAAGAAGAAATACAAGGTCCTCTGCCCATGCAATACCACTTGGATGTCTGTGTGTATCAGTGTGCATTACATGTACTTAGTACTTATACTCCTCAAATACAAACTAAAGTTTTTATAAATTAGACAGGCATTTATATCCTTGCTCAGACCACACTGCATGATTCCATGTGCAAAAATGCTTTCATATTTTGTAAAGTTGTAGTTATGTTTAGTTTGCATTCCTGAAATATTTTTATGACCTACACTCATCAAGAGATACAAAATGAAAAGATTGAGAATAAAGTTAAAAATGCTTTTGTGCAACACAAGTGTAAGTATTTGTTTCTTTAATTCAATCATTTCTTTCCTTAAGGGCTTATACTATCATCTCTAACTGAAAATCTTACCTTCTTTCTAACCTGTGGTTAAACCCATTACTCTCAACAATGACTAAACACTGGGTCTACTCCCAGACCCATTTCTTAGGAATGTTGTTTCTACATAAAGAGTTGGTTGTCTTAGCCATTCTTGTAACAAAATAATAACTTGCAAGTTCAAATACCATATGTTCAATAATGAATTTCAAGTTAGACAACGGACTAAACTCATTCATATTAAAAAAAAAAAAGGGTAAAAGGGTAAAACAACTTATAAATTACTATCATAATCTCAAGTCACTAATTGTGGCTAGTAATTTAAAACAGGAACATTATCTATTTTCATCTTGAAGAAATTCAGAAGAAGACATGGTTTCCTGTTATAGGGTGTTGTCCAAAACTGCTCAACAGAGGCCTGCAAAAATAATCTTTCTAGTTCTGTTTGAAAAGAAATGCTTGGAGCTTTTCCCATTAAAAAAGGAAATTGGCCTGTCTGAAGTGCAAAACCTTCATATTCTTCAAAGAATACAAGCAACCAAATGACTTAAACCTTTTTTTTGAGAGAGTTGAGGGAAGAGAAGGGAAGTGCTTATAACATGGGATGACTGTATTTTTATCTTGATGCCATAAGTAGACCTAAATATGCAGTCTGACTAATATTTGTTTAACTCAGCTTCACTAAAGCAATTAGTTTAATAAATAGCACAGTTAGATGACAAAGCTGCAGGAATGTTCCGTTTTAAATACAACAATGAAATGAAACTTTCCCAAATAACTCCTAATCTTTAAAGATAAAACTGCTATCTAGGTTTACACTAGCAGAATACAAAATGGTTTCCTGAGATATTCTGGACAGTAACTATGTGTTATAAAGGAGCAGCTAGACAAGAGCTATTTTTTATTTTACATTACTCCAACCAGTCACCCCTCTGCATTCTGAGGTTTCTCTTGTCGCGGTTAACTCTCTTGTTTTAAATGCTGTAGGTGGTTTTCATCACTCTGATGCTGCTTTTCAGAAACACAGGATGTTGCAGCCAAGAACGGAAGATGACCCCAACTCTGAAAAGTTGCCGCCACCCATATGGTCCTACAGAAACGTGCTGCTCAAGCACAAAAGAATCGGTGCATATACACAGGTGTCAGAAGGGATGAAAAGGTTCTGCTTTTCACAGAAGCATGCATACATGAGAGATATGTGGTACAAGATAAGACTCATGACACACTTCAGATTTCTCATGAACTGTTCTCCCTAGTTCACACTTCCCTCCTCATTAAGAAAAAATGTATGTGTTTTCTGCCAGCCACCCTTTCACCCAAAGGAAACCCCAACACATTCACACCACGACATAAGAGAGATCAGGTCTTTTGCAATAAAAAAAAAAAAAAAAAAAAAACAGGTAAAATCTCAGCAGAAGGAGACTACCTCTGTAGGGTGTAAAATGACTAAAAGAAAAGCTAATGAGTGCCCAGGAAGAGGGCCAGCCATAGCTGAGAAGTAGAATCTGGAACTTGGAATCAGGGATACTTTTGCTGCCAAACATATGTCACGAGCTGTTCCAGTGACTGTCTGTCTCTTCTTCTATAGGAGCCAGCTAAAAAAGGCAGTCGGGTCCCTGCAAACATTCTTCCAGTTTTGACCTAGAGACTGCAAAGCAAAGGGATTACTCCATTTGCATGAAGACTGCGCTTGAAGCTGTTATGAAAAACTGCAGCAATGAAATTCTAATCTGCTGATGTATTTATAGCTGAAACATGGCTTGCAAATAAGAATTCCAAAACATTCAAAAAGAGTCTTGCAAACAAGGACAATTTCATACATTTCATATGATTTCATAAAGACACAGCGTCATAAAAATGAATTGTAAAACCAGTGACAAAGACAACTGATTAGTTCATCATCTTCATTTCCTGCCATGGCAAAATTTTTCTCCAGAGTATATTTAAAAGCACATTCTAGATCTTAACAAAATTAGTTAACCCTACAACTACGTGTGATATAGCAAGAATAAGTGGTTTCTTGTACAGAAATGGTCTACACATACAGGAAAAAAAAAAAATCTTGCTTGTCATGGATATCTTTTTGCTACAAAATCCCAAAATGCACAATTCTGGGATATTGCAGCTGCCAGAAAGTCTGTTCAGGTTGTAAATCCAGCCTATTTCACACGGTTATGAGAAGCATGACAGAAGACATGGAAACAGCAAAGGATTTTAAAGGACTCCAGTGAATGAGGAGTCTAAAATTTTCAGAGTGTGATATATTAAAAGTGATTTGTTTTAATCAATTGGTCAGATTTCTGCACCTAATTTCAACCCATTACACTCCTAGTATATATTCTAGTCACTAAACCACCTATAAAAATCCCTGCATTGTGTAGTGGCTCTTCCTGACCTCCTGGTCCACAGAAGTTACAAGTCTACTTTTTCTACCCTTTGTACCTCACCATCTTCTTTCTGGGAATAAGACAAGGATCTAACAGTGTATGTGTTTAACTACTTCACCTGTAAGCATCTTACTCATCATCTTTGTATTTTTTCAACCTCTCCTGCACTGCTATACAGGAAAACATTATCTAATGAATGGATCAGACAAGTTCTCTGTTCACTAGGGCAATACACAGCAGATATCCCCACCTTATTCTCCCAATAATTCTCTGTGGTGTCCCTGACCTTTCAGCAGAACCCAAAAGACTAATGAAACATGGTTTGCACTCCACAGCTCATTCCTAAGGCAAAAGCTGTAAAGAAAAGAGCCTGGTCCTGCCTGAATTTGAGTCAGTATGAATGCAACTGCTTCACTGAAAGGGAAAGAACGCAGTGCCAGATATCTTCTCCTCAGTGCATTTTTGACAGTGCTGTCATACATCTTTATTGGGTTTCCACCATGCATAGAAATGATTTGGAGTATTCTGGAAATCCTGTAAACAATATAGTTCTAAACTTTTGGCTTTTATTGTGACAAAGCAAAGCCAGAAGACAGGCAGCTAAAAGAAGTTAAAAGTATTTACAGAAGAGGTATGTCTGGGATATTTCTGTTGTCAACTTTCATTTAAATCCCTAGATGCTGTTAAATAGCAGGCATTCTATGTGAAAAATACATACAGGATATGAATGTTTTTGCTAAGCGTGTAAAGGGTTCACACTCTCTTAAAAAGAACATTCTTGCTGTCTTTGATGTTGTAAATCTTATTATGTAAAACACACTGTTGTGTAAAATAGATGATGGTGCATGATCCTGCAAGAAGCTTAGTACCCATAAGTTGTTTTAAAGCCAACAGGAGGAAGGGGCACTTGGCATCAAGCAAATTTCTGCTGTGAACTTGTGCTAGACAGCTGCTGAATGAAAAACCTTCTGAGAGAATAAAAATTATCGTAAACACAACTTGACCAAATCACAAGTTGGCATGCTTGAGAAAAAGCTTGCATTCAGGAAAAGTTGTACAGATCTTTTACTTGCTCAGGTAAGGTCCATGCTACCAGGAAGACTGCTCCTCTTCAAGACTAATGCAGTAAGAAACTAGCACACTATTAGCTTTGCACTGCAATCCTTAGAGACCCAATGAGAAGACACAGGTCTTGTGAACATGTGTGGTATATGAAGTCACTGGTATATGAAGTCACTGGTAAAAGGAGCTCACAAGGTGAGCATCATTCAGCTCCATCAGTAGCTGTTTGATGACTAAAATGAAAGATTTTGAATTCTGGATCCATGGATGCAAGTGGCAAAATTTCCATTGGTGTACAGAGGATCAGGGGCCATGAGAAAAGCCTTTAAAGAAAGTGCTGTATTGCCTGTGAAAACTGATGGAATGATTTCACTCTCAATTCATGCTGAACTTGAAATACAAGCTGTTGAATGGAAGTCTTGCCCCCAATGCACTCATGCTCTCCTCAGATTCAGTGACTTCCAGTGGCAGAAGAATAGTTAATCCTCTGTGTTCTGCGAAACATTTCTTCTCTATAGAGTCTACAAAAAGGCACAATTAGAGCAACTTGCTCAAGTAAGAGCTGGAGTAGAGCCATCAATTCATTTTTATTGTCCCCACAGAGCCAGGACTGATAACGGCTGTCCCCCTTCTGCTGCAGGTAAGCTAGTAGCCCAATGTGGGAAGACTACTTGAACAACCTTCCAAATTGTCCATCTTTTTCTCTTTCCTGTAACAGGACCCCAGACACTTGCTGAAAAGACAAATACTGTGAATCCTCACCTTTCAATCTGGGCCACAGCAGGAGACCATGACCCTGCCACAAGCAGCAGAGCTTGTATTTACCCTGCTCCATGGAAACGACGTATGCCAAGCAGATACTTATTTTTAGCTGGTCACTTGGCATAAAAATGGTCACACCATGTTTATTTGCATTTTTAGCTTAATTACTTCTAGCCTCCTGTTATACTTGAGAGAGTTCTAATAAGATGTTAAGAGAGAAGCAGTTCCCTACATGCATTGCCTTAGGTTAGTTCAATGCCCCATTAGCCCATCTAATGGCTTCTCATCTGCAAGCTTGTGTGTGGGTGTCCTGAAGTCAATGTAAAGAAAAGCATGGAGGCTGAGGGAATATAACTCATCTTTCTGGACCTTACCTGTTCAGTCATGCATGTTTTAGCTATTAACAACATTGTTGATCAGAATTAAAAACTCACCCCAATTGAGGTATTAATAGATACCACCTACCCAGAAGGATACTTTCAAAAAAACTGCAGTTGCTTTTGGGGAAAAGCAAAACAACAAAACGTAATACATGACTCATCTTAGTGGAGTACCTTTTTCCATGGTGTTTTTACTAGGTTGTAGATATTTTGCTATTTGAAATCTTACACAGCAGCTTCATCTTATTGCTCTCAGATACAAGAAAGGTAACGGGTTTTTTCAATGCTTTTGGTAAGGGAATAATTTCTGGTTCTACTGTGGTAACAGATCCTATTCTATGGTGCTTATGACCAAGACTAAGCTGCTTATAACTGATACTTCCCACAGAAAACCACAGCGGGAATTGACTTTGTTCCTCATCTATTCTGATAGCTCTGTGAAATAACTACCAATCCCCTACCACCTTCTCACCTTTCACTGTACACACCAAGTGGGAATAGCAGAAAATATGACATGTTTAATGTCCACTGTCCTACTGTTCAGAAATGTATAACTGAACTTGCGAGCTCAGCTCAGGAATGAGCAAAGAGGAGGTTCCTTGCTCTGCAGCAGGCAGAGGACTAGAATGTCCTTGCTATCAATCACTGCAATGCAAAACAAATCAGAGCTGAGCTCAGACTGTTGTCTTGCTGCAAGGCTTCAGTTGTTATTGCACTGTCCCTCAGCTGGATATAGGAAGAAATGGCAAGATGGGACAGAAGCCCAGGCCTCAGTACTCTGTTTCGTGACTTGGCTTGTTAATACATATATGCATATTGCTGCCAGTCAAAGCCCACGTGCTCTGGAGCAGCCAAGGACCAGTCCTGCTCCCCTTCTACCAGCTCTGGGACAGCACTGATCGTTTCCAAGAGAGCAGAAGGGACAACCATGCCTTCAGCTTCCATCTCCACATTTAGGGAGGATATCTGTGCAACAGTTCAGAAGCCAGAACAGCGAGAGCTGTGGTTTCCACCCTCTGCCAACCCAGTTGTGAGAAAGGAGACAGAGATATGCAGCAGTGAGCAGCATGTCAGCAGGGAACAGTTTTCTGAAGACAAGATCCAGTAGTACACATATTCTCTGTAGTCTGACAAGGATGGTAACACCACCTTGCTTCCTGAATTATAATGTAAGTATCAGTATACTCCCTTATTTACAAGCTCCCTTGATATCAAACAATTTTTAAACTATGATCAAGAATGTGAAAGTGCATTTCTGAACCTATTTAGACGCTTGTCCCACTTTCAATGCATAAGTCTTTCCAGAGAATTCAGCTCTTTTACCAAAATGAACAGGGACATGGCAGCCTCGCTTTCTTTCATTCATTTGAAACAAAGCCACTTCCAGAGTTATATATTTAAGCATCACTTGAAGGACAACCCAGTTCATCCACATGAAACAATTATTAACTGCTGTTAAATCAACAGATTTATAGATTACCAGTTCATTATTTATTCCAGTAGGAGAAAAATAACAATCAAGATGCATTTAACAATCAAGATACATTTATTCAAAGCATAATTGCACACATAGGGTGTGACCTTCACAATAAGAGCACCTCTAATGCCAAGTGGTTTGGGTGTGAGCAGGGAATAACTAAAATCAAAACATCCCAATAAACCAAACCACCAGCAGCATGTGTCCCCCCTAGCAAATAAGTATTTATCCTGTTACAATCACTTATGGGGAAAAAAATAAAGCATTCACTCAAATCATACTGAGGTTTGAAAATACAAATTTAATCTATAGCACTTCAAATCACCTCTCCATCCCCTCACAACCCCAGATATATCAATACAATGCTTTGTGTTCTCCCACAAATCTTGCATGCTACATTCTCTTAAGTAATTTATGATGAAACCTAAAAAACATACAGGGTATTTTGCTTCATGAAAACTACCTCACATACCCTGAGTAATGTTTTGGTAAACTGCAACATCCACAACACTTCTGAGACAAAACCTAGTAATAGAAAATTATTCCTGTTTCTTTTTAACTCCCCACTTCTGACTCAGAAGTGGAGGGAATGGTGTAGCAAGAGAAGCACTTCCTCGACATCAATTCATAATGTCATTTAACTTTTTTACAGTGTTTCTGAATACACAAACACATAAAATGTTGAAAATAGAGACTGGTAACATTATTCAATACTTTTACTGAAAAACAAAGCAAAAATTAATTCAAAATAACCATTACTCAAAAGAAAAATGAAACATTTAAAAATACACTTAGAATACCAACTACTTTCAAGTTTTTCTTCCTTAAAACAGCTCTGCTGGATATTTTTGCAGTCTTAGCAGTGATACAATGTAACTTTAAATGTAATCAAAAGAAAAAACAAACAAACAAACAAACAAACAAAACCAAACCCAAACACATTGGGTGGGGTTTTTTGACAAATGAAGGGAAAAGGGCTCTGTAGCAAAAGGTACAAAAATTCAGGTGAAGACAGTATAATACTGTGGTGTTCTGCAACATGTAGCACAGGGAGGCCATAAGTATAATACAAAAATCACCAGTTTAAACCAGTGAATGTAAAGCAGCAGTCTTGTTGAGATTGGCAGAAATACACATAGATGCAATGAGAGCCAAAATCTGTCTGTTTAGTTCCTGGGAGCTGGTCAGATATTTATGCTAATATAGAACAACCTTGGGTATCTGAATGTCACAGAGACACAAGATGTGTTTGGAGAGTTGAGGTTTTGGATAACCGAGGTAATTTTCAGAGTAATTAACTAATGTCAGGGGACATGACCGTGTTCCAAATAACAGGGAAGGTTAGATAATCAAATGCTGCTGTCTTACTACTTATCTTACTGAATACTGTAAAGGTTTTTATTGAAAAGCTTTTACTGAAAAGGAGTTCAAGATCAAATGAGGAGAGAGCCCATTAATTTCACATGCAAAAAGCACTTCTACAAGGTATTTTGTGCCAAGCCACATACTGCTCATCTGCCAGACAACAGAAAACTGGTTTGTACCTTGAAAAGTGAATTCCTTCCTCTGAAGAATTTACCATGCACCTCATCTCTTCAGCAGCAGGACATTCAGCTCCCTGATGCCCAGATTGAGGGTAAGAACCTACCAACTCCTCTTTTCATCTCCAAAGCCAAGCCTCCCTGTGACACCTCAATTTTAAGTGCCAAGTTTGCTGGTCTCGGCCTCACGTTGTCCTTCAGAAACACCCGGCAGAATCTGGAATTTGCTGGTTTAAGGCTGCAAATGTTACTCAGAACAACAAAAACCTTCCAGGAACAAGCTCGGTGACACAGCTTTGACAAAAGGCAGGTCGAAAAAAGTTATCTTATTATCTGCTTTAACCCTGCACAAATTCAGCCTGGACCATGCATGCTGCTGCAACTGCAGGCATGGCCTCAAGACCAAAATTCTCTCAATAATCTTTCCAATCCAATGATCTGTGTTGAAAGTGCAAGTGCCTCCTGGGTCATGTTCTTGTGGTGGTGAAGACATCCCCATCCATGTCTTCACATATTAAATATTTCCTGTAGCTTTCAGTTCACTTATGACACAGGGTGAATGCTGATCTGTCGCAGTCTTTCATTTCTGTCTACTTTTGTTCAGCTACCTCTCTTGTTTACTGTTTCTAAAACATTTGTAATAATAGCGGCATAATGGCACCAATGCCATTGTGCCTATTTTATAAGGCAATAATCCACCTTCCTCCTTGAGATAAACTACTAGGGGGAACAAGAGCTAGGTTATTGGCTTGTAAAACAGTGTGATGATAGTATTATTGTCTAAATTAATGTCATTTAATGCTTTATAACACAGTTCTAGAGGTCCCACCTCAAGCATTAATAATGCATTTTGCTTTTTAACATGCCATATGGGAAAAGACTGACTTCTGACATCCAGGGATTGCATCAGTAAAACATAACTAATTGGTGCAATCTGAAAGAACAAAATGAGAGACCTTGATTGTTCCTAAGAACAGTTCAGTTACTTCACTCTCCCACCCCATCCTAACCTCTCCATTGCCCTCCCAAATACAATCTTTTTTTGTTCTTTACATTATTCATTTCTGAACATGAGGAGCTAAAAATGTATCTTCTTCATATACTTTTTCTGTGCTAAAAAGTATATGCAGTACCTCTTCTGAGCTACCTCTTTCTCATTCATATATTCTATCCCATTTATCAATGTAAGAAATTGAAGCTTTACAAAGGAATCACCAAAAAAAAAAAAAAAAAAGACAACAAAACAGGCCCTGCATCACTAAGGCACAGTAAACAAGCCCTTGGCTGATAAATATGCTTATGACAATATTGGCAGTAATTTGATTCAAATTCCAGCAAAGTCAATTTTGAATTATAGCAGCCAGGGACAGAAAATAGCGGTTTTTCTTAGCTGTTAACCCCATAAAAGCTCCTTTTTTGAACCATAACATAAGTCCAAGATATGTCCCTGGTGGTGCAGCTTAAACCAGTGATCAGAATAAGTGAAGCATGATAAATAGCTACTGCACTACACCCCCATCAGCTGAAGTCTGCACAGGTCTAGCTGTGGAAACAGAAAGGTCATTCATTACTCAGTGTGAACAAACAGACGGCACATTTGTGATAAATAATAGCTATTACAGAGCTACAAAACACACTGAGTCTTTCTGCTCTGTAGCTGCTCTTGACTTCCCCTGTATTACCCTTTAAATATAATTATTTAAAATGTGCTTCCTTCATAAAGACCACCATACCTCTACGGATTAAACTCATAAACCTAATTATGAAAAAAAAAAAATATATATATATGTATGTATCTACACACACATATACTTTTAAAACCATTTGGCTGATTATGGTAAGCAGGGCACAAAGCCGTTTGTCTCATCTACTACAAAATAAACATGATACAAGTGGCATATTTGCCTTTATTTTCACTTCCCCCATCAGCCATGATGTGGATCTCAGGATTGTAATAGAAACATTAATTAGTAAGCCAACCTCTAGTCAGGAAACTCTTAAGATGTCAGTTCTCAGTGGTTGCTTTAAAAACCATATCAAGCAAGCGAACAACCTCCACACAAAGTTTTCTTTCCCTGCCACCATGACCAGAAGGGCAGGTTATGCCAGTAGAGTTTTCACTTGCTAGTCAATCTTCTCAATAAAACATCATTTATTAATAGCATGAAAGGTTTAATATTAGTTCAAACCTGGTAAGCATGGCAAATGCAGAGTCATTCTGACACTGAGAACGGCTGAATGGTCCTAACTCTCCCAATACGAGCAACTACACAAGCCGTAGTCTAAGATGTCTCATCACACTGAGAAACACTGTACTTCCCAGAAGTTCCTAGTAAAAGAAGGGGATTCTTTGAGACCTTTTTGTGAGGTAAACCACTGCCACAGAAAGTTAATATACTAAAATACATGTTCTACTTATCTACCTTTGTCCACCATAAAAAATTGCCTTCAGTGCCTGCTGCCTGTTCTCCCTTGTGGAGGCAAAGAGGTTAACTCCCCTGTAATACTATCAATTTCATTTACAAATCTGTTATCTGTACTGATCCCCTGAACACCACACTTCACTGGGCTCCTGCTACCTGTGCCACCATTTGAGCTTTTTGTGGCAATGCAGGAGTATAGGGTAGATGGGCAACTAAATTTTTTCAAAGCATATTAAAAATTTGGAAGGATTTTTAGAAGTCTTTAGGATCAGATTGCTTTCTCTCACCAACATACCTAGTCTCATGTGTTCAGCCTCACAATAGCGCTTGTACTTAAAGCAGCATTAACTATAATCTTACAATCTCCGCTGGCTTCCACCCCTGTGCTTCTGTTTGGTTTTGGACGAGGACGATCGCCCTGCTCATGAGGAGCATCTCCAGCCAGGCGCGTGCAGGGGAAATTAACTGTTCGCCACGTGAATGCAAGGACACAAGCGCTTGAGTGCATGAATCTGATCACAGGAAGAGAGTCCAAGCAGCAATGTGCTCCAATATTCAGCAGGAAATTAACTCTCCTGCTTTTCCATCTCAGGTCCCTGCTGAATATGCAGCAGTAGCAATTAACTTTTACAGAGGTGGGGAGGGAGGAGAAAAAAGGGTGAAAGATTTGAACTTTCACCAAACTTGGACCATTAATCGCAATCTGTAAATTCAGATGAAGAGACCAGAGAAGCAAATGATTCCCTGTAAATTTCAATTCTTCATTTACATGGCAAACAGAAAACACAGGTCATAACTCACAGCAACTGGAGTGCAAACTATCAAATTAGCCCAATAGAGTATGTCATTGTGCAGCTTCAGAAACAAACAACAGCCAGCAACGAAGCCTCCTGAAAGTCTGAGATATTCAACTGAGCATACCACACAGTGTGCTAGGATGAGTGTGGTGATTACTGGGAGTAATGACATGAATAGCAAAACGATACAGAGCATTTATTTCAACCACAGAAATAAGGAAGCCTGCAGCAATTTAAATTTTAGGCTTTACAGCTAACAGCAAAGCAAGCTCTATGAAAAAAAAAAAATTTCCTAACACAAAGGAAACTAGAGCTGCTTACTTTCTGTGAGGTATATATTTTTCTAGTTCTCTGTGGAAATGGTACAAAGTCTTGAAAAAACCAATGATTAATTACAAAACTTTCTGATAGATAGGAAATGTTAAATGTAGCTAAGTGCGGCATATATGTTAGATATACATATATGCATATAGCATCTCTGCATATGTGTGTGCATATGCACACAAGCATACACAACTGGCTTATTCTCATAGCTTTTTTATTTTTAAAGCAAAGCACATGCTTTTGATGTGTAACTGATGAGAAGGCTTTCAATTTTTTTTTCTCCTAGGTTCCCTTCTGCACCTCTCTGCAAATGGTGCTGTAACAGGAGGTTCAAAGGAATAGGAACATTTGTCCAAAATATGGAGACTTCCAGCTCCATATTCAGCCCTTAAAGCCTGGCCTTACTGCCACAAAGGAAGCTATCACGACATCCAATTTTACACCCAGCTTCACAGGAGCAGAACTTCTAGAGTCCAAGTGTCCATTTCCACTATGACTTCTGCAAAATGGGATGGTTGCATTGGCAAAAGCTTCTGTTGCAGCTACCCAGGCTGGGCAACAGCTCAGATGCTCTCGACACTTCCACAGCTCACCACCTACAATGCCTACAGCACATCAAAAGGCAAGAAAAACCTAATTATCACAGTGGGTTGGTGCCTTTTACCTGACACCTTAGCCCCAATATGTTTATTTGCTTGTCAGTAAGAAGCACATGACACTTACTGTAGAACATCCAGTCAGATAAACCGAAAGTCAGAAGGAGAAGGCTGGATCCATCTACAACAGCAGCTGTTGCAAATGCCACCATCCCTTTCCAAGGGTCAAAGCATACCAGCAAAAAAGCAGAAGCTGAGAATGGCTCCACCGATTTGACATGGGAGGGGTCACTGTGACAACTTCTACCCAAAAACACCTCCCTCATCCTGTAGGCACCAGAGAAAAAAAAAAAAAAAAAGAACAAGAAACTGGTACATTGAAAATTCTCCAATTGGAACTCTGATTCCTTCAATGAGAACTATATTTCAGGAAGTTTGTGTTTTCCAGGCAAGAAGATCTGATTGCCTCATTGATCCAGGCACTTGTAGCAGGACGTTGCTCACTCCAGCTCAGACACTTAGCTGAGAAACCCAGTTTTGCATGCACTAGTAAGTACAGCCAAAACATGGCATTTTGTAGGATATCTGTATTGCTGCAGTAAAAGCACAAATTACATCTTGTTCTAGGAATGCCTCTCCGTACACACACACACTCTTCTTAAACCAAGCTGTAAAAATATCAGGGGAAAAGTAACAAGCACAGGGGCTAAATTATTTTTCATGTGGCAGGTCAGCCAGAAGGTGTTTTACCTGTCAGCAGACTTGAGGACTCCAAAGAAAAAAAAAAAGGCCATCAAATTTTTTTGACACCTGAAAGCTACCGACAAGTTAAACAAAACAAAACCAAAAAACGGCCAAGGCTTGCAAAAATACTCTTCCACATAATTTTGAGAGTACAAATCTCTCGTCCACTACCTCTAACAACACTCTTAGAATGTAGAATACCTTTCAGGATCTCTCACCTGAGCTATCTCCTTTCTCATAAACACCTCATTTCTATTTCTTGTCTGGTTAGTCCATGGAAAGATTCCTTGGAGGCTACAAAGGATCCTCCTTTCATTTGCTTAAAAAAAATTATTTGCAGAAGTAATGAGATACTGTTATGAGAGTTGCTACTTGGAAATCTCTTAGAGGTACAGTGTTAGGGGTCAGAGCTGCAGCCCTGAAACACACTTTGCAATCACATTGATCGCAATAAGCCTCAGGCAGTAAGATGCAGGAAGCAGGCTGGCAAAGTGTGGACCTTAGGGTAGGGTTCTCATTTACATTAAAATAATTTTAAACCACTCCCGAAGGGCAAAGAGCAGCGTAAATGGCTTCTGCGTGGGAGTAAATTACATGTGTACAAAGGATCAAAACAAGGCCAACACCATGCATAGAAAGCAACGCACTTCTTCCTCGGAATTTTAAATTACTTTAGTCTGTACCTTGCTTAAAATTCTTCATGACAAGTGTCTTTTTTTCCGAGGAACTGTAGACATACTTCTGCACAAACCCTTATTTAATGAGTGTGTTCACTTGGTTTTCAAATCTTTGCTAAAAGAGGGGAGCTGAAACATCCATAAAAAGTTTGGTGGTTCTCTGGATCAGAACAATACTATTCTGGAAAATGACAGTTCAATTGCCTTTCAGGATATTGCTGGGCAACACAGCCAGAGGCATGTTTATAGACTCCAAAATACTAATTTCATACCCAATTTCTACATACGCTAAGTCTTGCAGAGCTTCCAAGCTTTCACACTTGTTTTACAAATCTGTGTTTTCAAGAGCTTGAATATCTCAGTCATGCTCTGCTTTAAAATAAGCTGTTAAACATGAATCCTAATTAAATAAAATTTACTCACTTAACTCAGTTTTAGTTCACAATGCAGGTAAAGCTGAGAGGACCAATTCCTCTGGCCCCCAATCCAGATAAATCTCAAGTATGCACTTTGACTGCAAGTGTATGAGCAGCCCCCTTAGTTCCATGGGATTTACGATCACCATGAATACTTGTTTACTTTCTCCCTACAGGATGAGTCAATTTACTCACTTCAAAACCAGGGACAGAATGCCCAGGTGAGGTGCAGATAATACACCGGAATTAGATTCTGGGCTATTACTCTGATATGAGTGACACAGTTACAGCAACAAAAATCTATAGCAGAAAATTTAACAGAGACACAAAAAAAATCCTGGGCCATGCAAAAATGGAAAACAGTTTTCTGCAATGAAGGTACATGCCATGAAATTTAAGTGGGTTAGGTTTGCTTATTCCCAAATCCTTTCATTCAACAATCAAAATCTGGAAGAAAGAAGCTTTTTTGTTTGCCATTAGTGGGGGTGGTTTGTTTTAGGAGTAAAATAAATTACGCTGAAGAACAGTGCCTGACCACAAGCTGGCATACCACCAGCTTTTAATGGTAGTCTGAATGGCTCACACACTTTCCTTTCAGTCCAAGTGTCTTGATACTCCTTTTGGAGTTTGTTCACAGATTTCTTAAAAAAAAAAAAAAAAAAAAAAAAAAATCCTGAGGATTTAAAAAGTTTGCTATCTGAGTCATCTCTACATGATTTGGGTGAGTGAGTCTTTCATTTCTAGTCCTTTTTAGAAATAAAAACTCCCTAACGGAACGTGGTTATACCTGGAGTGGAATTTGCTGTTTGATCAACTAGAGATGTAGAATGGGGAGTTCTGACAATGGCAAATTGACTTTCTGCTTGGGGTAACTCAAAGTTCAAATTAGCACTGAAAGAAGCTGAAGTAAGGTGCAGAAGTATGGTCTACTGCTTAAAGCACAGGCCTGGGAGCCAAGGCTGTAATGCTCAATTCCCAGCCCTGCCAATGACTCACTAAACCCGATTCCACAAAGCGCTTGCAAACACTCAGGATGTGGATAAAATTATTGCACTCCCTAAAGAACCTCACCAGCTCCAAGCCTGGATGACTTGCATTTGATTTAACTTCTCTGTACCTCAGCATGTGATGTATGCAGTAATTCATTTAATCTGTAATACGATTTGAGATCCCTGAATAAATATGCAATTCTCATAAATATTAATACTTTATTATTAAGTAAGTGCTTCTTGCTTGTAACTGACCTAGTAAGTTCTGAAATATCTGTTGCTGACATCAGTGGGGAAATTTTTAAATTTATATGAAAACCTGTTAGCAAGTTCAAAAGGTATGAAAAATCTGCCGCTTCACTCTTTTTACACCAAATTTTACTATACTGATGCAAAACCCTGAAACATCCATTTTCCATGCTGTACTTTTTCTCAATCACCCTCAAACCTAATTCTAAAAACCCAAGACACTGAAACAGTTCCAAATCTATTGGCACTCCATGATGTCCCAGGAATAAAACAGCAGATGAAATGCATTGACGGAGTCCTTCATTCCCCTCACTTCATGCAGATTTCCAGAACAGCACAACATATTTGAGCAGCAGCTGGAGGGTACCTGGACACATAACTGCACTTCATAAAATAGCATCTGACCTCCTGCACTCCTACCACTAGAATACTCTTAATTAGATGCAGCCTGGGAATGGCTGGAGATTCCTAAAATAGTCAGTTAATGAAGACTGACATGCACCAAACTGTAACAGCAAGGAGAGCAGTGAACATGGCAGCTAGTTTGGGATTAATGTGTTGCACATGTCCAGGGCTGCTGTCAAAGCTTCAACACTTTTCCTGAGCTATATGACCTCCATAAAACTAGAGCAAACAAACAAACAAAAAAAAACACAATAAAGTTTATTTCCTAAATTACTTTTGTGACATGAACAGTTTATATATGACAACTCACCAGGTACAATGAAATCTCTTATAGCATCCATGTGTTTACATAACAGTCACTCTGGAAAGCATGTTTATTGCCAGAGGTAACCAAGAACCTTTATCTCAGTATCTCTTACAAGAGACAGCAGATTTAAACAGCACCAGTGTAATCCACAATCATACAGGCAGAAAGCAAATAAATTAAAATAATAAAAAATAAAAATCAAGGGTCACATTGACACAGACTGCTCGAAACTTCCCACTGAGATTATTATAATTCAAGACCTGACAGTGCATAAAAACAAATATATAATTTCAAAGTACTGCAACTGCAAATGTGTTAGTAACAGACACAGTAGATGAGAGAAAAAGGTCTCTGTTATTAATCAGAATTCATATTTAAGAAACAGCGGTTGTTAAGTAACTCCTCTGAATCCTAATCACAACCAGGAAGGTACCAATTATTCTGACTCTGTGTTACTATTCATTAATATCACGCTGAAATCTTATTTGCTTTTACAAGCTGGGGGCAGGGGGGTGTGGGGGTGGTAGGAAATCAACTTTAAGGGGGTTGCTTTTCTTCTTACAAACTGCCTCTGTACCTGAACCAGCCAAACCCACAGAGATCAGGTAATCAGGATACAAACAAGAATCCACATTTGACTAATTGGGAGGTCAGGTAAACAAAGCTACATTATCATAACAAAAAGTTCTTGCAGACTTGCCATTATTTTTATGCATCTCTTGCCCTGACAACAAGTAAAATCTCTACTGAAATGAAAAAAACCATTATAATATCCTTCTCTACATATTACTTTATGAGAGGCTTTCCCCCTCCAAGATTGACCTAATGCTTAATTAAAGCTACACAGAGCAGCAGAGAAAGATCTAAAGCTCCAAACCAGTGATGACTAGAAACTGCTAGATCTGATTTTCAGTATAATGTTATTCTCTTATTGGCACAAGAAAAACAAACAAACAAACATGAGCTGTAATAATGGTCAAGGTGTGTTAACACACTTTGGGGAAGGCTTTTTGGTTTTGATTTTAAGCCTCTGCCATTTTGGAAGATAGCCAAAGTATAATTTCGCCTCCCTTGATTGACAAAGCCTGCTATACCTTTAATTAAATCTGTGACTGTATGCCACCTTTTTCAATAAGAATAAGGAATTCAAAATTAATTTTCTATAGGAAGAACCCCTTTTCCTTACAGACAAAGAGTATATTAAAAAAAAAAAAAAATATATATATATAGCATCAGCTGAGATGGTGTGCATGGCATTTCCAGAATAAAACTAATCAGTGTTACCATGCGCTCCATCACACTGCTCTATTTGCATTTTTTCCTGGAAGGCTTCCAAAGAAAGAGGAAAATCTGCTTAGGAAGAGACAAAATGCCTTGAACATACCACAAGGGGAGACAACCATCAGAAAGCCACATAACCGGAGCCTGCTAGACCTAAACTCTCCTTCCATGCTACAAATTGTGTCTCCTCAACTATTTTTATGGGAACATCACTGGACACAGGCAGATGATTCTGACCTGCAGAGCACATGCAACAACAGCAGGTCCACCCATGCCCCTCACAGTTATGGAGGGACTATGGAGCAGACTGTCTCTCAGCTCACAAAACACTGATACTCTCCCTCCTCCTCCATGGAATGGTCCACCAAGAGTACCACACAGTGGAGCTTCCCCATGAGGTGAGGTCTGAAAGCCAGCATTTGCCCAAATGCACGACAGCAGTCACGGCCATGAGCTGACCGCCTTAGAAGAGATGAGGACTTCAGTAACTCCTCTTCAGCTTGTGATGGTCAAATGAAACAGATGGAAGGTATTTCATGTTACATTTTGGAAATGCAGTTGGCATACATGTGCCAACTTCTTGGATCTTATGGTTATGGGAGGATCTTAAAAACTTCCAGGCAGAAAACAAGGTGGCAGAAATAAAAGTAAATCCTTTCAGGTTTTACAGAAAAGCTAAAGAAATACCACCCAAAAAAAAAGAATTAGAGGAAAAACTCCAAAGAAAAATCAGGGGATTTTTCTTTTTTTCCCTTCCTCTCAGTAGTATGATTTTTAATACCAGTCTCCTGATAGACTGGACTTTTCAAGGATTAGGGCTGAGAGAACTGCCAGAATCTGAATACTTTCAGCCTCACTGGAGAGATGGGCAAGATACCCGGAGGAAGAGAAGTTTTCAGGCATCTTTCACCTTAATTATGGGATTATCAGGTCTGCAAAGATCTCTCTTCTTCCATGAATACCTACAGGAACAGACAAGCTAAGGACAGGGCAGGAGAATCCTGTGCTACCTAAATTGTCTCACAAGAAAACATAAAAAACCTAGTCCTAAAGCAGCAGGGAAGGTGACTAAGGAAGCAGAGGAAGGGCTCGTACCTATGCCTCTGCTACTACTGGCCATCTAGAAGATGTAGCACTAACTGTGCCGGACCACACTGCAGCCTCAAAGTGAGCATCTTTTGAAGCCAGAACTGCAGGATCTAGGGAAAAACATTCATCTGCAGGCCCATCACAGAGAGCAATGGGACAAAGTCTGGTGCTTCAGCCGTGTCCTGGCAGAGAACATTTGAGCCTACAAGCAACAACAAGCAGTAGCCTAGTGACAAATATGCTCATGAGGATCAAATGTCAGATTCAGAGGGTGTGAAACAAACCTGACATCAGCTGCAAGTATGAAGTTCCCTAGGGCATGTTCTGGGGGATCTTTTGAGCGTTACTTGCTGAGTTTTGAACCAAAGTATCGCTCTGGGAAGCTTCAGAGCCTGCATTGAATGCAACTTGTACCCGCAAAACTGTTCTCACTGAACAACAACTACATTTCTGCATAAGATAGATGGCAGGATTCAAAAATCAATCTCAAACAAAGTGAACCTTTGTGATTTAAACATTAAGTGCCATTATTCTCTGTTAAAAGCAGCAGAATAAAGTAGCAGTTATTTACCTATCCCTGTCATGAGTTTTGCTACTATAGCTCATCACTGCAGGATCTGGGAGTTTTTCCACAGAACAGAACTGCTGCACACAAGTGGACAGAAGACTTTGAAAGCATTTTTCCCTTTTCAAGTTTCAGCTCTATCTAAAGTAGAAACTTTTTGGCTAGGGAAAAAGGCAAGGTCTGATGCAACTGCATTTTTGGTAATGGCAGAAATATTTAAACAGAGAGTTTTGCAGAAGATATTGAGTGTGGCTGGACTTCAGGTTTCTCCAACCTCCTTGAGGTTATAAATTATCAAGTTACATATTCAACTGCTATAACAAAGATGCTTATCTGATAACTGCAGGGAACTAACACATCAAGGTCTAGACTAGTTAAATAAAATTACAGTTTATCTGAGAAACAGTATTTGGCAGCTGAACAGAGAAAGCAACCTCACGCCCCTTTTTTGAGGTGGATAGGAAAGGGTATAGGTCAGAGGGAGGAGGACCACACGCTGTGTTATAATACATGAACTGTTATTTAAAAATGAAAAAAGTACAAGAGTTGCATTCTTCCTATTCTTAGGATACTGATGAACTTTAGAAGAATTTGCTGATCAACTATATTTACTCTCAAAACTCACAATGATATAATCCTTTACTCTTTCTTGCATATTACTTTTTTTTTTTCTTTTCCTTAACTGATTGTAGAATTCTTTTATTTTCAGATATTATGCTATATTATTTTAATTCCTTGAGAAATCCAAAACACTTTTATTTTGATCTTCAATGTAAAGCAAAGACAGTGTTTTTAATACTTTAAAAGTGATACAAACACACATGAAGAAGCTAAAAACAAGTAACCAAAATTAAAAACTATTCCACACAAAGGTGGAGATCTGACCATCACCCATGTGAATAACACACAGTTAAAGAGATCCCACCAGTTTACACAGGTACTTGAAATCCAGACTGTGACAGCAGAGCCTTTTGGCATTCAGAACGGTCTCAAAGCAGTAGGAAACTGTATGCACATAATTCTCAAGTGTTGCGTCAGGTGTTGCCTAAAATCTAATAATCTGGACTTGCACATGTTGCTCCCTCAAGGAACCAGCCACACCACATTTTCCAAATGATCTAACAGTCCACCTCTATATTCAATCCAATATACATAACATAATTAAATTCCCAATCTACTCTCTGGGGTGACTAAGCTCATCTACTGAAGCCTGCAATGATTTACAAACTACAGGACATACCAAACTTAGAAAGGCTACTAACAGATCAGTTCTGGCAAATATTTTTCCTAAAGATAAGGAGTTTGAGACCCCAGCTTCCATCCCTTCTCTGTGCTGGCAGCTGTCATCCTTGAGTACCACCTCCAAAAGATGCAGACTTCTGTCTAGATAGATAAAACATCAATCTAACAAGCAACAATGGCAAATACTAACTTGGTTCATTACCAAATTAATATGTGCATTTGTGAAGCTTAACACACATCCTATCACTATGTTCAAGCTATTTCTGGCAAATTCAAAATAGTCAGAGCACAGGATCTACTAATCAGAAGGACATACAGGAGAGAGACAATGAGGCCCAAAACTCAGACTCCCCTATTACCACTGAAATTAATGTCATGGCAGTAAAGGAAACAGCGTCTGATTTCAAGTGTCTCATCTTTCAAACATGTATGCACACACATAATGCAGTCACAACTCACACTAACAAAGCTGTACAAACACTTGAGCAATCCCAGGATCAAGCTCCTAGTTAGCAACCTGACAAGATGACATTTTATATAGTAGTTTTCAGTATTTCCCACCTCCATTCCCCTTTTCTTCTATAACCTAAAATATTTAAAGAATAGAAGTATCTCTTTCTCTCAGTAGCCTATCACTACAATGACTTGTTATAAGCAATGAGATTCTTCAAACAGCTAAAACTGCCTTTTTTCAAGAGGCTGGCAGGTTTTGTTTTTTGAAATCAAACAATTTGGTTTCTACCATAAAGCCCTTGCATGCAGAAAGGCAGCCAGGGAGTCATGTAATTATTTATCTGCCAGGGGTCTTTTCAGGTGACTTCTGGAATATCTGAACGTCTCCATTTGAAAAAGTATTGATTAAGACAAAGTCATTAACAAGTGAATGCGTAACTGCAGAAAGAACCTTGGCAGGTCTATAATGTACACTCAGGCACTAAAAAGAGCTCTAAAGAGTATTTTAAACTATGTAAACAAATCTATTTCTCCTTAAGTATAAGAATTTTTTAAAATAATAAAATCTTTATTCCTTTTTTTGCACCTGAGAATTGTGACATAAAACTCAAAGTCAGGCTTCTACAGCTACACTAATTGCCAAGTATTACACATTATCTCATTAATCACCCTGAATGTTCTGAAATTTTCCTATGGGTATATGACTAGGTAATGATACGTTTTTTTTCCTGGAATTTACTGAGAGAAGTATCCTTTCGATTTCCTTAAAGGTATCGATGAATTAAATCAAGAGTATTTTCAAAGACAGGTCTGAGATATAAACTAGGATACTGTTTTTCAGATTGAAAGAAATGGTTTCTCTGAAACTGAAAAATGTCATTAATGTGTGGCACCACTTAAAACCAAAGCTAAGAGTTGAACCAAGGAAAAGAAAAATGTTCCAAAACAGCAAAAACACCAGGCTTACATCCATGAAGGCATTTAAACACCTAATTCTCATTTACACAATAGCTGCTGAAATACACATATGATTTAGATTTCAGGGACCAAATGGGAAAGGGCTACCAGCAGCCTCCAATGAATACAACACTTCTATAGACATTCAAGAAAATGTTGCAATGAGTTTTGTACAACTATGCATTAGAGTAGGCTGCTTTTTATAAATCTTAACTCATAAACATATCCTCATTTGTTAAGCTATCAAGTAAGTGGTGTAACTGTGCTCCTTCACTGGTGACAATGTAGCCTTGACTACTGGCCATGAAAAAACAAGAGAAAATGCAGGATTTCTAAAAAAATGTTGTGGAAACTTGTCAACAGGCCAGTTTGAGACAGAAGGGGAGGTCATGCAAAGGAGATGCAACTTTCCTGCCCAGATTTCCATCTGCATGTGTAAACTATATCAAGAGGTGCTCCAAAAGACAAAAGTATTTTGGGAAAATAATGACCCTGATTCTTGCAAGCACTTTGGAGCATACTGCAAGGGCGTTAAACTCAGACTCTACTGAGGCAAAACAAATATTTAATATGATGTTGTCTCTATCTTTCACATGCCACAAACTCAGCTTGTTTGCTTCTTCCATGCCAAGTTCACTTCATCTGGCGTATGGCCTCCACCCCAAGAAACCTTCTAAACTCCCCTCCAGTCTGCCCCAGCAGCACCTGTAAATGACGGACTCAATTCTGTGTTGTGACCTGTAAGTCATTGCAGATCAGGTCAGAAAGAGAGGCCTGTTTGTAACAGAACTCTTCTGCTGTTCCTTCATTTTATATTGCAATTTCCTGGTAATCAGTGCTCTTCCCTTCTTTGTTTGAAGCCTTTCCTATTTGAAATGGAGACAGGTAGTGGGTGTGCTATGCGTAGGAACCATGCGGGGTATCCACCCTTTAGTGAAGAGGCTTTTCATCAAGAACAAATAGTAATTACTGTCATATTTTGAAAGATCCTCCCTTTCCATCCTAACAGTTTCCTTTGCAGACAATGGATATGTAAAAAAAGAAGATACAACTCTCCAATTCATTGAAAATTGCCAGAGTCTTAACTGCCCATGCAGATGCTCCAGGATAAGGTGAGCAAGACTGCTTGTTACCACGTATCTCTTGATTTTGCTCATGTAGTCAGTCAACCAATTTACCAGCACATCCGTCAGCCATTTATTTTAGGAAGATGTATTACTGTCTCTTGACACACAGAGGCAGCATATATAAAGATTAGAGAAGGAGACTGAAAGTCACCACTGCTGGGCTCCACCGGTAGCTTTCTTGCTGCCTCTTTAGTGGTAGCTGGGTCAGGTATTTAAACCAGCGGTTTTAAATTGTGGTCGGTGGAACACCAATTGCAGAAGGAACATTTGCTGGTTGATGTTCTGAGAAATTGACTGGCCAAGTACTGCTGGCTCTCCTTGTTCCCACACATGTATGTGGGATTTATTGCCAAGGCAAAGGCAAAAAGGCATCAGATATTTTCCTAATTATATTCCACATAAACAGCTACTATTGTTTGAAAGAATGTCATGAAATGGCAAATGGCTAACGCCAGGAATGTGGGACTTGTGAACTAATATATTCAGTCATTGGGGAAAAGATCACAATTCTTCCTCTAAAATATACCAAGCTTCAATTTATTTGTACAGAAAAAAAGGGGACATTTCTGACATGCCTAATGGGAAGCTATCATTCTTAATTGAGTTCTGTTTGCTCTATCCTTTGAAAACCACGGGGTTTGCAGAAAGAAAACAAGTGATTTGTGACCATAAATGCCTTCCAAAAGCTGAACTGGGAAATAAAGCAAAGATTCAAGTAGGATTTTGCTGAGCTGATGTTACACAAGGGCTCATCTGCGCTGATGTGTATCAGCAGTGCTCTATTGATTACATTGATTTTAGCCAGCTAAAGGTTTGACCCACAGTCTCTGAGGAAGACCTAGAGCTAAACAACCTCTAACTAACTAAAACCAAGCAGTAACTATCGAAGCAATAACTATCTTTAAGAAAATAAGAGGGATCAAAAACAATGACCATGCAATAACAGCAGCACAGGAATAAACAATACACATGCCTGACCCATAGAGACAGACCCAAAGCAGAAAAAGCTCAAAGTGGGAAGAAAATACAATATGCTGAGAAAACATCAGAAAACTCTGAGGGACAAGTGTGTGTGGGGGGGACGGGACCCATGAAGAGAAGCAAATGGCTAACACTAATCCTGAACCAACACAATTTCATCCAATACTGAAGTACAACATATATCTTCATTATGTTTCTCATTCAAACCAGGAAATCAAGACTAAGGACCACAGCCTTCAAAATCCCTTTTGATACATATTTTAAATCCTCAAATTACTTTCCATCTATCAAACTTTCTGCCAGTATGAGCATCAGCCCTTGCAGTTTACAGAGATATGTCCATACCCTTCCAGGGCTTTAGCCTAAGTAGCATCACTGCTTGTGCCTACCACTGTGCCAAACACAGCTTGTTCCTTCAGGGCTTCACCCAGTCCATGCTGATTCTCAGGACTTGTACAAGCCAGGTTTGAGACTCCCAGTACTCACTTTGTAACAACAGCTTTTAGCTTAGCTGTTACTTAACTACTAGAGCCTAACTGTGGCCTGAAGAGCTGTTGAATATGAAGCAATTTGGAGAGGTATTCCTTATACATACAAAGGCCCTTTGGCATACACCAACAGCGTAGATATGATAGGAATGAAGCTTTAAAATTGCATGTAAATGATTGTCCTTGCTCCTGCTAACATATATATGTTACAATCCATGCTGTTATTCTGTTAAAAAAAAAAAAAAAACAACCAACCAACCAAACAACAAAAACAACAACAAAAACTCAAAAAAATACCAAACCAACACTAAAACCCCAAAACAACCAAACAATCCCCCTCAAAGCCCCCCCCAAATACTATCTATATTCACATTTAATCTCTCTGTAATATAATCAATTCCTTAAAACACATCTGTACACAAAAAAATTTTCTATTTAGACAGCGCCATATATCTTTGTTCTGAGCTGAATAACTGATTGTACCCAAGTTCTGTCACATCTCTTCACCGAAAAAGACCTATCAGTAAAATCGGCCCATATTCTATGCTCTGTCAGCATGAAACGACATTGCCAGACACATTTGCTGACCATACAACTATATCTTCAAAAATCCTGAGATGAAATAGATGATCAAAGCAGTCTAATGTTCAAACATAAGTTACTCCCTGCTGTTTCTTCTCATTTAGCTTTCATCAAATTTTACTGTGACTGGGTTTCAGCAGGACACTCTTTTAACGGGCTCTATGGACAGAGGAGATGTCCTGGCAGGTCAGAGTGATGCCCAGCCAGCCTACTGTTATCTCTCCAGCAGTAGCAATTGAAGGAGCTATTTAGGAGATGCACGAAAGCATGCTGGATCAGGAATGTTAAAAGCTGCCTCTTTGACAATTCCCATTAGCTCTTGTTCACAGGCCTGTTCTTTTAATTAGTACTATACTTTTCCTGAGGTACAAACACCAGAACTGCACAGAGCACTCAAGATACAGGCACACCAAGGTTTTACGTAGCAGCAATATGAAGTAAACATACAGCTAAGTCTTTCAGAGACGTCCTAGGCTGGCCTTGCTTCACTGTCAGGAGATTACAATTATGTATATAGCATTACTGTACTACAATAACGTCTATCAACTCATGGCTCTGCTGCCACCTGATGAAGATTACTGGCACAAAGAACAGTAACCACTTTAAGCCCATTGTATCAATCATCTTCATCTTAAGGGGTCTCCGAGAACAGTCTTTAACAGTCCCACAGGACAGCGATGCTGTATATTCTACCCATGAGCCAGATATTGAGGCATTACCATTAAGGATCATAGGAGCTCTAAAGGCACTGTTCTGGTCCATGGTCTCAGTGATCTGGCATTAGAGAGTTCCCAGACAGGCCTTAATATGAGCCTTTAATGAGCAAGTCACAGGTTGTTGTGTCATATCCTACTTGGGGACACTTTAGTTCACGGATCAGTTAAGTGAAAGGCAGTAAAGGCAACTCTTCAGAACTTCCATCAACCAGCCATCCATGCACAAATGCCAGCTCCTTTTACCCTCACAGAAAAATTTAAAATCCTCCCTGTTCTTGCTATTCTTTCTCTGCTGGTAAAAAAGAACCTATATTACGAATGAAGCATCCCTTCTCCCCATCATCCTTTAGCCACCAATAGATGACAAGAATGTAAAAAATACCATTAATAACCAGTTTGCTAACTGTAATTAACACCTTCAGAGTCTTCTTACCAGGAAGAAATTGGCACACTTATATATGGCTCAGCAAGGTGTTATTTACTTCATGAAAAAGAAAACATTACGTGAAAGAAAAATATCTGTTATCTCTTATGGCTCTCAAATACATTTACAGCAGTAACTTTTCAGCCTGCATTTAAAAAAGAACAAAACAAAACAAACACACACACACACACAAAAAACTTTAAAAAAATCCATTAGGAATTTGAAGTATTATCTACTACTTCTCTACACTCTCCCTATTGAAACTGCCAACAAGAAATTCACAAGTTTATTCTTTGGGTTGATTGTTTATTTATGTTTTCCTACATTGATGACAGACAAACAACATCAACCATACTTGGTGTTTCTAATGTCTCGCACACACTGCCAGCCTGCAGGAGTTCCCAGCTGCCCCCCAGGCACAGACAGCCCACTTACAGAGGTGGCACACTCAGCCTCCGCCCCAGCACTGAGAATGGCTTCTTGGATGGGAAGATTGCGATGATGGATGAGACATGGTGCTCCACCATGGAGGCATTAAGTCTCCACCATTGTGGAGATCCTCACTGGACCAGGACCACCGGAGAGGCACAGGGAAGGGACCACAAGCCTGCTCACTCCGAAGGCCCATCTCCTGACTCCACATCAGATTTTCTCACTGTGCTGTGCTTATGGATTAGTTTTGTTTACAAACAAAGTGAGAATGGAGAAGTCCAAGAGAGGACACTATTGATCTCCACCCAGCATGGGCACAACAGACAGATCCTACTGAAGGCCTGACCTTGAACTCTCATTCCTCACAGTAAGTACAAGAAATTTCCTTATTCTAAGGGTTTCTTACTTTCATTGAATTTTTCCCCATTGGGCTGGATTAGCGTTTCCTATTGTCACAGAACATACACATCTGCTACCTGTTGAGACCCATCTTTCCTCTTTCCATACACCATGGGAATGATCAACCTCACATGTTTAGTTATTTATACAACTTGCCTAAGCCCAGGATGAACATCTGTTAACTATTTAAGACCCAAAGAATGAATAGGAAGATGACAACCCCTTATGTCTGAGACTCCACCACGGCAACCAAACCATCAAGCCATCCAAAATCATGTACAATAGCCTTCCTGTGGCTTGGAGCAAAAGCACGTGTCATAGCCAGGCTAAACTAGAAAACTGGGAAGCCTGAGGCAAAGCTCCTCCTTTCTTCCTTCACTCCTGGGTCACCAGAGTCTGAAGAGGACATTTTAACAACTCTGCTGTTGTTCTTTTTATTTGAATTCTGTCTTTGCTTATAAGAAAGTACCTTTTTAAGAAAGAGAGGTCTATTTATATAAATCCATAAGATAAACCCCCCAGAGATTATTATAATTGCATAGATTGTTTTTAAAGCAGTTGACTGTATCCTTTTTTAAAAGAAAACATCATTCCTCTAGCTGTACACAAAATATAAGACATTACAATATTTTTTTTCAATACTCATGCAAATAATGCTATTCTATTCTAGTCTCAGTAATGTCATGAGAGCATAAATCCCCCCCTCACTGCTGCACAATTACAAGTGACAGGCATTTGATCATTATTGCAACCACCTGTCAAATTTCACAATGAGTTTTCCCCCATTTCATGGGTTAAAAGGGCTTATAAACTACAAAACTGTGCAAAATACAAAGTGCATTTAAAAAAAAATCAATATCTATTTAGATATCCTCTTAAGAAAGCTTACTTTTGATTAATTTCCTTGACTCTTGAGAAATCTGGGAACAGGAACAGAGGAAGACCACTTGTATTCATAAATCTGTTTGTTTAACAAGTTTGAAGATTTTCTTTTTTTCAGCGCTCATTTTGCATATAAGTCCTTCTCCTCTTTTGCAGATGATTCTGCCATATGTTCCTGTAAAAGGTGCTCTTTTGAAAGCCAGAAAAAATAAATCATCTCCTATTCAGGCAGTGGGTTAGCTCTTACACACTACCCTTTTTTGTCAAGATAGCAAAGAGGTGTCATGTTTTTGGCCTGGCAATGACCACGTTAATGTGGTTTGCAATATGGTACATAGAGATACTGGATTTTAAAGGAGCCTCAAGACCTCCCATGTTCACTGCCAAATTCCCAAAGGTTTAAAACACAAAAAAAAGGTCAAAACAAAAACATCAATGAACCCCCCCTCAACATAAGTTCAACTTTTGCCCTGAATATTTCAAAGCATACCAAGAAGGGGTACCAAAACCTGATCCACCACATCCAACTTAGTTAACCAATACAGCTCCACTCTCAAGAGATTTCAACTCTAGAGTTTAGGCCTTCGCTTGTGGTACAGAGTAAAGGACTAAGTGCTTTTTTTGGAGCCAGTTAGTATAAATGAACACCGAAGGTTCATCTAGCCAGCTACAGGTTGAGTAACTCAGAAAAGACAGAGAGAGATAGCAGCCAATTATCCAGTGCCCAAGAAATCCTTGCCAGCACAAACCAGACGTCTAACTTGTAAAACATCCATGCATGAATTTTTGCTTTAGACCTGGAATAGATTGAATGCTGACCTGTATTAGGCAAGTATTTTGTGTTACTGTATCTATCTCTCGTGCATCATGCTTGATTTGGTCCATCAATATTGGAGGGGCAACAATAACTTCCAGTCCTTAGGACACATTTTTGATTTGAGAACTAAGCCCACTAGAAACAAATCAGGTATTTTCATCCTTCCTAGTTTAGCGCTTTTTAAAAAAATGAGGCATTAATCTGGTGCACAGAATCAGCTGAAGGATGGTCCAGGCAATTCTACTGTGGCAAATATTGACAGTGGTTAATGCTTAAACAATATAATTTGCTTTAACTAGAAGAGAATAATGGTTCATGGCCTATGAATTCTTTCAAGTGCCTCACTCCTGAATTTTCCTATACATTGTCTGTATATTACCCTGTCTCTTTCTCCTTTAGATATTTGTCAGTGCACAAATGCATTTCTACCCTATATAATCATGGCAGACAGGGACAACATATTGATATACAGCACTACTTTAGACCAAAGTATGAATATTACATTAGCTGAGTTATCACTATAGGGTTCTGACCTTCAACTATCCAATTTTAAATTCATTCATTTTCAAACTATTAAATTCTTCTCTATCACATCACAGAAATTGACACTGTGATGGTAAGTTATCCTGACAATGGTTAAGTCAAAACAAACTATGATGTATTGGTAGAATTTGTAAAAATATGTCTGTGCTATTAAAAATATGAGATGACAATGTAGCCTATTGTCACAGTTTGCCCCTGAGTGGTAAAGCAGAGAGAACTGTTAGGTGTGTGATCCATTCCTGTTCTTCCTATCCCTCACCTGACCATGGATCAGAAAGCTCAGCTGTTCTGCCAAAGACAGAAATCTGGGCACCGTTACCATTCCTTACGCTTCACTGAAAAAAGCTCTAATGTGCGGATATGCCTTGTTCCCAGGAGCAAGTCCCAGACAAAAGAACAAACTAGATTAAGAAGAAGGCAAAGGGAAAAGGTTAAATGGAACTTTTTCCCAAACATGTTACTGGCAAACAGAGGGAAGATCAGGGAGATGAGAAAAGCCTTCATTCTCAGTTTGCTGCCCTCAAATTGAGCAAGTTCCCAACCTCGTAATGTGTCTCAACATATTTGCTTTTCCCTAGGACAAATTAAAAGGCAGAGAAGCTATTTCTTACAGAAACTCTTCTGGCATTTAGCTAGAAGGGGCTATTTTATCTTTCTGAACTATAATGCATCAATTTACAATGAAAAAGCCAAACCAATGTAAGTGCTCCCTCAGTACATCAACTGCTTGCAAACAAGCAGCAGGGAAGAATTCAACTCGGTCATCAGCACCGCAAGAGTTAAAGATGAAAGGAGCAGCAGCATCACCACTTAATACAGGGGGATCTGCCAATATAGCACTTAAATACAGCTGCACATCCCCTTGGCTTCTGCAAGCCCTCCTACCTGTACAGGCCACTGAAGCTATTTGTTTAATAACAACAGTCTGCCACAGCAGTCTGCAGACATCCGTAAAAGTCTATGCAGATTTGCACAAACATTTAGATGTCAAATAAAGAGATTCTTTTGCCAGGTTTTTAAACATGCTTAGAAAACAGGCAGCACCTACATACATCAGAAGTTTAAACAGTGAAAGCCTAGTGAAAAAAAAAAAAAAAAAAGTAAGCAAAATGCAAGGGATTAGATAGGAAGGTGTGGCATAAAAGGCTTTGACAAGCATTGGAACAGTACTGACAGCATCACACGAAATTTTTCTCCTGTTTCACTTTCAGAATAAAAAGGACTCAAAGATGTAAGTTACAAGGAAGAAGCCACAACTGCTTTCAGCAGCCTTCTACTAAAGGACATACATCTGATGACCATTTCCCTCCATTCAACAAACAGTGCCTGAAAAGACAAAAATATATCCACATGGGAACAGAAGCCATTATTTTATCAAATCGATTACTGCTGAAACCTCTGAGCTCTAAACGGCTCTTCACTAAAGTCCTATTGGCATCTAGGTTAACAATTATCTTTTTACAAGTTCAGAAGACATACTGAAAGTAATAGCACCCTCTAATACAGAGCTAATTGATGCAACATAGGCAATGGGATTTGGGATGCTACTATTAAGAACAAATCAGTCAGTCAATCTAACTTTGTTCTGAATAACAGCAGAAGAAAAGACATTTTCAGGATTGCCTTGTAAGGAAGGTACCGCATATGGTAGAAAGAGGAAACCTTATAAAATCCTAGACAGCCTGGTGAAAAAGGGAACAAAAATCAATAGAAATGTCAGTCTATTTTAATTATAAAAATAGGCAACATGAATTCAGGAGAGGGATTTCCCTTTAAAAATTCAGGCTTTAGGCACAACAGAGCTCTAGTTCTCAGGTTTAGGTGGGCGGCCATTTTAATCAACCTGTTCAGCATGTATTTTGCATGTCTACATTAGAAATATTAATTCTTCTTAACTGCTTTCTGAAAAGCTCTTCTAATCGAGACACTGTCTCCTCCACAATGTCTTGTCTCAAGAGTCAAAAGTCAATGCCCTAGAATTACAGGAATCTAGGCTGAAAAATAAACTCTTCTAGTTAATGCCTTTCCATAAGCACAGGAACATCATCTCAACTCAGAAAACAACAGCAATACTTGAATGTCACTGTATGGCAACAAATTTCTTGATCAGCTGAAGATTTATCAGCTCTTAAAACTACAAAACTGTCTCCTTCAATCCACTCCTCTTTTTCAGCATCTTCCTCAGGCAACACAACTTCTTCCAGTTTTTACAACCTTTTTCTAAGGGGTCTTAATTTATGCCAAGAAAAACTGTCTGTTAAATGGCATCATTAGACTCACATGATTTCTTGTGGTTCATGTGAAGTTTTTGGTCTCCTGCATACTAAATGGTCCTTACAGTACGAAATAAATTGGTATAAACAGCTGCTTTATTTTGTGCTCTGATAACTGAGGAAAAACAGCCCTCAATGAAGAAGTCATCCTTCGCTTGGATAAAAGTAAGTGGGCGAATAAGAAGTACATGAATAAAATTAGCCAACTGGGCACTGATTTCTTCACCAACATGCACGTGGTCTGAAGGTACATATCCCAGAAGTTTTCACAAGCAGAGCTCTACCTTTTCTTACAGATTAACATAAGATAAGGCTTTTCACCTACTTCATTTCATTGGCCACAAATACTCTGTAGATCAAGAAACAGGCAACAGAATGAGGAAACACAGATTCAAATTTCTTTTGGTTTCTGTATTCAGATGTAGGATATGTTGACAGCAATACCAAAACTTCCATCCAGCCACAGTCACAGAAAATGAGACAACAGCCAGGTATCAGACATCTAGCAAACAGCCTTGTGGTGATGTCCATTTGCAGGCTAATAACATAAGTTCATAAAGATCTGCAAGAAGTTTTCAGGGTTTAAATAAAAATAACTGGGGAATCTTTGCCATGCACCACTGCATTATACATTCAGTGCCAGTGAGCAAACTGGGAAATTAAAGAAGTGAGAAGTGGAAACACAGAGGAAGGAACAATATGAAGTCAAACCATTACTTGCTTAGGAGACTAGAGGTGACAAGCAAGGAAGAAAAAGTAGTATTCTCTTTCTACCTCTTCTGAGCACAGGGGCACACAAAGAATTAGGAGGATAAACCTAAACTTATCTGCAATATTCTTCTGCCAAGGAAGGATGTTTCTCATAAACATCTAAACCCTTTTTTTTTTTGGTCATGTTTTGGGTCTGATCCAAAAGCCTGACACAGCCACTAGAAACGGTTATTGGATCAAATTCTTAGACAGCACAGAAAATAGCAGGCTAAAGAATCTTAGCAGACTTTCCAAGAGTATTCGTTCATCTCTGGCTTGGGAAAAGCTAGTGAAGTGTCAGACTAACAGAGGACTTTGCCAGGAAAATCTGGGTTGGAACCACAAGAGCAACTGGCTAGAACAGTATTGCCCAGAGAGGTATCAAACAGGTGCTGTAACAAAAGAGACAAGTAAACAAAACAATAAACCAAAATTACTTAGTGCCCTGTAAGTTTCTCCATCGTGCATAACAAAGCAACAACTCAGAGGAACTTCTGAAAGGCATAAATGTCAATTCAGCACCCCACTCAGGCTGACCTTTACAAAAGAGTTTTTCATTTTCACAACCATTTTCTATAGGAATAGAGAACTCCTTTGAAAACCTCCTCCTGAAGACTGCTGGAGAAAGCACAAGCCCTGGGAAAAGACTAAGGTGGCCTAATAACCCTAGTAGTTATGAATTTCCAAATCAGCCCAATTACTTGCAAATTCTGCTAGCGATTTGGGCAGGGGAAAAGCAAGCCTCCTCCTTCTTGTCCCCCTCTTCAGCTATCCCAGTCTCTGCATCTGCTAGGCATCTCAGCATGGACGAGCGGAGTTACACGCCAGGAAGAATTTGCTCCAGTGAGTCACGTTTCTCCACAGTTACTAGCAAAGGGTGAAACAACGACAGCTTTCAAAATTCCCATGGCAACAGCTCCTTCTCTCTACAAACTCTGACTCCACTGGCAGCCTTAACACTGCACAAAGTAGCAGCATACAGAGGCGATTCGAAGCCTATAGTCAGGTAGCATTACTTTTTTTTAATAAAAAATTCACAAGCAGAAACCACTGACTATGGCTAGAGATGTAACCTTGAACTAAGGCACCTAATAGTTGCTCCAGTATGGATCCTTCTGTGTTCCTATCTTTGCAATAATGGGCTTAGCTAAAAATGTTGGAAATTGGGTTTTTAAGGTCAGTAGGAGACCTTTAAAAGCTCTCCAAATAGAACCGAGGTCGTGACTACTTGTGGTCATTGACGTTACAGCAATTTTTGTAAGTACAGGGATATTAATCGCAGGAGCCTGACAATTTCAATTTTAGTAATGACATTCTGTCCACCTCAAACTTACAGTGAAGTTTAATATTTTTCACATACTGATCTGTTTTGTGCTGTTCTTCAGTGTTTTTAAATGGTTGTTTTAATTCACCATGGAGTTGGTTGACCACATTCCAGCTGTACATGGAATGAAGTCTGTATATTGTAGCACCATTACTCTCAGAGGATCCTAGGTAGTTGGAAAATATTGTAATTTAATTTTGTTTGTTTTGGGTTTGGGTTTTTTTTGTTGTTTGGGGTTTTTTTTGGTTTTTTTTAAGCAACTACATTTTGTAAGAGCAGCCAATTATTTCTCTCCCTGGAAGGAATAGAATAATAACAAAAAAAATAATTATGCCATGCCGTGTTTAATTGAATTTTAAAATGAAAAAGGTCCACTGTAACAGTACCAACATTACTTGGGTTGAATCAATAATTTTTAAACAAGCTTGAAGAGGATTACAACAGTATTCTTATTTATTGCATGCACAGTTGGATGTCAGTGCCCTGACATTATTAAGAGCAAATATGCAGTGTAATTCACATGAATAGTTTTACAGAATTATTGATATGAATTAAATTTCATGATTGCTTAAGTGACTGCAAAATTTGAGCTCACTAATTTATTCCATATAAGTAGAATTTCAACCAAAATCCATAGAAATTTTTCCAAATTTGAATGCTTCAGTTCTGTAGCAAAAACACACCTCTCCTGAAACATGTATTTTGCTGAAAAAAAGGTGTTCACAGCACAGTTAACAGCATCAGCATGGGCATCTAATCTCTATATCGTGCTAAATATTTTCGTCTTTGAAGTGATAAAAATCCAACTGTCGAGCATTGCTTGATCTGACGTAATGCCTGGAGAAAGCTAATCAAAAGGAAGTTTTATAGGTTCCCCCAGCTTAAATCCACCCACCCAAATAAGCACAAGTTAGACTTTTTATGAGGTAGAAGAGACTCTGCTGTCACATTCCAGTGTTAATTGGCACAAAGGTTTGAGAATACCTTAGTTTTACTGAACTGCTTTGATTTCAAGCCTTCTGAGCTAAATTTTCTTGCTTCCTTATAATCCTGTCTTAACTATCACTGAGTCTGAAGTGAGAAAGGAGCTTGGACAGATCTATATCAGTGTTCATTCATGCCAGACTCTTGCATTTTCATCTCAAACAGGGTTTGAAAAAAAATTCAGATTGAGGGCAGAAGTAGCAGGGGGGAGCACAAGGAATGCTAATCCCCTGCTCAGCTCTTGTGGGAGCAACAGGTGATGATTAGTCATTGGCCACCAAATCAACGTCCTTTTATCTTCTTCTCTGACTCTTCCAGACAAGGAAGGGCGGGAAAAAAAACAAAACAAAACATCCCTTTCCCCTCCCTCTCTGGGTTTGTACAGCAGATGCAGTGATAAGAGTCAGTGTGCACTTGAGGCCTTTGCAGGACCATTCCCAGGATACTTCCCAACTGCTATGTGAAGTAAGAACATTCACAATTCAGTGGTGAAATAAGCTAAATGGAGTAAAAAGAAGATGTAGCTCTGGTTTACTTCCACCCCCCAGTTTTGTTACAGTGGTCCTTTACCTCACACCTCTAGCCTTACAGCATTTCGTTTACTTGCGTTAAACATTCCTTTTCTGCTTCAGTTTCCAGCCATGCCAGGGTACTTCAAAAGTCTGCATGGTCTCTGTCTTCATTAGCTGAAAATATTAGCATCAGGATTGTAGAACATAAATCACCACAGGTCTCCACCTCCTATTGAAAGACAAAACCCAAGATGCAAAAGCACTAGGACATGTTACACCCAGGTGTGTGCTTCTATTAACTGGCTTCAGAAGAGGTGATGAAACCCCAGATTAACCTTGCACTTAACAATATGAACAGGAGGAAATGTCACTGCTTGAGGAATGACAGATGTTTTGCAGATTACCTGGAAAACAGTGATGGATAATAAAAAAAAAAACATATTTCACATGTAGCACTCAGTTTCAAGAGCTATCTTGTTTTTTTCTTTTACATTTTCATCCACATATATACATTTTACATTATAAAACTCCCTCTGCAATTACAAATGAGCAAGTGCCACTTCACCTGATCCTCACACCTATGACTAATCAATGCAAGATTCAAGCCATCTCTAGGATTAAGAATAGAATTTCTAATTTTCATAAAAATGAAATCTCACAGGAAATAATTTTATTTTTTAAAAAACTTGAAGTACCTGATGAAAGGAGTTTAGGGATCACGCTTCATACCATGTAGCTCTCAGTTTGTTTCAATTTGTTTTTATTTATTCATGGAAAGGGATAGATTTTCTTCCTCCTTATTTTAATAAAACTGCCTTTACTAACAAAAATGAGATCCCAGTTCTGCTGGCCTTGTTTATTGAATTAGAGCCGAGTGTAATAAAGTGGCTGTTGGACAAAGATTTTAACAGAGTACTCGAACACTGTCATTTTCATAATACTACACTCCAATAATACCTTCCTCCCAATATTTTCTCAAAAACTTATTTAAGCCACAAAGCCTTACAAAGATTGTGTACTATGTGTTGTAAAATGTGGGCAAACTTTAATCTTATTTTACCTTTTTCTTTGTAAGTACTCATGCAGTTTCCAGTGTCTAGTAAATATTATGTCGTCACAGATAAACAGCCATTCAACTAATTGCAGATTTCTATTAAGATTTCTCCTAAATTCTCCCTTCCAGTAGCATTTATTCATCCAAATTCATCTCCCTGAAAAATAAGTCCTACACTTTCTCTGTATTATCAATCTCTGTAGGAGATATTGGTATCATTTTGGATTAAACAAGCAAAAAAGGTTTAAGTCTGGAAAATTTATTCATACTGTAAGGTCCTGAAAGTGCCTTCTCAAGCCACTGAAGACAAAAGCCTGTATCTATTTTAGTGCTGTAGAATACATGCTCCACTTTTCCATCAACTGGCCTTGCTTTAATATCCATATCCAGTAAAAAAAAAAAAAAAAAAAAGAAAAAAAACAACAAACCAACAACAGGTATCACTGAATATTAGGAGAGAAACTATCAAAGGAGGAACTTCATTTAAATTAATTTATAATGCATTTACTATATAAAACGATCAATATTTAGTTCTTTATCAGAGCATTAAACACAGAAGACCTCATTTCACATTCATATAGGTTTGTTCATAAGCCACCTGTACAAGAGGAAGCGAGATAAGGTGAGCACAAAACTAAACAAACATGCTTTCAGTGGCTGTCTATCCAGTGACTTCCATCCACTGTGGCAATGTTACATTATAGCTGTGTCAGTTCTATCAACACTAATTAATCTAACAGTAACCTTGTCCTGAATCCTCCCTTCAGTATTTTAAAGGTAACTTATCTCATAAATCAAAATCCTTGTCTGATTGTCCTGGAGGTCTGTATGTAATAAAATTCAGCTTACAGAAGTTGCCTGTGGGAGATGCTTCTTCCTTTATCTGTCCCTTTTGTAAGTGAAGATGGACCCAGTTTCTGACAGTTCAATCTGTGTGCCGTCTAAGCCTACAGTCTAACAGTTTCATATGAACCATGTGGAGTTTCGACTCAGGGTTTTGGGTTTTTGCCTGCCTCCACATAGTAGGGGGAGTGAAATACTAGAGCACATCTTGACATCGTCCCACAGCCCAGCCTACCGTAAAACAATCTCTATCAGCATACATTGGCAGACTGCACAGGTTTAAATCACACCAGGAAGCAGTCAGGACAGGTGGCTGCAAAAAATATAGGCTTCCAGGGAGCCAAAACCTGACTTCTTGGAACTGATTTTGTTTAAGAAGTAAGCTTTCCCTGTCAGCCTCCAGGAACATAGCTTGCTTGAGAAACACCTCTCAGAGGCACTGGCTGGCAGGACACTGTCAGATCGTTTCCAGAACTTTGGGTTTAAAACCATAGAGGAATGGCATTTATAGTTTCATTGATTAAAAATAATTTACCCTTCATTTAGGGAGACAGTGTCTTTGCATCAAGATAATGGGATCTAGTGACTAAAAACTCAGCAATATATCCTATTGTGAAAGCAAGTCTTGGGGAGAATGGGCACAATTATTCAAAGAAGTATTTGCAGGCGAGACTGAACAGTGTAACTGGCAGGAGATCTCTGTCCTGTTATGGACATTCAATGAATGAAGACATGTGGAGGCAAGGAAATGTAGGATTGCTGAGAACGGATAATGAGACTCAAATTTATGATGTCTAGCTGAAGTCTGACCTAGGCTAAAAAGAAGCAGAAAGCAGAACTGCCACATGTTGGGAAACAGAGGTCACCTCAGCTGATTCTGCTAGGCACCCTCACCTGGCAAAACATCTGCAAGGCCCAGATGAAGTCTGGCCTGAGTCTCCACTGGATACGAAACCTCCGATTTGGACAGGGGCCTTCTGATGGGGCTACGCAGGCGACACTTGGCCCACAAATGTTGTACAGGGAAAGGATTCCCACACTCATTTTCTCTTTTTCCAGACTTGGCAAAAATGCTTCTTTGTACAAGTGCAAGTGTTTGAATGGCTGCTCCCCTGCCTCACAGCATCACTGCTCTCCCAACACGGGTAAGTTCAGACAGCAGCACATTATCATATTATTTATTCATGCAAATACTCCACTGCAAGGGGTGACAAAAGTCATGATCCTACAGAAATAATATGTGACGCTGCCCGTATATGGCCATTGGCATGAGGGGGTGTGTTTGCTTTCCCCAGACAAGCCAGAGAATGTTGATAAGGGTATGAGGCTTTTCCAGCAACAATAGGAAAATTGTTTTGTGTTTTTATTTATTAAAGACCAGACTGTGCAAAACCTTGAGAATGATTTAACAAACAGAGGGTTACTAAGAGCCAAGCAGTGCCCAAAAAATGCATTTAGATAAAGATATTAAAGCTCAGCGATTTGCAAAGTATGGATAGATTATTGTAACCTGTACTTCTACCAGGTAGCTGCAAAGTATCTTTGAGCTTAAATTTAAAAGTAACAACACCCCCCACACACCAACAAACACACCCCAAACCCCAAAGCTATTGCAACATCTAGGGCTGTGAATGCAAAAGCAGTCCTGCCCTACCTACAGAACCACCCCAACTCTTCCTACATCCACAGACCCAACACGAACAAGCAGGTAGCATCCTGCTCTGCAGCTTCAATAAATGCTGCACTGTCAGAATAACTGTTCCTGCTCCAGCTAGCTAAAGCCTCACTGATTAGAAAACACACAAAGCACCTGCTGCCCTGGGTGGATCAGACAAGTGTGCTACCACGTACAGAAGTAGCCTGCGTCTTGAAAGGGATGAAGCACATCCACAAACCCTGACTGCAATTCTAGTCCCAGCTTTCTCAGTCTTCTGGATGGCTCAAGGCAGATAATGGCTTTCTTTTCTCCCTTGCAGTGATGGCTGGGCAATAATCTCTAGACTTACAGAAGTGCTACAAGTAAGGATACCTTCTTAGACATTCCCTCAATTAAGTCCAGGTTAAACATAACAAATGTACAAGCCACTGTGAGCTCACTATGATTTTTATGGCCCAGACTCTACCTGAAGATTTGATGATAAGAAACAAATATTTTCCTTGTGAAGAAGGACACTGGAAACTGAAGTAATGGATGCACTGAAGATCTTTAAAACAGCATTATTGCTTTGTTCTGGGTTACTCAGGCCCATACCATTTGGTACAAAATTAATCATCTAAGACTGTAGTAATAAAGTCTCACTTGGAGGCTGCATCACTGCTTGGCATAAACCCAGGCATGCACACTATGTCAGATTGTTGAAAAAACAGAAATAGTCCTCTTTCCTACCCAAGAGCCTCAGGCATTCTCTCCATCACACCAAACAAGGAGACACGACATCTCCTATCACAACTTTGCTAGATTTAGTGCAGGTACAAGACATTTTTCCGTGCTCTTTCAGTCATGTGGCAACTAAGAGTTTCATTACAGTAACGTATCAAATTTCTATCACAATTAGCTTTATTTGCTCTTAGTTCTTGTTCCCAAAAGGCACACTGGATATTAAATTAGATAAAAGACTAGTCTAAAATAAAACATTAACTCTTATTGTCTGAATAATTTTCTCATTGACAGTGAAACAAATGCAAACTACGTAAAGTTAAACAGTGATGACTTTTCTGGAAAACTTCTAGTAAATGAATATTGGTGCTGATAATTGCTATTAATACTAGCTTAGTTATAATTTGTGGTATAGGCAGTTGTAGTACTTTTTACCAAAAATACATCAAATTCAGACATGCTCTGTTTCCTATTAGTGTCATCTCTCGTAGAGCTGGGGGCACAGACAGACTGGAGGCATCTGTTACACACTGAACAGGGCACTGCATGCTTCTCCGGTTCAGGCAGCCAGCGCACAGGGGTAGGCTGCCGAGGCAAAAAACACATTTCAGTATCGCTGTGCCTCTTATCCCCTTTCAGCTCCACTGAGGATGCCAGAATGCCCCTGCCTTTGCATGTCAGGAACATCAGGAGGGTGAGACTGCTCTCAGTTATCATAGCGGTAACAAAATATTTGGAAGCGGAGGAGAGAGGAGTATTCATGCCTTCTTCCTTTCTTCTTCTCATCATGAGCAAGACTAGACATAAGCTAGTCCCAGCTCTGCACAGTAATTTAAAATCAATATAATCACAGTGAACTTTGCCACCTCTGCTTCAGCTGAGTAGGTTTTTCATTTGGGTCCCTTGCCATTTTTCTCCCTGAAAATAAGTTCTTCAGTTTCTAGTCTGCCTTGGAATGAAATAAAGCCATCCTTGGCTTCAACACAGCACATAAGCAGTCTCTCAAGAAATGCAAGACACAGAGCAAACTTCCATCATCTGCACATCCCTACATTCAAACACAATGGTTTCCATTAAATATTTAGGACTCAAATATTTATATTCAGTCAACTAAACTGAGCATTACTTATCCTCCAGGGAATTCTTACCCTCCCTCAGCACAGAGGAGAGGACCAAAGAACATTTCCTATACTTACTAATAACACAGTAACACCTAAGGCTATGAAGAAATCCTTCCCACTGGATGTAAATACCTCAGAAGCAAAAATACAAATCTAGTATAAAAGAAGATACAAAGATCTCGGTGATAGCCAACATAAACAAATGACCATCTCTGCTCCAAGGAGCTTACAGTGGAAGTTCCAAGAGCCAGTAAAACGTGGGGAAAAATGAAAAGGTGAACAGTGTGGGAGACCTTTTCCACATATGTACCATCACTTGGGAATACAGGCAATGGAGAGTTTGACAGGCTACAGAGTAATGCCCCAGGAAAGGAACGGATACTAGTCCTAGTAGATCCTACCACCAGACAGTCACTGTAGGTCCTAGTGGGAGGATTTACAGCTAGCATTTTGTACAGAAGAAATCACCAGCCAGACTTTGTTAATCGTGTTATCATGCGCACTAATTCATACATCTCTCCTACAGCAAACCCTTTTTATTACAGAATTTTAAAAGCCAATACTTGAATTTTAAACTTTAATATGAACTTACATTTTAAAACATTAAATTATCCAGCGAAGCGGACGTGAATGTAAAAAAAAAAAAGGCCATTTCCTCCATCATTTCATTAAATTTGAAAGTACTTATTTATTTTAATAAGTCAAGATGTCCGTATGCCAGGAAATTAACATCGAAGAATGTTAAATATGCCCAGTATCACTTAAAAGCCTATGTAGTATTACGCATTTTCAAAAATAGCATAACTCAGCAAAGCTACTTTCCCAGCAGTTACTTTTGTTACAGTTTCCAATAGTACTTTGGGGAAAAAATCTGAAAATATTTACCATACTCTGCACTCCAGTTAATACAGTAATCATAAGATGCAATGTTGAGTCACGTGTCCAGGAACCACACCACTACCACCTTCCCTAATTTAAGGTCTCGCGTTAATGCCAAACAGATGGTTGTCTACCATGCAGCTCTTCCAAGGGTTTCTGTGCAGACCTCCTTCATTGGCACGTATGATCAAGACCACGGATGGCCTCAAACACAAAGGTTGCAGGACTTGGACTGCTTCCTCTGAACAGTTGTACTTCACATCGCACAACAGGACAAAGCTGTGACTAATATTTTGATCACTTGAACTATCCAGATGTTCTCCAGTCTGCTAATATTGCAGGGAATTCCTCACAGAAGCGGAACTTAACTGGCATGTACTCTGAACTACTCATGAGAGCTTGCAATTTTGAATAGGGGCCCATAATAGCTTAGCCTAGTTTCCTAAGGAAACTATGCATTTAAGCTTTCTATTGCATCTGGTCTAACAATTCCCCTTCCCTTCCCCACCACTTCCAAACCTGTTGTCCAAGTGATCAAACCTGAGAAGTCGGAGAGTTTACTGACACAGCACAGCCACTCGTTTTGTGAAGTGAACTATCACAACACAGGCAATGGTGGCAGGGAGCGCTACTGAAGGCCACAAAAGCAGCTCAAAGCTTTTTCAGCATTGGAGACTTTTCACAGGAATATGAAGCACCTCTTTGCTCACAGAGCTACACAGTTCTGGGGATTTTTAACAGCACAGAAAGGGAAGGCTCTTAGTACCTTCTCCAGCTCATAATCCTCACCTCATTACACACTGCTTCAGCCATTCATGCATTTAACACCTAGCCATCTCTCAGATGGCTTGTACAAGTTTAAGGTAAAGGTAACTTTTCAGTGTTTGCACTGAGAGCAATTAAGTCCTGCAGACATCTGGGGAGCCCTTGCGCAATATAAACAGTAACTGAACTACATACACCAAACCCTTCTTTACAGAAGTCACATCCAATTCTTTCTGCAAACTTACCTTCACATAGCAAGCCCCCTTCCTCAGAGATCAGCATATGATAATACTGTATCATGCAGATACAGTGTCTCAATTTCAAGTCTCCAGCAACAGAAATATAAATTAAAAACATGATCTAAAGTGCCACAGAAGATTCCAAGTTGGAATATATCTGAAAAGTTCATGTCACCTTTGGTTAGGAGCAGACTAGCTTCTAGCATGGAAAATGACTTTTCATACCCCAAAGGGCCAGAAAACTTCGGCGGCAGCAGACTGAGATACACCACCACACCTCAGGAGCAAAAGACGGCATGTAAAACTGAACGTGTAGTGATCTAAACTCTCCATGACTTCACTGTCATCATTACCTCAGGGTTAATCTTTTTTCTGTACTTGAAAAATATATCCACACAAACGCAAAGCAAATCACATAACATGCAATTCTTCATTCTGAGTGTGTCCACTCACTGGCTTGTTCATACAGGAGCTCAGAACATGGGACTGAGACCAGTGCTCAAGGACCAGATGATATGAAATATAGCAAAGGAGTCCTGGGAGGTCCTGATCCAGCACAGTGTAAAAGTACGTGATCAATATTTAATGGACCTTCGTCACCTCAGCCCTAGCTGTGAGTGTAATATGTGTGAGTTGGGAAGCAGACAGGAGACATTTGTTTCACTAGCCCACATAGGAAAAGCAACAGAAACTGCAGTCCACATGCCAATACTCATCACCTTCAAGCATTCAATTGCAGGGATGTTTCCTCTTTTGTTTGTTTCTAAGGAAATTTATACACTAAGACAGTTGAGAAAGTCTCGGAAATGAGTCAGAAATAAAAAACCCTATGTGAAACAGCTCCTCCTGAGTCTTCTGGCAGCTGGACAACTTAGATGTTGGCGTGAATGCTCTAATTACGGTGAGGTAAAAAAAAAAAGCAGTACAGGCCAGCTTCAGAGACCTCAGTTCAGCCCTCTGCTCAGCCACACTTGGGTAATCTGAGACACGGCATCCAGCCTCGCTGCACCCTCCTAGTCTTTACAGCTGTGATCACAACATGACCTTACCTTAGAGCAGCTATACTGGGATAGATGTGTATCTGCGTACATGCCTGCAAGGCTGTAATCCTATAGTAGTGTGGAGTAAACATGCATGAAGTAAGACTGCAGTCAAAGGAAAACATAGGGGAGGAAGGAGTTACTTCAGCCACAAGTGGAACAGACTGGCTTAGGTTAAACTCAGCAGTACTGTTTGGAAGACAACAGGCAGGATTTTCTTTGAGATTGAGAAAGATAGAAAGCCTAATACTCATGGCAGCAAAGACTCCTTTGGTGAAGAACTGCTTGCTGGCCAAATCAGTCCACTTAAGTATTTTAAAGTTGTTATATCTGAAACTAATCTCACCCTACTGTGGGTTCAACCATAAGGACTCCATGAGTCATCAATGCCCACCACTCCTATGATAACTCAAGTTGCAGTCTTCATAGATCAGCAACAGGGACATAGGGCTCCTAATTCTTCATGAATTAAATGAGTCATCTCACTAACTGTTCTGAAAACATCAACCCTCAGTCCCACTCACCTCACAACTGGGCAGTGTTAAGAGATATGAGTGGGTAGGAACACATATTTAGGAAATATTCATTCAGAGTTCAATTGAATTAAATCCACTTGCTTTCCCAGCTCTACAAAAACAGAAGCTTGATACTCAGGTTCTCAGTAAGGCTTGACATTACTTTTATGCTGCAGAGCAACATACCTCTTAAATAAATGATTCCGGTGCCAATAGCCTCCCTCAGATAGGAAGGGTACAGAGATGACCCTTAAGAGTTCACAGGAGAGTTAAAAACATTTCCAGAAAATAATTCAAGTGCTGTTTAAAGATGTAATTTATATGCACAGCTCTGCACTCCATTGCAGGATTTCATATTTATTTAATTTGATGGTTAAAAGTGTGCCCATCCAACTCTTTGGGCAAATGCAGTCTTTAATAAAAAACTTTGTAATTTAGAGCCAAATGTTCAGTGAGCTGAATAGGAAAAGAATGTCTTCTTGCTCAAGCCCAACATTGTCCCAACCCCACTGGAAAAAAATGAGAGGACCAAACAGACCGAGAGCTTCATCAAAGGAGCCAGCACAGGGAGAAGTTCAGTTTGCTGCTGAAAGAAGAATTAAGCTCCATAGCTGGAAGGCCTCTGTTAGCTCAGGAGCTTCACAACGCCTGAGCTACTGACATGTTCTCCCCCCCAAGAAGAGGCAGTCTCCAAGGCAACCAAGATCTCTTCAATTAGTATTTGATAAGGTTGGATATGTGGCCTAAGAAACAGTGCACAGCACTGGCACTCAGGATGAATTTCCAACTCTGCTGTACACCGCATGGGGTATATCAAAGAAATTAAACCACCCTATCCTTCAGTTCCCACCATGTAAACACACTTACCTCAGAGACATCACAAGAATTCCAACTCCCTCAGCTGCTAAGCATTCATACCCTGGAAGGGTTCAAGGCCAGGCTGGACAAGGCTTTGAGCAACCTGGTCTAGTGCAAGGTGTCCCTGCCCGTGGCAGGGGGGTTGGAACTGGATGAGCTTTAAGTTCCCTTCCAACTCAAACCACTGTGTGAAATGATACTGCAATACTAAAGGACACCTCAGAACATACATAGATGAGACTCTTTCTAATTCCACCTTTCTCTAACAGGCATGTGACATTCAACATGGAAGAAACGTATGGCACTTCTGCCCACCTCCCGCAAACAGCATCCCACTGGCAGCGGACACGGCCGCAGGTGGGAATTCCCTGCCCGCAGCCCACCGCAACACTGCTCCTGCTCACTCCTCCCTTTGCCGGGAACCCACTGGGACACAGGGACTCCTGCTGCAGGCAGGGGCTGCTTTTTCAAGGATCATAATGATTAAAAACGGCAAATCTTTGATGCCACATTCTACAAGATGGAGACACTTTCTGGGAAAGGGGAAAGATGGGGCAATTCCTGTGGCAGAGATACTGAAAAGAAGACTCTCTTCTGAACAGTGTCTGGAATGACACAAAGCAGCCATCTGACATAGCAAAAATAATGGAAATAATTCTACATCTACTGCATCAACTGTAGTCCTGGCCTTGCTCAGCCCTTTCATACAAAGACTCCGCTTATATCCTGCAACTAGAATTCTGATGCATTCCTTGATTATTTCATGCTTGGACTATTGCAATAATGTTTGTGCCAAGCTACTTCTTTTTAATCCATGCACTACAAGGCTATTCAGAGCTTCCCTGCTTGCTTTGTTTCTTACTGCAGTATCCTTGCTGTTCACATACTTTCTTCCCCATTGTTATTCTCCTATATGTGTTTAGTTACATGTGAAATCAAGACTGGAAGTTCAATGTACTACTGCAATCATTCAAGAACCTCAAGGCAACAGCAGACTCCAACCTTCTGTGTACTCTCCAGTCCACTTGCTGAGCTCATATTACAGCTGCTACCCAAATACTTCATCTTTCCTTTGTGTGTTTAAAATATAGGCGTTTCACATGGTTTTATGTGTAAAGAGCTTGAAATATTTAATACTGTTTATTTCAATGCCTAGAAATCAGCTAAACTGGCAACTTTTTGCTGCACTTCAGCACACTTTCAGTTTTATGAAACAGTGCACTGGTTGTTGTCATTCCAGAGGTTTTCTACAAATGTCCCAGTGTTCACATTGAAAGAAAATGCAACAAAAAGCACAGTACGTTTAAAGAAGAGAGAGGTCCCCCCTCCCCAGCAAAAGCAGCTCTTTGTGCTTCCTCATTTCAGCATAGATAGCCAGAGCTGTGACTGCAGCAGTGCAAAATAAAAATACTTTGATGCACTATTGGAACAACTGGATCTGAAGTTCTAAAGATTTCATCCAGCATCTGTTGTAGTTATTTTACACTTTTGTGCTGTGGTAGGGAAAATTTCATGAAAGAATGCAAGTGGAGGGAACGTCTGGTTCTTTGTACCTCTTACATTTAAGTGCCTTAAAGCTGTTTATCTGCCAATGGCCTACCAATTCAAAAAGAGTATCAAAAATATTCAAAGCATTCAAAAAAATCAGTGATTTGCTTTAATGTATTTAAGTAATGAAAAGCAATCAACTTCCAGAAAGACCCTTGCCAAAATAAGAAAAAAGGCAATTTCACCGTAACAGCATCCAACATTTAAAAATTCCGTCAACCATTTCATTAAAGACTGGATACTAGGATTGACTATGACAGTACTTGGAATAACCTGTAAGCGTGACACACAAGAAAAGGTGGCAAGAGAGAGTAAACAGTATTAATGGTATTCAATAAGGAAATCGTGTCTGTGTCTAAGTAGAAACTAAATTACTATCTGAGGTTTTCTTAGCAGATTATTTAGAAACTTGCCAATAGACAAACAAAGTAAATGACAAGACTCTCAATCAAAGCTGTGTTCCCCAGCAAAATGGCTTAGTAAAAATGATACAAACTACTTGGACTGCTTCTGGCAAGGCTGGCTCTCCTTAGAGGACTGCTAATGTTAAATACTCAACACAAACATGTGATTGTGAATTCTTTATTCACGCTAGCTTATGGTTAGGGAAATGTATCCTGTTCTCAGGGACAGGAATTGAAAACTTATGGCTTCATTCTCACAGAAAAACCAAAAAATAGTATTTTTTATTTTTTACTTCACAATGCAGAATAGCTAAGGATAAATAAAAATCATTATTGACATCCTCCTAGTAAGCACACAGTTTGATACAGATTCTGCAAACAAGTATGTGTCCAGTGCACATTTGTCCAGTGTCTTGCTCACGGACACGAAGATGCATGACCCAGTACCATCAGAATACAAACAATCAAAATATACAGATGGTATTTCCTGTTTATTTGAGAAAATACACAGCAGTATACCACTTACTTTAGCTGTGCACATTAAAAATCAGGGTTCATGCTCAGACAGTAACAACAAACTCTCAAGCTGTTTTTCCGTGTTTCTCTTATGAAAGAGTGTAGCATTGATTTCTGAAACAACTGTTATTCTAATAAGATTGCACATGGAAACGAATGCATCGCAGCTGGTTTTAGCAGGGTTCAGTGAAAACTACCATTCATCTCTGATGAACGCAGATAAAATATTCAAAGCTCAGTTTACGGATTAGATCAGATATTAATGGGAATATTTTGCCAAGTTCTCTCATCTTAGTTCCTCTTTAGAAAGTCAGCTTAAAAGAGTGAGGAAGGGAGAGAGCCAGAACCTGCTCATTTTGACCATCCTGCATTTAATGGAGATGAGTACTCTTACAGCAGAACGATAACCGTGGACACCGTATGCCAGAGTTTTGGTCAATATCGAGATTTATTATTCTGAGGGACACAAAGAGTGAAATACTGACCATGGCATATGGGCCATTAGTTACCTCTCGGTTCAATAAGTCTTGATGCTTTCCTTACTATGTGCTGATTATTTCCTGTCCAATTCACATTAGCAGCTTATTTAATGAGAACAATCTAAGCAAAGAGAGAGAAATTCACACATTTACAAAGGACATCAGCAAGTTACATTTCATCACAGTTAACACCATTTGCTGTTCTTTCAGGAAATAACCTTTACTGATCTTTCTTGTTTTAATGCCAGCAATTGCTTTTGAGGAGAACACTCAATTCTTATATTCACCACTGGTTATATTTTAAATAATAGCATCTTAAAGGAAAGCAATAACTGCCTAAGTGTTGTAGGACAAGGCATTCACACACTGATAGTGTCCACTGGCATGAGAGCGTGGCCACAGTTTTTCCTATTCTTAATGAACACTTTTCCCCATTCACAAGGTCATCCCTACGCTTGTGGAGCCCATTTTTCCTCTATTAACTTCTACTAATGTTCATGGTAGTTGCACAGAATCTCGGAGAAAAAGGAACCAAGATTTTAGACAGAAAAAAACATCAATAAGGACACGCATGAAGAACAGAAGCATCATAAGCAGTGCTAATAATTTCACACAAAGTGAGATATCAAAGGTACAAAGAGGAAAGAGATGCCTTGAATACACCCTAAGATTAAAGAGAAAGAACAACTGTATGCATTTTCTACATAGGGTTCTCTTTACAAAGCCATAGTTGAATAAACAGGAAAAAGAACACATATACATCTTTGACCAGTGTCTGCTTTTTTTCTTCAAGAAGCCCAAATGGTTCTGATTAGTTAAGAGTATTCCTTGAGTGAATCAGCTTGCAACACTGGGGCTGATCAGCAGAACAGCCAGCACGAGAGCCGGGCACACCAGTTGCACCAGCACCGCAGCTCAACTGGGAAACTCCAGTGATAAAAGCACCATCACCTAACAACATCCTGCCCCAGGACAGGGCAGCCTCCCATTCCATACCCATTGATCACATATGTTGCTGGAAATAATTAGACATCACATCTTCTATCTGAAGAATCCATGAGAAGTTTCCTGATTTGAGTAACAGAGTAAGGTGCAATGTTCCCCATATCCACTTCTAGTTTTCCACAATCTCATTAAATGATTGTCACAATAATTTTAGATAACAGTTTTTCAGAAAAAAAACAGATATGAGTGGGTATAGGACCTTCAGAGCTACGATCACTTAAGATACAAGCACCTGCATCAGCATCTCAAAATTCTGACCCTCTCACTACCCATTTTTTTGGCTAGTGCAAGGCAAAATAGGGTCTGCACAGGTCACCAGCAAAGTGTTCTCAGCACTGACAAATGTAACACTTGACACTGAGAGGCATCTTTAAACATCTGGAATATTATGCTCTGTGAAGTAGCATACATTACACAAGTGAGGAACAGTCAGAAAGGCCTGGATCTGGTAGACATTTCAACTACGTACTTCTGTAGGATTTATTTTCCAGTTTCATTTCTTTGTTTTAAAAACAGCTTATATACTTAAAGAAAATATTTCCACATTGGTGGTAAGGCACCTGAACTACTATCTGTTACTATTACGGGTTTTAGAAACACACTGAGTTCCATGGCAATTATAAGGAGGTGCTAAAAATCATTTCAATCTTGTCCATTCGGTGGTCAGCCTAACAGAAAATTTTATTGTGAAAAGCAAAGACTGCACTAAAGTACATTCAGGATCCACACCTACTTCTTCCTCTGACTGTGCTGTGCCTATTCCACATTCCTGTTACACTCCAAGTAATGCGGCCAGTTGTAGTTTCAGACGGAAGTCTTTGGGAAACCGTAAGACATGATCATGGAATAAATACTTTGCCAAAACATACATGAATACACACACACAGAGAAATCCCTCTAGAAATGTAGTTTGAGCTTGCTGCAAAACCCCAAAAAGAACATCTAGGAGATCTCAGTCTCTGTTCAGTCTTGCAGTTCCTATTTAAAGACAAGTTAGTCTTCTGTTTTCAGTGTTTGCTCACTTCTGAATTTGGTTTAAAGAGCTGCTAGCGTAGACTTAACGAAGTTACTTCTGAAAGGCTGATTGTGTTTCCTTCTGTCTTTTTGACAGAACCCATTTAAAATGGGCCTTCTTCATTTAATTATCTAGTCTTTAGTTTTGTGAGTTTTATTTCTGAACTGGAATAAATGTTATAGTCAGAATTGTGTCTGTAGACAACAGGCTTATTTAACGAGGCTTAAAAATTGTTTCCTTTACAATCAGACAGGGAAGAGAGAGCGCTCTGTGGTACAGACTCCACAGCTTTATCCAGGGCACAAGCAGTATGGCCACAGGGCACTGAAGTTGACAGGGTCCTGTCGCAGGGATATTTAGCTACATAGATGCCTTACACAAATGTTACAGACCCAAGGGGGTTGTCTGACTCCTAATCAATAATTGAAATTCATACTCTCTAAACTCTTGTGCCTGAGAAGAGCGGTATTACCAGGCAGTACATGGTAACACTCTAGATTGCTCATGAAACCAGGAAAATTCCTGATCTCCAGAGTTTAAACCAGCTCCTGGACCATTCTCCCTCCACTAGAGCACAGAGCAGCAGAAGGGTTTCCTACAGGCTACAGAGAAATTACTCTAGAAGCACAATATAGGACAGATATATCCTGTGGAAGATGAAGACTTGAGGGATCTCTGCAATTCAACTGTGACCTTTTTCCACCCCCAGGCAGGAAAACCACAACTGGCTGGCTGCTTTCAGACCTCTCCACGTCCACCTCAGGATTTATTACAGAACACTTAAGCCCCATAACACAAAAGCTCTGTAAGCAGGCAGGCACAGCCGTAATCATAGAGAGGCCTCTGCTGCTTCAAATCAGTACAGCTCAGCTGAAATCAATATAAAGCCTAATGTAGGCCCAGCAGAGACATGGGCACACTGGTCAATATTGGAGTTCAACAGATGGCTGTCCACTGATGGCTGGCAGGACCCATCCTGGTCTTATTTACTCCAGTTAGCAAATCTCCTTAGAAGCAGCTTCAGATTCACCAGTGCACAGTCTAGCATAACTTTCTTCCCAACCCATTACTGCTGGGCTTGGGCCAGCAGATGTTGTACAGCTAACTGGAGGGGAGCTGGCCTAACCATCTGAAGATAGGGAAGGAAAGCAGTCTACCAGATAATGTCTGTAAAAGAGCTTAGAATCCATTGACACAGGCTAATTGCTTACTGCAGAGTCAAGTTTGCATTCCCTGTAGACTCATTTGATGTAAACTTCCTACACATGTCCAAAACTCTACCCACAGGACAAACATTAGTACATAAATTGCTTAGCCAAGCCCTGCTCAGGGTTCCTGGGACATATTCTGGGGAATAAGGAAACAAGGAGAAAGAAACAGGTAACATGATCGTCCTCCTTACTGTGCTCGGCTAGAAACAAACATCTGTCTGGCATGCTCTGCCCCCCACCATTTATTCCCACCTTCATCCTAAACACAGAAGCTAGGCATTTTCATTACCTTTGTTCCCCTCAGTGAGCAAATATGGACAAAAGACATCAGAGAGGAGAGGCTGAACTGGCTGAAAATCCTGCATACAGCTGGAAGGAACCCAGTGAGGGTGGAAAAGATAATCTCCTACGTATAGAAAAAGCAGCAGCCTGTAGAAACATCCAATTTCTAACAGAGCATGGGCTCCTTTCCCCACCTAATGGCTCATCCTAGTTTCTTCCCTTTCTCACAGCGATGCTATGTCCTGCAGGAGTCTCAGTATTGCCAGCATCAACCCTGTAAAATTCCTTCAAAAATAGCCACGTAATTTCCAAGTCTCTACTTCCCTTTGCCTTTTCCCTATCAGACGCAACCCAACTCATTGCCTGCATCTTGACATTCAGACTTAGCCCATGGCCCTGGCCCTCCTGCTCCCAGGCATCTACATGGGGCTCAGTGACGCAGAGCTGCTCCTCCTTGCAGGCAGAGACCACGGCGTGGCTCAGGACACCACATCTCCTTCCACTTCCAGGGTGGGCTTGCTCAGATGAAGTATCCACACAACCCCTACAGCTGCGGCACGCTGTACCTAGGCTGTTTGCTCACACCTGTATTTCATGTCATGAAACCTTTGGTTCTGCAGCTGGAATACTTGGTCCCAAATCACATTCCTCTGGAATGGCATTTCAAGTCACTCTGTTCAAACAGTAGCCTGACAAATCATTCTGAGAAAACGATATTATATCCTTTTCTGGTTTCTTGACAAGTGCTGGTAAATATATCATTTCCACTTTTTCCATCTCCTAATTCAGTCTTTTTATCAGTAATAGTGACAAAAAGGTCCTAATTAGGTAGCGCTAATCAGGTAGAATGGCATGTGATTGACGGCTGAGAAGTCACTATCTGTTCTCTGAAAAACAAATTGGCAATTTTCCTCCTATAAGCAGGAGATTTATCAATAGACAAAAGGATGCTAAACCCCAAAAGGTAAGGTATAATTACACATCAGGGCTATACACTTCCTTTTGACATAAATCTAAAAGAATTTGTGGGTGTGAAAGCTTTTTTGGAGGGGTGAACAAGTGATATTACTCATCGAGGAAGAACAACATAATCACAGAAATAAAATTAGGAAAATTGTCTATGCATAAACTGGTATGTGGTGGGTTTGTGGGTTTTGTTGCTTTGTCTGTTTGGGCTTTTTTTCCCCTCTCTCCTCCCCACCTCCTTTATTTTTTTAAACCAGGACTGGTTAAAAAAAAAAAACCTCTAGTAACTCAAGCAAAGAGTTTTGACACATATGAAAACAAAATAATTCTACTTGTGTTTTACCTTTTAAAAAACATAATCCTTTAACTACCTGCAATGAATATTCTAAACACGTTTTTCAGTAACAGAAACAAAATAAGCTTGCCAAGTGGCACTTGTAATATTTTACACAAGACAGCAGATAGGAACAGGCCATTCATTCCAACATACAAATTCTTCCTCTATTTTCTTACTTTTACATTTCATGAGTTTGAGGGCTTAAAAATCTAAAAAAGTTATTTTAAGCTGCAATATAGAAGTATATCTTGTGGCAATATTTGTCCATCTGATAATCTCAAAATGTAGCAAAAAGTGGTCATTTGTCCTACATTACTAAAATATTTAGATTTATTTCACTTGCGTGACCTCATTTGCAAATGAGATAGCTTGTATTTTGAGATCTAACAGAGAAAACTTGTGACATCTGGTATTTTCTGTATTAATGGAAAAAAATAAGCCTACCTGTAACCATTAATTTCTAATTAAATTTACGGTCTGTATAAGAGAGATGGGTTGGCAGACAAAAATTAACATTTGCCTGTTAATCTGGCATCAGTCTTCAGACTACTTAGAAAGTAGTATTTTTCCTTCAGCTAAAACTAGGCCTGCACAACTTCCTCTTGGACAAGCACCAAATGTTTGAAATGCATCCCAGATTTCCCATAAAAGCATGCACAAGTTCATTATGATACTTGAAATCTTCATAAAAACTTTCTAGATATTAGATATTTCACCATAGATTCAACATAGCTATTAACCTGATTTCAAGGTGTTGGGTTCTCTTTAACAATTTCAAATACAGACCCGGAATTTTCTAGACTTGCCTGAACCAATCATCAAGCCATATATCAAAGACATCATTCTGAAGTATATTTTGATTTGTGGCATTTCAAAGTTGTGCAGACACATCAGATTTTCCATAAGACTTAAGAGCAATCGGACAAACAATAAATTACCCTTCCAATGTCCTACCTTCTCAGCATCACATATCCTGGTGTGATGCTGCATTGACAGGTCTCACTGTTGTCATTACACACTAGCGCAAAAATACATGCACACAAAGAAACAATTATAAAATTTCTAGTTTTTTTTGTTGTTGTTGTTTTGTTTTGTTGTTTTTTCTTTTTATCTGGATGTATATATGAATGCTTGCAGTCTTTATAAAAGGCTCAACAGGTTAAGCAAATGGTGAGCTTGGGAATGTACTTATTGGACAGGGAAAGTAAAGAAAAGTTTGTGGGAGCATGCTTTTTTAAGGGTGTGTTAAGAAACTGAAAACTGACTGAAAGAAAGAGCAGAGTAATAATCCTGCAGCAAATCCTGCAGGTAAATGGCAGGAAGAAAAGGAGAGGATGTGTGTAGAGGGAGTTTGTAAGGAAGTCAGTAGAAGAAAATACACGGTAAAACTAATTTAAACTATTTCTGTGCATAGTAGTAACAAAAAGCAAGGAAACAAATTCATTTTTGAGATATTTTATATTTCAGTCCTCTGAAGAAGTCAACTCACCCGAGTATGCCCAGTAAGGATCCCCCGAAGCCTTTCGCCTCCGTATCTGCACAGAACTACCATGTCTGTTGTCATGCAGAGAGCCAACATAACCTTCAGTCAGAGCTGGGAAAAGAAGAGGAAGGAATCATTAGGGAAGTGGTATTTACTCCCTGGAGTTTATACTGTGAAACTTACATCTTCATTGAGCAGGGACTAAAAACTTGGCATTGCTTAAAAAACAAAAAAAATTTAAGAGGCATGTTCCTCAGCCATGAAACCCCACCATCCAAAGATGATTCACAGAAGCCAGGACTCACTGATGCCACTACTGTCGTGCAGGCATGTGCCATGTAACTCCAGTAATTTCCGTAAGGAAATTCTGATATACGCAAGCAAACAAGTATGAGCCATGACATATGACCAAATTTTCTCTGTCTGGACCCAAAGGATAGCTTGCTTTGCTAGTGACTACCAAATGTAATTCAACACAAAAATTATCAAAGATCCTTAAAGGAATACAGATGCAACCATGTGGAACGTGCCAGTAAGGTGATAACCAGGATAACACAACTGCACCTATTTTAAGCCACATCTGAAAATCCCATGTAGAACAGTTTCACTGGGGAGTAAATGAATCTCCTCCGTGTACGACCATCAAACCAGAGCCCACAGCACACCAGGTAACATCCTCAACACAAGCAAGGCTCAAGTAGCATCGCCTCATATGATTTACTCAAGCAAGGCAGACATGCAGCACCACCTTCTAGCCAAAGGAAGGTTGCATATGTCAGACAAAATACCCAACGTGCAATACCAATGCCTTATGGCATGAAAGAGAGGCCACTAATGAAGAAAGCCATGTAAAACTTAACAAGCTAGAAGGAATTAAATTCATCAACCAAGAAAGAAAATAATTCATCCTACACTGAATCCCAAGATTTTTCTTTTAGACCTCAAACAATATGTATGTATTTTTTAACTTGTAAAGTAATGCATAGCTTCCATGAGGATGTGGGTTGTTTGGAGTTTTTACGTGCCAATTTTGCTTGTTGTTTCTATGCATCTGACTGAACTGAACGGGAGGTGTGTGAATTCACAAATGCCAGTAAAAAAATGTGTAATAATTTCAACTACTTTTCTCAGAGAACCACAGCTGAAATCATTTGTGCTATAATAAACGCACACAAAGAAACTCTTAGATCCACAGACATGGAATGTGAAGAACAAGTATGCACCAACTGGCTCTATGGAAATTTGAGTCCAACCGATCCCAAACCACTTACCTGATCAGTAAGAAACTACCTGAATAATTGAAGTTAAAACTTTAGAAACCCATGTAAAGCACTGCCACCCAGATGCAGTCACCAAGTGCTGTACTCCCTTCTGTTCCCAGGCCAGTTACAGCTGGGCTAAAACAAAGATTTGTAACAGGACTTTATTGAACATCAAGCACCTGTAACTCAGAATTTAGCTTTCTTTCCCTTTACAAAAGCTTCTGGGTGACACCCCGCTTTGTACCACAGTAGCTGAGATCATGCTCTATCCGAGGGCTATGCATGGGTGCTAAACAGCTCTACAGACAACCTTCACTCTGCAACATGAATCATGGATTTCTGAAGATTTTAGAATCCTGAAGATGTAGGAAATGTCATGCAATCTCAGGAAAGGCATCATAGGTTTGCCCCTGCCAAATTTTCTCTTGTGCAAGCAAAGGTACTAATTGTGCAATTTATTATGAGCCTCTGATTTGAATGAGTTTTCCAGGTTTCTTGGCAACTTTCTAAATGCTAATGCACTCCAGGCTGCGAACTAGAAATGCTGGAACACATCATGCCACCAGGATTTGTAGGCAACACTATATCACATACCTTATTTTCCTCTTCTGATTTACCCTAATATATTTACCTGGTTGGGAAGCAATAGGCACTCATTTCAGTAGGAAAGAGCAGGTAAAGTAATGTGGGGACCCAAACCCTCTCTGCTAAAAATCTACAACAACCAAGCAGAAAAACCAAACCAAACCAAACCTGAGCAAAGATCAGAGACCATGAAAATCCCAAGGAAGAGAACATAGAAATAACCTAAGTGGATGGCTAGAAAAGCTATCAGAAAAAAATGGCCTTATTATTCACCTAAAAATCATGTGTTGAGCCATACACACAAAGTCCCTCCTTATTACAAAATCAAAGACAACAGCAGCTTTCTTCCAAACATCCTCTGCATAGAAGAGGTAAATAGTTGTGGGGTTTCTGTAGCCTAGAAAAATTGATTCCTGCAAGCAGAAGGAAGATTTCACCCTTCTCCTCCAAGGAATAAGTTACTCCCGCAGGTATTTGTTCAGTGAGCCTTTCTGTGTGCCTCACCATCAGAAGAAAGAAACTAGGTCTAAATAATCAACATTTGTTGAAGGTAAAAAGGCTCTGAGTCAGTGCAAAACATCTGAAGTTGTAAAACCCTTTGTACTCCTAGCTTGAACCATCAAAAAGCCACATGGCAACCATGGTATGGCTATGAATCATACCATTGATTTTCAGTACCCTCTGTGCAGAAAATTAAATTATGCAAATCCAAGCCTTCATGAATGCCTAACTTTAATGTGAAATTGAACATTTGCTTCAGTCAGCATCTTATTTATGCAATTAAAAACCTGACATACTTGTGAAAATATGCAGTTTTAGTGTTCTGCATAGACACTTAATAGATTTGTACCTTTCTCTATGCTTATAAATGGTGAAGCGCCATGCTGTACACCAATTTATTTCTACCGAAAAGGATGTTACTAACCAAGAGGGGAGCTTAAGCATTTGTCAAGAGAACTGTGTGAAGGAATTTGCTGGTTATACTGCTAAATATCTTCTGTAGGACTGAAAAAGAAACAAATTGGAATATCCTGTTCTAAATAAAATCCTACATCACTGTTAGGCAGCAGAACATTAATGTCAATAGTCCCCTTACAAGCGTGCAATAATTCAGTAGTCATTAGCAATTTAGAGAAATATATGTTTACTGGATAGCTGCAGAAACTCTGGGAAAAGGATGATAGGTCAATATCTCTGGCCATGGTGTTATCTAGAAAGGTAATGGTCTGTCTATCAAAAAAAATCACACCACCACCTTCTGCCCTAAACTGGCTTAGTTCCCCAGCCTGTTCAGAGTACAGCCATGCATTTCAGCATTGGGCCACACAAACACTCCAAGAAAACTCTGTGGGAACAAATACCTATTGTTAGCAATATCTTATACTGGTAAAGTCATCAGGAAACCACAGACTCAATCTCATGGTGCTTTTGTTCTGTGGTGTCAACTGGGGTCAACAGACTCTCTCATACTTGAAGAGGTGCAAGGTACAGAACAGAGGATACAGGGACTTTTCAGATAAAAGTTTGGAAAAGCCAAAGCATTTGGAGTCAAGTTATTTCAAAAAAGGAATTGTTTCATATTTCAAAACCATCTTATGTTTGAGGGAGAATCGTTATTTTTCCCAGATTTTGGGGGGGGGCTGGGATGTAACTTCAAAACTTGACACCACCAATGAAAACTGACAAGGCATGTCAGTGTTGCTGAACCTCCTTCTTTTACTGAAAATATATACAGCTAAAATATTTTGTTCAGTTCCAGCCATTAGAGTACATTTATTCATTTTTGTGAAATGCTTCAATCCCATGGTTTCAGAAGCTATACATGCAAATAAGTGACTCAAACTCAACTGATACCTTTCAGTGTTTCTAACATCCAAACAAGTTTAAGAGAAAATACTTAAGAAAGTTATATTAGCACCAATACCTACACATTTCCACAAGTCTTTTTCAGCTGGGAGACAGTTAACAGCTCAAGAACAGAGTGCAGCCAAGTGGTTTCCTGCTCCACTCCTGCAGAACTGGATGCTGGAGAAAAGCCAGCAATTAGGAGGGCTGGTCCAGCACAGACCAAATATGGGGAGGCTCCTCTGTTCTGGGAACCCTGGAAAAGTTGGGGAAGTGGAAATCAGGACAATAGGAGGGGCAGGAATGTGATCCAGGAAGGTTTAAAATGGAGCAGTCAAAATAGAGGGGTGGGGTATAGGCACACAGACACAGCAAGAGGCAGAGAGGAAAAGAAGGGACAGCAGAAGCCCTTGCCCTGTACGGTTTATTTGATACATCATGCCAGTACTGATGGCAGAAGAGTAATGAATACCATAATACATGGTCTGAGACTTGCAGATACACGATTAAAAGAGAAGGGGACCAATCTTGCACTCAGATACACAAGCGTGAAATTAAATCCCAAGCAACTCCTCTGGCTGGTGGTGCAGTATTGGTGTCCATGAAGCGTAACACCTGCAGTCAGTGGAGTTGTGCTGTGCCTATCAGAACTACTTCTGCAAGGAATAGGGGATCCTTCAAAGCTAACACTGAGAAATCTCTTACACACAATTTCATATAATTTTAATCGGTACTGAACGCTACATGATTTTAGATGATGTGCTAAATGAATCAACCCATGCCGCATATCTGCAGAGAGCAAAAGCAATGCAATGCTGGGATGTGCCTTAGCATTCTGATCAGCTCTCCATTCACTCTGTCTCAATGTATTAACTTTCCAATAAAAATTATTTGATAAGTGCCCTCAAAGGTATGATAAGGTAATTCCTGCCTGAATACCTTACTGGTATTCATAGTTCACATGAAAACACAAAATTTTATCCCCAATCTACCTTAAATACAAAGCTATTATACTATTCAGAGAGATTATACCCTCGGCATTAGTGTTTAAAAGGTATCAAGCCATCAGCTGTGTAAGAAAAATCCTTTAAGGTCGATACTTTATGTCTGAATGATGAAATCATTAGTTATGATGGTAGATTAACTAGATTGTGTGCCAAATTCAGATTCTTTAAAGCCTTCTTTGAAGATGAGAGTTGCACACAAATCTGTTTTCAACTGTTCCAATTAAAACTGTACGAAGTCGAAGGTATGCACATTGCCCAGCTCAATCATTCTGTAACTTGACACTATATACTGTTAAATAGTTAAATCAGTTTTAGTCCTAGTCCCCAGTGTAGACACAATTCTTAAGTGATGTAGCTCAACCTGGTGCCAATGCTGGAAAACAAGCCAACCTTTGAGGAAAAGAGACTTGACTATTGGAATCCAGAGTAGTATCACACTATGAAAACACCTAAAGCAGGGAGGTTACAAAATAAAATCTTGTTAGTCTGTAGCAAAAAAGCACTAAATCATACAGAAATAATTGCTAGCATTCTTTATCAGATCAATGCCTGTAGAAAATAAACTTTTCAAAGACAAGGAAGCCACTATTCTCTTCAAGACAGCACAACACCACATTTTAAAAAGGGGGAGGAGGGCACAGAAACGTTACCTGAAGGGCTTTCCTATCATCTCTTAAATGGAGTTTAAGAGATCGGTGAGTCAAAACACTTACCCATCTGCAAGCCTAACGCTTCAAGCACGCCTCAGAAAAAAAAAAAAGCTGCATCTTTATCTAGATGCATTTACTGTATTTTTAATTGGACTGTGCTAAAGAGAAGCAGGTAAGCTGAAGACACTGCAATGCTATGCACTGTAACACATGCTCTGCTAAGAAGAGTTTAGGCTTCTGGGCAATTTCTTAGAATAAACGTTGTCAAATGGGCCAGACGGGAAAAAGAGAGGAAAAAAAAAAAACAAAAACAAAAACAAAACAAACAAACAAAACAAAACCTGACAGGAAATAAATTTATAATATTAAACAATTAAGATAGTTTTGCACAATTAAAATAAATAATCATTAAACTCATCCCTCTCAGCTCTTTCATGAACAACTTCCTAAACAAAACTAGGCTATTTGCCTTAAATATTTTATTACACTTTGACAGCAAATAAAACTAGAAATATTTCAGGCACAGCTAATCCATTTTGATAGCGCATTACTTTTAAACAGACTCTTCAGCCATGGATTCCCGCTTTTTGCAGATTATTTCATATCCTGCCAAAGGAGGATGAAAGTTAAAACAACATATGGTGGTCAGACAGCATCAACAAATTATTTTCTGAATGAGACTTCTTCCTTTGATTATGCTGCAGAGATTTCTTCTGATTATCAGATAAAAGACAAAATCTATTCCCCTGTGAATGTACACACAATTTTCACAGCTTTCCATTAATAAAATACGGGACTTACAAATCACAAGTTTCTCACAACTAAGTGAAATAACAGACACCCGGATGCTACATCTGCCAAGAGATACATATCCCTTTCCCAGATGACAGTCACCCAGACAGCCCCTTCATTCCTGTATGAGCACAATCCATGGGTCTATTCCTAAAAATGACATGGGGACTTTTCACACCAGCCGTTCTCTGTTCATGTGTCTGATAGATGATATGGTAACAGCACAAATCCTAAGAACAAGAACATAAATGCAGAGCACAGCAGGCCTTTACAAGAACTAACCAGAAGACTGCAATTTGAAGATGAAAAATAGTCCAGGGAACATGCTGTCAAACTGTGGGGATTAAATTAACTAGCGGAATTAAAAGCCCTTATCCCAAACATGAATACACCAGTCACTAGGTGCATTAACCCTTGGTAACCTGTTCCATTCAAAGCCGGCAAGTTACGTGTAATGTGATTTTGTATTACTCCAACGTATCAACACATTGCAAGGCCCAAAGCACTAGAGCTGATGTGATCAAGCAACAGAAAGCAGATTTTCAGTGCAGTCTTTTTTCTTATATGACAATGGATAGAGTTTAAGGGTCACAGGAAAGTCTCCTTCTTCAGATCAAGCCTTATGCCAAACCAGAACAAGGACACACAAGTGTACCGCAATGGCCAGCGCTATCAGCCGCCCTCCAGCAGAGCAGGTGCCCTCCCAAGGAAAAGCAAACCAGTCTCCTCAGTCACGAGTTCTCACAGATCCTTCTCTCAGTCTGCCTGGCTTCATAAGCAAGATGAGCAAAACTCATTAGCAAGACAGTAAGGCAACTTCAAGTTGTATTAATGATGCCCCATTAAGGAGACTCAGGAAAAAAAAGCTTGGGAGGCCAAGAGACAGATGCTGCTGGATGATGAGAAAGGGCTTGAGTTTGCATTTTCATGGCTTACAATGCTGGCAGCAGCTGTGCAAGATATGACATAGCTGGTGAATTTGGACCACTGATGTCAACTGGCATCACCTGCAGCACTTCTAGGAATAAGCCAAGTCAGTCAAATAACCATCAGTGCCATCAATTTCCATCTCAAGACAAAAACCACACAAATTAAACCAACCGCAACATCACCCCTTCCAGGAGGACGGTGCCCCACAGCAAAGCTTCTGCCAGAGAGCTTGGGGAATACCCTCTGACCTTAGAGTAAGGATTCTCAGACTGCAGTACATGAGCTCAAATCTACCCGTGTGAACAACATGTCATGAAAAATAACCCAAATCTGTTACCTTTTCCCCTGAGAAAATGCAGAAATGCTGAGCAGAAAAAAATGCCCCAGACAACTGCACTTTTCCAGGATGAAGGATGTTCATGTCACACTGCAAACAGCGCGAGGATATCTGCAGAAATGAAGTTTGAGGATCCCAGCTTCAGAAACACTCATCTCCCATCACTGAGAACTGCAAACACATCAAAACCAGCTGTGTTTGATCCAAACCCCGAGTAAAACCTTTATCCCACTGAACTGTTCCCTGACACTTCCCTGCAGGCAGAAATACACTCCATTTACCCTTAAGATAAAGTTTTCAAACAGACTGGTATTCTAGCCATCTGAGTCAAGATAACTTAAAGATGACTAACGCACATTACATCCTAAAAATCAGACTCCTTTCAGACATATCTAATTCGGGTAGTCAGACAGAAAAATAATTGGGAGCACCTGAAAACTCTATAACCTTGAAAACTCTTGGTCTGTGCATCCTTCACAGCCCCTCAGACTTCTGTTAACCATCATTATCTGCATTTCTTAAAAGGAGGAATCCTCATCCTTGTTCATCGCCTCTCCATGCTGTACTTCACAAGGGTCATGTTACCTCTGAATTTTATTCATAACAATGAGTGATGCAAACACAGAAATAAAGCTTCAGAGCAGAGGTTCATAAGCAAGGCTGACCTCCACAGGAAAGCTGAGGCTCTCTCAGCCAGTGCTGACTGACTCACAGCAGATATTAGGGAGAAAACAGATAAACTCAACTCTCCAATATCTAGGATAGCCGTGTCAGAGTGAACCAAGGCAATGAAAACATTGACAATGATAACTTGGCATCAGGGCAAAATGACTGCTCACACAGCCAGCTCCAATGTCCGTGCCCTATTTCCCCCAAGGGCAAGCTTGAAGTCAAGTTTGGAACAAACTGGAACCCAGAGGCAGCACAGGGTATTTGTGCAGAAGGGACTTGAATCCATCAGCACAAGCACACTGAGAAGGGGCCATCTTGGTCTCTTCATTCATGGCAGCATTTATCCAGGAAACGTATAAACTGAACATGTATAATGGAGACTTGTTTGTATGATGGATTAGCAGTGGCAAAAGGGGGCTTTCGTTATTGCAAGTACGTAAACCTTAAGGGTTTTACAACAGAAAACAGCATGGCTGGAACCACCTGTCTCACTCTCATTCTCACATAATCAGGTGCTGCAGCACGCACAGTGGTAGGAGAGCAGCCTCTGAATAGCAAATTAATGTGACCTTAATGGAGAATTTGTACCTTCAATTCCTTGTTTAATGCAGAATCATACTATTTTCATTTCATGAAACCCAGTAATACTCACAAAAACACACAAACTCATGCAAAATCACCAGCTTCACCTCTCTGCTCTGGAGATAATTTGCTTGTATCCACTGCCAGCATTTGTCATAGTACAGCCTCATTACATTTTCAAACCAGATTCCCTGAAGTCACATAACAAGAAGTATCTTGGTAAAAAAAAAAAAAAAAAAAAAAAAAGGATATTTACTAGACTCATCCAAATAACCATAGCAAAGACCTTGTAATGCAGACCTGCTCTGTGCATGACTTCTGTCCACCCAGGCAGCCATGTTGCCAGACACTTTCATGTTCCCCCACAGGTAGCCTATCATTTCACTTACGTCATCATCCCATTAAAGTCACCTTTGCATTATATTGTAAAGACAAACATATATCCAACCAACCAGGGCCTTCTCTGCTGAACTTATGCAGAGTCCCCAGAGGGAGACTCTTCTTGCATAAGAGCACGCCAGATTCCTACCGGGCAAGGGGTCAGCATAGAGTCCTCATTCCAAGGCAGCCCCTTCAGACCCACCTGCCTCTAACACCGAAGAAGCAGCAAGCCTGGCATTCATTCAGCAGAAAATGCAGGACACAGTGTGGATTTCATTCACACGGAGAATGGCAAGGCACTTTATGAAGCCAACAGAGCTGCTCCCAGTGCATGGCATGAGATCAAACTTGCCCCATTATAAAGTCTTCAGAGACAGGGGCCCTGTCAGCTAATAAAAATTCTTCATTTTTTATACAAAATGATTTTTTTAACCCGTGTCCTTTGGCCCATTTAACAATTTATTGACTGTGGGAAATAAAGTGAGGCCACATCAATCTCTTCCTGGTTATTTGGTTCAGGCTCTCAAATTAATGCAGAAGGTGGAAAGCTCAATAAAGAACTATTTAAGAAAAGAAAGGAGAAATGCTCTAGTCCCACTGTGAGATATCTTCCTCTCAGTTTGCAGTCAGGTCTCGCCATCTATAGCTGCACAATCTCCTGAAGGAAAGATGGAAGGGCATAAACCAGCATGCTCCCCTGGATCGAGCAGAAATAACTTGAGATTTGTATCACTCTGCACTGAAACAGATCAGTAGTGCCCAGGTAGCCAGATTTAGTGCCTCCAGCATGTGATGGCAATTCCAGCCAGCTCCGCAAAAACTATTTTAGGATCAAACTTAAAAGCTGAGTAGAACCAAGCAAACAAGCTTTTATTTTTATTTGTGTAAAAATGTATTTAATTTGGCTTATGATCTACAAAACAGGGGGTTTTAATCTTTTTTTTTTTTTTTTATGCTGACAGCTTGCATTACATACAGATTTTGTAGCAAAGGGTTTCATCCACATTTATTTCCCAAAATATAAGTCTAAAGTGGAAACTGAGATAAATAGAGATTTTTTTGTGCTGACTGAACAAGTTGTTAGTCAGGGATATATGTCCCAAAAATGTGACCTACCATTTTGAGAACTCTCTCCTTTGCTTCCAAGTAAGTTGCATTGTTCAAAGGGAAAAGACACTATAAATACTACAGAGCTAATGTCATCTGTAAAATGAGTCAAACGTACATCTTTGCTTTGCAGTTCACCATTAGTTTTTCACCCAGGCAAGATTTTTTTTTCTGGAAATTTCCCAGCTGGAGGGTCTGGTGCTGTTTAGGGTCCAAAACTAATACTCGGTTCCTTGGTCATTTGTCTCTGGAGAATGCAATAAAGATCTCGACACAAAACCTCATACTATGAAGAGCAAGAGCACTAAGGCCTTTGGCAGCAAGAACAAAAAAGCAGTAATAGAGCACAGATGAAATAAATAGATAAAAATTGCCAGCAATAGTGCACACTTTGTAATCATACAGTGATGGTATGCAGCACAGTCTGAAAAGGCACAGGGTCACTGTTCTTTGCTATACAACCAATTTAACCATCTGGAGGACAAAACTAATGCCATACTCAGTAAATGTAAATGATGCTAAACCAAGAGGAGGAGAAGCAAGCAAGAATGCCTCAAAAATATTCAGCTGTCTGGCAAGCTCAGCGAAATAGGCTGATGTGAGACATTCCACCGAAGATAGATGTAAGGCTATGCAGTTAGGGAGAAATAATAATCAGTGCAGGAATGAAGTGAGAGACTGATGTTTAGAAAGCAGTAATGCAGAAAGACTTGAGCATTAGGGTGGATAATGAATTAGATGAAAGTTCATGCTGCAATACCACTGCAGAAAAAGGCAATTGCTATCCTGGGGCACATGCACAGAGATACTGGAAGCAATAACTCACTCATAGACAGTCTTTGGCAAGACTGTCACTGCAGTGCCACATGCTGTTTGAGGCCCATTACTCACAAAAAAAAAAAAAAAAAAAAAAGAAAAAAAAAAAGAAAAAGAAAAAAGAAAAAAAAAAAAGAAAAAAAAAATCATTTTAAACCAAAAATCTAAGATCTAGGGCAGGGGAGGGAGGGATGACAGGGGATGACACACGACATGTGGAATGAATCAAAGCATTTTTTATGCCAGCCTTGTGCCCTACTCTGCAATGGCCTGGACAGCCCAGCCACAGGGTGCTCAGCCCTGCCTGGCCTTGCCTTGGCATGCTCAAGCTCATACCCTCTCAAGTCTTGAATGCTGCACTCCACTCTCTACCTCCTTGTTTCATACATCAATTTTCATAACAAGCCGCATAAAGAGTTAGATTTTAGAGCACTCAGAAGTGTTGATCTTCAGACAAGAAGTGCTCTCACAGCACAAGAGTGAAAGAGGAGATGAAGAGCTCCGTAAGGAACAAAGGGATGCTTTCACCTTGTGGTGGGCAGGGTGGGAGCTCAAATGCACACCATCTTTTAAGGAAGGGGCAGGTTTGAGAGGAGATGCTCAGTGCACACACGTGCTGGGAGTAACACACGCTTTGTGTGAGTGCCACTGCAGATGAGCTCTGGCTGAGAATAGAGACCACACCATAAGTGATCAGCAGCAGGGAGGCATACAGCCTTCCCGACCCATTTGACCAGGTCCCACATTGCCAGGCCAACAAGAGAGAAATCAGCTCTGGCAGGGGTGAAGCTGGAAACCTGCATTCTCAATGCCCAAAGCTTTCATTTCCCCCAGAGCACCTCTTCTCGGGAAGGCTCAGGCAGAGAAGTTCGCTCCTTTCCTATTCCAGTCTCATCTACTCTGCAACATTCCCCAGTTTTCACTATTACTAATCCTACAGTTATTACAAGCACTTAAATTACTAAAAAACACAACAAAAGCACTGTGCCATGGAAGACAGATCTAGTGTACAGCCCGCAGCCTGACAAATGTAATTGCTTTCTTAAGGATCATAAGAATCCTCACAAAGACTTCAGCCCACCTGCAGAAAGCAAGGTTGTTCACTGCTGCAGGTTTCTCACTTCCCAAGCAGAGTGGCTTGGCTATTTAATTACAATACAGCTTTGTACTTAGTCCCCACTTGACTCAGAAAGCCCCAGAATGGTCCTCAATACCCACAGAAAGTTTAATTACTCAAGAAAATAACTCCCCCCAGGCGAATTCATTCGAAAGTGTGTGCATGTGCTCCACAGTTGCTATTTCCATATTTTATGCTGTTTCTTTTATGCTTTCACTGTGAACCATAACAATATTTCGCTCCTCGTATAGCTGGTGTCAGTGTTAAAAAACTGTCATCCTTTTAAGCAATGCTTAAAAGATTTTTCATGGCAATATCCTATGTTCTGGTTTGTCCACAAAAATGAGATACTAATATCACAACAGATATCCTCTCTTACTCTAAAGAATTTTAAAATACATTATAATAAGGAAATGACTTTTAAAATAACAACTGCATTAGACATTGACAGCATATCAGTGCTTGTTCTGTGACAGGATTCGTCCTATCCATGACAGAGATCTGCAAAGCTACATCTTACAACTATAAACAACTTCTATCAATACTGCACAGACTATCAAAAATCAGTTTTCCTCAAAAAAGCTGTTCAGCATTAAATACGTTTTTATTGTTATTCTTTCCTACATTTTCCATATACACCACAGTCTTTGCTAGAGAAATCAAAAGTAAGACTATTCATGAGAAAATCTCATGTTGTTTTTTTTTTTTTTTAACCCCCAATTCATATTTTGTAAACAACAAGCTCAAAGCAATCAGTTCCAGTCAGGCTTTTCAGCTTTGGATTTAAATCCTTTCATGACTTCTTCAAAAAACATGCATCAAAATTTCAAGGAGGGGGGGGAAGAGGACTCTTGACATTGTACTTTTGTCTGATGAACAAACTGATGTATTACAAAGAGGTATCTATATACTCAAGCTACTTGGCTACTGACAACCAAATCCAATTTGAACACAGGACTTTAAATAGCTACAAAAAAGTTAACAATGATTAGTAAAATATAATCTGTATGTGATCAGATTTAAAGCTGCAGGAAAAGAGACTTATGTAGAGCACATTTGGCAACTGATACTATCCATGTCAACACAACACATACAAAAATCATTTTTGCCCACACAGAGTATATCCCTCTCATTACTGCACTGCTCCAAACTGAACTAAAAGATACAAATATGAGATAAGAAGTTAGTTTAAGCTGATCTGCTGAAATACCAAGAAATTGCAAGAAGCTTAGCTTCCAGAACTGGTTCTAGCCATTTTCCTATTGAGATTGGATACTAGGACTTGCCAGGATTATGGAAGTCCAAAACACAACCACCTAACACTCACAAAAATCCCAGCAAGCAATCTAATTTTCACCCTCAAAACCCATAGAAAGCACAGAAAAAAGGCACAGAGGCTGAGGCTTTAAAACTGAACAGCAGCAATGGGCCAGAGCCAGCCTCAGCTGGAGTCAGGATGTGTGGGACAACACCAAGACATAGGGAGTGTGAAGGAGGGTCATGCAGTAGAGAAAAAGGTCTCAAAGAGACAGGCTTGAAAACCAGTCTTCCCAGCAGCTTTCCACCCAGACACAAGACCAGTGAAGATCATTTAAACTGCTCAGTAACAAAACCCTGGGGAGCTAGGTGGATGGAGGAGGAGAATGCTTTCTTAGCGATGCCGTGCAGAAGGGACCTGAAACTCTCAGACACAGCACTGCTACAAGGAGAAAAGTCTGGCCTGCAGAACACATTCAGGCAGCAGGTCTGACAGGTCAGCAGGACAAAAGCACTGCTCACAGCAGTCAAAAAAATAAAATGTTTTGGGATAAGAACACAACAGCTTCTTCTGGCCCCAAGTAGCTGGAGCAGTAAGGTGGGCAACGTGAAGCCAAGACTGCAGAGAAGCACTGCCACGGCAGATTGGAGATAGGGCAAGGAGGAGAGAGCCCAAACACAGGAGAAATCAAATCGTAACAGAAACATCATGTAGACTGGTATTCCATTAGGGCCATGGGCTGCCAGAGATATTGCTGAGCACCCTTCATGAATTTGTGAAGACACTGATGATTTTCTTATCAGTAACCCACTCGCATATGTCTAAATATTGCAACAACAGAAAAAAGACACAGAGAAGGAGGCTGCTTTTGCAATTTTTAGCCACTCCACTGCAGCAGAGCAGTGTTAACTGCAAATGAACCAAGCCCTGATTTATCTGGAAACACTTCATCTGAAAATTTTATTGTAAGTGTAAATTTATTAGAGCCCATTAAGCAACATGTAATCAATAACTCTTTGTTATTTTCTATATGGGTAAGGAAAGGAAAAAGGTGCTTCTCAGGTCACAGTAAGGAATATGTCAAGTCAGGAGGAAAAATCCTTGAGAGAGCTGCAAGTTCTTAATTGCCACTGAGGTCTAACGCAGCTGAGATACTCTGCACACTGCATTCATGCCCCCTAGAACTGGATAAATGAGAAGGTTTTACACGTGCACTATGTCATACCCAGGCCAGAGCCTTGGGTTGGTATAAGTTTATTTGTACTATATATACAAGTTCAGTGATAGTCAAATTGAGACTTTAAAGTAGTTTTCTTCCTACTCCACCCTTGCAAACAATGCAGATTACAATTACAGGAGAAAAGAGAGATGGGGGAGGGGTGGAATTATTTCTTTATTTTCATTATACATTTGAATAAATTTTAAAGAGCTTAAAAAAAATATTTAAAAAATATATAGTGGTGCCAGCATATTCTAGTAAACGCTTGGCACCATCAGAAATTTGACTTCTTTAATATATCTACTTTAATTTGCTTTTCTAAAAAATTACTATGCCCTAGTAAAAATCTGCAATTTCCAGCCAGCTGCATTAATATTTCAACTTGGTAAATTATTCTTTTTAAAAAGTTTCTAATAAAGTAGCACTTGCTGCATGTCTTTTAATAAGATCACATCTCTATTTATGATGTTATAATACATTGTATTAAAAACAAAAGAAAGATTACCACGGGAGGAATAGAGATGTCTTCCTTCATTTTAAATTTAATTTGAAGTGAAGGAAAAGGATTTTTCTTTTAAATTAATACTTCCCTTGCAGTGTTATGAAGCCCAGCTTCAGCTATTGAATGAGAAGCAGGAGAAGAAACTCTACCATTTCTATGCAACTCAAAGAAAACACAAAACTAAACTTCATTAAGCCTCATAGATACCAAAAAGCCAAACCGTGTATCTCTGCATAGTTTAAGGGCAAAGGTCCTAAGCCAAGATGCAGGTAGTTCCTCCTGCTGAAATGGAGGATAACGGGTAGAGCCTATTGCTCTGTATTATCATAGCCACCCCTATGGCAGGTGGAGTGCAGAGCAAGGGATGGGTGATTATCCTCAAATGAGTCAAGCCAGGCAAAGGAGAAGCAAAATACCAGTAGTGCCCAACCATCCTGCTCCCTCTTCCGCCTGGAAGGAATATATGCCTTGCCTGCAGTTCCAACAGAGGTAAACTTCCCATCCCTGTTAGATACTTACATTTGCTGATTCTGGCAGGTAAGAGCAATGAGAAAATATTGGAGCTTGCAGACTGGGAACCACTAGCAAGAGGCCACAGTTTGTTTTACTCCGCTGCTTGGCCAGCAAAGCAGAACCCAAAAAGCTGTCCCATGCAGCACTCCAACACCTGGCCCTCACCTCTGCAGAAATGGTTAAGCATTGTCATATTCCACACAGCTCACACCTCTCACAAAGTGGCAAGCCTCACTTGCTCCTACCAAGTCATGGAGGTTTTCTATCACAGCTCAATAAAACTGCTCTTACAGACTTGTAGGATGTTAGATACCATAGCATTTTGCAAAGGTGGTCAACATTGACAAAACAGAGGTGCACAGAAGAGAAATCATTACGCAGTATCATCTAATGGCTATCAGCCAAATCAGGATTAGAATGCAGGATCAGGCCTGAATGCCAGTGGAATATTCCATCCAGGCAGTTGCACCGATTTGTCCTTCAAAACTTAAACACAGGATGATGACAGAAGTTCAAAGACTGCACTGGTTCAGACAGTGCATGCAGGTATTCAGCCACAGAAGAAACTGATAAAAGACATACATTACAGAAAGAGGATTTGGGTGGCAGAGGGATAACCTTATGCTGTATGTGCTTCTGTAACACTTGCCCACAAGTAGGAGAAGCATTTCCATGAATACTTGCCATATTCTAAAAGATAATGACTTTTTTTTCTTCTATATGGTCCCACTATAGTTTGCAGGACTATAACCCAAACTCAAAATAAAATAAACCTCTGCTAGACATTCAAAGGCAAAAACACACACCAATAAATCACCTATAGCCTGAAATGGGACTAATGGGCAGAATTGCTGTCTCCAAGTAGAAACAAAATCAGCCCCCCAAACCTCTTCTAAACAATTGAGAATTCCCAGAATAAAATGAGCAAGTGTGCTCAAGAATTATTTAGTCAGAGCAATATATTCTTGATAAAAATCAATGCCCATGATATACACCATAGCATGGAAATGACCTTTAAATAGCCATGGTCTTGGACAGCAGGCCACAGCCACACTTAAGAGGAGGCCAGGAGGGTGAGGGAAGTACAAGACAAAAAAGGATGTTTTTCAGATAGGTCTTTACTGGTCCTTGACGGTCAACAAATTTATAACAGATGTGCCTCATTCTGAGTGTGGAGAAATGAGTGCTGGTAACTGTTATTGTCAGGACAAATCAATTGGAGCCATATGTCTGCAGCAGCTGACAGCATCATGAAAATCTCAAGCAACACACAGACATTAGGTTGTTGCTGAAAATAAGAGCTTTCCCATCGTGTAAAGGGCCTTTGGGAGATGCCTCTCTCTTCAAGATGGGTTTGTGGGAATTAGCTTATATATTTTGATTCTTTCAAATGCTTGATTGTATGCGAGACTTTGCCGTCTTTTACCAGTTCCCCAGACAGCAGGTTATAATTAACAGGAGGGAAAATGCTACAAATTAATCATAGGACACATCTCATTAGGATTCTTATTTTATCTAGATTAAACAGGAAACTGTCATGACAGAGAATGGGGAAGTTTCCTAACCTTCTCTGCTACCCCAAACTCCCCAACCAAATGTCAGCCATTATTCCCAGTGATAGAACCCAAGAGGAATGCAGAACTCCCAGCAAAATCATAAATGATAATAAAAAGGAATAAAATGCTAAGATCCCATTCTAATAAACTGAAGTTATGCTTTTAGAGCATTTCCTCCGACAGTGCTTCTCCTAGATTTTTCAGAATACAAACTAGTTAGTGGTTATCAAATAGCTGTACTGTAAAATAGGAATAGACTTAATGGAACAGATCCATGGCCCTTTTTTTTTTCTGGCCAGTATGCTAGAGCAAAGCAGTATAACATGCATTACAAGAAAAGGAAGTAACCAACACTGTCAAGTCAGCAGGGTCTCATGTAGGTTAAAGTGTAATGCAAGATCAGTGCCATAATTATCCACACCAAGCAATTTTTTAGTTTATTGACTATGCTGCAGTTCCTGAATTTATATCTCAGGGCTTAAATTGCAAAATACTATTGCAACGTGGCAGCTACTATAATCCAGATATCGGTAGCTATGCAGGAATGCTTGGTATTTCTCTGAACAGCCAAGTTTCTCCAAAACCACTGCCTTTCTTTTACCAGTATTAATGAGCAAATCTACCAGAACTCAAGCATGTGTATTCCTCCATAAAACATATACAGAAAGCAAGAAGACCAAGATTTTCAAGGAAGAACTAATTCTCAGAAGTGTAGCTAGCCAGACATCCAACACTCCTGATTTACACCATGATGAGCAGCATCTTGCAAGTTACAAGATCGCCATGTTCTCAGTTTCCCTGTGCCACTTCCCTATCCCTTCTCTACACCACAGTCCTTCAAAGCTTTTTCCATTTAGATCACCATTTCCAACTCAGGCCAGGTCCACCCAGCTGACAGCCTTTATACCATGGCACAGCTGCATTACAACATCTGGTAACCAGCAGTGTTGACCAGCGTTTGTTGGGTGTCTCAGCAGGGAAGCCAAGGACACCTTCACCTGTTTGTGCCAACAGGGCCTTCGCTGTTGCCTTTGATGAGCACAGGATCAGGCAGCACAAGCAGAAAACCTCCCCTGTGACATTCCAGGATAACAGAGTAACAGATTTCAGCAGAAATGCAAAGAACAAAGTGCACTGCAAACTATCCTATCCTGCAAGGATAAGGCCAGGACCTAATAAAGCACACACTGTGGATCCTTCTTAAAATTTCAAAAGGAGGGTGAGAAGACAGGCTGACCAGCCTCTTGCTCTGAGATTATCCTGAAGCTAAATGCAAGCCAGAGGCAGTGAGACAGTGAAGCTTTGAGGATTTGAACTAATGTGAAAACTATTGCTGGTTGCTGTTTTCCCTCATGAGTAACAGCACTGGTAAGGGTGAGCAGGTGATTGCTTGCTCCACCTCAAACCCTAAAAATGTAACAACTACCCAAGAGCCCATAGGGGACAAAAGCACCAAAGTAAAAGTGCTGTAGCACTCAGTGGATCATCTTGAAAGCAGCCATAAAGATTTGTAGAACAAAAATTTAGCATTTTGTTCTTGACTGTTTTCTGCAAGTAAAAAGATCATGTTCACATGTCCCCATGGAAAGCTTTCTGTAGCTGTAGGATGAGGCTTGGTTCGAATGCTAAATGTATTCTCAGCCTTCCAGATCTCTATCAGGGCAACTGCAACAAAATATACTGCACTTTTTTCACCCTATCATTAAGAAGTGATGGGGTCAGAATACTGACTGTTGCATGCTGTACAGCAGTCCTGAAACTTGAAGCATCTACAACACATATCTGCTTCAAATGTCAGCCTGATAATATGGGAGTAACAGGGCAGAATTCTCTGGTCTGTGCTTTGCAGGAGGTCAGACCATAATTTAAAATAATCCCTCTAGTTTTAACTTTTAGCTATTTTGTACTCAGGCAGGCATGTGGGGATATATCATGTCTCAATCTTGCCAAGAAAAAAAAAGAGGGAGGAATAATCAGAACAGACTCAAGACATTTTGTGAAGAATTAATCCACACAAATAAACATTTGGCACAGGGAAAAGACCACATTCGGATTGAGAAACTCAACCATACATCTGCTGCAACCAAGTTTTCCTTTCCTTGGAGGTGGAAGTTTCCATCACTTGTGCTGGGGCTTGGGCTATTGACAAAGTTATTTTTCCTTTGTGTTCCTTTGTTGACACATGGCTTCAATGCTTTAGTGCTGTATTAATCCTATTTTGTCTTTCAGATAATAAGGATATTGTTGTTACTAAGTACTATGCTAATTGTTTTTGTCTAGTATTAAAAATACACTGCACTGCCTTATTCTAATTAACTTGAGATTATTATTGAAATAATGGTTTTATTATTTTACCACCGGCATTTTACTGCCTTGGAGTCTTAGTTGTACTCAAGCTATTATGACTTTGTAGCAATTGACTAACTACAATTATTCCATTATCCAGCTTCTAACATTTAAATTGGGTGAGTGCAGAAAATACTTTCCCATAACAAGATCTTTGCTTTCTGATTTATTAGAATTAGCCTTCAATATACAGAATCTGGATTCAGTTCATTTCTCCCCTCTTCTTAAGAAAAATCCCATGAGGATAACCATAAGCTTTGTTTGGTTTAATTAGGAGGGGAAAAATTTAAAATATATTATGAGACTTATATTGATGCCCTCCAGCACACATTCTTCATTTCACACTTTATGTAAAATTTCAATAGCCAATACATTTGCCTCCTCCCTAAGTGAGAACACACCGCAAGGCAGGACTGTTAAATAGCATTAGCCTGAACTATTTTTAATATTGATTTTTGTTGCTCTGTTTCTCCTCTGTCCATTTGATGCGTTGCAGAGTTCAGATTCAAGTTCTAATTGAAATACTTGGAAGCCTTAGTACCTTACCAGGCTGCATTTTTCTTTGTGTTCCAGCTACAGAAATCCATCCTGTTTCACAGTGCTGTTTGGGTACTGGCAGCAGCAATTTAAAAGTGTTTGCAGTTGTTTTTACTGATCATAAGTATAGATATTCTGAGAGACTCCAAATAAGACCATTCAACTTGGTGTGCTCCTGCTCCCAGTGGAAAAGCTGTTAAGCTATCAGCTGCCTTTTAAAAAAAAGAATAAGTGATTGGCATGCTATGAGACAACTCAATCAATGATTGCCAACAGGGGCAGAGCAGGCACTGACCGTTGGCTGAGGCAGTGGTGCAACAAGCAACGTGCACAGAAGGTGCCCAAACAGCACAAATTGGCAAAGGAGATCAGAATATCAAAACATTTGTGCACTGGCCAGTCTGAGGACGTTCCTCATCCTCTGAAGTGTGAATAGCTAGTTTAGAATCTGGGCACAATGTGTGCTTTTGCGTACAGTCTGGTGCAATGCGGGGGCAAGGGGGATTTTTAAAATAAATAATCAGTAAGCAAACAAATAAACTAATCAGAAAGACTGAAGGCTAAAGAGTGCTACACTTTGAACTCCAACACCCCTATTTCCTGCTTTTATTGGCATTAAGTTAGGTCATTAACATTTTATCAATATATTATGTGTATATTATGTTACTGAGATTAATGGACATAGGCAATGCTGTTCTAAAGGCAATCAGAGTTCTGTAGTAAGTTATATGCTTGCTCTTCCAACAAGCTGCTCAGTGGTAAGGATGCATGGATTTTTAAACACCTCAAAGTTTAATATGTTAGAATTAAAAGTGCGACTACACTGCAGAAATATTTTTAAAGAACAGATAGTTTAACCCAGATTTGTATTCTGCTCCTGACAACTGAAGCTTTGAAATCCAAGGCGTTCAGACTTCAGCATATGTTCTAAGTCAATATGTATTGAACTCCAAGCCTCTGCTGCAGCTGATTAAGGACAAAGAAAGGACATGATACAATGCTACAGGAATCAAGACCGTTCTTTTTTGTGTTCCTGAAGAAAGAACATTGCTCATTTTTATTAAGTCTTAAACTTTCTGTTATCTGGCTACCTAATACCAGGTATGTTTACTGCCTTAGTTCCTGGTTTTAAGCTTGAAGTGCACAGCCTCAATTGTCATTCCTCTCATCTACTCTCGTTAGAGGCTGCTCTCATTTAGTACATATTCAATTACACAACTTTTATTAGAAGCCCAGGCAAATACCCACTGCCTTCCTTTTCCTCCTCCTCCCCACTCTCTATCCTGCTGGTGCAGGTACACTCCTATGAAATATTTTAAAATTTATTATTAGGATAATTTACAATACCTAGGGGACATGCTGCAGCTCAGTATGTAGACTTCGAAGCAGTTAACTATTAAAAGCCCCACAGTAGCACTTAGGATTTACATTACAGAAATGAGATATAAGCTCATATCTCCTATTTAGCTTCCAACCACCACCACAAAAGAAGGGAACACCTTTAGTCACGGTGATACAGCATAAAAGGAATCTCATGTCACACTATAACAGGCATCAGCATGAGGTATTAGCTCTTTCTCAAAAGTCTTACAGACTTTTCTCCTTTGTCCACAGTACACATTCGTGGAGAAATTTTAATTCAAAACCCTAGGTAAGGAGACTCACCATGCTACCAGAAATACTTACTTTACATATGCTTTTATGGCTGCCTTAACAGCAGGAACATTCTCATTCCCACAATACTTGGTGACAGAAACGCTGAACAGACTCTAGCAGCTGTCCATGAGGTTTCAATCAAAGCTTCCTAAATAACAGACCACAAATACACAACTCATTTTATCCAGAACTGCCTGCAAACCCCACCTGGGCTCTTCCTTGTAACTCATACAAGTCTACTGATTCACACTGAAGAAACATGCTGATCCCATTTTCTTACAATACTTGACAGTTATGCAACTCCACACAACCATTTCCAAAACTATCTCACCATTGTCCAACTTCTCTCTGACTGCCAACTAGCTTATTCATACTTTTCATCCACTGCTATGTCCCATTATATTAGCAGGGAAGGAAAGGAACGAACTAGATTTCAAGTTAAAATTGTCCCTTGGAAGATAAATTAGGATACTTTTCCCCCTCTTCAACACCCTAACCTGATTCTGATTCACAAGCTGCATTCCCTAAAATGAATCATGTTGGATAACAAAGGTTCCCAGGCTGACTCGGATAACTTGGAAGAAGTAGTATTCCCCCTCAATGTTTTTAAAGGCTGAGTTTTAAAATAGCAGTTCTGTTTTTTTAACTTATGATTACCTTAAAGGTTCAGGAACAGTTTAATCAGGGAATCGACTGATTGTACCAAGTAAATAACCTAAATCCCATTACCAGCACTCTCACTGTCCTGAGAAGTTTTTCTCTGGAAACTGTTGTGAAAATCAGGATGAGTTTTCAAAAGTTTCTGGGAAGTATTTCCTACATTTTTAGAAATTACCTCAAAACACTATCACATATAACACTGATTTGAGAAGATCTACACAGGGCTCTGAAATAGCCAGTGCTTAATCAGCACTCAGTAATTTTACCATCACAGTAACTCCCTGATAACAGATAGGTACTTTTTCTCCCCACCTTCAGTTTCTCCAAGACTGAAACTCCCCTGCCTCTCACCATTCAGTAATGCATCTGACATCCCAGTGATGGGGAGAAGGTCACTAGCATCTGAAACCACAATACAAACAGCTAGATTATTTTTTTTCCTGCCTTGTCCATCATAATCCCTAGATTTCTTACTATGGAAAAACAAGGAATAAGCAGAAGCAATCAGTCAATGACAGTATCTCCCCTGTGATCATAATGACATAGTATCTAAATCTGTTCATCACAGCATAGGTACATTAAAAATATGCACAGATGTGACTTTCACCCCACCACTAGCAAGATACTCCCCCTGTATTTGATACATTATGAGATTATACCAATTTGCATTTATATTTTGATTACATCTGACTGAATTCTATAATGTTCGGCAATTTGCTGTGGATAAAGTCTGACACCATCAAAATAAGTGGAAGCTTTGCCATTGACTTCAACAAGGATGTGATTTCATCCTAAGTGCTCTGGTAAGCAGAGCTCTAAAGGAATAGAGGACCACAGGTTTTTCTGAACCACACAAATTTGAATCAGAATAACACCGCTGAATCTACAGATTTATACCAGTAAGAGTAGAATTCCCCAAACTATTGTTATACCTCAGTTAAAGTTTATTGCATTACAGATGAATAGTATTTCACTGTTGCGCTTTCTTATTATGTAAAATGTCATACATAACAAGTGCAGCTGGGGGTTCCTTTCATACCTCCAGCCCCTCTGCCTTTGTATCTACCAGACTTTGCAGTCTTTTCACAAATCTGCAGGATTTTGCATTCAATGCCAGTTGAGGAAACAGGCGAGGGCAACATCAGAGTTTTTCATTAACTACATTTTGAGTCCCTGATGCCACTGATATATTACAGCCAAGGGCAACACTGCTATCTTGGTACCTGCTTCCTAAGTTCCAGGTTAAATGTTACTCATGTAACTCATTTTTAGAACATGTTCAAAGTATAGTGCCCTGATATAGTATCAGCCACTGATCACCATGTAGGCCCAACATGGTTTTGACTAGCTACACAGATCCTCTGGGAACCTGAGCCCAAGGTCAGACAGACTAAAAGCACTCTTTGAACATACCTGTTTAACTAAGAATAAAGAAGATTTAGATGGATCTGCAGCATCTCACGTATCTTACACTTCAGTACAAGAGAAGGTTGACAGACTTTTTCAGGAGCATGTTCTTCAGTGATAGCCTGGGAGCTCACCTGATACCAGTTTTCCTATCCAAGAGATTGGATCTGTTACCAGCTTTCCAAGAGTAGCAACCTTTTCAAACTCCTCTCTCTCATCCCCCCCAAATATATGTATAGATTTTAATGCCTACACAAACACATATATATGGCATTCCCTCAGCTTCCTTTACTGTATTTTTCAGCAGTGCCTTTGACAAAGGACAAAGATTTGAATAGGTTTCAGTTCTGCTTTGTTTTGCTTTTTTAACCTTAGAAGAGTTTTTCCCTATTTAGACAAACAGACCCTCCAGAAGAGCACCACCCTAATTGCCCCAGACAGTTAGATCCATTCAAGCTTAATGCCTTGCAATTGCTGGTCTTAGGACTGAATCTACTTGCCAGGGGGAGAGCCAAAACTGTCTGTTCCTCTCCGACAGCCCGACACATCACCTCTGAAATCCAATATATACACCAGTTTCTGAGACCTGAATCAATACTTGCCATCAAGCATTCACCACCATGTTGCACTGAGCAGCTCACCTTAATGCCCAAGTCTTCTATCCCCATGAGACTACTGCTAATTCAGAAGTCAGCCAGGTTCAGCCATAGGTCTAATTCCTCCTGTGGTGAGTGCCCCATACTGTTACGCATCACTCTGCTGGCCTCCCTCTCCCAGGTCTCCCTGACACACCTTCCACTGCTCCTCAATCTCAACCTAAATAACTCTGCATCATTGCCTGTCCCCTTTTTTAGCTCACACAAAAATTGAATGCACTGTCATAAGGAGCACAGGGATCTCCGCTATTAGCCTTCTCCCAGATCTAAATCTAATTTTCCATTGCTTGGCCAGGTTTCAGTCCAGAGCTGTGAGGTAAAAACACCGTGAAGCTTCAAATCTCCTGGAATATTTAACAAGGTGGGAGTTAGTTATTGGGGAAGAATTTAAAAGGTGATTAGAAAGGCAGAAACTGGACATCTGCTGGCACAGCAGTGTCTAAGTAAAAGGTGAAACAACTTTTCAACATAGCTTGGCAACATCATAGTGAAAATTTTTTCATTAATTAGAAAAAAGTCAGAGACTCTTTAACTGGGCAGCTTTCAGCAGTGTTCATGTTGAAGTCACAGAAAGTAGGCAGCACTCTCCTGTAAATCATGGTGTTGATCCCACTCCTGTGAGACTTCACACAGAGCAAAACTAGACAAACAGGCTACCCTGTACCGGACCAAAAGGTCAGCATCTTCCCAGGAAGTTGCACTGTATTCATTTCTGTTGGAACAGCTCCTGGAATAGCTACTAGGACTGCTGTTATCTCCATGTAGATTCTTATTCTGAAATAAAACCATTTAAATGGGATACTGGAACAAGAGCAGCAACATAAATAAACCAGTACAATTGTATTGTTTCATTTCCTTGAGAGGCCTTTAAAATGATAAAAGCCTTCTTGCCATCCAGAAGACAAGAAGCTGCTGTCATTTTTTAATACATTACATACACAGAATATTTCTGTTTGGACACTTAGACATGTGGAGAATGCCTACTTGAAAAAAAGCTTCACCAGCTCAAACTCAATACACAGAACAGCTGTATTCTATTAAGTATGGAATATAAATATGTTTTTCTAGTTAGAAAAATACCATGTCAAACATACTCCTCTTGCAGGTAACAAACACATGGAAACCAAGGTATCTAATAGGGCTGGGACATCTGGGAAAAGCCTGTCTGGAGAATAAGCTTGTTTATGAGAATAAAAACCTCACAGAGTATTCTCAACTAAGTTGGCGAGAAAATTAGGACAGCGGAAAAAAACAGTGGGATTTTTTTCCCTAAACAAATGGCTTCATCTTTCAAACAAGCACAGTAGATGCCAGGGGGGCTGGTGACAATCATCACTGATGCGAATGATGGGATATGTCAAGGAGAGAGAAATGTCATGTGGGAAATATAATTAACCACTGTAGAAGGGGGGCCAACACCTCCCCACCTACTCACATGACAAATAGAAAACCCCCAAATTTATTAGTACAGCTCCTATTCATTTATTTGCTGTTTGATATTCCTGTACCAGATACATTTATATACACGTAAGCCTTCCTTGGAGCACTGCAGCATTCCAGTTACTTCCAGTCCAGGTACAGTCACTCTTCATTTTACCTAAAGACACTTAACTTAATGGGAAAGGGACACAAGTTGATCAATTGCTCCAAATTCATTTGGGTTACTCTACAACAAATAAGTTTCTTCGTACATCAGGGTAGCTAAAAAGGCAAAATGTGTCCATGGCCATGAAATTTAAGGGCTTCTTCCTCTGCAATAGCTTTTTAGACTTAGCTGATGTTACCCACTTATTAACACTGTCAGATCACATAAGCATCTTCAACAGCAACAAGAGTGGCAGCTGCATTTTCTATATTGAATCTACATCAGAAAATTTGGCCAGGAGTTTTAACAGGTTTGTAGACAGAAATGAACCTGGCATCCTTTGTACCTGCTGAAAACTGTCTGATGTTTACAAGACATAGTTGAGTGCGACATACTCATATTTTCATTCCAGGGTAAAGCAAGGGAGGTGTAGGGTGGAAGAAGAGAAAAATTACAGATACTGACCTTTCAGAGTTAAGCTGGAGGTGTGGGGAGAACTTTTCCCCAAGATGCTTAGGAGGTATCCTGGAATCAAGGCAACCACATAAAGCAGATATGTGCTGACATGACCTTAGAAGCAGCTAAGGCGAGGACCCAGTGGCAGTCCATCGCAATTCTGCACCTGATAGTTGTTACAAGCTCTGTAATCCCTTGCCCTAAGCCAGTTTCCAGGCAAACCCACGGAAATTTAACAGATTTAGTAAAATCATCATCTCCAGCATCACAAGGGGATTAGTTGCCATCATCCTCTCTCTGCCTCCCATTCCTGACATACTGAAAGAAAATAAGGTCTGGACAACGTTCTGAATTCCTCTACAGGTAAGCAAGTTCTTAAATCACCATAATCTTGGTGCACTAAAATACCTACTGGTTTCCTCAGTGTCAGCTTTGTTACCACACTGTGTCCCCAGTGCTGTTATGATTTCTGTGCAGAAGATACAAAATATCTTTTCTGCATCCCATTTCTTTTGGCTTGACTAAACCCCACCCCAAAAGATATCCTTAGTATTATCTCAGAAGCATGCAAAAAAAGGTTCTTTTTTACTAGACATTGTAGCATATACAGAAGGGGACATGCTCCACCTTCCACAAGTTCACAGCCTAAGTAGTTCTAAAGCAAGAGGCTTGTTCTTAGTTGCCTAAAACCCAGAAACTGGCCTGGATTCTTTGATTTCTACTAAAGCAACAGAGCCATATTTTCACCCACAAAAATCCTCCTTCCTCAGGAGCAGCCCACGCTCCATAGGCACAAGAACACAACTTTCTTTCCCTAAGCCTAGGTCAGATTCACCTGTCAGTCACTTCCTGGACACCCCTACAAAAAAAATCCCGGTGAAATGGGTATTTCAGTGGCACAGACATGGCAGAGAGGATGCTCCAACCTCTGAGTGCTGTGGGTCTTGGTACAGAACTGCTTCTGCCATGACACATGATGAGAGCTACAAAAAAGGGGAAATCATGCATAGCCACTTTCAAATGTCATGCAAGTAGGCTCCAGCAGCACAAAGAAGAGATAATTCAGACAAAATTTGTTCTAAAGAGGTGCCTATAGTTTTCGTCTCTAAAAAAAAAAAAAAAAAAAAACCAAACCACTGCATGGAAATTATCTAAAATACTCTTCAAATGCTTCAGTGCTCCTGTGACTGGGGTAAAGGTACACTGCTTAGCAACATCAATACACTGCTATTTAATCACTTTTCACTTTTTTAAAGACCTTTGACTATTGCCTCCATAATCTTTCTCCTCCTTCCCTTAGTACATCTCTAGCAATAGTAGTTGATTCCTTCAAGTTTACTTATTTGGGGTCACACTAATTTTTAAATAATGCAGGAGGGAAATGACTGTAAATAATGGCCTTGTAAATACATTTGCCAAGAAAGTGATTACATGCATCCGTGAAACATGCATCCAGCCATAAAAACTAGTTCTAGAAAATAACCCAAGAAGCTTGAAAAGATATACCCACTCTAATTTTATTTTATTTTTTAATTTTAATTGTATAAACCTGATTGCTCTGTTTAAATTTGGCACAATTCTGTTACTATGCTGTCTTTTAGGCAACTTGTTATTCAGTGGACATAAACGTGAGAAATTGCCTATCAAAATGCTGCATGTTCTGACAAGACCACAAGCAAATATATAGTCCCCAAAGATTCAGGGGCCTTTGCATACAATCCTATTAATTGCTAGAGGAAGGCAACCATATGGCAAGACAGTAGTGTGCTCTATGAGTGCACAGTGGGAAATTTGTAGCTTACTGGGAACTTTTTATAAAGGACAAGGGAAAAGAAGATGGAAGCAGCTAAATCTATAGATTATTCATTAGAAGTTCAGTTATAGACTAGTACATTTCTAATTACTGAGGTTCATTAAAGAACAGGGCTTTTTCTAGATAAACTAGAAAACTTTCATCCTTATCATTACAAGAATAATTGAAATCTTGTTTCCATTTAAGCTTAGATGGCTTTAAATACGTTCCTTCAAAACTATAACAGCATATAATTTAATGCTTACATAGGTGATAGAATACAAATTACATGTTTGCTTCTAGACAGACAATATACCTGCGTGCCACATTCAGCCTCTGTGGCACACATCAAGTTGACAGCTTCCAAAGCTGTTGTATTTGAGCCATTCGCTCCGGGTGTGGGAGTCTCTGGGTTGTAGCAATGCATGCTCTTCCTGGCACAAGTAAAAGTTCAGGCATACCCCAAGCCCTCCCCATTCCATTCATTCCTCTCCCTGCTCAAAACCCACTTGGGTTGGTATAGCTGTCTATGGGTTCAGATGGGGAACCACACTTAAGCCAAAAAAAGCCTTCACCAAAATAACAGTTTTCTTTAATGGTTATGTCTAGTTTAGCTCACTTCATTGACTCAGGTCACTACGTAGACCTACAAACATGACATAGTGCTTCAAATGGTGCCAACAGAACTGAAGAGGAGGCAGCAGCAGAAGTGAACATGCACTGCCAGCATACCAGAGAGGCAGCAAACCATGCCCTGAGCAGGTAGGTCATCAACTCCTGCATTTCCTCTCAGTACGCTTTCTTGGAGTGGACAAGAGCTCCCTCCTACACTTCCACAGCAGCAATCCCAGACATGACAGATTCCCAAGACAAGAGCTGGTCCTCACAGAAACCACGCAGATGCAAGCGTACCCTTCTCTGTGCTCCGGCACGTAGGTACAGACTCATCCTGACGTCCTCGGATATACACAACACTAAGAACAGACACGTGGATTCTATAGTTGTTAAACACAACCGTCGGTACTGGGACTAGACAGAAGTATGGATATAGATGAATAAAACATTTAACCCCTCATCTCAGTTTGCCCAATGTTCACAGCATCACTCCTTGAGCTCCCAAGGGAGTAGGTTTAGTCAGCGCTTGCCTAGGAGGCATATGACACACCAAGCACTGCTAAGGGGCGGCTTTCATTCACAGAAAGGCAGTGATTCAGCAGAGCTGTAACATCAACTGTAATTCACAGGGAGCAGTTGGAAAGGCACCAAGCTTACCATAAACCTAACAGACCTCACCTGCCTGTTGTTAAAGGCTGCCAGACAAACCCCATGGCCTCTCAAACTATCTAGCCCAAATCTTCCCAGTCTTACCATTTGGCTTTTCCTTGTATGGGACACTTGATTAAATTTAAGCTTCTGACACTGGGAATACAGAAGACAGAGTTTTCTCTTGAAGCCTATTATTGCACCTCCTGGCAACCTGCTTCAGGATAAGCAGCCTCAAGTCAAGTCAACTCAGTAACCCCCACCTTTTCCCTCGAAGCCCAGTGGCTCAAACCAGCCACGATAACTTAACATGAGTCTCTGGAACAGCGTGAAGTGGAAGGATGACACCAGGCAGCACAGCCAATGTGACTGTTGCGTTCCTCACAACAAGGAGTTGTCATTTCTGTGGAAAGTGTTCTCACAGCAATGGCATTGCTGATTCATGTTCAGCTTGTGACGTACCACAACTCCAGATCTTTTTTTGCAAGCCTGCTGCATAAATCCAAGTGATTGTTCCTACATTTATCTTCAGTGAATCATCCAAATTTTTTTAAAGATTATTTGTGTGAAGTATTTCTAGCCCATCCCAGCTTCATGTCATCTGCAAGCTTAATAAGTACACTCCCTTCTGCATCATCCAGAACACTGTGAAAACAGAAATACTAAATACTGAACAGAACTGGTGCCAGGGCAGAGCTTTTCCAAGCCATGCTCAGTACATTATCCCTTATGGTTTTCAAAATAAAACACTCATATATAAACTCTTACCACTATTATCTATCCAGGTTTGTACCCAACACCCACCAGTAATTCCACAGCAAGACACTGAAGTCAAGATGTGTAACAGCTGCTCCTGCTTTATCCAAAAAGGATATTATTCTAGTGTAAAAAAATTTAGATTGGCTTGACACACATCTGCACTAGCAAGCCACAATGACTATAAAACAGGTATAAGTTGGTTATGAAGTTATGCTGATAATTTAGATGAAAGACAAATGGCCAAAGTAAGGCAGGTCACAGAAGTGCCTCAGAGGCAGCCTGGGGCACACGGGCACCCCAGCTCACGCTGCTGCCTCCCAGTATGGAGGTGCCACCTCAGCAACCCGTTTACCTCCATCCTTCATTCAGCCAGTGGAGAAAGGCAGTATCAGCAGGTTTACTTTCACTGCTCTGGAGTAGATGTTGCAGATTCCTTTTCAAGGAAAGAGATGAATTAATTATGCAAGCCTAAGAATGAGGTTCAACCATCCAATCCCCCTACGTGCAGCATCACCACCAACTCCAAGGGGCAGTGCAGTCAGAAAAGCTTGGTGCAAGCCTCGGTCACAAATTTGCCACTCTGCCTGTCATCTCTTTCTACACGTAGTTTGCAAACTTAAAACAACAAAAAAACCCCACCACGAACACAACATTTAAAGAGGAAAAATAGCGTGATCAAGCTACTTTTAAGGCTTTGTACAGCATATACTTTCCCATTTCCACAGGGAAAGTGGAGCTCACAGGGCATTTCGCAGAACACTGTGGTGAGGTCCGGGCATACTTCAGCATAATACTGTAACACGCAGATTCATGTCCTGTGTTCAAGTCTAGACACACTAATATTCACTGCATGCAACCTAAATGTCTAAGTGTATGTAGGATCAGGGCTAAATCTCTGGAAATTGAGATAGCTTGCTACGTCCGGTAGACAGTATGTCTTACAGTCCTAGGAACTATTTACCCAGTTGATATTCACTCATTCATTTCATACCCAGTAATGAATATTTATAAACAATTTAAGAAACTTAAACAAAATAGGAAGCCTTAGAGACTGCAAGGGCTAGACAGAAACTATATGTGACATTTTAAGACTAGTAGTGAGCTCTGGCTTCCTGACAGTGCTAGTGCCTCTTAACTGCTTATCTCAAAGACAAACACCTCCTTTCTTCTTGAAGGGAAAATAGTTTCTAATACCATTGCTTTACCTAGACATCTTCTCATGTTGCCTTTTGGCATAAGTCATGCCTTTAGTAGCAACGGCAAACAGGGAAAGAGGAAGACTAGCCAATGAATCCAGTTTCCAGCAGAGGAACAAAGGTAGCAAGAAATGAAGTGGTGAAAAATTGGTTTGGGCCATGTTTGCATCACTTTGAGATTCCTCTCACTTAGGAATCTCTTTCCTTCTCTGTCCAACAAGACTTTGGGATGGGCATGTGGCCCCAGATGCTGCCTTCAGAGCCCCTCTTTGGAGAACAGGAGGGTGGCTTTCTTCTGGAGCCCACAAACCTGTTTCCCCAGCACCCGAGTCCTGTTGCAGAAGGGAAACACCTCTGAATCTGTTCAGTGTATTAACCTTATTTTAGAAGCCCCTTCCAAGTTGTTCCTTGCATGGAAATCACTGTGCTCTCTTGTCATCAATAAGACTCTCTGCAGTTCTTCCCCCTTTGTTCTCTTTTTGTTTCACTGAGTTAAGCTTATCTTTTGCTTTTGTTTTCCTACAGTAGTAAAACTCTATTATGATGCTTGGCAGACAATTTAAGCTACTGTGACAATCATCTTTGAAAAGGGAATCTGCTTTCATAAACCCTTTCTACATGACTAAATATTCATTTCTGAGCTAGAAGTAGGCAAAGATTCTGCCCTCCTCACTAGGTCATGATTTTAAAGCTACATAAAATATAAAAAGGAGCAGCAGTTGCTTGCAGAGGAACTGTTTTTAAAATGTACACAATTCGCCCCTCAACAACACTTCATCTCAAAAGTTTCTTTGTTATTTCTCCCCTCTCCTTTGTCTTTTTGGAAAAGGGGTAAAGCAATACAAGAAGATACAAATCTGCAGGGTCTGCTCCACACTTACCTCCCAGTGTATACTACAGCCCAAACCTTTCATAAACATAGTTTAAAATAGTGACAAGAGGATTTCTTCTTGTGTGTTTTTATACAGAAATAATATATTAATTTCCCCTTCAAGTTTTGAGCCTTACTGGGTGACATTTTTTTAAGCTTTTCTCTAAAGCTCTAAGGACCAAGGGATCTATTTCCACTAAAAGGCAAACAACACACACACAAATGCAAAAAACACAGAAAGGCTTCTCATATAATCCCAAGTCTCCAGGAACTAGGGCTTTCAGGGAAGCAGTAGTGTAGACTTCTGATTAAATATCACAAGAATTGGCACAACCAATACAAAGGAGTCAAACCACAGTAGGTTATTAAACCCTGGAACAGCTTCCTGCACATCCCTCTGTCCTGTTCATCTGCAATGAATTGTTCTGCACTCACACACAGGAAAAGCACTGTGTAGTGTCATAAACACCACACTGGGAACGTCCCAGGAGAACATGCAACAATTTTGGCACCAAGGGTGGCCCAAACTTGTCTTCATGGCTTCGAAAGAAGCAGCAGCAGCAGCATGCTGTAAATAAAACTGAACACAGAACGAGCAGAAAATTAGTTGGACATAGGGGGGTGGAGGAAGAACAGAAATGTGTTGAATCCCTACTGGTAGCTTATACTAGAAAAAGATGGAAAGCTTTGCTTAGTGCTGCACACAACTGGCTGTTTACACCAGGCCTTTTCTCAAACTGACAGAGACGCAGTTGTGGGAGTACTGATCAGATGGACAGAAGTAAAGAAGCAAACCCAACAGTAACAGCTTTTACTAAGCCAGAGACCTAAGGCAAATAAGGACGCACCAGAGTGGTGAGAGGGGAGGCAAAGATCTTTAAATCTGGGAGTTCCACACTGCCTAACTTAGGTCACATATGAATTAAAAAGGAAAAAAACTCCACTGAAAAGATGCAGACCCAAAAAAACAATTAAAAAAAAAACAAACCCAAACACACCACAAAGAGGCTAAGCCTAATTAAAATGAACAAACATGAAAACACCATTGAAAGCTAACACTTCATTATGCAACTGCCAAGAATTCCTTATTATGGGGAAAAAGCCCCGAAACTGTCTATATTGAAATATTAAATTGGCAAGGAAAAAAAACACAGAAAGATCATCTTTTTTCTCTCCTAGTAGTATTTTTCTAACACTTTGCCACTTGCTTTTGTTCCATCAGTATTTTTCCTACTAGCTATTTCATTAGGGAGTAAATCACATTCTTAAAAATCAAAGCTCACATTCCCTGCCCATGGCCAGAAATCTACCAGGCTCTGTTTTGCATGGCCACAGAGAAAGTCCGGTGCCCTCCCAAGGAACTATTAGTCTACTTTCCTTCTGAAGGTAGTAGGTGAGGGTGCCAGAGGGGAGCAGGAAGAGAGGACCGCATCATGCAGTTATGTAAGTGCTCAGTTTAAGTCACCAAAGCGGGGGAGAAATTAATGACTTGAAGGACTTGCTGAAAACTTCTGGCAATATTAGCTGGAGATTAAGATGCAACATTTGATGATTAAGAAAGTGCAGAGTCAGAGGTCACTAAAAAGAAACAGGCTCAAACAACTTTGGTACAAACTTGTCAGAGGCGGCTGCCTCTGAAAAAAACTCTAGCTCCGTAATTACAGTGTAGGTTAAATTCCCCTCTGACTAAATTTACAGAGCTGTTTCATAAAATTTCAGTACACGTCACTGGACACTGAACATCAGTTACTCAAAACCTCAGTACCTTGAAGTTTCTACATGTTCATTCAGCCATTCTTTGTCCCTGGAGTGAATATTATCCTGTCTTAAAGGTTTGATGTAAAAATCAAACAGCATGTTGTTTGGCTAGGCTTTGGTCTTCCTTTTCAGACTGCTATTTCTCAAAAAGCCATTTCAAAACACAAATATACCAGGGCATCTAAATATAACTGACCCTACTTGGACATAAGTTTTCCTCACATCTGTCATCTCTTCCTCAGATCTTTTTAAGTTACACCTACTGGGTAATAAACTACGCTCTCTCACTGTACAAAGGCGCTGCTGCTTTCTTTCCCCAGTTTGGCGAGAGAATCAGCCGTAAGCTGTACAAAGACTGTCTGCTGAGTGGATGCTATGTAATTGCTCCAGCAAAAGCTTGGCTTAGTCAAACTCAAAATTATGTTTTAATTCCCTTCAAAAAGCCCCCTCAGTGTCATGGTTTTCTGGGCTAATTCTAACCAGCAGCACAGAGCACTAGCAACCAGTGGCACAAACCCGCTGAAGCTGCTGGCTCAGGGAAAAACGAGCGACTGGCAGGAGCGTTGCGCTCTGAGCTGGCTGTGCCACAGGACGTGCAGCCTTCCATCTGAAGTGCCAAGTTTGTGCAGCATGCAAGATCCCGAGCAAAGCTGGATCCTCACCTTCCAGTGACCTGAGCTTCTTGGCAACTCGCTTGCCCGTCAGTTTAGGCATCCTAACCTTCAAAGCATCAAAACACTGCACAAAACCATACGCTTTCTGCTGTCTGACAGAGATCGCTCAAAATAGTATGGCATGAATTAAAAACCCAATAAAATAAACCTGGGATCATCAAAACTCACTGCTGAGTCCAAGAAGCTGTTTCTGATGCACGAGACTACCAAATGTTAATACAAAACTGGGACAAAACTGAGCTTCCCTGTGAAATACCCCATTCTTGCTCTGTATCACTAGACCTTTCATATTCCAATTCCCACACTGACATGGATTTTAGCCAACAGCTTCAAGGCTTTTACCAGAGATGAGAAAGTTAAGCTTTCTTATTTGCAGAGCCATTTTATCAATTGATTTCTGAGATTATACCATATACTGCTGAATATTAATATAATACCTCAAAACTGTTTCTGTAATACTCTCATCTGTTGTATAAGAATGCGAAAGACATTCAAAAGCAGTTTCAGTGAACTATTCTTAACACTTACTAGTATTCTGTGCCAAACAAGTTTTCCTACAAGCATTGACCTAAAAATTCTTCAGACTTCTGTTAATCTAATTAAAAAAAAAAAAAAAAAAAACAAAAACAAACCCGAACAGTTTTTCATTATTTTTTATTCAAATTAAGAAGCTCTACCACCTGAATCTAAGTTGCTCCACCTCTACAGATGCTCAAAAGTTCTTGACTAAGTTCCCTTTAATAAAATTGTTAAGGTCAAGAAACTCTACTAGAGATCCAGAGAAAAAAAAAAAAAAAAAAAGAAAAAAAGAGCCAGGAAGAAAATTCTAATTCTTCCCACTTTCATGGGGTAGCCCTGCTGATTATCTTCTGATGAACTACCATGGTTTATCAACACACAACTGACAGTCCTGGTCCTTAATGCATGAGCTAAAGCAGTAAGATAGAATGAATGTTCTGGCTTCCTTTTCTGGTGAATAGTTAGAGGAGAAAAAGGACAAAATCCCCACTCCTTTATCATGGCAGCTGTTTTAGCTCCATGCAAGTGTCACTGGAATTCTGGTTTTGGCTGAAGGCAAGGTTTAACTTGGGATTGGGGAATAGTTAGGTTTAGAAGAAAACGCTTAGTTAAGCTTCAAAAGACAATGTTTCAAAACTTGCCAGCTCTGATGTCTCTTCCAGCGTAACCAAATGTACTGAATTAAGGGATTTGTTTTGGGAAGGGCTTTTGTTGTGTCTATCACCTCCCACCCCCACCTTGGCAAAACAACTCAGAATTACTTAGTTTCAGCCAAGATAAATAGATGGTATTCAGAAGAAAAAGGTTTCTTCTAGTCTTTTTGATCTAACATAAGATATATACATTGTATCAGCACCTTCTTTCAGTGACTGATGCATCTGAGCCACCATTTTCAATTCAAGGGTATGCAGAAAGAGTAATATGCTTATGCTGGCCTGGTTTATTGTTTCCAGCAGTATTGCTAGCAAGAGGTTTGCCAGACTTGCTTGTTTCATGGAAGTATGTACTTATTTGCTGAGAAATGTTTATATTCATCATCATTAACAAGAATAATTAATTTCAATCCGGAAAGTCCAAGACTAGAGTGAAGACCCTACCCTATAATCCAATGAAGCATAATTACAATTGGCAACAAAGACAACCAATTTTCTTATATAATCAAGATGTTTTCCAAGACAAAACACCCTGTGGCCTATTGTCATGTGCTCTGCCATGCACTCTCTCTCATCAGATATCTCAGGGCTTTATAAAAGAATAAAGTAAAACACCCCACTCAAACAAGAACTTTGCTCTGTTACTCTTTCCTCGGATGTCTTTTTGTTCCCTCTTTAACAGTTCAGTACTAGCCAGAAGTGGTTGCTTGACAAAAGACTAACATTTACACGCACCTACATATTGGAATATAAAGCAGTAATATTAATTATTCCTTTTGCATCATCCAAGAATATAAAACAACAGAAAAAGGTTAACCATTCCTCCTCAACCTAGTTTCTTCTATTTCCCTCTTACTATTCATACTGCAGAAACAAGGGGGTTATGGTAAACAAGCTAATGGCTACACTGGCATTTGCCTCTGTACAGTGTCCTCCAGCATATCAGAGATGACAAGTCATGAATTAAGCAATATAACATTTTAAATTTTCTTATATGGTGCATTCTAATACTCATCAAGTGCTTGGACTGTATTGGAGCATTTCAATCTATGGGTTTTTCTATTAGCCTTTCCCTACTCTTCCAGGCTTATATATAAGTAAGGTCATAAAAGTACAGGTGGCTACTGTAGCATAAGATGATGAGGTCCAAAATGGTCCTTTTCAGTACTACAGTCACTCTTCCTCCTCCCTCCAAGTACTGAAGGGACAAAAATAGTTTTAAGGAACAAAAATTGGGCATGAACTCAACTCAAATTTAAATAAGCCATTATAACATTCACCTGGAGACTAGTAGGTTAAAAACCTCCTTTCTGGCAGATCTGGATCTCCTACTCACCAAGCACACTTCTGTCCTGAGCTACAGAATATTCTAAAGGGCAGACTGTCACAAAGCTACTCACTCTTCCTAACAATTACTTGAAAAAGCATGTGCTGGAGCTCTAGCATCATCCTGTTTCCCCACTACCAGTACACTATATGAAGCACCAGCATATGGAGTTACTCTTGTTTGTGCTCACTTGTTCTCAAATAATATATACAAAATGTTTGTATAAAATATTTAAATATTCATTGGATCAGAAGGCTCAATTGCCTGGTACTTAGAGAATTTGCCAGGGGCAGAAAAAAAAGGGAATAGGCAAGAACTCAAATTCCAGGTTCTGCTAAAATGAGTATTTAAATTGAGTGGAACAGCTTCAGTGGAAAGTAACTAACAAAAGACCTAACCTGGAAGAGCAGAAGATACATTCGGTGGGCTTGAAATACTCTGTGTCCCTGGAACACTACTGTAGCAATTTAGGTTTTCTATGGATGTGCTAACATATACCACTTTCATCCAACGGAATTGATAATTTCATCCCAATAAGTAAATTAAAAAACAAACAACAGACACCTGTCAAAATACAAAACATTTCTTGTCCCTCCGACAGAGAGGCCTGGAAATCATGCATAACCCAGATGGAAGTTGTGTCAAGTCAAAGCCAGTGGAATCTACTGACACTAAAATGCTGTTCTATACAGCCTTTCCACAACCTGATCAGAGACCATATGTACAACAGCGCACTGCAGTCACAACGCAGAAGGAGTAAGGGAGCTGAGACAGAGTGAGCTTTACTGCCCAAACTGATCTGCAGTGCCCTCTTGAATAAGAAAAAGAGACACGCTTCAAAGATCCTTATTTTGACAACGGGTATAAACAGAGAGCAAAGAAAAAGAGAATAAGAAAGATGACTACTCAAATAGTAAAATATTTTGAAAAAGGGAGCTAATTTTTTTGACTTAACAAATCTCATGGGGGAGGAGAGCAAATTCCTTTGGGGCCAGGGAGGAGCAGAAATATACTTCACTCTTCAAGGTAAGGCCAAATTGTATTTTGCATTTGCTTTTCATTCCTATCCCTGCTTGTGGTGCAGCTGTTCAGTGCCCCATGAACTCCTGGGCAGCTACGAGGCTTCTGCATGATGAAGCAGAACTGATCCGATGGACAGTACTTGTGGGTACAAGGAACTGCATTAACGTACATATTCTTTATTATCTTTCCATCACCAAAGCCATGTTCAGAAGACACTCCCCATCCCTGCAGCACTCCAGCTGCTGGAGCGTACATCTCCTGTATTCAAATCATTGGGAGCAGCTGCACTTACTGCTCTGGTTACTCCCAGTCTTGCAAACTTACACAGTAAAAGACTTTCTTCTAAAAGAGGTCACTGGCACTGCAGACAAGAGGGTGGATTTTCCCTTGCTATGAGAAAGTACACTCTCAATCTCAGTACATATTTAGAAGAAAAACAAAGATACGTAAAATCTGGCAGGAGGCAAGTTTAGTATCTTTCAATCTCGAAATTCTTGTTATTCTATCAGGAGAATGCAACCATTAATGTTGCATTGAACAGTCATTGGTGCCCCAAGGAAGACTTTTAAAAAACATTCTATTTAAAGACAAGCCTGTTAATGTGTCATCTACAATATGCCTCTCTTACTCCTGGGAAATTTGCATGAAAACAGGATTGTTATTGCTCTGACATTCTTGTGTTCCTAGTGCTTATGCTCACTGGAAGAGACATACTACCTACCCTGCCATCCCCGCATACCCAGGCCCCTACAACAAAAAAAAAAAAAGAAAAAAAAATTGAAGGGAGTTTTAAATGCAATCTCATTGCAGTTTCAGCTCATGGTCCAGAAATCCCAGTTTTAGTAGCAGGAAAGCTCACATGCCAAAGGAAATAGATGCTGTAAAAGCCAATTAAAAAAAAAAAAAAAAAAAACAAAACAAAACAAAAAAAAAACATAAATAAATAACATTTTGTCACCATTAGTGAAGGTTTGTGATTATATGAGTATTCAATAGGAGCAAATCCATTTCCAACATGAGAAAAGCATCAATGCAAAATACACCCAATGAAATTAAATGGAAAAGGCAGATGAGATGACAGCTCAGACAAGAGGGTAACAGACTGTCATTCAGAGCTAATATTTCCCAGGTACATTCTTTCTTTACTGTTGTGTGCTGCAACACCTAAAGTCCTTCTCTTCATGGGGGGTTAGGAGAAGGAAAGCACCAGGAGACTTAAGGGGAGTTAAGCTATGAGGACAGTGACCATTTACTTAAGGCTTGATGGGTCAACACTAGCGGGAAGCTTCCATGATTCTTTCACTGCATTCCTATCTCATTTTTGCCATTACACATGAATTTCTCTGCATTTTTGAAGACATACATTCACATCAAAAAGAATCACATAAGGGTTTATTGTTTAAGACTTCATTTGAAACAGACTGATCTGCAGCATCAGTGCAGCTGCCTCATATGCAGCACTGCATTCTAAAAATCCTTATGACATTTCTCTTTAGACATGAATCAGCAGACTAACAGATGTCTCATTCACACCATGTTTGAGTTTCAGTTTTACTAATGAAATTAATTTAGGGCCAAATTGCATCTTGAGTCACACACAGAACTCTTGTTGACTTGCATGTCAGCCAAATACGTGCATGGGAGAATGGAAATCTGACCTTAATTTTAATTTGATCTTTGTAACAGATTGCTAATTTAGAGAGACAGATTGTGGTGTCCCTTGCACGTGCTACATGCTACCTTACAACACAAATAATCCCACTAAACACAGAAAGATTTCTGGAGTGTCATATACTCCTAGGAGGGTCAAGATCTCAACCTGCCTGATACTAGTGCCGACTGCCTTTGAATCCTAAGAGGTACCAGTACGCAGCCTTCAGAGCTCTTTCTCTCTTTGTGCAAACAAGCGTGCAGTCCTGGGAAGACCTGCTGTGTTGTTGCTGGGTTTCGTCATGCAATGCTCGGTACAGGCAGTAGTTCTCAGAAAGTGAGATGAAGAAGCAGCAGGGAAGTCTGCTCTTCCCCACAGGTTGTTCACATAGTCTTTTGCAGGCAGATGAAGGCTTGCCTAGACCGGAGTCTGTGCAGCCACGTTGGCCAAACCGGACTTACTTTTGGCCAATAATCCACTGTGTTAACCACACGATCACAGCTACCTGTCAGAGATCAGAGTGTAGCCACATCTGCTAGAAGCAGAGTGTGAATTCACATCTGCCTACAAACACACTCTCAGTCCCTTACTGAAGTGTTTTTGTGAAACAGAGCTGCTCCATGAGAAGCAAGCTATTGTACTGAGGTTTGTTTTGATCTCCCAATTTTCTCAAAGTCATTTCTGAACGATACCCTGAGCAGATCTGCCAGTGAGTAAATTAAACAAAATTAAAATCATAATGTGATATAACATTAGCATAACATGCAGTCTAACATTCCCTTCACCGCAAATACATTCTATAACTTGGTAGAAAAGAAACTTCTGTGCAAGCGACACTATGTTAAAAAAAATGACAAAAAACCAACATGCCACTGTTGGCAGAATACTCAACAGTTCCCACACTCATGACTTCAGTTCCCCAATCATTTCACAGTGCTCTAGGAACACATCCACATTTTTAAGTCCCACACTGTCTCTATCTTTGACAGATGTTTATTTGAAATCAAGAGAAGAGTTCCATTTTATTTTTAATGAAAATTTTGGCTTCACAGTTAACTCTAAGGACCCAATCATACAAACAGCTGGTCATGTTCCAAAGAAAAAACAAGATTCCTTAACAGACAGGATGCAACAAGAGCTGAGGACAATTTCTTACTTGAATAACAAGCACCTGGAGGGCAATAGGTTGTAACTACTGGTAAGGCTAAAGATACTTTAAGTACAAGGTCAGTGAACTCCATGCATTCAGAACCTTAAGTCTAAACTTCTCAGGAATACCAGTGCTGTTTTTTTTGATTAAGCCTGGCAAACATCTGCTTTTTCTATACTTTCACAGTAGATCGAGTCTTCCAGTGTTTGCTTCCCATCTAGCTAATGGCCAACGTTTAGTCAAGTGAAATGATATCCATCCCCTGTTCAGGCAAACTATATATAAACCTGTACCAAAAATCTAATACTGATACTAGCAACATTCAGAGAGTGATTCTTCATTCACTTACTCATCAGCTTAGGCTGATTCACTAGCATTTCTCTGGCTACCTTCAGTTATTCTCTCCACTTGCAGTGATCACTGAGCCATATTACTGCTCCTTTTCCATAATATTCTGAGGTTGAATTCAACTATGACATTATGATAGATAGCCAAAAGCCAACAGTACCTTGAATCTGTGGTTAGTTTATCCATTTCATCAGTAGATCCATTTCTGCTATGATTACATAGTTAAAGATGCAGAACATATTGTATGGCATTCGCCTTCTAGTTACTTTGTGATAGTCTATTTCCCTAAGCATATGGTTTTTCCCATTTTAGAAAAATAATCTTGATGGTACATCACAAGATGGGAATCTATGCTCTGGTAGCCTATAAGCTGCACTACGACACTGTGCAATTTAAGAACACCAAGCCAGAGGAAGAAAATATAAAGAAATCCCAGGAGCAAAAAGTCTGAACAGTCTGACAAAAGAACTGCTACAGACTCTTGCATGTGCCCAGTTTTCATAGTGTTTTTTGTTGCACCCATTCTTCTTCAAAGTGTCTTTCTTATACTATAACCTTCACTTTGGTTTCATGTCCTATTTCCCATTACATTTTGAACTGTTGCATTTATATTTAAAATCACTCTCAAATACTTCCAACATATATTAATGATCTCTTAATAATTTAGGAGGCATTCAGAGCATAAGGTGTGCCTCTACCAGATCCTCCAGAACTCTTTGATAGAAGGTCAAGACTTTGGATGCTCTAAGCAGATACTGTCTAAATGTCTTCTTTTCCTTGGCCTGTGTTAGCCCCTAAGTGAGTCAAGATTTGTCTTTGCTTTTAAATAATACAAATAGCCTTTGTATAATTTTGAACAAAGGGAGGTGAGATTATTGTTATTTTCTCAGTTGCACCTGGGCGAACGAAAAAGATAACATCCAATTTCAAGTTGTTAGCTGATACTGTATATCTAACTTGCTTGGACTTTACATCACACCTCAGACATTACACACACATCACAGAAATGCAAAAGACAAACACAGTCTTCTTGAAAAAATACATACACTTGCACATATATGCCCATACATGCCTAGATACAGTAGAATCCTTTGAGTGTTCACACTGAAGCCTGAGCTCTGTCCAGATCAGTGAAAAATTTTTCTTTGGGAACTCCAAGAGAAGCAAAGAATGTATTTTAGACTTCAGCCAAGTTTAGGGACATCATAAGCAAAATAAATAAGAGAAAATACTAAGGAGAGATCTATCCAAAACACAACTCTTCATATGAGCTACACCAAACCTTCCTCCAAGCCCATCCTGCCATGAATATGTAACATCCCAAGTACACTGTTTGGGATTTAGTGTACTTCAGGCTAAAAGCTCTCAGTTGGGTGGAAAGGAGCTGTAATCCTAGAGCAAATATCTGCAAGTCCTAAGCATAACCCTGTCTAAGGCACAAATAGCTCGCTACAACACGACTACACAGATGCATAAGACTAGTAACATCAAAGTTTTTGCCATGTTAGGTAATGATCAATGAATTACTTCTCTCACCTATTTTTAAACATGTGCTGCACATAACTACAAGTGCCTCAGCCCAATAATTGCTGTTCATTACTGCTGATTTCCAGCACATAAGTTTGATCTTTATCATCAGCAAGAGAGCACAGTTTACTGGAAGATGCCTTCCTCTCAAAATACACACACAGTACTGCTTCAGAGGGGGTTATGGGGCAGAAGACAAGTAGATGTGATTACGGCAAACTGGTAAATCCCCCGTGGAAGGAGCTGGGTATTGCACTACATGATCTCAAAAATCATAAGCACAGCTCTCGGTGTGGCCATAAAGCTAACAGGTTGCTTTGTATTTAATAAATAGTTGAGACATAGTTTTGGTTCTTGACATTGTTCCATATGCACAAAACCCCAATAGTTCAAAAAAAGACATTGGGGGTGTTTGTCACATTGTTTCCCCAAGCCAGCAGCAGGGAACGTATCCCCATTTTACAATGCATGATCAAGCTGTAAAGACCAGAATAGACGTTGCCGCATTATAAGCTCCAAGCTATAACACACCATATTTGTCTGTGAAGTTCCATGTGTATCCTGTAAACTGTTTCAAAATGTGCCCAATAAAAGTTAAATTTTCATTTACAGTTTAATTTTGTCAACAAATCATGATTTACTATAGCTATCTGTCAAACACTACACTACTCCCTTTCAAATATTACAGGAAGTAAAATACAAGTTTCTAATTAACTTTGTCATATGAATAAGAGTTGTCCTAAAACTTCCCTCTTCAAAGTACTGAGATTTAAAGTAATAAATATTCCTTTCAGAAGTAGGCCAGTTTGAATTTTATATGCACCAAATAAATATTCCCTCAATTAGATGTGTGCAAGTAAAAAGCTTTATGTTATGGCTTATAGCAATTTCAGATAAAGAGCTTGTGTGATGGAGTGAATCCAGCTACGAAATGATTGCAGTAGTGCAACATATTTTTAGCACAGGATAGCACTCATTTCAAATAATTCTGAGAATTTTGCAATTTTCAGATCGCACTATGTTTTCAGCAAGACTACCATGCTTAATAGATTTCACAAATTACTCCTAAAAAATTAATAAGGCAAATTAAGGATCCTTGTAATGAATCATGTAACTTCTCATTTGGCAGAATTACGCCTTTTTTTCTCTTTATGCAGGAACCATCATCTAAGCTGTACCATTAGCCACAAGGCTGGCTGAAGAGGAAAAAAAAAAATAAAATCAGCCATTACTGTTATAAAACTTCTACACTATCACTACTTAGATATTCCAAACAAAATTTCTACTCATCAGTTTGACTGAAATCTAAGTCTGTCTTCATGACTAATGAGGAGTACTGTTGTTACTACTGCAGAACAGCCTTACTACTGACTTTTTTGATTAAAGGGTGCAAGTTCAAAGAATACTTATGAAGGAACCTTGAAAAAAAAAGTAGTGTATAATCCACAACTGAATCCAAGACTTTTCACATATCACTCACCGTGCAACTCCCTTCAGGATTATATCTTAGAGCTAAACGCTGACTATAGTATGTCAGATACCATTTTGACTAAGTTTTCTTCTAGAAAACATTATTAACTAATTTTTTCTCTGGAGTGTTGTGGCTCTGTTAAATAAGAAAGCACTTGTCCAAAGGGTTACACAGACCCTATTGTATATATACCCAAAGGTCAACAAAAATGCAGTTACTTAGGGCAACTGCAGTTATCAATACACAGCATGACTAGCCTGGGCTTGCTGTGCTACAAGCCACTGAATTAAGCAATGGTTCCACTAAGTCTTGTCAACACATCCATAGGCATTGTCAAAAATAAGATCTTAGCTGGAAAATGTCTACGCCATGAGAAAAGCAGTGGCAGATTCCTCCAAAGGTCAATAATGGCCTCTTCTAGAACAGGGAATTATCTAAAAGAACAGCATCTACTTCAAGCCATAAAAGTCAATATGCGGCCTGCTGTCTTCAGTGAAGATACACTCATTTTAACATGAAAAGACATAAGGCAGTTCTCAGCCAGCACAGACCTTAACAGACAGTTGCTGCAGGGAGCAACTGGGCATCAATTTCCTGCCAATACCTTAACTGCTGCAGGAGATGCAAAACATTGGACAGACTTGGTTGATCGAAAAGACAGCAGAAAACATACTGTACCTCTTTGTTTTTCTTTATTTTTCTCCAAGATCTGTTGTACTGGCCCAGATCACCTTCTGCCTGCAAGAACTAGTACCAGTTTTGCACGTTGAAAATGCATCACTGAGGCAATGTAACCTTCACCTGGTTATTTACAAACATGCATTGCTGTCAAAGCATCCCTTCGTTTTCATTCCGGTTCTGTTTTCAAAGCAATCACATGAGGACTGAAAGATAATTAGTGCTCTATATAGTGTACTATGACATCAAACAAGTACTAATACTCTGTTTCCCCTAAAACAGTTTAGAGAGAGAACACCAGTTTTGTAAACTAGTGGAGGGGGCAAACCAACAAAAAACTAAATGCATGTCTAGAAGGTTAACAGTAATAAATTGAGGAATAGCATCATTTAGTGCTCTCAGTCCCTTATTACTTACCCAGGGACTGCACACCTCCGCATTTCTCTCCAGAATGCTAGCAGATGCTGTGGTCTCGTACAGTGGGGACTACTCAAAGTCACCCCAAGTTTACAGAGGTATTACTGTTGGGAAACATTCCTATAGGCACACAGTTACCGGTATGGTCCCTTACTTCTAAATAATTGAATTTATTACTTCTGCAGTGTCTTCCTGAATTCACAGTTAATGCTGTTTCTTGAAACATCAAGAAACTTTCTGACACAGCATCTAGTGCTGAGTTTGAACGTGTCAGTGGAACAGCTGAAGTGAGAATGACAAGTGGCTTTGGCATTACTTTGGACCAGGGCTTCTGGGTAGAGACAGTAGATGAATTTCTGGCAATGCTTTTCAGTCCCTTCACAGCCCTCTCTTCTGGGGGATCATTGCCTGTTATTAGCCTAATTCAAGAAATTCAGCTTTGTCTCATTTACTCTTAAATGATTTAAAATTCATCTTATAAATGGAGTATAGTCTGCTGTGATTCAGAGCTGCAAGTCTACATCTATGACAGTAAAAAAGATATGACATGAAGTTCAATCTTAGGCCTGCTCATAGCTTCACTTTTCGTAAATTATTTACCATCTGTTCACAGTACTGTCTATTTAGACGAAGATGATTCAGCCATCCATGCCAGGAGTTACAAGTGGAGAAGTTGTACCAAGAAGTCAGACTGATTTCCACTTCAAGTGTTATTGCTTTGTGGGTGCTGCCAGCAAATATAGATGCAAGGCATTTTCCAAACACTTATCTGAACCTTGATTCAAGGAACAGTCAGCAATTTGTACATCTGTCAGCTCTGTTCACTGAGCAGCACCATACACACAGGTCTTCAAGAGGGACTTACAAAGCATATAGCATAGGGACCTGTGCAGATGAATGCAGGGAAGTCGCAAATTAACATATAGGGAGGCACAGAGAAGGTGACACAAAGATGGATCCTGAAGCATCTGACAAGCAAGTAGCAGAGCATAAGTGACAAGAGACCTTGGAAAGCCTGGCAAGTGAAGCTAAATGGAGAAGGTCACAGTTATGTATAGCTTCCAAGAGTGACAAAAAGTATCCATCAGGTACAATAACTGGATGAGAAGTTTACAGGGGATTTTTAAGAACAGAATTACATGGACAAGTAGGTTAATAAAAGTGTTTCGGTTGGACCAACAGGACTAATGAGCATGACTGAGAAGACATATACTTAACATATATTAATCAGAACAGGTTACCAGAGAAATGCCTGAACAAGGAAATACCCTGGAGAGATGGAGGAAATTCAGAATAACCTGCCTGGTGCAGTCCAGAGCCAGAGGAGATATTAAGGCTCCTGTAACTCTGTATTTGCTCTGAGCAGACATTTGTAAGGCATTTTACAGAGACAAGCCAATAGGCAAGATTGAAAAGCGGAAACTTAGCAGAGAACAGAGATGCACTTTTACAAATCATCTGCACAGAGATATGATAGCTTCAGCTATCATTGGTTCAGCTGTGAATTGAAGGAATTACCTGAAGATCAAAGTGAAGAGCAAAGGGGCCAAGAATTAACCCTTAAGGAACAACTTTTTCCTTCCTAAAATCTTTGGGGAAAGTAGCAACCGAAAATAGCAGCATTTCATAGAAGAGGAAATGTGTCAAAGGACCAAACAGTTGGCCATTCAAAACAAGCCTATTATGATTTTTATTACAACACATTTAACCAGCAAAATTAGATGCCTAGTACTGTCAACAACAACAGAACATATGACTACAGCTGTCCTCTCTGCCCTCAAAAAATCCCCACACCAAACATAGCATAAACAGCTGACCTCTAAATACTCAAAACACCCTTCCTCCTGGAGGCACAATGCAGCTTTATAACATGGTGTCTCCCTTTGCCTAGTTATAGTATGCTATTACTAATCCCACGATTACTAATCCCATGTAGAGAGCACAACAACAGCAGCTCAGAGGCTGATAAAAGGAGATAACACATATCCCCTCAAACACAACATAATTTTCTCAGGCATTTGAGCTTATTTATTAGTCATCCTTCTGCTACTTGGGAGATGGCTACATCTGCTGTGCGTTGCAGATCTGGCTTCTGTGCTACAGCGTTCTATCAATTGTTGCAGGTTTTTACGTTTAAATAAACATGGTTTAGAAGTGTTCTTCCATCTACTAATTATTGAGCAAACAGAGAACAATTCTAAACAAAGGCACATTATCCTGTCCACACAGGATGGCAGTTGTCACCACCACTCCAGACTTTTTACAGGCAAAGAATCGTACTAATGCAAGGAATCACTTCAACTCCCGCTATGCAAAATAGCCTCTTAGAGATTTTGTAAATTCCTACTGCCAAATAGAAACACACACACACACACACCCTCTCTCAAAATACCAACACAAAGGTGTAGTGGAAGTCTACAAAAAATTGTCAAGTTGCAAAGTTGCAATCACATAAAAAATAGGACGTGGTTAACTGCTGCATGTTCTAAATTCCTTGGGTACACTGAGAAAACCCAACAGGATATATTTATAAGAATAAGGAATTCTATCTTGGCAGAGAGCAAGAAGCTCCCTACCAGCAAAAAATTAAGCTCACAGACCCATTTTAACAATCTTGCCCAGAAGTAACACACAAAGAATATTCTTTCCCTGTAATAAAAAAAAAAAAAAAAAAAAAAAAAGAAAAAAAAAAGTTGAAAGAGACACTGAAAGTACAGATACTTGACAAAGTTCTTAGAGCAAGCTGCCATGGGCAAGAAACAAGCATCCATGTACAGAGAAAAGGTCAGTAAGAACATGTATGTACTGACAGTACTTCCTGAACAGGATAAAATAAAGCTGGAGTATTAACCAAAATTATGCCTTGAGTTAGTGGCCAGTTGCCACCTAAATCTCATCAAAACAGCAGCAGCAAAGCAAGCTGCTTGATAGGAGATACTGTTCTTATTTATGAAATGCTGATATTGGTACCAAAGTTAATAAAAATGAGCTATGTATGATGAGATCCAATTTTCCTTATGTGGCACCCAAATTGTGCCAGGTTCATTCTAATATACAGATGAAGATATTTCCTATCTCCATCAGCACACTAACCAGAACTGCATGTCTAATGTGGGTGGAAAACACATGAAACTATGTAGTTTCTCATTCACATGGCATACAAGATGCTCTAAGATAACTCTAGAGGCTGCTTCAGAAGGACCTGGGTATCCAGTAGGTCCTGTGTCATATTTGCTGACCCTGAGGCACTGTATCAAATACCCTACAGAATTTTGAGACCTACTATATGCCTAGCTATGGTTATGCAGCAGAATTGTGCCCAGACTACTGATTAAACAGTGTACAAATGGTTTAAGACTAGTGTCCTGGATTTGAGTGAGTGGTGGGGTTTTTTGGTAGCAGGGGAGGGGGTTACAGCAATGGCCCCCTGTGAGAAGCTTCTTGAAGCTCCCCTGGCTCTGAGCCAGCCCCACCTCTGCACCAAGGCCAAGCCTATCAGCTGCACCTCTGGGAGAACATATTTAAAAAGGGACCTGGGAGGAATAGTTGGAGTTGTGAGGAGGAGTTGTAGTGAACACCAAGGTCAATGAAAGAAAGGAGGAAGAAAGGAGGGGGGAGGTGTGCCAGAGCAGAGACCCCCCCTGTATCCTGTGGTGAGATGGCAGGGTGGCCCATCCCTGCCACCCACGGAGGTCTATGGTGGAGGAGACACTGATATATGGCCTGTGAGGGGCCTCACATGGATATTTAAGGTGGCTGTGCCCAAAGCCAGCCGGGGGACCCTACGGAAAGAAACAGCTCCCGCTGTTGTAGTTCAGCACTGGGAGGATTGCAGCATGCGGGGGTCTCTCATGCTGGAGCAACTTGGGAGGGGCTGCAGTCCGTGGGAGGGACTCACGTTGGAGAAAGTTTGTGGAGGACTGTCTCCTGTGAGAGGGGGACCATGCTCAAGCAGGGAAAAGAAGTTCCAGAAGTTCCTCCCCCTCCCTGAAGATGGAAGAAGTGGCAGCACTGACTGCACCCCCCATTCCTTGCCCCCTGTGTCACTGAGGGGAGAAAGTAGAGATACTGGGAGCAGAGCTGAGCCTGGGAAGATGAGAGGGGTGAGGGGAAGGTGTTCTCAAGATGTGGTAATGCTTCTCACTGTCCTATTCTGTCTGTTAAGTGTTGTTGTAATGCCTGTAATAAATTTATGTTCTTTTTTTCTTCCCCTAATGTGTCTGTCTTTTGCCTGTGACCATAATGGGTGATTTATCCCTCCCTGTCCTATCTGGAATCCCAAGCCTGCCTTATTTTCTCATTCTCAGCACTGGGAGGAAGGGGAGAGTGAGTGTCTGTGTGGTGCCTAGTTGCCTTCTGAGCTCCAACCACGACAACTAGCTTTCCAGAGCAGAATAAGTTTAAGAGCAGCCCCTCTCCTTTTTCCTTCCAGGCAAAAGTTGAGAGCCGAAACTCCCCCTCTGGTCACAGCCCCTAAGAAAGCCCAGGTGACGGGAAGGTTTCAGGTTACACGATAGACTCCCAGCAGAGACTGCACCCTCCACATCTCCTAATGCTGAAACCAGCATTAACTACAGCATCCCTCTTCAGGAAGCTTCTCAACCAAACTGGCTCCACCAGTGTTAGCAAGGATGGGGAACGGGGGCTATTTCCTGCTTTCAGTATACGGAGCTGTTTCTGGATAGGTGCTTGTTTTTCTTTGGTTTGTCTTTTAAGCTAGAATCATCTTTAGAAGATGAGAAATACACCAGAAGAGTAAGTAAGAATATTTACCATTGCATTAGAGCAATGCCTGGGAGCACACTCGCAAGCTCAGAGCCCTGCTGTGCAAGGTGCAGAAGGAACAACAAAACCACCACTTCCCTTCCAGGAATTCAGTGGTTCCTGGCCAAGACAGGTCATAACCCTCAAGGCAGACAGGACAAGCTGGAGACTAAACATGCAGAAGGGGTAAGAGGTATCAGGAGGAAGAGGAAACAATAAGGTGAACAGCATCTAATAAAAGAATAAAATAAATAACAAGAAGAAAAACTCATAGCAGTGAGTGTTCAAATCTATTCCTGATCTTATTCAAAGGATGACAAATATTCTCAAGGGAAATAACAGTTCCTGACACCACACCCACACATCATTATGCTAAAGCTTTAGCATTTTCTGGCTGCTCAAAGCCATTCCAGTTTTAAAGAAACACGACCTGGAAAATTCAAAACACAAGTTTGAAGAATCTGGCCCTAATTGTGCTCCTGTAGCCCCAGCCAGTTGTTATGTTTCACAGTTATGTCACTCTAATTTAAAATGTCTTTCTGCACTGCTCTACAAGACACAAATATCACTCTAAATGGATGAACTACAAAGAATATTTAATGAAACAGAGTACCTAAACTGTAAATAGATATTGGACTCTTGCATTTTGTACTACTGTTTTAAACTATAATATTGACAATGACAATAGAACTTGGTAGCGAGCCAGCCAGGTTTAAAAACTCAGTTCATAATCCCCACAAGCTTTACTTTGTTTGCAATAACCAGGCAGCAACCACTTGTACTACAAATTGACCCGTGAGCCCAGCCTATTTCACAGACCACGGGACACCCGAACCTTTCAATACTGTGTCTCACATCAGTCTGACAAAACACGGCACTTTCAAGAGCAGTGACTGAAGACAACAAGACGTAAGTCTGTCCACAACATCTAAACTTCCCATATAACAAATCCCCCTTTCTGTAAAAGCCCTCTTTACGTGAGCATGGGAGAGGAAAGACTGAAAGGAGGTAGGCAAGAAAGCACTCACGGGAGGCATATGCCTTGAACCTGTCAGACACCCACTGCTTCCCAGTATGAGGCCAGTGGGTCCTACAATGGAGCAGGGCTCCTCAGTTCATCTGCACCAGCCACTCCACTAAATACAGCAGTCTAGTCTACAAAACCAAGTTACACGGTATTTGCTACCATTTTTTACCTAAAAACATTTCTGATGAAAATTATCTAAGAGAACAGCTTGGGAAGAAATCAGAGTGGATACATTGGAAGCCACTGCTCAAAAAAAACCATAATCAGAAGTGCATGGCATTGGTATCAGCATTGTTCCATATGCACAGATTAAGCAGACTGCTTGTCTCCAGTTCCATCTATTCTCTACCATCCAAAAGGCAGAAGTAAGTTTCCAGTCTATAGAAACAAAAATACTCTTGCATCCTAAAGAGAATGGAGAGAAGTTAATGCTGAAAAACAGTATGAATTAACTTGAATTTTATACCCTGTAACTTGCATGTAAATACAGCTAACTTTATTATGGCTCTTGCGGTAGCATACAGTCTCTGAATACTTCATCATGGATGAAAACGGAAACAACTTCAAATTCCCATGCACATGATAATAAGGCTTTGCAATGTACTCAAAGAATACATATTCACAAATTTAAACTCCTTGTTGAAAAATTGGATGCAAAGCTGGAACAACATAGAATTAAGCATCAAATTTTAAGGAGGAAAGGAAACCATCATTCTTGTTTGGGCTTTTTTGTTTGGTTTTGAGTTGAGCTTTTTTTTTTCTTTTTAAAGGTAGAACTATACTAAAGAATCTGAATTCATATTAATACAGCTATTTACTAATCTAAACAGCTCTATCACTTTCCCCCTCAAAATCATGCTGAAGTAGACTGTTAAGATCCAAAAGCATAATTACACTAACAACAGTAATTACAGCAGTAATTACACTTTGGATAGGACATAATTTCCTTGCATTCCCTCTATTGCTAGGCAAAGTTTCTTCTCAGATGGGTCAGTTTTGCTCCACTGAGTCACAAAACAAAGCTTCCCATTAAAAATATGAGTAAAAGCCGCAGAAAAAAAATTCAAAACTAGATCCTGGAGTGTTTCCCACTCTTGCCACATGTCTTTTTTCAGTAATTAATTATGACCAAACAGTATTCCTTTAAAAAAATTTCAAAAATCTAGGCATGCTTTTTTTTTTTTTTTCCATCCACACAGGCAGAGTCCAAGATAAACATCTGATATCTACTCTAAATGCAAGATACTGGGGGGGGTGGTTGGGTGGGAAGACTTTTTGTTTTCCCCATGTTCTTACTACCCATGCACACATTGCTTATTATATCAACTTAAAAATTTTTTTATGTGCTATCAGTATCTTTGGGAGCAGAAGTAGATTTCTAGCTCCATGTTAAACACTTACTTATATAGCTAAATGGGAAGGTCAGATTTTTTCAAACACACTCCACCTCACTTGAAAATAATAATTTTTACTTTAGGAAAGCTACCCGAAGTTGTAATTAGATTCCATGCTGGGCTAATATATTCCATGTGGAAGCCCCTACGACCAAAGCTCAACGCTTAGCAGTACAAGCACTAGCTCCATTAGAACAGCAATGTACATGGCTGCATACACTGCAATCCAGTTTTCAAATGTAGCATAACCACAGCCTCTTTAAGTAGCTGTAGGATTCTCGGCACATTTGCAGAACAGTCCCTGAATATTCCAGTAAGCATCTGTATTAACATTGCAATGCTTTTGTATTTTTGGAACTAACACAGTTTTTGGTTCCATCTTAAGTTTCCACTCAAGAACTGGAAGAAAATTATGGGGTTTTTTGGTTTGTGTTTTTTTTTTTTTTTTTTTTTTTTTTTAAGTGAGAAATGTGTTGCTGCTGGCACTTATCTGGAATCTCTGCTCAGTGCTGGCTTTGGCCAACACCAACCGAGATTCCAGATGGGCTGCTGAGTGTTTTTGGTTTTTAAAAAACATGGCAGCCAATGCACCCATCTGGCTGCATATAGAAGTGATGTAGGAAAAGAGATCAAGCTCTACCCCTGTAATTGAGGTTGATAAATCAGGCACTAAAATTGTGCACAGCAGGGAAGAAATATAAATGTATATACAGAGAGAAGAGCAAGCACAATTTATCTGCATCATTAGAGTAAGTGTTACCATTGAGTGACTGCCACCATGTTCCTCACACACACACAAAAAGAAACTTTAGACTGCTGAATCACAGTTCTTAAGTGAATGAGGTTTTTAAAGCATTTGTACTGGAATTCTGATATAGTTTACATCAAAGATTAGAAGATTAAATGGGCAAAGTTCCTATACAAACACAAAGAGCAAAGCAGCACACAGTACAGGTTCCCGAATTTACGCTCCAAGGGAAATTGGAGGTCAAATTATCTTTGCACCTTGCATTATTTTCAAAAGTGCTAACCTAAATTTTCGGGGGTTTTTTAGCCAGCTTACATTTACTTGCAGCAATAAGCAATTCCAAAAATCCCACAACAGTAGAAAGCCCAACAGGTCTAGCCAAGAATACATTAACTCAATGGCACAACAGGTGAAACCAAAGACCTCAAACCATTTAGCTTTGTACCCAAACAGTAATTCTCAAGTGTGGACAGATATTTCACATGTGGCCACCAAAAACAAAAAAAAAAAAACAAAACAAAACAAAAAAAAAAAAAAAAACAACAACAACAAAAAAAAATTGAACACATTGAACATGTTTTGTCATTAATACAGCCTCTATGTACTCTCTGTTGCCACATATTGATAAATTCTTTTCAGGTTCCCCAAAGGTAAGGTAGGTGAGATCTAAAGGAGACAGCAGGTCAACATCCACTCATAGTATATTTAACGAGGCTACCAGTGGAGTAAAAATATTCACTAAAAAGGTCTCTTCCTGAAGATGGCCCTCTCCTGACTGAAGCCAGATTTTTTTCAGTTTCACCATCAACTGCACAACAATAACAAAAAAATCCAAACTAACCTCAAAAACCCCATGCCAGTAAATATCACTGGTCTTTGACCTTCACTTTTGACAATACTTCATAGTCTGAGGGAGGTGAAGGTAAGCCTGTTACTGAGTTTAACAGGAAAATGTCTATTCTCAGTTGCAAATTACCAGACCTGTTATTTTTCAAATAACAGTGTTTAAAAAAAAAAAAAAAAAAACAAAACACAACACCAAAACCAACACACTAAGATTTTGTTATTTTTGTTTAAAATAAAGAGGCACAAGCCTAATTCTCTTCTCACTTAATGCTGATTTAGTTACTTCAACTTCAGTAGAGTAACCTCTAATTTACAGTGGCATAAGCAAGAGGCAAGCAAGAATGACAAAACTCTCCAGAGGAACACTGATTAAGCATGCTCTTGGAGAGGTCTCTGTGGGTCTGAGTTCACCGTCAAGGCATATGACCACCCGAGTGTCACATTCCTTCAGCTGCTGTGCAGGACGACTGCAGAGTGACAGTTTAAATTATCTGGAGTTTGCCTGCTCTTCTCCTTTCCTTGAACACTTCATTGCAACATTGATAGGAGGAAAAAAAAGTCACAGCAACCAAGACACAGAAGGAAAAAGCCCAGGCATGTTGAAACCAGTGGGAGTTATGCCATCCAGTTTGCTCAAGCCAGGATTTCATGCATTGTCTCATTCTATTAATATTTAAGAAATAATGAGTACAGATTTACTGAAAAGGACAACTCATTCAAACTCTTAGATCACTGGCATCTTCTAAACAGCCAGTCAGATGTTTCCAGAAGCACGTGTCCTTTGCATCCTAAAGAACAGAACCATTTTAGGCAGCACCCGCTGAAGCATTAACAGGGAAAAGTTCTGGCCATACTTTTACCAAGAATCAAATAGTTTTGTCTCACTAAAATGGCAGCTTGTTTTGAGGCTGCACGTGCAGCAGAACAAGGGAGATTCACATCTATCAGTAGAGGTTATTCTCTGTTCTTTACAGCTTTTTAACAAAGCACCAACAAATGATATTCTGGATTCATTGAGGACAACAATAAAAAAATCCTTTTTGGTGTTATATTTTCCATCTAAAACTCTTTCTCACTGAAAGCAATATATTACTTTCCTGCAACTATTAAATTAGAAACTAGACAAATACTTGAATAATAAGTGAAAGTAACTGTATAATCAATTCTAGCTGGGAATCCCTCTTTATAATTCAGGATCTCTTGTGTGCTATTTCATCTCTACCTGAAACAGCACACCGATCACCAGATCTGTCCCTGCTCCAGCTGTACCTGCCTCTTCAGGTGAGTTCAGCAAGGCACTAGGGGACTATGGCCTATTTTATTTGTCAGAGATTTTTTTTTTTTTTTCCTTTTAAACAGTATTGCTTGTTAACTAGGATTCAAGATTACTAAATATAGACTGTCGCTGTATAAACAGAGGCAATGAAATGTTGAGTCTACTGTCATTCTGACAACTGAAAACATCCTGCTCAGTTCGGACTGTCAGACCCAGAATTGTAAGAACAACAGTATTTAAGTTGCATTAACAGCCTTCTCAGTGCTTGTCCAAAGAGATGACATTGGAACCCATTGTACTGAGCCATTTCTCTTTTTTTTCTATGTTAATAACATTTTAATATACTTTACCTGCTGCTAGGTCAGGGCACTAACAATCTCTTGTAGGTAGATATTATTTCTAGGAATTTCAGCACATCTTTGTAAAACACATTTCAGTATCAATATTTATCCAAGATGAAAATAGATTCCATCTGGCATCTGTGTGCCTTTTCCACTTTGAGGTCATAAATGGATATATAGAGGGGCAGGATTTTTTCTCTTAATTGATTTTTAAGTTTCAATAAGCGTTAGCTGCTCCTTTGTAAAGGCACCAGACAACTAACAGCAGTTCAAAGGTGAACTAGTAACTTTAAATGAAGCCGGTCCAGAAATAATGGACTTCTGCCCCAAATCATTCCTTTCACTACAGGGGCATAGTACTGCACATAAAGCATTACTAAATGTTTCTGCTCCACAAAGATCACCCAAGAAATCTCAGCTGGCACTAGAAACCCACTGCAGTGACTGCAAACAGCTTTATTTGTTCTACATAAAACAAAACCAATAAAAAAGTGTGATTAGGTACGATTATTATACTTGTTTCCCTGCTCACCTCCCTGACATGTATGGCAGGAGGAGGTCAGGGACCTCATGAAGGAAGAGCACTGCTCACTATCTTCTGGGATTACTTCATATCACTACACTCACATGGGCGATACTGGTAACATCTCATATCACATGAAAAAAATGCATTTATCATTGAAAACAATTCTTAAAAGTTTAAGAAGTAAAAAAAAAAAAAAGAAAAAAGCACAAACTAGACAAACAAACCTATATGGGCTTAGATGTTGTGAATGCACAGGGCAGAGTCTGACGCAATTTTGAGAATCTGGATTTGGAAGTTTTGGGCTTTCTTTGGAAGAACAGCCCAGTTCTCACCTGATCTCAATGTATAAGCTTTTATACAAGTGCATGAAGTCTTGTTTTGAAGTATATTAATAATGTTTATTTCTAGGGCTCAGACACAAAGGCATTGACTCAATTACTCATTACACAGCTCTGCCACTAAAACCTAAAGTTAAATATATCAGAGAAGAAAAAAAAAAAAACGTATTTTCCCACAATATCCTTCAGACTTTAGACATATTTATGTACATGGAAGATGATCAAATTTATTAGCAGTTGGTGGACTACTCAAGCTTTCATGAAACATCTATGAAATATGGTGCAAAGAAACGGTAAGTCAGCTCCTCAAATACCCATTTCTTGACTGTTAATTGTCTAGCAGAAACCTGAAATATTATCAGCAGCAAGCTGAGGAACAGATGGGGTTTTGGGCTGTTCTTAGCTACTCTTCGTTAGTACATCTTCAGTATTCACATTTCCAGTAGCTAAATCCTGGTTTAACATCTAGAAGGTGTTAAACACATATTCTTCCATACCAGCACTATCACAACAATCCACTTCCAGTGCTTTTGTCTTTGTGCTGGCATGATACAGTTATTGTTTGAGTGGGGAAAAGATGTAGGTGGGACAGGACTTTGCTCAGTTCCCAGGTAGTGCTCTTTGCTATGGGAATAAAGCAATCATTTGAATTCACTACAGCGTTTTCATTGGGGAATAACAACACTAAAATATATTAAGTAAGTAGTAGCAAACAGAAATATTCCAAACACCGTGCATGGTTTATTTTACCCAGCCCGTGCAGAAGGCTAACTGGTAAAGCAGTTCTCTCTGTCAGCTCAGATGCTGAAGGCACACCATCCCTCGCTGCTGGCGGAATTGCTGCCGCTCAGCTACTGAGCTATGAGCCTCCGTGAAAAACAAGGGCTTTGTACTCAAGGTGTTCCACAACAGCACTCAGTTCTGGTGCACTGATTGCAAGACCCGCTCTGCCTGGCCTTTCACTGCTAGAACAATCCCAACACGATCCCCAAAAGGCATCTGTAGAAAACAGAGCCTCCCTCGGGGTAAGCTGAAAAAGGTCCTTACACAAGGGCAGCGAGCACAGAACTGAGAAACTGCACAAGGAGAGAAATGAATGAACAGCGTGAGCTCCATTTAACAATGCGTTTACAAATCGAAAGCTGAAGAGCCAGAGGCAAAAAAGGCACATATTAGATGACTGGGTCAAAGCTAGCCTGATAGCAGGCAATTTCACTGTAAGTAGAAAAAGAAATAAGTAGAACTGTTTTGGAGGTAAGATTTAGTAACATGTAGTTCCTGCACTTAAAAAGAACAAAAATCTGAAATGTGTAAGCACATAAGATTTGTCCACCAGACATATAGAAAATACTTGACACACATCCTGTCCTTTATCTGATTTATCTTCAGCTGAGGCTACTGAAGTCATGTATCAAACCATTCATTCACAATTATCAGGATGCTCCGGCATGAAGGGGACTTACTGACATATTAAATACAGTTACAAGCCAGATAAGAACCATCAGTTTTTCAGCACAGCTTTTGCTCACAGAGTTTATTCATGTGCACACACACATATATAACAACCTGAACAATTAGAGCTACCGACATCACTTATAAATTCTGCTATTCATCATCCCAAATGTTACATTTGGGAGCTGGGGGAGGAAGGAGCCTACAACCAGTCAGATTTAATCATAACATCTGCTAAGAACTCCCAACCTTCGATTTCATTCCAACAAGAAGTAACCTTTAAGAAGAACACACAAAAAAAGCTACACTCTGTTCAACAAAACCTACTTGAAATATTTAATGTCAAGGCACTGATAAATTTAAGATAAAAGGTTGGGATGTTTCAGTATCTGCATAAAGCAGTTTGAGCAAGTTACAGATTTACAGTGTCTGGCCAAAGCTGGGGGATGTAGCATTAAGGATAAAGAGGCTCAATTGAACATGCTGCTTAAATCCAAGTAAGCTTTGATTTATATTAATTCTTTCTGATTTTAAAGATTCGGTGCCCATCTAATACCTGTCAGTACACTAAGTGGCTGACCCACCGGGGAGACACTACAAGCTGGGAGGATGTCATGGTAGGGACAGTTATCCTCAACCTACATAAAGCTTGGGAAACCTCTCAATAATCTAGCCTAGACACAGGTTGGGTACCAGCACGTAAATCAATGAAAGGACAGAAGAAACGAGTACAACAGAAGTACAGAACAATGATTACTCAGGTGGCCACAGCCCCTGGCTGCACCAGTCTTGCACTGACACAGGCTTTCCTCAGGCCCTCTCACACACACCCCCTGCCCCGTATCAAGAAAAAAAAAAAAAAAAGAAAAAAAAAGGTTCTTTATATTGAATTGTTCAAGGGGAAAAGGGGAGGAAATGGGTTTAAAATTACAGAGGAAGGAAAGGTCTGCAAACAAAGAAGAACGTTTTTTCCCCCTTTCCAAAAACCACATGAAGCTGGAAGCATACAATTCAAAAGTTTCATAACAGCTTGAACCCCACAGGCTTCCTGGCATCCCACTGGAAAGATACATTCCTTTAACTGAAGCCTTTAGCTGCAAAGCACCTCCATAAACTAGTCAGATCTCCATGAGAAATATATCAGGATACGCTGCAAATATGGATTAACAGACTAACAAGAAAATCCAATGCAGTAATTTAGATGGCACCATTTAGTGTCATCTTCGATTAGTTCAAACCGGATGACATCTCCTGGGGCCACGATTAGGTTCAAGGTCAAACACCATCAGAGGCACATGCAAATATAATGCCACCAGCATTTGGAGGCCAACAGAGAACACCTAGTGAAGCTAATCCAGATTCATCTCCAAAAGATCTCAGGTTTTTTGTTTGTTTTTGTTTTGTTTTGTTTCTGTTTTTGTTTCCCCACTACCACCACATTACATTTCCAGTTTAATTTGGTTTCAACAAGATGCTTCACAGACTAAAATATTACACTTAACATTTGACATTAATGTGTTCTAACAAAGTTGACACATTAAAAGGATTACACATTTGCAGATTACTGAGCAGGTTCTTCCTGGATGTCTGCCGAAAAAATCCTGCAAATATTCTGGCTGTAGGCTCTCCCGGTTACACCCAGCATTCATCTCGATAGGTTACTGTAATCAGTTTGCATGCCAGAGAATGATCTGAAGCAAGCAATTGGGCTGCTTTTATTAAAGCCAAGCAGAGCTATAGACCCTGAATATATTAAAAAAAAAGAGGTTAAACATCAACTAATTCTACTCACAACACACTTCTGTTTATTCTGGTGCTTTGTCAATTTTGTAATCCAGCAAAACCATATATGTGACTTATCTTGTATGTGCAAGCAAGAGATTATTAGGAGGGAAAGGAATTTAAATTGTAATAACAGACCTTGAACATGCAGAAAGAAGAAAGGAAGAAAGTTACCAGATAAATTGGGGTTGCAAAACTGAAATAAAGGCTCCATGTTTACGTAGTTTATTTTTAAGCAGTAGAAATTCACACGTTCTGAAGCCAATTTACTTGGGCAGATTTAAATATTGAAAATGCAATGAGAGAAGAGTCATGCAGTAGAAGGGCCTGCAATGTATGCCTCAAGCTGCTGACTGAAGGGTCTCTTAGAGGTAAGGATGGGACTGCAAATCTAAACTAGGTTAATATATTAAAAACTCTCCTGGGGGCTTTCTGCATTTCTATACTTGCCATTTCAAACTTTTAGTTTTAATTTGAACTTCTACTTGCTTGGGGGGAAAACATGAATTTTGAAATAAGCCTTTAATCACATCAGGATACAACTACATATTTCACCAAGAAATAAGTGTTTCTTTCAAACCTGTTATGGTGCAGGGGGGATGGGGGAAGTAGTTTTTTGTGTTAGTAACACATATGAGAAAGAGCTATGAAATAGTTAAACTCATACACACCCTTCCTGCCTCTCTGGGAAAGGAAGAGTGCATTTATTTATATATTCCATTCAGAAAGCTATATTTGAAAGCTATTTTAAGGCTGCAGATTGAAATGTTCAAGTGGCAACATTAAAGCAATTTGGACAAAAGGGACTTTTTAGCCTGCTATATTTGTATGATACTATAGTCTTTAGATGAATTATCAAATTATATATTTTCAAAAGACTCATGCCACAATCAATGCACAAGAGGAATGGGAGCACTGAAGAACATACCACCACACCCTAAACTACTTACAAGTTTTATACCTGTAGAAACAAAATATTCTAGCAGAGCACTCCAATGCTGTTTCAAGTTGTGCTGCATTTTAGAAAGCTTGTTCTTGACAGACTTCCCATTTCTGCTTCTTTTCAGTTAGTTTTATGACCTTATCAGTTGAATTTTGACATACTTACATATTGCTTGAAAAGAAGAAATTTCTAAAGGCGCTATCAGGAGTCATGAAGGAGGAATTTAAATCCTCAGTGTTTGATGAAAGTGTCACCAATGGGAAAATGATTCCTTTGTACAATCCGATGCAGTGAACAGCTCTCTTCAAACACTAAATATTTCCTTTAGTGGCACATTGAATGATCTTGGCAGATCCAATGATCCTGAGTAACCAAGTGATTTTCTTTTGGTTCTAAAGCATGCAACAAGTTCTGATTTGACAACTTACAAGCCCTTGGTTACACCTTCAGTTCTGCTTTCCTTCCCTCATTCATCCCACCACTAGCCTTTTACTTCAACCTTCAATTTTCAGCATACTGCATCAAGCAAATTAAAAGAAGTGTTCAGAACTCAAACTGCTAATCACCTGCTTGTACTATTGATCAACAGCTTTTATGACCTACTACAGCTGAATGAGAAACAACCACAGAAATTTAACAGCATGCTACACTTAGACTTTTGGAAGCAGACATCCTCCCACGCCTTTCCAGTAGTTAATTCCCCCACTGTTTTAGCACAGCAGTTTGAACAGCTGTGTAATGCACCAGATAGAAACAGATCCATCTTGAAAAGGATGCATTTCTAGAGGCTTTGGTGTTTCCTCCCAAAATCTGATCACTGCTCTGACATGGAGAATACTTGTGCCAACACAGCATAGAAGACTCCACACAGAGCTACGAGTGAAAAGCCAGCACTAGGCAGAGCAGCAAAGCCTCCCGCAAAAACTGCACAGAACTATAGGCTGACACCAAAGAAAGACCATCCATCCACTCCTCTCCTTGAAGACACAAAACAATAAACTTGAAGTAATAACAACTGGAATCTATGTTGATCAGATACAGGGTAATCAACCTCGGGACTCCTGGACAGTCGATATCTATAGGGTTTGTTTGGTTTTAGTTTTCTTGTTTCCTAATAGTCATAAAATGGAATAAGCAGAGGACTAATGGCCACATTATTTTCCTCTCATAGACTGCTGGTTACCCATCACTGGTTGAAGAACAGAAAGATTTAAAGTGTGAAGTGTTCACCCACTACCTCCAGAACGATAACAGTTAAAAAAAAAAAAAAAAAAAAAAAACAAACAACCCACCACAAAAGAAACGGTGGGTAGAAAATGGAGGACAAACACACTTGCTTGAATACTTTCCCTTGAAGTAGAAGAGTCCTTCCTATCATTTCTTCTCCCCACACAGCAGCTTTAAAAAACAAAAATACCCAACCAACCAAAACACTAAATGGCTCTTACACACTCATGGAAAAAGGATGCAAAAAAGTTTGCGTTTCTTAAAACACACACTCTCTTTTTCTATAGTCTCAAAAAGTATCCAATATATTTTTACTCAAATTCTCACCAATGGTATTCTGCACTAAGCAGATTTGTCAAATGAGTACCCAAAAGAAGATATAATGCCCTAAGAGGGGCAATTTAGAATAAAACTGTTTACAAACCTCAACTGCAGTAGTCACATTGTACCTGGACTGTCATGTATTTGAAAACAAACAGCTTATCAATGAGGAACAGACTATAGGCATTTGTTTCCCTGAAATCATTTAATTACCCTATCAAAACCTGCAAAGGACTGCTTGTCTGATACAGATGAGAAAACATGAAAAAAATCACAAACAACTTCAACCATCTAAAATGAAAAAATAAAAATAAATCACGTCTCTCCTCCAATAATGACAAAAAAAATATTGTTTTACATACACATAGCAGGTAGGGCACCACCATGTAATATCAACATAAAACTAATCAGTGACCTGCCAACAACAGGCAGACAGTGATTTCAAATACCATTAAATAATTAAAGCTAAGTGTCCAAAGGATTCTTGTAACCACACAGTTTGACAGGTTTCAAGAAGCAGAACTCAATATTTCACTGCATATTCAAAAAAGAGCTCATGTGTGTTTTACAAGGTCTCTGCACTCCTCTGAACCTTGTCCATTATAAATACAGGCTTTAGATATATTCTCACTTGGAGATAACTTACATAGTTGACTATTTGCAGGGCAAACGCATGCAATCAAACACTAAAGCTTCAAGGAGATTAGAGAGCTGCCAAGGTCTGAACTATATCAACAGCTTGAAGTCAGCTCATTCAATAAAGCTTTGACAGTATTACACTGGCAAAACAAACAAACCGATGGTGCTCGCATTGGACACAGCTTCGTGTTGCACCAGCTCTTTCTACTCATGTAAGGGGGGAAACACAGCATCTGTTAATTGCCATTTCTAGACAAAGAATGTGATCCTACTATCACAGGAACACTCCAACAGAGTGCCGTTGGGCCAGCACCGAAACTCAGTTCATGTATCCCCAGCTGGGTAGTAACTGTGTTTTTCCTTGATTTCAAGACTGAATTTGCCTGATGCTAGCTGTCACTTGCCTTCTACCCCACCCTCTTTTCCAAGTTAAGCTGTCACACGGAGCTAAATCAAATGTCTTACAGAAGTCAAAGTATATCATATCACTGTGTTTCAGTCAAACCTGAAGCTCCACTGCAGAAAGCCTGACTGGTTCCCATAAAACAGTGACGATCAGCGGGAATTACGTTACTGTATTATTCACACTATTCATTGCTCCCCACATCTGCTTTTCCTTATTTTGCTTGGAATAGATCTCAGGCCAAACACTGTCCCTGGTTCATCCATATTTTAGCCACATGAAAATAATGGTTATTCTCTAATCCTCCCATGCTTCTCAGTGTCACAAAATGTACTACAAGTCTTTAATATTTTGGGGGTCTCAACTGCTATCTAAAAATGTTTATCCTTAATAGTGATTGTTTAACATTCTCTTTACTTACTGGAGAAAAGTTACATTATTACTCTTGCAATATGGGAGCACAGCATCCGGTTCTCCTCCTACTACACAAGAAACATTTGTTTAGTACGATATAGATGGGTAGATATTGGCAAACTTACCATCCTCATTCATAACATTTCAGATTTGGTTTGTCTCACTTGATTCAAAATATTTCTTTTCATTAATTAAATGTAAGTCAGTTGACCAGTAATTCTTCATTGACGCTTACTGTCCCTTTATCAGATGCTTTTACTGCTACAGACTTGTGGTGTTTTTTGGTTTTGTCATTTGTTTGTTTGTTTTTTGTTGTTTGTTTGTCATTTTTTTGTTTGGTTGTTTTTGGGGGTTTTTTTGGTTGTTTTTTTTCTGTACGTTTCCCTTTTTTTTTATTTATACTTTCTAGCCCCTCTACCCAGGGCTTTTATTTTGCAAAAATACATTATTGTTTCTTCAAAAGGAAGGTTTGGTTTTGAAGGGTGTATAACAAAGCATTTTAAATGGTTTCCAACTATTTCTGGTTATATTTAGTTTCTTCCCGATCAGTAAATCCTTCATGTCTCTTTTTAAATATAGGAATAACAACACTTCTAAAGCCTTTGTATTTCACTATATGCATGTGTGTATACAAACACACACTCAGTATCTCTAACTTGCATTAACATTGTATTTGCACATAAACTTACTGGCTTCAAGCTGATGAGGCTAGAAATTCATATACCAAACTGGAGGTGCTCTTACTTAATGTCTGTTGAAAGGTCTTCTATACCTCCAGCAGATTTGCAAATGGCTGGAAAATCTGCATTCTACCTCCTACACATTTCACAGATTCTGTCTCCCTAGTATTTGTGCTCAAGCACCAAAAAAAAAAAAAAAAGAAGAAATTAAGAAATTAGAGTACCTCAGCTCTTCCTGAATGCCATACAGCACACAAGGATCAATATACAACATTCAACGTTAAAAATGCAGCATTTCCAAGCAAACCTAAATCACCTAAGTTTATTTCTGATTCAGTATCTCTTCTCTTATTATTTCTATATGCAAGAATCTGCTTACTCCAGTGCTGCAGATTTACGCATTGATGACAAAAACTTTTATTTTCAAAACTGTTACAAGAAAACTGCAGGTAGTAATAGCAAAATTGGGAGCTGGTGAAGCTTTGGCCCCATAGAACATAAAAGCAATACACTGAACAGTCATATTCTCCACCACCTATAACAAGTCATTTTCCTTACTGTGCAGAGAACACTTTCATACCTGGGAGAAGGCAGAATCTCCATTTCTATACCTCGTTAATAAGCAATTTTCATAGTTCATTAGTAAGCAAAAGGAATGTAAACCGACAACTTGAAAAATTGTTCTGTGCTTAGTAATAAACTTCTATTCCTTTCCAGTGTTAAGGCAAATATGCACAGTACATACACTTCAGATTTGCATTTCATGAATTTAACACTAGTGTGGCAGAACAAAAATAGAATAGCTTTATTCATCCATGGAAGATAATATACTAAGTTCCAGCTTCCACTAGAAAACCAATCACTTCTCTATCAGATTTTGGACATTTTAAGCGCTTGGGAACTCACAAAATTGTGATTCTTTCCTCTGGAAACTATGGAGCCTAGCAAAACACATAACCTACTTAGTACATCATACTTTTTATAAAATACTTTTATTCAGGGCTCTCTGAGCAATTGCCAGGACAACAGGATTAAACCTCTGAGCGTTCCCATGAAGGACAGAATTGTTGGAAACGAATCTTGAGATAATAATAGTGCCAGGTATGACTATTAGACCATCTCTTATGGCCCACATATCCATAAGAAATTAAAAACAAAACAAACTGAAAAAACACCTCCATGTTTACTTCTTAAAAACTTCCCTCTCCAGGTAATTATTTTAGTGTGTATGGGTTCATGGAAATCCACGGTGCAATTCAGTGGTATTTCAGCAGCAGAGAACACCAAGAATGTCCCCCCATATTCTCCATACAGCGCCAGACACTTAGTACAGTTCATACCTAAGCATCAAATGCAAACCATCTGCCAGTTTCTTAAGTAGTGAAAATAGGCACAACTCCACTGACTTCAGCAGAAATGTGCTTATTTTGGCTGATGGTAAATTTGATCAAGGCTCTGTGTGCAGGCTCTGTATTCAAACAGCTGCTTATTTTAGGCCTATCACTATGCTCATCTAGCAGTTGCTAAGTCAGTTGCCCTCCACTGTAAAATAACATATATAGACACATTTCTCCCTTTCTTCCACTGAAAAGCACCCAAGCCAACAGAATCATCACTGGTAACAACACACCAAGCAATCCTGTCACTTTGAGGAAGTGATTCATGGCATATTGTGGTTTTAAAATTGCTCATCTATACCAGCTGAAGCAGACAGTTTTTCTTCTACCATTTCCTAGAAGTATTAATTATTATTGTAACATTTTAATAATAAATTCTCATCTCCCCTTCACTTAGAAATAATATTTCTGCTTTTAATGCTCCTCTGAATCCTTAATCTTGACTTCAAGAACATTATCTCTTCCATTAAAATGATGTGTGTGTATATACACACAAATAGTCATTCAATCATTCATTATAGTTTTAATCTTACTGTTCTAGAGATACTCCGAAAGGATCTTCCCATAGCTGAAATTTTCAGGTAAAGCAGTTCCTTGACAGCACTATACAACATGATCCGTTTGATGAAGCAGCCAAAAAGCTGAAGTCATTTGCTTCCATAACACTGGTTAACATTGGAAGTCTCACTGAGATCAATTTTAATCTGCCATTTATTACTCCTTCAAGAACTCTACATGCCTTCAAGAGAATCTACAGTAAACCCTTGCCCTTTTTATCTCCTTCATACCTGAGATCACAAAACTAATATAAGTCACAAGCTTTAGGAAGATATTGCTTTCCTGTTGACTCAGATTGCTTCCAAGCAGCTTTGCACACAAAGGTATCATTGCATTACATCACATGGACCTTTTAAACTTTCAGTAAGAGGCAGCAATAATGCATACAAAACAGCTGGAGGAGAACAGGTTTCATTTCAGCAAGACATTTTGGCGATCCTCTTCAGAGAAAAACCTTTGTCTTCCTGTTAATGGATTGCTACCATAAATGTTTCATGAGCATAATGTTTTATGCGGGTGCTAAGTAAGGAAAAGACAAAAAATACTTGCTACTTCCAGTAAAACAACTGAACCCTGAGCCATTGAATAAAAGCATTCATAAGAAATGTCTGCACATACATAGAGACACTATAAAAAACACTTTCACTGATCAACCAGAACATTACTGGGTTATACTTGACAATTCCATCTTATTAATACAGTATCATCAAAACACTTCATAAAGGAGCTGTAGCAGTGTGAACCTCTACTGAATTGCAGGAGACAAGATAGAAGACAACCCACCCCCAAACAAAACAGAGACTTCACAAGAGTTCTATCCAAGCAAATTTGGTTGCAGTGGCATGTAAATTTTCTTCCCTTGGCAGTATGTGAAAGGGCATTTGAGGTGTACATGCAGCAAGTTATTAGAGCAGCAAGTACTTATTTTGCCAAAAATAGAAGGGAAACACAAAGCAGTACAATCACCTACACCACTTCAAAAAGAATTTAGAGTTTTTGTAAAAAAATTTAAAACAATAATCTGCTTGTTTAGTGAGAAACTTCTCGCTGTCACCGCTGTGACCCCAATTCAGTAACACAATTAAAGAATTCAAGAGTTAAGTTCATGTTTAAATATGCTGCTGAGTTAAACCCAAGAGGTGAAAATGGGCTGTCGAGCCAACACAGAATGAACACAGCACTAAACCAAAGGTACTGACGGCTGCAACACAACACACCTAGCTGGGCATGCACAGAATATGAAACTTCATATCATGAAGTATGTGTGTCTCGTACATTAGCTAAGAGCTTCTGCTCCAACAGTCAACAACAAAATGGTCCCATCTACCTTTATTTGGCTCTGCCTTGAGCATAAAGTCAAAACATCACACAGGCTATCTGTAGGCCTGTGTTACCTGTGAGCTCTCACGCCTTCCATCAGTGATTGCAGCTATGCTACTCCTGAAGAGACACCCACAAACCCTGCATCAGCCAAGCTTTACTGCTGCTGGCATCTGACCTCTCACAACACTCACAGCACTGGGGTGAAATGGCAAAATAATTTTTTAGGGATCCACCTCCCTCCAAGATTATGTTCATTATATGTGCAAATTACATCACAGTCCAGGTAGTTCTAGACTCCACTGATTCACAAATGGGAATTACTATACAATGAGAAGGAATTGGCTTGTTTAGCAGCCCATCCTAAGTGGACAACAAACAAGATTAAATCTCTCACAGAAAATATATGACTTTAGAACCAACGCAAGAGGTTGAAAAGGTATGATAGTATTTTTAAAGTAACCATTGGCAAATCTAGTTTTACTTCAACATTTGAAAATTCAGAGAGGAAATGTTTAACAATTTCATAGACAAAACAAAATTCTTTGATTCTTTCAGCACTTATGCTCTAAGTGATCTTATAAGGACAGACCCAGCACAGGTTTCCTGGATTCAAAGGTGACTATTAGTGACAGGCGCGTCTTGGTGTACAAAACAGCCCAAAACAATGGACCAGGAGAGGAAACTGCCATCCTTCACAAAGGAAGGAGATGGAGTTAAAGTGCTGTCCCCTAATGCTATTTATGCTGCTGAAGCACTCAAAAGCTCTGAAGAGGTCTGCAGTGTGTTGAATGCTGCACAGACAGGGAAACAGTCTCTGCCCCAAACGGTTCACACAAACGGGATGTCAGACTAACCCAGCCCACATTAGTCTCGCTCGGTTATAAAACAAACTGGCAGTTTCCAAATGCCGATATTTAAACAACGAAACCCCACCCACAACCCTCTGAGCCTCCTGGCTCGTTCTGCCTTTAGCTTATCAGGATAGCAAAGCCAATTAAAATAAACAGACTTATGATGCTCACAGCCTTTCTGCATCACAACCATTCATGGAATGCTTACCAATAAAGAAAAAAAAAAAAAAAAAATACAAAAGCAGCAAGGCCTTTAGCCAAAATAGCTGAAGTTACATTGCAGGAAATACTGAAGCGATTCTGCTGACAATCGGCGCTTTCCTGCCGCGCAGCAGCAGCCTGCCGGCTGCCCACTCTCCCCCAGGAAGGCCCAGCAAGGATTGCCTCACAGCTTGGCTGCCCAGAATCAAGACAAGCTCTTTTTCAGAAAGCTGAGGCTTTAATCAGTGGCCAGAGGAAAATAGGGGCAATATTAACTACAGGTAAATCAGTGACATTTTCCCCCCACACGCTCTCTTTTTGTCTTCTACAGCATGAGAGCAGATTCCTTTACATGGGCATGTGTTTCAGCCTTTGCATCTGAACCACTGGCTGTATTGATTTTAAATGGAAAAAATTATAATAAGGAATATATTTATAAAACCAGACGTACTTCTCCTATACTCCATAATTACTTCTATTCGTACTTTTAAATTACATGGTGTTTAACAAGGACTATACTCCAGTTCAACTGGATGGTAGTTTACAAGTGTGACGTTCATGGATCCAAGAAAAGAAGGGGGGGAAAAAAAAAAAAAAAAAAAAGAACCAAGAGGAAAACAAAGCCAAAAATCCATCTACACCATGAAATTATCATTTTCCTGCCACCACCAGTTTGTTTTGACCATATGAACACTGGCATGTCGTTCTCCCCTTTCTTTCACAGGAGGGAAGATGGAGTTCTGCTGAAATCAGACCAACATGCAAGTTCCCATAAGGCACATAAAACTTCACCCAGGATATAGAGAAAATTCTGCAGTCCCCTGGCAGCTCAAATTACAAATTCAGACTACAGGCCGGGGGTGACTGTCACACAGGTACAGCTGGAGCTTACAGGAACACAGGCATCCAACGTAGCACTGCAATGTAATGCACATTAGTTTGATCATAGTTAGACTGGAAACTCTTCAGGGCAAAATTTTTGTTTATCTAGACATCATCCGAAGTGTCTTGTACATTTGTTGTGCTGCATAAAGTATTCTCTAGGTTGATAGGTTGATACTACAAGTCCATACATTTTTAGGAGTTCATGTCAAGAAACATTTTCTTTTTATTATTTCCAAAATCTCACAAAGCAGCACTATCACGACCATTTCCCCCTTCTCCCCCCACCCCCCCCCCCCCCACACACACACTTAGGAAAATAAATCACAGCATCCTTTCCTTCACATGATGAAGTCTGTGGGAACAGGTTCAAGCTCAGACTTTGCATACTTATTATTTGCCATTAGCTATTAGCTCCCACTCAGAGTGAACCTATGCTACTTGCATAGTCACCTGCATAAATATGTTTTGTCAAACCACAAAATCGCAGGAAAAAAAAAAAATGAATGAATGACCATTACAAATCCATTTGGGCTACATCATTATCATTTCAGACTACAACCAAATCCCATTTTCCCTTTGCAAATTCAATTCCCATCAATAGCCCCATACATCAGTGGCTGCTCGTGTTTGTAGCCTCATTTTTTACATTAAAAAAATTGAAAGATTACTGCCAGTATATAATAGGCAAACTGAATTTTCAATTCCCAACACATGTGCTTCAGGGAGAAAAAAGAAACACAAGGTAAGGGGAAGAAATGCAAATGCATGCACTGCTATCAGCTGTATATTACCCTAGTGACATTACCATACTTCATATCTCTGGTTGCGTACTTCAGAGGGGAAAAAAGCCCACTCTGTTGTCATTCAAGTAAATATTTTTATCATTTTACTGAATATTAGTTTACTTCTTAGGTTTCTATTTTATTTACCCAGGGGCAACAAAACCAAGCAGAGACATGTCTTTCTGCATATATAGTTTTTATCTACTTTTGCAAAATTTTTTCCCATGACCAACATAGGTAACACAAGCTAGATTTTAGCTGTAGCACTGCTTTCCAAGTAACAACATCAAAATCCAAAACAAAATGAAAACAAACAAAAAAAAAAAACCCACACATATTGAAAAGGTTGCACAGCTCCTTGGCATGCCAAACCTTCTTTTCCACCCGTTCTACGGAGCACCACAGAGCAATGAAATCTGCAGGAATCAAAACTCTAGACTTCTCAGGAAAAAAAAAAACTGTAGCACATCTTTATTACATCTATAAGCACCCAGCACACTGTGTAACTTGCACTAAATTTCAGCATCTGTGCTGCATGGATAATTTGGGGATGCTAGCTGGCCACTTCTGGTAAACACTCGTTTCATTTGTGATGTGCTGCAATGCAAAAGAGCAGCTCTTTAGGGAATTAGAGCAGGCAGGTAGCTCCTGCCAATCACTTCGAGGGTCCGTTCTCACACCAACAGACAGAAGATTCAGACGCAGCTTCAATTAGTGCTAATTGTAGTTCTCTCTAAGTCCCTCTGCAGCCAGAGATGACAGAGACTTCAAAACATGGTTCTTAACATAAGTGGCAACACTAATTTTGTTCACTTCAAAATCCTTTCTGGACGCAAAGCTCTAAGCATGGTAAGTAAGTTTACCAAGCTTTCAAATGGCAGAAGTACCCTCTATTTCTAAGAATTTCACACAAGTATTTTTCTTTACATCATGTATCATAGCTATCTAAATAGGAAATGGTTGTTTTGTAGGTTTTCATGCTTCATTTCCCTAAACACAAGGTTGCAAATCTTAAGAGACCTTGACAAAATTTTAACATGGAAAAAAAGATAAATTGCATACGGAGAAGTTATGTGCCACCCCACAGCTCCGCATCCTCAAACCCCATACACAGCACCCATAGGGGCCTATACACTGGTGCCATACACAGCACCAAAGGACTTTCTCCAACAGTGGCAGCATCCAGTGCAGCTCAGAAAAGATCGTGTCCAAAATACACTTGGGACACAGCAAAATAGCAGGGCTGCTCCTGCACAGACCTGGAGTTTCTTTCCCTTCAGTGTCACCATCTTCTTCCCTGGCAAATTTTTGCTGGATGCGCTGCTCTGTGGAGCTATAGGAACCCTCCCAGATATACATAGGGGTTTTGATGATAGGAGATGTGCACCCCAGTTTCTTCTTTACTCCTCTGCAGGCATGGATCTGCTCAGCTCCATGAAGAGCTGCCCACAGCTTCCTGAAGGGCCACACTGGTTAACCACAGACAGAGCACAACAGGTGGACAAAATCTTGCACAGTTAAATTTGGGTCAACATAGTACTGTCGTATTTATCAATGGACAACTTTAAAGGCAACAGTCATTTGGTAGAAAAAATGCCTCAGTTTTCTCCAGGAAAGTATCTTCACCATCTGTGGAACCCACAGTGAAAGACAAATATGGTTTAAAAGGAACATTTTGGGACTAGTGTTTTTATACTGCAATTTCACACCAGTCCTGCAAATAGCAAAGTCTGTCAACCAAAGATGCTCAAAAGTCCATCCATACAAACAGACCCTTTGAAGTAACTGATACAACTCCAACTAAAGCTGTGTTTCCTGCCAACATTTCATGCCTCAATCATTGTATATCTAAATACACACATCCACAAAACAAATGTCAGTGTCCACAGACTATAAGCTTATAAATAAAAACAAGAAAGAAAAATGTTAAGTTTTAACAATTAAACCAGTTCTCATTACCTCAATTTCCATCTGCAATTATAATCATTTCCCATTTAAAATATCTACCACATTTTATTCTTAATTAAAAATGACATCCTTGCAATGAAGTGCAATATGAATTAACAATTCAAATGTTATCTATGCAAATTTGTTAGTTCTTTGATTTCCCACCCCCACCCCCCCTTTATGCAAAGTCATGTGTAGGTTTATTTTTATTAAGCTTGTATAACTTCACTCAATGTCTTCTGCTCTGAACTCTATACATAATATTTCAATCCAACGACATAGAAATAAGTTGTAAATGGTGCAATTCCTTTCAAGTCTCACACCATTCATTTAAGAATCAATACATATGTGAAGAGGAATCTTTCCTAAATAACTTTATTTTTAAATTCTGTGCAATTTTAAGATTTACATATCCAATGGCTTTAACAACAGCCATTACTTCAGGCCCTGCTTTGTAAAGTCAATGAAGAAATTATTGCAACGAGATAAAACACCATCTTTAAATCAGCTTTGTCTACACCTACAGTTCCAGCAACTTGACTCCTCAACATTACTCTCTGCCCTCAACCCTCCCACAGGCATCTCTTATCCAATTTGGTTTTACCTCCCCTCTGCAGTGTTCTGAGCTTTCATCCCAGATTTAAAATTTCTTCCTGCTTCATCTGCCAAGAGCAGTCTCATCCCAGATTCTCTAGGTGAACAAACTCAACACATACTATTAATGCCTTAGAGTAGAAATTGTTTGCCCACATTTTCCTGTTGTTTTCAAAGGAGTTCAACAAGTAGTGCTAAAATGGTAATCTTTTTCCCAGTCTATCCAGACATTTTAGCACCCATTTTGTACTGAGAAAACTCAAGTTTAAAACCCACTGAATAAAAGTGTCATTAGAATAATACATTCATAGTTACATATACATCTTACCAACACTGATCAATCACTGCCTTGCCCAAAGCTACTCTTCTATCCCCTTCCAGCAGGAAGCACACTTTCAGTAAAAGACCAACTGAAACAGTGCCGTACCCACACAAAGCCAGGGGATGTTCTCAGTGAGGGTCAGCCAGCTCCTGACAAGAGGATGCCTTGAACCCCAGTGTTCTGGCCTCCCTGCCAAAAGAGGGCATCCTGCAGCTGGGGAAAATTAAGGCATCATACAGTAAGTTTTCTTCAGCTGATGATGGGAAAACGAGGTTATTCAGAACAGCAATTAGATGTGTATACTTAGTAAGGAAGCAAGCAAAGGTGGCCAGCTGCTTCACAGATAAGATCCATACAAAGATTATCATTACAGACCGCAAGGTGAATTTCTCAAGGTCCAGAGGGCAGTGCAATGGGTTTAAAACGAGTATATACTTATGAGGCAATTAGATGCGTCAATATGAGGCACGAGAAAAATGCAATAGATCAGAACAAGATCTGCAGTTTACCAAATTACAAGGACATATCTTGAAGTCAAATTACACAAACACAATTACACAAATTACACTGTAACCTTCAAAGGAAGAGGTCTTCGCTGTATTCCAAAAACCTCATTGTGTTTTATTAATAAATTTTGGCAAGACAAAGTTTGAAGTCATACATTTATTTCACTGGCTAGTTTAAGAACCCCTTCATTCAATGATCTTTTTCTGTCATAATCTCCTTATCTAATTTAAACAGAGTGCATTCTCTTGCTATGACTGTAATTTTCATTTAAGTTGCTATAACTTGTGCACAAAGCAATATGTCAATTCAACTCACCAGCTAATATGTTGTACTGTGCTGTACAAGAGCAAAAAGTAGATTAATTGTACAACCCAACATGAGGGTTGCTTTATTTATTTTTTCTTACAAAATGGCCAGAGGGCATCAAGCCCCTGATAGCACACCTGGGAGAAGTCACAAGAAGCTTCTACACAAACACTAACTCTTTTTTTTTCTTTCTTTCTTTCCCAACCCACAAGGACTGCTTGAGATTGAGACAACCAGAAAGGACTAAAGATGTCTGAAGGTAGTTCCCTGGCCTTGTCTTCTCCTTATCCCTCTCACTCGTTTAGAAACAAGCACGTATGAAGTCTCTCTCTCCCCCTTCAATTATGTCATTTGTCCTCTGCTAACTCTTATCCACATTAAAAAAAAAAAAAAAATCCTTCTATCCAACATTATAATTGGAGGAGCTTTAAATAGATAATTTAACCTTGGGAGGATGTTCATTTTCACTGAGCATATCTCTCCAATCTATGAAACAGACAAACCCTTTCACCTGAGCATGCCATTCTTTAATTGTGACAGCACTGTGAGATAATTCATTTCAAATAGTTTAGCAACCCAGGGGGAATATGAATGCCCAAATATTTAACAGACAATGATGTCTTTTCAAATGAAAACTCAGGCTTGCAAACGTAGTTGTTGCATGATCAACAGCCTACCAGTACCATCACCCAGAGACAATTTATTTTACACACCAAAAAGAATTGCTTTTTCAGAAACTATTAGGTAATTAGTGAATGTATAATTTTTGATCTGTCTCAGACACTGCACATCAGTTTACCAGCTCCTAACCCCTCTCAGAAGAGAGCTGATTAAAGAAAAATGGAAAAACTGCTATTTGTCCTCTTTGAAAAGTTCTACCAGCTCAGTATCAATGTTGACTTAATGATTATGAAGCTCAAGAGCAAGCCAGATTTATCCTGAAACCAGCCTTACAGAAGCTCAAAGGGTAAAGGTGTAGCTGTAACGTCCTCTAGGTCAGAGGAACTCAAATACGCTGAGGAAAGGCTTCTTTTTTTCAGAGGCATAGGGTGGTCTGACAGACAGGTGCATCGAGAAGGAATTCAAGCCATTAAAGGAAAAAAATAAACAAATTCTCAGGGGAATAGACAGCATCTTTTCCTCACTGTCAAGGTATTAACACTTAGCACTGTCAAACGTTAGGACTCCTATGGTTGTCTCCTAGCCCGATAAACAGTGCCCACAAAGATACCACAGAGGCCTCACAAGCATCTTGGATCCACTCAAACAGACCAATCTATTGCTGTGCAACATATATTTCTGGTCTTCACTCCCAAGAAGAAATCAGCTAGACTGATACCTGCATGCATAACTCCCAGGCCAAGGTGGCTGCCTGGCAGCCTAACTTCACTGATGGCGTGGCAATGCACCAAGATCTTGAATTCCCCACCAGAAAGGTGCTCCTCTCTCCCGAGATGCAAAGAGCACCACAGTAGCATGGCTTCTCTCTCTCTCTTTGTCTCCATAGGGATTAAAGAAGGACAAAGTCTTGCCATGTGATACCTAAATTCATCTGAGCCCAACAAATTGCAGCACAGTTGTTCATCTTCTCCTTTGCCACAACAGTGAGAGAAGCAATCCTGGCTTCAGCAAGCTGGTTCAGTCAGCCTTAATTGCTTATGCCTGGGCACACAACTTTGTCCTTCTACAGCAAGTCTTGGAAGCACCATCAATAACTTTTCCAGTACCTGCTGAACCAGAAACTAGAAGGGAGAAAGCACAGGCATCTCCTCATCTGAACGTACATCTTCACTTATACAAGCTCTCACATTAATGAACCAGAACCCTCCAGCCACACTCGCACAGCTGGGAGAATGCAGTGAGGAATCTCACAGTGTTTCTCTGACCAAACGAATCCATGTCACTGAATGTAAGGAAACAACTAGATGCCTTCCACAGAATCTCCTTCAACTGCAATGGTTTAAGCACCACGGAAGATATAGGAACATAAGGAGCCAGGACAGACTGTGTGTATGGATATACTGTGATGAACACAGTCCAAACTGTTCAAGCCTAAATTATAATGCTTCTCAATCAGGAGTGACTTTGGTCTAAGGGGAACAAATGAGTTCAGTTTGCCAGTCACAGGTGTGATGTGTTCACACTGGCCTTCATTGAAAGGAAGAAAGGGTATCAGATCCAGCTTTTCTGTAGCTGTCAGATCCAACTTGAATAACAAAAGCTAGAGCAATTCCATCTCATTCAACATCCTGGAAGAGATGAAAATGCATGTTGTCATCTGAGAAGTGCTGGTTACACACAAGACAACTTAAGAAGTTATTTTTAGCATGTTTGTCCAACTTCGTCATTTCAAAAAAAGCTACAGTCCAGTCCATTGTACCCTTCTCAGGGACACTGGAACATGAGAAGACATCGAGGTCATTAGGGGCAACACACCCCATAGCTCTTAAAGGCCTTTATTTCCTCAAAGTAAGGTTTAAACCAGGATAATAGAAACTATCAAGATTAGGATTCTACAACACAGAGACCTCAGAATCAGGGTTTTTTTCCCCTCAAAATTATCATTGCATCCCTTCAATTATTTTATGCCTTGGGCAAATCACCTATCATTTGGTATAATACACCATGCAATTTCATTATAGCCGTCACTTGCAGAGTTCTCACTTGTTGCACAGTGAGAATCCAGGGCTTCACAAACACTCCTGGCATTGAACAGAAAACAGATGAACTGGGGAAGACGTAGCAGCGAGAAGTATAGCTGAAGTTTATATTAAAATATTTGCTAAAATTAAACTGATTTTTAGAACACCAATACATATTTTACACAGACTCTGTTGCCACTGTTTCTATTACTTTTTCAATCATTTTCTTGAAACACTAAAGGAAATACATAGTTGGTAAAATGGAGCATAGACAGGAAAAAGGAGCAATCTGACTGCAAGCATGATTGTACAAATAGCTTGCTTCTTCACTGGTTTTCCTCATTGAAAACAAATGTGTCTGTAGGCATTAGTGTTTGAAAACAAGCAATCTCCACACATTTTCCCTCCATGACACAAACTGCCCAAACCTATGAAGCAACATGTAAACAATAAAACATCAATGCTACTGTAGCTTTTCAGGGAAGAAACTGCAATGAAGTATCATTGTCCTTTATCAATGTATCCTGGAGTAGATAGGTTTTTTTTTTCTTGTCAACATTTCAATAAATCAGTCACTAGTTAGATTTGATCTGACATTGCACCATCACACTCAAGGTGGAAAACTCCACTGAACTGAACAGGGAGGAGTTTTTCCAGACCAAAACCAATAGTCCTGTATAACTAATTACCTGTGACTGTGTAAGCCTTTCTCCATACCACTTCAACTCTGGAGCAAAATTAACAGGTACTACCAGTTTTTATATACATACATACAACTCTGGCTTCAAAGTTTACAAAAAAACATTAGCTAAACACACTTCAGCCACAGGAATCAGAAGACCATCTGACTTCAGTATCACCTACCAAAGAAGTTTCATACCCTATAAAGGAGATTCATCTGTTCTTTGGACAAGACTGTTCTTCCAAAGGGAAAAAAAAAAAATCTGATTTTGCAATTTTGCCTATACACATGGATTCAGACACACATCATGAATCCCCAATGTGAAGTCAGTTCTACTCTACTACTACAACATCTGCTGAATATTCATTCTAATCCACCTACTAACTGTTTTACTAATAGAAGAAACCTATTCAGGTATATAATTCCTAAGCTTAATTATTATTATGCCAGGTTTTAGAAGCAGTAGTATTCATACATAAATATATATATAGCAACACATAGCAACTTGAATGCAAAACAGCACCTCATAAGTGCTCAGCAGACCAGACAGAGCAGAGGACTGATCCTAGAGCATCCTCCTGAGTAGTAAGGATGAGATACAAAATATGTGAAATCAGGTCCCAATGTCTGGAAGACTGCTCCATCTGCTCAGCAGCAAGGGAAAGAACGACACAGCCTCAGCTTATGCGTTCAGGCACTGGTGACTCTTCCTTGAAGCCCACCTAAGGCCTGAATAGCAAACACTGTATAAACAAAAGGGCCCAGCTACACCAGAGAGGGATGGGGCAAAGAAAGGAGCCCCCACTCCAAATGGGACCATTCATGCGTATGAGAGGTAAACACCTACAACAAAGACAGTACAGTGCTCACAAAGGCAGCACTTGCTGGATTTTGGTTTTGCAGCAATGAGGATAGCTCAGGAACCCATGTGGCAAAGACTACCAGAATAACCAGGAAGGCCAGTGACCATCAGAACAATTCATCAGTGGAAGACAGTCTAGATGAAAGAGCAAAGGAATGGCAAAGCAGCTTTCTAAAGGTATTTGATAGTACTGAATAATAGACATTTCTTCAGCCTATACTCTTTTTGAGAGAGGCTGCAAATATTCAAGACACTCTAACAGTGTATTATCCTTACAGTCCAGCTGAAAGATATAAGGAGCTTTTATATGTGCATATATATAAAAATATACACAGATATATATATATATACATACACACACATATAAATACACAAACCACAGCATTACCTCAGTCACAACCACCTTGGCACACTGATGTGCCATCCTGGAAGGTATGACAGCAGAGTCACATAATAAAAATGCACACATGTAAGCAGGTCTCTCATATAACACATGTGAGAGGACAGCAAGGGCTTAAACAGCAAAACAAATCAAGCCTTCTCCACTTTACTTGCAAGCATGAGAGCTAGCAGGAGGGTCCAATTTTGTTGATGCTGCTTGTATTGATCACAGCAGAAGTCACTGGTTGGCACCAAGGGAAGCACTGAACAATTCACCGGCTTTCCAGAGCAGGCAGGACAGTGCTACTGGCTTTGATCCTTTATTTCACTCAGTATTGTATGGCCCAGACAGTCAGCAAGAACAGAAATGGTGTTCACCAAAACCATGTATTTTATTTCCAGCTCATCAAGAAAGAATACTCTAAGACACATGTGCTTCAACATTATTTCCAAGGAATACAACCCATTTCAGCAAACTCCAGGATGGCCTCTGTTTCACAAATAGAAGCAAAAAGGCAAATCAAACTGAATGCCCTGTCTCTCATACTCAGCATACGTAGTTTAGAAATGTGCAGGTTTGCAAAGAAATAAAACTCTGCTTTATTACAGTGGGTGCTCATAGTCTCAGTTCAACAGAAAGCACAACTGTCAGGTAAATTAAAAACCGAAGATCAGAACAGAATTATTTAGCAAGTGAATCTGTTACTAATAGAGTGCAAATGAGACAAGCTAGAGTTGTTACCCGTTGACAGCATGCATCTTACAAGCCTTGCCTGGCTCTGCAGACACAGTCTGCACCCAAAATGCCTGATGATACCTCCCAAATACAGAAGCAAATGGGGGAATGCAATCTCAAACTAGAGAATTGAAGAGTCATTGATCAAGATAGCAATCAAAACTGTAAAGCGTGAAGGTGTAATCAAGATGACTGAAAAACTCTAAGACTCCTCAGATCCAACAACAAAAAAAAAAAGTTAATTTTCTTCCTAAGTTAGTTTTCACCTTGAAAGCTAATTGTTCAAAGAGAAAGGGTCACACTACTTAATAACATGAAACAGAGGAAGCAGTACATGCAGATAGTGTTTGACAAGAGGTATTAATTACCTTTTTGACAGGGAATTTGTTTTCACTGTAACTTATTACTCCTTGCACTGAACTATGGATTGGGACTCACTTATGATACATGTCACTAGCATGTGGACAAGTCACTTTTACCTTACATTCCTGGATTACTATGTACCAGGACTGCTCATATATTTCTCAACACAGCTGGCTTCTTGGCACATACATTCCTGTGTGGTTTTAAGTGATTGGTTAAAAAGAAATGTTTTACTGTTTTGGTATCAAATTCAAGAAATTCACACACAACTATTAAGTTGCCGTGAAGGATGAAGGAAATGTGCTCTTCATCAGTGTCATCTAGTTACTAATTATGTTTTATAGCAACAAAACATAATTTGTAGCAGTTTACTTAAGGGAACAGACTCTTGCTTCGATGACCAGGGTAGCCAGATCTGCTTCTTTTTGCCCTTGGTTTGCCCTCTTCCTTGATTTATTAACATATCTCAACTAAAGCAAGCGAAAGCAAAAGAAAAGGTGAGAGAAAACTGAACTCAAGAGATCAAAGTAACAGATAGCTCTTAATACTCAAGAAACTTCAAAGGAAAGGTAAATGGGAAAGGAGATTTAGACCATCCAAAAGGTTCTTGTATTCAAAATTAAAAATTTCAGGAATTTCTAAACATTTCTGAAATTATGAGAAGCATTGGGCAAGATCACAGCAACTCAAAGAACCACCTGATAAAAATACTGTCATTCATGTCTCCAGGGACTCAAGTTTCAGATGGTAATTTATAACAAGATGCAGAAGAATATAAATTCTCATACAGACACTGGCCCAACATTACTAGATGCTGAACTTCACCCAGATGAGGTAGAGCAAACACCTTACCAAAAGTTTCCACGCAGGAGCCAGGTTCTCTACAATAGCAGCTGGTCTACCCTTTTGGCAAATGCTGTTTCTTAAGACACAAACTATTTCTTCCAACTGGATACCTACATCAGTGACAGGGAGCCTTGCCAGTGAAAACTGAACCTTCATGAACAGAGGGCAACCATGACACGGTAACGTGCCCATCTCTGTCCATTTGGGCAGACTGTACTGCAAACTAAAGAGGATGATTTCCTGCACCCTGTGATCAACTCGCCAGAGCAGCCACACATCCTATTTTAGACACTTCATCAGAGCATTACCTTCAGATATTTATTTCAATATTACGTTATGGTTCATCATTGCCTTATCTAGGAACTACCAACATTGCTTCAATCTAAATTCCATGCTGAATTTGACCCACGTTAATTGTTATTGCTGGCAATCTGCTGGCTGTGTGGTAAAAGCCAGCTGACAACATGACAACAGCTTCTTACATGAAGTGGTGTGATCCAGAAATATCCAAGCCAAGGACGGAAGGCACAGAGACCCAGACTCTGCTTTTTGCACTGGAAGTCATCCCTGCAGAACATTGCCCAGATGTGCCAGGGGAAGCCCGTGCTACCCTGCCAGTGCAGGACTCCTGGGTCAACAGCATTCACCACAGGCTCCAAGCATATGCTTCCCCTCAAGATGTTTTTAAACTACTTCTAACTGCCAAGTATTTGTTACTGCATTTATTTCTCTGTGATGATTTAAAATAAATGTTTATTTTTAAATCCTATTTGACATTTTGTTAGGTACACTGGAAAATAAACCCATTCCTACATATGCAAAAATTAGGAATTAATGAGGTCTGGCAATTATCTTGATGGAAAGAACCAAGTGACTTAGTTGAACATACAGAGGTTTACTAAAAAAAAGCCTGCTCTAGTAGTTAAAAAACAAACAAAATTGCTTCTTATTGATTTTAATTTAGGTTGAAACACTAGCTGTCTCTCCAACAAAGCCAGAAATGGAAACAACTATAAATGAGTACAAGATGTGATAAGATAGACAGATTCTTAAGCAATCTAGTATAGAAATGACCTCCAGTTTAGACAGTTGTTAAAATATGATATCATATGTATGGATCAATAACTAAGTTTGCATTTGTCTCGGCTCCAAAAGCTAGAAAGCTACAAAGCTGCATGTCTTTTTTTTTTTTTTAGTTACTCTGAAACGTTGTCCAATTAAGCTCCACTGTTTTGTTGTTTTGTTTTTGTTTTTTTTTTCCTTACAGATCCTCTAGATTCTAATTTACAAATAAAATCAAGAGAAGCAATTAAATGTTAAGTACTATCAGCATGTTTCCCCAAGTGAGGCACATGTGCAACAGAACAGAAGTAGCCAATCTTGATACAGAAGGACAGGTTACAAATTGAAATACATTTGTATTACCATTACTTGCAGACTTCACGCTCTAGCAAGTAATAACACTGGGCATCACGCTGCCCTCCCGTGCACAGCGGAGGCTCTTTGACCACGAGTCTCTCCTGGGCTGCAGCAGCTGCAGACGCGCTTTACTCCTCATCTCCAGGGCAAGCACGGACACAGAGCAGGGGCAAGCAGGGGCTCCGGGTGCACAGTACGAGTATGTGCAGTGCAGAACAGTGCTAGAAGGGACTTTTGGTGATGGCCATCTAGTCCATCATTTTAAAGGCTAGTTAAAACCTTCCTGGCAGACTGCCCGGTCATTCTTCTCTGCTCTCCAGGCAGCACGAGCTGCCAGGGCCTGCCTGGCTCATACAGCACTTTGTCCTCCTGAAGCACACAAGAAGTATCAGTATCAATCAAGCACAATTAAGTTTATGATCCTTTCAGCATGCTAGAACTTGATCCAATATTAGCTGATAGGTATGGATTAGGTCTTCTCCATGTTTTTTGTTGAAGGCTGTCACATTTGGAAGATTGGACTTCCTCTCTCCTTTAGTTATAAGGATCTTGCCACCTTCTCCTCTGCCCTCACAGGCACCAGCCTCTTCACAGACAGGATAATATTAGCTGAGGGAGAAGGAATTGGTTTTCCTCATTTGGTGCCTGGTGCAAGTTTGCTCAAAACAAACGCGATCAAGATGGAACACTAAAAAACATCCAAGGGAGGCTTAATAGAAATTCCTATAATGGAAACAGTGCCACATTAACAGAACAGATCTACATTCTCCCAACTCAATATCCAGTCCCACCACCTGCATCTAGCAGCAGAAGAGAACCAGGACAAGATAACACTATCCACCAAAACCAGCAGCATGAGTAACAGTAACCAGGCGAGATTATGGGCAGGAAAAAAAAACACATTCCTAAAGAAATTTATTGCCATCTTGGAGTTACATCCAAATCATAACCCCCACTCCAAGTTTCCAATGAAGCTCACCTGTTAACCACATCAGTGTTATCACACATGGGTGATAACTGTGACCAGAAGGTCACAGTCATATTGGGGAGTTGTGTGGTGCTTTCAGTTTACATTGCTTAACAGAAGTCAAGCCCCAATATACCCATTTTAAATAACTCCACAACAGACACCTGGATTGTTATGGGATGCACTGACTGCTACTCCCTTAAAAACTGTTGGACTACAAAAGGAAACAAACAAAACCAGAACAAAAGATGCATCTAAGGCACTGGGATTCCAGATGTCTTAATTCAAAGAGTCCTACCTGCCTTTCTATTGCTAAAATTGCCATTATAGCTGTATTCAAATCACATTTAAAAAAAAAAAAAAAAAAAAAAAAAAGGAGATCCATTCAAAGACTCTATGAAAATAAAGTTTAAAACCCTAAGAATTAGTGATCCAGACCACATCCACTGAACAGCATATTATTTTATTCAGTGCTGACTCCAATAACCATCTAGAAGCCATACTAGGCAAACAATCAACATGAGCTTTCTTGCTGTGGCAGAAAAAACACACCACTGAAAAATCCTTGGACAAATAGAGGGCAATAGCATCACACATATATGATATGAATAAGACCAGTGTTCAGATCTGGTACACACATTTCTGAAAATAAGGGGGGGGGGGGGGGGGGGGGGGGGGGGGGGGGGGGGCGGGGATAGAGACGCACAGACGGGTGGAACGGAGGGGATGGAAAGAAGAAAGGGCAAAAAATATTGCTCAAGAATTATTCAAGGACTGGATGAAGTCTGATAGCAAAAGGCTTGTGGAGTTCAGGTCACTGACTTAATCAGGATATACTAACATGCCTTTATTGTCATGTGTAAGTACTTTCATGGTAACAAAGTATCAGAGGCCCCTAAACTAGTAGAAGAAAGTAAACAGATACAAGGCAGATGTTGAAGTGGCTGTGTATTTGCAGTTTGAGCTTCACAGCTACAGTGAATAATTCAAATCACAACATTTTTGATGTCTTATTTATTTTGGTAACTATTCAAGGAAAAGAAGCTGGGTATCACTTCAAAATGGGCAAGCAAATATTTGATTTTAAAAAAAACAAACAAACAACTGACAGCTGTGGACAGAAAAACCTCACAAATACCTTTGCAACAGCTACAGCTTTGGTCAAAAAGCTAGGTACAACCCAAAAGAACGATTCCAAGGATTGACACACATGACAAGCATCCCTCCAGAAAGCCAGAATTTTAATGGAAGAACAGGACACCTCTGCTTCACAGTGAGCAGAATCATACAAAGAGGTGGTTTTGCATTTCACCACACAGGAAAGGTAAAGCCCTCCAAGAAGCATTAAGACAGTATCAAAACTGTGCACCTTGAACACAAAGCCAGCCTATGGAAATATTGAAAAGAACATGCACAGTCATTTTTCAGAATAATGTCATGATGAGGGCTATGGTGCAAATTCACAACTGATGGAAGCTGCCACAGAAACAGTAGCGTCAATCATGCTATGAAAATTTGCACCAGCTGAGGACCTGCCATTATGCCAAGATAAAACATTATAAACTTGCACAGGTTTACAAAGATAACAATGAATTAATTTACAGTAAACAAAAGAGAAGCACTTTACAATGCATAAACAATGTAGTAAGAAACAATTTAAGAAGTCACAGCTTCTGAAACTGCTGTCACCGAGCCCATACTTTTAACACTTACTTAAATAGCTAGAACTGCACAAAGGTGTTGCTTCAGAACACAAACAGCTATACAGAAGCCATATAATCTGATGCAAAACCCTTGGGCAAAGAAGAAAGGAAAAATAAACAACTAATTTTAGAACCTGAACACTCCATTAGCAATTTTCACCAATTAAAATATGATGCAACTACTGTCAACAGGCAAATTTTACTTGTATTTTAAGCATGGATTTAAATATAAAATAAACAAGCTACCACACTGTAAGACTAATAAGTAAATTAGTTACAAGTAGCATGGAGGCCAACAAGAAACATTCGACTACTTCTCTCTGCCTACATAGTAAATGGCTGCAACATTTGAGACAGTCATGCTGCACAAACCCTCATTCCTACTTTGACTGCAGTAAATCTACACTATAATCTCCCGAAATCTGAAAGCACCTTAGGAATCAAAACACCAGTGAAAGTCTATCAAAAATTTAATCCCTAAACTCACTTGTGATAGCAGTGTAGATCTGTACTTAGTTATTTGAAAGCTACTAGGTGTCTTCATTGTCTCAACTTGGAATTTTCAGGGGATGAGGGTTGGACGGATACAGCAATCTCATGCTGAAGCTTATATAAGCATACATACATCCCCCGCAAAAACCACTAAACTTGCTCTAAGAAACTCTTAGCCAAAACTTGTTTATACTGAGATGTATATTGCTAACTCAGCAACCTTCTAAGATATTAAAAAAAAAAAAAAATTAAAAAATGGAGTGAGGCCCAAGAAAGTAAGTTGCCTACTGTTTAGGATCAACAAGGGTCAGGCCAGAATTGTTTCTATTTACCTCTACAGTAGAAAAATGGCTTATCCAGTACATTAGCACAAGTCATTTTGCCTTCATATCCTGCTTATTCAGTGCTCACCACTTGTTACTGTGAAGGCCTCTTCCACTCTGAGACAGCTAACACTGCTTTTCAACCAGTCTGACAAACAGACCAAGGAACTCCAGATCTAAGACTTCAGACTGTTAAAAAAAAAAATAACCCAAATTGTAGATTCTTTTATAGGAATAAGGAAAGGGCAAGGCACTGCTTTGATTAAAGCAAGTATCATAGCATTTTATAGGTCTCTTACAAGCCTCCTGCAAGGACAGAGGATGGAAAGAGTGAAGTGTGGGAAAATGGAACAACTGTCCGCTTTGCCTGCAAGGAGTTATCAGATAGCTTTCCTTTACTGTCAGCAGAATAAACTGACTCCCAACAGAATAACTTTAACAGCACTGTCAGGGAGACGAGCACATTTTATTTCAAAAAAAGAGAACAAAACACCTGCCACAAGACCAAGTAACATCCCACATTTTGCTCCTAAATACCAGTACAGCTCTTCAGGGCTCAAGGTCTCATTCATTACGTAGCTGCAAGCAGAGAAAAGGATTTTTCAAAGCAGCTTTCCTAAGCTAAGCATCCAAGTCTCAAAACACCTAGATTTTCTTTAGAAAGGCCTCCATGCTATGAATGCAAAGTCCCTCAAAGCAGGCACTGGCACATGATAAACATATTCAGGCATCAGTGCAGCATTTATGCATAGAAAAACTGCAACACCCACGTCAATTGAGATTTTATGTGTCAGTACTGCTGGCAGGTGAACAATGTGGTCAAGTTTTAAGTTCTAGAAAATGGTTCATCATAATTCAAATGACTTGATAATTAAGAACGCTAGTACTTCAACTCCCAAGCAAACTTAGAGATGCATAATAAAACCACATTAAAAAAAAAAAAAAAAACAAGGCCATGTACTAACTGATTTTATTTTAACCATAGTTCACTTGAAGACTAATTCAAATTGCTGTGAGGTGAACCCATTCAGTGTAACAAAAACATCTTAGAGTAATCGCACAAACTTCTTAGTTCCCTTACTGCCCTGTGTTTTCCCTCCTCCTCCAGTCAGCTGGCAAGTTTGTTCCCCACCACTGTTACCTTCAGCTTCCCATTGATATTGTTAGCAATCGGAGAAAAGGAAAAATAAAACAAGAACACCAATGCCCATCGAGTGTTGAAGTATCTTCACTGCTGTGCTTGCAATCTGCACCCTCATTCTTCTGTTCACTTTCTGGGTGGGAAGGGCTTCTGCTCAGGCTCCAAATATGTAACCGCTCATGTCATAAACCAGGAATCTACCGTATGCTGACAGCTGTGCCTCAACGAGATGACCATACATTGAAAGGCAGGCATTTGAAGACATAACCAATGTAGCCGCGATGTATCTAAGAGTACACCTGACCTCCCTGAAGTGGGGCAAGATTACTTTGGAGAGCTGTACCACATGTTAGCAACATTAAAAGAAAGAAGCCAGTTTAACTTGCCTTGGGACAAGTAATGTGGATGGATACCTGCAGCCTATGACGTCGATAACATGACCATCAGCACTACCAAAAGATATTGTGATTTCCATGATTTTTCTTTTTCTCTAAATGTTTATTGACACATGAATGTAAAAGCCAGTTGCTTTCATCACAAGTTGTTCTCCAGTTGGGCATCCCCAGTTGGTCATGCCCCAGGTTCCTCTGCTTGGTATGAAATGTACATCAATGTACATCTTCCTCCTCTGCTTTGCCACCAACCCCTGCGTGTTCCTACAAAGGTGATACAGGGCAATTCTTCCTGGGAGTAACTCTGGCAATCGATGAAGTCACATTCCTGTCAATCTGGTGGAAGAAGATGCAGGTCCCACAATTTCACGTGGAAGAAACATTGACAGGAGTTTACCTCTTGAAGAAGGGGAAAATTCTTAAACATACTTAGGCACCTGAAGCAGCAAGCAGTCCCCAGAAGGGATATATAAAACCATCAACTAACCCATTTGGTGCCTATCTGCATCCTCAGATGACTCTGTATCTTTTAAGAACATTTGTCTGATGAGATTCCACTTCCTTAAATACTTCAAAATTGTTGTTTTAAATTAAACTTTAAATAGCATGGCATGTAAACATAAATAATTACAATTTTGTCAACACACAGGAACAACTCTGATCTTTAAAAATGGAAGCACGGTAACTTAGGCAAACAGAAATTAGTCTCATTTTTCCATAATTTCTCAGATTAAAGTTATATATTAGCTAAAGTACAGTGTTATTACTATACCCTTAGGCTTCAGAGCACATCATGCCACATGTTCATTTGGCTGCTAAAAAGCAGCAACCAAATGATTAGCGTTTTTTTTCAAGGACAGTTGAGATTAATAGTTTGAAGTAATTTCTTTAATTTAACCATGAAACTTGAACACTGAAATTAGACTCAACATTAATAACATTTTATTTCAGAAAACTCCAAGTATGTTAGTCCTTGAGCACTGATCATAAGATGGATAGAGTCCTCACTGTTATCTGTCTTTCCTGTAATTGGAAACAAACTCCAACTATTAAACTTACAGAACTTGATAACAGTACAGCTTTAACTGAGTGCACATATGACAACACTTGCTCCTGCAAAGACCCAGAAACTGGGAGTGAAACCATCACCCTGCTGAAATGGTTTTCAGTGATTTTTATGGTACCAAGCAGGACCTCTTTGTTCAGTAGAGGTTCCCAGCACAAATGCAGGAGGGACAGATGAACAACACAACAACTCTGTGCTAGACTCACAGAAGTTCCTCATTGCTCTGACCAAGAAATCCATTTTCTGAACAGGATCAAAAACCCTTTCAATCCCCATTTCCTAGACAAAAAGGAGAGGAGACAGGGGATGAGAGAGCAGTAACAGGAATCGTAACTCATGCACACAGGCAAAAATCCTCCTCGCTCTTCCAAGCAGAGCAACATTCCCAGCCTGAATACAGGCTTTGCAGACACTGCAAACACCCCAACATGACTGAGGAAATTCCAATTACCCTCAAATTGTGTTCCTTTCTTTTTTTGAATATACTGAAATCCCTTCCTTCCGTGATGCCTCTTCCTCCCTCTCCAGTTTAGGAAGCCTCTTACTCTGGCTGCTAGTACAGACGGCTCCTGTGACTACTTGAAGACTTTTGAAAGCCATGTCCAGACTCTGTTAACCATGAATCAGCTCCTGTAAACCTGCTAACAGATAGCAAAGCTCTCCCTTGAGTTTTCCTCCCAGAAGCACACCAGCAAGCTCAGCTCTTACAGCCTAAGAAGGCTCACTTGACATTCTTTATCTGCAAGGACTCCATTAGCAACTTCCCGTAACATAAAGCATATTTTAAAAAGGCACTGAAAATAAGGGATAATTAAAATGTAAGAAGTGTCATCTTCATAAAAGCCACAGGACTAAAAAAAGTCTTGGAGGGCCCTCTCCTGTACGTTCCGTATTTCTCTATGTGCACAATGCACCTTCCTCTGCAAAATCTTTAATAAACAAAGCCAGTCTTCTCTGTACCTTTAAAAATATCTGAAGTAGCATTTGATTAGTTCATAGGAAAAAGCTCCTAGTATATTTTTTCTCCAAGCAGAAGACAGTTACATGCAAAATTAACTCTCAACTCAGAACTATAAAGACTCAAAATCCAAAACCCATTTACAGGCAGTTACCAGGTCAGCAACAATTTGATCCATTACCAAAGAGCTAATCTAGACTCAAGAAAATTACTTTCATTTATGCATCTAGTCTAAAAGAATGCTAACAATTGTCACTCCTTTGATGACAGGATTGTCACAGCAACAGCTAAGAACTGCACAAATGCTTACTTTTTCCTTTACAAAAAATATTTATCCTCTCTTGGCAAAGCACTGAGAAACTACATAGTAAGGATATCACAGTAGTGTTAATATTTATGTCTTACTGATTTTTGGTAGTGTGAATTTAGATTAATGAGCAAACAGACCCCATGGAAACCACCTCTCTTACCTTGTCTTAGTTTGATTTATTAAGCAATGCAATTACCAGTGACAAGCCCACAGAGAAATGCACTCAACACTTCAGAAAGCAAAAACCTTACCCACGTATTTTTTGTGCAAGAATGACTCCTTCCTCTTACTGCAACTAAAGGAACAGCAACAAAAATACCTACTTAAACACTGAAAACCTTTTACAATCCTCCTAACAAAGGAATATTGCAAAGACTTATTTTCTACATGGTTCATTTATTGTTGTTGTACAAAGAAAAAAATTAGCCTTTATGTTTCTTCACAAAGTAAAGTGATTTGCAGGGGAGAAAAGAAATTGTGACCTCTCTTTCATTTAAAGGGAGCTAGATATGGAGCAGAGGGAAGAAAGGTGCTTGTAAATTAACTCACAAAATAACGAAGATGTTAATTCTCTAATCCTCCCTAGAAATTGCTATGAAAAGGTACTGAAACATTTGGGGGAGATACTAAATGGTTAATATCTGGCCGGGATTCCCCGCCAACACAAATTCTGATGATTTGCCATTGGATGTTGTCAGCACCAATGTCCTGTTATAGACCACTGAGATCCTCCCTGCAGCTTTCCTGCCTCGGGCATCTCTGATGTACCAGATCACAGTATGGATCGTCCCTGCTTATCACGATGTTTCACTTACCACCCCCTTGCACACACACACGCACACCAGGTACTGCTGCTTTTCAGAAAAAGGCATAAAAGAGTAAGCAAGTCACTGAGGTCTAACATGATAGCTCTGTACAAAAAGTAAATGCAGAAAAGCCCGTCCAGAAAATAGTTTGCTTTCCAAGCAAACCTTTAGCAATGAACGGCCCTGAAACATTCCCAAGTATTACACAGCTGGTTTACGGTTTCTGGCCTTAAAGAGTTTACCTCCTCACAGGTCCATAGACCTACAACTCTCTGCTTGCATTCATCTTTATAGTCAAACCGTAATGTAAATATTTACCCAGTTCAAACATTCCTGATCTAAATCAGCAATCATACAATACTGTCATATTAAACCTACATCACAGCTTGTTTTCGTGAAGCGTTCCTGGAGCCTGCCTTCTAGATGTAATTACTGTACAATATATATCAGAACCAGAGAGAAAGGCTTCACTCTGAGGGCTGAAATTGAGAAGAAATCAATACAAAGAAGATAAATGTTTCTTCAAGAGATGCAGAGGTATTAACCCTCTCTCCAACTTATTTTCTTTCTGCTTCAAACCATTTTTCCATGTAAGAAGCTGCTGGAAAGATGGGGACAAGATGGGTCTGTCTGCTTATCTCTGTCTTTGGGGTTAAAAGAAAAGTGTATTTTAGGAGAAAAAAAAAAAAAAAAAAAAAAAAAAGAAACAGAAAGGTAAGTTCTTATAAAGCTCCCAGAACTTAAATGTTTCTTTTCACACCTGCACACCTGGACGCAGGCGACAACCCGAGCTGCAGCAGGAGCCCACGGAAGGGACAGGAGTCGCGGGGCAGGGAGCTCACGGCTGGAGCGGGGCTCGCCCTGCCCAAGGTCCCTCACGCCACACCCACGCCCAGGAAAAAAAAAAAAAAAAAAAAAAACCACTTTGGGGGAGTGCGGGGGTGCTAAGCCGTTTTCGGGAAGATCCTTTCAGCCGCAGAAGGGGAGTGGGGGGGGGGGGCGGAGAAAAAGGGAAAAAATCCCGCTGTGCTTCTGAGCTGGCTTGAGGGGGCTGAGAGCGGGCGGGGCCCCCGCTGCGCGCCTGCGGAGGGGCGCGGAGGGGCGCGCGGCCCCGCGGGGGCGCCGGCGGCGCGACAGCGCCCCTGGCGGACGGCCGGGGGCTCCGCGGAGGCGGCGGGAGCCGGAGCCCCGCGCGGGCGCTCCAAGTTCCCCCGGGCCGGGGGCGAGCCCATGGGAGGGACACGGGGGAACGGGACACGGGGTCCCACCGCGGGGCGAGCGCCCACCTGGCCCCGTTATCCGCGGCCGCAGCATTTCGGTGGGGAGGGGGGGGCGGCGAGAAGCGATGCGCAGACACAAGCCGTGGGGGGCGAAGAGGGGGTGTGGAAAGCACGGTGGGTGCCCCCCGCCCGCATAACCCCTCTCCCACGGGCGTGGAGTGATGGTTGCAACAGAGCCAACCCCGGGCGCGGAGACAGCGCGCAGCCCCGAGCCCCCCCCACCCCTCCCGCCCTGCCAAGGTCAGCGCGCCGGCACGGCGAGACACCCACCGTGGACACGAGTGGAGTGGGGAGAGTAGAGACTCGCACCCAACTAAGTTGTTGGCGGGGGACGGGAGGTTACAACAAGGGATCGGAGCGCAGAGTCCCGGCGCGGCGGGCGGCAGTCCCGCAGCACAAAGGGAGCCCCCGGGTAGCCCCACGAAAGAAGGGCAGCGCCCCACGACTCCGCCGCCCGCCCCACGCCACCCGGGGCTGCAATGCACCGGAGAGAGGGGATACGGCGCCGGGAGCGCAAAGCCGAGCCCACGCACCGCGCACGGCCCCACTCGCGGGCTGCGCTGCCCGCAGCCGGGAGGGTGCAGCGGAACTGGGGGAAACCCAACGCTGAGGCCACCCGTGCATAGGGGCCCCCGCGGTCCCCAGCGCATCCTCCGCACCCGCGGGGTGCCCCGCCGGCACCCCGGGGGTGGGGGGGGGACGCGGACACGTGTGGTGGGGGCACCGGGACACCCCCCCACCCCCCTCCTCAACCGCCGCGCTCACTCACCGGGGAAGCACACCACATCATGGAGCACAGAGCTGGTGATTTTCAAGAAAAAGATCCACCAACACGGTTGCAGTAGCCTCCGCATGTCCAAAGCCGCACATCGAAAGGGGAGAGGGGCTAAAATAATTCACACACAGGAAAAAAAAAAAAAAAAAAAAAAAAAAAAGGGAAAAAAGAAAGAAGAGGGGGGGAAAAAAAAAAAAAAGAAAAAAAAAAAAACTTGTTGAAAATAAGTTTCTCCCCGCACCCCTCTTCCTGCGGGAGAAAGCGGGGGGCTCCTGCTCGCCTCCTCAAGGAGGGGAGGGGGGAAAAAAAAAAAAAAAAATCAAAAATTCCCCCCAAGCGTGGGGCAGGGGGAGGACGGAGACGGCGCGCCGGCGGGGCGCGGGGATCCCCCGCGCGGCACAGCGCGGCGGGGCGCGGAGCGGCGCGGCTCAGGCGGGCAGCGGCGGCGGGGCGCGCGGCATGCCGCGGAACGGGGCGCTCAGAGCCGCCTCCGCGCACGGGCGGGCGGGCGGCGGTCAGCCGGGGCCCCGGCGCGCTCCATCCTGCCGTACAGGAAGTGGCGGGCGAGCCCGGATCCTGGCGGAGACTTTAAAGCGGGGCGAGGGAGAGAGAGAGGAGAGGAGAGGAGAGAGGAGGGAGCGGGAGGAGAGGAGGGAGCGCGGCGCGGCGGCGGGGGCGAGGCGGAGCGGGGGCGCGCCGGGCGCCCCGGAGGCGCGCCCCCGCCGCCCTTAAAGCGGCCGCGGCGGTGGGGCGGGCGGGCGGGCGCGCGCGCGCTCGTGGCGGGAAGGAGCGCTGGGTGTGCGCGCGCCCCCGCGCACTCCCCGCGGAGCGGCGGCCGCCCCTTCGCTGCGGTGTGAGGGGGGGGGGGGGGGGGGTGGGAATTGGGTGCAAAGTGTGTGATCGAGAGCGAAGCCGAGCGGGATCGGCCGCCTGCAAGGAATGTCCGCGGGTTTGCGCCCGCAGCCGAGCGGCCGCGGGTGGAAGTTACTCGTGCCCGTTACGCCGCCCTCGGTACGCGCCGCGGGGGGCCGGGGCTTGGGGTTGGGTGTCCGCGTCCCCGCCGTGTCCCCTCCCCGCAGGTGTGTGTATGCTTCTGCCTAGTGCCAGAGGTGCCCGAGGTGCCCACCCCCCCTCCCAAACCCCCCCGCGATCACATAGTTCTCCTCCGGCCCCTTCAGTACCGAGTATTGCCAGGGGGCCCCCCAAAAATCATACAGCTTAACGCTGTGCTGGGTATTGCCAGAAATTCGCACCAAAATCATACAGCCTTTTTTTCCCCCCTGTACTATGCATCATTCTGGGCAGTACTAAAGGTCCCCTACAAAATCATACAGTTTTGTTTTGTTGTTTTGTTTTGTTTTTTCCCCCCAACACTGTACTGGGTATCGCCAGAGATCCCCTCTGTGTGTGTGTGTCGTGTTTCCCTCCACCCACCCACCCCCATTAACATAAGTTTTTTCTCCCCCACTAATATCCATCATTCAGGGTATTGCCAAGGGTCCCCCCAAAATTGCTGGTTTTCCCCCCAGTATTGTGCATTATACTACATATTTCCAGAGAGTCCCCTGAAAATGAGGTAGTTGACTGGTATTTTTGCAGAGTCAGGTGCAGGCTGTCCCGAGGCACTCTGCATCCAGATCTCGATCCACAGCCCCCTCCCCGGCAGCACTTTCTGAGTGATTGATAACTTTGCACAGGAAACAGAAACAGAAGATGGTGTGAATTCAGGAAGAAGGGATGGTTGCTTGTACTTGGCACTTCCTGACGGTGCTGTGGTCTGCTGAAGATTAAATTTCATTCCGAAGTATTTTTTGTCTGTTTCTTTGGTAATTATTTCCATTACGGTGGTTCTGTTTCAGAAGGGAAAGGGTCTGGCAGGAGTTTATCAGCGCGTGCTGTGCTCAGCTCTGGCTCTGTCGTTTGTTGTGACTGACTCCTCTTTGCTTACCTGCAAACCTTCCACATCTGTGGTGTCTCCAGAGGAGATGAGATGGGAGATAGGAGGAGGAACAGAGTATGGAAAACCAAAAGTCATATTTATTCAGCGGAATGGCGGTGATTTTCTCTCCCCCTGCCTCAATTTAGGGATCACTAGAGCAGAGCCCTCAGGGCTTGGGTACTTACGACTGCTGTGCTCTGACTTTTCTGGAACAGGACGTGGCTTTGTGTCCCTCCAGGTTTACCCCACGCAGCACAGGGTGCCAAATCAGTTTATTACGCTGCAGCCAAAGGGCCCCTGATTAGGCGGCATTGCGTTTTCACAGGCTTTCCTTCGACTTTCCACATTCCAGGTTGTGCCTGCCAAAAATTACAGTTGGAAGTTAAAAGTGCAGTCCTTACTAGGCAAAACTGTTTATCCCAGTAGGGATTTTACCAGTGTAAGGATTCAAGGACCTGATTAGATGTTCTCTGCCCTTGAGGGCACCAACCTTTGGGGTGTGCAAAGAGTGGAGAAGGCACTTGCGTAAGGATTTATCTAAAACAAAGCAAAAAAATTTATAGGCCGGCCCTTATTAAAGTTCTTCTCCAACTTATTGTTCATTAAATCATTTTCCAAAACAGGTGGGGTTTAGAGGTTGGTTTCAACTCTCATAAAAGCAAAGATAAAATTTTAAGAGCTAAATTTGCCTGATTTTTTTGTTCCTGTGAAAACTAGAAAACAAATCCCCACCTGCCTTTTGGATTCTGCAGTGACATCTGTGCTCAGTTACTTATTGGGCTGCTCCAGAAAAACCTGCAAAATATTCCCCTTTCAGCAACTGATTCCTAACTTTACTGATCTAGTGCAACAGATAGGTAGGCGGGTTTTCCTCCAGCACTGAGACTTGCCTCTTCAAATGATGGCTCCTCGGTATTGTAAGAGGCAATCTTAAAGTGAGTTTCAACAGGTCTCATTACATGAAAAAAGTATTAAACGCTATTGCAATCTCATAAAAGAAGAATAAAGGTAATGGATTTTTTTCAAGGAGCAGTTTTCATCAGCATTTTTCTCACTGATTCAAAATCCTTTGCAAAAGCTACTAATTACACCACTTTATATTTAAAATATATCTTTACATTACTTTAGGGGTTTGTATCCTGGAAAATAACAAATCTGAAACTGCCCCCATATCTTAGAATAGGAGGAATTCTATGGAATTCTGTATTTTCCATCCTCAGAGCAAACATGCAAGCAAGATATAAAACACATAAGCAGAATACTATCTCCCAAGGAGCACAGATGACTTCAGATCTCTATAAGCTGCTAAGGAAGATTTTAGAATGGCAATTCTCCCATCAAACGCCAGAAGTGTTCGGGTTGGGTATTCACAGTAGTTCCCTCAGTCTGAACTTCAAAAAACAAATCTGTAAAACCCCAATGTTGGCACAGACAGCTTGGTTCCGCATGCTGTGGCACAATGCTTACGATGACCCACTTTTCCTGGAGTGGCAAATCAATCACTGCATCTTCACACATCAGTTGGGGAGCTGCAGTGGCTGAAGTAGCTTTGTTTCACATGAGCAATTTGAGGAGGGTGCAGAGAAATGGAAAGATGGAGATCCAGAGAACAAAATTAAACACGCTTAAATGAGAATCCATTTCCTGCAGTATCTCCTTGCCTGCGGCACGCTGCCTATCAACAATACACAGGTACAAATTGGCCTGGAGATGTATCTTTAACTTTCCAAACAGAGAAAACTGCATTAGCAGCGTGCTGCTCTGCCAGACCGGTGCCATGTGACTGGGGAGCAGGTACATTAGATAGGACAGCTGATTCTTTCCCAGTGACTGAAGTACTGTGGTGTGATTAAAATAACTGCTACTGTATGAAGAGACTGTAAAGGGACAATATAATACAGTGCAGTTAAATCAGATTGATGGGTGTTCTGCAAATCTTGCAATATTTACTGTTAAACATAGTGGGTGCTGTCAAGGTGAGAGGAGTAGGATCAGCATCTCTGGTTTGCATGGAACAGTGAATAAAAGATAACTTTTATCTTTTTTTTTCCTCCTGTTTGAACAGGAAATATTTTTATGTTGCCTTCATCAACATATGGGCATCACTCCTGGGAAAGAAATGAAAGTCTGTTAATTTATTTGATCAGACATAAGAAATAATAGAAAACTGAAATGAAGACTTGCATTTGTCATATGTTTGAATTAGTAGAAAGCTGAAGAAAGCAGAAAAATATTGCAAGGAGTTCAAAGATGAGAAGGTTTATTGAATTAGAAAAATATTAATAGCATTAATCATTTCCAAAACAGGCTTTTTAACATTTATAATGACTATATAAAGGATTGAGGAAATGAAAATCAAAGAAAAAATCAGATATAGAAAGTTATGCTTTTTTGTGTTTAGAGAGGAAGGGATGAGTTTTCACTGATTTACATCCAGTCAGCCTCACTGGAATGGTTAACCTGTGGGGAAAATACCAGGTGAGGATCTAGCCCTGAAAGGATAAATCAACATGAAGTACCAAGAAGCAGCTTCAGTTCAGATTATTAGTAATGTGAGGTATAAACTTCCTTGTTAATTCAGCAGCCTTTTTGCATAGAAAGGAAAAAAAAAAAAAGATGCCGAACTTGAAGTTTCATAAATTATATTATTGCAGAGTTACTTTCTTGTAGCCTCAGGATAGATGCATTCTTCTCAGAGTATGCTGTGAGGCTTTGAAAGTCTTAACAAGGCATCTGAGAACCTGCTGAGAAACAGAGGTAGAGGGCAAGCAAAGTAGCTGTGATAAAAAAAAAAAAAAAAAAAAAAAAAAAGAGAGCTTTATTACAATATAATCATAGCAATGAGCTGTGTTGTTTGATTTATGAAGACATAAAAATAGATTAACCCAGAGAGGCAAGTAAAGCAAAATGTATGAAAAATGTTGATGGGTGATGCAAACTCTAGGTAAAGACATACACTGTAGGTCAGAGATTACTGCAAGTATTATTAGGCTTCACATCCAGCCTTATTATGAATGAGGGTATCTGAGCACTGACTTGAGTGATACTCCAAGACGTCCTGGCTGGGCAGTGTCCCACAGGGTTTTGCACAAGGTTCTTGTGGAAGACCAATACATTTATTTTCTTGTGGTCTATAAAAGGAACTTCCACCGTAGGGTACCCTTAGGCTAAATCATTCAGAACAGACACTTGGTCACATGCTGAAATACCTGCTTGAAAGCTTCATCTTAATCTTGAAGTCATACAGCTTTTTTGTCTCCTGAAATGGCCTCGAAATGACTGTGTTCTGTGAAACTCTGTGTTAGTAACTGGCGCAGTGGAGGGTCAGACTGATCAGCAATGAGTTTCCTTCTAAAGCAACTGTAGTTCAGAGTCCTGTGTTAGGACCTTGGTAGGGATGTGTGTATTTAATTCACAAATTCTCTCTTGTTAAAAGAAAAGAAGAAAAAAACCCCTCTATTATCAGTGTAGCAGTCAGCAGAGCAAGCATGTTAATGACTGGAGCCGAGGGATGAGCATGGAAGACCCAGCTTATTGTCCTGCTTGTCTGTTATCATGTAAGTAGCTCACCAGGAATATACTGTTTTTGCAGAATTTAAGGTGGAAACTAATGAGTCAACAAACTTATACGAGCTTTCATTGTTGGTGAAAAAAATGTTTATAGGTTTCAGTAATATTTGAATTCGATGTAAGTCTTGGGAACATCAATTGCAGAAAAGCAAAAATCCTTTTGACTGGGAAGGCTCTATACAGCCTCAATGTTTTTAACACTATCATGCAGCTTGCCAGTGAGATAACTGCAACTGTCAGGGTTTTTTCTACACAGTAAAGCTGACTCAAGGACAGGCAGGGTCTGCAGGCAGCATGAATTCAGGCTGAATATAAGCTGCTATAAGGAACAGTATGGGTGCAGTGTGCTGGACCTAGACATATTATAGACACAACTAATATTAACAATCTTCTTGTCCCTAATAACATCAACTTCCAGACCCCTTGTCTTCCAGAGCGTTCCCAAAAGCCAGTATCACAATGGGATATCTACTCTTTTAAAGGCCTCATGCATTACAACCAACACATCAGACTCCATCCTTTCCCTTATAAATAAATCAGTGAGAAATAATAAATTTATTGAAGGGGGAATTTCTGCTGTTCCCTTCCCTCTCTTCCTATATCACTGCTGCTTTCTGTCAAAGGAGCTAGTGCTCCTGCCTTCCTGCATAGATGTCCAAAAGTTGTGTCAGAACCTAATTGTGAAGGGTAAAGTCACAGGTGTGCAGTGGTCCCAAGGGAGAGCAGCAATAATGGCTCTGCAACAAGACATGACCTTCTAATATAAACCCATCACAAATGGTGGCCAAAGCCAGGCCTCTGAAATTTCTCCGCAATGAAGACTAATCAAGCAGACTGCAAAAAACCCTTTCCTAGCCAATCCCAGGAGACCACTTTAAGGAAAAAAAAAATAATAATCTGTTCTATAAATGATAGAACCAGTCTCCAAATCTGTTTAAGGAAAGAAGAGAAAGTTAAAGAGGAACATTTGCCAAACTCATATTCTTTCAGTGATACACTTTTTGAATGCAGGCATGAGATGATGTGCAAACTTATATGTTCCAGCTACCTCTTTTTGGTTGGTAATATCTTACAACAGCTTGTACAGATGTGAGTAACTGCATTCCAGAAATTAATGCCTGCCCCTGGCAGGTGTGTGTGGGGGTGGCCTTGACAGAACAAGGAAAGAAATAACATTTGCGTCTTACAAGGACAAGTAACTCTTTATTTTGGGCCCCCTGCGTTGCAATGGAGAAATGCAGGTTGCAGATTGCAGCATAGTTCTGTCTTTGCCATTCCTCTCTGGTTTCACAGATCTGTCTTTTTTTTTTTTTTTTTTTTTTTTTTTTTTTTTCTGCTTCTTATAACATTATCAGTTACTCAAATCTAGTCTTGTGTGAAGCACTCTGGATTTGAGTGTGGACAGGTAGTACATTAGCTAATATGATTCCATTAAAAAGGGATTCCATAGCCAGTGCCCCAATTAAATGAAGAAGCGTCAATATTAATAAACCTTCTAAAGAAAGGGATAAAATCAGATACCCACAGTGGCCCCACAGACATGAGTGCTAGTCAGATCAATACATACTCATAAGCACTGATGGAAATAGCTAAACAACAACAACATTTCTAGGCCACTGAGATTTGGCAGTACAGCACACCCACAAGGTATCCTTCGTTTTCTCTAGCTTTTCTTTCCATTCCCTTACTCTCCAGCCAAAGATCAGTGTCACGAGCATGAGCTACTCATCTGCAAACAGTTTCTTGCTGGACTTCATCTTGTCTACTCTTGATGGCTGGTCTAAAAAGGGTTTCTTGGAAGTGTGAAGATGCCATCCAAAAAGTTGAATAAGCAGTAATCCAAACCCCTGCCAGTTTACATCCCTAATGCAACTGAAATGCTTTTCATTCATCTTTCAATTGTCATCAACTATAGACCCACTGTAGCTGGGCACAACTCCACTGACGTAAATGACTGGGCATTCACTTTCTTGGAACTACACCTACTTGGATCCAAGTCAAAGTTTTGCCAATGCAAGGAGGGATGTGACCAAATACCACAAAAATGCAGTTGTTACTTTCTACAGTGTTTTGCTACTTTGGAAGTGTTGCAAGTCTGTGCCCTTATCTTTGCTACCCAGATTTCATGTTCATGATGCATATCTTTGTGCCATCAAGGTCTGGTGGTTACAATGCACTGTGCTAACAGCTATGGTATTGGAGGGTTTAAAACATTTTCGAATTTCAGCATCTGTTTTATGTTGATTTCAGGAGGAGAATGGGAGAAGAGGATGCCAAGTTCCAGAGAACAATAAACACTTTGGGCCAAATTCTCCCTTCGTCTATGCTGGTGTAAATCTAACATCTCTTAATCCAGCTGATGGGTAGATTTGAGCCAGTGTAATATAGGGCAGAGTCAAGCCCTTTAATTTGGAAGAACACAGTTGCGTCCTCTGTCTCATGACCAAGAAAATATATTTAAGATATACAATAGATAGGAGAATAAATTTTAATTAACAATTTTTTTACGGGGTTATCGGGTAAAAGCATGCTATTCCAGACTGAAAACAAGGCTTTCAGAACTGAGCTAAAAAGGGGAATGTTTATCATAAATGACCTAAAGAAGAGTACAATTAAAATGTCTTTAGAAGCTTGAACTGTTCTGTTAATCAACATGAACTTAGAATTCCAGGTTTTAAAATAACTAATGATGTCCAAATAGATTTTGGCATCTCTTAAAGCTATCTTTTTAAGACACATTGTTGGGGAAAAAGGAAACTGAGTATAAGGTTGTAAGTCTAATTCAAGTTAAAGAAATATGAGACCTCATAATTCTTCCCAAAGCATCACAGCTAGTAAAATATTACACTTTCTTTTTCCTACAGCAGAAACACAACAGAACAACATTATTCTCTAGCGGTCAACATTAATTGCAAACTGATGGCCACTTCTGAACATGGGAGTCTTCGCTGGGCCACATTTAATTATGTTAACTGCCGACATGTCAGCCTGCCCAGCTCCGGCAGCCCCGCTAGCTGAGCCGTCGTCCGTGGCACCGGCCAAGGCAGTCGTACCACACGGGGGAGTCCCTCAGCACGCACGGGAAAAGTTCATGTTTCATAAATCACTCGCTTTGAAACCTGATTTCTCTGTACTGCAGCTTCGTCAGTTTATCTGAGAGATAACATAAGATCTGAAACACTTGGAAGGGCAAAAAACAAAGCCTAGCAATGATATTTCTATAAACTACCTTATAACTAAGGTGGGTAAGATTTTGTTGGTGGGGAAATCCGTATCAAGCACGATTCTCTTTATTAAACAGTGTGTAAGCCACCAACTTGCTTGGTATTTCCATATAGAACACTAAGAAAAGTTCCAGAAGTCTCATCCATCAGCTAATAAAACGCTAGAGATTTTACTTAATCATTTAGGAAAGCAGAGGATGTAGCAGGTTCATTACATGACATGGCAACATATTATCTCAGCATAGCAGAAATGGAACAACAATGCCAGAGCAGAATTCAGCCATTTCAGTATCATATTTTTCGTTGCAATGTATAGCATAGCCTTCTACCACATAGTTACAGGAATAATGGGCATGGTCCACAGTGTGGGCAGTCTCTGTGTACACCTGTCCTGGGATTTAATGAGCCTGGTATCTTGACAAAACACACCTTTCATGAAGTACAGGCCATGAACAGTGGACATAGAGCCTGAAAATAATGCAGCATATCTTGAGGGGTGAACCATCCTCATTCCGCAAGTCTGTCTCAGCCCAGCAGCGATGAGGCTCCTGAACAAAGAAAGTGCTGACAAAGATATCTGAAGGTGGCACAGGTTTTCTAGCACTGCATCATACCATCCTAATGAGCTTTCTCTTGAATTTTTATACATCATTCTTATGACCTTACCATGCCACACAGGAGACTTACTTTGCCAGCTCACTGTTACCTGTTACTAATACAAACTGCTGCTAGCACAATATACTATTATCCAGCAAAACAACATGTGCTGACAAACACTGTTTAGTGAGTATTGGCTACCAATCTGAGCAAGCCAGGGTCACTGCTGAACAATACCAAAAGAGGTCTCACTAGCTTCTTCTCCCTCCTCCATTGAATGAGCTGTTAATAGACAAGCTGTTATAGAGAAAAAGAACTAAATAGTTTACAAGCTTACATTTGAAGGCCTGTGAATTGCATTAGCTGAGCCAGCTGAGTGAGAGCCAAGGCAATCTCCCCACGATTGTACAAAATGTGGCATTGAGGCATGTGGAGGCAAAGGAAGAATGACAGTGACCAGGTTTACAATATGCAAAGACAGAATAATTACTGCTTTCTGTGGCGTAGAATTTCTAGCTGAACTATGATATGGAATAAGCATCTCTTTTAAATGCACAAGTGTGCATGTATGTTCATATTTTAAAACTTTCTCTTTTTTATGCAAATATTAATTTACAGTCTTAATAGAAACTCTTTGAAGTTGACTTTTAATTTTTCCCCATGGGACCTTCTCCCTTCCTGTTCCTCTTTCTCTACTGCACAGGCCACTCTCAGTATAAGCAATGACCACAGGTTTTTTTATTACTTGCTGTTCTCTTTGGGCCTAGGGGTTATGAATAGGAATGTGAACCACTTCTATTTCAATTACCTGGACAATTTTTTGGGATGAGTGAAACTGGAATATGCAGCTGAAAAGTTTTTGGAACCAACCAAGAGACTGATAAGAGTTCTTTTAAAAATGTCTTCCTGTTCTGTAACTTTCTGTAACCAGGGACTTATGTCTTAAGTTTTTAAAAGCAGCAGAACAAGAAAAATTAATAATAGAGAAACAGCAAAATGGAAAATTAAAGAATGGAACCATCAGATCATTCATTTTAAGACATTCAGTGGCAGAAAAAAATGATGGAAAGATGAAGGAAAGGACAGTTTAAAAACAGCCACCACTGAACAATGAAAATTCTAAATTTCTAACTTTGAGAAAAGATCATAAAGGGGTCAGATTTTCACACAAAAGAATTGTTTTGGATCAAATATATTTTTTTAAAGTTTCAGGTTAAAGATTTCAACCTGCTTACAAGTTTCCATCTTTATATTGCCCTCCTAATTTTATACAGTTGCTGGTTAGAAACAAGCCAGGTGATGTCTCTAGCCCATTGCTGCAATGACAGCAGTATGAGATATTGCAGGAAGAGCTGAGGTAGCTGGTTTGCATAGCCCTTACAAACAACCTGAGAAGATCAGGCAATTGCTGAGAGGATATTCAGCAAAGTACAGCGGTAGCTTTTGCCATAACCTCCACTAATGGGTAGCTATATTTGATAGCTCATTTACAGTCCAGTTAAACCAGACAGAAATCAGCCTGACAGGAAACACGTTTTTGGCTTTTTAAAAACAGATTTTTTGGTACATTTTCATATAAATTGTTTACAAACTGAACTAACTTGGGTCAGTGACCCAGATAACAGCTTTTCTAGTCAGATTTGAGCTTTGCCCATTAAACTTTGTCTAAGAATCGGAATATCTTTGCCACAGAGAAACCTTTCAGTCATGCTAACTTAAGAGTACCAGCCATCTATTGCTTACGTCTGAAAGGAGAGCATTAGTCTATATTCAGGAATCCAACATCCCTCTACATGGAGTGAGAATTTCTGCCACTATTTTAAGGCCATTGGCAAAACTCATGTTGACTTCAGAAGGAACAGAGTGACTTGTTGACCTGTTAGATGCTGTCTATGGATTCCAGTCCTGCAGTAATAGTGTAGGTAAATCAGACTCTGGAATTACATTCAGCTGGGATCAGACCCAGAGGAGATTATGCATTTTCAGGTCCTTGATTATGAAACTTTTTCAAGTACTTGCTGAGCAAAATTCCCTTTAAAGGCTTCAGAGAAACCATCATGTCAAGGGCAGTTTGTTTCAGTGAAAGGCTCAGAATTTATCTAATCAAACCTGGGAATTGTCCCCTTCTGTTTTGGTGGGTTGGTTTTCCTGAGCTCTTCAGTTTGCCCGCCTGTTAGATCCTTTCATTCAGGTTAGTAATTTCCTCAAGTTGGCTGATCTTTATTTCTGCTTTGAATATTCTCTATTGATTTTATTGTAGTGCCCTTACATGCTGTCCAACAGTCCTCTATTATTGTAAATAAAGTGAAGTAAATAACTGTCCTGGGTTGAGTGAGTGGTGGAGTTTTTTGGTGGCAGGGGAGGGGGCTATTGGGGCGGCCCCCTGTGAGAAGCTTCTCGAAGCTCCCCCAGCTCCACGTCAGCTCCACTTCTGTTTGGAAAATTGAGCCAATTGGCTGCACCTCTGCCATAACGTATTTAAGAAGGGACGTGGTGACGGGCAGTGGGACTAGTGAGGAGGAGTTGCTGCAGCTGCATGAACACCAAGGTCAGTGGAGGAACGGAGGAAGAAAGGAGAGGGGGAGGTGTGCTGGAGCAGAGACCCCCCTGTATCCTGTGGGGAGATGGCAGGGCGGCCCCCCCTGCTACCCATGGAGATCTACGGTGGAGCAGACATTGATTTGTGGCCTGTTGCTCCTGCTCAGCTGATCAAGGTTCTGTGCCCGAAGAAGGCCGGGGTCTTGTGGGAAAAGGCAGCCCCGCTGCTGTAATTCAGTGCTGGGAGGATTGCAGCATGTGGGGGAGTCCCACGCCAGAGCAGCTCGGGAAGGGCTGCAGCCGTGGGAGGGAATCCAGTCGGAGAAAGTTAGTGACCCATGATGGAGCAGTGTGGGGAACGCTGCGGCCCATGGGAGGAATTCACGTCGGAGAAAGTTTGTGGAGGACTGTCTCCTGTGAGAGGGGGACCACGATGGAGCAGGAGGAACAAGTTCTGGACACTCCGCTCACCGAAGATGAAGAAAGTGGCAGCACTGACTGCACACCCCATTCCCTGCCCCTGCGCCACTGGGGAGGAGGTAGAGATATCGGGAGCAGAGCTGAGCCCGGGAAGATGGGAGGGGTGGAGGGAAGGTGTTCTCAAGATGTGGCAATGCTTCTCACTGTCCTACTCTGTTATGTGTTGTTAGTGTCTGTAATAAATGCATGTTCTTTTTTTTCTTCCCCTAACGAGTCTGCCTTTTGCTCGTGATCATAATAGGGGGATTTTTCCCCATCCCAGTCCTACCTTGAACCCCAAGCCCGGCTCTCTGTCCCTTCTCATTGCTGGAGGGGAAGGGAGAGAGAGCTGCTGCATTGTGGTTGGCTGCCAACCAGGCCTAAACCATGACAATAACTTGGCTTTCTTTCTGCATTTAAAATGTTTGACAGTAGCCATGTCCACCCTTAACTGAGCATTTGACAGTGTTACTGCCAGTATCTGTGAGGGCAGTTCCTGAGACCTGCATGACCCTCACATGTCACTAGTTTCCATGCTGATTAGATAAAGCTAGCTTGGAGTCTGCTGATATTACTGTCTGGCTTTATCTAGCAAGCAGAGGTACCAGTAGTATCTGTACATCTGTTGGATGTGCAGAGGGGGGCAGCTGCCCTCTCAGACACTGGCAGTAATAGCGGTGTTAATACATGCATCTATGACCAAGCAAGATACTGCCTATCTGCGGTATATGTGAAAGTCACTGAGGCCACTGTTTTCAGATCAGGTATGTGTTATTCCAATCTATCACTTACAGACCGGCTTAACTGATCACTTAAACAACAATGATAAGATACAAAAAACAGCTTCATCTTTCTTCCCCCTTGTGACTGCTTTTTGCAGGCATTCCTCTGCCTTGGCCTGTTTCACTGTCCTCAGGGAAACAACCAGCACAGAGTATAGGAGGTGCATTGCCCTTGGCTAGGAAGAGCCTGTAAGCATTTCCAGCACCCACGCTCCCTTCAGACTCCTTGGTGTTGGTGCTGTTATCAGCACGCTTGGAGGTCAAATAAGCTGCTGAAGGGCTGGGGCAGCTTTTCAGGTGGATCCTGCAGCCTGTGTTGGGCTTTGCACTGTTGCAGTTTGCCGAGTCGGTGCTTACAGTACGTGGCTGTGTGGGCTGCAGTATAGACCCAGCCCGAGACTCCTATCTTGAAAGATAGGAGCAGACATGTTACCATAGCTTATTCTAGCTAGTTTGAGTATTGACAGCATAGCAGCTGACTTCGACTGCTTGAATGAATGCCAGCATCTGCTGGAGGCTCTGCAGTCCGCTTAAGCCAGCACGGGGCCATCTTCATTGTTATTTTGTCCTGACCAAGACAGATTGGTCTGGGTGCTGCATCCATGAGTTCCCAAGACTGACTGCACCAGGTCTGAGTGGCTCAGTATTGATATCTTCTACCTCTGCCAAGGTTAGAGATTTCAGCCTTACTGCAGGTGATGCTTACTTGTCTTAAAGCCCCTTCTTCCACACTTAGATTTTTTTTCTGTTGTGTCTGTAAGCTAGCACTGAAGATCAAACCTGGGTGGAGGTTCAGATCAACACTGCCAATAGGCAGCTTTATCTGATCTCCAGAAATATACACCCTCTTGCAGATGTGTCTTCCTGCTGTGCTTTGCATGGCTGCAGCCAAGATAGCCTAAAAAACAGACCTTCACATGGGGTATGTTCACATCCAGATATGCTGAAACAGTGCCAAGATTTTCTCCAGTGTCCCAAATTTTAAAGAGTTCAGTGTGGAGTTACTGGTTTTGGCTCACTTTTACTTAAATACACACCTGAGAGCTAAAAAGACTGTGTTCTTTTAAATTTGTTCTTGTAAAAATAAATCTATTTCAGTTAGGTAATACAAACTGTTTTGAAAAGAGCTGCAGAATATCCTTGTATATATATTGTGAAAACAAGTAATTAAAATAGTCAAAATAATGAGTAAAAATCGCATGACTTTAAGAAAGCACATAAAGAGTAATCAAGCAGGGTAAAACCAAATAAGATTAATTTAGGTTAGAAACTCACATATATGGTGAATTTTATTCTTTGGACTGAACAGAAATGCATGCTGTGAAAGGGTGTTCTGAACTCCATTAAAGAGTAATCTTTGTACACAACAGTAGTGCTGTGCAAATAAATGTTGTGAGGCAAAATAAATAAGTTTTGAGAAATGAATGACTTTAGCAGTAGTTTGCCAATTAATTAGAACAAAGAGGGAAGTCTAGCAGACAACACAGAGAGATAAGTAAGGAAGAGTTCAAGTTGCCATAACAGCTTTTGCTATTCTCTCACTCTACTTCTTGCTAATTCTTCCTTTCACAAGCTTTGTGGGATTTTCTTTGGAGGAGGAAGGGAGCCAAGAGGATGCAGCAGCAATTTTACTCACTCTTGAAATGCTATCTCAGGGTCTTAGCTCAAAAATGGTTAATTGTAACTTGATCCTTACCACAACTTGTTCTAACAGGGTGATGGAGTGTGAACTAGAATGGAGAAAGAATTAAAGAAGATTTAGCTAAATTGCATATATTCTAGATCAAGACCTGTTCCCCTACAGCAGTTAAGGAATTAACCAGTGCAATTTCATAATTATTAGTTATCATCTCTCAGAACCGGTGGAGGATAGGCCAAGTCCCAGAAAACTGGAAGAGGGCAAATATAGTACCTGCTTTCAAGAAAATGGAAAAAGAAACTCTCAAGACACCATGGATTTTTCAGCCTAACTTTAAACAAGTTATAACTGGAAAGAAAATTTTGGAAGGGACTGGAAATAGTGTAGCACCACAATTAGAACTAGAGCTCTTGGTAAACCAGGGAAATGATCCCAATTCAGCAAGGTCATATTCACTCAAATGAAATAAAAAGTACTACATATAGTCAGAAGCAGCCAAATGTCCACATATCAAAAAGGCAGCTGAAGCCTGGAAGATCTGAAGGTGATAACATCCACAATAAATGAGAAGTGAGATCTACTTAGGAAAGCAAATCTTGTAAAATATACTAACAGTAGCACCGCTTGTAACATGCCAAACATCGTTTCTTTGCTGTGCTCGGAACTATTGGAGGTTTACCAGTTTACACTGAATCTGGCTTAAGTACCATATTTTAAAATAAAAGGTTCAGTCACACTGGACAGGAACAGGAATAAATAGAAACCTATAAACACAGAAGCTATGAGAAAAGCTTGGAGAAACTGAGTTTGTTTAATTTACACAACCGAGGCGAGTATGGTAACAGACTTCCAGTGTGTAAAAAGCTACTAAAAGGAGAGAGTAATCCATTACCCACTGAGGTCAGGGCAGGAAAAATTGCTTTAATTTCCAACAAAGGAGATTTAGGTTATCTTTCTAACTATAAACCTAGGTAAGCACTTGAACAGGTTGCTAGAGTGTCTGTAGAATCTCCATCACTTGTGGTTTTAAAGAACAGATTAGATAAAACAACTGTCAGCCTTGTTGGGTATACCTGATCCGCGTACCTCAGACGAGGTGGACTTACACTAAACATCCTTTAAGCTCCTTGCCAGTCCTACCCTCTTCAGCTTCTGAAATGCTGTAGTTGCATAGTTTTGTAGTGGCACATATACCCTAATTTTAATTCAAGACAAACAACAAAAAAACCCAGAAGAAACTTGAAAATTAGGGTCCTAGCATTTCAAAGATCAGAGGTAAGTAAAACAAGTCAGTATCTTTTTGCTGACTGATGATTCCAGATTCAGCTGTGTTTTAACAGAAGTATAGGACTTAGACAAAGAAGGAGTAGAGATGCTGAAGGTAGGTAAGGCAGAATTCAGGAATAAGCAATACCTATTCTGCTACCTGCCCTCTTAGAGCCCTCCATGTATCCTTATCTCCTGGAAGAGATGGGAAGCTCCCACGTTGGTTTTTCTTGTCTCTGCTTTTGTGGAGAGTCCAGGAAGGGACCCTATGAGATGCACAAGCAAGAAATTGGTTGGAGCTGAAAGGAGCAAACAAAGAGGTCTCTCTGAATATCATGGCTGGTATTTCCATGTTCTTCTCCAGCACCATACAGTCTATGGTTCGAGACGGAGGATCCCCAGAGAGGAGCTCAAAGGGTATGTAAAGGTAGCAACAGAGGAAAGCAAGAGATTCCTCCCCTGCACTGAGAGAACCCATTCCCCATGCAGTGGTTGTGTTAACACAGTGAAATTTGCAGGGACAAAAGTGGCAGATTCAGCAAACATTGGGGGGTAGTTTAATATTGCTTCAACTATCCTCAGGCACTATTTTTTCCTGTATGTTCAATTATGTTGTGGATTTATTGATAAATAAATCAAGCCTCTGCTTTTCACTTGCACACTGAGGGAAGCCACAGCTGAGTTGCAGAATTTCAGGAATACATTCATCTAAGCATGGGAATTCTCTTTGGTCTTTGAATCCTCTTGCAAATAAACCACTCTTCCCATATTTATGGATTACCAGCTTTTCAACAGGTAGTTTATAATCCATAGTCATCTGCCCTTTCGCAAATAACTTCTATTTTGCCCTGAAAGGCAGTCTATCTCAGCTCACACAGCCTATGTGTTTGTGCCTGTCTGCATTATTTATATCTCCACTAAAGACATTCCTCTTTCCCATGTTCTTATAATGGTGCCTATCATGCAATATTTGGACAACTACTTATTGTTGCTAATGAGAGTTTGTCCACTGTTCCCACTTTTATGGTACAAGTTTTTGGCACACAATTTTGAATTGTTGGCCCTCCAGCAGAGTCTCAATAGCATTACTTCAGCTTCATGCAACAGCAGCAGATGTCCATTTCATAAGTGATTTATCAGAGGTACCTGGTGATGTTTGGAGTTTGATATCAACTTCTCTGAATGACGCTTTTTCATTTTGAAAACTCATGGCATTGATGTTTATTTCTAAGCCATAGTTTTGTAAGTTCCATCCAGCAAGACATCAAAGATAGAGCCTACACCATATTTTTCTTGCAAGCAGTGATTCCTACGTATTAACTCTCTGTTTAAAAATATCTGCATTCCACAGCTGAGGGATAAATAGAACAATTTTGCCCTCCTTTCCTTCCCTGACGTATCTTGACCTTAACTAAGGAAGATCCTTCCTAATGTTATCCATGCTGAGGCTCAGAGAAGTGCACCGTGACATCAGGCCAGCAAGTGCTACCCATTTCGTCTCCACTGTCAGCCCAGTGACAATAGCGTCGTGCTGATGGCTGAGCGTGCACGTGAGAACCACAAGCTGTCTTTGTGATTAGACTGGCAGGAGGTGGTAGCTCCAAGTTCTCCTAGAACCTCTTATTTTGTCATGCCCTGCAGAGAGACTGTAACCATATTTAGATTTCTAGCACAGCACCTTCTGGTGAGCTAGTTACACGTTAAAGTAATGTCCTATCCCTATAGTAGGATACACCTGGGAAAAAGACTGTTCCCAAGAGTTACAAGGGAAAGGCTCTTGGGTTTTCAGTATAAATATTTTAGCAAGCTATACAACCCCAGAGGAGGTGTTTGCTCCCCAGTTCAGTCTGTTGATACTTTTGTCTGAACTAACCAACTTTGCTTTTCACTGTCATTTGTAATTATGGTCTATAAATATTTTATATTACTTTAAAATCAGGTTTTAAAATATTTAAATTAATTGGGGCTGGTGAATTAGATAGTCAGGAATTTGAAACTGAGCTTGTCTAATCCTCTGTGCTGCTTTTTTCAGCTTTTAACTGTAGCCCAAATTCTCCCACTTTCTGTAGAATAAACCAATGGGAGATAATTTTACTTGTAACATATGAATGGTTTGATGCACTTAGTAATATTTTGGTTTTTATTGTAATTATTTCAGGTAACTGAAACTGCACTAACTGCCTCTGAGTATCCAGGCTGCCAAAGTATGAATTTGGATGGGTGAGCACCACCGAGGACCTGTCTGAGCCTTGTAAAATTTCACAGTTACAACTGGGATTCATCTGTAAAATGGGAACCTGTTGTGATATATCCTGTAGTCATGCTGTGTGCTGTGCCCCCTGCAGCACTCCCTGCTTTTCTTAAACTCTGCTTCAGCAACACAAGGGTTCATTGTATTCTCAGAACATATCCCTTTCCATACTGTGTCCAGTGACAACATTAGGGCCTACAAAGGATGTTTCCAAAATATTATGTATCATAGATATATTGTGGCAATTGCCAGAATGCCCTAGAAATGTGTTGAGTCCTGTAGTGACCACCTGTAGGAATAATCCCACAGACTGCACGCTCAAAATGAAGTTTTTATTTGGCATCTGAGTAACCTATAAAGGAAATTTCAAGAGATGAATGTTGTCACTTATTAGTGTGATGTTTCATTTTACTACAGGCTTAGGTATTGTCCATGGAAGATTTTGGATGGATCAAAATGATTCTGCAGCCTGTTCATCAGGGAATAACCAAAGCAATAGCTGAAAATTCCAGGAATTTTATAAAGTGTTAATAAACCTATTGAAAGTGCAATTACTACAGAAGGCAACTTAGAGGCCCTGGGTATAAAAGGTAAGGGAAGCTACTACACTTATCAGAGTTGTTTTTTAGGAAGTTTCCTTTTCTTAAGAAGCTCAAACAAGCTATTATCTTTAGTAACTAGCTACTAGTCTGAATTTCAAATCAGATACTGTCAGTCTTATTCAACAAAGCTGTCCATCCACCTGCTTCTGCAGTGAGTGGATCTTTCAGGAGAATAAGAGATCATGGAGGAAGGTGCATTCCTGTAAACTCCATTACCATCTATGGAATTACTCACCTCTTGATTCTTTTTGATCATGAAGTTCAAGGTAATATTTAAGAAACTTTTCTGGTACTCAAAGATGCTGAAGCACAACTGACACCTTTCAATTCTTTTACTAGAGCTTAAGCAGGTGTGAGGACAGTGTCTTGTCTCACACACTTGGAACTCCTAGAAAAAGTGGAAGTTTTGGGCAAATGCATATTTAGAATTTTTTCCTTAAATCCAGATCTTGCACTAGATTATTACCTTGTGTATTATCCATAGGCTGAAGCAAACTATGGTTTCCCCTAGCATCCCACCTAAACCCTAGAAATAGGGTTTATTTCACACACAGTGACTAGATGGGAGCAGGGAACAGTATGATTGATTTTCACTGTGACAAAAGCCACCTGGCTCTGCTGGAGAGAGGACAGGGAGGAGGAACCAGACTCCCTCTTAGCTGAGTTGTTCATCTGTTTCTGCTCTACTAAAGATAATCTAAGGCCATTTTTTCCCATTTTGACTCTGTGCAAGTTATGCTTTGCATTCAAAGAAAGTTTGTCCCAGCACTGTAATCATGGTATAAATAGACCTATGCAGGGTCTTCCTGAATCTGCATTCACTGAAAAATCCTGTACCCAGCACGTCTACGAGGAGCTATTCAAACAGCTGACTAAGTGCATAAAGCATTTGAAAACACTAGCCTTATCTCCTCAAGAGTCGACAGCAAAATGTATGGCCACATTGAAGTTTCTGGCAGTTCTAGAAATAGTGCCTGCTGAGCAAATAAGGTCAGAGTGGGTGGGTGAAAATAGATTGTTCTCAAAATTTGGCATATAAAACTTTGAAAGTGCTTTATGAACAGAAATCATTCTCTCAGGTCTTGATCCTGCAAAAGCTCATGTGGGTAGACTTCTCAAACTCATAAATTTAAGGATCTGTTTATGTTTTTGCAGGGTGGGGTTTCAGGCTAAATAGAATAAGGTGAAACATTAGCCATAGGAGGTTTCACCTTCAAAGGAAGATAGCCATGCATTTCTGTTGATTAGTTTTCCTGTGAGCAAAATACTTGACTAACTCATATTTTTCATTTGCCCACCCTTTCAAAACTTAAGAAGCAGTTCCTCTAAGGCACTTGTTTTGATTTTTCTACTTAGGTATTCTAGGAACTTGCTTAAATCATTTGACATTTGTGTTAATAACATAAAATCTTAGTGATCTGAAATCTTTATATAATTAAGCAAAATAATACAGCTCCCTACATGGAACTAAAGTAGTTCGGGGAAATTCTCAGTGGAAATAAGGATGACTCATTCCTCAAGCAACACCAACAATTAAGTATACATAAGCTATCAGTTCCCAATTGGAAAAAATGGGGACATTTATATAATAAAGGGCTTTCTTAATCTGTGTGGAAAGATGATAAGGTATTTGTACCAGCTGAGACTGTATTCAGGAATATGTTTACCAGTACCTAAGTTTATTCTCAAGAGCAGCATCCAGTGAATAAGACCATACTGGTGGTAATTTTAAGCCTCACATATTTGTAATGTCATTATGCTGTCAGTCCTTTCTGATGCCAAAGTCTGCATGTTGTGCATTTAAGATTTTAGGATGAAGGACTTTAAAAAATTCTACATTTAGGTATTTAGAACCAAATAAGAGTTGTGATTTGGGCAAAATCCAAAGAAAGAAAACCTTCTAAAGAAAAAGCAGCCTTAGGTGCTATAAAATCATTATCTTCCTGGTAGAGGTATATTATTTTGAAACTCTTATATACCATTCAGCTTCTTCATTTGGTGTCAGCATGCCCACTTCCTTTGTCACGGCTTGAATCTGAACCATGTCATCGCATGCTTTGTGCTGGGTGATGGACATTGTAAGCAGCCACACAAACCCTTGGATGCATTTAGATCACCTCTGCCATTTGGGGTTTTGCCTGTCTTGCTGACAGAGAGATCCCTGTGTGGAGGAACTCAACAATTCCTAACTTAAAATGCCACCAGGGGTCTGTTCCAAATTAATCATGTATTGGCACCTGCCTCTGCCCCAGACCAAAGCTAACCAGCCAGTCAACACGCTGAAGGCTGTGTGGGCCCTTCGTATTCACAGGCAGGTGTCCGTGATATTGGCTAGAAGCACTGCTTGGTGCCCCAGAGCCTTGGTTTTGCCCCAGCACAATTTGGAATCCCACATAATTTATCTCTTGTGGTATTGCAACCTGTTTCCCACTGCACTCTCTTATTCTTCTCAACACGTGGGGACCAAGGCTGGGAGGAGAGACAGCCAGGGTCACAGAAAAGGCCGTGAGAGCTGGAACAGCCCTTTGGCTTCTGCCTACCCGAGCTCCCCTCTGCACAGTGGGGCAGCAGCACTGCCCCACTGCAGGGCCACGTGAGGGGACATACTGCACAGTGAGGCTTTCAGATATGACCAGGATGGGACTGCACAATGACCAGAGCCAGGCATCTTTTCGTAACCTCTCCACTGCAAGTGCTTACATCTAAGAACTGCTCAGCTGGTAACAACAGCATCTTTACTGAACCTATGGTTTTATGAACACCATCTCTAAAAAGAGACAGCTCATCAGGAAGCTCAGTGTCTATTAAACATGCAGCTCGACAGATACAGCTCTCTTGATAGCTAACTTCATTACATGTGTGTGTCTTTGCTTACACAATACACCCAGTTACACTGCTTTCCTAAGGAGTGAGATGTTTTTTTAAACTGACGCAAGATTTGATCCACTGTGTTTATAGCACATATTGGATGAACCCTAATTTGCAGGAAGTCTTTACAAGTGGAAAACCTTGCTAAAACACATATTATTGAATGGATATCTTGCTGTGCTTGGATCAATGAAGCTTATACTGTGGATTAGGCCTAATCTTATGACAATTCAGCAATTGAATCCCCCTATGTTAGGCTACTGGCAATGCTGCAGGACGCATTTTGTATCTACTGATTAACTGTGTTCAGTTTGTGCATAAAATGAAAAAGAAATCAATGAAAACACTTAGAAAAATAAAATAGATAGAAGGAGATGGACATATCAAAAAGCAAAAAGAAGAAACAGCTCTGTAGATTCTGTAGCGAGATGGCAGATTTCTCTAAATTAGTATCTCCTTCTGGGTGTCCTGGAATGATTCTCAGGTCATCACACTGAAAACTTAATTTTTAAATATTTTGTGCTTTAACTCCTAAAATAGCAGCAGCTATGGACACATGATGGTTTTATGTAAGACCACTGCAAAAAGTCTACTGGAAAGCCATCAGCCAGCAGACAGGACTGTGATGCTTGATAATAGGGTCAAGCAATGTTTTACACTGTTTTCTTGGGATCATGCAGTCGTGGGGATGAGCACAGGTCTCTAATTCCTACAGCTTTCATACACAGTAGTAGGTAGTGAGAGGAAAGAGGCGATCCTAATGCTTCTTCTAATGGGAAAAAACTTCAATCACATCTCATGCCTTATTAGATATTGGGAACTACACAGAAGCAATCTGAATGTAACCCACAGAAAAACAGGCAGTGTTGGTTTGGGCTGCTCTGGGAACTACTTGTTATGAATATGGGCCTAGGAATTCAAGTCTCCTTATTTAAGTGTTTTGGAAGCGATTTTCACTGTTGGATTCATCTCCAAATGGGAAAAAAATGTAGGTGTAGTAGCCTAGATTTTGATCTTGCAAAGCATTCCCAAGGTCTGTCACTTGGTTCTTGCTAAGTGGCTTCATGCAGGAGGGATACATCTTAGCATGTGTATTTAATGCTTTTGAAAGGTGCTTAGCCGACAGTCTCAGAGGATGATTCCTGGGCATATTCTGCCTTCAGATATGTGCAAGCTACTCCCCTTGATATCAGTGGGAACTGCCTTTGCTTATGAGAGATGTAAGCATCTTACATTTTACTCTTGTCTCTCCTCTGTTACTTTGATATACTGGCAACCCAGAACCTTCTCCCTTTTAATTATAATTTTTAATTCTTACATGATGAATCAAAGCATGCCTACTGGAAGTCAGTGCTGGAACTGCAGCTGCATGAACATAGCTTACTTCATCATTTTAATCTTTTTCTTTAGACTAGACTCAGCATTCCTTGATGATTTTTACAACTGTCCCCCAAATGCCTCTACTGAGTAAATTATTCTATATTTGTCTATATTCTTACACCTTGATCTGATGCAGAATTGTCTCAGATTGGCTTTGTGTTTTGGTGTCTGTTTTTTGCATCTCCATCTCTTCCACTGCTTTCAAAATTTGTCTGATTTGCTAAGTTCCTTTTTGGAGACCTTTGCTTCCCCTCTCAAAGATCTGAATTTACATTTGTTTCTTTGATCTTTGGCCATCTATTTTTGTTCACATCTCTAGCATTTCAGTTCCCTCTGATTTATTCTGGTATCCAGTGATGCCCACAGTGTCATTCAGACTGAGTTTGGGCAAAAAAACTGCAGGTACTTAGAGTGGCAGACAGCCATTGATGTTAAAATTGTCAGGGCTTGGCTGTGGGACATAATTTTATTTTGTTTACCCCAGAGCCATATTGACAGCTCCTCCCAATGCCGCAGGAGAGGCCAGGGCAGGCAGAAGTGGCACAAGGGAACAGCAGCATCCTCCCCGCTCCTCCCATGAAACCTGAAGGTGCTGCCTTACTATCCACAAATCTCTCCCTTCTCCTCACTCCCAGCTAATAAGAACAAAAATCAAATTTGCCTGTACTTCTGAGAAACCAGGAGGGGTTTTTTGATGCCATCAGTCTGAAGCATTGTCTGCTCCACACCTTTCTTAATATTCCCCCCGCCGCCTTCCATTCCCATTGCTTAGGGTTTGTCATGATTTGAATCATCTGCTCTCTGACAGTAATCAGATTAAAATATTAGGTTTCTACTTTTGAGATTTCCTTTCCTGACATTCACAGAAAAGAACTGCAAGATGAGGTGGTTCCTCAAAAATTGCTATCATAAAGTTCCATATTTACCAAAATTAAGTTGAAATTCCCATTGTCTGCACTCTAAGCACCACTTCCACAGATTATTTTACCATTACCCTTAAAAGACAATGCCAAAAGCTCTTCTTATGCTCTACTGGTTTTCTAATTTCTTTTCTATTTTAATTTAATCTAAAAGCTAACCACAGCCTTCCCACTGTTCAATCTATTGCTTCTCTGCCAGGAAATCATCTTCTGCAAGCATTGTATTTGTAACCTAACAGCACACAAATCAGAAAGGAACTTTTGTTTTCCAGAGTTATGCCTAATGGTTAATAACTGCACACTGTAGTGCCAGGTACTTTTTCCTGTGATGTTACTGTGAGCACACAAGCCAATTCTGCTTTTCTGACTGAAAAAATCAGATAACCCCAGGTGGAAATCATGCTACATCTGCAAAGATGCAAATGTGTTAAGAAGCTGGTCAGGCCTTAGATGAGATGAAAAAAGGCCTCTATTTCCTAAGAAATAAAAATGTAGTTGAAGAAGATGAATAAGATCCTGTGGGTAAAACAGAAAGTAAAGATCTTTCTCTCGTTTCCAATAAAGTGCCGCTAGAGGCTCTCCCAAGAGATTTCTGTTAGTCCATATATTTTAGATTCCTGGGGTTTCGTTGTTTCAGCACAAAAATAATGAAATAATATAAACTGATGTTACAGCATGTCCTTTTGCCTTGGTATCAGCTGTCTGAAGTCTTTAATTTTGACCAAGGTACTACATCTCATTATTTGTAGTTTAGTTTAGGTTCACTTCTCATCACAGAGCTAATGGATTCATTCAGATTTGCAAGCCTGAGGGAGCTGGGCAGGTAGGGGCTGGCAGTCACCCCTGGCCAAGATCCATGACACAGGTTCAACTCAACAGCTTTCCTATAGTTTGATATTGAATGTTGTAAAAGCCCATTCTTTGATAACAGATTAGAGCATTATATACTTAGTGTGATATTGTATAAACTCCGATTAATAATTACTTCTTTATCAGTAAATGTAGCTGCATATACACAGAACTGTTTGTACATTAAGCAATGCTGACATGAACATGATTATATAAGTGTATGTGTCTTTCCTTTAGTGTATAAAGAGTAATTTTTATTGGTTTTAACTACAAAAGCCGCATTTTTATTAATCGGTTATAAATTCCCTTAGTACAGGACTTCTCAGTTACTATTAATTGTTCTTACCCTCAAAGAAACAGGCCCATTAGGCTCCAGAGTGCTGTCTCGTTACCACCGTACATCTGCGCGCAGACTGAAGCTGGGCAGTGACTCAGCAGCACTCAGGTGACAGGTGCAGTCAGCCTGGGCTTCTCCTCCATGGTGATATTTATAACCAAAAAGCCAACAATCAAAAGATAAGAGGGTAACAGAAGCTTTCCTCCAGAGTTGCATCCAAACCCCAAACCATATCAATGGTAGGGACTTCCTCTTCTGTTTCCCAGGCAGCTGTTTTACAGATCTTGGTTTATGTGTGAACATTTTATGTCGATGAGTTGCGCTGAGTGATGGCTGGGCTGCAGTTCTTCTTGCTCTGCTGGGGCATGCTCTGGTGCAAAAGGGAGAGGGTGTTTGCCCTTCCTTGTGTACATTGGAGTGGCTGGCTGCAGACTGGGAAATGCTATTGCTCAGGCATCTTAATGCTTGTGAAGTCTACAGGTTTCTGACAGCCCTGCAGTGTGCCTAATTATTCCCAGCACAGGTATATACAAGCTGCCTTCACCCATGCTGTGGCATGGGGGTGCAGCAGATTTGCTCCAATTTCTCTGTGCAATAGGTAGTAAGTGCTGAAGTGCTGTTAAAGTTGTGGCCTTTTCACCCTGTTCAGGCAGTTTTCTGAAGGCTCTAATCAGCTGCTGTCTTGCTGCATACCACCTGCTCTTTTATTTGTAATGGTCCCCACCATGTTCATCCACCAGCTGGTGACATGGGTTGACAACAGTTCCTTCTCATTTCTCGTAGCTGTACTCTGGGTATAGCAAAATCTTAGCTTTTAATCTCAAAGAAGATAATTTTCAGAAAGTGTTTCATAAGCAAGAAACACTCCTGAATTTTTGGAATTAAGTTTAAGTGATTTCATGTAATTCTTACCTTTCAACTATTGCTTTCAACTTTGCCTTTCATTCTTTTGAGTTGCTCCTTGTCATGTTCCAGTTCAAAAAACATTAAAAGTAACCTTTTTCTAATGTTACAAGATATCAGGAGAGTTGTCTGCCTGAGTAATGGAAGTGTTTAATTTGAAGTGGGAGGGAAATTATCAGCTGACTAATACAAAGGAAAGGAATTATGTCTAGAGGCAAGGTCCCTGGACTGGGACCTGGGGAGTGTCTTCTCATCTCCACTGTGTGAATTTCTTTCTACTCCATTTTCTCTTTCAGGCTTCGAGTTCTTTAGGGTACGGGTTCTACCATGCACCAGGGAAGTACCTGAAACTACAGGGCCCTGAATTTTAATTGGAATGTCTGGAAACTATTATAATTGAAAAAAAAAAAAAAAAAAAAAAAAGTAATAATGACTGCTAGAAACCAGTTCTCCTGGATTTTGTTTCTAGCTCTAGTCAGTGGCTTAGTGTAGGAAACAGGCAAGCCACATAGCCTCTCTGATCCAGACTCTCTCCTGAAGTCACTCTGTTCATCAGCTTAGCCTATACCACTGTCTGAAGTTGGTTCTTTATGTTTACACACCAGTAAAGTGTATGCTGAAATTCTCATCTACCTCCTAGGGGTGTTTTTAGGTTTAATACATTAATATTTATAACTACTTTTATATGCTTGGATGAAAGTAGCTATAGATATGCAGTAACGCTCTGCATTAATGGCAAGGCTTAACATTAATAAAGCACTATGAGAGGGAAAGGGAGCCTTGTATATAAGATACAGACTCTCTGGGGGGCAGCATGAGCCAAAGGGGCATCCCAGTCCAGGTGTCTTATGCTGGACAAACCATGTATTCCTGGAGCTGAATGAGACCAGAACATGCTGGTGAGCAAGGCTGACCATGGTGGGGAATGTTCTTGCCACTCAGAGCTGGAAGTACCGCGCATAACTGTCCTTCCAAGTCTCAGAGCCGCAGTCATACAGGTACCACGATTCTGCAGCAATAAGAAGTCTAAACAGACTTAATTGCTCCAGTTTTAGAATTGGGTAATTATAGCTGGTCAAAGTGTTTCAGCACTGAAGTAATAATTAACCATGTAGTGCACTCTCCTGACAGCCCTACAGTGGGTCTTTGCAAAGCTGATTTCCCCCTTCTCTATTAATATGCATTTGCAAAAAATTATATCCCACTGACCTTATGTCTTAGTGACCACTCGGGTATAGGAAAAGATGCAAGTCAGAACCCCAGAGGTTAAATCTAACTGCACAGCAAAAAACACCATTCAGTCTGGGACCTATTTTCAGTTCACTCTGAAAGATCTTCAATACATGACATGATTTTTAAATGCCAAGATCATCTATTTAGAAAACTCATCTAAAAGATTTTGTATTTCTGAGTTTCTAGTCTATTACCTTTATAGAAACTTCAGGTAAACCCCATATAATACAGACACTAAATATGTGATACCAATGTATTTAAATTTTAGATTTCAGAAATTCTCCTTGAGAGCACTACAAATCCCTGTGAAGAAATTCTTATAGTAAACCACAAGTCTAGTTCCTTGGACTGAAAGATGAATCAATAACATTGGGTAGATGTGGAACTATGGTGATTTTGAGTAACATGTCCCTTGAGAGAACAAAGAGAGAAACAGAAGAAGGCAGAGTTAATGAAGCTGCCTGGCTGCTTGGGACAAATCCTGCAGACACAAGATATTTGTAAGATGCTTTGTGGTTACGCTGTGGTGGACCCATAGTTCAGTTCAATTAGATTAAATACCTGGGATCATCAAAGCCTCTGTGAGACAAGTAACAAACATCTGTTGGCTGTGTGCCTACAGGAAGTGTTTGGAAAGTGTTTGAAAAGATCAAGTTAGGCACTTTTCTGCCAATAGGACCCATCCACTCAGCAGTGTCATCTGTGTTTTATAAGAGAAAGAGACTGCTCTGAAGAAGACGGTGTATTAGAAAAGTCAGAATTTGAGCCGATCTTAGGGGTTCATGTCAGTCAAAGTATTATATTTTCATTTATTTAATTTCAAATCATGTGGGTTTGCCTGGATAGGAAGAAATCCTTCCCAAAAAAGTTTTACAGCAGTTATTAGGTCTCACATATCACTTAGAATCCCTTCAACAACAGAACTGGGACAATCCCAACCTTTCTGTTGTATTTTGTGTCTCTAGAAGCTTGTACTGAAAAAGGGCAATTGCTCTTATTTTAGCAAGTATTCCAAAGCCACACTGAAGCCCTCAGCCAGGGAAAGAATAGGCCCTGCCTCTGGGAGAACTGACACTTTTGCTAGAGGATAACCTAAGGCTGCTGATAACAGTAGTAGGCTGTTCTCCTTTAGCAGATCTGCCAATTAGAGATGGCATTCACACTGTTATTGTCATTGACAGAGATTTAATATTAAAGAAAATTTGGTTTGTACATGTGAAATAAAAGCCACAGAGTTAAAACATTCTTGAAATGGCTATGTAACACAAATATATTTACAGAGAATTTCCACAAGTTACATCCCAGTGTTGCATATTGCATTTCTGCTTGCAAAAAAAGTATTAATTTGGAAAAGGAGAACAGGAAATATCACTATATTCAGTGCATTGTTCTACTGAGGAAAAATATTTAATTAAAATGAATTGACTAATTTGAAGATGTCTAGAAGCTATATCTGGACAATATTAAGGTGAAGGATAAAATGTATAGTTTATAGGAAACATGGCAAATGATATCTTCTATGGTGATTGGCTAGAAGTATTTGATATGAAACATCTGTCTCCTAATGAAATTTTTCCCCAAAATAATGATTACAAGGTGCTTCAGGAAATATTTAAGTATAATTTAGCTTTATTACTAGTGTTCTAGGTTAATGAAAAGCATTCCCTATGCAGCTGCATATTGCCTGCTCTGTTTTTTCTTACTATATATCTCATGGCATAAACCATAAGAATATTTTAAAAATTACGTGCTACAGGGTCATAATGCACTTACAGTCTGGTGGAACAGTGTTAGCATAGAACAATCTGGCTACCTGCTCCAGCACTCCTCACTCATGTCTGTGGCATTAGCAGCAGAAAACAAGCACATTTATTTGTGAAGCGTAATTTCTGTTCTTCATTTAAAAAAGGAAAAAGAAAAAAAGTGAAACACCCCAATTAAGGTGCTGAAGCACTGTAGAGCCATTTACCACCATAACTCCTTCCTAATGGAGATTTTTTTTGCTTGAAATACTGCGTACCACATTATGTCTCTGCACTTTTCAAAGAACACCACCAAAGGTATCTGTAATGCAAAGGAACAGCCATTGATATGGTAATCAAATGTAAATGTCATAGTAGGTTACCTGAGATTATGTATTTTACAACACAATTACATTCCCATTAAATTAATACAGGAATCTTGCATTAGCAAGTCACATTTGGTAGCAAATACCTACTAAATGGTTGTCTGTTACAGTACAGAAAAATGCAAATTTTGACTGGTGTTGAAATGCACTACTTTGTTTTAATAGACAAACAATAAAATCCTAACTGATCTAATTCTCAGTGGCTTGTGGGTTTATCTTTTCCTTACCTAATTTCTGGGTTTACAACCTGGGTAACTAATATGCTGACCTGTATTTCAATGTGTGATTGGAAAAAAAAAAAAAAAAAAACAACCAACCAACCAAACCTAATCACTGGGAGAATATAAGTTTTCATGTCCAAAGGGGAAATGTTCGAATGATTTATGTTTCTAATACTATGTATATAGTATATACTATACTATACCTCTTTATTTTCAGTACACACTTCTAAATTCCAAACTTAAGTGTTTTTCTGACTTAAAGTTTTGTGTTAAAGATTTAAAAGTGGAACAAATTATTGTCCTGTTTACAATCTTCAGTCCATCTCTTGGCATGCTACAAGGTTCCCTACACTAATGATTTGTTACTTCCAGTTGATACTATAGAGCTATGGGCATCTGGCAGTGAACATACCAATTGAAATTGTTTAGTTGATAGAAAGGGCTGGAGTCCCTTTTTTTCTTTTTTCTTGCTGCAGCAATGGAAATCCCTACTTTCAGCTTCCTGACTTGCCAGGAGAGATGGAGAAAATCATGTATCCTGATGAGAATTCCAGGAAAAATTAGCATTCTGAAGATTTCCACCCAGAAGCTGTGTACTTTTTCCAGAACTCTCCGGGATAAACTGGTCATTTGTTTAAACTCATTATATCTAACTGGAATCTTTGATACACTGGGAGACATTCTGACTGTCTAACCTTAAGTGTTTTCATAAGACATGCTGGATATTTTCACCTTTCTCCAGTGACTGAAGAGAGACTGTTGAAAGTCATGGAGGCCACTGCAAAATAAAAACAATGTGACTGAAAGTTTGGCCTGTTTCCTTGGCTGTGGTAGCTCAGAATAACTTTCACAGAGTCAATACTGCTACACTTAATTACTCTGAGTAAAAAATTTGGGTCCATATTTTCATCAGCCTTCCCAAGCAATAGAATCTTTGTTGCCTACAACATAGCCTTCATGGTGGCATACAACAGAATTAACTATGGGCACAGATCGATCATTGACGTAAAAGGCCTTGTTACTTACAAAGACAGACTTGCATTAAGTATGCACATATCATAGGCTGACTCGGAAGAGCCTTTCCTATAGCTATTGTCAAAGGCAATGAAACAAAGTAGTTGTGTAGATTCAATTCTCATCATAGATATTAATGCATCCAAGTGCTTTTTGGATTCCTTTCTACAGCCACAAACCTTAGCTCAGTCCTTAAATTCATGATTTGGCCTCAAACTTAGAAAAAAAATGTTGGTCATGTAGCATTTGCAGCTGGCTGCAACATAATTTGTGGTAGAACATTCATTTCTACTTGATTTATTGATGATGTTCACTTAAATCCTCTGTACCACAATGGATTGCATCTCAATAAAGGGCCAAACCAAAATGGTATTTGGATGAAGTATAAAGCTTTAGACCCTGACCTGAGTACATTCTTAAGACTCAGTGACTTCATCATCGAGCCACTGCTAAATTAAATCTGAAGAGCGTAGGAAGCTGTGCGTAGCATATGTAAATGTGTTTTATAGAGAATATGCTAACTTTGGCTATTTTTTGGTATTGTTTGCACACCCAAGGAAAGTAAGATGAATTTATACAGATTCTCTGTGGGTGTAGGAATTGCACACTCATCTAATAAAGGAAACTATATACATTAAAATTCAGTTTTCTTGGAATTTAACCAAATTCGTCTCTGTGAAGTAGGCAGTATTTTCATATATATTTATATATATATATATATAAAAATGATTTTTTCTTCCAAGTACAAAAAATAACCAATCTCTGTCACAAGCCCATCTTAAGAGATCCATTATATGAGTTAAATAGTACCAAAATGAATAAATTACATTAAAAACTCTGTGGTGATGTTCCTACATGACAAAGACCAAATGTACATAAAGCCAAAGCTGAATATGTTTATGAAACAGAGAAAAGTTTTAATGTCTGCTCTGGAACCAAAAAGAATTGGCAAAAATATCCTGTATGCTGAGAAAGGTGAAACAGAAAGAAAATTTGAAAGCTGCCTCATACAGTAAGTAACACTATCTGTGTTCTACATTTTAAAAGCATCTTCAGAAAGAACAAAATCAAAATAAGTATTATCAGTACAAAGGAATTATCAGCAAGGATAGAATTTTAAGGCCATCCTTCCATACTTAGACAAAAAGAAATAAACTCGTAAGTAGGAGGCTGAAAGAGGATTACGACATTAAATGGAATAATTATGCTTTTATTTCCACATGTAATCAAATGGAGAAACAATCAAGTCAAACTCAAGACATCCTTGCTTCTTTTTCCCTTTGTCTGTCTCTCTGATGAGGAAATTACAAATTTAGAACTGATGAAAAATAATAATTCACAAATTCTTCCTCCATTCAATGTCAGAACTGCTAAACTCTTGTTTATTAATGTAGGTATTGAGAACATCTGACGCAAGGATTGTGAGCAGGGTCTGCATTTCTGAATAGACACAAAGGGTCTCCACTTAAATGAGAACATATAAAGAATGACTGAAAAAGATGAAGTATATGCACAAATTGTCATTCATGAAAAGCAACATTCAGTGTTGACAATAGTATTGTAGTAAATGTGGCAGAGAACAATGCAGCTCTCATCTTCACATACTGCTTTTAACCCAATCTTAGTTTTAAGTATCATAGCGCATAAATCCCTGACCAAATGTTTCAAGGTGACTGGAATGCTTTGGATATCTTTTCCATCTCTTTTTTGATGTACGTGTGTTAAACCTTTCTTAACTCTTGCTAACAAAAAATTTGTATTTTTTCTATTTCTATAGGAAAGCCTAACTTTCTTTCCTATATAAGCACATGCACTTTTACTCATTGTATTTGACCTAAAACTTTTTATTTTACACTTTATTTATATATAACTATTTACTATAGCAAGATATTAAAAGTTAATAGAAGAAGCATTTACTTTATAATGAGGATGCAGATATCTCAACCTGATTGACCTTGTTACATCTTGTCTTTCAATTTCTTAAATAAAAAGATGCAATTTTGTTTCTATAGAGCACCTAAGGAAGATGAAATTCTGAGCCAAAAAGAAACTAAACCTCTTCTGGAATTTATTTATAAAGAAATCTCTTATCATATTCCAATGTGAAATGTCATTGATTTACTGCCTCTGACTCATTAGAACTACTTTGGAAAACAGAATGTTTCTTACCCTCATTAATATTTTCCATTACTATAGGGATAGAGGTCTGTGACTTGGACAAAACAATAAAGGTATTAAATGTAGAGCATCATGCTTTTTCTCTTTTGAGAATCTACCTAAGTCCTCAGAGAAGCAAATTATTTAAGAATGTGCTTAAATGTCCCCTGTCAGTAAAGCACATCAGCACATTCTTCTGTTTGCTTGGAGATTTAGGTATCGTTTTACTGTGCTTGGTTGAACTGAGGAGTCTTTCTAAATTCAGAAATAGAGCACAATTTGTTCTGTGGGAAGACAGGGAAATGTAAACACAAATTCCAACTTCCTCATAAAAAGGAATGTTAGCATTATTTGTTGACTCCATTTTGCAGGAATGAAAATAGACCATTTATACGTGTTTGCAAAATGCTTCTTTGATAGCGTTGCTTTGCAATGAGGATTGCTCATTGATGTTTCCTCTTTGGAGTCTGATAACTTTGGAGAGTCCACCTTTGTCTGATGGATTTCCCTCCAGTCACTCCATTCATATGAGGAGCTCCATCCTAAAGAAGACAGTAAGCTTCAAAAAGCAGCTGCCAGGCTTCCTATCAAAATGGTAACGAGATCAGCATTTCAAGGAGCAAAGGATATGCTACAGCTGGTTTGTCTAATCCAGCCAAGCCCAGCAGTGTTCAGTAGGTGATGCCAAAAAGGTGTTACAGATGTTGTGACTATTTTAATTGTTAAGGTTCTGTTTCTTTCTACATGATTTCATAAGCAGTTTACAAAATGTAAAGCAAGACATTAATTCGAGCATTGCACTTGCAGTTTGAAAAGAAATTCAGGACTGTAAATGTTTATATGTGTTAATAATAACATCAGCAATGCAAACTAAGAACAAACAAATGTAACGTTACTTGGCGTATGACATTACAGATCTGAGTGAAAGCCCTCAGAAATCAGTGGCAGTAAGTCTGTCCACTGACATCACTCAGCTTGCTAAATACTGAAACAAATGTGGGTCATTCTGGAAGGTATTTTTGACTGTTTTCTCCTGGAAAACAGCATTGTGACACTTGTAATTTTTCCCCAAGAGTCAATTAAAAATGAATGCAGGAGGAAGGACTTTTTGCTAAGGGAGAAGTATCTTCTTGATCTCAGTTGATTGTAGATTTAATTACTCATTTCGTTAGTTGACACTGCTCCGAATGGCAGTAGATATGAAAATATCAATCACTGTTTAAAATCCAGCTTCAAGTATTTGTCTGCAACTAGTTCACAGACAAGATGGGTGACAGAAGATGGAGAGGAAGACTACGTGTCAGGAAGGAAGAGCCACAGTTCTGTAGAGCCCCTTGCTTGCAACCAGAGTTTCCATTGCACAGCCCACTCCATAGGCTCTGTGTAACAGGGATTTTCTGTAGACCACGAACTGAGGCAGTGACCTCTGCTGTGGTGCTGCACGTAGCAAAGATGAGAGCTTTCAAACATCGTGCGTTTATTTCCAGCAAAGGGACACCTTGCCAGCCGCTGTCACTGAATGACACCGAATGACGTCTAATTCATCCTTGCCACTAGATGACAGCACAGCAACACACATCTAGAAAGTAGCCAGTAGTTTGCTACGGGTTAAGAATTCCTGGAGAAACAGGTTTCAGGAATTTTAGGACTAGCCCCATGGCAAGAAGAGATAACATGAAATTTCTATGTCTTTGGACTTTCTAAAGTATTTGGACCTCATCATCCACCATGAACATTGAGAAGGAACTTGCATGACTTCTGTGCTGCTGAGCAGGACAAAAAGCCTCACAACACCACCGAGTGCTCTGCATCTGGATGGTTTCCTTACGCTTGCATGGACAAAGCAGAAAGTATGACAACGTGGTGGCTAGCAACATTCAGGGCCAAAACACAAGCATGACTACTAAATCCAAATATCTAAGGAAGGTACTTGGTACAAGAAGAAATTATGTGCATACTTTTGAGGTCAGATGACTTATGATGTTTTTGTTTAACAAGTCTTTTCTCAATGCTGATCTGGTGACTGCAGTGGTACAGTAGACTTGTAGTCTACGTATTGAAAGACTAGAGAACTCTGGTACTGATGGATGCATTTGACTGGAAAACACTATTATTTCATGAACACTTCTTGATACACTCAGCACTTTTGGTAAAATACTTAACTTTTGTCAGTTTGGAAGAGAAATAAAGATGATTAAGGGAAAAAATCCATGGGTTCAATTTAATGAATGATAATTCTGGAGAGTTTACCTCCAAAAAAGGTCTTTCTTTCTTCTTTTTTTCCATACTCCAAGTTACACTAATTCTTCCAAAGTAAGTGGCTGTAGATTCCAATAAGGGAAAGGAGAGAGCTGCTACACAAATGGGTCCTTTCTCCCAGCTGCTATAAACCAGTTAACTCACTGTATGTTCAGTGCAGGGAGGTGGACTACAGGATCTATCGAGATCCTTTCCAATCCCATTTTTCTTTCTTAAGTAATTGTAGTCCTTTTGTTTGAATTAATACAACATTTAGCTATGCTAATCCTTCACTCCCAAAGGAGAACCATCTAGAGTAAGTCGATATTGTCATGTCACAAGATAGGACTCTACACCAGACTGTAATGAGAAGGGTCTTTCATGGGGGAATAATTCAGAAGTAATTAACTGTTCCTTCAAATGAAGTCTTGGACTGGTCTCCCACACCTGTGCAAGCACCCTACCTTCAAGAGATTTTGGGGTCACTTCCAGTCTCTTTCCTCCCCCTTCACCTTTTCCCAGAAATTTCTGAACCTAAGACATTTTTTTTTTTGCCTGTCAAAAAATATGGTATGTTCCTGTGAAAACTTTTGCTTTTGACAAATCACTGTTTTTTCAAGAAACATTGGTTTGTTTCCAAATCTTTTCCAATCAACAGCTGGAAAGAAGGTTTGTGGTCTTCTGTGTGGTAAAAAAAAAAGAACTATGGATTTAATATGAATGTAACAGTTGAAAACCTCAATAAAAAAACATATTTGTCCTCCTTATATGTAATTTCTTAAAGGAGTACTTGTCTAATACTCAATGAAAACGGTATTTGCTCCTGCTTACCTCTTCTACTTTCAGTTAATATCCCTGATAATTAGTGCTACTGCATATGTGTATGTATTCACCACATACAGGTTGTGACACAACAGGACTGTAATATATTAGCATTTTGTGACCAATTCTTAAACATGTTTACAATTTTCTTCATAATTCAAAGGGCAAGGAGAAATTACAGCCCACTGAGAAAAGGAGGAGAGAATAGTTGTGTGGGGGCAGAGAATGAGTATATTCCAGGATTTTGTGGCTTTTTCTTTCATCTATTTCTTTCTATTTGATAATACAGCTGGTGGATACCATACTGGGAGTACTTTATCATTGGCAAAAAATGTGTAGGAGAAAAAAAAAAACCAAGCATGCCATTAATTGCTTATAAATATATGCTCTCAACCCTAGCAATCAGCCTTCAGGATTTCTAACCTCTAAGTTCTGTTCACTTTCTTCATTTGAATAAAATTATCAACTTGCATCTTTTCTAGCATGATTAAACACATTGCTTTCAGGCAGATTATGATTAAATAGGAAAGATTTGCATTTTTTGAAGTATACAGTCTGTGTTTCTCTCTTTGTAGGTGTGTCTGCATATACATGCACCCATATAAACTTACACATATGTACATACACCCATATAAACTTATACATATGTACATACACACATGCACATATGTGTGAACGTGTGTGTGTGTGTGTGCACGGCTGCACATAAATGGGGAGTGAGGGAGTGGGAAGCAGGAAAAGAGCAAGAGAAATTAAAAACAAAGCTAAGTTAGATGGAGTCATCTAGATGTTAAGGCCAGATTTTTCAAGCTTCTGCACCCAGTTGCATCCACTGTGACATTCAGAAGAATTCAGTACTGGATTTCTCAAGAAAGTTTAACACTGGAGATGCTGAGCCTTTCTCACTCTTCCAACCACATATCTTAAGGGGATCAGCTGGAGGTTATTTCTCACCTAGAAGACCTGTGTTTTAAAAGCTAGTAGGAATCAGAAAAAAACTCTCTCAGCCTACTGGAAGCTTTTTCTTTAGACAGTCATGCCTTGCATACAAATAGTTGCACCTGCAAACACTACAGGCACATTTGTGCAGGCCTGTTGAAAAGCTGGCCATAAAAGTAATTTTCCCCAAAGCCATGGCTATAAAAAAAATTCCTTACCAAAATGTTACATACTTTTAAATCTGTTTTTATTTTCCTTACTTATTATTTACTGTCATTCCCCCTCCTGCCTACAGAGTACCAAGTAACCAGTACAGCTGTGCTTGCAAAGGGACATAAACATTCTCTCATGTTATCATCTGACACTGTAATGTGTTCTGATATTGCAATAATAAATGAGAAAATTAAGTGTCTATAATACAACATATCAGTATACGATAGAAAAAACACATGAATCACGGCAGAAAGGGAAGTATCTCATGCCTGATAAATGGTAATTGGGGTTGAGTTGAGCACTTTTGCTGATTGTATGCCTGCCTGTGGCAACTAAGTCTGAACTTCATTTTTCCATCACTTGAATGGTTTAACGCTGATACAACACCACTGTGGAATTATGGCAAACTGACATCGGTAAAAGTGAGAGGAAAATTAAGCCTCCTCTGACTACCTGTCATCCAGCTGATTTTCTTTTCCTCACAGTCTCTATCTTTCCTCTGCCTGTGGGCAGCTAAGTAGGAAGCTCCTTCTCCTTCTAGGGCAGGACACTTCATATGAAGTTGCTGTTCATCTTGCAGTTACAGCTGTCAATCAGCTTCAAGAACTACAATGTCAGTTATGGTCCCATAGGGGGCAAAATGCAGAGAAATTCCATGTTTTCATTTTTACTTGCAGTCTTCTATCATGAGAATCAAGAGTTTATCATGCTAATAAGGTTATGGCAAGAAGAATGTTATCAAGGCATGAAAAATTCTAATATCATGGGACTCATACTGTTAGACAGTACAGCTTTTCTCTTCATTCATGGATTTGCATTACATCACTGCTAAGAGACTCTACTGTACTCCTCAGTAGAGAAGCTTGTAATATAAATATGCAGACAAAAAGGTAGGAAAAAGCAGAATCATAATTCTAGACAGATAGACCTTCTGGGTCACCACAAGATTAAATAATCTGCTCAAGGCTGCACAAATAGTCTGTGGCAGTGCCAATTTTCTGTATTTCATACAGTCTTTTGTCTAATTCTGTGCTACACAGTCAACAGCTTTTCAGGTTGCCCTTTGACCTGTCTTTCATATCACAATCTTATGCTTTGAAATTAGGCCATGACTATGATAGCAAATGTAAATTAAAATAGTGTACACAGTCACTGTAGTCCTTTTTGTCTAATTCTTCATAGGACAATTATTTAAAAAATAATTTTAAATGTTCTCTAAAATGAGACTAGTTCTCAGAATTTCTTTAGTCTCAGTAATGTTTGATCTTTAAACAAGGAACAGATGAATTTCCACAGCTTTCTTTTATACACACTCTACGTTATATTTTTCTGCTATTTTTTTTACTAAGCCAGAATTACTGCAGATTTAACTGAAGAATCAACATTTTTAAAGTTAATTCATCAGCTCAGATGCTTACCTTTATGTAAACACTGTTAATTTTAAGTTCAAACTGGCATCTATAGTCAGAATTTTTCTCCCTCCATCATGGGACAACGGCACACTTAATGCAGATGCAGTTTCTAGCCTTCAGTCTGAAAGCAACAGTATGACTCTCAGGCAGCCCTGAGAGTATCACATATACTAATAAATTATGTATCACATATACTAATAAATTATAAGAAATTACATTTTCTGCACTATATATGTGAAATGCCAATTGGTAACCTGATGCTTAATTTAATCTCAAGAAGTAGAACAGGTTTACCTTGCTTAGTGATTTTGCCTCTTTTGTATCAGCAGTAAAGCTAGCTTGTAGCAGAAAAATTCAACTGTGAGGAAGTTTGATGGTTTTTACAATACTTCCGAAACCTGGGAAATACTGAGCAGATTCATTTTCTCGTTCAGTTCCCTCACAATTTTGTCCACCTGGACTGCAACACGGTGGTGGTACACCAGTTTACCCTCTAAGCACCTCATTCATGCATTCTCCCTGTCTTTGCAGCCTATTGGTGCAAATACGTCACTTCTGTAACTCTGTCACCAATCAACAGGAGCCAGTGATCCTTTGTAGTAAATAAAATTTACTTTGTTTTAATGGGACTTTTACAAAGATAGAGAGATAAAGTTAAGGACTAAGAGTAGTTTTTAAAATGTACTTGGCAGCAATGAAGCAAAAAGATTTCAGTGAAGTCATGTATGCTGTAACACTGCTGATTTCAGGAAAATTGTGTCAAATAAATTTGACCCATTCACTTATCTCTGTGCAAGGTGTAAGGGATGATCAGAAAAAGACAGTCAGAAAGGACTAAAACACCATAGATAAAAGAAGCTTAGCTGTAGAGCTCATCTACAGATGATTAGGAAGTAGAAATGGCTGTAGATGAGCAAGAAAAATCCAGAATTATTTGGGTACTTGCATGGATTGCACTTAAAATGCTTGGGAATGGCAACCATAAGTGTGGTGGTGCTAAAGTTCTTTAATAAGCCAAATGTATATTTGAGTATGGTGGGAAATCAGTTTAAAGGACTAAGAAAAGGTGGTTACACATATGGGGAAATGCTAGCATGACAGATAGTATTTGTTTTATTTATGTCTTCACAACTGTGTTTATGTTCTTTTAAGAAGCCTGTCTGGGTGGAGCCTTGCAGAGAGGTTGTGCAGACTCCTTCCTCGGGGAAGCTGTTGTGCACGTTGAGACAGAAGCAATTCTAGGCTTCATGGGACAGGCAAAAGATACACAGAATGAAGATGATGGCTTGAAGCTCATGCAAAGACACTGCAGGGATGGGAAAGGTGCAGTCAGGCAAATCTCACAAAAGATGAAGAGACCTTCCCAGGGACAAGAGGAGAAGAGAATTTTCTCAGTGACTTAGGAAGTCATTGAGTTGGCTGGAAGCAGTCAACAGCCTGCACAGACAAAGGGAACATGGCATAGCTGTGTACAAAACACTGTAATGCAATTCTGTCTTCCCCAGCTGTTTTAGGTAGTATTTAATTAAAAAGCTTTATTTCGAGTTTTTCTTCAAGTAGATGTTGGCTTTTCTGTATTTAAAACCATTCTGCCTGCTCTGGGGTGAAGGTCTAGGCACATCGAACACAGTGCTGTGGTTGACACACTGTCCTGTCAACAGTCAAAATAAAAAGTGTTAAACCAACCCAATTTAATGCAAACACCTACTAAACATTATCTAACTTCTTGGGAAAACAGAAAGCACTGGAATTCCTCTAGTAATAATGAAACCTTAAATTACTATCTTGGTCCTTAAACCTTTTTTCAAGAACAACAGATTATATTTAGAAAATATCTTCAGGAAGACTCACAGTCTCCTAATAGAAGTTTATTTTTTCCAGATGATTTTAGGAAACAAAGTCCATTTGGCTCAACTGAATTTTCTCTTAGCATATAGTTCCATTTCCAGGTAAGTCTTTGGAGTAGGTCACTAAAATACTGTTTATTCTTGTCAGTTCTTCAGATAACTGCTTCAGGTGCTTTTTGGCAACTCTAAAATAGAACTCTTTATGGTGAAAAGATTTTTGTTTTTTTTTCAGGATATTCCCAGGAGAACTGGATCATTCAGCTGTCAGTTTCTGTTAGGTAAGCAGCATATCTTGGACCTTAATGTAGAATTCTCTCATTGCTACTACTGCATATAGCACAATGCAAGCAATTTATACTTCCCATTTATGTTAATAGTGATTTATTAAAAATTCATCAGAACAACTGAATCTGGCAGAATCCCTCAGAATCCCTAAATAATTAATAACACTTCCACAAAGGTGACCTAGGCTCAGCATGCAATACCTGTGTTTTGGCTTACCACTGGAATTTCTTGTTCCCTACTACAGTAAATAACTAGTCTCCCTATGACGGTGCCAGGTAAAATCTAGGTATCTTTCAAAGCTACGTTGTTGAATAAGATGCTGCCTAATGTAACTGATAGTAAATGCCAAGGAGAGGAACGTTTATTTCCTAATCTCCACTCTTTTCTGGCATCTTCCCCCCTCAGTCTCGCTCTCTACTTCAAATACCTTTTCACAAAATATAGCAAGAAGTGGTGGTGTTGCCACTACCTTTTATCTAGGTGATCTAGGGTTAGAGTGTGAAGGATACAAAAAATACAGACTCAAATATCTTTTTAGCTTCAGCAGACTTTAAGACACATCTTCATCCTGTTTTCCAGCAGCTTGGTTGACTTTGAGAATTGCTCTCAGTTCTGATTATTAACATTTCCATTTGACATAATGTAACTGAAGTAATATACTTAGTTAAAAAATATAAACAGTCATTGGAGAAAGAACCTAGGATGACTCAGTTACCAAGTGGAGAGACAGATTTTAGTTGCACTCACTATTTTTATCTGTGTCTCTATACAAATATATTGAATTTTCAATTAATATTCATTTTCCCCATGCAATGTGCTACAAGATCAAGAAATTAGTATTATCTCTTAGAATAATCAATAATTGGGTTTTGAGGACAACATGATAGAATTTGGAAGGTCAAGTCCTCCCCAGGAAAAGAGAAAACTCAATATGGATCTGTCATGTCTTCAATCTGTGCATTCAAACATTTCAGCAAATTTGAGAGAGACTCTGAACTGTTCAGAACTGGCAAAAGACATTTCTGATCATGATCAAATACTACCTGGATGTTTATGATCATGATCAATTACTGGTGGACAAGTTTTATGTTTATAGACTTCAGGTCACAAAAGGGAACCTGAGGATTAAATGTGCCATGAGTGTCTAAAGTCACTGTTAGGTACCTAAGTCCAGTATAAGTGCTTTAGAAGATCTTGCTTTTACTGAATTGTTATTAGGTGAATAACTAAGGCTGTAAAAAGGTGTAATTCGGTGCTTTTCATACTCTCATATACGAATAATTTCAAAAATTTCAGTTGTACCAGTTCATTTCAGTTCTATAGAATGGGAATTATAAATCATTTAACTTTTTAATATTTAATATTATGATTAGAACAATGACTAAAAAAATAGTCATCTTAGTGAACAATGAAGGTCTGGAGTCTGTTACAACTAATTGTACAAAACAACGCTTTGTTTTATAGCTGTGCAAGTGAAATAATTTGTGCAACTGGGATACTAAGGCATTGATCAGCAAATCTAGTCCTCCAGTATTTTACCTGGTTTCGTTCCATAAAACATAAGTATCCACAGTCCTTCGCAGTCATTTTAAAAATGAACATTGAAATGTATTCCTCTTTCCAAGAGGTTTGAATTACTAATTCTGTTGGTTTGCCAGCACAGTAATGGTGAAGTGCTGAATTTGAGCTTGCCACAACGATCAGATTTTTTTAGACTGCCAGACAAATCAATCTTAACAGCATATGTTCATTTCCACAGTCTCTAAAAGTTTATAAGGATGTAATACATATTTTCTTACTCTTACCAACTTAATGACAATCACCAAACGTGAAATTCTAAAGGTTACATATTTGAGAGGATGCATATCTGGCCAAGAAGGATTGGAATATTAAACTAAAAATTTGTTAGCATGGGAAACTATTGCACAAAAAAAATCTATTGAGCTGAGGGATGTTGTAAAGAGGCAAAAAGAGGCCAATGGTGACCTTTTAGCATTCAAAGTAGAAGATGGCCCTATTATAACCTGTTCATTTAGGCACAGGAAGAATCTATTTGCTTAGCAGAGGAAAAGAACTCTTATTTCTTCCTCAGAAAACCTGCTTTTTATATGCCTCTGTGACATTTCTATCCCCTGGCCTTGCTCCTATATAGGAATCACAATGAAAAAGTTGATATAGAACTATAGAACTTATATCCTAACAGTGTGCTGTTCCTATAATGGGAATTACTTTGAGTGACTTGAATGCTCCTTAAGATCTCCCTTCATCAGTAGAGTGGCAAATGGAGCTACATGGCACAAGGGAGACCAAACAATAATCTGGATCCCCAAAAGAGAGGAAGACGTCCTGTGGAAATTAGTAAGTTGCTCTCCTGAGACTTTTTCCCCTTCAGTCTTTCTTTCAGACTGTGACCTTTAGCTGTGTGCTTCTCAGAGGTGTCTGTTTCTCTCTAGCTGAGTACAAAGGTAGCTTTAATACTTTTGTGTCACCTTGAATTCTATTTTATTAGAGTGTCCTTGAAATCTCCCAGAGAAAACAAGCCTAATGCCTCATAATTGCTTTGTATGAAAGACTCTCATAAGCTGGAACCACCCTGATGTCCTGCACAGCACCCTTCCAGGACTGACAGCATCCCATACATGATGAGGTAATCAAAGCTGACTGGAATACTGCAGATGGAACTAGATTTTATACACTACGTCTTTTCATTAGTATTCCCTGTCTGTGCGTTTTCCTCTTTCTATTGATGTATTTCAGCAAGTATGAGGTTTTTTTCCAATTCAGTGGGATGATGACTTCAAGTACTTATTGACAATAGCCCTTATACATTCTTTTTCTGGTCAGTACTCGGCACAACTTTTCTATTTAATAAGTACTTCCTACTTCCTTACACAAGCCCAAATTACCTGAATTGTTGGAGACCCTGAATGTCAGTTGCTCCTAATTCAAATGCAGTTTATACCCCTTGGTAAAAGCCACTGAATGCCCCTGTGGTTACCCAGCTATGTAGCCTTCCATTATATGCCCACTGACTCATAAGAATTGCACATCCTGATACCCCTGGTTGATGAGCAAGGAGATAAAGAGGAAATCATCTTCCTTTGTCAGACAATGTCTAGGTCTCAGTGTTATTATTACTGAGCCTGCACTCTTTCTCCCTTGCTGTGAGAGGCAATTTTTTCTTTAAAGAAACTAACATCTAAACAGACAAGATAAAGGATGGAGAAAAGAAGAATATATTACCCATTTATAGATAAGTAACAAAGGTACAGGGAAAGTAAGATACACTCCTGTGGTCACACAGGAGGTCTTTGGCACAGGCATGTTCCAAACAAAGCTTTCACTCTTTGGTGAGGAGTCTATGAACTGTGAGTTGCGAGGATGTTAAAGCTCTTTTGTTAAATCACATTTTCTCTTTTAAGCAACTTACAGCGGAGCTTTTTATGGGAATCTTCTATGACGTTCTAACTAATCATTGTCAGACATATCATTGCAGGTTCAGTACCTGTATTTTCATGGCATTTGGTCTGGGCTTTTTTCGTCTTGTGTATGATGAAACCTGACCTGAATTCCATGAGGTGCTTTGTTTTGTTTTTATTACACTTCACTTTCCCCTTATTGCTGGCCCACGTCCTTGGTTACATTAATACTGTCTTTACTATGTGTGCAGCAGGTACCTGAGCCAAATAACTGGCTTGTGCACACAGTGAGTAGAGCTAATGGCTTCTGGTGCAGATTGGCTGTATCTGCACAAAATCTGGGATAAAGTGAGAGTGTGAAGGTGGCTGAGTTACCACACTGTATCATGTGGAAGGAATAAAACTTGTCTCCGACTGCACTGTGTCTACACAACGTAACACTGCCCTTCAATCTACATTAGGGTGTCCCTGCCCAGCAAATTAATCGGTTTTATCCAGAGTGGGGATAGACAAGAAGCTAGTAAGTATATAGTGGAGACAACTGGGAGGCTTCGGTTTAGAGACAAACAAGTGAATCAACACAGCAGTGTAGCTAATGCTAATTGAATCTTTCCACTCAGCACAGGGATTACTTTTGGTTGATTCTATCATGGCCTTTTCCCTGAGATTCTCACAGGTGTCTTGTCAGCAGAAAGGATTAGTAGAGGACAAGCATGGAAATCTCTCTGATTGAACCATTCCTCTTGTACTCCCTGATTTGTCCCAACTTTAGAGAACGGCCTGAAAACTACCATTAGGCAGGACAAGCAAATTTCCAAACACCTTAAATAATCTGCACTGTTAGACATCATCTAAGTCTCCAGGGGTGTTTCTGTTCCAGAGGCCACAGCTATCAGGATGGGTCAGGAGCACAGGTGGGTGGTAACATGGATCTGATTCAGAATACAGTTCTATTTGGGAATGGTGAGAATCAGGGATAAGTGGCAACATGTGATATGAAAGACACAAATATACTTACAACTGTGCTCTTCTCAGGGAACAGTTTTTGTCTTGGAGGCATGGTTAAAAATGTGACTCAATTTGCATGTGTGCTTATGATCCCAAGAGTGGGTCAGGGCCTTTCTGTACTATGGAAGCACAGAACAGAAAAGCAGCCACAAAGAGCCTACATAAGAGACAAAAATTACTTTTCTGTTCCAGGATTAAGTGTATTCATCACATCATCATAGATAGAATTTTTGTGGCTTGGTTTCCTTTGTTTGGTTGCTTTGCATTAATATTAAAGGATGATTTGGGTGGGGGGAGAAAGAATGTCTCTTGAGAAACAGAAATGCAAAGGAAAAAACCCTTTTGTTTGCAAGTGCATCAGACCTTATAAAAGTATATAATCCATGGATCATTGGCACGATCAACTGTAATGGCTCCAAAAGAGCCATTGTGTTAATGTAGCTGATGAGCTTGAGTACTGCCTCTGCATACTAAAAATCCTCATGAAAATTTTAACAACATGCAGATAGTGGATAAGTGCAGCATGTAGTTGTTTTTAAAATTGAGAACACAGTACTGTAAGTTTCATCAAAATGCAGAAGAAAAACTAAAATACATCCACCAGCAAAATGTAACTTTAGTAACATCTAATATTTTTTCTCAGGTAAAGTAACTGATTTTTGACAAAAGAAATGAAGTAGGTCTCATTTATCTGGACTTCATAAACGTTTTTGATATAATACCATTTGGAAAATTATGAGTTAAGCAAAAGAAGTTGGGAAATAGTACAAGAAATCTAAAGCAGGCAAGGAAATATCTAAAGAAGAGATAATTTAAAGGGAAAGCATTGCAATGAAAAGAGCATGCTAATGCAGTTCTTCAAAGACTGATTTAATATTTTCATTAATGAGCGTGACACAGAAAGGAAAAATGTAGTAATGAAATTTCCTGAAAACAGAAAATTGGGACATATAATCAATACAGAAGAGGACTGGAATATCATATGGGACAACTCAGATGATCTGATGATCTCAAAAATACAAATGGAATGGAATTTAATATTGCACACTGAAAAGTCATGGGTTCAAAGACAAAAGGAGAATTTTTGCAGTTAGCGCGTGCACGTCTACTGAAGGAGATCTAGGAGTGTTAATCAGCTGCAAGATAATGTAAGGACCAATGCAAAATAGTAATGAGAAAGGAAAACATCATCTTAGGATGTATCAGGAAGGTATGGGAAACAGTATTGCATTTAGGCAGTAATGTTTGATCCGATCTTGAATATGGTAGAAAATCACAGACTGAAAAAACAAGATCGCTAACGTGATTAGAGAAAATGTAAAGAATTTTAATTGTTTAGCCATCAAAACAAAGGCTGAGAAAGGTTCCCATTAACATCTGCAAACACTGTGGAGATACAAACACCAGACATAGAGGGCAGCTACTTAAATTAAAAGTATTGCTGCTGAAGGACAGTTTCACATTGGCAATGAATATTTTTTGATCAGAAATTAGAAGGATGATTCTGGTCATTGAAGGAATGACCTTCTGGAACAACTTCCAGCAGGAGTAAGTGTCAAACACTTAATGGTTTCTAACATAGGATGTGAAAGGTTTGTGAATGGGATGAATGGGAGGTAGTGATGGGAAGCCCACAAGATAGGGATTACCTTTGCATGCCAGAATGCTATCCCACGCAATAATATATTTTGATTAGTAATCTTACTATCTAACCTCTGAGTGAAAAGTGTGATCTTGGCACATGATTACAGGACTCAAACAGTTACAAACTCAGATTTATGTCATATCTTGTATTGCTTTCCATGAGTCCCATTTATGCTGGGACTGAAACTGTGCATTCAAGAATTTCCATACTTTAATATGTAATTCTAAGTACTTCTATTGGGAGCCCTCTTGATTGTTTCCTTTTATAATCTTTGTTCTTTAACTTCAGTTTCTACAAATTTGTGGATAAATAGCCTGTTTTATTGTGTAAACAGTCTGCTTATTTCCAAATAATCTGGGTTGAGTTTTTTGAAATTCATTAGCTTTTACCTTTATCCACCAATGATTAAGACTGAATAACATTAACCAAAAAGAGAGAGATGGACAGAGACATGGAATTTACAGCCTTAAAAGAGTATTCTGATGTTGCTGTGCATTAAATGATACACTACTAGTTACATATTTATTGTGGTACTTTGCATGGGAATAATGAGAACTTGCTTGAAATTCTCATTTTTTTAACTTTTTATGATTTCTAAGATTCATCCCCCTTCAATCCTTTGGTACCTCACCTCTTTTTCATGAGGTCTCAAAGATGTCTGTCAGATCCTTCTCAGCCAATTCCTAAAGATCCTTTGGTTGAATATGATTTGGACCTTCTGAATAATAAATATTCAAATTATCTAAATATTCTTTTACCTGCTTTTTATTAATTCTGCTGCTAGATATTCCCAAAGCCTCATAAATATTTATCTCACTGAGCTGCATGCCTCCCTCTTCTTTTACATTAAATACTGGGGAAAATGTAGATGTTGAGCAATTCTTTCTCTTTCTGGCCAGTATCAGTTGACCTTTCTTTTGATATAGGATGATCTTTGTTTTCTTTTATCCACAGTGTATTTATTTTCTTCTCCCAGGTTTCACCCTTAACTTGAATTCTATTTTGTCCTCTCCCTTCCTTATTCTTTCTATTGTTCTATATTACAGCTGTAGCTGCTTGTATTTTAGCTCTCGTCTATTATGTGTTCTTTTCCTCCTGTCATTTTGTAAATGGACTGTGTTGCCATATTTATAAGTAAGGGATGTTTTTATGTAGAACTTGTATATTAAAATGTGACTGCCTCATAAAAATATTAAAGTATGTACTTTATATATATTTTTATATATACAGCTATATAAGAATCATGTCTTTTCAGTTTTGCTAATTTAAAATAATGGAATTTGAAATAGTAATTTAAAGAGGGTTGTTAGATGCAGATGTTTGAATATGAACACTCTGTGATTAAATGCTGGCATCATTGCAGCCTATGGGAATTTTGCCATTGGCTTTAGCTGGGTTAGGATTTTATTCTGATCCTGCACTTATACATAGATTTAACTTTAAACCTAGAAATAGACCCATGGACTTAGTAGAAGTTGCAATGCAGTAACATTCCTCTGCCTAAGTTTGCTGAACTGGGGCAATATATTCCAGGTAAGAAATGTTTTCACACAGAGAATGAATTAATGTAAAGTTAAGATGTTCTTATTTTATATTTCATGAACAACGTGGGTGAATCCTTTACACACACCTACTCAAAAACCAATATAAAAATACTTATGTACAATGTATTCTTTTAAAATATCTGATATATCCACATTTTCATTTGTATAAACCTTCTTTTGTAGTGTTTCATCCACAAGGCTCTTCAAAGAAAGGAGCAGAAAAATCAAACCAATATTTTATTAATTATCATTCAGTAATAAAAAGCCCTTTCAGTTGTGACATTAAGGAACCATAATTCCAAAACAGAGGGACTTAAGTCTTTATTGTTGATCTTCCTTGATACAGGTTGCTATTTTTGGAATTTTGGGGCAAAGCCTAACAAAAAAACCCCTAAAAATTAGTACTGTTACGCTATGGCTACTATTACAGTATAGGTGTGTATGTATATATGAGGTTTTTTAATCAATGATTACTCCAGGGAAACAAAACTTGCATCATGTAGATAGCTGGAGTGTCATCTAAATGTAGGGTCCAGAGAGACTTGCTGACCGTATGGTATTCTGCCGAAGCTCATGCAATTGATGCTGACACGTATTTGCAAGTGTAGCTGAAAGCTAAGGTGGGACTGTGTCACATTTTTTGTCTGCAGACTTGTCAGTTAAGGCTGATCCAATAATATAGCATCTTTTTCTTGTCTGACTTCAATTTATTGGTTTGGTGTAGTTCTTTGAACTTCATCCTGAGTTTTTAAGATAGTTGTTTTCTGATGTTGTGTAATTAGAAGTATCTCTATAGATATGACAAAAAAGGACTTACTCTCTCAAGTACTTTGTGCTGTTTCTTATTGCCAACTCAATAGATACTGAAATTTTGAATTTCTTAAAAATTAAGGTTAACATGGAGAAAACAGACACTATATTAACTGCACTGAAGCCAAAGTTTGTTGTAAGTATCATGGGTCCAGCTGTAGCTTTTTTATTTAAAAGCTGTCTTCTTAACTAGTTCATTCAAAATCAATAATGATAAATAAAACAAGACTTTCAGACACTACAACTACATAAAAGGACTATATGTAGACTAAATTTCAAAGACTCACTCTACTTTTACAGGTTATTAATATGGATTGCGATTACTGTACTTTTGTAATTCAGTTTCCATCTGGTTTTCCCTTATGTTCTAGAAAATGCATGTTTGGATAGAGATCTTGAGTATCTGTCTTATTGGCTAAGCTGCTAGAAGCTGTAGTGCCAAAAGAATGAATGTGAAAACTGACATCCTATGAAGGTTGATAAATAGAGATGCAATAGCATGAAAATTATGGTTATGAATAAAAGATTTATCCTCAAAACCATGATTTTTTATATAGTTTATATCATCATAGTATACAATTTCCCACTGTCACTTACTCCTTGCTTGTGAGATTCTTCACAGAAAAGTAACTGATACTTTCAAGTCAGGAATACCCTCAATTGTTCAATAGCTAAAACAGGCAGTTGCATGAGAAATGGCCATAACAATGAGCTGGAGCTGCTCATCCGGGATCATTTTGTTTATATTGATCTCTTGCCAGTGCTTGCGTAGAATAAAATATCTTAGGCAGTTTGTAGCATGGAAATAAATATAAATGTCTAAAGATGTACTGTCTGTATCCTTTCCCAAATGTTGGCATGCCAGCAGGACACTTTCCAATTTGCTTCTCTTCTTTCTTAAGTACATAAAAGCCCTTTTCTACCAAGAATAAGTAAAGTAATAAACAGACAGGTTATTGGGGCCCAACTAAATATAAATGAAGATTCCTAAAGGTTTGCTAAAAGTTTGTTGCAAAATCCCAGTGATATTTAAGTAAATCAACAAATATGGCCACCACCATTAACAAATAAACACACATGAAAAATGAACTGAATCACTGCCACTTCCCCATCGTTGTGCAGCTCTAACTCCACCATTGTCTCTAGTGTGGCAATGCACTACTGTGACCTGCTAGGTGTAATACACAAGTAAATACAGGGGCTCAGAGTCTGCTTCTTTCTACCAGATATTTATATGGCACAGTCACCAAACATCATCGAGCATGTGAATGCATCAGCTAAAGGTCATATATTACACCTGCTATTGTATCACAAAAGGCTTGCTTCACAGCTTGCTTTCACTGGCTTTATGCTAGTGCAACTGCACTGAGTGAACAGTAATCTATGCCAGGTAGACCGAGTTGAATTTCAAGCCCACCAGCTGGCAGAGGTTCTCTGTTCCTGTAAGAGGAAGGAGTGCAAACAGAATGACGCCAGTAATTACTGGGTGCTACACTGTCCCTGTCACAGTTTCTTTGTTAGAGTATAACGTTTAAAACCTCTGATCTAACACTGTACTCTGGTTCTGGACCATTGTTTCTTCACTGAATGTCCCTCCACATGTTTGGTTCCCAACATGTGATAGTATATATAAAACAACCACCTCAGCTACTGCCTGGGGATTCATACTGCAAAAGCAAAAAAATCCAGAATAGCTAGTATTTTCTAACCTAACAATCTAATCTTGCTTTTGTGTACTTACACATCGGGTGGTAGTACACAGATAGTAGTTATATAAGAAATTTAAGTAAAAAATCCTGTCATACAAATCAGCAGTGATCATTCCAACTTCTTTTTAAAACAGATTAACTTGTAAATCAGTATACTTCAGATATAACCCTTCACAGCATTCAAGTGGAATGTCTGCAGTTTTTGTAATAGGGAAAATACCTGCACAGGGATAGGCCTTATATTTTATGCTAAATATATTAAAATTCAAATGACATCCTATGGAAAAGAGACTGAAACCAAGAGCCATTTATTAATAATCACATAAAAATTTTACAGCAGCAAGGGCTAGATTCTGCTCCCCATGGAGATAGATCATACTGAAGGGTAGAAGTGAGAAAGTAGGTACTAGGAAAAAACACAGGGACCTTCATTTTCAGCACAGTAAGTTGGTTATGATTTCTCCTCAGTGCCCAAGGGCAGGGCTGCACTTATTTGAACACTGTAGCTTCAGGATGGAATAGTCTTTTACTGACTTTCTACATATCCTATTATCTACAATCTATTCCCATGCTACCCAGTGTATTATGTTATGGTGTTACCAGATCAAACTGCATGCTGCTTCTCTTTCAAGCAGAGAGTAGCTACCTATGTGTTCTAGAGACTGAGTGAGGAATGAGGGACGACTAGAGAATCCTTCCCTATCTCATAGGAATCATAAAAATATATCGGCTAGGACAGGCCTTTTTGCCTACTCACTGCCTGAGTGGAGTGCCAATCTAGGTTAAAATTCCGTCTATAGCTTTTAGTCATTCCCCTCTGCCAAATATAATATTTCACCAAAATAAAAGAAACATTTTTCTCCACCACTTATTTAGGCAAGCACACTACATTGCATTTAAATGTTCCCATGTGGCCTAATGTTTGTGAGACTGGAATTTATTTGAATGTTTTTGTTGCCATTCTGTTGGCAATCAGTCTAGGCTTGCTATCTTGCCAACTAAGTGATCTTAATAGTACTGTTTCTTGAGTAGCACCATTTTGCTCTAATTCTCTACTTGCTTCTCATGTTAATTTTGCTTTGCTTAGAAGTTTCTTGTGATAGCTATGCAGTTTTGCTTTGTACTCTAATCTTTTTGCACAAGTATGAAAGCAAAACAACAATTTAAAGACTTCTGAATTTCTCTACTGATTCATTATGTTCTACAAGACAAATGACTTCATAATGAATCCAGTTGGGAAGCTTATAAAAGACTGAATCTAAACCTCAAATATCTTGGTCTTCCTCTCAAATTTAGAAATATAACTTTTAAGTAATTTATGCAGCTTGTATTTTTATAAGATTAGTCTCTGTTGGTCCAGCTCACTTCTGAACAATTGCTAGGAGGCACACAGAAGACACAGCCACAGGGTACTGATGAAGGCAAAAGCAGAGTTGCAGCCTATATTTAATTACTGTAAATACTGTCAATAAAACCACATACCTTTGGATTGTCCCTCTCTATAACCAGCAGTAGAGGCACTTTTGTTGATATCCCAGTTAGAAATCCCTTCCCCAAAGGAGTGGTGTAGGTGGAAATAATGTGACAAGACTGTGCTGAGAATGTAACATTGAGTGCTGTGAATTTTTGTCAGTCTTTGTACAGGGCCATGCTTCTACTACTGCCTTCCTGCTTCCAGACTACATTCCCAGATTAATGCCAGATGTAAGAATTTTATGCTAACAGAGAAAACTGATCATGGTCTTATGTTAATTCAGGAAACACCTATTCAAAACTCTATGGTTTCTTATTGAAAGAAATGAAAGACAGTGTCTTACTTGCTTTATTAAAACTCCCAAGTATAAACAAGAAGACATATTTCAAAAACTATTATTAATACTAAACTATTCTTAATATCATTAAAACTAACTGAAATCTCATCAAACAAATCAAAAGCATACTGATATCAAAGCAACCAGTCAACAAATGACTGTTGGGCTGTAGCTTAATTACCTGGTTAATTAATGCTTAAAGTAATAAGTTTTATACATTCTGAACAGGACTTGAGAAAACTGACTGTTTGGTTCCAGACACCAAATAAAGAATTTACCAGGTGAGTCATATCTGTGATTTATACTGGGTAAGAAATGGCACCAAACCCAAGTTTCTTAATGCCCAAATCATAATTCTGACACCAGGTGTAAAGCTTTCTTTTGTAGAATTCAGTTTATGCTAAGTTTGAAATTGCACTGTGTATCTGTGCTGTGGTACTTCTATCGTGGAGTCTTCCTCTTCCCTCCCAGCAGCAATACTGTGATACAGATCATAGGGGCAGCTCGGCTGATGGGATGGGGAAGACTACTGCTCCCAGTTTGACGTTGCCTTATCTGGTATAGATAGCATGATGTGTGACCAGGGACAGACTGTGCCCCGCTGTGGACTCCTTCATCCCCCCCAGCAGCCCTGTAGACGCAACTGTCCTTGCAACTGTTCAGAACAATCTTGAGAAACAGTAGTTTGATGATTCCCATTTACCAAAAATTACCATAATATCAGTTCCTTAATACTTTAAAGGTCAGAATATGCTGTAATAAAAATTACTCTGAGACAGTATTTTAGTACTGTTTAAAACTTGTTGCTGTTTTTTCTAGAATCTTTCCTTTGTTGACTGCATAGGTGCTCACAGAGGTACGTGTATATCCAGTTTTCAAAACCTACAATCACTTTCAAACCTCCTTACACCCCTGGAAAAAAGAAATCAACAGAGAAAACAAAGGAAAAATAAATCTAAAAATACTGGAATATCCCTTACCTACTAAAGTTGGAGCATAAAGAGGAAAACATGAAACATTTAAACTATCAGGGGTGTAAATACTCTTCAGCTTTTCTCAGTTGTCTGTGGTCTGGTCAAGTAAGATTTGAACTGCATTTAAGTAGCTGCTGGCACAGCTGTTTTCACCACTGAATGTTTTTCACAAGCCCCGAGAATTGTCAAAGGATGAGTTACGTGTTTGTTGATACTTTATCATACTGTTCTCAAGGTAAATTTCCTTCAGATAATTTATGGATTCAAAGAACAAGTTCCAAGTTGAGCCAACAGAACCTGATTAAAAACAATAACTGATTTAAATCAGTTTTATGCTATTTAGAATTAAGGTCCTTAAATGACATTGTGTCACTGACATAAGGAAATTTTATAAAAATTACTCACTGAAAGCGAACCTATAGCTATAAGCAGTCCTTCAACATTAGTCCATCAACCAATTTAAAATACATTTGAGCAGGCCTATGATCAGTTTTGTTACTTCCAGTGAGATACTTACAAAAGAAATTTAGAGCATTTTTTCTATGTAAATCAAAGCTCTGAATTGATTTATTTTATGGAATCTTCAGGAGGAATAGGTAATTTGAAGCTTCAAGATGAAATCACATAAATTTTAAATTTTATCTAAGTTCTGCAAATCCATATGAGCCATATTCCTCACACAGAGCTTGTCTGTGAAGACTAGAGCTAGCTTGCAAAAGAACAAATATTGCAACAATGCTTACCTATGCTGCTTTAAGTGCTGTTAGTATCTTGCAACTTTTCTGCCTTTTGTTTCTTCCTTCCTAGTAAAGCACAATACTTTGTAAGTAATATACTTGGTACATTTTGAAAACATTTTCTAACTTCTTTTGACATGCCATGTCATGCCATGTGCCAAAATTAATTTTCCCTTGAATTTGCAAGAAGTACTCCACTTTGACGTATGCCCTTGATAGCATCACAATATGAATATTCTTTGCATTAATATTCCCATCCATTGTTTAACAACTTTTGAAGATAACATATGTGCAGCCCAACCTTTACTTCTATATTTAATTACTGTAATATGTGTTTTAGTTGCTGTGGTTCCACACAAGATTGCCTAGCAGATTTTGAAGGTTAAATTAATTTTCTGTAGCACATGAGAGCTTCCTTGTTTTCTTTTTTTGTGATAAAGATCTAGTTCTTTTTATATTAAAATGATTTTGCTTAAGGTTTTTGTTGCTCCTTTAGTTAAACGGGCACCATATACTATCTTTTTTTTCCAAGCACTGCAGAAAGAATTAAAATAAAACCTGAAACAAACTGAAAATCTTTATTGTTTTCAGAAAGAGGTAATGAACTGTGATTGTAAGAGTAGGGTAAATACTGAAGTCTTTATGTACAAACCTGTTTCATTTTCTACCTTTTACAGTGACATTCTATGTATCATCCTCTAAGAGTCTCCAAGGGTATTCAACACATGCTATCTTTGGAATAGGCCCACTGCCTACTAAGATAAGCAGCATTCTGAGAAACCATCATGGCCACAGTATATATATCTCATATACCTGTGATTTAGCTCACACAGTGTGTCCTTTCTCAGTAGCTTATGACTGCAACATGGACTGACTTATACCATTAGTAAGGTCATTTAATAATGTAAACAACTGATAGGCTTTCGCTTAAGCTAGAGCAGCAGTACTACACTTTTTTTGCCCCATTTTAATATCATTCTTGGAATTATGAACCAGTTAGCCTTCTGAGATATGCTTTCTTCTCAAAACTGATGTGTCTCAGCTCCCCTTTTCACATATCACATATTTTTACAGTATTGAATTTGTCCAGTACAGATCTTTTGAGGCAGAACCTGACATAAACTGAGAAAACTAAACAAATCTATTATAGCTGTAGGCCGGAGTTCTAAATAGGTAACTTTCATACTTTACAGAATAGGTCAGTTTTTTCCTGCTTGGTTACCTGCTTTACATATAAGTTTCATAATAAACATATAGAGGGGGTAAAAAGAAGAGGTAAAAAGCTTATGTAACCAGTTTCTTCCTTCTTTTATGTTCACGAGGGTGATTTTAACCACATCATCAATCTGTGCTTTCAGGCTAGAGACATTGTGCAAAGTGACAAAACCTGGGGTTAAAGAGGTCCTAAGTGTTCTCAAGGCTGTACAAAATGAATTCTTAAGAAGAAAATTCTGTCTTCCTGAATGCCATACAGGTTGCTTTACTTAGTGCAGAAGTTGGGGAGGGTGCAAATTTGTGTGAAGTTCAGTATCTTTATAAATTTATTGGTTACATGTTTAGCATGTTAACTCAACATAGTATTTTTCAGTTTTTTATGTGAAGAAATATGCTCCCAAGGTTTTATACTTTTTGTTTGTTGCAATTCTCAAATCTGACCTGGCTCAGAAATTTAGGCAAGAATTTGAAATAATTAAGCATAGAATGGAAGAAGTTGAAGAAAACCTGAGTCTGGATATAGCTCTTAAAACAATTATAACACTTCGTGTCCCTTGTGTAAACTATCTTCAGTTACCAGAAATATTTGTGTAAAAAATACATGAAGGAACTTCATTGCTCCTTAGTTTCAAACCACAAAATCGTCATATTTGAAAGAGAAGTTTCACAGTATCAGGAGACAAAGATTGGTCTTTGCTCATTCAAAGTACATTGTTAACCATCTAAAGAATTACCTAATTTATTTAGTCTGTACTGATTAACTTCATTCTTGATGGAGACAGCTGCTATTGCATGTGATGACAAATGAGACTCCCTGCTATGCTGCAAAGTTTTCTGACTAAATTGTCTGGTTCCCTACTAGCCTCAACGGCCACAGAGAGCAAGAAAAAAACAGATGAAAGATGAACTCTTAATGAGTTAGAAAAAAATTAACAGCTCCTAGAATTTTTCCTTCATCTTTACCAGTTAGCTGGGAGATTGCAATCTAGGGTTTACTTTGTGGGTTTTTTTTTTTTTTTTTTTTTTTTTTTCTGCTCCAAACATTTGAATTAAAGTTATCAAGCTGTGTTGATTTGAAAATTGGTGTTTATATGTTATTTATTGTATTGTATGCTATGACATGTCTATGAACCTACATCAATTAACCAGTTTCTTTTTCGAGATATGAGTGTTGTTTCAATTATCCTTTTGAAATTTTATTTGTGGCATGCTGTAATTATACCTTGCACTTATATTTTGTAAAGTTTCCCACTGAACTGAGAAACTCTGCATTGTGTTCACAAAACCCGGTTTGTTGTGTTTGCTGTATTAAGCATGCTGTGAAAGCCTGTCCCTGGTGCTCAAAATGTAAATTGGACACAGCTAATTGCATCTACTGCTGGTGATCATGTTCAGTGAGTGCAGATTTCTGGAGGGAAATGTGCCTACGCTACTCCTCATGCTTAGATATAACTGTGAGTCCTCTTTCAGATATGCTTTATTATTGGCAGGGTTAGACTTCATTGCCAGTGCTTCTTATGAGAAACAAAAACATTTTGTACTCTACTTGTTGATATAAACCTGGAAATGTTTTCCTTTGTTGGATGTAGAATACTTCTCATTACTTTTTGTGCAAAACCTGCTTCCCAAAATCTTTAGTGATGAAACTCTTATCTTTAGAGTAAAAGTAACATTACACTCTTATGTTATTGTAGACTCTTTCAGTCGAGAGGTACAACATGTAACGTAAAGAGAAGCTGCAGCTCTGTGGTCAGCAGCTGCAGCTGCTGAGGTAGTGAAGAGGAAAGTTCATAAAAGGATGTGGTGCTCTTATTGAAAATACAGAATCATTTGTGGATGCCTTGTGGGTGCAGTCACGAGAAATGCACAGGGTGTAAACTCAGCAGACATCTGGTGATGACAAGCTACCAGAAAGGAATTAATGACTGGCTTCACAGAAGAGGCTGTTTTGGTTAGATGCAGTATCGTTGTTACCCTGCCAAAAACATGACTACTGTTCCTGGTTTTGAGGAAAAGAGAAATGAGTAATGGTGAGTTAGAAGAAACAGCCAACTGGTCTTAAAGAAGTAGTTGTTGAGTAGACCAGTGGATAATACATTGTGGCTTGAAGAAAATAATGAGGGCAGACCTGCATCACAGTAATAAAGAAGTAGCCATGAAAGTAAAACTGTATTGACATCAAAGACCCAGCCTCTTTATAAAAGTGGTCATCCATCCAGCACAGTATGTTCTCTGGATTTCATCTAAATAAAGCTAACAAAGGTTAGCTTTAGGACTGAATACTAAAAAAAAAAAAAAAACAAAAAAAAACAAAACAAACTGAACAGTGAAAACTTCTTACAAAAGTCCTATGATGCTTTGTTGCTTTCCTGATAGTATACACTAAGGTCTCTTCTCACAGATGTTTGAGGATTCTGAATAACTTCACATAGAAGAAATAGACACACACTTTAAATCTCAGAACCCAGCAGAAACAAACCATAAGAAGAATCATCTTGTTATATAAAGGATGACAAAACTACAAGATGTTGATTTACTAACACCATTGTTACTTCATCAGAACTACTGTGTTCCTACTTCTTGGATACACAACTAATATTAAGGCAAAAGGCAGAAGAAAGTTTGTTTGAAAACACATGCTATGTAACATCACAGCTCTAGGACTTGTAATTTAGGACAAAAATAGTTTCATAGTGGAAACCTCAGAATACAATGAAAAGTAATCTACAATTCCCATGCATTAGAGCCAGATAGACTCTCATGTATCATTTTGCAGGTAAAACAGCTTTTATAAGGACTTGACTTATTGAAGCTGTGAGATTGGCAAAGAGGAGATATTAAGGGCTCGTGTCCCTCCTAAGGATTAGAGGGAGAAAAAATTTTGTTTCTGAATAAGTATAAAGCAGCTCAGTATAAAGGAAAAAAGTGAAAACTCCCAGTGAACAAATAAACAGTAGTGAGCTAAAAGAATATTTTCCTCAAAACTCTACCCAGCTTTTCTTCAAGAGGAGATTTCATGCTCAGTTGAATGTTAGAAGCAGATTATCTAGAAACACGCTTCACTTTTGCTTATGCATTACATTTGTTTTTCTCTGTTAATAACAAAATATTAAATCTACTTTTTGGTGAGCAACGGCTTCTGCTGTAGCAGTAGCCCACCTCTTCATGTGCTTTTTACACATTTTAGCGGTTGCAAGTATTTATATAACACATAATCTCTGGTTACAGACAGAGGTTGCAATGTTAGAAATGGAGAATTATGACTAAAGCTATTCAAAGAGATTAGGATTTGCAGTTTGTTTTCAACACTGTTGAACAACATTCAGGGTTTTTTTTCCTCCCTTTGTTGGTTTTAAAACTTTCTGACATATTTAAGCAGATTTTCTGATGTGCTGCTCTAACAAAGTCTCAATTCTTTCCAGCATATACTTCAGTATGGTGCTTGTTTTCGCAGTACCACAAACATGTACCTGAGGCAACAAAACAGTTTTAAATTTTTATCTTAGTTTGCACACCTCAAAATCATAGAATCATAGAACCATTGAATGGTTTGGGTTGGAGGGGAACTTAAAGATCATCTAGTCTCAACAGCCCTACCATGGGCAGGGACACCTTCCACTAGACCAGGTTGCTCCAAGCCCCGTCCAACCTGACCTTGAACCTTCCAGGGAAGGGGCAGCCACAGCTGCTCTGGGCACCCTGGGCCAGTGTCTCACTGCCCTCACAGGGAAGAATTTCTTCCTTATATCTAATATAAATCTACCTTCTTTCAGTTTAAAACTGTTACCCCTCGTCCTATCCCTACACTCCCTGATGAAGAGTGCCTCCCCACCTTTCCTGTACCCCCCTTTAAGCACTGGAAGGCCACTATAAGGTCTCCCCAGAGGCTTCTCTTCTCCAGGCTGAACAACCCCAACTCTCTCAGCGTGACCTCACAGGGGAGATGCTCCAGCCCCCTGATCATCTTCGTGGCTATGCTAGTTTGGGCTAGAATAGAGGTAATGTTTCTTCCCAGTAGCTAGAATAGCACTGTGCTTTGGATTCAGTAGGGGGGTTGGTATGACAAGAATGCTGATAGCACACTGATGTTTTCAGTTGTTGCTGAGATTTCAAGAACTCTCCAAGTCCCCATGTCCTGCTCATGTGCAGGTGCACAAGAAGTGGGGAGGGAGCATGGCCAGAGTGCAGACTCCAAATTGGCCAATGAAATATTTCATATCGTGTAATGTCATGCTCAGTGTATAGAGGAGGGGCAGCTGAGAAGGGGCTCTCTTGCTCTCCCTCTCGCTTCCAGGATTGTGATTGCAGGATCTTGGTATTTTGGCATCAGTAGCCAGGAATGGGCTGGGTACCAGTCAGCAGGTGGTGAGCAATTGCATTGTGCATTGACCATTTATTCTTTCTATTATTGTCACTTTTATTTTATTATCATTATTAAACTCTTTTATCTTAGCCTGTGAGTCTCCCTTCACCCCTAAAATTCCCTCCCCCATTCACAGCTAGGGGAAGGTGAGCGAGTGGCTGGATGGTGTTTGGCCACTGACTGGGTTCAAGGCATGACAGTGGCCTCCTCTGAACATGCTTGAGCAGGTCCATGTCTGTGTTGCAGAACCCAGAGCTGGAAACAGCACTGCAGGTGGGGTCTCACAAGAGCGGAGTAGAGGGGGAGAATCACCTCTCTTGACCTGCTGGCCACACTTGGTGCAGCTCAGGGCACGGTTGGCTTTCAGGGCTGTGAGTGCACGTTGCTGGATCACAGTCAGTTTCCCATATGCTAATACCCCCAAGTCCTTCTCTGCAGGGCTGCTCACAACCCACTCATCACCCAGCTTGTATTTGTGCTTGGGATTGCCCTGACCCATGGGCAGGACCTTGCACTTGGCCTTGTTGATCTTCATGAGGTTTGCACAGACCCACCTCTCCAGCCTGTCCAGGTCCCTCTGGATGGCAACCCTGGCCTCCAGCATGTCACCGCACCACACAGCTTGATGTCACTGGTGAACTTGCTGAGGGTGCACTCACTTCCACTGTCTGTCTCACCAGCAAACATGTTAAACAGCTCTGGTCCCAACACTGACCCCTGAGGAATGGCACTCATCACCACTCTCCACAAAAAAAAAAAAGGGAATGTTTACTGATACTGTTCTAAAATACTGAGTAAAAAAGGGAAGACATGGATAAGAGGATAAATTATCATATTTTCATAAGGGCATGATGAGTAAATCATCTCACACAGTACCCCTTGATTTGAATGGAGTTCCATCTGCAAATGGCAGTGACACTGTCTACATAGAAGTTTGATGGTTTTTGCTTTTACTAGTGATATATTCTCCTTAACAATTAACGGCAGTAAGGCATGTCACGATTGGAAGAGTAAGGTCCTTACAGGGTGGGATGGTCACAAAAGTCAAATAACTTAAAGGCAGCAAGATGATGCAGATAAGGTTCTTGACGTAAAGACACAAACTTCACCATCTTCATGTTCTTTAATGACAAATTGAGTCAATTTGGGGAAAATGAGTCACTGCTGTTTGCCTGCTATACTATTATATATTAACTAATTTCAGTGAGATCAAGAAGACATGAGGAAAACTACCAAATCAGCGCAAGATAATAAAATCAATGCACAACTGTAATGTCATTAAAAACACTAGGACTTCATAAAAGTACAAAGCAATCTTTAGAGTCAAAATTTGCTACACAGAAATTAGCATTTGCAATCATCTGGTGATTTGAGGGCAAGGTCTGTCTGCCATCCAGTGTGTAACTGCAGAAGATAATAATTAAGAAACACACAAAAGTGACTCTGTGATGGCAAAATACTTCACTTGTACTAGATATGGGAATTGTACAACCTGTATTTACTTTTGTAAACAAAGTGAGTGCTCAGTATGTTTCTCAGGATCAAGTGGATATAGGAAGAGCAACCAGTATTGGATTTTCAATTGCATAATCCTAGAAGACAGGTGTACTCACCGTAAAAGGGACATATCTGGGGTAGCTTTGCAGACAACTGACACAAGGGAGCTGTCACTGTGCACTGTCACAAAGGGCTGGCAAAATGTATAACAGCAGGGGGAATTAATTCTGTCACTTCAGCATGGAGTGATTTTGGGGATTAGGCTGGGTGACTTTGCTGTATGGAAGTACAGATACTGAAGCATTATCCACAGCAGTATCATCAAATGGTAATCTTGGCTCTGTTGTCATTAAGCAATAATGACACTTGATAACACATTCATGGGTTTGTGGCAACAATGTTTTCAATATGAGTGTATGGGATAAGCTATGATACTTGCAGTATTGGTCATTATTTGTGGTAGTGTTCATTAATAAAGCAATGAGTGCTTTGCATTAATTCTCAGTGATACTGGCTCCAGCAAATACATCAAACCTGTCTTCCATTTGTTACACTCATTTCCTTTAGAATATAAAATAAAGTTCAAGGTTTGGGCTTGAGCCCAGCATCCCTGATTGCCTGAAGCACTGGAATAACAGTAACATTCAGCAACTTCATTCCTCTGCAGTGGTATACATAAAAGTAGCTGTGTAAGAGAGCTTTCTTGGATACCAGGCTGAAAATGAACTTCCCTACAAACCAAAGCCCCACTAGAAAACTGGCTTTCTACTGTAAGACCTTGTCTCCACTAAAAAAGCTCAGTCCAACTGAACTAAAGCAAGCTACTAACCATGCTTTTTCCCTTTAGAAAAGCGTGGTGGGAGAAATACTTAATGACAGAAGCTAATCACAGTGCTGCATGTACTGCTTTGGAGGGTGCCAGCTGCTGCAGAGGGTCTTGTAGGACTCTGATACTGAACTGAGGAGAACCAACATCCACATCTGTGCCAGGGAACTTGACAAGGACATTGTCAGTGCCTACACTCAGGCAAGGAGGGATAAAGGCTATCACTACATAGAAACTAAAAATTAAGGCCACATGAGAGGAAAAGCAAATTGATGGTAAGCACTGCAACTTGGTTTCCAGCAGGGACAAGCAGGAACATCATAAGGTTAGCACACACACCATGACACTACTTTTGCTACTTGTAATGCTGAGCCAAAGCAGGGCAGCTGCCCAACTTGTGAGACTTTTCCCTACTGACTCGTTTCAGCCACAGCTGAACTCGGGCAGCGCTTTTACTGCCCACAGCTGAACCCCAGGTGTGCTCCCCAACTCACCGGCTGCGGCTCGCCTCCTGAGGGCTAGCAGCTCGCCTCCTGAGGGCTAGCAGCTCGCCTCCTGAGGGCTAGCAGCTCGCCTCCTGAGGGCTAGCAGCTCGCCTCCTGAGGGCTAGCAGCTCGCCTCCTGAGGGCTAGCAGCTCGCCTCCTGAGGGCTAGCAGCTCGCCTCCTGAGGGCTAGCAGCTCGCCTCCTGAGGGCTAGCAGCTCGCCTCCTGAGGGCTAGCAGCTCGCCTCCTGAGGGCTAGCAGCTCGCCTCCTGAGGGTTAGCAGCTCGCCTCCTGAGGCTCAGCGGCCGCGCGGGGCGGGGCAGGCGGAAACGCCACACTCCCCCTCCTCCTCTGCCGCCACCGCGCGCGCGCAAGACGCGCATGCCCAGCGGCCGCCCCGGCGGCCATTGTTTAAGTGGCGAACCCTGCCTTGCCCCGTGGCTGCCACAGGCCAGTGCTGGCCTGGCCCGCCCCGCCCCTCTCTGGCGGCACCACGCATGCGTGTTAGGAGGGGGAGTGTAAGTCTCCATTTTGTGTTCTTTTTCCCCTCCCTCTCGTTTGTTGCGCCGCTGAGTTTCCCAGCGAGGAGGGGGTCGCGCTGTGCGCCGCCGCCCTTCGCTCAGGGCGGGCTGGTGGCTGCCGCGCGCTCCCTGAGGCAGCGGCCGCCCCGGGTTCTCTCGGCGGCTGCTGCGCTCGGGCAGCCGGGGCTGTGGGCGGCTCGCTGGCCCCGTCTCCACCTTTTCCTCCCGGCTGGCTATTGGAGAGGCGCTATGGGAGCGTTCTGCGCTAGTTTAGGTGCTTTACTTGTTGGGGCCGCTTAGCCATCTCCCCTCGCTTGGGGGATGCGTTCGGCCGTGCCCGCGCGGAAGTGGCATCCCGGATGTCTGGCGTGGCCTTTGCCCATCTCGGCCGAGCCTGCCTGCACTTGGCCTCCCGATGGTCAGAGGGAGAGGTGGGCGAATCCGCTTTCGGAACAGAGATGCAGCATATTAAAGCGAATTAGCTAATCTTTATGCCCCAACAAAACCAAAGCAGTCATTGCAACAGCCTATGTTAGGATCACAGAGACCAGCCAATCACTTGAATTTATGTATGAGGTAGTAACACTTAATAATTTCAGCTGCTTTACACACTTTGTCCAAGTGGTCAGTCTAATGCCCTTATACCAGTTTACAAAGGATTTTAGATGAATGTGGGTAGACTGGGTGACAATATGATAATACACATAACAAAGGTGGGTTTGTTTTCATAACGATGCTATGTGTCTGAGAAACAATAATTTTGCAGATTTATAATAAGTCACTCTAAAGTCAAGATGGAGAACTGAAAAAACCAAAAAAACGAAACACAACTAGTACTCACCTTGTTCTTAGTTCTAGAACTGAAAAAATGTGAGTTCAGGGGTGTTCAGGTGAAAGTTGCCTTTGAGACAAAAAGCAGCTAAGGCTTAAATAATTTTTGTGGAGTTTAATGTAATTAAAAATCTTAAATTATAACATTCTTAAAAAGAGGAAAATACAAAGTTCAGTTCAAAGAGTAATTGCACACAATATGTCATCTGTAAGCAGTTTTCTGAGTAATTAATTTTCAGATGTTGGTGATTCAAATAATACATTCCTGAGCTTATGCTAAGATCTTGGCTACTTAATTTTAAATTGAATCACTGAAATGTCTAATGGAAAAATGGCATTAAATACTTTGCCTTTTTCCTCGGGGCAAGATGTCTCTTATCTCCAATAAATAGTAGGCCCCCTAATTTCATATCCTGCTTTCATATTTCCCCTCAAATGCATTTTTAGATATTTTGAGTAGTTTTAAATCTCTAAATGACAGCAGAGTACCATTCCTATCTTTAAAAGTTACATTCTGCATGTTGAAAAGAAATTCTGCACACGCACACTGTTTTTTTTTCTGTGAGTGTTAGGCATTGAGTGCTGGTAAAAGCTGGATTGAATTCATTTGCCAATTCCTCCACTTACTATAAAACCTTTAGTTATATTTCTTTCAGGTGGTTGTTTTTTGTTTGTTTTTTTTTCCCCCTTGAAAGATGTTTGGGCACAAATGTTGCCAGTTTCATTCAACATGAGCTGTTACTTGTCCAAGTGTAGCACTTCTGATTCAAGTTCTAATTAAATCTCTTCAAAACGTGCTGTTAGTAATAATACTAATTTAATTGGTATTATAGTCTTGAGAAAATTTACAAGAACTAAGACAGCAATATGTGAAAACTGGGGAGCTTGCTTGATTTCATTTACTTATTTATTAAACAGGATTTTTAGTTGAGTCAATTTTTCAGATGTTTGTGTTCAGTTTGTTACAATTTTGTTACCTTTGTTATGGTTTATGTCTCAGTCTCTGAATGCGATGAGAAAGAAGACTGTGTTAAAGTAAGGCTGTAGTAATAGTAAAATATTTTAGTCTGACAGCATTTGAGTTGTATGTTAGCAGTTTACATTGACTTTACTAGGGACCAAGTTGGTATTTTTACATGTTGGGAAAACTGGAGGATATAGAGATGATATTGGAAACAATGCCTTGGGTAACTCATATAACTTAACGTTGAGCACAAGATTATCCACTTGTTTTGCATATTACAACTGTGTACATACTTTATAGGGTTTGCCTTTTTACAGTTACAATGTGTAATCCTCTCATATACATTTTGACATGTCACATGAATCCTTTTCTGAATTTGCAGTAAATAGAATTACTCAGTTTTATACATCACTCATTCTTCTCCAGTGTCTGCAGCTTTATGTCAATTATGTTTATTTATATAATTTTATGTGTTTATAATTCTGTCTATTCCTGCAAAAGTTAAAAATATTGTCACTTTCCAACCTTGTCAACTGATTGGTGTATAGAACGTCATTAGTGTGTATACAAACAGCTTCAGACTAATGGGTAATGTTTACTACAGTGGCCCAAATGTTGACCTATTAAGTCTGCAAGAAAATTGTTGTTGACTTCTATAGCTCAAATTCTAATACTAGAATGATTCTGAAATGCAAGTAGATTATTTCCAAATAAATTGGTACTATGTACGCAATGTTTTATTTTGTGCATTAAGATTAATTGTTTTTAAGTGGAACTTAAGTTGGCCAGTATCATCCATGTTTTCTCCTTTTTTTTAAAAAATAATAGCTTAAATGTCCAGTTTGCCTTGCTATAGATACTTCACGCTTACATTTAAATTACTCTTACAGGGCTAGATGTTTTTGTTGCTTTGTTATTTCCATAATCTCTCAGGGGAAACTGGATGCTTTAAAGGCAGTCTTAATAAATTATGTTCATTCTTCTTGTATTTCTTGACTACAACAGTAATTTATCAAATAAAACTGTCAGATATGTTTGGCACAATATATTCTTTGTGCATCCTTGTTTATAATTTTTGTTTTCTAAGTGAAATGTTAAAATGTGTATGTAATTTTTTTTTTTTTTTTTTTTTAAAGGGCCTAACAGAATCTGGGTTTGTTTGGTTTAGTGATAAAATGACTACTGGGTTCCTTAGGGTGGTTGAGTCTACATGAGGGAAGTAAGACTGTCCCTAAAGCTGCAGGGTAATTGTGAATATCCACGGTAAATACTCAGTGTCAGAATTTGAAGCCCTTCACTTCTGTTCGTAAGTTTTTATAGTGAAGTGGTTACTTCTTTGCATAATAATGTGCACACAAAGTAAGGATAAGATGGGGTTGTATGGGAAGCAGGTTCATAATGTTCAGGATTTAGAAAGCTTTACTAGTTAGTAAAAATGACACTTGGACTAGCTGAACTTGATTCCAATGCTTTTTTTGGCTGTATCTGTAAACTGGATCTAGTCCTGTTTGACTAACCCATAGCTTTCTGTGTTGATGTAGTCTTGTTGGTGAGTATGCAATTAAAATTTGCTTATTCTCTCAAAAGCCTGAAAGTGGTTCACCTGCTGAAAGAGCTTCTGCAGGAGTCGTTAATTAGGACAAATTCCCCCTCCCCTCTCTTAAATTTCAAGACAGTATGTTCACTGTATTCCTACAAGGAACAGTTTAGAGAGTTGTTTTTACAAATAGCACTCCTCTACAAGTGCTTAGGTTATGGGAAGGAATCCTGTACTATAAAAGGACCCTAAATGGAGGTTCAACAGAATGTAATCCCTCGAGGGGATTTATCAGAGCAGGAGGGCTGAGGTTACCTTCAGAGAGGAGCAGGTATATTAGGTTCTTGTAGATGCTTGTTGTAACAGAGCGAATAAAAGACTGGTTTTGAGTGCATCAGGCTTTGTTATTTTGAAAAATACCACCCCACCCCCAAAAGTTGAAACCATTAATGTGAGAAATCCTGTAGCTAGACAGCACAATGTGTTGAAGGTCTATTTTCTATTTTACTTGTTTCCCCTGTCTCCAAGTGAAGTACAGAAGATAAACATTACAAACTTCATCAATTGTTTCATAGATATTCAGTTTTAGTTATGTTGATCTTGTGCTATTATTGTGATATTCCACCAGAAGTGGATATAATTGTGCTGAATTTCAAGGATTGTGACAGTAATCAGATGATTCATTAGTTACATTTTAATTGAATTATTATCTATACTCAGGCAGAGAATTTGCTTTGATCAGCAAATGGAGCATTAAGGAGTCATCCTTAATTCTTAGTCTGGTTAAACTTTAGCTTGAGGTGGTGTTGAAGAAGAGCTTGATCAGCATAGCAATTGTTCAAATATAGGAAAACAGAGTTCTGCAGGCACATCTTGCAGTAATCAGATTATTATAATTGTGGACAATATGTTACTGACATTTCTAAGGAAATACTTTGTTGACCAGACTCCTTTTTACTGCAGTAATTACAATTTTTTTTTCCCTCCTGTCTTACTTCTTATATATAGGGTGGTGTCACATACCAAGTAGAGTTCAAAAAAACCAAGTTTTCATAATGAATAGATAAAACAGCTAACGGTATTTTTGAACTTAATTTTCCTTTGTTGACACTCAGTCCTTGCTAAAGTCAGCTACTAATACTGGACCTTTCCACTCCTACTTGCTTTTCCAGATCTTACAAAATTACTTCCGCTTATTTCTGCCAGTTGTTGTGTTTAAGTTACCAGGTTTCATCTTCCTTGGAGCAGAAAACAGGCACGATAGTGTTTCAATGTACATTTCAAGTGAGATCTTCTCCTTCCAAGTACTTGTAATGAAGATCAAGGAGTATAGAATGTGTATTTTAAAATACTTAAGGTAAAAGTAAATTGGAGCACTGACTCCTGTAAAAAAAGAGGAGCTTGGGAGTACGAGTACCTGCATAAATAGTGATGTATGTCTGTTGGCCCTAGTGCCATGCTTCTGGAAGGACTCCCTAGTATACAGCTTATTTTTTCTTTATACGTACACAGCGTATAAGTGGTGATTGTGTTGTAAAGATTCAGAATACTGGTTTGTCTTCATGTAAGTGAAAGCTTTTGAACAGTAATGCATTTGGTAGGATTTTTTTTTTGGTCCCTTGGGGTTTAGTAAAATTTCACAGAAAAACACAGTCCTTTCAAATTAAAAAAAAAAAAAAAGACAAAAGGAAACATGTAGGCGTCACTTAAAATAATTATCAAGATGTAACTCTGTAGCAGAGTCAGGCATTGATATTTGTTGAAAATCAAATATGTTATCATGGCCAGAAGCCCCTGGTAGTTTTTGCTTTCTGTGTCTTCTTAGAAGAAACTTGGAAAGATCAGGCATACTTTAATGGTCAATAGTGAATAGATGGGCAAAATGTAGACTTCGGTCAGGTCATGTTTAGCAAGGTGATGATTTAATGAATTCAAGGTAGATTGTTGATAGCTCATATCTGGTTTTCCTATATTAAAAAAAATGCTGTGTACTGTATTTCCTTTGGGGATAAAGGGCTACATTCCTTTGTGCCATGGGAAACAATAGTATCCTTGGATGGTAGAGAGGTTCTTCAAAAACAAACCCTCATTCCCAAACACTTCAAATTACAGTAGAAATATTCAAAGTAATATAGTGCTTCTAAAGGCCTATCCTTTTTAGAAATGGTGTGTTTATTCTAGTACAAAACTTAAAAAATGTAAATAGGCCTTAGTAAAAGAGCTATTTTTAACCTATGGGCTTTTAAAAAAAATGTTCTAGTTGTGAGATGTAGATAAACCTTTTGATTTTAATCAGAATGTGTCCTTTTCCTCTCATCAGTTTTCACTGCAATACTGAATATTCCCAGTATAGCTCATCAGATTTGCAATGTGATACAACCAATTCAGCAACTACATTCATCAGCCTCACATTTCTAGATACTCCAAAATACAGATTTTTCTGTTTTGGCACTGCAGTGATGCCTGTTACTTTATCAAAACAGTGCTGTGGCTTAGTGCATGAGTAGTCAAAAATATTTATCTTAATTCTTCTGAACATAAATGCTTTTTAGCATTAGCATTTGCACAGATTTAGCAAGGTCTTAAGTTGCTAAAAAACTCATGTGTCTGGTAGGTATTGGCCTTGGAAGGTATTCTGTTGTTTAGTAGTCACTGCACACTGACTTGTTGGAGTAGTTTACGTATGTCATTTAATTTGTTTTCAAAATTGTTTCTGAAACGTTAGAGAATAAGGCTTTAAATTGGCATAGTGCTGACATTTGGCACTAAGTACGCATATTATTTGTTCTGCTCAATGGTATTATGCAAATACTGAAAATTAAGTATCTTCTAAACTGTTTTGCTGGATTCATGTACAAGTCTTAACTGCGAACTAAGGTAGTGAAGGTACGTTAGTGCTAGGTAACATACAAGGCTTAAATGTTCATTTAGCTTGTATTCAGACTGGGAATTAGTACTCTGTTAATGAAAACAACATCATGATTCCCTGATTTGATAGGAAGTAAGGTATTTCATAGTGTGTTCGGATTTGGAAACAGCTTTAAATGGCACTTATTTGTTATTATTTCTTTAAATGATCACTAAAATGAAGTGGTGTTGGATTTTATGTTTTTGTTGTTGTCATCAGTATTTTGTTTTCTTAGATGCTGAACCTGATTCTTACCACCTTCTTCATATTCCACTTCAAAAAAAAAAAAAAAAAAAAAACCAAAACCCAAAAAAACCCCAAACAAAACCAGAAAAGCCCACAAAACCCCAAAAACCCCCCAACATTAATTTTATATACTTTACCCATGATCTTTGGCATCTCAATGAATCAAAACCAGTAGCTTCATTACATGCTTACTTAATATACAGTAGCAGAGCAACCGAGCTGACAGTCTTTAGATTCCTATGTGAAAGGACTTCAAAACTATACTTGCAGAGAAATGTATGTCTCCTTTTAATTTCTTGTGCTGGGACATCTCCTAATGATTTCAGGCTTTCAGTCTCTTTTTAGTGCATGTTGTGTTATTAAATATTTAAGAATTATATAGTTGTGATGAATGCTAGTTCAGAATAGAATTTTATTCATTACACAGAAGTTTTTAGGTCAAATTTGGCTTTAAAACATTCAATTTTAGAAAAAGATGAGGGAAAGACAGAAGGCAGCTTGCCTAAATCTAAGGTTTATAAATTTCTTCAGTCATATTTTTAGTGAGGCAGATATTTTGCTGAGGAAAATGTGTAGTCTTGTTTAAAATATGATTAGGTTCACATATTTATGGAAAAAACAAAATAGACAAACACATCTCAAATGAAGAGTGAATAGTCTACACAGTATTTCAATAGAAAATTTTATGACCCTGGACTTCAGCCTCCATTACTGTGCATGGAAGTTGTGTTTTAATTATCATGAAGCTACAGAGATGTTATTGTTTTGTGAAATCTTGTTTGTCAAATTATTGTGCCTGTTTGCATGTTGCTGCATGCAGATTACCAACTAATATTTTTGGTTCTATTACAGCCTTGTGTAAGAGTAGTCATTTGCCTATTAAAAACTCTGACTATTATTTATATAATAGATATTATTAAACCTATTATTTATATAATAAATTATTGTAAATTTATTTATCGTAAATTGTTCTAAGTACTGAACTGGAGACGAAAGAGTAATCTTGGCAGTTGGACATCAGCAATTCTCAGTGTGTGATATTAAGCAGTTACTGGTCTGTAACTTTGTATCAAAAATCAGGATTAGTTTGTGGGGCTGTTACATAAGAGGATACTAGGTACAGGATATAAACCAGGAAATAGATAGTGGTGGTTGGGATGTTTATGCAACTCTGGAAATAATCTTACTGTGTTTTTATTTTGAACTCAGGATACAATTTGAGGTACTCTGATGTTAGACAAAGTAGTGCATTTTAATACAGATATTTTTATGGGAGTAGTAAAATAAATGAAAAGGGCTTTCTTAGGAAAACAAGTATTTTTAAAGTCCTTGTGTGCCTAAAGATGTGGACAAGTGCTTTCAAATTTGAAAAGAAAATATCAAAGTAGAAAGAGGTTTTATTCTGTGTTTGGCAGCTGTTTTTTCCTGTATTGTTCTAGTATAATGTTAGTTTTTGAGGTACTGTCCTGGGTTGAGTGAGTGGTGGAGTTTTTTGGTGGCAGGGGAGGGGGCTATCGGGGCGGCCCCCTGTGAGAAGCTTCTCGAAGCTCCATCAGCTCCACTTCTGTTTGGGAAATTGAGCCAATTGGCTGCGCCTCTGCCATAACGTATTTAAGAAGGGACGTGGTGACGGGCAGTCGGACTTGTGAGGAGGAGTTGATGCAGCTGCCTGAACACCAAGGTCAGTGGAGGAACGGAGGAAGGAAGGAGGGGGGAGGTGTGCCGGAGCAGAGACCCCCCTGTATCCTGTGGTGAGACGGCAGGGTGGCCCCCCCCCGCCACCCATGAAGGTCTATGGTGGAGCAGACATTGATTTACGGCCTGTTGTTCCTGCTCGGATGATCAAGGTTCTGTGCCTGAAGAAGGCCGGGATCTCATGGGAAAAGGCAGCCCCGCTGCTGTAATTCAGCTCTGGGAGGATTGCAGCATGCGGGGGAGTCCCACGCCGGAGCAGCTCGGGAAGGGCTGCAGCCGTGGGAGGGAATCCAGTCGGAGGAAGTTAGTGACCCATGACGGAGCAGTGTGGGGAACGCTGCGGCCCATGGGGGGAATTCAAGTCGGAGAAAGTTTGTGGAGGACTGTCTCCTGTGAGAGGGGGACCACGATGGAGCAGGAGGAACAAGTTTCGGACACTCCCCTAGCAGAGCTGAGCCCGGGAAGAAGGGAGGGGTGGGGGGAAGGTGTTCTCAAGATGTGGCAATGCTTCTCACTGTCTTACTCTGTTATGTGTTGTTAGTGTCTGTAATAAATGTATGTTCTTTTTTTTCTTCCCCTAACAAGTCTGCCTTTTGCTCGTGATCATAAAAGGGGGATTTTTCCCCATCCCAGTCCTATCTTGAACCCCAAGCCTGGCTCTCTGTCCCTTCTCATTGTTGGAGGGGAAGGGAGAGAGAGCTGCTGCATTGTGGTTGGCTGCCAATCAGGCCTAAACCACAACAGTTTTCCTTAATATGATGCAAGTACCAATTATATTTTCCAATGTTGTAAGAAACTACCTATTATAGAGCTGTTAATTCACAAATATTTTTGTACTAATCTACCTTATGAAAACATATGATGGGAACTTTGATACTTTGGGGCTGATGGTGATCAGATGATACTATATCCTTTTCCTTTAGGCACCAGAGTTTGAAATCACATTTTAATCATCCAATTTATAAGAATATGTTGCTGAGACTGCTGTTGCCTGACCAAATGTGTTGCTGCTATGGTACTAGCATCTAGAAGGATATAGCCATAATCATGATCGAAGTGACTGTCAGTTTAGAAGTTGTGCTAGCATGGATTGAGTCCATGCAGAAATGGTGAAAGTCAAGGGTGGGAAAGATACTTTGATAATGGAAATGAACTACACCTGTACTTCTAAGACAAAATTCTTGCTATGCCAGTGCAGGAAAGACTGAGCTAGTGCTTGAGTCTGGATGCAGGGGTCTGTCTAGAAATACTTGTGTAATCATTTAAGTGAGATGTGATTTTTAAAAACCCAAAAACCCAGTTTCTAAACTGCCTGCTAAGTAACAGCATAAGCACTACTGCCTTTTTTTTTTTTTTTTTTTTTTTTTTTTAGGACAGAGTCAGTCTTACGAGATTCAACCACTACAAAAAGTAAGATTTGTCATACGAGATTCAACCACTACAAAAAGTAAGATTTGTCAACAGAAGCTTTAATTCCTTGATTTTATTTTTTTTTTAATAGCATAAGTAGCTAAAGGAATTCCAGATCAAGCAACTCCATCTCAGCTGCTGTTTTCCTTTCCTATGTGTAATGCATTTGTTATCCTGACACAGCTGTTTCTTGGATCCTGTGGTGAGTCAGACCAGTGGAGACACCTGAGCAAATTGACTATACAAAAATGGGTTGTTTTCAACCTTGACAAGTTTGAAAAGTTCATTGTTCCAATTCATTGTATGGCATACAGGCAGTTGCTCACATGGGTTTATGCAAGATCTGGAGAGAGAAGTGGGAGTTGCTTTAGGTGGAAGAATTACTAGCCTTACCACTGAGAAAATTGCACTTGGAAACATGGGATAAGTAAGAGTGCATCATCCTAGACGAAGCACTGCTTTGTTCGTGTGTTGTCCCAACTGACGTGAAAAGGAACAATTTCTAAACAGCCCTTTCGTGCCAGATGTATCTTTGCAAATGTTTCCTTAAATTCAACAGGTTCACTTAAACCAGTTTGTGATGCAACATAATCATTCATCTGTTGTGGGAGTTCTTTGTTGAAAGATGGCTGCTGCTTCTTAGATCTTAATGGCAGTAGGATGTTTACAGTCATTTTTAGAGATAAACTGGATGCTGTCATTTCTTTGGAGGTATTATTTACAGACTTTCATCCATACAGGCCCTGCATAAAAACTGGATTTATTCAGTATTATCATCAAACTGGGGTGTGGCCATGTTGTAATGGATCAGCAGCTGATTTTCATTACTATGTAGAGAAGTATTGTCATAAAAATATTGTACAGAAGTTCAGCATAAAAATATATTTTATTAGTGTGTATTATAAAAGGGTCATATAATTTCTGTCTTCTAAATCTAACTAGTGAAATAGACCATGGGTAGATCATTAGCTTACACTGTTAGTGGATCAATGGAATTTTTCTTGGATATACTTTCTGAATATTTTTTTCCTATATGCCCTTACAGTCAGCACAGTATATATTGAATTAAAAATTCAAGATAAACACTACCTCAGAGCCTACTGCTTGAAATACATGTGACTATAAATATTTGGTGTTCCTACGAGAAACTTCTTCCTTTAAGCTTTGCCTGACAGTTTAGGAGAGTTTATGATGAAGTTAAATTAGGGTAAATGACTACAATGAAGCCTTGTCTCCCCCTGCCCCGGTTAAGCAAGACGCTGCCACTTAACAGATGTTGCTGTTAGTGTTGTTTCCTATTGAAAGCAATGAAACATAATTGTCCATTTTGATTTTTAAGGATGCTAAGAAAAAAAATCTTGAAAGCTGTAGTTGAAAAAAAAGAAAATCAATTTTAACTAATAATCAGATCAAGGTTGGGGTTTCTTCTCTCTATTTTTTTTCTAAGTTTGTTTATTAAAAAAAACCCAAAAGTCTTGAAAAAAGAACAGGTTTTGTCTGCAGGAGCTTTTCCTGAAAGTGCAGTTCAACAGAGCATTGCATCTCTTCACATCTTTTCATAGGAACATTCTTTTTCTATTAATCATGTGAGTGATTGAACTAATTTTTTTTTTTTTTTTCTACTAGACTCATGAGCATTCCATATATTGGAGCTTTCCTAAGTGGAAACTGTAGTAATTAGTGGTACATATAGGCTTCCTTCTCATTCCTCAAGCAAAACTGGAATTTGCCTTACAGCAGAGTGATAACTTCCATCTCATGTTAATAAACTGTAATGCAATAGCATAGTCATAAATTACTTCAATACTTATTTACTTTTTTTTTTTTTTTTTAGCTCATTTTAAATTACTTTCAGTGTCTGGAAATTGGGTCTTACTCAAGTTTCAGGTTCTCTAATGTTCATTTCCAGGTGCTAGTCCTATATGACTGTTTGCAAGGTCAGAATGCTTTATGTTGTCAGATTGTGTAAGTGTCTGTACACAGTGATCAGATCCTTTATCAGCCTTCCTGATAAGCTGAATAAGTGAAACTCCTTATTAGGAAAAGATGAGGATATCAGATAGGTGTGGCAGAAGACAAGCTCTAGGATAAAATCCACTGTGAGCAAAGGAGAGAGAAAAAGACCAAAACAGTCTGTCAGAAGAGGAGTGTGATTGTTACCATAATCAAAATGGTTGGCTGGCCTACAGCAAATTCAGATAATGAATCAGTGACACAGGAATAGTCTGTTGCTGTTCAGGAGAGCCATCTTGTTCATGATCTCACCTTAACATGTGTTGACTCTCAGCAATGCTTGTTTTCAAATGATTTATAAACTCTGTTCTGTTGCTTATTGTCTCAGAGGCTATGTCAAGTGTTATAATATTTGCTCTTAGTGATCTGAGTGTGAATAAGGTGACCAAATTCTGTCTTTATAAATACATTTGGCTCATTTTGTTTCTCAGAGATATTAAAAGGATAGTGGTGGTTCTACAGGGAAATGGCCAATGTATAAAATTCATTTGAGTTGTGCATAGTTACAAGTTCATGTCATTAACAATATTTACTTTGCACTTCCTTTCGGTCTGTTCTAATACCAAAGTGGTTTGTTGAACTGAGTATTTCCCTGTAAATGCTAAGAAGTCAAGCTTAAAAACCAGCTGGGCTAGAGTAATTTCAACTAGTGCTGTTAGATTTAAGCCTATTATTTGAGAAAGCTATATTGTCCTATTGCATGCCTCAAACAGAGTTTAGACTTGGGTAAATACTGAACTAATGAGGACCTCTGTTCTAGTCACTGTTGTTCTTTACTCAAAAGTACCAAAGGCAAACTTCAGCATTTTAAAAGTGTCTTTGTTTAGTTGTATTTTACTCTCATGCTGTTTTCCAGCTTGGGCAGAACCCAGTTGTCACTGTCAGTGTGGAAGGTCTAATCTGATGGAGTTTGGATGTTCGGAATCTAAACAGAGTTTTCAGCTCTCCATGTTAATTCTTCTCAATTCATCAGGCATAAGTAATACAACTACTTGCAGTAAGCTGTTACAGAGCTTGCATAAAGTATAAGTTTTTTGTTTGTTTGGTTGGTTTTTTTTTTTTTTTGTTTTGTTTTGTTTTGTTTTTGTTTTTGTTTTTTTCCAAGAGTTACAAGCAAGGGTTAGCTTTGGTGTCTGATAAATTGTTTATAACTCTTGTTGTAACATCTGTACTTCCAGAATGGATCGTATTGCTAGGCTTGTTTCAACTAAGGCTAATTTGTGTATAGTTCTGAGAACTATTCTTTGTAACTAGAGATTTTTACTAGTCAGCACTGTTTGTCATGTTATTTATGTTGCAAATCTTGATTTTTTAAAAAAATTTTTTTTTTACACATTATCTCTGAACATATAAGATAATCAGCATCACTGAGAAGCTTTAAGAAGCCTACTGTATGCTAGGTAATTAAAGAGGCAACTACTGACCGCTCCTACACAACCCAACTTTAAAAATGTATGTGTAATTTTTTCTTTGAGGTGTCAGCTCTTCAAGTTAAATGACAGAAACTTGCATAACATGGTAAAAAGGGCTTTTTTCTCTAGGGTGCAAGTTTAGCTGAACGCTGAGGGAGTAGAATTTCAGAAGAATCTTTCCTGAACCTGAGACTCTTAGGGCTGTTGGCTATTTGGAAAAAAAAACAAAACAAAACAAAACAAAAAAACTAAAGATGCTTTTACTTTGCTAAAATGTTGTCTTTTTTTTCCTTTTCCTTAAGTAGTTTTGTCATCTTTGTGTTGCTACATGAAAACTGAGGCAGAGTAACATTGTGCAAATCTGATTAAAATTATCTGTGCTGTTTCAAAGGTCAGGCGCACTCAGTGAATTTGCTTTCAAATTATTTTGTTTATTCTGTGTACGTATGCATCTTGAGCTCTATAAAGGTCAGGAGAGGAGATTCATTTTGAAATTTAAAGAAGTTAGGTTTTTACTGCTGGTAGCCCTTGGTTTCATTTGAACTAATGAAAATTGTTTTCCATTGTTGTTTTGTTTTTTTGTTGTCAGTTTTATTTTTCTAGTGAAGCTCACTTGTAACTATGAGTTCCGTGTGAAAACAAAACAGTATTAGTAATGCATTTTATTTTTTAATATTTTTTGTGTTCTTAAAAATTTTTTGGTCTCTTGGATTGTTTCGTTCATGTGTCAGACTAATGTTTTCCTAGCTAGAATAATGTATTCAAATGATACACAGTATTTAACTGTCTCTTGCCACAAATGGTTTAATAAAATAGGGGTGGTGGTGCAATTCCTTAGTGGTGCAAGTCCTGCTTGTTGATGTTCAGGTTGAATAATGTAATCACAAAAGGATACATATGTGTGTCAATGAAGCATAACTAATTGCAGTTTTCAGACACAGAACCAATGACAACGAATAAGTAAATGGGCTTCTATTAAATATAAAAGAAAAGGCATATGTAAGGTGCCCATTTTTTGTCCTAAAAAAGGATGTTACGTAAATCCCATTAAGTTGTAGTTCTGTCTGTAGAATAGTAGATATATTTTTGTTAACTCCTTTAATGATAACTAATAGCAGTAAAGACATGTTCAAAACAATGATGATGACTTTTCACTAAAACATGAGTACCTTTTCAAAGGTATCTAGGAAGTTGCGGCTCTTTTGGTAGTAAGTAATAGGTATCTTTCTAAGCAGAGCACTAATCTTCCTTGTCAAAGATTAATTTAGTGTAATCTGCAGTTGCTTCAGTTTGTGTGGGTGTAACCAAGCTTGGATATTAATGGCAACAGGTTGGTCACACAGATTTCTTTTAACTTTAAAGAATTGCTTTAGTAACTTGGGTATTTGGCCAGTCAGGTTGACTCTAATTTCATACTACAAACAGTTGACTGCTGGGTATATGTACTTTAAAAGACACAGAGGATGGTGAGGTCTAGACCAATAGTGCATTTGCTTGTGTGAGTTTTGCCAAGATGCTGCTACTGCCTTGAGGCTCTTACTTTTCTTGCCTGCTTCTTATTAATTAGTATAATTTGTAAGCTTCCCTTCACAGATTCATTATTAGTGGTAGGAACTGAGTTTACTCTTTACCTAAGTGTCTTCAATGAGAAAGATTTCTGTGATATCAGCTTTTCCTCAGTTTTGCTGTTTGAATCCCAGTCCACTGAATGGCTCTAGTGTTTTATACCTGTTGTGAGACTTATCCTTCCCAGTGGTGCAAGTGAAGCAGTAGCTGTTAGGCTTTGACATTGTGATTTAACAAAGCTGAAAAAAATTTGGGAAGTTTAGGATATTTGAAATACAACTTAGAATGTGTTTTATAACATAAAATATGCAAGACTACTGTATCTGATTTGCTTGGAACAGTTTCTAGTAAATAAAATTTTATCCTGTTTTTCACTTCCACAGGTATCAGGAAAAAAACCTGGCTTTAGTATTGTGACATTAACACTTTTCATGTCATGTTAATTTTGATGTATGACTTGTTTTTAAAAGAATCGGTTAGCTGGGATAAAATCTCAATTTGATATATGCTACAGTGACACCTCTCCAAGTGGTGAGTTTGAGTATCAGAATTAAAGACTGAGTATCAGTATCTAAATGTAGATTTATGTTAGTTCATGTGGAAAGACAGGAATAGAAAGGGAGAAAAGGTGAGGTGAGAAAATGTTCTTCAGAGGAAGATTAATAATACTTATCTTTGAGGGTGATATACAAGGCCTGATGTTGCACATAATCAGAATTAGAAATGGATGATTATCCACAGCATCTGGCTTATATAAATACCTTGTATACTACTTAAAGCTTCTAAGATTAATTCCTTGTTTGTTTTTTTTTTTTTTTTTTTTTCCCCATAATTGTACTGTAATGTAGAACCAAATTCATATTAATATTCACAGCTTTACAGATAATCAAACATTGGTACCAGTTAAGATCTTTTAAACTTTGATATACATAATACAACTCTTTTGAAATGTTTGGATTTGTTGGTGGATTCCAGTGCTATTGGGTACTAAGCGTCCTGTGACATTCACTGGGAGTCCTAGAATTAGGGATACTTAGTCCTTTTAACTGTTTTGTTATTATTTGATACTGAGACTAGACCAACAGCCATTCTAGATGAAACCATGCATTAGAGCATTCTAAATTGGTGTAGCTTTATCTAATAATAATAATAATAACAATAATAACAATAATAATAATAATAATAATAATAATAATAATAATAATAATAATAATAATAATAATAATAATAATAATAATAATATAGTTTAATATATTGGTTTTGATCTTTAAGTTTGAGATAGCAGTGAAAGCCCAGAATGTAAGAACTGTAATAGACACAGTAGTCAACTGGTATTACTAGACAAGTTGAGGATAAATCCAGATGTCAGTGAAGCAAGTGTGAATGTGTGACATGGACTTGATAAGCATTGAGGTTTATGCCAAGTCATTTTTTCAACCAAAATGATATTTCAGGGAAAGACTTTGTAGAAGTAAGAGTTGCTGGAGCTGACTTCATAAATGTTTATTTCTGAAGTTGCAATATTTCTGTGAAGGTTACTGCATATTTTAATTATCTTTGCATGCACATAGATGTAGTAGGGTAGGACTGCTTTGCCTAAGTTACTTCTAGTGTTAATCAGCATTTTGAATGGGGTAATAGCAAAACTCTTCACAGTGTAGAAGGGTTAATGAGCAGTGGATGTTTAACCTGAAACTGTTGGCATGTTCTGATGGATTGTCTCAGCCTGTAAGCTCATACTGGTTCCCCCGGGCCCTTCTAATTTACGCAGTGTATGTACTGCAGGTATGTTGTGCAGCATATGCTGGGACACTCTTACTTTCAACTTCTTGTGGATATGTACTGTAAACAGTGGAAACTAAATATGAAAACAAGTAATGTTTTCTTAAATGCAAAGGATACAAGTGACTAGCTGTTTATGCATGCTGTTGTATGTGCACCTGAGGTATGAAATATCAGTGGTATTGTCTTATGGCAACAACACTGCTGCTTTTGTGCCTGTAAATTCTTGAAGCTGATAAGTTGTGGCTGTATTCTTTCTTTTTTGCTTGAGAGATGTTCCATCATAAACATAAATAATGTATGTAAAACACGGAAGTAAATGATGCTGAGTATGAACATTATTCATTCTGTTCATATGTATTATGTGTTTATGCTGTTATCCATTTTGGGTTCTGTGCGCATAATTGACTGAATTAGTAACACATCTGCTGAGTTCTTCATTTTGGAGTATGTAGACTATGTTTTCAGGAAGTTCGAAGAAAAAGCTGGAGCACACAAAGAATGCAGTATTATCAGTGTTAGTGAAAAAAATAAATCAGAAAAAAATCTGATAATATTGTTTAAATAGCTTCTCATAAATGCATAAGATTCTCATTAGTCCAACATCAGAAGACTAATGAATATTAATGAATGAGATCAAAGACATTTAAAAATCAAAGCAAGTAAACAACAATTATTTTTAAGAATTATATAAGTTTTTAACTGCAGAAAAATACAAATCTTAACCGAACAGCTCCATCAGAAGCTTTTCTTGAAAATATTTTTCCTGAAAATAATGTTGAACCAGAAGGGCAACTACATAATGTAAAGAGAAGAGAAAAATATATACATCAAAACCTGAAATACCTAAAATGTTTTGAATATGATGTGTAGAAGTTCAACTGTGGTATCTAATAGGCTGGGAATTTGAGCTTGGCCAGAGACCATGATTTGAGCTCAAATCAGACTGCCAACACAAATTGGTGAAATATTGAGAAGGAAATGACTTTTGGATGTTTTGGACTTATGCTGTTTCCTTCTAAATTTCTAGTGCTTTTGGAAAAAAAGTTACCTGTACTGAAACATACATGGTGTAATTCTGTTAAAGAAAATAGTCTTGTATGTCATTTAATAAAGATTCTGATGATCAAATGTCAGAGTAAGATCACAACTATCTTCATCTCAATATCTGCTTTTCCAAATGATTCACCATGTAGCATGATGTGTATACCACAGTTACTTGACTTTTGAACTGTGCATGCTAGTTTTATTGCATGGGGTATGTGATGTATTATCACAGTATAATGCAAGTGAGTCTTCCACGATTTAGGGAAATAATTGGAACAGATTATTAAATTTTATTCTTCAGTTCTCTTTAAATGTCTACTATCATTCAATTAGTAATTCTTATATTCCACTAAAATATAATGAAAAAGTAATTCCTGTACGAGATGATGATTTAGACAAAATAATAGGTCTAGGCATGAGTTAAGGTATCTTTTATTTTTATTTCTGCAATTAAAAAAAATTTACATATCTGTATAATCTTTCTTCTTTAAAATTCTGTGAGGATTTTGATCCACAAAGGTCATAATGGAAGTATTACTCCAAAGGCTCAGGTCCCCTGGTGCAACACAGGAAAGTGTTCTTGTCGTAAAGTACCCAATCCCTATGGGCAGTAGTGACATTACTTGACAGTTTGTGATTCCTGCAAACTTTAATGGCAATGTAGGGCTCGCAGGAGGATTCTTCAAATACTGTCAAAGTAACAGTTTCGTTTTGAACCTAGATATAAAGCTAATGGTATCTAACAGCTTTTAGTGTCACCGAGTCAAATTCCTCAAGTAGAAAGAACGATTGACATCCTGTTTTAAAGTGACCGTATGTTTGACCCAGTTCTGCGATCGTGGTGTCACTGAAATTGTATCTTGCTGCTGTAGACTCTTGGAGGCTGACAAGCGGAACAAGTTGCTTTAGCTCACATAGCTCATCTGTCACACTGAGTAGCTTGCAGATTTCTATTATCTGAATGAAATGTGGAGAGAGTACTTCTCTCTGCTGTCTGCCTATCAGCATTGTCAGCAACCTGCTCACACCCCTGGTAACAGAGTGAAATGAAATGCTAGAAACATAGTGAATAAAAAAAAATATTTTCAAATATGCAAATGTAAGCCACATTTAATAATTAAAAGGTTTGTGGTTAAAAGAAAAAAAAAAAATGTCCAGCAACCAGATGGAGGGTTTTGGATTACACAGTTAATTTCCAAAGGTGGCTTGCAGTTACCTTATCTGAAAAAAAAGATGTAAAGCCTGCAGTTGTGTATTTAAGTTCCAATACTAAGAACAGTTTTGTAGTTCAGTAGGGCAGTGACAGTCATCTCTGTTTTCATTGTGAGCACTTTCTTAACATTTAAAATGTTCAAACTTTTATGGAGATTTTATTGAATTTTCCCAAAATAGTGCAGGTAAAATTTTGTATGCTAGACCAAATTTTGCCCTAATCTCAACACAGAGCTCTTTGAAGTTCTGTGATGAGAGCAGTGTTAGGGCACTGAGTCTGGGTAGGCTGCTCTTTGAAGTTCATATGTGGCTGGCTTGACTGCTTTACTTGGGTAAGGACTGATTTTTACTTGTTATTTTGAGAGTATTGGCAAAAGAAGCACAAAACATAGTGCGAAGTAAATGTTGATTAGAGGCTTTTTCCATGTCAAGCATAGGAATAAGTTTTTATAGCCCTTTATGATATGTCTAGTTTTGAAAAATGCTTTTATGAGAGGAAAATTTCAAAGTATAGTAACTGTCAAATTGTCTTATCCAACTTAGAATAATCAGCAGTAACATTCCATTTAAGGTTATTGAATTAACCATTATAGGAACCACAGAAAGTACATAACACTTCAATTTGTGTTCACCTGAATTCAGTTATTAAGCTTTGATGGAAATTCCATTTAACCAAATATTTTTATTTACAATAGTACGCTTAATTCTTATCTGAGTAAAATTTGACAAATAATTGTTTCATTGATCCATGCTTTTATTTATTGTAGATACTTAATATATTTCTGAAGATGATTGTTGGTCCAAAATGAGAAGTTTTTTAGTCTTTTCTTTAAAGTACTGACTATTATTTTTGACTGTCCTTTTGTTCCTCTTATGAACCCTAAAGGCCAATTATGTGTAACTTCAAGTATTTTTAATAAATTTGTGTATTTCAGAACTACTTTGCAGTTCTCAAAATATAAAAATAGTTGTAATAACAATTAATCTTTGGGGAAAATCATTATAGGTTGAATTTTAAAATGCATTGAACTGAGATGTCAGTTATGACTTGAAATACTTAAGACTTTTTTTGATCATTACAGGTCTTGCGGTAATGAGGTGAGTTTCACACATAGTCACAATATTTTTATTTTTTTTTAACAATAAAACTTTCTGCTTTGGTCTGGTCTTGTCCTGAATTAAGGCAGCATTCTTCCTAGTGCATACAAAAATACATAGTTCCACAGTAGCCTTAATTTTGGTAATGACAACAGGAATGTGCATGTTAGTAGGCTTGCAAGACTGTGATTTCGTTAAGAAAAGGTGTATATCCTAAAGGTTTTTATTTTTTTTTTTTAATGGTGCTTTGAATTACCTATTCTAATTCACATCAACTTGCATCTAATTAGATATGCATTTGACTGATATTTAAAAAGAATTGAACTGCAAAACTGAATACAAGTGTATTTATAATATGGAAAAGTAATCTTGCTATATTGAAATGGATTTTTTTCTTTTGCTGTTTAAAGAGAAATAATTTTCTTTGAATCAGCTGTCTGAAAACTAGCTATATGAAGTATTGTGGCTACTGGGTGTAATGTTTACGGACACAGGATGTAGTCTGTATTTAGTTATAGTGCTTGTGGAGTTGTCTTATGACCTTTTTATTTAAAAGATTATGCTGATTATATGTTTTAACTGTTGCTTCCGTAAACATACAGCACCTTAACCATGTCTGTATGTAGTGGGTTTACAGGGGTGTTTAGAAACTAGACAAATGTTAAAATTGATGATCATTTGAGGATGGTAGTGAGGCATCAGTGGAGAACATGCTGTTAGAAGTAGACAGATCAAATCTTCGTGTTAGCTAGTAACAACCAACTGGTTTCTGTTTTTTTATAATAATAATGATTGTGGCAGTCCACAAGCAAAATGATCCATAAGTCAGGCATATGTCAGGAATACCCTCTGGTATTTAAGAACGAGATAGATTACACTGGGAGAAAAGCCTGTTGTTAATGTTTTATTTCAAGTGATGCTGTACAAAATTATTCAAAAGGAATAAACCAGCTGATATTTTCATCGAGGAAATGATGAGCTGGAGCACCATCAACTAATCAAAAATAGGACTATGGAATGTATGGCATATGTGTGAATTAGGAAGATATTTATATCTTTGGGCTTTACAGCTTCAGTGAAATAGAAAGGGTCATTCTGTGGTGATGGATGGATATGTGGTGAATTGCACAAGATCTGAGAAAATGAGGATTGCATTTATCATATCTAAGGGGAATGTCAAAGTGTGTGTCTGGCTATAACCCTATCAGTGGTAAAATGATTACAATATGCCTTTGGGAGATACCAATCAATATGAACTGTTGTAAAGCTCAACAACAGCTGATGACAATTCAGCTGATGAGTTCTCTGGATGGCTTAAAGAACTATATAAAAAACCTGAACAAAAATATCATCTTTGTACCCAAGATCTGCGTGGAAAAAGTTTGAAATAAGTCTCATAGAATGTTATATCCCATTTCATTTCTATGTTTCCAAAATTAGATAAAAATGTTCAGCTGAATTCTGTTCACCTGGTGACACATAGACAGCACCTGCACTCGGTATCATAGTTGAGAGCGTAACAAAGAACCAGAATGACTTCAGGTGATCTTGAAGGCTGAGAGTGTAATGAACTTCCCAGAGTACAGTTTGTCAGCAATACCATGAGTCGTTAGCCGCCTTAAAAAAAAAAAAAAAAAAAAAAAAAAAAAAAAGATGATGATGATGATTCATCCAGAAAGCCCACTGGTTTGCTCAAAAGAAACAAAACCTGTGACTTCTGATCAGAATGAATCAATGTCAGTATCACAGATGTAAAAAGAATATCCTGAACAGGCTCTGAAGTAAAATGTAGGAGACGAGGAACATTTTAATAATCAGCAAAAGCCTGCTGCTTCTGTAATGAAGTCTGCAACATATAAAGGCTAAAATGCATGTGTGTTTGGGGTTTTTTTGCTGTGTTTTTTTGTTGTTTTGGGTTGTTTTTGTTTTCAGTAGAAGACTGAAATCTGAATCAGTTTTTCTGTGAATAAGGTAGAGGGATTTGTGAGGGGGTAACCCAAATGCATGCTGACATAAACATGGATATACAATTTATACATGTACACTTACAGTCTTTCTAAAAATTTTCAGCAATAGTGAGGATATGCATTCCTGAAATCTACGTTCCTATTTTCTAAATCCTGTTCCGAGCTAAAATGTGTACAGCTTTCTCCCTTGACTTCACCCATTCTTTTTGGAGTAGGTATTTTGCTCCTTATGTAGTCAGATCTTGCTAGTCTAAATCACTTAATCATTATTATTTAGGTGAAATTGTGAAATTAAAAGGTGGTAGAAGTGTTTTTTCTCAGTGGATCAGTAATGAGGTGAAGACAAGAGGTAATTCTCCCTCACTTGATTATTTTTTCTTCCAGGATAACTGATGGAAAGAATTTTATTTTGGACAAATTTGTTTCTTGTTGTGCTAAAATAAGATTGTAATTGTACATGATGTTACTAGGGTGATGTATAGATTCATAGTAGTTGTGCTGGGTCCAGAACAGTAGTGAAGATAAGAAGAGATTGTTGAAGCGTTTAGGTTGATCTCCTGTGTCAGGAAGGTGAACTTCACTCACTTCCCATGATGGAGGCAAATAGCTTGTGTAAGGCTAAAATGTATCTGCTGAAAAGCTTGTCTTCATTTGAAGAAACTGAGAACAGGGTGAGTGTCCTCTTCCTTTGGTAATTAGTTCTACTTGTTTGTTAATCATCTTCCAGATTGAACTTTGGTTTGTACAAATTGATCTTTTGGCTGTGTTGAGTTGTCTTGCTGACAAACATGCAGGGCAGTTCCCCTCTAATTTTAGAGGAAGTCAGTGCTGGTCAAAATCACTTCAGCCTTGGCTCCCCTCCCAATGAATGTGACTGCTGGATGAATTTAGTGTTAAGGACTAAACTATGGTGTCGTTAGAGCAGTAGACAGAAGCAACATCTTATTAGTACAGATTTTTTTATACAGCAGTGCCTGAACAAAGTAAACATAGTTATTTTTACTGATAGGCAGGTCATTACTTTTATATATGTATTTATTATCCCTTTGTATCTTTGAAGTACATAAAGAAGGTACTTTAGAGGTAAGTGTATTTATTACATTGCATTGAAAAATATTGCTTTACACCCTTTGTTCTTATATTCACAGATCTAAGTGCATATATTAAAGATAAAGCTGACAAGGCAACTTCTTTAGCCACCTGGCTTCCCTATCATACAAAAACACTGAGTGACAGAAGGAAAATTTAAAGAAAGTTGGTGTGCTGAGGGTCACCAAATCTTAGACAATGACTGCTGACTTGTGCTTTGTTCACAGCGGTTAAGTTACTCTGGTATAGTTATGTTTGCAAAGATTAATGCTAGTGTATTTAAAAATAAATACACTGGTACTGCTTCTGGTTCCCAGTTGAATAATGCCAGGTGAGGAAAAAAAAAAAAATTAAAAGTCGCTTTTTTAATGGTTCTTCTGACTTTGTGTGAGGCTTGCTTATGTAGTAGTATGCATCAAGCATTTCTACAGAAAGCAGGAAATTAAGCTATATACTACTGCATACCTGTAGATTTTCCTCTGTGTAGGTAGCTAAAATGTAGGTAGCAGAACGTAATAGTTGTCTGTGTATAAATTACCACAGTAACTTTAGTCTTTCCTTTGAAGATAATTCAGCATTCTGTACTTACTCATAAATGTGTAAGTTAATTGTTCTTTGATTAATAGTTAAAACAGAAAGAGTTTTTTGCTAAAGAGATTGGATAATACATCAGGAATCCTGACAGAGAACCGTTTTCATCAATAAGACTTTTTTGGTGAGATTCAAATGTCCCATAATCTCATATTTGTTTTCACCAACTTCTTTTCATTATGAGATTTTCTGTTGTCAGTTTCAGAAAGTTGAACTGTGATAATTAAAGCAGCCTGCAACATAAAAGGAAGATTTAGAAATCCAAGATAGTCACATTATGCAGTGAAATTTAAATTGATATGAATTTGTGGTGTCATAAATTGTAAATCACTATGATCAACTGTTTAAACACTTGTTAAACAACAGATTTATATAATATAGAAGAAATGAATGTATGCTATGCTGTGGTATGAGCTGGAAATTTTTTGTGTCTATATTTGCATTTTATGACATGGTAAATTAATTTTTAATATTTATATGCAGAGTTAAACTGTTTATAGGTAGATGAGTAAAAAAAAGAGATTGGAGCAAATATTTGCAGTGAATAAAAGTATTTACAAAGGAAAACAAGATAAGCAAGAAAGTGTACTTACATATGTGGCAGCAGCAATTTGTAGGTTTACAGCTGTTTGTACCTGCTAGATCTTCTGTTTATTGTTATCATGGTACCTGTGGTGTTGCATGGTATCAGTGACCCATGAACCAAATATCCTTATTATATTTATATTGTGTTTCGATAATTTTGGCTTCCATTTCTTACACACCCTCTCCTCTACCCTCCCCTTCCCCCCCCCCCCCCCCCCCCCCAGTTTTTCTCCTTTATTTGGATACAGAGTGAAAAAAGATGTTAGATTCATTGCAGTGTCTGCATCCTTTGGTGGCACATCTGTATAGCTGCTGTCAGATGATATTACTTGTGTTAATTGTCAGACTTACTTTTCCTTGGAGGGATACTGGCAAGAGGAAAACTCTCCTCTGAGGAGAATGTGATTAATTCTGCCCTAGTATGAGCAGATTTCTTAGATGTTATGATCCATGCAGACAAAAGCTCTTCACACCTTCATTGTGAGTTGGTGAATATGTGCTAGCTCCATCCTGAAGTTGCTGTTTTAGCTCTTTAGCACTGAGATGAGCTCAAGCTACCATGATTTGCCCCTTGGAATAAACTACTGATCTGGGTTCAATGTCAAACTGGGAGAAACATGCAGCTTTTCTTTTGATTGAAGAGGTGGAGTAGATATGCCTTTCATATGTTAGTAGGATGTTAAGCAAACACACTGGGTGAGCAGAAAATGACAATGAAGAATCTCAATTCTAGAACCTTGTACTTGGTGGTAATGGAATTGTATGTGTTGATCTGTGTCTCAGAGCCTGAATGCTTTGCTTTTGAGCTCTGAGCAGGCCTGGATCAATTTGACTTTTTGTGAAAACATGTTGCTTGAATTCCTGATTCTCTGAGCACGGTTGGTTGTGTTTGAACTGTGGTTAGTCTGGCTCTGGATACAGAAAACAGGAGCTCTGAAGGCAATTTTGAGAACAAAGGAATGCAAGTGTTTTTCCTTCTGCAAGTCTGTGTTAAGTTTGGTAGTGGAGGAGTTGCTAGGAGCTACAACAGTCCTCTTCGCTGCTGGAGGCCAGTGGCCATTTTCTCTATATGATGTGTGTGAATCAGTAGTCTCAAATAGCAGATTAGAGACACTGCAAAATCAGAAATACTTTTGGACAACTAGAAACTATGAAAAATTTGTACATCTGACCCAAGAAAGGAATTGATCATGTAGGCAGAATGGAAAGAGTAGACTTAACAGCACATAGCCATCAACCAGTCATCATTCTGAATTCTGTAAGAGAATTGGCATCCTGCTGCAGCTGACCTAGAAATTTCAAGAACATATTCTGTTGTGTAAATGTCTATGCCATGGAAATTGTGGAAGGTGTAAGCACAGGTAGCTGCTCAACCCAGTCTTCCAAACTGAAAGATAACACATATTTAAGTTTGAATAGTCTATTGAAATACCAGCCAAGGAAGAATGTAACGATGCATAACAGGTGCCATTGTACTGCTATGCAAGTTGCAGATGACTATTAATTTCTTAGAGATGTCAGAGGATTGATGTCCATCTGCTCAGACCATTCATTCAAAAAAGAATGAAAAATTCTTCAAAGGAAACTCTGACTAGACTGTTAGTGAAAATGAGTGATGTGAGTTTGTTTTGTGGGGTATTGACCCACCTCTGGGGGTTGGGGGGGGATGAAGGGGGTGAGTAGAAGTCTGCCTTTTGTGTCAGAATATTAAAATAAATAGTTGTAGCCAAGCTAGAAATGACTGAGGGAATCAAAGGGGAACAATACTGTCAAGATGATGTCAGGTGTTTGAGAGACTGGCTATCTGGAAACAAATAATCCTAAATACTGATTTACAGTGCTCTAACAGGGAAAAGCACAAGAGATGATGTTAGTCAGGGATATAGCACACCAAATTGTATTTGAATATAGGATGTTGATATACCTAGAATGTGTGAAAGGGGGGATTGCTATCATGTCACTGAGAATTAATTCTGTGTACTGCTGGTTTTAAAATAATCTCAGATTTGCCAATAGTTAAAGAAAATAAACAGGGAAGAACAAAGACAAAAAAAAAAAAAAAAAAAGGAAGAGTAGTGATATAGCTAGAAAAAAGAATAATGAAATCTTAATCACTGCCACATCCTTACCTGGCAATTATGGTAGTACTCACTGGATGGAAAGACAGAAGCTTTCAGGAAAAGCAGTCCATTTGCAAAGCAGTTGACTGTATTCACACCAGTCTACTGCTTGCACTGCAGTGAATCTAAATTTGATTAAGTGTCTTTGTCATTGTGAGGTAGTAAAAGTTTCTCCACTAATTGTGCATAATGCATTTTTTTTTAATTTATTGTGGACTTGAGAGTTAGAAACACTAATTGTTCCTCAAATTCCCCAAATGAGTGGGAGCAATCCTGCCTTGAAACAAAATAGTAACGTCCAGTTCCTAGAGGAAGAAATGTGTTCTCTGAATGCATTTGTATTTCAGCAGATTAATTTAGAAATAGCTTGCTTAGAGAAAGCAGCAAAGATCTGTTTTCCAAACTACCCCCTTCATATACCTGAGATTTCTAAGACAATTTTCTGTAGTAGCTGTTTACTTGTGAGATGATAGATTTTAATATTTTTCTGGGACAGTTGTTTATGGGAGACATCACTAGGTTATATCTATGCTTTGAAAATATAATTGCATTGAGCAGCATAAATTTATTTTTTTAAAAATAAATGATCTAAACTTGGAAGTAGCTGACTGGAAACCTGACTCTGTCCTGTATAAAACAGCATGGTAGAATTGGAATGTATGGTTCATATGTCCTTTTTAGAGACAATATTTATAGTAATAGAGTACCAATTATATTATTGACGCACCAGAAGAATTGAAAGGCAATTGCTTGAATTAAGGTGACATTGTGTGCTAGTGTGATCGAATTTAGGTTCCCTCTTGCCAAACACAATTGGTAAGCCCTTAGAATCTCCAAATAAATACTTGTGCTTTAAGGTCAGTCCAGACCTCATGGATTGCTTTTGCTTTCCCTGATAAAAGCAGATGCAAGCATGCCAAATTGCTTTGCTCCAGCTTAACCCTAGCACTGTTTGAATTCATAAATGCTACAAAAGGAAAGCTTATAAATGCATACAACAGTGAAGTGGAAAAATGTCATGCCTACCTAATCTGTTTCCTGGGAAGGGGAGAAAAATCTTTTTATTCTTTTACTGAGACTTGGTGAATAAAATGAGGACTGGATGTTATGCTTATAATGAAGAATTGTCTTTCATATTTTCAGTGGATATAAACCCGGCATTTTCTGTTGTCCTGGTATATTTTCTCTGAAATTAGACTGTAAAGGTACATTTTTTACTGAATTAGAATAGTATGCTGTATTTAAGTTCTTTTTCATTTTTTTTGTACTTGTTTATATACTAACTATCAAACAGCTGTTTTTCTGAAGCTCTTGATTTAAAGATAAAGCATTCAAATGGCAGCACATGGTTTAATAGCTGAAACAAAGCAATGCTGCATAAGGACTTTATACAGTAACTAAGTCTACAGCAGTATTAGAAATTGCATCAATGGGAGCTTTGCTATGATTTGATAACAAGTACATAGTTTTAAATAACTTGGACAGGAAGAAAACACTCCTAAAATAGAGTGCTTGAGGGAAAAGTAGGTTTTCACACTGTAAACAGGCCCCTTGAAAGCTGGGGGAAGGAAAAAAAAGGAATTCATGACATGTTTCCATCATCAAGTTTTTGTCATAACTTTGTGGCTCAAAACAAACTATATTTGCAACAACTGCTTTGTCAGAGCTCCGCAGTACAGTAAGTTAAATCATTACATCATTTTAAGAAGACTTGTCCATTTGCAGTGGGTCGTTTATTTGGGCATCAGTAAGATGAATTGTTGAGAAAGGAAGTAGAAGGGAAGTAGTAGTGGTTAAAGTTCAATGCATGTGTTGATACGGCATCTTTTTGTGTGTATAAGTTAAATAGCTGAATGGAGTACTTTTTCTCATGATGACTTCCTGTAATGGTGTTTTTATATCATGTTGTCTTACATTTTCCATATACAGCCAGAGTGGTATTGCAGTCACATGGTAATTTTTGATTCTTTGCTCACAGATGAGGGCTGGTGAGTTCTGAGTTGCTTCCTCAGATTTAGATAGTATGGAAAAATATTTTTGACTCATGAATCAAAATGTGCCATGCTTTTGTCAAGGACAATAGTAATGTTATAAGCACATAGTTACTTTAGTGCAGAGGAGAAGGATTTTTTTACCAAGAATTAAATATAGGTGTATGTAGTGTTTCCAGAAATATTTCCTTTATACTTTGCATATACTATTGATATTTTATATATGTATTATGAACTAAAAAAAAAAATTGTTTCCACAACAGCCAGTGGTTTTTGTCCCGTTATATGGAATAGTTTGTTCTTATTTCTGAACATTGGTACAGAAACAGTGCTTGGAAGGATTTTCTGGTCTCTCAACTAATCATCTTTGCCAGTGTATTTACTGAATGAGCTTAGCAGGCACTGTCCTCAAACTTCTGAAGATTAATGAGTTTTACACCTTGAGATTTGGGTTTACACTTTTCAGGCTCTATACCACACTGATTTCTAACTTTAAAGGTTTTCAACATACTATTTGCCAAATTTGTGTTGGGTTTTAACTATAGAGGGACAATGAGATAACAGAAGTGGCAAACTTTTTTTCCAGATGACTGTATCATTTGGTCTTAAAATTCTGTATATCATGATAGGTCTAAAATACGATGTCTCCATACAACCTGAACTGTGAATTTATACTGAAATTCAGGTTGCTTAACTTTTATTTCTGATCTAGGAGCTTCAGGTGATATTAAAAATGCAGTTGTCTCAGGATTAGTGTTCTATTGTTATATCAGTATTTCTTGGCTAAAATGAAAGTATTTATTGAAATCAGTTATGGATCTTTTTTTTTTTTTTTTTTTTTTTTTAAGTGAAACACAGCAGTTAACACATTTCCCACAACTACAATTTTTGAAGGCTAAGTTTACTTTCCTGAAGGCAGTTTAGTGGTGTTGTAAACTAGTACCTGTAACCAAGTTAATCTGCAAACAGAATTTAAGTATTATGTTCCTCAAATTTTAAGTGAGGATAACTAATATCTTGTGTTTTATCCATGGGTCTTAATTTATTTCATCATAAACATAATACAGAAGTTGAAAATCTGCATCTAATGGGTCTTAAATCCTCTTTTGGCACATGGTGATTAAACTTGAATGCCTCTCATTGTAGTTCCAAGCCTGAAATAGGGCAGGTAATTCTTAAGTTACAATAGTTTTCCAAATGTTATAAATTCTTAAAAAAAAACAAAACTAAAAGCATTTTGGTAGACAGTCTGTCAGCCGAATGAGATAGCAACAGGATTTTGCAGGATGCACAGGTCAGAGGAAAATCTAGCATTTCACTGCTACCATGCATTTTTCGTTTTCTTTCCAATGACAATCTGGTTATTAGGTTGCTAGTTTTCTCACAAAACAGTGTGTGGCTACCTAATTAGATTGCTTTAAAGCCCATTGGTAATGCAGATGTATTTCTCACAATGCATTTGCCCTGGATTGCTTTTCATAAAGGCTAGCTTCTCAGTCTTGGGAAATAAAGCTTGTTCACTGGGCTAAACATGAAAAATGCATTATGCTTGAAGTTATGCTTGATGTTCTTGGTAAAAGTATAATGTGCAACAGAATTTTCTATACTGTGTCTCTTGAAGCTGTAGCTTCTGGGCAGAAATGGCAAAAAGATGTTCAGATTAAAGTTAAAGGGATTCCACTTAATCATAGTTGGTAAGAGATTAAACTTTAATCTCCAGTTAAAGATTTTGGCCTAACTTTTTTAACACTAGAAGAGCAGTAACAAAAAACTTGATCTGAGTAAGTATGCATTGCTTGACACTGCAAAACTGTTCTTTGCACTAGCATGTTGAATATTTTGGAAAGGAATAGTTTGTACTTTATAAGGTAGTGGAAGAATTCACATTGTAGTAATTATTTTATATGCCTTAAAACTGTCCACTAATGAAACCTACATTGTCAAGGCTTTGTTCAATGGAAACTGCTGTACACTTTTTACTGTTGAAAAGGTAACTAGCACACTTCTGTGTGAGAACAGCAAGACTGAAAGATGGTATTAGGAAATCACTTATTTAAAGGTACTCAAACTCGGTTGCAGAGAATTAAAGTCACCAAGATATAGCAAAGAGCTTTGAATACTTAGCAAGAAAACTTGACACATTCAAGCCCCTCCATTTCACGTACCCTCAGGGTAAAGGCAAAGCTAATGTCTGAAACTATTCAGCTGCCTTTTGAGCAAAATCAGACACAAAGCTGGAGTCAAAGGCAGGGCCATCATTTGTCATTAAGCATGAGAAAATGAACTTTTATTTTTTAGGAGGGTCTAATTTCCTTCAACCATACTTCAAAAAAAAAAAGAATTAAAAAATAAAAAAACAAAATACACCCCCCACCCCCCTTGTCTCTATAACCTCTGGTATGTAGTTACTGTTTTGTTGAAAATATTTCTGAAGGAAAAGCCACTGAAATATATCATCACCCTGGCAAGGGAATTTTGTGAAGAATGGAAACAGGGTTAGTACATGTCACTGCAGAAGTTAGGCACCCTTTAAACTATTTCAGTTAGGAAGACTGTCAGAAGTTTAAGGCGAGTCAGTTTTCAGAAAAGACATTCTTTATCATGCACTTCTGAAAATACAGTTTTGAACTCTTAGTAGAAATTAAATAAAGATTCTAATTTTATCTTTAATATTATATACTGTCAACATAAAAAACTGGTTTCATTCAATGAGAGTTCCAATTTATATCTAGAAGTTGTATTTTTCATTATTGCTATGTAGCTTAGGCAATATTCATGTTTATCCATAGCATTTGTGTATAATACCATTTTTGTACGATGATGAAGTTTAATAGCTAAATAATAGTACTACTGCAAATGCAGTATTATATGTTACAGTATTTCAGATTTAAGAATAGAAATTTATAACAATTTAAATCAAAGTTGCAGTATTTTTTTATCACTAAGTAATTCAGTCACTACTCAATAATTCTACAGTAGTCCAGCTCTGATAAATTGCTCCTCATAAAACAATTTTCAAGAAGCTTCTGATTATCATCTTTAAACCAACACGACATTTTTGCGTCTCAAACTCTTGTCCTCCATCTTTGTTTTAAAATTAAAAGAGTCTCTTGCAATCTCTGCTAATCTTCTCAATGGAATGAGATAATCAAAGAAGGTAGAAACTGAACTCTTTGTTCCAGCTGCTCTCTGGGAGGCCGTGTCTGGTAGCTGGCCCTGCCTGACCTGGGAACTGATCCTAGGTAAGCTGAGCTGAGTGGTTTCAGTGAGGCTGAGTGTTCAGGAGTGGCTTCGCTGAAGAGAAACTCAAACTTGGGTTCTGTGCCACAAGGCAAGGATGGCTTTTTGCCATGTCCTTGTTATGAAATGCCATAGTCTTTTTTTGGCTTTCAAATGTTGTTACTAGTGGTTAGAACTAAGAAGCTGTGGTAGCTAATAGATTCTTCTTTTTCCCAATGTCAGTGTTCTGCCCTCTGCATGAGGGAGTATAAATTCTTACTGTAATTTACATGTATGATTTAAAATATAGGTTAACATGCAGGTATGTAAACCTGCTTGTTTTTATTATCATAAAAATGAAATGCTGAGTAAGATAGTGATAATCTGAACCTATTAATATGTTTTATGCTATTTAAGTATTTTAGAAACATTTATTTTAGTATTTTCCTCTAGTTAATGCTGTAGTAATACAAATTGCTGCTGCTGTTTAAGTAGTTTCACAAAGTGGATGACTTTCAGAAAAATCTTTGACTTCCAAGCCTGGACAACACTGAAAGGTCCTAGAGAAGACTTGCCCTTTCCTTGTGTATTTAAAGAGTAATTATGAGAATAAAAGTTTAATGATGAATGCACTATTTTAAATTGAGTAGAGAGCATTGGAATACATTTTTTTCCTCTCCTAACTTAAAAACTTTTTTTTTTTTTTCATTTTTCCCTGCCTGGCAAAAGCTAATTTAATTAAGCAAACCAGATTACACTTTGGAATTGTACTGAAGTTCAGTCTTATTTAATATGAGTATTGCTCCCTGGGTATAACTCAGCTTCCTCTCATGGGGCTGATGGATGCTTAAATGGAAGAGATTGTACTTGTAGTGGGAGGCACTGACACCAATACAGTTATCCAAGTTGTTGGTTCTGCCTGCTGTTGTTCCTCCTAATATTACTGAACAAATTGCCTTGCAAAAGGTAAGAAGCATGCCCCATCTGCCTTTATTGAAAACTGTTTCTTCTGATCTGTCATGTCATGATATTTTGTTTGAACAGTTCTCTTGAATATTCTTACATTCAAGCCAAGCTTTCAAAGCATTTTTCCACTGGGGAGTGATCTCATATGCAGCATGTCATGGTTTAACCCCAGCCAGCAACTAAGCACCATGCAGCTTCTCAATCACTCCCCCCTTCTTCCAATGGGATGGGGAGGAGAATCAGGAAAAAAAAAAAAGTAGAACTCACGGGTTGAGGTAAGAATGGTTTAATAAATAAACCAAAATGTAACAACAACAGTAATAATAAAAAACATGATAATAATAGTAATTCAAATGAATATGAGAGAGAAATAAAACCCATGTAGAGACATGACTCACCACCTGCTGACTGATGCCCAAGAAGCAATGTGCCTTTCCCAGCCAACTCCCCCCAGTATATACTGGGCATGATATTCTGTGATATGGAATATCCCTTTGGTTAGTTTGGGTCAGGTCTCCTGGTCATGCCCCCCCCCCACCTTCCTGTGTATCTCCTCTCTGGCAGTGCATGGGAAACTGAAAAATCCTTTAATTTAGGATAAGCACTACTTAGCAGCAGTTAAAACATCAGTTTGTATTCAGCATTATTCTCACCGTAAATCCAAACCAGCACTGTACCAGCTACTAGAAAGAAAATTAACTCTATCCCAGCTGAAAACAGGACACATTGATTGACTGTGGATGAGTATCAAAGGGCCTATTCACTATAACATCAAAGGATCTATCTACTGCTGCTCAAACATGTTAGATTAAGCTACAGTGTGCTAGTATCGTATGTTGTCAAGAGTGTTCTGGCATAAATTTCTTCAGTCACCGGATAACGAAACTGACAAACTTGATTTGTTCCATATAAGTGAATTAAAGAAGCAGACTTATTGATGGAGGTCTTGCTGAAGGATTTAATTAATTTGCTTCTTCAGAAGTTCTGTCTTTCCTTTATCCAAAACTATGAAGATTAACATTATATATTATGCATTATATTTTATGGGATTTCTACTTACATGTTGTTCAGAAGATATGTTGTTGACATTTGAAAATAATGAATTCTTAGCTCCAGCCTTTTTAGGAGTGAGAGGTTTACTGTAAGCACTCCGTAGCATGCTCACAGTTATATTGAAAGAGAAAGCCATTAGCTATAGCTTATTTTTTTAAATTAAATACTACTTGGTTTTGTTAGTATTCAGAAAACTTGACAACAGCGTTGTCTTGTGAATCTGTGTAATGTTTTAAATAAGCTGTATTGTACATGAAATAAAGACGAATCTTTTGTTAGAAGTAGTATCCTCTGTTGCACTACTGACCCTTGCAAAAAAAGTAGCTTTGGCCATTTTTCCTCATTATCAACTGTCTAATTAACTATTCCCCTCTTCTCATGAATACACATTGTACCTTAAAGTCATTTTAAAGAGAGGGAACGAAAAGATGCTTTTGACACTATTGGTCTAAGAGAAAAAGTGTTGGGAGAGGAAACTGGCTCTCCAAAGGAAGGCACCTGTGGAAGAAGTATTAGCAATTTCAAAGGAACAAATATGTGTATAGGTAGCCTTCTTGGCTTGGGAGGGGTCAGTGTGAGTGAAAACTGAAAAAAGATAACTCTATCCACTGGAACATTCATACTGCAGAAATGTCATGGTGGTTTGCCTGGGAATGTGACAATTCAGAGCACCCTTGAAGGCTTTTGTCATTACAATGACAATGTGTATTTTAGTGTTTTGGTAGGCACAAACAGGTAGAAGGCACAGTGGTAGGTAAAGCTATCTTCAGCACTGAGATGAACTACAGTTAAAAATGTAGTACTCTATAACAAAAACTTTGAGAATGTTTTCAGAAGATATTTTGATGAGTCCAGGGAGGAGTTGGTGGTATCATTAAATCAGTTGGCAACTTCTGTAACCAGCTTTTTGGTATTATAGCTCAAGGGAAAGTCAATAAACTTTGATTTCCAGCATTAATATAATTATTTTGATTTTTTTTTTTTTTTTTTTCTGGCTCCTTTTGCAGAAGGCTGCAATAATATAATATCAGATGGCCAAAAGCAATTCAGAAAGTCAGTGTCCCATAGGATGACGTACAAATGTAGGAAGACTGGGGGGTGGAATAAATCATTTCCTCTGATCTTGTTAGGGATGAAATTACTACAGAGAAGCAAACGTAATTTGCTGAATATTCTGCAGAGAACTATGAAGCTCCTTTGATTACCAAAGGTAATCTTTTTAAAGTGTTTTTCTCTTCCTCTCACCTATGGTATTTTCTTTACAGAGTATACAAAGGTGATCTCATTGACACTTGTTTTGGTAGTTATAATATTCTACTTTAGGTCAGCTGCTGCTCTTGTGTTTTGGTTGATTTCGGATAATCAGACATTAATCTTCATCTTCCTCTGAACTTGCCCTAGTAAGAAATTACTTTACATGTTTCAGTAAGAAAACTTACATTGTCTTTCTGATTATTTAATTATTCTGATATTGATGTATTAAGTTTCATGCTCCCATGAGAGAATATGGGACAGGTGAGATGAATGAATCATAATAGTATAAATGCCCTGTTGAATACTAGAGGCCAAAGAACTTGCAAATTGACCTTAAAATACAGGTTTAATCAACTTCCGATGAAAACACTCTTTTCTCTGAAAAAAAAGAAAATTAAAAAATGATGTATTGAATCTTTAAAATGAAATCTTTCTACGGGTAAATGAAATGTGTCTTGATGTGTCAGTTGCTTAGGAAAAAAAGTGGGACACCTATGTATACACAGTATTTTTTAAACATATTTTATTTTGGAAACCATCTGTAAAATAGAGTATCCTAGAAACCTATAACCTTTTCTCAAGCCTTGTTTGCAGGATTCAAAGAGTAAGAACACTGAAAATAGTCGCTTTTGATGTGTTTTGATACATTCTTTTTTCCTTTCCTTTCATTTTTGCTATTTCTTCACTAGGACATACAAATACATGAAAATGATTTTAAATTATTTGATGATTGAAGATGATCAGAAGGCTGCAACATCTCTCCGGTGAGGACAGACTGGGAGAGTTGGAGTTGTTCAGCCTAGAGAAGAGAAGGCTCCAGGGAGACCTTATAGTAGCCTTCCAGTACTTAAAGGGGGCTACAGGAGAGGTGGGGAGGGACTCTTTATCAGGGGGTGTAGGGATAGGACAAGGCATAATGGCTTTAAACTGAGAGTAGACTTAGATTAGACCTTAGAAAGAAATTCTTCCCTGTGAGGGTGGTGAGACACTGGCACAGGGTGCCCAGAGCAGCTGTGGCTGCCCCCTCCCTGGAAGGTTCAAGGCCAGGTTGGACGGGGCTGGGAGCCCCCTGGGCTGGGGGAAGGGGTCCCTGCCCATGGTGGCGGGGGTTGGAATTAGATGAACTTTAAGGTCCCTTCCAACCCAAACCATTCTAAGAAATACCTGAACCTCATCCTTACAACTTTTTCTGTATAACTCTAGTAGTGATTAAAAAAACCTCAAGCCCCCAAATGAAAAAGAGTTTGTGTGCTGCCTCTGAACAGAAAAGAATAGGTGACTTATTTAGTGTACATAGAGATTCTTGCCAGATCCCATCAGAAAATGCTGGAAGAGCTGTTATTCTTTCTCTACTTCCACCATACATTATGGTATTGTGCCAGTGCCTCTTGGCGTGTGCAGCCTGTCCCAGGATGGTACTTTCTTTAAGTAGCTGGTCTAGGAGTGGTGCTGGAGGAGGTTCCTCACAGTGCACTAGAAGTGACTGATCCAGACCCAGCCAAAATTACCTGTCTGCTGTCAACAATCTTTGACAAGACCTGCTGCTGCTATTCCTTCACGTGAGAGCTACACCATCTGTGAGATGAGAATCTTTTCCTTTCAGGCAGGCAGGCTTTGATCCAGAAGTCTTTACTCTGCTCCCCAGCCCTACTTCTGCCAGCATAAGCTATAAATTATAAAGGTGCAGCCGAGAATATTCCAGAAGCATTTTGTCTGAAGTGAGATCTGGAATCTCTAGAACATCCACGTTGGGACTGTGATTATTTTCGCAGTTTACTACCACATATTGCAACTTAAAATCATCATCTGCACAGTTATTTAAGGCTGACCAACTGCATTCTGTTCAAAGTGTCATGTACAGCAGTAAAGCTGATCAGGTGCGATTTAGCAGCTGTGGCTGTGTAGATCTGTTTTCAGTTGCTTGAGCAGCTAGCAATTAGCAGCCATCATAGAAGGTTAACTTCAGTGTTAGTTTCAGTGCAAGTCTGCCCTGAAGAGTCAAACACTAATAACTTTTACTAGGCAAATACAATTCCATGTAATTCTCTGTCATAATCTGGGATTTGATGTGCAGTGTTTTCTAGTTAAAGCCTGTAATTTGTTAGAGTTGTCAGTTACTGCTAGGGAGGAATAATATTCCTAATGATTAAACTTAAGTGTAAATTTTTCCGATATACCCAACTGACTGAAGTGCCTAAATTCCAGTTTTGTTAGAGGCTTAACTTTCAATAAGGTAAACACATTTTTACTTCATGAATTCAATTTAACAATGAGAGACTGAATTTACTGCTTGGTGATTACTTTGTGGTCATTCCCCAGGCAATAATTTGTAAATCACACTGATATAAGATGTTTTTGTTTACACTAATTCACACCTAGTGTACACTAAGAGACATCCAAAGAATTAGTCGATTGTATCATGATTATTCTTACATTTGTTTATCATAGGAACTTCCTCATGAAGGCAGTCTTAGAGGCTCATCAGTACATAGGAACCAGTTTCACAAAGCAATTACAGACTTGGATGATGCAGCTAAGCATGTCTTATACATCCCACTATCTGTATTATTGGACATTTGAGAGTTTGGTCATCTGCACTAATTAGATTGTATGATCTTTCAAACAAGGACAAGGCTCATACAATCACTCAGGTGGTTTGGAAAATGGTACTTTGTCATGTTTATATTGTACAACTGATACTTTCTGGCATTTAATAGGGAAAATCTTTTATTACATGTAAAACTGAACCTGAACAAGGTAATCTAAATGTTCCTCCCTTATGGTTTGTTCTTGGTTTTTCTTATTTCTCTTTTGGTAGAATCTGGTCATCAGAATAGCAGACCTCTGTCTGGTAAGAGCTCTCTTGTAAAGCTGTAAGTAAGTACTACACATTGAAATGCTGACAGGACTTGCGTAAACTATGAACTGTACCACTTTTTACTCTCTTCCCTAACTGTCTGTCAAATCCATCAAAAGGCAAAATCCTTTGGGCTCAAACTGTTTTCTGGGACATCTTATAAGTTAATTAAGATGATAATTAAAGAAGAAGGGAGACACATGATTTTTCATGACTAAAGAAAACATGACCGTTAAAACTAAAGAGGCTTCTTGAAAGCAAAAGTAAAGAAATACTTACCTTACTTGCTAGTTTTACTTATTACATAGTTGTTATCCCGCTGAAGTTTTGCAGGGCATAAAACTGTTTGTGTTAAGTCTTTTTGTTATTGTTGTGCTTTGTTTTTGTTGTGTCACCTTATTAGACTGTTTTGTTTGTTTTTTTCCTGAAGATATAATTTCACCTTTCCCAAGCATGTATTTTATACTGTGAAGTGATTGGTAGAGTATATCCTTCGGAAATATATGTTGTTGGAGCATTAACAATGCAGCTGAGTCATTGAAAAATGTGGGAGCCATGGATATGTGGGGCTTGACAGGTATAGTCTTCTGTTAGTACAGAGTAATAGGATTTTTTTTTTAGTGGTCTGGAGTAGAGACAACTGTCAATAATGTTTACCTAGGTGAAAACCAGTTATTGGAATTGGAGTAAGCCATAAGGGTGGTATGTAAGTAATATTGTGAATAAGAGTAGTCATTAATTGTGCTTATTAGCCGATGACACAGTTGCATGTGAAACAGACTGCATACAGAACTATCCTGTACACTGTACTTCTGAAACAGCTGATGTCAGTTGATATATAGGTAATTAATGGGTTTAATGACTTTTTGCACACTTTCTTGAAAACTGACTTGGGAAGTCTGTAGTTATAGTTAGTTAATGGCAGCATTGCAGAACTATTATTTGACGTAGTGACTTGTGTTTTATTCCTAGGTGTGTATATATACGGATCATTAAATTCCTATTCATGGTGCAAATATTTGTGTGAGTTTAAAATCCTGAATGACCAAGCAAATTTAATAGTTTTAAGTAGTCTTCCACAGGCTGTATGACTAATAGAATTACGTATGCGTAAAATTGCTTTTGCTGTAGAAGCCAAAATGCAGAATAATAGCTTGTCAAACTGTCATTTGCGTGTGAGATCATAGATTTCGTAGTCCAAATTAGGTTGTGTTCTTTTTCTTTTTGTCAGGTCACATTCTAATAACCATATTGTGCATTAAACCCTGTGATTATCTCAACACTTGACAGATGGTAGGATGTTAATTTATATGTAAGAGACAGTGATTGCCTGTGCAGTAATGGTATTCAACAAAATATGAAATGTCAGAATCCACTTTTTGTTATGTTTTTATTTGACTTATTTTAGCTAGGTAATTCTAGGAAAGTAGTTTTTTTTCATAGCTAAACATATGCTTCATTTACTAGTGTTAACAGGTTTTGAAGTCTTAAATCTTTTTATATTGAAAGATGTTTACATCTTGGTCTAGAGTACAAGAAAATTGTAGAGTACCGTGAAAATGAAAAAAGTTACATTTATGAGTCTAAAGTTTTTAATATGTATATTACTCAATTTTAAGGAAAATTAGGTTAGTTTTAGGATCACTTAAGAATTAGTATGATACTGATCAATTGTTTTTATAACACAACTGTCCTAACTTTATACCAGAGTTCTGCTAAATTGTATCACAATGAGTAGTTAGTTGCTCCTAATATCTTCTTTAATTATCATTTTAATTGACTGATAAGATGTCCCAGAAAACAATCTGAGCCCAAAGGATTTTGCCTTTTGATGGATTTGACAGACAGTTGGGGTTCGAACATATATTTGGAGGGAAAAGAGTGAAAAGTGGTGCAGTTCAGTACCATGCGCTTATCTGTATGAACTACGTAAATGCCATGGAGGTGCCACCCAACCCAATGTTCATGATGTGGTTTAACCCCAGCCGGCAAGTCAGCCCCACCCAGCCGCTCGCTCACTCTCCCCTCAGTGGGATGCGGGAGAGAATCAGAAGAGTAAAAGTGAGAAAACTTGTGGGTTGAGATAAAGACAGTTTGATAGGTAAAGCAAAAGCTGTGTATGCAAGCAAAGCAAAACAAGGAATTCCTTCACTGCTCCCCATGGACAGACAGGGTGCTCAGCCATCTCCAGGGAAGCTGGACTCCATAGTGGTTACTTGGGAAGACAAATGCCTTTGCTCTGAATGTCCCCCCCTTCCTTCTTCCCCCAGCTTTATATGCTGAGCATGATGCCACGTGGTGTGGGACATCCCTTGGGTCAGTTGAGGTCAGCTGTCCCCACTGTGTCCCCTCCCGACTCCTTGTGCCCCCCCAGCCTGCTCGAGGGTGAGGTGAGAAGCAGAAAAGGCCTTGATGTTGTGTAAACGCTGTCCAGTGGTAATGAAAAACGTCTCCATATTATCAACACTTTTCAGTACAAATCCAAACCATCGCCCCGTACTAGGTACTATGAAGAAAATAAACTCTATTCCAGCCAATATCAGCACAGTTCATCTTATGAAAGCTTGTGTTTCAGAAATATTTTGGTCAGCAGTGGTTTGAAAGAGAATTTGGAAAGGTAATCCAAGCATACTGAGCAGCACAGAAGAGGTCTTAGAAATAATAGAACATTGCTGTATTATCCAGAGCAATTAACACCAACAGAAGTAGTTTTCATTGCTTAGTATTTCTTGAAAGCTCTAACTTACTAGTGACTTGAATCGTTTCCCACATAAGTTGTTGGCACTTAGTTTGAGTCTTGGGGACTGTGTTTTCTTCCAAATCATTGTAAGGTACAAGGTGACTTTACGGTAGTTACTGGTTAACTGGAAACATTTGCTTAACCTTTGGATATCAGGCTTTTCACAAATAGTGTGGCTATTAATTGTTATTAGTTAATAAACTAATAACTAGTTAATAGAAATCTGACCTAGTGGTCAAAGATTTTTATTTAGTTTTGCAGTTCAGTTGGTTCCTTATTTTACCAAAGAAGTTTCTTTAATTTCTTCAAAAGCAATACAAAAATAAAAATTCACTAGCTCTCTTCTCCAGTTTCACCTGCTTCCAAACTCTTAAAGAATGGCAATTCTTCATATGAAATATTTTTATGCAACTGCTGGTGTTTTCTCAAGTGTTCAGTTGCTTTATAAATGGGATAGGAATAAATAGTCTAGTGAAGCAGAGGAGGACATAAGCAGATTTGATTGGCTATTTTATTATCATTATACGGCTATTATATTTTTATTATCATATTGGCTATTATATGAATATTTCTGAGACTGGCAAGTAGGGAGTAAGTTGGACTATATTGCAAAAAGCTGTGATAAATTAATTTTGAACAAACAGTTGAAGTTTGTAGTTTTCTAATACTGGTGAAAAGAAATCAAGAAAAAGAAAAATAGGTAGCCAAGAATTTCATTTGCTTGAAAGACTTTTCCAACAGAAGAGAGTTGAAGTAGAACCCCCCAGCAGTCTTAATGATGTACTTTTGCAGTTCAGTTGTCTTTCGCTGATAGGTTATTGTTATGCATTTATAATCAATCACTGTTGTATTTAGGGATTCAGTAATTCTTGACTTTTGGAGGAATAAGTTCCTTAGTAATGTTTCTTAATGACTAACAAAATTAGTTTTTTGCAAACTGTGTGTCAGCAGGCTGAGAAAGGAGTCATCAAGCCCTAAAGAATGGTAATCGCTTTGCTTGTATTTCTAAGTGTCACAATATTGTGTTGTCATTTTCAGTGTGTGTGTGGGAGAAGTCTTAAAGGCTGTGAATTGGTACTTCAGGAAAGGAAACAGCAAAGATATTTTTTGTTGCAGGAATTTTTTTGTTGGCTTCCAACCTTGGGAAAAAGTTTGTCATCAGCATGGTTAATATGCATTATGTAAACACTTACTGTAAAAATATTAGCTTTGAAGCATAAAGTTTTTTAGGAAGAAGAACAGGTGCAAGAATTTCATAAACAAAAAGGTTGCACTTCTCTTACAAGACTGATACTTTTATCTAAATGTTCTAACCTCTTAGACATTATGAAGATATATTCAGTCATGAATGCTTGTGACATTTTGAAGAGACTGCAGAAGAGTGTAGTATATGATGATCTGTACTTTTTGTGATAATGCTATTTCATGCAACCTTTTCCAAATACATGGAGAACCATTGTTTTTCTATTTTGATAATATTCCAAGTATGGACTGCCAAAGATAGAAATTTAAGTAACAGCATTGTTGCAGCCATTCTGTTTTTCTGAAGTTTTGCCTTCCATTTCCTATAACAGTCCCATTAAAGTGTGTTTAAAGTGGAAAATATAATTGGTAAGATGAGCTTTTGCAGTACTGAATAGGAAACCAAAAACCTACTGGGCCTATCAAGCCAAGCTGCTTCTTAGTATTTCTTTTTTAAAAAATATACTCTTAAACTTTGGAGTAAAGCAATAGCTGCTGCTTTGGTAATTTATTTATTAATTTCCCGTTGTGGTCTTAGCGGTTGGGTTTGAAGGTGTTGGCATGTGGTCAAACAATTATTTGTATATCTACCACTTGTGGATAAAAAAATCCTGCAGTTGGGCATCAGTGAGTTGAGAAGAATTTGTTAATGGTTTTGTGGCCTTAGTTACTTGTTCTCAAGCCTTCTGTCATAGTGATTGAAGCACAAAAATGGTTACTAAGAGACATCACAAAAATACTTGGAAGTGTTGCCTGAATTAAGACACTTGCATTCCATAGCTGATTAAAATATGTTAAAGAAAACTTTCTGAAAAGCATTAAGAAAAATTGCCCACAATAGAGTAAAGAATAACTGTATGAAACACAGTAGCTAGAGTCTAAAAGATGTGTTAACAATATTTATTTTAACAATTGTTGACAATGTAAATGTTCCTACTTGTACTAGAAATGTTGCATCTGGTTTGGGGGTGTTTTGGTACCTATTTTCTGCAAGATTGAATACATTCAGGAATTTATTTAAAGCATATCATATCAATTGTAACATGGTATTGTAATGTTGTTGCTTTTAATTTAATAGATTTGTCGATGTACAAGTGACAAAGTATTGCCATGAGTGATACTATTGTTGTCTGTCGTTAAAAATTTTGGTAAATGGAGTTGTTATCAGAAGATTAAAACTTTCAATAGAGGCCAAAATATGAAGTTCCTGTGAAGTCTCCTTTTGAAAAGTAAATCTTGAACAAAATATTTTAATTTAAATAATGAATCATTCCAGATGTGCTCTTCTTTATAAGAAATCATATTCCATTAAATTAGCTTTGGTAAGTATGTCAAATGAAGCATTAAAAATGCACTGAATGACCCACATGCAATATTTGTAATAGCAACTGTTTAGGGGGAAAAAAAAAATTAGCATACCTAGTGGATTATAGACTTTTTTCCAGAGAGATTGTGAAGGCTCAGTGAAACACTGAAGTTGTTGAAATCAAGCTGCTGCTGCATAACAGGTTTTAGTTACTCAATGAAGGAGATAAAAATCATTGCTCTTACTGGGAATATAAAAAAGCCTTATGACTTCAGAAGCAGAAGAGCATGTTTTAGTTAGAAAGCAAGTGGTCCAATAGGAATGATGTACAGGTGTTTGGGGGGGGCTGGGGAGTGACACAGACTTGGAACTACATTTAAATTTTCTATTTTGTAGAATGTTTTTGTGACATAAAACTGCTTTCCCTTTGATATAGCTGAGTGCTCTAAGTTTAAGCATGCTTCCAAGAATTTGCCAACCATGATAGCTGAAAGAAAGAATGTTGGTCCTCATAGCACTTGCTGCATCTTCTCAAGGTCCCTTTTCTTCCTGAGTAACTTTGGTAACTTCTCGTGATGACTGTCAGTTACCTCAGCCATTCAGGTTTCATCTCAAACCTCATAGTTCTCGGAATGAACTACTTCCTATTGCATACTTTCCTTGAAGTCAGATAAGAATCAGATGGCTACATAATATATAAAAATAAGGTACCATGAAATGCTTTAGTATTTGCACTGGAGCTACACTGAAAATAGGCTTTACAGCTTTGCAGTCAACTAGATTTTGAATTGAGAAGAGTTCTGGTGCACTGGCAGACTGAGGAACTCTTCGAAGTTAATTGCAGTGTATGAAGTTGCAGCTGACGAGTATCTGATAAGTTCTGTAAAGGCTGAATAATAATTCAGTGTGTGGTTGAAGGAAAAGACATGTAATACGTAGCCTTTCTGTTACTTTGCTTGTGTTTTTTTATATGGTATTGAATATATCTTCAGTGCACCTAACATCTTGCAAATTGACATTTTACTTGAGAGTCAGGTGTGTTTTCAAATAGGAATTATGTTCCAAAATACTGTTTGAAATGCTAAGCTTGTTTGTATTTCTATAGTATATCCATCCAAGGATCTCAGAGCATTTCATAGACATTAATGAATTAAGCCTCACTGCAAGGTAGGTATTATCCCAGTTTCACAGATTGCAGGGAGGTTAATTAACTTGCCCAGAGTCACTCAGTGATCTGTGATGAAATTGGTTTCTATTTTAAAATGTCTGGATTTCCAGTCTCGTGCTTTAACCATTCGGATGTGCTTTCAAAATTATTTTTGTGGTTGAAAATAATATTTGGCTTATTATCAAGCTATAATAAGCTTTGTCTGCAGACAAAACAGTGTTGAAGTGACCAAATCAGTTTTAATTTTATCTAAGTTCTTTGTAAGTTTTGAGTGTAGACAACTGAATGGAGTTGCACTTGAGCTGGGTTTAATCTAAAAGAAAATTAGACTAAATTAATAGAAAACAGTCTTAATGCAAAGTGTGTGTCTGTGTGCAAGTTTGTGCTAGTTTATGTCAAAGTACAAATTACAACTAGTGTACCTGTTTGGTATGAGTTTTTAATAGAAACCTTCTAATTTCCCTTAACCTAGTTTAAAGCAGATAACACATAAATTGAAAAGTGAGGGGAAAAGACATTTGTCAAATCAATTTAAAAGTCATTTGGTCATATGTTCTGTTGATTCCAATTATTTAAGTTGTATAACAACCATTTCTAATTTAAAAAAATACAAAAAAAAGTTGTTTCCTGTTAAATGTTTTCACTCTCATTAATGAAAGATGCAACTTCAGCTGAAGAAACTTACTAGTCAAATTTTAAGTCTGGGAGGATTCATCTCTGTATTTTCACTGGCTTGATAGGAAATCAAGTAATTTAGGAGAAAGGGGTTTATTTTGTTTGAGTTATAGCCTTGTTTCCTCTGGTCTTATACCCAGGTGTGCAGATCTGGTAGTAAAAGTGATGATGCTTGGGTCTTAAGTAACCTGCAACTTCTTCAGACTCCTTCTGTCAGTTCTTTATGTGTTCTTGACAGGTCATTTAAAGTAGTTTTAATATGGTTTATGGATTTGCAAAATTGGCAATACTTGTAAAATGTTTTGAGACTTTGAAATCTGTTATGATCAGGAAAGTATTATTTTTATTATAAAAGTGTTAGAAGCTTTTCAAAATAGAATAACCTTTATTTCAAACTTCAGATTCAATCTAATAAATCCCAGTTAAATGAGATTTTCTTTAATGAACGAGGCTGGAATTCATCACTCATTCTCTTAATTAGCAGCACTTGACTTTATGCACCAAAATGCCTGATTTGAAAACTGTAATTTCTTTGCAGTTTTTAAAAAATAAATATTTTAGGGCATAAAGGTTTTTTGAAATGCCGCATAAATTTCTCATCGTGATTGCTGATTGCCAGTAATGCATCACCTATGTAGAGCTGTATAATTGTGGCACAACATGATCTTTTCTTTGAGCATTGCTGCTTCTAAGGTAATGCAATAAGTGCATAAGTGAGTGCTAATGTTTAAATAGGGAGTCATGTGATGTGGGATTCACATCTAATTTAAACTGATTTTTACAGCTTCAAATGCAGTAAATTTGTAACATCTAGGTTAATACATTCAGAAGATTTGCCTTTTTTAGAAATAAGATGACCAATAAACCTTTCAATATTTCCTCATCCCTGTCTCTCCCATACCTTGTTTTTGGTTGAAGGCAATCATGTATTTGTAGTTCGCCAACTCTATACTGGTTTTGCTAGATTACTTTATTTTTGTCCAAGCAATGACAAAGCTTCTAACACTATTCTGAAGGTAGTGGTCTACTCAATGCTGACTGTAACAATTTAAAATCTATCTCTTGTATCTAATTTCCATAATGGCACTGTGACCTGTAAATGCAATATGATATAAATAATACAACATGCTAACCAGGAACACCAGTTTGATTTAATAAATGTTCCTCCAACATGTTAATCATTCATTGCATATAATTACTTTGAGACTCAGAACAGGCACAGCTGTAATATGTCTGGAATTGGGATTTTTTTCAATAATGTATTTCATAGGTTACTTTTTCAGGTTTCCTTCAAGTTCCCTTCTCTTTCTATTGTGCAGAAATTGACTTCAATCAGAAGTGGAATGACTAGGAAATATTTAGTTTTGTTGCTACTCAGTCTTCTGAGAGAGTAGACTGGACTGTTCAGTTACACAGATGTCAAATTAATAGCAGGTAAAAGCTTCCTGTGTTCATCAGACTGTTCTGTTTTGAACACAATGTGATTGCTGCTTGAGGCATAGAACCGCAATGAGAAGTGGCTCTACATAAATACAAACTAACTTCCTATTCAAACAATTTAGAAGTTTCAATAACTTGTTGCAAATCTACCCAAGTATCAAGCAAAGTTATACTCCAGTATTTGTCTAATGATATTTGTACTGTACTAAATAGAACAAGTTATACATTTCACTGGAGTATTTAACCTTGTAGTTTTGGTAGTCTTGGTCATATACTGCATTCTTGAAAACATAAATTTGGGTCGCTTTTGATATATATGTCTACTTTGGCAAAGGGATTTAATGATTTCAGTTGGACTTGCAAAGTTGCATAAAGCTAATGATCTTCACTGTTGAAGAAAGTCTCCTGTCAGCTAGAAAATTGTTTTCAGTATTTCTTTATCCCGTGGGCATTCTGAGAACAATACTAGCTGGGAGTAGCACTCAACTTTTCTGTAGAATGGAAGGTCAGTCTCTTCAGTTGATATATTTCTCAATAGAAATAAATTTTGTGTGGTATTCTCAGAAAAAATATTCAGCTGTGTGGGGAATATATATCAAAGTAACACTCTACTTCTATGTTTAGGACAATATTTATTATTTGTGTATTCTCTAATAGTACGGGCAGGATTGTTATAGTTAATTTGTACTCTTAGTATTGTCTTCTAATATTTTGAACATTGAGGTGTTATTGTCTAAGCCACAAAAACATGACTTCATATCCTAGGTCATTTAGATGCTGTTGAAAATTTACTTGAAGTTTGTGTAGATAGGTTTGTATGTCTCTTCAAGGTTGGAAATGAAGATTCTGAAGACTTTTTGGAAGTTGGTTTTTTTTTTTTTTTTTTGGTTTTTGGTGATCCTGTTTTTGTTTGATTGATAGGCTTATCTTGGTATTCCTTCCTAAGTGTTTCAGAGCAGACTCAACTATGCATCACAGGCCTCAGGTGACTTATGTATGAGTGGGTAACTATTTCTCAAGCTGGAAAACCGTGATGCCTAAGGGGCAATTACAACATAATTTCTCTGTAGTGTGTTGGCCACAAGTTCTGGCATACATGTGCTAGCATGTAGTGCTGAAGCACTACACAACTTTTTTTCATGTAGAATCTGTCATTATATAACTATTATGTACCTTGATACCATCATGCAAAAAATAATTGAGGCTTTCTCTGATTTTTGTGTAGTTAGATCTTGGTAATTTATTTCACTGTTTCTTTGTAATTGCTCTTTAAATAGCAGCAGTCCCAGTTTCCTGGGATTTATGGATTGACAGTTTGGGGGCAGAGGGGATGGAGTTTCATTTTTCCCTCGTGTTTGCTACAGGACTTGGAGTTTTCAAATGTACTTGAGCCCTTCCATATTTTTTCATCATGTTAACATCTTTCCATTGATAAGTAAGACTTACTAATAGTAGTAATGTCATTCATCTGAGCACTTGGGCTTGGGAAAACTCATACCTAGTACCAAAGGAGCAAGCATCAAAAGAGACTGTGGATTAATGCTCACTCTTAAAGTTTTTATCTTTTCTCCAGTTTATCTTGTTTCTAAAACATGCCTGTGGGGCGTCAATAGCATAAGAATTCTTCCCTCCAAAATTCTTGCATATAATAAAAGATTTGTTTTATTAATACTGAAATTTGTTGTGGTTCTGTCTAGTGACTCAGAAATGATTTTGTGATAGTCATTATAAAGCATGAAAATCTCCTAAAAAGAGGTCTTGACAGCTGAAGAATTTGGAGGAAAACTGACTTCCCTTATTCCTTATAAAAGTAGCTAGGGAGAACAGACTAGTTCATACTATAACTTAAGAGCAGAATGTGAAGCTTCTGAAACTATGACTACTCAAATGGATGAAGATGGTAATTCATGAACAGCGAAAGAGTTTAGAAGTTTTTTCACTGACTTGCTTTGAGCATAATGTATTACAGAAATCTATAACGTAGGAGGCAGAACGTGTTACCACTGTCTGACTTAAACAAGGGAAAATATTAAGTTGTAACAGAAGGTTTGGGTTTTGTCTGCTGCTCCCCCCTACCTTTTTTTTTTCCATGGTTCTTTCTTTCTACTTTTCTGTTGTACATTCCATCAAGTACTTTAGTGAAGTGCTCTGAGATCTGAAGGTGAAAGAATGTTGATTTAGAATTAAATAATGAAAATCAGGGTTGAGAAACATCTGTTTCCTATTTATGTTTATAGTTGGAATATAAGAGTCAAGTGTATTGGTGATAGAAAACTGGACAGTAGAAATCAACAGGAAAGATGGTATTCCTGTGGTTTGGCAGCACATCTAACTTCATGTAGGAGTTATTTTGTGTTAATAAGAAAGTGTTTCATGCCTAAAAGTGATGTTAAACACAAATGAAAACCCCTTCTAACTATTATAACAACTATGTACTTCAAATTAATGTTGGCTTATACCAGCTGTTACTGCTACTGCATAACAGCCTTCACAGTGAAATGCCTCACCTGTATCAAGTTGAGTATATGCATAAATCTTTGCAAGACTGGAGCTGTAGCATTTCATTAAATGCAAAATGGTAAACTTTTATAGTTCTACACTTAATGTTTTTGTAAACCAATCTATAATTTCATTATGGCAGGGGAAATTGTCTGAGTTTTATGATAAGCTGTCTAAACAATGACATTTTCTAAGTCTTTTTAAAGAGAGGAGATAAAATAAATTGGGCTTTTGCTAGCACTGAAGTAAATCTGTTTTGCTGTTTTTTATAACAGAGCTGGGTGTACCCCTGCACACATCGTAATTTGAGAATGTTTGTTTCAATAAGGATCTTGTGTTGCTTGCTGCTTTTCTATCCTTATACTTGGAGCTCAAAGGAGAAAGGCATTAGCATAGGAAACCCCCCCCTTGTTCACTTCAAAGGGTCTTGGTAAAAGACAGTAACTACATTTATCCTATTATTGTTCTTACTTTACCATGTGGCTCTTTTGGTACTCTCATCTATCACGTCATATTTTTTGATCAAGACTCTAGCGTTTTTTTCTCTTTCTAAGCACATAGTCCGGTGAGTTGACTAATTGTCCCTTCATATTCAGAAGGGGGGAAAAGCTGATGCAGTGTGTGACTTAGAGCATCTCCACAGGAGCTAGCCAATCTCCTCAGATGACACAGAAGAGGCTATAAAAGGGAGTTTTGCATGACTAAAGCTACATAGGTTGCTGACATACCTTAATGGCTCAAATCTGATTTTTGTTAGAAAGCAGGGAACATGAGATTTTTAAGACCAGGCTCAAACTCTTAAAGGTTTTTAAGTCAATACTTGCTTTGTAAAATAGTTTTTTCCAGTTAGAGAAACTTCTTATAAACTTTGGTGTTTGAGTTCATTTGTGCCCAGATTTGCAGCATGTCTCAACTTAATGTATGCATTCATATAGTAGGCATGGTATCAAATTGTGCATACGTGAGAAGGTCAGAAACTTGTGACTTGGACTTGGGTTCTGGGAGTTCGGAGAGCATTCACTATTAAGTTATGATACATATAAAGAGATAAAATTCATAGTGATATTCAGTGTGGTAGAATATATAAAAAGTTAAAAATCACGTACTGGTGAAGTTTGGACTTGTTCTGAAAGTAGAAGTGTGTTTGTGGTTTTTTTTCTTCCTTGGTTTTTATTGTTTGTTTTTTGTTTGTTGGTTTTTGTTCATTTTTTTTAAAGGAATGATCCAGCTATTTTTATTACTATGACTTCATTTTTGGAAGTCATAGCAGGGACAAATTGGCACACGACTTGAGGTGATTTCAGTTATGCATCTGAATAGCTGTGTTAAGGTATATAGTGATGTATAGTTCAACTTATCTGCCAGTGTTGAAGGATGGTAGTTGCCTGAGAGACTGACTTTGAATTAGCAACAGGTTTTGTGGATACTTAGAGGGAGCAAGATGTCACTACTGGTGGGCTTCTTCTTGTGTATGTGGTTTTTTGGTTTTACATTTTTTTTTTTTTTCTCTGAAGAGCAGTAGCAAAGCATGTCTTTTCAGTGACTGCTGAACTTATTGCTCTGAAGCAAAGATGAAACTTCTCCAAACTTGAAAGCATGTTAATAGCCTTTCTTTTGATTGGCAGGAAATACTTTGATCTGTCATAACTTCATTAAAAAATTGTAAGACTCAAAATGCAGTTCTAAATTTTATAACTTCTTTGTGCAAGGAATGAATTATTGATGATAGAATTTACTAAGTATTTATTTTGAGAAAAGAAAATTAATTGTTTTTGTTAAATTCAGTTGGGACTAAATTTTACTCGAAGTTGTGGTACATACAATTTTCTAAGACTTATGTAAATGAACTCATTAGTGCACAGTCATATTGAAATCCTATTTTGGCCCTGGGATAATTGTCTTTTCAAAGCACAACATTCTATTACCGATTCTTAAAAATATTTTTTCATTTCTTTAAAGGTGATAATATTTCTGCTTCTTATCTCCATCTTATATATGTAGCATCCAACATAAGGAAGATGCTTGTGTCCCCCCCTCTACGCCTTTATATTTTTAAATAGTTGTTCAAATAGACTTCAGAGTTAATCTTATAATTAGGCCAGTGGAGAGAGAAGAGTGATCTATGGTGACAGGCAAAGGGCTAAGGCTGGGAAGTGTGCTTCCCAGATGCTAGTAGTATAGAGTTTATGGATTTATCCCAAGGGATCTACTTGGGTATCTAAAGCTAAGCAAGTACATAAGTACTTTCCAAATTGGCATCTAAGTGGCAAATAGAATATTTTATGTGGCACTGCACTCATTTTGATAAATTTGCTTAAAATAAATCCGAGCTTCCTACCTGTATTTTACATGTTGTTGTTGCTAAAATAAAATCTCAATATATTTGGAAATCTGCACTTGGCATATAATATGTAAAGTTCATTTCCTACACTTGGACTAATTCTTTTACAGATACAGTTTTATAGAAGTAGTTATACAGAAACAGCAAGATTTGCTTTACTATTACTCTGCCATAGTTTTGTGATTTTTTTTTTTTTTGTTAGGTTTTTTAAAAAGAAAAGTACCGGGAGAGGGGGGAGGTATCTATGTAGCTTAAGAAGCAAAACTAGGTACAAATAGTATGCAGGAACTAATTGTTTCATTGGAACTTTTGGTTCCTGATACTGCAACTGTAGGGTATTGGATTTGCTTGTAGAATATTTGTTAATATTCTAGGGTGGATCTGCAGTAACAGAATGAATGTCTTCAACAAAAGTGGGTTATAATGTTTTAAGGTATGAATATATATGAAACTGTCTCTTCTTACAAGTTTGTTAATTGTAATTGTACAGTTTACCTGTATCGCTCCTCTTCAGAAATGTATGTGTGAGATAATATAATGTATGTAATCAGAATTCACAAAAAGGTTTGCTGTATTCTACCGAGAATATTAGTGCAGGGAGGTTTGGATGAGGTTTGAAGTTGATTTGCATCTAGCTCTTTTGTTGACCTACCTTGAGCTAGTTTTGTTCTTCTCTGACTCTCTTTAGCTCTTAAAAAACAACAAAAACCAACACAAAAGCAAGCAATTTCTAATCTAACAGCAGAAAAGAAAAATGTACAAGTATGAAACAAATTCAAGATTTGAAGTCACTGTAGAAATGATCAAAATCTGTAAATATGAAGGCCTTTTATCTGCTACTTATTATATCATTATACAAACGAATGTATCTGGAATTATAATTTACAATTATGCTAGGTATTTTAGCTACAGAGAACTTGTTGAGACTTAATATTTTCCTGAAACTTTAGTTTACTAAATGCACCCTACCTTCTAAAATTAATGTCTTTCCATTTGAATGCAGACACTAGAATAAGTTGGAAGTTTTGGAGTTGCTTAATAAAACTCCAAAACTTTTGGACACCCCCACCTGCTGCACCCCCAAATCAAAACAAAATAAACCCCCCAAACCAATGATTAACTACTTGTTTATTTGCTTCCAAATAAATAGTTGAGGTATATACTGCAATTTGTCCATTTTGCCAGAAGTGTTGACTTCTTTGGTGTACTGATAATATCAGATGCAAGATTCTGACTGGACAGAGAAAGCAGAAATTATGTATGTCGTGGTTCAAGAAATTGTATTGGCAGGTGCTAAAGATGTTCTTTGGAGTGTGCAACTTAGTTAATATCAATTATTTTCATGTGTCTAATGACTCATGGACAGCAAGTGTATCTCATTTGTTACATATGTCCTATGTCAAATCAAGAATAAGCAGTTGTTTTGTTTTAGTTCATATTTCCATAATCAGTTTAACTACTTTAACCCTGCTTAAAGAAGTCACGACAAACAAGTTGCAATGTTGTACATAAACTGTAGGAATTTCTACCTGTGTCCTTAAAACTCATACTTAACTCTCCATTATTTAAATTGCTTATTAAAGTTACCTTATTAACTAGAAGCACAGCAAGTATGACGAAGAAAGCCAGTCCTGATACTTAGTCTCTTTTCTAGGGTATATAGGCTCAGAATTATAAAAGGAAAGCAATAAACTTTTTGTGCCAAATGGATTGTATAAATTTGGGAAGTGAATATAATCTGAACAGGCTTGAAATGCCTCTTCTTTTGGAAAAAAAAAAATAATAAAAAACAAAACAAACAAACAACAAACAAACACACACACCTTCCCCCCCCCCCAAAACCAACCAAGCAAACAGTTAAGCTTTCTTCACAGTAGCCAGTATTTTGATTTGTGCTATTGCAAATGGGATGTGATCCCATGTTCAAAATCTCTTAAGAATAGGATGAATAAAAAGATCTAGTTCATGGAACTATTTCTGTCATCCTGACCTTACTACTATTTTTGCTTAATTCTGTGAAATACACTTGCCTTTTTAAAGCCAACTTGATTAAAAAAACATTGGAATCAAAACTGGAAAATTGAACACTGAATTCAGGTCTTGGCTGTGGTTCATTTTGCTTGTAACCTTGGCATGGAGGCCAAATTCAGCTGTCTCAGTGTCTTTTAATATGTGGTAATATATGTTTTAGATTATAAATTTACTAAAGTATAAATTAAATTAATAGTACAGAGTGTTGTTTTTGTTTTTTGTTTTTTTTTTTTTTTTAGGATTTTTTTGTGGTTTTTTTTTTGTTTGTTTTGTTTTTTGTTTATTTTTTTTTGGTCTTTTTTTAATATAGCTAGAGTGAAATGTTGGAAATGAAAGTGCTTTATAAGATGAAATATTCACATAAAAATTTGAATATTTCTGTTTGGCTTAAACTTTTTTATTTCCTTATTTGCCATAGAAGTAAAGATTATAATATTGCATGTTGACAGACTCAATTATACTCTATAGTTTACCTAGGAGTAAATGTTATCTGCAAAATATAATAAAGTTGCATCAGCCTTATAACTAAAATTAGAAATGGTTGAAAACACTTTTCAAGATACCTATGGTGTTATAGCACCCTTTAGTAATTTTTTTTAAAAGTGTGTGCTTATTAGAATTACTACACACAGCTTAGAAACTTTAATAAAAAGGTAGATGAATTCTGAATTCTAGCAGGTTTTCTGTGCAATTGAGCAATTTGAATCCACCTCACAACTCTGTTTCCCATTCTGCATTATAGCATTTTACTGCCTTAATTAGTGTGTGGAGGCCCCATAGCCATTATACCAATTCTGTCTTTTATTTTCAAGAACCCACTTGCTGCTTTCCTGAACTGAGACTTCTCACATGTAAAAAAGTAGCATTTTTTTATTTGATTAACAGCAGGTTCAATATTCTATCTTGCCTGGATTTCCCAGAGCAATGATCTTTCACTTGGTTTAGTTCAGGAGTAAGCAAAACACAACTGTGAAACTCATCTGTTACTTCCTCTCCACTTTTTCTGCTCAGCATTCTTTTCAGGGCGTGACTCCAGCCATACATATGACTATGTAGTCACCTACGAACTTGTCTTTATTACTGTTTTATTGTACCAGAAGATTTGAACTAAATGGCATGACTGAAAATTTGTCTTGGAGAATATCTGGAAGGTTGGTTAAATCTAGTAACTATACCTCCAGCATACAGTATTGCAATTTTCTTAATTCTGTTATTTTGCAATTTTTGTTAAATTATAGTTTGTGGAATTTTAGAGGAATCTTGCACTAAGAACTGTGGAACATAAGTTTTGATTGAGATGGCATTTTTTACATGAACGAATGAGATGATATAGTTGGATATTAATGCGACTGGACTCAGTTAAGCATTGTAGGAGGTCTGTTACGTTCCCTAGTTGTGTGAACTTGTCACCCCTGCCCTTTATTGGGTTAATAGATTTTTGGCATTGTTTCCTTAATCACATACTTTATGTAATCATGCTGCATTTCTATCAGTCCTCTCCTCAAACACATGGATGGATCAAAGTCAAACAAATTTGGAAGAGGACCTCAGATAATTGAGGTCCTGTGAATTTCTGTGGGCATGAACTGACCAAATGCCATCTTTTTAAGTTCATAATGAGGTTTTCAACTGTGCACAGTTGTCTGAGCAGCCAGCTGATGTCCAAGACTGTTGGCAGTGATGACTCTGAACCATTCTTATCTGCCCTTTTTTTTTGGCAACTTCACAGCAATAAGTCTTGCAACCCTCCCATTTGGGCAGGGTTACCAGTTTGAGAGAACAACCTTTTCAGTTCCATTTTGTGCTTATCTCTCTAGGTCTTGATTGGTTCTAGGTGTTTGATTGCTTCTAGCTCTGTTGAAGGGGACTTATTTGTAATCATGGAAAATTGGGCAAAATGAGTTGAGTGTTAATATATTGAGGTAGCGTATTGATAAATCAATGCTGCCTTAGCAATCATTGTTGCTCAAGTGTTTTATATTAAAAAAGAAATCATTAAGCCTCCAAGTAAACCCTGGACAACTTAAAAACATTGGTGGAAGAAAAGTAAGTTGAATAAATTAATGGATTGTTAAAAGTTACATGAAAACTCCTCTAGAATGCTCCTCCAATGTGATACCTCACTGTAGGACTGTGCTCACCTGGAACAAGGTGACACATTGTTTCCTCCTTTGTGGTCATGCTCACTGCCTTTAGAGTGTGTCTTCACATGATTAGGTATAAAATGAGTAGGGTATTATCTCCTGGAGCTTCCAAGAATATGTTTATTAACAGGCTAGGGGAGGAAGAAATACGCGATAGAATTAAACTTGACATAGTTTTGGTTTTAGAATTTTTTTGTGGATTTTAAAAATGCTTTCCTGATTAATGGATATTTTACTTACTACTTATCAGGAGATGGATGTTGTATTTTGCATCAGGGAGCAGTATACTTTTAATGTAATGGGAATCAGTTTGTAATAAAGCTTTTTTCCACCCAGGAAAGTTCTTAGCCTTCAATAAACTTCTACTTAAATGCTGACATTTTTATAGTACAATTTAGGTTAAGCTGTTTAAAATGAGTGTTAAAAATAAGAGTTTTGTTTCTTAATACCAAAGCATCCACGTCTGTCTTGTGGTAGGAAGCTTCTCTCCAGCTGAAATCCTGATGCAACTAAATTTAAGATTTTCAAGTAGCCTTATTAAAGCCAGTCCGGAACACCCAAGAACTTCACAGCAGTTGAAAGAGAACCTGGGGGAAAAAAATATATCTAGAAAGAGGTGTTCAGAAGATGGTGGGGTTATAAATGAGGATCAAATGCTTCAGATGCTGAGCTTCAGAGTAGTTGGAATTCAAGGTGCTGTAGATGATGTTTGTAATATGTATAGTATAGGGTTATTTAAATCAGATCTGCTGTGCTTTTAGATTTTGTGTTGTTTTTCAACTTCCTTGAGTAGTAAAAATATGGTCATAACATCCCTTTCATATTAGTAAAAACATAAAAATATTAAATTCTCACCATGTCACTGATTTACTGTTAACTTTTTTTCTGTTTCTAAAGTCTTTCAACTTAGTGTCAGCAGCCCAAAATAAAGGGGACTGACTAGTATCTTTAGAAACCAAGCATTCAGGCTTAATTTAATTTCATATACAGAGAATTATTTGTATAGGCCCCAGCCCCAGTCATCTTGAAGTCAACAATACCTTTCCATAGATTTCTACTGGCTTTAGATCAGTTTCTTATAGAAACTATTTATCTAATATGAAGTGTGTTTTGTTTTTTTGGTGTGTGTTTAATTTTTTGATTTGTTCTCAAAAGTGGAAGAGCACCTTTAGATATGTAGTTTATTGAAGGACTCTATAATAGATTAAAATGTATGTCAGCATATTCAGTGGGTAGAATTTCTAATGCTTTATTGGGTCTAAAAATACTATGTTGTTCAGTGCTAAATTATTTGTATTTAATATTCTCTTATGTGGCCATTATACTCTGTCCTAGAGTTACCTCCATTTATTGATTTGGGACATAAGCCAGTCTCTAATTATTTCTTTCAAATAGCATTTGTTCAGAGCGCTGACTCCAGTCTAGTAATTGTTACCCTTCAGACAGTACTGTCCTTTGCCATATTCTGCCAATCTCCCTGAGCAGTTCGAGGGGCTGTGTACTTGATCAATCCTAGTCTCTGTCCTACCAAATTCTGTCTTACATACTTAAAGCATTTTGAAACTACTTTTCTGTTGCTGGCAGGTGTATTTTTTTACGTTTTAGTCTGTGTAGCTATATTGCAGATGCAACTTACATGGTTTGAAACTCTTCAGTATCCATGCCAGTTGGAAGCATTTGGCATGTTGCTTTACGTCTGAATCTTCTTGCGTACTGATTTTTTTCAGCAGTATAGCACTCCGTCACTCTTTTGGACAGATTTCTGCAGCTCCTTTCCCTGGAGGAACTTTCAGTTATGTTTTATGCTGGTTACTTATTTTCTCATCACCTTGCTCTCAGCCCTGCAAACTAAACAAACTGCTTTTCCCCCAGTTCTTCTGTTTTTTTTTTTTTTTTTCATTGCAGCTCAGACTTTTCTGTTTGCATTATTCTTTAATTAAAGTATTTGCAATTTAATTCCATTATTTGAAAATAGTTAACTTAGATGTGTAATTGTTAGGGAGGAGAAAGTCTTCTTGTTTTATATATATATGCGTATATAATGTATCATTTGTTAGAAGAACCCTTTTAGATAACTTGTATAATTCTGGTTTATTATGCACACAGTTTGGATTGTAGGTTTCTCCCCCCTTTATTCTCATTGTCTCTTATTCTCACTTCTTCAGTCTCATCTGAGAGACATACGATGATAATTCAATTCTTGTACCTCCTTTTTAAATTTACATTATCTTCACTGGACAGGGGAACTGTGCTGCTGCACATGAACAATGACCATTCCAGTAAGATTGGGACAATTTGGGAGTTCCAGAACTTGTAGAAGGCTATAGGAGATTCATTCATGGAAATGTACTATGCTATGTTAAAAATTCTTTGAGATCCTGAAAACTGCAAATGAAAGATACTTGATTTTTTTTTTCTGTTTATAAAAAAGTTCATTTTATATAGTTGTATTGTAAAAGTTATTATCATGTCAGCAGATTTCTTAGAGGTATGTTGAACAATAACATAGCTCAAAAAAAATGAAAAAGCAAAACAAACAATGTAACACAAGTTTGATGGATATGAACTATTTATGCAAAATGTCCTGGCAACTGTACTCTCTGCATGATAATTTCAAGGAGGATTTTTGTTTTAGCTCTTCAGTAGAAAATTAAAACAACAAAATACAAAGCAATGTCAAGAACTTAACTTGCCTGGATGCAAGAAGTACAAGAAGAGTTTTTGTAAGTATTTGGTTGTCTTAAATGCCTTGTCAGGGAGCTAGCCAGAATTGGATTTCAGTCCAAGTTAATGGCAGAACTGATAATAAGAGCTCTCAGCAAGGAGCAGTAGTAATAACCCTGATACCTTGGCATGTCAAGAATTCCAGGAAGTACTGTGTTGTGCTGAGACATAGTGATTCCTACAGTCATATAGAAGTGTACTTGGTGTCTTAAGAAGACTAATAGGTTCAAACCAAAATGATCCTGTACGATGCATAAAATACTGGAGACTGAAATAGCCACTTGGTTGTGCCAACTGGAACGGTACAACTTTCAGCTATATGCCTAGCCATCAGTCTGTGTGGTTCTGTTTAAAAAGATGTCTTCCCAGCTGCTTTGTTTTTAGGGCAAAATAGCGATGTGCTTTGCTTGTTGACAACTATGAAATCACTTTATTTTTCAATATAAGAGCTATTCAAATTAGATAAGAGATGTGTTTTAATAATGGGTAAAGAGATTTAAAGCATCATGGCTTTTATCAGCAGAACAAGTAGGGGTCTTATGCTGATGCACAACAGCTTTATATTTGTTGTGTTGGCTGTTAGGAAAGCTATAGTTCAGGATGTGGCAGCTATCTAGATTATGTACGTGCAAAAGTTAGAAATGCTGCTGGATAATGCTGAAGTACTGATAAAAAGTCTGAAAACCTGTTAGAGGGTTTTAATAATATGGAAAACTATCTCATGGGGCTAGGTAATAAATTACTGTAGTGATTTCAGGAATTTATTGGTTAGCAGAATTATTAGGAAACATGCATTCAGCTAATTTAGTTTGAAATATTAAAATACTGTAGAAGTCACCAAAAAACTGAAGGTTAGAAAGGTTTTTATGTGTGGATGAATACTGCAAAATTCTGCTGAAATACTGAGTGTGTAGATTCCGTCCCTCCCTGTTATATACAATGGACAGTTAAACAAGTTGCAGTGGCTATGCAGCTTTGCTGCCTGATTTATTGTGCGTTTAATTTAATTCACTAAAGGTGACCTTTTTGTATTTCACTACAGAGACACAAACTTCACTGGCTCTGATTACCTAGGCTTACGTTGGAACTTCCCATGGTAAAAAGGACATGACTATTCTACCCACGTGCCACTATATGACCTGGTTTGGGGCATTTATTTACGTGACTGGACACTATTTTAATTTCCTCATCAGAGTTGCTCACTACTGGGGCTTGACTAAAAACTTCTCGACCATGTCCTTACCCAGTGTCTGCAAGCTACCTTAAACAACAGCTGCTTCAGCACAGTGCAATAACCCTTTGGACTGTTAGTTGGTGAGAACACAGGATAGTGAGTCAGTGTTGTGCTACTGTTGTTTCTGTGGGTCTCTGATCTAGAGAGGAATTCCTTTGTGATACATATATGTGTGTGTGTGTGTGTGTGTGTACACACTCATAGCTTTGAATATATAATGTGAAACCTATTCTCTCAGGAGAAATAGAGAAATGGTGACTTGCAAGAGGCAGTTTTTTTGAGTTCATTCTGTGGGTAAGTTTAAGAACAAACTATCTATAGTTCCTACAGTGCTGCAAGTTAGTCCTTTGAACATAAGAGTGTTGAGGGTTAAGGCTGTGTCTGTGCCTTGTGCTTTTCTTGGAGTGGGGGTGCTGGTGGTAGTTGTTTGCTGGTCATGTGTCTTTTGAAGACCTGGGGCCTAATTCCTCCAGGAGCTTTCCCAAGGGATGGAAATTAAGCAGTTTACAGAAAGAGGGCAAGGCTTCTCTTGTTATCTTTTGCCTGTCTTACTTAAGGATGTAAGAAAAAAATGAATGTCTGATTAGCCTTTCACCTGGATGAATCGTCTCCTGTCTAGCTCAAGGTTTCTTTGCCCTTCCTGGAACTCACATGAGTTAAGTCAGTCTTATTGTAAAGTCTTAATCGGTAAAAGTCTGAGTTACTTTTCCTCGGTACTAAATTCCAAAAGTAAATCTAGGCAATTACTGTGAAATACTAATTTTCATTCTGCCTTTTGTTTCTAAATAAGATGTCATAGAGTAGCAGTAATTTTGTTCTGTGTTCAGCTGTAATTTAGTGTTAGAATTCAATCTAATTGACATATTTCAATTTTCCAATAGAAGTTTCACTCTAATTTGATGTTTAGACACAGGTTGAATCTTGTGTCTTTGCATATTAATAAGTATTCTAGAAAGGTATCTGATTTTCACAGCAATAAATTTTAATGACTTCTGTTTGTACAGCATTAGGAAACATCTGGTGTTATCAAAACTCATAGGCAAAATGAACTTGCTGGAGAGAAGACTGTCCTTTTCTGCTCATAATGGCCTCAGCTGTTTATTTTACCCTTGAAATGAAAACAAATTTGTGTGTATGTAATAATATTAAGACCACTGCATTATTAGATTTTGGTATGACATAAAATTCAAGGAGCTGCTTTTGCTTACACAATGATTTGGTAATGTAGCTTTTTGGTTTGTTGCAAATAGACCTCTCCAAGTGTAAAAGTTGTTTGAAAGCTGCTTTTTTCTAACTTGTGGAGAACTCTGTGTGTTTTTATAGCTTAAGTGTGTCTCACAAAAAAATACCGAAGCAGCATAACAGTTAACTGCATAAAGGATTTTTGGAAATATTTGGGAAGTTGCTGTGCATGTTTGCACTTGTGCCATTCACCTGTAGAAAAAAGAACAATTATTCTCTTGAACTTAAAATTTTGTTCACACTTCTGCATGTTGCAGATTTATGATATTAACTCTCCATTGGTACAGAACCTCTCTAGGTGAACACTGTCACTTGCGTTAACCTGGTTTGTATCTCTACTTTTTTTTTTTTTTTCCAATATGTAATATTATTTAAAGTAGCAGTGAATAGGAAACTAATTTAGAAATCTATTCATGATGTGTGCCCAATCCTCAATCCACAGAGTATAACTGATTACCGCTTCCCCCCTTGTGTAGAACGAGGTTTATCGTGCAAATTCAGGTGAAAAGCACAACAGTTGGGAATAGAAATAGTGCTTAATCTTCTCCTTCAAATCCACCTGAAATAGAAATGACTGTAAGGAATGGACCTGGCCCTAGGGGACAGAGGTAAAAGATAGTCAGGAGCTACACACCTCTGCATCATGGCACTCCTCACCGTAGTTCTTTCAAACAATGGTTGCAGCTTTTCAGAGCTGCAGCATTTTCACTTCAATGTTGTGGAAATTCCTCAAGCACAATGATTTCCCAATCACTAGATTTTCTTCCCTGCCACACAAAAAAATCCCAAAGGGTTGTTTAGGACACCAAGTTGACTGTTGAAAGATGAGTAGTTTGGGGTGGGTTGGTTTATTTTTGCTTGTGGGATTTTTTTGTGTTTTGTTTCTTTTGTCTTGTTTTTTATCTTTTCCCCCCTCTAGTACATGAACTCGGCTGTATCTTGGCCAAATCTCATCTCTTATCTGTGTGTTTTGTAAGTGCAGTATAAAGACAACCGTGGAATTGAAGGGGATCTTGCATCAGTTGCCAAAACTGGGAATATGTGTGGCTATCTCAAAGTTGGTATGCTCTGGAAATAAAGAACTCTGAGGGTAATATAATAATAATAACAACAACAACTTTAAAAATAGTGAGTCCTGTCTAATAAAAAAAAGAAAAACAACAAACAAACAAACCAACCAACAAGCACACAAAAAACCCAACAAACAAACAAACAAACAAAAAACAAAACCAGAAAGCCTGTTGTATTTTGCAGACTCCTATCTTGTCTTTATGTGTAAGAGGGCTACCAAGTAAACAGTAAGCTGATATTTGGATGTGCACCTGTGGGAGCAGGTCTGGAGGAGGGCCATGAAAATGAATGGAGGGCTGGAGCGCCTCTCCTATGTTAGGCTGAGATAGTTGGGGTTGTTCAGCCTGGAGAAGAGAAGGCTCCAGGGAGGCCTTGCAGCTTTTTAATACTTAAAGTGGAATTATAAGAAAGATGGGGACGAACTTTTTTGTAGGGCCTGCAGCAATAGGACAAGGTTTAATGGTTTTATGCTAAAAGAAGGTAGATTCAGGCTAGATATAAGGAGGGATTTTTATTTTTTATTTTTTTTTATGATGAGGGTGTTGAAACACTGGAACAGGTTGCCCAGAGAGGTGGTAGATTCCTGGAAGCATTCAAGGCCAGGTTGGAAGGGGCTTATTGTGGTTTAGTGTCTTTTCTGCTAAAAAAGCTTTTTCATTAGAATAAAAACCAAAAAAAAAAAACAGGCTAAAAATGGTCCGAGGAGGAATTGAAACTTTGCATTATAGAAACTGAATTTATATTTTGATCATGGTTTTAAGAACAATGACATCAGTTTAACTCCTTCAGAATAAGTTGATTAGATGGACAAAACTCTTGTTAATATTAAAGCCAGACTTTGGTATTATTGAAGTGCTTCTTGCTGTCTTCCTTCTCCACTATTGATTTATATAAAATTTAAAATAAGAAGTAATTTTTATTTAAAAAAATATTTAGTGGGTACTATTTAATTAGAACACATTTCACCATTCTCCTCCCTACAAAGTACCAAGAACAGTTCTCAAATATATGTATGTTTTTCTTAAATGTATGCTGAACATGAACATGAGGAATTCAAGTATTTTGCTGAAATGGAGAGAGGGACACTTTAATCATTAATGGAAGGTTTGAACTAATAGTATTTGTGGGCTCCAACACCAGATTAGAAATGTAGCCCTGAACCACCCAAAGCAGAGATTTCTTACTAGGTACATTGACAGATGCATACAAATACAATTTCATTTGATGGTGATTTTTTTTTTTTTTTAAACCTGTCACTCCTTTTTGTAGTTTTATGTGCAGGAAGATATAGTCCTCCATAAGCTTGCATTATTAGTACTAAAATTTTGGGTTGTGAGTAATTATCTTGCCTTTTTTCCCTTTTTGACATTTGTGTCCAGCTCCCCTCTTTTTTTCTGAGCAATTGCTATTGTAGAATGGGAAAACTAAGGCTTAGTTTAAGAATGCCTGTACTTTTCATGCAATACCAGGTATATGTCATGATTACTTGTAAAGTACTTCAGGTCAGTGTTCTCAGAATATTTAAAACATGTATCATGCAGTTATTTTTATGGACTGAGAAATTCTTAAGGTCTCTTTCTACCGAAGATGAAAATTGTCTATTATTGTAGACACTTTTTATACATCAGTGAGTAGAGTACAGCTGCACTGACTTAAAATGGATTTGAAATTAAAGGTTCAGTTGTTATTTTTTTGGGGCAGGGTCATAGAAATTTTTCAGGGTATTTCTTGGTTAATTCTTTTTTAAAACTCCTTTAGAAGACTATGTTGAAACTGCTTGGCTATAATATGTGGGGATGTTTTGTTTTGTAGAATTAATACTACTGTATTACAGAAGTCTAACTTGAGAAAGATTTTACTTTTTTGAAGAGTAAACATCAATCCCCAGCATCAAACGTCCCAAGGAATCTTTCATCTTAGGTGGAAATTAATATAATATCCTACAACTGTTATCTTCAAATTATCATAGTAAAGGTATTAGTGTTATGAAGGTTCATGTGCACAGTGAAATGTTATCAACATTTGCAGGAGAGTAACTCATGCCTTCTTCAGTCAGCTCTTCCTCTGACCATTTCCTTTCCCTTCTCTAAAGTCTCTAAATTCCCTCTTTCTCCCCCAAAAAGTTTCAGAGAAGCTGAAATGATTATTCAGTCCTTGTGTTCATATGTTGCATTGTAAAATGTGGTCATCTTAGTTCATGTTACATATTTTCAGATGAATGCTTTTAGAGCTTCTTAAACACTTCATTAAGTTTGAATTGCATTTATCTGAAAATAGGCCCGTGGAAACAAGGTAAAAAACAGGCATGAGTCAAATCTCTTTCAAAAGAGGTGAGACTTGCTTTCCAGTTTAATTAAAAAAGAAGCATGTCAGACAAGCTGCCATCCCTGTCTCAGTATTCCCTTAAATCTGAAGTTCTTGTAGACTATGGTAATGTCTTAAGTAATGTGGTAACTAACACCTATTGATAACTCCTTGAAGAGTTACTTTTTTTTCAGCTCTGATTAGTGCTGCTTACCAATGGACATTTAGATTTGTTAAAATCTAATTTTTGGACTGTTTGAGCGACAGGGACCATAATAAAAGAGATCTCATACTTTTCCTCTCAGGAACGTTGCTGTTCATCTTCCAGAAGTATTGAGCTAGTTTAGGTGTTGCTGTGCTCTGAAGCTGGTGTGCTGTCTGCTGGCTCAGTGGTTAGCTAACAAGCTGGACTGCAGGTGTTCTGCTAGGAGAAAATAATGGTACAAGTCACCTAGTTCTTTGATTCTAGCCTCTTTCTAGCAAAATACGCCCGCTTCCTTCTCCAGCTGCAAGTGTAATAGCTTCAGTAAGGAAATTCTTGCTCACTATTTCCAGGCCTGGCTCCCTATGTCACAGTTTTGTTTTCTGCTCCCTTTGGGTTAAACTCATAAGTGCTTTTTGGCCTTTTAAATTTTTTTCCTTCTGACACCCCCACAAAGCTGGGGTAGTGGGTGGGATGTTAACTCAGTGAAATTTATGCTTTATAAAAACACTTCTGCCACTTAAGGCTTGATAGTTTTCCAAAAGTAACTAATAGCATAGGGCTTCAAGAATGATCCAGTGACTTGGTAAGGAGCTTCTGCTGTTTCAGCTATATGGGTATGTTAAGGATCTTAAGCTCTTATACCATTTAGCCAAAAAAGGTGTTTTAGTAAACTAATATAAAAATTATCATGTAAATGTCAGCAAACTACATGAGCTACTTCCACAGCCTAGCTAGTAACTTTTTGTGCTGTAGTACTGCAGAATAAAAACAAAGCAGCCACCGTCTTCAGATGTGCTCAGGACTGTTCAGGTAATTGGTCTATTTTTGGAAAAAGCATCAGTACCTTTTATAAAGATATATGGAGAAATATAGGGAAAATGGTAATTTCAATAATTTATATTTTTTAAAAAATTATATTAAGAAGGAGGTAATCCATAATATTTTTGCAGAGATAAAGATCTAAAATTTTATTTCAGATACAACTTACATTAAAAGCGTTTCATTCAAGGTGGTCTTCATCGTTTTTATTGAGCGCTTAGACTGACATACCTTGTCTATTGTTACTGCTAAATTAAATTTCATTTTGACAGCTGACCACCATGTCACTCTTCCAGGGACTATTTTGTTCTTGGAGTGAATGTGACATAAGGAAAATGGTTATCTTTGAATATTATTCCTCGTAGATTTTTTTTGTTCTTACAAATGTGCTTTAACAGGCTTCAGGATTCTTGGGAAGAGTGCTTTTTTCATTATCTTCACAACTTTCACACTGAAAAAAATGTCAGGTGTTGAAAGCATAGATTTTCCTTGATTAATGTAGCCTTTGAGATTCTCAGCTTCTTGGCAGCATGTCCCTAAAGAGTCTTGCCTTTTTTCTTTTCTTTCTTTCCCCCTCCAAGATAGAGGAATAAACAGGTATATACTTCCCAGGGTAAAGAGATGCTTGAAAACAACAAGGGGAACTATTTTTAAATCTAAGGGTAAGGCTAAAGTTGTTCCTGTCCCTACCCCCCATTCCCCTTCACTCACACATTTTAATGGAATGTTTCCTTGTTAACAGAAAAACCAGATTGTTTAAAATACAGATATATCAGGGAAGTAGGATGACTCCTGTATGTGTAGAGCATTGTCACAGGAGGAGGTTCTTGAAACATGAAGAAAAGCTGAGGTGTACTGCTGCTAAAAAGTTGAGTAAAATGACTGTGAGGTAGTCTAATTTTACAGATTTAAGGCATACCCGATCTGTGAAGACAATGTGACACAATTACAGAAACTTGATTTAGTGTAACAACAGTTGAGTCTCCATTTATGCACTCTGTATTTCAAATTGTTGCCTGTAGACCTTTGCATTTAGAACGGCTTTAAAAAGTGAACCAAACTCCACTGATTCAAAAGCATGCTATTTTGCTTTAAATTAGGAAGTAAAATCTAGTAGCTACTCTTCTTCCATTCACAACATGAATATCATCAAGTAAACGACTGAAGATAGCGTGCATGATCTTTTTTTAACTGTATTTAGTTTGTGAAAGATGCTTCAAGTTCTAGTTTTCACTTTATGTGCTTGATTGTAGGAATGCCCAATGTTAAGCAAATGTGTGTATGTAAAAGTACTTGCAAGTAAAATGTGCTATATTTGATCTGCTTGTTTAAAAACATGCAATAGTATTTAGTCTGTGAGCTGTAGGTATGAAAAATTCCATGTTAGGTGATTTGTGTGTAATGCTGATGAGGAAATGTGAGCACTTGGAAAAGTATTTCATAAGCTGTGTGAGCTGATGTGGTTTCTGTTGCGCTGATAGTGATATGTTTAGTAAACATGACTAAGAATTTAATTGTATAGGGCACTGATTTTAATTAGCCAATAAATTTGTCCTGATAGTGTCTTCCTTCATAAGTACAAAGATGCTATTTATATATCTGATCCTGAGTTTCCTTCCAGCTTCCTTGTCCCTGAAAGATAAATTGTTCTGTCATACTTTTAATGCAGAATTAATCTTGCTTCAAGATTTCTTTGGTACTTAGCAGGTTAGCAACTGTGTTGGAGCCTAGGCCTGAATTTAGACCTTCCTTGTGGGGGCTATTGCTGTGTACAGACTTGCAGAGAGCAGATGTTATCAGTACCAAATTAGATACAACGTCTATTTTCTTGAGTCTCTTTTCAAACCAGTCTCATCTTTGTATGGAGAGAAGCTTTCAGATTAAAGGCTTTGAATAAATTTGCTGTATTTGGATTAGGATTTCAGTTACAGAGAACTAAGATAATGGTTAGGGGTATCTGCTTGACTGCTTCAGACTGATCTTAACCAGGTTTGAACAAAATCTCATTCCCCTTCAGTACTGCCCAATTCACAAATGGACAGATGACATGTCTGAGAAGCAGATGCCTCACAGATATCTTTCTTTGGAGATAATTTTTTGGCAATTATTAGTCCTTGGGCAAGAGAGACAGAACACTGGAACAGGGTGGGTTTCTGATGGCTGGCTGATGTTTTGTGTGACACTGATGACTGATACAAGGAGAGTGGTACGATGGCACATCTTTAAGCTGACTTTTCCCTTCTTCCTCATAGATAGCTGTGTTCTGCTACTGGGTAGGCAGTGAGCCTCTCACAGAAACCTGTGCTGCGATCCCAGCAGGGGTTTTGTGGGAACAAATGTGGTCCTGCCGCGCTCAGCAGCGGTGTGGGTGGTGGTCCTATTGTAGGGCTGAACTGAAAGATAAAGTTTAAAGAAGGAAGCTGTCCTTTCTCATGATACTGTTCAGGCTCTGTGTAGAATACAATTATCACTGTTTTGATCTTTCAGATGATTTAGTTTTATGCTTTTAAAACCTTTTGTCAGTCAAGTATATTCATGCTTGATTTTGATTTGCCTTATTACTGTCTGTGTAGACTAAACGAGGACCATTACTTTTACTATTACAATCAGCAGTGCAACTGCAGAGGAGAAAGCCACAGCTATAGGGTACACATTAAAGAAATGTTTCTTGGTTTGATGTTCAACTTGTCAATTCCTTTTTTCTCATTGGGTCAAAATCTTCCTTTGTTCCTTTGAACATATCAGGAATTAGGCTACATAGAATTGACACTTGCTGCTGAACGTGGGGGTACCTAACTGCAGCTGTCCCTGGAGTAGAACTCACCAATGACATGAATAAATGAGGAGGCTTTTCATATCTGTGAGAAGCTTACAAAGCAGCTTGCACTCTCTGACAATTGATGCTTAATTGGTTGAGATTTAAAGAACCTTAAGACAACATTTATTCATACCTTTTTCCCCCAGCTTTTCATATTTCTTACTGAGAACTTTGTAGTATCAATACACCAATGTTTTGAAATATAAATAGATCTGTAAGAAAATCTGTGTTCTTCATTAAGAACATTATATATATAATACATATGTGTGTGTATATATATGTGAAAATAGATCTAAAAAGAGGTTTGTGTGTGTGTATATATATGTAAGAAAAGGTTTCTTTAAACAACTCTTATCACGAGGTTTTGGAAGGAGCAGTTTGGGGCTTTGAGTCTAACTGAACTGTAGAATTCAGAGGCTATTATTTATAGTCACAACTGCCATTATTTTAAAATAATTCCCCCCTTTCAGGATATGTATATCAATTTTTTGTAGCTAGAATGATGTTATTGTCCTTGTCTTTTTCCCCATACCTTGTTAGAGACAGATTTATTTTGTTTGCAGGTATTCTCAGATGATTCCATTTCCTCTCTCCAGAGCCTTATAGGGGGAAGAACCTCATTGGGAACAGGACAGTCTGTGTGGTCTGTGTGCACTAGTGAGTGCTTAATTCACCTCAGGATGTACATAAAAATTTGACCAACGATTTCCTCTGTTGATAAGGTTTCATCATAGACAACTGCTTCTAAGTGTAAGAGAGTGTAAAAGGACAGGCAAAGATTGTATTCAGAGCCTCTGTACACTAGTAGGTGACTATGAAAATTAGTAGGCTTTAGAGTAGTTTAAGCAAGGTTTTACTCATATCTCAAGTTATTGCAGCTATTGACAGTCAAGTAAGTTTTTTACCAAACAGTTCTAGGAAATCAAAAGGTATTTTAAGAGCTGGTATGTAAAATATCAGCTATGAAATTTGAATAACTATGCATTTCACAAGCTGCATTTCTCAAGCTTTGTGGAAGGTTGTTGTGGCTGATGGATAGGTTCTCTCTTAGCAGAGGATGTTATAAACCCTCCTCTCTTGATCCCATTCCAGTGTTGGGTAGTACGAACATAACTAATTTATCATCTCTCTACAGATTTCCAGTAATCTGTTATTAATGCTTGTATTCAAGTAAATATAACTAAAGCTGACAGATGTAAAAACTGTTGCATTCACATCCCAATGATGCAGTGAGGTGTTAAAAAAACGGCTAGGAACTGTAAAGTATAGCCTTTCACGAAACCTAATGACAGTGTCTAACTTCATGATGAAAACACATTATTGTGAATGTCAGTGCACAGAGAATTGTTTAGACAGACTGCAATGACGATTGCTAAAGAAATATCAAAAGCAATAAAATATAGAACAACAGTCTTCCATTGGTTTTGTTAAGATTCAAATATGTTATCACTTTTGTAGTATAATTTCATACAAAGAATCGTATTCAGTGTGACAGGTGATTCTTTAAAAGGTAAAAAGGTTTAACTTCTGCTTTTAATATTTTAAACAGTTAATATGGATGCTGGCATATATTTTTTTTCTCTAAAACCCAATATTATGGCAATTTGAAATGGAAGAAACTTTTAATTAGTTAAACTGTTCTTTTTTTTTTTTTTGTGGTTGGAGCTTTGACGGTCCACTTCATTTTCATTAGTAATTAGAAGTTACACTTCTGAACAGAATTGATTTGGACAGTAATCATACTTAGGGGAAACACTTTATTAAAGGGAGCATCTGGTTGTATCCTTTTTGTTTCTGCAAATCAAGCCAACTGAAAGAGGCTACTTTCTGTTGATCACAATAAAAAGGGTTTCCACTTGTGAAAATTGAATGTTTCTTCAGGATTGTTTCTGTATTTCATTTAAGATATATTTAAGTATTGTTTAACTAATAAATTACAATACTTTGTGGAATAATTGTATTTATAGAAAGGAGACGGTCCTATCCTTTTAAAATAATAGGTCACTATGTACATGAGTTAGAAAAATGCTTTGAGTTCCCTTGAAGTTGAAAATAAATAGCAAATCTTTGATCTCATTCATCTAAATTATAACTTTCCTAGCAAATCTTAATTTGGGGTTAGTAAGGTGGAGTCATGCAAGCTGCACTACTTAAGGCTCCTACAATAGAAGGAAGCATTGAGGACGTCTTGTTTACATGTACTCTGTCTAATCAATGACTTTCCCGAAGCCTGGAATAGAAGGCTTTGCAGAACTGTCTGCTACGGTGGGTGTTTAGAGACAAGACCACAAGCAGTGTCCTGTGGATGTGTGCAGTAATGCTGGCTGTTTTGGGGTAACCTTTAGATTGTTGTTATCTGCTGTTTTGGCAAGAGGCAGTTGTCCTATTATTGGTGTCTCTCCTTGGTTAAGCAGCAGTGTTCATTCAAAAAGAGAAAGTAGAAATCTAAGATCAAACTGACTGCTCAGAATATAATAGATTTGTCCTGAATATAGTTATACGAGAAATAGGCAATGTTTGCTACCCATTTGTAAAATCTTGATAAACGATAGTCTTGACAAAAGGTAGACTCTTGACAAGTCTTTCCTGTCTTGGTTCCATATGGTACACCCTGTCCTTTCTGAATGAGTTAGGTTATGATTAAAGCAAATGCAAGTACTACATTATTAATTTGTCTGTTCTGCTGTGGAAAATTAATTACTTGACTAATAAGCAAAAAATATTGTAGGATGCCAGCTTTTACATAAAATTTGTGAGTTTTTTTAAAAAAACTTGCTTTTAACACTTTCATTAAGTGATAGGTTTTTGGTGGGAATGGAGGGAAACTAAAAAGAACTTTGAGCCAGTCAAATTTCATTCTCTTAAGAAGTTAAAACAATGTAATTGTGGATTGACTTTTTGTGACACTGTTATCAGAGTGGAGTTGATTTAAGCTTTTGCTATGTTGCGTCTGTGGAGAGACAGAGATGGCTCAAGAGAATATAAAGAATCTACTATTTTATCAGTTACTTCCCTTTTCAGTGAAAGTGCTAGTTGGTTCCCTTGGCTGCCTGAATACAGATGCAGAGAACAAGAAGAGATAGTACCAGAAAAAGAATTTGTATATAGGACTTCATCTAGTGAAATACAGAAAAATACCCCATCCCTTTCCCCGCTCCTGAAAAAACAAAAACAAAATAATGAAAGCTAAATAACAATAGAATCTCAAAAAATCAGGTATTTGGTGATATTTTACATTGTTTATGTTGTGTGCTGCCAACAAACTAGGATGACTTTTTTAAATGTTAAACTTTTATAACTGATTCACGCACAGTACTTTGTTCTGTCATTTTGAATTTCTGTTCTGTCATTTTGAATTTCTATTCATATCTTCAGTTCAGTGAGCCCTTTCTAGTGTTATCAAACATGACTCAGTACTGGGAAATACTGCAAGAATATTAAATTTGAGGTAGTTGGTTTTATTTTCAAGTTTCACTTAATGATAGGAAACATCACTCCTACATAGAACTGTTGTTTTGTATTACTTCTATTTGTATTTGTACTTCTATTTTGTATTACTTCTATGTGTATTACTTCTATTATATATTCTATGATAAACATAAATAATAAAACACCTGAAGTCCAGTCTATCTGAATGCTGCTGATGAAGTCATCTTCTGTTCTCTCTCTCTTCTCCCTCCTTTCCTCCTCCTCTTTGCTTTATCTCAATACCTCATTTTTGTTCCAATCAGTTTTGCATTGCAACAAGGTCAAACTCCTTATTCTTGCTTTTGGGACTGAACTGTGTATGTTCATACACTGAACTGTGTATGCGCTCTCTCCATTTATGATCATAGGTTTTTCTCATGTTCTCCAAAGCCTACTTTTCCTACAGAGGCTGGAAAAGAGTTCTGAAGCTAAGTCAAATACAGATGTGAGAGAAGTGGTCAGAAAGAGATGCTTTAAAAAATACAAGTTCTGTGTGTGGCAAAAATAATCTGCTAACAGAATGGGGTATGTATTTTTTTGTTTATTCCAGATGAACAGGGTCTACAGAACAAAGGATAATAAGGGAAGAGGAAGGCTGAGGTCATCATATCACCTCTGCTCTCCCATTTAAAAGTAGTGGTGACCTCTAATTCTTCCTGGTTTAGATAAACATTAACTGTTCTCTCCATTGAATGAGGGCATCCACTTCACTTCCAATTTACATTGATCAGGGACTACATAATAAATGCATGAAGATTAATACTGAAACAAGGACTAGGGAGATGGTAGATTTTATCTGATGGCTATATTGGCCTACCTATTTAAATGCTGGTACTTGACTTGTGAGGTGTTATTTCAGCATTAAAGGTATATTTGAATAAAAAGGAAGTATTTGTCTCTAAACCTATTACATGGACAACTTCAGCTAAACAACAGAACACTACAACCTCCATCAGCACTTTTGTGCTTCCTCTGAATATTTTAATGCTTGTGTCCTATTTTTTAGGTTTCATGCATGAGTATGACCCTTAATATCCAAAATACTTTGTTTATATTCAAAATCATGGTCTTCATTGACACTTTTTCTTCTGACTTTCAACTGGTAGCAGAAGGTTCATCATAAATACCAAGCTGTGGTTTTGCTCTGTTACTTTTAAAAACCTTTCTCATTCTCATATTTTATATTTGTATTTAAAAAATACAGCCAAACAACAACAACAACAAACTCTGTCTCTTAGTGATAAGGTCAGAAATGATTGCTATCACACAAAGGAAGAGCTTGAATTCTGTTGAAGGAAGCCAGAGAAAGGGCTTGCATTCTGAGAGAACAGATTATGCCTTTAAAGAGACAGTGAGGGAGACTTGCTAAGTTTTTCAGGATCAAAGAAAAGGTTTTTACAGATAGACATGGTGGAAGTGTAGACAGCCAGGCAAAGGGAAGCTGTAGAAAATGAAAGAGGGATAACTGGAAGCAATACGTAGTAAGTAATGTGGAGGAAGTTTTAGGCTATGGGAAGCTACAGAAGAAATGCATTTGATGTAGGAACAGAGTGCAGGGATGTGAACACACTGATATAATACTTTGCACTTGCATTCATCATTGGACCTGTAATCACTAAAAAATCAAAACTTTATGTAAAGAAAAAATGTTCAGATATCTTTTCTATAGTTAATAGCATGTCTGGTCAGTGAGCTGCCAAATATATGCTAAGATTAGTATTCCCACTGTGATTTCTTTTTCCATAATGGGAAGTGCATGAATGGCACTCAAAGACTGCTTGTCATCTTTTAAAGCATGTATTGTTTTTCTCATTGACAAATATGGCCTTTGGCATTCACAACTTGTGCTTCTCATAAATGCAATTCATTGGCAGAGTTAAATGTTTTGATGTTTGTAAGAGGAAGGATTGTATCAGGCAAACTAAATTGAAGAATTATTTGAGCACAGGATACTATAGACTTTCGGTAATGCAAACAGTTTCCTAGACATTAACTTTATTTTGTGCTTTATTCTACATGACCTTCCTGCTTAAGTTGTGATTAGAGTGTTAGTTCAAAGATACAGCTTATAGTGAAGCCTGCTCAGCATGATAGATGGAAGGCTAAAATGCAGCTCCTTGCCTCCAATAAGCAAAACAGAATTTGTTTGCTTTTAAACTGCAGTAACTGATATTAGTGACAAATTATTACACAGATCTAGGTACTTACAGACTATAGGAGATAAACTGTAAATAGATTATAGCTTTCTGAAAATGTGTTAAATTAATATGTGATAATGTCATAATATATTCCTCTGGAATTATCTAGAAGTCTGTGCTTTATTCTGTAATAATACCCAAGCAATAGCACCTACTGTTGTGGCTATTATTCACTGCTACTGACAGGTTAAGTCTCAGTTCTGAATGACTTCAAATCAAGTGTTGTGTATTTGTCATACTTAAGAATCTGTAGTTCTGGGGGTCTGCAAGCAACTTTTATCTTTAAAATGAATTTTGGCAAAATAAGCTTGCCCATAAAAGGTTAGATATCTGTTGTCATAAACTTGAGATGTGCATGCTGAAAATACCATTTTACATTTTTGGAATAATGCAGGAAGGGCAGTGGGAAATTGGGAGTTCCTTACTGTATATTGTATTTGTAGAGATTTTTATTCTCTTTTGTGATCATGAGTGAGGGAAGCAGAAGATATCCATGGGGATATTTTAGAGAGTTTATTTTTAATTAAAAATGGATATGCTTCTTACTTGGTTTAGTGTGTTTTTTTGAATCCTGTTAAATATTCTATATGAGATGTAAAACATTACCTTGAAAATAATCATTCAGTAGTCTAGGGGGAGATTGTTGTCCTTGAGGAGCTGTCTGCATAAAATAGGGGACTCTTAACTCTTTTTGGGATGAAACTCCAGTAGGGCAGAGAACATTATTTTTTATCTCAGGATTAGTAATAAAAAAATAACCAATGTTCTGTGTAAATGTTTTAACAGGTGAGAAGAAACAAACACTTTGTGTTAACTGTGATAGAAGTGATGATGCAAAAGAGTTTTTCCTTGATACCTCTGAGAGTTATGGAAGAGAAGGCACAGTCAGGTCTGTTCTAAGGAAAAGAACTGCAGCACAATGAGCAAGCATATGGGTGATCAAAACCAGTTGGAGACTAGGGAAGAGGAAAGACTGGAGGAAATACAAAGGAAGAGGGTGGGTAAGAGGAAGTGAGAGGTGTTAACTGGTAGAGGTGAACCGGATTGCTACAGAACAGGAGATGCTTGCTTTGATTAAAATGATTAGCAGTTGTTTACCTGGTAGCAGAGTTTAGTTTATAAAGCATACAAGGGTAAAGGCAAACTCCATTTTGAAGCAGTATTTTGCAGTGATACAATTCTGTAGTCAAAATGGCTTTGTAATTTTTTCATCAAAGACCTTTCATATTAGTATAGAATTGTAATCTAACAGTAACTAATGTGTATCACTTTTTGCAGCATGAAATAAAATCTTTTATGAAATAAGATACACTTTTAAATTTTAGTATTTGTTGCCTTGTTATGAAGTACACAAAGCATACACTATGATTGAATGTTGTGAGAGGCCATATAATTGGATTTATTTAGATGACTATCTGTAATATTAATGAATTAAATTTTGTATTGGAATATTGTTTTAGGTCTCACTCTGGGACTCCAATTTATTCTTTCTGTCTAATGGCAATTAAAGTTTTGGTGGTGGTCAACGTTAACCCACAAGCCCTTGGCTAAAATTTTTGCTTGTTTGTCGCTTTGTTTATGGGATCTTGCTGTCTTTTTATTCCAGTTTTCTTTTCGTTAATTACATCAGTGTCATAGTTTTCATGAGCTTGTATTGAATGAAGCTGTGTTCCCAATCATAGCACTACTTCAACTGAATCTATAACTTCTGTTAAAAGGTATGGTTTTGTGGGGTGTGATTAATATCTGTTCTTTCAGAATTGATTTGGCTTTACATTTGGTTGACAGGATTTAATTCTAAGTGTAAATTTGATTAAAAGATGGACTTATTATGGTTTTCAACGGAGATGAGATACAGCTTTGTGAAGAAAGCTTTGTAGAAAGCTTTCATTTTTTGAAAGATTTATAGGAACAAGGGGTTTAGTTTTGTCCAGTTACTAAAATCATGGGCATCATAGCTTTAAGAAAAACAAAATCAAACCAAAACCTTCTGCTGTACTTTCATTACTTGAAAAAAATATTTCTTTTGCTCTGCAGAGATTATTTCCTTGACTTGAGACACCTTGAGAAACAATCAGAAGTACTGGCATGATATGCATTAGGATTTAGCTTGTTAATGTTGGCATTGTTCCTTTTGTCTTTTGAATAAACAAGGTAGGTGAAGAAAGTCATATCTGTCTAACCTTCATGTACTTGGAATAGATAGGTCTTTCTCACTCTGTGATTTCCTCCATGGAGGATTCAGCAGCAGTTGGAAGAGTTGATAAAGTTGGGTGAGTACTGTGACCAAATTTTCCAGGAAGAGGAGTATAGGCTACTGAGGGTGTCCCAGAGAAAAGCATGCAAGTGATGCTTAGTTGTTGCCTGGAGGCAATTAATGTCTCTGCTTCTAGCCACCCTGCATCAGTATATATAGAATGATACATAACTGCTTAAGAGGGTAAAATGAGAGACAAACTCTGGGATGGAGTTTCAGCAGCTGAGCTGTTTTATACGAAGGCATGCTGTTTTCCAAATACATGTTTTTGTGGCATATATTTCAATAAAATGTAAAAGTCAGATTCTCAGCTGATAAGAGCTAGTTGATTTTCAATTATGCCTGCTATCCTCTCATTCACAGGGAGACTTCTGTCACGTTCCTCTACCCTTACAGTAAAGGAAAAGCAGCAAATCACAAAATGCTTCTTTATTCTAGCAGTAATGTTATTGCATTGCCTAGTGCATTTCTTAATTTTTCTGATATAATCTTATATTCTGTGTGTTCTTCTGGCCAGGTGATACAATGTAAGAAATAAATAATCCCCAAATTTTGGGAAATAAATTTTTCTGTAATGAAGAGGTGTGGATATATTGGTGTTCTGTAAAAGGCTTTCCTTCTTAGCTGTTGTGTGCAGTTTGTACTTGTATTTATAAACAAAATAATCTTACACTTCATGTTTATAGCAATTGCTATTTAGTCTTCCTTTGTTAAATCATACCTAGAAGTTTTATAGCTCCAAATGTGCAAAACCCTTAAGAATTTCAGAGAGGAAAAAACCCAAAGATATTTCATAAACTTTTCAAATCCTTCTCCTGTGAAATAGTGAAGTTTCACAGAAGTTTACTTTTCACAAGTTACATTTATATGTAGTGATACATAGGTGAGATACCATCGAAATAAGTGTCACAATTTCCTAAGCTTGGGAGAGGGGGTGAAAAGGGAAGAGGAGGAAAAATTTTCAACAGTTTAAGAATCTTTTAACTTAAAAATCGTTTTGTTTGAATTGGCTTAAAGCAGATGACCATGATTGTAGCAATTGTTCTAGAATGTAAAAAGTATTAGAATTTTTGCAAAGGTCTTTATTTTAAATAATCTTTCTTCTGCTCATGTTTCAATGGCATTATAAACATGAACATTGACTGATCAATCTTAAAAAGCTTTCAGATACAGAAAATGCCTGCAATGGCTTTAGCCTGGATGCTGCTCATGAATTTAATGTTCTTTAGCTGTCATTATTCATTTAGCTTTTGATTACTTTGTATATTGTTGTCATAAGGTACTGCATGATCATCTAATGTCACCTGCAAGAATACATTTATAGAGGAGTCGTTTTGTGTTTAGTTTATCACATGGAAAGCTAGTTGCAAGTAAGATACAAAATAAAAAAGTATAAACCAATACTCTTAAATTTCCATAACTGGTAATTTAGTAGAAAAAAAGCGAGTACAGTAAAAACAAAATTATATCTTCCCACTCCTTCTCCCCACCTCCATCCCCCAGCCCACCACCCCACTCCCCCCCCCCCCAAAAAAAAAAAAACAACTCAAAACCAATAAACAAGGAAAACCCCCAAACTCCACCTGTACTGCTGCTTTAAGGCATTTTATGTAGCCAAATGAATACCTTTTGGTGTTGGATTTCAGTTTAGCAGAAAATAGCACTGACCAACATCTTCTGTTGGTCTTGTCATAGGTACAATTCTTAACATTTGATGTGACAGGGAAGAAACTAAAAAATGAGCAATAATAGCCAGCAGTATGAATGAGAGTATTTCAAATAACTGTGCTGAAATTGTTTCACTTATCATATATCTTCAATATAGAATAGTTGCCTAATTTCTTTTGTTGTACTTAAAAAAACAAAAAAAAATCCTTGTGCCTTCTCAAAATCTCCAATGCTTTCTAAAATTCTCATTTACAACAGTTTTTAAATGACATTATTAAATCCCCAACTGTTATTGACACCAGTAAGACTGTAATGGCTATTGACTTCTGAAAGTGTATTTGAATTAAATATTAAATATTCTGGTTTAGAAGGACATTTATGGAGTGAAAAGAATACTCTGACTCCTTCCCTCCCTATAATTAATAATTTTGTCATGTGCCTTCTCTGTGCCTCTTCAGTAACCATGACTCACCTTAATACCAGTGTTTGACATTAGAAGCCTCTCCAGAGAGGAAGAAAATCATTCAGAAATGAGCTGGATAAAGGTTATTAAACCAAAGCTTAAAATTCTAGTCCTGCACATTTTCCTTTACCCCTAATTAAATGCCAAGAACAGCTATGTAGAATTTTCAGTATATACATATGCTGAATATACATTTACTGGTAGAAAAGTACATACAGGGAACAGAAACTTTATTTCTGGCAGTCACATTTTCTTGCTTATATACTTGGAATGCTGTTTTTCAGAAATGGGGAAGAAATCTTGGGGTTTGAGTGTCCTAAATCTACATGTTGAAGTATATATTTAATATGATTCTTTTCTTACCCTTTCTTGTATGACTCAGGTTTTCAGCTTAAGTTGTCATATTGACTTCAGTGGTACTATTTGTGTAAGTAAAAGCAAACTGCATGAGTAGAGTTTGTAACATTACTGCTTACAGATGTCTCATTTGTCATATCCCAGAGTGCTCTAGGGTGAACTTGAATATTGGTGTGAATGATACGTGGAACAGTGTATTAATTTTCTAAATGATAGAGACCTTTGAATTGTGGGGAAGAAAATCTTTGCACCCCAAAATTCTGTCTTACCTTAGGTTTTTATACTTCTAAATTTTCTACAAACTGTGTAGACTAGGAAAGAATTAATTTTTAATCAACAGAATGTAACGTGCTTAGTTACGTTCTCTTTACAGGTTAGGAGACACTGGCGTCTGCAAAGCAGTGATAATTTGCAGTGTTATCATTCTGACTTGCAGTGCATGACCCTGATGAGGTCAGGTCCTTTCAATTAGCAAGATGATGGTGTTAAATCCCGTGCTGTTATGCTCTTGTTGCCAGGCTCTGCTGCTGATTTACAGAATATTACATAAATTGGCTATTAAAGTCTAATTCCTTCAATAAAAATTTAACACAAACTTCTTTTTCTAATTTATAAAACTATCTGTGTCTCTAACCAGTTTTCTCAACTTTGTGCGTGTCAAATTAATACTTCATAAACGTATAAAAGATCTCTGGATCCTTAGTCTCTTGTGTTGGCTTTTTCAGTGAACTTTGCATAATACTTTATTAAATGATACTATTCTCATGAGTGGTAAACAGGTAATTCAACTCAGCTCAGTTTAGGTGCTATTTTTGATATTTAATGCTTACTGGAAAATTTCCAAATAATTGTAGCATGTCTAAAAGCTTTAGAATCCCCAAAGTGCTGTAAAACTGTGCTGGTACTTGTCCGGGATAATGACTCCTTTTTTTTCTTTCTTTTGAGAAAAAAACAAGCTACCTTGTAACAACCAAGGACTGATCAGTTAAATAGAGATCATCGTTTGCCGCTGCTCTTTGTCATTCTATAGTACTGTGATGATGGTGATGGAGGGGGGTGGGGAAGCGTTCCTTATTGAATTCTGAGAAGTGCTGATGGTTCTATGGTAAGTAGAACTATGTTTGCCAATGTGTGATTTCTTTTCCATCAACCACATAAAATCTCTGAATTTATGTTTTATTTTATAAATATAAGTTTTCTGTAAAATATCTGCTTTTTTCTAATGACACTTTTCAAAATTAAAAACAACAGAAAAATATGGCAAGCCCACATAATCACAAAATAAACAGTACCTGGTTCCACAAAGGCTCATCTCTGTAGCAAGGGCTGTGGCTACTGAGGATTGTTTATAGTCATGTCCCTACTAGACTTTTTGTCTGTGATCTTTGTCCTTGCATTTCACTTGAGTTTCTTGACTTCAGTCCTTCGCTGCCACTCCTTCACATTTCTGTTTCCTAAAGTTTGCTTGGTTGTCTCCCATGATTCCCACATCATCTTTGCCTCTGTTTTTTCTTTTATCTTGGTCTGTGTGTCTTTGGTCCCTGACCATCAAGACCTCCTGATGGTCTGTTGTTAATTAATTGTTTCTCTAAAAGGAAAAGAAGTCAGGAAGAAAGATTCTGCTTTGAATGGTGGAAAGGTTCTGTGAGAAAGTGGCATGCTATTTTGAAAAGAGTAATAAAACAAGTAAAAATAAAAGATCTGATGCACTGAATCTGTACCTAAAGGACCATTACTACAATAAAGATTAGTTCTTCCAGTCTCATAAGACATGGAAGAAGAAAGCAAAGTGACCAAAAAAGATATTCCTGAATATCTCTACGGTGAAATTTGGATGGGACTGAAGGGTTTAGTTAGCACTGCATGGAAAGGAAGAAGAAAGATGCAGATCATACGCTGAGTTCTTCATCACTGGGTGTTTAGCAAATTCATTTCATCCATTAAGTCAGAGGAAGCAGGAAGGAAGTTGGTAGTTTTGACACTTTTGTGACAGGTCAGAAGATCTGTGTTTAGTTTCATGTAGCTGATGCCTGTTCTGTGCATTAACAAGCTCTTGATCCAGAACAGGAAAAAAGTGATGAATTCATTTTACGAGTAGAATAAGATAAAACTGTCCTGACAGGGTTTATAGGATACCAAGTGCTACCAGTGTGCCTATCTCTCATTATGTAGAAGTGCTGCTGTTGTCAAGTTCTCTTTTCATAGATTAAGTGCGGGTATTATAACTACTTTGTTTGTTTGTTTGTTTTAAAGAGAGTATGACAGAAGAATGCACGGTGAATCAGGGCCAAGTATAAGATACAGCAAGTATAGGAGGAAATAGTTTCTATACATGTACTTCTGTACAACTACAAGTAATGAGTTTATTAATGATAAAATTTCTGCATTTGTTGAGATTGGTGACAGGCACAGATACTTAAAACAGGACCAAAGTTTTACTTTTTAAGGTTGACTTTCTGCAAAGTCCCCTTGAGTTTCTGTTCTGCAGCCATATCCTAGCTCTCATGTCCTGAAAACTGCATCAGATTTTAGGATCCCTTATCTGCCATAATATGACTTCCCATATCTCATTTCCTGTTGAAATGCTAATGCTGTCTGTGATGCCACCTTCTGTCCTGCACTTGCTTAATGCTATTCCTTTAGCCTAATCAATTATTCAGTTCAGGAGTTATCAGAAGAAAAGAATGTTAGAATTATTAGGAGTAAATCTATTTATTTGTAAGGCTACAGAGATCTGTTTCCCTTAATGCACTAGGAATTGAACAGACAACTTGGATTTGCACTCAGTTCCAAGCAACCCTCTCCAGTCACCGCCTAACTTGAAACCCCTGACATTTAACAGCTCTCAGGATGCTGCTTCCTGCACTTATTCTCATTATGTTCTTGGATTTTGCCCCACTTCATCATAATGTGATTTTGTTTCTTTAAAATACAAGGTTGAACATAGGTCCATAAACAGTAAGTCTACTTGGATCTGCTGACATCCACAAGAAATTGCCTGTATGTTAGTGGCATGGCTTCTTTAAACTCCTGAGGTGAAAATGTGAATTATGGGTGGTGACCTATATTGCTCTATGCAAACAGATATGTAATTACTCCTCCTTTGGTCCTGTGTGTGACCTCAGCTCTTACATCTACTAGGTTTAGTGAAACTCAAATTATTGTATAGAATTAAATTTCCTGGTAAGCACCTCTTGTGATTTCTGTCATGCTGCCCTTTATATTTAGGAGTGACTCCCCTTAAATGCATTTATAGCTACTGAATTATCTGTATTGAAACTTAAGCATATCTCTTTAATTGTGATGTCTCAAAGATCTTAACATTAGGTAGGCTTCAGGTTTGTTAATGCTACTGCATGTCTGCAACAGTGATGCTATTTGAAAGTTTCCTTTAAACATCTCATCTACCTTTTGCAGTCTCTTGATTGAGCTATCCTGCTTTCATCCATGTTTACAGGGAATTTGATAGCAGGTTTATGACCAGATTTGGTTTATGATACTGAAAATAATAATATGTCACCCTAAAGGCAAGTTTTAGCCAAAATGAGAATTTTCTAAATTGACAAAGCTTCTAATGGGAAGATTGTTTTCAAGAAACATAAGCAATGCTAGGAAAAAAAGTAGAGAATTATGAAAATCTGGATATTCTGGGTTTGCTTTTATGTTTGTTTTTCTTAGGCACAGTTTATAAAATATTTCTCATTTCTCAAAATTTATCTAGTATTTGACAATAACAAATTGAAATACCAAGGTTGAAATCATACTCATCTACTTAGAGAAGTCAGAACAAGAGACAGATATTGTGAAGGTATTCTGTATGTACATGCTTTTTTTGTTCGCATGTACATATAACTAGTACTATTTTTTTCTCCTTCATGGTTCAGTTTTCAATTAAATACCTCTTAAAACAGTTAGATAATCTGAGAAGAAACAAATATCAGGGGTCAAGTCTTGTTGGCTTCCCAGTTTGACATCTATGAATACAAAAATTAAAAGTTTTTCTTAAGTAAGTATACAGATTTTTGGTTTTAAATGTTTCTCTGTTTCTTCACTTTAAGAATATATCTATGTTTGTTTTCTTTTTATAAGCATATTTTAATCCTAATTTTTAAATCAAATCATCCCATTTCTTTTGAAGCACTTTACCCAAATGTAATTATGATGTTCCGCCCCTTGTGTCATTGCAGCATTGCTGCTGTTCTTTGTCTCCTAAAATTCATGTCATTTGCTTAAAATCAACTTTCACGGTGCACAAGAAATGAGGGCATCTGTCCTAAAACTTATTTATGCTATTTTTAGATATCCTTCATTTGAATATGTGTTTCTTTTCATATTGTTCTACTTTTTTTTTAGTCAAATGGTAAGAAAACAGCTGTACCGCAGTGTCTTTGCTATTGATACCTTAGGAGTGTTTATATTCAGTTAAAAGATGCAAAATAGAGAAATAACTTTTCACTGAAGTTGTATTTCATTTAGCCAATGTAAAAATTGAGAAAGGCTTTAATTCTGTAACTAGTATTCATATTAATGCACCCAGTTAGCTGTGTTCCAAACTTCTTTCTGATTTTGCCTTCAGAATGAGTGGCATATCTCCTTATATTTCTCTGCGTCCTACTGGATATTTGCTGGTTTACCAGAATATGCTTAATTGCAAACTAAGCCTATCAGGCATGCAATGAAGTAGAATTTTTCTTTTATTAAATCTTACCCTTTGATAATGTAAAAAAAACCCACCAAACAACTGTGATTATAAGACATGTATAAAGCAATTTTTTAATAGGATGGGTGAGAGGTCAAATAATGAAGTGTGAGAATGTGGAATAATTTTCAAAACCACTTTAATTCCATTAAATATGTACAACAAAGAGGAGGACAAGGGCTAGCATTTTATGCAGAATAAATGTGAAAGATTTTGTTTATAAATCTCTTGCAAAACATGGATGTCAGATGATGTATATGCTTAAAAATAAGGAAAAAACCCATAGTGTTTCTCTTCTAAGCTTCTCTAAGTGATTTTGAAGATGTTGGGAGAGAAGTCAAACAGGAAAATGCTGCGATTAGCCTTGAGGAGCATGTTGGGATAATAACTCCCACCTCGGCCCCGTGCTAATTGATGGTGTAGGTGGTAGTTAGTGGGGAAGAAGGTGGGAATTCTGCCATTGAGGCCTTTAATGTATAATGTAAACTACTTGATGTGTGTGGGCTTTCCATTCCCCTGCCTTCTCAGGCTCTGTTTGAGGTAGTTCTGTGCAGCTCACTTGGCTGGCTTTTAGGTTGCCCTTTCTCCAGCAGAGTTTTATAAACGAAGGGTTTACCAATCTTTCACAGGGTTTTATGGTAAAAATCAGTCTGTGTCCAAGGGTGTGTGAGGAGTTGATATGGAGTAACTAATATGCAGTGGTAGTAGTACCAGAATTTCTCTTCTATTTCTAAGTGTTCTTTATATTACTGGTCATGTGAGTAATGCTACTAATTTGCAGAGTCTTGCACAAGTAGACTGACTAGTCTGACAATTGTTTGAATTTCTCTGAGATAAAATTTAGTAACAGTACTTCTTCCCTGAAAATCTTACATGCAGTTTTCGGCAGGATTCCCTTCCACTACCGCTGAGTAGGCAGTGAATGTTTTGTCTTGGTGGTGAAACCAAAATGAATAAGGGTAAAAAGTTGATATATGTCAAATGATTTTTTTTTTTTCCTCTTATCTCCTCCAAACTTATCTACCCTCTGTGTTCCTAAACAGCAAAATGAAGTACCAGGTATTGAATATGTTTCAAACTTGCGAAGGTTATTCTGATTTTGGGAGCTAATCTTTTGTGATGTTTTTACTTATATAGTCCATGATATGCTTATTTTAGTAATTCTAAAATGTTTATATACTTTACATTAGCCTATCACTATTGACTTTTAAGTTATTTGTGTAATACAGTCTGAATTCCTCACCATTACTGGTATGGATTATCTATTGTGCGTACACACACGCACAGGTTTGTATTTTTATACTTGTGAGTGTTTCCATCTGTTTCTGACTCTTTCACATCCTTTTTGGAAGGTAATTTAGGAACATGCAGTTATCAGTATTGTAGACGACAATTTTTATAAATTCAAGAGTCCATACTAGTGCTGCTCTGTCAGAATCTGTTGATCTGTAAGAGAAATTAGTAGATTTAATTAGGTGAGTTGGAATGGGTATTAATTGAGAGAAGGAAGCATTCTGATGCATGATTGATGCTAATGGAGATGTTACCAGTACAGTTTTTGCCCAAATGTTTCCTGTCTAGACAAGCCTGGTGGATGCGTTGTTGTTTGAGTAGTGAGGGTAAGAACTGGTGGTCTGCGGGGTCATTGATTATCTGCAGCTGGCCAGGACATTGCAGCCATTCATTTTGTCATGCTTGTTTTATATGCTTCTGTAACTTATTTATGACCTGGTTGGTTGTAGGTTTGACTGTTTCAAATCTGTTTTAGCCTATCCCATCCTCTGTTTTAGGGAGAGGGGAGGAAAGTTCATGATAACAGATAGTCAAAGCATAAATAGTGTCATGGCCCACTGGAAACACCTGGTTCTTAAGTCTCATAAAGAGCTTTCAGTTCCCTTGATATAGTCTTGATTCTTAGTCTGGAATTTAGTTATTTAAGAGTCTGACTTTTATCTCAAATCTCTATGAGGTGAGATTTGTTGGAAAGTGTGCGAAGCTTGAATTTCAGTCAGAAGTCTCCATATATAGAACTCACTCCTTTTCATGCTCAACTACAAAGCCAACATCTAGAAACGTTTTGGAGACAACTAATTTGTGTAATCCTTTAAGTCATGTTTTGAATCTGAGTTTTTAAGAATTAATGTTGTTACAAATTTATTGTCATTACTGCTATATAAATACCTGGAAAAATACTTTCTTTATTTCTTGTCTTATCCCAGACGTTTTCTGAATATAATTAAATTCACTGTATGTTATATATCTTCCACAGGTCAAGTGCAAATAGTTCCCATACTTGCTTTTATAATATGGATTATGACATACAAGAGTGCATAAGTTTTACATTTGACCAGTAACTTAGTAACCAGCACTCAATCATTTTCATAAATAAAAGTCTCTCCTTTAAAAAAAGTCTTATCAAATACAATGTGTATTGTGCATTGAGTACTTGTCTCCACTCCTAGGATGGCAGTACTAGTGGTAAACTGATAGATATTCTGGACGAGGTACAGAGTCAGATTGATATAATTAGTGTATAGTTGCCCTGAGCTTTTTTGCAAAGAAAACTTGTACTAATGAAGGTCTGTTCTTGTCATGTAGAGAACATTTCAGTTTTCAAACAGTTTTCACTCACTTAATCTTTTTAAAAATGATTTTAAAAAATATTTTTTAGCTATTATTGTTGAAAAGGTGCCGAAGTGTCCTTTATGAAGCCGTTTGCAAATACCTTTCAATGAATCTGCCAGCAGGGTATAAATAGCAGTGCAGCTGGTGGTCTTTCTATCCCCTTCAAGGCTACTATTGCTATTTCAGTTATAATAGTCTTAAACAACAACATTCTGTTTCGCAATTCAAGCTTTCCATCTTACAGTGCAATAATCTTCAATTTTGATATAAAGCTGTAGGGTTCCATTAAAACTAGTTATTGTGGCTGTTTACTTAAATCCAGGCTTGGTAAAGCAGAAAATTAATTCAGTTCCTAAACCAATTAAATATCTACCAACCTGTCTCGTTTTATCAGTGAGCACCTGAGAGATTTGGTAGTTTTAGGAATTTTCCTCCATTACTGGAGCAGATCAGTGGTGTTCAAGCAACTTCGTGTTGGAATGGGGATGTAGGTAGATTCCTTCCTATGCGAGGCAATAGGGATGGGGGCTGGCCATGAAGCCACTGATTATAAGACCTATCTTTCATTATAATACTAGTAAAACCAAGCTGCAGTGGTGTATAGTATGCACGGAGACCTCTCTCCTACTTGACTTAAAGCACTTCGGTAATTTTTAGAAGAGGAACTTTTTCATTTCTTGTAATGGGAATTTTTAGCATTTTCTCTTAGCTTTTTCTGTACTTACCTGTTGTACATTTGCCTGATTTCTAGGAAGAGATTGTAAATTATCCTTATAGACGGTACACAGAAATGAGCATTATGCATTGCTTTGGGCCAATTTTTAACATATATAACTATACTGAGTTTAGGAATCACAGTTTAGTAGTGGGAAGATGTTCCTTTTCTATCTATCAGAGGGTTTGAAAGTATTCTTTGTTTCATTTGGTAGTAGTTATTCATAGTAGGAAAGATATATATGGCAGACTTTTCTTCTGCTGGTATATTAACAAAAACTAGAAGTCAATGGCAAATATTGACCAATATTTATGATTATGACCAGGGCCAAAAAACACCTCCAAAAATACAAACCTAAACTGTGGCTGTTGGTGTAACATTGTTACTGCAATAAAAGGGGTGGAATGTTTGCTTTTGTTAGATGGACAGTCAAGTAACTGAGAAATGATGAACTAAAAAAGGAATTTCTTCAAATATTTTTTTGAGCATCATTTATGGAATATCTTCCATTAAAATTGTGTTACTACTGCAATTTGTTGGCTTATTTCATATCTGTGATGTTCCTCTCTATTTTCCACAGTCTTTATTGTGAAATATTCTCTAAAAATAACAATGAAGAAAATCCCATGTTTAATCCTGAGTAAAATCATAGTAAATTAAATTTTAAAAATGGGGAATATTGACTCTAGAAATACATGCAATCTATAAAATCACATAAACTGAATTTGATATTGCCTTTTATGTCAATCTCTCCTCAGTAACAGGGGATCTAAATACCCAGGGCTGTTTTGTACTCAGAGGTTATATTTGTGGGAGATATATCCAGGGGAGCTTCGCAGCCAGGCAGGATTCTGAGAAAGAGAGCTCAGTGCTGTGAGCTGCTGGAGAAATAAGTCTTACTGAAGTCTGTGGGAACAGAAGCACTTTATCATGTGATGGTTCAGTTTTTGAGGTGAAGATGATTCTGAAAACTTCTTGGATCATGGTCTCTTTAACAGCAGACCAGACAAAAATACAGTGCAAGCACGTGGTTTTGAATACATAGTAGCATTAGAGTTCAATAAGAAAAAGCTGGTTCTTAAAAAAATAATGTTAAAGCTTTAGATTTATATTGTATGTCTTGTCAAGCTGTATTGAATATGGTGTTTCATGTTTTACAGATTAATCATACAAAAAGAATCTCTTAAGAAGTCAAGCTCCAAGGAACCAGTAGGTGAAAATGGATATTTTTGATGTTCTTGTTATTTACTTGTTTCTGAGTATTTAGCCTGGTTGGTGTCAACTTTCAGGTTCTACTCTGGAAGAAAGGAGGTGAAAAGGAGGTATTTTAAAGAAAAGAAATATCTGAAAAACTTTGGCTATTCAGCATTTAAGAAAAGTACCAAATATTACATTCTTCCTGAACAGTTGAGTACAATGCAAATCCTGCAATGTTGTTAAGTGTTTTTGAAGTCCTTGTGAAGATAATGCTAAAAATAGGCTGAACTGGTTTTTTCCTTCATATTTGTCTTTATCACTCAAATAAGTCACTGTAAAGTATCTATCAGTGTACTGTCTCATGAGAGTTTAATGATGACTTTCATTCAGCATAAGCTGTCAGTAGGTCAGAGATGCCTCATATCTTGGATGGAGTTATGAAATTTCCTGAGTTTATTACCCTATTAAAATTCATTTTAAATGTCAAAGTTTCTAATTTGTACAAAGAAATTTAATTTAGTAGCATCTTCAAAGTAACACATAATTTTCTCCTTGAGTATCAGGTGAAGTATCCAGATAAAAATATAAGACCTTTGCAGCATATTATATTCAATTATTTCTGTGTTTTAACTTTAGATAGTGTGCAGAGGTGGATATAAGAAATAATAATTTAGTAGTCTTTTATGACTTGCCTTTTACGTTAAAAACAGTTTGCAGAAAATGTCTACGTAACTTTAACCAAAAATACTAATTATTTAAAACAAGAAAAAGCCAATATTCTCAGCAGCGCTCACCTACCATTTTTTCCATAGAAAAATCTGTGCTTTACTATCTCCTGAATGACTTGTTGTTTGCTTTGACCCAGTTTGTACTCTGTTCTGTAATGTTCATTTAATTTTTCAGTCTTCCAAAGTTCTGGCCTGTTTGTGCTAGATTTTGGCCTCTGTGCTAGTGTACTGCATATTACTTCATCTTCTTATTGTATTGTTTTCCTAGTCAGGTTCCTCCAGCTTCCACTACTGAATGAATGTTTTACAGCAGGTAGAGTTTTAGAGAGCAAATAGATGGCAGGGCAAGATGGTAGCCCAAGTCTAAAATTGTCCAGATGAGCAGGAAGGTTTTCAGATAATGATCAAAGGAAGTGTTTTTCTGAGCCCTTTCAGTGTGATTCTGTGTTCGAAGCTGGACCCAAAAATGTCCTGTCATCTGCATGTAAAACCCAAAGCTAGAACCTTGATTAATAGATTTTTCTTGTTAATAAATAAATGTGTCATTAATGATATCAGATAACATAGGTATTGATTTTTTGCTCTCTGATTAATTCCTTGTGTAGGAATATGAGATTAACAATGGAGGACAAAAGGCATAATAAATTAGTTTAGTGATAAGGACTGAGGGAAAGTAATCAGGAAGTAGCTTGCTGGTTTGTGAAGCTTAAATGTTAGCCTCCCTCACAAAAAATAATAGTTGTAGTGTTTATATCCAGTATCACCAAATTGCTGTTGAGTTTTGAGGATAGATAATGTAAAGCTAAAGTCAGTGTCTGAGACAAATAACATATGTAATATATCTCTCAAGTATTCAGATATAATTTGGTCTCTCACAATAATTTTTATTTTAACAGGAAATAACAGCAGCATTGGAGAAAAATAATTATAAGAGGTTTTTAAGTCAATGGCTTTTGCTTGAAACAAACATCTCAGTCATTGATACGTGCATTGTAACAGTAGATGTAACATTCACCAGTCCCCTCTTTACTGTAACTTTCTATTGCTATATGTTTATATACTCGCAGTCCATGTGAAGAGGTATTCTTTTCAGAGATACTGGCCTGCATCTTGAATTGATCATTGCTGTACTTGTGGGTCCTGAGTAGCTATACATAAGTTAATTCATCTAAACTGTATGTCAAAATCCTTGTAATAACAGACTTAAATTGCTTATCTAAAAAATGGGAGTGATGTTAACAGTAATAAAAACTTACATTTAATCATCAGATTTTCATTACTTGAACTTCCATAGCTTTGATTGCATCATACATTTATTTAGAATTTAAGTCACTGATTTATTCAGCCACTTAAACGTTAGCCTTCTCAGATGAATCTGTTCCTCTGAACAACTGTTCAGAAAAGTAAGTTTTGCTTGTTTCTTTTGACCCCACAGGAAAGAGAGTCTGGTTTTTGTTTTACAGTGTGAACAAGAATGCAAACTCTCTTAAATTCAGGTATTGATGTAAGAGGAGTTAATATTGGCAAATTGAATGACTTTCATGTGCTCCAAATGCAGGTTTCAAGACAGTTAACTTCAGAATGGCATATCTCAGCAGATGTGTGGAATTTATAATAGATTTCATCTTCACTATGAGCCATAATATATAGTTATGTAAAAATTCTAGAAATGTCAAGAAGGGGGGAAAAATTCTCAATGGAAATCAATAACAATTTAGCTGTGTTGCCAGATCAGTTGTATTCTGTGGTTTGTAATTTTTCAATGAATAAACAATAATGTTTTACATAAGCATTGTCATTTCTTTTTATATTGATGCATCTTAATAGTTCCTTCTAGTTATTAGCGTTACTATAATTTGTTTGACAGTACCACCTAGCGAATGTGGCTGTTGTCATAAGCTGCAGTGTAAGTTTCTACTCTGACATATAAGATACCTTGCCAATAATACCAAAAGCAGGATGAAGTATTATCTCCCTCTTACAGATGGCATGCTTAATGTGAGTACTTACCTTAGTTTCTGGGCAGAATTGTACAATTCATGCTGGAAACTATGCTGCCACAACTACACTGTCAGTAGTACTTGCAGTAGTAAATTTGAAGCCATTTGGATTATATATGTGTAAGCTGCAAAACCATCCCTTGCTTTCAGTTGTAGGCATGCTCTGTTGCAACACACCTCAAAGGTGTAACAGGTTATGTCATCAGCCTTGTGTCAGTAAGAGGTAGGGACAAACGAATCTTTGAAGCTGTGTTTTTTCATCCTCTGTTTAAAACAGCCCAGGTACCTGGATAGTTAGAGCTCATGTATTCAGGATGACTTGTATAAAGCTCCAGAAAAGAGTTGAATGGAGAGATCAGTAGTTATTGCAGAAGCATAACTCCCAGTGGTTGGAGTAGCTCCTACTTCCATCTTCTCATGCTTCTCTCTGATATTTCTTAGACACTGAATTTGTTCATGAAGCTAGTTGCTGCTCTCTTTATTCAGGCTCAGAATTCTCTCTTCTTTCAGACTTGTGAATTGGTAGTAGTTTCCTAAAAGTGATGTAGTGATTGATTTTTGGGTTGGGGTGTTGAGTTTGACAGCATACTGTCTGTGGCCCTTCACTGCTCCTGTGTGCTGCTGGGTTCTTTACCCAAGTGCTAACACAGCCTTGGTTCTTTTATTCAATATATGAGCAGCAGATTTAGTTTTTTGCCATAGTATCTCATTTACTTTTGGAATCATGCCCCAGCATGCTTGAACACAAGTCTAAAGATGGGAAAAGGAATTGTGCAGATTGAAGCATATTTGTACTCTTCCTTGTTGAGTTGCTTTCTTTTAGCTTTGTATACTCTGCTGTAGGAAGACTCATAGTTAGCGACAGGTAAGTGAGCTGAGAAGAAACAAGATGTGGAGGAGGATGGGCACCTTTATTTCTGTAAATCCACATCCTACGTGTTTTATTCCTCGGCTCCTGATCCTAACCAACAGGAACTAGAACCGCTGATGTTGCCTCTTCCATTGCTCAGGGCTGACCATGTTCCTGCAACTCCTTCTCAAGACAGGCATCTTTTCTTCATTGAGCCAGGCCGTGAGTAGCGTAGTGCTTGACAGCTTCATTGCAGCTCAGTCTGTTCTGCTTCTGCTCTTGTCTGAGTGGTGGTTGATGCCGAGTGGCATAATAGTCTGGTTTTTGAAGACTGGATATGAAATATTAGCCTTTCTTATACCCATTCAGTGGAAGGGTATAGCTTGAGCTGTGACCCTCATTTAGGTCATAGATAAGAGTTTGTTAATGTAACTGAGCTCCTATCAAAGGACAATTTCTTTGTTAATTTAAGAGCTCCTGTATTAATCAGAAAGAAATTCATGACTGGGTTTTTACTGATCAGCATCAAAAATGTCAAAAATAGTTATGAGTGAGTACAATATGTGTACAGTTTGTATGTTGTTCAGTGTGCTTATGTACTAAGGATGACTTTCAGTGTCCATCTTACTTTTGTAGTTGGATAACTATCTACGGTTCTGTTGCTTAGTAGTTGTATTTGTGAGATTGAGTATTGTGATAACCTCTTTCTATCTGTCTGTCCTCAGCTCTGTTTCTCTTCTGCTCTATTTCTCTTCATCTCCCTTCCTCCTTCAAGCACATGTGGATGTTTGTCTTTGCCATGTTTTAGAGTCATTCCCCAGTTTTCAAGTTGTTGGATTAAAAGCTATCATGCTAAAGGTAGAATATAAAGAATGAACTTAAACTAGTCAAGGAAATGTATTTACAGTTTACACTGTATTCACACAGGTAAAGACAGATGGTAAAGAATATTCTGGTCCTCCCAACCACTGTTACAATCCCCTGAATTTTACTGATGCAAATAACTATATCTTGATATTGAAGGGTATGTATCACATGCTAGTTCAAATGATAGATTCTTTTGGCTTGCTCAATTTGTGTATTTTTAATATTGTTTAATATATGTACTGTTGTGTGAGCACATATACTCTTAGGTGTGACACAAACTAATTCCACTATCATCATAAAATCTGTCCATGGATTTATCACAAATTGCTGCAGCTGAGAGTGATTCCATGCTCTCACGAGAAGTATGAGATTAAATTCTGTCACTACTATACTATTTTTAATTAATTTAACCTCCAAACTAGTAATTTGCCAGTGCCAGTTTCTCTCTTTGGTCAGTAGATTAATTAGTTAATGTCAAGTTAATTAGTTATTGCCAAGTTAATTAGTTAATGCAGCCAATGTTTAAAAGCTTTATAAAAGTGATAAGTGACTAGTGCAGATTCTGCAAGTGTTGGGGAAATAAGGGTTCATGTTTTCAACAGGAAAAGCAGAAGTTCATTTTCACAGTAGTTCACATTACTACTGTTGATTTGAATACGGAACATGCTTAGCTACAACAACAAGGGTGGAAGTTTAAATACAGTACAGCCAATAGCTAGATGCTGAATTGATATTTTTCTCATAATTTAGAGAATAACAAGGGAAAACACGATTAACTCTGACAGAGCCAAAAGGAATTGAACTGCACTGCATGCTAAGGGAGCATTCTATTTCTTTCGGAACAGGAATTGAAGTATCTCAAAAATAACCACAGATTTTTGATCTTTTTGAGAGAGTTTGAAGTCCTTAACATTGTCTTATTGCTGGATTTAGTCTGTGCATTCTGGGTGAACAGTATCTTTGTGTGGTGAATAGCAGGGAAATGAATGCAATAAACAGAATTGTCGGGCTTTTACTATTTTAATGAAGAATGCTCATGTGTTTGGGTTTCCTGGGAGATTAGCTTTGCAAGGAAGGCTTAAATAAGGAGCAGGGCAGTGAACCTTGAGAAGCACTGTTACCCGAGCTGGCAATGTGTTCTCGTCATCCTCAAGTCCTGAGCTGTCAGCTTTGCCAAAACTAAGAATTTGGAGCTGATTACAATGTGTGACACTGAAAAAGGCAGAGGGAAGTTTTGGGGCATAGCCAGTTACCACAAACGGTATTTAGTAGTATCTATATTCTGAAGCAAGATATTTGCAACTTGGTACTGGTAGAACATAGGAGATTAAGATGAAGTTCTGCCTACGCAAGAGTTTGGGGGAATATCCAACAGTAGGTAAGACAGAACACAAGTGTTCTTGGCATGTTGAGTATGATTTCCTTCAAAAAAATGGCTTCTTGTCTCCTCTCAAATAGGCATATCCATAGTCTTTCATATATCAATAAGGTTGGTTCTGCCTACTGTAATGGTTGGAACCTAGGGGTTATAACACAGTCACATTAGATTGATAGATCCCTCCAAAGAAGCCAAGATTGAGTCCAAGTGCTGAAAAAAAGATAGAAGTAGCTATCTCAAAATGACTTTCTGTAGGAAAAGAAATACTTATAAATGCTGATTTGCTTTTGCACTGTCCAACTCTTACCCATGTGATTTTCTGAATACTTACAAAACTGTCAAATACATATACAAACTTTGTGCTCTTACCTTTACTCGAAAACAGTAATTGAGTGTGATTTCTTGTAATTTCTGAAAAGATGCCAGGTTTTAAATACCTATCACGAGTAAAATTTGTCTGTATGTCGAAGTGCTTAAATTAAGACTTCTAGGTGTAAAGGGATAGGTGTTCACACTGGTAAATCTGCAGTACTCTAAGGCCTCTTGAGATGAATTTTGAGCAAAATGATTATCACCACCATCAGCAGTGCTCTTAACGACCTACGTATTTTGCATTAGCAAAAGCAAGGTAATGAAATGTAATGCAGATTGATTTTAATAGAGGAAATAGCATGTCTGGAAACTTTCATGATAACATGTTAGTTCTAGCTTATGAGTTAAATTATGCCACTTCTGTCAGTTTTCTTACTAAGAGCTCTGTTTGCCATTCCCCACAGTCCCCTCTGGGGAGGGGGTGTGTGTGTCAGAAATTGGGAGTAGAGGGAAAGACAAAACCAGACAGAAATTATACTGCAGCAGTGTATGTTAGTTACCTTTTACATAAAGATTACCTTAAACTGAGAAAGTTAACCTATACTAGGTGTTGCAGAACTTGGAGCTTCTCTCTGAAATGTGAATATATTTTTGACAAACCATTTGCATATGAACTAGTTGCTTCTGCATTGCGCTTTGAAGCTGGAAGCTGTGATATTCTCTGTACATCTAATCATTTTAACAGCCTTCCTCTGAATTTACTCACTCTTCTTCAATTTCCATGTCCAGGATTCAACGGAAAAGTCCTGATATAGTGTCACCAGTGGACCTAGTATAACACTTACTGTGAGTTAGGGATTTTCACTCATTCTAAGGCTCAAAAATACTTGCTTATGAGTGTGCCACAATAGCTCAGAATTGTCCTGTAATAAATCCTGGTCTTACATCTCTTCTAGTATTTGCAATTGATAAACTCTTAAGCTATTTTGTTACGGGCCCCCAAGTGTACAACTCTATATTTTCACCTATTTGCTTTTTCCAGACCTCAAAATTATTTGACTTTTTTGTCTGTAAGTATACAGATCATTTTCTCTATTGACAGTGTTGACCAACTCTAATGTTAGGAAACTTCATCAGCACATACCCAATACTAAGAACTCTATTCAATAATTTCTAGTTCAAAAATTTTATTAACTTTTCTTCAACCTGATAAATCTCTCCAACAGTACTACTTTACTTTGCTTGAGCCTTCTACTTTACTTATACTGGAGTTTCCCCTGCCCCTTCTGTGTAAAATTGTTGGGACTTAATCTCATGGGTAAAAATAAGTCAGTATATGATTACAAGAAGCTGGGATACAAGGACTCCATTCTACAGGAATATAAATAATAGAGCAAAGGGTTATTTCCCCTCCCCCCTTTTGTCTTACACCATCTAGTTTGGCTCTTTAGGAGTGTTTTGAGGAAGTTCTGATGAACTTTCAATAGTAAGTCTGTGTTCATGTGTGAAGTACCCACTAGATCACATGAGTGTGTCTCTATAAAAATTACTACTGAACAGGATTCATCAAATACTTGCCTACAGTATTTTCCAGTAAGTGAGGTAATATTTGGACAAATTGCATGTTTCTATATCAAAATTAATTTTAAATCTAATGAATGAGTTGAATTAGTCTGTTTGACAATCAAATAAGGTACACCTTGCCCTCTGTATTTTGTGAATATTGTCAGGTACCATATTAAGAACTGAAGCACTTCTATTTTATTAGAAGTTGTGATTTAAATTGGATTTACTGTCTTTAAGTGTGTCTAATAACATAGATACTGACTTAAGAGGGAGGACGCATTGCATATTTTATGATTGTAGTAAACCATTTCCAATGACATGTTGTTACTAGTTTCAAAAATGGCATTGTATTCTGTCATGATTTTTTAAAAATTGTATATAACTGGGAAAACCACCTGAAGTTATCTGAAAATGCTCAAATAGGAGACAGCAAAACCTGTTTAAACAATTAATGCATAACAAATGGAATTATTTAGAATGAGTGGCTGAATTCTTGCCAGTTAAATGGGTATCAGAACAGATAATGGTTAACATGATTGGAAAAGAGGTATTTCTTCAAAATACAATTGCATATACAAAAAAGTCAGTAACAGTTTTAGAAAACTATCTCCTGTTATGCTGCCTTTAATTGAACAGGTTTAATGTTTGTCATTATTTTAGATACAGAAAGTTCAGAAATTATAGAGCTTGATGATTTACTGTGATGGTGGTATTCTGCAGTGAAGACAATGAGACTCATTTTGATAGGACCTCTAACCTTTTTTCATATTTTAAAAGAACAAAAAATTGGGTAAAGAAAAAGATTGTACACTGCAGTTGCAGCATAGAAAATAGAGAAGTGAAAAGTAAGGCACAAATATTCTCTTAATTTTTTTCCAATCATTCAGGGTTTGAATTAAGTGAGTTCTAAACTCAGTTGTTTGAGTAATGTTTATTTGGCTATTGAAGATTTCTGAGTACTTTTAATTTTGTTTCTGTTCTAAAAGAAGTTAATTTAATTTCCTCTTTATTTGGTGTGTGAAGTGACATGTATGTGTTTAGTCATGAGTATTAAACAGATTTATATAAAGAATCCAGATAGGCAGAAAGGATGAATCTTTCGCCCTTAACTTTTTTAATTGTCTTGCTCTCTTTCTAAGTCTTACAACTGGATTGTTGAATTAGTTCACTGTTTTGAATGATCTTTCTCATCTCTGGGCCACAGTATTAACCCTGCCTACCATACCAGAAACAGAAAAGAAAGGACATTTTATTAGTTTTTGCAGCATTGCCATTTTGCTTGTTTTGAAACTCTTGCTTATTCTCTATGCTTGCAGCTGCTGGCTGGGCACTGTAGACAGCATTATTAAATTACAATTATTGCTCTGTATCCTGGCATGATGAGATGCTGTGTCAGAGGTGTTGATCACTGGGAACATTTTCTCTTCAGATGCTGGCACAAATGCAACTCTGTTGAGATAATTGGCAAAGTAGTAGAGTTTATTGTAAGTATAAGTAATTGTTGTGTTGCTACTAATCCCTGCTTGCTTAGAGAATGACTGAAGTAAAGAAGTTCAAAACTGTGCTGAAAATCTGGGTGTCCCTTGATATAAATAACGTGAAATTTTATTTTTCCAATTTCTAACTGAGTTTACAAAGCAATCACTGTAATTTTAAATGTTATTTTGATCTCTTTCTACATTATTTATTAACTAATGAAATATCAAATTAATAGTTAAATATTGTATTTACTTCTGTATTCATATACTGTATGATAAAGAGGCTTTAGGGCAATGGAAGATCTTTTCTTTCTGAGCTTTGATACTGAGGAGCTGTGTATCTTCAGGCAGAAAGTTACTCTGTATTCTAAGTCATAGAGTCATAGAATGGTTTGGGTTGGAAGGGATCTTAAAGATCATCTAGTATCAACCCCCCTGCCCTGGGCAGGGCCCCCTTCCCCCAGCCCAGGGTGCTCCCAGCCCCGTCCAACCTGGCCTTGAACCCTTCCAGGGAGGGGGCAGCCACAGCTGCTCTGGACACCCTGGGCCAGTGACTCACCACCCTCACAGGGGAGAATTTATTCCTTATGTCTAATCTAAATCCCCTCTTGCAGTTTAAAACTGTTACCCCTCGTCCTATCTCTACACTCCCTGACGAAGTCCTCCCCATCTTCCCTGTAGCCCCCTTTAAGTACTGGAAGGCTGCTATATGGTCTCCAAGGAGCCTTCTCTTCTCCAGGCTGAACCCCCCAACTCTCTCAGCCCGGCCTCCCAGGGGAGCTGCTCCAGCCCCGCCAGCATCTCCGTGGCCTCCTCTGGCCCCACTCGAGCAGCTCCGTGTCCTTCTGCCGGGGATCCCAGAGCTGAACACTGTACTGCAGGTGGGGTCTCACAAACGTTGAGGGGGAGAATCCCCTCCCTTGACCTGCTGGCCACACTTCTCTTGATGCAGCCTGGGGTATGGTTGGCTTTCTGGGCTGTGAGTGCACCTTGCTGGCTCATACTCAATTTTCCATCTACTAATATCCCCCTGATCTCTCACATCAAACTTAGGCATCGTAGATCTGGTGTAACTAACAGATATTGGATTGGCATATCTGTAAATAAAGCCAGGGACAAACCAGGTTCAGTGGCACATCAAATATGAATAATGAACTGCATGTTATACTGGAATCTTAGTCCAACTCCTGTTCAAGGAAGACCTGATTTTGACTTTAAATCAAATTCTGGAGAGCATGGTCCACTGGATGTTAAAAATCTCCAGGGTGGGATATTCCGCAGCCTGGCTGGGCAGAACATTACTTGGAAGGGCCTTCTATATGTCACCTGGTTCAAACATCCTCTTAAAGTATGATTACTGCCAACAATAGATAGTCAACCATGGGTTTACTTAAATTTCTAGGGGAATTAAGTTGTGCTTAATGCCCAGCTGAATCTCCCAAGATAGAATTTGTGGTCGTTGCCTCTATTATTGAACTTATTCTCAAATTCCCAAGCTGCTTGGATAGTCTTTCAACCTCTAAAAAAAATGTGTTCTGGTGCTCAGGTATCCTAATTTTTAGGAAATACCTTCTAGCTTCAGGAGAGGGCAAGCTGGTGCAGAAGCTCAGAATATTGTACACTCTCTCACCAGCTGGGAAAAACCTTATTTCAGTGCTACATTTGCATAAGTGTTTTGCATGTTTTAGAAGACTTAAGTGGAGATTTATGCTCTATGGGGTGTATATGAGACTAATTCCACTGTAGTTTGTGTTTAATACTGGCATACTGTTTGTGTCTAAGGTCACTTTGTAAATTCAAAGGCTTATACACACCTGGTTTGATGGTCTTTAGTGCTGCCTCATAATCAGTTCTTTGGTCAGCTAATGGAGACATTTTTCTGTTTATCTTAGACTGTGTTTATTCTAAGTATTATGAAATACAAGTATTTCTGAATATAAAATTTTTATACCATGTGAAAATATTTTTATGGAATGATTATTATTATTTTTTTTAAATAGTACCTTGTAAGTGCCAGTGCCCAGTGGAGAGGGCTATATACTTGCACAGTGCTTACATGCATCTATTCTTTGAAAGTTGCACTGTTTTTTAGGAGGGCTTTTTGGTTTATTTTAGTGTTTCCTGGCCTTTCCCCCTGTGCATTCCTACCTACTCCTTAAGAAATAATAGAATTTCTCCAGTGACGATTCAGGTATATTTTGAATTTTGTTGGTGTTTCCTGTATTTCATGCTTAATCTTTTCAAATGCTATTATCCATGTGATGTATTATAAGCTTCTGGGAAGAACAGAACATTATAGTTTCTACATGAATAAGTTGTATGAAAATGTCTAAGTGGACTTGTTTATAGACCTAAAGCATTGTGTTTCAAGTCTAAAAAGTATATAAGAGCAATGGGCCCTCGTTAACATTCTGTGAAAGTTGGCAGCTTTGATGTATGTATTTGCAGATGTCTGCAGAACACAGATAATCAGTGTTTGGAAGAGGTGTGCAAATTAAAGATCTACTTGACCAGTCATAATTATAGCATTGTAAGGACAGAGTGGCACTGAGAAGTAATAAAATGGCCTTTAATCTCTTACACTGTCAATTATAATCTACTTGTGGTTAACAGAAAATATTTTGGTGGCTTTAGTTATACCATTCATATAACTGCTAGGTGAGGTTTTCTTAACTTACAGACTTTACTCTAAGTGCGTATTGCTTAGGAATTTCTTCAAAGAGGAAAAGCAGCTAATTGTGCCTTATTGCTTAGTTAAAACTTCATCTGTCACTGGGGTTTGCCTGTTACTCTGACTTCCTTTCTTTGGTATTGAAAGACAGTGGCTTTTATGCTTTTTTTAAATGACATTTTAGATGCCTGTGTTTTATTGAGCTACTACGATGTCTTATTTACCATTTTAAAAATTAACATGTCTTCTGGTTTAGAGAAAGTATCTCCATTTTGTTGTTGTGCCAGTTTTGCCCAATTATCGTTCTTCAGGGTTTTTAGGATCAGTAACTTTACTGCATTTTGTAACACTGCTTTCCTTATATTTTTAATTTTTATATGCCCCCCATCTGAATTTTGATTAATTAGACTGAATGGCAATACCAGTGTTTTTAGTACTTAAACTCATTATTATGTTGTCAGAAGGCAAAAAATGTCAGATTAAATGTTCAGGAGAAAGAAAAACATACAGAAGATTTGTAGAAGGAAAAATGATGACCTCACAGAATTGGACAAAATCATGCACTTTAACATGAGACCTACAGGTAAACTTTAAGTTGTTTTGCCTTCTATTACAGAATGAAAGTGTTGGTGTTCAGAAACACTGTGTAAATTTCTCAGTCCTTTACAAGGGAATACCAAAAGGTAACATTAAGCAACAACTTGTAAATTTTTCTCTGTATAAGAAAAGCAACTTCAGTGTACCTTCAGGTATAATAAAACAGGTACTTGACACATTGTATGAACTATGTAGTGCAATCAGAAATTATTTTATCACACCAGAGGATTAAATTTACATGTTACTGCTAAACAGTGCTTCTCTGTGCTTTTTGTTTCCTAAGGAAAAGCAAAATTTATAAGTTGCTGCTTAATACCACCTGAAGTGCCCATTTCTTCATACTGAATTGTAAAATTTGAAAGTGGCTGTTTAATGATGGCCATGGCACTGTTCTTTCCTTAAGGGGTAGTGGAACACGTGCAGTTAGGAGAAAGCTTTTATTGCGAGTGCAGTCCAACATTGCTGACTGTGATGCGGTGAATGTATTACAAATGCGCCCTGTGGGAAAAGTCATGGTAGGAGCTGTGGAAACGGGTGGCATTGCTGGGGTTAATTCACAGGAGTAGGTACACCAGCTGTTGTTGCACGTACAGAAAAGTTTTGCTGAGGATGCTATATATTCTACTTCTTGTACCAGTTGTTTCTAATGCTTTGAGTGGAGACCTAGACTTGTGAGACTGTGCTCGGGCCCTCTGGACTATGTCCATAATTCAGCAGAAGTAGTAGGAGCCATAATTTCCACTAGTGTGAGTACAAGTAAAGCTGAGTGGAAAAGGAACAAGTTCTGTCCAGAAGACCACAAGAGTTAATTGTCTACAACTATTAACACAATTCAGTAGTTTTAGTCTGCTGGGTGTTCTATTTACTATTACTGTTTTCCTCTCTGATTGAAAATAAATAATTCTTATGAATATTGTACTGTAGCCACTTCAAGAATAATTTTGTCTTGAATATTTTCAGCAGCTACCTGCTTTTATTACAATTGTGGTAATATAGATTGCACCATAACATACTAAAGAAACTTCAGTAATTATGAAGCAAATAAAGTGCTTGAGGTCTTCATAGCTGCAGTTTAATTGTGTTGATAGTAAATGGGGAATATTCTGAAAAGAATTTTGAATTAGAAACTTGGCAAGATTGGGAATCACTGGTGGGTTTTTCCTTCTCTCACATGAAGGATGATTTTGCTTTTCCATTTAGTTTCCTTTGTTTCTACATAGACCAAATACACTGAAAATTGGGATATGGTGCACTGAGTCTTGTTTTTAGCTTTGCAATTCAGGCCATCAGTTAAATATAAGCAGTCTTTAAAACCTCATTTAGTTTTAGTAGCTTTCACAATAATGTTAACAGAACTATTGTCAGCACCTTTGCTGTGTTATTTAAAGTGCTGACACAAAGAAAGCCTGAGCTAGATCAAATATAGATTTTTTTTTTCTTTTCAAAACTGCCATTCTCTTATTTCTGTCATACTTTGATCATTATATTCAAATAATTTCAAGCATATTCTTTTCACTGACTGACATATTTTTCTTTCAGATACGGTTCAGTTGCACCAGTGCTATTCAGGAGAAGATGGACTGATAGTAACTCTTCTGTGTGTCTCTTGTGACCATGCCAAAGCACTTAAGACCTTCCTGATCTTGCACTGTGTGACAAAAGCTTTACCCTCCTTTGCTGTTACTCTGATGCCAGTGCAGCTACCTCACCCACTATTTTCATTGTATCATTATTCTCTGTTCCTTTGATGAATTTCATCTTCTCTTTGTGTCAAACTCAAGCATTTAAATTCTTTATATTAATTGCCACCTTGCTGTATTTACAGCTTTGTTAGTTCTTGCCCTTTTGCATCCTAAGTGTGTTGGGCTTTCTGCTGTTGCTCAAGTTCTGTCCTTGCATTTTTGAATGATTTTCTCTCCACAGTCCTTTCTAAGTAGATCTTTTATGTTACTACTTTATTTTTGTCAGTTTGCTTCACTATTTAGATTTCTTTGTCTGTTGAATTCTTACTACAGCAGCCATTTTAGTCTAATTATGATTGCCATAGTTATGATACAGTGGCTTTCCAGAGTCTATGGCTGTCAAGCAGAACCTGCTCTTATTTCATGGAATCATAGGATAGTGGAAGTCTCTAGAGCAAAATCCTATTCAAAGCTAAAACGTAAAGCAGGTTGCTCAGGACATTTTCTACTTTAACTCTGACAACCTCTAAGGATGGGAAATTCTATAGCCCCTCTAGGCTACCTGTTGCAGTACTTAATTGTCCTCTTCATGAAGATTTTTTCCTTACATGATCAGAATTTTTCATGCTATGTCTTATGCTGTTTGCCTTTTGTCCTTGCTTCTTCAGATGGAATTTGGAGAGTGGCTTATTGTCAGTAGCATAACTACATAAAGAAACATGTAACAAAGGATACCTGTTAATTTGCACAGACAAACCTGTTCCCATCGGTTTCACAGTCTGAGCCAAATAGCAGCGAAGTGATTGAGTGCAACCTAGTTTGCTAATTGAATTAATTTTTCCTTCTTTCACTGAAATAAGAGTATTAGAAGATCTAATACTAATAGATTGCAGATACTAACAGGTTGCATGGCATTTTCTTATGACATTTGCAGAGTTGGCTAATAACCAGAGAAACAAAGAAGAAACTTGCAAAACCAGAAACTATTGCTGTGAACTAATTCTCATTTCATTGGCTAACTTGAAGAATCTGCTAAAATTAATTTCCAGCGATATCTATCAGGAGAGGTAGCACTGTTGCACAGCAAGTGCTTGCAAATAATTTAAAACAAATACACATATGGTTTCTTTTCTAGTAAAGTAAACATGTACTGGCTAAAATCAGCTCAGAGGCGCAGCACATATCTGCCCAGTGTTGTCAAAAGAAACTTAGCCTTTGCTTTTCCTAACTGAACTTCATAGTCTGTTCCCCTAGCTGTATCCATTCAGTATCAAATACACTGTGATAAAGAACTTCTTTTTGTATGTGTGTAAAAAAAAGTTCACTTTGTTCCCTACAAGTAGCAGTTTCATTAAATGTGCCGGCAATGTGATATAATGACAATTACTTCCAATTAAAACCCCTCTCATAACTTTCTCTCCTTCAGCTTCTTCTCTCAAGTAGAAATTCCATGTCTGTATTACTGTTGACCAGCAACTGAAAAATTGTCAGAGTGTTTTTTCTTGAAAAAGATTGGAGATAAAAAGACTGTTCAGAAAAACATCCCAAATAGTGTATGTCGTCCTCAAATACAGAATGTAAACTATCTCTGTGGTGTTCAGAAAGAATGTGGTAGGCTTCAACAGAGGGGAGAAAGGGAGACCTTTAAATTGCTTAACCGGAAAGAGAATTTCTTACTTTGCTGCAGTGGTTTGCACTGAAATGTTATGGGACAGTTTAGGTGATTTGGGGCTGTGAACTGATGACCTTTTCTAGAGCTGTCTGTACTGGTGGCAGAGGCTGCTTACCTCTCTGCTGCTGCTGCTGGTTGCCAGATTTTCAGACTTGCTGGTTAGGGGTTGCTTGTCTGAGTACTTGGAATGAGCATTGTGGTCATTGTGTTGTTTTGGTAAGCTTTCTAAGTTAACCTGGCTCAGGAAGAATTACAAGGCATGCTCTTGTTATCATTTCTTCTTAAACTCACAGTTGTACCTGAAATGAAACCCTTGAACTTTTGAGCAATTTCTCAGTAACATACAATGTAGACTTGTCATTCCATTGATTTCAGTGGGCTGTTACTCAAACCAGTATTGGTATGAACTTTTGTGGTTGTACCTGCTCCCGTGTTCTTTGGTATATACGTCCTCAGGAGTATATCTGTTGTTTGTGCCTTCCCCCTCCACCCCACCCCCAACCTTCCTGCTGTGATGTTATGTTCAGTTTGGAATATTTTGAGTGGCCTTTTGTCCAAAGCATAAGCAGTCTTGATTTACTATAAGAGTGTGATTTCTGTGATTCTTAGTATCTTTCCTGATCTGAAGTTAACACTTGAAGAGTCTGGTAGTAGTTAAAATGGAATACATGTTTTAAGTTGGTGAGAAAGGTTTATTAGCCTCTAAGTAGAAGTTGACAATATGTGGACAGGTAGGATCTGCCAATTAATTCTAACCAATGTACACACTCCATCTGACAGCCTGGATACTTTTTGTTATTGTTTTTGTTGTATTCTTGTTCTCCATACATTGAAGCCTGTTGACACTCTGCCTTGCTGGAAAGTGTCACTCTATCAGGGAAGCACAATGGGAAATGAAAAACAGCAAAGGAAATGTAGGTTTCCCTTAGGGCAATAACTTTTGCTTTTATGTAGCGGCCATTTTCTAACGGGACACAGAATACCTTACTAAGCTTTCATGTTCCTGGTATTTTTCCTTCATCTTACGTCCCATGTTCCATGCAAGGCATCCTGAGATGTTTATGCCTTAAGCAGGCTTGGAGGCAGGAACAGAGAATGTAAGTAAATACAGGCTCCCAAAGTAGTGCACTGACTCTTACAGGCACCTGGTTTATAGACAGTAAGTGTTTATCAAGGAAGACGAAAGCATTGACAGACTTCAACATATAAATACAAACAATCTCCTGTAAGTTGATCACTCATAAACATGTAATAATCTGAAACATGCTTTAAAACTGCAGAAACAATTCATTCTTGACTTTTATAGTGCCCGCTTAGAACTCCTTCCTCAGAATCTCTTTGAAAGAGATTCTAACTTTGACATAATATTAACATGGGAAATAAGAATGCCACTGGCAAGAATAATAGACCTACTGTGTTTTGAAGATTAATAAGAAGGCAATGTTACTTAGAGTAGTTTTATTTATATCATGTAAAGATTGACTTCCATATATATTTACTTTAAAAATAGGTTCCTGTCAAGAGGCCATCAGTAAAGATTTGATTAATTTTATCATTTGGGGGCTGGAGATGGTGGTGTTTGAAAAAAGAATGGCAAAATGGTGCTTCAAAAGAAATAAAGACATTAAAAATACTAGTAATAAACTTAAGATTTTGTACCAAAAAGTCATTCCAGTATGGTTCTTGTCAGGCTTTTGTGAGACAAGTAACTTTTGAATACTATTGAAAAATATTTTAGTCTATACAACATTTTTATGCTGTTTTGTCTTGTTCTACAATAGAACAAGCAGAAGCGATTAGAAGCTCTCTCTTCTTTTTAGACAGTCTCTTTGTCTTCCTAAAGAAACATGGAGAATGCTTTTAGGCTAATGTTTCTGTGAAATTCTTTTTCAGCATTTCAAATGGTAAAGCTGTCATTCCTGTGTTTGAGAGATGGATCTAGGCCACTGCTGCTTTTCCTTGCAAAGCAAGATTCCCTTAGATCGAAGAAGGGACACATGACACTGGTGTGATGATTTCAGAACCAGTTTTCAATTCTAAATTTGCAGCATCAGCTTGAAAAAGGTCACCATAGGGATTTGAAAAGCAGAGCAATATTTTAAGAAATTAAAATTGTTTCTGCCATCTGAAAAAAATATAAAATGTGTGCAGGAGAAAAACTATCTAAACCTCAGAGAACAAGGGTATTTTAAAGGCCTAAAAGAGATGCACGTTTGAATTTTAATGTAGTGTTTTTATGTGTCACGTAAGATTGCTGGCTTGGAGGTTTGGTTTTTTATAGTGGATGGAAATAACTTCTAGACTCTGCCTATGGCTGCAGATATGTTAAAATCCTATTTGGTAAATCGATTTCAGTGCTTTGGGTGAAGGTGTGTAAGTGATTCCAGGTTAAGAGTTTTTGGTTGATTTCTATTGCCAGGCCTTGGGCTAAGAAGTTTTATCATGCTTTAAAATAAAACAAACCTATGAGTCTTTCTCCAAAGAAACTAAATAGTACGTCCAATGTAAAAGCTGCATAGGTGAGATGGCCACTTATGGGATTCTTTTTCTTCTTTTTTTTTTTTTTTTTTTTGTGAATTAAATACATATCACTGTTAGAAAAATATAAAAAATGATAAGTTATACCAGAGAAATAACAGAATGTAAACATAATGGCATGTGTAATGAAAATTCACTGAGCAACAAAATAGATATTGACAACATAGATTTCTTTCAGAAAGAGAAATGACACATGACATAATGGAAACATGAAGTGGTAGTGTTTTGTGTTACAAATAAACAACTCACTTGAGAAACTTGAGGGACCTTGTTAAATGGGGGCATTACTTCCACTGTATTGAAATGCATGTTTTTACTTCTGCTTTTCTTATGACAGCATATTTGTAATAGGAAAATTCTTTCTTTGTTTCTTCTGAATGCATCTATACAATGGGAAGTTCTGATTTTGGCATAATTTTTCCTCCTTAGGAATTACGATCATGTAATGCTGGTTTATATCAGTAAAAAGTCTCTATCTGTTCTTATCGATAGAATCAAGTTAGTATCATATCACTAATTAACATATTTCAGCTTAGAATTCTAACTCTTAAATAGTTTATCATACTGGTGGTTGATCTGGATAAGGAAAAGTTTGCTGTAGTAACACCCTTAGGATAAATGCAATTAAGAACTGTACTGCTGCTGCTACAGCTACAGTTTATTCTATCCATTACCTGTAGGGTGGGCTGTTATGAGGAAAATCATCTTTTTACAAATAATCATCTCTGTACTCAGAAGTCTGATCAGTGGTTGCACCTTATCTCTCATGGGACTGATGTAGGTGGGCCACTGCAGACATTGTCTTGCAGATTATGTGACTTCTCTGAACATTAACTTTGAATTCTGGCTGAAACTGAGGTTCTTTCTTAAGATAAACTTTTAAGCCTAGTAATGCTTGTATCACAGCATTAACAAATAAAGAAAAACATATGAGGTAAATCAGGGTGGGTGAGAGAAAAGACTTTGGACATAAAGGTTAATAAATATTTAGAAAAACTCAGCATTGGGCTACTGTGATTAATTTTGAGAAGGTATCTAAAAGTTTTCTTCTTCCCTATACAGTAGTTTCTGAAAAGGTGAAAAAAGATTTTTGAAATTATTCTAGCTTGTGTGAAATACCTGATACTCCAGTCTTACTCAGCTTGGCTGTGCCGAACCTGTTTGTCACATTCCTATAACAATACACTTATACCTAACATAGATTGTGGATTGTGTGAGAAGTTATTGGTATTAATGGAAAAGTATGAAAATATCTTAAGATAATTTTGCGTTTACTCCAAGGTTTTGGAGTTATATCCTGTCTCTGATAGGATCTTTAACAGCTGGAGGAGATGGATAGGATCTTCAGCAGCTGGAGACTTTCTGCTGTTGTGTTCCAAGAGAAAGGGAGAGCAACTACATAATCTCCAAGGACACTTCCACTGTGACTATCGGGCTGTCTTCAGCAGACCAGCCATAGACCCATAAAATTATTTGTGCAAATCCTATTTGTATAGGTGTTTAAATACCTGCTTGAAAACCATGATGTAATAATTATCTTTGGAATATTTGGACTGAGATGCTGAAAGAAGCAGGGAAAAAGAAAAAGAAGGCTGCAGTGTTGGCCTTATGTTACCTGGCCATACTTCAGAACAAGATGTTATAATCTGTTCAGATAAGTTTTTGGTACAGTAGTGAAACTGCCAGAAGAGTTTCGCTGAAGATAGTGACAGCAGACTGCAGTAAGTGGCATAGAGGGTGTAATATTTCACTGAACATCGGTCAGTGTTTTAAAGGAGTGGCTACTTCTATGCTAAATGGGTAAAATCCTTTTGTCTCATCTTAATAATAGCACATTTCCTTCTTATCAACTTGAATGAGAAATTTTGAAAGCTGACTTTCCTTCACTGAGGGTTTTGTGCTTGTTTTAAGAATGCATGGCAAATGGGTTTAGCCTGTAGAGAATTATCAGGCATATACATTTTTTCAAATGATTTGAGCACACTGCTCTTTAGAGTGTAGAAATTCAGATACATGGTTTAGACATTTGTGTATTTGATGATGTTGTGTACTATATAATGTTCTAGGTGTCATAGTGATCTAGGGGAACTGGTACATACAGGCTTTCAAAGTTCTTGCAATGAATTCATGCATGAAATATTCTACGATTCAGGTAAAATTCACCTCACCTAAGGATGTCGTGTATTGTTTCTTTTTAGTGTCTGATCCTTATATTTACAGATACTGGAGCCAAAAGCCAATTACTCAGAAGTCAAAAAAATAACTAAGACAAAATCAAAATTCTTTCCAACTACAGCACTGTAAGTCTTGCACAGGTTCACAGATTCATTTTCCTTCTCAGAAAAACGAATTAGACATTGGTTTAAGCTTGCATGACATGAAAACACTTCAAAGATATGATCATGAGATTTCTGTGACATCTCAGTTTGTTTATAGTTGCTGACACATAGGATGTAGCTGAAGATTAGTGTCGAACCAGACAGTCAAGAATTAGAAGTGTCTAGCATTAGGTTACAAGCAGTTTTATCTGCTGTGTTATTTCCATGAAAGATACAGTTGGCATGTTGAACAAGCAGAACAATTGAAAAATGTGTAAACGTGAAAAAATTAAGTTACTGTGTAACTTTTTATGGAAAGCAAAATCATGAGGTTCCAGTTTTAGACTTTACTTCTGCACTTGTATCTGAAGAGCTTCAGGTGTTCTAAGAGTGGTTTTGGTTTTCTTTGGTTTTGGGATTGATTTGAGCTCCTCTCTGAGGAAGGCCCTTCAGACCTTCTTCAGGAGAGATTCTGAGTTGATTTCCTGACCTCCTGTTGGCTTCAGAGAGCCAGTTCAGGTGTAAGACTTAAAATAGTTACCACTTCTTTCCTACTTGTTCTCCTAGTTCATTAGCTTGCTTATATGAACTGTAGGATCTACATTCAATATTAGTGTGAAGTATCTTTAGCCTAAGAGTAAGGTGGTGCCTTAGCAGTGTTACTGTTCTTTGTGGTAATAACAAAACTTCTACATTATTAAAAAAAAAAAAAAAAAAAAAAAAAAAAAAATAAAAATCAGGACATTTGAACTATTTGCAGTATCTTGCATAGAATCCAGTTACTAAAGAACATCTGTTACTTTAACCTGCAGCACTTTGTTAGCAATTTCTATTTTAAAAAATAAATTGAACTAGTTTAATCCAGTTCCCCTTGCCTCTTCTCCCTCTCCCTCAGGACTGGCATCTTGTCCCATCTCATCTTTGCTTATCATACAATCTCTGCTTTTACTCATTTTTGGAATGACAGATGTGATGGATGCGCAAGTTCAGAGTTATTGCCAGGCTTTAAGCTTTTGTTGGCTAAATATCATGCTTTCAAACACTTCTTTCTTTGTAAATTATTTTTTGAACTACAAATAACAGCAATAAAAAGGTTCATTAAATATTTTGAAAATGCCTAATGCCAGATCATGCTGACTTGCTACCCACAGGATGTCATTTTCATCTAAAACTTGCTAGGAGTCTTGACTAAATTACAAATTTTTCTTCTGTATTTTAATTAATACAAACCATGTTTAATATGTCTCACCATGGCTTTGCCAGCAACTCGATTTCTTTTTGTTTTTAAATGACTCCTTTTATATACTGTGCTGCTGGTGAAGGAGCTCAGTCCTTTACAGGATGTCTGTCTTAGGAACAAGCTTTCAATATTCTTGTTTTCATTCTCTTGGTCACAGGCAATATAGACTTCTGAAATATTTTGGTAGTTTGTTGTGTGTTGATCTTTTGCAATGTAGGAAATGTTATGTTTCTCAGCTGGGGAGATAGGCCGTGCTACAGAGGAACGAGCCTGTTTTAAGTGAGACACAGAGTCAGGACCTAATGAATAAGTATGGCCAGTTCTGTGCTGCTGGTGTGCAGAGATAGCGAGAGGTATCCACTCCCTGCTACTTGGAGAGGGATTGCTGGCAGACATGTGGTGTGGAAATAATCAGATTAAGATAGTGTAGTTTGGGAGGGTGACTGCCACTGCTGCAGCCTGTTGTGAGAAAAAGCGGTGGCTTTAGCTGATGTGAGTAGCAGCAACCCCTTCCATACGTTGAGAAACAAGCCAGGAACCTCTGATCTATGCAGAGGATGGATGTGGTAGCCAGTGGGAAGCTATGGAACTTCTGGGTTGAGGGGAGAAAATATATTTGTGAAAGATCCTGAAAGCTAAATCCTGTTTTCAGTGGCTGTCCATTTACATAATTTATATATATAAAGACTGTCAAGATCAGTCCTGTTATTTTGACGCTTAACATAGATTTGGAAAATCTCTTTTTTAGTGAGTTCTTTGTTTGGTGGTTGTTTATTGTTTTTGGTTTTTGTTTTTGGTTTTTTTTTTTTTTTTTTTTTTTTGTGGCAAATTTGTCTGTGTGAGGTATTTATTAAAAGGAAAATTGGTTCTTAAGCTTATCTTGTACAGGGAGGTAAATGGACCTGCTCTTCTCTTTGACTATATGTTTTCATATGGCAAAAATACAACTAGGTATTAACTTCTGCTTCAGATACTTAAAGTGCCAACTCAATGGTATCTTACCACCAGGCATTTCTGAATTCATTTCCAAAATAAGTGACAAATAGGTGATGCTAATGTAGTTTGGGTTGCTGAGTAGAATGCCTTTTCTGTATGCAAATACGGTCTTGCTCAGTAGGTGATAATACTGCTTTTTGCTCACTGGTCCTTTTTGATGCATGTAAACTCCAAGTACTGTTGTTATAATGATTAAAAAAAAAAAATAGTGGCCTTCACGTAAGTCCTTATATCTTGTACTTGCAGTGAATACGCTTTTTAAAAAATGCATGATATAATGTCCATAAAATGAGAATATTTTTCTGTGTTGTTACTTGTTCATGTAATGTACTTTTACAAATACAAGTAGCTTACAATTTATATGACATTGATTCTCAATAACAACTAGCTTAAACATGCAAGCAGAAGTTGGATTCAGTTTAAATCTGTGCTCCTATTTTGTCCATGACCTGCACAACAAACACCAGTGAATCTTTTTTGGATAATCTATGAAATTGAGAGATTACTTTTTTTTATTTCCATAAAATTTACTTTAGATTACTGTAGTGAAGTAATAAAATTCAGTATTAATTGAAAAATTATTTGAATGTTTGTTTGGGTTTTTGCTAGTCTTTTGATATTGCAAATAATAGATACATATGTTTTAGATTTTTTTATTTTTTTATATTGGTATTTGTGGAGGGAGGAGGTGGTTATAGGTTTTTCCATGTCCAGAGCTCTGTAAGTTCCCAAGTGTGCATTCAAGCCTGATTTTTAAAAACCTTTAGGGTTGCCAGCATCAGTGTAGATTTCTATTTTGTATGTGTTATTGTTCTGAAAAACAGTGATTGCTTATTTGGACTGCAATAATGTTCTGAGTTTGCAAGCTGCTGGAATGTCCCCAGGTACTAGGGAACTGGGGACATCCCTGGGCTTACCTGTTTTCCTTCTTTCCTAATCTTGGCATCTGAACACTCCACAGACATCAGTGAACTGGCCCTCATCAGAGCCACAGAAAGATCAAGTGATGTGTGAAAAACTAGTCTTGAAGTCTGGGACAGAGCAAGGTACTGAACTTGGGTAAACAAATCTCAGTCTAGTGACTAGATGATGCTTGCCGAATAAGGTCTGGAAAGGAATGTTATGTGTGGTGTAAACTAAACAAAAAAGTTTCTATTTTTTTTTTAACTATTCATGTATTTCTAAGCCACTTCAAACCTCAGAGTTGTCTGTAATATAATTCAAACTTTCTTCTGTGAAAAGGGCAATTCAGGAAGAAAACCTCTCCAGGGATACTCTTAAGGAAAAGCCTGAAGTTTTTGGTGCTTACCCCTCACCCCATATTTGGAAAAAATCTATCTTTATTTTTTGACATTAAATAAAGGAATTGAAAGAAAAGGGAAAAAAAAAAAAAAAAAAAAAAAGGAATGGAAAAAAAAAAAAAGAAGAAAGCATGCCTTGGAGCAGTCACTAGGGAGACTATCATTTATATTTAAGATAATTGTGGAAGGTGGTAGAAGAGAGTTTTAAAAGATTCGATGCTACTGCCTGTTTTCTCAGACTTCCTGCTGACTGCTTATGACAGCTATTTCATTGAGATTATTGGTTGTAGCTTTTATTGTAAGAATTTTAAAGCTACTTATAAATAATGTATGAACAGACCAAATGGTAACATATCTGTATCTGTGCTTCATTAACAAACAGACTTACAGGAATATAGTGACTTTCTAAATTTATGATACTTAAAGCCAATCCTTAATGTAAATCTGTGGAACAAATTTCTTTCATACTTTTATCTCCAAATTACACCTCTATACTCCTATGGGTGAGTCTTCAGTGGGAAGCTTTTCACGAAAACAGTGGAAAATAGATGCTGTGACAAGAATCTCCTAGTTCCGTGGGAAATTTTTAAAGATAAGTTTCTTTATTGAGTGAATTTTGTTTTACTGCACCTTGTACTCAGACTGGTAGTTCTTGTACTTCTTGGTTAGGTAGTGGAAAGAAAAACATGGTCTCAGAAGAATCATGGTGCTACTTGACTCTGGCACTAATGCTGTCTTTGTATGTGGACATGCAAAGTCAGTTTTTTGTTTGGCTTAATATATTTCTGTCATTCCCTCGTATATATTTGCGTCTTTATGGTCTCACTTATTTTTGCAATTTTGTACCTTCAGTTCATTCATGTTCTTTGTAGTTTTGTTCTTGTACTGCCAGTTGACTGGTATAAGACTTTAATCTTCCTACAGTTGAGTGAAACATTGTAAATCTTTTTTTGTAGATATAAATTTCTGGATATAATAATGTTGGCTCTAGTTGCACATCCATTGGATTCATAAAATGTGAACTCTTCATCAGCAATTAACCATGTTGGTTCACTGTAGGGGGCCTTCCTGTTAGTAAGCTGTGAAGAATCTGTTAGGATTAGATTTAGATCTGTTTTCTAAATGGTAAGTAACTCTTTGCAGCTTGTTTATATCTTTAATTCCGTGTCTCTGTTAAATGCATAGGATGCAATTAACTGGGTTGGTTTTTTTCCCTTTTGGTTGCATTCTGAAAGGCATATAACTCCCCTTTCTCCTTTCTAGCCCTCTCCCCCTAGCACCCTCAAAAACCATAAAAACACCTCAAACAAAAGTCCCTGGAAGATTAAAGGACTTTAGACTTGGGACAAATCTTAGAAAAACTTATTCTCAATATCCTCTTTACTGAAGATATGTGCAATCACCTGTACTGTATCATCTCCTATTTGCCTACTGCTGCACAGTTTCCCTGATGTGGAAATGTCTGATGGAAAAGAGTTTCAAGATGATTGTCTTTTTACTGCATTGAAAAATATCTAGACTTTTACAAAGCTTTCAGAAAATTATTTGCAGTCCATTTAGGGAAGCTGGCTGAGCTATCAATTGATAAGTCAGGTCTTTGCTTGTCTGAGGTATCCTTGAAAGTAAAGAATTGAAAGAATGAATTTTCTACTTAAATTTAACAGCTGTGGTTGTTCCAGAGTGAGCACTGAATAAACTGCTGCATTTTTTTCTCCAGATCTTCTTTGTTGAAATGAAAATGAGGGCTCCTGAGGGCTTCTATATTTCATAATATAAAATGATAATTTTACTTTTAAGGTAGCACACTGTTTTAGGGATGACTTTCTGATCTGAGCTTTCCTTAGTTACTGTGCCACAAAAATAACATTTTCAGCTTTTGAGACTTAAGAATAGGTTACATGAGACTTAAGAATAGGTTACATCTTGCCTTTCTGCTTTTATGATTAGTAATCAGGTTCTATGTTCCCTGTGACCCTAGAGGGAAGGAAGCGTTGTAAACTCTGAGCCTACAAGTTGTGTGGATCCAGTGGTTAAACCCACAGTGGGGAAGGAAATGTGTGTATAAGTACATGTTCATGTAGGCCTATGTCTTACTGTGCTGGTTTTGGCTGGGATAGAGCTAATTTTCTTCATAGTAGCTAGTATGGGGTGGTGGTTTGGATTTGTGTTGAGAACAGTGTTGGTAATACAGAAATGTTTTTCATGATCACGGGACAGTGCTTACACCATGTCAAGGCCTTTTCTGCCTCTCACACCATCTCACCAGTGATGATGCCAGGGGTGCACAAGGAGTTGGGAGGGGACACAGCGGGGACAGCTGATCCCAACTGACCCAAGGGATGTCCCACACCATATGGCATCATGCTCAGCATATAAAGTTGAGGAAAGAAGGAAGTGGAGGACATTCAGAGCAAAGTCAAAGAGGGTCCCAATAATAATAATATGGAGAGTGGCCCGAGTAACGACAATCACACCGATGCAGCTACATGTCGTCCCCCTTTATTGCCCGAATCGCTTGGTTATATCCTTTGCACAGCAAGCACCCGCTGTTCACGTGCCCCACACCCCTTGATTATTGTTCGTAAGCAACTTATCACGCACCCAAAGGGAAACTGTGATAGGCAAGCATCTTGCGGTTTGCTGCATACTTGTGCTTAGCTTAGCCAGATACATAGCTGGGAAAATTCCTCATTAACAGATACAGTTCCTCACAACACAGCCCTTCAAGGTCATCCTCATAACACAGGTGTTGTTAGCAGTCTGATCTCAGGCCTGGATTGTCCAAACCTTGCAACAAAATATCGTGGCCATTCTCTGTCAGAAATTCTACTACACAAAGGCATTTGCCTTCCCAAGTAACTGTTACATGTGGTGGAGCCTGGCTTCCTTGGAGATGGCTGAGCACCTGCCTGCCCATGGAGACTGGTGAATTAATATCTTGTTTTGCTTTGGTTGCATGCGCGGCTTTTGCTTTACCTATTAAACTTTCTTTATCTCAAACCATCCATTTTCTCACTTTTTCTCTTCTGATTCTCTCCCCCATCCCACTGAGAGGAGAGTGAACAAGTGGCTGGGTGGGGGTCAGTTGCTGGCTGGGGTTAAAGCACTACACATATACTGTGCTTCCTTCCAACTAGAAGGTCCACTATCCAAACTTGAGAGCCTTGTGTTGTGAGAAAGGGAAGCTTGAGGTTTTTGTTTTGCATTTATTACTTGCATGCATTATTTCTCATTTCTAAGTATAAAAGGCATAAATGAACAGCTGAGTGCTAGGTGAAGCTTTCAAATGAATTCAGACTTATCCCAGATAGATTGTATGCCAATCTTTTAAACTCTATGGATTAAGCCTTGCTCTCAGTTGGGAAACCATAGAAGATTAAAGCTTTGGTCCAGACTTCAGTTTTAACAAGGCATGATGAAGGCTGTTTCATCTGGGTGCTATTTTCTTATTTCAAGCAGTTCTCCAGACACTTTTCTGGGTAAAAGATGAGTGTGATTTTTGTAGAGGTTGTGGTGTGGAAATTATTTGGTTTTAGAATTCCTGGGTTTATCTGGAAAAAAAAAAAAAAAATGAGGTTAGCTTGAGATATGATCTCTCCAAATAAAAGTCTAAGCAGGGAGTATATGGTATGAATTATGTATTTCCATAAGGTTTTTGTCTTAGGTTAGACAAGGTCTAAGTAGACTTCAAGTTGCTGAAAGAGCTCTTGCCTTTGGACCACGTGATTATCTTAACTGGGAAAGTACAACTCTGTGGTGACAGGTCTGAGACTTGCAAAACTCTGTAGAAGATTCTAGAATAGATATAAAATAAAAAATAATGGGAATTAAGTATATTGACCCCAGATTCTGCTGGAGAAGGTGTCTATCTAGATATTGTCAATCAGTGTAGATTTAATTCCTGTTAATCAAGGTACAAACCACTGCTTAGAGGAAATAGACTGGACATCTTTAATCTTCTGAAAAAAAACTCTTTGTAAAATGGACAACTTAAACCCAATAAAATACTGTCTAGTGTTCAAATGGGCTACAGGATTTGTTTTCAGTTTAGATGAAATAGAAGTTGCAAGAGGGGTTGCAGAACTTTCAGCTGTATCATGCTGTCAGCTACCATAAATTCTAGAAGCCTATACAGAGGTGTAATGAAATCAACCCCTGCTTAAGTTCATTAAAATGCTTTAGTAATTACTTTCCTCTGTTCACTTCTTTCTCCAGTCTCTTCCCTAGCTTTATTTTTATTTACCTAAGTTTACTAAGCTTCTTAATTCCAGTTTTAATCCTGGTATTCCTCTAGCTTGCTTCATCAGCTTTTTGTCTGCTAGTTTGCTCTTCCCTGGTCCAATGTTATTTCCCATTCCTGATTTTATGCGATCTGAATTTTATTAGAAGATATTGTGCTCTCATTAGACCCTAGGTTCTTCTAACAAGTGATTTCTCATTAGCTATTATGGTATTTACTGGGCTGATGGCTTTTTAAAGGCTCTAGATTTCAGTAATGTCCAGAGATGACACTGAGGTGAAGGTACTACAAACCATTTTGCCTTTCCTTTCCTCTCACCCAAAGCTAATAGTGAAGTGGGTGAAAAGTGAAGTGGGACTGTAAGCAACAAAAACCTCGCCAGGGATTTTACAGAGTTCCAGAGAAAAAGTAGGATCTTCGTAGTGAAAAAACTATTAAAGATTTAGAGTATTCTTCTAATTTCAGTCTCTTGGAGTGAGTATGATGGCTTGAAGGATGGAACGTAGCAGATGTCATATTTTACGTCACTTGTTTCTCCAGTATAATCTTGACAATGGTGTGCTGAAGTTGCTTCGTAGTTTCTAATGTTAAGTTAAACAACCAATACTTACATTACAGTTTGTGTACATGTTTCATGTAGAAGCAAGGACCAGGGATATAATAAAAGTTGATGCTACTCTGCCTTTTTGCGCTCTCAGATATTCTTCAAGTGTAGGGTTACTTCCATTAATGTGGAGAAATCTGATGGTATCTTTTTGTGTTCTGCTTTTGGACCTTTTACTCACATTTGTTCTCATATTTTTGTTGGTTTTCATTCTTCGTTTTTGCATCCTCCTCTTCTTTCCTTTCTGCTGTTTTTTTTTTTTCCAGCTGTAAAAAATTTAATGACTGTTAAAGTTCAGGACAAATTTGATTGACATAGTCAATACAGAGTGCTAACAAGGTTCAGAGGACTTTAGCAATGGTAAAAGACTCTGTGGGTGAACAGTTTTCTGTTACAGTTGATGGCATTCCCACTGAGAAAGTAATTTAAAAGATACATTATTAACTCTTTTTAGATATTAAAAGTAATCAGCTGTTTTGGAATATCTCTAGTGTTGGAGGTATAAGGGAGGAGGGATGTTCTATACCAGTTTCTTCTTCCCTTTTTCTCTATAAAGATTATGTAATGACAGCTTTCACTTCTGCGTTTGTGGTCAGTGGAAGAAGGTTGCAATGTGCCCTTCACCTAGAAACCCTCAAAGTACAGGTATTTGTTGTTTTTGATGATTATTTCAGTGTCTATTCCCCTGTGTTTGTGCTTTTTTACGTATGAGTGAGAGTAACATGGACTTTGAGAAATAACACCGATTATTTAAAGAATCACTCATGATCAAATATCTCTTTCTGGGAATTTGTGTTCCAGTAGATTAGCATTATTGATCATTCTCTCCTCACGTACTCTACAGATGATTTTAGAAATCTGAAGATATTATTCTTTTCTTGTCTGATGTAATTACCAGAACAAGGAATAATCTAATTAGAAGACAACAAGGATGCATTATAATTGTTCTAATAAATTATGTTAATGCTTTATGCTTGCAGTCAGGTTTAGTAAGAAATCATTTGACAAAGTGACAGCTTGTCTTGTAGTTCTAGCAATATAAATTCAGTTTTTTCTGACTGAAGCTTACTGGTAGTAGACTTGAAAGCCTGTATTTAGAGGGTTTGGGCTCTTCAGGTGCATTGTAGATTCTTAAAAATCTTTTCCCATCTACTATTAGTAGTGGCAGTAAACTGTTCTGTGTTTAGTTGTTGACGAAATTGAGTGACTTGCTAACTTATCCTATGCACCTCTTAAATAGTGCAGTAGGACAAGAAACAGTCATTCAAACCATCAGACCTCTTCTGAAACATTTAATTCTAAAATACTTAATGCTAGCCTAGCCTATCCACTGAATCTTTTCCATGACATGAAACTGTATCTGGAAAAAAGTGCACTCGGACAGTGTGTGGATGTTTAATCTCTGTTTAGCTGTTTCTCACCTTATTCATGGATTAGAGCTGTTCTAGTCTGATCTGCAGGACTGTAGAGTTGAACCGCTGTAATAACCACACGCATGCTTCTGATGCCTATGGAAACTGTCAGTGGCCTCCCATCTGCCTAAAGATTGGTTTGGCATTACTGAACACGAGAGTGTACATTACAATGTGAGGATCACAGAATGCTTACAGTGCAGGTAGTTAACCCAGGACTGGGTTCTTTGCTTAAAATAAATAAGATCATTCTTACGGCAACACGAAAATGACCAATATACGTTAAAACCACGTGAAACAGAGCAATTGATGATGGAGATGGGGTTGGGGAAAGATGATGTCAAATGCATTTTAAGTATATTCTACTCAACTCATACTCGAGATTTCTCTCCCCTGCATACCACCCTTTCATCTGTCTGATGATGTTTTCAATTTATTTCCTTCTGCTGACAAAGTATTTCTGGCCACTTAAATCTAATAGGTGATTTCTCTCCAGAAAGAGATGGAGTACTTAGTTCTCACTAAACTAATCTCTGCATTCACTGTTAATTAGATGAAGTACTGAAGGTGGCACTACATTTTTTTGTAGTATTATTATGTCTCCAGGTCAGAGATGAGTGCCTGCATGATCTATGACTAGTAGCATTAATGGGCTATTTTACTTTTAATTGTTGGTGACAAAGGGTAACAAGAACTCAGACTATTATTAAATGCTTTATGACATAGTTTAGAAACCTTTTCTCTAGACTTCTGCTTTTTTATTCTTTTTTTTAAATGGAACACAAGGAAAAGGTAGAAAGGTAGAATTATTTCAGCCATGCCTGAGCTTCTTAGGGTTAATAAATATGCAATAAATAGTTTAAGATTATTAAGAGACTTTAAGATTGCTTAACTTCTCTGTAAACACTCTGTGTTGAAACTCCAAACTTTACAGTTGGAAGGCCTGCCCTGGCTAATCAACAAAACAAATTTACTTAAGCAGATCTTTAAAAGTTAGAATGATGGTAAGGTGGTGAAAATTTGAATGGCAGCGAGTCAAAGCAGAAATTGTAGTTATCCTACACCAGGTTAGTTCCATGCATTAGCGATGAGACACTATTATATATAGGAGGGATGTAAAAGGGATGAAATTTAAATATTTAAGTAAAAACAATATTAGTAAAAAATACATCCATCCTTCCGATGGCTAGATGAAATTGCATTGGGTTACTGTCTGTCTCTAAGCTGTGTGGTATCTTGCTATTAAGTAGTCTTTCTAACTGTGTGTATGAAGAAATACTTTGCCCTTCATTTGCTTAATCTAAAATTCAAATGCTTATTGCAGTGTGCAACTGCATTAGGAGTACTTAGACAAATTAAATGATTCAGTATGGTAGCTCTGATGAATCTAATTTCCATGTGGGGAATCATTTTTATCATCTGGCAAAAAGACAAAATATGAATTTTATATTGGCTGCTTTTTTGTATCATTTGTTGCATGGGGTTTGCTTTATTGTTAAGCCAAACTCAAAGCATGGACCTGTTATTTAGCTCATAAATGCTTAACTAATATTACAGTTTTTTAATGCACATACAGATACTAATCTGTTTACTCTGTTCTGAAATCCTCTTTTGCATACAGGTTACTGTGAGCTCTGCTGGACCAATTCTTCTGTTGATGCAGTTTTGAACCATGATTTTGTTTGTGGTTTGTACCTAACTGTCTCTGTAGAGCCATTATGGTTTGTAACAGAATTATGCATGTATGGCATTTAAAAACATATATACATGGTGGATACCTGTGGTATATTCAGTTTGTCAGTAACTTTTTTTGTTGTTGTCTTCTATTGCTGTGAAAATTTATAAAAAAGAGTAATTTATTCCTTGAGAAGTTCTAGTCTATTTCCAGTAATGAACCAGGCCTTAGGTAACCTTTACTAGCATTTGTTCTGAAATACTGAAAATTCACAAACTTAAGAAAATGGTATATAGGCTGCATATTCACCTATCAATAACTAGTATTGACTAGTTGAGTTGGATGAAGTTGAAGGAGATGGGTGAAGTACGATTGAAGCAAATTCTGTATATGGCTGCCGGCAGGTCACTGCCTCAGGCTCCTTGGGTGGATGAACATGGGTTGTAACAACAATTTGAAGGAAAGCTTCAGAGAGCTGTTGGTAAAGAACTTTCCCCTTGTTCATATTTTCTACCTAACCTCGAGAACCTCAGATGTCACTGTTTTACTGCATTCCTTTTGGATGAATCTGGCCTGCTTTGAAGTTAACAGAAGCTTTGTCACTGATTCTGGGAGATCTGCAATTCATTGCCGTGTGTGGTAATTAATGAAGTTAGATTGCAGAACACTAGGTTTTCTACTTTTGTAGTTTTTTGGTGTTGGTTTGTTGTTTTGTTTTTTTTTTTTTTTTTTTTTTCAATTATAAGGGGAATAAGGAAAAAATAGTTAAGCTAACTCTGCATAAGGCAGATATCAATCTGAAGATTTTTTTGCAGGTGTGCAGGGAGGTGATCAGTGCCATCACATGTTGCCAACAACCTCTTGTAAGTCCTTCCTAGGCTCTTAGAAAGCTAGTGCATAATTAGACTTTGCTGGAAGTTATTAATTTAACCAGAGAAGAAACATCTCCAGGTAAGCATGAAAAATATAATGGATATCTCTACATGCTTCTTTCCTGAACACTTTCTGGCTTATTCCCAGGTGCAACTGAAAAACATCAGGGCAGTAGCAGCCTGCCCTGGGAAGGAACTGGCTGATCAGTGTATTTGAGACATTGATGTTTTTGTACAGCCTTAAATTTTACATACAGGCCCAAAATGTGGTGTAGCTAAGATCATGTCTTAGCTAAAGAAATGTTTATTCATGAAAAAAAATCTACGAAAGTCAAAATCCATTAGGTAGTTCCAGGAATGGGGTTACAGTGGTGGATGTGTGACCACACGCTAAGATAAGCTATATGTCTGTGAGGTTATCAACTGAAGACATTAACTGGACACTTCAGCTTTAGCCTTTGGACATATATGTATGGAAACATAAAGGTTTTGTTAGGCTTAGACCGGTTCCTTTTAGCCGATTCTAATCTCCGTTGCTCTTCCTGTTAATGTAAACCATCAGCACTCTCAGGTGTTTTTAATACATGGCTCTGGACTTACTGGAAACCATCATAAGTACAAGACAAAGTAACTCATAGAAGTTTTTTCCTTATTTGGCCATGATTCTGAGCATTAGTCTTGTTTTAAAATTCATGTTTCTCTCTGCTAGCTGAGGTATAGCAGGTACTTATCTTAGTGAGCTAGACTCAACAGGACTTCTGGGAGCTACAGGTTCAAAGTTCAGCCTACAAAGTTGTGGGTGGGAAGCTGTTTCCTGCATTGGCTGTGTATGCTCATGTATGTATTGTGTGTGTGTGGGGGGGGGTTGTTTGTGTGTCTGTGTTCCCCACCCTTTTTCTTTTTTTGGTGTGTGTGTCATGGTGCCTTTTGTCTTTTTTCTAAAAAAGGTGTATAGAGATGGTGAGAGAATAGGTAAAGGAATTATTTTACCAAGGGTGAATGGAATTCCAGGCTTTTCACACGAGAAGCAAGGCATGCCCGCAAAACTGAGGGAACACAAAAAGAGTGGGGCATGGCTGTGTCTCAAGGTGATGAATCTTCAGTGTTTTTTATTTTTCTTTGGTTTCCTTTGTTCCCTGGGTATTGGGTTTGCAGCAAATCTGGTAATACAAGTATGTATGTCTCCTTTAGTTATCTGCTTACTTTTTGGAGAAAATTTTTTCCCTGAATACAGTTTCCTTGTAAATGGTGCAGTTTGATACCCTGCCCATTAGGAAAATAATGGTCTGGGAAGTGCAAGCAAAGTCCTGCCTTATTATAAACAAGAGGAAAGCTGATGGTTTTCACAGACCAAGCTTCCCATTATTCTCACAAATTAATGCTATAAATTCAGTGGGCTTTTTTGTGTTGTTGGCTTTTCTTTATAGAAACTTCTGAAATGCAAGATTTTTATCTAAAAAAGTAAAATAGCTGTGCCATGATCAAGGCAAGGATTAGACCAACTCACTGTCCTTCTAATTTGTGATGACAGTTTTTGCAAATCTGCTGCATTCTCATTCAGTATTTATGCCCTGTTCAGCAATAGCTGAGTACCTTAGACAATGCACTGTTGAATATTGCAACAAATCCCAAATTTGTCTTCAACAATTTTAAAAAGATCTTTATCTTCCTTGAAAGATTTAAAAAAATGCTGGGGAAAAAAGATAATACTGGAGAAACTTAAGGCAGAGTACATAGTTTTTGCTTTTGTCCCACAATCCAATCTAAATCATAGGCGTAAAGGTTCTGGATACAGACTGTCTTCCAAAACTTAAGTGTTTTGATATTCCCATCAGTCCTGGTTTCAGCTGGGATAGAGTTAATTTTCTTCCTAGTAGCTGATACAGTGCTGTGTTTTGGATTTAGTATGAGAATTATGTTGCTAACACATTGATGTTTTAGTTGTTGCTAAGTAGTGCTTATCCTAATGAAAGGATTTTTCAGTTTCCTGTGCAATGCCAGCGAGTAGATGCACAAGAAGTTGGGAGGCAGCACATCCAGAAGAGCTGACCCAAGCTAGCCAAAGGGGTATTCCATAGCATAGAATGTCATGCCCAGTATTTAAACTGGGGGGAGTTGGCTGGAAGGGGCACATTGCTGCTTGGGTGTTGGTCAGCAGGTGGTGAGCAATTGTACTCTACGTTACTTGTCTTTTCTTGTGTTTTATTTCTTTCTGTTATATTCCTTTTCATTACTATTATTATTATATTTTATTATATATATAATTAATGTTATTAATATATTTTATTTTAGTTCTTAAACTGTTTTTAACTAAACCCATGAGTTTTACTTTTTTTCCCCAATTCTTCTCCCCATTCTGTGGGAGGTGGGAGGAGTGAGTGAGCAGCTGCGTGGTGCTTAGTTGTTGGCTGGAGTTAAACCATGACACCATCCTTTTGACATTCCCTAAACACTCAGTTCCAAAAGTTTTTGTATTATCTTCAAGAACCAGAATTTCAAGTTGGTTTCATAGTGACCATGTAGTCATTGTGTTATAAAAAGACCTATCTAGAAACATGACAATAAACTATTATAAGGTTCTTCCAAATGGTTTTGAAATTTCTGTATCACCCAGCTTGCCTAAATTTTACCCAGATGTCTGATAAACACAACATTTCAAGCAGTATACTAGGCTTGGCAGACACTAAATTCAGCAGAATGTAAATTACATTCAATATGTTCATATATCCTGCTGGCATTTTTCCTCTTCCATAGCCTCAGCACACTGTTACCGCAGTGAGTCCCATTTACTAGTAGGCTGGAATTCAACTACATGAGATACTGTTTAAAAAATCTCAAGCAGCTGACTAGAATCTTTCGCTAATATAAAAATTACTTGCTACTATGTTTCTTTATTATTTTATCACTTGATTGTGTATTATAGTTGTTTTTTTAATGTCACCAAACTGTGGCACTAGCTGTTAAAGAATCCATCCTAAAGACTGCTGTAGTGGAAGCTGCTCTTAAATTACTTTTATTGGCAGCTGCCACTTTAAGGCTTGTGCATAAGGATTTTTAAAAATTAAGAATTTCAGTTTCAAAGAACTATTATGTGTTTTCAGTTTGGTCTAAGCTCATGTCACTTCCACACAATGGGAGAACTTTTTTTGTAGAAATATTTCTCAATGTATTTTCATTTTTTTCATGTTAGATATCATAGGTTTGACAAGGCACACTCTCATAAATTGAATTACTGTAGTGCCCTGATTAATCAAACTGCAAGCCAGGACCAGCTTGGAGGTCTGCCTTAGAGACCTACAAGGGAAAAGTTCTCTGATCTAGAGAACTTAAGGCATTTAAATGGAAGGCTGGAAATGATCAATATGGGCAAATAGGAGGGAATATGAAAGTAAGGAAATAAGATGTTGGTCAGCATGCTGGGCAGTTGTCTTAAATGCCCAAACCCTGATCTGCTGCAAAGGTTTTTGTAGGTATAACATTATAGGCAAAGTGAACTTACAAGAAACTGAAGAGGATTTTTTTTCTTTTTTTTTCTTTTTTTTTTTTTTTTTAAGACCTATTAAGAAGCTCTCATACCTGAATTGCACTGTATTGCTTGGATACTTTGCAGCTAATTCTCTCCTTTAATGACTTGTGGACATCACCTTAACAGAAATGAAGGTTAAATCCTGTCTGACTAGCTTAACTAATTCAGACCCATTAGCTGTCACAGGTGTCTATGATTAGCCTTTGGTTTAGCAATTACAGAAAAATGTTAAATGCTCCCATTTGACTTTACAGAGTAAAAGCAATTTCAAATGTTGTCAACTTGCTAGTGCTTCATTAGAAGAATCTAGTTTTTCATATCTTCATAAAAAAGCAAACTGTGACTAGCAGAATGAGTAAAGCATACAGTGAACTGTGTCTGTAAGTAGTCTTTGGATTTTGATTTTCTCAGAGCTACAATTGTCAGCCTTTTCTCAGGAGTGAAACACTGAAAGATATCTGTGGCTAAATTTAAATCTAGCTGACATACTTGCTGTACGTATAGGTGATGGACTGAATAAATGTCCTTGATGGGTTTGATAAGTTATGCTTACTCCCTCCTCACAGTTAGGAATGTCTGAATGGGGAGAGGAGAAAGTTACGTTGTAGGTACTGGCAGTACTTTGGTTGAGAATTTTGATGCAAGATATATTAAATTAGTGACAAGCTCAAAAGACTGAAATCCAATATGAAAGACTTCCTAAATCAGTAAAAATAATAATAATAATAAAAAAAATCATCTGTGGCAGGTAGCATGACAGACTTTCAGGATAGCTTTTACCCTTTAGGCTTCTGTCGCATACTTCTGTACATGTTTCTCACTGTTGTGGAGCTGTATTCGTTCTTGCTGGGACTTAATAAAATAGGAGGCACCAATGTCAGTATTAAGGAAAATCTGTCCACATTCAAATTCAGACATCTCAGATATGGAATGTATCTTACTGGCAGCAGTATAAATCTTAATCATATGGTTATGTCCAAGGATGAAAATATAGACATTAATTTTTTAAATCTACAATACTTCTACATAATAAAAACTTTTACATAATAAATAATGATACACATTAAATCTACAATGATCTCATGGTTGGACTTGATGATCTTTGAGGTCTTTTCCAACCTAAATGATTCTGTGATTCTACTTTGACCAAACAAATTCTCCTTGTTACTGCATTCTTTTAAATAAAGGAGTATGATTAGTGCCATTATGTGGACATGCTTATGTAACAGCTTATAAATATGTATGAAACTCTTCATAGAGAGTCTTTATTTCAGTGGTCTTAATGACTTGCTGAGACGACAAATTATGGAAAAAAACCCCATACACCTTGATCAAGTAATGTCTCCTCCTCTCTTCAACATTTCAAATGCCGAATCCGTCTAAAAGCTTCCTGATAGATAAATAAAATTCGTACTTTCTGCTTTGATTTTTCTGTACTTTTTCTTTGAAACCTCTTCATCCTTGAAGAGATGTGGTAATTAATGATAATTACTAATTTATTGCTTTAGGCTATAATGAAAACCCCACCAAAATAATAAAGTTTCTTGCTGTTCCTTATTTAAAAGGCTGTCCTGTGTTCTTCCCTGCAAACCTGAGCGTATACCTTTGGGTTTTAAATCCTGTGTTCTTTATTCCAAGCAATCAAAATGGTGGGCCTTGAAGCTACGCCACAGAATAAAAATTTCTGAAACTGAGAACGGATTGAGTTTTAATATAATGAACTGAAATCCTGCCTGTAACCTGTGAGAGTTTTTTAAAGTATCTTTCATGCGTCTATCTACTCTAGTCTTAAATAATGATTGAGACATACACCGAGGGATGAATGTGTGTGATGTCAAAGAAGGTCAAATAACTGAAATATTGGTATAGTTCTAAAACATACCTGAAATATGTTCAAGTATAAAGCTTCTTAATTAGTAGATGGCTAGGCTTTTTGTTAGCATTTGTCTTTGTCATTCTTTTCAACGTGTTGGCTTGAAAACTAGTGTTTATGCATACTATATATATCGTATCTAAGTTAGCTTCTAAAGTTGCCTTTATGCTGTCAAATTGCTTAGCTGGAAAAATATGGGCATGCTTTTTTGCAGGATAAAGAGTAGAAGGTTTTTAATGTGATTAATAAGGAAGACAAAATATTTTTGTTTTTCTTTTATGTGGTGAGAATGATTTTTTTTCTTTTTTTTTATGATATATATTAGGATTTCTTTAACAGCTTGGATTCTACAATTATAACGGATTTTGAAAGAACAGTATTAAATTAGCTAGACATGATCAGAAAAGAAAAGAAAAAAAAAAAAAAAGGGCAAAAGGGCAAATTATTAATTCCTGGAAAAGCAGTTAAAGCAACCATAGATGTTTCATAGCTCAAGTAAAGTTGGTCTGAATGCTTGTGACAGTGCATTTTATCCATCCATGTTCTATCAGCTGAAGTCTGTAAGTTTTGTAACAAAGGTAGGCTTTGATGTCACTTGAAACAGTAAAAGAACGTGCACAGTAATCTCTCCAGAGACCTGGCACCCTGTAAAATGATCCCCTTCTGTTTGAATGGTTTTATTAGATGTTCTCTTCTAGTTCAGAAAAGGAGAATCAGCATTTATCTATATTCCCTTGTTCTTGGCAATGGTGAGTACTAAAAGCTACATGTGACTCAGCATTGGTCCCTAATGTTGGGCCATGGAGACTCTTCAGGACGGGGCCTATGGACTATGCTGTGTTCATAGAATATTTAGGACAGGTGGATCCATTCTTGCTTGATCTTTAGCTGCTAATACCATAAACTGCTTAAATTACCAAAAAAGTAAAAGTTGGAGTCAAAAACAAGCAGACAATCACTCTAACTGTTAATGCTACCAAAGGTAATGTTGAAGATGGTTTCCTGAAGGGAACCTCTCAGTCTCAAGGAGTCTGTCCTAGTGTTTTGATGTTCCTTTGAGAATTGCTACTGGAATGATTAGTTATTGCTGCTTCTCTACAAAGTTGTTAGTTACTAAAATGCAATTATCCACGAGTTAGTTTATTCTTATTTTTCCTTGGAGGTACTTGTATTACCTTCTCAACCTCAGGAAGATTTTAAAATATTTTTAGTGCAGATCCTGGTTTAGGTGCGGTGCTCAGAAACTGCTGAAAATTGTCAACTGAGTGTATTGCTGTGGCAGTGTTCCCGGTAACTGATATTAAGGCAGTCCCAAGTGATCTTCTCGGGGCATTTAGATCTCCAGACTCTGGGTGTCAACTCTGACACTTGCTAATTCTAATCCAGGTATTAGTACCAGAGTGAACATCCTAGAGTAGTCATTAGCAGTCAAGTGTACCTTTGAAGAGTGCTTATATTTTAAAAATACCGTGTCCCTATGAACCAGAATTTGTACTTTCTTCAAGCCTTTATTTCCCATATAGTTAACCTTTCATAATACATAATGCTGTGCATGTTGTTAACTTTTTGTTTGCATTTGAGGAAGGTGCTTTGGAAGAATACAAAACAAAGTATGAATTTCTACATTCTTCTGAATCAACAACAGTTGATCCCAAATACTGGAATTACATTTGTGGAACAAAATATTTCCTCTTTATCTATGCTTATGTTACTTTTATGAAACCAAAAGTATTTTATTGGATAACAGTAAATGATACTGATGGCAACAAAACAATTGACAAGTTACTGATGAGGAAATGACTGTATTGCAAAATGTGAACTTGCATAGAGGGATTTAATAAAATCAACGAACTACTACTTAGACCACTTTCAGGTGTTGTTAAATGCTCTGTAGACTGACAAAATGCCAAATTAGATTAATTCTGTTCGTGGTGGCTTTGTACTTAAGCGTGAAGAAATCTTTATGTCACTAATTTACAGTAACAGTGTGGACTGTTGCATAAAGTTGTCTCCTAAACATTGGCATATTTCTTACCCCAGGCTCATATTTCCTAATAACTCATTATCAAATCACATTTGGAAAAAGGACTGCTGAATTGCTTAGCTGGAATGCAGTCATAGGTTTGGCCTTACTCATGACCTTCACCAAATAATAAGAGGCAGCTGCATACATCTTGTGCATGATGAGAATGTTTAATCTCCATTTTCCTATAATACACTAGTGTAATTGAGAGTGAAATGCATTGGGTCATATTGTCCCTTCCTTACACACTACAAAAATCACTCTAATCATCCTCTGCACTGAGCTATATGGTATGGATTTTTTTTCTTATCCTTGGAGCTAAAATACTTGTGTAGCTAAAATAGGTCCAAACAAGGAGCTCCTAAAAGTGTACAAAGATGACAAATACCTTTGCTTTTCTGTTCTCTTCAGACAAAGCACTGGTTTACTGTATAGTGGTGGGAAGTTAATGTCATTTCACATAACCCTTTCAGAAGATTGATTAGCTTTAGCTGTGTTATCTGTAAGGATAGAATTGTGGCTTATTCTAAATAGCAGATCTAATTAAAATGCAGAATTCATAATCTTAGGGCTGAAGGCTTAAAAGAAAACCTGAATGAAAAGACGTAATGCTAAAGGTTCTCACCAAAAAAACATTAGGTTTGTCAAGGTTTCAAGGTTTTGCTTTATGGCAAAATTTGGTTATCCTAAAATACATGGCATTGATGGTAATGTTTTCCAATTATCGTATAATTTAATAAATAGATATTTTGGCAACTGGTAGTTTAACAGGTAGCTGATAATTGGATGCTCTAAGTGATAATGGTTATTGAAATTTTTTGTTTTGATGATTTTGTGGCAAAAGTATGTACTGTAAAGCAATATACACTTTTGTAACTATATGCAGAAAAAAAAGTAAAATAGAAACTGAGGTACCCCCAAACTGAACTGCTCTCTTCTGAGGCATTCGGTAAGATTCCCATGGAGAATACACCTCTGTCCACATAGTGAGCACTTATGGATGAATTTCTCCATTGAATTATTTTGTGACTCTCTCTATTAAAAACCTCTAAGGTGTGTTTTCTTCTTCCAGGAAAGGATTGAGTAATACATAGAAGAGACCTCCTGCAGTCTCCTAATGTGAGTGTGTATTTCTCATATGAACATACTGCTCTGTTCACAGAAACATGAGATTCATCAGTGATTTCCTCACATGGTCCTAACAGTAGTGAACAAAAAAGTGAATATCAAAATCCTTGCGACATAACTATTTCAGTATCTATTCAAACAGTGTTTGGAAACACCTTGGGGAAAAAAAAAAAAAACCAAAAAAAAAACAAAAACAAACAACAAAAAAACCCCCCAAAACAAAAAACAGATAAATCGTGTAACAGGAACCTCTGTGAGTCTAAATCTACTTGCTTTGTTTTTGAACTGAGAGCAGTGTCTTGTGCATTAGAACATGTTAGAAAGAAGCAGAAGGATTACAGTAGACTCAGCAGTGCAAAACAGCTTTAGGTACTCAGGACCCAGGTTGTATATACGGCTTTTTTTTTTGAATAAGAGATTAGGCTGGAGGGTCCAACCCCTAGTAGACAGAGGTGAGAGTTATTTCATGAGCTCTGATTGAGCTTATTCCACTGTATCTCTTGCAAAAATATTTTAATCCACTTACAACAGCAGATTTTATAAAGCCAAGAGGCTTGACATTGGTAAACAGAGTACCCATCTGTACACCCCAACCTCTGAAGAGGGATTAACTTTTTGCTGAAATATGTTGAGGTACACTCAAATACAAACCTTCTCCTGCTTTCCTACCTATAGCCTTCTATATTTTCTAATTCTTCACCAAGCTTATGTTATTTAATGGGGAGATGAATTCTGCAGCTGGTGTGTATATGAGAACTCTAAAATTAAAGTTTAGTCAAGCCAGAGTATTTCCAGACATCGAAGCCTTCAATCCTTTCTATTCAAATGCATGTGGCAATAGTGGGATCCCAACTGGTCGTGCTGGTGAGCTGGTAACTTAATAGTAATTCCTTGAAGAAATTACGTAGTGAAATATAGACCTTTCAGTACTGAACTGTTAGTTTCGCAGGGAGGAAAAACCTCACTGTTTTTAAAGCTAAAAGAAAAGTCTTATTATCAAACTATCTTCACTTCTTATAAGGAACCACCATGATACTTCTGATTTAGGAAACAAAGAAGGCTCTTACATTTGGGTTTTGTTGGTCTTTTTATGGTACCCCTCTTTGATAGGATTGTGGATTTGTTTTGGTAAATTGCAGTGGAGTACAATGAAACGATCCAAGAAAACATGAGACAGAGTATATGGCTGGCAGTACAATGTACTGAAGTATCAAAGCCTTCGGTATATCATCAATTAATCAATTATGGTCTCAGCTGTTGGGCAAGTATGTTACATTTCCACTCTGTAAATAAATTTCTTGGCTAATATAGAACTGATCTAGTTAAAGAGCAGTCTTGCTTGATTTGTCGTTTCTTGAGTACTTCTCAGGCTTCAAATTTCTTAGAGTTGAGGTTGTTTAGCAAAAAACCCCAACAGTCAAATCACCATAAAATCCCTAGAAAAACTTAGGTCCTCAAAAACCTAAATGACGATTGTAAAGAGGGGAAATACTCTCCTCCCCCACTCCCCACCCCCACCCCAGGTCTAAACAGAACAGCTAAAACAGAACAGACTGAAATTTAAACAAAAGTTCAGGTTAGATAAGAAATACAGCAAGGCTAGTTAAGCATGCAAATGGATCAGAAACTCAATAATCTTCCCATTATGAATATGAATAGGTTAGGACAAAAATTCTGTCAGGCTACCTTGCAGCTGTTAGGTTCTTTGATCATACTGGATGAGTAAAACAGCTGATACAGAAATGACCTGAGTTTATCCTGCCACAGGGTAAAAATATGAACTAGAGAATATTCAGAGATACTTGCTTGCCCTTTGACTCACTCAATAGCATTAAATGAACATGCTGGAGGAGAGTGTGATATTGAACTTCTTCCTCTTCCATTTGTATTTCTATAAAGACAAAGGATTATCATCAATCAGTTGAAGAATAAACCCATTATTAAATGTGTAGTGTGAAAGAAAAATGGTTCATTTGAAAAGCAGGGGATATGTTTTGATTAATTGTTAAGCATTATGTAAAAAATTGTTTTGAAATTGCTACTTGTGCAGTAGTTTAGCTGTGGAATAAATAACTCAAGCTATTGATGTATTGTCAGGCACGTACCTAGTAAATGAGTTCTAAATTATTCACTGATAGCTAGCAGCTTTCACATGTTGATGTTCATCCCTTTTTCCTTGTATAAAGTTGTGGATGGTCACTATCAACTCTTCTTGGAAGTAATTATTGCTTTTTCCTGATGGGGAAAAGTTGCTTTTTAATTTTGTGCTTTATTCAACATATTTCTACTTCCTTAACTGTGACTAAGAATTTTTTCTTTTTTAAAACAGGTCACTTGTAAAAGGGAAACAACAAATGAATTTGTAGTCATTTTCTTTTCCTTTTTTCCTCTTCTTTTCTTCTGTTTTTCCCCCCATAAACTATGCTTTACCCTAGAGAAATGAGGTCTTGTCCAGCGGAAGGATACTCAAAGCTGACCAAATAGCAGGAGACATTTTCATTTTAGTGTCAGAGAGGAACAAATAGATGTGTCTTCCCTGATCCCAGTTTTACAATTAGAGTGAGAAAAAGGCAGACACTAGAGGCTGAGTCTGTTGCAGCCAGCTTGCTCCCCAAAGGAAGTAAAAAGAGATAGTTGAATGCTGAGAACAGTATGGTTATTTCTCCCCTCCAATGTAGTTGCTTTTGGTTTTGTGGGATTTTCTTGCACACACACCGCCCGCCCCCCCCCCCCCCCCCCCCCAAAAAAAAAAAAAAAAGGGATGGGGGGTCCTGGAAGGGGATACAAATACTACTACAAACACTACTTGTGCATGTTTTCACTAGCTGCAGGGTGGCAATGCTGAAAACTGCTAGTTCTGTACTTACAGTGGAGATGTGCAAGGGTCAGGTGCTTCTCTGTAAGATAGTCAGGGAGCATCAATATTGTCTTGTCTAAAATACACAGCAAATTCCAGAGAACCATGTTATATTGGTTTTGGTCTCTATTTTGAATGTGTGGATATTGCTGTTCAAATACAGTGGCCTAAAGTTATTAATCCATTGAAATTATTCTCTTCAACTGTCTTGATCTTCAAAGTACTCTTGACAGATAAGAAATGTGTTATTCCTTATCTTATAATCAGATCACCTCTAGGCTACATCTGGAATAGTTGTGTAATATATTTTTTTTTTCTATTTAAATAAATTTTAAAATTTTTACTAGGCTCATAATAACTTTTTTAAAGTCCAAAAATAGTGATTGTGTCATTTTGGATCTTTGCAGGATAGTGTACATAGTGTACTGCTTTTGGGACGTGAGATTTTAACTGAGATTTCAGTATGTGATGTATTTGATATCAGTTTAGTGAATCATCACAAGAAATGCATGTGACTGCTTGCTGAGAATAAACCAGCTGGTATTTATCTGGGAAGCATTTGGAAAACACCCTCTTGTTAATGATCCATTGCATGATCTGGCATCTGGTTAACTAATACAGTGTCATCTTTATGGTGAAAGTCACCACAAATCATTAAAGACTTTAAGAACCATTCAACTTCTTTATGCTTTCTAAAATACAGTAATTATGGTAAAAATTGTTCTTATTAGCAACATTATTGAATGACGGTAACCTAAGACCAATCTCATAGTAGAATCTGTTAGCACAAACAATAACAAATGTTCCAGAAGTACTTTCCCACTTAAGAAAGCAGGTGGCTGTGGCTAGTAGAAATTGTTTTCTGTATTGCATATGATAGGGTACAGTGGGGTTAATTTTTAATGGAATCCTGTAATTTAAACTCTTAGTGATCCCTTTACTGAAGAACTGAGCATCTGGAGCCATCCTGACTTCATTATATTTATTTTGGTGAGACTTCTTATGGTGGGGGTTATTTTTTACTTTTGAAACTGTTAGCATGTGCCCTTGAATGTGTAAAAAAGAACACGTCAAGTTCCTTTTGAACCTCCTTGAGGGATACAATTCCGAATGTAGCTTGGACTTCCTCAGAGGCTTGCCTGCATTCTGACAGTTTCCTTTGACTATTCTGCAGTTCCTGAGAACTTAAAAAGTAATATTCAACTGTCCTTGATATTTCATACAATTGGTAAAAATAATATTTTTTCTGACTTTTAAAGATGAGGGATTCAGGGTGATGTCCAGATGACCCAAGATAAAAATATTAGTTTTTAATATGCAACTTTGGTATATTTGTGATGGGTAGCAGCTTAAGAGTATACATTTAGCTTAAAACACCCAACTCATTGAATCAAAACTTGTTACAGTAGAAGAATCTTTAAAAGAGAAATGAAGGCTCTGAAATAGATGGGACAAGATTTATTCCCTCATTGAAATGAGCAAGTTCAGGCAATAACATTTGGAGATGGAATCTCTAAGACCCATTTCAGCTGTCAGGATCTTCTTGTTAGATCCTTCAGTTTAGTTTGGTGTCAATTTTCTCTTTTAGTGGACTTATGAAGCAGTAGATAGGGATGTAATGCTGGTGATTTAAAGATGGATGGATGCAAAGCCTATTTTTGAAAAGGCCAGACATCTCTCTCTACCCCTTTCTCTATTTGCACAATAACTGTCTCTCAAATGCTTGTCACCTTTTAAAGTTTATATCACTTGTTGCAAAGGTTGTCATAGTAGTTTATTTTCCATCGTAACTATTCTCTGTGTAAAGCATTTCTTCCAATATTCTCTTTGAAGATGACCTTTCCTTAGCTTAAGTTCATGCCCTTTGAGGTTATATTTGACACAAGCTCCTACAGCCTTATAAACCATATATTTTATTCTTTTACGAAATTCTTGTGTAACCTGACAAGATATGTTGTTAATTTCTCTTTCCAAAAACTAGCCCTCATTCCTCTCAGTTTTGGGGTTTCTTTATTATTATCCCAGATCTTCAGTACCTGCATGATTGAGTGATGTATATATATTTTTATTTGTTCATAATTCTTATAAAGCAGTGGTTGGAAATGTGAGCATTGTTCCACATGTATTTTGAGTCTCGTATATATGCAATAGCTAATGTTCCTCTGACTTACAACACATTCATACATGAAACCATTCAAAATTCTATTAGTATTTGTTGCATTTGAACCCATGGCACTGTACTATTAAATTTTCAGTATTTTTTTTCATGGTAGCTTTTACTCAAAATATGTTCCTGTATAATTGGCAGCTAAAGAAATGACCATATTTATGGGCATAAACTGCAATAGAAAAAGTCAGTTTACATACCAAAAGCAATCTAGCTTTATCAACTGAATTGCTGTACAAGTTCATCTACCTGCTTTAGAAGTATCTATATAGAATGGTAATTTGTCAAGGTAAATCTGTGTGAATTTTCTCTCAACTTTGCAGCAATTGGCTTAAGCTATTTTGTGTTCTGTAGGAATGAATTTACCTTAGGAAGAGAACACACAAATCTTCAAATTCTTTGTTAGAATTGTTGCTAAACATCTTTTTAACTATCTTAAATTGTCTTTTATATTTGAGGGCCCAGTGAGCTCTTGTAATAGAGTCCCTCCTATAATAATACATTGATAGGAACTAGATGTATGGTGTCCCTTGTTCCTCCATTGTTAATACTTTCTGTGATATCAGAATTATTTATCACATTACTGGCAAGTACTTTTCTATTTTGAGTCTCTTGGATATTTTTCAATAAATATATTTTTTTTCCTTATTTTTTCAAAAGCTGAGATGCCTGGAGTCTTGAGAATGTTGTGTTCTGTAGTATAAGCTAAAAATAATCTGTTTCTAACAAAGTATATGCTTTATATAGGACATAGGTCATCTGACACTCACTGGTTACTTGAACACTAAACTAATTGTCTTAATAGTTACCACATACCCACAGTCTGTTAGTTGTAGTGTATCTTCTATGCCTTACTTTATTACTCCTTTTATGTGCCTCAGAATTCTATTTGTATCTATACAACTTCATTCTTTATCTTCTGAAATCAACTCAAACTATAAAATTTTCTTGGTTTTGATTGTGCCTTGCTGCAAGGCTCATTGCAAACATCTGTTGAATTCTTTTGCCTTCCTGTAAGGGAAAGGACCAATTTAATAATTACCACATAAAAATCAGTTTTGCACTGCACAGTATGATAGAAAACAGGCTTTCTAAGGAAACTATCCTAGAAGTTGATTAGATAATCATGTTTTCTTTAGAATGCTGTAATTTCAAAAATTAACTGTATGGAAGGATTATGAACTTTTATTACAAATGGTTTTGAAGCTTTTCATAGAACTCTGCTCTTAATGTCTATGACACATACTGGTTTTGTCTTTATTAAATACTGTAGGATTGTGGTCAGTTGACCCTGGCTGGTTGTCAGGTGCCTGCCAAAGCTGCTCTGTCGCTTCCCTCCCCAGCTGGACAGGGGATAGAAAATACAATGAATGGCTTGTGGGTCAATTAACTACTGAGAGAGATCACCCACTGGCTACTACCACAGGCAAAACACTCAATTTGGGGAAATTAGTTTAATTTATTACCTATCAAATCAGAGTAGTATAGTGAGAAATAAACCCAAATTTTAAAAACACCTTCTGCCCACCTCTCCCTTCTTCCCTGGTTTAACTTTAATCCCAATTTCTCTACCTCCTCCCCTCAAGCAGTGCAGGGGGATGGGGAATGGGGGTTGCGGTCAGTTCATTGCATGTTGTCTCTGCTGCTCCTTCCTCTTCAGGGGGAGCAGTCCTCACTCTTCCCCTGCTCCCCATGGGAGAGACCCCATGCTGAGACAGTCCTGCACAAAATTCTCCCAATGCGAGTCCTTCCCACAGGCTGCAGTTCTTCATGAACCGCTCCAGCGTGGGTCCCTCCCATGGGGTGCAGCCCTTCAGGAGCAGACTGCTCCAGCGTGGGTCCCCCACGGGGTCACCATTCCTGCCAGCAAACCTGCTCCAGCCTGGGCTCCTCTTCCACAGGACCACAGGCCGTGCCAGGCGCCTGCTCCAGCGTGGGCTTCCCATGGGCTCGCAGTCTCCCTTGGGCATCCCCCTGCTCCAGTGTGGGGTCCTCCCTGGGCTGCAGGTGGGGATCTGCTCCTCCACTGACCTCCCTGGGCTGCAGGGCACAGCCTGCCTCTCCATGGGCTTCACCAGGGGCTGCAGGGGAATCTGCTCTGCTGAGCCTGGAGCACCTCCTCCCCCTCCTTCTTCACTGACCTTGGGGTCTGAAGTGTTGATGCTCTCACATATTCTCACTCCTCTCTCTGGCTGTAATTGCTGTTGTGCAGATCTTTCCCCCCCTTCTTAAATAAGTTGTCGCAGAGGTGCTGTCACTGTTGTTGATGGGCTCAGCCACATGGCCAGTGGTGGGTTTGTCTTTGAGCTGGCTGCCATCGGCTCTGTTGGACAAGGGGGCAGCTTCTCACAGAAGCCAACCTTGTAGCCCCTCCATCTACCAAAACATTGTCACGCAAATCCAATACAAGTATGTTATCAAAAAGATTATTCTTGTGGTGCAACATAAGTTATGATTCTTTGATTTTTAGCAAGCAATCCTTCTATTTTAAAATATGATTTCTTATTTTTGGTTATAGAGAAGTATTTTTGCTATTTCTCACATCCCACCAATAACTAGTCCTGTGCATCAACATTGCTTGCTATCTTACTGTTACTACTTCTTTTTTAGAGAATTTTTTTTTTTTTAATTATTTAAACCTAGCAGTACTCCATCCTTCTTTTTATCCCAAGCCCAGTTGTGAAAAACATAAATCCACTGAATATGATCATCTCAGTGTTGACGAAACATCAAGTCAATGGCATGGATACTGTGAAGGCAGAAGTACCATTAGTAGAACAGCTTTAGCATTGGACCACGTTGTTAGTTTGTATTTATATGGTGCTAGATTTTACTTAGATGATTTGAGCAAGCACTGTCTGTCTAACCTTGGCCTTGAAGAAGGTACTGTATTTCAGTGTCCGTTGTTTGACTATATCTTTATATATCCCATTCATGAACAGGAAGTTGAACATACTATTTAATTACACAGGTATAACTGAAAGGGAGATAATCCTGTGTTTTACTTTTTCTTTATGCAATGCTACATCCCATACCAATGTCATTTCCTAATTCTGCAAAGTAAAGGGTCATCACCAAGGTGTACTGTGGTGAAAAAGCAGCAGCATGTAGGAGTTAGTTATGGCTTCTTTATGGAAAGAGACAATAATACAATCAAATGTCTAAGGAAAGAATGTCCATGTTAAATAATATAGTACATTTAAGGATTCTTTCTGAAGATGAGGAATAGAAATCCTGACTCCAGAAATATTATTTATACATACACAGGTTTGCACACACACAAAACTGAAGGTTAGTTCTTAGATCTTACCTTTGTCTGTGGCATGCATTTGAGCTATTAGGCACAGTAAAATCCAGTGCAGGTTCTGCTGAATAGGGATGAATAAGTCATTCTTGTCATTAGGGACTAAAGAAGGACAAATGGAGTCATAATGGAACCTTGATTTGTAAGAAGGAGAAAATAAAAAATCATATGACAAGTCTCCTTAAGATTCTGTTTGTTTTCCGGGTTGTAATAATCTTCACTGACTTTGACTAAAGCTTCTTAGTTTTGCCTTATGAAAAAAAAAATGCTTTCAAACTATGTTAATATTAAGAAATTTTCACTTTCTAACTCTTAGACCATACTTACCTCAAATCTGATATCTATAGCATGGATCATATTTATATGTTTGCTCACAAATAGCTGGCAGTACCTTTGAGCGGAACAGGCTGTGAATACAAAATATTAATAAAGCAGAAACATGTAGTTCTAAGACAAGCAGTTTTAAAAAATTGCATTATGTATACTTAATGCCTAACTGACCTTTCCTGTTGTTTCTTAAATCTCTTAAAAATTCATCTGATTTCAAAGCCAGAGTATTAGCCTATTTATATGTAAATTGCCTTTAATTCATGCATTGATTTGAAAGACTAATCCAAAAGATCCTTCACCACAGGTGACCTTTTTGACACTGTACTTCTGGGAAGACTGTAGAGTGGTTTCTTATGACCCCACATCCACCTGTAGCGTAACATATGCCTACTTCAGTCTGTATAAATCAGTCATAACAGAGCGGTTTTCAACCAACACCGAATTATTAACACTCTGTCTTGGTTACAGTTACAGTTAAAATAGGTCCTATTTAAACCAATGATTATTTTCCATTGACATTCTTGTTATTTTAGATGTTATACACAGTTAAGGTGTGCACTGATTATGCCCCTTAAATAGGAGTAGTAGTATAATCTACGTTTTAAATGACCGTCTCCAAAGATTGTAAATTTCAAAAAACATTCAATATTTATTTTTTGTCAGAATTTCATGTCACGCCAAGAGCTGCTAGAAGAAATATGCTAAAGCTGACTTCTACTGTTTCCTACAGTAAAGGTGAAACGCTTACCTTTACAGAAGAAAGTATACAAAACTGAGATTATTATTATGTATTAGGGATTATAAATTTATGTTTTCATCCATTCATACTCAAGAAAGTGACTCTTGATCCACATCTGCCACAGTGGATGTTTCACTGTGGAGAGTGAAGGTTCACCTGGCTTCATTAGCAGTCTGTTATTTACTGTTTTCTCACTGTGGCAAGTTACTACTGGGAGGATCCATAATAATTCCACTGAATTACTGCAGTTGTTTATTCCTGATATATAATGTTGATGAAAATAAATGCTCTTTTTGTTTCCAATTTCTCTTTTCAAATATTTTTTTTCAATCAAAGTTGCAGAAGACAAATGGTACCAAGATCTAACATTAAAGATTGTTGTCTCCTTGCATAGTCACGAATAAGACAACAAATGATCTGATGTTCTGGAAATGTATCTTAGTTCAGTTATGATGAATTTTTTGGACTAAGAAAAAACAAAATCTGCCTTTAAAAATCCATTTAGGCAATGAGGTATACCAGACAGTGCAGTTCTATATTATTGTTATGCAATAAGTGAAGATTATTTGTGTTGCAAGCTTCATATGAGAAGACATAAAATACTTTACACTGAGTTATAATAAAGGAATAATGCTCTGCCAATTAACATACAGTCATGGAAAAATGTAACAAACAAAAAAAGTGTGGAGATAAGAGATAATGGGCTCCAAATTGGCCTGTGTCTATAATTATTATATACTTTTTAAGTCATATCAGGATAAATAAATATCAGTGTTCTTTGTGGGAGGAGAGGCCTGTCTGCTCTGTAAGAGATTTTTTTAATCAGAAGAATGAGAACAATATGGTGTCAGAAGTGGGGTTTAATCATTTGCTGTTAACAAACACCTCCCCAACCCCACCTACCCACCATTGTTTTCAGGATAATATAAGTTATTTTAAGAAGATATGATAAAATCACAAAATTAGAAATGGGTGCTGGAAACAAGAACATTTCCTGACAAATGTTCTTAATTAAAATATCAAGTTACCTGCTGTTTTAGTCATACATTATTAGTTATATCTTAATTTTGCTTGTGGAGATTTCCTACCATTAATAAACATACATGGCTACTGGGTATATATATTTTTTTTCCCTTCCGAAATATTGATCAAGCATTTAGTTACCATGAGTAAATAGCGTTATCGTGGCATGTAAGGATCAAAAGGGGTTTTCGTTAATATAAGTAAACATGCAGGAATGCTGGCAGAACACACTTGGTGAAAAAAAGAAATGGCATTTTGATGAGACTTGAAAAGTTTGGTAGAATTGAACAGGTGTATCTTGAAAATGCGGGGGTGTTTTGTTTATGTATTTTTTTTTTTTTTTAAACACCGAACGAAACAAAAAACCCCAAAACATCTACTCCAAAATGCCGTAGATGACAGGAGGACATCCCAATGATCTCACTTTGTATTGGAGGCCTGGATGGTTGTGACTCTGAAAATCACTTGTGCAAGGGAACAAGACAATGATATACATTAATATCCTTGTCTGGTTTGCTTATGCATGTGATTACCCTTTTTATTTGTTATAGTAATACAGTTGTCTGCTCAAAAATTAGAGATAATTATCTAATTAAAACAGTAGATACAGAAAAGGTTGCCAAAAATTAGATGCTTATGCCAACGAATGTGGTGGTGTTTGTGGCTGAACCAAGGCCAAGAACTAAGCTGTCTGATGTGAGATTGGTGATTTTGGAAATTTTTCTGGGTTTGAAGATGCTCATGAAAAGATTGAAATGGTAGTATTGGATTTAATTACCAAATCCAGAAGGTAGTGTCCATGTAGAGGTTACTTTGTTTTGCTGTTATCATAGTGTGATATGATAAAAAGTAGGACATTATTTACTGTTACAGAATTTGTCAGCTTTTGGGTGGGTTGAAAAGAAACAGATGTTTCAATTTGTTTTACACTGGTGTAAATGCAAACATAAATATATGTATGTATTTGTTGACTTATACAGGTTTATTACCCAGAGAATAAAATGCAGGAGTAATAATATTAACAAGTGAATAAGAGTAAGATGGGAAAAGAAAGTTTTGATCAGTGCTAGTATTTAAATATTCCCATTATCTGTTTCCTCTGGCTGGATAATTGTATGGTTAATAAGAGCTATTTTTCATCAACTCCTAGAGTGTACATGAGAAAGATGGAGAAGGAAAAGTGCAGAAAGACAACAACTTCTGACTGTTTTCGGAATTAGTGAAAAATGTGTTGCACTATGAAGAGGGATGAGTGATAATACTCTTACAGCATTACTACAGTTTATTACAGCTATGAATCTGTCCCAGTGATGACAGCATTTCTGAAATCTGTGTCCATTATCCTCCTTCCAGCTCTGGACTGGGGTTCTGTTTAGCTGATATGAAAAATGTTGGATTTTGCTGTTGGGTCGCAGTGCAGAGGAAAAAAAAATTACTTGAATTTTCAACTGTTTTAAATGGAAAGGATTCACCTTCATGTTTGTATGCATGCAAAGATTTGTAAGATCTAACTGTTGTGCATACAAATTCTTGTCTCGTATTTACTGTGTGCTAAGTATATAAAATAAGAACTTTATTTTTTTTCTGTAACTATTTTATTGGTATTTCTATTTAAGTATAAAGAGGTGTTCCAGTGCAGTGGTGCTGCACTATGTATTAGATAAAGTACTAATTTGAATAGATGTAAAAAATTAGCTGTAACTTCCAGTATCCATGATCTGAATTATTTGCATCCACACTTGACTGTTGCTGAATGGCTCTCTTCAGCATAGAATACAACAAACATGTCTCTCAACAGTGCTACTTTCAAGTAAAGCCTCTGTTGCAGCAAATAGCATTGAATGGGGTGGGACTTATGACTTTATGGAAGTCAATTCCTGAGAGGTGAATTTATCAGAATCATAGAATGGTTTGGGTTGGAAGGGACCTTAAAGTTCATCTAGTCTCAACCCCCCTGCCCCGGGCAGGGCCCCCTTTCCCCAGCCCAGGGGGCTCCCAGCCCCGTCCAACCTGGCCTTGAACCCTTCCAGGGAGGGGGCAGCCACAGCTTCTCTGGGCACCCTGGGCCAGCGCCTCACCCCCTGCACAGGGAAGAACTAATCTGAACTATATCTACCCTCTTTCAGTTTAAAGCCATTACCCCTTGTCCTGTCACTACATGCCCCTGTAAAAAGTCTCTCTCCAGCTTCCTTGTAGCCCCCTTTAAGTGCTGGAAAGCTACTATAAGGTCTCCCCAGAGCCTTCTCTACTCCAAGCTGAACAACCCCAACTCTCTCAGCCTGGCCTCACAGGGGAGCTGCTCCAGCCCTTTGGTCACCTTCATGACCCTCATCTAGCCTCATTTGATCAGGTCCATGTCCTTCTTATGCTGGCAGCCCCAGAGCTGAATGCAGTACTGCATGTCGGGGTCTCATGAGAGCAGGGAGGGAATATCACCTCTCTTGACCTGCTGGTCACTATTATTTTGATGCACCCAGGATATGGTTGGTTTTCTGGGCTGTGAGTGCACATTGCAGGATCATGTTGAGCTTCTTGCCAACCAACACCCCCCAAGTTGTTCTCCGCAGGGCTGCCCTCAATCCACTCATCACCTGGCCTGGATTTGTGCTTGGGATTGTCCCGACCCATGTGCAGGACCTTGCACTTGGGCCTTCTTGAACTGCATTAAGTTGGCGCAGGCCCACCTTTCAAGCTTGTCAGGGTCCCTCTGGATGGCATCCCTTCCCTCCAGTGTGTCAACCGCATCACACAACTTGGTGTCATCAGGGAACTTGCTGAGGATGTGTTCAATCCCACTGTGCATGTTGCCAACAGCGATGTTAAACACCACTGGTCCCAACACTGACTCCTGAGAAACGCCACTCATCACTGCTCTTGGACATTGAGCTGTTGACCTCAACGATTTGAGTGTGACCATCCAGCCAGATCCTTATCCACCACATGGTCAATCTCTCAAATCCATCTCTCTCAAATTTAGAGACAAGGATGTCATGTGGAACAGTCTCAAATGCTTTGCGCAAGTCCATGTAGATGATGCCAGTTGCTCCTCCTTTATCCACCATATCGTTTCTGTGATGATCTTCTCTATGATCTTACTGGGCATAGAGGTGAGACTGATGGGTTTGTAGTTGCCTTGGTTTTTCTTTTTTCCCTTTTTAAAAACGGAGGTTATGTTTCTTTTTTTTCCAGTCAGTGGAAACTTCACTGGACTGCCACAACTTCTCAAATATGATGGATAGTGGCACAGCCACTTCATTCGCCAGTTCCTTCAGGACCTGTGGATGCATCTCATCAGGTCCCATGGACTTGTGCACCTTCAGGTTCCTTGGATGGTCTCAATCTTGATGATCTTGTACAGTAGGTGGTTCTTCATTGTTCTAGTCTCCACCTTTGCCTTCTGCGACTTGGGTGGTGTAGCTGGAGCACTTGCCAAGTGAAGGCTGAGGCAAAAAAGTCTTTCTCTATCTCAGTCTTCTCCATATCCCAGGTAACCAGATCTCCTGTTTCCTTCCAGAGAGGGCCCACATTTTCCCTAGTCTTCCTTTTATTACCTACGTACCTTCCTTGGAGACAGAAGTTATCATCAACACATTCCAGGAATCTTCTGGATTGCCTATGCTCTGCTGTGTTGTCCCTCCAAGATATATCAGGGTGGTTGAAGTCCCCTGTGAGGACCAAGGCTTGTGAACATGAGGATGCTCCTGTCTGTCTACAGAGAGCCTCATCTGCTCCTGGTTGGGTGGCCTGTAGCAGACCCCTCACTATAACATCTGTCCCTGCCCTCCCTTCAATCCTGACCCAGAAACTCTCGGTCGACTCCTAATCTGTCCCCAGGCAGAGCTCTCTGCACTCCAGCTGGTCATTGACATCGAGGGTGACCCCCACTTCTTGTTTCCCTTGCCCGTCCTTCCTAAAGAGCCTGTATCCTTCCATTCCACCACTCCAGTCATAGGAGCCATCCCAGGTTATGTACAAACCTGGGAGGATCAGGGAAATTGATAATGATATATTCACAGGGTAACTGTCAGCAGTGACAGGACTGCAATACTAGGGATAAATGAAGATCTTGGCTCAGCAACATAATGCTTCACAGAACGACAGCAAAAATAAGATGACAGAAAAGATTTATATTGATCAAAAGAAATAGTAGCCTTGGGCTAAAGGAACAAAGGGATTAACAAGAAGTGATGTAACTGGCATTCAGTGACTAAATTCTGACATGATTCAATGGACACACCTTGGAAAACCTGTGAATTCATGTGTCAAGGAGAGGGTTTGATGGCTGTATTAGTGCTGAAGTATTCTTTAACTGGATTTAAAAAACTGGTACATAAAGGGGCATGTGAGATTATGCACTGAGCTCCTTTCCAGTTTTTCTTGGACAGTTGTGATGATACCCCCCAATGTCACAAATAGTGCCATGGAGACAGGCTTCTTCTATGACTGTGCTCTGTGCATGCAGCATGGCATGACTTACTGCCCACCAAACAAATAACTGGATTTGGCTTCATAAAAGATGTTCCAGTTCACCAGGTTTAATGTGCTGTGTTAGTGTGCTTATGTTTTATGAGTGTTACACATGTTACAAGGAGAATTGGGGCCCTTTCTGTAAAGACAGATAGATTGCCATTATCCCTATTGCAATTTCCACAGCTGGAGTTTCACTGTATTACGGTAGTGATACACTAATAAAGTAAGAAATGTATTTTTCCTCTTGAAGAGAAAGGGTGATCCAATTCTGTTGTATCATCTAGACATTTAGTGGTATGGTCTCTTGGCGTACACGTCAGCTGTTCAGTGACTGGTTCACTGCTCTCTCTGGTCATCTAGTAAATGTAGTACCCTGTGTTCCCTGTAAGCTTCTGAAATGAAGGGCTCAAGACTGTAATGCATTCTGTCTGACTTCTGCTCTGTCTCAGAGGAGAAGCAGCAGTATAGTAAATAACTATCAAAGGTAAGGTTTAGCTAACTTCAGGTAGGTAAGCTGTGTATGAACATCCCTTTCAGTGTTGTTGGATATTCAAGCCTGAACTGTGATAGGGAGGAGCACATCAATATGAGGATGGACAGGTGTGTTTGAAGTAGTTTTATCTTTCTCAGAGGATACTATGACGTGGTCCTCAGGATCTATAAATCAGCAAATTTATGCAAAGTGAGATTTGTCTCAAGGTTCTATTCCACTGAAATTTCTGTCCTTTTTTAGTAGGTTACTTGGCTGGTACGGAGAGCATCTTAGATTTTTGCATGGAATTTTCAAAAAAGGAGAAACTATTCCTGCAGGAATTTGGTGGTTTCTAGACACTGAACTTCCCCATTTTCTGCATCAGTTTCAATAGCAATAAATGAATGAAATCACATTAGTATTGACTGAAGAGATCTTCTCTAGTAGAGGGGAAGTCTCTTGTGATATTCACATCTTCAGTATCAGTTTTGTTTGCATATCAGGAAAATGGCAGTAAGAGATGGGAGCATGGAATGGAGCTGACCCATTGCATCTTGAGGGTTTGTTTTCTGTGAAAGTACCTTTTCCAATCCTATATAAAGACATATATTTCTGAGGTGAGAGTTGATCTAATGACTGTAGTTAGATCTTAAGGCTTTCTGAACATAGTCCAAAAACATGACAACATTGTCTATGAAAATTTTGTTGAGAGAACTTTTTCATGCTTTGACTCCCCCGTGTCCCCTTTGCTTGTTTCCTTTTAGAATGTTCAAATTGAAAATATCCCTGCTTGGAATTTTCTTCTTCCTACAGCTTTGCACTTTCCAGGGTCTTCAATACTGACTTCGTGTTATCCAGTTCTTAATATCTTCAACACATTTATCTTTCTGTTCAAAGGAATCATAGATCATAACTAGGAATTTTAACAATCCTTTACAGACCCTAGGTTAAATGATGACTGATGTTCTGGTACTTCTGGTCCTTGCTGTACACAAATATTCAGTAGAGAACCTGTGGAATGTTGTCTTTTAATTTCCCGGAAATAGTCTCAGAACCTTTATATATTGCATTTATTTTCCCATTTAAATTTTGGTACTAGAGCAATTGCATTTTTTTTTTTTTGATGAAGTTCAATTTTGAGCCTCTTTTATTGTTCCTCAGAAACTTTTTTTTCATGGCAAGTGGATCTGATTTTGAAGATGTTTAGGTTTTTTGCCTCTTGATATAATAGATAATACAAATACCATACAATACTGGGAGAACATTTTTAGCCTTCTGCAAATAGCATTTCCTTGTGTGAAATCTGCAAAACAAATTATTTTGCTTGTACATTTTGTCTCATGTAATATGTAGTTAAACTAAAGTTTAAGGGAACATGCCCCAGAAATTATATTCCTTCTATTTTTACAATCCTTCTTCCTTCAAACTTTTTTTAGTTTTCTGGTTGCACATTTTTCTTGGAAAATTACCTTAAAAGCTTTTTTTTCTTCTTTTTTTTTTCCCCCTCAAATTGTAAACTAAGCATACTTATATCTGCTTATTTGAATTAGGGTTGGTTGTTTTTTCATTTTCTGAAGGCAGAAATGTATTTGTTCTCAAATGGAATTAGACATTACTTAGTTAATAGCTAAAAGGAGCTGCATGCATGACAACTTATAATTTACTGTCATTACTGTACTATTAATAATAACAACAAAGCCACGGAGGGCAGTTTGTCAATGGCATCAATAGTTATAGATTCTGATGCTCTCAATAACATTAAAGCTAATTAAACACATTTTTGCTGTTCTTAAGAAAGGTGCAGGGTGATCTTAAATGCAGTCATTGTTGGCTGGAAGTGAGTGCAGTGGATTCCTCCTACCTGCTGCTAAAGGTTAACCTGACATTGTTTGGTTTTTTATCTGCCTGGTTAACTGCTGGTGATGTGGTTCATAAGTGAATGGATTGAAATTTCCATGTTAGCTGAATAATGTTGTTGCAACTTGATGTGTAGAGTGAGGAGCAAAGTTTCAGCAGCATGTTTTTTTCCTTGGGGCATTACTCCTGTCATGGACTGAACCTTGCTTTTTGTCTCTGTGTTTGAACTCAGGGTGAGCACGTACTGAGGCTGCCTGCAGATCCATTGACTCTCTTTCAAGCAGAGAAGTTGATACCTTGCAGTTTGCCTATATTCAGGGCCAAACCCCCTAATTTTAAAATATAAGCTTATGTATGTTAGATAACCATGTCTTGAAGAACTATTGTTTACATTTAAGTTTTTCATATAACTTTAAAAATAAAAATCCAAAAGAAAAAAAAAAAAAAAGCTTTTAGAAGTCTTCAGCCTAGCTTAGTAAGCAGGAAATTTAATATGTGCTTATGAGTTAAATATCTACTATAGTGTAAGCTATCAAATGGAAAGTAATGTATTGAGCATTAATTGACCCTAATTGCTGTGAAAAATCCCAATACACTCTTTTCAAGCTGTATTAACAATTGAGTGCTGACTAAAGGTTTAGTAAACATAAAAGGCAGACGAGAAGTGATTTTATAGGTAAGCAATGACATTTTATTTTGGCAATTTAAAGAAAAAAAAAAAAATAAAATACTTTCCAGTGCTTTACTGTGGAGTGGGTTAGAATCTTTGTATAGCAGATAACCATTAATTTGTGTTGTAAAGATTACAACATTAGGCATTTTTCTTTATCTGCAGATGATATTACTGTTTTCCTTGTTGGCTACGTAAATATATCACAAAGGACTTGATACACTTATCTATCATTTTGTATTGCATTGTAACTAAAGGCATATTATGCCTAATATACTTTGTGTTATGAAGAATAAGCAATAGTGTAGAAATATAAATAGAAGCATACACTTTTTGTGAAAGGTGAAAAGTGCAAATGTTATTTTGTTTAAAAATGGTTAAAGTTACACGGAGATAATATGAAACATAGCTGTGATTTGTGGAACGTATTTAATAATCCAGTATCAGACCTTGACATTGTAATTACTAATTTAGAGAGAATAAGTGAGAAGAGGATAATATTAATATGAATATAGTGTAAATAAATTGTGAGTTCATTAGATTTACTTCCTTTTTAATGGAAGAAGCCAATATCCTATAGAAATAGTAAAGCTTTGCTTCAATCTGTGGACCAGTATGCTTAAGGCCATACTGCAACTTGCTTATTTCAGTTTGCCAAGAAATATGGAAAGCTGCTTTCTCCTTTTGTGTACTTCTGCTGCATGGAAAATTTCTCTGCTTTAGAGTCATGAAGAATTAAATTAACAATTCCCACCCCTTAGAACAATTTATTTTTTAAATATCCATCTATATAAGTTCCTCTTGGAGAATTTCTTAGTCTCTTTAAAAAAGGCTGCTCTCAGATCCTGTTCTGTGGAAAGATCATTGGTATGAACTCTTGTGCATCGGTAGAGCCTGACATGGTGATAATAAACCAGTATAAATGTTTAGTATGTTAACTAACAATAACATATTCTAATATCACACTGTTTTACTTCATTAAGAGAGGGCCTAACTGCATCGTGATTCTGTGAAGGTCGGGACTTTTGCTTAGAAGGATCAAAGAACTTGCTTTTCTCTTCAAATGTTGAACAAGAATAAACCTGCTAGATCATGCTAATACTTGACATTTTTCTTCCTGAGCTGGAGGACTGTTATCAGAAAACACATCTGCCTTCATACACTCTGAAGCATAGGAAGGCTCTCTTCATATTGATTGTGTTTTTTCTCCCTTCTTACTGATTGCAGAATTTGTTTTTTGAGGAAGGGAAAATCATAAACGTTCCCCTTTATTTACTGCCTGAACATCTAGATTTCTCAGAAATTCCCCTTCCAGAGGATTCTTCAGAGCACTTTTGGAAATCTGTAGCTAATCACTTTGGTAGTGTTCTTGCAGTAAGTATGATGTAAATAATGGCACAGTAGAGGTTTTATTGACTTAAAACAACAACAAAAGAAAAAAAGAGGAAAATTCAACATTACACTCACTTTGCAAATACTTCGTATTTATTTCAATGGCCTTTGATTGATTTATTTTGAAATCAGTGAACTTTGGATCAAACAACAGATTATTTCCCTTCCATCTCTTCTTTTCTCATGTCTAAAAAGTGTTTCTTTCCCCATCACTGATGATCTTCATGTGGTTTTATATACATTGTACTCTATTTGAGCAAAGCCCAGAGTATCTCATAGTGCTGCCTAGGGAAATTTTATCAGCATCAGGATAATATTAAGAGGAGGAATCAAGCAATTAATTTATTTCAAGGTAAGATCAGCATATCTGACTAGATATTATATTACTATATGTAGCAAAATTTCAAAGTTAATTTAGACTATGTGAAGTAGTCATCCTTTTTCAAATGCATGAGGAGAGATGATTAAATTTTAGATTCCAGTGTAAATTAGCTTCTAAACATAGAGGTTTGCAGCTTGAATTGAATCAAAGAGTGTTTCAGAGGTTCAGCGTGTTAACTATTTGCTGATGGCTTTGCTTGATCCATTTCTGGAAATGATATCTCACTGGGGTTGTCCAATTCACAGTATATAATGGATTAATGGTTTGGAACTTTATAATTCTTTGGCTTTATGTTTAAACAGTTCATAAACTCTTGATATCCCTTTTTTCCCTCTTGAATTCATTAAGAAAATACCATAAAGGAAAGCTAGCCCTTTCTTTTCTTCATATTTTATTATTTAGAAAAATGCATGGTTATATGAATATTCTAGACCACTGTAATGTAATAATCGAAGGTCTTTGAGGAATAAAGAAAACAGAGGTCAGTATTTTGTTGAGTCCCTTCTGTTAAGAAGAGCTAAAATGGACAAATTCATCAAATGCCTGATGAATCAGGTGGTTACCTTTTTAAGACTTATAAAGCTAATAGGCCTTTACTTTGCAGCTCTTGCAAACTGTGCAATACTGTTACCATGGGTATGGCAGCTGCTTGAATACAATACAGGGAAGCCATTGTTTTTATTCTTTGACTTATTTCATTGAGTCTTTTAATACTAACCCTAATTCTAAAATGCAATCTACAAAAACTGTAATTTCAGTATTTTGAGCTGGACACAGCTAGGTCTGTCCATGTTTCCTGTCATCAGCTGTTGTCTTAAGATTTATAAGAGTGAATCTGTATCACTGTATTCACAAAGAATTCCGCTGACTTTCCAGTGCAGTGGTTTCCCTCTCTATGCCATCGCTTTTGTTAGTCCTTACTTTGTTGTCATATCCAACATTTCTGTTTCAATTCAATTGGCTTATATTATGTGAATTATCCTCCTTTATGATAACAGTGGCACATCTAGGACAGCGTTCTGTTTGGCAGCAGTAATTTGAGATGCTTTTTAAGGAGAGGACCTGGTCCATATCTGTAGTCTGTCATTCTTGTCCTCCTATCATCCACAGCTGTCATCTTTGATCTTTGCCTAGCAGATCTGGTTCTGGTCCTTTAAATAATTGAAGTAATTTCTAATATTTTAAGAATTATCTTTGCAAATTCTAACACACCTTCAGTCTTTCCAGTTCTTCTTCTGATGATATGTCTTCTCAGTGGCAATATACAACTTCTCTGCTGATTAGTCCTCTGTGAACTTGATTTTATCAGTATGTGCTGTCTGCTTACTTCCAGGGTGCTTTCAGATGATAAATAATGCAGTGGAGTTAAAATATGGTCATCAAACCTAGATGTAAATTAATGCTTTTTTGATGTGGGTGAATACTGAAATAGGAGAAAAAGGCAGGAAGAAATCTTCAATTTAATTATTCCCTTTGGGTACACCGAGATAAAAACTTTTTAAGCATAGAATGTGTAATCTGCATTCCTGTGGAAGGGTTTACTTCCTTGCTAGACGATATTTACTTGCTCCTGGGTATTAATAAACACTTTAAAACATTTTTGACACTTCCAATTTTCATGTTCCTTTTCATTACTGTTCCTTTCTTAAAAAAAAAAAAAAAAAAAAAAACAAAAAAAAAACCAAAAAACCCCACCAAGAAACACAACAACCCAAGACCCAAGGGGAGCTGACTTTGTCCAATGTACAACATGTTTCCAACATTAGCAAGTTGGAGACAAGCCCCATGTCTGTTGAAGCAACTATTTTTCAAATATTCAGCAGCTGGTGTGTAAGTACATCTGATTCAAGACAAGGAGGCAAAGGGCCACCTGTGGTTTCCCAATATTTCCAGAAGCACCAGCTCTTGCAAGGCAGTAGTTTTTGGCTAGGTGACATCATGTATGAGCTATTCAGTGGCTTCTCTGGTCTTCATTTTCAATTCTGGAAATTATACTTTGGCAAAGAATCCATATTATTAAGAAATTGAGAAAAAACACAGGCTGGGTATGTTTTTCTTGGTTCCAAATTATTAGTAATTTATTTATCAAAATTCTCTGTTCAGACATGTCTGCATTTCACCAAATTTTTACCCTTTAGTCAAAAGCTAAATAGCTTCTTAGCTTTTTATTTTTTTTTTCTTCTTGAAATTCTAAACTGCTGGAAAGCAATGTGAATAATTGATACCTTTTATTACTCATTGTTCATTGCTCTTGCATAAAGTAAAAAATTATCTTTTATAGATTGCTCTCCTGTGTACTAAACTGGCTTTAGGCATGCAAAAATTAGCAGCTATAGAGACTACAATTTCTGATGAGGTTTCTTATTTTCTGACTAGCTTGATGGACTTGCATTTTTAATTAACAAGTCAACAAGCACTGGTGTGGTAGTAGTAGAATTTAGGTGAAATGTAATCAGCCAAACCTATTTTAATGAGTGAAATTACTCTGGAGATTAATCTGGCTTGATGTAAAATGAGAGTGCTAGGAAAAACAATTGCTATTCCACTTCCCTTGGAAGATACAGCTGTTTTCCTTCTCAAATGTTCTAGAAGCAGTTAGAATTTAGATGCTACCAAATTCTACACTGGGAGCTTGTCAATATTTGAGGTTTATATCCAGCACAGATTTGATGTCAGATGAAGTATGGAATAGGACATTGAAATTCTTCTTTTCAAATGTATTAATATTAGTTCTGATTCCAGATAGGTTCATCTAAAAAGAACACGGAATTAATTTTGCAGGCCAGCTTGAGACATTCCCACTGGCATGTACTAGAACATGTTCAGTGAAGGTTTTGCAGACTGCTGTCACAGTATTTTTAATACATTCTAACTTTCCTTTGGCACAAAGATACCCTAATGCTACTAGGATTTGTATTTTCATGTAAATAATAAGATAAATGTGAAGCTGTGTAGTCTTGGAAGTAGGATAAGGAGGAGGGTGTCATAACAAAATTCTTTCTCCAGTTTTCTCACTGTTAAGGCTTTTGCCATGTTACTTATCCTTTTGTGCTTTGTTCAGTAATAAAAGGAGTAATGACACCAGCTTAATATTGTAAAGTATTTTCAAGATGAGAAAAACTGTGTGGTGGCATTGCTTTTCTAAATGCATTACTGGTAAACTTCAGTTCTGAAAACAGTTTTAATCTTTTTGGAGGGAACATTCTCAAATTTGTATTTTGCATGAAAGACTTGGGGAATGACAATGCTTTGTAAGTTTTAATGAGAGTCCTATTTAAAAAGTGCTGCTGCCACAGGAGCAGAGGGTCATCTCTCACCATATCACAGTGAAATAGTGACTGCTCCATTTTTTTTTTTTGTAATGCTCTTTAATTTTTAGAGATAGGTTAAAGATTTTGAGAAATTAACCTTTATGTGGAGTTATTCAAGTTGGAAAATCTTGGATTAATTAATCATGCAGGGTTTTATTTTGTTTAAGGAGAAAACAAAGGAATTTGAAATATAGCTGAAAGTAGTTGGTGGTAGTTACTCCCTAACTTGCTTTTGTCTTTGCCATTCTGTTTCCTTCTTAAGGCTAAGCAGCACATTCTGGAAATGGGAGTGTACTTTCATTATATGGATATGTTTATAGTTTAGAGAAATGCTTTACCTGTGAAGAAAATGGGTGGATGGCACTTATCCACAGCTGTCCCAATTTAACAGCAACATCTGAATAACTATGTTTCGATACCATGAAGGAAATATTGAAATGTTTGTTTGGTGCTTTTCTAGATCCTGATATAGATCAGACTGTGTTAGGTGAGGACTGTGATTTGAAGTAAGGTAGGAAAATTCTGTGTGCATTTGAGGTCTCTGAGTGAATTGTCTTTTCCCCATACACATTGTTTAGATAATATACTTCTAGAGTAGAGTGAAATAAAAGCATAAAATATAAAAACATTTACAGTGTGTCACTTGGTAAGATGAATACACCTCAAGAAGTAGCATATTTCTGGAAAATATTATCCCAAACATTAACAGAAAACAGAAAAAAAAGACATAACCACTACAAAAAATTACATCTTTGCTTGCAGCAGAAAAGGAGTTTGATGTAGTACTTCAGTGATCCCTGAAGTGGTAGAAATGGAATCCAAGTAAGTGTATTGATGTAATGACTTTTAGAAAAAAAAAATAAAATTTAAGACTGTAGCATTCACGTGGTACTATTTTGTAGAGGGTATCCTTTGAGTAACATTTTCTGTTTTGTACTTCATGCTACCAGTCTCAGTACTGTAACTTGTTTTTCAAATAAGTCATTCTCAAATACTGGGGATATAGGGCCATGGGCATCTCCAGAGGTGTCCCTCCTAATTTGTACTATTCTTTGTTGTTGTGAAAATGAAATTGTGGCAAACTACCAAGCTTCTGCAAGCTTGCGTGTTTCACGATATTTGTACTTATGTTCAATGCTCACAGGCAAACTTTATTAGAATCAATTGAAAGAATAGAAAGCAGGAACTCAGGAATGAGTTGTTTTGCAGTACTGTTAGGTCTTGTTTTTCCCCACTTTATGACTTTGTGGAATAATTAAGTAAACCCCAAATACTCAGCTATAATGCATTGGAAATAAAAAGCACATGCACAGAAAGGAGAATGAACAAACTTAATATAGCATAAGCACAATCTTATCCTCATCACACAGTGAACTTTTTTTCTTTATGTCCCAGACTTCACCAGTTCATTCTGGTCATGAGACCAAAATGCTGTTATCAATGCAGCATTCTCTAGCCTTCTTTCCAGAATATCTCAGGTTCATTATTCTGTGTTAAGATATTTAGAAGCTAAATTAAGCAATGCCATTTCATTAAGAAATATAATGATTGGAAAGAGGGCAAATGGTTGTATCTTGAATCTTGTTTATCAGTTAATTCTTTATTATAGTATTGCAGCAATTGCATATGCAAAGTGGAATACTAATTACATTCTGCATTTCTGTATGACAGTGTAGTAGTTTTATCAATGCTATTTAGCTGTATAATGCACACAGCCCAAACTGTGGTACAGCAATAAAAATAATCTGTTTAATTTGCTATTAGTGAATCTACAAAAGGGAATGATATAAGTATTTTCAGAACAAGTGGTTAATTATAAACATCATTTGCATATTACTCTATGTTGCTGCTATATTTATTTGTTGACATTGGTTATAAATCTTTTGTGGAGAATTTCTCATAGTGAAACATGCCAGGAGGTTAGTGTCAAATTGTCTAGATTTTGGCCCAGATATCTCCCTTCCTCAGGATCCTGAGCTAAGATGGTGGTGAAGGTGTTCTGGGTTTTTGAGTGATTTTATTGTTTGTTTATTTGTTTTAATGGGTAAGTAGAGAGAAAGTGGAACAGACACAATGGGAAGTTGCTTTTTTTCATGCACTAGAAGCATTGTTTAATCCACTTTCTAGCTATAAAATAGATTAGGTCTGAAAATAGTCATTTATCAAAGCTCGTTTCTCTTGCATCTCTTTTAGGAAGAATTTTGCTATCATAAAGGCGCAGGGTGTCTTACAGTGCAGCAATTCAGCTGTTTACTCGTGTAGCTGTTTTTTATGCCTGCTTTAGTGGGAGGAGCAAAATGGAAGTGGGCCCTGAAAGCCTAATCAATCTGCAGACATAGAATGAAGCTTAATTATCCAGTCACTGTGTGTTTATTAGGAAAAAAAAGCTAGGTGGCAGTTAAATATGCCTGAAAGACTATCAACAGAAAGTTCCCTCCCCCAGTTCAATCATTGTCTTAGTACATAATAAACCATGATAGAGAGGTGAGAATTATTCATTTATGGCTGAGGCTTTGTTCTGCAAAGGTAACTGGAATCAGATAATCAATGTAATTGTTATTGCCAGATGTTATCTTGTTAAGGAAAAGTACCACTGATTAGGTCTCCTTTGGGGACAAGATAAAATTTATTGCTAAATCTAGGAAAAAATATTAAAGTTTTCAGGCTGACATTCAGGTATGTTGACTGCCTCTTGAAAATAAGTGGTAAATCATCTCTTTGAATGTGTTTTTGTCTGCCTTTGAGCAGACATTGTTTTCGTTGTAACCTCAAAATTCCTATTGTTGTCTTCTTTTTATTAAACTTGCTGGCATTCCCTGTTGATCATCATCTTCAGTAAAATCTAGTAAGGCTGAGGGCAACAAGCAAGTTTCCTTTTCATCTTTTACATTTAGGTGGTTCAGTATCTTACTATTTTTTTTAATTAAATTGTGTTGACAATAAGATCCTTACCCAAGTAACAGTTTGCTTAGAAGAAGCTGAGCACCTAAATTATCTAGCTGCTTGCATGTCTATGTCTTCATTGATAATTGAATATTAGATGCCTGAAGTGAAATGGTGTATATCTGAGGTATCTGCATTTCTCTCACTCCCGTTGTTTCTGGACTGAACAGTTGCAGCCTGTTAAACCTTCAGTCTCCACCTATCCTGGCCTTAAATAGGTATTGTTTGATTCTTGTGTTATGGCTGCTCCTAGGGATACAGGAATTTTAGTATAAACCATGATTGCTTAGAAGGTCTGATGAGTTATATAGCTCACTGCAGTTGTATTTTGATAGCTAGAAAAAGTATAGAAAAACCAACTTATCCTGTTAGTGGAAATAAGAAGAGAACAAAATTGTAGGTAAGAAGTCAGTGTACATCAGCTTCAACTCAAGGGACAAGTCTAGCTTACCTTGGCTACTATTCCCTGTGCTTTAACTGCTCTGAAAAGACATCACTTCTTTTCTTATCTAAGGCTTTTCCTTTGTTTTGTTTTATACAAAGCTATGGTTTTGATTGGAGATTTCAAAGATAAACAAACAATTATCTGAAATGTTATACCTTAAACTGCTGCAAACTATTAGTTCATGCTTGCATTCATGTTTTTCTTAAACTCATAATATGTGTACTTTCTATATCCATAATGTCTTATATCTTCTATCAAGAAGAATATGCAGCAGCATAGATAAGGACCCGTAGTCTTAATAGTCCTTTCCCTAGTGCCACTCATCAGTTTGCCTCTGACGTTAGCTTCCTCTCAATGGAGTTAGCAAGCAATGACATCAGATATTTTAATTCTTTGTCTGTATTCTTGCTTCTTGATAATTTACTAATTGTTTTTCTCCTTTTTTGTCATCTTAATGAAGGGTTGCGGTACCCTGGGGAATTCAGTTTCTTCACATTAAAAGTATATGTTTGAGGTGGAGGTGAACAAGATGCTGAAAACTCAGCCCTGCTTTGCTATTGATTCTTACCAAATCTAAAATGTACTTGTGCTGAAGTTGACTTCAGTTGACTCAGAATTTAGTTAACTTGACTGAGTTTTCTTTGTTTTTCCACCCTGCTTTTTCTACTCTAATAAGCAGAATGAAGATTGTTGCTATTGAAAAATGTGCACTTTCTGCTAAGCCACATGAACCCACAAATCTTTTTGCTATGATTTGAAAAGTCAGACATTAAGGGGAATCAGAGAAAGAGTACTGGCTGGCCAACAGAAAGTTTATCCAATTCAGTCTCATGTTTTGGCTTATTAGGCTTCATGTCTGCTTCTTTGGAAACAGACACTGCAATTTCTTTTTATCTGCTGTGTCTGTAGACTGATAGAGTACATGCATTAACCAAGTAAATGGTCTGTCTTCAGTTTACGAGTTTATTCCAGATTTTTTTTTTAATGTTACTACATGTCTCTTCATATCTTTCTCTTACCAGAACTACCATATCACTTTCCATTATCCATTGTGTATCTTCCACTTGATCCAAATACATATATGTATGTTTAAGTGTGTATATATGGTGCAAATACATCTATAAAAATAAGCATATATTGCTCTGACCATTCAAAGAAGGAGCCTGGTAGGTGGAGAATCTTAATAGGTTTGTCAAAAGCAATAATTCTCTTCTCTTGCCTTCAGGTAAGGTTTGATTGTATCGTATGATTCCTTTGTCTTATTTACTCTGGCTTTTTTTTTTTTTTCCTGGTCTGCCTGTATTTTGTTTTAAAAATACTGGTAGTATTAGCATTTTGCAGTGGAAGTTTCTCTTGAAAGAGAAGCTCCTGTCATGAGCAAGACAGAGTAATCAGCCTGTAGTGGATCTGGATATTGGGGTTTGTTTAAGAACAAGCAAGACTAGAGCTTTTACCCTCCTTGCTTATCACACTTGTTTCCTGATAACATTCTGTTCACTTGGTCTTGGCTTCTGTCCCCAGCTGGGACATCACTGCTGCTCTGGGAAGGTTGGGCAGACAGTTGTGTCAGTTTGTGTTGCACCACTGCCTGCGGTTACTGGCCTTGGGCATTTCTGGCCAGGGTCCCTGGGCATCCCCTGGCATTCATATCCACGCATCTGTCTGATCGTCAGGATCTTCCCTTGCCTCCAGAATCATTCCTCCAGCCAGGATCTTGACCTTCTTTTTTTTCCTGTCCCACTTCTTCTGAGACTTCTGCTTCTTTTGGGGAACTGTTCTTTTCAGCTTCCTATAGTTACTAGAACTTCAAGGTTTTCCCAATCTCAACAGTCTGACTGCAAAAGCACAACATGTCTTTAACCTCCTCGCTGGTGGTTCTGACTCATGTGACTTAATTGGAGGATTCAGGACATGCCAATTCTATTCCAGGATTTAACAAAATTTCCAGCCAGGTCATACTAGTTGCAAGTATCAGGCTTCTGCTTGGCAGTTTAGAAGATCAATTTTGGACATTCACTCTCCACAAACATACATTCAGCACCTGCTGCCTTTTAGCATTTAAACTGTTAACTGTTTTTTCCACATGTAGAAGTTCTGTATTGTTAAATCATAGCTTTCCCAAAGCAGATTAGACTTTGTTGTTATTTTATTGTTTGCTTGCTTGTTTGTTTGTTTGTTTTATTTCCAGAAGTGCATGTCTCTGTATGTTGCATAATTTTCCTAATTTCCAAACAGATTGTAGTGGAGGGCAAAGTTTTCATCTGTACTTTCTGGTGGCTTCCATCAATGAATGATAAAATATCTACACAGTCCCACGTTGTGAATAGGGTTTGTGGTGAGATGGGAGGTTTGTATACTTTTAGCCCAAGGTTGCAACAGTGTAAGTATTAACTACTTTGGCAGTGCTTGTACAATATTGATTTTTCACTTTGCAAAAAAGACACTTGTGTTTGTATTTAAGAAAAAGGACATTGGAAGTACTGTCTTTACTGTCTTAGAACAATGGGACCACAGTTGACATAGAAGAAAGATTAATATGAGCTACATCTGACTACTTGATATTCCATCTTAGCATTTCATTAACATCCTAAGGTTGTTTTGCACTTGGTTTCCTAGGGAATATGAAGCTTAATGTTGAAAGGCGCAGAGTCCGGCAGTTCTGTCCTCTGGAGAGCTTAGAAACTGCTTTTTCCAAGGACTGACTCTTTTCAGGGTCCCTGTTGTTGGTCCTGTGCTTATTACTCAAACAAAACTTGCTTTTCCTTTAGCAGACATCAAAGGCAATTTTGCCTAATTTATTTTTTGAGGATTTGTCCTGGAAATAGAGATGACCAATTGGAAAGTAAGAGCTTTTTGAGTTTCATCAAAGCTGTCCTGCATCAGTGTATCCTTAAGAAATGAGACTTTGAAATAGAAGTTTAAAATGGGCACACCAGAAATTGTTAATATTAAACATTTATTAGCTGCTCTAGTCCAATATCGAAATAGTCTGATATTTCTACTTGGGCTGCTCAGTAAATCTGTGAGATTTAACTTCAGTTCCAGAGAATGAATTTGACGTTATAATGTGGATGAAAGTAACCACTAAAAGTAAATATTCTAGAATTCTTTTAAATCTTTTAACTTACTCTTAATTTTCTTAAGCATTTTACCCTACAGGTTGAAATCTAGTATCCATAAAGACCTCTGAAAATGCCAATAAAGAATTCTATTGTGTTTTTTTTTTTTTTTTTTTTTTAATGTGGAAAGTATGCAGTGTCTGTGAAACACAGGAAGGTTAATATTCTTCTTCTAACATTCCCATTTGCTGATATTGTTGATGTTTATGCCCTCACTCCTTATGCTCAGCTGATAATTTATCTCTGCATTAATGTGACTTCGGCGTTTTCCTGTGTGTCCAATGGCCAAGATTTTTGTGATGCTGAAGCCTACTCACATGGGTAGGACTGTTGTATTTCTGGAAACAAAAAATTGGATGATATGGTAGGTGATCCAATTCTGTTAGGAGGCTGAGCAGAACTGTAACTTTAAGCTATGCTAGAAGCAAAAGCATTTAACCCATTTTAATAAAGCATTTTCTGAAGTTCTGAGCATCTGTTTTCTCTGTTAAGTAGTAAGTTTGCAAAATTTAGTTCATATCATATCATATATCATGGAATGGTTTGGACTGGAAGGGACTTTAAAGAACATCTAGTTCCAATGCCTCTGGCATGGGCAGGGACCCCTTCCCCCAGCCCAGGGGGCTCCCAGCCCCGTCCAACCTGGCCTTGAACCCTTCCAGGGAGGGGGCAGCCACAGCTGCTCTGGGCACCCTGGGCCAGCGCCTCACCCCCCGCACAGGGAAGAACTAATCTGAACTATATCTATATATCTACCCTCTTTCAGTTTAAAGCCATTAATTATCCCTTGTCCTGTCACTACATGCCCCTGTAAAAAGTCTCTCTCCAGCTTCCTTGTAGCCCCCTTTAAGTGCTGGAAAGCTACTATGAGGTCTCCCTGGAGCCTTCTCTACTCCAAGCTGAACAACCCCAACTCTCTCAGCCTGGCCTCACAGGGGAGGTGCTCCAGCTTCGTGGCCTCCTCTGGACCCACTTGAGCAGGTCCATGTCCTTCTGATGTTGGGGGCCCCAGAGATGGACCCAGCACTGCAGAGGGGTCTCACAAGAGTGGAGCAGAGGGGGGAGAATCCCCTCCCTCGACCTTCTGGCCACACTGCTCTTGAGGCAGCCCAGGACACAGTTGGCTTTCTGGGCTGTGAGCACACATTGCTGGCAGTTTTCAGTCTACCAAACCCCAAAGTTGTTCTCCACAGGGCTGCTCTCAATCCACTCATCGCCCAGGCTGGATCTGTGCTTGGGATTGTCCCGACCCATGTGCAGGACCTTGCACTTGGCCTTGTTGAATTTCATGAGTTCATAACGTGCTTTAAATGATGACTGTATTCTTAAATCATGATCTTGGAAAAATGATGGGAGTTAAGTCTAATTTATTTGGGGCAAAATTTGTAGCCTAAGTTCGAATATACTTCTAATCTTTTAATACAGGACCCCAAACCTGAATTATTTGGGTTGCTTAAAATAATGAAATTTTATCAGAATATTTCAGAAGTATGGCAAGGACTTCCTGCTAGTCTTTGATTTGGTACTTGATGTTGATACAGTTTTAACAGTGTATATCTTTGTCTCCTTTTCACTTGTTTCAAAAGACTAGGTGGTAGTATTTTTTTTTTTTTTTTTTTCCTTCCCAAACAGTACATTTATAGCCAAGATACCTAGCCTCCTGGTGCAGGAGTCTAGAATAACAGAAATTCTCTGTCATGTAGGTAAATTTTGATTGTTTTAGGGACTGTCAAGTCTGAGAATGCATCACTGCTTAGGAGTCAATTCCCTCCCTTTCCTTGGAACCTCATTTAGCTACTTCAGTGGAAGCCATTTATCTCTGAGGAGCTGATTTTGAACTTCTGTCCACAGTCAGAACATGGGCATGTGCTTTATGGCAACCTTGCATCAACTTGTACCTCCTTATTTCCAGCAGTTAAATTCCAATAAAAGACAGGCAAATTATATTAAATAGCTTGCTAAAATTATTGTACAATATAAGCAGTTGCACTTGGAAGTTATTATATACCAGAGAGCGCTGTGTTTACTGTTTAAGTAATGGCAATTTTAAAACAAATTGGCTATTCGTGTTCTTGATTATTGCTGCTTGCATTAGGCAGCATCAAGCTATTTGTGTCTCGGGTGTTGTCTTATAAATACATACTTTCAGGGAAAGTTCCACAATAGCCATCAACTGACTATGACCCCACAAGGTTATACAACAAGAATCTTCCAGGTTTAAAAGAAGTAACTTTCTCAGCTCAAGTATGTTTGATTTGGATATCTGAGCAGCTACATGCTTTAAAGCAGCTGTCAGTGACTAAAGAACTCTGATTTGACTCACTTCTAATTACTGATACATGAAAACCTGCAGTGAAGTAAGCAAACTGGAAGAATTGGAAGTTGGTGCAGAATCGCAGGAGTTTGGTGTTATTGGTAGAACAGAGGTGTACTGGGGTAGTCTCTTGGATGGAATATGGAAATGTATGGATACAGGATGGACAGGCTGGGAAGCGGGGAGCAGGGGAAATGCATCCTATTGAGAGAAGTGGTCTGAATGTATTAGGCTTTGCTTTGAAATAGGTGATGAACCAATTAAGAGCTTTTTGAGTAAAGATCATTTAGTAAAATAATCATCTGTAAAAATCTTTCTCCTTTATAGTGTTCTAATTTGAATACTGAGAACTGGAAAGACTTTACATCAGTAATTATTTTTAAAGAACCTTTTGTCTCAGCCCCTTTGAGACTAGGGAACTTTAAAGGGAGTATATCAATATATTATGAAGTATTTGCATATAATGTTGAGCAATCTGCATACTAGAATTTAGAAGGCTAATGTGAGATATTCCTTCACCTGCCTTAATATTACTGAATAACAGGGGGGAAAAAAAGAGTAAAATCCTGGAGATGGGAAAAAGCAGATTCACTTCTAAGAAGGAGAGACGGAAATAGATACTTTTGAACAATTATGCTCCTCAAAAACTTTTTCATCGTGTCTTAAAGGAGACAAGGATGGAAAACCTGAAGAGGAGTAAATGAATAAATACCTTCATAAAAGTTCAGATTCCTCTTTAGAATCCTGTTATCTTGACTTGAGAGGGGATGTACTGGGCAGCTGTGAGATGCACTTTGCCGAGACTAGAAAGCGGTCCTATAAGAGTAATATTCTTCCTAGAGGCTGGTGCGTGGCATCTCAGAGATTATAACTAAATATGTGGTTTTTTCTAAATTTTGGCCAATGTTTTTAACCTCAGGTGCACAAAAGAACTAGTGTCATTCTGTCCCTTGGTAGAAAGGATATTTGACATATGTGAGGTCACACTGGTAGAGTAGCAAAATTAATTTGTGCTAATATGCAAGAAAGAGGTTTTCTACAATGGAGATATGTAGATTTGCGAAATGCAGGTTATGTCAACCAACATGGCAGTATTTCTCAATATATAAACAGAATGGGTGGGAAAATGCATGCAGTGCAAGTAACAGGTCTGAATTTCAGAACCTCACCCTTAACAGTGGTACTGAAAAATAGAACACTGGCTGATAGACAGGAAAGAACAAATTATTATTATGTCAGAGTACGGGTCTAGATGTATCAAATCCTGAGGCATAATTTGCTAAAAGAGACCAAGGAGCTGTATGTATATTTCTCTGGTTAGTACAGAAGATGAGAAGAAGAAAATAGTTTTCTGTAGTTGTGTTTTGCTTTTTTTTTGTCCATGCTTTTTCTTCTAAGATCAGTGGTTGTATAAGGAACAGAAAGTGGCAAATATGCAACAATAACACTGGGAAGACCTCTCTCTCTCTGTGAGCAAAGGACACCATTTCTGCAGGAGATTCTTTCAATTTTGAGGCACCCAGAGGGCTAATTGGCACCCAAAATAAATTTTGTCTGATTATAAAAGATGGCAGGGTTGATAAGGTCTACCACATCAGTTCTCTAGACACTGGAATAGACTGGTTTTGATTGCTTAATACTTTGATTTTGAGGCCTGATTAAAAACAAACAAACAAACAAACAAACAAACAAAAAAAAACCACCCCAAAATTAAATTGAGGATTAAATCTCTTGTGTGCTCATATGAGTTGAATGTATTTTTTAGAAGTGTTGAGTATCCAATAGTTCTCATTTCATACAGGTCTCTTTCAAGAAAACATGGGAAGATAATCTGTACTCTGGAATATAGTAAACTGGAAATAAAATAGATTTTTAGCATATTCTTTAATAATTAGTTACACTTGCTATATCAAAATAAACAAAACAGAAGACTAGATAGAGGCATGGCTAGTGTTTAAAAGAAATCACAGGTCTGCCTGATAATAAAGAACTGTTCAAGAGAAATTCATCTCTGGGAAGTGATTACCTCTGTCATCCAGACAAGGTCAGTAGCACATTCAGTTAATAGCTACATCAAAGACAGAAGCATATATTAAAAGAATACCGTAACTCCAAGACAGGGCAGAAAATATAAAAAAAAAATGCAGTTGTAGGGTTTCCCTTAGCCTTTTCATGTTTTGCATAAGGTTTTGTGATCTTTTCTATGGTAATTTTTCATTGTTAAGAATTCTCTCCCAAACTGCTTCCAGAAGAGCCCAGGAAAATCAAATCTTGGTCATGCTCTGGTAATGCCAAGGTGCTGTAGCCAGTAGACAAAGGTCTGATTTTGTGCACACAGTTGGTATGGTGGTAGGCCTGGAACTAATCGTTCTGAAATGAATTTGACTACTAATAGTTGTCACTAAGTAATAGAGGAAATTTCTGTCTTGAAAGTAGAACATTTCTGTTGCTGGAAGCACGTACACATGCACATGCCCTGGCAGTTGGATTCAGCACCTAGGGCTGTCACAGCCAGTGTTTGCATATACATGAAAGTAGTAATTTTATTTGTGTCTTAAACACAAACATTTAAAAAGTTAAAATATAAACTTAAAGGATTTAAATAGTATTTTCTCCTTTTGTGCCCTACTACTCCAACAGTCAACCAGAAAACTTTACTACTGCTTTTTCTTGCAGTTTAATTTATAGGTTATAAATAATTCTCGTCAATAGGTTTTGCTTTGAAGTCTAACTTTTGAACTTTAATATACACTTCCATACTATATTGTTACATTGGCAAACAATTGGCTGAGGCAAGGTAATATGATTTTAAAGCTGTTTGCTCTTGCCTACTTTAATAACAAAGGAAAAATAGCAACAGAAAATGTAATTAAAATAGGCCTGAATGATTTTAAGGCAAGAGGATACTGTTACCACATGAGAAACCTTGTTTCATGTCACATGGGACTATTGGGAGCGCTTTTTCTGTCTGTAGCCTTTTAAGGAAAATGAACTATCATGTTGACGAATGTTTTGTGTTTCCTTCCACTTGTCTTGTGTATTCCCCTTGTCTACCTGTTGTATCTATTCAGATTGGAGATGCTCTGGGGCAGAGATCATGCTGCTTTTTCTGTCTGGATGTAGTGCAGTGAGTCTAGACACCTGTTTGAGTACTTAATGTAATAATGTTTAATCACACAGTACAGGCAGGGTCTTCTTCCTAGGTACAGACCCTTTCATTATATGTAGTATGATTTGTGGGGAGTGAAGTTTTAGGTTTATTTTCTGTTTGCTTTGAATTTATACATAGGTGTTTTTTAGAAGTTTCATGAACTTTATGAAGTAGAATTAGGTTTTATTTATTTTTTAAATTACAGTGGATATGATACAGAGTTTGGAAGGAAATGTGGCTATGTTAATCAAAGCTGTCAGCTCTTGTTACTGGAGCACTCTTTGTATCAATTTTTAAAGTGTTTAATAAAACATAGGACTGTTTCTCCTCTTTCTAGTCTGTAGTCATCTAGCTGCATTGAAGTCAAGGAAGGTACTTTTCATGTATAACACAGTAATGAGACGAGAACAATAGATTCTCTTCTTCTGAAGGTTTCAGCATCTGGTAAGCATTTTCTTTTCCTAAATTGAAAAAGAAATCAACAGTAGGTAATGGCCTCTGTTTAAAACTCCTGATGGAGCATTGACAGCTTTTCCTAGCTAGCTCTAGGACGCTAGTTATATTTGATATGAATTTTGGGTCAAATTCTATGTAAAGTATTTTCTGTAAATCAGATATGGCTCTAATTCAATTTGCTTGTTTGAGGACTGAGAGGGTAATTTAGTCTCTTGGTTTTATTACATATTCTCATTTTGCAACTCTGTACACGTATATTAAAACTAAGTGAGATTGCTTGATTTTGCATGAGGCTAGGAAATGCCATGCCATCCTTTCAAATGTCTGAAGTTTATGTTGTATACTAAACGCATAAGTAGTTCTGCTGGGTTTCCAAGATGCAGTCCTTCCTGTGGTGGTCTTTGGTAACTGCATAATTAATACAGCCACAGAATGCAGCAGTTTAACTTGGGAAAAAAGCAAGAGTATCTCGCTGAATTGAAATGGAAATTATGAGAGTGTACCTTAGCCAGTGCAAGCTATCTGACTACTGTAACTACAATAGGGAAAGGAACTCTGCAGTTCTCATGGATGAAAAATAGAACTTGTTTCACGGTGCTTCGATAAGAGAAGACGTTGTGTACAGGCACCTCTGTAAAAATTAGTGCTGACAACTTTGCAGGAAGAAATAGAAAAGTGTTTACAAGAAACATTTCAAAGCTAATTAGAATGGAAAGCAGTTTCTAGGTCTGACACAGGAAAGAGGTCTGCTGAACTTTTATTTTTATCTCCTTTTCCCATTTATCAAAGAGTTTTTTCATCATATTGCACATCTGCAGCCTTCAGAAGAAATTCTGGCACGAATACTTGGTGTCACTGTGATGGGTTGACCCTGGCTGGACACCAGGTGCTGATCAAAGCTGCTCTGTCACTCCCCTACTCAGCTGGACAGGGGAGAGAAAATATAATGAAAGGCTCATGGGTTAAGATAAGGACCAATTACCATCACAGGCAAAACAGACTTGACTTGGGGGAAGTAGTTTAATTTATTACTAATCAAATCAGAGTAGGATAATGAGAAATAAAACCAAATCTTAAAAACACCTTCCGCCCACCTCTCCCTTCTTCCCTGGTTTAACTTTAATCTCAATTTCTCTACCTCCTCCCCTCAAGCAGTGCAGGGGGATGGGGAATGGGGGTTGTGATCAGTTCATCGCATGTTGTCTCTGCTGCTCCTTCCTCTTCAGGGAGAGGAGTCCTCACTCTTCCCCTAATCCAGCATAGGGTCCCTCCCAGGGAAGACAGTCCTGCACAAAATTCCAATGCGAGTCCTTTCCACAGGCCGCAGTTTTTCATTAACTGCTCCAGTGTGAGTCCCTCCCACGAGCTGATGGGCTTGGCCTTGGCCAGTGGTGGATCCATCTTGGAGCTGGCATCAGCTCTATTGGACATGGGGGCAGATTCTAGCAGCTTCTCACAAAAGCCATCCCTGTAGCCCCTCCAGATTCCAAAACCTTGCCACATAAATCCAGTACAGTCACCATGAGAAAGAGCCTAAGATATTTCCCCAAGATAGTAAAAAGTCAACCCTTATCAATTCCCATTTCTCAGGCAGAATGATGCCTTTAACACTCTGTAATGAAAGTTTTTATTATGTGAGAGGGATAACCAACATCAGCCTATACTGTTCTTTGATGTGTCCCAAAAATATTACAGTAGAAGATATTTAAAAATAAATTGTGGGAACTGAGTAGCCCGACCAGCACAGTTTGTCTCTTTGTCCTTAACCAATTTGTGTCAGGGTGAATTCCTTCCTTCGTTGGTCTTAATGAGTTTCCCTAAACTTTTCTATGTGTTTGTTTCGTTTTTTACTTTCATATGTTAGTCACATATATGTTGGTGACTTCTTGTTATGCATTCATAATTATTTCATAATTTAAGGGGAAGAAGTAAACCACTAACACTCCTGTGGCAGACTCCTCCATACAGTGGAAGCAAACCTTCTCAACTGTTTGGATGCAAAAGAGTGGTTTTCTTGGGGGTCGTGTTTGAATGTCAATGAACTGGTAAATATGTGCAAACCACTAGGTCTAAATCTTTAGGTATCGGCTGTTGCCAGTCTCCAGAGTATTTGCTATGACTTGTGGTTAGATCAGATGTAAGAAACCCAAGAAGTGCATGCATCTTAGTGCACATCATTCTCTTACCCACAGAATTATATTAAGAAATAAAAAAATCTAAGAAGCAATGTATTTTGAGTGCTGCTGTAGTCGTTCTGCATTCCCCACGTATTGGGATGAATATACAGAACAATAATTTCTGTGGTTTTTCTCAAAAAAATTATTGAAATACAGAAAAGCCAATATGAATTATGAATAATTTTATAACAATTTCCTTTATTATAGAAAATTAATTCACACATGACTTAGAATAACACATAAGCATGAACTGAAAGATAAATATCTGCATAAAAGATATCATGAACAGGAAATGGATACATTTGAGGATTAGCCTCTAAAGCATTTCTACATCCAGAGCTCAGATCTGATATGCTTAAATTTAAAAATTTCAATAATTAGAAATTTATCCTCTCCTTTAGGGAACATTGTACATTTCTAATTTTTAGTAATGTGGAAATATAAATTAAACAGAGCTCACTCTTCAGCTTTTCTCATTGTTTTTTGTTCTTGCCTTGTGATAGCTAAGATCAAGATTTAAGCCTTGCCTAAAGGGCTGCTAATCCATTTGCTCTTGATCTCTATACCTGTTTCCAAGAGGCCAGAATACTGACTCTAAGGCTGATAGGTTTCTGGGTTGTTCTTTTCTTTGCTTTTTCAATCCCTAAAGAGTACAGGGCCTCCTGCTAAGGCAGTTCTTTTTATACTCTGTACTGTAGTAAAAAGTAAGCTGCATTTTAACAAGACTTCTGTTTTTAAACAAATGAAGATGTGCCCCGAGCAGATGTATTTATACAACAGTGTAATCATTATAATGGTTCTCTTCAGGCAAAGTGAGACATTTTAAATAAGGTCCTTTCCTATTCAAAACTGTGGAATCATTAGAGTAGGAGGCTAATAAGGTTCAATTTTATATTCTAAAGGAGTGTGTGATGGGGGTGTGTGTGTTAGGACTCACTAGTCTTTGCTATTTCATCAACTGTTTTTCTTGGGAGACCTGCCTCACTCTTGCTTTTCACTGAAGTGGTATTTGGCATTGGCCAAATCATCTCTCACCTTTGGGTCTCTGCTTATGAATCCATCTCTTCAGCTTGTGGAATTAGATGGAAAATTCTTTTTCTTTCCAGTGTTTGTGCTGAAGCTGTTGCCTAGCATTTCTGATCTGTCGAGGTTCCTGGTTTTGGTGTAATGCTGAGAAATTACTGTTTTGTCTTCACATCCTTGTGAAAGGAGCATAAAGAAAGCATAATCCACATAGTGTTCTGATGGAGATGGCTCTCTGGACCAGAGGAATGTTTAATTTTCCCTCAAAAACTTAAGACTGGATGTGAGTGTCTAGGTGACAACAAAGACGTGTAGATAGTAAGAAAAACTTTAGTCTGTTAAGTGCTGGTTCCTTGCAAAAGATTCTGGTCCCCCTTTAAGGGGTTTGGAGCCCATAAACATATGTTATTGCTAATCACTGCTAGCTGAAGATACTGACAGTTTTCTGGATTGGTGAGAAAACTGCTGTGTCTTATCCCAAAGATGGCTACATTTCCAGATTCAAAGAAAATATTCCCATGTAAATAACTTGTAAACTGGGTTTTATAGTTTGTCAAGAAAGTTGAGTTCTTTGGAGATAGTAGCCTCTGTTTAAATATGCCTGCCTTGTTGTAAGTGTGAAATGTAACAGCTTTGAACATAAGCTAGTTTTCATATATGAAATCTGATTTTCCTTTTACACCTTTTAGACTTATCTTGGAATGCATTGGCCTACACAGGTCTGTAAGGATTGCATCCACCTTTCATCCTAACCAGAGGTGTGGTGTGGTTACCATGTCCTAGCATACCCTTGTAGTAAGGCTTTTTCCAGAATAACTTTCTCTTGAGATTCTTGGAGACCTATGTTAGTTTTTGGTAGGCCTTGCATCAGCCTGTAGGATGTGGATATGCATTTCAGAAGCTGGTAGAAACACACTTTTATTATTGTTCTTTTTTCCCCAGAATCATGCAGCCATTGCTGTAATGGAATATAAGTGAGCATGCTTTGATCTACATTAAAGATCCAAAATACTCTGTGCTTTTCTGTTGGTTCTGAGTTGGCATGTCCTTCCCTAAATTTTCAAAGGTTTTTTGTTTAGAATAGTGCTTATATTTCAGATGGCATTGAAATTCATCTGAAGCTTCAACACATCTTTGAATGTTTTCTGTAATAGGAAAATAGGAATGGCCTTTTTTTTTTTTTTTTTTTTTTTTTTTAAAGGAAAAAAAATGTGCATAAGTGCATTTCTGAATCACTCTCCAAACTCCAGAAACATCACTTTCTTCTGCCTAGAGAGACACTGTGACATATGGAGGTGGCAGCAGCAGCTGAATCTCTATGAAAATTTAGAACTATGTTGTATGAATTTCATCGGGAATCTAATCTTGAAAAAGACCACTGGCGATGAAAGGCCACAGCTTCATGTGCTGGTTTATACAACTCTCCAAGGATTAATTAATTTTTCTGGTACTAGTGGTGAGTAATTGTACCTAGTGGTAATTTGGTAGCTGGTAAGTTGATGGAATTCCAGACAATACAGACGTTTAACCATCTGCCTTGTTTGTTTTCACTTGCATATGCTTTCACCAGTTCAAGCTACATAATGTTGGAAGAAGAATCTGAAGAGAGGAAAAAGCCAAATGTTTACTTATTTACAAACCAAAATATTGTACTTAGTTTTAAGTATTGTTTACACTGTAATCAGATTTTAAAATTTAGTTTTACACCTGATTGCAAATAAAGACATAGGTATGATTAGTGACAACCAGCCTTCCAACAGTCATCCAAAACAGTTTAAGTTATATTTTGGAAGTAAATATAAATCACTTTTTTTTTCTGCTTGTGGTGGCAGACTTTTCTGGCACTGAGAAAAGAGTCTGCATACCAAGTTTTTAAAAAGGTGCAAAGATAATGTTGATTAATGTGGGTTATTATGTAAGTACTGGACTAGCATTCATAACAGAATCAAAGGTGTAACAGAAATTAAACTTGCATTTAATTTTAATTACAAATTACCTCAGTCCCCTACCACACCTGTCTGTTCAATGATCATTACCGTGACACTAAAAACAACAAAATATTGGTGAGCCTGCTATGTACAGCAGTAAGATTGCTTAAAGGAACTATTTCCTAGTTTAGAGGTGTAGGGACTAGTATAGTCACTTTAGTCTGGCTTCCACAGCCACTGAAGAAAGCCATATGACTTTCCTATATTAATTCATAGTTGAATTAGATCCTTCAGAAGAACATCTTGTCTTTATTTGTTGAAAAATTATTCTTGATAGAAAATCACTCCTCTTGGTAATTTATTTAAATAATAAATTATCCTTAAGAGAAATGCATCAACCAAAACATGCACTTAATTTCTAATCTAATCTTTTTCAAAAGTTACCATTTTACATCAATAGAAGCTTTTATATATTTGTGTTTCCAGATTGTGAAGTTCTGTGTGGCTTGTAGCTGCTTTTGAACTCAAGATACTCTCAAACTTCCCTTCAATAAGCAAAATAGATGGAGTTCTGTGCCCTTTTGTAAAGTATTTGTTGTGTTTGTCTCACTTAAATATTCTCCAATGTATTAATCTGATTAAAAAACTTATAAATCCTTGACTGAGGCCCTATTCCAGCTGTGGCTGTACAAGTGCCAAATGCAGAAAGTAGTTTAACATCCGCTTTTGTGCTTGGGATTTCCCTGTGTATGTCTAGTGATGATGCTAAACCTTTGCTGCAAGGTCTGTGAGATTAATTCTGACAACTCGAGATCTCTTCTAAACTGCTGATTCTCAGTGTAGTTTCTTGATATGCAAATATGAAAACACTGTTTATTAAACTCAATATTTAGCACAACCTCTACTCTTCTTTACTCAGCTTTCCTAGTCAACCCGTTTTCTTGCTTAGCATTGGTGTCCTACTGTATTTTAGAGTATTCTTCAGTCTGTTATGCATAAGACTTATCTGTAATGATTTAAATTTCCTTTTAAATACCAGTAAAGATGTTAGTATAGGGTTAAATGCCAAATTCTGCAGTGTTCAGCTAAAACCAGCTGATTCTTATTTACAGTTATTTATTGATGTGTATTAATGATTTCAAAAAGAACCCCGAACAACATTTTGTGTATTTCATGTTGACTTTACATAATTCCAGTTTCCTAATGAAAATATCATGGGCTGCTAAGTTGTCTTTTGGAAATGTTTATCATTTTGAAGATGTAGCCTTTTTTATCACTCAAGCTTTCAAATGCATTTAAAAAACCCCAAAAAGCTAGATTCCAGATAGCTATTTCCCACAAATCCATCTCAAATTGCATTAGTTTTACTTTATTTTAATTGCTTATTAATAAAATTGTATATCAACCATTCCAGTATTTTGCCATTAGCTGATTTCAGGATAACAAGAATATAATTACCTGATTTGCCCAATTTGTGGATTTTGGTTTTGCTTACTTGTTTTTTAAAGCTCAGCAATGTAATCTTTTTCTGACAGTCTTGATGCTGCTTGGCTAGCTGTCTTAAAATTTTGGGATGCAGATCTGTTTAATTTCAGCAACTATTAATTAATTTTCTCTTCCTAATTATTGCTGTAGAAAACACCTCACCCTGAATGCAACTGCATCATCTAGATTTTTCCTAAAGACTAATACTTAGTGAATACTTTGAGGTTTTTTCTGTTATTATTTCTCTTAATAGTTCTGTCACAAACCATGCAGATATACAGCATACTTATAAATTCTGTGTTCTTAATGAAATCTTTCTTAATGTCCTAAACTCTGCTGGTCATTCATTTTTCTGTATTTTTCTTTTTTCCCTGGTGAGTTATGCAATTTCTCAGTCCCGACTCATATGTATTGCTGGGAATGGCTTTACATTCTTCTATTCATTATTTAACTTTCACTACTTGTCTAAACCATGTTAGTTTATTTTTATTTTTTAAAAATCCATCTGACTTAATTTCTGCTTGAGTTATGACTTTCTGTGAGCTTGCAACATGTTCTTAAACAGTGTCCAACTTTGTACACCGTAATAATTTGTTCTCAACTGACTTTTACAGTGAACAATCCACACTAGTTTATTATTCTATGTATTCTATTATTTTATGTATTTATTATAATTGCATATCTTACTGAAGGTTTACTTAGTTTACTGTTACTTTTTTTTTGTTCTCTTGAATTGTGGGTAGTTTTGTTTTGTACATCTGAAATGCAACTTTACTTAGAATTTTGAGGAAGGGGTAAGAAAAAGCAAGATGATGATGTTTTAGAAATGGTCTTCCAAGAACTGTGCCATCATATTCCTTTCTTTTTTTCAGTCTAGGATTGGTAGATCAATATATATATATTTTTTTTATGATAGCTCATCACATTTACTTCCATTTCTTAGTGACTTTTTGAACAGAAATGTGCGTAAATATATGCAAATTAAAAGTACTGTTAAAAGCAAGGCTGCATTTGAGATGTTGGTATTGCCAGGTGCTAGAAGATCATAGAATCCCATGGATCATTTTGTAGAGTGGAAAGAGTGAATGTTCAGTGGAGCTGGTGTGGATGCTGAAGGGCTTAGTTTCCTGTTCATAGTTTAGAAATAATCACAAGAAAATTCTATAACACTTGTCCTTGTAGACAGACCTTCCAGTGCTTAGAGAAAATATTTTTATATATTCCATAGAAAAAAGTCCAAGGAAGTTTGGTATAGTCTAGCTTGTTTCTACTGTAAAGCATGCATTTGATTTTGGTAGATTAATGGAACTTGGTTTGGAGGTGTATAGGTTACAGAAAATATTAATAATTTGTGCTATGTATTTTTGACACTACAAATAAATCTAGAAATATATTTATAATTGGTGAGAAGACATGTCTGTTAGATAAAGTATTCAAGTGCTCTGATTTGGAATAGAGTATTTGAGGTAAAAGTTGACAGACAGATTAAATGCTGAAACAATACTACCCATAAATTGTGAGTTTGAGTGTAAGCTTGATAAGCATGATCATACGAGTCATCTTCCTCAGTTGAATAATTGCCTGAGAAGAAACTGTTCCTGGATCATCTTGGTATGAAAGGACATTTGAGGAGAATAAATGTTTGGCTTAGGGAATTTTTATTTTGTTTTTTTCAAAATAATACTACAAATGCAAAAATCCTGATTTGGTTTGGTCTTGCTCTTCTTTCATATGACCATTTTTCTGCTATAGAACTAACATAAAATGTGCTAGCTGTGACAGTGAAAAAGTATATGTACTGCTGAAAGTTAATCAGATAATACATAAAATTAACTAATATCTTAGGGTTACTTTCGATTGCAGAAATCACTTTTTGCCCTGAATAGGCAGTTAAAATAAATCGTGTAAATAAACAATGAGTTAATGGAATAAATTAGAAGGGGATTAGTAGTAGATGCCCTTTATATATTAGAAGGATGTCAGAGAGCTGTATATACCACTTAAGAATTAAATTTCCTAGTTTCCATATTATTTCATATTATTGTTTTGACATACTTATGGTGAAAGTATAGGATAAATCTTGAGTATGTGTTCTTGAATGGAATAGGTATGTCCATTTATAATCCACTTCTTATTCCTTTTCAAGTTTAGGGAACTTTGTTATTAAAACCAGTTAAATCTGGGTCAAATACTAGTCTCACGTCTGGGAGATCAGTACCATTGACTGATGAAATATGTAAATAGGCTATAAATTCTTTCAAATAGTAAAATAAATTATGGACCATTTACCTAGTTTAACTTTATGGAAGTGAAGTGGCACTAAATGATAGCAGAGAAGACTAGATTATACAATATTGATGTGATAAGTAGGATTTCTGTGAACATATCTTAAATCGGTTCTAGTGTGATGGGAATTTTTCCTTCCTGTGAAAAGGCTTTGGATTGTGCTTTTAATAAATTAAACCAAAATAAATTGAGAAATTAATTTCAAATAGTGATGATTCAGAAATATTTAAGTACAACAGCACTTATATCTAATGCATTCAAGAATTGTATGTAAATACATACTGCACTTAGACTTACCTGGTTATTTGCATATTATATGCACTACAGTGTAATAGTTTCAAATGGCTTTAAATGCAAACTGCTGCTGAGGTTTGATTGCTGATTTGAGGTAATACTTCACTTGTGTTTGGAAAATAAATTCCTCTAGGGAAATCAATATTTGTCATGTCAAATTCCATACCTTTGTTCGGGGACAGGGTTGCCTCTGGGGAAGAGCTGATCGTTCATATGCTACTGTATTAGCAAGATCTATTTGCGGAATAAAGAATTGCTCAGTCCAGATTCATCTATCATTCTGCTCTCCTCTGTCTTTTCCCTGAACATACTGCACCAGGGTGGGTAAAATCTACATTCTGAACTTGAGAAAGTAATAGCTCTGGCTCCTGGTGCCTTGGCTTGTTTCCGATGTACCCAATAAATGTTTCACTGTGTATGTTTGTGTTTAGTAGGGACAGGGAATACCGGTGAATGGGAAGGATAAAGGGGTTTGTAACTAGCTGAAGAAACATGCTTTACTGAGGTTTTTCTCCAACATAGCAATAATGACAAATTGTGTGCAATAGAACTGTCTTTTTTTCCCTTATGTTGTTGAGTGGGTATGTGTGTGCACCAAATGTTAGTAAAATACATGACATACTAATAATATGCTTTGATTTGTCTTCAGAATTCTCCCATGAAGTACGATGCTCCAAATAATTGATCATACATATATCTCATTTTTAAATACAAAATTCTTTTGCAAATGTAACCAGATTTTCTCTATAGACATGTAGAAATTGGAGGAAAAAATTACCCTGCCCAGTACATAGCCTCACTATCCATCTGAATAGGGTAGGCACAAGCATGGTTCATCCTTGTGCCTCTTAGAAGATAAATCTCCTGCAAAATGGGGTCATTGTGCTCTGTTTGCCCCCATGAAGAGAACTACAAATGTTTACCCTGGTGGAATGTGGCTGCTCCACACACCACTTTTGAGTTTGAAATCACATTTCAAGAGATACAATCGCTTCAGGTACTTCTTGTGAGTTTATGTGACTCTTTCATCCAAGATTACTTATCCCAAATTGCTAATTCTGCAGAGTAGCTTCTTTATCAGTAATGCAGGGATTCCCAGTAGTGTACTTGCCTGCTTTAATAGAGCAAATGTCCAGGGCATGGGCACAAACTGAGAAGCTGCATCTGAGGAAAGCTAGAGTTGTAGTATCTTGTGCTGTACATTCTGAAGAGATGCATATCAAAGTACTTACTTAAAATTATTATTTTTATAAAAGTATTCAGCTGTAGGAATACAGATTAGCTATTGCTATAGCAACCTCTATACATTCTTGTATTGCATTGTTAAAACAATGAATCACAAAATATCAGTCCTATATATTAAAGAGTAAGGCCCAAAATTCCATTCTTTAAAGGTAACATGGGTCAGTCACAGCTTGGAATATATATATTGCATATAGAACCGGAATATTTTGCTGCATGTTGTTATGTAGCAGGTGCATATCACTTTCCATTTAACTAAGTGCTTCAAGAGTCTGTTACATGCAAGCAAAACAACAAAGGAAAATCTCCCAGTGTTTGAATCACTTGTATTCAGGAAATGTTCAGTTTTGTGGGTGTGCGTTTCCATGCTTTAACACTGTAGCAATTTGATACTGGAAAGTGAACTCCTGTGTTAAATCCCTTGTTCAAGGGCTATTGAACAGGTCACTGGGGAACATACAGAGAGCATGTTGGCTTGCCAGAGGGTAGAAGCTTCACTCAACTTGTACAATACAAAATTAATGAGCATATATTAAAATAAGAATCAATTATCAAGATTAATACTAAATAATATGGATTAAATCAGGTTATATTGTTAGTGCAATTAATTCAGAGAGCAAAAGAATAAGATTTAGTTGTTAAATCTTGCTAAGAAAATCTTCTTTTTGAAGTGATCACCTATTAAACTGTATTAATTTGTGAAGTTTTAAATTTATGAAGATTTAACTAATACAGGAGACAGAATGATATATGTCTGGAAATTCACAGATTGATACATACACATGTGTACAAATATCTTGTTTAATCAAATAGCAAAATATGAGCTAGTTTATTTTTATTGGAGAGAAAGGTTTTTCTAATATTTTAACAGGTGAGTGGGGAGCATTTGAGTACAAGAATATGAATGAGCTTTAGTGCACTTGTACTTTCAGTGAAGGGGTTATGGATACTTTTGCTTGTGCATTTCCATTCAAGGAATGGAATCATTCAAGGTAGTAGTGGAAAGAGATGGGCAGAGGATGGAAGAAGCACAGACTTTCACATTTCTAATCATTATTAGGAAGTCAGTGGCAAGATGCCATCTAATGAGCTGAGGGAGTAATATTTATCTAAAGCAAGAGCCTGCTGCACCATAAGGCTTGTGATGTTATTGGTGGAAACCTAATGATTTTTTTTTTTCTTCTTCAATGTTTAGTCATAATCTACTTTTTTTTTTTTTTTTTTTTTTTTTTTTTTTTTTTTTTTTTTTTCCATACTGAAGAACATATTTCTGGAACTGGTTGTAGAATGTCCATCCTTGGGGATTCAGCTGGGCAAAGTCATGGTTGAAATGATGTAGCATTTGCAATAGTTACACTTTTGTCCCAAGGTTGGAGGTGACACTTGAAGAGATCCCTTCCAGGCAGCATTTCTAGAGTGCATAGGTGTTCTAATACAAATAACTGCTACTTCTCTCTGCACCTTTCACTTTCTGATCTTCTGATCCTGGCGGGGAGAGGGAAATGTCAGAAAAATAAAATTATTATCTAACTGAATTTTGAAGGTAAGGTTTTTTTGTTTGTTTGTTTTGACTATGTTGTCATTTTGGTTTTTATGATTAATGATGAATTTCTTTGGTTTCATGTGAGTTTGACTGTGGAAAAGGCAAATTTCCTAGTAGGTGATAACATCTGTGTTGTGAACTTTTAAAGTTTCTACAAGTCATAACCTTGAAACATGTTAAGATTTCCATAGTGCTTTTTTTTTTTTGCTTTTGTGTGCTTGTGTATTTGTTGTTGTTTACTGAAATTTGTTTTCTTGGCAATTAAGTACTTCTTCAATAGAGAGGAAAAGTGAGAAAGCTTTCCATGGATTTTTTTCCCAGAAATTCATAATGTGAGAAATGCATGTCAGTTTTGTTAATTCTGTGATTTAATTATAGGTTTAAATTTTATTTCTTTTATTTTTGGTAGAAAATGTTAGATCATATAAAAGACTTGGGGTTTCTGGATAGATTTTTACCATTTCAAGAGCTTAGGTTTCTCAGCTACGTTTTCCCTTTCTTCCCATTATGAGATATTAAGTGACCCTGGACTTCAGTACATTGTAGCAGATTTTAAATAAACCTTTTCTAAATTAGTGAAAGAAAATTAGAAAATTTCTGGGGAAATCCCTTGCTAGAAAGCACATCTGTCACTGCATTTCAAGCTGGAGTAATTTCCATCAGCTTCCATCAGCAGTTTTGTTCAAATCTCAAATAAAATGTTTGCTAAAGGCAAATACAGTTATTTTAGGACATATCTGAAACTTCGAGCACGTACCAAATATTTTACTGTTGAAACTATAATGTCACAACTTATATCAACAATGAACTAGTTAAAACTAAAAGAAACATCTGAAACAATGCACAATAGTGTCAAAACCTCTGGAGACATTCTGTAACCAAAGTGAAATAGAAATTGCCACCCTTTCAAGTACTGATAATATGCAGAGATGTTTGTCTTCAACACTGGCTGAAAATGTGGCATATCACTAGGTAAATTTGGTTTTAGTCTCAATTAAATCTAGAATATGTTGGCTTTCTGTTGCCCTTTTGAGAAGATGGAATATTCTAGGTACAATATCCTCTGGCTTCTTATTACTATAAAAATTGTTATAAATATGTAAGATCTGTTGAAAAAGTATAGTGAATTTGATGTCGATTTGAACAAAAAGTGTCTTCTGAGTGCTCTTTGAAGACAGATATTTTAGCTGGAATGTAATAGATTTCACTTATCTTTGTGATATTTAAGACCATTGATAATTTTGCAGAGATTAAATCAATTAAAATAGACTGTTTTCTTAAGGTTTTGTACAATTAGTGTCTGGGAAACCTACTTTATTTTTTCACATGATCAGTAAATGTGTGATCACTTTCACATGATTTAGGATTAATTTCATTTTAACTTGAATACATTAAGCTATTTTAGTACTTGAGTTCTAGGAAACTCCTTGAGCTGAAACTTGCAGGATCTAGTTCTGATGTTCTGCTACCAGGCGTAACTCTTCTTGCTTTTAATGAGCAACTTACATGAAATAAAGACTGGAAACTGTCTAGCTTCCTAGACTCTGCTGCCTTGGGTCAGATGGCAGGACTGTTTGTTTAGAGCTCTTTCTGTGAGAGCTGTGCTGTCAGACAGCTGTCGCGCTGGTATCTGTTGCCTTGAGAGTCTGTCTATGCAATCTGGAGGAGGCGGCAGTTATCAATGGGAAAATTACTTGCATATAAACCCTCACAAGATCATCCATCACCTGCTCCTGCAAGATGCAGAGGGCTTTTTTTTGGAAGAGCAAGAAGGCACTGGACAGCATGTTGGGGAGATGCTGTTTCTCCTTGATTCCCATGTGCACTTCTAGTTTAATTTCTAGCTGATTTATTTTCATAGGAACTAGCAAAGGAAACATGTCAGCCTCTGTTATTGTTGAGAATTAAAATTGAATGCCTTTGATAAAAAAATGGAAAGGACAGTCCCCTGATATATTTTCCCTTCCCAAGTCTCTTATGGTAATACATAGTAAGTGTTAACAGAAGTAACACTTGGACCATTTCAAGCAATTGAAGAGAAAATTCAGTAGAAGACCTGCTGAAATTACCAAGCCTAGGCAAGCTTGGTATTTTATTTTTCTAATGCAATTCTTTTAACCAAAATTGTTCATTACCACTTGTTCATGGAAATCAGAGATCCACAATGAGATCATAATTCATTCTTTGTTTATAAATGTTACACATACAAACTGCATGGAGAGAATATTATTAAGAATGCAAAATCAAGCAGTCAAGAGAAGAGGGTGTTAACATTAAGGCTGGCATTGCAACCTACATTCAGCTTCTCTTATCCATATGCATTATGATGAAGTCTTTAAGGCACATAATACTTTTCCAGAAGACTTCTTCCTTACTCAGTGTACAAGATGGACAGTACTCAATTAATGAGCAGCTATTCAAGATGTTTTATCTTCAGTGTTTGATACGAGGCCCTAAGCCTTATTTACAGAGCATCATTCAGACCCTGCTCAGAAGTCAGAATTATTAATTTCCTCATAGGCTTTTCTGTGCTGCTCATCACTACTGTATCCAAGTGCTTCACAGGTTTTAAATTAAATTTATCTTCACAAAACCCCAGTGAGGGATGCAGTATTATCTCTATTTTGCAGATGGGGAACTGACAGAGATTATGGTCAGAAAAAATCACCAAATTTGGATGCACATTTTAAGACATAAGATTGGATTTTTAGAGCCCTTCAGATCATATAGTATGTACTGTGTTCAGAAAATAGCACTTGATACTTCAGCTTCAGGTTTGCTTTTCTTGTGTTTAGCTATCTTCCTCAGCACCTCAGGTGTGTAAACTGAAAATTTACATGGCACTACTGATTGCTAAGGAAAAGTTTGTATTTGATACCTTGTGTAGTATCACTCAGGAAATCTGAGCTTTCTCTGAAAGGGGCAAAACTTCAGTGAATCACCTTCAAAGAAGAGGCAGTGGGTCCTGTTTAAAACTAATATATAATTTTATTATTAAAGACTGTTTCTTAATGCTTGCACATAAATTGGGATTATACAAGTCATCTGAATTTTCATCGTTGTCAATTTGACTGTTTGATTTTTGCAATGGAGAAAAATTAATTAGAAATACTGAAATGCGTGATCCAGTTAATTTGGAGAATGAATAGTAAGTATATTGCCTAAAAGTTAGTGCTATCTTTTCTATAATAAATATTAAGAGGATCTTTCCAAAACATACTTTCATTTATTTTCATAGTACCTTCAGACTTCTTTCCTCTTTGAAGGCATTCTAAATACCAGAAGATTCATGAGCAAGTCTATCAAAATACTATTCCTCTGTTTGAGACAACTTTAACTGGTGATTTTTGTGTTATGTCCACATTTTGTATACCAAATACATTTACATGTACCTGATTTTACTTGTATTTTCTCCATTGACAGTTTATTTTATGCTAGTTTTTCTTTTAGGCTTACTGGCTGCTAAAATAGTTGTGTAGATAATTCAAGACAACACCTTAGTTCTTCATAGTCTTTTAAACCAGCAGTATGGATTTTGACGAAGGCTGAATAATGATTTGTGAGTCTTTCTGTTAATTTTGGAGAATTTTGAATAGATTGACCAAGGAAAAAGGATTTTACTGTCTCCTTTTCTGACAATTTGTGCTCTCCTAAGTCTATCTGTGCTTTGTTTTCTATAAGTTGGATGTTTCTATATATTTTTCCAAAGCTGTTTGAAATCTTTAGCTGACAGTGATTAGAGGAGTGAAATGTTTCTTGTGTTCATTGTGGCTCTGTCTATAGGAACAGTGGTTGCGTATGTTGTAATTGTGTGACTAGTTACAAAAGCAGTTTCTTTAAATGTCTTTTTAGTGTTATCTTACATTTAGCTTATTATTAGACTACATTCCTCACGTTGTGCCAAGTTCATAGCTTTTGTGGAACTCAAGGCTATGCTACATGTAGAAAGTTGGGAGGTTTTGATCTGACTATGAAGTGCACTTGTGTAAGGCAATACATCTCTTATAACAATGAGAGAAAATAAATTTTTCAGTAGTTTTGGTAAAAGTATCGTCTGTTTACTGTTGTAACCATTTCTAGGCTGCTTGGAACCAGCTATTCCCAGAGCTTTATGGTATTGCTGTGGCATTACTTACAGAACAACTGCTTCCTATTGAGAAAAAAAATGAAAGTTAGTGAGAACTTTGCTTGACTAAGTATAATTACATGCTGGGTAGCTTATGTAGTACACATATATCATGTAAATGACTTCTAAATAATAAAGACTGGGCAAATTACATCCATTATTTAAGAAGTGCAATGGTAGTCCAAAGTTTTCATCAGCAGTAACCAATTTGTGCCCACCTTCTGTAAAATATTTGATACTGGTACTCAAGCAGTCAGGGCTGTAAGATGGAGGGCTATGGAACTGATCTAGCAGACAGTTTTATGAGTTATCTGTACAGTGGAAACCAGTGCAGTCTGAGGAATTCACAAATAAATCAGAGCTTCAGCTTTGACAAATGCCAGCCAAATTCTTGAACCAACAGAGGCATCCCTAGTTGAGTTCTCTGCCAGTTTGCCACACTTCAGCCTAAATATTCATCCTGCAGATTGTAGATTAAGATTTCATCATGTCTATAGATTTCTAATTACTCATGAATATCTTATTAGAAAGCCTTGCTGGCAAGAAACTCCAAAGCGCTTTCAGTAGATTATACAGAAATGTATTCCAGAATTAGTTGCAGAACAGTCATCTGGCACCCAATTCTTGTTTAAAATGTTATCAGGTTTACTGACAAATGAGAACATAATACTGTCTCAGTTATTCCAATTCACTGTGTGACCATAAATTTTTTCTTTAAATCTTGAAAAGTTAAAAGCGGTAACATTTTTTGTTGATGCCTGAAGTGATGCAGAGTTGGAAAGGAAGTAAGAAATAGAGCAAAAACATACAAAATTATTTGCTTGGTTTATGGCTTGATTATGTGACTCATTCAATTCTGTATGGTGAACCTAGGTAAAAAAATAATCATATAGACTATTGTCTAAAAGGGAAAAAAAGTCAGGAACCTTAGGATAGTTACAGATATATTAAAATGCATATTTTTCAGGATATTTGGCAGCTGTGAAGTAAAAAGCAAGATGGAGAATGAGGTACATATACAGTTAAATGTTGTTATTAGTACATGCTATGATGTACTTATGACATGGGACCATTAAAATAATACACTTGTAGAAATTATGTGAACTTAAAAATTTTCCTCTGTTTAAAGAAACATTTTAAGCAGTTCTTAATCTTTTACCAAGAAGATTCAGAGCAACATGTTGAAAATGCAGGTTTAGTCTCTTTGCCACAATAACTTCCCCTCTGGTTTTGACTTCTCTATTTCTGCTTCAAGTATTACAGTAGAGAAAATACCTAGATTACATCTATAGTTTTGAAAATTGGCTTTAAGAATATTGACAACATTATCTTTGACTTCCCTTGCTTGTGTAAATTATTAATCAAAGGAGAAAATGCTGGAGTTGTGTTAAGTCCTGATTTTGAAGCTAGCTCAAGCTAGATAACTATATGATACATTTTAGTGGTTAGTTTGATAAGAGATCATGCCTACAGTGGGAGAAGACTCATAAAGAAAGGAATTTCAGGTCAATATCTTTAAATATAAAATGTACTTGGGAAACGCATGCAACAGTGATGGCTATTTCAACATGTAGCGAAGTAGTAATTTCCCTACTCTAGAGAAGGTTTATTGTAGCATTACAATGTCACACAGAAATGATTATCTGCTGTTACTCCAATTTGAGAGCCTAAGTTTCACTATTGTTATGTTAGGACACCACACTTCAGCCTGTTCTCCAAAATCCAGACATTTGAATACAGGGAGATAGATTCACTCAGAGATCTTGTTCTTGTCGGGGGAACAAAAAGAGATGTGGGAAAGATGGGGACATAAATCCTTTGAAATGAGGCTTCATTAATTCCAGTACCCATGCAGCAACCTGTTTTAAATGACTTTGTTTTGGAGAGAATGTACATATGTAAGGCGGTAAAATGAAAGCTAATGGGATGTCTTCAAGATTCCAACACCTAGCATTAGACATAAATGCACTGTACATAAATGTAAAGAACCCGCTATCTAGTATTATTAGCTATATATAAATGTAAATCTGATGATAAGTTTTCATTAAATGACTCTTTTCATTTATATGACTGAGGAAGTGTTAGGTAAATTACAGTATCTGCGTTTTCTTCTAGATGTTTTTGTTACATTAATTCAACAAGATAAAATGCTTGTGGAGACACTTGGTATCACAGGAATTGCTCCAAATGCAACAATTTTGTAGTATTACAGAGGCAAAACCATGGTCTAATTAAGGCATTGGATTCAGAATGAAAATAAGTATGATAACACTAGTCCCAGACTTGTTCTTACTGTTGGTGTCTTATTTTTCTTTACATGGGCAAAATGTATGGTCAGGAGTCACTACTGTATATATGTGGCTTTTCTCTTTTCTTCATGAGTTTTCAGAAGTCTCAACTGCCTCAATCTTTCTGTTGATAATTTTCTTTTTAGTAAGGCTGGATTTACTTTAACTCTGCAGTCTTTTACTAAAGTAGTTTAATCTGAAGAAAGTGAAACTTTTTGCATCATTCAGTTTATCTGGTTCCAAGTATCAAAAAGTTCAAAGGACAAAAGAATAAAATACAGAAAACCAATCTTTAAAAGTGTATACTGAAGTAGTAGGGTTTTTTGAAGTGATGTAACTGGTTTCTCAGTGACATAAGTTACACATTTCTGGACTGTCTGGAAACTCACCATGTAACATCTCTTGCTCATCGCACACTTTTGTCTGGACTTGTGCTGGCCCCAAGTTGTGTGTACCATCCTCTTGCCATAGCCCGCTCTCTGTCTGACTGTGCTTTGGTTTACGCTCTCATAGAATTTTGGTAAGATCCATTTCTCTCTACTCCTTATGAACTTTTACTCCTTGAACCTCTTCACTTAGCTCCCTGCATTTTTTCTTCTGCATCTCTATTTGCCTCATCTCTTCTGTCCAATACTATAGATGTCCAAACTGCATTTACTCAAAGGAAATAGTAAGCCACTTCAAGGGAGGGCTTAGCATTGGTGTGTATTTCTAAAGTCTATAAAATGACTTTATGTAGTGCTATATAAGTAATACATAAGAATGCTAAAACACGACAGATTTTTCTTTTCCCTGGATTTTTAAAGCCACCTTTTTCCACTAAAAGTTATAGCAAAAGAACATTCCTAGTTGTTCCATCATGTCATCTCTCTTAGTTTGTAACCTCAAAAGAAATGAGCTTAAACTCAAGTGTTTCATTGTGCAGTGTGCTAGTCTCTATATCGACCTTCCTCCTCCATCTCTCCCTTTACCAGAGTAGAGTTTTCCTTACACTTACATATCTCAAGAAATGTCACAATCTTTTATTGTTACTCTAGCATGTAATGTAGCCCTCGGTAGCCACCCTAGAAGAAAGGATTTTCACAGTATAATTTCTGCCATTTATTGCATACTGTATAGCTATAGCATTTTCTTAAATTTTTCCTTTTCTGCCTTTCAGCAGAAAATGGCATGACTGATACTAATACTTTTTCCATGATAAAAATGTATTTTCCCTTGATCTTAGTGTTGGTAATACATTATTCAGTGTTCCTTCTTAATAAAAGCCATTGGTTGTTCCATTACTCACAATAGTTATTAGAACACTAAAAGTCCTGTTAATCAGAATTACTTGCAAAGGCAAAATCAAACCCCTGATTTCTCCATGCATCAGGATAATAGTTATCGTGCATAGAAGTTATTAAACAACTATTAAAATATAATGTCTGTTCGGTTTTGGTTTGTTTTCTTGGGTTTTTTTTTTTTTTTTTTTTTTTTGTTTGTTTGTTTGTTTTGTTTTTTGTTTGCCTTTTTTTTTGCTTCCTATGAGATTAACACTAAGGAAAGATTTGTGAACTTCATTTATTTTATTGCATATGTATGCTTGTATGTATTTTGCTCTTTCAGTAGAAGTCAGTGAAGAGGTGAACTTGTTGATTATATCCCATTTCATAAAACATCTACCTTAAAATCACTGATACAGTACATGGATTTTGAGAAGTTCTTAGTTATCAGAATTTTCTTTGGATTCATATCTTCCTGAATGACAATGGAAGGAGGAATCATTATCTTGGATCATCTTTGCTAATACGAGGAAAAGTGGGCACAGATGTCTAGCAGAGAAGACTATGAAGCTCTAGATCAAGTTTTGGGATTGGGATTCTCTTTGAAAGATATCTTCTGTAATACTGTGGTGTATTAAGTTCATGCTTATGTATTCTGGCATAAAATGGACATAAACCAACTCCAGTATAATGCAAAACAGGAATTTTATTTCATGTGAGTCATCATAAAAGTTTTTTGGAAAAAAAGTAAAGTTGTGGGTATAGCTAGGCTGTTAAAATAGCAAAAAAAAAAAAAAAAATGTCATATTTGGAAACAAGTCCTAGTATATGGAAAAGTTGAGCAGTTACCTCTACACAGAGAGGCAGACAATGAGCTTCCACTGCCAGAATTATTTTCTCAGTATGGTTAAATGCTATGAGTCATCTAGTGAACAGGGTATGCATATTAACAGTTGAAGAACGTAGAGCATGTTTAGAGCTTTCATGACTCTCCTAAACCTTCATTTTCCTTTAAGTTTAATGTATTATACAGTTCTTTGTCTCTACAAACCTTTTCATTTATTGTGTATAGCATTGCACTCTTTGCCTGAATTATAAGAAAGAAACAAGTTAGCCTAATTTGTATTCCAAAATGCTTGCCATAGAAATGAATTTGACAACTACTTCTATATCATTTAAAAATATTTATGCCTTCTACATGTAAAATGGATGATATATCACTTTTGATATCTAGCTTGATTCTGCACTTTTTTTATTAACTTGTCAATGTTGTGATTGCTTTACAGTGTTGCTACACAGCTGTTATCTTCCTTATAAGTGTCTCTATCCTTCTCGGTCAACAAATATCTACGTGTCTGGAAGTTTGAATTTTTTTGGGGTGATGGTGTGGGGTTTTTTGGTGGGGGGGGGGAGGGAGAGACTTTTCTGTTTGTTTCTTTCTTTCTTTGCATTTTTGGTGGTTTGGTTTTGTTTTTCGTTTTGGGATGGGTTTGGTTTTTTTTAGTTAAGACTGTAAAAGTCATGGCAATGATGGATCAGATGATTAGGAGAGAGGTAACTGAGGACAGACTTATACATGCACCTGTGTGTACTTGAATATTAGCTTAACGGGTGCAGTAGAGAAACTGTTTAATGCTTGAAGAGGAACAATTTTGAAAAATGCATGAAGTTAACTTTAATAATAAAGAAATAAATGGTGAAAAAGAACCAAAACAGATGAAGGTCTAAAGGTAGGCAGCAGGAAGGTGTTTTAGTAACATGTAAGGATCCCCTTAAAACTTAACTTGTCTATACTGGCATTTAAAATGGATCTGAGTTTTGCTTTATTCTGGGGGCTGTAAGTTCAGATCCCAATGCAACTAGTATATGCTAGTATTGTATTTGACCTATAGCTTTTAGATAGGCTAACAGTGCTTTGTTTGAATTCTGTGCATCTTCTGCTTTTAAATGTATTATGTTGAGGGCTAGACTTGTTGTGCAAAGGGTCCTGAGACAGGTTTAGAGGCATGCAGCTTTAGTATCAGGAGCCACAGGTGAAGACATACATCAGCTCACTGTTATTGAGCAGGATGGGGAAAAAAAGAGCATGTTGTACCGCAGTAGTCAAAATATTGGTGTGTTGTCAGCACTGATTTAGTCACAAAGCCAGAACACAGTACCATACAGGCCTCTGTGAAGAAAGTTAATCCCATCGCAGTCAGACCCAGTACAATTGGGAACTACCTAGTTTTCATCAGGACCTGCTCATCACGCCTCCCTCAGGTTCCTGCTCATGTTGCTATTAATGTTTACTAGAGTGTGCTGTGCTCAGGATTGGGTGCTAAGCTTTGTGTAGGTGTGTTCTTGGGTCCATTGGTGTAACCCAAAAGCTAGAAATCAGCAGTAGGAGAAGGGGACAGAAGAAGGGATGATTCTCATGTTGGTCACAGTCATGCCCTAGCAGAATCTGCTGTAACAGCAACACCAGGGCTTCCAGCTGCAAGACTATGAGAGAAAAATGAAAAAATACTGTCCCAGAGGGGCTGGGAAACACTGCTGCATCTTGGGTGAAAGGAGAAGAGCTGCAAGGGGAAGGCAGGCTATGGAATTGCAAATGTATGACATCAAGGTGCTTAGGTAGTATGCAACAGACCACAGTCTATTTTAATTTTGAGTGTAGATAATTTAGCTTGATTGACCATGCTAAGAAAATGGCAATATATTTAAACAGTAATAATTTTGATGTTTTCTTCACTGCTAGATTAAGCAGGGGAAGCCACGTGTAGTGGATTCAAGTCCATCATAATCTGCGTATGACATGAAAAATCAGCCCTTGTCAACACTGCCAGGATTGGTTGCATGCATCACATTTAATGGGCTTTCTGCTCAGTAGCTTCCGTGGGTGGTAAAAATGGAAAATAATCCACACAAGCCTTTCCCTTCAACCCCATGTAGAGCATTAAATACCATCCCCATGGAGAGAATCTAGGCTATGGCTGTCAAAGATACTTGAGCACCTTTTCTAGTTTTGTAATTCTTCTTGGCTTTTTCAGAACAGAAATAGCAGTAACATGCGGTATTTTGGCTCACTGAGAGGGAGAGGGTTTTTTTAATTAGAGACAGTTTTCTGAAACTGGAAGAACTCAAAATATGTAGTTAAATCTTGTACAAGGGTGGGAGTGGAGGATGCTGAGAGATAAATCTGCTCTAGGACAAAAGGCTAGTAGAAAAATGGAGTGATTTTAGAATAAAATTATTTCTTTTCATTAGTGTTTTTAAGTATTCTTTGATCAAAATGGCAAATCCTGGCTGCTAGGAACAAGGACATTCATTGCTATGTGCTTGGGTTAAATAAGTAATATTCTGAATTGTGTGGATTTTATCCTCACAAAGTGGCAGTGAGAGGAGGGAATGAGTGAAAAATAATAAAGCATGAAGAGAGGGGAGATAGCATGCAGGGCAGTTCTTCATTGTACATCACTTCTTGAACATGGTGCAGAATTCAGATGTATAAGTAGGAATATCACTTTCCACATAATCAAACCTTTGAGAGGGAAAAATGCCAAATACATAGTTAAGGATATAGTTATGTAGGATAAAGGGCAGCTTAGAAAAAATGATGGAAAAATCTAAAGTTATACATAAACATAATTTACTGGAGAGTTTGTTCCCACAACTAGAGTGTGTGACACAAGGTTATCTTATCTTGCTGAATTTTCTTTTTTTTTTAAAATATGATTTTTCTTTTTGTAAGACCTTAAAAAAAATCAACTAAGTTGTTTTCATTTTGTCATATAAATTTGCGGTGTTTTTACAGTGAAATTGAGTAGCAGAATCAGAAGCATTAAAATTAATGAACAGGTGATACTAATATGGTAAAATGGAAAACTTTAAAATATAAGAATACTCCTCAGATTCTTTCTAAATATTCACAGATATAAATAATACTATTGTAATTCATTTTATATACACATTTTAAGTTAGCCACCCATTTTGTATTATCTCATTTTCTCTCATTAGAACCAGATTTGTGGCTTTCTTAGACCAATGCTTACGTGATTGCTCAGCAAAAGCCTTGAGCTTGGTTCCCAGTGGGTGGTGATCTCAACACCTTCTCGTTAAGGACAAGTAATTGTATGATAAAATAAAGAGGCATTTTGGAGTACCAGCACCTTCTCAATTAAGCATCCAATGGGGAGGTCTATGGAGGGTGGAAGACAGACTTAACGAATTAGTGCTGTCACTCCTTACAGTCAGTACAGAGAAAGGAATTTCCAGTGATATTCCAGGCTATTGGTCTCTCTAGAGACAACATGTAACAAGCAGACATCTATCTTGTTGTCCCAGGGACCTGTCTTTAGGTGATCCTTACCTTCTGTTCAGTTCTCCTTGTGTATTTGACACCACTGATTCCACAGCTTATGCTATTTAAAAAATTAAGCACAAAACAAAACCCCTAGCCACCAAAACCAAATAAACTTGGAGCATTGTGACCTGTGTTTATATTTCCTCTTAAAAATATATTTAATGTATGAGTAGTATTTATGTAGGTTGGGCAAATGCAGTGCACCTATTCTTTAAATTTTACAAAACTGTAATAATACTTGAAAGTATTTCAATGTATGTTAACATTTTTCTTAATTTTAGCACCCTTATTTTTCAAGGTGTAATGTAAAATGCTAGTGTAATTTATCTTTTTTTCTAGTATGGGTTATACAGATTTGAGATCTGTTGTGTCTGTAAAATTATTCCACTTGCTGTGTTAGCCTTTAATACTATATTCCCACCTACAACTGCAGGAACGCAGCTTGAAAGAAATTTAATTAGGAAAATGAAGCAGATGAAATAGGTGATGTAATGTATATGTACAATATGAAGAAGAGTAAATACACTTTTCATCTGAATAGTCAGAGTAGAAACAATGTTAAACTGGGCTGAAACTTTATCAGAAATGGATTTCTTTCATTTTCTAACATTGCTATGTAATTGTCCTCCTTATTACTGGGGATTAGAAAGACTACTACCATTAAAGAAGAAACATCTTTCACCAATTATATTTAGTTTCTGTTTTAGCTGGCAATGACCTCCTCTTTATGTGAATAATGGAAATCCCTGGAGGAGCAGACTTGGTGAGGTGATTCCAATCAGCTGGGAAACCGTGTGCATACAGTATTTGCATCTCATGACCTGCATGCATGCACCTGTACTGTATCGATTTCTGTTTGTTTACAGGCCATTCAAGCAATAAGGAGGTAGAATTCAGATGACTAAAAACTTGCTCTGCTGGTAGCAGTTTCCTGCCTCACTGCACTCTGGAATATTCCAGCCTTGCTGCAGTGTGTTGCTGTGCAGCCACAGATTTTTCAGTTCTACCCATTACTCATTTCCCTAATGTATTTTTTAGCATTTGTATTGGTTCTGAGCACAGGCTATCATGCTTTACAGAAAAACGCAGAGAATCACTAGGGCAGGAAACATCTCAAGTAATGTATACTAGATCATAAATAATTGTTCAAAAAAAAAAATTCCCATAATCTCTTTTCAGAACTGGAGAGAATAGGACTGGGAAGTCTGCAGAATTACATAACACAACCATACAACTGACGCATTTATTTGGAACACATGCTATACTTATTTACTCTGAATCAAGAGATAGAAATATATTATCCAGATATATTATTGTATAGTAAGCAAATAGAAAAGGCTTTAATACCTGCACTTACTCTGTGCATGAGATTTTAATATGTTCTTATAATTCTGGGTCAGCCCACTTGGGCTGTAATCTGATTCCTCAAACTGGTGCTTAGGGAGGTGTAAGCCCAGTGCTTTTATTTCACTGATCCTTTCTGGACTCTTTTTATCAAGATGGCAGTGAAATAAGTAAAGATGCATGCAGTAGCTACATTATGAATACATGGTATAGTTAACCTAAGCTCTGTGGTCCACAGAATCTGTGTATAGATCCATTTAGCATTTTCTGAAAATGCATTTTTAATTGTTTTTAATGCATTTTAAATATCAATCAGTATTAGAGAGCAATGATGACCCAAACTCTGTGGCTAATGATGTTGTATATGTTTACATTGGCAAAAGTTGAATGTTTTTATACAGGACATCAGTTCAACTGGCAAAATCTTTTTTGAAAATCTCTTTTGGAGTATGGCATTGTTCTGATAGGGCCATTAGATGTATATTTTTCCCAATACAGCTTAAGGTTAATTCTAATAAAAACATTCCAGTGATGAAATGGTGGTCAGTGACTGATAGGGTCCAGATGATGGTGGATATCCCGAAGAGACCCTTCTCCCTTATGGTGTTACTGCAGATTGCAGACGTATTCTCCATAAGTTCTTTGGAGGTTACACAAACTGCCTATGATGATGTAGAGATTTGTAGAGTCATGGCTTTGGTTTCCAGTCGTGAATGATCTTGGGCCCAGGCAATTCTGTTGCTTCCCTGCCTGCCACAGCTTACCTGCTGGAGCAGAACCTGCTACCTACGGTGCTCTGTTCAACTGCAGGTAAACCCAAATGGCAGTTTCAGAATGTGGGCTCCATTCCATCATTCTAGTACATTCTACCCACTGCTTCGTGGCTGTAGCTCTTCCCATTTTGAGATACTGGACACTCAGGATTTCCTCTGAATTTAATATCTCTTGTATGCAGATGTTAAGTGAAGGTCTTAAGGCCAGATTAGTAGTCTGTTATTAAATCTAAATAGGATTCGAAATCCTCAGAGTTAAATGGGGAGAGAGATATACATTTTTATTGTATGGATAGTATGATATTGAGTATGATAGTTAGGATATTTAGATATGTAGTATAATACTTAAGATATTTAGATATTTAAGTTGAAGAAAAGACCTTCATATTGGGTGGTTTTTATTGCTTCTCAGCTCTCCAATATGGTCCTTGTCTGTTCCAAATCCACTACCTGCAGTGATGTTCTGATTTAGCAAAACTTTTACCTCAGGGGATGCCCTTGCCCTTATGTTGCAATTTAAACCCATCTGTCAGCCAAATATCACACAGCCTCATGGCCCACCCGTCCCCACCCTGAGGGATGAGGGAGAGATTTAGAGGGTAAAGGCAAGAAGTCTTATAGGTTGAAATAAAAACAATTTAATAATTGAAATTAGATGAAATTAACATATTAATTATAATAATAGTAGTAATAATACAAATGAGTATTATGCATTTGCTCACCACCTGCCAATCGATGCCCATCCCATTCCTGGCTAGAGATCCTAGAGAAGAGAACAATACTGAAACTGCAATCTGAGAAGAGAGAGAGCAGTTTCCTGGCCAACCCTCATCTATCTACTGAGCGTGATGTTACTTGATATGGAATATTCCATTGGCCAGTTTGGGTCCAGTGCTCTGGCCGTGCTCCCCACAGCTTCTTGTACACCTGCACACCAGCAGGACATGGGAAGTTGAAAAGTCCTTAATTTCTTAGCAACAACTGAAAATTTCACTGCATTATCAACATTCTTCTCATACCAAATCCCATACTGAATCCAATGCACAGGACTATTCTAGCTACTAAGAAGAAAAATTAGATCCGTCCCAGCCAAAACCAGGACACCTTATAACAAGCCCTTAACACAATTTTAACATTGGTTCTTGTAATTGTCAGTATTTGTTCCATTCTGTACCTTGAAGAATTTTGCAACATATGCTTCAGAGTGGGATTTGGTTATTTTTAATTGTGAGTTTCAGAGTCACCATTAGACTGGCAAAACACGCAGGACCCCCTAGTAATTTTAGATAGATAATTAGAATAGAAAAGCACCAGGTCATCCATTTCCAGCTTTACTGGATTGTCAGTTGTTGAAGCATTTGATCCAGGCCTTATTTCCAGTGTCATCAACCTTATCCTGTTATTGTTTATTGTTTTTTGCCTATGGCAGAAAACAGCCAGAGGACTTCTCCTGGTGATTACAAAAGTCTTAGTTTCTCTGCTTCCTTAAATTGAATTTCAAAGGATCAAATTTTAAAATCAGTATCTGTTATTTTAGAGCCATGGTTCTGTGTTTAAATCTATTCTATGTCTCCAGACAGTGCTTTTAGTTATCAGTAGTCTAGAAGACAGAATAAGAAATGATCGGTAGTACCTTTATTTCTGTTCATATTATTGCTAGATGCAATGGCAGGTGTGGTGGCACATTTGATCTTCCAGCTACTGGAGATACTAGCTTACAGATTCATCTCTGGATGGTAACCCTGGCTATTTAATTTGTTTTGCTCCTCCATCAGAAACATTTCCATCATTGTGAAGAGAACCATGCATCTTTATCGTATCACATAAAAACATTCTTGCAATTTTAATCAGAATGAGAAACCCTCATGGAGGGGTTGTCGATGGACTGCTTAAGACAAATGAGGAAGATTGGTTGAAGTACCTAATAGTTTGTTTTTGGTTTGGTTTTGTTTTGTTTTTTTTTTTTTTTTTTTCCAGACATCAGCACAAGATAACAGGTGTTTCCTCTGGTAAGCGATTTTTCTAGTAGCTAAAGAGACTTGGGTTTTGTATGCTGTCAAGTTTCAGGTTTAATATACATTAAGGGACACATCTTCTCAGACAATCTTCTGTTGACTTTATGGGAAAAAAAATAATTATTGAACCTTTTCAGATGTTTGAAACAGGGATGGTTAGAGTCTCCACTCTTCCATGGTCTGCTCAAGCATTTCCTTTCATCTGTGATTTTCAAAAGTAAAACATGACACAGTGCCTTCTTAGAGAATGTTTATTACTTAAACATGTAATCATCTGATTAGTTACTGTGTCTTACGCTAAGTTTTGTATATGTTTTCCTGGTGTAAAGACTGACTAGATTCATCTGCTATCCTTAATTTCATTTAGTTATTTTGTGGAATCAGATAGCTAAAAAGCCAGAACTTCTTTCCAAAGAGCAGGCATTTCTCAAAGACACTTTCAAGGTGTGTGCATTTAGAGGGGGTCCTTATATGTACTTTTTGTTGGAGCAGATACAAGGAGTGGGACGTTAAATTAGAATAAATCTTGTAGATTAAGAACCAAGTTCAGGTCTTGCTGAACACAGTAGGCTTGCAAGAAAAGAACTGCAGCAAAAGACCCTCCTTGACTCTAACAATATCTCTCCCTATTTGAAGCAACATATAAATCTGAATTTTCTGATTAGTCACTTGGTTCAAGCAAGGTAATGTTAGTGCAATACTTTCAATGTGTCTGAAGTATTGTCACATGAAATTCTTCATTACTTCATATTTTACCCTTCAGCACGTTGGATATTTCTGATTGAATTAAATACTTTAAATACTCTAGGGCTTAAAGACCTAAAATAGATGCTGTTAGGATTGTGCCTTAGCTATTTCAGAATTTCATCCTCCTCAGAAGGAGAGAAAATTTTAGTAAATGAAAGTGGAAATCTTTGGCTTTTTTTGTGTAAGAAAAAATGTAGCACATGACTGTTGATCATCTTCACATTTTGGTTGCTCAAACTAGAAAACATGGATGGAAAATGACTAAATATGCTTTCCTTAATTTGTTGGCACTTCTTCAATTGAGGTATTTAGTGGAGAGATTGATTTAGAAAATGTGACATCTTTATTTTGTAAGTCCTGTGTGCATTAATTTGCATTGTGGCAAAGGGCATGTGAAATACTATTTGTGCTTCTCCAAGCACATATGACCCAAATGTATACAATGCAGAACACATGAAAATGGGAGGGAGAAATTACATTCTCTGTCTAGAATTCTGTAGCCCTGCCAAGATGATGAGGAAAGGGTTTAAGAAATTACATGTGAAATTTTTTCTTTAGAAAGAAGCCTTTTCCACCACCCCTTCAGAGAAGTGTTACTTTTAAGAAAGTCTCTACCAACCTTTCCAAAACTCTCAGTGCCTTAGTGAGCTCAGGAGGCACTTTATTTCAGAAGCTGTCTGTACAATTTGTTTGTCATACTCCCATTGTTTGGAAAGGCAAAGTCAGTCCCTTAATTATCTTAACTATTGTCTCTTTCAGACCCTGAGAATAACATGCTGAGATTTGGGCAGCACCTCATCAAGCCCTCCGTGGTCTTCCTGAAGACTGAGCTCTCCTTTGCTCTCGTGAACCGGAGGCCGGTGGTTCCAGGGCGTATCCTTTTGAGTAGTGCCTCCACGATGGGTGCCTACGCTCTTGGGAAAAGCAGGAGAAGCTTGATGCACTTCAAAGGCCAGGTAGGAAGTTATGCAGGTTTATTTTGAAACCAGGCAGTGGAATGTAATATGCTTGATCAGTGTTGCAGAACTGCCGAAAACGGTTGCTTAGCAACTGTGACCTTAGAGGTGAATTTCCATTGACCTTTTCACCACAGAAGATGTATAAACAACCAGGTGCTACTAAAAGCATTTTAAAGTGTATCTGAGATGGTACTGTTTAAATTTCATATTATGCTAAATAACACATCGCACTTCCCTTTTAATAATGTCACTTATTTTTAGACGTGGTAACTCCTTTATGGAGAATTTTCAACTTCTCCTTGCTAAATGTACACAATTTGTCAAATGGCAGCAGAATCCTGTATGACTCTTATATTTTTGGGACAGATTGCTTTGATTAATTTAGGTAGGAGTGGATTAAATAAACCATCTGTATAGGGCACACATTTCCTGAGGAAAAGATGAAGCCCCATGTTGTAAGTAAAATTTTCAATTGAGACACTGTATAGGAACTTGATTCTGCAAGATGCTATATGTACCTTTTTAGTCTATTTTTTAGTGTGGCATATTATTTTCCAGTCAAAACTGCTGCTGTGTAACTTGTGCTGATTTCAGTGGTTGGAGGTGGAACTTTTCAGAAATACTCAAGACTGATCACTTAATTTCCATAGAGGTCCATGGTAAAATTTTTGTAGGTACTCAGGCAATGGCTGAATGTGTTCTGGGAAAAGAAAGTCATCTGGAGTTTATTGGAAGTTTTTGTATTCTTCTGTAGTTCTATGTTGTTTCTTTCATAGTTTAACATATAATTTAAAATTTAGTAACCTTTAATATATTTTTTTTAAAACCCATAAATGTGTTTCTCCTACAATATGGAAGCTTCCTCTCTTCCTGTCACTTCAGTAGTTTATAACTGTTCAATATAGAACTTCTCTCTACACTTCTGTCATAGTTTAAACTCAACTGGCAGCCAAACACCATGAAGCCGCTCGCTTACCCTCCCCTGCCCAGGGAATGGGGGAGGGAATTGGAGAGGTGAAGGGAGACTTGTACATTGAGATAAAACCAGTTTAATACTGAAATAAAATAAAACAATAACAATAATAGAAAGTACAAACGGATAATGCACAATGCGATTGCTCACCACGTGCTGACCAATACCCAGCCCATTCCCAGCCAGCGAACTTGAAATACCTAGATCCCGCAGTTGCAATCCTGGAAGCGAGAGAGCGCCCTCTCCTTCCCAGTCGTCCCTCCTTTGTGTACTGAGCATGACGTTACATGATATGGAATATTCCATTGGCCAATTTGGGTCCAGTGCTCTGGCCATGCCCCCCCCCCAGCTTCTTGTGCACTTGCACACGGGCAGGACATGGGGAGTTGGGGGAGTCCTTGATTTCTTAGCAACAACTGAAAATATCAGTTTATTATCAACATTCTTCTCATACCAAATCCCATACTGAATCCAGTGCACAGCACTATTCTAGCTACTAAGAAGAAAAATAAGCTCTATTCCAGCTGAAACCAGTACAATATGCTTTGAATGGTGTCTGTACCAGAAGTCAGATTGTTTGGTTATAAATGCATGGCAAAGATGCATAGACTTTATAGAAACTTTAAAGGTGTTACTATCTCACCAATATATTTTAATGAATTAAATGCACAGGTCTTTTCAACTTCAAGTTTCTGAAGTATCTGATGTAAATCCATGTGATTTCCAGATTTGTCATTAAAAAAAACAATATTCAAAGCTATCTAAAGACAGTATCACATCGGTCACTGTGGGATGCAGAGCCTGTAAACGGCTGAGCAGTATGTTGGTATATGCATTGTCCAGATCAGCAAGTAAATATAATGTTATCTGTACTGTGTGTGGAAGTTTTAAAAACAATAGTTAATGATTTTTTCAATTAATCTCTTCAGTGAACAATTGCATCTGTTGTTAAAAATAAAGAAGAGTTATTTCAGATGGAAGATACTTGTTTTAAAGTTTTGTGAGCACCTAGTAATGAAAATTTAAGGAGCCTATAAAAATTAATTATTACAAGCTTCTTTCTTCCTTAAATAATTAAAGATTATAAACCCTAGTTGTATAGTTATTACTGACTATTTGGAAGATACATTTATTTGCTCAGGTTTAGCTTTGTTATCCCATAACGAGTATTGCAGCATATTTTATAGCGTCACATTGTTTTAATAGTTCATGTGTTGTAATATATAATGTAGTCTTTTTTCTCCATTGAATAGATGTTCAGGTAATAAAAATCTGACCCTTTCCCTTTCTCATTACAATAAGAAAAAATTAGAAAATATCTTGATGCAAATGCTAGAATACAGTATGTAAAATAGAGCTATTTGCAGTTGTAGGCCTTTAAAATGTCTGTATAATGCAGCATTCATCTTGAGACCTGGCAGTAACAAGTGTGTTTTCTTTGTTTTATTGCAATAATTTTATCTGCCTTGTCTTTGGCACGCTTGTGACATTCCTTTTCTTTTTTTTTTTTTTTTCTTTTTTTTTCAGTAGAAAATAAAATATTAATGTGTGTGAATTAGAGAGACAAAGGAAATCAGTTTGAAAGCCAGCTCACTCCAGGTGGTGGCTTTAATTAACTAGTAAGGTTGAAGTTCCATCTTGAAACAGAATGTAGGATTGGAGGTGTGAATTTCCTGTAATAGTTTTAAAATAAAGCTATACTCTGGAAAAAAAATCAGTCAAAATGATGTCATGGAGTTCAATGTTTGTGATTTCAGCAATACCAAAGAATGCTTGTTCAGTTAACACATTACAGAGTTTTGTTGTGTTTATTTCCAGCTGCCAATCCTGTGAATTTAGCCTGACATTTGAGAGTCAAACTGTGCTAATAGTAACCAAGAGTAGGAACATCAAGAACACGGTATTCATGGCAAGGACAGCGTTCCCCTGTTCCTGGAGAGAGCTGCTTCATTTGCCCCAGCATGAGACTTCTGTCTAATGGGTGCACACTAGTTCGTGGACTCAGGAACCTGTTCATAATAGAATTCCTTTAAGTGATTATTGCAGATTCTTGAATAGGAAGTAACTGGGATCTTACTATTGAATAAGGGATATCTGGAATTAAACTGGAAACTCTACTGCGTGAGCTAAAATATGTGCATGTGTTTGACAGTAGTAGCAAACTCATTCACCTCTTTTGGCACAGCCAAATGAAGAGGGAGAGCTACACATGGTCAGTGTGCAGGATTAGTGCGTTTTCTCCTCAGCACATTCAGTCCCTTTGCTGTCACCTAATAGGAAAATGGTTAAGGCTCAGAGGTGACTGACCACAGTCTGTCTGAAGATATCAAGTCACTCAAATCCCGTGACAAAATGAGGAGCTCGTACCTGCTCCGTTCTTGCATACAGTTCAAGGGACATGATGGGGCTTCCCTGCCCCTTCTGACAGATAAGTCTTATTTCAGAGCAGCCAGGCACATGGTATTGGGGGCAGTCTTGATTAATGAGATACTGTTTTGGGGGTTGTGATGTTATGTTGGTTTTCTGTTTTGTACAGAAATGGTATGATTTTGTTTTGCTAATGCCTGTGAATTGTTACAGACAAGAGTCTAGGTGGGAATGCTGTATGCAGTGCACATCTTAGCAGTTAGCTTGGGAGTGGGGAGGAGGTGAGGTGGTTATTCTGTAAGCTTGCTGGGATTTGTATGCTTACACAGATTCCAATACCATTTTCTATGAAAAGGAGAGTTCCCCTTTCCTCTAGGTTCTGTTAGCTTGCTGCTCTACAAAGAGTGATTGTGAAAGAAGTAATTTGTAGCTCCCTTGAACAACTATGTAGCTGTTTTAGAGGGGGTAGATATTCAATAGCTGGCATAGTGCGGGGATGTGTCTATAGTCAGCAAATGCATTGTTTCTGTCACACAAAAGGCACAAGATGAACTGAATCGGCTCATGCAACTAGCATGAGCTAAGCTTCTAATTGTCTTCTTAAAATATTTCATTCAGAGCCTTGCTGCTTCTGTAGTTCAGAGCAGAATTGTAGTGTCTTTTTGAAGAAAATCCATCTGGTCTTTGACATGGACTTTTTGCTCTTTAATATGATAACAAATACTTCGTGAATGACCTACCATTTTATTGATGTTTTCCTAGCCATATGCCGTAACTTTACATAGTTTTGCTCACATCTTCAATAAATACGAACTGTTTTTTTAATCACTGACTTTCTCATTGCGTTGTGCAGGATACTCGCTTTTACCTTCTGTTAAACATGAAAAATGAATTCCAACATTAGTAGAATCAATTTGGGGACTAAGACTTTTTATTATAAATAAAATTATTCATTTGTTATGTCCATTTTTTTTTTTTTTTTCAGTAGACAAGGTATTGATCTTTGGATTTGTGTTCAGGATGCCAAAAGAAGAACTAGCACGAAAGGAACACAGCAACATTTGTAAATTGATTGAATGCAATATGTAATGACAGAGACAAACATGAGATCTATGGCAATACTATATTATACGAAGCATTTTTCAACAGTTTATTGAATTGGTTATTAAAAAGTACAGGCTTTCCATCTGGGAACAATGAGCTGATGGTTATCAGGACCAAGCAATTTTAAAGAAATTTGTGGTGGATAGCTTGGCTCCTCAGAAAGTACACATGTATTATGTGTGTATAAGAAATTAAAATAAACACTTTACAATAACTTTTCATCTGGGAATTAATTATGAAAAGGTTTTTCCATTAGAAAAAAAAAAAAGACACTGTTTAACTGAATTTTGCTGGACTATTTGGTATTGCTATTTCCATAGAAATCTAGTGTTTTCCACTAGAAAGTATTCTGCTTGTTGGGGAATAGAATGTACATAAAAACCCAGAGCATGTGATATTTTCTGGCAACTTCATCACTAGATTAAGTTAATTATTCATTTTTTCTTGTTGAGACAGTATGCTGTTCTGTGAGTTACTGCAGCTTGTTCCTTTTATTAATGAGTAGAGAAAACATTAGTTGAACCAGATGCTCCTTCAAAGACTTAGTAACACCCTAAGCTGCAGTGTAATTTTTCTGGGTCTGTTGCATGGGTGTGATGGGATGCAGGGCATTGCAATGTAGGAATAATGTCTGCTTTGCTGTGCGATTTGTCTATGAGCTTCCTGTCACAGGCTGTCAGAATTGCTGTATAACTTCAGACTGACATAATTTGTATTGTCACAATACTTTTCTTAAAAGATTTGCAGCTAAAAATAAATAATTATTTTGATTAGTATTGTTTGTTAACACATTTTAAAATTAATTTTTAACTTTGTTACAGTGCTGACAAAATGTCTATTGAAGATAGCACACTGGCTTTGGAAAGAACAATAGTATTGTTTCACAAGTTTGGTTGAAAACCATGGTGTTTAACATGTATATGAAATTTTAATTCTTCATAAAGTTACAGAACTATTGTTTATTGTGGTTTAGTTAGTTTGTACATTGCACATTTATCATGTCTGTATTTATGCTACATAATTAAGAATGTTATGGTTTTTAGCCTAAATAACTGTTAATATTTGCTGTAAAACTAAGATTTAGAAGATATAATTCAGTTATATTGCAGAATATATAAATTTGCATTTATATATTGCAATAATGTACACTGTACTGTTACAACTACACATTATATATATTGAACCGTGTAGGAAAGTACTCCTTAGTACTTGTTCCAGAAGTTTCATATGCATTACTATTATTATTAGTTTGCTTTAGCACAATGCTAAGGAGCAGTCATGATCCTTTTAGCTCTTTAGCAAAGAGATGAAAATAAGGGGTTTTGGTAAAGACTTTGTAAGCTAAATATGATGCTGGAGATATCAAGGGAATCACATGGAGACAGAAAATGTTGTTTGGAACAATAAGCAGTGAACGATTTATATAAATTTCTCAAAATGTCTAGTAACCAGAAGAGAGTACTAGGAAGAAGATCAAGTACCTTTGCTGGTGTAGAAAAGACCTTCTGAATGTGAAGAACAGATATAAATAATGGATCTTGTGTGAAAATGTGGGGGGAAGTATAGAATATATTTCTTCATCAGGAATGCAGAAGAGATTCAGACTTACTTTCTGTATTGCCAGTATTTGATAAATTCTTTTTGAGATACCAGACTGAAGCTGTTGAGCATCAGTGGAAAGTCCCAAGTGTTTTTTGGTTTTCTTTGGTTTGTTTTTTTTTTTTTTTTTTTTTTTTCTTCAGATCTCAAATAAAGCTGTTCCATGACTTTTCCTTATACGAGCAGTCCTGAACCCTCAAGTAGGACTCATTAATGCCATAATGTTTACTTGAACAAATGAGAGTAAGAAAAACAGGTCCTATGCTTAATATTTTTAAAATAAATTATACTGAGTTGTGCAGAGGGTAAGGAGTGGGACTGCACCCTTTGCAGCAGCAAGCCAGTAGGTCAGCTTCACTGTATTCTCAAGGTACCTTCTGGGAAAAAGGTTCTTCTCAGCCTAAAGAATGACTGCTCAGCTCTCTGTATGCAAAACACTTGAATTTAGTGGTGATAGAGAGGCTAGTTAATTATCTCAGGGCTGGAGTAATTTTGTTTGCAGTCTACAAACAAAGGCATAGTGTTTGACTTGCATTAAGAATGCTGCTTCCAAGGATAATAGATTCGGGGCTCTGTGCACAAAAGCTTGTCTGTCTGTCTTATTTGTGAGGATGGAGTTCAACTGTATCATCTGCTCTGATAAAAATACTTTCTCGTGCTTCAAATCATGTCTAGCTTGAAAGGTGCTAACTGTTGAAGGAGAATGTACTTCACCATAAGGATTTACCTATTCTGTTTGCATTGTTATAGTTGCAGTAATATAATGGTGTTGATGAAAATCCCATTCTAAATGCTTTGTGCCAGTATTTTAAATAGAAAAGAATGAAAGTAATGAAATTGGAAGTATTCTTTGATGATTTGCAAACAGAGCACATTACCAATTTACTTACATGCATTCAGCAGATTAGTGATAAGAATATCTCAGATTATGGGACAACCTCTGTTGGAAGAGGTATTAAAAAAGCTGCCTTAAGGCCACATCTGGGAGAGGCAGTAGCTCCGAGGTTGGAGCCTGGTGCATCTTACCAACTGCCATGGAGGTATGAGCAGTCTCTTATTACTGATGTGTTCAACAGACCTTCAAGCTGTATGGAGCATAATGAGATCTCTGAAAAATGGACTTGTAAACTGTGTGTCATAATAAGTTGGATCTGTGCGATTAGATTTCTTGGCTACATAGCTAACACATTCTGAAATCCAGCTGAAAAATTCCAGTTCCATTTTCATCTAATCCCTTTTATTCACCTGTTTGTCATCATCATTGTTTGGAACATATAAATGGCCTAAAGAAAACCAAATTATGCATGAATCTCTCAATTGCTTTGTGTGCTTCAGGGGCACTTAATGTACAGTTTTGGAGGTGTGTTACTAATGTACATCTTCTAAAAGTGGAACTGCTTATCCTTACAAGCACCAGGGACATGCAGAAGAAATTTTGAAACCTAGTCCATGAGTTCCACCATTGTGGTACCTATTCTGCATACTTACACCATGCCCATAATGTAAAGAACAGCATGGAAAGCCTGCTCTTGTCATCATGAAAAAATGTTAAACATCTAAATTTTAGATCAGTTGATCCATTATTGGTATGGAAGATCAAATTTCATAGAGGCTACCTACTGTCTTCCAAATGTTGTGATTTTTATTTTTATGACAGAATTGTTAACATCCTGTTTTATACAAAAGCTGCTTATTTTTTGACTTTTAAAATATTTAATTAAATTTACATTCATATTTAAAATGATTTTACTGCATGTTAGGTTGGTTACAGCCTCCCATTTTGTCATGTTTACCCTTGTTAACAATTTGCAAAGCATGTTAGCATTTTCACATTGAATTACGGCTATAGTTTTAGAATAACTGACTTAAGTGAATTTCCTTTGAGGTTCCTGTCACCTGGGTGACAGAGTTATCTGGGGAAAAAAAAATTACCCATTCATATTTTAGCATAACAAGAAACTTGACTAAACATTTAGTGAGAAAAGCCTCATCCTAAGGAACTATAAGAAGTAAAGTTTAATACACAGAAGAGCAGAGCTATGTAGAAGGAATTAAAATTAAGAGGTAGCAAACTTTTGTATGAAAAGTGACAGGGAAACTGTGGTGGGATTCAGAGAAGGTAAAATGAGTGTTTCCTTTGAGGTTTAACACAATAATTGGCATTGTTGTTTAAAAAATTGTGAAGTACTGTTCATAAATAATGAATAATTTTAGTCCAGCATTTCTTTTCTAGTCTAGTAGAGAGCAAATTTGTAATTGGTGTGGTTATTGAACAAACGTGTAATTTTATCCTTTTTATCACATCAGTAAACCCAAACTCAACAGCCATAAATGGACAAGAGATAACAAATACAAAGGGGGATGTTTGCTGTATTGCAATTTTGCCACTACAGAAAATGTAAGTACCTGCATCAATAGCAGCTGTGTGCTTTGTGTTCATGTACCACTTACCATGAACTTTATAAAAGAAAGGAATAAAAAGGATTATTTTTTCTCCTCAGCATATAACTGGATTTAAATTCAGCTTTTTAAATTATTTTCTTTTAAGTAGTTTCTGGCTAATGAAGGAGATGACAGTTACAAGCTGTTCCTGTTACAGTTTGTGCATGTCTAGGACCTTTTGTCCTCAACATAGCCATCAGAATGTGATATGCAGCACACACACAGTTAACTGAGTCTGGGCAAGGTATTGCATGGCTTGCTCTTGTGGCAGAATATAATTAAAAGAGATGATTGGAATACATGGTTATTCATAATAGATGTCACACAATTACCATAAGTAATGCAATACATGCAATATCTCCATTTGTAATGAAAATAGATTTGCTGGAAAGTCAATTGGAATTTTCATTTATTGCTTATTGTTTCTAGCATATTGGAATATTTTGTACTATTCAGTGTAATACAACTATGTTTTCTTCAAGTACATATTTTTGAGAGGCATTTGATGTGAACTTCCTGTTGCAACTCCTCATGAGAGATCTAGGGATAGTGTTAAGCTGTCATATGATCTGTTTGCTGTGAAGAGCCTAATATATAGCATTTTTCTGCTGAAACATACATTAATATTCCTTGGTGTACCATAATTATAATCTAAAGAAGATATTTCATAATTTCGTAAGTAGTCATCTCATACTCCTTTTATTTAAAGGGCCTCTGTTGTGGTTTAACCCCCGTTGATAACTAAGCACCACCAGATACTCAATCCCACCAGTGGGATGGGGGGGAGAATTGAAAGAGTAAAAGTGAGGAAACTTTAGGATTGAGATAAAGACAGTTGAATAGGTAAAGCAAAAGCTGCATGTGCAAGCAAAGCGAAATGAAGAATTTATTAATTACTTCACATTGGCAGGCAGGTGTTTATCCATCTCAGGGAAATCAGGGTTCCTTCATGTGCAACAGTTACTTGAGAAGATAAATGCCATAACTCTAAATGTCCCTCCCTTTCTTCTTTTTCCCCAGCACTGTGTAAGTGTTGCCCAGCAGTAACTAAAACATTAGTGTGTTATGAACACTGTTTTCAGCACAAATCCAAAACATAGCCCCATACCTATGAAGAAAATTAACTCTATCCCAGACACAACCAGTACAACCTCCAACAGTGGAGAAGGAAAAAGAGGCCATGCCATGTACATGACAAATAAGCAGGAATGCTCTCTAAACATACAAAAATGAAGGAATAGTGCAGTGTGGTATGTCATCTTTTTACCTTCTCCAGGGCATAGAGAGTAATAAATAATGCCGTAGCCTAATCTCGTCAGAATACCTGGTGAAGATGTCAATCCTCTGAGGGTAAATACAATTTACTGTATTCACCCAGTGAGTGCATTTTTATGAGGCAACTTAAGAAAAAACTGTTCACAAAAGGAATATTTTGAACAATTGCTTTAGTCTGAAGCAGGACTAGACTTCTGTATACCTGTGCAAATTAACTGAGTTTTGAGATGCAAGTACCTAACTCTTCTGGTCTTCACCCCTTCTGGCATCTGTTGTTTTTTAAGTACGACAAAGCCCTTCCCTCCCTCTTTTTCTCCTCTTCACCACATTAGCTCAGTTCACTCATGCCCAGTGGTGTGCTTTCCTCCACTGCTTGCTCAGGAAGGTAGCACGTGCTGTCACTTTGCTGTGTGACCAATGCTGCTCAATTGTGCTCCTTCATTTGTTTAGGAAATGCTTTCTTCTGGGGGTTTGAACTGGCAGGTGAGAGTATTAAAGGCAGTGATTCCAAATGGCCCTATAATTGCTTTGCAGAGCTTCATCTGAGGGTCAAGCACCTTCTCTGAGCGAGGTAATTGGGTAAATTATGCTTTAATAAGTTGTCTTGTGTAAAGTTAGATATGAACATAACAGACAATGGAGGCTTTGTTGTAGAAGGAGGCTACAGTAGGAAATGGAGTGCATAATTCATTGATATAGATGTATTTCACTTCATCACTCATACCATATCTAGGTTTCTAAGGTTGCACCAGAGTGTCTAGTCTGCTATTCATTTGCTAATGTATTTTACTTTGTGCTGTTCCTTGTAACCTGCTGACTTCTACTGTTTCTGATCAAAAAATATATACACCTCAGCACCTCTCAGAGTGAGCTCTCTTGAGCAGATGTTCATGTTGTACAATAAAAGTTGAAAATTTCCCTACTGATACTCTTCAGTTTAACATCATACTGCATTCAGATGAGTGACCTCTCTAAAGAAGCTGCCTAAGAGCAGTTAGTTTTAGTTCAGGATTTATTATCTTTATCATTTAATAATTGAGAACATATTGAGAAGACCTTGTTTGTTTCATAAAATTGGAAATTGTGTGCAATGAGTGTGAATTTAAATAGGTGAATTCAGAAGTTCTGCTTTTTATGCAGTCTGATAAACTTCATGTAGCCAAACACAAGGTTTTACTCTGATGTGTATGTAAAAATGTAACTATTTATGAATGTATTTTACAAATGTGTCAGTGTGTGGTTCTGTTCTGTTTTTTCTGTTACTCCCATGTAGAATTTGCCTGGTTGCAGGGAAAGAATGTGTGACATAGTTTATGTATTTGTATTATGCCATAGAAAATAACATTGCCAGAATTTAGGCATTGCAGTTAAGTCACTGGAAGCCCACATTTCAGGAACACTTTCTTAGGGTCAGCTTTGCTAATGATGATTCAGCTGGAATAGAACATAGCTCATTTGGTATGTAGTTCACTTTACTGCATTCATACTCCAAGGATAAGGTTAAGAAAAAATATTGTAAGTATATAGTTCAGTAAATAAATGTCATTCTTGGCCATGAAGAAACTCAAAGCCCAGTTGTGAAAGCATTACATTTTTATTGATTTTATTGAATTCAAAATAATGTGTGATTTGGGGAGCAAGAGGAAGAAGGGAGTAGAGAAAGGGGAGAGGGAAATAGATTTGTATTTGCCTTCTTTCTTTTGACTTTTTTTTTTTTTTTTCCCCGGGGGGGCCAGGAGGGCAGAAAAAGTTCATACAGTGTCTTGATTTCAGAAGCTTTAAGAGCTCAGAATGTAGTGAGACTTGTGATAACAGTACAAGAATATAAAAGAAGTTGCCAGAATGTAAGATTTTTGCCAGAGAAAGTTGAAAAATTACTTGATCATACCTGCATATATGGGAAAAAAATTTTGAGGAATAGAAGTCTTAGACTAACAAAGGCATTAATAAAGGCTGTAGCCATAAATTTGAAGCAGGAGATATATGAAATATAAGCCATGCTTTTATTTTATTTTTATTTTATTTTAAATATTGAGAGTAACTTAGTGACTGAAACAAATTGCTGGAGTTGAGCATTTGTTATTATTTTGTACTTCAAAATCAAGATGGAACTTCTCTATAAGGTTTATAAGAAGCTATTATCTTCATGGAGGAATGATAATGATGGAATCTGTGGGTTGACATGGAAGAAATCGGAATAGTGTATCTTTTCTCACTGGCTGTATGATGTGGACTGTTGATGGGACAACAACGAGTTGTGACATTTTTTGCCATTCTCAAGTCTTCAGAATGAACTCTTGTTTTCTTTAGAAGAAAGATTGGTATAAGAAGGAAGGAAAAGATATATATTAGGAAGTGAAGTCAAGATAATTCGATAACCTTTCAAAGAAGAGATGAGTCTTATTTTTGAAGAGGTATCATTTAAATTTGAAAATAGTAGTGGAGAATTAAAAAAAAAATCTTTAATGACCTGCAATTTGGTATTCCTGCCAGAAGCTTGAAAGAGATCATAAAGTTACTCTATTGCTGTCTATTAATAACTGATTTAGACTCTGTTATAATTCTGCTTAATTTAGGTATTATTAATTGTATTTCTTTAAGTTTAAACACTTCTGCGAATTACATTAAATGTATAGCGAAATTGAATTGATTTGAACTGCATCTGAAGAAAGACCAATGATTTGGGATTTTAATTTTGTCTATACATGAAGACATAGCAGCATAACTCTGCCAGGCATTACCTACCTGTTAAATGTTTGGGTGCAAGGACCACCAGCAATGTTGAAAATAGTCTATAACACTTCCTTGTGAGAGCCAAACGCCTTGTGTCTCAATGTAGTATTGAAGTTTTTTGGCAGAAAGTCCACCTATCATATTTGCAGAATGAAATTACATTACCCTCCCCCCCCTCCACGCCCACCCCCCCGGCTTCCCCCCGTTACTTTAGCTTCAGGTAGTACAAATGAAAGACAAAATGAAAACAATTTTATAATATAATCCGGTTTGCATAGCTCCATTATGGTGGAGGGAAATTATGTTGGGAGCAAAAACTTTACAACACTTTGAAATAACATCAATGTATTTTTCAAATGACTTTCCTTAAAAAAATTTTAGTGAGAGACTTCAGACATGGCTGCTTACATGGGGATGCAGAGGAAGTAGTAGAGTATTGCAAGAAGACTTGTAATTTTGGGGGGGGTTCTGTTTGTTTGGGGTTTTTTTGATTTTTTGTTTTGATTTGGTTTTTAAATTATTATTATTCTTTGGTGGTTTTGTTTGTTTGTTTGTCTGGTTGTTTTTTTTTTTGTTTGTTTTTTTTTTTTTGTTGTTGTTGTTGTTTTGTTTTGTTTTTTCATTTTTTCCTGCTGTCATTTTGAATGAATGTAAATTGTGGAATTGCCACCCTTCTTAGGTAGTAGGAGGATTTTTTTCAAAAATAAAAAAAAGCCACCTAGTTAGTATCCAGTCATGTGTGTAGAAAGATGCTAATGACATCTCTGCTCAATTAATATTTCCTTACAATGACCCTATCAATATTAATAAAATAAGTTATACTTTCTTGTCTTTCAAAAAAAATTCTGCATTTGACCTGAAGGAAGTTCATCAAAAAAATATTGTGGAGTTGTAGAATTCTATTTTTATCTTAATCTGAAAACAGTGGTGGTAATGGAACACTGCTGACTTAGCATAATATTTTGCTGAGGTTATTTTAGCTTAGGAAACATTAAGTATCCCCTTTTTCTCTTCAGTTCCTTAACAAAATAAAATGTAATGAATTTAATATCAATTATGATTTGTTTATAAATGCCTCATGGTATCAAGTCATCTTTTTTAAATGTGGAGAAACATGCCTCTTACACGAGGGTTAGGTATTAGCTGAAAGGATGTGATACAAACAGATATTTGCAGAAACAAAACCAAGCAGCTTACAGTAACATTTATGTATGCAGTTAAAAGAAAAATGGGAGAGAATTTTGAACTAAACTGAAATGCCTTCCCTAATGCTTATAACATCTAGCTTGGTTTTTATCATGTAGATCAACTAGTCATCTATTGCTTAATTTACTTTATTTTTACACAGTTAAAAGTTGGAGGAAATGTTTTAGTTCAGTTGTAGTCCTTAACAATAATGGAGTTGGTGCAGATCTTATTCAAACTGGAGCACTATAGAGGAACAAATTAGACTGCTTGTTAGAAAGTGTATCAGGCTCAGGTTAGCCTCTGAGATGCCTTGTGTGGAAATGATGAGTTTTATGTAGGGAGCAAGGGGCTGTAGCACTGTGTGCAGATATATATCTCTATGCTGTGCTACTTCACCTGCATGTATAGTTCTCTCTTGTGCTGATTGTTTCTATAATATTTGTTACATCTGTATATCCAAATCCTAAACTTGCTTGATCCATTTTTAAACTGTGGGGACACAAGATGTCAAGATGAGGTGGGGTTTTTTTCCTGTATAAGTGAATGATATACTTGATCCAAACCTCTAGTGAGAGTCCAGGTCAGGCTTTATTCATCCTTAAACAAGAAAAATATGATCCATTTATACAGCATTCACAGCAGCATTGTTTGTTTTAGTCTAACTCTGATATGTAGTATGGATTCCTTATTCTAGTTGATTACTAATTTTTTCAACATTCATTGATCTCTTAGAAGTCCATGGATTTATCTGCCCATTCATATATGTTAGAGTGCTTGCAGAGTAGAGGTTAATCTGTGAAACTCCTAAAACTAGGGGTTTTTTCATGTGCAAATCAAATGGATGATACTTATGTAGCTGCCTTAGTTCAGAATTGGGAGAACTGTACATGGGATGTAAGTAATGGGGTTTGATCCTCCTAAATTAAATAAAAGAATACATAACAATGAGTATTTTGATATGAAATGGATACGGAGTCTGGCACTGCTAAATGAAAGCAAAAAAAAAAAAAAAAATTAACCAGCCAGTAGATGTGCAATGCTTGAATTGCTCTTTTGCCTATATATTCCGAAAAGCTACTCTTTTTGGGGTGTTCCTACATTTTTCCCTACATGTTGGTGGGGCTGGGGGGGTTGGGGGTGGTGTCAGGGGAAAGGCAAGGATGTACAGTCCAGCTTTTAAGTATTTTCGCTGATCCTCCTTGATCTTTAACCATCACATTGATGGTATGTGAATGAATTTAACTTTGTACCTCAGCTAAAGTGTTGTCCATAGGGGATCATTTTATATTGCCTACAAGATATCAGAGTAAAGAAGGTAATGTGATTTGATGATTGTGTTTTGTCACGATTGAAAAGGCACAGAGAGATGCTCTATTTGTCTTTTTAGATAATAAAAGTTGAATCAAGATTGTCATCTGATCTGTCAGAGGATTCAGCAGCAATAACTATCTTCCATTTCATTACTTCCCCTTCCCTTTTGAAACTTTTTAATCTTTGGAAGAAAAGTTGCCAACTGTTGTAGATCTCAAGTGTTTTTTGTGCCCATTTACTGCACAACTTAAAGATATGTACTTACTTTTAAAATATCTGCACTGAATTGGTGATTTTTGTGAGGAGATAATATCATTCTCAACTGTCATATAGACATCCTGTGTTTGTTATCCATGCAGATTTGAGGAGAAAAATAATGTTTTACCTAATCTAATTATGTTTTTAATTCATGTGGTTGGTTGAAATGGTAGTTAAATTTTTAAAGCCATATATGTTCGTTGGCTTAGACTTTTCAAAGTCATTGCTGGGATTATAATGAGGGACTCCTGTGATAATTGTTTTGCACTTGCAGGTGGGGAGAGGTTAGTTTTATTAACTTCAAAAAGATCAGTATTTGTCCTTCTTTAAGAAAGATGTGTATTCTTGTTATTCTTTATGCTGTACCAGTTGGTCAATAGTCACATAGTGTTGTCCATTTCTACCCACAAAGAAGAGTAGGAGGTAGCTTAAGAGTAAAATACACTTAAACCTAATCAATTTGAGAATATTTTCCAGTTGGAATCCAGATATTTTGGAATATATGACCTTTAAAAGCATGTATTTAAAAGAGCTTCATTTAAAAATCAAAAATGCCAGTATGAATTCTGGGCAGAAAAAGAAGAGAAACAGTGTGAGGCTATAATAATGTGTTCTGTTCTTCTCATGAGAGACAGTGGGTGTTTGACTGTCCTACTGTTGTGAGGCTGAGGAGGTTCCCCATGGGTTCTTTATTGCATAGTATTGGAGTGCAATGAAAGCCAGCAGACTCCTATAAACTTAATGTTGTTTCATATCTTGAATGTAATTTTCATTCATCGTCAGTTGATCTGCTGCACTCTGCAAAGACTCTGATGTCAGAATCACAGAATTCTGAATATCTGTTTAAGAAGGTCCTTTGTAACTTCTTTATTATATTTAATGACAGCCCTGCTTTGTTCAGTACAATAATGAAACAGAAAACTTTCAAAATTAGTTTTAACATAAACATATAATATGTGCATCACAGTGATAAACCTTGAAAAACTGCCATTCACACTGAGTAATTAAATATCATTACCTTTAGTTTCTATGGGATTGTCTGTGTTTGTTAAATAAAAGGAAGCATAAGTGTGCTGCATATAATACAAGCAATTAAATTTGCCTAATTAGCAAAGTTTAAGATAGATTTCAGATGCATGTTTCATCTCATAATAGTAGTTGCTTTGTGCTTCTTGATGTAAAAATGTTAGCTTTAAAATGTTTTTCCTTTTTATATTGTTGAGGCTTAGTTTAAAACTTTCTATGCAGATTCTGTTGAAAACTAAGTTTGAAATATCCATCCCATAGAAAAGGAAAAGGCAGTTGTCATCTTTCTGTCATGCTCCTTGGAATTAGTTGTGCTAGGCACACTGAATACTGAGGATGTAACACTGTGTGCTGTTTCCTTTTAGCGCCTTGAATCTACTGTTACAAACTGATGCTCAAGGCCTGGCCTTCACCACTGTGCAGTGTTTGGTAATAAGGATGTAATTGTGCATTTGGCACTGACAAAAGGAAGTAGAAAAGTAATTAATTGGGTTTGACTCTGCAGATGACAGTGTAGCTCAGCTCACTTAGGAATATAAAAATACCCCAAATGATGGACATTTGGAAGTACTTTCCAATAAGTTGAAAATGTCGTTACTGAAGCTGTAAAAACAATAAGGAAAATTCCAACACTGGAAGGCTATTATTGCTTATTTCCCAGTTCCCTCCAATACCTTTTGGCAGCTATGAGAGATTTAGAACAGTGAAAGAACAGGTAATCTGAAAGAAAGCAATATTTTTTCCTAGTTCTTCAGAAAGCAAAGATAGATAGCTTAGTGAAAGACAGATAATTAAGCTTAAATAAAGTCTTCAGATTATCTAGTTCTATATGATGATAGTTATTAACCCAATTAACGTGTCAGAATTTATTGTCCAAAACTGTATTTGTTTGGTTGTTTCAACTATATACCTGTAAATTAGAGACGTCAACATACATACATCTCCCTATAAGTGAGACTAAACTAATATGGAGCAGGAAAACATATTATTTACACAGGTTGCATTCAACAGAACTCTTGAAATTTTGCTAAACTAATAATTCAAACAAAATAATTTGTTAAGAATAAACAAGCATTAATTTGACCTTTCAAATCTGATTTCCACCTGTGAAGTCATCAAACTTAGCTTCTGAATGCACTGTGTCAAGTTCTGAGGGGAGGAGATGTCCTTTTCTCCTGTAGTGTTTGGTTGCTTTTTCTCTACTTTCATACATGACTGAGTTGATTTTGGTTGCTTAAAATCACACTGCCCTTCAGTGGTTCAAGATAGATAAAGAACTGAGAAATGCACCTAGCATCTGCTGAAATTTAATGAATTTGCTTCTTTTCCCATACATAAAATACTGTAATGAATTAAAGAGAATCTGACAAAAAGGTTGGTTTGGTCTATTAATATTAGACTCAAAGACTTGTTTAGGAAGCAGCTAATTTGTAGCTAAGAGGAAAGTTGCATTTTAATAAGCCTTTTGTAAGCTGGTAAACTACATTAATCTAATAGAAGTCTTGTCCCTACTTGTACTTTTTATGGATTTTGAGCATATTTTTCCTTCTATTAATCTTTCAATTTCTCTGCCTGTTGTGTGCGTCTCATTTAGAAGATTGTGGTTCAGTGGTGATGCTCAGCACAATCACTACGGCTATGGTTTCTTAAAAAGTCTACTTAAATCAATACATGGCTTTTGATGACTATTTAATAACTGTCTTAGAACTCATTATGGTTTTTCTCTTTCTTGTAAAGGGAGATGGTTTGATGGGAGAAAAAAAAAAAGCCATATTCATGCAAAACAAATCTTTTAGATTACTTGCCATAGTAGTTTGTTTGTAAATATTTACACTGATAACCTGGGGTGAGCTTAATGTTTTTGAATATCAGATATTAATAAAATAGCACTCTTTTAATGCCACAGTTGAATATGCTTCTTTCTCTTTTCTTATGAAGGTTTTTCATCCACCGCAGCAGGGTTTGAGTTGTGTTGAAATGCACTTGAAATCATTGCTTTCAAGAAGAAAATATTGCTGACAACAAAATTTGTCTTCTTTTTTTCCTGCCTGTTTTCTTACCTAAATATTGTATTCTTATCTTATGTACAGATAGCTCTAGTCGGTAATCAGTTTCCTGTATCGGTTATGGCTCTGTATTTGAGCCCTTGTTAGGAACACTAAGAAGTAACCCAGAGTAACACAGTAGAAAATATAATAAACTTTCTTAGGCTGTGAAGAACACAGTGTTTATGTTTATCAAGTAAACTCAACTTTATGTCAGGATTTGATAGAGCTGAAAAACTATTGTTTAAAGTTTCTATATATTTCATTGTTGAATGAATATTCAAAATCATGATCCTTCTTTTAAGTGGAGATGCATCACATAGGCTCTAAAATCTAAATGATATGTGCTAGTTTCATTTGGAAGTATAATTAAGGTGTATAATGTCATTTAACTGTTTAATGAACTCTGCATAATGTAATGGAATACAAATATTTGACCTTCCTGACAGTGACTGATGGATTGAAGTTGCACAGCATGATACCATTAGAATGTCAAATAACATCATTATTCATGATTATCAGGAATTATTCAGGTGAAATGGAAAATGTAATAGAAAGCTATTATTTGTATGTGAGCTGCAGGATTGACTTTCTTTGTCAGTGCCAGTCTCTTGATGATACAGGGGGAAGATACTCAGATTTATTGAGCTACAAAGAATTAATGTTACAGGTTAAACAAATGTCAATAATATCAGAAAAGTATTTTCAGTAGGTCAGGTCATGTATTAAGTGTCTAAGAGTAACTACTAGTGATAATGTTTTAACTTCTATTCTGCTTTTACTTCTGCTAAATATTGAAAACATCTTTAGATTACAGGGTTTTGCAGCATAAGAATATGCCAATAATCACACTTTTCTTGGTGACGTTTTCTATCAGTAGCAAGAAAAAATACCATACAGACTTTTTACAATAGAACTGCAATTTCACCCTCCATTCTCAGCAGCCTAAATGAAGTGTTTGTCTCAAGAGGTCATTGTTTAGAATTTAAACTGAAATCACAACTAAGTAATTTTCCCTCACTTAAATCCACAGAAAGTTGATGACCTGAGTCAGGAACTACTATATACTTTCAAATTGGCCATCCAGATGACAAAAGCTGAGCATGTGCTTATGTAGTTTGTTGAATTATGGCCTATAGAAATAAATGATGAGTAACCTGTGTTGATTTTGATAATTAAGACCTTATACCTGAGACATGAATGAGCTGTGAAAATGAATTTTGCCTATCAGGACAAAAGCTGTAATAATGTTTTGTGACATGCTTTCTGCTGGATCTGAGTCATGCCAAAGGATAATTTTGAGGCCCTGACCTGCAGATACCGGCTGCAGTGTTCTTGTCAATGGAAGGTGATGTGCTTAAGAAGCGTCTGAAGCATCAACTGCTATGTTTCCAGTGAAAACAGGATGAAGCTGCAAATTACTTAACTGACTGCATAGAAGAGCCAATTTTCTCAGAATTTCTGGAGTTTCCATAGGATTGGGGGGGTCTGGGTGGGGTGGGGTGGGTGGTGTGTTGGGTCTATAATGTGTGTTTGGTATACAGAGTGACTTTTGTTAGTAAGAGGTGGCCTATAGGTAGGACAGTGGCGGCAGCATGTTATGGCCAAAGGTAGAGCAAACACACAGGGAAGAGGAAAGCTGTGCAGCTGCAACTGCATTCCATGCCATAGGATCACAGCCCTTTATGTTATTTTATGTTGAGTTGAGTCTGTGCCTTCATTTTGGGTTATATGGTAGGTGTTCATAGCTTTAGTCAGGGATAGGTTTCCCTACTTCCTAACACAATTACTTCTGTGCTTTGAAGCTTTAAAAAAGCCATGATAGACCACGGTAGGTGGCTCAGACTAACAACCCTCTTAATATAGGCAGGTAAATACATGCCATCTGAAGATACTAAAACTGTTGCAGTGGTGAAGTACTCTTACAGTTTAGCCACATACAGCATGGAGTTTAGTAAGATTAGTTATGTCTTACTTCACTGTTGAATTTTACAATTTCTGTTGAGCTCTATACAGCCACAATTGAAGTCTCTCTTTTTTTTTCTTCCTTTTTTTCTTCCGTATAGATATACTCACATTAGTTAGGAGTGCTTCTTGATCTGTATATTAAACCTACGTCACAATCTTAGTGATATAATTTATTATTTGTTCGTGATGTGTAAGTCCCAAGAACAGGCTGAAATTGGCAGCTTGAGAATTTATATGGAAGCATATTTTCTCTGAACTCCCTGTACAATGTAAATGTGCTTGAGTGGGCTAACAGAAATCTAGGTGATTTCCAGTACTTATTTTCAAGGTGTTAAAAACTTTTGTATCTTCTTTTGCTCCCTGCTGCTCTGGGCTTCTGCCTCAGTCAACAGGTTTTCAGTCTCACCAGAACTCCCACTTCACAAGTTGTCAAATGACTGCTCAAGCAGTAAATGGAAACCTTAAACACGGTATATGTGTGTGATTTGAAACATAGTTACCAGGGAGCTGAAAAGTAGCCTATCCTTGAATATGCAAAAGATGATGAGGCATAATCCTTTACCAATTATGAAAGTCTGGTAATGGGAAAGAGAGGTGTTACTGTTGCCATTATTTTTTTTTTTTTTCTTTTTAAACCACTGGAATATAATTCCAGAATTTTGATGGAGTTTGCCAGTTGTTCATCCCTCCAGCAACTGGATGGACAATCCTTTACAAACCCAGGGAGCTGCACCTACAGCAGCAGTAAGGCTTTGTAGCAGAATGGTACCAGTGTTTATCAGATATTTGCAAGTTATATTGTGCATATACACAATGTGTTGCTCCTCTGAATACAGAGGACCCTGTCTTGCAAAGCAGTTCCAGAAGAATTCCTGTGCCAGCAAACTGCAGGTCTGAGCCTAGGTCTGTGACCCTGGTCATGTATATGATGTAAACAAATTCCTATGCAATTTTCAAAATCATGTTGTGTTATCTTAGCACACTTATCTTACAGAACTGAATAAAATAAACACAAAGCAGCAGTGAAAGTGATGCTAATTTGACCTTTGTGTACTGCTGTGAATACTCCTTATTAATTTAAGCTCTTCCTACTGATTCAAAAGAGGTCACTTAATAAAGCTGTCTGTGAGTAAGACTTTGTAGGAACAGATGCTGTGTTTATATAACAAGAGTAACATTTTAAAGTTTTATGAAATCATTATAAAAATAAAAGACCTTATTACATATTACTGTCTTGGTTACACATGTATAACTTATTCTAAATAAAAGGAATTTATGTATGCACAGGGTCAATAAGTTATTGTTTTAGAGACTCAACTGTTTTTCCTAAATGAGGTTATAAGTTTGGACAAAATTTGCAAGGAAATAAATAGAAAGAATTTTGTATGTGAACAGCAGTAAGCATTTATCATGTATGCATCATGATAACATTTACATGTTATTATTTATCTTCAGACTGGAGGAGTTCCCTGCCCACTTTTAACCAGATTTGGCATAGGAGCAGAGTATATGTGAAATGGGAGTAGGCAGCAGAGTGGAGCAAAGATACTACTGGTGACCCAAAGTGAAGATTTTACAGGATCTTGCCTTTTACTAGTGAGTAGAGAAATCACACTAAACAGATCCTCTGAAGCATAAATCCATAGGACAACAGTTTGAGTTTAGTTGGTTTTTATTATTTTCACTGCTTATAAAACACTTTGTTTATAGTATCATTAGTGATACAAAAATTAAGCAAGTGTGTTCCTACTTAAGAATAATATTTCTCTTGAAGTCTTTGAAATATTTTAGTAATATGTATATAATATTGTAATCACACTATAGCTTAAAATACACCTGTATAAGAATGTGATTCATATATTCAGATACTCCTGGTATTGTTTATCATGCACACACTTTATTTTTGAGAATGTGCAGCACTAGTACAATATCATTTAATGTAGCTGATTCCATTCTCAGGTTAGTTTGTTGTTTTAGTCCAATAGCTTGTGCATATGTTATCTTGCTTGATGAGATGGGGAAAATTGAAATAGATTAAAATGATTTTAATGAATTATAATTGCCCATATTCATAACATATTGAAGTAGAAATAGTTTTGTAAGCCATGAGAGTTATAGGAGCAGATCTAAATTCTATAAGGGTGCAAAGATTTATATTTAGCTCAAACTGATAGATAAGAGAAACTGAGTGATGATATGGAAAATATGCATGAGATTTAGGTTTAGTCTTTTATCCTTTCAAGTGCAAGTGACTCGGATTTTCCATAGGAGCACACATTTGCTGTAGACTTTACTTGAAAGAAGACTAATCATGCCCAAGTGACCTATGTGGTGTTCTTTATCTCTTTTTGTCAGGTCTCTTAACTTCTTTTCCTTTGGCTACACATGCCAAACAAACAGCAAACAAAAAGAATAGCTCTAATTTTATGATTACTCTTTTGCCTCAAAAAATAGGAGGATGAAAATTGCATCTCATCAATTTTTTGTGGATATTATTTGTCAGGCTATGTGTTCAGCATGTACTTTGTACTTCAGTTGTTAACAACTATGGAAACAAATACATTTTTAAGGTTACATATGCTTATGAGTAGGACATGAATTTCCCACTAGAATGTATGTTTCTCAGGAAAATCTGTTTATGGATGATGTGCTCATTTTAAAGTTAGTAGAACAGCTTGATTAGAATGAGATTTGCCATTTATCATAATTATTTTTTCTTTTTAGATTGGTGCTCTGTTTCAAAAGAGCTCTTGTCCCAGAAAGACAATACAGATGTGTATGTTTAAAAAGGGAATGAGAGAGTCAAATAGGTCTCGCTGTCACTTTCAGATTGAGAATTCGATGACCATGAATAAAACCTATGTCCTTAAGGCTGTTAGGTTTCAGAAGGTGGAATGCTTTTGTAAAACTATGCCTGTTATGTCCCATCTTGAAGTCTCAATCCTTTCTGCTGTCCTGTGGGCATTTTCACATCTTTTAGAGTGAATTCCATTGAATGATAATTAGTTTTGATCTAAAAGATGCTGCTTTCCTGTATAATAAAGAAAATCTCTAGTCTCCTAGGACTTGCTTACTTTAGTTTGTCTTCCTGCCCTACCATGTATCCAAGTAGAAATTTCAGATACTTATTACAAGTCTATTTATATTCATGACTGTTTGTGTACAGAAACAACAAAATTAACTTTTGAATAATACCTTAATTAAAATAAAATAAAAATAAGCTTTTAACAAGTCCATTGTTTTGATGTAAATATGGAACAAGGAGAACACTGCTTCATCTTAAGCATATTGGTATTTGAATTAAACCTTTTTTGTTCAACTTAAGGGAATGTTGAATTTCCAGCGATGTTGGGCTGTGCATTGTAAACATAAAGAAATATTATAATGATTGTGCATGTATTATTCCTCATAAACACCTTTTTAATCTAGTTTGGGCTTTAAAACAAGTACTGTTGTAATGGCACATGTAGTTCTGTTCCTGATGTAGTAAATTTTAAGGAAATCAATAACAACACAAAGAGAATTAATAGCTACCTCAAATGTGTCCATGTGAATGTACAGACTGTCTTATCTGTAAGGAGCTGATGGCTATAAAATGAAATACATTTGAATACATGGCTAAAGATGATTAAAATATCATACAGAACCAAAGCACTTCAGCAGTAGATATTCATTAAATTGACCATTAATAACTTGTGATATAAAGGAATATTACTGTATTCATAAATTTTGTATGCAGATTTTATTAAGCTGGCATATTATATGAATTGATTCCCTGACATCTTCTGGCTGTGGCTGTACAGATAATAGTGTCTCGTATGAGTTTTCTATAATCCAGGAATTCTAATTGACTGTTTCTAGCTAGAAATTACAATTTTGTTCTGGATGGCAATTCTTTCAATCAGTTGACAATCAAAAACCATAATTATAGTGTTGTGTTTGGAATGGCCATAGTGTTAAGTCAGCATTTGTGTCACAGACTCTTTTTTTCTGAGGCTTAAAACATGAAAACATGCTCAGACCTGACAGTTACAGTTACAATGTTTTTAACCTGCTAATTAATCTTTTTTCCCCTCTACTCTTTCCTTTTCTCATTAGAATATGAGATTCCATTCTGTACATAATATTTATTAATTAAAATGTTAACCCATCAGGCCCTTTATTAGGAAAGTGTATCAATAAACCCCTAGCATTTTAGAGCTTTCTCCTGTGTATTACTATATAGTAGTCAGTATGTTTTAGGGAAGGGCATGAGACAAGTACAATTTTACAGCGATTTATTAGAGAAGTTACTTGGACTAACTAACAAAAATAGAGTATGCTTGTGGATACAAAACTTGAGAAATCTTGTCTTCCTGATTGTCACTGGTGCAATTTGACCATGAGGGAATCAAGGGAAATAAAACAAATCAACGTAGTGCAGGTTCCATGACTTTTTATACAAATGCTCTGTGCTCCTTACTGGTGTCAGGTATTCATATTATAACATTTTTAATGGAAAACACTGGAATTCGTGGTAGTTTAAGGGACAAAGGTGGAGAGTTATTAGTTGGCAATCCACAGTTTAGGTATCTTTGGTCCAAAGAAGAAGAAAGTATGAAATCAGGACCTCAGTCTTAGACACAGTTTTCTGTAAACTTATTTAAGTGCTGTGTAGCTCAGTCTTCAGGTTGCTACTGAGTATTTTTGAGAACTGTTTAATATTATGTTATGTAGTGTATGAGGAAACATTGAGATGACCTTCTTTTAAGGACCTGCATTTTTTGTTTACTGCTTGTTTGAAAAAAGGTTTGCAAGGTTTAGAACCATGCAGCTTTCAAAATCCTGCTAATCTAAACATAACTTAGTATTTTCCATGAAAAAAGCTTTCTAATCTCCTGTATTTATTTTTAATCTACGGAATTTCTTAGATACTGGAGTCTTTTATGAGTCTAATCCTGATGTCTTTATTTGATCATTCCTTACCTTAAAAAAAAAAAAAAAAAAGTTATTTAAATGAAGTTATTACCATGCAAACCTTTATTTTCAGACTACCATTTATATAATAGAAATGTAGATGATGCTCTTGCAAATAAGAGTGCAAGAGGCTTGCTTTTTAAAGAATTAAGGCTTAATTGCCCTAAAAATATGCCTTTAAAAAGGAATTGTACTAGGGATACCTGCAGTTGTAATTGCTTGGATTTTACCAGCAAAAAGGTACTTTCTGGCACTTCTCTGGTTTATATCTGCAGTAGAATTGTTTTTATAAAAAGATAGGCCTGTGAGCTTAATCATGGCTCAATGTGTCCAAACAGGTCCTTCTGTGATAATAGTAAATGTATTTTCAACAAGCTAATGATTCTACATATTTCTTGCAAAAGTTTGTTTATTTGAGAGTCTGGAATGTGATAAAGAATGGTTAATAAAGCATCTGAAAAATGTATATTCTATGCCAGTTTATTACTAAATTTATCATCAGATATATTTTGCTTTTGGTGGAAGATTTTGTGTTTTGTTATAATATAAACTGAAAATTACGAAACATTCACTATTCATTAACACAAAAATCTCTTTCAGTATTTCCAAAGTGACTTATTTAGTCTATTAATGGGGAGTACACTACTGAATGTAATATAATGTACAGTGATTTATTTATCTTTACTCTGAAGGTGATTTTTAAATTTTTTTTAATAATATCTTCGAAGCAGCTTTGATGTGGCATAATAATTATGGAAATTTTAACCATGATTTATCAGTGGTACTGAGATAATAAGATCAGTAAATTTGATGAAGAAATTGAGAAAGAGACTTCTGGAATACAGCATTCAATTTGTTTTAGACCTGATGTAGTTAAAAGTAAGGATGTTTCACATATTGGAGCAAAAAGAAAGCTGAGAAAACACTAAGGGTTTTGTTCATTAAAGAATTGCATGCTGCTGCCCATGCTTGACCTTTTCACAAGAGAAATATGAAATAAAAGCTGAAAATAGGACTACCCTACCCACTTCTTTTTTTCTGCCTATTGTTAAAACGCCTATCTCACCAGGCTACTTCCAACAAAATGAGCTTTCCTTTGGTTATTACAGCTGCTCAGAGAAGTGGGTAAGCTCCAGGCTTTAATTATTGACTCTCACTCTGAAAATAAATAGAGAAGCCATTTCTATTAGCCAGGACTTTATTGCCCTAGGTAGTATCGGGATTTCCTATGAATTTTGTAATTAGACTGGAAACATTATGTTCCAGAAAGCATAGATCTGAAAAAGGATATGTCATACCACTTAGTGGGATCAGAACAGCATTTGTTAAAATGCTATCTCAAGCAGGAGCTCCAAGAAAGGAGATAGAACTTTTGCTACATGAATGGAAGAATGAGAAACACAAAAGAAAATTGTACCCATTTCTTGGTCGTGATTGCATGTTTTACCTCCTTCTGGCAGACATGCAGAAATTTCATTTTTGATGCACCTTCTGTTCTCCCTGTCTTTATTGAGCATTTTCAAAGCTATGTAGTACACAAGATAGGTTTTTTAGTAATTCTGTTGATAGCAGAGTGTTCATTCTGGCATGGGTTTCTTTGAAAAGTGCTTCTGAACCTCTTCTTCAATCTCTTTTTTCAAATTGTTAGACATGTTATCAAACAACAAAAGAGTGTGATATCTCCAATGATTCTTTGTTTGAAAAACAGTATATGCACATACATACACACACACACAAATGAATGCGCCATTAATATTCAGAGAATTGTAATACCTACCCAGAGTAGTCAGGCCTTCAGTGACATTTCTTGCTTACACAGGAATTAAGAACAAATATACTGAATTATAAAATAAGGAATATCTTTAGAATATGATAATATCAATGTAGAGTGCTGTTAATGCAGTTTAGAGAAAGATGTTGGTAGGAATTAGCGATACTACCCTGTAAGAAGATAGAAATAAATCAAATTGAAAAGTCTGAATCTGAAATTTCTACAGCACAAACATGTCGATTTCAATTGGAGTCACAAAAAGACAATATTTGGATAATAAGGAAAATATAATTTGTGATATGAAAATATAATTCCTCTAGTATGAAAATATCTCCTGCTGATGAATTTCATCTTCCATACAAAGTATGAGTGTTACTCAACTGAAATATGTTTGAGTTCCTAGAAGGACTAAAATAAAATTAGCAAAAATGATAAAGATAAAATGTTTTAAACTTATTGTAAGGTGAGAATTCATTTGAAGAATTCATCTGTAGGAAATGTTGTTCAAAGCAGCCTCTTCTTGCAAAATGTTTTACTTTTAATATGAATCCTTTTTTTCAAATGAAAACAAGTTTGTAAACAAAATAAAATTGTTCAGGTTTGCTTAGAAATAGCAAATAGTCAGAAAGGTGGTGAGGAAGCCCCAGTCCTTGAAAAAAGGACATACTTTCAGTGTGCCTGTATGCAAATTTTCTACTTAAATGTTCTTCTAAGAGAAATATTGTGAGTTATTTAGAAGCAGAGACTTGTTATAGGAACAATTTGTAAGGTGCAAAGCAGTGCTTACTTACCTAAACTCATAGGTAATAGTTAAATGTGTATTTCTAATCAGAACTCTGACACAAACAGGGTCATTTTAGAGGGCAGAAACGAAAACTACAGTAAGATAGTACTGCAGCAAGAAACTTTCTACATATAATCTGTTTGAAAAGTTGTATTTTTTAATTATTTTTCCATTTTAGACTTCTTACATTAGCACTAGAGACAGATGACTTTTACTGATCACTGATTTGATCGCATCGGTGGGTACTTAGCATGTGCAACCGAGCTAAAGGTTGAAGGCATCACTGAATACTCTGGTTGAATGAGGGTGATATGGTGCTATTGGTTTTATACATCAATTATTCATAGTTGTAAAATGCTTACAGAAATTAAAAAACATTCCTAGTGCCAACTTCCTTGGGTAATTTGGCTGTGGGATGCAGTCTTTTTCTCCAATCTTCTTTAGCCTAAAATAGACTAAACCTTCTTATCTGCTCACTTTGCTCAATACAGAATTTCCTGAGACCCAAGTACACACAGAGGAACGCTCACAGACAAATTGCCATGGCAACCCTGAAGTCACCTCTTGACTGACTTTATGCTGCTTTTCTGTCCAGCTCTTTCATAGTAGTATCACCAATAAATAAACTGAGAATTAAAAGACAGTTTCTCTCAAGGCATATGTTTGGTAGGTAATTTGTGTGTTGCACAGTGACCCTGTAAGAATCTGCTGGACTCTGAACTGTTTCTCTAACTTAGAATTTTTAATTATAAATACGTTAAAGTGCAGTCGTTTAGTGTGATTAAACTGAGAGAAACAAATGAGAAAGTAACAGAGGACATTTGAATTCATATTCCAGCAAACTAAAATTTAGTTGGAAGTCAATTAAGAATGCTCAAAGTTAAAAATGAAACCATATACCCCAGAGACACTTATTGTAATTCATAAAAGCAAGTAAATCATAAATGGTTGGGAACTTGCACCATCCTACACATGCTTCACATATTTTTCATCTCCCTGACAGATACTGCCTCACCTTGCTAATGTTAAGGTATTTATTGATGATTATATGTGCATTACTAAAATATGTGCTTATTGTGTATTGATGGAAAAAGCATGAGGCTGGCGATGTTTCATAGTCTAGTCTAAGTAGCATACAAGAATTCTGTGTTTTCCAGAGGGTTTGGTTTGCTTCCTCCCATAGTCCTGCTAGAAAAGTGATCGAGCTTTGAAAATACAGATGTTGGAACATTGCTAGTATTGCCACACTTGTGTGGAGGCATGGGGTGGTTGGATATAGCATTCTACAACAGGAAGGGACTTTACAAAATTGTCATAGGAACATTTCTTGCTTTTTGATGAAGGCTTGATACTTGTAATGTTCTAAAGAAGAAAAAAAAGAAAAAAAGAAAGGTGGGCTAAGCAACCAAGAGTTGTGAGGTTGTATCAAACTAAGACATCTAGAGAATCTACTCTAGTCAGTGATACAAATAAAAAAATGAAAATGTAAGGAACTCATCATAAAATTTGGATATACTTGAATGTAGAAAAAGCTGCCTTGGCCTGATAAACCTTGGTTTGGTGTTACAGACTTTTCCCTTCAGCTGTAATCTTTCATACTTTTCATCTTGCTTTTCTTTCCTGTAAAGAAACATTCACACACTTGACAAACAGTACACAAACAAGGTCCACTGAACCCAACAGGGTTTGTCAGGGCTTGAGAGAAGCACTGTGTGTAATATATATATTTTTCCCAGGGTTGAAGCAGATGTTTGTTGTGTAGCAGCTCCAGTGAAAGTGTTTAAATTATGCTACTTTATAATTGGTCAAAAATGCAGCTCTCAGAGCTGTTTTGGTTTGCTCTCTTCCTTTCTTTTCATGCTAAGAGAACCAAGTGCAGCATCACTGAAGGGTGTGTCATGGAGTAGTGCTTGGATAGTGCAGGGTAACTGCTGGTGTGACTGGAATGCTGAATCCCAGGTATTCTTTTTGCATTGCTGAATATTAATCGAGGAATGGATGGGTTATGAAGGTTTCCACATAGTTTGAGGTACACGCGTATCAAGTGTGTTAGACTGAGAAGTTGCTAAATATTACAGAAGATGACTAACTTTTCATTCCTCTTTGATGTGTCAAAATGCTTCCTGCCATGCAAGTTACCTTGGAAATATTGAACTGATATTAGAAAGTCTTACATCTAAGCCTTTCATTTGTGTTGTATTTTGCAAGTAGAAACACTGAATTTTAATTTAAATTAGCTCCTTATACCCTCTTAAAGAAAAAAACACAGCCAAGTAGCTGAACAAAAACCACATTTTTGCCAATCAAATTGATGCTTGCCTTCAAAAATTCTTTCTTGTCAACAAACCATATTGGTGTCAGAAAGTGAAAATTTTAAATTGTTTGATAACCTTTTTTGTTCAATATGTTTCATTGTAATTGTGGAAACATAAACATAAATATGTTTGGGAGCCTGTCACCTAGGGCAGTGTCTTCTCTTGCTTGCTTATTTTTGCTAATTCATCCAGGAGATGTTGGACATAAAAAGAGACCTAGTAAGATACCTAGACAGACAAATCTGCTGATTGAAAAATTCAGGAACTAAGACAATACTAGCAAAAATTCTGGTCAGACTTTAGAAAGTAATGTTGAATGGTGGGCTTAACAATATTAACTAGGCATGCTGCTTAAAACAGTTGACTAGAAACAACATTTTCCTTCCTATATTTTTCCTTGTTGAGGACAGAATGAAAATATTCCAAAAATTTTTGTTTCAGTTCAATTGAAATGGTTTGTTTTGTTCTTGAACATAAAAGGATATTTGAAGTATTAGCACAAATATAATTTAAAATTTTCAAAGCTATTATTAAGACATTTCTTTCTGAAAATTCAGAAATATTTTGTTAATAAACACTATTTTACTGTCTCTTTTTAAGGAATGCTTAAAACCAATTTTCCTTGAACTTTTTGTTTTCCAAGAGAAAATATTCACCTCCTTCCTTTGCTGGCAAACTTCTCCAGCTAGTCATCTGTGTTGAATTTTTATTCCTATATCCTTGTTCTCTTCCTTTTTATCATTTATGTCTGTAAACACCTGTCTTATTGCTGTTGCAACTGTTCTGGGGGGGTGCTAATAATATTGCCCCATGTACTTCTGTAAATACTGGAGGGGAAGGGGAGAGAACCCTTACACATCACTCCTTTTGGAGTGGGAGGAAGAAATCTGTTTTCCCATGCAGTAGCCATTTTTTCCCTTATCTTTTTTTCCAGCCCATTAATGGAAGAGGTGCATTTTCTAGGCATTGGAAGGACAGTGTGTCTCCAGAACAGCAGAATCCCAGGAATGAGTATCTCAAAGTTATTTTCAGCCCTCCCAAACAATTCAGAATGCTCAGAGTATGTCTTCGAGCATTCCAGCTGGAGGAGCATGTTTTAGTATCATTAAGCTGAATTGTGCTAAATCTGTTGTTGCCTCCTGGTAGATAGCAAAAAGCTTTGTGGTAAATTTGTCCAACATTGCTGTGTATTCTTCCAGCCTGTTGTTACATGGTTTTTATAGATAGGATACAGGTAGGAAAAATCACCATAACATCTGGAAAGGCAAGAATACAGGCATAGATACTCTTCTGGAAGAAGGTGACCACCTAGATATACTGACAGATGGTGAATAATAAACTTGTCATGTGATTTGATCAACTAATTATGGTTTTGGACTGCATAGTGCAGTGATATCAAACCAAAACCAATCTATATTTGGTGCTGATTTGAGAATACCTGGCATATTGACTCAGCTTAATCTTCAGTGTGTAACTTATTCCACCTCAGCAGTCATGATGGAGGAGAATCCTGTTCTGTTTCAGATACTTTGTTGTCATAATACTGTCATGATGAATATCAAAGAATGCCGCTATCAAAGGCAGCAATGAGGTTGTTCTTTGAGGAGAGGTATACCTTACAACCATCCTGCCTAAGACAATGACAGGTTGTTATGGAATGTTCAAATTCAAAATCAAATTTCATCAAGCCATATAAAGCAATATGATGGTTAATAATAAGACACAGTAGGAAGGGAGAAAAAGACTCAGCAGAAATCTTGACTATCAGAAATGTTTCCAAGTGTGTTTCCAAGACTATCAATGTCTTTATAGTCTGTTATGCTTTGTGTGTTTAAAATTTAAGGGTTAAAACAAACACTGCAACATAATAGAAGAGTTCTGTGCTTGTATGGAGAAGTTCCATTAGATGATTTAATAAGCATTTTTAAAATTCCTGAGAGTCTTTGACATCTGGGAAATTAAGGCCTGAGGGACCTCATCCCTGAGGTCTTCAATTCTAAAAAGTCTTCTGCTTTTATGCAGCAGTTTTTACTTGGCTTATTGATGATAACAAATTAGACTTAAGCATGATTTATCTACTTTTCTTATTAGTAAAAAACTAATTTTTTTAATAATATGCGCATATAATTATTAATGACACTTGATCTACATAAGAGGACATAATGAAAAAAGAGCAGCCTTTCTCTTGTATGCTTTAGCTTTCAGTGAGGCAGATGCTAGATGCCACTTTTTTTAGGGGAAGCAAATAATATTTATTCAAGCTACTTGATTTTCCCGCAATTTATGGGATATGATAATTGCTGCAATTTTAAGATCAAAAAGCCATTCCTATTCATTTGAGCACTAATGTCTTTTGGGGCTTTGGGACTTTTTATTAATCCAAAATGTACAAAGGCTTTAAAAAAATCCCTGATTTTTGTAATATGTTTGAAGGAGTGCATGAAACCTGACAGTTCTCTGTGTGAAATGAATATTGTGGAGAGTTTTGTCAGTAGGGGAGAATTAAGCACACTAGAAATCCATGAATTGTCAATGTTGGAACAAAAATATCTGTGTGCTGAACTTCAATATAATGCATCTGAAATTGAGAGGTTGTATGTATATGTATACAAATATGTAGTTTATTTAGTTAGAGATTAAAAAAGCTATTACTGAGGAAAAAAAAAAACTATTACAGTATTATAGGAAAGTTTCTAATTCTAATGAATGAACTCTTTAACATGCTGGTAATGCTGCTTCATTCAAATTGAAAATAAGAGGTGATATGAAAAGAATATTCCCAAAGTGGTATCCATGGACTAGATATAAATGCAGTCAGCAGCAGTACTGTACTTTAACCTTTGTATTTTCAAGAGTCTGCATTTTAAAAATGTGTCTTCCCTGTGGGTGTCATACAGACATCCCATTGCTGTATCCTGTAAAGCAGAGAAGGCCCAATCATTTCTCCATAGCACTGGAGAAGTGTCTGCACCCTTCTTCTGGGTAAGTGTCTGTGCCCTGTGAGGCCGTGTTGGGTGACAGGATGAGGGCATGCTGGTCACACTTACACTGTCTGATCTGGTGACAATAGCTGTGAAAAATGCTTTCTCCTCTAGCTGGTTCTGAAGTTTTATCAAGCTCTGACTTGTGCTCAGGACAGTTTGCTTACTGCTAGCTCCTCAGTGCGTCCTACTTCACATCCTTCTTGAAAAACTGGTTTTTTTTTGCAGTGATTAAGCCAGTCTTCTTTTTGTAAGTAGTTTACCATGAGAACTGTTACCCACTCCTCAGTCTTACTGTTAGCACAAGGCAAACAGTCTCTTTAGGGTGCAGATCTCAATTGATATTGTGTGACTTCCTGGCACCTTCCAAAGGATTTGTAAAGCTACTGGGTGAAATGGAGATTTGCACAGTATGGTCAGTGACAGACTTGCCAAGGTGATGTGGTTGGGACTGGATTCTATGCTTCATGCTGTTGTGGACTGTATTTTGTCATCAACATAGTCACATGATAGGGCTTTAATATATACAGTTTTATGTATCTTTTTTATACAATCTTTTTTACTAACAAAAATCACAGGTGTTAAGCAATGGGGCATTTAATACAGTGGGTAATATTTCCCCTAGGAAGTGCTTTCATTGTGGACTAGGTCTGTAGACTTATCTTAGATCTTATGCCCATTAATATTTGATCATGATTAAATATCTACAAAATGAGCCCCGCTCAGTACAACTAGATTATGGATTAAGATAATAAACTATAATCAGACAAGACTGAAAGCATGTGCATCAAGTCCTTGTAAAAGGATGTTTCTCTAAATAATACTTCAGTAGTTCACAAACTAAGTTAAAACATGACAAATTAGCAACCTAAATTTATAACCTATTTGTTGATTGCAGTTGACTACAAATTTTGAACAGTGTTACCTCATTCCCATCTTCCTATTTGCCAGTATATTAAATTATTGATTGTGTGAAACTGTGTTGTAATTTTCTGGGGTCCATAAGCAGGAAGACTACATAACTCAAAACCCATTCATATTTTCTCTGAAAAGAAAGCTCTTAATCGGTGATAATAAAACCTGAAAATGCCTTCTAGGCTGAAGAACATTAGGAAAATTAGCCAAGGTTAATCGAGGACAGAAGACATCACAATAATTTGCCACCCAGTCTAATGATAGCATAGGACCCCAATAGTTTTCTGACTGGGTACCAAAATATTTTAATATGCTTGGTTTTACTTTTTTCAGCTAACTGAGGCATATTTTAATGCCATAAAATCAGAGGAAAAAGTTCTAGGAAAAAAGCCCTGGAAGGAAGGGAAACATATCTGCTAGGCAATTGGAGAGGCTTCCTACAGAGAAGCAACATCTGGTAGGTTTCATATTTTTGATAAATTTACTAGGAGTCTGTGTCACTTGCAAAGCAATGGCAAATGGGCTTTCCTAGGTATAAGAACTTTCTTTCCAGCCTTATATAAAGCCTTACACTCCAAACCGAGGAAGGAAAGAAGAGCGGGCAAGGTTTAAACTTGGTTAGCATAGAAACTCAGAGGACAGAATGGGTTAACTTCCTACAGAATGCATCCAAGAGTTGTTTCTGGTATGTAACACCATTTTTCTGGAGCACATGCAGTGATTTCAAGAACATATTTTTGTTCCTCCTCTGTATGTCATATTTATTTCATGCATCTATCGTATTTATGTTTTATAAACTGAAGTTATTGGTCCATGTTTCCTTAGTCACTCTGAGTTAAGAGGGTTACATACGGCTGACTCTTAGAGACAGTGAAGCATGAGAAAAAGTGAATCAACATGTTGTTTTGTAGTTGGTGTTGTTTTTTTTACTATAAAGTCAACAATGAGGGAGAATAGAGCCTAGAAGAAAGGCAGAGAAAATCTGGTTCTGATAATTGAATTCTCCCTGAAGACCTGTGCAGATAATGCAACTAGTAAACTGCTATTAGCCAAGATGAATATTCAAGTTCAGCAGCTTATTGAATTATATCAGTTCACTGAATGATTAACTTCTCTGTTTAATTACCAGTGCATGGCATAAAGATAGTATACAAATAAAAAAATCAAAGATGCCATAGAATTGAGGTATTTCCTAATTTATTTTTTGTGAACCTTATTGTTAAGGTAGAGAATCAAATAAGTTTTTCTTTGCAGCTGTAGTGGAGGTTTTTGAGAAGAGTTAGTGGGTTCCACTTGAATGCAAAGATTTTCATTCTCTGGTAGGAGGCAGCTGTTCTTTAGAAAATCAACCCAGAAACTTTACCCAGTAGGTTTCTTGTTTTCTCTCCCTCTTTAGAATGCAGAGAAGTGCAAAAATTAAGTCTAGGAGATATTTTTGTTGCTACTGTCTTATATATTAAGACTCTTCAACAAATGTCTGATCAAGTAGAGGCTGTGCTGCAGGGTGTGAAAAAATGAAGGAGTGATGATATCAGGAGGTAACTCACAACCTGGATTTCTTGCTGCCTTGTGATTTTCTTACATGCTCATTCTCAGTGGATTCCTGCACAGATATTGAACTGAAAAACTGCAGGTATATAAGGCATAAAATAGTTTGTGTGTTTTTTGAAATTGGAGAACATTTAAGATCAGCTTTATCATGTTCTACTTTTTGCTTTAGAACACATTTCTGTAGTGCCATATAAATATTTGAAAAATATCAAGTAGAAATGAAGAACTACTGGTGCTTGAATTTGAGACGTGTGTTTACTAGAAGTTGAAAACAGCTGATCTGTATTATGAACTGAATTATGTTCCTCAAAAATCTTATGTTCCCTACTGTCAATGTGGAAGTAAGGGTGAGCAAGTTGTGACTGTGACTCTCAGTCTGAGTTAGTCACTGAAGCTCAGCACTAGATATTCACAGCATCCATTTGAGGAGCCAAGATAATAAGAAACAGCTTGTGGTCTCAGATTGATTCCTGGTCCCAGATTGATTCCTGGTCTCAGAAAGCTGATGTATGCCTTGTCCAGCTTCTCTCCAGGCCATTTCCTCAAACTTTCTACTTTGTTTTCTTTAAAATTAAAAATACAAAAAAGAATTATTGAATTGCCATTAATATCTTCTCATTTTAATTTCCCTTAATCTTTCCCATAACTTTCATGGATTACAATTGTCACACACATTCACAAAAAAAGGCTGTTAATGGCTATATGTAAGGAACAGACTGGAAATGTTGGCTTTAGAGGTTTTGAAAGATATTTCAAGGGAGTTTTTCATCTGTATGACTGTTAGGAAGATGTGTGGCATTGGTCTTCAGTCTTCTCTAGTCTCTTCTCTAACCTTCCACACCCCCTCAAATTTTTTAAACAATAGAATACATTTGTGTTAGCAAATATGGAATTTTCAAAGAGCTGACTGGCCAAAGAAGAGATGTTTTTTCTGGATACATTTTTATATGGCCTTTTAAGAAAATAAGATATATCCTAAGGAAGATAATTTTCAAACTACTGGGAAATGGCCACATATATTCTTTTTGAGTTGTGGGTTGTGGTTTTTTTGGTTGTTTTTGTTTGGTTGGTTGGTTGGTTGTTTTTTTTTGGTTGGGTTTTTTGTTTGTTTTGGGTTTTTTAATTATAGTTCTAGCATAATTCCATGTACTATCAATTAAAAGAGGGAAAAATGACTAGAATTTGCAAGGCTGCAACTGGGACAGAGGAATGAATACTTCTACTATTTGCAAATAGTCTCAATTCTGAAAATTTTAGGTGAAGCCACGTTTTAAAATGAAATGTAGGAACCTTTCATCTCCTTAGGAGACATAATTCCATACTGAAAGCAATGCCTTTGTGAGCAGAGTTGAAGACATCTGCTTCACACTAGCAGCATAAGCAGTGAGTGGAATTACAGAGTTATAATACAGTGGTTTAAGAGACCTGTTTTAATATCACTAAGAAAAAAAGTAAATTATAATTTCTTTTAATCCTTTCATAAGAGTTTAATTAAAGGTTTTATTTTCTTGAGACAGCCCTACCTACTACTGGCAGTACAATAAGAGTAGAATAAGTTGGTGTGAAAGTTGCATGCTAAACTTGCATGCTACAAAGTGCAAAATATTTTACATTTAATGAAAGTATTTTTTTTTTTCGTGTTTTTAGTCATTTGAGCAAATTTGACTTTAAAAACAAACAAATGCTGAGAACTTGGAAGATCTCAGAATGTACCATATTTCTTAAAGCCAAGTTACAGGTATCTCATCTGGGGGATGGAAATCTTGTCTTTTACAATGCTTATTTTAATGAAGTGCTTTAGATGTAACCTTAAACTGAAAGAAGGAAAATAAACTATTTTGGTGATATAAATAATGTAGTATCAAAATACACAGCACTTTAGTTTTAGCCCATGTCTTTTTTGATAAGTATTATCGACTTTGGTGTTGAAATTAAAGTAAACAAACAGTTCAGTAGTTTGAGCATTAATGCTCAGTGGGCCTGTGACTTGTACTGCGAGTACAATGAATAGGTATGGGGAAAGTTGTTTTGGTTGATTGTATGGAATGTAACGCATTTTTATCAAAACTCCATTAGCTTTCTGCTGTTTCCCTGCAGTACAAATATGAAGAGCTCACTTTTTATAGGTTTTTATTTAGCTTGTAGTATCATCTTGATGTTTGTAGCGGAAGTTCCTAAAGCATTATTATCATTCAAAGCACAACTGTTGTATTACTGCAAAGAAGCAAATCATCTGAGAAAGCGATCATCTCATTGTTAAGGCAGGTGATAAGGTCTTTAGGAGGCTGGATTCACTTCCCAGCTCTGCCACCAACTTTCGTGTTCTTTTATCTTTGTCTTAGGAAATCAGGAATTGCAGTGCTGTTCTCACAACATTGTACAGATATTTTCTGATACTAAAATGTTTGTCATTTGACTCCTCAAATAGCACAGGAACATTAATGCATGTAAGACATTCTGAGATGCTCATTACTACCTACGACACTGTCATCATAAGCATTCTTAATTAATGGGAAAAAAAGATGATACAGTTAAAAATAGCATAGCACAGTTAAACAGGAATTATGAACATTTCTTGAATCCATTCTTTCAGCCAAAACGAAATCAGAGAGATGCAGATCATGAACTACCTTATGATCCATCCCCAAAGCCTAATGTTGATAGTGCCCTATGCTTTGTAATTTGTTCAAACTGCTTTTAGAGGAGAGAAAATATTTGTGCACGTGTTAGATATGTTCCGCTGCTTGCTGCAAACGTGGAGTACTCTGCTTTGTATTGGTATGGTTAGGTCATTTCTTATTCTTAGATCCATATGGTACTCTTTAAAAAAAAATAAAAATATTCCTGAAGAATAACTTTTAAAGTAAACTTTCACAGATGGATTTTGGTAAGATGTCAACAAACATGACCTTTCAATCTCTAGTGCAAATGGCAATAAAAACCTAGCCTATCTAATCTGCCTGCAAATAGCTGTAGCTTCACTGATCTAGTCTAATCAAAGGAACAAGCCCACAGGGGTTTAAAGGATTTCTTGCTGTTGCTGCAGCCATTAATTTAATTGCTAGAGTACAGTGAACTCTCAGAGTACAGTAAATGTTTGGATCTGCAGGGAGATAAACAGCTGAACTGTTGGGAAAAAAAAAATCTAAAGCAAATAGGGTTTTCTTGCAATTAGTGTTGTCTTAAAGTATGTCTTAAAAGCAGGCCCCGGTGGAGATGACATGAGTTATCATCTGCATTTCCATAAGATGTACCACTTGTTATTCCAACATGTCCGGCAGTAACTCCAGTGAATGGGCTGAAACTACCAAGTGGAACGCTGAGAGATAACTTGTGCCATGTGCACGTGGGGGTGGCAGTGCTCATTCCATCATCTGCCTTGCTGCTGCCATCCTCCTTCTCTTAAAATTATAGTTTGAATGAGATGCTTTTCCACCAAGGATATATTTTCAAGGTGCTATTGCACTTCTAATTACATTTAAAGCTAATTACTAGACAGTGCAGTGCTTAAATTATTAGTGGAATGTAAAGAACTGTTGATATGGAGGAAAAAGGACTTCTTGTTGGACAGAAAGTACTCTTAACTCTGCAGGTCTGAAATGATTCCAGCTAGAGGAAGGTTTCTGAATTTTATTTTTTTTTGTGGTGCTTCTCAAACCAATCAGAGTTGCCTTCCTTTCAGTCTTAAAGATATTTTACTTTCGGTATTAATATTAATAGAAGCATGGCTTTATCAGTGGTAGTATAACATGTCTTTTTGTTTTAATCAAGAGCACAAAAATAATGTTTTTTTTCAAGAAAATTTGTTCCTTTGTAAAAGTTTGTGAGCAATTTACTGGTCAGCAAAGTTGGGTGCTTTCCCTTTTGGCAATGTACATTCCCACTTATGGAATGATGAATCGATTTCATTTAATAATGAGAATTGGCTTGAGGCAAAGCCAAGCTTAGAATTAAACAGAAAAGATTCTTATTGGGTTAGAGTTTAAATTGCCCTCTACCTGCTCTCTGTCTCTGCTCAAATGTGTCTCCTTGTTTTGTTGTCCTCCTGCTGACAGATGTAGGACTTACGGTAGCTACTGTCAAGCCTGTAGAGTTCATGTGACAGAGAAGGGTTGTATATGGATGCAAACGTTCATCTGTGTGGTGGGACAGTTCACCACCAAAAGGAGCAGATTTTAAAATCATTTGTGGGTGGAAATGCAGGATTGCCAGGACAGTTGTTGATTCTTAACATGCTCGTGTGAAATTTTCAGGTGATTACATGAGCAAGGATTTATTTTTAGTGTATGAAACATAGTTGTGAATTCTAATTAATGAGTTATTGCTACTGGAGATTTAATTTAATTGTAGCTTGCAATGCCGCAAAACATCTAGGAGAAACAAGACTTTTCATGATACCTTTTTAATGCAGAGTTTGAGAGTACAAATGTATTAAGGCACACATCTGTCTGGTTTCTTTTTAATGGAAAATTGAAGACCTGCTTTTAGTTTCCCTTTCTCAACCACAAACATCACTGGCTTTTCCTCATAATGAAGGACAACCAGTTTAGTGCTCCCTCCCAGGTTTGCAATGTCATACAGTTCATTCCTTACTGTCTCATGTACCTTAGGCAATTTTATGAGATGATTTCTCACTGGGCTCAACTAATCCAGTGAAAGCACTAATGAGAAGGTTTCAGAAAATGTAAAAATTGTCAAGTTAATTTCTAGATCAAATGTGACTACTGAAATGCAGGAAAATTCTAGGGAAAATTGTTATTGCCTGACTCTGTGTGATCCAAATTACAATCTTTAACAAATGTACACTTCAAATAACCCCCAGCTTGCCAGCAGAACCTCCACACAGTGCTGTAGGGAGCCCTCCATTGAGTCATGCATGGTTTTCTTTAATGCAAATGACTTTACAGTTTAGTTATTCAGTGAGCAGCATTGCATCAGTGTGTCCCAAAATGAGGTTTGGAAGCTTTATTTGCAGTACAGTGCAGCCCTCAGGGAAACCTGCTTTGTGCGTCAGATGTGTCACGCTTTTTCTGTAAAACAGTGTAAGAGCTAAGGATAGGCTGTAAGAAGCATTTAGGCACTAAAGATGCAGCTGACTATGCAACAACAACTTCAAAACTACTTTGGTGCATATTAATTTTTAATGAAAACCTTTCATAGTTCTGTCTGACCACAAACAATATTTTCCAAGGAGAGAAAGAAGCACTAAGTATCATTTAATGCCTATTAGTGATCTCTTAATCCACGATGTGTGCTTGCTTGTGTTTGTGTTGTGCTGCTTCAGAAGGGAATTAATTTTTATATGCTGACAATGTAATCTAGGACTATAGTATCAATATGCTTAAAATCAGTCAGGTATAGAAGTAAGAAAATTCCAACTGTGCCCTCAAATTTTAAAAAAAGCTCGCTCAGGCATACAGTAATTAAACTGTTCATGACTGCATGTAATTACATCATTATGTACACACTCCTGTTTCTGTAATTTGGATCATTGGAGGGCAAAATGTCAAAATCTCTGTAATGATGTTTAATTCCATTTTAACACTTCCTAGAGGAATTGCTTTGAGTTTATTTTCAAACCACAAAACTTTGAAAACCCCTTGAAGTATGTGTGAACTATGTAAGCTACTACAACTTTTCTAAATCATTTTGATAATGCAATGATTAGATGCCTTGCCTTCTAATCTATCTCTTTGATTCTAACAAACATGCAGGACTTACAGTAACCTAGTTCTTTTAGATTTTCTCAGTATTTTCAGGAGCCTAAATATGGGATGAAGTTATTTTTCACATGAATGCATACATTCACTCTTCTAGTTTGTAATCACTATACAGAAATTTTATGTGTTGGTGTGAGTTTTTGCTTTGAAATACAGTATAGGAAGTGCTATTTGACTCTATTTAAGTCCATACAACAGTCTAAAATGGCCTACATTGTCCATGCTGAGCTCTCATTTGTGTAGCTTAGAGAGGGGTGTATTTTTAAAAATATGTACCTTGAGAGCTATAAATATACACATGGGTTTTCCCCCCACCCTGTTAAGATTTTTTCACTTTGCAGAAATGTTTTAAAATGTAACCATATTCCTAGAATGATAATTCTGAAGTCTTGTGATTAATTACTACTGAATTATCATTAAATCTTGAGATATGTAAAGACACAGTTGGATTCATCATACGAAATGAGTAACTGTGCGGTTATGGTTTTTTAATAGAAGAGTTCATCTTTGTTGCTCACAAGAGTCTGACCATTGAATTCAGTAGGCTTTGAATCAAGATGTAAAATAGGATTAAAAGCTGCACTGAATCTTACTGTGCATGAGGTCAAGTCTCAGGTCTTCCAGTGACTGTCTTTGACCTTGAAAAGATTTTTACCTCTTCCTGCCTCATTTTCTCTCTTTTAGCAATAGTGAAGCTATAATCACAGACAGTGGAAATTCCAAGAACTCAGATTTCACTTAGGTTCTGAAATGATACAGTGAAAGAAGTGCCAATTTCTCCATGGATGATAGAGTGAGCCTAAAGCAGCAGGATTGCTAATTAGGCAGAATCTAAGACTCTGTGTCTCAGTTTCTCCATATACTAGGACAGAATAATTGTTTCATTCCCTCCCGTGTTTTTTTTTTTAAATGTACTCATTAAATTGTAACCTTTTTGAGACAGACTCTCCCTTATTATGCATGAAGCATAATAAGGAACTATTTTTAGTATAAATTAATATATAAATTAATAAATAGTTTGGGTTTAAAAGATGAATAGAAACTGTTAATTTCTTTAGCAGATATGTACTTACTCTGGAATCCAGAGAGATGGTTTAAAATTTGTATACAAACTTTTTAGATTTCGAAGTGCATAAAATACTTGTTGCAGTTCTCATCAAGACGAAAAGTTATCTAATAAATTAGAATACCAGGTAACTTTGATTCCTTCGGGAATACTGGTAGCTAGCCATATCTCTGTATATAACTGACCTCTTGGGACATCCCAAGATGATGTCCCAAAATTAGGGGCATTCCTATTTTGTTGTTTTGTAGTGGACAGGGTGAGTGTGATGACAAATTATTAACTAGCACAACAAGCCAACAGACTAATATTGTTTTTAAAAAATCTTGATCCTTTTCACAAGCTTAATAATAAGATATGTTAATTGTATGCTAGCTCCTAGGGACACAGCCTGGAAATCAGGAGTGCTATTATACTAATTACAACATAGACACAGAACATAAGATGTTCCTGCCACAAAAAGATGAGAGTGGAAATCATATGCAAATTGCATATAGTTTCTTTAATAGTGGTATATATGAACAGTAAATGCCCATTGTCCCCGACCTTTCTATATATGGGACTTTGAACATGTAAAGAAAGTAATGGAAAGAAAATTAGTTTATCCTACCAGATTTGAAAGGTAGAAACAAACCAGTGCTTATGGAACGACAATTTATAATCTAAGTGCCAGGAAGATGTCTTTGTTTACTAGAACACGGCATCAAAGTGGTCAAGAGATACTGCAGAAAAAACAAGGTTTTTGAGATACCTTGTAAACATACTGTAAAATATCCTAGTAACGTGTTATATGAGAGAGGACTGCAGGTTTCAAATGCCAGTAAGTCACTGAAATGCCTATTGGCTAAAAGCAAGGAAAATCAGATAGGATGGGCTTTTAAAACTTGGAAAGGTTTTGACTACCAGGCTTAGAATAATCAAAGACTTTATTTCTTAGTGAAAATACTAGTCATACAAGAAGGCAAGAAAGCTTATAAAGACTTTATAAGGAATATTTAGCACAAAATGAGTAGATGAGCCAAATATCCCAGGATGAGAATAATTAGAAGAAAGCCAGCAGTCTAAAGACAAACAATTAGAAGCTGGCATACATCCAGCTGCTATAAAGTCTGGTTATTCTAGGGCAAGAAATATACCACTGTATACTGAAATTACAGTCAGCTTATCTTAAGCAGCAGCTTGTATCCAGGCAGTGTCTGGTTTTCTGTTCTGAACAAACAGAAACCATATCTCACTGGCAGAAGAATCAAAGATAAATTCATATGCTAAGTTGCCACTCGTCAGGAATTATGTATTTCAACAAACAAATTCTTCAGGATGCTGATACTGTATGTATTATGGGGAGGAGAGAGAGAGAGAATTTTGGGGTTGAACAAATGCCATAATCTTACATGGCTTCTTCAAGGATGCACTTTGTAAAAATGTGGAAATGCTCTATAAGAGGAGGTCTTGTTTTCAGCAGTATTACCTGCGATGGGGTATTTGGTGGGGTGTTCGGGAAAGCTGGCATTGACTTTACACTTTTTCAAACTGTAGTTAATGAAATATATACTTTTAGTAGTCTTATACAGAAGCTCATTATTCACTTGGAGAATTTGTTCAACAACATGAAAACATGACCCCTCTGCTGCTTCCAGAGATAGATTCTGGTGTGATACTTCCAAATATATTTGGCCTTTGACCTCAAAGCAAGATTTACATTGCTATTCATACTGTCAAGGACCTTCTTGTATGGGTGTGGGGAAGATGTGATGTGTTATAAGCATGTCGTTTCAGTTGTGTATTACAGATAATATAGGCTAACATACTGATCTGATCGTCTTGGTGTTTCATAGTCTTTTTCCAGGTTATTATTTAAATTCTTCAAATATAAACATTAATTTAAAATACAGAAGGGTGGCTGAAACAATCAAGGAGTTGCCTAGCAGTGATGGTCTAAAAAGGATGGGACACTGCATTATGGAGAGGAGGAGGCTGAAGAGAACATGATGACTTACAGAGTTCATAAGAGGCATGGCAGGTTTTCTAAAAAAAAAAAAAAAAAAAAAAAAAAAAAAAATTAAATCCACATATTTTCCTCTGTTAACTTCCTGCTGAATATCCATATCCACTGCCTTTCCTCTGGATTTTAACCTGAATGCTGTTACATGGTGCTCTTGGAATTCACACAGCATTTTAGATTATTAAAAAATCCACAGTGTAACTTTTCACCTCTTTTCGTCCACTGTCATCCCCCACCCCTTATCCTTCTGTTTCTGTTCTTCCAAGTAACACCAATGGCAACGTTTTTTACAAAAGATCCAAAATAAAATTGTTCTAGTGCTATATTCTCTACCTTTCTCATTTTTCTTTTTTTTTTTTTTCCTCTAAAAAGCAGTTGCTTTTGCAAAGCATACCAAGAACAAAAAGCTTGCTGTCAGATATCAACATTCCCTTGCTTTGTTAGTTTTGAAGCCATAGAAAGCATATGATGGAAAAGAACATGCCACGTCACCAAAACGCCTTCCCTCAGGGAAGTGCAATCCACTTTTGCATGTCTGAGCTTGTTTTCAACTTGTTTTCCTTTCTTGCCATGATTATTTCTACTTCGAGTGATATCCTTACAGGCGACACTTTAAAATCTAACACACAGATGCACCGTTCTTAGAAATCGCTCCTGTATTTAAGAGTGTTTTATTTAAATATGACAATCCTATCATTATTTTCCCAAAATGACAACTGCTTGGAGTCCTTCTTTCTCTCATGTCAATTTGAAAGCTTTAATTATAATCTTAGTAGCAATAATCTTGTTCCACTACAGTCAATGCAAGCATATCTATCATCCTGTAAATCTCTTTAATAACAGTGGCTTTTTTGTTTAGAGTAAGTGAAGCTGTTATTATTACCAGAAAAATAACACAAATCTTATTTGCTGGACGCAGCTTGTCATACTGTGTGAAGTCCAACCACAGCTAATGAACTCTGCAAGGGAGAGAAGTGTTATCTTCCAAGATAACTCAATCTCTCAATCTCATCTATATTTCTATAAATACAGAAAACTTAGAACATAACTGACATTACAAAGCCAGTCAGGAGTTAGAAAATACCAGAATTAAGATAATTTGTATATGTTTTTTTGGTTCCTATGTATAGGTACCATATAATCTCTAATTATATGATCACACTATTTCTTTCTTTAAAATCACTGCATCTTTCAGTATGCAGAAAGAGTGGTGCTAGCTTCAGGAGCAGCTGTTGAGAGTTTTGCTTCCCTACATGATTCAGTATATGTCCCTAGTTTTTATACACTGTACTAGGACTATGTATAGTGTTGTTTGCTTTATGGACTTTCCTGTGATACATCACAACTATATGTATGAACTTCACAAATGTAATGAACTTCTGCTCTCACTGTCTGCTGGGAAATGATGTGATGGTGTTTATCCTCACTTATGCAGGCGGAACTGAGGAACAGTAAGCATAACATCAGCTAATTTGAGGACCCCAATCCGAGCCATGATTTTTCAGAACTCTGTTTTATGTAGCCTTATAATAGACAAAGTTCATATCTTCCTTTATTTGCAGCTATAAGAAAAAAAGTGGTTTTGCAAATACACACCAAACTAAGGAATATTCAGTGAGCAAGCAACTGAAGTAACTTATTTTGCATCATACTCTGCAGCTCTAGTTTCTGTTGCCCTTTTCTAGACAGTGCACCATCCTCCTGTCCCATTCACTTTAGATGGTCTCTATCCTTTTCTCTCATGGCCAGTTGGCTACATGACCAGATTTTTCCTCACTTGAGCCTTTTCAAAGCCTTCACATTTAAATCCTCCATTTCCTTCTCCACCACTAATTCTCTTGGTCTCTGAGTTCTTAACAGGACAAAGAACCTTAGATGTTTTTATTTTTTGTACTCCAGGTCTTATCTCAAAGTACACTGTTACCAGTTGATTTAATTCTCCCTCCTGGTTTGGGCCAGGTTTTAGTGGCAGTAGAAGTAGTCCTCACGGATGGAGGAACTCCTAAGTACATGTGGTTAGGGTAGCGTAAAGGCAGTTGTATCTCATGAGAGATGTGTGAGGAAGAGAAACCTCTGGGTGGTTTGTAAGAACAGAGAGGGCCCTTTCATGTTAGCACTAAGAGCTGTAGAAGCATTGAACCTCAACATATGGAGGCTGTACGGTGATGCTAGTTATTTAACTGAGATTGTTGAAATGGCACTTCTTCAGCTGGCTTTATTGTATGTCCAAACGTAGATGGATTTGTGACAAAGATGCCCAGTGAGCTGCTCCTTCCCACTACTTATGCCTGAAGTGCGGGAGGGTAATCAAGGAAAAGGTCACCAAACTTTTATAATAGGTAAAAGAAACTTATTCACCACAAAGCCTGTTGACCAAAATAGCTGAAAAGTCTGTTAAATGCCAGCTGCTTGGAAACAATGGTGTTAGGCATTAAATGAGAATTTAGCTGGATAATGATCTGCATGCAAAAGTGCAGCACGTTTCTCACAGCTTTTCACAGAAGAAAAAATGTTCAAATGCTTTTAAAGTGTGGTTTGGGTTTTTTTTTAATATATAATGGAGTTGGAGGGGAAGGCCAATTCCTTTGGGGTTGAGACTGGAAAGGTCTGGATCCATGAATTCAGGGACTTACTGTATAAAGAATGCCTGCACTTCCAGTGAGGTATTAGAACTGTAAAGTTAAATATTTTATTAAAATATAACATCTACAAATTGGTAGTTTAAGGAACATGACTGAGTCTTGAGCATTTTTCTGTAGGGTTAATATTGTAAGTATTCATTTTTTAAAAAGTGATAGATTTTTTTGTAAGCACAGTTCTTCTGAATATGTTATGTAATACTGTAATTGTACATGCTTCTTTAGACTTGATATGTGAATCATATTTACCAGTAGAATAATTCAATTAGTGAATGTATACAAATAGTCCATTTTGCAAAATAGAATATATACAATAATGAAACTTGGCTTTAATCCATTTGTTGCAGAAAGCACATTCTAGTTTGTCTGTGCATATTGGACAGTAAATCAATCTTCAGCAAAGATCTGTTTAGGATTTTTTTCCCTAGTAAGTTCCTGCAGTCACTGTGATATTTAACACCCAATACAGGGGAAAGCAGACAGCTGGAGTAAGTAACCTGGTTGGGCTTCTGCTAACCTTCTCTGTAGCCCTTTCCGAGCTTCACTGCGACCTTATGTGTTCATGAGCATCCATGGGTATGTCTGTGGAAAGGAGTGGAGAAGACCATGAGTGTGTGTGTGTAAAAGCACGGTAAATTCTCAAAACACTGTTCAGCAAACTGGCAGTATTATTTTGATAGGGAAAACGTTTCTGGAAAAAGGCCGGTATGGTACTTGTTTTTTACTGTGCCCTTGTGTGACCTTAGATTATTTCACTGAGCTTTTTGGTGCTTAGTTTTTTCCATTTGTAAACTGGGAATAATTCTAGTACACTAGCCCCATGCTTGATTGCTTTAAAAAACAGTGGTTTTCCCTTATGTAAGGTTTGCTTAGTGTGTTCATATTGGTTCCAGCCCCTTGTTGTGTCGTATATTAGTTACTGAACTCATTGTGATATATAGAAAATCTAGAACTTGGATTTTATTTTGTGATTACATAATCACTGCAGGAAGCAAATTATATTGGGAATTTAAAAAATAAGTAATTATTTAAAATAAGTTTAAAGTAAAGTCACTGATCTTGAGTGTCGTAAAATTACCTGGTGAAGTTACAAGATGTTACTGTGTAGGCAAGATGTAAACTTCATAGCTTTGGTAACAATGGAAAGTAATTTACAGTCAAAACCAAAGTTCTGCATTTCCCTCTGTCCTTTTTCCAGTGTTGTTGCCTATTTTTAAAACAACTGACCAGAGGGCTTATCTACAGACCATTTTATTAGATGGTAACTAGGATATTGTTGCCTGTGTTGTATTTACTTGGTGCAAGTAATGGAACATTAATCAAATATTTTTTGCAATTGACTGTTCTCCATGGTGAGAATACTGAAGAGATAGCAGGGTTTGGGAGCAAACTGAGATGATAAATTGGTTGAATGCTCATATTGCGTCCCTTAGCCCATTGTTCTAAGTGATTCTCTGTGCTTTTTTTATCTTTAAATGAGGTAGGATTGTTTTTACTGTTTCTGCAGATGTGATTGTCTTTGAGAGGAGCATCTGCATTTATTTCTTACAAATTACTAGTCACAAATTTTATCTGCTGCTATAGTTTTGCATGTAAACAACTTTTTTTTTTTTTCTATAAAAATACAATAACACATGATGCTACTTGTCAAGATGTATTGTACAAAGAAATGTATCTTTGTGAGGTTCAAACAGGACAAGATGAATAAAATTACTCTGTCATAAGGAATTTTGAGACAGTGTTAACTGTATTTGCAAGAAAGTTTCAGAAGTATTTTTAAGTTCTGATGTTGTAAGTGCCCAGAACTCTGAACTGCCACACATAAAATATTGCTTTTAAAAATGGTTAATTATTAAATTTACCTTCATTTGAACAAATGAATAGATGCAAGAGAAAAAATAGTGTCCTAGTTCTAGAACTTGACTTAACATAAAAATAAGTCATTAAATGGCATCAATGTCTTTAGAAGATACATGTTCTAACATTTTCCTTCCATGTGTTTTCTGAGTTAGAGCTTCTCAGTGTATGTAATTATGTATGTTTTTCTCATTACTTTGTTTTCTGTGTATGAATATACATGTTTATAAGCTCTTATACCTTCTTAAGTCCTTTAATAATTGCAGAAAAAAACATTGCTACTAAATAAATCTATATAAATCAATGTTTTACTTTCTTCTTTTGCTTTAATAAGATTGAGTACGCTCTTTTTGAAAACATTATAGGATAAGTTTGGAGTGTTGTGTAGCTGCAAGCACTTCAGACCATTTCCAGGAACAGTTCTACAAGACCTTTGCAAGAAAAACCCAAGTCCCTTCCTTGGACTGAGTATAGTAATGATTAAGCTGAAATTCTGCTTAAGTAAATACCGTTACTGCTCGAGCATGTTTGGTTCCTTCTGGAGGTGTTTTCTTTGGTGTGAAATACTGAAATTATCACTTAAGGAGAGAGAAAGAATCCCTTCTTACTCTGTGGAGGATTCCTGGAGCACCAGACTTGCTTCAGTGAACGCAATAGAACAGCATTAACTGTGAGATACTCCATCAGCAGAGTAGTCCATAATACATCTCCAGGGAGGTAAAGAGGAGGAAAATAACACAGATGTCTAAGCTCATGGAAGGGCATTTTAAGTTTTGAACTGTACCATTAAAGGGGGACTGGATCTACCTTCAACTTTTTTGAAGCAGGCTCTTGTTTTCCCTTTGCTTTGCTTATAGATACCCACAATAAATATTTTATGTCAGGTTGAATTTAACCATCTTGTTCTGAACTGAGAAAATCTTGTGCTGTTTCATTGCAGTCTGATGGGGAAAAACAAGATAAATAATGGAACAGCTTAATCAAAACCAGTTTGGGATTCTTTAGTGTGTTGTTTGCCTGGGTTTTTTTTACTACCCAGTTTCAATGCTCAGCCAGAAAGTCAGTTATTCACACTATTCCTCTTATTATCAAATCATGAACTGATTCATGACCTGGCTTACTTGCAAAGAACCTGTTCACAGTGGTACACTGCACAGCAACCTCCATGGATTGCGGGTGTCATAAGTAACAGTATGGGAGAGAAAGCAGATTACACATAGCTGTTGTATTTAACATGGTGTTCATATACTTTTTGATGGGAAACATGAAATCTTACTTTTTTTTTTTTTTTTTTTCCAAGCAGGCAAAATAGTAACCATACCCTTTGCATGCTTATTCAAACCTGTAAGTTGCAATACTGAAATCCAGGATGGTATCAGAAGCAGTGCCCAACTACTTTTTAAAATGCTGTGTGCCAGACAGTATCAAAGACATTTAAAAAAAAAAAAAAAAAAAAACAACTTGTATGTTGACCATAATAAAATCTATTGCTATCAGGAAAAAGAAAGGAAAACATGATTACCTCAACGTATGAGGATGTACAGTCACTCAGTATACCTCAGAAATGTTCTCCATGTCTTCATTTATCATCATTATAAAGTGTTTCCAAAAGAGTGAATTTACCTTTATCAAATTGTGAAAGGCATTTGCCTTCATGCATCCTTACCCATGTAAATTAAAGTGTTTTACTTTGATATTTTGAGTTACACATGTGCATTATTCTTCATAAAAGTTTAAGTGACAAAATATATGTGCAGTTTTTTAAACTAAAAATAAAATACTTTAAGCGTAAATGAAAGTTTTGCATAAAAAGACTAGGGCAATGGGAAAAAAATCAAATGATGGACATGGTAAATTAAATACAGAATAACAATTTGCTCTACACACTAGAGTTCAGGAGTAGAAAAGGATGCATATATAGCTTTTAAATAATTTGCACAGTGTAAGAGGATATTTTTTTAGTAAATCAGTATCCAGGGACCCAGCAGGTATAAATAATTGTGCTTCCATTAACCTTGAGGTATTTATGTCATCTGACACTTTGGTTATGGAAGAAAAGAGCTGGTCTCAAGTAGGAGGTTTTTCACATCAAGGCTGGATGTATTGGAAGTAATCTCCAGAGCTATGCAGCATGTTATGCGTGACTGCAGTTTTCCTGGAATTGTTTAACCTACCAGTTTACCCTAACATCCATCAAGATACAAGGAAATGGTTTTCAATTCTTTTGGATACATTTTTATATTCTGTATGTTAAGTTTGGTGCTAAGTAGCAGAAGGTGTTTGTGGTTTGCATGTCAATCTCTTGCGGGCCTGGCAAGAAGCCACATGCAAGTTGATGCATCCTGAACTTCAACAGAAGTGATAAACAATCAAAATAAACCAAAAATGCCTCTGTCTGAACAAGCAGCTTCTTCATACAGAAGGCAAGTGATAAGTGGTGATATTTCTAATCATGTTTTTGCAGAAGTACCATTGATTAAAATTAGGCACAAAAGTTAGGATAGGTAGAGAGTAAATTTCTTGTTTTCATGTCCTGTGGATGCCTGTGGGCAAAAGAGAATATTTTCTATTTCTCAGCTTGATCACTCTTTTGCTGATTGTGTAATATAAATTGCAACTGCAAAATGAGGATGCTGTTAAGATGAGCAGGTACATCTTCAAAAAAGCGCTAACGGTTTAAAGTGAGCAGACTGGTTTATATGAATTATCTGATTATTTTAGTCCTCTTTTGTAGATAACTGCAATGGGGTAGTCATATTCTGGTGGGTTTTTTTCATGCCTTTGTTACTAGCTTTCCGTTTTCTTTTATCTTCATAAACAGCTTTGTCACCTTTGCTTTCAGTTTATGACTTTTGTAACTTTACAGTCCATTCAATGAAGTTTCTATTTTCCCCAACAGATTTTAATGGCATGTAGAGTCTATCTAGCTTCTCTAGAAAGGAAAAATACTCGTTGTTTTCTATAACATGTGTGCATACACCATATTAAAATGTATGTTTATTTTATGTTGTCCTGTAGCATTTAGATGCTCTTGTGATGTTAGAGGCATGCTATGCCTCCTCTGCAATAAATTAGTTCTAACTGCTGCTTCTGCCTCATGAAACAGTTTTGATTCATTAGCTGTTTTCAGTATTAATGCAGATTTGTGGGTTATTTTTTTTACAGATTCTTTGTTTGCCACATAATCAGGATTACACCTTGCATACTGAATGTAATTCATATGCCTGGAATTTACATGACTTTAAACTGAGTAAATAAACATACTTGATTTTCCTTAGGTTGCAATTCCTTTCCTGTTGTCCCCTCTAAAATCCATGCTTTGAAAGAATGATGTGAAGGATATGTAATTTCAGTGGAATCTGTGTTTTTTCAAAGATTGGGACTGCTAGGGAGCAGTAGATCATCTTCCCCACAATTCATTTTTGTTAAAGAAATTTCCTGGGGTTTTTTTTGTGTGTGTTTTTTTTTTGTTTTGTTTTTTTGTTTGTTTGTTTGTTTTGTTTTGTTTTCCTCCTTCAGCATTTTTTGCAGCCCATTTTATTTTATTTTTCTATCCCTTTTCATTCCTTCTATTTCCAGTAAGGCTAAATCAGCCTTTCCATTAGGTTACAGCAGAGCTTGAAAGTTCCCATCACATTGCAAAGCTGAGACATTAGATGAACTGTGCTTGGAATGGCTATCAGCATTCCTTTTGCTGCCAAGATGAGTTAGGTAGATCTGATACTCTGTAACTGATAACTTTCAAAATTGTGAAAGGAAATGAGAGCTTTCTGAAAACTAAAAAAAAAATGGCAGCATAAAACTGTTTTTCAGACCCTCCTTGTCATTTTTTCCTGCTTTATGAATATATGTATTTACTAATGAACTGCTTTTTTCTTTCTACTATTTCTGTCCTCCAGCTAAATCAGCATGGTCCTTATTAGTACTTACTTTCTGTGACAGCCACATCTTTATTCTACTGTTTGCCATTTTCCCTTTGTTGTGTCACAACTACAAGTACAGAAACTGTGTTCCCTAATCAAAAGAAAATTTTTAAATCTTTTTATTCAGTGGAAAAGACAAATTTATTTTTCTTTCTTTCTTTTTTTTTTTTTTTTTTTTAGATTCAAAATATGTCCATGTCATGTAATGTGGAAAGTTAGACTGGAGGATTACAAGGCAACTTTTCTGGCATGACCAATTCTTGCTTATTTCTGCTATGGATTCAAGTTGAATATTGCCCATAAAATTGCTGCCTTCTGTTTCTTTCACAAAGGCATAATCGTGATGAAAAAGAGCTTTCTATATTTCACTGTTGCCACTATAGACTATTTCACACCTCTGTGTATTTATACAGAGATATATATGCTGTGCAACAAATCATATTTTCATAAACATGAGGATAAAACCAAGAGCTTATCGTCATTCAGAATCAAGGATTGAATGCTTGGCAACTTTTTTTAAAAAGAAACAAAGGAAAGACGGTGAATGTGATGATGTCTTTGTCAGGCTAGCTAATGCATGCATTTTGAATATGAACCTGGTGGTAGGAGGTAAAATAAAAGGTGACATTTAGACTGGTGACATGATAATTTCACTCCTGCCCCTAGAATCTAAAATTGCATCTCTTATAAATCTATGATCTGTTATTTCTGAAAGAAACACATGTCTTGGAGTATCATGCACTGTCATGAAAATCTTGCTGTAAGCATGAAGTAAACATATCTAGTGTCTCTATTTACAAACAATCTATAAAAGAATTCTTCCTTTTTCTAACTACAAGCTAGAAGCATGAGAAAAATTGCTTAGTTTTTGAAGGGAGAAAAAATGTTCCATAATTGAGATAGCTAATACTTGATAATATCAGAATCTGAAATGTTGAATCACAATTCTACACCTTGATGTGATACAAGAAAGGGAAAATCAGAAATGTAGTGGAGTAAGATGTTGCTTATAAAGAGAATAATAACAAGTGCAGTGCTGATCTAGCTGAGGGACAGAATTGATTTAGGAGTTTGATAGTAAATATATTTATATATAAACTACTATGGAAGGGGGAAAATACAAATATTAAGCTGAAAAGGCTAGTCTGAAGAAATGAGAAAAATATTTTAATGGCTGTAATGCTGGCTGCCGTTAGGAAGTCTAGAAGAAATACAAAAACATGGCTTTCTGATAGTAGTGCTATTTATATTGCTTCTGTGTTATATCCTTTCATATGCAGTTCTTCTAGGAAAAAAAAAAAGTTTAAGAAAAAAAAAAGATCTAATGCTAAAGAAGCAATCATGTTAAATTTATAGAAGAATTCCAGATTCTTTAACTGTTCTCTTATTTGCTTAGCTGGTATGAAATCTATGTAATTTCAGAAATGTACAAACTTGTTTTCTTTAATACAAGCAAAAATAACTATGAATATAGCTACTTTATTGTTTTGCCCTTCCTTACAGCCCATTTTAACCAGTTCTTTCATGCTCTGAAAAATGCGTGAGGCATAAAGAAAGGTAGAACAGAAGAGTCCTGATTGTAGCTGGGTCAATTCCAATAGTATCAACAGGATGGAATATGTAAAAGGAGTAAGAACAGATAAAAGTGATTGGATATGACATTTAGGATACTAAAGAAATGATACAATAATAATAAGTGATATAATGGTTGTGAGAAGTAAGGTCTTTCATTAGATCAGCTGGTATTGCTGGGGGAAAAAAAAAAAAAACATATTTTGAGACAAAAGCATGTTTTCAGCTCTTTAGTCATGGCACACTTGCTGTATGTATGTCCTGATCTGTTTAGTATGCTCTTCTCCCTTAATTTTTGCACAGTATCATTCATCTTTTAGTTTTGTTGGGAACTCTTCTTCAAGTTAGTCTTAGTAAATATGGTGGCTGATTGGCATAAATAGCTAACTCCAAGCTGAATTGGCTGCCTGGCACCAGGTTTTGTAGATTTTTTTTTTTTTTTTTCATAGATTTTGCATGTGTTGTCTTAAAATTCACATGAACAGACTGAGATGCAGAAATTTCTTCTATCATTAGGATGTCTTTGGAGATTTCATGGCCCATTAACCCTAAATATTACTAATAATGTAGTTTTAAACCTCTCCTTTCTATTTGAGGTACAGTTGTATATCATGCCCCTGTAGCCCCAATATTGTAATTAAAAGGAACTTAGCAGGGGAATACTGAGATTTCTGAAAATTACAGTCTTGTTCAGTTTTGCGAGCACGATCTAAAATTGTCATGTCTACTTTCATTTAGTGAATTTTACAAATGGTATATTGTCTACAAAATAATGTTTTCTTTGCTTATTGACTGACTAAAGAGATTTCATTAAAGTTGACACTCCTCCTTCAAGTTACTGTAAGGTTTAGTACAGTTATAAGGGAAGTGTTGCAAAAGATGCAGCACAACAGGATAATCTAATCAGTATCTGAAGAGTGTTCTTAAGTTGCCCGCAGGAGAAGCATGTACACTGCTTTTAGTCAGTCTTATATTTGGGCTGTGTCTTCAGTGATTTTAGTTCCTAGTTCCCCACTGTTTTTAAAAATACAATAACAGTAGACTTACATGTGAAATTAGGCATCTACATGTATAAGGCTAGTACCTAGATCTTTTGAATTTTGGATCTCAGCAAAGTCACCTTGCAGTTTGGAGGAATCCAGATACAAATATTTGTGCAGAATGCAAGGAGTCATAGTGTTTGTGATGCTTTCATTTAACATCTACATTGTACGGTAGAAGAAAGTTTTGGATGTAGAGCTTTAGCAAATAACATCGGTAGATCTTAGTGTACGACTGCACCTACACAGCTGAGGAGGTGCCCTGGGAAGGTGGCATGTTAAGGGGAGCAGTGGGTGCTGCTGATACACATGAATCTGTGTTTTGAGGACACCAATAGCAGACAAAAGAGGTGACACACCTCATCTCATGGCCAGTCACCTTGGGTGCTTAGGAGATGGAAAATGTGCAAGGAGGAAGTGACAGCAGCCCAGAGGAATGTGTTGGTACTGTTTCCAGGGCAAAGGGAATTGGTCTTTGGACAGAGAGGAGCCTCAGTGATTGAGGCTTGCTTGATAAAGGAAACCACTAATATGGTCTACACAAATTTGTACTGTTTTGTGGAAGCAATACCTATTTAGTGAAAAAGAGGAGAATATAATTTATTGCATTACATGTTGTTACACATCTGTAGAATGGAGTGACATGACTGCCACAGCATAATTTGTTTCACCAAAACAGACTAGAAAATGTTGGAAAACAATCTGCAGTGCATATGATGTGATCAGATATTCAGCCTACTTAAAGTGTGGAAATCGTCATGTTTGTTAGAAATCGATGTCCTACAAAACACTATAACCACCAAAACCAGAATCTCTTAATTCATGGACTCTGGGAGTTATTGGCAGCAGAGCCTAACATAAGATTATTTTTAGATCTAGAAAAGTACTGAAACAGGTGTGAAAACTGTTAGTCTAAATAAAGTCATAGTGTCAACTCTACCTTCCTAAGCAGCAGAATTTATAATATGTAACTCTGTTGCATTCAGCACCTGGAAATATCACTTCTTTTGGATTATGTTAGGGAAATAGTGTTTGCCCAAGCACAGAATTTTGAATTTGAAATTAGAACATTTTTTTGTTTGGCTGCCATGACATCTGTTTCAGCTGCTACAGTGCACATGGCTATAGTTTATTGCACATTGTTTGGAGACAATTTTAAATTGCAGGGCAGGTGTGTATTTTGAGCATTTCAAGTCCTGTTGTAAAGCTTTCCCTGCAGGTATACACCTGAAACTATAAAGTAGGTCATATGGGTGCCAATGGTATTCTAGTTAAAGGGGTTTTATTGTTGTTTTCTGGAAGGCACTTTTTGATGATGCTTAACTGAGACCTTGTGAGAGAGGACAAACATGTAAATGAAGTCAACTTCTCAGACCTCTGGGATCTGTTACAGCATGAGTTACTCTTAACAGATAATTAGCTGGGGCTGTTAATCAAGTTTAACAGGTGTTGAGTAATGAACCGAGACAGGGCATCTGCTGTGACTGGCCTCTCAGTCTAATCTGGTTAGGGAACATAATGCCAGTTGGAGCCCAGAATGCTTTACAGTGAGATCCAACATTGCCTTTTCCTGATGCTTCCATCAGTCTTGTGATCACTGAAGAATGGTGACATTTGAAACAGGAATACATAAGGAATTGGTCCAAAATTCCCAAAGTGGAAGCTATTAATGAATACATGTTCTTAATTTTCTTCTTAAATTTGAAAGCTTTTCTTTGCCTAAGTTGAATGAGCAGTTGAACTGTTGTCCATGTTTATATCTATTTGCCCTCAAAAATGTAATGAAATACATTTTGGAGTACTGCTTAACTAGGATCTTGTAGAGCACTGTTGTCAAAGTGGTAGGTAAGAATAGTTTTAATACATAATTTCCAAGACCTCTTTGCAATCAGAACTTTGCAACTTCTTATTATGTTCTATGTTAAATGATTTTACTTAAGAGATCCAGGCTTTACAATTAATTGTCACCAAGTAACAACTTCAACACTTTCGCCATTGTACAAGCTTCTGCCTTGACCATTAAGCCACATGTTTTTCCAAACAATCTGTCTGCAAAGTGAGTGGTGTCAGCTCTGAGCGTGATGCCAAGTTTGGAGCTGCCTGACGGGATTGCTTGTCAGAGCACCTTTGGGCTCACTTTGGGTCAATCAAATAGTTTGCACGGGAGGGGAATCCACTGCTGCCGAGTGTGCTCTGGGAGAAACGTACACTACGGATAGGATCTGACATGCCATGTCTGAAATAAGGTGCCTGTCTGCGTATACATATATATGTGTGTGTATATAGAAGACAGATACTGTGTCATATCTGCCTCCGCCCTTGCAAGTGTCTCATGGTTGATGTGAGATAGACAAGAAGCCCCAGTGTCCTTCCTGGAGAAAGTAAGAGGAAAACTGAGTACAAACATAAACTGTGCTAGGAAGAGGAGGGTTGCATAGATCACAAACTTTAGGTGAGTGGAGTCTGGAGAAAATCAGGAGAAGAACATGGACCAGCTAGTAACCTGAGGATGGGGAGAGAGCATCCCCAGTGTAGTCAGGGGAAGACCAGAGCCAAGAGAATCTGCAGCTTGCTACCTTCATTTCAGTGACAAGCTTGTAGAATACATGATGTGTGATTTTGTCTTCTAAAAGATTGCCAGTATTGAGTGGTGCTTAGCTGTTTTATTAGAGAGATACCTTTCTATATGTTTATATTAATATGTTATATTAAAGACATATCTTTTTTCCTAATGGGAGCCATTCCTGACTATTATGTGCATTAAAAGGTATGGTGAAATTCCTTGGGAAAGCTCTTAATATATGCGTAAAGTAGCCATGACTCAAACATGGGTATTTGATATTCGTTTTTCCTTTTCTTTTCCCCTACCCTCAAAAGTATGAAAAGTGATTAGAGCTTATTATGAACTTATCTCTTGCCAAACTTAATTTTAAAAATCGTGGTTTGTAGTTCTGTGATCTACTACAAGACTCTCTGGAAAATTGCATGTAGTCTCACAACAGGTGTGATATAAACCTGCGCCATTATTGCAGGTAACAATCTGTAGGGCTGCTGGATGTGTTTTTTCCTGTCCCTAGTTCATCTCGAGACCTTGTTCATCTCTTCTGCTTTGTCCTGTTTAATGTTACAGAGGTTTATGTTTCTGCATAACTGTTTGCCATCTTAAGCCATCTGGATAACCATGCATTCCTTTAATTTTGCTAGTAAGAAATCTTTAACTTTCAGAAAGCACAAAAATATTTTTTTGCTTTTTGTCTCTCTTATGGATTAAAAAAAAAAAATAGAATAGGTATCAAAACTTGGGATCTCTCTTCCTTGATGCTATTTATACCTACATATATAGTACAGGCTCTGTAGACTCCTTTTCTGCATTCAAAATTAACCTGTCTACTCCTCTGAGTCCTTAACCTTTGCTCCAATAGATAAATCACTTTCTGGAAATGTCTGAAAAGTGTTTGAATTAGTTCCCCCCCCATCCCCTCCAATGTCTTTTGTACTAATGCTTTTGTTAAGTAAAGTAGGTGTTAGTAATTCAGAGGCTTCTGATTCTTTATCGTCTTAAATGATTAGTCACTAGTGCGATTTTCTTTCCCTTTTCAGGTTTTTTGCACTTAAATTTTTTTGTTATTCTCAGAATGCTTTAATAACAGACAGTATTGTGTGTGATTTCTGTCTGTGAATGCAAAGTAAAATTGCTTTTGTAAGTAAAGTCAGTGTATATTTTCCATCTCATTTTATACAGGAAAACATGATTTCTTTAAAGTTAGATGGTACTGTATGTTATATCACTGGAAGCCATGTGGGCTCCAGAAAGTAGTTTTTGTTGCCTAGTTGTTGCTGCTAATTAACTTCCTGATAGAATAGAATACTTAATGCTGTATTTTTTATTCATAAAGCAGGAGGCAGCTATAGCTGTGTTGTATTTCCTTCAAACTCTGAGTTTTCAGTAGCAAAGACAGAGCCCTGCAAACTTGTGCAAGTTTCTCTAGAAAGACTTTCTTTGACTTCTCTTATGAGTTTTATTAATTTGACCTTCATATCTTTCCGACGATTATGTAATAGAGACAGTACAAATGATATAAATGTGTGGTAGCAGATTGTCATTCTCTGATCCCAAAACGCACACTGCACTGTACGTAAGGATAATGCCTTGGTCTGTCGACACTATGAGAATAAGTTGAGGTTCTTTTGCATTTCTACTGGATTTCTGTAACGTGTTTTTGATTGTGCCGGTTCTATCAGGGAGTCAAAGCAATCACAAGAAACTCTATGCCAAAAGTGCTTCCATATAAACTTTCAAAGTATTATTTGAGTAATCTTAGCAATGTTCTACTATTCCTACTCCTTTTTGGAGGTGCAGATCTGCCCCGTACCATTAAATGATTCAAAGGAGCAACAATGTTAAATTAACTGTGTTGTTTCAGTCAACAATGACATTGTATAACCACATACAAGTTTGTATGAATCGCTGACCTGATATTTCTATGTCTATATAGATATGAATGCAGAAATCAGCCAACCAAGAAATCACTTGCTTCTTTTCAACCAGTATTTGTTGCTGCAAATAATGAGTTTTAGTTTCTAAAGTTGGTCTATTTGAGTCATCTGCCTGTAAGTGGAAGATCCAAATTTTTTTTTTTTTTTTCTCAAGGTAACTGTTTCTGCATTACACATTGTATACACTAAGTCCCAGTCACTCCACCATTTATGGTAGGAGTGTGTGCTGATTTGTATGGTTCAATCTAAAAATTCTGCATTGTCTTGATTATGTTGAACACCTGACAGACAACTGGAAGCAGTGAAAGCCCCAGACTTAGCGACAAGTGTTCTGGCAGTTGCTTCTTGTATAGAGGAGTAAAGTGCAATGGCTGTGCTTCTGAAACTCTGGAAAAGAATCCTTTTCAATTAAACTGGGGCTAAGCAAAGGGCTCTTTTCTTCTGTCTGTAAGTTGATGCACATCTGACAGGTATCAGATTCAAAGCCAAGATAAAGACATAAAAGCTTATTTTGGAAAGTCTTTTGGGAGAGGAATTCTTGAAATAAATATTGGATAGGGAAAAAAAAATAGTTGTGGTGCTTCAGTCAGACTTGAGAATCCATAGAGCTTGACGGAGAAAAATTGATGATAGGTTGGACTGCTTTACTGAGCCTATTTTGAAGTAACTGTAGTTGGTAGACAGTCACAGGAGTGCTGACTAGTATTGTAGGTATAGAGACAATGCCTCTATTTTTTTACTATTTAGTGTGTTTATGTTACTAATGATCTTTACATTCACGTTCCACTCCCACTCATCAGACAAATAATTTTTACTTTGAAGCCAAGCAGAATCATAGATATTTTAAAACAATGTTTTAGTATTTTGAGACTTTGCTCAGGTTATGAGAAGACCAAGTGAAATTTGGAGTGTAGGAACTGCTGTTAATGATTGCAACAGTAGTGTAGGTTTGTTTGGCCTTTTTACGTGGCAGATTTTGTTTGTTTTAGTGAAGTGAACCATATTATATTTTCCAACAGGAAGGAAGTTTCCATGGATCTTGGTTTTTGTAATTCTTATAATAGCATCAAACTGAACATTCTTACAGCAGAGACATCTGTTTTTCGCAGTCGCCTTCTGTAGGAAGAGGCAGTGTTTTGTTTTGAAATTCGTAGTTCATGTATTTTAGCAGATGATCATATTTAAGACAGATTCTGATTGTCATCAGTACAAATTGGGAATTAACTCAGTTTATTTCACTTCATCTCTCCCAATTTATGTTAGTGTAAAGGAAAACTGAATCTAATGAATTGGCTGTTCTATTTCTGGGTTTAATTGTGTTGACAAGCATTATTTTAAAAGAAATGAGACAATGCAATTGCATATAGCTCAGAAAGCTCCGGTATTCTAACAGCTTACTGGCTTTTATTTTGCTATCTGAAAGAATGACTAGAAGACTTCATTCTGGGCTGATAAACAATATGGGCTATTCCAGCCTTCTGTGTGAAGCTTTGAGCATGTTGACACATTCTTCCAATCAAAAAGATTTTTAAGAAATTATTATAAGATTTTGTATTTGTTCTATTTGATGGTCAGTTCCTTATGAACTTTATAAAACACTCAGGGTTTGGGTTTAGGTGGAAAAAATCCACTTTCCAGCATGTTGCAGCTATTGCACTATGTCTCCTAAATTGCATGAATATCAGTTGTGCTTCTAAGGTAACAGTATGGAATTGAATTATGTTCTTAAATCTGTGCAAACAAATGTTTTGACTTTTGAACTTCTTCAAGACAAATTTGAGTCATACTTGGTTTCAGTGTGTGGAAATGGAACTATATACCCAACTATGTTGGGCTCAAATTGATTTACTTCTCTTTCTGGTTTTATTTAGCTCTTGGAATGGAAATAGGTGTCCTTAGTAAATTCTGAAGCTTTTATAGCTCTAGTTTTATCTCAGACAAATTACTGGAAAATGCACGATGCCATTGATCTGACTGAAACTAATAGGAGTTTTTAAATAGCAAGGAAAATAAGACCTTTAATGTTGAAAACCTCTTCCTCTCTTCTCCCTTCCCTTCCTTCCTTCCTTCCCAAAAACATCAGCAAAAGGAGCTAATAAATGCAATTGATTTATTTTGAAGTGCTGTCTGTCTTTTTCACTTTTCTTCTAAATAGCAGAGAGTCTGTGGCAGCACTGGCTCCAGATGTCTGAGAGACAAGCTATAATATGTTTCAGAAAGTCCCTCTTTGATTGCATTTGTCTGGGGGAAAAAAAATGGAATAAGCTTTGTCTTTTCTACAGTCGTGCTTAGCTCCTGAGAGCAACCTCACAAAGAAGGAGATCATTTCTGAACTACGATTAACAAATCTCTCCCTTTGCAGTTGTTTCAGTGTATTTGTAGTAGGCACAAGCAGCGCTGTTTTTCTGCAGCACATGCTAATTAACTTCCCGTTAGTTGTATCTTTTTACTGCAAATACTGGGGCAAAGTGACAGAATGCAGTAAGCCATTCTGAAGTTTGTAGTTTGAAGAGCTATCTGTCCCAAACCTGTTACATAAGAGCTGTGATGTTTTGCTCACACAGAGTAAATATTTTGAGCATGAAATATTTATGTTGTGGGCTTGGCCATGTCTATGAATGCAAGCATTCCTGTGAACTTGGGAAACTGCACCCATCTTTCTTGGAATTATCCTTGAATATTTAATTATAGCAGAAACCTCTTAAGGCCAAAAGTTAAAGTCCTCCCATATTATGTTTTCATTTCAGTTTGTGTAACACTTTGCTGGAACCACTAAATAGCCTTTTCAGGATTTTCTTTGTCAACTACAGTGGTTAGTGGTGCAGTTCAAATTATGCATGCATACTTGAAACGGAGTTTAAGACTCCAGTGCACAGTAGCAGTTGCTCTTGGATAGACTGCAACACATGGGTCAATACAGAGTGATGCTTTCCCCTTAGTATATGTTCCAGCTTGATCCACCAGTGATTTACAGACTTCATGAGTCTGTAAATTATTACATCATTGTTAGTAATCACAGATTACTTATTCTTCATGAATTGATTTAATTTCTCCATGAAGCCACTTATGCTTTTGTCCTACATGCTGTTCTGCAGAGGTGTGTTAGACAACTTAATTACATGTTATTTGAAAAATTTCCCACTGATATTGACATAACAGCTTTTTCATATAACATTGTCACTTATTGTACATGCAGAGCTTTGGGAAAGATGTTTGGGCCAGTGTTCTTACTTGTGTGCAGGTCTGGAGAATAGAGGATTAACCTTTCCTTCTCTGATTTTCAATACTTTCGCTTTTGAATAAACTAATTTTGATGTCATTAGCCTTCATTTCTATGCTTTGCTATTCTATATGCATTATGAGACAGAGACTCAGAGGAATGATAAGGGGACATAATAGTTGTAGGTAAATTGTTAAAAACTCTGGCAGGTGAACGGTAACGAAGGTACTGTTCCACAAGAGCTAAAATCCTGGTTTGAGGTGGAGATGTGAGCACTGCATTACTACTGGCTCACTGTGGATTATGGGGGAGGATGTACCCTGTTGAGAAAATTCAAGTCATATAATGTCCATATTGAGAAATTTGGGCAGCATGACGTCTGTGGTTTTTCTTTCTGGCAACATCCTTCAAACCATTTTGAATGGAAAAAAACTGCAAGGGATTTCACCTGTGTTCAATTTGTAAAGAAAGGACATTCAGAGCCGAAATTCTCTAGCCTCACCAATCTTGACTTTGCAAGGGGATAATTTATTATAAATGGGTTTTTAAGGTTAAGCTTGTTCATGTGTGTCACGTATAATCTAACTAATTCTGTGTTCTTGGCTTAAGTGCCACATTTAATTGTAGCAACTGGAGTGGATTTCAGGAAACCATATTCCCAGTGTCAAGTGGGTTACATTTTCTTGTTTGTTTAAAAAAAAGAAGCATCCTGGGAATTGGATCTTGGCTTTAAGAGAATCAGCTGTATTTTTCCTGCAATGTGGGTTTCTCCCAAGGTGGCTCATTTTATTTGTCCTTTGTTCAATTTTCAGTAGAAACTTAGTTAAATGTAGCCAGAAAAAAATGAAGCCAAAAGTTGCTAAAGAGATTTTATGGATATTTGATGAGATATTGAGAGCTATGTGTGGCTTTGCTTTGGAGAAGAATAGCTACTGGATGCTGAGTCTCTAAACTTCTTAGAAAAATAAGGTACAAGATTTGATAGACTCGCTTTCCTAGAAGCAGTTATCTTGAGTTTGCTCACTAATTTTTCTGAGGCAAGTACATTTTTAGATTGTCTAAAATGGGAGGAATGAGGAGAGGGCAATATATAGTGTTTCAACCTGTGCCCAAATAAATCCAGTTTTCCAAATAAAAGTCTGTATGAATTTTGTAGTTAATGTAAAAAAAGAAATATTCTTCTTTCTCTTGATACAAGGCTGGTCAATGAGTCTTGTTTGAGTAATTGCTCCTAATTGTCAGCTTTTCCTCTTTCAGAGTGTCTTTGATTTATTAGCACTTCTCACCTCCCTTCTCACCCAGATTTGCATATGTTTCATATGACACTATTGTGACTTATACAGTGATGTGTAACTTGCACCACTCTATAACTTGTTTCTTCCTCCTCTGCTCAGAGGCTTCCCAAGGGGCTTGTTAGAATTTTCCAATTTAGTGAATGTAGTGCATGATGTACAATTATCAGTCTGTTCTTGCTCTCTTCTTTCTTGAAGGAGGTTTGATGTCCATCTTTTTGGATCCTGAGGCCTTGGAGAATTTTTTCTTCTTTGAATATTTTTTTCTTTTTTCTCTAAATAATGACTTGTATTACAGGTAGGTACAGAGGAGAAATAAAATCGTTGTAAGAGAAAACTGGCCTGTTACAGCCCCTGATCTTTTCTAGAAGTGATATACTGCAGAATAGATCAAATCAAAGCTTTGGGAGGTGAGATATGGAGAGAAGACCTTTCCTGGCTTATAAAATATCAAGGCAAATAAACAAATGTATTCTGTTTTCCTTGTATTGAAAGCCAGAATGTCCTTTTTTTTTCCATTAGGAGTGTTTTTCTATTCTTTCAGAAATCTCTTTTAATTAAGGCTGTATAATATGTTTCCAGGGATATGAAAGAAATAATTCGCCATGGCTCCAGCAGCTACTGTTGCTTTCTGATGAAGAAAAGCAAATATTTCTTATCACTTGGAGAGGCAGCAATTATTAGAAATAGGCTATAGTTAGGAATTAATTTGTCTTTCTCTGGGCAGTTTCAGAATATTGTTGGCTCTTTTATTCAATGGTGTGCTGATATTGTACTGAGGCATCATGATCCTCACTGTGCTGGGACATTTCTGGCAGTAGCTCTCCAGCACATAAACCAATAGAGACTTGACTGAACTCTTTTCAAGGTTTCTAGGATGCTGCAGGCATGTCTGCAATATCATCCTGGCAGTTAGTATAGTCTATTTGACCCAGAGTAAGGACATCCAAACAAGACCAGAATTACTATTAACTCCTCAGATCATATAGCTGCCCACTAGCCTAGAAGTGGTGTCAGTGCACTTTTATAAAGAATTAATAGAGTCCAGTTTCTGCAGTGTGAGATGGACAAAGAAGAATATTTTAAGAGCTTTCTGTACTAACACAGGACTTGCTTGGAGTAATTCTTGGCTAGTCCTTGTCCCAGGAAAAGCAGGAGGTGAAGTGAGAGCCTTGACCGCTGCCCCAGTGAACCTGGAACTGAAGAAGAATCTCGTGTGTGCCTCTCAGAAGTACAGCAGGGTTTCAGCTCCTGCCCATGCTGCTCCAGGACCTGTTAATGCCCATACAGGCCTCTACATGGATCACAGTCTTCCCCTTACCTCACCTCCACAATCTGACCTGAGCTCCTCTGTCTGCTTTTTGGCGATTATCTTAGTCTCCTTCACAATGTAGGTTCATTATAGGGAAAAATTGCCTGAGAAGAGAGAAGGTGAACCGCTAAATATGAAAGTGCTAGAAAGTCAAACAGAAAGAACCTTTTGGAATTGCAAAAGGTGATGTCCTTGTAAAAGGCTTCAGTCTGCTTTTTGTTAAACATTTCTTTGAAGAACTGTCCATCTCATTCACTTGCTCACTGCTTACAAAAAGGAGCAATGACAGCACTGGCTCCAGGTGTCTGTCAGGAGAGCAATAAAAGTTTCAGCCGTACCCATTGTGATTGTGTTTGATAGGTAAAAACAGACAGACACTAATTTCAAAACTTGACTTTCCAGCAGATACTTTTCTATATGTCAGGTTAAGGAAATGAGAGGTCTATGTGGCTTACAGAAACAAGGCACTGGGTTTTTATGTGATTAAAAGTATTAAATTAATCTTTCACTTCATAGTGCTGATCAGAGTTTCTACCGATAAGTCATGTACATTTATTTTCTGCAGGCACTGCAGTTTTACTGTCTCCCTTTCAGAACAGAAATGCTGGAAATGAGTCAAATGTGATTCACTGTATGTATGATGACTACATTTCAAATAGCACTAATAGCTCCAAGAGCAGGATGTATCTGGTATCATCTCTGATGTAAAGACCCTATAGTCTGTGAGATTAAAGTAGACATAATCCAGGCTATTATGTCTTTTCCTGTTTTCCTTCTATTGCTCCTGCTATTCTCCCTTTTACATTTGATTTTTAACTTGCATTTTAGATGTGTTCTGAACAGATGAAGGACTGTTGCACCAAGTAGATCCAACAAGTGTTTGGTGTGAATATGTCAGCTAGTTTAACATTTGAGATATCTTGTTTGTAATGCAAGTAGTAAACATTTTAGGAATATTCTCAAGTGGCAAACGAACTGGCCTTCAAGTTCTCAGCGGACTACTGTTAATAGTGAGAAACAATATAAATAAAATGTCTCAACACATAAGTAAACAGCTTGCATGTAACTAGTTAAAGTTAGTTTACTTTTAAGGGTATTAAGAATTAGATATGAGAGGGCAGTATTTTTTTTTTTCCAGAATGTACACTTATTTCCCTGCACTAGGTGAACCGGAATTACTTTCACTATGCTTTTCTGTATCTTGTAATTGAATGAAAATTTAAAGTTGATAACTGGCAATTAGCTCGATTTCCTTTTTGTTCCTTGGATATTCTTCAAAATGACAGTGCTTGTGGCAAATGTCACTTTATCAACAACAGTCACAGACCACCTTATTTCCAGTTATAAAGCACCATGAAAGTATCCAGAGAAGCAGATAAAAGCTCTGAAGACTTGTTAGGGTGGGCAACTGTGAAACCATCACCATCAATATTGCCCTAAATTCATTGTATAGTCTGGGTATTTTAATTAGTTTGCTGGTGAAATAAATGGGGACATATGTTACCACAGGAAAGTAGCAGGAGATGACAATCTGTTAAACCCTGACAGGTATTGTAGGCTTGAGAATGAATAATGAAAAAAGTGACAGTAATTAAAACATGTTTACTTAAGATGACAATTACTTGAAATATGGCTGCATAGTAAAGACCTCATTATGATCTAAACTCTGTACAGAAAAATGATACTTATGTCAAGGGGGGTAATTAATTTGCTCTGGTAGGTTAGTGATAGGTCACTTGTGATTCTGTCTCACCTTGTTTACATTTGGTGGTTCTAGTACTGCAAATGGTTTTGCACTTTGAACTCTTGTATGCTTTGAGGTTCAACGTGGTAGTTTTATTTTTGTTTTTAGATTAAAGTACCTTTATATATTCTAATTGAAGACATTGTCAAAGTCTTGAAAAGTATATGGACTTCCAAACAATGTGTTCTCTTGCATATATTATCTCTCTTATAGCTGAAATAATTATTGCAGCCTATTTGCATCTTCTATCTTTCAGTTCTTATTTTGGCAGTGTGTAACTAAGAATTGTAGTTGAACTATTACAAACAGTTTCAGGAGAGCAAGGGTTTGAGAGATGTAAAAAACATCCAAGAAATGCAGTTGATAGGCTTTATATTCCCTTGATAGACAGTTTGGATTATGCTTGCACTCAGAGAGGAGTTTCTATGAAGTCTAAGTACTTTAAGGTTTGTCCAGGGCTCATGGAATCACTGGACATGTAACATTTCACAATGTTCTTAGAGTCCCAAGTATGATTAATTTTTTTGAGTTCAAACATCAGATGTTGCTGAGGTGGCTATAAGTCTTTAACATTTTCAGAGCCTTGTCTAAGGAGCTGATACAGATTTATATTTGTGAAGCATCTCAGAAGAAGAGCTGAACATTTTGAAATATTTTTACATTCACTTTCTTGATGAAATTTTGTTTTCTTTTTCCCTTATTAGTACATGCTTTAAAAAGCATAAAAAAGACAGATGGCCACTTCATTTCCCCTCTTTTCCATTTCCCTACCTGCCATCCAATGTAATAATTTTCTGCTGGAATTCAACTCTTCTTGACTAAAAAAAGTTGGTGATGTGCAAAAATTGAACCTGATTAAGAATCCCTAAAGGATTTTTATTTTTTATCACATTTGAAATACTTTGTGTATAATACAATACAGAACAATAATGATAATGTACATTACAAAGCACCACACAATACAGTACAATAATTGGATGATGCTTATGTGTTTAAAATTTTGGAGACTCTGCAGAGACTTAATGTGCTTGATGTCACATTGCCATATACTGAGTTTGACAGATGTGCTCATGTGACCATGAGTTGTGTCATCTCAGTGATAAATCCTGACAACAAAATTAATTCATGTTCAGGAAATAATATCAGTAAAACCCCTTTTTATATAATTTAAATTTAAGCTTGTTTTTAAACAGAGTATTTGTCACTAAAATAATATGTCCTCCATTCCAAATGATTAATATCTCATTTCTCACTACCTCTCAAGAAAGAAAGATACCAAGCTGCCAAACTGGTATCAGAAACATCTCTCCTGTTCAGTGTGTAGTGTTGTTTCATTTCTCTTGTATGTATTAATTGTTAATCAGTCATGGTAGTGTGAAGTCTGATAAACAAATTGTGCTTTCACTGCTTCAGTGAATAACTAACAGGTCCTTTTAATACATCCTGGGAATGTAAGAATTGCTTTACAGTATCATGCTAGTGGCCTATCTTGTCTGTTATCCTGTTTCCCAAACAGTGGTGAAATAAAATGCTGAAAGGAAAATGAAACAATTTACTTACTATAGCACTATGGAATTATATGGTCCTTGGTAGGGTTTGGGAAGGAAAATTCTAACATTGTGGCTCACATCTTAAAATGTGCTCACATCTTCTCCCTCTTCTTACTGTCCTTGCATGTGTGCTTTAGAAATATATAATCCATTTTTCGTTTGTATCAAGTTGCTGCACCAAAATTTTGAGACCATATCTTCTACAGGCTTTTTGTGCCGTGGGTGAAGGGAGAGGGAATGGGTGTCGGGGGAAGTTCTCTTCTAACAATTTAAAATAGATTGTTCTTCTTTAATGAGAAGAATGCATTAGGAATATCCGTTCTATGTTTTATGACCTCTCACTTTTGTCTTAATTAGTGTCATCTTAATTAATGTCCATACTATTTTAGACAAATTTTTACCAAAGATCATACTCTTCTTCTCATCCCTCAGTACTTATTTTCCTTAATAGTCTTCTGTATGGGACATGTATTTTCAAATAATTATTTCAAACCACTTTCCTTCATGCTAGAATCCACCTTCAGAGACATGCCATGTTAGTTGTACGTTTCTACAAGCTTTTTTTCTAATATGGGTTTAACTGTAACTTCATAAACAAATGTAATTGCCTCCATAACATGACTTTCATAAGTACAAATTTTAACTTCTGACTTGTTCTGTTCAGGCTTTTGTTTTCCAGTTCCCTGCTCTACTTTTTGATTGCTGTAGGGAAGAACAGACTTTTCCTTCAAACTCTGTTCCATCTGAAGCATTCTCTAACTCCTAAATCGAAAGACAAAAATTGATCCTGGGATAAAAAATAACATTCTAGATTTCCAGGTCTCTGGAGTTAACTGTAGAAATGAGGGTAGAAGAATGTTGTCACCTTTTATCTCTTCTGTGAGGTGCACAAAATACAGGGTAAGGATAGGGGCAAACCAAAACTGCTGGAAACAGAAATCACATTTACAGTTCCAGAATATGGACTATGAATTTCAGTGTTTTATAAATCTTTGATATAAGTTTTTATATCAGCTTTTCCGCCAGTATGAGATTATTTGACCTGACTGCTTACTAATATTTCTAACACTAGACAATTCTTTCTGTATATGTATTTTAAGGATGAACAAAACATAGTATATATATCATTACTATTCTGGAAATAATTTCAGCAGTTAATAGAATTGGTTATTTTTTTGTATTTTATTCTGTGATTTTGAAAAATAGTTTTCTTACTAAATTGTTATTTCTTTCATAGAATTGTATGCTTTCTACCACAAAGTGTCAGATTTTGTACAGACAAAGCTCACTGTACTAGTATAGCAAAGGAACAATAGTTTGATCTTAATGTAATGACAGACTTTCTGACCAGTTTATTGCTGGTATAGATCACATTGATTAAATTCACAGTGAATTTTCTAATACTTTGTGTAATTTAAAGGTAATGTTTAGTAGAGCTAACTCTTAGCTAAGAGTGAGCATACTGTGGTCAGTACTTACCCTGTTTCTACATTTGCTCCTATTGATTCAAGTCGTTTAGTTCAGAGATTTTGAATTCCCAGAACTACTGCTTGACCTGCTATTGAGGAGTAGGGTGGATTTGTCTCAGAAACACAGAGCTGGAGTTCCTTAAACACCCATTAGCTTTAGGTTTATCCTCGTTTTACTTATACCCACATACACACATGGAGTAATTCGTTCACTGTTAGCTTGCATTTTCTGGATCACATCTACTTATAAAGACATCCTTACAGAAAGCAAATACTTATTACTATCTCTGTAATTCCCCACTAAGGTCTAATTGATTGGCTTGTAGTCCCCATTGTAGAAGGTTTTATCCTATTAGAAATCATTCACTTTTTTAGATGGCAGTATTATCTGGAAAATTGCTTAATTCCCATTGCATGAAAGGTAAAACTGTCCTTGATGAAAGTAATATTATTGTGTGACATACAAAACTGACTTTAAGGAGATTTATCTTCTGTAGTTTTGTGATTTTTCATGACAATTCTAAGAATTGATAAAATTTAGCGATCTGATATGAAGAAGAACCAAATTTGTCATTGAACATTATTCTTAGTGTTAAATAAACAAAATTGCACTGTCAAAATCTGACATGTGGCTCGAAGTAAAATTTTGCTGTTTATGGAGAGATTCTTCATAATTTCCACAGCCAGAGCATGGTGTCTAGGAGAGAGAAAGGAAATCTGGAAACATTAAGCCTGTGTTTTCATGAAATTAAAAAGGAAATTTGAGATAAAATTGGCCCAAAACATGATTTTAATTTACCCTTTTTAAAGACAATAGGATTTGGTTTTGATGTTTTTTCCTATAGCTTTATCAGTCATTTAAATTTCTTATTTGAATAAAGACTCTCAGGGGCATATACAGATCTCAGTCTGTGTTTGAGATTCCCACTGACAGCAGTGGGAGATCTGTGTGTGAGCCAACAGTGGTTTATGGCCCGTAGTTATTCTGTGCCTTAAAGGCACAATACACTTCTGCCACTTAGCATTTAATTTACATATTCACAGTACATAGGGTTACCCAATTCTTTCCCATAATAGTTCTTCAAAACATACAGGAAAGGAAAATCGCTGTTGTTATGGTGCCCTATTGACGAAATCTACAAAGTGACTTGGACCTTCTGACGCTGAGTTGTCACAGTGCATAACTGGCCTTTGGCACTGATGCTATATTCATGTTCAGGCTCTACATTGTAATGTGTGGGAGATGGGGACGTAACAGCTACTACCTTTGTGAGCTGAGCTTATTCATGCTGAACATTGAAGAAAAAGTGTTGTTTAAATCCTGCTCTGGGAACTTAAATGTTATCTCAGGAGTGGGGTAATGTGCTGACTTCTGGCAGAGAATCACAGACCAAAACCTCTTGAATTTGGATACCCATATAATCAAAGGATGAACTGGGAAATCAAACTTGAAAGAGGTATAAATACTGCCTCCTCCACACATCAGATGAGGAAAGGCTCCTTTGGGGTGTCAGGCTTTGTCAGGTTGGTCCATCCTCAGCTCTCCTGTCTCAGGAAAGTTCTTTGTCTACAAGGACAGCCTCTGTTCTGCCACGAAGGCATGCTTCACCCTTACAGGTGAGCCTGTGGCTTTTGCGAAGGAAAAAAAGAAGTGAGGATGTTATTTATACATTTATGAATATTTTCAAGCTTCAGCCAACCTGATAGAGGGAAGGGGGAGCCTGTTGCCATATTCTAAAGATTGGGGAACTTAAGAAAAATTAGTTATAGGCAGGAATCCCAGGATTCAGTCTCAACTCCAATGACTGCTTATGCATTTTACATTAAATGAGCACTGCAGAAAACAGAACTTCAAGTGATAGTGCATGTAACAATTACCAGCATCTGCTTTTGCTGATTCATAGAGTTTTGACTGATGTGTTTTAAAATTGCTTTGAGGTAGCAAAATCCACATGGAGTAGGAGCTCAATATTTATTAAACAGAAACTCGTGGCCAGCTTCACATGATGAGCTCCTAGCTCTGCAAATATAATTCAAAACTGTTCTAAAATTACGAATTCCCATTTTTATACATGACACTGATATAGACATATCCAAAGTGTCCCATTCAAACATCTTGTTTTCATTTGCTAGCTCTTCCATGTATTATCTTCAGGGCTAAACACTTTTGTGCATGATACAAACACATTGTAGAACTTAGGCTGAGTGTTTTCATTGCATGTTTATCTTTTTTTTTGTTGATTTTACTGCAAAATTTAGGTGAAGTTATTAATCTATTTCCAAAAAGAATATTAAGGAAAATCTTGGTTTTGAAAATGTTCTAGTGGTGTTTCCTTTGGAAAATTTTTATAGGTTCCATGGAACTCTGATACTGAACTATGTCAGCATCTCCTAAGGGACAGAGTGTTTGAGAACAGTTTTTGCTTCAAGCATTCGCAGCCCTCATTCTGTTTGAAAATAAACATGCAAAAGGAGTGAGAGAAAGAGAGAACACTGAAATTAAGTGCAAGAGGAGTTGAAAACCCAGTGCAGACTTCACTCCATACCTTTGGCCTGATAGGTGAGAAGAGCTTTTCTCATGATGGAAGATCTAGAGTAGCAAAAAATGCATCAGAAATCTGTTTTAATTTTCATGAGGTCCTAGTTTTTCCTGTCATATTTTTGTTTGTCTGCAATTTCTGTGTGTTTTCAACCTCTCCTAATAAAATAACTTTCAGACCCCAAGTGATGGTTCTATGTATAATCATTGGGAAAAAAGCTAGTTAATGGATTTGGCTGTGAAAGTCACAAAATTATGGAAAACAGGAATATTTGTAAGCAGACCTGCCAGAGAGTTTGTTAAATAATAATGGAAAATTGCAGACAGCAAGGTGGTCTCATTATCTTTGGTACAGAATTTAATCAAGCATCCGGCAGAATTTATTTAACCTTTCCATAAAATTGTAGTGAATTGCTCCAGACAGAAGCAGCATCAACTATTCAGACGCTGTTTTTTTGGTTTGGTCTTTTTTTTTTTTTTTTTTTTTTTTAACATACTTCTAAAAGTTAATGGTGAAGTTTCATGCAGATAGATACTGGAAATACTGTTCTTTAAACAAATGACCAAAGTTTTAAAAACTGCTATAAATGTTCTCCCTCTATTTTAGTTACACAAGCCTTGATAATATAGAAAGTATAACCTTAGTACTACAACTGAACAGGAATTCCTTTTGCAGAGAGAAGTGAGAAGAAGGGTCTTTACATTTGAAATAATAAGTGGGGAATGGGGAAGGAAGAAAGCCCTACCAGTTAGTGACTGATTTATTTTTGGTGTAACAAAACTTTTATAAGACCATTTCCAATTCATGGGAAATCGTTATCCATTAGTACAGTTTCCACATGCTGGGGGAGCCTGGCTGGAGCCCACCTTTACTACCTCACTGCAAAGAGAAGGGGAGATGCAGACCTTAAATTGGGAGCAACACAGAGCAGAAAGCCATCCTATCTGGTTTTTGGGAGAAGTGACCACGTGCTGAATTGCCTGGACTTCTGTTGCTATTAAGCTGAAGCAGGGAATACTACAGGCCCTCTGGGGGGCTCTCGGGTCTGTATCATTCTTTCTTTAAATCTTGCACTCCGTACTTTGTCAGAAGGCCCACTTTGAAACAACTGTTTGATAAGAGCATAAATTCTTGGAATCTGTCTCTGAAAGTCTTTGCATTACTCCTGATCTTCTTAGTAATGCTTTCCTACCTCTAATGATCATCTTCTGAGGCTTGGGAATGGTGAGGTCCTGAGACCTCCAGGTCAGTGGTGAAGCCCAGACTGTGAGTAAAGAGCCCTAAGGAGAGATCCACTGTAGGTAAGATATACAGTGGTAAAACCTCAAAACTAAGAGCAGAATCAAAGGGTGGGAATCAGAATGGTTTGGGTTGGAAAGGACCTTAAAGATCATGTAGTTTCAACATCCCTGCTATGGGAAGGGACATCTTTCACTAGATCAGATTCCTCAAAGCCCGGTTCAGCCTTACCTTTAATACTTTAAGGGATGAAGAATCCACAACTTCTCTGGGCAACCTGTCCTAGTGTCTCACCACCCTCAACATAAAGAATGTCTTCCTTATATCTAATCTAAACCTACTTATTTTAGTTTAAAACTCTTACCCCTTATATGATCACTACAGGCCCTGATCAAAAGTCTCTCCATCTTTCTTATAAGAACCCTTCAAATACTGAAAGGACACAATAAGGTCTCACCTTCTCCAAGCTAAAAAAACCTCAACTCTCTCAGCCTTTCTTCAAGGCAGAGGTGTTCCAGCCGTTTGATCAATAAACTGTGACTATACCTCTGATTGAGGCATTTCTTGAGCCTTTGGGGAACTGAGACTTTTGGGAAAGAGTTGAGCTTTTATTATATAGTAATCCTTTGCTTCTTGTAAACACCCAGTCTAATGCTAGGGATGTGATTTTTGACTGATGTTTGGCTAGCTTTCAGAAGATAATGTTGCATGTGGCAGCCTAAAAACATGTCTATTCTGATAAACAGCATTTGTATTTCTTTGTGACATACTCAGCCTCTGCCAGACCATAGAATAGGGAATATGAATCTTGTTTTAGCCTCCCACTATGACCCAAGTAGAGTGCACTGTATCCATGACACTCAGTGTAGCCCAGCTAAAACACAGGAACGGTGAGTGCATTTTGAAACAATTATGTTTACAGCCAGTATTATTTGAGGTGAAACTCATCATTGACATAACATAAAGCTTGCCTCTGAGATGTCTTTTATCCAAACCTTTCATCTTGATAAATATAGTTCAGTGTTTTCTTTTTTTCTGGTGAGCAGATGACTGCATTAATTTAAAGAATAACATTTGGCACACCAGACATGCAAATGGAACAAGGCTATGGAGATAAAACAAGGAGTAATTGGTCCATTAAACGAACCTGATTTTGTCCATTTAAGAAACTAAATGCTGTTCATTAAGTAGAAGCCTGTAGCCACAACTACACTGTCTTTCATTCACTTCTATACGAGTGTGCTTAGGGATGGCTTGGAGTTGTGGTTCTGTAATGAATGAGATAGTCTTCAGTGCTTTAAAAATAGATTTATTATTTAGAGAAGGTGAAAAGTTTTCAACTTATTTTTATTCTCTGCAATCACTGCCTGAATGAGTTTAGCTTAATGAGAAACTGATATTGTGCTAGTCCAAATATATTAAAAAAAAAAACCTGAAGTCATCCTGAGTTCAAGTCAACTCTAATTTTTCCCTCTAGAAGACTGATGAAAGGCAATGACATCAGCCTTGCTAATAGCCCTTCCTTTAGCTTATTGTTAATGATCACCATCAGATCAAATGCAGACTTGGTAGAATTCCAATGACTTAAGCAGAGCTGTACCAGAGATAAATTTTGCCTGGTTTGGATACCAGAAGTACATGCACCGAGGCCCATGTCATGTCCAGTGAGCCACTTACTGCTCTAACAGATGTTTATTCTTGTTAGGGCAATGGGAATTTAGTAACTCTGTCCTTACCTCTTAGAAACAATTGTACAAATTGACAGGTTTTACTAATTTCCCTGGGCAAAAGTAACACATTTATAACATGCCCTTTTTTTACCTCCTTTTCACTATTTTGTCTGTGCTGAGAGAAATCCACGTTTTGTGGGAATCATCACCATGCTAAGTATATATTGTAAAAGGAACTTCCTGCTGGGGACACATCTGTTGACTAAATAAGAAAGCAGATATACAATGGTATCTATACTACTGCAGCATACTGTAAACAGGTAACACAATTAACAAAAGCTAATTAGTTACATTTTTCTCATGATATTTTATCACAAACATAAAACCCCCTAAAATTATGGAAAGCTCAGTAACAAGCTTACTAAGAGAGAATACTTGGAACAAAAGACATCCATTTTCCTGATTTTTCTTTGTCCTTTTCCTGTTCTACAAAGCAGGGAAAAAGTACTTAATTGGCCATCCAAAAGCATTGTTAGATTCATCAGCTGGAATTAGCTATTGTGGTGTTATTGCTCTAGTTCCATGAGTTATTGTCACATGAAGATTGCTGGTGGGTAACGGTGAGGACTGGATATGCACATTGGAAATCTGATTGCCCTCTGAACTCTTTAGAAAGAATGTATTGAACAAAGGAGAAGCAGAGAGATGGGGTTTGTTCAGCCTGGAGGAGAGCAGAGTAAGAGAGAGACACAGTTGCTGTTCTCTACCACCTAGACGGGGCTAGAGAGAAGATGGAGCCAGACTCTTCTCAGAAGAATAGCTTGAAGGGACAGATGACAACAAGCACAAATTGCAGCAACGGAAATTTTGATTTGATATCGGGGAAAACATCTTTCTCAGTAGAAGTGGTTACAAACTTGAACTAAGGTTTAGGGAGACTGGGATACCCATCCTTGGAGATATTCAAAGCTTGGGAAGGTTCTGAGCTATGGACCAATGACTGTAATAATGTTTCCCTTTTATCCACTATAATATTTGTTAGAAACAGAAGATTAATCAGATTAATTCCATGAAGAGTTTTTGTTTGCTGTTTGAAATTAAGAGAAATGTAGGTGTTCTGTGTGTGAGGAAAGTAATCCTGTGACTGAAGTCTGTATTGTAATGCAGGTATGGAAGGTGTAGAGTTAAGAGATCCCAAACTCTGAAATTTCCCCATCTAAGAATGCTTCACTTTGTCATATTTGTGTTTTAAGGTAGATATCTTCAAAATCTTAGAAGTTATGGGGGGGGGGGGGGGGGGAAAGTATTTTTAGCTCATACTGGTGAAGTGAGATTGAACCGTGTAATTGTTCTGATATAGAATGTTATTTACAATCTTCTGAACTCAATTCATTAAGATGTGAATAATTTTGTTTGCTGTGGTGCTCAGTTCTCTGGGTCTTTGTTTCTATTTGAGGACAGTGCACTGATTAAACAAAAGAATCATAAAGATTACAAAGGTAAAGCCAAACTTTCTGTAAATTAAGGTATTTACATAATTACCACAACTCACAAGTAGATTTCAAGCAGCAGACCTGAGTCACACCTGTGTATTAAATAAGTATCTACATCACTTAGCAATTACTGCAGCTATTTGCCAATAGTGCTTTATATAAAGAAAAGGAATGCTGAGAACTACAGTAAATAGGTTGTTAATGTATCTTAATTGACAAACATTTCTGAAGTTCAATAACCCCTTTCAGTAAAACCTTCTTTCACTTGATTTCATGCTCTGCTTTGTAAGCTGTTTGAGTTTACAACTTATGAATAATTTTGTTTCTGATGTAAGTTTTTTTAAAACAAATGACATGAATTTTATATTTGACAAAATAAATGTGTAGCTGTTGGAGTATTTTTGAGAACTAAATGTCATTATTATGCTTTTCCCTTTTCTTTTTTTTATAACACCATCTGTTTAGTAAACATCAAAATGAATTGATATGAAACTTAAAAAGTTCATAACGACAACAAAATAATGCATGACAGATTAGATAAGAACAAGTCATTAAAATGGCCTATAAAAGGACAACCATCTGTAGCACTAAAATAATCTTTCTATTGATGACAGTAATAACTTTCTAAGTCAGTGACAATTTTGGATTTTCAGCATAAATAGCACAAATAGTAATCATATGAACCAAATAATTGGAATTAATTTTTTGTAATTAATGAATACTATTTTTTTCCGTATTACCCTTCTGAAGAAACAGAGTTTATACAAAATATATGTTTGTGATTAATAATGACTTCTATATTATCTCTGAAGCTCATAAAAAGCAATAATAAATTCATTTAAAATATTATATGTAACACTAAATCTGGGGAAAATAATTTTATGTTTACAGAAAATGTGTCTAATGTCCTTTGTCATTCTGAAAATTTGATAGTAGGCAAAAAGACTGCAAAATGCTGAGGATGCAACTTCAGTTAAAGATTCAGATGCCCATAGGTCTCCTTGTGGAGAGGCCAGATCATCTGTACATTATTTTAATTAAAAGGGTATGTGTTCTTAATGGTTTTATTATTTGACCTCTTCAAGGGCATGTTATAGGGAAATGTCTACTTTTAGTTGCACAGAACCTCTGTCTGGGAACCAGCACTGGCCCCTCTTGCACCAGGATGCCGTGCTCACCTCTGCTGACTTGCATCTTGCTGGAGTTCTCCACTCCCTAGCAGATCGATCCTGTTGGGAGCTGATTTAATTCCTTGTACATGAAAATTTACGTTCTTAGACTTAAAGCAACCTTTGTAATTTACTTTCAGTGCAGAAAGGAATTCACTGAATAGAAAGTATTACCTTTACTTCTTTTATTAGGCATATAGTTAAAGCTTTTCATCCCCAAAGTACTTTAAAAATGCTAATTAACCTTCACAAAACTTCCCTCCCCTGAATGGTAGGTGGCACATGAATGACTCCTGCACCATTATAATCCAGCCATTTTAGTAATTAGTTTTGAAGTAAAGCACATGAAGTAATTAGAAAATTGTGCAACGACTAGGCACCTGTTGGCTACAAATGCCCGGTAACTATCCAAAAATGTCACATGGTTTCAAGTGATGTTGTAATTGTGTACCTCACAGAGTAATTAATTCTTTGTATGCCTTGAGACAGGTCTCTCGGAGTCAGCAATGCTGAGAGTGCTTCTTGAAGGCATTTCTCTTTTCCAACCTCCCACTTCCTCCACCTTGGCATGTTTTCCTTGTTGAAGAGCTTTGAGCCTCTGGAACTGGAAGGCCATGCCAATCAGCAGTGCATCTTACTAATCATGTGTGGTGTAAACAAGTAAAGCTGTGGCCAAGAGCCTTGCCTGACTGCTGAAAGAGTGAACTAGTGTCACAACTAAGTGGTATAACTAAGCGGATCCTACTTGGTTGTCTTGGACCAGGTCACATCCCTGCTTTTCAAGAAATGATAGCCTAAAGTCACGAAAAAGCATGTAGAAAAGTAAGCATGGACAGACTCTGAAGGTTTTATTTCTCTTATGTGAGGGAGGTTTTACATCCATATTGAAGGAGAGGCGCAGTATATTTATGTTGGGTGCTTTATGCCTATGAAGTTCTTGTTCTTCTTCATTCTTAACTGTAAAGCAGAGATGAAACTTGCAACAAATACTGAATACTTATAGTGTGTGTATACCTATCTATGTATGTGTTTGCAAATGAAAAAATACTTCATCCTGTCTTGCTACCGAGTATACTCTACTTGTGAAATCAAGTTCCCTGCTATTTCTAAAAACTGCATTGCTACCAAACCACAGGGCTCTAATTTATGTTGGTAAGAAGTCCATCTGAATTGACTAAGCAATACCCTTATGTTACATAAGTTTAAATAAAGAAAACTACCTCAGATCAAATAGTTCTAGCCCTAGAAGGTACTGAAAGTAAATCTAGATTTATTTTGGGGGTCAGAGTCTTCAAGGACAATAGTCTGTTTCTTTGTGCTTTTCATGTTTTCTGTTCAATGCACAGCCAAGCAAAACAGCCTGAAACTGGAAATCGAATGTTTCACTTCTCCAAATTGGTTTGCTGCAGTGTCACAGTCCTCCTGTCTTACTCACACTTTTAGAATCAGTGATGCTGTGCTTTTTAATAGTTTCACTTTTATATATCAGACTTTTAATAGCATATAAGACAAACTCTGTTGTACAGATAAGCACAGCTGAATTCCAGTTACTTCCCATGGTATGGGTGATGAAATTGGTTGCCCTTATCTGTGCTATGGTATTGTGTAGAGTCTCTGCCTAGGATAAGTCCATTTATAGCATTTACAAGTGTGTGGCTTGTGATATGTGAGAATGTCATATCACTTGTTTTTGTCTGAGTTGAAGGAGTTTAATAAGTTCCTCTGATATTATGTCTTTGAAGATATACCTAATTTCCTCAATTTTAAATTTCAACAATTTTGTATAATCATGTTCGCAATTGCTATGTCACTTTTAGATAAGTCAACATACAACTGTACACAACATACAACTATCGCTTCCACCATTTTGATATTTCCCCTTTCTCCACTGTCCAAACATCTCTTCAAAACTCCAGTGACAAAAACCAAGCCCATAAACAATATTATTTCATACTAAAACCAAAATCATTGCCGTTCTATTGAAGACAGAGAACTGAACTGTTTAGGATTTGTTTCCAGAATTTTTGTGTCAACTTTCAACAAATGTGTTCAGCTGTTTTCCAAGATAAAATAATTTGACTAGTTTTATGTATTGATGAATAGCTGTGGGCTCATTCCCAGGAACTAAGGATCAAAAATAAATATTGAACGTACCATTTTTAAAAATTTTAAATTATATTTACTCTCATACATCTGTGCTTATCCGCACATGAAATTTTTTTGATAGTGTTGAGTGTCTCCAAGTTTTTATTGACCTCAATGAGAGAGTTCTCGTTGGTCAGTATATTTGAAAATATTATCTTTTGCTTAGGTAGGCATTAGATGTAGACTAACTATATATTAGGCTAACATATATTAAAATTATAGCTACATCATTTTTTAAAAATTTTGTCAATACCAGTAATCAGCTGTGGAGTATATTAGCGATGTGCCACATCAGAAAAACAAAAGTGTTGTTGTTTGTTGTTTAGTTACCATAATTTTTAATACTCACCTGCTTTGCCTGAACTAATTTAATGTTGTTGAATTGTGGTTGATTGAAACTGTAAACTTTAACATAGAATTTAGTGCTTTAATATTATTAATGAATGCAGTATTGGATTTTTCTAAGCACTCACTGGATGAGTGAAGCAATAAATTAAGAGCTGTTTAGTGTAGTTCTTTGGCACTGGCTTTGTGGAAGGTGCACTGGAGGTGATTTTTTCGAAAAGAGTTTAGAGCAACCAAGGTGGATTCTATTCCTTTCTTGTTTCCCTCTTTTCCTTAGATGCACTCAGTTTTCTTGGCTGTTGGTCAAAGAGGGCAGGATGTAGTAAAGTAAAAAAATTTGAGAAGCTATAAAATCTACTGGAACTACTGTTAAAACAGGAGGTAAATTATCATTGTCCCCTTATTATATACATGTCCAGATTTTGGATGCCCAGCAAAAAGATTTTTTTTTTTCCATTCATACCTAAGTTACAATAGAGATTGTGATAAAATAACTTTTAAATTTGTTTTATAATGTTTTTAGGCTAGGTCCACCTAGTATCTAATGTATATTTGTGTGTTTAATGAATTTTTCAAAATGACAACTGCATGTAAAAATTAGTGCATCTGTTTTCTTGCGAATCTGCATCCTATCAAAGTGATATACACCTTGCTTGATAAACTGGTCTGAATTATAAATTCACATGATCCGTAAATGAATTTATATAATACATTCCAACACATTTTTTTAACGATACTTAATAAAATTCTTCCCTACGTGTTCATGGCACTAAAAGTAGAAGTAGTACTTGCTGGTACCTGCAGATGGTACTCAGCCTGTAATCTCAGGTCATACTCAGAAGTTTCTAATACTTCATGTCATGTTTGATTTACAACAGCTTCTCTTAAATGCTTAGTAGTTAACAGAACTGTAAGTACTTTTAATATGGTAGATCTTGAAAGTGCAAGAGCAGAACTGGCTGATTCTTGTGTGATGAGTAATCCTCTAGCATTTCTTATCACAAGTAAAAGTTACAGGTAAATATTTCTTTTACTAATTCCTAGTCTGTAATATTTGCAGTTTGAAGCTTATTGAATCATAATTTATTGCTTTGGTAACAGGTAAATTAATATAAATACATGTATTTGTTCTCCTGCAATAAGCCTATACTCTAATCAATCAATTTATAACTCTCCTCATCTGTTTTTTCTACAAATTTTCATGGCGCTCTGCAGTCTGAGAGTTCCCTTTCTCAAACATGTGCAGTCCTTGCTTCGGCAGAGATGTGCACAGAGGTCACCATGCCCTGTGTTACGTACTAGCCTGGATTTGCTTACTCTAGAATCTGCCATTTCTGCAAATATGCAGGTGCTGACACAACACACATTCTTAAGAATTTTATTTATTTTCTTTAATTATGTTGTTATTCAGAGAAAAAGATTAATCTGCATTCGCCTGAGGGCAGACTCAGTGTAAATGGCATGATCAAACTGGGTCACTTGTGTACTTGTTTGTTTTATATTTGTTCTAGTTTTATTTATACAAAGACCCTTGGGCATTCTTGCACAGGCTGAGGCACCAGTTGCACCCATGAGTTGTCCTGTGACAGGGACCATCAGGTCTGAGGCCTGGCGGCAATTGCCTCAGGCAGTTGCGCACAAACCTGGGTGTGCTGAGAGGGGCTTTCCTCACCCCAGGCAGAAACTGCCCTCACCTAGCACATGTCCCAGCCAACGACTTGCATCATGTGGTAGCAATTTTTTTTTTCCCTTGAGTATGATTGCTGTTTTCCCAAGACATACGATTCATGGCTGAATTTATTTTTTATACTTTAATACTCAACAAACAAACAAACAAAATGTTACTGATTTAATTCATCTTTTTGTCTACACTGTCCTTTAGCTTAACAGCTTTTGCCTCCTTTCGTCTTTTTCTATCCCATCCCAATCCCTTACACTATAGATATTACAACTGAGATCTCTGTCAGCTTCTATTCTAGTACACTAAACAACTCCGAATTTTCCAATAATAAGATATATTGCATGCTTAAGTATATGACAATAAATTAAAAAATCATCATTGCTTTTTTCTAGTCCACAATTAATGTTATCTTGTGTACGTGTTGGTAAATCACTTAAACTTGCTTAAATGCAATGCAAAATGCTATAATATCTTCCCTCACTGCCCCCTCCCCTTAAAAAAGAGATCTAGCATTTCTTATTTGACTAAGCAGATGCTTTGGTGTAAAATAAAAATGGAAACTCAACTTCTCAGGCTGTGGAAGTTTTTTTGAGTAAGATCCTACACAAGTTTAGAAGCTGGTGATGGGGGATAACTTGGGGTCAACCTACTTTGTTTTTCTCTGTTTTTGGTTGAGTTCTTAGAAGTCTTTCATTTCTTAGAAGAAAAATCATGTCTTAGAAGAAAGAGAATTGATTAGAGAATTCATCTCTCAGAAGAAAGACTTTTCCTTCAGGGTGACTGAGCACTAGAACAGGCTGTCAGAGAGGCTGCAGAGTCTCCATCCTTGGAGATATTAAAAAGCGTCCTGAACGTGGTCCTGGGCAACCTGCTGTAGATAACCCTTCTTGAACAGGGCGGGTTCAGCAGGGTTGGATAAGATGACTTCCAGAGGTCCATTCCAACCTGAACCATTCTGTGATTCACTGATAGAACAATGCTTTATTGCATGTGCATTGGCATTGGCCCCTGCAGTACATGCCATACAATCTGACGGTGTACCTGCATTTTCCCTGAAAACGTTGACTGATTTCAAATCAATGCAATATGTTGTTTCTGGCCACAAAAACTGCCTGTTCCGTGACTGGTGTCAATAGCAGTGTTTGATTTGCTGGGCTGATATAGGTTCATAAGGAACTCTTATATATGTCATGAAAACTTCAAAAAGTGGTAAGCTCCCTGTCTTAAACTCGGGCTTCATACATGTTCAGAACACATTCTCATTGCTTGAACCCAGCCAGAAGACTTTTCCACTTTGGAGATCTCTTGTTTAGACTTAAAAATATCAATTCTGCAAACTATTGTAAAACTTCTTGTTTTGGAATTTTAAGTGAATCTAAATTGTTCTGCTACTTGAAAATCTGTCACCTCCCTATGACAGTATCCAGCTATGAGTTTCAGGAACACTTATGCTACCTCTCCAAACAGATTTCTGTGCTCACTATGTAGGAAGGTCTAGGTCACTCATAAAAGTGATTTTCTCACTTGGGTGATGGGGTTTTTTTTCCTTCCTTTTTTATTTTTTTTTATTTCATTTTTTTCTTTTTCTTCTCTTTCTCTTTGGTGAAAGGTCAATTTTTTTTTTTTTTTTTTTAAGAGAGAATGGGACTAAGAAATGTGATAGGCATTCTTGAAACATGACAATATTTTAACAGGATAGAACTGGAGCCTGTTTGACCCTTCCCTTTTGCTTTCAGAGTAAATCTGACAATTTTTGAGCTAAGCACCTTTTCCAATCTAGTTCTAATTATAAGACTACTAAAAGAGAGCTTTGTAATAGGAATTGATTGCAGCTTTAACTCAGGAGCTGTTACTTCCTTTCTGTAATGTTCTTTGCTCCCTCCTTCAATATACTCTTTATTAAATCATTCTATCATGCTCCTTGTTTGACGCAGGCACAGTTGTGTAACTGCCGGCCCCTAACAAAACATTTGTGGCACAGGTGGTTTTGAGAGCACAAGAGTTCCTCTCAGACAGTCAGCTGCTCTATGTTTTGATGTCTGGAAGACAGCTTTCTTGATTTCATTAGATAGGAGGTGGTCCAGAAAATTAAAGGTGCTGACAATTCTAAGCAGCTGATTATAGGCTAGAGTTATTACTCCTTGTAGTTTCATGACAGCAACAATTGTTTACATTTTTTTAAAGATTAAAGATTCGGAAAAACAATGACAATCAGGTAGAGCATTTAATATGTAATGAAATGAGGAAAGCTTTTATGCTAATAATATTCTTTATTCCTTTTCTCCCTAGTTAGGCTAAAATGTATTTAAAAATCATCACCAAAAGCAATATTCACCATCCTTTTTTAGAGAGAAGAGGAATATATTAAAATGGAGTGGAACTGTTAGCACTATATTTTGCAGATCTGATCTTCCTTCTATGAAGGCAAGCAGGCACAAGGGAGCAGAAGGAACAAGTGGACACAAGGAGAACAGGCTCCTGGGCTGACTATTTCTTCTTCTCTCACTGATGGAGAGGCATTGTTGGACTACTAAAAGCATTGCTTTTAGCACCCTTTCTTGTTCTAATTTTTTAATAGAACTGTAAAAAATGTTATCTTGGCTGCTTGAACCCGAGACATGAAAAAAAGATCTTGGAGAATGGAGGATGATGGTAAGAGATGCAAAAGGGAAGGGAAGTCACAACAGGAACTGATGTCTTGCACTGTGGGTATACCTGGAATTTATCTGAAGCAGATGGAAATGGTTTGGCCAGGATACCTCTAAGGACCAGGATCGTGAAGACCTAGTAGCCTGTAGTGCCATCCAAGGTGGAACAAATAGCTGAGACAATAGAGCATACATTTTCAGTCTACCAGTTCTCCACTGTTTCACTGAAGTCTAGTTTTAAAGACCTTGAAAAGGTCCATCTGAGGGGCAGAGGCACCCATTTCATGGTCAATTTATCTAGGCCTGATTTCTGATACATTATTTCCATCTCTGAATGTAAGAATGGCTAACCTATGTGAGACCTTGGGTTCATTCAGGCCAGGAAACTCTCTGTGAGAGTTGCCAAAGCAGAGGTCTGTGGAAGGGTATGGTGGTATGATAGGTTGAGCACCTGTGGTACTTCATTCCAATGCCCTCCTGACACCCAACCATTTGCAGTCTAGGGACTTTTTGAGCCAGTACATCTGTATCTGTTACAGCTGACAATTAATTTCTCTTCTGTGTTCAGCTGCTTCTATAAATCATGATAGCTTCTACAATTTTCAATATTGCAGGACAATACTATTCACAGCTCAACCATGCACTGTATTAGGAGCTGTCTCCCTTGTGGAAATGTTACCTGATAGCTTAGCATCTCCTCAGTTCTTGTGCTGGAAGATGCCATGAACAGTTGAACTCACTCTTTCCACACCACTTGCAAGGTCATACATGTCTGCTGTATCCTCACCCAGTTGTCTTTTTTCTAAACTAAAGAGTCTTAATCTTATTTAGTAATTCTTCATAAGAAAAAGGTTTTATACCTCTGTGCTTTGTTCTTCTCTAAACTTTTTCTAGTACAGCTGTCCTCGTTGCATTTCTCCAGCATGATTTCAGTATCATCTTTTTACCTTTACGCTTGGACATATTTCCCCCCTATTTCTGTTTTCCTCTTTTCTGTTAATAGCTACTGCAGTAAATAAGTATCATGCTCAAGAACCTTCACCCATGTTTCTGTGACTGAGTTTACCATAAGGAAAAATTTAACAACTCTCCAGTTGTCACACTAACATGTTCCTACGACTTTTGCCTGGTCTATTGGAAATGCTTCTATTTCACCATGGAAGCCTGTGAGCATGAGGATGCTTTTTGTTCTTGCAATAGTGTGAGGGGTCTTTTGTGGTTGTTTTGGGTTTGTTTTTGCTGTTTTGGTTTGGTTTTTTAATATAATAGGGGATGACAATGTATATACTTTTCTGGCTTTAGTCAAAGGGACTTTTATGCACAATCTTAACTTTACCATGCTATATGAAATTCTATATGCCATGCATTCAAGCACATACTCTAGCACAGCATGCTGAGCAGAAGTCTAAGAACTCTTAATTCAAAACTAGTTACCACTTTTGTTTTGTTTAACAAGTTACATGAACAGAAGTCTCTAAGCTTCATGCCCTGCTTTCTTTATGGTATAATATATTTGTAAACATATTTCTTAACTTCAAAACATGTTTGTTCTGCCTCATTTATTTGCAGATAACTTACTGTCTCTTGGATCTTTAGCTTCTTCTTGTAATGATTGCTTTGAAATATTATTTTAATGAACCTATGAAACACATCATTGTATTCTTTTTTTGTGGTTGGACTGCTAATGATACTCATCCATTAAGTAAATGGTTTTGTAAGCAATACAAATGTAATAAATAAAGTTATTCAGTTATTTTTTACCACTTTTCTGCTGATGGGCATACCACATGCTGGGAAGGTAATGTTTCATGACCAAAATAGTTCAGTTTGTAGGCGGCCTGGGAATCTTTGTATTTAGATTCAGACAAAGAGCTTCAAAGAACATTGCGAAATATAATTTTATTCAAATTCTGAATCTGCTTGCAATATAAGATATACATTTGGCTTCAGCAGTATATTCGGAAGCATTGTGGTTAGTTTAGGCCTCACTTTGCCTAGTCTATGATGGGAGTACTAGAATTTAATTTCTTATATCACATTGTTTGAAGCCATCGTTGAGAGCGGTATTTCAGCTGCTGAATCTAAGGGCTCTGAAATATGGGGAGCATTTCACTGAGAAAAAGAAAAAGAAGGGTCCTATGGGACATGTAATATGTGCAGTTGAAACTTATATTTGCCACAGCCAGCAGCTGAGCAAGTCTTCACCCATGTTTTCCAATAAGAAACATTAAGGGTGCTTTTTGGTCTCACAGGGGTGTTGGAGCTTATTTCATTAACACTGTCATGTGGTGAATATGGAATTTACTTCAATAATGTCAAGGCAATTTGCTTAAGAAGATTGTGTATTTAAAGAATAACAAGTATACTTGGAGTTAGTTATAGCCCAAGGAGGACTGGAGGTAGAAAAAGGTTCATGTTTGAACCTGATCTTGAACTGCTGAGAATTAGTCTGAGACCTTCAGTGGAGGATGCAAACTGTCTTATTTCAGCATACTGCTGTGATTCTTGCTCATCCCTGTGAAACATCTGGTAGGGTCATCATTACAAATAGCACACTGGATAAATAGATTGTGGAACGTAGCCGAATTGGCATATTCTCATCATGCCCCTTTTAAATGGCTATAAATAACAATATTTCTTTTACCCACAAGGGTTAGCATTACAGCTAAGTACAGCTATTAAAAAAAAAAAAGTATTCAGGTTACAAAAAGATTAAAATTATTCCAGTTTTCCATTGCTTTATTTTAATATTTCTCAGATGAGAATTTATAGGAATAACTCAAAGTGGATAGTAGAGATGGATATTTAGAATAAAGCCATAGCCCCTGCCATCCTAAACAGGGAATTTTCTTAATGGAGAGAGACATTTTCTTTGAATTCTTGAGAGATCAATAGTGAATATTACTGTGCAAAACTTCTAGGGGTGTGCCAATGGCCTAAAAAAAAAAATCAAGCTGGTTATAAGTTATAAATGAGACATTTGCTTGAACTACTAGAGATGATTCCCTAATGAGAATCACGTCACTTGATTTATTTTTTAATATATTTTAATTCTCCAAGGATATCAGAAATCTGTAATTTACAGCTCTGGAATGTAATCAGACTTAGTCTTGAAAAGTCCAGGTTTAGCCACGCATATGGAAATGCCATAATATTTTAGCACGTAATGATAACTGGATAATTTAGGTTGAAAGGATAGGTCAGAAGTCTTCTTTGAAATGTTATTAATTCACTGAAGAAATAAGAGTTACTATAAAAAATATTATTTTATCTCTCTCAGAGAAAGTAGAGCCATTGCACTGCTCTAAGTGGTTCATTAAGACTTAAGCAAGATAGCACAAGCAGGAGTTCACTTCCCCCAAGATTTTGAAGGCACCTGCCACTAAGGATGAAAAATGAATTTACTAGTGTTTTATAAGGTCTTCTACAATCATTACTAATTTTGAAGCAGATAAAGGCAAGCATTACCAGCAAGCATGCTTCTAGTGCCCCAGCTTTTTTTTAGTAACATTTTAAAATGATTGCCTCAGGCATTCATTCAGGGGAAGAAATACAGAGGTGATGGAAAATGGAGATTTTCATATGACTTCCACACATTAAGATGATTTGGGAAAATTATCCCATTTTCTAAATGTCCCACCATCACAAAATGCACAAAAGATTAGGATTTGCTTTGATTGAATGGCATTTTTCTTAGGCTTTGACTGTGTTCTGAACTCTAATGTCTGCTTGACTGGGGATTGAAGTACAGTGCAGGCTGCAGTTGCTGGGTTGAAGTTTTTGACTTTTAGAGAATATTTTAAAAATCATCTTTTATCTTCTGCAATGCATGTGTGTATATATTTGCTTAATAAAGCTAAATACTAATTTGAGGTTGCGTTTTGATTTGTTCTCTACAGGTTGATACAAATTAGACAGATATGTTATTCTAAAACTTCTGTATTTTGGTGAAGTGAGAAGTTAAAGTGAATTTAAGAAGTTAAACCAGATGTGGTTATTTTCTCATGTACTGCATGGAGACGTTGGGTCCTTGGCATATCCTGGTAGGAAGAAGAAATTAATCAGATTGTTACCCATGGTACACAGATACAGTTTAAGTTCACAATGCAGAAGTTTTGGACTGATGAGGAGATACTTGTTGCTCTCTGAATTTACTCTTCTGAATCCAAAGTTGTTTTGTTGCAGTCCATGACACTCAGATTTTTATTTGTTTCTTTCTAAATACATTATATAATACAGTTTCAAACAGACAAGTCCAGGAGGTGCATTAATAGCAAAGAAATGTCCTAGTCACTGGAAACTGGATTCAAACATCTCTAGAAAAAGACCACAAACAAACAGTTGCAAAATATTAAGATACTTCTGATCACTTTTTGCTTTGGGTTTTAGAATGACCATCTTTTTCTGATTCAATTCAAAGCTGATAGCTTAGAATTGCCATTGGTACAGGGACATGTGTGCAGAAAAGTTCAGTGTTTGCTAATAAACTGGAATGCATGAGTAAAAGACAATAAATGCACTTCACTGAAGACCTTTCCTAAATGATGATTAATTACTCTTTTAAGGGTTTGTTCCCTTTTTTTTTTTTTTTTTTTCCCCAGAAATATACTGATCTACTCAACGGTAATTTGAATTTGGCAGACCATGGACGCTTTCCCGTCTGCCCTTCTTCCACTGGCCAGCTTTTGTTGGAACATTGCAGTTATCCCATTTGGAAGTGAAGTGGGAAATGTTCTTTAAATTTTAGCTGTCGTGTCAAATTAGGTCAGACTTTACAGCATGTCATAACACAAAGTGATGCAGCAAGTTATAAACACAGTCTGCTAAAAGTGTGTGCTTTATATTGCCAGTTGTACATTATTTGAGAATGAAGGTAACTTTTTGCTTATAAATCTTCATTGGATTCATAGCTCTTCTGAAAAGATGAATAGTGGGAATTACTGGGTCCTGCAATGTTGCAAATCACTTGTGTTGTTTGACTGTTCTGTTGAAAAATCTATTGCAGTCAATGGCACCAGTTTTCTAAAGAGGCTTGAGGTCTGTACAGAGCACTGAATCACTTCATAAAATAATTTTTGTGCAGCAAAGTTAAGCGTAACACAGTTTGAAAACCCAAAAATATTGCAGGTAGTTTCACTGGTTTACTGAACTACAGAAATGATTGAGTTTCTTTCAAAAAGGTGAAGAAAAGGTAGCCTTTTTTCTTGCTTGTAAGCAGAACGTGAAGGAGAACTCCGCCCATTAGAAAAAATGAGATATTGTATTACCAGTCTGTTAGACCAATCTGCTAGGCATGCTGGCAGGAGAAATCCATAATATTGCACTTCTGAGTCTGCCAGTTCTGTTACAGGAAAAGTCATTCACTGTGTCAAATATGAACAAAGGAATTTATGAAAAAATATTAAAAAAAACACTTTAAAAAATGTATCGTGTTCCATATTCCCTTAAGCATTCATGTGATGAGAAAAATGGATTGATGTTCATTATCTAGAACTGTTTTGGCTATGGTTTATATAGAAGACTCTCATATATTATACAGATGATTTTGGAAAAAAAAAAAAATGTTGGTTCTCCACTAACATGGATATGAATTAAAGTGTGAAATCCATATCCAGAAAAAGGATCAAATGGCACTCTGTATGTGAGGAACACTATCCTGATCTTGGTCTTCTGTTAGAGGTGGAAAATCAGTCAGATATAATCAGTGCTTGCTGTATTAGTTGGGATTCTTTGTTATCGACCCTATGTTGTGCTGTGTGTGTGAACCAATCGCAGGTATTTTGGGCCACCACAAACTGATCAAGAAATACACAATGGAAGAGGCAATAACTCAACACAAGCATACAAAAAAGTAGCAAGGCCAATGGAAGAGTATTGGTCAGCCTGATTACTGGTGCTCTTGGTATGCTCAAAATCTGGAGTCTATAACACCAGATGTCATAAAAAATGTAATGAGTGAATGATTGTGCTTCACTGTTCCTGGCCTGCCTTGGGTGATGGCAGATGACCCAGCCACATGTACTCTTCATCTTGTGTCTGGCAATAAACAGTGCAATGCTCTGGATTAAGCTGCTTGAAATGCAGCTGAAAACTGAGAGCCTGTCTGCTTATTTGTCATGGTAGTTTAGATAAATTTGAAAGATAACGTGACAGGATTCACAATAAGAGCAGATAAAGAAGTTCTGGCGAACAGCCTCTCTATCACTTAATACTCCGATAAACCAGTAACACTGACTTTCACGGCTGTAGGTCAGGTTGCTGAGTGCATAATGGCTGCTGTGTTTACTTGGCAACAACAAACACTTTGCTCTATTTTAGCATGCCACTTGCTGCTAAAGGCTGTAGCTATCTCTTTCTGTAATATGTCCATGGCAATTCTATACCTCAAAAGGCTATTATTACTGTTAAAGAGGAATAAAAATGTGTGTATATGAACCAGACAAGCCTGTGTGTGCACCCACACACATCTACCATGCACTGTAGATGTTTGTCATTCGACACCGTGGACTAAGGAACTGCATAATATACTGCATTTATTTTTTCTAACTTGGACTATAGTTTCTCTGCATCCCTCCTTAACCCAGTTACAAAATTAAGAAGTGAGCCACTGAAATGTATATTATTGTTTGTATCATGATAAAGTTTAATGGCCCAAACCAAGTATTTGAATTTCATCACGTTTAAGTACCTGGAAGGATATTATCTCCTGCTCTGAAAATCATACCATCTAAAAAGGCAAAATCCATGAAAGACTGTGAGAGGAAAAGGCAGATCTAAAGGGTGAACAGATTTGGTCAAAGTTAAAGAGCAGCTTCAAGACCTTTATGGCTTAAGTGAAAGGCAAGTTCTCCCAAATATAGTGAATTTCTTTGGTTTCCATGCAAATCCAATGAAGTAGAAGGATCATTTGGTTCAATTTGACTAATTTGGCTCAAGATACGCTTGGTTCCTGGTTGTTGTTTCCATTGAATTTTCAGCTGCTTCTACAGAGTGAAAAGGCTCCATGGTCAGTGCTCAGAGTTTCACTCTTTCAGGAAACTACTGACTACTGGGCAGTTCAGTAAAAAAACCTCTGAATTTTGGTCTTTGGCAGTTGTGACTTTAGCCTTGAAAGTACTTTGTGCAGGTAATACTATTAGATATGTTTTATCTGTATGTGCAAATTGTGTGGCAGTGACTCAAACAACATTGTTCAGCAAACTCACCAAAACCAATTCGCTCTAGCTCTACTTTTGACAAAACCTAACAGGTACTTAGGATCAACAGGTTAGAAAGATAACAGTTAACAGGTCAGCTTAGTCTATTAGAGACTTCTCAGTTTTTCTTGGCTAAACAGAAATGGCTAAGGATTTCCGGCACTTCTCCTGTTGACGCTTCTAGGTGGAGTCACTCCATTTTGTAGCTTTATATTCCAATACGTTCTTTAATAGATTCTCTGATGAACAACTAAATAATTCAGCATTATGTTGTGTTTGTGGAACCGTAACTGTTGAAGAGTAAGCCAAAACCAAAAAGATTTTGAAACAAGAGAAACCATGCTTGAACTGGAATTAAAATATTTTCATTAAAAAATCATTCCAAGGAGCATAACCCATCTGTTTAGGTTATGTTTGCTGTAACTGATTGACTGTTCACTGCTCTGCCTTTTTTTTTTTTAAATGAGGAAAAAGTCCACTAACCACAATGAAATCCCTGTTCTTAGATATTCCAAATAGAGTAACAATTTTCTAAAGAGCAATAATGAATAATAAAGAGATGAGAAGATAGAACATCCTGATCTTGGGCAAGTTACCAGTGGATGGAGGCAAAGATGTAGGGGCCTTTCTGTGCACATCTGTTTGGCAGCCCAGTGCAGATAATTTCAGCTCTTCATGTGATTTACAGCTGTTAAGAAACAGAGAATCATCTATTGCTGTGTTGGGTTCAGATAGTTGCAGGCGTTTTTTGTTTGGTTTGTTTTTTCATTCTGATAGAATTTTTCCTCTTATTGTGAACCATAAAGAAGAGAAGAACATTATAAGGAACTGTGGAGATATGGTGTGGACTGTTAAGGGAGACTGGTGTGCTGCGGTTCATGAGTAGAGTTGAAGGTTGAAGGAGACACATAGCTGTTAGAAAGCAACTGCTCGCAAGATATGATGCACTTGGAGAGAAGGAGCATAACTGTAATGTTTGTGCTGAAGGATTTTGGGGTGATAAAGAATGCAGATAGAGCAGAAGACCTAGCAGGGCTTGTAATTTAGTGACTCGAGTGCCTGATAGCCAGGTCATGAGTATTCTGTTCTCTCCCACTAAAGGATAGGGACATTGCTACCCAGTGGGTCTAAACACACCTTTACTCAATTTTCTATCTAAATACAATGACCCAGTAGAGCATTTGCTTTAAAATTTTTGCAAATCTTATACTGACTTAGATTCTGTGATTTTCCAATGAGGTGTCACCTGTATGTGGATTCTTTACTCTTCTGGGACATTTTTCCCCTGCAGCTCCCTGAGATGGGAGTGAGGGAAAGAGGATTTAAGAGAACCATGTGTTTTTTTCCTTTACTGTTGCTTGTTTTCTGTTTTGTTCTAATACAATATTTGTGTGAAATACTAAGAGGAAGCAATGTATGTGGCAAGCTGCCAGCTCAGGTCAGCTAGGTTTGAAAAACTTTTGCAAAAGATCTTGCTTTTCTCTTCCATAGTCATAAATGAGAGAAATACAGTAGAATCTGGCAGGTCTGGGAGAGAGCCAGAAGAAGGTCCAGGGAAGGGTTTTGCTCATCTTGCATTGCAGTGTACAGGGTTGATCTTGCTTTGAGTTGACATTAGTTTGCTTTTCTGGGTAATTCATGCTGGCCCTAAGCAACTGTTTACTACTCAGTGTGATCAGACCTTTTATGAGCCATATTACTTACAAGCCAGAGTTATATGCCTTACATGTACATGCAGTACCAAGCCAGACCTGAGGTATGCTATTTTTCCCACATTATAATCCACAAACCTTTCTTCACAGAGCATTTAATGCATGTTTTGAGCCCAGAATTGGTATCATAGTCTGAAGCAGATACTTTAATGTAATTATTACAGTTTTACCTATTCCATTTATCATATTATGAGGTCACAGACCAGTTCAAAATGTCATAATTTCAAAAGGCTGTTGCCCCACAGAATTCATAGTTTACCACATATACAAATAGTGTACCCAAAAAAATGACTGTGTTTCCTTTTCATTTACTCAGGATCTGAGATACAGTGATGATGTGTGCTTCTGAGGCTGATATGAACATAAAAGAGAATTAAAGGCGTTTAACAAGCACATTTGAACTCTACTGAGTAGGATAGAAAAAAAAGGCAGAAGACTGCTTTTGCCTTGCAACATCTAATGTAGGATGGCATTATCCCATTAGCTGTCAGGAAATGCTATTCTTGAACATTCAGCTTGTAGACAGAATCTTGTAATACCCAAGAATTACTAAAGACCCCTTTAAAAACTCTGACTTTCATAAGGAGAATGATACCTTTTGTTATGCATTTGATTTGAGCTATTTTAACCTAAAGTTGATGAGGAATCCAAAGCTTCCAGAATAAAATAACGGGAAGGATGAAATGAAAGATTCAATAATTCCTGGAGTGCTCAAGTTATTTGGTTAGTGAATTTGTGTGTGTGTGTGTTTGTCATATTTAACTTGGAACTTAGATTAAAACTGAACTGCATTCCTATAAACATTACACTACATACCCCATTCATATCCTCAATCAATAAAATGCCAAAGACTTTCCAGCTGGAAGACATTCCCAGCTTTTTACCATGTTTTTAGTGCAGATACAAATGCACAGATTGCTTCTGATTTAAAGCATGTGGAAAAAGCCCATGGAGATTTATATTTCTTTCATGATTGAATGCTGGTACTTGGTGTTATGTGGAAAAGCAGTCACTTGGTTTAATAGTTGCACAGCTGGTGTTATCTGAAAAATAATCATTATGATAGAAAGCACACATTTTTCATGGGTTTTGTCAGGTCTGTCAGAATATGTTCTGTGCTAAGTCTACACACTTCATCTGACATTCTTTAAATTAATATATTAACATATAATACTTTTAAGAATGTCAAAGTTATAAAATGTGACTGTAATTGAAAATATAACAGAGTATGGCTGTGTAAAACAAAGCAATTTGCAGGACGCCTAAAGTGAGAAAGTCACTATAATCCATGTTTAGAAACAACATGACATTATTGTCTGGAAAGCAAGTGACAAATTGCAAGAATTAAAATTATGCATAACCAAGTCAGCTTGGTAATATGTGCTGATCTGAACATCTTCAAATTACAGTGACTATGAAAATATTAATTTGAAGTGCAAAGCAGCTTGATTACAAAAGATGGATTTCTCTTTGCTCCTCTGTACCTTTTCAGGCCTTTTAAGCAAGTGAGGAGAGACAGATCAATGAAGTCTTTAAATGAACACACAATCTCACTTCTGAGGATCTAGGTACTTGTTGGATGTCCATTATTTCTATCTGCACTAACTGGACAGTTGATCTTTTTATCTTCTTGCTGCTAGAGTCAGGGGTCAGACTGGGAAAGAATTTATTTTCTCAGTCTTCTCTATTATATGTTAGTGTATAACACACTAATGCATAATCCTGTCTCCTATGGACTTCCAGCAACAGGAGGAAGGCTAATGAGAGGGTAGAGTATGAATGTAAAATGATCAGATCAGTGACTGATCAAGTTGCAGGTAGGTCCTCCTCTTGTTGCTTTGTCAAATGGCAGGGGTTTAATCTCCCCAATAAGGGGATTTTGTGAGATCCAGAAGGAAATGTTTCTATTTCTGAATTTGAACTATCTCTAGTTAATATCATGTACTGGAATGTGGGTGGTTGCATGCTGAATTGAAATTGCTCACTGCTACAGACAATTCTATGTCAGGAAAAGAAGTTGGTGAGTTAAGTTCCATATGCTGGGTCTGATGCTTTCCTCTTGGCCGTTTCCCATGTGCAGTTTCTACAGGAAACTCTGAAGATTTTGTGGAGGGAGAGGTCCTATAATGTAAGAAGTAGCACACTAATTCTGTACTTGGGAAGACCTATAGAATTTACCTGAAACATAACCCTTGATATGTAAATGATATTGAATCTGTTACTACCAGAAAATCCAAAGATTTGACTTATGAAAGCTCATAATATTTATATTGCTTGCTTTTGCATTGCCATGACATTTTAAAGCTCATCGCAGTATTTAAAAGCTTAACCCTATACTAAAGAGGTTACATTTTTTTTTGCCACAAATATTTCATACCAAATAAGAGTAGAGTAAGCTCAATTAAATATAAAAATTCAGGATTTACATGAACATGCTCCAGCATATGTTATTGTTCTAGTTTAGGTAGCTGCTTTGGTAAAAATCCTATAGAAAATTCACCTTTCCTGACATTAGTAGAACTTTCCATGCACTCATAGCTAGGGTTCATTAAATAAAGAAGCAATGACTACCCACTCTTAGTTTTCATACAGGCAGCAAAAAATAAGGATAATGGCAGAAAATAGAACTTGTGAGTCACAAGAGTGTCAGCTATCCTTAGTTCCCCACAGCGCAGACAGAAAATAAAAAGTGTTTATGGTACAAAATGGAATAACTCTTGAATATGTCCTTAATACTGAAGACAAATGCACTCATTTGAACAGTGCATTCAAGAAGTCCAGTTCAGAGATGGCTCTTTTATTTTAGTGAGTATTTCTTTGTAAAGATAAATAGCATTCTGCACTACTAAAAAAATGGCATTCAGTTGCCATGGTGGCTTTAATTTTGAAGTTCGGTAGTAAAAAGCTGGCTGTTTGCAAATGTAACTCTGTCTCCTCTTACTCTACCCTTGCTTCACTGCTTGGCAATTTTCAAACTGAATCTGACTTTTGAAGTAATTGCTGACTTTGCATTATGTTTTTTTTAACTGTGTCTAGTTCACCCTCAGAGATGTGATGGACAAAAACGGAAATAGTTTGAAAAGTTCATCAGAATGAATTCTGATCTGTTTAAGCAGTATTTGTCAACAGTGTTTCACCCCTCTTGTGCTGCTTTTATTAGTTCATTTGCCTTTTCATTACATTTTTCATTGCCCTTCACATCCATTTTCATAGGAGTATAGTCTTAATTGCTAGACACCAAGTCACGATGAACCTGTGCAACCGCTCTAAAAGAAAGGTCTACTCTAGTCCAGCAAGGCAGATGCTGTGGTTGTGCTTATCACTAATTTTCATAATTCATTGGAAATGGGGATGAATTGGCATCGCCACTTAAATGGGCTGCACTGTGGTAAGCCCTCCTATAGCATAGGGCTATTGCTGTGAACTCCAAAAAAGAGCCTGAAGGAACTGATGCAAAAAAAAAAAAAAAAAACACATAAGTGTGTTAAAACAGCATTGAGTTGCACTAGAAACACCAAGCTAATATACTTCATGTTTAAATAAATGGATGCTTTTGAATAGCTGATTTGTTCTTGTATTTATTTTAGGGTACATGTTTTTAAATCTTTTTATTTTTCTTGTGCTTTTGCAACACAGCAATATCCTGCTATTCATGGATCAATCCGAAATATTGTTATTAGCCAAGAGAAATACAACTTGTTTATGGAAAGAAACTTGTAAACTTAATGTGCTATTTTTCTATTCAATTAGAAGTTTACTAAATACTCCCTGGTGACACAATGAAGTGCATGTTCATTCTTAGTATTTCAGTAAAACCTCAAGCAAGTATATTTTGTTCCTTTATTTTCAGGACACTGGGAATTCAAATACATGGAAAATAAAGACCCAGTGTTATAATTTCGTATCGTAAACAGTAGGCATCAGGAATAAAAACATGGGTAGAAAAATATTTTCTCATTTTAAAATTACTATAATCCTCAATACTGTATGTTCTGGTAGTGGTTTTTCATCCAAAACTCTTCTAGAATGTTGCCAGAGTTTTAGGGATGAGCCCACACTTTCCACCTTCCCAGTCGTTGTCAGATGTGTTCAGCTAGTGTGGATCCAGGTAGCAAGTTGCTTTTGCTTGTAACTGCAAGAATTCAAGAGAAGACACTTCCCATGTCATGATGCCTGTTTAGTTTACAAGAGTAAGAATGTCCCCTTGTCACTCCTTGCTGCCTGCTTTGCAGCAGCTGTGATCGGCTCCTTGCTCCCCCATCCAATCCAAGATCTCAGGCCTCCTTTTGATCATAGCACTGGGCTTTGCACTAAAGCTTGTCTTGCTTTTGAACCTTGTTTCTCTTGCTGTGTTTGGGGCCTTGCACATACTAGGGAAAGCACAGAATTTTGCCCTTTTTTTGTTTATATGATGGATTTTAGCTTTATAGATTCCAAATCACTTCACAAAATTCATAGGCTGGAAGAGACCTTGAGAGTTTATCCGGTTTATCCCTCTGCAAAAGGGATGCTCAGTTGAACCTAAATTATACCTGATTGATGCTTGTCCAGCTGAAACTTCTGCAACATTTTTAGGCTTCTTATCACTGGCCAATTACAGCTCTTTTCAGATTTGAAGGTTTTATTGTTTGGGATTTTTTTTTAATTTCTTCTGAATTTTGGTAGAGATCTTTCTTATAAGGATAGTCTTTCTCCTCCTACCTGTACTGATTTAGGAAATCAAGATCCAGATTATACTCAAAGAGAACTACATGCTCAGGATAATTCTTATAAGTAGTTCTTTGTCAGTAAGTCAGGTTACACAAATACTCTGTAAGTCAATACAGAATTTGTGAACAGTTAAGTCAATCCAAAGCTTGTGTACTTTGCTGGACAAGACTTTAATATCTAATATTGCAATTCTTTTCAATGCTTATTAAATTTTTAGTTGTGTATTATTAGCTGTATATTATTTTCAGAGCTTTCTGGTGTGGTCACTATGTATATAACATTATTACCTGTTATTAAATAAGGTCACTGAATCTGTTTGCACTAATCTGTCTTGAGTATTGTAAAAAGGTTTCAGATTGCTTTGGGGTTATCTGTTTTTTTGTTTCACGTGCAATAGTTTATTTCTTTTTTGTAAAATATGGGGGATAGAAAACACAAATAGATTGATTTTCAGGGCGATTTAGTTATGGGTATTGATCACATCTGAGGCCTTTGTAGAAAAGAGACAAGAAGTTTAGGATAAAGAAGCTTATGTAGTAACAGCAATGGCCACGTGAGCCTCATTTCTCTTTATTGTGCTGCCGGTATTAGTGTTGAAAACTGAGCACAAGTAGCTTGTAAAAACCCATTACTGAAATACAGTTTCTGATTTGGTTTATCCTACTAAATGCTACTTTGATTTATGCTTTCATATTTTGGAATATAGTCACAAGATTTTCAACTTGAAACAGTTTTACATTAATAAAAAATATTTTATCCACCTGCTATGTAGAAATTTATTTTATATATTCCTGAATTTTCTGATAAATGTGCATTGTGAAAGAAATTCGGTTTAGAATTGGAAGTGATAAGAATAATTTGACTGTTTCCAGACAGACAGAAGATTGAGGCCTCTTCTAGGATACGTGTGTGTGAAAGGAAGTGATGGCTGCTAAATACAGCTCTCTGATGTGTAAGATGTTTTAGGCTCATGGGAGTGTCAGCTGTCCCTGAGGGAGGCCAGGCAGAAATTATGTTTATGTTCTCCTGTAGGGAACATACCTGGAGACAGCAGATGGATCGGTCGAGCTGCTAGACCCCCCGGTAATTGCAAAAGGTTTGGGGCTGTGTAGATTAACTGGGCTTCCTGAAGACTAGGTGCAAAGGCAGAGCCTGGCTTGTTTATTGGTTTGCACCACTGTGTCCCTGGATATGTTAGCACTGAAATTCCCCAGAAAGCCAAGAGAAAACTATCAGGTAGTGAGAGAAGTGTTGTCACAAGTGAAAACAGAGATATGGATCCTGTAAGGATCAGAACCAGCTGGAAAGGCAAGGTTGGAAACTGGTTTGATTTTGTTTTGTTTTGTTTTGTTTTTCTTTTTCAGTAAGTTACTTAGGTTGTAGCAGAACAACATCTGATTTATATCACTGGGGGTTTTTGTCCTCATGGGAACATGACATCACTCTTATGTTGGCTGACTCCTTTGCTAGGGAAAAAAAATATCCAGTCTCAAGTTTACACCTGTGCACATGCAGCTAAATTAGTGAGGAGCTCATTCTGCATGCTACAGCAACCCAAGAAATAAATTATCACGTGTTCAGCTTTACTCTAAAACATGATTCTAAACATAAAAACCCTAGATGTTTACAGCAGTTCAGAGATTCTAGCAAGATTCAATTTGGGACTGTATGAGTGTTGAATTGTGTGGTTGTAGCATGGTGTAGGGAAAGGGAGCAAACCTTGTGTGGAAGGTTTTATAAAGCCAGTCAAGCCTAATGTTAGATTATTACAATCCTTTTCTAGTGCATAACAATGTTTTCCTGTTGGTTGTTTTGGTTTTTTTTTTTTTTGGTTGGTTGGTTTGTTTTTTGTTGTTGTTGTTTTGTTTTGTTTTGTTTTGTTTTGTTTTTTTTTTTTTTACATAGGAGCATAATTAGATATGAAAGCAGTACAATAAAAAACACTGTGTCCCAAGCTGCCAGAATTGTGTTAGGTTTTTATTTCAAGCTTGTAGTGTATTATAGTTGCCTTGGTTATATGCCAGGTTATCTGAACTGTTGCAAAAGCAAATGTTTTGTGTTATTCTGAGCATTTCTGGATGTTTGAAGACTAGTTTCCTCTTTGTATGCTCAAAATTAGGGTGTTAAATCCTGACCTGGGTTTTTAATGCAAGATTTCCAACATTCAGGAGCTCTCTGCCACACTCCCAGTTCCCATGCTCAGCAGCTGGGTACTCTGTCACCCTTTTCTTCTCAGTAGTAGTTCACTTGTCTTGGGGAGCTTAAACCCAAATGGCAGTGCCTGACTTCAGCACCCATGTTTGAAAATCTGAGTCTACATTAAAAAACAGTCATAGTCTAAGGACCACCAGCAGAGTTTTGAGAGTGTCTTAAATTACCATCACAGCAGTTATGATTAATATATTTGTCTCTTTAGGGTTTTTGTGGCACTGATAATATTTGCTGTTCTCACTAAGACTCGATTAAATGAGTGCCTAAGACTGACGGGGAGTTTGTCTGTAATGACAAGTGCTTGACTGTAGCAGAAAATGATGAGCTGCCCCAGGGAGACATCACCACCCACTTGAGCGAGATCCATGAAGGGTTTATGACCCGTTTGAATCCTGATTGAGCATCACTGTCTTGACCCTCGGGGAGCCAATTGTCTGGAATACTTGCACTGTCAGTCTGAGCGATGTGCTCAGAATCCCTCTGAAACCTGTACATCTTGATTGTATGTAATACACATAGTGAATTATCAAAATGGTATAAAGATTGGGAAATATTTTATCACTGGGTATCGGTATGTCATGTTTAGAGTAGACGCTGTTTTACTTGTCAAGTAAAATGTACTGTGAGCTTAACCCTTTCAGGAATAAATTATTTCAGATCTGGCATTTCATGTATGAAAGGTTTCCTTTGAGGCAAACATGTCTGATAGGTGATTATTGAATGCAATTAATCTCCTTGTGGGCAGAAAATCTGTGCCTGGAACTCTAGTGAAGCCTGAGGCCAAATCCACTTCTGGGGGTAGTCAGTACTCCTGCTTGGGAGCCCACAGCAAGATAAGGGCCCAGGCTGGTTGCAAGGTTTGTCCTATTGAACAACTGTAAGTTAAAGCCAGGCTGACAGGGATGGCAGCAGTTAGCACAGCGATGGCCTTTGTGGTTTTTCTAATCATAAAGAAAGTTTTATAAGTCTATGAGAAGAGCAGAACTGGAATCCTGTCTCTGCAGTGGGGTATCTTGGAAGGAGGTAGTTCAAGAGAGTGTTTCAGGCTGAAATAGGTGATGTAATCTTCTTTTGAGCGATCACTGCAAGCAGACACCAAGAACGGCATATGCCAGCTCTGCACTGCCCTGAGTGTATGTGCTGTAGTGTACCCCCTTAAGTGCTTAAGTTGGGAGATCCTGTGTTCTTACTACAGAACGCAGGTAAATGACAGGTGAAAATTATTTTCTCATTAGTAGCATTAACAGTGGCTGCTAGACAGGAAACTAAAAGCACCTGGTTGGATGGTTGTTCAAAGTCTCTGACTTTTCCAAATAAGCATTTTAACTTTGAGAAAATTTTTCTTTGTATTTAGTGGAATAGTGAGGAGTTGTTTGTTTGGGTTTCTTTGGTTTGTTTGGTTTTGTTTGGTTTTGTTTGTGTGTGTGTGTTTATTTTTTTGTTTTTAATCTGAATTACTTTCCTTGCTGTTTCTCCTTAACCTGCCTCTCTGCTGTGCCTGGGTAGGACAGCATCACAACTTCATTGTAACTTGCTTTTTAAAAGCCTGGGAAGTTCTTCAGGAATTATCTTTTGCTCTTATTTTTGTCATTGGCCATTTAAATCTGAAGTGATCTTGTTGTACCAAACTCAGGATGGTCAATTCTTAGCCCTCTATGCAATAGGAGGGGGGGTTCTCCTGTTAATAAAAAAAACATCCCACATCTGCTAGGTAGTCTTTACATTATGTGTGTATGTTGCAAGGAGGAAGGAGATAGCTGGACTGTTACTACAAGGTCTTTAAAAGAAAAAAACCCAAACAAGTAAAACCAAACACAACACCAGAAAAAGAACTTTTCCACCCTCAACTCTATTCCACCCTTATCCCGCAAAAGCAGAAAGCAACATCTCAGGACCAGAAATGGAAAAAATCCTCCTTTGTTTTATAGTTAGCATTTCACAGCCAGCTAATCTTTATTATTATGTCTATTGAAGCAATTAAACAGTTTAAACAGGATTAACTGTTGTTTTTCTGCTAACATAAAGATGGCCTCTTAATTTCTAATGCTCTTTTTTCTATGTAAATTGTTTTTTCATCCCCAATCCCAATAAAATTGTGGTGGGATATGCATTTATGTCTATGCAGGTACTATTGCTGTTAGCAACATTTTTTAAAATGACCAACTAGCATATGTAACTAAAACCGTGTTAAAAAACTCATTAGATGTTAAAAAAAGGTTAGATAAATTAAAGGAAGTAGTAGGAGAACTCTTGTATAACTCGGTAAAAGAGAACATCAATATTGCTCATTGAACAGTCTATTCTTCTAATTTGAAAAGAACAACTATTTGTCATGGTTCCTGTCCTTGGGCTGGCAGTTATCTAATTAAATGCATATGAAATTCAAAAGCCTTTACTGAGGGACAGTAATTTTCCTTGGTTGTTTTTAAAGTTACCAAGATGAAAGAAGAATTACATTGAACAGATAATGGATGAATTTCTCCATTGTACATTAAGGTCTTGGATTGACTAATCATCCCATGCTTATTAATCAATGTGTTATCTTATAGTTTGAAATTAAAGGTTCTGTTCTCATTATTGCTGACTCTAGGTAATAATGCTTCCAGTCCTTGATTACCATGACACTACAATGTACTGTCTTGCAAAATACCACAAAACTAATAAAAAATAGATCAGATCTATAAAGAGCATTCCCAGTGCATTATATTTACATGATTCTTCAGCAAAATATTTTTCAATCTAGTCACTTCAGGATGCTCTTTGTAATGTTCCTGTAATGTTTTTCACATTTATGTGTGTATGCCCCTTTTCCCTTACTCACCATCCAAACATAATATGCTGATTTACATTTGGTGATATTGAAAGATAGAGACACTGACCAAGATTTTTGCTTAGAGGAAATGATTCCCCCAGTCATGCCAGGATAATTGCAACTGGTGGATTGTTCCAAGTGCCCTGCAAGTACATATGCAATATGGATAGTAAATAGCATTTTAGAGTTATGATTTCTGTACTAAATATAATGCAGTGATCAGTGGGAGCTTGTAGACATGAATTAGGTATGACTGTACCTTGTGAAGGTAGCTTGACAAATTGGAAAAGACAGCTGTATGTAAATATATATATATTTCAGTACAATTAGGAGTATATTCGGGTATTTCTGAAGACCTGTTTTTAACCACTGGTTGTATACAAATATGTAAAGACATTACAACAGCAGATGTGAGGATGGATTTATGGGAGATTTTTGTTACTTCACCCCCTTAGCAGGTTCCCGTTTCTTTACTGGCTCTTGCCCTTACTTACGCTAGGGGTGGGAATCCTATGAAACTCCTTGCTTAGTACACTTAAGGACCTTTTCTTAAGTCTTAAAGGCTCAAAGCTCAAACTGAAGTTATTTTAACTAGAGAGCAAAATAGTCTTGATTCTGTAAATTGAATCTTATAGGGGCATCATACAGATGCAAAGATCTGACTATTCATGTGCAGCTGTGGAATTGGGATCTTAGAGAGTGGGATGTTCTGGCTAATTAAATCTGAAAATAGTATCTACAAAAGGGCAATGGCAACAATAATAAAAACTGTATTGAATCCTTATTTCTGACCTAAAACAATCAAGTTAAACAAGTCATGATCTGAAGCACAATTATAGTGAAAAATCCAGAGGGTGTTGTTGGTTTCTTAGCATTTAAAAATAGAGTGTAAAACATTTCTTAACTTCAGAGATAGTGCTCTGTTTAAGTATCAAAATGCTGCTTCTAGCCCAGATTATCATTTAGTGAACTGCCAATAATGATCTCTGCTCAGGAATGTTCTGGCACTGAACCTTTTTGATGGCAGAATAATGCTGCTGTTAATAGACTCCTATTCCTATTTTTGATTTTGTCTACATCGGTGTCATGTTCAAAGCAGTTAAATAATTCTAATTTCTGGGCTTGTTGGTGTGAATACACACTTCTGTCCTTATTTAAATACTGGGAAAAGGCATTGAAAAGTCTTTTCATGAATAGTGAATGTGCTTTAATGCTAAATATTTTAGAGTTTTAGCTTTCAACAGAGCTGAACGATGATAGACTTCACATTTAAAAAATAAAATAGCCACTGTATTGGAGAAAGACTAGAAATAGCAAGTCATAATACACAATCAAAGGAAACAACCTTTCTGTGGTATGTTAGGATTCATATCATCTACTTTAGTAGATAATCTAAGGCGTAGCAGAGATTAATCAGTTTTGCTGTAATTAAATCACAAAAATTGTTTCATCAGCCTCCTGATTTCAGTGGTCTTTCACTTGCTTGTATCCTGACTGTGCCTGAGCCAACACAAACATAGAAAAAGCTGAACTTTTTGAAAGAAGGTATCTCCCAACATGTCAGAGCTAAAAACTCCACAGTATTAAAATTATACTCTGCTGGAGTTTATAATATCCTAGAGAGATTTCATTAGGTTTCATACACTGAAGTTTGTACTGAACTCCAATGTACAGTTCACACATCTGATAAAACATTAAAGAAGGACAAATGTAGGGCTTGCTAAGCTGAGCTGCTATATACTTGTCCGTGCATATTTGGCCTTTCATGACTTATTGTGCATCTTTATTTATTGTTTCTGAACAAAGTGTATTGTCATGAAAATGACATTGTACTTGGAAAAATCCTATCAGGCAAAGTCAACCCCTAAAATAAGTGTTAGAATAAATATGCAGAAATGTCATTCTTTACATTAGCCCAAAGGTTTTGTATAGCTTAAGGATATGTGCAGTAAGCTAACTATAAAAATAGAAGCTTGACAGTGGGGATGAATGTGTGTGTCAAAATAATATTACTCTTTCTGGGAGGATGGCAGAAAAAATGACACTACATCCACCAGCATGATTTTTATAGATCTGCCTCTTTGCCAGATGTCACCTTTTATAAACTACTTTATAAAAACATGACAGTGTAGTGAAGTAGTGTGTTTATAGCTTGATAAACTTTTGTAATAAAGTTGGGATTGGCTGAAAATTAAAGCCTTAGAGCCTACTCATTAAGTATTTGGGAAGCTTGCTCTGACTTAAAAAGAAAAATATTAAAGAAATATGCAGAATAAGTCACAAGCAGTAAGTGGCCTTTTTCAAGAGTGTATGGCTTCTGGTAGTGTTTACCAGTATGCCATGCAATAACCTATCCAGATATATTACTGGGATTTTAGAGAATAAAGTTTGCATTATTTTAAATGTAAACACACACAGACAAAATATACAGTGTGTATTAAATTATATGTTTCCAAAGAGTACTATGAGGACATACAGGATTATGCCATAAATATCTCCCCAGCATACAATTGTTTTATTGCATAATAAAGGTCTGTATATTACCCTCTGCTGCACCATGCGACACATAATTCAGACTTTTCATGACATGTCTAATTTATACAAGTCTCTGGCTCTAGAAATCATACAGGAATAATACCTTAAACTGTTACTAGCCTGAAAAGCTTCAGCACTGGAATTGCTCTCCCAGAACGAACGCTGGTCTGCCGAGGCTGGGGTCACTGCTCCATGTGCCTCACTAACTGCAGTGTAGAGAGAAAAGTCCCCTCCGGTCTGTACGAAGGTTTGATGGACACCTTGAAGGCAGAGATGCAAAGACCTGCGTACCCTCTTACCTCTTAGAGAATTCCTGTCACACCTCCTTCCTTGCTTCTCCACTTGGAGAAACTTTTAAAACTATTCCACCAAACTTTAGTCCATACATATTAATAGATGGTGAGGAGAGGCCATCGGCAGTACGTGCAGCTTTGTTTTGTGCATCAGCTGCCATGATATGGGGGTTCTCATGAAACAATATGAGGTGACAGCCTTTGTGTGCACGTGGTTGGCTCATAAATGGAACTACTGATGCACAGAGAAGTAGAAATGTGACCACTCAGAAGAACCCAACACTTATTTGCTCACCTGCGTTCTTTTGTCAGACGCAACTTTACATAAAAATTGTCCCGTAACATACAGGATCTTATATATGGGATGAACTATAAGCAAGCTGCTTTGTCACAATTTTTTTCTATATCTTAGAGTTTTGCAGCAATGTGTAGTACTCAAACCAGTGTTGAAAATATGGCTGTCCTTTTGGCTACGTTTGAAGTTTTTAACCTTTCCCACTTCTACCCACCCAGAGATACATTTTCTTTTAAATATTGAAAATAAATGCTGTCTTTCTCTTGGGTTATGTAGGTTTACCTTTTGTGGGGAAAACCACACGGAAACACAATTTACTATCATAGAAAAATAGGCTTGAAGGTCTCTCAAGAGATAGGTTAATGTGCCATGCTGTTCCAGGGCAGTATCAGCCGGTGTTGGGTTATGCCTTTCAAATGTTTATTTAACCCTTTTTTCCCCCAGATCTTTGGTGATGGAGGCTCCACAACATCTCCAGGAAAATCTGTCTCAGTATTTAATATAATACTACTCACCTGGGGACATGCTGGGGGGGAGGTTTTTTTCTGGTTTCTAACTTGACTGTCTTGTCAAAATTCCAGACGCTGTCTGTTTGGGGTTGTTTGGGCTTTCCTTGTTTTTTGGTTTTCTTGTTTTGTTTTGTTTTTTTTTTTAGTTTTTTTTTTTTGTTTTTTTTTTTTTTGTTTATTTGGTTATTTTTTAAATCAACACAGTAAAAGAGATATTTTATTATGCATGTTTTGTAGTCCTCATGTACTCTGAGAAAATGTGAAGTGCAGTAGTTAAAACACAAATTAGCTAAACAACTTTAAGCTAAAGTTTAGTATTTATCATTAAGTAATACAAAGCAACTTTTTGCTAAAGCACATTTTAGCAAAACATTTGTCAGTGTAGTAGTGAGGATGTGTTGTTACAGAAAACATTGATTTGGTGTGGGTTTGAAGCTGGTGGATATTCTGATTTATTTGTACTTAGATTGACAAGGCATATAATTTGGCACATAGTCTGTTCTTCCTTTCAGTCTTCCAGCACTGAAACATTGTCAACGGTGATACCTGGCTTCTGGTGGAATAAAGTGGAACTGTTTTTATTGGTGGTAATTTTTATATTATCAATTCTCAATTCTTCCTGTGTTGTTTTGTCTCCACACACTTTGAAGCTCTTCAGTACTGAGATTTTCATGCTTTTTAGCCCAAAGGTAGATTGCAGATGACTTGTTGAACACACTGCAGGTCAGGTACAGGACCAGCTGAAACCCTAGACTAAGCCACACCTTGTTTTCAGTGTTCGTTTTTGGTTTTATTGTTTTGGTTTATTTTGTATCTAGTAAATGCTCTCCCTTATTTGAAAAACAGACATCACAAGTTTCTAGGATCCTAATGGGCAAGAATTCTGCTTTGGATTGCATAATAGGAAAAGTGTGTTGCTTACATGATTAATGGTCTTTTGCTGTTGTAGTCGTATAGTGGGTGCCTCTCTAATGGTGAAAGTTCACATGACAGTATGAAGGGGACAGGATATTGGGCTTTTCCTGAGAAATGTTACTTACAGCCGAGCCTACATGAGCTCAGCTGGGAGGCAGACTGTTGTGCTATGTGCAAGGTGCAGAAGATCCCAAATGACACCAACCCCAAAACGCATGTGACCCACTAGGTAACAGAGTGGTAAAGGAGACCTGTTGTTGTATTGCTAATATCCAAGATGCAGGGCTTGTTGGGAGGGGGGATCATGACAAAACATTGAAATGAAGGAGTCTTATAGTTTGAGATTTTGCTCAGAAAATAGCACAGAAACTTCCTTCTGCCCTTGCAGGAACAGGCACAAGCAGGTGATTCCAGGGCACATCCTTTCTGTACCGATCTTCTGGACCCCCAGTCTATTGATAGCTAACATGTCTCTGAGCACTGCTGAATATTTCTCATCTTAGAAAAAAATGTAGGTTATGCTAGAGACAGATCTATTCCTTAAATTCTCTGCCCTATATAACTTGACTGCATAGACTTTGACAATGACAATGGATTTTTGGGGAAGACACCTAGGTGTTTGGGCCCGGTTTCCCTTGTGTCTCTGTATATATCCTGTTATTTATGCAGTGCACTAACTGCTCATGGTACTTATCAGACTGTTAAATAAGAGTCCCTGCCTTAAAGAGGCACGTGTCTATGCTAATGGAGGAATATGAGTTGCTCTGATAAATACATAAGTGGTCATTAATGGTTGAAGTGGAAATAGAGAAAAATTACATTATGGTTTTAGAATGGGTTAGATCTAAGGATATCTTTTTAATGTGGTGAGAAGTAGTTTTGCTCCTTTAAGACTTCATATAGCTTTAAACATGTGATCTTGGAAAATGTTTATTTTAGCTGCTGATCCTGAGAAGCTGCGGAGAATTGTTAGAGGCTAGTTACTAGTTAGACAGTTTGGCTTTCACTGAGAGTGATACCAGAACTATAAACAAGGCTTGGTCATGTTATTCTCTTGCTCCTGTGATCTAAGCAGAGTGAAGTATGATGCAGGTGGTGTTCTATCCTGAAACTAGACAGTTCAAACTTCAGGTTTTTTGTCTTGACTGGTTTTCTGCTGATTTAGTAGAGTGTGTGGGCTTCCTGAAGAGTCGTGTGAGCAGTGGGGTCAAGTGGACTGTAGTTTCTCATGATAATTTAATGACCATGCAATTATATGCATGTTCCAATATATCTGTAAATTTCTATATTCAGATGTTGACTTCTGTGAATTAAGGGATTTCTAGGACCATGTGTTCTACTGATGGAAGGAACTTCTCGTGCTTCAAACTAAGCAGTTGAGCAGCACTGCCTATTTTCTTCTAGCATACTTGCCTTTTCTCAGTCCTTCTGTCATGTTGCTTGCTGTGGGTTTTAGAGTCCTGGCATAACAAAATCCTTTGTGGAAAATGTCCTGTTTCTATGCATGATTCAAAAGATACAGAATTGTTTAGAATTTTCTCTTTGCTTGGTTTAGTTCTAAAAAAAAAAAAAAAAAAAAAGGTGGGTAGGGAAACTCTGTGATATTTGTGAAAAATGATTAAACTTACTATAACAGCACCAAAATTACACTATGGGTTATGTAGCCATTTCCTGGATTCTGTATATGTATATTCCTGTGTATGTACTGAGGGGAACCTCAATTCATCCCACTCCTACCAGTAAGTCAGCTTCATCGTGGGCCCAACTTAAATGCCTCTATGCAAATGCACATGGAGTGATTCTGCATCATGCACAACGTCCTTTATGTTTTCACTCTCTGGTCCTTGATAGTTCCTGAGAAATCACTAAGTGAAGTTTTATAGCTGATGTGGGAAATGGAATTATGAAAAGTTCCATCAGTTATATAAGATGATGATTTGATCTTTTAATACATCTGCTACTTCATTTCTCCAAGTTATTTTTAAAAAAAGCTGAGATTTCTTCAAGTTCTACTTGCAAGTTATTTTTAAATTGCTTGTGCCCAGAAATATGAAATAATTGTAATTATAAAATGCAGTGAAATATAGTGAAAGGATTATTTAGCTTTCCATTGTGTGCCTAAACATTAGGCATAAAAGATTTAAGCCAAACAAAATATATACACAGCCATTTCCTTTCTCAAATGTTGAGTTTTTAAAAACTTTTTATTTCATGTGTCTTAAAGTAATTTTTTAAAATAATAGTTTTCCATGACTTGTAGCCAGAAAGACTTGTGTTTCTGGGTCAGTCAGGCATGCAGGCTCCTCTGTTGGGGTTTCTTATGCTGAGTACATTCCTTCTGAAAATTAATGGGACAGTCTACATTTATCTGTTACTTCTGGAATATGTCACAAAGATACACTGAATTCATCTTAACCCACAAGCCTCACTTCTTCTTTCCCTCAGCAGAAGAGCTCGCTCACTCTTCATCTTCTCTCAGTTTTGAAGGTTTTACAGAGAGTATTTGAGCATGAAGGCATGGAAGCAAGGTGACAAAGAAGAAATGTAACCAAAGATCGTAACTGTTAGAGGGGGGAAAAAAGCTAGCAAAATTTAAGGTTTATTAAGATCAAAATGTACTTTATATAGAAGAAGGGTGCTCAATCAACTTTATTGGGCTTAGCATCTGACCCAAAGTAGGTCAGCAGTGAGATACTGTATGGAATTGTGATGAGATTGTAGAGAATTATCCCAAAAGCAGGATAATCTCTGAATTAAAAAAAGCATACGGAGGAATGGATTAAGAAGGGGTGTAAGTAGAATGTTTTTCAGAATATTAATAACAAAACTTTTTAGATTAATGTTTCTGATAAAACAGACAATATTCTTCCCAAAAGTGAATAATTTTTTTCAGATGAGTATTTAGTGCTTTGTGGCAATAAATCATTACTTAGTTGAGAAAATCCTGTCAGAAAAAGAATGATATGGTGATAGAAGGAAAGCTTTTAGAAGCCATCCATTCAGCTTTTTAATTTCTACTGCTATAGTTATGAAACTGGTCCCAGGGATGCTGTTGTCTGATGTCATTTTAGTAAAATTTTAGTGAGAGTTAGAGATGAATACAGGACTATGCAAATACTATTTATTATGCATAATTTTTTCATATTATTTTAGTAAATAATATTTAATGGTATATTAATGAAAAATAAAGCCAGAAAAATGCCTCATCTTTGCCTCTTAATAGTAGCTGAAATAAATAAGCCTTGTTTGTGTGTTACACAGATGTAGGCTCTTCTGGTTTTGCAATCTTTGGCAGCTGTAGTCTGGGCTTTCTTTTAAATAAAACTGCCTTAAAAAAAAAAAAAATTGTCCAGGAAGTAAAAGAAGCTGCATAAATCATGGCCATTTACAATTTGAGAATCTGAGGATCTTATCAAATGAGTTGTTATGATTTTCCAATAGATTTTTGCTTATGCATGTGGCTTTTTTTTTTTTTACAAAGTAAATGCAGTGCAAAAGATCAAAATACTGATTTTCATTACTCTTGTTTTCCTGACTGGCCCCTAAATGATGATTGATGTATGTATTTTAACAGCTTTAGTTGAAGGGTCCAGTTAACTACTTCTGTTTTTTATTATATGATAGGCCAAGATAAATCATCTTTTTTTTTTGTATATGTAGTCTATCTTTTTGGGGGGAGAATCTGCTTAAAATTCCATTGGTTCCTAAGAGTGGCCGTATTAAACCTGTACAAAAATGCGAACCATGGACATAAAAGAACTATTTACCATAGCTTTCAGAGGAATAAATGTATTCATTTGTGTTCCCTGTTTTTAAACGCTCTCCATTTCTGTAGTGCGTGGCTATCTTGGATGTTTTGTTGGTCTTGGCTACACGATATGAAGACCATAATTGTTTTCCATGAGGTAATAATTATTTTCTATTAATCTTACTGTAACTGATGAAAAATATTTTACTCATGGAAGTGTGCTTTTCCTAAGTAGCAGTAACTCTATTCCTTTGGAAATATAATATCCTAAAATTATTCAGTAGAAATAGCAAGCTATTCCAGTATAGGTGATTCCAGTGTTTTGATAGGCTCTAAAAGAAAGCAACAGGGTACACTTCACAGAGTTATTGTAATTTCAGGAATGTCAGTTACTGAAATTAATTTTCAGATAAACCCAAAAGAAATATAGACAGAGGGAAACTTTCAGACTTATTAAAAGAAAAAGATTTTGTAGTTCATCTCAGTAATATGAAACTAGGCAGCCAGCTAATATGAACATTTATGAAGGAATTCAAGTTCAGATTTTGATTTCTGTTTGGTCTGCAATTGAAGTAACTGTTCCTATAAGAGCCCTGGAAATCCATCGCAAACAGATTTGAAAGGGAAAGTTAAACCACCTCAACCTCAACCTCAGACAGAATGTATCTTCTTAATCATTATGAACTCCTGCCATTAGTGCTGAGGTATGTGATAAATAGCCTGTCAGATGTCTCTATCCAGCCATCTTCCTTTATACCTTTGGTATTGCAACATGTTAAGTTTTCAATTCTTTCTGGTGAGCTGTGAGACCATAGATAATCTGTTCACTTAAGTGGAGTTCATATTAATTATATTGACAGCAAAATGAAGCATCTTAATTTTGCACTATCGATCAGAAGATTCTTTGGAAGACTGCAGGGCTGAGATAGATTTCTGTTGGACCTGGACTTCATGCTGAATGTCTGTGAAGTGGCTAATATATAGCTTTTTACTGTCCTCCATATAGGTTCTAATTTCACATTTGATAAATGTTTTGTGTACTGACCAACACTGGTATATGACTTTGTGCATTTAAGGGGTCATTTTGTAAGGCACAAAATAAAAAATAACCCATTTATATCAATCTCGAAGATCAGCCAAAATCTCTTGAGCCACCAGTGCAGCTGAATGTGTTTGAAACACTGTGAGGGAAGCTCTGGAAAACAACCCGGGCACATGAATATCAGACTTCCCTTCCTGAAGGTAGGAGGCTTTGAAACATCCCATTGTTAGCAAAGTTCTTGGTTTATTTATAATTAATCACGTACTGTTGTCTGACAGTACATAATAGAACTAGAAAACAATCACTTAGAACAGGAAACAACTGTCAATTAATACACTAATGAATCAAATTTACCAAAGGCGAAGCAACTTAGACTCCCACTGGAAAAGTAAGAAATACATAGCTTCTGTGCACAGAAAGTTTGTCCTTTTGCATTTCAGATCTGTTTTGCTTTGTTTTCAAACAGTGGTTCCTCATTATTCTTGCAGTTTTCATGTTGTTACATGCTGCTGTTGTACATGTTTAAACTTTTAAAATGTGTTTAAATCTTACTTCTGTAGCTCAGAAAGCCTGTGTATTTTAGTGAAAACATAAGAAAGGTCTGAAACCAGGGCTCAGCTTAATTCAGCAACATTTTTAATATTATTCAGATGAATAGTCATCATTGTTTTCAACAGGATGAGTCAAATAATAAATGTGGTGCTGTGCCAGACATTACCTGTAGTAGGTATTGCTAATATATGAGTCACAGACAGATATATATATATATTTTTTAAAATATGTCATTTCACTGGTACTTGCAAATAGAGTCCAAAATCTGCTTGGGTATTTCTGTTTGCAGTTCAACGTACTCTGCCACAAATAGGTGAAAAGAAAAGTCTGAGACACTTCCGTTTAAGAAACAGTCTCTTGGCAACTTGGTATTCTGCCTCAAGGTTTCAGTAACCCATATTTCAGATTTCATTGTGATGTGCTCTGTGATGTTTTTTCACATAATTTTTGTTTCCTATTAAAAAAAAAAAAAAAAAAAGCAATATTTTTTGTGAGCCTTAAAGGTGTCTTTGCAATAAGCTGGCAAATCTCATCTCTTCACCAGAATCTAGGCATGGAAACCTCTCTTTTCAAAAGAAATCCCATTGAATCAGCATCAGATGCACTGTGAAAATGATGTAAACAGCAAATCTATGAAAGTTGTCAACACTGTATATTGTTCTGTGGGCTGGGGTGTCCAGCAGTGCACATTTTTTTGTCTCTATGAAGGAGCAAGGCTCTGAAATGCCATATATGTGGATTAAATTCGGACATTCAATTTATGGTTAGTTTCAGTTTGAGAGCTGTTGTAAATTTACCCCAGTGTTTTGAATTTAGGTGATTTGTGTCTTCAGACAGGATTCTTTTGTTTGTTTGTTTGTTTTTGTTTTTTTTTTTGTGTGTGTTTTTATATATATATATATATATACACTTAGCATTTGAGTGCAGTAACAAAACTTTTAGAGTCAGGCTAGTGGGCTTAAAGATTTATTTTATCCACAATGAACTTGCTCAAGAGGTCTCCATACCAAAATGCCGGTGATGCTGCTGCCATTTCAAACATCTTTACCTTCCTACCTACATTTGCCTGCAAGTTTACCTGTGTTTTCTCTTTTACCGTGGTGTCATCTGAATGGATGATACACTTTTTAAAAATTCAGAATGGATCTCAAATGGGTTGCTTTTTAATGTAGGAGTAACAAAGTGCTATATCTTCAGCCAGCCAAGTAAATAAATAAGTCGGGGGCCTGTGCTTGAAGTACCAGTAGAAAGCTCCATGTACATTCCCAGGCAAATCAGTTTGATATTCTCAGCGTTCTGGAAACTTAGGCTGGCTTAAAGAAACGCTGCAGGAGTTATACTAATGGTCTTTTCTAGCTGTGGAGGTAGCAGCCAGCAGTGAAACCCAGGGTGTGGTGTTCTATCAACTCATTCTAACTATGGGTTTCGGTTTATTTCGCTCATTTTAAATAACAGAGGTATCCGTTCTACTGGGTTTGGGGTTTTTACTATTTTGATGCAAAATAACTTTCAATGACATGTAATTCTATTAGAGTTAAAAATGACACCTGTAAAATGGACACAGCCTTTTAAATTGACTTGTAATGTTCTTGCAGGAAGTGCTGACCTATAGACTTAGGAAAATGGTATGGGGTTTAAGAGGTGCATGTGTTTGATAGTCTTAGTAAACTGGCTTTTTTCAGACTGCTGTTGTGTGTTGCATGTATTAAAGTATTTGGAACTAGCTTTCTATATATGTAAAAAAATTCAAGTGAAGTTTGACTATATATTATATATTTGTGAGTAGTTTCTTTTAAATATTATACTTTGTACCTGCTTTAGAAGTAGCAAAGGCAGCAAAAAACTATTTTAATATAAAAGTTTGTTTAATTATCTATGCAGATACTGCTGAACAAGTTGACAGCACAGCATGAATAGTAAATAATGTTGCTTTTACACTTTAAAATACAGGTAAGCAGCCTTGTAAGTTCTTCTCCTGCTTAAGGCATTTGGCAGTTTATTTCTTATTTCCAGAATATTTCAAGATATAAATTTTTTAATGTTCAAAAGAAACAGGGGCGTAAAACACATTGTTTTGAAACTCTAAGATGAATGGATGATGGGAGACATTGTTACTTTAAAGCACCAGCCGAGAGACTCCATTAACTGTGTGGCAATAACACATGGACCCACACGGAGCACAACCGCAGAGGAGATACCTGCAGCCTGAAATACCGTTATTGGCAGGTTTCTGAATAATTTCACAAAGGCACTTCAGGCCAGGAATCTTGTTATTGGAACCCGGTCTCACTTCAGTCTTTATATCTCCAGTATGTAAAACTCAGTTGTATCCTCCTAAGACTCTGAGTATTATTTTTTTATTCAATTCACTAGCTGTGATTGACAAGGACCTCTTCATGAATATGTTAAGAAAGAACTGTTTCCTGGATATTATGTCCTTTCATATCTGTCATAACTAGAATATTCATGATGCTGTTTTTAACAGGCCTCCTATTGTAAAAGAAATATCACGGAAGCTTGTTCTAGTTTTTATAAAGTCCAGGGAAAAATGAATGCCTTAGGGGCCGATAGGTAAGGGGGTTTTTTTAACAATTTAGAAATACAATTTGACAGCTAGCAGAATATATATCAGCAAGCAGAAAGCTCTTAAATATCGCAGTCACGGACCTAGAATGGATAAACTGATAGGGACTTTATATTTATTTTTGTGTTTTCTGATGGCTGAAGTTTCATGGTAGATTTATTGTGTATTTTTCCTTTTAAAAATGCAATTATGAAATCAGATTTTCTTCATCATTTTTATTCCTGAATGCTGAGAGTCTCTTTTTCAGTCAAATTCTGCCAAAAAAAAAAGACATGCACAGGCATGCGTCTTTGTTGTACAGAAACACTGGGCTGGTGAATGCCAACTTGCCTTTGATGGTTCAGTGCTGGCATTTCTAATGGTGGGTTTATATGGTAGAGGAGAGGGCAACAAAATTGGAAGACTCAAGAGCAGCCACGCTGTCCGTGCAGAAACAAGCATATGCAAAACCCCCTAGTATTTTAGAGCAGGTTGAATTACATGTAGAATGTACTTTCTAACAAAAAATATGATTTTGTCAAAACTAATTTTCTGTTTAATAGCAAATACTTATTTGGTCAAAAGTATTCTTCCTATAATAAACAGAATACTTTGAACTAATTTAATTTTGACGTACAAAGTACTTTAATTCCCATTTGTGAGATTAAAAGACAAAATAAGATCCCATTTGATAGTCAGAATTGCAATTTTGACTTACAAAGCCATGTGACTTCGACCTCAGTCAAAAGTAAATGCATTGGCTTTTCAGGTGAGTTAAATAGTTCACTGGACAAGTCTCTCTTATTTGTTTTCCCTGAAAAACATTAAATCTTCTACTAGGGGAAAGAAGTTTTTTTTCTAGATGATTCTCATGATTTCTAGTCAACAGGCATTATCCCTAACGGAACAGTTCAGCTGTGTTACATAATTTTGTAAATTTTGATGCTGGGGACCTGTAGTATATTTCCAAATTGTTAATGTAGACAATAAGAAATATGTTACACAGTTAAATGCCAATGAGGTGGTGACTTTTTCTGACACTGTACCTGAAGCTGGAATTGTTAGGGTTTTATTCAGCTCATTATTTCCTGGGACAAGGTTCAGTCTAGATAATGCATACATAAAAGTAACACTTTCCTAACTACTGGATGCCATTAGTTTATTCAAAATACGTTATCCTTTTTTTAGTAAGAAAAAAGAAACTTAATGTTTGTAAAAAGCCCTGAATTTGTGTTATTGGAGAACCACTCTAGTTACTCTGTGGCTAATCATAGGCGCCATCAGCCTTCAGATGGAGCTCTCCATGTGCTGCTGTGCTCTCAACGGATTCATCTGGGCTGCAAAAGTAATTAAGGCCCTGTGAATACCTGGCAAAGTTGCATTGGTCACCACAATTTCATGCAACAAATGGGGCAGCCCTGGTGTTTTCTTTTATCAATGTTATAGGAATAAAACTGAGAACAACACTGTGTTCCACCTAGGTCTCTGTAGAGCACATATTGACTTGTAGGCAGCAGGACCTTGCTTCTCCCAGGAGGTGAGCGAGTGCCCCAAGCAGCTCCTGGCGTCTGCAGTCACTGCAGAGCACACAGCGTGTGGCAAGATCAAGCTTCATAAGCTGGGATTAAATTGGAGACACTGACCTACAGGTGAAAGGCTCTGTATCCTATTAACAATCTTAGTCATACAATCCCCCAAAGTAAATCATTCCTGATCAAAAAGCAGGGACACAGCCCTTCTTAGAAGCAAGTGCAAACTTTATTGTGTGGATCAGCATGCTTAGGAAGGGCATGCCTGTCTGTCTTGGGTAGTGAGTATTGCTGGATATTTTCACTGCCAGATGAAAAGAATGTCTTTTGCAAGGAAGAATGAGATGTATGTGCCCTGCCCTTTTGGTTTGTCTTCAGATGTTTTCTCAGAGATTTTACATTTATAGGAAAGTTTTATGGCAGATGAGAGATGTTCCAGTTCACTTTGAATTGCACATTGATCCCTGAGCGATGGGAATTACTATAGGAGGTAAAAGGCACTGGATTTTGCTTTTGCCTCCAAAGAGGTTTCAACTAGGATTGTTCTTACACCTGCCCATAAAATAAATACATCCCAAGTTATGGAGGCTTCACTTTGCTTGATTCAAGTGATCCAAGCAATACAAGGGAAATTATAGGTGCTCATTTTTATTATGCTCCCCATTTGGACAGGGTTTCCACCCTCATGTTCAGCAGGATCTGTACTGGCATAATCTGGATGAGATTGACCCAGGGTCTACAATGCAGTGTGCATGTCCTAAGGATGATCGTATCAGAGATATTAATATTTTATTTCTGATAGCTAATGGACTCTTAAAGACTTTATGAATATTTTACCTCTTTATGTCACTGTTTTTGCATCATAAGTCACTGGTGATTCATTGAGATCTCAGCACAGGTTCACAAGATTCTTCCACAGGCACCATTGAACTAAATATTGAATTACCTTTTCCTTGCTCTTTGTAACCTCTCTCTCTAGCTCTCATGGCTAAAGGGAAAATGGCAAAGCAGAGCCTGGATGAGTTAAATCTGGATGCTGTCTGTCTAAAACATGATTAAGTAGAAAAAAAAGGAAAGCAATCAAAGTGGTGTTTTAATGCCAAAAGCAGCAAATAAAGAATGATGCTGGCTTCTGTCTTAATCCATAAAAATCCCACAGCCAGAATGTACATGGAATAATCCTAAATGAAAGAAACACAGGAAGAGAGAGAAGCCACATTGGTTTATAACAATCCATGGGTGTTAAACTCTGCTCATCAGCACAATGAAAAGAAAAACAAAACACCACAAAAACAAATAAACAAAAAGCCCAACGAAAGCAGGTTAACTGTACTTGCAGTACTGTGTGTGTAGATTTCTTTTTAGGTGTGCTGCAGATACATTTCTTGTGCTTGATTGACATGGCAAAATTTTGATAAATGAAAGCAATTGTGAACTTATGTACTATTGCTTCTGGTCACATTTGATTTATAAGCTTTCTCCTGATTTGAATAATTAATATAAGCTAGTATTAGGTGAGTGGTACAGTAATGAAAGAAGTAAAAATTGTGAAGAACTGTATGTTTTTGTGAAGAAATTCTTCATATATATGGAAGTTCCATCATTTGGGCCTTTGAATGGTTATAGAGATGTAGGGCTAAAAAAGTTTGACCAGTTTCACAATAGTTACAAAAGATAATTCACATCCCAACTAGTATAGGCAAATGCCCTTTTGTTGTGTCTGTAATTTACAACAATGTTTATAAGGAATGTCAGTATTCTGGGGTTTGCATTTATTCTTAGACCCACGGTTTTCCGAAGCTGCAGACACCCTGATCCAGTGTGTATATAAAGACATTTGAGCTAATTAGATGTCTGTTTGACAAGTAAGTCTGTGTTTCAATGTACAGCCTGGATAGTTGAGAAGTGCTGACATGAAGGACGAAGGAGGAGTGAAGCTGGTAGCTGAAATTAAGATAACGAAATGGTGGGAACAGGAAAATTGAGAGTTGGGAAGAAATGAAATGGCATTGAGAGCTTTTGGGCAGAGGAAGATGATAAGTAAAGCATGTTAAAATCTTCTTGGAAAAAGAAAGCTTATCAGGCTTCTTGGGGTGCAGGCTGTTGTACCGTATAGTCGCTCTTACTGCATCATGCAGACCCAGTTAGGTCATGTCCTTCCTGCTGCCGCTCCCATGGTGACCCCTCACTGCAGTGTGGATGCTATGGGAGAGGTGTTGGATGCATTTGCAGCTGATGCTCCTTTCCATTCTGGAGCTGAAGGAGTGACCCAGAGTGATGGCAGAGTGTTCATGTGGGATATAAACCAAATAGCTCTGAATGATAGTGTCTTGCATCCAGGTCAGCTGGGTCTCAGTTCCCAATAATATCCCAGTGTCCATCCTGATCCTGACTCCTGGAAGTATTTTAGTACTGTATTTCTGAAAAGAGGTGGAAACATTTATTTTATTATTACATACTGCAGCATTTTCCTAAAAATAATTTTGTGAGACAAGTGGGACAGAATGTGAGCAGTCAATTAGAGTTGAATGTAGCATATGGTGATATCTCCCCTGTTGTCTCTGAACAGAAAACAGGAAAACAGTCCACCAAATAATTTTTATATCGAATGATGCAGCTCATCAGCAATAGCAGCCATTCCATAAAATGTTCACCTAAAGTCTATGTTTTGCCAACCACCACTTAGGAGGTGTTCAAGAAAGAACATTTCATATCTTTTGTACAGCACCACCAATTCTGAATAATTAGAATAGAAAGACTTTCAAGTTGGCTTCAAGTTTTAGGTTGTTATATAAATAAGTTCACAGGAATCTCAAATGCTTTACATAAATCTGACAGCAACTATAAAAGGCTTTTGAACATTTTTTTTGCCAAAGTCCCAGGGATTGCTGGAATCTTAAATAGCCTGTTTTAAGCTTCCATTCAGAAGCTTTTTGTCATGTTTAATAATGTGGTGAATAATTCCATTTCCATTTGTAGTTTCCACATTTATAATCCACAGGATCTGTGAGGCATGGAATAGATGTTTTCCAGAGCTGTAAGTGTTAGGGGTCTTTCCTACCCCAAACTCGAAACTTGCTTTTCAAGTTCTCTTTGTATTAGTCTTTGTCTATGTCTAACTTTTTCTAAAGGACTGTCATTAGAAAATGCCAAAATGAAAAGGTTGTCAGTTGTCTGAGAGATCTCTTTTTGAAATAACATAGTATGAGTCTAACCGTGATGAGAAATACATCCTAAAACCAGATGTGCAACATATGGCTTTATTAGGGAGAAGTCTACAAGCAGCAAAATGGTGGGATCTGTGGCTCAGGCTCCATCCAGGGAGTTTAGCTCCACTGAGGTGAACCAATACATTTTTAGGGTGACTTATTTTGCAGTGCAACATGATAATTAAAAGCCAGGTACGTCCTGGAAACACGAAGCACAGACATTCACAGAGGCTTAGAAATGCCAGTGCCTGTCACCCGTAGATGGCATGGGATGTTGTTCCTGCTGTCACTATCAGGCTGGTAGTTCTTAGAGCTGCAGGTTCCGAATTTCATTTCAGTTTATTAGAAATAAGTGGAACTTTGCCTGTTTTAGGTGTGTTTTGTAATGGCATTCTTAATATGAGTAACACTATTCCTGTTCCCCAGCCAGGTCAAATTTTAAAATTGCCCTCATGCTAACTATTCTGGTACCTTCAATTTTTGTGCATGCTCTTAAATTGAACAAATGTCTGTTTGTTGCATTCCTAAACCAGGTTGTTAGCTTTCATAGACAAATAGATAGGTTCTCTATATAATTTTCCTCTTGAAATTTGGTTTTCAAAGATAGAGTTGTTTGAATATGCTTAACTTTGTGCCTTGTGAAAATATCTTGGGAATATTAGGATTTAAGAGAGTGTTTATGAAAATACATCTGTATTTGAGCTAAACAGTTCTTTGAAGTTCCATTTCTTCCTCTTCATCACCACCATGAAGCAACATTAGTTTTCAGTCCACTGTGAAGGAATTTTTTGGTAGAAAAATTGTTTCAGAAAGTAACTTGCTATATAAATATGTGGAATGGTAAATGTTCTTACAGGCATAGCTTTTTGGGGGCTGTACATACCAAATGGTTGTTTATTTCTGATAGTTGAAGTCCACACTAAAGCTTTGTACAAACATTAGAAATAATAATTCTAGCAGATATGAGTATTCTGAATAGTGCTTTTAATCCAAAATCATGGAATTTGTCACAGGCATTCATTTTGTAAGCAAAAACTTTAAGAAATTTTAGAATAATGAAACACATATTTTTAAATTGCTCTAAAATGAAACATTTAATTAGAGAACATTGTATAAATGGCATTTTCATTTTGCGATTGAATAAAAAAGGTTTATCTGCCTATTTTGATACCTATTACTGATTCTGCCTCAGTGATATTAATGCCCCACATTGTTGAGCTTTCACCAAAAGACACAATGAAATTGTTTTCTTTTCATGAATAGCTCTGCTGTTTTGCAATCAAGCATCTCTCTGCCATTTGTCATTGTATTCACCGCTCTCCAGTGTCGCTCTTTAATAAGGTTCTTTTATTTGCTGTTGTACACGTTCCGGGAATAATTTTTCCATTTCAGAGAAAAGTTTTGGTTTATTGTAGTTTTTCTAATCTCCTAATTTGATTTTAAAGACTCATACAGTGAGGTCATCTTTCTTTTCTCCCCATTTTATTGTATGGCCTTCATATTACATGGTTCCTATTATTTTATGACACACTCTCCTACTTCACTTTGCAGTTATTTCCAACAGATTTAACATTTAGCTGTCCACATCCACTTTGTGGGTATGTATAATGTATGGATGGCAGTACTGTCCCATTAATTTTTAATGAATTGGCTATTTATCCAGCACTATCTAATAAAGATAATCATCAGAGTGCATTGTCATACTGCAGTACCTAAGAAAATTTTTAATATTCTTTATTGCATATGCATATTCCTAGATTCTCTCTTACTCTCACTTAGTATACCATGGCTCAATCACATTTCCATTATTTAGTTGAAAATCTTCAAGTTTCACTCCTAATACCTTGCAGCTCAGGTTGAGCAGTAAATTGGCAGAGGGATGTGACGAAAATTTAAAAGTTCCGGTGAACACTGGCTACTCACTACTATTTTATTCTCTGCTTTTTTCTGGAACTGAGAATTACTAACTTAAGCTAAAAATCAAACCAAATCAGTGCATCTGTGCTGATTCATTAAAGTCTTGGTGTTTCCAATTGCTTGGCTTTCTTACTGAAATTCGTCTGATGTCCACCAGGTAACTGTAAAATCTGACACTGGTGAGGCTGGACAGTGGAGGAGGCAAAGTTACATTTTGCTGAGTTGACTGTAGTTCTGCAGATGTGCTGGCAGAGAAACCCTGAGTTCAGAGTAAATAAGTATTTATTCACAAAATTATTTTATTCTGTCTGGAAGCTCACTACATCTGCCAGCAATGAATGAGCTATATTTTTTTTTTTTCCTTAGAAAAGTGATATTTTAAGTTCTTAAAGTACATAACCTCTTCATGCCATTAAAGAATGCTATTTCCCACTCTGTACCTACCTATGTTGTGCCTGTGCAGGTGTTGATTTAGCACTTCTAAAAGGTGAGGATGAACAGTTTCAGAGGAGGAACTCTCAATGCAGCCTCAGAATCAGCCAGCACAACTGCTGAATCTCTACAAGCACACTTCCTTCTCTTTCCAGAGCCAGATTCCATGAATCTTGCTTAGCCATGAAACTGCTAAAATGACTAGCGATTGCAACTGTGCTGTAGACAGTTGTCCATGAGAGCACGGGGTGAAGCAGTGAGTTAATTTAGCAGGGATCATACATATGCCCCCAGATGGTCACAACCTTCAGTCACTCCTGGATTTGAACCAGACAGGAATGGAAGCATTTATATTACAAACATTTGATCTCTGCCAATGCACAGGTGCGTACAGTAAATTTAAGCACTCCATTCAGGTTTCATGTTGAGAACAGTTTCCTTTTATAATTGAAATTGAAAATTTAGTATTAAAATATAATGGACTGCTGTTCAAGTCCCTGAAGTCTGTCTTACATCTCTCTCTGCTCTGATTTTGGTGAGTTGTAAATTACTTAAAATCTAAGCCTTTAATGTATATAATTAAATGAGAACCAACCTGCTGCAGCAGCTCTTAGACTGTTCTTATGATGCTAACTCTCACAGACTATGTAATTTTTCAGCCCTTCTTCCTTTGCTGATCCAGAAGCAAACTCCTCTTGCCCTCTCATGCTGCTGTGGACTGCAGAGCCCTGCCTGTCTCACCTCCTCTTTGCATGTTGCTGAGACAGCCTGTGCTTCTGGCTAGCAAAAGTGAGACTGCCCTTGAGAAATGCCCAAGAGGGTCATTTCCCCCCTCTTTGTGCTGGTGGCAGCACCTCAGCATGTCCCATTTTGTGCTCTCTTTGCCCCCAGTGGAAGTGTGGGGCCATGGGACACAGTGCTTTGATTTGAAACCCTCCTCTGTAGTGAACTTGTTAAAGAAATAGTTTCATTCTGTTACTGTAAATTCTGCATGTAATCATCTTCTGATAGTCATATGATTTGATAATTGATCTTCAGATACAGGCAATTCTCTTGGGAATAAAGATATTGAAATTACCAGTTGGGTTCTGAATGTTTCTGAAAGGTATTTGAGTCTGTTTCTTTTATAAGAACTAAAGTGCCATCTGTGTGTCAATGTATATATAAAGTCCCTTCCTGTTAAGTAAGTAGCTCTTAAAACTCAGGAGATAACATTATTTTAATTGCTGTCTTGAATAGATGCTGACTGTTATTATTATTAATGTTGACTGGATTCATAGTGCTATTTGAATAATCAGAGAGCAGGTTTTGTTGCTTAAACAAAGACATTTCAGTTCTAATTTGTTAAAATGCTTTTTAATGCTAAGATTTCTTTATAACAAAAATAATGATAAGAAGAAAATTACTTTACAGGTAGATTTTCTATGATAAAAATATCCATGCCAGATCCAGATAAAGTTGGAAACAAAGACAGCTATGTTCTTCAACAGACATGGTATGTGGGGAAGCCCTTTTGGTAGTTGCTCAGGCTGTAAGAATTTGAATTGCTTTTGGTTTGCCCTTGTGTTCAGAGGGTTTTGTGCCTTTTCAAGACACTGTAAGATAATATGAAATGTTGCTGACTTTTTTTTTGGTATCTACTGTTAAAACAGATATCACAGAATAACATTCATCTTCAAAGAAAAGCTTTGTAACTGAATCTTGACTGTAGGAATGAGACAATATCAGCTAAATAGGAAAACCACAAAAGTAGTTCATGGTTTTCTGGCCTAAGAGAAACACAGTCTCTGGGTACATCTATATTGTAGCCACTTCTGTAGCTTACATAAGACCTGTATTGGCTTTAGACTAGTTAGAGACCTGTCATTGGCATGGCTCAGATGAGAATGTTATAAATCCTTGGAGCAGTGATGGGCATCAGGGCACTGCAGCTACCCCAGGAGAGAGTCCCTCCCAGGCAGGGCTGAATGAGCTGCAATTCCTGCTGGTGATTCACAGCATTTCCCTTTACAAATGTACCTTCAGAGCTCCTTAACAGGTGGCTTGTATGGTTTTATCTGACACCTGCTGTTTCCTGTTCCAGTCTCTGTTCCTTCATCTAAATCATTTAGGGGGACAGGCAGAGGGAGTGGGGAACTCTTGCAGTGGTGCTGAATTACAGCTGCTTCTAAAGTCAGAGCCAGTCTAACAGCTGGAATTTAAGAGCAAGTCTAAAATCTTCAATTTTATCTATAGTTTCTCTTAGTTATTTTAGAAGGAAAAAGAACAACCACAGCTACTGAATATTGGCTGTTTCACATGGATACATTTCTTTCCAGCAAAGCAGATAAAAGAAAACTCCCCAAACCCTCCAGAATACATTTTCCCTTCCTAAACAGCATTGTTATGCTATAATTATCCTTCCTGTCTTTCCCATTTTGCCTGTTAAGGCATCTGCTGTTTTTATATGACCAAAAGATGAATGTCAGGTCTGTCATAATAGTAAAAAATTTACTTGATATACATGCCTGTATATTAGAGTGAATAAAGATCCTTTGAAGAGAGTATTCTTTCTTTGAAATGTTGTTTCATTGGCCAAAGATCTGGCAGTCATAAAGACTGAGATGATAGTGGAGCTCTGATAATACAGCTATTGATTTCAGTGGGGCTAGGATTTCACTCCAAGAGGGAATAATTTGGCTAGCATTCTCAAAATGGGATGAACATGCAATATTCTCCAGGCGCTAAGTACGTAATGTCCATTTTGTACAAATTTAACCTTGTCTTTCCTGGCTTTATTTTAAATTAATTTCTCTCAGAGTTTTATTTTGCTGCATGTTATATTATTATCTGACCATTTTCCATTGAAAATCCAAAGCAGTATGTCCTTAGATTTCACGGAGTCTCTGCAACCTCTATCTTCTGGCTAAAAACTGTTTTAGGGACTAGAGACTTTTTTGGTTTTTTGGTACTTTGGATGGAGGCTTATAGTGTTCTGGGAAATATGTGGCATTATTTCTTTTTCAGAGCAATCTGCTTGATAAGTACCTGCTGTCTGGTTTGTGTTGAATTTCTGCTTCCTAAGGTTATCCCATTAGCTTAACTGTTATCCCATTGGAAGGAAAAGGACACTTATTATAAGAAGTTATGTGGATGCTCAATCTCTCCTTAACAAAGAAAAAAATATTAAGTGAGAAAGGGAGGGAAATCCCTGAGAATACATAGCGGCCATTTCTGACTGTATGCTGTCTCAATGGGTAAAAGCTTTTATCCATTTGAGGTCCTTCTTAACTCTCTCCTGGAGACCACATTTACCTTCCTTAAAAAAAAAAAAAAAAAAAGAAGAAAAAGAAAGAACTTGATAATTGTGTCACCAGCTTGACAATTTTCAAAGTGAAGACAGATGATTTCACAAGAGATGTAAAAATCTCAGTTGTATGTGCTTATTTTGGTACCTGATGCCTTCTGTCTTGTGCTCCCCACCACCAGTGATGTTTTCCCAGGCAGCACTAGTTTGACATTTACAAGTTACAGTAAGGAGCAGCCTACTTTATTGTTTTCTTAAACTTTTTTTTTTTTTTAATATGCCCCATCATCTTAAGAATGACGGTAAAAACAATGGCAGGTTATGCAAATTCCTTTTAAAGAGAGGAAATAAAGATCTTTTTGTACAGAGTCAAGTTTTCCAAACCTGGTTACTGGCGGTTTTGTGTGTAATTTGAGCTCACAGAGGCTATTTGTGTATGAAAATGCATCATTTGCCCACTTAGGCATGCAGTCAGTGGTAGCTAGCAAACTTTTAACTCAAATATGTTATTTTTCAAAAGAATGGCAAATCTCCTATTCAGTCTCATGAGGGCATGAACTGGTCTGTGGTAAGGCTGAACCAAGTTTTGTCCCTGGCTTTGTTCTGGGATCTGGGGTGGTTGTAAATGTCTGCCTGCACACATCAGCTTGTGCTGTTTCAATCTAAATTAGTACAGTTTTCAAATGAGCTGGCAGCGTTATTTGATCAGAACAGCTTTGATTTTTCTTTTTGTTTCTGTTGCATATACAGACATTTATCTTTACTCTGGAACTTTGTCTTAGTTTGTAAATTCTCAGGAGACAAGCAAACCCAGAAATTTCCAGAGCAAGGTTGTGTTGAACTAGAAAAAAAACAGGACCTGCAGCTTTGAGAAACTGAATCTCTCTTGATAAGAGCTGAAGCTCTGGGGCATACATATATATAGCCAAAACCACAATAAATATCAATGCACAAAATATGTCACCAGAAAAGGAACTGAGAATTCATCCTAGGAGCAAAGATCTGCAAATCAATAAAAAAAGGAGGAAAAAAGAGATTTAACATGAAATCTTACTATGTTTCAGCAGCCCCCAGCCCTGATGACCAAGAACTTTTTACATTAAAAGTACTACAGAGATAAGTTGAGCTGTAACTTGCTCACTCTGCCTCTATTTTTCAAACTGTTTAAATGCTCTGAATATAAAAGTATCCTAATGAAAGAAAATTATATTTGAGCCTGGATATACTGCAAGTCAGTAACTAGCACAGTGACAGAAATAATGTTCTGTTTCTCTTACAGATAGGTACCTTCAGCACTATATTAGGTTTTAATTCAGTGGGGCTGCCTGTTGTAAAAATCACAGCAGATCTACTGTCATGATCTTCAATGGTGTTGTTTATAATTTGCATGCAATTGAAGATTTGACAGACGCTTTACAAACAAGTATGTTGTGATGGTTGCAGCCACATGTAGTTTATCACACAGAAAGCTGACATGCTGAAGGGAGATGGAGAAGCCAGAGCAAGCAAATTCAGTGATGGCATTTGCCCATGGTTTCTTAGTCCTGAATTGTTGGGTTTATTAATTGAAACAGTAAAGGGGTCTAACTAGATGTCTTTAAGTAGAGCTTTGCTCAGGAATGAGAGAAAAAGCCTATGAAAAAATAGGGAGTATCTGTATATAGAAAAAAAAATAAGGCACGAGTGGGAGAAAATAGAGACTTTCATGAGTGTGGAGCTGAATTATATGAGACATGGAGCACAGGGATGTGAGAGGAAATGTGTGAAGGGAGGGAGGCAATATTCAAGGAGGCAGAGTGGCCCAGCACACTGAGCAAATGTAAGTATGGAAATGCAAATGGAGGGAAGGCAAGTACGTATGTGGAAATCAACATTTGTTTTGGGAAGCTCAAAGGTCAAAACATGCAGTGTTTCTTACAGACTTGGTCTAAAATTAGGCATATATGTGAAATGGAAATAAAAGAGTTGGGGCCGATAAAGACAAACCAAGTCATCTTGCTATTGGATGTCCTAGGAGAGGTATTGCAAATGTCTGTGACCTGGTCTTCTGCCCCCATGGAATTTCATTTCAGGTAACAAATGCACAGAAATGCACTGGAGACCCTCACTGGTAAGGACAGTTTCCTGACATCACATTCATCTGGTTTTCATATGGGTAATGAGCTTGCAAATTGTAAATGCTCTTGTAAATGTCCTGGCTTTGTTAGTGGGAGAAGTGGCCACAGTGGACAAGTGGACTGGGCATATTGCCCCTCTCTATTCCCTGAGGCTGTTTTTTAGGGAAAGGAAGTGTGTATCTTTACAAAAAAAATAAAGCTCTGGATTTGCTTGCTATTTTATGTATACGCTTTTTAAAACTGGATATGCCAAAACATTAAACCAATTATGAAGAATTCCTGTGCTGGAATCACTTACCCGGTTGTTCTTCGCTGACTGTTGCCTATGTGACCAGAATTTGTGTGCAGCCTGAGCACCTCCTGGGTGTGCCAAGTTTTGCACAGACTATTTGTGTAACACTGGCTTTACAAAGGAAACTAGGGTTCTGCCTTATTTAAGCACTTTCCTATCAGTAAAGTACTATCAAAGATCAAATATAACCTGATTCAGGATTTCTTCTGGTCATTGTAACCCAAGATTAAAGCTAATTACTTGATAGCATCAGTCAGTCAATCAAACAAGCCTTGTAAAAATCAATACTGCTCGTAACATAATAATATCCTTTGTCCGGGCTCTTTATACATCATCTGCCACCTTAATTGGTACTGATGTAGAGCCACACAATGGTTCAAATCTGAGCTGATTTGTTTTAGCAGTGACACTTTACCCAGCTAATGCAGGATCATTAACATCATTTTTCCAGTTACTGACCTTGGAGCAGATGTTCCGAGTTTGCTTATGAAAATTGTCATTACCCTTTTCTTGTTGTTATTCTTCTGCTTCTTTCTGGATTACTCTTGACAAGAAGAGTCCAGAGCTAAGTCTTAACTGATTGGTGAGCTTATTTTTCTAGCCGAATCTGAATTATTTTGCAGCAATGAAGTTCTTATGATAACTAAGCAAAACTCAATGTCTTGAGTGTATGACCTCCAAAATGATGATACTACATATCATAAGGCTTATGGATCAGCAGTAAGTGCCTGGAAGGGAACTACTGCTTAACTTATGCACATCTTTGTCCCTATAATGCATATTAATACAGAATCTGGCAATAGTCGTACAGCCATTCAAAAGCATGGAGGATAAATTGTTCTAAAAAATTCTCATGAAACCATTTGGATTGACCAGTTTTCTGTCACCCAGTGTGGCAGGCGACTGCTCAGACTATTGTAGTACTATCCTCCAAACCTTTCTGTGCCTGAGAAATTTGTCAATTCTGTCACATTTAACAAATTTTTCTTCCTGCAATATGAATTTTACTCCCGGGATTTACAAGCTTAGCAGAAATTTTGCAAATAAATGGGATAAATTCCCTAGGCCAAATCCAAGTCTTGCTGAAGTTAAAGGAAATTGTGACAATGATTTTTAAAGACCAAAATGGGGTTTAGCATATAGCAGAATATACACTGGAAGCTGATGGGTACTGGAAGAGGATAAATGGGATTACCAAGAAAAATGAACATAGATCTAATTTATGTTGCTTCATGAAGATTATATAGTATCTGCCATGTAGACATAATGGTGACTGGCAATCAAAATATGTCCTGTAGAATATGGCCTGAAATAAAATACTTCATGCTCAGTGAAAACTATTCGCTAGTTGTTACTTAATACAAGACACCATGTTAATGGACAAAAAGTTGTTAATTAAGTATAGTAGCTGGACATATTTGGTTCAGTTCTGCTAAATGGTTCTCCAGACACAGCCACCTGTTATCATAGGTACCTTTTGGTAGCCTTTTGGTAGTGTTTTAGGTTTTGGTGGCTTCATTTTCTAGATAAATAAATTTATGTTACATTAAAATGACAGACAATGTCTTATAGAGTCAGCTGAGGGTTTAAATACTCTGGTAGTTGCTAGTATGGATGGGGTTTATACAGGACATCTGAAACATTATTTAAATATAAATATACATGAACAAGTTTTCCCTTTAGAATTCTTTAAATATTTGTGCCTGCCAGTTAAACAATAATAATGACCATACTGGAAACATATGACCCTCAGATCAGTTCAGCAAAGAAGTGAACGCAGAGTGCAATGGACCACATTGTCAGCAGTGCTTCCAGCCCTCAGGCAGAATAGCTCCCAACATACTCCCATACAGTGATGTTGATTCTCCTTCAAAACAATCCTTAAATATCTCCTTTTCCATGGTATGTACACCAGAAATGTAATCGCTTAAGGTTATTAAGAGAGGTTATTAACAACTAGAGACTACTGTAGAGATGTTGGACATCAGGTTTTTATTCTGTTTCCCACTATTAGGGTTCCTTCTCTTCTGGTAGATTCTAAGATTTTCAAGCAAGACAACTTTATATTCTGATAGAACTGCACTTAGTCTGAGGGTTGTGGTCCATGACTTGGCTCCCAGGTACTATGCAAATATAAGCCATGATGGTGATGATAACCTTGGGTCTGTCACTTCAGTGCCTCACTTAACTCAGCCTTGGAAAAGGATGGGGTAGGGAAACCACTAACTTCTTGGTGAGGATTATCAGCAGTGAATCCTGCAGGAATGTGGTGAGCAGTTCAGTGCTGCTCTCTGCGAATGCTGTCAGGTTGCATTAGGACCTCCCTTTCTCCCCTCAGCCTCAGAGAGTCACAGTGTGAGGGGTTTTTTGCTGCTTTCACTGAGAGGATTAAAAATTACAGTAGTGGCAGGGTGGCTATCCTCTGTCCTTTGCACTTATTGGTGGAAGAAAACAAGGCAATTTGTTTCTTTAGATATGCACAGCACAGACCCAAGATTTAATCATTAGATATAACAGGGAAAAATTCCATTAGATGCAAATCTGAGGGAAAGCAGGCATCTTACTTCATCAGGATCTATTAATTAGGTGCAATTTACAAGCTTTAAAAAAAAAAATAAAGTAAATATAGCTGGAATTGGTTTAGCATTTAGCTGTCTTAAGTAAAGAAAAACAACCTCAAAATAACCTTCCTTTAAGTCTCTCCAGTCTTATCTACCACATTTCATTCTCATATTTACACAGGGTGGAAAAAAAAAAAAAAAAAAGCCTGAAACAGAATATTGCAGTCATTCAAAATCCTTTCATCTGAGTGTCTCTCAGTGTGTTATTCACCATATCACAACAGAAATGATCACACCCCTCAGATTTAATTGGCAAATCCCATTGTTATGAGGCCTCAACATATACTAAAGTATCTCTATTTTGCAATGAGCATGCAATGTGCTATTCTCTCTTGAACACAATGAATATTTATCTTCTTCCATTCTTCTCTGGGAGATTCAGAATTGTTTTGTGGTAGCTGCATCCTTCAGAACTCTTTATTTTTGTTTCCTATTTCAAGACAATATTTTCAGTGATTGTGAAAGTGCATCTAGCCAGTTCCTTCTGTCACTGTCAGGTCTTGCTTCCTAGACTGATGCTTATGGTAACTTTCTGGAAAAAAAGCACTTTTTCTTTGATATTGTTGTTTAACATAATGAGAAACTGGAAGATGAGTGGTGACAACAACAAAAGTCATCTTAAAAAGTAATAATTTCTATTATGTAGCACAAAAATAAAAGTTTAGTTCTGTGCAAAGGATATTGCCTCCTCCTACCAATGTTCCCATAGTGATTTTCACAGCTGCTCCCTATCATAAAGATAATTTAGAATCTTGCCATCAGTGTGAGATTTGTGAAGCCACTTTGGTAGAGTGAGTGATAACAGAAGATATGCATTTTACCTTAAATTAATCCTAAAACTGGTTAACTTTCCTTTGATAATGGAAAAAAAAAAATACCATGTACATGATATCATGCAGAAAATATTCACAATAGTTAAGTACATCTTTAAAGAACCTCTGTATTGTGAGTGGGAATATAAGATTAAGAATAACTCAGAGGTCATGTTAAATACTGTACAAGTGCTAGAATAATCCCAAAGCTGCCTGCTACAGACAGTTCCAATTTTATTTAAATTCCTATTTTCACATAGATATCATTGTCCTTTCCAAGGGATACAAGGTTTTACTATTGATTTTACGGGTGGGGTTGTCAAGAGTATCTGTAAAGCTTGAATTGATTTAATGTCAAAGTCGAAATACCACATTACTCCTCTGGAAATCTAATTAATTGTAATATATGCCATTTTAACATATTTGTAGTAAATGCTGTTAACCAATACCTGTAACAAATAGTTTAGCTGTGTTTCCCAGGGTAATAAAAACGAGGTTGTCTTGATGAAGATAAATGGTAAAGGACACTTTCTTATTTGGCTCAGAATTTGCAATGAATATGGGTTTTATTCTTTTGACTACCTATGGATGGAATTACATCTGGGTGCTACATATACACAGTGTCTCTTCACATGGATTGCACAGCATATCTTGCTAGGCAGTTTACAAAATATTATTTGTATGTAGTAAGTCTACTCTCCAACTAACTAGAATGAAATCAGCAAGATAATAATTTGTGAATATATTTGATAAAGTCAACTCTGGAGGAAAACTGTCAAAACTGAAGGAAAATGTAAATAAAGGTAGTTGTCAATGGTCAGTGTCTCCACATTACTGTTGTGGAATCTTATAATACAGGGACTGGAACCTTGTATGAAACACAGTCAACGCACTATAGGTTATTGCATAAATATAACGTAGAGCATTGGTTTCTGAGAATGCTTAAGAAAAAAAAAAATCACAATAAGTCTTTGTTTATGTCAGAATCCTTGCTTCAAAGTGAAACCCTGAAATTAGCGCCTCAGTAGAGATTTTTAGCCTAATAATTTTTGTGATGGCAGTTGCCTATGGACATTTGATGTGTAATAATAACATGGTTGGAAACCAAAATGGAAACTTTTGAGATCCCTGTTCCTGGAATTCCTTTGCATTGTAGACTATGTGTCACTGTACTTTCTAAAGTATCAAAGTTGATCTTTTAGATTATCTATTTTTAGTTGTTAAAATAAATTTTATTTTTTGCCACAAAGTTAATTGTGAGTAGATTTTTAATTACACTGAAGAATGTAATTTGAAATACTCTGAGGCAGAATGTACCATGCTTAAAAAAATAATAAAACATTTAGAAGATTTAGACATGTTTTTTTCAGACTGTTGCATCTAAACAGCATGCCTACATCCCACAGGCGATTAATGGTGGTGTCTGCCTGCTTCTCATGGGATGCTTTGAAAATGTACACCTCTGGCATAATGATGCAGAGATATAATAGCATGCTGTCATCATCAATAATATTTATTTTTCCTTCAGAGTTGATCATACATACTGACAATTTAATGATTTCTCTTGGAGACTCCAGACTGGTGGAAACTATGTATGTATTGTTTAGTTACCTCATTTGGAAGATGGCTGCATACATCAATATTCATTACCCCGCATGCAGCAGACACCCAAAATTTGCTTTGGTTGGTAGTTTCCTTCTTTGGACCAACATAAATGACAACGGTTGGAGAGGATGGCCAGGAGAGAAAAATACTTAGTTACAACGTAGGCACTTTGAGATAAGTGCCCCAGCATGGCAGTACTCTGAAATGCCTTCCTCCATTTCCATAGTTCCCAGCTGTAGCTGGTGCTGATCGCATAAAAGCCTGCTGGCACGACTGGAGCCATGCTCCTGCAAGCACCGCTGCTGCCGCCGCGCCTGCTTAGCACCTCGCTCGTGACTTCAACTGTTGCTTTTACTTTTTGGCCGATGGGAACTTTGTGAACCAACTTTTCTCTTTCTAATAAGAAATAATAAATTTAAATCAGCTGAAACAGATATTTTCCTGTTTGTGAAATGTGACTTTTTACTAATATGACCACATGTGCCACATCTTTTTGTTTCTTTGTGGTTTTTATCTCTCTTTTTCTAAATAACATCATCAGGCCCATCAAAATATTTTTATTTTCTCCGTATTGAAACAAGGTGGCTTTAAAATAGTGCATATGGAATTTCAAATGAAATGGAGATCTCATTTCCATATCACTGTTTTCTTTACTGTTTTTTTTTTTTTTTTTCTTCAGAAAACAGTCAAGGAGTCATTATATTTTCCAGCAAGCTGTCTTGTACACCCTGAAGGGAATATTATAAGATTAAATGCAGAGTAGCATTCCTCTAGCAAGGTGAATGTTTCTCATTACAGAGATCCCTAGTTGATCTCCTAAATATAATTCCCTGTAATAATGTGAAACTTCTGAATTATTTATTGTTTCATATTAGATCAGGAGTATAATTTCTGAAAATAAATTTATTGTCATGAGCAAATCAGCTTATGAAGGTTATCTATAACCATGGAATGAAAGAGAACAGATGCTGTGTTTTGCAAGACTATCTATTGTAGCTACTTTTTGGCTTTTAGGAGGAAGCTCTAAATGTGGATTTAAAAATTGATGAACTATGATTCTGTTAATGTGTGGGCTTGGAGTCATAACACTCTGTGTTTTACTATTTTACTTGTTTGAATAAAAACATCTTTGAGTGAAGATCCATGACTGTCTGCAACCCTCTCTGCCTGCCCAGATTACAAGGATTGCCTGGGCACACGGGGGTGTAAATGACAGTGCCAAAAGCTAGCTCTCTTAGCAAGGTACTCCTAATGCACGAACCACAGATGACTCGATGATGCCACCAGTACTTTACAAACCAGTGAGGTGCCCATGAACTTTTAGTTGAGTCTTTTCAGAAATGGGAGGTCTTTTACTTCATCCAGTCCCCACTCCTCCGGATGCAGAATGCAGTGGGTCAATGTGTCCCAAGCTTCCAGCTCCATCAGAAGTTCCTTGCCTTGCTGGCATGCCTTCTGCTAGGGCCCTGGACGTGGTCTTTCTCAGGTAGTTGTTCCTCACAGCAGTTCTTGTTCAGTGCTGGCTCTCTTTCAAGTGCAGCTGAAATAACAAAAGGGAAATATTGCCGAGTGTCAGGGCATGTCCATAGAGACCACCAGTCTTTATAAAGATGGAGGGTCCCATTTAGCTTCTCCTTGTTATGGCAGTCAAGGTACATAGGGATATTTGAGCTTTGGAGGAAGCAGCTTTATGATGGGTGCAAACCTCTCTTGTTTTGCCTTTCTGCTTTTCAGTCTCCCCATACTTGAGGAATGGATGAGTGAGCAAACTGTGTGACTCCTGTTTACTGTGAGAGGTGACAGGCTAGGACAGAAGCGGCAGAAATAGAGCCCTTTTTCTGTACCTGTCTCAGCACTAGCAGCTTTTCATTGCATCTTCTCAGGGCACTCCTCGGAAGTAGTTAATAGCTGCTTGTTAACAAGTCACAAGCACAATTGAGTTTCAGCTCATTAGTAAAATAAACAATGGTATGCAAAATCAAACTGATTTTTAGGCTGACACACAGCACTGAGAAGCCTATAAAAACTCTTCCATGGAATGACTCCCTCCACAAAACCTCGACTGTTTTGCAGATCAGGCCTTTACTGATCAGATGCTTAGGAAAAAAACATTCACCATGTTAGATGGAAGGACTCAGCAGGTAAAGTCTCTGTCTCCTGTCTGGGACAGAGGTTTCAGTCACAGTTGAAGTTTCAATTAACAGGACCTCATGGTTTCCTGCTGTGACTCTAATGGATAATGGTTCACATTAAAAAGAACTAAACATAATTTAGCACATTTTGGTGCAGATGGCTGTCTGTTGAAGAGATGGCCACCTGGTGACTGTATTATTTTTCACCCCTGAAGAATGGTTGCTGAGGTCAAGTCTTCAATCATTGGCAGGGCTGTGGAGAGGCGCTGGTGCTATGACTCTGTGTGCCACCTGGCTTCTCTAATTAAGGACTACCATTTTCTGCTTTGATAGCCCCTCTGCCTTAGTATAAACAAGATTCAATATGATTACAAACATCCCAAACTAATGAATGCTTTCCCGATCTGAGAAGGCAAATGTGGTGATTTTTAGCTTTGTTCATTCTGGTTTGTAATTAAAAATATAGAAGTGAAGAAAAAATGTTTTGTTCTGCTCCTGCCTTGAAGTATACTTCTGGGAATTGATATAAAGTTGAAATCGTTCCTGAATCATTGCAGCTGAGCTAGAGCAAGCAAATGCAGAACTCTTGTGTGCATCAGTTTCCTTAGCTGACTTTTAAGTTGCAAAAGATATCTTCCATTCATGCAAGAATATTGTTACAAAATATTTTAATTATGAACAATTAAGTAGTTAACTAAGAGTCAAAAAATGCATTTCTTCTGTTTTTGTGCATCTAATTTCTCACTCTGGTAAAGCTTTGAGTACAAATTCCAGCAGAAGAGTTTACATAATGCATGTGAAAGACCTTTCTTTTTAATATTAAAATACAAAATTATAATTTCAGCACCAAGCTGGGAAATGATTCATTATTTGGATAATCGGAGAAACAAAGATGCACAGGCTCGGATGTATTACGATCCCTTTTGTGAGATTCATTAAATGGAGCCCCTGACTTCTAGAATCCATATCGCTGTTCTCTGTCTTAGGGGGATTAAACTCTGTTATAGATTATATTTCATTCAACCATAGTGGATTAGTTGCAGTTTCTACCTTTTAATTAAACAGCTGCCGTAACTAAACACAAATTTGAATTATTTAAGAGTCCACAGTATTTTAGTCAACTCACAGTGCTTGGATTTTTTAATTATATGAAGCTATGCATTTTTTATGATGAAGGCTTTAGTCAGATCAATTGACAGCCACTAATAATGTATCTTTTCTAGAAGGCTAAAGTGTTTCCTCAGAGCATTAAAATATTTAAAGTAACTTAAAACACAAAGCTATCTAAGAAAATGTCTATGACACCTACATTTGCTTTGTGGCTTTTGACAAATGTTTGGGGTGGTTTTGCTGCTTTTAAAAGTATTCTATTGCCCTAGTATGTTGTCCAATTTACAATGTCTGTCTCATTATATCCAAGTGTAAACACTGCAGTAATGTTTAAAAGGTTGTAATTGTGCTAGATTAATGAGCATCATGCTCAGATCAAAACATTATGACACTGGGAATTTAAGTATCAAAATGAATATACATTTGGAGTTTTTCGTTGTGTGAATAACTACAGTGAATACACAGAATATATCTTTATGATATAATTAAAAAAAAAAAAAAAAAGAAATCAGTCAAGTATCTGTTAGCAACAAGAATTAATTTGTACAAGTGATATAATGTGTTACACATAGTTAAGGTTTATATCTAAGCTTAATTTTTCCTTTCTTGGAATAAGAGTGGCTAAATAATTCAGAGTATAAATGAACGCTATGTATCCTATAAAGCTTCTTAAATCAATTATAGAGAAACTCGGTTGTTTTGACTTCCATTGTGTAAGCTTATGCTACAGATTTTACATCTGCCTGTAATTTAAGACACTAGTTGATGTAAAAGAGGATCATGGCTGAATTTATTGGGCTAAAAATTTACAGTATGAAATGTAATTCACCAATTAAAAGGTTAATGTGGAAATTCTTATGTTTCTGCACATATATTAGCATTTCACATACGCGATCCTTACAAACGGTGACCAACACAGTGACTGGAAAGGGACGTATGCTGACAGCAGGTTGGTTGTACGTGTCTAGGGAGACTCTTCCATTAAAAGTGAAAATGTCTAACTTCTGGGTAGCAGCGATGCTAAGAGCATAAGTGAGTCTCTGTCATCAGTGTGAGGAAAATGTAGTGAACCACATGACAATACAGCTGACAAAACATGATTAACACCATTAAAACCAAAATGAAACTGCCTTTGTTATATACATTGCCATAAACTTATGTGGTGTCTTCATCAATTAAGACTGAATGGAAGTGCCCATAAAGGAATTTATAAACTATGGCACATATTATTAAGCTCAGTGAGCTTTTAAGAATGCTTTTGTTTTCACCAAGGAAAATAAACTTGAGTATTCTCTGTTTATATTGTCTCAATGAGGCATGAGCAGAATTCAACAATGAGACTGCAAAGAGTCACTGAGGTTTAAGAGAATGTAACCTGCATTCAAGGAAGAAATCCTCCCATATCTATTAAGCATTATTTTTAAAGCAAGGACCAGGTTCAATCTTGGGTGGGATCAGGAATAACCAGAAAAGGAATAAGAGTAAGATTGTTAGAATAAATATGAAAAAGTCACAAGATAGTTCTTTTTACTAAATAGATAGGAATGAGATAGCTGATTAGACTTCTTAACATGAAGAATGGCTGTAATGGTTAGAGGTTTTCTTAGTCAGTAATACATGAATTCAATTTAAAACAAACAAACAAACAAACAGGTGAAAGGTGTGTAAATCTTGTATGTATTAGAATTTTGGAGATTACACAAAACACTGAATTCTTAAGTCTTACAGTAAACCTGAAGAACATATGTGTGGTCTGTAAAGATTAAAAATGATAAATCAAAGAGAACCTTGTATTTGCTGTATCTAATAAGAGGAGTTGTAAGCCAGACTTCTGAGTTTTAGCATGTGAAGTTAGCAGTGCTGGACTGGATGTGGGTAGGGAAAAAAAACAGAGGTAGATATAAGGGAAATCCAGGTGACTGAGGGGCATGTATGAGATAGATGAAAAATCTAAAAACTCAGTGCTGAAGTTTTAATCAGAAGTGCCCAGAAATAGTCCTCAGAAGATGTCTTGGAAATAAAGGTGAACTAACAGATAAGTAGCAGCAAGCTAAGATGGTTGTCTATGAGCTTGTTCAAAGACAAAGTGGATTCTTGTCAAAATCAGTTGTGTACGTTTGAAAGAGAATGGGAAGAACTGTGCATAACAAGAATAGTCCCTGACCTTTGTGATGGGGAGTCTGATCTTGCTTTGACTGGACACAGGCAAGTCCCTATAGAAACTGAAAGCCTTTTTAATGTCACTGGATGGGTAAATATTTATCCAAGGTGTACAGCTTGAGCAATCAGAGCCTCTGTCAGTTACTGTTGCTGAAAAGAACTTTTTTGTCAATGAAAAAGTGAGAAGATAGTGAAAACAGGCAATATCGGCTTCCATTATGTGTTATAATATACTTTTTATTGTTTAATGATCGGGTTTTGCCCTTTGACTTATTCTGATTACCTAGTTAATGCAAACAGATCCGTGTTCTAGTAAGATATGAAGTAATTACTGAAATGTTTGCCATTATTACTTTAATATAATTTAATTTACAGTTTTTAAAAATTCTTCCACCAACCTGGCAGACAGCTTACAGTTTTTTCTCTAGCATCAAAAAGAAAACAAAGTAGCAGACATGATTGGTATTATGAACTACTTTCTTAGTTTATTTTTAATACATAAATCTCTCAGAAGAGCTCAAAATAGCAACTAAAAATCCTTACTTCTGTTTCTTTACTGAATTGGTTTTTTACCAACTTGTTTTTTTCTGAAATGTTGCCATCTTGTACAAAACAAGTCAGTAGTTTGGTGGTGGTGGGTTTTGGTTTTTTTTTTTTTAGTATTTCTGTCAGGCTGAGATACTGCTTATTAGGTTTTGTCTCAGAAAAAAAAAAAAAAAATAATTCAAATTCTCAAGTTTATGCAAGGTGGTCTTTGTGATAAAATGATTGTGAAGCCTAATGGTTTTAATCTCTAGTAAACCTTATGTTCAGTATTCTGGATCAAGAAGCTCTGGAAGCATCCTGAAGGTCTCAGAGGATCCAGCCTGCAGTCTGTGTCACCATGGAATTTCTCTCTCAAAAACAGTATGTGTCCTGTTCCCTTAACTTCAAAGAGTTATGAATCTGTATCTTTCCCACCACTTCAAAATGTTAGTGACACACCTTTGCTTCCCCCCCTCCATTTTGACCCAATTTTACTTTCTTTAGTGTGCTGAACTTGAATTTTCTCTGAGGTCCCAGTAAAGTTCAATTTTTCATCAATACCAAAAAAATTACCATGGGTGTTTCTGTCTTCACTTTTGGATTAAAATCCCCATAGAATACAATCCATGAACATTGTATGGAATTTTTTTTTAGCATTTGTGTATTTTTCTTTAAAACAGTAAGTGCTGAGGAAGTGCTGTAAAGATTGCACTGGCTGATGCTCAGTCTAGCTGTTCAGCAGTGCTGTTAGGGTTAACCTAGTGTATTACCACAACAAGTGTATTTTGAAAGAAATGCAAGAAAGAAAAACAAGAAAGAAAGATGACTAAATATTGTTGGAACTTGAATAAAACAAAAAACATAGGGTAATAATTTCCTCAGTCCCTGCAGTCATTCTTGAATTTTTAATATTGCTCTGTTTATTGTACCTTTACATTGCAGTCATGTTGTTTACCAAATAATTTCAGGCCACTGTAGTTGGAGAATGATGGCTTCCCAGAGTCACATTTTCCAGACATCAATATGTGGTAGGAGCTTCTGGCAGGGTTCTGCTCCTGGTTGATTCATTTGATTGTAGGCTGTCAAGTTTGGGGGATTTTTAAATAATTTTTTCAATTGTGTGGTTACAAATGACTCATTCTGAAATGTTTCCCTTTTGGTGTTTTTAATGTCTGGGAAAAGTAAATCTAAAAAGGTCTTTATGTTTTTTCCTCACTCTTTTGTTACCAGATCTTAGAAGTGAAAGCCCTTTTACAATTACTTTCAAGGTATCATTAAGGTCCTGTAAATATATTTAATCAAAATTTTTAGAAATTGTATAAAGTACAGGCTGTACAGACATTTCAAAGGCAATATCATATTATTAAGTTTGGGTTGTACTCCCTTATTTTGGCAGCAGGACCCAGAGAAGCTCATTTTAGGCTCTTTTATGCCTAAAGGAGCATAAATGACCTAGCACAGCAATCACTGGTGCATCTGGCCTTGTTCCTGAAAGGGGCCAGCAGAACAGGGCAAGTTAAATAGTCAGGTTTCCCCACAATACTTTCCGGCTTCCAGCATGGATCTTTCTTCGGTATAGTAGTCAAGTTATGTATGTTGTTGTAGGAGAGAACAATAAGGGCCATACACCATACCTCTGGAAAAAAAAAAGGGAAAATCACACATGCATGTTCACAGTAGGAGGAGGTGCCTAACCAAAGTTGCTGACTGTACTTTTAATTTAACTCCATTGTCATGATGGAAGACATGGTGTTTCCACTTGTCTCTATATTAGACACTGTTTTCACTTAGTTGCTTTTGACACTTTCTCCTATATTTCAAATATACAATGTGTGTAGGCTGTATTTTATGCTTCTGCTGCATGTGCCTTTTGCTAACAGAAATCCAAGCACTGTAGAGATAGAAAGGTAAACTGCATAATCTCCCTGTAGCATACTGCATCCTGCTACTTGTGTGCCAGGTCCTATGTTCCTTGCTCAATTTTCATAGTCTTTACAAAAGCAATTTTCCTTTGACCTATATAGGTGTTTGCTTGAGTAAAAAAGGAATTCAGATGCCAGATTCTGTTCAATCATGGCTGAGATGACAAGTAGACTAAGAATGCTATTACATTTGGGGTTATCACGTGGGAAAGGTAGATTCTAGTTTTGCTTACATATTTAATTTGTATGCACTCAGATCTAATTTTTAGTGAAATAAGTATATTAATTGTAAGGAAAACGAGAGTTAGTACTCTTCCTTTTTTCAGAGTATGGATAGGACTAAAAATTATTCTACTCCAGTGATTCAACTCTATTCTGTTGAATACATGGATCAGGATAGTTTGCTGGAATGTTTTTGATAAGCTAAGGCAGGAACCGCTGGACTGTTGGCTCTGAGCTGAGCATCCTTTTATAATGGTGAAAGTAGATGGCTATTCTGAGATCACAGCTGATTTTTAGATTTTAAGGCTAGACAGGACATTTAAGATAAGGTAGTCTGGTCTTTTGTGTAACACAGGGAGTGGATGGATCAATGTGTTGCCAGTGGCAGCCCCTTCAGACAGAAATTGCTTGATCTGAGTTTGTTTTCTAGGCTGGAGCATGGTACAAAGTATCCATTTAAAGAAGGCTTTGGGCAATTTATATTTAAACTTTTGTAAAAGAAATTATGCATGCAAGTAGAAATTTATACACTATGCCTATGTAATTGGAACAGTAACATAAAATTAGATTAAAGGAGGAAATTCATTATCATGCAATGTAATCAGGTACTGCAAGCTCCTGGTCATGTCATTAGTTTTAACATTTAGGAAGGAGAAATCATAGTTCAGGAAGTTGCACGGAAAGAGCAATCTTAAAGAGAGCTTAAAAGTTCCTGCAACTAATCTAGCACAAAGAATTATTTCTCAAAAGATATTGTATATAAAGAAGTGAGCACTGCAAAAAAGTGGTGGACAGCAAACAGGCATGTAAGTCCATCGTGAATAATCATGGTAGCAGAGAATCATCCCCAAAAGAACCTCAGAGGTCACTGATAAAAATCTTAAAAATCAATTTTTTGGGCGTCATGGAATAACTGAAAGAAAATCAAAGTGTACTTAATATGCTGGGGTTGCTTAACACTAGATAAGGCTGTTGCACCTGAATATAAAGTATGCTGAGGTCTGACAGAGGAATATTCCTGTAACCCTGCAAATACATATTTAATAATCAAGACATGATGTTATACGTTTACCGTATGAACAAACAGCTGCCACATAACGTCCTCAGTAGTGCTGAAGGGAGCCTATGAATTCTTCTTCATCTTTCTGATTAGAGTGAAACCAGACATAGTCATTATAACTGTCTGCAAATGAGTGCTTTTAAATATACCTGCTCTTTCTCTGGCTCAAATCTTCTCTGGCTTATTTTAATCTTTATCCATATCTTGGTCAGGCAGAATAAGGATATTTCTTTTTTTTCTGTGATGGCTCACAGGTACTGTGGAACCTTTCAGCTTAAAGAGGAAGAACTGACCTAGTTTACAGGATGTTATTTATCTCTAAGGGATTTTTCCTTATTTGGTATCTGCCATATAATGAAAAATTTTGTCATAGATGCTATACTTTGATCAGAAGTCACAAAAAGGAGCTTAAAAATTATTATCTTTCGAGGGGATATTGGAGCTTCTGTTCTTGTGAATAATGTAGGTAGTTAACAGTACAATAACAAATACTGGGTATAGAAAGAAACTTTAATACAGACTGTAGAGAACCACTGAAAGGAAGAATCATCCTTCTCTTAGCTTCTCTAGGCATTTTTAAGCTTCCGTTCATCAATTCAAACTGCTCAAATACAGGTAATTTGCAGTTAGAAGAGGGCCAGTCATTAAAAAAGTATTAAGCATAAGCAATATTTTGCTTTCTCTAGTTTGAAACATTTTATTTGCTTTTCCTAGGGCAGTAGAAGCTACCTTGCATAAAATCTCTGATTTAGCCCCAAATGTAAACACTTCTGAAACTAAAAATATGAGAGATTTGTGTGTTACATTATTCCTACACTTGAATTCCACCTGGAAATGCAAAGATGACCAGGTAGAATCAGACATTGCTCTCATGATTTTCCAACTTATTTTTCAGAACTTGTTCTCGCTTTTTTCATTTGAGCCAGATCTCTCAACACTTTAGATAATCCACTCTTTTTTTTCCAGAATTATCAGAACAAATAGCTTCAGGTCCAGTCAACACAGAATCTTATATCTGCTTCTGGGCATCCAGAAGTTGTTTTAGAGAATGGTGCAGTAAGAAGTTGTCTTGATGTAATTCCAAATAGGCTTTGTTCATAATCCATGAGATTTTAAATGATTCTGTATTTTTTTTTTTTTTGTTATCATTAACTATTTTGGCTATCCCTGTTAGCCATACAGCTAGTCCATGCCCTGTCTGACTGTGGTTAAATTACTTTTTCAAATATGTGTGCTGGAAGCACAGTCTGGCTTTTTGCAGTGGGGCAGCAGAGCCAGTACAGTTTCACTGCACCAGTGGCAGAGCTGTCAAGTGGTGTTGAGTCTCCTGCCTGGTGATGGGGAAGACAGGTCCCTGGAGAAACATAAGTGTTGATGTGGTGCCATGGACATTGTTTCCTTCTGCTGTACGTGTTGAGGAAGAGATATATCTAGGTAGGATGCTTCTTTTCTGCTGAACATGCTAGCTGGATGGTTGAGCCATGCATAAATGGGAAGTTTGCTTCTGGGAGAATGTGTTACTTTTTGTCTGTCTGAGCATCAAAGCTGTTAATGAAATGCAGCGTCAGCAGCACCTTTAGGAATGGGAAGTTTAGGAACAATAGTGACTCTACTGATGCGTATGCTCCTTATCTCTTCAGCTAAAACATGCTTCAAATGAATGATAGCTATGGGGGAATGAGGAAAGTCTGTTTTTTACCTGCCAATGCATTAAAGACTATATTTGGTGGGATCAAATACTTGGGAGCAGTGGAGGTTGCCAGAAAATTCATAACTGCAGAAACACCATATATGTCAGGAAACAGTTAATATTAAAATGATTGATTCAGTCTTTGACATTCCTCATACCATACAAGTCCTCAAATAAGTGAGATATGGAAAGAATTGGAAGAAAGAAAAATAAAACACTGGTCCATTAACACATGTAACAGGGGGGGAAAGTTATGCTTTTATATTCACCTGTGACCCTATCAGAGAATGACAGACAGTAATTCATCCCTAGCTGCCACATAAAAATATCTTCAACAAATATAGTGTTAGCTTCCCAGAAAAAGACTAATCTTTAAGACAATAATAAAAAGGGCAAGAAAGAGAGAAAGAACGGTTGATGTATGAGTAATGTGCAATATATTGTACATGCTGGATTTTAAAACCAGTTAGATCACAAAAGGCATATGTATCAAAGCCAAGATTTTCAGAAAGAGGACCCTAAATCCTACTTGGATCTTGGTGTGTCCTAATGATTGCTCAGTGCTTCTGAAAATCAGGCAGGTACCCACGTCTCTATTTAGAAACTTAAATTTTAGTTGTTCTTTTATTTTTAAAGTATCATGGTCTTAATAACTCTGCACATCTACAACTATATTTGTCTAGTTGACACATAGGACTTATCAAGAATCAGAACTCAAATGAGTTGAGCACTTCCAGTAGCCTGTTGTTGTTTTAGGCACTTTGAATCATAAAAGGGATGGATATCCCCAGTGAAGTGGTTATACACGTGTCTGCTTTAGTGGCTGAATTATAATGAAAATAACAAGAGAAAAAAGTCAGGCAGAGTATGGCATAATGTCAGGGTAGCTCAGTGCCAGACTGAACTTATATCCAGGAAAGAGCCTGGGCACATGCATATGCTTTCAGAAATATAAGTGTTGTAAACATCTTAGTTCGGGTGCTTCAAGTACAGTTCTGTTTCTTTTGAGGCATCATAGTGGCTTGAGTGTTTAAGGTGGGGGAAGTTCTAGTGTGGGTGCTGACTTCCCACTTCCATTAATGTATTGAAAACTCCACTGCTCTTCTCTGTCTCTTTTTGTCCCCCTGACAGTCTGCTTTCCTTTCCCTCTGGTGCAGTCTGTTGCCAGTGTTCCTGCATGGTTCAGCACATCACCCCATTGTCTTTCTTCTCATCCCCTTCATTAATGAGAGATTTCTTAGGTAGGTATTTTTATCCCCTCTTTTCAGCCAGGTTGATGACTCGTATGCATGAAAAAGTGTTGGCAAATGTCTCAACAGTAAACAAGGGGCTGTTGTCAAGGTATTTTCTTCAAGAGGTTGACTTGATGCTATCAAAATATATCACACTGGTATGGTATGCAGGCATACATTTAATAATACATGTGTAGGATGAGTATTTACTCCTTAGATTTGAGATAATTAGTTATCTAATTTCATTGAGTCATTTGCCTCCAACCATGTAAGTGTAATGCAATCTAGTGTACTTAGGTACATTGAGTGAAGCCATTTGAAAATATCCAGTCATCCAGCTGGACTTTTGATAAGAACTGAAGGTGTAATATTCTTAAAATATTAACTACATGAACAGAGACTAAAACTACTTTAGAACCAGCAGAAGTTACTGCATTTTTGTAGAAGTGTACAAGGGCTAGATAACTTGCCTCCAGGAATAGTGGATGGAAAGCACCTGGCAGAGGAATTTGGGAAGAGTAACCAATACACATTTTGCAGGTATTTTTGTGCAGTTTGTTCCATTCAATTTTTCCCATTTTAGTAATTTCTTTGGGTTTTGGGGCTGCCAGAAAGGGAGCACCATGTTAATACACAGCTTTTGTGCCTATTTAATTTTATTTTTATTTTCCCTACCTCTGAGATGTCAGCTTGCTCTTTTTCTGCTTAGCTGTCATTTCTTGGCCTTTACTCCTGCAAAGAGAAATGCATTCGTCTTCCAGGTGTTACTGACCAAACCAAATACTATTGGCACCCTGACATTTTTTTAGTAGCTAAAACCATACTAACCATCAGTGCTCTTTCTTGCCACATTCTGTGCTAACAACAGTGCCCTGCAAGTGGAGGCTGGAGGAAACTCTAATTCATATCACTCTCAATTGCAGTATTTTTTTGCCTGTGCACTAGAATCCCAACATTTCTCACTACCTATTTTCCAGTGAGCATGGAAGCAGAAGCGTTTACAAGAGCAGAGTAAGAGAGGCTATGGTGCAGATGTTGCATGTACACGTTTACCTATCTAGACTCTTCCATGGTTTCTCAATCTCGTGTTTTTAATACTGATAGTAAAAATGCTGTTATTACTGTGCCCAAGGATTCTCTCAGAGCACATGTGACGTCTTTTTAGTCGTGTGGTATTATCACAAAGTTACCCTGATTCCAGTGCAGAGACTACTGAAGACCCTACTTACTCTCTGCTCTGCTACAAAAACCAGCTGAGGTGTACACCAGAGCTGCCTCTCTGGACTCTGCAAGCTTAAACAGATTTTGCCAGAACAAATGCTTTATTTTAAGGTTTTGAAAATGTACCGACTTACGGAATCATACCTAATGTTGCTTTCTTCACTAAGCATCTGTAGAAATGCTTTTGTAAAGGAGAAATCTAATGATCTTACTGTGGGACTTTGAAAGATAATTGAGTTGTCTACCATAAACTAATGTCTCTTATTCACTTCTGTTGAAAGATCACAAATCTTTATTTGGTGTGAGCTAGTTCTTATGTAAATTGTAGTAAATAATATATGAATATATAGGCCAGCTAGTGTAGGATTATACAGTGTTTGGTTTTGAATAATTGTACACACTTCCCAATGCAAAGGCAGAAAGGAGGAAGGAGGAGCAGTTAGTATTTCATATCCATGCATCGCCGGAAATAAAAGTTAACAGCTCTAGTAAAATTCATATGCTAGACAACTGTAGAGCTGAAGAGACAGAGAATCCCAGAGGGTTAACTCCTCCTCACCTAAGCAAAGTAAATTATTTGACTTTTTGAAATGTCTTCTGAAATGTAATAAAATCTGAAGGGGGTAAGGATCTTCATCTCATTAATATAGGGTCCCAGCAAATGTCATTTTCTAAGCTGCTTTGGGAAATGGGATTCTTTTCAGATTTCAGCGAATAGTTCACAGTCACAGTGCATTACTTTAGCAGCACATTTCTCTTCCTTACACATTACATGCAGCACAGTTTAAACAGTAGAGTGAGCTTATTTTGGCTTCATTCCTTTATATGAACAGAGAGAATTTTGATTTGCTATATATTTCACTGCTACTGTAGATTCCCTCTCCATCTTAAATGGTAGTTTATTAAGATTAAGTGCTTTCTTATGTAGATGTATTGAAAGGACCTTTGATTTGGTTTAAATTAAATTTGATTCAATTAAAATGTAAGATAGATTGAAGCACTTCCGTGAAGAGAAAATAAAAAAGGCTCTGTGAAAGAGAACCAAAGCTACAATAGACATGGAATCAGGAGATTGCTATCAGGTAGGCAGGTTTTGAAAACTGGATACCAGAAACGTTGCTTTCAATGAAGAGTCTAACCTTGTGGTATCGAGGTGGCGTACGCAAAGAATGAATCACATGGCTTGTACCCTAAGAAATTATCCAAAGTGACTAACTGACTGGGTCAGGTCTCGTTAGCATTCAGCACCACTGCTTGGACATGAAGAGAGAAAAAAGAAAAGAAACATGAAAGGAGAGATTAAAGGAGGGGAATGAGACAGGAAAAAAAGAAAGATTTGTGAAAGCATTATGAACCCATTCCTTTTTTCTTGGTACTCTCCTCGACCCACGTTAAATCTGTATATCAGGCCACTGGGATGTCCTCTGGACAGGGCCAAGGAAGACTGAGTGTAGCTCATCTGCACTTAAATCACTGCTGGAGACCTCTGAAAAGTTTGCCTTGCTAGTGAACCTTTGAATGGTCTTTCACCCTCACATGGAGGCGTTTATGAGCTGACATTAGAGTTTAGAGCCACCGTGAGCCGTGGGTTTGGAGCCCAAGCATTTCACTAAAATAGTTGTTCACTAAAACATTAGTGTCAAGCACCCCAGACTGTGCCAAGGATGTGTTACAGCCCGGAGGAAGGGGCTGAACCTCTCCCTGGGACCTGGCCCTGACTTCCAGCCCTGGTGAGGAAAGTTTCTGAGGTGGCAGTCTTTATCCACTACCGCAAAGCCACCAGTTTTTTCCATACAGAACATGTCACATTTAAGCAGCTTTTGGTCATTTCCAACACAGGCTGAATTTAAGTCATCACAGAAAGAGAAAGTTTTTTTTTTTTTTTTGTGAGCAGAGTTGCTTAGACATCTGAAAAAAGTTTAGTGAAGCTTTTATGTCTAATCCCCATTTTTTCTTCTTTGAATATGTATGTGTCATTTCAAACCTGGAAATGTGTAAAGGGTTTTGTATTCAGTGGCATTGTACATATATGATGTTTTACCATTAGGTCATTGTATGATTAGAAGTTACTATGATCAATGCAACAGTGACTTTGGTTTAGTAATACAACACTAATAGGCCACCAAGGAAGCAGTTTGTTTTGTCAGTTATGTGTAAACTGTCTTCTCATTTACATAATTTAAATTCTTAGAAATGCTTGAATATTTTTTTTCAGACTGTCAAAGTTAAATATTTAAACTCTCAGCAGTGCTTTAAAGATTTTTATTTTCTTCTTTCTGAGGCAGTCACAAACATCGAGTTTAATGTTAAAATATTGATTCTAGAAAAAGTGATCTGTAAGAAAGACAATTTCAACATTTTGTCTTGATTTAGTGAATTGCGTTTAGATATTTTGCAGTCTGTTTATTGTGTGATATTACATATCAAATGTAATCATCTGATCATGTCGACTTAGTTTTGACATTTTTTGCATTTATAAAGTTATTTGAGATCACACAATTTTTTTCTCTGTGCTGCTTAGTGGCAGTTAATATGAGTTTGTCCTTAATTTGGCATTAGGGCCAAAATATCAATTTAATGCCATAGTTTTAAAAAAATATATTTTAAAAGAAATACAATGGGATTCTGACTCCATTTGCAAAATTAAAGAAAACAGTAAAATTTAATTTTAAAAAGGAGTCACTAGATTCAGATATATGTATATATGCACACTGCTCTTGGAGTAAGTGCACAGATACATTCCTTTCTTAGGAAAGCTGATGGTAAGTTTTCTGAATGCACATTAGGAAGAATAAATAGACTGTGGAAAAACGTATTAGGTGTTATATAGGTCCATAATATATAATGTGAGTTTCTGTTAATTGATGTAGCCAATGTACAGTATAATAGCTGCAAAGGAACCATTATGGTGCATGCTGTGAAGGCATATTAAAACAATACACAATAGTAATTTAAATTCTAATAAGTCCTTTAACATACAGCAGTATTGGATCCAAGAGTATCTCTATGATTTTCCTGTCTCAAAGGGACATGTATGTTTTTATTTCTGCAATATTAGTAGAAAAGAAATTATGAGCCCAAGTACTGCTAGTGTGTATCAACTATACTATGTGTATACATACTGCTTTGGTGTTAGGTAAAATTAATTTATTTTAGGTTAAAGCAGGTTGCATAATCTTTGTGCTTATAATACCAGCATCTAAACAACAGTTTCTGATAGTATAGTGCTGTTAACTACTTTGAGGAGTCTTTGTTGATTAAAAAACAGTTGTATATAATTCTTTTAAACAACTGAATACTTACTTGTCCATGTAATTCAATGCATTTCAAAAATGTAAGATGTCCAGAGCTTTTGACCTCAGTAAATGCAATAACTCTGGATAAAGAATTTTTCAATTACTAGACACCAAAACTTGGTAGCTAACATAATGTCAGATACAGTATCTGTAGCAGAAAAGGAAAAATGGGCACTGAACAATGAGAAAGGTTAATAAACAAAGGCAAATACAAAGGATGTTATTTCCCATGTATAATTCTCTGCGCAATAGTGTACTTTAAAGAACATGATGCCCAGAAGTGGTGATCACAGATTAATCATATATCACCTGAAAAGTGGAATGAGGGCTAAAAAGGACAGAACTAATAAAACAAAGGGTGAGATAAAGGGAAGGATTGCATGGGAAATGTTGTTTGGCAGTTGGAATCCAGCAATAAAGATAAGGATGAAGAGTGTTTTAAAAATTGCAGTAAGTTCATATCGCTCAAAGAAATACTGTGATATTTTTGTAGTTCATATTTTAAAAAATAAAATATAAAAAAAAAAATCCCTTTAGGGATTTACACTGTAAAACCAAAGAACTAATCCTTTTACAGTAGCACCATAAAGAAAACCTCCTAATCCTTGTCAATGACTGTGTATCCAGTTATTTTATCAGTTCAGAATTTTTTGAGAAACTCCCCTGCAGCCAGACTTGTCTTAGAACAAGATAGTCTTGGATGTCTTGAAACAGGCCATAGAAAAGCTGCTTGTTCAATATGAAACACTGTATAGAATCCTTGAAAGTTCATCTAATGAATTTCATTTTATACTAAAGAACTGTTGCTACTTAACTGTCACCTCCTATTTTTCTTGATTCTACCACAGCAAGACTGAAAGTTCAAAGGTATGTATCAGAACTTAGAGCAGTGGCAATTCTTCAAGCTGAGTTTAAGGCAGACCTCCAGGCAAGATTTAGAAACATGTTTTCCTGGATCTCACTTTTCACACATTTCAGATCATTAGTAATTAGATATGTTGTCTGTCAAGCTTAGCTTGAGAAAAATTTGTGCAACAGATGATCTTTCCTTCATTTGACCCCAGTTATCTGGATCAGTTTTAAGAAGACAAAAAATAATTTGTGCTAGAGCCTGAGTTGAATCCAAGGTGAAAGTTTCAAAGTCCTACTCTGAAACTAAACCTTATCTCCGTATTCGATTTCACAGGAAAAGTGGCCCACATGTGCTGGAAACATGCCCTGGTAGTTGCAAGCCTAGACAAGAATTTTGCCCAGCTTGAACAAACTAATTTCCAAGCTACAATACCCACTTCAGTTTGGAAAGAAGGGAAAGGTCTTTGCTGGTCTCTAATGGTGCCTGACACTTTCTCTTGTGTGTCTTGTCTTTCCTTCTACAAATTCTTCTTAACTTTTGATAGGAGTGTACTGAGGATATTGACAGAACATGTGTCTTCCACAAACGTTGAACACTGAACAATCCTGTGTGTTGCCTTTTTGTTTCTGCACTGGGGCTTCTTGTTCACATTTAAAAGACCCAAACCAACCCTCTTTGCAAGTTGTAGCTATTTTCTTTGTCACTTCTCTGATGGCCCAACAGAGTTTTTCTGTTTTATGCTGCCCTGCTGTTGTGCAAGCTGCCAAGCATTACCACCTCTGTCTCTAGGAAAGAGCTGATATCACATGTGAAGGGGAACAGGCAAGTGCTTTCTACCCAGTGAGCACCAGAATGGAAAAGGGATCTCCATGGCAGTGGTGTTATTAAGTGCAAAGCCTCTTTTCAATCATTTTCATTATATACCAACTCCCCAACAGTATTCTTTTCCCCTAAAGGTGGCACCTGTATTGCAAACTGGCTGCAAGGCACGGATGCCAGGTTCAGAAATGCATTAGAGTTAGGTCTGAACCCAATAAAAATATGATCCTGTAAGAAGATCTCTGCTACAGGCTGTAGGCTGGTGGCTGGTGCAGTGAAGGATGTGGATGCAATTTTGGGGGCTGGTGTCAGTTTACATGACTGCTGATTGCCTCCCCCATTCAGATAACTTTTTTTTTTTTTTTTTTTTCTTGTCCAGTGATTGTCAGTGCCTCATTTTTTCAGTGAGACACAGCAGGGAATAAACTCATGAGTGAGACACCTTAGGAGTTAGCTGCATGAAATGCACTTAGATTTCTCATAAAGTCCTGGAACTGCAATAGGTTTGAGATAATTACACCACTATTATGCTTGATTGCTTAAATATACTTTAAGAATTCATAAACGAGCATAGGCTCCTCATGAAATAATAATGAAATAAACATGGCAGATGCATATTTTCATTTCAAATTTAGATGAGATGCCTCTGAGTTCAGTTCATCATTAATTTTGCTAAAATACAGTACATGTAATGTGCCTATTTAGATGCAATATGCTTCACTGTCCATTCTGGCCTACTCTGTATACATTTCCTGAACATTACCCACACTCTGCCCCTTCTCTGTGTCTCACTGCATATTTCAGAAAGACTCTGCTGCGTGTGCATGCATCTGTTGGGCTGGTGTTTCTTAGTTACTCTTTAGCACTTTATTGGCTCAGATTTTAGACTGGAACAACTGTGCAACCAGAAGGATATGTGTTACCAAATCTACAGAAAAGTAAATGATCTCATTCTGTCCATACTTTCGTACTGTCAAAGCCTATGCCAAAATGCAAGACAGTGAACTGTTTGGCTCCCTCCCGTAGTGGGGCTTTTGCTCATTAATGAACTTTTTCTTTTAGCTCAAATAATAACTCAGCAGCTGCCTGTGTTCTTTACCTCCTCAACAGGTTCTACATCTGTCTCTACTTCTTGATTTCTTCTGTGGTAATGAGTGCAATGAACTACCACTGGAATTTAATTTTGGCACTGCTTTCTGAACAAGAGGACTAAGTCTCTCGGGGACTATAAAAGGGAACATAAAATGCCCTTTCTATTCAGCTAGGAATGTCATGTTTTCTATTGGCTAGAGTGCATTTTTCACCTAATGTCCCTAAATATGATACCATTTTGAGGAAAAAAAGGTAGCAAATTGCATAATAACAGTACCACAAGGAAAGTGAGCTCAACAGTGGTCAAAGAAAACTCTAATTTGGTAATTCCATGTGAGTCTTCTTGGTACCTGAACTGAAGCAGATAGAGTGAGACAATGTATTGTTGTTTATATTTAAAAATGAACAGCACTATAACTATTTCTTTTTATTTCAAGGAAGAAATTTTTGCAGTAACCTAGTGTTTGATAGCTCTTGGCAAAAGCTGTTTTCTTAAAACATTAACTGGTATTGTCAAAGAAAATAAAAAGGAATTTCTCAATGAACCAATGGAAATGTATTTGTTGCTCTAATAAGCTTTCTGCGTATCGGTGAGCAGAACAGAAAAACTTACTTGTTGAAATTTCCTATAAAAGACATGGCGATGGGATAAGCAGGTATCCATCACCAGTACGATGTTTAAATAGCTCAGAATGCTTTCCTTCTGTCAGAATCATGAGGCATGGAGCTCACCTAGGGAATCTTTAGAATTACCAGTGCTTGAGAACAAAAATTACAGATAATTTTCCTTTCATCTCTTCTTCCCCATTTATATTTCAAGGTCATCATCATCCCCTTAATATCAGGATCCCTCCCTGTAGCAATATGCTAAGATTACTCTTATTTTCTTGGAGGTAATGTGAAGAAATTACCTATGGTCTTTTGGTAATCTATGCAGTCATGTGGATGAAATCATATTTTTCCTAGATAGATTGCTATCCATCAGTAGACTACTTTTCTGCCATGTTGCACAAGGTTTACTGAAAACTCCATATGAAAAGTTTTTAATGTGCCATAAACTTAGTATTTGTTTTTACTGTGTTTTCATGTTGCCTTTACATATAGTAATGAACTGTGTTTACTTGTCAAGTATCAGGGATGACTTCATCCCATGAGGACTGAAACATCTCTAAAACAAGTTATGGTAGGTTTAAAAAAAGGAGAAAAAAGAAAACCACTATATTTTTTGGTAAATTAGCCAACTTTAATTTTGCATTTTAATAAAACAATTACATCTACTTTTCTACCCTCTCAATCAAAACAAACAAGTTGGTGCCAGTATTCACTTGGCAAATATTCATATAACAATTACAAAATCCTAGAGAAAGTGCTCCTCTCGTTAGTCAAAGAACAAAGAGTGCTATTGGAATATGGAAAACATTATCCTCTGTACAATACATTCTGCATCTATTTACCTTTGGAATTTTTAATATTTTTTTTTTTCTTTTTATCCTTCCTGATTTCCAGCAGTGATTTCAGGAAAAGTATGTATAACCTCATGAATAAATGGATATTCATGTTTAATAATGGTTATGAGGCTAGGTATAGTGCCAAACAGGATGAAATGCTTGTAACAGGAAAGGTTAATGAAGGCACAGAGAAATTAAATTATTTGCTAATATCACACAGCTAAATTTATGACAGAAGAAGGAAGTTGAATTAAGATTGTTTAATTTCCTCTCAAATATCTTAATCACAGGATTATCTCTTTTCTTTTGGGACATAACATAGAATATGTTGCATTAACATTTTTAGGAATTGACTTTTAGGTCACTAAAAACAAAACAGTCCATATTTTTGAAAGGGCAGAACTAAAAGCATTCAGGCAGTTCTTTTTGCATCCTCAGTGAGATATGGCCCACTACCAATACTTGTAATTGAAACAGAACTTGTTTAGTCATGTAGAAACATGCAAACCGGATAACTCTGATTTTCTGCCCATCAGGAATTGTATATCAGACTCCATTCAAAAAGTTCTTCAAAGCTTTGCAAAGAGGCTACTCAATCCTATTTTACTGTGGGCAACAGTGCTGAGTTCTGCTGAGTGGAAGTCAACTGCATTTTGTTACTTTCTCATTTTAGTATTTTTAATCCATAGCATGGATTGACATTGATAATTTCCATTACTTGCTGTATATATACACATTTCCTCTCTCATTTGCACACATACACATGTATGTTCTATTAGGTCACTCTCCATTACTAGTCCTCTCTTCTTGCAGGTAGCAAGGTGTGAATGGATTTTCTGATGGTCTAATTACCTCTGGTTTTGGTTCTCCAATATCTTTCCACCTTACTCATTGCAAGAAATTGCTGTGAATAGAAATTAGTGTGATTCCATGTAGAGACTCTCTTTGTCAGCCCAGGCAGAAGGTAGGCATGCTGGCTTATTTTCAACATCCTGACCCTGCAAATTTGGTGATGGAAGAGACTCAGAATAACTGAACCAGATGGGTGGGAGGGGAGTGAAGCAAGGTGGTAGTAGCTTCCCAAGCTGTTTTACAGGTTGCTTGTTATGTTGGCCTTTCCCCAGTTCTAATGTAACATGGAGGATGGGTGTCCAGGAGGTAGTTTTATCACTGGCTTTTGCTGCCCTGTTTCTAAGGAAGTCTTTTTTTTTTTTTTTTTTTTTTTTTTTTTGCTAGAGAACTTTAAGGCCCTATTTCAGTTTTCAAGGCACTTTGAAATGCCTGAAAAGGACCAACTGAGAAAGGTCAAGTGGTTCAAGTTGAAAGATGGTACATAAGTGAAGATTTCAGTTGCTGTGCTCTTACTACTTTAGATAACTTTTTATTTAAATAGATTTAGCAGGGTTTAATAGGCTTTTGTGCTAACCTTTCAGATTTTGACTTTCACTCCAGGCTAACATCTGATTTTTAAAAATGAGTTTACAAATAAAGTTGGGTGATTCCAGGGCATCCTTGTCTCACTTTACACTTGGCAAGCCATCAAAAAAAATTAGTCAGGTTTCCAGAAATAGCATACATTTATATGACTGCCCCTATAAAAATGTGATTAAATTGCTTAATAATGCTGGGGTTTTGCCCAAAGCACTCAGAATTCCTTTGGTTTAGCACATCTTCACGGTGACATATTTGGCTTTCTCTTCAAATCCTTTATGCAGATTAAAGGTAAATACATCTTGAATGATTGATCAGATGGAATCTATACTCTTTGAATGTATAATTTTAGCAGTTGTAATTCAGCAGCATGTGCACGTGTGTGTATGTGTTGATATACATGTAGGTATTTATAGATAGCACAAACCAATGCTTTTCTGTGTGTTCTGATACACACATGGTAGATTGTATATATATCATGTCTCACCAGATACACTCTGTCATGGTTTAGGCCTGATTGGCAGCCAACCACAATGCAGCAGCTCTCTCTCCCTTCTCCTCCGGCAATGAGAAGGGACAGAGAGCCAGGCTTGGGGTTCGAGATAGGACTGGGATGGGGGAAAATCCCCCCTTTATGATCATGAGCAAAAGGCAGACTCGTTAGGGGAAGAAAAAAAAGAACATACATTTATTACAGACACTAACAACACATAACAGAGTAGGACAGTGAGAAGCATTGCCACATCTTGAGAACACCTTCCCTCCACCCCTCCCATCTTCCCGGGCTCAGCTCTGCTCCCGATATCTCTACCTCCTCCCCCAGTGGCGCAGGGGCAGGGAATGGGGGGTGCAGTCAGTGCTGCCACTTTCTCCATCTTCAGTGGGGGGAGCTTCTGGAACTTCTTCCCCCTACTCCATCGTGGTCCCCCTCTCACAGGAGACAGTCCTCCACAAACTTTCTCTGACATGAGTTCCTCCCACAGGCTGCAGCGTTCCCCACACTGCTCCGTCATGGGTCACTAACTTCCTCTGACTGGATTCTCTCCCATGGCTGCAGCCCTTCCCGAGCTGCTCCGGCGTGGGACTCCCCCGCATGCTGCAATCCTCCCAGCACTGAATTACAGCAGCGGGGCTGCCTTTTCCCATGAGACCCCGGCCTTCTTCGGGCACAGAACCTTGATCATCCGAGCAGGAACAACAGGCTGTAAATCAATGTCTGCTCCACCGTAGATCTTCATGGGTGGCAGGGGGGGCCGCCCTGCCATCTCCCCACAGGATACAGGGGGGTCTCTGCTCCGGCACACCTCCCCCCTCCTTTCTTCCTCCGTTCCTCCACTGACCTTGGTGTTCACGCAGCTGCAGCGACTCCTCCTCACAAGTCCCACTGCCCGTCACCACGTCCCTTCTTAAATACGTTATGGCAGAGGCGCAACCAATTGGCTCAATTTCCCAAACAGAAGTGGAGCTGACGTGGAGCTGGGGGAGCTTCGAGAAGCTTCTCACAGGGGGCCGCCCAGATAGCCCCCTCCCCTGCCACCAAAAAACTCCACCACTCACTCAACCCAGGACACACTCTAACTTTCTCTCTGGTAACAGACTGGTTCAGGTTGCTCTTTAAAACGTCCACATGCCACAGAGATTTCATCATTTCCCATCCAAGTGAGGGATTTCACTGCTAAAAGATAATACCAAATCCCAAATCAGGGATGAATTTAAGGTGCAGTGTTTTCCAACATGCTAGATTTTAGCTTGAGCTCTCCAGCACTGGTAACAGATATTTCTGACAGCCTCTCTGGACCTGGCAGGTGTGGAGAAAAGGTGCTTTAAATTGTGACATATCCATGTAAAGAGATTACTTCAAGTCCCTTCTTCACAACCAGGCATGTTGAGATGAGAAAAATCACAAAGCGCCATTTTCCAAGGTTCCTGGTTCAACATGAATGGCCCACAATGGCTCTGGGCGAACATCAGATCAACCATACCAAAATCAGCATAAGATTTCTCAGCTGCACTACTTGTGTAAGATGAAGGGTGCAGACCAAAATAAAGCAAATTTATGAGTGGATTTTGTGAGCTGCTCATTTCAGGAGCTTCTGCCAAACTGTCTAGCCAGCACCATAGCTTGCTTGCTGGGAGGTGGGAAATTATGCAGAGCCTTTTCCCTCTATGGGTTTTTCAGCTGGCAATGTCTCTCTGAACTCATTTGGGTGCTGCACGGGGTTCCCCAGGACCTGACTCTCTGGGTCCTGCTTCAGCAAATGATGTTGAACTCTGTCAAAGGACCATGTGATGTCAACAGGAAATTCAATGCTAGAAAAACTCCCCTAGATTTCAGTGATGTAATGTTTTTATGTATGCTTACCACATCATTGGGGTTTTTTTAATGAGAGGTGCAATGCACCTTGGGATGCAGTCACACCAACTTAAAACTTCAGGGGTTTTGTTTGATAACGTTATTCTCCTCCTTATATGGAAAAATGTTGTGTTTTAAAAACATGTACCAAAGAGATATAGTGCATTCTCACCTACTCTCCTCCAGATACCAATCAATGCACAGTCAGAACAGCCTGAATTTCTTGTGCTAAACAAGGTCTAATAGAGCAATGCAGTTGTTTCAAACTTTTGGCGATAGAGCATTCTCACTTCATTTTCTTTTACTTGCTTCCTGAATCCCTGTAATTTACAATGTATTTACAAAAGAACTGAGGTTATGTGGCTGTGGCTGGAAGCTCTGGGAATTAATTGTGATCAGCAGTCTCTGTATTTGTTTTTTGTTTGGAGCCCCTAATACACTTTTCTGCTCAGGTCCTTTGAACACCTGTGCAGTCGACTTCTAAAACATGACTGTCATCCCTCTTATCACTATAACACATAATTATATAAAAGGAAGATGACAGAACTAATTTGGGCCTTTTCCCTAAAAGATGTCAGCTGGCAATCTTTGTTCAAACACTGTGAATGTTATTAATCTTGGTCTTTATTTCATTTTTCATCTTAAAATTAGACGGTCCAACTTTGAAGAAATTCTCATGGAGAAGTGAAGATTAGGTCTACGTGTGGCTTGTAAGGCAGTTCAAGTTCTGTGTGGTTATTAACCACGGGGATTTTTCATCTGCATCATGAATTAACAACTCTGAACATAAATTCACATAATATATACTGCATATGTAATTTGTCCCTGGTAGGTAAAATTCAACCAATGAAGGTACACTTGTACTGCTTTGTCCATCTTGCTAGCAGTTTTAGGAGGATATATTGTCAATTGTCATAGAAATATCTGAGTCTTTCACATAAGATTCATAACAGCAATGAGGTCCATGTTCTCACTTAGCACTTTCAGTGGAAATTGAGCATTGCAGAGGTCTTGCAGTGTCTTTTTAGAGAGGCATGAATTTTCATCCTGTGCCTAGTTCATGTAATGGTGTAAGCAAAGATTAATTTGACATGTCAGAAATGGAAAGGATAGCTGCATTTAGGACTATAATCTTCCCTTATAACATATTAATGACAGTTTTATATCTCTGTCAAAAGGAAAATGTACCTCTTAAGTATATACCACTTAGTAGTGGAGTATATTTTATTTATTTTATTAGTAAGACAAAGAACACAAGATGTGAATTAGCATTTCAGACAATTGTCTTAAAATTACATAGCATAAGCGTATAATTGTTACCTTCAGAAAGCTAGCTGGACTTCTTAATGATGCCTAAAGGTTGTGGTGCCACTTGAAGCAATTACTGTTGTGTCTTTTGCTGGTGCCCTTTAACATGAATGTAGCAAGAGGCCTAACTGCAAAAGTCAGAAAAAAATACCAACACATTAAATAGACTATTCAGTTGTAACCACTGGGGATTTAACTGCTGTCTTTACGAGACAATGAGACTCCAAGGCCAGTCAGAATAATAACAGGCTTTATTTTCCATGTTGAAAATCCTTGGTTTTCTGTATTAGCTCGACTCCTTACAATAGGTAGTAAAGGCAGAAAGCTGATACAAAATCATTTGTTAAAGAAATATTTACTTAACACTGTAATGAATCAATCCATATTTGAATATTTTAGATCAAGGCTTTTGAGAAGATTAACCTTAAATTGCCTTCAATTTTTTTGAGAAGATTGAAGGCAATTTCACTTATATTTCAATGAAATCTTGAAGAACACTAATATGGCTGCCTGGAAGACACCAATTCCAAGGTGCACAAAAACATGATACTGTGAAATCAGCTTCATTTTCACTAGAATGAAAAGATCTTTTGAAAGGTTTTACAAAATACAAGAGCAAGTAACCTGCTGCACTTCAAAGTTACTAAGCGTTAGGGCATTGATTTGGCATGAACCAGATTCAAACCATTGAAAGAAACAGCATAGGGATTTGAAGTTGGATTTTCTGCATCCCAAATGAGTGTTCTTAGTGTTAAAAGTGGGATGCAAAGCCACTAAAGTAGCTGGAGCACTGTCTCTTCACTCCTTTGGCCTTGAACCTGAGTTTCCAAGCTGTTAAGGAAAAGAGCATCAGGGATGGGATTTTTTGGAAGCTGTCAGAAAGCAAAAAATACCCATCAGGAATCATGTTCATGCTGTAGCTGAACTGTGGTTTTATTAGGGCATGAGTAGCCTTCTGCACTGGATAGTGCTGGGAGCTGGGCAGATCTTCAGTGTGAAGCCAGTACTATCAACTAAGCTGGAGAACAGTTATGTATTAGAAATGCTTATTTATGTAACTCAGGAGGGTGGTAGAACCCTTATGTGAGCTGTTTTGGTTTTTCACCTTTCTTTGTGCTACTGCCTTATGTGAGAGGAGATGGCTGGAGAAATAAATATCTCTTGTTTGTTCCCTTTCAAAAATAAATGGAAAATAGTCAGTAGAGCACTTGATAAAATTTTGGCCTTTTCATTCTTTAATCTTCCCCTAGGCTGCCTTATGATTTCTTAAGTGGCAGAGTTTGGTGGCTGATTATACTACCAGTTTTGCAGTATACAACTTCTACAGAGAAAATCTATCATAATGCTGAAAAAATACATATGGGCACTGCCCTTAGCTGCCATATCTCTCTCTCAGCTGTGCCACATCAGTTAATATTAAACTCCTCATAATTTTATATTTTTTGCATGAAGTGGTAATATCAGAGAAGTGCTAAGTTTATCGATGTTTTTGTTTTGCTTTATGAACATCATATACTGTATGAGGAAGGAGAAACAATAGGTCAGTAAGAAACACCACTGGACCAAACCACATTACCTGAGCTGGGCAGTGTCGAGCTTACTGGCTGCAAAGGGGAAGATGGGGTGTTGCACGAAAGTTCAGTGCCAGCATAATACCATTTGGCACAGCACCTGTGCCTCACCCCATCCATCAGAGCCATGACTGCACTCTCTTTGGTCCAAATCAAAGCTGGAACTCCATTAAGTTGAATGTTGCACAAACACAAAGTAAGCGATTTAGAAGAGACTGGAAACTAAATATGAGAAGCAAATATGTCAGGAGAACAAGGCATGGAGGTAATATGTCATTTGGAAAAGAGGTATGGCACATGAATGGCAGAGCTCAGATAGACTCAGACATCCTGACATCCACACTAACATCCTGTCGCCTTCACTGCATTGCTTCTGAAAATATCCTGCCCTGAAAAAATGGCAGTAGGTGCATGCTGAAGTAACCTGTGCCAAGCTAGAAGTTTCATTTTATTTTCATTTATAATTCAGGAAACATGTTTTGCAGAAAAATGTCTCAATGGTAATACTCATTACAAGCAGTGTGTGCAGTAGGATTCTCATTCTGGGCAGACAAATACTGTGCTTGCACTCTGATTCTTTATTCCAGTAAACAACTAACTTAAGTCAAGCTCTGAATTGAGTATTTGTGATTACAAATATGTTTACAACTGGTAGAGGACAGATAAATAGAAAAAAGATTACCTTCGTGCAGGACAGGTGATGCCAAGTTTAGTCTAAATATTCAGCATTCTTGCTCTGATATGTTCTTCTGACTACAGTAACACCTGCTGAGATTATATTGAGTTCTTATTATACAGTATCCTTTTTCTACATTAATTACCTATCTGTAATCAGTCAACCATGGCTGCTGTTTGTAAACAACATCTCCTGTACAACTCTGAACAAGTGAATTAATGCCAATTAATTTCCAGTTATATTATTTAAGAGACAGAATGATAGTTGGGGCAGTAGTATCTCTTGCTGTCTTTATGAATAGTCTCCTGAGATCCTTAATGTCCAAGGAAATAGAAAAGAAGCAGATAAGAGGAGAGCACTGTCTTATGCTGTCTGAAAAAATGGTGTCTCGTGATTGTGCACCCTTCTCAGGAAGGGAAACTGGAATACTGGGTGTCAAGAGGTAAGCTTAAAGCAATAATCTCATGACTGGAAAATGAGCATGACGTTACACAACATGTAAAGGCTCACCTTTGAGAAAACAATTTTATTAATAGTGACATAATGATGTTGTCTCTTGTTACAGGTGACCTTTTATTTTTAAGCAGATGTTTGAGATATTTTGAACTTTCACATATAAAAATAGATTATAAATTGATTAGTTGCACAGATTTTTATTCCTATTAGGACATAGTCCAGTTTGCAGAGTTTCTATTTGTTGCTGCTTCAAAATAGAGATAAAGTTTTAAATGAGGCCGTTGCTATCTAATAGGCTGTGAGAGGATGGCTCCACCTGGGACCTAACCAGGACAGCCAGAGCAGGAGAAGTGTTGGGCTGTGCTGTGTTATGAGCACTGCTGGGAGGAGATGGAGCAGGCTTGGGATGGGGAGGAAAATCAATAAGAAACAAAACCTTACTGTTAAGGACATACAAATAATGGAAAGTGACAATACAAGGTAATGAAAATGAATATATATACATATGTATATATAATTGTAAAAAGCCTCATTAAGGTGCTGGAATTTATTGTCATGCTGCCACTAAAAAGAATGCTTAAAATTCAAAACGGTCCTCTTGCCAGCAGAAAGGAACTGTGCTCTGGAACAATTAGACTGTGCTTTTGTGTTTAGTATTTACAAGGCTGAATTAAGCTGCAAAATTAATGCTTTAGCCTTTTACCTTCTGGCAGGTTGGTCTAAAATCATTGCTGGGTCTATGCTTTTTTAAATATTTTTTTTTTTCTGGCTTGGTAAATACAAAGTGAGAGGTTTGCTTTGGAAATGCTGGTCCCCATATATTCATCTCATGTTCGTACTTTTGCCCATCAAGATATCTAAGATTGGAAAAACATTAGTATCACCATCTGAGACCCTGTACATCTGAGGTGATGTAGGGTTGGTTCCTTTGGAGACATCTTCCTTTCCTGTCTTCAGAGAACATTCTGCATTTACCTCTTATTCTCATAAGCATTAAACACCCTTCAGATTCTCTACATCTTATGAAATGTTTTGCTTATAAAGGGCCCACAAATATGATTATCTGAATAGATATCATGTATAGAATCATACAAACCTCTGCAGAAAGGCAGATTTATTTCTTGTGACTCACTTGAGCCATGATATTAAGTGAATTCCTATTTATTATTAAAGTCAAGAATAAAAGAGGGATATAGTCTTTCCCTGGGAAAGAGGAGGAGATACAAGGAGAACTGATTCAAACAAACTGAGGATAAGACTCATATTCTGGTTCTTATTTAAATTAAAAATAATACTTGGGAAACAAAGTTTAAACTGGGCCATTGTGTGACTATTGTGTTAGAGACAGAATTGTGTGGTATCTATTTTAATCATAGATAATAAATTATTCCTGTAATATTGTGAGTTTTAATTTAATGCATATGTCCAAATAAAAATTATTTTCCAAAAAATATTTTAGGCATGTTTTGAGCTATGTACAGCTTTTTTGAATAGTTGTATATATATTTGTGTGTGCATTTTCCTAGACAGGCCTATTTTCTAGTTTATTGACAAGGTATTCTTTTTCATCAGCATTTAATATGCTGACACATATGTATCTCTTGCTCTATGCACCGGCTGAGTTGTTCTATCTAAATGTAAAGAGTTTTCCTGGCTGGAATACAGTGTACAGGATGAGCTAAGTCTCTTGGGTCTTGCTCACAATCATAAGCTGACACTGATAGCATTTTGCAGATGGTGCTTGGATGGACAAAAGAAGCGAACATATACAGATCTAATGAACACGCTGAATTGGTTTCTGTTCAGCATTTCTCACTGGACTACCAGAGAAAGGAAATTAAATCAACTCACGACAGCTATCTTGCACATCTCACCTGGGAAGGTATGCATGAGGTAGGACAGGCACTGCTTAACATTAATCAGTCTCCTGAAGTCATTACATTCATGAGGAAATGTAATTCACATGTGATTACTTTTTAATTTACTCTGTAATCACATTCCAAGTGAACAGGGCAAGCTTAAAATGAAATTTAAAAGTCAAATACTGCTTTGTATTAAGAATTCACAATTTTTATATGCACTTAGGTTAATAAAGATTTTACAATAACCATTTGTGACTGAACATATAATTTTTTGATAGAACCTGGTGCCATACTTTGGATAAAATATATTTGATTTTTGTCCAAGCATTGCAGTGGACCCTAGGAGTTTCAGAATTATGTTTCATACTAAATTTTCATCTTGTATAAACTTTCTTTTTTTAATAATAGAACAAAACAAAACTGCTGTATCCCAGATCTCAGTTTGCATGAATTAATGCATTTTTAATTTCTGCTTTGCCTCTGAGGCAAATTACACATTTGTTATATCCGTCATCAGGAAAGGCAGGCAAGATTTCATAATAACAGAACTGAGTTTATAGATGAGAAATGTGGATGTACAATCATTTCAAGGTTCCTCAGGAGTTCCTTAAACTTTTGTTTTGATCCTAATTTCAGTGCATCAATTATAAAATTCCTATATATCATAAATGAAGCTGGGAGCTTTTCAGAATAGCAAAACTGCTTGCAATGATCTCAACTTTTTATTGTTCTTAGCCCTATACTTATCGCTTCCATTTTTACAGAACTGTAATTTAGCATGAAGTGGTCAGAAGATAGCTCAGTGTTCCTGCATCTGAGTATTGCAAGGTAAAAAGATGTCTGGGGTAAATTAAAGCAAATCTAGTTTAAAAGAAAAAGTGAGTTCTTTCATTTAACACCGGATTTTTGTTTCGTTGGTGCAAATCTAGCTCTCTGTTCCAGGCAGCCCTGCCTGTGGTGTATGAGTGACTTTGGTATACTATTGCAGAGTGTGCAGAACATGGTGGTGTGTCCCAGAGCGTCCTGATCTTCTAATTTCCTTCGCATGGGACAGGGGGTGTGTCAGCAATAGAGAGAGGACAGAAGCTGTGAATTCACTTCTATACGCTCACCAAACTGAGGACCAAGAGCCAGAGTGCACTCTGGCAGTTGCTGTGGATTTGCTTCTTTGAGTTTCTGGGTCCAGAAATTTAAGAGGCACATTCTTTTGAGCTGGACTATCCGATCTGTGAGCAAGGAGTGGGTTGGAAGGGTGCTTAGTATAGGAAAACAGTTGCAATTATTTTGTTCTGGTTGTGTCCCCTAAAGGAATGAGAATAAAATTTCTTTTTTTTTCTTCACAGTTGGCTCTGTGAAAGTGATGATTTGATACATATGTTCTAACTGATCTCTTGGCAAGGAAACACTACACATTAAAAAAGGTAGCACCACCTACATACAAATACATGTGGTACAGGATTTTGGTTCATTTTCTAGTACTTAGGGCAGAATACTCCCTGCAATCTTTATTTCTGCACAGAGGGATAGTCAGTTTATTAATGAAGCTGGAGGAATTACTGAAACACATGGTACTATTGCCTCCACCCTTCATGAAGCAAGAAAGGATATTTTGCCACTAGAGCTCACAGAGTTCTGAGTCTACCAAAGGTCTGCTGCCCTTTGGTTTGCTTAGCAGAATCTTCTAGAGTGAGAAAACGAACAGATAAACCTCATCCTGTGGATCTTTGCAGGTTTGGTGTAGTCGTAGTCTTTGTCTTCATAAGTTGCTGGCACTCTTGGAGCATCACTCACTTCACTGGGCAGTTTGCATGCCCTGTATCACTTATGACTATGACTTATATCCCTCTGACTCCACATGTATCACTCATAAAGGAGGTATCAGGGTAATTAGAGATATTGCTTTTCACTTACACCTTTTAATGGGAGGGAGACTAGTCTGAATCTGAAGATCTCTCAGTTGTTCTGCTTGCTGCTTACTAGTAGTTTGGGGATTTCTGATCCCAGAGGCTGGAACACATCTGCAGAAAGGAGACCATGCTGCTAACATGTAAAATGTAGACACAGATTTTTATCTTGTGGAGTATTTTAGTCTTTGCCAATATCAATATGAAATAGATCTTTTGATAGTATTTTTTAGTTGACTAACAAAAACCTGATCTTCCATTTTCAATGCCCATAATGTAATATGGTCAACCAGGTAGCTAAGAACTGTTTTAAGCTAAGACATCCAGTCTGCTAAAATGCTAAACTTTTACAAATCTGTTGTAAAAAAGAGAACCGCAGTCAGTTTCTTGACTTCACTTGGGCTCTTTAATTCTTTGACGACTCCATGTTTAACAACATAAAGTCATGCTAGATGAGCCTTCAGGTCAACTTCAACTTCTCCTTGGGAAGTTTTACTTTCAAAACAGAATGTCAGTTAAGTCAGACCCTTTGTTGTATGCAAGCATTATCCCTAGCTGGCTGTTTGCATGACTTATGCTATCATGATGTGTTACAAGCTTCGGTACTGAAAAACTTCTGTAAAAGGACAAGTAGAGGCTTTATATATTTCTGAAGCAGATAACCTTCATAAATAAGGGCACTGAACATGCAGTTGCTAAATTACTTCTAAAATATGGTGAGATAGTTGGAATTAGGTTTCCCATGTGCTTGATCTGTGCCCAGCTCTTCGTATGGGTTTATGGAGCATGAATAATGAAAGAGACTTTGTACACGAACATCTGGAAAGTCATAAAAGTATATTTATCACCACCCAAGATAGCAAAGCTAAAAAATGCTGTAGACCTTGTATGAGTAGCAATAGCAACTGAGGAGGTAAGTTTAATTGATAAAGCTCTCCAGAGTATCTTCTGAGCTATGTCTCTTGTCAGATTATTAAAATTGCAATTATAATCAAGGTAATTATTGTGGGGTCTTTTGTTCTCAAGGACTGGGTGAAACACAGGTCATTATCAGCTAGTCTTAGGACAGCCTCTCCACAGATGAAGGTGAGGTGTGGTACAGACAAGAGGTTTTACAATAGTTGCTTTGCTCATCCTTACTAGGGAAAGAGGTAGAAATCTTTTAGCAGTGCCCAGTAATATGTAAGATCTGGAAAAAAGCACCTTTTATATCAAAAATAACGTCTGTAAGGGGTTGTGGTCAAAATGTAATTGGAAATCACCTACAGTGCCAAGATCCCCATCCCTGGGGATTATACAAATTACCATAGGAATTAAGAACAGGCAGTCTTCAGGTCCTGGGCTTTTTGTGCCAAACCTTGGTCCTCAGAATGACTCTGCAACACCCATCTTTCTTTGCAGTGAGATCCTATAGCTATAATATCTCAAGGGGCATGGGGGAACAACCACTTACTGAATCACCAGGGCTGAATCACATTACCAGCACTTTGTCAGCCCTGGTACTACTGTGCTGGAAAATCTGCCTTGGGATTTCTCCTATTCCTACATATTCATTTCACTCTAAGTGAAATGAGCTGCTTCTTTTTTGTTTTGTTTTGTTTTGGTTTGGTTTTTTTTGTTTTGTTTTGTTTTTGTTTTGTTTTGTTTTTGTTTTTGTTTTCAGTTTGCTGGGAAATAGGTATCTAGCATTGAAGAGTTTGAAAATATTAACAACCTGTTAACTGCAAGGGACTTAATGTCAGATTGCATGACTATAGCACTTTCTGTTTTAATGAATTTGAAGCAGTCTTCTGCTAAAAGTGGAGTTGAAATGATCTTCTCCAAAGCCTTTCACTTTTTCACACATTGCATCAATGAGGCCAGTGCTATGGTACTGTGCTCACAGGATGATGAAAAATAGTGAGACTGTAGAAAAGAACAATAACAATGAGTCAAGAAATGGTGAAAATGCCTAAGAGTGGAGAAGTCCTTGTTCAACCTAGTCATTTAATCAAAAAGGCTGAGAGATGCTTTGGCTAATGGGTTTAAGTGTTGTCATGGGGAGAAATAGTGTGCTAATGGGCTCCTTTGGCTTAGAGAATAAGGCAGAAAACTTACAGGAATGGAAACTAGAGGACCAGCTTCACTGGTTGAAACTGTCCCACCAGGCTGGTGGCGTTGCTCATGTTTAAAGCTGAGGGTAACAAAACCCAAAAGTTTGTCCCAAAATTAGTTAAGACAAAAGCAACAAGAAAACAGGTTCTTGCTACCTTAAGCAAAGTTACACAGGCAACTGAATTTGTGTTTTCTTCTTTTTCACACAGATAATTTATCTGCTGTTCAAAATAGTCAATGAAAAAAAAGTTTCTGTGGTTGGCATGCACAGCTGTATGAAAATATTCCTTAGATTTGACATGTTAAAAATAAATAATTTAGATTTTTGTTCCAGAATAACATTCTCTTCTGAAATCATTCTGATTTAATTATGCAAATTCTTTTATCGCACATGCAGCATCTCAACCTGGAAATCATTTAGTAATAGATTGAAGGGATAGTCTGGTTAATCTGGAATAGAAATATGGTGTCATGTCAGATAATTTGGCTGGTTTTCTTGGTTTTGTTTTAATTATTAAAAAAAAAAAACAAAACAAAACAAAACAAAACGTTTTTTTTACATTTTGGCTTGTGAAGTTATAGGTTCTCTGTTTGTTTTTTCTTTTTTTTTTTTTTTCCTGTTTAGCCAGTGATCTCCAGAAGAAACTATTTAACAGCACTAGACCTCCCATTCCTGTTTATTTTAGTTGTGGAAAAAATAATAGAGTAGCAGATGAACATGAATATCAGCATTTTCTCTAAGACTTTCATTGTCATTCATAAGAAACATTTCAAAATACTGCTTTCCTGTTTCCTTTGGCCTGTCTAGGCTGCATTAGCCGGACTGTACCCTTTCCAGTGAGATTAAGTAAGTGCGTTTCTTTTGGGGGCAGAACACAGTATTCTCTAATAAAACACATCTGGTATAGCTGAAGGATCAGTCATGAGCTGACCTAAATGTGGGTTGGAAGTGCTCCTGAGGGGACACTTCTTTCTTTGATCCTTTTGATCTTTTTTAAATCCTTAGAAGTGGCAGCCCAGCTATATAAATAGTTCCCACTCCTAATTAAAAGCTCTACCTTGCAGACACAGGAATCTATGGACTTTGCTAAGTAAGTCTTAAGTGACACTGTTTTGTGTTTACCTTTCTTTCGGTCAGTGTCTCTTCCCTTCACAGAAACTCTTTTCTTGGAGGGAACAGTCACAGGTAAATGTCATATAGCTTTTTAAGAAAACTCTATTCATGCAGTTAAATTTAATTAACCCAAATCTGCTTCGAAAGAGTGTTTTCAGTGATTACTCCATAGCTTGTCAAGGTGTCCCCAGCAATAGGTCTCTCCCTGGAGTGTGACACTGCTGAATCCTATCAGATTTATATGCAACCTAGTTATAAAGGTAGTGGAACAGAGAGAGAGGTGAAGTTGTGCTGCTCAGCAAAACTGTCCAGAACTAGGAAACAAAAGCTGAAGTGATTGATTGTGTGAAGATTTCCACAAATGATACCTAAATTAAAACATTAAGCTAATGACTTTAAAGAAAATTGCTTTGCCATGTGCAATTTATTCAGTAGAGAGAAAGCAAATGTGGTTTTACTAATAACACACACAAAAAAAAAAAAGACTGAAATCAAATTGAGCAAAGGAACCTTACTTCTTTCCTTCTTTCTCTGTCGCCGTCTCCTTGGAGCTTCAAAACTGAGCGGCTGTCAGAATTTTTCATCTGTTTGACCTGTTGCAGGAGAGGTCAGCACTGATCAGTGACTATACTTTTTAACAGACAGAGGGCTGTAATTGAGAATAATTCCTCTGCAATTTGGTAGGCAGGGGTTATTTCAAACTGGCTTTCAAAGGCAGTGCCAGAATGAAAATGTTAGCAACTCCGTAAGTAAGTTTTTATTGTGGGACTGCAGATTTCTTTTTTGTTTTGTTTCTGAATTTTTATCCCTAATGAAACAACTGCAGAACAGAAGCACTCACATTTTAAACATGAGTGTTTCTTCCAGGAATGACTTGAAGTCTAATCAGTTTTTACCATCTCCTGGGGTGCCCTGCAGCTAACAGGAGAAGGAGCCCAGAAAGCAGTATTTGCTCCAAGTGACAAAGTGCCAGTTCTGAGGGCTCAGATGCCCTGGGCTGGACGTGTGGCACAGAGAGCTGAACTTCGGGTCATTTGAATACAACTAGCAGAGTGCAAATTCTGAATAAGAAATATGTTTGTGCTTCAGTTACATACCTTTACTCTTCTTATTGATTACGTAAATTAATATGTTGGACTTGATTATGTAAATTGAGTTGGTTTAGATCACAGCCGGGGCTGAGTACAATGACTATTTGGGATTATTTGGCATGATACAGTATTATTTCCTTCCTCTCACTGGATATGACTGCATACTCCCAACAGGCCAAAGCACAATTAATTTGGAAACATGATCAAATTCTGCAATCATTACTGGATGTTGTCCACAGTCTCTAGAGACCACTGATAAAAACAACAATAGACTAAGACATGGTAGTCCTCTCATCCAAAGTCTAATTACAAAGTTATACACTTTGGTTCTCAAAGGACAGCCTTTTAGCAGAACTTCAGCATCTTTGGATTCTCTTTTTGCATTATATCTACAAATTTATCCATCTTTCTTTTACAAAGCATGAGACAGTCTAAATGTATAACTTCAGTCTGGTGCAATGTTCTTAAAGGCTTTATCACTGATGGATTGACTGGTGTGATTTCTGTGGGTGTGAACAACTAAGAAATTTTTTTTTTTTTTTTAGTATTTATAAACAACCATAGTAAGGACAGGGAAGTGGTTCAGAATTCTCACAACTTTGTTCCTGGTGGTGCACTTGGGACAGAAAAACTTTTCTTTGACCTTGTCTTAGATTTACTTGTTCCCAGCAGACTCTAATTATGATCACTTTCATTTTTTTATTGATCGATAATTTAAAAAAAGCAGCCAGAGTTCAAGGGCAGATACAGGCCAAAATTATTACATAGCTTGAATAACAGGAGAAGTTTTACTCTAAGAATTTGAGAATTTAGCTGAAATCACAATTTAAATATCCACCATGACTGGAGTATTAAGTGTCAGGCAGCCATTATTTATGTTAGCATTTTGTTAGCTTAAAGACATCTTATTGATGTGTGATAAAATTCTGTTTTTCTTAAATCTTAGTGTTCTGAGTATAATATACAATTTTTAATCTTTGTTATCTCCAAATTACTAAATATTAATTTATACTAAATTTCTTTCTCATCTTGAGTACCACTAGGTATGCCATCCTTCCTCAAGATGGAGTAATAACTTGAAAAACAGCAAGGATACACTTATTCCTACTTTTTTAGATGTCTGTGATCTTGTGAAAAACATTATACTGGTGCCTGTGTTTAGAATTTACATATTTTTTCTAGAATTCAGAGGTCTAATAGGAACTAGTCTAGTTATTGCAGCATAGGCATCTAACAAATATTTACACTGTCTGATTTTAGTTCCATCAGCCCTGGTTAGCACATTAGACTCCATGTTGCACATTTGCTTTTCCATAGGGAAAAAGGCTATTCCATTGGAATAGGACAGCCTATGAAGACTGAGTTCCCAAAGAAGTACCTGAGTGATTTTATATGCATTGGCATTGTGAATACATTAAGATGTATGTAGAGGATAAAATATAACAAACTTTGATTCATACTTCTAGCAGGTTTATCTGTATATGAATAGTTACTTTACTGTTCTTACATTCAAACTATGTTTCAAGTTTCAAAATATATATTTTTTTTAAAACTGATTAATGACAATGAATGTAATGATGTGATTTTTCTTTTCACTGACAAAGTAAAATGGATTCACTATTTTTGCGGTTTTTCTTGCTGTTTTTCCTCAAGGTTTTTGGAACAGATTAGGAAGAATTACTGTGCTGTATAATGACACATCCCAGCTAGTTCTGCTGGTAATACAGACTGTCAGCAAACATTTTGATTGATGTAAATGTAGAAACAATTGGGCTACCTGAAATACATAACAGATGGAATGGAGCAGAGCTTCATTTGACACAGATAACAATAAGTAAATTTTTCATTTTTGTAATTTATAAAGAAAACAAAACAAATTTTGAGACATTTAGTTTTGTCATATTCTAAAATAAAATATTTTCCTTTTCCAGAATAAGATTTAAAGCCATTTCCTTGAAAGATACTTATTTTTTTTAAGTTCCAAGTGAAAATGTAACATTTTAATTTTGTTAAAGAAACCATTTTTCTAACCTATGATCTGTCAGTAAATTTTAATAATTTTAATTTTCCACTTGAATTATTTTTCATCTTTTTTTTTTTTTTCAGTTTTGTATGATCTAAATGTCTGGCTTGGTTTTCCATCTGATTTCTAATGTGTGAGAGTTTATTTTAGTATACATGGGAAGGATATTCATTCTAATTAAGTTTCTCTCAATAGCTTTATGAGAGAAAATTTTCTTTCTAGGGTAGATGTAAACACAAACACTGTGGAAGCCTGGTTCTGAGGTCCTGCTGTCACAGCAAAAACATCAGTAAATATTAAACATACCATTTGGCCCATCAATATCTCCAGAAGGCACAGAGACAAACGCGTGGGATGTCAAATCGTCATTGGGATTTTGCACTGCATCTTTAGATAAAGTTCTATGACTTATTCTAAGTATTTTTATTGGTAAAGCTGTTCACAGAAGTTTTATTTATAGTTTTATCATCTTTATGATGAAGTGCTAAAAGACACAGAAAAAAAGAATTTATGTTAATCTTCATAAAAATCTTAGCCTATGTGGACATACCACTGATCTGGGTTTTGTGGAGGGGTTTGGTTTGGTTATTCTGTTTTCTCTTCCCCAAGAAAGACATTAGTAAGAAATGACAGCTTATGATCTTAGGTGGTTGTATCCTGAAAGAGTTCCAGTGGGTATTCTGAAAATTATTTTTTTTCTTTTATTTTATTTCTTGTGTGGGTTTTTATAGGCATAAATTTTAGGGGAAAATTTGCTGAAGTCCCATTGCCACTCAACCGACTTCACAAGTTAGCTGGGAAAGAACTCAAGATACCACTTGAGTCATAAATGCAGTCACTCCTGTGATGCTATTAAAAGTCTCCGCCTAAAGAAATCCATTGATGCACTATATTCTAATTTACAGTTCTGTGACTCACATTTGTAGCTATCAGCACCAGCTGCCAACACAGTCAAATAAATTTCAGCAATTCAGGGTATACTGATTTACGATAAGATCCCTTAGAAGGATGCTCAGGAAAACAGATACTGAAAAAAATAAATGTTACTGTATATTGCAAAATGATCTTGTGTTCATTCCATTTTCCAAATAAGATTACCAAATAGGCAGTAAAATTATGTCAAGATCATCTGCATTAAAATGGCTATTAAAAGTTAAAGGTGCCAAAGTACCTTCTGTAATTTTCCCCTGCTCTTTATAATAGCACCCTGTGATGCTTGAAATTGGAATTGGATTGTCATCTGAAATGTTACTGTCTTCTCATCGTTGTACTTATGAATGCTGTTGTTGAGAAATGTGTTGAAAAAGACATACTGTGTTAAAATCTGCTCCTTTACAATACTGGTGAGGCAATGGCAGTGGTACCTGCAATGTGTCTTCCTGTTGAGATTCATTATGAGTGTCCATCAAGTGGATCTGTTGTCGATCTTTCTGATGCATACACCAAGACATGAATCTTTACAACCATCTCTTTTATAGCTGAATCACCAATTGTTACTTTTTGTGAAAACAGTCATTATAAAATTGTTTCCTGCATATGTAAGGAGAAAACAGTGGTCACAGGAAGGTTAGATGAACAGAAGGAAGGTTAGGTGAGCAGAGCAATGTGCTGAAGAGGAGCAGAGCCCCATGTCCTGATCAGGGTGATGCACAGCAGGGAACAGGAGTTCAAAGCACCTTACACTGCACTTTAAAGACTTTCTTCCATTAAATCACTCTTCATTTCTTTTAACTGTAGTGGTGAGATATCATGAAATATCAAAGGTTTTATACACATAAGAGTGGAAATCAAGTGAACCAATATTTTCCAGTGTGGCCATTGGTCATGGTTGTCAGTGGCCAGCGCAGTGCACGATAAGAGGAGGTACATGTTCCAGATCTGTTCACTTTGGGATAGATTCCTGTGGTGATATTGGTGAAACCAAGGCTGGTTTTGTCCACTACTTCCCACTCCATATCCCTAAACAACAACCTGTTCTCATGATACTGTTTGAAATAATTTAAGAGATGTTATTTTAGACTTCAAAGGGGTTATTCCATTTTTGCTCATTCTGATTTGTCATTGTTGTGGAAACTCCCAAACCACTTAACAATTAAAAAAAGCAAAATTTATTTTTATACACAATTAATCAACATTCTGCAAATATACTTATAACAGGTCCAAATGTCCATGAGAGGAGAACAAACTATCACAACACAAACTTCTGTGGTTTAACAACAACCCAAAACACCAACCAGGGGTTTAATGACAACCCAAAACGCTCAAATCACTCACCTAATAAAAGTTGAGGACTCTCAACCTCGAGGAACATCTCAGGGCAGCATCTCAACCCGTAGGAACCCCGAGGATTCTCCTTGGGCAGTGTCCCAACCCAAGGGGAGGGTCCTTACCTGCAGCACACTGCTCCGGGCGGGACGACTCCATTTATACCCGAGCTGAATCTGACCTGTGGTCAATACCAGCCCATATTGGCCAAAGACCCCAACTACTGAAAAGCCTTGAGAACAAGGGCACAGGAAAGGTTCAACATCCAGGGAGCCACAATTTCATTGGGCGGGTGCACCTATCACAGTCATTTCCAGTTTAAAACTTGTACTCTGATGGCTTATTTTCATGACATAGACTTGGGCCATTCTGCAATGATGTTTACTGAAAGAATATGAATCTGTTGTGCATTTAACATGGTCAAGATTTCATCTTTCCCCTTATTTTCTGCTGCAGGGTAGTTTCATGTATTTCCCCTTGCCATATCCACCATACCATACTGGGGGAGTTACTTGCCTTTTCCACATTGTATATACTAAGAAGTTGCTATACTCACATGGGATTAAAGGCTCTCTGTGTGGGAAAGGCTTTTCAGGAGGGCTCTGATTCTGACTGAAATCTGTCTGCTGCTGTTACTATCCACATTGAATAATAGTGATGCTATGGACCCATGTTCATGGGTCTAATTCTGCAGAAATGGAGAGAAACATTCAGGTGGTGTAAACTGTGGTAGTGCCAGTGTTTACCACCTTTGACTCATTGGTCACTAGATTCATGCCAGTAAGTTATTTGAGACCCAACCTGTATCAGAGAGGTTACTTGTGTGAGAGCATTTGCAGGATCATATTTTGTGTTTGTGCTCTGAAGTAATAAATCTCATAGGGAAGAGTGTCATTTTTACATGGTATTTTAGACATAAAATCTGTTTGATGTTTAGGGTAGAAAATTTGATTAAAAATCGGGAATTAAAAATTTTAGTACCTCATAATTTGATGGTACCTGTCAACTTCCAGCCCAAGCTATGCATTTCAAATTCATGGGATGTTTACTTGAAAATAAATGACAAAATTATGCAGTGTGGATTGTTTTTTTTTTTTTTTTTCTTTTACTTCAGAATGTAGCTTTTGTATCTCTTTATGGAATATTTTTACGAGCTCCTGATAACCATCAAAAGTGGATTTGTGTGTAATTGGTTTAACTGAAAAATAATATGCTAAGATGGAGATGCAAGTTCTGGCTTTCCACGGTAATACCTCTGTTATATTGCTTTGGGTTATTCCTGCTATTTACAGAGTACTTCAAAACCACCTACCTGACTCTGGTTTCTGAACTTATTTTTTCTTTTTATGCTATGCCCATCAAAAGCATTTAAATTCCATTTAGTGCTTTGTAAGCCAACGCTAACATTTTGTGTTTTGCAAAAGACAGCTGTAAGGATACTTATTTTCCTCTTTAAAGTCTTTTACAGTTTCTTTACCTATATAGTCTTAGAATAATTCCCTTGTCTTCACCACTGAAATGCTTCTGCTACCAATCTGACCACTTTAAGCTCATCTGGGCTGTTTTCCTTTTCATCAGTTCATTTGCCAAGAAAACGTTTGCTTTCCCCTGCATTTCATGAGATATTGGTGAAATTACTGACCAGAAATAAAAACTGACAGATTTTAGTGCATTTAATGACACTATAACATCCCTGCCCTCCACCATTAGCCACACTGATCTTAATAACATACAACAAATGGCACCACAACAGGTTCCAGGTGGAATAATTTCAGCTGAAAAACTGCCCTTGAGCTTGCCTGAAGACAAGCCAGTTGTCCCAATCTTTCTGTGTTATAGCTGAGGATGGAATAGCATCCTTTTCCCAAAAAGTGAAATCATATGAAAATGCACATAGGGGAAGATAGCAGCTTCAGCTGGGAATTACTGCTCTTCTCATAAAGGAAATCACAAACATGTCCAGGCTTTTCCAGTGCAAGTCACAGCAATGTGGCCCTAAATAATTGAAGACGATTTAGGTAGAAATGTTTTCCTTTGCCCAGTGAGTGTGTTTCAGATGAAGGGCTCTATCTCATAGCTGGACAGTAACTTCTCAAACTCTGCCTGAACAGGGTTATTACCCCAAGAAAGTGAAAAACAGCAGCACTGAAGTAGTGCTGAAGATATGACTTACCAAATACCAGTATTTTAAAACTTCCTGTATAAAGATAGTTTTAAGCCACATAACCTGGTGCTTGCAATGACAATTTAAAAAGTAGCAGAAGTTCTTATAAGCCCTATCAGTCACTGCTCTAATTTGCAGTGCTTGCAATTCTTTCTCCTACATTTTCTCAAGTCACACGATAGAGAGGAAATGAAGAAAAGAGTGAATGTGTCCTTAACTCAGGCAAACCAAAAGCTCTGCTGTCATTTCGTGGTGATTCTACTGCAGGTGCAAGGCAGAAGGTTGGGTTTTATTTATTATTCACTTCATTAAAAACAGCCCCCCATCCAACTCTCTTTTATACACCATTTCCCTTCACTGATCCTTAACTGGTGTAACAATATTCTTTATTTTTAATTAAAAATTAGAATTAATCTTTTTGACTTAAGCCTTTTAACTGCTGTGTAACACAACTGCAGTTAAGCTTCTCCTGCTGCTTTTAGCTTGTGCTTGTTTTAAAAGGATTTGTTACAGAGTGACTTAATTTGTATGTATCTAAGTGCATGCTCTATCAATAAAGGCTTGATAATTTGATTTGGTCACTGCATTTCTGGTATGACCCATTTTATCACCTCTGTAAATTCCACTGAAAGGCTTTGCATTGGTCATATACCTATATTTATTGTGAATACAGTATGCACTGTGACATTGCTCTCTAACCTGTCAGAGCAATTAAATTGTACCCTGAAAACAGGCTAAATAATCTTAAACAACATGAATATACCTAATTTCCCAAATCTGAGAGCAGTTTCTCTCCTGCTGTCTTACATGCTCACAGCATCATCCGAGTAATATTTTTGGCTTTTCAGCCTATTTTTAGTGTGCTGTTTGTTTTACATTTATCTACATAACAAATGTGGGAGATTATATAGAAGAGAGGAATGGAGTCCCTTGACCTACATGAACTTGAAGCTGGGTAGCAGCAGCATTTCTGATTTGATCTGACAACACCTGGTTAATTGATGCATTATCTGTCCTGGTTGTTACTTTTTGAGATGACACTCTGTGATCTTCTTCCCTACCTGTCTGTGCTCTTCCCAACCTCAGTTGATCAGGGCATTTTTTGGGGGGGGGAGATGGTGGATGACTGTTCAGGCCCATGACCCTTCCCCAAGCTATGTAGAAAGAGGTTCTGGCTGATCGTAGGCAGAAATAATTTCCTTTCTGAAGTAGCAATGTCACCTATCTGTAAGCCTCTTGCCTTCTGTATGAACTGTTCCGGAGCTTGAGACAGAGCTGAGAAAAGCCATGTAGCTCTGGCTGCCATCCTTGTCCTCACAGTAGAGATCCCTCCAACTGCATAGGCAAGAGGATGGATGTGTATCTCACCTCTGGATTCTTCGTGGATCTTTAACCCTTTCTGATAAGGGTTGCTTACTAGCCCTTTTTCAGATGTTCAGATACTGAGCCTGTATGCCTATGTGTTCCTTAGTATTCAGCAGATGTCCTTTAGCCAGCTTTATCTTTGGTCATTATATCAAAGCCATAATCTGCTTTGGAGGAGAAGATGTTCATATTTGCTCTGCAAGAACCCTAGCAGAGTGAAGCTTGCCACTGGTTTTATTGCCAGAAAAAAGAGACTACAGCTTCACTGCTTATATGCTGGATGGGATGAGGTCCCAGCCAAGGGTAAAATATAGGCAGACAACTGAGAGTTACAGATATGGATTGTATAAATGGCTTCTTTCAATCAAAGATAAAATACAGTTTTCCAGTTCTGAGGAGTGACCAGGTTGTGAGCACTGCCCTTTGAGAATGAAGCCCAGCATTTCTTCTGCAAGTGTTTAAATACTGTGTCAATCTTAATCTTGACCTAGTTTAGCTTTATTTCCTTAACAACATTTGATCTGTGTGAATGGGCTGTTTATTGCTCTTAGAAAAGACAAGGGTAGTATTTGCCTTGTGTTGGCATATCCATGTACCTTTGACTTTTAAGATGTTCACAGTTTGTTTTATAAAGCATCTGTCTATGCTATTGACACTCCTGTAAATGTACACACTACATAGTGCATCACACCAGATTAACACCCTTCTACACAGTATAAAACACTGTTCCATCTTAATGAACAACTCTCCTCCTCATTTCACAGTATTCACCTAAACCTACAGCAACAGATTGGCCATATATCATGTCTTAAAAGTCAGTTGATGTGGACCAAAGGATTGGAGGAAGTGGGTTTCAGCATTCGGTCCTTTACTACAGACCTCTATGTATGCTCATGAGCTTTCCTCATCCTCCAGAAAAAGTGCACAAACACTTCTTCCTCTTCCAGTCTCTCTTCTCCCTCTGTGTCTCTGCCATATGCACTGCCTGCTCTTTTATTCCAGATGTATGTGACCTCCTCAGCATTTTGTGTATTTCTCCTCTTTCTACTTGTGTGACAGCTTCTAGCTCATTCGAACACCTGTCTTTGTAAATCCTCCTTTCCCTACAAAACTCACCTTCCCCTGATGTTCTACTCCTATCTGTTTCCCATAATCCTGTACCCCTATATATTTATTTTTGTGCTTTATCCTTTTACGTGTCTCTTCTCTAATCTGTGAAGTGAAAAATCCAGTGCTTCTCTTCCTATTGATAATTGTGAAAAAAGGTGAAAGCTATGGAGTGATGGGATGACAAGTTCAGGGATCCTCCTCACCAGACTTTGTCTGTTGACCTTTTTCTGGTAACATGGACATCTCCTGGGTTGATAGCCTTGGCACTAACTTAGTTAAATCCAATTCCCATAGTAGACATTCTGTTTCCCTAGTTCGAGCTATGTCATGGTGCACCTCTTCTGAATAGCTAAGTTTCTGATTAGTGAAGACCTTCATCTGAATACAAGTTACAGCATGTGTCTGTATTATACACACACGCATTCTCCCTACTGCATGTTCCCCATATCTCTTGCCCACAAATTCACGTTTTCCTATATGGCCTTAGGGAGCTTCCTCTGCCTTCCCAGATGTTTCTTCTTTTCTGAGATGCATTGAAAGCATGTACATGCTGCTGATGTCAAGTGGCTGCCTGAACCTTGGGACTTCAGTGTAAGTCAACATTATTTTCTGTTCAGCTATTGTGCTTTGGGCAATTTATAGTGCTTTTGTTTCTTCTAGGTTGGTTTTGTCAAAGATCATCTTTGGCTTCTCTAATAATTTATGTCACAAACTAGTCCTCATGTCTTCAAGATGGGCCACCCAGACTGCCTATGAATATAGTAATCACTGCCGTGGCCAGGCATGTATTGTATTTAAACTGTTGTGCAATCGCTAACAGCTTAAGGCTGTTAGTTTGTGTCTTGCTGCTGCAGCTTCTTGAAAGATTTGTTACTGAGAATATCAACTGCTCTCAAACTTTTAATGAGACTGTACAGTGCATTTTTTCACCCTGCAAATTTCCAGCCCAATGTTCCTTACCATATTATCCTCAGTACAGCCTATGAAAGGGTTTCTGTATATTAAATCTAGTCCCCTGATCTGAGCTATGCTGTGTAATTTCACTAATGTTGCAGTCAGATTCTCTAATGTACACTTAAGGTGATTAGAAATAGTTTAGTGTTCTTTCTCTGTCTCTTACCCTCTTTATTTTTTCTATCACTGTTACCCGAAGGAATTAAGAGCAGAACTGCATGGAAACACATCTCTTGTTACATCATTGCTTCACATCGTCAAATTCCCTCTATAACATATTCAATACTCTGTAATTATTCCCACTGTAACAGTAGGAACACACTATTGGTAATTCCAGTGCTCTCTTTCACCACTAAAGTAACATTAGTTTTGTATTTAATATGACAGTATATCTAAGTTTAGTGTATCTCACAGTTTTACAACATTGGCATTCAGTGTACTGAGATTATCCATTTTCAACTGCTGCATATTAATGTTGGCTTTGTGTGTATGAACTTCTGTTTTATGAACATGCTGCAATGCACTGTGCTGAAATTTGTAGATAGGCATAACATAGCATTTTGGCTATGCAAGATAAAATTTCAGAGTATAGTAATAGCGCAGCTTTCTGACAAGTGTAAATGCTACTTGGAGAGAGTGCAGCAGAAAAGCTGAGGAACTAACCAGGAAGGTTTCTCCCAAATATTAGGAGAGGTCGGCAAGAGAAATTTTTATCCTTGTGCCATGCACTGGCATTCTTTTTGCTAGTTAAAAGAATTGCTAAGAGTGCATACATCTGCCAAGTCTCCTGTTCAGGCTGTGGTTTGAAAGTACAGTTAAATATTTAACACAAATCCAATGGAACAACAATTATCCTGCGATACCACTGTTCAGAGCATCACTGTAAATCTTTCTTCTTTTCAGAAACAGCCTAGTGGAGTCCAGTCTATGGGAGGGACGCATGGGTATCATTAGAGACAGCAGGATGTAAAAGGAGTAAGTGTGCCTGGAGTTTCACTTTCAGCTCTATACATCACTAGATTTCTTCACCATTTGTTTTCTCTGAAAGTGTCTTTTTGGTCTTTCACATGTGGCAACCATCGCAGAATGCCGAGGAGTCAAAGATTGTCCAGGACTTTCAGTCTAGCAGAGTAAATGAAGACTTCCTGGATTCCACCAACTCCTGAAATTTGCTTTGCTCTTCTTGCTAAGCCTGCTGAACATTACATATTCAATCTAATATCCTGGCTAAATTACAAGTTTCAGGATTACATTTATTTTATCTAAATTCCTCCTCCTGCACCATAATTACCATATTTTTCTTTGCTTCCCACATGTGAATATACACAGTGTTTTTTTGGTCCTTGTACTGAATATTTGTAGCCACCCTCAGTGAGGTTCTGTCAGCTCTGGAATAGTTACTCTTACTGACCCTAGAACTGGCTGCACTTTAGCTGAGGGTGTCATGATTCTTCTGTGCACAGTCTGCAGAACACTTGAAATTAAAAGCATTATGGACATATAATATGCTACTCAAATTTTCAAGCATGTCTGTAAAATTAATACAGTTTTATTTTTCAATTCATTGATAGTATATCATTCTGGCTATCCTTACTCCACCTGTATTTCTCACTAATGGCTCATTTAGGGCTCTACTTCTGGGAAAAAAAAAAATAAATAAAAAAACAGGTTAAAAAGGCAACATCCATGCCATCATCCACCTCATCTTGATGCTGTCTTGACTACCAGCCTAATGGCACACACAAGGCATGTTCCCTACCTTTCTTGTACAGAAGTGGTCTTTGACATTTCTAAAGGTTTTCAACCACTTTTCCCACTCTGAAGGTGAATTGCATTGCTTTGGGGTGAAAATAAACCATTGAAAAAATAAATTGTAAAATTTGATTGACAGAGCTTCCTTTCACAATCCCCGTGTTTCCAACTCCTCCTCTGCAGGAAGCAATTGTAAAGAACAATCTCTATCTGGCACTTAAAGACCTAGAAGCTATGTTTTCACCCTGACTGCAATTTCCAATCCAGGTTGCTTTGTGGGATCTTCAAATCGCATTGTGAAGGCTTAGATCACATTGGCTAACCTCGAGGATGTTCAGCTGCCACAACAGTTGATATAACAATTTTTCAAACATTTCCCTGATGCTATCCTCCTCCTAGAGAGAAAATGACATCTCTTCTTTATTCAGTCTGTGCATTACCTTTCTTATCTCTTTCCCCTTTCTGTGTCAAGGTAATGTCCATCAGCATGGGCAATGGATTAAGCTGTTTTTCTAAGGGCCACTAGGACCATTTTACTGTTTGGGTTACATGCAGGTTTTCACCTGATGTTACAGACCGTCCTGGCACATAGTTCCAAGCACTACTCAGGGACTTGACATCTGATAAAGCTTGCTTGATGAAGCCCAACATGCCAAGGTGGTCTTTCTAGTTTGATTTCTGCAGCGCTTTTGGTGCTCTTCCTTGGGATCTTTATAACAGCATTCACTTCTTTTTTTTTAAAAAAAAAAAAAAAGGAATGAGAGAACATAACTGTTCAAACTCAAGTGTTTTCTTAGAGAACAAAATCAACTGTTAAGTAAGCACCCTCTGACCTTTAAGCTTCAGATTACTTTGTATCCAATTCTACTGACAAGCTAAAAAGTACAGATACACAGAAGTTGAACACAAATACTTCTTTCAGTGAGGAACAGAATAATGTGTGCAATCATTTTATTTTATATTCCCTGGTTATTCTTGCTTTTTTAACTGAACAGTCAGTAGTTACAACTACTGCTAAAAGAAGATCTTTTATGGACAAAATAAGCTGGGCCTGCAAAACATTCCAAGTGATATAACTAGCACAGTGATCAGCTGCAACTCCTAAAAAGACAGACAAGAGGGTGCCCCTTTATTTTGGATATGGTGAAAGTGTTGCTGGATTAATGATTGGCATTGGAATAGGTCTGGAGCAGAGAATACTTGGTGGGTTTGGAAGCTGTACCCATTGGACAATGGCTGGAAGGTCTCTCTCTGGGCATTTGAGAAACATCAGTTTCTCAGTCCTTGTATGTTTTTTAAAGTGAAGATCATGGCTTGTGAAAAGTTCTTAAAGCTTGATGATGTCCAGGGAGCTTGAAAAAGACATTTTGAAACATCTAAACTAAAAGGTGAAAGAGTGATTTTCTCATGCATATAAATAGCTGTAAACATTAATTTTTTAAGACTCCTGGCAGTAAGGTCAAGCAGAGTTTCTTACCTGGTGTTTCGATTGTCCTCTAAGTTGTCAGTTCTGACAAAGGAAAAAGGCAGCTGGAAATGAGAGAAAGCAAAAAACAGATCTTGTCTGAGCTCACAGACATTAAAATGAAAGGCGTGCATCCTGCAAGGGAAAGCAGAGTTCTGCTGTTGCCTCGCAGGCTGCTGAGGTAAGTTGGGAGTAAACATCACTAAAGAATATTTATTCACCACTGGCTTGCAGGTAGCTCTCTGGAGTACTTTCTGTACAAGGTGTAAAAATCCAAGCAATATGACCTTCCCTGAGACATCTTCACATAGTACTCTTCAGTGTAAACCTCTAAAGGCAAAATAAATAAATTAAAGGAATCCCCAAACATAAGCATTTCTGTACTCACTAAATCATCCACTAAGTCACTCCAGGGCACAAGTGTTGGTGTACATTACCATGTTTATTAAACAGAAGTATTGAAAGCCTTTGTATGGTTTCTTTTTAAATTAAAGCTAGCTGTGTTACACCACCACATGTGTTTATAAACATATCTTAAGCATATTTGCAGGTATATTGAACATTTAATGCTTGCAGTGGCTGCTTAGCATAAAAAGGCTTCATATTCAAGGTTTTTTTTGCAGTTCCTTTGTATTAAATGGACAGTCTTGTAGAACAGACAGAACTTGTAGCACAGTCTAGTAGAAATCAGGAAATCCAGTATGGTAAATGTTTGTTAACTTTGCATTTATTATTATTCAGAAGAATTTGAAGATAAAATAAATAGAGTACAGTGTTCTGAACTTTCATACCTCCTTTCATCCACACACATACCTGCAGTAACACTTGCACATTGTTTCCCTGAAGGTGGCCTTGGTTTTGAAGTTAACAGAGGAGTTCTGTGTTCATAAACTCTAAAGCTGTTATCTGCACTTGCTAATGTCTGATTTCCATGACTTATGGGACTGAATCAGGGTTGTAAGTGAACTGGCTTTGGATCCTATAAAAATCCATGGACAAGACTCCAAATATGAGCATCTTCACTTTGTGCCCCTTTACAGGGAGACTACCTTCCTTTGGAGTTCATGCCAGATACCTATGTTGTGCCTGAAGGCAGAGAGAAACCATCAGTTGAGCCAGAGGCAGTTTCAGTAGGTCTACACAGGACATGCCTGTGGCTCTAGGCTGTCTCAGGACACGGGGAGCAAAAGAGGTTCTTCCCAGAGAAGCAGAACAAAACTTAGCAAAAGAAGAAGTTCAAACATGTGTTGAGACTAAAATTGTTTAAAATTATTGCTTTGTTCCCCCCAAAAAGGGGTCAAGTTTGAAATGTTTGTGTAAAAAACGAAACAAAAACAAACAAAACCCCCTGCTTTTATTAGGAGTAAATAGAGTTATTATGGGCAGCATTTCCATATGAGCTCAGACACACATGTCACAGAGAGAAGCGGAGTGTATGAGCACTCTTGAAAATCTGGGTCTTAGTCTTGTTTTCAAGTGTTTTCTAGAGCTGTGGAAATAGTTGGATGAAGAGTGTCTGAGTCTCTTAAATCACAAAGTAGAGAAAGAAAAGGTAATAGCTAGACACACTTCCACCCTACTCTTCAGACAGTGTATGGCATAAGGAACCAACCCAAGCTCTAAGAGAACTGCATGACTTCTGTCCTTTGTCAACAAAAATAGTGATTAGATTTCTCCTTGTTAGAGGGATGATATCATCTCCATTTTAGTTTGTACTTCCCAATGACCTGTTTCATTCTTATCTTTGTATACAGATTGCAAACTCTAAAAGCAGAAATTGTGGTTTTCTGTCACTCAGTGCCTGACATGATGGTTTCTGCCACAGCAGGAACAGCACGGGGATGGCAGGGATAGAACTGCAATGAGCAGGGCTTTAAACGTGGGATGGCAGCAGGTTTTATTTGCTTCTGAACTGCACTAGATTATGTCCCATCAGGTGAAGAGCTGACAACTACTTACATATTTCCCAGAAACATTGACTCTCTTGCATTCATGTTTTCTGACATATTTAAGGCATGAAGTCCAAATAGGAGAACACAAGAAGTCATACAAACCATTAAATCTTTCTCCTTCTATAATACATATAACAAAATTATACAACTCCACTAAAATCAAACTTGGTTAAGAAAAAAAAATAGGACTTGCATTGTGACTGTGTGTACCAAGTCCCAGCCTAGAGAAATTTTGTATAGTTTAATTATAAATCCTTGCAAACTGGGACTTATGCTAGTAGCAATGATACAGTCTTAACTGTGGAACAACTGCACGAACAATTTCATTAATGTAAGTAAGAGCAGTTGAACTAATGAAGCAAGGTCAAAGTAGACTCCTTTTACTGGATCTTTACATTTGATCACCGAAAACTACAGAAGTACAGATGAGATACGTTCTATTTGGCTGAAAGCACCTGTATCCTAAATAATTAACATGACATTTACAAGACTGTTTGCTTACTCTTTACCTCCTTTTTTTTTTTTTTTTTTACCAATTATTTCCAATAATGATGGCAAGTAGGTTTCTACTCCTGACTGAGTTAGTGATTATAATGTCAAAGGGACTTGTATAATGTCTTCTGTGTCTTAATAAACCTGTCAGCTAAGGTTACGTTGCTTTCTAATTTTCACCAGTGCAACATGCCGCTGCACAGCTGGGGAAAAATAGAGACTCGTGAGCACACAGCCCACTGTTGTGTGTATTTTATTATAAGATTGTGTCCTGATCAAAATATACAACATGGTTAAGCTTTGAGTTTACAGATTAATTCTACACTTTAAGCATCAGTCTGCTAATGCCTTTTTGTGTGGTTATTCTTGACCGTTTGATCTGTACTGTCAGACTTTTGCATCTTTTTTTCTTAGTTTCCTTGGCAATACTTCATTTTAACATGTGGAATATAAATTCCACTTGCAGCAGGGTGCAAACAATTAGTAATCAATAATAATAGCATCTAGGAAATCCTAATGAATTACTATGGAATATATATATCTTGATTTGTCTCTGTGTGTGCGTGTGTTTCAGAGCAAGCTAAAGCAAGAAGTTGTGGGGTAAGAATCCATAGCTCTGCAGATGGCTGGGAAGAAAAGCATCTCATTAGTTAGGTGGATGCAGTGGGAGCATTAGATTAATGGTTGCACTGTGTGAGTTCAGTCCCTTATATTTACTGTACATAATGATTTGCTTATATGTAAGTGAAGCCTTGAAAAGAGGTCTGTAGAGACAGTGCATTCAGATAATTGTGGTTTCTCCATTTTACTGAAATTTCCAGCAGATCAGCAGTGACTGTTCAAAGGAGAATCCTAGGTAACTCTTTTCCAGGCTTCCTGTACTGGTGCAACAGTTGCAGTCCTCAAATTTGTGTTTTAAAAACACCTTCAAATGGTAAAAGCCATTCTCAGGATTGCTTGGCTCTTCTTGCTGAGAATACAGCATGGCCAAACCATGGCAGCCTTCCTCTTCAGCCATGAATTGGCCTCTTTGGGTCCTGTCTTCAAGGTTTCCTATGGCCTAGGCCCATGGTAGTAAAGCCTCGCTGAGAGCCCTTGTTGGATAGACCAAGCCCCCTTGGAGACCCCTTAAAACTACTTCATAAGAGCAGAAGCCTTCTTTATCTTTTAGACAGCAAGTAGCACAGTGCAGTCTTGGGCTGTCAGCTGGGTGCTGGTATGCTTCATAACGGAAAGTGCTGGCAAGGGTAAAGTCACACGTCCTGGACAGGGATCATGCAACAGATTCACCTTGAAGCTACCAAGTCCCAGCCATCTTCTTCAAACAACTTGTATATGCATTTGATCTGCTTTTTCTACTGTAAATGTAGTGGTATATGCACATGGTATTATCACATTGAACAACTGGAAAAGAATAATTCTCCTAAGTGCAAAAGCAAACAACCATTGCATGCTGTTTTCCCCACTGAAAAAAGGAACACAAAATATTTGCTGTGCTGTCTAATGCACGATCAGCAGTAATGTAAACACAATGAAAGAGAGTACTGAGTGCAGGCTAGTAGCTGAGCAGATCAGAAAGACACAAGTTCCCAATTCTGTCAATATGCCGCTGCTCAGGACATCTGGCTACATCCTACATGCTTTTTTGCTATTTCCCTTCCCTCATCAGGAATCACTGCCACTGGATATTTATTTTTTCCTTTCTTGTTTTAGTCTATCTCCCTTTTTCCACAAGCATAATCTCTCTTCTTCCCTGAAATGTTTTTTCCTCCCACTCTTGCCTCTTATGAGTTTCCTTTTTCTTTGCCTCCCCAGCAGGGATCCATCACCTTGCCTGAGGGTGTCTCCTCTCCCACACACCAGGGAGAGAGGACCAGGTCCTCCCCATCCTCTGCAGCATGCATCATTTCCAAGCTAGGATTTAATCAGCCTCAGAAAAGAGCAATGGTACCTATAGCAGGGAAGGTGCAACTCTGAGTATATGACAAAGGATTATATGATTCAGTCCAGCATGCCAGACATGCATTCAGCATGGCGCTGGATTCTGCACTTCAGTTATTTGTGACAAATATGAGAATTCTTTTCTCTTCATCTCATCACATTTTCAAATTTGCATTGCGCGGAGCTAATCAATTATTAAAAGTGGCTCAAAATCTTCTCAAGACATATGGGGATTATTGGCATCTGTGTGTTTAAGTAAGCAGGTATTTTACAGCTTGAAAATAGCATATGCCTAAGGTTTTAATGTAACAATTTAGTTTTGAAGAGCTGCAGCAGCAACACAAGTGTCTGTAACTCACCTACCATATGCTGTGGTGTGAGGGGACAGCAACAAACACTTATGTTACATATCCTGTTTCTTTGCTGAAGCTGGCTAAAAATGTGTATTGAAATGTGTTTGGGCTTTTAAAATTGAAAATAACATCCATTTTAAAATATTTAAGTAAAAATGAGCATTTTAGTGGGCTGAGTTTAATATAGAAATAAAAATTGCCATGTGTACCGTGCAAGTCAGGTGTATGTTCAAAAGCACTGAATCCAGTGGATGCCACCAGACTTCTGTACCTCAGTCACTTAAGCACTACTGGCAATTCCATCTGGAAACCATTATTCCAGTTTCCATGTTTTTCAAGGTGTGCGAGTTTGCATACATCGATCATGATTTAAAGCATTTGTCCTTTATTTAGTTAACAAGAAGGCACAGCTGTTTGCTTGTTTCTCCCACCAATCTCTTTTGCAGCATAGCTGTCTCAGAGGACTAAACTTACCTTGAGTCTCACTACTCATGTAATTCACCGTATGTTTCGGGAAGGCATTTTCCCAATCTCTTCTGATATGCATCTTTCTCCTAATTAAAAAAAAAAAAAACAAAACAAAAAAAAAAAAAAAAAAAAAACCAAACAAACAACCAAAAAAACAGAGTATACCGCTTAAATAAGGTCTACACCAACAGGCATTTAGGATTTTATTTTATCCGATCTTACCGGGTTGATTAAGATGTTGAAGGCAAATTTGTCCATTTTTGACTTGGAGACTGAATTTAAGGTATAAATGATGCCATTTGTATTTTGGTAATTTATTTTCCTGCTTCTTTCTTTCCAAGTAATTTTTTAGAGAACATTAAAGGCATTGGCCCAAATACACAGCTCTAGCTGTGACTATAATCTTCCCCGTAGAAGAACGCTGTCTGACAAGGCTACTAATGTGTCACCTTCTAATAATCTGATAATTATAAATGATGGGAACACGAGCGTGGGATAGTTGAACACCAGCACACAACAGGCATTGCCTGCCTGATGTGATTACAGCACAAAAGGGCTGGGAGGTTATAAGCTGCAAGTCCAAGGGCCACCATACTTTAACCACCTGAAGCATGCTTTAATTACCCTGAGAGGCACAACCTGTCATGTTCAGTTGCTATTATGAGTATATTATGGGAATAAGGTGTTATTTATACATCAGAGAACTTACTGTGGACTTTATTTTGCCTTTTATGAATTTAGAAAAGAGGCTGAGTTTTGTCAGTAAATCTGGTGTTCTATTCTTTCAGGGGGAAAAAAGTATAATTTGTACTTTAATTAACATTTTTTTCTAGATTGGAGCCTGTTTTGCAACTAAGAGAGTGTTATTGGTTTGGAATTGATTTTTGTGTCATATGTTGTCATTTGACAAAAAACAGTTTTACTAAGCTGTTTGACATTAGAACAGCTGGTAATGTCACTTTTGTTAATGTCTTTAACCACATTTTTAACAAAACAGCAGATGCTCATCACAAAAGCCATTTTCCTCTTCCATCCAAATGTGTAAAATCAGCTAACTCACTGCTTCAATTAAAGCTGAGCCTTCTAAACAAGGGAACTGACCTGAAAACAGACAGCAGTTTTAGGAATGCCCTTTAGGTACATATCTGGTTAACACAAAGACCACCTTTATACCTATGAATTTCTTTTTCTGGAGAAATATGTTCTCCACTACATATGTTTGCTGCAAAGGGACCCCAGATTTGTTGCCTCTGAGTTTTGAAGGATCTGTTTCAATGCTGAAATACCCCGCAGTTATGGAAAAGAACTTACCATTACTATGTATACAGAACAATATGTTTTAGCATTAATGTGTCCTGTTTATTAATATGAATAATAATTACAACTGAATTGTTCAACAGCTAAGAGGAACTGCAATCTGGGATGTTATATACCTCAGATTGTAACATATGTAAAGATATTTGTGCTTATAAAAATGTGTCTGCATTTTGTCTGGTCTCATAAAAAAGGATTTCCAACCAGAACTGCATGTAAGTACATGCTACCAAGTAAGAACTTCCCCAGAATCTGTTCATTTCTTCTGGTGAGTGCAAATTTTATACGCATTTGACTTATGGTGAAAACAAAAGGCAATATGCATTTAGCAAATAAAAGCACATAGACCAATTTTTATGTTGTTATTTGAAGTTTCTCAGACATCTGAAGTTCACTTACATTAGATTTCAATTTGGCTTTCGCTGTCAAGGTGACAAACTCATCCTCTGTGTCGTGTTTTAGCAACACTTCATAAAATCTTAACTTGGATGGTGAAATGGGAAATGGTTTAATGGGGGATTATTTAACTTTCTCAGACATTTTAATAGGAAGAAGTTAAAATGAACCTCTAGAAATGGTAGCACAGTATTTTAAAAATAATTTTATATTTTTAATATAGCAATACCACCTTCCTCTGTTTTTTCAAAAATATTTTCTTTATTTTTAGCTGAAGGTCAGTTACAATACTGTAACTGTTACTAGGCAACAATTAAAAATACTATCTCTACAGCTTTTAAATTCTGCTTATTACATATGTTAAGCTTACACATGCTTCCTATAAAAAAGCAATTATTGGGTTCTTTTTGTATGTGTGGTGATAACAGCAAAAAAGACACATACTTCATGACCAAGAACCATGTAGTTCATATTCTGAAATCTACCTTTTAAAATATCTCTACATCTGTAACAATCTCTGATAATACAAACTTGTTAATTTTGTTACAAATTGTTATTGGCATAGAATAGTAAAATTATCAGTTCCACTTGAATGTTGAAAGCCTTTTCCTAATTTATCATTTTCCTGATAATCTTACAGATTCAACAGTACTACCCTTGCACTAGAATTGGGTGTATTGTGCTCCAAAATATCTGCTGCTGTTTTCTTCCATTTGTAGTCAATTAACATACCTGTTTGCATGATAACTTTCTCTGTGATTATTTTAAAAAATGCATGCGCTAGGCAGGCTAGCTGTAGGAAAAACAAATATTTACCAGCTAAGGCACAGTACTTATGGAGAGGGAAATTTATATTCATAATGGTGACCATTCAAGCTTTGTGCTGGATTACAGTATGTACACATTTTGGTTCAAGAAAAAAAAATTTCAGGTGGCTTCAAGTTGAGTGACAAATTGCAGTAAACTGAGCCCAGATTTCAGGTTCTGAACACTTACTATGAATTGCATCCAAACCATCTACTCTCTTGCACTCTAATTCCCTGACAAATTATACCTGTTCTACCTTTTGAAGATATCTCACTGAACAGCTAGAACTATAAAGTTAAATGATAAATGGTTGATTTAAGAACATCACAAGCAAAATTCCGACTGATTTACTGTGTTTAGAGTTTCATCCACTTAGACAAATGAAAAGTAAAATGTTTTTGGTTGTATTCCTTGTTTATATAGTATTATCTTATGGATTCTCATGAAGTAGAAAATGCTCCAGTAAAATTCCAGATGCAGGTAAAGTGAGTTTGTGTTGACCAAGGACTGGATGTTTAGTACCTGTTTAGCTAGTTAGGGAAGTAAAATACCACAGTCTGCAAGGTGAAAGGGTTTAATTTTGGGAAGTTTTTGTGAATAACACATATTTTTGAGATTTTTCAGAAACTGCAGGACTAGCCATAGACCTTCAGCAATTCATTCAACCTTTACTTGAAAATTGCTTACATGAAATGAAGAATTGTGTTCAGATTTTGTTCCAGTAGTGTTTTGGTACACTGTACTACTGCTCTCTCTTATTTTAAATGTGTTTTAAAAGTTTTATAAAGTACTGTAAAAACATTCTGTTTACTGCAGGTCATGTTTCTTTATGTATATGTGAATAGCCCTTAAGTGAAGAATAAAGTAAAATAATTCTTCATCTAATAAATTACAGATAGTAGCCTGTTTCAGTGGTTATAGAGTACAGCAGAGCAGGTAAAGTTTGAATATGTGTTGGAAGATTTTGTGTGACTGTATTCTGAGTTTATCAGAGGATGGTCCTTCTGCAAAGGGTCTTGGGCCCCTTATTTTGACTCTTCTGGAAAGTTTCCCCTCAGTATTTTTCTTCCTTACTGGGTACAGCTTATTACACTTGTGTCCAAACTTTTATGGCTTAGTTCATCTCTTCCTTCTTCGGCCCAAGTAATAGCCCTGAATGCTGACTAGTTTTTTCTTCTCAGTGGAAATCACAAGTCATATATTCCCTTCCTACCCTTCTTCTACACACAGAATGATATTTCCCTAAATAGAGCAGGTTTAGTTATTCAGTGATCTTTGAGCTGTTTTTTCTGAGTAGGTTTTTGTAGCAGGTTCTAGGGCCACAGCAATCACACTCTTCTAGCTCTTGGAGCCATATCCATGACTGTTTACATCTACTGTTTTAACTAATTTGAAGTATTGGGACAATCTCTGAGTTTTCAGCCAATCTCCAATAAATGCTTCTTGTTCTTGCTCTGAAATAGAATTTGCCCAAAACTCTTTAGATGATACTATGGTGCATGTGGTAGCTGTCACTGCTTCCAGCTCCTGCTATGTAGGGGCTTAGTCTCTCCTTCCTTTTTACTCAGATAGACAGTCAGTCTGTTTGGCTAGAGAATTGCTTCAAGGTGCCCTTTAACATTCCTTCCAGCAGTTGAAGGCTACACACATTTAAATGTGCAAAATATGTATCATATACCTGTACAGAGAGAGCTAGATATGGATGTTGACATAATGTAGTTATGTTACTATATTTTTGCTAAAGAAACACTTTCAGTCTCTAGAAAGCATGACCTAAAGGTTAGTAATCATCCTTCCATTGACTTCAGCTTGTGTCAGATCAATTCCTGATCACTATCTATATGCTATATAATAATCTGATTAAGTTTACAGATGAGCTTTAATTTCAATATCAATATTTTTCTAAAAACCTACAAATAAATATTGTTTAAAGGTGGGAAATAAAATCCCTAAAATACATTCTCCAAAAGAGTCAGTTATTAGTACTACCCATCTTTCAGTAATACTAGTAACTCAGAAGTCATGAAATGCTGAAGATTAGTATGCCCAAGACAAACTTGAATAATGTGTTAGTGCTATTCAGGGTGGTTATCAAATGCAAGCTGACAAGAAGTCAAGCTGAAATTTGCCATAAATGATTGCCAACTGTTTCTTTTGTTTTCAGAAAGTGTATATTTCTCTTGGAAGTTGAAATTCATTGAACTTGTTTCACTGAATTTTGATGGTAATTCCTTTTTAAATAATAGTTACTTGAGAACAATTTGGGTAAATAACTGTTAAGTATCTAGAAAAGAGCTATAGATTTCTGTAAATGATAATGTACATGCAGAATGTTGGTAGTTGTCAGTAACTACTGTCCTTCCATGCTATTACCTGTGCCTGAGTATAGTTGAATTGTTGAACTATTAAAATGTGTTAAACATCAAAAGCATGAACTTGTTTGTTTGGGGTTTTTTAAAATTTGTAATTTATATAGTGCACAAAATGATTTTAAAGGCACATACCAAAGTAGCAAAGTGGAGTTAGGAAATTCTCAAGTTAAATTTGCCTCTACAGTTGACTGGAAAATGTTTCCTTTTCTTCACTAGTTGGATCCAAACACAGAGTAGAAGCAATAGAGAATGTGGGGAGTCACATTTTCCTTCCATTTGGATTCAAACCTTGCATGGTCCATTGTGGTGGGGTGCTGCTGCTGAAGGGGGTGTCCCACACAAAAACAGGTTGCCATTGCAGAGTTTGTAATGGATTAAGCTGCAAAATTTCAGGAGGTGCCTACTGTAAACAGCATCAGGTTACAAACCATACATTATTGCTATTAATCTTGTTGCTTAATATGCTACTGGGAGAAACTGGTCTGTTATAGGAATAATCATTATATAAAGATTGTATAGGATAGCATAAATGACTACAGTTATGATTTTAAAGTAGTTTAAGTCAGCTGAATTTGAGCAGACATTTGTATAGGTGGCAAAAGAAATGTCCTGGTCAACTTTCTGAAGCTATGGGATAAATGGAGCTTCTTAGAAAAGATTTGTTGGAATCTTTCAGTCTGTGCAGAAAAACCCATGTAATTTTCCTCAGCTTGTTCCTCAGAAAGACCTTCACTATTATGGCCAAAATACTTTAAAAAACAACTAACAAACAAAAATCTTGAGACATGCAACTTAGAAAGTATCAGTACAAACTAATAAAACTTGTTGACATTACTAAGTAACTGTAAATAATGTGGAAAGTGACATTAATAAGAGGGGATATTCCCAACTGGAGGTCCTTTAACATTTCAGTCTATTTTCTGAGCTGACAGCAGGTACCCAGTCCATGACAATAGATGTGTGATAGAAATAGTGGTATAAAGATTTTTATGACAGTTCTGAGGCCTGTTTTGTACTGCAGCCCTCAAAAAATACAGATTTGCACATCTGGAGGGGAGGCATAGTGCAAAGGGAAGGAGTGGGGATGAACAAGAGTTGTTCAGCCACTGTTGCAGCCAGAATCTTCATACCATGAAACCATGGGTGTAGGCAATGTCTGTGTGGAGCAAATAGACAGCAAATTCAGGAGAGTCCATAGCTCCTGTGTAGCCACAAAGTGGAGTGTCATACAGAGTGTAGGAAGGAAGGAAAGAAAATGGTGTGACTGCATGTTCCTTGTGCAGACTGGGTGGTCTAACAGAGAATTAGACATGCTGATTTGGTCTTTCTTCATACCTTTTCCCTTGCAGGGAAAGTTCTAGAGTGCATTGTTGCAATGGTCTCTGTTTTGTACTGGGCTGTGGTGACTCCAGGTTTGTGTGCTTGAAATGCTCTTGGGGCTCCCTTCTTTGGAAGACTTGAGAAGTGCTGTTTCCCCAGGACCCATGTGCAAGCATGCCAGGGCTGTTTGCAAGGAATACATATATGTTGTATTCCAAGCTCCAGATTTTTTCAAACATTCATAGCTATGTCAGTGCTTTCAATAAGTTGTTCAATCAATCCTTTTCAGAGAGTTTCTGTTGCAAAGGTCTCTATTAGAGGTGATAAACATTTTCACTTGATAAAGGCAAGATAGAAACTGTTACAGGCAGGGCAAACTGAATTCTGGATTGTGATAACATGAACTATACTGGATGCTGTTGTGCATTTGCCATGACATTGTTGTGATGTTCTCTTTGTCTCAGCAACAACTAGACTTAGTGTCACATTGAGTGCAGAGAAAGACAAATGCCTGTGTTGAAGATGGTAGGGCAAAACATGCAATGACTGCTGTTTGGAAAGAAAAAAAAGTCAAAAAGAAATTACCTTTCTGAACAAGCATGAATATTTGCATTGTTGTGCAGAAAATGGCAATGCTGAGATTTTACTAGACACCTAAGACAAACTTTATTATATTACAGCTGGAACCTCCCAGACACTCCAAGCAGAGTGCTGCTACATGGACATGCCTTATTTTTGTTACCTATGCAGTAGGCCCAATTAATCTCAATGTTTTCAATTCTGTGTTTACAACCTTCCATATATCAGAACTTGCTAATGTGGGTCTTTGGTGAATGATGCAAGTATCTTCAGCAGCTTGCATAGCCAGTCTGTATTTACTCTCTGAATTCTCAGTATTTAATTCAAAGTATTTTGATATATATAACTGATAACTCTGCCCACAAATGCTTTTCACTGGAAATAGAGTTTCCCTTTCACTGCTCAGTTAGCAGCACTAGCAACAACTTGCTATCGTTCTGTACTTTAGAAAAGTCAAATAAATTGTATACAATATTTTGAGCTGAAGTTTTCCTTGATATGTGTGAATTTAGAGTTATTTTGTGAAATGACAAAGTTGAACCAGAAAATACTGGTTCATTTAGCTGAGTGTGTTTCAGCTGAAACCTTCCTGGTTCAGTGAACTTTTCTGCATATGCAGTGACACTAAAACTGTCTGATGTGGCTGAAAAAAATGTTATCATCACTTTCCCAACCACAGCTGCCCGTGAGCCACAACCTTACCTTTTTTCCAGCTCCAGTGCAGATCAAACTCACATAGAATCACAGAATAATTCAGGTAAGGCACTTCACATCTTCAATGGGATCTTCAATTTGTCTAAGCTTCAGTGAGATCTCATCTCTTACTAGACTGCAGAGATTTGGGAGTTGAAGGAAAGGATGCTTTTCATTTGTCCTGCTGTTCATAATATGAATTAGGGATTCACAGTTTTCCTTTTTTCTTTATCCAAGAGTTGAGTATAAATGATGAAGGGAATAAAAGACATGTGACATCCCACAGGAACAGGAGATAACAGGGATCCTGAAGAAGAAAGAAGTACATGTGCACCCAGAGATGAGGTGGAGTCAAGGACTGAGAGATCCTGGTAGGGGCTGGAAGATGGTGTGTGTTGAGGGAGTGAAGATTGCCTTTGGCACAGGAGAGAGAATAAGAAACCCTTCCTGGTGGCAGAGAGAAATGTGAAAGTGAAACACAGTCTTTGTAATGAGAAGAGGAAGACAACTGAAAAGGCAGAAGGGGTGTGAAGGTGTTAGGGACATAGTGAGCTGTCTCTGTCTCGGCAAGGAGGAGAGAAGGAGAGACAAGCTGTTCCCCAGTCATAAATGAGGGGTTGTGGACTTCAGGTAGCCATGAAGGCATGGGGAAGGAGGAGATTACTATCCAGGAGATCAGCAAGGATCAAGGGATGGAAGAATGCAAGAAGCTCCAGACTTCTGCAGTGAGCTCATTCTATGGAGCCAAGACCCACTGCAATCCCATATTTCTTATTGTAACTTTATTAATAGTACCAATCCCTCAGTACTGTCAGGTGAACCCTAATATGCCATATTCATTATACTGAATTTAGATCTTTGGATCTGAGTGCATAATAAGTATATTACCCAATACACCCAAAACTGGTGTCATATTTTGTTTGAATAGCACATAAGACATTTTTACATAATGCACCTTTCTTGTTCCAACCTTTCAGCTAAATGCCGCAAAATAATGACAAGAAGAAAGTAGTTTCTGCAAAGAAGCAGAAGCATTTTACGACAAAAGCACCATTTGGAGTAACATTCTAGAAGAGCACAGACACTTTTTTTCCCCTTGTCACTCTCATTAAGGCTCTGAGAGACTTTTCTGTATTGTGTCTTGCTGTTGGAATACCTGTCTCCAAACAGATTTCTGTAGTGGAAAATTCAATTTAATGTCAAACAGCTTTATCAGTTCTGCACTCCTTTTTTCTCCTATTGGAAAATAAAATAAAAAGATCATGTGTCAAACTTGACTACAAGGTGTAAAGCTTCTAAGCTTGCATTAATAAACTTATGCATCAATTATATGTTTGCACATTCATGTATGTATAGCTGAAGGCAGTCTCTTTGTAGGTTAAGGTTTATTTATGCTACATAGAATACATTATCCAATTTCTAGCATCCTTGAAAGGCAGATTTTTTCCAAAGATTGTCCAGATTTCAGGTCTTCATGAGATGAAACTTAATTTCTTTTTCAGGGATAAGGAACCTGAGAAATTAAATAAAATGCCTGTCTGGGAATGCTGTATGCATTTATTTACTTTAATTCAAATGTTAACTCATTTTTTCACAGTGTGCTCCTGCTGATGGAGAGGGGTTGCATATGCTTACTCATGCTGTGCTTTCTACAAACTAGAGTGGGTTTGGAGAACCTGAAGACAAAGGAAGAATTTACAGAAGCCTTTTGTTTTAGTTCTGCAATTCAGAATATATTTCAACAGGGGGATATGAAAATTGCTACTCCCTGCTTCTTGCTGAGTTGATGACACAGACACCCCTGCTAAGGCTCCTGCATCCATGTGCAGCTATCTCCAGGGCTCTGATTGTGCTCAACTGCCCTGATCATCCTCACCTGGGACCTCCACTCACACACCCTCAGCTTATTGTTCTGAGGGCTTCATTTAAGCTCAGCCCTGAGGGGTGCTGTGAGTGTGCTTGGTTTTAGCTCTGGATTGATTCTGGTCTATTACTTGCTGTTTCTAGTGTGGCTGCTGGACTCTTGAAAGAGCATCTGTCTTTGTTGCTGTACACAGATGCTGTGGGGCTGTGTGAGGGTGAGGTTTCTGGAGGAGTCCCTGATTTATCCTCCCTGTGGAGCAGCTCTCCCCGCTGGTTATACTGGCCTCACAACAGTGACTTGCCTGTGGCACCTCACTGCCTTCAAGCAACGTCGTGCCAGCTCTGTACTTCATATCCTTCTCTGCTTCATGGGTCAGGTATGTCTGTCAGCTCTGGGGGTTTCCCTACAGCTGCACCTGCTTCTGCATGCTGGGAATGTGCTGTAGAAGGCTGGAGGGGCTACTTGGAAGAAAGTTCCTTTGTGGCTGCTCATGGACTGGTTTGGGGGCAGCTCTGTCACCTCCGGGGTCAGGAGATCAGTTCTTATTAATATGAATTTAAGAAAGAAAGGCAAGCTGGAAACAGAAACCCTATTTCCTTTTTAAGTAGCAGCTGTGCAGTTGTACCCATAGGAGAGAGTGCTTACCTTGGCTATGAAATAATGCCCATAGCTAAAAAGCTTTCAGCATTATAAACGATCACACATTTCATTTCAAGGTATTTTCTCTTTCCTTTGGGCAGCATTGTACAGCTCTATTCCTCAAAGCATGACACTAGTTAATACTGCATCAAACACTTGAAAATAACACTAATGCAGTACTAAGAATGAAAAGTACCCCAAAGTTGGGAAATTCCAAAGGCCTTGCTTCTTCTGGAGCTGTTAGCTTTGCTATCCTGTATACTCTTACATGTTTTATAATGTCCTGAGGTAGCACATTGCTAAGGCATTTGATGAGGCGTAGGTTTATGAAAGAAAGACAGAGAAAAGCATGCGAGGCTTCAGTTAAAACTTTGGAGCTGCTGGAATTTGTCAGTTCTTGTAATAAATCTTGCCCCAAGACGAAGTTTTCACCTTTAACCACCTGTCTGAAAGTAGGTACAAAGCCTTCGCTGGAGCAGCTGTAAAGTGTCTGTGCCGCAGGCTTTCACTGTCTCCCTGCAGCCAGGCCAGGCAGCTCGGCTTCGCTGGTCCCCGGGGGGCTGCAGCCGCTGCGGGGGGAGTTGCTGGCCCTGCCCAAAGCTCCGGTGGGTGCGGGAGGGGTAAACACTGAGAACCAAGAATAGGAATTTTCAGTTCTAATAGTGAGTATGGCAGAAGAGGCCTGAAGTATGAGATCAATAATTTTTCTGCCAGTTTTGCTGCTGGTGCCTGCCTGTTAATACAGAAACTCTACCAGTGGCCTATGCTGGCACTTCATCATATTGAGCAGTGCTGTCTCTCACAAAGAGCTCTGATCAGCAGGCTGAGGTAAGAGCAGGAGCAACAAAACCTGACTTAAATAGTAGTAAAAAATACTTAATAAAGTAAGCTCAGGGCTGTCGCAGGGGTGTGGGAAGCTGTGGCTGCTGGGTTGATTACAGCCTCTGTACTGCTGGGTTTCCCATGCTGAGCCCAGCTGCAATGGCGGTGCATGCCAGAAGCAGTAGGAAAAATCCTCCTGTGTTGATTTCTGTGGGGGTTTGTAGCATATGCTGATACCTGGGGCAGGCGATTTGATTGTGCAGGATGGGAAATTTGAGTTGAGAGATGCATCTGACAATGCCATGCCAGTGTCTGGGTTGTGAGGGGCCCTTTCAAATGGGAGCCCAGGGCTCGCCTGGAAATGGCACTCTCCAGGTTGCATTTGCAGGCTGGGCAAATCCCATACAGCAGCTGCTAGGAATCAGAGCCTTCAGCTGAACAAAGGTGTTATGTTATTTTCACTTGGATATTAACTGATAATTAGTATTCTGCATGACCATGTCTGCAACATGGGATGTATTTAGTTTATTGAGAGTCTTTAGAAACATCGGTGGTCTTTCATTTCATAATCTGAGCTACATTTGAGGTAAAGTGATCTTTGCTTGCCTTATAAATGTTTATTTCCTGCCTCTACTGTTTGTAAATTTAATTTATAATGATCTGCTGCTGGTTATTATCAAGTATAATGTGCTCCTTTGTAGAAAATAATTAGAATAATGTATTAGGGTTAGTTGTGAGTCTTCTCAATAATGACAAACTGCATGCCCACATACACATTAGTTTTGATACAAAGGAAAAAGGGAGGTGAAATCACTAATGCAGATGATACAGGAAAAAATACTCAACAAGATTTAGTTGGTTGAATCTTCATACTATTTTTTTTAAACATTGCTGTAAAGCATGATAGCTGTTAGAGCTGTGTTATTACATATCACTCTGAACTCTCTGCAATGCCTGATTTGAGAAATTTTTATACAAGTCTAAACTGCAGAAAAGGCTATTTGAAATAAGGTTGGTGATGGATAGACTTGCTGTAGTAACATCCTTGTGTTTCATAGCTTTAAAGTAAATCTACTTTACTTATTGCTGTAAATACTGTGTATGGTAAATGATCAGTGTTAAGGGACTTCTGATGTAAAAGCATTTTGCAATTCTTTAAAGGTGATCTGAGCCTATGAGTTTTTTTTTGGGGAAAAAAAAAAAAAATAATGTTTCATATGATTGAAAGGACCAAGCAGAAAAGCATTCTGTATGGTCCCTGAATAACAGTAGTATTTTCATGCTGATAATCTGCTTGATTTCTGGGCATCACTGCAATATGTTTATTTTCTTTTGATGTATACAGCAGAAGTGAAAAGCAGCCATTGATGTGGGTGATATCAGTGTGTTTAGCTGTCACATATGACAAAAACCAGCTAAATCAAATGAGGGACTTTAGTTCAACAAAATAAATCTGTGTGCACCTACAGTCAAATGTGTGTATAAGTCAGCTTCTGTTTACTCTGGCCTTCACAGTCACCTGCAAACTTCGGCCATGGTCCTGCACCCTGCTCTGCATAGGTAGATTAGAGGGAGATGTTTTACAGGAGCAGATCAGATACCACAGTGAGGACTCTTGGTATATCACTGTTACACAGTAGACCTTATTGCCCTCTCATGTCCTGTCTCCTGGTAATATATGCTTACTTGGCTGACTGAAATTATACTTAAGTAAAACTTGCTATAAAGGGTAAAAAAACCCTCAAAACTTCACAGGCAATTGGCACCTGTTATGGGTTTTTCTGAACTCTTAAGTATCTAATATGTTTATTCAAATAAAACCACAGTTTTCTCTGCGCTTTCTCTGTCCAGAGGGTTGATATCTTTTTCTCTTTTAGCCTTATGAACATTTGGTGTGTTGGGAAATGTATACACTTCAGTGCTTAGGAACATCAAAAGAGATGTTGTGTTCGCATCGGTGATCAGCACAGTATTTGGGAAAGAATCTAGCATATCCCTCAGTGACTTATCTGGGAAGTGTGAATGGCATTTAATAAAACAGATTTTCCAGCAAACGACAGGGCAGAGCCTTGAAGCAAAAAGTACTTCTGCCCTGTGCCAATCATTCAATTCCTTCCAGCTCAGTGATTTAGCCCATGTAAAATATTACTGTATTTAAAACTGGTCCACGCGGCACCAATGGTAAGGTGTTAAATCCCTCACTAAAGGATTATCATAAAATACAAAAACTTGAACACTAACCAGAGTTGGGTTACTCATCACTTCATGGCCTGCCTGCCTTCCTGCAATTATTGTCAGGCATTAAGACTAGTCTTGATGAGATATTGCTTTGTATCTTCCTTAGGTAAATAAGGTGGTGGTTTTTGTGGAGTTGTGTGGGGGGGTCTTATTTGTTTTAAAGACAGATAAAGCAAATTAGTTGTGTCATAGAATTTGATGACAAAGTTTACTTTGACTTAACCTGACCGGAATTTTGCCTGAAGACTTTTTGCACAGGGAGGGTATTTCTGAATTTCTGTTTTGGACTCCTGTATGGTGAAAGACACATCATTGATGTGAAGGGATTGTACAGTCGTGGAAATGTTCTCTTGGAAAAGTGAAAAAGCCATTATTGCAGTAAAGCAGAAGTTGTTCTAATTTCTCCCATTGCAGTTTGATCTATTTTGGACATATCTTTCTTCTCTGGGATTCCTTTGAGTGAGATCTTGTCTCTTTAGCTGTATCCCCATGTAAACCCACAGTCACTCCAAAGACATCTCTTTACCTTCCCTGCTCCCTTGTGCTTACCCTGGTTTTAGTTCTTCAGTTTTAATTTCATTCCACTTACCACATTCATTCTTATATTATTCCTGGTAACAATAGGCATGCTGCCTAGCACACCTTCTAAGCTTAAAATTGTAGTGTAGACAAGATGCTTTTGAATTTTAATATGCACTGTGCACTCTAAGAAAGCATTAGCATTCTGTGTACTGCTTGCTTCAACTAATGACATTATAATAAAACCATAGTTTGCCTTATCTATCCTAAATTTTAACACATTAGGTATCTGTTAACCAACGTGTTCCTTTTTCTTTTCCCCAAAAATTGTTGTTCACAGGAGATACCATGAACTACTACTTAGTTAAGTGGGAAACCGTGCGTTCACATTTTAGCTTTTCTTTTTGACATAACCCACAATGTAAACATTGTTCTAAACACCTTTTCAGAGTTTAAATCATATTGCTAGTTACACCAGCATTCTCCATCACAGAAAATAATGACTTATTCTTCCAAGGTCCTATATTCTTTTTTACAGATCACATTCATTTTCCATGAAAAAGTAATGCACTGCAGAATATTGTGATGTTAAGCAAGTTCAGTTGTGTTTTGCAGTTGTTAATTACCCTTACAAGGTGGATAAGAAGTCTGTTGGGAATTCCTTAAAAGTGAAGTGCTTTGCCCTTGGGATGTGTATTACCATATGGAAAGCAGGCTTATGTTCTTAGTTAATTATCTTTGTTGTTTCAGTTCATTTAAAGGAAATGTAATAATTTGTTGGTTGTTAGTACCTATGTATTTTAAAATGAGAAATTGTTAGAATAATAAAGACCCCAAGGGGATGCTTACAGTACTCCAGAAAGACACTTTCAATTATTTTTTCCCAAGGCATTAATTTTTCTAAGTGGAACTGACAAAAATATTAAACAAAGGTGATATATGGCATCTTTGGGCAAGTGTACTTCATTATTATTGCTATTTTTTTACAGATGGTTCAAAACTTTCCTCCTAATAATAATCACATTCCTATTTCTTCTTTCTGCAATAACTGGAATGACACTGAATTCGATATCTTTGAGCAACAAAATATCAAAGCAATAATTGTAAGTGGGTAGGGTGACAGTGTTTGTTCTTGTCTTATGGAAATGTGAAGGTCATGGAAATAGGCAAGGGAAAAGCTCAGTATTATAATAAACAACTGGATTATGGGTATGATCGTATTGAACAGAGCCTGGGATTATTCCACCTGGCTGGTAACAGGATACTGTTTCTGTCAAAGCAGTGTTGGGGAGCTTTTTGTTGTTCAGAAGGTGGTGTGCATCCTACAGAGCTGTATGGGAAGTCAGTGATTTGAGTTTTCTAAAAGGCTCACATTTCTGGTCAGGACTGAGGCTACTCTTGTTTTGCTGCTCCTACTGTAATTATTGTTGCACAGTTCTGTTAACTTTTGGAAATACTTGGAAAAGCTTTAATTTTTATTCTTTAAGGTAAAATTAGAGTAATTTATTCCTCTCAAACTAAAATTGTAGTTTATTATTATTTATAATTTGTAGCTTTTACTAGTCAAGTATTTTTATATAAGCTTATGAAAACAAGGGGCCAAATTGAAGAGGTTATTCCACTGATTTCAAGCTGTTGCTTTGGATTTACCTTCATGTGACTGAGAGCAAGAAATGTAATCTAAATAAAAGAGCAATTATTTCCAAAGCACACAGAAATTTGTAGGTTTATTGCATTTCATTCTGTAGAAGAAAATAAATCAGCTCTAGATACTTCTTTCCTAAGCATTACCTTAGGAAATCGTGACTCTCCAAAGCTAAAATCAAGAATGATTGGGAACTTACTATACAGGTCCCAGATTTGTATACCTACTCCACTTGGAATTGAACTGTTTGCATCTGCTACTTCCATGAACACTGGCAGCCCATGACTAAGATGCTCTGAAATGGAAATAAAGACTGAAGGGGAATTGAAGCACCTCATTCCTTCCTGTGTCACTAAACAGATAAATCAGCATTGTGCACTCTTTAGGGCAGTCAGCTCCCCTGTGCTGGATACTGGAAATACAAATAGACCTTTCTTTCAGTGTTCATAGGCATGAATAAATATGTTCAAATATGTTCCCAGAGGAGTTTCTTGGAGCTTGGAATGGACTTCATCTAAAAATCCTTAGATTCTGTTTTTATATTGCAGCGACTTTTTCCTTTGCTTGATACAGATATTGCTTTGAAGTTAGAGTAGATCAGAAAAATCACCTAAGAATGTCACCTTTTTTGACAACAAACCAGTTTTGTGTATATCCTGAGACACCTGCGCTGCCTTTGTCACATTTGTACTTGCTTTGTATTCCAGTTAGCCTCACAGAGCCAGGATTGCACGAGTGTAATTGAGGGCAAAATTTGGTCAGGAGAATCTTGTCACTGCTGCTGCCTCTGCGGCATGAACCAGAAAGAGCACAGCTTGACTTTCATATGCCTGAGGTTGAGTTTGCAGAAAGCTGAGCAAACTTGCTGTGGAAATGCCAGTCACCCTCCAGAGGAGAATTGTGATTTAATTTGGTGAAATGGCTTGGTTCTGATAGCATTAACTAGCTTGGGTCAGACAGTGTCTCAAGCCAGCATCTCCTTGCTGTAGCTGTTGCCATTAGGAAGCTGTGCCCTGTGCCAAGGCCAGCAATGTTACTGTACAATTTTAATTGACCTTTTTGTGGGGACACTTCCTTTCAATATTAGTATGGGCTTTGCTTAATTAGAGTGAGGCTGAGGTGGGGTGAGAACAGGTGTTTCACCATTGGTATGGGTAGTAAGGCATCTTTAGCAAATCAAGTTTTATTTTGTGTTTCTCCCCCCTAATAATTTGTCACATCAGGTTATTAATATCGTTCAGAAGAAAAGGATGCAAATACGTATTATGTGAAATGGAGATCATTCTGCTGTCTTTGGGGAAATGCTTTGGATGTGTGTGGGAGTATAGATGGCATTTACATATTTTGCATTCCCAAATCTATGACTGCCTTATCAAACTAAGATTTTGCCAGACTCGTGGGGCAAGCATGTGAACTCTGTATCTGAAAATAGATGCATCTGGTTCTAAACTGTGGTTTTCATCTAGTCTTTTAATTAACTGTCTTTACACACCAAGAAGCACCCTGGCTTACCTTGTGAAGCTGTTACCTGTGTGATTATATTGCTGCTTGATTTCTGTAAAATCTACTTTTAAAAAATCAATTGAATGTAAAATTATGCTTGTAATACAGACATACAATTCTCACTTGTCATGAGCTCTGATTTGAAATTGACTGGTGGTCATTTTGCAGTGCTTGCCAGATAACGTGGCAAAAGATAAATATATCTTCTGAGCTGCTATTTTAAGCATCACAACTACAAATGAGAGTGACAGTAGCTTGCAGTTTAGGTCACTTAGTACATCCTAGTTTATGCATGATAAAACAAGCACAGGCTGAGGTTAAACACTGGCCTGCCTTTCTGACTTGGAGAGCAGCCTATCTTGGTGTTTAAAGATTAGAAAATCCAATCTTAACTTGTCTAGATAGCTATTAGCCATTGGCTTAGTCTTATTATAATAATTTATTCTTAATTAGGAGAATATAAATTAATTTTCAGAAATTATCTGGCCTTTTATTTATAAATTTCCTGTCAGGTGTCATTTACTTTGACTAAGATGATCTCATTTAATCCATAGTAACATGACTATGGAGAAAGTAAGGAAAGAGGAAATACAAACGATATGCTCATCTGAATGTCACCCCAAGATAGTGAAATGGAAGATGGGTTGGGTTTACAGCCAGGAGTAGTGAAATAGGGATTTTGTTTGCTGTACTATTTCATATTTCTCTCAGGTAATGTAAGGGTTTGGTGTGTGCCTCTGGTCAGAATCCAGTGATATGCCAAATGATGTACAAGTGGCACTTATGTAGTATACTGCTTCTCCATAGCAGCCTTCTCCCCAGCTATTGCTGGTAGGTCTGGCTGGGTCATTACTGCTGGAGTCAAATTTTGCAAAGTGGCCTGTTGAAAGTCCAACCCTTGGAGGTCCAGCTGTGGACAGCTCAGGCTACTGGTTCAGAGTAGGGGCAACCAGTCTAGGGTGAAATGTAGTCCTCAGTAGATATGTAGTAGATATCTGACTGAGCAGGTAGCTAGCAGCTGTGTGTGTGGACAACTTAAACATTTTAAATTGGCCAGAAATAGTAAATAAGCAGTATATAAACTTTGTTCTAGCCTTCCCTACGGAGATGACATCTGGTTAAAGGTTAAATGACACTTAGTGTTGTTTGGACTGGCATCACCTGGAATCTCCTTGTATGGTGGTGGAGACAGACAGAAGAGGAGGCAATATAGCCTTTGTCATCTTTGCCCAAGTTGAGTTCAAAGAGTGAGATGAAGAAAGTAACTGCCATTCAAAGATATCTAGCCATTCATCTGTGTGGACTGGGGCAGTGGAGGGGTGTCCTTGCTGTGTTCTCAGCTGCCTCTGACAGCCTGCAGGTTTTTCACTTAAGAGCAAAACGCACAGCAGCAGCTCCAGGAATTAACACTTGAAGTTGTTCTCCCCACCCCCCCATCTTCTTGATGGATTGTCTATAGGAGAGGGAGGATTTAGGACAAAAGATTTATCTGAGATGTTAAGCTGTATCACTGAAAAATGTTCAGGAAAACATCTCAACAAGCTGTGTGAGGAACTCGAAGGCCATTTAGCTGGAGAGAAGCTGCAGGGTGTTCTGAGCACAGAGCACAGAAGAGCTGAAGAAATATAATGCATTAGACTTTAATGAGCATTACACAAGATCTTCCTAAAGTATTGATTAACTAGACATCAGGGACTTTTGAACCTTAAATGCCTGCAAAAGCCTGCAGGGTTTAAAAGACTCATCACTACTCCACAGAATAAGAATCAGGTTCTGGGTAAAATTACCGAATACAGCAAAGTCTTTCGTACAGCTATTTTGGGCTACGAAGAGCCTTTGAATGCTCAACAATAGCATCAGTGTTGGAAGCCCAATAAGAAAAAAGAACAGAAAAGCCGTATATTCTGAAAATCATCTACATGGCATTTAAGCTTGGCTAGGAGAGAATGAAAAGATCCAGATAAAACATGGTGCTGCACAAAAAAGACTTTATCTCATTTACATCCTCACCTCCTATTTGGGGAGACTTTTTAGAAGCTAGGACCATGAGAAGCAGAGACTTTACTAACAATATGTATGCCCAGCACTTTTACACCTCAGTAGCTCATGTCCTTGGGGCTGTGATCATTTTCATAGACTGTTAGTATTTTACAGGTGATGCAAAGGTGCTCAACTTTGCACGCAAGATGGTAGCCCTGAGTATCCTTAGAAATGATAGGTCCTAGTGCTACAAATCAAGGGTGCTAATGTCTGGTGATATCTGGGTGTGTAAAGAGGTTAAGGTAGTCCCACTGAAGAGACACTAGGAGGAAAGCAGTTGTCAAGATTATAAATTTAGTACCCTTGGTATTTGATGTGTACCAGCCACTAACTGGTTTTGGTTGTCTTCATTCCTAAAACCTTGTAAGAACAATGGAGGTATAATCAGATAAAGTAAATTATGAATCTAACAGTTCAGAAATTCATATAAATTTTTATATATACATATGCTCTACACCAGGAAGTAGAAAAAAGCCACAATGGATATAAAAGAACTGAATGCTAATGAAGAAGTCATGACAACTTGGTCAAACAAGACGAGCATCAAAGATAGATCAACATTAATTGAATTTCCAAATACTATAATGAACCAGCCTTTTTTTGCTTCAAATATTCACATGACACCTGTTCCATTTAGCAATGTTTGAGGAGATGGAATAAGACTGAAGTTGAAAGGATAAAGTTCTGGAATAAAATATCACCATCATATGAAGAAAATGAAGAAAGAAAAAAATTAAACCACAAAGGAAAAAGAAATTAAATCAACCATACTGAAGGCATCAATAAGACTCTGAAGAAAGTGAAGTAAAATCAGCAGAAGGTGAACCTGTATCTAACAGTGGATCCATTCAGGGAAACACTGCAAGCCTTGCAGAACATGCTCACTTTAACAAAGCTACGCTGCTACATGGATAATGACCTGGGATGGGTCCGATACTGGAATGAATGATGATGGGATAAAGTGTGCTTGAAGCCACAGTTTGCATGACTAGTATCTTTTTGATCTTTATATATGCAACAAATTGCCATTTAGTGCAAGTCTTGTGGTTATGTTTACTACTTCTATATACTTAGGAAAATCTCATTGCTGGTTGAATTTGGTTGATCTATTTCACCACTGATTAATTTGGCCCAAGATGTATGTGTATCTGATTAAAATGTTAGAGTTTTGCAAATACCTTCTACGTTATCATGAGAAGAGACGTAACTTTGATTAATTACAAACTAAGCAAAAGCAATTAAAGATATTTTTTTTTTTTCTTAATTCTTTCTCCTCAGCACTTCGCTTGAATATTCAGGGATTTACCTCTGGACAGTTCATTCACCTGTGAGAAACTGCACAGAATGAGAATCAGTGGATAGTCCAGTAAAGCATTAGCAAAAAATGTCCATGCCTCCCTGTGACTTGCAAATGTCCTTTTTCTGGTGTGATCTGCTATGAAGGAGAGTGTAACAGGGACAACATTGCTACTGTTGGAATGTATTTGCAATTAACAGCTTTCACAGTTAACTTACACCCTTATCTTTCTGTGACATTTAATCACCTGCAGAAGGCACCTTTTCACTTTTATATTCTAAAAGAAATGTTATCCTTTAATTGTAAACAAGCAGAAATGAATTACTAGCAGTAGAAAAACTCACTGCAGCAAAAAAAAAAAAAAAAAGGGAATGTATATTCAAAAGGCTTCACTTAACAAGGCTTGTTCATCTTTGTACCAGTCCCTCCTACATTTCAGCCATTCTCACTTTCTCCTGGGAGCTTTTGAATCTATTGTCAGTCTGTAGAATTAGAAAGAAGAGTGAGTTAAAACCTATGTAGACACTAGAATTTTCCTATTGCAAATCATCTCTGCTTCAGTAGATTATCTGCATATCCATCCATTGCCAAATGTTCTGAAACCTTTTCATCCTGTCACAATTTTCTTCTCATACTTCTTTAGTGCATTTAACAACTGGGAAGTTTGCCTGAATAGTGCTACATAAGAGAAAGTAAATTCTCACAGAAGAGATGGAGAAAAAGCGAGGCAGGCAAAGTATGACAGTATCTCACAGATATATGTAATGTTGATGTGCAGATTCATTTACTACCTAAATAAACATATGACTGAGTAGAGGTTGTGAATAGGACATTTTAGCAGATTGTTATATTATTGTAAAATTCTAAGAATAAAGACTCTTAGTCCATTACTCTCCTGCATGTTCAAGTCTGTCACATTTCACTTAAATGAGATGGTATTTGGCAAGACGTATGGATAGGAATATGTCAGTTATTAAAGGCCAGATCCTGCAACAGGCTCCAGGATTAAGCCTGTAATTTGTTAGAACAAGAGAAAGCCTTTCCTTTAGAAATGTAAATTGTTTCATAAGAAGGGGTAACAGAGCAGCTCAGCAATCCTTTTCCATTAAGTACAAGTCTGGATTAGTTATAGCATATGACAGAGTGTAGAAACAAGTGAAACTCTGTAGAGGTGGGAAATTAAAACATCAGACTTTTACTGGAGTCTATTTATGAGGATGATTTCTAAGCAGGAATCTGGTAGGCCAGAACAGTAAACCCTCCAGTAAACCATACTGCTGGGACTTGTGCTGCCAGTATTTTAACAAAGACTTAGACTATCACAATAGGGTGAATAAATAAATATCCTGTTAGTGCTGCATCTCAGGGGAAAGGAACAGTGAGGTGGTGAGGTATTGATTCAATTTTTTTCCTAATTAAACAAAAAGTATTGCAAATAATTACAGGCAAGTAAAGAGACAGCACATGATACAGGGGTTGAATGTACCAAGGATGCTACAGGGCACTCAGTCTCATCTGTGTCCTGTTTATGTGGGGGTGAAATTCTTGGTGACAGGGTAAGGGAGAAGCCATTTTGTTTGCTCTTAATTCACAGCAAAATAATGATGGATCTACAGAAATGTTTTTCACAAGTCTTTGTGTCCAGGATTGCTAAGCAGCAGCGTCACCATGATACAGAACTCATTGTGAGCATGTAGTTAATTTGGACAGCAGTTCTTTCAGATATACAGTCAGAAAATGTTTGCCAGGACTTTATTCGCCAAGAAATACCACTCACTCATTTATGATGATTCATTTGTTAAATGTGTATTTTAATCTGCTAGAATATTTAAATCAGTAGCATTTCCTAGATGATCAGGCAATTAATGGTGCTTTCCTACAGTATGTTTGATTTTTATATGGATAAATAGTGTTAATGGGGTAGCAAAATTCCATTTCTGCTGCTCAGCATTTGTATGGAGTTTTTAATACTTGAATTTTGCAGATGTTCTAACTTTGGACTATATGTTTCTGTCACAGAGGTAGTGCTCTGCACATACCAAGTACTGAAATGTACCTCTTGAATGGCATGTTTTCAGTGAACCATGGTCGGTTTGCTGTATCACTCCAGTGTAGTTGTTCTTGTGCAGAGACTTCATTCAAAGCCCATTGGTGTTAGTAAAGTTATTCTGTCCAAGTGTGGGATGAGCTATATGTGTATGGAGAAGTGATACCTGTTTGCACCTAAAAGAGGTGTGAGCAGGTCATGTATCATGTGAATTAGGAATTCTTTTGCATGGGTAAAAGCAGTATCTGGCATACATGCACAGTGGTCTGTGGGCACATGGGTTTGCCGCAAAAGGAGATGTTTTCTGCTTGTTTTCAATTCTTGCTTGACACAGCATGCTTGAGGCATTGTTTCTACATAATGGTGTGCATTTTCTGTACTGCTGCCATATAGCGTGGCAGCTCTGCCACAATCTGCCTGATTTGTTTTAGGACATAGTAGTTATTTTCTTATCAAAAGATAATTCATGTGTATTATTAAGACAATGGGTTTGACTTTTCAATGAGTTTATGTCTTTAAGAATAGTTTTCAGAGAATGAGTCAGCCATATGTTAAATCAAATTTAACATCCATTATGAAACACTGAATCATACTTTATATCTCTGTAATGATAATAAATGATCATCTCTCCCATGTTCCCCTCATTTGTACTACTACTCATCAATCTTGCTAATATCACAAAGATTTATTAAATGAATAATCTTCAAACTATAGCTGTTTTAATATTAATAGCTCCATTTTATGTTGTTTCTCTTACAATAATTCCATTTGTGTTTAAGCATGCTGACTTTAAAAGTAATAATCCTTTTTATAGTGAAATTTAATGAATAGAAAACCTGTAAATCAATAATAAAGTCCTCCTTAATGAGATTTTGTAATTATACTAATATATTACAAAATACAGTAAATTTCTGAATGCCCTTCATATGTGGAAAAATCACAGAAGTAACAAACTACAGAATGAAAGCTGAGGTAATACTTAAAAGGAAGAGATATTGAGATACCATTGTGAATACATGCAGCTGAACAAAGATATTTAGTCTACGTTTAAAAGTATCCCAGGACTGCAGTGTGATGCTCAGTGAGTTATGATAGCTCAGCTCACTTTGATGTATAGCCTCTATGTTAAAGATGCACACTAGATATTTTAGTTCTCATTATTCTGTTAGCACATAAGTTCTAGTTTATATTGGGGTCATATTTGGCCTGTCTACAAGAGCTCTTGGTATAACTTTGTTATATTTCCACACAGACTGAAAGTAACTGTAGAATCACTTTGTAACCACACTGCCAGGAGATGAGAGCACAGCTGGAGCTGGTTTGCACAACACCTTCAGCTCAAGTCCATCTGACCTGTGGCTCTCCTGCGAGCACCTCCTCTGCTGCTCTGTTCAATAGGGAGGAATAGCTGCATCCCTCTGCTAATAGAGCAAATGATCTGCTATGTATTCTAACCTCATAGCTGAGTAGTGTTTTAAGCTCTGCGTGGTTAGTGTATTTTCTCACTTCACATAAATAACTTGGGTTTAATGTCAGAATTTTATTTATTTATTTATTTAAATAAATGAACAGTTTTGGTTCCAAACTAGAGAGTTGGGGTTCACCCAGGTGGATTGGGTGACATCCAGGAGAACTGAGAAAGCCCAGGTGGTCTGGGGAATTTTTCTTTTGACAAAATAAGTAAGTCTGAATAAATGAAGTGTGGGTCTGTTGGTTAAATTTGACAGGAGCATCCTTGGGCTCTTGGACAGTGTGAAGGCAAATTTGCTTTCTCCATAGATGCCTAATGTACAGAGCCCTGTCTGTCCTGTCATTAATAACCAAATAACATTCAGAGGGACAAACTCTATTTCTTGGGCTCACTGCTGGTGCAGGTGTGGAAAACTATTATTACTGGTGGGGTTGGAAGACCAGAAGTGCAGTTTGCTGTCTTGCCTGAGGTTCTTGTTAAGCTCTCAGCATGGCTGCAGTGGGTTCTGCTCACTGACAGCTACTTATCCTTCCAGCTTCAATACTTTTGCTGTGTTGCAGTTTCTGAAGTGTCTGGTCTGGAAGGCCTGCGAACAATGTGTTTCGATAATCCAGCTGAGATGTAATGAAAGCATGAATGACAGCCTAGCACCCTCCTGAGACAGCCTTGGTTGTAGCCTTACTTACTATCCTCTGCAGATGTAAAAGTTTGTCGTGTAGCTAAACTGATAATCAAAGGATGGTCTGATATCAAAGATGACCTGCAGGTCATGAACCTTCAAACCAGACACACTAAAACTTCCTTTAAAAGAAACTGCAAAAGATGAAGTGCAATTCAAAATGTATCGGGCACCAGCCAAAATAAGCTAAACATTCTTTAAATCTAATTGCAGGGCATGTTTTTCTGATACCCCCAGCTAAATGTCTTTTAGGTGTCTCATCAAGCAGGAAATTACTTCACTTGGGTCACCTGTTATAGGAAAATAAGCTGTGGCCTTATCAGTATAACAATAGTCATAGTTCTTAATAAAACCCTAGGAGCACACAGCAGACACCTGTGAATCTAGGTCTGAGAGTCTCCATGGCACATTTCTGGAGGGGAAAAAAAAAAAAAAAAATCTTATTCTGCCTATGTCAGTGAAAACACCAGGAAGGCAGTGTGTAATAGGGTAGTGCTCTAGTGCATGGAGTTAGAAAGGAGTGGTCAGCATAAAAAACTGAGCAGGGGGCTCAAGTCTGAGGTTCAATTCCCTGATCTGTTATAGACTACATATGTCTTAAAGCCTATGGTACTGTTGACTTTTGCTCTTCCTTTACAATTCAGATTTTAATGAGCAGGTAACACCAAGTACAGTGTGGCTTTTATCATGGCTGAGCTCTTCCAGATGTACTTTTGTAGAAATGATAAAAGTAATTCCTCTCTGCGTTAGTCTTGTTGTTTTAGCTTTATGTACTTTCCAGATAAAAATGTCTTCATAAAGGTAGGCATTTTTCCCTTAATGTTTATATCTCAGTTCTACTGTCATTACATTATTTTACTCTGAGCTTTAACTGACAAAATGAATTCCTAAGAACTGGGACAATGATATTATGGTATCATAGCAGTAAATGCTGTGATTCTTTTTAAAGCAAAATCTAATGGAGCGTTTTGTGTATAGCTGACCTTACAGGAAACATAGTGAACAATGACTGCCCATTTCTAAAAGCTGAAAAGCTGCTTCTTTCCTACCAAAAGGAATTTAGCAGCATGTAAGTTCCCTTGAGCTGCTGCACTGTATACCGAATCATTAAAGCTACTCACTTGGCCCTTCCAGTAGTCTCCCAAGCTTCTCTAACTTCCTGAAATCAGACATTTTAGATGACTTTGGCCTCTAGGGCTCTCATATTTTAAGAAATAATCTTCCCTTTCTGGACCTCAGAGCTACCTACTGGAAACCTTATCATCCATTTAGTTCACCATGTATTAAAATTCAGCAATTAATTATCTGCAGTTCTAATCCAGCGAGTCTGTGCAATTAACATCTGGGATTCAGCACATCCTTTTGCTGACTTTTTAATTTAAGGACTTGGAGACAGTAGATCCCCTCTAGGAGAGCTGACATAAGTAAAATCTAACCTATACTTGGAATTCTTAAAACATTTCCTGTCTTAGAACCCATCCTGGTACTGACAGGCTCTCTAGTACCTTGTTTCTTCTGAGCTGCCATGGCTGTTGCTTGTAGCATTTTAACATGTGGCAACAAACTTCCTTGAGCCGAAGTGATATAATGGAGACAGAGAATGTGGAAATGAGGATTTCTAGGCTCTGTTCTCAGCTTCTTTCAAAAGCCAGCAGATGACATTGGATTTTTGTCCTTTTGTAAAATAACCTGAAATGCTATTTTTGTCCCTAGTGTGACAGATTTAATTAATAAACAAACTTATCCTGAAAACTCATTAAAGGATACTTTAAGGTGAAAAAAACGCCAGCTACTGAAGTTAGTAGAAGTCTTTCTTCAACCCTGCTTGTGGAGCTTAGTTACACATTCAGTTAGCAATTGGGCCATTTCCTGATAAGCAGAAGAAAAAAGAAAAAAAAAAAAAATTCTGCTCGTGGGTAGAATTTCATCCTAGGGAACAAGGGGACTTAATTTTTAGTGAACAATAGTGGAAAATGCACCTGATTATTTGTTTCATAATAGAAGAGAAAATTATATAGGTAACTCCCTTTCTGAAAAGGCTATTGTATAAATCACTGTCAAGCACTTAACCATACTTTATCCTGCTAACAGAGCATAATCCTGTCCCTTCAAATTTTTTAAAAACAAGAGCACTGCTCAGAACACAGTCCTATTTTTGCGTTATCAAAAAAACCACATTCTACCTTAAATACATTTAAGTAAAAATGGATATTTGTCCTTCATTCACTGAGTGCTTAGATGCAAATTGCACCTGTGATGCTTAAAATCCTGCTGACTTTCCCACAACGCCCACAATTCATAAATCCCTTATTGTTCAGTTGTGGTGAAATGCAGCGACAACAAAGTGTCATTTACAAAATGACGCAGCTATCTCCTTTCAGGAGCAGTCACCAATGATAACTCAGGTTTCTGTGTAAGGTCTTTTAACAGTTTACTTAATTTATCATTGTAATGTGTTTTTCTTTTGGGAAATAAGTTGTTTAATTTTAGTTGTGTATTTGTAGGGAGGCACAAATTATTTCTTGGCATAAAGTACACTTTTTTTTTTCTCCTTGGCTATGTTGCTCTTGCACTACTTCTTACATACTACATCTGTTTTTCTGAAGGCTTTAGCATTTAGGATGGACTCAAGGCAAATTATTTGTGAGGGTGAGAACTGGCAAGTTTCTGTGTTTCAGTATCGTTTCCTTCCTGAAACATTCCTGAGCCCTGTGGGAAGATTTTGTCAGAATATGTGAAAGCATAAATCAATCAGCTTTCACATTATATCTGTATATGATACAGAATGAAATATAAAAAATCTAGAATAGGGCAACTACTTACAGACAGTGATTTACAGGAGTGTATCTAGAAGCTAGAATATTGTGTAGAATGTATGGATTAAATATCTAAGATTTAAGAGAAAAACTGCATCTCTAGTCTCTCTTGGCTGCAGGCATATGGGTAATACAAGGGAAGATGAGCTCCAGTGGTTTTATCTCTGAGGTTTTGTAGTGCAAGGTTTGCTGTGACTTATCTAGATGGCCCAAAAGCCAGACTTTCCCTAGGTGAGTGTAAAAGGGAGCTGGCTGTGTAACCGGTTGAGCTCTGGTGTCCACCGTACAGACCCCCAGTTGGGGTGTAGACTCCACTGTGCTCAGTGCCACGCACACAGCCACGGGCTGGGAAGGGGCTGAGGCTAGGTTTCCAATGGCTGCAGTGACCCTCTGTAAAAGAGGCAGCAAAGATAGGTAATTGGTCTCTCAAGGCACCTACCCCTGTGCAGTCAATTCGCAATTCTTAAGCAAATCCCTAGAAGTATCAGAGCATATTCAGTATAATAAAATTGTTTAGGCCCCTAGTTAACTGAAGAACTGCCCTTTTAGTCACAGAAAGTCCTTAGCTCAGGACATGATAACTTATTTGCAAAAGAGGAGCTCCCTTAAGCTATTATTAAACTGGCCTAGTAGTGAGTATGACTGCCTTCAAGTTTTTAGGAACTATGAGTTAGCCTCTGAAAATTATAAAATTGTCTTAATAAAATAAGGGACTAAGACTAACCTTGGATTTAGTATTGTTTGTCTTGGTTTCTGAACATTTTGGGTGCACTGAGGTATATTTTCAGGCTTTTCTCATCCTTCAGGAAGATTAAAAAATTGCTTTATGTTTTTGGTAAAAGCAGGAATGTTTCTGAAAGACATTTATCCCAGCAACCAAGGGAAAAATCCAGCTGTTGCAACAGTAAGTAGCACTCCAGGAAGGTCAAGCATGAGACCATTTTAGTTTGTCCATAACATTCTCTGAGACATGCTATACAGTGGTCTAAAATGGATTTGACCCATGTAATGTACATTTGAAAAGTAAGATTGGTGCCAAGGGAAAAAAAAAGCCTTTAGAGGGAACAATAGAAACAGCTCTCTTTATCAGAGATGGTTGCTTCTACCAAGCACATACAGAAAAGTAGCCTCCTTGTAATGACCTAAGAACAGTGTTGTCTGGTTCATTGCTTGTTCTTTTTATTTTGTCTTTCACCTTTGTATTTTAATTAGCTCATTTTTTCTTCTCTTGTTGTGATTTAGTTTACATACTATGGAACATGCATTTTATTTCAATATTTGTAACAGCATAGTATGCATGCAAATAACACTTTGGTAGATAGTATCTATTCAGCAGTTGTAGGTGCGTGACTCATTTTCTCATCTTAATTTGTTTGGAGCAAATGGATATGTGTAAAATTATTAAGAAAACAGCAACAGAACCATTATCCAATTAGAAAGGCAGATGTATTTCAAACTAGAAGCTTAAAATGAAGGACCTAAGCAGTAATGACCCCTGTTCCTTTTGCTAGTCCTTTTACACTACATATTTTAAGTGCGCTGCATAAAAGAAAAGCTGCCTTTTAAGAAAATGCTCAGGGATTGAGTTGTAGAACCTTCTGCTTTTACATAGCTGCATGTTATCAAGGACTGAGGATGAGGTACAGTTGTTAAAGACTAGGAAGAGAAGGGTTGGCTGAATAGCATTTGCCTTGAGATTTGAGATTTAAGATTGAAACCTTTAGATTTATCACATGCTAAATGCAGCATCTAACCTAGTCCTTTGCTTTAACTGTTTACACAGTAGAGTGTGATAATATAAGCAGGTTCTCCTCACCCTTTCCTAAGACATTAGTGTTTGTAAGCCACCTTTAGCATTTACCTCTTTGTTTGGACTAAATAGAGAAGCACAGGAAGCTTGAACTGAGGTCAAGAGCAAAGCCTATCAGCATCCATTTTCATAATGGTACCAACATTGAAGGAAGGAAATTTTAACTTGTAAAAGGAAATATTTAATGCAGCTTTGAGCCTCTGTAAAGAAAAGTAATGGTTTCTATAGTATCACCAGAAATGCTTGTCTGAATATGGAAGAGTATGTTTAAATCTAGGCCCAGGGTTCATCCCGCTTAGCAGCAGGCACAGAGCTAAGGCACCTTAGTCCAGAATGCTTTCTCCATAACCAGTGGGTAAACAGAGGCAATTCCACAGGATGAAAGGATCCTTAATAGACTATTGATGGCCCCCAGTGTGAAGAGGCTTCTCTTAGGTGCATGATTTTAGAGGTGGAAAGGAGTGGGCAGTTTTATGAGCATACAAAACAACAGACACACGTATAATGCTATATATAGTGTCTTTGACTCCTGCTCCTTCCTGATGGCAGCCTGGCTGTTGAACTCCTTTGCTTCATGGTTTTACTGAAAACGTGCCCAGTTCATTTCAGATGGGCTGTAGTTTCATATTTAGTGGCAGCTTAATAGTTTCTGTCCTTAATGTTCCTCTGGATTCTGCTCTCAACTCCACGCCACCCATTGTGCTATGGCAGCACAGCATCGTGACCTGGATCAAGGGACTTCCCTGGTGGACTACAACCCATCATGTGGATCCCCAACCTCGCAAATACAAGATCAAAATGCTCATGAGATTTTTAAAGGACAGCCATGTGAACAGAGGGTCGGATGAGGAACCTCTCTGCAATGGGAAATGCAGGTGGAGAAATTGATTTCCAGGGTTAACTGGCAGACTGGTGGCAGAACTGATGGCAGAGCTTAGTCCCTGGCAGAATCTTTCTTTCTCCAATAACAGGAATACACAACTTTGTATTTTCATCATCTTTAATATCAACACTCTGTATGAATAGTTCTGGTTTTTCTCTGCACTTCTTCTCATCTTCTGCAGAACTTTGAGAATGGATTAGAGTATCTTTTCAATTTAAAATGACTTGTTCTTTGTAAATCTCTGCCCAAAGGCATGTGTGAATGCTAGTTAATCTAACATTTCCTTCTGGCTAGCATGTTTTAATTATAAAATGCAGAACATTGGAAGATGGTTTAGGATAACTCTGATTAAAGGATGTTTCTATGTGTTGTAGCTACCATTAGACGAGCAGCAAGGTACAGTTTTGGGGTGCCATATCCTTTTACGTTTCATCTGAGATGATCGCTAATGTAGATATAAAAGGTCATGTAAATTTTGACCTCTTGCAATTTTAAATACAAGAAACAACACCCAAATGCCTTTGTTCTAACTTTTTTGTAAAAGATTAGTTTGTAAGTGAGCTACTGGCTAGCTCAGCTGTGTTGCATCAGACCACAGCAAGTGCAAGAAGACCAGAGCCAGCACTGTTGGGAATATGAACTGCTGAGGAGCCAGAGGGCTTGAAGACAGACAGTGGGATAGCATCAAGTGTAGTTACTTTGAGTAAACACCAGCCTGGAAAACAGTACTAGAGATAAAAATAGAAATAAATTTTTGGAGATACCACAAATTATTTCAGCTTAAGATGCTTTTCTTTTTTTTAGTATCACCTTCTTATGGTGTAAATTCATGCAGATTCATGCACTATGCAACACAGAGGATGTGACGTTGACTGGACTGCAGCTAAATGTGAGACTAACCAAAGTACAGGAGAAGTTTGCAAGCACTTGGCTTGCAAACCATTTGGCGGAGAATGGCTTTTTTATTTTTATTTTTTTTTGTTGGGGGGGGTGTGTGTGTGTGTGCACCCAGCACAGTGAGAACCTTCTTTTATTTAATTTTTTTTAGACATTTAGAAATTGACAGGAAAAAAAATAACCACCAGTAATTTTTATTTTGTGGCTGATCTCTCTAAATCCTGCCAGTAGCAGAGTCGTGAAGAGCCTTTGGGAAATGACCACTGTTGATAACTTTGTCCCTTTCAAATTGCTTGTGGTAGGGGTCAAGCCTAAGGTCTAGAATCTTACTAGGCACCCTGAATGAGTAGATGGTGCTGAGCCCAGCTGCTGGCCTTTCTGGCAAATGAGGATGAAAAGGGAGGGGATATACTGTATACACACTGATATATGTACATATGCGATATGTGTGCATGTGTACGTACGAATAACAAATTGGTCTCTTGTTAGGTGTTGCTCTGTGGCCTTCCGTATAAAAGTAGTCATTTAATATTTTACTCTCTTTGGAAAATCTTAGACGTGTTTTATTAGTATGTATTTTTTAATTTATCAAGTAAATATATAAATAACCGGAGCAGATATATTATTAATGCAGAATACTTATTGTGTAAGTCACTGAAAGTCACAGATGTGTCATAAAAATAGATGGCAATCAATAATCACAGGAAAATGTTATTTGTTTCTTGCAAAGCTGCAGCTATAAACTCCCCTTTTTGCCAGTAGGAGTGTTACTGTCAAAGCCCTGCATAGGTAGTTCAGAACAGACAGTTTCATTCACAGTTTTAAAGAAATCAACTTCAAGAAGCAGACTTTCAAGTAAACACAGCACTGTCCTATATTGCAGGATCAGGCTATTTGGAAACAAACCAGAAAAAGCTGACTGGACTCTGAAAGGAAAGTAATCTTTGCCTGCATGGAAATTAATATTGCCTTTTCATTGAAATGAATATTGTACATTATGTACATCTTTTATCCACTGTTTTCATTATTTTTCTCATATAAATATGGGTAATGTAGGATGGAAAAGGAGATTTACTGGAGGCTACTTATTGCTGTAAAGCTAGAATTTGTTAAAGCAAGCTTGCAAGCCAAGAGGTGTGCTTGGTATTAAGTTATTCTGTGACTGCATCATTTGATAACTTGAAAAACATTCAGAAAGCCCATATGTGTGAAAATGACTTCACTTTAATTAAAAAGAATAGATATCAGAATAATCCCGTTAGCAAAAATGAGCCAGTGCTACAGCCCTGGACCTATTTCTTTCCTGTGCTCATGGACCCATCTGCAGATTTGAAACTGTCCATCTTCTTGTGATGGTCCCATTTTCCTCAGCTCCAATGACCTAATCCAGTTACTGTACTAATAGGACTCCTGTAAATACATTAACTACATATGTTTTTGAGCATATTGGCTTGACTCAGTTGATGGCTTTGATTTTTCTTAATGATTCTGTTGTTTTGGGCCAGTGTGTCTGATACTCACTGAATTCTTTGTAAACAAAAGGGAGCTTGGATTTGTGGTGTGTACTAGGACTCACAGGAAATAGGTGTGCAGGAGACTCCAGGGAGAAGCTGCAGCCACAGCAGATATGGAGTCTGAGTCGGGGTGTTAATTTGGCCAGACATTGGCAGTCTCTGCTGCCTTTGCCAGCCCTACCAGGTGAAGGGGAAATTTACCACTTTCCACTGCCCTGTGTAGGTTATTCCCATGCGTGGGAGCAGCAGCTTTCTAGAACAAGCCCAGACAGGACTTTAGTGTTTGACCCAGTCTAATTTTCTGCCAAACAAGAAGTGTTGCCATGTAGCTGCCACCTTGTTTTCATAGCTATACAGTTTATGTGGCTTATGAATCGTGATGTATGAAAATGAAAAAAAAAAAAAACAAACTTGTTTTGATGTGCTTTTGGCATCTTATTTCTTTTCACGGATTCCTTATTACATTTTGACAGGTGTCTGACACAAGAAGCTGTCAATACTGCGATTTAACCTTGGTGTGCCACCTCCAATTTCAGTGTCTAGGACTGTGAAACAATAGATCTGATCTGAGCTGTTGAAACTTCAATAAAGTTGCATTTAATTTTTTTTTTTTTTAAGAGATGCTCTGTGAGCAGGGGAATTTTTTCCTGGTGGTCAGGACAGAAGCCCAATTTGTTCACATTTTCTTGATTTATAGATTATCTTTTATGAGAATTATTCTCAGAAAAGTCACCTCAGACCAGCCTGTCATCTTGCAAAGAATTCAGTAAGAAATACAGTTGTTTTGCTACTTCCTTATGTAACAATAATTTAAATCGTTATAAATATCTAAGCTGTTAATACCAAAACAATATTAGAGGATGTTACATGGATAAATGTGAAGCAATCCAAACAGGTATTTTTTTTGAGACAATGTAGTCCCTCAGAAACCTGCAGTAAGTCAACTCCAGTCTACTTGGTCCCTGCAACTTTGTTTTATTTTGTACAATTACCAGAATTTGTGATTAAAAGTATATGTATCTTGGTCTGTCTGTCACACTCTGGGGAACGTGATAGTGCCCCCCCCTGCCCCCACCCCCTTGTCTACTTTGACTTAAGGTACTGTGCAGAACTGGTGCTCTCCTGAGAAACATCAGAGAGATGATGTTTAGGAAGGGTTCAGCAGCATATGTTGCAGCCAGGATCAGGAGGGGGGACCATACATTCGATAGCCACAAAACTGAGGTCCTGAGGCTTTTCTGTAGCAAAAGCCTGGTGGTGTGAGACTGTGTCCAAACCCAGCAAGTGTCTGGATCAGATTTCCAACCCAACTTCCAGCATTATTTCCCCCAACGTGCAAGGCCCTCTGTGCTGATGGAGAAGCACCTAATACAAGTCATTAGTGTTCCTGGAAATGTGATACCTGCCAAACTGAAGTCTGGCACTTCAAACATATGTTGCCCTGTGTCAACTCTAAAGTATCAAAGATGATGCTGTTGTCACCTGACAGTGCTGGTAGGTGTTGTAGAAGGGGCTGTCATCTGGGCTTCATTGATCACACTAAGCAGCTTCTTTACTTTCAATTACTCATGGATGTCAGGAGGAGAAAGAGAACACTAGAGAGGTATTATATGTAGTGGCACTTCAAAGGTGATTACTCTTTCTTCCTATCAATCATGTTAAGGAAATTCTCCTAGTGCACTTGATAATCCTATTTTCCTTTGAAGAAAAGAAACAGTCTTGATTCTAAGCTAGCTGTAGAATTAACAGTGTCATTACATATTTTTGAACTCATTAGAGTGTACTTAGTATTCCTGAGATGTAACAGATTTGAAAGTAATTTCTTCAATGATGATACAAAGTGGATAACAATTTTTGTCCAAAACAAATTGCACATAAACTCATCAGTCTTTTTTTCCTAGATTCTTATGTACAAATGCTTCACAATCATCTCAGTGTGTGACTTGTGAGGGGTTAAAATTAATTTACAGGAATAAGGACAGAATATAGCAAATAACATACATAGCATACATTTTGATTGAATGTAAATTTCTCAAAATTATTTCCTAGCCTGTTGTGATGGTACAGTTTTATGTTGCTTAAATCATGGTGCGCGCACACTTAGATTAAATTCAAGATCCACCACACAGCCAATCTATACAGAGAGTTTTGTTTACTTTGAAATCAATAGATTCAATAAGTGTGGGGTGGAGCAAGATTTGAATCTTAATAAAGATAAGAGATTTATTGTCAGCCCTTCCTAATAGGTTATACGTGTTCTCCTGACATTTTTCAGACAATCTGTTTATTGAGAAAGAGAACTGAATTGTCTGCAGCTAGAACATTCAGGTGATGCATGTGATGTTGATTGAAAAAACTTTGCAAAGGACTAGTGATTCAGATCTGATGGCTCTTACAACAAATCTCAGCAGAGGCTGCTCAGTTTGCTGCAAAAAGTGGGGTGCCCTCAGCACACCTCCTCAATCATATGTTCTAACTTTTCTCCCCTTTTCATTTTCTTTATTTTACAACCCTTTCCCGATTTATTTTACAAATCTCAGAAAGCCTGTGCCCCTTGGGCTTTGAAGAGACCAATAATGACTGTGTAAGCGAGCCTATTTGATTTCCCCTTGGGCTTGATTACACACCTGACAGAGCAGAAGCTTCCCAAGAGGTCAAGAACTCCAAGAGGAAAAAAAACCTCAGACAAATCAGAGAGCTTCAAACAAATCCCGCTGCTTCCATCCCCTGGGCAAAACAGGCAAGTCAGCAGTGTTCTGAGATGGAAAAGGAATGGCTCGCTTTCAGAGATTTCATTTGTTGTTCATTCCTTCCCAGACTCTGCAAGGTTTGGACACTACAGTCAGGATCTTTTACTAAGAACGTTTGCTGTTCTGAGTGCAGCTGCTGGGAAACATTAGTAAGCTGATGGAAAATACAGTTGACTGCTCTGTGATATGACCAGGATCACCAATATTGTTAGATTTCCTGGAATACCTAATCTGCCATAAACCTCTATCTGATTTACATAATTAATTTATCCATAGAGAGGTACCACTCACCTGGTCCTTAATTTCCAAAGTCTGTGATTGCTTGCCTTTGTGAACCAGGTATTGATATATCAGACTGACAACTAAAGATGCCAAGACACAGAGATTAGATGGTTTTCCTAGTATCGTAATAAGGAATTGGAAAGGCTGTGAACAGCACTGAGTCTCCATCCCCTGCTCCAACTGCTAGATGTAAAGGCATAAATAAAGGACAGTTTACGGAGAAAAATCATTTGAGTCTGCATTCTTGACAGCTTTTGGTTGCAACATGTTGAGCAGTTATAACACAAGCACATCACACCAGTTGGGCAGAATTGTGAGTGAGATCTGTAGAAGGTTGCAAATGTTCTCAGTGTATCACAATTATAGCCATCACAGTGCTAAACACTGTGAAAATGCAAGGTTGCGTAACCTGTAAATTCTCACATCTTCTCTATGCTGGGGTAGATTTGGGGTAAAAAATAGGACAGCACAGGACAAAACAAAGGAATTTAGATCACTTCTTGAGAAGCCTATTTGTGCTTTGGTCAACTAATGACAGTCAGAAGTGGGGTTCAGATCCTTGCTTTTGGTGCAATGATGAAATGCCTTCACCACTGATGTATTCTCTGAATATCTAAAATCCATTGCTTTTCAAGTTGTTTTGACTGCCTCTAATTGGTGGGAGCAGCCCTTCTTCCAGGGCTGGGGACAAGAACATGCATCCAGTAATTAGTGGCTGCAGTAGCAAAGACTTACTCTTTGTCTCTGTGAGCTGCTGCCAGCAGTGGCTAATGTAAATGCTTTGTGAGTCCTATTGAATTCTTCTACCTTTCTCTGTCTGGGGAGAAACATCATTTTTCCATGGTTTGATAAACACTGAATGAATCTGTTGGGGCTCTATTAACAAGTAGTTGGCATTGGAGGTGTGTGGGATTTAGCAGGGAGCCTATTCTGCCTGTCTGCAATAGATCAGTGCTCCCTCAGCTGCCTCTGCAGGAAGCAGAGGAAGATGTTGAAGATCCTAGACTGGATTTGTTTGTCTCATGGGCATATCCCATATTAGCAGACCCCTCTGTTACTCAGAGTGGTCATTCCTTCTTTCATGAGTGTTAGGAAAGAGGAAGTCAGACTCTTGGCAGGATGCACATGTCTAGAGGACCATTCAAACACCTGGACTTCTAGGAACTTTTTGTTAGTGACTTTCAAGCATGTTTAAAGCTTACATACAATTTTTAAACTGCTTTTAGAGAAATACATGGATATTAACCATGAATATATAACACCAAGGTACCTACTTGAAGAAAATGTGATTCTGATAGGATAATAAACACTTCCATCTTGCCCTTCAGCCATTAGTTAAATACTCTGTGGTCAGTGAGCCCACAGAGGGCTCTTTGCTTCTGTAGCGATCCAGAGATACCTGATGATGAAGTATAAAGTAGTAAGCAAATACCTGTGTGAGCTGTCATCACAACCTGGATTGTGTTGGAGTCATTGCCTAAATAGATGAGGAAAAAAAGCTGCTTCTTGATTCAGGTGGAATTTCAGAGATAACGATTACTTGCTGATTGCAGGCTGATAGACTGGGGGGAAAAAATGCCATTTAAAGTATTGAGTGCTTGATATTGCTTAAAATGATGGGGAACATGCATGATTAGAATTATGTATTTTGCTTTCACTTTGTTACACTTTGATGACCTCGTACCTTTGAGACAGGCATACAAAAGTATATCTATTTTCTCCTTCTGTGCCAGTGCTGAATACACTGCTGACTGCCCTCTCTCAGCAAAAGATGAGAGATGCCTTAAAAGAAAGCACTTAATCATAGGCCTTACTATACGAGATACTGTTTTTATCTCTTTGTTTCCCCCCCACACTAAAATAACAGAGATTACAATTGGTTTGGGACAACTGTTTCCAGAGTAATTATAGTTGCTACCTTTGCTGGTAAATGAATTCTTTCTCTGGAGCTGTGACTATAGTAGTTTCTGGTTTAGGATTAATGAGAAATCACATTTTTTAAATATCAGAGTAGCTTTTTCTCCCTAGATTTTTCATTGGGGAATTAACCCAGATTGTATTATCAACATAATATATCATTAAAATAATGACACTAAATGATAGTTTACAATGTTCAGTACACATTGAAGTGGAAAAATATAATTAGCACATCTCTGCTGCAACTCTTTATTAGTTGGTATAACACCAGCATACATTCTGGTAAGGACCTTAAATCACAGACTGTGTCACTGCAGTCCTGCTGTTGGTAGATAGTTGCAGCCCTTAGATGAGAATTACCAAGTTTTCTGTGCCACTTGCTTTTCCCACCCTCGTAATTAGGGGTTATATTTTACTGCGAGCCCTTGATGGCTAGAAAATGTTGCAGGATTCAGGGAGAGCCACAGAAATGAGTTATAAACTGCAGTAGCAGCAATATTCAGCTCTTTCACGTGTCTTTCCCTTTTTTCTTTCTTGTCTTTTCACCCTTGAATTAGTCCTTATTTAAAAGAAGCGATAGCAAAGTGAGAGGGTGGGGGTCTGGGACGAGGCAAAATTAACAGATGACAGCAAAGAAATAGATGAGGGATGGAGTAAAGGAGAATGAATAGATAGAAAGGTTCTGGACAGATAGAAATAGAAGAAAGAAAAGGAATGGAAGCAGAAAGGAGACAGGATGATGTCTTCAAAAATGAAATGAAATAAGGCCTTCTGCCCCCATCGGCCTCATGGTGCCCCTGAGCTGCCAGCCTTGTGTTGTTATTTTACAGAGCTTATTTGTGTGACAGGATTCACAAGTATGATTCTGACCCTGGTCCTACAGGAAGCAGCAGATTTACCAGTGAGCTCAGTAGGACCAGTGCTTGCCTGGCACTGGTAGATAAAGAAACAATGTTTTGAAAGACACCATCACCTTGCATTTATGCACAAAAGTAACATTTTGCACTCCTAGTTTCAATAACAACTTGCTACAAAAACAGAAGGAAATTACTTGCAAAAATATAGTTTTCTCCTTTATCTTGTGCAGTTGTCATTATGCAGTGAGGTACTTAAACACAATGCCTAGGCTTAAAATAGCTATAGGCGTAAATCAGTACTATTGCTGAGAAGGTACTACCAAGAAGGCAGCCAGCATTTGGAGTCTAGCAGACTGTTTCCTCAGGGAGGAGAAGCTGGTAATTCAGTCTGGTATATCTTTGCTGCCATCAAGTTTATTCACAAAGAAAGCACCCTGTGACCTGTTTCCCCAGACACATTAGGCAGCAGATAACAAGACTACTTTTCTTTGTCTATGAGGCCAAGCCTCTTTCTTGGTTAGTGCTTTGCTCAAAGGCTCCATTTCTGGTCTCGCAGAGCAACTTTTCTGGTTCTGTTCTGATTGTATAACTTTAGGGATGTTTCTCTCTGTCTAACACTTAAAAGGTTTAAGGTGTTTCTGTTCTCTTTCTGCTTTCTACATACAACACCCCTCATGACAGTAATACCTAGCAAAATGTTCCTGTCCACATAGGCCTATTCCTAAATAACCTTTCCTGAGGTTCATGTTTGGGTGGATGAATCAGTATTGCTTTGATTATTCTATTTTCTAACTGCTTCCTACATTTAGTCCAAATGAAATGGAGCTGCCAAATGCCTCTGCTTCAGACAGATTTCACCCATAATAGTAGTTTGTTGACTCAGTTCCTAGGTTTGTTGTGTAGAGGCAGGCATTTTCTTTGTAGCAAAATATCAAACAAGAAGCGGGAAAGCCATTTAAGTAAAACAGAATATAAAAATGCTAATTTCAAAGTCTATTGCTTAGAATTCTCAAAATGGCTCTCCTTTTATAATGAAACCTGTAAAAAAACTCCAAAACTGATTAGTTGGACATTAACTCTGTCATTGAGAATCCTTCCTTTATCTTCTTAGCATGGAGTTTAGGATACAAGCCTGTGTTGGTTCAGATATTGTTCAACTATTCTCTGCTTTTCCTTGATGCATGTATGAACTGGTTCAAAACTCCAGATTTGGTAACACCTACACTGTCACCTGTTATACATTTTCAGACAATGCAGAAGGAGATGGGACAAAGTACAAAAACTGGCTGGTCCTGTAATCACATGTATGTGTCAGGCTTGGATCGTGCCTGTGTTGTTAAGCATTTTGCTACAGCAAATCAATCCTGGTGTTCCCTGTCGTCTCACTGTTTTCCTGTATCTCCTAAAAACCACTGAGCTGGAAATTTGTTCCTTCCACGTTACTGGTGTTAAAACGATAGCATGGTTACAAGGCCTATTTCAGCCATGGTTGGGCATTTCTGATTTAGCTGAGATTATTTTCATGGCTCATTAGTACAGCACAGGAAAAGAGGGATCCTAAAACCAAGCATAAACACTTATATTCAAATCAATACCAGCTCTTCAGGTTCACAGTAAATATGTTGTTCCTAATAAGATGACCCTGAACCTTCAGAAATGAGCTGGAATTGCACAGTCTCATTTTCTGTGTATAATAATGGACCAGAAACCCAAATATGTTACTCAAGTCTCTTTCTGTAGCTTGATCGCATCAGATGATCTTTCTTATTTTCCCTTTTGCATTGCAGAAAACTAATTTGAAATATAATTATGTTGCTGCTGGATATCAGCGTGGCTGTTCGGCTGCCGACGAGCACAATAATCACCATTTGCTAGGTGACATTGTCTAATATTATCTCCTCATCTATCACAGTCTTCCTCTCTCATACTTGCACAATTCAAGCTAATATCCCAGCATCTGTGTGGTGAGCCTACATGGGTAATGATAATTGTGGGTTTATGCTTGTTTGTTTCTGTTTTGTTTTTTCATTCCCAGGTCAGCAACAATTGCACAACGCTACCTTAATACATGAAAAAAAAAAAACAAGGGTTTATGATCAAGCTGTAGTTTTAGCAGCACAGAAATAGGAGTGATTTTTTCAACAATGCTTTTAATATTTTATAGAAAGGATTTTTTTTAAAAGGTCACTTGAAAATGAAAGCTGATCTGATTTTTTCCTTTTTCTAAAAAAGTGATGTTAGCATTGACAGAGGGGCGAGTGTTTAAATGAGGACTGTTCAGTGAGGGTGCCTGCTTTTCTACAATGGATTTGAGGATGGTCATATCTACAATGGTCTGAGGATTTGATCGCATTTCGGTCTGTGAAAATATCACTTATTTGCCATGCCAAAAAATAGACTTTTGTTTTAAGAGTGCAACTTTGTGACACCTGCCTATGCCTTGCTGTTTTATTTTCTTACTTTGTTACATGTAAGCCTTGATATTTCAGGTTTTTGTCTGAATACAGTGCTCCATGACTAGGAGATCACCCAAGGAGCACTTGCAGCGCTGTTTCTGTGGTGCACAAAAAAGCAGCTGGATAGTGCTGTGTGTGGAGGTAGCAGGGAAGAAGGCTGCGAATCTAGAGGGTTTTGCTGCCTGTAATGCATTAACATATGGAACTCCCTTCTTCAGTTTCCAAGGTTTCTTGAGCAAAACAAGACACATTTTCACTTGAAATGCCACTTGTTGTGCGTCCATGCTTCCGTTTGAAGAGATTCTTATAAGTAATTGGCACTGGGTTTAGGATCTTTAAATACAGGCAACTCTTTTTTCTCCTCCTCAGGAGATGAAAGCTATGCTTGAAAGCTATGTCTTTGAAAATGAGTTTCTGCTGTTGATGGGTCACTTGATGTGGTTACCCGAAGAACCAGCCAAGCCTGTTGTACAGACTGAAATTATACCTTTTTGAAGTTTGAAAAATATGTCAATATGTGTACTAAACTTTGCAGTTGGAAGAAAACAGCCTGTTACTTTAAGCCTTTCTGCTCTCTGGGGAAGAAAAAATCAAACAAAAAAAAAAAATCCAAACAAACAAAAAAACCCAAACAAACTAACAAAACAAAACAAACAAGCAAACAAAAAACAAAACAAAAAAACAGATGACTAGAATCTTAGACAAGATCATAGGGAAGTCTCAGGAGTGCCAGTCTGTAGTTTATCCTCTGCATTTGGCAAAACATTATTGGCTGTCTTGGCAGATCTGTGTGCACAATGTGCCCAATGATGAGACCCCAAGTTGACCTCGTTGCCACAGATGTCTGTTTTATAGCCAGTTACGCCAAATTATGATTATTGTTCAATGAAAAATGGAACAACTTTCCTTTGAATTCTGGTTCTCCTTAGCATATACTGTTACCTAGAATTCATCCACTCCCCAACTTGGTATAGGAGTCATTCGCTATGGCTTCATCAAATATTACAGCTTCCCCGACACGATGACTGCAGCATCTTCTCATGTCAGAATGTCCTGGTTCGGATTGGAATAGAGTTTATGTTCATTTCGGTAGCTGGAGGAGAGCTGATGTACAGGGTTTTCCAGCTCAGCGTGCCCTTGTCTGTGTGCGAGGGTGGGGGGAGCACAGCTGGAATGCTGGGCCCAGATTGGCTGATATTCCATGTCATGTGATGTTACACTCACTATATAAAGGAAGGAGTGAGCCAGGAGGAGCTCTCACTTCCGGGAGTGTGGCCGCGGGGCCTTTGTGTTCGGGATCACTAGCTGGGAGCAGGCGGGTGTCGGTTGGCAGGTGGTGAGCAACTGTATTGTACGTTACCCGTTTATACTGTCACCGTATTATTCTATTACTGTTATTAAACTGTTTTTATCTCAACTCACAAGTCTCCCTTTACCCCTTCGATTCCCTCCCCATTCCAAAGTGGGGAGAGGGTGGGTGAGCGGCTGTGTGACATTTAGCTGCTGACTGAGCTCAAACCACGACACAGAATTACATAAAAACATTTGAAAGACTTTCTGAGGTTGTCTGATCTGTTCTTTGCTCCAGGGCAGAATCACCTATGCCTTTGTCACCAGTGTGAGGTCCCACAGCCTCTTTGGAAACATCCACACCAGAGCCCTACTGGGCATCCCCCAACAGAAAGATTTTCCTTTTTCAAGTAGCCTCTTCATGATGCAGTTTAAGCTCATTTCATTTTCTGGCCATCAGACACGGGGAGAATAGCATCTCTTCCTTGCAACACATACATATATATCTCAGGATTGTTTGGTTCCTGTATTTTCTTCTTTAGGTTCCTGTGGCCCATTACTAGTGATGTCATTTAAGATTTTTATCTAAAAACTTCAGCACCCTCCTTAGGTAGAAGACATTTTTAAGAGCTCAATGGTCACTGATGTGTGACTGCTCATCATAAATGAATATCATCAATATAGATGTTGCACGTGCTGACCAAAACCTGACAAAAAGAAGAAAAATACCTTTATTCTCAACTTTATTATATCTTCCCCATTAAAGATTTAAATGCTCACATCTTCTAGACCTTCTTTCATATAGCATGAAAGTAGCAGCTACCCTCATTGCAGTCTCTTTGCCAAGTGAGATTAAAGATATGCAAGATCTATTTAATTTTGCAATAAAATCTTTCCTATCTCATTATGTCCTTTTGTGGACAGTTGATATGTTCTGGTTGCTTCAGCTGTGCCAGGCTCCTTTGCCTCCATTAGCAGACATGTGAATTGAGAGCTGTTTTGCTTTCACTAGTGTGTGTGTGTCTCTCTCCTTCTTACAGGATGTCACACTTATTTGCTGTAATTCACTGAAAATATATCCTACCACAGATAACAGGAACAGCAGCCTACTGTATGCAACTCCCTGGAATTTTTACTGCTTCAGTAATTGAGTAACTTAATATTTTAACTTGCATCACATCATCTGCTGTATTTCCTAGTACTAGCATCAATGTGTTTTCCTTCTTTTTTTTTTTTTTTTTCTTCTTCTTTTCCCTGGGTGCCAACAGAGGATAATGTGCTGTCCTCGTTGTTCTTGCCTACAGCAGAGTAATTTCAATATGCCATTCTTCCTTTGGCAGAACAGGAACAGATGACACTCATAAAACAAATCTCTGCATTAGTCCTGAGCCCTTCTCCCACATCCCTGGCACCAATAAGATTTATTATTCTTCTAAATATCTCCTGGCAGACTACTCAGAATGTTGGAAAATTATAATAAAGGATTTCAGTCTGAGCACAGACAGCATACTTCAGTGCTCAGAAAGAGTGGTGAACTATCTTCTTCCTGTTAGACAGAAACACAAAGGAGGTATATCATAAAATTATGGATAAGCAAGAAGTTGTGTGGACCCTAAGGGATGGCCAACAGTCCTGGCTGAAATGGCCAACAAATCAATTGTCTAAACTAGTGCAGTGTCTTTACACTCCTTAGTTATTGTTGAAGGTCTCAGCACACCATCTGTATGGAGTTGGAAACTACCCATAGATCCCAAGGGTGACTTGTACAGGACAGATGCAGTAGATAGTGTTCACCTCCTGTGCCTCTGCTCAGCGTTTTAACCAAGACACCTTCTATTTTCCCTCTGCCATTATCATGCTCTTCTATTATTAAGGCTGTATTATTGCTTGCTGCCAAGACATTAGTATCTTCTTAATATAAAAGAAATAACAAATCCAGGAAGCATCTGGACTTTCTATGGAGAATAAACAATTTAAAATATTCTTGGAGAATCTAGAACTTCCCAATACAGAATCTGGAGCACTCAAAGCAAAATCTAAAGCTTTTATTGTCACTTACTTCTCTAGATACTGATATGACATTTCTGCCAGTAAATGTTGTGCTCCAGAGTTCCTATATAAATGGAGTGTGTAAGTAAAGCAATTCTGTAGTCTCTTGAGCCAAAAATTTTGTCAAAATTTAGGATCTTCAGAGAGTATTTCCATTAGAATGTAAGATTGGTGTTTCACCCAGTGAATCCTTTGATCCATTGAAGATTACTCAGAGGGAAAAATTTCCAACCCTGCACTGAAGGAATCAGTCAGAAATAATTTTGCTGCTGACGATACCACGACCCCAAACTTTTTTCTTTTGTTTCAGGATCACTGAAGCTGGATTGTGTTGTGCTTTCCTTTTAACGTGTTTCTGACCTCTCTTTCTCAGATGTGTGATCGCAAACTTAATTCAAATGATATTCAGAAAACTTGTTTTCATATAGGTGGAGGCATAGCTGTATTTGAGGGCTGGAACCTGCTACGCTTTTTTTTTCCTGAGTCTGTAAGTGAACTCGGTGATCTCCTAGAACTATCCCAAATGAAGGGCAGCTATTATGGTCATCAGTCTCAGTAAGGTTCCCCACACTGTGCCATCGCATCAATAGGTTGTACTTCTGGGCTGTTTTCAGTACCACTGACACAATGGTGGGTTAATATATTAATTTTACGGAATCCCAGAGGGAGCTGAGATATAGGGGATGAGAAAAGCCTCTGCAAATAAAACAAGATGTTAATTCCCACTAGCAAACCTGTTTTGGGTAATAGTATTAGAGATAGTAGTATCCTCCCTGCTGAAATAAAACAGTTTTCCTGTTTTCAAGTGATGTGGCTTGAACAGCTGATGTAGCTGGGAGAGCTCCTCTGACCACCACCAGCTTGTAGGCCAGAGAGTGTCTGGTCTGCTCATAGATATTTGTTCAAGATTGCTGCAAAATGTAGGGTGCTCTTTTTTGACACTGTGAAGGGAGCTAGGAGACACAGTACTGTGTGAAATCCAGTAGTGATACAATAAGGTTTCAAGCCATGCAAATATTGTTACCTTTATAAAGCAGCCTTCAAGACAATCAAGCATCAGTGAACAAACAGCCAGATGTTTACTTCACAATGCGGGCTCCCTGGCAAATATGATTAATGGTTTCAGTTTTAGAAATTTCCTTCAGTCGTGTGTCATTTCAAGGGAAATCACAGAGGGAATGAGAGTGGTACTTTTATTTTTTAACACTCCTAATTAGAGAGTGACTGTAGTTTCTAGTGCTTGGGGGGAAGATGTATCCCTTTCTCAGAAGAGTAGTATTGCAATGTTTTGCCTACTCACACACTTGTTTTCTCTGAAAATTTGGATGTTCCTGTTCTCCAGTAGTGCTGGGCATTTCTTTCTAGCTCTTCAGACTTTCTAGGTTAGTCATGGCCCTCTAGGCACTTGCATTGGCTTCTCTCATAGCCAGAACTTGTGCAAGGGGGGAGCTTGAGAAGGTCCTTCTCTGATCCACATTTGTGTCTTCTTCAACCTCTGTTTGCAGTCTGAACCCTAAATTGCATGCTTGTCAGAGCAGCTGTCTGTTCATGAAAGAAATAATATATGGTGCATACATCCCTTCATATGTCTTCTGACATCCCAAATCTGCCTGTGAGTCATGCAGCAAAGTGGCCCCAACAGCTATCAGAGGCTGTAGCTGCTGAATATCCCCAGCCTTTCTCGGTGTAGTGTTATCTCCAACTCCCTCCACTCCTCCTACCTCCTGATTTCCTTGAAATATCTATGGATTTTGATGTTGAGACCTTTCCCAGCTAAGGTTTATCAGACCCTGTTGCTTAAGGTCAAAACATTTGGGGATAGGAAAGGCAGAGAAGATAGGCTGTTGCGCAGAGCAAGGGACAGACAACAAAGTTTATTGTCTGGGCTTCCTTCCCTTAGTGGATCAGGAGACTATTGCTTGTCTGGAGCATGCACTTAGCAGTTAGATCACATAAAAAATTTCTTGTAAGACTTACAGTCTAAGGGAAAGACCATATTATTTTTCTTTTCTATTGGGCAAAAGAAGTGGACACAATACTTTCGGAAAAAGATACAATTCTAATGAGATGCAAGCTTTTACTCATGTTTCTTGTGAGGTGTGTAATGCTAATAGGTAGCGTTCAAATCTTCCACAGAACTTTTTCAGGAAAAAAGTTTCAGTTATTAGTAATCAGTGCATAATTTCTAGACATCTGTTAAAGTTTTCCCAGTTTAGTTTGTTGAAAGTGATAAATGTCACACTGCCCAAGGTGGAGGAGAGGGTGAGGATTTTTCCTTTGGAAATCAATTCTTCCTTAAAACTTGTTTGCAGTATGTTAAGAACACTAGCTTTTTAATCATATTGCTTTATGTTGTGAATAATTTAAAGGGAATTCAGCTTTGTAATCTTATAGAAAAGAATTTTGGATTCTGTTGTTCTGCAGTTTAACAGTACTTAAGGTCAGTGCTTGGAAAATAAACATTTCAATGGCCAGATCGTTATAAAAATGCTTTTGGTCTGCCTTGCAATGCAGCATATTTAACAGTCTTTTGAATCTAATAAATGCTTATTTAGTAAGACACACTTTCAGTTGATTTCAGTGAAAATACGGAGCTAACATACGAAGTAGTCCTGAATTAGGGATTGCTTTCCAACTGTATTGCAAAAAAAACGTTGTTAGTTAAGGGGCTATTTTTTCTGTGCTAAGAGAAACCTCAATAATATTGTATTTTTCAATTCCTTTAGCCCACCCTTAATGAAAAGATCCCATTTTCCATGATAACGTATGATTAAATTTATAATTTTTTCCAAGTATACTGTGCTGGCACCAATATGGAGAAACCTCCAGAAGGAACCCAGCAGAAATAGCTTCTGTGCTGTGGTTTGTTAAACTTGACTTCTGTAACAAAGAAATGTAGATTACAGGGATAATTCAGATATTGAAGAGGACCTTCTATTAGAAAACAGTGGTGAAGGTTTCCCAGTTTCTGTAGTTTCCCTTTGCTGAGGATCCAGCTCTTCACCTCCCCAGAAAATTGACTTGGAAATTGTTATACCTTTTAAAGATGCATAATGGAAAAAAAAATTGAAAAGTAATAAAAAAATAAAAAGAGGTAAAGTTAACAGCTTTTGTTGTCTATCCCTGACGTGTCTGCATTTCCCCCTCTGTCAGTGGCAGTTGCTTTCCATAGACTGCAGTGCAACCTATTTTCCTTGGTGAATATCGTTGCAGCTTGTTTACAACAGGGTTGAAATCAGTGGCACGATGGTTTAGGGAGCATGCTGAAAAGCTTCGCTGTGTACTTTTAAAATGCATGGTAGATATTACCGTTTAGGATGGAAGGAAATGACAGAATGGAGCAGAGCAACTATGGCACATTAGTCATAGTTACACTCCTTCATTACTGCTTCAAATTGAAAAATGCCAACCACTGCACAGCTCACTGAAGTAAGTTCAGAAAGAACTGCACACATTCAAAGGTCAGAAAAAGGAAAATTATAAACCATATTGTTTTACTGCCTCCATATAATGATTTAGTTTTTCTTTGTCTTACATTTGAAGTTGAAAAGATAGAGGGATTGTGCTAGGGAATGAAATTTTAGAAATTAAATTTACTTGCAATGCAACAGCTTTTTTTATTTCAGTGGAAAGCTTGTCAAGCAGGACTGTATTTATAGGCATCCTTTGGGAACTGTGCCTCACAAGGTGAGATTTGAGAAGCTTTGGAGGCTGATTTCTGGATATAAGGCAGGATAATTTAGCAGGATAGTGGGAGTATTTGCCTCTCCTAACTGCCTAATATAATTTACCATTTTTTAAAATTAGCTGTAAAGCACTTTCATTTTATGTTTTATATGATTTCTCTATTGTGGGGTGTCATTATTTTGCATACTTGTAACCTTCCTAATTCTTTCTATTCTAACAAATAATGTATTACAAAATTCCACTATCCAAAAGTTGTTCTGACTTCTTGGACCCTGTTTTTTCTTTCCTTTTTTCTTGTGTTCATTCTATTGTGTGACTGCATGCTCTGGGACTGCATCTACTTAGACACCTAAAACCTATATATGAGACTGTACTAAGAGTATTCATAAGCTAAGCATTCATTTGTTGATTTGTTTTGCTTTTTACATTAGGTTCTTCTGGTGCATTTTTTTTTTTTTTTGTAGCTCAATACAATTTTGTCTGGAATTTGTTATATATCAACAGATTGTGCATACAAAACAAGACAAATATGTAGACATAAAATGTCTTCTTTGTTTCGGGTTGAGGTATTGTAATAATCATAACCGTGGCATGGACTTGACATCCACTGTTCTGACTGATGCAAAAACAGATTAATACATGCTCATTCTTTGACAATATGCCCGTGAGATTCTGATACACAATAAAATAGCAATAATTGTTATTTCAGGGAAAGTAACATAAATAACAAATGGTTTAGGCATTTTGAGAGATTCCTGTTCAAAATCAGTTGAATGTATCTTTATAAGGCACTTATTCATTTAAGTGTGGAAGATTTTAGATTAATAATCTTATCATATTTTTCTCAAAGTGTAGCTAAATAATGAAGCCTCCATTATTTGAAAGCTCTTAGTTGTGTTTAACTCAACTGTGCCCAGAGTTTTTCAGCCATGGCCTTTCAGACCTGCATGCAAGACTAGAACTTTTTCATTCGGCAATGAAAAGCTGTGCTCTGTGGAGATGCAGTTTATTTATGGAGAACAGGGTTTGTTTAAGTTTAATGTTGTCAGAAAAGCCTATTCTTGTTTACAAGTCTTACCCCATTTAATTTTTTTTGAGAATAAGGTACAAAACCGAAAGAAAAAATATATTCTAGCATTATACAATTTATTTGCAATATGAATTGGGCGGTAGTGCTCTTTTTATGTAATGCATGTAACAAAATAAGTATGTAACTGATAAAATAAGAGATGGGAATGCACAAATACAGTGTAGTCTGTTTACCAGTTTTTTAGCAGAAGACAAAGTCAAGCCAGTTGTCTTTACAAAGTAGAAATATATAGTGAAAAATTTTCAGAGTTTCTTGACTAATTTTTATTTTAAAATATACTTCTACGTTAGGAGAAGGTATATAGGACCACTTAGCACCAAAACCCCAGAAAGACTGAAACGAGATGACAAGGAAGCAAGCATGCATCTCATATCTCCAGTTAAGAGCATGAAGCTTATGAATTTTATAACAACATGCTCTGATTTTTGAGATTACTTTAATTCTTCATGTAATTTATTCAGCACTGAATTTTAACCAGTACACAGTTTGTTGATTCTTATTGTGTGAATTTGTAAAAATAACAAGCAACTGTGTGCTGCATAGTAAAAGAACTGTATTTTGGTAGATCAATAATGAAGGATTCAGTGATCCTTAGTTAATCCCTAGATATTGATTCTGTGATCTAAATTCATTTTAAGTTGATTTTTCTACAGGCTGTACTGGAGTGCTGTCCTCTCAAATCTTGGTTGTACTCCTCATTTGTTATATTCTTATGTATTCTCATTAAAGATATGTCAAATGAATCAAGCAATTTAAGTGACATTTGATTGCTGAGGTAGTAGTTTGGTTTGGGGTGGTTATTATTTCCTTCTAATCATAATAATTAATTTGTTATGAAGCTTCATCTTTTTATGGTTCAAACAAGGTATAGAGTTTCCAAGAGTTATGCTGCAATTTCTTGTTGCCAGTGTCTGTCAGCCATAAATAATTGTGACTGTCTTGATTTTTCTTTACACATCTAGATAGGTTGCCCAGTGGAGCAGAGAATACCAATTTAACACTATTTAGGACAGTATTGTGAAGTATGTCTTGAGCTATGAATTATCACTCAGGAGATGCCAGTGGGAAGCTAAGTTCAGAAAGGATGTTCATAAAAATGTGAATTTCTTAAATACAGATTCTGTGTATTGATCAGCTGGGGACAAAATGAAAAGGTTGCATTTCTTTGTGGCCTTTTAACAGAGCAAACGTTTTCCATATGTATATGCTTGTTAGATCCTGAGTTCCTTCTAAAGTCTGCCTGAAAGCAATTAAGACTAAAACAGTTTAAAATAACAAAGTATAGGATTACAAAATGTGGAATAATCAAAATATTTTTTACAGTGGGAAAAATACTGGCTCAGATTAAGACCAAAACTGGTTAAGTTTGGGGGAACCTAGAAGAAGGTTAGACAGTGACTTCCAGAAAATTTATGCCACAGCACTTTGCAAAATGTAGGTCTCTGACATGTCTTGAAATGAGCCCTGTAAGTTATACAAGTTCTCAATATAGCTTTCATGGTCATAGTTTTGACTCACAATGATGTTATAGCCAAGTATGCTGAATCCAATTCTTCAGTCATAACATTAACAGTTACCATAAGTTAAAGGTGAGTACAGTTGAATGAACTGCTCTCTTTAGGTCCTTTGGAGAGGCAATCAAAAAAAAAAAAAAAAAAAAAAAGGGATTTTGCTTTACATATCTTTAAGATATTATATAATTGGATTTCCTTAGTTTATAATGCTCTGAGGCATAGTAGGTACCTTATGGGGCAGATAAGAAAACTCCCTACTTCATCCTTGCTATCTGTAGTGAGTCTACATCTTGATTTCAATGTTGGAGCAAGAATGGCAGCAAACATAGTTATAGGTGTAACAGTAAATCTGGAGGTGACAGTTGCATCCATAATATGTACACAGATTGGTCTTGATCAAGCACTGGCATTAAATGGATATAGTTTATCCCACAATTTGAGTGTATTCTAATAAAAGCACATAGGGATTCTTGCCTATGTATGTTTAAAATCATGAGACTTTTCTTTATGAGCAGTATCCGTGATAAGGATTTTGATTGGTATCTCAAGACTAATCAACCAGCAGAGAGATACAAAGTTCCTACCTCCAGAAACTTACGAATTTTAAGCTATTTAAAATTTGTCCTCTGTAGTATACAGACGGAAGTTTTAGTCTGCTTATTTAGTCAATTGAAACAGGCAGCCACCTGCACTCAAAATAGCTGGAATTTTTTCTTGGAAATGTTGCATTTACAGAATTTATCAGTCTAGTTTTTGTTGCTGCTATTACAGTTAGTGAAGTATTAGGTACATATGAGGAAAGAGGTTACTTAGCAATACCTTTGAAATGTGAAATGTACTATTTAAAAATAGCTTGTCTCATTTATATTTTACATGATAGCCACAATTTCATTATTCAGATTGGACTGTCTTGCTTCAGGGAGATATTATGAGCAGCTGAGCTGCTGTTTGTTAAATGCATATTATTTATAATCCCATCTTGTGTCACATTATCTGCTTGATCATGTAAAGTCATAAGATCTCAAGAACTATTTAAGATATTCTCTTCCCTACCCCTAAAATTAGTAGATACAATTGCCTAGATTCAATCTATCACTGTCTGTTGTTTATCTGCTGCTTGGAGCCATGCTATGCTTTAGTTGAAAAAGCTCCATAGTACCTGACCTGAAACTCAGCCAATTTATTGAAAGCCTTTCCAGTGACTTTGTAGAACTCACAGAAAAGACTAAGCATAATGGAAAATACCCAAATTTGGGTTTTGGGGTGGGTGGGGTTTTTGTGGATGGTTTGTTTGGTTTTTTTTTTGGTTTTGGGGGGTTTTTTGTAAACTCATAGTCAAGCACTAATTAGAAATCTCAGTCTGAGGTATCAGAATCCAGCAGAATTTAAGAAACTGGTACTTATGTATGAATTCAGGGATTCCACTGCTGGGAATGGAAGTGTGGTAAGAGAAATCAAAAGGTCTGGGGCAGTCAGGAAAGACACAGCAGTCCAAGACATAACTTGTCATTGACCGTTGCCCACTGGACATCTGCTGAGATTTGCTTGTTCTTGGAATGATATTTGGCTATGTATTTCCATATATGTGTAAATCTAATGAAATGGTAGAAAAAAAGAATAATTGCTTTTTGGCCCACTTTCCATTTTTGTTTAGTCATTCCCTGGCTCTTTGAAGTCAGCCTTGAGACCCAATACTCCTTCTAGGGAAGTATAGTAAGCTATAGATTATTATTGCTGGAAGAGACCCACAAAAAGTGAAGCAAAATTAAATTTCATTAAAATTGGTTCTAGAAATTCAGCATCTTAGGCTAAAAGTTCAAATCTGTGTCATGTGTTATCAGTTTGCATTCTGTTGGTTCAGTTAAGTTTTCACCAAATTGGTTTTTGAAAAGGGAATAAAGAAGAATGTTTAGATAATTGGTGTCTCATCTGGAGAAATCCATGTCTGAGTCTGTGAGAGAAAATGTGATGTCATGTGTTCTTGACTGGAAGAGCATACTGTTTACTTTAGCTCTGGATCTGATGTCTTGGCATAAAAAGAAGTCACTATCATGCCAAGGAGAACAGTAATTAAGTAAATTGCCTTTCAAATCATGTCTGGTTTTGAAGAGATGGAGATCACACTCTGGTTTTAGATGTTGTGCAGACCTCTAATATTCTAGTAGTGTCACCGTCTCACCAAGTAGAATTTTTTGTAAATTCTTTGAACGTACTCAGATCCATTACTAAAATATCTCACTTTGCTTTCACACCTGAAGCCAAACATCCTTCAACATTTCATGAAGTTACAGATGATTGAGCCTAGAGTGTAATTTCTCAGTCACCAGAGGCGATTTTTGTGCTGGCTTGAAGAAGAATAGAGAACAAGGCATGTTCAGGGACACCTGTCTGTCAGTGTGTATGTTATGGGAGGATATCTATCTGTTCTGCTCTACTCATTGCAGACTCTTAACAATGTTTGAATCCCAAATGTTCCTGGCAGGTGCTAATGTGCTGTTTTGGGTTTTTTAATCCCAGTAACTCTTTCACTGTATAAAATTCTAGACCATGTAATAGTTTCAACTTTTGCTCATGGACTTTAAGCTGGATTTTAGAGATTCTGCCTCACTTCTGACTTACAAAAAATGGTGCAGGGTGGTGAGATGAGATGTGGCAGCTCTGAACCTCTGCCTGGGGAAGGAGGAATGCTGTTCATGCTCAGAGGTTGGATTCGCAGGTGGTGAAGCAATGAGGAATTTAGGGTCTGAACACTGATGTTTGCATGATAAGCAGAAGGCAGGGCTGCTGATTGCCAATGCTGGCATCCACCTGATTCTCCTCTGCACCTGCACAAGTACCCTGGCTTGAGCATTTTTTAAGGAGTCATTGACAGTTGTTGCTTCAGTGGGGCAACAGCAGCACATTATTGGGTAGGTTCTACTCTTCCTTCTGCTACAAATGAAGGTATTTAGGGTGCTCAGTGTTTTCTGTAGCCATGAACGGTCACTAAGAATCTTTCTGTATTCTGGTGTCTGAAATGCAGCTCCCAGTTGAGCTGGTTAGTGGAAAGAGCTTCTTTCACTGTCTGGTATGGCTATGCACCTGCTGCATTTGCGTATAGTTCTTCAGTTTTCCTTTCTGGGTAGTACAGGAGTTTAAAAATGTAGGCAGCAGAAGACCAGGCAGGCAATTCTATAGATCTTCCAGACTTACTGGTGTGAAGTGCGCATCCCATGCCTGAAGCTGTCTTTGAATTTCTCAGTCACTCTGACCAATATTTGTAGCTGTTTATTCTATCCATCTCCAGCTTGAAATTCAGTATGACTAAGCTCTTTGAATCCTAAGGTAGGATTTACTACTGAAGTCCCAATTTATGTCTGTGAAACCCCGGCTTTTGGGGGCCACTTTTTTCTAGGAATCTTTTACCACGCACAGAGGAACAGCAGTCAGAATAGATGTGACGTGAGGACACATCAGCTATTTAATGCAAAATGGACGTATACAAGAGATAGGACAGATGTGCTGCATGGCAACACATTGTATTTATGTACAACATATGTATTTATATGTATATATGTATAAGCACAACATAATGTATTTGGCATTAGTATGCTCACCACCACCAAGGAGTCACCAAAACATTTCTGGTGGCTGGGCAGGAGGGAGGGAAACCGTTGACCTTTGTTGTCTCTTGGAAAAGGCTGATCCTCAGTCTTACTGAGTTCCCACCTTCTGCTTTTTTGCCATTTTTTTTTTCCCTTGTAGTTTTATATATTTTCATGTCAGTATTTTTCATTTGAGCAGCTAATGATTTCCAACTCAAAAATTACACTTTGGTCTTTTTATTCTTCTTATCTTGCTGGGCTATAGCTCATGGTCTCTATCTCAGCTCAGCAACAGTTTTCTCAGTAAAGCTGGGCCAAGGTCACTCAGCAGTGTTGCACCAAATTACTCCTTGGGCCACAGGTATTTGAAACCCAGCCCTAGGTTACATCTTTGCCTGAAAGAAATATCTGGGTAGTTAGCTGGCTGGCTGGATGTGCCCTATGCTCCTTCTGTGCCAGGCAGAGAAACTTTCTGTCATGAAGTTAAAATATCTCTGTTTAGCTGAGTTTCTGTTCTCAAGTGTTTGGTTCCTTATTCTGGAATAGCCAAAACTACCTGGAAATGAGACAGCCTGTAAGCATTGAGAAGTTGCAGATGTTTACTGGTGTTGTGGTTTGACCCTGGTCAGCAGCCAACCACCATGCAGCCACTCTCTCTCCCTTCTCTTCCAGCAATAAGAAGGGACAGAGAGCCAGGCTTGGGGTTCGAGATAGGACTGGGATGGGGAAAAAATCCCCCTTTATGGCCACAAGCAAAAGGCAGACTCGTTAGGGGAAGAAAAAAAAGAGCATACATTTATTACAGACACTAACAACACGTAACAAAGTAGGACAGTGAGAAGCATTGCCACATCTTGAGAACACCTTCCCCCCACCCCTCCCTTCTTCCCAGGCTCTGCTCTGCTCCCGATATCTCTACCTCCTCCCCCAGCAGCGCAGGGGCAGGGAATGAGGGGTGCAGTCAGTGCTGCCACTTCTTCCATCTTCAGTGGGGGGAGCTTCTGGAACTTCTTCCCCCTGCTCCATCGTGGTCCCCCTCTCACAGGAGACAGTCCTCCACAAACTTTCTCCGACATGAGTTCCTCCCATGGGCCGCAGTGTTCCCCACACTGCTCCGTCATGGGTCACTAACTTTCTCCGACTGGATTCTCTCCCACGGCTGCAGCCCTTCCCGAGCTGCTCCAGCGTGGGACTCCCCCTCGTGCTGCAATCCTCCCAGTGCTGAATTACAGCAGTGGGGCTACCTTTTTGCACAAGACCCTAGCCTTCTTTGGTCACAGCACCTTGATCATACAGGCAGAAGCCACAGGCCGTAAATCAATGTCTGCTCCACCGTAGATCTCCATGGGTGGCGGGTGGGGCCGCCCTGCCAGCTCACCACAGGATACAGGGGGGTCTCTGCTCCGGCACACCTCCTCCCCCCCTCCTTTCTTCCTCTGTTCCTCCACTGACCTTGGTGTTCATGCAGCTGCAGCAACTCCTCCTCACAAGTCCCACTGCTCAACACCACGTCCTTCCTTAAATACATTATCACAGAGGCACAGCTGATTGGCTCAGTTTCCCTTGGAGCTGGGGGAGCTTCAAGAGGCTTCTCACAGGGGGCCGCCCTGATAGCCCCCTCCCCTGCCACCAAAAAACTCCACCACTCACTCAACCCAGGACAACTGGGGAAGGCTGTGCAGAGTCCAGGCAGTGGAGGAGGGTACACAAAGCTGGGTCAAGAGCGGAATTAGAAAGGTTTAAGCATAAACAGCAGCTTTGCTTGTGGTTAACCTGTCTAGCTTCTCCATTTCTTTGTGAAATGGGTTTACTAATATATATTACAGAGTAGACAGTGAGGATTATGTGATTAATGTTTCACATGGTATTTTGTGAATGCAAAGTGCCATCTATCTTCTAGATGGAACTGTTATAAGCAATATATAAACCTGAAGAGTAAAGATGCTGTTACAAATATGTTATTAGCTCTTGTCTTACATTTTTTTAATTAAAATGTTAAACTTGGCTGTATATAGATTTGTCTTTTGACCACAGTATTTAAAAAGCACAGATCTTTCTACCATGTCATGCTGCAAATTGCTTATGTTTAAAATGGAGTTCCAATCATGTAACATCTGTCTTGATTACATTTTTCAGTCTTTCCATCAGTTTGTATTTTTACTTTAAAATGTGAAAATTATACCCCTCAGTGTAAAAATATCAACATTTTATTTTGGGGGAGCTTTAATTTTTGTCTATTCAAGGTGAAAACAAGTGGTGAACTACTGGAATTTCCCCTAAAAGGAAAATTTCATTTTGCAACCCCCTCTAATTCTTCAAAATATTTAAATAATTGTGACACCAGAACTGTCCTGTCTCCCTGTGACTGACAGTTGTGCCTGTACATGTAGGCAGAGCAGGTCCATAAGGACTGTTTTCCAAGAGGCAAGGTGGACCAGTCTCAACATTGCTCAGCATGGAAACAAGCCAACTGGTGCTGGAACAAGTTCTTGTTTATGTGCCAGACATAAGATATTTTTAAACCAGAAGAACTGATTGGGTAACATAAGCCTTCTTTGTACCAGAGTAAGACATATTCAATAAACAAATAACTGCTTATTTTTTTGTACACTAAGACTTAGGAGACTAGAAGCTTATTCCATGCTTATCACGATGTATTTCCTGGGTGTTATGGACATCACCGATGTGTAATTCTACCCTTCAGTACTTTCACAAAATTTTATTTGTTCACGAATATTCCAGTTACTCTGTAGGTAGGTTTCTTTATATTTAAGCAGCTACTTTTAGTATTTGTATGGAAGAAAAGAAAGCTTCAGAGTAATACCACTGGGCTTGAAGATTCATAATCAATGTGGAATATTATCACTGTGCATTATTAACGTCTGGTTAGAGGATTTGATTTTAAAATACTCTTTTCCATCTAGACACTTGTGTCTAGAAGAGTGTTTGACAGGATTTGATTTTTTTTATTTTTTTTTTTTTTTTTGTACTAGGGAAGGGTAAAGTGACAAGAAGATGCACACTAGAGATGTCAGTTCATAGCATCCTGAACCTGGAATTGCTAATGAAGTCTCTTCTGTGCCTCATAGATGATATGCCAGTGCATTTCAGCTTCAAGAGGATAGAAGTACAAAGCAGTCAAGGGTACCTTCCTTATCACATAAGAAGAGAGGTTAAAAATACAAAAGAATGAGACTGTAATTCTGAATGGGAGTGTTCTATTATTCATAAAGTATTTTGTTTCTGTAGAGAATCATATTATGATATGACATTCAGACCTTATTACTCTCTTTGTTACTGTTGTGCTATGCAGCTGTTCTGCATTAGGGGGCTTCTCTTCCATTTGGTTTGCAGAATAATCCCTTTTTATTTATATTTTAGGGTGTGGAAGAGACTAAAACTTGTGCTTTCTTAGATTTTTGGCTATTTAAAAAAATATACATTCTTTCTTGCTGATTCACTAAACAATGTGATTTGATATAAGAAATTAATACCAGAATTGAAGTACAAAAGTAGTAGTAAGAGGTATATAAAGAAAAAAAATATTTCCTTCAGAGTGCTTATGTGCTATGCATTTATAGCACTCTTCATAGTTTTTATACCATTCTGCATTTAAATTGTGACATTTCAGGAGTAATATGAATGTTTTCCACAGCTCATTTGTATGCAATGTAATAATTCTTACTATCTCTTCCTAACTGGTATTTCTTTGTGGGGCTTGTGTTCCAAGTGCGGCACAGAAATTGCCTCTGTACAGTGTTTCAGTTGTATTATGGCAATTGTGGCTTCCAATTAGTAAGGGTACTTTTTTGCAGAAAATTCCATTTTCCATTTTGTCTTAAGGATATTTGTTTCTTCTCAGTCTGATACTGTGATTACCCACTGTATACCTGAGTAGAAATCTGGATAAATACTTCTGAGCTATAGTGCACTGCAAGTCAGTACAAAAAATTGGTAATAATCTATGGAGATGATTCATTTAGATTCACCTAACAGTCCTTAAGTGAAAAAAACATACCTGAAATTTTTCTCTGTAGTGCCTATATCAGCACTTGTAGCACTGCTAACTATTTCAAACTTGCTATTTAATGCTAGGTAGAAAACAATACCACACTTCAAGTCTATTAGTAGCACTGGTGAATTAAAAATATTTAGTCTTAGACACAATTGCCTTCCCTGGAAAGGCAAATGCAACAATCTTCGCATTGCACCCATCTTAACAAATTCACTATGAAGGGTCAAAGGCTGCAGTGCATGTGATTGAACAAAGACTGGCACAGGAGCAAATAGTAGCTTCAGCTTTTCCATGCCACTTAGTTTTTCTGCAGAGAAAACTTCATTTATGGTCCCACCAGTAAGCATTTGGGATACAAGCAGGGGAAATCATGCATAAATGCATGTTTGTGGTTACAAAGTTGTGTATATGATAGAAATAGGAAGTAATAAAAAAGACAGTCAAGATGCTGTAAAACACAGAGCTTCTGCAAGTCCTCTCTTACATATGCAAACACATAGATTACCTGTCCCAGACTCAGAGATTTTGTCAAATAATCTAACAACTGTGATCTCTGTGTGACATTAAATAGCAAATATTTACAATTTATCAGGCTACTGGAAGGGGGTACATTCTTACACATGGGTTTCAAGGTTGTAAATGGCACAGCCCGTGTAATTGACAAGTTTCAAGAGCAAGAATTTCAACACTATAATACAAAAGTCTAATGTTTGAAATGAAAAAGTCACTTCGGGAGCAGGTGAGAAGTAAGGTAGGAAATACAGCATGCATTTTGGCATGGGTACTTGCACTTTTAAGTACTGCAAGTTTGTGGGGATTTTTAATGTTCATGAGTGTTTACAGGATCAAAGTCTAAAGTAGTACAGGAAGAGAAATATGCAATTTTCTAAGTCCTTGTGATCTCTATTAATAGCTCTCATCCCTGATGAGTGCAGGGATTTACATAACAGAGACAAATATACAAAAATCTCTGAATAAGAGCACAATATCCCCAATCTCCAGCCCTCTGAGAACTCCATTCCAAAATAATAGACACTAGACAAAACAAGATTTTACTGCATGCAGTGGGCCACAAGACCATTGTTGTTTGCCACGATGTTTAATTTGTTTCTTTCCGTCTCCTTGGCTGATAATTGGAATACTCAACCTATGACTTCTAATAAGCTGTCAGTCCCAAGGTTAATAATAGACTGAAGTTCTGTAGACGCTTTGACTTCTTGTATTTGGAATAGTCTGCAATAGAAAATGTAGATCAAGACCTCAGAAATCAAATTGACTAATTTTAGAAAGAAACAAGATCAACAGAGACTGTTATTTACAATTACTGTTTCTCTTTGCACATTTTATCTCTGTTTCCTTTTGTTAGATAAATGCCTATGCAGACAGTTACATTTATCAATCTAGACATGTATGTGGTTCCTACAAATATATCTGCCATTCTGCTTGCTTGCTCATGCTCTCTCTCTCCTCTAAGCTTTATATCGTAGTGATTCAAAATGTAGCTAGACATCTATGGTAATATTGTAACTTTAACATTTTCAGGGGTTTAAATTTAATTATTTTCTAAAATTAAAATTATGGTCTGTAACAAAATAATTGGGAAAAAAATTACAACCTGTTTCAAAATTTCTTGAAACTTTAAATGATGCCCCAAGTTCTAAATACTTTGGTGTAAAACAGAAACTAAGACTTGTATGCCTGCTAGTGTTATTAGTCCACTTCTGTATGAAAATGATTGAACAGGAATTAAAAATTAGGAAGTGAAAATGTTGCAAAATAATTTTGCACTCAAGCAAAAGCCAGCCATGATTTTTTATGTGTGTTTGTTTTCAATTATTACATTTAACATGTAGCTTACATTCCTGAACTTTTTAAGAGTTGACCATTAATAAGTTGACTTAATAAGAATCAGAAGGCTGTGCAATTTCCAGAAGATTAGAGGAAATCTAACGTTGTGCAGCTATTTAAAAATTGTAACTTTTACTTTTATGACAAAATAACAGAGCAATTGATGTGAGATTTAATTAATAATGCTGAAGAAATGAAAAAAAAAGTAATGCTTATCACTGTAAGTTTGCAGCAAATGGTTTGTATGAGACTGGCTGGGGGGACTTCTTAAATTCTATTCCAAGTTGTGCTGGTAAAGCTGATAATATTGGTGTAAGATTTCCATGTATCCTTCAACTTGGTATCACTTGTCACTTTTAGTATTTTCATCAGTCAGGATGAAAGCACTAGACTGTTAATATTCAGCTTTGCAGATGATACAAACCAGGGAGAGGCAAGTAACAGAGAGGATAGCTTGTTAACAGTGAGCAACCTGGACACAATACCTAATCTAAGTGTTAGAAATTAGGACCTACTCTCAGAATTTGGACTACCTCTGTAGCTCACTGCCTACCTGGCTGCTGTCATGATACACTAGACTATAACTCAGCACAAGTTCCTGACACTGCCACCTTTTTTTGCTTTCTGCTTTCCTTTGTTGCCCCACTACAGATTGCGGACAGGAATTGATAGCTTTGCCATTCGCCTGGAGTCTGTCAGGTCTGGATCAGTGGGTCTTTAAAAGCTACAGGCACCCTTTCCTTCCTTGATTCAAAAGGAGTCCTAGTGGTAAAGCCAGGAACCAGGCAGAGTACGCTCATAACCCTGCATTTCCTGGGGTAAGCAGAAATATTTGTTCTGTGCTTGCTGGAAACTTAACTATATCACCCCCATGCATGCACACACCTCATAATGATCCAGCCCTTGATTTCACATGGGTCAGCCCTGGTCCCTGGCAATCATCTAGGCTGAAAAGAAGCAGATAATTCCAGGAGGCAATTTATCCTGGTTACCTGAGACAGCTGCCATAGGACAGGAAAATTGCATTCTAGAGAAGTCTGTCTCTTTCCCCTGAGGACAGGTTTAAACTAGATTTAAACACACTTAAACTACCCTAATATTTAGATCACTAAAGTTAGGTGAAGTGAGCCCAAGCTGCAGCAAGAAATAAGTGGGGAATTTTATGACTCTCATGTTATCATATTTAAAGGCCAGGGATAATTTTCCCTTGGCTCACCCCAAAGCATCTCTTGGATTCAAGAACAGAAGAAATTTTTCTTTTTTAGTGTCTTGAGAACTTTTGTCTGCGGGAAGCTGCCTGGGCTGGTTACTATATTTTTAAACTGCTCTCAGTTCCTTCCCCTTCCCTCACTAACAGAAATAGGTTTGCCATTCCAAGTGATGCTAGGCAAGACTTGCAGTGGCTCTTGACCATCTCACTGGCTGCGAGAACAACATTATCTGAGAAGAATCTATATTGCCTAAATCCTTAGATGCCCATAAGAATTCCTAAAGAATATTACTCAACAGCAACATCTAAAAAAGACATAAAAGACGGTTTGCCTACTCTTAAAGTTGTGGGTTGCTTTCAAGTAGTGTCTAAAATTCACTGGCAGGTAACAGGGTTTAGGATTAACTACTGAAACCCTGAAGAAGTGGCAAGGAAGTCTGGTTTTATTCTAATAGGCACCTGGCTACTTGAAAATGCCTGCCCACGCACACACGGCTTTACTCTAGAATAACTGCTAGTTGTGGTAAAGGCATTGCACACATTTATGTGTTTGTATCACCAGAAACACAGTGAGTATGATCCCAATAAAGAGGTAACTAAGAAGCCTTTGATGGGGAACTGTACTTGCAACTTATAATTTTCTCTCTGTTCTGATCCCCATACAATTTATTCTGAAGTCATTACGTAAAGAAATGGCAGGCTTTCCGTCAGAAAGGCGGCTGTGAGGAGCATTCATTAGAATAGCAGAGAGAGTAGTGACACGAAGGGTATTTGCCTGCCCTCCTCCTTTCCTCCCACAGAAAGCAGGAGCAAGCATGCCTGTGGCTGGTTCCTACCTTACACCACTTCAAAGGAGATTCTTTGAAAGTCTCTTACACAAGTCTTCTGTAGAGAGCTAGATATGCAGATAAAAGTTAACCCAGTACACTGTAACACAGGATATTGGACCCTGGTAAGTGTTTATTCTGTAAACACAGGAGCTCCTGGGAAGTAGCTAATACAGGTGAAGCACTGGCAGCCAAACCAGGAAAGCCCTGGCCACTATTATGGGCAGCGTTGGGCCACACTGGATGGATGTACAGCTTCTGGCATGGCAGGCTTTGGGGAACTTCTGACTGCTAGCCTTTTGTAACAAACTTCACAGCCTCTCTCAGTGGGGCAGTTTACAGTCTTACAAGATAGCACTGTGGAGTGGCGTTTTAATACTTTTCATCATTGGCTTTCTGCTGGTCTCACGTGAGCTGCATTTCTTGCGTCAGTGGGGACCTGCAAGTATGAACCGCTGTTGTGGGATAGCAAGTGATCTCTAATTCTGTGTAACACAGGAAGAGCGATTAGGAGGGAGTGGTTCACAATTTGCAAATCAAAGGCAAGTGTAGCAAGGTGGAGACTCGGTGACCCCATGTGTGGAGGGAGGGGTGTCTGCACCAGTGTGGGGTGGGATGTTCCAGACCTCATTGCTAAACAGTAATTATCTTTCTAAGTCCCTTTCATTCACTGGGGGCAGGTAGCTTGTGCTTGTGCAGCTGCTGCAAATCAACTGATCTGTGGTAGCTTCAAATGCCCAGCAGTCATTCCAGCCATATGAGATTGTAATTACTTGCTGTTTGTATGTTACAGAAACTCAAATAATGAGCAAATATTGTATAGGTCAGGGTATAAGCTTTTTTTTAAAAGCCATGTTTAGTCAGTCCTTGATGCTCAATAGTCAGGCAATCCAAGTAGCAGTCAGGTAGAGAGGTAGCAAGTTATGCTGCCCTAGAGCCATGTAGACTTATGTGAAAATGTCCTACTTATGCAAATGGATCATAAAAAAGGACAAAGTCTGGCCTCCGGCACATTTAATAGCATTCTTAGACTTTGCCAGGCAAGTGTTGCTTCCTGCCTCATGCATTTGATAGATGGAAAGTTACTGCTAATGCATTTTTAACTCTGAGCATTGTAGTGAAAATGTCACCAGCTGAAATGCATTCTCTCTTCCACACATGTTGGCTCCCTTTACATGTCAAATGCCGCTAAGTAGATAAAAGGTATGTCTGCAATGAGATGAATCTACTCACATCATCCTGCTTATGGACTCAGTTCTTTTAGTGTCCAGTATTTCTGATACCAAGTGATCCACCATGAGGCAGATCCCCAATTGTTCAAGAGTTCATCTTGGGTCTTTGAGGGCCTGAGGTCACAAAGGTTAAAGTTTGAAAACAACATGACTCCAGGCTGTGGTGCTTTGGCTCCCTAGACTCCTCCAAATTACACAGTGCAGCAGTGAACCAGTCCAGACTAGGGGATGGCTTGGCAACAGCACAGTGATGCACATATCCATCAGCAGCCTTTAGAGACAGACCTCTGCTGCCGCAGGAGAGCTCAGAGCTTCTGGTGGCATTGCCCAGTGACACTGGCAGCACGGACACAGAACTGCTTAGCCACATCAGTGCAACATTGCATGGCTGAATTTGGGCAGGGGTTCAGGGCAAGCATCCCTCTCTGCTTCCATACGGGAGGTTTGTGAGACCCCTCAGGGAGCTGAGCCGTTGTCTGTTCGCTCCCTGTCGAGCGAGTGCCTGTGATCCGTGCCTGTGCGCTTTCCCCTGTGTTGTGTGTGCTCTGCTCCGTGTGCCTGACTTTATAAAAACGTGGGCCTTGTTATTCAAAGTAGACAAACATGTTTCTAAATGCATTTCCTATTAAAAATCTCCATGGGGATTATTTAAGAACCTACCCGTCAAAGCCCTATTTATCCCCTTCCTTGGGCAAATGTTACAGTTGATTTTTCTGCACACCTATGGTGTCGTGTATTTTCTGCACTCTGCCCTTTTTCTGCTTAAGTCCTCACTTGTGTATCACTTACGACAATGGTTCCTTTATGAAAATAAGGCCCTTACATCCCTGGTTTAGGGCAGACATTGTTCTGCACACATTCCTGGATTCGCAGCACTACCTGCTTTTGATTTAGCTGGAGCAGAGCCTGTCTAATCTACTGGGTTCTGCTGTCACACAGGGGCCTTGTGAGGAGCAACTGTGGGGAAAGAAGGCGGCTGATGTGTAAATATTCAAACTTAAGCATCCACTGAAGCATTTTCTTGACTCAGAGCCCTCAAATCTTGGAGCATGTGATCTGTGTGCTGAAGCTGTGCCAACCAAATATTTACTATTACGCTGCTGCTGCTTGGAAAATGTAGAGAATTCACACATATTAGAAAAAGTAGCATTTTTCAGAACAGTCATCACTGAAAGATGTGCTCTATTAGTAAAGTGGTATGTTTTGCAGTGTTATAATTAGGATTCAGCTCAGAGAACATTTTCAGTAGCCTCATGTTGTTTAAATAATTCACCTATGAAGAATATTCCAAGCTAAACTCAGCTTTAATACCAGCCAATTTATAAACTTTCATGAAAACACACTTCAAGATGTCACTGTTTTAAAATTAAAATACTTTGCCTTTCTAGTTACTGATTTCACATATCATTCTTCTTCTTTTCTAGCATCCTTTGTTTAGGCATAAAATACAGAGTGACAGAACATGTTTCTGGCAGTATTACCTGATGTGAACAGTTAAACTTTGGTACTGATTTTCTTTCTTGTACTCTTAAAATGAGTCCACATGGATAGGGTTTACATTGTAAATAATACTGGATTTTTCATTCATCTGCAGCCTGTTTTTCTGAGTTTGATTATGACAGATTTTTAGCACAGTTTCCTCAGGAATTGGCATTTATATGCTTGTTTTGTATATCTCTGGTTTGAACACGTGTTTTATTTCTTGTCCTTCTGTTTTCCTGTCCCCTGTCTGCCCTGCATGTTTTTTCAGCAGGAACTATTTCTTACTTTGCCTGTACAGGACCTAGCACCTTGCCTCTAGTTTTGCTTTTGGAGCCTGAAGGGATTGTATTTTATAGTGCAGATACAAAAAATAACTGATGTTGATAATGAACCATCTTGTCCACCTTCAAACCAAGGGAAAAATTGGATTCAGATCCAAGCAACCCCTGGAGCCTGCCCATGCTTTGAACCTGTTAACCAACTTTGACAGGTAAGTGGTCTCAAGTGGTGAGAAGGGAAGGGGGGGGATATTGTGTTCTCAGAGGTTCCCTGGTAACTGAATGGAGATGTTTGGTTGCAGGAGGCAGGCTCCAACTGTCCTCCCTCATTTCCCCTGTTCTCCCAAGGAGAGCTTGAAGCATGAGCTTACAGCAATAATGGGGACCAGCACAGAGACTGGAGTCAGAGTTTGCAACTTCCTGCACAGCAAAGGCCAGCAGTCATTGAAATACAATCCAGAGGAAACATCCTGCTCCTGTTCAAGCCTTCCTCAAATTTACTAATAAACAAAATTTGGGGGAATTCTTTATTACTATGAGGAAAAAGATAATTTTAGTAATCTTTAAAGAAAGTCCTTGTTCTCTTGGTCTGTAATTCCACAATAATTGGTACTTTGGGGGAAGGTCTGACCTTTAATCGAAATGGAGCCTGTAGTAGTTTTTAGGAGCAGTGCATATTCACTGAATTGTGAAAAATACAGGGATTACTGTATAGGTATTAAACACTATGGAAACACTTTGGAGTTGCATAGGCAGCTTAATCTAATCTAAAGGTTGACCGTGGTTCTAAATGTATTTTCTAGTGAGCTCTCTACTCTTAGAAGCAGTAGAGAAAATTGCTTGACCAGCTAATGGGATTAGCCAACCAGATTCAAAGGGTTACAGTCTACTATGGAGTAGCTAATCAAGTAAGATGGATATTTCTAATATTCATTGCTTTAATTTTTATGTTTTATTAAGTATGAAAGGCTCAGTGGCTGCTTGGAAGAGACCTGGAAGGTCTCCTGAGGGAAGGGTTGTTTAGCGTATAATAAACCAGAAAGACAGTAAAAAGAGGCAGTGAAGAAAATGCCTTGATCTTCTACCACACTAGGGGTGTTTGTGCATGTACACATATTACTCAGCTAGACAGTATTGTCTCACTGTGATGGCATCATCAAAGGAGGAGGTAACTGTGACTTAAGAACCTAGAATAAAGATTTATGGAAATAGTAATTGTTATTAGAATTATCTCAAAATAATTTTGGCTTTTCCTTATTTGTAACTGTTGTAATGTTTGGGAGAAGATTCAGGTACAAGGACCACAAACTGAATCTTCTGGCATATGCTTCTGGCAGTATTAGGAGTAGAAGGCTGGTCCTCTGCCCCTTCCTTTCTACCATGTCTTCTCCATGACCTTTATGTCTGAACAAAATGGAGGTGTAAGTCTGTGTCCTTATTGCCTCTGGCATGAGTGTCAGCTCACAGTGTGGGTGACAATGTCAGTATTCCTCTGCAGGCCATGGGACTGCGATTGTCATGCTGCTGCCTAGATTGTATGGACCCAGCTGAAAAAGACTGGCCTTGACTCCACCAGATTGTATGACAGTCATTGATATCAAACTGATATCAAGTCCTGAACTGTCAGACCTCCAGTCTGAATTATTTTAAGTCTTCCTATAGTTCAATAAGCTGTCAAGGTTAACACCCATTTGTACAGGTCCAGCTGTGAGTGGGGAGAGGAAAACCCCGTATACAAAATGTTTGTCCTGGTAGCAATACCTGGAGGGGAATCAATGTGTACAGTGAGGATGGCCAGAGCTGTGGGAAGTCATAGTGGACTTGCAAGGCAAGAGGACTTCCTTGCAACTAGCTGTCTCTGTGCCTTCCCAAAGCTTTTGAGTAGGAAAACACCTGTGGCTGATTCTGAGCCAGAACTATGTATCACTGAGTCACTTCTTGCTCAGTGCTGAAAAAGGAAGGGCCACCATGCGGGAGAGGGCAGATAAAAATGTACGTTTGGTAACCTCTCCGATGGAACATCATCCAAATAAAAATTAAAACAAGCACATAACAAGCCTTAGGGAAAAACAAAACAGATTTGAACAAAATTTGTAAGATACTGTTAACCATAAAGGCATAAGAAGTCACCGTGATAATGAACATATAGAAGCTTCCAAAGGTAGTGGGGAATTAACCCTATTAACCTGAAAGGGGGGTGGGGGGGGGTGGGGAGTGAGAAAAGCACATGTCAATAAATATTTGCTCTCCTTCTGGTATTTCAGTGTTCTTATTTGCACAGCCAACTGAAAGCTTTTCTGTGGGGATTTTGTAGAAGTAATATTAATATTAACTTTGTGTCTTTGTTGTTTTATTTTATTTCTTTGAAACAAGAAGTAAATTCACCATTGCAAAATTGAGATTTTTTTTTTTTTTCAGTTGTAAAATTTATCTCAGCTCATTTGTCATGAAAATTTGCCCCTTAGGACTAGTTTGAACAGTATCCCAGGTGTTTAATGTTGTTCACCTAATGAAGGCACAACTCATGAAAACAACTATTGAACTGTGATACACTTCATGAATACTGAGGAGGCATTCAAATTTAAAATGCATGTAGTAGTAACTGGGTCTATAAACGGCTGCTCCTGAAACCTCGATGCTCTATGCATATTTCTCCATATGAACATTTTTCACTTGCATGTTTTTTCTATTTTCAAAGACAGTTTGTATGTCTCCATTTAGCTTCATCAAGCCGGAGAGAGTACAGTTATAATTAGTTTGGCCATGGAGGGTTTGGCAGATTTTTTGTGAAATACTCCAGTTCATAATATGCCTTACTAGTCTCATTTCTATCCTCACAAATAAGAGGAGATGGATCATAGTGGGATGCAAATAATGTAGGAAAAGAGGTAAAGAGCAGAGAAAGAAGGCTTTTATATCCAGGTGTTGGGACCTGCTGTGCATTACTCATTGTTAAAAAAGCACGTTATATGATGATGAGGCATGAATATGGGTGGATTAGGAGAAACCTGCTGAAATGTGTCAAAAAGGAGATTTAAAAAAATAAAAAACAGAAGCCTGACCCAGTTGCACCCCTGGGAGGGGAAGGGAACCAAATCAAGGGATCTGCGCAGACACAGAGCACTGCGCTGACAGCTCATCCCTGCAGGAACAGCTTCTACCAAGGCAGAAGAGCAGTAGATTTCCTGCACAAATGTGCTGTTGAGGTGCTCCAGCAAAGCTGGGGGGTCTGGGCAGAGAGTATGCCTGGTGCACATACCTGAAAGATGTCTTGGGGAGAAGCTGCTGTTGAAATGAAATGTAACCCTTACTACAAGAGAGCTGCAGCTCTGTCAGTCATGGCCTAAAAAGCAGTCAGTATTGTAGGTTACTGAAATGAAATAGATGTGGTTGTCTGACACTCTGATGACAAACCCACTTTTTTTTTTTTTTCCCAAGCTTCATTTTGCAAAGCCTGGCCCACAGGCCGGGGGGAGGGAGGTGGGATTCTGCTTTCTTCACTGAGCTGATGTTGCTTATCTCTGCTAAAAATATGTATCAGCATTTGCCAGACGCAAATCATTGTTCTTGACAGATTATGTAACTTGTATTATAAAAATCCACCATTTTTTTCTTTTCTTCCAGTCTGAAATTTAAAACAGAATTTTGCAACTTGCCAACATAGTGAGAAGCATTACTGTTCTCATTTAATTCTTTGAATTGTTAAAATTAGGCATATTTGCAAATTTGGGCTGGCCAGAAAATAAGAGTTCTGTTCTGGGAAAAAGTGGTTGATGTCCTTCTATTTGTTGTTACTGAAATGGCTGTTGTATTTCTTATTAAAAACCACTGGCAGCATGTAACATATCATAGAATATTCAGGATACTCATCACAGGAGACAGTTCTCTGTGCAGAATTACTACGCTCCAAACGAATGCGCAAATCCTTGTATTGTTGCCTGATCTGAGATCACTTAGACTCTGGAGTCTTGTGAAATTATTATTTTTTTAATTTTTGTTAAACCAGGAATTGTCTTGTAACCCTGAGAAATTTTTTTTTTCTTTTTTAGTATAGCAATATTTGCCTGTAAATAAACACTACAGAAGAAAAATAAAAGAGTGCCGGAGAGCTCTACTTTTCGACTTTTCCTATATCCCAAAATAGCTTCAGACCTGATTCTGTTCTGAGATCTGCAGTGCACATTTCTGCTCTGATATGCTGCTCTCTCTGTATGTCCTGTATTTTTAGTGAAATCAGTGGAAGTTCAGAGTACATGGGACTGCAGAATCCATGATCTTCCTTGCTGACCTGAGACTAGATTTTTTTTTTTCCTGTATTTGAAATGGACATGCTGCTGCGATACTAAAAATAACTGTGAAAAAATTTATTCTTGTTGCAGTCTGGTGGTCTGTTTTGCATTTAGCCGTTTGTATTTCTACATGAAGAGCAAAGATCAACTCCTGATGGTGGGGTATTTTGGATTTTTGTTTTTATATTGAGACCACCATGTATGAACATTGTTGATACAATATATTGTATCACTCCTTCCATGATCTCTGTGGCTGAGATATAAGCAGAATTTTATTTAAGGAGCCCAGACTGCCAGATTTTAGACCCTCTGGGCAGCTATAAGGATTTTATGCCATATGTGTTGCAATGGTGAAATGCGAAATGGAGAGTTGGTGAAGAAGTCTTTCTTACTTGCAGATCAAATTTCTTAGCTGTTGTGCTTGAAAGACAGACACTTAACATCATTTTAATGCAGTTTTTGTGTCTGAATTAATATAATAAATGTCAATGTTGAATAGCATAAGGTCACATTTTACTACTTTGACCAGAAGTGTAATCTTCCAAGATTCAGTTTTATTACTATTATAACAGTCATGCTGGATAAGGTCACCAATATTTCTTTCAATATGAAGTAATATATGAAAGCATAGTTTATACCAACTTTATTCTCTGCAATATGGATTTTTTCTATGAGGTGTATTGACAGAGATCTACCTTGGATATATTTGCATGTAACTCCAGAGCTGGTGTAATACTGTGTTGCTTATGCTCATTAGGGCATTAGTCATTGCAAACAAATGAACCTTTGAGGTTTGTACTCTACTACTTCAAAAGAAAAAGGGCATTTCCTTCAGCAGTGTAGATATTTAGTCTGAAAGATGCAGCTATACACTGCACAGCATGATGAAAATGATCTAGCTTTTGCATACATACACTTTGGTTGAACAACAACAGTCACCAGCAGTGCCAGATTTCAAAGGTAAATACATCAAGCGTACGTATCAAAACCTGTGTGCACTCTGTCTGCTTACAAAGAGATAGACGGCACCAATCTTTAAAGCTGAAGTAATTGGACACCTACCTGCATATTTACATTGCCTGACATGGTGTTACAACTGCTTTTTTGTGGCTTCCAAACTACATTTGTAAAAGAGGCAATACATACCCCTGATTTTTCTTTTGAATGAGGGGATGTGCTCCATGTGAGGCCATCTCTGTTGCCCCTTGTTGAAACTTTAGCACTAATGATTTTCTTCTGTTTGGGATTTCTTCTGGTTTGTTTTTTAAAGAATTATTTATGAATTTTTATTATGTGAGGATGAAATGATACTCAATTTATTAACTTGTATACCTTACTTCCTTAGAGAAAAGTGACCAGTTTTTCTGGAAATTGAGAGAGAAAAAAATGCAGGGATTAAAAGGTTTTGCAACATTCAGTGCTGTACTAAATTATATAATGGAAAAATATTAGATAATAATATATACCTTATTACACACAACCTGTTTTGAGATTATATGGATCAGGATGGATGGATCCCAGGGTCCTTTCTTCTCTAGCTTTTATTGGGTATTTTTAATCATTCTTTTTGCTAAAAAAGTTATTATCTTGGAAAACTTTTTTGCCTTCTTTTTTTATCTTAAGGGTTAGTATTTCTGAATTGTAAAACTATTTTGTAAAGCTGAAGTCCCAAAACTGTTTCTGCGTTGTGCGTGTTTGTGTGTAAAACAATATCAGTGTGCTGCTCCCACCATCAGTCAAGATCTTTAGCTGTTGCAGAAAATTTGTGTGCCCCATGCCAATGAAGCTGGGTTTCAAATCTTCTTTCACAGCTCTAGAGGGGCTTGTTCTTTGCACACATCTATTTCCTTAGTTAAAGGTGCGTAATGTAGTATGTAAAATTTTTAAATTGCATTTTCCCGATGGCATGATTTGTGCTGTGAGATGGCCCCCGAGCACTGGGAGGATGCACTGGGGCACCAGTAAGGCATTAACACCCAAGGTGAGGGCTGCGGCCCCACCTTGCTGCATCCTCCAGCTTGCAGTGGAGCTGATGTGTGCTGCTGGCTGCCCCAGCCTCCGCTCCCTGGGCATGGTGTCCCCCGTGGCAGCAGCACAGACAGCCAGGATTGGTGTTTTCCTTGCATGTGCCCAAGGCAGTGTAAGTGATCCAGATGTGCTGTCATCCTTTTGAGGAAACTGAATCAAGGTAAAAGCATTTTCTTGACATCTGCTTCCACAATGTTTTACTTGCCATTATGTGCAGATGTATTCTTTTGCATTGTGCTTGCCATTGTGGGAACATTTTTTTTTTTTCTGATATATTCAAAATTATGCTTAATGACTTTACTCTTCACCTCTTGGGACTCATATTTCTGGAAAATATAAAATGCAAACGGAGAAAGCAGGTATGTACGTGCAGACATGTAAGACAAACCTCCAAGTGAGAGTTCTCTGGTAGATGGTAAGTTTGGGGGTTTTTTTGATAGAGCAGTGTCAGTCTCATAAATGTCATCTTCTAAAACATAATTGTTGTGTGGCTACATGGGTTAAGGCAAGAAATAATTTCAAAAACAGTATTTTATGATGTTCACTACTCTAGTAATCTGTCTGTGTTAAAATTCATTTACTTTCATCCTGTAAATTGCCCTAGAGCACACTTGGGGAGATTGTAGATATTTTGATATCAGAGTTCTGAACAAGGAAACACACTTTGAGTTTCAATGCACGTATGCATCTATATATCTATAGCTTACACAAGTTTAAAGGAAATCAATTAGCTATTGACTATTGCAGAGCGATGGCGATAGCATCTGTAAGTGTGGATAGTTTTCTAAGTCTAAGTAAGGCTTTCAAATTTTTCAGTACTTGGTGAGGTCAAAATTACTGGGAGAGAAGGAAGCTCCTCCTTGCAGGGTTTCATTATTTCAGGATTTATGTAAGTGCAGATGAAAATGCAGAGTGTGTAATTAAAAGGAATGCAAGGGTTATTTAATGTTTCCAAATCTAAGATCTGTAAGACAGAATTGCTGACAAGGTGTTCTCTAAGTGGGGCCCATGGCTTTGAGCTCTGTCTGCTCCTGTTGAACTCTAAAGTGTGCTGGAAGGCTTGTCCCTTCCCTGGGGTTTGGGAGACAGACATGGCTACTGGGTGCAATTTGCGATAGTTCTTTCCTGCTCAGTCTAGAAGGGTCAGGTGAAACCATTCAAGATGCCCAAGGGCAAACACACACTTCTGAACAAACTGAATGAAGTTAAAACCTGTAAAACAACACAAGTTTGACCATCCTTTCTCAGCAGCAGAGTGTGCTTTTTATTTTATTCAAACACTGGTTCCCCATTCCTCCTCTTATTGGTAAATATTAAATTATTGTAATTAATGCTTGAGTGTTTTATGCATTTTGTAATATTTCAGGTCATGGAGGTTGCCAGTCAGTCTAGTGTTTTACTTTTAAACATAGGCCCCTTGATGTCTTAGCTGCTGCCACTGGAGGATTGGTGTCAAAGTTGTGCTGCATGTGTGGTGTCGGCTCTGCCTGTGAGCACAAGCTAGAGCTCCATTTTCCATCCTTTTAATTGGTATTAAAGGAGACAGCAGCAACCTCGCAGCTGGCATCTCATTTCATCAAAGCAGTGATAAACTTTATATTCAAAAAAACTTCTCTCACTTCAAAATCCTTTAGTTTTGGTGACAAATGTTGGGGTATATTTGCATACAAATCACTTTCTCCCAGGAAAAGGCTGATTTTTTTTTTTTAATATTTTTTTAATGCTTTCTAAACATAGTTTGTCTGAAAGTTTTATGAGACAGTTCTTTGTTTTCATACACAGTCTGATTAGCCTCTTTTGGAACAGAAGAGACTGAAACAACATTAAATTGCCTTTTTTTTTTTTTTTTTTTTTTTTGAGAACATCCTGAGCATGTTTTGCTATAGAACAATTTCCTTTCCCTCTTCTAATTCTTTGGGTTCTCATCTCCATTGATAACCTTGCTTATCTTGCACTTACAAATTAGTGGTACAAATATAATTGGATCTGGCATCATGGCTGTGAGTATTTTTAAAATTTGTTTAATTGTTAAATTGGCTTAAGATTTTTTTTTTTTTAAGTTTTGTTTAAAAGGTTGAGTTTTTTATTAAGTAACTTTCCATTCTAATCAAATATCTGAAGTGGTAGTCAAATGGAAATTCTATTTACTCTTTCTGATGGCAAATATGGCTTAAAAGAGCTTAATTCTCTACTACTGAAAATCTCTCTTACAGAAACACTTTTATCTCTTGGTGACTGGTTGCATGGCAAAATCACCTCAGCCTGATCTGTCCTATTCTTGGACACCATTTTATCTCCTCTGCAATCGACTTTGTCTGTAGTGGAACCAACATTCTTTTTATCACCCAAGGTCTGATCTTGAAGCTTTCACCTTCAAAAGCACAGCCATCCTTAGACAGACTGGTAGCTCCGAATGATTTATAACAAAAGAGAACTTTGAAGTTCGTATAAACAACCAAAAAGCAGTGTTTTCTGCCTTTTTTAGTTATACTGCTATTAGTTTGCTTGCTTCCACTTAGGCATTTCTTGTGTCCTCCATTCTGTATCAGTGACATGCAGCCAGGAATGACTGTGCCACCAGTTTCTGACTGGCCTGATAAGAAGCCTAAGATAATAACGCAAAGCCTAGGAAAATGATTCGCCAGTGTTTTTCACAACAGTGGTAAGTATCAGTATGGGGTTGCATGTGAAATGCAGACAGGCACATTCAAGGAGACTCTGTAGAGAACATGTGTTTAATTTCCAGGGCAACAAGCATGCCCATCTCTTTTACAAGACTGAGTTTTATAACAGTATACACAGCCATCACTGACATGTTGGGAGGTCACTGGGTGATTCACGTCCAGCAGCTTAACAAGAGGAAGATGAACAAATGACAGTGGAAATGCTTTCATTTGGAGGAGTACCAAATGTTCCTGCTCTTTTAGCACCTAGATATGGGATATCTACTTTGTGACCTTTGGAAAGAGAAAGGCATCCGCATTTCTCAGCAAGACGGCTTTGACAGTGATCATAAACCCCCAGGAAATGCTGTGTGCTTGTAATTTTGGGAAGAAACACTGAGATCTAGGTATTTATTTGCTGGAACAAAGTTTGTGATACCAAATTCAACATCAGTTTTCTCCCTCACATCCAGGATGCAGCTGGAGTACTGTCATCTTTCTTTGTTGTTTGTTTTGTTTTTGTTTTGTTTTTTTGGCATAAGTTTACTTTCTTTTTTAACATTGATAACATGTCAGATTTAAACCATTTTTTTTCTTCACTCCAGGGAACTGTCTGCTAGCAACAAGCACAGTGATATATAGTTGTTATCAGCTTGTATTACGGTAACACTGAGAGGTCCAAACCAGAGATCACAGCCCAGATGTTTGGGGGTATGTAGACGTGCTGTGAAGTGCTAACAGCTACTCAGACCTTGCTCCAATGAGAATTTTAGGCCTGTGATTAATTTGGAGTGCACAGCACTCTTACAGATTCCCACAATGGTTCCAACAGTAGCAAGGGAAATATCTATTAATGAGGGTGAGATAGGATGTGAGGGTTGAAGGGCCATAAAATCAGATACTTTCCTTGATAGACCTCAGCCTAAAGCATCTGATAACCTTGAACCCTGTCCTTGCACTGTACAGCACTCACAGGGAACTTCATGCAGGTATTGAGGTTCATGTGGATGTTTCTATTTGGGCCTATGCAATTGGAGCTCAGTAAATTGGAGGAGGGAGTAGCAGGGAGGAGAGCAGGTTCAGGGCTCTACTGAGTAGAAATCCACAGAGAGAAACAGGAGTTTTCATCTCTGCAAACATCTTTTCATATCCCTTGCTCAGTTGATTTTTTTTTTTTTTTTTTTTTTTTAATCTCAACTACAGGGCATTCAGGGTCTCCCCTTGACAGTTATGTTGCATTTGCTTTGGAACGTTTGTATTTCCCAGCAGTAACCCTGTGCTAGGGATGAACATCTCTGGCTACTTTCAGTAGTGTCAACAAAGGAATCAAACATCAGTGGCTTTTACTGACAACTGATGTTGTGCAGCAGACCATTGTGAGACCCATATTTTCTCTTGGAGACTCCTGTTTATATAGAGCACTGGTCTGATGGACTTGGATCCCTGACAATATGTGCATGTTCTGTGCCTCTCCATAAAGGCTGACCTCTGTGGAGAGCGGTAAAGGAGGATCTCCATCCTGCTGGTTTTGGGAAGGTGATGGGCTGATGTGGAAATGCTCCTGTGGGCAAAAAGCCAAAATTGTGCCACGCAACTCCTTCCTGTGCTCAGCCCTGCAGGGATTTTGTCATGCTGCATGTGATGGCATCTGGAACTTATGGAGTGTGAGAGGGCAAATGAGGGGGGAAATGCCTTCTCCCCCTCTCTTCCTTGAGCACCTGTTAAGGAGCAAAGCATATGCTGGTTCTGGATTTGCAAATCATTATAACGACAGACTGTGACAATAAAAAGAGCCATGAAAATAGATCATGTAAAGAAGTCCTGGATTAAGGAATCCCCTGGTACACTGGGACATGATAAAACCCCACTAAGTCAATAATCTGTGCATTAAGAACTCTGGTTATGTAAAGGAACTAAAACAGTCTATTTTTCTCAGTGAGCCAGAGGAAGTGGTAGCTTGGGTATGTAATAGCATGATAAAGAGTGCTTGCTCTTCAGTAGCCCTTGCAGTCTAACTTGATTTACAGATCAGATCTCTGTTGATGACAGTAGAAAAGACTGTAATGATGCCAATGACCGTGTCTGAGAGAGTCTCAGTTGTGTCTTTATTCCAAGTCCACAGAAAGGAAATAATAAAAACAGATAATGACATTAAAGTAATGGTTTCAGATGGCACACACACAAAATAAGGTTATTCAGAGTTAAACTGCTAGTTTGTCTTCTTCATTCTCCTATCCTTGAATATTGCAGGCGTCCTGGATGAGAGTATGAATTTATGTACTGTGCTTGCTGTAAAGCCCAGCTATGATGTGCAGAGCTGGGAACAATGAGCATTAATGACAATAATAGTATTAGAACAACATCCACAGAGGCAATCATGACACAGAGCCCTGTTGTCTTTATCCAAGAGGTCTTATTATGCAGCCTTCCAATACCTAAAGGGGGCCTACAAGACAGCTGGAGAGGGACTTTTTACAAGGGCATGTAGTAATAGGACAAGGAGTAATGGTTTTAAACTAAAAGAAGGTAGATTTAGGTTATATATAAGGAAGAAATTCTTCCCTGTGCAGGGGGTGAGGCGCTGGCCCAGGGTGCCCAGAGCAGCTGTGGCTGCCCCCTCCCTGGAAGGGTTCAAGGCCAGGTTGGACGGGGCTGGGAGCCCCCTGGGCTGGGGGAAGGGGGCCCTGCCCGGGGCAGGGGGGTTGGAACTAGATGATCTTTAAGGTCCCTTCCAACCCAAACCATTCTATGATTCTGTGATTATGCAAGTGAAAAACAGAGGGGAGATGTCCTTTCTGATTCCTTCCTCTGTTATAGCTTTAATTGTCTTGGGTGCTTTGTAAGCTATGTTTTACCATCTCTGCTTGAGTTTTATTTTGTACTACAAGGAAAGATTTGTGCGGATAGTTTTGTGTTGAAGATGTACTCTACATCTGTTTTACTTTTTCTCAGCCCTTCAGTACAACTTATCTAAAACTGACTGCCCTGGCAGGTGAGGGTAAATGCATCTTTGGGAGCATTTTCCCCCGATACTTGCACTTTCTCTGAATACTCTTGTCAATATCGAGTTTTTTGTGTTAAAGCATATATTAAATAAGTTTTCAAAATTAAGTAGCTAAAGAATAGTGGCTTAAAATACTTTATTTTCATGTTGGACTGTCTCTGAGTCTCTGCTTAAATGCTACACAGGGTCTTTGATGTTTCTACCCCACCTTTCCCTCTACTGCAGCTGCGTGAAGGCTGATTCCCCACTTTCCTGCACTAGTTGTTTTAATGCCCAGATATGTAAACTGGATAAGAGGCTATTTCTATATTCCTCTTTGTTTTGAAACACCTATATCAGCTCCCAGTTATATTTCCCTTTTTTACCATTTCAGTGGTTTCGTCCTCCGACCATTACCATTTCTAAGGGTCATCACCTGTCTCCTTGAATGCATGGAGGAGTACGTGCATGCTCCTGGGCTTCACTGTTAAATAATGTAGAACTCCTTGAGGTGACAACAGTACTGTTTTCAGTAGGTCCTCCTAAACAGCAAAGAAGTAATAACATTTGCAAAAAAAAACAATAAACTCTTACATGAAAAGTCATCTCTCCACTGCATCTACTTCAACTGTGTATTAGTCAATGTAGTACAGATACTCATCTAGGTTCTTTATCATGGACTTCGCAATTTTAAGCATTCAAAGGAACTGATGGAAATACACTGGCAGATTTATTTTTAGGTACAGCAGCAAAGATGTGATCTTGCTACTGTGATTTCCCTTTCTGCTGTGCCAGTGTGCTGAACAGCTCTTTCATAAGGCAGATAGAAGTTTTTCTTGTTTTTCAGACTGTTCCTAAAAGTGCTGATGTTTTTATGGAGGGCTAAGCCATTCCTGCAAGGGGTGTAGAGAGCATTTTTTTTTTTTTTTTTTTTTTTTTTGCAAGAGAGTTTATTTCTCTCCTTTGTAATTTAGGCTTATTCTACTCTCAATGAATAGTTTCCTGGAACAGCATAGCCCATTCTGTTGCTTTAGAAGCAATTTTAGTAACTAAGTATGCAGAATATGCCATGAGAGCTTCCAGCTTAAGACAAGCACAGCTCTCCACTGACTAATTAGAGTGATTTTCTGAACACCCTAACAGAACTAGGCAGCATACCACTCCTGAGAAATTAATGGGAATCAGGTGGTTTATTCCATTTAAAAAGCTGAAAATCCCAGCATACATCACAATATTCTTTGAGGAATACCCTTAGTGTAAGACAGTATGAATTATCCAAATTCAGCTTTCCAAAACTCCCTGTTATTCATGTTCCTCATTATCTATCAATTACATTCAAAAGTACCTTCATTACCTGAAATGCTGATTATCAAAACGTATTCACTGTCCCCTGTGATACTCTGGTAATTGATCTTGTACTGCATTCCTCCAACTGACGCTCCACTGGTTATGAAATAAAGGCATTGTTGGTCTGGCACAGGCTACCACGAGCTTGTCTTTCTCTGTGCTGTTCAGCATAGACAGTGCAGAGTTATAAAGAGTATGTGTAAAGTTCTTGATCATCTGTCATTGGCAGGTAGTTGGAGAAAGTGGATCTGCTACCAGCTTCCCCAGCAGCAGGTCCAACAGAACCTTCCTTGAGATAACTTAATTCTGGAGAAAACAAAGGAGAATGGGAGGAGTGAAACTTCCTAAGCAGCAAGATATTGCCATAAACCGCTGGCTTTTCACAGCTTCAAATCCGGTGGTTTGCTCTGTCAGTCAAACCAATTTACCTTCAAAATTAGGCAAGATAAATCCCAGGGTGATCCACCAAATAATAATTCATTTATTTTATTGCTGTCTCCCACCATAGATGCCCAGAACAGAAAAAAAAATATTGTACTTTCAAGTACAAAAGATTGTTCTATAGAGAACAATGTCAATAAAGCTTATGGGTTTGTACAGAACCTTAATTCCCAACACATACTGTGGTGTCTTTCTGCCAGGTTAAAGCTTGTTTCCAATAAAACTTACTGCCAGCAATATGGCATCCAATAAATTGCAAGAATATAAATTTGTCATAACTAATATTTAGTAATTAATTATTCCCTCATTATAGTACCCAAATCATGACCTAGAATATAACTTCATAATGATCACATTATTTTTTTTAATATGATTGTGCCACAGTTTTAATTAAGACCCAGTGCTCAAATGTTTTCTTACAAGTTATTTCCTATTCTCAGGTGGAGAGGCTGGATCATGAGTTAGCTTCCTCTGAAATGAGGCTTTGCAATGACATGTTGAAATACCATCAGGGTTAATTTTGGTAAATTGAGTTCAATGCAGTTTTCTGGTGGTGCAGGTCACTTGAACAAGACTTGTAGGTGCTGAGCTGCTTTGCATGAACATATTAGTTTCTATGGCAAATGTCATAGTTCCAGTGTTTAAGCCAAAAAACCCCTCTTTGAGCATTGCACCCCAAATGCTGTTTGATTTCTGCTGTCAGCTTCAGGCATGGTTGTTTATTTCAGTGGGCTAGTATGTTTATAATTGATATATATGCATAGATATCTTAATGTAATTTTGAATAGTTTTGTCATCTATTTAGAAGTAGGATATATCATCCAGAGCAATATAGACATAGTTCCTACCTGAAATGGGTTGTTGTACAGCAGTATTTATTTACAGGATCTTCTCAGAGCATCACAGCAGTTATAGATGAAGTTCTTTCATTTTGGGATTTCTGCATTTCCAATTTGGCCACAGGTTATTTTTTTGGGGCCTTCCAAGATCGAAAGCTCAATGTGATTCTAGAATGTGATCATGATCCCTGGTACAAATGTAAGTTTAGGTCTGCAGTAAATTTCCACCAAATGAAACTTGGATCAGAGGCATGTTTCTGAGCCACAAGCTCTCCCACGGCTATTCTCACTGTGGTTCCACTTAGGCGCCTGCTATTGCCCGAAGCTGCCCCTGAGGTCAGTAGCTAGCAAAAAAGGATGAATCCTACAGTAAAATATCACTTGCTATCAGGAACTGAGCTTTTAGTGACCTACTTGACATACCCTAAAGGCATTTAAAGGGAATATCAAATGTATGAAAGGCACTTGTTTAAAATGAAAAGTGAACAGTTCTGAATTTCACATTTCCCTGCTCTGGCCCTCTGTCTTGTGGAGTCACTGTACTTTGAGTAGCAGTACTTTGTACTTTGGTGTGTTACCTAGCATGATTTTTAGAGTATAAAACATATCTATATTTAAATTAGATGTATTGACTTATTTTTCTACAGAAAAAGTAAAATAATATTTATTGTTCATTTCTTGGAACTATTGGATCCTTCACTGACATGAAGAATTATTTTAAGTAGCTTCAGTGGGGTGAGAATGTCAGGTACAGTAAAAAAACCCACTGTATAAAAGCTGCAGTCTGGTCTTAAAACACTTATTATAGTGCAGAGAGATCCATGTCAGAGATTTACACTGATTGCTCTTAGTTCCACTGGAACCACTAATTCTCTGTTTTATTTCGTAAATCTGGTCTTCTGTATTAGTATAAACATGTATTGAGCTGCCTTATCGAGATCAACTGTGTTTAAATAATTTGTCTTATCTTAATGACTTTTTTTATTAATGCTAAGATGGTGCATAACAAGATCAAAAAAATCCGTTGTGTGTGGTTTTAATAGTCTGAAGTAATTTTTTAAGTTTTTATTGTAATTTTATTGCATATTCATTGGCTCTTAATCATCTTTATTGTTCACAGCTAAGTTTTCTCTCAAACTAGCAAGTTCTATGATGTACTGTTTCTTGTATTGTACCAAAGCAGCCTTCTAAAATACATTTAAATCCAGTTCTACATGTAAAGCCCACTAAAGAGTACTCCTCCACCTTTTCATACTATGAAATGCTCACTCTTAATCCAAATAGCCTCTACAGATTTCCTTCCAAAAGTGAGTCACTTTGTCTTATTTGAATAAGATTTGGCGGGGGGGGGGGGGGGGGCGGGGGGCGAGACAGACATCAGTTCTTGTATTGTTAGTTTTATGTACGTCCTGATTCAGTGTGTTTAGTTGGGACTGAATGGATTCCCTGACATACTGTTGTTGTAATGAAGCAGAATATGTATTTGATTAGTTTTTAGAGGTTTTTTGATGCCTTGTATGTGCTTGTGCTATTTCAGTTGTTTTCACTTCCTTCTTAACTCCTCTTATAGGCAGTGTCTGTGGATCTATTATTGTTTTCTTTGCATAAAGAAATTGCTCCCGTAGCCTTCAAAATGTGAAGAATTGTTCAAGGGCAGAAAAAGGATAAATGACTGGCAGTTATTTTTCAGTTATATTAATTTTATTAGTCATGCATTTTCCTGTGGGTTTTTTGAGCTATTGGACTTCTTTCTGTTAGCAATTAGAGCTTTTGAAAAAGAAAACTTGTATTTAGATGCAATGATGAATTCAGTAACCCTGCTTACACTCCTCTGTTGAATCTGGGGACAACGTTGTGGTGAGTTTTAATACCTGAAGCTTCGTCTGACTGATTCTCTCTGCTTGGGGCACTTGATGCAAATACATGTAAAATAGAATGTAAAAAAAGAATAATCCCTCACCCAGATACCCACAGCGCATTATTTCTGCATTCCCATCAGCTAGCTTACGGATGTGCAGAAGGGGTCTTTCATACAGACCCATGAGCTAGTTACAAATAATCATTTATTACAGTCTTCTGCAGCTGGTTCTTCTGGCCTCTGAGCTCCCTGCAGCCACACCAAGGTACCGTCTTCCCACCTCAGTGAAGTCTGAATTGGCCACTGAGCAGCCTTGTGCTCAAGGGACACCAACTCTACATGTCTCTCAAATGCTTCCTGCTGTTAGAAAGAGATGGTAGCAGTATCCACGGTGCTACAGTCTGTATTAATCCTAAAATGAACAAACCCTGACCTCCAAGGCAGGAGTTCTTGATGAGAGTTGCTCTGTAAATGACTGGAGTGTTTTCATCTGGGGGAAGAGGCAGAGGCTACTGTGCTTTGATTCACCCAAGCTCATGAAATACATGAAGCAATATTAAGACCCCACAGGTACCATAGTTTGGAGCACATTTATTTTTTTTTTAATGAAAAGAGGTTAGTCAAAACCAAAATATTAATGAAAATGTCAGTTTTGATGAGTTTTCCAAACTTAATTTATTCAGGAAAGTTTTTATTAACTAAACTGCATTTTGTATAAAACCGTTAGAATGTTAAAATAGATATTTCAAGAGTTTTAAAAGTTTTGGAAATTTTATTAACTACTACTTTTAATCTTTAAAATATATTCTTAAATTATTTTTTGAGATTATGACTCTTATGCTGTTGTGAATCTGTAAAAAGTCTCCTGAACAAGAACACTATTTCCATTCCAATCTGAGCTATAGATTCATGACCATGTTGCACATTGAAAATAAATAATTCTTCTGAGTTAAAACCTTTTGTAACAAATGGTTTAGAAAACTAACAATATTGGTCAAACCCAGGAGCTTCATAAAGAAGCAATGACCCTTTCACTTTTAGATATTCTGCTTTTTCCCCTTGTATTTTGTTCTTTTAAAGTCTCACATATTAAGAAAACCTGTCAATTTTAATGTTTTTAACTGGTTCCTCAAAAAGAGAAAGAAAAAAATATTATTGCTTTTGTTAGAATGTCAGTACCTGCAGAGGCTTTAATTTTTTCCTTTATAAAGCTTTGAATTTTTCTGTTTGAAGTCCAAATTCAGGAATAAAACAAAAGTCAAAACGGAAAGTATGTTTTCTCTATAACAAACTAATGGACTTAACCAGGAAAAAGCTGTGTTTAGTTCTAAAGCTTGTCACATAAAAGGAATTTTAACCTCTTTGGGGTTTCTTTTTTTGGTTTTCTTTCTTTTTTTGACCCCCCCATAGGCCATTTTTCCAACATTTCAGAACTACGGAACATGTATACCTTGATAGTTGTGTGTGAAAATTTATAATGAGCACTTTGTGGGGTTGATCAGAACCCCATTGAAGGGAACACAGAGGTTGGCTTAGACATTAAATATAGAATTACAATAATTTAGGCTTCAAAGTCAAAATTCAGATAAAGCAAATAAAAAATGCTACTGTGCCTTTGAATTTCAGGCTCCACTCTTCTAAAAAGAAAATTGCATTTGAAGTGGTCAGCATGCAGATATTGGCCATGTGTTTTGATTTTCTTGTAGAATCTTAGCCCTCTCTGATCAACTGAAAGTCATTATGCAGTTAACAAATGCTCACTTTTCAGTAGTGACCCATAATCTCCAGTGTGAGCATATCCTTAAATACTTAGATGTACATGGGGAATTTGTACAATTGAACATAGCTTTGGCAGTGACCAGGTGCCCATTGCAGTAAACGCCTCTGAATGCCAGTTTCGAAGGGCTCCAGTTGTCACGGTCTAAAAAGTCAATGAAAGAGTGAAAGAGATTTACAAAAACATGTGCAACCTTGACTGTTGAGGGCTGAGAGCTGACACATGTTTCAGCATCCTTGCTCTGCTGGTGTGTAAAAACTTGTTGGACCATGCTTGCTTGACCACAAGTCTGAGCTTTTCCAAACAGGTTACAATGTTAGTAGACCAACAGGCAGAGGCTGTTAATTTGAATTATGGAGGAGGCTTGCAGGCTTTGGTGCATTAAACAACCTGCCCAAGGTTGTGCAGAGAGCAGTCTGCTGTTCCCAATGTATAAGGACAAGTGATTTTGTTGAAAACATAGGTCATCCTTAGGTTTTAGCTCAGTTTGAAGGTAATGGGTCTGATCCACTGTTGCTTTACTGCTACTTTATGGTTAGGCACTTCCACTAATATACCTGGAGTTTTAGTCTACTGTCTACTGGTAGTCTGTGGAAAATACTGACATTCCTAATTGTTTAATAAATCTTTAATGGAGCTTTTAGTGTGTGTGAGGGTATGCATATTAATTTGTGTATGCGTATTTAAGTATTAGGAAAAAAGTAAGGCTGTTGAGAGACTCCTGCAAGATCTAGAGAGAGAAATGTACAATCACAGATTATAATAAAGTGTAAAGGTTTTCCACTCCTTAAAATGGAGAAGTTGACATATTAAATTGCATGTACTCTAATGATGTGGACTGACTCAGAGAATTTGAAGGAAATAACAGCTGTGCACATCAAAGCTTAAAAATAGAAATTTCATCAGTCAGTAGCAGTTTAGAATGAATGAAGAAGTCACAAAATTATTAATTATGATGGCGAGAGAAAGGAAACATAAAGTTCAAACTCTCTGGAGGCAAAATGCAGTCTTCAATCATGTAGCACATCTGCTGGGTATCATCCCCTTGTCCTGCTGAGCCACTGTGTAAAGGTGGGGGCTGTTGCCCAAACACAGGCACCTCCTGCCATTTCAGATACTGGAAGATGATTGAGACTGCCCACCTGGCTGACAGATACGACATGGGGCATATGGGAGACTCCTGCTGTTCTGGAGTGGCAGCTGGGTGCCCCGAGGTGTCTCAGACGGCAGTAGATGCTTCTGTGTAAGGAGTAATTGCACAGAGGCATAAGTACAGACTCACTTTCACTTGCATCTTTAATACACAGTCACCTGAAGCACATCAGTAGTGCATAGCAGTGTTTGCAGTGGGTAATCGCAGAAAGCAATGAACAGTTTATCTCATTTTAAACTTAGGAAGAATTTTGAAGTGAATAGAGCATTTACCCAGGTTAAAATCTGGCCAGGATATAAGGTTAAAATCTATCCTAGTGTTAAAAATTATGATTTAAAGTTGCAGTGGATGGTTGTTCTCTTAATGACCTCAAAACCATGAATTCATGCTAACATTTGCCTTTTTATATATTCATAGTTAAATATAACTTGAATGTTGTCCTAATTACATTCTCATGTTAATTTAGATCTGATTCAGAACTTCTATCATTATTCTTTGTAGAATTATTTTGAAATTATGGAAGGTTTGGTAAAGATGCTCCAGTATGTGATTGTGCCTTTGAATTATTTATCACATTCGAAGACAGAAATATGGTTAAAATCTAGTTTGAGTTGTAAATGAGTCTTGGTAATGTAAGGAGGAAGTGAAGATCCTTTCCACAGTATGGCATGGTTTATGGGCACATTGTTTGATATTGCAGGAATGCTTTGCAGCCCCACATGAACAGAGAGCCTCACAGCTTAGTAAGAAAACATCCATTGCACCAACCAGAAAATGCTATCTAAGCAGATAAAACAGATGAAATATGGAAGAGGAGAGAGAGAGGTACAGAGACAACTTGCCCAAATGACAGAGCAGATTAGTGACAGAATTAAGAAGAGAGAACAGATGTCCTGTCTTGGTCACAACCAGCACTCACACCACACTCTCTCCCTCTGCTTTGTGCTATGGAAAAAAAAGCTCTTGCAAGCAGCATTTAGCCCATGTTTTTCACAATGCGTCATGGTGGCAAGTTAGTACAGTGTTAATATAAAGTTGTAGAAACCATGATTAATGCAAAAATTCATACTTGTGGCTCTGGCCCTGAGCTAGATAGAGAATAAACAATTGCTGGTGAGGTCCATGCGAGTCTGAGAGGATGAGAAACTGGGAACAAATTCTAAAGGAGGAAAGGAAACTTGTTTTAATGTAAGCAGTAGTTTTGCTAGAGGTAAGTGAGGGGAAATTCTTCACTTATAAATGGTTCGTTGACCCATGATAATAAAGCAGTGCTGCAGAAGAAGGATAATTATCTACTTAAGTATCAGATGCCCTGAGGGTAAAAGCTACCCTTCTCTGCTTTTGAAAAATGAACTCAGATTAAAAGAATGTCCTTTTTCCTGTTTTAGTGTTGACATGGATTTCCTTTTTATGAGTAAAATTAATTAGTTTTTCTATTCCTTTATTCCTGGTATGGAAATCAGGTCTGCCAAGCAAGATTCCAGCTCTTCCCCTGGGCCCTAAGTTCAGCCAATAGCATCCTTTATGGAGGTGCTTTGTACAGTGTGCTGGGAAGGCACAAATAAATTACAGTTTTATGATGCCCAGTGGCTTGCCAGGAGGCACAGCATTTTAGAACTAAAACCCCACAAAACTAGGCTTTTTGTCCCCATCCAGTATTGGTTTATTTCCAACTACCTGCTTTCTAAATACATATTTCTCCTTTCTTAAATTTTAATACCACAAGTTGCAGCAAGAGAAAAAGAGAATAGTGGTGGCATAGCTGATACTGTACTAAAAGTAATGAGGGCCAGATTTTCAAGGCAGATTAACACCCATAGCTCAGTCCAGTCTTCCCCTGTTCTGTTGAGAGCTGCTAGTTGTGGAGCTCACTCAAAATATCTGCCCCCACTTTAGCAAATATCCATTACAATCTTGTCTGTCCTCATCTGGACTCTGAAAAATGATCAAAACTTGCCCCTATTTCTCTATTTCCAAAAAATGTCTAGTTTTCTGTCCAATCAAAATTATAAGTGTGATTCCTGTGATAAACTTGGTGAATGTAAATATGTTGTCTCTGTGTTTATGGAAATAAATCATCTTTTGCATGTATTAATCCTTATTTCAAACGTCTTACGCATTTCTTGAAAATCAGGCTGATGTAACCTTTGTGTGAACCTATTAACTACAGAGCATCTCCTAGTTACCTTTCCTGGAGTATAGAAAATATTCCTGAATACCTGCAGGCTTTAAGATGCAGTAAAATTATGGATGACTGTAATACAGTGGCATAGAACTTACTTTTCTTCAAATAATCCTTTGAACTTGTTTTAATACTGAAAAAATAAGTAGTTGTTAATTTTCTTGCGAAAGTTCAAGTGGTATTAAAGGTGAATTTAAGGTCTTTATTTTGCAAACAGAATACTACAGTATTCTGACTATAGTCAGAAAAAAATAATCCTGTCTGCATGGAATTGAAATGAGAATCAAGTCCCAAGTACTTGCTTGTAGGATTTACATAACTGAGGCTGTTCTAAGAATTTTGGACCCTATTAATATTGTTACAAAATTGACTTTCAAGTGAGGAATCATTGCATTTATTAATTCTTTTGAACACAGCAGATGAGATGACTGAATAGTGTCTGTGTACTTCCATTGTTTACTTTATAGCTTTATTTCACTGACTCATGAAGTGCAGTCACCAAGGTAGAATAAAATCAAAGTATATTTATAGTGTTGTGAACACCACACTTAAAAGGGAATAGACTTAATTATCTTAATGTATTGCTAAAAACATATAATATTTATAACAGGAGTGCGTTCCTTGTGAATGGTAATTAATGTGATGAAGAAATAAGTGACCTGCTATTATCAGCATAGCATCAGCTTTTCACGTTTAGGTACCTAAAATTAGAAGTCTAAGATCAAGATTTTAAAAAATACATACCACCTATGTGGAAAAGCATTGTAAAATTGCTGTCTCACACACATCTTAAATTCCTTTGGCTTTCCCCCCATTTTTAATCACAAAGAAAAAATGTCTCTGACTTTCAGAGGTGTTAAATACAAACATCTCTCCATCAAAATGTAACTTTGAGTCTGTGAAAACTTTGCTTTCCTTCAGCAGTAACATATGGACCTTAGTTTAGACATTTGCCCATATCTGTGGGATTTAAGGAAACTTCTGAACAAAGCATCATATGATTCTCTGTATTTTGCCTTATGTTTCAGTTGCTCTTGCTGTAATCCTTTGAGAGGAAGAGTTTAGGCAATCCAAAGATGATCAGAAGCAGGTTACAGGCTAGGGATTGAGGCACTTGGCCTTCTGGACCACTCAGACTTGTGTTTGTGCCTTGACAATACCACCTTCAGATGTCCTTGTTTGTCCTCTGCGGCTGGTGGAGCGTTTCCGTGACTTGGGTCCTGAGGAAGTGGCTGATTTATTTTGTACGGTGCAAAGGGTTGGCAATGTGGTGGAGAAACACTTCTGCAGCACCTCGCTCACCATTTCAATTCAGGTTTGTAAACCAGTCAATTAAAAAAGATTTAATGGTTTGTTTTATCAAGCTTTCAACCTTCTTCCCTAGTCCAATGACAAAAGGACATTCAAACTTCAAGTAGTAATAAATGCAAAATAATAATTATAAAAAAAGAAGCATAATAACTGCATTGCAGTCTGCCAGATTTGCCACTGAAAAAAACCTAAAAGGCAAACCAGCAGAAAGCTATGGATAATTAATAACTGCAAAATTTTTGAATATGCCTGCAAACACTCCCAAATGCAGTGCTTGCTTGCTTGTATTTCCGCAAATACTCTTCCTCAAAGAAGTATTTGCAGGACTGACCTAGAGAAGGCAGCCACACCTCCCCATTCAGCAGGTAACCCACTGTTTGTGGTGGAAACAGGTAACTCCTGCTTACAGCTATTTACATGTAGGCAGAGAGATGTAGCCATGTAAATATGTCATCACTTCTGACCTTTCAGTTATTTGTGCTGAGTGTTTTTATACCAAAAAAGATCTCTGTTTAAAGCAAATCAGGAGACTAAGACCATTTAATTAGAATAAGAATTTAAGCAAGCATGCTTTGATTAAATTCTCACTTGCATGTCTGATTTTGTGTTCACAAAGATCATAAATCTATTGCTGTTTAAAAATATGATCTGAAAGAATGAAAAATAAAAGCTGTCTTTTTTTGTGGGCTAAGATACAGTTTCTCACTTTAACATGGCCTGATATGGAAAGGTGCCTTGTCCAAAAACTTTGTTTTAATAGTCCTCAGAAAAATATGCTAAATTAACATACGGTGTAATTGGATGTAAATGATTACCGAGTAAAGATCTCTGAATTCCTGTGTGATCCTTGTTAGTTCCTCTAACCTGAGGCTTCTCCCTTTGCTTACAGGATGGCCCTGAAGCTGGACAAACGGTGAAGGTTAGTGCTTATTATGCAGAATACAAATTAAGAAACAATTATAAGAACTAATAAAAGATCAAAGCTAGTCATCTGCAGACCATTGCTGTATCGTTATTTTATCCTTGAGATCAAAAAATCCCAAGTGTACAATAGCTGTAAATATTTTTTATTGAAATTGCACAGCATAATGTTTACAGGTTTTCTTTCTAGACAAAAATTTCCAATCATAAAAATATCTTTTCTAAGCTGTTGGGTGTATTTATGCAAGGAAAGTCTCAGAAAAGAGGCATCTGTTTTAAGTTTTTTGTTTGTTTTATGGAGAAAATATTGTCCTTCCATTCATAAACTCTCTGTTTGTCTTTTTATTGCCTAATGAGTTGTAGCTAATTATAGGAACAGTTAAGCTGAACCACATTATGAAAATATACCTTTTATCTATGCTTTCCCTCTACATATTCATATCACATTCTTGTTACTGAAGTTCAAATGTAATGGAGCCAGTGAAGCTTAAAAACAGTTTTTAAGTGTACTTCTGAAAAAAGGTAGGGGGATGGAGGGTTAGAGAAGGATTTATGATTATACTCTTCACTTCAGTAATAACACAGATAACATCCAAGATGGTTCTCCAGCCATGTTTCACTGCCTCATAATGCAAATGCAAATGCATGTGTAGTTAGATTATATGCCTGAACATTAGATAAAGGCTATTTTTTACATTTAGAATCAAAGGAAAGTCAAATATGGCTATGGGTTAGCACTTTGTAAAATCAAATTAGATGTCTCAAAGAAGCTGTTTGGGTTGATTAAGATAACTCTAACAACCAAATGATGGTGTATAGAAACACTCTCCTTCTTTCCAATTTGCTGTATTGACCTTATTTTTCCTAGTCCTTTTTGTTGCCTGCTTTGAATATTTAACAGAGAGGTAATAGGGAGAAAGAAGAATAAAGTGGAAAATCTCCAAGCTTTGGGAAGCTGAGTAGTGGTGAAGGAGCATAATACAATTTACTTCAGTACTGCAACAAAACAGATTTCTCGGCTTGTGACTTAGAGTGCATTGGGTGGGTTTCACTGGGAAAGTCTGTTGATAGGTTAAATACTTTCCAAAGTAAATTTTATCATTTACCATAATCATCAAAACCAACATATTTTAACAAACAGATTTCTTTTGGCATCTTGGACAAATGTTTTTTTTATGTGTAAAGAAAAGCTTTATAGGAATGATTATATTAAAATATGAGAAAATTTGTTAATATGAATGAGCAAAACTAGATGTGTGATTGTGAGGAGTAGCAAATGCTTATGCAGGCCTTTAAAAGTCAATAAATTCTGTATCATTTTGTACTGGGACTGGAAACAAAGAACATTAAGTGTTAATCTGTCCAATACATTGCAGAATGGTAGCCACCCTTCATGCTTCCTTCTTGCACTTTTAATAAGCAATGAGATGAAAATGACCTACTCTTATAGCTGAGAACCCCTAGACTCTTTAATAAATAGTGTGTATTCATAAATCAGAGGTTAGCAGTTTGCGTTTTTCTACTTTTCTGCATCATTGGGCAACGCTGTAATTTATCATCATCACTTTGGGATGTTTATCATCCAAAAATGCCAACAACTATTTTCTTCAGAGAACTCAGAGCTTTCAGAACTTGAATTGGGGAGGAAATTACTATGATCAAGATCTTCTTTAAAGTGAACAATAGAGTGGATATATAAATAGCTAGTTCCATTTAAACTGTTTTGAATCAGAAAGTTTGAAAAACTACCTATGTGATCTACAAATAATTTCTGAACCTTAAATTCAATGTCGTGTTTCTCTATGTATTTTTCTTCTTGTATCACAATGCACAGTAATCCTGTCTTCCTCTAAGGGAACTTTTAATTAAAATTTCTGGAACAGACTAAACATTAGTAAAACATTCTAATAGTAAGAATAGCAAAGCATCACAATATCCAAGGGAGTTTGTGGAGACTCTGTTTCAGTAGGGTAGGCAAGTGTATGTCAGGAGTTAATTAGGTGTAGCTGATCTTGCTTTGAATGGGGTCACATACCAGATGGCTTCAAAAGCCTTTTCCATTCATATTTTGTATAATTCTGTGTACCTGTATGAATACAGACTACTGTATGTGCTACATAGGAAAAAAATTACAGGAAGCAGGGGAAGAGTACTGGCTGTTAAGTTGATTACTGCAAAGCTTTACTATAAAATGGGAAGAGATATCAGGCTAGCTGAAGACAAAAACTGAGAAAATTTTATCTGAAAAATATTAGGAAAATCTTTCCTTGTCAACAAGAAGGAATGATAATCCTTGTCCAAGAAAAATTTTGAACCTCAGTTTGAGTCTCAGGTTTTTCTTATTTTTTTGCTAAAAATTATATGTACAATGCATGCAGCAGGTTTAAAGGAGATTATCCTTTAGGCGTGATTTTGTGTAGAAATCAATTATCAGATTGTCTGACAATCTTACATGTTCATTCTACTGGTGTGTGCAGGTTTCAGTCAGATGTATCATGTACTGCAATGTCAGGACACATCAGTGGTGCCTCTTGGTCTAAAACCTTCCTAGTCACCTAATGGGAAGCTGTTTATAATCTAACATGTAGCTCTGTTATTGCTTTACTCTCTTTCTTGTGAATACCGTCCTCCTTTGAATCGAAGTTAGCAGAACCTGCAGTACAGCATTCTAGGGAAGCTTATGATCCTTTCAAGTTCTCCCATTATTGCAGTCTGTATGTTTGCATTGGAAGGGTCTTTGGAAGAAATTATACTTATACCTTGACCCTCAGCTCGCCAGTACTTTGGAAGTGTAGATGGGTCTTTTTTTACCCTTTAGCAGCTGGAAATATACATTTGCTAAGGAATTCTGAACTATGTCCCAGCTCTCAGACCATAAAAAAATGCAATATATTGCTTCATAATCTTTTTCATAGCAGTCCACAGATTGTGCCTATTCCATTCCTGTCACCTATTTATGAGAGGGACAAATGTCCCTCTCCAGAGGTGGTCACAGACTTGCACACTTTGTGTTTTATAGCAAGAGGGTCTTGTACCAACTCACAACAGAGAAACTCAGTGTCTCTGAGCAGTGTGTCAACAAGCATAACCATTTTCCAGCATTAAATACATTTTTGAATACTTGATCCTTCTTACTTGACAAAGGAATGAAATTGTATTTAGGTACTCTCATAAAGAATATTTATCTCTGCAATTTTGAGCTGTTTTGCTTGGAGAACACAAAACCCATGGTGTCCTTGTGCCAGAAATGGAGGGTGAGTTTTGTGCTATTTCTGTTTGAGAATGCTTTAAATATCCAGGCAATTTCATGGATCAGGGAAATCAGCTCTGCATCTTAATGCAAGGCTCTTATTGCTATGTCAAGTGAGTGACGTTTCAAGATTTCCCCAGTATATTTTATAGCCTTTTTTTCAGCATCAAGTCAGCAAATGCTCTAGCTGCCTTGGTGGATGTATAGCATATAGTGTAGAATAAACTCTCAGGTTTACCTTTTACGTAAGATTCAATCATAAGAAACTCCATGTACTCTGTACAGGCTAAACAAATCAAGCTGGCAGGAGCATGATGCAACTAATTTATCTGTAGAGACAAGATAATATCGCACAGTAAGTGTCCATTGCACAAACACATATGAATACACACTCTATTTTGCAGCAGTGTCAGAATCTCCAGCAGCTCAGCACCTCCACTGTTATCCGTGAGTAAGTGCCTGTTTGCCAGTTACAGGTTCATGTAAATAAATGAGAAAGTGAGGCTGATGGTGGCAGTGTGGGTATATGTGCAGAAATTTATTCTATATGTCACACATTCCACTAATTATTTTACACTGAGAAGATTGTCTCATGATTAATTTTTGATGTACATGTTTTTCTTTCCCAGATGCTTTTTTAATGCTGTGTTAAATCAATCCACCTGGTTTGCATTCTTTAGAAATCTTAACCTGAACTGTGGAGTCTAGGTTTTCTTTAAGCCCACAGCAAACTGCTCTTTCATACTATTTGTCTACTTATCTCTGGACCTGAAGTACTGGACTTCAGGTTTGAGTCTTTAAATTTAATCAGATCGCATTGCAGACTGATTGCATCAGAAGGATTCAATTCACTAACTGCAATACTTTTGATGCCTCTGCCTGCTTTCCCTGCAGACTTGGCAGATGTAAGTCCTTGTTTAATGGAGTATTGGAAACCACCTTTTGCTCTCTTAAAAGAACAAAAAAAAGCTGGTTGAAAAATGCAAAGATTTTTTTCTTAGTTCCTAAACAAATATAAAAATTCAGGTATAAAAACATGGAAAAAGAAACAAGTTTTTGAAAACCAGATTGTAGTGAAACGTGAACAAATGGTCTTGTTTGCTTTACTCTTAAGAACGATGATTCTCTTGAAGGTTTGTGGGATGTCCAAAAATGATTTGATGAAGTACAGCAGTCTCTTTGAATAGCTTTGAGAACCACAGTAATAGTATTTGATTGGAGAATATGTAATATTGCAGACAGGTAATTGGTACAGCAAATTCCATGGTCTCAGGGCTGCTATGTCAGTTTTGAGCTCATAATTTTCTTTCTATTTCAGTACTGTGCTTAGAATGGGGTGAATTTTGTTGAGATGTTAGTAGTGTATATTTTCAAAGCTAGGATTATACTGCCCCTTACAGAGATGGGGAAGCAGTAGTGGCATCCAAATAGTTTGCCTCCTGCCTCCCTTAACGTCTTTTGCTAGCTCTTTGTTTTCTACTCACTCTAAATAATAGTTTTTGCCCTTTCTTTCAAAGCCCTTTTCAAACTCTGCCTTGTGTTGGTCTAATTCTCCTTTTAGTCCCTTAGCCAGACCTATGTTTTCTATGATTCAATTAATGGGTATAGCCCTAGAGTCCCATTTTCCTCTTTGCTTTGTGTCGTGGTTTGGGCCTGGTTGGCAGCCAACCACAATGCAGCAGCTCTCTCTCCCTTCCCCTCTGGCAATGAGAAGGGACAGAGAGCCAGGCTTGGGGCTCAAAATAGGACTGGGATGGGGAAAAATTCCCCTTTATGATCACGAGAAAAAGGCAGACTCATTAGGGGAAGAAAAAAAAGAACATACATTTATTACAGACACTAACAACACATAACAGAGTAGGACAGTGAGAAGCATTGCCACATCCTGAGAACACCTTCCCCCCCCACCCCTTCCTTCTTCCCAGGCTCAGCTCTGCTCCTGATATCTCTACCTCCTCCCCCAGTGGTGCAGGGGCAGGGAATGGGGGGTGCAGTCAGTGCTGCCACTTCCTTCATCTTCGGTGAGGGGAGTGTCCGAAATTTGTTCCTCCTGCTCCATCGTGGTCCCCCTCTCACAGGAGACAGTCCTCCACAAACTTTCTCAGATGTGAATTCCTCCCATGGGCCGCAGCGTTCCCCACACTGCTCCGTCATGGGTCACTAACTTCCTCCGACTGGATTCCCTCCCACGGCTGCAGCCCTTCCCGAGCTGCTCCGGCGTGGGACTCCCCCGCATGCTGCAATCCTCCCAGCACTGAATTACAGCAGCGGGGCTACCTTTTCCCATGAGACCCCGGCCTTCTTCGGGCACAGAACCTTGATCAGTTGAGCAGGAGTCACAGGCCATAAATCAGTGTCTGCTCCACCGTAGATCTTCATGGGTGGCGGGGGGGGCCGCCCTGCCGTCTCCCCACAGGATACAGGGGGGTCTCTGCTCCAGCACACCTCCCCCTCTCCTTTCTTCCTCTGTTCCTCCACTGACCTTGGTGTTCATGCAGCTGCAGCAACTCCTCCTCACTAGTCCGACTGTCCGTCACCACGTCCCTTCTTAAATACGTTATTGCAGAGGCGCAGCTGATTGGCTCAATTTCCCAAACAGAAGTGGAGCTGACGTGGAGCTGGGGGAGCTTCAAGAAGCTTCTCACAGGGGGCCGCCCCGATAGCCCCCTCCCCTGCCACCAAAAAACTCCACCACTCACTCAACCCAGAACACTTTGTCAGGTCCTTACTCTTGTTCATTACATGTAACATTTAGGTTTTGATTGAACTATAAGCTTTCCAGGGAAAGCATCATGTTGCTTTTTTTTTTTTTTTTTTTTTTGCCATGCTTATCTTATAGTCCAAAGGGGGACTGGTGGACCTGTAAACCCTCCCTTAATACAAATAATAGTATGCAAGACCTAGAATGGAAAAGGTTAAGGGCCTTGTAATTTGTACAGATCAGTTCCTGTACTTAAAACATGGTAACAGTTGACAAAAGTAAGAGGTGTCTCTGTCTGGTATACACTCATGTAAAGTTATAGAGGTTTTTTGAAGACTGAGTGAGATGAAAAAAGATTGGGAATGTGGAAACAGCCTAGTGATTGATGGACATGACACCATCCTAGCTGAGAATACCAAAGGCTCCAGGGCACTGATAAATTGAAATGATGACCTGGATAATGAAGTCTGATCCAGAAATACTGGGTTGTGAAGTTCCCTGAAGGGATGGGAACAGAAAATTTTGAAAGATTCTCTTCAGCAGTGAATTATGATGGCTCTGAATCTGGATGATTTTGAATTTCCAGTAGTGAATGTCATGACATGCTGTACCCCTGACTTGTAAAGTAGTATCATTTTCTGTTCCTGGACAAACACGGAATAGTCTATATGGACTAGAATGTAAAGAAATAAAAGCAAAACAAAAACAGGATTAAAAATGTTACAACTGTAAATGAGGAAAGTAAAAGAAATTTCAAAAGATATAAATTGAAGAATGGTAGTGAGAAAGAAGATTTTACTATTCCATGCTAGCAATTCTACCCTTCTTTCCTGCCATATGGATTTCTTCGATGAATATTCTCTTTAGGTAGTTTAATTCCAAAAATATCCCCAGAGCTAGTCAGAGTTATTGACACTGTCTAAACTAAAGTATAATAAGCAAGTGGGCTCAAATGCTTGTTTAAATTGCCTTAGTGTACAGATATTAAAAGTCATGCAGCTCTGTTGGCCACATCCAGCATCTAGATCTTCCTTTGCTGGGTATGGTCCCCTTCATCAACAGACCTGCTAAGCACGGGCCATCGGCTTTTTTGTTCTCCCAAAGATCAGTTGGTGAGAGCTAAACCACAGGTAACGCCTGCAGACCTGCAAGGTGCTTGCATGGGTGTAACATGAAGGGTGTGTGGATGTTCGGGGATGTCCGTGGGAACATGGATGTGCCTGTCCCAGTCGCCAGCAGCCACCTCGTGTGTCAGCAGAGCCCTGCATACCCGGGGAGAGCCCGGGGCTGCAGGTGGCTGTGCCAGCAGCTAAGCCAAGTGGAAAGCGAGCAGTTGCCCCACGGAGCCCGGCTTGTGCTTGGACACTGCTTCACGCTGCCCACAGTGACCTGACTGATTCCTACGGGGAGGGGTTGAACACTGCCAGGGCTCCCCACATTCTGCCCTTCTGTGCAGCTCCAGGGAGCCTGCTCCTGCTTTGACAAAAGTGTTTTAAATATACTTTTTTTTTTTTTTTTTCTGGTACGTGTTCAGATATTTACAATTTTCATGACAGAAGAATCTTGAACAAATCAGTCATTCAGAAGGGTTTATTTGGGAGGCTGAAAGCTCTTCAATTTTATTTTTTTTTTTTTTTTTGGTATAAACAGAGTTACATTTCAAAATGAGAACATCTTTCTAGCAGAAAAGTGGAAAAGTTTTTCTTTGAAAATGTTAGAAGAGGGTATTTTGACAACAAAAACTTTTTCTTTATGAAAACAACGCCTCTTTTGGAAATGCATTCTGTTTCATTGAAATGGCATTTTGTGACAAAAAAAAAAATAGGAGAGGTGTTGAGAAATCCATTAATTGCTCTACATGCTACTATTCAGTTGCCCCACAACTACTGAGATTAGGATCAAAAATCCTACGTTTTAATTAGAAAGTATCTTTCACTTCTTTGTTCCCATGTTATAGCAATATGTTTTGCATTTAAATCATTCTCTGTCTCAGAGTATGTACAATCAATCAAATGCCACTCTTGAGTACAGGTCCTACAAATACCCTATTGTACTGTAAATGCAAAACCTCTAGAAATCCCAGACAATGCACAAGTTCTAAAATCATTAATAGCACAGTCAAGGCTGTCCGATTAATTTTTGTGTGGTTAGTGTATGAATTTCTTTCCAAGTTCCATCTCATCCATAATACTTTTTCTCCCTGTCAAGCTCATATCTTATAAACATCTTCATTTAAGAGGGAATGCTTGCTTTTTTGTGTGTGTTACAAAACATTGCTTTCAACTAGAAATATGCAAAAGTATTCTCGTTTAATTCAGATGTGTAACTTGATGTTGTTCTGTGTTTTTGTAGTAGGTGAAAATTGTTTATTAAAGAAGTGTTGCAAAGCTAGATTTCAGTTTAATAGGTTTCTAACTCTTTCTAAAAAGTAATATAATGCTTTATAATAGAATATGGTATGCCAGTGATCTGATCTCATGTGATTTTGCACATTTCTCTTTGTGTTCTTACCTACGAGGTAATGCTTTTGCTTCCTCCAAAGATCCACCATAAAATCATTCCTATGCTGGCCACAGATTAGAAGGGATGTCAAAGGGTAATGTGGAAAACAGATTTCTTTTCCTCATGCCAACATGTGCCTTCTATAAGCAGGCATTTACCCACACTTAAACTCTTTTGTGGTTGAGTTTATTGGGTGTTCTTGCCCAAAGGCATTTTCAGTTGGCTGATCTGTATTAAACTTTGGTGCCTCAGCTGTCTGGCTGGATGCTGTGACATCCTGTGTCTCCCAGGGAAGGGCAGAATCATAGTGCTGCTTTGCTTGTGTTAATGACCCAATTTCAGCCAGACAAAGGGACCCCATTTATTAGAGTCCTGACTGCCTTATCAGTGCAATAATAAAGAAAATGTTAAGTTGGTTCCATTTTTTTTTTCCCTTAGTCACCTCCATTTTTTTTTTCCTCCTTTAAAGGCACCTCCCCTTTGGAAAATTAAAGGTCTGTCTACTCAATGCTGGCCCTGCAGCTCCCCAGAGAGCCTGCGCAGCTTGAATGAGTTTGTTGCTTAAAAATGTCAATAGGGAAGGAGCATATGTAATGTTTTTGCAAGTGATCTCAAGGGAATGAGGGCCTTTCATAGCCCTGTGTATCTTTATCACATGAAAGAGTAGGTGGTTATGCTGTCCTGTAACATATTGAAATACTGATCACATCTGAAATACAAGTATATCTGATCTAGTCCATGCACTTTAGTCTGTTCTGGCAGCACCATGTTAGCCCATATAAGACTTTCAGAGAAAGAAAAGCCTCTGCTTGGAATGATTTAGAAATAAAAAACTAAGGTTAAAATAATAGAATAAAACTTGCTTAGCAAGCTCCAGACAGGATGACAGGGTGAAGAGTATGTAATATTTTTACTGTTTAAAAAAAAATTTTAGAAGTCGATCATTCTGGATACTGTAGTGTTTTTTGTAGCATGTTCATTGCACGCCAGGCTGGAGAAGCCAATGAGCTTCCTGCAATACAGAGCAAAACCCCTCTCTCAAGCCTCATTTCTCCCATCTCTCCTGAAAGCTGCCTGGGTGCCCTCTGGCAAGACCACTCATACGCAGAATTACTGCTCATTCTGTAAAGCTAAGCTGTAGTTTGAAAGAATTTGAAATATGCCTTTAAAATCCAGTCTCTGGGAGCTCTATCAAATGGTCCCTCCTCATCTGATTAGCAGTAGGAAAAGCCCACACTGGGATGATGATGGAAATATTGCTGGAATAGAAATTTCTGAGGTAGAATGAGAGTGGATGACAGCACACCTCTTGTGTGATGCTCACCATTTTACGTTTTCCTTTCACTTGCTTGCAGTGATGGGAGTAAAAACCTGCAGGTTATGCAGTGCTTCTAACATAGTGACTCCACAAGGCAGTATCTTGGCTAGTTGTGTGTTTCAGAGGTCTATGACTCCACACTGCTGTGCTGTTTTCTGTTTTATTATTTCCTTGACAGCTATTGAGCAATGCTCTGCAGCTTGCACTGTGGTACTTTTTTAGGCAAGTGAGGTGTAGCACTCCCTGAAGAGCTAGAGAAATGCTCTAAACCTTCCCTTTTGCAAAAATCTGAATGTCAGTATCTCCAGACAGATTGTACACGCATACATGTACCTTTCAAATAAATTGATGTAAAAAAAAATACATGTATTTTTCAATTAATTAGTCTGTGTCTGAATTAGCTGCTGCTGCTCATGATTTTCTTTCCATACATAAAGACTCTACAGGCCCTTTATTTTGTAAGAAAAAAAATAAAATTGCAACTTCCAAATAGTGAACTCTGTTTTGGTGTATTTTAAAACTTATTTTCATATATTAATATTTAAAATTTCTAGGAATTATGATATAATTGACATAAATTGGGGAGAACACAAACTAATATTTTAGCAATTACATTGTCCCCTTAATTGAGATTACAGATAGAAGATTTGAGGAGAGCAGCTTAGATTCCCTGCTTTAACACAGTTACCTACATTAGAGATAAACTGTTCACTTTCAGAGAGGTAAATTCACCTGTAGTAATTATCTAGCTGAGTAAAATTCATCCAGAAGCTTGCTTTTTTGCCATTAGGTCTCCACACACATTTTTCTCCTCCATCACAGACTGCCTTTTTCCGGAGTCTGAGATGCCTCAGTCGTCCTCAGGAGTTCTCAGCCCCTTGCTAGTTGCAGCAGACTGGTAATTAAATTTTACCAACCAAATTGTTGCAGCAAAAGTGATTTAAAGAAGGGCCAAGTCATTATTCCTATTTTGTTGAGCAGATGAAGAGGCTGGGATTGATAATAGCTCTGTCTTTTAGAGGCAGCACAGTCATGGGGCACTGCCCTGCTCTGTCTGTGCCAGGAGAGCTCACCTGTATCTGTGACATTTTGTGTTCCCTGAGTTTTACGTTTGCACCATGTCTTGCTTCTATCCTGAGCATTTTTTGTCTCACATCCCTTCTCCCATGACCTGGGGCTTGGCTTTGTGCAGAGCACTGAAGGGATGCTTCACTACGGCAGTCCCATGGAGAAGGGACAGCATGCCCAAGTAGAGAACCTTAAGAAACTACTTAGTTTTTCATCATGGGTGAAACCCATTGAGGTCATGTCTACATGGACAGGTCAAATGGGCTGGATTTGTTAGCGTGATCTTGGGCCTGGGATAATAAGCTGCCTCTGCTTCTGGACTTGGAATGACGTATGCAGTCAGAAAAAATTTGTTTCTGCCTGTACCCATATGAAAGGACCCATGCTAAGTGTGGTGTTTCCATGCACACATCTCCTCTAAATAAATCCTGCCCAGTAGCACTTCAGAGCAAGGCTCTGCAGCCAGGAGCAGGGGAAATCTATAGACCGTGCTAAAGGCAGAAGATTGGAAAGACATACTGTGTTTGCTAGATTGCTTAGGTTTTTGGAAGGGAGAAAAATGGTTTCTCTTTTGGTAATATCCTAGATTATTATCTCTGAAAAATCAAACCATTTTCTTTCCTCTTCCATTTATACTTTGTGTGAGTTACCTTCTTCACTGCTACCGTGAAAATCTTCATTTCATGCTGTCTGCCTGACATCACTGATCCAAATTCTCTGTGTGAGAGGCTGGAAGAAAATAAACTAGACCAGATGGAAAGTGCTCATGTGAATGATTGTCTTGATCTTGCTTGTAAAGATATTAAAATCTGAAATGCTGAATTCCTCTATCTGATTTCATGAATGTTGAATTTCTCTGTCTGATTTCAAGTCTAGTTTTTAGTATTTGAAATAAAGATAATGCCCAGAGGTAGCACTTTCTTTTTCTTCCCCTTTTTTCTTTTTTTTTTTTTTTTTTTTTTTTTGATGGGTCTGTTAATAAGCTTTATTAGTTTTCCATTGAGAAGGTATAGAAAAGACAGTAATACCATGATGTTTTCCCACCTGCCCTTCCAGCGTACCTCAGCTAGAGGTTTAAAATTACCATTAACAGATAGGTGTCTGCCCAGACTGAGGAGTGGATCAGTTCTCACCATATTTAGTAGATGCTTTTTTCTGAAAATAAGTCATCTCTGAACTCAACAAAAGCCATTCTTTCAATTGTGGTCTTTTGGTGAGGCTACCCTAATTTAGAATTATGATCCAGCAGTATATAAATCTGTAACCTGTCTTCAATTCTTGAGTCCCCTGTAAGTAGATCAACCTTGGTGTCTGGGGATAGATTATTTTCTAGTATAAATGGTTCAGTTCATTTGTGAAAATATGTGGACTAAATCAATGGAGCTTTGGCCATTTCTGTAGCAACTCTTTGATTCCATATAGTTTATCATTTAACCCCACAGTTCTCAGTCATGTGTGTAAATCTAGTAATTCCAAATGCAAAATAGTATTTTGAGAGATTAATCTAGGAAGCATAATTTGATATAGTGTATTTATTTTTATCTTTAAATTTCTTCCACTTCACCTTAAGATGTTCACTGTTATAGTAACTATCAAGTGAAAAAAAAAAAGGGAAAAAATACCAGAATTGATTAGGTTCTAATAAACCCCCCTCAGTACATACACATTTAATATCTTTCATTAACATTAATGAGAATTATGCATGCATCCTGGGGAGAATAGGCTAGATGTTTTATTTCTTTTCCTTATTTTCAGTATTAAATCTTGTCCTGCAGTCACTTCTGTAGGGCAGACATGCATTCTTGCTGCTCAGTTATTTGTTCTACTTAATATCTACACTTTGAGAACCTCCTTTTTCATAGTGAAGGTAAAAGGTTCATAAATTTTAAAAAATCTAACAAAATTTGTGGACACATAAAACCAAGGGATATGCAAATTAATGAATTAATAGATTGCTATTGATTACCAGTAAAGCCTAATTAAATAATAAATTTTCCCACACACAATTATTTGTTTCATGTTATTAAATGATCAAATCCATAACTAGTTTGGAAGCTCAGCCTCTTAGAATTAAATGAGGTGCTCAAGAGAGCAAAGTTGTGTTTTGAAGCAACAGAGACAGAGGCAGGTCCTAGTTACGTGGATTTATGATTTAATTTTCTATATAATCTAATTTAGTCTAACTATTGAGTTTCTAAAAAAAAGAAAGAACTTTGATTAGATTTTGTTGACAAAAATAAATACAAAATATAGGATAGTTTATTCATTATCTGTAGCATTTTGAGAGAAATGACTCATGGGCATTTCTGTGCCTAAAGGAGCCTTTCTTCCCCACTCTGTGTGCTTTTCGCTTTATTATTCCACAGCAGTCAGTCATCCTCCAGGACCCATCCAGGTGTAGTACATTACAAAGATCCAAAATCCAGAGGATATAGAACTCATTTCTGTGGGAAACTTATTTATATGAAATTAAGAGCTTCATCATTCCTCATTTCTGAGGTAGACATCAATATTTCATGGAGAGCATTAAGTATGTGAAAGTCCTGGGAAAAAGACATGTTGGAGAAGGAGAGTAAACAAATAAAGCTCTTCAGTTTGACATACTTTCACTTAATTGGGAGTTTTAAGAGCAGATCGTGGGAGCAGGAAATGAGTTTGTCAGCTAATTCCCTTCTGCATGAAAAATGCTGCATGCCAAAACACTGCTGTCCTGGGTGAGAAAACTCCTTGGGTGCCACTCCTCAGCACAGCGTCATGCCACAGCAATGCCCTGACAGCATCTGTGGCTCAGGTGTTGCCTACCTGGTTGGCTCTATAATTAACAGCAGATTGCAGGATGAGCAGTGACATCTTGTTCATTAACAGTTAGGGCTGTACTTTGCTTGCATTTAGTGGGCTTGCCCAGCAGCAGATTGAAGCAGGGAGACAGATCGCTTGTTCTGTTGTAGGAAGCTCTGAGCCTGCCTGAGCAGGAGTCTGCACATCTGTATGGACCTGGGCATACATTTAGTTGCTGTTGTGCTAGGGAACCCTATCGCTGAGCTAGCTCACTCCAGCTAGGCTAGCGGTAGGATTTAGTAGAGCATATTGCCTTAGGCAGAGCACTATTCTAGGTTGGCTTTATTTGATGGAGCATCTTTGTGCAATGCCCTGAAGACTTATGCTTGCAGTTACAAATCCTGGCCTTCACTTGCCTGAAGCTAAGCTGCTGCTTTTCTGGTGCAGAGCCAGCCAGGTGCTCGCTCCCCTCGCTGCTATGACCGCATGCTGATGGGTGCTGTTCACAGCATGCGCAGTAATGGCCCTGGAAGAGCAGAGTGAGCATTTAGAGATACATGGTTCTGCTCAAAACTCTCTGAGCTCAGTGTAGGGATTCAGCACTCTGAGGACTTAGAACCAGTCATACGTTAGAACAGCAGGGGCTGTCCTTTCCTGAGAACTGAAAGGGTTTCCTTTGCTTGTTCATTACATAAAATATGTGAACACATTTTTAAAAACCCTCTCCCAGTTCTTTCTCTTTTCTTATGATTAACATGTTTAATTTCTATATGAATCTTTCAGAGTGTTTGTTGAACTCCTGGAGACACAAGCAAAAAATTTGTTCTGTATTTGTCTGCCTGGTTGACTCTGTAATTAGCAGCAGATTGCAATGAGTGACATCCTATTCCTTAATGGTTAGGGTTGTGTTTTGCTTACGTTGGGTTGACTTGACCCCAGCTGACAAAGAGATGTCAGCTCTATTCAACAGAATATCTTCTGGTCACTCCAGTAAAACAGGATGTGTGTGCGTAGAACTGAAAGGCATAATGTTTGCAGTAACCGTTGAGTGGAACATGCAAACAAATTTCAATAGGCAGGCAAAGACAGGTTGCAAACCCTATTGGGAAATGATAAATTGCTGTTAAATGTTATAATTATCCCATGACATTCAGGACTGAAACTTAACTAAATTTTGCTGAAAACTTAAAAAAGACTGGAGAGAGGTAACATGATTTAACAAATTAACCACAGAGTAAGTGAAAAAATTCGAACAAAACAGAAAATTAATATTTATCTTTTACCAGTATGTAACAGGCTTTGTTAAAAACTGTCTGAAAACGAAGAAGAGTTTGTTAGACAAATTATAATTTTAATTGCAGACGTAATTGATTATACTCAGCATGCTCATTAGGTTAAGGGAGAATATGAGTCAACTCTCAAGGTCATTACAGTAATAGATATTGTAGGCATGTAATTTGTGATAAGCTGGTTCGTGAACATCTAATTGCTCATTCATGGCAGTGTGTCTGGCACTTTTACTCCCCAAACACCTCTTTGTCCAATTTATTTAACACCCCTTAATATTCCAGGGTCAAATTTACTACAGGAGACATCAAGCAGTGAATTTTCAACCTCCAAATTATTACACCACTTCACCCTTTTTGTGCCTCAAAGACAGAGCCTGCATTACTAAAAATTAGTGGTCTGGCACTAAGCAGGGTACATCACAAATAGAAATACTCACCCACAGAGACAAGCTAGAATTTCTCATAGAAAACAGCTGTTCCCTGCCCTCCCCAATGGCAGTCATACATTGGAGTAGGATGCCAAAAGAGATGTTCTTTTAAAAATGCACTAATTAATCAGAACTTTGTCTTCATATTATTCCTTGGAAGAACATACAGTAATAGTGTTTTGTTAACTCTTTCATTATTATTTAATTTCAAAACTTTGACAGAAAGTCATTAATATTGGCTGTCTCTGGCTGAAAATCAACTGGAATGTCACTTATCAGTTCTTACAACCAGACAAAATAGAAAGAACCACTTACAGTGTATATCAGCTATAAGTAACGACTGTACCTCACTTTAATATAATGCTTTATAGTCTGACGTCTCAAAGATGAGTCACTGTCATTACCGAAATGCAAATAGTTTAAGTCATTTTTCCTGGGCCAGGCAACAGCACAAGGATGGCACTGGGAACTGAAGGCAGGCATCCTAAGCTGCAGGTTGACTTATTTTCTACCTCCTTTATACAGTGATTCCATCTTAAGGAAGGATCAACCTGTTCTGATTTATTAATCAGTACTGTCACGTTATGTAGCATTGCAGAGTGGTGGCTGAGGTGAGACAACCAAAGTCATTCCCATTAGATTGAGACATTTGGTTCTGTCTGCAATGTAAGGGAAAAATGTAACTTTTCACTCAAATATCTTTGGCTGTATTCCAGGAATCAAGGATTTGGGGTTTTGTTTTGGATTTGGTTTTTTGGGTTTTTTTAATAAATAACACGGCTCTCAGAGCAGCATAGTTTTCCTTTATAATAATTTAATTATTTGAAAGATATTATTTTCACTTGACATGACATAGTCCATAATTATCTATTTCTTATTGCTGAAGAATGAAAAAGGTATAGCTATAGATACCTAATTATATACTAAATTAATTCCAGTATGATTTCGTAAACATTTTTGTTAATATTTTCAGAAGATTCGAAAGCTTGAAATCACTCTTTGAAAAACACTGTTATTTAGAAATGTCATTTTCCACATACTGGCTCTACTTTAATCTTAGTCCTTGCTACTGAAGTTTTGCTCTTTAAAGAATTGTCCTTAATGATATATGTTTGCTAAACCTCTCCTTTGCAATATAGAAATTACTATGTTGACTGACTGTCAGATTGATATTGCCAAAAAAATCCTTATGCTTAGCAATATATATCAATTCCTATAACCACCTTGTAGATTGACCTGCCGAAAAAATGGTTATGCAAACACGCTGCCATCTGTTGTGTAGTTATTCTTCAGTAATAGAACATAAACTGGAGATATGTCAAAGTAATTTAAGTCTACAAATGTGAAATGAGACCTGGTAAATATAGTGTATTACACCGAGTTTTATTAATCATTGTCATCTGCAAAAATACAGCATGGATAACAGTCTTTTCAAAGTCCAGCTTGTTTAGTTTCGTTTATCAAACACTGATGTCAGAGCTAGTTATGAGGAACGTGATGTGAATTACAATAATTATTTAATTTTAAAATAATAATTTAAAGAATTCTGTGGTTAATACAAAGCCCGCGAAAAATTCTGGGAAGATCCAACCAATTTATAAGAATGTCATTAAGTCCGAAACATCTTAATTTAATGAGTTCAGAGTGTACATTCACATTTATATTGGTGGTTGTGCTACCTGTTCAAGAAAGTATATGCAGAGTTATCATTCACTTCACAAGTGGAGCTAACGGTACCTAAATAAAACAGGTACCTTCTAGAGTAAGTGCTATTTTTTAAGTAGAGTATTACAGTAAACTGCAGAAGAATGAAAAGAATTATTAGTTTGATTCTTGTTCTATAAGTGCAGTTCTCAAAATGGTGTTTAGACATCCTGATAATTAATGAAGAGGTTTCAAATGAAGCATTTTCCAGTATCCTATCTCTTTGCTAATTTCCATTTTTTTCATTAAGAAAAGATAAATTGTATCCAATTATTGAAAATTATGTAGGTCATTATCATGAATGAAACTGCAATTAAACTCAGTTTTCATAAAGAAAGGTTATCTTGTCATAGTGTAGGTGTTAGTGTGCCTTGCTTGGCTGGTACTCCTGCCTTCAGGCCAAGACTGTACTAGGGTCAAGTCCTACATCAGACTGAAGAGCTGTGTTTGACTAGAACTGTGCTAAGAGACTTTTAATTGCCCTCAGGAACTGGAGTCTGAATCACAGTGGTGGCAGTCCAAGTGTATGGTCACTGTCTCATAGCAGTTTTTAGCAGTCAGCAGGCGATAACCCTCCTACCCTAAGCAGAGATTGCCTTTCCCCATGGAGAACAAGCACAAGCTCTAGCAGCTGTCAGTGTGTCCCTGTGGAGTGGACATGGGGTGATCTCTTCCCCGCCACCAGCAGCTCCCCAAAGTGCTGTGGGATCCAGAGCTACCTTCTCTTGTCCGAGGCTGTGCTTGAAGACACAGGTTTTGTCCCAAAGGACTGATAATTTCACTGCAAATGAGAGGTGACAGGGTGGTGAGAGAGCTCTACTTGATCCTACCCCTCCTGCTGCTGGGAGTCATTCTGGTCATCTCTCCCTCCTTGTGCCTGTGGCCTACCAGGGCAGTGGGCAGCAGGGTGTGAAGCTTCTGGACTTGAAAGAGAGGAGAAGGGAACCCTGCAGTGATCTGTGAGAGCAGGGAGATAACATCCCTGAGGAGCAACACAGAGAGAAAAAGACAGGGATGGACAATGACCCCAAAGAACAAGGTGAGCAAAATTCTCCTGTACTTGATAGGTCTTTAATTTGACCCCAAATAGTAGTTTTTCCTTTAAAACAAACAAACAAAACCAATCAAGCAAAAAAAACGCCAAAACTCCCAAACAAGCCAAACCCTCAGTGTCACCAGAATGATAGTGGCATAAAAGCAGTTGTGGGAAAACAAGTCTGATACAACAAAAAAGATAAGAAACTGAAGTGTGACCAGTGTCACCCAGCTTGTATGGTCACACACTGTGCTCACCAGCATAGCTTTTGGCTCGTGTTGGAGCCATCTTCACCCAGCAACACTCCAGCTCCAGGGGCATTGGTTTTTCTTTGCACTTCACAGAACAGGTGAGTTTTATTGAGAGAATTAAGGATGACTATGGGGACAACATTATTTAACTCCTTACATTACTCAAAATGCTGTACCTGAGGAAATGTAAAGAAACAAAATGTATTCTATTTTCTAGCCAAATTTAATAAACTAATCTCCAATTTATGTTAATCTACATTACCATTTTCATATTTATTTCACCTTAGATTTCACTCTGATTATTACAGGCTTGGCTGCAATCACTGATAATTACAGCTTCCCATCCTTTTCCAGAAATATATAAAGTGAAGTGTTTTGCACTTTATACTTATTTCTATTTATTTTTCACATCCATTTCAATGTACTAATAAACATTAACATGCAAATAATTATCATCAAGATTAGATATCTGTAGAGAACAAATGCTAATACAGTTAATACATCAAATATGAATGAAAGAGGCTTTTAATTCAAAAAATAAAAAAAAAGACTAAAAATATTAGCTTTTTATATAAAAAGCATTTGCAATGATTATAAATTCTATTGAGCTTGCAGAAATCTTGAGCTTTGAGTTTGCAATATCTCTCATTAATGTTTAGCCTCAAGAAAGAGTTTATAATAAAGGGACTTATACAGACAACAGATAAATAGAAATGATACAGCCAAGAGGGTTGAAGAGCCCTGGGTATGTTTGTTGTCATTCTACCATGCTGATTTCCATCAGAGGTGCTGAATATGCTAAGAGTTTTATAGAAGTTGAAGTGAAATACAATATGCATTGATAACAGCTAAGGCTAGAATGCCAGGAAATTATTTTCTTTTTATTTTCCTCTAAGTTTCTTTTCCTTGTTATTACTTCCTGCGGGATGGAAGAGGTTAGCAAAGTCATCTGGTTGGCCTAAACCTCAGTAGAATGGTAATTTAGAGAAGTCTAATGTGCCATAAACCGAACGTCGGTGTGGGTAATCTAGTGTCCCCTGCTGGTTTTAAAAAATGCGTATCTCTTGAGGATTGGAAAGAAATTCTGTCTGTGTAGGCACTATGTGCCTCATGGCTTCACTGATTCTTTGTACTGGTATCCAGGTCCCTCTGTGTGTGACTGGGACTTTAATGTGGAAGAGGTATAAAAGCAAATCATCTTTGTTTCTAGCAGGCAGGCTCAACTGAGTGGTTTGTTCTAAGGTGATAAAGCAAAAAAAAAAAAAAAAAAAGAAGCCTCCCCAATTGCTACAAGCAGAAGTCTAATTTATACCGAATGGCAGACACTACATGAAGTATGAGGCTGGGAAGGGAGGAGGCTCAAGGTACAAGAGGTGCACAAGGTTGAGGTTAGGTGGGAAAAGCTGGCATGCTTTTGTCTACAAGTTGGGTTGGATGTGGCATGAGCTCAGCAGGGAACTGAGAAGATGGAGCTGTGGTATTTGGACAAGGCGCACCACCATTTTAAGCCAGATCCTGAAGGAGGCAGGTCTGTGATGATGAGAATTGGAAATGCTGCGTGCATCTAAGTTGAATTGAATATTAGTCCCTAAATAAAATCTGCTAAAAACAGTCCTCCAATGAAAAATGAAAATGCACCAGAAGTAAGAGCAGTATCAGCACTTTGTTTTCACAGTCTGGAATAAATGCTTTCAGTGTTCTGAGGCTGAACTAGGAGAGGGTTTTTCCCTAAATAGATTTTTTTTTTGCATAGCCCAGTCAATAAATGCTAGTAACCTTCATCTCTTTCCCTAAGCACCATTATATTTTATGAATTTTTCATAGAAATTAATCACTGAAATATTTAACAATTAATAAATTACACTAGAAATTTACAGCCAATGCAGTGTGATGTCTGTTAGAAAAATGACTTAATAGGCTTTCAGTCCTGCCATTGTTCTGGCTTGTCAATGAATTACTTAAGTGTCATTTGTTAAACGAGTTAGGTCAATAAAGTCCTTTAGTTGTTTTTCAGAGCGTGAGCATTATTTCCAGATAATGTATATTTAATTCTCTTTTCACTTTACTCTATCTGCATTGGCTAGTATGGGTTATTATTAATTAGCCCTTCATAGCAGATTAGGCAGGAAAGATCATAACACAGTAATAAGTAAAGGTTCACAGAGACAAAATTCTCTAATTAGGAAGTATGGCTTAGTGGTAAGCAGTGTCTTCAAATGGATTGCCATCTGTTAAATTAAAGCTGATTTCCTTCATTTGCTTATATAATGTTTCTAAAGAAAGTGGCTCTTTTTATTTATGGAAATTATATATTCCCTTTCATTATTTTCTCTTAATTGATTCTGCATTCCTGTAATTAGTAAGCAATGAAAACACACAGTGCAGGAGAAGAGCCACAGTAATGGACAACATGACCCCGTAGTAATTGCCGTATGAACTGTGGAACATCATTCTGCTTTAAGATCTTCCTTTTGATGTGTTTAGATTAAATGAATGTAAATTCAAATATCGGTTTCCAGGGGAATAAGCTGCATCAGTTTGTGTCCTTTTTTCATACTGGTTACCGCAAACTCTGGATTAGGCCTAGATATGTAGCCTTTTGCCTTTTAGCAAAGACAAAGATTCTTGCTTTCACATCATTTCAAAACTTACTGATTTGGTTTGTAAATGAATGAAAGAATTAACCCTGGGTTATATAAATAAGCACAGTGTATTGGGGGACAACATGGGCAAAATAATTCTCATTAGAAAAATTGATCTTGGCAAAAATTTTTGTGATACTCAAGGAGATCCTAGAAATCTTGGAGTTTTCTTGATGCCCTTGGAGTCCATACCTTTTCAAGTTTGTTCCTTTGCATGGGAATTTTAATGAAATGTATCCAGAAAAAAACCTCCTTGAGCTGAAACTGTATTTTCCATCTTTCTCTGATTCCTTTTACAGAAGCTATTTGGTCCTGCAGTAAGTGGCTGTGGAGGGAAGACAATTAACACTCAGCACTTGATAGACTGCAGTGATAGCTGTATAGACATGGCCTTTGTTCCCAGGGAAGGAAAACACTGATGTTATTGTCAGTGTCTGCAGTAATGAACTCAGAAGTTTGTATCCAGTGTTTGGTAGCTCCTGTTTGAAGAATAACATCTGTGGTGCCACTAGACAAGTTACGAATTATAGTTAAGCCAAACATCATATCTCCAAGTTCTGCGCCTATCGATTGCCACGTGGAGATATAAAGAAATCTCTTTTCCTCCCCTGGATAATATAGATAATTAGATGTACTGTTAAGAGATATTCAGCTTCTGCTGCGGCATCTGGCAGTTGCCAGTCCCACAGCAAGAGATTGGCCCTGATGGATTACTTGCCTAGCGTGGGCGGATGGATGGTGGTGCTTCTGGTACGGAGGGTGTCACAGGGTGATGCCTTTCCAGGAGCTGTTGTTAAGATGAGGTGTGCTGGATGCCTTTCAGAAAGTGGGGGGAAAATGAACTTAGTTAAAGCTTACCTTGTGCTAAAAATTCCCCAAAGCCTCTTCCGCTGCATATTCTAGGGTTTCATGTGGGCTTTCCAGAGCAACCTAGATATGGTAATTTGTGCATTATGTATTGAGAAATGGATCAACTGAAAACATAGAAACAGAATTAATCAGATGTTCACTTTATTTATGAACATATGTTCCGCATTATATTTCCACTGGGATATCTAATGAAGCAAAATCAGAAAAACAACAGTTCCTAACATGCTCCTTGTATGTTCTCCCCTCTGTGGTTTTTAGTCAGAGACAAACTTGTTTCTAATTTCTTTGAAATCCTTTATATTGTGATACTTGTTAAAGTTGTAACAGTCAAGGTAGGATATGGATAGAGGAGTACTACAGAAGACTGCAGAGTTCACAAACATTTCCTTCAGCAAAAAGTTTGAAAGTATTAGAAGGAAAAGACTCAGAGAGTTTCATTTAAAAACTCAATATACAGCCCCTGAAGATACCCACAGGAGGATAAAGGAACCACTGAGGAGAACAAGTGCTAAATTGCAATATAAAAATATTCAACTTTTAAGTCATCTCACCACAACAGGGTCTTTAAATTGGAACAGTGAAGTTGGACCTTTTTCAAATTGTGGACAATACACTAATTGCAACTTTTTTTTTTTTCTTTTTCTTTCTTTGTATGTTAAGATTTGATGGAGAAAAAATGCAGACACCTGATACGGAACAGTGGAAACATACGAAAAGGCAAATAAAAGGCCTTTCTACTGCCAATAGAAAAGATGCATAAAAATATGAGTATAGTTAATATCTTCTCTAACAATTTTTTTCCTCAATTCCAAACATCCTTTGCTTTTGAAATAGGCAAGCGGACCATAGAGAAAGAAATATACTGTAATTTTCTTCTAATAGACCTAAACTCTTCCTGAAAATGTAACAGAAGCAACTCAGCAATTTTAGTGCCAGATGGTTAAAAAAAAAATCGCATATTAAGCTTTCTTTGTTAATTAAAAACTGAATAGCAAGGCTTAGGTTTACAAATGTCTCTAAACAGAGTGATGTCTTGGGACAGGGTGCTGCTAATGCACTACATATTGGCCTTGAATATTATTTTGTTTGAATGTTAACAATGTGGTAATGACTGATATTACACAAGAGTGAAAAAAGGTACGATATGAGTACGTAAAGCAGTGTTTTAGCATGTATTGCAGGGAGCAGTCCTGGAGGGGTAGGTGTCCAGACAAGACGGTCTAAGAATTTTGTTCTAGGTCTAATGCTTGAGCTTGCTATTTGAAGTCTATTGATTTTATGTCAGTTTAATGATGCTTAAACTTAGCACCCCAATCAAGAGGTACACTGAAAGTACTTGCATATACAGCAAAATTCAATTAAGCTACTGTCTACATTCCACAGCCCAACACATACAGCAAGGCAAAATCTCTGTTGGATTTGCATTCACTCATCTCTGTAAAAATTATTTACATGAGGCATGGTATGGACTGCAACGCTTAACTGATGCTCTTCATCTTTCTCCTGTAGGCCCTAAAGTGTTCACAGTGGTAAAAGTCAGAGCTGCCTGTTTGCTATATCTCAGATGAAAAGGGGATGCTATTTGATCAAAAGGAGAATTCTTATCACAACATATCGCTTGTTCTTTTTGTCTTATATCTCTTGAAAATCACTTTACGGCTTTTCATTTAAGGCATTCAGTTTTTTCTGTGCAACTACGTAAAATTTCATCTGCTGAGATTTGGCTGCTATGCAGTCTCCTGCACAACATAGTAGTGAAAGAGCTTGGTTGACAGGAGTATCAGGCTTTATGCCACCAAGTTTAGTAGTAAATGTTAAAATGATATCTGATAAGTATGGTATCAGGCGATATCAGATCAGTACTACCTTTTTTTCCCCCCTACACAACAGCTGAGTGGAAAGAGATGAGTGGTTTTGCTTACGTTGAGGCTGCTTCCAGGTGATGGCTCTGTTACCACTCAGCAAGTGTAACAGACAACTGGCTGCAACAGATTGCCTGTTACCGCACTTCTCAACTGGTAGAAGCAGTAGATTACTATATTTTTAGAATAAATGAGCGTAAAAGCCACACTGTAGTTTTAGAGGGCAAAATCTGGGGTTAAATTCTACTGTTAAAGGAAATGCGTGGTATTTCCCACTAAGTTATACTGTATAACAGAAATGTAGAATGAACATCTGTCATGCAAAAAGCAATGCAGAGTTATCCTCTATGCACAGAATAAATGTATTTCATAACACAAATTCAGTGGATGAAGATTAATGATATTTTATCTTCTGCCTATCAGAGATTTCTGTGTGCTTCGCTCATGCAATTTTGCCTGTTTTCAAATGTTAGCAGAAATTAATTTTTGACTAAAAAAGTGCAAATACATCAATTTTCTTTACTTAAAAGGCAAAACAAAATTATTACCATACATTGCCTCTGTTGTAACAGAAGTCTTATAACCATGCTTGCAATTAAACAAATGTCATCTTATCTTAAAATAAAATACTTGACAGTAGAAGGAAATGCAATAGGGAAGTGCAATCAGTGATGGAGGTAGATGTCTCTCTTGAAAGTGAAAACTAATGTTTGATGAAATCAAGAAGAGACAATGAGATAATGCAGGGATGCAAAGAGAGAGGTAGGATGGCAAAAATAATAGGCTAAAAGAAGATCCTTACAGGGCTTTGGGGATAGGTGTAAGCAGATGAGATTAAATTTGCCATGGTCTCGGACAGTGCCCCAACCCAACAAAACAGACAGCGGTTGTGGTCTGGTGCAGAAATGTATATACCTGTGTGCTCTCTGCGAGAGCGGGGAACGGCTGGTGTGCATGTGTAGGATTACCAGGGAAAGGGAAGGAGTCATGGTTCCAACAGAGCTGTGAAGAAGAAATGACAGCAAAAACGAAAGTTTTTCTAAAGATGTACTAAGAGAGAAAGATAGAAAAGTAGAAAGTGACCCAAGAGATGGCTGACTTATACCAGCAAAAGAATGGCAAGATTTCAAGGAGAGCCCCATAAACTAGGAAGGAGATTTTATTAGGAAAAGATGGCTAGAAATAAAAGGGTCATGCTTTCCTGTCCAAGAACTCTTCAAATTATCATATTTATGTAACAGTAAACTGTGGTTATGGTCAGAAGGGCTTGTTAGATATCCTGTTGCTCTGTAGGTTTGCTGAGGTTTGATTTTCGCAGAGAGATAAATAGGAAAGTGTCCCTGAATGTTGCATTTCTCCCATAGTGTCTTAAAGGCTTTTTGTAGAGAAACTGTTATGATGCATGTCAGAAAACCAACCACACTAGAATTATTTTAGCTTTACATAAGGAAAATATGCTTTTTGGTTTTGCTAAATGTAAAAACAGGAAACGTAAGCCTGTTAGTGAAAGAAGGAGCAAAAAAGAGCATTAATTATTTACAAATAAAATCGTAGCAAAAAACTTACTTGACAACAGAGCTAACTTAATTTGCTAACGTACAGAAATAATTCAGTCTTTCACTCTGCTTCCTCTGGATATTGCCTTGCAGAGTCTTTTGTATTTTATTTTTTATTGTTGTTATTTTTTTTTTTTTTTTTTTTTTAACATTGTCCATTTGTTATAATAATATGTCAGAACTTTTCTCTACAGGTATTTTTATTTTCAGATTAACAATGCTGAAATTTAAAATTCCAGTAAAACAAATAGGTTGTAGTTTGTCTAGCAGAGGGTATTCCTTGATATTTTTTCCAGAACACTGATATTTCCAAGGAAAATGTGAGAAGAGAGATTTGTCTGAATAGTCAATTTATTGTTTCATCTTGTCACTGAAAAGATCAGCATTGAGTATATCTCTGGTCCAAAGTGCTGCCTATTCACAGAGGACTTCATATCAACTGATTTTTAATGATAGAGTAATCAATAACTTTTTCTGGTTTTGCTGATCTTGCAGATAGTTCACAATATTGAACAGATACCTACAATCCCTATGGATTATTAATGCATGCCAAGATAAAGTGTTTTTTGACCTCAATAACAACATCTGTCTGCAAGGCCTTTGTGGTTCATCTGTGTTCTGCTGTTCTTTTACTTTATGGATTTTTAAGTTAATGTCAACTACTTGCGTCCATTTGAACCACTTGTTTAACATGTGCTTTATTCAAGTATCTTGCCTCTTCATGGAAATCTTTATACTTAATTTCTATTCTAAGGTAATTTAAAAAATTAAAATGCTAAAAATTTTCTGTTGTTTCCTTTGTTCTGCAAAAAAATGCCAGACTACATCTATCCTTCCTGTGTTGCTACTTTGTCAGTGCTGTGAGAATGAGGTGAAGTCTTCACTCTAAAATTCTCTACACATTTGTCCATAAATATTAGTTTAATATTGTGTATATTTTATGTTCTCTTTGTGCAAAAGTTAAGAAAATTAAACATCAGAAAACTGAAGCCCACATGAAAATGTTGGGTTTTATCCTGTATGTATAAATACTATCAGAGATGGATAGTTCTGCCATGTTTATGGATTGTACCCTAAGATCCTGGGGCAGAGTCTTCTTTCTCTGCTGTGGTACCCTTGGGAACTTACATTGCTAGCAGTAGCAAGGCTGAACTTATCATACTGGCTTCAGAAGGTCACTCTTAATCCAGAAACTTGCTGGCATTTCTTGCTGCTTCTTCATCCCATGTACAGCATGCCCGACGAATTACAAAAGACAGAAACTGAGAAAAGATCACGAAGAAATAACATAGGAGCAGTGTGGTGATATGTACAGACAGGCTGGCTCACATCAGTGATTTTTTTTTTTTTTTTTAGTCTAGCAATTTCTCACCAATAATGGTCAATCTCATCTGTGTCAGGATGAAGCCCTATTGTAGGTAATATTACAAGAACCAGCCCTCTCTGGATACATTCCTCACTACTTTTTGATGTTGGTTTAATCTCTAGAGGGTAAGAAAGTTACCACTTTCTCTCTGTAGCTCTTCCCAAACAGTTTTTGGTTGGGGGTTTGAGGGTTTCTTGGTTGGTTGGTTTAGCTTTGGTTGTGGTTTTTTAGTTTTTGAGTTTTTTGTTGTTGTTGGTTTGGTTTTCGTTGTTTTGTTTGGTTTGCTTTTCTGTTTGTTTGGTTGGTTGGTTTTTTAATATTTATTGTTACAACTCTTAACACTAAGGTTACAAACAACCTTCAGGTTGGGATTTTGAAGAAGATTGAGAGATTTAAATGCACAGATCTAATTGGGAGGTGTCACTGAAAATCCCAACACTAATAGATAAGGAATAGTAGGGTCAGTTATACCAGGACATCCAAAGAGCTTTGTATGGGTTGTTGGTTTTTTTTTCTTTTTTCTGCTTAACTTCTGATTTTTTTCCCCCGCACTGACACTGTGGACAGGGTGTGATCAGCTAGTATAGCACATGTTAATACACTGCTAGTGGCATATCTGAATTTTTCCACTCTATCCCGTGCCTAATATCATGAGGTCCCATTACCTGATTCATCTGCCTTCTCAGAGAACAGATTTTTCTGATACAGGTAGTATTTTAGGTTAGGAATGGCCAACAGAGGTCTAGATGCAGAGCTGGTGCCAAGTCACTGTGGGGCAGAAATACAGCCTTTGTTTGCCCTCCAGTCACTTACCAGGAGGAGTCAAACAGCCTGGCACCCAGCAAGCAATGCACTTTCTGTTGCATCCTTGGGAAACAAGAATAAGTGATCCTCAAGTGAACATTATGATGAGGTGATGTAGTTGTGCTGTAAACCTCTTCATCTGTCCTGTGTTTTAATTATGCTGCAGAGCTCCCTGGTGAGGCAGGTAAAACAATATATTAAAATTATTCTGTCAGAAAACAGAGCCATTTCTTTGGAAAAAAATGGTATTATCATTTAAAAGCAGCATACAAAAAAGTGTTAAGAAAAAACTGATGGCTAGGTAAAAGGCGGGGGAGTGGGGTGTAAATTAGGTAGGACATTGTTACTTCAGTTGCAATTTTCCCAGAACCGTGGTGCCAACTTGTCTGCCTATACAGAACAGAGGCCTGGGGTCTAACCTGGGATGACCAGGAGTCAGCATTTCAGTCTTATGGCTTTGGTGAGGGTTTCTTAAGACTCTCTAACTTTTTAACTGTAACTATTAAGTTTTACATCATTCATCTATTAGATGTTACTGTGCATATAAATCTCTGGGTGGAGAGTTGGGTAATAAATGAGTCTGGTTCTGTAGAGAGCTAGGTGTGACAGATGTTTCACCTCTAGCCACACTGCCATTCAGGGCCTCTCCCACTCGTTTCCAGGTTTTTTTTTTTTATCTCTTGTAGCTTATCAGTGCCACATGTAAGCTCTGGGGACGCATGACAACCTTTCACCTCTCCTGCCATCCCTATAAGGGTGAATTAACATTGTTCTGCATGAACAGATGAGCCTAATGAGCCTGAATCTTTCAGGAGTGGTGAAGGTGATTGAGCTGTTCTCTGTGTTACGTTCTTTAATCACTGCAGACTTCCACATTCAATCCCCATAAGCAGTAATTGCTCTTTGTGCCACTGAGACAGGCATGAATAAATAAATGTACTTTTGGCCCTGTCCAGGCAAACTTACAACATAGTAACTCTGTGGGGATCCCAAGAATCTGATGTGCATGGTGTGTCATGTATGAATGCTGGAGGAACTGGGTATCTCACTGGACAAACCCGTGCTGCTGATCCAGATCTATGGCAGCATATACTCCATGCAGCTCCTAAAACCTAGCAGCTTCTCCTCAAGGTTTCAGTGCAGAAGCATTTGAAATGTGATGGATTGTATGGCTGCTGTACAAGATCATGCAGGGCAGTGTCTATGAAAGGGTGACTGAAGTCAAAGCGCTTTGTAGTCCAGGGGCCAAGCTGGGGAGTTTGGCTCTTTGCATCAATCCCATTGACCAGATTTCTATTCTTGGACTTTGCAGTGGCTCGCTACTTGTCCTCAATAAGTCAATGGTTAGCAGTGTGACTGTGGGCAAGCCATTTCACCTTGTTATTTCCGCTCCCATCCTTTGTCTGTCTTGTCTGTTTAGGCTGTAAATAAAATGTTTCTTCAGGACAGCAACTTGTCTCTTAGGATATATTTGTTCAGCAAGTACAAATAAGATCAAGGCCCCATGGCTGGGGTTTCTATGTGCTCCCACAATGTGAATAATAAATAATAGCAGAGGTAAACTGATTCTGTTAGTACCATTTATGTGCAAAGGTATTACTGAATGAGACAACAAAGGAACACAGTGGGAATATTCCTGAGTGTTGCAGTAGAAAATTATGATTTCGAAATAACTTTTTTTTTTTTTGATTTATGGAGCAGATGTCTGTTTGCAATTGATGCAAAGATTGCTCTTCACACTGCATTTGTGTGGTAACAGCAATGCATTTAATCTCATATATGGAAATTCTGTTGTTATTATTTTAGCAAGACTAAAAAAAATTTTAAAATGCTACTTATCTTAAGATAAACATGAAAAGACTCCTCACTATCCAGGAGGGATTGACAGTAATTGAGATTTAAACCTTTGAGTATTGTGAGTGCTATCTGCTTCCACAGAAAGACTGCCTAGTTTCCCTCTGGGACTTCTGATCCCAGCCACACACTCTTTAAAACTACGCATTGCTGGATGTTAATGTTGCTATGTATGGGCTTTGAAGTGATTGAACTCCCACCAGAACTTAGATTTTAATCATCGCTTTGATCTCTGGCTGTGCTACAGAATCAGATACAAATGCGTCTCAAATCTGTAAACCTAAAACTATGCAGGACTACTACATGTCACATATTTCAGAAACAGTGAAAATGATGGTATTTGTAAATCAAAGTCGAATCTGAGGGGAAATGTTTGGAAAGTTACTAGAGACTCTTAAATAATCTCTAATCTATTTATTCTGTACTGTTTCTTAAAATAGAAATAAGAAAACTCTGGCATCCTTTCTGTGTGTTTATTTCCAAATTGAGAGAGAAGAAATAAGTTCCTTCTAGGATAGCTGTCAAAGCATTGATATTGTTGCATATATTTATTTTTTATAAAGTAAGGATATTTTTTCAAGTGTTTATCATCAGCCAATGTCCACTTGGCTAATTTGTGCAATCAAACTTCCAGCAGTAACTGCACAAACTGAATCCATTGTTCAGTACTGATTATTTTTTTAAAAAGCTGCCATAGAATTAATTCTTGTCTCCACAGAAATAACTGCTGAAGATCTGTTTGATGACTTCAAGAAAGTCAGTAATTTACTATTTTCCTCCTCCACTATGGCTGATGAGCCAAGAGAAAATTTCATATCTGATCAACCACAGAAGTAAAGAGTGAAGGATTATGTGCTCAAGATATTGCTATCTACACAAATAAACCCAAGATAAATACATATTTTCACAAAAATATTCTTAGTTATAGTAAGCCTGGGGATTACTTAGACCTACAGCAAGAACAAATATTTAAAGTAGACTTTCTGAATTAATTCTTTCCTTGGAAAATTCAATTATTTGTTGTTACTGAGCATATGTATGTTGCAAACAAACAAACAAAAAAATCATTATAACATGAAAGAACTTTCATGTCTATAGTTGAAACAAGATGGAAAGACATGAAGGACGTGCTCAGCAATGCAGTAATATTATTTGGTTTTGGAGGTTCCTTGAGGCATAGACCAGAAACCATTCTGGATGGTAGACAAGCATTCAGTTTACCATTTTAAAGAGGTTTATTTCTTCCTTCACAAAGTTTGTAGTGAAAAGCCATCAAATGGCAAAAGGTGTTAAATTTTAACTCTTCCGTGAACATTTTGCTACATCAGTGGGGTGAAACAAATGGAAAAGGGGAGAGAACAGATACAGGAGACTGGATACACTTGTGTCTGCCTAACATGCCTTACTCATACTTTAGAGAAGCTGAGTGACTGCTGTGTGAAATCAATAGCAGAATCCCAAATGGCTGTAAATGAGACACTGGTTCACCACTTCTTTTCAGGATGGGAACTCTGATGTGGTATCTCATTGTTCTTGTGCCAATTTGTCTGAGTCAAGTTGTTTTTTGAGGGAGTGAAATAAGATTGTTGGGCAGTCACAACATCCGTGGTGTGAGCAAAGACCTCTACTGTGAAAAGTCCTTTCTGTCTTGTTTAAGACTAAACCCTGAGTTTAAAGAGAAAGGAACAACTGGCCTCAGTGTACTCGGAAGAACACCAGAGTGAATACTAACTAATTCTGTTGCTGTAGTGGATTTATTCTGGATTTTTGCTGCTGTACCCAAGAGGCAAGACCAAATTTTGGGCCAGTCACTTAAGACTTCATCTGAAATACTGGCCACAGCAAAAAGGATAGAATGAATATTTCAAGTAGCATCAAATAAGCCTTCCTATTTTATAATACAGATTGCCTTTCTTTTGTCTTCATTTTAATAGATTTGGCATTCCTTTAGTTACAGTGTTCATGTTTTATTTTGCCAAATCCAAGCTTAGGGTTAGCCATATCATCCTTGTTGCCCAAGAGAAGAGAAGACAATTTTGAGCATATCCACTCACTTGATTTTGAAGTGAATTCTGTTTTTTAGTTGAGTCTCTTTACTACAAAGAAAGGGGAAAACCAGAAATAAGTTAACATGATATGACAGAATGTTTAACTTTGGGAGATGCTTCCTCTCAGCTGTGATGTTATCTGTCACTATATGGCTTATAGTATTCATTTCTTTGCTCAATATATTAATCACTGATTTTTTTTCTCAATCTTCATCACCAAGTGACTTTAACATGAATGTTTCACTCTCTATTATAATACTAGGAAAAAGTAATAAGTGGAAACCTGATCATTATTAAAATTTCTGTTGGCATCTTCAAATACAACTTGCTCTCTTATTAAATAAATTATTAATATTACTATATTAATATTGCAGCAGCATTTGAAATCACTGTATGTGCTGTACAGACACAGCCTCAATTCTTTTGAATGCACCACTCCTATATCTAGAAGTACTTTGATGGAATACATAACTATACTTAGTGTTAGAATTGAGTTTAAACAGACAAAGAAAGAGTTGTTAGCTTGTTTTATGGAGGGACACTGGGAGAGAAGTAACATACTGAAATTTAAAGATGGAGCCTGAGGCAGAACTTGAGGTAAAATGGTACCCCAAAGTCCTGGTCCAGTGCTATATACTGCTCATCTTGTCATCCTTTTCAGATTCACTGCCTCTTTCACTTTGAAAAAGCAGTAAGAAAAGACTAAATAAACTTCTAAGAACTGTCATGTGGACTTCTGCAGTATTGACTTCTCTTCGAGTGTCTCCTGGTGACTGTGAGAACCTCCTAACTGAGGACACTGGATAACCGTAGGAGTGGGAATAACTCTTGATACCTATCCCTCCTCATCACATCAGAAAGACTCTTATTGCCCTCAGTTAGACCCTGGTGTATCTGTGACACTGCAACCAGAGAATGGAGTTTCCTGGGGAAGTGGTGCAGCTCCAAGCTGTGCTCACTTTTCATCTCTAGAAATTGGAGTCCTGCAGCAGGCAGCACCGCCCAGTGTGGAATTTCGTTTGTGCTGCTGCTGCTATTGCAAACACAGCAGGGGAATGATCTTGGCTGTTGTTAGTACTCACATAATTTTGCTCTTTGCCACAGACCCATAGGGAAGACTGTAGGACTTATTTCTGGAAGGTGAAGGGTTCACCATTCTCATTAGAGTAAAAAAGAAAGAGTACAACTTTGTCTACTTTGGCTCAAATATTTTGTTTTGGTTTGTTTTGTTTTTTTAATTATACGTAACAAGAAACTGTCAGTATAAATAAGAATTCAGAGGGCCTTTGTCTTCCATAATTCAATTTCATTGTATTTGTAGACTTGAAAGTGGATTCTGGCTACTGAGCACTGAAAGGCACTGCCCTAAACTTCAGATTGTTGGCTCAAGGAGCCTTTCAACGAAAACAGAGACAAGCATGCAAAAAGCAATATAGGTTAAAGGTTAGGATTTCTTCTCAATTTCAAGGTTTCTTTCTATCTTTGCCCTAGCATGATTGCATTATGCAGCTGACAGTGTTTTCTCCCCAAATATTGTACTCCTGTGAAAGTCATCTGGCCTCCTCCAGTTGAGTTGGCCTTTCACAGATTTAGTTTCTGATGGACTTGATAAATGAATCCCATTGAACATGAAAGAGAGAAGAGAGGCTCCTTAAAAAAAAAAAAAAAAAAAAAACAAACCCCAAAGAAAACAAACCAACCCACCCAACCCAAACTTTTATGTTCCAGTTGGTCCTTTGTTGCACTCAGCATTACAGCTGACCTAGGCAGCATGCACAAAATTGCAGGATCTCTGAAAAAATATGGAAAACATCAAATATCAGCAGGTATCGCAGAAGGTTAAAAAAAAAAAAAAAAAAACACAAAAACAAACAAAACATATGGCTCATTTGGACTGTGATTTGGTAAAATCTCTCCACTTTTGCTATCATATATGACTAGGCTCATTGGATAGCATGCTGGACACTAAGAAGTTGCTTCCAAGATATAAGATGATCCTTTAAAGTAAGAATGCAGCTGTGCATGACAGATGGAATTCGTTCACTTGTCATAGAGGAGGTAGCAGTTGTGTTACAGTTTCCCATCCTATACTAATAATACCTAAACAACAGTTACTCACATTTGTATTCAGTCAAATACAATCAATAGACAACTGTTAGTACATGAATGACTGTACACTGGTACCTGTTTACTGCTAATTAAGCTTCGTTAGTGATGAGTTTGTCTTCAGAAGTGGAAAAAGCCCTCTGTAATTAAGGGCTAGCATATTATATAGTCCCATATTTTCCCTTTTCAGAAGCTTTATTCTAACAGGACCATTAGTCTGCAGTACATTTGTCTGTATTTAAGTGTAACTACATTTCCTTGAAAAGACCATCTGTTCATAAAGACCATCTTTTTCATGCTCCCTGCAGTAAACTTTGAAGAGTGGTAGAATTAGCAAAGGACTGTATTTAAATGAAAATATATGTGGATTGAGACTAGGTAAGGCTGTTCCGTACACATTAGAATGGTTCTGTGCTGGAAAGATTGCCATTATCTTCCTCCTTTACTTTTACAGATTTTTCTATCTGCACTGAATTCTGCCACCTTTGACTGAGTAATTTTGTTCTTTCTACCTAGACCTGAATGGAATGTACCAAGTGGCAAATTACTTGAACAGTGATTGTGGTGAAGTTGTTTTTACTTTGTAGAAAATGAAGCACTTACATTTTCATTTTGCTTGGATTGATCATAAATAGTCACATTATAAACCTGCAGTGTAAAGGTCTGTATTCCACCCTACCACAGTAACACTGAGTGATGCTTTATTCTACAAATTGTCCTATTGTAGAGTTAGGTTTTAGAGTGGCCTGGATGAACAGCAGGTTGGTCTCCTTTAAATAAACAATTCTGTTCAGTTAAACCTTATGCATAAACTGAAAGTGTATACTAAGCTGAATGTCGAGACAGAAATCCACCACTGTAAAGATATCAGTGAAAGAATGTGAAACACCCCCAGTGAGGTTAGCAGTACAAAAAATGCTGGTTGGTAATGTTTTCATATTACACAAAACAGATTAAGTATTCCTGCTATTTCGATGTAGATTATGTAAATACAGCCCTGCATGACCTGCACAGACATAACCATGGCAAGAGAGAGCAAACAAGATAACATTCTTATACAGAATTCAGACAAGAGGATAGATGTTGACTCCACAGAAGAGTTAAGATAAACATTTTTTTGTTGTTGTTTAATGGTTTATTTCTTATACCAACTAAAGCAGGTATACTGGGATTTCTTAGAAACCTAAGCAAAACACAGTATAATTGCAACCAGAAATATTGAACTGAGGGATGCTGAAATACTTGGAACATGATTAATTTTTTTCCCCAAAGATGAAGGGAGGATTACAAAGGAAATTCTTGTCATTAACTAATAGCTTCTTCTCAAGCAGTAAAATTGGTGTAACCAATGGTAAGAGAATCCTCTGGCCATTAGCTCTATTGAATTGTCTCACAGAAGTAAATTACTGTATATCAGACATAAACAAGTCACTGTTGTATGGAGCACCCAAGTGACAGCTCTGTATTGTTGGAGTTATCAAACCTTCAGTATCAGTAAGACCTACTGTATAGACTTAGCAGGAGCATATGCATCTTTGCTATGACAAGATACCCCTCTATGTCAGAGAGACTACCAAGCAGTTTTATTGTCTATGTTCTCCACATACTATTCTCCAGAGGAGCTTCACATAGTAGATGAGTTATGCATAAATGCAAGAAGAATTTCCATTTTATTAGGAATCATTTCTTCCAAAAAAAATATATAGGGTTAATGAAAAGAAGACCTGGGACAACTTACTCACAAATAGTCTATTTTATTAGATTTTAGGTGAATCACGTTTTTACAGACCCTTTTTTATTCACTCTCTTCAGAATATTAATACATATATGATTTTTCATGTGAAAACAAAAGATATTAGTGTTATGGTGTCTGATCCAAAGCTCTGTTATGATATCCAGTGGTCTTCTGTAACATTTGAACCAGATTCACACTTGAATAGTGTTGGCATACCAAAACACAGTTGCTATAAAAGTTTGCTAAGGGCAAAAAAGGTGTGTTTAATGCTTCTGAAGCAGGAAGACACAGTAAGGGTATGTAGTGATTTGTCTGATTTTTTCCTTAGTCATTTGTGAAAGGTGTTCTGACAAGCAACTGTGAGTCACAATCACAGAAGGTAATATACGGCCTTTGGCTACCTGTTCTTTAAAACGGTTGCAGGTGAGGTCTGCCTGAGGTTCAGGTCAGGCAAATGCAAGGCAGCACTAGTCCAAAAGCCCCGAGTCTGTGCTAGCATCATGGTGAACACAAGCTTGGGCCATGTACCTTGTAAATGTGGTCATGTTTTCTGAATCCATGATGGCCTGCATCCTGCCTTCTGGTCATACAAACAGTGAGTTCACGTCTGTCTTCAGAAGGCCGTAGGCAGAGCCATAGCGGGAGGATGAGGGGTTTTCTGGGGAGAGAGTCTCTGATTTGTCACTTCTATGGCTGTCAGGAGATATCTTCCCCCTTTTGAACTGGGACCATTTTTGAAGGCTCCTTTTTCTGTAAGTGGGTTGATAAACTATAGAGTATGGTAATTAAAGAGTGTGTTAATGAGGTGCTATGTTGTTATATATATTAGGCTAGAGAGAAAACTATAATCAGCGCTCGAATTTCCTCCAGTACCCTCTACCTATCTGTCAGTAATATGTCAGGAATGCAAGGAACCTAACATTGAAGAATCAGTGTTAGGATCTTTGGATTTGTTCAGATTTTACATTTATGTTTTGAAGAGAGATAAACAAAGGCATAAAAATTGAAAATTATTAGTTTTTTTTTTTCTTTGTTTCTTTTTAAGAATGGCATAGTTGGATCAAAAGTGGAGAGCACAGGGTAATGATCCTTAAGAACTGCAGCTGGATCTGCTGAACTTACAGAAATCTGTATCTGAGTATGCAATTCAAACACTATGGAAAAGCCCAGGAAGTTGTGAAATAAAGTGTAACTTTTCAAAATTTCAATGAATCATTAATTTGGTAGGCCCAACTATGTATACTGTTGTTCAGTCTATGCCCACAAGGAGTATGTAAACAAGTGAGTTTTAGTATGAATATGTCCTTGAGCTTGCTTTCAATTTCTTGGCATTACTAAAAGCCACATCCTTTTTCTGACATGCATTACAAAATCTAAGTTGGCATAAAACAAACTATACAGCTTTTATTTCAGTTACCGAACTATTTGTTTCTCTTTATCATGCTGTTCTGCCCCCTTGTGCCGGTGATGATCTTGAGAGCATTTTCAGTTGTGATTTTTTTGCTGCTGTTTGATGCCTTCTTGGTTCTTCAGACTCTGAGATAACATTTGCTTAATGCTTCTGAAGTCCTCTGTCAAGTGGCTCTGCCCGCAACTACAAAAGTGATTCAGTCAAAGATTGCTTCACACTTGGCTTATTACAATTTCCTTTTCAAAAGACCCCCTGTTTTTTTGTATCTTGCCCAAATGGGCTGCTTGATTTAGTTGATTTTCATGATTCTCACATGGTCCAATGTTACTCAGTTACACTGCTTGTCCATTTAACTTAAGTCTAATTTCAACAGTCTGCAGCTGGCTTTTAATACCCACTAGATAATGGAAACACCCTACTCCCATGTTCTCATTTCTGGGCATTTCCAGGTATTTGGTCTATTTGTGTGACCGTTTGTTGCCAGTCTCTGCATCCTCTTCTTTTTTTTTCAGTTGTACATGAAAGGTGGACATCTGTAGAAACTTCTCTCACAAAACAGAAGCAGGAGTATGTCAGTGTCTTTGAAATGGATATTTGCAACTGTTTGCTGTGGTTGGAAGGTTTGGTGCTTGTGAAAGTCACTGTATACATTAATAATCTGTGGTTATTGTTAGGTAGATAGTGCTCAAAGGTATAACAGCATTTCTTACTGAAATCAAATGTAATCTTCATAGTTGGCACTGATATAAGGCTTATAGGTTGACTTTATACTTGTGGAAGGCAGGACCTGGTGCAAAGGAGAGATGCCTTTCTTTACCCCATGGCCAGGTCTTTGTGGTCTATAATTTTGCAAGCGCGTCACCAAAAGAAAGACTACCTCCAGAAAAAAACCCTTCTAACCTCCTATGCCTATGTGAATGTTTCCAAGACATTTAATTCTGCAGGCTGCCTGGTAGGGCTCCTGGGATATCTCAGTGGTGACATTTAGCCCTCCCTTCAAGTGGCTGCTTAGAAATATAATGGTAGTTCCCTGTTCAGCTGTCTGTATCCTGCAGTGGTCTCCAGTGTTTGTTAAAGGAGTTCTGCTCACCAATTTATTGCACATGTTTATTAGCACTACTTAACAGGGGTAAGAAACAGAGATTATTTTGTACAAATGTGCATTAACAGCCACTTTGTCTGTACTCTTGCTATCACCATAGGACCCTTCATCCTATAGCAGCTTTGTGCATAGGTGAGAATTGCAATTACATGTCTCAGAAGCATTGCCACAAAGTTAATCTTACACTCTCTACATATAAGTTCCCTACTGTATAAGCAGACCCCTTTTTGCACCTAAACAAATCCTGCCCACTTCTTGTGTTTTCTGTGAAGTAGTAATGATGTCGCTCAGAAAACCTGCAACTTCTTAAAGCTAGCATGAAATTAACTGAAATAAATCTGAAAGCAGAAAGTTTGATGTTGCTGTCCTAAATCAAATTAAAATTGAGCCAGACTTGAGCACAGCATAAAATCTTATTTATAAAAGTTACATATTCAGTTAAATCTTATCTCATTTGTTTAATCTTACTTGATAGCACCTCAAAATTTCTATATTTTACAAAAAAATCCAATGTTCTTATTTAATGAATATAGCAATTAAATGTAATGCTATGCTATGATTCATGGGATCATTTAATTCGAATTTACTGTGCTAGTATACTGGATGTAAATCATTCTTGCCAGAGATGGGTAAACAGTTATGGATGTGCAAAAAGTTTTATGTTTAAAGAAAGCTAGAACTGTAAAATTAAACTCTGGAGGATTAGGAAAAGGCAGAATTAAGACTACTTGTGTATCTTGAATTTGGAACATGACTGTGATACAGTCTTAAAGACTTGATCACAAGCTAGTACTTTATCCTGTGCACAGGGTGGACAAGATCAAGTGTTTATTTTTATCTGCGTCTTTCAGTATGAAGTTCCAGTGCTTAGATGCCATCCGAACTCTGCTCTGAGTACAAGGTTATTAATGTCCTCTGAGCTTTCATACAGAGCTTCTCAGCAGTGTATCTGAAAGTCTCTGAAGCATTAATACATATATTTTATATTTTAAGTAATGCTCATTCTCTCTGGGTGACAACTTAGCTTTAGAGCTTGATTTCTTTTGCATATTTAGCAACTTAAATGACAGATTCAGCTCATGGCTCTTAGAGACTACAGTTTCACTTGTCATTGCTTGCGATTTCTGCAGACCAGCCCAGCGTGTTTCATGTGGATGCCCAGAAGGTGACCAATTGTGAGATGTTCTGGCTGAGGTAACTTTCCTAGCAGTACAGAATTGTGGCAGATAAAAGGATCAGCTCAGTTCTATAAAGTACTGTTTGATTACTTTATCCATGGGTTTATCATTAACCTTTTTCTTGTAACAGTCTTATACATAATTTACTGTGCTTTCTCAAATGCTTCTACCAGATAGACCAAGGACCATATCGCAGAAAGCCTCACTTAACCTCAGTCTCCTGCTAGAACTTTCTCTTGAGCTTTATATGTTATCATCCCTTTCTTAAAGCAATATTTTCACTGTTCTTTCTTTTGACTAAATATTTTAACTGATAATGAAGCATCTATACTGTATTGCTTATCGTCATCTAGACCAATGTAAGTTTTATTTTCCAAAGTAAAGCTGGTGCAAAGTCAGTGGGGATCCTGGTAGGTAAAAGCTCCTAGGAATAGCCCTGTTATCAAAGCCCCACAATCTGCACTACCGCTGTTGAACTGGATGCTAAACGGCCTACAAGTCTTCCTTGAAAACTTCTTCATCCCTTGGGCACCTTGAGGACCTAATAACCTGTAGGACCTTCTGCACCATTATACCCTCTCTAGAGGTGTCATCTTCTTTGCAAAAGGCATCTAAGCCTGTCGCGGCCCCTGGAAATGCTCTTTTGCAGGATGCTTTCAAGAGTTGATGGGCCTTGGATCCCTCTGAAAATGCTGTGTCTCGTGCTCTTTGGGAGGGCAGGATCGCTTTGGCTTGCTTTCCTGCCTAGCTGTAATACAAAGCTGTTGCTGGCTAATTTGATCTGTTATGCAGCTCAGGGGGAACTAAACTAAGGGGCACATTTTTTCTGTATTTCAAAGGGCAGGAGAAGTACAGTTAAAATTTCCTTATGCACTCTAATGACTGAAGAAGGCAAAACTCCAGCATTGTATTTGAAAAGCCTTGGGATTAAATTATGTCATTTAAGAATTCATTAGCCTGTCTTTCAAGTGTATGCACTTTGGGGAATAATCTTCTTTCTTCTCCTGCTTTGCCTTTGAGTTGCTCGTGTGTCTCTCATGCCTAGGAACTACAGATTTATGGCACTTTGGATTGGATAAACCCCCTTAGCTTTGAAATGTTAAATCCTTCAGTTAGTTTGAGTTGAAGACTGAAGGCCAAACATTTCAAATGTGGGCACCTGAAGTCGACAGGGGTTGCAGGCATTCATCACCTCTGAAAATGAAACCAATCATTTAAGTAGCTAAATTTAGATGCAGGTACCTTGCTTTTGTCAGCCCAGTTTAATCAATGAGTCCTATAGTATTACTCTGGATCATATGGTCTTTCCCTAGCCCTTTGCACTTCTGTTGTGTTTCCTTTTCCTTCTAAGAAAAGGCTGGAATTTATGTTTAGATGTTCATGTTATAATGTCATAGAATCATAGAACCATTGAATGGTTTGGGTTGGAAGAGATCGTAAAGATCATCTAGTTTCAATCCCCCTGCCACGGGCAGGCACACCTTCCCCCAGCCCAGGGTGCTCCCAGCCCCGTCCAACCTGGCCTTGAACCCTTCCAGGGAGGGGGCAGCCACAGCTGCTCTGGGCAACGTGTTCCAGTGCCTCACCACCCTCATAGTGAAGTATTTCTTCTTTATGTCTAACCTAAATCTACCTTCTTTCAGTTTAAAACTGTTACCCCTCATCCTATCCCTACACTCCCTGAAAAAACGCCCCTCCCCCCGCCCCTTTCCTGTACCCCGCTTTTGAGCACTGGAAGGCCACTATAAGGTCTCCCCAGAGCCTTCTCTTCTCCAGGCTGAACAACCCCAACTATCTCAGCCTGTCCTCATAGGGGAGGTGCTCCAGCCCCCCCCCCCCCCCCCCCCCCCCCGATCATCTTTACGGCCTCTTAACTCTCCCAGAAAGTTTCCTTCTGACAAACGGATCTGTCCCACTCCTTGTGCTAAAAGCACCTATTAGGTTGAGCAGAAAGTAGGCCCTAAAAAGAGCTTAGAATGCTCTGTATTAACTTATGAAAGACAAATATTAGTCTTCCATTGTCTAGGTGACCTGTGGTGTGTTTTGCTGTCGTTATCTACTATCTCTCTGTGGCTCTGGCTCTCTGTCTATCTCCAATGCATGTCTACTGGTCAGGATGATCTAGAAAAAATCTGTCTTTCAAAATCTGCCTCTTGAAAAGTATTTGGGCACTATGAAAACTATTACCCTACTCACAAGTTTTGACTTACACCATACTTTTAAAAGAGGTAAGGGATCAAGTGAGGGTTGTGTAATTTGGACACCTGCTTTTAACTGCCTATAGACATGGGAGGAATTGATTTCTGTAACTAATTTTCTGACTGAGTGAGGTAGCAGAACAAGTATGGACAAATGAGCAACAGTGACTTATGCAGATGTAGGTGTTTACTGATACAACTGCCCAAAGAAGTAAATCCATGAGCAAAGAGAATTTTTAGAGATTTGTATTCATAAGATGAAAAGCTTCTGAAAGAATGTAACAACTCTGGGACTAAACTGCCTTTCCATTGCGATGATCTTCTGCTTCTCCTGATTGTGAATGCTGAAAGTCTGCTCTGCTTCCCCAGGGTCCTGATACAAAATTCATTGTCAGAACTGGAAAGGCAGAAAACTACCAAAGACAAAACCCCAAACAAACAAAACTCTCAAACCCCCAAACAAGGAAAGGAGATCTCTTAATTACAGTTGCACCCTAAGCAGATGTTAACAAGTCTATTTAAACCTTTTTAGACTGCAATAGGCTGCTGGCCTCCTGTCCTCATCTAACTTGGCGTTTCCCTGATCAGTTAATTCTGCCCTGATTAGCATTTCAGAAATGCACAGGTTTTGTCAAACACAGCTTCAGAAGCTGTTTTGGAATACCCCTTTGGGTTGGTTTTTGTAAGCTGCAGATTACAAAGGGTGATTTTCCAGCCTACTCCATTATATTTATTCTGGCTTTGAGTCAATATGAAAAATTATTCATGACATTGAAATGCACCACATGGATGGACCTTACACAGTTGCATTGCCACTGGTTGGATGGCCTCAGCCTTGCTTACTATCCTGCTGCAGTACCAATATCAGCCCACTCCCAACATCCTCCTTCCTTGGCAGGAGAGAACCTGTTTCTGTGGGTAAACAACCTTTCTAAAGAGGTAGAAAAGAGGTTTCTCTCTCCTGTATCTCCCTACCTCTTTTCTCTTGTGAAGAGGGGAGGGATATGGTTCTGCACTTAGAGAAGTAGGAAATGGAGAGTTTGCTTCCTCACAGAAGTGGCAAGGGGGAAAGAATTTCTTTAAGTTATTTTCAAGTTGTTGAAAAAATTTGGGAAAAGCTCTCCCTTTAAAATGCCTGTTCAGCTGAGGATTTTAGTGTAACTGAATTAAGTGCATTGTTTTTCCTTTGTGGAGGAAGAAGACCCTTTTTTTCCAGGCCATGTTTTGTGTGTTGCTCAACAGATTACAGGCAAGAAGTTCCTTGGACTTCCAAATATGGACTCTTTCATTTCTCATGTCTAAGAATATGGAATATTTCATCCCTTTCGTCTTCTGCTTATGTTCTCCTTATGCCAGTGTAAGAGTCTTTTATGTCCCTTACAGTATCTTGCAGTGCCTCCCTCCACACCTCCTGCTAAGAGTGTCATTATTGCTTCTAGCAGCTCTCCTTGAGGAATGTATTCTTATCACCTGATGAGAACTTATTTTCCCAGAGATATCAAGGTTCTTTTAATATATATTGGTCTTAGCTCCTTCTCCTCAGCAATAGTAAGAAGGTGTTGATTTGCTTGACTGAGTTTAGTACAATATGGAGGTAAATGTTCTTAGCAGCTAAGTGACTAAAGTAGGAGTCTGCGTAGTGCTAATTTTAAGCTTAAGTTTGGCTTCATTTTACTTGTCTAGGATGAATACAATGTCATGATACAAGATTTTGTGACAAACAGGCATGGTGGGATTGATCCCAATTTCTTTCCAATTTTGTATCGATTGAACTAGAAAATAATTCCCTGTGCAAAGGACCTTGACATATCCAAAATAATCAAACTTAGAATAGCTTCTGAAGTGCCTAACCACCATTTGGAAAAGGCATATAGATAGAAGTTTTCATGAGAGCTTAACAAAGTTGAAACAGGGTTTTCAGAACTAATTAGCAATATTGGAGGTGGCTATTTTCTCTGAAGTGTACTAAATGTTGAAGTGCTTTGAATATCTGTCAAGAAGTGTTGATGTCACGGTTGCTGTTCATTGTAGACTGACTTTAAAAATTTGGCTTTAAATTTGGGTGTTTGAAGATCAGGTCTAAGAGCAACAGTTACTAAAGAAGCAAATAAATTAACTTTTTTTGGACTTAGGTAAGCATTTCTAATGTTTGAATTTGTGATTTGATTTTCAGAATATCACCTTGCTCTCTGTCAGTTTGCACACCCTAAGTTCTAAAATACAGGCTAGTTCAGTTCATGTTGTTTCACAAATTCTAATGTAGTAGGAAGGTCAATGGCATCCACTCTCTATGAGCATAGCTTTCAGCTCAAGTTCCTCCACTGATCCAATTTTTAAGCTGAAATTCAAGTTTATTTTTAAGTTTACAATCTGAACTACAAGGTTTTGTATTTATTGCATTCTTATTGTGCTGAGATGCCAAAAGACTGCCATGATATGATTCATACAACTGGGGCTCTGCTTACTTGGCTATGTCAAAATAATAGGAACAAAGATCAAGCCCATCCCTGATGCATCTCCTGGAAGTGAGGACCATTCTGCTGAGGAGTGAATATAGCTCATTAGTTGTATCCCTATGCATCTTCTGCTGCTGTTGCTTATTGAAGAGTCAGAACTTCTGCATCCAGAACAGCATCCCAGAAGTGTTACTTTTCACTTTCTAGAAACCTGGCCTGAAGCAAAGATGTTGTGATGTAAAAACCACTCAGCTTTGATCCAGAGTCTTGTGGGCGGTATTTTGGCATCTGGCTATAAGCACTGAGCTTCTGACGCTGAAGAGAGTAAGTAGTCAGCACCCCTTAGATTCAGGCCTTTGCTCCTGGTGGGCTGAAAGAAAACCAAAGATGGCAGGCTGAACTGGGGAGCATTCAGACTCTTGGAGAAAACAGAAAGTTTAGGGGGAACTTTGGATCAGGTCCTGTGTCTTATCTGACCTGATTTGCTTATTCCTAGGTAGCACATATCACTCTCTGAATACCCCTTGGTAGGAGCACAGGCTACATTTCTGGAGCAACAGCTTCAATCTGTACAACTAGACATTTTTTTAAAATGTGTAAGTGGCCTGAAAGTTGGAGTGGCTAACTCTGCTAATTATATGAAACTCTTTAATATGATGCTGGAGGTGTTAGACAATTGTACCTGCATTAAACATGCTGTGCTTATGCAAACGTGGCACACAAATTGCAAGTTCTAAAATTTATCAGGCAGACTAATTATTTAAATGTGAGCTATAGGTTACATAAATAAATAGCTCTCCCTCAATAAATGGCAAGGTGTCATGGTGTTAGTCACATGGCTTGTAGCAGAGTAAAATTAATGTTAACACTTCTGTAGCTTTCTTTCTCTGATTAGTAATTCTTTCGATGTTGGTAGATGAGCTGAATTTATGAAAGTTTTGCCTGCCCTCTAGGTCTCTATTTTGTATTCCTTGTGCATTGCAGCCTGCTTTTGACTCTAGCAGTAATGTTGGATACTAAAACCACGAATAGCTCAGGCTCCCTGCTCTGCTTGTGGAGTGAGGCAGATCGAAACCAAACTGGGAGCTTCCCCTGGGGCAAGATCTCTACTCCCCCAGCTCCCGTAACCCAGTCCTCCATGTACAGAAACAGCCCGTTTGCAATTAGCAGTGTGTATATCATAGAGAAATGACATAGAATTGCATACACCAAGAAAATAGAGATCACTGCGGTAATGAATAAGGAATTTGCCAACGTAGGCTCCTTGCATTTTGCTGTTATACGCATGCTGCAGGAAAGATGCATGCATGTTCACACAGCGACACAAAGTGATATGCTGCCTGCAAATTTTTAGGATGGTTTTTGAGTGCAGAGTTATGAAAGCTCAGAAAATCCTATATCAGAAAAGCTGCTCTAGCTAGCCATTGAGAGTTTCATTAAAGTTTCTTGCTTTTATTACTTTTAAATTCACTTATGTCAGCTTCAGTTTCGTTTCCAGAGGCACCTGCTCTTGTGGTTTTCTGGCAGCAACACTGCAGAGGGTGGGGACTGTTAAGTGGCAGTTGCACATTCCTCTTCAGTCTCCTAGAAGTGGCACTTTTTTTCTCCAGTCATGCTAATTTACATTCAACTTTCAAAATGAAACTTGAGCAGGCATCCTCCCTCTCCTTACCTACCTGCCCAAATTCCCACTCCTCATTTTCTGCTGCACCAGCCTGATCGCCTGATTTCACAAAAGTGAAAACAGAGTGTTTCACTCTTTAAGTAAAGAGGAATCTATGGGCCTGATCCTGCCAACCTTCAATGACTGTTCTGGCAAACAGCAGGAAAGATGCTTGGTACTTTATGGGATGTGCTCAGCCATTTGCACTCACAGCCAGGGCACTGCTGTACTCTCCTGCAGCACTGCATCACAGGGAGGCTCTTGCCCATCCATTTCGTGGTGGATTTAGGAGGAGGAACCTGATTTCATTGCAGTCATTCAGCAGCAATGTCTGCATTAGGCCCAGTGGAAGCAATTGGATCACATCAGTTAGTACAAGGGATTAAAAGAAGCCAGATGCTGCCTTAATGGACAAGCGTAAGGCAAAGTTGCAAACTTGGCCTTTCGGGAAAATTGAAAGCAGTTTAATTCATGTTCGTCTTAGAGAGTTGAGAAAGAAATTGTCTGTTAGTCTCAAATCAGGCAGACAGTGCACCCACACCGAACTTGCAGATGCTCTACACCTAGGCTTTTTCAGCTGCATAGGCGGCAACCCAGAGGTCACTGAGCAGCTTCCCCCGAGACCAGCTCTCAGACTGGCACGAATGGGGCACGTCCATATGATGTGAGGTCTCTCTGGTCTGAACCAGACTCTGCAGGGCTGCTGTTTGCTCCTCATCCCTCCTGCACCGGGCTGGAAGGTGACTAGGGGCAGGATTTGGTCACCTTAGCAACCCTCTCGACCAGCTCTTCTGGAGAACACATTGCACCAGGTTTAGGCCAACCAAATCCTTTCCCCAACCCCCGGAGGAAGGGGAAAGAGGGAGGCAGGTTGTGAGCTAGAGTTATAAATTGCTCTCAGCTCTGATCCTGGGGCAGCGGATCAGCATGTTGAGGCTGACAATGAAACTGTGCTGTAACCCTTCACAGGTAACCTTTGTGTTCATAGAAAAGGAAGGTTGCTTTGCTGGTCTTTTCCTTGCCCAGAGAAAGGGAACAGACACTAATAGTGACTTCATCTCCTTCTGTTTTCATTTTATTTTGTGAACGGAGATGCCAGTGTGTCATGAAAGTGGCTGTTAAGGTCCAGTTTCAAGCCCTGCATAAAATTACACTGTTTAAAATTATTTAAATTCCTTCACTACTAGATATTTCCTGGAAGCACTTGTTTCTTCCTTTCTTTTGTCTTCTGAGCACTTTTTATATTGTGAAGGTGTTTAGCTGGAAGCATGGAAGGCCATGCAAATAAGACCAAGCCAGCTGCACAGATTTTCCACACTTTAATTGAGTTGTAGGGCTTCAAATGAATTTGGCTCCAATTTCTGATGCTTCCATGCCCTGTATTCTGTTCCAGTGTGGATGTTAAATCGTGCAGAAATTCAGCGTGACCTAACTTTCATGTCAGTTGATCTGGCAGTAGCTGTTTTTGTGTAACTAATTTAAAAAGATTGATTGTTGGTTAATTACATTAATGAACTGAACCAACATGGACACAGACCAGAGCGCAGCAGTCTTCTAAACAGTCATTAAGAATAGACATCTATCTTTTCACCTGCTTGTACAGCCTCCTGTTGGGTGGCAGAGTGTGTGGAATTGTAATTCTGAAGGTTAAACGACTTAGGGACGTAATCACAAACTGTTCACCTCTGCTACCCTTCTGCCCATATGGTCTTGCTAGTCACAGTCAAAGTCCATTTGGACAAACTGTCTGTTGAAAGGTCTCCAGGACAGCAAGTCTGGTGGTTTCAGCTGGGTTCCTGGCAAATGGCAGCGTGCATTACAAATCCACCAAAGTTCCCTGGTTGAAAGGATTTTGTGGATTGAAACAATTTTGAAAGAACTTCTTTCCCAATTAGGGTAATTCATGCTTATCAAGGTGAAGGTATACTAAGCAGAACAGTTCACTCTTCTCTCTAGCCAGCACATGAATATGAAGAAAGACTGAATCAATAATACATTTCTGTAATTAAATTGGTAAGTCAAAATGATCAAGTTCCTGTTTAGATAGTCAGTGGAAGATGCATTTCCGTGTGTTTATCAGTGTTGGGCTTGTAGCCATTCACTAGACTTATGTGGGAGATGTGCAAATGTTGCATGCCATGCAATGGCTTACAGAAGAAGTACTTTAAGAAGTTGAAAAAAAGTTTGATCCAGGGACATTGGTACATTTTCCAACCGAATTTCAAAATACTATACACTGAATAAAGGCAATAAAATGAATTTTATTTTATTTTGAATTTGGGGGAGACGCTATTGTATATACTTTGCCATTATTAGCACATCTGCTTCCTAGATTTCTTCAGATCATGAAGGACTTAACCTGAAGTTAGTAAGAGTGTTGCTACTGGCTTGAGCAGAAAGAGAACTGGAGCAGGACTGCATATCATGAAAGAAGGCAAGAAAAATTCTAGTTACTTGGGAAATCAAGAATGAAAGTACTTTTTCACTGGTAGCCTGGGAGAAGATATTAGCTTGTATAAGTTGTTAAAGTCTTCAGAGGTGACTTGTATCAGTGCTGATACGATGGTATTCTGCAAGGTCTGATCCAATAGCTGCCGAGACCAAGGAGTCATTATAGGGATTTCAGCCAACTCTGGGTAATGTTGTAGGTGACCTATGAAGTTTGATTTTCAAGGAGGCTGTTTACTTCCACAAAACCATTTTGTATCCCAAATTCACCAGTGTGTGTGGGAAGTAAGTCAAAGAAAAATAGGATTGACCAGCAATCATTTAGTCCATGCCGAAAATCTCCTTTCTTGATTCTCAGCTCCCCTACTGGATATGGCATTGAAATGGTTTGAGGTGACAAGGGAGAAGACTTACTCCTGTGGGTTGTTTGGAGGCTGGTCCTTCTTTCCCATCATCCCAGAGGTTTCAATGGACTTTTGAGGGGTGAACAGCTGAGCGGCTTCATAAGGGATTTTAGGCATTGGTTTATGACATCTTAAAAACACTCTAAATGTGAGGTGAAGAAGTTGTGGAATAACACATATGCAAATGGTGTTAAATTATGGTTTTATCTCAGATCTTCTGTTTCAAGCTAATTGAAAGACAGAGGCCACTGCTGCAGGAGGAAAATATGAAAAGGAAACTATACTGAAACATGAAAGTGTTTCTGATCAAGTAAAATTCCATTTCTGTTGAATGTTTTATTTTGTTCCAGTCACATAAATTACCATCTTTGAAATACTAAAACTCCCACAATCAGCTTTTTATAACAGAAAATAATTTACATTTAAAAGGTTTAACTGAAGCAGCTAAACCTTAGCGATGAATGTGCACATTCGGCAATAAAATAGGGAAGCAGACCATGTTTTGGAACCCATAGCTGCTATATATAATTTTAATATTATAAATAACTAAATATAGTCTAGTGAATACTATAGGTATGCACATAGATATTTGCTAGTTCTTGGGAAATGTATCCTTAAGGGTATAAAATGCCTCAGTAATGACACAGAGCCTTGGAAATCTCCCTTAGCCCTGATAGATACTGTGATGGAATGTACTATGGCTTGAATGCATTTCATCCTCTGCAGAAAGTTATGAGGCTCAGTCATGTTACCGTCATCAGAAACCTTTTCTTTCTCCTTGCAGTAACACCTCTCTTCCATCTTGTAAAGGGTTGACCCTGGCTGGATGCCAAGTGCCCGTAAAAGCCTCTCTACCACTCCCCCTCCTCAACTGGACAGGGGAAAGAAAATATAATGAAATGCTCATGGGTTGAGATAAGAACAGGGAGATCATTCAGCAATTATCATGATGGGCAAAAGAGACTCAACCTGGGGAAATTAGTTTAATTTAATTACCAGTTAAATCAGAATAGGATAATGAGAAATAAAACCAAATCTTAAAAACACCTTCTCCCCACCTCCCCCTTCTTCCCGGGCTTCACACCCAATTTTGTCTACCTCCCCCCGAACAGTGCGGGGGGGATGGGGAATGGGGGTTGTGGCCAGTTTGTCACATGTTGTCTCAGCTACTCCTTCCTCCTCAGGGGGAGAACTCCTCACACCCTTCCCCTGCTCCAGTGTGGATCCCTCCCGCAGGAGACAGTCCTGCACAAAATTCTCCCAATGCGAGTCCTTCCCACAGGCTGCAGTTCTTCATGAACCGCTCCAGCGTGGGTCCCTCCCATGGGGTGCAGCCCTTCAGGAGCAGACTGCTCCAGCGTGGGTCCCCCACAGGGTCACCATTCCTGCCAGCAAACCTGCTCCAGCCTGGGCTCCTCTTCCACAGGACCACAGGCCGTGCCAGGCGCCTGCTCCAGCATGGGCTTCCCATGGGCTCGCAGTCTCCCTTGGGCATCCCCCTGCTCCAGTGTGGGGTCCTCCCTGGGCTGCAGGTGGGGATCTGCTCCTCCACTGACCTCCCTGGGCTGCAGGGCACAGCCTGCCTCTCCATGGGCTTCACCAGGGGCTGCAGGGGAATCTGCTCTGCTGAGCCTGGAGCACCTCCTCCCCCTCCTTCTTCACTGACCTTGGGGTCTGAAGTGTTGACGCTCTCACATATTCTCACTCCCTTTCTCCGGCTGCAATTGCTCTCTCCCCAGTTTTTCTTCCTCCTTTCTTAAATATGTTATACTAGAGGTGCTGCCACTGTCTCTGGTGGGCTCAGCCTTGGCCAGCAGTGGGTCCATCCTGGAGCCAGCTGCCATCGGCTCTGTCAGACATGGGGGCAGCTTCTAGCAGCTTCTCACAGAAGCCACCCCTGTAGCCTCTCTGGCTACCAAAACCTTGCCATTCAAACCCAATATACATCTTTAACTAATAAAAGAGACAGGGACAGTATTTTAATTCTGCAGGAACCTTGTCATCATCCTAGAAGAAGTTGCAATTTTTGTCTAAAAAGGCAATAACCACAAAAATTAGAGATAATGATTTCCCTCTCAGAATAAGAGTAGCTGGTATGTAAGGCTTGTCTTCCCCTGTCACATACATCCCTGATTTATCTTCTCTTCTCCTTCTATGCTCCCTGCATTAAAGGGGGAGTGGGACATTGCTGCTATAATGGTCTTATTCCCTGCTAGTGGACTGAAGATATATTTCAGTTTTATACTCACCTCAGGTGTATTCAGACACATGGAAGAAATATCTTAGAGGTGTTTGTATCATTGCAGATACTCCAGAGAATTGAAAACCCTCTGTATTCCAACAATAATCTTTCCCTTGACCTTAGTGTACTTTCTCATATCTCAGACAAGTCCTGCCATCATTGGAGTCAGTGAGAAAATGGGTGAAAGTTTCAGCATAAAGCAGATGATACCCTGGCTATTCATAGTGGGACTGTAGGGCCAAGGTTGTGGGAGAAGCTGTACACAACTTCATACATAACAGCGCTCAGCCCCCTCTGAGGGAGCTAGACCTTTCTTGACATCTACAAGATTTGCCGGGGGGAGTTTGATCTTTGATCTTATTAATATCAGAGAGTAGATTGGCTTTATATTGCCCTTCATATCAGACCTTTCAGGAGTCTCCCATCCTTTTCCTTTAGACTGGGTCTCTCAGGGAAAAACCCAGTAATAACATACCAGTGTGATAATTAGTAAGTACATTCTACATAATTACAATGTTAGCATCTCAGGGGGGAAATTAAAGCTTGTGCTGTCCCTTTAACAGGACAATTTGATAATCCTCTTAGCATTTTCTCTTTTGGTTGATAATATTTCACAGAATTTTACTTTGTAAAATATTCCTAAAGGGAGGCTTAACCAATAATGCACAGATTATGGAAATGACTCTCATTAAGTATAGGGAAAGACTTCAGCAAAGCCATGAACTGCTTCGAAACATGTAACCCCCATTAGGAGCTTCATTTAAATGTTTATTCACAGAGCAGTAAATGTTTATTATAGAATATTTTATTGAAACATAAATTAAAGAACCCTAATTATACGTATCACAAGTGTTAAAACAATATGCATTTATCAAGACTTAACTAAAGATCAGAGGTGAGGGGAAATGCAATTGTGCTTTCATTTGCATCTCAGCAACACCAAATTTGCACAAAAACACCTGGACGTACTGACCCTGTGGGAAGGCAAAGGTGCAGGACCTCAAGGCAGGTGCACTCCAGCTGTCCCTAAGCCTGCACTACCTTCCTGAGCAGCTTTGGAGGCACCTTCATTGATTTGTATATCAGCCTTCCCACCTATAAACTGAAAGTGATACTTTATGCAAGGTCTGCCAGGGTTTCAGGTTGGTTTTGCAGTTCTTTTATATTCAAGGGCTAGAAGGTGCAGTACAGGTTGCACAGTGTTCTGATCATAGTGTTACTGACATATAATCCAGGAAACATGGTGCGGCACTTTCCCCATCAGGGTCCTGGGTTGGACCAAGGAATACTGTTGATGCTCCTGGAGGTCTGCCTGTCCCGTCCACTGTGGGTGCTGGGGAGGGGATAGGTACTGAATAATGGCAGGTGAGAGGAGTTGGTGATGGTCCTCAGCCCGACCTTCCTACTACCGTGTGTAGACCCTCATTCCTAGAGTTACAGACCAGGTTAGAGGTCAGGAAATACCAGTTCAGAAGGACAATCCCACCCTTATTTCCATTTAGTTTATTCATTTGCTGCCTTTCAGAGGATCTCATATGGGATGTCCAAATGTCATTTGGATCACCACTTCCAATAAACAGACCAATTACCCTCATCATTGTGCCACTTTTCTTGGGTTTGGGGCTGAGTGGGAGGGGTTGGCAGTTCTCTTGCAAACATTAAAGCTGCCTTCAGCTGTGGAAGTTATAACTGTAGATCTCAAGTGGGTTTAGAAATTTTCTGTGCATGTTTTCTTTAGGCCTACATCCCTTTTCTAGCTCATCAACAGCTCATTTCTTTAAAACTTTATAGCAGTTGACAGATGCATTATTTATTGAGGATGCTGAATCTGCACATTTCTCAATCTACATGTTTGAAGATGTACTCTGTTACACATCCCCCACTTGGTTTGGTTTCTGATATATTTGCAAATACTCTCAGTTTTGTTGCTTTCTGAAGTACGTGTTGTCTGTGCTGAGTAAGTATTTTGATACTGACTCTTCCAGAGGCAAATCCATGGCATAAATGTTGGTAGGGATCATTGCAAAGCTTTCTTTTTTCCTCCTAAGGGTATGTGTACAGTGCAGTGCCATGTAGAGGTATTCAGATGTTTCCTGAAAGGGCCCTCAGACTCCAGCTTGGTAGCATGTGGACAGCCTGTGTGACCTCCTCTCCCAAGACTTGTACCAGTTTCTTCTGTTCTTTGCACTCTCTTTCTGCATAATGTTTTTGATCCACAAAACTTCCACACCCTTCTTCACTCTATCAGTAATTCCCACCCTTCCTGTTCTCTGTTAATCTTCTAGTCCATTCCCACCTGCATCTCTCCTGTTCTTTCTGCGGTTGCCCTGGACTTTCTGAGACAGATGTGGATTTCCCTGTCCTTCCTTTCTAAAGCGTCCCTCTGTCCCCCTGCACATACTGCTCTCGAGTCTGTCAGTCTGTGCCACTCCTTTCCATTTGTATCACATCCTTACGTTTCTCATGATGATAAAAAACAAACTTTAGTTTTGTATTTTAATAAACCAGAGCCAAAGCAAATAAGTTACAAGGGTATGTTAGTCTGTTCAGCCTTCCTGGGTTTAGAGCAACCCTTACCACCAGAAAGCCAGAGCTGCTGTCCGGGGACAAGGTGCCGAGTGTCTGCATCTATACAGCCTCATGCATGAGGTTTTAGGGAAGCTGGAAAGAAAGACACTGATTCTTAGAAACGGGGCATTTTTGTAGGAAAGGAACTGTAGCAAGTAGTTTCAAGTTTAAATAATTTATAAACATTAGGTCTTTTAAAGTGGTCTTACTGTGTGTAGTTTATAGCTCCTGGAAATGTAGGGGGGGGGAAATATTAATGCTGGCAATAATTTTGAAGGCTGTGAAAACTGAGTATTTTAATTGACCAAAACTCCTTCTTTTCCCAGTGCTGGATAGGACTTTTTCTAATTTGTTTATCCATCCCAACCCAATTCAGGACTAGGAAAATTGTCAAGAACTCATAAATACTAACTGAACAGAAATTGCTTTCCCATGAAGATGACTTTGCCAGGGCCTGCAAGTCAAGGGCCCTAGAAATTGGCTTTCAATGCCTAGAAAGAACGATTGTACCAAGTGTGCTAGCATTTGGGTAATGCAATGTATTTTCGTGGACAGCAGAGGGGGTGCTTTCTGTTAATGAGCTATGGATATACAGGCAGGGCTTTCCACAGAATAATTTTGTAACAGGGATAATTGAGCAGTTAATCAAGAGTAGCAAACAAGGGCTCCATGGAAGCCCAGTTTACAGAGAGGACAAAATTGCCCTATTTTTCATGTGGCTATCTCAGTATTATGGTTGGTTTTCTTTATCACCCACTAACAGTCTTACTTGGAGAACGGTTATTAGTTTGGAATTCCTACAGTTAATCTGGTAGTTTAGAAGAAGCATTATCATAGCCTCCCATAAGAAGTCCATGTCTCTGTAATGGACAGAGGACTTTGAAGCAAGCAAGGTCTTATCTGCAGACAATCATCCTTTTTTCCCAGCAAACTGCCTGATGGGGGTCTCCTGGCCAGCAATTCTTGCTACTTGCAGCCACTTATGCCTTTCCTGCCCTTCCTCCTGCCTGAACACAACAGGGGCAGGGACATCGGGGTTTACTCTTCCTATCTCTGATGTCCCTCTGTGCCCCACATCACAGCATTTCCTGATCTCGCTGCACCATGAGACCATGGAAGCCCACAACTGTAAAGTTTTATCTCTGTAGAAAGAATGAAAAATAATAAGGGAAAGGATTAAGCTGCTGAAAGGCATCTGGTTTCGCTGCGTGGAGGCACAGCTCAGCCGTGTACGGCTTTTGCAGGTGTGGGGGGAACAGCCCTTCTTCTGTCAACTTTTTGGCAGCCCCCCTGCCCACAAGGTTGAGTGACCCATTGCCAGTTTTTATGTATTCATTCTATAGCAACATTTATTGCTAATAGACCCTGGGTGCATGCTGAGGAGCTCTTGTACAGGCTATTATCTCCCTTTCTGTTGGAAGCCGAGCTTTGTTGCTCTGCTAACCAGCACAGCAGCTGAGTGAACAAAACATAATGTTCATGAATTATTGCAGGCAACGTCCATGTCCTCCCCAGTGGTGTGTGGCAGGGTCATCTGCTCTTCACTATTCTGGTCTACACAGGAAATCTCTTTCAGTGTCTATTTTTGCCTAGTATTTTTGCTTTACCTCCAGTGAAGTGGTGACACATTGGTTATTCGACTATAATTCAGTATATTAAAACAGCCATAACTGGGAACATTGCTTTCTGCATGGCCTTGAGTGCTGAAGCAAAACTCACCTGACCTGAATGGGTGTTTTTCCAACAAAACAGGCTTCAGGTTTTTTGGCTGAGACTTTTGTGAGCATTTTGCAGTCCTGGTTCTCTGGAAATTGACTTTAGATGTATAATCTCACAAATGCCTGTCCTGCTGTCAGATTTCAGCAGTGGTGGGATGAGCATGCTCTGAAGTGCCCATCAGCAGCCCCACACTCCCACAGTCACACTGGGAATGCCATGGGGCTCAAGCAGATGATTCTCTCACTGTGGTGGGAGGTCAGAAGCAGCACATACTGGCTCTGGCTCACAATTTCCCCCTGGCACTACAGATTTGTTCCTTCCAGTATGTTTTCTAGTTCTCTGGCCATTCTGTATTTAAAGGCCTTGAAAAATCATCTCTTAAGAGTGATTTTTGTATCACTTGGTAATTCTCACGATTAGGAGTTTCTCAAACTGGGATTTCATTTATAGTCTGGTGGCCGCTGTGTAAATGGAGAAAGCTACAGTCCAGCCCTAGAAAACTGTCAGCCTAATCAATTTTTAATTTTGAAGGTCCTATAAAATTCAACTCCCACAACCTCCTTGCAGCTGCTGCTGCCCCACACATCCCTGGCAGGAAATCTTGTTCCCAGTGTCAGAAGCAGCTGGTGGGGCTCAGGCATATTTGACCCACACAGTGTCCCCCACCTAGGGGCATATTGCTGTGTCCTCATGTTGTCATACCCCGTGTGCCCATCTCCTGCAATCACACGCAGGTTTCTCCATCAGTGTCTGACAAGATGAGGGAATGGTAGGTAACATTCTAAGCAATGCAAGCGTGTGTCTGCATTTCTTCTACCCTGATGTGGCTGATATTGATCAGTCCATTAATGTAAATGTCTTGGCTGTTGTATGTTGCTTTTCGCCTTATTAATCAAAACAATGCAAAATGAGGGATAAGCAATTTTTTAGGAAAAAAAAATAAAAACAATCAACAATGATTGAATACAGCCTGCTGGAATGTGATGGGGCTGTCTGCCACCCACCAGCCATGAGGATACCCACAATAACTGTGGAAAAAGTTGAAACGCTTTATTTTGACATTTTGTATACACAATGTTTGGATTTTTTGTCTCCAAGCAGTGTTTTGAGGAAAGATTTGCCCAAATCTGTTTGGTTGGTTAAGAAAAATGCAGCCAAATGTTTTGTTTGTATCTGCTGACACATTTCAGTCAACTGCAAATGTCTTTTTTGGACGTGCAGGTTTTTGTTTTGACTGGAAAACAAAATGGAAGGAAACAACTTTAATTTGTAGGCACCTTGAAGTTATTTCTGCTGCCTCCAGTTGGGGAGACCTCCCTGTAGCCATCAGTGGATGCAAAACACCAAGACATATACATAATATCCAGGATACAAATACTCCCACTGAACCAATTTACAGGTTGAAATTGATCTGGTGGTTAAGAGCCTTGGTAGATTGGGGCTTTAACAATAACAAATAGTACTAAGGAGCAAAAATGATCAATTAAAGAATTCCTAGTGAATCCAAGTGTCAGTGTCCCTGAGTCAGTAAGGACAAAAGCTGAAAGGCAGATCAGAGAAGGTGTGAAATCCCCTTATTCAGTGTTTCTCATTATGTGGTAGCCATTGCTCTGTGCTGCTTGAATTTCCCTGTGGTTTTTCAGTAAAGCTAAAGAGAAGGAAATTACTTGAGACAGTATTGCTGCTCCTGTTCATTTCTATTACACAAACAGTAGGGAGAATCCAGATTTTTATTTATGTTCCATGCACGGAATTTAAAAACAAAAAATAGGGATGTCTGGAAAAAATTACTCTCTTTTAAATTGATTGCAGTTACCTCAAACCTTGGAAATAGTCATTTGTTTTCTGATAGAGTTGACAGATTTTGCTATACAGCCTGGCGTTGTGTGAGAATATAATGCATGTAGTAAAGGTGAGTAACCCTTGAGGATGTCCCCACTGATGCCAAGTGGCCCATATGCTGTCATGAACACTTTTTCTTCTTTTTTTTTCATGCTGATCACAAGAGCCCATTTTGCGTAGAAGATCACATTAGGCTCATTCATTACCTGCTGTGCTGGTCTGTGCATCTGCAGTGCAGCATCTCTGCACTGAGCTTTGGACTACATTCCTGCATCCTTTTGGATATTCCAAATTGTCTGTTGTGGGTATACAGATCTCCTGTGTTCATCCTGGAACATTCTGCCACAGAGATAAAATTTGCTCTTAAAGGTGGCTGAGCTTTTGGGGGATACGGTTGTTGACAGATGATATTAGGCTGTATAGATATCATCAAGAGAAATTTCTGAAAATTAATATTTGTAACAAAACTATCACTCCTTGTATCAGGAGAGAAAGAAACTGTTTGACATATTATTCTCTATTTTTATGAATGAATTTAAAATGTAACGAGAACCACAAGTGTGACACGATAGTGAAATTTTACAATACTGCTGCAAACTTTAATCTTCACTTTTATTTCTCTTAAAAGTCTGTCTTTGTCCAAAAGCAAAATTTCAGGCCTAAGGCTACTGAACACCATCTTTAAACTTGCCTCGTGATTTTGAGCAATACATCAAGAGAGTGGTGATGTTCAGATGATACATTGCACTAATACATCACAAGAGCACTATCGCTCTTATGATATATTAGTATAATACACTATCAGAACACTATCACTGATGTATTACTCAAAAACACAGTTTTTAACCCTCAGGAATCATTCTCATCTCTAAGCTGAGTACACTGAAAGCTGTGGATAATGATAAGAATAAGCAATTGCATATTCGGTTTCTCTAGGGTAAGCTGAGAAAAAAAAAGTGATATTTGAAATATTTCATTAACTGAAACATCCTTGTGATTTCATTTTATTCACTGAACAAATGTTCTTATGGATTGAAGCTAACACAATATAGGTGTGTTTGAATTTTCTTACAAATAACCTAAGAAAATCTTTTTTTATTTTGGATTTCATTATAGACTTAAGACATGTTTTCAGAATATTTTGGTGAGGTGCGTGAATTTCAGCTGATTTCCACCTCATCAAATTGAGTCAGGTGCAAGCTCTCTAAATTCTATTTAAAGCATTTGGTGCTGTTTCTGATGCAGTATTTTTTTTAATTATTATTTTTATTTTTTTTTAGAAGAATTCAGGCACCATCTGAAAAGATCTGAAGATGTATAAATGTGATCTGTCACTCAGATCATTTTCTGCCTCCTCAATGAGGTGTTTTGGCTTTTTTTTCCTGAAGAATTATTCTCAGTTGTGTTTTGTTGTTTGTTGTTTTGTTTTTTTTTTTCTCAAAAGACTGTGAAAGAGAAAGAGGAAAAGATAAAAGAATGCTTTGCAACGTTATGTTGTATCTGAACTTACTGCAGAAAAGCGCATAGATGAGTGTTTGATTTCCTAGTGGAGTGTGATTCTTGAGAATCTTGAATTACCCTTCCTATATAGCATGAAGAGATTGTCATAATCTCTTAACAAAAAAAAAAAAAAAAAAAAGTAATAATACAACATCAAGGTGGCAAGTCATATATTTATTTTCTTGCCCACTTTCTTGTTCCTTTACCCCATATCTCACCAGCATTTGTGACAAAAATACATTGCCCCCCACCTCTCTCCCATACCGGGTAGCCCAAAGCTGCCTCTGCAGCTACCCCCCTGAGCAATGACCTTGCTGTCACGAGAGTGACACTTACACTTTGGTCTCTGCAAAACTGGGCTCGTAATTCTTGCCCCTTGCAGGTCTGGGGCCACTTGGTGCTCTGGAGCCCATGTCCCTGCAGACGTGTGCCCCCAGCATCACCTCATACCACTGAAGGCTTCAGTCTGTTATATTTGGGCTACAACCTCCTAAGAGGAAAAGCAGAACATTAGAGTCTTCTTATCTTTATTAAAGACATTGTATTATCCATGCTGTACAGCCTGGTGAGTGTCCTTTTCTGACAGCCTTTCCACCTGCATGATCTCTGTTGTCTACCATCAGTTCCTCCATCCCCCAGCCTGTGCAGCACAGCGCTGAGCCCGGGGCTGCCCACACCTGCTACAGCCGTGTCCCATCACAGTCACCTTCTTATCCTTGTTGGTTTTGAAGTCACAACCTGCAGCATCAAGGTACATTGTCATTTCAAAGCTGTGGCTAAATATGTCTCTGACTGACAACTATGAATAATTCCACAGAGCCCCTAAAGTTCCAGGCATTTCACTCTGAAGCTCATATAATAAAACAGAGCTGATCTCTCATGTTTTTCATCTTTTATATCCTCTAAAGAGTTGAGATAGTTATATAACAGGTTAAAGTATTTTCCTCTGAAAATAATGCTGTGCGTGGTTACTTGTATGTGTTGAGAATAACGCTGACAATCCAGAAAAGAAAGTCATGAGCTTGATAATCACCATTATTTTGTTTTACATTTTCAGCATGTTCATGTCCATGTGCTTCCAAGGAGAGCTGGTGACTTCAGCAGGAATGACAATGTCTATGAGGAGGTAAGGGCTGAACTCCCATTTCTCATTCAGAGTTGATTTTGCTGTTAGAAAATCACTTTAATGATACAGGCCTTGCCTTGAGTGAGGTAGTTAATGGGATCTCCGCATCTTTATTGGTTGCAAAGACCCTGTGATAGCACCAAGACCTATACTGGGATTTCCTTGTGACCTCTTGGTCAAGCTGTGATCACGCAGTGTCTTGAGAAGGGGCTGCAGTCGACGTCTTTGGTACTTCAGTGTGTTACTGCACACAGAGTGAGGTGAAAACTCTACCAATAGTTGTATTCTCTTATTTTGAGGACACAGGGAAAAAGAGTGACCACATGGTTAGCCTCCCATACAGGGAGCAAGTCTGACCAGGCTGCCAGCGCTGGGTGCCAAACCTCCCCCTTCTGACAAGGGAAAACACAGACAGCTCATTACAACTCAATCACAAATTGCCTTCTGTCCTGATATTTGTAGGGCTCTGCTCAGGCTCTGGACAATCATATTGTATCCCCAAAGATGACAATTAAAGAGCAACTATTCATATAGATGTAATATATGCATGTGTGCAGATTGTACAGCAGAGCTGGGGACATAAGCTTTTCTAGTGTGACTGAATTGCTGGGTTTTGTTTAAATGAGCAATATACTGGCATTAAAAAAAAAGTTTTCCCCAGCTTGACAGTTGTCACAATGAGTTAATTAAAAAAATCTCACTATTGTTAGACTTACTGATGGTTCTTAGTGGGTTTGGTAGAATCCTTTATCTCAAATATGACATCTCTTTCTTTCTGAAAGTAATTAATATAAATTTGTTCAGAGCTACTGCAATACCATCTGCTTGAAGAAGAATTCATGATGTTTTCTGCTTTTGTATTTTTTCTTTTGTGATATATATGTGATGACAACTCCCCACTCACAAAAAAATAATGGTAGCGCATTTTAAAGTTTTCTAATGACTTAAATATGCAAAAGTGCTGAAAAAAGTTTATTATTGACTAGTTACATGAAGTGTGGAGACTGATAACCCCACTAATAAGGGTAAAACCTTATGATGAGGCTGCTGAGCAAGGAAATCAAATGAAAATACATAATGGCCATCTTATATGCTGCTGTAGTTAAAAACAGTTGTGTGAGGCAACTTGAAAATTAACACCGAAAGGTTTATTGGAACAGGCTGCCCAGGAAAGGGGTTAAGTCACCGTCCCTAGAGGTATTTAAAAGACATGTCAATGTGGTGCTTAGGGACATAGTTTAGTGTGGTGGACTTGGCAGTGCAAGGTTAGTGGTTGGACTTGATGATCTTAAAGGTCTTTTGCAACCTAAATGATTCTATGATTTTTTCTTTTTCAAATTTGTTAAGTGGTTTTAGATGATACACCAACCCACAAATTCTGTTTCGATTTTTGTCATATTTACAATTCTTTTTTTTCTTTTTTAACACATTTATTTCTCCTTTATTATATGTAAATATAAACAGGCAAAACTCTGTTATTGAACTAGACTATATATTTAATGTTGTTAAATGCAAAATGGTGACAAACTGGTGAAAAATATTTTTATCTTGTAATTTTCAATTATAGCAATTATAGGTATTGCTTTTAGCAGACACAAAAAGCAAAAATATTTAAATACAGATGTGATAATGTATCTTTTAGCAGAAGAAAGTATAGCCTCAGCATCTAACCAGCTATTCTTGAATACCACAAAGCTAACATGCTTTGTACAGACTTTGGCTGAATAAAGATTTCATTCTTTCTAAGATGCCAGGGAAAATAACTCCTATTTGATGCTATAAAAAGTTTGATGCAAAGTTCTACCTCTGGCTGGATTGGAGGATGGAGGGGCTTAAGCAGTATCCTATCATAAGCATATAAACCTATTTTAAAAAATACAAAATGAACAAATTATTGAAAATACAGCTGACTTTGGAAATCCTTTGGAGCTTATGTCAGTAAGGCAAAAATCTTCTGATATAGTGCATCTCTGTGTTGTACCAACAAGACATATCCCTTTGTCAAGAAGATCTTTTAAAAAATTTAGGAAGATATGTAGATAATAGTGTGGCAACAGGCTGAAAATCTATGAGGGACAGAGTACCATTAGGTGAAATGTAGGCGCTGGAGAGAGCTTTAAATCCATCATCCATGAAATTTGTACTTAGGACAATCCAGAACCTGTTTATAAATGATGCTTTATTTCCATGTATTTGAGCGATCAATGGAGATGTAGTTTAGGCAGCAAAGACCACCTTCCAAAATCATGTCAACAGCCTTTTCCTTGTAGTATGTGACACAGAGACTGATCAGCTTCTCTTAAACAATTCGTGTAATTGTAAAAGCTAAAACATCCAGGCTAAATTTTGCATATTGTAGTGCCTAGTTTAACTACTGCAGCTGAAGGCTTTATAGCTATTGGGTGTAATTTTCATAGATTCTGGATCTCAGCTCTGGTTCAACACGTCTATCACAAAGGCCCATCTATCTGTAAATGCCCTGGAGCTCTCCAAGCTCTGCAGTTGTCATCTGTATATGCTCAGCAGATTGCTGACAAATCCCATTGGTCTGTGAGTGTTTGACAGTGAAAGGAATGCCCAGATGTTGCAGTCCTCTTAGGAGACTTCTAGAGTTGAGACAGATAGAAGGCACTTGCAGTCTCTTACCTTGTGCTTTATTTCTCCCATTCGGTTTGGGAGTGACCACTCATCTGATTGAAAAGACAGAAAAAAGCATATCAGGTTGATCCCTGCTTAGTCTGTTTACTGGGCTCTGGTGCCTTCAGGCTTTTGGCTATGAAGCTCTGACATAGCCTCCCCTAAAGCAATTTTTAAGTGTGAAGAGTATACATAAGGGTAAGGTATATCTTTAGCACTTGGTTTTTAATAAGGTTGATGATGGATACTGTTGTCTGCTGGTTTCTGGATGTATACTTAGAACTTCAATACTGGAACATTTATTGTAGAAGGGATGTAGGAGGGGCTGACACCTATTCCACAGCACCTTCTTTAAGACATTTCTTGGTGAAATATGTCACTTAATATTTTAGGTTTCTGTACCTCAGTGCATATGAAAGAAGTCACTGATTTTTCTAAGATACAGAGAATGATTAATACTGAAAAAAAAATCTTCATTGAATGTTTTAGATGTATTTCCTCTGTATCTTTGCAGGGCTATTCCTTGGGAGGGTATTTCCCAAGAAAAGTTAGCTATCCACCCTGTTGGCTCAATGTAGTGGAAAGTCACATTTTCCTGCAATTATGTGAAGCCTAATCCTGCAAGTGTGTACATGTCAGATTTAAATTAGTTTTACAGGTTTTTTTAACAGGATCGGGCCCTTCACGTTTTACTGTTGCTGGATTACTTTTCTCATCTACATCTTGAGTAGTTCTTATTCATTGATTCACTTTGTTTCTTGGACAGCAAAACTATAGCAGCTAAATATTAGGAAAACTTAATTAGAATACCTCTTTATTCCTCCGTATTTTCAGTTCGGTTTGAAATAGATTAATATTTTTTATACTTATTAATCAAGAAACTTAAATGCCTTCCTATTAAGGAGTTGCCTGCTTTGAAGTAGATGAGGGGTTTTGTAAGGGCATGTCACAGTAACTAAGAATTTGGTAGAAATGAATGTCTTTAGTGTGGGATGGCACCTGTGTTGTTACAGTCAGCACAAGTACTGCAGAGCTGTTGGAGGTCATCGTGTCCAAAGCGTTCAAGACCATTATCCTGAAATGTCTCAGCAGTTTCATACACTCAGCCATCTGTGGGCAGGCAGTCCTGATTCAGTGTGAGTTTGAAAAGTCCATAGCACAGCCTGTCCCTGGTCTCCACTGAATGGTTAGCCATTACTGCAATATAAATAACATTCATCATCCTTTAGACTGGCAGGTAATAGCCTTACTGGGCCAGAGAGTATGGGGCTTTCTCAGAACGGAAGACTGAATCAACAGTCCGCAATACTGCTGTTATGAGTACTGACCTCAATAAGTTACTTTTGAGGCTGACAGACTTAGATGGGTAAGGGCAGCCTGGCCTCTCAGTGAAACCCTGAGCAACCCTGGCATGCAGTGATGTGTTTGGTGGTGCACACCCTTGTTCCTCCCTGAATTCTGATTTTCACTTGGTGGTTGCAGCCTGCTGTAACAGATGCAGCTGCAGCAGTTTTGCACATCCAGGACTGTGCATGCAGGGCAAAGAGTGCCCACCTCTTCACTAGCTTTGCTTTCATGGCCACCTCATTTCTTTGCCTGTCTTCAGCTCCCAACCTAGTCTGGAGAGCACTGAAAACACTGGGAAAGGGGGAAGCACGAGCAAGAGATGTTAACCCAAGCCCCTGTGTCTCCATCCCCCGGCTGTCTGCCAGACCTGCATCATGGACCTGGGTGAAACTTCCTAATGTGAATTGTTCGGTAACTTAAAGATTTTGTAAATCCCAGAAGCCAGAAAAAGAATTCACTTGATGCTTTCCTCCTTCCCCTCTGGCATTCAGGCCAGCAGTGAGAGAGTCACTTAGGGGAAGATATTTTGACTTAGTGATCTCATTCCGCACATTATGTTAAATCATTTCATCAAGAATACCTATTAGTAATCAGTTCCAGGGAGGATGAAGGAGGCATTTTGGCTTGTGACTCAAGAACCTGCTAGGCTACTTCTTCAGGCTGGCAAAACAAGGAAACCATGGTGAATTCAGAAGTTTAGTCAAACAAATCTGAAGTTTAATTCTTCATGAGTGGCTTTGCCTGTGACATGCCTTCACTGAGCTGCAGACAGCATCTCACATGCTACTGGGCACAAGGCCCGGTGGAGGGCTTGGAATGTGCACAGCTGCACTGAACTCTTTGGGCTGCTTCTGCTTAAAGATAAGGTATATAATGAAAAGATAAATAAACCCAAATCCAGGTCCTGCTAGACAAATGGAAAGATGCCTGACAGTTTCTATGAACATTGGTTTGAACTACTCATGAAAATTAATGGCATGCAGAGATAATAGGCTGTTCCTTGGCCTCCCAGAATTATATTGCACCTTCTGGGAACATATTGTAGCCTGATAGTAGATATCAGTCTGCTGCATCTGAACTCCCTTGGGGCCAGACTCTGCTTTCTTTGCACACTACATGGGTAAACCCATGGAAGGGGAGGGAAGAAGCACAGAATCTGAACTGGTATATATTTAAAAAAAAAAAAAGCTCTGTTTTTCCCAGGTAGAAGTATATTTCCCTATCTTCTTCTGATGTGGCAGCAAATAAATTCTTCCTAGTAGGCTGTGGATTTTAACCTGGTCTTGCCAATGTTGCTTTTTCTAACTGAGAGCATCAGAGGAGGTTCTGCTAGCCAAGGAGCATAAGCCTTTCCCAGTTGCTTCATGAGTCTTGTGATGTTATAGCGACTCCAACAGGGCAAGTCAGATTAACTGTGCATGGATATTTCCAACTGAGAGTATTGCAGTAGAAGGTAAAACTGTGCAAATAATTATGCTTTGGATTTTGTAGCTAAATGGACAAAAAGTCATTTTGAGTTGACCTGAAACAATTCTTTTTTTTTCCATCAAACAAATTTCCTTTTTGAGTTAAACAGGATGATTTGTTTTCTAGACCATGATATTTTATCTGATTATGATTTGAAACCCCCTGTAGACTGCTGGCACACCCTGCAAGCTTCTTGCATATGCTCAACTCACACAAGGCAAAACTGACAAATTTGTCAGTAGGGCCCAGCAGGAATACTGGGAGACATGCTATTCTCACATATATCTTCCTAGGTGGAAATACCACTATTTGTTGTATTTTCTGCCCTTTCAAACCCTGTGAGGCATTTCTTAATTTGATACCTGAAATCTCTGAGACCTTCCTGTATGCTGCATACATTGCTGCACTTATTTTAAGATAGCAGGATATCATAATCAGATCTGATTAAAAGTAATTTTCTTCACTGATATCTTCCATTGGATCTAGAGAAGTGGAATCAGCTCAATGATAGGAATGAATTAGAAGCGGTTAGAAGGGTTCCCATTAAGGCAGCCATCCCTCATGATCACACACATGCCCTTTACACCTAGACTTTGTCTGGAAGGTAACGTACATTTGACATTTTACATATTATCGTGTAGTCTCATTGCCCTCTAGCCTGGCTGTCTCTCTGCATGCCATCGCTGCTCTTGCTACTTCTTACCCTTTCCTGCCTCAAGGTTTCTACAATCATTTTCCTCATAGGTAAAACATATCGGCTTCCAGAAGTCACTTACATTTAGTCTATAATATAGCAGAGACAAATTATTGTGACCATTACAAAAGATTTCTTGGCCCCTGTGTTTAGCTCATGGAGTGTTTGCTCTTTTGTGTCCTTGATGGTAGTTCATTGGCAAGCAACTTGGTGACAAAGAGACTCCAACCAAAGACAAGTTGCTGATAAGGGAATTAAGGCAAACATGGTCTCTCAGGCCCCTTTACTCTGTCAGTAAAGTTTAGCTGCTCAAGTGCTTCTCATGTATTCCCAGTCCCTGAGGTAAGACTGTCTCCAGGCCTCTGCTTATCCTTTGATGCATAGTGTAAACTGAATTCATACTGGTGGGGAGAACATGCCCCACTAGTATCCTAGATACCTGGCTTTTTGGAATTGATGAGGTGGAAAGTAAACAAACCTATCAGGGAATTGACATTTTCCAAAGAGTGATTTTCTTTTCTGAACTAAAATGTTGTCATAAAATTAAATACTCCCTTGCATTCTGTTTAAGGTTCAGGATATGGGAGCAGCTAGTTGGTAACTCACAAACCAAATCACACTGAAATCCAGTGCACTGCCCAACAGATGACTTCGGCAGTTTGTTCAGCCAATAGCAAGAATTTGGAGAGTCTCTTATCAATCTGTAGGACTGATTCTGATATGACCAGTAGCTCACAGTGATCCAACCCTCTGACCCACATGCAGCTATATAAAGATGCTACGGTTTTAGCTTGTGATCTCACAAGGAAAGAGCTCTTTGTACCCTGTAATTTGGGGCAATTTCTTTATCTGCTGTCTTGCAAATGTGGATCACAGTATTTTGAGGGATCAGCTTTGTCCAATGGAGGTCCAAGTACCAGGTACCTGCTAAGTGATCATTTCATAGGAGATATCATCTGAACTGATTGTTGCTGGCAGTTTCATTGGCTCACCCAGCACTGAAACAGCAGCTTCAGTGATTTGGATGTGATGCTGACACTTTCTAAATACGACTTTTGTAAATGAAGGTGCAGGGATATGAATGGAGCCAAGTGTTCTTCCTGGTTGGGAAGTAAATAAAAGTCTGATGGGATGGGTTTACCAATATCTGCAAGGTCAAGTTAATTTATTTTTTTGAGTCAAAAGAGTGAAAAAATATACAGATATGAGAAATAAGCTTTCCAGATATGTGCTTGTATTCTGATTTTGTTCATTTTGTGGGGAAAAAAAAAAATGCTTTCTTGTTGCTTTATATATTGACCCACTGTTTTCCTTCCTTGTTTTTTTTCATTTTTTTTTTCTTCTGGGGAAATGAAAGTGTGGAAGGAAGCTGAACTGAAAGAGAGTTAGAAAAAACTGCCAATAATCCTAAAATGGAAAAGGGAGAACTGATTGTTTGTGGATTTCAGAAACCAAAATGACATGCTGACAGTTTAAGTTGAAACAAAAATCACCAAACCTCTTATTTAGGCACTTTTAAATACAAAATTGTTTATTTAAATAAAAGTGAAAATTATAAAGTCTGAAGAAAAATACTTCCTTTTTAATAAACAGGTATTTATACATTTGCATAGATATATTTATGGGCACACATTTTATGTACATACAGTTATAGGTATACACATATGGACAGAGTGGAGAGCTCAGAAGCACATGAAGTATTTATTTAGGCCCCCTCTAAGATGAGGAATAATGTTGCATTTTTACATTTTCTATCATAGCATGCTTGTTGTGGTTTAACCCCAGCTGGCAACTAAGTCCCACGCAACCGCTTGCTCACTCTCCCCAAGGTGGGATGGGGGAGAGAATCAGAAGACTAAAAGAGAGAAAACTCATGGGTTGAGAAAAAGACAGTTAAAAAGGTAAAGCAAAATTTGTACATGCAAACAAAACCAAACAAGGAATCCATTCACCACTCCCCATGAGCAAGCAGCGGCTCAGACATCTCCAGGACAGCCGGGCTCCATCACATGTAATGGTGACTTGGGAAGACAAACACCATCACTCCAAATGTGTCCCCTGCTTCCTTCTTCTTCCCCCAGCTTTATATGCTGAGCATGATGCCATATGGTGTGGGACATCCCTTGGGTCAGTTGGGTTCAGTTGTCCCCGCTGTGTCCCCTCCCAACTCCTTGTGCCCCCCCAGCCACTTGCTGATGGGGTGAGAAGCAGAAAAGGCCTCGATTCTGTATAAGCACTACTCAGCAATAACTAAAACATGTCTGTATTATCAACACCATTTCCAGCATAAATCCAAACCATAGCCCCATGCTAGCTACTATGAAGAAAATGAACTCTATCCTAGACAAAGGCAGCACAATGCTGCAGCTGTGTGTTTGGGTTTTATTCATAAACTTAGTGTTTGTGGGAAGTTGTAGACCTTCTATTTTCCACAGAAATTAATGGGATTTGGGCATCTGAGCAAGATCTGATTATGTCATGTCTTTGCTCAGTATTTCTGTTGCAACAATCAACATTGAAACAGTTAACAGCATTGAAATATAAATTGCCATGCTTGAGGCTCCAGAGTTAACACTTTTCTGTTACAAGCTCCTGTGGTTTCACAGTTAACACCTCACCTCTTTCTGTAGAAGGCAACACTTTACATTACAACTTGTGGTCTGGCAAAAATGCTACAGAGTTTATCATAGGCAAGTCTCAGTTTCATACATTTAAAACAGTAGCTAAAAAATTCATTGCCAAAGATAGATCAGACCCTGTTCTATACCATCATTGCCATATGTTAAGAGGGACTTAATGTGCATAAAAGGCAAAGGTACGAAATTATTTTAGGCTAAATACTGCAGGAATATGGCTTCCCTTTCTGGAGGAATTTGCTCAAAATTATTTTCTTCTCTTTTGAGCCCCAATGATGCAACCACACAGGCCAGTCGCTGAGATGGCAAGGGCTCTGGTCTCCTGTGGGCAGACCTGGTGAGGGATTAAGCTCATATGGCGTCAGGAGGAAGGCTGGTGGTAAAATGAATACAGAATGAGAGTGGACCTTAGCTTTTGTTGTAATGGTTTTGCCCTGAAAGTGATCCAATGAGACCACAGACCTGTTCCCATGCTGGGAAAGAAAATGTTTATTTCAGTTTCAGGAGAAGATTCTAAAAAATCATTGCAGCAGAGTGAAAATTTAGTTTGACAGTGTCAGGATAATTATACACAATTTGGTTTTGTTTAAATATGTTAAGCACCATTGTTTCTTTCCCATGTTAAGGATATACTTGAGTGCCAGGTTGTAGCAGTTTCCCTTAATTGCTTTAATCCTTGGCCTTAAGAAAATGAATACTTTAAATTTACACTTGTTAAGTACACTGCTAATGAAGAAAAGGCTTTAGCAATCTTTGGCAGACCAGAACTATGTGTAAAAAAAAAGAGAAAGCAAAGAGAAAAAAGAGAGAGGGAGAAGCTAATCACCAAACCATTCTGTTAATGCTTATTTTAATCATCCTGCCTGCCCTTCCTGGCAGACAGAGCCATTAGACTGCAGAGGCAGGAGGCAAGCTATCACCGTCAAATGGTGCTGATGTTGAGAATTGGGCCCAGGAGTACAATTTGACTTGTCAGTTTATATAGACATAAAGCTTCATTGTTGTGCACAGACACAACTGGCTTTTTAAAAGTCTATTTCCCTCCTGATGATGTGAGAATCTGCTCCCCTCTCTCCTACTGTTCTCCAGCCCTCAAATTTATTAGGTAGGGTTTATGACCCTGCACAGGGTTTAGGTGGTGCTGCCAGGGCAGGTGGGCCCCAGCGCTGCCGCAAGTGGACCTCAGCAACCACGCTTCCCAGTTTGGAACCGCAAGGTACTCGTCAGGGTGGAGGGAGTGAAGAACTATAACTCACTGTCTTGCTGCAGGGAGCTTTAAAATGCCCATATCACTGCAAAGTCTTCAGAATTGTTAATTCTCTGTGGAATTAAGTGTGTGTTTTAAAACACACAGGATGCTCAGAAGAAAAGAGGAGCTAACAGTGTTTTCTTGGGGGGCAAAAATTAAACGTCTCCAATATTGAATTAATTACCGGAAACCTATAATCTGTTTTCAAAAACAGCTCATATTTTCTATGTATAGGAAACTTCTACCTTTCTGATAACCAAAGTGTGAGCTAACAACTTCTATTAGCTGAAAATGCCTCCCCATGTTGCCGGGAGCCACTGAAAGGGTTTCAAGTTGCACAATGCAGCATTTTCCCCAAATATCAGCTTTTACATTCTGCAAAATGGAGAAAGTGTTTATTGGTGCCCACGTTGAGCAGTGGCATTTACTGCTTCAAGAAAAAGCAAGTTTCAAAATCCTGCTTGACTGAGTTGCAACCTAATTATAGCTATCCAAGCGCAGGTATTCTAGTAACTAAGGAAAGCAGGGAAAAAGGCAGCCTTCATCCCACATTGCCTGGATAGTTGCAGCATTGTGTACAGGGCTGGCAAAGAACCCCTTCATGCATTTAATAGTGAAAACTGATTATGAGTTTGTGGTAAACATATAAACAAATCCAACTAAACATTTATATCTCCCTTTTGCCTGTGTAAATTACTTCTGTGTACTGGCAACTTGCTTCTAGGGATTGTAATCTCTGCGGAAGTGGGAAGGTATTGCAATAAACACGTTTTTTAATGGAAGGTCTATTTTTAGAATTTTTTTTTTTAACAATCACTTTTTTCTTCCTTCTTGTAAGGAAAAATCCTGTTCTTGTTCATTACATTAGTGTCTTTGAAGTAGCAAATGCACACAACTGCCAGATCACATACAGTATGGGAGTTATGCAGGGTTTTCTTCAGTTGAAGCATGATTGCGAGCAGTAATTGAGATTAGCTCCCCAGGAGAAGGGATTCTACTCTCCTCCTGATTTTTTTCTCAGTAAAATAGTTGCACTTAATGCATTTATGAGTAGACTCTAAGTGCTATCATACTTTCTTCCTATACCCCTGCCATTTCTGTGGCAGTCTTACTGAAGAAATAACAATACATAAAGCTGCATAAACACTTAAAGTCTTAGGTGTCTGCTTCCACTGGCACTTTAAAATTTTCTATTTGAAGATAATTTCATTTCACACTTCTATATCTGAAGTGCCTGTTTTTGGAGACCTCAAAGTATTTTTTTTTTACATATCTTAATTAAGTTTCCTACCAGCTCTGTGAGTGCATTAAGTAATAGTATTTGAAGGTGTAATGAAGAGAGGTGAAGGGACATTGTGAAGTTATGGACTGAGTCAGGATAAAGCTGCTGAGTGCAGATACATCCATGAATCTCTGAAAAAGCAAAAGAAGGGAGGTGGATTGATAACCCATCTACAGGTACATGGGGTAATCCAACATGTGAAATTCATACTTCATTGTAGAAAGCTGTGGCCCTAAGGCAACTGATAGATATACTGGAATGTGCTCCCCAGTTTTGAGCAACATTGAAAACTTGGTTGATTCTAAAGAACTTTGCTTCAGCTTTTTTCTGGAGAATAATAGTGCTGGTATTTACAGAGTCAGACTGTCACCCATGAGTACACTGTCTTGATTCAGCTAAACCCTGTGAGCTGTAGCAATTGCTACTCTCTGAAGGTGGACACCTCAGTTATTTTAACAAGAGGTGACAGGTTCACCCACCTATGTGGTTTTACTAGGGCTGTGGGTCCACCTTCACTGGTGTGGTGTCTCCTAGAAAATGTTTAGGAAAAAATTTTAAGTATGAACACAGGTATGGAGTGTCCCAGCTTTTTTTGCTCCGGAAAGGCACATCCAGGGAGTCCTTTACCACAAGTGGATTCTCAGGTGGAGTTTTCTAAAAAAAAGATAAACAAAACAGCCAGGACCTTGCCCGCCTTACCTTTCAACAAGAGTTAGATGTCTAAATGCCTTAAAGACTTTTGAAAAAACAGCCCTTTGTCCTTCTGTATTAGGTAGCAGTAAGTGGTATTGACACTCAGTAGGATGTTATTGGCATGTGATTTTCTCCTCTCATCTTGCACAAGGGCATGAGGCAGAATTGCCCTCTGTAAGCAGAAGAGCTTTGGACTGATATATCATCACTTTGTGTTTCTGAGGTGCTCTTGTGAACGTGCGCAGAAGGAAAATAACAGTAGAACAAGGACAGTTCCCAGGTTAGATAATGTGCCCCATTGATCAGCATCCTTTACTCCACTTTTAAGTGCAGTAAACATAATGAAGCTGAGAACAATCTGGTGTTTCTCTACCACTTTTAGCAACCCCTTGTCATTTTAATCTGCTGATATTTCTTCTCTGGTACTACCTGGTGATCCTTTTTACACATCTATTACTGTTGCTTCTTCTCAAGAAATAAATTTGCTGAGAGTAAAGAAAGTTGCTCATTAGGGCAATGTAATTAAAGGAAAAGTAGACATCATGCCAAGTTCTGTTTTCTCTACAAAGCGCCACCTTGGAGATTTCCTGAAACTCAATTACTCGTTGCTATGCTTATTAGGGAGAACAATGTGTTGAAATGATTCCTACTCCTAATAACCTTGTTTTCTACATGTGAATCATGTTAATACTTTTTTCTTTAGTGCCTTAATCACGATGTATAAAATGGGTCTGTTTCTAGAGGGAGAATGGGGAAGGTGGGCCACGTGGTGAGTGTTCTCTGAATTGCCATGCTCTGTGGAGACTTTCTTGTTTCCTGCTGGTCCACGGTCATTTTTGTTTGTTGTTTTCTTTTAATTACATGGAACAGCATTTATTACCAAATTACATCTTGACAACCAGTTTTCCTCTGGTGAAATGAAAATGTTCATCCTCTGCCTTGCTTCCTTCCTTTGGGAGAAGTAGTATGCAGTATCTTCTATATCTCAGTTTCACCAAGACAAGTAACTTCTGCAAGTTAATGGCAGAAGACTGACATTAACACTTCCTAAATAACCTTGTTCTGATAACTATTCTAGTGCCCATCTTTTCTCCCCAGCATGCAACCCTGATATCTTCCTACTGTCCTCCTAATATAGTGCCTTCAGCTTCTGTGAACTTGCTGTTCCCATGGCCCCAAAAAACCTGCATGTCTCTGCATCAGACAGTCTTACAGGGACCTGTGAATAACAGTCTTCTGTTTGGGGGCTTTGGAAGAGATCTGAAGCCATGAAGAAACTTGATGTACTCCCATCCATCCCGCAACATACATAACCTCCTTAGCTCCATGCTTAAGCTTACCCCTCTGAATGCACAGGCAACCCATTAACTGGATATTCCAGCAGAAAGAAGGACAGAAGTCTTAATCATGGTAGCAAGTTTGGCCAAAACTGTAATAAGAATGTGGGGAAATTGCCTGAGGTTTAACTTCTGTGGTGGCCAAACTCACCTGAGTACCAGTAAGTTCCCCTGAAACTCTCAGGCAAAAATGTCATAAGCAATCATAAAATAATTGTGAGCAAACCTCACTTTTGATCAGAATTGTGGATGAAAGTAGCTGAATGTTGAAAATATCTAAGGGAGAGTGAGGTCATTTCTTCATAAGCAAGAGAGATGAACTTGACTAAGAAAACTTTTCTCCTACTGTAGAAAAGAACTGGAGAAATGCAAGGCTCTACTGTCTTTGGTGCATGGCTGTGCATGTGAAGAGGAGGCTACTTCAAGTACCACCAGTGTCTTTTATATCATGTCAACTACCAATTATATGTTACATGAATACACTGTTCCTAAAAAATGCTCTGTGTTTTCATCTTAGAAGGAAATGCAGGTCTGTATAGTTAACCATTACTTCTCCCTCTTTCGTGTCAGAATATTTCAGTTCTTTTATGTAGCACACAAGGGGACATGATTGAAAAGGAAAGTCCTACCCTTTGATGTTTATTTGTTGCATTATCCATTTTTCATGGCTCTATTATTCCAGAATCCTGCTGAGCCATTCATCACTGAGTGGAAATCTCCACTGCTGTCAGTAGGGAATTTCTGCCTTTAAATCACACATTTTGGCCCCTGTTACTCAACTTGGGGCCAGATTATCAAATTGTTGAGCACCAGCTTTCAAATGGCTTAGCACCTCCCAGTAAGGACAGATTTTCAGAACTGCTCAACACAGAAAAACTCCTGTTGTGACCCTTTAAGGACAGGTTTGCAAAAGAATTCAGCGGTTCCCTTTCACCAATGAGCTGAGCCCTTTCTAATACCTGTCCAGCTTTGTTTAGCACTGAGCTGGAAGATGAGGGCTTTTGAAAATATAGCTTTTAGCAGACTCTCTGATATGGAAAATACTAAGTTACAAACATCAGGAATGACTTGAAACAAGTGTTTGAGAAGAGACAAACTTCCATGTTTTAAGACATGCCAATTTTTATTGACTGATAGAAGAGCTGGGAGAAAATTTTGGATCTGAACAGGTTTGCCCATAATTGCCCACGAGGAGGTTTCCTACACATTCCCCAGCAGCAGCTGCCAGGCAGGATGCTGGAGCAGAGCACCGCTGTGCTGAGGCAGCATGGCAATTCCTGTGTTCCCAAAAATGCATTTACTTAGCAAAATGTGATTTGCAAGCGAAGTAGCACAAAGCAGCCATTATTCTTGAAACATCCTTCCCAGGGAAGAGAAAAGAAAAAAATTTTAAAAAATAAATTTAAAAAAAATTTTAAAAAAAGAAAGAAAATAAAAGAAAAAGAAGAAAAGATTCATTTTCACCTTATAAAAATGGGTTGTATTTTTTTTTTTTTTTAATATTAAGCCCAAGATTCCTCTTGCGTACACTACACTGCTTGTTCTCCAGAGAGACTTCCCTGATGTGGCCAGCAAGAAAAATCTGTGCAGAACAGTCTAGGTGACCCGGGAAGCTTATGGGTTAATAGATGAGTGTTAGTTCTTGACTTAGAAGTTATTGCAAGCAGGTGGTAATGGAGAGTGTGGTGGGGAGAGGGTATTTCAGTGTGTAAAAATGCAAGATTTTAGGCAGCACTTGAACATCTTGGGAAGTAGTTCTGATAAACTTTTGTGTTTCAGTAAACTGAAGCTGCACATCTTGCATGTGTCTGCTGGAAAGCGGGTGTTTCACTCCCGCATGGGAGCAGGCAAAGGAACACTAGAGCTTCAGCAGTCAGTTTGGGACTTGGCACAGTCCAATACAAATCAGCCATTTGTTTTTGATCTCTGGAGCTGCACGAAATATCTAGAGTGCCTTGGCACATCTTGCTTTCGGTCCTCTAAGACCTCTGTGAACTTAGGATGGGTTTTTCCTTTGGTTATCCAGCCCCAATTGCATTTGGTTTCACTTCAACACAAGTACTTTTTAAAATACTGAAACCAATGAAAAAAGAAAATAAAGCAAAGGGGGAGGAGCAAGCTTGGTAAAAGCCTTTATTGTTGTTACAGCACTGTGCAGCTTCTGTGATTATCCCTTGCCTTGTTCAGCAGTGTATAATTTAATGATTGCATCCAGGGAACGCTATTAACTTTCTTTTCTACTTCTGCGACCCCAAAGCTCATTCATTCTCTTTACTATTCCCCACTTGACGCGTGTGTATGTCCAGGGGGAGGGCAGTGGCTAAAGAAGTGTTATGGATTTCATATCTTTGCTTCATCTGCCACATTATAACAAATGACAGTTGATTAGGTCTTTCTATAGATCATTACCAATTGTCTTCTACCTTGCAGATACTGCTATTACAATGAATCTATCATATCCTAGAGATCCTATGTAGCTTGTTATTTCTGTGTGATTTATTACACTCGCAGTGGAAATGTTGTTAGCGAACATTGGGGAAGCAGTGAATATATTGAGAAATATCAATGTATCCTCATGTTCTGGCTTCCAGTGACAGTCAGTGATCCATCTCACTGACACTTACCTTGTTAACATTTTGATCAGATGGCAAATTTGTCATTTTTCATGGTAACAAGTATAAGTTTGTACAAGAATTGCAGAAACATGGGAAAGATAAAGGGCCCCTCACTTAGTTTTTCCCAGTGTGATGTAATCAGTAATCTTTCTGGAAAATGAAATAATTACTTTGTGAAAAAGCTTATCCACTGGAAAATGTGCCAGTGTTAGAAAGCTCAGATTTCTCTTCATTTGAGGTTTGAATGAGTTCTCTTTGCAGCCATTACTGACACTTTGATTAACACACCAAACAAACATGAAATGATAATATAGAACAAAAAGGTTTACAGTCAGATTTCCTCTGCTTGACTGTAGTGAGGAACACAAAGATCTTGCAAGTAAAAGTGAAGGCATTATCTCTGGGAACAATGGAGTACAAAATACTACAACCATGATGTTGCAAATTTCTTCTAATCCTCACAGTCAAAGCTCACTCTCGGTTTGGCTATTGGCTCTGCAGCTCTCCTATTCTAAAGCATGGGCATGAAAACTGTGCTCAAAGCTCAAGTGGGCTACACAGGGGGAAATTACAGCCCCTAATGTAAGAGAGTCATCTCAAGGTGCCAATGACTCATCTGCTCAGACCACCAACATAGGAGAGCGGGCAACAAAAAGAGTGGGATGTTGCCTCTTGGAACAATACAACCATTCGCCATCTCTGTGCACGGTGTTAATAAGGGCTTGTCCACATTGAGGGATTGTGTAGGGCAGCACTGATACAAAATTAGCCTGGACAGAGGATGCATACATGACTCAAGCTTCAGGTCAGGGCCAAACCAGACTAAAACCAACAGAAATAGCCCTTCTTCCAGGACTTGCATGAATTCAGCAGCTGGAAGTTGCATTCATTCAATTATTCTCTTTCAGTTTCATCCACTGAAAACTTCTTGGCTGGACTATTTCAAATATCAGTGAACCACAAATGACAAGTGCCAAATGTAACTTCTCAGTCAACGTAATAGAAAAAACAGGGGCTAAGCAAACAGTTCTTCATTTTAACCTGATAGATTAAAAATACAGGCTGTATATGGTGGAAGAGTAGATCCCGAGAGTACTTGAACTGGAGTTTTGTTGGAATGATAGAGCTTTTCAGTCTTATCATCATCGAAATGACCAGGGACATCTGATCCTCAGCTGGGTTTGATTTTATCGTGCTGCTTTTCTGTCTGTCTTTATAATTCATTGTCGGGATGTAAATGTTTTGAACACATTATTAGAAAGGCTCAGATTGTGTTCAGATAATGCACATAGAAACTGAAAACTGCTTCAGTTGTGTCACTTTGGTCATAACAGTATAGCTTTGAATTGTTTAATTCTCCTAATGTTATGCATAGCAATGCAATAGTTCAGGCACCAGAGAACTCGAGCAGCAAGTCTTAATGCTCTGCAGCAATTTGAGAAAGCACGATGTCATCTCCTAGAAGGTCTAATTGTTATGATTAATATTTAGCATGGGGAAGTCTATGTGGAAGGGCACAAGTTACATCTGCTTGCTGAATTGAATGCATTACTGATTTTTCATTTCCTTTTATTTTTAGCATCCCGTTGAATAGCAGAAAATGTATGAGTACATATTTGCTATAGCAATATCTCTTGGACTAAAGACTCTGTGTCTTAAAAATCCACTCTTCAGATGCCTGGTCCAAGTGAGCAGGTGGGCAGCAGCACATTTGCTGCTTGCTGAAGTGTGAGCTGAGGATCTCTAACGGGGGGGACATTGAAGTGCACCAGAGGTGCAGAGACCGGACAGGTGCAGGAATAGGGCTGTTAAAGTGATGGGAGACAGGATTGAGCTCAGGCAGGTAGCAAGGGATGGGTTTCATTCCTGAAACCAACTGGGGGAAGGCATCTCACTGATGTATCAGGGCCTGACGGCACAATATTTCTTTTTAATATTGCTGCAGCATAAATTCAACTGCCTGATAATTTGGATCACTTCATAAGTGCTTCTTGCTGAAAATAAAGGGACTTAAAAAGGAAGAAAAATGCTTATTTTCCAGCAAGTATTGCTGAAGGAAGTTGGGAAAAATGTTTTCTGGGAGAAAAACTAATAGTGAAACAGGTGCAATGAGAATAGGCAGTGAAGTAAGTTTAAGAGAGCTGGTTGACAAGATATTGCTGCAATTTGTCTTTAAGATCACACAGAGAGCTGACAGATTTCTCTAGGTCTTGGTGACATTCTGATAAAAAAAGTTTCCTAAATCACCAGCTGAAATTTCGGACAATGGTTTCTGATAAAAGGACGTTGGAAAGCTTCACCTTCTGAAATTGGTGACTCATTTACCATTATCTCCATTGAACAGCTGAGAGCTTCCCTTTAGGAAGAAAGATGAAAAATTATCTTCTGAATGTACCATATTGCTTCCGATTCCAGAGAGGAGAAGGGAATTAATGTTGAGGATGGTGTTGCAGTAATTAGTTTCAGATGCAACGGGCTGAGAGTAAATCCCAACAAGCAGCAAGCAGGGGATTCACCAGCAGAGCAGCTGGAGGGTGGTACTTTTTTTTAGAATATGCAATCAGTGTTGTTCATCAGTGTTTTGCTCCTTAATAATTAGAGCAAGATTAAAAAAAAAAAAAAAAAAAAAAAAAAGAAAGAAAAAGCAGAGCAGATTATTGCTGGGAACTCATTTATGGCTGTATCAGGAGTTAATGTTAAACTCTGAAGGTGGTTAACACTTTTGACTGAGATAGCATATGGGGGTGGTTAGTGCCTGATCGTGGGAATGTGGACCACCAGCTTCTGCTCAGTGCTTTGGGAACTGAAGACATCTGTGCTCACACAGGCTCTTTGGAGTCCAGTCCTGTTCCTATTTAAACCAGTGTGAAGATATATTAAGCTTGATTGGCATTAAACTGGGCTCTTGGATTAAAAATTCTCCAGTGAGTACATGACATAGCTGAACCTTCTTTTTCCTCTTTACCTAAGTGATGGAGCTCCTCCTCTTGGGCTGTTGGCATCTCTCTTTTGCTGTCATTGATACAGAGGAATTCCCTGGTCCTGAGTCTTGACCCTCTTTTGCACCCTATATTATCAGACCATGGGGTTTGCTAGTTCTTGGCAGAAGAGTGTATTATCAGCCTGTGTGTTACATGCTTGCAAATTGCACCTTCTGTCTCTGTTAGGAGTTTTGTTTAGTCAGTTAGGTTTTACCTAATTCTAAAATGTATTTTTTAACAGTCAGCCCAACTCGTTTGGGTTTGTAAGGAATGAGCAAACATGCTTGTCCACAAATTTCCATGAAGGAAGGCTTTCAGGTATTTGGAGGCTTAGATGGCAAAATTTTGCTGCGTTTGCATTTCATTTTTTTACCATTAAGGAAAAAAAAAAAAAAAAAAAACCACACAAAAATAATGATATCCCCCACCCAAAAAAAAAAAAAAAAAAAAAAAAAAACAAGCAAAAACCAGGATCTCCTACCCTCCAAGAAATAAAGTGTTGTTTAGTGAGCACCTGTGGCTTTTGATGGCTTTGGGTAACTGCTTGCTAGTGGGCTGGAAAACCTGGCAACAGACTTTCAGTGAGAGCTTGATCCTCTCATGATCTAAAATAGCAATTATATTGACTAGCAGTTTTGATGTGCATAAAGCTAAGCTGCAGTCCATTGCACTTTGGGAAGCAGAGATCAAAATCTCAGACTTTGAGAGCCAGCAAGGAGTCTCCTCACTAGAACCTCTGCATTTGCAAATAATTTCCTCTAGATTGAACGCAAATCTGTTAAGAAATCTGCTTGTATGCCTTACAGTTTGTCAGTTCAGACCCATGTCTGTATTGCTGGTGTTTCTCCTCACACTCCTACTTTGAGAGTGTGTACAAGACAAAAGGGAGGGCAAGCTGGGGGCTCTAGCAGGATGGCTCTGCTGGCTTCATCGAGGCAGCAAGGTCAAAAGATCAGCCAAGACACAGTTCCTTGGATTCAGGTCTCAGGCAGAGTTTGCTGAGGTCCCTGGCTGATAGGACTTCTTCCTTGCTTTGGCTACTGAAGCATTTATTTCACAGTAAAGGCTGGTTTCATCTAAACATCAGTATGCTAGAAATGCTATGACCTTCTTTTTAATTTATTTGGTTTACCGAGAATTGAAAGATAAAGATTTTTTCAGTACAAAACTATGTTGCTGGATTTCTGTGATTCCTCCTCCTTCACGCATTCTCAGCCTTATTCATAGATATCTGACAAGGAAGTAGCAGCAAGTGTGAAAACAGTACATCTTGCCAACAGTAAGGTAAACTATCATCAAAATATTTTTTTATGGGTGTTTTTATTTTTTATTTCTGGCATCCAGGATCAGTAGGGAGGTTTTAATCTGAAGCAGAAAATCCTGAACAGGGTGTTTGAAAGCCAGACTCTTACCCAGGTGAGTCAGAAGAACACTGAACTCAAATGAGGTTATAGACAAATATTGGGTTTTGCTCATTGCAAGCTTGACAGCCCACTTATAGCAGTTCACTGGCCTTTGCTAATGGACATTTGGTAATGTCCTATATCTCTAATAGCCATGACTTTATTTTTTAATGGCTTTAAGGTTGCTGTGGCTGAGAACTCCATACTTTGACTTCTTGCAAATAGTGTTTAACATTTCCATGAAACTTAGCAGTCTTTCTTCATTCCTTTAGTATGGGAATATTACAGCCATGGCACTGCTGAAATGAGGATGTAATGCATTACCCTCCTCCCTTGCCCCTCATTTTCCACTCCTAAGAAAACCTCCTCATGGGAAAGATGGACTTACTTTGTTGTGGGCATGAGATAAATAACTTGGACAGGATTCACAGAGAAATGAAAATGGTTTTGCAGAACTACTGTGGGGTGTATGTTTGCTTTTTTGCTTTTGTGGTGGGCTGGTAACTCTGTAGTATGAGCTGAGTGGTTGCCCATGTCTGTGTGGTATTATTTGTCTGCAAATGCCAGATTGTCTTGTCAGGAAATCAAACCCACACAATATACTTTCATTGCCAAGAATTATGTAAAGTTCTTTTTTGCTTTGGTTTTTTTTTTTTTTTTTTTTTTTTTTCCAGGATAGGAGTTCTACTACTATCTTTGCTTTGCCAGGATCTCATGCTTCCATTTCTGTTCTGGCAGAATCAGCCCCACTTTGTTTTGTCAAGAATAATGTATGTTGCTTCTGCCAGTAATCTGGCAGCATTTCTTTCTTGAAGAGTTGTTATCTAAGTTTTTTTACAACAGGTTGGGAATGATGGTGAAGCTCAGGTGCCCAGTGTATTGATTGTATTTGTGGGTGCCACAGGGAACTTGTACATTGCAGTTATTTTCTTATAAAACTTCAACTTGAACAGCAATTTAGGCATGCCTTTGCTTAGTGTGGAAATACACACATGTGTCTCATTAGAAATTATTTGACTTGCTTGAGACTGTGTTTGTTCTACTAAGATTTTTATTAGGTATTTGGTGCTTGTTTCTTTGGTGTCTTTATGCTTCAGGGTTAGCATTATAGTGTACCGTAAGGATAAGTAAATCTTCTCTGCCACCACTTTTTAAAGTATTTACCACTGGACGATAGTACTTCATTTTAAAAAATGGTGTTGGCTTTACATATCAAAGAATGTTGAATTCAAATGATATGTATTGTGTACAATGGAAAAAAGGGGTTAAGGCAGAGATGTTCACTCTTTTTGTAATTGCCCCATGTCTGATTGCGTACCAAATGAATACCCCCAACTGGAAATATTTTAAATAGATTGGACTGGAGACATTAAAAACAAAACAAAAAAACAAAACAAACAAACAAAAAAAAAAAAAAAAAACACACCAAAAAAAAAACGAAAACAAAACAAAAAACAACCAAAGATGAACTGATGGGAACATTTTGTCAGGATGATGGACTGAAAAATACAGCAGGTATTTTCTATCTTTTAACATGTAAGTCTGTGTAATGCAGCGTGGGCTCTCTCACCTGAGAGGCACACATGCCAGTTGGCACAGGGCTCCCCTCTTGCTCAGCATGGCTGACTTTCTGGGCCAGCCCTACCAAAGGAATGTGATTTGCTATGAAAAATGTGTTGATCGGGCTTGACTTTGTGCCACCAGGCAGATTAGCAAATTGCTTCGTCTGCCTCCCATTGCTTTATCCCAGCCAGCAACATCTAAGCCTTGATGATTTTGCAGGTCTTCATTAAAAATAGCTGTTTCTATATCTGATTACTGAGCCCCATCTGGGGAGAAACAAGCCTTTCATCTGTGTATTATGAGGCCATATCTGAGCACTTTGATTCCATAACACAGTAAAAGCAGACAAACTTTCTGTTCAATTGCTTTTCTAGCTCATCTCTGAGTTCTCTATGAGCCCTGTCCCTGTCCCCAGCACATAATGTCTGGGGTTAGGGCATTTTTTTTTGTTTTTAATTGCTCTTTTATGGCTAAATGCAATCTTTGTAATTGGTTACATAACTCCAGGGTTTTATTTTAAATTAATCTAACTTTGCAATCATTCTACATATGTTGCTCTTAACATTTGCCTATTATTTGGATTAATTTCACTAATTTATCACCACTGTTTAGATATGCATTGTTTTTATAATGCTTGCAACTGAGTTAAAGCATGCTTGTTGGGCTAAAGGCAAAGTTTGCTTCACTAAATCAAGCAGCTTTCTTTTCCCTTGCTGTTACTATATATTACTCAGACAGGTTTTTTCTTGTGTGCTCTGGTAGTCTGTTGTAAAAATGGCAAATATTCTGGTAAATAAATTCAAATTATTTTGATTACAGAGTAGAAGTAATGGGTAATAGTGGCATTTTCTTTTTTTTTTTTTTGTCAAATTCTAAATTATTCCTCAATATTTAAACACCTAATTAGCAGCCAACCTCTTTCACCTAAGGTAATTTCTAATATTTGGTGGTGGCAGTAGTGAAAGGAGTAGAACTGATGATTAGCTCATATTTCTAGTTGGTGCCTGGCCTATTCATCTCCCGAGTCTAAAGCGAAATGGTTGTGCAGGGATAACTGAAAGCCAGTACAGTTTGTCCTCCCAAGCAAGAGCTGCGTCATCAGGTGCCTTCTTTAAACATAGCAAATGGAGATGTTTAATGGTGGTGCTGATCTCTCATCTCCCTATTTTCCCCCTAGTGCATTGTACAGAGACCAAGCAAATACATAATATGGGAGTTATAGGCAAATTACTTTCTTAAAGGAAAATGTCCATTGAAAATGAGCTTCCACTGTAAACAGGCTATATTTCTATGAGTACAAATATGGAAAGAAAGACAGAAACATTGAAATATTTCACTGGATATATATTAAAGCTGTCTTTAGGGACATGGAATAAAGGCTTCCTTCTGAATGTGCATGACGGGAACCACACACAATTCATTGTTCAACAGCCGTGGCCAAAGTCTTTTTAAATGAATACATGCATATATTTTGGGGATTTGGCATGTGAAAAACCTGTGTGGGATATCTATTTGGGTATGCTTTGTTATTAACATCTAACAGACACTGAAAGCAACCTTTTCTCAGCTGAATAACACTTCCATTGATGGTCACACTGCAAACAACAGAAATTTGAGTTAAGGATTTCTCAGATATGCAGTAGAGAAGGTAGCTCAGGTTTCCCATTGAGTGTTAGCAGCGAAAGAGGATTTACATAGTTCCTAAAGGATATACTACATTAATAAAGGACAACTCACATTCCATCTAAAATGAGGAACGGTCGAGGTTTTTCTTATAGCCGATCAATTCAGTACATGTAAAATGATCTTTTTAAAAAGAAATAAATTGATTCAGTTAGATTCCACTCTGAATCACATGTAACACACAGTAAAGTTATTTTGCTATAGTGTTGAGAGATTGCATATAGTTCTTTTTCTTCCAACATGTGGTGCTTTGATAATTTCTCACAAATTTCAATTTTTAATCTTAAATTAAAAATGTGTCCAGAAATTTAACTAGGACCAGGCTTGCACTGTAGAAAATAAAGGATTGTAGCTCCCATAAACCCTTATCTATAGGTAATTATCTTGTTATGTTAAAGTGGTTCTCCTGAATATTAAAATAATTAGGACCAACAACCTCAGCAATACTTTTCTCAGATGTTGTAATTGGCAGGGGGTGTTAACTAATTAAATGTATTTATATTGCTGGCTGGCTAAAGAAAAGGATGAAGCACTTGTAATTGCTGGAATTTAGCAAGAGCACATATTTACTACAGAGAATAAACATATAGACTACAGTATTTGTGATGGTCTAACAGCTGGAAACACTAATCCAAACGCTTCCTGTGGGCATTTCTCGTTGCTTGAGGGGAACTTGAATAAGGGGCTTTGGCAGAGGGAGTTTTGTCAGATGCAGTTAGGAGGGGCTCTCCCCAGGGCGCCCAGCAGCCACTGCTGCAGCTTCGGGTCTTGCAGGATGAAACCCAAAGCCTCTGGGGTTGATGTGGGGTAAAGGGAAAAGACACGTGTATCTGCAAGCCTGCGAGGGGTAAACTAAAGAGGGAAACAGACTGGGAGTCAGTCAACACAGCCAGCTGGCCCCAAATCTGTGTTTGTGTACAGGTACTTGGGTGAAAATATGGCCTGCGTGCTGCATCCCTGGGACCTCACGCTTGCCCTAGGGCAGCAGACATCACATCCAGTGTCGGTCTGCATTTCCTTCTCCTCTGCAAAGAGCCACTGTTGGTGTCTCAAAGCTCTATGCTCATGGTTACTTGTTCTTATTTCAAGTGTTTCTTTCTCTCTTTTTTTTTTTTTTTATTTTTTTTTTTAAAGTTCATAGGAAAGACTTTTAAAAAAAAATCACTATAAAACTGGCTATTGTCTGACCTCTGAAGTAATCAATTTTGGATTCAGCCCCCTATAACAGTTTGACATTTCAGGGTCAGCAGAACAACTTTCTGGCAGATTGAAAAGCTGTGTTTCTGGGCCCAGGGTAGATTAAAGTAAAACCGGGCCAAATAAAATGAGGCTTCAAAGCCTCTCACTTCTATTTTACTGCTATTGGAAAAGGTAGTGAGGACTGGTTTTAGGGAGCATAAATGACATAAACCTTGCCTCCTTCCCTGTCACCCTTTACCCACGTGTGCTTCCCCCTCTAATTTTGGAGTAATCCCAAAATTGTCACTTGGGCTGGAGCAACTCACTGCAGGGTGGATCAGTCACAGCTCCTCTCCAAAGCTTCCCTAGAAATGCACAGAAGGGACAGTCCTCTTGGAGGGGTGGGACTTGAAAGTAAGGAAATGCATTCCCCATCCCAGCCCTTTGCTGCCTCCTCTCCTTCTCCTGCATCTTCCTTTACTTTCCACCCCTCCAGCTTTGTTCTCCTCCATTCTTTCATTCTTCTGCCATTCTTTCTTGTTTTCACTGCCATTCCTCAGTCCGTGCTCTTGTGACAGCACAAAACAACAGCAGTCTTTTTCCCAGCTAGGAGCAAGAACAAGCGCATTAGCTGCCTCAGACAAAATTCATATCCCGTGCTTGCTCCTCATTTTTAGCCTACTCATAAATGAAAATTCAGTTCACTAGAAGGGACATATGTTTACAATCCCACAGCTGGTAGGTACATGTGTACCAGGAGTGGGTGCCAAGGTTATATAGACACATGTCACTTTTATCCCAGAATCCCATTTGGTGCCTGAGAACATCTTCATGCTGTAATGCTGTGGAGGTCATTACTACGCCCTGTAATCCTCCATGAAGGTTTTCCATTTTCATTTATACACAGTAATAAAATACACATCTCAGCATCAGGCATTAGGATTAGTACTGACAGGGCTTAAACTGAAATGTTTTAAGGATGTATTTCCAATGTGAATAGAATAGCTAGCACGCAGTGTGCAATTATGCTGGCTTCATGGAGGGAAGGATTTATGCCTCAACACTGTTAATATCACAGTGACACCGACAGCATAAACGGAATTTTATTTAAAAAAAATAAGGATGGAATTAATTTTCCATTGTAGTACTAATCTGGTATTATTAAGTTACTTTAAGTTTTGAATGTTGATAACCCACCAGACACGTGAAGAGAAATGTCCTTTCTAATTTCAGGGTGTATTCTTTATTACTTTAAGAAAGCTGAAATTCTGGGAAGTGATGACTGTCTGGGTTCAGAGCAGGGAATGGTGCTGATGGTTCTGGACAGAGCTGCCTGGAGCAGAGTGGGTGCCTGGGCAAGCTCCCCACCCTGAGCCTGCCTTTCTTTGCTGATGCAGCAAAGCTTTTAGCTCTGTATTCAAGTCTCATTGCTTTCAACAGGGTTTCAGTCCATTCCTAAATATGTGTGAGCATGAGCATGCAACTTGCTGACTTAGTCCCAGTGTTTCTAGAGCCTGACTTTGCTTGCTCCAGGCAGGTCAGGGTATTAATAACACCCTGCAAAGCCTGCTGCACCACTGCTGTATGCCAGGGAGGAGGAAGGGAGTGCTACATCTGGGAGGGTTGACCTCCTTTCCATCTTTCTACTCCCCTAACTGTCACAGTTTTAGCTGCCATGAAGGAGGTATCTACTCTTTATCTTCTTCTGCCATCCACTTCTCCTCTTCCTCAGCTGGAGGAAGAAGCCCCTGGAGCCGCCTCAGAGGATGTATGAGGACTGGATGAGATGGAAGAAAAGGGGACATGTTTTTGGTGGCTGCTTCCAGGCAGCAGAGGGGTGTGACAGCCCTCACATCCCTGCCCTGTGGCCAAAACCCGATGTCAACACAATAATGTATAGTGCATTGCCAGAGAAGGAGTACTGCCTCCTGAAAAGCCCTGTTACACACCCCCATCTTTTGCATCAGGAGGCAATAGACCTCTCCTCTCCCATCACTTCATCAGGGAGGAACGGCTGGCCTCACAATAAAACATAAATTTGCAAAATGAATGAAATGGAACAAACAGCTCCATTACAGGCAATGATCTTTTCTTAAAATTTTTTTGAGTGCACTGATTACTTGGGGTGGGGGAGCTTGGCACAAGCATAGTCACTAGGTTTTCTAGTTTCTGGCCATTCTACACTATAATAAGTACAACTGGAGCCCAGCGGGTTCAGGCTGCTTTTACATTGCTAGATTTACAGTTGCTGGCATACTGGAGATATGAAGAATTGAGAAGTAATTTCATATATTGCTGTTGCCACTGCTGGCAGTTCCCTGCCCTTCAAGATATTTATTGTGATAGGAGGGAACCGCCCTCTCCAACAAAAATATATTTAAAAAGCACAAGCTGCTGAAGGAATGCTTTAGCTCAGTGTGCTTGCCTGTTTTTTTTGTATATGTCATTATTATATATTTGCTTTTCTGATTCATATTTGGTTTTTAATTACAGCCTTAACTCCCTCTGCATTTTAGCAGAAATAGAAAAAAAATCACTCTACTCAGCCTGTTATAAGAATGAAAACAGCTATGGCCTGAGAAAACTACATGGTCATTACATCCATATATTCTTTCCTGCACTTTTGGGCTGAAAAGATGCAATTTGCTGCCTTGCAGGATGGGTGCTATTTTGACAGAAATAAACATCTTTTCTTCTTCTAAAATACATTAAAATGTTAAAACTTAAATACCTTAATTCACCAGTCCTTTGTTCTGTGATCCCAAAAATGCTTAGGTGCAGTTTCCTTTTCTTAAAGGTAACTCAAGAGCTACGGTGCCAACTACCTTAGACATCTCTCCATGTGCACCTGCCCCACACAATGCGATGGCACTGGGGGCTGTTGGCAGAATGTCCCTGAAAAATGCTTTAACTTATGGCGGGGAACAGTCATCAGACAGACAACCCTAGTGCACCTCTTCATGGCTTTTGTACTGAGCACGTCCCAAGGAGACCCAGCAGCTGAGTTGTACGGTACACAACTGACTGTACTGTAATGGCAGTTGTATGCTGAAGCTGCGTAGTGCCTTATACAAAGCACCAGGTAGTAGTGTAATATTTCATGGCTGGTGGATATTCAGCTACTGAGAGGCCAAAGTAAATGTTTTTCAGATGTGGTTGGCTCAAGTCAGACACCTAAATGGTGCAAAGACTTCTTGCAGTTGGTGGATCAGGTGTCTAAGTACATTTATTTAGTTATTAAGCCTGGTTTCCAGTAGAGCATCGTAAGTGTTATTATGCTGGAATGTAGTTATTACATGTTGCATTATTGTTTATTTGTAGCAGGGCAGCTCCCAGATGCTGGAGGGGATAAGGATGTCAGTGTCTGTATGAAGAGCAGGGAGGCAGAGGCAGCCTGGCTCCACGGGAGGTGCTGGCAGGGTCCCATCACGTCTCTGTACACAGTCCCTTGTCTGTGCTGCTGCTGTCCTGTGCATTTCTCTCATGTTCTTTTCCATTTTAGGGCTCAGACATAATGTCTCCTTGTGTTAGATCAGAGACATTTCTCTAGCTAAGAAAGCTTGGGGGACAGACATACCCTGACCCTGGACAGAGCATCAGTGCTCACAAGTCTGATATTTATAGGAGCTGCCAGCAACTACTGGTATCCTGCATCCTGCTACCTCCTCTTGGACACACTTTCTGTGGACTTCAGGGGATCCCCCCTCCAAGGGCCAAGTACCCAGACCACAGGGCCTCTGTGCTCTTGAAAGCTCCCTACATAAACCCAGCCACAGGAGCAGAGCACTGTCGATCATGCATACTTCTGAAATTTGAGAATCAAAAAGCATATTATCACTGCAATTCATACCAGTGTCCTGCATGTCAGCTTGTGGTACAAAGGAAACCTGTGAAAAATATTGTATAGCAGGTCCCTAGCAGAATGAATATTTTCCTGTTATACAAACTTTTCATGATGAAATGGTCTCACCTCTGTGGAAAATCATTGTATTGCCCCAGCTGTTGTCAATAACTTTTATGCATTGACTGCTTTTTCCACTACACAATATTTACACTTCTGCACTCACCCCATTGATCTTCATTTTTGCAGGGAATTTTTTGGGGGTAAAATATAACCAGTTTTTTTTAAAAAGGTAAACATCCAAGAATTGCACTCGAGGGAAGATATACAGTGTAGACTTAGTGACAACTTAATAGCTTGTAGTATATCAGATGTCTTCTATGCTGCCATCTTCTTGGGGAAAGTATTTCTATACCATGTATAAAACTATGCACACAGAAAGCTATATACACTCCCTCATTTTTTTCTTTCTCGGGTGTAAGCATTCTTGTCACTGGCAGAGTGTGTGCAGTGCTGTACAGGAGCAGCATAGTTCCTCTGTGGCAGGAAATGGAATAAAACATTAATTCTATTGCTCAAACATTCACAACAAGCCTGCAGATTAACTGTCCTTTCACTGAACACTGTTTACTCGTTTCATAGAAAATGCATTATTTCGTTGATTTAGCCTCTAGTTGGTATGCTAAAGAAATCAAATTTCCATATAGAAAAGTATACACAAAGGATATGACCTTTTAAGTTTAGCAGAGAAAATAACTGAATGCAATGTAATTAATACGCCATATAAATGCCAACAACAACATTAATGCACCATAAAACCAGCACAGTTAAAATGATATAGTCTGGAAATGAAAAAGTTAAGTTTCTGTTAGCTTCATTAATTTGCTCACATGGTATTTCTGTGAAAGAAGCCCATCTCCTTATCTAAACCAGAATAGATATGCAATGAGAAAATGTATTTTTGTGAGGAGGAAGCTGTATCTTGCTTAAGGCTTGACCAAACTCCTAAGATGTGTCAACCCTACTTATGCTATAGTGTAATTTTTCCAGTGTTTATACCCTTTAAATTTTTCCTAAAGTCTCATAAATGTCTCTGATACAAAGCGTGTCCACACCTGTAGATCAGTCGGCAAGTGTAGTAAAACACTTGCATTGCTGTATTTACACCATTATAATATAGCTCTTCCTAGACTAAATACCTTTTCTAAAGTAGTTTTCTCATGCAGCAAATTTCACTGTCTTGGTTACAGTCCAATTTCCTTACATGGGCAAGATCTTTGCAGTGGATAAATGCTTTCTAGTGTTCAGATGGCAGCTTGTGCCTAACTCTAACAAAGAGGTCTCCAGGGAAAAAAGTCTGGTTTTTTTTGTTGTACTGGAACACAAAAATAGCAACCAAATTAATGCCTGAACTTCCCAGCAAAAGGTATCTAGGGGGGCAGGGGTCAGCCACACAGAATGTGATCCCCACAGTGAGCACATGAGGATGTTACTCAGGAGCTGAAACTGCAGTGGAAGTTGCTCTGCCACCTTTCTGTTGGAGGCTGGCAAGTCCTTCCCATCAGAGCAAAGGTGTATTGTGGGCTGTTAACTTGACTAAGGCATGTGCCTAGTTGTTCATCCCTTGTTTTAGTCATTAGAGGTAAAAGGAATAGGAGGAAAAAAAGAGGCAGAGCTTTAGCTTGAAATAAGAAGGGATCAATTCTTCCCTCTGTATATGCCCAGCTCCCATTAATAATAAAATGTTAATGATAGTTATGTGTTCACATCAAAGGCAGACCAGAGCCTTTCATCTCAGTTAAATCTTATTCCAATAATTAATGAAAGTAGTTGTCTAGGAGGAAAAAAAAAAAAAAAAAAAAAAAAAAAAAAAAAAAAAGAGAGATTAAGAAATTCCTTTGTAGAGCATTGCAAACTTTGCTGCCCCTAGGGAGCAGCTTCCAGAATCGAGGACACCAACAAATAGCATTTAAGTGGGTCTGTCCCTGCTTTCTGCCAGCCTTGACTGCATTGCATCCTAAAAAAACTGTGAAACATGTTATTGGCATTGCAGTAGATAATCCAACCAAAATCAAATCAAAAATCCCTGACAAGGCCTATGTTATGAAAATAATCATAAATCTTATGCTGTGGTAGCTGTGTGCACCAGCATTAAGCATTCTGCTCAGGCCTGTGTCAACATAAAAAAAGGGGAAAAAGAAAGACATTTGAAGTTCTGAAATCAACTCTGCAGCTGCTGTCTTCTTCTGTGCACTGCTGCAGTGGGTCTTGCCAAATCGTGCTGCTGGCTGGCCCTTCGCTTTGGTGCACAGACACAATCTGGAACAACTCCCTTGGTTTCCTTGAGGGAAAGAGGGATAAATCCAGTCTGCAGCTCTCCTTAGCTGACATTAGTGTCAGGGCTCTTGTCTGATGCGTTTTGGACTTCCCATAGAGGCTGAAGGGGCCCATGGAAAACCCTGCTTCTGGGTAATGCAATGGTTTCTGTTAGGGGGTTGATTTCTGTGGTGCTGTGCAAAGGGAATGGAGGTAGAAATGTGCAGCGTGAAGCAGCAGGTCAGCTGGGGCTTTGGACTCTTGAATGATGACTCCACATTGCTTGTCCCTGATACATTAGCCTTCCAACTTGGGAAGAGTCATCTTCATGGGCAGCAGGACTCCAGGGCAGCTGAGAGGGGGCTCGGAGGCAGTTCCTGCCAGAAAGAGCTGCCTGCTCTGAACAGCTCCGACAGTACCCACACAACTTCTGCTTTTTCAGTTTCACTTTGGCTTGCATGGTCCCCAGTCCAAGAGAAGCTCCTGAGGCTTAGTACAAATACTGATTTCAGGAAAAAAGTTTGTTCAGTGTTTTGGTAGACATCTGGAGCTTGCTACCATCCCTGGAGCGCTCACCACTGTGGGTTACTGATGTGGGTACAAAGCCAGAGCGGACAGGGTTTTGCTGGAGATGCAGAGTTACAACCCACCAGGAAATGCTTCCTGCAAATAGTTTTCAGTATAACTATCCCTCACACACGTTAACACACCTGTGCTCTTGCATTGAAGAAAGTGGTGGCAGGAAACACTTTTCTGTTTCTTATCACATTAATCACGAGCGACAGAATGTACGAAAGTATCATGTGGGTCAGAGGAGACAGAGGGAACAAAGGAACCAATTTCTGCTTCATCCTCTCATTGCATCAGCTGTCCTGGTCACCTGCTCTGTGTTTTCTTTTCAGTATTTGTTAGTTATTAATGGGAAAAGTAGTCTGAAAATGATGCTAGTGTGTACAACTCTAACAGTATGTAGTGTCCAGGAAAGCAGCAGTTTGTTACATTGGCATGTCTTATGGATCCCTGCTATTTGAAAACCCTGGCTCCTTTAGATCTGTGACTTCCGCCAAAAAGACCTTGGAAGTAGAGGACAGTAATATATTTTAGAACTTTAGAGATCAGAAAGTTTTTTTATACATAGATGTGCACCATAGAAGTGCCTATAAATAGATATTAAAACATGCAATTTATAGCCTATCATTTCATGGCCTTTCAAGGCTAGAAATAAAGCCATATTCCACTGGGAAAATGAGATTTGTAGTCTTCCATGGCTTAAAGCTCCTGTTACTAACCCTGATGGGCTGCAAGATATTGGACAAGATATCTGTCAATGGTCTGGAATATATATAATATATATGAGTGTATATAAATTAGGGGGAAATGATTAAGTTTCTACCAGTAAATGAACAAGTAAGGAGATAGTAAGATAACTTGATGGTGCCTGGGGGGGATACTCCCAGTGAAAGTAATTTTTTTCCTCAGTAATGATAACTTAACAAAGGCAATTAATCCACTCTCCCCAGCAAACGAAGTCAATGGCATGGTAACCTCCTAACAGTGCTCTGAGGTAAAATGAGCTCCGTTAATTCACTTCTGAAATAATTTTGAAGCTGCACTAAATCCCGTGGCAGCGGTGAAAGGGATCTGCCCAGAGGATCTGGCTGCAAGGTTTGCTCACTCCAGTTTCATTGAAGCATGGCTGGGACTTTTGTGGGAAGGAGTAGCCAGCATGACTGCAAAGAAAAATATTAATTAACAGAATGCAGGACAAATAAGCAAGGGACTCAGTTTCATTCTGATACTTGTTTCTCATTTATTTGTCTCTGAGTGTTTCACAGGGCTGAGTGATGTGTTATATCAATATTAATCTGTGTAAACCTGTCCAAGGCGGGTAAGTGCCCTCCTTGATGGCAGCGACCTCAGCTCGTACCGACTGAAGGTGGAGGGGTGCTGGGCCATCTCACTTCAATTAGATGCCTAAAATCAGATGTCTCACTGTCCTCAGACTTCCTCCCCTCTGTGTCTTTGATTTTTATGTGGAAGTCTCCAGGATCTTTGGACCCAGTTTCCCCTGTAAAAGACTGGGTTTTGAAAGCATATGTGAGCAAGACATAGCTCAGTTGCTAGAAATTTAAGTAAATAATTCAAGTGACTTATTCAGCATATAAAAAAATAAATGACTAGCAAAAGTATCCCTCTTAGCATTACATATTTATTAAAACAATTTGGAGGTGTAAATTACAATCAGTCATACAGATATGTGTCTGCTGTGTAACCCTTAATTTGAATCTTTGAGCTGTTTCCATCCCTCCAAATTAATTTTAAAAATGTATGATTTTCTCATCATCTAAGGCTAACAAGAACTTTTAATCTGAACTGGTTTAAAATATAACTTCTATGTCCCAAACCAGAATTGCAAACGAGATTCTGTCTTTAGCTAAAGCATAGATTCTGGTCTGAGCATTTATTTATTTTGGTGAGATGATAGTTGAACAAATGTTAAGTTCAGTGTAACTTTGTAAGATATAATAGGTTTTGAAAAAATCTTCTTGCTAATTAAAAATGGCCTGTGGAGAGATATTTGCATTTGAACTGTAGAATGAATGAAAATTACTATGTTGTGGTTGGGACACACAACAAAGTTCTGAAGTTGCAGAAGAAACAAGAAATATTTTTTATATACTTAATGTTGAAATGCAGCATTCATTATATCCTTCCTTCCCTTCCCAGAACTCACAGCTTTCTATTAACAAAACCTCCTCTTGTGCATATTGCATTTATTATATTTGGTTTCAGTACAAAACTGAATTTTTTGGATGTAGGGAAATTTCATTGAAATCAATTCAACCAAACAGCTTCAGGAAAATCCACATGACTTCCTCGGGAAGGCATTTTAAATGGGTTAAGGTTCTCCAGTTGGAAAAGAGGCAAAGAAGGAAGGAAATACAGACATCTCTAAAAATCTTTGGATAACGTGGAGAGAGTGACTAGGAGATCGTTATTCACTGTTCCTCCAAAGGAACGTCAGGAGGGGACATGTGATGAAACTTTGCAACAATATATTTGAGACAAACAGTAGAATTAGGTGGTGGATAGTTGAGCTGTGGAGGTTGGAAGCAGTTTTGGAGCTGCACTAGCTCTCCTGGCCTTTGGAAACAGCAGTGGTGAGGGGCTGCGACTCGCACGTTGGTGGGGGCTCACATTTCTCGCCCTGTGGAGGGAGCTGAGCAGCTTCGGCAGAGCGCTTGGGGTAGCCGTGTCAGGGTCTCGCTGTCCTTCAGCTCTGGAAAGTGGGAAAACAGGCCCCCCTGAATTACAGACTGATCCCCAAATTAGCGTCTGCTGGTTTAGGATTGTTCTGTTTCAAAGATTATGTGACTGGGCTTGATGGGAAATCCCTGACCCTTGGATAATGCATACTGTCTAGGAAGCAAAGGGTTAGATGTGGGGACAAAAGCAACAAAAAGCACTTTTTGTTAATAACCTCCATTAAGTCTGGGAGAGGAAGCAAAGCAGTCTCCCAGAGGAACTTTTGAGTCAGGCATTTGTCAACACTGGCAAGGACAGATTCACTCTTTTTTCAATACCATGTCTGTAGCTGTGTTTTTCCCAGATTCAAGTTTTCACGCCGCTCTTGCCATCGCAAGCCAGGCTGCTGCGGCTGTGCCTTTTCCTCAGCAATGCTGCACGAGGGACCGCCTCACATATGACAGAGGTGCCACGCTTACATTCCCTGATTGGGTAAAAGTGCCCCGATCTGCAAGAGATCTGTGAGAAAGGGGTTTTAATTGAAATATTAAATTTAAAGCTTTGCAAATTATGGGCACATTTTCAGTTTCTGACCTGTTAGGTTAGGGTGCTTGGTCTGGGACTGCCTCATTAACTGCAATAGCTCAGCCTCTAGGATCTCCTTACTGTTTGATGAGGCAGATATCACATCTTTCCTGTAATTTAGGAGATATGTACATAATTTTTTATCTGAGGTCTGACGTCCTCTAGCGTTAGACTGCATCTGAATTTCACTGTAATATGGTAGTTCAACAAAGTCACAGGACTCTGCTCACTAGATTATTGGTATGTCATGGCTTCAGAATGTTTATTTATGAAGCTGGACATTATGAAGGAAGGTCATAAGGGATGTATCTGTTGAAGGTCAAAGATTTTGTAGAAGATTTGATGAAGGTCGAAAGGGATGTATTTGTTATTTGGAACTTCCTAGCAAAATTTTCAAATTAAAACATTTGTTAATATATGATGAAGGCTGACAGTTTTCTCTTGTTTGTATGATAATAATCTCTCTTCCTCTTCATAATTTGCATGGAAATGCTGATGGCCTTGTATTAATAGTTACTGGTACTTTTGTTTACCTGAAGCTGGACTTCTTCTGTCAAAGAGAATTTAGTTTAGAAAACTTCATCCTCACACACTATGAGTGCAGTTCATTTCCTTACTTACAGATGTATTTCTGTGTGTACACATATTCTTCAACAGAGGAACACAGACAGTTGATTTTTGGGATGGGATTTTTTGTACAATTCTCACATCTTAGAAAGAAAATCAAGCATTAAAGAGATGAATATACTTTTAAACTGACAGAGCAGTATCTAGAAACCTTCCATAGTTATGTCTTTTCAAAATTGCTGGGGAAAAAAGGTATCTAAAGCAGAGGATGAAAAATGAATCTCTGAAATAGTAGCAGTAGCGAGTGAAGCAGGGCTGGGAGACAAAGACTCTTACAGTTCACCAAGAAGGATTTTGTGCTGAAGAATACAACTCACAAGTCCAAGGAAATGTGTTAGATGTACAAATTTAAAAAAAAAAAAAATAAATAATAAATAAAAGAACACACATATTTCTGGATGCTGTGAGAGAAACTGCTTCCAACAGGGGAAAACTTGCAGGACTGATTGCAAAGAGGAAAACAGAAAATGGACCTGAGTCTTCCAGAGCCACAGTCCTGCCTGGAGGGGGAGCAGGAAATGACCTGGTCCAACTGAGCAAACACAAAAATGCAAAATGAGATCTGGGACTATGGCATGTTTGTAGGGACACAGGACCAGGCTCAGGTGTCTTATCTGGCTGAGCCATTAATATTAGAGACTGTTCAACATCACCCTTATCACATCTTAGGGTGTTCATTCCCAGCAACTGGTGGTCTTTCAGAGGATGGAAGCACCAGTTGTGTCTATCCATGACACCATTGAGGTGCTTTCTCATTTTCAGGTGTCCCAGACCTCACTGGTTCCTTTGAATGGCAAATCACCAGGGCACATGGCTGGGGGTGCTGAGGATGGGGTACTGCAATGACAAGGTGCCCATGTGCCTACATACTCATATACTAGACCCATGTTCAACTTCCTAGCCATAAGAAAAACAGGCCTGGTCTCAACTTTTCTTATTGAACCATGCCTGTGTTTTTTTCAAAGTATAATATTTGTGCATTTGTATTTAAATTAATGCCCTCTCCACCCCCAAATAAAACTTAAAGCTGAAGAAGGACCAATTAGAAATATGTGATATGTCAATAAAAGCAGGTCCACTGCAATGGAACGTCTTGTTGGTCAGGAAACAAAAAAGGAGCATGTGACTATTGGGCTGTGTTTGTGAAGGCAAAGGAAGTAACTTTCAAAACACTTTTCCACTTTTTAGATCAATGCCTTTTTTTCCATCATCATTATTTCCCCAGTGTTGTTGAACCTGGTGTCCTGCTTCTGATTCAACTGGGATACACTGTTTTGCCCCAGAATATTTCCTTGAATCTAGTTCCATGGCAGTAAATCTTTACTTCATTTACTCAGAGCATGTTTCACAGTGAAAGTCCTAAGCACGTCCAAAACCTGTTACCAGTAAAATTCTGAATTTGTTTAAATAGTTCTTTCTGTTCTTTGTTGCCTATAAGAGAAAATAACAACAAAATTTCAAGTATACGTGGTGATTGGGATACCTAAACTCCCCAAACAAAGAAAAAACAAATTTCCACTTCGTACTGAGCTGAAAAGACATATAATAAATGTACATGTTCTAATCAACCTATTCATACTTTACAGATATACTAAAGACTAATTAAGATCTGATGTTAGCTGAGCAACTTAATAACTTAAATTATTAACACTTCTGTTTAGATGCATAATTTATATATAAATGGAAAAAGTAATTTAGTAATGAAGTTTAAATATTAACTCCAGTGTGTGTGTGTATGCTTTGTTGCTATCCATTTTAAAAAGGAGCTTTGATAACTATGATTAATCCATGGCCCTGCATTAAAGCTTTTTTCCAATCTCATGTTTTTTCAAACAGTTAATAAATGATATGAATCTCGAGAGAGCCAGAGAATCACACAAGGCGCAATACAACCTCACCATCCCAGAGGGACAGATTAGGATTTATAAACTCAACAACTGCAAGGATAAGAGTGAAGGGAATGAATATTGAATGTATGAGGGGCATGCCAAAATGGAGCTGAACGTGTAAAGTCTGCAACATATAAATCAAGTTTGTCTCTTGGTGGATAAATCCCATTGCAAGAATCCCCAAACGCTGGATGCTCCAACCATCTTTGCTGCAATACTGCATGTAAATAGGTGATGGGCAACATGATGGAAATGGTGTCAGAAGAAGCTGTGGCTCCGGTAGTAGGATAGGAAGGCTTCAAAATAAAAAAACAAATTAAATCACTGTTTGAACAAAAAGCACAATAAAAGCACGGATAGCAGAAGCTAGTGCTTGGAGCACATGTCAATTTGCAAGTGAATTCTTGAAATTTTCAAAGACTTTTAGGATCCTCAGCAGCTGAGAACTGGATTGTAAAATATGTATTGGTAATTTCATTGCTACATGACAGACCTCTAGATAGCTGAAGTGTCTGATATAACAAGTTAGCATCTCCTCTATGGCTGGAGTCTCTGAGGGTAGGAATCAGCATTAAGTTAAATGAAGATGAGTTTAGGGCTAGTGAAAGACTTAAATTTGGGAAGAGTATGGGGTCATGTAAGGGTGGAATTGGGTTTACTCAGTGTTGCAGAAGGCTGCAGCAACTCATCAAGGCAAGGCAGAGGTGCACTGGACCAGAGCTTTTGGCTCAAGCAGGCAGAGTTTAGCCAGCAGCTGAATTCAAAGCCATACTGAGGTTTGCAGAAAATACAGCAAGTTCCTGTGCAGGTTTAGGAGAAAGAAGGAGAAGAGTTTACAGGAACATTTGTTATGGAAAGAAGCAAGGTGTAAGAGGGAAGTGAATGGTGATAAATGAACTTAGTATGAAGGGTAATGGGGCAGCCTGCTTGCGGATCTGCAGGAGGGTGACTGCTAAACAGTGTAGATTTTTAAAGATAAACCAGAATAAAACATAGTAAAAACCTCAGCTTTAAGAAGCTGACTTACCATCTGACACAGTGCTTCCCATGCAATTGGGTACAGAAACATCAGAGTACAGGGAGAGAACAGAAAAATCACAAGATGGAAGGAAACAACAGGCTTTATATGCTATGCGTAAAAATTTGTATAAACACCAAATATCTTAATTTAACAACATGATTTCCTGTAGGTCAGTAATGAGATTAAATAAATTATTATTTTTTAAAAATACAGAGCTTGAAATTAGATGGCTTTTCATTAGACAATGCCAATCCTAACATAGAAATGAGGGAGTGGTTAAATATTTCCTAATGCCCAGCATTTGGGGAAATACCAGTGTGCCACAGCAGTGCAGATGAGCGTGTGGTCAGTGGGGCCGGGGGCTTGTGGATGGGGTGTCCTGGCAGTGCCCGAGGTTGAGCTGCAGCAGGGACGGTGTCAGGGCTTTCAGTGCCTGCAGAAGTGTGGGGATGTACTTTATCTTCATCCGCAGCAAGTTTTGAAAGCTTACAGTAAAGTTTTGAGTGATCTCAGTTGCAAATCACATTATACCCACAGAGCTGTATCCTTAAGGAAACACTCTTGTTTCTGTGATGAAGAGGCAAGGGAGATTATTCCTTCTGATTCAGGCTTGCTATTAGAAGAGCAGCTAAAGATGGTAATTTTTTAATCCCCCTTTTAAAAAACCTCAGAGAGAGCAGACCTTTTTTTTTGTTTTGTGGTTTGGTTTTGTTACATCAAAGAGATTATCTTGAGCAACGCAGACATACTTTGAATAGATTCTGTGCAATACTGAAAAGTGTGGGGCTTCAGGAACTGCCATATTCTGAAAATTGCATAGAAAATATAGGATTTGTAGGATTAATTGTTAATTGGTCTTCTTCAAGGACTGGGTGTTCTGCCTTGTAGGCTGAAAACCAGCAAAGCTATGCTATTATTATATCTAGAAAACCACAAATGGAAATTTGAAATATTTAATAATTTTTAACTTTGTCAATAAGGGCCTCCAAACCATGCTAAGGAACAACTATGATTTCAAACTAAAGCATACTTATTATAGAAAGATTTTATTCTCATAAGAATAGCATATTTTGTTAAAAATAACCATTTTTAAAAGTAGACTCTTCAATAAATATCTTAAGAAATGGAACCTGCTACTTTTCCCATTGATAATCTGCATATTTTAATGTTCTTTGAGCTCACGCTCTCTAATATTTTTTTTATACACTTGAATAATCTGTTGCAATAAAACTAATACAGGTACTTGACTAGTTCTTTAATCTTATTTTTAGGCATTTAAGTAAGGGATTGAATCTTCTAAAATGCTGATTACCCAGAACTCCTTTTGCCTTATAGAACTCATACCAAGCATCTCAACAAATGTTTCCAGTAGAGAAATTGTCAAAAATGTGCAGAGTGCTTATATAGGGGAACTTCTGGAGTTCACAAATGATGTCCTGTGGTTCATTCTTGTTAGTGGGAAGTTAAAATCTCTAGGCCATTTCCCCATAGTCTCTTGCTCAAGAAAAAAAAATGTAGCCCCATGTTTTACTTTCCTTTTAAACAGTGGTTGTGTATAATCCTTTGTAATGGAAATCCAATTTAGGTGTAAACAGCTAAAAATGCTCTGTTTGATGCCCTGTAACATAGTCAGGAAAGCAAAATGGAATAGCCTGGCCCTTGATGAAAAATTAAATAAAGCATGGAAATAAAAATGGGCAGGATCACACTTGGGATAAAATTAATGGTTTTAAAATCAAATTATATTTTCCTATGTCTTGTCTGACCTCTCTCCAATCTGAAATACACAGGGGATAAAAAAAAAAAAACATTTTCTTTCTTCATGGTGTGCTATCTAGACTGTTGGTGATTGCAAAATTATACACTGGTAGAATGGTGTTTGAAGATGTGCTGTAGAAAACCTAATCTCCTTTATCTAGTGATTTGGTTATTTACACCATAGTCTTCACTTTGCAGTAGACATGGATAACAACTCCATTAATTGTTAATTGGGAGAAGGAAAGAGAGATCTTATTTCAAGGTTTTCCAGGGTGCTTGGGGATGTATGCTCAACCAAAGTCAGACAAGCTTCCATCTTGCACTAATTCAAGGGTTTCTCTTAATTATTTTGCTTTAATTATAGTTCTCTTTCAATACAATTATTTAGTAGTAACAATAAAAGATGAGATGAAGGCATTAGCTACATTATTCTGTGAAATAAGGAAGCAAATTTTCTCTCTCAGGAAGATACCACCCAAGCACACTGCATATGTTGTGGTTTAAATAAGCAAGCTGCCCGTGTCAGTCCACCTCACTGAATCAGAAAATGCATTTCAAGCAAATAAAATGTCACTCTGGTTTCTTGCAGGTCTTGAGAGCTATGATTTTATTTAGCTGTAAATTTACTGAAAAAAGATTCCGTTAATATTTTATGACTCTAGTGGATTAAACCTTGTATAAATCAACAAATTAGCAGTCACACTATATTTACGTTCAGAAGAGGGCTAGGGAAGGTGAAGGCAAGATTACTCCTTCCTGGCAGGCGGACCAAACTGAAAAGCTAAATTGAATGACTTCGGCATGCTTAGAGCAATGCAGAAGTGAGGTGAGGATGATAAATAATACACACTGACTGAAGTTACGGCAGGTGCAAAGTAGGAGAATTTTTATTCTTCTTTGAAGTTTTCTTTTTCTCCCCCTTTGTTGTGGATCAAAGACTTCTCAGTTTTGGGGGGTTCTTTAGGAACTCAAGCAAAATCCATAAGACAGTGACCATCCTGCAACTTTTTCTGCCCTGATATATATATACCTTTAGTCAAATTTTCAAAAATGTTGTTTGCAGTACCTGGTTAAAAAAAGAAGAATCCAGTATCTTTAAAATATTTGGAGAAGCTATGCCTTCTCACAATTCCTCAAGTTTTCTTTTGTTTACATAAATAATTTAAATCAGAAAAGAAGTGCAGATAGATGAAAACAGGTGCTCCAAGTGTGGACTGGGCTTTGGAGACTGACTTGAAACAGAAGCAAATGATCCTTGGCATCTTGCGAGTGTGTTGAATGGTTTTATTGTACTTTCCACCCACCAGTTTGGTTTCCTTCCTTTTAAGCAACAAAGTAGTGCTATGGCAGAGGGGATGGCTCTGTGGCCAGACAGAGTGGAGCAAATGCCCTTCAGTGAAATGCCGCTGCCATATTCCACCCTCCTCTTATAAACGTAGTATGAACCTGCACTTTCAAGCCTGTTCCCAATTCATTTTTTTGAGATCCAAAATCAGAACAGCACCTTTGGGAGAGAAAACCTGAGAAGAAGGTGTGCATACAACACATGAAAACATTTGAAATACTTTTAAAAATTCAAGCCTTAAGGCAACTGGTTTTCTGAAAACAGAGTATCCTACAGTTGGTAGTTTAGAAAATTAATGCAAAAACACCATCTGCTAAACTTCAGATGTATGAATACTATTTGGTCTATAGAGAGTACAGACTGTACAGGAAACTATTGATCCCCCATCTGCTTCAAAAATGATCTTTTAAGAATTTCTCTCACTGAATCAAGTACTACATTAGTAACATAACATTATACGGAGCACAGCATCCCAGTTGCTCTTAGAGGTGCAGTTAGTAGAAATGTACTTCTATCATCCTTCAGCCACCATAACACAGAAAAATGTTCTTGGCTTTCTGCATGTTTATTGCTTGTGCAGCCAAGAAAAGATGGTATAAGTCTTAATTAAATGTCCTTGTCTGCAAATATCATGGGTTTGGATATGTGTGTTGTCAGATATTCCTGGGGGTAGACCACACCTTACGGAGAGGTAGCTTCCTTCCTATCTTCTGTCTCCTAATTAATAATTAGATAATATCCAGATGGTGAACCACAAGGAAGTATATTTTCTGTTACTGTATTTCATTCGGTTCTTGTCCCTGAGTGCATTGGGGCTGAGATTTGTATTCCGAACCTTCAGCCCTAAAACAAATACTCCAACTTCAACTTATGCCAATGGACTCAAGCACTGACTGAGGGAGGTGCCTTCCTGAGCACAGAAATCCAACCCTTCTTTATATGTAAAACCTACCATATTTCTAGACATTTTCACTGACCCTCTCTTGAATAGCCATCAAATATCTAGTGTTGTGTTCTGAAAATGAGAAAATGTCCTTTGTGCTTTATTGTAACAGACCACAGATGATTAGGCATATTAAAGAATAATCAGTGTAAACTAAACAGAAAATAATTAACAGAAGTATTTCCCCCCCAAGGAGTGCTCTGTGTGTATTTACAAGATCAGTAGACACTAAAGTTGTGTAACTTAAAGGAATACTATGTTATTGTTGTACCAAAAAATACATGGGTTTAAAAATGCTAGGTATTTATGTTGCTTTACTACTCCTGGAATAAGAAGATCTGTGCAGGAAAAAAAAAAAAAAAAATCCAGATTTTCACCAAAACCTTAGGTTAATTCTTATTTTGAATTTCCAAGATTTTATGCAGTGAATGTTGGTTCAGCATAACAGTGATGTCAGCATAAACCCAGAACTCTGGCTTTCCAGCCTTTTGGGCCAGCATCCATTTGTTAGTTCTCATAATTTCCTAGGGATAGCATGCAGCCTTATCAAGGAGCATTAAATTTAAAATAACCAAAGGGCTTTTTGTCTCTGTGGACCAGATAAGGTTTCCAGCAAGGGCTACACAGGCTGTCAGTAACCTGTGAACCTTAACTCAGGAAATGGTGACACAGAATATCAGTTGTTCCTTGTAAAATTCACAGCCCCTTTTGCAGATCAAATTGGCTACACTCCATACTGAATTGCATTTATAAATTAACAGTTAATATATTAGTGTTAGCAGTGATATATTTCTTCATCAGAGAGCCAATTGTTATACAACCTCACAGCTTCAAAAAACAATTATCACCGTGACTTGCGATCATCTCTAAAGCTTTTTTTTATTGTATTTGGGACCATGTCTAATGCATAATACTCGTGTCTGTAGTATACATATAATATCTATTAATCACTTTTAGACTTTTATGAGTAACTTATAAAAGGAGCCTGGTTCAGGAAATACAGAGTGGGAGAATACTTTGGGGAAGTATCAACATATGCTCAACCTGTTCTCTAGTGCTTTCCTTGGGACCCACTGCCACTCACTGATGGAGACGAGTCCTGGGCTAGAGAGGTTTGTGGTTCAAACCATTCCCCTGTGGTTTTTCTCAGGTTCACTGCAGCCAGCAAGAAGTTAGTTTTGTTGAAGAACACACACATAAACTAAACCATTTAATTTGAATTCTTTTGTTCTTGCACCCTCCAATCCCCTGACAAGAACGAAAGACAGTTTGTTATCCCAGCCATTGACTAGTTGGCATCTATTTTTAATTAATCCCAAGAGAGAGCTGGTAGACATTTTTATAAAAATAGTTCAATAAGTTACATGCTGCAAAATTTTGCACATTGTATTCAATCTTTCAAAATTAATGGTCTGTGGACCCCAGATATCACACTGGCACATTTCTCCTTGCAGTCGTTCTAGGGTTGAGCCAGGTTTTCTAAAAGCAGATTGTATCTTCACTGTATCTACATGTCTTTGCACCTAACCAGACTGGCCCAGGTTCATCCTACCTAATTCCAAACACCCCAACTGTTGCAGTCAGGGGCACAGTTGCCCATGCCCATGAAGGCCATGGACCCCCCAGTACCCTCTCTCCCTCTGTAGGCAGCGTAGATGCTAATTACAGCCATTCCTTGTGTTGCTGAATGTCAGATGGGTGAACTAAGACCCATGTGATATTGAGATAGTGGACAGCTAAGATCTACAGCTACAGGTACAGCAAAGTCAATGGAAAGAGCCCTGGATGAACTAATTTTACCTCCCAGTTATCTCTGTGTTGTCTGCTGAATACCCTATGTACTTGTTTCTCTGTTAATGAAACACTAATCAGGACTCGAAGCCATCAATTTGAACAGGTGTAAATAGTAAATAAAAGGCCCAAAGTACTGCATGACATGAAAGTGTTAAAAGTGAACAAGGTTGATGGTTCCACTTAATCAGAAACTGTGAGAAATTAAATGTTGTGAAATGCTTATAAGCCTAGGGACTGGGGAGCTCAAAGACAATTAGCAACTAAACATTTCATTAATGAAATAATGATTAATTATAATTACTAATTAAAATTCATTATTATGGTGTTGGTTTTAAACATTAACAGGACTAATGACATTAACATTTTTAATGAAATTCCAATAAAGAAAATTATAACACAACTTAAAAAAATAGGTAGAGGCAAGAGCAAGATTAGGAGTTATTGTTAAGCCCAGAGGCATAGAATTTTCCCAGCTGGTGAACTTAAGTTAAGTAAGTTTAATGCACTGTAATTTAATTACTAATCATAGTTTTTCTTCACAGTGAGAATTGATACTACGTTTATATTTTACAAGAACAAAAGAGAGAATTTGAATACCTGCTTTGTGATGGGTGATGACGTGTTACAGGCTACAAATAAAACAGTGTTTTTCAGACTTCTGCATAACATTTGGATTTAGATATATTAGAGCATGATTTAAATATTATTTAATTAATGATTACTGGAATAGAAATTAAGTAGCCCCTATAGATTTTGTAATACAAGTATAATACAGCCTTTGTGAAAAGCATACTCAATACAATTGTGTATATATATTAAATATATCTTCTTTGAATAATTCATACAGAGGCATATTAGTAAATGTCAAATTCCCACAAGAAGGTGGAATTTGACCTACATTAATAAAGCTATTTAGGATTCATTAATTGTAGACAGATTTCTTAAAGTATTTGCTATTACTCACCTTTTCATGCATAATGCAATATGTTGGCTTAAATACAATTCCTAATTTACATACTGTTGGCTGTGTTGCCCTTCTTGCTATTCACTATTTGACTTCTCTTAACCTGACTGACTTATAGGTCCTCTTAGTAATTTGCCATCTTGTGAAGTATTCAAATGTCAAGGTCAATTAGAAGTCGTGTCACAGCTGGTTGTAGCTGAGCAATGAATAAAATTTCACTTTTCCTGAATTTTCTGGGTTAATAATGAAGGATTTAGTGAAACAATTCTAATGAGAGACCTGACTCATGTTTCCCTTGATGGTGAGGGATTGTTATATTGACATCGCTGATGGAGGAAGACAGATCCTACAAAAGGAGATTTCGCTCAGTTGGAAGTGAATGTAAGAAATATGAACAAATCTGTAGAGTTTTACTAGCACTCAGTAATACATTTGTAATTCTTCAGTGGTATGATATGGAAGCCACATATATGCCAAATGTACAAGGTTTCAAAGAAAATTTGCCTTGAGAGATAAAAGACTTTTTATTGTTATTTATATTTATAATTAGCTCTTTGTGTTCCAAAGAGATACTACATCCAAGACAGTGAGCAGATCAGCACAGAACATGCCTGAGGATGTACAAGTAGATACACAAATGGCTCTGTAGGGTACGTGTGAATCCAACCAGGTGAAAGGGTCGATGTGGTGTCAGCTCAGGAATATTAAAATCTGATCATTAAACTAGTCATTAGCTCTCCAGGCAGTTTTGGGCATACTCAGGCAGCAGACAGACTTACAGATGAGCCATTCTCTAAATGAATTTTGATATGATGTTGCTGTGGGACAGGCTATGTTGTGAGTTGCTACACTAAATGAATGGTGATGTGAAAGCCCCAGGTATAATCTGGAAGACAGGTTTTTGAGGAATGATGCTTCCTTCCTGTGTTTGGAAAGTAATCAAATCTTCCTGAGAGCAATGGACTTTCACTCATAGCCATGTATATTTGTGTTGGAGTGTTAGAGAGAGATCCTGTTCCAAGTGATGGTGATCAAACCTCTATTTTACCACTATTGCTTTCTGCTATTTTTAATCTTTTCTTCTTTTTATGTTTGTATCCTAGGTAAAATTCAAAACAACAAACTAATTGTTGTTGTCATTTCAGCAGGTAATTAATTTGAGGTAAACTTAGCACATTGCCAGCTTTTCTTCCTGATGGTGCCGCAAATACTATCACTGTCCTGTTTTGCTGTTTCAAAGAGACGCAGAAACTGAGCATATAATGAAATATCTTCCATATTGTTAATATACATAAAATAGCATGGATAGGCAGCAAAGGAAGCCTGGTTTTGCAAACTAGGCTCCTAGGTTTTGTAATTAGTCTACAGCAAAGATGAAGCTTGACAGTCTTGTTCCTATATTGCTCTCTGGGGTACAAGTGCATGTGTAGCTTTCAGAGAAGAGCTGAAAATCAACCAATACCTGGAATACTAATCTATTATCTGTACCCTTCTGAATGAGAAAATACGCCTTCTGGAAAGACTCAGAAATGCATTGGTTTTGTGCCTCTCCTTTGCTTGGTGGCTATGTACAGCAGTCACCACAGAGTACCCAATACCTCAGTAGTTTCTCCTCACATTAGCATTTTTTCATGAAAAAAAGCACACAAAAGCATAAAGTATTACTAATATCTGTGACATTAAATATCAGGTCACTCGTATTCTTTTTCTATCCCAGGAGTCCTGGTCAGGCAGGGGGTAAACTTCCAAGCAGGAGGAGATCTTTGCCTAAGAAAAATACCAAATAATGATGATATCCTGTTGTCTTCACTGAGCTGAAATAGTCCATTAACAATAATAGTTGGGTGGTACATTCACACATGTTTGGAAGGGTAAATAAATACAGAAGGATCTTATTAATTCATAGAATGGAAAACTTACAATATGTGCTAATTGCAAAAACATCTAATTAGATATAATTATAACCTTCAAAGCATGTTGAACAGGGTAGCATTTGATCCTGCTGTTGACCTTTTCAGTGTACTTTCAGGAGAAACCCTTAGAAATGAGGTGTTGTAAAATTCATCAGAGAGCAATTAATTTGTGCAATTAGAGGAATATAATCTGAATTAACACGTATGTACATACCAGAAAATAAATAGACTTTAATATGACTGCACAGACTTCTATTTGTAATGAGAATTCATTATATGGATAACTAAGAGAATGCATGAATCTGACCTTCCCCATGCAAAGCAGGTTCAGTGGTAGTCTATGCATAAATGGACAACCAGTACAAATAGTCACTGACTATTTGAAACTTTTTATCTGATATGAAAAGGTAAATCATTATATTTTCTTAAGCCCAAGGTCTTGTCAGAAGACATAAACCTTTGGTATTTGTTTAAAAATAGGAATTTTCTGTCTCATTTTACAATTTCTGGAGAGTAAAATGTCCTGTTTTTCTTTGGCCTGTGTGAATTGAATCTGCTATAGTCACCACTTTGAAACAGAGTAAGAAGGAGCTAGCTAAGCCTACTGCTGCTGGTCCTATGCCTTTGTCTCATGATATCATTAACCAGATAGCAAAGAGCACACCAAAACTAGAACACTGCATCATTCATGTGACTCAGTTCACTTTAGAGACTCAAATCCAATCTACAGGCACCATCTCTCATTGCACTGTTGCTCTTAGGTATAAATTTTGCTTTTCAATTAAAGGACAGGAAGAAGGATATGAGATAAAAATTGCATAAAGCTATAAATAAGGAGTGGAGGCTCTCATGAATCTGTTTTTCTTTTACATCGCGCTCTGGGAGAGTGTTTTCTATTACTGCTAACTGGATCAAAGACACAGATTGAGTGGGTTTTTTCTGACACACATAGTCCAGAAGAACAATTTAAAAAAATATATATTAGTTTTAATTCAAATTTGATGCTTCTAGATTTTTTAGAAAGAATTAATCTTTAGTTATTAGATATTCCTTTCATATTATGTTTTTAGATCATCTTTTCATCCCGCTACTTCACTTATTTTTAATTTTACTTTGTTAGCTGTCAGTGTGTGTAAAGTGTGATCATTCCCAACATTGGGTATAAATCTTTGATATGAGCCTAATGTGATTTCAAACTCATCAGATGAAATGAGTGCACATTGGACTTCCCCTCTGCGAGCATTTGACGCTTCTGTTTATCAGATTCTATATTTTGTAAATTACTGAAGCACAGCTCCAATAAATAAGCCTACCTTAAAATCTGTGCCAGTCAAAATATTTTTCACAGTTTTATGTGAAGGCATACATTGTTTTTATGCAGCTGTCTTTTTCTGAACTAATTTTATTGCTATACATCAAGCTTTAAAGACCATCTCATGTGAAACTTTGCCAATGCTTTAATGGGCTTAAAGTGCTAAGTATTCTTATTTATTTCTCTGTATTTACTTATAGGCACTGTAATGACAAGAAAATGTATGATCAGTGCTACAGAAAGCAGTATATTCAGGCCAAACATACTGCATATGAGCATATGCATACTGAGCATAAGGAAAACCAAGCCAGGCATAACCCATAGCTGCCTCCTCCCCCATTCTGCAGGTTGTTGTCTCCTGCAGGGAGAAATAACTGGTGGACCCACATACCTGCTCCTAATTCTCACTGTAAACTGAGAGCCCTGATACCCAGCCCTAAACCCACAAAATCCCCCAGAGCCAATTTGGCCTGATAGTTAGGGGCAGAGTCTGTTCCTCTTCCAGGTGATTGATGAAACCCAAGGGCAATTCTGGCACAGGTGGGGAGCATCAGCCCTGGGATGTACCCACAGCTGGACTGAATCAGGGGATAAGCTGCTTTGCTACCTCGTGACAACAGACCTGTGTACCACAGGGTCGTGTTTTCACCCAGGCTGGGTAATCACTAGAGGCAGGTGAGCCCAGAAGGATCATAGCTGGATCTAGAGACAGGTATTTAAGTTGTCCTTCAGTTGCCTTGGGTTTTGTTGCTGCTTTCCTGCTACCTGGGGGTTGTATTACTCAGTTGTGTTTGTGTAAGTGGTTTTTCTCCTTCTCTTCGCTTATCAGCTGGAGGTTGGCTTCAAAAGCCTCTGCTCCAAGTGGATGTGGCTCCTGCCTTGGGCTTCACATCCGGGATCGATTTGGTGTTTGAAGGGTTGCTGTCCTGGTGGATGTTGTTTTGTTGTAAATGGGTATTTCAAAAGAGAACAGCAAATGCATGAGTACAATTAAGTTGTTGAGCCATTTTGAATTAAGGAGGAAAGGAGAGGTTTTAGACTGATAGAGCTGCAAAAAGGTATTTTGTACATCTTTGAAAGCAGAAACTTCTAGTCATGCTGCAGAGATGTCCTTGATAACCTGACTGGCCTTAGGGAGCCAAGCTGAGATATCTGTGCAATCGCATTACCTCTGTGGATAAGGAGTCCCTGTCCCTCGTGGAAAGGTGTTGTGCTGACCTGGAAGGCAGTCTGATGTCTGAGGGATATTGCATACACAGGGTGTCATGTAGTATCTGGGCCAGGGAAATAAAATGTCTATAGGGTCTGATAGGCAGAAAACATGGTCAGAAATACAGTTAAAAATAAGCTGCTTTCATCTGCTAAATAGCAAGATTTAAAGATTTGCTGTGTGTTGGCCAGCATACTTGTGCAGAAAGCGGACACGGGGACCTGCTGTATGGTGAGTCTGTCCTGGGCTGACTTCACCTGTAACTCTCCATGCTGGAGTCAAAGGTTTCTCCGCTTCTTTCTGTTCTTTCTTGTACCTTTACAATATGTGTATCCCTTTTCTCCTCACCCTTAAACAACTTTCAACATTTTCATTGCATGTCTAACTTAATGAGAAACTTTGGATGTGCCTGGAGCTGTATCCAAGGCTGTGCTCAGATGTTGAAATCGCTGCCTGAAAATTGGCTTCCCAGGTAATAACCTAGAGCTCAGTGTATGAAGTGTAGCGTGTTGTAGATGTTCTCTCAGTGCAATTTCTTTGAAGAAATAGATTACCACTGTGTTTTTTATTGGGAGAAAGAGTGTTTTGTTGTTAAAAGTGACCCATAAAGATAACAGTTCTAGAATTTGGCACTTTACCTTTGCAGGTCTTTTTTAATAGCTTTAAAAAATGATAAAGGTTTTTTCATTATAAGGGTCTCCGGATTACTTATCTAAATTATGAGTGAGGTGGATGTTATCCTTCAAAGGATAAGCTTTCTGCTTGCTGTGTTCTCAGACAAAGTATTTTCCAACAACGTGGTCTTCAGTGTTTGCCCATTTTTGCACTATAATGAGATGTATGCCACTACAAAACTGCATTAAAAGACTTTTTAATGCAGTCGGGAGCCACAGCTAACAGGCCTTCTATCAATGTAAGTGCCATAGCTCAAACTGATAAAGAGCTAAATCCCTAACAAGCTCTAAGTTACAGCATGGAAATAGAAAGTAGACTTTCCCATGCACGTTTTAAGTACCTCATTAGTTCTCAATATGTCTACATGAGCTGAAAGTAATTGATCTCATTACTATGTATATAAATGTGGCAAATTTCTTAAATTTTGCAACTTAGCTCTGTTCAATTAACCAGTTTGTTAAAATATATGTCTCTTCAATTAATTGCAGGGGTGAGAGTGTGAAAGGGAATATATGCATATGTTAGGGTCTAGAGGACAGATGCTGAGTATCATCCAAATCTTAGCTATGACATTTGGGGACTTTGAGAAACCTATTCTCCATGGAAAGTAGTGCACAGTAAGGGCTATTTGCTGCTGAGGTGGAAGAGCAGTTGTGCCCTACTCCTTCAGGTAAAGAGTTAGACTTGTGACAGTTTCAATGAAGCTGAATGTTGTTCTCTATTTTATTCATAGCACTAATCACACTTTGTTCCTCTTCTGAAACTTGTCTGAAAGATATGCTTTGAGGACTGGGAGAGGCTCACAGAGCCTGTAGCGCTCTGCAGGGCTTAGCCAAATCTGTACTGGTGTGCTTAAACTTCCTTGCTTTGGTGGATCTTTAGAATGCACCTGTGGCCCAGGTGCAAGAGTGTTGCAGAGTTGAGATCTTTGATGCATATGGGGTATGTGCAAGGAACGGGCCTTGTCTGCACCCTCCGCTCAGAGCAGTATTTCCTTTTCTGTACCTCAGTGCTATAAAATAGATGATTTGTAGTTTCATCCTTCATCTGGATTTCACAAGCTTCTTGGACACAAGATGATTCTGCTCTAAATGCCTGCAAAATGGCCACAATGCCCTTGGTGCTCTGTTAAACAAATGCAATAAACTTCTCTCCATGCTCTTCATCTCTGGAGTGCAGCCGTTTCTGCAGCTGCAGGGCTTAGATATTTCCTGTCCATTCCAGAACAGCCTGGCAAGAAGTGCAAGTGGGCTTAAGGTATGTGATGAGATATGCCATAGGTGTGGGGGACTTTCTTTCGTGTGCTCTCAGCCCTGAGCAAAACTGCTGCTCTGCCTTGTAAATGGCACTGACTTCTGTGGAAGTCATACCAGTAACAGGGCTCTGGGCTGTGAACACACATCTGGTAAGATCTAGGCCTCTAGGAGAAAGTCCAAACCCACAGAAAAATTATGAGTAGAACAAAGGAAAATAATTTAAAGGAAAAATGTGTAGTAGTTCAATTTCTGGAATACTGGAATAAAAGTGAAAAGGCTGGAAATCCAACAGTGGAGCTTGTTTAATATAGTTTTGTAGAAGGAGATCTGCAAGTAAAGTGTACCTCTGACAAAGTAAGGAGATTTCTAATAGCCCTTCAGGCTTTGTTATGTGATGTACAATGCTGAAAAATGAGCCCTAAAGATGGAATAACCAACACAGTGGGTTTTTTTATTTTACCTTCAGGAGTTCTTGAGCTTATCTGGACATTACATATTACTGAGTCTGTTCTTAGGCAAAGCTCTCCTTGTCTTCAGTGAAACCTTTGCCATGCTCAGAATTATGAGATTTAGTTTTGTGGTTGTTTGCTTCCTCCAGTGATCCTGACAAACTGCTTTCCCCTCTTTTAGAGATCATGACTTCTAAGAAGTTTTTCAACAAAGTGATCTGTTCAGTTAGTTACACTACATAAAATGTACCTAGAAATATTTGTGGCATGCCCTGCTACTTTTCCTTCAGTCATAAAAGAGTATGTGCTTGTTCTGTTAATTCTAGCTTTTGGAGGGCAATGGGTTATTTGTTTTGTGAGTAGTTTCTGTGTGCGACTTTACCCATAAACCAGATGTTAACACAAGACTCTGCATGTTTGTGATCATTAGACAATATTAAAAGCTATCACTCAATCACCATTTGGGAACAAGAACCTTGGGTGCTCTGCTACCTGCAAAGAAAGAAAATGATTGTCTGACACATTTACAATCCCAGAACTAGCAATCCGCTTTTACATGGAATAAGATGTATTGTTAAAATACAGTGTCTTGCTGAGCTGTTCATATATAACATTTGCATTAGACAATTTAATTTAAATACACAGAGAGACCACAGTTGTAGGTCTTATTTATAAGAAACTGAGTGAGATAATGTTCAGATAGGTACTTCTGTAAATAATTGTGTCATTCTGAATTATTTTTTTTACCTGTTTACTATTAACCTTTGTCATTTTTGCAAAAGAAACTAAAAAAACTGGATATTTGCAAACACTTCAGAAATGTATTTTCCTTTTATTTAACCATTCTTTTTAACATAGAAACAGTATCAGCATATTTTCCAGTTTCCAGAGGGTTTTGAAAAGAATGATAGGAAACCATAAAACTCCTGAAAGGACTTTACCTTGGCTGAAGACTTTATATATAAAGAGATCAATTTTCTGATAAGATTCTCTGGAATGAAAGGACATTTTGTAATTTTAGCAAACGTGAATACCAAAGCTAGGGATGGCTGCTTGGGACCTGGAGCCTGATACAAATGTCATTATAGACTACAAAAAGTTTCCTGGAGCTTTTATGGCCTTTGGATCTGGTCCTTTGATGTGTCTGGTAAGGTAATGGTTGAAAAAGTTTCCAGTGCTCTGGTCTGTTCTCTGAATGTTACAATGCTGCCAGTTTCTGTGGAAAGGCTATAACTCTCTGGCAAGCCATTTTGGACAGGGAAAATAAAATCTTCCAGTGTTGGCAGCAATTATTATGTGATATTATACCTCTGCGAATATCTATTCCAACCTAACTTTGATAACAAGAAGCAAAATCTGGTTATCGCTATTGATTACACAGTGACAAATAACTTTGGTATAATCTGCTATTTTCATGCAGTAAGTCAGTTTTCAGATGGCATGTCTTGCGCAAAGGAGATGTGTTCTTGGCAAAATCTTTTAATGAAGGTGCCCAGCCTGAGAGCTGTGCTGGGTCTTGTGACAGGTTGTATTTGCACAGACAGAACTCTCATGGCAACCTTCCCCTCGCCCTTGTGGGATGGTGGTAAGGAAGGTGTGGATATGGCATGAATTTTTGATCACTTTGAAAAGCATGTGCATGTGTTACCGTGGTGTATAAAACCAGTGCTGGTATTGTCTTTTATATGCAGCTCTATGTCAAGAAAATGTACTCTTTTAACCTAAGACTGGTGATAATGTTTATAGGGCAATAAAACTCCAAAAACATTAATTTCAAATGTCTGTGTTACAGTAATGAGATATTAAATATACAGTGGTTTCATCACAAATTCATCAACTTCTTCATTTAGAAACAGAATTGGAAGCCTACAGAGTTTAATTGGAAGGTAAACTTTTTTCAGTACCCTTCTCTCAGGTCAGGTCTTCTCTTTTCTCCATGAAACCCCTGAGCGATGCCTCTGAGTTTAAAGCAAAATTTGTCTGTGGTTCTGTGGGTTTTAGTTCCAGGCATTGGCTCCATGACTGGTTTTGGCCAAAGTAGCTATATCATAGTTTCCTTTCTGCTCACCAACAGGAGTTAAGGATGGTGACCAGATCAAGTCTGCCTCTGAGTCTGGGTTTCCTCCAGCTGTGCAAGGTGCACAGCACTTCCTGCACCACCCCTTACTATCCTGTGAGCAGAAAGAGATTGCCAAAGTTACCAGAGTTTTCTTAGTTATCTGCCTTGTGGCTTACCCAGAATTTTTTGGTTTTGTTTTTTCTTACTTGGTTGCTGGGTGAGTTTAATGCTTTCCAACAAGGAAGGCTCTTGACAAGGAGGTGGATTGTATTGCAGGTTGAGGTTCTGGACAGCTGCCATGCAAAGTGGTTTAGACAGAAAGGCTCCGAGTAAGTGCTACAGTAGTTGCAAATTGGCAGATCTTCTGTGCATGGATGCCAGATAGCCAATTCCCACTTCACAATGTTGAATAATGAGCATTGTTTCTAAATTCTTTTAAGAATAAACTCCATTAAGATGCATGGAATGTAAATACTTCTTAGAGAAAGTAATGATTTAAATTTGTTTTAATTCTATTGTTAGGTCTGTTAATACAAATATCTATTTAAACTATTTAAGACATCCACTAAAATTCTACAATATTAGTTTTATGGAGAACTTCCAAAAGAACTCTATTAGTTTTCCTCCATTAAGGTAATATTATGGACTTTTAATAGAGCTCTTAGCTACAGCAATTTTTATTGACCTAGTTAGTAAATGAATTAAAGTTAGTCCCAGTGTCTTCAAAATAGGTGATATACTTTACTAAATACTTTTTTAAATTTTAATTTCTAGTTTCTCCATTACAACAACTTTTACCACCTCTTGATCAGATATATACATGCACTGGGTGAATTGTAGGTATGATTTAGTTTTGCTTAAGACTTTGTGGACACCTCAAATAATGATTTTTAGTCACTACATAACCTTATTTTTTAAGTAAGACAGAAAAATCAATTCTTACATGATCTCACCCACCATTTGGTTCCATACAAATACAGCTCAGGATGTGATGTGTTAATGCTTTTAATAGTGCTTTTTCTATAATGCAACTAGGTTACCTACGATAGATTATTTGTGATTGATGACTTTTTTTTCCAAATTATGCATGCATCTAGTCAGGATTGTTTGTATCTTGCTTCTAGATTTGATACATATTATGGATTTTTTTTTTTTTGTAGTTTTGGACAGAGATTACTCTGAGTCTCATAAGGAACCGCACTGTGTTCTTGCCTGTGACTCGGAGGAAGACCTAATCCCTTTTGAAGAGCTGAGATCTGGGCTGCTCTGACAGCCCAAGCTCCTGCTCAGTCTGGGGATCTCATCTGGCATCTCAGCGTGATGTTACAAGCAAAGGATTGTGACTGACAATATCCTAAATTCATTATGAAAACATACAATTCTTCTGGTCATGGGGGTTTTCTGTATTTATATAACACAGGCATTGGACAAATATGACATTTGCATGCTCTTTAAAGCATTGTGCTATTAAATAGTCAATCCACTGGCCCACTAATGAGGATTTTATTTGAAAAGTAAAAGCAAAATGAATCAATGATAACTGAGTGTTAATAGTTACCTGAGGTTTATTTAAATGCCAAGTTAAGTTATAGATGACTAATGTAACTTTTTTCCCAAAGGCTATTTCATACGAACCAGCACTGTCCTGTCTTCAACCTGAAGACCAATTATTTCTGTTTGATTTGTTGTTTTCTAATGCATATATTCATTTTCCATTTTGTATTCTGAACTGTGATGTTGATACAAATATGACCCAGTAGCACATCATACAGCATTTGTATAATGCAAGCCCTTTGTAATGAGCTGTCATCCTCAAAACTGAGCATAAAGTAAGTATCTGACCTAAAATATTTATTTACTTGCTTATTGTCCTGGTTTTGGCTGGGATATAGTTAGTTTTGTTCCTAGTAGCTGGTACAGTGCTGTGTTTTGGATTTAGTAGGAGAATAGTGTTGCTAACACACTGATGTTTTAGTTGTTGCTAAGTAGTGTTTATCCCAAGTTAAGGATTTTTCCATTTTCTGTGCACTGCCAGCGAGGCAGTGCACAAAACAACGGGAGGGAGCATGGCCAGGAGAGCTGACCCAAGCTAGCCAAAGGGGTGTTCCATACCATGGAATGTCACACCCAGTATATATACTGGGGGGAGTTGACTGGGAGGGGCAGATCACTGCGTGGGGACTGTCTGGGCATTGGTCAGAGAGTGGTGAGCAATTGCACTATGTATCACTTGTCTTTTCTTGGGTTTTATTTCTCTCTTTTTGCTATAGTCATTTTCATTACTATTATTATTATAATATTTTATTGCAGTCATTAAACCATCAACCCAAGAGTTTTACTTTTTTTTTTCCCCCCTATCCCCCTGGGAAGAGGGAGGAGTGAGCATGAGGATGTGTGGTGCTTAGTTGCTGGCTGGGGTTAAACCACGACACTTATCAGAGTTGGCTATCCATAGGTGATAATAACAAGATGTCTAAAGCATCAATTATTAAAATTAAATGCCTGAGTTCAAAAGCTAGAAGGCGGTAGCCAGGAAAGTGAATCTATATTGCTACCAAGTCTTTGCATGCTGTTTTTTTGAGTGCACTGGATAGCTTACATTTACTGCCTTCCATAGCTGATGCCAGAAAGATGGATGTTAAGCCACCATACAGAGTCCCACTGCTAATTTAGTAAGTGACTTGGGCTTTTCCTGTGTGCCGTCTTGAGGGATTTTAAATTACGTGTAGGTTATTTATGGGGTTTCTGCATAAGAATCAAGTTCATTTCTGGCCATTGAATGCCCAGATGTGCCAGAGTGACTTATTCCGTGTTGTAGGAGCTAGTGGTTTAGGTCTTGATCTTATAAACACTTCCTACTTAATTTAGCTTTATTCCTAGGCACATAGTCCCTTCAATTTCTTTCCATTTACAGCTTTATTGGATCTGTCTGATGAATGTTAAGCACAGCATTTATATATTTGGGTCTTCTGAGGTATGCAAGACCACACGTACAAGCATTGTAGCTAAATCCTGGTTTGATATACCAGGATCTTCTTGGGAGTGGGATGGCAGAGACTACAGATGATGGGCAAGGAAATAAAGCTGGATAGGGGAAAGAGATGAACAAGATTTAAATGTGTCACTGCTGTCATTCTCGGCTTGAAAATGCCACAGTGGAAGCTATGTGTGAGCACTAGACCTTGCTAGTCTGAAAGCCTAAAGGTTGTGCAGGCTTGTTAGTGGAGGTCGACAGAGGGATGTTTATTTTCAGCACTGTTCTCGCACTGACAACTTCCGAGTGAAACGGATCCACAAATATGTAGGCTTGGTGATTTAAAGTAGCACTATCATCACTTTTGCCACTTAGTTCCGAGCTGAGTAAATTCTGGCCAACACATCTATGCCAGCTTGCCACTCATGTATCGTAGCTTCAGGCTCAAGAGCTAAATTTGAGATTGTTTAACATTTGTTTATTAACATTTTTAAAACAGTGTAGCATAAGCATAGAATAGTCATGTTTGACTTTTCAAGATATTCAACGATATGGTGATACTATTACATCATTTCAATCTGTGCTAAAAATTATTCAGGTAGTAGGGTTTCTTTAGGGATCAAATTCTATACACTGTAAATAAAATACGTGGAGCCCATAATGAGAATCTAACATATATGTAGTAGCATGTATCTAGTATGTACTATAGGGATGTCAGGTCAAACATACATTTGAGCAAATGCTTTTGATGTAATGTTTCTGATGTGGATAAGTAATACCTTGTGCACATCTGTACTCATTCTGTGGGTCTGTCTGTGACAGTTATTAATCAGTAGTTATCAAACTATATGTAACCATGTTCCCTTCTGATGCTTGTGTATGAAAATCACCCTGACAGGGCAGTAGAGGCCCCTCAAGCACCAGAGCTGAAGGACCCTTTTACAGCCATTGTCTCGGGTGCCTTCATACGTACTTTAAGCAACAGGACCACCCTCAGAACAAGATCTTCAGTCTTGTCAGGGTCCCTCCTTATTTCCAAAACCAGTGACTCAGCTCAGCAATGCATGCAGCCCCTTTCTTTGCTTGCTGCCTTTTTGCAGACTCTGCAACCACCCCATGCTGCTTTGTACATGGTCTTGCCGCTATAGGATAGGAACCTTTGCTGTTGTTTCTACCATCTGGAGCAGCCTCCATGTATCTTTCTGCCTCATCAACTCTCTATCTCTTCAAGTTTTGTCTTTTTTTTTTTTAAGTAAATCTTCTTATCTGCATACGCTTCTTAATTTTTTTCTCACTCTTTTATTGGCCTTATGGCTCAATGCCTTAATTTATTCATCATAGAGTGTCTTTACACCACTGGTTTCTATAATTTATACTGTGTACTGCCTGCATCCACTGCTTCCTTGTATTTAATTCTGTTCAGTGTTTGGGAATAGAGTTGGTATGAAAGGCAGAATATGATATAAAGTTGTGTTATACTGTACAGAGATCCAGCAGCATCTGCTGCTGTACATATAAATGTTCTAACTTTGCAACACTTCAATAAAGCAAGTAATTTGGGCTAGTTTTAAATAGAAAAAATATTCTGTGATAAGATGTATAAAACGAATTTCAAAACAGACCTTAGGACCTTTATAGATAGGGCTTAATCTCCAACACAAGGTTTATAAACTCTTGTTTTTCATATAAATATACATTTGTGCATGTGTCTCTGTGTGTATATATATACTTTGTACATAATACAGTATTGTTAAAAATCTCCATTCTTGGATCTATGTGATCAAAGGATGCCACTGCTTTCTTTTTTTTCTTCCTTTGGTTCATGTTTTTGACAATTTCGAAAATTTGAGCTGTCACCAGGAGAGTTTTGCATCTGGCTGTCCTGCCTCACAGGAGAGCAGGCTTTGTTTTACGTCTGCAGTTGTGTGCTGGCAGTTTGCTGTGGGCACAACACCTGAACCAAAGCTACTTGCCTCTCTTTGCAGGTAATCTGAAGTCTTCAAGTTAGACAGATTTGAGAAATGTATCTCATAAAACAAATACTTGTGGCTCTGTTCAAGTCAGAATTAAATTCAGAATTTGATTTGCAGAATTCTGATCAGTCAAATAACACTACTCATACTGTTCTGACCTCCTACTTGTACGTTTCTGGGACTGAAAGTTTCCACCTTTTCACACATCTCAGGTCTTCTAATGCCTGTAGGATTGCACAGCTTGCGAATGCTTGACTTTGATCTAGTGGGTACGTTCTGCTAGCAGGGAGACCTGCAGGGCTGTATAGACTTTCTGGGACCAATCCATTCCCGAGTTGAGGCAATCAGTATTTGTGTTCAGCTGACAAAAACAGTTGAATGTGGTTTGTGCTCAGGACCAGTATTCTTTTGCAGCACTATCCCACAATGGCCATCCAAAGCCTTGCAGGTATGGCTAAACATGACTTTATTTTAATGATGTAACCAGGATATGTTGATTGGGGGGGGTTTCCACTTATTTAATTTGGCATTCTTTGTCCAAGCTGTTGCTGTCAGAACTTTCTTCATGAGCTGAACTAGAATAACAAGAGACAACTATTTAAAGGAAATAATTTAAACATGAGGATGTTTGTAATAAAAAGAGTTCATCTGTGCAACAATATTACATTTGCTTTTGTATTTGATTACTGATGAATACAGAGTATTCATCTTAGCAACAAGCAGAAAAGGGGAGGAAAAGAGTTTTGTATTAAATCAACTAAATGATGGAAGTGAGTCAGCAGAGGCTGTTTTAGTGTTCAGAATGCAAAATGTGCAGCTCATAACCATGAAATTTACTGTACCTTTTATAAGCATATTTTGATTGTAAATGTGTGTGTGAGATAAAAATGCTTAGTTTTTAGGTTGAGATGGACAGCTAATTTTTTAAAAACCATGACATTAATGGCTGGAACTGTAATGCCCCTGTTATTCAATCTTGAAAAAGTTTGCTTACAGTTCACTTCTAATGGCTCTTTCATACCATTATCAAATGACTGATAGTCATTGCAAGCATTTTAGCAGCTTTCAGATCTGTTATATTTTTAATTAAATTGGCTGTGAATTGTGTAAGTAGTGAAGGTTGACAAACTAGCACTCAGTGCAGCATGGTGGTTTCTTAGCATAGCTGTCACAGGACATTCATGGTCTTGATTTCTTTAAACACTTTATGGTTCTTTTAATCTGTATCAGGTGTTGACTTGGCACAGTACTTAAACAGCTCTAGAGAGCAGGGTAGGATATTGCAGAAACATCCCTGAGCTGCTTCAATGGAAGCAGCCTGGTTTTGAGTGCATGGAGCTGTCTGACCTGCGTGCTGCTGGCAGAGGCATGATAGCTATGGGTTTGTGGAGAATGTGGTCTTCATGCTTAAGGCCAAAGGACTTGTGTAGTGTACATCTGCATGCTGCTAATGCCATGCCCTACTTTCTAGCTGGAAGATGTCAGTAAAGTCTTTTGAGGTTACTGTTATTGGAGTAACATCCATGGTCCCCCCAGGGAATTGAAGGTGTCTCTTAACCACCTGTAGGCTGATACTGTGTCAGCTGCTTGCTTGCAGAAAAATTAGAGGCCTTACCCTATATTCCTGTGCCATTTATCTTAAAGTATCTTCCTCTGAATACTGCCTTTCTTGCCATTGCCTCTTCATGATTCTTTCTGCTAAGCTCCTCTTTCAGTTCCAAACTAGTAGAGCAACACTGCGAACATGGGAGAATGTGACTTCTGTTATGTTAGTTTTGAATGAGACTTTGAAAATCAGCCTATCTTAGAACAAACTAGTTCAGCCTACCCAAAAACATAGTTACCATAATTGGGAAATAATGCTATGATTTCTTTAACATTTACTAATCTCTTAAAGAAGCTGATATTTGGTATTTTATATTCAATGTGCAGGTGATCTAAGGATGAGAAATGTATGGGTCAAATCTTGAAGGCTTTTTAGTCTGTCTTGGCTTGGTCAAAACCATATCAGAGGACAAGGCCTGGGAAAAGAGGTCCTGACAGGTGTCTGGTTTTTACACAAGTCACCATTCTTTTCTCATATACTGTTCTGTGATGTACAACACACCTCACTTTTAATGCTATTGTAACATTCTTCTTGAAGAAACAAAAAGCTGCAATTTTTAGGACAACGAGCACAAAAATTAAGGTGCATTTTTTGCATTCTCACCTGCTTTCACTGAGAATATCAAAGTGCACCACTGTGGGCTTCAGCACAAGCGGAACCCATGTCACCCCTCCAGCTTTCCTACCGTCCTGTGGTCTGAAACCCCTGAGGGTTGGTGGAGTTAATGCACTTACATATAGATGATGTCAACTGCCGCTGGTTTGTCTTGCAGAACACGGGTCCAGTTTCAGATTAATTATTTATGCTGCTTCCAATTGATACTGTTTTCCCTTCTTCCAATGCCCTCCTGATTGCCCAGGCTTTCAGCTGTTCTCTGCACACAATGTGCTTGTCCTGATGATGATCTTATAAAATCAAAGTACTGTTGATGAAGCAAGAAGAAAATAAAGGATTCCGGAATGGGTTCAGATTCACTGTGCATTCAGTGTTGCAAACACTTAAAGCAATAGCTATGTTACTATGTATTAAAACTACTTGTAAGTGGGAGCTTCACACAGCCTCTTTGCAGTGTAGAAACTTTAGATTGAACTGGCCATGTTGTTGAACTACTTCCACTGCTGTATCTGAACATGTCCTCATGTGTTCCTGGTAATTCTCCTCTCCCTTCCAGGTTGGACATACACCCTTTTCATTTCTGTCCACCTGGATACTTGCTTTTTGAGTTTCTTCTGCTCCTTGGCCATTTTTACCTCATGTCAGTTGGCACCCATAGTTTGCTTGGGGCTTTGGTCAAGGAACAGTGATGTTTTTCCTACATGGTTAGCAGGCACCTGACCAGCTTCTCTGCTTGCTCTGGGGTGTGTGGTGGGGTAAAAGGCATTTGTTCCCCATTGGAGTGCTCTCTAGTGGCTCAGACCAGAAAAAACAGCACCGGGGTAAAGTTCTTCAAAGAGCTACTGTCTCTCAGATTTAAAGTATCCCCTGTCGACCCCAGGCCTGGCTCAGAACAGCAATGAAAATTCAGGAATATGCAAACTTGTATGTTGTTGAAAAACAGAGACATTTGAGTCTAAATTTGGCTTCTACAAAGGTTAGCTTCAGCCGATGGGGTCAGACCACTCCCTACTTCAGAAGGGTGGCAGTTTGTGCTTAAATGGATTAGCAGCTATCCATATCCTCTTGTTAGCATTGCAATTACAAATTAGTATAACATAAAAGCTCAGTATAATTGTGCTGGAAATGAAAAATATCTCTTTATGTTGCACATTTCACAGCCACATTAGACTTGCAGAACACTGTGGCAACGATTACTTTTTGCTGAGGGGGAGAGAAAAAGATAAATGACTTCTAAATCACCACATGACTCAGCCTGCAAGCTCTGAGTTTATTTGCAAGACATTTATCTCCTTGTATACTCACCAAGAAAAAAAATTATCATTTAATTAATAAACTTAATAGCCTGAGGTATTCTGATCAATAAAAAATAGTATGAGAGAACAGGGCCTGATGCAATGAAATATTGAGTTGTCTGCAGACAAACCCATGATTTTCTTTAAAACTGGTCATGCTCCCGCCTAGTTAGTTAGAGGAGGCTGCATGGTAAGATGCATTGCTCTGCTGAAAATCAAACCGATAGGCCAGCCTGAACAAAAAAATTGAAGCAGCTCCTTGTGCCTTGGAACAATTGCCCCTTTGTTTTCTCTGTGTGACCTTTTGAGCTTTTTTTTTCCTGCTGGCACTGAAATGCTGAATGAGCTTCCAGTGAAGCCAATGGGTGTTTTTCCACTGACTGCAGTAGACCCCGGCTGGGTCAAATTCTGCTGCCGATGGGTCCTGACTCTCTGCCTGTTCCTGTTGTGACATTAGATCAAAGCTCCATTACAGCTCTGCAAATCCAGAGTTACTATGCTGGCTCCAGGGCTTATCCCAGATAATGCACAATAACCAACAGCAAGATGTCTGGTCTCCTGTTACCAGCGGCTCAAATGTGAACAGCGGCAGCTGCCTGGCAGGATGGGGTTTATTTGCTTTATCTGCAGCTCTGTGACAAGCCCTGTTATGATTTTACTCTTTGCCAAGGTCTGATCTAATGCAGAAGTGGTTGCTGGGGGAAATATGCAAATGTGTCTTGGGTTTTTTGTTTGTTTGGTTGGTTTTTTCTTCATTCAATCTATACTAAAAATATGTCCTTAAATAAGAGACCTATAGACATTGGATAATTTCATTGTAGGCATGCAGAAACAGCAGGAATTTTTCAGTTTAGTTTGCATGGCAGTTTTACAGTGGCAGATAGAAATGGAAGCAATACATGTCTTCTTTAGGCAAATGCATCAAATTAGCTCCATGTGTCATTTCTGACTCAGTGTTAAATGGTGTATGGGTGTTTAATTTGCTTTTGAAACAGTCTGTTACAAGGAACAGTGCTGTGGACACCATGACTTGATTGTGAATTGGTTATTAATTCATACTTCCGGAACTGGAAATCCCAGACCTCTCATGGTTGTCCTCTCTCCATTGTTGGATTAGGTATATCCTTAAATCACGTTAGGTGCTGCATAGCATCTGGTTGGGCATCAGATTAAGATTAGAGTGAGAGAAGAAGAACATAATGGAGGAAGGAAAAACACACAAAGGAAGGGAAGGATGGCCAGGATGGTGGTGTATCTCCTTCAACAGCAGCAGATTATAGTCCTGACAAGTATGCTGGCCTCAGTATGGTTGCAACTGAAACTGAGTGTCTGGAGCAAAACAGAAGCACTGTCCCATCTTTCACTGGAGCCTGTTTTACCCCTTCTATTCTTGCACTGCCTTTTTGAAGCTTTAAAGTGAGGTAGAAATATTAGAGTATAAATTAGTCATCTTATTTTTTTACAAATTCAGTGTAATTGTGGATGTGTCAATTATGATCTACTCCTAATTTATTCTGTGTTAATCATGATTCTGAGCTTACATACAAAGCTATCTTATTTAGATGAATGCAGGCTCCTCCTTCTCTGTGCTGTTTTTATCAACAGCGATCATTACAGGTTTCCAGACTATTGTGTGAAACCTCACATTTTCCTGTGCTGAGTTCAGAATTATGGAAGACCTGCAGACCCCAATCATCACAGCTGGGTCAAGGGACATGCTAGTGAATAAGAACTATGCTTATGGGTAAACACTGCAAAATGTGATCCTCCCTTGCTGGGTCTCCTTTTACCCCTTAAGCACCATGTGTAATTTCTGTGTTGAGGCACAAGAATACTATAAACAATATTGTGTTCATTAGCCACAATCAAAACATGACAGTAGAAAAGTGTGATAACAGGAGAAGACTCTGAAGATGCAAGAGAAGAGATGCTAAGAATGAAGGAAACATTGTTTCCCTAAAATTTGTCAGAGTTTTTGATTTTTGATCTAGCAGATAATGTTTTCATGAAGAATTTCAACTAATTTTTCATATTTTTTCCCTAGCTTTAATCTAGTTCTGCATGTGGTTTTCTGACTCACACTATGACTTAATTTCTCATTCTGTACTGTGCTCACTACCATAATGTGTGACCATTCAGACATCTTCACTCACTAATTAAAGCAGGAGGCCTCACTCTCAAATGTGGACAATGAGTAACACACAGCCAGCTATGCTTATTAGGCTCAGAAGGTTTTTTTAATTATGTGTGCCTACTGGTATTAAGTACAATCCCATTTTAGCATTTAAGCAAGTGATCAGTTTAAGAGAATTCAAATAGATCTTAAGCATGCACTCAGTATTAAGAGAACTTAAATGCACTGCTGAATGGGGACATGAACCAGCTTCTGATTTATGGATGAAATTGTTATCTAGAGAAAATGTCCTTCCGTTCTAGGATCTTATTAGATGATTTGGAGATAATAGCCTTTTCCTATTGGTGCCAAAATCAGCACAAGATCTGTCTTCACGTGGTAAGCAAATGTTTAGTGCAGCAAGCCGGGACATACTATTTTGCTTTCTTTAGCTTATTTTCATCCTTTCTCTCTCCCCTTATTAAAGAATGAACATGAGATGCTTCACAATGTTAATTTTCAGGAGGCTTTCTAGTTCTGAACTGGGACAATTTTTTTTTTTTTTTGCGATAACAGATTTATTCAAATCTTTACTGATGCCTTAAAACCCCAGAGATGAGTTGGAAGGATCAAAACATGACTTGATCTGTGCCACAGAAAAAATCCCTAACACAGTATTTATAGCTTTCCTAATGCTCTCAAGGCTATCTCCTGAAATGTCTCCAAGTGCTTGGTACTGTCATCTAAAGCAAACTTAAAAAAAAAAAGGCATTTGTTCAGATAGCAGTGCCAATAAGTTGTGATAGGAGGCAGTGAACTGGTACCCTGCGGGCTCAGTCTGGCTGCAAGGCAGCTAATAGTCCTACAAGTGCTTTCCTGGAAGCAGGATGGCCCTGGCTGGGCTCCTAAGTCATGAGAAGGTGTGGAGAGAGGTCTGGATGGTGCATTATCTCAGGTCCAGCATCATGCAAAGGTTTGGCCCTAGGCATTTGCCCAGGGATAAAAGTACCTGTTCAATGTAAAGAATTTCTCCCCAACTTGACTGAGTGGACCAAAGCCATTCCAGGAGCCCAGTGACATGTGACAAAGCATGAGTAAAACCAGGCTTGAAACAGGTTTTGAAATAAGAACAGATTCATACATAAATGCAGTGTGGTATTGGTTATAAATGGAAGTAGTAGAAATAGGATGATAGCAAAGAGATACATCTTTACTATTTAGAGTTTCCAAGGTGTAGCATGCTATAAAGTTCAAGGGCTGGTAAAAATTCAGGTAAGGGTAGAATGTTACAATATTCAGTATTATCTGAGAGTAGATAACATACTAGAGAGAAATAGTGTGATAAGAAAAAACTAATTTTGTCGAAAAATTATAGTTTATAATGTTAGCTAAATTAAGCAGTTATTGATTATTAATATATGTTCTCCTCTTACTGGCTAATTTAATTTTTTTTTAGGCTTTCAGAATTTGCTATGGGGCGCTCTCAATTTGAGTGGCAATAGTGAAAGATTTATGCTCTGTTAGCATGCTGGCTGTTCTGCCAGCAAAGTAAACAGCACTTTAGGTAAGGTTTGGGCTTGCAGCTTTGCTTAATGAGAACATCATCTTTCAGGGCATGGATTTGCTCATGTAACCAAATAGACCATGCATATCCCTATTTGTTGGAAAAAATAATATACAAAATAAACCCTATTTATGTAGCTATATGGGCAAGTTATATTATGTCTGTGTAACTTCATTATAACATTATTCAGTAGCTCAGAGAAGAAATGACAGTGAAGTTCTGTGGCATCATGTGGGTGCTTCCGGTGGTGAAGAAAAATCCAGCAGTTCTAATATGAAAAGGACTCATGTACTCTATCCCCACATGTGCCTCTACTGGTAATGCGCTCTTCCACAGTGAGATCTAGATGATATGCGCAACGCGAAATGCTTAGCTCTAAACTGAGGTTAAAATCAGTAAGGAATAGAACATAGGATTTTGTACTGCATGGTATTTGATGATAAAATTAAATTGGATTCTTGCAAGAAGAGTAACAGCTATGCCATATTGCTGCGTGGATGCTGTTATCTACATGTGTGTTCATTTTTCTTAATGCTAAAATAAAGCTGCAAACATGCAGTGAAAAGGAAAATAGCGTCAGATTTATAATCTGTTTGAGAATGCTGCTCCTTTTACTGCAACCATGGTACAAAGCAAGAGTTCCCATACAGTGTTTCACCATTGAAGCAGGAACGATGTCAAATGACACTATGTCTTTTTATATACTTCACAGAGAAAACCAATGAAACCATTAGGGAAGTCATGAGGTCCAGCAGTTGCCCTGTTATGCAGATAGGGAAGACATTGACCAGTCTCAACCTATCTTAGAGGCATTAGATAACTCTGAGATCATGCAGTTAGGTATCAGTCATTCTACCCATGCTACATAATGCACAAGGCTTATTACACAAAAATATTCTTCATTTTACAATAGCTATTTCTGTAATTGTAGTTGCATAGTGGCCAATAAGGCATTGTGTTCTCCCTTCTTTCCAGGCCTATCAATAAATCTGCACTTTTTCAATTTTTTTTTTTTTTTAATAGTTTAGTTATACTGATTGAGTTTTCTTTCCCAATATAAAACATTCAACCAGAAAACATTCTGTAAGAACTCTAGTGATGGAAAATGTAAACCAAACTTTGTCTTTAATTGTAAACCCCGAAGTCTTTGGAGTGCTGCATAGCAGATCAATTCCAAGTAATTATTATGTGAAAAATGTAGGACCTTTTTGGTTCATACATATATTGAAGAGATGCAAAGCCAATATAAAAAGAATTTTAATTGGTTTGAGATAGTAGCAGGAAATGATTTTCCTTCATTTATGGAATCAAAAAAAATTAGGGTATCTCAGCTATTAAATTTGGGAAGGGAGTGCATATTTCAGTACTGCAGTTACTCATGTGTGAAATACAGAAAAATGTTAATTGAGGTAGGCTTGTGAAGTGAAATTAGTTGCAAGTGGACTGTAGATGAGTAAAGGGATTCTTAGGATGTTGCACCTCAGCCATACTTTGAGGTTAATTCATTAAAGATAATTGGAACGTTAAATAGTTTCCTATATGGAATTGCTGCTACAGTGGTCTAGCACTTTTAGGCTGGTTGAATCAAATGATAATTACTAATATATTTGTTATGCTTATTTATGTACTGACCACTCTGATTACCAGCAGTCAAGAAAGTAATGTTTTCTGTCAAGGGTGACAATTTTCATTCACCTGAAAAAAAGGGCTTGAATGAGGGCAACTTCAGCGAGAGGAACTGCCTGTTTCTGCCCCTATCTCCGTATCACTAAAGTCTGTATTAAAAATAGGAGCAGTTGAGCAGTCTTTCAGTGTTTCATAGCTGATTAAATCTGCATCAGTAACTCTAGAGTTAATGCAAAGTCTTTGGTGTGGTTCTCTGAGTGGGCTTGACAACTCTTATAACCATGGTACCCAAAATTCAAACAAATGGGCTCTTGGCAGGGATGTAACATCAGTGTGTTTGCAGCCCAAATACCCAGATTGTGGGCTGGGTGCCTTTGGGACCTGAACATGTGGTATTGGACTCCAGTCAGCAAGAAAGACCCATGGTTCTTGGGAGCAGGGTGGAGATCTGATCCTCCTGGCTCTGCCCCATCTTCCAGCTGGCAGAGGCTATTCAATGTGGTGGGACACAGTATCTATGCATTCATCCAGGAGAAAGGCAAAACAAAAAATGCAGGATATGTTCTCCATCGTAAAAGCAGAATACAAAAGCAAGTTGGACAGAAGTGAAAAGAAATGTTTTAAATCAGAAAGCCAAACACAAATCTGTAGCCTGTTACATATTTCTTTTTCTTTCCTTTATTACTGCGACATGAGTGTCCTCTGCATCTATTTACTCTTACCTGAGGTCTCAGGCTTGCATATTTCCTTTGTCCAGATGGCCTGCATCACTTTTTGAAGGATGATCTTTCTGTGCTGAAAAGGTATGTGTGCCAGGTCCCCTGCATATTATCGCTTATTTAGTGCCTCCCTGGCGGCATGCTGTCGCCAACAGGCGTATAATTAGAATGGCTCAGGCTGGAGACCTGTGGAAATTCTGAGTACTTTCATAATTGGCCAATAAGTGCTGTAGGTTTGTGCTTGAATCCTCCATGATTTCCTCTACCGGAAGCTCAAGTTTCCTTGGTGACATATTTATTCTTATAAAAAGAGGAAATCCTTGCACTTTGGATCTGTTCTCATTTGTGTTAACTTACTTTGATGTGTTATTAGAAACAGCTGGCTTTTGCTTTTAGACAATCTTTCAGTCATTTAAACAGAACAGCATTCCCTCTTTCTTGTGTTCCCACCCTGTACAAAAAGAGAAAAAGCAAAAAGAAAAAGTGGAAACTAAGAATAGGAGAAAAATGTTATCAGAAGCAGCTAAGCCAACAGCATAATCTGAAAGTTCTGTGCGTACTGTTATGATATCTGAAACATAATTATCAAGCTTAAGTTAATTAGACTAATGCTTAGAAAATCTGGCATGGCAGATTGTGGTAAGTAATTAAATATACTGATTAAAAGATGTAATACACAGTGAGCAAAAGCAAAAAGAAAACTCCATTTGATACAGCCAGTGAACACAGACAATTAAGAAGTCAAGTAGATGAGCGCTGACAAAGATACTGAACTTTGTGGAAGATGATGGGCAAGATGCCAATTTTCCAGTGAAACAGATTTTGCATAGTATCAGTCAAACTTTTGTTTTATGACAATCCATGTTACTGTTTCCTCACTGAAATAAATGAAGGGCCACTTGCTTTTTGCATTGGGATTAGCTGACATGAATACAAGGGTATGTGCAAACAAGAATGTGACATTAGAGTACTAGTTTACATATATATAGAAGTCATATAAATGGCTTTTCTTAAAAGCAATTCACAAGATGTCATATGAGAAATAAAGCTGTGAAGACAGTGTCTTCTGCAATTAAATGTAATGTAATAATGCTTACAGGTCAGGGTGAATGATGAGAGCTTGTGTGCCTTTGTACACCACAGTACCTGCACAGGAAAACCCTGCAAACACAGATTGAGAACATATTTTTTGTGAATTTTGCTTGAAGGTTAGTTTTAAAAAAAAAAAAAAAAAAAAAAAAAAAAAAAAAAAAAAAAAAAAAGAGAGAGAGAAAAATGTAGCAGTAGACCTTGTATGGAAGAAGTTCTGCTTGCAGGGTACCCTGTTCTCACTTCAAATTGTATCTAAATGAATAAAATTATTTTGCAAGTCCCACACAAAGTGTGTGACTGTACAACCTATTCCCCAGTCAACTTCCTCCTGAAGAATGAGTGGGAAACCTGCAAATTCCTACCTGGCAAATTGAGATGAAGCAAGACTGTGCTAGATCCATTCTCACAGCATTTAATCCACAAGTATTTAACTGAGCTTCTAGAGTAAATGTGCAGCCTTTTCTCAGCTGACTCGTGGGTTTTTTCATATCTGCTGGAAATTGTTTTCATTTCCATTGATCTCATTGTTTCCTAAGACATGGACAAAGTGATTGAACGGGAAAGCAAAAAAAAAATTACTTTTTATCTCTGAAAGTTGAGAATGTTTGGGTTGCTTTTCCTGTCTTCATACCCTTCCTACTCTCTATCTCCCCATGTTAATGTAATCACCCCATTCACACAGTATGGGAATTTCTGTAGCCCTGTATTATGGTAAGAGAAGTTGGTGATCTGCTGCCAGGGTATAATCACAGAAACAGAACTTGCAAAAATATTGTAAACAAAGTTCTGTGACTTTTCCAGATGAATATTTCTAAAATGTCTGTGCTCAAAGGTTTGAATATTAATTCTGTCCAAAAGCAATGATACTGAAGTCTATATATAATTGTTATGCAGTTGCTATCAATTCATGATTCCTATATAGAAATGTGGAGATGTCTAGGAGGTTGTAGCATGGGCGATGGCAACTGTTTTTTCCTAGGCAGTTTAATAAGATTTTCAATGTATTTTCATCAAAAACACTTTCCTACTAGTAGAAGCTATCAGCCTTAATTAACTGCAACACATATCCAGCTAAAATTAATTCTTCCCAAATTCACAGTCCCTTCAGTGAAATTAATTGCAGAATATTATATTCCCAGGCTATTATGCCATCCCTGTACTTCAGCATGGACATTATGTGGGTACAACTGTGGTCTTGTTCCACAGAAAAAGAATTTCAACAGAAGTCCACCACTGCAGCTTGGAAGAGGAGCAAATAGATTCCTCCTCCTCAAAGTGAAGGCAGCATGTACTCCTCCACACCCTGAAAAAGCCACTGTTATCCCAGTCTGAGTCTCACCAAGTAAATAAGGGATCCTGTATTGGGACCCTCATTGGTGACTTTTTGTTCTCATTTGGTTTAGCGTATGAGGTAAGAGGTTCGTCTGATGGTTGAAGGAGCTTGCTTGAATAATACCAAACTGTTCCTCACTTTCCCTCTTCTTTCCTTGTCTGGGTCTTTCCACTAATGCAGGGATTTCTTTCACAGCTTACACATCCTGTATCCATCCATCCCAAATAGAATGTTGGACCATATTCTGCTATGGGTAACATATCTTTGTGAAGTTTGTGTAATAGGAAAAAAATAAATTGAGCAAAACCCCACGTGATACCTCTTAAGAGAACTTAGTGAGTAATTTTTTTGGCAAAATTAACTGACTGGAAGAACTGTAAGGGGTGATTGACCATCTGAAATCTCCAATTCTGCTCCCATATCTGGGTCTGGTGCCATCCACTGCCATCACAACATCAAGAAGTGCAAGCCTCTGCTGGTTTTATAAATATTCTAGACAGCGAAGATATTTTTTTTCCCTTTACTGCTACTTTAAGAGATGAATTTGCAGACTCTGGGGCATTTGCCCTTGACAAAACTTGTCTGGTTCTTATGCCACTAGGTCAGTGGAATATCAATAGATTCTTAATGCAGTCTGTCTTTTTAGAGTTTCTTTCATTTCTCAGAGCAAGAGTAAATGTCATTCATATTGGCAGGTTATAATGGGAACATTGAGATACTAATTTTTAAAAATATACACAGCTTCTTTTAAATAGTCTTGGTCTCCCTCTTGTGTGTCTATAGCAATTACAAGGTTAGATATCCCTTAAGATGCTAGAAAAGGTCATTTTTCTACCCCATGCCTCAGTGAAATATTCATGGTATGGCTCAGGTATTGGGACTGGGCTTAATGTTTCGTTGCATTGCCATCTGTTTTGTTCTTGCAGTTGTTGTTTTTTATCCTTGGTGGGGGGTGAGAGAGCATGGAGGCAGCAGTGAGGGATGCTGGCATATGGGTCCAGACCTGATATAAAAGATGAGCACTGAATCTGCAGGAACAGAGTAGCTCCTCTGATCCAAGCTATTTTCTTTTTAACATTAAAAGTCTTTCTGGTTAAAATCTGCCATTATGCATGTAGATCATCAGTGGTAGGTAGTCTCTGTGTCTCCTCAAAGGCTATGAAGCCACATTAAAGTAGGCTTTTGTATTACATGTAAAGTTCATTCATGTAACTTAACACAGGTATTGAAATAAAGTTCCTCACTGGGAAAAATGACATTAACAAGTTCCAAGGATGTATTCAGTAGTGTTGTCCAGAGTATTGTGGTGAGTCAGTGGTAAAGGGCAGCACAAAGAAAGGCTAAACTTGCAAGGGGATGCAGAGCACCGAGAGGGCTTTGCTGCAGGTGCTCGAGTCCCTTGGCCACAGCCAGCCCCAACCACCCAGCTGCTGGTGGCACCCGTTCCTCAGCCACTGGACCGAGGGACAACCACAGTGACAGAGACCTGGAGGGGCAAAGGGGGTTTCTCATACATGGGTTTTAAGCTCCACTGTAACTTCACTTTTACTATAATGAGGGTGTTTGGCCCCTAACATTTCACCAGGATTTTTCAAATCCTTTTTGATCATCTTGCTCTTTTTCAGCATTTCCCTCTTACTGCTGTTTAAAATGTCATGACATTTAAATCAACATGACTTATTATAACAAAACAGTATATAAAACAATATGCTGCATAATAAATGCAGCCATATTTTTTGGAGTGAATGTTAAATGAGAGCAATTTATTCCTCAACCTATTTTAGTACCTACTTACTAGAGGGTATTGGCTGCTTAAATCCCAGGGAAGCAATCTTTGAGGTGAGGTAGCCTTGCATGTGCAAGGCTGAAAGCTAAAGAAGTATTTGAGGGATGCCTGGGGGAAAAGGCTGTCCTGGGGATGTAGCTTCATCCAGGAGTACCATGATCCTGAGCGCTGTGGGGAAAACAAATAGGACCATCCTGGAAAGATCTGGTGGGTGAGGGGTCCCCTGAGAAGCACACATGAAAGCAGGCTTTGAAACCCCAATAGTTTGCCTCAAGCATGTGGTATGTGTCACTTCAGACACCTGAACTCTCCTTAAAATCCTCCTAGTCAGTGGAGAGAGTGACTCAGAATATGAGTTACTCCAAGACACATTGACTGAATGTTTTCTTCTTAATTTCAGAAAGTGTTGGTGGAGATCAGTTTAATGAGAATAAGTTAATTCCCCAGAGAAGAAAAAAAATCTTCTCTCTGCTGACCATTTCAGGCTCTTCCTGCAGCTCCCAGAGATGTGGTGAGGAGGGTGAAGCTCCCCTCAGGGGATGGGGCATGCTCAGGTACCCCTGTACCAGCTCTGTGCCGATGTGTAGGACCTGCAGCTGATATCCTTTGTGCTGGCAGAAAAATACAAAGAAAACTTATAAATAAAATCAACCTCTGTAACACACATGCGTCTTCCTTGGCAGGTCATGAATCTTATTGAGTGTGCTCAGGGTACGGCAAATATTTGTCTAAAGTTAAGATGATTAGCAGGGGAAGCTCTGACTTTGAAGCTCCCTGTATCAGGAGCCAGAATACATCAGCCTGATAAAGGCCCCTCGAGGTTATCTCTGCTCTTGGAGTGGGACATGCACATCATGCTGTAGCTCTGACCTTTTGGGAAAAGGCTTTCAGTCAAGTAATGCATGTACCTGCATGAAATTTTTGAATCAATGACTCTATGCTTGATTAAAGTGCTTTTCCTTGATTAAAAATAGCCTTTTTTCCAAATGAGTAATGTTGCATGGCAGGCTGTGCACACAGGATAATGTTTCCTCCGACATTATGACATTGATGACATTGCTGTTTCTTACCCAGGTCTCTATGTAACACGTTTCTCTTGTGTAGGCAGCTCTCTCTAGCCAGTGCCATTAGGAAGTTCCCCACAATCATCTACCTTTTCTTCCCAGGTGAGGAAGACTGCAGAGGTATTTATAACATTATTTGCTAACTAGGAGGATAATGGGCATGGTGAAAACATATCCCTGCCTGGATTCATATCAGGTTGTAAAAAATTGTTCTCGAAGTCTTTGGCAGGACTTCTTACCCCAGTGGCTATTCCTTCAAGTATCTCCTTTGTAATGTGCTCACTTTCCAAGAATTTTATATCAGCTGGAGCCAAACTGGAAGTCTGTCAAGTTTTTATCTCTTCAGAGTGCAATCTACATATTTCACTGAATGGCGAATGTGTTTTCTACACAACCGTGTTTCTGCTGTCGTGCTTACTTGTCTTTTATACTTTCAAAAAGTAAATTTCTTAGGATGCTTCTTATTTATTCTTTTTCTTATAATTTTATATGCAGAATTGTTAGAAACTAGCGCTGGAAGAGCTTATTTTAGCTAAGCACTTAAACACATATGCTTAAGGGTTTTACTCAACCTTTATGTGTGTTTCCACAAAATCTCTTCATTTAAGTGCTTTGCTAAAAACTGTGCAGTTATTCATATGTCCATGTGAAGTGTGAGGTTCAAGTCTTTTCCCAAAGCACAACAATAAAACTGAAAAAATATTTGCAGTCACTATGACAAAGAGTCGTTAGGAGGAAAAAAAACCCACCACTCCCTAAAACACTGCTTTGATAAACTGAGATTTCCATTGGAATATATGCTTTGCAGCAATATCAGCAACTGTGAGGTAGCAGCATATTTCATGCAGAAGTCATGAAACAATTGAAGCAGGATTTTCCAGTAGATAGTTTAAAAATTGTGTCTCATAGAATACAGGCAGGTTGGGCTTCTCCATCTCCTTAAATAACATGGATTTAATGCAGCAAGTAAAAACCATCTCAAAATCAGGGATTTCTGATTCACACAAATGCAGATATCAGTATGATATAGAATCTTAAGCAAAGTCAGCAGATGAGAAAATTATAGGATGTGGGTTTTTTCCTGCAGTGTTCACTGTAAATTAGAGCAATTAAATTACGGCAGTCTTGTAGCTGTAATTAAATATGGAGACAGGTCCAGAGATGCGGAAAGCGCTGAACTGTTTGAGCTGCTCAGACTGTGGAGCAGGACTAATGGTAAAACGGGCTCAGAAATGGGTCCTGGTCCTGTGGCAGCTGATGGGGGGCAGCCAGCCTTCTTGCACTGTGTTAACACAACATCTGATAGGTGGTCTCTGAGGTGGCCAAGGGGGAGCATTCCCACATTTGGTCTCTGCCTACATTTTTGCCTTTTCTGGGGCACTGCCTGGAGCAGTTGAGGGGGATACCCAACTGGGGCATGCCCAGGGCTGAGAGCTCCTGCAGTGATTACCACCAGGTAGGTAAAACAGGATTTACAGATGTGTGATTGCAGCATCTCTGAGAAGCTGCTTTGTGGGACTGCTGCATTTCATCCATTATTCTTTCCCTTTACATTGCTAGTCAGGTCAAGATTCCAACCACAACCGCAAAGGCAAATGGGATGGGGACAGGAGGCATCGACTAATAGAGGAGGAGGCTGCCCACCAAAAAGCTCACACTCCCTTCAGCAAGACAGCAGAGGGTGAAGAAAGCATAGGGCGTAGCAGGAGGTACAGATAATAGCAGTAAATGTCACATTTAATTACATTATGGGGAGGGGAGGAAATGAAGTCTTACTATGAGGATATAAGCTAAATATAAAGAGAAGCAAAAGGAAAGAAAGATCTGGGGGGAAAAAGCAAGGAGTACAGACCACGGAGACGAGAGCAAAGGAGGCAATTTGGGGATTAAGTTGATGTCAAAGCAGTACAAGAGGAGGCTCAGATGGCTGGATGTCACCACCAGCACCATGAGGTCCTTAGTATCACCAAAGGGCTGAGGAGCCATAACCAGCTCAGTTCTCAAGTTTTTCTCTCCCATGGTGGGATGCTCAGGATGAAGCCCCACCGCATATGCTTGCTGCGGTGCAAGAATAGGGACAGGGATGTGCTGTGGGTGTACGTTCATCACACGGCTCTGGGAACAGGTACATGTAGTAGCCCTGGGACTGTTTTTGTCTCCACTCTCTGGAAAAGGGTTGCCACTGGAGAGAGAAGATGAATGATACTTTCAGTCTCCCCATGGTTCACGTGTTAATCTGATGCTGAAATATCACTTTGCAGATTTTACCTAAGTGTAGGAATCAAGTATGGAAAAGGTGTCTGGATATCCCAAGGTGTATTGGTAATAATGAACACCAGCAGCTGGGTAATGCATAGTATCTGCTTCAAGCTGCTGGCAAAAATTTAATTTTTTTTTTTTTTGTTAGCTGCTGGTTTTGATAATATTATATTTTATAATCACCGAAGCAGCTGAGTGTTGTTGTGTTGCTGCAGTTTGGCATAATTACTCTCCATCACTATAATTTTTCTCTTAGTTAAATGCATTGGATGTTATAAACTCTTAACTATCAACAGTAAATATTCATGGGGAGTGAGAATAGTGCTAACTACCATAAAGCGCTAGCCAAAAGTACTGGGAAAAAAGCTTTTATATTAACACAGGTTGCTTTTCTGCTGGTGTTATGACATAAGTACAACGAACCATAATATAGCTGTTATTTCAAACAACGGTCAGTCATAGACCCAAGTCCCCTGTAGTCTGCTGCATTGAGAATTCTGGGCTCCTCCACAAAGGGCAAGAAAGAGAGGTTCCCCAGTGCGAATGTGTTATAAAACAATATTGTGTTTCCCTTAAGAATTGCAGTGATAAAAACATAGACCATTCTGCAGCACTAACAACTTTAATAAAATAACATAAAGCACAGCTGTCAGGTCTGCCAGCATCTCACACTGGGAGACATGAGTGAGAAAATGAACACTTTTCACAAGCAGAAATATTCAAAGAGCTCCACTGTTTACAAGTAATCGAGACTGACAGTCATAGATTATTGGTGGAAGAGCATTTTCTGCTTGAGGTGAAAGAAGAGGATAATTTATCAGGAAGCCCAAGAAGTCAGACATCAGTAATGATCTGCTTGACGAAGGGCATATCTTAGAAATAGTGCATTTATTTGTACTGCAAGGCAAGAAGATGTACTAAGTTATAAACAAGAGTCTTAGTGCTTGAAGAATGTTGAGCAGATACGGTGTGTAATTTGCTGGGCAACTGCGATTAGAGAATTGACTAATGTGTGTCTCAGTGCTTGTTCAGAATATTAAAAGAAAAAGTTAGCATAATACAGATTGTCTGAAAGAAATGCTCATGCTCTCTCATCCTATCCTCTCCTTTCAGAGTTACCTGAGCTATGTTAATCTGGTTGTTTACCTTTTGGTTAACACTTGTGCTTCTGAGACACTCCTGCAATACAACAACGGGTTTGGCTTCAGAGAATTTGGGGCTTTCTGAGTTTTGCAGCAGAGCATGTTATCTACCTGGTATGGTGTTTTTGCATCACCTTTCTCTTATGAAAACAGGCCAAGTACCAGCAGCTTTAAAACAGTAACTAGCTAGGAGCTCTACAGAAAAAAATTTATGGACTGCCAGCTGCACTGTCTGTGCCTTGGCATGCACTCTGGCCTGCACTGATGCAAGGTTGCGTGTAGGCAGACCCCCCTCCCAGCCCCTATGCCATGTCCTGCAGGAGGAATTGGTGTCCAGGTACCAAGAAATGCTACTTCCTTCCTGTCGTTCAGCCTGGAAGGGAAGGATTTGGCTAGAGTTAGAAGATTAAGCTCATGTCAGTATAAAACACCATGAAGATCCATCCCTTGTAGTTTGGTATTCATTGTCTCTGTTCCTGCCAGGCTCACTCAAAGCTTATAGCTTTTTTTTTAAAAAAACATTATAGCTTCCTAATGCTTATTTCTTTCACTTAGTATAGGGATTGTAAATTTTAGTCTGTATTTGGCCAACTTTGGCCAACACTGCCATAGCATTTCTGAGAATAGGCTGTGCTTCCCTGCACTTTTCCTGCTCCATGTCTGCTGGGACCTGAGCTTCAGGGAACACGAGAAGTCTCCTGCTACCCAACAAGAGGGCCTGTCAGGAGACCCCAGTGTGCCTGCAGAGCTCTGCAGAAGACCCTGGCAGTGGCCCCATCACCCTGTGGATGTCCTTGGAAGACCTTTAGCAAAATCTATCCCCTTTACTTCAGTGTTTTGTACAAAAGTGACTCTCGTAACCTCAGCATGTACTATTTTCATCTCACTTGAAATAGCAGCTACTTATCACAACTAGACACGTACACATTTGCTTGGAAAGGGATTCTGAAGGTGAGCAGTTTCTTCTAGAAGCGTTCATTTCAAGAAGAACAGCGGTTGTTGTTTAGGGACCTTTGAGTAATAGGGAAGCCTTGTCCCAGGAACCATAGAGAAGGTAGCCAAAGTGATTTTGACAAGATGTGGATCAGTCGATCTCCACCTCTATTCAGATTGTCCAGGGAAACGTGGGCAAAACCTCTCTTGCAGAAAACTATGTCAGGCATATGATGTGGGGTTCTGGATAACATTATTTCTTTTTATTTCCAGAGCTTGCAGAAGTAAAATTGTTCTACAGAAAGTACCACAGAATTCAAGCTAGTCTGTGTTTGGATGTATCTGAGCAAGGATGTCAGCTCAAGTTCTCCAGCTTTTTCTGTCTGACTGGGGAAAAAAACAAGGGGAAATCACTAGATTTTTATAGATGGATAGCTGGCAAATAAAGGTGTTTTGTTTTTTCTTTACTTTGAGCAGAACCTCAGAGTGCTCTCCAGGTGCAAGAGAGTGTTGCTTTCCCTGTATAATCCACACATTCAGTAGCATGTCAGATTGTAAAGATGCATGGCTGGGATTTGGATGTGTATGTGAATATGAACACACTCCAAGGCACAGAAGTCCCTTAGAAACAAGTATCAACTGTTGTGGGTTTTTTTCCCACCTGAATTCTAAATCAATACTATTTAATACTGAAATATGTATGATGTTCTATCCTGAAAATAGCTTAACAACTCAGCTAAAATACTATGGAGATTGTCTTAGTCTCTTTTGGAGGGAAAAAAAAAAAATAAATTTGAAATAACGTAGCTTTTGCTTACAGAGATCTGAACCCCGTTGAAAAGCACCTTACATAAGAACACATGAAATAACCTAGTGAGACCCAACCCATCCATGAACACAATATCTTGTCATCATTGGAAGACCACTAGCAGATGCTAAGAGAAGATTTGAAGAACTGGGCAGGTGCATAGATGTGCCTCCATTAATTTGTGGCAGGTAGAATCCCTGAGCTAGTGGTGGGATCAGCAGCCCTTAGTTTATTTGTCTTCCTTTTATTGGTACTGTTCATCTTGAACTTACATAATGTTTAGCATCCAGAACATCGTCGAGCAAAGTTATCCATAATTTAACTCTTGTACTTCAAAGTGACTAGGTATACAGTTTGTCTTGTGCTGGACCTGCAGGATGGTGGTAGCAGAGAAAGGGTAGGCAGCCACCAGAGACAGTTTTCCAAATCTTTGCACTAGTAGTTAGATAATATCAGAAACTAAGTGGTATTGGGGTGGTAACTGTTTATTGCACTTCAGAAATTACTGGCAGGGTAAGAGGTTTGAATGCAGAATAGTCCTGGGATCCTGTGTCGGTAGACGTAGCAATTTTATACCAAAATAATATTCATCTATAAATCAGTTGAACAATTAATGCATTGGCCATGGCAGTGATTTAACACTGCAGTCTGTTGTTCGTCATACCTAGCACATCCACAAGATGTGGATACATCTTTTCAGTACGAGAGGCGCGTTAATGCCTGCCGTGGCAGAGCACGGCAAGGCTGTGTCGAGCACATCTGAGCCAGGCTGGTGCTTGCTGTGTGGCACTGCGGGCTGGGCACCAGGAGCCACGGCTGCTGATGGAGGTTGGGTTTCCAGGCAAGTTTCAGAATTCATTGTTGCTCCCCGTATATATCTGGTTTAACCTTAAGTCAAAGATTGATTATTTTTAAAGGTTAGTAGTTATGTAGCAAAAGAAACCCTCTCCTTTGCTAGCTTTGAGAAGTCACCATGGTCTATGACTTCACACAGTTTTAATTTAAGCAACAACAGCAGCCATTTCAGGATGTGCCTCGTTACTGTTCACTTCAGTGTCTTTGAACAGGAAAAATAAAAACAAAAACAAGTCAAATCCCCACTTTACTAGTCTCCTCTTGGTGTCAGCTCTCACCTGGGTTGCACATTAACAGGACAGCAAGGGAGAACAGCAGCCAAATCACATCACTAAAAGCGTTCTTGCAGGTTAAACAAGGAGACCTTGAGGAACAGGGGCTGCCCTCCCTTGCCTTCTAGCTGTTGCCTGCTGTATCTCCTGCTGATGCTAGGTTGAATGAGCAAGATATTGCTTTTTTAGAAAACCAGCTCACACCTCAGACAGACAATTGATTTACCACTACTTGGCTTGTCCTGATGCATCCTCTTGTGAAGTGTAAGCACTCATAGTCCATGGAAAGTACAGGATGATGGACGCTGTTTCCTATAACACCCTCCTATTGCCAGCTCAGCTGTGGTACCTATACACTATATAGGTATGTACAGTGGTTGAGAGCAGGCACGTGGACACAAAGGATGCATGCTGACAGTGTATACACTGTACTGGTTCCTGGATTTTAAATCTTTCTCTAGAATTCTGTAGCATTATTACAAGATGAATTTATAACACACCTAGAGCTAACGTAACAATGAAGATTAGTCCTCTACTAGTCGAACAGCAATACACTTTAATTTGCCTACAGCTACTGTATTGTATTGGCATGAAAGGAAATAGCTTTCTAATGCAGCTTCATCTGCTGAGCAGGAAGAAATCAGTGCTGCAGAATGTAAAACTACATAGGACTGTAGCTGGCAGCAAAATTCAGAGTAGGAGAAACACAGCACAAATAAGTGTTTGTGAGTTGGATGTATGCTAACAATCCTAGTTTATTGCTAAACTTACCATATACAGTAATGCAGTTTGCTTGGCGGGTTCAATATTGCTTCATCTTTGTTTTTTCACTGCTTCATCTTCTGTACTAAAATTTGTCTAGGAATAAAAGGTGTAAATTTATTAGCTCCCCACTTTATTTGTGACATTAACAAAAAGTCAATATTATAATGTTCCTCAGAAGCACTGATGCTGTTAATGCGATCTGAGCTGTGCTCTGTACCTAGAGTCACACTGGAAATCTCAGTACTGAAGTCATTAATGCAAATGTTTCTGCTGTCTGTTGTAAATATAGTCTTCCCTTGATGAGTGTCATGCATTCTTTGAGTGGACATGTGTACAAATGGTCATTCAAGTGCCAGCGTGTTACATTTACCATAAAATAGAACTCCCTCCTTCTGGAGAGCCGCAAAACCATCAGCTTCTCCCTTCTCCTGGAGAGGCAAAAGATGTATTTGAAATCGTCATGTCTGGGATAATATTGCTTAATACTTACTGCATAAGGGATAGAACTTACTTTTATGGGCGTATTATTCAAGCTAGATGCAAAAATTGGTTTACATACTTTTGATCTTTTTCCCCAGTAAATCATCAATTAGATATTGAATATGACAATAAAACTGGAAAAAAAAAAAATCAACAGTCAGTTCTTTTTCTTCTTCCTCCCTTAAAAAAGTTGCAACGACATGACAAAGAGGATTCCCCTGACAACTGGAGGACAGAAGAAGAAATGGCAGCTGAAGCAGAAATTCTGAAGAAGTATTTTCAGGAAAATTAGAGGTAATGATTTACACGTTGACTTTCACTTGCAACACCCAAAACTTTGCTCAAGTTTCCATAGGCTTCTTGAGGACAGAGGAGGAATATGTAGAATGGAAAATGAAACAAGAAATGAAAGCTCTTAGGTCTGCATTGTTTCCAGAAGGACACGGCACTCTAACAGTGGCTGAAATAACATGCTGCTCCTTGAACAAATCAGCACCATCCTAGAGCATTTAGTTTCCAGACAGCAAAAATAATATATCTGGAAATCAGAATAATCAGCAGTTACTTAAGAGAAGTGTCTAAACTAGCATCTCTTTCCTCTGTTTTTAGAACAGAAAATAGCCTTGGTACCTCTATGAAGAGCTAAAAACTGATATGCCTGTGTACACGTGCACCTACCTATACATACAAAAATCCCAGCAGAATTCAGACTATAGAGTGGATAAGCAAACGTTAACTTCATCTTTAAAATCTTAGATCATCTGATCAGTTCAACTTTCAAAATTAAACCTGCCAGAAAACTGTGTGTACTGGTAAATTTTCCACTGGCCCTAAAAGAAAAAAAGATTTGCAGGGAGGAATAGAAAAGAGAAAACACTTGGCAAACACTAACATTGGTGATCTAGAAATTGAGAGTTTTTCATTTTGTACCTGGAGTCCCAGAAGCCAGATTCTTCCAGTAGAAATAAACTGGCCCCCGGAGATCAATATGAGTTACACTGGGATGTACGCTGCAGCAATGATGCCAAAAGCTCCCTCTCCCCTGCTCCCCATATGTTGTTTGCCATCATCCAGCGCACTCATTTCTCTGTCATTTCTGACTGTTTCATATTTTTTCCTCTGAAGAACTGAAATCTCACAAATATCCCTCCTCTCTGCCTGTGACTCATTGTTTGCAGCCCAGCTTGAGAAATCTTGAGCTAAGCTACACAGTGCACGTGTATCACACTTATGTGGCAGCTCCTGTCTTTCATGCCATTCTGTCATCTCCATTTCAGCCAGGGCACCGGACTCTTTCATTTCCATTTTTTCTTGCGTGATGACCATCTTCTCTAGTCAAATTAGCTATGCCAACATTTCTGCAGACTGACACTGAGAAAACTCTGCGGCACACATAATTCCCATCTGTGAAGGAAACTTATCCTCACAATCTGGGACCTAGGGACCTCTAGGGTTTGGAGCAGCAGGGTTTGGACTACACACTTGAGTTTCCACTGTGGCTGCTGTATTTGTATTTAGACACCCACTTTTTACCTTCTCAGAAATACACTTCTCAAATATGAATTACTCAGCCAGAAAGAACATATCTATGCATATGTAAGCACTCTTCTGTACTAACAGAGGCATTATATAGTACTTAATCCATGGCACAGCAGCAAATGAACAGTATTTAGGATAAAATGGTGCATCCCTATTCCAATGTGATGTTGTTCCCCATTATATATTTGGTAGGTTTGGGAGCATGAGGGCAGAGTTGTTCTGGTTAGAAATTAATTTGAAATGCTTTTCTACAAAGATTCTCAAAAGGGTTGGAATTAAATCCCCACATATCAATAAAATGTTCTTAGGCTCTTCTGATGCTAAACACAATGCAGGGTAGATAGTATAAATTCATTCCTGCAAGCAAATTCATGTGGCTGGACATTTATTTCCATTTATTATGAAAATAAATCAGTGTGTGTCTGCATGGATGACCTCTTGATAAGTTCCCCATGATATTAAGGTCATTACCTTTCCTAGAACAGACTGGTAAATTAAATCTTACTGGCATCATTATCATGAGAGTATTTTGCCTAGTACAGGCAGTCCTTCCAACCCTTGACTCCCAACACAAGGCACCACTGTCAATCTCTTCTTCCTGACATTGTTTTGCTTCTGAGGTTTAAGGCTCTGGACCTGAGATAAACGTATATCTGATCACCTTTTGAATTTCTCAACCTTTATCTACTCTCTTAACCTTGCTTCTAAAGTGATGAAGATTGAAAACTTTTGTCAAATTAACAAGGTTATATGCATCACTCTTCAAAGCTATTTTTGTTTTTAGTCTACAAAGGACTTATTTTGCCATTTATAAGTTTACCTGGATGCTATTTAACTCGAGTTTTTTCATGTAGCACAGGGAAAGTCAGAAAGAGCTGAATGTGGGTGTTCTAGAGCCAATAAATAGCAATTTTTAAGGCCTTATGTGTTATTTTTCTGCTTAAGTGTTTTGTTCAAAGAAGAAGAAACCCAGGACACTATCTTAGCCTGGACAGACTGAGCTGTGTTTCAGAGCTTTCCCAGCTACCCTTACATTTATCACAATTCCTTCACCAACTCTCACAATTCCTATGTGACTTGCCTAAGTACAGTGCTACCTTTTACCTGTATTTATAGACTATCTGGTCAAGAAGGATTTGCAGTTGACTTTTTCCTAAGTAATATTTGAACAAGGCAAGAAGTTCTTGATTGTCTCCCTACTACGTTTGCTGGTGCTGATCTCTCTTGGCTAGTTGGGTAGCCACAGCTGAGTGCTTCTATGCCAGTCTCCCAATGATCAGAAATATCCAGCCACTTGCTTAAAGAAATGACCTCGTTTACCTTTTCTAAGTTTACACCCTTGAGAAAATACTTCTCTTAACATAATTTATTCATGTGTATAATTGTCTAGAGCAGATGAAATTGAAATCAGTGAGTGAATTTGTGTTTTGCATACATTTCTGGTCTTTCACTGCATGTCCTCATGCCACCCTATCCCATCTCCTTAGAAGGACTTGTCACTTCTTGAACACCCCCACCATGTGCAGGCTCCGCAGGGCTGCTCACAGTGTTGTGACTGTAGAGATGAAGTTCAGCAGAACTTCTTATGGCTCTGGACGAGGACAAGAAAAGAAAAAATACAACTTTCTGCAGATAGGAAATTTAATATAATTGCCCAATTAGTCACTCTCTTGCTTAGCAGCAAGATTTGATCTCTTTATGACTCATTCCTCATTCAGTGTTGGCTGTCATATGGTCAGCTGTGTTTGATAACTGGTTGCTCTTCGAGGTGGATTCATGGGAAGAGAGTCCTTCCTCAAAGAGCAAGCTTTGGTGGAGCATCTTAATTTCCAAGCCTATTTTTCAGATGCACCTTTTAAATTTTCTAACTATCTATATCTGGGTAAGTGTTTTGATAGTCTGTTTTGTGCATTTTACATTATACATGGCAGCAAAAAGGCTAAAGATTAAAAGACTTACTAACCTTCAGATAGTATATGAAAAATGTTTCTCTTCAAAGGCAGTTTCACTCTGTGTTGTTGTTTCTGAAGAAAGAACCAGGCCACACAAGTTTCAGTAGAAGTTTTCCCATTTTATGCATAAATACAGTAAGACTTCTATGCCATTAGAAAAGTAGTCAGTCTTAAGTACGACATAAAAATGTCTCTTTGCATAAAGGGCCTGACAGTGATATTTTGTTGCCTAGTGCTTTTTGAGTTACAAATATTCAATAGCTTTTAATTGCTTAACTATCTGAATATTTTGCATGATTCAAAATGCACAATTCATTTTAAATCTCTCCAAATAATGTGGGCTGCACAGTCATGTAGGGTTTCTGATGTCAATTCTCTCTTCCATCCCCAGTCTGGCAATATTTCTGGAGAATATAGTCTTTTCAACTTTGTCAGAGAATATGGATTTTATTTATTTTTTTTTTCACCCCACTGCAAAGGAGACAATCTCATTCTTTGAGAGCATTCATCCTACCTCACAGCTGCCTCTTCTGCACCAAGATCTCAGCATGTGTGAAAAGATGCTGTTCTATTGGCTTCAGCAGGGAAATTACCACTGTTAGCAGCAGCTGACCAGAGGGAATTTAAACTGGCAATTTGGCTTGCATCTATCTGGTTTTGCTCCAGCACCTCTGACAACCCATGCTGCATACAGGAGAGTGAGCACCAGAGCAATCCCATCACTTTCCTTAAATTTAGGCAAGTATGTCAAGTTGGCTCACAACACCCTTCTTTGGTTGCTTTACTGTAAGAAAAGCCTGCCTATTTTTTCTGGTACTTTAAACTGAATAAAAACACAAAATAATGACTACATCTTGGAGTGGATCCACAGACTGGATTTGGGACATGCTGTGCAGTGAGGACACAGTCTGCTGTACCTGCAGCGTGGACCACAGAGCAGGTTATCCCCTGGGTGGGTGCCACAGTGGCAACACAGACGTGGTCAGAGGTATTTTCTGCAGTAGATGTGCCTCCACTGTAGGCATCGTGTTGGCAAGCAGAATCACCATGCAGTCACTGAAAATACAACATGCTGTGGACTCTGGTATGAGGAAGTGGAGCAAGGGAAAGGAGTGCAACAGGCAGGGACCTCTCACTTTCAGAGTCTCGCTTTATAAGCAGGGTAAGTTTTTGAGTGCTAACTGGAGTTAGACTCAAGGTGGTGCCTCATCCTGGGGGTTTCCCAGGGAGTATTGCCAAGAGCTATTCAAGGCTGCACTTAGGAGCTGTTTGTATATAATCCCTAAGTACACATCCTAGTAATCAGCTATAGATTTCTCTGCACTCCAGACTTAAGTGCTATTAATTATTTCCCCCACTCAGAAACCTCCAAGAACCATTAATTAGAAAGCAGGAGCTGATGGTTTGCTTGTCTCTGTGAAACTATTATGACCTGAGAGTGAAATATAAGCTTCAAAAGCAACATGTTTTATGAAGGTCACCTTGGAAAACATCATAACAATCCGTCAGGATAAGAGAATGCAGCACTGCAAGTGTGCGTTTCAGTGTGACATTATGCTTTAAGTAGCTGGAAATAGCAAAGAGACGATGGATCAGATCATAAGGTCTATGCTTTTTCACACAAAATTCTCTTTTTTTCTGCAGTAAGTACATATAAAGTAATCTTTTTGTCATTTCAGTGGAATGCAAGGAAAGTTAATATCAACAGAAATCCAACAGACAAACATATTCTGGCCCTTGCTGGTATTTTTGAAGTGTAAAACATCCAGACTCACCACCTCTGCAGCAGGGAGGTTTATGCACAGGAATTAAATTATCTCTTCAAGGGAAGATGTAAGCAGCCAGAAGTGGTCCAGCGACTGTATACAGCAGTAATACCCACCCTAGAAGGCTCAGGGCAAAAGGCTTCCTCAAATAAATGTGGTGTGCTAATGCACAGCAGCCTCAGCATCGGGGTTGATTATTTTTCTATCTGAAGCACATCATTATTCACATGAAAACAAAGCTGCAATGGAGTTAGCTATGGTTATAAGTAGAATGTCTTCCTCTTCTACAGGACAGCATAAACATGATGTCCCCCTCCCATCTATTCCAGGACTCTATTTTGAGGCTGTAAGTAGTACTGTGCTGAAAGTTATACACCTCATTCTCTGAACTTCCATTTCCCTATAGGTGGCTATTTAATTCAGCTGTAAAGAGTACATGAATTCCATAAAGCACTGCTCAAATCCTGTAATTATAGCTACAGTCAAAACGTCATGGCCAGAGACACAGACAAGATTGTATCGCATAAAGTCAAAGCAGCAAATGCATTACTGTTAGCAAAGAAAGCTGACAGAAGGCCAGATGTTCTTTTAACTTGCACATCCAGCAGCCTAAATGCTTACCTGGGCTGTCTGTCAAATATCAAGTATTTTCAGTCTGATCCATTCTCCATTCATCATTAAGCTTTATGTGTGTTGTATTATATGAGAGGAAAATGGGGAAAGCCAGGCATAACTGATGGACATTGTGTCCCAGGACCTGTGATAAAAGAGTTGAAGTACAGGGCAATGTGGACCTTCAAATAAGGATGATACCAACTGTGGTCAAGTACTTTTATGCCCAAACCTGTGCTAAAATGGTGCTAATCTCTTGCCCCTAAAGCTGCAAAAGGATGCACTTACTAAGCAGCCAGACCCTCCTTCAAGCAGATTCACAAAACACATGCCAAGTAATTTACAGGCTGCCATCAAACTGTCAGTCAAGAGGGGCATACAATGGAAACTGTTGCTCAAAATGCCATCAAGAGGGGAAACATATGTTTCAGTGAGAAAAGACAATCAAACAAAGAAGTGGGTGGTTGGGGAGTTGCAGCCGCAACAGCAGCAAGGATCCAAGCCTTGCACACAGCCCCAGGAAACAAGTTTGGGGGCCATGCCTTCATCTAACAGTTAGGTAACAGCCTTGTGTTTAATAAACTGAAATTTTAATTTGTTTTTCCGATTATTGAAGCCAGCTCTAAACATGCTCTGAAGTGAAGGTACAAAACTGAAGATGCAAAGCAAAAAGCCCACCTCGTGCTCAATTATTAGTAAAAGTTTGTGTCATGTTTTCCTATTGCTGTAGCTGCTGCATAATAGAACTGCCCACAGACACACTAACCAGCAACTTGAATGTGACCTCAAAGCTTAAAAGCTTCCTCTGTGTGAGTTTTGGTGTATCTAGGCTGCGTAGGTGAAAAGGCATTAACTCCTCCAGTAAGTAGTTATTTGAAAAAGGAAGGGGATGATGAACACTGGAAATACATTGGACTGAGCATAGCTGAGGCTCTGTTATTTGCCAGGATGTCAGTCTCTGCATGAAAGGACAGGTATGTGCAGGGGTAAACCCAAACATCCCTTTTGTGTTAGCACCTGGAGCTGCTGCAAGCCTCCAGTTAATACTGCAGTAACAATTGTGCCATGGGTTTGTGCAGAGATTTCACACCCAGTTTTCACAGCTGCAGTCAGCTGCAGTTGTCAGGCTCTTAAGCATTTCTATTTCTCTGAGTCAGGATCACCTTCTAGTTCTGTTATAGCACCTATTACAGGTTGTTTACTAGAATGGGCCACCAAGATTTGCATAAAACGGGAGAAGACATGGGAAGAAATACCCCATCCATTCTCCAATGTGAGAGACTGGGGGCGTTTTCAGAGTGATGGCCCCAAATCATTAGTGTGTATTACCTTGGCATTAGGCAGAGTCCCACTGCAGGGTCAAGATGGATGAGGTTATACAAGAGATGATGATTTTGAAAGAGCATTTGCAGGAGCTTATATGGGATCATGCGCCCCAAAGACTTGCATGAGATTACTATAGCAAAATTGATTTGAAGAGTAAGAAGCTGGATTTGATGACACAAGATGCCCTTTCTAATCCTTTATTCCTATGACTAGCAGTCAACAGAGCTGGGGACTGTGCTGTCTTACTCAGGGACATCAGAGAGGTGGCTTCACTTCATGTTTGTTTTTCTGTAAAATGATCCTGACCTCCTTCGGAGGATGCTTTGTGAGTTAGGAATGAAAAGCACAATGTGAAAGGCAGGCATTAGTATTATTTGGAAATAAACTTTATTGAAAAAGTAGGTAACAAATCAAACAAATCCTCCTCTTTCTTGCTCTGATACATAATTTTAAAATAGTTGCGTGCAAGGAATTTTTCCTTTCTCTATCACACATGCTATAATAAGAGCTGAAATCTGCTGTGTGTGGCTTTAACTCTGAACGTTTCCTTTTGCCTGTCATTTCCAGTGTTTCCTGCTGGAACACACTAATGAGCACCTAACTCATTAGCAATAAGCAGTCTTACATTTTGTCTTACTAACAAAGATCAAAGATAATATTACATGTAACTATCTGTTATGTTTGATCTTTCTCAGGTAACAAAGTGTTTGAAAAACATCCCATGACATAAGGAACTCCCCAGAAAGACAGACCTTATTCTCCAGTTCTCAGTGGCCCTGGAGCTGCAGCTGAACAATTTTATTATGTTCTACAAATATGGGATTCTTCCATGAAAAATTTTATTGGACCTTTGGATATCATCAAGGTTGAATTTCATCTAAGACAACTAACAGCACTGATTCAAAATATTGCTCTGAGTAGTAACTCATATTTTTCTGAATTGTGTACTTGGAAACGAATCTTTTTAAATTGTCCCTTGGCTTAAATTGAAATAAAGTGCTAGCAAAATCAGGTAGCTATTGTGTTTAGGTACATTACAAAGTGTATACTCCATGTTGTCCTTTTTGAATTGGTTATTGTATGTGGGCTATTATATCATAGAAAAATTAGATCTTTTAGCAGTATGACAATTCATAAAAACCAAGGCTTTGTTACAGACTAGCCAAGATAAACTTGGAGAGCTACTGTTTTGTCAGGTAAGGTAGTATAACAAGAAATATAACACTTCCTAGGATCTTCCCTTTCTCTGTTCCTTTTAATGCATTGTCACAATACTTCTAGAGCTTAAGGTGATACAAAACACTTCTGCAAATCAATGAATGTGTAAAGCTACTAATGGGATAGTAATCACATTAGGGTTTGACTGGCAGGAATGTCCTGCTTGCAGCAACAAACGAGTGGGAGCCACCCATGTGGAACTCTCCCTTGGCAAGAAATGCCATGTTCAGAGCCCTGCATAGGAAGAAACCCGCCATGGGTTAGTTGTTGATTGCTAACATGTAACAAAAGGAAAAGAAGTCAAACAACAGATGGAGGAGAGAAGAAATGAGTCTGCAAGTTATGCATTGAAAAGAGCACCTGTAATCTTGCTCTTGAATTGCGGGGAAGCGACAACCAAAGCTTTCTGTGTCCCCTGATCTCAGGATGGAAAACAATGTGACAAGTTTTTCAATAAGACCCATGCTGAGGGGTGCTGTAGGGTTCAAAGTCTTCTTGAAGGTTTGAGGAGGTCAGTCAAGTGCAAACCAGAGCCTGGCAGTGCTTTGCATGCCTGGCAGCACAGTATAGTCACTGTCTAGAACAAATAAAAACGCTCCACAATAATTTGTCTTGAAGGGTTGCAACCTGACCTGAAAAGTATGAAAATGCACAATGGATGAACTCTCATAATTTTCCCTAAGTCTCTTTCCGCTATGTACTGCAGGGGAATCCATTCCATTGAAGTCTTTGTGCTTGTCAGATAGCAATAGAAACACTAGAGCAAAATCACTGATGTTTAATTCCAGATTTTACTGTGGTCCTGTTAAAATATTGCTCCTGAAAAGCCACTTTGATTCACGGATTTACCATGAACCAGTGTGGCCACCAATATCTTCCATTAGCTCTTTTGAAAACTGTAGAGATTGTAACGCTATTTCCTTTTCCATGCAGAGTAAATGCAAAGTCCATTTTTGTGATGTCTGCACTTTCTAGACCCTGAACAAAGGCTGAATAAACAGTAAATGAAGGTCAGGGGGCAAGAAGTGGCAGAGAAGAAAAGGTGAGCAGACAGGATTGTCAAAGATGCTGACAAATGGGTGAACGCAAACAGTCATCCTTTTGTGCTTAAATATTAAAAATAGCTGAGATTTCACATAGAATGAAGACAATGGTTGTGCTGCCTGGGAAGCACTAAAAAGAAAAACTGAGCACCAGTTACATTTGCAAGGTATTTCCAAACCTGATGCTCAATAGATTCCTATTAAGTATGGAATATTCTGTATTAATTCTGTAGCTTATGCTAAATGGGCGCTGCGCCAACCATTTTGCATGGGGGTTGCCAAGCAGATGAGTACTGAGCTGTATGGAAGATTTCATTTGAGTAAATGAGGAGGCCGTTATCACAGCACTAAAGGTCCTGTTTTTTTTAAAAAAAAAGCCTCCTGTGACATTATGCACAAAACAACCTATTTATGCAGCATGAAAATATTTATGTGCTTCGCTCCAGCTTTAAAAGGGAATTTGCAATAGATGAGGCACATGAGAAAGGATTGGAGTGAGAGATAAGGAGAGATTAGAAAAGGCAGATCATGAAGTACATGACATCCTGCAGCAGTATGTGGAGTAACACCCCTCCACACACCTGTTTTTAAGACCTGAGACTTCAGGATAGTGTCTGGATCATTCATACACTTCCTATGTACCTAATTTTCCACAGGCAGCGCACTGCATACGAAGATGCAATAGCTGGAAATGTGTGGATACGCTGTGCTGAAGGCATTGATGGTCTTTGTAACCAACTTTGTCCTTTCCAACCTCAGTCGCTTGCCCTCACTGGGGTCACACCCAGGGCTTGCCTTTGGGCTGGGGGATATTTCAGAGTGCTGAGCTCCACCATCGAAAGCAGACAACATGGGAAAAATCATCCATGTAGGGGATCAGATGGACATGGTGCAAGTGGAGTTGTCCCGACGGGGTGGCTTCGTAACAGGACAAAGCTAACTGTGCTCACCGTTGCTTAGCTCAGACCCTCATTTCCCTGTCCTCATATGCAAACAAGTTTCCCAGGATTTTTTGATTACTAAAACTTTCTTTCCCTGAAGTGAGCAGTTCCTCCAAGGCACCACAGCACAGCTGTGCCTGTGTGTCTCTATTTTCATTAGCAAAACGGCTGTGGTTCAGCCACAATGCTCTTCATTGGCTTTTATAGGACCAGGCTGGGAGTAGGATGTGGCTCCATGTGCTCTCTGTCTGCCTTGAACCAGACATTGCATAAGAGCTGTCTCAGGCATGGTCAGCCCCACAGGCAGAAGAACGGCCGGGTTATTGGTAGCACATGTCTGATGGGGACACCATCAGCCCATGCACCTGGTCCCTGCCGTGCCAGGCAGCCCAGGCATACGGTCCCATTTGAAGGGCACCTGGCAGCCATCTCCTCACGCATGTACATTTTCGGGGCTGGGCAAAAACATTAGGAGTGGGCTCTGAAGGTTTTGACATGGTAGCAGCGTGGGCCCATGTTGTGCTGTGCAACAGCCCAGGCACCCAGCTTCTGCACACCCCTGCTTGGTTTCCCAGTGTGCTCATCTGGACCGTAATTATGTTTCTTTGTGCAGAAAGGCAGCTTAGATTGCTAATTGTCCTACAGCAAATCTGCTTGCACTAAGGCAGGCAGATTCTACAGTGCTTTCAATGAAGGCGGTGAGTACAGCATGAGGCTATCTTTTAATTGCCTTTCAGCAATTCAGCAGCATTCTTGCTCCAGATGCAGATGTACCAGCCTGGTCCTCCATGGGACAGCCGGTGCCATCCCAGGTAGCTCAAAGGGGCTTGTGTGTTGACAGAATCGATGGGCTGGGGACATGCTGCATCAGCTTCTTGAACTCTTCCTGCGGTATTTCAGAAATCAGCTCCGTGCTGCTTCTAGCATCCCCCAGCACACATGCATCCCACCCTTCAGGTATCAGGCTCTCATTTATTCCTGTGCTCAAATAACATGGTGTTTCATTTTTAATTAATGTTGCAGAGGGGAAAATGACCGTTTGGTCTCTGTGGGAGCCTGACTTGCCTGCAGACTTAGGATGACATCTAAGATAAAGGCTCCTGGCTGCAATGGGGGGGTCAAGGTCAGCTCCTGTCTCATGACAGCACCCTGAAATATGACTGGGGACTGATCACTCCCTGAAATAAAAAAAAACTGAATACTTGTGAAATCTGGGGGTGATCTCACACCCTAGCTGTAAAGCCATAAAAAATCACAATGCCCCAGTACCCACAGAGCTAATGAAAAATTTTCAAGCCCAAATACACACATAGTGACAGCCATGAAAGTATCTAAATCATTTCTATTACAGCTTTCCGTGTCCTCCTATCCACTCCCCAGCCTCTCTGTCCCTGCGGTCAATGGCTGCTGAAAAGCCTTGTCTGATTCCTGCTTCTGGTTCCCAATGTACAGGCCAGCAGTGCTGTGAAGGAGAAAATGCTGCTGCTCGTGTAAGCTGTCCTGTGTGTTGGCAGGGCTGTGAGTTTCAGAAGAGAGTGATGTATTTCAGCTCTTGTGAAATTTCTGAATAATCAGCTCATCAAAAAATATCATGCAGAGTTCCCTTGTAGTCCTCTCCAACTTGCCACCTCTCCTGCCAATAGCTCTGTAGGGTGACCACAGCTTGGCATAACCCATTAGCAGAGTTCTGCACAATCACTCATGAATAGAGCTGGCTGGCAAGTACAATTTTGAATCTGGGAAAAAAAAAAAAAATATATATATATATATATTTGGTGGGACAGGGGAAAGTTTGGCTTGGCATTTCAGGATGAAGATTTTCTTCACTGCTCCCTCCAGCACCCTCTTCTTCTCCTCCCTGCACCCCACCCTTTTTCCTCCCAGCCCCATTTTTTAGAGGTTAACTCCAAGAAAATAAAAATTCTACTTACAGTGCTTACAGGGGCAAAGTCATTGGATGCTGTTTGATCTGCTGGTGCCCTCCTCCCAGCCTCCAGGCCTAGGAATCTTGCTGCAGGATGGGCACTGACACAGCGGCACCTTCTCCAGCCAGAACTCCTGGGCAAGCTGTCCTTGGACCTGCAGTTTTTGCTGCCACTGCACAGTTTCTTCTTTGGAGTTTCTTCAAGATAGTCCCCTCTTCAAGCCACTCAAAAACCTGCTGTTTAGGTATCTGGAAGCTGGCAACCATATCTCTATTCACAGGGAGATGGTAGGTGCTGGAAGGGCCTTGAGGTAAACCGGGCCAGTGGCGCTGCAGAGACAAGGGGCTGAGCAACAAGAGTTGCTGGCCTGCCTTCATTTGCTCCTCTCAGTCCTGTGTTGCCTCCAGGCACATCCCTCTGTGCTTTCCCCCTTCCTTTTGGACATGTGTTTCTGTCACAGATAGATGATCATCGCTTTGGCTGGAAAGAGCAGACTTCTTTGCTCTGTCCTCTAAGGATGCTCAGAGGTGAAACGCAGGGAGCAGGTCAGGCAGGTTGCAGACCCTGTCCTTAAGGCAGGTGGCAAATAACAAGTGCTGTGGAGAAAGGAGGTGCAAAAATCAATGGTTAGTGCACTAGGATTAAAGCTGTGGCATGAAAGCCTTATAGGACCAGGATTATTACCTTTTTTCAGGCCTGTGGTAACTGCACTGACCATGGCACTTGGTATAACATGGGCCTAGTACTTGCGACACTTTTCAAAGCCCCGTATACTCACACAGGACGCAACTGCAGCCATCAGTAAGCAGAGGCTGCAGCACAGTTTTTGAGCACTACCTGTCCCCTCCTTGTCTCTGCCCCGGAGCTGGCTGCAGTTGCTGAGCATTTGCACTGTCCCTCTTTACTTGTGTCACCCTATCTCTTTCTGCTCAGGCTTTTGTCATTTCTTTTGTCACCATAGTGACAGGAAAAGAGTGATGATTGCTGGAGTAATTTCCCATATTAGCTAGCACTGGCCTTTCAGCCTAAATCAGCGCTTCATTTTCCCTAGGTTCTGGCTGAGTCCCAGCAGAGCAACATTAAAAGGCAGTGGCAGAGGGGCCTTGATGCGTCGCGGTGCTGCCAGGGCTCATCTGGGACAGACTGGGCAGGGACAGGGCCTTCAGGTCACTGAATGTCTCACCTCTGCACACCGGGGATACACAGAGAAAAGGGGAAGGAAAAAAAATAAAATCCGCTTTTGAAAAGGTTTCTCCCTGAGTGCATTTGCTGCGGGTCCCATGAGCTGTAAAAACCAGGAATTTGGGAACTTCTGTCTATTTTGAGGCACGAGCACATTAGCGGGGTGCAGAGGAAGAGGTCCCCAGAGGTAACTTCTTGCTCTGACCCTTGGAGTGAGTTGGCAAAAACCCCCACACATACCCCCAGCCTGTGCCCTCCCACTGCATGGCCTCTTGCAGCACTGGCTGTTCCCAGGGAGCCCAAACCAAGGTTGGGACCAAATCTGAGTTTATAGTGGGGCAAGGGGGCGGCTCAGTTAAAAATACTGCTCCCTCCCAGGCTTTAGTAGTCATTTAGTGCATCTCAGAGACACACACAGGATACACAAACACAAATACATGCTTAAAAATCAAGAGCATTAAGTACACAAATACATTTATATAACAAACAAGCTACTGAAAAACAGAGAAAGGTCACAAAATGCGAAATGAAAGCTGCTCTTCTGTTCTCCACTCCAGCAGTGCCAGTCCCTGCCACAGAGGAGGATATATTAAGAAGAGTCAACCTTCATTTCAAGCATGCTGCCTTCACGACATTAACATTATCCCCACATAATTTTGTGTATTTAATTTTACAATAGACTGTACCAGTGAGCACTGCCTGTAAATATTTGATCACCACCATTCCTCTAGGATTATCTTATCAAGAGTAAAGATATTAAAATAGAAATCTTGTCATGTTACTGCCTTTATACTTCCAGCCTGAGAGTTGATTGACAGAAAATGAACTGCCTGAACTAGCTCTAAAGTGTCTTTTCACTGAGAGCTTTAATGCCAGAGGCTATGGAAAAAAAGGGTAACTAGTCATCAGAAACTAATGCCTTGCTGTAGTTACTGAGATTTTGTACTGAAGATTAAAAAATATGAATCTACTAGGGGTATTTTTACAAGTGTAAAATGGTGTTGGTCTTTTTGTATCTTTTTGCCATCTCTAATGAGCCTTAAAAAGAGTCTTCCTTTTTCTGCCTGCGCTTGAATATTAGATGCAGCCTCACCGCAGCTCACAGACATGGGCTGAAGTTTTGCAAGAGTAAGCTCTTGACTTATCTAACCTACAAAATTTCTTTTGGGTGATAAAATGGATTGTGAGCCGGGACTGAATGTTCCTGCCTAGCTTGGAATATCAAACCACTATAGACAAGTCAAGGTTTCTATTTATGGCCAGTTAAAGACACACTGGTAATGCTGTTTTAATGTTACAAAATTGCCCTGAAATTGTCATGTGTCTGAAGAGCACCATGCTGCAAATATATAGCCAGTCCCTGAGGGCTTACTCAGCCTGTGCTCCAGCACAAATCAATGAGAGTTTTTGCTGGAGTAAGGACCCAAGCGCCAATTCAGGAAAGTACCTAAGCACAAGCAAACTTTAATCACAAGCTCATGCGCCTTAGAAATCAATAAAGACAGAAGCTGGCTGGGGTAAAGGGTGTGGGTCCCACATCCCTGCAGCGCCTGTGCCCAGCAGGCAAAGGACCAGCAGTTCCCGACATCCAGAATAAATCTGGCTTTGTCTTGTCATGATCCTGGAGAGCAGGAGAGGGTGGTTAGTTCACAGATCTGTCCCATCGCAATGACAAACTGTAGCTACCAGCATTAAATCACCCAAGGCCTTCAAGGCACTCACAAAAGTGTTATTGTGGGATGACTGAGGTTGGAGTGGACAGAGACAGTGCAACCTGGAGCACACTGCTTTAGTCAGATCATTCCTCCCTCTTTTTTCCCCTCCAGCATTAACAATAACTGTATGAAATGAGAATAATTGGGCATTAAGCAGCCTATTGTTGAGCTGACATGAAAGGGATTTACATGGGTGGCTCCCATTAACAGCAATGGGTGGTCCCCTCCGTGCTTTCCCTGGGCTTTGAATGCAGAAAATCTTGTCCTAACATTTCACTTACGGGAAAGGTCAAGAGATGTGGTTTTGTTCAGCGTGCTCAATATATTAAATTAAAATATGCTTGTGTGTTCATCAGCTATTAACTGTCTTTGCAATAACTGTAATTAAACAGATACTTACCCGTGAAAGAAAATCTTTCAAGACCAGCTCTGACACGGTGGTAGAGGAGCGCAGGAATTTCCCAGGTCGCCAACGTGGGTTTCCTTTTATGTCTCCGCATGAGTCCCTCAAATGCTCGGAGGTTTCCTTTCCCTGCTGCTGGTGCAAGGATGGCTTCATGGCCCACTGACAGCCACTGATTTCCATGTAGGTAGGGCATGTCAGCAGAAAGCAAGGGGCTGGCCAGATCCAGCTCCTGCACCTCCCTTCCCTGGGCACGCCAGGGGGGAGCTGAGCACCATCAGTGCAGGTGCCCTGGGGGCATGAAACCAGCCAGGCAATTTTCTCAACCAGGCAATTAAGTTGCAGAAATATCATTTACCAAGTTCCACATAGAGCCTCAGGGATAAGAAGTGGAGAATGAGAGTCAGCTGCTCAGGAGTTTTTAGCAAACTCAGAGGTTTTAGAGGGTTTAGCAGCTGATGTCCTCCCATTCAATGGGCGGTAGAGTTAAAAGCCACACACCCTGCTTTGAAAACTTCATCCAAAGAGCCTGAAATGAAGGAAAACCCCAACAAGGCAGACTAGTGCAAAGCAGAGGAAGGAACTGAAGGAAGCAAAAAGTAATTACCTGAGCCAACTGTTCTAATTATATACACACAGCAGACAAACAGTGATAGCAATTGTTGGTGCTCTTAAGATGGATAGCAGGGAAATGGAGATACAGTAGAAAATAACACACATTACGGCATTAGTATTCATTATGCTAAAGAATGGGGCGGGTATTTACATTAGTCAGAAATCAGGCATGCAGAGAGATGGGTGACAGCAAGGAGAAGCATAGCAAGAAAACCCAGAGCGCGGCTGCTACGGGTTCCCCTGGTACCTGTGAACAAGGGGGAGCTGCGCCAGGCGTGATGCCACCAGCACCACTGATTTTCCCCAGAGACCTTCCAGGGCTGCACAGCACATGTTTTTCCCAGGAACGATGGTCCCATCAGCCAGCTTAGTCTCCTGTATGTACCTTCCTAAATGCTGAAATACAGTGTTTCCCCGGGAGGCTCTGGAGCACGGGGGTGCAGGTGCACCACAAAGGGATGTGCCCTGCCCAGGCAATAGGAGGGACCCCAGCACTGCTCGAGCACGTCACAGCTTTATGCAGCTGATGGCAGCGAACATGCAGCTCCTGCTGCCTCCAGGCTCAGGGCTGGAGCTGAGCACTGGGAAGCCCAGCCATCTCCGTGCATAGCCCCAGGATAGCACACCATGGGTGATGTGTTCCCTCTTGCCAGGGAGCTTTTGGGGGACAATAGGGTGGTTTCAATCATATGTGCACTCCCAGTCTTCCAGGTCCTTTCACTAAAATGTCCTGAAGCTCCTTGTGAGTTTGTGCCATCCTCCTCAGCAGGTACCATCAGCAAACACATGCACTTCTCTGCTGAGGCCCTTAATGAAGACAGATGGTGATCAAAGTAAGTTCCAGCTCAGTCCTTGAAAAAAACATTACTGGGCCCTATTAGCCAGTTCCCCACCCTTTTCTGAGGTACTCCATTAATCCCCATCTTCTCCAGCATGGCTTATACTATTAGATATTCAGAGCACGAAGGCAGGGGATTCACTGCAATCCTGGAGGAGAACTGTTGGATTTCCTTTATCTGCAAGATCAGTTAGGGATTTCAGGTTAATCTTGCTTGGTAAATCATGTTGCATTTTATCCCATTTGCCTTCATATCTCTGTAAATGGTCTTTCTCTCAGAAAAATGTCACCAAGCTCTGAGTATTGGACCCTATTCACTTAGCAAGCCCTTCTTAAATAGATGCACTACATTTGTCACACTCTACGTCCACAGGCCCACCTCTGAGCTGATACACTTGTTAGGCACCCACCTGTGGGTCCATGGGCCAGATCCTTCAAAACTGAAGGACAGACACTGCCTGCTTTCTGCTGTTGGGCATCCAAGCCCACTCCTTAGGTGCTTAACAAACCCAGTGAAGTATGTAAATACCTAAAAACCATTCTGTTGCAAGCTCCCTCTGGGCAATCAGGAGCCATAATCGTGATTTCATTTCTGCACATCTTTCTTAACCTCCAGTTTTGCATTTGCCATGCTGCTGTTAGCCCATGCTCCAAATCTTCCTCCTCATCCAAAAGCCAGGCACTTCACCCCCCTTGAGGAAGAAGGCACACAGCATTATGCTTGACCATAAACGGCTGTCCTGTGCTACCAGCCAACAGACCTTCAGTCTTCCTGGTCTTTCTCTTGCCCTGTGGCTGTAGAAGTTGTGCATTTGAATAATCTTTCCTAGGTCTACCTAAGCAAGTTTCCCTTCACTCTTTCCCTTCATCCTGATGCACATCTTTGTTGCCAGGGCTTCCTTCTTTGTGCTGCTTAGATTCTAATTATTTTTAGTCTTTCTAAGAAGGTATTTTTCATCCATTCTGCCTCCAGCTCCTTAAATTTTTTTCCCCTTAAGGTGAGAAGCACTTTCCAGATCTGAAGCAGGTAGCCTGTCCCCGTCTGTTTGCTGGGCAATGATGCAGATGGCAGAGTTGCACAGCTCTTTGGGTGATCAAGTGCCTTATAGATTTCAAGCCAGAGATGTACCAAAAATATGGCCAAAAAAATGGAAGTCTTTCCAGGAAGCACAAAATCAACACAATAACTTTAGCTAACTTCATGCAGGCAGAAACATTGCACTGCCTTAAGTCTGTGCAGATGCTTATGCCCCAGCTAAGTCGAGTTTTCCAGGTACTGTCCACAGCCTCAGTCTCCTCCAGCAGCACTCACAAGTCCCCATGGGCCCCATAAACAGAAGGGAAGGGAATGCTGAATCCCAAACCTCTCCTGGCATAAACCAGGCTTCAGATCATAAGCAAACCATCAGTACGTATCTGTGCTATAAACACTAAGCAGAGGGTTTCTAGTCAAATCCAGAGAAGCAAAGCATCCCTTTCCAACCCTCTGTCTCCTCTACCAAGACCTAGCCGTCACTGCTGGCCCGGAGCAGGGCTCTGGCTTCGTGCTGGCCTCAGCCGCTCTCTGCAGTGACTTTTTGATGAGGTTAAGGCAACAGTTGTCAGCAAAACAATAAAGGAAAATTAACAGTTGCAAGACAGTGAGCCCCAGGTGTGTGTGCACACCTGTGTGTCTCCTCTAGGACAAGCTTCAGCACACTTCATGTTTATCGGGTCTAAACACAGACAGATGCCTGGAAATGCTGAGAGGGGCCGGAGGGGAATGGAAATCCCATCCTTTCCCCATAGAGTGGCATGAAGGGACAGAGAAACAAATACAAACCATCCGGCACAAGCTCAAACCAAGATGCCGTGGGCACTTACACACAGTGTGCTGGACAGGAGGGTCAACAGCGGCAGCAGCGGCGCTCACAGCCCGTAGGGCCGGGGCCCCCCCGGCTGCTGGGCAGATGCTGTGGCCACTGCTGAGCGCAGCTGAGCCAGGCCCCAGCACCCCAGCCCTCCCAGCACAATGTAGATACCTACATATACATAGAGATTTCAGCAAGAAAGGTTTCAGGTATTTATATATAAATGTCTTTATATATCTAAAAAATATTTTTTTTAATGTTTAAAATGTGTGTGTACATTTAGATGCATATGTGTATATACATGCTGGTTATATATGTACATATAAAGGCCTTTCAGAAGACCTTTAGACACATGTATATATTTACACATGTGTGTGTGTATATATATAAATAAAAAAGACATTTCTCTCTCTATATATACACACATATATATTATATATACGTTTAAACATGCATTATATATATCATAAATATAAGTATATAAAGGTCTTTTAGAAGGACTATATGTATGGATGTGTGTGTATATATGTATATTTATATGCATATACGTATATAATATATACAATTAATATAATTACTAAATATAACTAGATATACATATACTATAAATATTCAATTATATGCATATTATATAACATACTACGTATAGTTATATAAACATATTTTATGCTATTCATTATGTACATTTATATTGATATCATTTTATATATACAATTAAAAATATTTTTAAACCATATATTTTAAAAGGTTTATATATATATAAGTATAATCACCATATATATGCTGATCATATATAAAAAATATTATCTATATTTTAAAAAATATATCTATAAAACCCCATATATTTTTATGTATACCTGTTTGTGCATATGAATGAATGAAAAAATAAGTAAAACCACAGAAACAAGTTTATAGCATTTCAATTGCAGCCCTTGGGTAGGCCTGAGGTAAGGCGATGAGATTGCTCAAATAATTTGGTAGGCTAGTAGTGAAAACTCTACTGCCCGACAGCTTTCATGTAAGCAGCCATGTTTTAATAATGCTTATTGCCTGGCAGATACAAGTGTGAAAAGATGTAGATAATACCCTCTAATGATCTTAGACAGCACTATATATATATATACACACACACCTATGGATGTGTGGCGGGGTGTGTATGCGCATGCATATACCCACGTATGTGTGTACACACACACACACACACACACACACACGCTGCTCAGGTGGGGCTGTCTGAAGCTGGGCTGGCACAAACACTCACTGTAGAAAATCAGCAACCCATCACTGAATATTAGCTAAATTGTAGGAGAAGAGGAATAATATTGCTCCCTGCAGCTCTGCAGAGTTTCTACATGAAAAGTGCATGTGTATTTGTAAATGGAGCCAGGTGTAACTGGATAGAACTCCTTCGATATGCATGCCATTGACTTACAAGAAGCCCTGGCAAAGCAGGAGCAGAGGAAGGAGCCAGCGCTGGGGTGTGATGCTGGGTGAGAAAAGTGGCCTGGATGTGTGCAGCATCCTCCTGCTTTGTTCCAGGAGAAACTACCTGAGTTCAGACACCCCGTCTGTACCTTTCACTTATAAATCCACTGGCTGCTGCTTTCAGGCCTGACAGGTATCCTGACACTTCACCTTACTTTTTCCTTTCCCTTTCCTTTTCCTCTCCTGCCACCAGCCCAACCAGTAAACATGGTGTCTGTCACTCCAGCCCCCGTCTGCCCAGCTGCTGCCCAAGCCCCCTGCTCACCCACGCAGCCCTGGCCGGGAAGGAGGAGCTGTCACACCATGACATTGCTCTCCTCTGGCAAAGAGATCCTGCTGAAAGAAGTGAGGAAATAACATCAAAACCCCAGCCGGAGGCTGACAAGCAAACTGACATTTAACAAAAAAATAGGTGAGGTGAGGAAGAAAAGCCTGGGTGGATAGTTTAGTGTTTGGCTACAGTTGCAAATGTTTTGGGTGAGACTTTCTGGCTCCCCAACAGAAAAGCACTTCCAGATGTGTTCCTAAAATGCCAGGAAAAGTATTTTCCCCCTCTTTTCTATCTCAGCAGCAGCTGTCCCAGAACTGCCCGCACCCAGAAGAGCAGCAGTGGCGAGTGGCATTTCACGATCTTCAACTTCAGCAGCAGGGGGAGGAGAGCAGGCAAGGGTTAAGTGACAGCTTATTTACCAGTGACAAGGGCATGCAGAAGCCTGGAAGAGTTTTTTTCTAATTTTCATTGAGTGACAGACACTTTACAGGCAGTTCTGCTGTTCCTGGCAACTTCAATGTGAAATGGAGAACCAATCCGTGGCATTTACAGACTGAAGTGTCCCCTTGTACTCAATGACAGAATAAGGGGGGGAAAAGAAAAAAAGCCAAACCCACAAATGTTTTTAACAACCAGCACCTCCAGCCTGTTTTTATGCCAGCTGTAACTCTGGCTGGTTAGACTCACTGCGCTGCTGCAGGGAGAGGCAGTTTGAGCTGCTGGTGGACAACGCTGAGCTCTGCTGAAACTATTTCTCACTCTCTTAATTATATCCTGCACTTACAGTTTTACAGAGAACAGATATGAAGGCTTACCTTGGGACAGATACATTATGTATACGGCATTAACTTCACACTCATACAGTCCCCATTTTAATTACACAGCCAGTGGGGGACCCAGGATAGTTTGCTGGCAGAGCAGTTGGTTTCATTATCAATTCCCAAGACCTCAGTTGTCTGCAAGCATCCTCACCCATGCAGGCTGAGCTGCCCTGCAGATCCACCCCAAGGCAGCCAAGGGTGAGCCCTGAGCTGCCTGACCTCTGGGCTGCAATCGCAAGCCCCTCAAAATCACCAACAGACCAACTGCTGGTTGCACACCTATGGGCTTGTACAAGGTCCAGCCTGAGATTCACCTTAAACACAAGTATTTTGGAGAAAAGCCTTAACGTGACATGAAATGTGAGGCCAAAGGATATTGAAAGACAACTTGGACGTCCAGCGCTGTAGTAGTTTGTCTGATCTCTGACCCCTGTCAGGGAAACATCAGTATGACAGGTCCCCACAGGCTACATCTCTCTGATAATAGAAGCCTTTTAGCAACACTCAGAGAAGGGGGTTTGATCACAGCCAGAGCACAAGCTGGGTTTAATAGGTGGCGAAGCACAAGCTAACATTTGGTTTTGTCACTCCATTTGACACATCTCCTCTTTGAACTGACATAAGCAATGCCCTTACATTTTGTTAGCTTCACGGGAGCTCCAAAAATTTCTCCAAATTTTAACAGATACAAAATTAGACTAAAATTTTGCTTGTGCTACCACAAAGTGTGGAAAACTGCTCGAAAAGAGCAGTATTTTCACCATCAAGCCCACTGCATCAAAACCAGGCAAGCAGATGGTTTCTGCATTTGCTCCTTCCCAAGGTGAACAGAAAGAAGGACCATTTTCCTTCTTCCCCTTTACATCTTTTCCAGGTGGCAAACGGCTCCGCTGAACCCTTTCCCCACAGCCACCTTTCATTAGCTGGTCTGCCCTTCTCCCCGCCTGCAGCACAGCCGCACAGACCTCCAGTTCCAGCCCAGGAGAGAAATCATCAATATACACGTCAGGTGAAATTAAAATTGTCCCTATGAGTTATTCTATGACACAAGCTAGCACCAGCTATATTAAATCCTATTAATTAATATTTAATTAATTCTTTTCCTTGCCTATAAACACAGAGTGCTACTGCAGAGCACAGAGGCAATTATTATCTGGGGTACTTCAAGATATTATAACTTTCAGAGTTACAAAAGCTGCATATTTGTTAGAAACAGCATGACAAATCTGTTGCTGTTAGAGCGGCTCTACCAAGACTAGGAAAATCCTGAATAAACTGCAATAGGTCAACAATTTGCCAGAAATATCAGCTGAATCAGGAGCCTGAGGTTTCATCTCACTGGAACATTACTTATTATGTGCACAAAGAGCCCTACCTCAGCAGAACACCGTGCATTACTTACCCAAGGGCCAGCAAGGCATGGCTCATGTTTCGCTAACTTCCACTCATTCAAGCTTAATTCTTTGCTTAGTTTTTTTTCTCATCTGCTTTCTGCCCTGGTAAGGAAGGGCACACAGTGGGATGGGCAAACTCTGCCTCTTGTAGCACAAAAGACCTTTGCAATGGCATCTGATGAAGCACAGCAGTGGGCAAAACTCCACTGAAGTGGCCAACTTGCAGTAAACATGGTGCTTACTGCTCGTCACTTACTTGGAAGTGATGCAGAAAGTACAAGAGCACTTTTCTATTTGTTTCCGCTTGTTAGGAAAACGCTCTTCCAGCCAGCAGTGCTCGGGAGGGCTGCACAATGGTGCTGTCCTTGCTGTGCACTACCCCCATACCTGGCATTGACAAGGGATACAAGGATTTGGGTGCTCAGAGGTGCTGAGCATCAGGGCTACCTTATTCCTGCAGGATCCAGCAGGGCTTGGTCCACACATGGTGTAAATAAGTCAATTAGGCTGATGAATAACAACTCATCAGCTACCCACCAGCTGCTCACCATGTCCATGCCTCTTGAAAAGGAAGCAAGGTTTTTGGTCTCCGCCCTTACCAGGATGACTGCTGATGACATTTATTCAGGTGGTGATTTTTTCAGTGGCCTTATGAGACCTCCCAAGGCGAAGCTCCCAAACAAAAGCGTTGGTAGCCTTTTGAAAAAATAATGCCTGTTTCCCTGCTGAAAGTGCAAGAGGAAAAAAAAAAATGCCCCTTTACTAAAATTGTTATGCAATGAGTCATTTGCTGCCTGACGGGAGATGGGCCAGCATCCCTCTCTGCACCGCACTGAATTGACTGATTACTTCTATCTGCTCCAGAAGAAGAGCAGCCTCTTCCAGCCTTTCTGTCTGTCAGCAGCAGAGAAGTGGGTAGTGACAGGAAACAATGTCCTCCTGGTTTGGGCAGTGGCATTTTGCTTGTTTCATAACTCCTGCTGGGCAGCAGTTCCTAAAATCAAGGGCTCCTACTCAGCAAAAAGCCGAACCCTGACAAGACAAGACTGGGTAGACTGCTTATTTTGGGGGCAGTATGGAGGCATTCACATCTTCTCAGCATGTCGTGGTTGCCCATTTCACATGAGCCCATGTCTCCATATGCCTCTTGGCTGTGTAACTGCTGGGGTGTCAGGTCCTGTGGGGACAAGGAGGCTGCATGGCACAGGTCCCTGTAGTGCTCAGCGATTCGAGTCTCCCTGAGAATTAAGCACAGTGCAGAAGGCTAGTTAGGCTCAGCAGTCAGGCTTCAAGGGAAACAGTATTGACTTTTAAGGTGATATTTTCTTTCGGCTTGAGGCTGATGAGTTCTCCTTGAGGATTTGGGGACTGAACTGCTATAGATCTCACTTGAAAACATCACCCACAGCAGCTGGGCAGAAGGCGAGGAGAGGGCATGGGCACATGTGAGGCTTCTTCCAGCAGAATGCTGCTGCCTCCTCTGAGCTGCTAAACAGGGCCCAGGACTTCCACAACTGTTAATTAGAGGCAAATGTTATTAAAGTAAATTAGAAGAAAAAGGCAGCTGCATATGAAAACTGATTATATTTTTACACTTGTTTAAAACACAACTGTGATTTTTAATTATAGTGGATCAAAGAAAATAACCACATTAATCCAATGTAATCACGTGCAAGCTGATTTGATATCAACATTGTATTTAATTGGCAGTAAGCTCAGGCAACATTAAATACAAATGAAAAGCACTGACGCATTCTGAAGACTAATTAATATGACAGACTGGTAGCAAATGCATTGTTTATTACTACTAATTTCCAGTAGCTGGTTCAACACCATTTTGTTACCATGATCCCCAGTGCTGTGTCCATCAATGCATGATATTTAAAAGGAAAATTAAACATGATTTATTTTAAGGAGGAACAAAGGAGTTCAAAGATAATTAAATTATACATTTCAAATATCAAGCTGCAGATAAAGAGCTTTAAAATACAGGATTTTCCTCTTTCCAACTATAAGTTCCCTTGATATGTGCACATAATTCACATTAATGTGCTACATCAGTGATTGAAGACACTTCTTTCCCTGCACATTTTAATGCAGTTAATAAATGGTGATATTTTTTTTTTTTTCAGAGGCTGACACAAATCTCAGTGAAGTAAACAGAGATATTACCATCAGGAACCTGCCAAAGCCAAACAAGTCACTGGAAGAATTTCCCTTGGCTCCAGTGGGTTCTCAATCATGTTCTAAGCTTTTCAGATCAGGGCCTGTTATCTTTTTTTTTATCATTAGAAAGTACCTAACTGAAATGAAGAACATTCATTCAAGTAAAGTCTTTTAAATACAATGTCCTGAAAGTTTGCTAAAGCTTTCCAGAGAGTTGCACGCATTAAAATTCTCCTACCTGAGTGCATTACCTTCCACAGTTGGTTATGGACTGTAATGGCACATATTTGTCACACCTTGTTACAGCCTTGGTCAACAGAATAATGGAATAATCAATCATCTATATTTTAGTGTGAGACACAATAAATACAGTGCATAATAGTCAATCAGGTCTTCACCAAGGAAAAGTTGAACAATTACAGTGGTTGTCAATGGTAAACTGCCTATGATAAGTATGCAAACATTGACCCCAAGTGTTACACTGAGAACATGGAAATTAAAATCATCTATCTTACTTGATTCAAAGCCTCCCAGATAACAAGGATGGTATTTAAGGAGAACCTTGGCTGGACTTAGATTGCTTCTTTCTGTTAGATTAAAATTAAATTAAGTCAAAATTTAGAAAATACTGGTTTAATTAAAGATACTTCACTAGCTCATAAATTATACATTCTCTGTCCTGTTGAGAAGTGTAACTTTGATATTAGGTGTCAGAGCTGCAGAAGATTCCTAAAGGTTAGTTCACATTTCTGTGCCATATAAAGCAGACTTCTGGAAATGAATGACTAATTATCGAAGTTCCTAAATTGCTACCCCAGTCTGCTCAGCAAGTGCAGTCTTCCTGATTTCAGCAAAAGCACTGTCTTCTTCAGCAGCTTAGTCCAAATATGCAAAATAATATGGCCAAAAGAGACCTTGGCCAAAAGCAGACATTGGCGTGGAATCAAGCATTAAAATATTAATAGATAATCATGCAAGAACTAATTATGAAATGTAAAAAGTCCATCTTACACAGACCACTGCAAGGAAGAGCGTTTCAGTTTCATTAGAGCATCAGCAGAAGGAGAATACTTGCAAAGTAGTCTTCTGAACTTCCTAATGCTCTTACCAATGTACGTTAGCTAAAGCCACATGCATTTAAATTAGAGGGGTAAAAAAAAACACTTTAACAGTGAAGGTGATAACTCACCAAAACACGCTCTAGATACAAATAAGAAAAAAAAAAAAAAAAAAAAAAAAAAAAAACAGAAAAAACACCAAACACAGGAAGATTGAGACTGATGCCTTCCTGGAAATATGATGGAATCCAGTGCACATTATTGGGTCATCTCTAGGAAAACAGGATAAAATCAAATGGCTGGTGATATGAAGCAGGCCAGGCTGGAAGGCTTGGTGAGTTCTTTTGAAGTCAAAACTTCATCTTAAAATGCACTTGGTCCAAACAAATTAAAATTAAATTTAGTGAAATTTAAGGAGACTCAGATTAAGCACAAGGCAAAAATGGACTCTCCATCCTCCCACTGCTGCAGCAGCAACAGAGCCAAGCCCGCCTGGCGACACCTCCACACCCGCAATGGGTTTGTCCCAGCACACGTGGCCATGGCAGTCATTCCCCTTCCAAATTGCAAGGCCTGGTTACAAAAAACAGCCTTAGTCTGGATGAAATGTAAGCATGTATTTAAGGTAAAGCTTGCGCTCCAATCACGCTGACTTTGCCCTCCCCCATATCCGCAGTGGTGAGCGGAGTGGAGCAGCTGTATCCACCATCAACACTTACACTGATGTCTGCTGAATCGACTGCCATACTGTAAAAGCAGCCATTACAAACCAAAAGGAGTCTGACAAACACTCCCTTTGAGAGCAGAGCTACGCTGGGTAACACAGATGCTCATCATCAGCTTGCTACCAATAACAGTAGCAGTTTCAGTCAAGATGCCTCCAACACAGACTTGCAAATGCTTGGTACTGAGACAGTGGGTAACAGCTGCCCATCAGTGCTGAGGAAGACTGATGAAGATGAAGATGGGGAGAGGTAAACTCCCTGTCTCCACGGAATTTGGAGAACTACAGACATTACTGGTTTACAGTGCTGCCCAGAGGTTCCTTTGCTGCTAGGTAGCGCTGGCACTCAGTAAGATGTGATCCTCCATCCAAGAGTGCCTGTGATTGCCTGAACCAGTGCTAAAGACACACATGAGTGCATCCTGAAATGGTTAGAAAAGCTCCTTACATACTGACCCAGCCATTAGCAGGGTGCTGAGGAGCAGTGCAGGGAGCAAAGCCCTCTGGCACGGCTCTCAGCTACATCGGACCATATTTTGGAAGGCTTTGAAGAACCACAAAAAAAATCCCTCTGAGGAGGTTGAGAAACCCCAGAGCTGATTATGCAGATAAGCCTGGATGAGATAAGCTCTGATATCATCAGATAGGGTGCAAGGCACTGTCACACGAGGGAGAGAGATGGGAAAGATGTGAACTCTATTTAAGCGGTCCCACGGTAAAACAGCTTGCAGCCAGCACACAACTTACTGTCAGCTCTCTTTCAGCGGCTCCTTTGATTGCACTGCTCTGTGAAGGAGCACTTGTCACTTTTTATCGAAGGAGAGGGGAAGAAAGCAAGGCAGCCTGTTGCCAGGAGAAAAGATGCCACTCACTTTAAGTTAAAATATAGACAGCTGCAATGCCCTGGCTGCTGTTGATTGAGGACTAGCAGAAGTGTGAAGGAAGTATCAATGCAGGGCAAGAAAAAGAAAATAGCAAGAGACTGGAGCGAGTGCCGAGCGGGGAGGGACGGTGCCCCAGACTCCCTGCTTGTAGCTGGTAGTGCCTGAAATGCCTGAGCTTACAGGAGGAGAAAATAGCAGCGACGTGCCCTTCAAAAGCTGTCAGCTCCCCATCAGGCTGAGTTGGAATGCTGCTTCCATGGCCCTTCCACCCAAACAGCCACGGGATACCTGGCTTGGGATAAAAGGCAGACTCCAGGTGACCCACTGTGGAGAGGTTTAAGTCCTCTTATAATAAATGGGCAATTGGTTGTTTGGCACTGCCTTACTGTCGGCTGGTTACCCCTTCCAGCAAGTTATCCTCAGCACGCTATGAGCTCTAATTGAAATGGAGAAAAGCTGTAGTGTAGCACAGCCTGTCCCGCAGCCTCTGCCTTCCCACATCACCAAGCTTGGAGTTGTTCAGTGAAATCCACCTTGGGGAGCTGTAAATCCCTTGCTCCAAAGCAAGAGTATTAAAGCACCATGATTGTATCTTTGTAACCCAGCTAGCAGAGGAAAACAACATGGGGAAGGTACAAAAGCTCAAGTAACGCAAGCACCCCTTTCCTCCCCCCCCCCTCCCTTTGTTTGTCAGGATTCTGCTTGTTCAAGATAATAATCAGCAAACAGAAAACCCTGCACAAAAAGGCTCAGGCAGAGAAAGCTCAGTTTCCCCTCAGCCTCTGGTACTTCTGCTGAGTTACTTTGGCATATTAAAAGGCACCAGAGATGACAGTAGTAACTCAAAAGATGGAGGGAATGACTCTGCAGACATAGAAGAGACAAAAATGCAAGGCAATATTACAGTATCTCAATTACCACAAGGCAAAGCATTTCCCACTGGAGCTGGGAAAGCTGCTATTTAACAGCTGGATCCTGAAGACTAACCGATTTGCTTCTATGCTTTTGTTGCTTATAGCAAAGCAGAAAATATTTATAGCTATTGTTTTCCTAAATTCAGCTTCATCCTTGCCCAATTTGTCCACAAAACCTGTGTGATTTCTGGCAAGACTCTTCAGCAGTACTTCCCCACGCACACTTTGCAAGGTATATTGCATTTCCCAGTCTTGGCACACAGACACTGAGGCTCCAACACCTTGTCCCAGCTACCAGATTTTGAGGATCATATCCCTCTGTGCAAGTAAGCTAGTGAAGGCTCTAGAGCACAAGTCTTATGAGCAGCAGCTGAGGGAACTGGGGTTGTTTAGCCTGGAAAAAAAGAGGCTCAGGGGAGACCTTATCACCTTCTACAACCACCTGAAAGGAGGTTGTTACAAGGTGGGTGTTCATCTCTTCTCCCATGTAATAAGCAATAGGACAAGAGGAAATGGCCTCTTGTTGTGCCAGGGAGGTTTAGATTGGATATTATGAGAATTTTTTTTACTGAAAGCATTATCAAGCACTGGAACAGGCTGCCCAGGGAAGTGGTTGAGTCACCATCCTTGGAGGTATTTAGAAGTGTAGACGTGGCGCTTAGGGATGTGGTTTAGTGGTGGACTTGGCAGTGCTAGGTTAATGGTTGCACTTGATCTTAAAGTGGACCTATATGATTCTATGTAGGAATCACAAATGGTGTATCTGTCCTGAACTGATGATATATAGTCACTAAAATCACTTATCCACTCTCTTTAGAGTCATTAGAGCATGATTAACTTTGTGTGCTGCAGAGGATGGATGAGTGGGGGTCTGATTTTTCACTTGGTTCTAGTTGTCATCCGTCTACTAGATTTCCTAATATATGTTGCATATGCTCATGCTGTATTTTTTCTTTAATATGACCACAAGGGCTCACTTGCAAATTCAACAGTTCTGCTGCTAACGTCAGTCTGTGTCTCATGGCAGAACGTAGCCATCCATCCCAGCAGTGGAGAGCAATCACTAAGAAACTACACATACATTTGGCAACAGGCAATACCAATGTCACCTTCTAAACAGGCAACCAAGGTTGCAGGAATATGCAGGAATAAACAGAGGAACAGCCAGCCTTTTGCCTGGAAGCAGAGGAAGGCAGTGATTCCAAGTTCTGCAATATTGAGTTATCATCTGGACCTGGCTACATTTCCCTGAGTCTTGCTTCTCTTCATTTCAGCCTCTATCGTATAAGTGACATATGGATATCTTCATGCTCCTGGCCATCTTCCCAGAGGTCATAGGCCTTTTCTTTTCCTCTGGTAGGCTGGGGGCCGTTCCTGGAGGCAGTGTGGATTCTTCCCATCCTTCCTGCCTTTTGAGCTCCTTAACTCTCTGTTTTGCACTATCTTTGTGTGGAAAGATTTCAGGAGCAACACTGCCAGCTTCAAAACTGTAGGATATTTTCCTACAGTAAAAACCCCATTGCTGTACAGGGCTGCATCATGCCACAGGCACTAACCCCCCCACCAGCCCAGGGCTGCCTGGATATGGCTCAGCACTGCGTGCTGAGGAGCACAGGGGACCCTCCCGCATTTCAGGGGTGAGCAGGGCAAGGCAACTGCAGAAGAGGGGCAAACACAGCACAGGGAGCGGTGCCAGGGTCTGCGGGGACAGGCCAGCACCCATCCCTGGGGATGTGCCACACAGAGCCCCTGGGGACACACATCCAGAGCCAGCGCCGTCCCATGGCACAGGGACAGGGGGTGCGTGTCACCCCTAGGGCAGGCCTGAGCTGAGACAGCAGCGCTGCTGTGTAAAGAAATGAAAAATGCTTTTTTGTTGTCTTTTGGGTTTTTTCCTTACTTTTGTTTTTAAGAGAGAAGACTGCAGATCTTGTCTGTCCCGGGAAATATGTTATAAAACTGCAATTTGCCTGTCTTGGCTCTCTCACCCTAGCATTGACCCTCAAGATGAACTCCAATGAATAAGTCTAATCCTGTTTTTCATGTTTCCGGAGGCTAATGAATATTTATGAATTGTTTCTCCAGAACCAAAGCATGGCCCTTACAACCAGCCATGATAGTTCAATTTGTTTTCTTGCCAATTCTTCAAATTGTTTTTTTGTTGTTCTTTTTGAAACTTAGGGGGAAAAAAAAAAATCTCATTCCCTGTTGGTTCTTATCAAAGTGTGTGGGGTTTTTTGGTTTGTTTGTTTTTTGCTTTTGTTTTGTTTTTTAAAATTCAGCTGGTGCTTGGAGACTTTCCAATCGGCTTGAATGATTAATGTGGTGCCACTGACTTGTTTTGTGTTTGTATTAAAAAAAAAAAAAATAAAAAAAGCACAATTCATGTTTGCCAAAGAGCCAGTTAGGTATCTCTGATTGACCATGCCATGTAAGTTTTAAATTGTTCTTTGTGTGCACAAAATGTATAACAAAAAGGAAGAATTTCCATAGAGATGAATGGAACATTTGAGGTTAGAGACACAGGCAAAAAAGAAAAAATACTGCCTCTCAGCAAGCTGTGTATTAGACTATAATCATTACAAAGCCAGGTCTTAATATCCTACATTTATTTAAGGGAGAAGATTTGTTCTTTTGCCTACTATTTATTTAGCTGGTCTAAACTCAGTTTGAATAGCAAAACAGTTTTTCCAGTTTAGCTGCATTACCTAGTCAAGGTCATTCCCTTCAAAGAAAGATCAAGATCCTCTATGAGGGAAGAAAAAAAAAAAAATTACTCTCTCTCCCCCTGATAGATTTACTAAACGTCATTAGCAAAGGGTAACAAATATCTAAACATGCTCTGTGGTCCATTGACTTACACGGGTGCTTTCTGAGTGTGAAACAGAAGGAAGTTATGCAATTACCTTGAGAAAAAAAATGTTCCTTTAGTGGTATTTGGAAATTAAGCAGAGTTTTAAAGGGGGGAGGATCCTGAAGGACTATTAGAAGCTGCGTGTTTGTGAGTCAATAAAGTGGTAAAGAAATGCAGCTCTATTGATTTGCTTTATGTGCCAGTTCCCAGGTGAGAGTTCAGCCCTTTATAATGTTTTTCATCTAAGGTTTTAATAATTTCTGTAGAAGCTTGATAGCACTTAATAACACCCATTTATTTAGAAACAATAACTGGTTTTGCTTAAACTTGTTAGACTAAGATGTGCCATTGTACTCGCAGGAGCTACATCCAAGGAGTGTAACTTTCACACCAGCCAAAATATACTGCATTATAAAACCCCAAACAACAAAACCCATCATATTCATTTTTGTGATTTTATCCTTATGTCAGAGGGAAAAAAAAGGTCATTTGAAAGCCTGAGAGGGACAGGTAGCCTTTCCCAGATTGCTTTGCTGCAAGAAGAAAGATCAGGGACCGAGAAACTGTTCCAAGGATTAAAATTACTGACAGCATATTAAGGGGGGGCTTCTCCTCACATTCAGCACAATGATGATGCTCCCCATCTGCCGGTGCTGCAGGCTCTCCAGGGCAGGAGCCGCCTCCTCCGATTTATTTGACAGAATACAGCTGAACCCAGCAGAGGTCAGGGACCAGGAGCTCCAGTTAGGGCAGCACTGCAAACAAGCACTGGGCAAGAGTGTCTGTGCCCGCAGAGGCTTTAGCCAGAGTGCCCCACGGAGGTGGCACCGCCGGGGTGATTTACCCGCTTGGACCCCCAGCCTGGTCCGTGCCCGAGCCCTGTGCTGCCTGCCTCAACGGGCCTGGCTGGAGCATGCAGAGAGAGCTCAGAGCCTCCATGGCATCCCTCCTGCCCGTGCGTGCAAGAACATGTACATATATATATAAAAAATATACATACCCACACGTATACATACCCACACTCCTCAGTCCCTGCTACCTAAACAGCAAAACCCCAAAATTTTCCCTTGTAAGAATAGTTGGAAATGGTCAGGGAGGGCTTGGTTACTTTTAAATTCTAGTTCTATTTTTATCCAACAAAAGTTTAACCTGCAATCTCTGTGAAAATAGCCTTTTTATCCACAGTATGCTTAAAAATCCCGGTGGCTCGGCACCTTTGGAGGACCAAAGGTGCTCTTGCTGTCTCCACCACACTCACAGGTAAACAGTGCTGGCCCCACTGGACCCAGCAGGTGTTGGTGGGGCAGGAGGTTGTTCTTGGAGCTGAGCGAGGATTTGAGGAAGGGCCAGCACGTCTCAAACTTGCACATTTGAGAGACAGCAGTGTCTGCTGCCAGTGTCTGAAGAGACCACACTGCAGAGGCAAAACAGGGCTAAAACAGTCTCCCCTGTCACCCTGCCTGGCCACTGCCCAGGCCAAGGAGAGAGCAGCCCTATTACAGTCTGAAATTAAAGATAAAATAAAATAATGATAATGAAAAAACCCAACATTTATTTCTCCTGTCTGCTTTGCCAGCTTACCCAGATCACTGATGTCTCATTTCATAGGGTGCAGGTCCCCACACCCACATTCTCCCCCACCAGTAAAGATGAGTCAGTGGGCTCACATGGCCCTTACCCACAGCTGGAGGAGATGCCCAAAGGGGGAGCAATGCTAACCAGAACCCAAACCCTAATGAACCATTAAGGGAAAACATTGCAGAAAGCCCCATGAGATCCCTGCTTGCCTGCTCCTCTGGCACACGCACCAGGCAGCTCTGGCAGTGTATTTGCTGGTTATCATTGCTGTGAATCAAAGCAGAATTAGCATAATTGTTCAGGTCTGAGGTTTGTTTTTACTGAGGTCATAAACAATCTGATGACACTGGGGGTTTTTTACACCACATTGTAATTGTGCTGGCAGCCTAATTTTCAACACTCTACTCACCTATGTTCAGTCGCAACAGCATTAACAGCAACTTTCTTCGAAAGAAAACCAATTGTTCCAGGAACGCATCCGAATTCAGCAATATTTCTATCAATCCAGTGGGCTGCCTTTACTTCTGCCTTCCTTAGGAGATAATCATTGCCTGCTGGGAATTTATGCATAGATTGCTAACTTGCTGTGCATATACTGATGCAAAGAATGAGCTTTGTAATTTAAATAACAGAGTGTGGAATTGATGACAGACAAAAACACGGTCATTCACCCAGCTGCAGAAAACTGCAGCTAAGGTTCCAGCAGGAAGGTGGAGGAAATATATTGCTTTTTCAAGGACCAGAAACACAGCCTGCAGCCATGGCCATCACATGTAGAACACCGTATTTATGCATGCAAAATAAAGCAGAACATAGTGAACACCCCAAACCAGACAGGTTTACATGGTATCCTGCTCTGAGCAGAGAGGCCTCCTTCTATTTACTCAACTGACCGGATCTTCAGTCCAACTCTGCTGCAAAGCAGAGATGTTCCCTCTTGCACAGAGATTGAGGAAATAAAGTGGGATTTGGTAAAACCTTGGTGAAAGCTCTGTGGTCCCTGGGAAGGGCAGCTGGGGGAAGACCCATCCACTCAAGGACAGCAGCCCCTCTCTACCAGCCAGGGTCATACTCACCAACACGGCCTGCATCAGCAAAGTAGAGGCAAGGAGCTCCCTCCACCTTCAAACTGGGCTTTTTGCCCCTGGACACACTATGATTTACCCCCAGGCATGGGGTCCCCAGTTGGTGGGGGGTTCCACAGCCACTCCAGTGCCTGAACTGGTCATCCTGAGGACCCTCAGTTGGACTCCAGGATTGGCAGCATCTCTGAGAAACAGCCCTGTGCAAGAGGATCATGCTGCAGAAGGTCTGCAAGACTCCCCGTTAGCAGGCACAGAGCCGGGGAGGGCCCTTTTGGGGATCGACAGGGCTCACAGGTAAAGAAGAGGATGTGGGTGGACAAGAACGTGGGCCAAGGCTGGGCAGAGCCACAGCACTATGTGACAGAGTTGGTCCTGTGAGTTATCTTGAAGACCTGGACAAGGGCACTGTAGACAATAAAAATGACAGCAGGAGTACAGAAAATTATTGTAAATACCTGTCCAGGTAAAATAAACCTCCTTAATCTGTGTGTCATTTGCATAACAACAAAGCCTTTTTTTTTTTTTTAAGGGTGATAAATACATTTTCTTTTTGAAAAGAAACAAAGACTCTGACAAGGCCTTTAATCATCAAATCAGTATAAACAACATTATAATACATTAGACTTGGAAATTATAAACTGCGATTATGCACCAACTAATTAAATTAGTACTGACAGCTTTCAAAGAGTAGGAGAAAAAGGCAAAATACATTCCTTGTTTTCAGGGATGACTTTTCCTACGAGAAGTGAAGATAGATGAGCTGTAAGCACTCTCCACCTGGGAATAAGGACCCACACTGGAAACACCCACACCTGAAACATGACCTCTCCTAACACCTACCAGGAAACCCATTTCACAAGTGGGAGCTGAGCCTGGTCAGATGTGAGTAATCAGAAACAAGCTGAAGTCAAGTCCTCCTTAAAATGAAATCCAATAAATACACACTGGAAAAGACTAATTACAGCCACTATGCCACTGAGCAAGAGCTACTAGTCTTCTGGCAGTAACTTGAATTTCATTGTTTGCAAAGATGAAAGCCTTCACTCGGCTGGGGAACAGCATAAAAACAATTCATAAACAGGAGTGAGACAAACTCTATTTATTCATGAGAGGCATTAATACCCTTTTGAGGGTTCTTATAATAATTTAGGGTTGCTATGCAACACACAGGTCCAAACCTGATTCCAGTAGCAGCAACAAAGCAAATCATCTGCTAGCTTTGGTAGGACCAGGAGAGATCCTGCACAGACACCAATGACTGCATCCAGCCTGGTATCCCAGCTATATATTACCAAGTGAACTGGGGCTAAACGCAGCATAAGCACCCTGACCACCACTGCACATGGCTACGTTTCCATCCGAGGGAACAATAGCAATTGTGGAAACAGAAATGCCTCCCAACCCAAACTCTTGTCATATACAACACTTGACAACTTGTCAGGATGTTACTTTCTATAAATGAACTTAATTTACATGTTAATAACACCAAAAACCATGGTGTGAGAGGGACTGAGGAGACTGAGAAGGTACAGTCAGGAGGAGACATCTAAAAATCCTATTTGAAACCTTGTCAGAATTAACAATTCTGAAATGTTTCAATAAGCTCAAAATAAAATCCATCCATTAATTTTACTTGCATTTTATGGCAGGACTCTCTAATCATGCACTGGCTTCTCATCTTCTGGAGACTCTTACAGGTGGCTGCGTTGTGCTCATGACAAACCTTGACTGTCGTGGTTTTGTTTTTTCATCACCAAAGTCCCACCTGTGCCTGCAAGAGCCAAACACACCATAGAGTCAGCGCTTTGCCCTGTCAAAAATCCACAGCACGACACAGAGAGCCAGCCCATAGCCTTGCCAGGATTCGCAGGGGACATGCTGACTTCCCAGAGCCGAGGAGGTGACTGTTTGCAATTAGAAAGACGGGGAGAAATGAAGGAAAAACAGAAATGCTACTCTCTCAGCTGCGGGAGCCGGGCGCCAAGGAAGTATCACTGCCTTCCCACTCAGGTCAGTAGGGCTGCGGAGGAGCATGTTGTAAAGGACTAGGCATCACAAACTGAAAAGAAATGCTGAGTTGAACATCCCCAGCCCCACTGAGGCATTTCCAGCCCTCGTGGATGGAGCTGGGTTGCCCTTAGGCCAGTGAGGTCCTGTCAATCCTCTGGTGACAGACAGCTCCTGTGGTGCAGCAGCCATACATGAACACCCTGACAGGTCCCCATCTGAGTATTCCCATCCCCACCACAACCACCACTTTCCTCCTCCTCACCTGCACTTACACCTCCATGTGTGAATACAGCGACAGGCTGACCCAATCACCCTTCCCCTTTTCCAGCACAGGTCTGGGATTTTCAGTGCATTCTTGTTTATCACCTTTTGCTTTCAGATGCTGAACTCTCCCTTGCTTGAAAACTTCAATTCAATGGCTGTGTGCAAGCACGTTCCCATGATAATTGGGCTTGGGGTGAATATATGGAGAGAACTGGGTGGAACAAGGCTAGTCAGCTACGTGTGTTTATCTGGCAGGAAAGCTGAGGAAGGAGGGGAATTACATTCAGCACCAAAAACTAAAAAATGAAAAATCAGTTTGCTCTACAAATGGCAGCAGCCAACAATCTCAGCCATCCCACCTTGTGACAGGTCCTTTTGCTTTAGCACAGAAAGTTCAGTAAAGCTTGCAGGATCGGTCCAACAATTCAGCTTTGGAGACAGCAGAAAACACTATTTTCTGCATTTAATTACTCTGTAATAATGGCCTGTATCATCAGTCCAGCATTTGTGTTTGCCACAACGTTCCACTGTCAGGGCTGAAGTAAAACTAAAGCTTTCTTCCGACTCTGTACTTGGCCACATCACATCCTTGCAAAGACGCCAATCAATTCATTTGTGCATGAAAGGACACATAGAGCGTCCTTCCTGAAGGGCCCCTCCTAGCGCAGTCAGCGTGGGAGCAGAGGTGACTTGGAAAGTGATAATTAAAAGAAAACTTAACCAGGACTCATAGGCTCTCCACAGTTGCATACATTTAGAGAAGTGTGGGCAGAGGTCCCTCTTCTTCACTCTCTTCCTTCCCAGGGCCCACAGTTGGGCATTTTCAGAAGCTGTGCAGCCCCGGGACGAGAGCTCCAGGGAAGTCACTGAGCACAGCCAGGGATGGGGTCTGGAGGTTCCTTTCCCCTCCACAGTGCTCTCACCCAGGCTGCGAGGGGACATGGACCCATCAGGTTTACTAGGTACAAAACACTCAACTTTAAGAGCCACCGAAGTCAACTGTCCGTCCTTCTAATATACATCAGATAAACAAACCAATCGTAGAATAACAAAGAAGTATAGCCAGTGCCAGAAAAAGTCCTGCAACCAGCAAGTCTCTCCTGCATATTTTATCTTATAATCCACTGCACTAATACTTAACCACCACACCAAGCAGGTGGAAGTTTGAGGGCCATTGAGCACTGTGAATTTTCCCAATGTATCACAATTACCAAAACACCTGTGCTAAATAACTTTGCGCTGAGCCACTGTGAAAATTCACAGAGTGCTCAATAGCCCTTGAAATTTCTCATTTCTAACTGGCAGTGGAGTGGCTGAGTGCTCACACATCACACCACAGCACAACGCACGTAAGGACACTGGTTCAAGACCTTGTAAGGGCCTTTTTCTCCTCAGCTGGAAGTTATGCCATCCCTGTGATTTTTCAGGCTGCTCCTACTTTGCATCTGCAATTACACTCACTTGGAGCTGGTGAACTTTTATGTGAGCAGACTCCAGACACAGCCAAGCTCCCCAGCCCCCCTGTCCCTCATTCCCAGACCAGCACAGCTGCTTGTCTCAGGACTGCCTTTTCCTCTTGCTTAGGCAGGACAGATGCCAAATTAGAAGCACCAAAACTCCTTGGGCCACAACAGACTGATTCTGAGCTCAGGGCTGACCTCTCTGCACTCCCCATCCCATTCTCATGGGGACATGAGAGAATGACTATGGGCTCAACCTGACCCTGGACGCAGCAGCAACTGAAGACAAATTTAGCCCTCGGACGCACAGAGCAGGGCAAGACTCAGTGGATGGCCAGAAGCTCTTTAACTGTGGTAGAAGACATGAAAGACTGCACAAGCCCCTGCTGTATCTGGCTGGAAAAGAGGACAAGAACAAATTGGAGGGGTTTCAGCAGGTAAAAGCAAGAAGAATGGGAGGTTGATAAACCTCTCTTGCAGCAGGGAACTAGAGACATTCAATCCATTTAGTCTGTCCCTGGGAAGGTTAAGAGGTGACTTGAGAGTGGTCAGCAAATGCCTGCACAGAGAGGGGAGTAATAAGATGAGGCTCTTTAATCTGACAGACAAAGACATCTTGAGATTCAGTGGCTGGAAACCTAAGGCATTTCTACAGAGAAATAAAATTGTTCTCAGTGCAGAACAGTTAAGGTAATTAATTAACCATTGGAACAATTTACCTGAGGATGTGACAGATTCTCTGTCACTTCAGCTCTTTAGATTGGACCTCTGTGGGACATCTGAACTCCACCAGAACATCTGTGTTTTGAAGACTGGGCGGGGAAGTGGAGGTCACACAGGAAAAAAAATCGTTGGTGTGGGCTGCTGGGGGCTCCTTCTTCATAGCTAGTCCAGAACTGGAGATCTTTGTAAGTCAAACAGCAATAGCAACCAGATGCTGCTGTATTAGATACAAATACAGAGGGTAAGTAAAAGCCCATAGAAGTGAGAATGATTTGGAAAATATAATGGATCTCATCAGATGTCCCCCAAGCCTTACAGGGCAGCCAGGGGCTGTGCCCAGCCCCTGCTCTCTGCCACTGTGCTGCTCAGAAAAGAGCAAAGCAGAAGAAACCCATCTGTTCACGGATGGATGGATGGAGTCTGAGCATGGCCTCCCCGTGCCCCAGTCTTGCCACTCCCAACGCGGGCTATGATCTACCCACAGTACAGCCCGTTGTGCTGGGCTGATGTTTTCACACGCCAGCTGCTCACCAGCCACTTCCAGCTCATCCATGGGACTGCAGAGCATCACTTTGGTCTCTCCTCTGAGGCCAAGTGCTTTCCTGAGGAACCATTCAATTTGGCAGCAACACAACATACAGCAGTGTGTGACTGCCCTCAGTAAAGGTCCTTTATCCTTAAAGGCAGACTGGAGGCAAGAATTCAGGTTAGAAATGCACATTAATAAATTGCCCTGGTTTTCCACAAATGCAATGCATTTGAGATCACATGAGCCCACATTCTCACTTCGTATAGCTTCTCAAGGCATCCAATAGCACAACCTCAGCTTCTCAGTACTGCCCCACCACTTGTAGCAAGTAACCATGATAATAAAGTTGAACTTCTATAGCCAATCTGTTGATAAAAGTACTATAAACCTGATTTTCAGGGTTGCTTAGCTCAGTCACTAAAATTTCACTGCATCTCTACAAACCTCCAGCTCAAATCCAGATTATTTTTTAAGAAATGGCATTTTAGAAGCCTTAGGCTTTTGTGTTACTTTTTGTATTTTAGAGGAAGCATGTTTTGGAGACCTTGACACAAATAAGAGGTGAATTTCAACGGTCCTAATTTAAAAGTGTTTTAGAGTTAAAAATGTTTAAATATGATTATTTTTGGTACATTATTATAGGAATGTTGGCACAAAAGCCCAAATTTCTCATGTGGTTTTCTACTAATTAATACTCTAGACACTTCTGATTATAAAATGGTATGAGTACATCAATGCAGCAATACGAAGTAAAATAATAAAAAAAAAAAAAAAAATCAGACAAGCATATCACATACATGCAAAACAGACAGGAAGGATCAAAACCTGGCTGCACAGGCACACCATCCCCACGCCTGTCCCTAAGTGATCTATCACACACAGACTCATCAAACCAGGGGGCAAAAGAATTGAGAAAACCAAACTCTGGAAAAGTTACTTTCTGCTTAAACCACAGCTAATGAGGCTGCCTGAAGGAGTTCCAACTCCACAAAAGCAAGTGGAAAACCCCAAGTCACCCAGGCAGAACGTTCGCATCCCACACTGAAGGCCAACAAGCCCTACCTGACCCCCAGCTCCCACTGCCGAGACACCCCTCGCCGTGCCACGATGCTGCACGGCAGCTCAGGATCCTCCTCAGGGCTCGTGCAGCCTGCGCAGGCTCCCGCAGCATCGCCACGAGCAGGGCTTTTCCCAGCCTTGCTCTCCTGCAGCCATGGGCACCTGTCAAATATGCTCTTGCTCCCTGCCGCTGCTCATCCTCAGACAACAGGACTATGTGACCTCAGTGCTGCTTTCACAAGTTGTCAAACAATTGCCCAAGCAATAAAGCAATTCAAGCTTTCCACATATTTCGGTGTATTTGTTGCTAGTAAATAGCAAAAAAATATTACCTTACTCTGACTTGTCTATGTAAAAGACTTATTTCACTGATTTCCCAGGCTTTATTTGTCTTTAATCAACTCTAAATGAGCGGTGTTGTTATTAACCATCAAATAACAACACTATTGTAGACAAAGAGCATTGTAGACTGTCCAGAAGTCTCATGACTTCACTGCGATGCACAGAGAAGGAATAATCCAAGTCCCATTATAACAAATCCAAATGACCTGAGCCATTAGATCAATGTCTATAAAAGTTACTCTCAACTGTCTGAATTGGAAGGCTTCCACAGATGCCGTTCGCTCTCCAGGAGCAAGAGACCACTCCAAATATTACTAGAGGGTTGTTTTGTTTTTAATTGTCACCTGAGTTTTATTTGGCTGGCCTCTAAATTATTCTGCCCTCCTTTCTGATTAGGAGAACTTTCAGATCTTATGAGGAAGGCTCTCAGGCTATTTGTTCCTCAAGACATTTTTTAATTTAAAAAAAAAAAAAAAAAATGGAAAAAGACACACAAAAAACTCGTTATCTGCAAACAGAAATTCAGGAAGGCATCCAAAAATCAGCTCATGAGCATTAACATTTAACTATTGCTGTATTTCACTGTGTACCTGTACATTTCTTGCATCTTGTATAAAGGCAGACACCCTTGTGCTCCGTGTCCCCTGGAAGTAGGCAAGCATACATGCTCCATTGATAATTAATGGCCCAGCTTTTCCAAAAGCACTAACAACTGCATCTGCTTCTGTCTGTGGAGGATTTGACCCTCAAGGTTTGGCTTCACCAGACTAATGCTCTTCCTGCAAAATAGCCACCTAGGACATGCTGGAGCCAGACTTTATCATCTCGATCCCAGATGTATCCAAGCCAGTGGCAAACCTAACCACACTTGTTCTCCGAAATTGGTGCTGGCTTTGCCACCCATTGCAAGGGCGATGGTCTTGGCCTCCAAACACTCAGGCTTCCAAGGCATTCAGTGTTTAGGATTGGGACTAAAACCTCCTGAAGTCTCAAGCAAGCTGAGAGCCCTCAGCACCCCTGCCAAACTGAATTACTATATTATTTCAAGCTGTCAGACTGTCCAGAGAACAAGCAGACACACACCACCAGTAATACAGAGCTGCACCCACACCAGTCGGTCGACACTTCAGCTCACAGCAGGGCAGCAGCAATGCTCCTGGCAGGTAGGTTGCTACTAAAAGGCATCAAAAGCCACCTGGAGATGGGATGATTGGTTTTATTTGCTTGTTATCCATTCCATACAGTGAGGTATGCCCTGAGTATATTTGTTTTGCTGAGGCAACTAGAAGGAAAGCCTCCCCAAAGCAGGCTCTCTGCTGACAGAGGACTGACTCCAGTGAGCTTCTGGTTTTTAAGAGGACACAAAACTGCTAGCTAGTACAGACTCAACCTGAAAATAATTCTCCTTTCCTTTTTCTGATGGCTTTTATTTGTGCTTCTCTGCACACAGTAAGACAGACCCCTCTTGTGCCTCCTTGGGAGTCTTCTCAACAAGGAAATAAAAGCTTGACTGCACCAGAAGGCATCAGGGGCTTTAGATGTGCCGTAGGAGAGCCCTCTGTGTCAGGGCCTTCCACAGCTGGTGGCTCGAAAGTTGCTGCAGACAGATGCTGGCAGCTGCCCTCAAAGGCAGAGAGAACCTTTGACTCAGCTGGAGACATTGCTTACCACTGTCCATCGTGTCCCATCTTCACCCTTCATCCTCCAATACACAATCCATTATAATTCTTTAGTGAGATGGGGGGGAAGAAAAAAAAACTATATCAAAAATAAGGTATGCCCTACACCCTCCTTAGACCACCTCCCTGCTCTCAACAGCGACTGTCCTCTGGGTGCCCCTGGTAGTCCACCAACAATATAATTTAAAAGTCAGGCTCTGTAGATCACAAACTGCCTCTAAGGTGATTCCCTCTGAGAACAGTTCTTCATTGCCAGAGGCACTTAAGGCCTAAGACAGATACTAACACAAAGGTCCCCCTACTAAAGCAATAAGTTTAAATGTGCCCTGAGTCTTGGCTATGAACTATAATTTTTTTTCCATGGTTATTCTGCAAGTTTTGTTCTTCTGCCCTTCAGATTAAGTTACAGTCAGCAGTGATGACTGCCCATAGGCATGCTAATCTTTACTTCTTCAGTTACAGGAAAGCATTTTGCAGAGGGGAGTCCCCTGAAAATAACATCCACAACTGTAGAAATTAAGCTTTTTTGCCAAGACAACTCCAGATGGGTCCAAAAGACCTTGATCAAAACAAAGAGTACACCCGGATATGCTTGTTCTGGTTTTACTTCTGTGCTGCTCATTTCTCTCTCATTTTGTGTGGTTCTTCCTTACTTTGGAGTGATCTGCAAAAACCTCTAAAGGAATAACTGAAAGGTAACAAAGCCAGATAAAAATCTAGAGTATTTGTCAAACTGACAAAAAAAAAAAAAGACAAACCACCAAACAGAAGAGAAAACAGTAGGCCAAGTCAAGTCAATTATCAATCTACTTTTGTGTGCTTTGTTTCATTTACTTTATGATTCATTTGTAACAAACTGGGGTGGATAATGAGTACTTGCATCACAGATGCCTGTGTGCTTAAGAAATCACTCACACTCCACAAGGAAGGATTGGATAGCAAAACCAGAACCCTCTCATTTGCAAAAGTGTTTGGTGGTCTGAGGATGCATGGACATCTCTCAAGCAGCGCTGAACTAGTAGCTCTAGCAATGAAGCAGTCATGTCACCACCAAAACATTCGAGCCCTGTGGAGACAGCCCAGCTCATTGCATTCAAGTCTGCCAAGATGTCCTGAAAGCACATCTCTGAGCACACGGTGGTTTGGGGGCAGCTGCCTCCCAGGCAGACAGCCCAGGAGACACCCATGAGTCTATGGGCCGACAGGTCTCCCAGAGGACTCTGCCAACCCTGTCTTAAAAGTCACAGGATGGTAAATGTCTGAGGCTGCAGAAGTCTAAGCATCCAAACTCACTGATCTTGGTGATGGCCTTTCAGTTCAGGAACAGGTCTAGCTCCACCAGAAATTACCCAGGCCCCTTTCGACATCACAGCCCAATATCTCCAGGCTTTACAAACACAAGGAAAACATCCCGTCACAATCTGCTCACATTTCAGACTGAATGTTTCAGGTGGACAAACACAAAGGGGAAGCAAGCAGAGTGTGATATCACACAAAAACAAAACAGGCTTTGCAGATGAGTTCATTTCCCATGCGATACTAGTCCCTTATACTGAGAAATTCCAGCATCTTTCTGGTTTACTTACATTTCTTAATATTTAATTTGTAAATTACATTTCCTAATATTTAATTTGATTCTACAATGAGTCAGATCACTGTGAAGACATTAGAATTCCTAAAATTCAAGACTTCTACATGCTAATCCCTGGTTGCGCCTGTCAGAAGTCTCCTTCAGCCAGGATCATGAAACGCCCACGGGAGGCACGGAGCAATCACGCCTCCCCTCCTGCCGACCGCCCTGCTCGCAGGAGTTGCTTCAGTAACAATAACTGCTGTGCTGGAGAGGGCATCTCCCATATGACAGGCAGCTAGAAATGAGCTGATCAAGCAGGAAAAAAGCACCCAGGATTGAATTGCAGGCAAGCTGCAGGTGTTATGATAATTATAAGAGTTTGGCAAACCATAGGAACAGCACATGTTCCTAAAACGACAGCACAGGCTTTTATACTTTCATTGCACATCTGTGCATCCGTGTCTCAGCCCCCCTCCCGGGCATTTTGAAAGTACACCAGAGCCACGCAAAGCCTTTGGGTGAAAATCCAAACACTCAGCAAAGCGATAAACAGGATCTCAACCCACTCTGCTCTCACACAGACTAGACCAGCTGTTGAGGATGGGAACGTGTTACACAGCAAGAGATGACTCAGGGGGATGCTTTATGGCACCATGGCCGTTACAGAGCTGGGGAACCTGCCCCTGCTGGACACCTTCAGCTATTTTGCTCAGTGAATCCCTCCCAGCTATTTAAGAGATAGATCACATCAGGCATTCCATGGTTTTTTGCAAGCTAGCCTTGAGGGAATAAGTAGCTGACAGGAAAGGTTTCCACTTCTGCTAACTCCAACTCCCCCTCAACCTTTTTTTACAAAAAAAAATATTTTTCCCATGTATTTTCTAGCAATTTCCAATTTTGCAAGAACTTCAGGGTAAGAATATAGATTCTTTTCCACTATAAGACCCCAGCAATAAAGCAACATTTATTACAGCCTGTATTTCCCCATCTCTGCTGAAGCAGAATTCTCCTGTGAAAGGGAAAGCCATGCAAGTTTACCAGCTTTTACTTTTCTGTGCATCCTGTTAACACACATTACAGTTTCCTGCTCATTAATCCTGCAAAGGAGCATTCACAGTGTATTTAAAATGGTTTTCCTCCTTTACTAGCTCCCTGCGGTGCCGTCCAGTTTCTGATCTGAAGAGCAATCAATAAATAAGCTCCGTCATCCGCTGGGGTTCCTGGCTGCCCAATTAGAATAGCAAACCTCAACATGCTGTTTTATTATACGACGACAGCAGTCGGCTTTGGCGCAGCTCACAGTGCCTAGTGCTGGTTATAGATGTTTGCATTTGAGTAACAAAGCAGTGTCGGCCTGGGAAGTCAGCAGGGCTGTTCTGTGCCAAACTACATACAAATTCACTTGCCGAGGACTGGAGTTTCCATTGCAGAGCATTTTCGCCAACTGGTTACATGGGGGTTGATGGCCGTGTCATCATTTTAATTGCTTGAAACAGTGAATGGGAGGATTTCTGGCTTGTCACGGACATTGTACAGAAAAGAGACATTATTAATCTCTCCAAAGCTTAGTTGGTGAGCAGGTCCTTAAAACAGCTGAACAGTGAGCAAAACACACTCGGCAAGCAGGCAGCCTGCCATGGCAAGGGACAGCATGGATTGTGGCTCGAAGGGAAGGTGCTGCCGGCTGGTGAGCTCTTCTCAAGCTGCTAAATAATGTTAAAAGAGCTATCAAGGGAGAGCATAAACAGAGGGTGCTGCTCCATCTCCTATAGTTTTCAGAAGAAGAATATGTTTTCTTGGGGAAAGGATACTTTGTGGAACCCATGAAACGGCAACACCAGCAATTGCTTTTGCCAGTGGCGTCTCACCACCTCTCTCCAGTGCCTGGCCTGCAGGAAACAATGGGCATCCACTGGTGCAAACAGTGAAAAGAGCTGCTTGGTTGGCCAAGGTCAGGCCTGAGGAGAAAGCAAGGACCACATGGATGAGCTCTGCCTGCGTCTCCCACAGGGATTTGTGCTGTCTGGCAGATCTGTGGTGATGAGCACGGCCATTGGTGGTAAAGGAGCAGAACACGATAGAAACGACCAGTTTGCAGGTAGCTGAGAAGAGGAATCCCATCTCACCAGAATGAGGTTTTTAAATATATTTGAAATCAAAACCAAGCTAACTCTCCAAAGGTGTTGACAGGAGGGGACTGTATGTTTTTGCAGGGAAGCACCACCCACTCAACCAGGATTTCTTCTTCTGTTACCTAGTTCCTTGGGTCACCGAGCTCCACAGAGAGCTTCACTCACTGCAGAGAGCACACATTCACAGAAGAGCAGTTCAGTCCACAGTGTTTCCCATCACATTAAGGGAGTTACAAGGTTGGAAGAAACAGTTTACCCAACACACACTCTGGCAGAGGAAGAGGCAGGAGTCCCTGAGAGACAGCAGTGTCCCTATTTTCCCTGTCCTTAACACACTCCTGCAAGGTCTAGCCAGCAGCTCAGCCAGTGAATCTGAACCCAGGTTTGCCTTGTTGCACTCCCACCACTGGACCCCAGCCTGCTCTCCTGCTCACTTTGCCCATCTTAAAACCACCCAGTCAGCCATACCACTCCCCTAAAACAGTAACTTTTGAACTTAAAATCAGATGTATGGCAAAAGCAGCAGCATGTTCAGACTCCAGCCAGCACAGCGTCTCACAGGCGATGAGCAGACTCCACTCAAACAGGCAGCAAACCCAAACAGCTACCAAATGCAGAGTGTCTTCCCACAGATATTCTCAAACATTTAATTAAAATATATTGCTTTTTATTTGAAATGCAGCCTTATAGGGGAAGCCTGAGTGTCTGAAGAGCTTGAGATCCATCTCCCAGCACTGCCTCACCCATTGCAGGGCAGGCCCCCCCTGCCTGGTTATTCATGATTCTTCTCCCACCCCCCACCCCCTGCCAAAGCCACCCTTCTTCAGCCTGCAACTGCTACAAGTTCTTCAGGACAAGGGTTGGGTCTGATGCTCATGGATGCTACGCTAGTGAAATTAGAGTGCCAACTAGTAATTTGTTTTCAGACTTCACAATTGTTTCAGGTTTTTGTTGTTGTTTAAAGAAAAAGATCATCATCAGAACTAGAAGCTTTGAATGTTCAGATATTAGGAGCAGGAGGGACAGCATCCTAGTACAACTTCATGCAAGTTGGGCAACTCCAGAGTGGACCGTGAACAGACACAGCCGTGGCTCACTGTCATCAAAAACCAGGTTTGGATATTTCAGCAGCACAAAGCTCAGACTAGCACCCAGAAGGAAGCACAACACAGAGCCAAACCTTTCCCAAACAGCACACTGCCTTTTGCCAACAGCCTTGAATCCTTCTTAACCACAGAAGTACAAGAAGCAGATTTGGAAACAAAGGATGATGATGGTCACTCAGCAGGGAACAACATTATCCTAAGTGGGCCTCCCCCAGGAGGGCAACAGGAATCATTAGAGAACTTGCTTGTCCTTATTTAAGCCTCCCCAACTCTACCAGGAGCCCAGTTGACCTGCTGTTACCCGGTGGGTAAGCAGGGATACAGGAGATTCATTACGCTAAAATAAGGCATTTCAGGTTGCTGTGCCTCCTAAGAAGTAAAAAGACAAAAGATTCCCAATTTTCCTGCTTCCTGAGTGCAGCAGCCATTTTGCACATTAATAAGGCAAGTCTCATCTGAGCTATTTGGCCTATACCATAAATAACCAGTACTAACTAGCTGCCAGCTTAACACTAGCAAAAATGTTACATTCCTTCTTCAGCCCTATTTTTAAGCACTGACATTGAAAGATGCAAGGGACTTAAATCTGTGGGAAATCTTTGAGAGAACACATTTCTTCCACCTGCATTTTGCAGATAACACCCTCAAATTTCCAGCTTTTCTGATTTATTCTCATTCATTTTTCTACTTACTACCCACCCAATGAATGGGATATTAGCAGAGACTATGCAGAGCTGCAGATACCTCCCACAGGTAGCTAGAACATCCTCTGGATGAAGGTCTTTTTCAAGAGCTGCTTTCCAGTTCACTCCCACAGCTTTGCATTCCCCTCTTAAGTAGCTAAATGCTTCCTCCTGGTCTACTGAGTGCTGAGCCCTCAGGTGATACACTTCACACTCGATCTGTCTCCATTAGCAACTTGGCTACTTCTAATGTTTGGTTTGTGGGTTTATTGGTTTCTTTTTGTTGTTTGTTTGTTTGTTTTTTTCCCAAATCATGGAGTATTCAGATTGGCAGCTGCAGCCAAGAAACAGTCCTAGAAATTGTAGTGGTAAATGGGCACAGAGGAGGTAATTAAACCAAAGGAAGTGCCCATAGAGTAGAGACATGCAGAACTAGGCAGCCCCCTCAAAACTGCTGCTGTCAGCCAAAGACCTGTCTGGAGGAGCAGGGAGATGGCTCTAACTCTTTGTAGGAAAGCCACGTGCAGCTGTAAGGAAGAGCGGCTGCCCTCCCAGGTAGCATTTTAAACCAGGAGACCTTTTTAGACCTTTTCCTTACAATCTGTGTGCTCTGCAGCTGTGCTTTGCCATATATTCACTTGAGACAAGGCTGACTGTTCAGGCCAAACTCTGCTGCAGGCAGGGACACCTCCCCAGGGGTATTGCTTATCTGTTCATCAGGGCCCTTTCACACCTCCCTGGGAAGCAGATGGTGCTGCCCACGCCCTGAGACAGAGCACATGAATCACTGGTTTGATTAAACCTGGCAATTCCTACCAAGTTGGATCATGAGGGACATGTGCTCTGAATCCAGAAGGTACATACCAAAGCCTGGGCATGGAGTCTGGGCTACGTGACACCAGAGGTCTGCAGGGTGCAATGTCAGCTTGAGTCTCTCTGTCCCAATTAGTGTTAGGGTATGCCAACAGGCATTTCACAAGAAAAGTCTCACAAATTAGTAAACTGGCTATGGTTACCAATTAAGTGGCCTCAGGACCACACTACCCCAGGGCCTTACTCCTCACAGGATGGTCCCCATTCACAAAGCCCATGCCACAACTCTCCTTCCATCAATGTACTGCAGCAAAACAAAAGCTGGAGAGTAACAGCAACCAAGGGTTGCATTTGCCCCATGTTGCTGCCACAAGGCTTGGGACAGGCCCAGAGCCCACAGAACCTGCCCTTCCAAGACTCCCCTCCATGCTGTTGCAGCAGCTGAAACTCTCATAGTGGCTGAAGCTGGTGGCAGGGCAAAGGGCTCCCCACTGGCAGTGGGCTGGCCCCAGTGGTGTGTGGTGGGTTAAATAAATGCATAAGTGCCATGCTGAGAGAGGCCTGAAGTACTGGTGGTTCTCTCTGCTGCTGAAATAGCCTCATGTCCCCAACTTGTATTAAGTCTAAGCCTCATGGATCGGAATCTTTGCTGAATGGAGCCCTAAATAAGTAAATCAATCATTCTCCAGCGTACAATCCGTCATTGCCCGCTGAGCTGCCATTCCTGCGTCCCCTGGCCTCTCTCTAATCGGCTCGTATTGACACTTAACAACGAGCGGTCCAGATGGGAGCAGCTGGATGTGGGTGTCCCAGAGGGGTCCGCAGGCCCTGCAGACAGCACCCCACAGCGCCGCACGCCAGCGGGAGCCTGCGGACGCAGCGCTTCGTGCCGCGCTAACGACCACGACAAATCGCTGATGAGGCTCAGCCGGTTTGCACCAAGCTGCTCTGGTGCTCCTGGTTGATAGAAGGGGTGATGTGTTAGTGACAGGGAAACATTAGTCATCTTTAGTCCATGAATGCCAACTAAATCCTTCGTCCCCCCCGATCCCCTGCCTGCAGCGCAGCTGTGAAAGGGAGGATTACTCTGCACTGCCAGGACCCCCTACCTGTGCTGAACAGGGAAGGGTGAGAGAAAGAAGAGGGTGCTGGGACACAGCACTCTGCTCCCTCCACTGAAGAGGTACCTCTGTAGAAACCAAGCCACCTTATAGGAATAGTTCATCCGTGATTCATGGGTTGCATACAACCAGTTCTCAGTAAAGAACTAAGACATATGCATGGAAATGCCAGTATTCCTCCCCCTTTCCCACACACTAATTTCAAATATCATCGTAGAGACTTCAGCATCCAAATAGTCAGGCTAGAGCAAGAGCTGTCTGCTATTAGAAGCAAGGGCTTGTCTATACTAGGGAAACAGACAGGCATTAAAAACAGTGGCATGATGCTGCCACATGAAAAGTCTATTCCACTCTATGTACAACCTAAATTTATACTCTGAAGCAGACCAGACTTGTTGGGAGAGGGAGCTTCATGCCAGGGGCCAGCCCAGACTATGGGCTGGCAGCCTGGCAACTGTGTGGTGGCTGTGCATTAGCTTCCCCATAGAATTAGTACGTAAGGGAAATGTTGATGATCAGCTTACAAATTCTTATGGCCTCTCATAAGACCCTACATGTGTCTTGCTTGTCTGCTTTACTCCCTCAACCTACAAGCCCTGCATCAGCTTTTATCGTTGTGGCTACAAGCACATTACATCTGTGTATTAACTACCAAGTCATAAGTTTTCCTCCTCATGAGTTTATAGGAGTTCATTCTAGGTCCATGAGTGTGTCCAAGTCAGGGAGGAAAACACAGTACTCTGAAGGAGAGGGAGGAATACCTGGCTGATTGGCCGAGCTCCCAGTATTTCACTGGACACAGCAAGGAACAATCCAGGGAGATGTGTTTTGTGGCTTTTTTGCTAATGAGGTCAGCTATCATGGTATTTTAGCTGGATTAAGGGTCTGCCATCACATGCCTCATCTTTGATTTTCATGAGCTGCTCTCTGCTGTGTAGGGCCTGAGGCTGAATCAATCATTGCTGCACTGGAGCTTCACCTTTTGTGCAATTAGATCAACATTTCTGGAACAGCACGGGTTGCCTCATCAGCCGGAGGTCTTTAGACACATCGTTAACTGGACCTCGGCTCTGAAGGACTGGGTGACGGGAACCCACCACTTTGGACTGCCCTGGTGCGTGGTCCTGAGAGCTCAGCGGAGGAGTGAAAGACTCCTACAGCTCACGGGGAGCCTCCAGGAGGGTTTCAATGCCAGCTGCTGAGAGAGCACCCTGCAGCATGAAAATCTCCCCATAAAATGAGGGGAGGCTGCTGTGGGATGGCTGGGAGACTCTCACACTGCAAAGGCAGGCAGTTCCCCCTCTCCCTGCCCCATAAAGATTTCTGCTCCAGCGTGAACCCGGGTCATTAGCACAAAAGAAACATAAACCCTGACCATTTAAGAGGAGAAGGGAACAGGACACCTGAGCTTTGATCTGAAGTGGGAGATGGGGCAAGAGTCATCCAAAGCGGAGGGATTTAAAAGAGACCCAAGAGAAATGTAAGCTCCCAATCCCACACAGCTCAGTCCAAGAGGGCATCAATCATTTCTAAAAAACCTTGGGAAAAGCAAATGGGGGAGCTGCACAAAGAAAACTGCTGATGAAAAAGGCATGACAATACACAAGGGGTGAAGGCACGCATGGCCCCAAAGGCAGCTCTCATATTCCCACCCCTCTCCAGCTCCACCTGCAAAAATCTGGGGCAAAGCACTGTGAAATTCAGTTCTGTGTAAAGTTTTTGGAGTCAAAACTAAAACAGCTTTCATGGAGGAAAGCTGCTTTAAAAGTAAGAGATGACTCAAAGGATGACACATCCTTAGTGCCTGCTAAGGAACTCCAAGGGGAACCCCAGCTGAGGAGCTCGCTGCATACTGAAGTGCGCTGAGCTGCTCTTGTGGCAGTGCCTGTGCACAAACACACTCCATATCACAGGATAACCTTAAGGGGAATAGCTTTGAAAATCCAGAATTAGACATTGCTATTAGGCATTACAAGAGAAGAGATGCTGGCTTTTAATGTTGCTTCCACCCTGAGACTGGTTTGCACAGGTAGGGAGGAATGTCGTGTTTGTTTGCATTACTCGCCAGGAGAAAAGACATCAAGAACATCTACTGATAGCACGTTTCTGCCTTTCATGGTCGTGCATCAGCCTTCACTGAACTCCACTGACAATGCTACTGACAATGTAGGCAGCCTCTGGCCAGTGCTACTGCATGTTGGTTTGCTAGACAGCAAGACTTTGATCATGTTCATTTTCAGAGGAAGACATTAAAAATCCGAATTCTAGTGCAAGTTGTGACAGTAGAGAACAACCAACTCTACATATCTACCTGGATACTTTCTATCTATGCACCTCTGTCCCATGCAGGATAACCTCCACAGACATCACCCTATTGGCAATAGCAGAAAGCAGAACATCATTCCAGGAGATAAATCCATGTTTGTTCCATAAAGATGGGACATGGAAGCAATTTTTAATCCCAACATGTTTCAAATACATGACCTGCTGGCAGACGGCTCCACAGTCACCGGGCAGTGCCCTTCTGCATAAATCCTCACAAAAGGAAGAAGGCTGAAACAAAGCTACTGATCCACCCAAAATCAAAGCGTCCATACCTCAATTTATTTACATATCACACTAGAGGCAAAAGCTATGCCTTATTTAACAATGTCAGAAAAAGAAATTTAGACAGCAGAAAAGTAAAAAGACTGCCAGATGATCAGACTGCCAAGGAATAAAACCTTGTCATATATCATTCATGCACTACATACAGCCGTCTCACTTCTGCAGCCTCTTCCTTCCTTCCCCGGATCTCCAGGCTGTTTGCAAACATAAATGAATAAAACCTCTCACCTCCCATGAAGCTGGTAATTTGTTTTTATTAATACATAAATGATAGAGGAAATTAATTAAGGAATAGAAAGGGCAAGAGGCCCAAGATCACACAGCAAGAGCACTTTAATCACTACATTCTGGCCACTTAAGAGTAGCGCTTGCATATTAATACTTTCCTGCTCTCCAGCAAGCATTCGCAATGGACCACATTTCCTCAGACTAAGGACTCCTCGAGTCCCAGCTAGCTTTGCAACTCTGCAACATCAGGGACATGGAGTTTTTCTTCACATTCACGCCATCACACCTCTGTCCCCTAGTTTAATTATTATTTATGCTGAATATAAATAGCAAAGGAGATGATCCTAAGATGAATAATGAAAAGGCAACAAGAGATTAAAAAAAACTGCTCCAGTCAGCGAGTATCCTACCTGCTTTGTATTAAACACATCTTAGCACTGGATCTCTGCATACTAGAGGAGGAAGGGTGAGTTTTAGGGCCATTGCACAATATGAACTTCCCCAATGTATCACAGTTACAGAACCTCCTGTGCCAAATAACTTTGTGCTGATCCACAGTGGAAATTCACCGTGTTCAACAGCCCTTGAAATTTCTAATTTGTACATTCCCATAGAGAAGTGGTGCAGAGGGTGCATTTCTTGCTACCCTACCACACACTGGACATGGGACCAGGTACACTTTGGAGCCTGACCGCACTCCCTGAAATTTGTGGTTTTATTTTAATTATTAAGCACTGCGTATCTATCTGCTTCTCCATTTGCATCTAGCACTTTTAACAAGAAGAAAATACATCCTTTTTAAATGCTAACCTAGTAAGAAGTATTAGGAAAAGTGAAAGCTATTAGATGTGCAAATTTCAGAGCAATTAGTTACAGAGGCAGAAGCACAGATACAAGATTAGTTCTCAAGTCTCCCCTCCCGCCTGCTTCCCCACTGGAGCCAGCAGTTCTGCACAGACCCAGGAGGTGAAGGCTACGCTCAGCACCACCATCATGTGTCAAACTGATTCCCCAGCACCCACCATGCCATTAGCAAGTGCAATGCCTTGCAGTCAACTTCTCCTACAGCTTTGCAAGGCTCTGAACTGGGCACAGGACTCAGAACAGGTTTAGATATAAAGTAACAAGAGTTTTCTTTCTCCATTTACCTGCAGCCCAAATGATCCCACAAAACAAAATATCCCCCTGTGGATAAAATACTAAGTACATGTAGAAAGGGAACACAAATAGCTAAATTCTGTTCATGTGAAGATTTCTTCCCCTGACAGTGCTATTCTAGATGCATCACTGCATATTTGCAGTGGAAGATGGAAATACTTCTGGCATTAAAGATAGTGATATTCTTAATTTATCTCACATGTGGGAAGGTGCGTGTGGGAGGAGTGTGAGTGACTCTTGAGAATATGTCCTGTGTAGTTTAATAAAGAATAGTACACATTTCCCCTATGATTTTTTTTAATAAAGCTCAAAATTGTAACAGAAGATACTTTTCAAGACTTTAGAAAAAATAACTAAGGGAAATAAATCTCATACTGTGTTCCATATCGTAGGACTTTTGAGTACTGTATAAAGAGATTAAATTATTAAAAAATGGAATCCAGATTATTCTGCTTTTACAACACTCTTGAGCACTTACTCAAGTCTGCTCTCTGATCCGAATTTGGATCAGAGATTTTGGATTGTTCCCAGTTTTGAACAAATCTGTGACTACAGTTGTGTTGTGGCAATGAAAACTTGTGCCTGAACAGCCTGTGGACTGTGCCTCCATTCCTTGCAGGGGACCAGAGCTGGGGAGGACCCACCATCCCAGAATGTTCACAGTGAGATCCCTGCAAGAAGCTGGGTCTCCCACAAGGGTGAGGAGCACCATTTGATGCAAATCTCCCAGGCCATCTTTGCTGAATACTCTTTCCTTGTCAACACTACACCATGCTCTGTAGCCACACAGGCTGCACCTTCCCTGCATGGCATCAAAATCAGCCTCCCCTCCACGCCTGGAGTGCTCAGGCTGGGAGGTTACGCTCCAGCACCTGTGGCAATCAGCAATGCTTACCTGTACTGTATAAGGCAAATACCCACACCACTGACCTGGTCCTTAAAAAAAAAAAAAAAAAAAAAAAATGTCAGCATCTGAAGGGATTCTTGTTGCCAGTTAAAATCTCTCTCTCTGCAGCTCTGGGGAGGTCTGCCCTGCCTGAGCTCTGGCTACCCAGCAGAAACAGCCCTCCCTGCCTGGGCACCCCAACACTGACCTCCAGCTTTCCTCAGCTACGCCCTGAGCCTGCAGGGCAGCTCAGTCAGCCCCACGCCTTTGCCGATCTCTACAAGTTGGCAAAAACAATTCATGAGCAGGTCAGGGCTCCCAGTCTAATGTGAGCACATGCAGCAGTGCCTTCCCACACCCCAGGAGCTGCTCGAGTTCCTCGCAGAGGAAATTGCAGAGTGAAGATGCCACAGGGCACAGATCGGGGATTCAGATCCACCCCTGAATGTAAAAGCTACAAATAGTCTATTTCCCTCTGTCTGACAATACATTAGAAAATCTATTTTTGTTGTTCATAGAAGTTCACGGAAGACCTAAAGATAGGCTGTTATTGTCAATAGAAAATGCAATTCAATTCCCTAAAAATATCAGGAACATGGGCTATGAAGAGTTTGTTTTTCCCCAGTAATGCACTTTTTCATTATTGCCCTGGATTAAAATTAAATTGCTAACATAAGGACAAGCAGATGAATCCATGGTTATGATAGCATAGAAAAATGTCAATACAATGCTTGTACACTCTATGCTCCTTCAGTATTTAAAGATTCTTATCTCTAGAATAATATAAACTGAAACACATTGTGAGGATCTCACACTATTAAATGAAGCAATGCTGCTCGTATTGCTTTACTTCTGGGTGCTGTCGTCAGACAGGCAGTATCTAACATCTTGAAAGGAAGTTTCACGACTGCTTTCTGGGTTTGCCCACACAGGGAGCCAGAGTAGTCATTGTTCAAAAAGAGAATAGGGCTGTGTTCTGTGCCTGCAAACCCAATCACAACATTGGCAAAATACTGATAAAAATGCTAAAATTGTGTACCCACCCTAATCAAAACAAGTCCATACCAAACCCTGGCTCACAGCATCTTTGTATCAGGGGCAACGTGCTGCCAATTTTTGGTGACAGAAAAAGTAGCGGCTCAAGTTCTGAAACATTTAGTAATATAATAATGACTTAAAGGATCAAAGGAATTGTATCATTTCCAATCCTATGGAAGAACATAGAGGTAATTTAGAAATAAACTGCTGTTTCAGGAAATGACACATTCATTTCTTCCAAGACGCTTTATAAAGACAACCTTTGCTCTGAAAATATCTTTTGTCTTCCCAGGGTGGTAGCGTGCTGAGGTGAATCTTGCAGACAAACTCCACTGAATTTAACTAAATGTCATTGCCCCACACTTTCTCCCAGCCTAAGAGCTGGTGCTGACAGCTTCAGCTTCATCCTGGAAAACTTCCTTTACAAACCTTATTTCTGCCAGTGTCAGTATTCTCCTTGGTTTTCCTTTTTAGCTGGTGAAGAGTAATTTAATTTGCAAAATACGTATTTTCACACTTGTTTCAAAGTAGTTTCATCACTAAGCCCTATACAAATACACAGGGACAGTGACTGACAGAAGAAGGTTACCAACAACAATCACTTTGAACCAATTAATTGGGAAGCACTTTTGACGGAAAAGACATACATGCCGATAATCTCATTATTTTTCTTAGCAACCATTTCCCCTGAGATTATTCCCAGGATTCTGTACAGATGCACTTTCCCCATGAGACCACTGGCCAGTACGGACACTTGCCAGTCCTCAAGAGAGAACTACCACAAGAGCAGGATTAAAGCATGTGAAGCTGCATGAAATCAGGCTCTCAAGTCTCTGAACTCAGTGCAAACCCCATATTGCACACACCACAAGTGGCCCTGCTAGCCCTTAGGCTCTCTCAGGAGATCAGAAAGGAAACCACGGCTTTGTTCTAGGAAAGGCATAAAGGGCTTCAGAAGTCGCATTACCAAAGAGCTCTGCAGGCACAGGCCAGAGTGCAGCATTTTGTTATGTAGTCTCACCTTGTTGGAAACATGCTGTTGGCTTCTAAGGAAAAAGAATAGGGATTGGGTTTATTTCCGTAAACTCAATTCTTTCTGTCTTTACTTTCTGGCCAACTGTTGAGGCTCATGCTTCTGTATATTGCCTCTTAGAAAATATTAATCTAAAGCAATGTGGACAAAAAATATCATTGGTTGTTGCTGAGGTCTCAGGGGAGCACAAAATGAAAAAATAATACTGGAAAATTTCTGCTCTTCCTGTAATGAAAAAAGTAAATGGAAGTATCAAAGTGACACCTCCATCAATTTAGAATTAAGGAACCGACTCTTCCCATCTTGAGACAGAACACTGCAAAAAAATTCTGACAACCCCAGTTTAGAAAACTACCATAAGTAAAACAGCTAATTCATTCCTCAATTAAGCCTTTTAATGTATAAGAAACAGTATATTATATAAACTAATATACCTACTGAATTTTACTCTACGTGATTCTTGTCTCACTTTTCACTTCCGTGCTTTCACTAATTGAACTTCTGTGCTTTGTTATTTGTGCAATGGTGTCTCAGGGGATCCTCTTGTTCTCTTTATAAAAATGTAACTTAAGTGCTCCCATAAAATAACAGTGTCTTCGTATTAATTTGTATTAATGACTGTGCTTTAACTGCATAGCTGGATCATTTAAATATACTGGAGAGGACGTGCAAAGTATATAGAAAGCTTGCATAGTGTTTACATAGTCTTCCCACACATTTTACCAAAACTGTATTGCTCCAAGTCCTATGACATGCTAAACAAAAACAAATTTGAGCGCCAACAAGGGCAAGCCTCTAGAACAGAAACACACAGTATGGAAATACAAGTGTTATTTACCATAAATCATATGGCTGAGATCTTTAAAAGAAGTTCCTTTCCTATAGGATCTTGATGTTACTGAAAGGAGTCACCCTTCAGGATGTGATACTCCCTGCAGGAGAGCTGAACGTTAATGCTCCACAATTATGCTTCATGAGTCCTCACCATATGCCACACGCAAAACACATGTAGTTTAGAAATCAAGGCTCTATCCTGCAAGCAGCTATGCAAAAGCTCTGCCATATTCATGCAAGTCCTGACAAGTAAAGGAAATTGTAAAATTAATTACATGAGTTGGAATTTATGGGATCAGGTATTTATACAATTATTACAATTAACAAATTGTTTATCTCAATTTTTATCTTTCATCTATGTGCTTGACATTTATATCAGTCATACAAATTATACATTTCAAAAAGGAAAAGATAATTCAGGTCGGCCAGAAGAAACTCTCTTTGGGATCGAACTGGAACAAGAACTGCACAGAATGGAAACTGTCCTCCACGCATGTCTGCCATAAACCACACTGATGCATTTAGGCTCCAGCATGGGAAACATTAGACCTCTGAGCACCCAGAGGTCTGGCCCTCAGCCCCCTGCTCAGCCCAGCTGGAAACGCAGAGGTGGCAGCAGACCCGTGTTCCCACCATACAAGGATGCTGATAGCTGAGAATGGGCTCATGCTGCAGAGCAAAGGTGACATCGGGTGGCAAAGGGCTCCTAGGATAGACAAACTTACTCAAAATGAAACCTGTTCCTTTGAGTGCAATACACCTGGAGCAACACTCAGTGCTCCATGCTGGGAACAGCTCTGGGACACACACCACAGCGGCCGGGTGCTGCAGAGAGGCAGAGCATACCTGCTCCTGCAAGGCAAGGGCTTAAACAGGCACCTAGCTCCTTGCCAGCTGAGAGTAAAAACCCTGCAGGGGTAGAAGATAACATCCTATGAAGATGAAGTCTGGGGGACACAAGATCCCCCAGGAAAGCATCCATTTCCAAAAATATCCCGGGGGCTATTCATTCCCAAGTGCCACCAGAAGCCGCATGTCATGTGTCATCCTCATTCCAGTTCCCTCCACACCCACCCTAATCCGATGCATTTCTTGCAAATGAAGGCAAACAGATGCAATTGCAGTGACAAACTACAGGGTTTCACTGTGCAAAGTACACTCTGTTTACAGCTACTACTGCTGAATTTTAAATTAATAATCGGAGACACAGCCTCTTCTGAAGCAAATAGTAAGAAAATACCTTTACACTAATTTTCTGCCCCTCCATGGAAGATCTGAAAGGAATTCATCACAGTTAGGACTGTAGCGAGCAGGTTGTACCAGTGCACATGGGTCGCTGAAGTACTTTGTGCCATATCAGAGCTGGCCCTGGCATGGGTGTTCACAGCCCCACACACTTCACTTGAACATTCTTTCTGGGACAGGTTTCTATGGGGTGTTCCTTGGGTTGCTCTCATCTTTACATTGCAAATGAGCATTTTCTTTCAAAGATCAGCTCTTTACACATTTTGGCACATGACCCACACATGGCATATCCAGTCAAGGTGTGTTATATATTACATTGGCACTATAAGGAAAGGTGTACATATATATATATTATCTATATACATACATGTGCACTGTATTGTTTTTTCTAACATCTGTCAGATCGCTACATTATAACACAGAGGCTATTACAGACAGGTTTAGTTAGCTGTGCATCATTTCACACCTTCATTACAATCCTTACCAGGAAAATGGATTGCTTTTGAGCCTCTCTCCATTCTCATTAAACTTCCACTCTTGCGAGGTGTCAGAATTGTAAAATGCCTAATACGGCCAGTTAATTATAACACCACTCACTGCTTTAGCCTTTTCAATTACCCGCATTTCCACCAGCTGATGCAGCCAAGCTCCCACCTAGGATTAGTCAGACCAAAACTAACAAGGGAGACCAAGGGGTAGCCAGCAAACAGAGGACAACACGCACCGCCGGCCACTGTAGGACCTGGGAGGCCATCGGAAAGCTTTCCACCAGCAGGAGATGGAATTTCTCAGAAGGTAGAATGGGAAGTCTGTGCTCATGCAAGGATGAAAGACAGAGATGCACCGTGGTTCTCAACTTCCTTGGCTAATACTCTAAAAGTCTGTCATTATAAACATTAAGGAAGCTATCCTTGGAGTTGCTCAGGGTAATAGTAGTATTTTTCAGAACAAGAATTGGCAGAAATTAGCCTGAAATCACATATACAACTTTGATTTCTGATCACAGGACACAATCTGCCAGATAGCTAGCAGTTACCTCTCTCCTTGAGCACCGTCACATTCTTGCACACATGGTGAGTCCTGCAAAAGCACCAGCTGACGGCAGCTCCCAGGGATCAGACACTGGAAATCTCCTCCTAGTCCAGCGAGGCCACTTTAACTCCCTTCTGCAAACGGGAGGAGTGAGGGTTTAGACAGTCTCTGGCGCCTGTGCAGAGCAAACTGCTCCCATGTCCCCTGAGTTTCTGGTGATACAGTATTTTGAGGGTGACATAAAGCTTTCTGAAGTTTCTTAACAGCACAGATACTGCAGTGATCAGGAAGCCTGACATTTCTTCAACCATTTTTTCACGGCTGGATGAAACACTTCTGACCACCGTCCGACGTCCCTGACAGAGCCACCCTACCAGCTCCCACCTGAGCTGACACCAGCCTGCACAAAGGAATCTTGATTTAAAGTTTCTTACAGCAGCAAACCCACTAGGATGCAAAGCAAGATTTTCTCAAGACAAATTACCCTCCTACATTGCAGGCACAGCATATATCCACAAAAAGGACACTACACTTTTTAGCTCTTTTCTCTTATTACAAAAACAAAGCAACTAAGGATTGCCCAAGTCACACCTTGCTGTACAAATGAATATTTCATTTTTAACAGGGAATATTTTTTAATGTATTTATGAAGAAAGCATCCTTGCTGTAGAGGAACACCATGTTCTGTCAAAGACATCCCAAATACAACTGAGAAAGCCATCTCCCTGATGAAGGATCAGAAGATCAAAGTTGTGTTTTATTAGTTGTATAAAAAGTATCTTTAGCTCTCAGTTGAAAGGAAAAATTTGCATTTAAATAGAAAGATTAATAACTGTAATACACAGAGCCCACACTGAATAATTTTTTGTAACAGAAAATAATTCATATTGTTTTATATAAATTGTGCACCTTAAGTCAAGCTATAAAAAATTATAATCATAATATTTTATGGAACAATTTTAATATAATACAGCTTTGTTACATTATTATTCTCCATTGTAAATAATGCATGTCTGGAGCTTTGGGAAAGGCTGGATTTAAAATACTTATCTCTGAAAATTCAGTAGGGCGTGTGCTTTTTGGTGTGTTTACACTATGCATGAGTTTTACTTACTAAAATAAAAAAATCTATCAGAAGGACAGGAACAATTCATCCCCCTTACTGCAAGGACAGATCAGGAGGTGATGTCTACGGAAAGCTTACTGAATTTTTTTGGAGAGAAAGCTTTTTCTCTAGAGCTCACAGATTTGGATTCACTCAAGTATTTTGAAATGCTACTGAACAGTTGAGTTGTTTTGGTCAGGTTAAAAACCGGATCTTTAAACCTAAAAATTCCATTTTGACATTCTTTAGACATCGAGGGTGAACTTTTAATTTTATTTTTAAATTATTTTGCATTTATAACTACATTTTTTAAAAACTGACTCCAAGTCACAGGAAAAGAGCCTCCCTTTCCCATTTCATTCTAACCAAGACTTATAAAATAATAAAATATTGATGTTTCAGAGAAAACTTCCAAAAAATCCCTTGGGATCAAACGGAAGCATTTCATTTTTTGTCTGTGTGTGATTTGCTTTAGCACATTAGTTATTTGCTCAGTGCTGGGAGCAGAGGGTTATCTCTCCAGGTTATAACCCCTGGATGGTCTCCTGTAGCTGTCCCAGCAAAGCTGTGGCACCTTGGAGGTTTGAGGGTTGCAATTTCTTCCTGTTCCATCCTTCTGGGCTGCCAGTCTCCTCCCTGCTACCCATCCCACTTGTCTCCAGCGTGCTGTGAGGGATGCATGGGGGAAGATGTCAGGTGGAAGCCTGAGCTGCTGCAGTTAGCCAGAAAAGCTGCATTTTCCACCTTGTGTACTGGGAAAGAGACCAGTGCAGCCCAGGGGCTGCGACAACTGCTTTAAGCAGCTCTACTATTGCTTCTTGACTGCTGCAAGGCAGCAATTCCTTTGCTTTCCTCCCCTGGACTAATGCCAGCAGAGCCCTACCACACTAAGAGAATTTATTCTGTTTTTGCTCAGGGGATGGTTCCTACGTCCCATGGCCAGTTCATTAACACTGGTCACTGTCACTGGTGTCCAGGTACAGAAAACACAGCAGTCTGCCTCCTCGCCTGCCGAAGGAAGCTGGCTGCTTCTGGAAGCACCGCAAGCTCCTGTTTGCAATGGGAAAGGAGCAGTTTCTTCACTGGCCTCACTACGAGATGAAGAATCTATTTCCTGCTGCAGCACAAGCACAGAGCGGGGAACTCACAGCGTTTAATTTATCACTTCTTCATATATTCCAATCCTTACCCAGAAAAACCTTTTAATTAGTGAAGGATCAGGAGGGAGTTGCCCAGCATTCCCCCAGTGCCACGCAGATAATAGAAGAAAGCAAAACCCCTTACACTGCTCAGAGCCACGGGCACCACTAATTACCCTCCCAAAATTCAGCTCAGGTTCCTCTCGCTGCTCATTTAATCTCCATCACTCTTGCTGCCTTCCATTTCATTGCGCAAGCACCGAGCAACAGGCACAGACACAATCAAGGAAGTTTGGAAGAGCCATTGGTGTACAGCGGTGAGCCCAGCACTGCTTGAAACGAGGGCTCAGCAGCAGACAATCAGAAAAAGATGCGCAGATGCTCGAAAACACGGTGTGTGTCCATTAGGGAGCACAGCTCTCTCTTTAGGCTCTAATGCATCTGGACTCCAGAGGCTGCAGGCTTCGCTGTCGCTGTGATATGTGCTACTTGCCAGAGGCAGCACTGGACTTTTAGGTTGGCTGCTGGTGCAGGGATTGAGATGCTCATCATCACCTTCCTGCTCTCACCCCCAGTGCCACCATGTGCCCGGAGCCCACAGCCTGGGTGCCACCAGCAGGGACACATTGGCAAGGCTGGCAGCTCCTGGAGAATCCCTCTCCATCGCTATCATTACAGAGACAACACAAACCAAAGGCGTGCAGGGAATCACGTAACTTGTGAAGTGCTGAACAGACACAGATGCATCAAAAAAATAATTTAAAAGTCTCTTTTAGGAGTCAAAGTGAAAAAGCAAAGCCCTTAACAACTAGAGGAGAGTGAATGGGAATGAACAAGGATGAGCCTCAACATTAGCAGCAGCCCACCTGGACAGCAGGTGAGGTTTGGGTGACGGAAGACTTGACCTCCTGGTGCTAGCTGGGATCCTCCTGGCCCATTTTCTCCCTTTGATTTGGGAGCTTAGCCACTCTGGGGATGCAAAAGGATGGCAGGAGCTCAGGAGAAGCCCTTCCCCAGTGAGGGAGCTGGGTTTGATTTTGGCTAAGTAGGTGATTCTCTTTAGGAGATTTGTGCCATGGTGATGGGTGGATGGCAGCAGATCACAGCAGCATGAAGGGCCACTGGGCAGGTGTACAGCAGCTGGCCTGATGTGTAGACACAGCTGGAATTACAGCTTTCATTACATGCCTCAGGACCTAACAGCACAAGCTAGTACAAGCCAATGAATATATCCCTTTTTTCCTATATAAAAGAAAAAAAATAAATTGCAAACTTTAAAAAAAAAAAAAAAAAAGTGCTCAAGTAGGAATTTGTCAAAAATTTCCCATTACCAGAAAAGGCTTTTGGAGCATGACTGGTTTAGGGACCATCAGGGCAGTGCTGTGGACTGGGAGGCTGAGCTAAATCAAGACAAGTCACAAACGCACAGGCAGGGTTTGGGCCAGTCCCTTCCACCCCAGTGTCCATGACAGCTCCAAAGCTTGCTCTTACCTCTGCTCCCAAGAAGTGATGCAGCTTTCAGAGTTTCACATCACTTTGTTAGCGAGAGGCAGGGTGACAAGCTGTGACAGGGAGATGCCCAGGGTGGAGGCCATAAGTAGGCAATTTCTGCTCCAGGGACGATGCATGGGACTAGTAAGGATGACAGACAACTGGTTTAAACCCCAGTTCTTAGAGCAAGATCCCAACATGCTGCTGTTTACACATGGTCCTCTGGTGACAGAGGTGGGTTTTGGAAGTCCATAAGCATGGATTTACAGTGCTGATGAAAGCTTTCCACCTTCCACAGCTGCAGAGTCAACGCCTGTGGCTGCAGGACCAAGTTATCCATAAGGACAGCTGAGAGACTGCCTATCCCCAGCATCTTAATTATCTACCCTCAGATTTAATACTGGATTTCAAAAGCTTAACTGTGTAGTTGGAAGTGGTTAGGGAAACTTATTTGGAGACATAAATGGACTCAACAGGTTGGAATCAGTTATCTGAATTTGTTTGGGGCAAAAGCTTTTTATTCCTTTTTCCTTTCTGATGCGAATGCAAATCAAAGCACTACTCCGAAACGGCACAGGAGAAACAGACAGTTTGGGAGCAGAAGCTTGCATATTTAGGACCAGTAAGATCACTTCCAGGCCCAGGATTTTCTGCTGGGGTCCTCAAAGACTTTGGTCCCATGCCAGAATCTCCCAGTGCTATCTTCTCCATGCAAGATGACCTTGATCATCAAAAGATCATCCTTGATATTAAGATCATCCACTCAGCTCAGCTGTGAGATGCTGTTAGTGTCAAGACCTTTGTTAGCAAAAAGAGCAAGAAAGACCTGAGAAAGTCCTCAGGCCTTGGCACTTTAGGCTTACAAAAACATGGGACTGCTTTATCCCCATCTCTTTGATGACACTCAGAAAGGAGAGGATAAGATGTTGGATGTTACAACCTCCAAAAGACGGATCTGAAAACAGGAGGACTGTTCTGCTGCCCATGGCCACCTGGTGCCTCTGCTGGTATGAAAGAGCAACCCTTCCTTCAGCAACTGTGCCGCCTTCAGGCAGCTTTGCAGGAATTTGTGGTCTAGTCACTTTTTTTCCCATATTGAGGAGGCAAAGATTTAGCAACACTTTTCTATTTAAAACAGCAATAAAAGCAAACAACCCGTTTTGTAAATACTAATTTTCTAGCACACATTGTCAGTTAGCCTTACAATATTTTGTCATATATTCCTTAGGTATTCAATATTATTTCTGGAGTTTCAGAACGCAAATATTTCCTGACAAGGAGAAGGATGAAACCACATGATTTTTTTATCTCAGTTATACATTCACATATCACATATCCAAAGTTAACAAGTAACACTCTTGTGTAAAGCAGTTTTCTACTTCCCATGTACCCAAAATAACAGCTATGACAATTCTTGTCTATTAATACAGTAAGATAGTTTCCTGCTTTTACTTTTCTGACCACATGTGTATTGTACAAGCAGAGGATGGAGTCTTTTATGTTATCATCCTGCTGTCTGGAAATCTCATTCTGCAATCTCTGTTTTTTCATTGCCATTTTCAGATGTTTAATGAAGCAACACATGGATATGAGATGTCCTTGTTATTTTTTTTGCCCAGTCTCTATCGTTTTCAATCTCAGAACTATTGAATAAATGGAAATACACTTACCAGCTCTGCTTTGCACTTCCTGAGTAAAATTCCCACTGGAGGCGATGAGAAATGTGGGTAAGGTAGACAATGCAGGTTTAAGTTTCCTTTTTTTCCACATTGCCTGTGTAAAAGAACATAAAAGTAATATATTCAGTGCTCACAGGCCTTGTCTGCTTTTTAGACAAATATTACCATTAGGAAAGGGTGTTTTCTAAATGAATGATCTATGTTCATACTCCACCACAGCCACTCCTTTACCGGGTTGCCTTACCCTTTGGGACCTCACACTAGTACCAGCAAAAGTCCAAGACATAAATATCCCTTACTCCTCTGCACACAGGTGGGGATTTGCCCAAGAAAGCTGTGCAGAAAGCTGATTTCTCACCATCTTCAGCTCAGAGGTGCACCACTGACCTTTTCTTCCCACACAGTCATCTCAAATGGCAAGAACGATCAGGTTTCAACACTGAAGGTCGGTCACATCAACCTTGTCCATTTTCAACTTGAGTACAAGTTCACATACATCCTTCCACTAGCCAGGATCACGCTCAGCCCACTGGTCTGCAAGAGCATACATTAGAGGGAATTTTAATGACTTGAACTCATGCTGAACTTCCTCTTTTAGCTGCTGTTTTAGTGATTTGTTGACTCTCCAAGGCTCATTCAGGACAGGCTTTTTTTAGCCTTGACAGAGTAGATAGAGTAGACATGGATTTTATGTGCCAACACTTCTGTATTTTTGGCACTCCACTCGTCACATGGCAGGTCAGTGAAATATAAGTTCAAGCAACAGAGGATGCCTCCCGCGTATATCTGTGGTGTCTCAGAGTAGCCTAAACTAATCTCTCCCTCTCTTCCCCATTAGCAGTGACGCTAAGCTGGAAGCAATGGTTGAGGATGCTTTAACAGCCACACAGAATCTTAATAGGATCTACTTACATTTATATTGTGCAGTTCAGGCCGGCTGGCTCAGTTTCCTTAGCCACAGCCTCACAAAAGGAGCTGAATACACTGGTTTATTTTTGTGGGCATTTTAATTATTTTAGCATTGTCTCTGATTTTTGTATCAGCCATCTGCAAAGTGTGGCAGGATGTGTGTAATCTTCTGTGGCACATGTTGTACTTTCTCCATTATTGTCAGATGGGAAAGAAAACCAAAATTAAAGGAGATTAAGGTCAGCATACTCTCAACATCCAATCGCTGTATAATCCACTGTGTTATCACTAGGGAAGATTATCAGTCTCAATAGGACCCATTCTTTGAGCCATTCAGCTCTGTTGAGGCCCACTTTTCTTGCAGAATGGTATTTCTCTTCAATCTGAACAGAGAGAAATCATACATACATTTTCCACTACATCCCACTAATGTGCAATAAGTGATTGTCTGCATGCAGGGCATTTCACTGTACAACACAGCTGTGCTCTGTGCTGACTGGGCCGGAGCAGAAAAGATGCTAATGCAGCAACACCAGCAAGTTGGAGGTAGCCTCCCCCTAAAGCCTTCAACCCAGCAATGGGGAGCTGAGTCAACTGTTGAAACACCACAGGGATAAAGGCAGAGAGAACAAGCTGCAATGACCAAGGGGCTTCCTCCTGGCCAGGAAGGTGTTGCTGGGCAGCATCAGGCCTCTCGGGGCAGAAATCACATGCTGTTACTTGCAAAGGGCCCACCGGCATGATTTTGTTGATGTTAAATGGTCCAAAGAATTTGCAGAGGGTGAGGCACAAAGTGCAGTGCACTTGGGACAAGAGTGACTCCATGCCCTGTCTCCCCTCTCCCAGTAGAGATGTGTGACATTCCCCCAAAATGACCTGAAACCAAGATAATGAATGCGTTATGTCCTAGTAGGAGCAGTAATGCATCTTTCTTTAGTAGGAATATAGCTCAACCGACACGCTTCATCTACCAAAGTTCGGTAAGGCTGGGCCACACACTGCTTCTGAGAATCACCACATTTAACCAGTTAATAGTCTCTGAGTGTCTCTGTGTGACAAACGGAGAGCAAAGACAAGAAAGAGCAGATGCTGGGCTCTGGGTCACTTTGCATGGGTCAAATGCACCCCTAAAGAGACAGAGAAAGGGAGTTCAGCAGTACTTACACACAGTTGTAGCCCCACTGTGAAATACCCAAAAATTCCATTGGAACAACCACACTCCAAGGATAACCAGAATACCCCAGATTTCAGGATAATTTTCCTCTGTTTGGAGTTAATGTATGAAGGTAGAAGTGTTTTCAAATTACTTTAATTCGCAGTTCCTTATCCACTCTCAACAAGTTAATGACTGTTGCTCCTCCAGAACTCGTCTCTTAGCAACAAAAAGGCTCATCAGCTTGGAGGACTCCCTCATCTCCCGATGCCAGGAGTTCCTATCCGACGTCAAAAGAAGGCAAGATGAAAGAGCAGACGCTGACCTCGGGCAGGCAGCATTCAAATCCAGGAAACTCCCTGTGAATTATCACATTGTGCACAAGTGAATGGGGGATCTTCCACTTGTGCGGGGAGGGGACAGAGAAACAGGCATCGCCTCTTTCCCACAGGAAGATCCACCGTGCGCAGCAGGACCTAATGCCTCACTGCAAGCCTTGACTGCAGAATCTGCTCCTCACAAATTCCTGCAGGCCTACAACAAGCAGTGGCTGCAGTTCAGGCGGCAGAAAAATGCAAGAGAATGAATTGCAATTCAGTCAGACATACCGAACCAGCACCTCATTTCGTTCATGGGTCTTCTCAATCACTTGCAAGTTACCTGTGTCGCACCTACCCCTTAGCAGTCCAAATTCCACAGCTGCTTTCCATGGATTTCCACTTGTTTTCAGTTACCTGAGATTGAAATTATCATCTTCTGTCCCTATTCAGTCCCTGGCTGAAAGGGCATAGAGTGTGGATAGACATGGAGCAGGAATGCAAACCCCAAAACTGATTGATCTGAAGCTGAGCAAATGAGCAGCCAAAGCTAATACTGCAGAAGGAATCAAAATAGCACAGTTTCAGCAAGCTATAAGCAAGTGTGGGAAAAGTTGATAAAATATTTTCACTGTGGCAAAACATGAGGCAAATAATCCAAACACACCAAAATGTTTCATTTTTTAAGTCAAAATATTTCATTTCAACATCTTCCAAATTAAATTTGCAGTTTTTTCTCTCCAAAATATTTTTGATGTGTAGTTCAGTTTTAAAAGGAAGAAAGCAAGTTATTTTTTTTAAAAGGGTCAGATCACATACATACAAAGTAGCCACGGCATCCTTTGGTTGATTCACAAATGACTCAGAAATCACAACCAAGGGATTTTCTTTGAGAAATTAGGATTACTGGGAGAGATGGGATTCACCTCATGAAACGGGACAAGAAACAGCCAATATCCTACTGAGGAGGCCATTCAGCTGGGTTCACAGGGGCCAGATACTGAAGCCCACCGGAGAGCAGGAGGACTGGGAGGGAAGGAAGCAGGCATGCACAGGGCAAGGGGGAGACCCTGAAGAGGAATTGCTACTACACGATCTTCTAAATTATATTAAAATCAATTAAAACCACAGGTAACATTTAGCTACATTGTTTTCCTGGGCAATAAATGACTGTAGCTGTCATGAGGAAGGCAAATGAGTATGATGGAAGAGGAGGCGGGCAGCGAAGCAATGTAAAACAGAGGCTATCCCCAGTAGCAGAAAAGGTCTGGGGCGAGAAGAGAAGCTGAGAGTCAGGTTCTCATCACAGTCCTGGGAAAGCTCTGCTCTGTGCTCTAAGGTTTCCTGCAATATAAGAGATCATCACTAATCCCAGAAAACATGGCACATCACTACTCAGAAAGCTGAAAAGAAGTAGTCAAGGCTGAGAGGTACTCAGACCCCACATGCAAACAGGATCTGGGCGAGCACCAGCATGGTGTACAGGACAGGTTTCTCCTGAGACATTCCCTAGCAGGGAGGAACTGACCCGGGCTCAAATGAACCACATGTTTGCTCCAGTGTGGGAAAGCTTCCTGGTGCCTAATCAACTTTCCAGCTAGGGTAAGGTTTTCATTCTGATACATTTTTAATTTTTTACTTATAGCTTTAGTATTGCTGTATCATATATAACTGTACTTTCATGCTTGGTTAGCAGCAATAATAGATCAGCAAGATTTCTTGCACCTATCTCAGGAGGAAAAGTTTTATTAAATCATTAAATAAAATCATCATGTAGTCTACCTTTACAAAATAAATTTTAAAAAAGGTCAGCTTTAGAACTGAAACACAAGTGGGAAAGTAGGTGTTGTGAACACTATACCAAAGTAGCTGAATTAGATGCTGCTTGTCAAAGAGGAAACAGAGTGCATGAATTTAAGACAAAAAGAGAGAAAAAGAAAAGCAAAAAAAGGTCCTTCTGAATTAAGCCTTTTCTCACCTCTAACAAGGCTCTAGAAACAGCGCTAATCAATCCAAATGACACTGTAGTGTGGAGATCTATTATATTCCTCAACGATCATATGGCTTTATATGTTATAATTTGGTTCTGAATTATGGTCTACATCAATTATAATTGAACACTGCTTCCCAGTCTACAATCAGACTGTGATGAGAACAGAAAGGCAGTGGACATTAGAGGATTACTATCAGAACCACCTAATTTAATTAAGGAGGAGATTTATTAAAATGGTAACATTAACAGGTGTTTTATGAGACTAATAATTAATAAGGTTTCTGTAGAACATTTGTAAGAGAAATGGACAATATGCAGTGCCAGCAGAACTCCCTGTAATGGGATAACAATAAAGCATTAAGAACTGTAGATCAGATATTATGATAATAATCTGATACTGTAAATTATAGTTTGAAAAGGATTAAATGCCATTACTGCAAATTAGTATTTATTTAAGCTCCAGCAGGCCTCTGCACACCGTCTGGAGGAAAGGTGGGCTGCAGGCAGGCTCTCCAGCACAGACAATAGCTGTCCTGAATTCCACCACGATGAGTCAACAACCTTGCAATCTGCCAACACAGCAATCATGCTGGCAGGGTCCACCTAGGACACTGCAACGGGGCTGCAAAGAAACACTTCGTAAAGTCCAGCAACTTGTTTGTGACCTTTTTTAAGTTACCTTCAAGCAACTGAAAGAGGGCAGCCCCATGCTGCTCCCCAAGTTGCAGGCTCAGCGGTGCCCCCATGGGACAGGAGTCCCCGGTGTCTCCTGGGGCTCCAGCTGCCTCCCAGCACGCAGGAGAGTAAAAGGCAGGAATGGTGGGGGCTGCTCCCTCCCTTCCCAGTGTAAATCCTGCAGGCACAGCAAGAGGTGAATCTCAGGAGCATGAGGAAAGAAAGGGAAAACCAGGGTGGGAAACCAAGAGGGAGAAGTGTGCTTTCATGGCAGGGAGCAATACCTCACCTCCCTAAAGGAAGTAGAGAGAAAATAGCCTCGGGGTCTTTTCTGCAAATGAGGGTGCTGAGGGACTTTGTCAAAGTTACTTAGCAATTTACAGCTCATGTTAACACCTGGCGTTTTCTTAGCTCTAGGCTTAAAAAAGTTTTATCCCAGCCCTGGTCCCAGCAGCCCCCCAGGTAAGAGGAGGGAGGCAGCTGTGGAGCACACAGCCCTTTCTCTACACCAGCTCCAGTCCCTGACACAGTGATGGAAGAGGATATTAGCAGCGGGAAATTTTTTCAAGGCCAGTACTTTAATGAGCTCCTAAATAATGACTTTATCTTAGAGGCACACTCAATATTCATTCAGTATCACACCTGAACAATATCACTGCCTGACTTCAGACAACAGAAAACAAGTCCGGAGAAACCAGCCCTCTGCTTTGGGAAGCAGTGATGGGAAGGGACACTCGACCCTCGTTGGGTGCAGGGTGAGAGACTTCCCTGGTGTGACGGGGGTGGCGTGGGCTGTGCCCCCTTCCATCCACTGCTCCTGTCTGAGCTTGCAGCCCTGCTACCTCCCACCCTCCTTGCATTGAGGCAAAGACGCCAGTGTGCCTCCGCAGCTCAAGGAGCTGTTCATGCCGCTCAGTCGAGGTCTGAGCCACCTTTTTTCACTATTTTAATTAGTATCCGATATCAACAACAAGCACAGAGTTTGCAGAGCAAATGAAATGGCCACTTATTGTCAAAGCGGGTGTCACTTTCTCTCTTGGGTGCAGAGATGCTGGTTTTTGGACAAGACCTCAGCTTTTTGTTTTTTCAAGGATGGGTTTGATTTGCTTTTTAATCAGGCTGAGGCAAGTGAGAAGGCCATCAGCTTTGCTCCTGGCACCCAGCCCCTACAGAGTCTGCCACAGTCTTCTTCCACAAAGTGCAACTGAACAGTTTGGGGTTGCTTCAGATGTGCCCATTTAACACAGTTTAGTTTCTGTGAATTGTTCTGATTAGCACATCTCAACTGGGACAGTTTTGATCAAACTTTCCCATGCCTTTGTTTCCAAGTTTTGGACCACAAACTTCTTGGAGATTTATACCTACCCCAACAAGAAATAGTCTCTGCCAGACCTTGGGGAACTCCTGCAGAAACTTATTTCCATTAACATTTCCTCAGTCCAGAAACGGACTCTGGGTCATGGCTTTTGTATGCTTCTGGGACAATTATGAGAGCAGATTAACCTCTCTTGACAGAGAAACCAGTTACGATCCAGCAGCCTCTGGAGCTCCCATATATCTACTTTCAAGTTTTATTTAATTTTTAGCATTCTCTATTTGTGCATGCCTATAGGGAGCAGAATCTCATGCCAGAGTGCTGTGAATACCCTGCTTCCCCAACCAAATGCCTCATGGGCAGCCAAGACTGAGAAACGCCTCTCATCAGCACAGTGTTGCAGATTCTGGAGGTTCACAGCATGTGACAAAATCTCCATGCCATTTTCCATGGGCAGGCAAGGACTCCCGGGCACTTTGAGGGACTCCCATGCTCATCTCCCACTTCACTGACTGTCTCTGTGAATCCAAATCTCATGAGGTCCTTGGAAATTCCCACCTGTAAGTGGCACGTATTTTGTGAGCATTAATTAGCCAATTTCCTTCCATTTCACAGGAATATCCTTTTCATTTATTTTGTATCATGGATCACATGGAGAATAGTCTGGGGTTTGCATCTGAACAAACATCAGTTCCATACCCTACACAAATAACCTGTTTCCATCTACAACCCAATTATTCATACTTGTTTTTCAAGGCTGCAGGCTGCATCCAGTGGTGCCAACAGCAGGCATCTTGGATTAAATATTTCAAAGGAGAAAAGGTGCACAGTCTATTCCCTCCCTGCAAGGGAGATCCTCTGGGCCAGTTTGAGCAAAATTGTTGCAAATGCAAAGCCTGTTTTTTTCCCTGGTACTGCTATTTAAATCACTTCTATGGGATGCTACTGTCAGTCACTGAGTTTTAATATTACCACAGCAGCATTACAGGAGAATGAGTGCTGAATCAATAAAAAATTAAGGAAATACAGTTTTTATTACACAGTGATATTTGGAATTGATCCCTTAGGCTTTCCAGTCATCTCAGTTTTGTTTTATATGCCCATGGATGGAGTATCGTGCAAAGTAGTTTGAATGCAGGAACCAATCAGTCATAATCTAATTTTAAATGGACCACAAGCAAAGTGAGAAAATAAAGACAGGCAGGGGCATCGCGTTGACAGATGTGCCTATGGTATATTGTATCTCTGCTCTGGCTAACTAGGAAAAATACTCTCTTAAATTGTTTTATCTATGTATAATGCCAATAACAAGAACAATAGGGGGGAAACTTGGTTTCTGCAAGGACATGAAGAATAAATTTATAGAAAAAAAAAACATGAAAAGAGAAAATAATATCTCTTCTTGGCCTCACTTGTAAAATGCTAAACTAACAGCCAATAAGCATATGAAAAGCATAGAATAAGCAGCATGGATGTTTTACTTGTTCAAGTTAACAAGGATTCCTCTCTGAGGCCAAAATCCAATTGTTCTCTGACTCCTCAAGCGATGGGGCTAAGATTTGCCTCGAGGAATTGTGGACGAACAAAGAGATTGTGATAATCAGCAGGTAGTTACATACACCATGGTGTGCAGCTTTCTGCAATTTCACCTCACACTGCAGTCCTAATTAATTTCAACTGCTTTCACCTGCTATTTGCAATTATGATTTTCTCTTTCATTTCTACCACCTTGAGCTCTTACAGCTGACCAGTTCCTCCCCTGCTTAGTCTAGCTTGCATTGCTCCATGAAGCAGGTCCTTTAATCTTGACCTCCTCACTGCTCCCAATGCTGTGAGACAGCAGAACTGAACCGTCAGCTGTGCTCCCTACAGCCAAAATCTGATTCCCCCAAGTAGCAACATCCTTAGTCTCAGCTTAATACATTTGAGTACTTGAAGATTCAGCCTCTGCTCATTCCTCCAGGAGGGCTGATTGTCTCTTTTAGGGGTCCATCTTCCACCTCCCAACCCATGAGGGTGATGTGCCCACACATCAGAAATTAGCTCAAGTGCCTTAGTGTGCCTTTAGACCTGACCCTTCCCAAGGCAGTAGCTTTCTTTGGTCCCTTACTGAATTTGCATCTTTTACCTCCTTATTGAGTCAACCATCGCTGTAATTCCTGCTCTGCCCTGACTCAAACTGCTGTATTTGCTTCCTAAACACAAAGAAAACAGAATTAGAGGCTTGTCTATAAATTTAAGACCCAGTTAGTATAGGATGCTACCACAGTGCATTAAGAGCCATCACTCTGAGACCCCTCCAGACCTACTGAAATACATCTACCATAATATGCGGAAGAAGTTACATTACCACAGGGGCTCAACTTCAGGAAACACTTTAGAAACTGATATTTTTCTAACACAAAAAAATATAGCAGTTACACTGAGGTGGTTCAGCAGTCAATCTCCCTGGATGAAAAAATAGATAAAGAGAAAGAATCACCAACCTAAATATTCATCATGGCTTCACTACTAGTAATCACAACCACATTTCATTTTTCTCTGCAAATACAAGCTTGACCATTAATGCTGACTGCTGGTACTCTGAAAAACCGACAAGCCAAAACAGAAACTGAAAATGCCTTTGAGGCAAATAAAGCACAAGTGAGAAATATCCAGAAGATAAGAAAAGAAACAACAACAAAAAAAAAAACTACAACCATGAAAGAAGGTTTCTTTAGTTAAAAAGGAATAATACCCAATTAAAATGTGAGCTGTAAAAATAATTTTTAAATTCAATCACAAATGGAAAAATGGTGGCTATGATCTCAAGAAGCATAAATCAGCAATAAGGAAGAGCAGACAGTTTGAAAAAGGAACCTAAAGGTATCTGTGGAAATTCTATGACTTGTAAAATAATAAAAATATGGAAATTTAATATAATAGCATGACATTAAATGCTAGCAAGTTTACAGATTTCATAATAGATGAGGATGGAAAAATTGTCAAACATCATGCAGAAAATGCAGAAATATACAGTAAACATTTCTGTTCTGTATTTAAAGTGATGGAAAATTTGTTCATCTTTTACAGCAACATGGCAACACTTTCTATTCCAACTGTAACAGATTTTAAACAGCCATTAAATGTAAACATGTATGTGTGAGATTGAATAATTTGCTCTCCAGACTATTAAAACAATTGACAAAGATCCCTCTGAAACAACCATGTTCTTTTCAATTCATCTGCATTCAATGAGGAAGCCTCAAAGGAACCTCAAGAAATTCAGGATCACCCCAGTACTGAGAATGTTTCAGAGTGACTACAGCACATACCCCCTACACCCACAGGCTGGGTTCTCACCCCAGTCCCTCCCCAGATCAATAGCAAAAGGCGTTGCTACATTATTTCTTGCCTTTGAAAACTCTTTGCTGTAAACTTGTTTGATTTCCCTGTTCTCCAGCCCACCTTGGAGGACAGTATTTATTAAATGCATCCTCCTTGAGAGTTTGTGAATCTATTTTGATTGGATTTGATTATCACATATAAACCTCAGCGTACTTGGGCTGGCCAGGAATATAAATACAATTATTAATAGTAACAAACATTAAGCAGAGCTGCACTGACTCACTGCAAAATGCCCGTCAAGCCCCAGCTAAACAACTGCTTTCGCTTCGCTTTTCTGACCACCATTTGTGCAGCGGAGGTTCTTCAGAGGAAAAGCTGTACCACCTTCACCCAGAGCCCAAGTCTGACTTTTCTACACATTTGCCCTCTTGCTTAAGTTATGCCAGCCCATCTGCAGGCATAGCTAATCCTCTCGTTAGCTAGCAACTGGTAGCTCAGCTCTGCTCCACTGTGCTTAGCATTATACAGATCAGCCAAGTATTGATGCGGCATCACTGAGGAGAATCTAGATTGTTTTTTTTCCCATGCTTCCTTCTTTTGAAACTTAAAATACATGCTGGAAATAATTTCAAGGGCTGCTGAGCATCGCCACTGGGGGAATGCAAGGGGCTTTCAACATTAAGACTAAAAGACAGTTGGAAATTTGCAAGTGGTTGCCTTTGAAATTAGATTTTGAGGCTAAATTCAAAGAAGCCGTGTAGCTTGTCCCACTCCCTGCAAATACACGTGGCACTTCTGACAGAGGCTAACAAAAGCTCTTCTCTCTTGCTGGGTCCAGCTCACTGTGTCTCATCTCAGAGCCTTGGCCCAACCAAAAGCACTCAACCGAGAGGCTGTGCGGGGGTTGGCATCAGCACTGGACTTGCATCAGCATCAGCCAGGGGAGGCCAAGCCAGTGCTGCAAACTCACAGCAGTGCCAGCAAAGCCAAGGGAGGAAGGTGCAGTTCAGCTTGTGTCTGCTCAATGTGCAAACTGAAGTCCAGATTTCTTTGAATCCAACTCACCAGCAGAGTTGGGATGGGAAGAACTCACCTACAGCATGTCTGTCCCACCAGGTCCCGGATCACTAGAGACAACCACAAGCTACCAGGTGCTGGTGCACATCTTGTGGTGTTATTTACCATCTCTGTTTCAGTAGCACACATAGGTCACCAACAGGAGCCAGACCTGCCTCTGTTAAGCTCTTTTCATGATAAATCCTTCCAAAAAGCATTGGCATTCAAACTAGCCAAAGTAGACTAGAAGTATTATAAAACCTGTGGTACAGCAGGGGAAAAAAAAAAAAAAAAAACCAAAAAACCAAACAATTAAGAACTTGCTAAAGTGCACAGAAATCTGTGGCAGAAACTAAAGCCAGGTATCCTCAGTCCCAGCTCCAAGCTCAGACACTCTTTACAATCCATTTATCCAAGTTTGCCTGTGCTCCTCAGCCCTCAGGGCCATGACAGAGCCACACCTTCTATTAAATAAATGAAAGCCGCATTGTAACAGAAGAGGAGCTGATACAGTCTTTATACAGCATGTTGTGTTTCACTCTTAGTAGTAGCTTCCATTCATGTAATATATTTTAAAATGATGTAATATATTTTAAAATGATGAATTTTCACATTTTGTCATCCTGTAACCTAAACATAGCTTAGCGACATCTGCTTCCGTGCCATCTCCACTTTCACACAAGTGAAGGAGATGTGCCAAGTCATCCTCATAGAGAGGTCACTTAATTTTGGTTTGTAAAGCCAAATCTCCTGCAATCTCCATAATTACCAATCAATTTTACATAAATAGCAAAATTAAGCCCCATTATTCTCATTTACCACAAAATTAAAGGAATTAATTAAACACAGGAAAAGTGCTGATGTCTGCCAAATTGTTACTTCCAACAGATAAAAATAAATTCAGGAATGATATGCAGATAGAAGAAGAAAGTGAGCTTTCCATCCAGCAACTTAGTGAACTATTGCAAGGAAGACTGTAAATAACAATCATTCTGCCAGGCTTCTCGCTGAGAACACTGGGACAAGAAAGACACGTTCTTTGCTATGGAGGAAAAAACAATGCTGAAACAATCCCCTTGTTTTTGTTTTGGAAAAACAGAAAAGGCCTTGGGGACTGGTAACAACAGGCTTCAACAAGAATGGCTCTTTCAAACTTTGATTTGTCAAAGGACTGCTGCTCTGTAATTATCATGAATAGTTTTAGCTAAACATCTCAAAGGAACAAAAGAGGGTGCAAACATTTGGAGATAAATTGTGACCAGAGGAAATCTTTGCAGGTGGCTGAATAATAGCCGAGAGAGAGACTTTCCGAAGTGCAGGAGCCAGGGTTGGAAAAATAGGGAAAAACTGAAAACTGAACGAAGCATTGAAGAACTTTGAATCTCTAGTGTCTTCTCCTGTCCTAATGAAGATGCATCAACAGGCTGGTTCTGAAGTTACAATCATAAGACAAATGCATTACTGCAAGCAGTGTTTGAAAGACACTTGCAATTACAGCTGCTCTGGAACAATGAAATATATACTGTTCCTTAAATAAACTGAAAAAATGATAACCTCTTTTAACTGTCGGGGTGTAGTAGAGAGATCTTCATATCTTCCTTAATGAGATTTTTATTGCCAGCGTAAATTTGTCTTGAACTGAATTTTTGTCTTGGGAACTCTGAATTATGTTATACCAAGTTGTTCCTGGTAAGCATGCAGGCTTGCACACATTTTTTGCTGTGAAAATGGCTCCTTCTGGCAAACTGAAAGCAATTGAAGCTCAATTTAATTAGCTGCCTTCTGTAAATATGCCATTATTCTTCTAGCTCAGTGCTGGAGTTATATTTACAAAGGGAACAGATAGCAATAATTATTTTGGGCTGTAGTTAGTCAGTATTAGTTAATGCCTGAGTGTAATTGAGAGGAAATTAAGACAAGTGTAGTCTTTGGGGGGGAAACAAAAGAATATATCAGTCTACAGCAGTATAGACACTGCAACTGTATGTTCCTTCTTGGGCTGGAATATGTAGAAAGTTTTAGTTAAAAAAGCAAACATTTACCCTGTGCTCTGGAACCAGAGAGGGTTAACGATAATCACTTTATATTTTTTTCGTTAAAAATTTGGTGGATCTTTAAAATAACCTTTGCCAACCATCTTCTCCGAGTTTCTACCTGCTTTTCAAGTTACAGTCCCATCAACTAGCAGCCATTGCCATATTACTCCTCACTGAGGAAAGAAGCACTGAGCCAAGCAACTCAGAAAGCTGCATCCACAGCTTGAGGAGCACGAGTTGCTTGGAAGTTTCACAGACTGAGAGCTCTTACGTGGCTCAGGACAGGGGGAACCAGCTCCAGTGACGTTTTCATGGATCTCTGAAATGAGCTGATACTTTCCAGTGCCCATTGTAAGAGCGAACATGATTCTTCAAACTAAGCAACTGCCCCATAGCCCTTTTCATGGGTCTGGATACGTTATTCAAATTAACTCTCAGAACAGATTAGCTTAATTGCATCACTATGTAGATGATTCTATTTAGAATTAAAGAGGCCTTAATTCAATTTACCTTAATCCACTTTAAAAGTAAATTATAGCAAATGAAGACTTCACTAATTCTGAGTGATTGTTCACACTTAGGTTAAATGCAGTTTAACTAATTCTTTTTAAATGAATGTATCTACTTAATTTTCATTACTTTCTCTTTATGTCACCACAACACATGTTCCCCCTTCTTTAGGCTTGCAAGTGTCAAACCGTAAGTGAAATACTAAAAAATAATGATTCAGATACTGCATTCCTTTATGTAGCAAAAGTTCTAGAATAAATTTATGGAAATTTTTTCTGCACAAGGGTTAGAAAATTGGGATCACTGTTTCATGCTGGAATTGGTTGTCAATGCACATTGTAGCATAAGGATGATTTTGAGATTAATTTATCGCACCAAGCAATGGAAGACAGTGTTTTGAGATTCACCTTTCCAACAAAAGCACTCTCTGCCATACTGGACAAACCCATCAGGTATGTGGCAGCTGAGGAACGTGCCCGGGCCACCAGCATCAGCCTCTGAGACCTTGCACTGACAGCAGCTGTGCTAAATGGCTTCTGACTCCAGGGCTCACTCACTTGCTCTGCTGCCTTGTATGATGGAGAAACTCCCTCCCTGGTCCTCAATCTCCTCTAAGACAGGGTCAGGAACTCATTTTCACCTGCTCACTGCCCCTCAAAGTCATTGGCTCAGGATCCTTCAGTGTGGTCACACACAACATGGAGAACAGCGGGAACCTGGGCCATGATACACACACAGTGCTCCCCCAGGAGCACAGAGCTTGCACAGGTAGGTCACACCAGCTGTCCCCTCTCCCCTCTGCCCCTGGAAAAAGGTGGGATGCACCAGGGCTCACAGCACCCTTCTCCCAAATGCACAGTTGTCCACAATCTTCCTTTAAACTTGCTTTGAAATCATGGGTTTCTCACTGTGCTTAACGGCTGGCTAATCAGCATGACTATAAGCAAATACAGGAAGCTACCTAATCTGCAGGTGGCAAGTTAATGGGGTTTGAGTAGCAAGACACTGACAAGCCAGAAAGTACCCAAGCTCCATTGGTGCTAGTAACTCCTGTGCTATTTCCATGCCATACAGAGCTCTACAGCAAATCAAAGGACCCCCAGGGTACCTATTCAACAAGGAACAAATTCTCACTTCAGCCATTATGTAAATGAAATGCTAAAAATGTTCTTTTGTTCCTCTGAGGTATTAGTACTACTAATGCGAAGTGCACAAACTTCATAATCAAGTAAAATATTATCTTGTGGTACTTGCAAAGTGCCAGAGGTTTATTGACTACGTCTCTGGGAAACTAGCAATGCTCACAGAGGTTTAGATGTCCTTTTGACAAAGTTCAGACAAAAAGTGCTTTCATAATTTAAAATTCTGTTTTAAGGCAGGATGGGAAATGGCATGCATCTGGCATGTAGCTACTTAGAAATGAAGAGTTAGTACAGTAACAATAAAAAAAGATCTAGTGTATCTGAGCACACATGGTTTCTCCTTTGTGTAACTTATGATTTCAGAGCGCCCTGCCAAAGCTGAGCTGAACTATGAATACCAACTATTTTAGTCTTCAAGAGTTATAGTGCAGGAAATTCACATCTCTGTATTCTTTCCCCTAGCTGTCACTCAGGCTGCTCCTTGTGAAAGACCTGAATCCAAAAGCCAGCTTTGGACATTAATTTGACAGCAGATGGATCAGATAGATTGGACCCCCATTCTAGCAGTACAAAGCTGGAATACATTGCCCCAGTACATGCTGAATTTGCTGTAGTGCCTGACTTACAGCATAACAGCCCCTGTTTGACCTGGCTGGCGGCACCACTGCTCCATGGGCTGGCGAGGATCTGTCCCAGGGCACTGCAGATCCACAGGCTCTCACAGACACGTTCATCCTGGTGGGCATGACAGCTGTGCTCTGCAGTGAGCCATGCACAGCACAAGAGCTGTGGGAAATCAGTAAGAAGCGTCACTGATCTAAGCACCCAACTCCAACCCAACAGCAGCCTACAGAGAACTGCCTCTGAACAAAGCCTCATCTGGTCCTGTGGCTTCCACCTGTTGACAAAGTTGATAAAACACCCAAGGCAGATCCTCAGAGAAATAACTGATACTCTAATTGGACTATCTCTCCCAGAAAATACATCCATTATACCCAGCATTCTGCTGCACACATTCCCTACATACAACTTTAACCAAAGCACTTTAATAAAATTTAGTGCTACAGCTATACTCAGCAAGACACAAAAGCAGTCCTGAGGAAGTGTCATCGGCACTGACCCAAGTGTCCACCATGTCAAAATGTTAAAGTCCACCAGCCACATTTGGAAATCTGGCTCTAGCCTCCACAAAATCTGACTGAGAGCAGGTGTAAGATGTTCTAGCACTGTGAAAGGAGATGCAGAGACAGGCACAGAGTGCAGGAGGAGGAAGGCAATCCTATTCACTCCAGGTGTGTGGCCTGTGTTTAGACTCAGGTGAGACTCTGAAGATGAGGAGTTGGTAAAGAATTTAGCACTGGACCCAAATGAGATACCTGATGATGACAGATACAGATCATTGCTCCCTGTAAAGACAAATGACAGCTGGGGGTGTGGATGAGGCTAAGGGGCTACAGAAGGAGAAGGGCATGGGGTAAAGTTTCCAGAGAGGAAGGCTAGGATAGTATACAGTGTGGCTTTAAAAGTCAGGACTCAGACCTGGTGGAAAGATGAAAAATGGTTCAGAGCTGGCAGTGGGTTGAACCAGAAGCAGCAGAGGCATGAGGTCAACCTAGCTGCCAAGAGCTATGAAACAGCAAACAGGCAGAAAGCCTGGGAGTTGCGTTACTCCTCCCAGCTCAGCAGTAGTTCTTCCTGAACAATGCAACCACAAGAAGTGCTTCTTTCCATACCTCGGAGTAATTCCAACTAGAGCATTAAATGGTTTTAACACAGGAATAAGTAGCAGTGGACTGAGAAGGGCTCGCTGGGCAGCGAGTCCAGGCTCCTGCAGGACTCACCCCGGTTAATCCCTTCCACACCCCGAGGATGCTCCTTTGAAAAGCCAGCTGTGGGCTTTTGCCTGACTGCTCCTACCAAGCCATTGTCCCAGAATTGCCCTGACCAGACATGAGGAATCTTCCAACATCTTAAATTAATTCATGACAAATCTAGCCCCCTTTGTTCTCCTGCTAGCTTTACCCCTAGTTGAAACAGCTCTTCCCCACCCATTGGGCTTTTGCCCTTGATGTGCAAATAGGCAGGAAACTAATCCCTTCTCAGCTTTTGTTTTTCTTGGCTAAAAAGGTCAAGCTGAAGTTTAAATCTATTTGTTAACTAAGACTTTGTAGCATTTGTTTTTAAATAGAGCTAAAATGATGTGATAGTGACCACTGGCTTATCCTGACACAGGCACAAAACTAGAAATATAGGTATCAGCTGAATGAAATACATACAGGATGGTTAACAGCAACCCAAAGCTCACTTCTACTGCTTACTTACTGCAACCAGGTAAGACTGTTGAACGGAAGCCTATTTTAGCCCTCCTGTAATGGAGGGAAGCCTGCCAAACAGACATGCCTCACTAATGTAAAATACCTGTATTGAGAGGAAGCTGTTTACATTCCTGTTAGGTCTGCTTTACAGTTAAAAACTTCTAATGCTTTTGAAATGAAGAATTATCATTGGACACTGGGTGTCTTGGACACAGAGACAGACAAATGGACAGCAGGATGCTGTAGAAGGAGGTCACAGCAGTGCAGTCTCAGAGGGCAAAATTAGAAAATGTCCGAAGGACACACACTGGAGCAAGGAAGTTTGGGAAGTAAGCAGAGATGCACATACACCAGCAAGGCACAATGTTGAGAGGCAGCTGGAAGATGATGCTATTGCCCCATCAGTGAAGTCAAGAGAGAGACAAGGAAACCTACAAAAGGATAAATTCCTACCAGCTTGCAAGGGCCAAAAGCTGACCTCTTTTATTCCAAACTTACCTGGGTGCAGTAACTATTCCAGATGAGCAGCAGGTAGTTAAGGGCATGAGTATATAACTTGGAGCAGGGTTGTGCTTCGTACGGCAGCAGAGCTGTCTCAGCTCCACTGCTGTAGCATAGACGAAAATGTGCCATTAAACGTGTTACTCTGTTCAGCACTGCCATATATAAAAATGTTTTTCCAAGATACAATTCACTACAAAAAGAGTTGAGTACATTTCTCTATCATAGCAAGAAAAAAAAAAAAAAAAAAGAAAAAGGTAGTTAGGTTTAAAGGAGAAGAAAGCATGTGCCCTGCTTTCTGACCCTGGTTTTTGTTTATTATTTGGATCCTACACCATATTTTTTCTTGTTTTCTCCGTCAATTATTTATTAAGAGAAAAGAGAGATGGAGAATGGTTCTCTGTTTTTGTTTGTGCCATCGCTCATGGCTGCTGCTGTGGGAATACTGCTAACAGCAGCTACTAGTGTTTTATTAAAAATAATAAAGTATATCGTTATCATAAAATAGCAATGTGATCAAAAGGATTATTCTGTTATGCCCTTGTCTGAGTTTTAACTGTAAATTAGAGCTCAGATAAAAACAATCCACTGTAGAGTATATAAAGTTCAGAAAAGCTGATATATTTCTATATGAACTGTTCAGTTAATCTTACATATATATTACAGAACACCCCCCTTCCAGAAACTGGGAATCTCACATATATTTTTTATACTGAACCTTTTATTCTGTATTTTATAGATGCACAGGGGGCCGATCGGCTTAACTCTATTGACTTTCATAGTGCTGCTCTGGATCCGGCCCCGCTCCCAACGCAATGAAAAACCTCCCCCTCTGCTAGCAGCCCTCTTGAACAGGAACACTGCTCCATCTGCTGGGCTCCTGCACAAGGGACAAGGAAAGGGTGAGAGCTGAAGTAATATTCAGCATGAGCGATAAATTCGAGGCATATTGATGCCTGGCACTAGGGCATTAAATCTGTCAAGTCAGCCAAAGTCAAACGCAGGGAGTGCACGTTGTGTGACTTCCTAAAACACGCACTGTCCTTCTGGCAAGCGTTGGGATGCAAACCACAGCTTCACAAATAGAAGCAACTGTGCACATAAACATCACTTACACACATTATTGTTCACAACTCTTACTCGATGCTCCGTGCAAGTGCACACACCTATGCTGACCCTCCTGATGTACAATCACACATTACGGGTTCCCTCACACGCTGAAAATCACAGCCCCTCTGCAACAACCCATTTTCCAACCATCCCCTTTGGCTAAAGCATTGCTGCTCATTTGCAGATAAATCGTTTTCTTATTTCCAGCCCACAGCACCAATGGTTCTCAGATATTACTAGTGACTCTCCTCCACTACTTGCTCTCTTTTAGCTTCTTATATATATACATGGTAGATTGCATAGTCAAAACAGACCTGAGGCACAGACAAACACATCTTTGAGGACTTAATCTTTCCAACGCAGGCTGGTAGTATCTCTCCCTGCCCTCTACACACTCATACTCCTTTAAAAACAAGTGTGAGTTAGCTGAATAAAATGGTGTCTTTCTCCAGCAATGTAACATGGCTTTGCGCTGAAACAATCTGCTTAAAATTCCTTATTTAAAAAAAAAAAAATACAAAGTCCTTGTCTTGATTATTATTCAAAGCATATTCAATGATTCAAGTAAAAAAAAAAAATTAAACATTTGCATTTAACTTCTCTTTTTATTATGTTTTATTCTCTTCCTGAATTTCTAAGAGCTCGGCCAGTGAAAACTATAGGACTGACTTCCTGGCTTCATTTTTACTTTTTAACATATCATCACCTTATAGTCAATTCACTTCGGGGTCCTTTTTCATTAACATAAAGTGGTAACATCTGGTTTGCAAATGCCACAGGGGATTGTTCATTTATGTAAAAAATATTCCTGCTGAAAATAAAGAAACAAAAGAAATTCATTTATGGTAGTGCTTTTATTACCCCAGCAGCTAGCAGAGGTTGAGAACAATATCTGAACAGTGGGACAGTATGACCTGGTGACCTTTCTGTAACAGTCACAAAGGGTTTTAAACCCAGAATTTTCAGATATGGATATTGCCAAACAAATTGTTGGGGAGAACCTCTTGCAGCAGGAAACATCTGCAGAAACCTCTGCTGCTCATCTTCAGCCAGTTCAGGCTGCAGGCGTGCAGCAAGAGCACTGCCCATCACACCACCGCAGAAACAGAGCTTATCTCAGAGCTCGCTGATCCACAGGAGGAGAATAACAGGTGGCAAGTGAAGGGAGCTCAGAGATGATGAAGTGAACTGTTTTTCCGTATCCAGGATGCATAGTAAAGCAGCAGTCTTAATACTTATCCCCTAGCATTAAGCATTATATTGATGGAGTGACTTTTTGGTCAGAAGCCATCTGCTGTTTCCATGGGTAAGAGTCTAAAAGAATTTGCAAAGCTGGCTATCAAAATGGGAAAAGTTTCATTTGGCTGTGGGTGTTTTCATGAGGCACTAGACCAGCAACAACACAGAGATGCAAAATAAATCTGTTTCTGAAACAAATCAAAGCGCATGAGGCATTCTGCCACTGAGGCCCCAGGATGATGGGGAGTGACATTTGCTCATGTTAGCTGCCCTTTGAGGCGCAGAAGGCAAAGGTCTGGTCTTTCTGGAAGAACTGGGGTAGCTCCTGGTGTTTCCAGCTCTGAGATGGGCAGGGGTTGGGCTTGCTGAGTTTGTGGATTACAAATCGGGTAAGGAGAGAGAGGGAAAGGAGAGACAGCAAGTCAAGGGCAGCTTGGAGGAGAAGTAAAGATGGAGCAGAGCAGGACAGAAACAGCAGCGAAGGCAGGGCACTGGGGTTATGAGATGTTGCCTGTGACTGCAGCAGGAGCAGTATGAATCCAACCAAACAGTGTCTGCCCACTCATACTGGCATCTGAGGAATGAGGTGCTGGGGACCAAGGCACACCAAGAACCCTTGAGCACAGCTTCATCCTGCAGCAGCGTGGCACCAGGAACACTTCTGGCAGAGGAGGGGCAGGATCTTGTGCACATCCTCTGGGGCTGGACTGCAACAACAGCCCCTTTGTCTTCAGGATAGGTCAGGAAGAATAGGGTATCAAAAGAGAGAGATATGTTTTCCTCTGAACAAGTTCAAAATTAACATACATCACTCCATCAACTACCTCCATGTGTCCCAGTCTGCTGGTTTCTTAGGTTTGGAGCATTAAACACACCATGTGCCGGCTCTCTGAGCTCCTGACCATGTTCCAGTAGCTGGGCATCCCTGGTGTGTGTCACACAGCTTGCTTTAAATGCCACAAGAAGTGCTCAGCCGTGGAAGGACAGACCCAGGACAAAGGCACACCCCAGAGCAATCGTCCTAACCAGATGCCGAGGGCAATCTTTCCCCTCTACACTCTCAACCCCACCCATGCAGTCACCCCAAGCAGAATAAACAGCAGCATTTAAAAGTGAAACAGAGTCTCACAGAGAAGCTGTTAGGTAGCCCTGGAGCTGACAGCATAAGATAAGAGCCCAAGTCACAGGTAGGAAGATGGGTAGCATTTCAAATTTTCAAGAAGGGCAAAGCAGGGGCGGAGGGAGGGTGAAAGACAGGACAGCCTGGCAGGAGCAGCCAGGACTGCTTCTCTGCTGTCACTCCCCTGGCACAAAGCAGCCAAATCCCTTCAGTTGTCAAACGTGCGCTATGCTATTGTTAATGATGCTATTACTTACCATATGTTTAGCAGTATGGCTGGATTTATTCAGTTTATTCAAATGCGGGATTGAACATTTCAGTGTAGCAAGCGGCCTCAGGCTCAGGGGGTTTTGAACTGTGGGAAAAAGCAAAAGCTATTGCAGAGGAGGAAAAATGTTTGTTACTTAACAAGGTCAATAGCATAAATTCTTATTTTGTTTACTTCAGAGAGCACATAAGCCAGTGTTTACACCCTGTTTCTGTTAATTACTTTCAGAGTAGGCTGTAAAATCATTTGCTCTCCTACCTAAAATTATGCTTTATGCTGCTAAAAAGAGCTTCCAGCCATTTCACCCAGGAATGACTACACTCTGTAGACAGATAAACTGATTCCTTTATATCATCATAGATGGGGTCAAGCTATAATATTCAGAGCCAGTGCTTGCAGGACCTGGAAAATTGGTTCAGCCACTTGAAAAAGTAAAGGTTATTTGTAAAATTTAGATTCATGTTCAGCTTTCAAACTTGTCCACAGATTTGGGTTATCCAGTGTGAAGAGCTTGTTAAGAGCTGGCTTGCCTTGGTTTATCTCTTAATCACAGGTGCCCAAAACCTGTAGCTCCCATCGATTTCATTTAAACCTGTGTTCTGCATGTTCAAAAAGCAAGGCCTGGTAATTGCTGAAAGTAGCACAGTGTTCCAGAAAGCTTGTAAATAAAATCTTACTGAAAATCATATTTGTTTGAAACAGAAACGAAACCAAGAATTGTCTTGTTTCCTTTTGCCCTGGTGCTGTGAAACAAATGTTAGCACCATATATCTAACCCATACAATATTCCCATTGGATTCTTTCCCAGTACAAGTTTAATTCCTAAGATCTTCCTGTTACCAGAACAAGTTCTGGTAACAAGGTACTCCCAGCTAAGAATATCCTGCATATGTGACTGCTTTTACAGAAAAATGCAGCACACCAACCTGCTTTACCTCTGCCAGTGTCATATTCTGGGTCTTCTTCAATGTCTCCAAGCACAGCTCTAAATCCATGACAAGCCCAAATTCATATCTTATTCTGACAGACCTGCCGACAATAGTTGACAGAAAGGAAACATCTTGCAAAATGATCTTAAAAATACCATTTTATTGGGAGTCCTTAATAAAACCAGTAAAACACAGATCTTGTATAAAATGCAAATGATACCAGCTGATTTCCAGTTTGACTGGATCATGTAGGGAAGACAAAAGCAAACAGAAAAACAGAAGAATGATAACTGTAAACATATTATTTTCCAAAGCAGCAAGAAACTTTGTAAGGTGTCTCCAGCTATTTAACATCAAGTATCCTTCTAGACATTAACTCATGTCAGAATAAACTGTACTAGTTCAATGCCCATGAATTATGCCTTTACTGCCCATGGTTTCCAAGGAACAGACATGGCAGTAATTAGTGGGGCATGAAAATCAATTCTGATGACTCAAAAGACAATCTGTGATTGTGGAAGTGACAGTGCCTAGAATAACAAGGAATACACTTTGCATTCAGAACAAGACAAACTCTTCCTTTGACCACAACCACACTTACACAACACCATAATTTCAAACCGAAGAAGTATCAGCTCTAAACCCAGACACTACACAGAACTACCAAGTGAAACTTCATTCCTGAAGAAAAAAAAAATGCATGCTGAAATCAGTGCTGCAGCACCAGCTCCCTACCTGACTTTCACGAATCTACCAGAGCTCTGCCTCCACACCTGAGACTGTCCCAAATATCACCTTTCTGGCCATGTCTGTCATGGTACCCTTGAGCATGCTATCATTCTACGTGAACAAGGAGATGAAGATATGGCCCTTGATACCTCTAATCCTCTGTTTGCTTCTGCTAAAAGGGTGGAATAAGTCCATATTTGTTTACCAGTGCATTGTCAATACAGGGAACTGAATGCTCACCTCATGCAGAGTACCAGTCCAAACCAATTCCAGTTACAGGCCTGGGAACATGATGTCCCAACACACACTAGATGACAGGGGAGTATTTCGTACCTCATTTTAGTGGATCTTCAAAACAGAAAGCTCATCAACTTCTTCAAGACTAAAAGGTACTTTGGCAGAGAAGAGTAGCCATCAAGCAAATTTGCGACAAAAAGTGTGAACAAAACCAGCAAGTTTCTTCTGCAAACAACATCATGTGCTTTCTGTAGATAGCACTGTAATTTACCCAAAGCATCAGTAGCCCGGCTGAGAGGCTCCTATTTCACAAGAGCACACTGCACAGGCAACCCTGAGAGGCTCCTAATCAATGGGTAATACAAGGATGGTTCTTGCAGTGCCAGGTCTTGGTTAAAACAGAAAATGTGTCTTTTTCAGAGTGGCTGCAAGGCTGATGTGCTTTGTAGCATATACAAAACAGTAAATAACTGGATGTCCTTACCACTATGAACCAATACAGCACAATCATTTGCAAACAACAGCTCATCAGTAGCTGCCTTCATTACTTTTACCTTTGTACACAATGCTGCAGATGTGGGGCCACCATCACGATGCCAAATAATGAAGAAGCAAATCCGCAACCCATTTGTAATTCTATTTGTAGCAGCAAAACATCCTCAAGGGGATCATGAAGGGAGCTGGCAGCTTGTTTCAGTGCCTCAGTGCTGCTGGCACACTGCTCCTCAGCCAGGCAGGACCAGTCCCTGCTGTGGAGAGTGGCCTCTGACCACACCACTTCCCCACACTGCTCCAAGCACAGCCCTGTTTCCATTACAGCTGGGGTGTAAAAGATTAACAGCATAAAGAAATTTCAGGTGTAAAGGTATTAGAATAAGCAGAGAAATAGAAAAGTACTGGCTATATAGAACAGGGAGAGAACAACACTACATGTAAAAAGAAATTTTAATAAGACATTTCCTTTGAGTCAAGATCTAGGGTCTGGCTTAGTGAGGTAACAGGCATGAGGAAAGAACAGTAACAGATGCAAAAGCATGTGGGACTGAAAACAACAACAATAACGAAAAAAAAAAAAAAAAAAAAAGGAAAAGAAGCATTTCAGACCTTAAAGTAGAAACTTAATAGTAGCAGACTGTTCTTTAGCAAAAATACAGCTTTGATCTGTCATAGCTCTGCCTATGGGTGTGCTATCCTGAGCATTTCAAAGAAATCTCTTATCATTGTATACCTGCCTCAGAGAAATCATACCACTGAAGGAACAAAAAGGTTGATTGTTATTTTAATTGAATTTGTTTTCAATTTATTTTCAAGCTGTCTGGGGGAAACCTTTTACACGTTCATTGTTTGATTTGTTTTTAACTTTGGTTCCATTATCCTAATAATGAGGCTTTTAAGGCATTTTAAGAAGCCTGTTTGTCAAAAAAGTTACTCACATTGATCAGATCAATACCTACGAAAGCGCCTGAAAGCAGGAAATAAATATGGATTAAAAAAAGCCAGCATTATTTTACAGAACTTGGGTTTTGTTGTGACCTCAGATGCTCAGCATGAATCACTGACTTGATCTCTGCCAACATACACATCCATGAGCTAATGTGCCAGGGGATTATTTTCCAGCATCCTTTAATGCAGGCTACCTGCATGTGGTCTCTTTTTCAAAGGTGCTGAACACTTCCAGCTCATGCTGCTTCCTGTGTTAAGCTCTAGGACAAACCAGGACAGAAGGACTCATTGAATGAGATTAACAATAAAGCCAGGATTTGTGCTACAATAGGTTAATTAGTTTTCTAGGTAGTTAGCTAATAGTTCTTTTCAATTTTATAACAAACCAGAGGTGTATGAGCTGTGGAGCTGCAGGAAAGGGCACGCTGCATGTGGAAAGGACTATTGGGCAGCTACGTTCTTCTCCAGACTCCCACCAACTCCAGTGGGCTCGGGTATGAGGCTCTGAACTGCAACAGCTCTTCCTCTCACACAAGCCCCTTATGCTGCCCTGAAAACATGAAAGGATCCTATAATCCCCTGCTCAGGCCAGAGGCATTCTCCCCCGCTGTCCTTCATGCTTAGACCTGGGGAGCCGCACTCTGCCGTACTGGACCTTTTAGCAAACCTCTTTCTTCTGCCAGCCCAGTCGGCGCATCAGTGCGAAGGGCAAGGCCAGGACAGCGGGGCAGGAGATGGAGGGGTGGCAGTGGGGTGGTGGGGTGGCTGCCATGGCACAGCACCACGCTCTGCCCAGGGCAGCTGCCAGCCTGCAGCAGCCCTGCAAGCTCCTCACCTGCTTCTCCACATCCATTTCTTTCAGGTTCCTCAGTACTCACCTCCCTCCCACTCTTTGAATATATCAAATTAGGCAGAGCATCCTATCACACAAGAAATTGAGGGGGTTTCTGTTTCTTTAAAGTGTGCTTTTGTGTTAAGACAAAAAGGATTTAAAGTTGATCTTTTCACTTCTGAGCTTTCTTCTCCAAGTGATACACACTTTGTTTTTTAAAGATGCTTGGAGTCCTTTAACACTTGGAGCTAGTTTTCATTTATAATAAAAAAGTCTCAGCTAATCTTCTAATGATCACTTTCTTCAGTGCGGTTTTAGATCAGTTAATAGCTGAGTTTCCCTGTGTTGCCTAATGCAACAGCAGTGAGTTATACTCAGCTCTTACATTCACTTTTTGCATTTATGAATGAAATTCATTATTTCTTTTCCATGGTAGTAAAACAGCTGGGTGGCATTAGACAGACAGGCCTCATTTTATGTTATTATTTCAGTAGGGATCTATTAATTTTTCTGGATATGAAATTTCTTGATAATCAGAAATGAAAGGACCAAAATGGCTTGTTTCTGTCATTCCTCTTTCCTGTATCCCCAAAAAGGAAACAAACTGTCAACACTATTAATTTTTAAAATGCCATTTTGAAATTAAATATTGAGCTAGGTTTTTAAAAGACTTAGCAGTTTTAAAAATTGAAGAACAGAGAACTAAACTAAGTACTTTTTCATAGTACAGAGTATTTCTTTCTGGCCACTAAACTATGACTGCTCATTCCACCTAGATAATTTTCACTTTTACTACTGATCCAAAATATCCACAGATCTACTCAGCTCTACCTTCACCTAAGCAGCAAACCAGAAGTTTTAATAATCTGAAGTGGAATCTATTTAACGTAAGGTCCTTGGGGAAGGACCTGCCATTAGTCACATGTTTGTTCAGCATAAAGTTCAAATCTTAGTTCACTGCAAGACCATATTGCAATACGTGTACGAGAATGCCTTATGGCTGTGGGATTCATTAGACAGCCTGTACAGGTAGGCATAAAAGCAGAAATGCTAATGTAGGTATCCTGAGCCAAATTTAAACCCACGGAATGACACCAAGAAAGTTCATCTTAAGACACAGGAAATCTCTCAAATCTGCAATAGCATCACAAAGAGTGATTGCAGTTCATGCTCTGCATCCAGCGGGACAGGTGAAAGCTGCTGCCACCTACCTGTGCCCCCGGGGCAGGTCTCACCGAATCTCTGCCCCTGGGCACGGAACATGAAAAACAGCTCCAGCCTCTTTTGTAACAGGTTTTTCATATATCCTCATAAAAGCACTAAAACTGAGGAGTGTTGTTACTGTGTCCTTAGATTACACCACCTCTACCTGTATCAAGGAGCACTTCACTGTTCATGCAGTCCCACTGAGATGGATAAAAGCCTCAAGAACTATCAGATATGCAGGAGGGAGCAGCCTGGTCCAAAGTAAATGCCACTGTCACATATGGATCTTTTGAACAGGGGACTTCTATTGCTAGAGCTGAGAGAGTAACTCCATTAGCCAGCATCAGCTCTGGCCTGTATCAACCTGCTGCCTGCAAGGCAAATCTCTGCCAGGGCATATCGGTGTGGTTGGTGCCAGCACCAAACAGAGAATGGAGCTACGCCATGCTCACACAGGTCTTGGGGAGCAGGGACATGCACCACCGGGACCAGGTGCTACACCCCAAGGCTTTGGTAGACCCCAAATTGAAGGCTTGGCCAGACAACAAAGCCTGTGCCACTGACAGCCATGTGCCCTGACATAGTCCACTGGCCAGCGTCTGTGCTCCTTCAGCTGGAAAACCTTAATGACTCCCCTACTCAATCACTTTTATCAGCCATCAAAGGAGAGAGGACATGTGGCTCTGGCCTCCTTGGGTGGGCACTGCCATCACCCTGGTCCCTTGGTATGTGCACAGGGCATGGCCATGGTCCTGGTCCCACTTGGGGCCAGAAGCAGCACACCTGCATGACTGCCTCCCCGCTGTCCTCACGGACTGATGATTTAGATGCCACCACCATTGCCCTCCCACTTCTGCTTTAATTTCTGTTCCTTGCCATTCACAGCAGTGAACAATGATGCATTACAATTTCCAGGTGCCTAAGGCTCGGAGAGCTTTCCTAGATATAATCAGCAGAAAAGAAGGATTTTGCATTGAAAGCCAGTGCCAACATCCCTGCAGTGATAACCATCCCTGTATAATTAAAACGAACATTTCATAAAATGTCATCTCCAAGCAGCATATTTTAGATTAAAAAAAAAAAATAAAAAACATTTCCAAGATCAAAAGAAGAGAATTATAATTGGGAAACAGTGGAGGTGGGGGAGGACAGTGTGACAGCCCCAAGAAGTATTACTATTATTATGAAGCAAAGTTTGCTAAAATGCCAACTGCTCGCCCACAGTGAAAGGAAGCACCAGTTTACTTGTTAATCGCCTTAATTAATTAACTGGCATTGTCCTGGATTTCCTGAAGCTGGGTTTACTGTGGGAATCAATTTTAAAGAGCTTCCAGAAAGAAAATTTAAATTTCTGCTTAAAGACTTTACAGATTAGTAAACAAGAGCCTGCTTCCAAACCATTTGGACAAAACCACAGCCGTGATTTATGGAGACATGGTCTTTTTTCCCATAGAGACTGTTGTGATCAGCTATATTGACCTACTGCACAGCACAAACTTCCCTGAATTAATCCCTCTTAGAACTACAACAGCTCTGTTAGAAAAACACCCCATCCTGATTATAAAATTGGCAGTGAAGCAGAAGCCAGCATCACCGTGGTGTGCTGTACCAGGGGCTGGCTCCCACTGAAACCCCTGCTTCTTTCCACCACCGATTTGTTCAGTTCCATACTCCACCCACCTCTGGCCTTCCCTTCTGCTAGGATGAAGGGCAGTTTGGCAAGCCCTTGCTCCCTGTACAAGCACTTACAGATGGTGACTGAGTTTTCATTAACAGGGCTGTGATCTTCCAGACTTTCTCAATTAAATGGGTATGAAACAGGCCCTGAGCTTTCTCATGGTCCTCTGAGGCTACTCCAGTTCTTAGCATGCTTTTCAAGCTCAGGACATAGTTGCACCAAGTGCCAGATATTAGGGCAGCATCATGTTCCTAAGAGTCATGTTAATATACACTATTACCTGCTCTGTAACTTCTGATCACAACATCACATTAGACTTTCTCTCATCCCACAGGTTATTCAACCTGTGCTCCAAGTTTTACTTTAATCGCTGTTTCCAGGGTTAGCGATTCCCACTCTGTAAAATTGACTACTGATCTCTGGCTGCAGTAAAATGGATCTTAAAGTTATCTGTTACATGAAATGATAATTATGAAAGCACACACATGAAAGTCTTCACTTCCTGAAATTAAGTTTTCTCCTCTTACATTCATCAGGGCCCTTTCTTCCCTGGAGCTCTGCAGAAGACTTAGATGTGGGATGGTACTCACTGCAGACTCGACATATCTCGGCTTGGCACCCAAACATCCTTTGTGATCAATGGGGAGAAACAGGGACTTTAAGGCTTCATTTTATCCCACCTGTCTTACACATCTATTTTTGGACAATGAATGACACCTGTAAAGTACCAGTTTCCTTCCACTGACTGTACTAGAAGCTGTATGTGTCCAAAATAAGATGAAGACATCTGCATGAGGTTACGTGAATCTCGCCCTTTGAATCTAAATAATACACTACAGATAAATATAGCATAATATAGCACTTATTAAAGTGCTCCAGTAGTAAAACACCCATCACATAAATATGGAAGTGCATACTTCTTTAAATAATGGATTTTAAGTGCTAATTTTGATGTCAGATTCTGCTTTTACATGCATGTAACAAGCCAAGAGGGAGCAAGGGGTTCTTCCAGCTCAGTCCTTGTAAAGAGTAGCTGGGTGTAATCAGTCCCTTCCAAAAAGAGACACACAGAGATAGCTATTTCCTTCTCCAACATGTCCAGCGTCACAAAATGAGGGTGAAGAATGTATCCCTCTCACCTGTATAGTAACATCGCAGTCACCTAGGGAGGCAGGAGAAGAATACAGCTTAACAACATTTTTCTTATTTTTCTATTTCATGGAATGGCTCATTTGGCAATGGCAAAATTTTCCTTGAGAAAACCGTATTCCATGGAAGAAGGGCTCAACAAATCCTCAAAACGTCTCAAAGAGAAAGTTGAATGGAAAGCACACATTCTGATGTGCAAATACAACAGTTCCTCACTAATCCTGGCAGGAGCAGAGGAACAACTAATGAAGCAATGCTGATCTCCCAAAACCAGAGAACTCAGAAAAATCGGATGGAAAAACTGTGCTGCAGCCTGCCTGCCACACTCACAGCTTATGCCAGGTAACTGGTTTCTTACCCTGCCAGGCACACTAGAGAAGCTGCAAGGAAACTGGTAAGAGCTGCTGTGGGGAAGAGGAAGGTTTTGAAGAAGTCCCTGCATGTCTCAGCCCCTGAACATATTATTCCACATAGGATTGAGAGCAAGATAGTCCTTCATGCACTGGTGCCAGGTTCGGTATGAAATGGGTCCTCTGGCACTGAATAGGGGCATTTACATAAGGAAGGAAAATATCAGACAACACAACAGAAACTCCATCAACTCCCAACCTAAGGAGGGACAAAAGACACAGTGTGGAGGGAGTGGGGAACAGAGGGAGAGAAGGGAAGAACAACATGGCCTCTAGAGGGATGACATATTTTAAATCAGCTTGTCATCCTTCTGCTTCACTCACCTTAGAAAGGACTCCTTTCCCAGAACAGCTCTTTTCTATTTGTCTGACTGTGAAATCTTCTTGAGGAACCTCTCTAATTTGGAGTTGGTCTGAGGGCAGTGGGGAGAACCAGGAACATGGCAACATGGATGTCGGGCAGGGGAGCCGTGTGCTGCCAGGGGCTGTCCAGGCACCGGCAGTGGGACAAGCCCGTGCAACACTGCAGTTTGGTGTCTTTAGCCCGTCTGGAGCTTCAGCAGTCCTGGCACAGCTGGACAGGCTTCAATGTGCACTCACCCACACTCACAGCAAGCAAGCCTGGGTACACTGCAGCTTATCTGCAATGGCCACTTTTCTGAATGTCTAGCCATTGGTTACTTCCAGGAGAAGACCAGTGCATTAACTTTTTGCAAGTTTTGACTGAAGTTGTGCAGCAAATCCTGTATTACAGAGGACATTTGGTAATCCCTAGCACTAGTAACTGAGTCCTTGTCACTCAACCAGGTGACCGATGGGAAACCAGGAGAGGAGCTTAAGAGGCAGAAGGGAAAGTAGGATAAGGGGAACTGGCAGATATTAGGTAAATACTGGGGTCCCAGGCAGAAACATCAAAGAAGCACACACTCGTAGTGCACTTACTTAGGAAGGACAAGTCTGCATAGCTCTAATTAGGAAAGTTCTTTTTTTTGTTTGTTTGGTTGGTTTGGTTTTTTTTTGATATGGGAAATCAAGTTGCAATGATGGGTGCTGGGTAACCTGTCACCATAGTCAGGGCATGACCATACACCATGAGCAGCTCCCACACTTTCTCCCCTCTGAGACAGATCCGCTCCACCTTTCATGGGGACAGGAAAGGTGTTTGAAGTCTTTTTTCACCACTGAAAGTTCTTCTACTCATTACTGAACTACGATGATAGATGATACCTGAATAATCCTGCACAGTAGGGGAAATTGCTGCTGGACAATTAGCAGAGCTCTCCAGCATTACGGGGCTTTGCCTAACTTAATTTCTGACAATATGAAGTTTCACCTGACAGTTTGGTCTTTTCTCTGCAAAAATACTCTAGTACCAACACAGAGGCAAGAATAAGCCCTGCGCTGGCCCATTGCCCAGCTCAGTGCTTGGTTTGGCTTCAGCAGTTCAGCTGACACACATATCTTTCTTCGATTTTCTTTCTCCAGTCTTCCATTTCCCTAGTGTCCCTTCTCCTCCTGCCCCACTGCTTTCCATCACAACTCAGCCCACTGCACACGCTCCCCATCCACAAGCAGGGCTGCATGTCATGCCCTACTGAGGTCACACTGACGCCTGTTCAGGCTGCGCTGTGCCTTACTGCGCAAGTTATCACACCAAAAAAAATTAAAATCAATAGGGCTATTGAATAGGATACACTAGACCTGACTGGAAAGGGCAAAACAGCCCAGAGAAGAAAGTGGGAGATGATGTAGTCATGTCACATCCAGCTTTTTTACATAGCTATGTACTGCCTCCTGTAGCAATGACCTGGCCCATTAGACGCACTCAGCCTTTCCTTCACCTTTTTAGCCACCAGTCATTGATAATCTGTGCCATTAATCCTTCCTGTCACTAAAGCTACAGCATACCTGCACACTGCAATACCGTACAACAGCTGCATAAGAGGAAGAATCTTTTTAATGGACTTCTGCAGCGGGAGTGGTAAATGGGGGTGTTCCCAGCTACATATATCCTAGTGAGAAATAATGAACAGCACTCCCATAGCATTTTGCTAATAACCTCAAATAAAGTGAAGAGTTCAACTGGGAGGGGTGATTTTTTTTTTTTTTGGTAAAAGTTTGATGAGCTTTCAGAATCCAATATTTCAGAGCTTGCTTATTGCTAATTAAGGGTTAGTATACTAAATTAGCAGTAAATTAACATTCATTTCTCTGCTAGTACACTAGAGCTGCAGGAAATTACCCAAATTATTCAGGTAGTGACATTCATCACTGGGTGGAATGACTGTAGCTTAAACAAGATTTAGTGCTACTCTGTAGCTAATATTCATAGCTGCAGTAGCAGAAAGGCAGGCTCCCTCATTCACAGTAATTTTGACAGCATAGGTGCCAAGATAGGGTAAAATGTTCCTCTGATCTGTTGATTATTGAGACAAGAGGACATGATAGGCCATGCATTGCTGAGAGATGACTGCATACTTGAGGTGTAAATGGGGACGCACCTGGCTGGTGGCTGCAAGTGACCAAATGCTGCTGTAAAATGAAAATATCACCCCAAAAACATCTCTGTGCAGTTGTTGGGGTTAATTGATGCTGGTGCAGCATTACTTCAAACCAGTTGTAAAGCTCCATCTGTAGCTACAGTTCTATAGACATTTCATAATTATGTTTAATATTGCAATCCCCTGTTTCTAGGGAGGATTTGAGGATCTTTGTGCATTTGTCTAAGTGATGAGCATTTTATCTCAGGTTTAGGAGTTTACCTTCTTCCTTGGGGGAACAGATGGCTCTGGAAGTTCCTGACTGCCTTCAGAGCACTTCCCCACCTCCTTTTAGGTCAAACCCAACTCAATCATAGCAGCCTGAATAACCTACCACCAGACAAGCTTTTGATGGTCTAGGAAAGAGGCAGTGGGCACCTTACTGCATCCATATGCCCCCATTCAAGAAGAGACCTTTCCTGATTCATCCATCTTCAAGGAAAAGGGGACACTTGAAGTGCTGAAGCCTGGAGCTTGCTGTGCCCCCAGGCCAGGTGGTACCCAGTTGCTTTGGAACTGGGGAAGATTTGTATGACCATTACCCACCCTGCCCTACTGCAAAGACCTGCTTCCTTCAGCAGCTATCCATTTGTAGCACATTCCTTGCAAGGACCTCAAGCCGACACACAACATTTATGAAGAATGTGAAATTTGCACATTTGGGCTTTCCTAGGCACTCTGTGCTTTTGAGCAGGCTGCAAGAAAGGTGTGCAGGGATGGAAGGTCCCTGTGGGAAGAACAAGGACTGTCCATGCCCTACTGCAAATCAACTAGAGGGAAGGAAGCAAAGAACCCCTGTGAGAAAGGAGATGGCAAAGGGGGAGATGAAGACTCTGAGAGCAAAGCACTGCTGCTTTCTCATTTACTGAGAGTGTGTGTCAAGAACCAAAAGCCCTAAATACTTGAGGACAAACTCTTCAAGATACCATTTTACCCTTGACAAGAACACAGTCACTTTGTAAAATGCATATGCCTGAATAGACACAATTACAGAGGCAACAGGACATGTTCCATTTGATCACAAAGAAGTCCATGTGCTGTCTGAAGCCTTGTGCTGAATGGCAGCAGGGGTATTTAACTTTAAATTTTCCAGCACTCAGACTAGGGCAATGAGCTGTTCCCCTCTGCAAATAAAGTCTCAGTCTAAAGCAGGCATGTTTTTAAGCTCACTGATGGAGATTTCAGATGCCCCCACTATTAATTTTCACTCTTCTGGCTCTGTTCCTTGTCTGCTGCTGGCAATCACAATGGGATCAAGAATGAGTCTTAAAACAGGAGAAAAAGACAGTTGTCTAGTTGTGCTTTTTACATTCTCACAAGCAGCCCAAAGCAGGGATGATAATGCATATCTTAATTAACTAAGGCCCTCCACAAACTGCCTGGGGCAGGTTTTTATAGATACTGGCTTCTGGCTGGACAACTAGCAAGCAGACTTTTACTGCCTGGAAACAAAGGCATTGCAAAAAGCCAGTAAGTTAAATCAATGTTCTATTAATTAATTTTTAAAGTCTCACAGGAACATAGTACTCTTTGTCCAAAATGTTCCAGCGGCACTGCTAGAACAGGAAGCAGGACAGGCTTCTCAGATGTCAATGTGTGCAGGGACATCGCTCTCTCCAGTTTAAAATCCACTAGGCTTCATACAAAGCTGGTGTCAGCCCACTTCTGTCACCCAGCTTGCCCTTAAGATGAAGAATCACCAGTTTGCTGTGCTGGGGAGAGCTAACATGAAAAAAGCAAATCTCTAGCTTGTGGGGTGGGGGGAACCCCCTAAAAACCCCCACAGTTTGTGTCCCTCCCTTACTTATCCTTCACGGCACAGGGTCCCCACATATGTGCCTTGATGTTCAGCAGCGGCAGAAGGAACAATCCCCTGTCACCACTTTGCAGTCATTCCTGGGTGGGAATAAGAGAAGAATCTATTTACTTGCTTCTTTGAGACCTGCAGTGAAGAATGAATTTGCAATGCTCTCAGGAGGAGCAGCCACTGTCTCCCCTCCCAACAGGATAAATTTTGCTCTCCCTCAGTTTCAGCCTTGCTCTGCCAGGCCACATGGAGATGACAGCAAGGGAACTGAAGTCCCCTAGATTTTTTTTTAGCGCTGTTTATCCTCAGGCAGGTGGAAGAGGCAGGACTGCTTCTCTCATTAGCCACGGCCTCATCTGAGCCCCTCAGTAATGGCTGCTTTACAAAGCCCCTCCTGCAGGACCTAGTTATTGAGAGTCTCAGTGGAAAACAGCACTTCCAAATGTCAGTGAGTGTTGAGAGGAACATGGAATAAAACCCGAGACTACAAGAAGAACAGATGAACAGAGGAACCCAGATGTATTATTTGGTATTGAAGCTGTATTATGATGCCACATGGGGCAGGAAAGCCAGCAGCTCACAGCACTAGGGCACTCTGCTGTGTGGTGGCTGCACCCTGACCTGGCCGTGTGCCTGGCCCCATCCTCGAGAGGAACAGTAACCGTCTCACCCCCCCATTTAGTAACACTGTTCTCCAGTAGCTCACAGAGACTGCACGTGGGACTGGAGGTTCACAATCCCCATTTTGCAGAGGGCTGAGGTTGCTGCAGTGACTTCCCTAAGCTCACCCAGGAGGTCTGAGCAGAGCCAAGAACAGACCGCAGGTTTCCTGCATGCCAAGTTACCAGCTCCACATTAGGCTAAACTGTCCTACAAGCACAAAGTGCCTCAGAACACAATTATTGGGCACAGAGTAGGAACTGCACAGAGCAGAGCATCTGTGCCGGCGCTGTACCCCAGGCTCAGCCTGCTCTGACTTTGTCTGTCCATCTGTACCTTCCCCTTTTCCCAAAGGGCTCTCCCCAACCAAACACCGCTGTAAATTTTGGAAGGATTTCAATCTCATGGATTTTTCATACATGTTTTTATCTTTCCATGTTTTCAAAAAGAAAAAAAAAAAAAAGAGCAATGAATGTCTTGCAATGACAAATAACGTATGCTGTGACATTGGAAACCATACAGCATCTTATTAACAAAAGCTGTAGAACTAGTCTGTTACAGGGACTAAGTCAAAGTGCCAATTTTTTAATGCTGTTTACCAAATCAAACAGACATTCTGCAGTCCACCTGTTCCTAGTGCCGTTGACTTCACGATAGCCATTTTCTGAAGCCAGAGAAATAATTGCTAGACCAGTTTATTGATGGCAGCTGGTTTGGAGTGAAAAAGTCCAAAATGTGCAATAATTAAAGACTGTAAAGGATGCAAGCTATTAAAAGAACAAAGAAAGTAAAACAAACCAGCCCAGAATGGGCAAATAGGCACCTTCCATGGGAAGCAAAAATCTCTCCTCCATACTGATGTATTCACAGTCAACTCACAGGAAAGTCAATAGAGGTGGGGAGGAAGAAAAAAAACAACACTACAAACTTCTACACTTATTTTTTTTTATCCAGGAATTATAGTTCAGCCCTTGTCACTAGCACAGGATTCAAAGTGCTGGAGTCAAGCAGTGGCCTAGAGACCAGCTTGTGCCAGATGCTTCAAAAGGCACTGTAAAATCCCATAATGGAGGATTATGCACCAATATGCCTGAGGGAGAAGCTGTATTTAGCGTATGGCCGGAAGTACAAAGGATGAAACTCCAGCCCTCTTAACTGTAGATGATACTGCTAATCATACAAATGACGCCAATCTGTCGGTCTCAATATCCTACCTTGTGGCAATGAGTCCCATAGGCTAATTAAAACTTAGGTTAAAAGTGCTTCCTATTAAAGCTGTTCAATGCATTGACTTCACATTTAATTTGATGTCTCTGTCTTATCCAAGTGAGGAAAAAGTCATGGCACTGTTGTTTTATTTATATCCATCATAGCCTGTCTCTCAGTGGCACATCCCATGTATTGCTCTGCCTAAAATAAACAGGCCTAACCTTTGCAGCCCCTGCTTGCATGCAAATCTTCCTGTTAAAGTGTTTTCCATGTCTCTGATTAGGTTTGTTGCCCTTCACTGAACCTCTTCTATTTTGTGCTCTATCATTTTTTAATTAGGGTAACCAAACCAAATATGCCTCTCAAGGTGAGGCCACATCACCATCTCTAGAACAACACTGTCATATTTTCAGTGTTGTCCTCTATTCAGCAAATTAATGTCATGCCATTTCATATTTATGCTTTCCTGATCACTGTTCAGACCTGAGCAGATGTTTTCCATTGAGCTCTTCCAAATCTTTTTCTGTTTTGAAGCTTACCCCATTATAAGACTGACTGTTCTATCCAATTGATAGTAACTTCCTTTTACTCACATTGCATTTTACTATCAGTATTTTGATTACTACAACTTTGGTAAATTCAAAAGAAACTCTTAATCATGTTTAGATTTGATTAAATTCTGAAGCATCAAATTTCACCAATTTGTTACTGTCTTTTTCAGATTATCATAAAATATCAAGTTACAGGCTCAAGGGGTGTCGCCTACTATACAAATGACTGTATATGTAATTACTGAAGCTCTCCACAGCGATAAGATTGTTAAAGAATCCATGTATTAAATAAAAGACTAGTTTATTTTAAAAGTATTTTCAAATCTCAGACCTCGTCTTTCTGCACCTGTACCACAAGCCTACAGAGAGGGAGGGAAGCAATCTCTGTCGCTTCCCAGGGTATGTTCACACACACAGCACCAAGCCAAACAAACCCAACTCCTCAACCTTCTGTAACACGATTTTCAAGAAGGCTGAACACGACAGTCTTCAAAGGGATTTTAAACAAAATATGTCAGGAAAGGCTTCATCACCCTACGTACCACACACTTTTATAGACTGTGAAGAGAAATACCCCTCTCAGTGAAATTCAGACCACATGTGGTTTCTGAATGCAGAATGTCTTTTTATAATGATATATTCATGCTCACTGTCATCCTTCAGAGACTTCCTATAGAGTAGATGCTTTTTCCTCAGAAAAAGTGTTGAATTACTTCAGTGGGAATCAAGTTTCTGAACATCCATAGGATGAAGAAGACAGATGAAGGGAAGTTTCACATCTAGATAGAAGTCCCTTTCCAAGGATTTAGATAGATATGTTCATACTAGAGAAATATTCCCAAGTTCTTGGCAGCAGCTTCCTGAAGCCATGACAGGAGGCATTTTACTCTTCAGATAGCTGAAGAGCTCAGCTCAAATCAGCACTTAATGCTGTGGTTGTTGGCAATGGTTTCTGGGATGTTATTAATTACAGGGGTTGATTTAAAAAAGAAAAAAAAATTATTTTCCCTAGCATATGACATACTAAGTTGTCACAAGTTACTTATTTCTAATGAGAACTTCTGCACATTAAATGAGAGTCCAGAAGCATAGCTGGTGCTATTTGAAAAAGCTGTGTTTCTGCTGGGAAAGGAAAATCATCACATTTTCCAGAGATCTGTTTTCTAGAAAAGAAAAATTGCTACTTTCATTTTAGGACAAAAACAATAGTTTCTACCTCAGCTAAAGAATCCCATCTGCTGCAGGCTCTGAGTCATCAGCTTATTAACAAAATTGTCCGAGAGAAGCATAAATCTGATTTGCTTAGGAACCAAATCTGCAGTTAGACAAAAATCACAGTCTGCCACTTCCCCCTAAATCACGCTCAGTTCTTTACCACCTACGATCAGCAGTACCTGCCAGACCGCTGCTGGACAGATGCTCCCCCAAATCTCCTGCAGCATTTTCCCTTTCACCATGAGGCTTTCAGCCAGCACCAGCCCCAAAGGACTGGTGCCTTGTTCCCCAACAGGCAGTCCATCCCCATGCCACAATTTCTGGCTGGTGGTGGTTATGCTGCGATACTCTTTTGGCCATACGTACAGAGCAACCCCATTTGTTTTTTCTTTTTCCTCTCTGCCTCTCTTTACCTTCTGAATATAGTACACTGTCAGAACCACATGTTGGTTTGTATCTTTTAACGGCTGCCACCACTTAACAGCTCACTCCATGCTTCTCTTTTAATGGCACATTTCTCCTCTGCTTTACACTGAACCATTACTACTTGGATGACCAACGCTACAGACTTCTGGGGTCAGATGTGAGATTGTAAGTTTGCTGGGGTTAATTTCTGAGTTGCTTTTTTGCTAGTACTTAGACACGCTCTCTTAGTAAATCATCAGAGCTAAAGGGGGAGGGAGCCTGAGGAGGACAACGGAGGCATACTTTACAGGCTATGTTTATAGCTCGTTTTTTCTTTTCTCCATCCAAGCCTGTCATCTGGGGAGGCGGCACATCCTGATCTCTATCAATGCAAGATCAAAGCCTTCCAGAGCTGTCAGAACTCTGAGCTTGTCGCTATCCCTATTTACACGTGTTTATTTTTAGTATTATTATTAATATTAACTCATCTTGGCAGCTCCTGAGCAGCCACATGGGTAGGGACTCTATACCACTAAATGCTGTATAAATACAAACCAAAATGGCATCTCTCCAAAGAGCTTACAGCCTCGGGAGACACTTGTACCAGAGAGGATGTTTAAATGCTGGACTTCATTCATGTTGATTTGATGTAAACAGAGCCATGCTGCATAGGCTAGGGCATCACAGGAGTTTAGGGCCCACTTCTCTTACAGTGAGACAGAATTAGGCACCCAGACGACTTTGAAGAATAGGCTCTCAGACTCTGTGCACCTCATTTTCAGTAACAGTCAGTGAACACTTCCTGGAGCAGCAGCACCCTGACAATGTTAGTGCAGCACTCTGCACAGTGGTGCCTCATTTCAGGGCACAAGGAAGGACTGTTGGGTCCCTCATGACAATGCACAAGGATACCCAGCTCCCCCAAAAGCAGCAAAATGCTCAAGTACCTGAGGGATTTGGGATCTTGTTTCATCTTGACAGAGTAATTCCCAAGGTGTGAGATGCCACAAGCACAGAGCCATCATGTTCACAAGCACAGAGGTTGGCTCCCAACCACTTCTGTGATAAACGGCACCAAAGGAGATGTGTGCCAAATGCAGTTGGAGTTTTACGGTTGTTCCTTTAGCACCTCTTCGGATTTTGTTTAGTTCACTTCTGCAACAACAGCTGGGAGCAGTATTTCCTTCAAATTACAGAAAGATTTAGTGTTATCTTAATGTGATACAAGTGTAGCCTGAATTATATTTAGGAGGAAGAACAATATGTGCTAATGAATAATAAAGACTGTGTACAAGGGTATTAGCTTGTCTCTGACTGCTGCTCCTTGAGCCAGTTCTCACCTTCTTAATAGCGTTAGCAATTCACAATGGCTGTCACTCAACAGGCTCCTCCCAAGGGAGTATGTTGGAAATATTCGCCATTTTGTACGATTTCAGCTGGAAAGAGGCACCTACTTCCAGATATAACAGAGCTGAGCTGAAAGACAGCCAGATTTTCCCCTCTGCTAAAGATGCCTTGCAGGATTTCAAAGCCAGCACCTATAAAACCAGGAGTGCCCACATCTACCACATGAAAACTGACAGTTAGACAAAGAGTTTGGGCGGAGGCTTGGCCCCAGCTTCACTCCAAAAACCAGCAGCAAGTCCAAGATGTCGTCCTTATTTTGCCCTTCTCAGTTTTTCCATCTGCAATATGAACAGGCATTTTTCAGAACTTTAATGTCTGTATCACTGCTATGGACGTGTGACTGGTAGAAAACAGAAGTTTAGTGTAGTCAACAGTAAACTGTCAGCTGTGATCAAGAATAGCACCAATATGGTTCAGTGATTATCTGAATTACTTCAGGGTATCTTACTAAATCTCTGCAAGGTATCACAGCCACCAAAGTAACACGTGATTTTATGCAAAGAACATTTTTAAAAGATGCTACAAAAAACCCCACTGATACAAATAGCTGAGAAAGTGCAGTGCTAATGGATGTTCCTTTCTTTCTGCATTATTTATCTTTCATAAAATACTACATAAACACACTTTATCCTACAGAAAGAATCAAAAATAACATATTTGACTTATCTGTTTAGGAAATAGTGACATGTGTCAACCAAATCATTTCAACACAGGATTCTTCAGTTTCAGCAACTGTCAGAGGGCTCCTCCATTGAAAATAATCAATGCCTTTGACAGATAAAGAGAGGTAATATAGTGACTTATTTTGATACAACCTGACAGCTTTTTTTGACAGTAGTTTTCACTGTCAGTCTATTGGGTTTGAATTTCAGCTGGGGCCCGTGAGAAATATGCTTTTGGTCTTTAGCACTGAATCTCTGCAAATCAAAAGGGCAGTGGGAGCACAGTACTTACCTGCTTTTTATTCACCATTATCTATCAGTCTTCAATTTTAATTACTCATTTTTAATACCTTTCCCAATTTTTATACTCCTGAGATGTCATAATAAGGCACATTTAAGCTATACTTTGCTGCTCCCTTGGCAAGAAGGGACATATCACGCAGCTAGACTTGGAAACGGAGCTATTTTCTAATGTCACTGTGTTCGGATTGACAGTTCAGTTCCATCAAGAGCTCATCTGTTCTGCTCTTATGAGACTGCAGAAACGTAAAAGAAGTTATTAATATTGATTATGAAATATTCAAACACTTGTCCATGCAGGAGCTTGTGGGGCTAAGGATCTCTTCGTTAAAATTATTTATACAAAACACATCTTTCCATTGAAAAAATAAAAATGTATATCAACAAAGGATCTGCATCTGAATTCTCATAGAACAGGAACCAGGCATTTGAAAGAATCTCTTAAATTACAGACAGGTCCTTCACTGCTGCACAGCAGCACTGCCCCACTAAATAGGTGAGGAGCTATAGGCTTGCTGTCAGCAGACGTTGTCCTCAGACAAAGAAGAGGCAGGGACAGGGTGAAAAGGAGAGAGGGAAGTTCTTCCTTATCCTGTATTTTGATAATAGCTTCTTTCAACAATTACCATTTTGAACAATTTCTTCCACTGAGAGGTCAGACAGAATCCACTTGCTGTGATCCAAATTGTTCATTCCTGGCTGCAATTTCCCTGAACATTGTCATCATATCATTTATTTTGTCTTTGATATAAATATGTGACCTTATAGGGTTTGGTATCTAAATATTTATTTGTTTCCAAGCCTAAATTCACAGTGTGATGTGTGAAAATTCCCTTTGGTATAACAATGCTCAAAGAGACAAGGCTGCAAGATGACTGAAGGTACAAAGGTGCAGGAAATAAAAGGACTCATATTCCCAACTCATCATTCCATGTATTGCTTGAGACAAGATTCGCATCCTGGCTTTTGATGTATTGTTGTTGTATACGTTGAGAGCTCAGTTATGTTTAAATGTAGTACTTCGGCTCCTTTGCTTAACAACACCTGATAACTTGCTTGACATCTCAAAGAGTTTCTTAAAATATTCTTAAACCTTTGGCATCCCTTCCTGCCCTGGGCTTCATGAATAAAACATTTATCCAGTCAGCAGCTTTAGCAAAGAGGAACAGCCAAGTTCCATCCATCAAAGTCAGCAGCTGAATTACTGAGTGATTTCAGATCCTTTAATAACTCTATTTCTTTATGACTATGTTGGTAAACAATCAAATAGTGCTGGCACCTGGCTTTCAGTGAACATTAACTTTTTTGCATTATCAAATACTACTAATACAGCTCGTTGCTATTATTGTTATTTCAATAAAAAAAGTCCGCAATGCTGACCACCTTTGTGATAATGCACTGAGGTTTATTCTTGATTTGTTATGAAGGTCATCGAAAGCTACTCACATTAAACCTTCTGGGACTTTAAAAAAAAAGAGCAAGTATAAATAGAGCCTTTACTCCACATATAATGTGCTTCATTTATCATTGGGATCACCAAGTAGTAATACACTGCCCTTTTTGTAAGGTTGTTAATAGAAACTAAGCATTTTGGGGTGAAAACCAATGATATAAAGCTTCTGTTGTTGTAGAAGTCCAATGAAGCTTGGAGATCCAAGTACTATAAGGAAAACATATCCAAAAGGAGTTTCCTGGTTTGAGACTCTGTGCTAGGGAAGAGGGGAAATGGGGAGAAGCAAAATCAGCTTTCTGAACTGAAAACCTCGCCAGAATGTGTTTGAGCACATTTGGTTTGAATTAAATGGATATTCAAAATAAAAATCTTTTCATAGCACTTTACACTGGCAGAACAGCAGGAAGAGCTTTTCTATACATTGGGATACAAGCACCAGTTTAGCCTCTAACCAGGATATGCAAATGGAAAGCCCCGATATTCAATCCTCCAACCTCTCATGAAGGCAAAGTATTCTTAGGCATGCAAGAATAACACATTGAAGTTGAAAGGGTCATCTAAATAAGGATGACTGGCCAGGGTACGGCCCGTGGTCTGTCTCTATTCACCAGGGATTTGTGCCTGGAATATAAACAGCAAATACCCACAGACACACTCTGAGCATAACTTGACTATTTGATCTTGCATAAATGATCCTTTCCAGCTCTGGGAGAGAAATGATTCATCAAATTTGCAGAGGATGAAAACCAAGTGAGGTCCCAATAAGCAACAAGAGCATGAGCCTCCTTAAGCCCATCTAGCCTTTTGCTCCTAAACCCTTTGGGTGCAGCTGAAGGGTGCCGCTGTAAGAGCACCCCAGAGATGGCTCTAGGGAGTTACAGTATTTCCTCTGCCCCCCCGGGGAGACTCTCTGCTCCCAGTGCACCATCGGCAATAGCTCGTGTGTTGCCCTGGTCTGCTGAGCTCTCCTGGATGTGACCAGATACAAGTAATGCAATGTGTGCAGAAATACAGTAGGGTCGTTCTTATCTCCCGGCACACGTTCCCAGCTGCAGAACAGTAGGAAACCACGGGCTGATTGCACCAGAGAAAACATGTTTTTTCCAGGTTTCTGCAGGTTTAAATGAGCTCTGTGCTACTGATGTCAGGGGGCACAGGTAGAGACCAGTAACATTTTCATTTAGAGGCATCTTAGAGCCTCTCCATAGGAAAATAAACAGACTCTTCAGTAAAATTACACCCAATTAAGCCACAGGTAAATAATTAAGCCACAGGATTCAGTATTTAAGCTCTTCCCAGTTGCTTGGATAAGTGAAGTGTCACTGTTACAGATTAAGCTTCTATACTCTAAGTTTTCTCTGTTGCATCTTAAAAATGAAACCCAACACTTAGTGATATCTAACTAAAGACTGACTCTGACTTCTTTGTTAAAATGAATACAGGTACTGTTCCCGAGAAGCACAAGGTAGTTTTTGATTCCCAGGAAGGGTGATGGCAAAGATTCTTAACCATGAACATGCTGGTGTGGTAAAACAAAATCCCACTGGCACAAAAGACCAGTTCCAGAACCTTGTCACACAGTTGGATTGCACAACTGTACATGATAACTCATGTGCGTGTGGATCATGGCTCATCATGCTGAACAAATCCATCATGTCTTTCTCCCATCTGCTCCTGGATATGCAGTTTTCATTCCCTCTCACATCCTGCCTGCATTGCAGCCTCCCTGGAGGCAGCCTCACACTGCCCAAAGCCCTGTGCACCCACCCCCATAGCTGGCTCGTGACCCTTTATTGACAATTTTGGGGACCACTGGCAAGGGACAGGGAGAAGTTCCTATCAAGATCTTCTCCCACCTGCATGGAGCAGCCCAATAAGGGCAGGAGAGCTGGGAGCCAGGTGAACTTTCTAGAGAGACACCCCATGTCCTGCTCTTCCTGGCAGAGGTTTGGGGACGACAACTCAGAAATCTGCCTCCCCAGGCTGACCCAGAAACAGGGGGTCCCCGTCAACCTGCTCCAACACATGCAGGACTGGGGTTATTCATAGCTTTGAGGGTTCATTTTTTTCTAAATTTCTTTTAAAATTTGCAGTTCTTCCTATGCCCGGTTAAAGGAAAAACACAGGACCCAATGGAGGTCTTCACACTGTCTTTGGAGTGAGCCCCGTGAATTTCTATTTTCAGTTTAAAAAACAATACAAACAAAAAAAAGCCAAACCTCATTCTATTTCCTCACTTGATCCCCAGGCTCTGAAGCTGTAAACACAAACTACACCTCACTCATTTGAAATCTGCAAACTCTCCATCATAAATCAATCTACTGAGAAGTTAATTGCTACTTTTTCTAGGGGGATTTTTTTTTGTTTTGTTTGTCTGTTTTAAAGATTGTGGATTACATAATCAGATATGTATCTTTTTTTTTTTTTTTCTCTCTAGAAAGAAAAAAAAAATAAAATAGAAAAACAGTCTCATCTTCCCCATATCAACAGCAGCTGCAGATGGAATGCCCAAGGCCAAAAATGCTTTGTCTTGAATTTTAAAAAAATGTCTGGTTTTCCCCCATATCCCCACTGAAACATGTTTCACACTTAGCTACTGGAAACATAGCCTGCAGACATTTACATCACAGGCTTTGTTATTATAAGTTATAGTAAAAGACAAAAGAAACAAGGTTTTGTAACCAGAGGGCAGACATTGCAACTGCTAATTTGTTAGGGGGTGACATTTCTGATAATGCCACTTTAGTCAAGCTACCATTCCATATTGTAATTTCATTATAACATCCTATCACAGCACTTAATAGGAGATACACACAACAGATCTATTACCTAAAACAAACAAAGATATTAGGAAACTTCTTGGGACTGAGTTGTATATTGACTTCTGGTCAGCATTTCCAGAGAATTTCATTAAATTTATGTCATCAAAAAACATAACATATGGACCTTCTGAATAGGAACTCATACCAGCAGGAGTAACACAATTGTTTTTTCCCTATTTTGTGATTTATCATCCATTCCATTACATGCTACATGGACTGTCATTTTTCTTTAAATGTGTTTGATAAAAGAGTTCTTGTTCCACTAGGTCAGGAATTATTATTCACCAACATTATGTACCAACCAGCACAAACGCCAGCAGCAGCTGCAGACCTATTGCTGAATATCAGAGTTAGCACTGGGCTTTTCCCTGCCATACTCTGCTCCCATAAAACGGGGGAGCAGTTGAAGGGGAAGCAGCTCCCCATTTCCTCCCTGTGCTGAGCAGGACACACACATTCTCACAACAGGTATCACAGCAGGAGGCCACAAGGAGTGGAAAACAGCCATGCCTCTCCACAACACAGCCCACCTAAAAGATTTGGAGTTACGTTTGCTCCCCAACGACCCTGTACCATGTTGCCGCTCCCACAGGTCTGTGGCTGTAATTGCCAGTGGCTCCGTGTCAATCCCCCTCTTGCACCCGCAGCTGAGACCTGCCCTAACCAGCTTCCCACGGACTTTGCAGGAATTTGCAGCACGGCGGTGTCAGTGGCACTACCGCGAGCGTGGAGCGAGGAACAAGACGTGCCCTCGCCACCCAGCAGCCGTCGCACTGCTGAACCACCAGCACACGCAGCAGCGGGGCTGGGGACCTGCCCTTCCCATGGCCCTGCGCCTGTGAGATCAGCGTAGTGGAGCTCAGCAAAGGCAGGAGGCTCTTTTTGCACTTCTTACCAGATCTTAGATGTTCCCTTATCTGCTCTTAATTATCCAGGCTATTTTTACACTGTTTCTCCCTCCATCTCCTAATTGCCCAAACTTATTTTCCTGATGGTTTTCTGCTGAAGATGAATTTCAGGAGCTCAGTATCTCAGGCAATTTCAAGACGTAATTAACACCACCACTCCCCTCATTAGTGAGTGGCCTACTTTCTCTCCAGCACTACCATCCCCCTAGATGTTTGGAAAAAGTCCTTATTATCCCCCTGTAGCATTTTGCCTAGCATTAACTCCTTATGCTTCACAAGGCTCTCCTCTCCCTGCTGCAGCTGGGAAACGCCTGATAGAGTTGCCTTCACTTGCTGGTTTCCTTCTCAAGTTTCTGCACTGGGTAGTTCTAGCTCCCAGTCATGGATGAAGAGCTGTGCTTCCTGTCCCAGTATAGGGTTAAATCCCTTTTTACCATCCATCAGCAATCAGAGTACACAGCTGACACTGCTCTAGGTGCTGTTCAGACACAGAAGAGTGTCCCCATCCCAGAGAGTTTGCAATCGATTCAGGAAGACAAGGAAGGATGATCATTCCCTTAGAAACTTTTGGTACTGAGGCACGAACACACGCAGCATACAGCAAGCCTGGCTTTACAGCTCAGTTTCAAAACACCTTTTTCTTTTAAGTGCCCAAGCATATCTTCTCCTCTCCACTTGAGCTGAACTTCTGACTTCAGTACAAGTTTTCCTCAAGTAATAAGAGCTGATTTGTCATAGCAGACTGGACTCTTCCAGGTTCCCCTTCCCACAGTCCAACATCCTGGTACCAGCATCTCCTACGAACCCATCATTTATTAAGCGAAACCAAAGGCTTATTTCCAAAGCTAACCCATTGAGAGTTCACATAGGAGGCTAAACTTAATTGTCTGTGACTGTAACAATATCAGATAACCCCTGAAGAGATAAACAAGCAGACTTGGGAGATTAATATTTTCTTTGATATAAACTTTGTAGGATGCTCTGTTGTCAAAAAGTCCACAGAGATTACTTGTGTTGTAGTAGGTGGCACTTCATTTTCCAGAATCTATGACCCAGCAGAAATTACTGTCAGCTTCCTGACCAGCCGAGGGGTATTGATTCCCCCGTTACTACAGCAACCCATTAGTTATTAGATCGTGTCTCGTATGCAGTGACTAATCTGCCTCAGTGAGGTCTCGGATTTTGACACTTTTTCATTCTAATCCTTAATTAGTTTATTTGATGCGGCCTGCACGTTTTATTTTTATACTAAGTAGTTATTGAAAATACAGTCAAACTGAGCAGAGATCAAAGGAGCAAAACCAGTATGCTGTCAACTAAACTAGTTATGCAAAATAATAATAAAAAAAAAGTAACACACCATATCAAATGCACAAGGCAGCTTCACTCAACACTCCTAAAGTTGCATAGAAATCAACCCAGGACTATCCCCAGACTTCATTTGAAACATGAATGCCCCTGATACATCTCCTCCTGTGTATCACCTCCATTCCAATGTTTACACCAAGAGACTAGGAAGCGTTCACCACCAACCTGATCAGCTTCCTTTGATACTTGGATTCTTGAGGAGGAATAGACTTTGACAGGTATCTTCCCTTTACACCAAAATAACCAGAGACGAGGTACCCTTTTATGGCTTACCTTCTCTTTGATGTGAAGTGGTGAGGATGTCAAAAACCAGAGCACACACACACACAGTCAGAGTGGTTCCTGCCTGCATGACAACCCAAACTTGAAGAGAGGAGCAGTGTACTTGGCTAAGATGCATACTCCTTCTCACAAACCACTTGACACATAAAGCTTTAGGTTTTGGCCACAGACTTAAGCAACTTTAACTTTATATCACAATCATTAATAAGCCCCTCTGCCACCTGACAAAAAAATCCCAGTACTGGAAACAAAAAACCTTGTATTAATTCAGAAATTTATTCATATTCACAAAGACACCAAAAATGGAGAAAATTCAGTATCAAAAGTCAGAATGAAAATAAAAATTAGAATTTATGTTTAACTGAGGTGCCATAAAAACTTCTTATGTCTCCTTCAGTCCTCTTAAGTTATTATTAACTGAAAATAAAGTTCCACGAGAATCTATCCCTTCCAACTTTCCTATTAGAGGATACAAAATAGGAAAGCAACTTCATTCTCAGGTAACAGTATGTCTACTGACTGTACAGGAAGGGCAATTGTTTTGTGTTTGACATGGGAAAGTTTCATTACATCAACAGTTTGCATTCTGATAAAATCTCTCTTGGTATCTTTCACGGAAACTGCATACCCCTTGGACATTTGTATAAAACAGATGAAAACAAATCAATGTGAGAGGTCTGCTGTTCTGAGTATCAGCAGAACGTTAGGCATAACATGTTCAATTACTGAAGAGGAGATGATGAAGACTGCCAGATAAATTGACTTCAGAACCACTGCCTCAACCTGGAAAGGGCAAGCTCTAGCTAATGCCTTCCAGGAAATGCTTCCCCTTTTCACCTATAAGGGCTTAGGCACAAAACACCCACCAGATTCTTGTGCACTTAAATGGAGGAACATGTGTCTGTAAAACCCATGTCCCTCCATATGTTTTGACTGTGCTCCATCTCTAGATGTCAGGGTGTCAGCTGCACGTTTGAGCTTACACAAGGAAGATGCACTTGTACAGATTCAGGAGAGGGATGGAAATTTTGCCAAACTACACAACAAGGAGAGGTTTTGCTTCAGCTTAATTTGATAGCAAGCTGTGGATTCATGCTGTCGCTTTTTCCCAACTCTTATTCACCAAGTGGAGGAAAAGGAAAAGGAACACCAAGTAGAAAGGCTTAGGGTAAATATCCAGACATCTGACTGCATGCATTTCCATTGTTTGGTATTATTGCCAGGCTGGAGGGCAGCAAAGGTTGCAAATTCAACCTAGGGACTCTGCTTCACCAGTATTCCCTGTCCCCTAACTTAAATTTCACAAAATTGAAGAGATGGAAAGGGAACACCTAGAACACCCACTTACCAGTCCCAGGTCACGCTCTATAGCACAATCTCCAGTGCTTCATTCAGTTTCAAAGGTCTTAAATAGAGATGAAATGTAAGTAGACCAAAATAGAACAAAATCTGGAATTGCCTTGATCTACGTGGTGCAGTGTGGGAGTGTATGTACATGTGTACCAGCAGTTTTCTGAAACACACCCACTCTGATCTATGAGAAAATTGACCTAGTACGCTCAAGAGTGCCTTAAATTAGCCCGAGTAACCCATTTGTGTTATCATCCATCTTGAACAGTTCTCTGGATGTAATTCATGGAACTGCAGACCAACTATTCAATCAGAATGCTGCTCTCCAGAGAAATTTAACCCAGAATTTGTGCCCGTAACAGCAAGAGCAGTCAAATGCTCCACCTATAAGCATCCAAGTTGGGCATACCTTATTAATTAATGGAAACCCATAGGCGCACTGGATTCAGTAGTAAACTGCACAGTATTTCATTATGTTAAGGTGTATTTCATTGGAGGTAGACAGAAGCACTAACAAAATGCAAGAGTCTCATCACTGTTGGTGAAGATATAGTAAAATCTTAAGGTAAATCCAGATGCAGTTGTATCAATGTCACTTAGAAAATTCAAGGGCATTGGCAATTGGGCATACAATTAGGAAATGTGGTTGACCAATAGAAGCACACACAGAGCAAAGCCAGTGCTCCTTATGCTCTTCATTAAGAAAATGGAGAGTCAGAAGTGATCAGTCTGCTAGACAAATTTACACTTTCTGACAATGTATTTTATAACATTATACATACCAATTCCAGCATAGATAAATGAGACTTTCAGCTCAGCCATTTTTTCCGTAAGCCTGATATTCTAGTTACAAGTAACCCAGCCTCACATGTAAAAAACAGAGATTTGAGGCCTTGATTTGAGACACAGAGCAAGATCTCAAACCTGTCCCCTACATTGCCAATCAGACCTCTAACTCTTGTGACCCTAACTGCTTAGAGCAATAAGTACTGGTGTTCCTGTCCTCTGAGATTTCCCTTCCAAGAGCCTCCATTTCATCCCAGAAGAAGTGCTCCCCAAACCCTTTCCTATACTAAATGCTCTTCTCAATTTCTTCTGAAATCGATGGGAGTACAGTACATCCCACAAACACCACAGGAGACCATAACTCCAAGCCCAAAGGCCCAGGCTTGTTAACACTGCAGATGAACACAAGGTGTATCAGCCAACCCCTTGAAGTCTAATTAAATAAATTACCATTGTCAACTGTCTAAAAGGCTTTAGGAAGGTGAGATGGAGGAGAGAAGCAGTGCTAGGATAGGAGGCTTAAAAATGATAAGTCTCTTGTACACTTGGGCTTGGGGATGAATGAGAAAGCAGAAGAGACATTGCAGCTAAGTACCAGCTCTTGAGTCTTTATACACTATTACATACCCAGTTAGCCACAAATAAAGCACATTCTGCACTCCTCTCCACATCATATTTCACTCTAGCGTATGAATAATCTGATATGCTTGTAAGCAGAGCCCAGATTCAAGAATATTAAGAAATTGCACAGATACAGTAATAATGAAACAAAGTTCCTAAACCGGAGAAAAAACAGCTGTGTGTAATTTATTATGTCACAAGACTGTCATGTTGCTCAAAACTAAAACATGTCTTTTGCCTGGCTTACATTAGACCCTTTTGCTGCTAGGAATCACACTAAACCTACAGCAAAATACAAATTGTGCTTCAGGATATCATACATTTGTCTTGCAAATGTAAGCTAACTTTAGGCACTTCCAAGAATAAAACAATGTTCAATGCAAATGTACATACACTGACAGTAAACTGACAAAGCTACAGCTGGACACTACAAAGGAGTGGACTAGAGCAGAGCATCTCTCAAGCACAAGTTCCAGTACCATCACCAGTAGATATGTGTATGGAACACATCCTCACTGATACCGATCACAGTAATTCCCTTTCCTGCAGGGCAGCTTTACATAAAAGCACCAGAAGAGCATGTGGTTTACCAGTGCCTGTGTGCTAAGTGAGGACAAGAACCAGTGGAGAGGAAAATGGACAAGTCTGGAGCAGCCAGTTTATCATACTTGAACCAAAGACTTTTATTCTTCTTATATACTACCCTTCACATCTGCTATGCCGTGGAAGCATTTTCTTTGCTCAGAAAAAGCTGTGGATAGTAGCTCTTGCACCTCCTCCTAATGATGCCTGGCTGTGATCCGATCACTGCTGTATGTAGCATTAAGGTCAATACTCCTGTAACCATAAATACCGAAATACATTTTGCTAATGATCAACCATCGTCACTGAGCAAAGACAAATGTGTTCACCGCAAACTCCAAGAGCACCATAGCATTGCTTTTAGAAGAAGAAAATGCACTGAAGAACCTGGACTTCATGTCCCTGGAAAAAAGCCATGTCTTCATGGCCTAGTCACCTCTATAAATACAATGAAGTATGGTAAATACATCTGGGATTACATTAGACACTGAGCAATTTGGGAAGATTGGTCGACTGTGGAAATCCAAAATGATCTCACTAAAGCAGCTTAAGTGGTACTAGCTAAGCAGGTTTAGACCCCACATTTCAATGCAGAATACCATTTTATATGAGAACTCACTTTGCAGAACTGTCTAGGCTCAATGTCCATTACTAGACTACTTGATGATTTATTGTGTCGTAACTTGGAACTTCTCCTAGTGCCCTTTGTGTTGATGATGTCATTTGAAGATCACTTCTCTTTATGGTTGGTACATGCAGTAAAAAGATTTACAGTGTTCATATGTCTCCACCAATGGCTCTTATGCACAACCTTTAAGATCTGAACATGGAGAGTGGGATTCACCTCACCTAATCAACATCCCAAAGACAGGCAGTCAGCCTGCTTTGCTATATAGGCTCTTTTTCTGTAGAAAACAAAAAAGGAAAAGCCATCTCTAGATCAAGTCTTCACATCTAGCTCAACCGTCTACTTGATGAATCCAAGCCAAAATGAAGTTACATGCTTTTCTGATGATGCTATATATGTTCAGTATCACAGGACAGACTTATCCATGCTATAGAGCAGTAAGATCTCTCTCTGCCCTGTAACCAACATAACTTAGAAGGAAGGGGTGGTGGTAAAGTGTATTAAGATGGCACATGTCCACCTTATGTATACGTTTATAATTGGTTTAGTCCAATTTTTATTATAGATTAATGAGATTTCCCCCTCCCAAACCTCACTTATCTTGGAAACACAGTGACAAAAAAATAAGTGAAAAGGTCTGAACTCAAAGCATTTGAGAGGCTAAATCACATCACAATTCTCAGGTTTCTGCAGATGCAAGCCCCATAACAAGCAAAGGGAAGCTGTGGGGGTGGATTAATCCCAGTCCTTGCCTGACTCCACATGTGCCCTACACTCCTGCCATACTGAGCTTTGGGGCAGAAGTGCCCCAGAAAGGTTTTACCCATTTTCACACAGCAACAGAGAGTTCATCACAGGCATGACAAAAACCAAGCTACTTTGTCTCATAATAACCGCTGGGCTGAGATTCATCCAGCAGTGAAGCATCTCTGCCTTCACAGTCCTGTGATTTTGCAGCCCTGCTCAGCATGGAAGCACTCTCTGCAGAGCAGGAGGCATGTCCAGTGGTGCCTGGCTAGGCAGGGCAGAGGGGAGCTGTACAGACACCGCTGCCTTACATGACCCAAAATTCTGCCCTGACTGAACTACTGGTGGGAAGGGGAAGGATACACAGCAATAGTTACAGCAAGCCCCAAATTACAATACCTCCCTTGAAGGATTCAGTAGGGTTCTTTGCGTTACCTGGAATTGAGGGAGGCAGAAACCTGTGTCATGGCAGCTCCAAAGGCATCCCAAAAACATGCTCAAAATACCACTTTAGAGATACCAGAGGAACAGAGTTGTGTCCATGTAGAACACCAGGTATTGAAAGAAGCACCCACACTTTCCCTGCACGGGCTCAAGAGGGTCTCACTGCAGGCAATGGGGTCTTATACTCTGTTGACACTGGCTGCTCAGTATAGACCCCTAGGGTTATTTAGCAGCCTTTCTGTACTTTTCAGGTACTTTTACAACTCCCATCTCATGGGAGGAACATGCGATGCAGGCAACACAGTAAGTGGAGATACCCACATCTTTGGGTGCTGGAGTATCTCTCTTTCCCAGTATCTTGTGGGACACTGGCAGGAACATCAGTCAGCATCTTAGCCCTTGTAAGTACAAGTCCAGCCTCTGTATCCACAGCAAAGATTAAAATAACTGCACAACTATACCCACCCCTTTAAGATTCTGTTGCCAAATTAGTAAAACACGCAGTTACTATATGTCATTTTTATTGTATATGAAAAAAAAAACCATTACATTTATTTGGTACTTTCTATTGCTGTCATGAATGCCTAAATAATACTTCTGTGTTTAGAAACAAGCCACCGGGGACCAATGAGATGCATTTATTGTAATTACATGATTCTTCTAATTAATTTTTGTCAGGAAATTTCAAAGTAAAAATCTCCACTAAATGTGCAGCCCCCCTTCCCTCCGGCTAATAGACACGTTTCTGAGCCTTGCTTAAAAACCTTGTTTCCTTTTCGCCTAGTTGAAATAAAGTGGAATTGTTAGTGAGAGTGGGCAGAAAGGAGAGAACATTGTCATTAGACCACATTGTTTAAATCAACTCATAACAAGCATTTCATTTCGTCTGGGTCATTAACTACATTTGAGTGAAAAATGTAGTTTGCCTGGCAAATTGGTTGGTGGCCAAATGCCTCCAACAGAAGACTCTTCTGGGTTAAACCCAAAGACTGCAACACAGACACATAAATTTTACAGGTGGGAAAATTAACCATAGAGAAAACACATTTCAAACAAGCATTCAAAGAAGTGGATGCTTATCAAAGATATACACAAAATTTGATATTTACTGATTTATGAGATTGTACAGCCTGAGGCAGTATTCTTGTAATTTATTCTATTCTCCCTTGTAACACAGATCACTGAATGTCATAAAGTAATTCAGATAAGATAGTCTGTAATTAGAGGCTAATGATATCAACTCTGCTGGACGCACAGCCACTTCTGACATACGGTGCCCAAGTGATTTTACTAAAACAGTATACCACATCCCTGGATAAGCCTCAAACAAATCCATTTGAATGGTCAACCCTCCTTTTCCAAGCCACGCTGGGCTTTGGGAATAAATCACTTCTCTCTTTCTGGAAATCATTTGCAGAGTTAAAAAGCTACCATCTCGTCCCACTCTGTTTCCCATTACCTCAAATTAAAGCAGCCTATCTCCCCCAGTCTTTATACACAGCATGTGCCCACCAGCCCTGCAAGGCTCCCTGCAGCTCTCCTTTGGATCCCGCCAGCTCCTCATCTGCCCCACAGCACCCCCCCAAACTGCATGTTCCGCTCAAGCGCCTGCCCTGCTGGTGTGGGCTAGCGAAAGGCAGCTGCCACTCTCCCATATGACACCTCGGGTTATCAGTTCGCAAGTGAAGGCTGGTTTGGTGTTGCTGCAAGAAAACACGGTTCACCCATTCGGTTTCTGATCCTTAGTCCAACACTGTCAGCTTGTGCTTCTGCTATAAAAGCTCAAAGACAGGTGTAGTGTGTGCATATACATATATTTCTTTAATTTATCTATTTTTTAAACTGAACTGTTTTCAGTTTTTCCACAGTGAAACTGAATTCTAATGCACATCTCCAGGGTGATGCCACCTTTCTCAGGTTGGTGTCACCTCCAGGACCTGCGTGTAGACCCTTAACTCCACTGTTTAAGTCACAAGTGCAATATTGAACAGTCCTAGATCCCTCATAGGCACCATAAAGTACCTTACCTAAAGCCCTCCTCAGTTTGACAGCAAACCACTGGTACCTTCTCCCTACACACAATTTGTCAATCATTTGCAACCTGTCTTAGGGGCTCAATTTTCTTCAGTTGCTTTGGAGATTGACATGAGAGATGGCATGAAAAGCCTCACCACAGTCAAGCTGTCTGACACCCCTCCTTCCACCCTGTCGTGCTGTCACAGAAGGGAGCTAGGTGGAGTTGATATGATGTGTCCCTGACAGTTGTGCTGGCTGTTCTTTATCACCTGTGATGCTCCAAGTGCATATGGACAGATCACTGGATCATTTGCCCCATCAGTGAATTCAAACAGACCAGTTTAGACTTGCCCAGCTCTTCCCTCTCTTTCAGAAGCAGGCACTACACACATCTTTTCTCTTCCCCTGGAGCCTCCCCAGACCTTCTTGTGCTCTTGAAGTTAACCACTAATTAGCCATGAAAATTGCTCCAGCCTCTTCTGAAAATGTTCCCAGAGCTGGGAACATCCAGCTTGCCCCAGTATCCTAACAGCTGCAGAAATCTGGAAATCTAGGGTCTGCTAGTGCACTTATTTCTAGAGAGCAAAGGGGAGATGTTTTCTTCCCAGGGCTATAGCAAGCTCAGGGGCTCAGCATTAACAGTTTCTCTTCCTCTCCCATAGACCTTATATGTTAATTCTAAAGCACATTCTGTTCAGTTTGAATCATGAGCATTCCTTTCACAGCTATCACCTGTGTTGCCTTTCACCTTTTCCCACTCCACCATCACGTTGCTGTTTTTTCAGATCTGTTCCAGCCCAGCTAGCTGTGAAGCTGCTGGGTACTGTGTCCTGCTGTGTTTCTCTTTCCAAATCTTACTTTGTGCTACCAGTGATCTGATCTGCCATATGCTCAGCAGCAGCTTCATTTACCCCATCTCTTTGGTGGTCCACAGATGACTGTTTCTGACAGACTGCTTGATCCCAACAACCAGCACCAGGAGCCTTGCAGCAGACATACTACAACTTCAATCTTAGCATCAGCTTCTTGCCCATGGCCAAGTCCTCCATGAACAAGCTGTATACTTTTCTATCATGACTCTAGCCACAGTTGTTTTCTACCAAGCCTCTGCAATGGCATTTAAATTACAACCTTGATTATACACAAGATCCAAAGTTTCTCCGTTTTATTCCTTGTGCTGACATATCTAAAACATTTGACTGATGGACCCATTAACTTTCTTCTTCTGACAAGTATCCCTCAACCTCTCCCAGTTCTTGTTCCTACCAGTGGTTTGATGCACCACCATCCTCTGCCAATCCTACGTTAAAGCCTTCCTCAGCAACAGCAAACCTCTCCTCACTGTCCATTTCCTGCACACATGGTCCCACTGGGACAGTGCGTAACATGAGGACAGTGTCTCTAGCACTGTATTTAGTCCCTACTACTCTCAACTCTGGTTCCCTGCTGCCTATCATCTTAACTGCAGTAATGTTTATTTGAAACAACAAACCCCCCCAAGCTATTCTCTCTTATCCTCCTGTTTATGGAAAAGCACTGATTAACCAGAAGTCATTTTTTTAAAACCTAAAAGTAATTTATATTATATAAGAAAAAAAGGTCAGGTAGATACTCCATTTATCACTATTACAAAGGGTTGTAACACAGTGATGAAAAGAAAGAGAAATTAATTAAAAGTCAGAGGCTGCAATAACTCTCCCTGTAATTGTGACGAAAAATTTAAATTAACGTTTCTGTCACCAAGAGAAGTTTGATTAATTTTACAATAGTGGAGATGCTATCACCTTAATATTGGTGGGTAAGGAAATTTTACTATTTGCAATTTAGATGTAGATCATTTCTTTAAGACTCAAAAAGTGCCTGCGAGGCACCTTCACACTTTATTAACAGCTCAATCAGTGCCACGCTAGAAATAATTAGCCAAGAAACCATGTAGTAAATATATCTAGACTAGCAAACCTGCAGAATAAGAAGTATGTGATAAAATCCAGACCCCTCCAAGAGAAACAGCCTCTCTCCAGCACTCCAAAACAACTGCCGCTGCCCAGCTGCCTGCTATGCCACTCTGCCTTCAGGGAAACAACACAAATACCAGATTTTCTGACAGCTTTGTTTTGTTTTCTGTTTTTGAGCCTCTGCTTGGCTGCAAATCCAGAGGGCAGAAGCATTAAATCCAAGCAGTGGCCACTGACATTGCACTCCAATGTGGCAGCAGCCCCACACACTAGGTGCTGTACAAGGCACTGGCTTCCCTCTGGGGCTCCTGGGTGGAAGAGGTGGGTTGGTAAAGGGCTGCTGAGGAAAGCTTGCTGCTGACAGATGGGGAGTGAAACGCAACAGGAAAGAAACTGAGGCAGGCAGTGATTACCATGGTGTAGGACCAAGGACTCACCCAGCCTGCAGCAGTCACACCTGAGCACAGTGTTCAGCCAGAGTTACCTTGTTTGGGTTTTATTTTGCTTTCCCCAGCTTTCTATCCTCACAAGATCCTGACCAGAGTCAGGGTCTCAGACAGGACTTGAACATACACAACCACTAGTACCCTGGCACACCAGCAGGTTTTGATATTAAACACCCCACAGGCAGAGCCTGACCAGCCCCTTCTCTCTCTGTATCATTAAAGTCTCCTGCCCCCTCAGGACAGAACTGAGACCCATGTGGGATGCACCAGGACCTGGGCAGCCTCTCCACGCCAGCTGGGAACAGCAGCACCCTTTGAACTCAAACTTTGCAGCTCCCTGCTTTACAGAGTGCAGCATCAGAGCAGGAAAGGACAGCGCTGCCTTGAGATGCCCTCTAAGATCACCTGTGTTAACAGCGTGCACATCCCTGTGCCCTCCAGGACGCTTATTATTAGTGTCTGCAAGAAGAGGGGACAATTTGTGTATGCTTGTCCCTTGAAGACCTTCCCCACCTCCAGCACACACAAGAGCATATGGGACAATAGAGTGAGGTGGTGCAGGAGCCCATCAGCCAGACTCTCAGCGACAACAGTCCCCAGCCTTTGATACCAAAACAACCCCTCCAAAAGCCCAAGGATATAATGCAGGAAAATAAGGATCAGACCAAAGCCCTGGGAAGCTTTCCCAGTTCCTCTCTGCACTATTTAGCAAGGGCCATTAATTTCTTCCTTTCATAAACACTGTGAACGATGAAAATCTGGAAAATAAAATGAGCCTAATGAAAATCTATTGGTTCTAAGGCAATCAATGCCATTTGGCTTATGGAGAAAAGGAAACACAGTTCCCCATCTGTACGCTACTCCCTGTAGTCAACAAGGCTGACTGTTTCCAGCATGGAACTCCAGCAATGAACTATTTGTTAGGGGAAGTGAACCTGTATGAAGAGCATTCATCTCTTTCCTCCAAGATCAAACAGACCTGCATGGGAAGATTCAAGACTGCTCTCAAAACTTCAAGTCTAGGGAAGGTTGGAGCACTTGAAGGTAGTTTGCACATAACAGCGTCTAGCAAATCCTCATACTTGCTGTACCCAGAGACTGAGCAGGAAGAAGCTCACTCTGCACATGGAGCTTGGATCACCTCCTCTGCAGAACAGAGGCAACACTGCACCATGAGTTCAGGGGCTCATGAAAGGTATTGGGGTGAGCAGAGGGAAAGGGACTTTCTAATGCTGTCAGCTTGTAAGTAATATTAAACAGTCGATGCAATTTTCTCTTTGAATTTCTTTAGATATACTGATGCTAAAGGGGAAAAAATAAAAAAGACAGGAAGGAAATGATGTAATATAACCATAGTCTATTTCTCATTCAAAGAACTCAAAAGACGGAGGCTTGCCCTAAAAGCTGAAGAGCCTTACAAGGAATGCTATGAAGAAGTATTTACTCCAGCAATGAAGACATACCCCAAAGAAGGCAGGAGCTAGCACTGCTGCAGTCTGCTGCAGACAGTTCGGCAGTTCCAAAGCATTCATGCAGGTGGGTAATCATTTTGTCAAGTGCAAGGCCCTTCCCTTGGATGCCTCACCATAACATCTGACAAATGGTACCTCCAGGATAGCTGTCAGAGGCTGCCATTGATAGTGTACAAGTAGCCAATGTAATTCAGCGTGACACTAACTGACATGGGGCAGCATGAGGTCCACAAACCACACTCATTTAAACAACTAGAAAGCCAGAGAAAGCACAGGCTGGCCACGGAGGCGAACCGCAGCAGGCACATAAAAAGGCGTATGTTTATAGCACATGGGTAAGGAAATGCCATGTTCCTTCCTCCCAGTGAACTGACACAAAAGTTAATGGGAGATCTTTATAAGGATGGGCTATAGAAAGAGGCATTGAAGGCTGTTCCCAATGACTTTAAGGCATTTGGAAGTAGGAAACAATAAAAAGAGGAAATTATACACATGTTGAACTGGCTGCAAGATTCACCTCCAAAACTTAGAGGTGAAATTTCCTCATGTTCTGAATAATGTTGCAAGCTATTGAGAGACACCTAGCTGCCTTCTCAAAAACTCATGGAAAGTGAAATATGGAGAGCAAAGTGAGTGTAAGAGGATGCCATCATAGCCGTGTGTACTGCAGTGTGAGCTACGTCTGACAACAAAAAAGGACCATCCCAGAGAGACCAGCACTGGGCACAACTATGGGTAAAGCACAGCATAGTCTCTGCCAACTCCAGCCACCAAAAACATTCACCTGTACCAAGGGGCCAGTATCATAAGATAACTAAAAAACCAGTTTTCCTCAAATTGCTACAATAGGCTTATGTCTGAGCTTCCTCTTGGGACCAGGCACTGCCAACAGCCTCGAAGGAGAAAGAGCTCCCAACTAGGCAGTGATCATCCTGCTGCCAAGACATTTTGGTAGGGCCTTTCATGTACACTAAAACCTGCAAATACTCCACTTTAGTGCTTTGGTAACATGGAGCAGACAGAAGGGGACAGTCCCCTGGGGACACCATCCCCTCCCTACCCCACTGGTGCTGCCACATGCTGCAATGCAAGAGTAATGTCAAGCCCAGGCTTTCCTCAGTGTTCAGCTGCACCTCATTTCAGCACAGTTGTGTCTGATGCCCCTTGCCTGCTCCCTTTCCAGGGCTGCTCTTACATCCTAGTTTTTCTTTAAACACCTCCCTCCTGCCCATTTCTACAACCACCATGTACAGATCCACCTCTGCTCGAGTCAATGCCTTTTCCCGGTATCTGGGCACTGCCAGAGTATAACATACACATGAAGTAGTAGTTCTCTGATAAGTACTTGACAGATTAAACATTGCCTTGAGCTTTAGTTCTTCAGCAGTTATGAAAAATAACTTCCACTGGAATTTGCATTTCGTGATAGCTTGCAGAGTGACTGCCTGCCTGTTGAGGCTCCACTTTAGAGTGTGTCTGCACTTGGCAAGTGATCCCTCTCACCCATCAGCTCTATCTCCTTCTCTCACAGCGCTGCAAACCATGAGCCAAGATCTAGGGCTCCGGCTGCCCTGCAGGGATGACCATCACTGAGAACAGGGCAGGCTCCAGCGGGGTGCCAAGGACAGACAGTTTGTGTGATATAGAGGCTGGTTTTGATGTTCTGGAATTAAATATTACAGCACATTCAGAGTTTTTCTTAGATGCCTGATAGAGTCATCCCCAAGGACAGATAATAACAAAGGGCACAGATGCTGTACATCTACCCACTTACTAATTGAAAAAGTAGGAAAAATATTATGATTCTTGTTTTGAGAGCTAAGGACACATTTAAGAACTTTATGAATCACCTAGAACAGCTACCCACTTATGTGACCTGGCAAGATATGAGGCTTTCCAAGCAACTTACTATCTCTGGACAAACAGATGTCACAAAGTACCCATCTTCTCTATTACATGTTTTCTTCTTCCTTATCCTCAGGAATAAACACCTGTTCAGCACAGGCAGAAGCCACAGCGAATCACCTGAACCTGTTTATTGAGAAAATACTTTCAAAGAAACAACTGATTCCTTATCAGGAAGGACGCAATCGGGAACTATGTACCATCTATGAACTAGATCCAAAAGCTCTCTAAAAATTCATGTCTTCGAATGGTAAAGCTTTCAAGAGGGAAGAGGAAAAAAAAAAATCCAATCCAATAACATTGTTCATAGCAGTTTACCTTTGACTACTGAAGGAAAAAAAAAAGAAAATCATTAAATGTATCACTCACAGAATCCATTTTACAAGCTAATGTCACTTTGCTTTGCTTTCAATCAGAGATTAAGGATAATCTCCAGAACTACCAGTGCACATGCAGACACAGTGGAAAGATGCAAATAACTCCACAGAGGAGTCACAAACAAGAAAGCTCTTCAGCAGAAATCTATTATTCTACATTAAAATGCATCAGCTGATTTACAATCCCTGTTGGATACTAAAGTACAGCTGGGAACAGGCAGAAGCTCTGAGCCCAGAATACAGCACCACGAAAGCATGTTCCAAATGACTGTGTATGTATGTGTCTCCATCCGCCAGGGAGGGGAGGCGGGGGCAGATGGGTGCATACTTTAAGTGCTTGTCAAATATTGACCTAAATACACCTCATTTTCCGTCCATTATAAGAGCTCCAGCATGAGTCTGAAAAAATACAGAAGGGTCTGTTTGTATAGATGCAACCTCCATGGTGTCCTACAGCACAAACTCTCAGTGAGCACTTCCCAAGCCCTTGATACAGCAATCTGACTCCCTGGAGATGAACAGGAATCCCCAGCAAGAGACTAAATGATGCAGGCAGAGGTATCACCTCCTGAGATTACTATATGATAGACACAGCTCTGCTGCACTGAGGGCAAATGGCTATCTGCCCCCATGCTAGCGGGAGTAGCTGTGGCTTGTGAAAGACAACCAGCATGAAGTCCAGGATTACAACACTACGTTTCTTCTTAAAGAGACTGGCAGCTTTACCCCAGGACTGGACTTCACTGTAGCATCCCTGACAAAGGCTACCCCTGAGATGCTGCTAACATCCTAGGCATCTGTGGGAAGTTTTATTACAAGATACCACAGGATGCTGCAGAAGAGGAAAAAAAATAGTAAAACTTTAATTATTCCAATGACAAAATCCATCCTGATGTCCTGTAACCCAAAGACTAGGTTACAGTCTTCTCAAATAAGAGAAAAAATTAATGGACTTGAAAGGGATGTGCCATGGATCAGATATACATGGTGAAGGAAACACTAAGGGGCAGCCACTTGCATTCCTCAGTGCCATGCATTTGCCACAATAGTTCAAAGATTTGCTGTCCTGACCTTCAAAACGTTTTCAGAGACCATCCTCAAAAATATGCCCCAACTGGTCTGGCTTCAGCTGTGCCCTAAACTACCCTATCACTGGAATCTGATGCTGCTGCCACCACCCTTCTGAGTCTTTTTTTCCTCCCTTATTTTCATTCTTTCTTGGTATGCTTTGCCTGGTTTTGTCTGTGCTTAACCAGAGTATGACTTCGCTGGCCAGAAATGACCTGGCATTTCACTGACATGTTGGTCTATTTGTGATTAAATTGCTGACAGAACCATGTAATTCTTCTTTTACTTTCCTTTACACCTGAGTTTGCCCACTGCAGACCCATTAGCACCTGCTGGGAAACTGGCAAATAATTGTTTTATACTGTAGAGAAATCCCCTATCCCCCAGTCTGTTCAAGCTGGCTGTACCTCTGCAGCACATCTACCAGGGTAGAAGCACACACATGGTGCAGGGAACACCCTCTGGGACTGCATGAAAAAGACAATCTGGAAACGTGTCAGCAAGGAAAGCCCGAGGACACTATTTTGTAAAATGTGTCTGAAAGCTGTGGAAGGTCTGTCTTGTAGTCAAGACCTCATCATTAAAATTCAATCAAAAAAGTCAGTAGAACCTTCTAAGTTAAAACACTAAATAAAAGGAGATCAAGATAAATAGCAGATATCATCTGAGCCGGTCATAAGAACGAATGTGCATCAATCTCCAAAAAAGTCACTCAAGATTGATAACACCAAAAGACAACATCTTGATAACCAGTTTTACAGTGATGGATTGAGGGAAAACTTAATGAGTCAACTACAGGATTGGAATTTCATTAGAGACTCTACCAGAGCTAGAAAAACCTGTAAAAACATAAGACAAAATCTGCCTTGTAAAATAGAGGAGTGCATACATTTCTGTCCACATGGTGAATTATCGTCACTTGTGTCAGGAGGAGTTTGACTGGAATCCACTGCAGAAAAAACCCCCACATCTCCCAGAACTATATTATGCCTAGCACTCTGTAATTTAGCAGTTGTGAGAGCTGATTTAACATAACGTAATTGTATTTTAATGTCTTCTATGAGACTAAGACTCATTAGTCATCTTCTAAAGAGAAACACAAGCTGAAGTCACATGTCATTATGCCAAGTTGTCAGGCATATGTTGCTCACAACTATCTTCACACTAACCTTTAAGTCAGACTCTGCTGGCAAATGAAATCTGATGGGAAAATTCTTAGGATGTGAAGCTGGTTTTTAGTTTCAGACTAAAATAAAATCTGCTTCAGCTTCCACACGAGCAGGGCTCGTGTAAACCTGTGCCATGTTTCTTGGGTCAAATCCTCATTTTATTTAAAGCAGCAAAGTTACTCTAGATTCAGCTGGTCTGTATCAGATTTCACAGCCAAGAGCTACATCTCAATACTGAAACTGCATCAGTAGAGAAGCATCCATGTTAGGATATACTTTCTCCTCTTTACATAATACAGTGCTTGCCATTCCACCTCTCGAGGCTTTGTTCCTCCATTTGTTAATCCACTTGGCCATTTGTCCTGCTTATCTGTGTAGTATAACTCAACATATAACATGACATGCTGCTTCAGAAGCTAAAACGTAAACATGGAGCTCAAAAATCCCGACTCATAGAATGATGCAACATAACAAGAGGGTCCCAACTTGGTTGTTTTTAAGTAAAACTTTAGCTTTAACTTTTATTCTGAGAAAAGGTAGTTTTTCCCTGTTGTTGATCCAAATGCCATAAGCAACATGAATGCTAATATAACAGATACACAGTAATTATCAAACTCTCTAGGTGTTACATTAAGCATGTTGCCAACAGCAAGTTTTTCTCTGGAAGGCAAACTCATTTTGCAAGTTTTTTTTTCTTTTATGGCTGCAGTTTTTTTCTTATTACATTAAAAGTGTATAATGAATCAGTAACATGAGCATCATGAACAAGAGCATAACCCTTTACACAAGCTATCTGTGCAAATTATTGGCCTAGGCAGAAACACCAGAAGAAAAGTTCAACTATCAAAATAGTTATATAGCCCCTGAGACTACCTAGCAGTGATAAAATAGTTTATTATCCCTTTTGTAGGATATCTATCTGTGAAAAATTTACATTTTTCATTCCCTAAAAATGAATTATTAATAACAACAAGCACATCCTTGCCAACAAAGTTCTGCCTGTGTAATCCATGTGGAGAAGCAACTCCACAAGGTGCTTCAGCCTGGTGTAAGCACTGACAGCAACAGGGCAGCGCTTGTATCTGAAGCCACGTGTGCTTCTAGTGCTTTACTGAAACGGACACCCCAGATCTTGCAGTTTTTAATCCAAGCTCCTACCTCAGCGGGTGCTGGGCAGAAGGCAGACAGGGAGCAGCTCCCCACCTCAACAGACAGCAATCGGCAGGGATGAGACCAAGAGCTGACCTGGCCAGGCAGGTAACGCAACCAGGGCACCCTCGCAGCCAGCCGGAGGCACTCCTGTCCTCGGACAGAGGTGTCCAGCTGGCACAGAGGTCAGCCCCTTTATCCAAGGACATTGGCACAACCACGAGTCTGCAAGGGGAGGGCTAACTCCATCCCCCAAACTGAATCTAGTCTGAACTAAACAGGAGCAAACCAGCACTGCCTTCTCCAGAAGCCATAGCAGTGCTGGGCGTCTTGCCCTTCTTCTAGTTTCCGTAAAGAAACATTCCCAGCACGAGCAAAGACTTCTGCGCCCCTTGCATGGTTCCCACTGCCACCAGACCTGCCTGAAGGCAAGTCCTAGCAAAAGCACGTCAGAGCATCAGTGTGCAACTCTCCAGCAAGGACAGGGCAGGGCAACTTTTTATAAGCTGTGATAAAATCAACATATTTAACAGATGCTGAAGTGAATACCTCTCTGGAAACCTAACTGGCAGACATTTGGGCCTTCCTAAGTGGATAATTGATCACAAGGATATGCCAGTGATGTTATGGTAATGAAACAAAGAGAGAACTGGGACTTAAGGATTTCAAATAAGCCTGTCAAAACCATGTAGTAATACTGTCAGATCAATTTGCTGTCAAACACAGGTGTGATGTGATAAAACCTCAGAGTTTTTAGTAGATTATATTATTGAAGCAGTAATTTAAGAACACCTTCTAGGTAATAAATTACAATAAATCAAACTTTAACAGTTGAAAGCATGCACCAGAAGACATACAGTGTATGATCTGAGAAAGACAAGTAAATTTAAACTATATTTTCAAGCTGGAATAAAGCAAATTTAATTGCTTTAGAAAGATAATGATTAAAGTTTAGTTTTGTATAAAATTAATAAATCTTGCAAAGTTATAAGAAAAAACCTGCTAAATGCTTCTGTCCTTCACCCTCCTGTTTTTCTAGTGCAACTATAACCAAGGGTGAGAAAAGAGAGCAAGAGGATGCCCTCACAAAACACAGTGGTCAGTCATAAATACTGCACAAATACAGGAGGGTGGCATTTTTAAGAGAAACACTTTGTGATAAGAAAAGTTCAGTTTCTGTGAACAGCATCATTTCACCAAAAAAGGAAAATATCTTAGGAGGTGGCAAAATACTACGTGCTTTTCTAAAGCAAAACAGCTGATTTTCATTTCAAAAGTGTGGGGGGTTTTATGAAAATAATTTTAATGTCTTCAAATTTACCCAAAAGTGAATATGTCTATAGCTCATAGTCCATAATTCAAGTGTTTCTGTCCTCTAGCACAACAAAAGGGATGAGAAAAGAAATCTGAAGTCACAGCTTGGACCAGATGGGAAAAATGCCATCAGCTGAGTTTACTGACGAGCACAAAACAATTAGGACAAGTACAACACATGGTACTTAAACAGGATGAAACCAACCAGCAGGAGAATATCATGCATGATATTGCCTTAGTGACAAAGAAAGGAAAACAATGATTGATTATTGGAATGGCAGCCAGCAGAGATCAGGGAAAAAAATAAATGAAATCTCATCGAAATCAGTGGAAAGAAGTTTTAGCAGCCTTCAACAAAGGCCTTTCAGCAAGATATGTTTTCTAAAACCAGATTACACCTTGGGCTCATAAGTTAGGAGGTTATTGCTCATATGTTTTCCTAGTCTATCCATTTTGCAATTGGTGTTAATTTTAAATTTCAAAAGAAAAAAAGGAAAATACACATATGTACCCTTTCCCACTGCTCAGTGCATTCATAACCACACAGGGTCGCCGCAACAGCCATTCTAGTCACTTAAGTGGAGAAAAATAGCATGAAAGAGAGTATTTAATTTTTAATAACTTTTAACACAGTTCAGCACCTGGAGTCCAGGATCCAGCAGGAAGTGGCCAGCCAGCAGTCTCCTCTGAAAAGGGATCATTTACTGCTTTACTTAGGGGAATATTCTTCCAGCACAACAGGAGCACTCAAGCTGCAGTCAGACTGCTAACGCTTCACTGCCCAGGGATCAGAATCAGCAAAATGTTTCCTCTATTATATTTTACATAGGTTTTCTTGCAGAGAAAGACACAGAGAATATTGTATTTCTCTGCCTTTGATGAACCTCTTTTCCCAGCAATCATTTGCCTCAGGTTTTCCCTTCAGAATTTGGGTCATAAGAAGCTTTGCTGACTTAACTTTCTGGTGCAGTATATTTTCCTCTGAAAAGCAGAGCCTGAGAGCCAGGTCAGTATTACGGCAGAGCTCCTCTTCCTGCCCCAAGCTGGAACTGTTCCACAAAGATTTGTAGATACCCAATTTCTGTCAGGGCTTGCATTTAAAATGCGCTGTCAGTTCTCATTTCTCACATTACCATCTCAAATGGGCAGAAAAGGACAACTAAACTGGCAATCAGCTTCCGAAAAGAGAAGGTCAGAATAGACTATCTCACATGAAGAGCTGTCGGCTGTCATGAGAAGGCCATAATAGCTGCAGCCACCAGGGCAGTATGTTTAATGTGCTCGCCAGAGGAGCTCACATCTAGGCAGATCCATCCCAGTGGTCTGAGCCAGAAAGCACATCAGTGAAGATGTGCCCCAACAAATCCAGCCCCAGCTCGGTTCTGCATTGCCGATCTAAGTGATAGACACAATCTCACGTGAATGCATCACCCACATGAGGGATTTCTGTTGTTTTTCTTAAAACCACCCCACAGTGTGGAACAACTACACACAGATGCCTGGTTAGCAGGCACTGAGGCCAGCTTTTCTTGAACCTGGCCACAGGACACTCCCAAAGCTGAAGGGCCACAGAGAACTGCACACAATAGCACTGAATGGTTGTTGAACAGTGTTTAACAGCATTGAAATCCAGGCATGAACCACACTAGAGTACAGGGATACTCAAGACAGGTAACAGCTCCACCTCATCTACACTAAAAACACAGATATGACATTCCCCCCTTGGCTCAAAGCACTCCTTCCAATTAATAAGACACCCCTGTATCAGAGACTGAGCTTCAATCCAGCTGCTAAGCAAGAAACACTGGTATTCAGTGATTTGACAAGAGAAAGGATTAAACGGAAAATAACCTCTTTCTTGTTCCTGGCTAGAAAGCATGATATCAGAACAGATGTCTGCTTTGCCTGTTTACTGAACACAGGATTAGCTGGCGCCCCATGTTGTACCAAACAGCACTTGGTCTAAATTTTAGTAAGCTTAGTGTTGTCACAAACTTCATCACGCATTAAAAGCCGATATCTGTATCCCTCTCCCCACCCAGAAGGTGAATTGATATTGAACTGATGCCTTCTGCCGCTGCAACAAAATAAACCCCTAAAAACCAGGAGTAAATGGAAAACATAGTGCTTGTTATTGATTGTGATGTTTTCAGTTAACTAGGTTTTGCCTGTGGCCGTCCCCCTGCAGCACATGCGTAACGGGGGAAGTGCTACACTACTCCAGCCAATAACTTAGGAAATGGAAAGCTGCGTCTGTTTAATAGATGTTTCCAATTTCTTACATCACCATCAGTATCTGTTTTAGTCACTTGGCAGGTTTTCTATAGCTTCTCAGGCCCAAGCTGATTTCAAACCCATTTGGTAATGTCAATGTGACTTCAAGGTTTAATGATTCATTATTTTTTAGACCTGAAAGCAAGAGAATGTGTTAATTTTTTTTCATGCATGGGCTTAGTGGTTTCCTTCTGGTTTATTCCCTCCGTGTGTCATTAAGAAGAAGGGCTGATAAGGAAAAAAAAAAATCTCAGTGAAACATACATAAAATAGACTTTTTTAGTTTAAAAAATTATTATAAATGCTCTATCTTTTATAACCTGCAGAACTATTACAAGGGTAATGGTTCTCCATGCAAAACACCTTCTCCAGGAATATTAGGCTTCTGAAAACTCGCCACTCTATCCTTTGATAAAGTCACATGCGTGCATACACATCTGATATATGCTAGAACGATTTGAGCCTTGCTCCTTCTCCTGCTTATTATTAAACAGTAAGGAAGAAAAGAACCAACACAAAAACAAAACAAACCACCAACACACCACCTTCTGAGATAATTAGTTAGCAATCTATATTGCTCTGGGTGAGTTCTGTAACAATTTTCTTAAGGAATGCTTTTAGACACAACCTAGGCAATGTCACAAATGCTAACAGTGTCCCACGTATCTAGAAAGCTTTCCCACAGCTTCTTCTAGATCTGCACATCTCACTGGTGGTTGTTTTATATGCAAAGGCCTTTTCTGCGGCATCAAAGACACCAGTGGAGCACCAGGGACTTTCTTGCATTTTTTTTTCTTGTACTCCATAGGAGCAGTAAACACTGAGCCACCTCGCTTATCAGGCATGCCAGGTTTGATGAGCGCAAGGACATGATGGATGTGTCACGCAGAGGACAAAGCACACAGAAGCGGGATCTCTGTTGTAGGCAGCATGGGCTGCCCTGCAGCCAGCCAGGCTCCCAGGGCCTCCTGCCCCCAGGTCTGCGAGCAGAGAGCAGCGACAGCCCTGGGAGCACTCTTGCATGGACTAATCTTTTCAAGGGTAAGCAGGAAAGAGCTGCTTTCTGAATACCCTCTGACAAATGTTGTTTCCAGATCCCTTGCCACAAATCATCCTCACAAATAAAAGAAAGAAAAAAAAAAAAATTCCTTCTTACAGTTTTCAATGATGATTGCTGCTGGCACATAGTCCAAACACAGGGCCAAGCACCTGTTCCAGGATTTCACTATATATACACTGGAATTCAACTAGTATTTGCTGCTTATCCACAACTGCTAGATCCTGGAGAGGGAAAGAGGGTAGGAGGAATTCAAACAGAGTTTCCTTTCTTCCCCATCTCTGTTGTTACATATGGAAAAAAGAGAAGCTATTCACAAAAAGAAGAATTAGAGGACTGCAGCAGCCCTGGAAAAATGATGAATTTGGTGGAATTGGCACTAGTCAATCAATACTGTCCTCTAAACAGCTCAGGCCTCTCATGTATCTCCAGGGTCAAGAAAGAACCAGAAGTTGCAGGGAGAGTCCAGAGGGCTTTGGGTGGGCAGTCTGTCCCCATGGGACATGGGTAAGCATTGGGCCACAGCCAGGACTCCCCACTGAGTGCCCCTCACAAGCAACCTCCTGCCTCTTACATTTGGAGAGAGCAGACGTGGTGCTAGATGGCACAAATGCACAGGGCATATAGGTCAAGCCAGAGAGATTTTCTTCTAAAGGAATTATTTTCCAACTAACTGTTAACATCTGCTCCTTCACGAGCAATGTCTTTGGTGTCTTGGCAGCAAAAATACACCCACCGTTAAGACGTTTGCAGTTTTACCCTCAATATTTCAGCTTCTGAATGACTCAGGACCCGGACTGATTCCTGCCACAGGAATCAATATTGGGAGCAGAATGCACCAGGAACAAGGCAAGATGGCCTAAGGGCATACAGACAGGGAAGAAGGAAAGCTTTTCAAACTAATCTTTCCTAACTGGAAGGGAATCTATTGGTTTCACTGCAGGTAGGGAGGGACTTGGGTGGATATTTCATCAAACTGCAGTCATTCATTGCTTGTAGGAATTGAAAAAACTGCAAGTGAGCAGCCCCAAAGGTGCCCACCTGATCCAAACAACTGCCATCATCTGCAGGGCTGACTGCATCGCATGGCTCTGGTGGGGAAGAAGCCCTCTCACAGAGACATTACCATGCTGAATACATCACAGTTAAATGGCCTCATTCAGCCCAGAATGAAGAAGCAGTTTCACAGAATTTAATGACTGATTAATATTCATTTAATAATTCTTGCCTAAAACTGCAGCAAATGATTTTAAATTATACCATTTGGGAGACAGCAGACTCAATTCAACAGGATCACTGGGCTCAGACTGTCCAAGTCACTCTCTGGATTATTTGGTTCTTCCTTCCTTTGCCAGGTGACTGGCAGGTGTCTACCTTGCCTTTCTTTCTCTACTTAATCTTGCCTTTTTCTCTCTTTTTCTTTTCGTTTTTTTTTTTTTTTTTTTTCTCCATGTTTGTTTAAAATGCATGCAGCTCTAACAGGATACATAAAGGAACTGCTACCAGAGTGAGGCAATGGCCCTACTGTTCCTGCAAACCTTTGGAGACAGCAGGCTGCTGAAAACCAAGAAGGACAAGCCATGCTTGATCTGCTGCCAGCAGACTCCAAAGGGAGCAATAAGGAGAGCATGCAGGGTAGAAAACAGATCTGAACTAGCAAGCAGCGCAGCTTGGGTCTGGCTCATGCACCGTAGGAAAAGTGGAATTTTAATGGCATTTTTAAAAAAATGCAAAACCAGAACAAAAATTAAAGCAGCCTGTTGGGTCCATGAGCACACACCACCCAGCAGTCTTAGCACCAAAACCGGCATCTACCAGCTCACAAGAAAGTCAAGGGAAGAACAATCAAGGAAGAAAAACAAAGCAATAAAATCCACATTATATTAGCTTCAAACCTGCCCTCGGAGAGATGGGTCAGCGCGCTGTGCAAGGCAGGAAAGTCAGGTTCTTTCACAACAAACCCACAGATCAGCTACCCCCCAGGACAATCAACTTCATCTAGAGCACACACGAAGCCCCAGCACCCCAGAGAAACTCCAGAGCAGGCACAATGAAGAGATGTCCAACACAGTATCTCTGGAGGCTAGGGGTCCACACCACTACAAACACAGCCTAGGCACAGCAATATGAATTTTTGTAGCAATAGATGCCCCAAAACCAACACCTCACACTCCCACTCAAGCAAAGCCCAGAAGAGAGCTCAGGCACTGAGCAGGACGTGAGGGAAGTTTAATACTATTGGGACGTTGCAGAAGCTTTGGAAAGCTGTGCAAACGAGCAGTACCCTTCCATTCCTTCCCAAGTGTATGTGATGTAAAATATAAATATACATATATCTCATAATGTATAGAACTGTATTGAATTAATGTAAACTGTGACCATTGTTCTGATGCTCATTCTTTAAAAGAACTTCAGAGAGCAATTCTGAAAAATAATTTGTGCTTTAAAAAATTCACTTGTCCTGTTAGTAGACTGAGTCTGATTTCACAGCAGAGAATAGAAAAAGTCAGCCAAATTTGCATTGGAAATAAAATTCAGTTTTTTAACTATAATTAATAATTGAAACAGCTTAAAGGAAGAAGTGGCAGATTTACCACCAGTGGGGTGTTTAAATCAACAGGGGATGTCTCCTAAAGACTCACAAAGTGAAATTCCAGTTGTTGTTCTGTTAGAGAGCAAATCAGAAAAAAACCCACTAAGTATCTCTTTTGTCCTTGATCCTCTATAAGGTCTATCAACATCTGCTTCCTTGATCTGCAGAAATTTGCAGGACTCTGAAAAATTTTTGTAAAACAAAATATTGTAAAGTATTATAGTTCTGTGCTAAACCCAAAGATTTTGGAGTTTTGAAAGCATTTTATTTAGCTCTCTGCATCTTCCCTATTTATGTATATTTTCCCCTTACATGAAATTCTTTTTATAACTCAGTCTTTTATATTGTTCTTTTGTGCCCTTTCTACACTGTAATCATTTCTTCATCATAATTCTCTCGTTGCTATGTGATGTTCCACTACTTATGTGTTTTTCTTTGATTTAGCTGTTAGTATTGTTTTAACTCTTCATTTTCTGTGCTTGCCAGTACTTTTCAGTAAATATATAAAAAAAGAATAGACTGCATTTTCTCAAATAACAAGAAAGATTCATTGTTGAATACTGAAAGAATTGCAATTGCACTTAGAGCTGTAAAGAATAACTGAGCTCACCTGCACAGTCTAACCTGGTTTCACTCAGTCACTGCCTGAAATAGCCCCTCGCCTCTCAGCTGACTGCAGCGCTCAGCTTCATCAGAATTAAAGAGAGGGAATTACTTGGGTTAGTTTAGACAAGGCTGATGACAGCACACCAGCAGCAGGGCTTTGACTTTGCATTTCAGAATTCACTCTGAAATCCATTCAGCAAAATATGACGATATCTGAAGCTTATTACTTGGAAAAGCAAATGAAGTGGTAGATTTTCAGCTGCATGACCTGATCTGTGAGTTGCAGCTGGGCTAAACCCCTTATTCTGAGAAAGTTTCTGAGAAACTCAAATTGACTGAATTTTCTGATCTTAGAAGAGTTTGCAGTGGAAAGCAGCCTTTCCAGCAGGCCCTCAGTAGCTGCAAAGGATCTGCAGCTGTGGGGTAATCACTGCAGGTACCGTGAAGTTCCAAGCATGGCTGGGATCACTATTTCCCTACAGGTAAGTGCAGGCCTTCATCATGTCTCTTGATGATCATACTGACGGTTAGCAGCTGTACAAATATAACTGACTTAACTGCCACAATGTACATTAAATAGCCTTCATGGATCTAGGTGTATTTATTCCCTATTTGTCTCCCCAGAACAGTCTCATTGGTTTCTACTTGGTTGGCAGAATGGAACAGGGCAAGAGGAATCACTGTCCCCACTAAACTTGTTCTCAGCTCTGTGCTTCCCTTCTTCCCTGTTTGGAAGATGCCACCATAGTGCCTCACGGTTTTAGACCTCTGCTAAGCACTCTCGCTGAGGTCTCCCAACAGTGTGTTCAATTTGCGCAGGCCAGGTAGAGCTCTAATGCAGAATCAAACCTCCTTGAATTGCAGTCAGAGAAGTCTGCAAAGGAATATCGTACAAAATGTGGGGGCTACTCAAGACATAGCTGAATTCCCAGAGGAGAAATCAAACAGCAGCACCAGATATTAGACTGTGCATCTCTGAAAGCCTGCTCATCACATGTCTTTTTTTGTTAGATTTGACAGCTCAGAAAACTGAAATTCCAGCTGCAATTGTGACAAACTCCCTGTCCTCAGGAGCAGTCCCCATACCACTGCTGTATCAGCTTCACACTAATTGCTTTACTGATGCTCACTTAGGCTAATGAATACTAAACATTGGAGAGCATTCCTGTTGCACTCAGAAGATTGGTTTGAAAACCATGCTTTGGAAACAAAGCGCAGCACCCACCTGCCTTGCCTGCAGGAGTAGATCACCCGCCGCACTTAGGTGAGATCAGGAAATAGCTGAGGCTTCCCATGTCCCACCAACACATAGGAGGCAGTAGCAGGAGAAGTTTAGAAACCCTAAAACATAGCATGGGTACTAGTGACACAGCACTCCAGTGGAAACACAGCCTAGAAAAGGCGGTGTTAAGAACATAAAGTAGAACACTCAGGGCTCCCCCAAAGGGCTTTACACTGACCAGCAACTTTGTGGCCAGTATGAAAATAAGGAAGCATTCTCTCATACTGAGAGCTCTTTTATTAGATAATTACCAGTGGCTTATTTATCAGCTGTGTTAGGGGAAGGGCAGATCACACCCACCTCACCGGTGGCCAATATTTTGTTGTGACAAACAGTCCTGTGCTCAGCTCCTTGCTGGGCCAGGGAGGCTCTTTTCAGGATACTAGCTCTTTCATTTACCTGCTTAAAAGGGGACCTAAACTCTTCTAACAGCATGGGTCATCCCTATTCAAAAAGCACCTCTTTGACTTGCTAGTCCTTTTTTCACTCTCCCACTGCAGGGCTTCCTTTTTCTTAGAGCCTTTTTTCCTAGTTTGCTTTTCTAGGGTTTGCTTTTTATACGTGGGAGAGCTGCCTAGCCGATGCTGTCTTATAACTGGCTGTGGTCTCTGTCTCTTCAGCTAGCGAGTACTGCTGAGCATTCTTACTGTTATGGAGTGTTAATGTAAGCTTTGAGTAGTTGCTTTTGCTTGGGAAACAGAAAATACCATGTTACTTTTGCTACCGGTAAACACACTTCAGTTTTCCTCTATAATCCCATCATTTTCTTGCAGCTCTCTTCTCTGTACAGACTGCATGTTCCTTACTGTAGTAGGTGACCTTGGACCTGAGTGTCTGCTTCTGATAATACACCTTTGCTTTGCTTGCTTAGTGTGAATTACCTTGGAATAATTGTGCTGACAGTTGCTTGGCAGTGAAAATGCCTGTTGCTGCAGGACTTCTGTAAACTCTCACCGCATCAGAGCTGCAATGCGTGCCCCAGTGCAGACAAATGATTCAACTATTACTCAATTTCTTCCTGTAAGTAAAATGAATGAATGCTCTGTGCATTGCACTCCTCTGGCCAGCTAAAATAGCTGCAGAAATATGCCCCGGCTTCATCTATCTCTCTCTAGGTTTGCTTCTTCTGTGCGTTCGTTCACAGAGGAGCTTCTGAAAGTGCTGGATGTTAGACTGGCAGCTCAGGACATATGTCCCCAAGAGTTGCTTCTTATTCCACATACAAAGGTCATAATAGCTCTGAGCACTTCTGAACAACCTAATAAATGTATGCATGAGCCTGTATGGAAAATATTTTGCATTTAACTGATGGGCAGGTTCTGGCAGTCACAATTGGTTCTAATGGTTATTTCATTTGTAAGTGAATTTCTATTGTTTAAAATAATGGTTTTAAAATTCAAGTTCCTGAAAATGTTTCTTTGCAGAAATTTCCTTCAAATAGATATTGTTCCAGCTGCATTTGTGTTTCTTTTGTCCAGTTACAGAAACTCGTAGACATCACTGAAAGTGAGGACTTGGACACTGGAATACAGCAGGGCAGCATGGAGAGATGGCTCAGGCTACCAGTGTGCCACTGTATAGTCACAACTAATGTACCAGAACAGTTCAAATTAGGCCTCCTTCTCTGCTGTGTTTAAATACAACTTGCAATATTTCCCCAACATTTTCAGGCATTATTAGCACTTCCTGTATAAAGTATTAAACAGGCGCTCTCCATTTATCCACATTAATGATTCAGTGCAAACTCCTGCCTTCCCATTAATATCCACTAACCTCATTCAGTGATAAAACTTGATTTAGTCTCCAAATTACCTCAGCACAAAATTTCTTGGAGCAGCACTGCCTAATAGTTCAGGGCTACGTGAGCTGTTGTGATAGCCAAATAACAACAGTGGCAGCATCTTTTTTTGAGACTCTGTGGAAAAAAGAATCAATCCAGCACATAAAGAGAGACACAAATAAATTGCTAAACAGTATAATCCAATGATACCATACATCTCAGAAATGAGTGCCTCAAAAATCAATAAAAATTGAAATTGAAAAGGGAAGAATTGTAGTTGTCCAGGTGCAGGTATGTCAAATAAGTTTCAGGTGAAGGTGCCAGCCTGCCGAGTGCCAGGCTCTGGGAATGGGAAGGAAGGTTGGCTCTGGATAAGGAGGAACACACTGCCAGGGCATAGAACAGCAAGCAAAAGGTGATGCTAATTGCACTGGTGGGGGTTGTGGGAAGAACAGGAGAGGGAATAATGTTCTCTGGAATTTTAGGGATTGCTGCACCACTGCTTTTACATCTTGACAGCTTTCTTCCATTTGGAGGACTGCAGCTTGGTTATCTGACATGACACCTTCTAGGAATCTGTTTTCTGGTTTCCCATCTCTGTTTTTAAATTCTTTCCCTCTTAGTGACAAAAGAGAAGAATTTATGTTCAGAAAGGCAGGGGAGCTGGGGAGCTGGTTGTGGCATTGCTGTTGGCAGATGTCCTGCACTCAGACCCACAGTGAACCAGGGAAATTGTGACCCTTGCAAAGAGAGTAAACTGTCTGGAGACAGGGATTAACCTCATGCTAGGATGATCACCTCAAATCCAAGCTTCAAAGGTTAGGCTGGATGGGTCTCAAAAGCTAAAGGCTTCCTTACAGAGGTGAGTAGTGGACTCACAGTAGTCACACAATGAGCCATAGCAGCTTCATCTCCATGGAGGAGAGAAATTCCCTGCCATAATGAGGGACTGAAAAGTCAAAATAATCCCTTTAGCCCTAACTGCAAATGAAACAATTTCCAAGACAATATTCTTAGACCTGAAAAGTCTCACTCTGTTTCACAAAAAATAAATTCAAGCAGGAATGCTACAGGGTAGAGGAATCCATCTCAAAGAAAATAATTATTTGGAAGTCTTAAAATCTGGGAGGGAAACTTATTTGGAAAATATATGTTTCTTCCAAAGTAAACATTACCCCTCCACATCTTCCCCTGAGAGCACACAGGGTGCCTGCAGAAATACTGCAAATAGTGGGGTTGAAGAGTAGTAGAACAAGAAGTCATAGAGGGTATATTGAACAATATAGCCCTAAGTTAAAAAGATTGCATTTGCTTATTGTATCCCATTGAAGATGTGCTTTTTTTCAAACCAGCACATCAGTTCATAAACAGATGAAAGTCCAAGGCTTATACGCCCCCTTAAAAAAGCTCCATTCCTATCCTTCAGCCATACAACCTGCACAAGCAGTGTCCATAAAACATTCTCCTATTATGGCTCAGGACATTACAGCAACAAAAGAGTTGCTATCAAATTCAACCCTTTCTTATGCATCCTGCAGGCAATTTTATCACTACTGTCTTAACCAGAGGCAGTTCCAGCTCTCCATAAGCAGGCAAGGGCTGCAAGGGGACCTGTCTTGCTTCTCAGGAACTGGGGAAATGACAAAAAGGGCAGATCTGCAGGAACACAGGATTCATCATTGGTCTGGGAGCCTGATGAGGCCTGATCTTGGTGGAAAACTGCCATATGAATAGCCCCACTCTACCCCTTCCCACAGAAAATCCAATTCCTGCTCCATTATTCTCCGTATTACCATAGTTGCACCAGTAGAAATCATCTTCAAAGGGATGGTTCTGCTACAGAGGGGATGAAGGAAGGAGGCGTCTGAGAAAGGGCCTGCAAGAGGGGAAATCTGCACTCACCAAGGAGGGACAAGGCAGAAAAAGGCACAGAAACCAGGCTGAGCATAAAGATGCATGGCCACCGCCACCACTTGGTTTGTATTTTACTTCCAGGGCAGGTCCCCACCTTAGGCAACTGCCTACTTAACCTGTGCCTGAAACCCTGGTGATAGGGCCTGTCTTGTGAACTGTGGCCCTAAAAAAATCCTACAGGGTGGCTGCTTCCCTTGAGGAATCAGTTGGGGAACATTTCAGGAGCTGGAGACTGTGCTGAAATCAATCAAGTTAAATGGTGGTATATGAGAATAGGAATGAGTAAACCTCGAGGGATATCATTTGTCATTTACTGCACTTGTTAAAAGTTACAAAACTGCAGTTCAGCAGAGGTTAGAGAAAGGACAATGCAAGAACACAAACTTTCAACCCATTTCTGAAACTGCTTACAGCTCCAGTATTTTCCAGGAAGATGAAAAATTCATAATGAGGAAAATAATAAGGATTAAAATGAACCTTATTTTATTTTTTTTTGATGTCAAAGTAATAAGATGTTCAGACCTTTTAATCGCCAGCAACCATTGCTTATAAGGTGAGAGATCCTGATCCAGTCATCAAGAATTTTTGGACAATAAAATGTCCATGAACAAACACATGAAAACGATAATAAAGAAAACTGCACAGCCAGAGGTCAGACATACTTTATTCTAGGAGCTGAACTCTGATAATTCACAGTAGATTAAATTCAGCAGCAGTAGAAGCTTAGCAAGAAATTTGGATGTTAGGAAGATTTAAGCTGTGAATAGGCCTTATTCTTATTTTACCAAAGGCCAGACATAGACTCATACATGTTTATGAGGAAAAAGCAAAAGTGACTGAATTTCAAAGAATGGGCTGCGTAGAAAATAGTTTGGGCATAGCAGGGTCTATGGAAAATGCTGTCAAAAGTTAGAGGGCAATAACTGAAATTTTCATCAGCAACTTTCAACTTTACTTCCAAATGTCAAAAGGCAAAAACCATGGCTAAGAATACTAAGTACAGAATGGGTTTTGAGCACATACTTTTCATCTTCCAATGTAAAGCTGAGAATTTTGAAAAAAAGCAAATGTTTACACTCACAATTTTTGTTACTTGGTATCAAGCTTTTGACTTAAAAATGTTTTAAGGGATATTTTTCATTTATTATGCTTTAAAGTCCAATTCCATTCCCGTTGGAAATAACACATCTTTGACCATAGAAGGTGGCAGAAATTTTCAGAGAAAAGCAGGAGATGCAGTAGTTCAGGGCTACACTGTCCCACCCCTGGGTGAAGCCTGTGTGGCACAGCGAGCGAGGCATCAGGCTGAGGACCAAACAGCAGCATTCTCCTGGATTTGCTCCAAAGCAAGTGTGACCTTGTGCTCATCACTGCCTCCCTTCCCCTGCCTGACTTCATCCATCTTACATACTCATGCTATATGCTCTTCACGGCATGAGACTGCAGCTTTCAGAGCTGCTGCCATGAACTGCTGGGTACCACATAAACTGACAGCACCCAGCTTTAGCCATCAGAACACAGACTTGCACATAGTAGCCTGTGCTACCAAGAAATAAGGCATCCTCACAGCAGGGAATTTCTTTTGGCAACTGCAGACTTCACATGGAAAAGTCCATCTTGGCATTTACTTTGAAATAAGGCAATTCTTTGTGGGCCAAGAAGTCTCATCTACGTGGCAGAGCACCGCAGCCGTTCCCATACCATTGCATGGATGGTTCAGGGATTCTGTGTGGAGGTTTATGTGCAGAAAAATCGCAGGCTGAAATTTTCCAGTGACAGGAGGGAAGGGAATTTTCAGGGCAGTGGGGCAAAACTGTCTGTCACTATTATTAGCAGGTGACTACTACCGTAGTCATGTGCTGTCAGAATTAAATTACAGCCTGCTGAGATCTTTAGCTATTCCTGTCCATAGCCTATTCTTGAGAGGCAGTTGCTGTTGAAGAGACAATATAATTTTGATACCTGCTTAATTTGTGTACCTATATCTTGCCTGACAGAATGATTTCTCTGGCTGTATAAATGGATCCATGTTCCTCTCAATTGGCATTCACTCCTCTTGCTGCAAGAGCATCCGTCTGCATGAAATCTTTAGAGAAACAGTTCATAGAGAGCAGTTAATTGTGATCTCTCTCAAAAAAATTAGTCCCTATTTTTCCTCTGACAAATGAAGACATTGTTCCAACAATATTTTCCTTCTCCACTGACAGTGCTAAATATTTATATCCTGTGCCTCCTAGAAATGTTAGTCTCCTCATGAATAAACACCAGACTAACAACAAGCAGCTTCCAAGAAGGACACAGGGTGCAGCTGACCTATTCACACTCCTTTCCCATTTTAAATACCAGGTTCCCCATGACAGCCATTTAAAATCAACACTGATTCTGATACCTGACCCACGTTTTTTGTGTTTGCCAGAAAAATACTTAAATAGGCCCATCTTGGCAGTATGTAACAAACAAGCCCAAGACTTGCATTGTAAAATGTTATAACTCAAGCCACATATTAAAAATGCAGAAATAAAATGAAGGTGTTGTTGGTAAGCCTTGGTAAACACATCCTACTTCTGCAAGCTCCCATTTCATTGTGGAAGCAAGTATTGGCATGGCCTTCCTCTTCACTTTCCTGGCCTTTGCATGTTGACCTCTTTACCACAGAGACTAATTTGTAGGGGAAGATTCCCCTGCTAACTACCTGGGACTGATCCAGCAGACCTCTGCTGTCAATGGAAAGGCCTCATGTTTGGTGAATGTTTCAAAATCCCTGCACTTTCAGCTTTCCAGGTGTTACCAAAGCAGATGCTGGGCTGGGAGCTACTCAGCTTCCCAGATGAGGCAAAGCTGCTGAGCAGCCCCAAGTCACGCACCTCCGGCAGCACTGGCCAGCAGCGAGCCTTTCTCCCGATAGCAAAGCTTTTACTATTTTCTACATTTTTATTTCAAGTTTAAAAAAAGGAACAAGGTAAGAAAATAAAATTATGATGGCTGCTGATGTTATTTTTGCCATTTACCATTTTTATTCTTCTGCAGTTTAGGACTACCTCACAACTGAGGAACAGATGCATCAGCTCTGCTTCTGTCCAAGCCCTCTATCTCCCCAGGACTCCACCTACAGCAAGGCCATTCACAGAGATGTCAAAATAATCTTTTTTGACGATGTCAAAATAATCATGTAATTACTTTTATAAAGTTCTTTTCTTGTAAAGAATATCAGAAAGGCAGCAAATTTACAACAAGAGAAGAGATTTGTTTTCTAATTACTGCAAAGTAGGACTCAGGCAATAATCAAACTAAATAGGTTTTCTCTTCTGGGAGGTGAGTATATGAGCTGATGTGGAGATTTTTGTTACATTAAGGGACTGGTTAGACAATTGGTTAAAACTACAGCACTGCTCCCAAAAGGAGCAGTCCTACCCTCCCTACTCATATGGCTATTCAGTATTTTTCCACATTTTGGGATGATTTCCCTTTTGCTTATGCAGCTGTAGTTGTTGACATATTTACATCATCTTCTCTTTCTCCTTTACTTCTCAAACCTCCAATTACTGTGTGCCCATCATAAGCCTTCATGAAGTTCCCAGTTTCTATGTTTGCTGCTAATACAGCACTGCCCTCTCCTTCGCAGGGCTTTTCAATCCTCAAAACCCAGTTCCCTCTGGAAGAACTGAGCAGCCTGCAGCAATGTTTCCTTCAGCTTTATCCCTCTTATTATCACACGCAACTCCCATTTGAAATTAGCCCATCAATATTTAACTTCCATCATTACATCTGGTATGGAAAATGCATACTCCCATCCCTTGTTTGCTTGCTCCCACTGAGTGACACTAGGAATGATTCCTATGATGTTGGGTAATAAGCACAAACCCAAGTAAGGTAAACAAAGTTCTACATAGTTTCTCCTGGCAAATAATGCAAAAATTTCCCATCTTTTCTGCACAAGCAATTACAGTTCCTCTGCGTGACTCCAGAGAGTCTGCTACTAAGGAAGTTTCTATATTATTTCTTTTATAGATAAACTAGCCTATGTGTGAGCCAATCTCTTCTAAGTATTTCCCTGAAAACTGAACTGGCACCAGTAACCCACTGAATGTCATGAATAGTCCAAAGTCCATGGAAGCCCACTCGCACCGAGCCCATGGAAGAAGCTCAATTCTGTTATTTAAAACCACTGAAAATGTTCAGCTATTGAGTTCCATTTCTCAGTACTTCCAGTACTGTTTTCCAGATGGAAAGGAAACTGAACACTTCATGTATAAACAATCACTGTATTTTGATCCCAAGAACACTTACTGAAGAAAAAAAAAAAACACCAAACCTCTTTTCTCTGGACAGAAAATTTTATCAGAAATTACCTACTTTGCCAAGATCCCATCTGCACATTATTTGATTCTGTGTAAAGAAGAATCCAGAAGCATTGTTCCTAATAGTGTTTAGATCTCAGATAAATAAGTTTATTTATCTATTTCCTTAAAGATTAGCTTTTAAATCATAGTTGCCTGACTCTTCCGAACAGCCTATTAGAGGTCTTGTTTTATTTAAAGGTCTGTCACCAGCTGTCAGTGCAGAATCAAGAAAATGCTGGAATGTACCATTAGTCCAGAACTTAGATAGGACAGATGAGCTTTTTTAGTAGCTGTCCTGTACTAATGCCTTGTTAGGGTTTCTTATATGTCTCCTGCTAATAGGGATAACCTCTGGAGCAATAGCAATTTATCCATACATCTAACTTACACTGCTTGTCACAGTTAGTAACAGCTGATAACCCTCTTGGGCTGCTTTTCATCTTCCGTAGAAGCGTTCTCATTCTAGAATACATTATTTTAACCTGTCAGAGTATAAACAGGACAATTACTTAGACCAATGTAGGCTGAAAGTGTTGATAACTAAAGTTAAATCCAGCATTGTCACTCTAATGTGTTCGTGTTAAACCAAGCACAATAAGGCAGCTTGCCTTCTCAAATGAAAACATTTGTCAAACTCACTAATTCAAAATCGACCTAGTGCAGATCTCTTGATTTGCACTGCTTGCCGACAAGCCCGGGAAAGCAGCAATGGAAACAGTGAACTGATTATTGGGGCAAAGAGAGAAAATTATCAAGCAGGAAGAATCAATCTGGCTTGTGTCTACAAAGTGAGAACTCACCAGACTCCAGGAATGACAGCAACTGACCCATTGCACTTGGGTTTTGTAAGACTTGCACAAAATCCAGTCCTGCTCCTGCACTCCTGAACACTCAGAAACAATATGTGGTCACTGGGCATTTCTGAGTCCACAAAATCTGCTAGAGCTGCCTCCGCATCCTTCTCTAACCTGCTTCCTACAGGCGCGTGAAGCTGTGTTAGCAGCAACATCGTTTTGCTCAACAGACGACCAGCAGTAAAACTTCAACCCACGCACTGCATGCAGCTCACCTGCACTTGCTGACCAATTTCTTTAAAGAGAAAGGGCAAAAACTGGCAACACCATTTCCTTCCCCACATCCCACCCTTCCTACACTGCCTCTGTCTTGCTCATCCCAGGGGCACAATATTTCCTGCTAAGCAGAGTTAACGGCAGTGCTGCTCTCTAACCTTTCTGCTTTCTTCTTCAGGGTCTGCCCTGGTGATCTCTCTGAGATTTGACATTATATTTCACCTCTGGATTCAAACACAAATTCCCCTGAAATCACCATTCCCAAAGTCCCTGCTGACCAGACCTGGGGATTTGTTCTCCATCTGCAGCTTCCTTAAACATTCTGTTGCTTTGATGCCATTGCCTCCAGTTGCCTTCTACATAAATATCCTACTTCAACTATTTAAGCATTAGTCCCTGATCCAGCTCCACTCAGACTGTGTTGAGACCTTGTCACTTCATCCTTTCTGACAGTTTGTAAAAAGTTCTTAAAGAAATGTAGATCCAAATGCCCTATATCTGCTGCATCCCACCTTCTAACACCAATCCCCAGGGTTGTGTGGTGTTCTCTTTGACACTGACACTCTGGGGAGGAACAAAGCAAAACAGTTACTGAACGTAAAAGGAATATGAATATAGTTTGAGCAAATAGTTTGAGCATATTGATGTCATGTATGTCTTTGTAGCAAATCCTCACAAGACAGTCCATATTGGCTAACAATTTTATGCAAAAATTCAGAGGAAGCAAAGGGATGGCTTACTTTGTGTCCCCAGGTTGGACCACAGAAAAATGGCAAGATTGCTCACAATCCAGACATGGAACTAAGATGAATTTTGCATTACCTTGTCATGCTATGCCTAATCCTACATTAATATATCCTGAAATTTGGAAATGTAAACATCCAGCTGGAAATAAATGAGCATCATCAATTAGATTCCTCCTTTACGTAACTGCCATAAGCACTTTTTTCCAGTAATACTTAGCCCAGTTTTCATTTCCCTGGGACTGTGAGCAAGACAAAGGTTTGCCTATAGTGATCTGGTAACTAATATGAAGACTTTGAATTAAAAAGCATCTGTAAACTTATTCCTGATTGTGTTAATGTTTGAAATGCCCACCAGTTATGAAAATATTTATGAAGTTATATACTTTTTATCCTTTCCTTAAGTTCATAGCATTTGTAATTTTTTTCCCAATTGTTTTATTTTAAATTGGTAACCAGGTTTTCCATTACACTAAACATATCCTTCAATCTACCATTCAGATGGTAACACATCCTTTTACAATAGTTTGAACAAGTAATTATAATGATGAACATCTGTGCAACTAATTGCTTGCACCTCTGGATAAAGCCTTTAACCCATGCTTTTCAGCATGACTGTTTAATTGGAAAAACAAATGTGAAAATTAATGAACATACAAGTGCCATATGAAAATAACTGGAGACAGGAGATCACAAATAATCACTCATCAAGGCAGAAGAACAAGGTTCAGATATTTTCAAGCACAAAAGGGAATGAAATGATGGTTTGGTTACATTCAATGTTAATATTATCAGTACCCCTCCACTGATGAGACCAACAGAAAAGATACGATTTAATAAGCCACGGTCCATTTAAAGTCTCAGGGTTATTAGATGTAGAGGCTAGCAACATAAATGTTTAAAATGCAATCAGAGAAGTTATAGATGGCTTCATTTAATATTTCTCTTAAAAAAGCGTGTGCCACAGAAAATGAGGAAATATGTAGGATTTTTACATATAGCACGGCCTATTACTGCACAGTAAGCCAAACACTTGATACACAGGTTAAGTTAATATATCCTTCCAGTTTCTCTTTGCACAGTTTTTTCTCTCTTCTTAAGCTTATCTTTGAATAATTTCTCTTTCTTTTTTAATTTGTAAACATAGTTTCAAAGCCTTAATTTATTCTAAAGTCTTCATACAACTCTCTGATTTGACTGGTTCTTTAAAAGGCCAAAGTCCTTATTCATCACTGTTACTCTCTTAATATCTACAGCTTGCTCTTTCCCACTATTTGTTTCTTTATTTTACTAAGGAACAAATCCAAAAATATCATTTTGACAAGGGAGAGAATGTATTTTCCACTGTTGCCTTCTTCCCACTCCTTTGGGTACCTCTAAGGGACTCTATGATCTGTCTGAAATCACAGACAGCAGTTTGGCAAACCAGGGAACTAATCCCTATCCAACCTTTGCAACCCTGGCATCTTCCTGAACTACAAGCTGTGGGCCCACTGAGATAAATAAATAACCTATGTACTTGTCAAAAAAACTCACCAACTTACCACCACTATCATTGTATTGGATAACTACAGCTAGAACATTCTTCTTTAAACTAAAAGAACACAGTTATTTCCATTTTGTTCATACTTATTTTAGCATAGAATAATTTTTAAATGTCATTTTCTTTTTAATTTTTGCTTTTTACTTTTGATGATAAAAAGAGAAGTATTTCTTTATTAAAAATATTGCTAGGATCCAATAGTACAATGCTATATTGAATATAGTGCTGAAGGTCAGAAGTCTTGCAGTCTTACTTGGGTATGTCACATGCAGTATAATGAAGAACACATGGCTGATAATTGCAATAGAACCTTGAACAAGCAATCTCATTGTGGCATGAGGAAGGAGTGAAAGTAGTTATAAACAGGGGGAAATGCCAATAAATATCAAATGTAAAAGAGAAAAAGTTGGCAGCAACACACTAGAAGCCAGGGATGACACAAAATTAATAAGGGAAGCAAAAGGACAACTGAATAAATCAATAGTCAATAAAGCTAAGGACAATAAAATGAAGTTTATAAACTGTGTTGTAACGAAGGGTATCTAACCAACAGCTACTGGTCCATTACCATGATGGAAATGATAACATTGTCAATAATACTGCAAGAAAGACAACTGTGTTCAATAAACACTTCTGTTCTGTGTTTCAGCTAATGCCAGTGATGTAGCCTTACAACAGATCAATGCTGATTAAATAGTGCATTTTCCAGTAATAATTGATAAGGGTGTTAAACACCATCTCTTACAAATAGAATCTTTAACCAGCAATCCAGTCAATTTATATCCAGGAGTTTAAAGGTTCTGGCTGAAGACTTCTGGCACCCTTTTTCAGTCATTCTTGAACATACACAAAATTCCAGGCTCCAATAAAGTTACTCTTGTCATAATATTTAAGAGATTTAAGCAAAATGAACGAATTAATTATGGGCTTCAAAGCAAGAAACCAAATTGTCAAAAAAAAAAAAAAAAGATTACCTTGGATTTAACTGATAAAGATTTAACAGAAAGTACTTCAAGCAAACTCTAAGCAATGGCAATGACCATTAATTCAAGGAAAACAGATACTTTTGCTTTGTGTTGTGTAAGATTAAAAAGTTATTTAATAAGGATAATAGCCCTGACTAAACAACATTTCTCCTACCCCACTTGGCATGGCCTCCCACAGCATTTTGGCAAAGAAAACAGAACAATCCAAATCTACTAAAATAGACATTAAACACATGTCAAAGAGATGCAACCACCAACTGGAGAAACTTAGATCAACCTAGCCAAGTCAAACAGTGTCCTACCTGAGCAGATCATATGCACCCATCTTCCTCTGCTCTCTCTTGCCACCTTTGTACCCAGCTATGCTCCACACAGGCAGCAAAAGCTGTGGATCACACTGAAAGAAATAATTTGAAATTCAGTGTAATGTAGTTAAAATATTTCAGGGCCGAAAAAACATTCTCTGAGCAACACTGAATTTATGGACAGGGGCACTGGTGAAGTAAGAACAGAGGCTCTGCTGTAGGACTTTGTGGATCAATGTACAAATTGTTATTCTCATTGTTCAGTAGAACAATTACTAAAATCCATTTGCCGGTAAATGTGCCTTGTCTTGTAAATCATTGGGTCATTAACCTTAACAATGTCAGTGTGTTGTCACTATCCAATTCAATTAAATTACTGACCAAGGTAATACCTAAAAGCACATTTCAGACAAAGGGATCTACTATTATATTATTATCTATGATGACACTTAGCAATATCTTAATTTTGTACCTGGAAGTAGGAATATATCCTAAAACTCAGGTAATATATTCTAAAAGCCAGGTGAAGAGATACACAAACATGGTGAACAAAAGAAATGGGAATGCATATGTTAGAAAAAGAGGAAGAGGGGAAGAGAGGGAGAGAATGGAAACTGGTACCGAGCAATCACCTCCAAGGGGTCATGTGTGCATTGTTATGTGCCATATTTCAATGTTCCTTGAGGTCAGAAGACAGGGACACAGGATTTTCTCCTGCCCATCAGTTATTAAATCTGGCAACCTGCCTTAGCAAATGTCCAGTCATGCTGTTTCTAAGTAGGGGCACCCTCTCCACATGCCAGAGTGAGTAATACAGCAGCATATGGAAAGGATGAAGAAAGTTCCTGATGACCTTCCCAGGCCAGCAGCAAAGCACAAGCTGAGCAGTCTGTCTAACTGGGAGGGGAAAGAGCAGCCACTGATTTCCAGTTTCATTTGAAAAAACAACTGTATGTGTGACATGTGAAGGCTGGTAAGTTGCTCTCATCACACTAAGGAGTCTCATTTAAATGGTTTTCTGCTGCATGCTTCCACGCATATATTCTCACATTTCAGGCAGATTCTCAGCCCACACTTCAGGGCATGAAAATCTTCCTGGGTTTTTTTGCTCCTTTTGTTTTCCTCCAGTTTTCTCCCTTAACCCTAAAAAGCCACAGGCTTTATGTCACAAAGGCACAAATAGGAAGGCTCAGTGAGGTAGCTTATTACTGTTGGTTATATGACTTGCTTTTCCATGGACCAAGACTTCACCACACTAGGTGCTGTAGAAAGCACAAGAAGAAAGGATGGCCCCTGACACCAAAGAGATGCCAGAGGGTTGGGGGCAGATAGCCAGAGAGTATGTGGAAGCCACAAGACCATGTTTGTCAGTACCTCAGGCAACAAGCAGCCTGTCTAGCCACTGACAGGCTTTTTGTAAACCAGACAACAAACAAGTTTGTCTTTCTCTGGGGTGTCTAGTCAAGGCATTGAATTTCAGTCCCATTTATAAAATCTCAACAGTCCTGTAAAGTGTCCTTGCTGGACACTTGCTGGGGTAGGACTGCCAGTGTGGAATGCTTTACCTTGAATGTGTGATTTCTAGATATCCCAAATTTTGGAGGGCTTCCTCAGGGTCGTCTTTGTGAAGCAACAACACAGCACCACATTAAACTCAACAAGCTCGGTCAGAAACAGCAGCCACTGGCTTTAGAAGAACTGTTGATTCTGAGGCACCTATGAAAACTGTGGTCCTGTCTAAGCAAGTTTTGAGCTAGGCCATTGTTTGTCCTTGTTTTGGAAGAATACACAATTGCAGGCTGAATCAAGAGCTTTACAAACCCTGTATGCACAGAAACCCCTTGGTGCTATACAGAAATGGCACATAATGCCATGTGTGTTCTTCGTATTTTACAGAAAAGTGTATCTCAGCCCTCAAAGGTGAAGGGAGGAAAACAGAATGAAAGAAAGTGAGAAAAAAATCAACTTCCCATTTTATATAACTGAAAATTTTGACAAAATAAATGCATTCTACTTTCAGTACAAGTTTTATCTTGAATGGAAAAATAAAAATGATTCTATCAAATATTTTGTAAAAAATTATTTGGGCTACAAAGAAAATAGAACAGAACTGGAAATGAACTAAACTAAATCACCTGCAAAACTTCTATTTTTATGGGATACACAATGTCAGGAATGGGCTTTAAGCATAACAGCACACACAAAAGGTAGAGTGCTGCTTTGTTAATGGAATTGCACTATGGATCATGAGCCGAATGGATGCAATTTTATGTGAACTGCACACACAAAAAATTCCCTCAATAAACATATGGAACATGAGGCTTCTTTTCTCCTTACTTTAACTAGGCAGCAGGGAAACATTACAACCGAAGAGTAGATATCAACATTAGAAGACTTATAGGGCTGCTTAAATGGGAGTTCCAAATAAAATAGAAGGCAGACAAAATAATTGTTTGAGCAACATAAGTCATTATTGTTTTCCTTATAGGTTTTCTCTTTTTTTCAAGAAGTGCTAAACTGGGCACACATACACAATTTTGAAATTATAATTTCCTTTTAACTGCAGAAGTGTCTTCTGGATGTATCAAAAGAACAATATATCCTATAGAGTCTACTATGAAAGCTAGAGGTCTTTGAGGAGGAAAATATATTTATAATAAAGGAGTGTAGTATCTGAATAAAGAGACACAAAGCAAGGCTTAAACAATGCTCTGCACTCTTCAATGATTTTTTCAGGTAACAGATAATTAACTGGAAACCACTGACATTAATAATATTGGACTTGTATTACTTTCCTTGCTTTGGAAGCTGGATTTGGCAGCACACTTAAGAGCTTTTCAGAAAGCTCCCGTTGATAAACTATTAGAGTGAAATCCACATCCCATTTGCAGTTAACTATCCTCATCAGATCATCTTTTAGTAGTCCCAGCTTGCAGCCCTGCTGGCAGTGACTATTTGTTTTTAAGAGAGCATCTCTTTTTAAAACTTACCTGACACCAAAACACTCGTTATGTTGGAAATTATGGGAAACAAGGACAGCAGTTCTGGACCTAGAAAACACTGGCTGTCATTGCTCTCCTGTTCCCCAATGCCAGGTCTCATAGGGATGATTGCAGCGCCATCCTTAAAATGGTTGACTTCATCCCTCGAGCCTTGCAAGGAAGGAATTCAACAACACCCTAAAGCTTGCTAAGAGACAATAACTCATTCAAAGACAAGTGCAGCAGCTTCCAGAGACAGATTTTCTTCACAAAAGTTACATGGATACTCCAAGTGCTTTATTGTTGTTTGAAAAAAAGCATCTCTCTTAGGTGCTTCAATTTCTAGACTCTCCTTTTAGAATTCTCTGGAGAATTGGTATTTGACTGCAAAACTCTTTGCCCTTTCCTACCTCTGAGCTGCATTTTCAAACTGTAGCCTGGAATGACTTTGGGTTTGTTTCTTCTAATCTGATTGCAAGTTTCTTAAACTCTGCGAGACTTCCCAGTAGAGAATGTGAAGGGTGGTACAGGTATGTAAAATACCAGTGTCCACTAGCTTACAATCTAGATGGGCAATTTAATGTAACAACCATGTGGCCCTGAAGAAAAATCTCATAGTTCTATGATGCATGTTTTCAAAACTTTTTAATCATTTAGAAGAAAGCTATTCTGGCTCACTAAATGCTAATGATTAGAGCCAAACAATTGGAAGTTATTGATTATTGCTGAATTCTCCACTCTGACAGTAGTGCTGACATGCATGTACCACATAGCATGGCTGTGAATACCAACAACCATAATCTGCCGTGTTTATTCATAGTGCATTAATTGCAACAGACCACACAGACCTCACATACTTCATCATTCTGATAAGTTCTTATCGCATGAGTCATCTTATGGATTAGCTTTCAGTGCTTGTTCTGATCTTTGATTCCTACAGCTGCACAGCCGCACTCTGCCATTCACTCACCAGCAGATTTCACATCCCATTCCCCATCTTTCCTGTGTGCTTGCAGTTTCCAACAGCATGAGGTTTGCCGAGCAATCAATGACTGCAATGATGCTGAAATGACTTCATTTACACCTTTCTCAATTTGCTTCCAATATCAAAGACTCAGTTCCCAATCCCTTAGCAAAATGGCATTTTCCAAAATGTCCAAAAATAGCAAGGCTTTCTGCTGTTCCATACTCCTGCTTCAGGAACTCAGAGCAACTAGAGGGGAATTTTTAGTATACCCCTGCTTCTGAAAAGCTTCAGGAAAAGTTCATACTTCACTAACCTGCAGCTAGGCAAGTCTGCTAATTTTTAATCATGGTTATCCAGAAAAACACTCTGAAAACAATATGGGAAATCCTAACACAAGCTTCAAACATCAATGCCTGGATAAATTTATTTGTTGCTGTGAGGGGAGTCTTGAGCTTACTGAAATGGTATTAACTTAGCTCAACCACAACTTCACTGTTTTTCTGCAAGGCTCCCCTTCCCAGACAGGCTGGTTTTGCTCAGCAATGACTTTTTACTACACAAAGGTGAGTGGTGAGTACTCCAAAATCCTATATAAGCTGTAAGTACAGTGTGATCTCTGTCCAGTGGTTGCAAAATAAATAATTTTCTCATAACTTAAATGAAAGTTTATTCAATTTGAATAAAGATATTGCATAAAAGATGTCATGTAAGCATACACAAGAAATTAGGAATGTTGCTCCATTTCATAAATATATTGTAATTAAACAAATGTCAGCAGTTCAGTGTTATGCAGAGATGACCAGACAATACTTGAGAATCTCAATTGTACAGTTCAAGACAATTCTGGGATCTTGTTATTGTTTGCAATATAAGTTTTTTCCTTATGCATTTTACTCTAACAACCTCTTAGCAAAACTGTAGTCATCTTTAACAAACGTCAGCTCTAACCAGGCATGGATGTATCATTATAAAGCCTTGCTCTCCATCACAAGTGAACAAGGTAAGGTAATCCTGTTGACCACTTTCCAGACTTATAAATTCAGAAAACCCCCATGTTTCTGCAGATATTGAAATCAAGGTTAAAACCTTCACTGTCAACTGCCTCCCAGGGCAGCTGTCCCCAGGGGATAACAGTCTTTGTTAAACTGCTTTAAATTCTTCAGCTCCTTGAAGCTGGCAGATCACAGGAAATCTAAGGAAAAGCCACATTCCAGGGCTACCAGACATCAAGTGTGAAATGACCATGGTACTTTTCCTCAATGTGACTCTCAGGTACACAGAAGGGCAAGACTCTATGTGACTGTTAATGCAAGACATCACACAGGCCCACCAGCAGAACAGCCACAGAAGCAGAAGACCACAATCAAATGCCATTCCCAGTGGTGCATACCAACCAGCAAGATATGTATATATACAGCTGCCTAGGGAATACAGACTCTGGAAAGTAGAAGGGAAGGACAGGGCAAGTCCAGAAAGTTCTACTCACATGTTGAGCTCTGCAGGAAGAACCTTCTCCTCTTCCTCTCTTCTGTTCAAGTTCAGACCCAGAAGTCCCCACCCATGACTGGAGACAGCAACATGAGAAAGAAGAGACTATCAGCTCCATTCTTGTGCTCATTGGTTGCTAATTACAGGGCAATGCAAGTGATATCTGGATGTGTCTGACAGGAAAGCCCATGCCCAAAGTCCCATGCTTCCTTTATATCACAGTATTTGGAAATCTTTAACAATAAGAAGACATCCAGCAAAGAAATGATTTATTATATAACAGCATCCATTTTTGTCCCAGAAACAAGAGAGTTAAATCATTCCAAGCACCCTGCAGCATTTTTCTTCTGAGCTATGGCTCAATATAACCATTAAAGAGGCTGGATATCCAGGTAGCAGCATACCTCTGAGTGCTGCTGTATGGTGCTCATCGTATTTGTCTCCTCCTGTGCTCAACTTTCTTGTGTTGATAAAAGAGCAGTTAGTAGCTCTTTGTTATATAAATGTCAGCAGAGGCAAACAGAGTGGAAATTTGGTGGTCAGGTGTAGGTGGCCAAACACTGCTAAAAAACATTATGTAGCTGATATGTAATGGTATTTACCAGCTGCATAAGGTGTCAGGTGTTGCAGAGAGGTATTGTTCTCACAAAAATGGGTTGAAATAGGTTCCTTTTCTTTCCCCCCAGGCTTTTCAGCTTGGCTGGAAAGGAATGCACCGATCTCCACAAGACAAAGAAGATCCTTGAAATACTTTAAAGCTTGGCTGAACCCTCAGAACCTCTTCCATAGTATTGCTGCACAGTGCCTTTGTGCCTAGATCAAAATCGCAGAAATACAGCTTTCTTACAAGAAGTGAAATCAGCCATCACTGACTCAAGCACCTTACCAAACTCCTCAGTTTCTCTGAAGATTTATCAAGTGTTTGTAATTATAAGTTGCCTGTGCTACAAATCGCTCCAGAGGACAGTGGAGCTCAAACGCCTGCTCTCAATGTCACAAGTCTCCCATGAATTGCAAGAAACCTCAGGAACCTTTGTGCAGGCCTTCAGGCGGGATAAATTACAGTTGTTCTTTCCAGTCAGTGGAGCTATGCTGATTTACATCATAGGAAGATCTGCTCCCTTGTGTGGAACAAGTTTAAAGGGGGAAATAGATTGCATCTTGCTTGCTCCTTATCTTTGTCACAACTCTCCAGTTAAAAATATATCCCTTGATTATGTCTAGAAGACTTTTGAGGTTTTTTGTGATTATTTGGTCATGGCCTGTCCTCTGACATGGGTGTTGGAGGGATGTCAGACCCAGCTGTGACACTGCTGCACTGTGGGAGCAGGTAAGAAGCTGCTGAGTGCTTCTATGTATTGTAGTTCTGATGAGGACTTGTTTTTCAATATAGCAGGATGTGACCTCACCTGTCCAGGGTTCAAGCCCACAGCCTGGTTCTTTGAAAATAGTCAAGCAGTGCATATACCCACCCATGAAATGTTTTGCAGCACCGCAATGACAGGACCCGTGCAAGGGCTGCAGTAATATATGTCTGCAGCTTATGTGTGTGCATTATATAAACACCTGTAATCCTGAATATGGATGCTTAAAAAGGCAAACATCAGGTCTTTTTTGAATGGGCCACTCTGAGGACCTCCAGACCTAAAAGCATGGGCTGTTGTAGCTTCAACTTGAAAAACAGGCCCTGTAGCTGAGACAATAGCCAATTCACAGCCAGGATAGACTGATGGGGCAGCACACCTTGATCAATGGGTCACATTTCTTCTTTACATGACATTTAATTCCTTACTACGGCTTGCAACTGCCTGAAATACAATATAACAAAAATGCATTTGCATAAACATGAGCACTCAAATAAGTACCTCTATAGCATCAGGCACCAGCTCCTCACCATGAGGCTAGCTGGTAACTAATTAAAAGCCTGAATGAACAGATGAGCCAGAAACCATCCTTGTGCTTTGTTGAACAGGCTCAGGCAGCAGGCTGAGTAAGGGAAGCTTTTGATCCCAAGTGCTCCCATACTGGAGAGAGACAGTTCATCTCCAGAGAAGGCAAGAACACAACACTCAGATCCAGTCCCTTATCTTGCTCACAAACTCATGACTCCTTTCATGACACCCTGGGGGTGAGGAAGGGCCTTTCCCAGGCTGCAAATGGGAAATTTGGGGATGGGGTGTTATTGAAGCCAGTACTCTGCTCTGCTGAGCCATGCTCCAGGCATAAGTCGTGGCAGGAGGAAGTCAAAGCACCTCTTTAGTTTTGAAAAGTTTCACCCCAAAGAAAAACAAAGTTCATATTTGGCTGCAGCATGATGTGAAAAATCTGCCTGAGCTGCCACAACAAAGCTGAAGGTCTGGATCTACAACAAGCCTCAATTCCATGATCAACATATTTTGCTGCTCTTTGCCACTGTTTTTAGTTCAGTGTTTCTTAAAGATCATTGAAGTATGACTCTTACATTCAAATGACTGGTTTGGCAGGCACAGGATACAGCACAGATTTTGGTGCATGCCATTTGAGCTTGTGCTTAGATATTGCATGGCAGAAACCTGACCTGGTGCAGCCTCATCACTTATAATTAGCAATCTGTGGCCTGTCTACACATGCCAAGAATCACACTTCATGGCACAATGCAAACCTAACCTTTCTTAGAGTCCACACAGGGAGTTTGTACCAATTTCAATTAAATCAGTCTCCAGAACAATTTGACTACATTTCTTGTGTAGGCATGCCCCAGAAGCAAATGGATTATAAAATTGTTCACTCTCATTTATTATCGATTTCATGTTAACAATTGTTCTTTCTTAAGCCTTAACTTCTAGAATCATGTTATTGCACAGGAAATTCAACTTACATATTTTTTTTTAATCTTGTGTTTCAAAGAATGGCATGAAAATATATCTTTGTGTCCCATAACTACTCAAAAAGTTGCATGCAAATTATACAACATGAATTGTTCTTCCTTTTAAATAGTAATTATTTATATGCCAGTTCCATGATACGCAGGATCTCTACTCAGGATCTTTGAACCTGTGAGTAAACAGTATAAAACTAAAATAAAAGGAAAGGGACTTCAGAGACACTTAACTGAGACAGCTGAGTTACTGTGATGTTAGCTCTAGGATCTTTAATCCCTGCAAAGATTCAGGAAGCCCAAGAAGTGGTCATGATCTTGGCTCTGTGGTTACTGGATTGTGGGGAGGTGACACCCCTTGGTGGTACCTCTCTCTCCAGTGCCTACTTGAAAAGCCCAGGAGTGCTCTGTTAAAGGCTTACCATTAAGCGGGACAGATTCAGCCTCTGTACATGCACAGGGGTGACTCTGAACTCCCCTCTACCAAACAAGGTAGCAACACCAAGGGAGAGACTGCAGTGCCCACACACTCAGCATCCCTCATCAGAAGGTTGAAGTGCCTCCCTACTAAATATGATGAACAGAAAATATTCTGAGAACATCTGTGTTGCAATCACAGCTGCCAGTGGAGTTTCTCTGTGGGCCAGGGGACACCAGGACTAAGCTGGTAAAAGGGCTCCTGCCTCTTGGCAGGGCTGCTGCCTGCCCATGTACTCCTGCAATTCCTCCTCCCACCTACAAGCCCAGCTCTCGCCCCCATGACACAAACTCTTGCACTGAATGGAGGGAAGAGCATCCTGCCAGACAGCTGGGAATGATCTGCCACCCCTCTCCAAAACTGCCAGCACAAAGGAGTTAACAAAATCTGTTTGAGCTGAGAGTACTTATGCTTCAGCAGTTCCATTAATAGGAATTAAATAACACTCCTTTAAGCTACAATGCTGCTGCACAGGGTTTCAGCCTCATCTTTATGGATGCCTTGTCATAATTTCTAGAATTCTAGAACTTCCTGCCATGCACCTACATATATCTGCAAAGTTACAAAATAGTCAAAGATTATTTTTTTCTGCACAGAACTAGCAGAAATGACTTTTCATTAATCAGGATCAGGCGAGATTAAATTAAATCAATTCTCCCTAAATTTTGAGATGCACAAAGAGGGAGAAACCAATTCTTCCTCACCCTCAGCTCAGGAGCTATAAAGTGAAACCCCAGCTCTGGGTACATTGCCTCTGGAAGGAATTGCCACAACAAGTAGGCACCAGCTATTTACCACCTCTCTGCTACCTGTCCCACTCCACACACACACACAGATGCTCTTTATACAAACTAAGCTTTCAAAAACTCCAACTGGCTGGACACTTTCCAGCAAGAGAATCAGAATGTCCTTGGCAAATCCAAAGCTAGAAGATGCTCTAATCGAGTCTCTAATCTTGTGTATTGGGTTTAGCTGACAGGGTTTTGGTGGCAGGGGGCTGCAGGGTGGCTTTGGTGAGAAGACATCAGCAGCTGCCCCCATGTTGGACAGAGTCATCTCCAGGTGGCTCCAAGATGGACTCACCACTGTTCAAAGCTGAACCTGTCAGCACAGTTGATAGTACCTCTACGATAACATATTACAGAAAGGGTCAAAAATGCTGCATAACAGCAGCTGAGAAAGGAGGGAGAAAGTAAGAGAAAGTATGAGAGAAACAGCCCTGAAGACACCAAAGTCAGAAGTCGAGGAGATGCTCCAGGTGCTGGAGCAGAGATTCCTCTGCAGCCTGTAAAGGACCACAGTGGAGCAGATGTCTACCCTGCATCCCATGGAGAGCCCACACTGGAGCAGGCTCCTGGCAGGAACAGCAGCCCATAGAGAGAAGCCCACAGAGGAACAGGTTTTCTGGCAGGACCTGTGGCCCATGAGGGCCACCTCTGGAGCAGTCTGTTCCTGAAGGACGGTATCCCATGGAGAGGTCCTATGCTGGAGCAGTTCTTGAAAAGCTGCAGCCTATGGGAAGGACCCATGTTGGAGAAGTTTGTGAAGGACTGTATCCCACTGGAGGGACACCAGGTTGGAGCAGTGGAAGGGTGTGAGAAGGAAGAAGCAGCAGAGACATCTAGCAATATGAAAAGTACACACTATGTTCACCTCCATGTACTTAGTATGCATGGACTCATGTGCAACACACGAGAATTCATGGGACGTATATGATGAACTACACTATTAGGCAATCCTCACCTCCTCTATGTCCTTGACTTATTCCCAAAAACTCAATCACAGTCTAGTCCATACATTCTTTCTACTACATTGTACATCACACAGTCCCATTAGGCATCGTCTCTGAAAGGACCATCCAAGAGATACTGTATCCCACATTCCTTCAGGCAATTCCAAATTTACCCAGAGTAGGTGATGACAACGCAATCTCCTACACATGGCAAAAAGTGTTGGAGAGTAATGAGAGGTACCAGGTATGGGAATGTAATTGTACCTGAGAAGGAAAGAAGTAAATGTGCTTCACTGTAATAATGCAAAATTCAGATTAAGTACCGTCTTCGTCTTTGGGATTTCCACTGACCCAGAATCTAATCTCAGATCTCACACACATCACTTCTAGTGTTTGTATGTGTGAATGCATCCATAAAAGAGCAGGGGGCTGGAGAAAAACCATGAGACTGCTACTGCTCATGCTGAAATCAATGGTTGTTTTGGTTAAAACCTCTCTGAAAATCCCTGAGCACAGTGAGATGCTGTTTGCATTCCTGGAGGTGGCATGCTCCAGGACACAGCAAGCCTTGCTGAGCACCTGTCCTCACATCCATTTATCTCCAGATGACATTGGAGGGAGGCTTTTAATACTGTCAGAGCCTATTCTGCCCAGCCCAAAAGCACTGAATACAGTTCTCAGAGCCTTCCGCATGATAAACGGGAAACTTGAAAAAACATGGGGGAGGCACATTGGAGCCCAATAAAATGAGACGACATCCTCTGCTCTGCAGAGGCCAAGACAGATTTCTGACTGAACTGTAGCAGCAAACCAGCATGATAAAAGAGCTAAAGCAAGAGGTTATGATATGCTTGAATCACTCCAGAGAAAGCAAGTGCTGTGTGTAACTAGGGAGATAAATAATCAGGCAGACAGAGTAGCACTGCCCCCTCACTCGCTTAAATCAAAGCAGCTTCTTTTGCCACCATTCCACCCACTTGGAACTGGCGTCAGGGAAGTTTAAAAGTTGTCCTTGAGAGGAACAAATAGAGAAGCGCAATTCTGGAACTGAGACATAAACTCACAAGCAACAGCGACGCCCCTGCAGCGGTGCTAACAGGCGGTCCCGCAGGCCTGCTCCCCTAGTCGCAGATGACACAGCCGAAGCTGGCAGGCAGTTGCAGCAGGTTTCTCACATGGCCACCCAATGCCTGAAAATATTCAGTGCCCCGACAAGGAGCTTAGTTTCAGTGATAAGCAGAGCTCAACTGCCATACTCTCAGGATATGTCGTGGCCAGCACATACAAGCCAAAATACAGCAGCAAACTGCACTCGGGCATGCTTGGCACAAGTCCTTTTTGTGAGATCCCAATGGCAGCATGTCTGATTAGTTGGCAGTATCTGGCCCTTGACTGACTGATGCTGCTATTCAGCAGCTTGGATTTGACCCTCAGCAGGATTTACATTCTGCCTGAAGAGCCATGCATTGAAATCAGAGGGCCGTGTGGGTATGTCCAAGGTCAGGTTTTCCTGTAAGTAATACCCTCTATCTCAAAAGCAACTGCATGTTCCTGACCATTATTTGAGAAGGTAATTTAACTCAGCTGTTTCAAATGTGATTTCCATACAATGTGCACTGTACTTTGATCCTGAGTTGAAAAAAGGAATAAATAATCCCATTTTAACCTTGACTTGACATGGCACTTACTATGCAAACACCCTGCCTGCAGATCACATGGCCCAAGGAGGAATGAATGTGACATTCTAGCATGGGGGAAGAGCTACTATTTGATATTTCTGCCCTTTAGCTCCTGATGTCAAAAAGCCACCTAAAAGCTCACAAAACAGGTAAAAACTTGACAAGAAAAATCTGCTTTGGCTTCCCACTGCATTCTTGAAAGAGGAAACTGAAAACTGCACTTCTCACAAGGAGCAGATGCTTAATGGTAGAAGGAGGATCTTCAATTCTCTTCCATTATCTTGTAGGTGGGTGAAGCTGGTGTATTTGCTGTGCCTCAGAATAAGAATTTTTTTCCTTACTGTAGATAAAAAGCAAGTTTCCAAAATGCATCCTTCACATTACAAGCCTGGCTGAGGAGGACCAGCTGTGAGAGAGAATCACGTTCTTCACAGGCTGTGGCAAGATCACAGCAAGAATACCAAGGAAAAGGAAAGAAGTTTCCATTGCAGACAGGACACCAGTGAGCAACCTGCCTGTATGACTGTGTACTCACGTGGTTCTCTGCAATGCAGAGTCACAAGATTCAGTGAGTTTATTCTCACAGCACACCTATGAGTTAGAGAAGTGACCTTATTCTTTGGCTGGAAGCAAAGGCAGAGAGAGTCCCAAGAAGCTTGTGGTGGATCAGAGAGCTGAACCCAGCTCTAAGCTAGCTTAGATATCTGAGCATCTTATAGAGAGACTAGCAAGAGTAGAAAGAGAGTACACAAAGATATGCGGACACACCTATCCACCCACTTGGACCAAGGGATAATTTCACATATAGATTACAGTGCAGAAGTAAATGCCTCTTTGCATGCAAAAAGTGAGGCTATGCCTGAGAACATCTGACTTTTGGGTTGCTGACTGTAACTTTGAGTTTCCCTTCTATGAAACATAAGAACATTTGAGAAAGCACAGTATTTGGGAAGAAACACAGAAACGGGCAAAGAAATATAACTAAAAGGATGACCAAAAAAGCAGCATTCTAATTCCAAAAGTGTCTTGAGAGGACCAGCAACAAATTGGGGGCACAGTTTCCCTAGCAATATCAAAGGAAAACATATATGCCATGATTGCAGTAAGCGAGGTAAGGGACTAGTCAGGCTCAGCAGCATAGAAAGTATTGACAGAAGGCACAGAGGCAGTGATGGGATGCTAACTCACAGATATTTGCATGAAGTTGTATTTAAACATCCAGCTAGCTTTGATCTGTTACTCTTGCAAAGAAGCTGTTCTTAGGAGTCTTTCTGATCTAATCCCTGTAAACTGTTTTGTTTATCCTGGTGACAACTCTTACAAAAATGCATCAGTCATGCACATTTGGGTCCAGGTGTGTCCGTGCATGCACAAGAATATGCACAGGGCACATGAAAAAAAATTTTACATGCTTTTTAACTTTGCAGCCAGACTGTTAATACATAGGACAGACACCACATGTCCTTTTCATCTTCCACTGTGCCTGTGGCTGACTTCAGCAGAACCATTCCAGAATTAAATACCGCTCATGGTGAGTGAGAAAGGCAAACTCCAGCTCCAAGTGTGTAATGATTCACTCAGAATACACTAAGGGATTCACTGAGTCTCTACATATGCTTCCTCTCAGCATGCAGGTGTAAGATTTAAAAATCCATATTTTTCTCCAATAAACTTAAAAACAGCTATATCAAGTACCAAAAGCACCATCTGCGCTTCACATATAGTGATGATGTTTTTTTCAGAGCTGATGCTGTTTCTTGGTATAGCTTGATCCTATTTTGTCAACCGCATCATGAAAAGTGCAAAGAACCCCTGTGGATCCAAATGTCTCTGAAACAAGATCCTTTAACAAGTGCATATGACATCTTTCTGCTTCTTTAAGGCACTATATTGTTGCCTCACATACACAGTAACATTTTAAATTGTAGAAATGTTCAACCCAGAAGCTGAAGTGCTCCACACACCTTGGCAGTGATTGACTGGAGATTGCTGTGGCCAGCACAAAGCAAGGATTGCTTGCTGAAGAAAAGCAGCTGAAAAAGGAAAGCGCTTTCAAAGCTTTATTTTCCTTGCTGTGCAGGCAGCATTGCCCCTTTACTACATATCCATCACTAACACCAGCTTCAAGAAAGTCCATCACAAGCATTGCTCTCTGTACTCTCACCAGTGTCAAAGCTTCTCTAAAGTCCACTGAGGACCTTGGTGTCCTGATGTGCCTTAAATACCTAGCAGTCAGAGGCCTCCGTGATGGACATGCAGATCAAACTCAAGGAGAGACCTGGCAAGGTAAGTCTGACAGACCCCTGGATGGTGTTCCCCTCCCCCACTTTTCCTCTGCTGTAAACTGTAACTTAACCTTGGATGGGTTGTCTGTCATCAGAGATGCTATTCCATTAACCAGCTCTATTTAGGGCAATGTCAGCACCCACCATCCTTCCCAGAGGTACTGCAGGTATTTCTCACAATACTCAAACATTGGCAGTGTGGGCATCTACTTCAAAACTGCAGTTACCAATTCGATGTTTGGTATTTGATTTGACTCACAAGCCATAATACGGTCAGAAAACCACTCCACATGCAGTCAACCAAGGCAGACCCTACTCTATTCGGTACTTTGGTATATTATCTGCACCTTCTCCTTTTCTTAGCCCTCCCTTCTCCCACTTTCTTTAATTCTTTCTTTTGTGTCTCACAACGTCTGTAGGCAGCAACATTACCAAATGCCTCTTCACAGAAGGCTTCCAGTTAAAATAAAATACACTGTAAGAGAGAATCTGGGTCACAACAGGGTACAGAGACAGCATGTCACCAAAGTTTCCCAAGAATGTATTCTTAGAAAGAAACAGAAACTTTGTGCAACTCCTTCAATAATGTCAGTCTGAGTTCCCTTGTCATCCTTTGGTTGGCTTCCTTTTTCTTCCTCACTTTTATCTTTCCAGTGGAGCACAGCTTCATGTCTGCAACTTTATCTCTAACAGAAATGCCATATCTCAGCAAGGCCAGTGCCCTGCTCTGTAGATACCATCTCCTCCTTCAGCACCCATAACATTTTAAGCGATGATGAACCAGATGGCTACCATTACATAACCTATCATCATACCATCAGATAATGTACTGAGGGAGCACTTTTTAGGAATGTACCCTGACTTGCCTTCTCTAGAGGTGCTTCTCACTTCCTACTTAAGTCAGCATGTTAAGTGAGAAAAAAGCACAGCATTTCATCCACAATCTAATACCACACAGGTCCTTTGAAAGTTCAGATCTATTTGTTTTGACCTAAACCCATTTGTACAAGTTTCCTCCTGCTGTACTGCAGGAGACACTCCTGATGCATTCTTCTCCAGGCAAGAAATGCCGTATGAAGCAAGGATATAACAACAGACAATAAACTGCATTCTCTGCTGGTGTTAATCAGCATACTTCCACACAAGTCATTTTAGTTTTGCCGGTTTATAACAACACAAAACACGTCCCTGCATTTCTCTTCAACCTGTCACTTGTTAATCAGTTTGAATGACAGTCATCTTATTCATATTCCCTGGAGTTCATAGTCACTACTTAGCACCACTGCTTGAATGCTGATATTTTGATACCACTCTAATATATATATATATTTCTTCCATAATTCTTTGCAAACATCAAAAAGAGAGAATAGAAATGATTTACTAGTGAAGCATATTAACATTTAAAACCAATGACCAATTAGAGATTTGAAAACGTCTGAATAGACCCACTATTCAAAATGCCATCTGGTCTCCCGATTATTCCTTCCATGTACTTCCTCATGACAACGACACAAAAGAAGATTAGGACAAAAAAAAAATTCTTCAAAAGAAGATCACTTTTACTCTACTTAGTTGCTGTCAGTGTTAGGCAGAGTAAACAATCAGCTTCCAAACAAAAATGTTTAATGTGAGGTTACTGAATCAGACATTTCTTCCGCTACTTTCTTTTCGCACAGTTTCTAACCAACATCTATTGACTTACAGTGCAAAGCGGCAAGCGTACCTAAAGCTGTACTCTAAATTCACCCCTATTATCTTTGTGTTGACACTTCATCCTAGAAGATATATGCTGAGCTCCAGGTAGATCATTTGTAACCCTTATAATGATGATGGCAACAAATATAGCACAGTGCCCTCCAACTGACACGGAATGGATACTCAATGCTTCACTATTTTGCAATGAATAAATTGGTTGTCAACATATGCGCAGTAGCAGTTTTTCCCCCAATTTAATGATCACACAGCCATGGCACAGCAGATCTCTATGTATTATAATGATCAGGAAAGCTTGATTGAAAGATTTGGAGAATGAATTTCAAGCCAAACTTGCAGTTGCTCTGAAAAGCAGCAATATGAATTGATTTCTGGGTTGGAGAGATGCCGCACAGCAGTTTTACCTTGCATAGGGGTGACCTTCATTAAAATACAGTTGCTCTCTCAGAACAATATAAGTTCTCTCTTATGAAGCATATTTTCAGAGATATCCAGATGCAATACCTATGTCCGTCCATAAATTGGGCGTTTGTCCTGGCAGGTGGGTGACTGAACATGTGACTGCATAGATGGGCAGTATAGTGCAACCACAGTAGATGCATTGAGGTACCCAAACAGCATTCAGCAGCAAATAGGTTTATGTAAAGATTATGAGCCATTTCCCTTCTTATATACAAGCGTGGTATAGGAAAACAATTTGTACAGGTCTGTATAGGAAGACTGACACCTCCTGCACTGTGAGCATTTGGATTTTAAGAGTAGGATGTTTTGATGGCCACAGGAAAATAGACAATTTCTGTGAAAGAGTAGACATGACTTACATCCACATCTCCATTGGGCACCAGCACAGCCTGCACTCAAATGATGAGCTCCCTGCAATGAGGCAATATTGACTGCCTCAGTCACCTCTCAATGCCACACTGCATTTCCAGCAGAGTTCAACAAGAAGTTCGGTGGATATTTTTCAGAAAAAAAAGTAGGGCTTTTAGCAAGTAAAATTCTCACTGATGTTTCCTGCTTCTTTAATGTCTTCTTTTTTATTTTTCTCAGGTATCCAATCACAACTCAATTTTTAATTTTTATTTTTCCCAACTAATCTGAGAAGACTCAATCTTTTCAGGCAAAAAAACCCATCCAGTCAACCTTCAGTTTTACTTTTTCAGCAGCATGTCAAATATTTGTTGGGAAGAAAAAAAAAAAAAAAAAAAAAAAAAAGAAGAAAAGAAAAAAGAAATTTCAAGAGGAAAACCATTAATGAGTTCTATTTCCCGGCACGTAAAGATCCATCTGGCACACAGAAGCAAATTGCTCATGACCCTCTGGCAATGCCTTCAACATTAGGGGACTCTTTAATCCCAGTCCTCTCCTATCCGGAATTAGTAGAACAGAGAGGTAAGTGGCCTTTTATTGATGTTAACAATCTTAATTATGAATATATATTATGACTACTTTAAAAATTCACAGAAAGCATTATATTTTGAACACTGAAGACATACAAAATTACATTGGGATATATTGAGAATTATAAATTATGTGTTAAATTTAAGATTAATCACTGTGCAAAAGGCACAATTATTTGAATTTAGGGATTTTCCCCACAGAAATATTTGTGAAGAAAATCAGCAACTGAATTGTTATCCTGTCCTATTCCTCTCATCAGCTCTTAACATGGAGAAAGTGCTTTAAAACTGAAGGATTTTTTCTTCATTTTGCTAAACTTTAGGCATTTTTTTAATGCCTTCCTGCTCCCCAACATATGCCTATATACACATGCACACACTTTTAGCATCGAAAAGCAGCACTTGATATTACTACTTTATTTATCTTTTTCTATGTTACTGGAAATAAATTTATTCAAAGCATGACTTTCACCTCTGAGGCTCTCATTGTTTTGCCCTTTCTTAATTCTTTCCAGTCAGGAAAAAGTCAAGCAAATGAGGATAAGTCATTTTCACCTTTCTTTAGTTTCACCAGTGGGGAAAAAACCCAAGGACTCTAGATGTGCTCTGGAGTATATCAATTAGCATAATAATTAATTATGGTATCCAGTACCAATGAAAATTTGGTTCAGTGCAACAGCAACACCATGCGACATTGTCTCACATTCTGAGTACATTTATTTCTTCCCAAATTAAACATGTAGGCCTAGAAATGTCTCACTTTTTAAATTAGTATCTCATACCAGATGGGATGACTAAGAATGAGTGTTTAGAATTCATGTTCAAAACTTTTCTTCTGCAGGAGCCTATGACGGTATCTAATGACGTGCACCCCTCTCCAATCATGGGACAGCAGACTCTCCATTTTTGGAGACATAAGTGGTCGTTAGGAAAACAATTCATGTGACCTCAAGGCAATGCTCAGGACCTTCCAGTGGTGGAGGCTTCACCTGGAGTCTACATTCAATGTGCCATTGCACTGCTTGAACAGAACGACTTCTGGTTTCAGGCCAACTCCTTTGTACATTCCTGGATCTGAACATCAGCTCTTTGGGTCCAAGGCAATAGTGCTGATAAAGGCAGATGAAGACAAGACAAGACAAGCCATTTAGCAAATCTCAGGCCAGAGAGTGAATTGACATGGGAATTTGCAGTCAACGTCCTTTTCCTCCCTCACCACAGTGTTTCAAGGGGCAGCTCAGCAGCTATAATGCAGATTTATCTTCTGCCTTAGCTGTGGCAGCAATTTTTTGAAACTGCTTGCAGCTATTATTATATTTCTGCACTTTTTCAAATTACACACTTCCCTTAGAATACAATATTTGCTTTAAATATTTGGAGAATGCAAATTTCTTTATTTACACACGCCTGAAAAAACTCTGACTCTGCTGTGTTCCCTGGGTAATTCAGTAATTCTTGCCAGCCTCCTTTCAGTTAATTACTCTGTAAGACTGTCTGGTGAAAAATGAATTCTGCCAGATTCCTCTCCTGAAAAACATGCAGCAAGCAGCAAGTCGGACTAATTCTTGCTGCAAGAGAGCAGTGCAGGGAACAAACACAGAATGTGAAACAAATCAATATTGTAATCACCAATGCAACCAATCCAACAAAATCTAGGATCAATCAATACTGTATCTTCCCAGATGACAACTGTGGAACAGAGCCTTCTAATTCCTTTCCAAGATAAATCTCTTCCTCCACAATGTGAGACACAATTTGCCAGTAAATTCTGTAGTTAGGGGAAGATTTTCCTAGACATTAGCCAGACTGCAGATTAAAGCAGCCAAACCTTCCCGCATTTGAGGAGATCTCGCTGATGCCTGTCCATTCAGTGACCTTGTTTATTATTAACACTAACCCTTCCTGTTCTTGTATTACAAACCAAGCAATGCAAACCCTTCACTTTTGTCACTGCAGGAGACAATGCCATTTTGTGACTGAATTGTATCTACCAAATTAAATGCTTGATAACCCAGAAACTCTTCTTTAGCACCATCCAACTGTGGTTTCAGGGATTAGTTTATGTAAATCACAGATACTAATGTATTAATGTTAGCTTTAGATGATTATGGTCTATCTATGTACTTATTCTTGAAATGGAAACCATCTGTCTCAGCACTGTGCAATGATTAATAGGTTTTTATCCCATACTACCTTCATGATGCAGTGGGCTATTAGACCCCTTTGACAGAACCTAGACATGGGGAGATTAAGGGTATAGCCTACGTAGATAGGTGCAGGCAGACACTCGCTCCTCTGCCTGTGCTGGCTGGATGTGGATGTGTTTGGGACTGGAAGCCATGAGGACGCTGCTGTGCTTGGGCCACACTCAGCTGCTCAGCAGAGCCCTCCCCAGCAAAGCACCATGCCAATGGCTCCCAGGTGGGAGCTGTCTCATGCGTGGCCAGTCACTGTGCAGACAGGCACAGGACTATCTGCAGCCAGCTGTGGAGACATGTTCCTCACAGGGAAATGCCCTGCATGGCCTGATCTAGGGCATCCAGAAAGTTAGTAACGGAGGGGTGAACTAGACCGAAACCTGAGTAGCCAATTCTCTAGATCATTGTTCCTATCCCTTGTCTGATAAGCTACAAATTAGGCACAGGGACTGCAAGCCAGTACTTCAGGGAAGAGGTGGAGAAAAAGAGAACATTTACTGGGTGCTCCTTCCATCCCAGGTTGGGAACAGGGTCCAGGAAGTCAAGGGGATCAGCCATGTGAGCACAGCAAATGATGAGCATGTTTACAGCAGGGGATCTTCCATTTCATTGCTTTTTATTTTAGAAGAAAAGCCCTTCTGGCAGCTCCAGGAGCATATGATAGCTGTGAGTGACTGCTATTATTGCCCACTTTAAAAGCTCTGTAAGAAAACATAAACAAACAAACTAAGTAGTTCTCTCTATTTAGAATGGCTCAGGTTGAGATTAATTTGATATACATCCTTAAAATAGACCTGCAAACATTCAGCCATGATTCTGGCACTTACTTCATGCATTGAACGTCATACCTTGCAGAGGTCTCTCTTTAGAGCAACAAGGGACATGCAGAGAGCATCAGCATGAACTACCTATTGGAATAAAGCCTGTTTATAGCAGCTGTCATTAAGGAAGGAGGAGGGAGATCCCTTGGAAAGAAGCAACTGAAAGATTAGTTCTTTGATTAATTGATTTTCATGCCATTGAGGACCTTTCTGATTTTCTCGCTCATTCTCCTGTGTGAAAAGTCAGGGGATTTTCCAGGAGACTGCCAGGGCTCTGCTGGAGATGATGAGGTGTCCATGGGGACAACCATCTGCCCAAACAGTGCCAGTCTCCAGATCAGAGCCTCAGTCTAGCAAGGGCCAAATTTCACAGCCTGTAGACATTTCATTTTCAGTTTGGCATCCTGCTGATTCCATCAGAAGTGCTGACTGTGAAAAGACTGCACATGGACCCTGAACCAGGGTCTGGAACAGACAGTGATTCTTTTTTAAAGCATTTTCCTCAGCCTTTTAAACAGCATGTCAAGTGCTGTGGATCCCTCTGCCCCTGAGACATTGTACCAAAGCTCCTTTTTCTGAGGAAGCCTTTCCAAGCCTCTGATGTGCACATTTTATGAAGAGACTCCTAAAATGAAGATGACATTCCAATGCACCACTCTATTTCTTAACATTTTTTCCTCTTTTCTTTAACTTTGCACTCCAGCAAGTGAAGTTTAACAGAATCGATTTCTCTATATTCTCAGTAAAATCGTCAGTGGGAGCCACTGCTCCATAGGCTTCTTTTAGTTGTTTATTGCCTGCATACTGCATATGTTAAAAAATGTACTACCATCTTAGAAAACAATTAATCCCATTATCGCTTGGAATATGGATGCTGCAGAAGCAGTAACAGCATCAAGGTTAACTGTGCAGAAGGACTGAGTTAAAATCAAAATGTTGGTTCCAGGATGTGGAAACACTTCACCTCACACACGGCACGAAGGAATTTTCTTTACATGCTCTATCTACTCATGTTGTGAAGATCCTGGAAGTTATTTCCAGTCCCCACAGTAAAATCTGGAGACATTTTACAGTTTATTAAGTTTATCAGCAAACTGCTGCAGATTTGCTGACTTCTCAAAGTTTGGGTGTTTATCCAAAACATGGCAGATTTGGGTTGCACTCGCCTGCCAGGTCACCAGCTGTGAGCAGGAGCTCCATACGTCCTTTCCCTGGTGAAGACCTCACTGAACCAAGCACACTCCTGCAACTCATTCTCATTCTAACACATCTGCAGTTGTCAACAATAGTTTTTCCTAAACTCTGTCATCTCTAATCCAAGTGTCTCTCATTTCCACTGACTTGTTAACAGAAAAAGGTTGTTTTGTACATGGAGATGAAGTCAGGTCTCAGTGTGTCAACTTGGATGACACAGATGTGCCTGAGACCACCCTGACCAAGGATGTTGGTGTTACCACAGCTACAGCCTTTCAGAGGACATAAAACAAGATCTCAACCCCTGTGGCCAGGAGAGATCCCCAAACACTTCGCACTTAGGCAGCAACATTAGCAGCATGCCCTGGCTGAGCTCCACACTGCTGTCAGAAAGCTGGCCAGTCACCAGCCATGCAGCACAGAGGGCACTTGCAACCCAAAAAACAGCCTGCTTTGAAAGATAAAGCCTGTGTACGAAGCACAAGTGCTATCAAACTAGGAGGAGGAGAGGCTGTTGCACAGCAATATCCAGTACAAGCTGCCACAGACTCAGGGCAGAGCTGTGAGACACCTGCATGTGTCACCAGCAATGTCAGCAAGTGACATCCCTGCCCCAGAGAAAGACAAACATCTCAATGTGTTCAGAGGATGTTAGGCAAAGACCTGGTTCTTGCTAGTCTGGTGTTTTGTGTTATCAAGTTTACAGAGATGATTGGACTGTGACCAATTTTAGCTCAGTCTCAGTAAATCAATTTATCTGCAGAGTAAAATGATTCATCTCTATTTGCCTTCATTTCTACATCTATAAAATGGGGATAGAGTCAGCAGCCTTTCTCTTCAACAAAGTATTTTAGGATCATGACGAGCGTGAGATAAGAACTCAGGTTTACCATGTGGGGTTATGTTATGTCACCACTCTAATTCCAAATTAAGGCAGTGGTGCTGTGAAGTTTTAAAATTTGGATTTGTGTACCAAACTAAGAGAAAAAAATCTATCAGATGTTAGAATCCCCTTCCCCTCTTGGATTCCACAGCACAGACGCTGCCTATGGACTTCTGTAACACACATCAGCAAGTCCCTCAAGCAGTCACGGGAGTGATAACCTAGCTGGGCAAAGTGACATCCGTGGGGCTTCCAGCTACGACATCTGTGGGGCCCTATGATGTCCCGTGGTATGACAAACAGAAAAAAACAGAATGCCTTTGTCAAATTTTCCCAACTTGAAACTAAATCATGCTGAACTTTCCTGGCAGAAAACCTGATATTCCCCTCTGACCACTTCCAGTGAGGAACCAGGGTAAAAGGGTAGCTTTCCCCTGCCCTAGTCCAGGCTGTCACAGTCCCTTTACACTTCTGGGCATCAAAATCCCATGTATTGGTCTTACTTTAACCCTCTAACTTCCTCTAACCTTCATGTCCAGGACACTTCCTCTTTTTTCCCCCTGCTTGTTGGGGTGGCAGTTACTCCTACTAGAATTTTATGGCATCAGGCTGATGACCCTTCAGTCCTGGTACTTATCAGGCTGACAGAGGCCTTATGTCTGAGCACCCACCACTGATCTGCTGTTCTTGCAGGCCAACTACTGCTCGTGCTCATCTGTCAGGTGCTGGTTCTGCATGGTGGTCAAGGCTGTGGGCTGCAGCTCCAGACACAGCTGGGCCAGTCAAGGTTAACGTGCTGCTGTAAATACCTTTGCTCTCAGTTAACAAGCTTGCTACTGCCAGCACTTCAGTACCAGGAACAAGAAAAAATTAAAACGCATCCATACCCCAAATCCTTTCCTTTTTGCAAGAGAAGCGAGTCACTTCTGCACAGTCCAACATCCCTCTGATGGAGGCTGCTGGGCTGTGGTTTCATGGCTCAAAGCACTGTTCCAACTTCTGAGTGTTGATCTTACATTTGAATTACTTACAATTTCCTGTACAGACTAGTATCCCCCTCCCAGATTTCACACCCATCTTGCTCTAGGCAGAATCACCACAAGTATTCCCTCTGTCATTCTCCCTGTCTCTCTATCTATTCCCCCAACCTACCTCGTGCTATTTTTCCCATGTTTGTAAACAACTTTTGCCCTCAGCCCCAGCTCTCAGTCCCTTGGGGCTAGGGAATTTAGCAGCCCTTCAGTTGTCACAGACATCAGCGTCAAAGGCTCTGCCATTTAATCACACTGCCCAAAAGAGACAGTCTGGCCTCCTTGTAGCTGGAGGCATCCCCCATCCCTGGGGCAGGCAGCTTCCCATTCGCAGCTCAGATTCCAGGGGAAATATTTTCAATACTAAAAGCCAATGCTGTCTAAACATTAGAAGTCAGAAAGCAGTGAAATAGGTATTCAAAAATAATGAAACAGCTTAGTAACACAATTCTCCACCCTGAAGTCCTCCAAAACAGCAATTCACTGCTTGAATTACGGACAAAAGTGATTGCTGAGAAAACCTGACCATTGTTAACAGAAAGAGAAATACAAACTCTCTAGTTTTAGCTCCATCCCCAGACAATACCAAAAAATGCAGGTAGATGAAGTAATACAAGAAAGCAAAGAGAAGGTGGCCCATCTGTGAACATCATTGCCCAAATTCTGTTTCAGTTTTAAGCTTCAATTCTGGGCAGTTGTGACACTGACTCACTTTAATAATGGCTAATATTTGCAAGTATCCTGCAAATTCAGTTTATTTACAAGCAAATTCTATACATAGCTCTGATCCTCAGTGAGAAGACAATTAATGTCAACAGGAGTTTTCCCATGGGCTTTTGATCCCACTCCCTAATTGCAAATAGAAACAATCTGTCCAATCCAATTTAAAGAAAACACTACCAGAACATTTACAGGACAGTTTTACTTGAGACTTTATATCGTGTACATTTCTGCTGTGCTGCCAGAATATCAGAAATGAAAGAAGAGTCTCTTTCAGTAAAGGACTGCTCTAGAAATGCAATTAACATTTTAGTACTACTTTAGCAGGAACAGGACCATCTCTACAGTAAGCCCCACAAGTCAGCAACTGATACAGACAGTCAACACCCTTAGAGCCAACAGATTTTCTCTCACTGCTTAGGAGGTCTGAATTTGGCCAGGTGTTATCACATCCACAAAATGGAGCAGTCTGCCATCCCCACTGCTCCCTACAATGCTGATTCTCCACCCACAGTTATGTACGTCACATACTGAGGAATTTCTTCCATTTATAAACGAAGCTTTATTAGCTCTGTTACAGGGGCTTCTACCGCCCCATGAAACATGCGTAAGCCTGGCACCAAACTCCCACTGATGGTTTTCTGGGTGGGTTACTACAGTCAGAAAAATACTGCCAATATTCCATGCAACTTTCAAAGCATTATTAAAGCAATATTTTTTATATTATTACCAAGGTCTAATACTGTTTTGAATTTGCAGTTATGGAGTTCGTTTTAAAGCACTTGATTATACTTTGAGAAGAAATAGTCTTACAGTACAAGTCATTTTCTCAAGTACACTTGAAGAAAGGATAGTCTATGGCTCAGTAAATACAACAGTCTGAAAAGTTATGAGCTATCAGACTAAGCTGAATTGACTTACTGATATTACCTGCAATGAATGAGTTTTAGATAGCCTCTCATAAATAGAAGGCTACAGAGCCTACGATTTTATGGATGTCTTGTACTTATCAATATATATGAGAAATGATGCTGTCAGGCTTTCTAGGGGATACTATGTGAACCACACCACTGTCAATTTAATTTTTTATGATTAAATATTTGGTGCTGTTAAAGGTTATTTAACATTTAATATAGCTGCTCTTCTACATAGCTGATAACTGTCATCTTTACATAATACTGAAGCTGAAAATGGATGGAGAAGGCATATTTTTTAGAAGGTTCCTATTTTTTTTTTTTCAATTTACTGTTAGATTTGTTCCAGTAATAGAATAATATTAGGTGAGTTTAAAAGGCTTTCAATATTCAGATGTTCAAAAATTTAGTCTTAATGCCAGCTGCAGCTGAGCTCCACGTTTCCTACTGAAGCTGCTGAATTTTCCTCTGCAGTAGAAAAATCTCTTCCAGGTTGTATTGCGAGATGACAGTTCATCCTGAAGTGAGGATCCTCGGGGCTCATATTCAATCTAATAAGTTTTTATATCTTTAAGAGAGACATCATCAACTTAACCATCACATTCCCATTGCATCTTTTTTTTTTTTTTTTTTTTGTACCCGTTAAGGTTACTATAGATGAAAAAGATGAAAGATAAAATTATTTTTCTGTGTTTTGCAGGAAGTACACTTTGTGCAGTGACAGAATGCTGTCTAGGCAGGCACAGGATCCTCCCCACAACCATCCTGCAAATATTTATACAGTTGAGAGGAAAATGCAACTGGCTCTACCCAGGCAGATCTATGCTCTTTATAAGACAACTCACATGTGTAAAGGTAGGCACAGGGGCATATGTTTCCAAAGCTCTTGCATATAGCAACATACAAAAAAAAAAAGTGCACAAGAAAAAGATGCCAATTCTTAAAGCCAAAGAAATTACCAGTAAACTGCACAAACTTAACAGAAAGATCGGGTGCTTATATCACTTTTCACTATTTTTTTTTTTCTTTTGACAACTGAGTATGTTAGCTGTATTTCCTAAACAGAGTCCAAAGCTATTCTTTGGCTTTTCTGCACTTAAACATCAAAAAGATGGAATTTTTAAATCACCTAGAGGCAGAAAGCAAATGTTTCTATAATTAAATACAAAACCAAAATGTATAAACAAAAACAACAACACAACTGGAGTGTAGAATCAGGTCAGTTCAGGTCTTGATCCCAATTACATTTTCTGTCAAGTGGATCCCTTTGTGGAACTGAGACTATATTTTCTTCAGTAGCACTTACTACGGTACATTTACGAAGAAATTTTTATTGCTTTTCAGCGACTGAATTATATTTTTGTGTAATAAAACCCTTTATGTAGACTTCCCTTAGTGAAGTATTAATGTAAAAATGCAAGTCTTCTTAATCTCCAAAAGCTATCACTCGATTTTGCTACAGTTTAGGGTCTTTGAATGTACTGCCCTGTGTCCTGTGGCTAAGATCCCATCAGCTGGTTTCCAGGCTTCACCAACGCATCCCAAATGCAGACATAAATCATTGCTTTACAGTCTGTTGTATCTTTCCTGTAACAAAGCTCATTAATTGTGATGACAGCCCCTTAACAACAGAGAAACGAAAGCAGAAGTATCACTTATAAGTGACATTAAAAACATGCATGGGGATGCTGTTGCGGGAAAATGCATGAACAACAAAGCACCAAGGCACTGAGTGTCCAATGCAGAGAGCCCTGGGCATCAGTTACTCCTGCAAGAACGGGGACAGCACTGTCATTTTGCTGCCCAGACAGACATGTCTTGCCTGAGTGCAATGTAATAGGGTGGATGTGCTTGGAAGGAGCTGCTGCACAATCCTTCCTGCACAAAGTGGCTCACCCAGGTGCAGCTGGATGTAGCCTCCCACTGAGATGCCCAGCTCAGAGGTCTTGTGGATGTTGATTAGGCTGTTTTCATGCACATCACACTTTCAAGCATACTCCACAGCTATGAGAATTAACAATGTAAACTAAAATATAAAGCCAAGAAGGTGGTGCAAGCACATATGCATGAGTCTGGGCCTAAAACACTGGCTTTGAACAGTGTCATCTCACAGATCTGGGAGCGCGCACATTTTTTTGTTGTTGAAATTGCTTACATCTCCTTCAGTACAAAAGACTTAAGCAGATGCCAAATTTTAACCAATCTGAGCTGCAATGATTTTATGTAACTGCTTCATGTTCAACTTGAGTCAAGCAGTCTGTGAATCTGTGGGTCACTGAATTAGGTTTTTTTTGGGGGAGCATTTTCAAATGAAACTTCTAATATGCCTACTGCTCCTTTTCAGTGCAGCCAAGCAAATTCAGACATTAAATGATACAGGCACGTTTTCAGATATTCAAATTAAGTTTTGACACTTCCCAATAAAGTATATTTCATTATGTCAGGTCGAACATGCAAAACAAATAGGGCACAAATACAGATTTCCACATTAAAAAAAACCTGAGAAATTTTAAGCAAAAATTCTCAAACACTTGAAAGGCCTCTTCTATCTCTTTGCAGCAGAGGTAGGAAGGGCAGAAAATTATGACACAGTAATTATTATGATGGATGTTGAGCCAGTCCTTTATATTAGATACACTGCTTGTGCAGGAACCAGCACTACAGATTGCATACTTCACTAAGCAGGACACTCGAGATTATAATGGGCAATATAGATTAACAACATTAGGTTAAAGTAGGATAATTCTTCTTCTTTCTCATTTCTATTCCTTTCTCATGGACCAGCTTCTGCTTCACATTTCTGTGCTCCTTGCTCCCAAACCTTAATCTGCACATCAAGCAGACATTTTCCATTTCAGCTGGTACAAAGCTGGAGTAACTTGATGGAAATTTATAAAATTGCACTGGTGTAATACTCAACTATGACTAAAGAATCCGACCTGTCTGTTGAGAATTAAAGGTGATGCGTTTGCTTTTGCTGTCTCATGCAAACAGCAGGAAATATTCATTTTACTGCAATCCAGCATGAGAATTTAAGAGAAAGGCTTGTTTCTGCACAGTGTAAATAATCAGCATGCTGTTATAAAAGGGCTGATTTATAACTGTAACAATTATTTCAGTGTCAGTGTGAGACCAGAGCAGTGTAACACTTTGCATGTAGGCAGACGCTGAACAGTCCTATGCTCATCCCTCTCAGACTTAGGTTTGCTACCAAGAAAAAAAACAAACTGTGCTTCAGTTATCTTCCCAAATGCAGCCTCACTCCTGATGCTCAAGTGAAATTAGCTAAATACCTCATAGAGCTCTGACTCAGATCTTTGTCCCAGCATCACTGGCACCAGCTCATCTCAAGTCCCTCAGCCTGCTTTCAGCCAGATAGCCCTGCAGAGCTGCAGCAGTTCAGAGCTAAGCAGGGGCTAACTGTTCACAGTATTTACCCAGCTCCTTTTCTCCTTGACTACCAAGCTGTTCGTCAGTACGGCTGCACTGTGAGTATTCTCAAAGCTAGTTAACAAGCTTAAAGATAAATTAGCCTGCAGGATTATGGTCACACCAGGGACAGCAAAACAGATGTGACCTTTGTTTCTTTGGCCAAAATTCATTCCCTTCTCAGGTGACTCTGCATTCAGGCACTAAACTTTCCTCAAGAAAGGCCTAGGTATCAGAGGTGCTGGGCAAGCACAGCTTCTGTCCAGCTGCAGCTAGTCACACTGATCAGCATGGCCTCCTGTTTCCGTAAGATAAAACAGCACATACATTTTGCAGTGCTTTAAAGCCTCACGTTGCAGCTGCTCTCTGCCATGGCCAGATGCACCTCCATCACATAAAAAAAAGATACAGAAATCCTCATCACATCATGAATTCATACCCACTTACACAACAGGAGAGCACAAGAAAGACAGCTCACATGATGGCAGCCTTCTTGCAGGCCTGAGCAATTAAAATTCCTCTCCACCACTAATGCCAGGCAGAGAGTATGTGAAAAGCCAGAACATGGTTTCTCTGCAGACCTGGCAGCAGTGGCACAGTCAGGTGGACTTCACACTGCCCCGTTTCTTGTGCAGCCTCAAGGGATCCTGTCTGTGGGACATGGAGGCTCCCTTGCTCAGGCAGGCTGCAATTCCTGGCAGTGCTGTCAGCCTTGTTGCATTCTCTCCTGCTTGCTCTATGATGATTCCTAAGGGACCACTTTGGCATGTGTCAGTGACTCCTTCCAGCATGCTACGGAACTGCATTCCAGTATGGTTCATGAGGAGAGCTGTTAAATGTTTAATGTTAGCTGCAGTGGAGAAATGATGTAAACATTTCCTATAATTGGTCTGCTTTAAAAATTTATTTCATGTGAAAAAGCAGAGGCAGTACCACACTGCACTTTGTGGCTCAGGGGTGCTAGCAAGGCCTGAGATGTAAAACTCAGAGGGAGGGCATTATCTTTGCAGCACTGCTCTTGCAGTGTGGTCTGGAGGGCAGACCTGCCAGTCTCCCCAGCAGTGTGCATGATGTTTGGCCCTCAGCCAGGGCTATAGGGTGAAGCAAAGAGGTTCTGGGGGCTGGACCAAGCCACAAGAGCATCTTACAGGTCTTTCCTGTTACTCCTATGCTCAGCTCAGTGTCTCCACTGATGGAAACAAACACAGGAACAGTCATGAAACGTCTGCAGAAGGGGAAAAGTGAAGCACAAGCATGAAGAAGGGTACTCTGACTTAGGTGACAGAGACTGAAAGGACTGAAGATTGCTTGTGCTGTCCATTATCAGTCCTTAGGACTGGAGATAACAGAGATGATAATATAAAAGCAAGCTTACTGTGAATTTATGAATTGTTAAGTTGCATTTTTACAACAGCCTACAGTAAATCACTGTTTGTTCCTACGTTTCTGTAAGTTGTTATGCATTCCTTACCTGCTATCTGGCTTTATCTCAGTTTACTTCTTATTTGTCAAAGAATTCAAGATTTCTTCTAAATCAACTTAGCAAAACTCTGACATTCTCAGTCCTCTTGATTCTTAGAAAAGGGAGGGGGAAATGGTTTATACTTTCAAGTCCTCAATTCATCTAGTTGCAATTTCTGCAGAGTTTGGTTAGTAATTTTCTTACACTGAAAACAAGTGGACATCTCTGGGTTAGAAGAGAATGTCTCAGTGGGCCTGGGCTTAACATACAGGAAGGCATCCGTGCAGCTCCTGTCTCTACTCTTCATTTATTTTTGGTAAAGGCACGGTCTCCCTCCCTTCAGACCACAGCCACTGAGCAGAGATGTTTTTGTCTCTACATTCAGCCACTGTACATCCAGGGAGACTATTAGGTCTTCACGGTAGGACTTTCTACCACTGTGAATACATACACTGTGTGTCTGATCTTGTTCAACTTGGTGCCTCTCAGCGGCATAAAACACAGATTTTTAATGTCGCTTTCTACCAGACTAGACTAGGTTTTAACTGATTGTTCAGTTCATTTTGTTTTGCAGGATTTTCCAATGGTATTATCACCATGACAGAGAACAGTTTTCTTGCTTATAGAGGCTTATGTTATATGCCTTTTTTATCTTTTGAACACTGGTAGTATCACCTATATTTCTGTACCAAAAAAAAAAAAAAATCCACAAAAACTACCCAACCTTTTTACTAAATAGTTTGTTACTGTGCTGTGTTCCCCATTCATTCCAGGAGTGGCTGTCGCTTTCTCTTATTACTTACGTAAGAAAATAATTTGTCCTGTCAAAAATTCTGTTGCTCTTTAATAAGGAGTAATTAGGTATGGAAATAAACAATCTCTCTATTTTCCTCCAGACACATAGATTAATTGGCTTATACTTTAGCTGTATGTACTAGACTGTTTTCTGAGTGTGTGCAAGTGAGCAGGTGTGTGTGCAAGAGAAGGAAGGAAATTACTGAGGGAAATGCAGCTTAAAGAAATCAGTTTTGCATTTAGATTGATGTCTGTCCTGAGGCCAAGTTAATGTAACTTCAGTGTGACCAAGGTTGCCTCGTGAGGTTGGGCACACAATCTGAAACAATCCCAAAGGCTTTACTTTTCACAACCACTACAAAAAATAAGCTATATAAAAATACCACATTTTTGGCATTCCAAGCCTGATCTACCAAAAACACTCTGTTCAAAAGTCATCACTCAAACTTCTCACTACCACAGTTTATGAAGTTTGCAAAGAACAGCATCAAAAACACTAGAACATATACCTACACCTTGCAAACACAAAGCCTTTCCTTGAAGGGAGAGAACCATTCATGCTGATTAGGCATGCCTACACAATCTTAGAGTTTTGCTTTTCCAAAATTACATCAGTTATGATATGTCACAGAGAAATTAAATAATTAATCCTTCCTAATTAAGATGAATAGGTTATTTTATAAGATGATATTATGCATGCCATATTATGATTTATTATTGACACATCACAAAAGGAATCAAAATTTCAACACATTCCCAATTTTTAAAACGGTATTTTAACTTACGCTTCCTAGAAAGTTTCAGAAAGCCTTTCTTTGTACCAAACAGAAATTAAAACACATACTGAAATGAAAACATTTCCTAAAAAATAAATTCACAAGGCAAATTCATTGCTACTTCCTATATAGTAGTTATTCAATAACAGCCACAGTCCAGTCTTGTCTGAACTATTATGTCAAAGAAAATTCTCTGGCTTTTAACAATCATTGTTTTCAAGCTATTTTTACCCTCAGAGGTTATTAAACCTTAAGGCACTATTAAGTCTTTTACAATGACCCTTTTGCTGTTGGATGATGGGGCATCCTATAAGGAACTGTAGTACTGAGGATGAGTAGTCATATTCTTCTACTATGGGTCAAGAATATGCAAGAGATTTTGTAATTTAAGCTGCTGAAGAAAGGAATAATTAACTGGCCCAAGGATCCTTGTGCTGCTGCAGAAAAAGACCTTTTCTTGTTGGATTTCTTGGTTTTCATCACCACTTGCTGCAGGGATTAGGGTAAGCTCTTTTCATTTACAAGTAGAGTTGCTCAGGAAAAGAGGAGCTTTCTTTCCTTTTCTTAGATAAAAGCCCTAGCTTTGTGTGCTTTTAAATAGAATTCTAAAGAAAACACTATTCTTAACACCTCCCAGATTTAACCACGCAAGAAGTCAGTACACCTTTGGCTCCCCTCTTCAAGCAAGATTTCAAACATTCCCTAATGTTTTGTAAAAGATTAGTTGTTTAAGCACAATACATATTACATATCTATACATATATATAAGTAATAAATAGTAATAAATAAACCTTACAGTTGGCCATGGGAACAGACTCTTGGAGAAGAGCTTGTAGTAATGGTCAACTGAAGTATCGGCAAGACCAAGAGGAGCAGGGGGGAAGTACAGGAGGTAAAAATAAACCTACAGCCAGACAGGATGACAGAGATCCCAGAAAAGCTGCTTGTTCTGTATGTGACATCAGAGAAAGCAAATGGCCAACGTGTAGTTGATAAAACACTTAAGATAAAAATATTTACTCTAAAAGGTTCCTATGAACTGAAATTACAAACATGTATAGGAGGAATAACAGCAATATTCTTGACGATGTAACTGAGACAGTGATGTGGTACGGAAGATTAGATCTACAGTCATGCATAACTCTTCTTTCAGAGTTTCCTAAAAGTGATTATTACTAAGAAACTAAGAAATTGCAGACAAAAGGGCAAGACATTTATGGGTGGCATGGAGACTATTTAGAAAATTGTAGATGATGTTCAGAAGAAACATTTGCCACTTATCCTTTCAAAAGGATCAAATAAAATTTGATGTGGTCAAACAGGGGGGAGAAAAAAAAATAATGAAAATAAGAGGTCCTTCTTTAAAAGTAGAAATCAGTTCCAAACAGGTAAAACAGAAGAGTTGACACATTAGATAGGAAGTTTAAGAAAGTAAGCCAAAAAAAAAAAATACTTCAAACAATCAACATGCCAAAGACACAAAAAGTAAATAGCAAAAACTTTTTCAATCCACAACTCAAAAAGGAATCCTACCAAGGAGTCTGCAGAGCTGATAAGAAATTGAGCTATTAAAGAGAGATTGAAGGCAGATAAAACCATCGCAAAAATCAAAAAAAATAAAAAGGCAAAAAAAATACCCAGCCCTAACTGCATTCTTTACATCAGCTTTCTTGATGGAAGAGATTAAGGATGTTCAGATATCATAGAGATTTTTTTGTGCCTTTTTTTTTTTTTTTTTTTTTAACTTTTCTACACAGGAAATATGTCAAACTGAAATGTCAGTAGAAGAAGTTTCAGAATAAATGAATAAAATTACTAGTAACAAGTTACCAGCACCAAGACAGTATTGGATATGAAATTGCCAAAGTACTTACTCTGGCATGTACCCTATCGCTTACATTCAGCTCAGTATTAAAGACAGGAAGAAATGAAAAAATGAGAGCAATTTTTAAAAGGCTTTCCAGAAGACAGAAAGAGCTAGGTCCATTAAATCTGACTGGTTGGCTGAAACTACAATAAAGAAAAGAATTAACAGACACTTAAATAAATACGATACTATGAGAACACACCAACATGCTTATCGTTGAAAGAAATCTTGTCTCACAAACATACTAGAGGAATGACCTATGTGAAATATTGCACTTCCACTTCAAAAAAGCTTTGGGATATACTCCTCATGAAAATCCCTTAAAGAGTTTCCAGCGTCCTGGGATGAGACAAGATGATATTCCTGAGCCCACTAACAAGGTCAGAAGTAGCAAATCCAGCATAGGAAGGAACGATAGGATCTGCTCACTGCATTCACCGGTAACAGGAAAACTGATGGGAATCCTCAGGTGACAAATTTCACTGAATATACAAAACTGTTCCAGATACACAAAATAAAAATCAGCTGTGAGGTATCTTGAACATAAACAATGGGGTGAAAGAATGACAGGTGAAACTCAGTGTCAAGAAATTAAAGTAATGAAGAGGAAATACGTGCATATCTATACACATATTGATTATCTCAAGTTAACTATGACCATTTAGATCTTGGTCACTGTGAAGAGCTCTCTAGAAATGTGCTCTTACTTTAAGTAGTGGTCAGAAAAGTACATGCAATTCTAGGTCCTAGTAGGAATGCAATAGTTAATTTAAAAAGGTAAGAGAGAAAATCTTTTGTCACTATGTAAGTCAACATGTGCTACCTCTAGATAACACTATTTCCATCTTTCAAAATTGAAGGAGCAGAACTAGAGAAAGCAATGGAAGGGTTAACTAGCATGATCAAATATGGATGGAAAACACTATCAAATGTAATTTTGCTCTATTTCTCAAAATGCAAAATGAAGGGGGCAAAAATTAAAATGCCAGAAATCAGCTTGAAACAAACAAAAGGAAGATCCTTTTCACAAAAGCTATAATTATTTCTTATATCTCCTTGCCACAAGATGTTGTGTGTACTAATTCTTCATACAAGTATGAGGAAAAATTAGACAAGTTCATGGAAGAAAGATATCATATGTGATTATGTAAACATAACATCAAACTTACAAAAGCTACAACTGCCAGCAACTATGAAAATATCTAGAGAGAAAATTCATACTTAAATTGCTCCCTTTTTCTGCTCTTTACTTGAATATCTGCTCTTGACTATTGCCAAAAACAGAATATGAGACTGAAAAGACTTGGATTATGCTGATTGTGGTTGTTACTATGTTCCTATGAATACAGGAAAATGTTATATATGGTTGTAAATTCTGATTATATGGAACAGTGATTAACTGGATACAATAGCAATCTTTGATGATTTCTTTAAGAGTCCAAGGTAAAATCTTTAAAGTTAATGGAACTTTAATATAAAATGTGTTGTGTTGTATAGATGTTTAAATAGAAATGGTTTAACTAAATACCTTCATAGCAAGTGGCCTTGATAATAAGTTAAATGCAGTTTCCATTTTTACAGAAACTGTTACCATTCTGGAACGTCTTGTCTTTGCCATTCAGTTTGGGACAAGTGACAGAATGATAAATTTTAATTTGAGCATTTTAACAACAGTAACAAAAAAAACCCCACAAACAAACAAAAGCAACACATTTTTTCCCAGAGGAGTCTTATTTATAGGGAAAGTTAAAATTACAACAGCCCTTTTCAGAAAAAAAAATACCTGTTCTGATTTTTATAAAAAAAAAAAAATACTATCCAGCCTCACTACTAAATAGGTCACCCTAGATACATTTTGGCATTGTTGCTCTAGTAATTCAACTTGATGAGTTTTTCATTGGTATGTGTGCTCATCACTGGGGTCACACAGCAGCAGAAAACATGGAAAAGAGCCTATCAAGATTAAGATACAGACTCTTCTGTGCAGTTTAAAGTGAACCAGATTCTACCATGGTTTAGTCTAAATTAAACTCCAGCCATCTACCAACACTGAACCACAACCATCATCTTATTCAGCTGCTTCATACAGTATGCACCAGCTCTCTCTTTTCTCTGAAGAAATCACAGCTGCTGTTTAACAGCCTCTTTCATTCTCAATCCAGGCTCTGTTTTATATTGTATAGCCAGTCTTATTTATGATACATGGTCAGGTTTGGTGTCTTGGGTTTGTGATTTTTCCTTCACTTTGTACAAAGCACTTTCAGAATAACTCTCTCTTACACAACCACGGAGTCAAGTAACATATAACAAGGTTTACTGTACTCTACTAAAGTACCAGGATTGATGTGAGCAGAGGAGCAGGGGGACAGTGCATCCTTGCTGGAAAAGCCCTTAATCTTGATGATCTCTAAGGACAGTGATCAAATTGCATAGCAAACCCAAAATACGCAAGCATAACTCAGGGTCCTGAGATTCATATCACAGCCTTTCCAACAGTGTAAGTGTTACTTTGGGTGCCCTAGCTCAATTCACTAAATGGAACTACACCAGAAACAGCATTTCAAAAGGTCCTGTGCATGGCTGAGTTCCTTGCAACGGTCTGCAGATGGTAACAAAACCAAGATATATTACTTTAAAAGCATCCCTTTGAATAATTCCCCAGAAGTCAGGTAAAATGAGGAGCAGTCTAGCCAAACTGTTTTCTTTTACTCTTTTCCAGATGCAAAAGCAGAAGTACAAACCTCTCTCATTTGCATTTTCATGATTTTCAAGCTATGCAAATTGTACTATCAGCAACATTACACAAACTTGCTGAAATGCTCTGGAGTAGAAAAACTTACTGAGTGCATGCTGGAGTTTTCACTCACTGTGAATTAAATCCCTCTTCATCTTTTACTACTAATAAAGAACGTTTACTTTCAATTCTATGTAAAATTGGTAAAGGTATGTACATCATGAATAGCCTGAAAAGTGTATAAACACAAGGTCTGTGCAATAATGTTTGTCAAGAGTATGGCATGTTAATCTAATTTAATATTTTGCCTTGGTCAATTTCATTTCAGAATGGGAAGAAACCTGTTATTGTTCTGAGATTTCAAAGACTTCCACCCTCCTCCTTTGTACAAGTCAACCGGGAACCTGGAGAAGCCCTCTGTGCTGAAAGTCTGTGTGTCACCTCAAAGCCTCTGCTGTTTCTCTATGCCACAGCTCTGTTCAAGATCCTCACCCACTTTCCTTATTTAAAAAACCTAAGCAGCTGCTTTCCACAGACTTTTAATAATTCTTTACCCCAGGTACAGTCCCTGAATTCCCCTCTCCAGTAAATCCATCACTGTCTCACCTCCACTGCTCTCTTGAGCTCTCATTATCAGGTCTAAGCCACAGTAGTTAGCAAAAAGCAAAATCTGCTCTTAAATAGCAGCTATAGAGATCATCTCCATTCAGTGAATGAGGCTAACCTGTTTGTTTTCTTCCTTCCTAGGACTGCAAGGTGCACCTCTTGATCCCAGTCCTGACTTTCAACCTATGCTGTCTGTATAGAAGTGATCAATGAAAAACATGTTAGGGAGATGGAAGGGACTTGTCTTGCTCCAACTGAAATACTTGTTGGGAGATTTTTGCAAAATTCATTTTGGATTGATCCAGAACATTTCATTTGACCCAAAATAAATTAATATTGGTTTCACTATATGGATTGTTTAACTTTTGTTGTTGTTGTTTTTTTAACCTTCAAATTCAGGTCACACACTTTTCCATGAAAAATCCTACTCTGAAACATAAACTTGGATTGAAACAAAAGGCTGGAAAGTTCTTCTTGATGCAGTGTAGCTGTACACCACCAGAGAAACCCCAAAGTGAAGCATTGCATTTGAATTATGTGGGGAAGACAAGCTCATGGGGATGCTGCACTGGGGTGAGGCTGCTGACACATCACAGGTCTGAGCCCCCACCTTGGGCCTGGCAGTGCCCACAGGAGGAGAGAAGTCTTCAGCCACACTTGAAAAAGGGTTTCAACATATTCTAAGTTTCTGTCCCTGTATTAGTATGTATTACTGCCAGAACTCAATCTAAATTTGTAAATAGTGTGCATCCCACCACTAAAATCTCATTTTTTAACATACACACTCTTCACCAAAATATCACCCAGTTCCTTCCAAACCTTCTGGCCACACAAACAAGAGATACAGTGACACACCTGAAATGAGTCTCAAACTCTGTAGTGTTGCATCCCAATGAACAACCGCTCCTCCCCAGTCACTCTGCTTGCTGGCATTTTCCTGGGACGCTTCCCTGCGGGAGCTCAGCATATGTTGCCAGAGGACCCAGGCAACCACAGATGTCAACTGTCTGAGCTTACACATGCATTCAGTCCACAAGACCTTTTGCAAACTGCAATGATCTGAAGTACTTCATAGACACAGTCCCAAAATTTTACATTCATCATTGTGTATTCAGTCATACTGCCACAATTACAAATCCCAGGAGATACAGCAGCTCACTGACACACCCAATAGCAGCCAATTCACATAGCACATCCATAACATTTGAGAATTTAAGTACTGCCAGACAAACTATCCCTTCCTCTAGCCAAAACACTCTATCCTAATTCTTCCAGTAGAAAGCCACATTCTGTGGCAATGATTTGAGTTTAAATGTTTCTGTTGCCACTCATTTATACCCAGACAGCAGTGAATCAAGGAGTTAGAGCCCACTTATTCCCCCATGTCTCCAAGTATTTTTATGAAATAATTTCAGCCAAGAAAATAATCTGGTTTTGCATGTTTATATTTTTGCTACTCTCAGCTTTGCCCCCTCTTTTCAATGTGATTTACAAGTGACAGCCCTGCAGAAAGTGCTTTTAACACAATGTACTTATAAATTATGAAAAAACAGATTTACAATCTAATCTCTTCATGTGCAGTGATGTGTATTAAATAAATTCTGTTAGCATCAGAAGCTACTGTAAATTTGGGGTATGCCTAAGAAACTACATTCCATATTATCATCAGCAAAAATTGTGTCATTTTTCCTCAGTCCTGCTACTTAGATAAGATAGGGCCAGTCTTATTGGAAGAAAACAGAATTTTCCTAGCATGCTCTTCATTAGTTCAAAGCAGCAAGAGTCTACTCAAAAAAAAAAGAAGGAAAAAAAAATAGTTAACAGTTGATTTTTCTGACTAGTATCTACTTTTTAGTCATTAACTAGGCAAATGTTTACTCCTATAAAAATATCTGTTTCCTAGGGATTATTAATCATAGTTTATTGAGAAGCAATCAGTTATATAGTTGAGTTTCCCACCCCTTTAGAAAATTAAAATGCTGAGATATTCATTTTTGCAATAAATATCTAGTAATTACCATATTTACTTTTCATTTATGGGGGAATAATCTGTTTTAATTAAGCCTAACTGAAGAACTTTTATCAGATGTAATTATCCCTTTCGATAAATATGTCTCTGCTAATTACATTTAACCATGGGATTTATAGCTCTTAAGTCATTTGGTGGGAAACATAATAAATCTTTAGTAATACATGCTAAATTACTATAAATTAATTCAGATCATTAACATAATAAACAAATTAGGATAATTTCACTTAATTAGTTTGGGTGGTTAACTCAAAATCCCTTGTAAACCTTCATGGTAATCAAAATTTTATCAGTATTTTTAGAGATAATTTTTTGTAACAAACTTGTTTGAATATTTACACTGAAAATTACACCACTGCTGGAATGCAGTAAACACATACTCCTTTTAGATAATAGAGCCTTTTAGGAATTGAAGCTGGATACCTTTTTAAATGCAATTAAATGTGCCTCCCAAGTTTTCAGGTTTGTTCCATTCCATATTGAAGTAGCTGCATGGCAGTATTATAAAATTTTAGGAGTGAACTTTCTCCTCTCTCCTCCTCCCCCTTTTCTAGTTTTTGCTAGTCATCAAAGGGCAGGCAGAGGCAAAGGAAGCAACAGAGTACTCAGTAACCAAGAATAATGGGATTCCACAGGGAAAGTAAAGCAGCTTTCCCTGGCAGAGGTAGATGGCCAGCCAGGCCCCCACGCTGCTTCCATTTTGTTTCAGGGGTAGTGCACTGAGGAACACAATTGAACTGACAAGTTGTAAGGACAACTGTGCAGCCTCTTCCAGAGGCACACCACATTGTGCACTGTCAAATCATCAAACACAGGCATCTCCCCTCAAAAGATGGCTTATGCCTTGTTCCACACCAGGACAATGCATGAACAGTGGGTCAGGGAACTGACACCATGTCTGTAACTCGCCCAATGGCTATCAGAAAGCCCTTTGCCATGTTCTTCTTGAACTGAACTGGTGGTGTATTGGTCCAAGATTTTCCTGCAGTGGGTCCTGTTACTCTAGCAGAGTTCTCCCGTTTTGCATAGACAATGGAGACAAACTCTACAGAAGGTCAATGTGCTGGCACACAAACAGTTTATCACTCCTGTTGCCAAACATACCATCTCAGCAGTGCTTCTACCTCCTGCTAGTTGGAGATAAGTCTTGAGCTTAGTTCAGCCAAAGTCAAAACCCATCTATATATTTATACAGAAATCACTCATCAGAGTACATGTTCAAGGTGAGAAATAAAGATGAAAGCAGACGAGCTTTTTAGTCATGAACTTTCGGAGCTTAATCTTCTTAGATGAACTCAGACAAGCAAAGAGCTTCCCTGCAGGCAAAATTTCCCTCATAAATAGAGAAACATACCAATCAACAAGACTTCTTATAGAAATAACATTTTAAATCTTTTTCCCAAAAGCATTATTGGCTCTTTCTGGTGGGACTGCCACCTTTATTCCATGCTGATCTCAGAGGCAGAGGTTGTTTGGTTTAACGGCCCAGGCTGGCTGGTTTTTTCTGCTCTTTAAGTTGCAGCTGGTATTGGTAAGAGATATAGGAGAGACACAACTTTCCATGTCTTGGTATCAGCTCTCAGACAATTCACTGCATATAAAGCAAAACGAGAAAGATAATTTTGGGGATTTTTGCTCAAATTTTAGGTGCTAGTTTTGTTCTTAGTATTTTCTCTACTGCACGCCACCAGTCTTTCAGCCCTCTGTAAGGGACCTTCTGGGTTCCATAGGAAGTTCTGCCCTTAGTGATCCAGTGTCCACAGACCATCTCCTAGCCAGTACATGTCACCCTCTGTCTCTCCTTCCTCCAGTCCCAGGAGGTGGGCAGGCAGAAGGTGCATTGATAGCACGCTGCTGCAGCGGCTCTCAGGTGCACAGGGCTGGCACAAGCAGCAAAAAGAAAAGCAAAGTCATTACTTTAAACAGGCTTTTGCTTCACTCAGGAGCCATGGCATGTCTTGGTAGCATGTGTCTACAGCAATCTAAAGGCTGAAGAAACTGTTCATCCAATGTCCAGTACTGTTTACACTGTCCCAAGACAGAAGAGTCCACATCAGATGCACACAGAGGAGGCAGGGCAGATCCTCCCTTCACTGAAAGCTTTGACTTCAGGGCTCAAACTCTTCGGGAAAAAAACCCCACTCTTGCTACTACATAATACCTGGGACTAGGGCAATATGAGGCTTGTATCCTGCATGGAGCTGGAGCTGTCCTTCAGTGAAGGAATGAATTTCACCCTAAGCTGAACCTTTTAATGAGTCAAGAATTGTCCATCCTCATGACTTATTTTCTAAAGATGGATGGTCCAGATGTTTTATTTGACTTAATGCTGGGAAATTCAAAATCCTATTTGTATTTCCAAACTGCCATGTTAACTTTCCTCCCATTTTACTTAACTCATTTTTTACCTTAGTCATATTAATAGTTATGTAATAATATTAGACAATGCTCGCTAACCATTAACTCCAAAAATAATGGTTGTGCTAAATCAGAGATAATTAGTGTGTCACAAACTCCAGTCCTAGCACAAAGCGATGACTGAATGAAAAGAATGCAATGTCACTTCACCAAGAATTACGTATACAATTTTAAGAGGTATTTTAAATATTTTTCTTAATAGCTGTCAGCGGAAACGATGGGATGTGATTCTTTAGAGAGCATTGCTCTTTACTAAGTACAGGCAAGTGAGCTATCACCAGCCTTACACTGACTGCTGAAAACAGATTTAACATTAATTTATGAATAGCTGAACTTTTTCTCTTTAATGTTTAATAGTGAATCATGCTCTAAACCCTTTATATTTCACTGCACATCAGCAAGGTTGTCAGGAGCAAAAGATCAGGATAACATAATTCTTATAGCTTGTTCTCACACACCCCTCATTCATTCCTGAAGCAGCCTGAATCATCCTGAAAGTAAGACGCATGGGGTGGCAAAATTTAAATGTGAAAGGAGTTGCTCTTTAAGGGCCATCAACTTTTTAAAAGCATAATTTCCAGCTGAAACAGTGCAAGCAGAATTCATTTGCTCGCACAGACACTGAGTCACGCGCATTCATTTCCAGAGCCCATAAGTAAAGGAAGGTCAGGCCTCTGGCTGTGCCTATGTACCTGCATCCCAGCACGCATCATGGGTAAGAAGAAAATGCAGACGGAAAAGATCCCCAAGGTTTAGGATTTTCACCTTGTCAAATCTTCTCTAATTCACATAATGCCATGAAGAAATCAAATGCAGATACACCACTTCCTCAGTGACTCATGAGTCACAAAGCAGGCCTGCCAAAACAGCAACTTCTGTCACTGTTATCAGCAAATGACAGCGTATTATGGATTCCATGCATTTTTAACTCTTCAATGTCTTTTCAGTGTAGAACATATACATCAGATCTTCACATACAGTCAAAAATTACATGGCAGATTATATGATCTTCAAGACCAGACCCTTAAAGCCTAATTCTACAAATACATAGGGAAAGGCACATAAAAAATGTTCATGGTACACTGCAGAATCACAGTATTGAGAATGGTTTTCACTTTTAATTTCTCTTGCTTTCCACGTTTATAAAACATTTACAAACATATGTAAGATCAGATATCTCTTTACTGCTAAAAAGAAGATTAAAAAAAAAATATTTCAGGCCTAAAAGAACTCTTTATAGGAGATGCTTTGGCAGAATTTTTCATTTGAAAGAAAAAAAAAAAAACATTCATCACCAGGAACTTCACAAGACCAGCAGAAACTGTGTGATTCTGTCACCACATGCAGTATCTTGGCAGAGGCCTCACCACTTTCCTCAAAGTTTCCTGTGCAACAAAGGATGAGGAGCAACACCATAGCAAAATAACCACACAATTAATTCATATTACATCGGGACGGGGTTTTTATATTAACCCAAGCAGATGCTACCCTATCCCTCTTTCTTCCCTTTCTTGATACTCCACCTCTAATTTCTATGCATGACAGCTCCTACCCTGCCTTAGGGTTCCCAGAAAGCACTGAGGCAATCTTAGTCTTTAGTCCTTCACTGCAAATGCTTGCAAAGAAACTCAAGGGTACATAACCACAAAGTGCCCTTCCTATCTCTATCGTGATATTCCTGGACACAAGCACAAAAGAACTTTTCTGTGAGTTGTACTTTTTCTACATACGATGCAAACTAAGAAATTCAGATGCAAAAATTCATTATTATTCATTTAAATTAAAAATGGGCATAGAGTTGTTAATTCCAGGTTCCTGAAAATCTGGACATCGTTTTAGTATTACTAGTGAGTGTGGAGGGCAGAGGCTTCAAGCTCTAGAAAACACCGTCCAGTTTAGTTGCAATCAAAAAGCTAATTAAGACCAAGATGTAAAAACATCAAATACCTGGTGTGATATTTAGACATAGGGTCTACTGTAGTACTACTTGTACTGCTGAACTTTGACAGATGACCTGCATTTCTTATCATTTGAGAAAGCAGAGATCCTTCAATGAGACCCTGTAAGAGTGACTCTCTAACACCCAATGGAGAAGGCTCCAGTTAAGGATCTGACCTCTAGCATTATGATGATTTAGGACAGAGAGTCCTCCACAGGAACATCCACAGGATACTTAAAAGAAGAAGAGTATTCCCTTACCAAGCAGACAATGGAAGAAAGAAGGTGAAAGGCTTTTGTGTAAGACTTTTTATTATTACCACTACCACCTAGGTGTTCTGCCTACTTGAAATATCTCTATGATCTCTCAGGTATGGTGAAACACTGACTAATACCAGACATAAAATTGGTTAGCATCAATGATCTTAGTAACCTGCAGCATTTCCTGAGTAGTTGAAAACTATCAACAGGCTGTTGCTCTCTTGTCCCAAGCTATTTTCTTAGTGACGGTAGATACATCCAACTACTGCTGTATCACCCTTTCAGGTGCTGCTGGTACAAACCATTGATTATAATTCTATAAAGCCATAGAGGCTGGTTGTCACACTAGGTAATCATGAGATAGTTACAGAACCATGCAAGAAAAGTGAAGCCTTGAGCTGTTACAGTAGCTAACAAACCTGTCACTAATTACTGAGGAAAAGCTTTCTGCCTTTTAAATAATTCATACAGCTGGATCTACAGTAGAAAAAGATTAAACACAATTAAAATGGAAACTTTAAATTCCAAGGGGCAGGCTGACTTCAGGCCTCGGCCAGCACCAGCAGTGCACAGATAAGGACCACAGCTAATGATGATCCCACCCTCGGGCTGGCGCATGGCACTTCCAATGCTCACCCTGGACTAGGGTTTCCCTCATGAAATAACTTCAGATAAAGACCTGCTAATCTCATAAACTCACACATTGGATGCCTTGCTTAAGCACTTTATCCGTATGACCGGCATACCTTTGGACGAGCTTCTTTGTCTTAGTCTTTGAGGCTTAGTGAAGGGTAATGTAATCTTCCAACAGGGTTACTGCCCTTCTAGGTTTCAATTTAATTGGGCTGTGCAATAGTTCACGTACTATGTATATTCAAAAAAATCTTTGGGTGAATTCAATGTATATAAATAATATAGTCCCCTAATATGCAAAGCAGTGTGCTAATTCATTCCAAACCCATTTGCATTCTTCTTTCACAGGGAACAGTTTTTATTATACTGTATTTTAAAATTAAGTAAATTGTAGCAAAATATGAATCTCATCATTACTCTTCATTACAGCAGTCCTCACTGTATCTCCTGTTATATCTGAAAATAGATCAGTACTGCCCCAGTTTTCAGAATGCCATAGCTTAATGAGAGAACTTTTTTTTTTTTTTTCAGACTAGTGATTCAGGTATCAGTCACCAACAAGTGCTCAGACCAAGTCCCTTCAAAATTCTTGGATACTTTGGCTTTTCAGAGTAATTCCAGAGTACTAAACATCTGTCCTAGCAACATGTGTAAAAATCTGCATATACATATATTCATATATATACACACATACACAATATGTCCAACTATTGTAACAGGACAAGACTATGCTAATTCTCAGCCTATGCAGTCCCATCAGGTAGACATTCCGAGCAGTGAAAAGGAACTTCCATCTATGCTGGGGCTTTAGGATTATTTATTTATTTATTTACTTTAATGCTACTTCAAAGCTCTCTGCTCTGTTATAACTGACTCAAAGTTTTTTTTTCTTCAGTGCAGATTTAGGTCATATTGGATATATCTATTATTTTATTTACATATGGAAATTGTTACAGCAAGATCACCACTACCTTGGTTTTTGTCTACAGCCCGTAGTCAATACCTGTATTGCTTTATGTCTCTTCTGCAGAAGGACCACATCATGCAGTATATATTTTATAGTACAGTTACAGTGTTCTTCCTTAAAACTACCTACAAATTATACTTTATTATTACTTTCCAGTGTAAGGTTATCTGAAAAATGGTTTTTGACACAAGTATCCCTCCATTATACTGAGTATTCCCCTAACACCACAATGGTTAACCTAAATTAACCTCCACACAGTTAAATTAGCCTTTCATGTCTAATTATGCCCTGTGATGAGATATATTAGTTCCAATTCTCATGGCCATAAGGGACCTATAGTTTCAAGTGATCTCTATACATGGACGGTAATCCAAATTAAAATAGACATGAAAGCAGGATCAAGGCCTGGACAGGTAGGATTTTGTACCCATTTCCAAGGTCAGTTTAAAGATTTGATTATTCTGGGCACTGTTCTAGTTGGGAGCTCATGGAAAATTAACCTGTTTGAAAATTGACAGCAGAGAAGTACTCAGCAAATAATCTGTGCACAGATTACCTTTCTATCACATGCTTGTATTCGGACAGATTTATCTGCTGTCCTCAGCTACCTGTATTAGCAACACACTTACTGTGTTGGAGAACATACAGAAGCACTTTGGAATGAGCTAATGGTTTTACCCAGATTATAAACCGTTGCTATTTAATTGTTATACAATAATTAAGTTGGCTTTTGATGCTCTGCTTATTTATGAATTTCCAGGTGATGATCTTCCCATCAATTTGATGTTCTCATTCATCTGGCCTAACTCCGCTGTGATTTTGGTTGTTTGGGTAATTTTGCTAAGGTGTCCAACTTGCATTTAAAACCCAGTCAATGTATGTCATTAAAATTGTGTCAAGTAATCACTAAGGAAATGTTAAATTAGTACAATATAAAACTTTCTTCTGAGATCTGCTTTGAGCAAAGACAACTGTTTTGCATACCAGACAAAGGTGTTCAGACTGAAAAGTCCATGGTACCAAGAAGAGCTACATGAAATTGAGTTAAATCATTGCTGTGCACATTTCTTCATCTGAAAACCTAAACCTATTAAAACCAAGTGGGTCTTGGCATTACTGCTTTTCTTATGTGGCAACTGTCCCTCACTGCATTCCTCCTGAGGCCACATTTCAGTTGTGTAGCTGGGCATGAGTAGGGTGAAATGTATGTGTTAGGAATATTCAGCCAAAATTTAAGACATCTTATGTTCTTAATGTTTAACATACCAGTCCAAAGTTGGCTGAACTTTGCAAAGCACCTCAAGCAGCTTCTCTCTAGCAACCTGTAGGCTCTAAGGGCATGTCAGGTGGAGGAAGAAAATATAAGTGCCACATAATCTTTAGCACAATAGCAGAAATTAAGTCATGGCTCCATTAGAGAACCAATGCCTGAAGTTCTTCTCTCTTTCTGTCGTTGAGACATCCAGGAAAATGGGAGTTTTGCCACTTGCTTCCCTAAAATAAGGATATTACCCTTTAGACGAGTCACTCGGAACCTTCACTGAACCCTGAGGACAACATTTGTTCAAGCGTGTCAGCAATTTCCCCCACTTCACACATTGCTTATGCTGAACTGGTCCTGTGGTAACTACCTTGCAGTGTGGCACATCAACTCAACAACAAATGCATGTAGTGTCTGTCATTATTTTATGCAATCTGTACCTCATCCAAGTACTTTTGGCCCTTGTAGTATGTTTTGATACTGTTTAGCACGTTTTCTATATTCAACTCCTCACTCCCTCTTTACCTCTATGCTCAACTCTCATATACAGTAACAGGGATTTGGTTACTAGTTCTACCTTCTGAATAATGCACAGAGTGGCACTGCAGCATTGGTCTCAGAAGTCATCCCTTTTCACAGCTGGCAGTCACTGTATTTGCACATCCCACCATTCACCCACTCTTCTCTCTGCTGCATGCTGTCTTCTGCCACACATCTGAGAGCCCCTTCCCCACTCCATGGTTGAATGAGAGTTCAAAATCCCTCTGTCGTTTGATGGTCACCTGGCTAAGAAAAGCAAAGGTGTCTATGCCAGCAGGGAAGGCTGTTACCTGCCCTATAACGGCACAATGCAACAGAAAGTTACAGCCAGGACAGGCAGCAGAATATGCATGAATAACCCCAGTCTGTCATGTTGACTCACATCAAAGGACACCTTCCCCCAGGCAGCGCTCCAGGCTACTTCCTGCTAACTCCAGCTCAGGAATGAAAATGCAAAACGACAAACCTTTGCCCTGTGGTATCTTCCCCAGAGGATTAGCATTTCCCGTACAGACTATCAGTTCTACCATAGACATCACACACGTGACAAAACTCACAAAGTTCAATCCTTTCTCCAGGTCCAGATGAACAGCAAGTCCTATACTCCAGCCAATTCACATTGGGTGCAAAGTAACACAGTCCTGTAGGATGGGAAGGGTGTTGAAAATCCATTAAATTGTACCAGTTTTCATCCGTGGAGGATCCAGACCACTGTAATTGATGAGAGTTGGCTAAGGATCAAAGCACTGCTAATATTTAGTGTCTGTAAAGAGCTAAAACTAATAAAACATTCAAAACAGGCATGAAAAAAATACCCAAAAGGAGAAAAGATATAATTATGTACTATAATTTCCTAAAGTACTTTCAGCGCCCACATCTCAGTGTATGACTTTTATTATTAATGACTTAAATGCATAAGTAACAAAGGACTGGGCTACCATTTGCAGTTCATAATTATGCCACATTTGTCTGCCACCACTGATTCACTAATACTAATTTTGTTTAACATACACTGTGTGGAGAACCGTACAATAAATCTTGTGATATAAAGCAATAATGTCTCCCAACTTTATCTATGTGATTTCTCTCATCTTACCCAGAATACAGTTCATCTTTTTCATATTCTCTATACACAGTTTTAGGAATTAATAGCAATAAATTCATGTTTGTATTGCATAAAATGTGAATTTTAGCAGAATTGTATTTGCTGAAAGGTCAGTACTGAGAGCATCTCACTGAACATGGTATATCAACTGGGAATCAAAGGTCTAGAAAGTATAAAATGTATTACCAGTGGAGGCAGAACACAACCTAATTTGGCATTCTTTTCAAATATATACTGCCATGGAAATATTTTACTTGTCATTGCCTTTCTCCACCTGACACAGATATCTTACTTAATGTTATATTGGTACACTTGAAGACAAATTTTACAATTTGTTCTGTTAGCCCTATAACCAGCTCTTTTACTGCTGTATATATGAATAATCGGGCTAGATTTTAAGTTAATTTTCACAATGATCCACCATATTAATTTACAGGTATTTGTTGCTGAAATCAATATTCAAAGTTACTTTTATATTCTGCATGAAGTTTCTATACTTCTGTAACTAGAGTGTACATAGTTTGTATTATTCAAAGCTCCTACAGCAACCCCATGAATATTACAGTATTATTCTAAAATTAACTTTTATGTGTGTTTTACTGCAAGACAGTTGAGCAAAGAATATAAATAAGTTTAGTCCAGACATAGTAAATTCTTCTGAACATGTTTTGGAGACAGTCAAAACTTTATACATTGGGGGGGGAAGAAATTTTTTTATTTTTTTTTTTTTTTACAAAGCACTTGGCTTACAGACAGCTTTAACAAATATTCCCAGTAGAGAATTGAAATCCAGTGCTTATTGATTGCAAGATTGGTGTTTCTTACTGACTTTTGCTTAGTTTTGCTAGAAACTGAGGACCAAAAATAATTCAGAACTTGTGAGCCATAATATCCATTACTGTGCAAATGCTATGGATATAGTAATATTTGCTACACTTCTATCCTGCAATTGATTTTGATCTGACTAGGCTTATTGCTTACTTGTGGAAGACAAGACTGCTCTTGTCCAATTCTGCGACTGCAAAACTTTGTCCATCAGTTTCCAAATACCATTAAAATATCAAACATTCAACAACAAAACATCATTTGTGCTGGTAGGCAAATTAGTTACAGGAGGTAACAACACCCTTCAGAGCTTTGTTTTTTCCTTTCTTATCATCCTACCAGTACAATTGTATCTATAAAGCAGTACAGCACGGACAAGTAGGATTTAATGACCCACTTAAACCCCAGAAGTGGATGTGTAACTGACAATTCATCTACTGTTTATTTACTCTAGCTCAAACCCAGGAAAGCAAAGTAGTAGCATTCAGCTTCGGCTGTGTTCACAGTAATATCATAAGCATGTGCTTAACTTTCATCACGTCATTGATCCTATCCTGGACTTAATTGCTGCCTGGCTGCAGATGCTTTCCAGAATGTCTGTATGTCAGTCGTTAAGATTTATATGCACAGATTTAATGGACCAACTCCAGACTTCTTTTCAACTAATGTCAATGGAGGGAAACGGTCACCCAAGACTTCTGCACAGTAGCAGGACCATTCCTATACTTCTTACAGCCACACAGCCTGACTCTACCAACTCTAACTACGTTGACAAGTTCCTTCTCATGCAAGCAGTCCCTTCCCACACAAGCAGCAAAATAGGGGAGAATGACAGTGCTGCCCTGAAATCAGTACTGGAAAAGGCAGACACACCCAAAAGCTTCAATGCATACTCCAAGATAAAGATCAGACAAGCTCATATTAGTAAGAAGCAGCAGTAGCTATTCTTCTGAATGTATCTTTATCTCTTGTTCTGAATATATTATCTTATTCCTTTTATGAAATAAGAAGCATATAGCAAATGAGGATTTATCTTGTACCTAAAAGATCTGGGTGGCAAACAGCTTTTTGATCAAGATGTTTAGCTTCCATAGCCTTTCACAAAGAGTGATAAATGATAAAACCTGGTTATGTGAGTGATCTCCCTGATGCCAGAAGTCCAGCCTTAAACAATGTCCACCTGTATCTCAAGAAAGAGCAACAATTATCTGTCCTTATTCAAGATACGGCATTTGATCTGTGTTGCAGAGGCACAATAGCATGTTTAGATTGTATCACATGGATGATACAAAGCTCAACATGAAAAGTACTTTCCACAAAAATCTCTGCCATTGCTGTTAGCTATCCTTTACAAGATACCAGAGATGTGTTCTGTGCTGTAGAAAACATAGAATATGATTTAGTTTGTGTATCAGGGCTTATAAACTCAAATTAAGAAAGCTGATCACATCCTGCATCGATTTCCAGCCACACCAGGACAGTGACTGCCATTTAATATGTCAAGCTGAACCAAATGCAGATTCATACTGCTGGCTGCTATCAGGTATAGAGCAGGAGGGTAAACTGAATAGTCCAACATGTCTTGACATCTCTATTTCTATGAATTCCACAACAAAAAGAAGCGTTTGTTCTTTAACATCGTAAATAGTGAACAACAAATAATTTGATAAATCCTGTAAGTTCTATCTTATTTCAATACCATGTAGTTCAAAACTACCCAAAATTACTCTTAACTATAGCCTTACCTGAAATATAAAGTGGTCAACTCTAGTCTCATACCAAAAGAGTAGGGAGTAATAATCTTCCCTTGATACAGTCCTCTGCAGGCTGGACTTTTTGTTTCCTGTAACGTTTCCCACTGGATCAGGTATTTCTTTCCTATATTAACTGATATAGTAGAGGTTTCTGTGAATCTAAAACCAAAAGATTCTAAGTAAAGTATTGGGTAATAATTTTCGTATTTGTTGAATACACATTTCTCTCTGCACAAAAATAATTAAAACATTCAAGTACTACATTATTCAAAGCACACGAAAAACGGTTTAAAAATATGATATTGATGGCATTATTTTTCTTATAACTTCATCTGAATCTGCTTCCTTATATGCTCATATTTTTTCAGCTACATAATTACATTCTTAATTCTTAGGAAAAAAAAATGTATTTGCAGTTATACATTAAGTAATTTTCAATTGTTAAATGGCAAATTAGGAAGAAAGATGAAAGCCTTTAGCCTTTACAAAACCAGAAGGGCCTCAACTGCATACCTTGGTATTTGACTTTTGGCACGATATTTATGTAAGCATATTGCACAGCTAATAAAATACATGACATTACTTAACCATGCTACTTCCACTTGATATAATTCACCACATGAATTGAAAAATTTCAAATTTTCGTATTAATGCTATAAACTGACTGTGCAGTGGAAAAGCTCTGAAACATTTACCAAAACTCACCATGAAGTACATAAACTCAGATATAGACTTAACCATATCACCATAAACTCTGAAGCCCAACCATGTATGAATTTACATCAGTCCTTAGAGAATGGGGAAAGGAAAATCTAGTTTTAACACATGGGAATTTCCAATTTCTTCAGTAAGACAGAACCTGGAAGAAACCAGACTCTGCAGTGACACGGCTACCGTCAGACGCACTTCTGAACATAATTTGAAGATGAAAAACAGTGATTGGAGGATAATCCCTTCTTGGAATTATATTCTGTTCTACTACTCCAGTTACTGGGCATATTTTCGTACATCAGCAAGATGACAGATGGTGGATGAACCCCCCTCTCTAAGTCACTGACACAAATCTGGGACTTGTGAGAGCCATGACAAAGTCACCACTTGGGCAGCCATGGGGGAAACAAAGAGCAAGTCTGCACTTTGCTCCTAGCAAATAAATTGTTGGAATCTGGAAACTATGGCCATGATGCGAGCCTTTTCCCTTCTAGTGACAAGCTCCAGAATGAAATAAATGGCTATATCCACTTTCTTGTTCATCTGTCATGCTTCTGGCCTCAGAGACCCTTAGTTCAGTTCCCCTGATACATGCTAGCTGCCCAGGAATAGGTGGCTGCACTGTTATATGTGGATTTCCATTGCAAGGCCTGTCAGCCTGGCACTGTTCACAAAATACCAATGCTTTTCTATCCTGATGACTGCTTCACTGCTGTGACTCTGATGATGAATGAGCAGTAAACATGCCACAAAATTAATCCAACCCTATGGCAGGTTATCATGAAAAGCCGAAAGTTACAAAAATAGACTCATTCTTATTATAGCTTTAAGACTGAAAGGTAAATCTCATTCACAAAGGGAAACTATAATGACATGAACATAAATGTTAATGCGAGGTTCAAATGAAATTTTAAATATTTATTTTGCAGAGGTAAACAACCACAGTGAATATGTGAAGAGTAAACACACATTAAATCAATTCAAATGCTTGCAAACTAATCTATTCTCAAATACATTTACTTAAAGGCAGAGAGTCTACATTGCCAAGAACCCAGACATTCACTGATGTCAACATACTTGAAAAGTTTCAGCCTCTTGAGAGCAGTCATCTTCAACAGGTCAGCTCTCTGCCCAGCAATCAGATTTTCTGGACTCTCTCATCTCTAATTCTCAGGACAGTTTTGCTCTCTCTAAAGTTAAGACTGAACATTTTTCCCAAAAGTGCATACAGGTGTCAAATAAAAAAAAAAAAAAAGCTCCAAACATGTCCCTGCTGTCCTGGAGACAGAAGACCGTTTAAAAAGCTAAAATGCGGATCCACATTTGTACAACATTTTTGTTTTCATTGTCAAAACCTTGAAATAGAACCCAATTGCAGTGGCTGATTTAAAACCCAGGAAGCTCCCATGGGCTAAGCAAACACTGTGTGGAAATGCTGGCTTTTCAATGATTTTGACTGAATTTATTTTTATGGCTGAAATCCAAACATTTCACAACTTACGGCTTTAGAAACAGATGTATTTTTGCCTTAGCTTCTTCTGAACTCTTGTTCTGCCATGCAGATGAAATACCATAGAAAGTTTCGTAAAGTGTGGTGGTGATCTTAGTAAGACTGGCAAACATATGGATAGACCACCACTGGAGACAGTGAGACCTTCTGAAATCTCTGTTTCACTTTTCTAAGCAAACATGTAAAGATATCCTTAAAAAGTAATAGCAATTGCAAGATACAGAGAAGCGGGCTGTATGGAAAACCATTGCCTTCATAAAGTAATGATTATATTTGCCAATAAGGTTAAGATTGTACCAAGAAAAACAAACAGACAAAACCCCCCCAAAACAATAGGAAAGTGAAACCTTAATACCTCTCTATTTCAAATTAATACTTTGTTTGGACTTCTTTTTAACACAGTCACCTTTTAAACTTTCCTTATTTTTCAAGGTTAATTTTGCACATTGTCAGAGCTCGTCATCACCTACAAAAGAATAATTATGATGTTCAATGAAGACCAGTTAGTCAGAGCTCTTTGTAGTTTTACAATATGACAACAAAGAGTTGGAAAAAAGGATATCTAATTTTCATCTGTATAATGTAACTAATTATACAACAATTCCTAGATTAAACAAATCTTGTATAAACATAATGCACTCTCATTTGTAAGGAATTCCCTCAGTTTAGTTAAGCAATTGTTTTTCTATTTCTAAAGGTATCATTAAAACCTTGCTAATTTGAACAGAAACAGAGAAACAGATGTGTATCATAATACCATTGTCAAATGTAACCCTTGATACTTCAAGAAAATAAATGAAGGAAAAATTATATCTTCCTCGTGTGCTACTTAATTACTTGGTATGAAGAGGAAATAACAACTGCTAATGAAAAAATTAAGGGCTTCAAGATATAATTTTATTAGGCTGTGAGCATACCAGCATATAATTTGGTACACAGCAATATTTGTAAAGGCGGTTTCCCATTCACATTGGGCATAATGTATTTTTAAAGGAAAATAATCTAAAACCCTATGATATTATTTGATCTTGGTCACTTCAATAAAACAGCAGGAGATTCCTCAGCTAAAATAATAAATGATGCCTCAATATGGAGACCATTGACAGTTTGAACTGAAGATGAAGTCAGTTAATGGACCAACATCAGATGTTCTTAGATCATGAGGATGCTTGTTTTACAGGTTGTTATTATGTTAATTGATTGTAAAAGAGCTTACAAGTACCTGCCTTTAATGTGTTTACCCCTGAAGACCATCAAAAACCTGCTTTGTAGGCAATACTCATGAATTATTACAGACCTAAAAAACAATTACTGTGTTATCATCTGTTTCAGCTTTCAGGTTCATTACTGTAACTGTACATACAGTAAAAATAGGGTGCAATTTAGTAGAAAGTAGATCACTTACAAGCAGAGAATACAATAATGTGAGATTGATTAGATAAAATTAGGTAAAATTAAAGTCAGATAAATTAAGTAAACAGACACTTTCACCTGAAGAATGAGGCCTTTTAGTCTAGGAACTGTGAAGTATTTCATAAGGATTGGGTTGAACAATAGCCACTGAAGTTCATATCTAATTCAGCAATTCACTTTTTCCCTGTTACCACCAATGTCTCAGAGCCAGCTGCTTGGTACCTTGGAGCCTCTAGCAATGCCACCTCCCCTTTTTCCTTTCCAGCTGTTTTCCTTGCATATGAGAAAAGGGAAACAGGGTAAGATAGACAGGTCAGCCCACATTGGCAGGCATCTCTGGAGAAAGCAATCCAAATCAAAGCCTCTCAGCATCTGTTTACCAGGTCCCTTGGGGCAATGAATCTCACTTGAAAATACCTGCCTGAGGACATGTAGTCTTCATGCTGTGACAAGGCCTGGCTCTCCTTAGACAGACATATGCTTCCCGTTCTCCCGCCACATTACTCTTAATTTAAGAGGAACAGGTCTTGTCAGGCACTGAAATGTAATACACAGAGTTAGCAGGTAACTGCTCTAGTTGCAAATGGTGTCATTTTAACAACAGGTTTTTCAAAAACAAGTCCAAGAGTGCCTTACAAGGATCAGGCTGCTGCAGCGAGAACTGGGCCCAAGAGGCTGTGTGCTTGGCAGCAGATGCAGGTCTTCATATAGCATTGCTAGGCACAATTTATGGCTGCAATTTTAAAATTAAAGTAATACAAAGCACTGAACTGAAAAGAGCTCAATTAACATGCATGAGGCCAAACTTCCTGCTGATATAATTTCTCCAACTTCAATGGAACTGGAACAGAAGTGAATCTGGCTCATTATTTCCTATTCTTCTGAAGACATACAGATGATAGTATCTGTTATACTGTTATCACAGCATGGAAGGAGCTCTGTAATAGTGACCACTAATACCGTATGCTGGGGGAAAGATAAACGCTATTTCTTGCTTCCAAACAATGAACAGGGAGATTGTATCTGGTCTCACATAAGCTAATAATCAGTGTAAGCCCTTATACTACACCGTGATAACTGACATACTCTGGCTAAACATGAAGCAAGCAAAATTAAAGATTTTAAATACAATTCTGAGGCAAAAGTAAGGAAATGTAGGACCCAGTCCAAATCCCACTGCAAATGTGGGCAATCTCACTGCTAGCAGTAATTTTTTTTTTTTTCCTCAGAGTTCAGACTCTACCCAGGTATGCGGTGACAACTCTTTTTTTTTTTTTTTTTTTTTGCTTCTCATTTCTAAATTGTAGCCTATTTTAGGATTGGGATTTAATACAGTTTAATCTTGGTTTGCTGATATTTGCTAAACTGCATGCTGGGCTTTCAAAAATGACATTAATTTGTCCCATTAGCTCTTTTTATGCACAGACTTCCAGCCTGCACATATGTTTCTTATGCCTGCCCTGCAAACTAAGGGTCACAACTGAAGAACTATTTCCCGTTGAATGGGACACCGGAAATTTCTGAAAGCATATTACTCTATGCTTTTATCTTCAACCTTTTTTTTTTTTTTTTAATTATGCAAATATTGCCTCACAGGGCTAAACCATGAACAAACATTGCACTGAGCCAGGCTTGATGTCCTTCTAGCACTTAGTCCCCATTTTCATCTTCAGCAGTAGCAACCTGAGAGATTTCATTAGTCTCATTCTACTCTAGTCAAACATTCCCACTGAGGAACAGCAACTAATTAAGCACATGAAGATTAATGAAATATATTTGAAGAAAAGATACTGCAGTTGTTAAATTTAAAATAGCTCCTGTGCCACTATTTAAAAAATTATATATCAAATTTCATTACAGCCTCATTTGAAGAAATGGTAAGAATTAATATTAAGAGCAAATCTTCATTTCTTAGCTAGTCTCTAGTAGTTACAAGGCCAAATACCAGCAGTGTGATACCTTCCCTTATATCAATAGAAAATAAAACAGTTGCAGTGCTTGACCAGGAAGATAAAAGTATGTCTCAAGACATTCCTTGAGAAAACAGGCACCGTTAGAAGATCACTCTGGGTCAGATTTCACAGGTAGGTCATGTTCTGCCATCTGCTAATAGTATCACAGAGTATTATCAATTAAGACAGCATGCACAGTCGCCTGATGAGTTACCAGAGAGATGTACAGCTGCTTTAGAAGAATTAGCCAGGACATGTCAATTTGGTAACCTTACTGTAATGAAATGATAGATGACCAACTGGTGGGAAAGGCCACAGCTTCTTGGATCCATGCAGTATTACCTTCTGAATCAAAGCTGACACTAAGTAAGACAGGAACATCTCTCCTCAGGTGGAACAAACCTTCAAGGAACTCTAGGCTCTTGAAGTAAAAATATAAATGTGAGCTTAGAAGAAACTGAGCTGCAGAGAAAAGCTTTTTATTTAAGGAATCTCAACATGTCCCAAAATGGTTCTTCCTATAGCTTTCTGACAGCCAAAACAACATCCCTTTCTTTCTAAAAGTGGTTTAGAAGAATAAAGGAGTTTTGCTTATGATTAAATGTACCACTGCCCAACAAGCAATAGTGTTTACATAAGTAAGTTGCAATTACTAGTGCTCTCCTGTCTTGGAGGTAAGCGCAATGTATATTTCCAAGTGTACACATGCACAGACTTAAAACATTTTTGCCATGGCCAATGTACTACCCAAATGTTGCACTTCATGATTCTTTTTCTCATCTGCTTCCTAATTTCTTCATGCTGCATTTTTGCTGGAAACCTGAAGGCCAGCCTTTTTAAAATGCTCTATTAAATTCTGGCCTTCAGATTCTGACTTCCTTGAAGCCAAAAGAAGTTTTACCATGGGATCTAAGATGCAGCTATAGGTTCTGTCACATTTTGCTTGAGCCTTTACCACATTAGGCCTCTAGAGTGGCTGATAATACATCAGTGAAAATTCTCTGCTACTCACTATCCACACCAGATGTATTAATATCCCAGTGAATTAAGCTGCAACTACTTTCCTCGTACCTTTGGAACATGCTACAACCAATCCATGAACGGCTTGTTTCCTTGTTTTATATCTCAGCCCAAATATGTTCACATTAAAAACCTTATTTGCTCACCATTATGAAGGGACAATGCCTGACCCTAATTCTCTTGGGAGGCAGCTGGCTGCCTTGGCACCTGTAGCAAGACAGAAGCACCACAGACATTGCTGTCATGGAATATTCAAGACTGCTGCTAAGACATTTTTTTGCAGCAAGCACACAAAAATGCCTGTGATGTTTCTGGTTAAATGGGTGAGAAAAAAGAATGCTTCGTGCATGAGCTGAAAATGAGAAGGGATCATTAAATCAACTCTCAATATTGAAACAACACAGTAATGGTTTCTATCTCTCACTTAAATGCACCAAGTTCAGGCTGGTCTGACCTGATTACTGGAGCCTAGAATGACTACAGAAATGACCCAGTGGAAGAAAAAAAATCACTCCAGGCACTTGCTGGCATGTGGTTCTGAACAAAGGGAAAAAGCTGGTATACCGTAGGCTCATCAGGATGTCTTTGTGGTAGGTGCCACATACTCATGAGTCACATCTGTTCAAGGCACACATGCTCTGAAACCTGTTTGTTTTTAAGTTTTCTTTAGGAGCTGACTACTGAGTAACACTGACAATGGACATCCATTCAGGGCTGTTGCAACAACCACAAGAAACTGCTGCTCAAAGTTGGCCTAGAAGAATAGAATGGCCATACATGTGACCAAATGCAGATTTTTGTTTTTATTTTTTTTTTTAATTTCAGGCAGAAAGTCAGACTCCTAAAGCCATTCATGCACACCCATGGGGAACACTGATCTCCCTTTGTGTTCATTAAACACAGTTCTCCATGCTTCAGTTGAGCTTTGCCTCTGCTCAGGAGAATGACAGTATGAGCATTCTACCTATTTTGGAACATATTCTACTCGGAGCTCATTGGGGTCAGTAACAAACCTGTCCCTTCAGGAAACCTTATTTTGCTTCTTGTCATCTCCTGCTTACAACATAAAGGAGATTGAATTGTTACTGTCCAAACATTTGGCTTTTGGTTTCCTTCTAATAAACCAGCAGTCCAAGAAGCTCACCTGGCATTACAAACTTCAGCTAGCCTTGTCATTCTTAGACTCCGTAGGACTAACAGCATTTACACTTGTTGCCACCAAAGCCAGGAGAGAACAGGCACAAAACCAATAAAAATATGTTAATCTTCAACAACTATTTTCCAGACTAAAAGTTTAATTTTACAGCTGTTATGTCCGTGGTGAAGGTTAGTCCAGAAAATATATTATTTCAGGCAATGTAATCTGTTTAGGGAGATTTTTCTTTTCTTCCACCAGAGTAGACCCAGAACATTGCCATGTGAATAACAGACACACAAAAGGACTTTGCTCCTTATGTTGTGAAAGATATCAAAACATTAGCTACAGCAGCATTGGTAGGTTCTTGACTAGGCACATACTTTTCTCAGACACATCCCTGCAACTCACTTTCTTATACACAAATAGCAAAAATATCTAAAATAAATGCACAGAAAATTGTTTGAAGGAACTTCCTGAACAGTGTTATGCAGAAGATCAAGTAGACCCTTCCAGCCTTGGAATCCAGGAAATACTAAATTTGTTGCTCTACAATAAGAGGAAAAAAAAAATAAAACAATGCAACAACCACCACTAAAACAAAACAAACAAACAAAAAACAAAACAAACAAACAAAAACAGAAAAACACCTTTCACTTTTTTTTTCAGTTACATAAGAATTACACTATATTTTTTATCTCTAGCCTGTTCAGGTTTAGCCTCTCTGCCCACATTCATACAAATGTGCTACTTGCTGATGCTGTCATTTGTATCCAGTCTTATGTTACTCTCTTATGGAGGAGAAAATTACCATTAGGGTACAGCAACAAATCTGCACTCAGGCAGACTGTATACTGCATGTGCTAGTTAGCAAGGTATCTTTATTCTAGCTAAGCAGTTCAATATTGACCATGAAGTTGAGCAAGGGCACAAATGCTTTATCTAAATTACCTTTGATCAAGTGGTTTGAGGAGGTTGCTGAAGATAAAGTAGTCCATAGGGCTTACATGAAATCAACCCACGTACACACTTATCTGCTGTAGAACTATGAGCAAAACCCTTTCAAGACAGATTATGTACTATATAACCAGTCTATTGAAATATGTGTTGAGATACATTCCCAAGAAATACTGCCAATGTACTATTATTTACACCAGAAGAGAGCTGTATCCACATTACTCGCTCACTTCTCTAAGATAACTAGAAAGAACAAAGAGGACAGGAGTGGACGGGGTCCTGAAGTAATGCCACACAGCAGAAATTCAGCTTTGTTCTTTATGTGGAGAAATAAGGGCAGTGCAGAGAGATTCCTGCTGGTCATAGTTATGCAACGTCCTTGAGGCACAAGCCCAGCAAGTATCCATACCAGATTTCCAGACACCACATAGAACAGGGAGGCATTGCAGTATCACCATTCAGTAGGAGACGTAAAAACTAAATAAATTAACTTGCTTGTATTTTTCCTAATCTGACTTTTTCCTACCCATGTCCACACATCCTCTCCCACACATACATCAGAGTCAGGCCAGCCAGAAAGGAAGAGAAGAGGCAAAGAACTTTGAGGAGGTTGCATCTATCCTTAAAGTAGATGCTGTGATCAGCCCTCAGCGGTGCCATCAGCTGAATCTGAATGCACAGCCTGTCCCTGGCCACCAGCCAACCGGCTGGTCAGCAGCACACAGCCAGGGACCCATGGACGGGGAACACGGCACCACAGTGCATCGCACAAGAGGCTAAGAAGCACATAGGGAGAAAAGAAGCACACAGACAGATGTGAGATTTAAAAAGAGGGAGCAAGGAAGAGCAGATCTGCCCTCAGTAGGCATGCTGAGCTGTGCTGAAAGATCAGAGCCCTCCCAGCACCACACCTGGAGGAGATGGCCACAGGACTGGACTGGCCGCTGCTCTGCTCCAGCCCAGCAGCTCCCATGAAAATGATGGAGGGAAGCAGAGCGCTCCAGTTACCATGGCATCCCTGACAGCAGCCCTCCAAGTCTTATGCTAATGAGTTTAGAGTCTGATGCTTAGTTTGAAAGTATAATGATTTAGGAGTGGCAGGATTACATCAGAGTAAGAGAGAAGCATTTTGCCTCAAGGCTTTCTTTAGAAATTAGACTTTTCACTTTTAAATATGCCCACTAGCATTTTAGTGTACCTTTGAGATGCTTCTGCTCTGGTACGGCATCTCAAAAGCACAGAAAGAAGAAAATGCAGGTCTTCAACATCTAGACTGTAGGAGCGGGGAGGTTGGTGTCCCCAAGGAAATGGTTTGGGAGTAATATATGGAATCACTTTGTAATTCAGACTTTTTAATAAGACTCTCACAATAAAGGCTCCTAAATCTCCAGGCCTTTTGATTGATAAAGTTGGAGTATCCCTGGGCAGAATGAGGACAGCAGCAAACATGCTTTAAATTAAAGGGAAAGCAAGCTGAGCAAGATGTGACCCAAATAGCTGAGTGGCAGTGTACAGGCAGCATTTCTTGTCCAGCCTCAGGGAATTTACCAGGCACTGCTCAAACATGCACTGCTGCTCCAGCACTACACAGAGGCCCTGGAACAAGACACAGACAGTGATCATAGTCACAACTTCATGCATTTTTTTGCTTAGTACCTCTTATTGTAGCTGAGCCAGACAGACAAAACAGGGACCAAGCAGAAGCAGCTAAAACTGCAGTTACAGCTGATGTTGCTTAAATGTCTAATTGTCACCATTATATAGCTTCAACTTTTAAAAAATAAGTTTCCCATAATTATTTTAAGTTTTTGGACTACCTCCAGTGGAGGCTTTAATGGGACTCATTCTGACAAGATGTAGGATATTGTCCCAATAGAGTCTCATTTGGATATCGGCCACCTGCAATTACCAATGAGCAGAGCTGTGCAAGATTAAAAGCATAGGCAGTATAATTTCTACCTTGTGTCACAGGCTCTGTGGATTTGTTACTCATCCAGCCTGTCCATCTGGGGAGCAAACAGCATGTACTCCTTGATGAGAAACTCTGGCCAACTGACCAGCTGTGAAAAAAATAGATTACTCTTGTCATTTTTTTCTCCTAGGTAATTTGCTAGGAGTAAAAGTATAATTTCTTTGAAGGTTTGCAGTTAGAAGATTCAAGGGATGGGGTCTTATTTATATTTAAAGTCCACCACACTTTTAGTTGCTAAATTCAATTTTGAAGATATATCACTGATGGAACAGTTTGCCTGTCATTTGGGACACTGGAAAAGTGAATTTCTATTATTCAGGGTACTGTCAAAAACACAATGGCTGTTAAAGGAAAAAGTTCCTTATAAATGCACTACTGCACTCTATGAGAGAAAGCAGACATTATTAAAAAGGTATTAAGAAAATGATAGGAAAAAAAAAAAAAATAGATGTTCCTGATGCACCCAGGAAACTGAACAGACAGATCTTTTCTTCTTCAAGAGGGTTTTGTGCAAAATTCCATGGTGGTTCTGAAATTTTAAGTTAAGAACAGGTCAGTGACCTAGAACTGCTCTTAAAAGGCAGATTGCAAGTGACAGACTAAATGGCATTATAATTTGAAAATTACACTTTTTCACTTATATTCAGTTGTAGTCACAGGTCTATCAGATAGTAGCTCAGACATCATGCTCGCTAACTTACTGCTTGAGCTTAAGCTGAAGAGAGTTTTGCTATAGCTTGTAAGACTTTCTCTGGAAAACATCACGAGACGCTGCCAGAAAACCCCCCTTTCCTGCAATGGAGAGCGAGAATCCAAGCAGCTCCAGATTGTACTGTGGGTTTTAAAGGTATACAAGAGATAAATGCTCTGTGCTTTTTAGACCTTGTATCTGATGAGACACGACTACTTTGATATGCATGTAAGGCTACTGGTCTCAAAACTTTCTTTAACACATTGTCCCAACTATCAAGTGATTTTAGGAAGTAATTGGCGATTAGCACATCAGCAGGACTTACTAGTCAGCAGCTGTCCTGAACTATACCAACCAGTTATGTATAGCTCTAGCTCTATCAGTGTAACAATCACCCTTTCAGGGCTGCTGGTTCTGTGCACGTAAATCACATCATACAGACTTGAGAGCAGTGAATATAGTACAACCCCAAACTACATCATGAGAAGAAAAATGCTTTTATATTATCCTGTCATTCCCTACCACTTGCCACAGTATAAAATTAAAAAAGTAAATCCTATTACTTTTTTTAAATCTAAAGGAATATAAAAATTGCAGAAAAGTATTCTGAAATAGAGAAAATAGTCTTCTCCTTTATGATTCCCCCATTATCTCTGCTCCACATGGTATAAATACCCTTCCTTCCCATGAGTACTGCACTTCCTAGACTACGTAATGGAAAGAGATGGATGCCAGTAATTACGAAGAGACAGAAGCCACAATAGGAGAATCAGTGCTTGCTGTGTGTAATGCAGCAACTGCTAACCTGACCTGACTGGCAGGGGTCATGCAGAAGGTTTGACACCAGTGCTGTCTGATGCCTCTGACTTTAAGCACTAAACTCCCTCAGATAACCAAGAGCTAGTCAGAACAGCAACCTCAATGTTAAAAGGAGAGGGAAGAACAGATGTCTTTCCCTGATTGAGAAAAATCCCTGGTAACAGCTGAGCTGTCAAAAGGAGATGATGGCAGGGAACCTGCACTACAAGCAATTGTACAGACTACTTACTCATATGATGTCAAAGACGGAATGTCTCAGGGGACACCACTTATCCAGCATATGCAGTACTAAAACACTGAGACAAGTTCTTCAGTAGAGATGACCTCAAGAAATTAAACTGCTTCCCATTCTCATATTCAAAATTATCTTTGATCCAATGAAATAAGAGAAACACACCAAAAAGCAAAATTTCTTATCTTGCCTTTAACTTTTGTATATTTCAATTTATCATAATGAAAAATAACAACAAAATTCCAGATGGCTTAGGAGTATAGAGTGAAGTCAGATGGACCAGTTCACCTTGTAAGACTCACCCAGTCTTGATTCAAATAAACTTTCAGTAGAGGTACCAATGAAAAACACCTACCAATGTCTTCGTAGAAATTAGTGGCAAAAATTCTACTGTTTTCAAACACTTATCATGCCAAACAGTTACCCCATTCTTCTAGTTTTCCACGTACGTATAAAAGCAGCATGGATGCACTGAAAAACATGCATTGCAGCAGTCAAATTCAACATTGAGCCTTTCTTAAACAGAAAGTCCTTTCACCATACCCATGGGAAGAGAGGAGCTCCATAAAACAGAGACCAGATCCTAAGGCTTCTTGCATTATTTGCCTGAAACACTGTGGTCAGCCAGTTATGAACTCCCACACATACTACCCACACTAAGTCATGTATATCCCATACATGATTTTAAGTACCGTGGACTGTTTTCAACATGGAGGCTGATATTTGCGCAACTCATGTAAATCAGGCTGAAGTCACTGAGCTACACACTAACTATGCTGACATATTCCAGTAGAAGCAGTCACTCAAAGTCTTATTTGCTGTTTTCACAAAAAAGGCTTGTTTCTTAAAGTTTTTGTATATATGTTAGGTACAGTAAACACAATCTCTCCTTCAAAATGCATCTGTACCAGTCTTATGCTGGATTAAATTCAAAAATACCTACAGATGAAGGATTATCCTCAACTTTAGAAATTCTGAGAGTACAATTATATTTTTTTTCCAGAAAACGCTATCTTGGAGTCAATATGATCAAAAGGCATGCTTTTTTAGTTACATATTAATAAATAGTCACTCCAGTGGAAGTCAGTCCAAATCAAGGTTTATAGCAATTTGAAAAACAAGACAATGTATGTCAACGAAGATGATTTTGCTTGTATCCTGAAGCACTAAAACTCAGAAGTCTGACCATTTAATTATAGAGCAATATATACCACTATACACAAACATAGAGGGATAAATATTTGAGATATATATATGCATGTATGAAATATATGTATTTCCTACTCAGTATTTTGAGTGTATTCTAATCAATGATTTATCATAACAGAAGACAGAGACTCTTTTCCATTCATGTTACAGACAGCTGTGGTGAACATTATAAAATACTGACTCAATATACATTTGTTTTCTTTTGACTGCATTGAAATCTATCTAGTAGTGAATATCTCCACTGCAAAGAGGGTTTGACAATGGATTAGGAGACATTTAAACCTGAAAATTAGTCTTTATCAGGCCTGTGCACAGGAGTAAGTTTCACATAATGAAGGCAACATGATTCAGCTGCGCAAGGCTGTGTTTTAAGTAAAATGGACAGAAGGCAACATGCCCCAAACCTACAGTGTTCTGCTGCTACATGAGATGGGGAAATATTTAGCCAAATATTCTGCTGGCATATGTCCATTGACTTGGAGTCAAACCAGTCATAACAGCACAGAATCTGCTAACAATTAACCATAGTCATACACACACAAATACATTGACATGAATACTCATGCATGCACAAGCTTATTCCTGACACAGTTTCCAGATTAGCCGTCTTGTGGATACAAAAAGATACATGTTCATATTTTATACAGTACATTTGAAGTTTGAGCTACAAAAAGATTCCTGTATGTAAACGTATGGGTACCTTCCCTCTGAGTGGAAAGGTATGTCAGGAGAATATGATTTCACAGCCAGATCTGTAGCAACCACCCCCGAGATAACCCCAGAGGCAGTTCCATGGCCAGCTGTTCGGAGTTCACAAAGAATTCAGGCAATAAGCCAGGGCCAAGCCCAGATGCTGCTATTGGGAACTTTCCAAAGCTTTACATCTGGATCCTGCTTCTGCCAAATGCCCCATCTGCCTACGAGGTGATAAATTCCACTTCTCAGAGGACAAGTAGCAAGAGAACACAGCAGGAAAAGGGAGCACCAACGGCATCAAATCAATAAGAGCGACAGTTAACACTTGGTTGGAATTTAAGAAAGTATTTTCTCAGTATTGCCCTGTTCCACATGCCTATACCAGCCTTCCACAGAAGGCCCAAAGTACTGCTTTTCCATGGCCTTCAGCTAGTGGGACACTAGATATCCATGAGACCTAATGCAACAAGGCACGTGCCAAGTGTGCAATAGCAATACATGGTTTATGGGTTTTTTTTTCCCCAAAGATATCAAAAGAAGGCTCAGGGAAGTCTGGAGACTGTAAGGAGATGAAAACTGAGTCCCAATATAGAAACATCAATGTATGAGGCTGCCAAAGGACAGGACTGTCCTTGAGAAGGGTTTTAGGTTTTAAAAAGATAGTCTGTTCAGGAGAAAGAATTAGTACTGATGTATTCCTTTATGCTCATGAACAGCAGGGAGGAAGAGAAAACTCCACAGGAACAAAATATGCATCTACTAGTGGGGCAACATATCAGATTTTTGCAACTGAGAACAGTATCACAGCAGCCAAAGAGGAAGAACTCACTCCATGAGAAGTCACAGAGGATATTCTGTAACCGGAACTGTACAGCAAGGAGAGATTAAGAAAATACTGTGGAAACAGTTTTTACATGCTTTAGGGTTTCTATTGCACCCCTTTTTGGCATCTTCTCCTTCAAAACTGGCAGTAGCTCAAACCCCTCTGAATTTCACAGAATCGTCAGCTCTTCTCTCACACTGAATTGCAAAAAAACTCAGCTTGGGGTGGGATCCTCAGTGAAAAGAGCTCTGAAAAAAATCCATACCATTATATAGCTCAAAGCCTTTGTAGTATCACTATTGTTAACAGCAGTGATTTGTACACCACCCTAGAAAACTGCAATTATTTTTCAATAAGGATAAGCATTTGAGGAAAGCTTACATGGCATCAACGCTTAAAAAGGAATTAAGGGCCAAACTAGAAAACTACAGAGCTGTAGCACAGATGAAGATCCTAAACTCTGTGATAAAGCAAGGAACAGAAGACTATTCGGACAGGCTGCACAGTGAACACTCCAAGAGGATTTCTAAGGGAAGGTCATGCTCAGCAAAGCTTTTGTGAGCACAACAATGAAAAGCTGTTGGGACTGAAGCTAGAAATACAAGCTAGTTGACACTATGAATGCTTTTTATACAGTATTATATAACACTAATATATAAAGACGAAGATGTATGGCAATGATGGCACAATTCATAGACAGGAAAATGAGCTCAGTACTACATCTAAGGTCAGTAATTAGTAATAGATGGGTTCAATTTGGAAAGGAGAGAGAGAGAAAGGACTTGTGTTGTAATCCAGCTTCATGCAGGGCCCAATTAACAAATAGGGCACAACAGCATCATTGAGGAGGCAACCAAGTTTACTTCCTGCCTATACATTCATAGTTGGCTGCAGCATTTATCAATCCTGGAAAAGCAGACACAAAAGTAGCTATATATTTTAAAAACAAAAAAAGAAAAGTAACCGGAAAGCCAGCGACTTATACACAATGGTAATTTAATTAAAGAACATAAAACTGCTTAGAGGCTAATCAAGTTAATAACCCTTCGTGCAAGGTACCATGTAAACAAAATAAATATCAACCCCTACTCCAAAGGCCTTACAACTGTGAGACAAAATAGAAAATATATGACACAGTGGGATTGACATTTCAAGAAGATAAAAGCCTAATAGCAAGCATGCTAAAGACACCACAGTGAAAACTGTCCAGAGAAGAAAGGCAAACAAAACTGAAAACCAAACAAGGGTCTGGCAGTTAGAAGGTATGGAAACAACCACCAAAACACAACTGCACATGAACAAGCCATGGAAATCTCCTCAGGGGGTTCCGACAGAAAGGGTAAAATAGGTTCTAAAGACAGGAGGTAAAACAACAAAAGGAAACATAGATACAGATAGATATAGATATGTATACAATTACACACATGTATATAGACATATATAAACAGACACAAAGGATTAGACTTTCCTGAAGAGTGAAGCAGAGCTGTAAGCTCACAGAGGCTGTGGAGTAGGACCAGTGAAGAGCAATTCTATACGTGATCCTTTAGCCGACTCCTGTGAAGCAGAACTCTCACAAACTGCCCCACAAGTTGCTGTGTGGAACTACTCACCTCAGCCTTGTTCTGTGCAAGCTATGGCCTGTCCATAGCTGATGGCATCTCTCTCACCCTTCTGCCAGCTTTCCTTCCCTTTCTCCACATACACATTGTTTGTCTCTTCTGTCAGCAAACACATCCACTCTCATGGAAGTAGACAAAAACTTGTGCAGCAGGCACCATGAAGGACACACAAATGCAAAGTGTCTCAGGTCAAAACCTGATCATTTTCATTAAAAAAACCTTTGAATTTTATTCTTCAAAAACGATACATAAAAGAATCCACAACTACACAGAATAAAATATGCCAATTTTAGTGTAATTGAAGCTCTGAACAGTAATGTGAAGAATCTTACCTCTGTGGGATCAGTTCTGGGTTCTCCCCTGAAAAAGGATTTAGAGGAGTTTTGTTCATTCATTGGAAGTTTATTTGTTTTCTGATTTTTTTTTAAATCAGTTATAATGTCCAAAGGAGGGCAGAGGGACTCATGGAACATCCAGTAGCACCAATCTTGTCTTTATTCTGAATTATCTATTAGCAGCATATTGCAACATTACTTACCTTTGTCTCATATTCATTAAGACTGCAAGGCACAGAGCATTGCACCAGCTTTAATTCTGGCAAGGAGGTTTTGCCCACTGTACCTCTACACACTCACGCAGCTTGACCTTCCGTACAAAACTGCCACCTCTTCCTAGAGAAGGATTAGAAAGATCCAATGAGCTACCCATAGAAACAAAATAGGCTTGAGGTTTGCAGCTGGATTCAGGGCACAAGGCACATGGTTGATGGCAAAAATGAGTTTTTTGTCCCTTGGCTCATGTTCACCTCATAGCTACAAGAAGAATGAAGTGTAGTGAGTATGAAGGACTCCTTGGTGAAAATAAATGAGAGGCAGTAAACAAGTCTTCATGCAACTGTTGCTATTGTGGTGTTAGATGAATGTTCAAATTTCCAAATACACACGTTGTTATAATGCTGCTGAAGTCATGGCACCTGTGACAAACGCCCCACTATCGTGTTAAGCCCGAAAGAATCACACTGGTCTTTTAAAACCACTTTCTGAAACATATAAATCATTCAAATTATCTTCAATCTACTCATGGTACACTTCAACCTTCTGTCATACAATAGCTTTCTTATGATTTGTTAGGACTTGGAACTACATTTAGAAAGGGACCTAAACTCCTACACAAGCAAGCATGGCCAGATCTTCCTGTTCCCTGGATGGGGAGAAGCATTTAAGAATAAGATTCAGAGCCACCAGCCTGCTAGGAAGGAATCTACATACACCAGCACTGACAGAACTGATGTGACTTAATCTTGTACCTCCTGAGGAATTGGGCACTTCACTGTGGGTTGCCAGAAGCATTTATGACACCTTGGGTTTCACAGCCATGAACGCACCAGAAATTTGATACTTAAGTTGTCCCTCTCAGAAGGGAACAGGGATTATCCCCAAACCACTGTGGAGGTGGTTGTTACAGACATTGTCTCCACTAAATACACAAGCTGAGATGATTAAAGCAATGGAAGACTGATGTCCCAAGAACTTCCACCACTGCAGCAAAGCCGTGGATGAGAATCTGCCACACCTTAATATTACCTGGTATTTCTTCAATACTTTTGACTAATACTCTGACTAATTCAGCTTTACAAAGCAATGATCTAGGGGAGCAAGAACAGAACTGGACTTTCAGCACAGTATTGTGGCTTTTACTGTTGCTTTTTAGTATTTAATACAGCTAGATTTTCTCAAGTCCTTTTGGTCTGGATCACTATTATAGGAGATTTTTAGTCCTGATAGGTGCTAGAGTGACCTACACTATTTTCCATTGTTGAAAGTCAGAGATTTATGCACATTAGTGAAAAATCAAAATCTTTCATAAGAAGGCAACAGCACAGCATGTTGCCAGAAAAATAGATCTGCTTACTGCCATGGCTGGAATGCATTTCTGCAAAGGACTGAGCATCACTTTGATTTAACAGAAGAGCAATGCTGCATTTCTGTAAATCAGCCAGTGTAAGATTAATGTCTTCTGATGTGAAACTACTGCACACCAGAGAGAACTGACTGACAGAAGTATTAACTAATGTTTGTAGCATGATAGTTTTAGAATCAGTATTCTCATATCTTTTTAACCAAGGGCTCCAATAAAGCAGTAGGCAACACCACATGTCACTTTAATAAGCCTCTAAAACCTAAATTCAAAAATCTAGCTGTTTGAGCACATGGGTATACATCTGTGTGTGTGCACATTTACGTACACTCTATGAAATGTCTTTTAATATGAGTGCTTATAATTACTGGTACAGAATTGCACAAATTGAGAAGAATTATTGCTTTTTAATGGAAAATAGCAGCATTGTGGAATTAGGGGTTTTCCAAATTTTAGTGAGATTATTTGTCACTCTAACGGTATTCCTCTGAGAACTCAGATTTATTTATGTCATTTTCTAACAGGGCACATTAAGCTGGTACAAAACCCTACCTCATTGCCAACCAATAGTCATGTTGATTTACAGCAAAGACAAATATGGCTTACAAGTGGGAAGCCCAAATTCCAGCTTTGTTTTGTCCTTTACCGTAAAAATTAAATTGAGCCATTTTGGGGTTAGAGATGAAAGAAAATAATGCACTTCTAGACTCAGGCTCGATTCTAAGCAAAAACAAAAGGAAGAATAAAAAAAATAGTATTCTGAAGCCTGTGGTGAACTCTACTGAGATGGAGACTTCTCATTTATCCATTGCTGGTTTGCAAAATTTAAGACATATGCCCAGATTCAGCAAGACTAAAATCAAAACTATTTCTACTTTTCCTCATCACTAATGCAGATTAATTCATTAAGAACTAAGGAAAGACCATCAATCTAGCTTCCAGGTAATCAATAATAAAGTCCTATAGGTTCAGACTGACCCACCTCTATTTTCACTGAAAAACAATTACTGGGTTGAGTGTTATTAGAGTATATTGGACCAATTCAGATAGAGATGTAATGAATGGAATTAAACTGATTTAATTAACACCTGCATATTGAAAGACATACAGAACAGGCCTGCCCAGAAGTCTACAAGAAATGTGATCTCAATCTGAATCTTCTCTTCATGCTGCTCTCTGGAAAAAGACAATCCTGCTCTCTTGACTCCATTCTTTAACCCGTTATCTTGCTCTGCAGCTCCCCCTTGATCAGGGCAGCCTGGGAGGCGTTGCAGAGGACTCATCATGGAGAAGTGCCCCTTTGCTGTGCTCTGTTATTTCCAAGAGGCAGAGAAGAAACATGGTAATTCTGCCAGTCAGATCAGTCTCACATGACAGCATGCAACCTTGATACAGTTCGATCTACTGGCTATCCTGTCCAGGCTCTGTGGAGTAGAGTCAACTTTTGAAGAGGTGGGGTTTTTTTGTTTGTTGTTTTTGGGTTTTTTTTTGTTGTTTTTGTTTTGTTTGTTTTGGTTTGGTTTTTTAATCCTTCTCCTTCTTTATGAGTTCATAATAGAAACAAGTAGATATCATTAAATTATTTTATAAATCTTATTTTGCATCCAGTATTATAGCAACCTGAGCCCTGTAAGAGCTACAGGCCCCAAAAAACAAGCCATACAAAGATTCTAATAGAAATTACAGCAGCAAGAGATCTCAAGCGATCAAGCCCACATTGTTACTCATGGGACACTGCTTCAGTTCTATACATTTAAGGTGTCATCTCCCCATCTTTGTTCATATTTTTGCAGGTATATTCCCTGTGTTTCAACCAAATGATTTTATTTTAGAATTAATTTCTCATTCACAACCAGTTGTCTTTTTTGATTGCACATTAATAATCAAGAAGGCTTAAAAAAAATAAAGTTCATTTGACAGCAATGCATTAATTCTTTTTAAACTCAAAACACCGACACAGCTGAAGCAACTACCTCATATCTCCAGGTTCCAGCAGACTAATGGAAGGACTGATAACCAGCCCGCAAATCATTTCTATGCCTGTGAACACATTAAACACAGGGTGTTTCTGTTCTGTGCAAAAGAATCTCTGTATTATGATCCTGTTTCTCCTTAAGACTTTTCTACTGCTGCTTTTATGTTTCACTTAAGGTAGGGAGAAAAAATTAACAGATTTCTGTTCATCTTCTTCTCTACAGCCACAGTTCAGAAGTGGCAATAGAGTAGATAATGTGTTTGACCTTGTGGGAGTGATGGGGGCCTCAGAGCACCATGCTCTTGTGCTCTCTTCCTATCTTTGGGACCCTGCAAGTGATGGACAGAGGATTATGAGGAGATGAAAAGATTGCTTTTAAGTTGCTGTTGAAATTAACTGATCAGACTCTGTCATCTGTAGGGTCCTGCTCTTCCTTTTCTTGTACTCTCCCTGCTGTGGGAATGAAACTCTGCAAAGAGAATAAAAGTGCCACTCAATTCAACTAAAAAGAGTTCTCTGAAATGGCAAGCTGTTAATGTACATACTAAAGATCATCTCCCATTGTGCTTGTCAACCAGTTTGCCAATCATTTAAGCTAACATTATCTTTTTGCTTTATCTTAAAAGTCTGCAAGTTGCCATGACATATCTGGAAAAAAAAAAAAATCTTAAATGCTTCTTCACCTGGAGGAAAATAATTGATGACATGTTAAACTTGGGTCTATAAAGGCTAAATACCAATCCCTGTCCATCTCAAGTCAGCAAGGTATGGATGCCTTGGAAAAGAACTCTGCAGAATTCAGACAAAGTCTGGCTACAAAAGAACAGTTAAGGAAGTCTTCAAAAGTCTGTTTCAGGGATATTATCATCAGTGAACAATACCTGCAATGCTACTGCAGTAGAAGACAAACCTAAGGACAACATTCCCAAATAACTGATTTTGATGGGTACAACAACAACAAAAAAGCTGATGATGCATCCACTGCAGAAAGAAGTTATAAGAGAGGGAAACACTAGTTCCCCAGTATGAAAAAAGAAGCAGACAAATATCACAAATCAAGACTGTCAATGTTCTGTGTAAGGGTTGTCATCTTTAGGCGAAACTCCTAAAATAATGGAGCTCTGATCTTGCATTAGGGTGTACAGGCAAGACTCAACACATCATCAGCCATAATAGTTAAGCATTGTTATTGGAAGTCTTTTGGTTAAGCCAGTAGTGACTCAAGGAGATGCTTATGATGAATTATTTTCAGGGTGGAACAGTAAGTGTGATTTTCTACAGAAAGGGGGTAGAGAGAAGAGGGAACAAGACAAAAATCAGCTGATGAGCTAGAAATCTTTGTGGATAAGAAATTTATTGCTACAATTTATTTTTTTTAAATCTCAAGATCACCATTAGAAATGCACGCTTCCCATGCAAAGGTGCAATCCAGCATAAATTTGGTGAAGACTATGGTCAGATCAATATTCATTTAGATTGTAAAAAGGTGTCATGGCCTAGAAAACTCTAAAATTACAACTGCTGTCTGTAGAGGAATGTCCATTTACAGACTCTTAGATTACGTTATCTAGTACCTGATAGCAAAGATATTTATAAGAGCAATTTACAGTTTTTCGGAACTTCTGCTATCTTTATATTAAATTTGGCAGATGAGCTACAATACTTGAACATGTGCATGCTCATTGTTTGTGCAAAGGGCCTTCAAGCTGAGGGAACTTTAGGACACCAAAAATTCTGTATTTTTTCCTTCTTCATAGGTGCATACAATACACTACCTGGAAATGCACAGGCATCATAGCTTTGAAAATGTGGGGACTCCTTTGTAGTGAAGGCAGGAATTTTCTACTCAGAGTTACTATGTCTTTAGAGAATACCTTCCTTTAAATTATCTCTTCTTCCTTTCATCAAGATCATTAATTGCATGTGTATTTGCAGTGCTATCTGCGACAGGTGTCATCACATATCTTTGCCTAACTCATTTGATTAATTGCCTCCAAAGCATGCCTCTGGCTAGGGAGCATGCCACCTTTTACTACAATCCCTGCCAGTCATCAGCAATTTATTTGTCACATATACATATACAGCTCTAGGTAAGAACAGCAAGGATCCATGTTACCATGCTCATCTCATTCAATTAATTGCTTCAGTGGCAAGCCCTTGGCCAGGACAAATTTGGGTAACTATAGTGTTAAATGACACATGCAAACATTTTCCACATATATACTAAATCCATTTACTGGATTTACCACTCACCCATTTTCTGTCACCATATACCCCAGTCCTTGCCACTCATTTGAAGGTTAAATATCACATGTACAAGCTTGACTCCAGCTGCTGATCTCAGACTCTGTCGGCCCTTTGTCCCATGTTCTGGGGCTAGAATATGCTAGGTGAGATACTGTTCTTCCCAGATCTGAATGTATTTTCTTAGGTGAAAAGTGTCAGCATTACGAATCCAGATGGTATAAAATTTAAATTATGTCAAATTTGTATTTTGTGGAACCTACCTACATTCCTTGTTGTTTCACAATGTCCAGATAGCTGCAGCTTACACCAGGTATGCAATGACCAGGAATTTACCCTTGCACACCTTGAAGAGGATACAAAAGTCAGGATGGGGAGCCCCAGAAGTCCCCATCTCAATGAATGTCATGTGTCATTCAGGCCAATAAAAGTATTAGGTCAGGGTATACATGTCCATGTACTCTGATAAAGATTGATGTTATAACTGTAGTTGTGACCAATACCTACGCAGTGTGAATCAGGCACAAAGATAGGGAAAGTACATACTGCTGCAAGTCCACAGAAACAGAAAGTACTGGATGAGATCCCTTCAGCAGAGCCCCAACTTCCCAAAATCATTGTGAGATCTGCAACTGTCATTAACTAAAGCAGGACTCCATCTTGGGCTGGCAGTCTTAACAGATTTTACAAAGTCAGAATTGTAACTGGTACACATCACTTCTAATTTCTTCATTAATCACTAAACTCTCCCTCCCTCAAAAGTTATCCTGTAATGAAAAAGTGTCATGAAAACAGGATTATAAATGTGTCTGATAAACAATTCAGCCTGACTGCCAGTGATTATGAGTTCATAACACATTACTTCGATCTCTACATTAGAGTATGTCAAAACCATCTTAAGTATTAGTGTAAGTAATCTATGGGGCAGGAAGTAACATTTCAGAAAAGAAACAATACTGGGAAAACCCTGCTGGTCTGGCATGGGTGAGTTGGTGCTGTAACACCAGCTGCTGCTGCTGCATATGAACCCTTCATATGTGACAGTTACACTCTGCGTCTCATCAGTCATGAAAGTGCACGTTATACTCAGTCTGAATCAGGCAGAAGCTACATGGCAAGCCATTATCCTCCAGGTTCACAAAAATCGCACAAAAGCGCAAACATTTCCTGGCCATTCTTCATTTAAGAGTCACCCACACAGACATGTGTGCACAGCAGATTTATACACCGGTTAAGCAACTGTTGTTCATTCCAGATGCAGGACCACGCTCAGACTAACTACTGCAGTGTAGCTGTATGCATTGGGAATGATACTATGATTTCTCTGGATATCAGCCACATTTATGAAGCCTTATTTATTGATCTAGCAAAGGTTTCTGATACAGTTGACTGCACATTTTTGTTACAGCAATTTAAGCGTGACACAGATTTTACTGTAGCTTGGTTTAGCAGCAATATAATTGGTCACCGGGTATTATGGGGAAGCTGGCATTGCAACAGCTCTGCTGTATCTGTGCTGCAAAGAAAGGATGTTCTATCCTCCAAGATTGTTGGCCTAGCATCGTTTCCATGTATGGCATATTCACTCGCCACAACCTGCATGATTCCCTTGAAAAGTTTGTGGTAAACTCTATCATTCACATTCTGTAATAGAACTTATCCACAGCTTGCAGCCTAGGCAAACAAAGAAATTACAACAATTTTAAATACCCTCTCTGCTCCTCTGATTCTGAGCAATCTCAGGATTCGGGAGGCCCCCAGCATAATCCAGGCTTTCCCCAAATATTGCAATATTGCCCAGTATTCAATATTGCTGTTTCTGTAACCCTCATCCTAGCAGATATCCAATTCTGAGGCTTGCAGAGGGCTATGCAAAATTCTGTACAAACTTCCATAAGTGATCTTACTTCAAGTGACAGCAGTCTATGTTAATACGTATGCTCTTTTTTTTTTTAAATGTATATATACAAAGTGAAAGAGTTAATTCTGTCAAAAGAAGCACTTGCTGCTTTATTTACTGCACTTCTCATCTACCTCCTAAAGCAGAGTAATACACAAGAGAATCTCATTTACAGACAAACTGTGTAGTATAACATGAGTTCCTAGGTAATATAGCATTTCTGGTCTCAGAAAGCTAGTAAGGTACATACAGAGGGGAAAGAGCTGTGGCAGGACCAGTACAGCTCCAGCACCCAGGGAAGCAATGAAGTCACCATTGCTGAATATCATAAAGCACCAAAGGTCTTACTAAAGAACATGGCTTGAACCCACTAATCAGTCTAGAAATGGAAGGGAAGAGAAGGGGCAAATCTGTGAATGGCTCTTGGCAGGCCCTTTATCCACAAGACACGGCAAGCAAAAGCAGCCCTTTATTTTCCTCAGTACTCAGCTCAGCATTTGAAAAATGATTGTAATCAGCTCTTTCCTTTCAGGGGCTTATCTGATCACCTACCAAAGCTAACGAAGAATTTCTTTTCCTCCCAATTTTTCCTCCCAATTGAACGAATGTACTTGAGTTCTTAAGATTCCTCTGTCTCCAGCCCTGAAGCATCAGAGATCAGCTGTAATATGTAGGATGTGGTGAAGAGAATGTTCTTCCTCAAGCACCCATGTGTTCCTGGGTGCTGCAGCCACAGGTGGGAGGTATACCTCTCTCTCTCTCTGGCTGTGACACATCTGCTTTTCCAAAGGCTAAACACTTCAGTCTAAAATCACTGGGCTGAAAGCACAGACACATCAGTGAAAGGTAATAACCTGTTAGTACAGAATTTACTTAATATTTAAGATTATACAGCGCCCTCATATCACCTTTAACCGTATGATGATAATATCTTAATAAGTACACATAGCAGATTAAACTTGAGGTTCAGCAAGAAATACCATGGCATCTCTAAACTGAGCACTTAACTTTCTTGCAGAACATAAAATAAATAGGACTTTGAACGATATATAGCACTCGAAGATTATGGCTCAGATCACCTTCCCTCAAAATTCCTTAACAGAAGTGATGAATTGTCCAAAAAAATCCTCACTGGAAGAAGGCAGAAAACATTTCTCCACAAAGCGAAGAATATAGGGAGGTCACCTCTCTTATCCCAACAGATCCTGGAATCCATATCACAGTTCCTTGACGAAACTGCAGACATGGCAATTTGTGTTACAACACTAACACGTGGCCAGAAGCTTAGAACCTTATGTGGTTTTCCCCCCATGAAAACAGCTGCTTAAATGATTCCATACCCTCAAAGAAAGTTGCTGCATTTTCCACTCTACAGTATGTTTTGTTTCTATTACAGTTCATCTAGGATGATACTTCCTTACCTTGTGTGAAACAGTGAAAACGATCTCCCTTTTACATTCTGATTAAAGATACAGGAACACATTCCCTGTACACTTACACACAAAATGGCTTAGGTCCCATTCCAAATTATATGTACTTACTGAAACGGGATCCAAAAATGGGTAGAACTTGAGATCACACATTTATATTAATTTTAATGTTCTCAAGATTAGTCAGAATTTTTTAAGTAAATCATTCATTTACTTAGATCCCTGTTTCACATTAGAAAGGATGGTTGTACTGAGATTTTAAATCAATTTTGGAGTCTCTTTCTACTGAGGATTAAGTTTGATGATTAAAAGGACTTTATGTTAATTTCAATAAAATTTTGCTTCCCTTTTCATTTACTATTTTATCAATTCAGTAAGAGAATTTTACAGAGTCTCAAAGCTCAGCTTGAGGTTTAACATGACAGTTCATTGGTAGGCTGTTCTTTCTCCACGTAACACTATGATATAGGACTTCAGCAATGGTCTCTCTCCCCTTTGACACTAAGCTGCTTGAAGACTCATAATGTCTTCCTATCACCCCACTGTTCTCACTAAATATATTTTGACAAAAGATCAGAAAGGTGAATGACCATCACATCCCTGTGGCTACTGTGGGTTACCCTCATAGCTGCTAAGGAGAACAAATACAAATCACAGTCTATGCGAAAAAGCCAAGAATAACTCATAGACAGCACTGCTGGTGCCTTTAGAAAGCTTTTCACACAATAATGAAAATCCTAGATACTGCTAGACAACATAAGTGAACAACAAACCAACTGTAAATTTCAGCCCCAAGCTACAGTGACTGTTATCAGAGTCTGCATTATAATAGCCCTGGAAGCCCAGACCTAAACATCACATAAGAAAGGGCCAGAAAAGGCTTCAGGGTCACCAAACCCATTTCCTACTCCAAAGCAACAACAACATGTCTAGCCATTCCTCTGAAATGTTTGTCTTATCTGTTCAATAATTCTGCCCCCTCACTCTAGGCCCACACGGCTGAAAAGGACCACAATGGTTAATAGCTGAGAACAAGAACAGAAGGAAGGCAGATTTCATTCCTCCCTTGATACTGATGGGCAAGAGGAGCCTGCCAAAGGTGTAGCCCCAAATACTTAAGCTAAACAGCTGTCCCAGCACAAAGGACAAAGCTACCTTTCTCCCAGTTAGATGATAACCCCAAAAGCAGTCCTGCACACCAGACCTGTGCACTTAACAGCCTTTAACTTCAGCAATGTTCCCACAAGAGTCTGGCTGGGATCTGGGCTCAGTTCGTAAGGCACTGGGCATCCAAGTGCTTTCCTGAATTGGGTGCACAGATTATAAATACACAGAGACTGATGAAGCAAAATATAAGGAGACCTGGAAGTCCCAGGGAGAGAGTAGATAATAAGTCTGGTCCAGAGAGAAAAAGATACAAAGAAGGCTTTTCACCTAGCTGGGAAAGGAGAACTGAAAATAGAGAAATGGGCAACAACACAGAAATGAAAATAGTTTGGCCTTATGCACAGATGGATGAGCTAACAGCCTTTAAAAACAAGAACGTACATTTCTTCTTAACCCTAACATTGATCAGCTCTGTAAGGCAAGGCCAGCCACCTCCCCAGCCAGTGCCCTTCCTTTCCCCACCTCTTGCTGGCTTCATCAGGAGTTCCTCCAGGAAGGAACAGCCTCCTGGTACACATGTCCCCACTGCTCCATCACAGGGTGTCATGGGCTCAGTTGGGACCTCTGTTCCCTATACTCATACAATGAATACCAAAAAAAAAAAAAAAAAAAAAAAAAAAAAAAAAAAAAAATCAAAATGAGCAGTGATTGCTTTTGACAGAATAGATAAATTTTCTCTACACTGTGGTAAAAGTAATTTTCCACTTATTTTATTGGCAATTTGCTTAAAGATTACTTTTTGCTAATTATAACAGAAATATTCAAACACACCCAAAATTTCATTTAATTTTCCCCTCAAAAAAAAAAAAAAATCTTTTCAATGAGAACTGATGTATTTGCAAATAGTCTTTGTCACTGTATGTTCCCTTTTCACTAAGTACACCTACCAAGTGCATAAAATACTGTTCATTTCTAAACATGGTATCAGCTTTGCAGACAAAATACTCAAGGTCAGGTCAGAGGTCAAACAACTCAACAAATGGTGAGAGTTGAAAACACAATCTTAACTTCATGATCCCCTCCATAGCATCTTGCTCCTGTGCCACCTTATCTCTCTTTGCTCAGTACCTGTATTAAGAAAAGCTTCATCACTGACATCACCTATACCCTATCATGGCTATTTTTAACACCTCAAATCTGTTGCAAGCCTGTCCCTCATCCCTTCCGAAAGTAAATCTATCAAAGAAAGAATTCCTCATCTCTGTAGAACTTGGAATTTTTCCCCTCAGGAGGCAGGGTAGATTTAAGACCCAACACCTAATGATTTAGCAAAGCCAAAAAAAGGAGATGTTCAGAGGCAGAAAGAGATGAATCTCAACTTTTTATTCTGGGAAGCATAGCATTTGCTTCTTCCATAAGTGTTCCTAGAAAAGAGATTCGAAGTAATTTTTTAAAGGTTTTACACTCCTGCTGAGCCCCGTGCCTTTGGACTCATGCCAGAACTACTGAAGGATTACAGTGGATTCCAGCCATCCATTCTTCACCATGCACATTTCAAATTCATCAAACAGGAATGGTTTGCTCTTCCTGCTTCTGAAGATTGCCAAGCAACAGCAATGCATGAAATATTTTTGCTTATGAGATAAAGATAGGCTTCATCATTGTAAATAATTTCTTTAGATCTACTACCTCAGGTCACGGATCTCTTAAACATCAGTGCTCACCTTTCTTCCCAGGGCGTGGTTTTATTGGTATCAGAAACAGGAGCATCTGGACCTCAGCTTTTGGTTGGTTGCTCCCCAGGCTTCACCCCAGATTTTCTCAGCACTTGACTGATCTACTGTTCAGTCTTACTCCCCAGTTCTCACCCAGGCTGACTACTTTATAATGAACAGAAAAAGGGTATAGAAACTGTGTTGCCCTGTTCTTTAGATAAGCAATGATCTTTGTATTGCTGTCAGCAGTTTGATTAACATGGTTACGGCTCAGTACAGAATCCAGAGCTGCTTTGGAGAGATGTGTAAGTGAAAGGTTTGTCTGAGGAACCCACTGGAATTCGTCTGGGTTTTAAAAATAGTTTAACATGCTAATGTAACTATTAAATGCACAGAAGTTTATGGCTTTATTGCAGTTGTGAATGCAGAGATGATAGTGACCATCTTTGTTATAATAAAGATATGAAAAGCCTTTGCATTCAGCTAGGGCTTGGAGCTAAGCCCAAGTGAAGCCAATAGTACCTTTTTCATGGTACAGGGTTCTTAAGATGCCTCTGAAGCTTTTATCAGATATTTCAGCACACCGTTATTGAGCACAGGTGCCAAAATACAAGAATACTTCCATCTACGTCTGCACTCCTTGATGGAAGAAAACAGGTTCTCTGTTCTGTGCCACTGCTGCCATCCAGAGCCAGTATGAATGGCTGTTTTTCAAAAGTCTGACTCCAGCAGTAGGATATCTGCTAGAATTTCATGCTGCAGTATTGCTAGATTTTATTTGCTGCATTTGCAACGCCATCCTATTTTCCCTTTAAACAAATTGACCATTAGAGAACATCCTCTGTGAAAGCAGCTCAGAGAATGCTGGCACTTTGAATGTTATGCTGGAGGATGGGAAATTTGTATCTTTTGATGGAACAAAGTCACTGGTTTTACTTTGCTGTCGCTTTTTGTTAAGCATGTGTCCAGCTTCATTTACATGCCTGTCAACATCCCTTTTCCCTTGCTTGGAAACACTGAGGCCAACACCACAGAGCTCACACTGGAAATGCAAACACTAGAAATGCATCTCTCTATACTCACAGCCCTAACGTCAGTGCCAGGGGGGCAGCGAGAAGAAAAATACCTGTGCATTTTAGTTATGACAGACACTTAAGGACAAGCATTTCTGAATCTAGTGCCAAAAATATGCAGATTTGGTATTCTAAATAAACAAAGCAGTCTTTGTCATGCACTGAGAGCTTTTTTCAGTTCTCTAGAGGGATAGAGGGATGTGGAAAGGGGGAGGTATGCATCCTGCATTTTACTGCTGGATCTATTACATGAGTCCTATCCACTTCATTTTGTTCTGTTCTACTTTTCTAATAAATAGCTTCACAGCAAGCCCTCTGGCATAAAATCTCCTGCCAACTAATGTCAGAAACACAGAGCATGTTGCAGTTTTAGGGGTTGTATCTAGTAGTTCCCAAAGATGTCAGAACTACGCCTGAGACCAGTATCCACCCTAGTCACATGTGCAAAACTGCATGGGTAGCAGGGGATGGTCATCTGAAATCAGGCAAACCACTCCCTTCAGGGTAACATTGCAGCAGGTAGAAAATGGGTAAGGCAAGGGCATGTATAGTATTTAAACACAACAGAAAGGTCTTTCCATATATATGGTATGATATAGAAAACAGTCTGATAACATGCAAGTGATGCAGGCCTGCATATACCAGCCTAACCCAGCTGGCACCACTGAGGTTACTCAAACCATCTGCCGATTCACCAGTATCTGCCATCACACAGGCCAGTCCTTCAGAGTAGGAGCCCAGTTCAGCTACAGAGACTCTCAACAGCACTACCCTGCATCAGCATTCTGTTAAAATTAACAGGACCATTTAAAGACAGAAATAAATATTAATAAGGCAGGCAGAATTCAGGCCATAATGGCTTCAAAAAAACAGTAAGTATTTTTAGGCAGCATGGGGGCTGTTGCATCAAAATGCTGAATGGAATAAAGGCATTCACTCACTTCCACAAAATGACTGCCTGTCTCAATCATTTAAGACTTATTTGACAGCGTTCTTGGTAGAATCAAATATTTTTAAATTCAGAAATTCAGCAGGTAATCTTGCTTTGTTTGCAACTTTAGAACATCAGCACCTTCTAGACAAGTTACTACTAGAAGTGAAATTCAAATTTATTTTTGTATGTTTCAGTACTAATAATAGTGGAAAATGCATCAGGCCTATTTAACAGCAGACAAAATCATTTTTGTTATGATCTCCAAGGTCTGTATTTTGCATTTGCATAATGATACACTTAATCAAATCAATCTTATGCTCCAAAGATGAGTATTTAATTCAGTATTTTAAACCATGTTGTACCCAGTGTTTTACGTGAGAAATATCCAGGGTATACGCCTGTGCCTTAATCAAGACCAACTCTATTTCATTAAGACACAGATTCCCTTTGAGAAGGGTGTTAGGATGGAATTCAGCAGGTGGCACTGTTACACATAATTTAACACTTTTACAGGATAGGTTTACTTTTTGATTTGAAGATGGGTTATGCCTTTGTTGGCTTTTCCAGTGAAGTTTCTTTCTAGAGAGCAGGAAAGAAAGGACAGCTCTTCCAAAGTGTAGGGGGTTCTCTCTCCACTGTAATCTCTCTAATAGGAACCAGCATTTGAAGAAGTTGAAGTGTACATTGGAAACACTGGGAGACACGACACATTTATCTTTAAGACCATTTCTGTTTCAGGAACAAGGTGTGCATTTAAATAAATCTCTTATCAATTTGAATACAGCCAACATCTGTATTGCTAAACTTCCAAGAGGGATTCAACTCACAAAAATTACTAAGGGACAAACCTTCACATCAGTGATGCTCACAATATTCAGTAGCAGTTATAAAAAAAACCAACTGAGTACCTAATGCTGTTTCTTATGCTGAATTTTACTTTATTGTACTGCAATTGGTATGGTCCTCTATGTAAACACCAGCAGGTCTACTGGGATTAACAACAAGAAATTTGGGTACACTACTTGAACTCTACCTTTTTCTCCTGCCCTTGTATTTCATCTGGGTTAACTGCAGTCCAGGTCAAATAGATTTCAGAAAGGATCTCCTTTCATTATTGCTGCTCCTTGGCTTGGTGCCCTCTATCATAACTACTCCCACCACTAGATGCCCCATAAGGAGATGTACTGATTTGTAGTTTCTCACCAAGGAAGAGTTAAGCATTAGGAGAAGCTTTCTAATAGCAAGGTAAACAAATTGTCCACTGTTTTGGCATATCCATCACTCTCTGGTCTACTCTTTAAGATCACCAAGCACCTCACAGCAATGTGCACAGCAGTATTTGAATTAGTCTTGAAGGCAGAAAGCTGATCTCTAAACTCTGGCCTTATGTGCTGATTTTGGCTGGGACAGAGTTCGTTTTCTTCGTAGTAGCTAGTACTGGGCTATGGTTTGGATTTGTGCTGGAAACAGTGTTGATAATACAGGAATGTTTTAGTTATTGCTGAGTAGTGCTTACACGGAGCCAAGGCCTTTTGTGCTTCTCACACTACCCCACCAGTGAGCAGGCTGGGGGGTGCACAAGGAGATGGGAGGGGACAGCTTTTGCTTTACCTTTTAAGATGTCTTTATCTCAACTCACAAGTTTTCTCACTTTCATACTCCCAATTCTCCCCCCCATCCCACTGGGGGGGGTTAGTTGTCAGCTGGGATTAAACTACAACAGTCCTTTTTGGAACACAACATGAAGCTTGAAAAAGAACTGTCATGGATTAAACCCAGCCAGCAGCCAAACACCACACATCTCCTCACTCAGCCTCCCTCACCCCAGAGGATGGGGAAGAGAATCAGAGGAGTAAAGGTAGGGAGACTCGTAGGTTGAGATAAAAACAATTTAATAACTGAAACAAAATTAAAATAATTATTATAATAATAATAGTAATAATAGAAAATACAAACAAGTAATGCACAATGTGATCGCTCACCACCCACCAACTGATGCCCAGCCTATTTCCAACTAGTGATTCCAGAGAAGTGAGAATTCCAAAACTGCAATCCTGGAGGTGAGAGCTTCCCAATCAACCCTCATCTATATACTGAGTATGGCATTGTATGATATGGAATATTCCATTGGCCAATTTGGGTCCGGTGCTCCAGCCACGTTCCCTCACAGCTTCTTGTACACCTGCACACAGGCAGGACATGAGAACTTGAAAAGTCCTTGATTTCTTAGCAACAACTAAAAACATCAGTATATTACCAGCATTCTTCTCATATCAAATCCCACACTGAATCCAAAACACAGCACTATTCTAGCTGCTAAGAAGGGGGGGGGGGGGGGGCGGAATATCTCTATCCCACATGAAACCATGTTTACCTAGATCTCTCACAATCACCCACTTCCACTGTCAGTCACAACAAGTAGTCACTGGCCTGCTCCCAACCCAATTTCCACAGCATAACTGAGTCCACTACTGACTGTCTATCAACTCTTCCCAATAATTTTTAAGATATGAGTTGAGCTTCAAATAACTCATTCTTTATCACTGTTACTAGTAATGTGAGGAATGAGATTTTGAATCCATGCAGTTTTTCTGCACAGCCAGTGATGGCAGCCAACATTTTAGAATCAGATCTAGCAGGTTTTTTCTATTTGCATAGAATTCACCAAACATAAAACAAATTAGCTTTTCCTTTTTCCAATTTTTTTAAAAAAATCATACTGTTCAAACTGAACTGCAGCAGCATCAAGATCTTTGAACTTCTATTTAGGAGGTTGAGTCCAGCAAATAACAAGAGATATTGCTGCCTAACCTTTTTGGGAAAGGCAAAGATATGGAAGCATCAGGAAAGATTTATGAGAGAGAACAATTTTGTCTATTTTGAGGCAAATCTATAATGAGATTAAAACATCTTTCAAACAGATGTTTGAACCAGGAAACCACAGGTGGTAAGAGTCAGATGACAGCCTCCTATGAAGGCTAAAGGAAATCAGGAGAGAAGATCTATAAAAGTCAGACTGGTATCCATTGCAGACACTGAAGCAAGGGGCCTCCTTGGCAGGTGCCATGTGGGAAAAGTTTAGGGAAGTTAAAGAAAAAAAGGAATTATTGCATTGTTCTGTTTTACTTAGGGGCATGCATCACACTGGAACAGGCTTCTTAGAAAGGCAGTTGGACTAGATGATTGTTGCAGGTCCCTTCCAATTGAAATAGTCTACTCTATTCTTATTACTTTTCATCCAAGAATAAATGGAATTGAGAGGAACTCAAGCCTCTGTGTATGAACTGTAGGTACAATTTACCAACCTACAGTGGGAACAATTTAAATATGATTTATTCCTGGATACTAGACAAGGACTCTGCACTTCCAAAGAAATGCCTACTGCTTTGAGTTAACATTTGCCTTTTGACTCATGTCCATTTGTAAAGTTAAGTCTTCAGCATCAAGAGGAGCACCAATGCTACACAGAAGCTGCCTATTTGGGAATAAATTCTCCATCACCAAAATTCCAGTGACCTTCAAAGGACACAACTGATTTCTATGCACATGAGTTATTCTGATAGGAAAGAAATATATGCATTTGAAGGTAGTAAGGTCAGGAAACCAGCAGAGAAAACTCAGAGACCAGTATCAGATGGGCTCAAAGAGACTTTTAGTATGGCAGGACATGCTGGGCTATTCTCTCTGTAAAACAATACCGTCTGCTTTCCCCCTTTAAAAATGAAAATGAAAGCATAATTCTGACTGTTTCAGACTTTATCAAACTCAACTGTTCAGCACAGCATTAAATAGTATGAAATAAGGACTCTTGGAGGACTGTACATACTGCATGAAAGCATTCATTAAGTCTAAGTTATGGTTACTTTTGCTGTCAAGTCAACAATGCACAATCAGTGGTGGTTAAAATTTTAGTCTGGTATGTTAGACTAACAAATAGCTTTTTAGCCTATATAAATTCTGTTTCCTGTTAATGAGGACAAATTATATGTCACCATGGGATTAATTTCTTTCTTTGCACTAAATAAAATAACAGGAAGAAACTTCTTGCAAATACAATTTTGTCACAATTTTTGCCAGAAACAGCACTTTTGTTTTCAGCTTTTTTGGTTCAGCATGAAAGCATATAAAGATGGGGTAAAGGCAATGACTAGAAGATTTGGATTCAAACACATCCAGACTTTGAAGAGAAGGAACAAAAAGAAATTGAATTTCACACCTATACATGATTCTGCAAGTGCCCCATGTTGTCACAAAGATATGAATTCACATGAAAATGATGCATCTCAAGATCAGGGTGCACTGAATCCAAACCCAAATTTTATGACAAGGACCATCACTAGGTTAGGACAGTCATCCTACAGCATCACAGACCATCAACCTGAGCTATTAGATTTCATTGAATACTCTTCATAAAGTTCATAGGCTGCTCTTTGCTGGCTTGACAAATGCCAACTCAGAGTCATCCAAGTCATCACCGCAAAACAAGGTCCCTGTCTCACTTCTCTCTGACTGTACACCACCACCTCCTGTAATCCACTTCACATCATGCACAAAACCTTGTCTCCCCTGGGCCAACTGCCGCAGTGTCTTTAATAATGCTACTGATAGCTGTCCAGCCAATACTGCTGGCTTCCATCACCTCAGTAATTTTTTATTTTCTACCTACATGTTCCACAAAGCTCAGAGAAATTATCAGTGAACAACTCACCTTCTCTTTGCTGCGATGCTCACAAAGCACTTAGCAACAAGCAGGCTGCTAGCAGTCTGACAACTGCCTATCACACTAACCAGGACTGTCTCATTAATCTCAGCTGGTCCCCATCTGCCCACATCTACCTGTTGCCTCCTCTCTTCTATCCCTATTATCTTTTGAACCAGTTCCTTTGTATGTCAGCACCTACCACAGCAGGACTCTGGCCCAGTATAGAGGTACTTGGGTGTTATTAGAGGGTAACAAGATGCTATTACATACATTATTTTCTAAGCTTGTCAGCCAGGCAACTGCACTAGTTTGCTGTCATTAAAGCAAGTAGCAGGTAGAGGAAATTATGCTTTGGTGAAAAAACAGACTACAGAACTAGCCATGTATCTGAAAAATCATTAACTAAATCATAACAATATAGCAAACCAGTAATAAGAGATCCTAGATACAAATTAAATATATAGCACATATCCTAAGACTGCAGTGATGGAGTTTTGGATTATTTTAAGTTTATATTACCACTTTAACACCAGCTGTGTTACTAGTGTACTATATTTATATTACACTCAGTGTCTTCCAGGCAGCATTGTTAGCACTGAGAGCTAGATTTCCACAGATTTTAAAAATTTATCTAGAAAATGTTAAGTATACGGTATTTAGAGTAGGAATTGGGAATAATACCCCTAGCCTCATTACCATAGATCACAAGAACATATACTCCTCCTGGAGGACAAAGTTTATGCCTCAGAGACAAAATAAGAATCACACAAATATTTTACAGTTAGTATGCTTCCTCAGGATTACTAAAACAAAAAATTGTATGATTTGCAGTCCAGACCACACAGATGAATCAAGAAAAAACGGCCCATACCTCTGCAGAGCTGTACTCTTCCATTCAGCAAAAAGCCCCAGAAAGCAAGCCCTATATGGGGTCTACAAGACGTACAAGTCAACTTGTGTAGAAAAGAAGAGCTGGTTTTCCATGTAAAAGATGGTAAAGCTTGCTATAGGTTTCTTGGAATAAAACACAAAAAAAAAAAGGATAGCACTCCCTTCACCTTGTGTTGCAATAGAATGAAGGTGAAAGTTTGCACAAGGAAGCCCAACAACAACCAACTCACATTTCACCCTGAGGCACAAACACCCCTACCCCACTGCAGGCTACAAATCACTTGAAGGCATTCAGTTGATAAAGGCAGTTTAACCTCTGACCCTCAACCCGTGGGCTCCTGGGAAGTGTAGTTCAAGGTAATTAGATGACAAAGTCTGTGGATCAGAGTGAATTACAGAATATAATTTCATAGGATTGTTTATATGCAAGAGAAGTCACTAATTACTTGATGGCTTGTGTTATACAAGATTAAATCAAGTGTTTTCAGGTGGAAAGACTTAAATCTTTAGGTTATTGAAAGAGGTTAAATTTCTCCTACAAAGCCCAATTAACCTTAGTTTAGGTAAGGGAGTTGAGATAGAGTTACCTTAGCAAAGGATTCCATAAACTTTGATATGCTTATTGTTATATTTGATAGGAAGTTCTACAGACTGAGCTGTGTAGGCTTAAATATTTTATATTAGATCTTCTAATATTTTTAACTAAAAGAGATATTTTTAACCATCTTTCCCATTTCTCAAGGAGCAATCCTGCCAGTCACAATTGATTCCTGATCTCCCAGTGCCTCATAGGGATGTTATCCCCTTCATTCCAAACCAAACCCTTTCTATCATTTCAGAAGACAGAAATAAAATCATCTACTCACGGTTTTAGCTATAATAGTTCTGAATAATTTATAGGTAGGAAGAGATGGAGAAGAGATGTACAACATATGACTGATCATATTAGCATAGTACAGCCAAATAAAATGTTTTCCAGAAGAAAGGCAGTTTAGTTGCATCTTTGTAAATTATACTCTGAAAACTGAACAAGCAATCAAAATGTAAATATTTCTAATGAAAGCACTGAGTATGAGAGTAGCTTCTCCTACCTTATTGCATAAAGTAGATACTGATTATTTCTCCCATAAAAGCAGAAAAGAATTATTTGACTGTTTATCAAAATTCGCATTAGATTAGGGGAAGGTGTGTTAAGGTATGGGCCTGAGAAGCATGAATTCAGGACTCATCTATCCAGCTCACTGGTCTTTCGGAGGCAGTGATAGATGGAGCATCATGCTGAAAGTCAGAAGATAAGTTCTGTTCCCAATTTTGCCAAGTGATCCCAGCCAAGGCACTTGTCCTATTAAAATGCTGTGGTCTTCACAGTGTAGTAGACTTCTATGACTTTAAAATCTACAGGACATGAAAAATATGCTAAGTTTAGTGGGATCACAAAATAAAAGGGGCCTGGTACATGTTCCAGCATGAAAGAATTAATGAACTGCCCAAATAATTACATATAATTACCCACTCTAGTTAACAAAACACACAAATTCTGAAATGGCTGAAATAAGACAAGAAGGAGAACACTATCATTCATATGTTACTGTGTGCCCCTCTGCTTCCTAATAGCATCAATCATGATGGTCAGTGGAGTGTACACAGTGGAAATATCTTTACATATTAAGAAAACCCTTTCTACATTGAGTCAGACACCTGAGAGAGAAAATAGCACAGGAGCCACTTGACCAATTCCCTGGGAAGGGTAAAAGCATTGCCTTTAAAATTTAGTCCAAAGTGATTACTATTCCTTTTCTGTCTCTCTCTTCTGAAGCTGCTTACTGGGAAGTGACAGCTTCCTCACCTTTATCCAGAGCCCCACTTGCAAAGTGGATTCTCAGTTCCTATTTGGACAAGGCTGCTATGTGTTAGTAACTCCCATACAGCAGCCAAAGCAGGCTGTATCAAAGTGTCACATCTTAGCCAGTCCCTGCTTAAAACACTGGCTTAATGGAAAAAAGTAAGTGAAACATGCCGCTTTCTCCTGTGCCTCTGTAATAGCAAAAAAAAAAAAAAAAAACCCAAACCAAAAAAAACCCAAACCAAACCAAACAAACAAAAAAAAGTCAAACTTTGGAAGTCAGCAGGAAAAGTGAATCCAAAATTGATATTCAACTTTTCGAAGACTTTCTGCATCCAAGGAGGTTTCTTATAATCATCTCTGATACTTATTTTCCAGACATCCTAGACACTGCCATGAGGAAATGGGTAATTGATGGGGGCCTCAAGATTTAATGTATTCACTGAACCTTGGTCTACTAACAGCTCATATTCATCTCAGTAAGAATTGAATCAGCAGGTCACACTATGCCACCAGGATAATTACAGACAGAATGTATGAGATTTTTAAAATCCACTATTTTTTGTGTAGTTTTAGTTTATATCAAGCATGAATGACGAGGGTCCAAAAGGTTATAGCAAGTGCTTACCACAATAAATGGACAGCAGAATACTACAATAGTCAGACCCAATCCTGCTATCCTTAGTGAGTCAAAACAGAGTTATTTTAAGTTGGAAGACTGTTTTTTCAGTTTTTTGTTTGCCCAAATAACAACTGTGAGGTTTGGTCCTATTCACATCTGAACCTAGAGGCACTTCATTACAATTTATAGTGAAACTCAGAGAGCAAATACACATTTAAAAGTATTTATAAAAGCAATCAATTCTACAGTCCATAATTTCCACACTTCAATTTAGATCTTATTTCTTCACATTTTGTTATTTACTGAGTAATTTCTGTTTATCCAAGACTGCACTGCTCAGATGTAATATCTCACTTTCAGAAAGGCCCTGCTTCTTACCTAATTTTTCACAGCTAAGTTCACTGGAGTAGAAGGAGGTCAATAAACAACTCTCTCAAGAGTCTTAATATATAATCCAATTATTTAATGCATTTTTTTTCTTGACAATATGAAGGGTTGATAATACGAGAGTTAGACACACTGGAAACAGATGTTGGAGGTAAACTCTTCTGCCTCCTTGGTCTCTGGGTGCTGGCTGTTGGCCAAATTGTAAGACTCTTTTTCATCCATACCAAGAACAGTTCCTTTAGAAAGCACTTACAGCCACTCAGCTATATCTCTAACCAAATGACTTTAACAGATCAGTTCCTGTGTCAGAGTTTGGAACCTACATGTCTTTGGTGAATCATGACCAGGACCAACTCTGCAGTAGCTCTTGTGGAGGTGCTGGTAAGTGCTGACATTTCCATTGTGCATATTGTCAGCATACAGGCAGAAGAAATTATATTATCAGAGTATTAGGAGCCAGACAGAGCCTTCTAATATTACCAGGTACTCTTGGATATTATGGAAAAAGAACTTAGCCCTGAAGAAGAATGTTTTATATAATTTAGATTTTAACATAGGCAGACATCGTGTTTAACAACAGGCCAGCTGACCAGAGGTAAATCCTACAAGAATCAGAGATCTACCAACAGACAAAACTTCTTACTTTCACAAAAGCCTCATCCCACAAAGTCACACTTATTAAACTATTAGTTAAACTATTCCTCACAGTTGTGTTATAATATGGTCTAGTTTTTTACCAAAGACCAGTATAGATGGAATTATGCAGGTGAAAGTTAAGTGATAAAGTAAGGAGAACACTGTCAGAAAATCAGGAGAACAGAAAAATGTTTTTTTGGCTGGTCAACAGTAACTTGTGTTATCCATTGCTACCAATCAAAATCAAAATACCCCGTAACCTTTTTTTCATCCAGAAAAATCACTGCTTATCCAGTCTTTGGTGTTTCTGAATGAAAGACAGTCTTTTGTGCATAAAAACTGCAAGAAGTATAGTCAACATTGACATGTGTAAGACTAAGATCTAGACAATTATTCTGATTCTTTGTGCAGCTGAAGACTCAGGTTCAAAAAATCCCATATTATTCTTAATGTAAAGATTTTCCAAGGTCCTTCCAGCATGCAAGTATAGCACTTCTTTGATTTATTCTGTCTGGTCAAAGTAACAGAAAGATGACCAGATTAGAGGCTTAAAGGTAGGACTTTGATGTTACTGTAATAGATTTAATGGAGCTGAGGGAATACTATGCTGAACTCTAACTTGCTACCCTTTTTTCTATAGCTGAATGGCCTTCTCTGATGAAGTACAGAACAGTTTATTCTTTCTCAGTACTTTAAATAAAGGTATGGGAATTAAAATTCAAAGAGACCAAGTGCCACACAACAGTACCTTTGAATATGCATTTAAATCCAGCCTCTGAAAAACTTATGAATGCATTTCTTAGACATCGCTATTATGTGGTCACTCTGCTGATATTTCCAAAAGAATTTTTCCCTCACACTCCACTCAGTTTACTGCTGCCACATAAACAGGATGCACCCATGAGGTGGCAGACATCAACAGTACTGGCATGGTGGCAGTAATAGCTCTATGGCTGGGGAGATTACATTTTACTGGGCACATACATGGGAACGCAGCCTGTTTTGCAGAAACATCTCAGTTCCTCCAATGAAGCATCATAAAAGTATATACCTCAAATGCAGGGGTACCACACAGGCATACCACAATCCCTCATAGGATGGCTAAGGGATATTTGACTGGTGTCTTGATGTGGGAAGGCAAGTGTAGTAAATGGGACAGTATGGGAGGGATATGGAGATAGACAGACTCAAGGACAGAAGTCTCTTGCTGTTGCTTCAGATTAGCTGACAGCAATGGCTGTTTCAGTCTGAGAACTATGCACATCCCCAGGCCATAGGAACGAGGACTGTATAATGAGATTACATCTATGGTGCTGTGATTGCCATAAAAAATAAAAGAGGTAATGATGAGATAAAGAAAAATAGAGCAGCGAGGTTTATAACTGGGTGACATGAAGTCTCCCAAGTGACTGAAAGAAATGAAGGGGGCCTGCAGTAATGTGGAAAATCTACCTAATTTGACTACATTATAGGGACCAAGAGGAATTCCTAATCAGGATAGACAAGCCTGGCCAGATTTTCTCCTTAGTGTATCTGCATTATTAGTCTGTCATTTGTTCACAGTTAAGCCAGAATAGCATAATTTCCTTTGAATATCCCTTCTTCCCCCAAAATACTACCAGCATTGTCTCTAGGTCTTGGTTAGGGCCCAAAGCCATGCCTGTTCTCTGTATGTGTGCAGAGATGCTGATATGAAATTATAATTTCATACCTTCCCTCAACTGTTTAACATTTGTACTAAAAGTCCAGTTCTGTGATGTAAATTTGTGTGCATCATTATTACAGCTAAATATAGGAACTCACCACTCCAATGTATTACCTGAGTCTGCAGCCACAAGAGTGACAAAAAAATCCTCTTCCTTTTGTTCCTCTAAATAGGGTGACCATCATATGAGCCTCTTGCTCTGCCTGGAGAAACAAAAACAATAAATTATGTTGAGCTCTCACTACAGGTTAACGTATAAGTTAAATGAATAGTTCCCTACAGTTCCTACACACTATGCATTATCGCTGTGTTGGATACTTCATTCAAGTGTCTCCTGAGACCATTAAGTAGTTGATAATGTCTGCTGAAAGTACAATGTAGGGGAATCATCACCTTGTATGGAGATTTGGTAACCATGCAACCCTTATGTACCTTGAAAGTTCATAGGGTATGAAGTTCTCCTCCAGAAGACATTATATATATATAATCAAAAATAAGGTTTAGAAATCATTTCCCTGAAACTCTTGAGGGCTGTCATGTAATAGCTAAAGAGGAACTTCCTGTGTTGCCCCAGTATCATGAAAGACTCCAACGAGAAAGACAATCTGCCAGATTACCCACTGGTTTAACAATCAAAACAAGAAGTTTGCTGTTCATATTTAATTTCAGATGGAGAAATTTCAGGTCATTATGCTGCAGCTTGCTGTTTGAAAGATTTAGAATGGAAATATGGTTAACTTGGTATCAACCACCAATAACCTAGCACAGTTAATCACTGTCAAAGTAACTGAAATGTTATTAAAATTGTTATCATAACACTCAAGACTCACAGTCAGGCATTACAAGTCCTTGATATTAGATACTAGAAGACAGAACAGAAAGATAGTACCAAATGGGAAAAGCTTACAGTTTAGTTTATTATATGAGAAAACAGAAGAATGGATACAAATAAGCAGGAAAAAAAACACACTGAAAATGTGTAAAGCTTATACCAGAATGCTTTGCAGACATCCCCAAGTTTGTTGGCAAGTTCACACAAGAAAATGAACCCAACTCCTCACCTAGGAGAAGGGCTATAATCCTTCCAGCTGGGTGTTCCCACATACGTCTGCAGTACATGAGTACCGGGTATCATACATATGGGAAAACAGCAACTAAATCACATTGATTCACTGCACGTTCTTTACACTTTCAAAGTGCACATGCACAGTATATCCTCCACTCTCACTGGGACAGTGCTTCCATATGCCCCAAAATGTCAGATAAACATTACACTTCCCAAAAGTTCATCCAAAATTTTGGGAGCAAAAGATGATGCATCTAAGAGCAACCAATACAGTTCTGTTCACTTACCAATGACCTCTAGTAAATAAGCCCTAATGCTCAGGCATATTAGCACAAAAGTAGCAAAATGTAAATGGGGTCATACTGCTTGAGAACCTGTATTAGTCTGCACTCATGCAGGCTGAACGGCTGCATTTTGATCAGTAGAAGACAAGGCTCCAGAAGCCAACAGTTTCCATTCCCTGCAGGAGCAGAGGACCTCACTCATACTGGACTGCTGGACCAAACTCAGCTGGACTGCTACCAGCAGTTCAAAACCAACCCACCTTCTTTTGATACATATGCTGCAATTGGTAGCACATGCCCTTGGCCACCACCTTTGAGTTAGGTCATGATAATTTGTTGCCATAATTTCTTTTCCTGAGACATTTTTAACCAGTTTTAATGCTAAAACTTGTCCATTCCCTCCTTATATTGCAATTTTGGGGTGCCTACTCTAAAGTTGTCATGTAGGGGAATACTACGGCATATGTTGGTGATTAAAGATAAACACCATGTGTGGTTCAAAAGTTCAGCTACAATTTGAATGCTTTGGAGTAGAAAGTGATAAAAGAACAGAGAAAAAAAAAAGGGGGAGGGGGGAAATATAGTATGAAAAATGCAGTTGAGAGGAGGAAAGTTGTAAATGAGCATAGAAGCAATTTAATTACCATATACAGCACACTTGTCAAATGCTACATTTCCCTGCTTTGATGTCTGATCTACAGAGGAAAGCTGTTTGCTGTTCCTTCTGAGGCAGTTTGGTTTTGCTTTAGTGATTCAGCAGACACGATTGGATCCTCTGCTCTGGACTTCTGCCAAACGTAGCGCAGAGAATTTCACTAGTGGATTCCTGTATGGAGCTCAATAACTTCTTGCTGAGCTCAGGAACGTCTTTTAGGAAGACATCTGTTTCTGACTGGATCCATAGGTGAGTTGTTTCAATTATTAATTTCCCTTGCTGTTAAAAAATTTGCACTTTATTTCCCATTTGAGTTTAACAACCTTTGTTCTAACAGTCACAGGTTTGTACCCTGATGACAGCTCATCTATCAGTTCAGCATTAGACAATTCATATATGCCAACACAGTTATTGGGAAGGGGACAATTCTGTCTTTGGAAAGACTTTCCTGCAGAGGGGGCAAGAAAAACAACATTTAATAAAAACTCCTCAGCAAGAAAAACAGCCTTTAATAAAATCTCTCCTGTAACTAAAGAGTGAATCACAAACTACAGGGAGAAACGATACAGGGAGCAATCAGTAATAGCACGAGAAGCTAGAGAGACAAAGCTGGAATGTGTGCAGCCTGAAAGTCAGCTGCTGATGCAAAACCAGAACATTCTCTTAATGATTTCTTAATTATTCAGTGGTCCTGCATTGGACTCTGCAAATCATCCCTAAAATGGAAGGGATGAGGTGCCCACAAATTGTCTGCCTTTATCACCCGACAAAGTCACTGTAGCAAAAAGTTACCATAGTTACTCCTTAATGACAGCAAAAGGAAGTTTTAGAGTTGATCACTGTTGCTACTTTTAACTCCTATCCAATGTTTGCTCGTACCTGAAAATACCCAAACACCACTATATCACCAACACCTGCAGCCCAGAGCAAAGGGTTGTGCTAGGAGACGGGAAGTGACTATGTATGGACTCAGCATAGCATTGAGTGAAACTCAGCTGGCTGAGTAAAACAGCTGTGTGATCTTTTTATAAAGTTAACCTACTAACGGCAAAAGGGCATGGCTGAGGAACACCATCTTGCTAAAGCTGGCTTTGCAGAACAAGGGGTTTTGACCAAAATGAACAGTCTTCAGGGATACAGATGACTCATGCATATGTACCTTCTGAATCCGTGAGGACACAGTGAAACTATGGGAAATATTAGCGCACCAATTCTGGCAAATGCCAAAGAGGGAAGAGAATAGACAACTACCTGGGGAGGGGTGGAGGGAATCACAATTTTTATAAGTAAGATTAAGTATGCAGGAGAACAGTAGTACTGGCTAGAAGGAAATTTGTATCAAGGCAGCAGAATCTTATCTACACCCTCTAGGATCTCACCACATTGATTTTCTCAGGTCTCTCTTAACATGCATGCTATGTGCTTTCCTAAAACTCAACCTGAAATCCATGCATCCATCTATTACATGCACCACATTATTTTTCTCCTTGTATTACTACATAGAGATACACACATATACATATATACATATATATAGAATGCATATATGTATGTACTAGTTTAATTGTAGTCAACACAGCACTTATTTTTGTCACAGGAGATGATTGTTTGCATTCTTTAGCTTACACACACTCCTTTATCTGCTCTCCATTTAAGTTTTATTTCAAGTCCACCTCCTTTTCTTGTTGTTTTATATTGCATGGATGGAAATGTCTGAAGCAAACAGGACTAGTTTGTTGATAGAATCATATAACAATCTGATGCAATGTCAACCAACAGTCCCTATATATACCCCAATTCTGACATTCTTAATCTGAGAGGTTTAAATGCACGTATGAGATGGAACAACACTTTTTGACCTTGCATGGAGGGCAGACATAGAAGAAGTGGTTTTCAGCCAAAACAGTTCACTTTTTACTCTGTGTATCAAGCATAAAATTAAAAATCACCAGAGCCATGTCTCAAGAACTAGGTTAAAGTTCTCTTGCGTGCATCTACAATTTTGTCTATGAGAGACCAGCAGGTACTTTACTGAGCACTGGAAGGTCTTGAATCAATATATGCTTCTGACTGACAGATGGCCAACCACACAGTGCAAAACTACTCCACAAAGAGCCTCCTAGATGTTGTACCATAGCAGCTAAGCAGCTATTCAGGTTAATGTAGAAAAACAAACTGGAAAGGTCAAATGTGAAAAGCTGTGTATGAGCCAATTTCTGCTTTCTCTTCCGTGGAAAGCCTCTCCAGAAGGTATGGTAGACCATATAGGACGTGCTGGATTTAAAGCAAACTGCTGACTTTCTATGTGGGGAACACCAAAACAGGATGAATGGCTATCATACAGCAATTCAGCTTCTGCTCAGGGCACTTGTCAGATTGTGCTGGCTCACCCAGATTCAATTACAGACAAGCTGGCTTCCAGGAAGATTCACCATGAAGTCCAAATCAGTTATGTCAGATGAAGGGTCGGTGGTGGAAAGCCAAGGCTGATGAATGGCAGGCAAATGCTGACAAACACCATATGTGCTTGTTTCATAATGGGCTCAAGGGAGTTTATGGACCAAGCTGTCTTATGGACAGTGCTGATCATAACCAGGGGGAAAAATATGATCACAGATTGCCAAGGCATAAGGGTGCAACACTTTCAGTATTTGTTTAGCAAAAGCACAACCAGTAGGAATGTGTTGGACTCACTTTTGAGAAGGCTTGGTTGAGCTACCTGTTATAGCCAAATTAGCAATACATTAGCATCAATGCAAGATGGTAAACAACTTAATTTCTTGAAATAAAGAGTGTGAGCTGCTAGGCTCTGCCTAAACGATTGCAACATCTTTTTTTGGTCACATTTGGGACACATGTATCACTCCACAATATTAGCGTTGATATTAGTAGAATTAGGCTTGATGTCCAAGTGAGAGTGGTGACAAAAGCTGTTCCTCAGGGGTCGGTGTTGGGACCGGAGCTGTTTAACATCTTTGCTGGTGACATGGACAGTAGGATTGAGTGCACCCTCAGCAAGTTCACCAACAACACCAAGCTGTGTGGTGCAGTGACATGCTGGATGGCAGGGTTGCCATCCAGAGGGACCTGGACAGGCTGGAGAGGTGGGCTTGTGCAAACCTCATGAAGATCAACAAGGCCAAGTGCAAGGTCCTGCACATGGGTTGGGACAATCCCAGGCATAAATACAGACTGGGTGAGGAGTAGATTGAGAGCAGCCCTGCAGAGAAGGACTTGGGGGTACTGGTGGATGAAAAGCTGGACATGACCCAGCAATGTGCACTCACAGCCCAGAAAGCCAACCGTGCCCTGGGCTGCATCAAGAGAAGTGTGGCCAGCAGGTTGAGGGAGGGGATTCTCCCCCTCTACTCTGCTCTCATGAGATCCCACCTGCAGTGCTGTGCCCAGCTCTGGGGCCCCCAACATCAGAAGGACATGGACATGCTTGAGTGGTTCCAGAGGAGGCCACAAAAATTATCAGAGGGATGGAGCACCTCTCCTATGAAGAAAGGCTGAGAGAGTTGGCGTTGTTCAGCCTGGAGAATAGAAGGCTCCAAGGAGACCACATAGAGGCCTTCCAGTACTTGAAGGGGGCTACAGGAAAGATGGGGAGGGACTCTTTATCATTTAGTGTAAGAATAGGATGAGGGGTAATGGTTTTAAACTGAAGGAAGGTAGATTTAGATTAGATATAAGGAAGAAATTCTTTACTGTGATGGTGGTGAGTCACTGGCACAGGTTGCCCAGAGAAGCTGTGGCTGCCCCCACCCTGGAAGGGTCCAACGTCAGGTTGGATATGGCTTTGAGCAATCTGGTCTAGTGGAAGGTGTCCCTGCCTGTGGCAGGGATTTTGGAACTAGATGATCTTTAAGGTCCCTTCCAACCCAAACCATTCTGTTTCTATGATTCTATGATCTTAACTGCAAATGTGTAGCAATGGAGTGGCAATATGAGGAAAGGCATAGGATGTTTGAACAGAAAGGACATATCCTTCACCAGAAAAAAAGGTGTAAAAGACACACAGCATCAAAACCAGAATACCTCAAATAATGAGCCTTGTTAACTAAATAAATGCTTTGAAAAGGCTTACAAATAGCCCTAATATTGTTAAAGATACCCTTTAGATTAGAATTTTAAGAGTATTGTGTTATTTGTGGCTACAGTGCAAGAAACTGATTAAAAAAAACAGATGTTCTCTCCCCACTCAGCATGTCTGTTGTTTATAAGCTCCCACAACAATTCTGCAGTGCATCCCCATCAGCAAGCTTTTATTTTTTCCAGACACACACTGACCTGTCATCCCAGACCACAGAATAAAATTCTCAGACGTACTATGTACTGCTGCTTACCTACATATTTTTTTAATGAGTTGTAAACTTGATTTATAGAAGAAAACCAGTTGATTTGTGAAACCTATAATTTAGCTATCACACACCAAAACCAAGCTACAAGAATTAATGAAGGGATGCATTCTCAGTTTAAGAATCTATTCCTTTGTCTCAGATGCCAACCGGTTCTGTTAACCAATAGAAGCTATGAACACATTTCTTCCTTTTTATTTCTACACAACTGCCACATTGGGCTGCAGAGTTACCATTCTTTCAAAATTTAGAAAATTTAAATCAAAATTTATTTAGTAAGTAGCATTATGTCTCTTAGACTCTGGTCCTTGTGTGGCTGCACATGTGTGAGGTTTTGTACATTCAAAATTTAGAAAATATCAGTTTACAATATAAATCAAGAGGCACATCTGGGATAACATAATCATATATAATGATGTCACAACTCTGAACATTGCACCTACAGCAGGTCTGGAATGGGAATCCTTTCAAATACTTCTAAGTTCTATAGAAGTAGGAGATTCATTATTAAAATCAATTGACAATTCTCCTATTTCCATAGATGCTTTTCATAGCAATGGTGATGACTTTGTCAGGGCCCACAGTTCCCTTTTGCTGACCTGTTCATCTGTCCTAGAACTACACTCACCAATGAGAGAAACAAGGATTCTGACATTTATATCTAGCACTCCAGCAACATGGATTGCACATACCAGGCTACTGAGTCAAATAGAAAATGATCTGTTAATTTAAATATCACCTGCTCTGATCAGTGTCATGAATCTAGTATGACTGTATCGACCAGCAATGTGAGAAAGGGCATTCAAGGATGCTGCAAGTCTAGAAAACAAAGGCAGCAATTCTATATGAAAAACAGGTAACAGAAGAGAGATTCAACAACAAATAATTCAAATCAGCCCTTAAGATAAGGACCAAGACAAAATTCAAACTACACCTCTTACTGGCCAGTTTTTAATTTTGTATGCTTCTTCAATTGTAGTTTTTAATTTCTAACATTGTTTGGCAATTCCTTAATTGTTCTCACTGTGGCTATAATGTTACCATAGAGCCATTGCCATGGTATATTCAAGAGGAGTCAAAGTAGGAAGTCTTATGACAAATCTTAATTTTATAGCATTCCTATGAAATCATTTCAAGCTCACAGGCTTCAAATGACTCTCAGATTGATTTTGTGCAGTGACATCCATGCATACCCACAGACTCTAGCTCACTTCATAAATTAATTTAAAAAGTACAAGGCAACAGACAGTCAAACTTGGTAAGTTATTCAGCTTACAAAATTTTTAGCTACATTCCCTAGTGTGTATATTATTACTATTATTATTCTTTTTATTGCTGATGCTCTTGTTATTGCAATTATTGTTATTATTATTACTATTATTGCCTACCACTACTAAATTCTGCCATGGTAATATTTACAGGATACATTCAAACAGAGCTGTGCTGTGCTAGCCTCTATACACATTTGTAAGCAGCTCACCCTGGCCCAAAGGACATTGAACCACAATTCTGGATCTTTCAAGGTTTGCCCTTCTCCTGTATTACCTTCATTTCACATTTCACTTTGCATTGGCTATTCCATCATTTTTCAAATCTTCCTGGTTATTCTACCTGTCAAGGAAATGTACATTAGCCTTCAACAGGAAGAGGCCATGTACCTGTAAGTGAAAAGCAATTAAGTTAATAATGAAAACAGCCAAGGTTTGTGTAGCTCTGTCAGAAAAATGAGAGATTTATTAATGGTACATTGGTTGGGAAAGAGAAACGTTAACTCCTGTTTAGTTAACTTGTATATGCTTTGTACGCATTTTGCTTTTATTAGACCTGGGGAATTAACCTGTATTAATAGATGTCTATTAAGAGGGCAAGTTTGTGTTCACAAAACCTCTGACCTACCAATCAATATTCACTAGTCCCAACTACACATTGATATAAATGGAGTCAAGCTTTTCCTGTTGCAATGAGAGAGCACTTACACTTATGAGCTGTGAAGGTTTAAATGGGTTTGTGGTGGGTGGGGAACAGAATATGAACAAGTTCATCTACGAGCAGCAGAACTATGCATGCTTGAATTTTGTAGATTTGTGTTAAATAGGTCATAAATTACTCCTGCTGTGGCCAAACTGAATACTTGAAGATACTGTAAATTTGGATCCTAGGAGTAACTTCTAAGGAACTGACTTGTCATTGCCATTCCCAGACTATTTTGCACAGCATCCTTACTCCATAGCAACTTTATAGCACGTTCTCGCTCCACTTAGCTTAGGTATAGCTCTGTGCTAGCAAAGTTCTACATCTTTTAGCTCTGGAAGGTAGCTGTTGTGGTGACTCAGAGGTCTCAGAGATGTGCTTTCATTGCAAGAAACCTCTTTCATCTAGCAAAGGAAATAATAGATCTATTGCCTGCCCCTTTTCTAGCTCCCTTTCAGGTTCTAGCACAGGGTGATGACTAGAGGCTTGCTAGAGACAGGGAGGAAAAGACTGAGGTGCACCACTTACTGTATTTTTTACCACTAGAAAATCTCATGGAAGTTATAGGAATCCTGAATGCAAACTGGACCAATCCTGAAATCTCTCTGGCTCATTGCAAGTCTCATAAGTATTGAGCTTTCTCAATAAAAAGCAGTGCAAATATGGCCTCAAGCCCCCTCTCCCTTTCCACACTTGATTTCCTGTCTTACTTCAGTCTTGACTGGCATAAAGAAATGGACCCATGTTGCTGAAGTATTTATTACAATCCATGACCACTTGAAATTAGAACTGACTCATAAATAAAGTGGCATAGGCAGATTTGGGGTAAGCAGATCTGATTTACAAAGCTACACACAGAAATAGCCTTGATTAGTAGCCATCTCAATTTAGTAGCTGCCTACTTAGGGCACAGTTTATAATAGACTTTGCCTTCATTCATTAGCTGCTCTTGTTTAGTACAATATTTCCTCCTTTATCACACACACCTTTAAGCAAAGCTGCAGGGGAAAGCAATTAAATGCAATCAAAGCAGTGCCTTCTAAACAAAGATATACAGGATGTTCCCTTTGCTAACATAGCTGAAGGCCATGATTATAACTAAACAAATGCCCATATGTATGACATTACAAGCTCTGAACCATGATGTGAAGGTAATGACACCATACAACCCTTATTTATGCTATGAAACAAGCTGTTACTTTTATTGCAACTAGATAAAACCTTCTTCTGTTGCTGTATGCAGGTGCAGCTCACAGTGAGTCAAGCAAGATTTGCAAATGCACCACAGTGGCAGCTAAGGGCTGCTGACTTAAGTATGCACTTAGTTTTTAGGACCTCATACTCATGGGAGATATCAAATTGTCCTAAATGCTTATAACAAAGCAGGGTGAACTGGTTTGAAAACATTTTATAAACAAAACATAGCCTTACAGTACATGTTTTCAGCCTTCCTTTGCCCCACTTGGCCCACTAGTTAACTGTGAAAGAAAATGTTCAGTCTCCTTTGTAAAGCACTCTGAGTTGAAGGGATACCAGGTGCTAAGTACTGCAATATTAACAAGCAGTTGCATTACTATAAATTCGTTGTCATTAATAACCACTAAAATTATTATTATGAAAAAAGCAGTATTAGAACTTTTAACTGGGTGCAACCTACCCTGCTGCAGTATTTCCTGATTATAGATACCAAAAGGCATGGAAAGTTCCCTAGAAGGCCACTCCAGTTACTAAATTAGAGAAAACGTAAAAAGATTTTTGTCTCTGCATTGTAACCACAAAACATGTGACTAGAGGAAAATAGAAAAAGTGTCAGTAGAGTAGGGTTTTCTTAGCTGCTTGGGAGTGCTAGCAGCTGCATGTTGGAACAGCCCTGAGGTCTCAGGGTGTGAGGTGGGCTCCCTGAGTACTGATTTGGGCTCTGCAAGGAATAATTTTATGTTCTTTTTGTAAGTCTTCACCCAGAACCATCTGCTTCCCCATGGCAGCTAAGAGTGTCATCTTATGTTACTGTCATTTAGTTTCAGCTCCATACTCTCCTATCACACCCTCATCCATCCCTATTTCTATGGCTGGAACTTTAATAAGAATTAAACCCACTAACCCTTTTCTGATGTTAACTTTAATTTCAGTTTCTGCAGAACAGGTGTCATGAGGAATTAACACCACTGCATTTAGCAATTCAATTAATAATATTAAAATTACAGTAGTAATGAGTAAAAAAATACTTAAACATTTAGCAGTGTCAGAAATCCCAAACTTTGGTAAAAATATGCAACCCTAATGAATTAATATTAAGCCTGCGAACAAAATTTAAATTCTTTGCCATCCAATCACAACTCTGCTCTCAGCCTAACCAGTTATTAATGATTTCTCCACTGGTGATAAGGGCTATTTTGTAATTTTATTTCATCAGCTTTTAGTAAGGCAAAGAAGACATGTAGTTTGGTTTCCATTTTTTTTGGTTCCATTTTTTTTTTACTTCTCTAAAGACATCGGTAAATTGCCTGTAGATGTAGAATTTGAGCTTATGAAATCTAAATAAATTTCTCCTGTAGAAGCAATAGTAAACAAAAGTCAAACTCTTATTGATCTTCACCTCACATTCTCCACATTGGATCACAGAATTGGCATCCAGAATCTGAATGTAAAATACATATTTTTTTAGCATTATGATTGTAGACCTAAACTTGAATTTAGACATCAACAAAGTATGTCACAGTCATCTGTCAGCATATGTGGACAGTTTGAACAAAGCTCCAGAGGTGTCGGCTACTCTACTCTTCTTCTCCATGACAGCCAAGTAGACCCCACAACTCTGCAGCTGTACCATGTGTCAATTATCCAACATGCAAAATACACAATTTTTGCTATGAGAATTGTTCTGCTCCTGGCATGATGTGGTACGACTTCCTGCTAAACCCACTTGTACTCAGTTCAGCTTTGCATCTTTCAAGGAGAAGGGTTTGGAACAATTTGAGAAACAGTTGGGAGGCAACAGAGCAGCCAGAAAGATGGCTCATAAAGCAATCTACGAGTCATCACATATCTAAAAAAAAGGAGATTCTATGCTGGATTGCTCAAAGAGAATTTAGGAGACAAATCATCAAGATCTTTTGCAAACCATTGCAGGCAACTCAATCTGCAAAAATAATGACTGACAGAAACAATCCTTTTTATATTTTATGTCTACTATTCTCAAATATGGGACCATAGATGTGCATGCTTTGGTGACAGCAAAGAGTGAGAATGGTGAACACACCCTGCAAAGAGCACAATTTAAGAGGTTAAAACAATTTAAGAGATTAAAACAAGAGTTACTGACAGCTAAGGTAGGATTGAATGCTGCAGAATGTGATTCAATTTTGCCACAGAGCCTTCACCGAACTTAGTGGCTGCACACAAATGGATTACAGGATCTAATTAATTTATGTATTCACTTGAAGATTTTTAAAAATACAGATAAAAACACACTGAGTAAAAATGCCAAAATACAACCCATTATGAAGACATAGTAGTGATAAATACAAGTGGTGGAAAGTGTGTTTTAGAGTATTTCTCCACATCCTCACACTTCTTTGGACTATGTGTGGCAAAAAATATCTATTTGGCACAAAACCAAATTAATAGAAAAAACCAAGGATTGATAACAATACTTCCCATGAAAGCTCAACATTTCCAGAGTCCAGGAAATCCTTCATATACAATCATCTAGATTCATTTCAGTAGGAAATTTCCCACTGATAGTCAAGGAAGCAAGACTGGACCTTGAATTATAAAGAACATTTGCATTATTTATTTTAGTAATTGCACAGTTATCTGTTTGGCTAAGTGTCGACAAACTGTCATGAGAATGTGGTGACCAAACAGAACTGATGCCAGGGAAGACTGGCATAGTCATACACGATTACCATTACTATAATATACAGCTAGTAAAACTGCCAGTTATTTCAGACTCCCTCCTCTTCCCTTCAAAAAGAAAAAATCTTCTTAAATATCCAGGAAGGGAAAACTTCAGGAAGGCTGGTAATCCAAGCCAGTTGAATAAAAGATCTCTGGAATCAGAGTTTTAGCTACATAAAACAGCTGTCATGTATCAAAATCGATGTATTGAGGCAAGAACCACAAAAGGGATAGTGTTTTAAGCACTGAGGAATGAAAGGTTCACAGACAACTGCATGTACACTGTATGAAATAGCATTTCTGAGCTGGGGGAACTGGGTTCACACACATGTAATTCATCAGTCTAAAATGTGAGCAATGCTTTGCCCACCATCAGAGGCACTGTACTTTCGCAGGGCTTATCTTCTGTAACTATCTTGGACCTTCAGTGAGATTTCCAGGACACTATTTTCCTCAAAAACTGTTCAGTACTTCACCTATGCATCACCCAGGAATTAGTTTTCTTAAGCAGCTTTATGATGACTGGTGCCATGACCTGACTCCAATGAAATTAATTCTATAGCCCTTTTTAACTTAATCCAACAAAAACCTACTCATCCCAACATGGACTCATGGATCATTTTAATATATACATTTATGCTAGTATAATTAGTATTATTAATATAAATTAAATGAGAACCCTACCATTTATTTTACACAGAATAATGATAGAATAATTAAAGCCAGTGAACATTAGAACTGTACAAAATACCTTTGAATATTAAATCTGATGTAGGTCATAGGTGTTTTAAAAGTATATGACCAGAGAAAATTTGTTGATGTAAAAAAAATTTACTTTCTTTTTGCTTCATTCCACATAAGTAATTTTTTATTTCCACATGATTAAATACATATGTAGAGAATGGTTTACAGAATATCACATTGTTAAATCCACCCAATTGCAAATGAAAATCCTTAACAACAGACTTAAGTTTCATTTCCTTAACCTACACATACACTTGCCCAATCAGCCACTACCTTTTCTGAAAGAGACTAGTGTACGTTTTTACTACTGTAATACAGACCTCCAGCAGATCACTGTATCTCTGTGTCATTAGAAATATCAAAGTGTGATAAGAAGTTTCCCGAGCCACTCCGTCATGGGTCCCTCCTGTGTGCTGCAGTCCTCCCAGCACCAAACAACAGCAGGGGCTGCTTCCCACAGAGTCCTGGCCTTCTTCAGACACAATCACCTGCTCCGGCGTGGGGTCCCCCAAGGGCTGCCGGAGGATATCTGCTCCACTGTGGGCCAACATGGGCTGCAGGGGGTCTCTCCACCAGCACACACACACACACACACACACACACACACACACACGCTCACACACAGACACGCAGACACACGGAGGCCACTGCTATAGCCCCCTCCTCTGCTACCAAACCTCGCCACACACACAAACCCAGAACAATTTAATAGCTACTCAATTAACAGATTGCTGAGTTCTTTTTCAGCTGTACCCATCTTCCCTGGAGAAGCTGTATGCCACTTTTCCAGTGTCTCCAGACCACATGTCTACAAAAAACAAACTATTTTTATCTGGACTTTTTTTCCTCATTTTTAAGGAACTTCACCTGCCCCTCCTATTACCATTCATCATACAGACCCTTCCTTCTCCAAAAGATCAGCTGAGGGCCACCTCCTATTTCAATACTAGCAAGAGCAGTAAATCAGCAGCCATGAGGAAAGATTAAACTTATAGCACTGAATAATATCCTCAACCACTTTCAACTTCAACAAGCACGAGGAACAATGTGGAAAATCATAATTTATTCTAAATAAAAATGCAAATGTATCCAAGAAGTAAGAAGCCACTAAGTTTATGCAGCTTGAGAAGTTCAAAGTGTTATTCCATTCTGTCTGGCAAAAAGTCTAAAATTGAGCACTAAATTTTATTCAAAATCCATTTTCATTTCATGTTAATTCCTAAAATAATAATGGATTTATTTTAATGGGTTTCCAGATAAATTATCACACTTGAAGATTTACTGCATTTTCTGTATAAGGTAAAGGCTGAATTCTTCATTTAAACTCAAGTGCAGACCCTAACTATAAAATCACCACTAGTGCTTCCGGAAATCTGTATGGACAGATTTACTGATGTGGAAGAACACATACTATTACATCAAAATTAACAGGGCCAAGAAAATTCTTACATACTTGCAATAGCTTTCTGCATAAACTGGAGCACCTTTATAAGAGGTGGAGCTAACACAGCCCTTTGTCTTAAAGCTTTTGCTGAGAGAAAAGATTAAGAAGCATGATTTCTTTAAACAAAAAGGCAAGTCCAAATATCTAATAAGTGATATATCACAAGTACATGATATGAAAGAGGTTTTCCTTGTCAATTACTGTATAAAATAATAGCTGTGTTTATATTAGGGACAGATACTTCTCAGCAAATAAAGGTAGCATTTGATTACATGAGTAGAAAACACTCATCTGACATATTAATTATTTTAGAAGCAACAACAGCAATGAACTGATTAATACATGGAGCACTCTATCTCTGCTTCTATAATGGTCACATTAAGTAAATTCCATTTCCCTGAAAAGATTCAGACTTACTGAAAGGTCTTTATGTACTTATAAATGTGTCAACAAGAGACAGGGAGGTAAGGGCTTCTAAGAGATATTATTGCAATGTATATTTGATAATGAAATTTGCTGGTTAAATTAGCCAAAGAAAAAAATATAAAGGTCTAATGGGCTTAGTCTACCATTCAAAAAACCACACATTTCCAGTTATAGCAAAGATATGATGGATGGTTACTACAACAGAGTATCACAACTAGCAAGGACAGAGATAAATTTACCTGTTTGCAAGTGAGATATTTTTACAAATAATTTTGGCCATGAGCATGAACTCTTCTCTTTGATTAACCAATCCCAATTACCGTAGTCATCCACTGTAAAAAAAAAATTAAAAAAAATAAAATTCTTTTGTCTGGATCTTTGCAACCTGCCCACTTCAGGGATCCAGTACTGGATATTTACAGCAGGTCACTGATCATTTAAATCACAAGGCATTGCTACTGTTCTGATCCCTAACTGGATTATTGAAGCTAAAAGGGGATAAATAGCAAACGTGTCCATCCAAATGTTATTTGAATACCTTCAATTTGTACTGAAGCTAATTATATTTTAAGATTTGCAATTAAGGTGGGGATTCACAGACTTCTGGAAGCTGTTCAGAATGCACCCATTGGGAATTTTATGTCCACAAAATTAATATATATCAAACTCAAAGATACTACATACCAAAATAACTTCAAATCAATCTTGTTAATAGCTGATGAGCCATACCAGCTAAACAGTTGCAACGCACTGCTAGTTATTACACTGGAAAGCAGAGCTGCCTAAAAGTGGAAATCAAAATCTCTAGCCATTTCAGCAGCTCATTCATACTCTCAGATTATATGACTAGTGGTTTATAAGAAATGATTCAATTGTCAGAAGTGTGTCATGTGTTGTCATGGTATGCTATTTAATATGTGTATCACTTTTGTTACCTCATTGTCTAAGAAAAGAAAAAAAGCCTACTCTGATGTAGTAAAATGGCAATGGTATATTTATGTAAATGCATCTTTCCCCTGAAGCTTCTAATCAAACAAGATGAATTACAGTTCATTCTCCACTTGAGACAAATGATAAAGTATCAGAATATTTTACACTTATGCAGTTATTCTCACCTGGAAGAACCCAATCTAGAGGGATGGTATGAAGAAGTGGAGGGCTCTGTGACAGGGTTTCTTTAAGTAAATATATTCCATACTTCTGTAGAGAATTACCTCACATTTCATATTTCTATATTAATATCATTTCAGAGTTCTATGTTAATATAAAATCTTGGAAAAAAAATTGTAAAACTTTACTGGTATGTTAAAGGACTTCATCTTCCAAATAGGTGCCAGATTTATATTTCTTCTTATGAAATGCAACAAGTCCTTTCAGATTCCTTCTGAAGTGAAAAGAATTCATGTTCCTTTCTGGAAGTGTGAGAAATTATGCTTTATCTGTAAATATAATGTCTTTACAGATTCTAGTGTGAAATTAATATATCACCAGTACATAAAATGTGTAATTCATGAACTGATACAGTCAGATGTAGCAGCCATGAAAACTGAGACATCTGCAAATCATCGGCATACATCTGGAAAATAAGTGATGTCAACAATCCCATAAAGATGGAATACTTTTTTTTTAAAAAAATAAAAAATTTTCACTTCATCTACCTGTACCTTTGCAGTCTTAAAAACGTCTTAAAAATGGAGATACTACTTAGAAAATAAGATATAAATTTTTTTTGAGAACTGCCAACAAAATCATTATTGTGTATAATTAGGAAGCAAATGAGTTCTTACAGACCCTAGAAAACAAACAGCTATATACCATGAATATAATTATGGCATTATCTCCTGGAGAATTGTAGGGACATATATTGAAACAATGATGCAGCTTGTTAGTGTTGCTGAGAGCAGAATTTGGGGAATCTACAGTGAACAAATCAGGAGCTAGTGAGACATGATATAGGCAGACCCTCATAAATTCACATTTACTTTGAGTCCTTCTTTGTTGTGGACCAGAGCGCAAAAGGCAAAGGATCCACCCCCCTGCACATTAGGGAGGTTATGGATCATAGATAGTGTCACCAAGGGCAGATTGTAGGAGTGGGAGAAGAGTGATCTGTAGGACAGATACAAGCAGCAGCAGGAGCAGCAATATCACCATCACACTCTTCTCAAGTTTTTCAGACTCTTCTCAAGTTTTTCAGATGTCGTCTACATTGACAATGTCCAGGGTAGAGTTGGAGAAGCACTTCATGTTTGCTGCCAGCTTGGATCCTGCTTTTCTAAAACAGCTGAAGTATGTTTTCTGTAGCATCACACAGGATGAGGATTACTGTGTTGTGGGCACCTGCCAGATAGAAATTTGAGTAACACACTAAATGTACCACAGGCCAAACATATTTATTTGAATCAGCCCCATGCGTTTACTATACATCATTGTAGGAATTTTCATCCAATTATCCATTATCTTAATTATTATTCTGTTCCAGGAATACTTAGTTATGTATCATGAAGAATTACAAGTTAAAAAAAAGATATTTTAGACAGAAAAGAACCTCAATTATATATCTTAGGGGCTGCTGATGCTAAGGAATGCTACTGCTCTAGATAAAGTGTCAAAAAATTAAGATCCTTGCTGAATTCAACTTGTTGGTTAAGATTGCTCAGTATTACAACCTTTCCTTCTTGGGTTTTACAGAAGTTCATCCCAGATATTAAAATATTTCTTCTGGTAGAATATTCAACTCTCATGTATTTCAGTCATTTGCCCCTATCCCCACCAAGTTTTTCTAATTATTTATTTATATTTGTATAACTCTCCTAATCCTCGGAGTACTGTTAAGATCTCCAAGATCTTGTTATTCATGGCTAGTGCTTCACTCTGACAATGAGACTGAATGATTGGCATCCACAACTCTAGGAGCTGGGAAGCTGGAAGTAGACTTGGAGCTAGGCTTTGGGACCAACCCCAAAGGAGAACGTGTCTTGTCCTGCAAGCCCTATTAGCTCCTCAGGGACAACCTCACCAAGGACAAATCTGGAAAAGCTGTATCCACAAGAAATCAGACCCAGAGAGGCACAGCCACAACATGCAACATGATATTTTAAAATGCAGTCTGAAAGACTGTTTTCTTCTGGGCAGATACACAGTCTCGACATGAGGATGACTGAAGCCATGGAACATACAACATGCACCACAAAAGCAAAAAAGGTAGCACATAAATTTTTGGATTAGCTTGTCAGTAATTTAAACAATGCAAAGCTAGATATCCTGAATATAATTTTATAAACAACAACAAAAATATCCAAAACAAGCCAGAATCTGTACGACATATTTACTTGGAGAAGTAACTGAGTGGATTTGAGAGAGAGTGCGTAATAGGTGTTTAGTGTCTGATGTAGTGGATATGACAGCCGCAGACTGAAAATGAGGGAACAAAAATGCCATGCATCTGCCATGGCTGGAGTGCCAGTGTACAGAGATCACAGTAGGAAAAGCCAGTGCAAAATGCCTCTTGTTTTTGTAACTCTTTACAGAGATCTCTTTCACATTTCAGCTCAGTGCCAATGGCCCCACATAACCATTCAACATACGGCCTGAAAGGCAATTGACTTTGTTGACTGACCCTCAGAATTTTCCCCCAAAGCATTTCTACTCATCCTTAGGGGAAAATGCTGACACGATTTGTAGCATCTTGCACAGAAGCCACAGGAGACAGAGACCTCATTCTCCTCTCAATCACCTAAGGCAATATCCAGAAAAACCCTTCTCATGACCATTGAGCCAGATCCCGCTTTGCACGCCAGCTGCCATTCATGATTCTAATGGCTTCAAGCAGCCCTAAAGCCCCTTAGCTAGTCACTGGTAAGCAGCCTTCCTTGCAGATTTTACATTACCCCAGGAAACAGGACATTTCCAGTGCACCCTGAATGCACTGCAGTCCCAAGCTGTCAGCACAGCCTCTATAGACACGGGCAGACAAATCACAGGAGATGAGCTTTCACTAGGAATTGCAGAGAAGTTGGGTTGCTTCAGGGTACTTGTGGTATAAAAGAGCCTTTATCCCGCATTCACATGCAGCCACAAATGAGGATCTGGCTCTTTGCATGGGACTGACACATAAAAAGAACATTTTAAAAGGATACAAGAGCAAAGAAGCATTTCTTACTGACTTGTCCCTTCTCCATGCTGTGATCTCCACACATTGGCATGCTGGCCTTGACAGATGCAAAGCATTTTTTGTTCCTTCACTCTCATTTTGCAGTGGTGGCACACACTACAAGAAACACTGCAAATGTATTAATCAATTAATATCCAACTCCTCAGAGCAAATGGCTGTTCCACACACTTGTCACTGTATGTGGTGGGATGTCTTTGCAGATAAAGTTGTCTAGTTGCTTTTACTTATATTAAATAAAGAATTATCAGTAGAAAAGCTACATGTAAGGTTTGAGGAATAAGCAGGACTTGGTACCTTTAGGTAAAAATAATATAACAGGCATCTTTAATATCAAGATTCATATATGGTTTAACACTTTCCCATTTTTTTTTTTTTTGATCTATCCAAGATCTGGTGCTGATCAGGTCTTGTGGTCGTAATCCCAAGAAATGAAGAGACAAATATGTAAGAAATTGAACTGATACACAACTTTACTCTTAAGAAAAAAGAAGATGGAACCTCTTGGAGTCTAGTCTGCTCCTCATTCAAGCCACCATGTCATAATAACCCCTTTACATAGCTTCATCTTAAAAGGCATGAGAATTGGTTTTACCCCCATATCTCTCATGGGAAAGCTGTTCCAGAATTTTACTTCATCGACAACTAAAAATGTCCTTCTAGTTTCCAAATTTAATTGTATTCATGATTGCTTTATACTCATTTGTCCTTTTGCCAGCATCGCTCTTTAGCTTCAGCACTTCTTTTGCTTCCTCAGTCATTTCCCATACGTGAGCTTGCAACTTATTAGTCTCCAAATGCATGACCTTCCACCACATAGCAGTGAATTTCATCTGATTTTGACTACTCCAGTCCCTAAGTTCATCCAGTTCTTCCTATCTGACAGGCAGCTCCTATTCAGAGTTCAGTCATCTCTATATTTTATGAGTACATATCTCCTTTTTGGGACAATGATGTTAACAAAAATACCAAAAAAGATTAGTCAGAAGACCAGTCTTTAAAAATTGTACTTTTCAGTGTGTCCTGTAGTTCTCAGATCTTTCCATCATTCTTTACTTGCTTTGCAACATTCTTTCTGAGGAGCGTTAGATCTAATTTCTCTAAGAGATGCCAAATCACATACACAACTACAGTGTAGCTAGAGGAGTCCAATTGCATTTTGTTATATAGAAAATGAGTTATCTTATCAACGATCGCCCAGTGGATTTATCCTCAATGTATTCCATCAAATCAGTGTTGAGCAGTGGCCAAAAAGACAAGTTGCTGAAAGACTGTTTGCAAAAATGCCAGGTGCTATATTTTTATCTAGCCCAGTTCACCTTCATTGCTCATAATCCAAACCTCTATTAGTGCCAAATGTGACATCAGTGCCAATGTTTTCCACTGCTGAGCTAAACCAAATTCCATCATCACTTGGACCTCAGTAACCCTATTTATCTCAGGAGGTACCCAGGGGCAAAGAACCTCCCCATCTTTCCTGTCTTTAGATTCACATTGTATCAAGGTGCAGCATATTCTGTACTAGTCAGAAAATTACATCTTTAGCAGTAATCTCCAAAAAGAACAAAAAGTTCAGTCAGGGAAGGGACAGGGTAAAAACATGATCTCTTTTCCCAGGTTCATAATGACATTCATGAAAAATTGAGCTAATGAACACAGAGTTTCACATCATCATGATGTCACTGGTGTGCAGGACTCAAGTGAACAGTTATCTCCTGAAATAGGCCAGTTTGATTTGTCCTAGGTACAGTTGTTTCTTTGGAATATATCTTCTTGGGAAGAATTTGGAAATATGGAGTAAGGAGGTGATCATGAAATGTAGTATTACTGTATACAGTGATTGGCATGTCAAATTCTTCTGCTCTGTGGCACCGCCCCCTGAGCTGAGAAGATGCTCCATCTCTAAAATCACTCTGGTCTGTATCTCAAGCTTCTATGCAAGCCAGGGGTAACACAAAGGAAGTTGAAGAAACTGAAAAACTTTTCCTATTTTAGCAATTCCCTAAAGCCTATTTGTCTACAGTTAACGTGTTTGGCTTTATTCGTAACACCTAATGATGAAAGCACACAAACTATGTTAGCAGAGTTCTACTAAAACTCTGTGAAAGCTCAAATCATGAGTGCACACAAAAGTATTGTGTGCTTTCACCTTAGCAATGCATACTGGTAAGAACTAAATAAATACACACCTCCACAAAATATCCTCTGTGAGGGTGACTGCTCCTCCACGGGTATCCCACAGCACTTAGTTCATTAATTTAAAATGAAACTTAGAGTAATTCACATTATGATGATTTTTTTTTTTTCTTTAAGAGGAATCAGCTAAAGTCACAGAATTCATGTTTTAGAGGGACCAGTGTATTTATGTGACATTGCCTACTACAAAGTCTCTGCAAGCGAGCATATAAAGTTACAAAAGGCATATCATGATATTAAGACTCCGCAAGTTCTATGAAAATCAACATCAGGGTGGAGAACAGATTTTATTAATGCTGCTATTAGTGAAAGGTGGGAAGAATTAAGCCACTATTCATTTTCTTTGGCAGCAGCCAGGCTAATATACACTTACTGGCTGTCCACTCAGCACATCTACTGCGTTGGACAAACCACAGCACATACTTTCTTTTCTGGCCACTGAGCAGAAAAAGCAGAGGATTTAGGACATCTGGGAGCTCTGCACTAGGGGAAGAAGAGTTTTAGGAAAAGAGAAACTGGCTGACATACAGTATAAGTGACAAGAGGTGTAGGTAAGTGAAAATATTATAGAAGAAAAACGAAAAACAAGTAGGGTTGTTTTAAGGGAGTCACACAAGACAGAAGAAGTTGAAGTTGTTATCAAGAGGAACTTAGGGCAGGAATCTGCATGAAATCTATCTTTTTGAAGACTTTTGTTCACAGAACAATTTAATACAGCCAAAATGGACAATGCTGTATGGAATCCAGTGCCTCAGCCCAAAGAAAATAATTGAAAATTGCAGATGCTCTTTATTTCTTGAAATTTGTATTTGGGTTTGTATGGTTATCTGTATTCCAAATGTGCAAATAATTATATTTGAAAGTACTTGTATTTCTGCAAAACCCAGAATTAATTAAAAGAGATTAATTTAAGAGATATCACAACAGAGGCATTTGTACGCAGTGTATACCGGGAGAAACCTTAAACCCTAACAACGTGAACAATAAATAAATGAGAAAACAGTATCAAAACAGTAACCAAAAATCTGACAAGTTGGATGAGCAACGTCAAACTATGTATTGACTTCTTTTTTTATCTTGTCAGTGAGAATAAAATAAAAACTGGAAAGAAAGCAAAAAAAAAAAACCCCATAGTAATCAGAACAAATAAAGGCTCTGTTTATTCTGTCTCAGCACAAAAGAGCACAGGAAATGTCACAATATAAGAGACGACTTTGACCCACCACAACCAATATCTTGCCTTCTAATACTTCATGTTACTTCAGAGGAAATACTCTATGGAATTCTCCTTCATTGTACAATCTGTGTGATGGAGAGATGAAGAAATTCCTCTATGTGTCCAAATAGATGTCCATTTTAACCCTGAACCATGAGGCTGCTTGTGACAATACAATTTTTATTCTTGTCTGTGCAAGTCACTAAAACTTTTTAGGCATGACAAAATATCTACATTAAAAATATTCCAATACCCAATTACAGTGGTTACAAATTTTATTGTATACATACACATCATGGTCAAACTGATAAAGGCCATCAGTTCATTTCAGAGTTAAAATCCTCTACAGTACTGCAGCTAGTGTGAAGATGGTTTCATTTTGAGAATAGCATGAAGATAGTTTCATTTCAGACTGAGAACACTATCATCCAATTTACAATGGTTAATGTGCTGAATGCATAATACAGAAAATGTGAAATGATTTCTTAAGAAATCATTGGCAATTTAATTGTATTATAAAAATCAATAGTTTATCATTTAATGGCTTTACTGGACAGAGAAGAGTTGCCAAGCTATTTAAACTTCCCACTGGTCATCCAGGGGCTGTTTTTCTTTAATCCTTTTCAAAAATTATCTGAATCAAAGAGGCGTGAACAAACTATAAAAGACGTTAAACTAAATCTCCTTATACACTGTAAAGCTGAAAAAAAACAACCAATAGATCAGTATAGTTTGGAGTGTTTGAAGACTATAACCACTATAAAGCACAATGGCGGGTGCAGAGAACTTATTTCACTTTAATACAACATGCCAAACTTAAGCACCGATTGCTTCAATACTGTAGCAAACCATGGCATGTTTTCACTTCTCCTGTACACTTCCATTGTTATTATGTAACTTTAATGAACTATTCTGAAGAAATGAAGGTCATTAACACACATACTGCATAAAGCTAGTGTGTCTTTCAGTTAAAGAAATTTACTGACTTTTTTCTGATGTTATCACATTTATCTGTAAACAGATACTAGTTGCCCCATATTAAACCAAACAAAGCAAAAAAGGCACAAATTCATACTCTGTTCAGCTCTGTGCTGGTTGTCTTTCTACATCCAAGAATACTGGCTAACTAGTTAGACATTCTCAATAAATATGTCTTTAGAATTTTCAGGGTTTAAATGCTTGTTCTGAACTGAAATTTGGCCAACTGATCACATGGGTGGATTCCTATAAAGCCTGACAAGACATAAGTAGCCAAATTTCCAGTTTCATGTACTATTGTCTGAGCACTCAGTGCTTTCTGGAGTGGTCTGGTGCATTTATTTCATGGAAAGAATATGATTTTTTTGTATCCTTCATGAACAGAATTAGTCTGGTGATAGTGGAACACTAATATCTTTGCTCTCATCTCAGCACTGTCCAGTGTGATATAATGAAAAGAGATGCAGAAGGAATGCCTCCACAGCCCTCCCACCTCTACTGCAGCTGCATCCAGCCCCTTAACAGTTCCCTTGACCATGGCCCTCCCTGAAGTCCCCGTCCAAGCTTGAGCAACAAGACTGCATAGCAGTGAGAGGAAACTTTGTGAAAGTCTAATCTTGGAAGAACACATCATAGAAATTGGCCTGTGTTTTTTCATAACTATCCACAATCCTCAAATAAGGATTTTACAGAACATCTGTTAGGAAAATAGGTTGTGAACTGATTCTCAATTTTAACATATTTATCCAAGAACTGCCTTCTCCATATTGCTGTTTTCTGAATCGAAGGTGTTACTCCATCCTTCTGAAGGAAAAGCCTTAAGCTGATGGACAGATTACACATAATCATCTCTCCGATAAATTATTCTGTTCTAGAAGATCAAGTAGGGACAGGCAGGATAACTAATGAATTCCACTATTTTATTTATTTGAACAGTATTTTTATCAGAAGACCAATGTACCAATAAAAATCAGACAAAATTCAGAGTTCATGTACATGGCTGAAGGAGGAAGCATTCTGCTGGGAAATTTTCAGAGATCCAGAAATGGTAGTGGATACAAAGTTGTCCACACTGTTAAATTACTCTACATGATGTAATCTTGGCAAACACATTCCTAGGAAGGTCACTGGCTGAGGGAGAATGCTGAAAGGAAATGAAAATTGGCCTGGCACTGGGGCAAATATGCCCCAGCTCTATGGCAGCTGTTACCAAGTGAAGGCTAAGCATGCAGCAAGGCACACCATGTCTCCCTTCCCTGTAAGTCAAGAATGGCCAGAAGGATCTACAGAAAATTTCACAGGATGCCTGGGCATCTTTATTAGCTTAACTATTATTTACAATTAATATAGCTCTCAAAACATAACATGGCATTTTACAAAATACAGTATGAACAAGAAAGACAAGAGATTTCCAGACTACATGAACTGACAGTCTGAAAAGGCATAAACCAAACCAATTCAGAACAATACAATAACAGAACAGACTGGCAAATGGTCATTAGAGCTGAAAGGGAGCTTTACACAGGAGGGAAGGGAGGCCACTTGCCATATATCAACTAGCAGGCTGCTCCAAGTGTGAGCAATGGTATGCAATAAGGCAAAGTCAGGAATGAATGAAGGAAATTACAGTATTATTCCTATGGATATAAACACAAGCTGTGTCAGTGGGAGTCCTTTAAAAATGACTGAGTTTAATATCACACATCAAATATCTAGTGCACACTGAATACTTTCCTAAATTAAATCAATTCAGTTCCCAGCATGTCACTACTAACATCTTGGTATTTCAAGTTAAGACAGGAGACCTAGCAACACCTTATGCTTAGGGCATTTACAAGAAGAAGGGTTATCCATATGTTCCAATTTCCTACACCAAGATACAGTAAAAATATCTTCACTGAAATATGTTGTGCCATGTAAGGGGTTAAGTTCAGAACATAGAAGAGTTATAATAGAAGATCAACAGATACGAGTTCTCAGTTTTCCCAAATTATTATGCAAGCACTTGCTAAACATTCATCATACCTTTGCAGGGCTTTAGTAGATGTACACTGCACAGAAGCCTAAAATGGTTAAACTAAAGAAAACTATATAACCCAGCAGCTCAGGTACTGACAGCAGCTGATCTACAGATACAACCTTAAAGAAGTCAGTAAACAAACATCTTGATTGTCTAATTATTACTTATACAGTGTTTCACACACGACCGTAAATGCCAAACCAGACCTTGGAAGTGTGATGGGCTCAGGCCATAGATGGGCCAAATTTAACGACACAAGATTTCTTGCTAGTTTTATATTACCTGCAATTTTTGAGTCATAGTGTCTACAACAAATTATATGGATTTTTTTTCTGTAAAACTGGAAGAAACAGAGGAAAATAAAATTCCCCTCACAGTACGTCTAAAACCAGTTTTCTCTGGCAGCTGGCAAAGGGGACTTGTGCAGCCGTTTGAGCAGGCAGGACAAAAAGCAGTGTGAAGCAGGTGAAGCAGTAGCTGCTTCCACATGTTACAGTCACAGCTGGATGCTTCATATACCTTTATAACTGTAGGCCGTTCAGCCTGAATCTCAGTTCCTAACTGGAATTTCTTAACTCCTGTCACAAAGGATTCAGGCTTTTTAGATACAGAGTTATGTGTAACGAATTCCAAAATGACTTCAGGTTAAACCATATATAATGAACTATGTAGTTTCTGTTGGCTACAGAACTCCCCAATAGCTTTTTAACCTTTCTTTTGCTATCATCGTCTGTCTTTTGTCCTTGTTCTATTAACTGCTTTTATTTAATAACCTGTAGCTCAGTTTTAGTATTATTGTTTTCCTTATCTCCAGTACCCAAGAACTCTAATCAGTGTAATCCTGTGTATGATAAAAATACACTGGATGTGATTTCTTTGAAAATCCCATGGTAAAATGAGAAAGCTAAATAAATCTTATAATTGATTTAACACATTCCCTTCCTTGGCAAAACCAGGACAGTACCTTTCAGGAGCAAAAGCAAGACAGGGTGATGGTGAGCTGAGACACAGCAGGACCCATCGATGGCTCAGCACTTTCAGTTCAGGTATTTCATCCTGCTGTGATGGGTCACAGGGTTCTTAATAATTGTTCTTTGTAGAAACATTAAGACACACTTTGAGTAAGAAAATTTCACTACTTTGTGAAAAGGCTACAAAGTTACATGAAGAAACGCTGTGATGAAAAAAGCAGTTACTTCAAGGAAGATCTTCTTTGACTAATATCTCATTATAAAAACCACGATCAAATTGGTTCCCTGTGACCTTCTTCCCAGAGGTTTTTGAAGCCATCAGGAGGTGTTTGCTTGTTCCTGTCAGTGATGTTAAACTAATGGGGCCATCCTCCTCATTTCCTTCTCTTAGAGAAAAATGCCAGACCTGCAAGTCCATTCTAATTCTTTAAAAACCAAGGACTTTGATGTAGCTGCTTTGACTCATAGCTTCCCAAATCCTTCTCAAGAAAAACACTTTACACAGTGAAGCCTTAAAGAGTAAATGCCAAATGTGTTCCAGGAGTTGAGTTCTCAGCAACATTTGCACCTGAAAGACCTCCACAGGCCCTGGGTCACACAGCACCATTTCACACGGTCACCCTCAGTCTCGGGTGCTCTGATGGACACCCTGCGAGGGGGGCCAGCGCTGCCTTCTGTGCCAGCTTGGGCAAGGCTTTATTGACTGAGCGGTAGCCTGGGAGACCCGCGGGCAGCCCAGCCACGACCGGGAGACCCTCACCCTCTGACAGAAACCGAACTGACGGACGAGGGTGCGGCAACGCTCAGGTAACGACCGCCCGCTACGACTGATCCATCGAGCCACGCCCCGCGCGTCGCCATTTTAAACGGTTCCCACCTCTTGCTTCCCGTGAGACGTGGGCCCGCCTTCTTTGTAGGTGCGGCCTTGCCCCCAGCCGCCCTCGCTCAGGTGAGACCCGGGGGGGGCCTGAGCTCCCCGGGCTGGGCGTCCCCCATCCTCTGCGGCGAGCGGCAGGGACGTGGCGGAGCGGGGGAGCCCCGGCGGCCAGGCCAGTCCCCGCGGCGGAGGGGCGGGGGAGCCGGCCCGGCGCCGGGGGACGCGGCCTTGCCGCGGTAGTGGGGCAGGGAAACGGGTTTGCGAGGGTGCTGGTGCTTGAGTTATGGGACATGCGTCAAAACGTTTTGTGATCGAATTTTTACAAAAGTAAAAAGCTTGATTATATTTTTTTTTTTCTTCTTGTTCTCTCTCTATTCTGCAAGTTGTCTGTAAAGACTGCCTGTGTTGCTTTTCACAGAGGAACACCAGTAGTCACTATAGTTTATTAATGGTGTTCCTGCCTATTTATTATGTTAACTTGTATTTTGAGAAAATATATAGCAGTGTTACAAACCCAGCTTTAAATATTCAATATGTGGAATTCATTTGTCTGGAAGATACTAAAACCCTTCATCAGTGATGAATTGCTTTCTCTGGTGTGTCCCAGCCTACCATAAATCAGCACTGGCTTTGGGCCTGTGATGGTGAGTTATATGTATTAACAGTCCTGGGTCTAAGTCTATGTTCCTGCCAAAAATAGTGTAGTTGTGTCATTTTTCAATGCAAATTAGTAGTAGGTGCAAATTCACTTTTATTTTTGCTTCACACTTTTGACTTTATAACAGAAAGGCTTAAATACAGCTTTTTCAACACTGGGATGTGTTTATGTACTTATGTAAATTGTCACTTTTATGTCAAGGGACTAGCCATGACTACAAAGGTTTTTAGGACTCTGTGAGTCTGTCCATCCCTGTCTCCTTTGGGGTTAGAGCAGTGCTTTGTATTAAGTAATTTAAAGAAGCATGAATGTCTGTTTGTATTTACTGTTTGTGAAATACTCTTGCTTGTAACTTACTAGGGACTGATTGTTTCAATTGTGCAGCAACATAAACACAAAATATTATTGAAATATGTGAATGAGAAATATTCTACTTTGAATAAAGAAAATACATAAGAAGATGTTATAGGATGGAGGTATTTTTGCAGGGTCCTAAGTGATCTGTGTGAATGAAGGGATTAGAGGGCCCTTCCGACTGCTGCTACTTTATTTTCAGTGTAGGAAACATTGTGAAACTGATGATCAAAGTCAGTGCACAAATCAAGACCTCACAAGGTAAATCCTGATAGGAATCTATTCCTCCAAAGATAAATATCTTTCATTGTTACTTAACTTTATAAACTACATTCTTGATGGTTTGTCATTGACTGACACTTTAAGCCTGTATTTCCAGTTGGACAGATATACTAAAGTACATGGTTCAGGGCAATAAAAAAATAAGTTTGATCTGGGAGTGAAAAATTAAAGAACTACTACTTTATGACATTCTGTAAGGATGTCCTAAAATACCTATTTATCTGATAAATATGCAAAAAAATTAGGACTTCAAGATGCTGTTGACTTTTCTAAAACAGTTCCACTGGATTTTAAGCACTCTTGATTTTTAGAATTTCTGGAGAGGATAGCAGGAAGAAAGATGAGAAGGGGAGAAATATTGCAACTATCAGTTTTCCAGACCGTTCTCTTTTGTTTTTTAATCATAGGTTACTATAACTAAAGGTAATAATACTTGATGAATAATGAAAGCGCTGCTTAATATTATCTCAGTAATTACGTGACACATATGCCATTCACTTAATGTTTTTAGTAGCTACCAATCTTAATAACAAAGGTAATTTCTGGTCTTCATTTGAAGCAGCTTAATGGAAATTGAGAAGTTACAAGTAAGCAATAGATGAGCAGAAATGTATTGCAGTGTCACTTACAGTATTTTTTGTCTTTGTGAAAAATAAACTGACATTACACTGATGTGTTTACAGTAATCAGCGTTATGTATGAATGAGTTGTCCCAACACAAATGTTTACAAACTTTGGGTCTAGTTTACCTTTCACTAAAGTTAGGAAGAGCCATCTTGTTATGAATTTGATAGTTACAAGGGTCATCGGTTTTCCCAGTCTGTATAAAATATGTTCTGCAAATTAGTAAATAACCTAGCTTGCCCATATGTATATCAGTTTAAAAAACAGTTATGTTGGTAACAGATTTTTAAGCCACACTGTAAGAGTGAAATTTATTAAAATTTTTAAATTTTAAGATATTTAGTCCTTCAGTAAGTGTTCATCAACCCACAGTTTTTGTATTTCTCTTTACTACCACATGCTTCCTAGATGCTATCTCTACCCTTTCTGTCATCTGTTATGAAAGTCTTTAATTATTTAATCACCTTTTCTACCTTAAGCATATAATTTGAATGAGAAGTTTTCAGTTCAGACACATCCTTCCTCCACTTAAATTTAAGATTTAATTAGTAGAAGTGTTTTGTGTGATATACATGTGTGTCTTCATCGTGTTCTTTCTGTGCTCAGAGCCAAATGAGAACTATTTCCATCCAATACAGTGTGGAGATAAATCACTGATGTCAAGCCAAAGTTAATAAGCACTGCTGAACGGCAAAGTGTATTAGCACAGTATTGAACTCACGTTAATATATCAAGATGGCTTCCACTCTCACTATATGCAGAGCTGTTTGCAGCTTCCTTCAAAACCCTATGTGGTTTGCCATTAGTGGATTAGCTCTTCTGAAACCCAGGTATACTTTATGAGAAAACAGGGAAGAAAACAAAGTATTGCTTTCTAGGTCTTAGGTGCAATTCTGACTACAACAGTATCTGCAAATGCTGTAGCTGTCCACCTTGCTAAGTATCTTTAGCCTTTCCATCCTGAAAGATGGTATAGTAATGAAGATGAAACTTGGCTTCTACATACTACACGCTAAATGTTTGTTTCAAAATACATAGTATGATTATAGTCAGCAGAAGACTTCTGACCAGAATATTAGTAGTAGGCTCTGAAAGAGATGAGTTACTCTTTTCAGTCTCAGAACTTTATACTTTTCATATAGTGACTAATATCAGGATCACTGTCACTTATTTAATCTTAATATTTTCCCCTGAGGTGTAACAAGACATAACAGAGCTGCAAAATACGTGAAGCTTGTGTTAGGTGCATGGCAGTTGGCAGATCTGGAGCTGATTTTTAAAGCAGAAGTAAGTATAAAGGGCTTTGGTCCAAGGAAGAAAGCAATATCTTCCTTTGTACCTCCTTCACTTAAAAATGGTAATAATAAATAAAAACTGGGAGATGGTGAAATCCTTAGTCCTAGAAGGACACGTGCCTCACCCTGTGAGTTACAGTAATACACTCATTGTAATTACAAGCTGTAGGAGGGCATGACTTCTGCCTCTCTTTCACTACCAGTCTTTCACACTTAGCTCGGGCACTACTTCTCACTAAGACATGAATCATGCAATTTTGAGTAGCTCTGCCTTGTTTACTGTAGATAATAGCAAAGATTGGGCTGCAGACAAAAAAGTGAACAGTGATTTCCAAAATAATTGCTTTCTATGTGAAGTGAATATATACAGAAGGAAGAAATAATACATCTGATTTAGAAGTGCATTCTTTAAAAGCTATTTTTAAAATGTCTAGTTCATAATTTAGAATAGTTCAATATAACTATTAATGTAGTCATTAGAAAAAACAATTATACCAGCTGGACAAATAAGAAATTTGTATAGAAAATGGTCTGAAATGCAGAATAATGCAACTGGCGTGTTAGTGGCAGTATTAAAGTAATACGATCAAAATACTAATTATGGTGTTTGATAGGCCTGTTACAAATGCTATGGCTTCTAAATTTAATTTTCCTTATAATGGAAAAGTTTAAAGTGAACTGATGTTTCTGGCAACAGCATGGAATAAATTTCTAATATCTGATCTTTTTTTTTATTTTTCATTTTATTTACAGACAATTTTAAGCCTTAAAATAATTGTTGCTGATTAAAATAATTGTGGTTAAACATCCACAGATTTCATCACTTTTTCCTAAATGAATGTTTATATACTATAGAATAAAATACTGCTCTAATTCTTTAAATGTGTACATTTTTAATGAACTCCTGTTGTCACTGAATTTCTAGTTCATCTTCGGTATTTTCATAAAATTTTGTCACTTTGTTTGCAAAAGCTAAACTGTTCTTTAGGTAAAGATATACGTATATTCCCCTGGTTAGCATTTGTCTGTTAAGAAAATGGGTTTGGGTTCAAAAAAAGTTCAATAATTAAAAATATTTTAATCCTTTAAGTGGTCTGTGCCTGGACAGAAGCAATGAACATAAACAGAGTGTATCAAATAAATGAGAGACAGTCTTGTGAAAGGCTTTTTCTGTGAGCTGACGAGCACTTTCAGTTTTCACAGTGAAGGTGCATGTTGTCTCTTATGACTGGTTCTACCTGTCTTTGCAGATTGACAACTACCTTTTATGTTCAGGGTCCCTTCACTTTCTGTTGACTTAAGGTGAAACTGCAGACACTCAGCATGATCAAAGAGGGACATGGGAAGCTTCCAGTATCAGTCCCTTCACTTTCTATTGTTCTGGTTCTCCAGCTGCAGACATGTCTTAATCCACATTGACTTCACCAGCCCTCGATTAACTGAAGTGCTTGGTTTGAGTCTTATACTAATCATCCTCAAAGAATGCTGAATGTGAAAGAAGATAATTTGTCTCAGAAGTCTCTGCTAAATATCTCTAGATGGAGTGGTTTCTATTGCAGCTGTTCCATATGTTTATCTTTTTCTATATTAAATGCTAAGCTCCTCTTTAATGGTGTCTAATGTTTTCCAGTGGGCACTTTGATAACAAAGGAATAATAAAAAAAAATGTGTATTAAAGATGGTTTTCAAGTATTTTTAAAGCATGAGAAAGCCTTCATTGTTGAAGAGATGACATAAAATTACTAGTTTTACTTGGAATATAAGGAACAGCAGCTCTGAGTACTTGATGCATGAAGAGAACATTTTCCAAGACAGCATCAATAGTAATATTTTTTGATCTTAATTCCTTTGTCGTAGCACTCAGATGCAGTTGATATACATTCTGTACTTATAAAAAGTATTTCATAATAGAATTTGTATCTTTTAAAAATATAGTTGGGATTTCACTATAGGATTTTTTTCATGTCAAATCCTATATAAAGTTTCTTGGTTCTTTTCAGCGTAGTCTGTGTCTTCACTGATTGAGAAGCTGAAATTATTTTTTGCCTGTGAAAGCTGGAAAATGTTCAAAAATCAGTATCAGGTAAACAAGAAATAGTTTTATTTTTTACCGTCTTTCATTTCGCCTCCAAGAACTCAATTTAAAATGTCTTATTCTGGGGCACAGAAAGTCCAGATAGAGAAATGTTTTGTAATGTTTCATTATTCAATATTTTTATAGAAATGTTATGAAATAGCGGGTAGCTGCTGATGCTGTCAGGTCTAAAATGGACACCAACACAGTGTTACCAATAGCTTTTTGTCTGTCTTTACCCTTATGGGTGGCTGGGGAAGGCACACCATCCTGTCCCACCCAGTCATAGAAGCACACCCAACTCCTAAGGTATAGCCAGTGAAGGGGGGTTGGTTTAGTCTCTTGGTTCAGCACAGGGTTGCAACAACACTAGTCACATCATTTGCAAACTGTATCCCTTTTACAGTTTCTTGGCCTTTCTTTACACTACACCTTGCCTCCCTTTTTCTGTATCAGTCCCCTCCTGAGAGCAATCCACCCCTAATTACTTTTTCCCCACTGGTCCCAGCTGTACCCCTGTTGTGGTTTGGGCCTGGTCGGCAACCATCCACGGCAGCTGGTCACCCTCCCTTCCCCCTCCCCACCTGGGAATGGGGGAGGGAATTAGAGGGGTGAAGGGACACTCGCAAGCTGAGATAAGAACAGTTTAATAATGGCAATAAAACGAGAACAATGACGATGATAGGGGAAAAAAAATATATATATATAAACAGGCAATGTACAGTGTAATTGCTCACCACCCGCTAACCAATCCCCAGCCCCTTCCCAGCCAGCGACCCCGAGATACCAAGATCCCGCAATCGCAATCCCGGAAGCGAGAGAGAGAGAGCTCCTTCCCAACCACCCCTCCTTTATATAGTGAGCATGACGTTCCATGATATGGAATATTTCATTGTCCAGTTAGGGTCAGGTGCTGTGGCCGTGCTCCCTTCCTGCATCCTGTGCCCTTGCGCACGGGCAGGACATGGGGAGTCGGAGAGTCCTTGAAGTCTCGGCAGCAGCTGAAAACATCAGTGTGCTATCAGCATTCTTCCCATACCAAACCCAAAGCTAAATCCAAAACACAGCACTCATCTAGTCCCTGAAAAGGAATATTAACTCTGTTTCAGCCCAAACCAAGACAACCCCAAATTAGTATTTCTGATGCTGTTACTATATAAAGCTGAGGTAGCCTAGGTATTTCTCATACTGTTGCCTAGGTGCTGTTGGCTTTTCAGGATTCTGCTCCTCAAAAGATGCCCCATACTCCCTTCTGATTCACTGTGGAGTTTGACAGCTTCTTGTTTAACTCCCCATTGGCCACCCATGAGATCTAGCCATCCTCCAAGGCACTAGGTAACTCCTGTCAGCTTCTCACATCAACGTTCAGCATTTTCTCATGTTGTGTCTAGTAGTCCCATCCAGTTAGTTTAACTTCACATCAGAGCCTACTCAAGGGCTGCAGTATTAACAAAATGTAATTGTAAATACATTTTACATTTTTCAGATATTTTTACAGTAGGGAGAAAAAGCCACTTGTTTGTTAAGATTTGCTACATGAACGTACAAACTAGCAGTAAAGAATCTTTTTTTAACTTTGAGAGCTTGATCCTGTAGTCCTTAAATATATCAGATAACTTTCAAATTGATAGTATGACATATTTTTTAATTTTTTTGATCCATTGTAAATTTAAAAAGTATTTTGAGTGCAGTTTATGGAATACCATTTTGAATCTCCTTTAGAACTTAGTAAATCTAGTTTAGCCATGGGGTTAGCCGTGTTACTGGAAGCTGCCAGGTATGGGTTGGCAGAGGAAAATAACTAATTCATATACAGTGCCAAGTTGATGCTCTCTGAGAGCATAATTTGAAGAGCATTTATTTTGCTGGCAAGACTGCTCACCCCTCTTGCTCATTCTGACTTGCGTACAATTGTTTGGGCAGCTGAGCATAAAGAGACTTGGGGAGTGCAGGCAAGTAGGAATGAGAAGGTAGTGGCAAAGTTGTAATGAATTGATTAGGTCAACCATGCTGCTGAAAAAATGCTTATCAAACTAGTCTGAGTACATCAGATGTTACAAATACTGTGACATCAAATGGGAAAAATATTGAAGCAAATAATGCTCTAAGCAGAGGTGATAAGCCCTACTTCCCAAGAACCTATGGTTAGATTCTTCGATGTCCTAATAGAGCACATGCTCTGAGTAAGTTTTCACCTGGCAGGGACATTCATAATCTTTTTCAGCATTAATTCTCTGATACTTCATGTAGGCTGCATTGTGAGTACAATGTTTTTATGGTAATACTGGTAGGATCAGATCTACTATGAGTCCACTTAAATTGGCCCAGAAAAGATAGCAAATTTTTTTGAGTTTCTCAGACTGTTTGGTGAAATCTAAACATGTTCACATATGTAGACAGATTGCATAAATTTCCATAGGAAATCTGACAAAACATCCAATCTGCAACATTTTTTATTATTTTAGCAGTATGTTTTAAAACTCGCTTCATTTGAGTTGTAGAAATAAACCATATCCAAATAAAAATTACTAATCTTGTTTTTAGCATTTTTACAGTCATTTTACTTTTCAGAGAATGACGTTATAAATAAAATAATTCTAAATATTCCGTGGTATTCTTTCAATTTTATGTTCTTATCCTCTAGTAGAGCCAAATAGTGACTATAAGGACTGCTATATTATGGTAGTCTAGAGGCTGTTATTGATATTCTGCTGTCTGACTGATCAGTAACACCAACTGTGGTAACAGCCTGATGTGGGGAGGGATTGTTCTTAGGTACTCATCTTGACTACTGATGATTCACTGCTGAACATTTGGTTGCATGATGTATCCTTAAACCATTTTATCCTAGGGTGGTGCATTTGTTGAAATATTCAGTGCTCAAGGCAAGAACCCAGGAGCAAAGTGGAAGATTTTTGGCAATCCATCAGCTATATGGAAAGTAAGTTTTGAAAAAACTTCTAAAACCTAAAGTATAAAAAAAAAAAAGTGAATGAAGCTTAAACTTAGAAGGTAATGAAGGCTTTGACCTGACAGTGGAGTTGTCTCTTGCAGTTCTGTCACTATGACAGAGTAAATGACTACTTAAATTAGTTCTTTATGCCTGCTTGCAGACTAGGTTGGTTGCAGCACAATTTTATTGTTTAAATATTTATGAAGTAATTTCACTATTCTGATAACTAATAGATTGAGATTGGTCCATTGGATCATGAGTCCTGTTTGTCAGCATTATTTGTTCATAGCACATGCAACCAAAGGACATATTTCCATAGTTTATATTATTGCCATTATATTTGAACTACTGTCGTAGTGCTGTCATTTGTGATTTAAAAAAAATAGTTGCTTTGCATGTTAGTAGCATGATTGGTTATGAGGAGAATTATTCTGTCAGGATGCTTATGTTTGTTTATTGTTCCTTTTTGTAGGAATATGATAAAGAAGTAAAAGGCTTTGTATTTGTACTTGAAGGAAGCAGTCAAATCAATAAAATGCAGCTACCAAAGGAAACTAGACAAGCTTGTAAGTATCAAAAAATTAAATGTCTGATGTTGTGATTATTAAATCAATCTTAGATTGGAATGTAAAACTTATATTATTCTCCCTTACTTTGTGTGTAATTCAGCATTAGCAAAGTGGGTTTTCATTAATTTTTTAGCAGATCAGTTACAAATAAGAGGTATAGAAATACCATAGTAAAGTGCTGTAGGGAAGATCCTTGTTGATACATATTGTTCTAATGCTGGTAAGTTCACTTCTGTACCTGATGTCTGACAAGTTGACTCCATTCAGCACTTACTAAAGTCAATAATTCTGGCATTACAGAATGTGAAATAGGTTCCTGTCCCCTTTTTCATTTTACTTTAAAAAATATTTTTATTTTTCTATATCAAATAAGTACTAGCAGTACAAGGAAGTTATACCCAAATTTCAGCTGTGTTTATGTAATCAGTCTTTGATGGGTAGTATGGAGTGTTTCCCCATGTTGTCTATTGCTTGCACCAGAATAAATCAGAATCAAAGCAGTCTGTGTTTCTCAGGGCATACAGCAATCATCATAGTTTATGCCTTAAAGTCCACTACAAGGTACTGTACTTTATAAGGCTTGTAGTAATGAGTTGAGCTGGTTGAGACTTAACTGCATACTTTTGAAGAAAAATTGAGATGGTGATTTTAGTCAAATGAAACGGGAATCTTGTAGTATACTTCCCACCCAGGACAATCTCCCAGTTGTACTGTAATGTTTGAATACACTTCCAAAATAAGACACGTTATATGTGTCTTATTTGAAATTTTAAAGTGTCATTTGACCCACAGAAGAAGGAAGTTCTGAACTGGCATTCTGAAGAAGATGAACTAATGTTGCTGTTGAGTCTTGCTAAGTCAATGAAGAACAGCCCATATTCTCCCTGATGGAATAACTAAGAAAACAACAGGCGGTTCAATTCAGGCAGCTTTGTACTATCTTATTTTCCCTTGTTGGGAAGGTACCTGAATCCTGAAAGATTTCTTGTGTTTGTTCCCTCAGTTAATCTCCTTTGGTACTGTTCTAAAAATCAGAAGCCTCCACTGAGCATCGCTGTCATGATCTGGATTGCATTTTTACCCAGGGGTTTTTTGGAGTTAAGGTGTACATTGTCACAAATGCGAGCACAACTTTTATATGACTATAAGATAATCTTAATAGGAATGTGTTACTTTATTTTGTAATTCCTACGGGATATTAGGTGTCTACATGCTCTTGGAACACAATGGAGAATTGTAAGTAAAAATAAAAAGGTTCCTTTTATTTTCATGAGAATTCCACCAAAGCGACAGCTGGAACTTGTAAAACAACACTTCTATTGCAGTTTGAATTGGTTTTCTCCAGGTTTTTCTTGTGTTCATATGTTGTGTGAACCTTGGGAAATAGTGTTGCAGGGGTATAGCTGTATGGTACCAAATTTAAATGTTTCATGGTGAAATGTGCACCTGCACACACAGAGCACATGTATTTATTTTTTTTCCTGTTTCTAGTGGGACTGATCCAGCAATTTCTGACACTTCAGATTTTTGTGCCACTGGGACAAGACTTCTCCACTGAGTTACTGTAAGATGCATAAAATTTCCTTGAATACTTAATGTAAAGTGAATTCCTGATTGCAGCCATTAATTGTGGTGGCAGATTTTACATTATAGCTCAGTGACTTATCAAGTCAATAAGAAGTAATTAAGCTAATGAGATCATTATTTCTTGGATGTTTTAAATACTGACATTCCTTTGAAGACAGAACAAACTCTAAAAATCATGAAAGAAGATGGTGAAAAATGAGACATGAATTTATCAAACATATGAAAATAGTGGCTCATGAGGGTGTCCTGAAAATTAATAAGAGGTTTATAGATAATTATTCCAGGGCCCTTTGGTTCAGGGCAAAAATGAATATATATTCTAATAATTGGGGGAGAAAAAACCCAACTAAACAAATGGTAAAAAGTTGGTGCAACAGATGGAGTGCTCAATTGGTCTAAGTATGTCTATACTGTAAGGAGGGAGGTACAGCTGAAACAGACTTTATTCCTTAGTTTGATGTGGGCAATTGTCAGTCTTTGGGTAACACTTCCCCCCTTGTGGCACTAGCTGTTTATAACTAGCACAACCCACTCAGCTCTGCAGCTAGAACATCTAAGATTTGGATTAACAAAAGAAATATGCCATTAGGAACCCTGCAAGAAAACATGGGTTGAATGATATGCAGTTAAACCGAGTAAAGTCAATGCAGAATTTTATTTTTGTTTGTCTTACTATAACTTTGCATTCATCTGTACCCGTAGGTGTCATCTTTTCTTGAATGTCTGAAGTCTCTTGTCTGGAGTAAGGGGAAAGAACTCTTGCAGGTTTAACTCAGACAACAAAACGAGATGCTGAGAAAATATCATTCCAGCTGTACTGTAGTAGAGAAGCAGTGTTCATTATAATATGAATAATCTATTTCATGAAATTAGGATGATGTGCTAGTTTATGTTACTGGGTAATTCTGTTATCTTCTGTGCCTTCACATAAATAGAGTCATCTTGGTATATTCTGTTATTTTAACAAAGAATATGGTAGTGTGAATTGAGTCATATTTATTAAGATTCTGCAGTGGATTTATAACAGTCCATGCAGGTATTTTAGTCTCAGTGTTTTGTGAGTTAGTGGGCATTTATAACCTACATCATGTTGGTAACTATACATTCCTCCATGTTATGCTTAATTTCTAACATGATTTTAGAATCCGAACTGTGAGAAAATCTTCAAAGGCTAAATTAACTTATTTAGGACAGACCTTCACCAGAGAATACTTTCACTTCTCCATGGAACATGGAAATTTGAGAGAACATTGGGCTCAAAATACTTGTTTTAGACAGCTTTGACTCTGCGTCAAGATCTTGGTGCAGAAAATACTAGCATTTTACTAATTTAAAGTGAGAAACTGTTGTCAGGAAAGCTGATAATTGTTGAACAGACCAGAAAACTGCAGGTTTTCAAGCAACTTCCCTTTCTCTAAATTCTCTTGCTACCACAGCCTTTATATGTTTTTGGTTATGTTTTCCTTTCAAAGCAGTTATTTTTATTTCTTACCACATTTTGAATAATTTTTTTGCTTAGATACCTTAATATCTCTAACATAAGCACACACAGCTTTAAAGCTACCCTTTTTTTTCTTTTGCCTGCAACACAAAGCTTCTTTGTGTGTCAACTCACCCTGACTTCTCTGGTTTTAGAATTTCCTGAGTGTAGTTCTGGTTACACTTTCTGTTCCTATGGTTTTAATTACTGTATTCCTTCTAAAAGTATGTAACAAAAAGGACAAAACAAACAAGTTATGTCATGCAGTAAACAGAAACCAAGTACAGAGATTTATTTCTCATAGGCATTCTGTAGATATAGGTAGAGATTTAATGAAAGATAGAGGAATTCAGATTTTCTATAGTGTAATACTGAGTTTGGTTCTTTTTAGGTACTTGCCACCCATCTATACCTCTTAACAAGAACCTCTTCTCCACTTTTCTTCTATTCATTTTATTTTTTCATTACTTGCTTTTTTTTTTTTTTAGGTAACTGGGAATGCTCTAATTTTCTACCACCTCTCCCACCTTTCTTTGCCCTTTCTCATTCCAGCTCATATCTAGAGTTCACATTCACATTTTTTTATTCGCTTGCTCCTTCCCATTCCCACCATTACTATGTCCCTCATAACACTATATATATTTACTTCTATAATACTCTTATGTACTTCTATAAATTTTAACACATGTATTTTGTATTTGCTGTATATATTTATGTAAAAATACACTATATTACTATTTTGGCTATATAAGTTTACTGTATTTAAATAGTTATAACTGTTATTTTTCACTTCTTTCTCTTTCTCTTTTCATCAACTTTCCTGATTATAAATCAGTATTATCAGAGAGCTTGGTACAAATACTAAATTCTCTCTCCTTATGTGCAGTTATTTCAGTGTCTGTGTGGACGAAGTAATCTCACTTAATACATTTCCATATACTTTTTACAGAAGAATAGATGTTTAATTCAGTGTAACTCATTAATTACTTATTCTGATAATTACATAAGTTCATCAATGCATTTAAAGTAAGTGGAGCTACTTAAAGGTGCATATGCCTAAAAAGCACAATCTCATTTGTTCCCTACTTAGCATAACTATATGCAGAGGTTAATAAAACTTCTTTAAAAATAAATTTCAGTACTAAGTTTTGTATTATAAATCAGCTGTTACATATTGATGTACCTATAAACTCCCTCAGGACTTATAAAACAGTATATTTTATCCTAGTAGACTCATGATAATCCAGTAAATAATGAAGACAAGTCATCTTTGCTTCACATGACTACCATTCAGTTCTCTTTATTTTGGACATTTTGAAAGGAATCTCTTCCTTATTTGTGGACAGAATATTGATTGTACTGTTGTTTCCTGGAGTTTAATGTTTGAAGATGGTTTCTTATATAATCTGACTACTTACTACTAAATCTTTGAGTGGCTTCAAGTGAAAATTGATAGCATACAAAGCCATCAAATTTACTTTCTGTAAAAAAACCACTTTGGTAAGTTTTGTAGTAGCTGCACATGATGCTTTATGGTACATTTCTTTCTCTCCCATTATGTATAGAGATGGAAGTATTAATTTAGTTTGAGTCTCATCCTCTCTTTTGCATTCTGTTCAGTGATTGATCTGATCAACAAACAAGAATATCTTCAAGGCCATCCATCACTGCTGGCATCAACTGAGCTAAACCTTCTAAACAGCAGCTATCAACCAGTCATGCAAGATTCCTGTCATAAATACTGAATGTGCAAACAACTGTTTAAATTAGATGTTTTGCCTTTTCTTTGAAGAAATTTAAGTAGAATTCTAGTTACTTTGTTAGGTGGCATGTTTAGATGAGTATCACCACATTAACAATCAATGTATCGATCTGCCTAAAAAATGTATAAAATTGTGGATTAAAAATTTGGTGAAGCATAGTAAAGTCATAGCTAAGGTAGAAAGCATGTAATATATAAGTCACAAGTCTTGCAGCAATGAGTAGAGCTCTTAATGTGAGAAAATACACCTTTAAGTTGTACCATAGCCTCCAAAAAAAATAGTGGTCGGAGGTATGAATAAATATCAGAATGTCTATTTCTGGTTATGTACTGAAATGTTACGTGGTTTTCTGTGAGTCCCTGTGGATTTCTCAGCCTTTTTTCCCCCAGTTCTTTCATGCAAATAATGGGAGTAATATTTAGGAATTTATTTTGAAAATATAAAGAGTTAACTAACTCATTGCTTTGTGATACTTTTAAATATATTAAGTGATAAAAATAGGAATTATAGTAAATTTTTAAATCTAGTGGTTGAAGTACACTTTCTTTGATATACAGGCTAGTGTGTGCTGATAGTACAGATTTAATATTTGATGTATTATCCTATCACTGAATAGAGGCCAGTTTAGAGAGATAGCATTTTTGATGAAAGAAGCTTCCCAATTTTGCATTTGGGCATCCAGACAGGACAGAAGGTAGTAACAACAAAATGCGTTCAAACTAACATATAAGTGATCCAACAAGGTTAGTGGCAGAATCAGGTATGGTACTTACTGATCCATTGCTGCAGCTCTCAAGTCATACCATATATCTCAATGATGGCCAACTGCATGGTGCTGCAAACTACTTGTTTAAATCTTTGGATGGTAAGCAGCTGTAAATCACATGTGGCATACTTTGTAAAGGTGAGGAGTTTTGAGATCTCATGTAAGATCCCCTCACCTCTGTAACATGAAAACCTGCACAGCAAAAATACACGCCGTCACTAATAGCTGCTTCTCAGTCAGAGTCCTGCTTCCATAGCCCGGAACGGTGCCTGATATTAACGTGCCATGCACTCTGCTTTGTTGCTACTTTACTCAGTACCTTATGGACCATCTTGCTGGCATGAATGTGCTGAGGATCACAGCATGGTTGCTCCTTCATTTAATGGTAACTATATCTATTCTTCATAATGTTTCAATCTTTTTTGAGGCTCATCTGGTGAAGTGCTTATCAACAGATTTGCTCAGTTAATATCCCACTGTTCATAGTCAGATTAGCTTTGCTTGCCACTAGCCTTCACCAGCTCCAGAAGGCACTAGCACTTGTTATATTCTGATGGGAGCACACAACATTTTAGAAATATTTATATTAATAAGGAATTATTTTTATGGTAAAGATATTAATCTTACAATATGTACTGCACTGAATTATCATTTTGTCAGAGGTAGACTGCTTTAAAACTTTATTTATGTTTCAGTTAAAAATCGTTATTGCAGGAAGGTGAGGGTGAAAGGCTGTTACCTGCTCTCAGAAAGCACATATAGTAGTAAGGTTTTAATTTTAAAATATTAAATGATCTATTAAAAGTTATGTCCTCTAGTGTGAACTATAAATACTCTGCTTTTTTCAGTAAGTTTTTTGTCAGGTCTTGTGGCAGATAGTTCACTTGAATCATGTTATTTCAGTATTTGTTTATCTTTCCTTGTACTTGATAGCCATTTCATTTGAAACACGGACAAAATATCCAATTATGAATCAGGAGATCAATTAGACAATTACATCTACACAAATAGTTTGGTAGATATCCAAATGTTTTCTCTGTTAATGTTGTCAGTTTGCAGGATTTTGTCATCTATTTCTCATCATGTTATTTGAGAAGAAATGGAATTAAGAGCAATTACGAACACCATCCAAAATTCTTAGATCTTCTTTTCTCTCATAAAGAGGTTATCTGTTCGCATTCTTTGCAAATCTGACATCAATTCTTATCTTACATTTTCCAGCTTACTGTTGAGTAGAAGTAAAATACTAGTGTATTTTGAGATCCAAGAAAAAACTTTTTAAAACCCAAATTTATTATTACTCTCTGCCTGTTACAAATGTGAGCTTTGGTAGAAATAGTTCGGATACAGGACTGTGTTGTGTTGGAAAGAAAGAGACCTCGTCCAGATGCTAATAAAAATATCCTGAGTAGAGATAAATTTCCATTATAGTACTGTTTCATTCTGGGTAGCAACTTAGGAGAAGGTATAAGTGAAATTCATCAGTGGTACCAAAGAATAAAAACTGTTCAGCTGGTAAGTAGATGTACAAAATTTATCCCACTTTGGCAAGAAATAAAAACTCACCTGAAGGTTTTTGATACTTATTCTTCTTCAGGGCTATTGGAATAAATGCTGGGTATTTCTGTTTTAATCAAATTAGTTATTTGGCCTCGTATCTGGTGTGAATTCATTAGTCAGGGAAATTATTCCCATTGTTGTTTTCTCTCACTATTTGTAGTTTTATGAAAATACTAAGATTTTTTTTTTTCCCCCTCATTTTTCTCACAACCGTGTGCTGACAGGAAAAATATAATGGAGGACTGTAGCTATTCACAGAATCAGATCATAGTTGAGGCTGGGAATAACCTCCAGAGACAGTCTAGTCTAACCCACCTGCTCAAAGCAGACTCAGCTAGATCAGCTTGCCCAGGACTCTGTCCAGTTGGGTTTTGAATCTCTGCAGGGATGGATACTGTACAGTCTCTCTGGGCCAGCTGTTCCAGTGTTCAGTCACCCTTACGGTAATTTTTTTTTCATATGGTTAAATTAAATCTCTTGTATTTCAATTTGTACACACTGCCTCTTATTCATTTTTAGATACTGCTGAGGAGAGTCTGGCTCAGTCTTCTTTACTCCCGCCCATCGGGTACTTACCCACATTAGTGAGATCCCCCACTTAAACTTTCTCAAGACTAAGCAATCCCAGCTCCCTCAGCCTCTCCTAAGTCAGATGCTCTAGTCTTAATCATCTTCTTCATCCTGTGCTGGACTAGTGCTAGTATGCTCGTGTCTCTCATATCATGGAGCTGAACCCTGGACCCAGCCCTCTGGCTATGGTCTTACCAGGACTGAGTAGAAAGAATCACCTCCCTGAACCTGCTAATGCAGCCCAGGATGCTTTTGGCATTGTTTGCTGGAAAGGTGCTTTGCTGGCTCATGGTCATCTTGTCCACCAGGACCCTCAGGTCATTTTGTATAAAGCTGCTTTCCAGCTAGTCAGCCCTCAGACCATACTGGTGCATGGAATTGTTCCTCCCCATGTATAGGACTTAGTCTGTAATTTAAAGTTATGACTTTGTATTTTAAATCCAGATTGGTTTGGGGTTTTTCTTCTGTTGAAATTCATCAGAATTAAGGCAGATGTTTGCTTTTTGTTCACATGTATTTTTTTTGTTACCGAGAATTTCAGAAATCTTGGGAATAATCAAACACAGTTAGTAGTAGGTATTAGCTTTTGAAAATTTGTTGTTTTCCTCACTCTTTGGAATGACATCTCAGAATTAGCATGGCCTGAATCCACAGTTGTAGCTTGTTTTCACTCTGTGAGGAGTGATGTTTTTGATCATACATAGAAGCTTTAGTGGCTTATAACACAAAGAGATGCTCTTGATTTATTGAATAAATGGGAACTCTGGAGTTTCAAACTCTGGAACATACCTGATAAGGTTTAAGAAGTTTTCTGTCAAAATTTAGCTAGTTATGTATAGAGGAATCTGCAGGGGAAAAGGGCTTAAAATGCACACATTTCTAAAGTTGTTCTGCTTGTTGATAAGAAATTTTATTGAAAGGCTTGTGAACAGCACAGTAGAATATAGATTGTTGTACCATATTTCCTTTTTTTCAAACAGTTTTTTCTGTAAATATAAGTTTATTAATTTCAAAATTTTGATAACTAGAACATACTAGATTATACTTGCATAGCTAATTTATTCATAGATACCATAATAGCTTGGATTTATGTGAATTACATGCTATCATAATTAGTTATCATTTTAGCTTTGTTGACAGTTATGATAAATTATTCATGTTAAACTAAAGACCAAGAACAATAAAAATATGAATCTTGGTTAGTATTGCAAAACTTAGACCAACCTTTTAAAATTAGATGCAGGACATGGATGCTAATTCTATTGTGCACTTCTGACAAGATTTGAAGATTTTAGATAGAGACTGAAAGTAAACTTTATTGAACAGATCTAGCTGGAGAGGTTATTTGAAATTCTGATGTTTAATAGCATGAGACTTGCTTCTTGAATTTTTTGTGAAGCAGGAGTGAAATAGAGAAACATTCTTAAAAGTATTAGGGTAAATTAAATTCCATCATTTATGAAGGAGATTAACTCATATATTTGAACGGAAACATTTTTTAATAACTCTTCCGGTCATTACTTTCACTGGAGTACCTGCATACCGTGGATGGTGATTTAGGAAACAGATATCCGAAAAAAGATACCCCATGAACAGGATGTCCTGCTTTCGGGTATAAAAAAGGATTCATGCAATTATTATAGAACTGATAACAAAATACACAGTCCTAGTTTAAAATTATGTCTCTAGTTAGATTAGCCACTTGGTCTGAAAGAAGGTAGGTACTTTCTTTCTCCGTAGTCAGCGTAAGTCTGTTACCCTTATTCTGCAAATATTTCTAATTTCTCACATTTAATGACTTTCATTGCTTCTGCAACTGTAAAACTGTTAAAGGTCATCTTATATCAGTAATTTTATTGCTTGTTCAATTAATCAGTGTAAAACATAAGCCATGGAGAAAGACTTTTGCCACTGTTGATCTTCTGTTCTAGAGCTTGCACATATCCATATTTATGTTTTGCTTATTGAAAGAATTTATTCCTTGGCCCTGGAACTTCTTCAGAAGTATGTACTTGTTATTTTTCCTCCACGGTTATCAAGGTCTCTACTAGCTAAAAATTTTTGTTCTCTGAGTGCCCCTTTAATTATCAGTTCATCCTTCTCCAGTACATTTTTAGACAATCTGGATTTTCATGGAAGAGTTCTTCTCTCTGCCCTTCTTGAGTCCATAGCTGTGAGTACCATTTGAGGGGTAGTAGATCTTTCTTTTCCAGCAGTGTTTGAGTATTTGAATGTGTACCCTCTCTGTGCACAGTATGAATCAGTTGTGTTTCTGAAAGTTGTCAGTCAAGGAATTTGTGTTTTTTAGTGTTGACTGAACAGATACAGATATGTACTAAATAATTCTCTTTTATCTGAGGAATTGGATACATGCTCCACCCCGAACTTTCTCAGAAATTGAAACTCTTTTCCATCAGTGGCTATAGACTGTGGTTAATGTGTCTTTTGCAGAAGGCTCTCTTGGTGGTGTGTTTTTTTTTTTTCCCTCAGGTATTTTGTGCTGTAAACAAGAGTACTGTCAAGAGGGTAATTTCTTGTTTCTTCAGTTATTGAAGGGGAGAAGTCAGAATAAGTTTCCCGTATTTTTGTAAGAAAAAAACTTCTGTTAAAAACTGTAGGTTTGAAATTTGTCAATGGACACATATATGTGAGAAAGAAAGAAGTGATGATGATGGGGCTAAACAAGCATCCTGAAACAGTGAGGAAATTGCTCACACCTGGAGATCCAGGTGGCTAAAAATCTGCATGTTGTCCTTTTCAGTTATTTTTATGATAATGTCTTTTGTAGTATCTTGTGAGAAAATTTAAGTTAAAACCCATCACATCATGCTAGAGTTAAAATGGACTAGCATGAGACCTAATTCTGCCCAATACATAAACTCTTAGATTCTGAATAGCCTATAAAGCTTTTGAACTGCTTGAAGGAGAACAAGAAAAGTCTTGATTTCCCAACAATGTAGGTAGAGAAGAGATCACACTTCTGAGTGTTATTATGAAGCCTGTCTTTTGAAACTCCAGTGGCAAAGCAAGCCATGATCATTCTGCCAAGTTAATGCTTCAACAAAACACAGTACAAAATAAGTAGGTTAATTAGAATATCCTGCCATTGTAATTACATTGAGGGTTTAATAGATGGTCAGTGGGGTATGAAAATCTACTTGAGTCAACCCTTCAGAGTATCCTTTTGGTTGATTGGAAGCCAGGATAGTTACTGCTTGCTTTAATGTGACTGTTCACGTCTAAATAAATCTCATTTTTAATTTGCTCACCTTAATTGTAGACAGTTGCATTTGCATAGTGATCTTAGTCTAGAGGTATTAACCTTCAACTCTTTAAGGAAAGGAAGTGAAGTAATGGTTGAGCCACCCCTTCTCTTTTTGCAGTTCAAAAATCAAGGAGTAAGAATTGTTTGTCTCTAAAGAATACTGCTGGCATGGTTGTGATCTGCCATAGAGTAACAATGATCATACATAAGAACGGTTAATGAGATGCACAATGACTGAAGGGTTTCCAGCCTTACGCAGCAGCTGTGTCCATGTAGATATTTTCTTGTATGTGCAATTACTATTGTATGTGCAGTCTTACTGTTGTTTGAAGTAAGACTTCAGGTTATTAAAAGAGAAAATTCAGGGATAATGCCTCAAAGTTTCATCTGTTTTGAGATTTAGGCTTGATAGGAAGTGTGACTACTTACATTTCAGCTTGCTTTTCTGGAGATAGTTGCATACACAATAGGATATGCAGACATTGAAGAAAATTACACAAACTGACAGGATACCTGCAAGCTGTCCTGTGTTCCTAGCTACCAAAGAGTAGGGCATGGCACTGTTACAGATGGGGAGTAAAGCAAGTTATTTAAACAGGCAGGTGAATGCACATAGCAGTAATTGCTCCACAATACAAATAAACAAAGAGGCAGATTCTGCAAAAACTTTAAATTTAAACTGGGGACTTTAAATATGGTGACTGTTTTCTATACCTTTATTCTTACCTTAATTGGGTATGATCCTTTTAAGGAGAAAAAATTCCCATATATTTGGTCAAAATTAGGATAGATGATTCCTCATTCTTTTCAGTCAGGTCTTTCTTGGCAGGCTTTCACCATGAGCTCAGTACAGTTGATGATCCTTACCTAAATCTTGCCATTAACATTTAGATATTTTATTTTAAATTGGTAGACAAAAACATTTCACTTGCTGTTCTCATCCTAAGACACTTCCATTCATGTATTACTTTCAAAAAGGGATGAGAGCAAAATTGGAGATAAAATAATTTAACTTATTGGAACACTGTATCACTCTGTTTCTTAAAGGGAGAGTGCAGTGAGAGTGTGATGGCATAGACTTTGAGAATGACTTTGTTACATCCTACAGGAAATGGAAGGATGGGGTTAGAAAACAGCTACCAGCTTTTTCACTGTAAAGATAAACTAGAATTCTAATTTTGGATAAAACTATTACGTTCTTCTGAATATTTAATGACAAATAAATAGAGGTCTGAGAATAAGGAATACTCACAGATTATGATAGTTCAAGTAACATATTTAGTTAAAAATAGAAAGGAGATGGTCTGAGTCAGATCCTGGGCCAAGTAACTTATGGTGGTCCAGAATTCCAGAGTCTTGACTCGGCTATTAAAAAAAAAAAAATTCAAATTAAATTTATTATTAATATTGGTCCATAGTGTGTCTTGAAGCTTGTGACTTCTTTTAAAACATCTGAAATCTGGATGAGATCCGATTGTCCTAACTGTTGCCTTAAGCAAGTATTTTCCAGCGTGCATCCTTCCAGTGATACGATAGTCTTCGAGGTTGTATTCAACAACCATTTGTATCTGCAGACCAGGAGCCAAGGCAGAAGGAGTCAATGTGGAAGGCAGAACAAGCATGAGAGCAGCGGAGGACTGCTGAACAGGTGATTGAGAATGGTAGGGGAATGGTGGAAGGGGGCCTCTTCTCTTCCCATGGATCAGTCTCCTTTTGACAGATCACTGGGCCTGCTAATGGACCAGTTATCTAGCATTACCATTTATTTAAAAATCAGAGAAACATAATGATGAACAAAAATACATTTCTCAGACTTGTTTCAGAAATAGCATATTGCTTTCCCTTCAGACCAGAGCATACTCATCAGTCTGCCAAGCTCAAATTAGATAAAATTTGTACAGTGAAGTAAACATCTGTCACAGAAAGGAATATTTCCTTCATCATACTGATGAAGGAATCATCATAAGAGGAACATATCCTCTGAGGCTGATGTTACAGGATTTGTGCTGCGGTTGTAGTGTCAGCAAATGAACAGCTAGTGTACTTGCTTTTTTGTAAGTGCAGTTACGTGCAGTCTTAATTTAGTATAGCACAATACCTTTAGCTCATTAGGCTGATGAAACACTGTGTCCAGTCTGTTCAGTTCCCCCTTTTTCCTCTTGTCACTTCAGTCTAAGATCAAGAACATCATTGTTATGTGTTGCAGTATAAGTTTCAAAATGCCCTGAAAGTAATTATTTTAACCAGTATCATTTTATCTTTGTTTAAGTATATCTTGAATCTGTTGGAACTGATGGGAGAAATGCTTTGTTTTGTCAAGTTTTAAATTGCTAGGAAGTGAATCTGTTTTAACCTATTATATGATATGCTATTAAATGAATAGAGTAAATCTTATCATGGTGTTAGATGATATCCTGGTGATATTAAAAAATAAGTTACTGTTTTCTCTGACTTCAGAGAGAAGAAAAGTACTAATTATGTGTATTTTGGTTGGCGGATCAATTTAAGTAACATGGAGTAAACTGAATCCTGTTTGATTGGTTGGTAGGGTTTATTAGGATTTTCATATGCCAAATAAAGTAAATGTATGATCCAGTGTTATCAAGAAAACATAGTTTTGTTTTTTTAAAGGGCAGACTTCTTAGCAATTCTTAGTAAATAGAATAGATGGTTTAAATGAAAAATATGGCTGTACTTAAGAGAACTATTCCATATAGCAGGTGCAAACATAACCCTTTCTTTGTCTTCATTAACATGAAACGACAGATTGTCTCCTTAGAATAGATAAATACATGGAAAGAAAAACAAAGTGGAAAGAATAACAGCCAATAAACTAAAGAAAAGAGCCAAAAGAATTACTTCCAGGCATAAATAACTGCATTATAAGGGTAATTTGTTTAGATTCTTGAAAAGAAGTAGGCACTAAACTTTTCACATATCATAAATATATATAAATACTCATTAGAATACTTTGTACTGGACAAATTATAAACTATTTTCTAGAATTGTGGTACAGTTAGCGGTGCTTCAGAGAAACATACCACCATGCCTTAAAATAGAATTTACTGAATACTTGAAAATAAGAGGAAGGTGAGCTCATTTCAAAACCAAGGATGTTAAAATATTGATGGAATTTTCTAGAATATGTTATGAATATTATTGACCAGAATGATTTTTGAAACATATGAAGTTCTAAGAGTAATGAAACTTTCACAATAAATTATTCTTGATCAGTGAAAATACCAGGTCATTCTTTTAGTTGGAGAATTGATTGCAAATATGTCGATATCTTGTAGGGAGAGCTCAGGAATCACCAGTTCTTCATAATTGCTCATATTTGAAGGTTTTTCTATTCCAGCAACCAGATTTGATGAATCTCTTTTTGCATCTGCCACCTGTATTACTGCCTTTTTATGGATACTGTTTAAGGGAACTTTGTGGTTTTCCTTAATTCTCTCTGGAAAAACATTATCAACAGAAAATTCCAGTATATAAATAAAGCTGGTTCTTCATAACTTGTTCTCTAGGTCTAGGTGATATATCAATCTTCCCGATCTCTTATTTTATAGATTTGATTGATTTTCAACATAACTAAGTCTGCTTTTATGAGGGTGGAATATGGTGCTCTGGATTTCAGATGATCAGGTAGCCAATTCAATAACGTAGTATCTCCTATGAGACCCATTTGCAAGTAGTGCATAAAATAAAACATATGTGAAGTACAGACTGCTTCTGAATAAGGAAACTGGAGAATCCTTAAGCATGGCAAATCAGCTGACAATTGCTATTCCTTTGTTTTTCTATCTTTAAAATGGATTTGATGATGTTACTATCTAATGTTTCTTAAGCACATACTTTTTATGGATAAAATGGCACTACAGTTGCTAAGTACTAATATACTAATGTACTAATGGTTAAGCTTTAGCAGATGATTCTATCTGGATTTTGACCAGGATACAAAGAGCTTTTCATTAATAATAAATTGTATGGGAGTTGCTCTTTGCTTAGTAACATCAATGAAATACCTGTTTTCATGTTTCGTAAACTTCCAGTTTAAGTCATTTATAAGGAGAAAAACACTTTCATTTTAAGAACAAGTGAGCCTGATAAATGAAGCATCCCTTCAAAAGTCCAGCATCATTTTTTCTAAGTTCATTTTAAGTCTTGAATTCAACATTAACAAATGGTTATAAATTATTATACATACAGAAGCAAAGTGAATAGGTAATCTGAGAAGATGAGTTTATCTGTACTCATGGGGTGTTGCTACCATTTACTTGCAATCTCACTAGAGTTACCATTGTGAGTAGAATAGTCAATCAAAGCTGAAGATATAAAATAAAATTGAAAATTGAATTGGAATGTAATTTTACTTTCAAATGGTTTGCAAATGTAGATGTTAAGTGTGAAATGAATGCAGTTAATGACCATAGCTGGGAGAGCTATGCACCTGCTGATCACAGGAATATTATTATAAATGAGGTTGATTTTCCTGTTGACTACCTCATTTTTCTCAACATGGTCTCATTACTTTTCTATCACATGTCTGACCCTTAGATATAAATACTCAAGCACAGACATAATAAAAATACATTAACTCCTATATAGATTTCTTTAATGCATCTTTGAAAATCAGGATGTGTGCTGCAGATGTTTCTTGCTTCTGTAGGTTTAACATAAGTCATGCTTTTTGATAACATAAAAAAAAAAAAAAAGTTGAGTTTTACCACAAGTACTGTTGAGTCATTTTATAGGTGAGAGTTCTAATGTTCTAACTCCCGTTGTCTAAGTTACTGCAGAAAAGAGTTTCATCAAACCCTTGTTTTATTTTTATTTTCCAAGAAACAATGTAACTGAAAAGTCTGAAAGTTACACCAAGTCTCAAATAATTATCTTTCTTCTCCCAGGAAGTAAGTTATTTCACAGAATTTTAATACCATCTTTGTTCTCCAATTTTGTCTGTTCTTCAAATGTTTCACCTACTTTTGCATATTTTCATTGTTTTAAAATTATTTACTGAAATAAATTTTAACTTATTTAGGTGTGATTATAACTATATATATAAGATTTGCTACTTTTTTACAGCGTACATACCATCACAAAAAAAATCGTATTTTAGACTTAAGGCAGAGTCTGATATAAATGTGTGTATTTTTTTCTCAATGAATGCGTTTAGTATTGCACTTTGGAATGTAACTGAGCTGTACATTTACTAATGGCCTTTTTATTGCTAAGGTAGCTAATATTTTTCAGGAGGGAGAGAGATAAAACTATTCATATAAAAATATTAGATTTAAACATACTGAACTAATATTATAAAGTGAACTTAAGTTTTTATTGCCAGTTGTTTGGAGATATGCATGACTTAAGTCTAGGCTTGTACTGCTTTGTCATAGCATCATTTAAAGCAACGTTATCCCTTGAGAATTAAGTAGTTTGAGTTTCAGCAGGAATAGTATTTTTAATTGTGTTTCAGCACTCAGGTTACTGCAACTACCTCGTTCCTCAGTACAGTTACTCAACTCTACACATAACCAGAAGAGTTTCAAGCAACCACTACTCCAATTCTTTAAAGTTGTTGGGTGCCTCAATTTCTTAGCATTTCTGACCAAGATTTAGAACAGAGTGAGGTTTCTGAAAACTTCATCCATAGGTTTTTCATCAAAGAGTATACGAGAAGTAAAGTAATGTATGGAACTAAGCCTTGATCTGGGGCACAGGCTAAGCTATGCAGTCAACTTGCTGATGCTCTTAGGTGACTTATTTCACATCTTGCTTAAATTTCTTCAAAAGATCAAGCCCAGAATGCTAGCATTGCAAGACACTTTGAGATCTCCTGATTAAATCACTTTTCAAGGACTTGGTGATATTATTCATCCATCCATAAATATATGTGCAGCTGATACTGACATCTGTTATGTCAAACAGCAGAAGTGGTGAGGATATAGTGTTCCTCCTGTGTCACAGTAGTGAGGTTTTTTTGCCTTTGAAGGGCATGTGATTTCTGAGAGGTGCTACTAGTCTTTCAAAATGAAACAGCTAGTAGATTCTCCCACTTTGTTTTGATTTGCCCACCATTGTTATGAGGATGAATAGATGAAAGATCAGATCATCTGCAAGAGAGAGGAAAGAATCAACAAGTTCTGGAAAGCTGATGGCCTTTGTTTGCTTTGCATGATGGTCTTAATGACTCTGGGGAAAGAAGGCGGCACTCTTCTGTTTTTATTGCCTGTACTAGCAGAACCTTTTGATCTTTACATACTTGCAGTATATTTTGTACTTTGTTGAACTATCGAATTGTCAAAAATAGCTGAAGTATGTAACTTGCTCCAGCGTTAATGCCCTCCTAAGTTGATTTAAAGAAACCTAAGAATATTTCAGGGTGTTTATCTGCAAGTTTTGGGTGAAAACATTTCATTAGTTAAGCTACAGGTAGTCCTTACTAATAAAAAAATGTTTTTAGGAATTAAAAAAAAAAAATCTGCAAGGCAGTCTCACAATTTTAAAGTAAAAGCCATCAGATAAATATAATGAGTATGAGTAATTACTTTTAACAAGCAACTTTCCATCACTACTTACTGTTATTGTAATTATTTGTCATCTTCTCAGAGGGGCTGCTAATTACAAAGAAATACCCATATGTTAGAATAGGCTTGTTCAAAACTTAATCATTATTTCCCCATACAGATTGCAGCTTTTAAAGTAGTATCTATTTTCTGATTTGATAAGGTAGGACTGCTGGGGGATATCAAGGTTGTGGTGCTGATGTGGTTTAACTCCAGTAGGCAGCTCAGCCACACCCAGCTGCTCTCTCATTCTTCCTGCAGTGGGATGGGGGAGAGAATCACAAGGGTAGAAGTGCAAAAACTTCTGGGTTGCGATAAAGACAGTTTAATAGTTAAAGCAAAAGCTGCGTGTGCAACCAAAGGTAAATAAGGTATCTGCTACTTCATGTGGGCAGGAATGCAGGGCTTCATCACACATAACAATTACTTGGGAAGACAAACACCATAACTGAAATTCCCCCTTTCTTCCTCCTTTTATCACTGAACATGATGTCATATGGTGTGAGACATCCCTTAGGTCAGTTGGGGTCAGCTGTCCCAGCTGTGTCCACTCCCAAGTTCTCGTGCACCCCTGGTCTACTCACTGACAGGGCAGCATGAGAAGCAGAAAAGGCCTTGACACTATGTTGGCACTGCCCAGCAAGAAATAAAATACCCCTATGTTATCAACACTGTTTTTATCATGAATCTAAATCATAGCACTATATAAACTACTCTGAAGAAATTTAGCTCAATCCCAGCCAAAACCAGTACAACTACTGAGAAGATTTGAAGGAAACAGAACATAAAACTGAGCCTCTTTATCAGTTAAAAGGAAACCTAATTTTTGTGATCATGGCTGTGGTCTGACTTTATTAGAAATATTCAAATTCAGTGTCCTTGGTGTCATTGTGAGATGACCTGAATAGTAAGCAATAAACTTCTGTATTATAATACACATTTGAAGATAGGTGCTCAGGAAGTAAACCAGATGGACAATGTTTTGTCCTTAAGCTGGCAGAGTCTATATAAAACGACAGAGGCATTTCTAGGAAAAGAAAGCAAATAATGTTTTTCTAGTTAACAGGTGACAGTGTATCCCAAGATAACACGAGTTTAAGGGGCAGAAACAAGAGTGATTATTAAAGGCTACTGGGTTCTCAGTTCATACAAATTGAATTCTTTCATAGTCTGAAGGGCTATGGAAATCTAGCAAAGAGTGTAGACTGTTGAAATAAAATTAGCATGTAAAGTGATTTTATATATGCAGGAATATAGCCACCAGGTTTGAATTTGAGAAAGAAATCTCATTACTCATCTTGTAAAAGAAGTAATTTTTAAATTCCATATTTGCTATGACTGACATAAAGGTTCTACATATGAATAGCTTTTTTGTGATTTTCCAAAGATACTGAATTATTGAATTGACAAAGATCTGTTCCATTCTCTCCTTTTTCTTTTATAGGATAACTGACTTAGGAAATATTAAAAGAAGATTGTATTTATCAACAGTCCACAAGGAGTTGTCTGTAACCCCTCTGCATGCAAAAATTCCTCTGTTTATGATCAAGCGCAAAATAGTAGGTACCTTGGGAATATTCCTTGAACTGTAGCTGAGCACATTTTTTATCAGAAACATTTTATGTAACCTTATAGACCTGTTGAAATTACTGTTTGGTTTAGAATTCAGTTCCTGCAAATTCAAGATATGTATGCATGTCACCTCTACTGGATGGTATCAGAACCACTTAATACTACTACTCTTCTACCCTTCTTCTAACATTAGGAGTTCATTCCCATTTTCCAAGATTAATGCTGTTTGTGATGCGTCTATTTCTCACTTCTGCTGTCTATTCAGCCTCCGTAAAGTTCTCTGTGTCCCCAATGCTTCTTCATTATAGTGCTCCTGTTCATATCTACCTTCTCCTGTAGTGACCTTTTCTTACAGCCACTGGAGCTTCAGGTAGACTGTAACTGATGGCTATTTTAATGTACTTCAGGTTCTTCCAGATTCTTGCATGCATAAAACAATGTATATGTCAAACAGATGAAGATAAAACAATAGCCATCATATTCTCTCTGTTCATCTCTCCCATGCCCAGCCACAACATATGGTAATAGCTGTCATGATACAAAACCTGATGGTTACCATATAACCTTGTAAAGATTCAAGTACTGCTTTAGAAAATCATTTGGAGATGAGAATAGTTAGATTTCAAATATTTTAAAATATAAGTATGCACCAAGAGAACTAGATAACAGTATACTAAGCAGCTGCGAATGTAAGGCTAGTCATAAGAGAGAATGTTTTACAAAAACCTCTAAGTTATGACTTCTTTTAAAGTAGTTTATGTGAAGGCATCTGTGATAATTTTAGATTTCAGGAGTTTTCTGCTTTGTGGGAAGAAGCGGTTGGATTTTTTTCAAATGAATATACATCAGATCGTACCCCTGAAGTTGCTGTTAATTCAAGATCCACTGAAATGAAATAATTTTTCTTCAGTATAATTTCAGTTAGTTCATCTTGGTGTCAGGGTAGCACAGGATTAAAGCGTACATTAATGTGACCAAATTAAATTCAATCAGAATATGAACTTCAGTTATGTATTTTAATTTAGATAATAAAATATTAATCAGAGATCTGTCTAAATGAACAGTTGTAATGACAAAATACTTTAATAACCTTAATGTTTGACCAACCTTAAAGTGTAGGTCTGTATTTCTTAGTTTATCTGAATACATATCTGTCATCTTTTAAATGGTTATCTACCTTTTTATTGTTGCTTTTACTTAAGGGAGGGAGTATGCTGCTTTCAGTGATTAGATTGTTTACACAATTCTGATAGTTTAACTTATTGTATGCACAAGCTGATCATTATTATCAGTATGACTGGCTGTGAATAAGGGTATAATATGTTGTTTGTTCCATCAGTAGAACATAGTTTACATTTTCATATGCTAGCTTCCTGTATTGTATTCTTACAAATGATGTTATTTTTCAACCTCAGAATTAAAAATATCAGTTATAATTATATACTGCATTTTCCATTCTATTGCTTGGGTTCTTCAAAACAAGTATTCCTTTCCTTCCAAAATTCAGACTTAGAAGCTGAATAGTAATTAATGCACCTGAATTTTTTTCTCAAAAAATATTTACTATTTGGCATTTAGAACTAGTACTTTTACCTCAACTTTAGAAGGAAATTGAGGCATGTACAATCGTTATGTCTTAGTATTCTTGTCCCTTGAGAAAACTTCAACCCATTGGTCAGCTAAATTTTACATGTGAGTAATCATATCAAATACATTAGAGTTCTGTAAATTTAATTGAAATGGTTGCATTTTTCTTCAAGGCCATCTCTGTTTATTTCCTGGTTACAGAAGATGTGTTAGCATCAGCTCATCCCTGACTAGATATAAGAATTGATGAGAAGAATTGTTAGGCACACCACAGTTATGAGCATATGTGGTTTTAAACATCAGAGAGACTCTAAATGGAAGACATAAAGCCACAAGAAAACATATTTTTTTAGTTCTTCTGCTTGTGGTATTACCAGTTTTATATGAAACTTCTTTTTTTTTCTAGAATAATGAAACTGTAATATGGTTCACATACAAAATAGATACCTGTAACTGCTCATTTCTGTATTATAAAAACCAGCAATATACAAATGTTGATTTAAGTTGGAAAACCTTGAAACTGAGATAATTTAAAGAGCTACTGGAATAGTGCAAGAGACTGTAGCACATTGAGGTTAGTGTTCTAACAGTGTTCCCTGAAACAAATGGAATAATAATCTAATGAGAATTCAAACATGTATTTAAGTAGAATCTTTAGCAACCTAGGCATTTGTCTTTGTCTGATTTGTCTCTTGGAAAGGTCTTACCAGGAATGGATAACATTTATTATAAACAAGAAGTAGTTTTAAGATGTTATGATACGCTGGAGTCTTGTCCACACTAGAAATTTGCCTGATGATTTTCAGTGGGGAAGGGGTGAAAGCATTGGTGAGGTCCTTTTTTTATGAATCTCAGAAAGAAATCATCAAAAAATCTCCGCCTATGCCTATGGAGCACTTAAGCTGCAGTAACTTTAACTTGTGAAGTGATATTGAATAACATTTTTTTCCCCTAGAAAGCCTTCAATAAATATACTTTCACAAGTCAGCTGCAAAACATTGTGGATATACTAGGTAACAAGAGCTCAATTGGGCTAGCAGTCACTAGGTTATATGTGCTGATTTGTTTGTATAAATATTTGTTGTAAGTGCAAATACAGCAATATCTTTTTAAATATCAAAATGTTATGCATTGTGAATCACATCCTGTGAGAATCTAATACTGCACAGACTTAATTTATAGAGAACTAATCATTGCAGAAGAGTATTAGCATATAGTGTTTGAGTTTTATTAAAGAGTATTGTTTCTCTTTTCTAGTGGTGCAATATGTGTATTGACTTGGTAGCATTCACCAGTGAAATATTCAGAGGAGCTGTCTTCCAGTCTTTGGATGGAATTACTATTTCAGCTAACTGTAAACTGAGAAAGATCTTCACTTTAAAATCCAAGCCTCAAGATACAGCTGAGGAAGAAGGTGTGTTATAATTTCTATATAGTCTTAATCATAACTGTTCATATTATAAAATCAAAACCTGCTTAGTCATCAGATTGGAAATTTGAAAGAGTATATGATTTCATGAAAATTAAAGTAGTAGCATGGCATATTAAATCTGCTAGTTTTGGGCTTTAGGTGACTAATTAAATATATGCACACTCCTCTGTTTTATACATTGACTTCCTTAGAAGTATTTTATTGAATAAATTCTGGCAAGATGTATCAAGTAGAGAGCTTGTATAATGAGGGTATCTTATGCTGGTTGAAATCAGCTTTTGGCCAAGAAGAGAGTGTCTGAAAAGAAAGAGAAATATTTAAACTTAGCAGCATTTGCTGTTTGTTTTCTTAATTTTGGACATTAACAGCTGATGAAAGATTTCTTCTTTAAATAATCCAAGACAAAACTGTAAGAAAACAGTATTATTTGAAACAAGAGCTATGAAACTATCATAAACAACTCTCTGTGATCTTTAGTCCATTTATTCTAATGTGTTCTTGTTCATTGGGAAAGTAATATTGTTGGTGAGCTGAAAAATGAGAGATTATATTTGTAACAGAGCAGGATATTGGTCAAAGGTTTACCAGTCTCCAAACTAGCATCATAATCCTGAATCATTATTTTTCAAGGGAGAGAACTTCATTCCTTGCTGATACTTGCAGTAATAGAGGAGGAGTTGAAAAAGCACAGCTGGCATTTTGTTATTATAAAGGAACCTAGGTATAGTTCAGCTTCAATTCATTCCTCCTGTTTTTTTTTTTTTATTGATGAGGTTGGAAAAAAAAATAATTAAAAAAATGACTATGTAGAGAATCTGGTAAATTCTCAGCAGAAACTGCAGTTAGAGACCTCACTGGTTATAATTTCATTTAATTCCGTTCATGCATTGTTTTCTCTTTTCCATTCTAAACAGGTTTTGAAACGTGTAAATGTTCTAAATGAGTTCCAAAATTCCAAAATGTAGTTAACATAATGAGTAGACAGCTTTAATAAGCTGCATGCATGGTAAAATATTGCACTTTTAATTACTGGATTATCAATTCTATGGTTATTGCACAGCTGGTGGGCATTAGTATTTTCTGTATGCTTATGAATTTCCTTATCTAGACAAGTCTTAAAATTACGTTACAGCTCAAGGTTTGGCTGTATTGAAATATCTCTATACTTCATACCCAATTAGAATACCCCAAAACAATAGTAGTTCTTTGTTATTATTAATTAACTTTAACTATCATGATTTGATAAAGCTTTTTTCCTCTCAAATGATTGAACCAGTTAGTTGAGTTCCACTAAGTGCAATGACATTGCTACTTGTAATGAGGGTCAAGTTCTTTGCTTAAACCTCCTTGGCGGTAGAAGTAGTGATTTCAAGGTGCAATATGTGTGTTATTCTTTCTTAGTAGCTCATAAACAGTATGTTTTGCATTCTTAAAAATATAGCAAGTGGGAAGCAGAAACCACATATACTAAGAAATTATTTCTGTATGAGATCATTGAGATAGAAGAGGAAAGACTTTATCTTTGTCCCATGATATTGAGGCATACAGGCTTGATGTATACCTAGTTTCTGGTTTCCATAGTAATCCCAAGGTTACATATGGGGGTTTTATCATTAATTTTACTGTCTTACAGCAGTAAATAATGTACCAGCTTGGTGAAAAAATTGTTGAAAAAGTATGTCCACTGCTGAAATATAGCAACGGACACTTGAATTTGTCTATTAGGATCTCAATTCTCAAGAATTATTCATGTTTGGGTTTATGATTATGTTTTCCTCTTCTTATTTCTGGAAAAGAGGCTAATATTCATTAGCTTACTATGTTCAGGTCTTATAAAATTTGGAATTAATTAGCATCAGAACATCTAGAATGGTTCTGACTCTTGAGACCTTTCTTCATAGAGAATAACTTTTATGAACTCAGTCTGTATTGGTTATCAAAGGGAAAGCAGATCACATTCTACTAGTGCCTGTTGTGACAAGAGTAGATAGGTTGACAGCTTTTTAGTTTATCATGAAAGTGTAATGATGTCCACAGTTTGGAATAAAACTTGTCAGATTCTTTATTTGCATAGATGGGGTTTCTCTGTTTGCTACTTCAGTCCCACTAATATCAATACCATTTTCAGATGTTAATTTTGTCTGAAAATCAGAATATCGGGATTAGAATTAAAGCTGAGTTGTAATAAAAATTAACAAAATATATTTTGTCATTCTGTTTTGCTTATTCATTTGCAAAATCAAAGAAGTTCACTTATTATGGCTATTCCAGCCATTGGTGCATATTTCTTAGTTTAAATATATCCAAATATTTTGGTCTAAAAAAATATACAGTATAATTTTTAAATTTACATGCTTATTGTCTTAAAAGTGAACAATTGCAGCAATTTTTTCAAATTACTGCAATTATTAAATTGTTATAACCATATGAACTAAAGTATATGTAATCTAACAAATAATATAAGTCAAATTTAATTCCATTTTGTCATCTGAGTGAAGTGAAGCCCATGTTTTTTGATTCTAGGTATGTGTGTTCTTCCATTTACACCTTATGAGCCCACAGATGTTATTCCTCGAACCTGCCAGCTAAATACAGATGTACCACAAGTTACACAATTGTTGAACCTGACTAAAATTCACAAGCCAGAAATAAAATGCAGGAGAGATCCAGTAACAGTGCAAGAAGCAGGTACTCTTTTGTATTAAAATACAGTGAATACGATTGATACAGTATGCTTACAAATAATGGATTTTTTTGTAAAAGTGCATGTTAAGAGTTCCAGTGTCTTAAAATAAAACATGACAACTCTTCCATAACTGTAATAACATGAGCACATAGACACATGTATGTTCTATAGTTTCAGAGATCTATGTGCAACCTGAACAATTCTAATTCAAGCGTGGGATTTATAATAACAATATTTGAGGTATGTCTTCTGAATGTATGTTAAAGTGTGGCTGATCAGTTGTTACGCTCCTTTTTAAAGTATGTTTACATTAATGAAACTCTTCTAACAATATGACTATGCATAGTCTCCTCAGCTTGTACTCTGAAGAAGGAAATCTTGTCTTATTGGTGTCTTGGAGTTATTTGAATGTTTCTGTAATATAATTTAGACTTTGACAGCATTGCATGGGGCAGATTTATTAAAGAAGCTAGGCAGTCATGTGCCACGATACAAACTATTCACCTGGATAAAAACTAAGAGGCAGAAAGCAAACAGAGGATGAAATTTTAAGTTTTTGTTATCATAAAATCACAGCATGGTTGGGTTGGATGGGACCTTAAAGATCATCTAGTTCCAACCCCCCTGCCATGGGCAGGGACACCTTCCACTAGACTGGGTTGCTCAAAGCACCGTCCAACCTGGCCTTGAACACTTCCAGGGAGTGGGATTGGAACTAGATGATCTTTAAGGTCCCTTCCAACCCAAACCATTCTATGATTCTGTGAGAACAATTTTGTAATTAAATAAATCATCATTAAATAACAGGAACAGAATAAGAGATATGGATTGTGTTCATTAATGGAACTCTATAGTTGTAAAATTATTCATAAACAGTAGTGGTCCTATGGTAACTAAGTAAAGAATTAAATAAAATTTTCAGCTATTGACGAGTTTTTTCGTGGTTGAACAAAATCAGCTTTTTTAAGTCAGTTGTTGAGTTTTGAAGACATCAACTATATTTCCAATGAGGAAAGAAATCAATGTAAAATACCCCCATATTTTTCACTGGTAGTACATATCATTGATTAGAATTCTAAACGTATCAAAAATATAATTTCCTCACTCTCAGGACGTTACTTTTTTTGTAAATTCAGCTGCCCATAATTAATCTGTACTCTTTTTTATTTAAAAAAAAGTTATTCTGTAGATACATTTGCAACAGTAAATATCCTGGAATATGTGCAAGCACTTCTTAAAAGAGGAGGGTTATAATGGATTTTAAAATGAGAACATTTTGTAAGCTCTGATTCATGTCCTTCATAGAGAACTGATAAATTTGCCCCTTTTAAAATGTTGAATTGATTGTTATTTCCAGCTTAAACTTGAGAAGTACGTAAACATCTTACTGCTAGAGCATAGAAAAATACACAGGTGAAATCTCTCTCTATAGGCACCCTCTTTACTCTTGTTATGTTATTATTTTGTCTGTACAAGACACAAGTCTAATCCTTTAATTTAGCCTATATAATTGCAATGTCTTACTAAAGTTTTTCATTTTCCTCTTACTCTGTGCCACCTTTTATGAGTCATTGATTCATCATGCTAAAACAGGGTAGTAGAACACCTTTTGAGAAGGAAGTATGTCTGAAGTGGCTTAGAAGTGGGTCTGAACAAGGAAATTAGATAAAGAATCCATTTCCAATACATCTTCATCAGTGTAGGGAATGTTAGAAGTAGTGCTGTAGGTAAGGAAGATACATTTTTATTCCACTGGTTTTAGTGCTTTCTCAGACTTGAGGATTCTCATCTTTAGTGTTTGAATTCAGTGAATAATCATTCCCTCTATTTCTGTTAAAATGCTCTGAAAATACATGTGCAAAGTGTTGACCAAAGGAATAAGATGATAACTACAGGTGAAGTTTAGTACTATAAAAGACAAGACTATTACAGCCACCAATAGTATTTAAGGTGTAGCATATCATGAAACTCTAAAGAAAAATAAACTCAAAGAAGTATATCTTTGAAAACAACCTTGATAATATGAAAGATTTAAGAAAATACTTTTTAAGCTTATTTTCTTCTGCTTCTATGGGAATATGAAAAAAACAACACAAAGATTTGTCCTCACTAAGCTACCATGCTGATGCTTTTTCAAGTTGTTAACTTTTGCTCTGTCTTGATATACCTCATTTGTAAAGGCAGTTTTTGTCCTACAGCAGCTGAAATTAGTAGGAGGGATTTAATTTTTTTGCTTAGAATAAGACCTTTCATACATTTACTTCTTTAAATTGCATTCGTTTTTTTTTACATGCATGTACCATTTTTGTAATATTAAATGGCAAATATTTTTAGAGTATTATTGCCCTTCAAGTAGTCAAGCCAAACTTCTGTTGTGAAGTTTGGTTATAAATTTGCTTTTCAAATAGCAGAGGAAACTCTGGAATTCAGTTCCTCAGTGATTGTATTCAAAAATCAGTACTTCTTGGCTGGATTCTCAGAATACAAGGGACTGTAAAACTTAAATGAGTACAATAGTGTGAATGATGTATCTAAACAGAAAAATTAATGTTCATTTAAAACAAGACTCAAATTTTACTGTCCAGACTACAAAGATATATAGCCCTTAGGTATATATAGTAAAATAATTAATGATAACATCCCTAACCTGTGTGAAAATTCAATGTCTTCAGTTTAAGGTTTAATCTTTATTTTTAATCCCAGTTTTTGAACACAGCCTATGTTCTTCCAGATATACTTTTCAAATTTCAGAAGTAGGCCTTCTTGAAAATGGAAGCATTGGTATATTTAAGTACCTCTTAACTGGAAAATGTTCTTTTTATCCACTAAACTTTTTGTTTATTTGATAATAAAACCCCCAAATTATTTTCAGTATCACCCACTTTTAATTACACATATTATTTCATTATGCCATCAACACACTGTTATGTGTAGATGTAGGTAATTAATTGCAGTCAATTAATGTGTTTATAAAGAGAGATTTTCATGCAAATCAGCTTTTATAATTGGAACTAACAACATCCCAAGGTAGTCAGCAAATTAAAGAAATGGATGTTAAGCCAAGACAGGTCATATAATCTTGTGAAATGGCAGCTGTTAGCAACTGAATCTCACATCAGGAAAAAGGGAAGAAGGTAATGGCAGAAAGTAGCTTCTTTTGTGCTTGTTAGTACAGTAAATAATGATATATAGTCGCTAGTGCATGATCTTTTTTTCATTTCCTTGAAGACACAGGAAAGAAAGCTGATCTTGAAATAAGTTTAAATAATTCTATGAAAAATGCTTAGGAGAATCAACAAAGTGTTTTGTTTCTACTTCACTGCTTTATGAAGGTGTCAGATCTCTAAAGTGAGATAGCAATTTAAAACTGAAGTTGTAGCAAGAAAAATCTTCAGACGTTATAAATTTTAACTATAAATTAATACGAAGATACCCTTTTTTATCAGCTCTGGAAAGGAGAATTCACTGACAATCTTCAAGAATTAAAAAAGAGGAAAACAGATATTACATGCAGTTCTGTTAACCCTGGTGATAAAAATAATACATAAACATTTTACTGTCTTTCTCTTTTAAATCTTTTTCAGAACATTCACCTGCATTCCATGTTTACTTTTTGTTTGTCTTGCAGACTGGATGTCATTTTCTGTGCTTGAAAATAATTATAAAAATATATCTACTTTTTAAGCAGTGAAAATAATAAATAACTCAGGACGTACAACATTTTAACAGGAATAGAGTATGTTTGCAATATTAGGGCTCAGCCCTGGTAATACATCAGGTTCAGTAATTTCAAAAGTCAGGCTACACGTAAATAGTTCTCCTCTGAGCTGTGAGTGATGCCTTGACAGTCTTACCTCAGTTTTCTTGTGTTATTATTTATTTATTCAGTTAGTTATTAACTGGAGTTGTTTTTTCTTCCTGTCAGACTTTAGGTTTTCATTGAAGTGCTAAAGAAATCATGCAAGCCATTTTTTTTTGTTGTTTATAAATAGTCCCTTTTAAAATAAATTTTTAAAGCAAGGAAATTAGAACTACGTCTGTATAATAGACCAAAAGTTTCTTGCTTGTATGTTGTGACACACATAAAATTTGCATTTGCTATTCCTAAATATTTCTAGGGATTGAGCTACAAAGGAACATAATTTTTATGTATGTTTAGTACTCATAATTCTTTTATTTCAGTTGATTTGAAAAAAATATTAATATTTATTCTTTGTAAGTACTGTAATTTAGGGTTTTTAACTGGGTTTTTTTTTTTTAAATATAGGTAGCCTGTTTAACAGAGGACAAGGCAATATACGCAGTGGTAAAAGTCAGGATGTATCACATATAGCATTTGGATCAAAGATCCTTGGGCTACCTCCATCTTCAAACAGAAAAGTCAGTACAAAAGTATCTGGAGAGGTAAGAAGGCTTGAATTACTACAAAACTGCTGGCATTTCTATAAAGGAAGAGATTGGCAAGCAGAATAGTCCCACTAAAGGGTTTTTTCAGAACTGATGTGAGGCTGTGTCTGGAGTACTGTGTTTGGTAGAGGACCCCCAGTACAAGAGATATTGTAATGTCCAGTGGAGGGCAAGTAAAACACTTAGGTGGCTACAGCAAAACACAGGTTTTAAGAAACTGGTCAGGACTACAGTTCACAGTTTAACACTGTGAATAAAGGATCCAGCCAAAGGAAGTAGACCCTTCTGTGGAAAGTCAGTTAAAAGCTAAGATGTAAAATGAGATACCTTTCTCTGAAGAAGACTCCTTCTGAGGTCTAGAGTAGCCATGAGTTTCACTGTGTGTTTATCCAGATAATGAATTTTAATTTTTTTTTAATCTTTCCTTTGCCTTGTTTTCCTTTCACTCAGCAAAAAAAAAAACCCCTGCCTGTTACTAGACTGTAAAGATTGAAGATACCACATAGAAATGTACCTACCATAAAGGTTCCTGAAAAAAATACTTAAAAAAAAAATTTTGGAAACATTTATTTGAAAAATAAGCTTAATTCAAAATGTGTGTTTACTTTTAGTATTTTGAAAGCTGTTACATTTTTCTCTTTCATTAAGAAAATCATGTCTTTCAAGGTAACAAAGACCTGGGGTAGCAAAAGTAATAGATCATGCCAACTTCAAAGTTCAGGAAAGGAAGCTGAATCCGTGCAAGACACTGAGAAAATGGAGCTATCATTCTCACCATGCAATGAATCTTTAGATCAAGGAGGTAAAAATACTCGCCAGAAAACTAAAGATGTATGTCAAAATGGTAAGATCATAAAGCAAAGAACTACCAAAATTTTTGCATGATTCTGACTTAATTCTCTGTTTTCTAATCATTTATCTTCCTTGTTAGTTATTAAAGACATTTATATTAAATCATGGCTTATTCTTCTGTATGAGCTTGAATAAATGCTCATTCTTTCTGCAGGTATTTGTATTGCAAGTATTTGAGCCAGGGGTCACCATCTGCTGGCAGTAGCCACAGGGTATAGACATATTCCGCTTTTTCTCATGCTGTGTATATAACTGGACTACTGTAGTGGTTCTTGATTGTTTTGTAGACTTTTGCAAGCCTGTGTTCTATAACTTCTGTGGTTTGCCCTTCTTCCATACCTAGCGTTAAATTTTTACTTTCTTGTGACTGTCATATTCCTGCTGCCCTACAAGATTCCCATGCTGTTTGGGAGATGTTTGTATACCAGCACAATGCTCTGTATGCTGTTTTTCCATGCCTCAGGTAAGAAAAGGACACAATATGAGTGTTCACAGGAATTTCATAAGCTTCTGGGTTGCATTTCAGACCCTGCAATTCAGACTCAGAAAACCTTAGAGAGTGGAAGACCAGATTTTCAACTTGCTTCACCAAAAGGACCATCTGCAGACAAGAACAGTCATGGAAGATTATCTCTAAGAAATGCAGCCAAAAGCACATGGGAGATAACCAGTGGTATGGTGATCGTTCTATGTTATTTTATATCTCAGTTATGTGTGGCATGGTTGACTAGCTGCTGCAAATTTCAAAGGACCTAGAACCAGTTCTGATAAAATACAAATATCTGTGTTGTATCAAGTCCTTCTCCACAGGGCTACTCTGAATCCACTCGTCGCCCAGCCTGGATTTTAAAAGCAAATACCTTTCTAATTAAAAAAAAAAATAAATTATGATTTCTACAATAATTTGTGTTGTAGCTACAATTCATGCACGCTATCAGGGCTGTAACACCATAAACCTCACAATCAATGTTCTAGTAAAGAAACTGCCAACAACTGATCTTGTCCCATAGTGAAAAACCCCAAGCTTGGTTCAGTGGTGATGACAGCCAAAAGCATAGTCCTGATCCTTCTGACAAAGTGTTAATGTACATACACCTATGACAAGCCACAGGCACAAAATCACATTCCCCAAGCAAGTGCAAGCTTACGTGGATTCTGGATGCCCACTTATACTGTGGTCAAAACAAGTTGTATCAACAAGAATCTATCATATACCGTTATCTGTTATCACCAGGCATTTAGTATTCTTGAGCTCTGTGCAACCATATCCGGTGGTGATCTTGAGACAGTACTGCACTTGTTGTGCCATTACCTCAAGTAAATACTAATTTAAATTTCATGAGGGGAGGGTATCTTTCATTAGCGGTTGTTCTTATCACCTTACTGCTATTTATAAAAATATCTTTAAAATTTATTATAGACCTCAAATCAGCGTGTCTTCTGTAGCAGGTGTGGAGTACCTTTACCAAGGTAAATTGTTATTGAGCAAGAGAAAAAATAAAATGAGTGAGCATTGTTTATAGTTTGCCAATCCTATTATGTGATGCTGAAACCTTCATTAAAATGTTAGGCTGCAATTAGAAGCTTTAGCATAAGTCTGACTGTGTAGAAGAACTAATTAGATGTTTAGGTGATCGTTCTTGCATTTATCTTGTTTGCTGCAATGTTGTGATTACACAGTAGTTTGCATATTTGCTAAGAAGATACTCCAAATTGTTCATTACAATTGACATGGAAAAGCTGAGTTAAAAAGAAATTCCAGTATAGTTTGTGGTGGAGAGATAATGGAATTTGGTTTGGTCCAAAACACCCCATATCTTTCAGTTGTAGACTATTAAAAAAATGCTGTGCTGATTACAGGTTACAGAAGTGTATGGACTCCATAGCCAGCATAAAATGTCATCTTAAAGCCTTACAGACTTCTCTGTCTTCCATCTGCATTTTTCATTAAGTATGATGATATACAAACTGATACTTGCACTTAACTTATTACTAACCCAAGTATATTTCAACATCTCTGGAAAAGAATGTTGTTCTTCACAGAGAAAGCTAGACTAAACAAGAAGAATATTCAGGCTAAATATTACACAGACACTAAATCTTTTAAAGTAGTTCTTTATATTTCTGAAGTACTTTTGATCTAGGTAAAGACACCATTTTACTCACAAGAGTGAGTAAACTGATGTGTAAGAAGTTTTTGGATGTCTCTGGCAGAGCCAGAAGTAAGAGGCAGAAGTCTAAGCTTCTAATTCTCTAGCTCCTCTTCTCTAAGCACTTGACAAAAACTGTTACTTAAGATTTCTTTTTCATATTTTGATACTTCATCCAAAATTGACTCAAACTCTTAAAAAACAGGTGGTTTAACACCCTTTTTTGCTTCAAAATTCATTAAAAAATTTTATCTGTGATGACCTCTGCAAATTAAACAGCAACAACTGCATTAGAAGTCATTCTAGAGTGAGGATAGAACAGATGAGACTGCAGTTAGAGAAGTTGGTTGTTATTAAGTCAGTAGGCCATAATAAAAGTTAAGCCACTTCTCTCATTCCCATTCTTCTGTGCATAAAAATTAGCAGATTCTCATGAAGTGGGTTGTACGCTAAATGTATAACCATACCATGAAGGGCTCATTACAGTAGTCTGAGCTACTAGTACATATTTGAAAACTGCAAAGGCAGCATGATACGTGTCAAATCTAATTTCATGATGGGTGAAAAGGCCTTCTGAATACTAAAGAAGCGTATGTTACTTACCTTGGTCTTAGTCAAGCCACTGCCATTGAAACCTGGTTAAATGTATCTGGATTAAACTGTGGAAGGGTGGGTGCCAGACTGGTCAGAAGATTGCAGAGTGCTGAGATAGGGCAAACTGCAAAAAGTCCAAAAATCTTCTTGGCTAGGTAAGTTTTGAAGATTTTTTTGTTTTGTTTTGACACATGCAGAAAGTTGCAAATTTCAATATCATTGCCTTAGGAAAAAAAGAGTCAAGAGCATTTTAGATTTATCACCCAGAATAGCTGGGGGAAAGATCTCTTTACCTACAGAGAGTTGTCCAGCCTGTTGAAGTTTGGGGATAAGTAATATTTTTGTGGCATTTATGCGTAGCACTTTCTGAGTTGCAGATATGGCAGCATCTTCAAGGCCAAAGATATTCAAAGCAATTTCAGGCTCGGTGGGCCAGATTCTTTCTGGACAAATGATTGAGTACTTTAAAATACTGATATAGTGCAAGATGTTTTTTTAATCACATTAGGTCAAAAAATCAGTTGTAGTTATTGATCAGAACAAAAGGTTATTGGGTTTACACAAATGAAGGGTGGTTCTTAAGTTTTGAATAGTCTAACTCATTTCTTGAGGCTCTTGAAAAAAATAGCCCAAAATATTTGTAAAATAAATGTCATTACTTACATGTTCATCTTTCATGTCATTTACTAATTAAAAGGAAAGTGAGATTTCTATATATTTACAAAATAGACTTTTCTATGCACAATAGACAATGATCTACTAGATTGTTTTAAACCAGCATGATAATCTAATATAAAAAAGAGTTTACTTTAAAAGCCCTGGGCCTTCTGTCTTCATGTAGAGACTGAAAAATAGTCTCTTCTGGAACAAGTCCCTACTTTTCACTGGTTCCTAGTACAAACTACTGTTTAGGATATTAAATGGAGTTTGATACCTTTACTAGCTATCTTCAGTAAACTGGAAAAATCACAGCAACCCAGTAACAAGACAGCTGTTTCTTCTGGAGTCTCATTCTTTCTTTTGCCTTCATTTATGGTGGTTCAGACTTCCCCCCACCTCCCCCAAAGCTGCTTAATCTGCCTGAAGTGATAATTATCCCTAACAAAACTAAAAATCTTACTGTATTCTGTGATGGCAAGCATTTTATTATTGCAGTGCTACTTTATTATTACATTTTTAGTATTTTTTTTATTGAGGCTTTTTTAATACTGTTGGTGGTAACTTTGTTTTATGGAGCCAGAAAGTTTCAAGATCTAGTGAATAATCCACACCACACTACCTTTAATGAAGATAAGGGAGTATTGCATACTTGAGCAATTCTCCTTTTCTCAGATGCTATTTGAAATTGGTTTTAATCAATCAAATTGACATTTTTTTTCTATACCATCATTCCAAACAGTAAAATATAAGTTAACAATAAGAGTATAAAAAAGGCCTTTTCATGTTTATCTGGTGCACTCAATCTTTAAATCCATTTCTGTAGTTTATTGTTGGGTTTAAAATTGGCAGATTAGTACTGCCTGTATTCAGGGGAAACTCGGTGAAACGGATATCTTCATACATTTTTCATGTCACACTATTTTTCATCAGAACTGTGGTTTGAAATTGAGATTTAAACCATAAGTTCTGGGCATAAAAGAAATTGTAGAATTTCAGCAATAAGGAAGCAGCAGATTGTAATATTATGAACTTTCCACCAACTATGTGTGATTATTTTTTTAAATGTCAGCCATAAAAAATGCTTATAGAAAAAGATCAATAGCCAAATTTAATAAAATTATGTTTTCCTAGAATGAAATTCAGTTGAACAGTTTCAAATCTTAGCAGCTAAATAATTTCAGGTTTGCAAATTGCAGGCTTGCATGTCATATATCATAGCCTGCAGACTTTTTGAGCTGTGATCTGGAAATGTTTTGATTAACCTTGCCTGATACAGAAAGCAGCCTGATCTTTTTCGTTGCATCCTCGTCACTCTTCTAACTGTATAAAACTGATAAGCAGAATGTTTCTATATTAGAAAAACTTATTTTGCTGTACGACTTTCAGAGAAAAGGAGAGTGATCGGGGAAACATACAATTTACATATTTGTCATTAAAATAAACATTGTACGTTTCAGATGAATGGGTGTTTCCAGAAAGTCTCACTGAGAGTATTCAGTTGGATAGAAGTGAGCAGTTCATACCTACTGAGGATTCAGCCTGCCATAATTTAACCTTACCACAGAATGCCTCTGTTGAACACCACAGCAATCAAACAGTTGATCACCAAGTGAATAATAAAGAGTTTTTCACCTTTTCATCAAGACCTCGATCAGCTCCTCATGGGAAGTCTCCAAATATGTCACCAGAATGTTGCATATTCCCCTTGGATTTGAAGCAAGACAGTAATGGAGTACATGGGAAAACCCAAATTGAAGATAACTTCCAAGGAACTGACAGCAGTGAAGAGGTAGGCCACTTTGTACATGTAATTCTTGATAAAGTAGTCATCATCCTAAAACTCCTAGGATGAGATTCTGTCTTCAAGCTAGACAGAGAGGATAAATCATCTTTTCCCCATATACCTACAGGGAGACTTGTCTTTGTCAGGTTGCTGTGTCTAACTGGATACAGGAGTGAAAACACAAGTATACCCTCTGTGCACGTGGACGAAAGAAACCTAGCTCTCTGTCAGCCCCTGTGCTAACAGAGAGATGTGAGTACTGTGCATCATTACAACAAAAAAAGATTTTAGGAAAGCCTGCATCATAGATTTGAGTGAGATGAAAGTCTGTTATGGTTGAGCAAGAGTACAGTAAATAGGGCTTCATTGTGCCTTTTTAAAACTGTAAGCAGGGACTGTTTTGCTCACCAACATTGTCAAAAGTGAATTAAGAAATTTCAGCTTTTTAATGTCATTTGATGGTTGGTATTTCCGCTTTATATCCTATCTGAGCTGTCTCAGCATAACCAACTTTAATTCTTTTGCAATGTGGAAACATTGCAGCAGTAAAATTAATGAAAGAAAATGAATATTTTTTTAACAAATGTATCAGCTGATACTATATAGAAATTCACCAAATTGTCAATGCACTGAATAGTTGCATTGTGTCATTACAGTAACTGCTAAAAGTTATTACATTTATGAATATTCTAGTGTATTTCATTTTTAATTTTAAAATCTGTTTCTTAGCATTCTAATATGTTCCTCATAGCTGAGAAATAAAATGCAACCGAGTTACATTTTAGTAAGATGGATTGAACTTAACTGCTTTGTATTATGTATTTCTTAGAAACCAGATCACTGATGCTAATTATAAGAAATAAAATTTTATCTTTTTTTTTTCTGTAGTTATGGTGGTTTTCCCATTATCTGGGGGACCATATTAATTATTAACTTAAGCCCATAAGACTCTTATTTCGAACAAAGTTTCAGAATTTCATAATGAAATCAGTTTTAGTCAAGCTAATAGTTCATGAGCAGTGCTGTATGGGATACTATTCTAAAGACACAGAACTGTTTGGGTTTCAAAGAATTTCTTTGTGTATTATGCTTAGAAAAGCCAGAGAGGTTACTGTAGAAGCTAGGTTAAGAAAATATTTCCATAACATAAGAATTATGGAAGCTTTCCAGCACTGTCACTTGCTCAGTTTCCAGTTTGATTGCTTTTATTTTGTGGGGGGCGGGAGCAGGAGGGTGGCAGTCAGGGGACATTAAAGTTGTTAGTAGAGATATGTCTCCAAAGCAGTGTAAAAATGGCAAACAAAAATTTCTGAAGTGGTACCAAACAGTGAAGGCCATGCTATGATTAGTGAGTGAAAATAAAGTGTCTTTCAAAACACAGTGCATATGCCATACTTAACTGATGAACTATAAAGACAGACAAATTTAGATAAATTAAGCAAAAGCTAAATTAATTGTTAAACTTTGCTGGTGCTTAAGCCTTTATTGAAGATAGCTAACCTTCCATGCCATCATCCTACCCCAGAGATCCAGTGCCAAGTGCACAAAGAAAAAGCCATAGCCAAGTACTCCTGCTCTTACAGCACAAGAACATTGAGGCACAACATTAAGGGCCATTCTAGAGAGTTGCTGCAAGAGAGACTGGTAGAGGTTCCCTATGTACTTTAAAACGATTTAAGGTATTATATAAACTAAAAACTTTTCTTTGACTATGTGCCAGAAGTGTGCTAGGGAACAGCCTTTATCTCATTCATTACCTTTGGATGCAAACTGTATTAAATAGCATCAGCACTGCAGCTGGAGATGCATTAGACTCACAAAGCTAGGAGATAATTACATTAAACAAATTACAGCATGCTAACAAATTAGCCAGAGTTTTTTTCTCAGACTATTACATTAGTAATTCATAGTTAAGCCTTTCTTTCATGTGAAAGAAGTCACTGAACCAACAAATTACTTAGCAGTCATATTTTGCCCATATTCATCCTCTTCCTTGTACAGATACATTCTGTGTTGCTTCTTGAAGTCAGCTTTATACTGATAGTCTGGATACACACTTAATATGCAGATTGCTCTACTTTGCATTACTGAAGCAAACTACAAAACAATTTTATTTCAAGCACTGAAAATACAGAAAAGAGGATCCTGGAAAAGACATGATAGCTGAACGTAAGACTGCTAGCTTAATAGTATCTATCTGAACAGTTTAAGGTATCTGCAAAAATCCTCAAATTCCTTAGCCCAACCATAACATGTTTCTCAGTTTACTTCGCTTATATGACAAAATATTTATTTGACTAAGTTATGCTGAATCTTGTAGTGCTTTTTAAAAACATGTTTATCTTGCATGTGAAATAAGCTACATTGTTATGTTTTCAGACATTGTTTCTCATGATCATTGTATTACATCTTTCTTTGAAATTCAGATACTTTGTGTATAACACACATGGATATGCACACAATCTTGAACTGTATCACATAAGATAGATATCTCAACCTACAATTTAAGTAATTGCATGTGAGAATAAATTACCTTTCTCCTTGAAAATATAAGTAAAACTTTGCTTTAATTGAAGAAAAAAAAAAAAGGAGTTTGTATTTTAAATATGTCAGACTGGTAAAAAGTCCAAAAGTTATCCTTGGGTTTTATATGTCACTGCATCATGAATTTAAAAATTGCGGTTAAAATCCCAGTTTCATCCTACTCTACATTTTAAGTTAGTGGAGCTGCAAAGAAGAATTATGCACTTTTTTATTAAATCTGTGTAAATTCAGTATTATCTACAGAAAATACTGACTTAATAGTAAAATATGAGACAGGTTATGCATCAGGATAAATTTGAAATAAATGAACGTTGACTCTCTTTATGTTGCATATACTGAGAGCCATAAGATATGCAGAATAACTGTGCTAGAATTATACAGTTTATGTAACTTCTGGCTTTTAGGAGGAAATATTTCAGCCTGCAAACTGAAAACAACAAGTATTTATAAATTCCCTTTGGTGGTTACTAATTAGCCACTGAAATAATTTAATGCTGTTATTCAATTATCAGAGTCAAATAATCAGTAAAGGATAAAAATTGCTTCTTCTCTTGGAACCATTCACCATCAACTGACTTATTTTGTAATTATATGAATGTCCATGCTTTCAGCTCAAATTTCTGTCAGAGACTTTGTATAATTAAACTTGTCATGGCAGCATTTACAGATTCTGTCAAACCCAGAGCAAACCCAAGAACTCTTGCTGGTTGCGAGTTGTGTGACTGTGTCAGGTGTGACCACTTGTCACATAGTGCTAAAAATGCTGTTTTCAATGTAACAGGCAAGTTCATCAGTGAAGCCTTCAATGAAGAAATTGAGAATTTGTCTGTCCTTACACAATTAAAAAAATAAAAGAATAAGATTAAATAAGATACCCTTACAAAGGCTGACATAATTTCACTCTGATACCTCAGTATTGAAGCTTAGTGTACAAAGGGACTGAATCCCATCTCTTCCTAGTAGGTTGCCCTCTAGAGTCATTAGAATGATCTTAAAATTAGAACCCAGCAAGAGCAATCAGTTTTATGTATCCAGAACCGCCTGTCTGCATGTTCTTTCAAGGAATAACCATACATCAGTACAGGTACTCATTCCTCAGGAAAATCATTCTCATCTTCATTTTCCCTATGTTGCATAATAGTTAATCAAGCAAAAATTATTGATTTAATAAATTATTCTAAAACCTAAATGTGTATGGCTGAAGAGACATGGAAAGGTGAGAGGGATTTAAGCTTCAGGTAAATCAAAGTTGTCCATTTATCTCTAATGTGTAAAGAAAAATACAGTGTTTTCTTTAGTAATCTTCCATTTTGAGTTAGTCTAACTTAATATGGGTTTCGAGCACAGATTTTAAGATAATTTATGGCAAATAAAAATCCATTAAAAAAATGGAAATACAGATTTGTGTTTCAAGGAAATTACTAAATGAGGAATAATAAACTTCAAAAATGTGTATCATTAATAAAATTGAGGTATTATTTTCTTGAATGTGCATTTCTTTCTGTGTAATCCAGTTCTGTACTCACTGAAGTCACTAACAAACTTGGATCACTTTAATTTGCACTAGGACTGCACCTTGGCTATGAGAGGCATACTGAAGATGATATTTCAGTGTCTTATTGAATCTTGTAATATATACTGCCTTACATTCGGTGTGGTAGTATATGACAGAGGACCAGTATGAAAAGATGAAGATGAGGCCTCTCTCATCCTTCCTCTCTTGAGAATAAGAACATTTTGGCAAACACTAGATATGCTTCCCCATTGTTTTTCTTTCCATGTCTTCAGACTTGCTGTTTGTTGTGATGGCATATGAGTGAACATCATACACTTGATTCATGGGATGTTTTGCAGAGACATTACTAGAAGCATGAATATAAGGTTAACAAACTAACCTCCAAATTCTTAAATGATATTCAACTGGTACTGAATACGATACTCAGTGATATTACCAGAGGTGAGCAAAGTGATCTCAGCAGGAGTTATTCCTTCTATGTTTAAGCTGAAGATGCAATGAGAAAATGTGGAATATTAATAATTCAATGGAAAGACACCATTGTCATGGACTTTTTGCTTACTTTTGGTTTACAATTGTAATAAATTTTATTGAAATTATGATTATCATGTAACACACAGGTTTGGGATGTTACCAACATTCTGAGTTTGGGCCAACATTTTGGAAGGTGTAATCTTGTCTCCCTTTCTTCTTCTTTCTACCTTCTGCTTTTCACTACTTGAGATGTAACAATATGTTTATGGTATCCTCATAGTAGTTGCCAGGAAGAGCAGCTGGTTTTCAGAATCCTTGCAAATTTAGAATTAGGCAATAGAGATTGAAGAGCCATTTTGAAATTTTAAGGTCATGTAAAACTGTATTGTGCGATGATGAGAAGGGGATCGCTCTTGCTTTGTTTCCTAAATTTAGGATGACAACAATGAATTCATCCAGAGTACTGAGAACTTTGAGATTGGCCACAGCAAGCAAGGAACATCTGATTCAGCAGTTTTTAAAGAGATCCCACTAAAGAGGCTGTCATTGAGAAATGAATACTGGAAAAATAAGGGACATGGCAAACATAACCTCGAAGAGACCATCCTATCAAAACCACAGAGTTCCACTGTAAGAAAAACAGATTCTGTTAGCTCTCAGAGAAGCTTAAAGCCTACCCTTTCTCTTTCTCCAACTGGAAGTAAATCTGAATTCTTTAAAGTAATTCCAAATGGATCTGAAAAAAATGAAAAATATGGAGTTTCTGGTCAATTAAATAGATCCATCAGTAAAAAGTCTCTCAAGAAAATCTCAAGAGAAGATTCATGTCTGACAACACAGACTCATGTAAGTGATTTTTACTTTGAAATTAAATTATTAGGTTGTATAAAGAAGCTATATTGGATATACCCATTTTCATGAAGTGAGAAATAATATGTCTTTCATTCAGATATATTCTGGTTTCATCATAATAGTATTTATTGAGCTCAGTCTGTTGAAAGTTGATTTCGTAGTTTTTTGTGGCACACAAGATAGTACACCAAATAAAACAGAAATCACAGAGGTTTATAGATAAAAAGATATGTCACTGAGCAACTCACATTTTGGAAATATTTGAGTTAGGAAGTAGTTTTGGGCTGAAAGATTACAAAGGAAAATTGACAGACTTCGAATTGATATATTAACAAGTGACCATAGAAAGAGCATTAATCTAGGTACTTCACAATCTCTCTGCAACAGCCCTAAAAAATAATAAATTATGTGATTGAGGGCCAGTAGTAAGGCTGCGTCATAGGCTAAATTGTCAGGCTACTGAAGGAATTTTTACGTTCACTGAAGTGTTGTTTTATTCCTGTTTTTTTTTCTTTCTGATTCTCCTTATGGAAACATGCAGTAATTTGAAGAACAGGTTTGTCTGCAGCTAATTATGTTCTTAAATATTTTCTAATAGCTAAATCTTGTATTTTCAGCTTATAATAATGTGCTTTGAATTGTGTTTTGAATCAGGAACTGGAGTTTAAGAATCAAGTGTATTCTGTAAATCACAAATGAGACGGTATGTTAGTGTTCCATGGTTTTGGATAGAATTCTTTTCGTCTTAGAATTACCTCAAATCTGTGTCTTTTAACATGTGACCTCTTCTCTAAATGTGTTATGAGTAGATTAGATTTATTCCTGAGCATCTGAGAGTGGAACAGGCCAAACTTCTCCTTAGGCTTCAGAGATCTTTTTTTCAGACATCGGGTAATATCCTGTGAGACCAGAGACTTATATGGTCGGCATTTTCCATCCAGCAGCGGTCGTAGATGACTAGGGAAAAAAAGCACTGCAAGGACAGAACAAACATCCAGCAGTCCCTCGCCAGCATGCCCTGCAGGCTTCTTTCCAGCAGTCAATAGCTTAGCAATTTCTTCAGTGAAAGGTGTTGTCTTTGTGGTAAATAACTGGTGGTGGCTTTTTTTTTCCACGGATTGGTGTAGCTGCTTTTTGTATCTATATGGCCTTTGCCTTGTGACAGTGAATTTCAGAGTTTAACTGCTATTTGTGGGAAAAAAAAATACCTATCTCCTTTAATTTGTTTTGAATGCACTGTCTCATTCCTGGTGCTTTTTCATCTTTCTGTTTGTTATAAAAAACAATGAGTAATATTTTTATAAAATACTATTGTTCTTACCTGTGCCATTTACTATTTTGATGGCTGTATATTGTATTTCCCTGCAATTGTCTCTTCTACAGGTCAGAGGGTTTTATGGTATTCAGTCCCAGGGTTGCTGTTTTGTGATTTTTTTTTGTCATTTTAACCCAAGGATGTTGAATCTTGCTACTGCATGATCATTAATGTAAGAGTGATTTTTGGATAGTAAAATCTTGAACCAGGCATTGCACACTGCTGGGGACCAGAATAGAAGTTTCTCTTTTTTGTGGCTCTATGAAGCAATTACATATTCTTTGGTGAAGTTTACCTACGGTAGTGTCTTGCAACATGACAAACACCTCATTTGCCTGAAGGAAATGGATGTCTTCCATCATTATTCTATTTTCTGTCCTTGTAGCTTGTCTCATCTAGTACAGGATACCACAGTCACCATTCCAGTCAGGGGGATGTGCTGTCATTCTGCTATGGGAATTTTAGTCTGTAGGGATTCTGTTACTTGTTGATACAGTTCATTTTAGTTATCTGCTTTAACAGCATCTGTGAAAGAGGACGCAGGAGTGACCACTTCCATGGGACAAGGCTGCTACTGCTGGGGCAGGGTCATCATGCTGAATGGTTCTACCTACCTACTTTTGTCTGCTGGGGCTGCTGAGGATGGAGCACGCTGCAGCTAATTGTGGATATGGAAATCTGGGAATTGAATTAGGAAAAGCAATCCAAACTGGGCATCAGATTAAAGGACAATGTCTAGGGAAGTGTATGTTCAGCATTTCCATGTATCTTTGGTAGGGAAATGCACATCCCACCATGCCACTGATGCTTCAGTGCTTTTTTGTGAAATGAGTCTCTTCTAGTACTGGTATAAGGGTTGGGTTTTAGGTATCTCACAATCTTGTGAGATAGTCTCTCTGATTGAGGGTTCTAGAAATCTCTTCCTGTATTCTGCAAGCAGTTTATTTGATTCTGTAAAGGCCTTGCACTTTTCCTGATAAAAGCAGAACATCCTTTTCCATGAAGGATGTGGAGAATGGTTTCCTTTGGGAAGGAAGCAGATTAGGGGGAAGCAAGGGGAATAAAATACAGTAATGCAGGTGAAAATAGAAAACAGTGCTGGGACCTTATGGTGATGAAAAATATCAGTGACTGGTGATCTTAAAAACAATAAAAAAAAAAAACTAAATTCAGCAAAAATCCTACCAATAGCAGCATATGTTGTATGTATTTAGTATCTGGAAAAGACATTAGAATTGCCAGTAGTGGTGTAGAAAATGTGAAAGAATGCAATGATTGTGTTCTTTTGTATTTAGGAAGAAGTAAGATAATGTTTCTGTAATTTTTAGTGATAGGAAAACCCCAGCTGATACTGATCATCTGATTCTCTGTTTCTCAGATATATTAATATCCATGTATCTGTCTGTAAGTGTATAATAAAATTTCTTTACATTCTCTTTCCCTCCTAGTTTTATCTATATGATTTTATTTTCTAGTTTCCAGTAACTATTCAGATTTTTGTAACTAAACGTATTCCTTCCTTCTTTCCTAATTCTTTTCAGTTTTGACAAATTGTTCCACTTAAAATTCAACTATGTTTATCACTAATCATAACTGTAATCTATTTGTTCATAACAAATGAAATACATTGATTACTTTCCTAAAAGGTGTTATCAATACTTAATGCAGTGATCAACTTTGTCCTGTAGAACGTAACTAAATATAGACTATCTAGGTGGATTGCAATTAAGTTTTTAAAGTGTTAGACATATTTTACAATTTTTTTTGTGATATTTTGTTTTAAAAGATGAAGGAAAAGATCTATGATTTTTCCTCTGCCCAATAAATAGTTGATTACTAAATTAGACAGTAGGGTTTTTACCATACTGTACTTGTAGCTGTAAATGTATTGCACATGTAATTTGTTGCTTGTGAGTATTTTTTGCAGGGACAAAGCCTATTATCAATATATAGAAGCTCAGGAGGTACATACTTTGTTCTGTTGCTACAAAATATACGATGAAAGTATCTGGCAGATCTAGCCCCCATACTTGATTTGATCAAGTAATAAAATTTTCCCATCCAGAAGCCTTTCCTTGGGGTTCTTTGATACTTCTTTTTGTACTAGGCCACAGTCAAAATTCGAGTGCCACTGACTGCCTTTTAAACAGTGGTTGTTTATATTAGAAAGTATGTTCACCTAGCACTTACAGAATAAAGTTAAATATTTTTTTTTTCTATGAAGAATATTTCCAATAATTTTAAAATTACTATAATAAGCTATTTGAATGTGGCCTTTTTCTGACCATGTACATATGTAAACCTCTTTTTTGTATCCACCGGAGAAGTTTTGCAGGTAGAAAGCAGTATTCTAGGTCCCCACAAGTTTCAAGAGTGGAAATGCTGACATATTACTAACTACAGTGACACAACACTGGAGTATTTTTGTTGGCTGTGGGCATGTAATTATTTTATTTCTGTTTTGAAACACTCTTCATTGTTTTAATAATTATGTATGAAAGGATAGTTTCATATGAAAGGGTATTAGAGTGAGAGTTTACAGAGAAGTAGTCTCCTAATCTGCATATACGGAGGACTGGTAAAGAAAAAAAATGCTTAACCAACTCTTCCTGCAATCGATTTGCTAGCTACTTAATACACTTTAAGGACCTGGTAGCTTGCAATGTTTTATTCATGCTTTAATAGAGTTCTCTATTATTAAGTTCAAATATTTTTAATTAAGAAAGAAGTACAGCCCTCTGGGTAATATTGCAAGCATGTAGATAGCTGGTAATTAAAGTTTTCCACACGTATAACTACATTCAAACAATTCTGAATAAATCATTTGAACCTAGAAGAATGCAAATATCATAATATATGAAAAAAATCCTTTAAACAACAGGTTTTGTCAATCTAGCAGAAGTTTTAAGCACTTAATAAAAATACTTTATCATAAGGAGAGGATATGCAAAAAGACAAGCTTTTTAATTACTAAATGAAATATTTATTTTAGACAAATACAAGAGTATTGCAAAATTACTTCTTACATCAAAAGTTTCTCCTAAATTACAAAGTGAACTTAATTTCAAATTCAGTTTTCAAATTCTGTCTTTGAAAATTGACTAAGATAATATAAAATTTGTGAAGAGGCTTTTTTGTAGTAGTCATCTGAAGCTACAGAAAAAATAGTCCAAACTATTTCTCCTTTATTACAAGGAATTTATTGTACAGAATGTTTAACACGGAAAATTGTCATGACATGTATTCTCCTTTCTGAGTATATTTCTAGAGTGAGCCCATTACAAGAAAAGAAAACAGAATGACAATTTTAAATAAGTTGAGAAAAAACAGCAACAAATGTTTTGAATTGTTTTGTAAAAATTCCAAAAATCTATGCATCTTTCTTCATATACATAAAGGACAAGAAGATCTGGGCAATGTTTTACTTTTATTAAAAAAGAATGAGAAAAATGTTCTTTCAATGCTTAGTGCTTTTATTCTGCATAGCACCAGTTCATGCTGTCATTTTAATGACTACATGCCAATTTCTTCTTATATGAGGTAAGAAAGATAAGCCAAAGCCTTTCTTTTAATAATCAAATAAACACAGAAAGCTTCTATATAGGAAAATTAACAGGAAATCAGCATCTTCAGTAAGATCAATAAAAGTTATAGTAGCTGTAGATCTGGTAGAATACTAATACATCAGAGCAAAGCAGACTTTCCAGACATAACATAGCAAGCTTCATATGAAGTAAGCAAATAACTGATAGTACTTGAGTTAATAATGTATGTTCAGTAAAGGTCTAGAGAAAACATCATGTATTATTTTATGATTAAAAATGTTAGGAATAATCACACTATTCAGGAATGAAGCTTGGACCTCAAAAGCCAGGGGGAAAAAAAGGCAGTTGCAGCTGTGCTGACAGCTTCTGTCATCATCTTATAGCTTGTACAAAATGGCAGACTACATTTATCTGTGCCAAAAAGTATCCTCTGAGTGCTTGAGGTGATTCCATAAGAAAAATCTTTGCAAAGACATTTGACTTAAGAATTTGAGATACGTAGTAAAAAAAAAAAAAAAAGTTTGCAATAGTCTTTAGAATTGTCTTTTTCACAAAGATTTGCATACTTGCACATGCAACTGTTTCCTTGTGAGCACCCTTCAGTCATAAATCCTGGGTTTTGTGATATATTTAGCTGCTGATTGTCAGCTTGCAAGCACACTTCCCATCTAAGGTGGTTTACTTTGTTATTTCAGTGCTAATTTTCTTTTTGACCAGTTATTTGCAATAGATGGCTTTAAGTGCAACCTAATATGCTAGTCAGAATGAAACATCAGAAATCTATGATAGAGTTGCTGCTCCCAAAAACTTAATGTTGAGCAGCAGTCTTTACTGAATGGTACTTAATTTCTTAACTAGAATTAAAATAGGAAGTATTGTTTTACATACTACTGAGATAATAACTGTTGATTTCTTTTATGGCACCCATGAGGAAATAAAAATATGCTACATGTTTTTATTCTAAAACTGTTTTTGCAAATAGGTAGTAAAATATTCTAGAGTTTGAGGTAGAATCAAGGTTCAGTTCATTGCCTGTTGCCATTACATGTATTATTAAAATGGATAGGTTTCTCCATCTGCCCTCCATCCAAAATTCCCTTCCAGTGTGCATTGTATTACACATCCTATACTTGGGAGTTCAGCACTGAATGAATCTATGAGCATATCCGCCCTTAAACTTCTCAAGGGGAAATAAGTAACGTAGTATCCATCATTATCTGGCTTTAATGCTGGATACGTAGTATCCATCATTATCTGACAAAAAAAGTTGGCAGGAAGGGGGATCAGATGGACAATAACGCTTTTCTGATTCCCAGAAAATACAGTTTTATTAAGGTATATAGAACTTCCTAAAGCAGAAAAAGTACTGCGAGTCACTGAAAATAACCTCCTTTTTCAGCATTGTTGTCATATTGTCTTTCTAGTGAAAGTGACCACTTTGCATGTGAAATACTAAGCAATAAACATTAAAATCTAGGATATATATATGTCTTTTTGCATTATTTCCTTTAAATAAAGAAATGAATGTCCAATGTATAACATCTTTTATGGGCTGTATACGTCATACCTCTGTTTAGCTGAATAATTGAACCTATATAATATTTTATTAACCACATATATTCATGAGTGTTTTTAAAATCAAATATCTTGCTTGTGTGGTGTCATAACCTGAAAGTATTGAACATTGCTGTACTATTTCTCTTATTAAGATAAAGCTGCAGTTCAAGTTTTCCTATGTCTCAGGCGTGAGCAGTTTACTATTATACTCTAAGTAGCAGACTTACATATGTGTCTTGTATCCATAGGAGGAAGGACGTTTTAGTAATACTTTCAGTGTGTCTTCCGGTGGTAAGGTAACTTTTGTACCCCCAGAAAACACACTGAAACATTACACGCTGGTTTTCATAGCAGGAAAAGCTAGCAATAATCATACCTCTAGTGCTGCTGACTTGCATGTGTTCTTGAGGTCTTCAGTTACCCTGTCCCTCCCCACAGCACCCTGTGCCTACCTGCCCTCCTCACAGACTCAGATTGCCCCCTCTGCCAGGAACATGATAAACTCCTGGTCTGAAAGCCCCATTCTCTTCACTAGTATCAAAGCACTGTCCCTCTTTGGGATACTGTTACATAGTCTCTTGCAGCCCACTGGCCATATTCCAGTGATCTAAATCCTCTGAAGTCCCGGTCACTACTTGGATTCACTTTTCAAGCCGAAATGCATTGTAACTCCATTCAGCACCAAAACTAGAGGCCTCAAGTATTAGACCTGTTCCTTTGTGAAACAGCACTCTATGTGGACCCTTTAAGAAAATGAAAGCTTTTCTTAAAGAAGGACCTATAAACAAAGGTAATGCCACAGAAGATTGAGTGAATTTAAACAATCCTATCATGAGGTTTTGTGTGAGGCATAAGTACGAACTGCAAAATAGTTATTACCTGGTTTTAGTTTTTGGCCTGTGGATCAAGTTTGACATAGCAATTAGAGTTACATTAACAATTCAACCAATGAGTGTGAAGAAAAATGAAGAAACTGTGATGTTTATTTTAAAATGTATACATGAGCAAGTTGCGAAAATAAGTTTAAAAATTTACTGCTGACAGGTGTAACTTTCCAGAGAAATGTTATACTGTGCTTGACAAATAACTAAATGTTATGTTGATGGTGTTTATGATACTGTGATAACTGTGTGATTTGATTTCTTTCAAGATTTGCATTTAATGCCTAAGCAATTTTAGCTGCTGGATTTTTTAACTTCTAAAGGTCTGCTTTTGTCTTCTGTTTTTAATGGCAGTGGAACAGCAACTTCACCAAACACACTGGATCCGAACTGCAGTCCATAACAGTGTTTGTGTTCTTCTTCCCTACTGTAATTATGTGTAAATATGCTTGATCTTCATAGCTGACCAGAAATCTGTTAACTAATCTTTTCATCTAATCTTTTCATTCGGTTATCATCTGTTTCATTCATGTATTCTGTTCCATGATCCTGTCTATATTGTTGAATTTTCCATTTTATTTCACAGGAGTATGACTGGAAAAACTACCAGGCAAATAGAATGAGTTCATCTGAACTACAGATGCTGGCTAGCATGAAGAGACAACAAAATGAAGAATTAAGGGGCACTGGGATCTCACATGGGCTGAGCGCATCACAGATAGACAACTGCAATGTTAGCATAAGTACAAGCAGTGATGATACAGCAACCTGGAACTCTTGTTTCCCACCAGTAAGTCTAAAGCCATAGTATCTTCTCTGTATAATTTCTGTCAATTCTGAGACTCAGGGGTCTTGAATATTAAAATGTCTTTGAGTAGCTTTGAAAATTTAAAGTATCATTATCAAATATTTTTTAAAACTTACCAAGTAAAACATGCAACCAAAACACATGCACTTCCTGCAGGTTCTATAGTACCATGATGGACAAAGAGCAAATCTATTAAATATATTCCTTCCTAGAATCCTGAATAATCGAGTAGGCTGTACAGCTTGTCATAATAGTTGCTGACAACTTGTAGGTGTGTGCTATAGTACTTAAAAATGGTTCCAAAATGAATGAAACCCAGATATACCAGTCAGCAACTGCATTACAGTGTAATGGAAAATAATTGCTTCTTACAGTGATAAAGTCTTATTACTGAAAAGCTAACTGTTTAAAGGGCTGCAGTAGAACAGCAGCAAAAAGCTGCAGTAGTTCTAAGCACTTAGTATGTGATCCTTCTGTATTTTATACCTTATATCATTATTTGTCCTGGTACAAAGTAGTACAAAATCACACACCGCTGCTCAGTGTGACAGAGTACTGTTATAAGAAGCAGAGGAGTATTTGTTACAGTCCACTGAAGAGTATTGAATGTATGAAATCACAGGATAACATTTCAGCAACTATATAAAGGTACTTGCAGGAGCTGCTGTAAAACTAGGTAACCTCATACTCCATTTATATCTCAGCAACATAGTTCTTATTTTATTATAGGTGAAACAATAATAAACAACAAATGTGGCTTAAGTAAAGCACACAACTCTCAGAGGCAGATCCAATGTTAGTAGAGTAAACACTGCTGTGTTGCCCCAGTATAAACTATTGTAGAGTAAATGCTCTGAAAGGTTAGGTGCTTATTACCTCCAGGGATCTATAGGGCCTAAATAGAGGCCTGTAGTTGCTATCTTCCGTAGTGAATGTTGAACACAGCACTGGAACTTTGTGGTGCACTGGTAAATGAAGGTTTCACATGAGAAGAGATGTATCAGTGAGTGGGTCATTGCTCAAATAAGAATTTGGTTTAGAGAGTAATATTTTGCAGGATATCAGAGAAACATTAGTTAGTTTTATCTATTTGAGATATGTCAACATTACACATCTAGTTGATTTCCTCATATTTCCGGTGCATTTTCTCAGTACTCACTAAATAGACTCAAACATGATGTAAATCTGCAAGACTGGACAAATGGAACTGAATTAAATAAAGAGAATAGCAGTCTCATTAATTTTTTGAGTAGTTTAATTATAAGGAAATTAATAAGAATATTTAGACATGTCAGGTTTGGTTAATACAAATTACATGACTAAAACAAAATTAACTTTTAAAGTGAAATGTACTGCGCCAGTATTCAGTGAAGCGCAATGTGATTGCAAAGACAGCTCTTTGATCTTATTGCCTAGATCAGCTTCTGTAGCTTCAGAGTAATAGCATCAGTCTGAAAAAGTGTTTAGATATAATAGGTTAGTCATTTAAATTGTAATTTAATATAGCTGTAGTTTTTCATAGTAGTCCTTTGTGACCATCTTTCTTTACATAAACCAAGTGTGAAAGGCAACATATTTGTCTTTGAGAGAGAAGTTTTTCAAATTTCATTCAGTTGACTGAAGTGTTGGATTGTCTTACACATACAGCCACAGAAGGTTTCTTCTCTGCGTTTTGCAAGGTGGGCATTGAGGTTTTAAGATTTAATGGCAAGAACCTCATTTCCAGGAAGAGGTAATTTAGAAAGTAAACCTAATCCTTCTCAGATAAGGACTAACCACTTAGTCTCTTGCTACAACAGACTGCTGAAATTCAGCTTCCCTGGTCTTCCCTAGTTGTATACCTCAGCCTTTACGTAAAGGGACTCTGTACCAGTACAATGTTGGTTAGTCCACAGTGTTGATTCACTTCATATTTTCCTTTCTGAGATAGTTGCCACAGCACCGTCTATTCATAGATGTAGTTACAAGCTTTTGGAGTATGGACTAGTGTGTTTAACACTGCTTGATGTAATTCTGTTCTAATATTTGGAAAAATGCAGAGTATTCATGTGAGAGTGATAATTCATTTTCTAGACCTTTAATATCTAAGGTTATAAACAACATTTATTAGGGAAGGTGATTATTTAATTATCACCCCAAGTTGTTTTAACACAGAACCTTTTAAAAAAGAAGTTTGGGCCATTTTTGGTATGCTAGTGTTAAATTTTAGTATATTTTGATATGCTTACAACATTTCAAAGGATGTTGAGAGTAGTGATGCTGTGCCATTATTCAAATGGGTAGCTGAAATTAAAAAGTTAAAGTAGGCCAGTTAGTCTAATATCATTGTCAAAACAGTGAAAAATCTGGTGTGGAATTCAGTTAATGGAGATTTAAAGGATGGTAATATGACTAATGATAGTCAAGATTGCTTTACAGAAAATATGTCCTGTTCACAAAATCTAATTTTATTGATAAAGTTACAATTGATAAGGGAACTGCTTAGATGTAACATACTGAGACTATTGTACATATTTGTTTAAAAGTGAACAGCATACAATGTTGATAAAGCATACCTTGAATGAATTTAAAACTGGTCAACTGACGAATATCAAAAACAGTCAGCAGGGAATTATCTATAAGTAAATTACATTCAGAGGGACCCACTTCATGGTTCATTCAGTTCTAGATATGATGTTCAGTGTTTTTTATTGGTGATCCAGTTTAATAGCTGGTGGTATACATATAATTGTGAGTCGATCTAATTCTTCCCTTTGGCTTTCAAATCTACAAATCTGCCAGATAATTTCATGTAGCTGTTTTGAGTGAATCCCCACACATAGCATTTACATGTGCAGTGAATGTGTTACTGTATGCATAGGTGGTCTACAAAACTGAGAGATCAAAACGCAGCTGGCTTGGAGTGATTAGGGCACATTCAAAGGTTGCTCCTCCTGGATTTCAGTCTTCTGCCATGCATGGTCTTTCTATAAGATCTAAAATCGTAGAATTGTAGAATCATAAAATAGTTTGGGTTGGAAAGGACATTTAAAGGTCATCTAGTCCTACCCTCCTTCAGTGAGGAGGGACACCTTCCGCTAGACCAACTTGCTCAGAGCCCCACCCAACCTGAGTTTGAATGTTTCCAGGGATGAGGCATCTGCCACTTCTCTGGGTGACCTGTTCCAGTGTTTCACCACCTTCATTGTAAAAATTTCTTCCCTATATGTAGCCTGTATCTACCCTCTTTTAGTTTAAAACAATTACCCCTTGTCCTATAGCAACAGTCCCTGCTAAAAAGTTTGTCCCCATCTTTCCTGTAGCCCCCTTCAAGTACTGGAAGGCTGCTATAAGGTCTCCCTGGAGCCCTCTCTTCTCTAGGCTGAGCAACCCCAACTCTTTCAGCCTGTTCTCATAGGGGAGGTGCTTCATCCCTCTGATAGTTTTTGTGGCCATCCTCTGGACCCACTCGAGCAGGTCCATGTCCTTCTGATGTTGGGGGCTCCAGAGCTGGACACAGCACTGCAGGTGGGGTCCCACGAGAGTGGAGTAGAGGGGGGAGAATCCCCTCCCTCAACCTGCTGGCCACACTTCTCTTGATGCAGCCCAGGACACGGCTGGCTTTCTGGGCTGTGAGTGCATGCTGCTGGCTCACAGTCAGTTTTCCATCCACCAACAACCCCCAAGTCCTTCTCCTCAGGGCTGCTTTCAGTCCCTTCAGCCACGAGCCTGAGTAATATCATTTTTTCAGCTTCAGGTTTTTACCAAGAAGTTTTCCTTATGTATATATTTATTCCTTATATATATTATGTAAAAAAATATATGTGTAGAATAAAACCAAATTTGTTTTTGTCACTGGTCTTTAGTACCACCATCATTTGAGCTGAGCCAAGAGAACTTGCAAATGATCAATCCTTCCAAAATCAGATGTACAAACTGCAGAAAAGTTTATATATATCTGTAGACACCTTCCAGTTGCGTAGGCAAATGATTTTAGCAGTGCAGTATATAGAAAAGAAATAGAAATAATCTTCATATTGTAGTTTGAGAAATTAAGGACAGCTTGAAATTCTTGTCATGATTAAACTTTCATGCTTACTTGTGTTGCCAGGTTGTATCTTTATGATTATTTACGTCAGTAGTATCTATTGCTTTCTCTTATTTTCTTCCAAGATAAGTAAGGAGTATTTTTATTCCAAATTTTCATTCATTTTATACATTTTTGTCCCTTAGTGGAATCTATGGCAACAGCACCACCAGAAGGCAGCTTTTTGTGTATCTTTCATTTTGAAATACCTATGATGTTTTGCAAGGCAGGGCAGGATATAATCATGTTAGATAGTGAATTTATGTGTTGAAGTAATCTTCTATATATAAAACACATTTTTAGTGAGTTTATTTTTTTCAATGCTTGCCATTGTTAGTATGATTTCCAGATTAATTGAAAATTCTCATGTTACTGACTCTAATGAATCTAAGAAACCCTTCTGAATGTAATGGCACATAGATCAATCATATTGTTAAGTCACAGTTAGAACAGATACCCTTAATCAACTATAAAACAGATATACTAAACCTGTATTTTTATATCTTACGATAGTTTACCAAGAACTGAATATATGCTGTCAGGAGAAATCATTGAAATGTAAGTTGCTTAGCAGCTGCTGTAAACTATGATGGCCAAAAAGGAATAAAATAGCTTTGAATATTATACATTACCCAATATAGCTATCAGTTATAAATATGAAAAACTTATTTTTTAAAATGAATATACTTCGAAGGAGAATTATAGAACCTTATAAAATGTGTGTGGGCACAGTTCCAAATCAGCAATATGTGTATGTAGAACTAGATATTTTAAAAGATTTCATTTGGCCTTGTCTTACCAGAATGTTTTCTTAAATTTTAAGGTCTATGAAATTCCATGTTAGCTTTGCTATATATTTTCTGTATATTGCAGAGTATAATGTCAAGTTTATACCCGCACATATACACATTATCCAAGAAAATTTGCAAAAATTACAAAACATTTCTGCTTAAATGCCCTGCTTTATTCTAGAGATCCAGTAAGACCTTCCTGCCCTGTCAGGTAATTGACCCATTCAGCTTCTTGGATAGCTGTTTCCACACTTCAGACACCACCACTTCAGACACAATACAAACATTCTGGAGAAAGATCATATATAAGAGAATTTCAGATAACTTATTGCATATGTTCCCTGATTCTCAGTCAGAAATTCAAAGGAGAAGGAAGGTTCTCCTTAATTGCTTATTGATATATCCTAGAAGCTTGTAGTGGTATAATACTGTTAGAAGACTCCAAATATGCTCACCACTAAGACCTGTCTTTGGAGTAAGGAGTAGACACAGAGAAGAAAGATTACTTGTTCCCCAAGCAACTTCCTAAATATAAATTCAGTCACATAAGCCTTGGTCTGCAAAATATTTGAAAGAGTACTTCCAGGTTCATACCTAATTTGTGGAAGGACTTCTGGCTTCCTTTGTGATGTTTCAGAAAAGCAAGCTACTTAACACAAAAATGGTCTGGCAGAACTGAAGTCTGACAGACAAGAGGTTTAAAGCCAGAATTATTCCAACTGAGAGCTCAGTTTGACAACCCCTGGAGGGATCTGTTCACATCAAGTCAAATTGCAAAACTGAGGCAGACTACTCTTTACTATGAAATGAGACTAAAAATTATTTAGACAGGTATTCTGGTTCATAGACTGACTAATTCACTTTCTGTCTCATCCTCAGTCTTCCACTACCCATCATTTGGGAATTGCACTATCCGCCACCAGGCAGTGACTCAGATTTGGCAGTAATTAGGATGTTATTTATCCCAAACATATATTTTACAACAGCTCTCCCCACTTCCTGAAACCATGAGAACCATCATTTCTATATTGATTTCTGTAAAAAAAGCAATTGCTTTTATAATGCTTAGTGTTTATTTTTAGCATTTCATGTACTGAATTGTACAGGTATTGTTAATGTATGCTTGCATTTTCATTTCTTTTGTATTTGCTTCAGTGATTTGTTTAGAACTGCTTTCGGGCTGTGATAATGTCAGGGGGGATCCGTTCTGGAAGTACTATATATATCAAGTGAAGATTTACTTCCAAATTTTAGAATTCTAAATTTTTATACCAGTTTATGAATATTGATCTTTCTTGCAAATAATCATTGCAAATCATTGTTTTTAATGCCAGGAACCAAGTGTAGCTTGAAACCTTTGGGGCACATTCTTACAATGGGTAGGTAAGATTTGAAGACTGTGTAAAATGATCATCCTTTGTATGAATATTCATACAGTCCACTATTAGCTATTCATGAATAGCTTAATCCATGTTTCAAATTGGCAGTACCATAGAGAATTGTATGTGCTTCAGCAAACTTCATTTGGGACTGCTAAAATTACTGTTAATGGTGCTTCTGAGGAGAGAGGAACCGTGTCTGCTGGCCCTATTAGTTCTGGCTAAGTGTTGTCTAACCTTAAGAATGGTTGGTTCTGCCCAGATCCTAAGAGTTCCTGAACCATGCTTCCTGTACACCTACAGTCCAGACTCTTCTATCAGACAAGACTTTGCCACCCTTCCCTCTCTGAAGTTTCCTGACTCTGTCCCAGAACTCTCACAGGCAGTATGGAAATGACCATGTGGTTGACTCCTTAATTCATATGTATTTCCACCCAGATGAGAATCAACTGTTAAATTATGCTTTTGCACAGTTAGGATCTGATTATCCATTTTAAATTTCCCAGGTAAGAAAAAAGACTGTAAAATGCTAATATCAGAAGCTGCAAATGTGTATGCTCATAAAAGATCTCTTACATACTTCTAAACATTCTGAAAGAATATTTGCAAAGTTATTTTCTCACTCTTATTTTCTGTTTTCCGTAGCCCGTCAGTCAGGAGCATCACTATCAGAAAGAAATGAGCCCACTTTCTCATTCCAACCCACGGTAAGATTCCATTTATAGCCCAGGCAGTAAGGATTCAGTTAGAGTGCTCTGAATATTAAATGTGACATTCTTTGATTGAATCTTAAATCTCTTTTCAATTGCAACCTCCTCTCAGAGGGCTTTACTATTGTTCATTTTAGTCATTGTCTCCAGCACGTCTGCATTGTCCTGGAATGCAGAACTGAGTTCTGCATGTTTTGGATGTACCAGTGTGTATTTAAAGTTACTGACATAGGCCTTGCTCCTACATCTGCTTTGATGCATGATTCAGCAAATCCTCCTCATCTGACATACATACACTCACCTATTTCTTTTTCTCTCTCTCCCTCTCTGCTTTGAAGGCATAGAACTAGAATTCTGTACATGACTGTAGGTGTCAGGGAATCCATTTGTTACAAAAGATTTGAATGTTACTTATTTAGACAGGTTTTTTTCAATAGATAGCCCAGTAAGGAGAGAGGGTGTTACAACACCATGGGATAGTTCAGAGGGAGATCCTGTCTGCAACATATTTTGGCTGTAAAGTTTTTAGCTTGATCTGTTTTGTTTGGAATCAGTAACAAAATCACTGTGACCTTATTATAAGGTGAAATGAAGACAAGGGGAGAAGGTGGCTAGGGAGAAATAATCAAATTGAGATAATCAGAATTACTTGTCAAGTTTCAGAACTACCTTGTACCTGTGAAACCCTAACATGACTTTGTCCATTTTTAACAACCTGAACAAGAGGTGTACTTATTTTAAAATGTAGACCTATTTAACTTTCATTTGGTGTCATTAATGTGGATTCTGTTTGTCCCAAGTTTTAATTGGACAATGTATGTGTGTTGGGAGGAGAGGATATTTCAGATACAACTCCTTTATCTTTTATCAACAGTCTGAAATGTTTTGTGGTAGCAAACTGCCAGTCAGTTGTACAGGATAATATGCATTTCTTCTCACACAGATGTTTTCAGTCACTTGTCTCACTTGCCATCCACATTTTTATGATTTAAAATCTTCTTTTTAGATTTTATGAAGTGAACACTATGAAACTTGCTGTGCAAGTTCACCCAGATGCATCAGTTATTGCAACATGCAGCCATATGTTTCCTAGTTCACACAATATATTGCTGGAGTTAAAGTGTAATCCTGGATTCCTGTTCCCTTTCACATGTAAATCAAAGTGCTTATGTTGGTCTAGAAAACCTCTCTGCCTTGGGTGCTGGTTATCAAAGGAAATATCTCTATCCTTACAAATTGTCACAGTGGATGAAGTGGACAGAGACACGATTATAGTACACGGAGTAAGATATCAGGTACCTTGTGACTGAAACTTTGGACTCTTTATTCCAGAATTTATTTTCCTGATGGCATTAGAATTGCCTATATTTTCGTGCAAGCTACATTGTTTGTCTTCTTTCTGCCCATACATTGTTTGAGTCAGATTTTATTAAGTTATTTTTATACATGTGCTAAAGCAATTTGGTACCCGGTACATTTTACATACTGAAAAGCAGAATAAACACCGTTATCTGTAAAAACAAAGCATTTCATCATATCAAGTTAATATGATCAACAATGAAAACTTGTATTTTCATATAATAAAATTTAAAACAGATAGTATAAATTACAACTTAGTTCTTATGCTATTTTAATCCAGTACACACAGTAGACTTAAATTTCTCTAGAAATCATTTTTGAGAAATGAAGACAAAGTATTCATAAAATACCTGACTTGCAAGTGCCTCATAAATTCAGTAGCCCTTGTGAACTGCCAGAAAAACATTATTGGGCTGTAAATACAGAAGAGGACAAAATTATGAGGTCAGTTTGCATCATGATATAAAAACTGGAGATGATGTGACTTGAATACCATTATTCACATCATTACCTGTCATTTATAATGGAAAACTCTGTAATGTTTTTCACAGAGGGTGTGTACCTAAATGAGAGGGAGATAAAATTAATCGTAATTCTATAACTTAGGTCCTAAAATGTTTTTAAAGCCAATTTTAATATGTAATGCATGAGCAACTGGAAAATGTCTAGATCTTTGTAAGCCTACTGTAGCTATGTAGGGCAACACAGAATATTTGAAAAATTGATATATCCTATGTAGATGAGTGGGTATAAATGCCATGGCATGAAGGCAGCTATGTAATGCACTTACTGAAACAACAAATAGTTTGTTATAAAGGGTGATAAAGAATTTGACAGGTCTCAAGTAACTTCAAAAGGTGTAGTAGTGATATTTTCTAGGAAATGAAAAAAGAGCAGTGTGGAAGCTATTGCCCAGTAAATGTAGCTTCTGTCCATAATAAGATAAAAGAACAAGGAAAGAAAGCACCTGTGAAGATAATGGAAATGCAGTCAATAAAAAGACCCAGCTAGATTCATTTTCCATTGGTTCCTCTGGGTAAAGGTCATAAGTCTGCCAAGAATATTGCTACTGCAATACAAATCACCTCCACATCATGCTACTTTGCAAGACATAGAACCAGTTAATGAAAGGAGACAGGCTGACTGCAGAGGCTACAGAGCCAGATGAGCAAGATGGTGTGCACTGTTTCAGGCCTTAGCTATGCACTTCTCACTGACTGATGTGCCGTATGGTCCTACCTGAACTTCAGAATTGCTCTCTTCTCTTGAAATAGAAAGCTGTAACTGTGTATGTTACTTCTTCCTCCAGTGCAGGGACTGGAAATTGCTACGTATCCTGCATCTACTTAGTAAGCACTTGTCCTCCAAAATATTTTTCTGTCATAAAAGCTTTGAAGGTCTCATTAAGGAATTGCTGAAAGTAAATATACTAGAGGAACTTCAGTCATACTGAACTGCAAAAAGTAGAGCTGTTCTCTGAAAAAGATCACTTGAATCTAATTTTATGAATAGATTTTCAGAAGTTCTACAGATGCTTTTGAGAAAATTTATTTCTGATAAAAGCTGATTTTTCTTCTTTGAGAGAGGGTTTTTTAATAAGTTAAAACCTATCTTTATAAGCGTTGCCTCACTAGATCCTCTCTTGGCATCCTACTCAACTCTTCCCAAGCTACCAAATAAAATTTGTTCCTCTGAAGTGCAAACAGCTGTTCCTCAGAAACTGCACTAAAGTAGGACACAAATATTTCAGCATTTCATCGGGTATCCTTTCACAAGAAGTATATTTTACTTAAGTAATTTCATACAAAATGTACACAGCCAAATTTTCAGTTAGGTTTTACCCAGACATTTAACTCTACATCTTAAAAAAGAAAGTATTCCCATAGTGAATTGTAGGCACAAATATTTGATGATAGTAAATGTCTGCCTGATTTGGACTATAGCCAAGAATATAAGTTCTGCACATAAAACATAGACATCGTTTAATGAGAAAGTCATTAATTGATCAGTGGTCTCAAACTAAAGAATGAGTATCAGGCTGGTTTTCATTCATAAATGAAGATAGTTGTTAAACTAGAGCTTAATTTGCTGTCCCCAGTGGCTTATGGATTTCATATGTTTACAGCTCTAAAAACAACCTCAAACTAATCTGTATATGTGGGGCTGGCAGCTTTTCCAAGGATGGTTGGAACCTGCAGAAGTTAATTATTATATCAATCAGTGAAAATGATCTTTTGAAGTATTGTTTGTGCCTTTGCTGTGGGCTTGGTCAGTGTTACCTGCACAGAATTACCAGGAGTAAATAGAACTGTACTCCCTTCTTAGCTTCACCTCGATCTCCTCTGTCCTGCCAGACACTCAGGCTTCCCAGGTTGGTATGTGAAAGTGTGCATATTCATCAGTATATAGTGTACCTTACTCATTCAGCCTTCTGTGTTGGAGTTGCCACACCTGATGGATGATCATGACCCGGTGTGGGGACAGGAGGGGAGTCTTAAGCCTCCTTGCTGATACTGAGAGTCCATTTGTAGCTGATGATGTAGATTGTCAGCTCCAAAATTTCAGCAAGAATTTGAAGAAGCAATGAGATTTCATTTTATCGGGCTCCCATCCACCTTTTCCAGTGTCTTGTTCTTCTCCATGACCCTCTGACCTGCATCCATAGAGATTATCATCTCCATTAAGTTTTGCCTTGAAAAGTAAGGTTACAGTTGTTCTGAAGTGATAGGATTCAGGACCATCCTCAATCCAGTCCAGTAGCTAACTTGTAAAATAAGTTAGATTTATCTGCTCTGTCCATGCAAGTCAGTTGATTCTTCAATGGGATTTTTTGTGTTTGAATTAGATTACATCAGTGAGTTTGTTGTGAATAAAAAAGAAAGCTCTTAAAACTAAGGAGCATACAAGATCCCTACAATTTTAAGGAAAACCAAAGATTTTATTAAATGTTTGCTAAAATTGCTAAATAGAAGTATGATGCAATTCATATTTCAATTCAAAGGCCAGCACTTTGTCTAGATTTGTTTTATCTATAAAAAGTGTCACCACTGTACTGTGGCCTAAATCTCTTGTAGCTTTGCCGCTTGTGGATGTAATGTAAAGTTCCTTGTATCTATAATTGGCTGATAAGGGCCCACAGTCTTTGACAAATGATTAATAGTCACTGACCTCACACTTCACATGGGCTTGGTATGGGCTGACTAAAGCAAGCTGTCTTGTCGTTGTAACCTACATGTATTACATTAGACTGATCAGGATGTCATCGTTCTTCTTTCCTCTACAATCAAGAAAAAAAACAACCCAAAAAAAGCTAATAACATTTTCTTCCCTTTTCTGGTAAAGGTATCACTCCAATTATGATAAATGTTATAGATATGAGATTTATCATCACAAAAGCAATGTTTCATTGACGTGAAGATTAACGTGTTTGAGGAGGACAATAACTATAAACTTTTCAGAAAAAGTTGTAGGTTTTACCTTAAGAAAGACAAAAGCAGAACCCATATCCTTAATTACTACTTTATCAAACAATATTATTTTCTTACTTTTGTAATGATATGCATGCACAGTAGTTCAGGTAATGAATCATGAAATGGATAAGCATGTTCCTGTAACTAAATGCATTCTTAACTTATTTTCAAACTTGATTATTGGTAAAATTCTTGTATATTAGTTAAATATAATGAACATTTCTTTCTATGCATAACTCTGACCACTCTACTGATTTTAGGAAGTAAATTGTTTCTTTGATTTTCTTTACAAAATTTATGCTAGAAAATTTTTTAGAACCTATTGTTGCCATTAATATATTCCATTATCTTGGCACCTGAAATTTGCATCATATATCAGTGATTCCAGAACAAAAACACATCCACTGCAAACTCTCAAGTATTAAAAGTATGTTCAGATTTGAGACTACCATTTAGGAACTCTTATCCGTCCCAGATGAAAACTAAACATTTAAAGAGCTGATGCATGTGTTGTTACACCGTTGAGAGATTCAGTAAGATCAAACTCACCTACAAAATGGTGCAGTAAAACAAGGATTGTAGCTATAACATTTATATGCACTACACCAGAACTTCTCCAACATGCATGCTGTGAAATTCAGGCACAAAAGGTCTTTGTCTCCCATATTTCCAAGAAGAGGCTTATATAGCAGAATAACTTAAAGTTAAGAAACACGCTTAAAGATTGAGTTTTGCAAACAAGATGCATATTTATTTTTATGATTAATTACAAGATCAAAGTCATACAACTCCATTACTTCTGCAAAACAGACAATATTACATTATGAAGTATTATAAAATTACATAACAGTTGTCAAAATAAGTGAACAAGAACAATACATCACAAAATGTACTTTGGTTTTTCATTGTACTTGTTCAATTACTTTACTAGTCCACAAAATAGAGTAATTTGCAATAGGTCTCCCAGTCGTTAATCTGAATTAGCAAAGTTCTGCTGCATTTGTCAGGCTATAATATGCATGAAAAAGAACATGACAAAAGAAGCAAATACACAGGAAATATCTAATTGAAAAGGTTAAATTTTTTAATCATGATGGTAAAAACCTTAGCTACATAAAGGTTGTTGAGAACCAAGTGGCTAACATGTAAAAGCTTGTTAAAATAATCCAAAAATATCTTTCTGTTATATGGGAGTCTGAGAACATGCAAGTGTGACAGAATATAGACTGAAGTTTTGAATATAAAACGCGGCTAATGCTTTCAAATATGGTGTTGCATCTATGTTAGTATATGGTAGTTTATCTCTTTTTTTTTTTTTTTTTTTGTAGCTTCAGGACTAACTGAGAATATTTTTATTGGTTCCACCCTTTTTCTGAATATTCCTGGGCCATTCAAACAGAGTTGTCTGACCATGCTTATATGTTGAATATGCATTAAAAGATTTTACATGCCTCTAAGATCTCTTTGATTCAAAGGAAGAGATAGATGTTATCTTATAGCAAGTCTGGGATTCCCTGTTCACAGTGTTGCAATCTGTCCTTCAGTACCCAGTCCAGCTGTTGCTATGGCTCTTTGCCAGTGTGGCTTCTTCCAGGGGATCTCCAGTGTTTGTGGATGACAAGACACTTCGGTCCAGCCACAAGCCAGCATCTAAGGTCTGAGTCCAACTTCTGACGACCCTTAGAGCCTTGGGATTTTAAGGTAGTTCACAGGACAGGCAAGCTTCCAAATAGGTTTGTAACTGTTGTATTGTTCCCTTTTCTGGAGAGAAGCAGCTTACTACTACTACTAACCAGCCCCCCACCTATGGAAATACATCCATCCTCCTTCTGAACTGGAAGCTTATTTAAATACAAACAAATCAGGCTCCTTGACTGACATCCCATATACATACAACGTTTTCTTACAGAGCAAAACTGTCTGGCTTTCCAAGGGTACACATGCCAACACCTTCCTTCCCTGCTATTCCAGTATCATTTGTGCAAGAGTGTTGGTTTTGATTCCTTTATGTTAATTTACATTTATTGACAAAAATTGATGTTTTTAAGAATTAAACTGAGCTAGCTTACTTCTCACTTTTTGGTGATGATTAAGTTTCCAACTTTATGCTGTACTGCTCATTGCATTAATATATTAAAAGGTCAGAGTTTTCTTGCATACCTTTTTCTTTTTTTTTTTTACTTTTCTGAAAAAGAAAAGTAGTTTTCACAGACCAGGAACATTCAACAGCATCACCTTTAACAAGTTTCATAATATTTAAGTTAGTGCTCTGTTGAGTCATGTCTCTCCATTGATTTTTAAAAGCCCTCTGGCTCCATGTCATCCATTAATAGTTAAATGGGATGCAGCCTACATCCAGGATGCACAGAACAGTAAGGTGCTGGTGGTGGCTGGCTGTGGAAAAAAGGAATAATTTAATTGCAACAAGACTCGTTAGGTATTAGATTCAGGTGTTGTCTGAACGAGTGAAATATTAAAATATCATTTTTTAAAAGAATGGTTTATTTAATTGTTAAAAAAATGTAAACAAGGAAGCACACCCTACCTAACAGACACTTCATTAAATGTGGAAATCCATTTGATTCACTGATCAATGAGTATCTGATGTAGTTATTAGAATTTACTTGCTTAAGATTAGATTAACATGAAGGAATTTTAACGCACCTTTTCAAATTCATTACTTCCAATTTATACAGCTGATCTTCTGATAAACAAAACAAAACTAGCAAAGAAGAAAGGGCTAGTATCTTACTTAAATTAGATGATAAAACACTGGTTTTCGCTACTAGTGTCATTTAAATTGCTAGTGAATATTGAGGCTATAATCTAGCCAGCAAGCTAACATGGTGATGAACTAGAGGTTTAGTCTTTAAGTAAATTCCAATGTTACTGTCATTTAACAGAAGATATGATAGAAGTTTCATGTATTTATCTACAAAGCGTTAACCAAATAGCACAATATATTAATTACTAAGCTGTTAAACCTCCAAATTCAGGTCATTCATAATTTTAGACTTATATAGATGACACTGTATGTTTTTAATAACCTGCACAAATTTAACACTTGAACTTTGATAAACAAAATAAAATGGGATAGCATTAACAGGTCAAACTTTCAGTGTGATTATACTGTACACACTTGTAATAGAACCTTACACTATCTAAATACCTTGTTTAATAAGTAGAATTCACAGCTCCTTTGTTATCCTTGAATCTAATCTAGCACCCATAAACCAGTTCATTTACAGATTTAAGACTCTAAGAGCACATTCAAGTCTTGCATGCACATCTGCACTTGTACTTTTTATGATCTCTTTTTTAGTTACTAATTCATTGAAAATTAAATCATTTCATTTTTAAGGAGGTCTCTCTGCCTCCATTAGAAGTATGGTATTTGTCAGGCTGGACTTGCTGAAGTAGTTTGGAGGAAGAAAAGAGGCATTCTGTAAATATGCTTGTGATTTTCTAAATCTTAGTGGTAGCAAAAAAAGAAAGTTTCAGTAAGGCATACAGTAAATGAAGATATTATGTATTAGGGATGGAATGAATCTGTCACTTTGACGGATTGTGAGGCAAAGAACATATTAACAGATTACTCACAGTCAGAATGCAGCTCACTGTGAAAAATGTGCAGGAAATGATAAGTGTTGGTTTGTGCTGATTTAATGATATTTTGAAACTACAATAACACTCCAGAAGAATAATACAATGACCTGCATTTTTGTAATTATCAATGTATTGCCAGATTGCCCTTAAATACTTTTGAAAATAGAGCTTTCAATTCATGCAAAGTCATATGGACATATATATTTATGTTCTTTTTCAAAATTTTTATTAAAATGTGCATTCAAAAATCCTTGATTTGTATGTATAAGTATACTCTATATTCTTTTAGTAGTATATCCTCTTCTGTATACTCACTCAGTTTTCTATTTTAAAGCTACTGGTTTTCCCACCTGGAGCTGAGTAGCACTGAACAGTTATTGATGTATAAATTAGCATTGAATGCTTCTTGGTTTATGGCATATTTACATGAAAATTTAAAGAATGTTCAAAATTGAAATTTTTTAAACCATTTGAGATGCAATAATGGACAATTTAAGGCTCAGATTGCCTTATAATTATTACAGACATACGTAGTGGCAGGACCTGAAATTTTATTATTTCAACATTTTTTCAAATAATATGATTGCATTTTGTACGTAACACAAACAAATCTTATTACTAGTAGCCTACATAAGTCCTTGCCTCACTACTGAAACTATTATTGAAGGCTTTGCTTCTAAAGAAATACTAATATTAAAAAAAAACCCACAACCTTCCATTGTGCATACATCATTGATATATTACAAAGCCAAACCCAAATAGGTGTGTATAGGTAATCTGATTTAAGTTAATGAAGTTACACATATGCATGAAGTTCAGCAGATATGTAAATAATTGGAAATTCAGATCTGCTAATCTAGAGGAGCCTAACATGTAATGCATGCTCCAAAAAAGATGTAGCAGGAAATTGGTGAGGGTTACAAAGCTAAGTCACTTTTTATTGATTTATCTAAGAACTCAGTTTTTAACAACCTTTCTTAAATAGATATAATTAAAAATCCAAACAAAGAAGAAAATTAGGTCTTCATCTTAACTGAATTGAGTACTTAGGCTATACTGAACTGTATTTTTCATATGAGCTATCACTGCATTCAGTGGACCATGTAAGGTATTACTTATTCACTCTGAGCATTAGCAGCAGAATTTGCTTCATGTGGTATTAAATATTTCTAATACAACAGAAGCATGTGCAGAGATTTTAGTCGATAGTTGCACAAGATGTCAAGAATTGGTCCTTTTTCCTTAAAATACTTTTATACTCTTGATTCATACATTGGCTTTCTTTGGTCCACCACATAGTCAAATTATCCATTGTAAAAAATAATCCAGCAAATGTGCTCCTCTTATTATCACTCAGGCACAATCCAGTTCTCCGCTAGTATTCATAAAGTTTTACTAAGTAGTTTATGCAGTTAAATATCATATTTTGTGTTCTTTATTGATTGTACTCTTTAGATACTTAATAGTCTTTCAATTTGATGTGTTCCTAGTGATACAAAACTGATGTTGTATTTTCATTCCCTGATTTGATATAATGTAGCCCTTGCTTCACATTTTTTAAGTATACTGCCAAGCTGACCGAATAATTTGAATATTCCTTTTAATTCCTATATAGATTGTTGGACAAAACCATTGTAGAACTTTGAAGCTTTTAGTTTTGTTAATAATGCTGGTTAAATGATCCCATCAATTTAAATAATACAACTTAAATCTGATCCAAAAGAAATACGATAAAGTATGTTATCTCAATTCACAGCAATGTTAAAAATCTTTATACTAAGTGATTTGCCATTTTCCTAGTCCAGCCAGTAAGATAGACTAAAATGCCAAAATATCTGTAAAAAAAATCAAAGTATCAAAGTTGTTCACTAAGATTTAAATCAAAACCCTCTGATTCTTCGGATTTCTGTTGGTGGTAATAATTTTGATACGTTGTCACTGGTAAGTGCTACTTAATAAAGCATCACTAATTTTCTCTACAGATTTTCCTGATGGATGCCATTTTCTGCAAAATTTAACATACTATCATAAAACTGAAAATGAATGTTCATAAGTCCAAAAGATTATTTTGCTTTCCATCACAGTTCAGCTATTATGTGATATTTCAATATATGACCATTATTTTCTGAAAGCATTTTAAAGAAAAGACCATAATATAACAAGATTATATAACATTTTAATTTATATTTTAGTATGGAGAATAGCCTTCAGAATAATGAAGAACTTCAGTGCGTTAAAGATGCATGATACTTTGGATGTGTGTGGAAGCTATTCTGAGCCTTCATACAATGCAACTCACAATGTCAAAAGACAGTATTTAGCATTCCACATTGTTACCAGGAAAGCTCTAGATAGTTTATTGCATGTTGATTGTATTGATTACAGCTGGAGGCATTGATAGCATAAATAGAGTGTCTTTAATTAGTCAGAATGTGTGATTAGCTTCTCTGTTTTAAGGAGATGAACTAGCTTCTTAAAGAACTTCTCCCAAAAAATATTATTTATTCAGTAAGATACAGAACATAAAAAAAAGGGAACACAGGCCACAGTCTGCATTTCTCAGAATATTGCCAGTTGTCTCCATGCTGGGCTCTACTTTTAGGCAAGGGATACAAACTTTTCTGGTTTTCTTTTTTTAAAAAATTAACTCATACATTCTGTCTTACACACACACATGCTTTAGTTGTTTCCTCAAAGCAACTGCAGATTTCATTGTGGAAAAATCTGTCTTGACTGCTAAACTACAGCATCTATCAGAATTACTTCCCTAAACTCACTTTTCAGAAGTTTGTCAATCAACTCCCAGTATTTACTGTCTACTGCAATTTGGCCAAGAAGATTTCAGCACACATGAGACTCTTAAAAAATTTTTTTCAAGATCTTAGAAGTTGATTTAGACATTGGTAAGTAACTTTTGGAAGTAATAAACCAGTTTTTAATATATATTGTGTAAAATGTTTCCATCTTAAATATTAAGTCAACAATTAATCCCTAATACTCTAGTGTTTTGATTACTTGTCTTGGTGGGAGGGGTTTGAATAGCAAAACTGTTTTTCTTGGACATTGAGAGAAGAGAACATGAGCTGAATCTAGGCTGTCTTAATAGGAAACATTAAACTTGCCAACACACCTTTGTTACCTCTATAATAAAATAAAAACTCCTTTGCCTCCTTTTAGAACCGTCAAAATCCCTAGATCTTACACTTGCATCTCCTAGAGAAAATACTAATTCATCTACTGAACCAGATGCATAAAATAAAGATGAAACTGAACAACTCCTTTACACCAGATCATTTGACTCCAATAAATGAAGGACAAAATCAAAAGAGAGAATCATCCAGCTACTCACAAATCATCCCATCTCTGATTTCTCAGACTTGATCTTTCAGGAAGACCTTTCAGAGATGAGACTTCAGACAAAAATTAATAAATTTTCTGAGTAATAAGAACTATTAATTTAACAGAAATACTGCTTTAATGGTACATGATTACCTTGCTCCCTCAATGTTCTCTAAATGAGTTGTCTCTTTCTTTTCCATTGGAGGTAATTGCCCTATTATCTTTCTTTCCTTCTTACTAACAAACACTCTGTTTACCAGGTACCAACTATTTTCTTTAGAAATTCTCTGATACATATTTTATATGAAAAACACATATCTTTAAACTCTTCCGTTTTGTGCCAGACCTGTAGAGGTGCATATATACTCTAAAGCTTTTTTTACTTTTCTAACTACATTTGTTGGTCTGAATGAGATAGTTCTCTTTAGAAGCAAGCACTATCTTTCCTCTGTCCTTGTACAACTTTTGCTTCAGCAGTCTTCCTAGCATTCTCGTTCTTCTCTGGATCTCAAACATCACTGTCTATTAAAGAAGCTGTCGTGAATTTGGAAGAAAGGGTAGTTTGGGAAGCGGAGATGGAGATTATAACTAATAGTTCTTCATTACCTTCTCTAAAATTGCCACAGTCTCTCCAGGAGATTGCCTTTGCTGACGTTGTGTTTAGTGCAATTGTAGAGAATCAAATAAGTGATAATGCTTCATGCTCTCTGACCACATCCTGAGAGCATGGTTAGATTCTGGTATTAGGCCTATGTTGGCTGATTCTGAGGCAGCACAAAGGACACATGCAAGTGGCAGAAATGCAAAATATATTTACCATATCATTGGATATCATAGCATGCATTTAACTGTTATTCCTAAAAACTTTCGAAGCTTTGGTATAAAAAAGGCTCTGGCTGTATTCATGGATTGCGGATATGGTGAGCAATGACAGAGAGAGCTAATAATGAGATGTCTAGGCAAGCATACTGCTCTGTGGATTGGTTGTACCAGTTCTCACTGGCATTAGCTGAACAGCAGAAGAGGAGAAGGATTGATTGTAAAGTTGGCCATATGTATAAAAATAATACGATGGTGTAAAAAAATTTTGAAGAATGTTTTTTACATATTGAAATGGTAGAAAATTCAGTATCCCTTCCTTTAAATCTACTATACTACTTGCTGAATTTCTACACCAGCAGTTCTGTTTCCTGAGGCAGAAAATTAGGTTTTTTCCATTTTGACTGCAAACAGATAGGTGGTTGTCCCCTGATTCACCCCAGATTATGCGTATATGCCAACTGGAGATGATGTGGAATCAATAACAAGTCTAGAAGTAGCAGAAAAACTAACAAAAAAAAAAAAAAGGGCAATTTGCATACTTTAGCAATTATAACACATGACTGAGCCTTGCCAGATTTCTCTGTTGGGAGCAAATCTTACATAAGATCATCAAGGCTTTTCAGAAACTAGAAGTACGTTACCTGTTTTCTTAGTGTTGGACAACTGAGTTGAGACAATTACAGTCTAGCTATGTAAAGAAATCTGTCAAGCTTTGGAAAAATTCATCCCTTCTAGATGAAGCCATGTATGTTGAAGTTACAGCTCTGGCCAATCTCCCTGGCCCCTAGTACAAGTTTGCATGCATAATGCTTTTGTGCCAACTATTGGAACAGCCACAGCCAGACATAAATTGAATCAACCTCAAACCAAGTTTAATTTACTCTGTAGAGCTGCACTGTTCCCATCAGCATGAAGCAAACATAAGGGAATTTAAAGACCCCTTTTAGCTTCCATTACGCTTGCCTTGCAGTAAAATAGGATGGTTAAAAAGGATGGATCTGGTTCTGTCAAAATTAGATGATTGACTGAGGTCCCTCAAATTCTGTGCTCAAGTTAACTTGCAATTATTTAGTCTAGTTAATGATTATATGGAAGCTTTGATGCATTACAGCTTTTTACTGTTGAAGAGGAGAGATGGGAACTTAAGGAAACATCAGCAGTGCACAGTGTACAGAGATTAGTTTCATATATGAAAAGTATTACAAGATGTGGTCACCTGCACAAGGAATGTCTTAACTTTGTGACTTAGATGTGTCCTTCCAGGGCTATCTTTCTCTGATTGGTAGTATAATATCAGTGACTTTTTCAGTGAAAAATCTGCAGTTCAGTTTGCAATAAAAAGCAGTAGCAATAACAATAAAAGCAACTGCTCTGTTTTCCTTTGTTTGAGCTGTAACAATCAAAGACAGTCTGTCATAAAGTGGTATATGTGAAATGAACATTGAACTTTGCATGAATGTATGGTAACATGAAAATAATTTTTAAAAGCTATCACAAAGTAGTGTTCAGGTGAGACATAAATTGCAGGTGAAGAAGGTCTGTACTCCCTCCTGTATAATAAAGATCTCATCAAAATTTTTTTCTTTACAGTAGCAAAACAAGTATGTGACAGCTGTGATGAAGAGTCCTCTGTATAGTCTTGCCAGTAGCTAAAGTCATGTTATGCTCAATAACTATTTTTTAATTTATAACATATAACATTTTATAACAATAAAAGATTGTTATAAGCAATTGTTTATAATGTGTTTACCTAACAAAGCTTTTTTCCAATATCATCGATGCTATCAAAATAACATCCTGACTCAATCCAATGTTTCCTTCTTAAAACCACTAGAAAACTCTTAGTATATTATCCTTAGCACTGATCGCTAGTACCGTCCCTTTATTGAAAAATTTGAAATTAAACCAAAAAGATTAAATTATTTAATGCAAATCAGCTGTCCTACAGTTCATGACTAGTGAGTTGGTATCACCCTGTTAGCAGCATCCATTTCACATCTAAGGTCAGCTCTAACTCACGAGCCATCGGGACTGTGATTGATACACCACTTGCTATGTCACCCTATTACAGGAGGCTCCAAGCAGTGCTAAGTCAGCGGTAACCAAACACATCTCTTGTGACTGTCTTTAAGCCTTTTTCCTTAGAGAGAATAAGGATTTTTAATCAAATTGACCCCACAGTCTCTCATCAAACACAGGTTGTTCTTCCTCAAGAGTCTCATGAGGCCCATAGGCTTTCAGAGTATAGCTCTATGGATTAGGGATCACACCTCACGTACACCTTTTGCTGAGAGAGGAATACCAGCTGAAATCTGCAAAGCACACCTGACTTAAACCACAGATTTTAGTGTGAACAGAACAGGTGAAAAGGCTAGGGAAGGAAGGAAGCCTTAAGATTTAAGAATTGTATGAACTGTGAAGTTTATTTTTATAATAATAACATCCAGCTTGATTTTGTTTGATAATGCTCGACAACCTGCAATTTTCTTTGAAAATTTCTTTTAATAATCAAAAGAATTAGAGAAAACAGGAACACAAACTGTGCTTTTATAAATGATATCTTGATTTGTATTTTTCAGGGACTGGTTGAATGTGTTCAGTCCCCCCATCATTCCTGGAAGCCAACAACTGGAAGAGAACACTAAATCTTCAACAAATGAGAGTATTCCAGGTAGGAATTTATGAAGACAATGAAAAGGACCTGGGTAGAAAGACATTTCTAAATGCTGTTTCTGTAGTGCTGGTGCTACCTTTTCGTAGTTTTCTATACTGCTACATTTTGGTTCCAAGTTCTCTTATTTATTATTCTCATCTCAAGCTAGCAGAGTTTTCCATGCAGTATTATTTACCTCTGATAGAAGAATAACTTACACAGTTGCAGTTCCCTAATGTTCTGGCTTGATATGGATTAACTCATAAAAAATGCATTTTATTTGTTTAAAATAAGAAAACTATGCTAGTGGGGATAGCAAACCTATGAAAGAAATAATGCAGAGACTAAACATTCTGATTCAGAAGCATGATTACATTTGCATAAATGATACTTCTCTTATGGAGAAAATTTTCAGATTTAGCCTTAAATGAAATCTCAGTGTGTTTTCCTGAGTAAAGCGTGTTGTCACCACATAAAGTGTTACAGCTTTTGTTTATTAATGCTGTTTGCTAAGAGAATGGCAAAGTATTTAGCTGAAACTTGAAAGTCAACAACAATAGAATAAAACAAATACATTGGTTGCTTCAAATGCCCTTTTTTCTTATTGGTTGTCTTAGGAAACAGGGTAGATACCTACATTATTATATACAAACTGAATGCTCAAATTTGTTCCAGAAAATTTTGCCCTACTCACTTTTTTTTTTAAATTTTAAATATCACATTAGAAAATGAGTTCTTTCTCATGTTAGGAAGTGTCTTAAGTGTCTCAAGAGCATTTTGTGTGTGTATGCAGTTTTCCAGTATGCCAAGTATTACAGGATAATAAAGCATATTATTAGTAACGAAAATCTGCAGTGAGTCATAATGTATTCAAGATACTCATTTTATCTAAAAGTATCCTTAAAGAAAGCTAGATAGTATAGAATTAGTATATTTATAAAGATTTTTTAATTCTTATATTTAGAAAAAAATCTTTAAGTTGGGGCAATAACTTGGGGGAAAAAAGGTGATTCATTTCTAAGAAAGCATTTTACTCTGTTGTTCCTTTCTTAACATTTGCACTATCCATAGTACATAGTTAAATAGGGAGATGTAATGAGAAGTAGTCTTCTATTCAACAGGTTTCACAAGACAATCACGAGGAAAATTTAGACTCATAAATATGATAAATTTCCATAGGATTTTCCCTTATTGGGCACTGATATTTCTGATTTATAGACAATTTCATTTATCTTGACATAATAAGTCATACAAGAAAGTTTCCAAAGTGACAAAGGCTGAGTCATAAATTCTCTGCAATTCACCTTATTGTGCCTTGTTACTTGTCTTAAGATAGCTCTCTGGGAACCACAGCACTGAATAGTCTTTCTTGGACTACAGCTGTTGACAATAGTCATATGGTAACTCTGCAGTACATAATTACAGGATAGATTTGAGCACTGTAGTTCAATGTTCAAGGATTGTATCAGAGAAAAAGTTAGCAGTGTTCTTTTCAGCATCCCATCTGCTGACAGCTGATCCAGTGCAGTTGACTTATATCAGGGTCAGAATATGGTCCATGAATCTTAAAGTGAGATTTGCTACAAGTCATTTTCTAAAATTAAAAGCTAGAATACACTAAAAATATATTTCTGTAAAAAAGGAAACTATTTATTTTAGTTCTCCGGACTGTGGTGATTATGTAAACAGGGTTAACGTAATCCAAATAACAACACAGTTATTTGTGCGTTTATTTCAGAGTTCAGAAAAAACTGATGCATGTCTTTTCCATTCTTTCTTATCTGGGTTTAGTAATCTTGAGCAAAAGCCTCTCTCTATAAAAACAAAAGCTCCCTTGATTTCAGTGGGGCAGCATTTCATCTAATATGACAGGTATTCAGAGGTGTTAACTATCTTCAGTCTTCTTTCAGCTCAGAACTAAAAGATACTCATCCCTCTCTAACGTATGTCACAGTCTTCAGTTTTCATTTAAAATCAAGTTATTTTTTAGCTGTTTAATTTTATAGTGATTTAAGACAAAAGCTTTATTTTGATTTCACCATGATATTCAATTTAAACTGCCAAGAGGCTTTTTCATGCAATTCTGAGCAGCTTCAACCCTGAAAGTATGGATGGTGGCATCGTAAACAGTTACGGAAATTTTCTTTGAAAGTGACTTGTTTGTCAGTTAATGTAGCCGTGGACATTTCATTCCTACATATGGTCAGGTTGCACACAATGTACTATTTGAAAGTAAAAAGATGCCTTCTAACACAACCATTACACAGTTGAGTCTTGTAGACGAATGTCACATAATTTAATTAGTACTTTGTTTTCAGAAGTAGAACAACAGAAGTGAGGTTTTCATATGGTTTTTCAATTTGTTCAAAACTGAATACTTCATGCTGCCATTAGAAATCTGTTGCAACATCTAGAAATGCCTTAAAATGTGTTTGCGGATATTGTAAGATGCTAAAAGTAAGAAGCCTAACTTTAAAAAAGTAATGCCTCTAGAAAACTAAATTCTCTTCCTTTTCACATGAAAATACATGCAGGGAGTTACTGCTATAAAGGTATAAATCCAACTAGTCCTAAATGCAAACTAATTCTGCTTTGGTATGAACTCATGGCATACAGGGAAAGAGGTATACCCCTGATGAGCCTGAAGAATTTCTTATCCATAAATCAAACCAGCGAGTACTGTGAGAGGCCAATTCCAAGGTAAAGAGAGAAGGAGATTTAAGCTTAGAGAAGAAAAGAGAATCATTTTGAAAAGAAGCATAGGCAGGGAGAAGCAAAATAATAAAAGGAAGAATTCAGTGGAAATAACACCATGGTTTCAGGTGAAAATGTAAGGCTAAGTGAAGGAATGAGGCATGAATACCATTTGCTTGTGTACTATGATCTGAAGAGTAGAAAAAGACATTCAGTTCTACACCTTCTTTCTGCAGTGCGTAATTTTTCCCAAGAGCTATCCAAACAAAATATCTCAGTTAACCTCATTTAGCTTGCCAGGCCTGATGAAGTAACCACAGCAGGGAGGGCAACAATTTAGCTTTACCTTTGGTTACAGTAAAAGACAGTTTCTTTCTGATGGCATTTGCTAATGCTACTGAGGAAACAGAAATGAATTCTCTTCTGAAATGATAAAGTGCATACTTCTTCTGTATGCATTACATGCACCAACCTACTTTCTGGTCTCTAGATAATGTAACCTATATATCGTTGTGTGATCCTGGCTGTAAATAGATTCTGAGTGTTGTGAAACTGCTGCTGTTAGCATAACAGGCCATTACTTATTATGAAGTGTTAGGGCATACAAAGCATTCTGTTTGTATTAGCAGTCAGAGAACGAGATGAACATTTATGATGAAATTCAAGATACAGATTGCGTTCAACTGTGAATGATTTCCAATCAAAAAGATATAGATCATATGACTTAGGTTTAGCTTATATGAAAGACAGACAGGTTTAGAAAAGGAGCTACAATATATAAAGCATCTGTAATAAAAGTCTGTATGGCTTTATCAGTGTATTTGAGGCTAAGGATTAATTTCTGTTACCTGAAAACATACTTGCATTTTACATAACCTTAGACAACCTAGATTTAAAATTTTTATTGTCTGAAAGAATCTTATTTCCTCTTTGATAGTGAAAGCTCTTTTGTACAGATTTACCTATACCGGACATTTAGGTGGCATATACCAGACATTCGAATTCTTTCATTCTTACAGGTATTAAGTGCTCACTGACTATCTTTGCTCATGCTAAAACATTATGGTTTAAGAAGGTCATTGAGAAAAATATCACTTAGGAACACTTTGGTCCACTGTCAGTAAAGGTACTTCTGGTGAACTGCTCCATTGGACTTTCTAAAGTCCAGTTGTTAAGCAAACTGACATGATTTCATCTCAACTAAATAAAAGTCTTCAGAAATATAATAAAAATGTGCATTGCTATTATCTTGAAGGTAACAATTCAGAAGTAAATAGATTATACACTTTAAATAAAAATTCTGTCACATGTGACAGAAAAGTATTTCCATGTTATTGTCTAAGTGAATGACTGATATATTCTTACTTTTCCCACTTGGCACAGGTGGAGATGACCTCAATGCTGAAGAAGATGAGGATGTTTTGACTCTTTTGTATGATCCATGTCTGAACTGTTACTTTGATCCAAATTCTGGGAAGTACTATGAATTGGCATAGTCAGATCATGAGAGAATATCAGTTTGTATTCAGAATAGATTTATCTTTTAACTGTTTGTAAAGTGTGACTGAGCTGTATAATTTATCACGTAACTTAAAACTTGAATTAACCAATAGTTTTGCAAAAAAAAAAAAAAAGTATTTTTAAAATAGTGTGTTATTTTTATAGTTTTGTATTAAGTTTTAATGCAGTGGAAAATCACATAACATTAAAGTTCCTTGTGACTAAGACATTTATTTGTTATTCTAATTTATTTCTAATATTCAAAGGTTCTATACAGAAACAAATGAAATTGAATCAAGATTTGTGGTGTTTATCTGTAAATTACAGTTCTACTCAAATAAAAAAAAAATCATTACTTGCTTACTGTGTATTTTTAATTGGTTCTGAGCTATCTTATTCTTTGTACTCTGAGATATACAGTGTGTTGTTCAAAAGCCTCCATTTCATAAGCCCGCTCTCTCCCTTTAGGTATCAGAGAAAACAGTATTTACTTCATGTTCAAGAAATTCTCTACTGTTGCATATTGTAGTACTGGGATGATGTCGAAGCCGTAGGGCGGTACAGCGTGTACAGTGCGGTGCACTTGTAGGTGTGTGCATGGGCAGTTTGTAAATCTAGACCACAACAGGATAAATGTGGCATCCTCTGAGAGTGCCAGCTACCATCTACTTTACTGATGTAATTTAACATAGGACTGAAGAGCAGGAAGAGCGATTGCTTCAACACTCAAAAATTGGAGTCTTTTTTCGTGTAAGGCAAGAAGGTGTGTATATGATTCATGTGGGAAGCTGTGCTCAGAGTGCAGGTCTTGCATGTTTGTATTAGTTTTTCCATTACACCTCTCAATAAAATAATGTAATTTATTTAACCCATCTGTATTGGATTTCAGTGCAGTTTTCAGTGAGGGTCCTAAAGTTCCATCTTTAAATTTTTAAATTGCCTGCATCACTGTGCAATTTTTTTTTTTTCTATGGCATATCAGATATCCCTGTTGGCCATGGAGAAAGACTATAGATATAAACTAGATCATACATAGCCTTTGCAAATGAAATAATTAAATGAAATTAATAAAATACTGTGCATGGAGATATGTCAAGGTCTGTCTGCTCTAAAATCCAGCTAACCTGATCCTGATGTTTCTGCATTGCCATGGCTGCTACTTGGCTCCAAGCAGTGCCCGACATTTCCAGCCACAGAGCAAGGAAGATTCTGCAACACTGTGCAGTGCTGCTTGCCACTAGTGGCCCCCCCCCCCAGCCATCAGGACACTTGCTCAACGGGTAAATAAATCATTAAAAGATCAGCTGCCTGGTATTGAAGAAAAGGTGCCAGGCAGGGGTTGCACATGAAACAAGAAGTCCAAGGAGTTGTGTTGTAATAGAATTGAGTTAGTGGAGCAGCTTTGGGGCCCACCAGTTCAGTACATAACAGTTTTCTGGAGACAGTTGAAGGGAATGTCAAAATCACATGACAAAAGTGATCTATAGGCATTTCTGGTTGTCATGGTTTGAGCTCAGGGCAACTGAGCACGGTGCAGCTGCTTGCTCACCCTCACCTGCCCAGGGGACGGGGAAGGGAATTGTAGGGGTGAAGGGAGACTCATAAATTGAGATAAAAACAGTTTAATAATTGAAATAAAATAAAACAATAAAAATAATAAGAAGTACAAACGGGTGATGAACAATGCGATTGCTCACCACCTGACTGATACAGAGCCCATTCCCAGGTAGTGATCCCAAAACACCTAGATCCTGCAATCGCAATCCTGGAAGTGAGAGCGAGCCCTCTCCTCTCCAGCCACCTCTCCTCTATGTACTGATCATGACGTTACATGATATGGACTACTTCACTGGCCAATTTGGGACAGGTACTCTGGCCATGCTCCTTCCTAGCAGGGTGTAGTACACCTGCTCACAGGCAAGACATGGGAAGTTGGGGAGTCCTTGGTTTCTTAGCAAGAACTGAAAACATCAGTGTATTATCAGCATTCTTCTCATACCAAATCCCATACTGAATCCAAAACACAGCACTATTCTAGCTACTAAGAAGAAAAATCAACTCTATCTCAGCCAAAACCAGGTTACTAGTGATTCTTGTTCTAAGTTTCTACTTGATTATATCCAGTGCTACTCCACTGTAATTATTTGCAAGCTGATTACTCAGTGAATTTTTAAGAATAATGCATTTGAATGTCATAAACTGATCTTAGTAAGCTCATTGGCAAGTGATTTAAAATGATATGTCTGTAAATTATATGTAATTATGGATCCCAGTTAATTAATATCCTAGAATCAATTGAAAATGCAGTTGTTAATAGTGACTTGGCATAAGATCAGATTGTGTATTTGGATTCTATGGCAGGTACAAACATATCACCACAAATTGATTCAAGTAAGAGTAGCACTGAAATCCACAGGAAGACAGATACTGTGTTGAGATAATTTACTTACCCTGCCTTAGCCTGTTTCTCCCAGAAGGATTTGTACCTGTTCTTGCTAATGCCATAATCAGTTTGAAAGTTCAATGAAATCATAATTTTGACCTTCAAAAACCAGATGCTATCTTGTACATGCTTGTCCATGTCTAACTATTGTCTTTCTAGCATCATTCAGTGATCAGGACCATGCTTCCTGTATCTATCACAAGGGCTATTTAAAATGTGATGTTATTTTTTCTTTCACAGCTGCGTGTCTCACAGGAGTGGTTGAATGTTCTAAGGCACCACTGTGAATCCGGACTGGGTCACTGATGCTACCAAGATAACTGCTCACTGTGGGAAAAAAAAAAAAAAAAAAAAAAAAAACAACAAAATACTGACTGGCTGCAAATTGGTGCCTGTTATTTACAAGACAGAAATCTGCAAATGTCCACGGGATTGTCTGCCAATGCCTGGCTGCGTAGATACACTCGTTTTGGCTTCACAGCAGATACTCACTAATGTGTCACATACAAAAGTATACCAGTGGCCATCCAAAGCTTGGACAAGAGGTAGTCCTCAGAGGCTCCACGCTCTTATCCCTACCTTTAATGAGAAAAGGAGGCAGGCAGGTAGTGACACATGGTTCAGGGTGAGGCTGTTGTTCCAGACAGGTTCACAGGCAAGTCCAGATACACTGTCATTTACCTGTCATTAGCACAGTAGTATTTTATAGGCAAGTCCTGCATTTCAAAATCAGCAGTTTGGGATCCTTGCCCTTTGTGTTCTAGTTAGCAGCTTTATGTCTTCAACATTGGTGGGGATTGATTGCCATAATGCTGTGAACACCACCTGTGAGTTGAGTGGCACAAAAGGCTTTGCTACAAGGACTGTAAGTTTTGCTCACAATGTTTTTCTTAATCATCATCCCATGAACCTAGAGCTAAAGCACTGCTGGCACACAATGTGCTTTTTGTTTAGCCAAGTTGTCAAAGCCAGCATTTATGGCAAATGATGAAGAACACATAGATTTGCTCCTAGCAGTCATGTGCAATGTTTTAGCCCGTGAGAATCACATAGTTCTCACTAGAGCGTGATTTCCAACAGGTAAAAAGACCTGTGTCTGAGCATAAAGTTTCGGGTTAATGAAACTGCAGGGATTTATTTCTACAGACCCAGCATCAGTTACAATTTTGGGGAACAGAAATTTTTAAATGCAGTAAATTTTAGTAAGGGGTCATTAATGTTTCTTGGATGTGCATTGAAAATAGAGGAATTGAAGTTAGCTTGGTAGGGTTGCTGGCGTGAGCAGGTCACAAGTCAATCAATTGGTCTCTCGGACCTTTCTATGTTCCTTACATGCGTGAGATGTGACAGACATCTCGGCTTTGTTTCCAGTTGCTAACACCGTCAACCAGCTTTCAGACAGTTCATGAGGAAGAAGAAATCTTTAAAACACTTCTTAGCCACAGCCCAGAGCAGTGTGTTTCTATGTCGGTGGAATGATTCTCCCCATTTTGCTCATTCTTTCTCCCTTAGGTCTACCTACCCAAGTTTTCTCCAAAGCCCAACCAAATAATAAAGTTTCAGCCTTTAGATCTCTGTGGGCTGCAGCAGCACTGAGTTGCAGCTCACAGACAGCCTGGTACATGTGAGCACCAGCATGGACTCCTCCAAGCAGCTGCTAGGACTTTGTAATCTTTGATCTTGCAGTACTGTCACTTGTACCCAAGTGCTGTCTGTACGTGCGAGCCTCATTATGCCAAAGAAAGAACACACTCTGTCCTAAGGAGCTTACAGTAGGACATCAATATTGATTTTTTTTTTCCCCTCTGCTGCCATGGTTACTAGGTGAGAAAGCATGAAAAGTCATGCTTTATTATTCACATATCCTTCAGCCATAAAACGTTCTGTTGAGGGGCACATCCTCTAAACTTTGGGTCAAATGGCAAGCTTGCGCAGGCTGAAAAAGCCTTGAAAATAATTTTGCATAATACATTTCATATTCAAGTTATTTTTCCATGGTATTTCTTTATTTTAGAAAAGGGCTCATTTTTTTTAAGCAATGGGCTACATGTAAAATGAAAAGACAATCCAGCCTGTCTTTTCTATGTGGTATTGCTGATAATCACCACTTTTCTCATGGTTACTATAGTAACTTGGCATCCTTATCTGCCACCTTTTTTGGCACCTTGAAAAAAACTATTTAAATTCAGTTCTCTGATAAACTGAAAGCTTGGCTTCATGATACCCATGGGAGTATCTAAGTGTAACAACAATACTTGTCATTTTTTCTTATTCGGTGTTTAACTTGCTTCTTAGCAGCTGTACAGGCAGTTCTAGCTGTGATGTTTTGGGATCCTTCTGCAGGCGTTAAAACCAGCTCAAATGCGAACGCCTGGATGAAACCCCAGAAAAAAACGTGAGTTCCCAAGGGGTCGCATGCAGCAGCCCACGATGCAAAGACCTGGGCAGAGTTTTGCTCTTATCATGCCACTCTAAAAGCAGTTTTGTTTCCAAGCTTGCTTGTTTTCAAGAGGAAAAATAATCTGTGGACATTAAACTACATGGTAAGCATTATTATGAAGGTTCCTGTGGTAAATCAGTAGTGAATCAACAGCTCTGTGATGCTTTTAATCCCTTTCCAAGTGTGTGCCATCCAATCTGCATGGCAGATAAGAATGGACTCGGGCTGGCGATGCTGGAGAACTGAGACATTTTTGGAGGTGAGTTCAAGGCCAATGTGAACACCAGGTGCCCCAGCTGAGCACAGCTCCCCAGCAGTTCCACCCCTTTTTTTGCTCTAAGGGCAGCAGAATGGTGTTTGTCATAAGGGTTATTTTTCCAGTTCTGTCAAAATGTGGCCCAGATACATCCCTCTGCTCACGCAGTCCCTGTGTTGGTGTCTTTAAACCTCTCTGCACAGAAATCCCCTCATCACTGGAAGATCAAAGGAGATGTTGACACCTGAACAGCTGGTGTTAGCTCCCGGCCATCAGGCACAATGGTCCAGAGTGTCTGCAGAGGGGCTGAACATTTTGCTGAAGCCAGAACGTTTGGTGATCCAGCCCTGCAGCTGTGGCCTCTTCAGCACATCTAGGGGTTTTTTCTTTGTTATCATGTTCTTTTGCCTGTCATATTGAACAGCAGACAGGTTTGAAAGATAGGTGGTTGCAAAACAACAGAGGAAAAATGCTATCAAAAGCCATTAAATAAGAAGCAATTTTACTTTTGCAGCGTGGCTGAAGTGCTCCTGGGGACTAACAGTGCCTCCTCATCCCACTCCTCACAGATATTCTCCCTCGACCACTGCCAGAGAAGAGATACAGCCTATCCCGACAGCAGGTCCTCTGAGCTGAGCAGGTACAGCCACAGAAAAATACTTTTCATAAAGAAAACCAGCTAGTCTCCTAGTACAACTGTTACTACACTGGTAGTGCCAGTGTACTTCAAACGATGTTTACATTACATTGCTTAGGGGTTTTATCTATTAAAAAGTTTATTATTGGATGATTGTGCATTTTATCTGCGTGGGAGACCAAAAAACCTTAGGTCACAGAAATAACAAATGCTGTTTTAGAGCACTGCATATTTATTAGGCCATCTGCTACTGCAGAGCTCAAGGCAAAAATCTTCATACAGGCAATCTATTCACAGCTACTGTTTTACCACCTGATGTGCAAAATATCAAAGCTCTGGATGCATTTATTATTGTGCTGAGTAATTTTCTAATGAATTCATACAGATCAGGAAATGTCCCATCCAAGAGTTTCCTTTATCTTAGGCAGCTGTTTTCTCACCGGGGCTTGAGAGGGGCCTCTGAGGACAAATCCCATCATGTCAATAGGTTTGTTGTGCTGAACACATGGCTGGGTGGCACTGCATTTTTTTCATTCCAACCTCAGTAAGATGGATTCTGGATGGAGGGTCTGGCAGATACCTATATGGCATTTACCATGTACCCACGTGAAGCTCAAATTAAAATAGCTGCTGTTTTCCCAAGAAAAAAAAAAAAAAAAAGCAAGTATATTTTCAGAAACAGCCAGTTCCAAAGTAACATTAATGCCTGGGCAAGCTGCATGACATTCACAAGAATGCTTGACGATGACCCAGCTTTTGGGTTTCCTCATTGTCCTTCCTAGTAACCGACGAGCCTCCACGATGTGTGCACACCCAAGGTCCCTGGTACAGCCCACAGCCTGGGTACCACTGTGGCCCCTTTGTGGCCCAAGCACCTTTACCCAAACGGATCCCCATGTCTTCTTGAACAAAGCCAGGACCACACGAATGGCTATGACAAAAATCACCCTCAGTGCTGAGGTAAGTGCCTTGTGTTCAGAGACAGGCAGACGACGGCACAGCAGTGAGAGGGATTTGGCGCCGCTTGCCCACTCAGAAACACAGGATTACTTTTCCAGGTACCATATAGCCATTTGCTCCATCCCAGCTCAGTTTTCAGCCCTGTTCTCCTGGTTGCAACTGGGAGCAGGGAGAGCCATCCTGTGCCTGGCCCGCACCCTGCAGCCCAAGGCCCCTCCACCCTATGCTGTCAGAGTCCAGCAGCGCTTAATACCAGGGCCAAACTGCTACTGCTGCTTACACTTTTGCAATTAATTTGCAGTACCCAACGGCAAATGATGGAGGGTGACCCGAGAGGGCAGGTTCCTGCTCTGAGGTGTTGGTGTGGTAACATACAGGCATGTCCCGCATGTGCACACACGTCCCTGTGCAGGGCTGTCCACCCCCGGCACACCGTGCTTCTGGGACTGGGCAGAGGAAAGCAGGGATGGACAGGGGCCGTGTGGGAGAGCCTGGACACCCATGAAGGGTTCCCACCATCCCCAGAAAGTTGCGGGTCCCCTGCAGTGTCACATAGTTCCCCACATGTATCAAGGGTCCCAGGGTACCCAGCCCCAGAGCAGCCTTCTCTGGGGTGACAGCAAAGGGGCCAGAGCTAAACATTTGCCTTTCTGTGAGGCTCCCAGACACAAGCCTAGGGCGCCGTGTCCTGAGCAGCAATGACAGATGTTATTCAGAGGGATGTGTTTCATAAGAGAGTCTCTTACAGCAACAGACCCTTCCCCTGCTCTGCTCACACTTACAGGAAGGCTGAGACTCCACACTCGACTCCGTGCAAAATATCAAGAATACTCCAGCTCTGTGCTGAAATAGGTTCATCCTGCCCGTGGGTGTCTGCCGCAGCAGCAGAGGTGACGGTGCAGGCCTGGCAGCTATTGTGCCGTTGATGCAACACTGCCCCGATCTCTTGCAGTGCATTACACCTTATATATTATGATCTATAAATCCTCACATGCCAATAGAAGGAAATGTCTGATCAGTCTGTAAGGTGCTCAAAGGACACATCTTTTATTGATGTCTTCTGTTAACTTCCAGCTTGTGAGCAAAGCCAACACACGCCAGGTGCTGAGACACCCGAGAGGACCCTGTCGGCTCGCATCAATCCATCACTTCATCTCCTGCCGTGACTTTCCCTCCAGAGCCACCTGCAAGCTACACGCACAGAGACAGAAGGTACTTATACCTTCCTCCAAGTGAAACATGGGGCTTGATATTACTTTGTGCACTGATCGTGTTGAATGTAATCGTGGGAACACTTTGCCACTGTTATAAGTTAATGATGCATTGTTTAAAAGGGAAAGCTGTTTATAGTCCAAGTTACAGCTGGAGTTGTAACACTGAACCCCAGGCACAGTCCTGGCGGTGCTGAGCCACAGCAGTGTTGCCATTGCTCGCAGCAGGGATGTCACGCTCAGTCCTGGCAAGGCTGGTGGCCAGGGGAGCTGCTGCCCCAGCATCGGTCCCTGGGACACGCTGCACCGCTCCTCGGGTTCTGCTGGCCCGGACCTGAGACAGTGTGCTCCCCCCCACCCTGACCTGCAACCCTGCTCAAGTGATAACCACCATTTGGTGGTCGTAATGGATGTGTCTGGTTGTGTGGATTCAGGGGAGACAGAAAACAAGGCAATAACCAGGGGCTAACTTAAGCAATGAGCCCACCTAACCACGGTGCTGGTCAGTGTCCAACTCAAGCCAAATTTGGAAGAAACTAACATCAGTAGTTGGTACGTAAATATGACTATAAATCAATTATCTTACTCCATAAATAGACCCCAGGGCCCGCTGAGTTTTCCTGCATGGCAGTGGGCTGCAGGCCAGGATCTCCCCTTGACCAGGGACACCTCTCAAGGTTACTCCTCAAGGTTGAGAGAATCAGATGCTCAGTAAGCAAATTAGGAATAAGTGCACTGAAAGCTTGAAATCTTAACTAAGTGATATAAAAGATTGATTGTGCACATATAATCCTTTAGACATAAACCGTTGACCAAGTCTGCGACTAAGTCTGGATCCAGCTGCACCTGAACTCCCTTCTGAGAAGTTTAGAGTGCAAGGGAGTCCTTTCTGAGCCTCGTGACTCAACAGGAAGGTCTCTCTGGCAGTTTTGTCTAGCCCTGTCTTCTGTGCAGCAATCGAGTGTACCTTGCTGTCAAATCTTACTAAACCACTGTTGTATTTATTATCAAACTTTGTTAAACTGCTGGTTTACACCAATAAACATTGCTACTTCTCTCTTGCAAGTGAAGTGTGTCTCTCCATCCGCAACAGAATGCCATCCATACACACTCTGGAGCACCCACAGCCCTGGACACAGGTGTTTGCACGTTCCTGCACAAATGGCTCCGGTGAATCAGGAGCCACCCAGAGAAATAAGGATAATGGTGCTAACTTACAAATTGCTTTCCCTTGCCAGTCCTCTGATACCTCCAGCTCTGCAATCATCTCAGCTGTAAACTCAGTGCCATAAGATTAAAATGTACAACTATGTGACACCTTATAAACCACATAAATATGAACTGGCAAGGCCCCTTAACAATGAAGGATTTTGCACAATATCTTCAGGCACTAATTCAATCTCGGGACTCTCTTTCCATTGCAGTGGGTATGCTATGCCATTATGAAACCTTGACTGAATTATAACCTTTTGTTCTTCTAAGGCATCTTTTCTTCTATCTGCAACAAGGTTTTATTTTGACCCAATCATGAACATAAAAAGCAGAAGAGATACAAATGCACTTAGTGATAGATTTGTTTTCTCTCCGAAAATGTGCTACATTGTGATGCTAGGAAAACAGCTATTAATTTGGAGGTTGTTTCAAAGCTAATGGATAATTATTATTCTGTGGAATATTTTTTTCCAATGAAAAGTTTAGTTTGCTGAAATGTCCCTTTCTATTTGCAGCACCAATGTTTCTCCTGCCCTGCAATAACATGTTACCGTTCAGAACGAATAGCTGTGCTTTTGGCTTTGAATTTTTCTTCCACATTTTTGACAATTGTTTTTTATGTCTTGTATAAATCACTGTAACACATGATAAAGTCAAGCATATTCAATACCTGTGAATAGTTAAGTTACTGTTCCTCCTTTGTGCCATTGTCCATAACCATATTTTAAAGCAGTTGCAGTCTTTTATCAAGCACATGCATTGGCATATTATTGTAACTGGATTACTGAGCATACTCTAACAATGCTTAGGCAACTCTCACGGTCTATCATGTAAATCTTTCTTAATTCATGGTTTATTGACCACAGTGGTTCTGGATGAGCATCTGATGCAAATTCTCTCCTGTGGGCAGCGTGCCACCTGCTACCACATCGCCATGGAAAGTTCCACAGATCCTCCTGAAAAACCAGTTTGTGTGCTGCAGACCATCACCACTTCCACAGGAAAACCAAGCTGGAGAGGTCATTCCATTTGCAGTGGGTTGATGAGTGGAATATCCCACAGCCAAGCAGATAGAAGCCCTTTAGTCCTGCTGGCACCCCACAAGCTTGTGGGAAAAACCTCAGTCTTGAGTGGGACAAGGAAGTGGGAGTGCCCCATCCCCATGAGCAGGAGGGTCAGGTCCTGGGGAGACAGGAGGTGACACCCAGCACTCAGGGACATTTGTGGCTGTAACCAGCCCGATGACATCTGTGTCTGTAAACCTCCTGGGTGTCCCAAATCAGCAACACCCTGGTCACCATTTGTTCAGTGCAATTTGCAGTCAGTGTGGGTGGAAGGGGTTTATTTTGCTCATTTTATGGGCTGATTTATGGCTTGTTTACTTGGGTTCCTTCACCCACGTTGCTAATGTTGTAATTAAACCTCGTTAAAGTGCTCAGTCCCCTCAGGCATGTGGTGTTACATTTTTTTCCCCTCCAACAACGGTTATTATGTAGGGGGAAAAAAAAAACTGCGTGGTGAGGAAGGGTGTCAGGCAGGCTTGGTTGTAATAAATACCTATTTAGCAGGCAGAGGATGTTTAGTCTTAAATCAAATTCTGTATTAAAAGTGGAAATTGCTGAGCTTGGTGTTTACCTGTGAAACCAAAATTACTTCGTGAAGAAAATAATTATAGATGCAGGCTCTCTAAAAAAAAACAGTTGTGAGCCTTTATTAAATAGTTAAAATCAAGATGCTGCTGTGAAGTGCAACATCAGTACATCATGCATGGGTCAACATGGAGGGATTTCTGTGGTAGAAGCACATCAAAGGGCTGTGTGTATACATACCCCATAGAGCTGTACCCCACATTTTTCTGGGGCACTGCAATGCCTTCCAACTTTAAGGTCTCCTAGGAGAAAACAAACCCCATGAAGTAATATTAAATGAGATGAAATAGGGGACAAAGAGGGAATGTTATTACCAGAAAAAGCTAATGACTTCAGGAAATTAATCAGGGAAAATTGAAAATTTATTAATAATAGTTTATTACCTGTAAAGAAGCACCAAACACCCTAATGAGTGAGTACAGAGACACAGTACTCACGCATGGCTGCAGCAGCTGTTACACAAAAGCCCTTCCCCTTATTTTAAAGCAGCTTCAGTTCAGCTTAACTCAGTCACGGATTTGTTCATGGACCTCTCTTCTGTGGCACCCCCAGCAGTTACTGCCAGGAGACAGCACCTATAGATCTGTGTCTGTATAGAATCTTACAGAGCCAGGTGTGTGTGAGCCAGGCTGAGAGCCCCGGGATGCTCTGGGGAAGCTGCTTGGCCACCCACGAAGCACTGGAGAGAGGAGGGTGGTGGCTGGGTGGCAGCGCTGGTGGCCCCATGGCATCAGGAAGCCCCACACCACCATACAAAGTCATATTCAGGACTCTCGCAGGGCCGGGGAGCTTCTCGGTGTCACCTAAACCTACCAAACTCCTGTGGCCACGGAGCCAGGAGCAGGGCAGCCCTTTTCTGTAACTCTCCTCCAGCGCCGCACTCTTGGAACCACCTCCCTGCGTTTGAACTTGGAGGCTGAGGCATGCTGGCAGCTCACCGATGACTGCTTGGATGTGGACTTTTTTTAGTCAACCTCGTCCAAAAGCCGCCTTTCTTGAAATAACAGGTGTTCCTCCTGGAAGAGTGCGTTAAAGCAGGATCTGGGAGAATCACTCCAAGGACAAAGATGGTGACGCGCCCTGGGGAAACGGTTTGGCCTGAACTTGGTGTGCTGCGTGTTGATGCACCCGTGCAGCCACAGCCAGCAGCATCAGTGCAAACAGCGCTGCTGCTCCCAACACACGTCAGTAATGTGCTGGGACATCAGTTATTCACCAGCAGTTTGGCAGTGTCTTAAAAGTTATGTTATTTGGGACAGAACTGTTGCAGTGTTGAACACAGAAGTTCATCACAGCGTATGCAACATAAGAGGCTCAGATTTCATGAGCTGAAAATATGTGAGTGTCTTTAGTCTGGATTAACACTTTCCCCTCCCAAGAATGACAGAGGTATGGTGAAGGATCCCTGGCAGCCCCAAGGTCCTGACTCTCACCCGGCGGGGACAGTTTGCCTCAGGAGCTGCACCACTTTTCCATGCAGCTCCTAGACAGATACTCAGTGACTGTCAGAGGTAGGAAGAAAAAGGGGAAAAAAAAAAGCCAGATTTTTCTTGTGGAGCTGCATGAAAAAATTTCTTTATAGAGTTTTTCAGGCAATTAGCCAGCAGTACCAGATGGCACATGGAATTGTTCCTAAAAATGAACTGGTCGTGGTGCTGCCCTACATAGAAGTTAATGGATATTAAAGCCACAGAGTTTTCAAAGAAAAGCAGACAGAAGTGCAGGCAGTTTGCAACCTGCTTGGCACAGTTATACATTGTGTGTGTGTTTGTGTGTGTTCGCTCATTAAGGAGAGCCATTAGCTTTGGCACCAGTTCTCTAGAGTCAAACACAGGAGACCAGCTGTAAGGAGAGCCCAGCAGTAAGCTTTCGGATGCTCTAAAAGTGCCATTTATTGATAGGAGAACAACATCTTGCACTGCCCTGGTCATGAGGGAATTTCTTTAACATGTGTTACACAAGTGCCCCTCATGTTTGGCCAGTCTGGCCTGAAAACCGCTGGAGGAATTTGCACCTTTGCAAAGTTTTACCATTTCCTTCAGTAGAATCAACCATTTCCTCTGGGACCACACTGCTGCTGTGATGACTTTGAACCACATCGCTGATGAACATCCTCCTGTGTACAGTAAACCTATTGGGAAAACATAAAATATAGAAATATAGCAGGCAAAAGAAAGACTTTTCACCAATAATGCTTGAACTGTTGGTGCTTTTTCACTGTAAGGGACGCTGGGGCCAGGGCTCCAGCACAAGGCATCACGCTCTCTTGTGCACCTCTTTTGGAAAGTGAAGAAGGCAACTCCAGCCTCTTGCTCATCAAATCCCTCTGTGTACTTGTCTTAACCAAGAGTAAAGGCTAAATAAACATTTCTAAACAACTGAAAAGCACGTCAACACCTAACTTCAAAATAAAATGCAGTGAAGTGTGAAATTATACCTTTTATTCCATAAATCTCCAGCAACAGGCACAGTTCTACAACTTGTATTACGCTTTAATACTGGCAGAATTTAACATACCATGCAAACCCCATAAAGTAATTACATTTCATCTCAACAAAGAAACAAAATTCCAGCTCATTCAACCCCCTCCATCTGAGGAAGGATTATAGACAATTTAGTGCATGTTGATTTTTCCTGGTGATAAATCCAAAGCAGGTCACCAATGAAATGGCAATGAGAGTTCCCAAGGCAGCTGATTTGAAGGGAAAAATAGAGATGTTATTTGGTGTCCTTCAAGGCAGTGTCACCCTGCTTTCATGAGGATAAACTTCATGAGGTTTATCCTCTACTTAAAAGAAGCATAAAAATGTAAAACTTACCTTGAACAGACCATTTCAGCACTTGGTAGTTGCCCCTGTGCAAGTTGGTTATGTGCTTCACACCAGATTCCCTTTCAGCTTTAAAGAGTTATTTCATTTTGCAAGAAATGAGGCTATATGAGTCATGATGATGATAGAAACCCAGCAGAAGACACTCACAGGTGCACATCTTGCAACACCAGCCATCAAGCCCCAGGGGTTTGGGCACTCCAGGTCAGGCTGGAAATATTTGTCATCAGAGCATGTGATGCCCAGCACAACACTGCAAGTGCACAGAGGAACAGGTAACTGAGGGGGATGGCAAAACACATTTTTTCCCCACCAGGCACAAAGCAACACAGCACCAAAGACCTTCTACCATCCTTGACTCAGCCTCCACAACAGGACAAGACCTTGGAAAGAAGACAGGACACGGGTGCCTGCTGAGGGATGAGGACAAGAGGCTTAAAAGTCCTAAAAGGGGAGAGGAGTATGGTCACCTGCCATGGTCCGTGTCGGTGCATCAGCTCAAAACGCGATCATGCCCCTCAGCAGCACTGACAGCACTGAGGCTCAGTGGTGGGCCACACACAAGGGAAACTTGCAAATACAGAGGGTTTTTTCCTTTATTCATTTCAAACCACTGGGCATCAGTTTGCTTCTCCAATCGTGTTTAGCATTTGCCTCTCAAGCCACGATTTTCTTCCAAGCAGACTCTACAATAAAAGTTGCACAGTGATGGGAAACATGATGGAGAAAAGCCACTGAAGCTTCCCAGCATCTGGTGCTGATGTATGAAATTCAAGGCAGACAATGCAGAAATAACTTTCACAAGTGCTTCAATGCTTTTTCAGCTGATATCTCATGAATGTAGCTCAGTTCCCAGTTCACTCCAAGAAAGCAGGGACTTCAAATGGTGCACACAACTGTATTGCCATAGTTGAGTCTTGTGCATAGAGAGGTGGGAGGGAAAATATCACAACTGCTGAGACAGAATATCAACACTGGGCAGTAGCAGCAGAGAGGATTAAATAATGTCAAGCATCACCTGAACACAGAGTGGGCTTGGTGGAAGACATAAGTTTTGATTGGAAATTTTTGTATCAAAAAGTTCATAACCTTTTTAGGAGACTGTGACTAGTGGAAGACTAAAATGAGGCAAAAAACTGTAAGGTGAGTGCTAGTCAAGTTGCACAGAGCAAAGAATTTTATAATATTATAGTCAATTCTGATGAAATAGGAAGAGAAAACTAGAAAGGGCTCCAAGAATCCAGGAAATGTCATTGGGGTGAGGGGCAGCACAGAGGTGAACAGCAAGCAAGAAAAAAATCAGGTTTCTATATATAAACCCAAGCCAGGTCCATCATTCCAGCTCTGGTCATTTCTTTTGCCCTTTAGACTTTTCTAAAAGCTGACACTATGCTATAACTTTAAAAACCCCAAACCATCCCTCCTAATGGCACCTGTATTCAGATTTATATTCTCTAGTGAGTCAGAGTAAAAGGAGAGTAGCAATAGGCACCCCGCGGCACACAGGCCACCGCAGGTCAGTGTGTGTACGGCACCAAGAAAAACCCAGCAGGTGCAGAAGAGTTCCCCGAGTTATTTCCTATTCTCTGGCTAGCAATAAAGACACAGTTACACCGGGTGGTAACTCTTAGCAGATGGTGACTTTTTAAAGTTGATTGCTGTATAAATGATACTTTCTGAGTTTGCTCCTTTTAATTCAGATTCTCAGTAGCGTGTTCAAATGTCAGAGTGCATCATATTTCTATCTTTTATTTCCTTTGTGAGCAGAAATCTTCTTTAAGAAGTATAGGAATTACAGCTTGGGAGAAAAGATAGGCTTTCTCAATAAAAGTGATCTACTTTACAAATGTTACAGAATACAATAAAAACAGTAGATACAAAAAGTACCATTGGATTTGTTCTCAGTGGAAAGTTTTAATTTCTATTGCACTTTATAAGAAGACATTTTGTCTGTACTATAATGGTTTACTGGATCGGGGAGGTCCAGTAGCAGCACAAAGGCAGGATTTCCTCTGCTGCAAGCACAGGGAGGTTGCAGGAGTAGGGGTGGAAGCTATCTAATTAATCAGCTACTACTGTAAGCAAATAAAAATAACAGGACAGATGAATGAGTACCTTGTTTACCCCCCAACTGCCCTGCAGTCCTAAGCCGGGGTGGCCATGTGCCAGACCCCCATGGCATGCAGGATTTTGGGGGCTGCACATGATCCAGACTGACAGTCACAGGCTTTAAGGCTGCACTGTAGCATAAATCAGATTCAGAGACACCAGAGGCAAGGCACTTTGGCTCCAGCTGCAAATCCGAAGCCTGTGCAACAGTTCCCAAAGGTAAGAGGGCTGTTATATTGCTCCAAGCTACCTACCACCTATGGCTGGTGGGTTTACCTGCTTACCCACACTTCCTTACACATCTGAACAAGGTGGCAATTTACCATGGTCCCAAAGAGCTACACCTGTGCCTGGAAGCTGCAACTAGAAGGCTTTTCTGGTTTTCTGCAAGATGTGTGTACACGTTGTCTTTTTAACACTGTGTAGCCGGAAACTGGATCCCCCATCTCACAAGGGATGTTGTTCAAACCAGCATGGGCAGCTTACACAAAACTCATGAGGATGCAGCGTTCTCACCCAAAGAGGAGTCCCTGTGAGGATGATGGGTTGGCTCTGAGGGCTTCACTCTACATCGTCCACCAAATCAGAAAATATACATCTGTCAATAACTACAATATATTTTACTGCAATTTGCTGCCACCGCTGCCAGCACCAGGTGCCAGCAGCCCCCGCACAACCCTATCACATATGCCAGACCCGACCTGCATGAGCTTTTCCCTGGGGAGGCGTAAAGGAGCAAATGAACCCCCCCCCAAAGTCCTGTCTGACAGCCGGTCAGTGTGCTGGGGCACTCACAACACCCCGGCGAGGGACCATGCTGGACCAGGAGAGCAGCCGAGGGCCCAGACAGCAGCTGCCCCCCCCCAAACTGCATCCCCACCTGTGGGCTCACACACTTCATGTCACCGTGCTTCCTACTGCTGTTCCCCACATGATGCAGCCCGTAATGGCTCACTCTGCCTAATTACAGCAAATAGCAGGCAGTTGAGGAGCATTCAGATGATGCATCCCCACAGTCCTGCTCTGCCGTAACTGATAAGCGAATCTGGCCAGGCTGGCACACAGGATTACTGTATGCTCCTTCAAATACTGCTTTTCAATGACACAGACATACCAGAACTGGCCACAAACTCACCCCACTGACCCAGCACCCGAGGACCATCACCTCCTGCCAATATGAGCACACTGGAAAAAATGGTGGTGACAAATAGATGAAGCACCTGTGTGATTTGTATACTGTGGACGCCTCACCATGATGGGACAGCAGCCCCCGTGTCTCCAGCTTGGGCAAGCTGTGTCAAAATCGGTGGCATCGTGGCAAACCAGGGAGATTCAGAGGGCTTTGGTGCAGCCACTAATCTACCCTCTGCACTTTACCTCCCCTCACAGTTTGTGTCTTAGCCCATTTATTTATTGAACCTCATTGGCAAAAAAGGAAAGACATCCCCTGGCCAGAGGGAAATGCCCCAGTTAAAAAGCGAACGATGCAGTAAACCAGCAGAGCATTCTGGAGAACAGCGGTAAAAACAGCCACCTCTTGTCCTCAATTTATGCTGCTCCCATCACCCCGGGCATTATATTTGTGCTGACAAAGATCAGTTTAACCCCTGCCTGCAATCTAATAAAAAGATTGCATGGTGGAAGGATGCATAATCCTTCTTCAGTGTCCTAGGAATGGGCGCAATAAAAAACTGCTGCTGCTGCTGCTGTTCAGTGGCCACAGCCACTGCCTGGAATAAATAAATCCCTGCCCGATGTCAGCAGTGGGAAGTGCTTCTGATCAGAGGCTTCTCAGACCCTCGTCCCTTTGCACCACCGTAGCCCAGGCTGGGCAAATCATGTCAAAATAGATAAAAATGCCAGAACTGCTGTGTGGGTCAGACCAAAGTGTCCACAATAACTCAGGAACTCATGGCCCATGGCAGGGAGCCAGCGCACCCATCTGCTCCTCCTCCTCTCCCACAGCCGCAGGACATGCAGCCTAATGCCCCAGAGCCTCCGTGAGCGCAGCGTGTGGCCGGTGGTGGTCACCCACCACCCCTCAGCATTTACTAGGGACAAAGTAAAAGGAAAAGTCCTAAAGGCTCTGCCATCAGTAAACGATGGGATCTTTCCCCTTCTCGTCATTAATTGACCGAATCAGCACTGCAGAGCTGGCATTATGCTCCGCTACGCTTTGTAATGAAATCACTGCCTGTGCGTAAGAAACAAATTTAATGATATGATACTAATAGGGTTAGAAATTTCCCATGCAAATATTAATAGTTTATATCTATATTCATTTTTTTTAATACTGCTTGTAGTCTGTAACAAGAAAATACTGAGGTCTACCAGCCCCTCTCACAGATCTTGTCCAGGGAGGGCACAGTCATTACTGGGCTGGAGACAGAAGCCCCCAGCACGATTTCACTGGAGCATTTAAAAATCATGTCCTGGCCTGCAACCATGTTTCAAAAAACAAGACAACGCTTAAAACACAAGCCCTGGGCTTGCATGGTACCAACCAGCAATGGGAGATGAACAGCAGCTTTGGTGCTGCCCCAGCCCCACTCCCGTGGGCATCCCTGCAACACCCGCAGCCAGAGCCAGGGCTGCTAATTGCCTCTGCAAGGAGCCTGGGTGAAATGCGCTGTGGCCCAGAGGTTACGGATCACAGCAGGCACCGAGCCGCACGTTGAGGCAGCTGGCAGCAAAAGGAGTGACCTTTGGGCTGCAGAGCCAGAGGGATTTGAGGACTTGGGGGGGGAGGATTTTGTTGTAGACGTAGGGAGAGATTTGTGTTAAATGTCCTCTTTTTCAGCAGTAAAAAAGTATCTTACATGAAGGGCAGTGACTGGAGACCTGAGGGGTTGAAAGAGAAGAAGATTCCCTCGGACAGGCATAATTGCTGCAACTCAGAATGCTAAAATTGTGAAATTAGGAATAATCAATGGCTGTTTATGATCAGTGAATTCAGCTAATATGCAGTAATTACACTCTGCTAATTTCTGGTATTTGTCATCATTCGGTTGCAGAGGACTCCTGCAAAACAATAAAAACAGATTGGCTGCGCTGGGCCTGCAGACTGGGGGCTTAGCACTGCACGAGCTAATTTCTCTTTTAATGGTAAAAGCGGTTATGATTTCCCTTATTTATTTTTCTCTCCTAGCAGCAAAGCTGCCGTGCGCTGCCAGGGCTGCCGTGGATGCGCTACACAACAGCACCCCCAATAGCCGGCACCGCCGTGCTGCCGGGTGAGACCACCGGCACGCCAACCCCCTCGCCAACCCAACACCGCCCTGCTCTCGTGAAGCTGCTTCTTCACCTTTTTGTCCCGTATCGTTGTATCAGCCCCCCCGATCAGACTTTGTCCTCACATACTTCTTCTTCCAGCCCCCCCAGCACAAGGTAACCCCACCGGTGCCTCACCCAGACGCTCGGGCTGTGCTAGGTCACCAGTGAAACCTGGCACGATTTGCTCTTCGGTCAATGAACTACTGCTGTTTATTAACCCATGCAAAAGTGGGAGAGAAGATGTGAGTACCGGAGGAGGGTGGTTTATTGGGTGAATAATTCCCCACAACGGCACAGGTGGGGAGGTGTGGGCTTGCAGGGGCAACCCTCGCCCTCATCCACCTCTCACATACGGCATGCAGAAAACACAGATGGTGTTTAACACTAGACAAACAGAGGAGTAAAAGACTTTCCTTTCAAAGGTGCTACAGTTAACATCTGCGGCACGTGGCTTAGCCCAGCACAAGCAATCTGAAACCATACAGCCACAGACCTTTTCAGGACAAAGTCTGCCAAGTGGCATTGGCTAAACCTTTCCTAAGAGAGTTTGTCGTTAATTTATCCCAGCGAGCACCTCCCTGCAGGCACTGCAGGGCCCCACAGACAAGGTATCATCAGGGGGGAGCCTCCCCCCCCCCCCATAGGAAACAGCTCCTCAGAGGGACAGTCCTGCAGCCCCTGGGATTTTTTGGCAAAGCCACCAGTGCCCCAGTGATCCCCACCACCCACCGAGGTCCCGCCTGGGGCCTGTGCAGCCAGAACTGGCACAAGGAGGGAGGAGGACGGCAGCTCCTCATCCACCAGCTCACTCCTGCTGATCCTACCACAGTGCTCATCACCATGCGGTGACTTTGCACCACAGATTATTTGTTCCCTGTTCTAGCAGCTTTTTGATATCACTTTTTTTTTTTTTTTCTTAATTTCTTTCTCTGTACCATGCAGAAACCTCCCGGGGGAGCCTGCAGATGAGACTGATATAATTCCATTGCACTGTACCAGTTTTTTATTTGCTGAGTTGAGACCAAGCTGATGCCCTGTTCCCAGCACTTGATGTATTCACTAATACTATGTGTGATTTGAACGCACCTTTTTGCTGTGTGCCACAGTGGATGTGCAAACCCTGGGGTACCACAGGATGTGGGGACAGAACATGAGGGCTCCCCACACCAGCACCTGGGCTGTGCTACAGCCATGTCCCGTGAGAAAAGCACACAGCTCCTCATCCTCCTCTGTGTTTTCAGGGAAACATCTTGGTGACCAGCTGATGAAACGTGCAGTTGAAGAGAACAGAAACTGTTCACACAAGGTTTGTCAGGATGACGAGGCCCCCAGCCCCGCTGATGTTTTTTGCTCATTTCCTCTGCAAGCAGCGGCAACATCTCCATCTCCACAGAGGACCTGAGGTCCCTTGAAGCAGAAGGAGAAATTAATCTCAAAACAGGCCTCCCCCAGGGCATTACAAGCCCGGTGCCATGGGCCGGATCCTGCACAGGGAGGAAGTCTGGGACAGAGCAGAGCAGTGGTGCTGCAGTACACCGGGCCTTGGGGCGCTTTGTTATGGAGCCGAGCCAGTTATTGCCAGCAGCTAAAGAAACTAATAGGAAGGATATTTCCCCGGAGAGGGAGGAGGTTTCTGATTTAGACTGCATTGTTTAAGCCCAGACTCTCACTGCAGCTAAAATTTCCTTATGAGGGCAATAATTATCCCAATCCAAAGTCCAGACCTGTGTTTGCTTTTCTGCTCCCTGTCTGGAAGGTTTTGGTGTACGGGCTGCGATTTCCTCTGGTGCACAGCCCAGCACCGAGGCCACATCCTACACCCCTTGCCCAGCTCTGGGGCCCAGAGCCAGGGGAAACAACAAGAAGCTCAGAGCATAGTTTTATGCAGAGACCACCCACAGGTATTAAACTAATTACCAAAGAGCAGTGTTGGTCCCACAGGGGCTCTGTTCTAACCAACAGCAGCGCTGCTGCTGCCAGCCCTGCATCTCCTCCAACTGGCTCCTGGATGAAAATTGTTTTAAAAGCTCCAGGAGAAGCTGTTTGGGTTCTAAGTGATGGGAATGGAAAAGAAAAACTAAAAAGGAATGGGAACACTTTTGTTCTTGGCTGCCAGGTAAATGAGGTTTAGCTTTGGAAAATGTATAGGGCCTCTAATGCTAACTGCAGGGCTGGAGTCTCCAAGGAGTGATTTCTTCCTTCAGAAACATAATAATAACAATAAATGATTAAAAAGAAGGTGGCCTAAATCTATATCTACAGTTAACTCAGGACTCCTTTGGAGTTCAGGACTGTTGCTGGATAAATAAATGCTGATTTGAAAAGGGAACCTCCAGCCTCCTGCAAACGAGAGGCAGCGAAGCGGCACATGGGGCCAGCCCACACACATGCAGCGCAGCTAGGGGGAAAACCCAACGGATCAGGTTATTCCAGATTTATCCAACGTGGCGGGGACACTCATCCTGGCTTCATGCCCACCCACGCCTGTCACCGTGCCCTCCACCTTCCACTCTGCCCCATCAAACACGACATGCTGGTTTACTGCAAGTGCAGAGGGTCAGGCTGGTGCCCACCCTGGGAGAGCTTTTCCTCTTCTGATACAGCAAAAAAGCAAGTGCCAAAGTGGAGAAAACCTCCAAAGGAAACACATGAGCTGGTGGCCAGAGAAATTACTTTTTCCCCCCCTCAATGCTGGACAGCAGCTCCCAACCACTGCGCCAGATGGGACCGCACGTCGGGGTGCCCAGCCCCACGCCAGCAGTGAGATAAGGCTCGGGGAGGTGCCATGAGCTGCAGAGGGCTGGGCAGCCACACCGCCACGCTGCCAAGCACATGGTGCCCCAGCTCCCCAGGATGTCCCAGCACCCACACAGCCTGCGGAGAGGGACAGCGTGCCCGGGACACTGAGCGGTATGTAGGCTTGTCCTGTCCCTGAGCGCGGAAATTTTCTAGTGCGTGACTGAAATAATGCCTTTCTGAGGTACTGGGGGTTTTTTGACTTGCTGGCAGGTTAGAGGGCTGCACAGGGAAGGTTTTAGTTGTTCCTCCTTCTTTTAGCATGGAGGTAAAGGGGAAACCACACACACTGGCATCCTTTCTGCAAGGTGCAGCTGTGCTGGTTTCATAGACAGAATTAATGAACTACCTTTGTTAGCAAATCCACATTTCCATCCATTACAGGGTATGTGGTGGAATCAGCTGTGTGATGCGCTGTCCAGGTCAAATCCCTTTGTCCATCATGGCTTTGCAGTGTTCACTATGCAACACTCCAGCGCACAGCCCCGACTGCCGGGACACCTCCCAGGTGCCGACCACGAGCCCTCAGGGTGCTGGCACCCAGGGCTTTCCTAGCTGCCAAAGATGAATTTCAGGTCCTCCCATACAGGGAATTATTAAAAACCAGAACCTTTCACCAGGGCTGCCCAGTACAGGGACTGCTGCATGGCCCACACTTCCCCTGTGCTTTCTGCCCCAGGAAGCACCTCTTCCCAGCAGACAGCTTGCTGCCAGCCCTGGGCACCAGCACTGGTGTCCCTCCTTTTGCCCTGGGGTTTTGGCACAGGCCACTTGGGTACAACCTGCCATCCACGGCACAGGGATCCTCGCCAAGCTGCCATTCCCATGCTGGAAGGGATGCAATCGCTGCCCTCCATCTCTCATCGCTGCCGCAGCTCTCGATTCACTGCTTGGGGAAACCTCACCGGAGAGGCGAGCTCATAGTGATTTAGCTTCGTGCTCAGTGACACATACAGAGAACCTGAAAGCAGATGCCAGCGACAAATAAAAGAACAAGAGATAGAATCAGTAACAGCCACGGATGGGTGATGCTCCTCTGGCAGCGGCAGGCAGCCGAGTGCAGGATGAGGCCATGCCTGCCCCGCAGCTGACAGCGGGCAGGGATGTGCTTTCAGCAGGCATGGAAGCCAGTCTGGGCGTTTTGCACCAGCCCCACTTTCCCAGCAGCACCTCCAGATCTCACGTCCCACTTGGGCTGCAGTTCTGCTCCCAGGCGGGGCTCGGCCACCATGGCCAGCCCCAGCCCCGCATCCCGTTTGGCTTCTGTTTCAGGATCAGGGCCTCACCCTGGTTAACCATTGACTTGTGCGGGGGGCAGTTTTGCTGTAAGATGTCCTCTCCAGACATTTGACAGATGCAGCAGCTGGCCAAGCATTTTTATGAGCTGAGGAATTTATAAGCCCTCCAGCAAACAGCGCTCTCCCATTGGATAACTCAGCAAAACTCAGTCAGATTAGCTCCATTTGAGATTAAAAATGCCACTGTAGCATCCTCCGTTCTCCTGTGGTGGGAACAGCCCTGGACACACGGTAGATGTGCACCCATGCCACACCAGCCCTTCTTCTGCACCCCTGTGTTCAGTTTTGCAGGAAACCCTGACTTTTGGAGGGCTGACTTGCTGGGTGCGGGCATAGGTGACATCTGGCAGCCACCCTCTTTGGAGCCACATCCCCACCCTGCACCAAAATGATGTCCTGTTCATGGTCAGGGACCTGCTGAGAGAGGGACGTGTGGGGCTTAAAAGCAGGAGAGAGAAAAAAAAAAAAAAAAAAAAAAAAAAAAAAGCCAACAAAGGCAGAAGTTTCTGGGGAAGAAAAAGTGAAGCTTTCCTGCAGCACTGGGAGGAAACAGGAACATTCACCTTATGCATCCTGGAAAACCTCCCTGTGAGGGCAGGGATCTGCCTGAGTTTCTTCTTGGCAGCAATAATACAGCACTGCCAAGGGGCACTTCAGTCCTGAGCAGGCTCGGGGTGGAACCTTTGTCTTACAATACCACAGAGCTCTTTAGCAATATTTGTCCGAGAACCTTTTTGTTCCTGGAATGGTTTTTAAAGCAAATAAGTTTGAGGCTTATTAGACAAATAACTATGTTTATCACTCACCACAGTTCCTTCCTTTCTCTCTCTCCTGCAAGTCACTCTGGCAGATGCCACAGCACAGTCATCTTTTTTTCCAGCACAGCCTTAACAGAAAAAAAGAAAAAAAAAAAAAATAAATCAATTTGAACAATTAAAAGATACTATAATAAAAATCTCAGGACAGCGCTACCCTCTTGCAGTGCAATCAGGGTCCAGGAATTTCATTATCCAGGGTCAGACAATAAATTTTACCTAGGATTAAGGTGAAGACAAATAGCTCAAATACATGACTTCCCTAAAGTCATAGTGTTTACCAGTTTATTTTTCCATTTCTCTTCCTCTGCAATGAAATAAATATGTGCACAGAAAAAACACAAATCTGGTGAAGGAGAACACTGCGCAATGGGCCCCAGTGAGGCCGGTGTTCCCCTCAGCGAAAGGGACCAAATGGGACCAAAAGTTTTGCAAACCCAGCAGAGTTTTGCTCCACTTGCTGTGTCCAAATCATGGCCAGGTCTGAATCCTCACCAGCTCCAGGCCATCCTCATGGCATTTTAGGGCCAGAGGGGGAACTCAGCAAGCTCCAAAAGCAAACCAATACCAATTTGGTAGACTTTATGACATGCCAAAGGGGGTTTTAAGGACTGCTCTTCTGTCCTCATCGCACCCATCACCAGATCAGGCACTGGTCTGGGGAGCCAGGCATGGAAGAGGCTATCTGCATTTAAAAAGCAAAACTTTATGATGAATGAAGCAAAACGGCAAGAGCCCAGTGTCGTCCCTCCAGATCCAGCCCCAGGCAGCATTTTTCCCCAAAAACCTTTAAACTGTCCATTTTCAGGACACTGACTCTTCCACCAGCTCAGTGAAATGGGCTTGTTCATGCCAGCTTCAACGCGAGTTTAAAAACCCATTTCAGGGATAGCATGTGGGGTGGGCCAGGACAAGATGGTGGGAGGAAGGGCTGTGAGCATCACAGACCCCCGTACCCCCTCCTGCAGGGACCGATTCCTACTCACGGCCACCTTCCTCTAAGAGGAGTAGCCACAGAGAGAAGTGAGATGCTGCTGGGAAGCAGGTGTGCTTGGCTGATACACTATCAAAACCACACTGCCGTGATACGCAAAAGCACACAAATACTTTTCAAGGCTTCCTTTAAAACGCAGATAAGCTGTGAGGCCACTCTCCCACAGAAAGCAGGAAAGCCGCTAGCTCCTTGCCAGAGCAGCTTCGGCAGCTCCCCCCTGCCACAGCCTCGTGGCAGATGTGGGTGCAGCAGAGGGGTCTGGTGGGGAGCAGTGCCGGGCTTCGGGCAGCTGAAATGTCACTGCAGGGGCACCAGCCACCCTGGCCCACCACAGACTTCCTCTGGGGTGTCAGGCCGAGCAGGAAAGCAACAGCTTTTCTCCTGCAGGGCAGATCGGTTTTCTCCTTGTTTTTTAAGGCTGCCTAAAGCCCTGTACAGTGATGCTGCAACCTACCCCGGGGGGCAGGGGCAGCATCCCACCAAGGCTCTGAGGGGGGGATGCTGGGTGCATCCCACCCAGGGGGCCAAGAGAGGATGCTGTACCACAGCCACTGTCAGTCGCAAGGTCACAGACAATTTCCCTGATCTCAAGCCCTGGGAGCGAACCCAGAGCAGGGCTGGGTAGGAAGCAAAGCTCTTCTCTCCTTCCTCATGACGCAGCAACCTGAAATCAACTTTCAGCCCAGCCCTGCTACAACCTGCTGCTCCTTATTTACCCTTCAAACAGGAAAAACAACTCTCAGCATATCTCTTACAAATTTTCTATGTCAAGCCTCACTAAAGGGCTGCTTTTAGGCTCTTTAACTCCGAGCACACATCTTTCAGGTGACGATTTGCCTTAGGACTCCAGAGTGGTTTCCAGGACAGACATTCACCAGGCTGCAGCCCCAAATTTCAAAGGTAGGAGTGGGTCCCCAACTCCCAGGAGCCCGATGTGTGGGGTGGCAACAGGAGAGAGGGCGGCAGATGGACTCGCTCGGGTAGGAAATAGATCATGCTCCAAATCACTGCCGCTCCCCATTCACGTGGGTGAAGACACTGAAGGATTTGGACAAGGGGAAACATTTCTGCTCTTAAATGAGGTGTCCCCGAACCTGGCTGCTCTGCCCAGCTCAGCAGTGCTGCCCTCCTTCCCTTCCCTTTCTGGTTTTAAGGAGGACAAACTTGCTCCTGCAGATTCCCCTGACTGGCCAAGGCCAAATCACAGCTTGTCCTCAGATGGCATTTTACAGCCCCTACTATTTGAAACCTACTTTGCATCATCCCAGAGGGAAATGCAGCAAAGCCATTATTGAAAATATACTCCTTGAGCTCATCACTATCAGCAGAATAGAAAAGAGTGATCTATTACTGAGAAAAGGACATGAAACAGGAGCACACAAGACACCAGTCACTGTGAAGAGTTCAGAGGCTTAAAAATGAAGCAAGCTCAGAGTAACCTGTTCCAACATACGAGAGCCAGGACTTCAACAGCAGGGTGGGACCAAGCACATGGGCCTGAAAGTAATTTATACAGCTTTGGTGACCTCTTAGTTATTGCAAATATGCCTAAACATAGCAATTTTTTCATTTACTACCTACCTGACTTTGGTGGGTTACCGGTATGCTTTATAGTATTTCCTTCTTTTTCCTCAGGGTGTCCTGTGACCATTGGCCACCCCCTCAGTTGTGCTCTCTCCCCCCGCCCCACACCATGCGGGTGACAGGTAAGGAAGGAAACAGAGATTTACTTTTCTCTGCCCATTTTTCTACAGTTCTTTATGCATCCTTGTCATTTACGTGACCCCTTCCCAAGCCCAGCTACCCTGACCTTCCCCTGCCAGGGGCATGGGAAAGGGCCTTTTTATAACCATCAGGTTTTTAAAAGATTTGTGTAGATTTCAGCCTGTTGTATTTTTCCCCATGAAACGCTCTGTGGCTGGGAAGAGATGGTTATTGAGATGTTCCTGGTTCCATAAGAGCCATTCAGCTGCAATAAGTATATTTTTCTACTCTCTTTCCATGCAGGACTGGAACGTTTTGCTCCAGTGAGTGCTGCTTTAAAGCCAAATGCCAATCACATTTGTATTAGCAGCTGCTCAGCTATAGCTAGTGACTAATTGGGGGATAGCAGCCTTCCCAGCACTACGAATGTAAGAAATATTTGGATTTACATAGCTTTCTGACTAATTATCAGATTTACTTTAATGCAGAAAGAAATATGAATAGTGCCTCCCAGTAGCATGGTAATGCGTATCTGAGCACCACCACATGCTCTAGAGATATTAATTAAGAGATCAGAGTCCTTTTAGAGGATGAAGGAAGGACTGTTAGCTGCCTTCCCAGACCACACAAGCACTGGTTGTCACCCTGTGCCGGGTAATCTGGGACACACGGACCAAGTCCCCAGGAAGCCAGAGGGAAGCTCCAGTCCCTGACCCATGCTGCTGCTGCTCTCCCCAGCTCCTCTCCCACCCCTCTCAGGCTTGATCCGGTACGTGGCACTGCTCATCACGCTGCTGGGCATGTGGCTCATCGTGCAGACATACTTCGATCGGAGCTGGAAAGGCATCACCCTGCGAAGCTGGCTTGGTGAGGCACCCGCGGGGCTCCAGCCGGGTCTGGAGGGAGGGTGCAGGCAGCCGCCTTGTGAGCCAGACCCCAGGGCTGCGTATAGTTGCCATGAACATTGGCACCTGCGGTCACTGGTCAAGGCCATAAGCAATGGGAAGCTGCACCAGGGCAGGTGGCCCCAGGGGTGCTTGAAGCCACAGGGAGCAGTTTTGGAGAGGCAAAGCCTGAACAACTGCTCCTGGCTTGGGGAAGAGTCAGCAGCTCTCTGGGGTGTCTAACCCTCTTGTTTGGTACCCACAGGTGCCACTGACAAGACCAGCAGTGAGTACTGTTCTCTACTTCATCACACAACACTGCTCTGGGGCCGAGGGTGATGGTGGAAGCACGATAGCTGTCCTCAAGAGCCCCTTTCCCAAGGCAAAAATCCCATTCTCCCAAATACAGGGGAATTTCGTTAATTGCACACAGCAGCAGTGTCCTTGGCAGGCTCTGTAAGTGCACAAACTTTCATGTCATCCCCCTGCCCCAGCAGAAACACCCCCAGGCTACAGCAGGAAGCAGATCACAGGCCCTGCCTGGGCATCGTGGCACCCTGGCCAAGAATGGGGAAGCTCTGGGCACAAAAGCCCCAAGAGGCTGGCCTTGCCCAAGCACCAGCTCCAAATGCTCCCCAGCACACCCCCCTCTGCAGTCCCCATGGCATCAGCTATGCCATCCTGTCCCCTTGCTCACACCCAGAGCAGCATCCAGCACCCCAGCCAGCTCATCCCACCCCACCCCAAGCCGCAGCACTGTAAACTTCAAACAAGAAGTTGGTCCCAGCCCCAGGAGAAGCCCCCCCCCCTTCATGAAAGAAGCTGGTCCAGGTGTCACCCCTTTAGGGGGTCACTGTGCGACAGTGCCCTGCTCAACCCCTCAGGGACACAGCCAGTGTCCCCCCACGAGGCCAACACCATGGCTTGCAGCTCCACTCCTCCCTCACAGGTGAGAAGCTGACCCAGTACAAGTGCAGGAACCAGAAGAGCTGCCCCCAGAACCATTTTGCCTTCAAGATCATCAGTGGCGCTGCAAACGTGGTGGGACCCTCCATCTGCTTCAACAACATGGTGTAAGCAGCACACAGTGGGGATGGGGCAGCTGTAGCTGACCAGGGCTTGAATAGAAAGAGTTTAGCCTCTGCCAAGAACATCAATGGCCAACACAGTGCATTTGTGGTTAAAAAGAATTTGCTACTGCTTCTGCGGATATTTTGCTGTCTGCAGCCACTTTGCCCAATCACAGTTCTACTAGCACCAGCATCTCCAAGTCATCCCTGCACTTACTGGTTCTCTCTGCTCTCCTTTTCAGCCTCATGAGTAGCGTGAAAAACAATGTTGGCAGAGGCTTGAACATCGCACTGGTGAATGGTGAGTCAGGCAGGCACTAACCCCCCCTGTCCCCACAGCCAGGGTCCCTTCATCGCCCGGGGAGGAACAGACCACCAGGGACCCTATCCCAGGCACCACAGCTGAGCCAAAAGCACATCAGTTCAGTGCTATGTGGAGCAGCCAGCCAGTTACGGTTGCAAGTACTGCCCGGGAGGTGGGAACAAACCCACCTGGGTCATGCACAATAGCTCCATGAACTCCACCAAGCAACACATTTACCATCGCAGCAAATATGACACACCAAGGGAAGAGCAAAGCATTTTACATCAGGAAGCCCAAGGTGATGGCCTGGAAAAACCTGGATCCACCCCAGCACAAACTTACTGTGCTCTGTTTTGAATTTTAATCTTTCAGGAACAAGTGGGCAGCTGCTGAAAGCTGACACATTCGACATGTACTCTGGAGGTAAGTGTGGTCACTTTGCTGCTTAGCGGCTCCTAGCCAGGGCTCACACCAGTGCTGATGGCTATTTAAGCTTAACAGTGAATTCTAGTGGATTTCGACCAGGATTGCCAGCTCAGGTGGTAAAAGCTCAGCTTTCCCCAAGACCAATGAGTCTGGAGTCCTTCTAATGCATCTAACACCTGAGGTTGGCTTCTCGTTCCGTTTACATGCACACAATAGCCTGAAAAACATAATTCCACTAAACTGAATAAACCAGGGTACTTGAGGCCTGAGAGAGGTGGCTTTGAGATCAGGTAGTTACACTAATCCTGAGATTTTGCAACTTTCAGCCCCATTTTTGAATGCTGGTGGTGGCTGAGCAGCAGCTTGATTCCCTGCCTTTCATGGGAGGATAAAGGGTCAGGGCATGGCAGGCAAGATGTGGCCCCCAGTCCCAGTGAGGCTGGGCACATGGAGCAGAGACTGGTGGCAGCAAAGATCACCTCCCTGCACCTGCCAGCTTCAAACAATCTTCCTAACAGCAAGAAGATGCTCTGATCCAGGGCAGCACCCGCTCACAGCCTGGCTGGCACTGACCTACAGGATGCTGTAAATCCCACTGTTGTTGAAAAGCTGTTACCAAACCTCTCCAGAGTTTTGGCAGGACTCCTCAAAATCATATGCCAAAACCACTCCTATAGTGCTTTTGATTTACCCTTTGATGTTTGAGTCTTCCCCAGGTATCAATCACCCTTTCTACTTTTTGGGTTTGCAACCTTTTCTTGGTAACTCTGGACCTTTAAGGAGAAACACCAATATCATGAGATTTCTGTCTGAGTTTGTGAGCAAGATGCTTGGCGGGAGAGACACTGGGAAGAAGGCAGTCAGCTCCTGTGCCACTAGATGGGGCGTTGGATTCGAGCATCCCACAGATGCAGGATGAGGAATAATTCCCACAATACAGCTGACAGCGTGATTGCAGGGCAGGCAGCTCTGTGGCTGAGCAGGTCCATCTCTTATGTTGGGAAGTAAATTCATGTAAATTTCATAGTTAGTGAGCAAAGTTTAGGAGCAAATTCCTCCCTGCAGTTGTATCAGCAGGAGGAAAGCACCAGCCCCGGGTGCTGCAGAAGAGTGGGAACACAAAATGGGTAATGCAGCATCTGGGAGCCCGTCCTTCCCCGAGCCCATGACCCCCAAACTCTGGCTAGGCACTAGGACAGTCAGGATATTTCCCACTGACCCAGAGGATGTTCTGACAACTGCCACGCAGCAGTCCCTGTTAAATCCCTTTTTCTTTCCCTAATGCTCTTCTCTCCCAGATATTAACAAACTGGATACCTTCCTCCAAGAGATCAAGCACGGCACCATAGTGCTGACAGCCAGCTACGATGATGCTGCCACAAAGTGAGTTTGGCCCTGGGAGCAACACCTGGCTCCCCAAAATTCCACAGCTGGGGGCAGATGGAGGTCCTGCAGCCAGCAGCAGAGAGGGGACACCCACCTGGCACCACACTAACACCTTTTAACCTCTTTCAGGATGAATGACAAAGTACGGGCACATTTCATGGAGCTGGGCAGCAGCCACGTGAGCAAGCTGGGCTTCCGCGACAACTGGATCTTCTTGGGAGCAAAAGGGCTGAAGAACAAGAGCCCCTTTGAAGAGGTACTGGCCCTCCCTTGCCACCAGCTCTGGAGGCTCCCATCCTCTTTGTAGCACCTCCCAAGCTACACCTTGCTTACCTGTCTGCATAAGATCTGGACCAGTGGTCTTATCCCCCCACGTTGAGCCAAGCTGCAATTTTGCCATGTTGCAAATTTGCACCGTGACACCAATCTCATCATTCATTTTCTCTCCCCCTTTTTTTTTTTTTCTCTCTCTGCAGCACATCAAAAATGATAAGACGACAAATAAATACGATGGCTGGCCTGAGATGCTGGAGATGGAGGGCTGTGCCCCCAGGAAGATGGATTAACATCAAGCCCCAGCCTGCCATGGAGGCAAGACCAGTCTTGCAGGAACACCAGCCCCATTACACTGACCCCAGCCCCCCCACTGCCCTGTTACCCAGCCCAGCAGTGGCTGCCCGCTCCCAGGCACCAGCTGTTTCACAGCAGAGACCGCACAGGGCTTGGAGAAGAGCTGTGCAAGTGCCTGCAGAGCCTGAGCAAACACCCCGCCAGGCTTCAGCCGAGCTGTCCTCATCTATGGCTCAATCTGGGGTATTTTATTTTTCTGTCTTTAAACCAAAAACATTGTAGAAGATTTTTCAGATTTCTTACATAAAATATCTAATTATAAAACACAACCTTCTCACTTCCATTTTCAAGCATAATCCATGCTTTTCCCTACGGGCACAGCATGCCTTGTCCTCTGCCAACAGCCAGGCATCACCATCACCCATCCCATAGAATTACACAGGGGTGCTCCCCCTCCACACATGGCACAGGGAAAAGACCTCCATGGGGATGCTCAGGCCTTGGTGGTTTCCCCCTGGATCTCCTGCCAACCTTCCCACTGTATCCTACAGCCACAGTAAGGACAAAAGGCCACAGGGGTAGCTTGCTGCAGTGTAGGTTAGTATTTGCAGACCAAAGCATTCTCCCACCCCTTTGCCTCTTTCCTGGGTTAAATCCAAGCGAAAGCCTCTGTGGCACATCCCCAAAGGCCAGGGTAATGCCAGGGATGTACCAACCCAACTTGGCCTTCAAGGAGGGAGGGCTGGATGTGCAAGTTCCTCAGGCAGCTGAAGTTGTGCAGCATAACCAATAGGTGGGAGCCTTTTACCGGGAGTGCTGGAGCCAGAGTCAGTCTGGAGAGATACAACACACATGGGCTGGCACCCGGCTGCGGGCACCCGCACATCCACTTTGCTCCCAGAGCTGCATCCCAACCCAGGGCCAGCCAACACCACCAGGAGAGAAGAGATCCCTGCCCAAAGGGATCCTGTCCTCCTTCCAGGGCAGTTCCCATGCTGCTGACCAACATGAAGGAGGTCCTGGGGGAGCATCTGCCCCGGACTCGTGTCCGGATGCATTCACCCAAGCACCATCTGTACCTAAAACCTCCTGAGCTCAAGCACTGCTGAGATCAGATAAACTGCGTGGGTGATGGCCCAGACTTATCCATCATCATGGACAGGGACAAATTTGCATCACATACAGACTTTAATTTCCTGTGAATGTATTTGGGTTTTCCCCACTCTTTAAAGCAGACCAGCAGTTTTGCACAACATGAGGCTGAAGCATTTCTGCTGGAGCACTTGGAGGTGTGCAGGGTAACAGGCTATCCTGCACAGCCTTTTCTGACTCAAACAGCAAGGTTTGCTCCAGCACAGCTTCTAACAGGCAATGCACATCAGTTATCTGAGCCCTCAAGTGACCCCAGGGGAGCAGAAATGAAGCACATTGACAGGATAAGGCCAAGGCCAAGAAGAGACACAGCCTCTCTTGCACAGCTGCCCTAAGGATGAAACCCTGGATCTAAAACCCAGCACCACCATCTAAAACCAACAAGGCAACCGGTTTTCCCTAAACAATGAAAATTCCTTAAGTAAACTGTGTAACACCTATAAGAACTTCCAAAGGCATAAATTAAAAAAAAAAAAAAAAAAAAAAATAGCCATCACAGAGGAATCCCCCAATAGCTGTAATAATTTATCCCAGCTTATCCTCCTGTTCTCTTAACATGCACCTGATCACACCAAGGGAAGCCTCTGCCATAAATCGATCCCTAAATCTGCTGCAACAGCACCGGTTAATCCCAAACGCTGAATCATCCCTACCCATGGCAGCAGCGAGAAATAACACAACGCAACAGACACAACAGCCCTCACATCATACAGCCCTGCCGCACTGCCAGCATAAATATGCCAACTATTTTAAGCCCCCTCAAAGGATCTAGATTCGCTCATAAGCCAAACTGAAAACAGCCTAAGAGCTGTAGAGGCGGCTGCATGGGGTAAACCAGCACACAGCATCAGCCACAGCCCAGAAAACAACCAGCCCCTTTCAGTCACAGGAAACTCTTCCTAGACCTTAGAAATGCACATTAGAAATCTGGTTTAAAGCCAAAATAAAGGAAATTTATGTTTCAGCATACTACAGACAAAACTAGCTCTGAATCCATCACAGAGCTGTTACTAAGGTACATCACTATTTCCAATAAATAGGGAGAACTAAAAGTGCAACTCCTGTGCAGGAATCTTAATCAGCAGCCAGTGTTTTGAAGGGCCATTCCTTCCAAAGTCACTGTGTCACGATAAATAAATTGGAGCTTTTCAGAAGTCCAGAATTTGACAGGCAGGGGTATAAATATGTCTGCAGGAGTCAAATTTAACTTGTTAATTTTTTAAAAAGATCTGAAAATGGTGGTGGCTACAGGGACAGCAATCCCCCAATAAGGTTTTTTAGTGCCTTGGCATTTTGAAAGCTGTATTACTGCAGAAACAGGCACATACCTGGCTGGTTTTCCCTGTGCCGCATCCCCCAGACACTTCAGCAAACACGAGCCCGGATCTGCCCAGCCTCCCAGGACACAACTCCAGGTAACCTGGCCTCACCTGGGGGCCACGGTGGGCTGCAGTAGCAGACAGGCAGCCTTGGGCATTTGCAGAAATAAAGTTTGCAAAATCCAGTGCTGCAACAGGAGCCAAGAGCCAGGATGCAGATGGGTAGCAGAGAAATAAGCCTCCTTTATTTTTAGGGTACAGATTTATGTCAGCAAAGCACTAAAGGAGCAGCTAGGAAGGATGTCACAGGCAAGGACTGACGGGTGCTGGGGCCCCGCAGCTGGGCAAATCTGCGTCCTGTGACATCTTGCCCTGTCAAGTGCAATTACTGTAATCTTCCACAGCCTCTCAAAATACGGATCCCAGCTTAGAAACCGGGCATCCACAGCATGAAAGCTGCCTTTGTGCGCGGGCAGAGCCTGGGCGCAAGCCAGCCGTTAGGTGCATGAAGAAAATGAGTTCTCCACGTGCTGGGAGAAGAGAGGAAAAACAAGCTTTCCCGCCCGACCCCACAGCAGACGGGCTGGATTTCACCCACATCTCCCCGCAGCAGCCACCAAGGGGCCAGGAGCTGCACTGCCGCACATCCCCCCGGGAGTAAGAGGGCCGGTGCCCACGGAGAGCCGGCCGGTCCCACGCCCCGGGTGAGCAGAGCACAGCCGACACGTCGGACCATGGGGGCAGCTCACGGGAAAAAGGTAACGGGGCAGTTTTATTCAGGGCTGCTGAAGCGCTGGCGGGATGATGGAGAAGGCACCATCTGCTCATATAGTGCTTGTTTTGCCCCACGCATGCTAAGGCAGCTGATGGCATCAAGGGATTAGAGGGAAGGGACCCTCTCCTGGCTGCAGGTGTCATTCGTCAGGGCCAGATTAAATAATTCCACCTGATGGGCTCAGCATAGCACCTGCCACAGCTTTCAGGACAGCAAGGAGGGTATCAGAGCATTGCATTAGGACAGGCAAAGTTTGGCTTTCTGGGGAGAAACATCAGGCTTGCTCTGAGCACATCCAGTAGCCTGCAGGCTCTCCGACAGATACAGTGCAGAGCAAGCCCTGGTATTTCTTGGCCTGTGAATTACTGCCAGGTCCCTCTCAGGACATGGAGGAGCTGGGCCAGGTCCCACAGCATCCACACACATCTCCCTCTTCTCCAAATCCCCTGGGGAGGGTGGTCAAACAGCTCCAAAAGGAAATGGGACTTTACAGAGTCAGAGCCATGCAGAGGCAGCTAGAGGTGGTTGTGCTGAGGATGCTGTTAGATGTCATTTTGCTTTCAGGTCTGACAACATCAGTGGCTAGGGACACATCATCACTACTCAGTTGTGATGCCCTGATCTGGTATTAAACTTCTGTAGCTTGTCTCCCAGCTCTAAGAGAAATGCACTCATGTACCAGACTAGGTCAGTAACTTCTATTGCAATGGGGACAGCAGTGACCCTTTGCCCCAGGAGGGACCCTGCATGCTCAGGTGAGCATGATCTGTGGCCTTCAGAGGTATGGGCACATCCAGACCAGGTGCCTTTCAGAAGTTTACAAACCTGCTGGGCTTTCTTCAAAAAACAGAGCTAGACACTGTTGCAGGGGAAACGGGTATAAAAGCAACCCACTGACTAGTGTTACCAATGCCCAGAAGAAAAAATCAGGGCTGATGGGGGTCTAGTAAGCATTTATCTATTTTCCTGGACCTCAGAGAAGTGCCAGGTCCCCTGCTTCTCCAACACCCATCTGAGGTGCTGATGCCACAGTGGCTCCAGCACACAGGGGAGCCACGGTCATTCCCAGGGCTCAGGGATATGACAGCACACTCTGGAGGAGCCATGCTCTGCCCCCAGCTAATCCCCCAACCTTTCCTCACCCAGAAGTGACCTTCAGGCCTTGGCACATTTGTACAGGCATTACTGAAAGCAGGGAAATAAGCTAGTTAGGTCAGGCTTGGCTCAGCGCCACCCACTTCAGCCCCGCTGCATTCAAAGCCATCTATGCCAGCCTCCTGACTCCCAGACCAGACGGCTTTTGGACAGTTTTCCCCATTGCTCCCTCTTCCGAAACACCACGATCCCACTGCAGCCTGGCACTGAATGGCCTGGCTTTGAAATGCTCCCAGGAGCGCAGGCTCTCCTGTCACGCCAGCTTGCTGGCAGCCCCAAAAAACTCTGAGACAGTTTCATGGACACCAAAAGGTCAGAGATTCCACTCCTGCTTCAGCCTCCCAAACATTGCCCAGGTTGACAAAAGCCTGTGCCACCGCACGGCTGGCACCAAGCAGGGACGTCTGTGGCAGCTCTTGGGTTGGTGCTTTAGCCTTGGGCTGAAGCTGATGCAATACAAACAAGACAGCTCCTTCTACTGCATTTCCAGAGTGGCATGAACAGTGGGCTCCAGCCCTCCCTGAGGACCAGGCTGGGTCCAGGTGACAGGCAGGAAAGTTCTCCTTCCCCCACAGCTCAGGTCTGCCAGGAACAGCCCCATGGGCCAGCCACAGCCGAGAGGACCCACATGGAGCAGGAGGAAGGAAGGCTCAGCACACCTCGCCAGTGCTGCCTGCATTAGCAGTCTCAGCTGCACCCCTTTTAAATTTAGACCAGAGCAGCACTCCAAGGGGATTACAGTAGTGGATTGTGGAGTGCAAGGCGCTCCCCAGCTCCACAACAAAAGGGACCGGAAAGGCTGCCAGCAGGGCTCCAAGGACATTTCTACTTTCAAAGGCTACAGCTGCTCCCAAAAAACCTGTTCTAGTATCACCACAGTCCTGTGAGTCCAAGCTGACAGCAGGGCTCCAGCGAGACAGAGTCCCATGCCGGGGTAACCTTTTCTTCAAGACAAGGACTTTGACAGGGGGTGGTTCAGGGATGCTGCAGAGCTGCTGCCGATTTCTCTGCTGATTCCTCTGCTCTGCAGAGCACCAGCCCTGCTGGGTGCAGGAACGTGGCTAACATCCCTCTAACCACAGCAAACTGCCTTCAAATAATCCTCCAAGGTCAGCCTCCCAGCAGCAGCTCCCTAGGGTGCCCAGGCAGATGCTCCCAGACCCCCCGGGCAGCAGAGGGGGTTGTTTCCAGGCACCTGCACCTCTCCACTGCTTTGCTCCCCAGTTTCTCAGGGCAGGGTTTGCATAGCGGCCATTTCCCCAGGGAAAATTTCCTGTCCCCAAATTCTCAAGAGTGTCAGTTTACACTAATGTCAGATGAGCTGAGATTAGCCTCAATGCTGAGTGGGGAGCTTTGCTCTGCGGCTGATTTAAAACAAGAGGCAGCAAGCCAGTGCCATGGAGGGAGGCTTTAAGTTGTTCAAGCAAACCACAGTACCTGGCTGCCCATGCTGAAAACTGTGGCTTTGAGAGCACCCTTCAAAACTCCTCCATCTGAGTGTTGCAGAAGGACAGGACAAGCATTTCTGGGAGCTGCTGGTGGGATTCACCCACAGACACAACTCACCCCACTGGTAAGGATATCCACACCCTGGTCAGAGAAGTGCTTTCACCCATGGCCCAGCTGACACAGGACATACTCTCTGGTCTTTCACCCACCCTTCCCTTCAGGGCATAAGGGAGGTGGCCCAGGACACACATTGTGTCCCTCAGCCACCCCAGCACAGCTGGCCCAGAGCAGAGCCCCATATCAGACCAACTTTGGCTTCTGCCAGGCAGCTCCACCAACACATTTAACTGTACTTCTAGAAGTTTTCTCACCAGTGATCAAACATGTTATTCACACAATAAGGGAGGTGAAGGCTACAAAAATCAAGACTTCAGCTCCAGAATAAAAAACAAGTCCTAAAAAAAATTCCTCTGCAAAAGGGTGGGAGCAGGAATAATTCTCTTCCTCTGCCCCTCATTAGCAGGAGGAGGCTCTCAAACAGGTAGGTAAATAAGTGCCACTGCCCTTCCAGCAGCTCTGCTGTAGGTAATAGTGGAGTCATCGTCCTACTAAGCATCTGTGTAGAATGGTCTCAGTCTTACAGAGGCATCTGTCTGCTGCTGTCACAGGGCAGGGAGAGAATAAGAGATAAAAGTTGTGATTATCAGGGTTTGCCATACATCCTGAAGGAGGCAGGAAGCAGCAGCCATATTTTCCCACTTAATGCTGAGCAAGGGGCTCCCTTCCCCAGACCCCCCCCACACAGGTGAACACCCAAAAGCAGACATCCCTCCCGAGGGACTAACCCTGACAGTTCAGCTCCACACACACACACATATCCTGCTTGGCATCACACCAGCACCAGGCCCACACGTGCAGGGCAACTTCAGCTACAGCAGTAATCACTGAGCTCAGCACCGTCACTTTTCTTGACTAGCACCAGCTGCAAAAACTATGGTCCAACAGGGAGCAGAGCTCCAAAATGCCAAGACAACATATAAAGGGAAATTTTTTAAAGGCTGTATTATTAAATGAAAGATCCAGATTGATCAAAAAGCTGGTTCTCACCATTCATGAGCTTAGAAACTCTTACCCCAACTACAAAAACCCTAGGCCCTTGTTTTGGAAGGCACAAGAGCGAGTAAGGTGAACAAGAGGAGCTGTGTCTCTGGCTGTCAGAGAAGAGGTTTGTAACGAGAAAGAAAAGGGCTGTTTCAAGCCAGTTCTGCAGAAAACAGGGAAGAAACTGCCACAAAGGGACCAGCACAGTGGCTGTCCCGGTACATGGACACTGATGACACAAGGCTGAAGGAGGCAGCCCCAGCTCCTTCCCTTCCCTCCAGGTACCGGCAAAAATCAGCATCTGCAATTGAAACTGCTTCAAAAACAGTATGAAGAACAAGTTCCAAATCACTCCCAGAGGGGACAGAAGAATTTGACCACAGAAAGACAAAGAGGCATGAAACATGGCAGCTTATGACACCCAGGAGAGACTGCGTGGTCCAGCAGCCCATCTCACACAAGAAGAGACGTTATAGGGACACAGCCCCCCCGAGGCAGCGGGATGGGACGCTGCTGCCCCATCATGCTCACCACGCTGGCAGGCACAGCGCGATTTTCCTGGCTCTCCCCGACAGCCATTTCAGAAAGCCAGTAGCTGGTGTCTGTGCCAGCTCCTTCAAAGCATCCCTGTGCCCTCCAAGGGACCCTGCCTGCTCTGCCACTGGAGCAGCAGCCGTCCCGCCTCGCTGGCCAGGGCTGCCACTCAGCTTTCGGCAAACGGAGCTGCGGGTGCCAAGGCCCATGAGCAGAACAAGTCCCACCGACAGTCACTGAATGACACCAGTTGTTTGGTGGCATCAGCCCTGGGACCAAATCCAAAAATCAGATGGCAACTGGGAACCAAAACATATCGGTGTTCTGGAGTATCGCACTGCCTGGGGAGAAGAGTTTACTGTGTGCTACCTGCAACAAGCATTGGTTTAGAGGGACAGGAAAAAGAGCTGATGACTTTACACACCAGAAGAGTCCCAACTGCCTCATGAGAGTGGGAGATCATTGATGAAAAGCCCATTTCTGACCAAAAATATCATACACTCTGAGAGTAACAGCTCAGACTCACTTGATAGCAAACACCTCTAAGTCCTCTCATCTGACACAGCACAGCCCAGACTGGGAGAGCAGGGTCAGGGCTAGTCCCACAACTTCCACAGAAGCCCTCTCAGGTGACTTTAACCTTCCTCTTTTTGCCTTCCTCTTCTTCAGCCCTTTAAAGGCCCACAGGTGGTGACATGGGGGGACCCTGGTTAAGCAGAGACACTACTCCAGGCTTTTGCAGCCTTCAAAGAAAATAAAATGCTGTAGCATCCCAGCACTCAGAAGCCAAGCTCATTACAGCGGGCTTCTCCTGGAAAGAGATTGCAGCTTTGTTTCTTACCTCTTCATCCCAAGTACTCAGACAGCACAGGTAAACCAGCTCTAACACCTAACATAACTCATCCCCCACTTCCAGAAAGACTGACAATGTTGTCCAGAGAGGGTTTATATGGGCTCAGTGCAGGCAGGAAACTAATTTGGACACAGCTGCCTCAGTTTAAGGCTCTACCTTCCCTAACCTGTCCTGCTGCTTCTGCAGCTGTGCTGGATCAGCAGCCCATGTGCTGCATCCTTCATCATGGTGCAAAACCAGCTGCCATGATATCCATACCAACTCTAGACAGCTGACTTTTCCCTGAAATAGGGGCGCACACACAAGTGCAGGACATGCAGCCCCCTTGCCAGTAAGGTGACTGAGCACATGACTGACACAAGGTGTCCGTGCATGAGAAGCTGTGACACAGGGGTTTGATCCGTGTTGAAGGTGCTAGGCAGGATGCAGGGGACTGTGCTGCCAGCCCCTCCAGAGGAAGGGCAGAGGCTGGCTGGCACCAGCCAATGCTGCCTGCAGCATTCAGGGCTGCAAAGGAGCCATGGAAGAGGGGTCAGACTGAAGGGAGGTGCACAATGCACTCGTGGGGAGACCAGGAAGATCACTGCCTGGAAAATGCAGCAGCTGCCAGGTCTGGGATGGCTCAGTAGTCCTCAAATAAAAATGGATTAAAGTAATTAAAGGCTTCACTGCTTCACTCTGCTCCTGGGGGGCTTGTTCAAGTGGCACCTGCTGCCTCCCCATGAACCCTGCAATAACAGTGATGCTTCACCTTACTCTGCTGCTGCTTCCATTAGCAGCCCATGGTGACGGGCAGCCTGGCAGGTGGTGTCTCATTCCAGATATCAGCCAAACTTCCTCCCTTCTGGCCCCTTCCCTTTGGGGTCCCCCAGGGATCTGTGGGGGCACACACTACCTACATGGAACAGGCTACCCCCGCTCTGCCTTACCAGCCTGTTACCAGCAGCGCCTGCAGCTGCTAGGATATTTCTGCCATTATTTTTCACAAAAACCATTTTTCCAAGCTAAGGACCAATTCTAGTGACCCTGACCAGGTAAAGAGTACAACAAGGTGGTGTCAGAAGAGCAGATTTCTGATGGCATCACTATCCTTGGCCCCTACCATATAGTCCCTAGTTGTGAAATCGAGTAATAATGCCACTGCAGCATGGGGACTCTAGGACAGAATGGCACAATGCCAGAAATAAATATTGTTCCTATTATTCATGTGGCATAAGCCTCTGCTTTTGCAGAATGCCATTCTTCAAGGCACTTTAGAGTGTCTTAATGGTCCCTCTGCAGCATGACAGCCATTCACTCCCAAACTGCTGGAGCCCTTTTGTGCCAGTGACTGATGCTCTTCCTGTGCAGTCAGCAGCATCCCCAGAAATAATGGAGCAGTCTTTCACAACATCACTGGTACCACAACTCCAGCACAGGGCAAAAATAAGCTCCTAAGACAGGTAAAAAAAGAGTTTATCTGTAGCAACAGCTTAATTGCTGCCAACAATATTCAGGTGAGTGATGCAGGTATTGTCAACAAAGAGCAGGGCAACAATTTGGCTTTGTCCTGCCATGCAGCACATCTCAAAGGACCAGATTAAAAGGCACTATACAGCAGGCAAGGATTTCCTTAGGACCAAGGAAGAACAGCAGGTCCATCAGCACCATGCAGATGGATGGATTTTTGTTGGGGAGCTGCCGAGAGCCTCCCCATGCCCTTCGCAGCAGGATGTCGGTCTTTGCAGTCAACCTGAATGCTGACAAATGAGCCTTGCGCACTGGCTGCCGTGGGCCTGAGCCCTGTCACTGATTGCTCTCATTAATCTGCAGGAAATTTTCAGCTGAGGTCTGGTGCATCACACTCCATCTCCGCAGCTGCAGGGCCCTGTGCAGCCAGGGAGCAGCATTTGCTCAGCTTCAGTAGGGAGTTCAGCAGGGTTCCCTGCCCCAGGGCTGGTGGCTCCATCAAGCTCCCCTTCCCATGCTGCTGTTTCCCAGCTTTAGCTTTTTTTTGCACTTTTTTTTTTCTGGGCATACTGTGAAATCAAACTCAATTTGCCAGCTTTCATGGCCACAGGAGGGCTGTGCTTGCCTTCTGGGGCCAGCCCCACCATGAGGATTTGGGAGGGGAGTGGCATTGGTGACAAAGAGAGGCAGAGGTCAGCATAGCACTCATCTGTGTCAAATTGTGTTTTCTTTATGAATAAAATAACACCAAGCACTATTTGAAGAGTTTGCAATTTTCCACTTGACTAGGCAGCGAAGAGGCCACCTGGCTGGTGCTCCCTGAGAGCAGCCCAAGAGCTGCAGTAATGTGAGCCTGGCCCCATATCCAGAACAAGAGTCCAGCCTCCGTCTGCAAGCCTAAATTTACAAACTGCTGTTGCCAAAAAATCCCCAAGGCTCATGACAGTGGCCACAAGCATCCGCTCTCAACTCCACTTCAGCCCAAGAAATGCTGCAGAGTTGTAGACGTCAAAAGACCAGTAATGAAATGTTACACCAATAACTTGATATTTCTTAGGTCCTTTGCAATACAATAGTGAAATCAGCTCTGGTTGTGGCCAGGAGTAATACAACCTCACAGCTTCACTTGAAAAACCTGCTCACCCCCGGGCAGGTGTGTATGGAGGGCTGGCCGAGGGTGGCTGAGTGGTGGGCAGCCCAACACAGGGAGCAATGGGGCTGGGTGCTGGGCTGGAGCAAGCCCTGGATGCCGTGGGGGTTCAGGGACCCTACTGAGACCCCTTCCCATGGCAGGGGCAGCGCCGCAGCAGCAGGTTTCATAGCTGCTGGCTCAGGAGCACCAGGATGTGCCTGGACATCAACTCCTGGGTGCCTGCCAGTCCCGATTGCAAAACCTGCCAAAATAACAGTGTCCCATAATTAGCTGGGAACAGAGGAATGTGCACAGTCAAGCTCCCTGTCAAGGAGTAACTCTCCCAAACCCAGAATTTCTCTGCTCCTGCAAGAAACAGGAACCCGCAGTTTCTCGCAACAGCCCGATAGCAGCTACATCATGACCTCCACAGGGAAGGCAGAGCCCAGTCTGCCAGATTCGGAGGGAGGGGTTATTATACTGCCTTTCCTAGCCCTCAAGAAATTTTGGAAATTCATCCAAATTGCCAAGGCCAGCAGGCAATTAGCAGCAATATTAGGCGCTGGGGCATGCTGATGATTTTCTCTGGTTTTCTTCTTAAGAAGAAAATGGTATCATCTCAGCAAACATGTGCACCAGCTTGCTGAATCAAATAAGCCTCAACACCTCACATGGTAAGACTTTGCAGCAAAACAATCAAGCTGACAGATTTTTGTGCATTGACATCACAGATGGGAAAAAGTCTTACTAATCCTCAAAAGTTTCTTCCAGTGGATGATTTCACTGAGGGCTCTGGATCAGTCCCAGCTGCTGTAAATGAGCACAGACAGCAATAACACAGGAGATTTGGGAAATAGCTTAGATGGTATCTCAGCATCCAGGAGCATGTAAGAGATATTTCATACAGAGCACTGGGAGCAGCAAGAGGGTATGTGGGGCTAATTGAAAGCAGGGGTAGAGTACAATTTGACTAACCTCTAAATCACATGTTTTGTGGCTTCATCACACACGGAAATTCTGTCTTTGATCTGCCAGTCATCAATGCCTTGTTCCAGGTCATGACAACTCATTTCAAAGCCTCTGGGTTAAGCAGTATGACTATTTTAATCAATGGATGTGTTCATTCATTGAACACCGATGTCAGCAGCTGCTGCAGCACCTTATGGACAAAGTACCTTTCTCTGAGCCCATCTACTCCCAAACATGTTGGACAACTTCCACCACTGCTAATGGTGTCTCCCTCCCAAAACCAAGTCTGCAGGAGATTCACATAAGTTCTCATCCTATGTGGCATTTTGCCCACTTTAATACCTCTTTATCACCATGATCTGATTGCAGCAATTTCTTGCCTAATTTATTAGCTCAGACTTTGGCTACAGTGCAATATAGATGCTATAATACTGCACCTTAATGGCACCTGTATTGATCTGAACCTGCCTGAAGCTGTCTTCCTCACCCTTTCCATGGCTCGTGCTCTGACCAAGCTGACAGCTCATCAAAGCACAAACATGGTCTGAAATTACTGGCTATCAATTTTGCTGCAAGTAAATATTAGCACACCCACGTGTAGGACAAGTAACACTGATTAATGGTTTATACGGGGAGGCTGGATTTAAGCTGCAGTAGGATCATTGTACTCCCTGAGCAGGGAGCCATGGAGGAGGATGCCTGCTTAGAGCTGGTGGTTCAACGCAGCCTACACCTGCAAAACTGCCTCCAGGCATTTGCTGCAGGAGCTCTTTGCTGTGCACCAGTCAGGGCCGGGAACAGTCATGCTGGGATATAATGATGCCCAGGATGTTTGAGCGTAACACAGAACGGTAAAAAGTACAATGTGAGACTACTTGCTATTTATACCTTATGTTGCTTTGTTGCATTTAACCCCACTTAATAGCCAGGCTAATTCCAGCTATATTGGTGTGTGTCCTCACTGACACGGTTGAAGCAGGCTGGGGATCCCAGGCAGGAGCTGGCCTGTGGGTTGGAAGTGGTACCTGTTCCCATCAGCAGTGTCTCCAGGATCGTCCCACCCTTTCTGGAGAAATTCTCTGGCTGGACCCAGTGCAGGCTGGTCGCTGCTGCCACCGATGGAAGTACCAGGCGGGCTTGGGGCAGCTCCTCCTTCATCCACCTGGCACACTCATGTCTGTCCTGCTCACCTGCAGAGCGGCAGTGTTACTGTCTGATGCCAGATTCTATTCTAACTTCTTACCCCTGGCAAGATGCAGTCACACTGCACAGAAGTGATTTTCACGTGGGAACAGGAGGATTTGGGAAATAGCAGGCATTTTCCGCTCATTTACTGTAATACACCTTTCCCACCTGAGCCCTTACTGTGACAAATGAAGTCTGACTCCTGTGGTACCAGTCCCCTCTGCCCGGCTGGATCAGGGAGAAAATCCTGTCCCCCGCTTCTCCCATGGGGAGCAGGAAAAAGTCTCTATCATCTGGGAAATCATTAACTCCCTGCTCTGAGCCAAGGAGGTGCAAGAAGCTGTCCTGCTCTGCAAACACACTAATAGCTCAAGTGGAGATTAGCAGGAGTGAGTTTCCAGCCACCCCATGCCACATGGGTGACAGGGTATCAGGGACCAGGCAGAGCTCTGACCAGCCTCCACGTCATCCCATGCCCTTGGCTTTGCCACCACCAAGGTCACCACCATGGTGCAACCAGCACGACTTCTTAGGTTGTGGTGGAATTGCATGAAGTTTGTGTTGGTGACTGGGGCAGACGGTGGGGGAGGGAGGGCTGGGCTGCTCAGCTGGTCCCTGCGGTCACAGGCAGCACCTCAGCCAACGTCTAGCATTAACCCAGTGGAGGAAATGTTTAACCAGCCTCCAAGACCTCCCTACAGCGGGAGGTAAAACACTGTCTGCCTTCAAGTCACAGCCCTGGGTGACTTCACTGGGGCCCGAATTTTGTCTAGAGATCAGGAGCCTGAGCATGACTGACAGCGATGCTGCACTCCCAAGCCCGTGCTGAGAGTGGAGATTTAATAAAGATACAGGCAGGCAGGGCCAGGCAGAGGTCTCTGCTCTGTAATTCACAGCTTGCATCGAGGCTCCTCAGCACTGCAGCCGGGCAGACAGCAAGCTCATCTCGGCGGCAGTGTTATCTCACTGTCATTGCATACATATCAGCTGGCTGCATTACACAGCCAATATTTGTGTTGGGTACTCACTTGACATGACTGGGGTTTTTTAATACACGGGAGACGTGTCCACACAAGAAAGCTCCTGGTGCCGCAGCAAATGGCTAGAGAGAAATGACATTCAGCAGCCAACATCACTAGTAAAGTTACTCAGCAGCTAAAAGTCAATCTAATGTGCAGCTCCAGTAATGAGGACCTGGCTGTGGGCTCCCCCAGAGCCATCTTCCTCTTCCCAGGATTCATTAATTAACCGTACAGCCACCCATCAGTGACACTCTGGTTGCACGTTCAGCACAGTATTATTTTCTCTTTATGTGCATGTCGAATGAAAAACATCACGTCCCTTCCTCAGCAGGGTAGAGTCCAAATACCAAGAAATGAGCCCTCTGTGGCCACACGTGCCAGAGAGCTGTGCCGGAGCCATGCCAGAACCATGCCAGAACCATGCCAGAACCATGCCAGAACCATGCCAGAGCCATGCCGGAGCCATGCCAGAGCCATGCCAGAGATGCCTGGCTCTTCTGCCAGCTCCTGGCACAGAGATTCCTCTGGACTCGCTCCGCTGGGGGTGACACCTCCAAACAAGACCCCTGCAGTACTCACAGCAGCATGGAACCACGCCGGGCACAGGAGACACAAAGAGTGATGCTGGGGTCAGCTCCCCATGTCACCTTCTCCTGGGACATGAAGTCACTTTATAAGAAACACTGGGGCAGTTGGTGAATGACGCAACTCCATGTCTGCAGGAGTGACTCCAGATAAATATCACCCAGCAACCAACCGCCTTCACACAGTAACCTTCAGGGAGCTACAGGGTGAATAAAAAGGCTTTTTGTTAATCCCAAAGATTCAAGAGCACAGGGTGAGGTCGCGTACTAATTTAGATAGCAAAGAGAATTATGCAAGTAGCTTCTAGAAAAAGACCTTTGTCATGAAAAGCCCTTTGGTTCAGGATGGGAGGACCTAAGCATCCCACAAACCCCCTTCCCTGCAGAGAGGATCCCAGATGTGTAGGTGGTCAGGCACTAGGGCATATCATATAGAAATATGTACAGAAAATGTAGCTTGTCTTTTTCCAATTTGTTTTACTCGTTTGAAAGCACGTGTTGATGCCCTTTTCCACTCCCGCATTTACCATCTATAACGACACTAACTCAGGAGTTTAAAGCAGGTTTAAATTGAACCTCTTTTCCCCCTTTGACACATCTCCAATGAACTCACAGACACCTGGTGTTGAGCTTTAGCCTCTTCAAAGGCAACCCAAGGGGAGTAGTACAGATGTGCATCCATCTCTTTTTTTCAATTTGAAATTGAGACAAATGGTTTTTTGGAGTGTGCAGTGAGCAGCCAGGCTATGGGGCAATGGGCAACGTGAGGGGAGTCTGCATGGTCACAAAAAGCTCATGGGGCACATGTGGGCTGCAAGGCAGGCTGCATTTTGAGCAGACAAACTGCACAACCTCCCCACTCAAAGCCCTCTCCTCCACCACAGCCTTGCTCTAGGGGCAAAAGCTGTGTGGAATCTTCAAAACCCTGCCCATGCCTAACCCTCGGCTGGTCGGGTCAGGCTAACCATATTCACACAAGCACACGTATGCACACACCACACACCAAACACAGGGGAATGGGGACCAGCCTGCCTCTCGTCTCCTGCATCTGATGCTCCATTTCAATTAAATTTAACAGCTGATGGTCAAGAGGTTAAAAAAAAAAAATCATTGTTTAAAGTCTCTAGTAACAAATGACCAGCAACTCCTCCTATATATCAACTCCTGTAACAGAGAAATACCTGTACAGTCCTTTCCTATTTCTCTCTTGTCTTTTCTTCCAGAAAGAATATTCCTTTCAGCCCAAGTGTCCAAGTGGAAGCAGGAAGCCCAGGAACGGCAGCTCGGGTGAGTGCCAGCAGCCAGTGCTGCCCCATGGAGAGGGCTTTGCAAGGCGAGCTGGGAGAGGCTGGGGCTCCTGTTCACACCCAGCACTGCTGAGCCCTTGGCTGGAAAACACGGCTGGGATGGGGGAAAGTGCTTGGAGGTGGAGAGGAGGAAAATGTGGAGAGGTAAAAATAAGGGAATAAGCACACCTGTGCCTGTGGCAGCCTGGCCTCTTTCTCCAGTCCTTCACGGGACCAGGAGCATCAGGCCAGGACAGTGTGTGCACCCATGGGTGCCACGATGTGTGAATGTGGCTGGGCACCATGGCAGTGCCCCCCCAGCTTCCCTTATCCCCTTACTCTGGCTGGAAATGGTTTTGTCCCATTGCTGCTCACCTCCTTGGACCGAAACACTGAGCATCTGCAGGCTGGCACAGGATGACCTGGGCAAAGCTGGACCACAGCACCCATCTATGAGCCAGAAGAAGCTGCTGGGGTGGCTTAGCTCCTTCTCCTCTCCCAGCTTTGCAACCTCTGGTTTCCCAGGCCATGGCAATTTAAGGACAGCCACCACAGTACCTGCAGCCACAGCGAGGATGGGGATGAGGGGCCCAGTTCAGGCGGGGGCTGTATCTCAGCAGGATGAGACCCAGTGCAGCAGGAGCCTGGGCCAGCAGCGCAGCAGCATCACACAGCCCTGGTGCCACTGGGATGCCTGTGGCCCCTGTGCAGGGGCTGTTTCTCCCTCCCACAGCCCTTAACCATGGGGTGCAGCAGCTGCTTCCCCTGGACCATGCAGCAGTTAGTAGATGACAGGGTGTTGCAACACGCCAGGGAATAATCACGATAACTCGAGCGGTTGCCCTGGTGCCGGGCTTGGCTGTTGCAGTGGTTGCTAAAGAGAGTGGGCGTGCGGCTTCCTCTGGGGCGATCTGATTTCTCCGGGAGCGTGGTTAAGGCACGCTTAGGAGAAATCGTCCTCCGTGGAGCAGGGACACAACCTCTCCAACCAGCAGCAGCGGCTGTGCTGAGCGGGCTGCTCAGGCGCCTGGGCACACACAGAGCTGTTTGCTTTAGGGGGGGAAAATACGATTAGCTTGCTCATCCGTCCTGGGAAAACATCATCTGGCAACGAAGAGCAAAGAGAGCAAGTTTTCAGGGTGGCAGAGAGATCTTTGTGACCAGCACGGAGGAGCGGGCAAGGCCACCAGCTGCTGCCGGCCAAGCTCCAGCCCTCGGTGGGGTCCCCGTGGGGTGGCGAGAGCGGCAGGGAGAGAGCACCGGTGCAGCAGCCACCTCCACGTGACCCTCCGTCCCCACTCCCACCGGAGAGACCTGGCAGGAGCCAGGCAGCTTCATCGGACCTGGCCAAAAGTCACGCAGGCGCGAGCGTAGCCGGGCAGAAGCGGCAGCCCCAGCCCCTGCAGCCCCATGTCGTGGGGTGCGGGGCAGCACCTGCCCCTGGGGCTCCCCAGGGCCACGCTGCGGAAATCAGGTAAGCCCAGGGCCCCCTGAGCTGTCCCGGGGGGTCCCCGCTTCTCTGCCAGCTCCCCCTGTGGGGACGGGTTGCTGAGCCCCCATGGGATTAGTCTGCACTGCATACATGTTTACGCACAGGTGGCTTCGGACCCTGTTTTGAATTTTCTTTGAGATACCATGTTACTTTAATACTTCAGTAGCTGGTTGAGATGCTGCCCTTCTGCTTTTCAAAACGGACCCATATCCCACAAGAAATTCCCCAAGTAAACCCACAGTGCAATTCAAACCTTCTTCCTGGAAAGGCATTGATTCAGACAGGGAGCACTTGTTAATACAATCCCTGCAAATCAACGTGGGAGGATTTTCTCTGTATTCAACAAAATACCTTTGAGCTACCTTAAAACATTAATTAATGGTTCATGTGCATCTCTGTCATAGGCAGACAAATGCACAGAGCAAATATTTGATGAGATATTAAAAGTAAGTTTGCGATTGAGCATAGCTACTAAGCATCTGTCACTGCTTAACAAAACTAAACAAGCTGCTCCACATGCCACTTGCAAAAGGCAAGGGGCTGACGTCCCTTGGTGATTGCTGACAAAGTGCAATCCCAGCCTTGTTATCTTTGCTTATCACAGTCCAAGGTAATTAAGTGAAATGATTAACCAGCACACCCAATCCTGCCTGCCTGCAGGCTTGCTGCTGCCTGACTGTACAAGCATTTCCAGCATTAGCCAACACAAAACAGGGTACCAGTAACTTCTATACGCCAGACAGCTCAGCTACCCCTAAACCTGCCAGGATTTCTCTCTTGCAAATACATGTGCATGAGTGCAAAGCTCAGCGGGTGACCGTGGTGACTCCCAGGGTCCTTTACGTTTGGGGTGATTGCAGCTGGTGGTGTGTGAGCAGCCCCGGCTGAGCCAGTGCCCGCTCTGTGCCCTGCTTGTGTGGGTGCCGCGCTGGTGTGAACGGGGGAACCCAGCCCTGCGGGCTGCAGGGCTGGCACAGCGATTGGCAAGGGTGGGAAAAACGGGGAACACTGGCTGGACTGGGGAGACTGGATATACTGGTGGGCAGCACTGGCTGTACTGGTGGGGAGCACTGGCTGTACTGGTGGGGAGCCCTATCCTCAGCATGTGTTCAGCAGAGAGGTAGAGGCAGGAACAGTGGTGACATGTGGCAGCAGTGCCAGGAGCTGCAGGACCATGTCCTCCTGCCCCGTTTTACTTTTCATTAGGGTTTTCTTTCCCTTTCCAACCGTGTGACTTCATGGGGTTTATTCCTGAACATCAGGGCTGAGCGAAGGTGAGGGGACCCGGGGCGTGCGTGTCTGCTCCTCTGAGGCAGCCACCAGATAGCTGGGAACTGTTTCCCATGGCAGCCACATCGAGTTACATTCACCCTATTGCATTATAAATACCAGAATTAGCCCTGCTTAATTATTTAAAACTATAGATTAAAAGCAGACAAAGGCTCTTTGCCTCCTTTCCAGAGCACGCGTATCATTTATCGGTGATACGGTCGCCTGGTGACAAGCAAGAGGGAGCAAGCCAGGTCCCTCAGTACAAGATGCTCCTGAGCTGCCAGCACGGCAGGAACCAGAGGAGAGGAATATCACAGTGAGGATGGGAACTGGTACCATCTCACCCAGGGAGGGTAACAATTAGCATCTGCTGATCTTTGGGCTCACCATATTATTATTACTATTATCATCATCCTCATAATTATTAACATCATAATTATTATAAACATCATCATCATCATCCATCACCAGGGGAGTAAGCCACAGCAGTCATTAAAGTAATGTGAAGGAACAACAGGTATTTTGTTCCAGGCTCAGCTGTGTACCAGCGACACACTGGTTAGTTGGGGCATTAAGGAACATTTTGCGAGCTCAGCTGAGGGGATTCACCAGCCAAAGGGCTTCCAGGCACTGTGAGCCTCCCCGTTGGGCAGCACCCCCATCCAACTCACTAAATCTGGCACCTGGGTGCCTCACTCTGCCCTGAGCCCACCAACCGTGCACAAAATGTCTTCCAAAAGCAAGTGCCCGGCTTTGAGGTCAAACCATTTGTCTTCCCAGCAGCAGATCCTCCACAACACAGCTGCACACCCGAAAGCTGCTCTCACTGCACCGCACAAAGCTTTGAGGCTCATGGAGACCAACATACAATTGTTTCCCTGCTCTGTGATGCCAACCCCAGCTATTCCATGTCTCTAAAATACAACTAATAAATGTTAGGAAAATCACGCCAATTAGCAAGTGCCATCAGCTCAAGAATCCAAAATGAAAGACAAATTTTCAGCTTCAATCTTTGTAGGACTTAACATACACCATGACCTTTCCTGCAACTATGCTCTCATGGGAAAAAACTGTAGGGCCAAAATCCAGCTCCATTTCAGAGAGTAGAAATGCATTGACTGAACATTCATGCTCTAAAATGAAAAAAAAAAAAAAAAATTAACTTCTGGTTAACAGGTAGAAGTGTACATGTACCAGTGGTTAAAATGAACTGATGCTAGTTAAAAGATCCCATGCACCTGCACGTACAAACCCCTACAGGGTGTGAGAACAGGCTCATTCCTCTCAGCCTTCCTGAGGAGGCAGGGTGTCGGGGATGGTACCCTCGTGCTGGGGAGAGGAGGGCTCCCAGGGAGCGGATGCCATTGGGGGCCATAGCCCAGAAAAGGGAAGTTTCTCCCCATGATTGCAGTTAAATGTGTCAGAAATTCACATTATTTCCCAGGCTCAGGTTACTTGTGTAAATAGCATTAAACTAGCTCTGCTCCATATTGAGTACACTGGTTTTGCAGTTGCCTTACTTGCAGGATGTATATGACCAGTTTCTTTCAGCAGCCCCTCGTTACACTGTTGGTTCTTTAAAAAAGATGTATTCATGAATAAATCTCAGGCATCCAGAAAATCAGAGGTTCTCGTCTATAGTCACAGTTTTAAGTGATCATTTCTGCCCAGGAAATGGTCCCTTGGGTCAGTGATTTTAGAAATCCAGATCCAGGGCTCTGACCCGGGGCATCCTGAGGTTTTTGCCCAGTCTCATCCCTTCTACCAAGTAACAGGATTTCACAGAATTACAAATAGCAATATCCTCTGATCTTGGATCCCATTCCCAGAATAATGCCTTCTGCCTGTTTTTACGGGGATGGCATTTCACAGAGGCTTATTCTCTGCCCAGAAAGGGATGCCCATAAAATATTTTTAACAGTTTGGCCATCAGCTGTCCGTATTGACAAAGCTCTCCCGAGATGCTCTAGTTGGAAAATCAGTTCTCAAATGACACAGACAGCAGAAATAAAAGGCTGCAAACTACATTCGCTTTACAGATTTCAGCTAAAGCTAAACACTGACCTGTGCTGCAGAAGACAGCATCGACAGCTTTGCAAGTTAAGATTGCTGAGAAGCAACAGGGCAGCACTGCATGGGGCAGGGCACGCTGCAGGGCAGGGCTGCCTATGGCGCTGAAAAAAGAGAAACTCAGTTTGCGGGTGGCATGGAAAAGGGCCAGGGGCTGAACAGGGGAAGGGTGAGCAGGTCACAGAGGGGCAGAACATCGAGGAGAGATTGGCAAAACAAAAGTCAAGGAGGAGGAGGCATTTCACATGAAAACCTGAGAAAAGCCGCTGGTGTCCTGGCTGCACCCTCCATTCTCCTAAACAGTCATCAGTCGAGAGCTGCTGGGTAGGAGCCCAGACCTCCACCCTACAGCTTTCTAAACCTAACAGCTATGGATTAATTTTATTTTCAATCTCTTTTGGTTTTCCCCTTGTGAAGAACAACTGGAGCCATGCAGGCAGCCATAAGCAGAGCTGCACCCCTCAGGTTACCTGCCCTTTCCAGAGCCGCTAATCCCTTTAACATTCCTGGGGATTATTTCCATCCCGACAGGACAGTGCAGAAGGCTGCCAGCAGCAGCGCAGGGAGCAGCACACAGCACACGGTCCCAACGCAGAGAGGCTCACAGGGCAAACCGACCATGGAGAGACAAGTGGCTTAATGCTAAATAAATGCTCTGTGAAGGACATCTCCGAGTGAGGGAAAGCAAAAAGCAGCAGCAGCAAAGGGAAGCATAGCTCAGCTCCAGCTGCATCTCAGCCCCCGTGTCCAATGCTTGTCCCTGGGCATGAGCCAGTCCTCCTCCTCCTCTCCAGGAGCAGGCTAAAACCTTTCTCCTTGCCCTGGGCTGCACAAAAGCCACTCAGCACCTCAAACAGCAGACCACGTTTTACACTCCTAGTAGGGTACATTTAATGTATTATTTGCAACATTCAGGTTTTCAAAGGCATTCAATGTTGCACCTAAACTGTCTGATATACTGTTCCCCAAAAGACTGGGGCTGAGCATAAACAGAACATGAAACAATTTACCCTAGGATTGCAAACTGATGATTTTATCACAAGTCTTCCAGGAATCAGGGGATTTATAAGCATTTCCAATCAGTCTAAGCAGGAATTTGGTCTTTGCTTTAGGTCAGAACAGAACAAGATATCAAAATGTCACTTTTCTCCTCCAGCCAGCCCCTGTTAACCTATGGCAGGAGGGTGATTAGTCTCTGGGCCATCTCAAAGATGCTGAATATTCCCTGTGGGGTTCCTAGAAAACTAATCAAGACTGGGAGCTCATTTCACAGTTACAGTTGGGAGAGGAGATAATGCCACACATGGAAGTCCAAGTATCTGCCAGTGGCCCTGGCCTCCTCATCCAGGCAGTCTTGGTTTTTACTTACAGAAAAGTTGCTTGGAAGCATATCTTTCCTAGAAAGCCTCAGGCTTCTAGAAATAGGGAAAGGGAACATATTTAAAAGCAAACAAAAGACTATGTCGAAGCAAACATAGCTACTTTTTATAAGCAATACTCCAAAGCAGATCTATTTAAAAGGTCATGCTGTCTTTCGGAGTACAGCAGAGGGTATTAAAATGCACATGTATTTTTTTGTTTATATCTTGCCAAGAACAATATAAAAATGTCTAACACCTTCTGCTGATTTATGATGGTGGCCAAGGAGGTGCCAGAGCAGAGCCTTGTTCATTGATCTACAGCTGAATCATGCAAAACCAGACATCCTGCTGTAAATCCACTGCAGAGACCTGGCTTGATTTATACCTCCAGCACTATAAATAATGACAAAAAGCAGCCTGATAGCAGTCTGTCCTCCCCTTACACGGACATGAATTACATCAGGTCTTGAAGATGATAGATCTACTCCACAAGAAACATTTTGCACTGGGTCCCTATCTGCCAACCTGCAGGAGAAAGGATGCCCCATCCTCACTCCCAGCATAACCCCAAGCTGTGTTTCAGGCACATCAATATTTTTATATTCTCATTTTTCTTTTTCTGCTCAATGTAAATGAAGACATTCCTTGAACTGTTGCAGGTTAAGGTCTTCTGAATGTTTAAAGTGCTATTCCTGTAAGTGAGGTTCAAGGCTTCTTCCAGTCTCAGTCAGAGACAAGGTCAGCACTCTGACTTTGTCTCCCTGACAGGCAGCAGCACAACACCCACTGGAAGCCAAACCCTCAAGGTCAGTGTCTGCACATCCCCAGGCACAGCTAGCACAAGAAAACCAAGCTCAGAGCTACCTGCTCTGTCCTGGCCCCTGCAGTATTGTTCAGGCAAATTGCACTCATTGTGAGGACTTTTGCAGGCTGATTTTACAGTCTCCTGACCAGAAATGTCTCCAGTCAGTGCCAGCTCCTCCCACTCATTCCTCCCAGTATTTTTAATTTCTACTAATTTCAGGGAAAAGTTCTCTATCTGCCTTCAGTAAATAAGTTGATAAATTGCTGCTTCTTTGAAAGCGTCAGCCATGCAACTTTAGATTGCTGCAGTCTGGAAATAACCACATCAGCCAATTCAAAACCTCCAAACTTGCCATGGCACTCCCCCAAAATTCTGCATAAGCAGAGGGTCCCCCTAGGCAGGGGGGCCCTTCCCTGATCATCCTGGGTGTCTGGGGGGTAGAAACACCACCAGACAAAACTGAGGGGCTGGATGACACCATGAAATAGCTGCTGGGCTTTAGCCCTGTGTGGATGTGGGGGCAGCCTGCCCCAAGCAAATCTCCCAAGATCTGGGTCTTGGAGGTAGGGAAGGGATTCCCAATCCCGAGTTGCAAAATGAAACCCATACAGCATGGAAGGAGGGGAAAAACAGTACTTTATAAGTAACAGTGATGCACCAGTGCCGCAAGAGTTAGTACAGCTTAGTGGCAGGGCCTGAGAGCTACTTGATATAGAAAAAAATACCAAAGTCCTAGAGTTACAGCCATTTACAGCATCCAGGTTGATCCTTCAGGCTTGGCTGGCTGCGTAATCCTTCCACGCTCGCTGCTCACTGCATTATCCCCTAACAGAGCACAACAGGCAGATTTAAGGTGGACAAATCCAAAATCGATACACCCCAGCCCTCTGTCACGTGGCAGGACTTGGTACCCAGTACACAAGTGCAGGCATCTCTGTCACTGGAGGCAGCTCTTGTCTAAACAACAGCACAGAAACAGTGGGAAAAGGGGAACAGGGAAACAGAGTGACACTGAGGCTAGTCTGTTAGTATAGCTGCCCAAAAAATGGTGTTTCCATTAAAAACACCTGGCATTTTATTTAAGCTACTCCATGGAGATACTTTTTTGTTTGAAGAATTAAGACATTGCTTTGCCATTTGAAATGAGAGCTCATCCATTTCATTCATGCCAAAACAAACCTTTGCTTTTGTTCCTTCCTTCCTTGTCTTTTGTCTGCCTCTTCTCCTGTGAAAAAAAGAACAAAGAAGAGAGGAAGTAGAAGGAAAAAACAAAGCAATTTTACCCCAGTGAAAACCTGACGTGTTTTCTCATTGTTCAAAACCTGGCTTTCACCTAACAAAAATTAGCTATGAGTTGTGCTGCCTTAACCCTTGGCTGTTCTTCAGTCCCTGCATCTCTCTGGAAGGCAACGTTGAGAACCCAGTTTTAGCCTGTGGAGTCCGGCCCCACAGGGGTTTGAGTCAGCCTGGCACTTGCCATCAAACATCAAACCACACCACCTTCCCTTCTGCCAGCAGTGATGTATGATCCTAGAGGAAAATAATTTGATACAAAAAATCACTGGTTTCAGCTTCCAAGCACCCTTTAAATATGTACCGAACTATTCACCCCAATTACACTCATGTAATGGGCTCTGATTTGTTTTCCTTTGTTCCCAAAGCAGTAAGGCACTGGCCACATTAACATTCAATAAGAAGTTGTTTGATATTGAATCATTTCTTCAGCAGTATTATTCCTTACACAATTCTGTTTGATTGCAATCCACTTCACATTTGGTAAGTACTTACTGACTATGAAAGAATGACCTAGCCTGCTTTCTCTTGCCTTTTTTTATTGATTTCTCTTTTAAAAAGGTTTTATTCCTTTATACATGAGATTGCAACATGAGTGAGAGGCAACATTACTGAACAACTGTTTTCCTTGCTGCTCCACCAAGCCATATAGCTTCACACTAGGCCCCCAAAAATACTGTAATGAGACACTTACAGACACGGAGCTGCCTACACTCTTTTCCTGGGACTTTTTGTTCTTACTGGTAAACTTCCAAATTGTTCAAGTGAATAGTCAGGAATAAATTGCTCTTTCTGAGCCCCTGATTAGACCGTACACTGAATAATTGTAGGCAGCCCCACTGTGCTCCGCATTTAAAGACACAGCCCACCACATGCAGTTTGTCTTATAACTTGTGCTTTGCACTCACTTTGTGTAGGGTTTTTTGTAAAGGAGAAATGTAGAGCACTTGGAAAATATCAACAGTGAACCTGCTCTGTGGTTTGCCTGAATTCCAAGCTGCCATCACTTCCAAAACAGTGGGCTCTTTTTCTTACATCCAGAACATACAAATTATTACAACATGATCACATACTGCATAGGCGAATAATGTTTTTCTTGGCATTGGGCTCAATCCTGATTAGGCCAGCAGGACACCAGCAAAATCTTTCCTTGACAAGAGGTTTCAGATACAGCAGCACTTCCTCAGGCTGATGTTTGGGAAGCCCCTCAAATCCCACAGCATCCTCTTGTGCTAAGGGACCAACAGCCTCGGCCAGGATGACCAAAGCAGCAGCTCAGCATGGTCCACATCCATGGCTGTTTCCAGTTTTAGTTAGACTTATCTTGCATTAATTAATCCTTGGCACTAAATGCTGCAGACACTGAAGCAAGCGGCTGACAAGTAATTTAAGTGATCTAATTAATATGTGTCTTATCAACAACGCAAGGGAAATATTTTTAAAAACCTTTATAAAACCCACACCAGCACATAGAGGCTCGTGCACACAGACACTGACACGGGTGTCGGGCAGCCGGGGCAGGCACCATCTCTTCTCCTCTGTCTTGCCCAGGGGAGGAGTGCTCCAGTGGGTTCCCACACCACAGTGGGGTGAGACTTATGCAAACATCCCTCTTTTCTTCCAGCATCGATGTACACTGAAATACAGCGGGAGCAACCAGACAGTGGGAATATCCTGACTCAGCCAGACTACATAGATGGAAACCCAGACCTCATAAAACCTAAAAAGCTCCTAAATCCTGTAAAAGCCTCGAAGAGCCACCAAGAGCTGCACAGAGAGCTGCTGATGAACCACAAAAGGTAAGAGGAGGTCTCAGCCTGTCGCCGGAGTGGTCCAAGAGGTGCTGAGCCATCGGAGCTCAGCAGCTGGGGCACAAGTGCCAGTGATAGCCTGCAAGTTGGAAGGACACAATAAATGCCTTCGCTTGCAAACAAACACAGCATAAAACTTGCTCTAGCCCTTTCCTCTTTTCTCTGACATGACAGTTTCTTTTAAAACAAAAGCAGAATCAAAAGCCATCCTGAAGCATCAGCTAGCATATTTTGTTCCTGCTTGATATTTCCACCCACCTCGAGCCACAAGCATTGGAAGATGTGAGGCATCCCTACAGCCCCTTTCTTGGTCTCCCACGCATGTTTTCTCCCTGGTCCTGTTTTTTCTATCTCCACCACTGACTTGCCAAGTCCCCAGCAATGTACAGCATTCCTGTGTGCTTTATGATCAACCCAGAGGCAGGAAGAGGTGCAGGCTGGATAGAGCCATTGAAAGCTGGGAGAGGACCAGAGCGAGATCATCTGTGCAAGGAGAAGGGTAAACACTGTTTCTGTAAAAATCAAACAGGTGAAGATAAGCCAGCATTCACATTCCTGACTTCCTTCCCCATCACCCCCAATTTAACTCTCTGGGGGTACAGATACAACATCAGGAAAATAACACCAGTGACTGAGAACTATAACCACGTCATTCCTTTATAGCATCTGTCTGAACATCAGTGTGATAAAAGAATACTCAATTCAGAGGCTTTTTAGCACAGCAAGAAATCTGCTGGCATTATTGACATTTTCTGAACACGCTGAAATATTCTGACACAATAGCACTTTGGCCGTCTAATTAAAAGGAGCACAGCCTCTGTTCAAAAGGACTACAGTCATCATGAGAATCAGACACATATATTAATTCAGCAAACAATCAAGCCTGCCAGCGGGGTGCATTAATCAATACTGGCACTGGCTAGGCTTGGGTTTGATTTGATTTTCCAAGAATCAGAAGAATTACAGGGACCATTCTCTGGCATCAAGGCAGAGGTAACTATACCGGGCAGATATTTTTAAAACTCTCTGGCTTGAGACTGACCATATCCTACCTAGTGATACTGCTCAGTTTAAAGGCTCACCCACCAGCATTGCCTTTGCTCTCACAGAACATTATTCCAGTCTAACTGTGATAGAACAAAGAATCAAGAAATCCTTGCAACGGAGGTAGCAGAGACAAATGGAGGCAGATGGGGTCCAGACCCCACGGCATCAGACCGAGCTGAACTTCAAACTGGCAAACAAAAAGTACATCATCACTTTGTACTCTAGTTCTGTACCTGCCACCGTGTTACATCCACATGTGCCATCAGATACTGGCAGGAGGCAACTCCACTGCAGCCATCCTGCCTCTCCTGACCTCTCTCCTTATAGTCCTGTACATCACAGGCATCAGTTTAAACCGGCTTTGGTTCTGGCCTCCCAAATATTTTTCAGCAAATATGTGAAACAAACCCTACTGTGACCAATAATTCATTGTTGATGGTTTCTTGTCACTCTCAAATCCACCAGTTTTGCTTCCTGCTACATGTTACTACAGAGGAAGAGAGGGAAGAAAGGGAGAGAGAAGGATCTGTGACTTGCTCCTGTTTCTGCTTTGCTGTTGGTTTTTCCCCTTAAACAGCAGGGGGGAGCAACTCAAATCAGCAGCTTGTGCAACAAACCCTTATTGTAGGCAACACCTCTGGGTACTAACAACACAGGCTGATTAAATCAAAGAGTAGTAGCAAATCCACAGGCACCACTGCAACCTGTGTCTTCAGCAAGCCAAGGCAGGTTTGCCTTCTCTCAAGTCTTGGGAAAAGCATTTCTGCAGCATCCAAGTTCTTCCTGCCTTGAAAAAACATCGTGAAAACTCTGGGGCCAACACTACAGCTACCTTCATTGGTGTTGCCATGAACTTTGTCCTGTTATAAAGCAAAAAAAGAAATTACAATAGGAAACATCATTAAACATGGCACTAGAAAGATGCAAGCTGTGGTCCTCAGCCATGTTGTGAGAGCACAGAGGTTTGCTGCATCTGGAGAGCATTTCCTTCTCCTGCATGCTAGTTCAGTTTTTCATGATGTGAGATACCACCTCAGCATCTGCCACCTTGCCAAGAAAGCTCTGTAATTCACAGGATTTGATGTCAAACGACCTTAGCAAAAAACAACCGGCATTTGGTCAACAGAAACCTCTTGGTGCTGAGGAGGAGATTTACATTAATAGCACACCCAACACACAGTGCCCTGGTCAAGCCCTTAGCACAGACATGAGGAGGTCCCCTCCTCACCTCAAAACAAACCTTCAGGGACAGGAACACCGAACACCCCACAGTTTACAGCAGGATTTGTAAATACTCTCAGCTAATTGATTTAAAAGAGTGTTAAACCCAGCCCATGAAAGTGGTTAGGCCCCACTCCTCGCCCAGGTGTGACAGATACAAGGTCTTCAACTCCTCCTCAAAAAAACACTTCAGTCAACTACTTCAGGTCCTGTATTTTCTTGCAAGATTACCTTCACTCCAGTTGCTATTGCAGAAGATAGCCTGGGTAAATGTGGCCTTGACAACTTCTTAATAATCTGTTCTTCAGTGACACAAAACTCTGTGCAGTTGCAATAAAGTCACCCCTGAATTCAGCAAATGTTTGACTTCCCAGCAGCTTCAGGTTTTGCTTCTCTCTGGCTAGGGCTGAGCGGGACAGCAAGTCACCAATTTTAGTGATTTAAGCCAGGAAGCCAATGGATTTTACAAAGGCAGATTCCTTTTGGCACAGAGGAAGGAGTTGGTCAAACCACTACCCTGAAAGAGCAGGAACCATCCCATGACCATGCAGAAGCACATCTGGACTTGGTCCACATTTACACTTAGCCCTACACATCCATAACTACTCCCATGCTTCCCAGGAGGCAGAACTTGGTGGGAAGGTGGCTGAGGTCAGCTGCAGGAGGTAAATCTTAGTGTCTAAATTCAGGCATGGCAATATTCAAAGTGTTAGGTTTCTGAACTTTGCTTGGAGAAATTTATTCATCTCTTTACCACATATTTATGCCTTGCCTGCATGTCCTTGACATGTCTCCTTTCCCATGATGCCATCCCTCACAGAACAGGGCTTGGAGCAGCCCCGCTTCATGAGAGATGCTTCGGGCGGCCGAAGGGGAGCCAGGCACCTGTGCCATCAGCAAACACTCTGGCTTCCAGGAGGAAAGGACATTTCATTTTGGCCTCTTGACCCAAACTCTCCATATTAACAGAGGGATTGTTAGCCCTCAACTCTGAAGCAAAGCTGGGATGCAACGGGGAGGAAAGGAACTGCCAGGACAATTATTGCAGATCAATGACTACCCCTGCTGGTGGAAAAAAAATCGTCATTATTTAAAATGCCCTCAACGCAGCTGAATCTGTCATGGACATAATTAAAACTAGTAACAGCAGGAACCAACAGAAGGTCCCTTCTCCACACCCGACCCAGAAAGCTGTACCACCTCAATGTAATGAGATTAGCAAAACTTCCAGCACTACAAGCCCCATGCACAGACAGAAAACACTGTGACCACCTAAGACAGGCAGCCCAAAGCACCATCCCAGCAGTAAGGTGCTCCCAGTAACACCCTCAAAGCCTTGTGAATGGATTTGTGCACCAGGACTGGTTTGTGGACCAGGTGTCCCATGTTTCCATTTAGGACTGAGAAGAGTTTTGGGGTTGCTGGGCTGGCAGTGATTACACCCCCAGGGTGTAAGTGCTCTGGCCCTGATTTAACTGTTTTTTATCTACAGAGGTTTGAGCATGGAGAGCAAGCCAGAGCTGCAGAGAGTGCTTGAGCACCGACGGCGAAACCAGCTCATCAGACAAAAGAAGGAAGAGGAAGAGGCAAAGAAATTGCAGTCTCCTTTTGAAAAAGAGCTATTAAAGAGGCACCAGAGACTGGATCAGGTAGAACTGAGTTTTCAGCCATCCCCAGGTTATCCTAACCACCCCTCACGAGGTACAGGCCACAGGTGAGATGAGTGGACTGAGGTTCAACCCAAGGTATAACATTGCCACCCCTCCATAAAACAGGAGCCACAGTATGTCCTTCGCTGCTGCCCCATGGAGCTACAGCACCCTCATCCTCACAGTGGGATCTACCTTGTTTGTAACACCTTGCCCAGGACACTCACTACACAACACTGGCCCTGGGTCTCCTCCAGGTCCCATGCGGTGTCCTTGGAGTGTGCTTTCCACTTCAAAGCACCACAAAGAGCACAGGGGGGCTATTGCTGCACCCACCACAGGGGTGCTCAGGACCCTGGGGTGAGTAGTGTGAAGCTGTGAAGGTGCTGGAAGGTGCAAACCCTGCTGCAATCATACCCAAGCTGCTTTTGGGAGCACTTCCTGGCACGTACCCTGCCCAAAAATACTCTGGGGAGAGCAATATTCAGCATGGGTCAGCATGTCAGCAGCACAGCCATGCCCCGGTGCTCTGCACCTGCCCTCTTACCCAAATCCATGCAAGGAGCAAGCTGGCTCCCCGTCCCACATGCCAGTATTTGCACTGCAAATGGATGAAAGTAGTTTATTTAATTAATGACACAACAGCTCCCTTCCAATATCAGCCAAGCCAGTATCATTTGAAAATCAAAGGCCGGCACTCTCAAAGAAGAACCAGGAGTATGAAATAAGATGGTTTAGGGACAGATCCATAAAGACTTTCCATGTAAAAGTGAGGCAGTGCAACGACTTACCCCCTCTTAGACAATAACCTAATGCTGAGAACTTTTCCTGGGCTCAGCAGGCCTCCTCTGCTGGGAAGGATTAAAACCTCCTCCTCCTCCTCCATGCCAGGTCTGAAGCGAAGCACTCTCCTGCTTTTCTGCTGGAGATGTTCCTCCCTGGATGGAAAAAAAAAAAAGTAAATTAATTTTTTAGTGGGACACAAAAGAGGTGAACATGGTTTGGAAAAAGAGAGCACCAACATGTGCACTACACACTCATTCAACTTTGGGCAATAATAACTGAATACCCAGCAATAATGAAGCCCATAATTTTAACATAGCTAATGCAGTTTTGTCCTTTAGTATGCACAGGTAACAGTCACTCTTCTTTCTTACAGTTGGAGAAAGAGCAGGAGAAGCAGGAAGACCATGCACCAGAATTCATTAAAGTCAAGGAAAACCTGAGAAGAACATCAACCGTGACTGGGGATGAGAAAGCAGCATAGCTTCTGCCAAAACTCAACAGGGATCCTACCAAGGCCAGCACTAACACATACACGCTGACATCTCTGTACATGGTGGACATTCACAGCCACATCGTTGGGGATACTTACAGTTATTAACACTTGCTCCTATAGAAGGCACAAAAATGGTTTTCCCAGCCCAGGAAGGTATCACTGTGGGAAATGTGCAGTATTCACCGAAGAAGTACTTATGTGAGGAGATGCAGAAAGAAATTATGTTATTTTTCCCCAAGATTGTGGGTGCACGCTAACCTCCAGCTAACTCTTGGTTAACCCTTGAGACACCGTGACTGTTTAAGCCAGGGAAGTCTGTGGAGGGATGGTTTGTGGGACCCCTGCTTCTTCCTGGAGGCAGGTTCGCCAGGCACAGGGTGGCAGGAGGGCAGCTGCAGTTCTGGAGAACATCCTGGAAACGTGGCATGGTTACTAAAAGGGACAATCTGCATATTACTGAGAACAGCCCAGGTGGCCATAATGGCTTTCCCAAGGGTCACTGGTATTGCACCGGTGTGTGAGTCAAGCCTGGCTGAGGCTGTGTGTCCCAGCAGCACACACGTACTATTAGCAAAATCAACCTCTCTGCTCATAGCAGTGCAGCACAGGCAGGTGCAACTGTTCATCACAAGCACCTTTTAACCACATTTCAAACCTGTTTAAAAATAGTTATTTAGGCAGTTTCATGATCAGGCAGAAATACACTGGATTATACCATCAATGCCCCAAGTGGGAGGCAAATGCTCTCTGCAGAAAGCAAAGGCTGGGAGTTTTCAGCATGGGTGTTCACAGAAGCATGCAGTGAGCAGGCAGCAGATCTCTGTGGATGTAGAAGACAGACCAGCTGCTTCTTGCCCCTGGACTACTGAACTTCAGCCTTTCCCCCAGCAGCTGGACATGTGCTACCATAGGGACCCATAAAAAATCATCCTGTGATTGGGCAATGGTAATGTGGTAATATCATACTGGTGTCAGGCCACTGTCCTGTTAACCACCCTGCACACAGCTGGCATCTGTAGGCACCAGGGGCTACAGACCACATAGGTACTGATGCAAAACTATTTGTCAGTGCTTCTCATCCCCTTTTCCAGAGGTCAGGGCTGCCTCATTTCAGTTGCCACCTTGCAAAGCTAAAAATCATCTCGCTGCTGGTATAGCAAAGCTGAGATAGATGGTGTATTTGCACCACGTATGGACAGAGCTTACCACATTTATGGGGCACCCATGCCCTGAGGTGTCCACATCTAGAACTAAAATTGCACCTTCAGGAAGATCTCAGCTTCTTGCTTCTCACATTAGCCCTGATACAAAGACTAAACCGCATAACTCACTGACTGCCTTTGAACACTGGCTCCTGAATGGCAAGCCTCCACGGTCCTAATCAGATGGGAAGGTAATATCTGGTAAAACAATGTGTACTATCCACATCTTCAGTGGATCCATATGTAAATTAAGGGAAACTGGGCATTTATCACATATTTATTAAAAAGTCTCTCTGGTCCAGTGGGGTGTTTCATTTCAGAGGGCTGTTCCTTGACCTTGTAGCTTAAGTAAAACATCTGAGCCACATCACATGTCAAGAGCAGTGATACAGACATGGGGCTTCCATGGCAGAGTAGACTATAAAAACTCTTAACTCAGTTTCAGTCCTTGAGAGCCCCATCTCATAGAACTGTCTCTGCAGTAGTTTTTAAGCCCCTTACTCATCATGCTTATTCTAAACAAGTTTTTGTTTCAGAAATCCAGTGCATGTGGTCACTATGGGTCAAACAAGATCTGAAAGGATCTATTATGTCCTTTCTAACTGTGAAGCTTTTCATATAGGTTATGATTAAAACCATGAGGAAGAAGCAGCGTCAACCAGTTTTTCAGAAGGAAAAAAAGCCAAATTTCTCCAAGGAAAAAAGGTGTTGCTAAAGATGTTTGCACATAGCTGTAAACAATGCTGTGTGACACTCCATAGATAACATCAGTTTAAATAACAAGCCAGAATTACTGTGCTGGGGTTTTGTGAGGGGTTATGGTACAGATTAAGTAACCTTGATCAAAGAGCTCAAAAAATTTCAGCAAATTAATTTGTAATTTCGCCACAGATGGAAATGCACTCCAGGAGAGGCAATCTGTCGTTCCATATGCACCAGTGAAATCAGTGTTATCAGCTCACCCAGGCTGGGACAGGGGCATTTATGCAAGTCCTTGGGTGGGAGCCATCCGGTAAGGTCTGGGTAAGCTGAGTGCTCAGATCAGCAATGAAAAGATTGAAAATATTTTGCTGCAGTCTTCTTAGGTATGCAAATATTATCTGGGGAAAAAAAAAAAAAAAAACAAAAAAAAAACCCAAGGTGTTTCCCTTTCATGTGGTGTCCAGCAAGCACAGAGTGGGGCTGTGCACCAACACAGTCCGTGATTGCTAACAGGTGCCCGGGTCATTTTCAGCTGGGGTCCTGAAGGAAAAGGGAGGGCCAGGTCATACTCTCCTGACTCAGGCTGAGCTAATAGACCCACAAGAAATCCTTCCAGTGGTGGAGAGACAGCAGAAAGCCCTGACCCGGCTGCTCCCGGGGACCCCGTGGGCTGTGAGCCGGGACCCAGCCACCCATCCACCCGCCGAACCGGCCACAGGCAGCCCCATGGCACACAGCGGGGCCCACGGCGCTCCGTCCCTGGCAAGAGCTGCAGGCTCCAGCCCTCCGTGACGGCACGTGGGAAATTATGCTTTTACTGTTCAAGTGTTGGCTTAAAAGTCAAGAGTTGTCCAACACAGCTCTTCTCACCCCCGTGAACTGATAACTGCCTCCCCGGCTGGGCCGGACCCTGTACAACCTTCACCAATGCTCTTGTGCTTCGTGGCATGGCAGCGTGGAGGTGGCACCCAAAAAAACATCAGTGTAGGCATCACCAGGAAATTCAGGGGTATCTTTGTGTCTCTTTTTCTTTGAAATTAATTCCTCCCTATGCCCTTAAAATACATTCCTGAGTAAATGTGGTATGTCCAGAAGATACAGATTATCAGAGTATTGATGGTAGATATTTTTTTGCACTGTGTATGTTGCCTGTGTGGTATACAGTCTATATTCTGTGTTGGTGTTTATACATTTACATAAAAATACATGTCATGCAACTCAATTAACTCACACTGTTTAATGTAGACACTTCTGAAGAAATACACTAAATGATGATTGTATATTTTGCTCTTTTCCACAAGGAACTGAAAAAGCTCTGAGGATACATGCAGACAACCGCCAAATAAACTGAATGAACATAAAAATCAGTAAAGTCTGACAGCAACTCCTTCGTTAATGCTGTGTTAACTTACTCATTGATGAGCTGTTTTCATCACCTGCACCCACTGCTGCATCCACTGCTTATCCCTAGACTTCACCACAATTTGCTGGAAGTTTAAGGGCACAAAAATTGTGGAATCAGGCTTTGTGCATCGAAACTTCCCATGTATTTGATTTCTACCCAGCCATGGATGCCCACCTGCCTGGCAGGCTAAGACCCACAAAGCCAAGGGAATACATTGCCTTTGGATTTAACTTAAAACCTCAGTTTCGAACTGAAAAGTAATCCTTACACTAGTGAGCTCTCTTCATTATTTTTAAACATTTTTAAGCGTTTTAGCAGCAACCAAAGACCACAGATTAAATAGATAAGAAAAAGGGAGGATGCTTCACACATGCAGGTCACACACACCATGCTCCCCAAGAGCCAGGACTAAAACTGAACGCAGCAAAGCAAATAAAAAGGACTTCTCTGTCTCACTAGTCATATCCTTAACAGCAGAGACACCAACTTCCCGCTCAGAACAAGGCAGAGGTGGTGCCTGGATGCATTTCTCTGACATGGGATACCTGCTGGGGTTGCCATGCTGGGAGGTACACGGCATTCCCGACCCTCCACACCCCACGGCACTGGTGTGGGCAGTCAGCTCATCATTAGGGATGAGGGCTCGTTGACTAAACCTGTTCTTCGGGTCAGGTTTCCAAAACATCTTCCCACCTTGTAGCTGCTTATAATAACACCTCACTTGTCATCCTTCCATGGCAGTTGTGTACTTCATTTACAGGCACATGCAACACAAAGGTTCACTGGAGACTGTGGCCTTTGGTAAGACATGAGACCAGGGGATTCAGGCAGGATTTTGTAAAACGTTTTATCAACCTTTCACGGCCCCAGCCAGCGAGGTTTCGATGGGCTATGCCTCAAGACTGCTTATACTAATCACACACCTCCTTTCACATGCAGATGCCAAAGGCAGTTCTTCATGTCATGACAGTTCCTCATGTGGAACACACTGGGGACAGATTCAGGATTGCCGGTGATGAAAGCAACACACACCCCACATCAACCTCCCTCCACCCCCCAGCACAACCCAGCCTGCGAGACACATCCCCAGTCTCCCGGCTTGCACCCCAAACTGCAGGAAAGGCTGAGGGCAGTGCCATAACAGAGTTGGGAAAACCTTGAGCAAGTTAAATCCACAGGCAAGGGACAGTGAGAGCCTGAGGGGTGCTCCTCTCCAGCCTGAGCAGACTACAAAAGAAAAAAAAAAATTAAAAATACTGGAGAAGGGCAGGGTGTTGCTTTGGTGACAAAACTGGAAGTGCAGCTTCCAACGCACAAATAGCCTGAAGTGAGATCAGAAAAATGGCATTTTTCTAAACGCAGAGGCTCCAGCCCTTTCGGCACTGGGAACTGTGGGATTTTACTCCTCGCATGCACACAGGCCGCTGCCTGCAGAGGTCAGATCTGGCACGCTGCTGCGCACACGCAGAAACACCCACGGGTCGGGTCGAGCTCCATTAGTCCCAGGGACAAGGTCCCTTCGGCGGGGACACCGGGAGCCGTGACCCAGGCAGGCAGACGGCAGCCAGACGGCTCCCCCAAGGACCCGTGGTGCAAGGTATGTGGGGTTTTGCCTTCGCATGTAGCGGACAGACACACAGATTTTTCTTATGCAGCTGCACAGAAGAGGGAGCTGGCAGCTGAGCCGTCCCCATGCTCCAGCACCGAGCCCAGCACTTCCTGAGACAGCTCAAGGACAGGTTGGATTATCCCAGTCTTGTGTACTCAGCATGTTGCTTTGACGCTTTTGTCCCTCCCAGGACAGTAAGAGACCTTGAATTAAAAGTGAGAATATCAGAAAATCAGGAATTAAGAACATATTTGCAAGAGCTTCCAGAGTTTAAAAATCTCATTAAATAGTTCAGGAAGGCAGGCAGCCTATTTGAGGGAAAAATCTGCTTTATTTTCCACACACCACACTTGGGGTTTTTTTATTAGTATGCTGCAGCAAATCCTGCTACCATGGGAATTACAAGGTTAGGAGTTAATGTAAAGCTGAGCCCCGTGGGAAGCAGGCCGGGGGCAGCACAGGCAGAGCTGCCAGTGCCTGCGAGCGCAGAACCTGGAGCCTCGCAGCAGATGCCCGTGGGCTGGGCAGCAGCGGCAGCGCCCAGTGTCGGGGGGGGGAACGGGCCAGGGCCAGAAACTTTCTTAAGCATTAACACAGAGTTGTGGGATATTCCAGCAGCGACTTCTCATAAAATATTGGGGTCATACTGGTGAAAGAAAAAGATTTTATGTGTAAAAAAAAAAAATCATAAAACCTGCGTTTTGAGGTCTTAAACATGCCCTAAATTTTTGTTGTCGGTATGATTGCAATGAGGACAAGACAGTGCCTAAATATTCATGCAACCCCTGTGCAGGTACAACATCTTGGATGTACTACTGAAACCGCTCCCTGCTGCACCCAACACCTTCATCAACCACCGACTGAAGGGGTGCAGCGCCCAACGAGCTCCAGCCCTTCCCAGAGCAGCTCAGCCTCCAGGATGGCTCTGCTAGAGACCGGCAAGTATGCGCAGGGCTCAGTCCTGGGCAGTGTGAATCCTGACCTCGCCAGTGAGAGACAAACAGCCTCCTTCAGCGTGGAAAAGCTCACGGTCTTGCTGGACGGCGGTGAGGAGCACACTCGGATACGGCGGGCAGTGGGTGAGTGAGCCTTATGAGGCCCCTGGCTCCTACATCCCTGCTGTTTCTGCCCCTCCTTTGCAGCACAGTGGGTTTTGTGCTCTTGGATATTTGCTTCTCGCCCGTCTGTTAAAAAAAGTGGGAGGGTGGAGATGGAGTCCACTTAGTGTGAATCAGCATGACTCCTCTGCAGCCACTCTTCACTGTCTGAAGATTTTCCCCTTCCCTGCTCCCGTCCCCAGTATCTCTGGCAAGACTAGTTAAACTAAAATACAAGGACCAAGGGTCACACAGGCGAGCATCTCTGTGCAAGGGGGATGTGCAGCCAACCACCCTCCTTGCACATCAGGCTCATCCAGGTGGGGAATTCCTTGCGTGGGTTGGCTCAGCCAGGCTGAGCTGCTCTTACTTGTGATGGGTGTGCCATGACTGTGCTCAGAGGGTACAGAGAAAAAAAAAAAAATCTATTTTGTCTCTGTAACTACATCCATATTAAACCCTTATCAAATGAAAACTGCACAGGCCACTGGGATCATACACTTCACGGTGCAACTGGAGTTCAGTATAACCTTAAACGTGAATGGACTCAAGGTTTCAAGGCAAAAAGGGAGCAGCAGGAGTGCTCAGGCTGACACAGAAAGAGTGAGCCTAAGAGCTTCTTCACAACAGTGCGAAGGGCTGGTAAAGTGCATTAGCCATCCCTCTGGGCAGAATCCAGCTAACTGCAGCTCTTGCTGCCATCACAGCATGGGAACAGCAATTAGCGACAGAGGGATCTGTGGCGTTATCTGCCTGAGGCACAAAGTCACCTCCAACACCCTGACCAGGGCCGGTGCCTTACCCAACAGGGTCACTATTTCCACTCAACAGACTCCTCTCTCAGGCCCACTCAGTGCCTCTCCCCTCCTCCTTCCCCAGCCCCCATGCTTTTCAGAGTCAGGCTTGACAACGACCAGAACCAGCACTGGCAAAATAAAAACTGCCTGCAGTCACCCTAACAAGTCATGGCATCAACATCCACGATGCCAGTCCTGTCCACTCCTCCCGAGCAGGACTTGAGGTGCTGTCCACACCCCCCCAGCCCTATGAGAACCAACTCTTCTGTGTTGCTTTACAGTTGAAGCTATCCAACGTGACCCTGTATTCAGCAGAGAAAATCAGTATTTCGAAAGCCAGAATGAGAGGTACGAAGCAGCAGTCAGAAAAGCTGTTCATCTCCAGAAAAAGATGCACGAGATGGGATGGACTGAGAAGGGACCTGAATTTAAGTACATTTACAGGTGATTTTTGTTTATTTTTTTAAATGTACAACTAATTTTTTTGTTAAAAGTTTTGTATTCTAACAAGAATTGGCTTTAGCAAAGACTGGGAGAGGCCAACAGTTGATGGATAAGGTTTTGATACAGACATGCCACAGGCTTTTACTTTAGCAGCATGCTTGGGAAAAGTGAAAATGACAATACACAGTAGGGAACTTCTCAAAGAGTAGGACATGGGTACAGCCTGACAGATGACAGCAGTTCACATCCTTATTGTGATATATCTACTTCAGCGAGCTCCTTAACCTGCGCTACAGCTCACATACCACTCCTCAGCTATTTTTAAACATATAACCAGAATTTGAAGTGGTGTTGTTTAAGTTACATTACTGACTCCCAGATAAATTAAAGATGTAATTTTCTCTATCTAGAAAACCTATATTGTATTTAAATAAAACAAACAAACAAAAAACACCACCTTATTCTGTAGGTAAATGGAATAAAATTTTCTCACAATCCTTTCCTTAAAAAAATTTCTTAACACTTTGCATGGGGTCGAGCTCCACATTTTAATTGCTTACCCATTCTTCTTTCCTCCTTTGCTAAATAAATTACTGTCTTGCTGTTGCCTGGTGTACACTGTCAATTTGATGGAGTTACATAGCCAGTAAGAAGATGTAAGTTCAAGAGTGTCATTCCAAAGGGCAATGCCTGCACTTTAAAAATCACTGCTGGCCCTCAAAGTTTTCAAATATATTTTCAATATTGCAGCATGTAAAAGATTATAATTTTTTATGCTAAACCCTTCACCACCTACAGCAAATACGACTGATAAAGGGGGAAATCTTCCATCAAGAGCTCTTGGACCTGATCATTACATTCCCAATAAAGGCAGCTTTCCACTCCTCCCTCAGATGAGAAAAAAAAATCTCAGAAGATTTTAAAAACCTGACAAAGCTCAACCATCTCTCCCACCTGGGCTTGCTTTTATCAGGCCCCCTGACACCAAGGGCTTCGGCAGGGCCAGCCCTGTGCTGCCCCATTTTGCGGGATGAAGAGCACAGCCTTCATCTTTCTCTGATGAAACACCAGGTGAGCACCAAGCTCTTAGTGACAAAGTCCTGGTGCCAGACACGCTGAATCCCTTGCACACATTTAAAAGCCAGCTTTTCTGAACTGCAGTTAAAGTAACATTATTTCTGAATGGGCTGCCAAGGGTTCATTAAGTCTTCTTCTGTTAATCAAAGCAATTTCCCTTTAACTTCTTTGTTCATATTTCCCACACACACTTTTTCAGCATGACTGGTTCTCTCTCGGGGCCAGTATAAAAGAAAGGTCATCATCATTTGTTAACAATAAAAGGTATCTATCTAGAACGAGATACTCACTAGAGTATTGCAGTAAAGCAACGTGCCAACGACCATACAAGCCACTGAGAACAGGAGAGCCGCTTATTTTTACATGTTAGAGCACATGTACTTATTTCTGTGAGGTGATTTAAACATATTCTGAGGAATCCCAGGGAATATATTCTGAGGATTCCTGAGGAAGAGGGACTATAATCCTCGTATTTTCTTAGGATTTCTCACACACACAAAAAAGTTAAAACTAAATTAGTTTCTGATTTGCATCATGAAAATTACTGTACCCAAATTTCTATACAGAGCTTCCAGAATAGTGCTTTTTAGGATGTATGCAGCCCTACCAGCTGGTGATGGTGAAGGATCCGACCAAACAAAAAACCAGGTATTACAAGGATGTATTTTAATTTTTCCACATGAAAAAAACATCTCAAGTCAGGCCAAATCTCCATGAACCCCAGTATTGTTCACTGGCAGTGACTAACAGCAAACACCCAAGGAATAGTAAAGCAACAAACCCAACATACTGAGGTATTTGCCCAGAATGGGAATGGGAAGGTTCAGGAAATCCAGGTCTGATATGTATGTAATTCAGTCTAATGTTGCCCACAGTGAATTGCCAGGATTGGGGGTTTTAGGGTAGAGCGGTGGGGGTTTTTTAGCTTAGACTTAAAAAGCGACTTAAATAATCAGGAAAAAAATCCTATGAAGTAAAATAAAGATATGAAGGGCTCACAAGCTATCAGACCCACAGGAGCTTTGGAACTGGGCTGTGTGTTTGGAGCTCGGCTATGTGTTTTGGAGCTCAGAATTTGCTACTCAGAACAGATAATTCCTCCAAGAGCAAGTGAAATAAGGAGCTAGAAACACTTAAGCAAACTGTGTTATGAAAGAAAGAACAAAAGCAGCTTGGAAGAGCACTTTTCCTGCAGTACTGTGCTGATACAGGACATTGGGTAAGGTATGACAACACAGAAATCAGAAGACAGCAGGTAGTACTGTCTGGTGACCTCCACAGTATCACTGCCTCGTTCATCACACCCCTGGAACCTCATCTGTATAAAATACCCCTTGTGCCATCTCCACAGGGCACTGTCAGGAGACGTCGCATTTCTCCTTCACCGCATCTTCATGAGAAGTATTTCAGTGCTGGGCTCCGACAAACAGATTGCCAAATGGATTCCTCTCGCCACCCAGTATCAACTCATTGGAAGCTACGCCCAGACTGAACTGGGGCACGGTAAGACTGCAAAGAAGACAAACACATCCATAGGACAAAACTATCTGGCCCAGATTCTCAGGCAAATTTGAGTTCAAGCTGTCCATGCTTCACTGGGACAAGAGTGGCTGCAGGGGAAAATGCCACCTGTATGTTAGAGGATGAGGTCCTCAGTGTTCCTCTGCAAGCTGGAGGTGCACTGGCTTTGGTATGGCCAATGTGCTAAAAAATAACAGGAGTGAGAGTGAAAGATCATGGTTACATAGCAGGCAGTCACCAGCAGTGGAAAGGATCAGCCAAGCAGCTTGCCCAAGTTGATGGTTGTCTCCATAAACCAGGCAGCTTGCCTGAATACCACGTGGCTCAAGATCTTTGCAGGAGATGGTGTGGGGTAACTGGGAGCATTGTCCTATGGTTTTTGTGAGAAGAGTAAACCACAAAACCCTGGTGATAACCACACCAGCATCCAGGGATCCTCCGCTCTCTCCATGCTTGTGATCCATCAGGAAATATATAGATTTTTTTTTTTTCTTTTTAAAAAAAGGAACTTACCTTCAGGGTTTGGAAACAACAGCAGTCTTTGATATCGCTACGCAGGAGTTTATACTGAACACACCAAAGATTTCTGCCATGAAGTGGTGGCCTGGAGACAGTAAGTACCACACATAATATTTTGATTATCTTCATTTGCCTCCTTCGGTATTCGGTATGCCCTGCTCTAGCTCAGTGTTTGAGGGTCCAGGTGCTAGCAGACGACTTCGGTAAGACATGCACACCCTGAGAGTCAAGTAAAAGACCAAAGGGTTTTGTACAAGTTCAAAGGCCAGAAGGGAGCCAACATCATCTATCAAAAGCTCTTGGGTGGCAGGGCTAGAGTTCACTCAGGGAAACTCCTGTCTCTGCAGGAATCAATCTTCTCTTCTTTGTAAATAATACAACCAAAAACTACAGGGAGGTCATCAGCATAAAGTATCAACATAAAGGATTCAAGTCATCAGCCAGTCTCAGTATAGCGGATTCTGTGTGAAATTCATGGCTCCCTTCAGGAAGGTATTTCACAGAAAATAACGGGAGTTACTCTAACAGCCACAGCACTTCCCACTCTTTCAGCGCTGCATGAACTTTAACTACTTATTTTTTCTCATCTGCTGATGCAAAAAGTTCATCCAAGCCTCATGGGCAGTGACAGAGGCAGAAAGATGATGCAACTTCTGAGAGCCAAGAGCAGGCTCAGCACGCAGATTTAGGCAGTCTCCAGCTTCCAGCATCTGTGGATCACACCTGCACTGACCCATATGTCAGCAAGACCTAACACACAATTAACACTGCTGCTAACTGTGGAAGTGTTTGTACTGTACCTTGTCTTAAAGGAAGGGGGCTGTTTTTCTTCTTGCAGTGGGAAGATCAGCAACCCACACAGTGGTCTTTGCTCAGCTGTACATCAGTGGGAAGTGCTACGGCGTGCACCCCTTCATCGTGCAGATACGCAGCCTTCGGGACCACTCACTCTGCCCAGGTAAATGACCCCAGACATAGCAGCACTTGTGCAGGTGCTCTGCCTATTTTTCCCTTAAATGTTTTCTAAAACATTGAGCCCAGGGGAATTTATAATTGCCAAAACCGAACAAAGACAGATACCCAAGGCATAATTATCATTAACCCCAGCCTTTATATCTAAAGGAAGATTTAATGTATCCTCAGGCATATCCAGACCAAGCCTTCTTAACCAGAAGCCTGGGCTGCTCTGACCACCTCTGCATTAACACCTCACTTCTCACCCTGGTCAACACAAGTAACAGATGGATCAAACAAACCACCACAAGGCATTCAAATGCCTGCTTCATCCCTCAGGCAAGATCACCCATGCTGGGGAAGAAGCAGAGCTGAACGTGCCCTTCCTTTGAGATCCCCAGCCTGACACAAAATGGGGAGAAAAAAGTTCAAGTGGAAGTAAACAGGCTATATTTTCTCCTGCTGCAGGCGTAACTGCAGGAGACATCGGTCCCAAAATGAATTTTGAGCACACTGACAACGGCTACCTCATGCTGCAGAATGTGCGTGTCCCCAGGGACAACATGCTGAACAAGTTTTGCGAGGTATGTACAGACTCACATCACAAACTCACCTGTCAGACTCTCATTGCACAGCCAGAGAGATGACAGGGGCCTGCCTAAATTTAGGACAAAAATCTTCCTTTGAGGTGTCTGCAAGTCTCTGCAGTTTTATCAAGGGCAAAAGTTACGTGAATCCTAAATGAAACGGTGTCAGGAATTCCATGTTCAGAGGTTGCAGATCACAGGGCAGGCAGAACCTATCTGAGCCAGAAGCTGTAAGAGTTTGTCTCTTCAAATGGATATGTTTCATCCATCATACATAAAAATATTTAGTTTTGCATTCAGTGAAGGATTTAGATGTCCATTTCATTCTGTGAATAAAGATTACACAACCATCCCAGTACTGAAGAAGGTGGCATCTAACATCCTCTCTCTACTCTAGGTTCAACCAGATGGCACCTACGTAAGACAGGGGTCACAGAAGATAAATTATTTCACAATGACTGCAGTGCGCATTTCCCTCATTTCAGACGAAGTTATAATACCTCTCATGAAAGCTTGCACCATTGCCATCCGATACTCTGTGGTTCGCCGGCAGTCCAAGTTAAAGCCTGGGTAATGCCACACAAGCCCACAGCGGTGGGAAAGGGACCATACACCATGTTCCCCCCTAGACTTCTACTTTTCATCTTATCTTTCAGCACATCACTGGCTCATTTCCTGGCCCAGATAGGGTATTACAAACATGATTCCCCATTATTTACATTAATGAGCTTCAGTCAAAGTACAAGAGAATGTTTACAGTTCTTTCTAAGATAAGTTTCATAGTTTGAATAGCTCAGTGGTTCACATAGGCAACTTATTTTTCTTATAACTGGCCTTCCCATGTAATACCTAAACTCAGCAGAATCCAGACATAATGGACAAGTTGCTGAATTCTTATTCCATAACATCATACTAGTGGGCACAACATTAAAATACCTTCCAACATCCACAGTCCCAATATCCACACTTTACAACACTGATTTTTATTAGTCTGGTAAGAATCCCTGTAATTTTTTAATAGATATTTTCATTTCCATGGATTTCAACAATTTCCACTTAAATCTCCTTTCAAAAGCAAGAAGATTCTAATGAGAACGTGGTTTGGTTCAAATGCAAACCAAACACAAGAGCACAGCATGTTGAACTATTGTAATAACCAGTTCCATTTGAAGTCCTAAGTGCACTGACCACAGAAAATGTGGTAAAGAACATCTGAAAAAAAAAAAAAAAAACTCAGAAATCTTAAAATAATTTGGGCTCGAATATTTTCAGAGAAACCTATCTACACTCAAGGCCACAAAGATCCAGTCTGAAAAGCAGGAGTTTTTCAGGGTGCAGTGCCACCACCTCCCCTTATAACATCTAACAACTTGCTGTCCTTGAAGGCTTCATCCTCATCCTTTCCTGCAGTTCCTGTTCCCCCTCAGTACCAACCAAGCCCACACAGCCTCTTCTGCTCTGTCAGGCTGGTTCACCAACACAGCAGAAAAATCACTTTTTTCTCATTGAGCTTGTTTCTCTAACAGCTTAGCAAACTGGGCAGATTTGATGCCATGTCGTCAGCTCCGTCTTGTTCACATACTGTTTCTTGGTAATGAAAAATGATGGTTTTAATTATGCAATAGGTAAACTAACAGTAGCTATGCCCGTGTCTGCACTTTCCCTGCTTCATCAGCTATCTTCCAACAGGGAACAAGAAGCAAAGATCCTTGACTACCAGACTCAGCAAGATAAATTGCTGCCCCAGTTGGCAGCAGCCTATGCCTTTCATTTCATCAACGACTACCTGCAGGAGCTATTCAACAGGGGGTACGATGAGATCCAGAGGAAGAACTTCGATACGCTGCCAGAGGTGAGTTGCGGCAGGATTAGCTCATGCAGCACTTCTCATCTCTAAATGCCAAAGTATTTTAACAAACTGGACAAGCATTCCTCTCACCACTAGATAACTGGAGAAAGAGGAAGCACTAAGAGATAAAATGGCATGTCCTAGGTCCACAACCAGTCAGCAACAAGCATTTGCTTTACCGCCCCAAATTTTTTGCTTTGGGAACTACTGCAGAGTGAAAAGTCCTTGAAAAGCATGTCCGTTTGATAAAAATCTTGTTCCGAGTAGCTGGCACAAAGCGTTATTTCACAACTTCATCTACAAATGCACATGCAAATAGTCGCTTCTGAGCCAAAATGAAAAACGTGACTTTTTAGATAGAACATATGATTTTGCAACTGGAAGCCTGAAATGAAAACACATTCTGAACAAGGGCAGCCAAAGCCACTGCTGGTTGACAGAAATCCAAAAATGCATAAACTGACCAAAGCGTGCCCAGCAATCCCAGGCAGAAACCAAAGGCTACACCAGCATGCAAAGGAGGATCTAACACAGATTTTATGCCAAGAAATTGCACAAAATTAAAAAAGGAAACTTATTCTAAGGATTGCTTTAGACCACTTTCACCGTTAACATAACTTTTTTTTTTTTTTTTTAAAACAGCTCCATGCATTTTCTTCAGGCTTTAAAGCCATGGTTACACAGTACTGCACTTCAGCAGTGCAGACCTGCCTCCAGGCATGTGGGGGACACGGTTACTCCTTGCTGAGTGGACTCCCTTCCTTGTATACTAAAATACTTGCATCTTGTATTTATGAAGGGGAAAACACCATTTTGCTCCTGCAAACTGCCAGGTAACAATTCAAATCTGTTCACCTAAAGGCCTGCCCCCTCATTTATTCAACCTCTACCACTTCTTCTCCAAAACCAGTAAAACCAGCTACTCCTTTCTCACAGCATTTTCTAAAAATACAGTTCAGGACATAAACTATTCATGTCTTCTGTCTAACAGGCATGGAGGTGTGTGGGAATAGGATTCTCTCTTCTATTTTTGGTTTTGGGACGTATGCAGGTGCTGTTCTGCATAACCTCATTTTCCTCTTTGTCTAGTAGCGTAGCAAAAGCATTGCTATACAAGTTTTGTGGTTTATTTTTTAAGCGACTGATGTAACGCTATATTGGTAAAGTGAGGTTGACTCAGAGAAGGCAAAGTTGTTGGATACTGAAAGTGGATGAGTCATGCTCCAAGAACACCACTTCCCTCCAAACACACAGACTGATGATTATTCAGAGTAGATGAAATACAGGAGAAATAAACCACAGCTGCTTGAACTTTTAATAATGTGGTTTTACTAGAAGTAGAAAACCAGTACACATCCCAGGGACAAAGGTGCTACCATGTAGCTCTGTGCTTGCATGCAGACACTTCTGCACTCATTACTGCCTCTTCTTGCAAGATCAACAGCAAGGTCAAGAGAAATGCTGTAAAACCTTTTACTTCCAGACCTAGCCAGTTCAGGTCATAGCAGAGGTGCCAAAAAAAATAAGGGAGTGGGGAATGCTCCTTGGACACGTGTTTACCTCCAAGAAAGGGTCTCATGTTTGTTAATATAATGTGACTGTGTTGGGGATCGCAGAGGGTAAGAGCAAACCCCTGTTAAGACTCCCAGAGCATTAAGACTCAGGCTGCAAAGTTGATAATGTATCTAATCACCATGCTGCTGAGACTGCTAATAGCCACAGCAAGTTTCTTGCTAAAAATTCATCACTACAGATTGCTGTAGCATTAAATATGGTAGACTGGCTACCCCTGAGACCCACCACAGATCAGATTGTTGCAAATAACATGCAAAACAAAAGGTCATTACTTGTTCAAGCCCATTTTGGACCACTGATGGGAGGGGTGACACCTTGCTGCTCCTTACCAGAGCCCACTTTACTTTTTGTATGACCATTTGCTGTGTAGGGATCACAACTCCCTGCTCTGACTGTTACCCTCTTCCCAGGTTCCTGATTAAGTGCTTGACAGCAGCCAGCGCTGGCCGTCCTGTCCCACCATCTGTCACCTATCTGGCTGCAGTGAAACCCGGGAAGTGCCCAGCCAAGAACAAGCTGGATTTTCTCAGTCCAGATATTTACACTGATGCATATCAACACATGGCAGCCAGGTCAGTATGGAGGATGGGAGACAGGGTTTCTCTCTTTGACATCAGAAATGTGTTAAGAGCTCAGCTTCTTCCTTGCTTTAAAAGGAGAGCAAAATAACATAAGTTACACAAGAATTGATGCCATCTGCTCCTGAAAGAGAAAAGGAAGACTCACACAGGATTAACAGCCATGTCAAATGTTCAGTATGAAGCTTTCACATTCAGAACATCAGAAGTTTTTAAGCCTTGTGCTACCTAACAACATTCCATAGGGTGACTCTATGCCAAGCTGATGGCACTATTTAAGTAAATCCCAGGCCACATCACTGAGTTGCCATCCAGTAAAACCTTTTGGCAACTGGACTCTCTGCAATTCTATACAGAAAGTTAAAATGCAACATACCTGTGAAACTAATGTTTGTTTTCAGTTAATACCACAGCAAACACAGAGCCTCTCATTTTTCTGTAGCCTTTCAGCCACACATTCAACTACTCAACACAAATAAAAATGGTATCATGAGTGGTCTCATAATTATTATGTGCACAGTTGTGGGCCACACAGGCATCATCTCTGAAAACCCAGTAAACAGATAGACAACATTGCTGTCATTCAAATTAGTGTAAAAACAGCGCCATTCTTCCAGGAGCAGGATTTGGATCCCTGTGTAGAAAAGTAGAAATATAACGTAACACCAGTCCAATATTATCACCCCTTTATTTTGTTTTGCAAACACTCCTTACACATACACAACCCAAGAAAACCTTAGCAGACCCCCTGGTAAACTACCCTGGAAGCTGAGAGGGCAGAAATCCTTCAGTACTGGGGTGGTCTGGGTATTTCTCCCAGTTTGTACTTGGATTTTGCACAATATAAGTTCGCTCATACTGAGAGTAGATAACTTCAAATGTCAGAAATGCCATTTTGCCATACGATTACACGAGTCTGAGTATGAAATGAGTGCATGTGGGCTGCTATATTCATATACAATATGCTTTTTCAATTTTCCAGACTCGTAAGCAGCGCAGCAGCTAAACTACAAGACTTGATTCAGTCTGGAGTCAAAAAGCACAATGCATGGAACCAGTGCACAGTGCAGCTGGCACAGGCTGCAAAGGTTGGCAAAATTTATCTGCTTATTTGACGTTTGTCTTGATGATACAATATGCAACAGAAATTGCATGATTAGCTTAATGGCTCAGCACTGTTTACTGTTAGCATCCAAGAGACACCACAAAGACCAGGGCACCCCTGCAGTCTGCATGGTGGAACAACTGTAGTAAGAAGCAATTGCTGATCTGAGGAATCTGTCATCTGAAAAAGCTGGGTAGAAAAAGATTACAGGGAGTATAAATGAAAGAGAGAAAAAGAAAAAATGCATTCACGGTTATACCGCCACTACTAGCAGAATCAGACCTCCCATATCCTGCAACAAGAACCCACCATCTCCAGCTAATGCTCATCTTTTCATAAGAATCCAGCATTTATAGCTCCCTGAGGAAAGCCTCCCCAAAGCCACCCTTCTGAAAGCTGGTGGAGTCAACAGCAAGGGTGGAACATTCCTGGTATTTCTTACATCTACTGCTCTCACAAGGAAAGGTAACTGAAGGGAAAACAAGGAAAAGCAGTGATGGATGCAATGTTAATTACTACTGAAAGAAAAATCAAATCGAAGTCAAATTAGTAAGAGATTCAAAACCAACTCCCAGTTTACACAGATTAGACAGGCAGTCTGCATGCCTTCAGCTGAAGTAGGGCGAAGACAGCAGCATTTGTTCCCCAAAACATGGGCTAATTAGTACAGAACTAAGCAGAAATAAAGCAAGAGGGGAGAAGAGCCCTAACTTTAAAAGAAAGCCAAAACCTTTGTTATCTCCAAAATCTATATCTCCAAATGCTTCAGTATCTCCAAAACACAAAGTTCTTTTTTGAATACGTAATCATGTGCAATTCCTCTACAATTACGGTGAAGGTCTTCCTTCCTTCCTAAACTGAGGAAAGGAAGAATTTGAAACAGATCCAGGGCTTATTTTAACTTTGTTCAATTTTTAATGAAAAATATCTTGCTGTAATCTACTGTTCAGCCAGAGCAAACCCAAATTGAAATGGACTTAGCAAAAAGGCCCTGACAGGGAAAAAGGAACCCTACACATACCCAACTGTGGTGATACCATCTTGGTGATTTCATAGTAGGGAACAGCCTCCTTGTAGTCAGTCAAGCAGATGAAGTCCTTGATGAGTCAAACTTTCTCAGCAACAGCCCAGATCCTTTCAAAACCATCAGAAGTGTTGATCTGCTCATACCAGTATGCACAGTTACAATCCTTCAGAACAATAATTCACTAAGGGAGCAAAGACTTGATCTCAGCAGCAGCATTTTTTGTGGTCACCTGACTGCTGTGTGTCACCCCCCATTTTCAATTACACAGACTCAGTGGAAGCAGCAAACATTCAATGCTGGAAGCTTGGAAAAGAGCAGAAAAGCTGTGTAATTGCTTCAAAAATAAAGAAGACTTCCTATAGAGTGACTTCTGAAAATTACTTTCCAAATAATTGTTTCAAAATATCTTTTTAGTGAAATGAAACTGAAGCAAAGGGTTCCTATTTGAGATTACCTCTAGAAAAGACTCTGGCCAGCCCTCCCCACACACAAACCTGAACAAGCCATTCCCTCCTGCACCCACTCAAAGGGGTGGCCGAGGTCTCTGGACTGAAGAGCAGGGGAGACCATGTGTCAGATGAGGAGCTGGAACTCAGCTCTCTGAGAAGCAAGCAGGAGAACGAAGACACAGGACTAGTCAGAAATAAACTATTTCTGAAGAGCCTAACATATGCAGAGGGCTGGCTGTGGTATTGTCAGTGGAAATTGTGCTGCTAGACTCTTCAGGAAACGGGATCTGGGCCCCAAAAGTTTCTTAGATACTTCAGGGAAAAGAAGAGTCACTCAAAACCCTTGAGTTTCCCCCATAAATTTAAAACCTCAACAGCCTGCTGCCTTCCTGGGGCACTTCTGCATTTATTTCGTATTCCACACCTTCCCTGGAGACTCACTCACCCCGCTGGCTGGCACAGCAGCTGTACGAACTGCCGCCTGCCAGCTCTCAGCTGAGCAGCCCAGACACTGGGTACAGCTTTGCTGCAGACTCCACGCAGGTTAATTGCTTGAGTAGACACACAGCTTCTCAGGCAGGTTCTGCAGTCCACACTGGCCTCCACGCTGCTTGACGGTGCTGGCAGGAAGAGCTGCAGTGCAGGTGTGCCATGCCTACACCCACAACTGGGAGGTGTACAGTGGGGGAGTGAACCCACGCAGATAACCAACACCACCAACCAGTGCAGTAATGTCAGAGCAACAGGAGTCACCCCCGCAAACAGGCGGAGTCAGCCTGTTTCATTTGCTCTGGACCTCAGCTAATATCTCTGTAACTTGGCAGTTAGACATTCTACTGGTGTCTAACCCAGAAATGATCAGTTTACTTAAAACCACAAAAGCAAGAGGTAAGTTTGGTTGTTCTTCTGCGACAGATATTTTCAGAGTTGAAGTCCTACAGACACTAAGCCCAATTTACCATGAGTCCAATGTCTTCAACAAAAGACTTCTCTCTTGTTGATATATAACTTCCTAGGGGTCAACACAAGCACATTCCAATGTGTTTCCATCACACAAACTCTTTGGAGTATTCATCAGAAATATTTAGAATAAGCACTACCATGACTTCTGAAGCAGTTTTCTAGAGTGTACAAATACCACAGCACTGACTGTTTACACCCCCAAATCTCTCCTCTACTGTTGCTGTAAGACATGAATGCAAAAGACCTGGTCAATCAGCAAACAGAGAAAACAGACTGGAAAAGTGCCAGGGAAGTGAAAAGGTTTTATACTCTTTGCGAGAACATTTGAGTCACTTGGCCTACTAAAGCATTCTAAGGTGCATTCACTGTTGATTGTATTTGTTTTCTAGGCTCACTGCCACTACATCACAGTGAAAAACTTAGCAGAAACTGTGGAAAAACTCAAGACCGAGGCTGGCATCCAGAAGATTATGAAACATCTTTGTGACCTCTTTGCATTACATGGGATCTTCTCAAATGCAGGGGTCTTCTTGTATGATGGATATGTATCTGCAGCTCAAATGGATATGGTCACAGCATCGTATCTGGACCTCCTGGCTGTCATTCGGTGAGCTGCTCTAGCATGAGAGAAGACAGACAGCTATTCAGTTTGTCCCTGTGATAGATGTAAAATGGTGCTGCTGTACCTATGGCAACATCTTCAAAGTCAATTCACCTCACTCAGTTTTTATTTGCATTGCCTGGCAGAAATCCATTGAAATATCTACACAGAACTCATTTTCACAGCAAAACAGAACTAAGCGTCTAGCTCCTCTGCAGTCTCTAAATTAAACTTCTGTAACATGAAATATTACATTATAAATCAAGAAATCTTGAACACTGTCTACCATGTGCAGTAGAGCAAAAGCAGGAAAATATGTAGTCAGAGCAGCACTGGCAGGAGGCAGCCACAGCAACCGATCATACACTGCAAAATCTGCTTAAGCTGCAGCTAATACAGCCTACTGTTACCATGGCTGAGTTGAAACGGGTACCCAAACAATCCTGCCCACAGCTAGTTCAGATGCATCTGCTCGACACCATTTATTACTAACTGTGTGAATTCTGAGATATGGTAAGGTTTTAACTTATCACAACACTCACAAAGGCTTTTTGACAAAAATTTCATCTTTCACTACTCAGTGCTGCTTGTTAAGAACATGTTAACTTACGGTGCAGAAAAGTGGCTATACGTAAAATTCTACTTAAGCCACCTGGAGAGAAACAGGAATACACCATAACCAAGAGCTGAACAGGACTGAGTCAAACAGCAAGCCTTTTCAGAACTGGTCGCAGAATTCAAGTTAAGTGATAAGCTTAACATAGCATTTTCAAAAGTCTAAAACATTTGTCATCTCTGGAATTCATTGCAATTTCTCTATTAGTCCATGCCTTGTTAACAGGATTCAAGAATGGAATGGATATTTACCTAGGTAGAGTCAGTTACTTACCATTAGTAGAAAGGCTAGAAATGCTTGCCAGTCTGTAGCAAAAACCCAACCTTTCCCAAGCCCCCAAACAGCCTTTCCCCAAAAGGAACTGGTAGATGCAAATGCCAACATTTGAGCAAACTGCTTTGCATCCCTGTGCCTCAGGTGTGAGGTACAGCCAGCACAACTTCTGACACCCAGGACGATGGGAGGATGAGGAAAAAGAAACCACCTCCTGCTTAGGAGAAGATGCTGTCATTACATACTTGTCCTTATGCTCTAGCTATCTCTTGCTGACTGCTGTTAGATTGGCCCCTGGGCTAGATGGGCCCTTGGTGTGGTTCAGGGTTGCTTTGTTCTTACAGACACAAAGAGACTAGAAGATGTTGACACCCCATGATGAGGTAATAGAAATACTTAAGAGTAGATGAAGGTTAGAGATCAGCAAAGCACTTCACATCAATCTAGCAGCAACCTTATTCCATTTTGTAAGACAAACACATACAGCATAAGAAAAACAAAACAACAAAAAACAAAAGCAAGAACTGGCAGAGTCTGCTGAAAAAAACATCTGACATGAGATTGAGTCCTAAATTAGGGAATTAAGGACAGATTCCAGGTGATCACAAAACCCTGCAAATACCCATTCAACAACACAGATTGCTCAGGGTGTTAGTAGAACATGCCTCCATGGAATCAAAACAGGCAGGATTTTCCCCACAGCCTAGGCAAGGGGAAAAACTGGCACAAGCTTTTTAGACTTGGACAACTGACTTTCAAGTTTACTTTTGACTAATCTTCCTCCCTTACAACGCAGTACCTGCTTCAGTAAAATTAATGTCGTTCATCTACTCCTTAGGAAGGATGCTGTTCCACTAGTGGATGCTTTTGACTTCACAGACAAGAGCTTGAATTCTGCGCTTGGCAGTTACGATGGACAGGTTTACCAGCGGCTGTACGAGTGGGCTCAGAAGTCACCGACCAACAAACAGGTTTGGATGCTGGATTACAGCCAAGCAGCCTCTGCCTTAGCCAGAGCAAAAATTCTTTTTCTGTTAATAAAAGCAATACAGATAAAACTAAGTGGAATAAGAGCTTTTAATTCTTAATATCTCACTCTGAGCAATGACCAGTGACAAAATGTATAGTTTAGCTCAGACATTTAACCTAAAGATGAATTACAGTCCCAGAGTACTAGAGCTTGTACCAAGGAGCTGGACTGTCACATGCCACCAGTGTGGTTTTGGTTTTTAAACATGTATCACTGAGGTGATATTGTATAAAGTAAGCTAAAACAAAAGTCTGTTTACATAGCTTATATATTATGGAACAACACTAGATGGCTGCAAGAGCCATGAAATGCAGGATATTTTCCATACACTGGTACTTTTACTAGTGCAATATTTACTTTTAAAAATAACTTTTACCCAGAAAGAGTATAAATGTTAAATAAGGCGATTTCATCCTTCATGATCTTTAGCACTTTACTTTCACTTAATTCATCCATATTGTGGAGTATTATAAAATTCTGCATGATGTAAATAGCTATTGCTCTGTTTGAAAACTCATTTTGCCTTGAGTTTTTTACTGTGGCAATCGGCAACCCTTTGAAATTCTACAGCTGAACACAAAATTTGCCTTCAGCAAGCATTCAAGTCCAAGCATATTTTTTGAAGTTAAATAGTAAGCTGTCCCGTTTGGGATGAGTATTGTGTACTGGTTATGAAAGACAGCACATACTATAGAGAAAGGGATCTTGCACATAGCTGAAGTAGCTGTAGGTTTGATTTTGTGGTGGTTTGTTTTGTTTTGTTTTTTTTTAAGTAGTCTAGCTTTTTATATTTCAGAGATCATTCTTAAGAAAAAACATATAGCCTTTTCCTTCTTCTTAATTATCATTAATTCCCTTCCACATTCTCTTTCTGAACAGATGAGCCCAGCCTACGAGAGGTATTTGAAGCCACTTCTTCACAACACGCTATCAAAATTATGAAGACCGTGATCTAAGTGAAGTCCACACATTTCCTCCTGTTCTCTGTGCAGCACTACATTTATGAAGCATCACTAATGACTAATCAAAATTAATAATCAGTTGTTTACCTGCAGTTGCAACAAGTATGAAACAAGATTCTTAACCAGCCATTTGCATTTAATCAGACAGAAGTCAAACAATGCTGAGTGGTACCCACTGCGATGAGACAATGTAGACAGAAATAGTCTTGGGTTCACTGTTTTCTAACTTGTAGTCTCCTGATAGCATCAAAACTATGCCACTGGCTTTCTTATTCTTTTTTTTAAATCCACTATATGATGACTAAGGAAAAAACCAATACACATTGTGAGCTCCCCTGTCACTGTGTTATAACTGTACAGTGACTTCAAAAAAAAAAAAAAAACCCAAACCAAACAAAAACAGAAAAAAATCTTTACTGAAAAATCCAGTGAAGGTAAAATTATGGTCCTTGGTTTCTAGGAACAACTTGTTCTCTTAGATCAAGAAAGGTATTAGAAAGAACATCTATTTAGACAATTAAAATAGCTCTTAACTTGTTCAGCAGTGGAGTATTCCTGGCTAATGAAGATTCAGACAAAGCTGATGCCAATTCCAGTCTGCAGAATTTTCTTGCCCATTAATAGAGCCACTCATACTGTCTTTCTAAAAATCTTGGGCTCCAATAAAGTGTATTATTTGGAATGATGATTCTCTAATTATTATATTTCATAATTATGGAAAGGGCAGTCTGATCCAGGCCAGTCATTAATTTGCTAGTAAACGAGCTGTTGCAAAGAACATCTTGTGGTTATAACTCAATGCCAGTTAACACAGATATTTCTTACCATGTGTTGCAGGAAAGAAACAACCACTTTTGCTGAGCTTCATCAGTTCAGCTTTTTTCCTCCCCCTTACAGGAAGAATAAAGCTCTTACTGCCTGTTTTATGAAAGTCAAAACCCCTGCAATATATGAAGAGGGGGAGACAAAATATGATGGAGAAATACACCCCTGAGACAGGCCTTTTGAGTGAGAGATGGCATGGAAAGCTGTCACCTTCAAGAAGCAGCAACTACCATGGAAATCTAGGCCCCCGCTCCTACATCCCCAAAGAGCTGCGGTCCACACAGCCCAGAGAGCAAAGTAGTTGTGGTGAGGAACACTTGTCACTAGAACTTCACAGGAGAACATGATCTATTCATCAAAACAGCTATCGGCTCTCTTACTCCCAGCAACACTCAAGTTAGAGCATAGCCAGAAATTCTATTAATAACTATGACAAAGTGCCCAAGGTAAGCAGAAATGGCTACACAAAACGGAGTAAAAACACAGAACTCCAGTGCCTTGACTTGAACATCATCAGAAACAGCACTCTACAGATAAAATATGTAAAGTCACTAGATAAATCGCTGACAAACCAGATAACACTACTTAGCAGCTATGAGTATTTAGGCTCCATGGTCCCTCCATCCCCATCCCTTTAGCCAGTACAAATACTTGCTGGTTTTCTGTTAGTCATAATGCAATTTTCAAAACACAAGCTTTCTCTATAGTGAGGACAGCTGAACTGACTGATTAATATAAAAAGGAAGAAAGTACATCAGTAATGGAAGAGAATAGAGCCCCTCCAGAACATCTGAACTACTCTGCAGCATGAAAACCAGGGTTTAGGTGGGTTTTTTTGGTTGGTTCGCTTTGATTTTTAAAGTATTAGAGTTCTAGAAGACAAAAAGAAAATACAAAATAGTATTCTGTATTTCACATTTTATTAGCTTCTTGCTGGCAGGCATTACACTTGGGAATAATATTGCACCAGGCATTAAAAATATGAATTCTACCACAGGGACATTTTGCATTTAGAACCCAATATAAATATTTCTAATCCTATTTCCATGGCTACAGATAATATTTGGTTGCTTGATTTATATGCATAGAAAGAAACAGTTGTCATAACTGTAAGAAACTGTACTTATCAAGTACTTTTAAAAGGTGGGAATTGTTTTCCTAGAATATTACAATACTGTTTATTTATTTAGAAACTGTATTAGTCTATATGATAGCAGCTTTTCCCCAACTGCATCTTAAATTTGTTTCTTGCTCCCAGTGTCATAGCATTAGATGGATTAGAAACTGTTTAAACGGAGGTAACTTTAGCACTTTAAGTTGTGTCAGAGAATTGTGTTAATGACACAAAATACTTTATCGTACTAATTCTTTGGACTCCCTCTTTCAAACAAAAAGGTGTCTTGACTGAACAGGCACATGCATGGTTTTCTTCTGAACAGGACAAAAGGACAGAGCTGCTAGAGAACGAAACTCCTCCAGCCCTCACTGAAAAACAATAAATAGTAGTATAAAAAAAAAAAAGCCCACAGTTGCTTTAGTCAAAATCCAGACTCTCTTAGGTTTACTGTCCAATTAAGTTGCTAATCACTGAAGTGGCTCCTGTGGAGTCAGAATCAGTCATCTGTTTTCCGTGCCAGTCTACAGAAAGTCCAGTTATGCTCCACTGTGTTTTCATTGGCACGCTCGCTCATATGATGAACTCTGGTATTCCTGATCGTGAAGCCTTGCTTCGTGATGTACTCCATCAGATGGACTCTGAGCGACACTTCCTGGTGGTAATCACACGGCCCAAAAGTGAAGGAAACCTGGCAGTCCCGGGTGTCCATCATATGCTTATTCCACTTCGTGAAGTGGTTTGAAATGCCTTCCAGTAACGAATGGACTTTTGTCGTGATAGTGAGCTGTGTGATGATTACAGCCACTGGGTTGGAGTACTTGGAAAGCTTCCGGGTGCTGGACAGCTCCACCACCTCCTCAAAGGTATCCACGGGATACAGCGGCTTGGGGTCATTAAGACACTGAATTAGCGGTTCAATCTGATAGAAGTCCGCTTCCTTCCGAAGTAAGTCGAACTCCTTGAAGTCCAGTGGCAAAGTGAGCTCTGAGGTCCTTAAAAAGTTAAGAACATAACGGAAAAGTGGTCCATCTCTGTCAATAAAGTAATTGCCCTGAGAATCCCTGGCAGTGGGGAAGTCTCCCCTGAACATGGCCCCAAGCATTGAGTCAGGATATCTCGTTAGAGTTGTGAGGGAGGTCGTATACATGTGTCCACCCACATTTAGCGTGACTGGATCAGTCATCTAGAAAGAGAGAAATTGCAGATTTTATCAAGCCACCAGAAGAAGATTTGATAACCTCACTGAAACTCATGGCAAATACTGTTTGAAAACTGCAGGCTCGAGAGAATCACGCTTCTCCCATTCGAAGCCTTTAAGCGGTGTTTAAACCCGAACAAATCCAAGCCACCTAGCAACAAAGCACAACTGGCAACGAGACAGGATGATACTTAACATTCAGAATGCACATTTCCGGAACACTTTGGAAATCTTAACAACTGAGCTACTGTCACAGAAGCAAGTTTTGCATTTGGGCAACAAGTTTTTTTCCTATTCTACAGATGGGAAAATGAGAACAGAGAGATTTCCTGAAGAACAAGTTAGTCTGAATGAGGCCCATCAGTGTTCCCTACTTTCACAATCTGTCTCTCATTCTAGAACAAAACAAAACAAAACAAAACAAAAAAAAAAAAAAAAGAAAAAAAAAATCATCTGAATAAGTCTTAAGCCTGTTTCTCTCCCTCAAAAGAGGATGACAGTGCAAGTATAGACACAGGACCAAGAGCTCACAGTCAAAATAACCCATGCTCTGGTTAAGATGCAGCATTAAAACAAGCAAACAAAACAAAAAAAAAAAAAAAAAAAAAAACAACAACTTTCAGTTTTTAATTCTGAAAAGAAACATTTATTAGCAAATTAGCATGCTGCATAGATGAGGGGGGCAAAGCACAAACCAGTCTGCATCAGCTTCCAGATAGCACATGAGGAAGCAAGAGAGAAAGGAACATAAATCCCATCTGGCCACCAACCCTAACAACCAGGACTGAGGCCAGCCAGAGAAAAGAGACATATGCACGGCAGCAGAATGTTTAGAGAAAGAGAAGAGGAGAAAAATAAGATGCGTTTGTCTAGTTTGAGACAGGATTTGCAAGGAAAAATATTTTTCTTTATAAATAAAATGACAAAGTCCTTAAAATTATATGCAGGAAGCACAAACTGTTTCCAGCCTTTGGGTGTTAGGAAAACAGTAACAGTGAGCTTAAGACATCAGTTAAGTACTCACTGACTGTACCTAGGAAATATGAATCTGAGCTCTCCCCACAAATAGCATGCAAGGTAAAGCACTCCAAAGAATGTAAGGAAGCTGTGGTAGCATGCACAGTTTTGATTCTCACATGACTGAAGCTCTGGATCTATACAAGACAGACCTGGAAGGATTCTTACTGCAAGTTCTTGAAAGCCCAGTTGCACCACACAGCACGCACTTACACAGGCTCGCTTACCATATATCCCCAGTCTCCATTATCCATCTGTTCAATTGCTTGAACTGTGGTATTCCAAGTTAAATGGAAGGCTGCTGAAAGGATATGCGATTCACCTCCTATTATCTCCCTGCAGGAAAAAGCACACACAAAAACACAAAACAAAGAACAAAACATGGCAGACCATCAGTACCTAGAGGAACAACCGGGGGAACGCTTTCTAATCAAAGGCAGGCTCTCTGCCAGGAGAGCATTCAGCTACAAAGCCACACTAGCAGAAGAAGCTACAAATGAGCTTTTCCCTCCTTCTCCCTTCATGCTACCCACAAGACTCTGTCCAGAGCACACGGGTCATCACTCCACTGGCCGTCTGACCATCCCAGTTTTGTTAAATAACAAGCAATGTGCCTCTGAGGATAATATACATTCACAAACAGACTACCCTTCACCTGGGAAACTGTGAGTACTTTGAAAGACAGATGTTCTTTTCTCTTTTCCCAATTTAGTTCAAAAGTTTGTTTAGCCACCATTGACAACATACATGCGATTCATTAATATTAGTCAAAATTCCTATGCTCCAGTTTAAACTCCACAGAAGAATAAGTCAAGCATGAAAGTCAATGAACAGTAAGAAGAAAAAAATCTCACTGCAGAATTAATAATTCAGTAGTGGAGAACTGCAATTGATAGCAAGAACATTAATCTACAAAGAGTATGAATGGACTCCACAGATGCACATGTACTCTCAGAAGAAATCTCTTTAGGGATAAGCCAGAGGACATCAAACATCTTTTCAACAACACCCCCAACAAAAGCAATTTGAGAAGTGGTTCATGCTGTAACTTCCCAGAAGATGCTGAACTGCTGACTTGCATAACAAGGGGACTCTCTCCACACGGGCATGGCAAGGGAAATCCACAGCCCGGGTTGTGCAACTTACAGCAGGGAGGAAGTGAATGACCCCAGACATCAGTGGAGATTTTCCAAGGGTGGCCTGTCAACCATGTCAAGCAATGCATGGACAGGGAAGCTAGTCATCAATAAGCCTTTATCCCTACCCAGAGCCTGCCTCTCTGCTAGAATTGCTGAAAATTTAGGTCAGTCTGTCTTAAGTAGGGTACAGCTTCTCAGCTTTGTTTATTTTTACATCTTAAAGACCACACAGTTACCAAGACTTCTGCTCCTGTCCTCTTTACTAGCAAACTTCAACAGTCACCCAGATAAAAGCAGCACAAAGATTTAGCCAAACCAGAGCCCTACAATCCAAAACAATTGAAGGCTCGCAGTTAATTCCCAACCAAAAAGATTACTTGCCTTCTCATTCCTAGCAAACAAGGTTGGGTTGGTTTTATTCACCACAGAACAAGGCAGCACATTCCACCTCTCTGGCAACCCAGAGCCTGAGCACAACAACGTCTGGCAGGTCAGGCCTTCAGGGGCCAGCAGCACAAGCACAGCCTCAGCTGCATCTCAGATGTATTAAAGAGTAGAAAAACCAAAATCAGTGTATGAAAATCGTGAGGTCAGACAACATAAGACTACGGAATACTAAGATACATAACTAGTCATACCAGGATCCTGTTTTTACAAATTAGAGATGGAGCATGCCTCAAGAAAGTACATTAAAGCACAACCCCCCACCCCCCAACAGCAGATAAACCTGCAATGCCAGCTCATTTGCCAACCTCTGGAATTATTTTTTTTTTTAACTGCTAACAAATCAAGAAGTTAATTCATTCAGGTTTTCTTTATTTGGAATTGTCATTCAAGTACAGCTCATTAACTTTTATCAATAGCCCAGACCTTTTAAATTCCAGCACTTATAGGTGCTATTCTGGTCAAGTATACCAGTATAACATGTAGATGCATTAAAATCATAGAAGAGACCGGTACACATTTCTGATACTCAAGGAAAACATTAACTTGAAAGTGAAATGATGCATCCAGCCAGAAACTTCACTAGTAATCATGATAGAAGAGGTCTGAAGTCTTAAAAAAATTAGCTGGAATTATACATTCAGAATATTTCAAAGAAAGACAGATGTCCATCAGAGTTATTTAAACTGGTGGACAGATACTATGTTATTTTGCTCAGCATCTAAGTTCACACTACAGATGAATCAAGACTTACTTTATCAGGGAAAGAAACAGATGACACCACCTGTCTATATGAGGGCATAAACCAATCTTTGATCACAGCACTTCTGTGTAACACTGGAGTGAATAATTTACAAGAGCAATTAGCTGAAACAGACCCAGCCTTCAACATGTAAGTGGCATCGAGAAGCCTCACTGACCTTTGTGTAAGGACCCAGAATCCCCAGGTACACACAAACCTCCTGGCAAAGCCAGTGCTGGAGTGAGATGCACCATGCGAAGGGATGATAGTGGGAGGCCATCCTAAAATGCCTGAGTGTGATCACAACTACCTGCTGCTTCCCTCATCAGCCTGGGAGCTCTGAATTTCTAGAAAACTTCACAGGCAAAAATAGCTCTGCTCGGGTACAACCCGAGATAGGGACTAGCAAACCACATCACAACAAGGGTGGGGACACATACCCTTCTTGACATATGCCCCTCTGATGATGCTGTAAATTCTTCCTGACTGAAATACAGTGATGCATTGGTGGGGGTGGACAGACACTCACTCCATCCACACCACGGGATGGACAGCATCAAGCCAGCTCTTGACTGTGTCACACAACACCACACCACACCCAGGGACAGTCTTGCTAACACTTGTGTCCAGACAGCAGATAACAGATGACACACAGCCATATCCCAAGACAGCCTGCCTTTAATAACCATAACAAATACTCATTTAAGGTGAAATTCAGCCAGACAAACTGCTGACACCATTTAAGCCAAACAGGATGTCATTCTTTGGTGAGAGCAGAAGTGCACTGACTGTTGTCAAACCACGGTCCTGTTTTCCTTAAGCTGCTTCTGTGAGCGGGGAGAAGATAGGCAGCGTTAACATGGTCACCAAAGCTGCTGCCATAGACCAACACCAAGGACATCCAAAACTAGAAAGGCATAACAAGAAGCAAGTACTTTTGAATAAAAGCACTCAAGTCATCATTTTATACTTAATACACCAAAGTGGATACCTGCATTTTTAAAATGCTCACTCTTATTTCGTATATTATGAATCAGAAAATTACGAGGCTATTTACCAGCAACACTACTGCAACAGGTAGTCCCACTAACTTCAGCTGGGCTTCTCCCAGAACAAAGCTGCTACCGTGCAACCATTTTGCAAGCTGAAATTCAGAGAGAGCAAAATGAGAGTCAGCTGAACATCTGCATCTGTGAACACACACGGGCTCAAGACAGGCCAGGGGATGCCAGCAGCACTGCCAAGGGTTTGCACTGCTGGGACCACATGCAGTGCATTTGGTCATGGCCACAGGCTACACGCTGCACCTGGAGAAAACCACTGCACTGGTGTCATACACAGTTACTTCACGGAGGAGCAGAAATACACCTAACAGTTAAAAGTCAAGAGGCACCCACCACCTGATTTGCTCTGAATGTTTTTCATCTAGTTTTTCCAACAAAAGAATTAAAGGATTTACTTGTGGCACTAGTCTTTAATGGACAGTTTGGTATCAATATTACAACACAAGCTGTTTAACCTCCACATGAACTGTTTAACCTCAATAGTTACCTTAGATTTCTAGGTCAATATAGAGTTGACAGGAATTCTACCAATGGCAACTTCAAAATTAAAAAGAGCAAAGCTAAAACTATACTTATAAATATACTTGGTATTTCAAGTTACTCACCCACTTAGTGACCTCCCTGCCTCTCACATTTAGATCTCCAAAGACAAGAAAAAAAAACTCCGGCCCTCAAGCACATCTATGCTGTGCATGGACAACCTCTCTATTTCCCAGCCAGTCACAACATTTGAAAGGCAAGTTTTTATTGTAAATCATTATCAGTGACTCACCTGAACTGACAAAAACTAAGCTAGCGCCAGTGATGACTGTATTCCACCAAACTGTACAGCGAGTCCATAGTCTGCAGAGCGAACCCATGAGGCTCCAGCACCATGCTACCCTATCCAAGGGAGCAAGGAGGAGTCACACTCTTAAACCAACTGGTTACCGAATCTTCTAGTAGCTCAGCAGATCAGCTTCACTAAAGAAAGCATCCATCACCTTCTACACATGTCAAATTTATAATGAACAATACAGTTTATTAAAAAATAACTTAGTTCTTGTTTTTCTTTAGTTGTTGTTTTGCTAATACTTAGTCTTCACCTCAGGCAGGAGGGAAAAATGTTCATGCCAGCCACTCAGCATTTTTACTTCTTTATGTCTAATTGCTTCACTATAAATTCCAAGCTACTGAAGTTTCCTTCCCTCCCCTGAGGAGCTCTGTGACATCCTGGTTTAAGCCAAGGCTCCAAACTTTTATTTTAATTGCTACTTGTTTGAAGAGCCCACATCATCGTATCTCATGAGAGTGAAAGGAAGACACTTGTATCTGGACTGGTCCTGCTGGCCCTGTGCTGCTGAAACAACCCGAGGCACCCAAGCTTTCAGCACCCGTAACAACAGATGGGTTTTACCCATTTTCCTTCTGTGAAACTAACTGGTAGCTGTCTGTGTGTGGAAACATGTCTCCAAACAGTTTTGGGGGGAGGCAGGTGTCAGTAACACAGAGCCTCCCTGCACACACCAGTGGGGCTCAGCACGCCTGCGGGCCAAGCAGCGACGACAGGACAGGGGCAGAAACCCTGCCCCTGCGAGCCCCGGCCAGAGAGGGGCCCGGGCCTGCAGCAGCAGCTGGGAAGTGCCAGTCTCCATCACAGAGGAGCCAGAGAGCTCACGGTGGAGGAACTCTCCCCAGGATCACAATGATTCAGCAAAGATGCTGGAAATGAACCCAGACATTCTGCCTCCCGACCCCCCCCTCCCCGCAAGTGACTCAAGAGCTCTCACCCCCACCCCAAATCAGTGTCCCGGCTCTGCCTCCTCATCCCCGTGGCACGGGAGGTCCCACTCGCCCCCCAGCGCGGGGCAGGACCCACCTATCCCAGACCCTCCCTGCCAGAGATCACCGCCGGGCACCCCGGCTCCCACCCCGGGCCCCCTCCCTGCTCCTTCCCCAGCCCAACGGGGAACAGGACCCGGGTACCGGCTGTCCCATCCCCACCCGAACACCGGCGCCCTGCCTCCGCAGCCCCTCCGCCAGCACCGAAAAAGCACCGGGAACCCAGCCCCGCGCCCTCACCGCCCTCCCGGGCAGGGACCGTCCCGCCTTAACACGCTCCCCCCACAGCGGGGACACCCCATCCCACACGGGCCTCGGCCGCCCGGCCCCTCACGGCTCCCCCGAACGAGGGGAGACCCCGGGCGCTCAGCCCCGCGACCCCCCGGCCCGGCACTCACGGGCGCAGCTCCCGGTACTGAGGCAGAGCCCGGCGGCGGCGGCGGCGCGGACAACTGAGCTCGAACCCGGAGTTGAGCCGCTGGTGCGGGCGGGGACGGAGCGAGGGTGTGCCCGAGTCAGACCACGCCCCTCCCCGGGACACGCCCCGCTCGGTCGGTGGAGCGGGGAGGGGCGGGCACCGCCCCCGTTCGCCTCAGGGCCCGGCGCCCGCCTCGGCCCGGTGTGCGGCCGCGGTGTCACCGAGGGAACGGGGAGGGGCCGGGCCCGGCCCGGGCAGCGCCGTCGCCAGAAGGCAAAGCCGCGGCGCCCGAGCCCGAGCCATCCGCCTCCCGCCCAGGCGGGGCGGGCACACGGTTGTCCCCCGCGGGCCCAAGCGCCGCCGGGGGGGAACCGGAACTGTCGTGCAAAGGCCGCGCCGGTCCCGCCGTGGCGGCCGCCGGTTCTCGCGAGAGCTGGCGGGGGCGAGGGCGAGGCCTCGCCGTCAACGGCGGCGCGCGGCGCCCCGCTTCCCCCCGCGCTAGAGGACACGGCCAAGATGGCGGCGGCTGCGGCGGCACTGCGGCACCTGGCACCGGCGGGCGCTCGCCTCGCCCGCCTCCCGCCGCAGCAGCGCAGGGGGATCCGCCTCTCCGCGCCCGCCGCCATACAGGTATAGCGCGGCGGCTGCCGCGAGGGCTGCCCGCGGAGAAGGGGGTGAGGGGAAAAAAAGGGGGCGCGTCCCTCTCCGGGGGAAGCGGCCGGCCCCGGGGGGTACGGGGCGGGCGGTCGAGGTGCGGCGGCTCCCCGGGTTCCTGGCGTGTGCGGGGAGCGCGGCGGCCGCGGGCCGTGCCCCCACCCTGCCCGGCTGCCGCTGCCCCGCAGGTGACGGTGCGGGACGCGCTGAACCAGGCGCTGGATGAGGAGCTGGAGCGGGACGAGCGCGTCTTCCTGCTGGGCGAGGAGGTGGCCCAGTACGACGGCGCCTACAAGGTACGTGGGTGCCGTTACCGGGCCGGGAAGGGGCCGCAGGCGGGCCCTGACTCCTCTCTCCTGCCCTGCAGATCTCCAGGGGTCTCTGGAAGAAGTACGGGGACAAGAGAGTGATCGATACCCCGATATCAGAGGTAGGGCTGCCCGGTCTCTTACCCTGGTGATCCCTTCAGCAGCTGCTGCCTCAGCCCTCGCCCCTTGGTTTCCTTCTCTTTCAGATGGGCTTCACAGGAATTGCTGTCGGTGCTGCTATGGTTTGTAAATTTGCATTCCTCTACTTCTGATTTAAACAACTTAAATAAACTATTTTTATGTAAAAAACATACTAACGTATATTTTAATATATTTAATAGGCAGGGTTGAGGCCAGTGTGTGAATTCATGACATTCAACTTCTCCATGCAAGCGATCGATCAGGTTATAAACTCCGCTGCCAAGACCTGTTACATGTCTGCAGGATCAATCGCTGTTCCCATTGTCTTCCGGGGCCCCAATGGGGCATCGGCTGGTGTTGCCGCTCAGCACTCGCAGTGCTTCGCAGCTTGGTACGGGCACTGCCCGGGGCTGAAAGTGGTTAGTCCTTGGAGCTCGGAGGATGCCAAAGGGCTGCTGAAAGCATCAATCCGGGATGATAATCCAGGTGAACGCAGGCAGATCATGGCAATACCTAGCACTCGATCCTGAAAAGAATGTCCATTTTCCTCTCCTGCCCCATTTAAAACAACAAAAAAAATACTGTTAAACACTTAAGATTGCTTTACTGCGGCTTTAGGGTACTTACAAAGGCACGGAAGTATTTATTCTTCTCCTAAGTCACCTGCCTTGGTAGCAGAAGGCTAATTTTGTGCTGTTTCCAGCTCTGTATCTTTGGTGCTAGTTTGGTACCAATCAGGAAACTTAGAAGCATTTATGAATTTATTGTAAAGGGGTTAAAAAGGATGAAGGTGAGTCAGGAGCAGTTCCTGCCTATATGGTGCCTATATAACACATTTTTACAGATCATGAAATTCAGATGATAAATTCAGAATGTCATTAATTAAAAGCAGGGCAGCCTTCGTCTTTATTTTTCTCAAACATGCATGCAAAATCTTAAGACCTTTCTAAAACTAGCGATTCTGCTGGCACATACCAAAACTTAAATACCTGATCTCATTTAAGATTAATTGTAGACAATTTTTTAAATAATTCTGCGTTGAAGTAAAGACTGTGGGGTTTTATGTGTTGGGGTTTTTTTGACTGCTTCTGCAAACACAGTCAAGTCCTTACTGCTTGGATGGGCTGAGTATCTTGAGCTAGTCTGCTGTGGTACTGTTAGTCATCAGTACAGTCCCATGCCTACAGATGTACATGTTAATGCAAGTATGTTTTCTTCTAGTTGTGATGCTGGAAAATGAATTACTGTATGGTGTTCCCTTTGAAATGTCTGAACAGGCACAGTCAAAGGATTTCATTGTTCCAATTGGAAAAGCTAAAATAGAAAGGCAAGGTAAGCTGAGAATACAGTTTGTTTCCTTATTAACTGAACTGCTTGGGGACTTTTTTTTAACCTCTCAGCTATTCAGAATACTGCTGTCATGGGCCGCAGAAAAGTATTTCAAATATTAAAATGTTATTTTTATCCAGTAGTATACTTTATTGTTCTGTTGCCCACATAAGGAAAGATCACCTGATTCTATATTAATCTAAAACTATACCCTTCTAAAGGATTTGTTCCGTAGTACAGAGGTGAAGTAGGTGATGGCTTAAAAATGTTTTTCCTCATCTTAGTACGTAATTTATGTTAAAAATGTAAAGAAAATCGCTGTAGTATTTAAGCCCATTTGTTCATAATTTACGAGTAAATTATATAAATGTTTGAAAAGGATAATCTGAAAACTATATTAAGTATCTTCAGTTCCCTGAATTAAAGGGTAAAGTTTCTCTCTTAGCATAATCCTTCTGCTACCAGTCTTCATGCTACATATGGATGTAGAGTACTTAGCATTTCAGATAAACGTAAGGAACTTAAATTTACAGCAGGATCCTAATGTTACCTTGAAGGGAACCTGAGGTCTAGAAAAAAGCTTTAAATCTTAAGGTTGTTTTTTTTTTCTTTTCTTTTTTAACCCTTCTTTCTGTTCTAGGAACTCATGTTACATTAGTGTCACACTCAAGACCTGTCGGACACTGTTTGGAAGCAGCTGCTGTACTTGCCAAAGAAGGTGTAGAGTGTGAGGTGGGTTCAGTTTCTATTGCTTTTCTCTCTCCCTGAAGCGGGGAAAAATAGCAGAGGGTCATCTCACTGAGGCTCTACAAAACTTCAGTGTGTTAACTACAGACTTCTTACATTTGTAAATGCCTTAACAGCATGTGCATTTCATGTTGTTGCATTTCATTTGACCTTTTCATCACAAGATTGAGGCATAACTAATAACAATTTTCAGATTGACCCAGCTATGTGGTAAGCACAACACTGACAGTGTGTATTAGTGTGACTGTATCTCGATATAGCCGGATTCACTTATCTGGGACTTTCCAGGAGCCACCAGAAACTGTTCCGCACAGTCTCTGCCAGAGAATAAAAAGTTGTCTTCAAAGTCAGAATAGATGGAAGTTTTAAAGGGCACTGAACCCAAACACTGGGAACTGACAGGCTTAGATCATAGCAAAATACACAGCAGCCTCCCCCCCCCCTTTTTTTTTTTTTGTTTCTCCAGGTTATAAATCTGCGTACCATTCGACCAATGGATATTGAAACAGTGGAAGCCAGCGTTGTAAAGACAAACCACCTAGTAACTGTAGAAGGGGGTTGGCCACAATTTGGAGTAGGAGCTGAAATCTGTGCCAGGATCATGGAAGGTACTGAGTTTTGCAATATACATGTTGATCTCCTCTAGTTTAAATCCTGACAATTTCTTGATAAGGCCAGATGAAGGCAAAGTTAGGGTTTTATATCTGAGGAGCTTGAGCCTAGCTGTCTTGCTCTAGAGATTTTCACATGTTGGATTCGGCTTGTTTTCTGTTGTGAGTATTTCTTATCCCAGGAACTTGACTGTGAGAAGCAGGATGTAGCCTTTTCTCTAAACCATAGTGCATGAAGATAAAAAAGCAGGAACAGCTCTCTGGAATATTAGAGCTACCCGAACAAAATTGTTTAAATAGATTAAGATTCAGAAACTGAGTTGAGAGAAAACCATAGTGCATGGCAACCTGACAACTGTCTTTGTTTCAGGATCTGCCTTTAACTACTTGGATGCTCCAGCTGTGCGTGTTACCGGTGCAGATGTTCCTATGCCTTATGCAAAAATTTTAGAAGATAACTGCATACCTCAAGTGAAGGATATAATATTTGCAGTGAAGAAAACTTTGAATATCTAATTTGTAAATACATGTATTTAAAGTTCTCCTTTACAAACTATTCATGGTGTTGGGCAAGTTGTATGCATAACTTTTGTTGTATAGCTACATGAATTTTTGTACAGTGGGGAAAAGTATAGTGACCTCCCAGGATATTTATATGGGGTTACCCTCTAAGCCACACTTCATATAAGCAACAATGTGGTAATGCTTGTTTGTTCAGCAATACAGGTGGTTTATTGCTACTGTATGTGGAGAAATCCTATTCTAAATTCAGAGTGAGGAAAAAAAAAATCCTCCTTTTGTTGCAGTAGCGGTAGTTGAGTGAAGAACTGCCAGGAGCAAGAGAAGGTCCCAAGTCCAGCTCTGGAATGCTGCACAGTGTTCTAGGAGCCCATGGCCACAAGACTTATTAAAGGTGAAGGGGCAGACTGGAGTGAGTGAAGCCTTGCTTTTCAGCTCAACAGTAAGGTGTAGCTGTTTGCACAAAGCAGCTGTGGAAGCCTGCAGTATGAGCTAAGAGATGGCTGGTGTTTAGTTTGAAGAGCACTCTGCTTATGCAGGAAAGCTTCTGTGCAAGAGCTTAAAGATCCTGATCCTCTTCAGTATGTGATGGGAAACAGCCTAATTTTTCTTTACTAGCTGCCACATACAGTAGAAAAAAAAATACCTGCCCCAATGCTTTGCTCTTACGTTTCTGGTTTTTGTAAACTCATCACATGGGCATGTTCAAACTATAGTTCTTACAGTGCAGAATAAGTCTTACTGAGACACACCAAGCCTGGGTCTGAAGCAGCAGTTGTGTAAATTGTGTTTGAAGGACTGAGAAACAGTTGCAGCAGCCTTTTGGCAGATCACCACCTCCCTAAGGGCTATTCCTGACTGGCAGGGAGAGCTCTGCCAGGCTTTGTTCAGCAGCTTCAGGTACAGAGTGAAAGGTGTCTCCAGGAGCCTGTGCAGGGGGGCGTGCTCTGTACCCAGGTGGGGTGCCTCTCCCCTGAACTGTAGGAGGAGATACTTACCCTTAAAGTAGACAGAAGAGCTTGTGTCCTCTTTCAGCCAAGGGCCAGGAATACCTTTCAGAGTATTTCCTTTAACAGAAGTGCTATTAGGTTCTTAGAAAGTCTGGCTTGCAGATGCAATCCTAGCTGAATATACCCACCACCACGCTGCTGAAGAAATTCCATTAACATTTTAATAAAAATGACTGAATATCACAGGTTACATGAAACTTTGTACAGACATTCTCTGCATAGTAACAAACACTGATGTACTTGAATTTTAAAAATGGATTATCTGTAATCCTTTAAAGTGCAATTTGTTTAAGGTTTTAAATCAAAAAGGATGTTTCAATAAAGTTTAAGCTGTAGAATTAACTTGAAGTAAATTTGCATTTAACTAAATTGAGAATAATATCCCAGTGCCCTGTTAACTCCCATTTCAACTGTTTCCTCATTTAAAAATGCTTTCCCTTAGAGTTACAGGTAGGATGTCCATTTAAACAAGTTTAATGAGACAGCATTTTTACTCCACCAGCAAATATGGTGGGAATAAGATTTAATTCTCCAGTTCCCTCACCTGTGCAGTATGGATTAAGGGTTGGGGAGTTGGATTCTTCAAAACAAAACTTGCTGAGTCAATGCTGCAAGCATTAAGATGAGTTACAAGTGCATGAAAAGAGTTGGAAAACTGAGCAGACTAAAACTACATTCCTGTAATTTGAAAAGAGGGGTGGAATAGAGCTAGAAAATGCATTAGTTGACCGTGGTCATGGTCATTCCTATTTTCAGATTTTTATTCAGCTATATAGAAGTTGCTGCACCCCTGAAATTGTAGGTAGAGAACAATGTTCTTGAAATCAAGTAAAGAATGGAGTACTTATCACAGCATGGCAAGGCAATTCAGACAGGGCAGTGCTGCTACTCAAGGAAAGCTGAAATGGGGCAAACGGAGCTACAGCATGATTAGCCGCTATGTGCTGGTGGATCGGTCGCCGGTCAGGAAGGTCGTGGTCTTCGCACAGGAAGGGGAGTGGGAATTCAATCCTGGTGTGACCAGTGGCCTCAGCTGATCCTGGGAGCACTGTAGTCGCACGTCTGTGTTTTCTTCAGAGTTCCTTTCTGAAAGTTTTGAATGGAGCTGAGCAAGGCTCCTCGGCTTGCACTGACAGCGGGCTGGGGGCTTGGCTGCGTTGGCACCTCTGTACTCGGAGGAGGAGCTGCTGGTGGCAGGGGCGGCGGTGGCGGTGCTGGGGGTATCGACGATGCTCCTGTTGAGGAGAGAAGATGTAGTTTGATTACGCCAGGGAGGTCCTGCCGCAGATGACTCTGGCTGCTCAGCTGGACTTGGTCAGTCCTGCACTAGTCACGTCATTCCTTGAATGTCAATGGAATGTGAAGAACAGAACGGATGAAAAATGCCAAAGTGATCAAAATCCCTCTATCTGCAGGTGAGTTGTGTCATCTGAGACACCTCTGAAATGAAGCCTGAAGTGCCTCAGTGCTCAGGGATGCAAAACATGACTCAAATGTGATCTTACACTGAGGGAAAGGGAGATCATTTAACAGGACTTCCCAGCTTCAGCTTCTCGTTTGGCCCCAGTGAAGCAGTTTGCTCTTTGGGTGATGAACAGTTGACCTGTTCTTATTTACATGACTAACTTTACATTCTTATGAAGGACCACATCACTGTAGTATTCGTGATGACTGCTTGGTCAGATTATACTGCATTTTTAAAGTACTACCTGCAGATAGAGTTTTCTGGAAGTGTTTATGCTTCCACAGTACTGTCAGACTTTCTCCAAACATGTTGTAACAAATGCTTGTTTCACAGGCTGAATGAATCACAACAATCTGCCACTCGCACCGCTTGCCTGCCTCATGTTCCCACCAGTCACCTTTGCACTCTGGCCCTTGTCTTCTACCCCACTCACATCCATCTGACACCTTGTGCCTCAGCCTCCGCGTCCTGACCCTGGGAAGCCAGAGCCCACAGCAGTGGGGGCTGGCGTGGAGGTGCTTCCTGGCAGCTCAGATCCAGGCAGGTGGCCTTATTTGCCCCAAACACCCTAATCTTGTGCACCTCTGCTGCTGCACATTGCACCATCATTTCTTATCAAGTATAATCAAAGACCCAAGCAGAAGTAAGAGCAAAGGGCTTCAAAGGTGACTGCTGGCTGTTCCACAAGACATCCATGTGAAGGTGGCATTTGCAGCCCATCACCAGCTATATGGGGAATGATGGGCCTGTCTTGTCTTGTATTCTGGAATGAGCAAGGGCATAATGATTAATATCTTAGTACTATTCATCAGCGAATTTTAACTCCATCATCTAGATTGTGAGTTATTCCATAGTAAGACTAGAGAGACAAATGGCACCCATAGTCTGCTTCAGGCAGCTCTAACTTACAAAGGGGAATATACTGGTAAGTGGCAAGAACTGTGATACTAAAGGCCAACAGAGCAAAATACACGAGGCCAACCAAGAGACTATGGTTACTGAAGAACTGCTTGTTATGAAGTAAGCAAATACTAAGCAGTTAAAGCACATAACGCCACACAGACTCAAAAGGTATTTAATGAAGGATAAAATTCAGCTACAGGAAACAAAAAACAGGCAAAATTATCTGTGCTCCACTTCTCTCTCAGTTCCTCACTAACACTTGCTCTCAGACTAACAAGTAATAGTAAAAAACATAACTGCTGTAATTAAGAAAAAGCAGTTATACTTGAAACAAGTCGTAACTCAAAGCTCCCTCATTTTCTATTTGTACCAGTCTTTGAAGAGAGACTTTTCCTATATGGGAGCAAGCTCAAAATGCAGAGTATTAACACAAAGCATCCAATTTTGCAAGTGTACATTAATACATGCTGTGACTGCAGCACTTCCAACTCTTCAGGAGAAATTCTCACTGGCATGAAAACCTGTGACAAAGCATGGAAGTACATATTGGGCTCATCTTCACTCTCTACCCTTCCAGAGGAAATACTCAAGTCCTAGTAGAAACATCAGAGATCAAATGAAACAAATTAACACGCCTGTTGCATGTGGATCAACTGCTCTCAAGTAATCAAAACATTACACAATGTTAGCACAAACAAATAAATTGCATATTGATGCCTTGGGGCCATCTAACTTACCCAAATCTACTCTTTACACTAGCCAAAGATGTAAGCCAATTTATTATTAGAAATACTGGAAAAACATTGCCTAGATTAGAGTCCTGTTTCTTGTGTGTACAGACTGACAGCAAAGCAAACTTGACACTTTGCCAAAGGAAGAACATGACCAAGAACAGTTCAAGTAACCACTTTTGTGGTCAAAGTGGTCAGAGCAGAACACTGTAGGACTGGCGTACCAACGCTATCACCAAACTGATCAGAGGAGCTCCTGTAAAAGAGCCAAGACCATCTAATTATAAATGAAATGACTTGAAAGAGATGCAAGAACTGCAGAGAACAAAGACAAGATTTTTGGCTGGAATTGCAAGGTGAGCTCAAAGAGGCTATGGAGGTAGTTTTACAACATGCAATAGAGAGTGACCACGAAAACAGCAGCCAGAACTCTATGGAATACAAATGGGAACATATGCAGTGAAAGAAGTTACACACTTGACAGAGAGGGGGACAAAAAAGCCAAAGTGGTTGTATCACCAAGTATTACTAGGCCAAGATTCCACATGTTATCTTAAAATTTTGGTATGGTTATTTTACAATGGGGTTAGAAAACACAGGGAAGTAGGGGGAGAGGGCACCTTCCTTTCTGGAAAATTGTTAAATTCCTCAGGACTCATTATTGAAATTGAGCTGCCAACAACATTGTACAGTTAAACTCCTGGGAGGCTGATTACAGACGATACTCTTACACCTGAGCTCTGCCTTAAAACATACATACACATAGGTTTTGGAATGGTATCTGACTAGTTATGAGCACTACATATGGAACCTATTAATTAATTAAGATTCCAAATACCTTAAAATCTATTAATTTCAGTTAGTCGATCAAAACCAAGCTGTCCTTTCCCTTCTTGACACAAGCGGTGCAAAGGAAATCTTAGTTCACACTTGTGTATTCATATGAAGTTACATTGACAGATTAAATTGTTCTGCCCAACAGTGAAATATTTTCCTGTATTTACTAGAAAAAAAAAAAAAAAAAAAACAAACAACAAAACACATTTGAGACAAGTGCTCAGTTATCACTAGACCCTTCCAATACATATGTTGGAAGAAGTTGCCTGCAAACACACATTTTACTCATTCATGCAGTTATAAGAATAAAACACTCAAACAGGAACTTACCAAGGGTATTTTACAGGGACATTTTTGTTAAAAGAGTGTGTTAAAAGGAATAGGAAGTAAATCAGATGCTGTAAACTTGATGCCTGAATTGAAACAAAAACTTAATTATGAATTTAAAGTGACAGTAATTGTGCAAATAGCATTAAAAACTTGGCTGAGAATGGGATGCAAACAAAATCATTTTAGTGATAGAGTTTTTAAAGATGCTGTATTTCATTAAAATAATCCATAAGAATGTTCAGATCTTTTTCTTCTATTTACCCCCATAATACTAAGCAAGTTCAAGATTTGCATTCAACTTTCCCATACAGAAACAGAGCATCTTTAAAGAGATAAATCAGCATTAGCTTACTTTTCCGAAAATTCACGTTCAAAATGATGCATGCTCTATTGAAGACAGCAGAGAAAGAGAGAGGACACAAATTAATCATCCGGTTCTCGTGTCAAAGTGAGAAAAACAGATACTGTTAGCTGAAAAGTTAGTACAAAAATCAGTACATTCGTATTCACTGATAAATACGAGGATAGCAGATTGACTATTTCATATTACATATACAATACTTTGTCTGATTCTGAATAAAAACCCCACGATTTTCCATGCTATAAGCATTATTATACTTGATGAACAAATACGACACACATGCTTTCAGTTGCACATGCCATAATTCAAGATTTGCAGGATTAAAGCACATTTAGAGAGCTTTAGCAGGAAATCTGCAGGAAGATTAGCCACAGAAGACAAAATCCATTTCATTCAAGGAACACTTGCTGTCATATTAACACCTGTATTTACACTTACGCTGCATGGGTCAGAGAGGCTCAAGAAGAGCATTTACTAAAGCATTCAAATTGTCTTACAGAGAGGTGAAGGGCAGAAAATATGCACCATGTGGGTGTCTATGAAACATATGTCACACTGAAGGATTCAGAACAACTGGCACAGAAAAGGACAGCTAAAGTTAAGTATAACTCTCTATTCCTGCAGAGAAGCAAAAATGGCACCCTCCAAATTTTTCTCTATTGTAAGAGAGGTTGCTGGTATTTTATGGGTTTATTGGATTTAGAGGAGATGCAGTGAAGTTTTAAATAACCCATACCACAATGTTCTGTATCCCTTCTGATCCTAGCCACAGCTCACAGCCACAAAGATAAATAACAGATTTTCAAGGAAGCAAAGAATGGTGCAAGTGGAGAGAAAAGAATTAAACATTCAAGGGAAAATGTCAGAAACACAGGAAGTTACATTAGAATCACTTTCCACAACCTAAACAATGTACTTCAAAGATGTTATTTAGCCAAGTATCTGCAACAAAACCAGCCCAAAATATTCTAGTCAATGAGAAAAGACCATGAGAGCCTACAGTTCTTGTAGACACCTTTCCCCGCAAAGCAGGTCATGCATTCAATCCTACAGCTGCAGCTGTCATTACTAAGACAGCTGAAGCCAGCAATCATTTTATTTCTTATTGTGTTTTGCACTGACTATACCAAGCACTCTGCTGCAAGCTAAGACTCACAAGGCCTTTGCTCAGAGACAAAGCACCTCTCAATGTGTGAGAAATCCCCTGAACGAGGTTACTTCCCCAGGACATGTCAGCCTAGAGCCTGTTTCCCTTTGGTCAGTGTCTCTGGCTCTGCACAAACCCACACACTACATGGATTTGGTTGGTTACAGGCCAGGACAAGGGAAAGACTTCCTGTTGGGTACACTTTTCCATGTCAGCCTTCCCTTTGCCATCGCATTGTATCATCAAGATGCTTTGAGATGCCATGATTCTAACACAACCACAACCAAACCAGAAAGACAGACAAAGCCTCATTCTGAAAGTCATCTCACCACACTGATACCCACAAGCAATTTTGGTTTAGAGGTATCCTTAGTAAATACAAGGAAACTGGAAGAGAGAGATACAAGCTACAGATGCATCACTTGTCACAAAGAAAGTCCTACCATGGGGCCAGTGAGTATTTCATTGAGTCAGTAATAGCATACTTGCTTAGAATGATAAAACTATAACACTGGTGGTGAAAAAAAACGAGGCACACTAGCTTTCTCTTAGAACTAATATCTGAAGTTTCTTCTATGAATTCTATTCACAAAAGCATTCCTGAAATGGTGACACTTGCCCTTACGCCCGATCAAAAGGATCGGAGCCATCAGCACACTAAAGCACTTTCCAATCTGAATGTGGGTAGGGCCACGTGCACTGTGTCAAACAGGGCTGAGCACCACAAGTCACCACGAGCACAATAGTAGCAGGATGACTGACACACTGTGACAATGTGGTCTGGACAAGAGAGACAAGTTTTGAACCCAAACTTGAGCCATTTTTAGCCACTTGAGCCACATCTACACATAAACCTACATCACATGCTCAAAACTTGAAAAAGCTTTCAAGCAAGTTCCAACAGGTTCAAGTTAAAAAGTAGTTTTATTGCAGAAAAAAAAACGCTTTTCTAAACATCTGTCCATTTGGAGGCATAAGGTTTTCTTCTGCATTTTCAGCTACTTCCCTATTAAGACATATAGAACTTGAAATAAACCCTCCAGATTAGAGTCAGTACATCCAGAGAACAGCACTGTTATTGTGGAACACAACAACAGTAATTATCTTGTTTAGACTAACTGGGATAAGTTAGTTCATAAAATATACACTTCAACATACCCTCAACTTGAAGGAGAAACGACTAATTTGAATTTCAGCACGACTGATTTGAATTACATCACACAGATTGCAGCGTCTTTTGAAAGACCATCCACAGCAAATAAATTTGATCACATTGCCTCAGTTAATGAGTTGTGCTGTGTAGAAAGTTCCTGGGACTAGAAATCGTATAGCATGAGTCATCATAACAAATTACAATGCTATGGACTGTTTCCCTTCTAGAAATGTATTCCATTAACACCTTTTGCTGTTAATGTTTGCCAGCACTCCACTTCTAGCCTTTCAGTCTCAAGCACATTCACTATCACTCAATATTCAGATTTGTAATCAAACTTCCATGAGCATTTCTGTTGCCCACTCAAGCAGATTCTTCACCACTTCCCACCACCCGTCCTAAACATTAGCAACACTGTTTGCACAGCTATGCAAATTAGAAAACAGAACTGTGCAAAAATAATAAAGATATTATTTTTAACCCAAATCAATCTCTGATTTGTTTCTACTAGTTCTACTGGTGTTATTAATGGGTTGTAGCAGAACTGGGGAGATTTACGCAGCCTAAGCCACTGAATTTGTCATACCCAAAATTCCTGAAACTACATCATAGCAGTGGAGGTGTAAAGAAACAATACACAGAAACAAGGGATCAACAAACAGCATTTCAGAGTCAACAGACCATTAACATCAGGACAAATGCATACTGCAACATAAGGCCCAGAAAATGTCTGGAAAGTAGCAGCGTCGGTAGGACTGGAGTAACAGAGACTTTGAAGCAAGCACTTATATTCTATGGGTAAATCATGTATATCTCAAGAAAGATTATTAAACTAAAAAGTACAGTATTAAAAAGTTCTCTATGGCCCTCGGAAGAGAATACATGCCCATGCTCAGGCTGACACAAGATAAATGTCATCTGTGTGTTCCATCCTTGAAATCTACCATCCCTTAACCATCCTGGGGAATAACACCCACAGTGAGGGGCCAGGGGGAATAAAAAACCAAAAACAAACACAAACAAAAAAAAAAAAAAGAAAAAAAAGAAAAAGACACACTGTAATGACTCTTGAACTTACCTGCTGTAGAGGGTGGAGTAGGGGATGATGGAGATGTTAATGGGGAACTCGCCCCAGAGCCTGCTAAATAAAACAACAGTCTAGTAACTAAAGCTGTGACATTAAATTTCAAGACAGTCAGACAAGACAGATTGTTGGAAACAGGCCAGCTTTATTTACTGAAGATCCAACCCTGCTTCCACTGAAATCTTGGGAAAGATTCCCATTCATAGGAACAGTGTTACTCAGACCCAATCTGAACAGAGAGGCTTTACAGTACACAGTATCAGAGGAGGTCCAAACACATAAGTAGCCCACTCAACAGTATTCCTCAATGGGAAACACTTCTTTTCTGTTGCTTATGCTGTTGGATTTCAGCGTCCAAATTCTGTTCTCCTTAAGAGTTGTACCACTGCGTGGATGGCACCCCATTTCTCCTTCTAAGAGATGATTTTCAGTCAGTTGCTGTACTCCACAAGTTACTCTGATATCTGACTATTCCACAATAGGCTGCTTTTGAATACATTTTAGCCAAGCAAGTCAATTCTGTTAAACTGCTCAGTAGCAACCGACCACTCCTTTTAACTAAATGAAGATCTGTCAAAAGCTCCTTTATTTTAGAATTTGTCACTGAAGCAGCAATTAAACAGATAATTTTGTCATTCATCTTAACACCTTACTATGGAATACAGATCACCACAGTTTCTCCCTGAAGGCTGCATTATTAAATGGCCCAAATAATGGATGCTATTATTTCACTCAAATACCAAATAGAATGAAGAGACTGATTTTTTTTTTTTTTTTTTTTTTGAGGAAAGTGGTGCTGCAAATCTACCACTGACAATAATTTTAAGCCCTTGATCTATCTATTATTAAATACTCAAACCAGTGGTGTCAGGCTTTGGTAGCCCAATATTAATGTGTAAACTATTGGTGGCCCTGGATCTTTTAAGCCAGAAAATGACAGCAACAACAAAAACATTGACATAGCTGTGTAGAAGCAAGCTCTTCTCTCTGTAGTTACCTGAGTTATTTGAGTTGCTGTATTTTGCTGAGTGTTCTTCCCCACTTTCATAGGCAGAGCGTTTTGACTTCTTTAACATGGAGCAGAAGAAAAGGAAGATGGGAATGAATAATTATTTTCTATAAGGACTGAACTGACACACAGATTTGTAACAGCCATCCACTGTATCACACAAGGTTTGTCGATGCCCAACATCCCTCCCCCCACACCCAACACGTGCTGCTGTGATGACAACAGCAGCAAGCCTGCTCTGTGCTCAAGTATCTCCAGGCAAGCAACTAGGGCAACTCAGTGCCCTCTGACCACAAGGGAAAGACAGAAAACTGACCCACCAAAAAGGAACAGAGATACAGAAGCAGTCTAAAAATGGTTCCAATACCCTCACTAGCAGCAGGAAGCAGCACAGGTTGTCATCTGTGTATGAGGTGTTGACTAAGACTGTTTTCATACAACAGCCTCAAACAAGTTAAACCAATACATAAGGCAGCTACCACTGTAACTTAAACTTCTTAGGAAATCTACTGCTTAGCTACAGAAGCGAAAACAGTCAGGAAGTAGTACTGAAAAACACGGGACAATTGAGCAGTATACCTGTGGTTGTGCATGTTAAACATTCAAAAAATAGACAAGTCTTTTTCTGTGTGAGAAACCTATTTAAAGATTGCTTACTTTTCGTGCCAAGATCTTCCTTTTCTTTTTTTCTTCTTCAGAGCCATGATGAGATTGAGCTCTTGTCAGCCTTCTGTGCTGGTGAATCTTCAAAATTAAGGGAAAAACAGAAGACAACCATGTTAAGATTTTAAATGTTCTCAAACAAGGCGTATGTTTGGGGTACAAGAAAACACACTGTAGTCACTTTTCATGTTTAGTTTTCTCTGTGCATTTTTAGTTTTTATCGTTGCTGGTAGAGGATGAAGCCTCATACTGCAATTAAAATAACCATTTCACTTAGGAGCCACTGCCCATGAAGCTGCATCACTTAAAACAGTGAAATGCCATACAACAACTGTTCTACAACTCCTCATACTGCATTTTTGGGAAAGCAAATCTGTTGATGAAAGCCTTTATTACCCAAAGTCACTTTTGACTAAAAACACACTTTCCCCATGTAAAAGTGATAAGAGGAAGTGAAATGTCTGTAGGAAATATAGTAAAGAAATGCAGACATTACCAATTTCTGTTCTTCTGTTAATCGCTTTTCTGTGCATTCTTTGGAGGTTTTCAATGCCTCTTTTAGCTTTGTAGGAATCTAACACAGAATGGAAAAAAAAAATCATAGCACAAAGTGTGATAAAGGAACACACACCTGCACCACTCAAAACTCACCATTCAACTGATCAAAAGCCCCACGTTCTGACACTATTCCCTTAGTGAAGGAGAAAAGACAACTGTAGATGCATGCTTTCCACTCCAAACCTAGCTGCAGATCTAACAGCAGGGACAAAGAAACACCAGATAATGGGAGGGATACTCTAAAAGCAGGGACAGCTAACTATTTTGATACTCCAGTCACATCCCCAAACTGCCATGAGGCTGACAACACAGGACACAGCACATGCCCTCCAGAAGTGCTCTGGGGCAGCTCCCCAATGGGAGCAGATGTGGCTCCCCAGAAGTCCCAGCACTGCAGCTCTGGAGCTGGCAACAATGTGCTGATGGTCTCACCCAGCAAAATGAGTTTCCACAGGTCTTAGCAATCCATTCCCTCTCACTCTAAGGGACCCACATTACTTAGCAGCCTCTGCTCAGATAGAGCACCATCATTAGCCATGCAAATGAGTTCCAGGACAGGAACGCACTTGAACACTCATGGGTCACACTGTGCCCCCCTTCTAGGTGGTGAGATAATGTTCTTGGGTACAATTCAGCAAAGGAAACCAAATACCGATGGCAATCGCCATAAAGCCAAATAAAGCCAGCTCTCCACTACCCTATCTGCTGATTCATGGGTAGCTACCCACAACCTGCCACTTCCAATAACATCAGCAAATTGATGTTCAACTCTACCTTAAACTGTGGTTTCTCGGAGTTTGTTAGCAGGACATCACTGAATAATCTGTGAGTGGATGAAAAAAATAATTAAAAAAAAAAAAAGGAATATTATTCCCAAGAGATAGGCAGAACCACAGCAAGAGTACTATGACTAGTGTTAGTTTAACTCCCTTTTCTCCTTTTCCTTCTTTGTCCTCCTCCCTAGGCCACTGTTTGTTTGTTTTTTTTCCAAAGATTTTTATGTACTGCTATTTATTTTCCAAGCCCTGCTACAAAGTGAGCAGCATCCAGCCCTCAGAATGCAGTCACTACTGACTGCAGAGTAAGCAAGACCGTGTGAACTACTTTGAAAGCTGACAGAACAGGTACAATTATCAAAGGCAGAGAAGGGCTCCCCTCCCAAAAAATGCCGTTTCCTTAAAAGTGCATGGATTCTTTAATGACAAAAGATTACCCAGGACTTTATTTTAAATTTCACCTAGATAAGATCATTGCTTTTTTTAAGAAAACTCTCTTAGCACGACTATTGTTTTAGCATTAACAAGAACCATGTGAAAGATCAATGAATTTAATATCTGAAAATATCTGCATTCTTCTCTGTACTCTGACAAAGGCAACTAATGCAAATATTCTAACAGTTTTGCTCTCCCCTCTAGTATAGGCAGAAACAGCACAAATGATCAATTCTTCTCCATCCAAAACAAAGACACTAGAGGGCAATGGTAGTCTGAAAATAAACTGGTTAGTCCATTTCAAGATACTTTGCTCTTGAGAACATACTAGAAAACTGTTCCAGGAAGATCTCAAGTCTGGTTCCAAGATAAATATTTCAGAGATCTTTTGTTGCTCTTCACTATGGTAAATTATCACAGGCCTATACTAGAGAAAACAAATTCAAGTATAGAAACAAGTTTATAAGAATAGTATTCCATGAAAAATTCAGAAATAAAGCAGATTTTTAAAGACTTTTGGAAAGGGAAAAAAAAAAAAAAAAAAATCAAACCAACAAAATACCCCCCGAAAGTTAACCCTTGTTTACAGGGCATTTTTCTGACCCTTTCTGATTACATACCCTTGCAAAATTAAACTCTTATTTTATATGATTATAATAAATAATAAAACTTAATAAACATTTAAATTACATTAATTGCTTTAAATTACATTGCACATCCACATAGAACACTTTTGTGAAGAGTATCAGTATGAAGGGAATATAGTATAATAACCTACATATCAGATAGACCTGGGCATGGATTTTTTTGTTCAACATCTTTTAAGACCTGTATATTCCTGTATCCACGGAGTTTTACAGTATCTCTCCCCTGCTTACATTCTTCTCTCTATCCCCCACCTCCTTTAAGAGTAGAACAGGGGAGGAGTAGAAGGAATTGAAGGCTCAGACAAGCCTGCAGTAACTCTCCCCAGCCAGGAAATATGAATCTTGGAGTGTGCTCTAAATGTACTGCAATCTATATACTGCGAGATCAGACCCAGATTTAGGAATGGGCAATCTGTCATTTATAAGGTTGTGACTCTGGCACCTCGTATTAAGAAAAAAATAAAAGAACCCACCACCAGGAATTGTGTTTCTATGCTCAGCAGGACTGGTGACATGTTACAGCACAGTGACACCAGACAATTTCTCTGGTAATATTGTCTCCTAGTGGCAGGCAGGGCAGCACTGCAGACAGGTATGATCTCCAGCTCAGTCATGCACTGACATTGCTCCCTTTCTGCATCCTAGTCTTGCCCCACACCTGCCCTTACCACTTCACTGCATCACCAGGAGAACAGCCTGTAAGGAAATTTATTCTGTCTACACTTCAGAGAATCCCTAAGCCAGCCCTACAGGAAACCAGCCAGAACTTCCACACAACGTTTCATACCCAGACCCAGTCTAAATGTTAATGCTGAGCAAAGCAAGAGATCTATTTTGCTAGTCATAAGTAAACTTATAGCAAAATCTACTGAAGTAGGTCTGAAGGGGACATGCAAAAAAGACTCCTTATTCTAAATGCTTTAAGACAATCTGTACATGACCTTAATCATGCATTCACTACTTTAATAGCTGGATCATTTTAAACCATAGCACCACGCTAAATAAAATGCATTCATAACAGCTCCAGCACACCGAGAGACAAAGAAATGTTAAATGAGTATCTATCATATTCACAAGCGATAGGTTCTATAAAGGCTATCAATTTTAAAACTTCATTTGGAATACACTATACATCCCTCAGAATAAGGAACAAATCTTTCTAAAAAGGAACAAGAGCAAAAAGGTTCTTCCTCCTAATATAATTAAAGACATTGCTATGAATATAAAACAAGACTTACGGCATCTGTAAGAGCCGTGAAACTGTTGGCATGCCATTCTTCATAGCTTCACTGGTCAGAATGGATTCCAACACAGACACTACCAAAGAAAGAATAAGAATGAATACATTTTTGCACGGCAGGATAGCAAATGATTTAGAATGAACATCTGGCAGTGCTGTGTGATATCCCCCTAAGTATTGCATCAACTGAGCAGTGATGAAGCTCCGTGGCATGTGGTTTTTATTATAATGTTACTATTACACATACAAACTCTTCAAGAATGTTAGACATGAGGCAAGGGAATCCAGGCAACTAATTACTTACTACACACAGATTTATCACTCAGTTAATAATAATATTTAAAAAAAAAAAAAGTTATATGCTACGTATATTTCAGGAAGAACACATTTTCTATTTTTACAAGTTACTAACTAGTTCTTTCTAGTCACAGGCTGCAAAGACCTTAGGCTGCTATTGCACAGCACTTCAGCTTAGGTAAGAGTACCCAGGAAGCTGAGACTGACTTTTTTTGGTCGTATACTAACCAACAAACACTGATGGTGCAGGAGGGAAGCTGTCTACTGGAATCGTATCTGGGGGTCTTCCATATGTCATTTCATACAGTAAGTGTCCAAAGCAGTGTACATCAACACCTTCTAAAGTCTGTGGAGCAACAAAAAAATAAAAACACATCTTGCTAGAACTAATCAGTTTTTCACAACTGGTTTGAAAACATGTAGTATCCCATTAAAGACTGGACTTGCCTTCGAAGATAGAAAAGAGAAACAGAGTAACAGATAGAAAAAGAAAGTTCCTAACCACAATCATTTCCCTGCATAACTTAGCTCAGATGAAATCTTCACGCTTCAAGCTAAAGATGATCTGCTTTCTTTGTGTGATGATACAAATAGGATAGCAGTATAGTCACGTACTATAAAAACACGTAAAGTAGTAAACTTTTTTCATACACAGCAGTTTAGAGAGCCATACATTGATACAAATCACAACCAAGAACAGTTTCCTAGCTAAGTCGAACAGCAAAGAATGAGATTCATAGTATGCCCAGCTGACACTTTACAGGGAGGCAGATAAAAAGACAGCAAACATGCATACCAAACAAACCTAGGAATCTCTTTCACTCCTCCTTAGGTTTGTGCAAGCTGTATATACATGCTAAGCTCCCAGACAGCATATTTCTGAGATTTTTGAACCATGTTTAAACAGAAATGGCTCCTCTTACAGGAAGAGGCCTAGAGCTTTGATGGCACTAACAGAGTAGAACTAACCATGAACTTCTGAATGTTTCTTTGACAACACAGTAGAACTTGTTTAGCAAGGTCAGCAAGCAGCTGTCTCGTGATGCTATATGGAATTTATTACAATGGGTACTTAAAGGCAGGACAAGATTCTGGCTAAAAGACTGCATTGCTGCAACAGGGCAAGGTTTTTTTCGTATTTTTGTAGGAAGATAATATTGTGCTTTGCAAATCTGCAGTTAAAAGACACCCTTCAAATAAATAAAAACCAGCTTTTAATAGCTAGACATCTGCAAGCATCTAATCAATTTTCATAGTATTCATCAATGACAAGGCTGATTACTAGTCCCAGCTAAGACCAAGTAATAAGCTGTGTTCGTTGTACAGACGTACATGTGAAAAAGCGTGGTAGGCAGTATGCACATTCCTACGAAATACAAGACCAGGGTGGAAAGAGATCTTAAAAACAACTGCAGTTTACCTCTATTTGTGCCAGCACTGCTGTCACGAAAACACTCACCTGCATAAGCCTTCTACCTGCTTACCTTTGGCCTCAGCCTCACTCTACTGTGCTGCAACAAATCTTCTGTGCAGCCAGACAGTGATTTGGAGGAAGCAGAAAAGGCATTGGACGGAGAAAAGCTCAGATTAAAGGAAGGGGGTTGAGAGAGGTTTTTTTTCATTCTAGTCAGTCCTCCACAAACATAAAGGAATGCGTAAGAGTCAGCTGAATTAATTGTCTGAGTCTTACATTAATTTTCCGAAACTGTGAAAAGTACGATCGATAAAATGATGGAAGTCCCAACAAGGAATTTTCTAGATCCAGTAACTTGCAGGTGTCCCCATCCAGCATTACATTGGCAGAGTGAAGATGGCCGTAAGGAAATCCTTTCTCATGCAAGAATTTTAATACCTGAAAAAAATCCAATATAGAAGCACTGTCACAAGATGCTCTGATGATCTCAAGATCTTAAATCCTCCAGTACTAAAGCAGATACATAATAAATGAGGCCTCTATCTGGGATGCTTGCTCAACTTGATCTTCTATCTACATCACCCTTGGCTGACTATTCATTTCCATTTCACTGACATAATTTCTCACAAAACAAATATTTGATGCTGATCCTCAAAGCAGGCTTATAGACACCTCCCAAAGAGATCTGGAAACTAAAATTCACAATTCTACTGAATATTATAATTTAAATAAAAATTAAAAAAAAAAAAACAAAACACCTTAATGAAAATGGATTTATGGCACATGTTCTGTAGGCTATGAATTACTTCTTTCCCTTTTTCATGAGGAAAAAACCTACATTATCACCTCTCTCCCACTTAAGCTCCACACATACCAACTGCCTTTTTTTTTTTGTCAGAAATGGACTTACACATACATATCTAAATTCAACTCCCAGCAGCTAATCTCAATTTACATTTAGCTTTGAAGTCTGCTGCTGAAATAAAGCGTGTGTGCTCAAAAGCTTGACTACTTTTTCCAGTTAAACCAGTTGGCATCAAACAAAAAGATCATGAAGGCTGGTAAATAAAGCAAAAAAAAAAAAAAAAAGGATACCTCTAATATTTGCCTTCCATATGTTTTTATTTGCTGAAGTTCAAGACCTTGAATTTTTTTAGGATTGCAATACTTCTTCAGGAATGGGTCTTTTGGCTTTGCCTTTAAAAGAAACATACATATCAAGTATCATGCCCCCAAAAAGCTAGTAATTGTCTTAGTTTGCTTAGCAATAGATGGTAAACAGTTTTATAAAAGACATACTATGATCACTCCAGCAAACATTCTACCATTTGAGTTGGGGGGCTGGGGGGACAGGAAAGACATTACCTTATAAATAAGGTCCTTTAGTGTCCCTTTTTCACTGAATGGTCTAATAAACAGCGCTGAAGATTCATTGGCAGTGGCAAAAGTGATTTTGTAAATATAGGGATGCTACCAAAAGAAGAAACTGTAGGTAAGTTTTACATGACAGATTCTGTAACTCAGTTTTGCTCGATTCACAAGTAAGAAAAGATCTGCCTGAATTGTATATTTAAAGTAATAAATTGGATTCTGTCGGTGATATTTGCTCAAGTTATTCAGTCCTAACCAGGAATAAATGCAAAGAAAACTTCACAATGACACTGTTCAATTCCCACATAAATTAAAAAATAATAATACTAATAATCCACTATCTATTTTTAAAAAAACAGACTGGCAGTTTAGACAAATGAAGAATCTAGTCCCATTCGCACTTATACATGAGCAGCTTTACTGCAGATTTAAGTCATGCTAAGCCAATAAATTAATTCACAGTTTTATACTACTATGGCACATAAGGAAACTTGACATTAATAGCTGTCATAACAGTTTTATGTCTTCAGAAATTATTATAACAACTTCATGCAACTTTGTGAAACCAAATGAGACAGCACAGCTGGAAATAAATTACACATGCAACACATATGCTAATTGAAATTGCTAGTTAGGAAAAGACCCCTTGTACATGTCTTATTTTAATACATCAGTTTTAGTCTCGTTTGGGGGTTGAGAAGCCTTGTTTTCAGCCTCCTTTGTTGTGTGCATCTGCTGGGTTCAAGTACTGCACAGAAGTTTACCAGTTTAAACACCACCCTCTTCAGCCAGTCTCTCACATGTTTAACATCCTTAAAGCAAAACTCCTTTTGGAGTCAAATGCCAGTTTTTCAGAGAGAGATGCCTATTGGATTTATAATGTGGCATTGCATGGGAGCTTAAATAGTACAGCCTCCATTCTACTTAAGATACTCCTGTCTTAAATTCAAAGACCTGAAAAAATAACAGCACTCGTTCCACTGCCTTATCCACTGTTGCCTGAGCCAATCCCCAGCACACGGGTTAGCAATTACACCTAGACAGCACTATCCAAACAGCCTAAAAGTGTTGAAGAGCTGAAATAAAAGCTTGTGATCTCACAGTACTTCACAAGAAGAAAAAAAATACAATTAACCACAACTCTGAATCTCCTGTAATAATTCTGCAGCATTATTGTTTGTGCTGAGAACACGTTACCTCATATTGTGTGGGAAATGTAATTAAAAGGTTCACACATCTTTACATGAAAGCAGCTCTAAAATTGCAAACTATGTCTACTAGGCTACATGAGTTTTTGCAAGATCAGTCCTTGACAAGCACTTTTGTGCTGGCATAATTTAAAAGTCTTCAAGTAATACTCACGGAACAGGAAGAAAGGAGTTTCACAGCATACTGCAAGTCTTTGTCAGACAAGTACTTATCAGGGCCAAGGTCAGCCTGGAAATAAATAGGAAAAGCATGGCATCATAATAGATGTTGCATTCCATAAAGAAAACGTGATCTATATTCTGCTCTTAACAAATTAAGACAGCTCCTTGAAGGTATATTTGAAGAGCAAGCAAGGAAATTACACATGCAGAATGAAACTTGAAGAGGCTGAATAAGGCCATGCTTTTACAATACAAAGTGTCTGACCATAAATAAGTATTATTCCCTCCTTCCTCCCCCATATCTGGCATGCATTACTACCACTGAATGAACTCTACCAACCCCAAACTGGGGGACTGTGTGCACTGTGAACTGATAAGGCTTAAACCCCCACCTTCTTCCTCTCCAGGAAAAAAAACTTCCCTCCTACAGCAGGCTTTAGTGATATCCGCTCTCCAGTGAAGTCTCACAAACAGCTATGCTCATATAATAGGGCAGCACATTTCAGCACAGAGGATAAGCAAGTCTTTAGTAAAAACAAACTGGTGTCAATACATGTCTACCTTGAACGAGCAATTCATGCCTCTCACCTGTTAGTTTGTGAGTACAGCTAAAAAACCAAGTAAGAAAACCCACCACTTTAAAAAATATCACCTTCTTATTTTCAGAGAGCAAATTTATACTACGGTCAACAGCTACAACATTACAACTAAAGAAACCTGAGGTGCAGGAATGGGAACCAACGACCAGGCACACAAACTTGCAAACTGGATTTGCCACCAGAGGAAAGAAACATAAGAAGGTCCCACACCACACATCCACCTAAGGGCTTTCAAGGCTCATTCAAAGCCTGAGATCTTAAGTCTCTCTCTCTGTCACTCATGCATGGTAACCAATATAAATGAAATAAGCCAGGTTCATTAAGAAAGACTTGAGTATGAGATGAAAGCATATATACCCAGCTTAACATTAGCCGCTCCTTTGGTTGATTCTTTATCTTCATTAAGAAATATTTCTTACGTATTCGCCAACCTACAAAAAGAAGAGTCAGCAGCGGCTTTAATTAAACACTACTAAAATCATACATCTTACAGGCAGGACAAGGTCTGTAAGCAAAGATAATATTGCAAATATTAGGACAACTCCTATAGTTGGAAAAAAAAAAAATCAGACTTTTCACACATACGTGCTCTTCTTACCTATATCTTTTAATGGTTCTACCACCTCCCACTTTGGTTCTGATCGGAAGAACATTGAAACATGCTGTAAGGCAATCTCTGGAAAGAAAAAGGAGAAGAAGAAGAAAGGGTGGGGGGGGAAGGATAAAAATGTTTTTAAGAGACCATATATATATATATAATGTAATTATCCACATATTAGGTAAGGTTTAATGCCAGAAGGAAGCTTGCAGGATTTCAAACTGAAAGTCAGCAAAATCACTTTAAAAGGAAATCAGATAAAAACACAGTTAAAGGGCATTTGCATTTTTAACCTGATAACTCAAATCCAGAGAGAAAACAGAGATAGCACTGCCTTTGGAAAACTTAGCTTACCAGTACACATTCTATCTGTACTAGATCTACATTTCCAAGTCTAAATCCAATGCTCACAGCTAAAATTTCCCACACAAGGTGTACAATGCTTCAGATCATTAAAAGTTTCTGCTATACCTGTAAAAATGCTAACTTTTACATGTCTTTAATGTGCATCTACATTGCTATTACTACATGCACACTATGTAAATCAGTTCTGTTTCACTACATGTTATTCTGCTCTTTTTTGCACAGGCAAAGGTATTTTGCTATTTACTCATACATTTTGGGGCAGAGGAGGGGGCAGACACCCTTCTGGTTACTGAATTCTCCCACAGCTGGGAACACAACTGGTTTATTCATGAAGCGATTTGAGGGGAAATCTCAGTGAGAAGTGGTGACAGCAGGGGGAGAAAGGGAATCATGCCAAGAAGTTTTCTCTAACGTGGCTTATCTTGGCATAAAAACACAGAAAAAAAATAAGGATGTGCTGATCTTTCTGCACTGTATCTTCTCTCTCTAAAAACATGCTAGGAAAAAGAGAGAGAACACTGCAATAAATATCAGCTCACTGCTCCTGTATTTAAGAAATGACAAATTGATAGCGTCTCCAAAGACCATAGGCAATGACTTGATTGCTACTAACTTCCCAGCAACTTGCTGAAAAAACAATCTTGATGAAAGCACTCAGAATTAACACAGAAGTCACAGTGTCTTCTAAAGGATTTAAATTGCTTGCTCAGCATCAGCCAGACAAACTGCATCCTTAAAGAGTTACTAATAATTTACAACTCCTCCACAGCTTATCATAAACATCCGGGAAATGTTCTTTGCACTTTGAAGCTGAAGACACAAGAATGTTACATAAAGGGAGAGCAAAAAGACAAGTGAAAAGGAAGCAGTAAGTTCCTGCTTCAGTAGGGTCTGCTTTCATGAAAACAAGCTTTGCATTTTGCAAAGAGTCAGTTTGCCCACAAACTAAATCTGTGGAGTAGGTTTCATCACTAAGAGGAAGGGTTTTTTTGGTCTATAACACAAATATTTAACAATTTCCATGACTGAAGCTGAAGTCAGACAAATTCAAAGAAGAAACAATTATTAAGAGAACTGATCACTGGTATATCATTTTAAGGGATGCACTAATTTTATAGTATTTGGAGGAAGAGGGTGCATGACTTACTCAAAAAGTCCTCAACCTAGCTCAAATAATGAGCTTGAGAAAGTCCTCAACCTAGCTCAAATAATGAGCTTGAGAAAGTCCTCAACCTAGCTCAAATAATGAGCTATGAGAAGTCTCACAAACCGAAGTGACAGGGGGAGCTAGACGAGATGACCACAATTGTTCCTGTTGATTTGGAAAACCTCAGAACTGTGACAAATACAAGACACAGTGTTCAGAAGACCAGCTGTTTTAACAGAACAGAGAGCTGACAAACTTAACACCACCTTGTACTCCGACAGACAAAAAATTTCCAAACACCAACCCTTCCCATTTATCACAAACTATGAAAAAGTAGATGTCACTCTCACCAACCCTCTTCCCCAAAGTTCTGCATGTATAGATCTTGACCCTCATAACTCCTCTATAAAATAATTCAAATATTTAGATTTGACAATTGAAGCATGATTCATGCACAAAGCTGGAGAAACATTATCATAAATAATCACATGCACAGTATGCTAGTTTTGAAGATTGTTCCCCCCCATCTAGCCACCATGTTTCAATGTAAATCTTTGCCAGCATTAACAGAAGATATACACACATGCTAAAGTGAAACTGTAATGCAGTTTTGCAATTCCTCACTTACCAGTGTAGTTTACAGAATAGCTGTTTGGGTCCAAGAATTTTTTTACCAGTTCACAGTTAGACAGTATGTGATGGGTCGTAATTACATCAAGATAGGCCTGGAGCCCCTTCTGTCTTTCAGCTATGAATTCACGCTCCATATTTCCAATCAATTTTTTTGGAGGAAGAGGTAGACTTAGAGTTGAGATCTTAAAAAGAGAGGAGAAATTACTAACCTTGCTCCCAAAATGCCTCAGGGATATAACTGGCAACCTAGAAAGCAAAATACTCTCAGCAGCAACCTAACCTACTGGATAACTCTTTTTGTACTGTGTATACACAAGCTTTTATATTGTTTCTAAGTGCCGTTATGAGGGTGAACTAGTCAGACAACAGCTTGAATCCCATTGTGAAGAGATTAGCAAGTGAAATGACACTGGAAATGCAAGGAGATAAACTTTTGCTAGTCACTACACAAAACTTTGAGATACTAAATGGCTACAATTTTCATCCAAATCCTCTCTATGACATACCTCCGCCACAGCACAAAACCAATTCACGCTTTACCATTTTCTTCAGATATGATTTATGCTTTCTTATTTCATGAAGTGCAGATTAATAACTTTCCTTTGCCTCTACTGCCTTTACATGTAATTTAAAGCCCTTACTGTCAGTATTTCAAATCTGTAATTTCAAACATGGTGCAACTTTTCCATTTTCTCTTCTGAATTCCTTCCTGTACAGTTTTGAAACAGCTATACATCTTTTAACCCAGAAATAGCTGCAAACTACCAGTGAATGTACAGTAGTTGTTTTATGTTGACATAAGTGATCCAAAACTTCAGAAAAAAAATCAGAGAAATACTTCAAACTAGGACAATGAAAAAACGTACAGAAATTCAAGGCCTTATGTAAGTCAGATCAAAGAGATCATCGTTAGTGTTTATATTCTATTACATCATGTGAATTGCCAGAATAAATTTTTCATGTTGTTAACACATCGTTGTCCTGCAGATGAAAGCACCTGCCTTGGGTATGCTGATTCTCCATGGGAGTTATCTTCAAGAAATGTTTATTGCAGGATCAATTACACCAGATGCAATAACCTCATTTCTGAAGCAAACAGTTCACGAGGGAGAAGACAGGGACTTTTGGTGCTTGAACAACTTTCATTTTAACTAGTGGAAAAAGTAAAAGATTAGTTCAATAAACTGGGGCAGAAGTAGCAATCCCTTTCCTTTTTTACCTGCTTCTTTTGAACGCAGTTGTTGTCCCCCCACTAACCTTAGCACTTCTACTTCTCCAGTTTCTGATTGCAAATCATGGGCTGAAAAAGAACTATAACTACATCTGAATTACAGATGATGTTAATAAAAATCATCCTATCCACTGAGCATTTTTTAATGTTGTTTTACACCCAAGGGGAAAACAAAAAATTACCCAGAAATAAACCCAAAAGCAACAATACACCACCTACAGTCAGTAATTCACCAATTAGTTTGAACACCAGAGGCATACAGAATTTTCATCTGGTAGATCAATTTTACTTCAACTCAAAAACAAGTTTCTGAACAAAAACTAAATCAATTTCTGGTATTACTCACTTGAAAAGCATGTCAAATCATAATCACCTTTACTTTCTTGACCTGACAGCTAGGTACCGTCAGAAAGAAAATAGGACTCTAGTTCAGATGTTTTCAAACTGCTATTATTTGTTTAAAACTTATTTCAATAAACTACACATCTGCTGTTTTTCCAGCAGAAAGTAACATTCATCCCCAGGTTTTTGTAGCAATTTGCCAAAACACACAGCACAGTGAGGACACTGTCTATCACAGAAGACCACCTCGCTGAGGTCCTGACCTAGCAAAGACCTTGCTTTCAAAGGCGAGCAGTACTTCTCAGTGGCCCCTGCTCAGCACTGGAGCCAGGATGGGCTTTGCACAGAAGAACCTGGGAATTAACATTCTTATCTTCAAACTACAGCCTGCTCGGCAATGTCTGTTCAAAAGCTGCAATAAAATGCTTCACAAAAGCCAGATATCTTGCTGTGAATACTGTACCAGTAGTTCACTTGACAAAACAGAAGAGCAGCCAATGATCTCCACATATCTCTGTCAAATAAGCAAAAAGGAAGAAATACAGGATGGTCTGGAAGGAGATTTTCAATCCAGTACACAGCTGAGCATTCAGGGAATTTGGCTTGAAACTTCCTGATGTAGATCAGGGTCACAGGTATACACCTCTCATTATTTTCCAAGGTGTTTGGTAGGACTGCATCCCCTAGCCTGGACAGTTTTGAAATTCTCAATCCTTACTATTATTATATAGGTAGCACCAGATTAACAGCAGAAAAATTACATTCCAACTCAATTGCAGCTATGCGTTCTATCACAACCACCCAAACCTAAAGAGAGGGCAAGTATGCCACAAGAACTGGGAGAACTTGGGGCTTTACACCCAAAAGAAGCTCCAGCAGTTTTTCCAGCAACATTTTAGTTTTGAACAAAGGAGACTGGGATTTGGTATTTTCTTATTGCTTTATACTGTTTGAGGGAGCAGGGGGGTGGTGTTAATTTTGTTTTGCTTGGAGTTTTGTTTGTTTATTTAATTTCAGTATACACAAAACCAGAGTTTAAAGAGTCTAAAAACAAGTCATGGAACCTGAATATTGTGATGAAATATTGTTGCTTAAAGTTATGGGTAGAAAGAACTGAGGAGTGTTGCATGTCTTAATGGATCAGAAAACTTCAGCTCCAACATCACAAAGAACAATTTATAAAAAACTCCAAAACAGTGCAAGAGAAGAGCAATTTTAACATGCTGCTTGTTCAGCTACTGTCTGCTGTCTCTCAAGCCCTGGCATATAGAACTGGGCTGGAGGAGCAGTGGCCTTTGTCAAAAGCAGAGTTGTGCATCTTTGCTAAAGGCATAAAACTCTCTTTCTGCTCTTCTGCTGGGCACATAATAAAGAATTACACCTCTTAGGGTGGCTCTCTGCACTAGCCAGAAAAGGCTATTTCTGAAAATGAAAACCCCTTAACCCTGGGTTTATCGTTAATGAGCAGGTATTACTTCATTCAGCCAGAGAAACAAGCAGAGATACATCTTTGCCTTTCCAGACTGTGGAAAGCAGAAACAGGAGTTTGAACATCAAGGGGTGAGCAGTAGTTTTCATTGAAGGAGAACAAGTGCTAAAGAACACGGCCTGTTAATTTAGCCACCGTCTGTATATCCTCCTATCTGAGTCAAAGGTATGTCTTGATGATTCTGTTTGATCTTTTCAAGCCATCCAAGCCACTGATGTTCTTGTCCCAGATCTTGGTATCTTATATCTGCAAAATCTCTCATTTCAAATTCCTCCTTGTCCCACTCTTCAAGTTGCTGTCCAATAATTTCCTGAATCCTGCGCTTTTATCATTCACCTCCATCTCAGATACAAAGGCCTTTTCTTTCTGTACTACATCATACATAACCTACTTACTTTCACTTCCTAGACCTTCCACCTAGGCCTAGCCTTTTAGTAACCGTCATTTCTGAATTTTAAGTCTTAAAGGTCCACTGCCTTTTCTACTAAAGCTGCCTCATTTGAAAGTTAAATGAGAATGTAACAAAGCTTTTTCATTCCTTAACACATTCTATTCCCCACAGTTAAGAGGAGCTTGTTATAGATAGCTGAAAAAGTGAACTATTTTTTCTTTTTAAACTTTCTCAAAATTCTATCTCCATGATCTCTATCAAAACTTGACTATGGTTAAGACCACAATGACCACTATGTACTGTGACAACTAGCACCATCTCATTTCTTTGCGTTCCCATGGGTGCTTATCTAATCTTAAATCTTGGATTTCTCTGGAGCAGGAGACATCTTTGTATTGCACTTATTCAGCACATGCCACAAGAGGTTTCTAGGTCATGATAAAAGTTCCTGTGGGCTACTGCACATTCAATAAAATAATTCCACAAGGCAACCATGTTGCATCTGTTGAATTATGACTAATTTGCCCTCCCATCCACCTTCTAGCATAAATCAGCTATAGCAGACTATCAGAGTGCACAATTCAACATTCTTACATGTTTTTGCTCACTGAGGTTCATCAAGCAGGTAGCTGATTTGATTGGGGGGGCGGGCAGAGGAAGTGGAAGCAGTATTAAGCTCTTGAATTCACACAGCATTTAATGAGGAAAAAAAATTCAAAATCACAAATATCGATCCTCAAATGTCACAAGCATTCACTTTTTATCTTGTTTGCCTAGTACTATGGAAATCTCAAGAAACAAGTTACTCCTGTAGATGCCAGTCACTGCTGCTTCTCCCCTTTTTCCCAAACACACTCATATACCCTGTTTTTTCCCACACAAACTAAAAAGAAATAATTGTCCTAAAAAGCAAAAGAAAACACACAGTAAGTCCAGTGTTTAACTAAGAAACACTTTCCAGTCATACAGAAAACCATCACATGATAAGCAGCATCTGGTAGTGCTTTTAGATGAATATAAATAATGAAACACATAGCACTTCAATGCTGAATTTATAAGGTTGGTATGTGCCTTGGCTTTCTTCAAATCAAAGAAGAAACAAATAATAACACATAAAACCGGAACAAGTCACAGTACTGAAGGGAAAGATTCAGTATATGCCAATTTCCTCCATTTCTATATAATTTGGTCCTGTTGACGCTAAAAATAAAATTTTACAAAAGAAAACATAAGAGTAAAAAAAGTATACATTCAAGTTACATTTGATGTCACAGTTTCTCTTTACAGCTATGTGAATTTGTATTTTTTCTTCACTTTAATATATAAAAATATCACAAGCCATTTAAAATATATCCTTCTAAATGACATTTTATATTTATATATCAAAGGTGAAAGTTACCTGCAAGCTATTATTAAGCAAGTCAAAGTCACTGTATCGCCTCACAATCTGCAAAATATAAAGACAAAGTTCAGGACACATATTACTTTTCCCATTAGCACCCTTCAAAATCCCAACAGAGAAAAGTAATTCACATTTATAATCTTCTTCCTTTAACCATTTTTGAACAAATGCATAACTGCTGAATTTACATCAAGTTGCCAGAGAGCAAAGTAGATTTTTTAATCACATTTCCAGGAGAACGAGAATGCATTTCTAAACATTATCTTAAAACAGCTAAAAAAAAAATATTTGCAAGCAAAGTTGTCTGCAAACATAGCATTTTTGCCATATTAGATGCAACAACTTTTCATAGTCATCTTCATTATTACTTCTAGGTTTCATTGGTCATATACCAGCAAGGCTGTGATTTTAGCACTGAGGCAAACCGGCATTCAGATTTAAAAATGATGGTCGTACCAACACACAGCAGTAACACGACAGGCATTTTTCCTGGAATATTCACAATAGCAGCAGACAACACGCCTTCTGTAGCTGGCAGCAATACTGTTTTTTTCTTAGTTTTTGACCAAAAGTATTCAAGCACTTCATGTTCTTAATTCCAAACCAAGTCAAATTTTAAAAGCCAGGAAGAGAGAATTTTCAAACTCTTCCTAAAAAGGCATCCTGGTTAGATGAACCACAGTTTAAGAAATTACCTGCCAACTGTTTTCTGCTGAAACTCCTCTCTGAACACGGATTATGTATTCCTAATAAAAGGAAAAAGTTATTAGAAATGACAGCTAAAGAGCTGAAGAAAATCATTAGGTACTTCTCTAAATACGACCACTGTCACATTAGGAAACATTCAGAAACAGAAAATACAGAGCCAGATTTTAAGTGCCTAGTTGAAGGTCAGGGCTAGGTTTGCTCAGGCTCATCACTAGCAGCTGTCTCTCTCTGCTCTAGAGAGTATTAGACAGAGAGGCCCAAGAGCATGCAGACCTGTGATGCACTTGAACAGTTTTGTTTAGTGAAGGAAAAAGATAGTAAGAGCATACTCACCACACATCTCTGCCAGCCACAGCTGAAGAAACCTCTCCTCACCTCACCTCCAATATCTAACAAGTAGCCCCCAGGAATTACTGCCACCATCATAACAGAATAAATACCCACAGCTGCCCAACCTCTAATTATTTTTGTACAAGAAAGGTTACCGCAAAAGCTTTGGAGTATGCTTGAATAACTAGACTGTATCAGTTTCTCATGATGATTCTTCATTTATAATGCACGCTGAATGTTAATTATTTATATATTAACTATGCAGATATAGCTAAATCTCAGTGAACCACTTTTAAATTTTAAGAATTAATAATTCTCCCACAACAATTACATTAATAAAGCACAATTCTCTTCTGTCTCTTCATTTCAAGTTCCACTGTACTTTTTGTAGACTAAAACCAGGGTCAATAAAGCAATATCGTTATTTGAGATTTATCTAATTATCTCAAGAATATATGCCAAGTATTTTGTACACCTCAGACATACTTCAAGGAAGCATGATCTTGCTTACCCCTATTCTGTTTAAGTTCAAAAACTGCTCTAAAAACACTTCTGACATTTCAAAGATCACAAACAGGCAAATCCTCTTCCTAGAAAGCATATAAACTCCATTTTAGATGTTGTTTAATTAACAAGGAAATAAAATTAATGTGGGCTAAGTGTAGTAACAGATACGTCCTTTACCATTTGCATACGCAAAACCCTATAAAGGCAGCTCTTTTTAAAGTCTTATTACACAGATAACCCCATGGCCACATCATTTACATTGAAAATCACGAAAATGGGAAGCCAAAAAGTAAGGTGCTGTCTGAGAAAATGCAACTCCCAACACTGAAGAGAGCTGGAGAGTTCCCAGACTCAGAAGCGGGGGAAGAAGCCACAGAGATACCTATCCTTTTACACTTTCCTTCCAATGTCATCAGTCTGACGTTGTCAGAGGCCTATGTCCCCAGCACCTTTTAAGCACATTCACCTTCTCTGCTATGCGTGGCCAGGGGCGGAGGGACCCACCACCGGGGCTCAAAGTACCTCTAAATCCCTCAGGCTTCCCCACCGAACACGCTCAGTCGCACTGCACACCTCCAGCTACAAAATTCAAAGAGAGAACTAGACATTCTAAAACAAATACAAATTCAAGCCATGGCTCACAGTATTTCTAAGCTGGAATATGCAATAAGCTCTTTGCATTTGTGCCAGGCAACGCGTGAGTACCCACCCAGTTATTGCCTGCAGTGCAGCAAGCATCACATGATAAATCATTTGTTATTCAGCTCAGATGACTTCATTCACCCTGGTACAAACTTTCAAATGTATTTGATGTAAAGTGCAGAACAATTTTTCGATTTCAAACGCCACATAATTTTGCTGAACTGCTTGCATCAATAGGAATCTTACACAAACAAAAAAGGGCAGATCAGAGCATTATGCACAATTTTTTCAGATATTAAAATTAATGCTGAGTTCCAAATTATCATGAATAGACAACAATGAAGTAACTACAAATAAACAAAGGCATTTCCAGCATCTTGACTATTCTGTAACAATAATTCTCTTTGGTATGTACCTGCATGCCAACTAGCTAAGTCAATTGAGTGTTTGATCCATGAAGTATTATAAATTCAGCTTCACAGTTAAAAATCCACTACAAGCATTTATTAACAATTTCTTTTAGGTACTGTGAAGCATCTTCTGCTTTTGAAAGTAGCCTTCAGAACCACACAGGACTAATTCTCCTCTTTCAAATTAAATGAAATTAAAAGCTCGTACACTGAAAAACATAAATATATCACTGGATGCAAACAGAGACACATCAGAGAATCTCTCCGCAGAATTAAATTCTCGTTTGACATTAACCATCATGAAAAGTAAGTGGTGTAAATCAAGAATTGTAACTACTTCAGACAAGAGGCAAAGGCAACACCTATCAGATGGCATCACCTTGTGTGTTCACTCTTAACTAATCCAGAATTCATTTATTTATTGAAGTTTCTTTCCAAATTACAGTGTTGCTCAGACAAAAATGCTATTCCATTTCCTGAAATTCACTTAAAATAGCATTTATTATCAACAGCTGTCAAATATCTGTAGAAATTTTGACCCATTTAGCCTTGAGAACAAATTGAAAACTAATAAGCATGAAAACCAAGGTGATTTAAAACATTCATGTCCTAGCAGCTTAGTTGGAAACAAACCAAAACACATAACTATTAAACTGGAATTAAAGTGTCTATTTTCAGAAAGTCAGTCTGACATGCTCTCACCATATTCTCTTCCCTTACCCACTCAAAATTATAATAGTTATTTTTCTGCAAAACAAGAAGCCCAAATCCTCATAAATACTAACAAAAATCCACAGAGCTGATTGCAATTCAACCAGCATAATTATGTTTGGAAACTGTGTGACAGAAACCGATTAAAGGGACACCTGGATGCCCAGATTCACCACTAACGTGACTTTTCCTGTTTTGTGATCATTGTGGTGTTTTGGGAAGTAGGAAGAGGCTACTTTACACACAGCCAAAAAATCGCAGCAACTGCTTATTCAGCAAGTCTCAAAAGGCATGTTGGCTGTTTCTACGAAAAAACACATCAGTGATGATTCACCCCATTCAACCATTCATCTTTTCTAGGATTTTGAAAGAAGCAGTTACTGCTCAATCCGTTGTAGCACTTACTCTTTATCCAGCAATTAACCTTTTCTGTCATACTCCTAGAAAATGCTCTCGGGCAGGCAGAACACACAAATTCATTAGACAACCATCAAAGCATCTTATTGCATACAACCACTCTGATCAATATGACAGTCATCTCTATTGGAGTGCCTAGTGATAAACAACTCAGAGCTTAGAGCTCACTCTCACATTAAGATTACATTTGAAAAAAAAAATAGATTGGGGCCACAACTATTTTTTCCCACACATACTCAAGCATTTTCCCATCCAGTTCTGCTTTGGCACCCTAAAGCACTAATCAAGCCCCCTCTTTATGTCATGGGGTTCACAACCTGAAAGCAGAGAGCATCACCCTTCGGAGATGGTCGTTAGTTCTGTCTGAATGGAAAAGTCCCCGCCATGCTCGCTCCATCAGCGCTGCTTGCAACGATGAATTAGCCACCTCAGCACTATCTTGTCAATAGAACTAACGAAAAAGCCTAAATGGTCATCTGTTTGGGTTTTTTCCCAAAGTTGATAACAAAATTGAAAGTCAAAAAATAGCTACAGTAGAAAAGCCATGATAAGAGATACAAACCTATTCCAAATATCTGCCATGGCCACACATAATCAGCAAACCACAGAATAATGGGTTTTAGTGAGAAGCTGCTACTTCCTATTGCCTTCGTACGGCAACAAGCTTGTCTTGGGATTATAATTAGCACCACTGATATATGCTTCCCATAGGACCAAAGAAGAGCTTTCAACTCTGCAAGGAAAAAGCCTAAATGCACAGAAGCCTTTATTACTCTGCCAAATTCTGTTTTGTTTAGGGAAAAAATCTGAATTATGACCATTTCCTTCTGAAACAGCCTGATTTGATAGTGGGACTGAGACTGTGCCCATAGGAAATAAACAAAAGTGTAAGGAAAACAGATAGATACACTCGGAATAATTTCTGTTTAGATGATGCAGCTAACATAGGAAAACATGATGGAAAAGGCTTCAGAAAGGGCTAGTAATTACCAGAGTTCATTCCTGCAGATAATTTTAGGGATCAACAACCCGGCTCAGTGAGGTGTAGGTTAGCTACACTCACGCAGAAATTCCCACGGCATTGTTCACTCCTACATGAATGGCTCAAAATCTTTCCTATGACTCAGTTTACCAAACAGCTTCAAAGGAGCCCTAACAGCTGCTAGTTGTCAAAGAAAGGTCTCGGCTTGCAGAAGAGACACAACCTCCCGCTACTGATTTTGCCCATGGCCAGCAAACTCACTGGCACGAACTACATAGGAGCCACCAACAAGACAGCCCATAAACTATTCCCCAAGACAACCTCCCTGAGTCCCTCCAGATACCCAGACAGGTCAGGTTTGTACATCCACTGCTCTTCCTACCAATATTGCCAAGTCAGATCCTGCCACAACCTTGATATTCCAGCAGCAGCTCAATATACATTTTTAAGGATGCCAAGCAAAGCAGTTTTACCTATGGATCTTTTCCTGGCTGTTCTCATTAGTCAAGAAAGCGGAAACTGGTGCTGGGAGGAGGAGGTCAGGAGCAGGGAAAGCTCTATAACCCCAGTTGCACACTGTCATTTCCTAAAATCTTCCTACCACTACAGAGTGCACGCCAGAGTTTCTGAAAAATGGCATTTTCCAAGCATCCACATGGATCAATAACAATCACACTGCATTTCTCCAATCCTTTGCCAGTAACAGTTTCACAATCATTGCCTGGGATTAACATTATCCTGAATTTACCCATTTTCATGCAGAGCCAACATTTAGGTGGTTTGCCCCCCAAATTCACCAAGATTAGTCCCTGGTATTCCAGCACTTCTTAAAACATCAGCAGCTCAGAGTTGCTCAGATAAGTTTGTTAACATTCCTAGGTGAAAGTTACACAGCAAAGCACGTCCAAATGTTTAACAACTGCTGTTTATCATCTTTCCCAGTTTTTGAAACAGAGTGCAAACAGGAAAGAGGCTTTTGCAGAGACAAAATAGGAAAGAACAAGTGGTCAATTTAGAGATTCATATAATAAAATGTAGAGTCTCGCCAATATTGAGTAATGCATTCTGTTTTCCCAAGAAAGTAATCTCAAAATTTCTGGCTCAAGATAGTCAGTCTGTTTTTCCACAGATTTCTGCTGTATATCTGTTTAATCCAACACGCTTGAAAAACCTACCATTATTAAGATCCAGGTCACCTTCAGGTCACATCAACTAAAAGTTTGAAAGGGCTTTATTCCATAAGCGTTAAAGAGAGGAAAGCCTAATTAAGCATGAATACAAATCCTGCTTAAGTAGGCTGGATTGGAACAATTTCTAGTAAGAAGCTCTTTTAACTGTTTATTTAGAAAACCTCCCATGTGAAAAGTAGCAACAAAATCAGGAAAGCTGCTCAGACTCAGGGACCTCTTCACTACAGGGCACAGTATTTATTTGCTATTGCATAACCTGCCATTAAGCTCATCTGAGGGACAAGCAGCAACAGCAGTGTTTACCTGCATTTTAAACAATGCAGGTGTTTGTCCAGGGACACTGTACAGTTCCACAAACACCGTATCACTGGTGTAGTAATGAGTAAGTCATTCAATAAGGGAAAGCTATGAAGTAGGCCAACTGTAGAAAAAAAAAACAGGACACACATTTACATGTAATGAAACTTACTGAACAAGGAAAGCTTTGGAGAGAGACAAAAGAAATAACAGCTTTTCAGTACCATGCATCATCATGGCCTTCACCAGAAAAGCAAAATACTCAATATTTTTCAGGAAATATTCAGTAGCCAATAAAATCATTCCAATTACACTGCAAGATCTCTAAAGCAGTGGATTTACTGAGGGCAACTAATATTTTGACTGTGATCTTTGCAGGAGCTACAAACACAATACTAATTTAGCAAGTTCACCAGTGGAAGCCATAAGGTTGGGATATCTAAAATTACGTGTGATGAAACAGCTGTCTTTTCTGAGCTCAAGCTGGGACAGGGAGGTGGTCAAACTTAGTAAGTCCAGTGGAGGAACTGCATTTCCAAAACCTCCAACAAGTGAATGCTAATAGTTCCCTGTCTAAAGCAACCTCTAAAAGTAACCTTGCAGAGATTGAATTAATTATAAAGCAGATGTTCAAAGTCCCTTACAAGCTTTTAAAATAAATCCTACAGTTCAAGAAGCATATGGCTTTATTTTTTTATCACAGAACAACATAGGAAAAACATAAATGCTTTTTCAACATTTTTCTAATCTAAAAGCTATGAGTGTCAACATTCATCATTGCTTAAGGAAAATGAAAAATTCTGAAAGTATGTTACAAGAGCGATTTATTTCAGCTGTTCATTTCCAAATGCTTTAAGACAACAATGTACTGTAGCAAAACTTGGCTGTTTCACTACTTCAATTTCAACATGAAATGCTTGAAAAAGGAAAATCACTTCAGAAAAGAATTAAGGAATGTTCAGAAGTATATGTATAACTTGCTAGTGGCTTTACTGCTGTAAAGTGCTCTAAAACTTGTATGTACAGATGTGCAATTCTTATTAAGGAATATGTCTAGATTATAGTGAAAGAAAATAGCATCCTATTTTAAGGCTTAGAAAGGAAGTCATTTTTAAATAGTGAATATACAGATGAAATACTGCAATATGAAGCGAGTTCAATAGCCAAAATTTATTAAATATTTAGTGCAAACAAAAAATGCCTCTGTTGTCAGAACATAGCATCTGGCATCAAGATGAGACACTTGCAAAAGGCTTAATATATTGGATGTAATTCCACTCCTACTGAATTCAAGGAATGCAATGGCAACAAAACAACTTCATTTTCTGCAGAACAGTGGGTACACATACCTACCAAGAGCACTGAACGGTGCCTATGAAAAGGTGCCCAACACACTCCTGGAGGTTACACAGTTACCCTTTCTGTGCAGTGCTAGTGATTGAAGCATATAGCAGGAGACAAAATGAAGATGACAGGGTTTGCTCATGTAATTTCAAATCTATTAAGTGCCATTGGAATGCACCTGCAATATACATTTATTTGGCTTTCTAAATGAAAAGGACTCCATAAACACTGCACTATAGAAATATTTGTATGTAAATGCACATTCCAGCAAAACTCAGACTGCTTGTAACACACTTAACTGGGGAAACAACTTTTGTGAAAAATAAAAGGCATCATTTTCATCTTTGAATATGCAGAAAGAAAACCTCAGCTGACAATTTCTTTGTGACAACACAAAAGCATGGAGATTATGTATCAGCTGGAATGTACTAACTCCAGTAAGAACTTCTGAGCAATTCTGACTTGAAAGAAACATGAAGAGTTTGTGAGCATATCAGAAGATTTTGCAGTTGACTTCCTAAAAATCCAAACCCCACATTTACTAGGAGGTTGACACACTCTTACTAAACAAAAAGTGCAAGCCCTCAAAAGTACAACTGAAAGACTAGTTTTGTCCCTTCTTGGGTTTTCCTGATAATTCAAGTATTTATATAGTAGCTTTGGGTTTTGTTTTCAGTTTTGTTTTTTTTTAGTTTCACCTTCATCTCCAGGAAACAGAAACTCAGCCTCTGCCAAGTACAACCCTTGATTCAATGCTATTAAGTTTACACTTACCCCGTCAGTTGTATTAAATTTAAATTAACAGAAGCTACTTAGAACAATAGACAAGCAAACTACTAATTTGACACAAGCTTTGGTCTTCTGCATGGTATTTCACCATGTCTACAGAGCTTTTTCTAAAATTCTTCACCTTTTCCTTACCTGGTTATTCAGAAGACTGGCTATTTTCAGCACCCATAGAAGGTTAACATTATTACTAGTTTGATTGCCATGTTAAAGTTGCACCTAATCTGAGACTAAATCATCTTCATATGAGTGCTTTTATAAGCAACGATCTACAGGAAAAAAAATTATATATGCAAGTTTAAGGCAATTCTTGCAACACTAAGCAGCATTCTAAAATCTTAATGCATGCTGCTGACAAAGGAACAGAAAATGTATTCATGGATGCTTTTGTATTTCAGTTTAAGAACTAGTCTGGCATGTGAAGACCTAGTTCTCCAAACATTAGTTGGGGTGAAGAATTGTACAGATCTACATCTTTTGAAGATATTGCTTTGAGGTGGCATGAGGAACAAACCCAAAAAGCTTTCAGTTAATGACAAACTACTTCCTTACATCTATAACAAAGTAAAATACAGTCTTAACACCCCACAAAAGCACTTCAACCCTTTTTTTTTTTTTTAGAGGAACTTCATTTACACACCTCTTCAAACACAAAGATCTATTTGTGTGGCTTATTTAAACCAAGAGAGTTCAAATCAGGGACAGCATCAACCACCAATAAACAAATTATTCAGATACCAGGGACATAAGATGAAGCATTCAAACTGACAAAATAGTCAACTTGCATCAAATGAGAAACGAGGTCTCTGTTATGGCTTCCTGTATTTTGTTATCCCACACTGCCTCTATATAAACCATCTGTGCTACACACACTTCAAGCCATCTTTCAACTATCAACAGGGCTTCTGCAGTAAAACAAACAATTACTAATAGATGTATCTTAGAGACAGATTTTAAATCAAAAGGCACAGTGCTCCAGCATTCTGTTATTAACAAAAGATCAGAACAAATCAGTAGAGAATTTTTTCTGAACATCCATTAGTAACAGAATACAGAGACGAAAGACAGAGAGGGGGGAGCAACATTTGCTATCGCACTCACCCAGACAAGACAACACAAACACAGAGTCTGGATTGAAAAACTACTTTCAAGTGCTCAATCTAAAATAATTTTGTGACTTTTCTTTCTAAGCAGAATCATGCAAACCAAATGAAAGAACACAAAAAGCTACTGTCATTTGCACTAGCAAAAAAGTATAATAAGGCATGATGAAAACAAGTTCACAATTAAACTGTAATCTGGACTGCTAACTAGGGAATATTAGAAGTTATACAACTCGTGGGACTGGGCACTTGCACCCCTCAGCTACTGAAACAGGTAAAATGTATCAGGCTTGAGAGAAAACAAACCTCATTAGTTTTATTTATAATAGGAGTTGCAACAATTGAGAGCAGTAGCCTGCTAGATTCACAAGATCTTCTGTACAATCTCTCATATATAACTTCCATTCAGAGGAAGACTGGAACATTAGTTAATGCGAGTTTCTCACACGAAAAATATTTCATAAGTGTGGATTACTTAAAGGAAGATCATTTAATAAGACAGTCTACAGATTAGTTGTATATCCTGTGGTGAACCTATAATTATTGTCATTCAGGTTAAGAGTATTTACCAAATAAAAGAAACCAGGAAGAGAGATCAACAACACAGGAATTGGAGCTGTGTAACGGGCAGAGGGAGCACCTTCTCTCCATTTAAAACACATCCCCTGCTAGCATACCTGCTGCTGAAGAACCTCTGGCCTCCTTTTTAGCCCAGAATCCCCACTCTCAGCTAAAGCAGGAATTAGAAATGACAGCCAGTTCTCCCTCTGATTCACAGTACTGCTTGCTCATAATACCATAAGTAAACCTTGCTTTTAAAGTGGAAATTAACTGCAAACAGGAGATTGTGAAATTTGGACTATTATTGCATGCTCAAAGCCAGCACAATTCTTATGGAGGTGGTGTGCATGTGTACTAGACATCTCAGAAGAATTCATGTGTGACATAAAGGCCACGGCAGGGCTCATTCTGCTCAGTGTCATCGCTCCCCACAACAAAGAAAGTGGGGCTGTACCCTCAGTCAGGTCTCTGCAGCTTTACAGCCTTCCCTAGTCGCACAGTGGGACGCAGAGGCAAATGTAGCCCCTTCATATGTAACTTCATCACAGCTACCGAAATGAAGCAACCGGAGCCCGTCTCTGCTCCAACCGCTGTAATGGACCCCGAGAAAAACAGAAATTACAACAACTTATTCAGCCAGAAGGCTCAGAGTCCGAGACAAGGCAGAGCCCACGCAGAGCCTGCGCCCCGCCAGCCCCCGACGGGGCCGTGGCTGGGAGCTGGGGCAGGCTGCAGGACAACCCGCTGAGCAGAAAGGAGGAGAAGGAGCCGAACAACTCTCGGCTCGCCGCAGGACACCAGGCAGCCCCATCGGAGGGGCTCCCCAGGCTGCCCGGGAGGTGAAACCCGCGCCCCGGGGGTCTCAGCCCCGCTGCCTCCCACCCCACCGCTTCACCCTCAACCCCCGCAGCACCGCACCGGTTGCCCCAGCCCACCCCCCCCCCCCAACTGCCCCGGGCCCTGCTCCGCCGCCCTCCCCGCCTTCCGCTGCCCTCGGCCTCGCTCCTACCGGGCTGAGCCGCAGGCCCCCCCGCCCAGCTCTGCTCCCCCCCGTACCAAGGGCATCCCCCCGCGCCCCCCGTTACCTCGCCTCCCTCCCACTGCCCCCCCCCCACCCCCGGTACCGGCCGCTCCCGCCGCCGCCCCCCGCGGCCCGGCCTGCCCGCCGGCCGGCGCCGCTCACCGTGTGGGAGTGCAGGCTCTGGCTCGCCTCGATCTGCGCTGTCAGCGGCACCGTGTCGTCCAGCAGCACCTTGCCGGCGGGCGGCTTCTCCATGAAGGCCATACCGGAGCGGGGAACGAGAGCCCGGCGCCTTCCAACCTGCTTCCCGGGGCAGCTCCCGGCGCGGCCGCCGCTGTCAACACGGCAGCGCCGCCGCCGCCGCCGCCGGGCCTTAGCGCCAGGCGCCCGTCGCCGCCCGCCAGGGGGCGCCGTGGTGCGCCCGCTCGGGGCAGGCCCGGCCTCGCGCGGCGGCTCCCGCCCCCGGGGCCCGGTGCGGACGGGCTGTCTGTCTGTCTGTCTGTCCGTCCGTCTGTCCGCCAGGATTAATAACGGGGGAAGGAGCTGTGGGCAGGGGAGGACGCACGCACAGAGGGGATGTGACTGCCCCAGTCTGCCGCACCGGTAGCTCCAGGGCGGGGGGGGGGGGGGTGGAAATTAGCCTTGAGGCACCGCTGGGTCCTCACAGACAGAAACTTAAAAGGGGCTGGTGCTTTGGGTGGGTTTTTTGTAGTTAAAAGATCTTTTAAAAAAAAAGAAATCAAGCAGTACCCAGTATCTTCTACTCAATTTGCAGATTTTTAAGGTGGTTTTGTTTTTTTTTTGGTGGGGAAGGGGGGTATCTGCAAAACACAGATTTAAAGTTGCTAAATTGAGTTCCACAATAGCAGTGTCGAAAAGTATTTCAATGCTACCCAGTGCTTGGGAACCTACTGCATGTTGAGCACTTATCTGCATTTCCTCATGGCTTTTTACACTGCACACAGGAATTAATTAATCTCACTGAAGATGCTGCAGGACTGCAGAGCGGGAGTTTGTCGTGCACTTCGAACAGGTATCGTAAGCAGCCTCATCTCTCGTGCAGCTCCACACTGACTGGGGTAAAGAAGGTAAATCTCCAGCTGGAACAGCCATCTTCCCCAACTACTCCTTCTACAGTTACCCAGGTGGTCAGATGCAGATTTAATTATTGCCCCAACCCTTCACCATCTCAGCCTCACATCTGATTCATCTTAATAGGCATTAACGACTTCTCATCTAGAGAGGCAGATGAACAAGGGAAGGAGTATGCACCGTGAGAAACAGCAACAGCAGTGATCAGGCAGTGACCCCAGGCAGAAGGAAACGAGAAGTGAAGCAACTCCAACAAACAGGAGATAAGGAAAGCTCTCACTAAGTACTGGTTCCATGTTGCAAACAGCCCAAACCCATGCTTTGGAAACAGAGGGCCTAGTGAAGTCAAACAGCTCAAACATTACCCCTCCCTCTGATCCAGTCTGACTGAACACCTGGGGTTTGTTGTTCCAGGGTCTTTGCATTTAAGAATGACATCACACCCAGACAGTGTAACTGTTTTACCAATAGCTAGTTTGAAGACAAACTTTTTTTCAATAGCAAACAACTTTTGAGGTTATTTGAGGCCAAGGGAAGTTATGGATCCATTTATGCTGCAGAGATGGTGGCAGGAAAACAGGTATTTTGCCAGAAAACTACATGAGCCACAACTGAAGACAGACTCCTGATGGTCTCCATCATTCCTGAAAAAAGTTTTAGTGTATAATAATCTTATGTCAGTATTAAAATAATTTAACCTTGATTATTTACTAATGAATTTACCGAAAGCCTACTTTACCAGCAAGCAAGGTTCTTTCAGCGGGCAAAAGGGAATACCTGTTCCCACAGTCAAATAAGCAGAAAGAAGCCATAGTTAGTACTCAGCTAATTTGCTGCTGCTTGTCTTGCCCACAGGAACATAAAGACACAGCAAGTACAAGCAGTGACAACACAGCTTTTTAAAAGCCTCCTTCATCCTGCTGCTAGGAGGCAAGTTTCAGAGGCATTTATCATTAAAGGTAACTTTTTTTCTGTGTCTATAATCAGGTTTTGTAATCAATTCTTTTGTAAAGAATTTGAAAGTATTGAATGCCAGGCAGAGTATATTGTTTATGTAAAGGCCGATGACTACTTCTCTGCAGAGCTAAGGAAGGCTTTACTAGCTAGAAAATGCAAACCAGCACACTGCACCTCCGTCCTCTAGAGCTGCCATGGAGATTACACCAGACCTTGCAGTACATGTGTGTCAATACCTCCCATTCTGTTTGTCAGACACACGGCATTGTCCCCTCCCACCAGTGCCTGTTAGCAATACAACCACTTCATAAAGACTGAACAAGTTTTAACTGAACTTCACTAGTGCAGACTGTGATTTTGCTGAAAAAGAACAGCCTTGATATGAGCCCTTTCACTCCAGACTTCCCACTGTGGCAGAGCAAAGGCCTGTCTAAACATGTCACTTCTGTCACAGTAAGTGCCTAATTCTGTTGGTTTCATCTTGGCAGTACACAGGAAAAAATGAAAAGCTCCAAGTTTAATGCAGTTCTATCAAGATTAAGTTTGTGCACCGTCTTTGACACATTCTGAAGGTTTTTTGTTGAAAATTTACTGGATTACATGATGTCATGCTGTTAAAAGACAGAGTCAAAACCAAGCATACATTTCTGGCCTTTATAGTAAAGCAGCATAGGATTAACAGCTCTCACTGTCTGACACCATGACTTTCACCATCCCCTCCATAACAGTCTTTCCACTTTCTTTGACATTACATGATACTGAAATGTGTGCAATAGAACCCATCAGTCGTTTAACTTCTGCTGAAGCTATGACTTCTTCACAAGTATACAAAGGAGCTGGAAATCGGATCTCCTGAGAAAGAAATACACAACCTCGACCAGGCATTTTAGTACCCAGAACTGCAGAAATAAGTCCATTGATCAAAACGCCATGTACAATAGTTCTCCCAAATCTAGATTTCTTTGCAAAATCTTCATTTAAATGCAAAGGATTTGTGTCACCTGTTAAATCAGAAAAAGTAACAACATCATTCTGTGTAAAAGCTTTGGTAAGTTCAGCTTTGTCTCCAACTTTTATGTGTAAACTCTGAAGTACAGGATGTCCAGGCAGTGAGCTAATAACTGTTAGTTTTGTCAAGGCTCTTTGTCGGAAATCCCCTCCAGAAATTCCACACCTGAAGGGCCGCAACATCTCGGGCAACTTCTGCTTCGTACAACCAAACCAATAACTGCATTCAGTCCAAGACTAGTTCTCGACTGTTGCCAGATAACGCAAGAAGAAATGGAGATATCTAGTTGAAAAGGAAGAAAAAACAAAAAAGCAAGAAAACTAAAGCATTAAAAAAACCCTCACCATCAAATGCACCCAACACTGAAAATATTTTAATTTCCCTTTTACATAAAAGAATAAAAACTTAAAGCTATGCCCAAGCAGATTTTCATTAAGCCATGGCTTCAGAGACAAAGAATTATTGGAACTCGTTTTATTAAGCAGCATCCTCTGGTTAAAAAATAAGCTCTACAAGTGCATGCTCATGCATTCGTTTTTAAACGAGGTCAGTCGACAGTGACTATTATAAAGGGAAGAAATGGGGTAGGGGAAATAAAAAAATTGGGGCAAGAACAAAACTTTCCAGAAATTATTTTCTCACAGATTAATGAGATCAGGACTTCTCACTGGAATGAAACCACAAAGTAATGAGACAGCCACTACCGTCACATTTTACAAGATTAATTATGAGAATTGCTTAAATGCAGGCCTATACACCTGCACTGAAAAGCATTTCAATCCCAAACCAAGCCATTTTTGCATGTAAGCCACCTTTCTGTGAAGAAGTAGTGTGGTCGGCTAGCCAGACAACCTCAGAGTGAGAACTGGCATTTGGGGGAAGCCATCCAGCCCCCGCAGGGCTTTACCTGCATTACTCGAAAGGCACACCTCCTGTTCTGGTAGAAGCCCAGCAATGTTAGAGCACTCCACAGCTTGACAAGGCCACTAAGTAAAAAGAAAACAAAATATATTAATAAAATATGTTTATGCAGCAGGAAAATCAAGAAAAACATATTAAATAAAAAACATGTTACATAAAAAGTAACAAAACCTTAACTGCAACTGAAATTACAGCAGGTAATTTCACCCGTGAGTTCTAGTAGTAACACTGAAGGGTTACTGCCATGACTGTAATCTCTTGTTTTTGACATACAGATACATACTTTATCCTTTTCAACCCTTTTCAACTTCACTCTACTGGCCCCATTACAGTTCTCTCTGTGCGCTTAAGCTCCTTTATCCTCTAAATCACCTGCAGTTGTCTTCACATTTTAAATACAATAACCATTCTCATCTTTACTGCTGAAAGAGATTTAAGGCCACAGATTTCAACAGTGCTCAGTTCCTCTCAGACCATTCTGCTGTAAAGCAGGAACAGAGTACTGATGCACACAGGTTACCAAATCTTAGCGATTTTTAAGTTTATTTTCTGCGTGCTCTATGCAGGCATCTGTAAGTTAGGCTTGATTCTTCAAAGACTATTCTTAGCTTAAGAGTTATGTTTTCACATGAAAAATATTTTCATTACAGTGTCTGAAGTGCGTACCTACTGTACCTTACCTGCTAATAACTCTTAATATGGCAGACAGAGTTTTTTCCTCATATGTTAAGACATCAACAGGCAAAGCTGCTCCAACCTATGAAAAAATGTTATCTAATAAGTACCATCTAAGATCTTATTAGTGGTTTATAGTTTAAGCTCTTATAGTGGCAACTGAATTCACTGCCAGCACAACAGCATTAAAGACGTTACAGTTACTCTCAAACCTCACACAAGCATTTCAGCTACACCACCGCATTATACAGCACCCTTCCTCTCAGAGCTCTTTAGATGGAAGCCACTTTTAGTTCCATGCTACAGCTGGAGAAACAGGGACCCAGCAGTGATGTGACTTCTAAAGTGTTTAAAGTCACGCAGCAGTAGTGTAAACTGAGCAAGAACAGTACTGTGGACTTCTCCATCCACGAAGCTGTTCCCTTCCCATAGTTCTCCTTTCAAAAAAACCTCATTACAGGTGAAAGCGCCAATACCCTCAATTCTAAAAGCCGAATATGCTACAGCCGCTTGACTACAGACACTAAGACAAAGTGCACAACCCCAGCTTCACTAGGAGCAAGCTACAACAGGAGCCGGAGAGCGGCTAACGGGTTAACGGAGAGGCAGACCGAAGACACTTAGCCTGCCTCTGCAGGCCCAAGGCTCCCGCCCGCCGTCAGCTCGGCCCCCGCCCCTCCCGCCAGACGGGATGACCGGGGGGGCAGAGCCGACACAACACCGACCGCGGAAGCCAGGGGCACAGCCCGAAGGCGCCCGGTCCCGCTCCCGGCCCACCTCTCCGTGCAGCTCCCTCAGCGCCGACACCACCAACTGCTTGAACTGCGCGACGCTCGGTCGGGCCCCGCCGTCCGGCAGCTCCCTGGGGGGAAGCGGAGCAGAGAGGGGGGGGGTCACCCCCACAAACCCCACACACACACACGCCCCCCCACGCACACCCACTCCCACTCACAAGCGGACGCGCAGGTAGTGGTGCTCCGCCGCGCTCCGCAGCACCCGCCGCTCGAAGGTAGCGACCGGCGGCTCCTCCGCCGCCATCCGCCCTCCCCGCAGCAATGGCGGCGCGAAGCTGCCCGGCCTCCTACGGCAGCCCCGCAGGGTCAGCCCCCGGCGCGCCCCGTCTCCGCGTCGCCATGGCGACGGCACGGGCCGGGCCGGGCCGGGCCTGCCCGCCACGCCACGGCTAGGCCAGCGCTCCAGCCGGAGCCCGGGGGAGCCGCCGGCACCCCTGGGCCGGGGAAAGGGGCAGTTTCCAGTTGTGCCGGCGAGGAAAGCAGTGATGTCGGTCAGCATGGCTGCGCGGGGTGTCGGTGCTTGGCCGGGGCCTTGGAAAACCCACCCTTGGGAAACCTGAGCTCAGCCTTTTCAGATTGAGAAAGGCAACAAGCAGGGTTTAGGTCTGAAATTAATCTCTGGGAAGCTGTGGGAACAGATGGTGTTTTGGTACTGCTGCATACTAGCTTTTAGCTTCAGAAGGACAAATACTGAATGCTCCACACTAAACACGCTGTTGGAGAGGGGCTAGCAGAGATGGTCCTTCACTTTCCCTTTAAACAAATTATGTTGGTCCTGATGCAGTTCCTGGTGGAGTGTGTTGTCCAGCATCATAACAGGTTACAAACATTGTGTTATAGCCTCGATTTTACAGTACAGACACCTGAAACAGATTTGAAAAGTACACAGAAGGTTGGCAGCATGTCTCTGTATCTCACTGGTCAACACCAAGTGGATGAGATAAAATAACGCAATTGCAGTACCAGCATGAATCCTTGTAGCTCATCAGAAGACTGGTATGAAATACATCCCTCTGAGAGAAACAGCAGAAAGAAGTATCTTTGCCAAAATGATGAAACATCATCCTCAGCGTAAGAACTTTATAGAATCTTACCCAAGAATTAATATGGACCACAGCAGGGTAACACTCCAATAGACTAATGCCCATCTGACACGCGGTGGCAATGGTGCAGGACATCGTTTGCAAAGGAACATCAGAGTTCAAAAGATTTTCTCTGTTTGAATTTGGCACTTTCCCTCTATCCTGCGGGGAGCCCAGGCTCCTCTGTCCCAAGTGCTTGGTAAGCTTTGGACCAGAGTCCTAGCACTGACCACCTACTTGCACGTCAGGCTGTAAAGGAAACACCTCCCTCTCTTTTACAGGCACTGATCTGTTTTCACCTTCCTACTGCTGATACGGCACAAAGCCTGGAGACAGCATATTTGTGTCAGCTAAAGCCCTTGGTGATTTTGAAGAGGTATTCATAAGGAAACAGCAACGTATCTCAGAAAAGCCTCCTCAAGGTTATCCAATACACCCCTGCCTCAGACAGGTATTGTAAGCATTCAGCAGAGGTAGTTTAGAACTGTTTGGAAAAAAAAAAAAAAAAAAAAAAAGCACTGGAAGATTTCACACTGCCCCAAGCAGTCTATTCTAGCCATCTTCCAGACAGATCTTTTGAATGCTTAAATAGCTTCCCTGCTGTAGCTTATGCCCTATATTAATAGGCCTATCCTAATCATTCCTTCTTGTTTGAATATTCCCCACCCCCTCTCCCCTAGTCCTCCTTTCCACTGGAAAAAGTCCCAGATTTTCCTTATCCTTCTGTAAAATGTAACATTTTCTAGATACTTGTTTATTATGCTGCTGCCCTCTGGCTTCTTCATGTGTCAACATCTTCCTTGAGTTCAAGTGCCCAAAGCAAAAGTACTGTATTCTGGCAGAGGCTTTCTCATTTTTAGCACCACAATCCATCTGAACTACTCTCCCAGGCTAATTTAAAAACTGTACATAAAATACTAAATATTTAGAAATAAAACTTCAGCAAAATCAAATATTGAGTATTTGAGCAGGCAAACTCACATGTACCAAAGTAATTTTCTTTTCAGATGGTTAGTTAGGTTAAAAACAAGGCAGCTTGTCATATAAAATTCAGTAGCTGTAAGTGTAGGCCAGTGAAAGACCTACAGGAATACTGTGTTTCTCCTAGGAACCGAGAACCAGTTAGCACAGTGCTCAAACAATAAATCAGTTCTACGATAATTTGGCAGACATATCAGAGCAGCCAGTTTTATTGGGAGCAATAATATCTACAGAAACTGGTATTATTTTAAAGATATTAGTAAAATTTTAATCACCAAACAGCAAAACTTGGTGGTCAGGTAATGTATAAATCTTTTGGTTATTGCAATAGGGCAAGTGCTGTTTTCCATAAGGCTCTGATAACACAAGCAACAGTGACTCAGTCACTCTGAGTAAATCTAGTTAGCTGATGTTAAGTCCACTCCTGATGAGTCCACTGGGGCGGTTGTGTCAGCTGCAGTAAGTCAATAAAGAGCACACACAGGATTGTACAAGGAAGGCTGGACACAACATGTCAGTTTTTTATTAACCAAAAGTGAAGCTGAACCCCAGAGTGGTTTAACTTGTTAAAACCATATGTTTATATGGCAGATATTTTTCTTTCATGTTCAACACTATAGTGCAAGAACCAAACTTCGCAGCTGTTCATCCTTTGAGAATCAAGTACTAAACGTAAAATGAATTAAAACAAGGGTCCCTCAACGAATCAATTAAAAAAACATTTAACTCAAAAGAACAGACCAATTTTAAGAACTGTCTTATTAAATTCTCCCAAGTGAAAGACCTTTAAAAGCACTTGGAGCCTTGAGGTAGCAACTTTATGCAGAATTTAATTCCCCTCCTGCCCTACAGAGCAGAGGAAAATTAGTAGCGCGGTATTAGCTCCAGCCAGCTAAGCAGAGTTGAGTGTTCTCCTATGAGGTTAGTGACTTTCTCTTGCATCTTGAAATAGCAGTGTAGTGCTGCAGACCATCAGGAGGAAATCCACAAGGAAGGCCTCTTGAAATAAAATATATGGTTTGAAAAAAAGTGAAAATATCAGCAATAACCGTTAACAAAAATTATCTGGAGTGAAAAAAAAACAACAAAGTGTTTGTATTTTGGCAAGACTAGTTTACAAACACGTCAAGAACAAGAGTCCACTTTCAGCCAACTGAAAAGAATGGAAGTGACATTCAAAGGGGTTTTGTTTTTTTGCCCTCTGTGCAAAATTGCACTTTTAGTTTTAAGTTTTGCACTTTTGTTTCTAAAGAGAGCACTTCTGCCCTTTTTTGTTCTTCTACATTGTGAAACCTGTGCTGTAACATTAAACAGAAATACCATGTGCCAGGATATCTGACCACTGAAAGCTCCTCTCACTGACTTCACAACAACCACAAGCAGGGAATCACAAACAAGAGACATTTCTTCCTCTAAGTTTCGAAGACACTTATCCTCTTTGCCCACTTTGCTGCTGAGTTCTTTTGTTAAAAACTAGATCTCTCTCTACTGCCAATTTCAGAGACTCCAGAGCAGATTTACTGAACACTGATCAGTAACAACAGAAAACCTGGGCTCGGTCTCCACGACAATTGCAATGAACAGTCATAGCAAAAAGGAATGAGCTGAGATACAGTGATGCAGGCAGATCTTCACAAACAGGCACCTCACTTCACTCCTTGGTCTTGGTATCACCACTCACATGCTTTTCGACTTTGCTCATTGCTGGTGCTCTAGCCAGATACCTGGCAATGTCGAGTATCTTACTACAAGCTTCTCTCACTATCTTCATGCTCCAACACTGTATAGAACAAGTTGGTTAAACCAGACCAAACTGATCAGGCACATGGCAAATTACAGCTTTTAAATGGATGAGCCTTCTTAGAGGCTTATTCTCTTTCAGCTCAAGGTCAGGTTGCCTCTGTACACCACAAAATGATGTCACACAGATCCTGGATGCAGGATGGCATTGCCCAGTATGCCTTTGCTTCAGGGACTCTAGAGAAAGGTAACATTTCAAAAGTTTGTTCTTGCTCGCATGGGATCCCAATCGTTTGATTTTATGTTCTCATCTTTCCTTCGACTTCTAGAAGCCATCAAATCCTCCCTTCCAGGCAGAATTACCTTAAGAATCTAACATCAGCTTTGCCTTGGTTAAGCTTCAGAACAGTTGCCAATGTTTGTACATGCTGAGGTATACACTCCTGTCCTGCAGGGAATGAAAGGCTGTAAGAACCAGAATCCATCTGTAAGGCAGCCCAACCTGCCAGGCTCCTCTGGATAAAGGAGAAGATATTCTGCCTGGGGGCAAAGGCCAGATGGTGATTATTCACAGAAAGTTTCTCTTTAGTTCACATGACAGCTTAGGCAGCACAGAAACTCAAACCGTTTTGGAGACAAGTTTATGTCTGGTTTGCAGGACAGTCACGAGCTGGCTTCAGAAAGATTCTTGTCTTGGAGCCCAAAGTATCTTAAAAGTTTTATCTGTTATCAATGCAAGGACCTGATAAGTGGGGTTTTAAAATTTTTGATTGTTTGTTTGTTGGTTTGGTTTTGTTTGTTTTTTAATTCTGTAATCAAAAGAATGATTTTTTGTCTTTGGTGTTAAACCTCAGAAGCATGAATGAGAAGTACCTGCTGCTTCTTTGGCTGTAATTTACAACAAAAAACAGCCCAGTAAAGCAAAGGAAATTCACTGTTCTAAAATACATGCAGTTAGAACAGCCACTAGACAACACAACCAGGACTTTAATAATATGGAAACACCTAGTTCAGTGGTGTCCATTGCAAATCATTTGCATTGTATAAAAATAGGACTCCAATTACAGTAACTGGACAACAGCCATTCAAATTTATCAAGTCTCCATCTTACTCATATTGCAGGAACGGGGAGAAGCTCATCCAGTTTGGGAGAAAAATTGTCCAGAAATCAACTTAAGAGTTGCAGCTAAGCATCTCGTGCCTTAGAGAAATGTCCACTGTGATAACTAGAAGCAGGAATTAATTCAACATTAGCATCCTTCTATTTTTGCATCGTGGCCATGAATAAAAAGAGCAGGTTCTGTTATACTAGCATCCACAATTAAAATTTTATAATCCCATAAAACACCAGTAAGTTTTGCATGAGCTGCAGAAGAATGCAAATTCAAAGGGTCACTAGATTTATTACCTACAAATTCAATGTATTTATATAAATATTCTGTTTGTATACCATAAAAATGTCCTTCTTATGGTCTGATTCTTATTTAGATAATACTCTGATAAAATCTCAGCAGTATGCCAATTAAGGTCATTAAAGCTATAGAAATATAATCTACCTAATAAATGCTGCAAATTTAACAGGTATTTTAGATGAACATCATTAGCTTAGTTATCACCTAAACCAAAAAGACTCCTCAAACACACCAACTACGGAGTTAGCAAAGACATTTGATTTACAAAGTCAAATGTTGCCAACTTTTGAAAAGTTTAGCAAATCAACATGGTATTTGGAAGCATCCAAGTGTCTAATGAAGTTAGAATACTATGAAATGTTAGGACTGGGGGGAGCTCCTGTAAACAAGTACAGAAGAAGTCTTCATTTAAATTACAAAACATTCACCTCCTTAAAAAGCTTTAAAACTGACCCAGTCAACAACAGTGCCCTGGGAAATCTAGCAGTATAAAGGATCTTTGTAAGCAAGAGAAGGTCATATATTGTGATCTCACCACAATAAAATGTACTCCGCAACGGGAACAAGGAGCAAATTTGGGGAGATGACGATTATGACGCCTTCGGGCCATTTGATCTGAACCACTGCACTTTTTTTTGGGCAGCATAGAATAAAATAATTTTCTTTGCTGCTCAGAAAACACTTAAAATATAGTAATGCTTCATTTTCTGCATTTTGTTGCTAAGCAGACTCTCCCAAGTCCCCAGCTTGGTTTACTTGGTTTAAAGAGCTATAGTACCTGCTGCTTTCAACAGGTAGAAGAAAACTTCAGTGCCACCTTATTAATTGGCTCCACTGATATTTCAACTTCAAACCCAGATGCTACAATTAAAAGCAAATTTGACATTGTGTAAGGAAAGCATCAGATGAAGGTAATAAGCTCATAAAAGGCTCATATTCCATAAGTTGCCTCTGCAGAACAAGCAACCTCACACTACAGAATCTGATCTGAAAATTTATCCCAACAGTAACATCAGAAGGAAGGAGGCTTTTATATCTTGCACACTTTGGGTTTCGTATCAGGCACTTGAACTGTTGGACAGATGCCATTCTGAACCAAGTAAGTGAACATAGGGTTAGAATCATCTTTAATCTAGGTCTAATAATGAAGTATCAGCAGCAAAGTGGAGGCAGGGAGTGAGCAATCCATCTGTGCTGAGACTTGTTTATGGTTTCTAAAATGCCCAAGAAGACAGCAGCAGTAACTGTTCTGTAGTGTCCGTTTTCCTTGTGAGTTGTGTTGCTGATAGGAGGCTTTTCTGTGTCTTGAACTAAGAAGGCATTGAGGTACCCTGTGCCTAATTCCCTGGATCCAACAGGTCCATGCTAGAGCCAAACATTGCCACCAGCTGCTCCTCATAATGTGTTATATTCCTCTTCATAATGTCCATGCAGGGTCCAAGCAACCTCTCAAATGCTTGCACATCCATAACTGCAAAGGAACAGAAGTGAAAACAAGATTGTCAAAAAGAACACCACACACCAATCTATTTTTTGAACTTAGAACACAGACCTCCAGTTCAACCTGTTTGGGTCTGAGGCTTCAATAGAAGCCGTAGAAACAGAAACCATATTTCTGATTTCCCTCTGTACTGTTATTTGGAGAAACAAGATTAATAAAATACACACCTGACTTTAATGATAAAGACGGAAGACAACTACATACCACACTGGCATTAAAAGATCACCTGAAAGCTGTGTGTGACAAACAAGCTGTAGACAAGAAGCTGATGCTACTTACCTGTTCTGAGAGTACAGGCCACACAAGCAGAAAAAGTAGAATCTGCTGGAAGGAAGCAGAGGTGCTTCTCAACATGGAGATCTGCTCCAGCCCATGCTCCTAGCTTCTTATCTCTGACTGACAGTTACCAAAAGGCTGCTAGGTTTTGAGTAGCTGCTCACTCAGGCATGGTCCACAAAACAAGCAAAGACCAGAAAAGGGTGAATATAAACACAGAACATGTACTTACCTAAACATTTCACCTCCCCAACAGCATAGGCAGAGGCAGCTCTGGGTTTGTTGGTAACGAGTGCAAGCTCTCCAAAATACTGCCCTCTGTGACACCGGGCAATCTCCACTTCTTGGTTAGCTTCTTTACTTGTCATAGTCTGTTAAACAGTACGTTTCAATTATTTGTGTACAGTTCTATCTTTGTATGAGGCTGCAGTTAATCCCAGATATCTTACAGATGTACAACAGCTGCTTGGTTTAGGGCTTTTAAACTAGTAATTCCCAAGTCATGCTCTGTAGTGGTAGGACACCTTAACAGTATGTTCAGTTACAAGTTTGATAAGAAAAGTTATACTAGCCCACAAGTTTTGAGATGGACAGATATTTACTGTTACAGGTTTGGGAACTGCTACTACATTAGCCTAACACACATTTTATCATGCACAACATGCTGTTCCCTAAGGCTGCTTCAGGCTGTACAGAGATCTGTTCAAATGCCAATGTCTTGTATGTCACTAGAGATAACAGAACCCAGGTTTTGTAAACTGCAGTGTTCTAGAATCCTAGAAGAAAAGTTTCATTTCCACCCTTAAGACCAGGGAGAGTATATGAGGTTAGTTTGCAAAGGAGCAGATACAAGCAAAAGACTTTCCAATTTTAGTAAAGTGACTTCTGGCCACTTCAGAACAGGTATGGGCATTTCAGAACAGGTATCCAGACCTATATCACCCAAGTGATGATGATAAATATAATAAAATAATATCTTAAAATTTAAGTCAGGGTAGGCTTTTTCACACCACTTGTATTAATCACTCAAATCAGGGATTGACCTAAAAGCCTAATCACCCAATTTGAACTCACCTTGCTTTTAATCAAGATTTTTACTTCACCAGATTCTACAATGTAAAAACAATCTGCTTTATCACCCTGTGAAGAAGTAAAACAAATTATTTTTTAGTTTACTGTAAAAGCGTATATAAATGGTATTAAAGCATTCACTCTGAACTAGGCCTTGTGCAGAAAACTGCTAGAAGGGACACTCACATTCTTAACATTAAGATGTGACTGGTTAGGTAATACACTAGAGGAACCCCCAGGGGAAGGAACTATTAGTACACATCGTTCTGTGAGAGAACAGGTGGAAAGGAAAAAGCAAAGGAGATTGATGATATATAGCAAAATCACTTAAGTGCAACCCTTCTGATCCTGATGGAAGTATCCAACAATTAGTGAAACTAAGCAGGGCCTAGAATTTCCAGAAGCAACTTTTAATAAAACACCTATTTAGTGACTGTGTTTCTAGATGTTAGTGGGAAGAAGGATCCATTAAACTAAGTATGAGTTCAGTCAATCCAGGGTAAAATAGTGGGAGATCAGCAGAACCCAGAATAGTTGTATTTGAGAAGTATGAACATAGAAAGTAAGAGGGGGATAGTTTACAAAAAAAACAAGTCCACAATGCAAGCCATCTACATGAGGAACGATGCAACAGCTGTGTAAAGGTAGTGAGAATGCTAAGGAATAAAACACTAAATAACATCATGCCATTAAAGGAAACTAAGTCACATAGGGCAAGTGGGAGAAAATAAAAATTGATATGCCATTTTATATCAAGTTCTAGAAAGATATCATAAGGTGTTGCTGAATAACTGAGTGTGAAATAAAAAAAAAATTGGCCTAGTCAAATTCAGCTGTTTCTATGAAAAAGTCACTGTGAGGGTGACCAAAGCACTGACACAGGTTACCCAGAGAGGTTCTGAAGTCTCCATCCTTTGGGAGATTCAAAAGCCGTCTGGACATAGTCCTGGGCAACAGGCTCTAGGTGGCCCTGCCGGAGCAGGGAGGGGCATGCTAGACAAGATGACCTCCAGAGGTCCCTTCCAACCTCAACCATTCTGTGAGAGTTTCTAGAACCTTTCCCACATGTATCTAAGCCTCATCAGGTTGCACACCTTCAACAGATCCTAGCTTACTGCTCTGGAGAGCTTTGCCAGGACTTTTTGATTTTGAAAGTTTTAGCTGTGACAGAGAGAACTTTCCCTCTTTATACCAACCGCTATGGACTGGAAGTCAGAGTGGAGAGCTGGCACATGCCTCCTGCTACGAATCAGAAGAAAAGGAACTAAAGGCTTCAGGGAAACAGAAGCTGGAGGATAAGCAACCAATAAGGGAATGGCAGCAGCTCAGCAAAAACCGTGAAACAATGTGAGGAGAGAGATAAATCTGACATTAAGTCAAGTGGTCAAGGAGACTCTGAATGTGATGGGAAGGATGGAGAGAGATGATTACAACTTGAGTATGAAACATGGGATGGTAGAAGATGATGCAAAATTTCAACATGGAGTTACAGAGGAAATTAGGCCCTTAGCTAAGATTCCTGGAGATGGTAGTAAACCATCCAGCGCAAAGCTTTTCACTCACAGTTGCCATCTATCACAACATGAACTAATACACTCAGCACACTTCTGAAAGATTACTATTTTTTTAAAAGAATGAGAGCAAACTGAGTGAGAAGCATCCTCATAACACCAGCAGGCACTAACAATTTTCAAATGCTTTAAAGCATACTGCCCTTAACTGAAGGGTCAAATTTCAGAAAGGTAATTAAAATGTAAAATGATCCATAAGAGAAAAGGAGTTGATAGTATTGATGCAACTACTGTAATGTAACAGTTATCACATCTTTTCCAGGCATAAAATTTCATCATCTTTAGCAGTGTATTAGCATCACCCACACTTATCCAAACTATTAATCCTCCTTTTAAGGGTAATTACATCCTTGTCCTTAATTCAGTTATTACAAAACATTAAAACCAACTGCATAATTGGATCAATGATTGCGTGGGTTCCCAGTTTTAAGACTGATTTACAAGCTTTGATTTTGCTAAGAGTTTGGTTTTCTCAGGGTCTTAAGCAACAAAATAAGATTTTCAACTTACAAAATTGAGGGCATTTTTTGGAGAAAAGTAATTTGGCAGTATTTGGTTACCAGCAAACTAAGATTTCCTGCATTCAGAGTTATCTGACATTCAAGGTAATTAAGATTAATTATTCAAGACATTATCAAGGAGTCATATTCTGTTTATAAAACAAGATGACAGTTGTGATCAAAAGCCTGCAATTTCACGTAGGCCATGGACCTTCTTACATTAGCTTCTACCTGAACTAGAGCAATTTTGCCACAAACAAAGCAACCCTGAGCTACACTTGATGCAAAATCCCAGTGTTTCATCAGTAAGTGTTCCAAAAACTTATCTTGTGTCACAGTCAAAAAAATTCCATATCTTTAGCTTGAGTTTGTCCAGCTTCATGTTTCACCGCTCTGGCCTTGATCTATTACAGCAGGCAAAACATATACCAAACAACCAAAGGCTGACTATTGAAGCTAGACTACTCCACCACTGAAATACTCTTTTAAAGAGCATCAGGAAAAACAGTGGTTTTGATTAACGCTGATAGTTTCTTAGAATAGTTAACTGAGTTGGGTCCAACTAGTAAAACCTTCCCAATGACTTCATTTACTTTCAACCAATTCATACTCCTGTTGAATTGTTTGGTTTTGTTGTTTAGTCAGACCTAAGAACTAGAGATAACTTTATTACATGCTTGTGACTCCTCATTTAATCTGGCCATAGGTGCCTATGGAAGGTGTAGCTGGGGGCTTTCAAGAAAAATTGCATAGACAGACATTTAATTTCAGCTTCTTAAGACATACTCCTCTTGAAACCTTGCAAAGATCATTTATAAAAAACAAAGATGAGAGAAGAAAAGCCCAGAAGCTAAAGTAGTAGAATAAATTTGTAGCAATAGACGGACTGGCCACTCCCTGGACATGCAAGCATTAAATAAATTGGAAGTATTAAAAGAATAAGTGCCAAGTTGGTCCAAGTAATAGGATTCTTTAAGTCAATTCCAAATAGGAAAAAAGAAGCAGAGAAAGAAGAACAGTAAAGAGAAATTAAGACTTAAAGTACCTGAGAAATGATACGTTCCCCATCTTGATATACTTTCTCCCCTATAACATCCACTATCTTCATTCGTTCCGATGCCTGGAACAAAGAGGAAAATTGAACATAATCATCTATTATAATGCACCTCTGATAAATCTTGTAGCCCTGAAATGAAGAGGCATTCCCCAAACACACAAACACACAGTATCAGGGTACTGAAAAATACAGCCCCTACAATGACACTGTCATACTGCACCACAGCTTTCAAGAGTAATAATCAATAGCAAAAGAAAATTGCCTGTTGTCCTATCCATGTGCTTTTCTTACTCCCAAAGTATAATAACTGATTTGTCTGGTTTAGAGCAAAGGGAAAAAAAAAATAATAATCACTTCTCTAAGATTCAGTTGAAATTTGAAGAAAACACTCAGAAAAATGTCATAAACTTTGGAAGAACAAACTTAAATGAGAAACACCAGCAACACATTTTCAAAGTATTTTAACCACCATACTTGAATATGTGGGGGATTTCTGTGTCCCAGAACTCATTCCTAGAGTAAAGAGAAGAAGAGGGTATGAAAAGGATACTGGCTCTAAATTGTTAGCAGGCACTGCAATAGGATGCCCAGCAGCAAGGGCAAGAGGTGCTACTCTGACATGCAATGAAGCATGCCCAAGTCTTCATAAACAGGAACAGAGAAGGAACATTAAAATTTATCTCAAATGTTTCCCACTGCCCATCTAGAACACCACAGAACAATTTTATTGCTTGAGCAGTGTAAAGAACATATTCAGAAAGGAAGAAAATCCTGCAGTTATAATGAATATCTTAAAAGATGATTCAGTTGTAATCGATTCATTCCACAAATGCACCTTAATCTAGCCCATGTTTGAGAAACTGAATTCTGATCCATGCGTGACTCAACTGCAGTGTGTCATGCAAAAAGCCATACAGTGCTAATGAGTTATTTTTCTATGCCTTTAAATATTTATGGGTCACTTCTGTGCTCAAAAAAGTCACATTGATGGAACTAGTTTAAGCCAGGCACTGAGGGAGAAGGTAGTGTACAATTTACCCCTTCCACAGCTACCAACATACGTCCAAAATAATATATATGAGAAGTTGCTATTCACACTTAATGATACTCTGCAATTTTGTAATCTTCTCCCAAAGGGATTAAGAGCTCTTTTCAAATACTAAAGATTAATGCTGAAAAATATTCTTATGATGAGAAAACAAAATAAAAGCTAAGTTATGGTGTAAGGCAAAGACAGACACATACTAACTCCAAAGAAGTTTGGTATGGATCCAAAAGCCCTCTAAAAATACAGACTGAATCAATAGTTTAGAAGTGACAATTTACACATTGTTCCTTAAGTCATGTACCACACACATTGACATGACATCTGTCATTTTGTTCCCAGGTAGCAATGCTTCCCTTTATCCTATTTTTAGCTTACCTCCTGAATATTGGTTAAGGTTAAAGCAAGACCTGCTACGGCCCACATCTTTTTCTCAAATTTAAAATCATTCATGCCTGATAAAGGCCAAATATCCCAGTGATTGTATCATTACTTCAATATCACACCCTCAAAGGAAACCACAGCCCTGAGTTCCAATTTTCAGTTTAATACCTGTTCTCTGACATATTTATGGATGTTTCTGGTTTTGTGATTTTTAAAAAAATCCTTACACATACTGATAAAAATCCACAAATGGCTTCCTGTGAACAAAGGATATGGGGAAAAAAAAAAGTGTACAACTTCAACAATGTAAATTAAGTTGTACAGTAAACGTGATACCAAAGCAGCTCTTAAAATTTTGTTCCAAGCAAAAAATGGCACAGATTTCTGATACAGCAGAAACACTGACTGCAGAGATAATGCTAATGCAAGAATTTGATGCAGATGTCTCTGAGAGGCTTTACCTCCAACGATTTAAGAAGGGGCACAGACTCAATAAATAATTCATATGTCTTCCTCTTCTTTGCATTGTTTTTCAGTATAATTCTTCTGAATGTCACTCGATCCTGAAATAAACAGCACAGAGAAATACATTATTCCTCTTCACTAAAATGCTCCCTGTTTGAAGAACTGAAAACATGAACTAGTATTTGCAACAAACACTGGGTTTGAGAAGACAGCTGTTAAAATGATGCCATATCCATCACAATGGTGATCGTAATAGCTCCAGTGAGAGTCCCTGTTGCAAAACCAAACTGAAAAACAGGGAGCTGTAAGACCACGTCCTTCTCAGATAAGCACTTAAGAATTCCATTTTTAGTCTGTTTTTAGTACTGGTTTTCAGGCTTGAGTTTTTGGGATTTGTCTGGTTGTTTGTTAATATATCTTTCATGCTTCCACATACAGTGGAGAAGTTACATTCTGCTTGCTGAAGCCATTGAAAATTGGAATTTCCAACTCTTATTTAAGGCAACTGCAAGACTAAGTGTTAATTGGATTCTTCTGTACTTGAGTAGAGAGTAGATTTCAAAAGTAAACTGGAGATTTACAGTGGTCTCAAATAGATCAGGAACAGAATATCAAACAGCAACAGGCTTGATTCACTCCTCCACCTTCTAGGATTCAAAAGACAGCTTTTTGCAACGACTACTTCCTAATTACCAGCTGTCCATGTGTACCACAAGCACTTTCCTGATGGAAAAATTGTTTGGCTTGTTTCTGAAGCCCAAATATTGGGCAAGATTCCCACCCAACCCCTGACACCCCTCCTGCTCTGATCTGTTCCCCAGGTAGCCGCTAGTGATGTGCAGGCTCCGTGGCCACTGGGCGGCACTACGTGCCTGAGTGAAGGGGAGCTCGCCCAGTTAACCACAGCCCCTGTCTCAGTACCTGCAACGGCAGACATATTTGAGTTTCTTGTCAGAGATCTTAAAGAAATGCTTTTTATTTCCACAAAGAAAAGGCAGGGCTCAGCTACTGGTAAACACCAATGAGGAAGGCCACAAAAGAGCTGAAAGACACAGCACGCCCAGGGGAAGGGCAACTGCCCACCAGGTATTTTTGTTATTGTTTGCATCACAATAATGCCCATGGTCCCTGTTAAGATCAACACTAAATTAGGAACAGAGTGAGAGTTGCAGAGTTTACCTTATACAAGGTGAGGCCATAAGTGTAAAAATCAAAAAGTCAGAGGAAAGGAACGGAAATTTGGTTAGGCAAACGGTACCAAAAAAACCCCAATGTCTAAATTTACATATACCACGATTAGCAGCAACAGCCAAAGACTTGAAAGCCATTCCTCTAGATCTCATTTTCTGAAAACATCAACTGCAACTGATACCTTAGCAAAGAGATTTTGAGATGAAGAGGTATTTTCAAGCAAGAGAATAGTTTTATGGGACACAGGCTGCAAATACTTGTAACATTAAACAGTCACTGATATAGGTGACGCCAGTGGAATATAAGTTGAAAGAGGTGAAAGATGAAGGGAAGAATGGTATCACTGTTATCCAAAGGAGAACAAGAGATGATAAAGCGTAAGGGACTGTTTTATTTTTTGAAAGAAATTCTTCAGTAGTAGAAATATCTTCAAATGTCCATGTTTGGAGAAGCAGAAAGGTACAGAAACGGTCAGGGGAATTGCAAAAGCATAAAAAATTCAGAATTCATGTGTTTGAGTGTATCCGTGAGGAAAGACAAGCACCAGTATTTGAACAAAAAAGGAAGAGCAGTAAAGGAAGCGTGTGTGATCGTGAGGTTTTCCCCAGACATGTTCAGTAGCAAAAGCTGAGGACATTTCCCTGTTCCAGAATAGACCCACGTTTGATAACTGTGCCTGAGTCTTCCAGGCTTTTGCTGGCCTGAGGCTGCAATGCAGCAGTAGTAATCCACACTTCCTAGATGGCAGATAAACCACGAGCTTTAGCAATTACTTCTGCAGACTAATAAAAATATGTTTAAATTACATCAGGCACAAAATAGTACAATAAAACATGGCAGCTAGAGAATAACTGGAAGAAATAACCAAAGTTTTAGGCAGGAAAATGTAGACGTAGTTAATAAAATATCCACAGGACAGATGACTAGGAAGAGGTCCCTCTAAGTGAATGTATTCACAGAAAAAAACAAACCCAAAATTAACCCAATTTGTGCAGTTCTTTTCAGAGGCAAACTGGAACAAAGAATCATCTTCTCATTTTCTTCCTTTTGTGAATGAGCTCAGTTTGTAGGTAGCTGCTTTGTTCTGTCTTGGTCAAGAAATTAGATTCTGACAATACTCCCTGGATGATTTACCAAAATCTTTTCTTTCAGCTTACAAAGGAAAGGGAAGTCAAAAGTCAGTGCTCTCAGCAAGTGCAGAGATTGCATAAGCATGCGGTGTGTAGCTGCTTATCAGTCCTATAATCAAGGTCACAACACATGGCCAACCCCCAGCGATAGTTGCCGAGGAGCCCAGCACACACAGAAAGCATACAACACTTCTGGCTTCAAAGGCTTCGTTGATCACACAATCTGCTTATTATGTGAGCCCTCACAGATGAGTAAGAGGGCACTGTGAAAATAACCCTATCCAAATAGTACAGAGAAAAGAACTAAAAAAGGAAAACTGATGGCTACAGCTTCACATTCAACACTTCTGGGCTAGAGACAAAGCAATACCATCATCTAGCTTGGTACCTCATAGGTCATGCTGACCTGAGGGCCTCTTCCAGTGCAACACTAAGGGTCCAGAAACATCATGACAGTTTATTTTGAAGGAAAACAAAGCTTTGGGTAGTTTTCCTAGCTCTTCAAATTACTGGCATCCGCAAGAAGATACTTAACACTTTCCCATTCCCCTTAGAGCAGGAAAAAGTGGTAGGAAGGTAAGTTGAACGTCATTTAGATACTGTTTCCCTCTCCCATAAAATATGTGCATTAATGCCTCCACTGTCCTCTGCAGGATGAAAACAAAATCAGTTTTTTCTTCCCCCTAACAGAAGGCACAATTACAGCAAATGCAAAATAATAAAAGGACAGATAAAACTAGTGATACAGTTTTTATAAACAAGTTGTTCTAGAAAGGTGGCCAAAGAGATTTGTACAATGGACCTCTTACGCCAGGAGGTGAGATAACATATCGTGATAAAATAGCTACTAGCACAAGGAGCCATACCAAAAGAAGCACTAGACACAGTGAGTTACTGTTTAAAATATGTGTTTCCTTACCAGTCCCCAAAGGGCTCCTTCCGTTGTGGCAACAATGGTGGCAGCTCTAGGGGTGTTGTACATCAATGCCAGTTCCCCAAAACTGCCGTGATTATCATAGCGGCCCACACAGCGTGACTGGTTGTCTTTTGCTACAACAATATCATACAATCCCCTGGAAAACAATGGCATAGACACTCTTTATTAGACAGCATTGCAGTACAAATCATAAAACCAACTTTGTGCAGTTATACAAATAGTCCTCATTGCTGGGTGAGATGGAACATGTTTTATTGAGCTTTCCAATTGCCTGATACAAAGCTGCTTCTATTGACACTATTTTCACAATAATTCTTTCTTAATAAAGTGTTTCACTCCTGATAGATCTGGGCAAGATCTACGTGGTTTTGACATTGCTATTTTAACATTGCTATTTTAACATTAGTATTTTGACATTGCTATTTTAAGTGCTCTAGCCAGGGTGATAGGTAGTTCCATCATCTTTAACACTGTTTGCCTTTTCACAGCATGCATGTTTATCCAGTGAGGCCTCTTTAGAGTGACTTGGATCCATCTATACCCGTTTTCTGAGCAACAGCATTGTTGCAGTACCTGTGGGATACACTCACTATAGCTCACTTCAAGAAACAGAAAAGCTCTCTAAAACTGCTGACATCTACCCAGAATCTCCAAACAGATCAAGAGAAGTGTTCAAGTACCAGAAGCCTCCTTGCACTTTGTCCAAAGGGAGCTGTAACCTGTTCAAGTTGGAAAGGCCTCCTCACCCTGTTCTCCAGGAAGCACACTTCCTACATATAATGAAGTTAAGGAAACAGTATCCCACAATTTACAAAGAGTCAAGAGGCTACTCTGATGAAGATGCAGGTACAAGTCCAGTGAGTCAAAGCACAAGACACAAATCTGGATCAAACTGCACCACACCAACTGTGTGTGAAGAATCAGGCTGTGCACAGAAAGGTAGCCTTTTAGAAGTCAAACAAGTGTCTAACACCCTCGGGGCTGTCTTATGCTTGGGGTTTTAAAAAAAATAATGAAAAAATATAACTTGACTAGGATTGATTAATTCTTGGCTATGGCACTAGAGATCATTCAGGGACTAGCCACTGGCCTAAGAGACTGCAAAATATATCACACCCTGGAGAAAAGCAGGTAGAGAACACCTTCCTGCCTTTAAGCAGCTAAACACGCATATAATCTTCCCCAGGAGTTTAGACCTTTGTCAAAAGGAGTGGTATTATCTCCCAGAACATCATTAGGCACATAAGAAAAAAAAGAATCACCAGAAATGGCAGTAGGTAAAACTTCTAATGGTAAACAGTTATGGGAACAGACTCATTGGTGAGATCTGCCTAATATTAACAGCAGGGGTTCTTTCGGGATTGTTGATGGACAGCCCTGGCTTTGTTAGTTATCTCTGAACACTGATGCACCAAAAAAAAAAAAAAAAACAACATACTGTAGGACAGCTTTATGCTAGCTCCATTTGTAGGAGATTCCACAAAGTGGACAGTGCATGCATCAAACAATTAAAATACATCAAAGTGAAGAAGCTTTGCACAGTGACTTGAGGGTCTACTGTATTAAAAGCCTTTCAGACCCAGAGAAAAGTTTGGCTACTGGATCAATAGTAGATGGACCAGATCCAGACATGTCAGAAGATCAAAGAAATTTAGTCTCTCTGTCACCCAGAAAGCTAAAGGAGGAAGCCAGGTGCACGAAGACTGCATAGGGTCCTGACCAGACACTTTTTACAGTCCACTGCTTACTCACCCCTAAGAGTCACAGAAGGAAACCAACAGCATGCTAACAGTAAACTAAATAAGGATTAGTGTTGATGGAAAGTTTCACTAATTCTTGTAAAGGCCAATATCTATTTAATGATTCTCTGAGAGGCACCAGAAACAATGATCTTAAGAGGGTTTTTTTGATTCAGAAGAGCCATCTGTGAGCACCTTAAGCAAATGCAACAACTTCTTCCCATCCCTCAGCCTGAAAGTCACTTACTAGCGCCATTTATTTCCAAATAACTATAGTCACGTAACCTTCAGCCAAGCATTAAGCTGTCTGTGGCCCAAGGACTAAATTGGTGAGGCACCACTGGGTGACCTTGGCTCAGCTTTATTGAGAAAACCACTGCTGAGCTGTAAGACAGTCCATGAGCAAAAGCCCTGAGATAAGAATAATAAAAACACAGACCTAAGTGTAATTGTTGAGATGGTAATCATTAGGAGCTCAAGGACTCAAAAGGAAAATAACTGACTTGAAAAAATATAAAACCCCAAGGAAAAAAAAAAGGGCAGAAAAGCACAAGGGGGCAACTCAGCAAGACTGTGGATCAGCCCATTTCAAGAGGCAAGAGAGGCCAGTGCTGCCCCTCCTGACTGATGACTGCTCAGTCAGCTGTTGCATCCTCAAGTTGCATCAGTCCTGCCTGCTGTCCCTCTGTGCATGGTGAAAGACACTCAGACAAAAGTGATCTGGTGAGGAAGTACTACAAACAGAAGACTTTAGGAGACACACACAAAAAAAAAAAAAAAAAAACAAAAAAAACACGCACCACAAAACAATCTGTGCCAGAAAGCCTGTATTTCTATGCAGACGAGAAGCTAAAGAGTTACATCTCCAGCACAAAGTCACTGTTCATTCACACAGGAAGAAACTAATCCTCAGGGATATTTAGGCATTAATGACTTATCTTAAGAGTAACAAGACATGCCTACTGATGCCTTGAAAGAGCCAGAGTCCTCTGAATTTGCACCTGCAGGCAAATGGAAATACTGTAGCTTTCCATAAGCACCAGTATCCTGCTATTCTTTTGCATGAGAAAAAAAAAAATGAGGATGTGGGAGGTGGAAGAGGTCTGGAAATGGAGAGAAGGGGACAGAAAATTCATAACTGTAGAATTCTTTCTAATAACTGAATAGCTGACGTAAGAGTTGCAGCCAAGTTGGTGTTTACAGCAAAGTCTGGTATGCTCTATTGCTAGACAACACCAAGTTTAATTTCCCTCACTGTATAGCCTTTCTGCCACATACTTTTGGCAACACGTTTATGTGACTGGTGTATTCCACCTTGAGAGTAAAACAAAACAAAAACTTAAAAACATGAAGTCTTCCAACCCAACTATCTCTTGACAGAAAACAACATTATGGAATAGCATTGCATCTGTAGAACAGAGACCATAAAAACATTTACCTAAATATCAAAGATAATGTTCCATTTGACTTATTTATTTTAGGTTAAAACTTGTAGCCGGAAGAGCTTTTTAGTAATCAACAGGTTAGAAGACTTACACAGAAACAAATTATAATTGCCTGATGGCATCTAACATTTTTGAGAGGCACCCAAACTGAGTTTAAGTTTCTTCAAGATTAGGAACCACTGCTCTGCATACACCTCATCTTTGCAGAGCTGGTGGCTCTGGCTCCCTTGAGTTCAGATCTGCAGTACCTTACTCTTACCTGGGACAGCCTGATACCCCCAGTGAACACAACAAGAGAAAGAACTTGTCCTGTCCAGCCAAAGACATGGGATTGGTCTGAGGCTGAGTGGTTGAGGGAGATAACTGAGTGTAGAAATGGAGCACTGGTTTAGGCTAATAGGATGATATGGTAGAGGACAGGAGAACAGGCATATGGTCAGAATTAATTTGAGGTAGCCTTATGTTCTGTAATTACACTAATCAGAAAGGGGAATGTCCTTAAAATGAACAAGGATCATTTAAAATGAACAATTTCTAACCTATAAATTCTTTTGCAAATTCCTTAAACACAGCATAAATGACAATTCAAAAGGCAACACACTGTCTTTAAGAACTGCTTTGAAAGCATTTAATGCAAAATTAATGGTGACATTATTTCAGTGATAAAGAAGATAACAATGCATCAAAAAAGTAGTTTCCTAAGATCATGTTCCAACAGACGTTCATAATTCGGTCAGTAATATTCTGCTTAATATTACAGTTTTAGAGGAGAAAATAAATCTGTGTCCTTAATTCTTCTTCAGATAAGTGATTAAAAGTAACATTAGCCAGAATTTCTTCCAAAAGGGTAAAAGATACTCAAAATGTGCATGCACACACGTATCTATCATATATATGATCAAAAAAATTATCATATGAATTTGCTTGATGCAAAAAATTGCAAAATGGCACCTTAAACTGTGCAAATACAAATCACATGACCAACAGAAGCAAAGTAACCACAAGTGTCTCTGAAGTCAGTGATCAAAACTGACTGGACAACTGATTGGTTGTTCCATGGATTATTTTTCTTTTCCTGCATTCTCCTTCCCCAAAATGATCTCCTGTCCATTCCCTTACAGTTTCTTTTGCTGCTTTTCCCTCCCCTTTCTTCAGAAAAAACACATCCTAGTCTAGAGGCAGCATGTAGTATGGCAGGTTTTAAGCTATGCATACGCTGATGGGCATAAAAGCTAAACCGAACAAAATCATAGGCAAGTTTATGCTGCAGCCCTTCCCTCAGAGAAAGCAGTATTTCAGTTTTTACACAGTCACACAGAATGTGTTCAAATCCAGCAGGTTTGAAATGTTCACCTCTGTCATATTTGATTACCCCTGGGCAAATGATCCAAAAGTCAACTGGGATTTAAAGGGGAAAACAGAAAAATTAAAGGAAGAGGCAATGACTGAATGACTGCAGAAAGTAAGTTTCCTTCAGAAACTGTCCTGCAGTAAGCATTCCATGCCATTTCTAAGAAACCGAAAATAAACATACTCTACATTGCAAAGGCACAGCTACTTACCGCTCAATGACATAGAAGTTGTCTCCATCATCACCTTGGTCAATTACATGTTCCTGAGGTTTCACCTTCCTCTCAAACATGGCATCAAGGACCTGAGACAGCTGCTCCTAAAAAAATGAACAAGAGGGGGGAAAAAAAAAAAAAAAAAAAAAAAAATCAAAAGACTTTGATCTGGATAGTGAAGTGCAACATACATTGCATTATTTTTACTGTACACAAATACAAGTAATACTGATAATAAATGTTGATTTCCACTAGCACTTCATTTGTTCCCAGCTTATTAATATAAATTCAGTAATGCAGACAAACATAGATAGTTCCACTACAGAAGAGCTATTATCTCAAATTTATGTCCAAATGGCTGAACTTATGCATACCATTTCAGTGCCAAGGCACACATATACAGCAAGCTCTCACTTGGTATAATCTGACACAGCTTCACTGCAACAGATACATATTGATCTATATCAACAATACATGTGTTTCATTAGATGTATGTCTAGAAACTGCACCATGATTTATTAGTAACTTATTGGTACTGTCATCATCTAAGATCCCCAGTCATGATCAGGACTGTACTGAACAAATCTCCCCAGATGGACTGTGTCTTACAGAACCTTCAATTCCAGCACAAGACACGATCAGATAGATACAGATGGGGAGCACATACAGGAAAATGGGGTAATGCTGGTCTGCACAGCAGACTCAAGCTCGTTTTTGCTGATGAGCCACGAGTAAACTTTCTTTGTAGGCAGCATATCCAGGGAAGCTGTGAAACCCAGGAGAGATGATGCCTTGCCTCAATGCTGACCTGCTTTACCACCTTTGTTATTCCAAAGTCCATTAACAATAGACTTTCATTGCATTTTCAATGACCAGATGTTCAAAGTTGAAGATGTAGATCACAGCTGAGTTTCCAAAAATATACTGCATGAACGTGTAAACTAGCCGTTATGCTACTAACTACACTTGAAATATTTACTGCGCTCCTTAAATTGGGAATAACTGCAGCATCTATAGGCACCACTAACTTGAAAATATTGCCTATATTTTCACTACAATCCTATTTTCTTGCCTTTAAAAACTCTCCTAATATTTAAATGAAACAAATAATTATTGCATGAAAGCCATTTATTTTAACCACATATTTCACAGCATGCATTTAAGTAACAGTTGTTAGAAAACAAGCAATACAGATTTTGAAAATTTTTAAAAATACTATAACTCAATATTGCTTTATATGGAGGATAAACAGGTAAAGACTTATTTTAAGTAAATAAAGCAAAGAGCTCTTCTGTTAATGAAAGGACAAGCTTTGTCAGATTTCTGAATTGTAAAAAACCTCTTGTGATTTAAATATTGGCACTGAGCATTCTTAGGGGCCTTGCTGGTAAGGATAACCGTCATTGCTTTCGCTCAGTACAAAATTCAGTTGTCACCACAATTCTACAAACTCATTTATATGACACTGGGGAAGCTATGCATGATACACCATACAGAGATTTTAACAGGAGAGAAGTTATCTACTCCCCCAGCACTTCACATTGAAACATAAATCAGGTTTATCATTGGGGATGCTCAAAATCTTGGTCTGTGACAATCTGATTTGAGTTTAATCCAGAGTTCAGCATGAATCTTGCTAGAAGTGATCCACTGGACACTAGCTCCCTTCTGTTTGATATCAATTACTACAGGAACTATATAATATATATATATATATATAAAATAGTTATTCATGCAAGTGAAGACATTTTAAAGGGCTGTTGAGTCATTGGGCCTAAATTCAGCACAGTTCACCTAAATGCCGCCAGCAGAAAAGGGATTAATTTGTCCAGGACACCTGAGGCACATAGTCATATTTACTCCTAAAGGGGTGGGTTTGTTTGCTTTTAAATAAAAAGTTTTACATGACACTCTTCAGAGGTTAAGAAACAAAACAACATATTTTGAGCCTTAATTTGAAAGTGTTTCTTACAATTATGAAAGGACAATATACACTGAGCAAAAGCAGCAGACATACATTCTGCCTTTCAGTGGATATTCTATAGCCAACCCTCCAAACCAGTCACATTATACAGAAGGAATTAAAAAGAAATTACTGGGAGGAGGGGCAAAAGGATGCAAGTTCCATACTCCCTTTATATCCATTACTAGGCAAGGTCTCCCCTCTCTGCTAAGTGCCCTTTGTCATACTAAGTGACTGCAGTCATGTTCTTCAGCCACGTGCTATCTTAAAGCCTGAGTCTTTAGCAGCTGCAGGTAAGATTATTTCCCTTACTTCTCTCCTCAGCTGCTTAGAAAGTTTTTCCCATGAAGCAGTATTTTTCCAAGCCCACTTTCTCAGCTCAAATTTGTTTTTCAAAGTCATCTTTGAATATAAATTGGTTATTAATTTTTGCTTCTAGGAGATTTTGCTGGAAGCTAAAAGATTGGCCTTCTCAATTCAAATGGTGATCACATTTTGTACATACTCCCTTGAGCTGCTGAATGTTCTTAAATATGTTTCATTTTTTACTGTACATAATCAGGTTACTTGCAAATGGAACCTTTAAAATGTTTTAAGTAAATAGGCTTAATGACAACACGAATCCCAGATCAGTGAGAGGCCAATCTTGGAAAGGACAGCTTTCAATGAAAGTTTTTGACAGAATGTCAGTTCCTCATGCTTGCTGCAATCAGAAGCTTCCAACAATTATTTTGAGAATGAAGTTCAGTGACTCTTGGGGTTTGTACAGCAACCAAGAACTGGGATAACTTTGGTTTTCAAGGAAAGCTGAGCAGCATTTCTGAAACTGTAAGCTGTCACATCCATCCTTTCATATCTCAGTCAAAGCTCACTGATTCAACCCAGGAAGCTGCAGGGACCATCACTGCTATTACAGCTTTCATTCTTCCCCAAGCTGCAGTAGAGACGTCAGTTCTGCTTTCACGGAAACACCAGACCAGAGACAAGATGCATTTATTCTATGGCCTCTCAGAGGCTGGATTAGAGGATCTCCAATGGTCTGTTACCAAGATCCTCATTAAAAAAAAATTCATACCAATAAAGATTACTAGTGTGAGCAATGGAGACACCCTTAAATCTCCATGCTGAGGCAATGAGTAATTAATAACCAACTTCAGCAATAAAAATAAGACAAGTAAGAATAGGAACAACCTAAAAACATTAATTTACATTTATTTACAGAAAATTTACTGTCATATTGGCATTTAAGAAGAAGGTGCAGCAATATTAAATCATGTAAATGTGGGTAGTGTTCAATATCACAAATGCGTAGGTAATTTCCTTGTGAAATTGCTCATAAAATTATGAACTGTTTCCTAGGGAAAAGGAAATCAGGTGCAATGGTACCCAACAGCAAATACTGAAAGATAAGCAAAAAATAAAAAGCAACACAAACTTTTCTCTAACAGAAAAATAAAATTGCAGGGGGAGGGATCTGAAAATCATGGTAACTGGCAATTTGACATGTTTGTTTATATAGTTCTTTAATTGTTGATCTCCAAACACATGTCCCAATCCAGCCTGTATATAATTAATAATTTATGTACTATCACAGTGCAAAGAAGTGTCTGGACTGTTAGGTCACGCTATTACCTGTACCCACAAACCATCAACTCCAGTTAAGATTTTCTTAAAATTGTATTACCTGATCAAGGTTTTTGAAAAGTAGGATATCTTTACATGCTTCCTGCAGTCTGCATCGCTGTTCATCGGTTTTTGGATGAACTACCTTTAAAACAAAGTAAACCAAAACTGTCATGACAACAAAGAAATATGATTACAGACTGAACCTTCTCTTCAGAGTGAAAAAGCAGAACACAATTTAAGAGTGTCAAAGTATATAATTCTTTTTTGTTGTTTGCATAAACAGTATTTATATATAAACATGTAATGCAAGACAGAATAAAAGAAACAGACATAAGAAATATGTTATTCTGATAATTAACACGTGCAAAATAGCTGTCAAGAAAGAAGAGGATGCCTTTTCTTTCCCTTCCAACCCAGCCACTGACACAGTCAAGGCTTGAGCATTTGGAACACGGGAAGAAGTCAACGGTTTTCTTTCTAAACTACAAACTATCAGTCCTAATATATTATTATTGGCATACAGGTAGTTTGTAAGATTTGTGATACATATGTATCTCAGCCCATGTAATAACAGAAGTTATCTGAGAAGCATATTTTCTTTTTCCAACAAAATTACTTAAATAAAAGCCTTGCTGTTTCAGGTATTTTTTTGTTGTTACTTCTTTTAAATTATAAGCATCTCATCAGGTTAAAGGAACCAAAACTCACTGTGTCATAAAAATGTTTATATATGTGCTTTTTGGGGGCTAATTATGAAAACATATATAAATATTAATTAACTCACATTCACCACATTAACTATATTTCTGGAATAACAAGGATTCCAATAAACAGTTACATTAGTAGGCATTTCCAAAAATTCATCATCCAAAGTTGAACAGATCTCAGATCCTTGTTTTAACAGAAAATTCAATATTGAATCAGCAGTTAGGAAAATTAAAACTTTTGATGGAATAAATGTATCCGGGTTTACAAACATTTGGATGATCAGACACAGTCTTTTTTTCTTTTTATAGCATCTTATCTATCAAGTATCTTCTTTTTTAAGACAAATTAAATTAGACTTAAAGTTTCATTGTAGAAGTGTAAGCATCCTTAAGATGGAACCTGAAAATGGAACGCCAGAATCCCAGAAAGAAACCATTGACCCTCACCAACCAGGCTACAGGATTTGCTCACATAAGAGCATCTCTAAAGAAATACAATTACAGTATCTGGACTTGCAATTCCTAGAAATTCCCAACTTTCAAAAACAACGGAATAACAGGTGGCCACAATCTTAAAATATTTCAACAAAGTATTTCTCCTACCCAGGCAGAACTGCTTTGACAAGAAAGACAGTAAAAAGCATGTGAGGAATTTTAAGTACTCATGAAGAAACAGCTGTGGTAAAGCTTAACTAGTTCTTCACAACAGCATCAATGCTCTAGGAACTGCCTCAACAAGCCTTTAAGATAATTAAGAAAGGAAAATATCCAAAATTTAAAAGATGGTAGATTTAAGCACAGATCGCAAGTCCTTTGAAGCAAAATGATATTAAAGCTATAATGAATAAAAAAGTGCATGAGACAAAGTGGCCCTAAATTTCAGAGCAATGTCACTTTGTCAATGTCAGCATACCACACAGCCTCTTCAAACAAAATGCACGAGTGGTAGGGAAAAGGTGACGCACAGATATCTGCCTGTCACACTGTAGAGAGAACCATGCATGATGCAATTCACTCATTCTTACCCTTTGTTCTGTATCTTCTTCCTCTTCATCTGGATTGAAAGCTTCAGCACAAACTTGAAAGAGAGAGAGAAAGGAAATTAGTAAAAAGAAGCCATTACATGAGAACATCAAACAAATCAAGTTTAAATTACTTTCTTCTACATTTTATTTTCCTACAGGAAAAAACAAAAGTGATTTTGTTTCATGTCGTTATAGTGTCAGTGGCTTAAATCCCCTCTATTCTCTGGGAAGGCACAGCATAGCTGTTCTCAAAGTCTCATGTAAGAAGTCTGTAACTTACAATAGAATAATCTTGCCTAGTGAGTACTCCAAAGCATGGACATGTATTTCCTTTCAATTCTCACCAAAGCATAAAAATCTCCATTCAGATTCATTTACAAACATCTCTAAAATGCAGGGAAAAAATACTGCAGCTACGTGGTTTTGTTCTTTGTAGTGCAAAGTATATAGCAACATACACACACACAAAAAAAAAAGAATACAAGGAGGTATGTGGCACTCACTCCACCTCATGTCAGATTTGAAAGTGAGTACATATATTTTGGGTTTTTTTCAATACAAAGAAATCACATTTACACATAAATTAACCTGGGAAATGCACAATCAGCTTGCCCATAGTATATTCTGTGACAAAAAATGTTTAGTCCCCTCCACCATATGCTCCTGTATCTTACTACATTTGAATCAAATGGATGTCAAGTTGTGATATAAAAACAAGCTTAAAAAATACACAAAGTAATTTTTTTAAAAAAGCATGAGGACATTTGTGGAAACCTTATGCTGCGGTGCATAGGAACAAGGCTCTGCCAAACATCATTATAACTACAGGATCAATTGTAAGAGAGGCAATGATAATGCTGAGCTTCTAAAATTTCAAACCATTTTTGTTCAGATTTAGTTCTCTCAGAAAAGACTTATCTTCAATTATCTTAACAGTTACACTGTTACACAATTTTACAATATTGGCTGCCAAAAGCCTATGGCTCTAGCTCAGACTTTTCTTATTAATCCACGGACATTTGCATTTCTTACATGTCAAAGTGAACTCTACATTCTAACTAGCTGTACACATAGGCAGAGAAAGCGAGAGTCCACCCTGGTTTCATCTAGTTCTGCTCTTATTTTAATAATGGTGGTCTTACTTCTGAGGCTATACGCTACTTGTAAAATTTTACAAAGAAACACACACAAGCATTTTCCTTTGTACTTTATCCAGCATCCTGACAATACTGAAGACTTGGCAGAATGCCCAGAAGCTCACTGCAGTGACATCTAGCAGCTGAATGGACTTAGAAATTATAAATAAAAATAAGCAGATTAAAAAAAAAAAAAAATCTAGAAGGCCTAGCATTCAGCAACTTGCAAATAATTTGAAAATGCATGCAGGACTACTGACCTTGTCATCATGCTTTCAAAAAGGCTATAAAAATGCACAAGTCCAGCATAACTTGCTAGGGAAGACCTGTATTTATTTTTTTCTGCCTAAAAGGCACAAGTCTTTCCTAGCAAATTAGATTTTAATTCCCTTTTTTTCTGGAGAGGTTGGAGAGACTGGAATACAACACAAGCATTTCCATTTATCAAACCACAATGTAAAAATCCAATCATTTAATCATTAGGCATTTAAAGAGTAGTTATTGCTCATTCAATAAACACAGCGTCACACTGCTTCTCCTGGTTTGCATCATTTAAGAATATAGAAACAGTATATTAACAGTGCACCTACAACAAAATGGTCCACCCACATCTAGGGCAGATGCTTTACAGAAGATAAACAGCATTCTTCCCCAGCTGAAAAAAAAGTATAATCCACCACACAATCCAAAGATGACCGTATGATGAGAAGGTAGATGCCTACAAAGTTGCAGAACTTGGACTGATAAGCAAAGATCCACTTAGTATGCAATACAAAGACACTAACAAAGAGAACATTATTACCATTTTGGTGTGAAAGCTTTCCTCCTCCTTCCATTTCACAGTGAGGATCAAAGACTATTGTGGAAGCTTTGGATTTTCTAATAAGGAACATTTTCTTAGGAGAAAGGCTTCTTGGTTTAAACAGAATGGTGAAACTGGAGATAAAAAGTATCTTTATTCTTTACAACCAGCATATCTTACCAATAACTAGAGTTCAGTTCTTAATTATGCACTACAGTACGTACCATAAAAGCACTTCTGTATGTTTCTGAAAGTACCTGGCATATAAGCACATTCAAGCCATGTATCTACGAATTCAGAGATCACTGTACTTCACTACATCATTCTATCATTTAAATTCTCAATATTAAGCTGCGAATCAGATTCTGTTCCCGCCTCAACTGTGGGGAAGATATTGCTAAGAATATGCTTTGGAATTGAGGAAATTCTCTTCAAGATTTTCTTGAAAGAAGTTTAATTACCACGGCTAAGATTACAGCATTAGAGCAAAACATTATCTTAAAATGTGCAGCAATCAAAACAACACAGTTCTTTGCAACTTCAGTATCAAACAGCTTTGGTTGGGATTTGTACATGTAAATCTCCCCTATTTCATCTTAGTAAGTGTAAAAACAGCTTCATAAAGCCTGGTAAGGATATAGAGTAAGACTTAATGCCCTTCCCTTACATATGGAAATCACTTCTGAGTGCCCATGAATGGGCACCACAGAAATACAACAAAAATGTGGCAAAAATACCACTTCTTCCCATGCTGTCACATAGAAATCCTTTCCATTATACTTTTTGTTCTTCAATCTCCTGCTGGGATTTATTTTTTCATGTAGAAGTGGTAGGACAGACATTTTGGACTTCAACTGACAGTTCTGACTGACAGGACTTTATTCATTTGCAAGCAGAGCTGTAACACTTAATGTAACATATCTGTTGTGGGATGGTTAAAAAAATGGGACAGAGAGAAAAATGATTTATTCTGACCTCAAGCTTAAATTAATATTGTGGTATGCTAGAAAGCACTTCAGCCTACTCATAACAACCAACAGCATTTTCCAAATATTTTAAAACATGACTAATGCAAATAAAAGGCAAACATTACGTCAACACCAGCCTGTGGTTTACATTTCAATGTATCTAATTTTTCTTTCCACTATTTTTGATTGGTAAATTACTTGTGGAAGTCTGTACTGGTGAACTTATTACCTGTCAAGATCTGTGTCAGTCTGTGTTCAGTGTTGCTTCTCTATTCTTTTGACTGAAAAGAAACCCCCTGTAACTACCCTAAACTCTGCCAACCCCTGTCAAAAATCTATGGAAGTTAGTTTTAGGACTCCTGAAGGTTAGTCATCTGTGGGTCACAGTACAGCCAGTCCCAATGAAAAAACAACTGATCTTTCATCTCGACAAAGCAAAAACATATTTGCCCCACTACTTTATACGTGACTGAATTCACATCTTGACTATTTCAGTGTCCCAATAAAACAGGTACTCCCAAGGCAAGCTTATTTATTCTCACAAGATTATCTTGAAGCAATGTGTTGGTAGCACCTTTCCAGACTCACTGAAACAGCAGTTGGAAGGGATCTCTCTCTGAAGGCCACTCAGTCCAGCCTACCCCTTAAAGGGGAGCTGTTTGCAATGCGAAATTGGGACTGACCTGGAAACCTCCCTGGGTGAAGACTGCACATCTCTGGCTAAACTGTTCCACCACCCTCCTGAGGAAGAACTTTTTCTTCATGTGCAACCTAAAGCTCACAAATATAATTTGAAATGACTTCTGAAATCACACCTTTCCTATGTGAGATTTTCAGCGCAACTCCGCCCTTGAGCAAATGCTAAACATGAATTCATCAGTGAAAGTTATGTACAAGTATGACATACACCCCAATTACATATTTCTATTACTACAGCTATATCAGCATTTATCATGCAGGCCAAGCTTCCTTCCAAATCTACCCACATAGTTCAAATAGCTTTGGAACATAAAGAGTTTTCAATTTTAAGAAGCTTTAAGATAAAAAGAAATTCAGGCTTTCATCCTACCATCTACATTTAGTCGCTCTTAGCTGCTGCAGCTAGTTTAGTTTTCTCCTCATACAGCACCTTCTTTGGCTTTCAAGAACAAGCACATCTGTTAACACTTCTGAAGGCTCAGAAATGATACAACTGGATCACTGCTTTGTTATGCAGGTGACAGTATCTGAAAGCAACAACGATCTTTCTAGTTGCAGCAATGACATAAGCAGTGGAAGGGTGAGGGGGAAGCAAGGGGTGGGGAGAGAATGAGAAGCAGCAAGAAAAGTTTGCCAGTACAAACACCACCTTTGTTTATGCAAGTTTTAATCTTTCCCAAGATAATATTGATCTGCAAAATATGCATTTTGTCAAGATCAAACGCCTTGTACTCTATGCAAATCTGCATAATAGTTCAGCCTTTAGCTCCCATAAGCAAATGAAGCCTTTGTGAGAAATGCATGCCATCCCAGTAGTTGAGAGATCACTGTTACTTTTTTCAAAATAGCAGCCCAGAGGCTGAGGCCTGAAGACCTTTCAGACACACGAGAGGAGGAAAAGTTTTCATATTGGACATGAAATTTCTACCTTTTATATAAGGTGAATGCATTGTTAATATTTCTGTTGTTATTGGAAGAAGTAGCAAAGACATGTTCTGTCATATTCTCTGTCATTTTGGATAGCGCCTTCTGTACTTCAGAGTGAAATCCTATTTACTTGTCTTTACTTACAAGGATGCATTTCCTCCAACTGATCCTATGAGAACCATTAATGAAAATCCACCCAGACTAGTATGTGTAGAACAACTGTTTCAGTTACTTATTCAGATCAGTAATCCTGCTGACTACTGCGTTAAACTACTTTCAAGGTGACATTCTTTGCATCTGAGTTTGCCAAAGCTTCAAATGTTTTGTAAATCTGTCTCTCAAGGGACAGATGTATAGCCTCTTCTGGAAGCATTATGCCAGCTGGAAAGGTGACCACTTCCAGTGGCTTGTCATTCCTTCTTTGACAGCTGAGCTGCTAAAGCAGACACCTCCAAAACGATGTAGTCAGGATGAACTTAGGAAGTCTATACAGAGCTTAAACATAGGTCCTTGCTGGCACAGCTCAATGTGATTTTCTGCACTTGAGAAACAACTTCAAGTTTCCTCTCACTTCTGTTACTGGATAGCTCAGAACTTTTTGGTTTAGAAACTGCACTTTGTTTTCCAAGCTAAAGATCTCACCGTGTCAAAGCAGATGACAGATTCATACCTCGATCCAGCAAGTGGGAAACAGAACCTGCACCTATTTGCATTACCTGAACAATTTTCACATCTATGACAGAAAGAAAAGTAACACAAACCTGGAAAACAGTTAAGCCATCTGCAGGAAATCAGCTGTTGCAGCCTTCAATTCACTAGTGAGAACTGACTGAAATCAAGTGTAAATTTTTAGTTAAAAAGAATGTCATTGCACCAGCCCAAAACTCAGATCTTGGATCTTAAAAGACTGGGTTTTCTCTTTTACTTTATATGCCATATGAAAATCCCCAGATGCAGGAGTACCCACAGCAATACCACCTCCTGATTTCATTCTTAATTCTCAAGGAGGCATAACGGAGACACGACTTACAATGACTGAGACTTGAGCAAACAACGCCCCCTCAAATCTTTGTCAAATACCAATGCAGAATATTCAAACACACAACCACTTGCATGGCCATATATGTCAAATCAAGTGTAAGATTTTTCAGTTGAGAAATATTTATAAATAATTCATTTAGGTGGCAAAGGAAAAGAATGGATTTTCGTTCTGGAAACAGCTTCAGACTTCATTTAAAGTTAAAAGGAAATTACAATAAAAATAAACTCTGTTCTTCACAGGCAGAGTTACTCTGCGTTACAGATTAACTACAAAGATACAAAGTCACTCAGCATGGCTGTGCCAAACCAGCTCAGTCCAGCAAGGATTACAGGTTCAGGCACAGCTCGGCACATGGTCCCAAAGCCTGCTCAGGATGGAAAGCTGCACAGATCATTTTGTCAGGCAAAGCAGCCTATGAGACACCAATAAGCCTGTAAGACCCTAAAATCCTCCACTGTTTCACCCAGCTCTGTGAAAAGCCAGTATTGCCTCTCTGTACTATTGTACATACACAGTAACAGGTGAAAATGTTCACCTGGCTTACCCAAAGCTTTGCTTATACCTCTTAACTCAGCTAGAAAATGCCCATCTCTGATATGGACGTTACTGATATTTCTCAAGGCCCACTACTTTAATAGAGTAATAAAACTGGGGTCACAGGCAAATCTACCCCAAAGCACAATTCTGGGTAGATTATTTTGCCCAGGGAGGTTGGGGCATTGAAGGGAGCTGGATGATGTATTATAGTGCTTGCTATCCTTGCCTTTAGAAACCTGTGCTAACCATTCCCTCAATATGACTACCTACTTTCCAGTAGTATTATCTGAATCATACTCCTCCAGATTTTTTTCTTTCCATCAAGACAGACGTGCAACAGTTCCAGTGACAATGGCTTGTGATAAAACTGTAATGCCAGTGTCACACACTCCTACTTCATACTACATTTCAGTCATGAGTTCAGAACAGACTGCATAATCAATTATAAATGTCACCTTTTATGATAATGTGGCCTTTTTCTTTGCAGGAAATCCAACTCTACGTGCAGACATCTTTTCTCCCAAATTTGTAAGTACAGGCAATATAATAAGCCCTTTAAAATTATGACAATTGGTTGACAACTATTTCCATATGTACATTTGTTTTCAAATACATTCACTAAATTCATATAGATTAATAAGCATCTAGTTTAAAGAGTTTATTTAAAAGGTCTTATTGGCAGAGTAAAACAATTTAGACAATGCATTACAGCAGAACACCCATTAAAGTGACACAGCCACAAATTAATTTTTTTTTTTCCACTACAGGAAGATTTGGCAAAGTATTTAAAATTACATCTCCCTAGGGGCAAATGAGAACTCTCATGATAAAAGAGCTAGAACAATAAATGGAAAGTAAATAATCACAGTCTTTTAGATTTATATCTTTCCAAACATATAAGGCAAGCATTACACGCAGACAATACTGCTTCAGCTAGATTTTAAAGGCAAACATAAAGCACTTTTAACTTATGATGCAATGCATTCCTACTTAATTATTACTACTAGGCAGGTTTTGTTCAGGGTTTGTTTTGTTGTTAACTCCTTCTGCAACACACAGTATCTAGCATGGAAACTGCCCCAAATTAACTGACAGGCCCTGCGCTGCCACAGCCATCCCACACATCGCAGGGGCATATAGCACTAGACAAATTATAATACACCAAAGGCTCCTCAGCATGCTTAAGAACCTGCTCCTGGGATCTATTATGGAAAGGCACTTCCTATCAAAGTAAGAGGCAAACTGCAGCGGGGGGGGAACTCCAGAAGAAATCCTCAGCCTGTATATCTTTACTTAAATCCTCCTCCTACTCAGGAGTAATTAAAACAAAAAACTTGTGCCAATACAGGACTGGGGTTAGAATTATCTCAGGCTCTTCTCCTACCTCTTCAGTATAATCAGATGAGCATGACATTTGCCTTTTTCTTTTTTCTTTTTTTTAATTAAAGCAACAGCAGTTTATCATTATATTTGCTCTGTGCTGTTGCCTGTTTAATTATATAGAGGCACAGCTTTTCCTTACTGCCTTTACCTACTAGTTATGCAAAGTGCTTTAGCTTATCCCTCCACTTTATGTGCTCACAAGTGGTTAGAGGGTCATTCACTCCCTCTTCACAGAAGGCAGGTGCTGGAGAAAAGTCATAATAAAGGCATGAGGCTAATTTGTTTCATAGAGTAAAACAGTGGCAAAAATAACCAAATGAAATGCTTCTAGATAGTCTAAATACACATTTGTGCATGCACTCCAATAATTCTACATAATTCCTAGACTATAATTTTTGATAATTTTAAATTCTACAATTTACAGATGACTTATCGTAAAAGCACTCTGGAGAGAAGATAGAGCACCCTGCAAGTAGTCTTTCTCCTGTACAGCTGGAGAAGCCAAGGGACAAGATTACCTGGTTTCACAGAAAGTATCTACTAACTGAATCACAACTAAGGCCCCTAGCACTTTTGGCTTCCATGTCTCTATTCAGAACAGTAGAGCCCAGTATACCATCAGACACTAGTGTGCTCTGGGCCTTGCAGTAAAAGGTAAGTCTGAATGAAAAGTAGAAACAACAAAAAGCTTTCCATCACGATAGAGGACTAATTAAAATTAAGCAAGCTTTCCATGTGGCAGTATCAAAGGAGTTCACAGCTCTCACATGGTAACAACCAAAGCCAAAATATTGCTCCTTTGATCTTAAACAGTAATTTACAATTTGCTATTTCTGTTTCCAACTCCCTTTAATACAGTTAAATAAAAATCTTAAAATGGTAGCAGGGTATTTTATTGTTAGACATTATTATTCCGTGTAGTGCAGTCTGAGAAATTCAAACGAAGCAAGCTTTATTCTTGCAAGTTAAGAAATCAGAAGACTGAAATGGATAAACATGCTGCTGACCTTGTTCAAGCCTTCTAAGAGAGCCTTACCGATGAGATAGTCATCCATAAAAAAGGTCTCCTGGAAAACATGATGCTACTACTATTTCAGAGCACCCAGATTCACAATTGTAGAAGTAAGCCTTCTGCTTTAATGATCTTCTGGTTTAGCCCATCACATAAATCTTACCAGATTTCTAAATGGTTACGTAAGGAAGGCAGATAAAACCAGAAATTAAGCACCAATAATGTTTATGTGCCTGATAAACACAGTGATACTTTATCTCAGTTAACAGCATGGAGAATGTTCATTTTACATTCAGTTTACATCAAAACACCACAAGTTCCAAGAAACTGCTCTAATATATACCTTCCAGAAAAATTGCATGTATCTTATAGGCTTTTAGTTGCAAATGATAGATAAGATAATCTAGCTAAGGACTAAAACAGAAAAAGTATTTTTCCAGTCTAGAAATAAGAAATTATTTTTCAGTTTCCAGACCAAGGCATTTTTTGGTTTTATACTTGCAATTCTGATATGTGGATTGCTGTATCTGCAATAAGGCACATAGTATTTTAAAAGAACTACCAGCACCTTGGAAAAAGTGCACTGAAGCACTTGTGTGTTACAGCAGAGCAGATATAGGTAATTTTCATTGCTAAATATCTTTCTGACATCTGTCATGACAGAGAATTGAAGGATGTCAAAGTGTTAAAGGTGTTTCTGAAATTAATGGTTTGGCAACTTCGATATGATTTTTAAAGATTCCTAGAGAACATCCAAATAAATTAAAAATCACATTACCCCTAATGGAATGAGTAATGTCTGTTTACCGGTAGTGATAGGGAACAATATAAAACTAGCATGGCTTTGACACAAATGGATTATGTGCAAAGCAACGATGTGGAAGCCTCCAGGTCCCTGTGCTTTGAAACAACTGCTCCCTGTCTTGGCAACACAGGGAGTGTGGAAACCTTCCATCCAATCCCTTCAATAAAAACCCAGCAGCTACCCCCATTTCTGGGCAGCTACTGAGCAGCTCAGATGCCCTGGTGATTGCTAGTAATGGGGAAGGCATAACTATTTGACTTGATGCAACTCATCTTCAGGATGAGTCAACTCTGGACTTTAGTGGCTCACTGAACAAAAGGATTTAATTTACAGGAAATACATAGCTGAAGTAGTCTGGCAAAAGACTAATATTAGGCAGAACTTCATCAGTTAGAACTTGTGTGCTTTATTGATAACCACTTAGTTCTGTGTTTTTCCATTACAGAAGATTAGTGAGTTTAAGAAGATTACGCTCCTTCCTATCCCAAATTTTGGAGGCGTGGGAAAAACATACATTCAGCCACGCTAATCCGAACCAGGTAAGTGCTTCAGGCAGCCAAATACCCATGCAGAAGCCATCTTCCAAAGTCAAGCTTTGATTTAAATCTCTCTTTAAATGAGAGCACTATAAAAGTGCTCACAGCAATTCCTAACTGTGGTTGCTTTAAACGCATTATATTCCCTGTAGCTAGTTTCTTAGCATGCTGACTAAAGCTTTGCATTATTTGGAGTACACACAGTCGCATCAAGATGTTCTGGTGTTAAAAATGACTGAGTGAAGTTTCTGAAAATACATGGGATATCCTTTCATATTTAAACCAGGTATGCTTAAACTTTTCTGATCTACATGAACAATTCCATCCATTTCACATTTAATGTGAAATAACAGCAACCTAAACTTGTCATCAATGTATCAATCAGTCTACGAGCACAACATCTATGACTTTGTCTAAAAGTTTATATAAAAAAAGGGATAAAGTGCTGCCTTGCATATTCACAAGAAAAACGCGAAGCACATCTAACTCTCAAGGTCACTCCATATATATACATCACAGCACCATATCTGCACTAAGTATAAAATTGCCTTTTTTAGCTGTATTGTAACATGCATTTTGAGATTTCCTCCAGTGTGTTTGCCTTCAGTTTCTTGTGCACAACAAACCATGTGGGCATATTTTCATTTGGGCTTAAATTCACATGTTAAACATCTTGGGTTCAATACAAAAGGAGGGGGGGAAACAATTCTCCTCTTTTCCATCTCACCACAAAAAAAAAGAAAATTAAATTCCAACCCATCAAAAAGAGAATTAAATTTTGTTTAAAAATCAGCTGAAGGCTAATACTATCATAAGTGCTTATGCATCTAAAGATATGGATTAGCTTTATGTAGGCTTTTTAAAGATCTTTCATGTAAAAGAATTAATGAAAGTTAGTCACCTGCACCTTTTGCCACCTGAATATTTTTGAAAAACCAGTCATTACTTCATTAATTTCTTAATAAATGTGCTTATTGTCCCAATTAATAAGGACTAATTTGAGTTAAAATATCTGACTTCAGATGAACAACTTGTAATCGCTATGCAACACTATAAGCATTAACAATTATTTAGAAAGAATAAATAAAAATTTAAAAAAAAAGAGGAAGACTGAATTAATTCTACTCCACTGTAGCACTTATATTTGCATTGAGTAGACTGGATCAGATTTGTCTGACCAGATATTGCATTGACCTAAGTTTTAAATAAGGATGCTCACCAAGTGTTGCATTTCTCTTTATGTCATAAAAAATCTAGCAATTACAAGCAGAATTATTCACAACAGTGTGAAATCCATGTAAATGTGAAGTCACGGCTGCTAAATTCCAAAAATAAGCATGTCATTATTCACTGAATGCCAATTACATGCCAAGAATTTTTAAATAATTCCCAGTATTGCAAACAGAGAAAACAAACTTTTTTTTTTTTTGGTTGTTGCTGTTTAATGAATAATGATTCAGGCACTTTCTTAGAGGAGAGCACCCACACAATTTATCACCACTTTCATCTGTCATCCCACACACTTGGCTTTTGCTCATATCAACATTTTTCAAAATGAACTATTTTCACTCTAGTTATGATATCAGTTTTTCAATCATTAGGGATATCAAAAAAATGATGAAAGCATCAGGTTGTTGAAATAGGAAAGCTGTTTGTGGCATTTGTAAAAACATGAATTTTTTAATTCAGAAGTCTCTTACAATTTATCATCTTCCTGAAAACCTTTCAGCAGAAGTTATTATGCCATCAGTTCTGTAAGATAATGAATAATCAATACAGAAATTCATTAAATAGCTGCAAAAAAAGAAACCAGGTCATGATTTTCAAGTCATCCTCTGACAATCAGATACTCTAGTAAGTAGAAAGTGAAGAGAACAGCACAGAGAAAGTTAGTCACTCAGTCTTCTTCCCTTCATGATTTGGACTGGTGAAGGTTTATCACTGAAGTAGCAGATAGTATTCTGCAAAAGAAAATACTCAAAACAGCTTCCCAAAAAAAAGTGTTCCTTCTTGAGTCATTGGTACTATTTAGATGTCCTAATTTAACAGGATCCCAAAACTATATTCTTTATCAATTAGTAACATGGTGCATTGCAATAATTAATATAAAAGCTTTCATAGAAAAAAAAAAAAAAAAAAAAAAAGCCGTCATTTTAAAAGGCTAAAAGCTACTAAAAAGGTTTTACTATGCATAATATTATCATGTCCTGACATCTCAACTTGCCAGGGTGCGAAGAAAATGTTGCATCTGACTAGAAAGCCCAGAGAGGTATCAGACTTTAACAACGTATCTGTTTTGTGAGATGACTGCTCATCTTTGGTAGGAGCCAGAAGAATTAAGAGTTCAAGGTGAAGTCCCCCATTGTCAAAATGGAGCAGAACCAGAGTTTGAAGAATCAACAGTCACACAGGGATTTTACGGAATTTCATCTTATGAGGAAAGAAGCCAGAAACTGTCAGAGGACATTGATTTAAACATTATTCAAATATAAAATTCTATACCTACATCCTCTAAAAATACCATGTGAAAAGTCTTGTATGAAGATGGATGAGAAAAAACAAAACAACCACCAACCACGCTGTCATATCAGATTGCTAAAGAGAAGTAAAAGAGAAAACGTTGGGTTTGGAATCAGTATTGTCAATGTTAATATTTGCTATATACAGGAAAACAGGATTCAGTAACATTTAAACAAAATTATCCTCTACATACATAAACATCATTCAGCAATTATATCTTAGGAGAAGGCTTAGCACCTGATTCCAGAGACAACTGATTTGATCCTTCTCACTTCACTGAGTCTGTGCTGAAAGCTGCCCTACCAAAGAGACTAACTGAAACAAGTCTTGTTCATTTGATTACTTTTGATATTAACATGAAAACTGTCACTGATCCTGACAGTCATGTTACTTTGCTGGTATAAAAATATTAAGGAAATAACTATCATATATTGCTTCCCTAGATTATATAACTCAATTATTCCCTTTATATAGTGGTGGAATATGAAAACTGTAATCTCATTCCTATCAGGAACACACAAGAGAGATAAATTATACCAGGTCACTCAGATAAACAGAAATAATTGGAGAAATACGACTAAAACCTTCTGTCACACATGTATGGGTATAATATTTTGTCAGATTTTTTTTCTATCCCACAAAGAAGTAAGCAAGTCTGCTGGAGAGTGGGAGTTCTGTGGAATGAATCAAAGGTATCTAGAAATGGCAATATAAAAATCTAGCAGAAAAACTTTACTTTTCTGAAACACGCTAAAATAAAAGAGGAGAAACTTTACCCAAATGAGACGGTAGTAGGCGTCACACTCTTCATTCCAAAATCACAATTAACTTTCATTCATTCACATACTGCCAAGAGCAAAATCCTCTTCAAAGTTACGTGTCAGTTGTTATAGTGGGACAAATATCAATGGTCTCTTCTCTCTAGTTTTGAAATAGCTTTGATATTATCACTTGAGAAAGGAGGTATCACTGATTGCTCCTACCTCCCTGCTCCCTGTTAGTCACTAACCAAGGGCTGAGATACTCACTGGTATTCTCTGCAGCCTATTCATTATAGAAAAGGAAGTGACTAACAAAATAGTTTGTCAGGAACCCCTATGCTTGGAGGATGATCTAGAAATGTAATCAAGGAAGTATGAATTTCAACACAGTCCAACTCTGGGGAGGAAGGAATCTGTATGGTTTTCAGGCCATCCAAACCAACCCTGGTCAGACTGAGTCAGCAAGCCATGTAAGATGAGTTACTCACACCAGCAGAAGGCTCAGACATGGCCAATTCACTTAAAGCAGCAGCAAGACTGTTCTACTGGGTAATTAGCACTGAAATTGCCCATGGCACTACTGTCTATGGCATCCTATAGCTAGGAGATTTTAAAGTTGGTGAGTTGGTTTATTGTTTTTTGTTGGCTTGCTTTTTTTTCCTTTTTAGTTTCTACACAGGGATAGCTTATGATTTTGTAAACAGAGGGTTATTTCAATCAAAGTTAGCCACCAGCTTATGTACAAATTAGAACTGACCAACACAACGCGCTTAGGGTTTCTGCACATACCATGGAACCTCAACATGTTACATGGCCAAACATGCTAGACAAATAATCTATTCATTAGATAAATTTCTGGGGGAACATCAAGCTCTCATCTCTTTTTCTCCTTCCTAGCATTTCCTGGAAAAAAACTGTTTATCTAAAGTAGCATAGGGAATGCTACTTTACCACACTGCACTTCTATAAATAATTCCATTAACACGATTAACCAAGTACCCTTTTTCCAAATGACCCTCCTGCACAGTCTATGGAGTTTCTCACTATCCCACCCACGGACCCCTGCTTTGCTGGCTGAATCTCTGACCAGCACACAAAGCCATATTTCTCTGGTCAAGAAGCAAACGGGATTCCCTGCAGAGCCTTTTTAGTTGTCGAATCATTTGGAAGAGTTTAATGCGAGGCAAGCCAACACTATCCCACCCCCTCAGGGAACACTTCAGCCTAGGAGATGAGTAAGTAGCACACGCTGCAGAAATGGGGAGCATAAGTGAGTAGAATGAATCCCCATGTTCCCAGTAATAGAGGGTGAGAAAGATGAAGTTAATATGTGAGAATGTGCTACTATGACTTACAGAATATGAAAGCAGTATCATCACTTTTGGTCAATGTTTTGAGAAATGTAAAAATAAAATCCATTCTTCTTCTGAACAAAAAGAATATAAACAAGGTATGTTTTAACACACAAGGTCAGCTTGACCTTTCTAATTGATTACTATTTCTTAAGTCCTGATTTCTTGACATACTTTACTGAGGTACTGCATAAGCTAGAAGTAAACTAATTTGCTCAAACTTTTCAAAAAGCACAAAAATAAACTTTCAGACCAATTCTTGCCATATGTCAGAAAACTCACAGTTTGAGTAAGTCTTAAAGAATGACAGTTAAATATTTACAATCATTAAAGAAATATTTCCCAGTACAGTCAAGAGCCCCAGGTTTAGATGTTCCATAACTAAAAATAAACACCTAAATGAAAATTCAGTAATCATTACAACAGGTTTTTTCTATGAGTTTATGTATTCTTAGAATTTGCATTAGTGCACCAAAGGAATCATGATTATCCTGTTATCTTTAGGCAGCTAATCACAACTGACCAGGAGTAAACAGTCCAAATTTAATATTGAGGATAAAGAGATTCTGTAACTGCTATGTGTAAGAGAGGGTCATAAACAATTGTTAGTCTCCAAGAACATGTTGAATTGTTTACCAGAACTATTATTAGTCTGTCCTAAACTGTATGTATAACGCAATTACTTTCTCTTCCTTTAGTTAGAAATGTATTTTTTCTAACTTTCATTCTTGATCTAATGAACAATGACAGCAACTCCACAATTCCCCAGACAGCCAAATGCTTAAAAGAATATCCTTGCTTGAATTTTAAGTATTTTCTTCAATATGTCCAATGTTAATTTTAAAATTATACTCCTATTTTGTTTTTCCAGAGTACTGTAAGTCTACAATTTTGTGCATTTAAATCTTGATACCAGAAAACAGTTTAGCTCTGCTCTTTACTCTCCTTACAAATATACACTGCACTGGAAACAGGATAATAGCCAGTGGGACTCACAAGGCTACTCCTCAACATGAAGTAGCAGAAAATTCTTCTGAATAGAAAACCAGAAAAGAAAAGAATACACTAAATGCAATTACAAAAAAAAAAAAAAAAAAAAAAAGTGTGTCAGCTTTTCTCTATGGTTTGTTCTGCTTTACTTACTTAGTTAAAAACAGATATATTCAGATATTACACTGAGTAATCCAAACTGCAATGTTAGTTTGTTATTTATTGTTATTTGTTGGTTTATACAGAAGTAAGAAATCTTATAAAAATTGCTGAATTAAAAAAGTTTCCTAAAACCTAACACATCTAACAAGGAAATCAAATCAATTTCAGAGCACCAAACGCAACAAATTAGTCACTAATTTTATGCAGGGCATTATAAAACACAGTTGCCTATACAGCAGGGGGCTGAATTCAATAACCTAGGAGAACCCTGCCGGTCTTGTTCCTGTTTGGGTAACTTCTTGACAGGCACAGCAGGTATGGAGTGCAAAAACCCCAACCAACCAAACAACCCCTTCCCCAACTCAGTAGGTTTCTGTAACTTTTCCTGCCAAGAAAAGGAAAATGGGGTCTCCTTGTATATGCATGGATGCTGTTTGCAGCTCTTTTGCATTTCAACAAATTCCACACTGATCATGACCTGTACAGTGTACGTATAAAAAAAATATTTTTTCTCCACTTTCTAATTGTGAAAAGTATTTAACACACAGTAGTAAAATATACATGTTCTGTTAATGTTTATCTCCATCAGAATTCTAACATGTACTTTAAACTCTCAATTATTCTAGCTCTTCTTGGAGCAGTAGTGTTATTGAGCATCTAAACAGTCCTCCTTAATCTAATTGCCTAAGTTAGCAATTCAATTTTACATTTGCTCTTTAGTTGTTCACATTAACCTTTAGACTCCTTCAATGAAAGAACCTGTTTTTAACTAAGAGTAGCTCAGTACCAGTATTACATTTCAGTACTGGAGATCCAAAAAGATTACAACTACCCTTTGGTTAAGGTTCAACTTTTAACCTCAAGAGTAATTCATCCTTTATTTAAATTTAAAATGGAGATGTATTCACTTCTCATTTGTAAGATTTTACTCCATCAGCAGTCTCCAGGATGGATTAGTTTAATTAGCAGAAAAATTAAAATGTCTTGGGACTCTCCAAATTAAGATACTCTGCAATGTATGACTTCCAGTATTTACTACCAGAATATCTAAATCTATAATTCAAAATACAGTTTTGTGTTGCTGAAATTTCTCATGTAGTAATATACCAAAACTACCAGCACTGTTGACTGTTGATTATGAAGTTCTCATTATACTCAGAACTACTTATATGTATTGGCATAAATACACAGCCATACCCTTAGTCATATCCAAGTAAACAGTAAAGCAATGGAACTACATGGGTATAACGACATTTTGCATATGAAATTAAACATGTATTTATCTCATATTTGTATATACCATATATACATTATCAACAATGACCCACCATATCTATCATACCAAAGAACGTGACAGATTATGCATACAAGTTACAAAAAGAGTAGACTTTAACTGAAAACTAGAGAGAAAACACAGAACACATTGGCATTTTTATGAAGACATATTTCAAATCAGAATCATAGTGACTTTTTAGACCAGCTAAATGTTACAATTAAATATTTGAATAAAAAAAAGTAACATATGCAAAACAATCTACACTGCACCTCGAATAAAAAAAAAAAAAAATGTATCTTCTCATCTACGTGTAACATTTTGTTCACATGGTACTGTTCAAGAACAACTTTAAAAATAATTTGTTGGGAATAACAGCTACATATTAAAGCATTTGATATTGGTTAAGATAGAAAACAAACAAAGAAGTATAATTTGCATCTCCAGAACAAGTGAACAGCTACAAATCCAACAACTTTAAATACCAGTTGCACAACCAAGGGGCTGAAACAACACAAAGGTGGGACACCTCCCACTCCACATATTTCTGTATTCGAACCAGAGATAAAATTCTTAGCACCATGGAAGATTGGGAGATATGTTCCAGCAGAAAGAAGCTGCCACTTTCTCGATTGCAAAGCAAGCCTTTGCCATAGTTATTACATTGCATAAAAGTTCTGGGAAGTTTTTCTGGACAGAATTATTACAGCTGCTGAAGTTGCTTCAAAAACTTTTGACCACCCACAGGACTCTTCTAAACTACTCTCAATGTATCACCCAGTGGTTTCTACTGTGAATTAAGAAAAAATTCTCATTATTTCAAATGAAAATACTCCAAGAAGCATGAGAAATAAAGCTGTAATGAAGAGTACGGTAATTTTTAATGTAACTCCTTCAGTCAAATGCACATTTCAAAACTTTTTCAGAAATATTACATTCTTAAAAGAAAATCATACCTGATACTCTTCTGTTGTATCGGTTAACAACTGGAGCTGCAAAACAAACAAATCAAAATTACAAATGTTATTTATTATTACAAACTCAAAGCCATCATCTAGAATAATCAGGATACATTTTTACTGCACAAATCTCTTACAAATCTCTTAAAACAAACAAAAAAAAAAACCCAAACCAAAAAAAACACACACAAAAAAAAAAACACAGGAAAAAAAAAAAAAAAAAAAAAAAAAAAAACAAAAAACCCACACTTCAATATAAAGCTTTCATCCACCCACTTGCCAGCAAGTGCTTATTCAAAGTTAAAACTTGATATTCCAGACGGCCATTGCATGCTAAGATGAGAGGCAAGCAGTTTTGGGGTTTTTTCATCCAGTTCTGAAAAAAATATACCTCTCAACATTATTACAAAACATTCAAGCACTTTAAGTTAGCTATACCTACGTAACACGAACCAAAACCTGACGGAACTTAGTAGCTAAGTTCTATATTCCTACACAACACAAACCACGTAACTCTTCAGGCAGTGCTCCCATACTAACTCCAATTATCTATCCTTGACCAAGGCTATCTTCCATAATGACACACATTTTTAAATTGAAAAATTCCGAGATGGAGGATCCATTGCTTCATTGTTCATGTTGTTAGGTATACAAGGTATATAAGTTTTGCCTCTAATTTGGGATGAACTTCCTGACTTTCACTATTCACATACATTTTGACATCAAACCAACTTTTAGTAAACAGTATTCCTTCCCCCTTTCACTGTATCCAAGTTACTGTCTTTGTGAGTTGCTTCAGTTGCAACACAACCACCAACTTCACCCAGAACAAAACCAAAATACTGTGCTCCCCTTCACCACTAACCACCAAAGTAATTTTATTACAAATGCTTCATGCTTTCGCATTCCTCTTCCCCTCAACTGATAATTATACTTTTCCTGATATATCCAGTGACCTTTCTATGCCATTCTTTAAACATTTAAGAATTAGATGAGCCTTTATACCACATCAAAGCATGTGTACCACAGAGGCAGGTTTATTAAATACACGCTACTAAAATCTTAATGATGACATTGTTTCTTAGAAGTTAGAAACTTTTGAGTATCTCAGCACCACCAGAATATGAAGAATGATGCTTTCTTAGCAAATACACAAGAACTCAACTCCTTTTGAACATTTACAACCACCCTATGTCTATATTAAAACACGTAACTGAGAACAATACCAGAAAAACAAGTCCAAAATTACCGTGTATTCTTTTATAGTGATAAAGGAAATTAGAAGAAAGAAGGGGTTGGGGGGGGGAAATAATCAGGCAAACTCCATAGTTTTCAGCCAAATCTATCGACAAGGTGACAATGCTCAGATTAAGAAAAAGCTAAGTATTAAAAGCAAGATTATCCTGAAAAGTTTAAATAGAGACCTAAACTTCTGTAACACAGCATAATCCTTATAAACATAACACTGACACGGTGTTTCATACATCAAGCTTCGATAGGGTCAAAAACACTGAATGGTAAACCTGAGATTTCAAGAAACTTCATTTTCAAACCTTTAAGCAGTTTTTGACAGCAGCAAGCCTTCCTGCAGATAGGGGCAGCATAAATTTCACTTGTCAAGAGACACCATGGATGCAAGAAATTTGTATCACCTTAAGGGGGTAAGACAGACATCTGGAACAGACATCCATTCTGGTTTATTAAAACTCATGCAACTTCCTGAACTGGAAATGTTCATACATTTTGCACTGTTCTTAACTCTTCCATGGGGGCCTGCCTGTGGCCATCGGTGGTGACAGAATACTGCTCTAGACATTAATTTGCTCTGAAACAGTACATTCATTCTTAGCTCTAGTTTATTAAGTTAGTTTAACTGAGTAACTACTCAAAGTCGGCAAGCGGATTTGGACCTTAAGAAACAGGAAAACTCACTACTTATCTAGAGACACACAAATGCCTACCAGTTCTAAGATACTGAAGAACAAGAGGACCAGAACCAACTAGTTCTGTTCCTGCTACAAAGTGATTTATTACAAGAAAAATACTAAATTAGAAACATAATTTGATAAGTCTAGAGTAAAAGCACCTCATCCAGGTCATAAAAATTTCAATCAAATGCTTAACTAGTCTCATATACAGATTCAGATACTTTTAATCAACACTAAGTAAATACATTATTTCAGGCACTGTCTTGCACATGCAGACTTTCTTCTCCACCTTTTGACTATTACACCCATTTCTTACTCATGTTTAAGAACAACATTTTAACATCTTTGAACAGAATTAATATACTACAGTAAACTTTGACATACTTTGGGTACCACAGAAAAATATCCACTTTTCAAAGATTATGGCTTGTTTTAGAATCTTGATTATTTTATCCCATAGCAGGATTCAGTGTCATCATAACATTATCAAGTTTTCCACAGTGCTAAAAACAAGAAAAAAAACATAACCTTTTAAGGGCAGTTAAGAGAGCACTATTATTCTGCCCCCACAAAGCTTTTAAGATTAAAATGATAGTTTGCTTTTCTTACACCAGTGACAGTTTTAACATGTATAAAATTTCAGGTTCACTTTATATGTTGTCAGAAGATGACTATTTAAATGCTAAAAAGATAAAATCTAACATTTCCTACTACAGAAGATTAGCATTTTCTTTTGTTCTGGCTTACCAAAGAAAAGCTCTCTTTGTTTATGATTTTCAGTACTGCATAGACAGTATAGCCACTCCTGTGGCATCCTTGTGTTTTGTAATTAGAAGTACATGGAGAAAAGCCTTGCATCAAGGACTGCTGAGAGAACAACTGAAGGACCTACATACACCTAGATTAGTCTGTGGACAGATTCCAAAAAATTAAGGTCGGAAGGGAATACATTTACAGTTAACCCAGCCTATTTCCTAGACTGAACACTGAAGGGCATCTAATTTAAAGCAATAGTGACAGATGCACTAATAGTAACCTCTTACTCTACCACAGCCATTAGAGCAAAACTCTGCCTACACTGTAACAAGAACAAAAGTGAATCCAGCACACCAGCCTGGTATCACTCAGTAGAGCTGGTATTTTCAATGATAAAAAGAAATTGCTGCTTTGAAACTGGAAACTTTTTTTTTTTTTGTACCTCCATTTAGGATTCCCCTCCTGCACACTAATGGGCCATGTCTCAGGTCAGTTATACAATAATTGCAGAAATTATAATGAGATTAAAAGATTTTGCATTGCAAACTCTCCATTATGTCAAAACCTCAGGTGCAGTAGTATGCAAGTTCAAAACGTCTCGTACCTTTGGCATAGTCCCTGCTTTTACTTGGCTCATGGGAGCCAACAACCAGTAATTGGGTAAACACAACAAAAACTGAGGTAAATTAAACCATTGTACCAGAAGAGACCAAAACAGCCCAATTTCCTCCCTGGCAGCCAAAGGCAAGTGACACCAGCAGTGGAAAGGCAGACGATGTTGTGCATTCCACGGTTTTGCCAGAACTGACTCAGGACAGCAATCCTACTCCACTGTTCATCAGAAATATCTGCTGAACATATGTGTATTTTCCACACTGTCCTGAGGCAAAGACTGAATTAAGCACTACATAGGAACACTTAACAGGCGCTGTTTCAGATGGAAAAAAGTTACATGTTTCTGGCTGTAAGATTCTTTTTTATTCACAATTGCAGTTTCTAGAACCAGTCAGTTCTCTAACCGAAATCAAGTACTTTTTAATAAGTAGTTATCAACTCAATGTCAGTATCACTTAACCTCAGTCACCATTCTCCCTTTCCTGCACTGGGAAAAAACAAAAAAGTAAAAACAGACAGACAAACAAAAAACTACTACCAAAATAGTGGGCATTCATTCATACATATATGAATGCCACAAACATATCATAAGCACTCAAAGAAGAAACAATGCCATAAAGCCGCTCCGCTTCCCAATTTCAAAAACATTTTATACCACCTTCAGTCACCTAACTCTGCAAAAATTAGTCATGTACATATTTGCTAATAAAAGACTGCACATCCTTTCTTCCTCAAAGTAGAAGTATGTCATTCCATTTATTTAATAAAAAAATACTTGAATCATGTGCATAAATAAATCAGGGCTGTACATTCCCTAAGTTAAATTCATAAATGTACCTTATATCAAACAGCACTACTGCCATGCAGTTATAGTACCACTTGTTAGTGGCTCCACTCAATTAGGTTTTCTCACTTGAAAAATTGGGGATCTATATTTCAGAAACAGACACCGGTATGTGATGACTGACCTCAAACATATATTTTTTTCTACATTTTTTTACATACTTTCCAAAAGTGAAAAAACAGAGATTTCTCCAATATTCTTCAGTTTGATTTGGCACTGAGATTTTCTTTGAAATACCTCATACTAGATTTTGGCTCACCATGCTTAACTTACAAGGGTTCTGACTACGGTTACAGGCAGATTTTAAACTCAGCCCCATAGATTAAAAAGTATATAAAAGAAAAAGGACATGGATATTGACTTTTTTTACCCGTTTTCAAAACCAAACCAATAATTTAAAGTATTTAGGCCAAACACATGACAGTAAAATAGCTTTCCACCTTTACAAATCAAATCTAAAAGAATATTTTTCCTACAGCACATGGGATCCCTTCTTTGTCAGTGTACTAAAACGACAGGTAAAAAACACCAGCAAGCTTTTTAAAAGTTATGTTACTACCATAATAGTTTAAGTTATTTCTCTATACTACTCATAAGCATTGTACAGTTACAGAAGATGCTAAAGCTTGAAATGAACAGAAATATTACAACAATAATTCTCCCAGCTATTGCTATCCTCTTCTTACACATATTAAGAACATTACATTCTTGCAGAAAGGATAAATAAAACCCAAAAGATCAGTTCTGGGTCACAGGAAAAAAACTCAGGGACAAACGATGAATTGGCATTCCAGTCAAGACATCAGAGTACTAGATGTTACCATCCTGTACTGGATACCTTGAACACTTCCTAATTAGAACTGGGGTAAAAATATCCCCACATGCTGATTGTTTCTGATACGATGCAATTTATAGCAACAGACTAAGTTAAGCTATTGTGCATGTAAAAGTTTAATACAGGTCTTCCATGTAACACACTAATCAATTCAACAATTTTCTGAAGATTTCCTGATGAAAGATGGAACAAAGTTTCTATGAGGTTCCATAATTCAGTAGTATAGTACTGGGAATTCAATGAGCATAGGCATAAAATACCAGCTTTATTAAAACAAATTAGTGGAAATCAGTGATTTCCAGACTATCCCATCAAATCATGGCACAAAATCATCCTATATGAACAAAGACAAAAAGAAAAACAGAATGTAAACCCTTCTTATTTAACAAGTCAATTAAGATTATCCAAGCAACATGTGAGCTGACACTGTAAACCATTAAAGCTGAAATACCAGAAGCAGAGTAGGGTATAAATCTGAGGTGTGACTGTCTCTATGGAATGTTGTATCAAGTTACGATAAGGAAGTGCGAGACTAAAGCTGTCAAACTGTTTTTCTACACACCAAGATGTTAATGGACTTACATAAATATGAACCATCGCAACTGTGAGAAAATTTAAAGATTCAAGTATCAACTTTTTAGGATTTCTAGTAATTAAAAAATAACGCTGTAGCAGAAACAAGACTTTCATCATCAGATATGCAATCATATTTTAATAAATGCAAATCTGAGCTTCTTTTTCAACAAGTAAGTAAAATAATGGGGTTCCCTGTGACTACTACTAATATAAAAGTTATGTATCCATGATTTCCTTCAGGATGTCCCGGCTGGACAGTGGCAAATTCCACTTACCCCTTTCACATCTCTGCTTGGTAAGGTGGGGAGCATGAGTGGTGCTACAAACGACTACAATTTTTCCAGAGGCAGTTCTGGAAACCTACCAGTTCACATGTCAACATTTCTTTCAGAAAAGCAAAACAAACAGAAATGGACAAGAGTTTACAGGTACCAATTTTTTCTTCCTTCTATTCTCCCCTCACAAAAGATGATGGAAACTCAGAACTTGGTTAGAGACAAGCAGGAGAGATTCTGATGGTGTCTGCTGAAGTATGCCAGATATCTGGAGGAAGACAAAATGTCAGGGAATACTAGGGAGGAGGCGAGCTTTCAGAGGATGAACAGAGGGAGCACGGAACATTAATTAAAAAAAAAGGGCAGACAAATGGAACCGTGGTCCAGAATTGTTTATGTACACAAACACACTTTTCTGTAAGACACTTCTACATCTATTAAGTTGGAAAACAGTAACAAAAATTACATTATTATAATACACTGGTTTTCTCTCTGCTGCAGGACAAATACTAGCGGCACAGATACCTTTTTATACCCAGTACTGAAAAGTAGCTCTCATCAGTAGTGAAAGATAATAAAATATAAAAACAAAGTAGCAACACATCCTGCTCTTCAATTTAATAGATTCTTTAATTTAGATTTTAAAATTACTGACACAAAATGGAAAAACGCTATCTGGAAACCCCATCTCTCCCGATCCTTGCTTTTAGAATTTTTTAGAACCCCTCTGATATAAAGAATGTAGTAACTACTACCGAGGGGAAAAGTTGAGTCAACAAGCAAGGCATCTATGTCAGTTAAAAAAAAAAAAAAAAAAATGTTTTACGAAGCTATTAAAGCTGTTGTGCTAGTTTGGGTTGGCTCTTTTTTCATTTTTTATAGACAAGAAATATTAATACGCAGTCTGGAATGGACAGACTTTAAACAGCTGATAAATTGAAGAAAGATAAATCTTTACTTGACTGAAAATAATTTGGGTGAACCTTTGGTTATAATAGCATTTCTTGACTAAGATGTTAAGATTTTTGTTTGTATGTTTGTTTGTTTTTAAATTAAAGACACTTTAGAAAAATGTATCTCACACTCACTATTCTCATTCCATGACTGAATTTGAATACTCATAAATGGTACTATTTTGATTATGTTTCTCAGCAAATATTAATTCAACACAAAAAAGGACCATGACTGTTATGCAATGAACCCTGCTCTCAGAATTCAGGAGTTCATACAGCCTGACTGAAGCCTAAGCACAGGAGAACGAACACCTATCAAGCAGCACTTCGTATTATCTGACACTGCAATGGCATGACCCACACAGCCCTCTCCTATTTCTTGCTGACATGTCTCAGAGATCTAGCCAAACACAGCGCATTTTTTTTTTGGCGTTGATTTTTTTATGAGAGTGATCTATATTATGAAGATCAAAGAGATAGCAATAAGGCATGCACTTGCTGTACAGACATGAATTAGACAAATTCCCAGTGCTAAAGTACTATCTCAGCTGAAAGGGCACATTTTACAGTGATTAAAGATATAACCATATGCTGATACTACAGTAGATATTGTCAGAGACTAAAATTAAAGATTTAGGAATTTTTTCAAGGATTAGAAAGACAAAATTATATACTGCACATAAAAGGATGCTGCAAAGAATGAGAAGAGTTAACAAGCAACTGACAAACCTTCAAAGTATTGTCAGAAGAGGCAAAACACTGGAGGGTACAGCAAAGCAAGACACAGTAAGTGAAAAAGGGAAATTTGCTTGGCCTTTAGGAGCAAGCCTAAAGATGAAAGCACTTAAAAGGTAAGGAAGCAAAGGAGTCACATTAGTAGTATCACAAAAGTTTTAAGAGCCAGAATGATATTAGGTTTACAAACCAAACATTAAGTAGATGATAAAAAGTAAAAGATCCTGAACATACTTGGAAGTGACTTTCATAGGGATTCTCTGACAATGAGAAAGCCAGAAAGCATCAAAGATGAGTATCAGGTTACAGAGTAACAGAAACATCGCATCAAGGAGAAATAACTGCAAGTTTTCTTAAAATAAATGCTTCATACAGGGAAAGATAGCTGCATCTTACCTGGGGAACCACAAGGCATTTCCTAATCAGTAAGTCACCCTCATGTCTAGGTGCAGTGGCAAAGTCTCTTGACTCTTCCCTTCAATCTTACCAGTCCTGCTTTCAAACTTCACCTCTTTATTTACCAGATATCATCCACCAAAAATCATAGATATTGGGGGGTGGGGGGGTGGTGTAGGTGGGAATTAATAGTTCAGGGTATTTCAGGTCTTTGAAATGTAATGATGACAAATTTTGTCTGAAATATTTTTGGTAGAAAGTTCAGTTGCGCTGTTTAAAGCAACGTTTGACAAGTCCAGTCCTTTTAAAGCAACACTTTCACATTTCAACTAATTTTTTTACTATGGCTTTGATTTCTGAGACACTGAGCAAACAACTTCACATCTTCATCTATTTTAAAACATCAAACCCTGAAGACTTTTGGTCAGATTTTTACCCTCTGATTGGTTATAAAGTGCAGAGTCATTGCTCTGTTACAAATTAACAACACTTAAACATCTTTTGGCTTGTCTAGAAAGCTGAGTTTCAACAAACATACCTGGAAATCCTGGAGATAATTTCTAAATGGGTCACAAAAAAAATGTCATTTAACTACGTCTAGTAAGCTACTCCATTTTTATTATTTCCAACTGCACCTCATGCATAAATCTCTTTCCACAGATTAATGAACTGTATACAGGTGAATGCAATGTGAATAAAGCTAAAACAAACAAAAAAAAAACCACATAAACCTGAGACAAATTTTTACACATTTCACTATTACTAAATTTGCATTATATCACAGCACAAAGACACTGCTAAGTATAAGGTACATAAGTCACTGCCTAAAGAGCACAGTCTCAGTCACTCCTCCTGACCTGTCACTGAAGTCAGCCAAAATGACTTGTTTTTCCATTTTCAGAAGCCTAATTATAAGTCCCACTATTATCCTAAACAATTGAACGCATTAAGCATTATTACGAAAGCTTTAATGTGAGCAACAACCCACTGAAGGCCTCTCATGACAGGTAAGTCAGATTCACCTGGCAATTTCTAGGCTCCCTTCTAAGGGAAATGACACCCACACCTGTGGTCTGGGACATCACCATCAAAACCAGCTTGAGTAGGTCCAGACACAGCTCTTCCTCACTCTGACAGTAACCTGGTCACTGCTGTCCTCCCCCAAACCACATGGGCAATTCTGCTCTCAGTCTCACTGTGGTAACACTCTTATCAAATGAGTATTTTCCTCAGGAATAGCACACAGCCAACTTCTCTAAAAGCACGCATGTATCACTTAAGTAACCTTGCTGAAGCCAGGAACCTCTTCTTGGCAGCTAGGCCAGTAACTCTGAGAGAAATATTAGTGAGCCAATGTAACTACAATAGCCAAACATAAAAATCTTTGTTAAAGTAATATGGATGAAGAAGAAAATGCTATCACTGGCACTGGCTTTAGTGTTTACACAGCCTCAGGTATAAGCTATTGTAAAATACGTATGAGAAGGGTGGGAGACAGGTATGTCACAGCTATGGAAATAACACTATCGAGCTTAACAGTGTACTGGACTTGGATATTTTGCACCTCCTGTCACTACCGTTTCTATAACCTCTTTCCCCTGTACCCAACCACTCACGCCCTCCTTGCACACCTGCATTCTGCCTGAGAGGGTAAGATGAACGCAGTAGCAAAGAGGGAAGTTATAATTCCCACTCACATAGAAACCTCTCTACTTTGTTTCAATACCATGATTACCCTGTTATTTCTAAAGCTTTAAATATGGAGTAAAGCCTTGGTAGTAGGAATATATCTCAAGGACTGCTAATACTTTAGTTAATCCACACACTTTCACAGCTGGATTGCTGTTTTCTGACAGCTAACTTTGAGGTTGCAACAAGCTACATTGCAGTGCATCACTGATGTTCCTCTCATTCTCCATTTCCCAGTTTTATACTACCTCTCCTATACAGGATGAACTTTTCCTAATACACCTCTTCAAATCCCAGTTAAATACACGCACCTATAAATATGCACTTTTACACAGCTTTTCTCAGAGAACAATTCCTCGCATAACTCAGACATCCTACATTTCAACTACCATCTATTGCCTCATATCTGTCCTTTAGGCAGAGATATATTTTAAGGCACAGCAAATGTTGTATGCATTCCTAATATTTTTCTAGGTATATGTGGCATTTAAGACAACTTCAGTAAGGCATAATGCCGTGTGTTTATTTGGATGTATAATGAAAAGTTGATCTGCTCCTATATGCAAAGGAAGATGATGATGATACACAGATATTCTTGTGGTTTAGCAACGAAAAACAAAGAAGAAAAAATTTTGCCTGCTTCTCAGTTTTCACCAGAAACCCAACCTTAATTTTACATTCACTGCATTGTATTTTAAAGAGATTCCATCTGCTCTGCCTGTAGTACACATTAATATTCAGAAGACATCTGCAGTGTGCAGACCAAGCTTTTAATTGGAATCATGTCACAGCTACCATCACACAACACTGAATGTAAATGTTGGCTATCTGCACTTGGCAGCTGCTTGGCAGGCTTATTATAAAGTCCTACTGAGACTGATAGTGTCTTTAAATAATGCAGTATCAGGACATAAAAGGTATCTTGAAAAATCAAATATTTACTATCATGAAACAGTTTTACAATGCCATCCATACCCAATATAGTTTACTAGTACCTTAAACTACTTATAAGCAAAATATTCTTTATATTCAGACATAATTTTCAAAGAGAGACAACAAATTAATACAACTGAACACTCACATCTTTCATTGTGATAGATATTTAAGCAAATCTAACTTGTACGCAAAAGAGGACAGAGAAAACTGAACTTCAGTGCAACTGAAATTGTGTAGTGAAGCTTGATGCATTTATAAAAATCTAACATTCAAGCATTGCTAAGCATGTAGGAGCACCTGAATAAAAGAATTCAATTAACAAGTGCGCTCAGTGATTTAAGACACTTTCCTACAATGTCAGAGTAATTATTCTAGAATGAACAGTAGTTACTTTCTTTTAAGAAAAAATCAACACTGAGTTAATAGCATCATTATTTGCTTCAAATCCCTGCCAAACCATGGTAACATAAAATTACATTTTCACAATCATCTATGTATTGTCAGCTTGTACTCTTCTGTAAAATTCTGACAAATGAGGCAGTGATCAGCAATCTATCTAAAGAAAAGTGTGTGTGTGTGTGTATAGATATATATATACATGCATACACACAAAGTTATCTGTCCAATACAAACAAGTAGTTGTCACACTGCCCAACTGATCTTATACATGTTGCAAGTTATTTAATTCTTATCAGTAGGTAAAAGTGACATCGAACTCTAATGAAAATCAAGTGTCGCTCTTATTAAATAAACATTTTCTTGGAAAATTTGTCTTCCTCTATCTTTGCCACAGTATCATAACAAAAACTTTTTCACAAATCTAACAAAACTTCAAGACTATAGCTCATTAAGACATAGATATGTTGCCATAAAAATACTTACATAACTAGAGGCAACATCAGTACAGAAAGTCATCATGATCCAACTGCTCCAACTCTAGTGCCCGTCTTTGATAAACTAATTGGCTTAACAGATACTGCTTAGCTCCAGTACAGCTTCCAACACAAATAAGTGAATTACAAAGAAGGGGAAGAGGCAACTGTTTGTGCTCAGGGCATACACACTTGGTCAGTCTCAAGCCTGTACATGTACATATGCCACCATTTCAGAACACATTATGGTGGAAGGGGAACAAACAGAAAAACACAGAGGACAGAACAAGGCTTCAGTCCCAAGCTTGAACATGCAACGAGCCAACTGTTGACCACTGACTGTAGCAGCACTTCCAATCTGTTTCAGTGCAAAGGAAAAAAAGGGCTGGTCTTAGCTTTTTCATCAGTGGTACACAGCTGGTCTGCTCAAATTTGCACTAGAACAGAAAGGAAGAATAAACGTGGGCAGTTACAGATGAAATGCAGTATAAGAAGCTTTTCCTTTTGCCTCTTAGCTATTTACAGTCTCAGATAAAACAGATTGGAGTCACTCTCACAGTCAGGTACTGTATCTCATGTGACAGACGGAAACAACTATAACTGAACTACCTCTACAAAAGAGAGCAATTTAGGAGAAAAATATGGAAGAGAAGATTTGAAGCTCAGCAGAAACAACCAGCAACAGCGACAGAGCATGGTGTTTTATATACCCAGCACAGACGTTACACAGCTATACTTGCCAGGTCAACCTGAGCTCACAATTGTATAATTAAGGGTACCTAGGTAGGATTTTAAAATAGCAGCCTACAGCTAAATCAGGAGGCATGTAAAAGCCCACGGTTCTTTGGTTGGGTCACTTCTAATTTCATTACCAACTCTTACTGTGATTACTGATTTGGATGATGAAATATAGCACATTTTTACATAAGACAAAGCTGCAATGGGTTGTGCTGTCATCTCACTTGATCTGTACAAAAGAGCAAGAGGAATTTCAATTAGAAACACCAGCATCAAGCACCACTTCAAGCTGATTCAGAGTCTAATCTCACACATCCACATTTAAATTCAGGGCATAAGTACAGTTATATGCACAAGGCAAGACAAACTAGTTTCATGGTATCCGGGGCTGCATGGTGCCAGGTTGAGGGAGGTGGTTGTTCCCTTCTACTCAGCCCTGGTAAGGTCACATCTGGAGGAGTACTGTGTCCAGTTCCAGGCTCCCCAGTACAAGAGACACATGGACATACCGGAGAGAGTCCAGCAAAGTACCACAAAGATGAGGAAGGGACTAGAGGATCTCTTGAATGAGGACAGGCTGAAAGAGCTGGGACTGGTGCCCAGTGACAGGACAAGAGCTAATGGGCACAGACTGAAACACAGGAGGGTCCATCTGAACATGATGAAACACTTTTTCACAGTGAGGGTGACCAAGCACCAACACAGGTTGCCCAGAGAGGTTCTGGTATTTCATTCTTTTGGGATATTTAAGACATTTGGACATGGTCCTTGAAAACCACTCTAAGCAGCCCTGCTTAACCACGGGGGTTGGACATGACCTCCAGAGGTCCCTTCCAACCTCGACCACTCTACATTTCCATAAAGATGCTCTAGCAGCTCATTAAAACTCATACTTTGCTTCCAGTTTAAGTTCCAAAGGCAAGAACGCAAATAGAAGTAAACTTCATTTGCAGATAGATGCTCTGGTTTCAGACATCCTTTTTCCAGGCAGGTGACTATAAATTTTGACAGAGCTACTGTGTATGTTTTGGGCTGTTGGGGTTTAAATTGTTTGGCTGGTTTTTTAAAGGGGGAAGGGGAGAAAAGGATGAAGAGAAGAGGCTGAAAAATAGCCTGGGCTTCTACAATTTCTTACCAGGAGCAAATCCTCCATATTTGCAAACTGAGCACTTCCTTGGGCATTTTAAAAAATTTTCAGCAACAACCCTACTGCAATATACTAAACCAATCTTTGTTCTAATAATACCATATAGAAGCCAACAAGCATCCACATCCTGGACAAACCTCAACAGATCTATGAGCCTCTTAGCCAGTGTCACAAAAGGCATCTACTATCAGTTGATCATCCACGGTAACATCTGCATCCTTTCCTTAGCACTCTATCCTGTATACGTAATCACCACTGAAGCCTGATTCTTGCCTGAACAGTTCGTGAATAACCTTTCTCAAACCGGTTGTTCTCAAAAGATCATCTATTTAAAGAGCTGTCTCGGTTCTTCTTGAAGTCCAATTTTAACAGGGTTTTTTTTAATCAGGTGCTTAAAAAAACACCAATGATGTGTTGTTGATTTGTGAAATAAAAAAAGTGTATTCAAAGAACTAGTGTCTCCATATGTGATATGTTCAAAAAAACAAAAAAAAACACAAAAAAACAAAACAAAACACCCCCACAGTTGAAGAAAAAAAATTGTATCATGCATTATATCACCTTTTTTAATAACCAAAGCCAGAAAACCTTGGTCAGTTGATAATAAAAAGTTCTAGATATACTGCCAACCGAAGTTACTAGTTTTCCAGTTAATTACAAAAAATAAAAAAATTAATAGAAGAGGTACACAGGATTTACAGGATTTTATCCTGTAGTAGTAGCTTCAGAATCACAGTGCTGAACACCAGGTTTTCTGCCTTGCTTCCCCTCATCTCTAGGGTACAGGATCCTCTGTATGAGCACAACTGACTACAATTCATGTTCATTTTCTTGTCTGGTGCTTTACTAGGGAGACGACAAAATATGAATTGCACCCAGCCCTTCCACACCACCCAGCAGGTAGCACAGCCTCAGCTCCAAGGGAGGATGACAGCCGGTGGTCTGAGGGGTGGCACAAAGTCATGAGATAAAAGGCACAGAAGCACGTCATGGACTCTACAGACATTACTAACATCTCCAGCAATTCTGTGATTCTACATGTATACAACATGAAGTACTACTTCATTACCAGTACAATTATATTCATCAATAATTCACAAGTGGATCTTGTTCCATCCAGATATAATTTGGTAACAATTTCTTTTAGTAAAGAATGTATAAACAAATTTGAGTAGATTCTAATTATGCTTGTTTTAAAATTTTAAAAAGTTAAAACTTGTAATCTGGGCAATCTTCAGCTTATGATATACAACCAAATTATGAGCAAAACTAACTTCTCTACCACATTTAAGAATAGTGTATTTTATAGTTATTCTTCATTCAGATTTATACTTCTAACAATATTAAGTCAACATTCAGCAAAGCTTAGTTAAAATATATAGCTGTAAAAAGAATAACCACCACGTAAAAAAGTATTTTGACAGACAGCCTCCCCGCCACACACACTTCCAGTAGTTGCACCCTGTGCACTTTCACGGGAACAGGATTTTGGGGAAAGAGGAAGGATGAAGACAGATAGATTTGTCCTGTTTCCTAAGAAAGGATAATAGCAAAAAAATAGAAAAAAAATTCTCCCCAGACCAGGGAAAAATCCTCTTTTATACAATCACAGAATCATTTAGGTTGGAAAAGACCTTTAAGATCAAGTCCAACTGTAAACACAACACTGCCAAGTGCACCACTAAACCATGTCCCTGAGCACCACACCTACAATGGTCATGAATGTTTGAAGTTCCTGCAAAAGGGCACAAGTTAGCATTCATTCTAACATAAATATGCCAGTAACAATAAGAAGAAATTCCCTGACCAAAATGAGCTGCAGCAGGTGGCAAGTACCACATGGTTCAGCTTCCAGATGAGCTGATTTTTCATAACAGGAACTTCTAGTATAAAGCTCCTCACAATCACTGTTACATACGTTGCAAAACTTTTAACTATGAAAAGCTAAGTGTCTGCATGTAGCAGCTATGAAAAGTTGGGGAAAAAAAAACCACACAGGCAAAAACAGTACACATCATACAAAATTACAGTGTTTCACAGTGCTATGAAAAAATGACACAAGGCACAACACTTAATTATTAAATGTTTTCAGCAACAAGAAATTAAAATTACTTCACAGGGATATAAGAAATGCTCAAACAGAATGCAAGAGAAATTGAAGCCCAGTTTATGGCTGTTTATGATAAAGCTACACAGTCTCAAGATTAGAATCAAAATCATTATACAAACTATATCAAATGATGTTTAATTTCTATACACTTCAGAAACTGGAGTATTCAAAGTAACATCACCACTCTGAATAGTATTAAATTTTAGCAGTTTAGAACAAGACGACTTGTGGAATCTTTCCCTCACCCTTCCCCAAAGGTGTCAAAGACAGAAGACTGAATGTTAATCTATTTTAATGAGCAATCTTTCATAACTTATCCTTGAGAAAGCTTTAAATGTTACAAATACTTATGAATTTTAATCAGAAACATTGATAATGTCAAACGTTAAAAAACAGTTTCAGAACAATTACTTTAAAAAAAAAAAAAAAGAGGTAGCTGTCATATCTGAATTTTCATTCCAGGTCTGTCCATGAGACATCTTTCATGTGGGTACTCCCTATATCCATGGGTACATACAGGTACTCCCCATATCCATGACAACCTGAGACTAAGCAGCTTCTTACACTACAGCATGTCCTTGAGGAAGCAATTCTTCCTGAATGATCAGGACTAGCACAAGTGTTGCCACAGAAATGGCAGTGTTTACTGGAGCCCAAATAGGAAAAACACACACAAATATTTGTATTTTTCTTTTCTTAAAATCTCTTCTATGGAATATATTTTTCTCAATAGGAAGTAGAAAACAATATGCTATCCCAAGGGAGGAAGAACCAAAATGGAAAAGAAGGGCCATTGTGACATCCTGCTTTATAACAGTCTGTCAATATACAATCACCAGGAACAAGGAACTTGGCACCACAGTTTATTCAAAAATACATAGGAAAACTACAAAGTAGTTTCTCAACCCTCATCTCAAAAACACACAATTTACTCTCCACACAATCTCCATACATGTTTTTACAATGCTCTACAAAAACAGAAGCAGGACTTGAAGCTTTGCAATCCTTCACTGCATACCACTCAGATTCAGAGGACAGAAACAGTTACCGATGGAAGAACATCTTTTTACCAAAACCACCATTTTGTCTCCAATTTGCAATCCTAAACTTTCTTCACGCAACAGTTCAGAGAGGAATTTTGTAACCATTTGTTCAATTCTGCTGGTGAGGCCCCCTGATCATGGACCACCTTAGTTTGGACTTCACCAACACCCAAAAAGGACTGCAGGGTTCCAGATTTTGTAAGGTGACCTCTAGAATAAAACCTGACATCATGCCAGTTGGAAATACAGTTCCTGCAGGCTGTATACCATTTTTGAGAAGAAGCAAAGCTGTTCTTCAAGCCATCCTCAGAAAATTAACAGGAAATAGGAGGGAACAGAGTGGCTTAAAATTTTTTAGAAAAATAAGAAACAAGTTTGATTGTTGTTAGTGATTTTAAATTGTCATAAAAACAATGCTACAGAAGGAATACCTGCAGTCCCTCCCACACGCCTTAAAGACAGGATGTTCCTAGAGATGTCTGCTCAGCTAAATGGAATTTCCAAGTCTATACTCAGAGCACAATCACCACTACTTATCATTTGCAATTTCTACATAAAAAATAAATGCCCCAGTATGGAAAGGGCTAGTAGCAAAACTACTACTAATACAGTGCTGAGCTTTATTATGAACAACTTATTGTATATTTATGAAACAGAGGACAAATCCTAGCAGTGTATCTGTGAGACAAGCAAGCTTTCTCCTAAATCTCCTCTCTTTTCTAAGTATCCTACCCATTAAAGCACAGGGAACCCTACCATGGTCACAATTTTCACAACCTCACTGACAAAACACAAATGACCACAAAGCAGCTGCCTGTTCTGTGTAACAGCTTTCTGGAGTTTCCACCTGACAGTGCTTCTTTTGGATCCGTACTTTTAAAAGAAAAGCATCTTTTTGCATTAAAGGATCTCATAAGCACACATCCTTTAGTAGAATTACTATCTTGGTGCAAGAGTCCTTTATACATCCATGTTTCGTCCACACTCAGATGTCTCAAATTCCCCACTAGTTACTTTTCTAACCAATGTTCTTATGATTTATCTTGTCTGCTTCATATTCTAGTGAGGCATAAAAATACTAAAAATGCAGAGTGCAGAAGAGTACACATCATCTGCTGTGGAACTGATGGTACCTCAGGAAAAAAAATTAAGCCTACGTGAAACAAAGAATCTTGATATATTAAAAAACACCAAACAATTGTTACATACCAAAGACGTACTGATGCAAAGCCAGACAGGAACACAAAGATGCAAGTGCAGTAGCATATCTAAAGGAATCTAAAGGACCATTACAAAGGCAAGAATAATATCCCTCTACAAGAGGAACCAGTATGTTTGTTAGAATTATATTTGTCACAGTCTCCCTTTTCTTTCACAAAAAAATATGAATGATCATTCATGAATTTGAAAATGTTACTAAAGCCAGTGCGAAACATTCACAGCTCATCTTGGCTACACTTCCAGTCTTCATTTGAATAATGAGCAACTGCTCTTTGTTAAACATTAATGCTTTTTAATGACTGACTGGTGAATAATTTGAAGTGAGCTTATTCTCTGTTGTCTCCTCCTCTTCCCCGATATCTCCATTGTTCTGCTTTAGGTAAGAGTGTACAACTAAACTTCAGTATTAGCAGAAGGGGAAGATGGCACTCTGAAACACTGACAGAATTGTCTCAGCACTCTAATACTAGTTTATTAAATGAAAAAAATAGCAGAGTTAAAAAGAAGCTAATATTCAGTACAATATCTGGTATTGCAATATAGTAATTTCCTTTAGCTTATTTTTAGACCCAGCTAGCAAAATCCAATTTTAGAAGTTACATACGATTTTTCTTACAACAAATACTTTTAACACGTACCGCATGCTTTTAAGAATTCAGCAACTATTTACAAAGGCTAGGTATCCACTTCCTTTATAGTTAGTTACACTCTTTTTACAGATAGTACACAGAGTAATCCAGTTTCTATTTACCCAGAGTAGGATACTAAAAGAGCAGAAATTGAGTCTAGAATTTAATTTATCTATACAGTTACAGCTAGTATCAAAAGCCCTTTCAAGAAGCATCAAGCTTAAAAGTGAAGTGAAAAGTTACTAGCATGCAACAGACCACAAATATGAATTTAAAAGAAATTTTAAACAAAGTACTGTTTGCTTCCTCACATTTTAGGATGTACGGATCACTTAAGGAAAACAGAATGATTACGTCAAGCCACTAAGGGCAAACTGGAACAAGGGGATATCTTTCTTGACAGATTGTAAGGACTCTCTATTAGATGATATAGGAATAATAACAGTGCTGATATCAGGATGTTACAAATACTCTACACATATACTATGTTAAAAGATAAATTTCTTGCAATTTTGACATTAACACAGAATTTTCTCCTTCCTGATGTAAGTTAATATATATTTAGCAATATTCAGTGATACCTGCAACTTTTAGTCAACTCATCTACAATTCTCTATTTCTCAGATAGCAGCTTTTGTCCCTTCACTTCATACTTTCAGTTCTTTTACTATGTCAGATAAGAAAGACATAATACACCTGTAATTTAATTAAATTTTCATTTGAACTGAAGATTACTGATGAAACTTTCCTTCAGGTTCCACTGAGATACAAATGGTGACTTCCTTAGAATTACCACATGCACTTAGAAAAGTCCTAGTCTAATCTTATAATAGAATAAGTACAACCTTAAGAACAAACGTTGAAAAGCATGTCTTTTGTGATAAGCAAATACAGAAGCAAAAAGACCTCCAGAAAAAAGCTTCAGATATTTGCCCAAGTAACTAAAAAGAAGTGAAATCAGTCTTGCTTAATACTTACTTTATCTTCAAAGTTATCCTGTGTGAACATGATAAATAGAGGGAGTGAAGTTCCATTAGTACTAACAGCAGTTACTCTGTTTAATCCTTCAGATTTAAACCAGTGAGAACTGTCTCTGCAAAAGCAGACATGTGCAAGTATAGCAGCTGCACAATGGTAGTCTTTCACTTGGTATTTTTTGTTAAACACGTTCAAGATATTATGCTTCCAAGACCTATTAAAATTGGAAAATTAAATGTAGAAATATATTCCTCTGAAAACATGGATGCATCACTAATACTCTGCTTTATAACTGATTTCATATTATTGATGGAGATCAAAGAATAAATAAAACTCTAAAAAGCTTATTCTATACCTCCAGGTTGCTAGGCTTGCTTATACATACATCCTTTTAAAACACTATAAAGAAAGCATGTGCATTTCTTTCTTTGTATACTAAACTCAAAGGCTTAATACAGTTAGATCATAATTAGAGCTTCTTCCTCCATCTCTCTCAAAATCTAAAGACTACTTAAGCAGAGCACAACACACCTTTATTATAACAACTATTAAGCCACAAGTCAGTCAAATTTCAAAGCAAATAAGAAAAAAAATAAGATGTAGCCCTAGTAAACATCAGATTATAAAATTGCCCACTGTGCTACCTAGATTTTAAGTAGAGTATCTATTATTTGGACTGAATTTGCATCATACAATGCAATAATATTGTAAAAAAAAAAAAAGATGTTCTGCAAAGAGAGGCTCCTTTAATGTTAAAGAAAAAAAAAAAAAAGAGCGAGCTACTGTGCTTTATTCCCAGTAAACTAGCAATTACAGAGGAAATAGGTAGGTAAAACTACTACTAAAAAGTTCAAAGTACTTTCATTTTAAAGGTGACGGTATCTCAGAGGAACACTTGCAATAACCCATGAATCTGAATTACATCTGAAAACAAAACAGTATTCTTCAAAAGGACACTATTTTCCTTATGCTATCCTTAAAAAGTCTTAACATCATCCAACTTCTATCATTCAATAAATTTCCTTGACTTATTTCAGAAAAACAGCAAGCTATGCCTCACCTGTAAATTGATGTAGGCAGGGCATAAATGCTTTGTGATCGATGTAACACAGTAACTCCTGAGGAATTCTACAGGACTTATCAGCCATGTACAGAATAAAAAAGCATAAGCAGGTGATGCTTAAGAACAAGAAGAGATATCAAGTACTTCTGTTAACAAGTAAAAAGACAAATATTTCAAAGATGGACTGAACTCTTATTCTGTATCATGTCCAAGACCTAATGATATAAAAGTGCATTTCCCTACTCCCTTCTGCACCGATATCCTACTGATGTTTTAAACATGACATTTAGCAACTCCTTGAATTTTAATTGAGAAGCTCAGTGCAGAACTAAACAGTATCTTTTGACCTATTCATCCAGATTCATATGCACCATTTTCCTTCATAACAATAGAGAATACTGAGGAGAATTATATCAAAAGCATTATATTAAGAGGTGTTCTCTTTTGCTCAGGTTGCAGCTGAAAAGAGCACAATCTCTTCTTCAGTATCAAGGTGAAACCCTGGGAAGGAAAAATTCAATTTTCACTAAAATACTTGTCATTAGTTAAAACATCTGAGTTGCTCAAGATAGTATATAATCCCCAAAATATTTTAGTTCCACTATTACTTGTATTAAATATCTCCAAGAATAAACACAGGTGATTTTTTAATTAACTGATTACTATTACAAAAAAGGAGACAGAAAGCAGAAAATCAATGGTGCAGCACCTTGCACCTTTGTGCAATTGCCTCAACTGACAGGGAAGGAAAGTTGTCAGCCCTCCTTCGATGTGCTATTCACAACAGGTTTCCCAAAGCCATGAGTCAGTCTCAAAAAGCGGACAGACCATTTCTGTGGCTTTAATGTCACAGCCTCAACATATCCATTCAAAGCTTCACTGTTTAAGTGTCATGGTCAAGGACACATTTTAAGAATACATAACCATCCCTGGTTATGTCCTCAGACTGATTTTTGAAGTTGTCACTTTGCATCTTTTCCCAACTCTATCAATCTGTCAATTTTGCAGTTATACCAATCAAATAAAGGCTCCAATGAAAGCTTCATATATGTATATATATATATATACACACACACACACATATATATATTCTCTGCCATAGCCCACCAGATAAATGTTTCTGGAAGTTCTGCTCCCCCACTATCATCTGCTTTCCACACATTCCTTCCACTCCACTCTGCTGAACAGCCACATCCTGAGGTCCTTTGTCCATATATACAAAAACAATTATAATAAGGGATGAAACTCCAGGGAGTTAAGAGAATAAACATAAACCTGGAAGTAACTTCTTAAGAGTCACAGGAGAACAGAAGCCTTTTTTGTAGTCTAGTTTCAGTGACTTTTACCACACCAATGGAATGCCATTACGGCAGAAAAGGAACCACTGGTGTCACTATGACTACAGGAAGACATCTGTCACATGGTTTACACCAAAGGCTACAAGTTCATTCTGATTTTAAGTTATTTCTCCCCTGTATTACCATACGTATTCAAAACATACAAAAAAACAGATAAGTTATCTGAAGCATTCTCTAACTCATAGCACACAAACGCAGCCTAGTCAGATACACAAATTTAATATTATGCTAGAAGTAGAAACATGAAGACAACCATATTATTTGTGCAGATATCTTTCATACACCAAACATATACAACCCAGATATTTACTTAAACTAGCTTTAAATTTTCTTAACATAATACTTTCCAAAACTACCACCACTCAATTTCCTCCTTATATTTAAAAACAGCCATGGAAACATTTTTAAAACATCCATTTGACCTGTCTTTGCAACTCCAAGGTAACAAAGTGTTAACCTAGGAAAACACAATGATATTAATTTAAGTCTTTCCTGAGTTGTCCAAGATGAAAAAATGCAATCTTAATAAACAGTACTAGAGTCTATCCAATAAGGTTATCTGAGACTCTCTCATTTTGTGTGGTTTTCTCTTTCTTTAAGTGTCTTTTAAATGCCAAGCAGTCTATAAGCACACAGGATCTGGTCTTCCACAAGGCAGAAGTATTGTCCTATTTATAATATTCATAGAAGACAAAGATATCAGAATCCCTGACTTAACATTTTCTCATTAATAAAGATTTCTATGACAATGGAAAGCTAAAAAACACATAACCATGGTTGACTGCCACCCACACTATTAAACAACATGAGGAATAATCATTTCCCTGACCCTACAGAGAGATCCTCACCTGCTGTTAAATAGAACATAGCATTCTTCCTCCACCAGGCCCTTAAAACTGTAAGGAGGGAATAGCATGCATTTTTTAGATAAGAAACAAGACAGCATTACTGACAATACCACTTGCCTGAAGGGCTCTGACTACAAGTGACACTGCCCAGCGTTGTTAATTTAATTTTCTCTCTGACTAAGATAGAAAGATGATGAGCAGAAACTTGAAGCAAAGGAACCACCTTCTGCTTTGGACAGCCTCACCACATAAAACTGTATTTGAGAAGTTGTTTGCCACCATCAGGTTTTCAGATTTTTATCTGAAAACATTTCACTTCAGAGGAACCTTTCAGCTGCAGTTGACAGCATTCACCAGGAAAACTTTACACTTACTTCACTGGAGAAGGTCCTTCAAACCCTAAAACAAGATAAGCTGATCAATAAATACAGAAGTTGCTTTCAATGACACTAAAAGCTTTGGTGGAGTGGGGGGGGTTTTATGTTTTTTTGTTAGTTTGGTTGTTTTGTTTTGGTTATTTAAGGAAAACACTATATACTGAGATATTGCACATTTTAAAAAATGACATTAACTATTTAGTGCAATTTTTCCAATCTATAACTTTATTTTAAAATAATAAATTTTACAAGAAACTAAAAATTCTCGTATATTTAGAGATGTTTGAAAATATTTCTGACTCTGGTTGCAGAACAAACAAAATCACTTATATTCATTGTCATAAAACTGTGCTCACACTTGCACATCCCCTTAACTTCAATACAGTCACTATCACTGTCCGCCTCTTTACCCTTCACCTTTCATCTCTTCTTCTTCATGCCCTAAACAGAACCCTTCTCGCATTAGAAAAAACAACCATTCAAATCTAGACAGTAATTGCAAACTGCTTTCCAATTCATTCCAATTGCACATTTTATTCTTGGCCTCTTGCATATTTCACGTCCTGTTTAGGTTGTGTATTTTCAACAGCAGAAGCTGTGTTTTACTTTGCAAAATTCCCATCCTAAACCAGCTGCAAAAATAGCTGGTCTCTCAATGCTTCCTTAATAAAAACAATTATTTGTTCCACAGCTCAATTTCTTGTTTCTTTAAAACTGTTAAGCAGAGAACAGACATAAGAACACACTGCATCCACAAAGAGGCATACAGTAATCAGTCTAAAAGAGGATCCTCTATCAATAAAAGTCAGAAACCTTTACTCACGTTATAGGTCAAGGGCACAAGATATCCAAATGAGGGCACTGAAAGTTCAGGGAAAGCACACCTTTTCTTGCCTTTCCCTCTCCCCTTAAATTACCTTCTAATAAGGAGAGAGTATTCAGCAATTTTAGGTCCAAAATTTTGGGTGTGCCAAGAAGTACCATTCACAAACATTTTAAATAACTTTTTTGCATTGAAGCTCAATTACAGTTCAAATTATAAACACCGTGCATTGTACAACACATACACACACACACTACATTTTGACAAAATAAAAATGGAAGTATCACAATTGGCATTTCACTGTCCAGGTCAGGTAAGTATCTTTTCTATTTTAGCAAGCTTCATTATAAACAGAAGTACAGAGGTGGTTTTGAATTTTTGCTATTTAGCAACATATTAAAAAGTTATTTCAGTGCTTTATAATAACCACTTTAAACACACAACAGTAGCAGGCTTCAGTGAAAAGACACTTGTCCACGATGATTTAAAGACAGAAATGTAAAGATAAGCACAGAAGGGATTGCACAATAACACATGATCTTCCATATCACATGCTTGGCAGTACACTCAATTCACTCTGATAACTCTGGTCAGACCCCAGGCGCAATTTTGGCCGTTGTAAGGCAGCTCTGTACATCCGCGGACACCCCACCCAGGCAAAGAGCCTCTTACCGGCCTAATGTCAGGGGGAGCGAGGGGCTTCCCCCGGGAGGACAGCTCCGCAAGCGCGCAGCCTCCCCACGGCACGGCGGACAGCCCGCGGAGCTGCCGAGGGAAGGATCCCGCTGAGGGCGCCCGGCACCACCCGCCGCCTCTCCCCCCATTCAATCCATCCCGCCCGCTCCCGCCTCGCAGCCCCCGGCAGCCGCCGCACCGAGCACGGGGCGGGGAAGAGGCCCGGCCGGCGTTTCGGGGCCGCTTCCTCCCCGGGGGCTGGACCCCGCCGCCACGGGCAGCTCCCCGCCGCCGCCCCTCAGCCCCTCACGGCAGCCTCCCCCAGCCTCCCCCCGCCGCCGGCACTTACGCTCGAAGTCGGAGTCGGAGTCCTCGTCGCCTCGGTCGGGCTCCTCTTCCCCGTTGGACTCGGTCTGCATGGGCTCCCCGTCGAAGCTGACCACCCTGCGGCCGCCGCCGGCCGCCTCCTGGTCGCGGGCATCCCGCAGGCGGGCGAAGTAGTCGGCGGCGAAGCCCAGCAGGTCGGACGGCCGGTGCCGCAGCACCTCCACCGTGTAGCCCTGCAGCAGCTCGGTGAGGCCCGGCGGGATCTCGATGCTCATGGTGTCAGCGACCGAGGAGGTGGCGGCCGCCGCCTCCCCACACCCCCCCCCGCCGCCACCCCTTCCCTCCCTCCGCAGACCGGCTGTGACGGGCCCGGGGCCTCCCTCCGCCGGCGCTGACTGACTCCCGCCGCTCCGGTCACACGAGCCCCGCCGGACGGGCGGGGAGGGGGGGGGGGGGGGGGGGGCGGGCGGAGAGGCGGGGAGCGGCTCCGGTTGCGCAGGCGCGGGGCCACCGGCCGCGCAGGCGCTCGAAAGGGGAACGGCGGGGGGGAGGGGGTGCGTCACTGTGAGGCGGTGGCGCGCGCGGTGTGGGGGGGGGGGGGGGGGGGGGGGGAAGCGCCGGTGCGGCGGGAACGGGCGGCGGGCGGGAACGGAGCAGCGGGGCTCCCTCAGCCGCCGCGCTGGGACGCAGCTGTAGGAGGCCTGGCAGGAGGCGGGATCCCGTGGAGCGGCCCCCGGGCGGTGAAGCGGCGGCGGGGACGGGGACGGGGACGGGGACGGGATGCGTGTGCCGGCTCATGGGAGAGGAGGTGGCGGCGGGGGCGCGGAACGGGGCTGTGTGGGGTTTGCAAACCTCGGGAGCGAAAGCTGGCTGTGTCGGTGTGAGGAGGGGTAAAAGTCAGCCGTGGGCGCTGGGGCGAGCCCTTTGTCTGTCCAGCAGTGGGTGTGCACGGCAGGTAGGAGGCTGTTACTGCCGCTTTTTTTTTTTTTTTTTTTCTTATTTCAAATCAGTGACCCCACATGCTAATTCCTTCTCTTTTCTCACCGTGTCTGCGAGGTGTTTCAAAGGTCCCCTAGGAGTGGGAGATCAAAGTTTTCTTTTGTTGGATCTAATCTAAATCTTGATCTAATTCGTGGTAGGATTGAGGTTTAGGACCTCCGACCCCTTCTAGTTCCTTGTCAGAATGAAGTCATTAATAATCTTAAAACTAGTGAGCACAAGAGAAACAGCGTGCAGGTCTTCACACCTTTTGGTAAAAGCTGAATGAAGCTATAATGTCATCGTGTGTGAAATGGTGGCAGTAGTATCAATCTGCTTAATACTGAATGTGCAAGAGCATTAAAGATGAAAAATTTAAGAAAAGTGAAACATCTTACTAATTGCTTCTACGCATGAGTTTTGGAGAGACCTGTTCATATGTTGTTAAATGTGCTTTATTCGGATTTTTGCTCGTATTCTTTGTACAAAAGCTGTTATCTGTTTGTGTGTATGAGGGAGGATTGGCAGATGCCCAGGGGTAGGCGACAGGCTCCATGGCATGGAGCCATCGGCCCTCAAGGTTTGACGTTGATGGAAAGCTAGTCTTGGAAAAAAAGGCCTGTGCAAACACGAGTGGAAGGGAATAGGGATGCTGGCTTAGTGATGCCGCTGCATGTTGTCAGTGTACATATTTTTAATTAATTCTTCTTTTGTTTCAACAATAAAAGAGCAGAAATCAACTTGTACTCAAAATACAAAATTTCATTTAGAAGCCCAGAATTGGCTGAGGCGATTTACCGTGTGTTTTGTTTGCTCATGTGCCAAAGGGTCCCCTCACTTATCCAGATGGTTCTCACCACACTGCCGTACAAAGATAGTCTGTTCATCGCCGTTGCACAGAGGGCACAGCAGCGAATCCCAGAACACCCCATTCAGTGCTTTTACTGATTTAGCCTCAGCAAGGGGGGCCAGCTGGAAATCTCGGGGCACTTACTACTGCACCCAGCCTCTCTGGTAAAAGGTCTTCTCTGCTATACAGTCCCATATTTTTATGTGGAGTAAGATTATATCATCCATACAAAAGGAACAAATTAAAAGCAAGCACGGGAGGTAGATTTGCCACATCACATCAGTTTTTCTGGAGATTTTGTATGAAGCCATTTCTGTTCATTTTTATTCTTTTCTACAGGAGGCACAACAATTGCTGTTTCCCTTTTCTCGAAAGATAGTTGATACTGGTTTTTCATTTACCAGTCCTACCATATGAGCTCTCTAGTGCTCTCAAACAATACAAGACAAGATTTCACTGCTCGGTGCATATACTTTGACTACTGATAGAACTGACACAGGTAGATGGTTCTGATCAACAAGAAACCTGTATTGGGTTAGTCTCCCACAAAAAAGATTTCTGATGAGATCTTTCCTTTGCCAGTTGCGTGCTGAAGATATCACTGGTGGTAAAAATTAAATTTTTTAAATGCTGTGAAAATGAGAAAACAAAATACTAATAAAAAGCACTGGCAAGTAGGGTCAGAGAAAGAAAACGTTTAATTCCAAGGGCATACACTTATTTTTCTTTCCCACTCTTGCACAACAGCCAGCCACCTGACAATTGCCTGCTTTTGGCATTAGTCAGCTCTTGTATTAGCTTTTAACATTTGTTGATAATTTTCTCTTGTTTGTGCCTGTGGATATAAATCTGGTTATTTATATGAAAAAATGTGTTACCAGTAAATATTGTTAAGTCTCTGAAGAGCTACACTGTGTTAGCCTTCTGATATTTATATGTCCACACATAACTAATCAGCTTCAGAGGAAAGCAAACAGCAGAGGTCTGTTTAGCCTCTTTCTGAAGGTCAACGCGCAAAATAAAAAGCGTCCAAGGTCATGTGAAGTGCATTTTCAGGCTGGTTTACACCACAGTTTATCCCATTTCTTCATACACCTTTTTATTTTCTGAGCATCAGAATTGATGGCACATATATGCAAGAGGCTTGTCTGTGATCTAGTTAATTGTAATACCGCCTGCTGTGCGTACATATAGCTCATCATACAGTTTTTTTCACCCTGAATTTGCATAACTTTTTTTAATTATTACTACAGTAAGCATCCACATTAAAAGAATAGTAGAAAATAATTCAGGAAATGTACTTGCAGCCTTAATTTGATCCCGTTTATAATAACGTTTTTAATTCATGCAGCATGACCAATGCAATTTCTTCCTGCTGGCTTCATGGCATATTCAGCACCCGCCATGGAATTAGATAAGACTTGTGTAACTGATGAAGCTGGTCACCACAATATTCCTATTAAAATACGTATTTTTTTAATTATCATATTTTCTCCTAATAATTTCTTAGTATCTGAAAGCTTTTCCCATATTTATCATGTGTCTGCTTGCAAATGTTGAGGTCTCTTCCCTTCACTCTGCCAGTCCTACCCAGTCCTATGTGACTGATGCAGCCTTAGTGAAACTATGATAGAGCTTCAGTGCTTATCCTACTAGCAGGAGCAGCAAAGTTGCAAGCAAAAAAGCAAAATAGTCTGTGTAGTCTTGCGCTGGGGAAAAATAATCAGATTAAACCTCCAAACTGGCTCCTTAAAAAGTAAAATAAATCCTTTTATAACAAGTAATAATTTACTTCTCATAAACCTGTCACCACCAGCCAGAGCTCAGACACTATATAAACATATGTACATCTTGGATTAATTACACTTGCCATCAAATTCGCTGCAAGTAATCCAGTGCAATAATAATGGAAGAAAACACGAAATATTCTGATGGTTGCTATTAGAAAACACAATCTCTTGTTTAAGGGAAGTTAGATTAATTACATGAGTATAGCTTTTGCATGTTGTTGCAGGTGACACGCTAGCAAGCCCTCCCAAGTCAGGCATGTCCCAGAGCAGTCCTCCCTACAAGCCTTCAGGGCCTTCTGCAAACAAAGTGAAATCCTGTCCTTGCCCTGCTGAGTTGCGGAGTTCAGTGATGTGGGATGCTTTTGGCACAAAAACTGTGAACTGATGAGGAGCAGATTTCAGCAGTGGCTTTGAAATTCAATAATTGCTGTAGTTTTGAATTATTGGTCAGTTCTAGCCATTTTCCTGTTTGCCGCCTGGTAACTAGTTCACTGCAGATTTTTAAATTCCTCCATCCAACATCACGGAGCCCTGGAGTTGAGGACAAACAAAACTGTTTGATAATCTTATGCAAAATGTTTTCAACCTCAGGACCTCATGTTTTCCACATCCCCCTGTGTGCTGAAGCCTGTGACCAGGGTTTGTCCCTGTCTCAGGCAGAACGGGAGGAGATTTTGCTCAGGGCAGGCACAGGAGCCTTGCTGCTGTCTGCAGCCTGCTCCCTATATAATCCTCTAGCATCTCCAGTTGTTCTGTCAGGGATGACAGGGAGTACATCCCTGGCTATTGCCTTCTGTTTCCAGTTTGAGGACTGCTGGTTTTGAGTCTCTCCTCTTGTTTTGAACCTGCAAGTGCAGTGTGCTTCTATGGTATCTCACAGCAGCAAATTCCAGAAGTTAAATACCTGTTAGATAAAGCAGCACTTCTCTTTCCTCAGTTGTTACCAAATGCTCCCTACTCCTGGTATTGCAGGATTTGGTGAATGATGGTTTTGCATGTGTTTTATTTGCTACTTTGTGATTTTTTTAAAACCTTGCTCTTATCTAGCTTCAGAATTAAGGCCTTGGGCTTTTACTAATCTCTCCTCCAAAGGCAGCTGCTCTTTCCTGTACCTGCTCAATTTTACTATGCCTTTCATGAGCACCGTGTGCAGGTCAGGTCTCCTCATCTCAAAATACAGGCTCACCATGGTTTTACACAGCAGAAAAATTATGCTGTCTGTTTTGTTCTGTAACACATTTCCTTGGGTTTTTTTTGGCTGCCACGTCAGGATGAACTGAAGGTATCCAGTCTTCATTTTAAGATAGAAAAAGATGAAAAAATTCCCACTTCCCTTGGTCTGTTTCTCCAGTGGCTGACTACCCTCGTTGTAAAACACGTATGCTGAGTTTCATATTTGAAATTTTTTACATTTAACATTCAGACTTTGTTTTTCTACCTACTGCTTGCACCTGTCTCTGTAAATGTTCATATACATCATATAACTTTGTGTATAATGTACACAAAACTTGTGAGTTTTCATTTTAGCATGGAAAGTAATACTAACAAAAGACAGAGTGATCCTGGGCTTAACTACCAGGATCCAGAGATCCTTCAACACAGTGCACAAGATAAAAATTCACCTGCCTCTGTTTGGTTTTCTTCTTAGGAATGTACTAAACCTCAGAAACGAAAGCTTTGATACTCTAATGAGACAGTTTGCTTGTGGCAGTAAGCAAGATTCAGCATATATTTTTCTTCTTAGCTTTTAGAGTGAGCAGCTTGAGTACTGCATATTTCAATGAATGACACAGGACTGTCTATCACTAGTACAAAGGAGAAAAAAATCAGCCATTTGAATGAATATATATAAATACTGGTTTCAGCTGAAATATGTTACTTTTCCACTACCTTTACTCTATCAAACATATTCCAGATAATTCTTGAGAAGATACTTTGCTGCATTTGTTGATAAATCTCAAAGTATTGAGTTAGGAGAAACATCTGTATAAATATCCAGATTTTCATTGGCATAATTTAGTTTATGAACACAGAAAACACTGATTCTGTTGGTAACAATGACATTTTTTCAGGCAGTAGAAAACATCAATTTAAAAATACCTGATTTTGTAAAACATTTGTCCTAGACATTACCTCGGTGTAAAAATAAATATCTCTGACTATCAGTCACGTCAAACTTATGACATAAAATGGCACGTGTATGAATCTAGATAAAAGCAGTCTCTGCAACGTAAGATGTGTGGGATGACCATGTTCACACTACCCTGAGCAACACTACGTAGAAATGTAAAGGTTTCCACGTCAGAGAAGCCCTAAGCAACAGCACTCTGATACGAAAGCAGGGGATATTCATATAAGAACTTAGCTAATCATTTGGTTCTCTTGTTTACAAATTCAAAACCATACCTGCTTTGTTTGTACTTCGGTTTCTGTCCCCAGCACTGAAGGCGTTACCTGAAGAACTTCTCCGGTGAGGTTAGTATGAATTCCAGGCAGAGGGAGCTGGTGGGAATAGACCTTAGTGCATGTCGCATTGTAGCCAGCCACTCATCAGAGAGCCCTGACCCTGCTGGAATGGCTATGCCCAGGTTACAGTACACAGGCATTGCTACTAAGTAAAAGCAGAAGGTTTTTAGGTTGTTTTAAGAGAAGACAGAAAATTAACCTGCCTGTGTGTTGTGCAAAGACAAATCGGAATCTAAAGTATCAATTTCTGTCTGTGTTTTCCAACAGAACCTGTTCAAACAAAAGTTTGTTGAAGTTAAGGGGTGTGTTGCACAGAGAGCTCGGAAGTTCATCTCTTCCTTGAGCTTTTGCTTGCAAATCTGGGATTGCCTTTTACTGTATGTACATACTTGTCCTTTCCCTCCCTATCTTCTCACGTTTCCACCTGACGCAGTTCAGGTTATCAGCATTTCCGTAATGTCCCAACCTGCCACTACCCGTCCCGTGGAGCACTTCAGACGCATATTGCTCTATCATTATTGCTACAGCTCATGTTTTCACATCTTCTGTTGTCACCTTTGTCCTTTTAATGTTATTAACCATTTCTCACACGTTGGCATTTTCCCATTTGTCATACATCTTCACTAGCTTCCTGTCAAATAACCATTGCTATTCCCAAAACTTCACCTCTGAGGTTTGTACCAAATCAATACGCTATCCCTTGCCCCATCTTGCTTATCTCCCCCAGTGGAGCGCTTCGAGCCCCCTTCCAGACTGAGCCTGTCTCTCTCCCTGCTCTTGCAGCACTTGATCCCTTGCAGAGTCAGGAGTCACAGTGTCTTTGCTCTTTGGCCTCGTTTTATGGTAACTGCAAGAAGCAAGCCATTAACACATTTCACTGTTCCCAGTGTTTATGTCCCTGCTCTTTGGTGCCCACAGATGCGCCCCATGCACAGATGTGCTATACACGAACACGGGGCAGTACTATGATGGATTCTATGTGAGGGACACGTTTTACCAGTCCTTCCAGCTCAACAGTGTGTTGACCAATTCCCAGTACTAAAATTGCAGTATTAAATGTAAATTACAACAGTAATAAATGAGCTTTATCCACCAAATCACCAACATTTTATATTTTACTCTGCAAACCCTTTTATGAGATCTATTACAGCTGTTAGCACTTGTTTTAATTAAACTTACAGCACAGCATGCAGCTCAGTTAACTAGTTTTCAGAGAAAATCAGTAAGCAGTTCCAGTTACATATTTCTGTCATTCTTCGCATGCTGTGCTTTAGAATACATTAGAAAAATGTTGATAGAGGATTATATATCTCAGGGGAGGATAATGGGGATGTGAAACTTCTTACTTTTAGGCTATTTTTTCCAACTTATAGTTTTGTAAAAGTATTTGGTGTTTCACTGCAGCTTGGATGTCTGCATTAAAGAAAACAGTCTCTGCATCCAGGACAGAGGATTATAAGACCGCCTCACCATGGTTAGATCCTTCATTGTCAGTCTCAGCAAAAAACTAATTGGTCTGTAGGGCTGAAAAATTCCTGCTGCCTTCAACTGCAACTTAAATCTTGTCTGTATCAGAAACTAATTGGAGGGTTGTTACATGTACAGTACCTCTCCTGTGTTTCTTTGTGACTTTAATTCCCAAGGCTATCAGCCCGAAAGAGTTATATTAGAAAAAAAATCGAAGAGTCCGGTTTTAGAGAAGGAGCAATAACCTTTTGTTGCAGCTGTTTTGAAGTGTCTCTCCATTGACATCTAGTGTCCATACAGAAAGATCTTTAGATTCCTCACAGTCATGCTGGCAATATTTAAACCTTTAAACATTTTTTCCATGTGTAGTTATTAAGAGCTCTTACTGATAATGCCAGGTCAGCCAGTAGGTGAGTAGTAGGTGACACTGATGGTAAAAACACACTTAACACTGTGATACGCAGTGACATCTATAGGTGTTTGTGTTCTGAATGGCTCTGGAAACCCTTTCAATGCCTTGCAGTTCAAAAATATTCTCCTTTTTTAAGTTATGCTGTGAATACCTGCAAAATACTATCACTATATTCTCTTTCCTCAGAGCATGCAAGCAACTGTGAACCAACAAATATTCAACAAAGATTTTGTGAAGTATTGTACCTTTGTACTCAGGCATTATTCTAATTTTCTTTAATCAAGCAAGAGTCTCTTTCATTGATTGAAACCTCTTTATTACACTCCATTATATCACTAAAAGCTATTTAATAAAATACTGTCTTAATCTATTTTTACAGTGATGGTGAGTTACTTTCATATTGATTTATTTATACTGTAGAAATTCCAAGTTTCTACAGAATGATTTGCTGTTTTGCTTTTGCAAAATCTTGAATGGTGGCAGTGAGCAGTTAATCATGTCATTAGTGTACACTTTGCTCCACAGTACTTCCTGTTCCTTCAGTCACCCTTATCTGCTTATGTCAGGGTAGTGTACCCATGAGCTACAACACTAGAATCATGACCCCACCGTGCTTGGTCCTAGACTGGTGTGGAGGAGTCCCTCCTTCCCTGCTCAGAAAACTCCCTGTAGGTTCATATGTTGAGTATTTCCATTGTTAGAATCTGTTTTCAGTGGCAGTTATTTCAAATAGTTTATGTTATGAAAGTTTAACAAGATTTGCTGCCTTAATATTTGTGTAAATTTTACAGCCTCAGAGGAAGAGTATGACAGGTCCAAGGATGCACATTGAGCACAGCTCCTGACCACGACTGACTTTGTGGCTCCAAAGGGCTCATGGGCTCCATCGTTTCTTGACAGTGTTTTATGATCCCTCTCTTTCCAGCCTTTCCTCAATATCTCATAAGCTCTAGAAGAGCTCCCTCTTGGCTTGGTGATACCTGACATAGCAGGCTCCTGTCCTTGCTAGCTGGTGGAAACTACTAATGTGCAAATAATAGATCTTTGCCTTGGAACAATAGGAAACTTCTGCTGAAAAAGAGCTACAACAGCCTTGAACTTTTTCTGTGAATGTCAGAGGAGGGTGATACAATATTTCCCACAATTTCTGGAAAAGCAGCTGTCATCAGTTTTTATAGATGGTCAAATATTTTCCCTCTTTCTCCTTTCACTGTTCTGTTATTTAAAAATACTCGTTACATTAGCCCAACTGTCAGAGAGTCTGTATTGAAAGAACCTGCTGAATCAATACATCCAGAATAGGAGTGAAAGCATCATTAAAATGTATCCTGCTTAGATTATTCATAATTTAACTATAAAGCAAAACATGTGATCATGAGCAATGAAGGAATGTGACATAAATAATTTCATTCAGAGCAATGCATTAGAGCAGGCACTGGCAAAGCTGCTGTAGCAGCAGCCAGAGCTTTTAATAGGAAACTGCTTTACATTCAGAGTTACAAATACACATTCGTATCTGTCCTTGCCATGATCCTTCGGCCACCCTGACTTTTCATCCCTGGTATGACTTAGTGCTTCTAGCAACCCCAAATTCTCCCTCCGTGTTGTCAATGGAAGGAGGCAGCGGCTGCAGCCGAGAGCATCGTGTTGCTACGGCAACACATCCCACTTCCCCAGGGACCGCGTTGCCTCGGTGACATCAAGGAGGCAGACCCTGGTAGATCAAATTGTCTCAAAGCAGGGCTGCCCCACAAAAACCAGGGCAGCCCTGGCCTTCAGGCAACACGAACATACAGAAGTAGATGACCTGATGAGTGTAGGACCATGGACTCACAGCCTGGGTCTGGATTAGGAGAGGGTGATCAGTTTGCGTGGTTCTTCGCAGGTAGTGAGACAAGGTTACTGCCAAAAGGAGCTTACCAGTTAGTGTGTTAAAGTAAGGCTGCAGGAAAAACAATGTCAGCAGGAGGGGATTAGCTGAAGGGAGCAAGTGCTGAGGCCACCGTTCTTGGTTTGTATAATCAGGACCTGCAAACATACTGCAACACCAGAAATAATTGTCTCCTGTTCCATGTCTGTGAATGGAAGAAATCTTGTATGCTCACATTAGGATAGTCCATTATGCTGTGTCACATCCAGTGCACTGTGTCATGTAGGCAGAGGATTAAAGATCACTTTGCATAGGCAAGTGCCTGTGATAATGCTGTGCAGCACAGAGCCTCCCATTTGTGTGCCTGCAGGCAGTCTGGCAACCAGACCCAGTCCGTGGGGAAACACTGACAAGTTTTGAAGAGTCACTAGACCCTTTATCACAACCACATTCATGAGATGTGCACCAGTCGTGTTCTGTGGACTTCACTAGAGCCAACTGTGTAACTACTAGTAAGAGGAAGGGGTTCAAAGTTTGATGCGTGGACACCAGTTATCCACAGCACTTGAAGAGCAATTTGAGCAGCAGGAAGATGGTAAGGGACAGAAGAATTTACACAAGAAGACAGGTAATTTCCTTGTCATTTGTCTGTTCTTGTTGTAGGAATCTTTTCTCCCTTTACACTGTTGGATCAAGAAGCCTCTTGCTTACTGTAATTAGCCCTTGAATAAATAGCATCTTGAACACAAGCCTGGGTGTCCTGGTTTTGTGTGCTAGCAGCACTTTGCCTTTTTTTAAGCCTTACACTGATTCTTGCAGAAGAGCAGAGCCTGCTTTAGGGGGTCTAGTGTTACTTTTCATCTCTGGAGACATTACCATATGCTGCACTGCTATGGCTCAATGATATTAACATATCTGGTTTTAAGTGAACATTGCCTGGACTTACAGCTACAGCCCTACTACTTGATTTATCCTTTTATTTCTGATATTGGCCTTACTCTCCCTGACCCATTCTTTGTGCATTTTCTGCAAGACATTAGCTGTCTTTCTTCTCACAGTCAAAGCTGTGGTTAATTGTGTTTACAAAGGATTCCTGAACTGTGAGAAATGTTTCTCAGAGTGTGCGGTTTTGCATCATTTAGCCTTGAAAGGGTGCTGCTTTCCCTGACCTCTTGCTGGTTTTTCTCAATAACTCTGGTAATTGCATCAGTAGCCTTGGGAGTCACATTTTCCTTTCACATCTAGGAAAGATCCAGCCTTTCCTTACCCTCTCCCAGCTGAATCACATATCCAGTCCCTACTTTATTCTGTGGCTCAACCAAACCAGCTCTTTTTCTGGCTTCTGTGAATGCAATCTTCGCTCTTGTCCAGAATAAACTCTGCCACTTCCTCGGCTCACCATTTCCACCACTCTACTTTTCTATGAACTTTTCAGTCTTCATTCTCCTCCCCTGCATAAAACACATTTCTTATCTTCTCCATTATTGTTCTTTACAACCCATCTTCAATCAAGTCTGTCAGCAGTCGTTCTGCCAGCACTGTCCCTGCCACCATTTCAAACAGCCGTGTCAGTGGTTTTCCCACACCTCCCCAGCACAGCTGGGCAGTCCTCTCCAGGAACATTTTCAAAGGGGGCTTGGGGCACAGAGACCAGCATGGCACCGCATGCTCCCTCCTGTTGCAGGGATTCATCTGCCATGTTTCATCTTACACTTAAGTTCAGAGTGCCTTGAGGAAGGCCTTTTCTTTGCATCAGCACACCGAGAAACCAAAAAACGACAGCCAGGAATGCATCCCAAACCCACACATTTTGGATTCTGATGTCACCTCAAAGCCGCTCAGTCCCCACACTGATGCTCCATATTATCCGCAGTTGTGTGTGGGGGGGTTCCCTTTTAAATGCGTGGCAGTGATGTCAGTTCCTTGAGGTTTAATTTGCAGTCAGTGAGAAAGTAGAGGCAACATGCAGAAAAAATCCTGTTTCCTCTCTTTCTTCACACCCCTTTAAAGGTGACTGGTTTTTCTGAGTCACAGCTAATGCAAACCTGTTGAAAAAGCTTCAGCCTAGATTTATATTACAGCTTAGAGGAACATAAAAGACCATTTAGTGTTCAAAGTATTATTCTGAATTATTAATCAAGCCCCCTGTCTGGCTGAGGTCAGTGAGGTCCTTCAGATTTTCTGGAGTTTCTCTTGTCATCCTGAGCAGTCTTTAATGTGCAGAACATAGCTTTGTCAATAAAATGCAAAGATTGCTGGGCAAAGTTTGGCTCTGTCTGTGCATTTGCAGGAGGATCTTGGTGCAGGGGATATGCATTGCAGTTGTTCCTTTGTTCATATTTAATCACACGAGAAAGAAGAACATAATTATGGCCTGTCTCCCTCAGTCTCCTCCCTGCCTCTGAGTATCTGAACTCTTTGAGATAAAGACAAGTGGGAACATAGCTTTTTCTGACAGCAGAGTGCATCCCAGAGCAGATAGAAGTGATTCTGACCCAATCACTCTGCAGTTTCCATTTGACAACACTTTCCCACTGAGCTGTCTCCCATGCAAAAGAACACGGCCATTACAAACAGCATTGCAAGTACCAAAGCCTGATCAAAGCTAGAATCACTGTGTTTTCTCTTGGCTTTCCTTGTACATTTGACAGCCCAGTCAGACCATGCTTGCTTCGCTTTTCCTCTCAACAGCTGGTTGATTTCTCCTTATCTGAAAACACCCTTATGTAGTTACTAGATCTGAGGTTGCAGCATCAAAATGGGGCTTGGCTCAGAAATAGACTCTTTTTTTTCTATTTAGCTATTTTAGCTATTTATTCTGTTTAGCTTTGTATCACAAGGTAAACTCACTTCATTTACACTCCCAACCTATCAAACCCTTTAAAGCTCAGCACAGGGTAACAAAAGATTTGCTGCCAAAGAATTCTGGAAATTTAAAATGTCATATTGAAAAGGCTGTTTCAAGCTTGTCATTTTGGCTGGCCTCAAGCTGAAATGAAACTGTAACAGCAAAGACAAGAAAGGACTGGAAGGGGCAAAGAAGGATGAGTCAACCCAGCCGACTCCTGGGACCAGGGCTCGGGTGGGCGGCGTGGGGAGGCAGCTCGGGATGCTGATGGGGAGGGATGGTGTTCAGCCAGACCAAGGAGGAGACTCCTGAGCCTGAGCAGTGTGGCAGAGCATCAGAAAACCTGCCAATGAGAAGATAGTTGATTGATGAAATTGCCCAAAATGAGGAAGGAGGGAAAAGGCTGTAATATATAAACACTTTAATTGCAAAGCTGTTTAATATGAGCTGTCCTGGGAGCTGACAGGGGAAGTGTTATTGCTGCTTCTTAGGCTACGTAACAGGCACAGAGACTGATGGGGAAATTTTCCACTTAGTAGCAGGGTTATTAAATTATAAAAAAAGATAAGAGTTTATCTCAAAAGCAATGAGCTGCTATTTTCTCAAGACCTTGCCGCCAAACTTCAAAGGAAGTACTGTGAAAGTCAAAGCAGTGCTCAAAAGGAGAGAAATCCGTTACAGAAAGAATGCTGATTTAAATCTTCTTTCAGTTTGGAATATTATTTTTACCTACAGAGGGGCTTTAAACAAGGGGAAAAAGTACTCCAGTTGCTTGGAATCAAAATCCAAGTCTCAAACACAAAGAAGACTAGTCCAGAGAGAAAACCCAGTAATTAGCTGCTGAAAAAAAGCCATGGGAAGTGAGAAACGCAGTAAGGGTGAAAAGTGAAGGGGGAAAAAAGGACAAAAGAGTGGGAAATGTTCTAGCAGTAGCAAAAGTGCAGCTAAAACAGAGGATTTGAGTATGTGAGGAATAACCAAAAGCTTCCATGGGAGGATTTCTTGGGAGTTAACGAGTATGAAGGTTGCACAGTGACAGTGCTGGCGCTTGGGAGGAAAGCTGCAGGAAGGTTGGGAAGAGCCTATTCCCTTTGCAGAAAAATGCAGAGACAATGAGCTTGGGAAAGAGGAGGTTAAAGAAAATGGAAACGATCCTCCTGAAGAGCTTCAGTGATGAGCGAAATAGGGGCTGGTGCTTGGTGCCCAGAGTGGGAGTGTGTCCAGGCGCAGCGAGGGCCAAGGCTTCCCTGGGGAGGGGAGCCGGGAGCTGCCGGGGGTGGCAGCCAGCACAAGCCGAGAGCCTGGCTGCGGCTGGGGTCTGGCCGGGGGTCGGCGGGGCCCACGGCCGGGGCGGTGGGGATGCAGAGGGAGCTGGACCAGGCTCTGCTGCCCAGCATCCCGCAGCTCCCGTGGTCCTCCTCGGCTGCTGCAGTCCCCCGTGGTCCCCCGCCCCGGGGATGGGAAAGCCCCTTGCCTCGCAGGGATTGTCTCCACCAGAAAAGCACACCTGAAGCTTTAAAAAAAAAAAAAAAAAGGAAAAAAAAAAAAAGAAAAAATAACAAAAAAAACCCAAATAATGAGTTGCCTTTTAACTGAGTTATCTGAAGATCAAAGAACTAAACAATGAAGGCAAAAATGACAAAACTAAAACCAATCCACTGCTGTTATCTTACTTCAGCAAAGTAATTGACCAAGCGCTGGACATGAAAGATCTGCTCCAGCAGCTGTTTTCTGCAGCTCAAGCAAAAGGAAGCTGTGCACTCTCTATCAGTGTCTTTTCAGACTGAAGCTGTATGTAAGAATAAGTGATGGTATCTCATATTAAAGGACACAGTTGCTTGCCCAGTCATCCCTATCACAGGGTTCAGCTTATGGTGAAAAGCAAGTAGTTTAAAATGCACGCTTCAAAACAGACCAGTACTTTGAGAATGGTTAAATTCTTGTTGGAATTTTGACCAGTGTATATTTTTACAGGAAAAGACCCAGTAAAGAAGGTAAAATAAGGCAGCAAGCACTCACTGTGTCAGCAATTCAGGCTCCCAGACTGCTAAGAACTGCCTTCAGGGAAATGAGATTATATTTTACTTATGACATATATAGAATAACAGATTCCTCATTCATCTCTAAATTCATAGTGAAACCGATTAGGCAAGAACTACTGGAACAGGATGAAAATCATGACCATACCTTAGAAGCAGTATTTGATCACCAGATGAAGTCTCAGGAAACACTCTTTTGAAAATTAATACTCTGGTTGCTGGAACACGTTAGAGAAATTAAAGAAGATTGCTCCATGCTTTCAGTAAATGGAAATATCTTTTTATATTTCTTTCTTTATTTATTTATGAAAATAAGTCATGTAAGCAATAAATAGGACAAAGAAGGTCTTAGGAAAAAAAGGAGTCATCAAGAATAAGTAAAACATTAAATAACAAATTCTTAAGACCAGAATTCTAAAAAATTTATATTCAGAATTAATTTAAATTGAATTTCATGGCATATGACAGAAAAATCTGATATGAAAATAAAAATCAAGTGGTAAGAACCATTGTTTTTAATACATAGGAATTCAGGGACACCAGTGCCTTCAGTAACATAGTCACATATTGTAGCAAAATGTGTACTACTTGTGTTTATTACTTATTAAAAAAAGGCTTTATACTTGAGATACTCTGAAATAAACAACAAAAAAAAAACCTACAGGTAACAATTTGTCAACTGTTACATTAAATATATAAAGAAAAACAGAAGACATCCCAGAGAAAAATAAGGAAAAAAAAAAATGTAAAAACTAACAAGAACACAAGAGATTATGCCTTTCCAGCTGGATTCTACCAAGTATTTAAAATTCTTTGAGAGGCAATTTGGTTTGCATCCTTTGTGAAATAAGCTTACATGTGAAAATCAGTCTTTTTCCTCCAAAATATGTAACCCCCCTCATTCTCTTGTAGCACTTTATGGTGTCTTAGTAAATGCATGTTCTGCCAGATCCAGATATCACTGCTAAATCCTGAGGTGTTCACATCTCTGTTCGCACAAGCTGTAATCTATTAACTGGGTTTAAACAAACTGAGATCAGACGAGCTTTGCCTTGGGGCTGGGGGTCAGTAGGTGAAACTCTTCAGCCATATGTCCTGTGGATCTGTGCATTTATCTATGAGTTTATGAATCTCTGAGTTATTCTTGATGTCCGATTGAAAGCGTCTCTGCACATCATGAAGCTGGATTTCCTGTTTACATCACCGTGGTCACACAGGTGAGGTTGGCACTGCAGTTAGCCCTCACATTCCTGAACACAAATGTCCCAGGAAACCAGTGATTTTGGGAAGATCCTCCCCTTCGAAGTGGAATTGTGGAAAATTTTAGAAGTGACACACAGATGCCAAAAATCTTCCTTCAGAAAATAGTTGTGGGCAAACATTTAACAGATTGCAAGTTTCCTAGCAATCGCATTCCAGAGACTCTAGAACTGCCATATGACTAATATGATAAACATCTGCTTTAGCAAGTAAAACTAACAATAAAAATCAAGATGAGCATCTTCTATGGACACCTCACTTTGAGACCTTACCATTATGCTGAGCAAAGCTTTAGCAGGTGAGCTGAAGTGTGAATAAAAGGGACATGAAATAAGAAGACACTATAAATCCAGTGGGCTGGGCATTGTCAATATTACCATTACTAGCAAGAGAATCAGGATAAAGAAAGGGCTGGGCAATCTTTTGCTCAGAAAAACAGTACTTGTTTATTGATGGTGTAAATGTTGCTAGGCTACATGGTTTAAATTAAAAACACCATCCTTTCCCAATGTATACACCACCTTTAGCAAAGCATGCTCTGTGAATTTATTAAGTTGTTTTTTTCCAGATAATTAAAATTTACCAGAAATGATGGACAAGAGAGTTTTAATTATAGAAGAACCTGTAGAAGACAGAATATTATCCGACTACTCAATAAAGAAACTTTTCGGCATATTTAGAAATCAATACCAATTTTAATTAATCAACTGTGCCAGTGCTCAGAGGAGAATAATGGAGAATAAGGTAGAAAATACCAATATGGCTATATAGAAACTATTATCTTTTCATTAAAAATTGTATGTAGAACTAGAAGAAATACAAAAAAGGGGAAAAGGAGGATTGTGACTTTGTATAAGGAGAGGTTAAATAAGACATCCGCTTGGAAAAAGACCCAAAGGAGAAGGGCCCTGGAAGTCAAAAATTATTTCATAAAATATGAGGGAGAAACAATTTGTTATTATTTCTCACAAGACAAGATTTAAGCAACACCAGTGGAATCATAATGCAGCCAATCTAAAACAAAGCAGCACATAATTAAACAGTGCCACTCACTGCCATCAGATATTGTAGAGGCCAAAACCAAGAAGTTGTCTGAAAGTGATTATATTGAAAACTGAATCTAAAGCTCTAGGTGCAGCTAATCTCCCGCCCAGTAAACCCCAGTGCGTGGCTGTGGGTGTCAGAGCCAGAGGCAGCACCCTGGGAGGTACAGCTGGGTGCTTCGTGCCCCCTGTTCTCCTCGCTGGGAGCAGAGCTTTGGGCTGAGAGATCCCTGGTCAGGGTAAGGCAGTTCTTTGTGGCACAGTGTGCTTTTATCTTTTCCAGAAAGAGTAACCTTGGGTGTAATAAATTCTAATGACTGAGGGAGCGAGGTGGAGGAGCTGTGCTCACAATCCCGTTCCCATTGGGACATTTCCCTGCAGACCTCTGCTACCTGCCCCTGTGTCCAGAGCAGGGGCACGGGACGAAGATGGGCGGCACAGACCCGTCCCCGGGAAGGGCTGCTCTCCCGTATCATCAAACAGCTCTGGCATCTCTAGACATGCCAGTGCTGGAGAGCGGGACAGCTGCTCGCTTCGTTTTGTGAGCGTTAATGAGAGAAATGCCAGGAGTGATCTGTGCCTTTGGGGCAAAAGGTATGTGGGACAGAGGAGTGCTTCATCCCCTTAGCTGGACCCATAGGGAAGAAAATGGGGAAACCCCCCGACAATTTATCATCAGCACATGAGAGAACTCATCCGTATTACAAGGAATTGCTCATCTCGGGAAGGACAGACCTTTCACACCGGCTCCACGTCACCATGTCTCATCCATGATGCCCCTGGCAGAAGCAGAACCACCTCCAGGTGCCTCCCCAGCCCAGGAGAAATTAAACTTTTCTGTCCTGATGCAGCTTTTGCTGAGTGGAGGCAGGGGGATCTGGGGCAGCCAGCTTCCCCCACCTGGAGCTGCTGGGGCAATGGGCAAGGGCGGATACCAGGAGGACTACCCAGGGCTCTCTATCCACACACCCTCCCCACCTCAGCGGCAGCAGATGCCAGCCCATTTCCCAGGGTGCTGGCGGAGCAGAAGACCCTGCTCCGACCTCCTGCCCAGCACAGCTTCAGGCTCACTTTCAGGAGAAGCCTCTGATGTTAGAGCCAGGGTTCAACCACCCTGCAGAAGCTCACCATGCCTTGCAGCTAAGCACGCCTGCCACTGCTGGGAAATGGGTGACCGGGCTGGGAGAACAGTGAGTTCCCTCCACTGAGTGATCTCCTGCCATCGACTGCCAGTTCCTGAACTTTGGCTCCGTCCAGGAGGCAGTAAACGAAGCAGATAATTGCCTGGCAGTGATTGATAGGGAGTCAAGGGTGAGCAGGGAGGGAGGGGCAGGGGATGAGCGGGAGGATTATGTTTCAGAGGGAAGTATTTTTTTAGGATTTGTCTATGCAGGCAGTCAGGAGCTTTTCTGAATCACATGGGCTTAGCCTGAGCAGGAGGATTCACTGTAATTTTACACCTTTTCAGCATTTCGGCTGGTGCTGCTGAAATCTGCAAAGAGATTAAAGATGGGAAGGGACAGAGAATTGATTTCTTTGCCTTTGGTCTACTGGGACAAATATTCAAAGCTGAATCGCAGTTTAGAATTTTTTGATGGTACGAGTGGAGAGAGGAAGGAGCAAGCAGCTGCCAGCAATAAATAACTATTAGGAAACAGTATTAGGAAATAGTACCAAGAAGAAATGTTGCTGCTAGGATATGCTTTCAGCCTTGGGGAATCCATAACCAGGCAGCTCAAAAACTGCTTTGGTATCCAGAGCTTGTGTGCAACTTCTCTTAGACCCAGAGCATCAGCAGTGCTGCTGGAGAAGCCCGAGCTCGGGTCTCCAGTGAAGAAGGGAAGTCAGCTCATTGCACGGTTGAACATTGCAGGCTTCCACTCGGCAATGCCGAGAGTTAGCAACAGTGTCATGTACTGCAGCAAATCTACGTTCAAACCGTCATCCACAAAGGGAAGTGAAGCTTATCTATAGCCTATTGCTGTGACTTTGATACTGAACTTTATAGCCAGGCTTCAAGTAAGCCTAGGGAGAGCCTATGCATTGTAAACTGCTTAAACTGAACCATCTGAGCTTAAACTGAACTGTCTGAATTCAGAGATAAGTGTTAGTAAAAATCCTGACCAATCTCTACTTAAGGTTTACATTTTTACCAGGTTTGAGATATGCTTGCAGAACTATGCTAACACATTGAGGTAATGGAAAATGTTCTCTGTTTTATACACAAATCTCCCTAAATTAGAAATAGTTTTCCATTTCAAGCGTCCAGCATCAGGCAGCCTGTTCCCTCTCCTTCACTGGTCAGCCTTCTCGGGGCAGGGTCTACTGGGCAGAAAGATAAAGTGTGGCATAAAACAGGGTCAGACAGAGCCACGTCCGCGGCCGATGAGCAGGTGCTGATCAGCCCGCCGTTATGAATGAGCACAGCCGCGCACAGTCGGATCATCCGAAATGCATCCCAGAGAGCAGGGAAGAGGCAGGAATTCCAGCAATCCCTCCAGCCCTCTCCCCCGGGAAGCCCCTGGCTGCAAGGCAGGCATCTCCCTGCCATCCTCTGAGTCAGGAGCAAAAGTCCCCAGCAAACAGCTGCCAGGGCAGCTGGGCCTATTTTCAAATGGAACAGTTGAGCAGTGCTGTTGAAGCCCTTGGGTGCAGAGCACACCCGATGGCACCAGCACAGTGCCACAGTGTACTTGGCTTCGTGCCACTGACTCAGCAGGCATTTTTGTTCGTGGCCTGTACAAGCAAGCAGCGCAGTCACGCGTTACGGTTGGAAGCAAGATGTCATGAGGAGAACCGTCCCACGCTGCTTGCATGAGGTGCATTCCTGCCCAGGGTCTGCAAGCCGCCAGAAGGGACTGTTCTGGTCATGGTGAAAGTTCACTTGCTCGAGGACAGCTCCAAAATGCCAGACACTGGTTTACTGAATTATTTCTTCCACAGCTGCCTCAGCAATCCCAGGCCCTTGAGACCAGCAGGAAAGTCACTGATGGTGAGATGATTGGCTCAGCAGGTGAGGGCAGAGCAGTGGAGGTTGTTTATCTTGCCTTTGGCAAGGCTTTCGATGCTGTCTCCTGTGACATCCCACTGGATTAGTTGATGAAGTACGAATTAGGTTAGCAGACTGAAAAGTGGCTGAGCTGCCAGGCTCCAAGGGTTGGGATCAGCCACATGAAGTCCAGGTGACTAGTGATGAGGCCAGTCACTAGTGGTGTACCCCAGCATGAGCACTGGGACCGCTGCTGTGTAACATCTTCATTAATGACCTGGAGGATGGGAGGGAGCACAACCTCAGCAAGTTTGCAGATGATACCAAGCCAGGAGGAATGGTTGGTACCCCAGAGGGTTGTGCCACCATTCAGAGAGCCCTCAACAGGCTGGAGAGCTGGACCAACAGGAATCACTTTTGTCAAAGAGAAGTACGAAATCCTACACCTGGGGAGGATTAAGCCAATGCACCAGTGCATGCTGGAGGGTCTGACCTGCTGGGAAGCAGCTTTGTAGCAAAGGCCATGAAGATCCTGGTGGAGAAAAGATTTAACACGGGCTACCAACATGCACTTGTGGCAAAGAAGGCCACCAGCCTGCTGGGCTGCTTTGGGAAGAGCATTGCCAGCCGGCCAGAGGAGATGATGCTTCCTCCCACTCAGACCTGGTGAGGCCACACCTGGAGTGTTGGGTCTAGTTCTGGGCTCCCCAGTACAGGAGAGATGTTGGCATACTGGAGCGATCCAGTGAAGTACTACAAAGACGATGAAGGGACTGGAGCATTTGCAGTACAAGGAGGCCAAGAGAGCTAGAATTGTTCAGCCTGGATAAGGCTCCAGGAGGATCTTACCAATGTGTATAGATACTTGCAGGGAGGGAGTTTAGAAGGAGATGGAGCCAGACTCTTCTCAGTGGAGTCCAGTGACAGAACACAAACTGAAGTATAGGAGAGTCCACTTAAACATAAGAGAGAACTTGTTTTGCTGTGAAGGTGATTGCACATTGGAAAAGGTTGCCCCAAAGAACCAGTGGAGTTTCTATCCTTGGAGATATTAAAAAACTGCCTGGACACAGACCTGGGCATCCTGCTCTAGTGGATCCTACTTTGAGCAGAGGGGCTGGACCAGACCCTCTCCAGAGACGCTTTCCAACCTCAACTCCTCTGTCATCCTGTGAACTGTAGAGTGGTGAAAGCCCCTTTCCTCAGGCTGGCCCCTCACCTGCACAAGCAGGCTATTGACATAGGAGTCCTCTTACCTAAGAGGCAGCAGATAGTAAGAACAATATAAAAATTGAGAAACTGAACAGAAGCCAATTGGGCATGTGCAAAGCTATAACAGGTGCTGTGTCCTCGTGTACATGTTATTAATAAGGTACATGGCCAGCCCATCCTCCTGGGTGCAGACCCCACAGAACTATTCGGGGTTTTGCCCATCCTATTGTGAGAAGAACACCAGCCAAACTATCAAAGATCAGATCGGAGATCTGTCTCTTCTTCTGCCTGACAGTGGCCAGCAGCAGATGCTTACAGAAAGAACACAAGAAATAAAGCACTCAGTGTGACTTCCCCAGCACACTCGCCCAGTTCCTATCAACCTGCAAATCAGGAACTTTTTATGCGAGGCTTTGTAGCCATACCAGTTTTCAGTAGTTCTTGATGAGCAGTTCTTCCACGAGTTTTTTTAAAGCACTTTACATTCTGCTGCAACAACCTGTATAGCTTAATTGTACACAATATATAAGAAGTATTTTTATTTTAAATATTGCTTGATATCCTCACTGGACACACTGTATGTCCTGTACTGTGAGAAGCATGAGCAAATGCACCTTCTTCACATTACTCACCATCTGTAAGATCTACCATGCAACATCCTTTCCAAACTGGAGAGTCTGTACTAATCCTCCCACAGGAAGCTTCCTTTAATTAGTCAAATCTGATCAAGACTGACTTGCCAGGGGTATTCCAAAGACCTTTCTATCGATATAGCAATGCTGAATGTACACAAAAGCCACTTACACACAATGGCCAGAGAAATGCAAGCATGGAAGATTTATGTATCATGGATTACTTCTGGAATACTTCCAGGCACCTCGAATCACCACTGGAAAAATCACTTGCATCAAAGCAGGATGGGCCAGGAAGATGTACAGCACAACAGTTTTGTGGAACTCTGGGCCGATTTTGATATAAAGCCCCCATATATTATCAGCACAAGCATAAAGACAAATGTCATCAGTATCCTTTGCTGGTACATAGACCCAGCTTACCAGCTGCTGCTGTGTACCATTAACCTGTACATATGCTACCTTGATTCCCACAAGAATCTGGGCAATTAGAAAATAACATTTGAATGCAAATCTGGGCTTCTGAAAGCAAGAGAGTCCTCAGTGTGCAGGAAACTGTACTTGTGTTAAAATATCTCTCTCATTCTGAGGCTGCACACACCAGGGGGCAAGGATTTGGCAATTTTTTTTGTGGCAGAATCTTGAGAGACATGAGCAGCTTTTTAGACATTTCCAGGGTGCCTGGGTTTCAGTTTTTGAACAAACAAGCAGATGTGTCTGATCAGCCTTCCCAAAGCTCCTCTCCTCCCACCACTGCTGTTGGAAAGCAGCCCCCCTCATTCCTGATTGCCTTCTTCCATATTTTACTTATCTAAAAGAATCAAATTAAATCAAGCATGTTAAACAGCCAGAATTTCATCATGCAAAATACAAAGCTCTGCAAAACCTTCAGACTGGGGAGAATATAATTAGGATAATGGAAATTGGAAAAAAAAAAATCTGAAATGCTTTTTAAAAAAAGTATTAAAAGGGATAGCTTGGTAGAATGAATGTATTTTACAGTTACTAGTAACAACTGAAGTGTTGGAGAGGGAATATTTCAGTCTTTCAGAGCAAGTACTGCTTAAGGCCACAGACAGGAGAGCCTGAGCTGGCAACAGCACAGCCAAGGTTAAGTGCAGGAGCATCAAGCAAGAGGCCAGCACACAGGCAAAGAGGCTTCTCCGTGCCCAAATGGAGGAGCTGTGCTCTTAATCCCAGCAGCTGAATCCAGGGCGTTACTAGTTCCTGATTTGTTTTCCAAGAATTGTACAGCCTGCAGGACTCCAGACTAAAAGGACTGGGATGGGAGGGAGTACTAACTACAACGCACAGCTCATCACCAGGCCTGGAAGATCACAGTCTTCCTCAGGACAGATCTGGAGAAGAGGCTCCTGCCTTCCAGCTGCCTGTCTGTCCTGACGCAGACATAAAATTCTTGCAGCCCAACTCGGAAGGTTGCAGCTGCCACAAATGGACACAGGAGCCTGCCAGCAGCAGCTGGTGTGCTGGCTCCCTTGCTTCTAGCCTTGCCTTTGGGCCTGCAGGTTTGTCCAGCCTGCTGACAGCCCCAGACAGCCATCTGCTGGGCAACCGCATCATAAACCAACCTAAAATAGCACTTGCAAGCGGGATGATTATGCTTCAGTTCTTCCCAGCTTCCTGTGAGATTTGGAGCTCAACAGGATTCATTTGGCAAGGCAGCTAGAATAGGCAGCATTAAGCACCAGTGTCTGGAATTTTAAGAAGAGGTGCAGCGTCTGTGCACGTCTGTCCCTCCCAAGAAGTGTCAGTATTTCTGGAACACGTAAGTAGAACAGAAGGAATAAATCCAGCTTTATAACACTTCTTAAAGCTGAAGGTTGCTTCTAGGCATCACAGCCCCAGCACAGAATCCAGAAAGGTGGCCAGAGCAGGTAAGGAACCAAAGCAGTACAGGATAGCATTTGGTGGTTAGGCAGCACAGAGCTGTAAAAGCAGTCCTGGTCCTCTTGAAACTAGTTGAGATTTAGCCTCAGTAAACCTAGAGTTGAGTCTGAAACCATCTGAGAGGTCAATGTCCTTTAATCACTTCCCTGAGCCAGTATTAACTGGTTCCTGCTTTAAGTATTTAATTTGTCCATAGCTGCAGTGACTGAGGGCAGGAGCAGCAGCAGCTTCCTAAGCAGCGAGGAATGGGGAATGTCTGCAGTGGGTAAGGCAGCAGTGCAAACGTGGAGGCAGCTCTGGGGAAGGCAGGTTCCTTTCAGGACCTTCCAAGGAATTGGAAAGTAGGATTCAATGTTCCTGCAGCAGCACTGGGTGGAAAGTTTTGAGGGCTGACTCTGCCTGTGGAAAGCCACGGCAAAGTCTGTGTCCTCAGGGTACGGGCCAACAGACCACGCCAGACCAAGAACAAACTCTCAGCCACCTTTCCTGTGGGATATCAGGACAGATGCTTTCCTAAGCTCCCCTGTATGTGTCCAGGCCTCTCCCTGGAAAATACAAAATATTTTCCACAAGCAAGATGTGTTATTTAGTGTCTGGCTTTATAGTTAAAAAGTTGTCCGCAACAGAGCACCTAACAGGACGTGTACGACAAACATGTGAAACGCAGAACATCCATTTCCACAGCTCATGTCAGAAATTCAAAAGCCATGAGGTTAACACTTAAAGACAGCATGACACAACTTATTTCCCAATCACATTGCAGAATTAAGAATTGGAAAACTTTTGCAAAACTAACCATGCATGACCATGCAAAAAGTAAATGAACAGAAGCACACATTCTAGACAAGCAGCAGCTAGCTTTATTGAGTTGCAGTAACACTGCATCAAAACCAAAAGAAATTAAAGTCGCTTTTTGCTTCGTAGCATTAGTAATTTCTCAAATGAAAACATGATTATGTTTAATAATATTAAGAGAAAACCAAGGAACAGGAGCAAGAATAAAGTTAGACGAGACTGTAGAGCCAGTGTCCCCTTCATGTATTCCCCTCGTGTCAGAGAAACTCAGTTTTTGGAAGTGCTGTTAAGTTTTCTCAAGCAAATGTCAGCAATTGAATCCCAGGACACAGCAACAGGTGAACCAAATATATCGTAGGTTGCTATGAACTGTGCTGTACTTTTGAAATCACATTTGGGGTATCTTCAGTGGGACAGAAAGGGATTTCAGAGAAAAGTTCAGATTAATCAAACACATTTCTCCACTGGCTGCTTCAGTAAAGCTTAGTACAAACGTTAAACATTTTTGCCTCTTAGTTCCACAGAAAAGATCAGTGTGCCAGATCCGATACACTACCTGTAATAGCCCTCAACCCACTGAAACGTAACTCTGGCCTCCCTTGCTTAATTCTGTGTTTGCTGCATCACATACATGTAAAACCACTGCCAACATAGAAATAGCCAGAACTAAAAAACTATAAGAGATGAGAACACTATCTGACATTGCTTGTAGATACTAGTATGTGCAGCTGCTAACTCATGCCCTGAGAGTTAAGTACACACCACCAAACAATTATTTTAAGGAAATTTTTCAGCATCAATAGCTACATGTTTCTTCAGTAAATAAAGAATTATATTTTAAGAAGTGTCCCCTTCTTCCATAAGGAAGTACTTAAGGTCGTGTGTGTAATAGTGAGAGCTGTCTGTTAGCAGCATTACTGATGTGGTACATTGGCTCAGACAGGTGTATCACCTCTAACTCCTCATCAACTCTGTTTCAGAGCTACAGCTTACATTTCTAAATGGCACATAGCACCACCTAAAGAATGTGAGGAAGGCAAAAAGGTATTAGGGCAACCAATCATTCCTGAAACTTCAAGTGATCATTCATTTATTCCTTTGAGGCAGACCTGCACTCTCTTCCTTCTCCTCTCTAATTTCCACAGAATTCTGAGTCTTCACAGACCTGGTGCAATCCAGTTAAGAAACTTCATAGCAACTTCAAAACCAAGAAAACATGCCTGGAAAAGAGAGAGCATACAGACCAAATAAGGATTCTAAAAACCTAATCCAAACAAGGTTTTTGAAACATAGCACTATAAAAACCTGACGTGGCTCATGTGGAAGGAGGAAGAGAACAAAAAGTGTTCTTGGACCAGAGGCAAGAATTCTACTATATCCTTCTACACAAAGGTAGAACTTCTACTCCATTAGGCTCATTATTTATTGAAGGGGAAGCCAGTCCAAACTTATCCACCCATCTCTGTCTTCTACTGGTGGATGTACAATCAGTAAAGAAAGACTATCAGAATGACTCAAAGGGCTTTCATGGTAAGCTTTGAAGGACGGTTTACTTGGTGTTCCCCCTAGATTAAGATACATTTTTAGAACCTGGACACCAACAGCCAAAAGCACCTGCAGTGACAAGAATCTCACTGAAATGGTGTAACAGTAAGCAGCCAGTCATCTCCTCTACAGACTGCAAACAATCATTGTGAGTGGCCAGGTCCCCAAAACCCATCTGGAATCACAACTTACCGCGTTAGCGGGAAATGCCCTGATCATTACAGCTGTGAAGCCCTTGTACAGAGATGCAACTCCTTCCTCTCTGATAAGTTCTCTCAGCACATCTCTAAAGCCATTTGGGTATTTTCCTGGAGGAGCTGAAAGGGATACAAAACACATTAGCTACGATGTGTGGCAGTCACAAGTGCTGAAGGATGTGGCACTTGATTTTCAGCAGGCTCATATTAATAATATACCATCTAGGTGACACCAGAATCCAAGCATTGCTTAAGCTATGTTGCGACATCTGCTTGGGAAAATTATCTCCTTCAATCAAAAGCAAGCAAACAAAAAAGATACCTTACTAGACACTCAGTAAACAGAAGGTAGGTGCTCACCATCACCACATAGAATTTACATCATCAAGTCACTGGGGGGCAAGGAAGAAAGGAGAATAACTTTTGTCAGGGTTGGAAGTCTGAGCTGCTACACTGCTGATCACAGCTCTCCCAAGAGCTGCAATTAGGAGATGGGAAGGTCAGATATAAAAATTGATGAAGCTGGTTTATAAGAAACAGAAAATGATCCTATTGCATGCCGCAGTCAAGAATAGCAACAGATTTCCAAGTGAAAAGCACAGGCTGTTTTAATGATGATGTTACACAAACTTGCTGAGGTGTTTTTAAAAAGTTACTATATTCAAAGAACAAGTTATTCCTTCTTTTGACACTTCTCTGGAAAGTACTGCCTCTGCCAGCCCTCTGAACAAGTACTCCTCAAGCCAAACCAGTCAAACAGAACCACCATTAACCCACATCATCTACACAGCAGCACTGGGGATTGGCCCAGCGGAAAAAGGATGCAAAGCTGTAATGTATTTCACACTCAGCCCTTGGTATGGTATCAAACAACCACAGCAGCCATTATTCAGAGAACAAGAAAATAAGTTTCCTGCACTAGATTATTATGATCCATGACTCAAGAAAAATGGTTTTACTGTCCAGTGGAGAGCTGAGTCCACAGAGAGAGACCACAGGGAACCTTAACAAAAATATTTATTGACTGGAAGTCCCAGAGAAACCAATGAAAAACCTGTCAAACTTCACTGAAGCACAAGGCCTGGCATCATCCTCACTATAACCAGGCTACAGATACTTAAGAGCAGAGCTGTTAGTCTAAAAGCAATGCTCTCATCAAGGCGCACCCAGTTACTATAAATTTCAGATAGCACTAAATCTGAAGTGAAATAACAAAACCTCTCAATGAATTACATTTGTAATAAAACAGCCATGACAGGCGGTTCTATTATTATGACTTCTATGCTTAGGTTTTAAAACAGGTATCTTGAATCAGGATCATTATATTAGCAGGGAGGCAGGAACAGAGAAGTACAGCCTGATTTGCTAAAAATCTGTGAGGAAACCAACTAAAAAGCTAGGATCACACTTGGGTTTCCCATGTATTTGTCTCAAGAAGTGCTCAAGGCATGCTACCTCCCAGATGGCATCCTCCATCGCTGCCCAGCCCATTCCCAGGAGCACTGCAGCACTGAGTGAGGCTGTGACAACCTGTCATGCAACTCACCAGTCTGGAAACGGGATTTCAGCACGTCTGGTGGAATGGCAACTGCCCAGTTGAAGATCCCAGCCAGGCCCCCAGCAAAGAGGATCCTAGGTGCACTGAGGTCACTCACGCTGTGGCAGGATTGGGGTGGGGTGGGAGGAAAAAGGAAAAACAAAACAAACAAAAAAAGAAAGGGGAAAAAAAGTGAAAACTCATCTGTTTCAACTCAGGTGACAATCAGAGGCAGCTTGGCTGACAGCCAGAAAGCAGCACAATGCTGCAGACACAGAGTGCAGTATGTCAGCAAGACTTCCAAGAACCAGAGCCCTGTGGGCAACATATACTAACTCCACCCAAAAGGTTCTTTAATTCAGCAGCACACACACAGATGCTCTGGGGAAAAAAGGCAAAACAACAACAAAAACCAAACAGCTCTTTGTAGACACACAGGGGTGAAAGCAAAGAGACCTACTTTAATTATTCCTTACTTGGCTAATAAGATCCAAGGCTAGAATCTGAGAGTAACTCAAAATACTATTTTACCTGTCAGTTAACCCCAGATCAAAACAGCTCAAGTCACAAGATAAGCAACTTTTTTTTTTTTTAATTTGTTTTGATGACACTGTTCTTAATCTTTTTGTAACTGGGGAGATTAATCAGCAGTGTCTGAGCAGTCCAGAAAATGATGACTGTGAGATTTCACTAACCTCTTTCCCTCAGGGGTCAGAATGTTCTTCAGCCACTCGTACGTCATGAAGTACATTCCACTGGCTGGGACATCTGGTGGGTAAACAACAAAGACTGTGAGTAGTGGGAAACGAAATGAAGCCTCGAGGCACAGCAGCCCCATGCCAGCTCAGCAACACCACTAAGTACATCCAGATTCCTTTTCTGAACCTCCTCAACAAACAAAAATCTTCCACTGCTCTACACAGAAGAGCTGAACTTTCCCAGGTGTTTTAGCAGGTGCTGAAGGCAAGAATTGGGAAAGTATCTATTCTCAAGTGCTTCAGTCAGCAGCCTTCCAAATCAGACTGTAACCTGCCTGCTGGCCATTAAGCTAATGATGAGATACCTCTAAGCTTTCTTAATTGCTGCACAGGAGATCAGAGCAGTTAGGAACTTCAAGAGTTTTGCACACTATTTGTTCTAATGGTCCTATTTGTTTTTTGGTTTTTTTTTTTTGTAGCTGATGGGTTTCATTTTGAGTTTTATGTTAAGGTGCTCCTAAAGCTCATTCTTAGCTCACGCGTAAGCTGGAGAACCAGCCTCCGGCTAGCGACACTGCCAGAGTTACATTGCTAGCTGCTACACTTCTGTGAGAAGCAGAGGATAGAACAAATTCCTAAACTGAGATATCAAAATACAGAAATTTCAGCTTATCCCTGAAAAACATTGCCCCAGTAGAGGGAACAATCTAATGCTCTTCATAGGAGAAAGTACCGAAACAGGTGAAGGATTCAGTGTCTGGCACAATTGCTTTGTTGTTGTTGTTGTGAGAGGGGTCATGACATCCCAGTCCAAAATAGCCCACACTAAAGCGGGTAGAAAGCATAACTGCTGCAATCACACTAAGCAGTCAGCATTATACAGCCACAGTCACTGACAGTCACAATCCTTCTCCCAAGAGATAAAAAAAAAAAAAAAAAAAGCAAAAAAAAGCGCCCACTTCTGTATTTTTCTTTTCTCTTTGTTCTCTCTGCTCCTTTCCAGAGGTCTCTCACTCCTCTTGGCTTCTCAGATCTTAATTACTTCCTATATCCCTCTGATCCTTGTCATCTAATCTCTTCCTCACTCACTGAGAATCTCATGTTTATTTCTCAGTCCCTTTGAGGCATTGGAGTAGCTCTGCAGACTGCAAAAAAAAAAGAAAAAAGGGTGACACAGCATCTCCAATTGGCTAAAGGGACCGCGAGATCTATGATACCATGTCAGGCTTCTTATCTTAAAGTACCCCACACAGAGGAAGCATCAGAATGTCTCTACCAGTTACCTCTCATAAGGGTGAGCACTGTCCCCTTGTACACGCCACGAATCCCAGCCTCACGGTACAGCTGCTTTGCACAGTCCAAAGAGCCACTGTATTTAGTTTCACCTGTAGCTGCCTGGATCTGAAGGATTAAAGTGATAGTTTCTGACTAGTGAAGGTTTCTGGCTGGTGAACAATCATTCAGCTAACGGTTAGAAAGCCACGTGCATGTTCCCAGAGAGGAAGAAGCACATACTCATTCCACAGGCACTCCTGCATACAAAACCTCTGCATCACTTCCTCAAACAGCTCTCTTGCATTCAAGCTGAGGAAGTGTTTGCTGTTCCATGCAGAGGCTAGATTCCCCCTTATTTTTCCACAGTGTGAGTTTGAAGCAACTGAAGTCACTTAGGTAATTCTACACCTGCACTGACAAGAAGTAACCTTCAAATAGTTTAGTGAAATTCAAACAATTTGTATTCATATAAAAGTCTGAAATAAGCAAAGCTTCCCATCTCTGCTAAAGATGGTATTTTCATTTGTTTGGGTTTACATTTTCCAGCAACACTTTAAAAACCCTGGAGGAGGTATAGAGCTAACAGTCACCCAAACATTAGAAAACTATTTCATGCATTTGGAAATGCATTCCTTAGTTATGTGTTGGGAACCTGTCAAGGTAACAGAAAATCTTTACACTAGAAAGAGTCTTACTATCTAGTAGTTATGCATTTTTTTAGACGTTTCATTCTGAAAAACTGGATTTTCCCATACTTTGAAGTGGACTGAGGTATTTACTGATGCCTCATATAATGCCACACAGTATAAGGCTCATGCTCTGTAAAATTAATAGAGCAATGAACGCTGTATGTACTTATACTGTCATGGTGAGTTTGTATAATGCTTCTCCGTGACACAGTTGCATTACATGACAGTTGTCTCAGTCCTGCCAAAAAACAGACCAGAGTAAATACACTAACTAAGGAAGTTCCTGGTATGGAAAGACAAGACCCCTAAAATTAAATTCCCATCACCACCATCCAATGCCTTACCTGTAAAAGGCACTTGATTCTCTCTCCTGGAGCCATGATTACTGTTGTGAACACTCCCGACAACATGCCAGCAGCAAACAGCTGAGGATATCTGGCCCAAGGAAACAGAAGAGACCCTAACACAACACATTACATAGGAAACAAAGGGCAGAAAGACCCCTGTGTCACCAGATTATGCTGTTCTTATGCTGTTCTACATGAGGTTGGCAGTGGAACTAGAAATGCATCCGCTGCTTTTGATCAGCGCAGAAGTGCCTCATCAATGCATAATTAGAGCTAAACAATTTAAGATCTGTAGGATTCAAAGCCCTGGTTCCCACAGCAACCATAACTCAGCTCTTCACATCCATTGTAATTGCTAATATTCCTTGTACTTGCACTTTTTTGCTACAGCATTCCCCACTGATTTTTATACTTAACAGTCTCTTCCTCCTCCAGTCTCCCACTCTTCTCAGTGACCCCAGATTCTGTGCATATTCCGGTTTGTGCAGCCAGACACCTCCTTTCTCTAACCTCTCAGTCCCTCAGCCTCTGCCATCATCCAGTCTGTCCTACCAACCTGACATCAGGCCATACATTCTGCACCTGCTTTCATGTGGCAGTCTCCATGACAGAAATCCATTTAACAGACCAAGTTTCTCCATCATAAACTTATTTTCACATCCAACATTCTGCTATGTTCTCTAGTAAGACAACCTAATATCTCAATTTAATTAAATTCTAGACCTCTCACTTCTCTCCACTTGCCCAAGAGATGGCATTCTATTCGGATTTTTGAATTCTTATACCTTTCTTTACTCTTAATTTCCCATTAAATCTTCCAGATCCAGATTCAGACCTCCCTCACCACTCCACGTTCACTTCCTGCTCAAACTAAGCTTTGATTTTTCTAACTCACTTTGGAATTATTCATCTCCAGAAAAGCTAGAACAGGCTCCTCAATTTTCTCCCCATCTCCTTCTTTCCGAAACTTCCCTTAAAAATCAACATGGGGAACCACTACTATTCTGCCTGCCTCTAGACCCATAACCATGGTGTTAATAGTCTGACCTTTCTTTCTGGGCCTCACATCCCAGGCACACTGTATCTTACTGTGTAAAGTCTGCACCTAAGGTACAGGACAATTGGGCACTCTGACAGTTCCACCATATATTTGCTGACCCTTGTTCTTTCTCTCCTGCTGCTCTGCTTGGGAGGAGTTCTGCATGAAGACTCAAAAAACTACGCTGCCCTACTCCAGCTTGTTCCTCAAAACTTCCCTGTGGTATGATGTGTACAAAACACAAGGCACCGAGGTGATAAGGCTGCTGGAAATAAGCCCACAGCCCATTTGTTTCCCTGCATTCTCCACTCCTTACTGCTCCCCTGGTCTTACCCTTCAGCCTCGTCTGCATGAGGGCACTACTGTGGTAAACCCGAGGGTAAGCTAGCAGTGCCCCAACACCTCAGCACTGCATCTCCCTGAGCAATCTGCGCAGAGGGAGCTCGCTCCATGTCGTGACAGTGGCTAGTGCTGCACAGCCAGGTGCACTGGGTACACTGGGCAGCCCCTGGGCACGCAGGGCTCCAACAGAAACTGCACCTCCCCACTCCACCATGCTGGACTCCAGCTTTTTGACAGGGCGCCTACATATCGCGCAAATAATAGAACAAAATGTTGCTAAGCTACAGGTTTGTTCCTGTAGAGCTATAAATCACAACTCAGCAAAGAAGTTAAAGGGGTACTTTATGGGTGGGGGGCTTTCTTCATGCATAATTTAGCTTGTAGAAAGCCACGCCCAATTTTCTTAGCTTCCCATCTCTTTTCCAGAAGATTAGACAAGTCCAAGAGGAGGGCTGCTCATAAACACCTCGGTGCAGAAATTAATAATAAAACATTTCTATGGCTATTATTATATCCTAACGTAAGGACACAAGAAGAGTCACAACTAACAGGGAAAAGTGAATTAGGACTATGAATGTTGTCAAGACTGCTTGACCATGAATTTATTTCTCCCATAGTTTCTATTAATAGCAAGACTGTTGGCAGGCAATCATTATATAACTCACACTGTACTCATCTAAAACGGAATTGTTCCTTAATGGCTCTTCCTTGCGTAGAAAGGGAATTGCACAGCACCTGCCCACATGCTGTCTGTTTTTAGCCTGTGCTATCAGTCCCACGCTTCCAGAAACATTAAAACACATGAGTGTTTTATTTTTTAGAACTATATTTATAACCTAGGAGAATAGACAAATTTACACCACAACTCAGTGTGTGACAATACAGCAGGCTGCAAGAGCCTTAGGGTACCTTTCCCAACTGTCTGATTATCTCAGAAACTCACGTCAAAACATCATCAGGTTTTCTCTGTTGGAGCCTTTTTCCCAAGCCAAATCCAAAGAAACACACAGCAAACATGGGTGTCACTCCAATAATAGGAGCTGCCATTCCTCTGTATAAGCCTCGGACTCCCTGCAAGAAACGTTACCACAAGAATTACTTGGGTTTGCATAGACTTTGCACACATTTCAACTTACTGAGAAACAAAAGGCTACAATACAGGATAGTATCAGGCAGACAGTCAAATTAATCAGAGGAATAATGAGGTCTATTGTTCATTTGCAATTATACATGTTTTGTTGAGGCTCAGGGCCTGTTGCAGAGGAAAGAAGTCCTTCCTGGAAAACACTGGCATCGCTTATACCCTCCTGCTTCCATACTGTTCATCCTGTACTTACATCTCGAGTATGAAGAAGTTAAAAGCCACCTGATTAATAGTCCTAACAGATTATGTCAAAAGTCTTCTCTCTCAAGACACATACAAAAACATACATGTGCTTTATTAATAAGTCATCAAATGCAGGAGTGTAAAATCTTGACACTGAGCCTGAGAACGCTGATTCAAATTCACTCTTTAGATAAAGGAAGAGCCAGGGAGACTAACCTTAACTGCTTCACTCCCTACACAAACTCAGTTTGGAATGAGTTCAAGAGCAAGTTACTTTTATCTTTCCTTTCCTCAGTCAAAACTCTTTCACCATACAACTTTACATTCCTGACACTTCCCTTCATCAGACTACACTCATGGAAAAATTCTAATGCAGACCCCAGCAGTAGCATTTATTTCATCTTGCCTTTGAACTGAACTTTTTCTAATAAAAAGGAGAGTTATCTTTCTAGATAAAAGCCAGATGCACAAATTAAATATCTGCTGGTCCGTCTGCCCCGTCCTTCACCCCTCCAAATAAAGTAGCGTATCTCAGTATGTGTCTGTATGCTCACAGGCACAACTGACTCGGTTATGAGTCTGGCTGACAAAGATCAGACACTCCTGCTCAATCTTCCCATGAGAAGTGGGAAACAAAAGGCCTTGGCAGAGAGGTTTAATAGTTTTCCTTATAGAAACTGATGAGTATTGAGTAGGAGTAGAGAGACAGAATTACTTTTGAACTTCACATCACAAGGCTATTATTATTGTTCAGCTCTGACGTCCGTGCTTCAGCAGGGGTGTTAAAAACCTCAAGGGATTCAGAGCTAGCAAAGCACTTCAGCGCTTTGTGGGAGAGACTAGGGAACCAAGATTTACTTTGGTTATGTAACAACCAGTTAATACCATAATGAAAGGAGATTTCAGATATGAGGCATCTCTTTCATTTAACAGAGAGTTACCTAACAAGCTCCAGTGGTTAGAAATTAGACTTTAGACTAGTAAACAAACAGCTGGGCTTTACAGCCATTGTTTCCAAATGGTAAATACCTGCTGGGAAAACTTCTGAAGCAGAAAACTGGATTCTATGTCACTTAAAGTTTTTAAACCAAGGCTTACATGATGGGGCTGATTCAGGAGTGAAAATCATTGTCCACCTTCTGAATAAGATTGAACAAAACTACTATAACTGACCCCTGTTTGAAAAAAAAAAAAAAAATCTATTAATGTTCCTCTACCTTCTCATAGATGGCTTTGGATATTGGTATCACACTATTTTGAACCAAAAGCATTTCGTAACAAAACAGAGACATGCACCTGGAACGTATGGATGCTAAGTATTCCCCAAATTTCGTAATCTGCTTAAAAATTTTAATTAGAAGCAATTCAACTGATAACGTAAGAATTGTAGAGTCTCTGGGGGGCAACATTCCCACACGATTCCCTCCTGCAACGTACAAGAACAACTGATATTTTCTGGCAGGCATCACAGATGACACGCTAACACAAGTACCTCTCCAACAAGAGTCTTTCTGAAGCAGTCAAAGGTCCCAGAATAGAGCGGGGGCTGACCAGGCTGTGGCTTAGGCTGGGTTTGCAGTCTGACCTGGTAAGACGGGATAGGAAAGCATTATTTTATTAAATATTACTATTTAAACTTTGATTCAGAGAACACCTCTGTATGACTATTATGGAGTAAGTTTTGTGATCAGACTTTACAATGTTGGTAGAGATTAACACCATTTTAGCCCTTAGCAGAAAATAATAAATTGAATTTTAATGCATGGAATAGTTAATCTATTTAACTAATTAATTGCGGGTATAATGTCAGGGTAACAACCCCGCCTTAACACCTGGGAGCTAATGCCGTGGCACTGCTGAGCTGCCCTACACACTCGCTGTACCGCCGTTCCCCCCCACCCCAGGAACACGGACCCTTTTTTTTTGATTTTTGCCATAAACCGGCCGAGGCCGGGAACCGGCGGCCGCCGCGCCGACAGGGGGCGCCCCGCCGCACGGCCGGCCTGCCCCGCGCGGCACCTCGGGGCGTTAAGCCCCGCCCCCCCCCCCCGCGGTGCACGCCGGGACGCCCCGCCGTTCCCCGCGCAGTGCCCGCCGGGAAACGTAGTCCTCCCCCGGCGGCCCCGCCCCGCCGGGCCCCGGGCGCCTCACCTTGATGGTGTCTAGTGGGTGCCCCACGAACACCAGGCAGACGCCCCCGAAGCCGCCCGCGAAGAAGTTCTTCACGGGGCTGACAGGCTGCGGCTGCTCCGCCATGGCGGCAGCGGCGGGTGAAGAGCGGGGCCGGGGCGCTGCGTCCCCGCCGAGCCAGTGCCGCCCCCTCCGCCCCGCGACCTTTACCCCAGTGCCGGGCCGCGCGGCACGCCGGGATACCGGGGCAGGCCGGGAGAGCGGCGGCCGCTGCCCGCGGGGGTGGTGGCGGCGGCGGGCCCTTCCCTCGCCGCCGTGCCGGGCGCTGCCTTCCAGCGTGAGCACCGGCCGGGGCCGGACCGCCGGGCCGCCGGCGCCTTCTGCGGGGGCTGAGCCGGCGCCCCGGGGCGGTCCCGCGTCACCGCCCCGACACCCACCCTCGCCCCCCCCATCCCCGCGCAGTGGTGCGGCCCGGCCCGGCCCGGCGGCACCGGCCCCGCCCGGCGGAAGTGACGCCAGGCGGAGGCCGGTGCTTCCGGCGCGCAGGCAGTGGCGGCCGGGCAGGAGGAGCCCGGGGTGCTGCTCCCTGCCCCCCCCCCCCCCCCCCCCCCCGGTGCCGCCCGGCCGCGGTCCGCGGCGCCCGGTAAGTGCAGGGGGGGCCGCGCCGCGGGTGGAGGCGGCGGCGGCGGTGGGGGTCTCCCGGTGGGGCGGGAGCCGGGGGCGCCCAGTGAGCGCTGCCGCCTCCTGCTGGGCCCGTGTCCCTCAGCGGGAGGCGGTGGGGCCCGGGGCGGAGCGAACCCGGCGTGAGGGACGCGGCGCCGCTTCTCTCTAACTCCCGGCAGCGCTCCGCCCCGGTACTGGTGCCGGTACCGGGGTCGGGCTGCCCGTGGGAGAAGCTGCGAGCCGTGGGCCGGCGCCGGGCACGGGCTATGAGTGGGCCGTGCTGGGGCTCCCTCCTCGTCCCGCCGCCCTTCGGGCTCTTCCGCCACAGCTCCCTGCTCTCCCCCAGTTTTCCTGGGCTTTCCTCCGGTGTTTGGGCTGTGTGGGACAAGTACAGGATTTAGTTTTGCAAGGATTACAAAAGAAATGGACCTGAGATAATTGAAATGAGCTGGGTACTTTTCTGCCCAGGCCCAGGTTACTGTGGAAGGAAGGCTTGCATAGTTATGCATCAAATAACTTGTTAAAAGTAATGATGGATTAGAAAGGACAGGAGCGGAACAGATGAGATGAGTTGGAGAGAACAAAGCAGTCGTGATAGTATGAACAAAGACTGGGAAGTGGGAGGAGAGCATGCAGATACATGGGGGATGTGTGATATGGCTGCGGGGAGGTCACTGCAGAGTCGTCTGTGGTGAACAGGATGGGGGATGTTCTCGTTTCTCACTCTTGGGATGAAGAACCCTATTGAAAAACTCAGTGGAGAAGGAAATGGCAAGGTATGTGTGCTGCGTGTGTGAAGAAGCAATTGAGGATGATCCACGGATTACAGGTTTGAGTGACACAGATGCGATTAACATCGATAGCAAGTGTGGAGTTGGGGTTGTAGATGGTTGCAGAGAAAAGAGAGTGTCAGCCCATTTGAAGTTTACAGGGATAAGTAGTTCAGGAGACAGATGAGTTAGGCTTTCTCTATTTTAGAATTATCAATAAAGAGGTGAGAGAGGAAACAGCTATCTCGGATGTGAAGTATCAGTGGAAAAAGTAGGAGTATCTTACAAAGTACTTACTAGAGAAATCCTCCAGAGATAGATACAGAAGGCAACAAATAAAAAAAATATGTAGTAGGACAAGGTATGAGGTGGGCTAATGTGTCTGACAGTGGTGAGATGAGAGGGAGACTGATGGAGGCATATTTGAGGCCGTTTTGTTTCGAAAGACCTTGTTAAGAAGAATTGTGTTGCAAAGCAGGAGACAGCAAGAGGGCATCTCTGCTGGAGCCAACATGTGGCAGAGCGTAGGGATGGGTGTGTTTACAAGTTCCTGCAAGGAGGCTGGTGGGAGAGAGGGGATTAAATTGTATCAGTGTTAGTGAAGATGAGGGAGTATCTTGGATGAAGATGGTAAAGACTCCTCCATTGGGTAGGAAAGGGAGCTAAATATGGTTTTAAACTTTATAATCTGATTTTGAGGATTATGGTAATTATTTAATCTAAATACTCTTTGCTTTTTTGACCCCCTTTCTTTGAGTTTAGCATCTTTATTGTTTTAAAAACTAGTGCTATCCAGTATTAGCTGTGTCTTGTCTTAGTTTGTATTGAGAGCTTGCGATTTGGTTGTGAAGGGTTAGGTGAGTTCTGTTCCTCATTTTCCTAGTACCCTACTTTGCTTTGTCCACAGAGCTTGTGCCTTAACTTTCCTCTCTCTTCACACATGTCCGTGTGACGTTCAGTTATGCTGGAAGTGAGCTCTTTCCTAGAACGTTGTGACAAGAGTCACAAAAGTCATCCAGTCTGCAGACTGTTTTCTGCTTGATATATCCCATTTGCCCATGCAAACAGTTCCTCTATTTGTTCAAATAAGTGTGTTAGTGGCACAGAGAAATGGCTCTGCACTCTTCTCAGCCTCCTCCCCAGAGACTGCTATGTAACTCCTGAGGTACTGGGCAGGCCCATTATTCTACTTGGATATCTAAAAAATCTCATTGCTTGGACAAGACTCACTATGTGTTGAGATAGCAAATGGACCCAGTGTTGTGTTTTGTTTTGTTTTTCTTCTCTAGAATGTGGGATGATCTGAGTGAGCTTAAGTTCCCTGACTGGTGAAACTTGCTCAGGCTTTGTGATGCTCTGAGGCTGTCTGGATGAAGGTGTTGCACTCTGGGCTACTGAATCTTTGTGGGAATGCTCCCACTGGGTTTAGATTCTCAAATAAGTTATTCCTTTAGCATAAAGTTTAAGAGGTAAGGATCCATTAGTTCTTTTATGCAAGAGGTCAGTGTTGATACAGATTAAGCCCAGAATGGAATCATTAAGTCTAAGCAGGGTAGAGGGAGGGACAATATATAGAGGTTTGCCTTGTGTCTGTCAAATCAGATTTCACATCTGCCTCCTTCCAGTATGGAGAGATGGTACCTCTGCTCCTCTGAGATTCTATGGGAAGCGGTGTTATAAAATGTTTGTGTGCTACTTATGTTGTGAATAGCTAAGGAATCAAGAGACAAATTAAAGGAATGGAGACCAGAATTCAGGGGATAATGTAATTAGCTGCTAGCCTTCATCCTCTCCCTGGAGGCTTGTATCTGCTGAAATCACTGCAGCCCTTCAAATTAACTGTACATCACATCTCTTCCTGGTTATACTGTGCTGCTTGGTCAGGTTACTGGAAACAGAAAACAAACAAGTTGAGGGAAAAATAATGAAAATTTATGGTTGAGGCTTCCTGTGCTCTAAAGTCACGATTCTGAAAGCATGATTGCGGTTTCCTCAGAAGCTACAAATTGTGATACTGTGGGTATATATTTGAGTAACAGAGCTAACAATATAGTAATGCAAAATGCAAACATGTATAAGAAACTCGATATATGCTGCTTGTGGAAAATATAGCTTTGATTTTATGTATATATCTCTGTGTAAAATTTGATTGCAGCATTGGTTTAAGTCTTTTGTATTTAACATCTTCTCACTTGAAACTAAATTATTTGGTTAAATGGAAATTTGTGACTAAATATGAGATGACCGTAATTCAAGTTTGATATGTGCTCTGCTGTTGAACCTCTTAGAACTCAAATTCATGCAGTTTAGTTACACAAGCAGAAGGTTTGTAGTTCAGGTAGGTAAAGTCAAATATGTGAATTTCTCAATACCAGTGAGAAGCTAAAACCCCAAAAATTGGCTGTTCTGATTCTTCTTGAATAGCAGCTGTCAACACTTGAGCATAAATTTCTACATTCAGAAGGTAATAAATGTATATTGAGAAGGTAATAAAATGAGAGAATTCATTTTATTTTCCCCCCCTCAGCTGTAAGGCCCAAGCCACATCACATCCAGTAGAACCTACTTAAAGGGATTAACAAATTTCACCATTTCTTTTGAGATGTTATTGAAGATGTTAAATTGAGTGTATGTGAGAGATCTGTTTGCTTGTCTTATTTTCCAAAGTCCCACTTAATGGTTGTGGTTCTGAAGCAATTTGGACTCGTACAGGGTATCACAGGTTGCCTTTCTAGCTACTGTGGTCACAGTTAAGGGGTTTGCGTTTTTTCCTGTTGGTGAAATGGATACGATATTTTTCTGCAGCACTTAAGGCTGTTAGTAAAAACTTAGTGTCATAAGTTTAGTTGTATCTCTGAAAAAATCTGTAGTGAAGGTTATGCAGCCACTTTACAAATGTCAAAAGTCTCGGGGCCCACACTGGGGGCTAGGATGAAATGTAATGAGCTAATCTCTGAGGTTTTAGACCTCATCTGTTAGAGCAGCTTTTGCTCTACAGGTGCAAGAGTTGCAGTGGATCCAAACCAGGGACCTGCACAGCAGAATCTTCTTTAGCTGGGCCTGTTGGTCTGTTTGTGGCTGTTTGGTCACCTGTATGATGTTGACATGGCCTCTTTTACAATTTCTTAGGCAACAGAAAAAATTGTTTTTCCCCCCTTAGGAGACATTGCTCAGATGAAATCAAAAGAACGATAAAGTTTGGAGGAGAAAAAGAAGCTGCAATTGCTTTCCTGGTCTGCAGTTTGACAGGGCATTAAGATGTCTGTGGACATGAACAGCCAGGGCTCTGACAGCAATGAAGAGGATTATGACCCTAATTGCGACGAAGAAGAGGAAGAGGATGAGGATCCTGGGGATATTGAGGATTATTATGATGGGGTAGCTAACGACGTGGAGCAGCAGGGAGCAGATGCCTTTGATCCAGAGGAATATCAGTTCACCTGCCTGACTTACAAGGAGTCGGAGAGCACTCTGAATGAACACATGGCCAGCTTGGCTGCCACATTAAAGGTGAGGAAAGGTTTCTCCATTAACACAGGTGTAAAAAACGTCTGTGATTGAAAAGGCAAATGCTGAGCATACTGTTTGAAATAAGCTGTGGTGATATTACTGTTACAGGGGTTGGAGGAACATAATTGAAGGTCCCTGGTTCAAAACTGACTCAAAGGTTTACAATTGTTGCATACTGGTTCTGGGACCTGAAAAGACTTCCTTACTCAATGTTGATTTTTAAATATTTTTTTTTGCGGAGCTGGGCTTCATGACCAAAATTCCCAAGTTATAGCTCTTTGCATTAACACAATGCAAAGAAGATACATAGAGAAGAAACAAACCAAATCATAAATGGTGCAGATTGGTACACCTGTGTTTGAGAAGATAACTGGCAGATAGGAAGACATGCTAAAACTCTGTAGTTCTAACAAAACCACCTTTCTCTGTTGGTTCTGAGAGAATAATCATAGACTTTCAAAGACAGATCAGCTGTCATGCCAGGTATTAACCCTACTGTTGCAGTGACAGCAATTAAAGTACAATGAACTTGCCAGCTCTTGTAGTGACTAATTCATCACAGAAGAGTCACACTCTGAGTCAGCTCCATGGTATTATGCTCAATAAGACTTTTGTGAAGTTTTCTTTCTCTTTGTACAACTGATTACTGTAGTGCAGACTACTAATAAGAGGAGGTTCCCTCTCTGCCTTGTCAGTGTGCTTCAGTCCCAGTGCAGGTCAGAGGAAAGCAGAGTTTTCTAAGCTCTAGATGTTGACACTGGGTTGAAATTACCGATGCATCTACTTTGTAACAGGTCTCCTAGTGCTTGTCCTTCTCTGGAACAGCCCCTGAAAGCAGGACAGGTGACCACAGCATATAAAAACCCATGTTGGATAGGTTTTGATTCCTATTCATTTGGTCTGAATCAAACATAATTTTAAAAAATTAGAGGGATCTCTTGATCCTTATTTGCACATCATTGTCCTCTAATAACAGTATATAACCATAAGGCCTGAGGACTATAAAGCCTATAAACAATAGGCTCTAAAGTGCAGCCATACTTTTTGCTGCATCTGTAGCTGATTTTGCAGTCTGTGCTTGTTCCCAGCATTCACCACCTCAGAAAGTGAAGTTTCACTCTTTTGTGACTGTCAAACTCATGTCTGTGATTTCTTCAAAATGTGCATTTCAAGCTCTGAATGCCTGCTGTTCCCTACAGATTGTCAGAAAAGGGAGGCAAAAGAAACGAACAAATGAGAATAGTTGGTCAGCACTTTTGATCCAGCTGCCAGTTGCTCTTGGTTCTTAGCGATTAAGTAAAGATTTAGAACAGCTTTTCTGCTCCTTACTGTTTGCCTTCAAATGGAGCACCCTTCAAAAAGGTGGCCCCTGCCATATTGTTCTCTTTAATTATATTAACAAAATAAATACTTTATTTAGTCTTAAAAATCAGGCTTCCAAAGTTAAAATAAATTTTCCACGAATGCTGAAGGTGTCATTGAGCAAATAGTGTAGTTGACCAGATAATACCAACCTGCTAGCTCAAATCTTGCTCCAAGACCCAAGGAGAGAACATTTTAGATTCCTTTTGTATCAAGAACATGCCTGCATATTTGCTTGAAAATGAAGTGCTACAGATTCTGGTTTGTGCATGAGAAGGTAAAAATAAATTTGGGTAGAAACCTGGAAAACGGTCATCTTGTAAGCCACACACTAAGTCTTTAGCTTTTGAAGTGCCACATTAACTCTCTGTTCACTAGCAATAGTGGTGCAAGAATTATACTTTTCTTGGAAATCTGTTATGTATCTGCAGCATGTGTTTTTTGTTTCCTGGCACCCTTTCTTGCAATACTTTAGCAACCTCATTTCTTCTTTCCCCTCTCTTCTTCCAAGGAACCTTGTCATTTTGTTAGTTTTCTGACACAAACTGGAGTGGAAAAAGTTTATGTTGAATTAACAAGCATAGAGAAGAAGGAAATTGAATAGAACATGTTGAACTATTTGTTACCATTATTTTCCATTGACTTAATGGAAATGAGTAAACAGGGGCAGACTTTTTTAAAAATTGTGTTAACGTCTTTCTTCTAATTTGCTTGAGCTCTAAAAACTTTTTTTTCTTTTGAAGACTACCTTTCATAATGTCTTGATTTTTTTTTTTTTTTTTTTTTTTTTTTTTTTTTGGATAGTGGTGGTTGTTCTTTTGGAGCACACTAGTTAATTTTTGTAGATTTCATCTCCTTTACCTTGTAATAGCTAGTGGTTACACAGTGCTTTTCAACATTAGCTCACATTTAAGGCAGAGTGGTTACCCCTGACAGAAAAAGATTAAGGTAAATTTAAGACTGTCTTCAGGAGATACCATGTTGAAGGCAATGCCTGACGTGGTTATCTGAGCAATTTACTATTACAAGAAATGAATAGACTAATACAATTCCTTAAAGCAAAGCAAAATGAATGCAATAAATGGGCTCAAAGCTGTGTGTGATTGTTCTGCCGCTGTATATTGTCATTAGGTGATTCACCTTCTGCAGGTGAAATTGGGAGGGTGTACTGAGTGTTTTTTTTCTCTGTGACATATTGTCTACACATTTTTAGGACTAGGAATGGGTATTCAGAGTTTTACATCTTCATACTTTCAATCTGCATTGTTGTTAGCTAGTAACAATCTAAATAAATAGTATATCATTTGCTCTGCTCATTAACCCTCAATATTTACTTTTTAAACTGTTTTGTTCAGCTATTTCAGGCTGATAGTTGAATTCCTATTTGCTTAAAAGCATCAAGGTAAAGGATGAACTTCTTTGAAAACCCTTTTGGCTACCTTTTTTCATTCCTTGTGAGTAACGGCTGACTGTTCTCCTAATTAAGCTAAACAGACAACAAATTTTATACTGGCTGGCTAGCTTCAAGGCAGATGTGAGCACCCTGCATATGTTTATAAGTTTGAATGCAACATCGAAAGAGACAGTCACTTTAACAAAACACTTGTTTTTTATCTACCCCAATTAGAGAGAAAAAAAAAAAATCAGTTAAAATCTTAAGTCTGATAAAAGCATGAAACCTGCCATGTAGGTAGATGTATGCCCATGCATCTCTTGATGTCTTAGGAAACTTCTACCTTGAATTCTTCTGACTTGCTTTTTCTCAGATGGGGAATTGTGAAGAGAAAAATTAGTACAGACAAGGTGGTGGTAGATACAACCAGCTGTGCTGTGTGGCAGGTCTGCAACTACAGTAGTGGTTATCCCAGAACCATATGTAAGCTAGAGAGACTTTGTAAGTGATAGTCTGAAAGTTTTCCCTCATTTTGGTTTTAGTGAGAACTGTGAGTAGATCCTTGCTTTCCAAGAAAAGAAAGGGAAATGTTTGCTCCTTGGTTAGTGCTCCTAATCTGGATGTCTGTTTGTGGAGAGTTCAGTTAATACCCTGACTAAAATTATGACCAGCTATCTGTTGAAACATGCCAGAAGAAAACATCAAACTAATATCCAAATCTGTGATTATCTGACCAAAAGGCCTGTGAATTGAAGCAGATCACTTTTAATTCCTAAAAAGATCACTTGACCAACAGTCAACACTTGTTAAGAACAATATTCTTGAAAGCAGAATGACATGTATTGCCTGGAGACCAGTAAAGGAATTTACAACAGTCCTTTTCAAAAAGTAGATTTAATTAGAAAATCCAGTATCTTTCAAAAATAATGAATTAAAATTGCATAGTAATAAGTTTGTTTTCAGGATAACTTTGTCAGTTGTCATTGAGTGATTGTGGGTTCTGGAGTGGCAATATCAGTACACACATGCAAACAGTAGATACTCAACAGCTGTACAAAGTTGACCCTGTCACTGGCAAGCAATTAAGTGTGTGATGATGTCATATTGGTTTTGTTTGTGAATGACACTTCCTGGCTCTGCTGAGGGTCTCTGTGCAAGTCTGGAATATCTGTGATGTTCCAAATAACTGGCAGTAGTTTCTGTTTCAGTGATGAGATGAATCTTTCTTGTTTTCACCTTTTTTTTTTTTTTTTTTTTTTTTTTTAAACTGGTAATATAAACCACCAGATAAAACAACTGCAATTACAACTTATAAAAAAATGTTAATTTGACTTTAGGTCTTTTTAGAAGCTGATTGTCAATCATGAAGAAGCTAAGATATTTCTGCACATACAAGGTAACAAGGAAAGCTGGTCATGTTGTTTTACAAGCAGTTGATACTGATACAGTCTTTCCACTAAAATCAAAGGAATTGTGAAACTGAAGAATTTTATAATTTTCAGTTTGATGATATGAGTAATCCGGTAATATTTACCAGACAGTAAAAAGCTTACTTCCCTTGCTCCTGAAATAACATCTTGTGATTTGTGTTTTAACCCTGTCCCTTGAAGAATAAAACTTGTTAGATGCAAAAAATATTTGACATCATGGCATAGTTCTGAATCTATTAGTCCATGTTATCACTACTGATCTTTCAGAGATAAACCAATTTTTCATATATTCTTGCTCACCTTATTAAAATTGTGTCTCTTAATGCAACCGAATTAGTATTTGCTCAAAAAAACACAGCCCTCAGACTGTTCCACACACTCGAATTGCGCTGACACAGAACAGTTAGTTTGTAGAGCTGCCTGGTGAATGCTGGCAGCAGTCCTTTTCGAATACCATCTTTAGCAGATCCAGTCATGTGCGTGGGGATTGGCAGCCTGTGTGAGCAGCTCTACCCGAAGAAGTTGGCGCTTGCAGAATGCCTGTTCAATGCGATCGCAGAAAGTCTGTAAAGAGCCAGATGTCAAGATATTGGGGTGTGTGCCTCCCTGTACCGCTGTGCAAACTGCCACCAAGTATGTGGTATGGAGTGCTTATCTGAACAAACCTGCAGTCTTGCAGAGTCGTCCTTTCTGATGCCATAATGACTTCATGAAACTTAAATGCAACATAAAGTGGCAGTTATGGGAGGCGCTGTTCTTAAGTGCCTCAAGTATGGGAGATGTATGAAAGCCCCTTGAAATATGAAAACACATGTACGTAAGAACAGGGTTTGAAAAATTTATGTTCCAAGTCAATGTCCATAAGAACCAACATTGGTAAATATTATTATGTATTAGTAAACAGTAAGTATTTAAATATAGTTTATTATAAATGTTAGACATCTTCACAGAACCCCTATGATGCTGTTTGGCAATGATAACACACTATTTCCAAGTGCCTATAAACCCTAGATTAATCAGGACATGCAGGTTTGTTTATGTACCATCTTCTGTGTTTTCATAACAAGCTCACATTACATGGGGCACCTACTCTGAACTTGTAACTATTAGGAGCACACACATTTGAGACATGCCTTTATGCTTTACCTGCTTTTTGTTCCTAAACAAAGATCCTGGAAGTTCTGCTGTATGAAAGCTGTCTTGTTGCCTACCAGATTCACAGTACCTGTACTTTAGTAATGTGTTTAACATCAAGAGGACGTGAATATGTCCATAACTGTCTGCAGTGTGTGTTTTCTTTTGGATCCTAAAGGTCTTTACAAACAAACAACAACAACAAAAAATTAAAAAACACACACAAAAAAAAAAAAAAAAAAAAAAACAACTTCCTAAGTTTTCCCAGACTTCTGGTCAGCAAGATAAGAGAGCTAGCTGGAGAGCCCAGATCTTGCAGCCTTGTGACAACTTCATGAAGTCATTTGAGGAGAGAAACCAGTTTTGTTACTTAATGCCCAGGACAGCCGAAATTCTTGACTTCATTGGAAAAATGAGCCACAAATGTGAAGGGTGATTATAGCCCACACATTTCTTTGTGATTCACGCCTTAAGTGTATCTTACAGCCAGTATGACTCTGCAGTGAGCAAAAAAAAATCTGTTCACAGCTGTTGATGAGTATGATCTTCGTGGGAGGTAGAGGCAAGACACAAGTCATTAAAAACACTGAAACAATCTTTCAGTAACTGTTTCATGTTGCAAGCTTACAGCTGGACAGCATGATCACAGGAGCAGCATGAAACAGCTGAAGCCGTTGCTAAATTTGTATGCTGTGCTTATTAAGGATGGTGCAGCAGAAATGAACTACGTGTGTGCTGTGAACCACTGTTTTACAAAGCAGATGTTTCTCCTCTTTATCTTTTTATAACAAAAGAAAAATGTCCTTAGAAGCTGGAATTGTCGAATAAAGGGACTGAATAGGGATTATTCACTGCAAAGTTACCTAAGCCCTGCACTCAGCTGTGGCTGTGTGCGCGCACCTGTGCTTTCCAGTTGCAGTTGGCTGCCCTGTGTCCTGAGCGACTGGTCACAGTGTGGGTTCAGGTTATCACCTGCCCTTCACTTTCTCCCTGTGCATCCTCCTTTCTGTCAGCCAGAAGGAATTGTCTACTTCTGTGTCTTGGTGGGAAAGCCCCTGGGCTGGGGGTGGCAGTGGGGGGTGTTGCTGGGGGTTTTGGTAGCATGCAGGGAACCCAGTGCAGCGTGCACTGGGCCCTGATGCTCCCACACAGACACTGTATTACGTTGGAAGGAAGAGCTGCTAGGAATACAGCTGGGGAGTCTCATGTCAATCTTATAACCGTGTGCTGTCTTACAGCTTTCTTGCTGCATTTCTCTAGCTCTAAATCTTTCAAAGAAGGAGTCTCATAGATATTTTGTAATAATGCCTTCTGGCACACCATCTTGCTTAAGTCTTTTTTTTTTTTTTTGGTTTGTTGTTTTATTTCTGAATCTCCTCAGGAAGAATAGCCGAACAGCTTGAGAAATACGTATGTTGAGATTTCCTAGCTGAGTGCTACTGATCCTGTTTGTTGGCAGCTGCAGCTGAAATTGTTGCTGTCCTGTGTAGGAGAGCAGATGGGTTAAAGCAATGCGTAAGTGTGGAGAAGGAGTTAGCATTTAACCTGAGATCCCCTTTCTGCAGTATGTGGCCAACTAGGTTGTGCACTGAAGGCTTCACAAACCATGTGTGTAACACCAGCAGTTTTTGTCATTCCCAAACTGTACTCTGCCTCCTAAATATGCTTCTGATATTGTGGACTGACACCAGGTCTCTGCATGCCAGAGGGTGAGTGATGGGGTACAGATTAAAACCCTGTGGCGAAGCAGAACTCATGTAGTGCTGTTTGTCAAGCCCTTTCCGTGGTATCGAGACTGCAGCTACAGACTCTAAATTGTATTTCTTTCCCTGGTGCAGCCTGCAGTCTGTAATCACAAGAGGGGATGAAATGTCAGACAAATTGTAAACAATGCTGTGAGTGAAACTTGAAGGTGGAGGGGTTTTGCTCACATTTTTTAAGCTTGACTGGACATACAAAAAAAAGCAGGGCATCTGATTTTGTTGTAATTTTGTCTTTTTTCTCCTGATAAATGAAATTAATTTGAGTTCAATTTTGAAAACAACCTTCTGATGCTCAGAAACATGTAACAGATACAGAGGACTTTATTACAAGGCTTTGAACACTCGGGGTGTTTATGGCAGGTGCTGCTAATCACAGCTCAAGCCCTTGCAACCTCATGAGATTTCTACCAGGATTGCATATTGGAAGTCTGTTTAAAAGAGAGGTAGATCAAAGCAAAGGAGAAAATGTGGTCCAAAAAAAAGCTTTTTGGTTGCCCTTTTATTTCTTCTTAATTCTTAATATTTCTGTAGCTTTCTGAAAAATCCTCCAATAAAAACAGGGCAGTAGGATAATTTTTCCAATGGGGTCTGTAGGGAGTCAGATCTACCTTCCACAAGAGAAATGAGTGTAAAATAGTATTTTTGTCATTTGTGGGTCACTTTCTTTACCTCAGTATCCTTAGGTAAAGTCTGTCTGAAGGTACTTTTTTCTTCAGCAAATTTATTCAAAACAAATGATGGTTTCTAAGGTGTTACTCTTCTCTACTGCCAACTCAGTTCAGTCTCTATTTTGCCAATAGTTGCTCATCAACAGCAACAATTTCAGAGGCTCTTGCTGTGTGTGTTTTTACTGCTGTAAAGAATTTAAGAGTGTGTTTTTACAAGTTTTGATGCAACACACAAACAGTATCTTCCCAAGTTCATCCTTTCCTTCTAGAACTATCAAAAACTGTTTGTGAATTAAAATAAATGCTTCCCAAGATTAATTCTATTTGCCTACATACTTTTGTATAAAAAACTTTGATGAAGGGAAAAACAAGAAATGGAAGCTGCATTTCTTCATGCCAGGTGTGTGTTCATCTCAGCCAGACATTTCAGTGCAACCCTGATTTAACAGGAATTGTCAGCTTGGTACAAAGCCACAGGATGTCAGCTCCAACCAGATCTTAATATCTGCAACTCATTCTGAATTGAATCTCTTTAAGAGTCACGTGATGATTCATATTTTATATTCCTGATACCATATCTCTGCAGAACTGAGGATTGAAACACACCTCCAAAAAATAGGCCATCCCTTGGAGAAAAGTGAAATGAACTCATGAGATATGCATGTGACATAAATATGCATGAGCAATTTCTGTAGAATATAAGCTGTACAAAAGAAGGTGTTTTTTTAGCTTTTAGGAAACATTTCTGTCTGAATTAGCAACTGTCAGAGTGGCATGGTTGAAAATATTTTCTGCTGTAGAGAGATGAAACTTCAGCTGTTCAAACAACTTAGCTTATCTAGGGAAGCAAGTTGAGATATAGGTGTCTTAGAGATCTATAAACCCAGCAAGGTACCTGCAGAGCTTTTTTGCAAATTCTTTTGATATTGTTTTGTCCTAAAGGCTGCCAGACTCTTGCACTTCTGAAGTGTGAGAATTTTGCTTATCTTGGAGAGTAAAGAACCTAGGAGATACATGGAGATAGAAATAATAAGGAAAAAAAATACTGTGCTTTCTTCCAAAAAATGAATAGATGTATGTTTAATGCAATGGCATTAGTACTTTTTTCTGCTTTCAGAATCTAATTTTGTCCAGCACTATGTAAATTTTTCAGATTTTTTTTACAACTCCGGTAGAGTCTTTCCCTTATGCAGAGCAGCTTCCTCTTGGCACTCTTACTGTGTACGTAGACAATGTGCCCCTTTTCCATTGCAGGGATAAACATTAGTGTTTGGTGCCCATTTCTGGCAATCAGCAGCCTTCTATCACTGGTAAGTCAGAGCTAAGATGATGGAGGTTTGGAAGAGGCTTCTGAGGTGACCAAATTCCTATTTTAAGGTGAATCTGGAAATTGCCAATTGGATGAGATCCTCTCTCCAGCTTTGCCACCCCATCGTGAAGAAAGAAGCCTGATCTTCAGTCGGAAATTTTCCAGTTTCAGATCTGAACTGAGCTGATCTTTGATCTTAAAGTTTTAAGCTGATGGTGAGAAAATGGGGAAATGAGGATGAGGGAAAGAGAAACTTTTTAGCATGACTATTGTTCTCAGCTTTCGTCTTTAATAAATTTCATCACAGCCAGAAGAGTTCTGGAGAAGTCAAGCTATGTAGAAGCATTGGCACAATTCATCAGTTGCAGACAAAAACTAAAATAGAAGTGCAACATCTAGAATATGCATTCCCTTCTGCACTGTGGTCTGTAGAAGTATTTTACTGAAATGACCTCCTGCCAGCAAGACATTAAGTGGTCTATCTCACTAGCTTTTTTGCGTTTTAGTATTCTGAAACAAGAATAGGAAAATTTAAGCAAAGCTGCTGATTTATCAAAGGCATCTTTTTTAATTTGTTTTGTGTCTGAGACAAAGCACTATTGTTCCTAGATAACCTGAGATTCTTACGGCACCCAGTGCCTGATAGGGAACTGCATCGTAGCTCTTTCTGAAATGTTTTATAAGTTTGAGATCTTTCATTGTGTGAAACTTCTGACTGTCCAGGAAATGCTGTATTGGACAATGTGCCTCAACAGCAACCGAGGCTTATTTCCTAAGCTGCGAGGCTGCAGTGAGTGTGTACGGAGGGGACATCAATGTCTTCTAACTGAATAGTTCAGCCAGCAGGATCAGCTTCTGTACGTTGCTTCTCCAGTACTGTAAGGTAATGAATTATGTACATATGGACCAAACTTCTGATTGCAGTGGTATTTTTCTATGCTCAGCATGTTTTGGCTCCTGCTTACAAAGAAATATTTCAATTATTCTGGGGTGTTATTGTGGAAAAACTGGCTGACGTGGTACAATCATTCACTCATTGTGAATGTGCAGTCATTGAAGAGGCTGGGGAGCGCTGCTTATCAATAGAAGCAGGCTTTTGTTAAACACTTGTTTTTCTTCTCATGCTTGTTTTCTTGAATCTCTCCAATAGTGTTGTACCCTGATGGTATTCGTGTTTGTTTGCCTTCTGAATTATCAGCCTTGCTATTGGTGAGCAGAACATAGATTGCAATGTGGTGAGACTCCACTTAGCAGGCATGGCCCCAGCCTCATCAGTTACCTGCTCCTCTCCCATCCCTCTTTCTTACAGTTTGAATGTTACCTATCTTTAACATGTAAGAACTAGTACTTCCATGCCAAGCAGACTGTGGGTACGTTGCTGCAACTGGCTGACTCTGGGACTTCTTTTTTGCAAGACTGCATGCACTCCAGTCAGGTAGTATCAAAAACTTTTCTGCTTCAGGGCTTTTATGAAAGTGGACTCGTCATGAACCCAGCTTTATGAATTGAAAATGTTTCATTCTTGGATGCTTTTATGATGAAAGTAATAAAATTAGCACTACAGCTGACCCAGTCAGTGTTTACAGTTGGAGCAAAATATGAATGGTCACAGAAGCTTTATTATTCTTTTAGATCTGTTAGTCTGACTTTCTGGAGAATTAATTCCATGTTTTGCCTGACAAATAATTTGACTCAAAAGCATTTGATTCTGTTAGAATAATTTGTTAGATTTCAGAAATGTGTATGCTGGTATTTGTATTTCTCTTTCTATACATCTTAATTCTTGAATGTACTTGGTTCCTCTTCTGAGAACAAGTAACTTTATGGAGTTTGTGGGGTAATGATACTGCAGTGGTTGCTACACCTCAGGCTCTGAAAATCCAACTGAAAAATGCTCATTTTCATGTGTTACTTCACATTTAAGTCTGGTGGTTTGTTTTTTTTTTTTTTTTTTTTTGTCAGGATGGTAGTTCTTCCTTACTGCTACTGAGAAATCATTTCATTGCTGTTAAAGAATGATTCATTAGCATGTGGTTTGTGTTTGCAGGAAGCCAGTCTTGTAGAGACCACATTTCTGATTCTTACTTGTTTTGCAAACATGAAATGCAGATGTCTTCCTTGTACAATCAAGTCAGAGGTGTCTGTCTGGGTCTGCCAGGCTGGGGGCTTAAGATAACAACCCATCCGAGGCTGGCAGTGGCACTTGATCCGAACAAACTGGAGCAGACTGTATGCGTTGTCAGCAGCAGCCCTGTGTGCCACACTCCATCTAATCACAGGCTTCTGTGCTGGGAGGGAGGGCAGCGCCGCCTGGGCAGCCTTTATTTGCTGAGAGTCACATCACTGGTAAAACTGAGGAAGGTGACACAGCAGGTCTTATACAGCGAGAGCTAAGGCTTCAGTTCTTCTAGAAAAAGGATTATTTGAACATTGAAAATTAGTCTTTTGTTACTGGAATTTCTTAGTGTCCAGCAAAGTGAGCAAATCAGAAAATAGAGGTGGGTAAGAGCCAGTTAAAAACCCTGGCTACATTGTGTATTGGTGCTACACTGGTGTAGCTCGCTGAACCAGCCATCCAGCGCTGACAAATGCCAGTGCAGGACCAGGGCAGTATCATGTGGCAGGAATAGGTCAGCTGTGTTGTGCTGTGCAGCCATACCTCTTCAGTGGGGTAGATTTAGAAGAGTAATGAATATGCTGCCCCTAGGTGTACAGAGCCTGTCTTGTAGAAGGAGTGACCACCGCTTGTTTTATCTTCCAGTGTTGTTTTGGGGTTGCTGTGTGTCTGTATTACCAGTACATTGGATCCTGTGATTGACCTGTAGCTGGATTCAAGAAGGCTTATGGCTTTTCAGCTGATGATTGGGACTGACAGCTTCTCTAGGGAAAAAAGGAGCACTTCCTGCAGCTAGGATGGAAGGAGTTGTGTTTTCTGTATGTATAGTAGAGAGAGGTGCTATGGTGATGGCTTGTTTTGGAGTGTGGGAGGTAGAGCCCTTTAAGGTGAGAAGGTGCTTGAATGCAGAATGTGCAGACCACTGGGCTTGCCCGGGTGTTTCCTAGCACAGAGAGGAGTGAGGAGGCAAGGGTCATGAGCCCTCTGCATTCCCCTAGAAGGAGGTGTCTTGTTTGCAGGTGACCTGCTTTGTTTGAACTCCATGGGCCTGATAAAGGCATGAAGGAGTTGAGAGGCAGGTTAAAGGTCCAGCAGATGCCTCTGGTCTTGGTGGGTACAAGCCTTTTTGTGCTATCAGACCAGTCTGTTTTCTTCTGAAATAAACTAATACATAGAAGCAAAGGAGAGCTTGTTTTCTTGTGCCCTTGTAACATGACTTTAAATGTCGTGTTCAAGTATTCTAGAGGGTGCTCAGGCTAGCATGGACTGTGCTAGTGCTTGCCAGGAGTCCACGTAATGCAAGCAACTCTGCATGGAATTAGTCTCTGTCACAGTAGCTTTCCATCTTCCTATTCCAATCCAGCATATAACTTTCTTCTCTACAGTGAAGTCTTGGGAAAATGTTCTGTTTTTTCCCCCGACCCTTTGCTATCACAGTATGCCTGCATTTGCAGCTTGTTGCTGCTTCTCCAGCTCAGTGAGTGGTACCTGTCTGCCCTGTGGTGCCTATTCTGCATACTTAGCAAGGACCCTGATCCCAGTCTGGTCTGAGCCTTTCAAGTGGCAACCACAGTCAGGACTAGATGTGAGGTTTCCATGAGTAGTTAAGCTAACCTAGTGAATTCTTGATTCCTTCCTCTCTGCTGTTGTGACTCAGTGTACGAGTTAGTTTGGGTACATCCATGCTTCATTCCAATCTGTATATTACAGATGCACTCACTGTGGTGAACATTATGTCTAGTAGTCTAATGGGAATTGAGTATCACTGAAATGTTGTATTGAGTTTGTACTACTCACTAGTCTTATAAAATTATCATAGTCCTAAGCAGAGGCGGCCTCAAAATATGCTTAACTTGACTTCTTTTTTTCTTTTATTTTCCACCTAGGTATCACATGCTGTTGCAAAGCTAGTATTAGTTAGTTTCCACTGGCAAATCTCAGAGATTTTGGAAAGGTAAGTGTAAATAGTCTTACCTCTTCTATGTTCAGTGCTTTTCCCCCTTACTTTGCAGGAATGCTGAGGGTGGTGCACAGGTGTCTTTTTGACAAGCATCTTTGAACCTGAAACCAGGCCACACAGCCCATTCCAGAAAGCAGAGAAAAAACACTGTTTTGTTGAGGCCACGTTGCCTGTAAGAAACTTGTAAACAGGGGGAGGGTAGTGGTGGCAAATGTCTGTCAGTCTGAGGAATTATTGTCATGCTGGGAACCTGTAGATGCATCTAGCCTAAACTTTAAGAGAACAGATTGAGAGTGCTGCATCTATATTTATTTATTTTAACAAATATAAAGATAATGTGTGTTCTATTTTGAACATATGAACCATAAATCATAAAGGAGCACTGAACCTATGCTGATGTATTCATACTGAAGGTTTTGTTCCTTCTGAACATAATTGATGGTTTTTTTCCAAGCTAACTAGCATTTGGAGAGCAGGAGAAAATGATTTGAGAGAACTGAGAAGTGCAGCCCCTTTTTTGCTTGGTCAGTGTCACTGTAACAAAGTCCTCCAACTGATTTCAAAAGGAGGGTTCAGACTCTGCCCAAACATATATGGGAAGTGTGTCAGGAGGCACTGCTGTCTGGCAGGCCCTCCAGAAAATACTGGCTCGGAACTGAACATTGTCTGAAAATAGAGAGTACATCATTCTGACTCATTCTGCCATGCCATTTTTGGCCCTGTAGCCAGCAACTACATCCAGAGAACATATGGGAAATGTATCTCATGTATGGATATTGTTGCAGCATCTTTGGTAACTGGCTCATTGGTTACCAACCATCCTGTGAAGCTTTTTTCTGGGGAACGTGGAGGGTGAGATTCCTGCATAGCAACTCAGGGTTGCTAATTCTGCAGGTTAACTAACAAGATTTAAACAGGAGAGGAAGCTTGGGGAAGGGTTTGCTTCCAAAGCTATGACTTTTCAAATTGTTCTTGGTTGATCTAGTCGTCAAACTTCTATCTTGGTATGAAATTACACTATCAAATGAAAGCTCTCTAGTACAACTATAAAATGCTCGTGGTGAAGGAGGATTTACAGCATGGTCACAACAGTGATGCTGCTATTTCTGAATTCACTGAAATATAAACATTCTTCTGCAATGGAAATCACAAAGAGGAAAACATGTTTAATTCTAAGGCTGCTGATAGGCAGCTTCATATGCCTAAGGGGTGACAGTCTGCCACAGACTGCATACTTAACACGATAATAGACCAGAATCAAAGTGAGACCTAACTAGGATAGCTTGACTTTATAAAGGGATAGGAGAAAGACAGGAGCCTCACTGGAGTGTGCTATTATGGGCAGTGGCTTTGGACAGCTCTACAAGTGTGGATAGAAAATCTTTGCTTCAGAAATAATTTTTCAGGGAGAGAGTTGTAGAAAAATATTCATCAAAAAGTATGAGGGAAATATTAATCCATTACTGGGAGAAGTGTTATTCCTGTTTCTGATTCTGAAGAAACTCTCCAAGTTTTGTTGATGAAAGTTCAGCTCGCTATGTGAAGGAGTCTCATACAAGACACATTTCCACTTTCCTTGTTGAAATATAACCTACCCTACCACTTGCACAGAGTTTATTATTTATTCAGGCAAGAAAGATCAATTTAACAAAGCAAAAAATATTCAGAAATTGATTTAATCATTCTTCCATTTCCTTTTTAGGCACAAGTCTAATGCTGCCCAATTACTAGTAGAAGCACGAGTTCAGCCCACCTCATCCAAACATGTAAGTATGCTAACTATTTTGGTCTGTTCCCTTGGCAGACACCTCATGACCCCCCTCATCGGAGGATTGCATTACTAATGGCATAGTCTGTCCCATATTAACCCTTTTCAAACTCTAGTCCAACTCCCTAACTCAGTGCTGGGTTTACTTTTTGAATGAGAGTGCATTCAAAAGGTGTCTAACATTTGGTGGCTTTCTACAATGGGGTTACAGCCTTTTTGGATAAGGGAAGAGCAATTGATGTCATCTTCACGGAAAGAAAAGCATTTGACACTGTCCCACACAGCATCCTTGTCTCTAAACTGGAGAGACGTGGATTTGATGGATGGACTACTTGGTGGATAAGGAACTGGCTGGATGTTGCACTCACAGAGTTGCAGTCAACAGCTCAGTGTCTCGGTGGAGAGCAGTGAGGAGCGACGTTCCTCAGGGGTCAGCGTTGGGACCGGCGCTGTTTAACGTCTTTGCTGGTGACACAGACAGTGGGATTGATGCACCCTCAGCAAGTTCCCCGATGACATCAAGCTGTGTGGTGTGGTGACACACTGGAGGGAAGGGATGGCATCCAGAGGGACCTGGACGGGCTGGAGAGGTGGGCCTGGGCAAACTTCATGAGGTTCAACAAGGCCAAGCACAAGGGACAATCCCAAGCACAAATACAGGCTGGGTGAGGGGTGGATTGAGAGCAGCCTTGCAGAGAAGGACTCAGGGGTATTAGTGGATGCAAAACTGCCTATTAGCCAGCAACATGCACTCACAGCCCAGAAAGACAACTGTGTCCTGGGCTGCATCAAGAGAAGTGTGGCCAGCAAGTCGAGGGAGAGGATTCTCCCCCCTCTACTCCACTCTTGTAGAGACCCCACCTGGAGTACTGTGCTCAGCTCTGGGACCCCCAATGTAAGGACATGGACCTGCTCGAGTGAGTCCAGAGGAGGATCCTGAGGATGACTCAGGGGCTGGAGCACCTCACCTGTGAGGACAGGCTGAGAGAGTTGGGGTGGTTCAACCTGGAGAAGTCACTGGGTAGACCTTATAGCAACCTTCTAGTACTTAAATGGGGCTACAGGAAAGATGGGGAGGGACTCTTTATCAGGGGGTGTGAGGATAGGATGAGGGGTAAGGGTTTTAAACTAAAAGAGGGCAGATTTAGATTAGATATAAGGAAGAAATTCTTCCCAGTGAGGGTGGTAAGTCACTGGCACATGGTGCCCAGAGGAGCTGTGGCTGCCTCTGCCCTGGAAGGGTTCAAGGCCAGGTTGGACGGGGCTGTGAGCAACCTGGGCTGGGGGAAGGTGTCCCTGCCCGTGGCAGGGGGGGTGGGACTAGGTGATCTTTAAGGTCCCTTCCAATCCAAACCATTCTATGATTTAAATAGCAGCTTTGCTATTGTCTTGGAGGTAGCGTTCAAGAATTACTTGCCTCAAGAAAAATAAGCTCATATTTTTAGCATGAGTGGTGGTACACAATGGAAGGAGAAGAGTGCAAGGACTTAGCTACCTCTTCCAATTCTGTTCTCTCTGTAAAAGACACTTAAGGGAAGCTCTGGCTGCACAGAGTGAACAGAGCTTGTCTGTGGCTAGAATAGAGATTTTTTTTAATTTTTTTTTTTCCCCTTAGATGACTGTTTGCTGCACTGTTCCGCTCAGGGATGCTTATGCCAAATCTCACAGTGATGTTGCTGCTGAGCCAGTCAGTAGTGATATTTGAACCAGCAGCTTGTGATTTGCAGCCAGGGTTGCACAGGTCTTTAGATGCTACTTTTTTTTTTTTTTTTTTTTCCCCCTTAAATAGAAACTCCCTGTTGCATGTTTACAGGTTTCATTCACAGTGGGTGTCTTGGTACAATCTACAGTTAACCCAGGAACACATTGCTATGTGTCAGATTTTGAGTGATAAAATACTACATCTGAGGAAACCCTCATTGAGGTGGGGAGAGGGGAGATTTAAAAAGCCTGATTTGGCATCTGAGCTAACTTGTAACTAGCAAAGGGTGAAAATGCTAAAACACATGACAGGAGTAAGCTTCGCGGACTCAAAATAAATTATCTACCTAAAGTCCAGAAAAAAATATTTGTTATTTGACATAACTGCAAATTAGTCCATGTATTTTGAGATTTGTGTGAATCTTGTATCAGCTGTCACTTAAGTATTCCCCACTGCAATGGTGATTTCATTTTGGGAAGAAAGATACTACACTTAAAAGGTTAGTTAAGTCTTGACAAACTTGGTTTGGTAGGCAATTCTTTACAGTCTTCTTGTATGTGCTAGGACAAGTTGCTCTGTGCTTTGCCTCCTAATGCAGAATGATGCTCTTCTGGGGGCAGATGCTCATACTGTCTGTAGAGCAACTGACCCTTTTAGGGAGAAGCTATAGTGGTAAGCTCAGAGACAGCTTTTGAAGGTTTGAGGTAGTGCACGTGCTGTTCAACTTGAGCAGCTGATCTAGGCAATCAAGGCAGTTGCAGACTCAGTGAATCTTATTCTGGTCCATAAGTAAGGCCACCAGAACAAAGTTGCATTATTTCCTTTTTCATGTGGTCATGCTGTAAAACAAGCTCCGTTGGTCATGTGGCTGTGTATCATGCTGCTGCTTCTCTGCATCTTTGGTATGCAGAGCTGGGCATGGAAACTGATGGCTGTCTCACACAAGCTTCTTAAAGAGTAGCGAAGGTTTAAGTAGATGGAAAGTGATTATATGACTTCTCTGTGAAAGGAGAAATAGGAACATAAACTTCTGCTAACAGCTTTGTAGAGCCTTGCTTTTGATGATGCTGTGCTAAATCTAGTTCTTCAGGTCCCAGGGGTGAGCCAAGATGTGTTAAAGGTTAAATCTGTTATCTAGGGATTAGCTCTGCGCTACTCAAGGCGAGATCCAGACTGCTTCCCAGTGGTTTGGTGAAGCAATAGCAGAATTATGCGTGACTTGAAACAAACCCTCTAATCCTCTTCAGTTGAAGGGATGATGCCTGCTTTGCCAAATGTAGCATAGGCAAAAGATGAGAGGTGAGATGGTGGTCTGTGAACTCCCTTTCCACTCTGTATAAACACTCTACACACTGCACCTTCATTTGCCTCTCCTCTTGCCCAAAATCACTGTCCAGTAAAAGGGCACTGCTAAGCCTGCTTCCAGCTATAACTGCTCTCCAGGGCCTGTGGAACAGTGATAGAGTCTGATCCAGCCAAGAAAGAATGTCAGTAAATTCAGGGAAGGACTTCCACAATGATGTATTTCCTTATTTTTCAAACAAGGCAAGAGAAGGACCAGAAAAATAAAAGTGAGTTCTGGGTAGCCCCAGATTAGAGGCAGGAGCTGTTGAGTGACTGTCAGTATGTTTTGCTCTGTGACATTAAAGAGGTTCTTGAGAAGGACTGACTGTCGAGGCAGTGCAGCACCCCAACACACAAGCTGCTTCTGGCCTGGAGCTCACCTGAGACCATTGTCACAATGAAGGTGATGCAGGTGCCTGTGGATAAGATGAGAATACTCTGGGAGAGCTGGGATGCTTTCACTGTAATGCTGATTTGTCTTTCTCCCAGGCAATGGTACATTCCTCCCATCATTGCGCAGTGTGCATGCAGTTTGTCCGGAAGGAGAACTTGCTCTCTCTGGCTTGCCAGCACCAGTTCTGTCGCAGCTGTTGGGAGCAGCATTGTACAGTGCTCGTCAAGGATGGTGTCGGAGTTGGTGAGTTCAAGGCAGATACAGTACTGGGTCTGTATTTGCCATGTTGACTGTTCTGATGACTGGCTGAATTGGTGTAAGATATCTCAGTAATGAGGAAATGGAGCATGGGATGAGTGTTTGTGACAAACTTAACTTGAACTAGTGGTCTTACCTGAATCCCTGGTTAGTGTTGGCATACCACCTGGAGAGCGCTACTCGCCTAAGAAAATGTGCAAGTCTGTAGATCCATTTGCTGTTTTTCTCCCCTTGTGATGAGAGCATAACTGTAACAGGTTAGAAGCTACAAATCTGCTGCATTTTGACTTTGCATCTCTCATGATGGATTGTTGCACTGCCCCTGGAGTGCTCACGAAAGCAAGCATCTGTTCCCTTTGTGTTGGGTAGAAGCCAGGAGTTGCCAGAGTTGTTTGGGGCTTTTCCTAGACCGTCTTTCATGCTGGCATGGCAATAACGTGCAATTTTCTGCTTTAAGGATCTGACCTTGTGAATACTGGTTGAAACAGTTACTAGTTGTGGATGCACATGTCCTGTCATCTTTCGGTGAAGACAGTTGGGCTTCAGCTTTTCAGCAGCCTTGATAGACTTGTTTCACAGCTGTGTCCCTCTTGTCACAACAACAGATAGCACCTAGGAAACTGTTGAATGCTCTCTGTGCATTCATTCCTTAGTATAAGTTGCACTGTGCTAAAATGTTGCTTTCTGTTCTCAGGGGTCTCCTGCATGGCTCAGGACTGTCTACTTCGGACACCAGAAGACTTTGTGTTTCCATTGCTGCCTAGTGAAGAGCTGAAAGACAAATACAGGCGCTACCTCTTCAGGGACTATGTGGAGGTATTGTTTTTTTTCAGTTTTAAAATACCCTGGGTCATTTCACCAATGACTTGCAAAATTTTTGTTTGAAGTGTCTTGCATCTTTGATTAGAACTGCAGTAACTGCAGCAAAATTGTCCCTGATAAACATGATGTGGCTGCTCCTGTAGGACAGCCTCTCTGACAAAATGCTCAGTCAGGTTGCCAAAGTAAATTTTGCTGTAAGGTCACCCAGTAACTCCTTGGCTGGTGCTTCAGAATAATCAGAATGTTGCAGTTGAGGACTTCAAACTTCATTCTGAGTTTTAAAGTCCTTCTTGCTCTTGCATAGACATTTTAGGTTTTGAAAACTAAGTTCCTTGTCTTAGTGTAGCACAACTGAATTGGCTTGCTCAATAATATTTTATGTGAGTTTTTTTTTAAATTAAAGAAACAATTGTTAAGGTTGAATGTGCAGGAGTATTCTGGTAACTGGGAACAGACTGGGAACACTTAAGGAGCAGTGAAGTAGTATGAAGGAGTGGTGTCACCTCTCTTCAATAGGAGACCCTTTGGGAGGGCATAGCCACCACAGGAGGGCAGCTGAATACATTCTGGGGTATAAGGAGAGGATGGGAAAAGAAGTCAAATGGAGTAAAATTGTTTGTCATGGTGGGGTCTTATGGTTGTGTTGCGGTGCTTACTTGCTTTGTAACCCTCCATTTGAATTCTTTGTTTTAGAGAAACTGTAACTAATGCTCCCTTTCTTAATGTGGAAGAAGTGTATCTGCTCTGTTTGCCAAGATTTGGTGACAGTTTTCCCTCTTTTTCAACAAGGAATAACTGACTTGTATGTTTTTGAGAATAGGAGTGTTTAAACTGGAATAGATAATTCTCTGCACCCACTGCTGATCTTACCACCTTGGTATGTTCACAGAGTCATTATCAGCTGCAGCTGTGTCCTGGTGCAGATTGCCCTATGGTCATACAGGTACAAGAGCCAAAAGCCCGACGAGTGCAGTGCAATCGTTGCAATGAGGTCTTCTGGTAAGAAACAGAGAAGGTTAAAGATCACGGGGAAAGTGTATGCTGTCCTCAGCTACTCCATTTGCTTGCCAGCAGGTTCAATGTGTAGAAGCATCTCAAATGTTTCCTAGAGTTGTTTGTAACTTGAGTTATCTTGAGTAATTGGACACTTGGGGTCTGACTTCTTCAGGTGGTCAGCTGTCCCCTTGGCTCCCTAAACTCCCTGGGAGTTGGGTGTTCTGACAACCAGGGAGTGCAGGGCTTGAGTAATGAAGGGGTTAGAAGTCTACTGTTCTCATATTTTGACTAGGTTACAAATTTTGGTGCAGACATAGTGGCTGGTAGAGATTATGGTAATGGATGTGGAGGCCTCACTGCTATCATCTAGTACTGAGTTTTAAAGTTTATTACACATATTTGACTCCCAGAGTGCCTGGTATGTTTTGAGGCTCGTGCGAGAATACATTTCTGCTGAATAGGAATGCTAATGTTACTTGTCTGACTTCAAGTGTATATGAGACCAGAAGAAAAAAGGTAACTTGTAGGACTGCTGAAGTGTCTTCTGCTCCTGGGTCTCCGGAATCACTGCTGTTGAGAATGTCTGTGGAGCACAATACAACTGGTTTAGACACCCAGTTACTGGTATCTCCATGCAAATGGCCCTTGCTCAACCAGGGTTGATCAGGTCATGCTAATGCAGGTGCCTGGTATCTACCACTGGAGCCAGGCTACTTGTAAAGCTACTGATATGCCCCAGGCCTCTGCAGTCATGTTAGAGTAGACATAGGTAGACTCTAGGGAATGATGTATCAGCCCTCAGACATGTGATTTGTCAGAGAAGGCCTCAGTTCACTCTCATCCTGACTCTGGTTTCTACACAAGAGAGTGGGGGTTTATTGGAGATCAGCCTTGGTCTTTGCACTCTTGTAATACACAAGTGCACTTGCATCCCTGACACTCGCTTGGCTTCACAGATTTTGGTCATCAGGAAAGCTTCAATTCTTGAATCACTTCTGTGGAAATGTATATGTCTTTTTTTTTGTTTTTTTTTTTGTTGTTTTTGTTTGTTTGTTTGTTTTGTTTTTTGTTTGGTTTTTTTTTTTTTTTTGGTTTGGTTTTTTTCTCCCCTATTAAGCTTTAAGTGTCGGCAGATGTACCACGCACCCACAGACTGTGCTACCATTCGGAAATGGCTCACCAAGTGTGCAGATGACTCCGAAACAGCCAACTACATCAGTGCTCACACTAAAGATGTAAGAATAAGCACCTTTGTATCTTTTCTAGTCCTGCCTGGGAATCAAGATACAATTCTATACCTGCATAGCATTGTGCGCTGCTTTTTCACAGACTGCAAATTCTCACAGCTCCCTAGGGACTGTGGTATAACACAACTGAATGCCTTGAGAATCCTTTGTGTGGGAAGTCCAACTGCCCTCCTGCAGTAAGGACCTGCTGGTCCTTATTCCAGACCTGGTGTGAATATCTTTTTGCCATGGGCAAAAGAACTGTGACTACTTTGAAATGATCAGTGGAGATGTGTTTAAAATGAAGGGAGTGTAACAAGTGCAGAGTCAGTACCAAATAAGGCACTACTGTTTTTTAAACCTGAACGACTGTGTGGAGTACTGTGAACCTGAAGGTGGGGGGAGATAAAGTTTTGATTTGGCAAGGACAGCAAAATGGAGTAAATGAGGTCTGTAAATTAAACATTGAAGTACTTCTAGTAGATTTAGACCCAAGAAAAAGAAGTAGTATTACATATAGTGTACTTTAGTCTACTTAAAGAATTGTCTTTAAAAGTTATAGATATATAGACCTTTATCCTGTAGATTAACATTCTGCCAACTGGAACTTTTAATGTCTTTTGGGGATTTTGTGGCCTGACTTCAAAACAGTTCTTAGCTGGCATTTGTTCTACCATAGCCAATGACAATTGTGACAGTGCTAATTAGCCCCAAGCTTCAGTTGTGTTAGGAAAGTGGGTACTTAAATAGACTAGGAATCTTAAATTCCCTTCTTCCTCTGGAGAAGGTGTCAAGATGTGATGGCATTTTTTTCTGCTATGTGCCATGCTCTTTAGTAGAAATAAGGTTCTGTTATATTGAGCATTGTCTTGGCATACATTTTGCCTGCCATTAAAATTTATAAAAAGAAGAAAAACTCACTTCCTTCTTTGTACCTGTGCAACCCAAAAATGTAACTGAACTTGACACTCCAGGGCATCAGTGGAGCAAAGAAGTGTGCAGCTCTCAGTGGTCAGCCAGATTCTCTGCAGCTGGCTAAGCTTGTTACCTGGTAATGGCTGCTGAAGACAGGATATAGTGCTGATTTTCTTGTAGTCTAAGTAGCTGTGGAAGCTACTGTAATATGTGAACTAATTATGTCCCTATGCCTGAGCAACTGCTAAATGGTAACTCAGACCTTCAGTTTTACAAGGAGTAACAACAGCAAATTTGTTTTCTTGAGCAAGCAGTCCAGTGCTGCAGTGTAACTTCTCTGGCTTTGCCTTTCTGCCTCCTTTTTAAATGGAGGTGTCAGGAATCAGTGCAAGGCAAAGTGCATATATGTTAATATTCTCATATACGTGTATGCATATTTAAAAAAAAAGGGGGAAAAAAAAAAAAAGGCAGGAGGGGAATAATCATGCAAGTGTTGTCATTTCTCCAGAAGGCTGCTAGAGACAGAGTTGGATCTAACAAATGCTTCTGTTTCCCCAGTGTCCCAAGTGCAATATCTGTATTGAAAAGAATGGAGGCTGCAATCACATGGTGAGCAATTCCCTGAACATGTCAGGCCTTCCTAGTTCTAAGCAGAATTTTTTTTCCCCCCACTTTCTACTAACCAGTGCTTCCTGTCTCTTTTTCAGCAATGCTCCAAATGCAAGCATGGTAAGTAGAATCTGGAAGCAGCTTTCTCTGCAGTGTTTGGTGGTGGTGATGTTCTCTTTTTGTGATATGAAGACAAATTGTGACCATTGACGGAAATATTTTTTCCCCTGATAAAGGTGAACAGGATATTAGTTACAGACTAGTGTGTGATAGCTTTTTTTTTTTTTCCCCCACTGGTTGTGATGTCAACTGGGTTCTGATTCAGTGCTGGTTTGGCCCCCTCTCTCTGACATGCTCATTGTAGAGAGAAGTCTCCATCTCTACCATAATATTAACAGTGGAATCCATCTCAGAGGAGAGTATTAAATGCTTTCCATGTAACTGTATTTGTAATCAACTGAAAATACTGGGAGAACTGAGCCATTTACTCAGATCAGCTGAAGTCCTTCTGCTTAGTGATGGAAATAATGAGCTTCAACCCAGATGAAACTGCAGGAGCTGTGAATTGTTCTGCGTAACATTATCTGTTGGACTTCTTGGTCCACCCCTGTGCAATTAGCAGCCTGAGTGTCTTTGGCCCATTGTGTGGCCCTACAAAATGACAGCCTGTTCTTGCACTTATCTTTTCATGGCAGAATTAATTTCTGTTGCCTTGGAGCAAGATAGTTTGTATTCAGCCCCCTAAGTGAAGTGTGCCACTAGGAAATACTATAATATCAGAACCTTATTTGGAAGATGATGAAAGATTGCAGTACTCTAATTTCCTTTGCTTTGGGGTCCTCAGCAGCACTGGATGTGCTTTGATGGAGTTCTGTGACAAGGGTGAGCAGGCAAATGCCAAGGTACCATGGTGACTAGCACTTGAAGGCTGGTGAACTCTGGAAATACAAATTTCAGTCTCTTATTATGCGTAACACAGAAGTGATTCCTATTGTAGCAACTTAATCTCCATCTTTTCCTTCCTAGTAGAACACTCACAGGCTTGCTCTGAAATCAGGAAACAGCTCTGCAGGTTTTACTATTGCTCTCTTTCCTCCACTTTCTTCCCAGTTCAGTGGCTCCTATCTTGAAGTGTCATAAACCACTGATACCTGAAATTATCTGGTTAGTTCCATCCTCAAGAGTTCTGAGGGCAGACTTTCTTTTGCATGAGTTAGTTCACTTTTGGATTTGATTGTTCATTCAGCCTGAGGTCCGCATGGGGCAGTATGCCAGTGGTGGGGAAGGTGCAACTCACAAATAAGACTGTAGCCTCCCTCTTCTTGAATCTAGAGTGACAGCCTGTGCAGAGCACAAGTGCAGTTCTGCCCGTTGGTCTTGGTGTACAGGATGCAGGGCTTCAAGATTTACTTTCCATAGTTGCACAGGAGACTGTACAATGTGAATCTTCAATACAGGCTGGTATTTTTGGCTCACTATTGTGTTCTGTTTTACAAGATGATACAAAATGTGTATGTTTCTTGGCTTAGCAGAAATATCTGAAAACAGATGGGCTGTGTCTCCTGAAGCTTTTCTTTCACAGAGGTTTTTTTCCTGTGCATCACAGTGGGTTTTTCACTGTTTTCTGCAGACTTCTGCTGGATGTGTCTGGGAGACTGGAAGACTCACGGCAGCGAGTACTACGAATGCAGTCGGTACAAAGAGAATCCTGATATTGTAAACCAGAGTCAGCAAGCACAGGCCAGGGAGGCCCTTAAGAAGTACTTGTTCTATTTTGAGAGGGTAGGAGACATCTCCTTGGCCAGAGCTGCTGTAGCCTTTTAATGCTCCCTGCCTGGTGCAAAGGTCATTGCCAGCAATCTCCATGCAAAAAACTGCCCAAAGAGAATCTGTGCAGAATTTTCAGTCCCTTTTGTTTTTCACTCAAAATCCTGCCCTGCAAGTCCCATCCAAACCAGTAATGTCATACCCAAAGCAAATCATATTTGCTCCTATATTTCCTTGTGCTAGAGAAAATCGGTATTACCTGTGTGCCACTGTACCATTTTCCTGCAGGCTGAGTGCTGCTGCACTAGGTAGAATTGCTCCAATCATTTCCTTCCAGGACCAGGGAACTTCAGTTCCTTGAAGTATGTCTTTATAGAGAAAAAGACTAAATAAACTCTGCCATGGTCAAAGCTCCATTTGCTGTAGCAAAGTTTTCCTAAAATTTAATGTAATCACATTTTTAAAAGTTGCAGTCAGAGCATCTCTGCCCCCACAGCAGGCTCAATGCACCTGGCCATACAGTGCAATTCTAGAGCAGCATCTCTAGAAGAGAACGTGGTAGAGGTTAAATGCTGCTACACTTCAGTTTACCCAATAAAGTGATCTTATTCTTCACACCATGAGCCAAGTCCTGTGGTAAAATAAATGTGTTCATTCCTGGCTCTTCAGACCAACTTTGGGAAATGGCCATGTTTACAATGTGCACATGGATGTTGGAGTTCACTGAGCCCATGTTAAATGTAAATTTAAACGCTTGACTTTTCTATAGAAATCCTTTAATTAGGGGAGTCACCGTTACCTTTCATCTTGTTAGACACAAGGTCGTTGTGTGACCAGAGGGCATTCCCACTCTGAGGAGCTGGGTTTGCTCCCTGCTTTTTGCTGCTGTCAGTCTGTTGTATACAGCCTCCGCCACTTGCTACCGGAGGTGCTGCCTTGTTGTTCTTTCCCACAGCATGTCTTCCCTTGCTGGACTCCTGTCCCACTTCAATTTCTGCTTGCTAGAGCTTGTGCTTTTACAGCAGAAGTACTCCGGTCTCATGCCGCTTTTTCTTTCCCTATCTCCCCCACCCCTTGCAGTGGGAGAATCACAATAAGAGCCTACAACTGGAGGCACAGACATACCAACGAATCCAGGAGAAAATTCAAGAAAGAGTAATGAACAACTTGGGAACATGGATAGACTGGCAATACCTACAAAATGCTGCAAAACTGCTTGCAAAGGTGGGTAGCTGTGTCCTGTTTGACACAGAGAAGACAGTACACACCAGAATGCTAAATTTACAACACCAAGTGAGGAAGGGAATTTAAGGGTTCTGGGTGTGTGGGTCAGTACCTCTGGTCTAGAACATGAACTAGCCAAAAATTATCTGGAAGTGACCTCTCTGAAGTTATAACAAGCTTGGCTTCAAAGAACTGCACAGGTTCTTCCAACAAAGGTGTAGGAAATTCCACCATGAAGTGTCCAGTCATCCTTGTCAGAAGGGAGCTTCTTAGCCTGTAGTGGTCGCACAAATGCAGTTGTGCTGACTTCTAAGTCTGAGACTCTTGTCCTTCTTTTCTCTCTTTTTCTCCCACTCCCCAACAGTGTCGTTACACCCTGCAGTACACATATCCATATGCCTACTACATGGAGTCTGGTCCCAGAAAGAAACTGGTAAGATGTTTTGCTCTTTTTTTGCTGATAGCTTTTTGGGGTGTAGCTGAGAGCATGCTGGGCTAAATTCTAGAGCTTGGCAGTGTCTGAAATGTATTAGTCCTTAGTTTGAGGTAAAGACAGGACAAATAGTAGATGGGTTTGCACCTTTCCTCTTCACTTTGAGTTGACCAGCAGCTCTGTCGTCTGATACATTACATTATTTTCCCAGGGCACTTCACTGCACTTTCCCTAACAAGCAGTTTATCCAGAATATTTTGAGGCTGGAAGTGTGCGTTTGTTCCTTGGTAAGACTTATCACAGTGCTCTGGGCCATATTTCATGTGAAGAGCTACCAGAGGATAGCTTTTCCATCCTTGAATCAGGGTGTAGCTTTGCTTTTTATTCCTGCTGTGAGTTCCTTGCTGGCTTGGTGCATTTCATGGGCTGCACATATCGAAAAATGGCCCTGAATTCACTAAAGAGTTTGTTTCTTTGACTCAGTTGTCCAGTAAAACCTGTTATCCTATCTCTCACCATAGCATCGTATGTATTCTCTGAGGCTGTGGACAGGTATTCTCTTCTGGATCTGACTGAACCAGTGGAACAAGTTACTGCAGTGGTTAACATCCCCTGTGCTCTGCCTGCAGAGCTGCTCACAAGAGCATTTTGTGACCCATTTATGACAAAATGAGCTGAATTGGGAGATATTTGTCACTTGCAGTGTTTTTAGGCTGACTGGGTTAATTTTGAGTGGTGCAGGTTGGGGAGTGCTTACACAAGAAACTCCTAGAAGGGGTGATGCTGTCTAGCTGAAGGTGGATAAAGGAGGAGGCACGAACTGTCAGCAGAACACATTTGTCTGCCCCTCAAGTGTAGTGTATAGTATGAAACTGCTCCACTAAACTATTTTCTTGTTGCTGTCTCTAATTCTGCTCTTTGCAGTTTGAGTACCAGCAGGCCCAGCTGGAAGCTGAAATTGAAAATCTTTCATGGAAGGTGGAGCGAGCAGACAGTTATGACAGAGGGGTGAGTGTTCTGCTTGCTTGAGCCTGCTGGCCAGATTTTTTTTGTTTTGGCCTAACACTTCTGCAGGAGCGCTAAGGCAGTCAATTGAGGGTTTCTGAGAAACTATATCCAGAAACTCACCTTTAGCCAGCTGATGTTGGAGTGATCACCGCCTTATGGGAGAGGAGGGAGGGCTGCAGGGAGTCCTGCAAACTGAAACGGGACCAATAAAGCTCTGGAGGAAGCTGTATGTAGCCCTCTGGGGAAGAGCAGATTTCTCAAGTGATTCCTTAGCTTTTTAGACGGAGCAGGAGCCCGGTAACTGCAGAGGGAGCCCATGTCAAAAGTAAAAGGATCTGAGATCTTATGATCCAGAGTGTGTGTAAAGTGTGAAGGCTGGTGCTTCTCAGGCTGCAGCTTAGTCTCTCCCTAATGAAAGTAAGCTCTTCTCTGGGGGGTTCACGCTAACAGTTCCTACCTTCTGTTTCACCAGGACTTAGAGAATCAGATGCACATAGCAGAGCAGAGACGGAGGACCCTGCTGAAAGACTTCCATGACACATAAGACAGGAGGAAGTGACAAAGTGCAGGGGTGAGAGCAGCGAGTGAAGTGATGGCAGCTTCACCGGGATAAGCAGGCACTGCCTCTGGGAGAACACGGCCAAGGACAAAGCCACCCCTCCCCTTGCAAGTCAGACACATGCAAACACCACATCTTAGTCCAGTTTGTTCTCTTATCTTTCTGTTTCTGTTTCTGCCAGGCTAGCGGCCAGAGTTCAGATTGGCATATTTCCTGGGACATTTCCCTCCTGCCCTTGATGGTTTCAGAAGGGGAGGGAGTTTTTCTCTGAATGGCTGTTAATAGTGTTAGATCATGACAATTTATGTAATTTTCAACGGTTGTACAATTATACAGACAAACCTTAGAATAACACACAACCCTTTTTAAAAATAAATTGGCAGTGGAGTGTTTTTCCTTAATCTGCTTGTAAATCTAATGGGCTTTTCCCCCTCTCCATTCCTCTGACCCAAAAATCCTCCTAGGCACTGAAGGAGGTTACAAAATATCTCAGATAGATTTCGCAGTGCTCCTTTAACAGGGGCATTGTAGCATTGGCATTGCACGAGGAGAGTGGCTGGTGTTAAAGAGTGGCTGCTGCTGTGTCTGACCCGACAGTACCAGCAGTGGCTGTGATTTAGTATGATTACATGTGACATCTCTTTTCTTGTAAATCAGCTGTGCAAAATCCTGCTACACAAACAAAAGCAAACAGAGGAATTGTAGGGGAGAGATCAGGTTAACACTGGGGGATATGCCTTCAGTCAGGTCAGATTCTGCATTTGATGAATTTTAGGTCTTCCATGTAGATTTTTGCTTCACTTGTTTTTGTGGGGAGGTTGTTGTATTGCCAAAGTGAGTGATGAGGGAATAGTAGCATACAGTTGTTAATCAAGGCTTGGGGCTTTTGCAGAGTGAAACAATCCATGTTATAACAGTGCCATGCAGCCTGGTAAAGATTATTTGTGCCTGCTGGGTAACATGGCTGACAAAATTTGATCCTATTCATCAAGGTGAGACTAAACATCGCTACATTATGAGGAGGAAAGATTATGTACAACACACTCCCTGGCACATGTTGGCAATGTGGACAGGCATTTGAATTACAGGTGCACTGCTTGTGCAGAGCCTGCACCAAGCCAGGCAGAAAATTAATTAGCAAAATTAATTTATTTGTATATTAGTATTGATACTGGTGGGGACTTATGAGAAAATTGATTGTTAGGAGCATGTGGAGCTTTTTTTATTAACGTTCTTTTTTCTAATGTAAAGTATACACTAAAATAAAAATATGAAAACCTAGTTCATTTTAGTAGGGGTTAACATGAAAAAGGTTACTTAAATGCTGATGCTTGCCTGTTTGCTACAGGAAGCAGGCCACATGTTAAGATTTCACAGGCTTGTATGTCACCTGCACCGGGAACATGTTGTTTGCAGCCAGTAAGGTGGAGCTGGAGTCTGATCTGAGGAAATCTTCACCTCTGCAGGGAACTCATGGGATTCTCTTCCATGCTGTATGTGGAAGTGTTGCCTTTGATGCACCACTGTATTGCTCTTATACAATGTCACTTGATAAATATTATAAACTGGAAGGGGGGAAAATGCTAAATGCCTGCATGTCAGAATAAGCAAACTCTGCTGTTGGAGCCTTTTTCATGTACCTGAGACATGTGACCCAGGTATTTGCAGCATGTATAACTGGCAGATGGATTTTAACGAGAGAGATGTATCAGTTTAAAAGAGGAGTAGCTGTCATAGGAGCTAATCCTGTGGCTGTGCTTGTTGTACACAGCAGAAAATTTCAAACTGAGAGGCCTTTTCCTTCCTCCCTCCCTTCCCTGGTGTGGGATGTATCCTCAGGGAACGGGAGAACATGCTGCCAAAGAGCTGCTGGCAGTGGAGGGGGGGGTTACAACAGAAGCGGCTGAGGGTGGAGCAGGGTTGCAGAGAGGTGGCTGGAGCCAGGCAGTGGGGCAGGGAGGGAGTGTGTGGTTTCTGGGAGCAGTGCTGCTTGCTGCGCAAGAGATCTCCGTAACCATGGCTCCTTGTGTTCTTGCTGTATCCTGTCCTGGCTCCCCTCCAGGCTGGAGCCGTAGAGGTAGATATGTCCTTGTTCCAGCCGCTGTCTCCTGACTTCAGTCCCTCCTCTGCTCCCAGCAACAGCCTCTTTGTGCCCTCCTTATGGTAGAGATCAGTCTCTTCCTTCTTCTCCCCTTCCCAAATGATTGTCAAAGTCTGGGCACACTGGACCCAGGGGGAAGGGGTAGTGTGGGGGAAGGCTTGCTGAGACCCAGCAGTTTGCAGTGCATAGAACCAATGTTTAAACTGTTCTTTTAAAATGTAATGTGCAAAGTACTAATTAGGATAAAAGCTGGTGTTCTTGTTTTTTAAATGTAACTATCGTAACACCTAATCTCTTTGCAGAACAGGTATGCGGAGTTTCCTAATCCCAGCGAACCCTCACTTCTGTTACATCATTGTCCAGCTTTGAGCTAGATGAGAATGGGGTTTTGTGTCTCTCCCTCTCTGCCTCCTTCCCTCCCTCCCTTTCCCATGCCCCCACAAAATGCTTTGCTATGAATCCTTGTTTGTAGAGAAGCTAGACCATATAGCTGTGGCCAAATTTACTGAACAGCCTGCTGAGATGCGTGGCTGAGGAACAGTAATAAATACTGCAGTGCGCCCCCTAATTCTTTTCAAATTTTCTGAAACTAGAGCATTGTCAGCAGTTCTGTTTATTTTAAAAGAAAACAAAACACCCTTTCTGAGGGTGGTGAAAGTCCTGGTTTGTATGCACAGATCCTGTTTCTACACTTGCTGGGAAAACAACAGGACTTACTTGCTTTTGCAGCCCAGGCAGGGTGAGTTCTGTATTTGTGTCGTACAGATACGAAACCTGCAGAGCACAGGGACTGTTGACTCTGTGGAAAGTGGCTGACACTGGTTGAGAGGCAGGTGACAGGAAGGGAATGAGAGTTCTCGACGCCAACAGACAAGACCAGTTTTTTTCCCCTTTAATAGGTACATGGCCCTATTCGAGTCAGCAAGGTTACATGAATGTAGGTGAATAGAAAGTGGCTCAGGAGCCGTAAATTCTGAGGTACAAGTTTCCCTTTGGTGCATTACTGCTGCAGCTGTGGAATGTTTTTTTTTCTTTTTGCACTCATTTCTAGTTCCTGCTCCAGCCTGACACCTCTCCATCCTTGCATCCACTACTCTTTTATTTCTGCTTTGCTTGTGTTAGTGCATTGGCTGCCTCATCTCTAATAGTCCTCAGGCTTCCCAGACGGTAACAAAAAATTTTCTACTGATCACGTAAACTGCATGACTGCTGCTCTGCGCGCTGGCACATCGGCTGTGCCCCCCTGGGGACAGGGGCAGCAGGAGGTTTCTGTACTATAGTCTTGCACTCTAAATTTTAGACTTTTTAAGCAGGTGAAAAAAAAAAATAGAACTTTATTTTTAAACGAGGCACTTGTTCTGGGAATTCCTTTCCTCACCCCAGTCTGGTTCAGGTTCTGGGACAGTGTTAGTGGGGGGCTGCGGTGTACCCCCGACACAGGCTGGGGGGAGTCCACGAAGCTGCTGCCACCCCTCGCTTTTCTTCGCAGGCACGGGAGAGGGGCAGGGGCGGCGGAAACCGCCCGGGAGACGGTTGCCAGAGGTGTGCCCTGAGTTTATTTGAAATAAATTGTGACTTTCTAACTTCGGAGGTGTCCTGGCTCTTCTTGGGGGGGCGGGGGAGGAGGGCGGTCCCCCCACACCTGCTCCGCCACGCCCCCTCCCCTGGCCCCGCCCCCGCGGCGCAGTGACGCAGCGCGCCGGGCGGTTGCCGTGGTGACGCGCGAGGCCTGGCGGGCCGGGGGCGCGATGGCGGCGGCGGCGGCGGCGACGCGGGCGGAGGGTCCCCCCCTGCCCGGCCCGCCGGGGGGCCGCCCGCGGCCCGTCTGCTCGCGGCCCTACTTCCTCGTCCTCATGGTCTTCGCCCACCTCTACGTCCTCAATGTCCTGGGGCTGCTGCTCTTCGTGCACCTTAGCGCCGGCGAGGCCGGGGGGCAGCCCTCCGCCGCCGCCCCGCCGCCGCCGCCGCCGCCGCCCGCCCCCGCCCTCCCGCGCCTCGAAGGCATCAAGGCAAGGCCGCGCCGGGGGGGCCGGGGCCGGGGCCGGGGCCGCGCCGCCGCTCACCGCCGCTCTCCCCGCAGGTGGGCCACACGCAGCGGGTGGAGCTGGTGCCCGGCAGGGCCCACGCCGTGCGCACCCTCAGCCTCAAGCCGCTCCTCTTCGGTGAGTACCGGCCCCGCTGCGCCCCCCCCCCCGGGGCTGGCCCGTGGGGTGCGGGACCGGGGGAGCGGTGCCCGTGGGTGCCGGCAGGCCGCGGCAGGCGCCCCGGGGTGTGTGTGTGGGAGGGGGGGGTCTGTCTCACACTCGCTGTGCTCTGACACCCACTCGGGGGAAAATGACATCTCGCCTGTTCGCTGCTCCTCCCCGCGCTGCTTTTCCTTGCGGCTGCATTAAAAAGAGCATGATTTTGTGTAACGTATTTTGACACAGGATTCACAGAGGTTACTTGTTCTGGATGGCCCACTTAAAATAATTCAGAATATTAACCTTTCCAGTTTTTTCAGATTCCCTTTAGAATACCATGAGTAGACAGCAGATCGCTGAAGAGGACCTCGAAGAAGCTGCTCAGTGTTAGGAAGGGATGAGAGATGCCCAAACTTTTGGTAATAAATCATGATAAAGCAATTTAGTGTTGGTGCTTCAGTGCTGATGAAATGGTTAACAGGCGAACTGATAGTTTTAATGTCTCCCACCATTTTTAATTCTGTTCCAGATTTGTCTTTATTTCTGGCTGCTCTGATGCACAACCACACAATCTCTGTCTTTCAGATATTTTAAAACCATCTTTACCTTTCTGTGATTTTTGCTGTGACTGATAAAGTCTCATTAATTGAACTCTGCGTTCTGAAAATCCACTGAGAATATACAAATTAATTTTTTGGGACAGGTGATTACAAAATTCCTACTACTGCAAAGTCAGAGAAAACCTGTTGTCTCTGAAAAGATAGCATTGAGAGTCTTTTAGATGTTTTCTCAATAATATAAATCGAGGGGGTTTCCTGATTCTAGATAGATTATATATGCTGAAAGCCTGGCCATAAATCAAATAGGGTTCATATTAAATTCCTTTAATGCAATAAGTGTCTGGAAGAAATATACAAAGTTCTTTTGTCATTTCTACATCTGTGATACTCATGGTTTGCAAATTTCTGAGTGGATTTCTGTCTGACGTTCAGTAAACGGACACCAACCTGGAACTGATACCCCACAGCAATCACAAAACAGATGTCGTTAATTGCTCTGCTTTTCACTCAGTAAAACTCCTTCCACCTTCTCTGCGTTACCGCTACTGCTTAGTAAAAGAGCTGGTCCTGACCTGCAAGGAAGGTGCTGAAGCTGATAAAAGGCAGGTTGGTCCCAGCAACGGTAATCCCACCGCTTTGCACTTGTCACTCCAGCACCTCCATCAGTTCCAAGGGAAGCTTTGCTCCCCAAGGATGGTATCACAGACAGTGACGGACATTCAACATTTAAGATGCCACATGAGTCTGTTCTCCCTTGTCCTCCGATAAGGAGTCCCTTATTTAGAAACTGCAGGTCGCAAGACAGCTCTTATCTCCTGGATGAACCTGCCAGGAACAAGCACTGACTTTAAAAGATTTCCAGAGACTTCTCTATCTATGCAAACAGTACCAATCTAAACCAATTGGTTTAAAAAAAACTAATTTATTGCATCTCTGTTTAAATTAGTGGAAGTGTGTATTTAACTTGGTTGTGTTAGACAAACCCAGAAGCCGCTAGCAAAGAAGGACTCCTGAACTTCTGGGAATTTTACTTAACACAAAGTGTTGCAGCATGCAAGAGCCAATTTAAGGAAATAAGTGGCTGTGAGATCTTTGCTTTCAGCAGAGCAGGCAATAGTGGGACTACAGCAGTGGATGGCTCGTTAGTGATTTAATGTGAGTTCTGTGCTTTGGAGCATGGCAGTGGGCACCGTAGGGGAACTTGTGGTTTCTTTTTTAGATGTGGGTAAGTCATCTGCATTGAACCCAAGCATATTTCATGGAGCCATGAAAAAGTCCCTGCCCTATTTTTTCCCCCCTCTGGCTACGAGACGTCATTTCTAAAGCTTGTAAGTCAGACCATCTGTGCACTTTTTAGTTAGGAAACACTAGTAATCAAATAATCCTATTAGTGGAAAACAAATATCAGACAAAGCCTTTTCAACCTTCAGAGCTTTTATGTGTTGGGTTGTGTTTTCCAAACGAAGTCTGTTCAGAAGATACTGCCGTTTCAGGGACCACCTGGCAGTGGATTCTGTGGATTGGGCAGCAGTTTGCAAGACAAGGCAGCAGGAATGAACAAAAATAGGAAATCTCGCTGTTTTTCTTCTGAGCCTCAGGGAATAGAAGTAATCACTGCACAAATGTCAGGGCGCAGATGAATTTCAGTGTGAGTGTCTGAGCGCTCATCTCAGCCCACACTAAATCTGAAGAGGAGATCGCATCACGGGTTGTTGGTGTGCTTTACGAGCACAGGGAGGCAATGTGTCTCCGTCAAACCGGGTGGCTCTCTCCACAACTGAGACTGCAGGCATCATGAACAAGGCAGAATGTGTTTCTCCCAAAGCCGTTTTTCCCCTTATTTCAGTCCCAAGTTTAATCCAGTGTCAAAAACTTTCCACGGACAGTGCTTTGTTAGGCAGTAAAAATCTGACTTGTTTTCTCGTTTGGGGATTTGCTGTTTTCTTCTCTGTGGTCTGGAGCATAGAACTATAGCGGTGTTTACCCCTGCAGGGAATTACAGTCCCTACTTACTTGGGTGAGAGAATGAGTTGCAGAGAACTTGGTGAGACTGAGTTTTGTCACCTTTTCTGTCTTCCTTGCGTGCAAGTGGAAGGCCAGACAGCTGGGTAATGTTTGTGGCCCCCCCTCCCATATCAGAACTGCAAGTAGCTCCTCTTGTGCTGTGGTTGGGGCTCACCTCCGAGTCCCAAGAAAAGCTGCTGTTGCACACCAAAGCAGAGGTTTAAATGGCTGATGTCTCACTCCCACTCTGCTCTTTCGCAAGGCTCTTGTGATATCTTGATATATCCAGCAGTTCCCCAGTTACCAGAATCTTCTGATCCAAACTGAATTTCCTGATGCTACAAAAATGGTTTTCCCTGTTACGCGGAAATTCTCAGCTATCTTTCCTCTGTGTGCTTTTACCTGTGCTGATGCTCATCAACTCAGCACAGCAAGCTGAAGGGACAGCCTAAGTGACCGCTTAAGAGCAGGGTTTAGCATTCATTTTTTACAGGGCTGGGCATTACCAGGGTAAGTTCCTTTCCCCCTTAATATACCTCAGACTATACAAGAGTAGAGTATTTGCTCCATTACACAGAAAGCATCACTTAGCAGTCAGGGAGACGTTCGTGTAACCTCTGTGGACAGAAGCAAGCAGGCACTTGGACAGCATCAATGTCTCCGGGTGAAATAATGAAGCTGAAATGACTATCAACGTTGATGATGAGAACTAGAAGAAACTTACTAAAGGTCTCTTCTAGTTTGTGCTCACCTGCAGAGTTCAGTTCCGTTTTGTTATGGCGTTGGATCCTACGCAAAGCCTTCCATCACAAGTCCTGGATCTACAGAGCCTTGTGAGAGGAATATGTTAAATCTGCATCCTTAAGATCTGTCTTGGTAAAACAGGGATCTGTAGTGAGGCCCTATGTGGACTATGACTGCTGTGAATCACCTAAAAATACTGACTGTACATCTCCAAAACACCAACTGCCAGGGAAAGGAGTTTTCTAGACATAGAAAAGGGAGCAGTTTCTTATTGTTGGAATTGAGATTTTTCAGACCTTCCGGCCAGCCTGTTCAGGGCAGCGGTGATGTTTCCACCTCCGCACCGCCTGGTGCAGGTTCCTGTTCTTCTTCTGCCAGGCGTAGGCCTTGTTCACCACCACTTTGTCACTCTGTACTTCACCACTTACAACGAAGACCCCTGTGTGAGTGCCTCTCATGATGTTGTGGACGCAGGTAGCATCTATGTCGAGCCACTGCTGGAGCCTGCTGGGGATTTCGGTTCTGAGGAGAGGGCCATGCTTCAGGACTTCTACTCTGGAGGGGTCCAGGTCAAAGTCTGAGATGGTAGTGGTCATATTCTTCCTCAGGATTCGGATTTTCACTGCTGCATGGGTTGGAAAAAGAGCTGTTAGTTCTGTTTACTTTTCATAGCTCTTACCCACATAAACACACAGCCAACACGAGGCTTCTTGCTGTTTCTGTTCAAGATATGGTGACGCATCCATCCAGACTCTTGTAATTGCAGTGAACTTGTAAAAGTTCTCATCTGAGGTTAGTTTCCAGTACTGAACGCTATTCTTCTCACTCCAGTTTCCTCATGGGAGTGGTGAAGGCGTATCAGCACCGCTGCATGGGCAGAAGCCCGGTAGGAAGCAGGGACACAAGCCAGTGGATGCATCAAAATCCTGGACTTGTGCAAATTACTTCACTTTTCTCTGAGCTGGGATTTCAGGAGGCGACATGACTGCCAGCTGCCCAGGATTTTTAACTTTTTTTTGTTCATGAAGGTTGTGTGCCTGAAATCAGGACAGTATCTTGAAAATTTCCTGCTAGCTGATTGAGCAGAGCCAGTGCTGCCTCCTGCTTGAGCTAGGAGAGGGAGAGACACATTACTGGAACAGCGGTATTTGCAATAGCTAACACCGAGTTAGCTAAAGGTTTTTATGGGCGTTGACTGAAATATTGGTCTCCAAGGGAAAACCAGAGTAGTGCTTGTATGTAGCAGCCACAGAACAAAACCAAATCAGAGCCCACAGAAATAGAGCAGCTCTTCACCTTTGGTGCTACCCAAAGCTGGTCCCTCCTGCTACCAAACAGGTAAGTTGGGACCAGAAAATCCCTGGGGTCTGCTGTAAAAGCTGCAGTTCCTCCAAGTGAGCTTGTTATGGCAAAGCCATTTTCTGCCCAGGCCGCTGCTTGGCTGCTGAAGGGAATGGCAGCAACAGAAGGGAGAGGGAAGGTACTCACCAAAATCATTGGCGCAGAGGTTTTCCAGGATGTCCCTGGCAGTGCTGGCCTCCTCAAGCTCGCAGTCCTTGCAGCTGGCTCGAGGCACTGCTGCAACAGAAATTTGGTTATAGCACCCTTGTCAAGCTTCACTGGAAAAGGCGTAATGAAATGTTGAGATCTGCAAGTGGTGGCTTGCTGCTTCTGAGTGGTGCTTCCTCCCGAGCTACGCAGTCCCTGGAGAGACAGCTCAGACTGCCAGGGTGAGAAATGTTAGGCTCTCCTTTCTGTGGCTGGGGCAGACGCTGCTTGTCGTGCTTTGTTTAGACTTGTGTGTGTTGCTGCATGATAAAGCAGCAGTGAAAATGCTTAATGAAGATCTCCTAGTTTGGATGAAGCAGTAAAGCCATTGGTATGGCCAGACTCCATCCAGCGATGCTGAAATGAAGCATCTGTTCTCTTAGCTGCTCTTGAATCTCCCTCAGTGTTCATCAGTATCTGGCTGTTTAATTTAGTCTTTCCATCCTGAAGATTTTTTTTCTCATGTAACTCATGTCTGCAGAGGCTCATGCCCCTTTGTGGTGTTTCCTAATGTTTAAAGAGAAGGCTTGCAAAACATTTCTTTTTGCATGTTTTTAAACCCTGGACACAGCTGAAAGATCAGGGCTCCAACTCCACTGGAAGCACATCTCACTGCCTGGAGCCTGCACACCACAAGCTCTCATGCTGTGCCTGGGCATTAGGCTTTTACAACGATTCCTTTCCCCTGCCCCAAACCCTGCATGTCTGATGGCACCCAGGGAGCTAATGAATACAACAGAGGGGGGAACAAGCTGCAGTCAACGTTACGCTAATTTTCTAGACATGGTGGTGTTCCCAGAGAGAACAAAACTAGAATTTATAAATTATTTTTTCAAAGTATAGCTTAAAACCATAAATACTACTAATAGAAACAAGGCATAGGCCCACCCTTTTGAGTTTTCAGTGTTACATGTGGGAAAACAAATGAGAAAAAAAGAACCTTACTTCTCCTGCTCGAGGAATTTTCATCCGTGGAGACTGCTGCGATGCACAGTTCATGATCTGCAGGAAACTTGTTGCAGTTGAGGATTTCGGGCCAGGGGTAGCCGTAGCAAGCCATGACGGGCGCGCAGCTTCTCTTGACAGCTTCGCACAGGCTGCGGCAGGGGTAGATGAGCCTGGGGAGGGGATGGGGATTGCAGCACCCCGGGGTTCCTCCCGGCAGCAGGCTGAGGGGCGAGCCCTGGCACCCCGCCGCCGCTGTGCAGGGCTGTGTTGCACACTCTAGTGCTAGCAGAACTATTTTAGGATCTTTGATGTCTTTTGAACATACATGCCCAGGAAGCAAGCAACAAATTGCTGAGGACAGGAGGGCTGAGGTGTTCGATACAGGCTGCTGCCAGAAGCCCATCCCCACCCCCGGGGTCCCCTCTAGTTGTGCAAAGGCTGCTTACCTTTACAGGTGCCTAACTAGATACCCAATTTCCTTAGCAGCTCTGTACTTTGATGGCTGCACCTCAAAACTGAGGATTTCTCTCTGCTGCTGGGCACTGCCAGGCTGAGAAACCCCTTACATGTGGGGCAGGAGCTGGGAGTTGAGGGGCTGCAGGGAAGGCGGGAGGTGACACCACTGTAGTGTGTGAGGGGGGCGGCCGGGGGAGACAGCAGCGGTGCCTAGGGTGGGAAAGCAGGAAAAATCCAGAGGAGGGAACATAATGTTTCTGCTCCTGCAAGATGGAATGCTTGTGTTTCGCTTTCGGAGAGAAGGTCCCTGCTGGGTAATCCAATTGTCCCTCGCTGAGAGGGGCAGCATGGCTTCTTGGGCACTGCACTGATCACATTGTATGTGTTTTCTCTCGGGAGGCAAATGCAGTTCACTCTTGAGGAGTGTTACTTGCTACAGCTGAAATAACTTGTAAAAATATCTTACCTGTCCAAGCAGATTGGTGCAAAGAGGGAGCAGAGGAAAATCCTAGCATCTGGGTGGCACTCCCTGGCCAGCAAGGGCAGCCAGCTGGAAGACTGCTGGATCACTTCTGGCATGGTCTCGTGCTCCAGCAGGTTGGGAATCCTCATCTCGGAGTAGCCAATATCGTAGCACAAGGCCATGTGGTGCGGAATGGGCGTGCAGCTGGAGGATCTCCTCAGGTAGCTTGCCCGGGCTCCTGGCGAGCCCCAGAGCAGCAGGCGTGCCAGGAGACCCAGCAGCCATGGGCCACCCGACCTGGAGGGGTGCGTGGGGCCGGCCGTGACCATGCTCGGAGAGGGCTGGGAACACCCCGGACTGAGCTGCTCCCGACTGTGGGCCGCCTTTTATAGCCTACCAGCCACCTCTCTGTCGATCCATCCTCATTAAGTGCGGCCCTTTCAGAGCCCTCATGGGGAAGACAATGCTCCAATTTTCGTTTGCCAGCGGCCCCGATTGTTTGGATTTTAGCAGGGGTTTGGCTTAGATCAGCAGGTGTGGAAATGAGGGCAGTTGGGGAGGGATGAATGACTTGGCCCATGTGTCTTGGGGCTCTTTCAGCCAAGATTGAATCTCTCTTTGACACCAGTGCTCCAACCCATCCCCTTTCTCTTGCTCCAGGATTAGTCATTATTTCATAAACCCCAATGTTTTCCTCCCTTTTGTTTTTTGTAAAAGCAATCAAGTGTTGCTCAAAGTCAATTAGGAGGCATTTGTTTAGCTGGATCTATTGTTGAGCAGGGCGGGAGATAGGATGGTCTCACAGCCAGAAGTTAACCTTTCAGAGAGCTGAGAGTAGAGAGGAACTAATTTGCAGCTGTGGAGCCAGGTTGTTTGCAGACGGGATTGGCAGCGCTTAGCTGGAAACCCCCTCACCTTGCAACCTGTGTGACAGAGCATGCCTTACAGTTAACAGAATTTTTACTTCATTACGAAATCCCATTACTACCACTGAAGAGCAGGATTGTCCTTCCTCCAGCACGTAATTAAGATTCCAGAATCCATCGTTATTGTAGCCCAGTTTGGGGAACTGGAAATACTGGGGGTGTTGCTTGCCAGCGCACATGGTTCATTCAGTGCCATGCCGTGAGGTTCAAACCGGTCAGTGGAAGCTCGGGTGCTGAAGTATCCTCTGGCACAGGGACCCTGCGCTGCCTGTGGCGGAAATTGTTTCCTCAGAGGGTGTTACGGATGCAGCTGGCTGCATTGTGTTTCTGGGGCTTCCCAGGAACATCTCATTTTTTACAGGGCTAGTTCTGGTCTGTACTCAGCAAGAAGCCAACTGCTTACTGACAGTTTGAGCTGATAGGGTTGATTTAAGGTCATGAAGTAATTAACTTTTTTTTTTTTCCCCCTTTGAGAGCTGCAGCTGTAGTTGAGATATAATGTGTCCTTGGCACATACCTGCAGGAGCTCTAGGGAGCTACAATTTGGAGAGGAGGACCTTGGGCCTAGGAGCACTTAAACCTGTCCTGCTTCAGTGGTTTTTCTGTCCCTCTTCAAGTCTCAGCAGCTAGTAACAAGATCCCCGTAGCAGTGACAGACATCAGCTAGAAGGATCTTCTGAACCTGCTGGGCCACAGCGTAACTGTGCTGTGGAACGGGACCTCACCAGTACTTTGCAAGCACATGCACCATGCAGATAGGAATCTCTTGGCCTTGTAGTCATCGGTGGATTTCTCTGCATTAAAATTTGTTTGGGATCCTGGTATCACCTGATTGCTGCTGGTGTCGTGCTGCAAGGGAAAGCTGGTGATACTGGGATGCTACCTGGGTATGGAGTGTGGCATCCACCATGTGCAGTATCTTCCCTTTTAATATTGCATTTGAAGACCATTTTTAGTGAGGGATCAAGGGAATGAGTGGGAATAAGTTTGGAAGTTGTCTCCTTGCTGTTTGAGTTTCATAGTAGAGCACTGTGCCGGGTGCTCCTGAAAGGCATTTGGTTCTGTGCAAAGTGTCGTCCCCTCCCTCTGAGAGCAAGGAAGCCTGAAACCATGGCCATCGCCACTGCTCACCATAAAGATTTTTGGCCTCCCTTCCTTTAGAGCAGCAGTTCCCAGACTGTGATCCACATGTCACCTTTGAAGTGATAATACGCAGTGATATGCACATGTTTGTTCACTCCTTTGTCCATTGTGGTATCTGTGAGCGAGTTTAAGGGCTTGACCCCTGGATCCAAACATTTGGGAACTGATGCTGTAAAAATACCTGCCTCCAGCAGCTCAGGTGTGTGGTGTATGCTCTTTGAGAGCCTTTCTGGTAGATGGGGGGATGTGTTTCAATGTCCCAAATTCAGGCAGTTCCTAAATTTCCACCCCACCTCTATTTTTTTTTTTTTTTTTCTTCTGAGTGGCCTGCCATTAGTATGGGATCCCACTGGAACAGTTCCTCAGTGTCTGTTGCTGCTCACACTTTTGCTGCAGAAATTCCTGACTTCCTGACAGAGGAGGAGTGCAAGCTCATTGTCCATCTGGCACAGCTGAAGGGGCTGCAGAAGAGCCAGATCCTACCAACGGATGACTATGAGGAAGCCATGGAAATGATAGAAATCAGCCAGATGGACATTTTCAATCTGCTGGACCACAATCAGGATGGGCAGCTGCAGCTCAAAGAGGTAGAGTGCGGGACAGACCGGGGGAAGTTTGCTGGGGGACCCTCTGGCAGGTCCCCTCCTCAGATGGTCTCCTGATTACTCATGAGCTTTGGTAAGGCCAGACCTCAGCATATACCAATCAGTATTTGCTTAATTTTATGTCTCAAGTCCTGTGCTGGCCTTCAGCATGGAAATTCCTGGGGAAGCATGGAGCAGTTGTCATGCTGTTGGGAAGCAGCAGCAGTCCTTGGCAGGGGATGCGTGTTTTAAATATGCTGGGTAAAATGTTCCCTGTGCTGTGGGCTTCCTTTTGCTGGGTGTCCCGGGGAAGTGAGTTTGTAGCGTGGGCACTGCTTTGTGCAGCCTGTGGGGAGCTGACTGTGCTAATTGACAGGACACCAACAAAGCCATCCCTGTTAATGAGCCTGGAGGAGGATAATGAGCACCGTGTCCACAGCTCTTCAGCACCCTTGCACTGTATGGCAGGGGTGCATCAGGGCAGGCGCTGGCAGTTGAAGGATGTCCCTCCCCAGGCTCCCGTTTCAGGTGGGGCTGGGGCGGGTACTGTCCTGTGGGCAGCAGGGGTCTTGGAGTATGGGGAACTGTGCCAGTGACAACCCAGGACAAGGCTCCTTTCTCTGAAAGTCAGAGCCTGCTGAGAGCTCTCCAGAATACTGCATCTCTCTGTCCACATGGAAAGGAAGCGTTTTGTTCCAATCCCTTATCTTGGACAAGTAAAAGCATTCACTTTTATCATCAATTGCTTTACTTTCCGTTCAAGAGAAAGAGCTGTGCCCCCTCTACTTCAGGACTGGTTAACCAAGTCCCAGCAGTCGTTTGCCGTGACCTAAACTGGAAATAACAGCACTCATCAGCCACACACTGTGTGTGGCTGCCAGATGATTCTCACTGCAATCTTCTTTCTGCAGAGATGTGCTGACGCCTGGCTGGCCGATGTGCTGCGGAGGAGAGCCCGCCAGGCCTCAAGCAGGGAATCTGCAAGGTTTCAGTAGTACAAGAAACCACTGCCCGGTGCTGATTCATTTATAAATTTCAGGTGTTGACCCACACCCGGCTTGGGAACGGCAGGTGGATGACCCCCGAAAACATCCGGGAGATGTACGCTGCAGTCAAGGCTGATCCTGACGGGAATGGTAAGAGCAGCTCCATGGGAATCTCTTCGCCCCCAGCATGCTGGCTGCCTCGCAGGGCCATGTGGGGCAGAGCAAGAGCCGTGTCCCCTGCCCAGACCTTTCTCTAGCTGTGTTCTTCAAAGGAAAATAACACTGCTTTAGAGACCTTTGCAGAAAAGCAAAATCGGTGTAAAATTCTCATCACGGCACTCCTGCTCCTTCATCACCAGTCTAGCAGCAGACTAGTTCCACCGCCTGGGCTTGGATCTTGCAGAAGCAGGACCAGAACATACCTCTGCATGTGCTCTCCTCTGCTAGACCTGCCCTGGTTCGTGCCCTGCTGTAACGGGACATTCAGGGAGCGCTTCTGCTCCCGTAGTCTGAGAGGCTGCTGGGGCTCTGACTACAGAGCTCTTGTTAACCTGGGCTGCAGGTGTTAAGGTACACCTTCCATCCCCTCTGTTTTCAGGGAGACTTCTGCAGCAGGCTGGGAGCCCCACATCGCTGGCAGGGGAGCACAGAATAAGTGGAGGTGAGGGTGGTCTTGTAGGTCACCTTTGTTGCTGACTCCCCTCTCTGCGGCTGCAATCTGTATTTTGTGAGGCCACTTCTGCCCCTCCTGGCTCCAGTCTCCCAAGGGCTCCTGCTGGTCCGGACGTGCACTCTATAACCTCTGCTGCTCTAATTAGAGCGGCCTCAATTAAGCAACTCTCCATTTCCTAATCAAATTAAGTGAACACACAGGCTCTGCATGCTCTCTTCCAGTGACCTGGCATTGAGAGCTGCCCATGAGGAGCTGGTTTAGAGTTGAAGCAGTACATGTGTGAATGCCTAAGTATCCAGAGGGCACCCCATGCCCCACTCCTCCAGACTGGTGACATTCTTGGCAGGGACAGCAGCGTATGACTGAGTCCTCGGTGGCTTTTCCACTGTTCCGGACATTAACAAATGAAAGGTCCTGTTAAGGTGCTCTTGGCAGGACCTTGCTTCCAGAGAGCTGCTTCCCTCTGTTGTTAGATTGGTACGTGACACCAAGAGACCAGGTCACAACCTGGATGTGGCACTGAGTCATCAAGACCACGTGGAGTAAAGGGATGTGGGAAGAGGGAGACACTAGAAATAATAATGGTGTGGATAATTTGGTCACGACCACTGGCACCTGGTGACTGGTCCTTCCTGCTGCCGGAGGGTGCAGGGTGCCCGGGGAGCAGAGCTGGCACCGCAGCTGCGCCGGGTTTCTGCCCGAGCCAGCTCCACAGGCAGCCCGCCATGCGTGCTGGCTGCTGGGCAGCACTCTGCACCGCTCCGCACGCTCTGGTCCCAGGGACCTGATCCTCAGTGCAGGGCTTCCCTTCTTCTCCAGAAAGGATTTTTCTGAAGCTGACAAAGGCAGAAGTCCATTCCCTGCCGAGTCCAGCTGTGTGCAAACAAGAAATACCTGTTTTAGTAGAAACAACTTTTTACCCCTCACTTTTCTGTTATTTCTACTTACGCAAGATTATAGTCTGTTGTACTTCTCACTCATGTTTTGCAGTTACACAAATGCAGAAGAATGTACTGCTTGTTTTGGGTTTGGCTTTTTTAAATTACCTTGCAAGTTCTTGTAGAAAATACAGTGTCCCACTCTGCTCTTAAATGTGTCTGTTTAAATATCAAAGTAACAAGCCCCAAGGCATCAGGTGGCACAGGCTTTTTAGCTGAAGCATTGCACATGTTAGAACTGTAGTGGCTATTTCTCTCTCTTAATGGTTTGGCCTGTGTGTGTTTTAGGAGCTTGTTAAAGTTCAGGATGGTATTTTGCCTGTCCCAGTTCTGACCCTGCACAGCAGCTAACAGTTCACTTTTGCAGGTTGCTCTATGCCCTTTGCTGAAGGCGAGAGCATTGCTGGGGCCCGCGCGTACAGGGTGCAGCCCATGCTGGGCACAGTGGTGGACCCTGAATGGGGTTTGTTTGAGGAAGGCAATTTCTGCAGTGCCCTCAGCTGGTGGTTTCTCCAAGCACAGGACACCAAGAACTATTACCTGCACCAGAGTCAGCCGGCTTTTCTTCTCTTCCCGTAGGCGTGCTCAGTTTGGAGGAGTTCAAACAATTGAATATCCGTGATTTCCACAAATATATGGGAAGCCAGAAAGTGAAGATGAGTGACTTGGTGCGGAACAGCCAGCACACCTGGCTGTACCAGGGCGAGGGGGCACACCAGGTCATGAGAGCCATACGGCAAAGGTAAGGGCCGGGCAGCCGAGGGGCGGTTGGGTTTGTGTAGGCACCAGGGCCACCTGTGCTGGGAGAGGCAGTGGCAGACTTGCTAATATTCACACTTCCTAATTGCGTGAAAGTCTTTGGAGTATGAAGAGCAATGAACGCAGACATGAAATGGGGAGAGGAGGTTTTCATTAGAACAAGAATTTGTATTGTCCCGTGAAAAAGGAAAAAAGAAAAATCAAACCTTTCAGCATTTCCATTCACTTTTGGGAACAGCCCTATAAAACCAAGAAGACTTGGCATTATATTAAATAATTCATTCTAATTAGTAAATGAGCTTACTGGGAGAAACTGCCTGTTTCCAATGCTGTCTAGGTGCCAGTAGTTACTGTCATTTGCTTTAGTTACTCATGCATTTCACTGAAATCTGTCTTAGCTGTTCAGAGCTGACTTTTTAACAAGCACGACTTCACCTCAAGTAAGCCGACTTAGTTTAATCCTCCAAGCATACGTATTGCAGGGCAGCTCCCGGCAGATGGGAGGACGTCTTGCCCTTCCCTTCATCTCAGATTTGGTGCTGGGAAGTGTTGAAACCCAGCACACAGGCCAAATCGTTTAGCCGTGGTGAGTTTCAGATAACTGGCTGGAGACTCTCTGGTTCTTGCGGTGCTAGTCCTCACCCAGAACATGGGTGGGTAAGATCTGTCCTGAGGCTCAAAAACAGCTATTGGCCACTCCTTTTCTTCAGTGCATTCCAGCGGGAGAATGGGGTCACATATTGCCTTGATTAGAGCAGACTGTGGCTGCCACCTTCTCCATGCCAGCTAGCCGGCGCACACAGGCATTGGCATTCTACTTTTACACTCTTCAGCTGGCCACTGTTACGAGGACGTGAAGACATAACACTGAAGGAGGCTGTTAGTCCTCCCTTCGACCATGCAGTGCCTGGAGGGGCTTTGCCATCCTGCCTGGGTGCCACATTCCCCTTGCACCTGCCCCGAGGGCTCCACTGGTCCGGATACTCAGAGCTCTGAGTGTTCTTTGGCAGGTCTGGAGACCTTGGGGACGATCTCAGATGTAGCAGCGGAAAAATCCCAGAGCAGGAGGGCTCCGGGCTCCTTGATCACTTCCACTGCCCCTCTGCCCTGGGGGGAGGCTGCTGAAAAGGCAACAGGGAAAGGTGAGTTAGGTGACAAGAATATTCCTAGAGCTAGTCTCTCGTTCACTCTCAGCAGCAGCCCTGTGCTTTGCTAACTGTCCCCGAGGTCTGTAGGTGGTGTGCAGGAGTCCAGAGAAGCGAGGAGATGGCACATGAAGGCTCCAGGGACACACACAGAAGGGATCTTGCTGAGCAAGCAAAGTCTTCCTGAGAGCAGTCCTGCTGGAGATGCACCCTTCGGTTTTGGGTTTTTTTATTAACCTTGACGAGGACTTTCTGAGCTGATGCTGATGGTCCAACAGATCTGTAAGGACCTAGTTATCTCTTGGCATGCTTGCTGCAGCCCATCCGTCTCTCCGGTCTGTTGGGGAAGGGGGTTTTCTTTCTCTGGATTTATTGGTGGCTTGGGAGTGGTGGCTGACCAGGGTGGTGGTGCTTTTCCCTCACCTGCTCTGCTCTCCTCTTCCCCAGGGTAATGCGCCTGACTCGCTTGCCCCCCGAGATTGTGGAGCACAGCGAGCCCCTCCAGGTTGTGCGGTACGACCAAGGAGGGCACTACCATGCCCACATGGACAGTGGCCCCGTCTTCCCCGAGACTGCCTGCAGCCACACGAAGCTGGTCGCCAATGAAAGCGCTCCCTTCGAGACCTCCTGCCGGTAAGGTCTGCCTTGGCACAATCTGGAACGCGTTAGGGGTGAGGTGCAGAGAGCTGTTTCGCCTCACCTTGCGTGGGAGTCGGGGCTCAGGTTGTGGGCTCGCAAACCAGCTCTGGAGATGGCTGGCATGAAAGGGTTCGACGGGGGAGGTGGGCAAATCCTGTGGATCCACACGAGGAGGGCAGAGTGGTTCTGCAGAACTGCTGAGCCAACCCTACCAGAGGCTAGAAACACCCTCTCTGTTGAGGGTGGGGATTTTCTTTGTTGTCCTTGTCGAAAAGCTGATGATGTAAATCATGTATCTTGTGATGTCTTGGAGGAACTGCTGTATGTATGGTGGAGGGGCAGGCTACAGACAGCCCCTGTGCATCTTCTCCTGTTCCAGTTGTGTCCCCTGACAGCCGCTCTGTCTTGCAGGTATGTGACAGTGCTGTTCTACCTGAACAATGTGACTGGGGGAGGCGAAACAGTCTTTCCTATAGCTGACAACAGGACATACGAAGAGATGGTAAATGAATCTTGCCTACCTGGTTGCCCCTGGGGGTTTTGAGTTCCTCTTTGAACGTTGTTATTTGCTGTGGCTGCAGAAGGGATTCGGTGCGTGAGGTTGGTGGATGTTAGCCTTCGTAGCAAGAGCACGGGGAAGTTGTGCTCTGCTTACAGTCTTTTTCCTCTGAGGCCAAGGGACGAGGCGCAGGGCTTTGCCAGCTGCAGCTCTCCCTGCTCGGAGGTGCGAGGGGCAGTCTGTTTGGCCTTGCTGCCATAACATGGGTCCCGCTCGCTTCTGTCTGGGCAGTTTTCCTCAGACTGAGTCATGGCAAGTATGTTGTGGTCCTGCCAGGCAATGTGTCGAGGAATAGGCGGCTGCTCAGAAACAGGTTATGGAGCTCCAGGGGACCGAAACTGGCTGCTCTGGGTGGGTTGTGAAAGCCCTGTCCTGCCCAGCGTCAGCCTTGAGCTGTCCTTGTGGGGTGTTCAGGCAAAGGGCAGGATGACGGCCGGCAGCAGAGGCGGCCCAGTGTGTGCGCTTCATTCCAGCCCCGTTTGCGACACCTTCTCTGTGGTTTCTTTCCAGTCTTTGATCCAGAACGATGTTGACCTGCGAGATACTCGGAAAAACTGCGACAAGGGCAATTTACGAGTGAAACCTCAGCAAGGCACTGCTGTCTTCTGGTACAACTACCTGTCAGATGGAGAAGGTAGGGGCTCATTTCAAGACTCGGCTCTTGGGAGGGCTAGGACTGCAGGAGGTGACAGCCGTCTTCTTGCGGCGGCTGGGAGCTCAGAAGAGAGCCAAAGGGTGGTAGCTGCCTGCTAGTGGGAACTGTAGAGTCTACTTGTCACCAGCTGGGTAGGAGCTTCCTGACTCTGAAAGGCCTTTGTTTACAGGCAGTAGGTCAGTGGCTCCTGATGTCTTTGGGGGACGGGACTAGCTAGCAAACAAAGACCTTGGCTGCACTAGCCATCGCCAGCTGCCTTCCATCCTGCTGTGAGAGCTGAAACTCCTGCTGGAACTTGGTCTGCAATTCAAAATGTTTCACTGATGTGGTGTTGCCCAAAGGGGTGGGAAGGGGAGGTAGACAAAAGCATGGCCATCAGCTCTGCAGCACAGGGAGTCATGGGCTGCCCCGCGCAAGGCTCTGCTGTGCTCGGGGCCGACTCCCGCTTTAAAGCTCAGCCGCAGCCTGATGATATGTGTCCTTGGGGCTGTTTTTCTCATGAAGCACAGCATGGCTTTCCCTGACAGTCAGGCTGGGGGATTGACATCAATCTTCCAGGCTGCTGGTGAGTATGACTCCAGAGTGTTTTGATGGCAGATTTTGATCAGTGGTGGGAGGAAGGCATATAGCATCCCAGGTCCCTTAGGAGCAGCCCATGTTTCCATCTCTAGAAAATCCACAGAGAAGGTCACAAGACCAGCATTTGGGCTGTTGGAGGATAATATCAAGATCATCACCCTCCTGTAAGAAGAGCCCTGTTGTGCTTTTATGAGCAAATTGTTCCTAAATGGAAGGCGGCTGCTGATGCAGGTCTGCCACAGAAGAACTGTGGGACCTCTGTAAAAGAGGATCATTTAGAACTGGTGAAATGCAGTCTCTAATATGGCCACAAACCTCTGACTTCCATGGGCCTTCTAGCAGCAGCACCCAGTTCTTCCATGCCAGCCTCCCCTTTGGGGAAGAATTGAGAAAAACAGCAGCTGTGGTGCAGAAATGCGAGAGCCCCTTGTGCTGAGTGGAGACATGGAGGCAACGAGCATTGAGCCCTGGGGGAGCCTGCCCTGGTGAGCTCCTCGCAGGTTCTAGGGTGGGGGGTAGCACTAAGGTGGAGGCGCCAGCTCCTGTGCGACGTTATCTGAGCTAAAACCTGAGCCGGCTCAGCCGGCGCTCCTCGCCACCCCCTAACAGCGCTTCGCTCCGCAGGCTGGGTGGGGGAGCTGGACGACTTCGCCCTGCACGGGGGCTGCCTGGTCACCCAAGGCACCAAGTGGATCGCCAACAACTGGATCAACGTGGATCCCAACCGCCGGCGGCAGCTGCAGTTCCAGCAGGAGATGGAGCGTTACGCGGGGGCCGGGGCCCCGGGCGAGTGGACTGTGGATAAAGCCTACAGTGGGGTGCACCTAGAGCTGTAGGGCTTTGGGGGGGGGGGGATTGGCGGGGTGGCGGGTGTCTGGCCGCGCGCACGTGGCCTTTTCCCGCGCTGTGCGGGGGGGGCGGGGCCGCGTGGCGCATCAATAAAGCGTGGAAAGAGGGGCGGAGCCTCCGCGTGTGAGGGCTGAGGGGGGGGGGGGGCGGCAAGATGGAGTCGGTGGCGCTGGTGGCGCCGGTAACGGCGCTGGAGTTCGCGGGGGACGTGCTGCTGGCGGGTGAGCGGCGGGACGGGGCCGGGGCCGGGGCCGGGGCCGGGGCCGGGCGGCGGCTGACGCGGTGTCCCGCAGGCACGGGCCCGGAGGTGGCGGCGTTCCGGCTGAGCGGCGGCGGCGGCCCGGCGGGGCGGCGGAGCGTCCTGCGTGAGGCCAGCGTGCAGGGGCTGCGGGCCGAGCCCCGCGGCGGCGGCGGCGGCGGCGGCGGGGCGGCGGTGCGGGTGGCGGCGTTCGGCGGCCGCTGGCTGGCGGTGCTGGCGGTGCGGGACGGCGGGGCGCGGTTAACGGCGTGCGGGGCGGCGCGGGAGCTGGGGGCGCGGGTGTGGGAGGCGCGGTGGGCGGCGGGGGGGCGGCTGGCGCTGGCGCTGGGCGGCGGGGCCGTGGGCCTCTACGAGTGGCGGGGCGGCGGGCGGTGGCTGCGGCGGGCGAGCTGCGGCGGGGCCGGGGCGCTGCGCTGCGCCGCGCTGGCGGGGACGGGCTGGGGGCGGCTGGCGCTGGCGGCCGGGACGGCGGCGGGGACCGTGGTGGTGTGGCGGGCGGCGGAGGCGGCGGCCCCGCGGCGGCGGCTGCGGGGACACCGGGGCGCGGTGCTGGCGCTTTGCTACGCGGCGTCGCGGGGGTTGCTCGCCTCCGCCTCCGAGGACCGCAGCGTGCGGCTCTGGGCCGTGGGCGAGCTGGGCGGCGGGGACGGGGACGGCGAGGGCTCCTGCCTGCTGGTGTGCTACGGGCACGGGGCGCGGGTGGCCGCCGTGGCGTTGCGGGGGCCGCACCCGGTCAGCGCCGGGGAGGACGGCGCCTGCCTGGAGTGGGATGGCGGCGGCGGCGTGCGGCGGGCGCGGCGGGGGCACCGCGGGGCCCTGCGCGCCCTGGCCCTGCGTCCCGCCGGCGGCTGCCTCGCCACGGGCGGCGACGACGGCGGCGTCCGGCTGTGGCGGCCCCGGCGGCCGGTGCCGGTGGCGGCGGCGCTGGGAGCCCCGGGGCGGCCGCGGGCCGTGCTGCTGGCGGGGCCGCGGCGGGTGCTGGCGCTGAGCGAGGAGGGGGGGCTGGCGGCCTACGGGGTGGCGGCGGGGCGCTGGGGGCCGGTGCTGCCGCCCCCCGCCGCCGGCGGGGCCCGCGGGGTGCTGGCGGCCGCCCCGCTGCCCGGCGGCGACGAGGAGACCCTCTGCGCCCTGGCCGGGGGCGACGGGCGCCTCCTCCTCTTCGCCCTGAGTCGCCCCGGGGCCGGCACCGAACTGGGGCTGTTCGAGGGGGCCGTGCGGGGGCTGGGCTGGGCCCCCCACCCCGAGCAGCCCCCCGACTCCGCCGCCTTCCTGGCCTCTGGGCCCGACGGGGAGATGCTCTGGCTGGACGTCACCCACCGCCCCGGGCGGGCGCCCCGGGCGCGGCTCATGGGACGGTACCTGCTGCGGCCCTGCAAGCAGCGCTGGCACACCTGCGCAGCCTTCCTGCCCCAGGGCGGGCTCCTGGTCTGCGGGGACCGCCGGGGCTCCCTCCTCCTCTTCTCTTGCAGCAGCTCCTCGCGGTGGGCTGCGGAAAGCACCGGCGTTGCCGATGGCGGCACCCACGCAGGTGGCGAGGACTCCGGTGGCGAGTCAGAGCCCTCTTGCTTGCTGCACAAAGGGGCTCTTCCCGTCGAGGCCCCGCTCTCTGTGCTCTTTGGGCTCCACGGGAAGATGGGGGTTACCTCAGTGACTTGCCACAAGGGCTACATTTACAGCACCGGCCGGGACGGTGTCTACCGCCAGCTCCGCCTGCAGGGCCGGCAGCTGGAGGTCCTGCGGAAGCACCGGCCCTGCAAAGGGCTGCAGTGGATCGAGGAGCTGCGCTTCACCCCAGATGGGGACCTGCTCGTGCTGGGCTTTCATGCCGACAACTTCGTGGTGTGGAGCAGCAGGAACGGCGAGAACCTCCACTGCGTCCCCTGCGGCGGGGGGCACCGCTCCTGGAGCTACTGCAGCAGCCCCTCGGCCGAGGCCTTCGCCTTCATCAAGTGTGGGGACGTGATGCTGTACTGCTGCGAGGCCGAGCCCTGCGAGCAGAAGGTGCTCCTGGCGTCTCTGCATGGGCGGGAGATTGTCTGCGTGCGGCGCCTGGGGGCCGTGGAGGTGCCTGGCCGTGCCGCCCTTAACATCTTCATCACCGGCAGTGAGGACACCACGGCCTGCGTCCTGGCGCTCAGCGAGCACTCCCGGGCAGCCGTGCCCCTCGCCCACCTCAGTGACCACATTTCCAGCGTGAGGGCGCTGGCGCTGTCCGGCCCCACGGGACCTGGTGATAAGGACTTTGGTGATGAGGGTTTGTCAGCCCTGCTCTTCTCTGCGGGCGGCCGCGCGCAGATCGAGTGCTACCGGCTGCTGTGTGCTGGGGACCCAGCCTCTGAGAGCAGGGTGGCCTGCCAGGTCATCCACGTGGCTTCCCACCGGCTGGATGAGCAGTGGGAGCGGAAGAAGAACAGGCACAAGCTTGTCAAGATGGACCCGGAGACGAGGTAATGCTCGAGGACCGCCTGACGCACAGTTAGAGGTGACTGCTATCTGGGAGGGCGCTGGGAACTGTGCTGGGATACCCGCTTTGTGTGGCTGTGGGCTCAGCCAAGCCGGAAGGAACCAATGTCACTTTAGGCATGTCCCTGGTGCCCAGTGGCTGGGCCTCAAGGGGCTTTTGGGGTTAGAGAAAAGCTCAGACTTTCCTCTCGCCTCTTCTGAGTGCTCGGAGCTGTGTCCCACGCTGGGCTCTGGCAGCTCTGCTGGGCCACCTGCCTTTCCAGGGCCACAGGTCACCGAGGTGTTGGTGAGCATCATGTGTTTGCTGCAGGTACATGTCCCTCTCAGTCGTGCCCGAGACCAGTAGTGAGCAGCTACCGATGCCCTGGAAGTTCCTGGCTGCCGCCTGCAGCGATGGATCAGTCCGGTGAGGAGCCGTCGCGGGGCCTGGCCGGAAGAACGGAGCTGGGGCTGGCAACGGGAGTCGAGCAGGCTCTGCAGGGGAGGCTGCTGCTGTGGATGTGGCTGGCTCTGAGCCCAGAACAGGACGGTGCATGGTGGGATATGGGGACAGAGGTGCCAGGAGCCCCCTTCTCCCACGGCCGACTGCCTTCTGCTCCATCACAGGGTCTTTGGGCTGCTGGAGGCCACCCGGAAGCTGGTGCTGGTGGCGGAGTCATTCCACCACCAGCGCTGTGTGCTGAAGGTGGAGGCGTTCCTGCACACGCGGGCAGGCGGGGTGAGGTGAGTCCTGAACGCTGTGCTGCAACCGATGGGGCTCTGGGGAGAAGCGTTCATCCTCGCAGGGATGGCAGCTGGCAGCTCGGCAGGCAGAGGGAAGGGAGAAATCGGTCTGTGGGAGCTGTTCTGCCACTTCCCTGGGTCTCGATGGGGACCCTCGGGACTGCCCGCTGCAGCCGGAGGGTTCCCCAACACCTCCCTTTTAGGAGGCACCTCCTGTGCAGCGCAGCCACCGACGGCAGCCTCGCCTTCTGGGACATCACCAGCCCCATCGCGGACGCGGTGGATGCCCTGCACCGAGCGGAGGGGGAGATGCAGCCCCTGGGTGGGTGCAGCCACCAGCAGCTCCGCTCTGCCTCCCGAGGGAGACCGTGCTGGTGATCCCTCTGCTCCCTCCGACCAAGGTGAGCATCGCTCTCCTGACAGCCTGTTTTCCCAGACCTGGGCGCCCCGCTGCTCACCGTCACGGCCCACAGCTGCGGCGTGAACAGCCTCCACGTCCGCCAGACCCCGGAGGGACAGTACCTGGTGGCCAGCGGCAGCGACGACGGCTCCATCCACGTCTGCCTGCTGGAGGTGGCCCTGGGTGGTGGCGAGGCCGCAGCAGGGACCCGCCTGCACGTCCTGGAGCGAGCGGCCAGGCCCTGCGCCCATGCCGCCCACGTAACGGGGATCCGGGTGCTGCGCCCGGACCTGCTGCTCTCCGCCTCGGTGGATCAGCGCCTGACGCTGTGGCGCCGGGGGCTGGACGGGCTGGGGGTGCTCAGCACCACCTTCTTCCACGTGCCCGACCTGGCCGAGCTGGACTGCTGGGAGGTGGCGGAGGCTGGCGGGGAGCTGCGGTACTACTGCGTGCTCTGCGGGCAGGGCCTGGAGATGCTGCAAGGCACGGCCCCCCCCGAGCCCCCTCCGCCGGAGGCTCCCCAGTAACGGGGCAGGCGTGCGGCACGCACCACCCCCCACCTGCCTGCAGACAGCACCCTGCGCTTGTGCTCTGCCCAGCGCTTGCAGCTCCTGTCCCAGCCTGTGTGCTGATGTGAGGGGATGGGCGTGCTCGGCTCCTTCGGGGACAGCACAGCCACCTCTGGGATGCTCAAGGCTGGTGGTCTTGGGGAGAAGGCAGGTATGACCCCTCCTGGACAAGCCTGTGGCTCCCCAGGCAGTAAAGAAGTGGGTTTGTCAGCCCACCCTGCCCAGGAGATGTCCCTCCTTCCTGAGGTGTGAGGGACCTGTGTTTGGGCTTTCCAGCCTTGGTCCCATAGGAATCTGCTCGGGAGGGTGCTGAGCCACCGTGCTAGGCCCTGGGAGCAGGTAGCAGGCTCCAGCCTCCTGGTCCCTGGGACAGGGCCCTGTGTGACAGCCCTGACCCTGCAGTGCTGGGGACACTTCTCATCAGTAGCACCTGTGCTGTGGCAGCCCTGGGCCTGGCCCCCCTGTCTCAGAGCAGCCCTTCAGCGCTGCCTCGAGCCGAGTCAGTTTTTCCTGTGCAGCAGCAGGACCCAGCCCAGGTGGGGCACAGGGAAGGAGAAACAGCTGCCTGGGGGGCAAGGTGCTCTGTTGGCATCAGACACACACAGCATTTGTCCAGCAACAAGTGTATTGGACCCCAGTACTGGGGCCTGGCCCAGGGCCCAACAGGAGCCTCGAGCCTCAGGAGCTCCCTGCCAGCATGGAGCGGCCTTAAATAAACAGTTTTGAGGGAAACAAAGTCAGGGCTTGGCTTTGTGGTGACTGGTCCCTGGTGCTGCCTCCCCTGGTACTCTCCAGCCCAACTTGCAAGGTGCCACAGGCCTCTTCCCTTCTGCTGGTGTGGATTGGGCAGCCACATCCATCTCCCACGCTGGGCGCACGTGGCCAAACCCTCAAACCGTGCGGGCAGTGGGAGGGGAAGCACCTGCATGGGGCTGAGGCATGCCCTGGCTCCCTGCCTGACGGTGGGGCAGCCCTTCGCCCTGCCAGGGAGGACGTGCCCTGTCCTTCCCCTCGTGGCGTGTTGTCCCCGTGTCTGTCACACCGTGGCACAGCTCTTCGGTGGTAGCTCAGATCTGGCTGAGAGGAGGGAGGTGCAGGGTAGCCAGTGCACTGTGGAACACATCCCTCACTGCTCCCAGCAACCGGAGGCGGGCAAACATCTGGTCAAAAAGGTGAGGGAACGGCTCCTGTGGGGAGAAAGGCAGCGGCTTGGGTTACCATATTGCCCCTCAACAGGCTGGCCCTCGAGACCCTACTGCCTGTGCACCCTGTGTACACATCCCTGAGGGGCTGGTGTGGGGCTTCATCACTCTGCTGGTACCCCAGAGCCCCTTCCCCACAGCTGCCCCAGGGCTAGAAGCCTACAGGCCCGGGACATCTGACTCACCCCCAGGATGTGGACACGGTTGTAGTAGGAGCTGAAGTCCATGCTGAGCTGGATCAGGAACTTGCACACCTGCAAGACGCAGAGTTTATGCTGGCACAGCGTGGTCTGGCCAGTATTGGGCCCTTCCCCACCCCAAGCAGAGCCAGAGCAGCCCCAGGGGGGTTGCAGTCTTCCCGCAGCACTGCCCCTGCGTCGCTCACCAGTGGGCAGCACCCTGCTGGCACGTAGCTTTGCCCTGGGCCAAGACTGTTGGAGTAGCACCCATGGGTGCTACAGCCCATGGCACTTACTGTCTCTGTGTTGGCTGTGATCCGGATCCCCTTGGTGGGTGCAGGCAGCTGCGCTGCCTGCTGCAGGATCTCAGGGAAGGGCAGGAGATAGTTGAAGAACAGGAGCCATTCACCCTGTGAAAGGATTACGTGTGTTGGAGAGGGCCGGATCCTCTTGGGCCAGCAGCACCCATCACTGGAGCTGGGAGCACACAGGTCCCTGCGTTCCCCTTCTCAGCACTCGCCTCTTCCCGGAGGCAGGAGAAATTCAGTTCCGACACTGGTGGCAGAGGTGGGTAGGTGCCTGGAAAGGAGGTGGGAGACTTCTTGTGCCTGGAGAAGCCCCTCTGGCTCCAGGCGTGAGGAACAGCCCAGGAGTGGCTGTTAGAGGAAGGTCGCGGGGCTGGTGCTCACCGCGCTCCACAGCCCGCTGGTAGGTGTCGAAAAGCGTGGCCAGCCGGGCACAGTTGTACATCACAAAGGCGCCACTCTTAGTTCCCTTCGTGGAGATGCTGCTGTCCTCCAGGTCCAGGGTGATCTGAGGGAAGGGGCAAGTCACAGTCTGGGCTGCTCAGCACAGAGCTGCGCCACTATTCCCACAGCTTGCCTGCGCCAGCTCTGCGCAAACCGCTGTCCTACCTGACTCCGGTGAGCAGTGCTCAGCATCTCAAACCTGATGGCAGCCACTGTGAGGGTATCAATCACCTCAGTCCAGGCCTCATCTGTGGAGAAGGCAGGTGGCATCCTATACAGCTCGTTCAGTTCCCATGTCCTGTTACCCTCCCCAGTGCCCAGGCAGGAGCCCCCCCTGGAGCCGGGGGGCTTCAGTGGGAGCTGGGGATCACCACACTTCCCCAGGCCTGGCCCCCATCTGCAGGTGCTGCTCTGTGCCGGTGCCCTGCGTGGCAATTTAGATGCCTTCCCCCAGACTCCATCATGGGGGGAGAGGGAGCACCATGCAGGGGAGAGCCCCACTGGCTGCAGACTCAGAGGTGAGGGGGGAGGAAGCAGCGGAGATGGAATGAAGCAGTATCTGTGCATGGAGCAGCAGAGCAAACCCTCACCCTGTGCAAGTTCCCCGTACTTCATCACAGAGGCTTCGTACATCTGGCGCTTTCGGAGCCTGGGAGGAACAGAGACACTCACAGCCACCACCCCTGGGCTGAGCTGGCCCCAGAGAATGCCCCAGGGCTCCCCCAGCCTTTGGGCTGCTCGGGGTATCCCAGCTGCAGCAATGACCCAGCCAAGCAAAAGCAGTTACAGACCCACCAGCAGCCGGGGCAGGGGCAGCCACACCGCAGCCAGCCCCTTGTGCCGCTGCCACGAGGAAGCCGCTGCGCCAGGCACAAGCTCTCTGCTTTTCAGCTGAGGAAGGGCCCACCCTCTGCCAGGGCCACCCACTAATGCGTGACAGCAGGATGATGCCACCCTGCACCACCCAGCTCCAGCCGCTGCCTTTCCTCCCGGCAGCCCCCTCGCAGCACTAAGAGGGCCAGAAGCAGCACTGCTGGAGAAGGGCCCTGTGGCTTCTGTTCTGCACCTCCAGTCCTTTCTAAACAGCCCTGAGCCCACAGAAAAGCAGAATGGAGGGACTGCATGGAACTCTCCGTGCTCCACCAGCTCGCTCAGCGCTGCAGTGTGGCTGCCTGGGTGCCCACGGGGCCAGGCAGAGCACAGGGAGCCTTGGCAGGCAAGAAGCACAACGGGCACCTTGCTACACACCAACTTACTGGAAGTACTGGTCTGCCCCGATGTCCGACGAGGGATTTGTCACCTTCACTGGCCCACAGACAAGGTGTTTCTGGAAGAGAGAAGAGAGGCTGGGGTCAAAGATTCAGAAGCTCCACCAAAATGCAGTGCGGGGCTAAAACCAACCTTGTTCTAGCTGTGTCCCTGCAGCCTTCTTTAGGGCTGAAATCCCAAGGGCAGAGAGGCTGCTCCGCTGCCTGAGCAAGAGCGTGGAGGGGCCACCACGGGAAGAGGAAGCCTCACAAGGGGGCAAGGCTGGGCCTCAGAATTCACCATGGGGATTGAAGGAGGCTGGCTGAGCATAGGGATGCTGGGGGCCGTGGAGTAGAGGGTCAGAGGTTCCTCACCTGCAGAGCTGTGTGGGCTCCTGGATCCAAAATCCTCCAGAGCAGATCCAGCTGCTGCTGTTGGAATTCCTCCTCGCAGCTTACCACATGCACAATGCTGCAGCAGCTCCCCTGGTCTCCAGCCTGCAGCAGAGTGCAGCAGGGAGTTCAGATGCCATCACGTGACAGAAGGGAACCACATCTGGAAAGCGAGGGGCAGGCGGCACCACAGGGTTACTCACCGTGCACTGCAGAACGGCTTGCTGCAGCTCAGCCACAGACTGCAGCTTCCCCTCCGTCACTGAAAGAAGGAAGGACACTCAGAGCAGGACACAAGCGTTTGCCCCCCCCACCACCACCACCATCCTGCACCATCAGGTCTACCCAAAGCTGTCTGCATTTCTGGCTCAAATCAGACCGAAGAGGAATAAGAGAAGCCAATTTAGAGCTAAAAACCTCTTATTTTCTGTAAATTGGAAAAAAAAAAAGGGAACAAGCCTGTTCGCAGCTGCTCACCCCACCCTGCTGTCACGCTAGAGCCGCTGTACGCGTGAGGCTCACCGAGAAGGACATCTAGATTGGGGTCATAGCCCACCAAGCCCTGCTGCTCCACGAAGCTCTTCAAGTGCACTTGACAGATGACATCCTCGGGCAGCGAGGCTGTGCCCGGCCCCCGCTCGCAGGCCGCAGTGCAGGGGGACCGGCCCAGCGTTCGCTTCAAGGCTGGGACGGCGTCGGGGAGTGCCGAGCCCCCGCAGGCGGAGGGCCACTCGACGCGGAGCTGCTGCAGGACCTCCCATCTCCCCTCGTCGGTGAGGGCAGGGACCAGGCGGACGGCGACCCTGCGAGAGAGGGAGAGGCAGGCGCTGGCACGGCGGGGCCCGGGGCGGGAGGGCCGGGGGGGGGACGCAGCACTCACCCCTGGGCACGCAGCAGCCGGGCCAAGTGGTCAGCCAGCAGGACGGGGCGGAGGTGGCGGGGCCGCAGGGCGCCGGGGCGGCGCAGGGCCGGGCAGTGCAGCACCGCCTGCCCCCCCGGTGCCGGTGCCGGTGCCCCCGCCGCGGGGGCCGGGTCGGAGGGGATCCCCAGCAGGCACCGGAAGGCTTCAGGGCGCCGCAGCTGCAGCGCCAGCCCCGCCGGTGTCTCCTGACAGCCCCGCACCGGCAGCACCCCCGGGCCTCCCAATGACGTCACGCCCGCCACGACGTCAGCGGGCACCTGCCGGGTGTGAAGGCGAGACGTGAAGTCCCTCCGCCGCCCGCACGTGGCCCGGCGTACGCCCCGCCCCCTCCGCGCAGGCTCCGCCCCCGGCCCACCCGCGCCGCCGCGGCCTACCCGCCCCCCGGGGAAGGCGGCGCTGAGCGCGGCCCGCGGCGCCAGGAAATCCCGGTGACGCAGGTTGCGGGCGCCGCTCTCCTTCACCCAGAGCGCGGCCGGCCGCCCCAGCGCCCCGTTCAGCGCCCGCAGCGTCGCCGCCACCGCTGGCCGCTCCCCGCCCGTCTCCATGAGAGCCCGGCCGCCGCTTCCGGCTGGAAGTGACGTTAAAGCCCGCTCGCCCCGCCCCCTCCACGCTCGCAGGCGGCAGGCGGCCGCCATGTTGGGCGCGGCGCGTAGCGCTCCGGGGCGGCCATCTTGGGGGTAACGGGGGGGGGCGTGGCGCCGCCATGATGGGTGTGGCGGGCGGCGGGCGGCCGCCATGATGGGTGTGGCGGACCGCGGTGCCTGGCGCCTGTACCGGGGGGGCGGTGAGGGCCGGGGCCCAGCGCGGCGGGTGCGCCCCGGCCCTGCCCTCCTCCGTAAAAACCCCCGACACAGCCCCTCCCCAGCACGGCCTGCAGCACAGGCTGCTGGGCCTCCCCTCACACCCCTGGGCTGGGGGAGACTGCTCCCCAGCCCCCTCAGGGCTGCTCCTGCCTGTCCCCAGGCACCCGAGGGGCCCAGAACTGAAACCACCGGCAACCGAGCGGAAGCAGCAGCGCCGCGGTTAGCTAGGCCCGGGCGGCCTGAGAGCGGGTTTGGCGGCAAGTGGGTGGTTTTGGATGGGTGTGAGGCCAACCCTGGCGGCAGGCACGGAGTGACTGGGTTGCCAGTTCAGCCTCAAGGCCCCCAGGGCTTGGCTGAGGCTGTGACAAGGGGGTCGAGGAGCTCCAGCAGCATTTGCAAGGCACGGTTTGCCGCCACGGCTGGGCTCTGCGCCGAGAAGGGCAGTGAGCCGCTATGGGTGCATGCCCGGCCGTGCCCTCCTCCGAGCCTGCTCGCTGCCCCTGTTCTGGCCGCTCCAGCTGCTCCACTGGCCCCCGGTGGGAAGGACAGGGGCGAGGAGCTGCACTCCCGCCCAGAACGTTAGCAAAGTGTCCTGCTCATCAGCCCCATGAGGAAGGAGGTGGAAATGATTAGATCGTGCCATTGTGGTCGTGATTACATCTGCAGAGCCGAGCTCCTCCACAGCGGCAGCATCTTCAGTGCAGATATGAAAGAGTGGAGGGCCCACACCCTGACCACCACAGGCAGGCAGTGGGGGCTATTGCCCCCCCTCCGGGGCTGCCACTGAAGCCAGGTCTGATCTTGGGACAGGACCTGCCCCCAGCCCCGCGCCACCGGACCCGCTCGATGGGGAGCGGGTATCCGAGAAGCCCCTGCTGCAGCAGCAGGGCAGTGTCCCCAGGGAGCTGGGGACCTCCCTCCCTGCCCTTCCCTTCCTGCCCTCCCCAAAAGCCGGAGGGGGGGGGGGGGGGGGGGGGGAAGATGGGGGGGGAGCTCTGCCCACAGGGCCCAAACCGGTTCCTCCAGGGCTTGTGTTTGAGGCAGTGAGGGGGGGGGAAGCAGGGCAGGGGCAGATCCTGGCAGCACAGCCCATTGCGTGGGCTCTGCTGGGAACGCAGCAACCCATTTCGGGGCTCCACGGGCAGCCCTGAAGCCCCAGGGCTGTAGCACACAGCCAAGCGTGAACCCACAGGAGTGGGGACACTTAGCTTCAGGTGGGGTGGGGGGGGGGGTGGCTGTGTGTGTGTCTGTGTGTGTCCCCCCAGCAGCGCGGGGCCATGTCGTGGTGGGGTACTCCCTGCACCACCCACAGCCAAGAGGTGATCTGAGAATCGCTGCTCACACCAGACCAACTACTGACTGTCCGCAGGGCAGGAGCCGCCCGGGACCCCTGCCCAGCTGGCTGGGGAGGGACACACGCACCCGCGTGGGTTGGGTGGGAGCACACTCAGACCTCGTGTCACCGCTCACGGCAGGGTCCAGGCTGGATCCGTCCCCATCCCCAGAGTGCTGGGGGTCCCCACAGGCAGCCCACGTGAGGCCTGGCAGCGTGGTGGCTCGTGGCGGGGCAGGAGGGGGTCTCTCGAAGGTGCCGAAAGAGCTTTGGACAGACACGACATCCCCGATGGCTCTCTGGCTGCCCGCTCAGCGGGAGTGATCGTGTCATTGCAAAGCCGTCTCTCTCCAGGGGACACGGATCCTGCCCGGGCACCGCTCGCCCCTGCTGGGGGCTGCAGGGGGGGGCCAGGGAGCCCCCGAGAAGGGCTGGGAGAGGCAGGAAACTCACAGAGCATCTCATGACCTGTGCAGCTCTGGCGTAGGTGGCCACATCCACGCTGTGGCCACCACCACTCAGCACGCTCGCCCCGGCGGTTAGTCTCCAGGAAGCAAGCTGCTATTTTTAGTCAGGGGGGCATGAGACTGCCAGAGAGCCCCCAGCCCCGGTGGGGGGGGGGGGGGGGTGGGGGCTGAGCCGTGAGGCTGGGCACCCATCCCGACACCCTCCCCCTTCTCCCAGTGTGGCCCCTACACCTGGCCCCACGGGAGGATTAGAGTGGGACGATCAGCTCTTGCCCGGCGGCTTGGCATGGGGCAGCGGCGGGCAGCAGAGTGGGGGGCGCATGGGGCGAGGCAGGGGCGGGAGCGCGGGTAACGAAACCCCAGGGCAGCTGGGCGCAGTGGGGACAGCTGCTTTTGGGATTCCGTTGCCCGCGCTGGCGCCGCGGAGGGACGGGCACGGGGGCCACTGCCACGCCACCCCCCCCCCACCCCAATCCTGGGGCAGCCAGGAGGTCAAGGCGGGGGCCGGGGGGGGGGGGGGGAAGAGGGCGACTTACCACCAGGGACCGGGGTGGAGGAGCTGTGTGGGAGCCGCAGCCAGGCTGGTTGTGGGTGGGGGTGCCGGCGGAGGCTGGGGTTGTGCCGTGGGCTCCCCCTGCGCCGCGGGCCTGGTGCCAAGGGGAGGGCGGCGCGGCTGAGCCAAAAGGAAACGGCTCCGAACAAAGCCCCGGTGGGGTTGGAGCATCTGGTGCCAGCCCAGCAGTCCCCCGGTGGGGCCCAGAAACCTGAGCCGTCCCTGAGGGAGGGCACCCGCCCCGGCACCTGCGCCCGGCGGCGGCACGGCCACAGCTCCTGCTGCTGCCAGCGCCTCCAGGCCTCTGCCCCCCCCGGGCAGGAGGCCCGCGGGCACCCGGCGTGGAAGGCGGGGAGGGAAGTGAAACCGTGCGGGGAACCCCGCCAGCTCCACACTGTGCTCGCCCCCCCCCCCAGGGCCCCGCCGTCGATCAAGGGTGCCCGTCTTGTGGGGTGCTGGGGGGTTCCGGATGCCTCCCCAACCCCGGCACGGAGCGGCGGGAAAGCTCCTGTCACCGATGCCCGGGAGCTTCCCCGCGGTGGTGGGGCTGGGTGGGTGGCACGGGGTCGGGGACGTGGGTCCCCAGCCCCCTGGGCACCCCTCTGAGTCCCCGGTCCCCTTCCACCAGCCCCGCCACGCGTGGCACCGAGAGGAACCCGGCACGGAGAGGAACGCGGCAGCCTGCGGTGCTCGGGGCAGGGAACTCGGGGGGTGTGTGTGTGTGGGGGGGGGGGGTCGGCAGCAGCCGCCCCACAGCTGGGCACGCCGTACCGGGGTGCAGCACCGGGGCAGAGCCGTGCTGGGGAGGCCGAGTGGGAGCCGTGCCGAGCCCGGGGCACCGGCGGGGCCAGGCTGCAGGACGGGAGCGCAGCCGAGCCCCGGTCCCGCTCCCTCCCGCCGCCCGGCCCCGGCAGCCCGCGGGGTAACGGGACCCCGGGACCGGGAGCCGCCCGCTCCTCTCTCACCTCCGGCCCCGCAGCCTCCGGCGCAGCAGCCCGGGCCGGTCCGCGACCCTCCCGGCGGGGCACTCACCCCCCCCTTTCCCTCCCCTCCCACCCACCCCCCCCCCCAACACCACCTTCCTCGCCGCCGAGGCAGGGTCAGGGCAGCGGTGCCCCCGGCGCCCCGCCGTGCCGCTCCCCGCCCCGCCGCCGCTTTCGGTTTCGCTCCGGCGACGGCCGCAGCCCGCCCCGGGCACACCAGAACGGGGCGGGCCCGGGCCCCGGGGGTGGGTGTGTGTCAGTGTGTGTGTGTGTGTGTGTGTGTGTGTGTGTCCCTCCCCGCTGCCCCCCCGGCAGGACCCCCGGTGGGGGGGGGGCCCGGCCCCGCTCCCGCCCCCGCTGCCGCTGTCCCAGCACGGGCCTGCGGCCCCGGCGGCGGCCGCCAGGGGGCGCAAGCGGGGAGGGGCGGGGCGGGAGGACTAGGCGTCGGCCGCTCTGCACTTCCGGCGGCCATGGCGGTGGCGGCGCTGCGGCTGCTGGGCCCGGCGGCGCGGCGGGCGGCGGGAGGGTACGGTCACGGTCACGGTCACGGTGTCACCGGCTGTCACCCTGGGGCCGGGCGGGGAGAGATGGGTGTGGGGTTCCAGACGCGGTGGCCGTGGGGGGGGGGGTGGGCGGTAGCTGTGGGCAGCGCGTGGGGCTGTCCGTGGGGTTTTCTGTGGGGGCTGCCTGTGGGTCCCGCGCGCTGAAGGCGTTCCCCGTCTCTGCAGGGTTCCGTGCCGGGCTCACCGCCTCATACCGGCAGACGATGAGCTGTACCAGCGGACACGGGTGACCGTGCTGGAGCCGGAGTCCCCCAACACCATGTTCATCCAGGGCTACACCAGCCGCGGCTTCACCATCAACGGGGACGTGGTGGTGGGGCCCTGCGCCATCCTGCCCCGCGCCATCCTCCAGTGGAACGTGAGTGTCGGGCCGTGGGGCAGGGGCTCGGCCATTCCCACACCGTGGGCCCCGCTCAGTGCCCTCGGTGTCCCCGCAGGTTGGCTCCTACAGGGACATCTCGCACGAGAGTCTGTCGCTGTTCCGGCTGCTGGAGCCCCACATAGGTACGTGGGCCCTACGCTGGCTCAGCCTGCCCCAGCTGGCTCCTGAGCTGTGCCAGGCTGCCAGCACTCAGCTCTGCCCCAGCGTTTTGGGGGAAAGAGTTGCTTCCTGGCATCCTTCTGCCCTGGAAGGGTGCAGCGGGGCAGGAGGGGCACAGCAGGACAGGCTTCCCCCTCATTTGGGGCGGCTGGGGGGGAGCTGTTGGTCCGTGCAAGTCTGGGCTGAGTGCGGCCCTGCCCAGCCTTGCCTGTGGTCGTGTCCTGGTTGCAGAGATCCTGGTGCTGGGCACGGGAGACAGGGTGGAGCGGCTCCACCCCACCTTGCTGAAGCAGATGCAGGAGTGCAGGATCGCTGTGGAGGTGCAGGACACGGTAAGGAGGGGTGTGCAGAGGCAGCACCCCAGCAAAGGGGAGGGTGGTGGCCATGGGGAGTGGCCCCCCCTCCCCGGGGCTCAGGCGGTTGTGTGCCCCATGAGGAAGGGCTGGTCTCCTGCCTGAGGGCTGGGGCATCACTCCCTCCCTCTTCTATTTCACAGCCAAATGCATGTGCAACCTTCAACTTCCTGACGAGTGAAAAGCGCATGGTAGCTGCTGGGCTCATCCCTCCGCAGGGCACCTACAGGGCGTTGTAAGTGCTGCCTGCCATGGCCACGGGCCGAGCAGCTCTTCCCTTGCCTGCCTGAACCCCCAGAGCGTCACTGCTCCTGCTGGAGAAACGCTTTGGACTAAACTGTCGAAGCTGCTGGCTGGATGGTGGCGCTGCACACACAGGAGGGTGTTGTGAAACACGTAGGCTCGGCTCTGCCCTGAAGTCCCTCTGGCTTCTCAGCCTCCTTTGCCTGGCCCAGGCTGGGGGCTGCGGGGCACGGCCCAAGGCAGGAGCGTTGCTGGCAGCACCGCACCCACAGCCCTGCCAAGGTGGTGCCTGGTGCCTCAGCAGCAAGAAGCTGTCGCCCTGAGGCAGGGCGGAGGCTGCTGGGGTGAGCTGTACATCCCCTCCAGGCACGTTTGGGGCTCCACAAGGAAAATACACATAGATTGGAAGCACAAAGCAACTGCGTGGTGGTTAATGCGCAGCAGAGCGAGGCTGCAACGCGCCAATGATGACACCTGCCAGCAGCTCCCTGGGCACAGCTGGCACCAGCAACTGGTGTGTCCCAGCTGGCACTGGCCTGCTCCTGCTCTCCTGCAGGGTTTTGTGTCCCTCATGCTGCGCCACGTCTCCCTGCAGGCTCAGCAAAAGCAGGGGACAGGGAGAGGGTCAGCGGCCTGTCCCCACCTTGCACCCACTTGTGGTCACAGATGCCACCCTGGGGCTGGGGTAGGGGTTACACGTACCTAATTGCAGGCTTGTGCCCCAAACCCTGCCACCTCTGTGGGCCCAAGGACGGCGGGGGGGATGTGGCTGCAGTCCCCAGCCCGGAGTCAGGCTCTGGGGTAGCTTTGCTTTATGAGTGAGCTGTATTAATGAATGTTTGACACTGACACGATTTTGTTGTAATTCAAGGCTCTGGTTTTAGCATGTGTAAATCTAATTTGACATCACTGTGCTGGGGAGTGGTATTTTTCTTTTCTAGTCAGCAAAATTAGAGACACAAAATGCTGATGGTAAACACGTGCTCTTCGGCAGGAGTTGATGTTTGCATGTGATGGGGGGACATACACAACTGATCAAGGTGTAAAGTACCTCTGTCACCTGGTGTTGCAAGCAGAGGTAACTCAGCCAAGCCATGGAGGCTTGCACGGGTCAGGTGTGCAAACGCAAACACCAGCTCCTTTGTAAGCCTGTGCCCTTCCAAGTTCAATGTCCACACACCTTCTGGCAAACAAACCTGACATGAAGCCTGAGCAAGTGACCTGTCCTGCCCTGCCCCCATGGGGCTGGGGGCTGCAGGGACAGTGTGGGAGGTTTGGGGGAAGGGAAGAAGGGATGGGTGAGGACCAAGCATGGAAAAATACAGTTCCTAGGGCCTGGTGCACGTAAGCAGAGGCAGCACCAAGCATTTCCAGGGGTGTGTGTGCACATGCATACAAACACCTACCTGCTCATCCTTGGAGCAGCTGGACAGGGCACAGGGTCCTGCAGCAGCCCGGCTGCTGCTGCAGGATTTGGCAGCTGCCAGCAGTAGCCAGCAGCCCTGTAAAATGCGTTTGCTTTCTTGCCCAGCAGCCACTTGTCTTCTGCTCTCACTAAGGTTGTTTTAAACGCCCCAAACTGCATTATCCGCTCAGCCCGGTCTCAGGGCTTTCCATTCCAGCACACACAGCGTCTGGGGCCATGAGCTGTTCCTGACAGGGTGCAGGAAGTGAAGGAGAGAGCCAAGGAAGGCGAACAAGGGCAGTACAGAAGGAAGAGGGACTCCGGGCTGACACCCATTGCACGTATTTTCCTCTTTTATTGTAAAACACGGCCAACACGTGCAAGGCTCCACCCACCAGCCCAGGATCACTACTCCGGGGGGGGGGGGCAAGTGGGCCCTCCGCGTGGTGATGAAGCAGCCAAGGGACACAGGGAGCTCCACGCAGCCCACAGAGCAATGGCACGTCTGCAGCAAGAGCAGCTCCCGCACGGGGTGGCGCAGGGCTAAGTGGCACGATGACAGACACAGACGGACCTCCTTCAGAAGAGGCGCTTCTCATACCTGCGAGGGGAGCAGCAAACCAGAGGGTGCTTTGACTGACCCGCCTCGCCCAGGGCAGGGCCCGGAGGTGCAGTTAGGAACAGCTGCCGGCACACGGGCAGCCAGCAGCTCGTCTGCTCCTGCCCTGCTGCGAGAGGAGTGCTGGCCCAGGCCGTGGCTCAGCCCAGCTGCACTGTGGCAGGTGAAGCCCGCAGCGTGCCAAGCCAGCGGCACAGCAGCCGAGGCACAGGATGGCTGTGTGTGCTTAACTCCCCCCCGAGGCCCACCCCGGGGAGACAGGGGTCCTGCCAGGAGCACTTACGAGTGGAGGCCATGCACCCCTCCTTCCACCTGGGCAGATGTCGTCCTCTTCTCAAACTTCAGCTCGCCCGAGTACATCATGGCTCTGAGGGGGAAGGACACCCGTCACAAGCCAGCCAGAGTCCGGGGAAGACACTACTCTGGCCCACGTTCAGCCGGAGCAGCTGGGATAAGGGACACTGGTTCTCCCAGCTGGGGCCAGAATGGTCTTTTCTGAGCTCCCAAGAGCCAGGCAGAGTAAGGTAACGCCAACGTTTCGAGCCCAGCCAGCTGAACATGCCACAAGAGACCATGCTGCTGCATCCCTGGGGCTGGCACACCTATGACACAGTGCCCACTGGAGGTGAGGGAAGAGGGCTACAGTGAGGTCAGACCACACAGAACGTGCTGCAGGTTGGGTACAGCCTGCCCAGGGACCCGAAACGGCAGCACTATCCCCCAACCAGAGCACAAGCAAGGGGAAGCACTCACCGGACTTGGGTCAGGCTCTTGGCACCAATGTCCTGGCAGGAATGCTGGATCCCAGCAATCAGGTACGGAATGAACTTGTGGATAGAGCCCTTGTCCTGCACTGCGCCCGAGACTCCCTGGGCCACTTTGATTTTGTCTGTCTCACTGCACGGGAGCACAAATCAAGGACGTTTGTGAACCAGAGAAGCCCCAAAGGCTTGATCTGGTGCCTCCCAAAGCACCATCTCTTACCTAAAATACCGGTTCTGGCTGCCCAAGTTCTTGTCCATGGCATCTAGTGAGCCCATGCCGCGGTATTTCTTCAGCCTAATTCCATCCGAGAAGAAGTACTCGCCTGGGGCTTCCGTGGTGGCAGCCAGGAGAGAGCCCATCATCACTAGCACAAGAGATCACCAAGAACAGCATGTCAGCAGCAGGAAGGCTGCAGCCACATAACCCTCAGGGTCCCTGGGCACAGCGCTGTGCTGGACCCCCCGGACCCCCAGCCGCCTGCAGGTCCACGCCCTCCTATCCAGAACCCGATCCCGTATGGAAACCCTTCCTAGGAGACTCCCTACAGCGTGCGCGACCCGGCCGCCCGCTGCGCTGCTCACCTGTGGAGGCCCCAAGCGCGAGGGCCTTGGCGATGTGCCCAACCGTCTGGATCCCTCCGTCTGCAATCACGGGGACGCCGAACCTCCGGGCGTATTCAGACACCTTGTACACCGCCGTGGCCTGGGGACGGCCGCACGCCAGCACTGCAGGCGGGGAGAGAGCAGAGAAAGGGTCAGCTCCCACGCAGCAGCACATCCCCTCCCCAGCAGGCCCTTTCCGGCTTCCAGCACACACATGCTCCAGCACTCGGGAACGCACAAATCCCTGGATGCTCCTTCCCTAGGCCGAGTTGCAAGAGAAGCAGATGCCCAGGAGATGCCTGCTGGGACAGCCTCACAGACCCTCGACTCCAAAAAGCTGTGGGTGGCCTTGGGGTCTTTGACCAAATGCCTGGGATCAGCTGAGACTCGCGGCTTGTCCTGGTGCACAGCAGACGTGTGGGGAGCTTGGGAGGGAAGCAGAGCAAACTCCAAAAGCCCCTCTCTGGAGCATCCCTGGCACACAGCCACGGCCCACCGCTCCGTCCCTCCTAGTGGTGCCAGACCCCTTCTCCATATACCCAGCAGCTGTACAACGTGCTTCTTGCATGGAAAGGCAGCTGGCTGGGAGAGAGTTGGCATGTATATATATATATATATACATATATATTTATATACACATTTGCACACACACACAAACACACATGCAGCAGTGGAAAAGGAAACGGGCAGGTTGATTTGATGGCTTACAGGAAATAATTTATGTTCCTGCCCTGCAATGTAACAAGGATTCCGTCAAGTTTAGCTGCCCCATGGGAAGGGAGTTACTAGCTTCGGAGTCACCTGCTCTTCCCAGTAGCAGTTAGAGGCTTCCCACTGTGCGAGGGAAAACGAGCACAGGGCACGTCATGTAACACATTTGTCAGCCACAGGCATGCAAGTATGCTGAGATAAGCTTCTCTCAGGGAGACTTCCCTTCCCCACAATTATTTGGAAGCCTTTTCTCCAGTCACAGTTAGTCCAATACGCTGAGTAAGATGATGGCCATGCAGGATTAGTACTTCTGAGTGTGAACTCCAGGTGTGTTTAGCCTGCCTGGCAGCAGCACTGGCAGCACACATCCCTGGCAGAAGTTTGCCGAGGCCGGGAGTCTGCAGTTGCTCCACTCCTGGAGCTCAGAAGTAGCTGCTGAGAGAGGGAAGCCAGACTCCAGGCTGAGATTGTGAAAGAACTGATTTTAATCAAACAAAATTCGGCGTTAAGCTAGGGCTCAGCCAGCCAGGGAGAGTCTGCCAGCTATAACATGAATGCCGTCAGTCTTAAAGAGATGGTCTCGCTCAGTACCACACTGCTACAGGCCACGGTGCAGCTGCAAAATGCTGTAAGGGAAGAGCTCTGTGGAGAGAAGCACCTGATTTTGGAGGGTCTAGTGTCCAGGTTCTATGGGATTGTGCCGTAGACACTGCAGGGCCTGCAAAAACCTCACAAGAGCGACCATGGAGACCAGCCCTTTAAGGAACAGCTTGGCTCAGGGCCCCTGGGAGCATTGCACCGTTTCGACTGTCCCAGTGCCCAGCGCCACAGCTTCAGAGCGCAGGCTTCCAAAGCAGGGTTCAGAGCACACACACACACACACGCCGAGTGGTCTGGGTGAGGGTTTGTCTTTTTTAGTCTATCTGCAAAGGGTGGCCCTACAAGATCATCTTCAAGAGAAAACCTTCTGGGATCTTCAACAGAAACCTCTTTCCCTTCGATGCTCATCAAAAGCAGGAGAAAGAGCAAAACCCAAGGCTCGCCTTGGGTGGCTGCTCGATCCAGTAGCATCAGAGGAGTACAGAGCAGACAAGGCTGCACCCTGTGCTTGGCAGGGGAAGAGCCCTTTCTCTCCACAGGCGTCAGCGGGGAAAGATGTGGTTCTGGTATGCAGCTGCCAAGGTGGCCGTAGGCAGTTAAGTCCCTCTGTAGCCCAAGGGGAGCGAGCTTCAAGTGAAGCTTAGCCAGTGCACAACCTCCCCACAACTGGGGCCAGATTTAGAGCAGGATCGAGGACTGCTCAGGGATCACCTCCCAGCACTGGATCCGCAGGGGCATGCCTGGCTAGAGATCCACAAGATGCAGTCAGAAAGCCCAGTCGGGCTCCTAACTGGATTTTGGAGTGAAGGGCGGATAGGCCCAAGTGCCCTCAGTTTTGACAGTTCAGACCCTGCTTTAGGAATTCAGAAAGGCTTCTCAGCTTCCATTTTAGATTCAAAACCAGTATCCAAAGCCACAAAACCCCAAGTGCATCTACAGCTAAATTATTCTCAAACAAGCAGTAGGGCTATGTGCAGCCAAATCAGGGTCCTGCTTCAAGACACATAATTAGGGTTGGGAACAGGGCAAGTGACTTACTATAGGTGCCCGTGACAGTAGAAGGGCATTTGGGGCTGTGGGACTTTAGGTCTGGAGGGATCTTTGGAGCAGCTAAACAAAAACAAACACACACATTTTAGAGACAGAAGAACAGCAGCAGAACAAAGGACCCCAGCAGTGACCTGCTACTAGGCAGAGCATACGGTGTGGGACAGAGCTGACCTTGCAAACCCTTCCTAGCCTGAGCCAAGCCAGAGGCCAGATCCAAGCCAGCCAGGCCCAGTTGTGCACAGCACATGCTCGCCCTACGCCAGCAGCCATCCAGAGGTGACCCCCCCCAACCCAGAGAGCCAGAGTTCTTGCCCTAAGAGGGACGAAAACCCTGGCAGCTGCAGTTAAGAGTTCTGCAACCACATCTCCTGTGAAGTGCCACATTCCATCTCTGCTCTGCTCCTTCCCCTAAACCAGCACCCAACCCCACCTCCCGCGGCAGCCGGGAGAGGCACCCTCTGGAGGTGTTCACCCCGCTGCAGAAGGGAGCGTGCCTCAGCGGGTCCTCTGCCTTGGAGCCAGAGGAGAACATGTGCGTCCTGGTTCTGCTCCAGCTACGGAAGCATCAGCCCAAGGACACCACAACCTCCCTAGAAAGGTCACCCGAGACAGACTGCCCTGACTGGGAAACGCGCCCACGGCCGGCAGAGCAGCCGAGGTCCCGGGCTGCTTGAAGGCTCCACGCTGGAATCGGCAGAGCTAATGCAGCGCCTTCAGCCATCAGCCGCCCTCTTGCTGCCTCCTGTGGCGAGGACCAAGGAGCAAAGCAGAGAGGGGCTGTGTTCGTGGGCTGCGGAGCCTCACATCACCTCTCTGCACCTCACCCGCCAGGTTCAAAACACGAGGCACTAAGCTTGTCCTCAAGGCCTCGGGGACGCCCCTCTCTGCGTTTTAGCTAAGGGTGACACAGTCTCTGCCCCACACAAGCTCTCACTAACTGCAGAGACAATGGCCAGAAATCCCATTTTGGCCTGGAAATTGCAGAAAGGCATCGAGCCCAGCAGACCAATACTCAAGCACCACGCACACTGCTGCCAGAGGGAAGGGGAGCACAGACAGCCCGGTGCACTTCACCCCTCAGCACTGGGGATCCAGTAAGCCCCTCTCCCTGCTGAGCTGCCTGCCAGCCCCATCCCACACCGAGCCAGTGGCTCCTCTCGGGCAAAGCCACGTGTGCCACAGCTGCTCTACTCAGTTCCGGTCAGTACTGGGAAATGCCTTTGCTGCTGCTGCCACCCCAAAGGTTTGACCCAGGTGACAAGAACATCCTGGACGAAGGGGGTGAAAGACAGCTTGCTGTTGGGCACTGCCCTTACAACATAAGTCCATCTGGGCTGTGCTGCTTTTCAGCAGGGAATCTCTATTAAACAGATGTTTTCAGCCTATTTAGGAGATGGCTGATCTCTCTCACCTTCCTGTGTGATGCAGATGGAGCCACTGCCCATCCCGACTCTCAGGGCATCGACCCCTGCGTCAATGAGGTTCTTGGCCTGAGCAGCAGTCACAACTGTGGGGAGCAGAAACTGGTTTGAAGAGAGACAAGCAGATTTGCGCGCGACACCGCTCTGCTCTGGTGCTTCCCCCGTGGCTGCAAACATCCCCTACCCACAGCACCAGCCTGGGTCAGAGCCGGGCCTGGCTGTCCGCTGCTACCAGGCCTATCTGCAAAAGCAGCAGTGAGCTTCTGTCCCCAGCAGGTGAGATGACTTTAGGCCCCTTAGGCTACTCTGCAACACACTTACACCCAAAGGCTGAGGTAGCAGAGGTCACCACATGGTGCCAAGCGCTCCCTGGGCCACACCAGACAGGGAGGGCAGAGCACACGTTAACAGCAGCACCAGTAAAACACCAGCCAGGTAAAGACATGAACTGCTGAGCTCTGCTGCCAAGAGGCAGGGAAAATTTCCATTAGATTTCCACATTAAGCAACATTCATTATTATCCAAAATTTTAAACTGCTGTGTAAAAGAAGCTAATGTGTGACAGGCTACAGAGCACTGCAGCGCACTGTGCTGCAGAATAAAGGTTTCAAAATATTCGCAGCTGTGGCAGCAGCAGGATACTGCCCTGTGTCTGCAGAGTGGTCTTGCTCTGTTCCATAAGCCAGAGGAAACCATTTTAAGTTCATGGACATTTACCAAGATGAGCGTTTCATTCACATCCCTGGAGCTCCCTCTATGCCTAAGAAACAAACATAATTTAAAGACAAGAAGAGTCTTCAACAGATGCCTACCATTTCCTCCAATAACTTGTAGGTTGGGATATTTCTCCTTAATATATTTTATCATATTGATCTGGAAGATGGAGTTCCCCTGAGAGGAATCCTGCAACAAAAAGAAAATCAATTTCAACCAGAATTTCTGTAAAAGATTACAAACACATCTCCAGAAGAGCCTCAGATCCTCACTCTGCTTACCGGGGTCTCTGCTAAGCTGGCTAAGTGGCTAAAATGACTCCCCAAATTGAGCACAGAACCAGAGAAGGTGCTGCCAAGACAGTAACGTACCTTTCCTGTGCAAGGCAGTTTATCATAAAGACTTCAGTTATTGTAAATATCCTTTGTGTTTGCATCCTGTGGCTTCTACAGTAGGCAACAAGCAGCACATCTGGCTGTGGGTAAGAACCATCTGGCTCTACCACCAGGACGCTGTCAGCCCTCTCTCAAACTACAGGTGAAACGGTGAACGTTCCTCGTGAAACCCAGCAGGGCTGGCGGGGGGATGCATCTCACCCTGCTGCACAGCAGAGCAGCTGACATACCAGCTGTCGACCACCGAGCGCTCAGGCCCTGCCAGTCTCCGTGACCCGGCCAACTCGCAGCGTCTGTTAAACATTTCCAGCTGCAACGCTGCTCAGCCATGCCCTTGGAGCACGGTGGACTCGCAAGCTAACAATCGATGAGAAAACCATGTGCAAATACAGGCAGTGACGGCTGTGCCCGAAAGCTTACAGGCCAGACGGGGAGACTAGCAGAGCAGCTCTGGGCTGACCACTCCTGAACCTCAGGAGGTTAAGAAAATAACACAGTAACAAACACCAAAGAGCTGAAGGGAAACTGAAAGAAGCCAAATATTCAAAACTAGTTAGGGACATCAGAGACAATGGCAGCAGGCTGCAAGAAGCATTTGTATAAGATTCTGTATTAACCGACAGTGTTTCTCTTCTTAGCCTTGCAGGGCTTCAATGCTCCCTACATACTCTCTCAAGGTCAACTAAGTTCCCAGGCGAGAGGAATCCCTCGTTTGTGGGCTCAGACCTGAATGAGACCGAGAGGTCAACAAACTGCCATATTCTAACACAAAAGGGCCTGTAACAAAGACAGTGAGTGCCACGCTGCTGCCCCACTGACAGAGAGATTCATTCAGACCAGATCCCCAGCCCACCCAACCTCCCCAAGCCAACGTGATGCCTGTGGGTGGCTCACCAGCACAACCACATCCACGCCAGCCTGCACCAGGAGGTCCAGCCGGTATTTGTCATCTTCGTGGGTCCCAATAGCGGCACCACAGAGCAGCTGCTTCTTGGAATCCTTAGAAGCCAGAGGGTAGTCCCGGTTCTTCTTAAGATCAGTGCGGGCAATTATAGCGACCAGCTCATCATCTTCATTAACAATTGGCAGCTTGCCTTGAAACAAACAGAAAGAACATCACTGCAGATTTCTGCAGGAGACAGACATTAGCCCAGGGCGGTGCGGCAGACCGGGAGCACCAGGCAGGCAGCAACTGGTACAAGGTGGAAACGGCCACAGATGCCAACAGCCCTGGCTTGGGAAACAGCAAGGAGTTTGCAAGACTGGAGAAAGACTCGGTATTTTCACACCGACCACACAAGAAGTGCATCTTTTTTAATAATTAGACCCATGACACTGTGTTAAAAGCCAAACTACCAAACCCTAACAGAGCTGAACTGACTGCCAAAACGTGAAGGCCGGGATAGAAAACTGAAGACGTGTGGCTGGACATCCAGGCACTCTTCAGTTCCTGGCCTGCCAAGAATCCCTCAACTTCCAACAGATTTGAGATGAACGCATGTGAACTCTGTACCCTGGCAGAGAGCTGTGGGCACTCTCTTCTCGCTGTCCTCTCCTCGTGCTGGAACACAGCCCTCCCCTGTTCCTCCCACACACGGATGCATGCCCACATTCACCCACTACTGCTCCCAGCCCAGCACTTCCATGGCTCTCCCTCACGTCACAGACGTTCACAGGTACCTTTTTTACTCCTTTGCAGAATTTCATTCGCTTCTTTCAACATTACGCCAGCCGGGGCTACAACAAGATCCTCCCGCTTTGTCATAATCTAGTGGGAGGGAGAAGATAAGAAGTCACAAGAACGCCTTCGCGCTGCTCTGAAAATACTAAACCCCTCTGCCCACGTGAAATGCTCTGCAGCAGCCATGTGGGAGTGCTCTTCAGACAAAGGAGCCCACAGCACAGCAACACACCTCCAGAAACACACAGGAACAGCCTCCAATGCGCTGCCCCCATGCAAGCAGCAGCCACCAGCCCCTAAGCCCATCAGTGCAGTGAAAACAGAAGATGGCAGAAGGCCTCAGCAAACCGAGGGAGAGTGCCCAGAAGCAAGGGATAACTCTCAGATGACCCTTGTTTGGGATGTCACCCAAACAGCCTTCCCTTTTAATACAGCACAGGGAAATAAGGGCTGGAGATAGCTCGAGTCCCACGCTGCTCTGGCAGAAACGCTACCCACAAGCTCATTTTCAAGCAGCAATCCCCAGCACACAGGCTCTGGAAGGGCTCTGCTCAGAATAACACACCGCTGCTGCTGGCAAGGTCAACAGGGCAAAGGAGTTGCTTCAATCCAAACATGCCCACCCACGCTCACTCTTTACAAACAAGCGCCAAAACACAGCAGAAAGGCAAGGGGCAACAGACATGAACTGAAACATGGGAACATCTGACGTGGTTTGCAAAAAAAAAAACAAAAAAACAAACCCTTTTGCCACAACAGTGGTCAAACACTGGAAGAGCAGCCCAGAGAGGCAGTGAAATCTCTCTACCACAGCATCACACAACCTGCTCCAGCTGGACGTGCCTCAAGCAGAAGGTTTGACAAGGGACCTGGAGGTCCCTTCCCACCTGCAGCATTCTGCGATCACAAAGTTCATGTGGGATGTTCTCGTGAAAGGTTACTCGAGAAAGCCAGGCAAAGCAAAAAGGGAACACTCTAACCCTCAAGGAAGGTAATTAGTAGCACACAACAAGGAAAAGAGGCAACATTTGAGTTACTTATACCATAAGAACAGACATTTTGCATCAGAAAAGAGAATCACAGAACTATAGAATGGTTTGGGTTAGGAAGGACCTTAGAGATCACCTAGTTCCACCCCCCTGCCGCAGGCAGGGACAGCTTCCCCCAGCCCAGGTTGCTCCCAGCCCCGTCCAACCTGGCCGTGAACCCTGCCGGGGGGGGCAGCCACAGCTCCTCTGGGCACCCTGTGCCAGTGTCTCACTGCCCTCAAAGGGAAGAATTTCTTCCTTATATCTAATATAAATCAATCTAATCTTTCAGTTTAAAACCCTTACCCCTCGTCCTATCCCCATGCTCCCTGATAAAGAGTCCCTTTCCACCTTTCCTGTAGCCCCCTTTAAGTACTGGGAGGGGTTCACCGCACCCACATCCACTCAAAATTCTGTGACAGAACCCAGGTCAGGAAAAGCCTGAGGAATCACAGACATATCCCAACATACTCCCGAAGCCTGTGGGATCCACGAGCTTCCTGAGCTAGACGGAATGGCCCAGCAAGAGGACTGCTGGGTGGCGAGTGAGGAGAGATCTGGGAAACCATTCACTTCCCTAGCCTTGCCTGGTGACAGAGGCAAGCACTGAACGCTAACAGCAGCAAGCTTCCAACTTCGCAGCACTGAATGATGCACGTAAAGGATGAGAGGAGATTCTTATCTGGCTCCTCTGAATGGGCCAGCATTGCTTCAAAGGGCCCTGTGCACTTTTATAACCTACTCCTGGTTTAAAATTCTTGTTACAGGTATTTATAGGCGATTTCAAACCAAACAGGGATGAGCATGTGATACCAGGTTTGGTCAGCAATAGCTAAAAATAGTTGTGAGTCAAGAGCAGAGCCTGGCTGAGAGGCACCAGTGGTGTAACCTGACAGCGCCGCAGATCTACGGTTACACAGCTCGTGTAACAGGAATGCCAGAACTAACAGGAATCAACATCGGCATCGCAGAGAACGTTCTCCTGTACCAGGAGAGCTTGACAGTGTAGCATGATAAAGGCTAAACTGCCAGTCTCCGAGTTCAAGGGGTTATTTTAAAGAGCAAATAGCCTCGATGAGACCCACAGGGCAAGGTGGTCCAGAAAAGGAAGATCAGCACTTGGGAGGGCTTGCTGGGCTCAGCGCAGGTGCTACAGCCCTGGCCGGCGCCAGCACGCTGCGTGGGACCACAGCAGCAGCCAGCAGCACCAGGAATTAACTACTGAATCACGGGAGAACACCAGCTGTGGAGAGGATGGCTTCCACACACTGAAAGATAACCCCACCGGAGGAGTCACGCCAAGGCTAAGTGCACGGCCGCTCTCCCCTATCTGCACTGCAGGAGTCACAGAGGGAGAGTAAATGAACGAGACGTTCTCCCCTGGAAAGATGGACCCGCAGAGGTGACGTGGAGCTGCTCCCTCCCACTGGCGCAGCGTCCTCAGCCACGCACTTGCCCTTCTCCTTAGCACAAGCCACGTCACTTCCTAACACAACGCTCGCATCCATCAGCTGCTCACCAGCCCTTCTTACCTCGCCAAGAGGCAAGTCATGCTCCGACTCTTTCAGGAAATCAATATCTCGAGACGAGATGATCCCAACCAGCTTGCCCCCCATCTTCCCATTGTCCGTGATGGGAATCCCACAGAATCCATGACGAGCTTTTGCTTCGAACACATCTCGCACTCGGTCGTTGGGGCTCAGCACCACGGGATCTGTGATGAATCCTTGCTCGTATTTCTGGAAAGAAGCAGATTCAGCAGCCAGGCTGGGCGGCACCACCAGACCGAGCAGATGCCAGACATGTGTCTGGTGGTTACTGCGGCTGCTCAGAGAGATCTGCAATCACCCACCCTGGCTGCAGGCTCACTGACGGGGTGACTCTCAAGCCAGCACTAAGGCTCCCCCAAGTAGCGTTATATTCCCGAGTGCCCAGGCTAACCTCCTTCCCGAAATCATGGGGAATGCTCCCACAGCGGGAAGCCCCGTAGTTCTCACATCCGCACAGCTCGGGGATGGTGCCTAACACGCAGGAGGTTTGCGCAGGCAAGCGCGGCAGCGCTACCGCCCCAAAACACCGAGATCCGGCCCAATTCCGCTGTCTCCTCTCACAGCTCCCTCAGCAGGGCCAAACCCACCGCCCGCGAAGCGCCGGGCGAGCGCGGCTGGCGGCTCCAGCCACTCACCTTCACCTTCCGCACTTCGTTGGCCTGGAACTCCGGGGTGCAGTTGTGGTGGATGAACCCAATCCCCCCGGTGAGCTGGGGAACACAAAAGCGGCTGGAAACGGCTGCAAAAACCACCCGGTTCTTCACCAGGAGGGGGGTCGCTGAGGTGGGGGGTGTTTTTGGAGAACTGAGGTGACCCCGGAGCAGGCAGGCCTGTGCGGCGCACGGCATTTCCACCCCCGCCATCCCGGTACCGGCGGAGGGCACCCCCCCACCCCCCCCCCCCGCCTCCCGGGGCGGCGGCAGGCCGTGCCCGCCCCGCCGGGCCGCACTCACCGCCATGGCGATGGCCATGCCGGCCTCGGTGACCGTGTCCATGGGGGAGGAGACCAGCGGGGTTTTTAGGGTGATCCTCTTGGTCAGCGCCGAGGTCAGGTCCTGGCGGGGAGCGGCGGGGCGGGAGGGAGGGAGGGGGGGTTGAGCGGCGGCGGCGCCAGCGCCGGTCCCTGTCCCCCCCCCCCGCGCCCCAGCCCCCCGCCCCGGCCACTCACCACCTGGTCCGCCGTGAAGTCGATGTACCCCGGGAGGATGAGGAAGTCGCTGGGAGAGGAGGGAACGAGGGGAGACGAGTCACCGACAGCACCGGCCCGGGCCCGGTGCCGGTGCCGGTGCCGCCACTCACTTGTAGGTGAGCCCATCACCGCAGCTGAAAAGCTGCTGCGCCGTCAGCCCGTCGTCGGGCACGTAGCCGGTGCCGCCGCTGATGAGGTAGTCCGCCATGGTGCCGGCCTGCCGCCGCCGCGTGCCCGCCGCCCCGCGCGCCCCCGAGCGCACGCGCGCCCCGACGGCAGCCGCGAGGGTTCACGCAGGCCCACCCCCCCCACCACCACCCCCCCATACCAGCGAGAGCGCGGCCCAGAGCGGCCGCCGGTTTCGCCCTCTCCCGCCCGGGAGGGCACCGCGCGCCGCCGGTGTCCCCGCTGGCGGTTGTCCCGAGGAGACGGGGGCGGGGCCGCCCCGGGCGGGACTCGGGGCTGCGGACACACAGGGGCCGGGCTCGGCGGGCCCAGGGCCGGCAGCCGCTGTCGGTGGCTTCAGCCCGCGGCCCAGCGCGACACCGGGCCCGACACCGGCCGAGCCGGTGACGTGAGGTCGGTGCCGGCATCACGAGCTACAACCGGCCTTTTTTGTTGTTGTTGTTGTTGTTGAAGCCAAGCAGCTAGCTCAATGCGTAGGCAGGAAGCGATACGGAGAGAGCTGAGCTCCCGGAACGGCCCGATGCCGTCCTCCGTGATGCTCCCTGGTTTTGCCTACACAAGCACGACCCGTATGGTGTGACGTGCTTGGAAAACAACCTAAAAAAGACTGGCCATGGACAACCTGCACAGAAAGACGCTGCCTGCGGGGCCCAGCGCGTTGGGAATCATTGGGAGGACTAGATCCTCCCAACAGCTTCCATAGAAAGGCGAGAACGTGCTTCTTGGATCTGCGGCGGCCGCAGAGCTGGAACACACCGGCAGAATCCAAAGCAACTCTGCGAGACGGAAAAGATCTGCGAGAAGGACGTAAGCCAAGGGGCAGGAGGCAACAGTCCAGCACCGGGCGGGGAATGACGGGCAGAGGCGAGAGGGGCTGTTGCAGCGAGGCAGCAGCCCCGCGGGGCTGGGCCTGAGGCGACCCCAGCCCAGCAGCAGCCCCCCTTCCCGGGGCCAGCAGTGCTGCGAGGAGGGCGGCTGCGCACAGCGGGGGCTCGGTGGGGCACCCCCCTGCCCGCGCTGCGGCTGGAGGGAGGATTTTGGGGAAGGGCAGGGAGGTATGTGCCTGCAGGAGGGGAACAGGCACACACTCTGATCTGCCTTAGAGGAGCTGTGGGAACCGGCGATCAGCTTTTTCCAGGGTGAGATGATCTGTAGATCACCCTGCAGATCCATCTGGGCACCAGGAAACGTCCCTGTAAGGCAGGCTACAGGACAACGTCCTCTGATGGTTGGTTTGCTTGTCATGACGTACCGGATCTGGCCTCAAAACCAGGGAAATTACATGACCAGAGCCCTTCTCACCCTGCTCTTGCATGACAGGCTCTCCAAGGCAACACAGTATTTAATGCAAGTTCAGGGAACTAAAGAACAGTGCTCCCGTACCTTCAACTATCTTACTGCAATAGATTAAATCCTTGTCCAAAGATCAGCAAGTAGCTTTGAGAAAGTGTGTTACTCAGCTATAGGACACTGGAAACATGAACAGAGACATCTGTTCGGGTCTCCAAAATACTTGGAAGCAAATGGCCACTGTACGCTGTGAGGTTCATCAGTCAGGATCACTCCTGTAGTTTGGATGAACGTGTTTTAGTCTGAGTAAGGTTCTGCAAAAGACAACACAGCGTTTAGAGAGACTAGTTAAGCTAAGCTTTAGTATATGCTAATGTTGGCCTTTACACAGGGTGGGGGAAAAAAACCAAGCAAGTAAACCATACTCTGGACAGAAGCAGGACTGTGCGGTGGCTTATTTGATCTCAAGAGCAGTAATATGCACAGAATAGAGGCTGCAGCTTCTGAAAGTTACAGTTATTTCCTACCAGACTGTGGTTTTGTTTCTAGCAGGAAAGGAAGGCGCGTCCCTCAGGGCAGGGATGTTCCCTTTGCTGTGAGGAAGGGTATGGTGTGGCTTCCAGGGGCCCTCAGGTAACTAAGACGAGACAGCCCTTGCATAGTTACAAGTCAGCGACAAGGATCCACAATGCCACTTAAAACTTTAAGCCAAGAGCTTGGCAGTGATCCGGTTACTACTACTGCAAATGGCAACACCAACGCCACCTTCCTACAGCCACGTGTTAATGGTGCCTGTCGTTATGCTACGCTCTGAACTTCACAGGGTTTCAATTCTTGTTCCCTGACAGTCTGCTACAGAAAATTGCATTTCACCCTGGTTTTACTTCTTTACATAATTCCTGGGTTGATTCTCAGCTAAGAGTTGATTTCCCCATTGTTTGCAGTTTGCTCAGGCTACAGAGCTGTAAGAAAAGCACCGTCCTTTGCAGTAAATAATGTGTCTATGCTCACACCACCAAAAGCAGTAACCAGTCAAGGCCCCGAGATACTCATCCCAGAGGCTGAGTTCAGAAATGCAGCCTTTCCAAAGGAAAACACCACCTGCCAAGGACACACACTCTCTAGTCAGCATTACCTGTCACAGGATCAGCAGAGCAGGAGGCATCATGCCAGACCAAGATCAGTTTAACAGGTCTCTCTACCCTTTATTTTAAATAAGGGCAGCACTAACAAAGGTTTGCTAAGCCTATCTGGGAGGCACACACCGATCTCGGCTGGTATGCTAGAGCACGGGCACAGCAGTAAACAGGCAAGTTGGCTTCTGTTCCAATAGAAACACCAGACAAAGTTTAATGGTTCTCAAACAGACTACAACAAAAGCTGCAGGGAAAAACATTTTATTTCCAAGCAGATTACAAAGAGCAGAGAATATAAGAGTAAAATTAAATTAAAAAAATAGTTGAGTGCATCTCTTTAAAATGATTTGTAGTGTGAGTTACTCACGGGGCAAAGCTACTGGAGAGTTCTGAAGGTCACTTTGCAGGATGCCAATCACATGTGCTGTTTAGACCAGGGTCAACACGGGAGGGACAGACAAGACATGTTTTGCATATAGGCTGCACACTCATTATCAAGCGAGGCTCTGGGCTGCAACAGGACCCTGCCTTTCTGAGACATCCCCCGCCACCTCATAATCTCCTGCAGTTCCCTCTCAAGTTCCAGACGTGGTTTATTGCTGCTATAAGTGGGTTCAATCTGCCTCCCCATTTTGATGAGCTCAAATGAGAACGAAGAAGCAGGCAAACGTGTCTGCCATGCACAAAGTTATACAGGGAAAGTGACTGCAGTGCTGAGCGCCGAGCTTCAGCCACGCAACAAAGGGAACTGACAAGTAGGGGACACAGCAATCGCTTCAGAGATTTTTGGGGCAGCATGTCAGTGAGATTTCTGGAAGATTTGAGATGCTCCTTAAGGTAGGAAGATGCTTGAGCTGAGAAGGGCTCTTTCCTATGCATTGGCACCAGTGAAACAACAGGCTGAAACATCAGGATAAGGTACATTCCCTGTAGTTTTTGAGAGGAGCAGCTCCAGCAAGAAGATGGGGAGAAAAGCCCCATATAGGGTGGAAGACAGTTTATATCCCACTTGGACAGTGATTCAAGAGTCCAAACATGAATTGCAAGGAAGTCACTATTAAACTTGGATGAGAATGCAGTTTGGTTGGACTGTGCTGAGTCCATGTCTAGCAGCACTCAGACCAGCTAGAGGATGAGCAACTACAGTATCAGCAAGTCCTCCACCCCACATATGCTCGGAGGGCTCTTTCCTGCCTCTTCTGGATCTGTGTTTATCACAGCATAGGAGGCTTGAAGACGGCCTAATCCATTCTAGGTATACCAAGGTAGACAGTAGCCCTTGTGCAGCTGAGAACAAGACTGCCTTAATTTCTGCCCTAGGAGCAACAGTGCAGAAGAGGTTTCGTATTTGGGATCAGATTAAGTCTTTTTTCATTGGCCCAAGGCAGAACGGTTCAGGAACTACTTCAGACCTTGTCTCCTGTCAAAAAATCCAGGAGATCTTGAGGGCTGAAGCATCCAAACAGATGAGAGCCCTGTGAAGTTATTTAGAGCGCTCCCTTTATTCACCACTCTAGACAGGAGTGAGGAACCACTCTCGAGTCTGCTCTCCACTGCTTCAGCCATTACCACTTAGAGGAAATGCTTGAACTCTTGAAAGTAAATGAAAAACTAATGGTGCCATGACAAGTATGTAAGAGGCTACAAGTTTCCTTAGGAAAGCAATGCTATTAGTGTCAAGAGATAGGACAATATATGAGTCATGTCAGAATGTGAGGTGCTTTACAATAGTCAGTCACGCTCTGCTTTCTATGGTTCCTTTCATAGCACAGAGACAAGATGGGCACAGTTCGAAACCAACAGCGCAGGGTCTCCAGCTTGACTTCTTAGCTTTATTTATTGAGAGATCGATGCATTTTCAGCCTGTCTCATACAAGGCGTAGGGCATTGAAAGTTCTCATTTAATATATACACGCATACAAGAGCTAGCAGTTTGGCACTCTCGGAGCCGAGGGGGAATGCCCTTTAAGCAGCAGTCAAGCTGGTTATAGGAAAGTGTTAAAAAGCTATTTTACATGTTTGACTGGGAACATTTCCCAGAACTTGGATAGCAACCCTAAGCCACAGCACTCTTCTGTGCTACTCTGTGCACGTCTTCCTATGAGCCCCTAAAAGGGAGCAGATCATGTTCTTCACTATCAAAGAACATAGTATTTATATTCAAGAAATACTGTACCTTTTTAAACTAGCTCCAGAGAGCCAGACTAGAAGCCAGGTCCAGGAAAATAATCCTTAAGTCACAGTATATCGATTGTCTCTAAAAATAGGGAATGAAGTTAACACGGTGGATATTCTGATGAGACAGTACAGAGCAGTACAGCAGTCCACTTCTGCATCAGCAAATCCCTCTACGTACGTTCAAACAATGAGAAAAATGATGGAAACTCTTCAGTCTGTCAGGACAAAGCCAATCATAAGGAGATCTCCAGAGCTCACCATGTGCCAAGTTGCCCTGCTCTTAAGCGGTATACTCCAAGATCAAGGAGAACTCTTCCCCTACAAAGATTTTAGGTCATCCTCCAGTTAAGGGTATTAAAGAAAGCACACAATCTAGAATTTCAAGGTAACATGGAATTCTGTTTCCCCAGAAAGCTCAGATGAAGTATCTGTTCACCTGGAACTGCCCTAATATTCTGCCAAGTTATTCCAGCTTCTGGCAATTTTTAGAGTAAGCAGTGACTCCCAAAGTCACCCAATGAAACAACTTGCACACTGTGTATCTGACAGGTGACTTGAACACCCACCGCATTTCCAATGGTGACAGACAAAGCAGCAGGTGCACACGGAGGCACGGGCACGCTGGAGCTGGCTTCCCATGTGCTCCTGCAGAGCACACACTGGGACTCCAGCACAGGCATCTGCAGTTTCTCTCACATCTTTGCAAGTGTGTTCAGAAGACAAGACAAACTGCCCAGCAGAATGGGAAATCCATTCTGTGCACGCCTGTTGGGCATCCTGAGCAACAAGTACACCTAGCTTCTTGAAACAGTGGGAGCTTGCCCCTAACCATGTCCTTAAATATTTAATTTAGGGCCAGAGGTGAACATTCCAGTTGCTAAGATATGATGAAGGGATTAAAGGCTTCTGAGAGCGGAAGCAATACTAGCGATCCCAACAGCCACCCTACCAGGGGCAACCACTGGCTCCCAGTGGCTGAACGGAGCCGAGGGTGTGGGTTGCCAGCACTACACACCACCTGGGTTCCATCTTCCCAACTCACCCACTTAGATCTTGGCACCAACTCCAGGCTATTTTTCCCTGGCATAACTCCAAGGGCAAACACCGAGCTAAGAGTCTACTTCAGAGTATGGGTATTGGTAAACAACAGTGTGTTGCTATTTCACCTCCCTGAACTTATTCGAGCACAGAGTCCTATACAGGGAACAAACCACGCCTACTCACAACCAACTCAAGCACATCTGCTTCCTCAAGAACACCAACATCAATATGAAGCATCAGCGGCTCGAAGTCTCTCTCTAAGCCCGCGCACCTCAACACTGCTCAAGAGCACAAAGACAGAGAACATTATGGCTGCTCTCATCATTTACACTGTACACAACCGACAGAGAGGGCAAACCTTCCTTCTCAATACAGACAGGTGCTGGTCAACAGAAGCTTCAGAAAAATTGCTTGCCTGTACACAAGTTTAAGTTCTTTTACTGCAATATATATTTAAATATATATCTATATATTTTGGAACAGGAAAGGGACATGAGATGGAGAAAGCAGGGAAGACAAGTTCAAGAAGCAGAGCCATCTCTCTGCATCCAAGAAGCTGGTGGCACAAACAACAAGCCTGGCTAGAGTGAACTCCCATTTCAAGCACAGTTGGCTACCCGCTGGCTTCAAAAGAGCAGACTATTTGTTAATGATATAAAATACAGCAACCATTTAAGATGCAGCAAGGCAAGGCTACAGGGCTGGGGTTTATGAACGATGCCAGAAGCTACACAGCAGTGTTAAAAACTGTGAAAAGGCTGTTAAATGGCAGGAGTTAGCCATGTGCTGCTCCTGGAAGGCCTTTTCCCTCCAACACCCCTCCATCATGCCGTTGGTGTGATGCGTTTGTAAAGGTGGAGAGAGGGGGATTTGCCCTGCGGGAGAAGCCTCACAGGCTGGCCACAGAACATGAGGGCAGTCTGATCTGGTCTCACAGATCCCATGTTCCTAGCCTGACACTGAGCTTCCATCAGCAAGCAGACATTCAGGTCCTTCAACAGAAGTTAATCCCCTTCTACCTTCCTAATTTGTAGGAGTGAAAGAAGTCCAGCGGAGTCAAGCTGGAAAGCACAAACAGGGATGAAAACAACCAGTTTGCATACTGATCTTTGTATAATGACCCCCCCCACCCTCACAGCTCACTCTTCCCCAAATAAAGACACATTGTTCAATGGCATGTTGAAAAGACGTGCTTGTCATTCTTAATAAACAACTAGAGTAAGAATACATAAGAGAAACAGGGTGGTATCTTTATATGATACACAAGTGTATGTTACAAGAATTCCAACAGGCACAGGAGCCTCAAGGTTTAAGGCCTCAATGTTAGGCCAAAAAAAGAAGAGTGTGGTAAAGTTTGTACTTTTAACATCTAAAAATGTCACTTAAAGGTCTGAATAGAAATCGTTGGTTTGTTTTTTGTTTTTGTGTTTTTTTTTTTTTTTTTTTTGTATAAATCACAATTGCAGTTCACTCTCTCCTCTTCCTTCCAAGATAACAGCAAATTAATGTCCAAGCACAAGAAAAGATGCCTGCCTCTCCTCCACTGGCTGAGCAGGTCCATCCATCATTCTGCGCCCTCTAGGCTGCACGTGCTCCAAGGAGACGGAGGCCCCAGCCATCCAGGCCAATCCTGTAGTTCATGTTTTCTACATCATAAAAAAACCCAGAGTCAACCAGCAGCTTTCCACAGCTCCCAGCTCGCAGGGAATATGCAGCCTCCAATGCTTCCAACAGTTTGGTATGTTGGGTAGGATACACAATGGGTAGGTTTTCCTTTAGATTCTTTTAAAGAGAAGAAGCCTAAAAGGGCTTCATAACTACACCAATAAAAAACCAAAAACTTAGGCATCTCCTTTAGTGTAAAAGTCTGTACAATTTATCTTTGCTTGTCCCTCCCCCATCACCCCGCCCCACCCCTTCTGAGCCAAGAAGGATGCCTTAGTGCATGGTGCTGGCATTAGCCACGGCAAGAGCTTCCTGAATCTCTCGTATCACCAGGATCCGGGTGAGCATCTGCTCCATCTGCTCTCTGCTGATCGGCTGGATGGAATACCAGATAGGGCTGTTGGGGGCCACCACTGGCTCCGGTGTCAAGTAAAACGTGTCATTCCGGCCTTTCACACTCTGGGGGCTGCATGAGGAAGATCAGAAATAACCAGACTAACAGGATGTCCTGGGTGGGAGAGATCACCACTGTCCTCACCCCAGGGTTCATAATTCCTGGCAGTGAACATCAGGCTGATGAGACATGAAGGTAGTATGGAGTTACATCTAGGGGCAACGGTGGTCCCAAAGTTTTTTGGCCACGCCAAAGTTAAAAAGCCATGGTGACGACTACAAGAAAGTGATTTTTATTCCATACTGGTAAGTATAATACACACATGGCTTTAGAGGTCTTTCAGAGTGAAGCAAGGATGGGGTTTTTGCACACCCAGACTAGCTGCAGACCCATCTGTGCAGAAGTTTTACATTAATTGTCAGAACCATCATAATTTGGAGGCAAGTCCTTTGAGGCTCCCTCCAATCTCCATAGCAAGTCATAATTTTTGTTCAGAAGCAGTTTTGAATAGGACCCTAATCTCAACTTAAGTAGCGGATGCTTCCAGATGACTTGCTTATAAGTCACTGGCAGAACAGCATGCTCACGCCAACACAGCAAACCTCTGGAGTGAGTATGAGATTAAGGGCAGCCAGTTCACAAATCAGGATTTGTCTCTTTAAATACCACAGAAATTCAACTTATGTGCCATCAGAGTAAATCCCACCCTCTCACATCAACGCCCCTTCCCATTTAAGTAAATTTATGCAAATATAGAAACTGTGCCAGCACTAAAACACAGCCCTGAAAACTAGGCCAGCTACAAGATGCATCTTAACAGTCACAGAAGACAAGCAACCATACACACGAAGAAGAGCTCTCACCATTTGAAGAGGTAGAAGTCATACAGCTTTATCGGACACCTCAGGGGGTTCTCTGGATTCTCAGTCTGCTCTGCATACATGTCATCTGTAACTACAAACCAGCCCCCCAGAAGTCTGTCAGACACTCTGTGTAAGTACAGCAAACCGAGCAGTGCCATACAGCCTCAGCACTCTGAAGCACCTTGTCACCGTGCAAGAGCTGGCAAGAGACATATGGCTGTTCCAGGGCAGAGGCACCTGGTTATAAATGCTCAAAGCACTTTATAGAGAGCTTGCTTTATCCCAAGGCCACTGAACAACACATCCCATCCATATTCTTTTTCCCATTTCTCCTCCACCTGTGCCCAAAATGAGAGAAATCTCACCACTGAGACTGCAATGCCTCAGCTAAATCCTGGGTCCGCGCTTTTAAGAAGACAGATTGTACTTACATATGGATTCTACATGGGTTCACATGAGTCAAGATAAGAGAAGCCCTCCCAAAGAAGTTTATCGCTCTATTCATAAGCACTTACACCCAACAGTCCCTTTGTCCGTAAAAAACAGAAGTAACAAGAAAAGTTATCCTTAGCTCTTGGTGAGCCCTATGCACCTCAGGTATGTCCCCAGGCTTATTATTAGAAGGTACTAAGCACTCTCAGACAGACTGCCCGGAAAACTCATGCTGCTAGGCTGAAGGTAATGGGCATAGCCTTGGGTTCTCGTGGCCCTACCTGGACACATCTCCAGGTTCATCCACTTCCTTCAAGCCCAGTAAGTAAATATTCCCAAAGAAAACTACCTTTCTGTCCTGTCTGATGTATGCCAAGAGGCTTCAGATAGCGAATACTCGTGCTTTTATCCTTGGGATTAGAAGGGTTCTTCTTGGTCTGCCTCAACACCTTGGAGAAGGCCAGCTTCATGTGCTGGTCTACTGTTTTCAACAGGAAGTATCTGAGCAGCAAGAAGAGAACACAGGACATTCAGAGGCAAGTAAGTGATAAGTCACAACAGTGAGGTAATTCTCTTCACTCATCATGAGCCAGCTGAAGCTCAAACCAACATTAAGTTAAAGACTGGTTCACCAGCAAAGCCCACAACAGTCACCAAGTTCAGTTTCCCCTTTGCTAGCTCATTTCCTTGTTGTACTTCATCTTCTTTGCCTGATGGGGCTGCAAAAGGGCTCTGTGTGCAACCATTTGAAATTCATGATTTTGCCCTAATCAGTGCAGCAGTTTCCTACCAACCCTCTCAAGGTGTTTGAAGTTCTTTTATTCCCCAGGATTCCCAACGACCCAAGTACTTACTTTGTATTAAAAAACATCAGTGTAGTGAGCAAGGTGGAAGGGGAGTGAGCTCCTAGCTGCTTACACTCCCACAGCATCTCTTCTGTTACATGACTGGATAGGACATAACCTGCAATAATCAGAAGTAGTCAGCATCACGCCAGGAGACAGTCACAGCAGGAACACAGGCAGCATTTTATAGTCTGTAAGTATAGGAGAACATCTAAATCTTAAGGGAAGGAGGAGGAGCAGATCCTCATCGACGTCAAGATTCACTACTGTGCAAATAACTTTTTAAATAGCAGGTACAGTTAGGAAACGCTTGCATACATACATCAACCTCTAGCTGCAGAGAGTACATTTCTGCAATATGCCTATACATCCCAGCCCAGAGAGAAATAAATATGCACTTAAACAGCTTTTAATTAATGGCTCTACTCCAATGCAGATGCTCCTAATCCAATAATATGTGAGAGCAGGCAGGCCAGTGTAACAAATCAGTTCTTGGCCCTGTGTGCAGTCCTAGTCAGCGCACAGTGCCAAGTGATGTATTTGGACACGAGTAATCCTTTGATTCTCAAATTTTTTTCCTTTGTGTAGAAGAGAAATACTATACTCCAAATACACAGATAAACAGAAAAACAGACAGCAGTATGAACTCAAGGGCTTGTGGAATGACAAAGCACAGATCAAACAGCCAGAGTGAAGACAAAGGATTCCAAAACTCCCAGTGCTACTTAGCCATCTAGCCTGTAACATCAGCTACTTTTCTGAACACAAGCAATAACTTCTTCACTGACGTCTAATCAGATCAAAGGGAATGAAGTAATGAGAAACCAGGTTTCTGTGCTCTGAAAATGCAATTCTTAATCTAGTTCTCATATGCAACTTTGTCAAAATCTGTCCCTTCTGGAACTGATCCCTCCACCCCTGTTGCCACCATCTTCTGAACACAGTGTTGATGAGCTGCAATTGACTGCAGCATTTGAGTTTCTAATCACGCATTGTTTTTTTATTTTGACACTCAGTTGGTCTTGCAGACTGTATCCATCTGGCTACATGGCAACATGACAGTTTTGTACTATGTCCCAAAGTAACAATACATATTAGAGGCAAGATGTATTAGTACTTCCGATGAGGAAGCTTGATTCAACTTCAGATCAAGGATCAGCTGGCTTCCAAGTAAACCAATCTCATGACACTACAAAGTCCCAACAATCTGCCTTTTGAGGGGTGACAAGTCATAGACAAATAACCCTCAACGACTGTCAGGGCTAGAGACTGATGTGCGCAGTAACCCTGGCATTCACTGCAGAAGCAACACTTTTCTCTGTGACCAGTATGAACTGTCCTAGGGACGTTAAATACTTTGAAGGGGCTTCTATTCAGACCACACGTGCTTTATTTCAGTTTAAAACTTTCTGGAGTTTGTAATGTTTAAAGTTCTTAAAAGTTCTTACCAAGAGGGGAAATGCGTGGCTGTACGTCCTTGAGAACTTCGTGCAGCCATTCAGTGAACCGAATATAGTACAGATCTGAGAAGATGTCATCTACTCGGCCATTTTCAAAGAGATACTGTAAGAGATTCACAATACAGTCCAGTACAGTGGTAGTGAGTATATTCCTCAGACCAGACCTTATCCTAAGAGCCCATGTACCTGGTCAGTCAAGCATTTTACAGCATAGCACTGAGAACTAATACATTCTACTTGGTGCAAGGGTCCTCACTCTTCTAAGGCCAGTATAGGGTAGGTAATCTCAGTTACTATCATGGGAATGCTAAAACAGAACGGAAAAACCATCTTAGAAATTAAAGCTGGTTGGGATTTTACCTTTTATTTCAGGTGTGTTCACTGCAAGTTATTTCACATGACTGTCCTTTGGACACTACTTTTTAAGGTTAGGGAGAGAGATGCTCAATTCTATCAGAGTTTAGCTCTGTTCCTGCAGCTCTTCCAGAAAGCACACCAATATTACCAGCTATCAGTAATATTACACCACAAAAAGTTAAGTTCTTGCCTGTTAAATCTTCAACTAGATCAAGTTTTGACACTGACAACTTCCTCAAACGTTACCCAGCTCTCCTCCCCCCACCAAAAACACAAAAGATTTTATTATTCTCATCATGATACTGAACTCATTTATTAACAGTTCTTCACAAACTTAACTTAGTAGGTGAAAGCATTGCTGTGCACTAATTACATTTAATCTGATTCTTTTTTTTATAATTAAAGCAAAGAGATTTTTTTTCCTACGAAGTTGTTGGGAAGATTAATAGAAGCTACAGTCTCCATTTCTATCACAGAGAATCAGCCCTATACATGCTGACAACATGCATGGCTCTGCTACACACACAGCTGTCCTCCCCCTACCTTCTGAATACACAGGAAAATATAGTAGAGCACATCTGGATCATAAGGTTCACCATCACCATTTCGAGCTTCTCGTGTCATTAAGCATAGACCATAATTCAGCTCAGCCACAGCTGAAGATATGAGATCTTCCTGGAACCTCAGCAGCTGACGCCCTGGAAAAACAAAACAAAGCCATCTTATTTAAGTCATAAAGCTGTAGGATTTCCCAATCTTTCAGGAATGATTTCCCACATCTCCAGCTTTGCCATTCTATCTGGCATGCCCAATACTAACTCGTTCTCCCAGTATAATAAAGCAAGCTGAAATAAATCAAGATCTTAGGCTGTCAGATCTACTAAAAGATAAATGGGCAAGAATCCGACAGGAAGACTCTCTGCCCTGCCAACTGCATGACTATTGCCTTCTTCTACCATGTCCACAATGAAATGCTGCCCTGCAGCAACAGGGAAACAGCAACTCCATGACAGCTTCGCTGGCATTCACATTTTGTTCGCGTGTGCACTACAGCCACACAGTGCCCTCTTCTACTGCTACCAGCCTAGGTGCTCCAGTTTGCTCAGCTTAGAGCCATAGGGAGAGTGGGAATGTGCAGTTATTGGTACTGCAGAGTAAACCAAAGTTTAAATTTAAAACCAATCACTAATTAAAGAAAGGTGTTTTCCAGAGTGGTAAACAGCTAACGTTTTAGTCATTCCTAGCTCTACTTGAAAGGAATGAAAGGCCATGTTGTCATGACACATACTTCCAATAGGTGCTAGCCTATTTTGGGCTTCTTTTTCCAGCTCTGCATTCTTGGTCTGTGCCCAGCTTTTCCACACTTCAAGTCCTTCTTCTGGCTTCAGAGAGTTTGGAAGTAGAAGTTCAGGTGAAGTCTGTGGCTGTGGCTGTGGTTCAACTTCAGCAACCTGAACAGTTTGAGCCTATGAAAACATTTCAGTTTATATATACACTTTGATATGCAAAAGCTCAACAAAAAAAAAAACAAAACACCCACAAGTAATGCCCCACCACCTCTAGCTGCAGGATATCAGTCGTTTGCAACAGTCTAACAAGAAATTAATACAAGGAACACAACTTTTGCTGTCTAAACTAATAGCTGCTTGCAAGAGTATTCGTCTCTCCAAGAACACTTTTAGTTTGAATGGGCATATCTGTAACCTCTTTAGCAAATTCACACAACTTGCAGTTCAATGCATTCAGAAGTCCTGCAGAACATCATAGGAGACCTAACAGCCATGAGCCATTCTTGCTGCAATATCATTAAGCAGCTAGCCGGTACATTCAAAGGCAAGGATCTTCATAGGACTAAAGTCCTCTCAACAACAGTCTCCCCTCAAACACTGAAACAGATCACTACCAGTTCTAAAGCCCAGTTTGCTCCAATGAATTTTTCTTGGCTTCAGCTAACTTGTCATTCTGAACCACCACTACAGTCCATCTTCTCACCACAACAAGCAACAAGAACAGCCCAAGGCCCCTCACAGACACAACAGCTAGAGAGATCACCACCCCTGGCAGGGAAGAACAGCAAGGTGCCACCAGCTTTACTAACCACTGCTGCTCCAAACCTAAACTGCCCTGAGCAAGGTTCTGGGTAGAATCACGTTCTGTAGACTGCTAATGTCCCTTCCCACCCTTGCCTATCGAGGGCAGGCTCTTGTCATTACTCAGTACCTAACAGGCAAACAGAATAGATACGCTCTCTTCTTATTACCAACAACTGATAAGATTAATTTGTATGAGGTATAAAGCAATAACAGATCAGCATCAAAACATTAATTTGGTTTGCAATGCAGTGCTCTCAGACTACAAAATACTGCTAATGAGGACTAGGTACTATTCTGTGAAGAGCTACTGTATGACCTACTATAGACCTACAAGGTCTCCAGACCCCCTGAAGTTTACTTTGCACCTGGACCTTAAGTCACCAAGAACTGCTACCTCAAACTGAAACTTATTTTACAGGCAACTGATGGCACCTACCCAGAAAGAGCAGCAAGCCCTCCAACTGCACTCACTCTGCATTCTTCACTACAGATTGTCAATCCCATGCCACAGAAAGTCTCCTGGCTACCTCAATTAAGGAGATTAACTTGAAGCTTTACAGTCCTTCATCAAATTCTCACTGGTACCCTGAATATTACAGACATAGGAATTCTTACATCATGAGAGTTTTGCTTTCTCCTTCTTAAGAGCTGCCCCAAAAATCAAGGCTGTTATAATGAAGTAACTTTTCCTTCGATACTGCCAGGTGTCAATCATCAGTTAAAGTTACTCTGACCATACTACAGACCACAATGAAAATGGCATAGGGACTTTAGTAATATTTGTACCTTACTTAGTGTAACAAAAAAAAACAGCTGAAGAGGCAAAGCCTGAAAGAGCCTCAGACTGGAGCTTTCTGACTGCTTGTGGTTGGTTTTTGGTTTTTTGTTTTTTTTTTTTTGTTTTTTTTTTTTTTTAATGCCTCAGCTTTTTAATAGCTCTTTGCTTACCAGCCCCTACCATCACCAGCAGCATCTACCACAGCTGCAGAGGGAGGCTATGACTGAAAGGACCCAGCTTTTATCAACTCAGATGGCAACAAAGTTTAAGTTGTCAAGCAAGCCTCTGCCTTAAAAAGGACAGGAGTCCAAGGGTGAACTGACACCTTGTCTTTGTAAAAGCTAGGATTGATCCTCTGCTCTCCTCCAGAGCACTGCCCCATTACTCTCCAGAGAGCAGAAATCTTTCCAGATGCAACCACCTCCATCAGTCCAACCTAAGGGGCAATTTTCTGTCCTGACCTCGCAGACTCATTGTCCAGTGTGAAGGCACACACACAGGTTAGAGTTAGTTTGATGAACTGCCAGTTGCTTCTTAACTGACTTACATTTTTCACAAACACAGCAAAACAGCTGCAATTTGCCTGTATCCCACAGCAGCACAATGCCAGAGGACAGTGTGGGGCAAGCAGGTAAATTCCTTCTCAGCCTCACAGTTGTGAGAGGGACAACACCCAAAAGTTTGATGCTCACCTATAGTAGCTTTATTGCCCTCTTAGAGGAAGAATGCATCCCCCCTGGACTCGTCTCTGTATTTAGGGGCTTATGCAACACCCAGTACTCCAGAGAATTGGGATCAGATAACTGTCTGATACCCAAGAATTGCAGACCACTGAGCACAGGAATACATGGTGTTAGCAGAAGCTTTACAAGTAACCCTTAGAGAAATTATGGAGCTAATACCTCAGAAAGGATCCCAAGAATGTGGCTCATGCTCTTTAAAGACCCTAGAATAAGTCTAAAAATCCTGTTTAGCAGAAAGCTCTATCAGCTTAATTTGTTGGAGCAGCTGAAAGCAACAAAGTAATCTCTGAAGTACCAATACAGGGAAAAGATGAGCTACAAAATGCTCTTTGAATATGACAAAACAAAAAAATTCCCAACCAAACAAAACCCCATGCATTACAAAACTCATAAGCTGTAGCTTAAAGTACAGCTTTATAAAAGAGGGCATCCAGCACCTGGGAGCTGCCTAGTGATGTAGGGACCCCTTTTCACTGAACACCATGGTGGGTTATAGTCCACAATCAATTCTGAAACAATCAGACATGACTACAGAAAGTAATCCTCCTTGTCTCAGAGCTTACTGATGAAGTAGAGGGTATATATTTGTAGAGCCAACAGTGTTATTTATAAACTGGAAAGAATTTATAACAACATTTATGCTAGCAGACTTGGATATTTTTGCCCTCATTCCATTCAGCAAAAACAGGCTCTGACAGATCAATCACTTTTCACTTTCTGGTAATAAAAGATAAATTACATCCATTTGCACATATAAAAGTAGCCATTAATAGCCCTAGTTATTCAAGTTTTAAAAGCCAATTCAAAATAATCTATGGTTTAAAGTTAGCAACAAAGCCTTAAAAAAAAAAAAAAAAAAAAAACAAAAAACAAAAACCCACACCTGGGCTGCCATGTTTTCCAAGCACTATGAAGAGATGCTTACTTGCCACTGCTCATTACCATGCTCTCGCACACCTGGCATTTACCAGAAGCAGATCATGGTGTTACAGATAGGTATACCTGATCCATAAAGTTTGCTAACAACTAGTCAGATTTTGACACTTAACACAAGCACTGGATCTGCTGTGAACCCCACCTGCTGCATAGCACAAGGTAACTGATAACTAGGTGTCAGGAACTGAAAGAATCAATGCCTCAAACATTCCTCAACACAGAAAGCCTCAAGTACAAGTTGTGGCCTTTGCGATTACTCTAAGGAATGCTGCCCAGGGAAGGGGTATCAAAGGAAGCACAGGCTCCACTTCCTTACTTATGTAGTGCTAAATTCCTTATATAAGCCTCAAAAAAAAAGACTGATAAGCTAAAGGCTGGACAATTACCCAAGAATTAAAAAACTGAGGAAGAAGGTGGTAGGAGGGAAACAGACCACCTCCTCTCTGATGGAAATGAGTTCCCAGAATACCTGCCTCTCTGTCTAGTATGTTAATCAGCTGTTAAGATGAACTTAAACAGAAAACTTTGCTGTGTGTGCACCCACCACCCAAGATTTCCAGATCTGAGACAATGCTGGAACAAGGGGTGCTGACCAGACTCTCCTCCTTTCCCTTCCTTTTGTCTCTTTCTTATAGAATTATTAATAAGAAAACTCATTGCTTAATATACCTTTCCAAGTGTAAGTTTTTTCTACCACAAGTAAAACATCTTAACGGGTTGTTTGGTGTTGTTTCACCTTAATTTAACCCAAGGGGATCACAGAACCTTTACGTCTCCTTGGGCTCCCAGTTCGGGTCATAACACTAGGCGACTAGTGTATTTGCACACCTTATTTTGCTACAGCCACCCCTGTCTGTCCACTACAACCCCTAAAACACCTCAGGAGAAGACTGCAGACCCTGCTATGAAGAAGCTAGCAATGAGTATGTATCTATTAATTTACACTACAAAGATCAAGACTGTATTTTCTTTTGGGAAGTCTTGAATCCTATTATGTACCAACATTAACACTTGCAGTCCTGCACCTATCGGGAGTCAAATGCCCTACACGTCACACCCAGGCTCCTGCGACAGACCCATCTCTGCTTCCTCGATACCAGCTGCCTGCTGACATCCTCCCTCTCCACAACATTCGCAAGGTGTTACTCTCAGACTGAGACCAAGAAGCAGTTTTAACTTACTGAGCAAGTGACCTGTAGTTGCTGCTGCTGCTGCCCCTGCTCTTGGGGTGTGGGCTGCTGCTGTTGCTGCTGCGGGTCCCATATGTGCACTGTCTGTGCTGTGTTCTGGTATGTCCCTGCCACAGCCTGCACTGCCACTGGAATGTGGATGTTGCCATTCATAAACTGCGCCGGAAAGAGCGAATTAGCAAGAGTCTGCACCACTTCCTCGTGAGAGTTCTTCACTACTGAAGTACTTCCCACCATCTTATCCTTGTCGTCTTCCAGCTTCACGGTAGCCAGTGTCGTTGGCGAGCCACTGACGTGGACGGCATTGTAGGCCTCCTGAGGGATGGCGATGTGGGTTATGTTTTGCTGCTGAAGGTCACCGCGTGGTTGAGCAGAGTAAACAGGGATGGTCCAAGTCTCTCCAGTGGGGCTAGTAATGGTCCCAGTGGCACTGTACAGGTGAGCACTGTCCACTGTTAACAAGTCTGGCCTTAAAGAGACGTAACTTTGCTGCTGGCCCTGAGGAATGGCCAGCACTGTGGCAACTGGCTGCCCTGAAATAGCATATGATACAGTAATAGGCATATCCACTTTACGTTTCTTCACTGGCTGAAGGACACTAGCAGTGCTGATCCGCCGCTCTCCCTCTCGTGGAGAGCCTTGTTGAGAAGGTGGAGGTGACAGTGCCCCAACTGTTTGGATCTGTATCTGCTGGCCACCAGTAATGGCCTGTCCTGCCACAAGCTGGGCCTGGATCTGCTGGTGTTGTATGTGTTCCTCCTGTATCTCCGCAGCCTGGATCTGCTGGGCAGTCTGCACATGCTGCACTTGGATTTGAGCTGCCTGCAGCTGAGATGGGCTGGGGCTCTGAAGACATTGACTCTGTATTGTCTGGGATGCTTGCTGCTGCGCCTGGCCTTGGATCTGCACTTGGACCTGTATCGGTTGCTCCGAAGCCTGATGGACAGTGAGCTGTGGAGAGAGCTGCTGGGCGGAGACCTGCTGCGGTGACTGCTGGACCTGGACCTGAACCTGCAACAACACCAATTCAGCAGTTAGAAATTAGCAAGAGTCAGTGATCAACATGGGGGCCACCAACAGAGATGGTGCAGCACTGGAGGTCTACGCTCCACATCTTTTATGCTCAGTTTTATGATCCTATATATTAATCCACTAGTAAAGATCTCAGGAAAATGAAACCAAGTTACTCTAGAAGCACCTGGTTGATAACCGTGATACGGTAGACGATGTTTGCTCAGCATTGCACATGATCACACTCCTCAGCACAGACAGAACAGTGCGTGAGCTGCATCTCCATCCTCAAAGCTCTGTGCGCTCAAGCCAACAGATTGCATCCTTGGAAGCCAAGAGTCTTCAGAGCTATTTGCATTGCTAAAATGTTATTTCAGCAAAAGCCTTGCAATAGCAAGACTTTAAGGTCACATACATTACAATTTTGATATTAAGTTTATCTTGCTACAAAATGCAGGAGCTTACCTCATTCTTACTATGCTCTAAAGATTGTTTTATTGCTTTCAACCCCAATCCCCCAAATGGCCACAGGATCACTCATCAGTGACGGGCAGTAAGAAATATGGGTAAGTTGAAACCACCACTTGGCTCTTTTCACATAAGGTACAGAAATATTATTTTGAAATCAATGGCTAACAGTAACACTGCACATGTGGGTGTCATCACAGAAAGTTGTAAGTTCAATGTGAATCTTTGTCATGTGCTAAAGGGCAACACTGCAGCATTTGTTTTTCAAACTTCAGAAGTATTTTTTTGGCAGTGATAATTAAAGCCAATTATTTTTTCATTATTTACTTATTCCATTTAATTCTATTTATTGTCCAAATTACTCAGTTGTATTTTCTAGCTCATGCACTTAAAAAATGCTGAATAACATGGACAAAATATTTTAAGACTTGGAACCAAACACAGCTCCTTTTATTTTAGGGAAAATATATATATATATATATATATATATATATATATATATATTAAAAAAAAAAAAAAAAAAAAAATCACACCCTCTCACATCAACGCTCATCTGTCCAAGGTCTGTCACACTACCTTGCAGCAGTCTTGGAGCCAGAGGTAGCTCCCAATACAAAGTTCAGGTCTCAACTTCACATTCCAGGCCTTGAACCCAGCCCAGCTGGTATCTTCACTCTCAGGACACCAAGTGAGGTCTGGACACCTCACCACTTAGTCCCCCACATTTACACAGCCACTTTGTTGCATTTGCCTTGCCCTAGAAGCCATATCCCTGGTTCCCGTGTTTATCTGCTTCACTAGACTTCCTTAACGCTATATCTTAAGGGAGGGAATTAATTACTCAACCTCTCCTTTCAAATCCACATGAGAGATGTAGAGCTTTATTAGTAGCACCTATGAGAGCCCTATGAAGTCTGAAGCCAACAGAGATTTATTTAGTTGCAAAACTATGTCTTCCTACTCGTGTTCTCGCTCCCTTTTCTACCTCACTTCCTAGAGTCAGTCAAGCTAACATAATATTTGCACAGAGACACCACACCAGCCAGCCTGACAATACCAAAAAGAGCTACCATGCAGGTCTGCATTGCGCAGAATCATGAAATCTCACTTCCCAACATCACCTCTAAGAAGTCTTAAACAACATTAAGGATTCATTTGCAGCCAATTAAGAGTTGCTAAAGAAAAAAGTGGGGTAGCAAGATATACTGCTTGCAGATCAGTTTTACAAGTCACCCCCTGTTAAGAACTAATTCTATTTCCAGGAAAAATATGGAATTTTACAGGTTCCTGCTGGGAGCTGTATGTAGTATATTGTAATCCAGACAATGTAGACTTTCTAGAATAATTTCCTGCAAGGTAACAAGAAACATATGACCTTGTGTCAGCATGACAGTTTAAAAAAGCTGCATCAATGAGTGATTTGATCAGGCAGTTAATTGAAAAAGATGAAGTCACCTATGGGATGCTTCTTCAGTTCTATTTGATACTTTTATCATACTGCCCTACAGCATGAGTACTGCCATGGTCAAACAGGCCCAAGCACAACTCCCCATTAAGAGTTCAGTTCAAGACAGCCAGTTTCAATTACACCTCTAAGGCAAGTATTCTTCAAAATATCTGACTTTAAAAAATCACTAACATAATTCTTAGTATTAAATTAAGTCCTTGTTCAAAAGATTAGCTGCAAGGCAAAGGCCCAAGACTGGACAAAGTAAAATGCATTACTGCACTGATATATTTTCAGTTTCACACAAGAAACACTTGCTTTATCTGGTAGGATCCAAAATCACATCACAGAAAGAAGTAAACGTGTCATCTATCCTGTACTTCTGCAGTGTATTTTCAGAATCTGCAGAGGTTCACCGAGAATACCTTTAAGTATCCCCATCTTCTTTCCATGCAAAACTTTACATTACTGTTTCTGGTACTGCTGCAGCTTATACAAAGCAGACTTTTTTTTTTTTTTTGCTATCAGTAAGAATTGAAAGTTCACTCCTGTGCTGAAACAATTTTACCACATAAGTGCAATCAGAAAGGTAATGGAATAGGTTTAAGCAAGAGGCACTATCTGCAAAAGAGGCATGGTCTCAGAACAGACCTGACAAGACAGCATTTTCTTCCTTCTGCTTTTATAGGCTAGACTATTTCAGTTGGAAGGGACCTACAATGATCATCTAGTTCAACTGCCTAACCACTTCAGGGCTGACCACATGCTAAAGCATGTTATTAAGGGCATTGTCCAAATGCCACTTAAACACTGACCGGCTTGGGGCATCAACCACCTCTCTAGGAAGCCTGTTCCAGTGTTTGACTACCCTCTCGGTAAATAAATGGTTCCTAATGCCCAGACTAAACCTCCCCTGGCACAGCTTTGAACCATTAACCATTTTAGAGCCTCAGCCTACTCTAAAAGTCACAGGCAACTTCCATTACTTTTCAGCAGATGAGCAATCATGACCTGAGGCCCTATGATACTCCCCCAGGACTAAATCCTAATCCCTACAACTAGGATGTCTTACTCCTGCTTTGGAGTTCACATAGTGTTATTGCTAACACCCAAAGATGAAGAAATCAGACTCCAGAATCAATGGAAGTTCTCCATGCTGCAAACTGCAGACATCATGCTTCTGACTACAGACTGCTCCTATTTAAAAGGATATTGGAGCTCTACCTACCGTGCATTAGGCATCCCTTGTGAATTACACATTCATTTTTAACAACCGTATTTTGCAGTAGATCCTTCCCTATTTTCAAGTAGGTTGTACCCAGGAGTGCTACAAGCATTCATTTCAGATATACAGACTTTAACCCAGCTCTGAGACTAGAGCTTCTTATGTTGACCTCATTGTCTAACTTGCTATCGGAGAAAAAAAGGACAAAGAATTACATTAAACATCAGCAGCAGCCTACTTTTTTAAAGACTCTGTACAAACAGGAATGCTTTAAATTTACAGGCCAACACCAACAGGGAGGACTTTAAATCTACTTTATGCCTAGGATCAAAGCTAGAACATGTTATGCTGGGAAATCCTGGGTTATACTGGTGCAAGAGAGGAACATGTCAAGTTACCAGTACTGAAAAACTGCTTACTGACAGAAGCTTGGATCTAACAGCATGAGAAGAATCACATCCCAGTAAGCTACCACCACACATTTTTTTACCATAAAATAAGTAGAAGTTGTACCAAGTACTAGCTGACTAGCGACTCAAAACCATTAGAAGTCAGCCCTGCATCATAACAGGAGGGCAGAACTAAATTCTTAAGATTCCCTTAAAGGAAATCTTCTGTCACATTAAGCTCAAAAACATATTCTGTCTAGAACTGAGCACATGCAAAGAGAAAATTAGTAACTCAGCAAACATGAGAACAGCTGAAGCCTGCTTTCCAAAGGTTTTTTTTCCTCATGGTTGATAGACTAACTCCAACAAACTTTCAAGTAGGATTCATAACATGTCTGCCCTGTGTGGATTCTCTGCCCAACAAGGAATCAGACTGCAGAACTGCAGTTTTGAAACAATTAAGTTGATAGAATTCTCAAGCAAAGAAAATCTCATCTGCAGACTGACTGGATTACCTAATAATTGCTAAAACCTAATGCCAAATGAGCACACATACCAACCTCTTGCCTGCATGGATTTTCTGATATCTAGCTTGCCCCAGAGCACCTGACAGGCTCTTAAATGCCACTTTCCACAAACACATCTTGGTTTCTGAAGCTACATTCACACTAGCAAGTAGCAGGACACATCAAGTGCAGATCTTCAGAGCAAAAATGAAGGCCAACATCTAGTCCTGCCCACTAGCCATGCTAGACAAACACCCAGACACAACAGGACTGCATCTTGCAGCTTAGTTTCACCTGAAGGGAACCCCAAATTACAGGCTCCAAACCTACAAGAGGTAAGTGGGAGCAGGCGGCAAACTTGCTGCAGGAAGTATGCTCCAAATCCTTCCCCAAAAAGTAATGTAGGTGCACCTCAAACTTCCACACCTGTGCAAGTTGACAGAAGTCAAACACCTGGACAAAAAGTGAGAGCACAAGAACAACAATCTCTGGTTTTTAACCCAATTTAAGGAAAGAAGGCTTAAAATACACTTCCCTCAACAACAGGCCTAAGTTAGTGACATCAGCATTAAAAACTAACACTGTACTAGAGTTCCTTCTAACGTTACACCAGAAGGTATGCATGTAAGTACAAAACCGATCTGAAGTACAGCGTAGGTGAAAAGACTGATCGCTTAAGTAGCAGGAAACATTGGAACTTGTTATTCAACTACTTTACAGGAAGTCCTTTGCTATCTAAGTAAACAACATCTACTGGGAGGGTAACAAGTCAGCTTTTCAGAACAACTGCCAGACAGATTCCCACTCCAGGTTTTTCCTCTGCTCATTCATCAACATCAGAGAGAATTCCATGGGTCAAATTAGGCCTTGCGTGTGTTTGAACAGTTACAATAGCAATATTATGTTGTCAAGCTGTACACTGGGGCAGGATTTAGACCTAAGACACTTAAAATAGGTGAACCAGGGAAAACAAACCAGATTACCTCTCAGAGGGATTTACTTCCATATGCGAGAAGGTGCTACCTTGAAAACACCACTCTTGACTGTAACCATTCTCTGAATTGACACACTCAGCTCTAGCAAGTGCTATTTAATACCAGCTGCTACACCAGCATCTTATTGGAATGCTTTTCAAAGGTAAGAGAATAGAAGCCCTACCTCCAGGCTAAACTTCAGAACCAATACAGGGGCAGGGGGAAGCTGCATCTATCAGAAGCAAAGGAAAGATGCATTCTGTGTAGAGCCAGAGATAAGGTCTTCTTCTGAGCTACTTAAGGGCACCTTTCCCTGCCTTATATTATTAGTAATGCCCAGCTTCCTATAATGGTCTGAAGTCACAGAACAGACTCAGGAAAGACTGAAAAAGATGAACAGTAAACGCATAAGGACCTAAGCAATTAGAAAGGCACAAGCCTTAGCTGAAAGACATTCTACACAGGCATTTAACGATTCCCTATATGGTTCTGTGATCCTGCCCACCTGTAACATCCTCTCCTCAAACGCTGTCCAAGAAGCTCTTGCCACCTAGCCATCAGACTAACAAAAAGCGTAAACTGAGGATCTTCCCCATATGCACTGTATGTATCTTAAGCAAAGATACTTTCTGTCCTCTGATATTCTTTCAGTCAGATTTTCTTGTGGAAGAGGCACGAGAGGTTTACTGACCTCTGCAAAAATACCAAATTCAAGTAAGCAAGTCAGTGGTAACACCTCTTCTCACTGGCATCATCAACTTGATGGCCTTGATGCACAAGACCAACAAGCAACAATCTCACCAAAGGCAGAGCTGATACAGCTCTTACTTGACTGGAACAAATGCAGCCCTTCCAGCCACTCCCTGATGCAGGGCAGGGTATGACAACTGGTCACACTAAACTCTTTCATAAGATCTCTAATGGCACCGCTGCGGCACTAAGCATGGAAGGAGCTCCAAGTCACTTGTACTGTAGCACTGACTAGTATATAACCCAAGAGTTGCATCCATTCAGCCTTTAAAATAAACATTTGGCAACAGTTTGTTGAACCTTTTAGGCAAGAAAACCCTAAGGTGGCAACTTCTTCAAACAGGAAATTTATTTTGCCAGGATAAATAAAAGCAGCAAGCAGTCACACACTGCCTTTGGTTATTCACAGCAAGTAAAATCCAGGATGAAACCTGAGCACTGTCTATCTTTATGATCATAAGGTTGTCATCAGCACTTGCAACCGTGAAGTCATCTGACTGGTCATATTATTAGTCACCTTCAGCACCACTGTCACACTGCCAGACATAAGCATAGTCTTCCACTGATTTGCAATTGGATTAGCCAGAACTAAACAGATTATCAAGTCAAGTACCGGGATGACATAAATTTGATCAAAAGCTAAGAGGCTTCAGCAGATGACCAAAATTTCTCGTAATACAACACAAGTAGTATTTTAGCAAAGTGAACCAGCTGGATCAGGTGCACTGCTCTAGTGGAACACTGTCACCCCCAGAGCCACAACAAAATCCAGCTTTGTTCAGACACCGTGCTCTGCTACTGCTGCCACAGTGACAGTCTTGAGATAGGCAAACACTAATTCATTGCTTTAATATAAAATCACATCTCAATAAGAAATCTTGAAAGACAGAAAAACACTCTTGCAAAGGGGTAAAGACATTCCTCTCCACACCATCCTTGGAAAAAAACTTCAAGATAAATCTAAAATAGCTGCTCAAATACACATGAATCCAGCTGCACTGCTGATGTACAAAAGCTGCAGCCCTATTTAGTACCAGGTGTGCCACCTGAAGTGTTCTGGGGGTTTGTAACATCCTAAAGTGAGTGGCAGGGTAGGCAACACAAATGCTAATTATGATCGGTACTGACAGATGTGAAAGCAGATATTTTAAAGTCGAGTCACACGTAAAACAAGGGTGAGAGAGTAGACAATATTCTTTAGAAAACTTGCCAAAATCCTGACTTTCATCAGATACTTTTCAAATTCAGGGTGCAGGCCATTCAGTTTAAAAAACAGGAACAGGTCTCTGGCAGCAACTCTATGGTTATTTTCAAGAAGGTCAGGAGATTATTTTTTCTCTGGAACATATGATATATGACCTCCCTCCCTATCTCTGTCACTAGAAGATTTGCAAGGGTCAACCCTGAACTTTGAATAGTTCTGAAAGGAGGCAGTAGGAGGGAAGAAAGAGGGAAAAAAAAAAAAAAAAAAGATTCCTCCTGACTTTTACAATTGGTCTGGGGGCCTTCCACATCTTCAAGGCTAAGGCACCCAAAAAAAAAAAAAAAAAAAAAAAAAAAAAAAAAAAAAAAAATCAACCCTCCTAGTTGTTCTACTAAAAATGAAATTTCTCCTGAAATGCATGCTAGCTGGCAGAACCAAAAGCAGCCTTGATCAGTTTTAATAGACTCACGCAGAGATGAAAGCCATGTCTGTGAGACTAGAGGCTTTATTCTTCAAAAGCCTTGCAACACAAGTTACTGTAGGGCAACAGGTTACAGAAGTCCCAGTTAAGCATTTATTTACTCAATAGAGAGCGTAATTGGAAACTAGTTACCCAGTGAAAGAGCTAAGTTTGTCTTTCCTGTAGGATAAAAGCATGCAAGTGAGCTGTCAGCACGAGTCTACTGCACTGCACCAAGTTCACACTGCCTTATCTCCAGTCATTTGTGTCTCCATACCCTCATTTGTTGCAAAAGAAGAGAGCTCACAGCTTTACATTCATGCTACAGAAGGCAGAAAGATTTGTATCTAAAGTGTAACAGGACTACAGCTGTAGACAGAGTTCAGCTTTTTGGATATATCGTAAGAAAACCTTAGTAAATGCCCTGCCACCTGTAAACTCTTCAAATTACAAAACGTGTTTGAGAACCAAAGAAGTTATCCTAAGTTACATGTTGTCTGGTCTTTTTATCCTCTGGTGCTGGATTTGCTTGCTTAATACTTCATAAAAATTACTGTAATACCTATTAAAAAAAAAAAAAAACACAACAAAAAAAAGAGAAGACTCCTTCCACTGTGAAAAGGAATAATCTACCTTGACACATAAGCATCTTTTAGAGTTCCTTTCCTGAAAGGTATCTTCCCCTGGTTCATATCGTAAGTTGACTCCCCTGCATTTCCCCCTCACTTAAAAAACAGTTCAAGAGCTACAACTTTTACAGTGTCCAAGCAAAATCATTTAAAGAGTACTGACTTCATTTAAAAGAACCTGAAAGTGAGTTAGATCCCATGACCACCCTGAACAACCAGATAAAGTAAGACCAGCAGAGGGGGGGTGGTATTTATAGCGGCTTCACACAGAGTGCAAGGCTCTGGGGAGTTGTGTACATGCCAGAACTGTCAACCATTTCTCCAAGAGGTTACACCACCACATTACTATGTATGCTAGCCCTCCTACAGCGGGGCTCAATGGAGGTACAGTCAAGAGAGAAATTTACTACCAAATTCCTTAAATGAAAGGGAAATAGTGCTGTTCTACATAAAGTTAATTGGCCCTACTTCTTAAGTGCTTGCCTGTGGTTTCAGGTTAGACAGTAGCTGGCTCTGAACACTACTCCATAGGTTAGCAAGTCATACATACATTTAGAGATGATTTAATACGCTTACCTGGACTTGCTGGGGTTGCTGAACCTGTATCTGCTGCTCTGGCTGAGTTTGCTGCTGGACACTGGTTGTCACAGGACAAGCAAGTTCAAGCAAAGACCCAGCCACCTCTGTGCTGTCTGTGTAAATGCAGTTGCCACCCTGTTGATACACCATTGTGGTGGTGGCCGTCTGCTGAAACTCCTGCAGAGCTTCCGGCCCCTTGGAAGCAAGGGAGTCCAGAAACTCCTTCATCCTGTGCTGGGGGATCGTTCGCGCCTTCACACGGATGTATTCTTCAAAGGAAATGGTGTTCTCCAGAGAATTATTCATATTGCAAGGTCCTTAGGGTTCCTTAAGGAAAGGGAAAGTAAAAGTCTTAACTACAGCACTCCTTTGATGCAAGAATATTCCTAACTCCGGTAACTAATTTCTCATACCGAGTACCATATGAAAACTAGCAAACATTCAAGACCAGATGCCCGAGACAGATGCTTTAGCTTTATGAGGCATCTTGCACTACTACACATTTCTCAGATTAACCCTTAGCAGCTCAAGAAAGTCTGAATGATAATCAGGTGTAACTGTGGCACTATTCAAAGAGCTCACTGCCATGTAATATCTTCTAGCCTTGTACTTCACCCAGACCAGGTGAATCCAATAACAGACAAAATCAACTCATACATTTCATTCATTTGCAGCATGCAATATTAGTGAGAGAAGCTCAGAAATCAATTTGTGGCCCTGCTTTGCAGCCACAGAGGTGGGAGAACCAAGCAGTATGTTCTCTCAGGCCATGCAGTTCTATTCTAGGCAGCTAATGGGAAGCACAACAGAAGAGCAACAGATGCAGCATTCAGCCCATTGCTATTAGGACTAGGACAGCCTTATTGATTTGAACATAGCAAGCAAAAGGAGAATGCTGGAATCAGGAGATTCCACATGGAGAAGCAGAGCTCTGGAAACGACAAAGGCAATAGCAGGATCAGTTCTTGTAATCCTTTTAATACAGAAGAGGTTAACATCAAACATGCTATGTATTAAGACAAGAGAGAGACAGGAAAAAAAAAAATAGATGATCAGGGAAGAAGTGAGAGCAAAGAAAAAAAAAAAAACAACAAAAAAAAAAAAAAAAAAAAAAAAAAAAAAAGGTGATTCCCCCGAGAACATTAGAAAGCTCTAGGGTATACTCTGACAGCATTCTTCTCTTACTGACTTATCTTGTTTAAACCCACAAATTGTTTCTGCAGTGAGTATACTGGCTGTTTCTAAGGCACTAATTAGTCTTGATAAAGAATAAATAGATTTGAGCTATAACACTACCAGATACTGTGATGGCTGTGAAAAGATGCAAAACAACACAAGATTAGGACTAGAAGAGGTGATTCAGTACTACTAGATCAAGCTGCGAAAAAGAAGAAAAAGGGACAAACATTCACTATATGTACATTATGACTGTAGTTCTAAAGAAAATAGGTACAAAAGCAGAATCTTTTATATAATTTTACCATGATTTAACAAAGTAGAACGAAAACAGAAGTATGTGGTTGAACATAAGGCTGCAAGAGCCTGTGTGAAAATGGGAGTTAGTTGTACGCTCTCAGTGGCACCCAAGCGTATTCCACAAACCCAGCTCAAATTCCCACTGAAATCCAGGGGAGCTAGAGCAAATTCTAACCACTCTACTGTTACGTGACAGCAGTCTGAACACACAGAAGTTTTTGTTTACACGGAGGAGGTTCATGGCTAGTGCACTGGACGAGGCTCACAGGAGCAAGAATGAATATCAAAGGTAAGAGGAACACACATGAGGCAACCTGCACTGTATCTATAGTTTCTGGACTTATTAAGCAACAGCTGATGCTGTATAAGATTACTACAGATAATATTCTTAAAACATGCATCAATGTTAGCATCACCAGCTAACAGTGTTCAATTAGTAAATCCAACAGCTCTATAAAAATCAGCATATAGAAGCTCCTGCAGACCCCACAGCAGGCCAGAAGAATAATTCTCCTGCCTTTCAGAGATTCTCACCTGACAAGTTTTCAAGCCAGCTCCACATGATAAAGCCATTAAGACTATTCACTTAGTTGCCCAGTAAGACTATTCACTTAGTTGCAGAGTGAGGCTTCCTCCAGGAGCCACCCAAGAGTACTCTACACCTCCACAGGACACATTAACCCTTTCCCAGGTGACTGTATGTCCAGGGTGAAGCCAACAGAGAACAATCTTGTCAATGTATCCTCAGTGACTAAGACAGGACCTACACCAGGCACACTCAAACATATCTTGCAACTAATTGTAAGATGCTCTGTTACCCCAAAGCTAGAAAGCAGATTTTGAGCAATTAACTTGTCCCAATTTTCTACTCGGAACTTGCAAATATTTGACTTCAATACTACAGTGAGGCTTTCAGAAAAGCATAATCATTTTGCATGTCCACTCCGAGGTGCACCAGCAGACACTGCTTTCAGAGGGATGATCCTTCTGAGGAATAAGCCTCAAGGATGCCACGCTGGGAACCCAGACAAGAATGCTACAGGGGCTCTTTGAGATTACATGCTCTTTGACAGCTAGCTGCTGCTGAATAGGATGGGCTCACCTCTCAGCAAAGTTCCAGCCTTCTTCCTTGCTCCTGCATTGGCACTTACTGTGTTGTAACTATTCAGAGAATAGCTACTGACCTTCTGTTAATCTTGTCAAGGGAGTGAGTGGGGAGGTCAGCAGGGCCACCGTTTTCCATAGCAGCTAACTGTTAGCCCTCACATTTACTTTTGGATCTCCAACCCTTCTGTCAAAAGGCTGATCACAGGTACATCATGCCTCTGTGTAGCAGAGGCCAGAAGCCACCAGAAACCCAGACACATAAGCAGCAGGCCCAAAGATCAAGATGAGGTCCACCACCAAATCATCATGTACCTCTTCCATCTACCAAGAAGCAGAACAAACACAGAATTAATTTATTAGACACAAATCATTGACCCTGCTCAGCTGCCCCATCTTAATTAGTTCTTTTTAGCACCAAAATCAAGAGCCTAGTAGGCCAGTCTTCCCCTGCCAGCAAATCTTCCACTATCACAAGCTGCCAGAAAAAAAAAAAAAAAAAATCTCGCTTTTCCTCTCTTTTAGCATGGAAAAACCTTCCTCTGCATCTGGCTGAAGTTAGTACACTGAGAGCCACTAACACTTGAAACACTGAAAGGCTCATCTGAGTCACTGCAGCCCTCAAAGCCCAAGAACGGATCAGACACCGCTGTGCCTTGTGGTGTTTGCTCCTGCTCCAGAACAGCAGCAGAATCTTCCTTTGGTTTTCTCTACAGTTCTCCAGCTCTGGCAATGGGAAAGGAGCTAAAGACACGGCAGGTAACAGTGCAGACTGGACTGTTTCTCCCAGAGTTGCTCCTGTCAGTTTGAAGGCTGCTTCGGGTTATTTACCTAAAAGCACTGAACCACACAAAACTGTACTTCACAAAACCCTAGCGGCAGCAGAGGTACAGGGTCTAGATAAATACTCAGGAAAGTATCTCTGTACTCCCAGAGATTTTATTTATTAAAACTAAACCCACGTGCATTTGAGAGAAAACCTCTTTAAGGCTCAAGTATGCATTCAACATCCTTCTCTAGGACAACATACACAGCTTGCTGCTGCAGTTGCCAGTTTTACTGCTAGTTATTAAAAAATACTAATTTACACATCTGTGTATCCCATAGACACACACTAGAAACACCAAACACCCACCTTCACAAGATCTCAGCAAGCATGTTTTTAATACCACATTTCAAAGTTTTAAAAAAGCATCCAAGCGATAACCTTTCTCTGATAAAGGGAGGTAATTCCTCCCCATTCAGCATAACCGCATTTTTTCCAGGAAATAAGTTCAAGAAACTCTTTGAAGATCATGAGCACATACGGTTAGTTCAAAAAACTTAGACTGAGGTTACTGAAAACACACACACAACTTGCAGCATGTGGACAATCTGGACTCACCAGTCACCATGTTGCATGTATTTCTGCTGCTCTTGTCCTGAGCTCTTAGACTTGTAACGTTCTGGAGAAGACAGAACAAAGAAGCCCTTTCCATCCCCAGTTCCTCTTTCTTTATTAAAGCCATTTTATTTTTAATATGTATTCCATTAAGAAAAAAAAAAAAAATCAGGAAAGAAAGGTATGATCATCTACACAGTTAGCAGCTCCTACAGAAGAATTGTGAGATGCCCAATTCCTAACCATTGTGTCCCTCGGCCTGATCAGTGTCACTAGGAACAGGCGTGCAAGCACAACTGTTACAGGGCACAGAGCACTGGCGCCGTGCGGTGACAGCTCAGCGCAGCCGGTGACACCGGAGTTACTGGAAGACAGAACTTAGAACAAGGCAGCAGCAGTGACCTTATCCAGAGGTGTGTGTGTGTGTGTGTGCCCCCACAGGTGCTCCCGGCCGAGGCCCAGGATAAACGGGAACGACACACACCGCCCTGCCACCCGGCCCAGACGAGGCGAAGCTCCATATTTAGCCCCTGAGATCATCGGCCGCGGCTCGGCCTCTCCCCTGCTCGAGCGGGGGACGCGGATCCCGCGGGGGCTTCGTCCTGCGGCCCGGCCGGCCCCCGCCCGCGGGGAGCCCAGCGCCGCCCGGCCCGCTCCCCGCCGCCGGCCTTTGTTCCCCGGCGGGGCGGCCGGGCCCGGAGGAGACGCCGCGCCCCCCCACCCCCCCCCCCCCCCGCCGCCGCAGAAGCCATGTTGGGGGCTTCGCCGGGGACGGCGGCCGCCGAGGGCCGCGCCGAGCCTGCGCCTTCCGGGGAAGGGTCCGCCCCGCCCGGTGCGGGGGGGGGGGGGGGCGGGCGGGGACGCGCCCGGTGGACGGGGAGGGTGCGGTGCGCGTCCCCGCAGGCGGGGGGAGATGCACGGGGGTGGGGGGTGGGGGGGGAGTATGGGGGGGTGTTGGGGTGTGCGCGCACCCGGCAGGCGGGGCCGCCGCCTCCTCCCCTCCCCCCTCCCCGCCGGGCCCGCGCACCGCCCCCGGAACCGCCGCCGCCTCCCCCCCCCGCGCCCGACGGAAGGCCCCGCCCGGCCCCGCCGCCGCGCACCCCCCACCCCCCCTCCATCCCCAGCCCCGGCCCGGCGGCCTCGCTGCGCGCCGCCTCACCCCGGCCCGGCCCCGCCTCACCCCGGCCCTGCTGCCGCCGTCGCCTCGCGCCGCCGCCGCCTCGGCCCCGAGTCTTTTCCCCTCACAGCTCCCTGGGCGCCATCTTACATTCAACCCCCCGCAGCCAATCAGCGCGCGGCCCAGGCCTCGCGAGAGGACGGCCCTCAAGTCCCGCGAGAGCGCGGCGGCCGGCCTCGCCCCGCCCCTTAAAGGGGACGCACCCCGGCGGGGAAGAGGGGCGGCCGCGGGGGGGCGCCCTACGCGGGGAAGCGCGCGCGGGCCCGGGACACGGGGCGGGGATGGGGGCCAGTGGCCGCGACTGGGGTAGGGACAGCCCCCGTCGCGGCTGTGGGACTCGGGACGCCACCGACACGCGTGGCCGTGGGGCGCCGCCGGCTGAAGGGTCCCACGAAGCCGCGCCGCTGCTCCGCGCCAAGCGGGGTTGGCCTGGCCGCGACCCCCCCCACCCTCCCCACACACACACACCCCCCCACGCAGCAGTCGGGGTAAGGCCCCGCGCCGTCCCACGGGTGGGCGACACTCCAATGCAGGGGTTCCCCGGGGAGAGCGCTGGGACCTCCGCGACCGGTACCGGCGGGGACTGCGCCCTGCCCCCGCGCGGGACCGCGGGGCGAAGGGTCCCCGCATCGTCGGGCCGAGCCGGGGCTGCTTTAACGTGCCCATGTGCTCGGCGCGGCCTCCGCGCCCCCGCTGCCGCTTAAGGTGGCCCGTGGGACTGGGCAGAGCCTCCCCACTCCCATCACGGCAGGGCCGGGGCCCCGCTCCCCCAGCTCGGGGCATGGGGGTTACGCCGGTCCCGCGGGGACACCGCCCAGACCGCCCCAGCCCGAGACCGGGCGGGGGCCACCCCACTCGAGACCACCTTAAGGGGGGACGGCGCTCGGGCGGTGTTTGTACACAGCGTGCACACTCTCCCGCCTGCCCGCACCCTGCCTGGGCAGACCCTGAGGACCCTCCCTCCAGCCCAGCCTCACGGTCGCGGGTGGAGGGAGCTGCAGGTCCCACGGGGGCACCAGCCCCGCCTGTGGGGCAGGAGCAGCCCCTGAACCCCCCAGGGAACAGGGGAGACACCACCACCCCCCCCCCAGCACCCCAAGGCAAAATGGGGGACAGGAGGCAGTGACAGTGCGGGGACAGGGCTGGGATGCTCCGTTTATTGAGGCGATGCTGTGGGGCGCCCTGGGGGGCTGCGCCAAGGCATGGTGGCGCTGGGGGCGCGCAGGGACCCCCCAGGGAAGCAGCCCTATGGCAGGGCAGCAGCGGTGGGTCCCTCAGGCCTTGCCGGGGTCCTCCTTCAGCGTCACTGTCCGGTTGAACACCATCTGGGGAGAGGCAGAGGGTCAGCTCAGAGCCCCGCGGTGGGCAGGGGGGAGCCCCACGGCCACCTCCCCAGGGCTCACCTTCCCCTCCTCACTGTCAGGATCCACGGAGAAATAGCCCAGCCGCTCAAACTGGAACTTGTCAAAGGGCCGGGCCGAAAGGACCGAGCTGTCGACCAGGGCGTTGCGGATCACGCGCAGGGAGTCCTGGCAGGGGGAGGCAGCTCAGCACCTCCGGCCCCTCTGCCCCCTCCCCAGCCCCGCTCCCTCCAGGGACACGGCAGGGCCCTGCCCAGGGAGGAGTAGGGCTCACGTGGAAGTGCCTTGGGTGTGGGTGCAGGAGGTCCTCAGCTCCCCCCAGGCCCGTGACTCCAGCTCCTGCCACTACTCACAGGATTGAGGTCGCTCAGAAAGCCACCAGGCACCTCTGACGGGTCCTCGGGGTTTTTGTGCAAAAACCTGCCAAGAGACAGAGTCTCATCCTAAAGCCACCAGGCAAGGGGACGTGGTGCCCTATGGCAACTATGCGGCAAGCAGCTTGCAGGAAGGCAGCATCTTTCCCACCAGGGAGCCAGGCAGACCCTGGCAGAGCTTGCTGGTGCACAGCCCTGCTGCCGCCCCAGCACCGCTGAGCTTGCACCCGCGCCTCTGGGACTAGCTGGGTACTCACAGCCGCTCATAGAGCCGCACTTCGCACACCAGTGGCTCCGAGACCCAGTGGATGAAGGCTTTGGGCTTCTCCGCCACTTCTGACTTGGTGCAGGTCACCTCCAGCTCGATCACGCGTCCGCTGGCGTCCTGGGCAAGAGGAGGCAAAACAAGCAGTCAGGGAACAGTCCCATCCCGCAGGGCAGCCCTAAGGCCGAAGCACCAGTCTGCCCCAGCTCAGGGCAACCCCGCTCCCCGCTGCTCAAGGCAACAGGGCTGTCAGGGAGCTGCCACACAGGCAGCCTGCACCCACGCTGTGACCACCACTGCCCTTCCCCGGTGGGGCATGGCCATGTCCTGACACCTCACTGCCCAACCTCACGTCACCACTGCCCAGAGCCACCCACCTTGATGACGTTCTGGACGGCGATGACGTAGCCAGCATGGCGCAGCCCCACCGGCTGCCCAGGGGCCAGGCGCTTGTAACTCTTGTCCACCTCCTGCAAGATTGTTCATGGCTGGGGGTCCCAGCACAAGCAGAAGTTCCCCCTCCCCAGCACATCCCTGTCCCCACAGCTGCATGCCCCCCACCCACTCCTGCTGTCCCAGGGATTGGCGTGCCCAGGGCTGTTTGAACGCTGCAGGACATGCCCCAGCATGCAGGTCAGCTATGGGCACCGTTGGTTGGATACATTCCGGCCAGACTAAGGGCAGCCGACATTTCCCTGCTGCCCATCAGAGATGCTGGCATGTTTGGGAGTCACGGTTGGGTGCCTGACACCTGACTGTGCCCCATGCAGCACCAGCGCCGCTCCCAGTGCTGCCAGAGCCACAGCTCTCGGGAGCAAGGGCAGTATGACCCAGTGGGCCTGGCTCACCTCTCTGAAATCTGTCTCCTCGATGTAGACAGTAGGCTGGAAGGGCACTTTGTGAAAACCCCGGCTCTCATCGGCTGGAAAGTTGGGCACAAGGACCTCAAGTGCCTGGGTAAAAGGAGGGGGTGAATGCTGACCTTGGGGAACCCCACTCCCACCCCAGCCTGCAGCAGTCTCACCTTTGGGGCAGGGAAGTTGGTGATGGTGACCTTGAGGGGCTCCAGGACAGCCATGGCACGGGGGGCTTGCTCATTCAGCACCTCCCGCGCACATGCCTCCAGAAGATGAGGTTCCATTGTCGCCTGGGCCACAGTCACACCGACCTGTGGGACAGCCTGCTGTCACCACACTGGTCAGGGGATGCATCCACCCATCCCATCCCTGTCCTGTCCTCAACACCTACCTGGGAACAGAAGTTGTTGATGGCCTCAGGTGGAAAGCCTCGCCGGCGCAGGGCCGTCAGCGTGAAGAGCCGCGGGTCATCCCAGTCCCTGAAAAAACACGGGTGAGACAGCCAGGCGTGCCCTGGGAAAGACCCACCCTTGGCTGCTGGCCCCGCTCCTACCTCACGGCACCCGTCTCCACCAGCCGGATGATCTTCCTCTTGGAGACGACAGTGTAGAGCAGGTTCAGGCGCCCGTACTCCCACTGCACAGGGCAGTAGACATCCAGGGCATTGCAGAGCCAGAAGTAGGAGGAGCGCCTGCAAGGCACAGCCCGGCTCAGCTTCATGCCCACCCACAGCCCCATGGACACGCTGTCCCCCAGCACTTTGGCAGCTGCCAGGACACAGTCAGCTGCTCCCCCCCCCCTCCCCAGAACTGCCCTGCCATGTCTGGCTCAGCCCTGGGCCGTGCCGTGCACGGCGCTCACCTGGCCTGGAACTCCTTGGTGCAGAGGGAGTGCGTGATGTGCTCGATGGAGTCGCAGAGGCAGTGTGTGTAGTCATACGTGGGGTAGATGCACCTACAAGGCAGACGCAGTCAGCCCTGGGGCAGAGCTCCCTGCCTGACACCTCCCCACTGCCAGGAAACGCCAGCCCACCCCCGCCACGCGTGCCAGGGTGCCACAGGCCCTCCCTACCACTTGTCGCCGGTACGGTGGTGAGGAGTGAACTTGACACGGTAGGCGACGGGGTCCATCTTCCCATCCTCCATCACCAGTTTCATCCGCAGTGTGGCCTCCCCCTCCCCGAACTTGCCCTTTCGCATGTCCTGTGGAGCAGGGGGAAGCTGTCGGCGGAGCCACAGACCTGGACCCCCGGGGCATGCAGCGCCTGACCCCAGCCAGGGGTACCTCAAAGAGCAGGAGTGACTCCTCCACGGGCCGGTCCCGCCACGGTGAGGGAGGTGGGTTGTGGCCCTTGATCTCCTCAACCTTCTGATGGCAGACATATGCCTGGCCCCTACGGGGGGAAAGCACTGTCACCAGACATGAGTGACCCACTCCCGGGGCTCCCCAGGAGCCCTGGCATGGGACAACCACGCTGCCCTCGCACATCCGTACCACCCCAGCACGCTCACCTGCGGATGAGCTCCAGGGCCCAGGTATAGAGCTGGTCAAAGTAATCTGATGCGTGGGTCACTGCATAGGGCTGGTAGCCTGTGGGGACAGGGGAAACAAAGCAGGTTGGAGGCACCCCCAGCACCCGGCAGCAGGACCTGCATGCAGGGGTGTCCCCAGCAGCAGCCGGCCTGATCCTGCCCTCCCCAGCCTGAGCCGTACCCAGCCACTCCACCATCTCCCGGATGGCCGTGAAGTACTTCTCCTCCTCTTTCTCGGGGTTTGTGTCATCATAGCGCAGGAAGCACAAGCCACCGTTGGCCTGGGGGTGGGGGGACAGTGAGCAGCCGCTCCCTGAGGGACCGCAGGGCAAGGCCAGCGGCCAAGCAGCAGGAGGAGTGAGGGGCCGGGGGGTCTGCCAGCAGGCTTGGTGCTTCCCACCTTGGCGTAGCCAAAGTTGAAGTTGATGGCCTTGGCATGGCCGATGTGCAGGATCCCGTTGGGCTCAGGAGGAAACCGTGTCCGCACCTGCAGGGGGGAAAGGAGACACCTCTGTCCTTTGGCAGGAGGCTCGCACACTCCCTGACAGCAGGGGCACTGACGTGAGCCCCTGATGATCCCACAGAGCCCCCCATGTTGCATGGGTGCTGCTTCTGCCCCCGGTGAGCTGTGTGTCTCCCCCAGGCACCCCACCTGCCTGGCTGCCGCCCAGCACAGCAGTACCACCCTTGCAGAGAACCACTGGGCTGGGGGGACGTGGCCTCACCTGCCCACCCGTGACTGTCAGGTGATGCTTCAGCAGAGCCATGGTGTTGGGAGTCACCACGTAGCCCTCCGCCTTGTAGTTCTCTCCTGCGGGCAGAGGGTGCTGAGGGCTGTGGCACTGCCCAAACCGAGCCAAGCCCAGCAGCCGGTGGGGAAGGGCACAGAGCTGGGCCGGTCCCCTGCAGCACAGGGAGCCGGGGCTGGGCACAGAGCCGGTGGAGCGGCCCTGCAGATGGCAGTGGCTCTTCACACTCACCCGGCTTGTGGAATTTGAGGGCTTCTCCCCGCAGCTGCTCCAGCAGCGACCGTGTCTCCGTGCCCACCTCGCCTGCAAGGAGAGACAGGGCTGAGCAGGGCCCTGCCCGCAGCTCCCGGGGCCCAGCTCGGAGCCAGATCCCAGAGAGGAACCAAAGGGCTGGGGACGCTGCCCGCAGCAGGACAGTCTCTTACCGTTCTCCACCACAGCAGCCTTCTGCTTCTCTGCTGGGGCTGGCCGGGCCTTTGCAGCCTGCAGGGACCAGCACAGCACCCTGAGTGCCCAGCCCCAGCACGGGCCTTCCCCTCCTGGCCCAGACCGCTGCCCCCAGCGCTCCCTCAGCCCCGTGTCCGTGATGGCAGCTGGATCCCAGAGCAGCAATTTGGGATCCAGCCTGGACACTCAGCAGGGAAACACCATCTCAGCTGCCAGCCTCCCTCTCCTCCTCACCTTTGGTTTCTTTTCCAGGTCAGCTTCTGTCTTTGGCCCCAGCAAATGCAAAACCTGGACAAGAGAGACACAGACAGGAGTAGAAAAGGCTCCCGGTGTCCCAAGGCCGGACAGTGTCCCTGTCCAGCTGTCACTCCTCACCCCCCACCTGCACCTACCCAGGGCAGGCTGTCCCCAGCCCCGGGCCCTCCTGGGACAGCACAGGGCACGGCCGTGACAGGGGACACCGCCCCAAGCAGCGCCCAACCCGGAGCCCTCGCACCCACCTGCAGGTCCACCTCGTTTTTGACCGTCTTCCCATCCGCCCACCGCAGCCGGCTCCGTGCCTCCCCTGCGGACAGGGCATCCTGTGGGTGAGGGGCACGGCCCAGCCCTGGGTGGGGGCTTCAGATGGATGCAGGACCCCCAGCAAGCTGGAATCAGCCCCTTGCCCCAGGGCAGGATGTCCCCCCCCCACACCCGGGCAGCTCACACTCACCCATCAGCAGCCCCATGTTGAAGCGGTAGCGCTCCGCCAGCAGCTCGGCTCGGTGCTGGCCGATCACCGCCTCCACCTGGGGAGGAGGACAGGGACACGGGGGTGAACGGGGGAGCATGACGCGTGGGGCTGTCAGCCCGTCCTGTCCCGTGTGTGTGTCCTCCCCCCCCTCACTCACCGCCTCCTCGATCTGCTCGGGGGTGACACGCACCCCCACGCCGCAGGCCCACTCAAAGTCCGCCACGTCCAGGGGCTCCAGGGGGTGGCTCCTCACGTACTCCAAGGCAGCTGGGGACAGAGTGGGGGGTGAGGAGCAGGGCCCCTCGGTACCGGGGTCGGGGGTCCCGGGGCCGCACGGTACCGTTGAGCTGCAGGTCGGTGCAGATCTCCCTGCGGGCGATGTAGCCGACGAGGAAGCCGAGGTGCTTCGGGTCCTTGAGGCGGGCGGCCGCGTTGTACAGCAGCGTCCCGGTGGCTTTGTCCAGGGTCGGGCCCAGCGCGCTCCGAGCCTGCCGCCCCCCCGCCCCCGGGGGAACCGTCAGGACCGGCCCGGGGCTGAGCCCCGGCGAACCGGCGGCACCGGGGCGGAGCAGGGGTGGGAGTGCCGAAGGGCCGCTCAGAGGAGGCGGGATCGAAGGGGGGGGTGTCCCGAGGGGGGGGGGGGTGTCCCGGGGAGGGGGCGGTGTCTCCGCCGCACCGGGGACGAGGGGGCGGGGTCTCCGCCACACCGGGGACCCGGGAGCGGGGTGGGGGCCGGCGCCGGGCGCACCTGAAGCACGGCGCGGCGGAGCAGCGCGCTGAGCGCCCCGTTGCGCAGCGTCTCGCGCGCCTTGGCCTCGCTGAGACCGATGCCGGTGAAAAGCTCCAGGGCCTCCTCCGCCTCCTCCGCCGCCATCGCCACCGCCTCCGCCGCCATGCTGCTGCCGCCACCGCACGCCCGGGGAGGGGCGGGGCCACGCCCAAGCCAATCGAAGCGGGAAGGGCGTGTCGCCGGCGCAGGCCGAGCCAATCGGCAGCGAGGGAGGCCCGCCTCGGCCAATGGGATGGGGGGAGCCCGACGTCGGCTCCGCGAATAGGCGAGTAGGGGGCGGGGCCAAGCCGGCGGCCGGTTGCATCATTTAAAGGGACCGAAGGCCGCGGGAGGCACGTGGGGGGGCGTGGCGGGGAGGTGGGGTCTGTGCCACCCCACGCCCCACCGGTCGCCCACCGCCCCACGGCCCTTTGTCCGCGCCCGGCTGCCGTAGCGGGCTGCACGGGCACTCTCCACCCTGCCGGCTCCCGCAGCCGCGCCACCCGCCCCCCTGTGTCGGGCCGATGGGGACACACACACCCCCCCCGGTGTGTGCGGGGGGACAGGCCGGCCCGCTGTCCTCCCCCCCCGGCTCCCCCCCGACCGGTGTCCCCGCTGTCCCCCCAGTCCCCAGCCCGGTGTCCCCCCGCTTCCCTACCCACCATGTCCCCCCAGCTGCCCCAGCCCAGTATATCCCTCTGCCCAGCGTTCCCCAACCCCCCCAGCCCAGTGCCTCCCCCGACCCCCACCTTGTGTTCTGGCTCTCCCAGCCTGGTGCCCCCAGCTCACCCAGCTTTTCCCAGTGCCCCCCCAACTCTCCCAGCCTGATGTCCTTTCCAGCCCAGTGCCTCCCCCACTCCCCACATTGTGTTCTGGCTCTCCCACCCTGGTGTCACCAGCTCACCCAGCTTGCCCCAGTGTCCCCCAGCTCCCCCAGCCTGGTGTTCCCCCCCCCAGCTCTGTGTCTCCCCAGCTCCCCCAGCCCACTCCCACCCCGGCCCCAGCAGCAGCACACCCGAGGGCTTGGGGAAGGGGGTTTATTGGCAACACCCAGCGGGAGGAGGCACAATCATGTCCTGCCAGCCAGAGCCACCCAACGTGGCTGGGCAAGTCTGGTCCTGGCTCCTCCAGGGTCAGGGGGTCCCACACCACTAAGGGAACCGAGCTGGTGCCTGGTACTGGGACAGAGCTACAGCTCCAGCTCTTTCCCAGTGCTGGGCACCGGCTCAGTCCCCGCAGTGGCTGCCTGCTCCCTGCCTGCAGCCGGCAGAGGCTTCAAGCTATAGCGGGCGCTGATGTTGGTACCCGAGACGCTGCGGTACTCGCCCATCTCTGTACGGACGGCTTCGTTCTGAGTGATGGTGAGCAGGACCGGGACGGAGAGCGTCACCTCCTTCCGCAAGACCTGGATGCTGAGTGCCGTGCGTGGGGGGATCTTCACCGGCAGCTGCACCTCCACACGTTCCCGGCGAGTGCTGGATTCACTGCGTCCTTTCTGCACCGTGAAGACGTTGGAGGCTTCCACGGTCAGTGTGAAGGAGAGCCCGGCTTTGAGGCTGGTGGCGTTGCTGAAGTGGAAGCTCTGCCAGAGCGTGGTGCCGTACTCTCGGCTGCTGCTGGCTGCCAGTGCCTGCTCTGACTCTGTTTCATTCACCCCCTCGATCTCATCCACCAGCACCTCCCGCTCCGCCTCCACCCGCTTCTGCTCCCAGAGGAGACGCGCCGAGACCAGGGGCTGCCCGGGCCGCAGTGGGCGCAGGTGGGACAACCGAGCGTGGAAGTTCAGCTCGGGTTTGTAGTCGGCGAGACGCTCCCCGGGCCACGCCAGGCAGTGCCAACCGCCCCGGTCGGGGTGCTGGTAGAGCAGCCAAACACCTCGCTGCACCACGTGGGAGGCCACCCGGTCGTTGAAGTACCCGTACGCCAAGTTGGTCTCCTCTGTCACCACCTTGCAGGCGCCTTGGAAGTTAGGGCGCTCGTAGAGGGTGATCTGGGGGTCCCCCAGGTCATGGTGCACGAGACGCAGCGCCGAGAAGCTGTTGGGCCGCCCCACTGAGGGGTACTCGCCCTCCTCAAAGGCATGCGGCTGCCCCTCGTACTTGGGGTCCGTGTAGGCGATCCAGGGTTGCCCCACCACCTTCAGGGAGGCGATGCAGTCCCCAAAATCCAGCTCGTGCAGGTCGGGCACGTCGCAGGTGAACTCCCGGCTCAGCCCCTCAAAGTTGGCACGTTCGTACACTGTGATCCGGTTCATGGCGCTGCGGGCACCCACCCCTGCGAGGGCACAACGCTCGTCAAGTCCCCTCGCGTGGGTGCTACAGGAAACCCGCGGGGAAAGCCTGGCCAGGCAAGAGATCCTCCTGGCACCCCCTTTTATCCCCTGCCCTCTACCTCTCCTTTGCCCAACTGGTCCCTGAGCTCTCACCGTCTGTGCCGGCAGCACCCCGGCGCCAGACCGCGGCTGTGCCTTTTACAAGGGGGTGGGGGGGCCGGGGCGTGCTCCGACACGAAGCGAAGGTGATGACGGTGCTCGCCCCCGCGCCCAGCCCCGGCCCCGCTCCGGCAGTGGGGAGCTGGCCAGGCCCCGCACGGCAGCCGGTGTACCGGGATGCCAGCCGGGCCCGCAGACCAGCCCTGCCGGAAAGTCCTGCCGCGCCCCGGGCACACGGGCACTCCAGCGCTAACGAGTCACCGCCAATTATCATTGATGCTTCCGCCCTGCCCGTGCTAATTACGGCGTGTGTTGCCGGTGGGGCAGGAACTACGGGCTCGCCCCGGCGGGGTGAGAGGGTATGGTGCTGGGGTGAGCCAGTGCCCCGAGGCAAGCCCCTCCAGCACTCCGGTGACCCCAGGCGCAGGACACAGCCCCCCCAGCATGGCACTGCTCCCCGAGGATGGCCGGGGCAAGTGGTGGCACTTGTCCTCCCATGTCCCTCCACGGGCAGAATGGCCACAGACCACCCGGAATGGCCACGGCGCTGCTGGGGTATGACAAGTGCCAGCCCTGGGCGCGGCGGGATGCTGACGCCCAGCCCGGGCACAGGGATGGTGGGAAACCACCTCAAGGCACCATGAGGGTCCTCATGGCAGGGACTGGAGCTGGCCACCCCAGGGAGCTGCTGGTGTGGGACACAGGGCATCCCCCTGGATGTCACCCCATGGGAAATGGGCTCAGGCAGCTTGAGGGGTCTGGAGCAGGCCAAGCCTCTGGCTTCTCCTGGCTATGTGCCCAGGCCTTGGGGCTGCCTCATCTCCTCGTCCCCACAGCGCTCCCCAGCCCAGGGCTGTCCCTGTGGCACAGGGCGGGGAGCAGAGAGCCCCAAAGTTGACACAAGCAGCTCCCAGCAAGGGTATGGCTGGATCCTGACCCAACCCCTGCAGCCCTCACTTTGGGCTGAGGACAGCCAGGACCCCCAAAGCCTCTGGGCTGAAATGTGTCCCTTGGGGCCAGTGCAGATCTGGGAAGTGGGGCCAGCCCTGGCTGCGTGGGGGTGTCCCAGTCCTGCAAGCAACCAGGGTTTGGTAGGGCCTGTGGGCAACCACATCCTGTGGCGGAGGAGGATGGAGACCCCCCCCCTGCTCTGGCAGCCTGTCCCTGCCAAATCACCCCAAGAGAGGAATCCAGGTGTCCCCGCATCCCTGAGCCCTGTCCCCCACAGACAGGTGCCACCCCACATCTCATCCCCCCAGCTGCCCATGCCACTGCCCCCCTTCCCCTGCCTGCGGTGCCGGGGATGCCAGGGTCTCCCAGTTTATTGCCAGATGTCGGGGCGGTCGGGGTTACACCAGACAAACGCTACAGGAAGCGGTTAGTGAGCAGGGGGGGCTGCAGGGGCCGCGGGCAGGGGCCGGGGAGGGGCTGTCCCGCTCATTCCCCCGGCCCGCAGCCTCCCCCCCTGCCCCCCCGGGCTGCCACGCTCCCCCGCGCCGGGGACCCCTCCCGCTCCCTGCAGCCGCCCCGGCCCCACGGCCCCCCCAGCAACCCCCCACCTCCCTGTAGTGCACCCCCCCTGTGGCGAGGCCGGCGGGCCGGGGCGGCGCGGGGGGCACGGGGCAGCGTGGGTGGGAGGCGGTGCTGGCATTATTGCTATGGCGGGCGGGAGCAGCGCGACCCTCCCCACGCTCAGATCACAGTCTCGAAGAGCGTCGCCTTCTCCTTGGGGGGCTCCGGGGCCAGCAGCTTGGCTTCTGCCTCGGGCGTCAGGTACTCCAGGTGATGGTGGCCCCAGATTGGAGTGGTCAGGAGCTGCCAGCGCTGTGGGGACACCGTGTCAGCGTCCGGGGACAACAGCGCTGGGGACTGCGTGGGCCCAGCATGGTGCGTGTCATCCCCGCCCCCGGTGCGCGGGCATGGGACTGAGGCGGGGACAGCGGTGGGATTTGGGTGGGGATGGAGGCGAGACTGGGACGGGGAAGGGATTGAAATGGGATTGAGAGAGGGAGAGCATGAGGACAGGGATGGGGCTGAGACGGTGACTGGATTGAGACAGTGACATCAGCAAGGATGGGATTTGGGTGAGGTTGGGAGTGAGACAGCAATGGGGACAGGGTTGGGACTTGGATAGGGACGGGGGTGAGATTAAAATGGGGAGGGGACTGAAATGGGATTGAGAGTCAAGAGAGGGACAGGAATTGCATGGAGACAGTGATGAGATGGGGATGGATTGAGACAGTGATGGGAACAGGGACAGGATTTGGCTGCGAGAGCGATAGGGATGGAGACAGGGTCAGGATTAGTATGAGGATGGGACTGAGACGGTGGTGTGAGCAAGGATGGGATCCAGGTGAGGTTGGGAGTGAAAGAGAGATGGGGACAGGGGTGGGATTTGGCTGGGGATGAGACGGCGATGGGGACGAGAACGGGATTTGGCTGGGGATGAGACAGTGATGGGGACAAGAACAGGATTTGGCTGGGGATGAGACTGACGGGGGGACAGGGAGAAGGGTGGCCGAGGTGGGCTGGGGGGCAGAGGCAGGGGGGCCCCCGCTGCGCTGCCCTCACCTCGCGCAGGGAGCCTTTGCAGCGCAGGAGCTTGTAGAGGACGGTGCAGGGGATGCAGAGCATGGAGGAGAGTGCCAGGACCCAGCCAATGGCGTCCCCCCACCACGGGTACACGTACGTCTTGTTGTAGGTCAGTGGCTTGTAGTTCACCACGTGGAACACGAAGATGCCCTGGGTGGAGAGAGAGCGGGGGGTGAGGTCCCGTGGGGCAGGTGGCTGGCGGCCTCTGACCCCCCCACGCGTGTCACCCCGCGCCCCCGCCGTGCCCGTGGCCCCGCCACGCGTGTCGCCCCGCGGCTGCCGTGCCCCAAGCGGCCGCCTGGGGGAGCCCGCGGCACGGGGCCGGGGGCACCCGCAGAAAAAACCACGCGTGTCCCCCGCTCACCACGCAGACCAGCGGCGTCACCACGGCCCAGCACCACTTCATGAAGGGCAGGGGCCGGTAGCCGATCATGCGGGCCACGTCGTCCATGAAGCGATCGGCGCCTGCGGGGAAGGAGGGCGTGAGCTGGGCCCCGCGGGGGCCCCCACGTCCCCTTGTGTCCCTCCCCGTGTCCCACCCCCCCACCCCGGCCTCACCGTAGACCCAGGCAATGACCACGCACTCCCAGAAAGCCTGCCACAGCAGCGTGATCCCGCTGGCCGAGTAGTTGTCAAAGAGCTGGAACACGTACATGCCGCCCTGCCGGGACGGCGCCGCACATCACCGGGGCTGCCCCGTGGCCGGCACGGGCGCCTCCACACCAGTGTGGGCACAGCACCGGCATCCCACCCAGCGCGGACACCCCGCGTGCCACCTGTGTGCTCCCACAGCACCCCCCCGCGCCACGGGGACACCCCCCCCCACGCTGCTGTGGGCGTAGCGGCCCCAGGGAGCTCCCACCCCACGCTGGGGTCCCCGGGGGGAGGTGACGTCCCGGGTGCCCGGCGTGGAGCCGGCCGGCCGGTGTCCCTGCCGCGTCCCCCCCACCTGCGTGACCATGGAGAGGTCGATGAGGCAGCAGACGATGCAGCAGAGCGCAGCGGTGAGCTCGCGGCGCAGCGAGCCAGCCCCCGGCTGAGGGAACAGGTCCAGGATGCCCGTGATGAAACCCTCCACGCCAACAAACTGAGGCAGAAGAGCGGGGCTCAGCGGGGACGGGCCACCCCTTCCCCTCCCCGTCCCTGTCCCCCTGCCCGCTGCCGTACCTGGCTGTCCAGCCCCAGCACAAGGAGCATGAAGAAGAAGAGCGTGGCCCAGAGCGGGGACAAGGGCATCAGCGTCACGGCTTTGGGGTAGGCGATGAAAGCCAGCCCAGGGCCTGTGGGAGAGCAGGGTCAGTGGTGCCACACCTGGGGGGGGGGGGGGGACGACACGCACAGGGGATACGGTACTAGTGGGCACCCACCACCCAGCACTCACCGGACTCGGCCACCTTGGAGATGTCCACGCCTTGCTCGGAGGCCATGAAGCCCAGCACGGAGAAGACTACGAAGCCAGCGAAGAAGCTGGTGGAGCTGTTGATCACGGCAAGGATGTAGGCATCCCTGCGGGCAGAGCGGGTCAGGGGGGTGCCAGGGGGGACGCCGGGGGACGCGCCGAGGGGACGCCCCCCAGCCCTACCTGTAGCAGTTGTTGTGGAAGCGGTTGTAGCTGCCCAGCGCGGTCAGGGCACCCAGCCCGATGGCGTAGGAGAAGAAGATCTGGGTGCCGGCGTCGATCCAGACCTGGAGCGTGAGGGAGGGTGTCAGAGGGTGGGCAGGGTGTCGGGGGGGGGTGCCCAGAACCCTGCCCCCCCTCCTGCCCTCTCACCTGCGCCTCAGCCAGCTTGGACCAGTCGGGTTTCAGGTAATAGACGATGCCACCCAGCGCCCCGGGCAGCGTCACCCCATGGACCAGCAGCAGGATGAGGACCACGTAGGGGAAGAGTGCCGTGAAGTAGACAATCTGCAGAGGAGTGGGTGGGTGCTGGTGACACACCTCGGGCTGGGGCTCTCTGTCATGTGCCACCGGTGTCCCAGCGGGACCAGGGCTCGGGGATGTCCCCAGAGGCTGGTGGCACCTCCCAGTGAGATGTGGGACAGGGGGTCCTGCACCCCCTGTGGGCTGCAGCACAGGAGGGCAGGAGTTGGCAGTGCCACATGCCGCAGTCCCATCCCTGCGTGCTGGTGGCCCTGACGCATCCCCCACCCCGCCAGCGTCACCTTCCCGGTTGACTTGACACCCTTCCAGATGCAGAAGTAGACGACGACCCAAGTGGTGACCAAGCAGAGGATCATCTGCCAGTTCATCTCCCCCGGCTCGCTGAGATCCCCCGAGAGCCGCAGCACCTTGTTCCTGCAAAGCGGAGCTGTGCTGAGCACCGGCATGACCCGCCCCCCGCCCCAGGCAAGACCCCGCACCCTGGTCCCCGCACTCACTCCCAAAACTCGATGACGGGCGAGCGCTTGCTGGCTAAGTCGGCGCAGCTGAGGTTGAAGGGCCCCGTGCCGGCGCTGGCGTTGGCGCTGCCGTTGCGGCAGAGCTCGAGGTGGAAGAGCTCGGCGCACTGCTCGGTGTTCCAGGCGTGGCCGCAGGTGGCCCAGGGCAGGGTGTCCGTCAGCGAGTGCACCAGGTAGAAAAGCCCCCACACCAGGATCATGATGTAGTAGGAGTTGCAGAAGAAGACGATCACCATGGAGGCCAGGCCCAGACCTGCGGCACGGGGAGATCAGAGGCCACGGGCACCCACGGGAACCCGGCAGCCCGGAGGGGTGGGGGATCTGGCAGCTTGGGGTGGGATGGGGGGTGCTGGCGGGGAGGGGGGCCGGACATGGGGTGCTGGCGGGGATGCAGCGGGCCAGGTGGGACAGGGGGGGAGCTGGCTGCCCCAGGCGGGACAGCGGGGAGCTGGCGGGGATGGGACAAGGGGAACTGGCGGGGACGGGGTGGGGACAGCCGGCAGCACCGGAGAAGCTGATGGGACATCGCTGAGGGGGGGATCCGGCAGCCCGGGGACCGGGCAGGGTGGTGCAGGGTGCCCCGGGGCACGAGTGCAGGCAGCTGCCACCTTTGGCCGGGGTGCAGGGTAGCGGTGGGTCGTGGGCAAGGTGCACGGGAGCAGGCAGGGCGTGGGCAGGGTGCCGCCAGCCCTGACAGGCTGCAGGCAGCCGGTGCCCCAGGCAGGGCGCCGGGGGGGGGGGGGGGGGGGGGGGGGGGCCCGGGCAGGGTGCAGGGTGCCAGGGGCCACGGGCAGGGTGCAGGAGGCCACGAGAAGGGTTCGGCGTTACCCTTGAAGAGGGGGGCAATGTTCCAGGCGGCGATGCCCCCCTGCTTCATGAACTGCCCCAGGGCCACCTCCAGGAAGAAGACGGGGATGCCGCCCACGAAGACGATGAGCAGGTAGGGGATGAGGAAGACGCCTGGGGACGGGGGGGTGGGGGAACGGGACCGGCTCAGCTGCCGCCGCTCCCCCCGGGCCCCCCCGGGCCCCCCCTTCCCTTCCCGCACCGCCCGCCCGGGCGCAGCGAATGGCAAAGGCGCCTCCGCGCCCTCCCCTCGTCTCGCTGCCGATGTAGGTCAGGGCAGGCAGGTGGTGGGGGGTTCCCCACGGACCCCCACCCTGGTGGGTGACGTCGGACACCTGTGGGGTGGCCCGTGAGCCCCCGCGGACAGCCCCGTGCCTCGGGGAGGTGCACGGTGGGCTGACACCCCTACACACACACACACACACACACACACACACACACTACGGGGTGGAAAGCGGGGTGCTCCCACGTGCCGTGGGGTGCCCCCCCCACGCCGCGGGGCAAGCAGAGGGCTCACCTCCGCCGTTCTTGTAGCACAGGTAGGGGAAGCGCCAGACGTTGCCCAGCCCCACGGCGAAACCCACGCAGGACATGATGAAATCCATCTGCCGGGTCCACGTCTCCCGCTCGGGGGCGGCCGCTTTCGGGGGGCCGGGGGGTCCCACCAGCGGTGCCGTCACCGCCCGCTCCTCGCCTGCCGCGGGGGGCTCCGCGCCCTCCGCCTCCCCGCGGCCCTCTGACAAGACGGAAGGTGTGTGTGTGTGTGTGGGGGGGGCCCACGCTACTGTCACGCGCGCCCGTGGGGGTGAGAAAAGGGGGGGGGGGGGAGCGCCCCCCCCGCGCGCCCCTCTCCGCGCGTGGGGGCGTGACGTCAGATGTCAGGCTGGCGCGTGACGTCACAATGCAGAGCGGTGACTCACCCCGCGGCGGCGGGAGGGGGCGCGCCGCGGTCGCGCGTGGCCGTGGGTGCCCGTGTCCCGTGTGCGTGTGTGCGCGCGTCCCTCCCCGCCCTCCCCGTCGCCGACCTCATCCCTCCCCAGCGCTCCCCGCTTACCGGAGCCCGCGGGGGCAGCGGCGGCGGCGGCGTTGGCGGCGTTGGCGCTGTCGCGTCGCGGGGCGGCGGGCGGCTGCGGGGCGGCCGTATCGGCGGGGACGGGGGGCATGTCGCGGGGGGCCGGGGAGCGGGGGCGGGTCGGGGGCGGCTCCGTGGCCGTGGGAAGGGGGGCGGGGGGGGGCGCGGGGTGGGGGCTCAGAAGCAATCCACGAAGCACTTGAAGGTGAGTCGGAAGAACCTCATTGAGGGCGGCGGGGCGCGGCGGGGCGGGCCGGGCCGGGCGGGCGGCTCAGAGCCGGGCTGCGGGGCCGGCGCCGCGCGGCCGCTCCGGGGCTCTCTGCGCCGCGGCACCGGGCGGCGGCGGAGGCAGCGACCGGCCGCGCCGCCCCCCGAGCCCCATTGGCCGCGCCGCCCGCCCGCGGCTTGACGGGACTTGCAGTCCCGCCGCACCGGCACCGGCAACCGGGGCGAAGGCGGGGGCGGCGGGGCGTACCCGGGGACGTTACCTGGGGATCCCGGGCGCTAGGGCGACGAGGCGATGAGACACAGCGCGGGGACGGGGCGCACCGGGGCTGGCGGTCCTGACGGGCCAACCGGCACCGGGACTCGCGGTCCTGGAGCGCCGGCACCGGGGGATGGTGCATACCGCAGGGCACCGGGCACTAGAGCACCGGGGCTTGCGGTCCTGCCGCGCCAGCCGGCACCGGGACTCGCGGTCCTGGAGCACCGGCACCGGGGGGGGGACACCGGACGATGGTGCGTGCTGGGGGGGCACCGGGCATCGTGGTGTCAGGGCTGCGCCGGCAGACACTGGGCAACAGTGCGCAGGCAGAAGCGGAGCCTGTGGAGACCTGACAGGCACCGAGGCGCATTGGGGGACGCTGGGTGTCCCCCCATTGCTGTAGGGCGCACCGGGCAGCGGGGTGGGCTGAGAAACAGCAATGAGGGACACCAGGGGACACCCTGCAGGCAGGCGACAGCGAGCTGCAGGGCGCACCGAGTGCCAGGGGACAGCAGGGGACAGGGAGCTGTAGGGTGCGCTGGGTGCAGGGTGAAAAGCTGGGACAGAGGATCAGGGGAGAAGGAAGTGATGTGTGAGATGTTGGGCGTCAGCGTGCCAGCCCGTGCTCTGAGGGGACAGAATGACAGACCTGCCCGTGCTCTGCTTCTCTGCCCACCAGTGTCTCGCCCTGAGCTCGAGCAGGCTGAGACCGCCCCGGAGAAGGACGTGGAGGAGGGTAAGTCGAGGGGTGCACTGGCTGTCGGTGCATGGCCATGGCGTGCCCTTGCCGAGGGAGCCGGAGCTCTCGCCTCGGCATTGTCCCGTGCTCCGGCGCTGAGCAGAACTAACCCGAGCGCTCCCTCGCCTCAGCGTTGATCTTAACCGGCTGCGGAGAAGGGTGCGCGGGGCCGGGAAGGGCTGTCTGCAAGGAAGAGGCCCGGGGCAGGCTGCTTCTGACTCGGGTGTCACGCTGCCACCCAGCACAGCCCTGGGATGCCGTGCCCCCGGCATCTGTCCCGCTGGCTGCGGAGCAGGGAGCCGCGCGGGGCTGGGACGAGCCCAAGCCGCGTTGCCCAGCAGGTGCTGGTGGCTGGTTTCTGCTTTGAAACCAGAGTGGGACATCCTCGTGCCACAGAGGGTGGAACAAAGCTGTGTGAAATGAAGGTGATGGAAATCACCTTTTTGCCTTGAAAGCTTCAGGACACCAGAGGGCCAGACCTGGAGCCTGGCAGGCACCTGGTGGAGGTTCTGCCCGCAGCAGAGGCATGAGAGCAGCCAGGGTAGCAGGGTGCTGGGGCCCCCAGCACTGCGCTGGGGTACACAGTACCCTGAGGCAGGCTCCCCAGGCACCAGAGGGTCTCAGGGGACAGCAAGCAGCAGAGGCAAGGGGAGTTCAGCGAGTTTAATGAGTGCAGGACAAACCCCCACCCCCCCTCCCATGCCCCCACCCCCCCGGCGCCTGGCCCGGCCCGCACCCCCCCGGGCAGGCACCCCGCAACACCCTAGTCGACTTCTTCCATGCTGCTGTAGGAAGGGGCCGGGCGCTCGGTGGGGCTGGCGTAGCGCTCGGGGAGGCCTTCCGCGGCCAGCGCCGGGGCTCCTTCGGGGGCCAGGCCGGATCCGAACGGCACCGGGGGCAGACCCTGCAAGCAGAAGGCAGGCATGAGAGGGAGATCAGGGCCCTGCCCTCCCCTCTCCTCCCTCCCTGGGGGGGCGGCGGGGCAGAGGGCCTCCAGGGGGGGCACAGCCCCTCAGTGTATGGACCCCACAGCCTGGAGAGCAGGAGCCAGTGCCAGCCCCCGGCAGCAGGGCAGGGGGAAGGCAGCATGACGAGGCCCCCCCCCCCCCCCCCCCCCCGCAGCAGCCCCCAGCAGAGGGGAGCCAGGCTGCAGCATGCTCAGCCTGGCCCTGGCGCTGCCGCCTCTCCCCAGCCCGGCACTTGTGCCCCCGGGGGCCGCTGCAGCCAGGGCCGGTCTGAGCAGAGCCCCGCGCCCCAGCCCGGGCGCCCAGCCAGCCCGGGGAAGCAGCGGCGAGCGCCGGGGCAGGCTGCCAGCGCCTGCCGGGGTCTGAGGAACAGCGCAGGACCAGAGGGGATTTCCAGAGCCGAGAGCGCCTAGCCCGGGCCTCGCTGCCGGCCACCCACCTGCGGGGAGGGCGGGCAGGCAGGTACAGGCAGCGGCTCGTAAGCCCCAACCCTGGGGCGGCAGTGCCAGCCGGAGCAGAGGTCACCCCACCGGCGCCCGGCACTGACTCAGCCCCACGAGGCCAGCGCCGTGGGTGAGCGGGGGAAGTCGCCGAGTCCCAGGGCTGCAGACAATGAGGCGACTGTTCCAGGACAGGTACCTCATGACCACGGCACAGCCCCACTGGGGTCCCCGGCTGGGACCCACTTGGCAGGGAGGACACAGCAGCGTATGTGCGAGAGGGGTGCGGGACCAAAGCTGGGAGGGGGTGTGTGGGGGGGGTGCTCTGGGCTCCCCACTGTCTGGCTCAAGCCCCTTCCCTGCCAAGCATCCTTCCTGAGCCAGCCAAGGGCACTGCTGGCAGGACAGCAGCAGAGACGGAAAAGGAAGTCACACGGCTCTGAAGTCACCTCTCACACCCAAACACACCAGAGCAGCCTGAGCCACGCTCAGCCAAGGGCAACACGTCTCAATGTCAGACACCGCTGGAGCTCCGGCCTGTTCTCCAGCCCCACGGGCCCACCCTGAGCTGCCGGCCCCAGGTCCTGCGAGAGCCCAGCACCAGCAGGCTGAGCTCTCCCCTGAGCCTGCTGCTGCACAGGGTGTGCCAGGCACCCAGCGGAGCCCAGGGCACGGTCCCCACGCTGGCTGAGCCCAAGAGTCGCCTCAGGCACAGGCAGGTCACCGGCTCCAGCACAGAGTCCCTGCCCCGGTGTGGTGTCCCATCACACAGGACAGGGATGCTGCATCGCTTTGGAAAACCTGGATTTATTAACACACCGAGGCCCTACCTGCGCTCCCCGACCCCACACCGAGGTGCTGCACTGTGCTCCCCTGGCACAGATCCGGCCCCCCCAGAGGCAGCCAGCTGGGGCTGAGTGGGGGACAGCCCCACATGCCCCCACAGCGCTGGGGGATGGTGGGAGCCAGCAGCCCATAGAGGGGGTGCTCACCACAAGCACCCCAACCCTGATTGCCAGGGTCCCCAGCAGCTGCCTGGGGGAGAGGAGCTGCGGTGGGGCTGAGCCAGGAAGCACACAAACCCTCGGAGACAAGCCTGTTGGGCTAAGGTACAACTGGTGCACGGGCAGCTGGCACCAGGAGTCTCAGCGGGAGGCTGGGAGGAGGGACTGGGCTGGCCCAGGAGCCACAGGTCACACCAGCCCCGGGGAGCAAAAGGCTCCCACAGCAGCACAGTTGCGAGAGGTGGCCAGATCAGGACACATGTCAGGGCATCCTGCCCTCACTGCAGCCTCTCGGCACATTTCCTCTTCTTTCTCAGGAGCCAGAGGTGGTTGATGGTCCTGGGGTTGGGGAGCTCCCAGGCCCCGGCCGTGTTGCAGCGTCATTGTCCCTTCTGGAGCAGCAGGTAGCCATGAGGTCTGCCCCACTCCCAGCGGGCAGGAAGGGTGAGGGAGGGCAGAGGGACTCCCTGTTCTGGGCTGCGCCTTGGCAAGGCAGTGGGCTGGCCACCCAGCCCTGCCAGCTGGCACGGGAGACACCAGAGCAGACAAGCAGGAGCCGACAGCCTCACACTTCCCTCGGCCAGTCCTTCCCAGTGGTTTCTGTCCTGCCGCCCAACATCTTCCTTGCGTAGCGTCCTCGGACGGCCCGTGCCCCAGCAGCCCCGCTCCCACAGCTGGCCGCGCTCCCGTGCCTATCTCCAGCGGGTCTGGTAAATGAGCGGGTAGAAGACGTTCAGGAAGAGAGCCACAATTGCGGCCGTGGTGGCCAGGACAAAGTATCTGACACAGCCTTCGTCGGGGTGTTGAGTGATGCCCGGACTCCGCTTCTGGCCACGGGGCCTCCAGGAGTTTCTTGCAGGCCTTTGGGGCGCCTCGAGCTGCAGTTCTTGTTCTTCAGCCTCCAGTTCCTGCCAGATCAGAGAAGCCTGCGATGTGGAAACCTGCGTCAGCACTTGGAGAACACAACGGGCAACACCCCTCGCCATCCCCCGGGGCAAGCGGCTGCCTGCAAGCCCAGCCCCGTGCCCAGCCAGCCCGCCTCCCCATGCAGCACCGTCGCGGTCGCGCCCGCCCCCGCGGCTCTTCGGGGTCTCCAGGGGGTGGGGGTGCAGCCGGGCTCCGGCGGGCAGCTCTGCGGAGGGACCGTGGGCAGCGGCCAGGCAGGGTCTTCGTGGGGCCGAGGGGAGCGGAGGAGCGGGCAGCCGGATCCCGGTGGAGCCAAGGCGTTGGCATTGGTGGGTCCAGGTGGCGAGGGTGCAGGCAGCAGCCAATCACAGACCAGGTTCTGTGATCTCAACAGGATCTTTCAGATGACAGCCAATCCAGAGCCAGCTGGGGCAGCAGGAGCAGGAGGCGCAGGATCACAGCACAGCCAGTCACAGGCCGGCTTCGGTGGGTGGGGATGCTTCGACAGCGAATCGTAGCCCAGATTCCAGGAGGATTATCTGCAGGCAGCCAATCGCTGTGCCGGTGATCATGCAGAGCAGCCAATCAGGGCGCAGGTCTCTGGCGGGCACCCAGTGCCCGGGAGGATGCGGGGGGTCCAAGGCTTTCAGGGACCCACTGAGCTCCAGCGGGATCCAATGTGCCCCATCGCTGCGGGGGATCTGGTGCTGCCAGGGGCCCGCTGAGCCCCGGCGCCGCGAGGGGACGCGCTGAACCCCGGCGCTGCGGGGTTGGTGAGCCTCAGTGCCGCCCGGGCCCCTGAAGGCTCCCACCGCCGGCACGGGAGGAGCAGCAGCGCAGGTTCCTGTTGCCCAGGCCACCCCCAGCGCACGGAGCTGCTCCAGGACACGTACAGCCCCCCCCAAGGACAGGAACAGCCCAGGCACAACTGGACACCAACATGCCGGACACCCCGTAGCCGCAGAGACAGGCAGCTCCTGTCCCCAAGCCAAGAGAGCAGAGCTGGGATGCCTAACCAGCACGGGGCTGAGGGCTGCGCCAGCCAGATGGGCCGGGAGACCGAGCCAGAAGGGCCCCATGTGCACAGCCGTGCCGGAGATCGAGCTGAGCATCGTCCTCAGACCCCGTGGGGCCACAGGGGGTGCTGAGCACGATGCAGAGGGAGTTGGCCAGGTGGGCGCTGCGTTGCGCCCCAGCCTGGGCCTTCGTGTCTGACGTTCACACAAAGATCAGCCCGACCGCTCCCTGCCAGTGCATGCCGAAAGCACCCCGCCAGCCGGCCCACCCCTCCCTCCCGGGCAGCCCAGCAGCGGAGCTCGCTCTGGCAGATTTCTCTTCAGCACCCTGCGGAGGCTGCCAGGCCTCTGGCTCAGTGCTGGCATTTGCCTTTTTTGCACCTAGCTTGGCCCCGAGCTGGGCCCCAGCAGAAAGCATCCCCCACCCTGCCTCGAGAGCGGCTGTGGAGGGCAGGTTCTCGCTGCTCCCTGGCACAGCCAGCTCCTGCTGCACCGCTCAGTTTTCCCCTCGTGCAGACCCCAGGGCGAGGCTGGGCCCTCCCCTGCTTCCTCCAGTGCCCTCCCACGAGCATTCCCGCTCTGATGACAAGAACCAGCTCAGCTCTGGTCCCTCAGGGCAGGGACAATCCCAAGCTCACAGCAAGAATAGGGCAAGACAGAACCTAACGCCCGGCTGGCACAAGCTCTTCAGTGATGGAGAGGGGCAGAAACCGCACGGCAGCCGTGCCAGGCGCCGTGGGTGCTGGCAGGGATGGGCTGGGCCCTGCGCGTGGGCACCTGGGCATGTTTCAAGGCTCTGTGGCTCCAACAGCGCCAAAAGGGACGCGAGCTCTCACCTGGCTGGCAGCAGCTTCGGCAGAAGGGGTGCGCTCGGCTCGGTGGTCTGGGGGGTGCCCTGGCAGGGGTCTCTCCACAGGAGAGTTCCTCCGGCGATAGAAGAGGACGTAGGCGTATCTGGTTACCACCTGGCTCTCGTCCACGGTGGTGACTGTGCTGTCGTCGAAGAGCCGCCAGCCTGAGAAGAGAGAAGGGTTAAGCAAGCAGACAGGCCACGGCTGCAGGAGCTGGGGGGGGGCAGCAGGGGGTGGCAGATCCTCACCCACGTCACTGCGCTGGCTGTTCTTGTCGTTGGGCAGGCGGGCGTACGCTGTGTAGTGCCCCCCAATCATGCCGCCGTAGTGGTTGATCACAGCGTACATGTCGTACATGGGCAGCTGCTGCTCGCCCTTCCGGCCGATGCAGAACTTGCTCAGGTCCAGGCTCCTGGGGAGAGATTTGGGGACAGTCAGCGTTAGGCAGGGACAGGCCGGGCTGCAGGGCAGCACAGGCAGTGCCAACCCAGGCACTTTGTCCCCCCCCACCCCCAAGGCTCTCACCGGACGGGGAAGTCCACCATGTCGTTGATCTTGTCCCTCCAAATAAAGCTACGGAAGGAGAAGCGCTTGAGCTGGATGATGAGGACGTTGGGCAGCCGCCACAGCATCAGCTGCTTGGAGGCCTCGCGGTGCTGCTTGCACTTGGGGCAGTACCTGGGGGGAAGAGCGCGCTCGTTACCGACGTGGGGAGATCCTCAGGCCTCGCAGCCCAACCCAGCCCCAAGGTTCCCCACATGTGGGGCTGGCAGAGGGGATGCGGGAAGTCTCAGTCTCCCCTGCCAGGGGCAGGCCAGCACAGTCCTGCAGAGCACTGGCATTGCTCCCTGCTGGCTTATGGCCTCCCTCCCCAGCACACAGCGAAGGCCAGCCCAATGCTTCTGGCTGCCAGAAGAAACAGTGTGCAGGCCAGGGCAGCTCCTGGGAAACCCCCGCTGCTGCCTGGGCCCACGGGCTGGAACCCACCCTGCCACCTTCCTCACCACGCTTCCTCTGGAGCCAGGACTTCGGGCTTGGTGAAGAGATTGAGGCACTGCTCCAGGGTGAAGTGACCAGCCCGGGCTGCTTCGCTGGCCGAGCCTGGGTCCTCCACGCACTCCAGCTCCTTAGACTCCACCAACACAAATTCCTTGAGGCGCTCATTGTTCTTCCACACCAAGGCGAGGGAGCAGTCGTCTGTCAGCTCCAGGGGGGTGTCACCTGTGAAGGGGCACACACCTCACGCACCTGCCCCACCAGGCTGGGCCAGGCCACCTTGCCAGAGTTAGGAGCAGTCTTGCCCATCCCGGCTCGATACAGCCATCACATAGTGCTGCCAGGAAGGGACAAGTGCCCCGTGGCCAAGTTCACCACCTCAGGGCAACAGAGGCCAAGGCTGGCACAGCTGCTCTCGGCAGCGCCTACAATACCAGCACTGGATGTGGGCATCCCATTCAGACAAGAGGTGACCCAGAGAACACAGACCCTCTGTAGATACAGGAGGCTGAAGGGAATTGGTCTATTTGCCAAGGAGAGCAGGAATGTCATGCTCAACAGCAGCTTTGTGCAGCAGAGCCCTGCCCTCCCCTGTGCCAGATGCAGTTTTCACTGTCCAGCCTAGGGCCACCAACACATCTGGGTTCACCTTGTGCCAGGCAGCCTCTGGCACCCTGTCCAGGCAGATCCACCACCCTGCCAGAGGCTGTGAGGGATGAAGGTGGTGCTTTCCGGGGTTCCGGGCTCACCTTTATCTTCCAGCTTGTGCTCTCGGTTGGCCGCATCGATCTTGTTGATGTAGAACTGTGTGGCGCGGGCACTCAGCAAGTCTGGAGTGTGTTGGTACCCAGGGATGGCAGCTGTGGACGGGCAGGGACAGGTCTGTGGTGGCACTGCCTGTCTACCCTGCATAGGGGCCAAGAATTTGCAGTGCCCCCACCCCCACCTCACATGCTACGGCCTTGCAGGGACACAACCACGTGCCCCGTGTCCTTGACTATTTTTAGCAGGCGCCTGCCCCTGGCAAACTGCGCTCCTCTGCCTGCCTTGCCCCTTCGCTGCACATTGCTGCCATCCTGAGACGAGTGTCTGGAAACGTGACAGCCAGGCAGCTGAGCGCGAGAGGCTGCTCCCGTGCAGCTGAGTCAGAGCGAGGGAAACGCTGCGCTCACAGCCCGGAGGGGCTCAGCCCGCACCAGGCTCTGCCCTCCCACGGGACTTGGAGGCTTCTGCCAGCCCCTGCCTTCTCACCTCTCCCACGACAATACAACACTCCAGCCTCCTTCCTCATCAGGTCTCTGCTCTGCCCCATGGGCCCTGCCAGGGCAAGGCAGAGCGTGGGTGGGCAGGCAGGCATTTCAGGTGGGACAGCACTGCCAAAAAACACAGCTCCCAGAGCCTTATGTCCCCAGGGGTCTCCAGACCAAGCTCACAAGGGGAGAACAGATGTGGCGGGAGGTCACCCCAAGGAGGGGAAACTGGTCCTGTTTTGTCTTGGGGCCGCCTGGGCTCCTGGCACAAACACAGCTAGCACCGCAGCACCTCTTACCTTCTGGCTTGAGGGCTCTCTCATAGGACGGCTCCTTCTCGCAACAGCTGTCGCCCTGCGATTCCATGTGCTCAGAGAAGCCTGAATCCAAGCTCAGCAGGGAACTCCTGGCTGCCAGGACCTTGCTCCGGACAGTGCTGGTGTCTGACAGCTCTGGGTGCAGCTCAGGCACAGCTGGCGAGAGTGGGGGCTCTTGCAGGAGGCTGGAAGCCCTGTCCCCGTCCCCCAGCTCAGGGGCAGACGTGGCTGCTGCACAGCCGCTCTTGGCCAGAGGCTCCAGCTTGTCTGGGAGCAGAGGCTGCAGCCCCTGCTCCGGAGACATCCGGCCCAGCTGGAACGGAGGCTGGAACACGCTGACTGAGTACCTGGGCAAAGAGGTGGCGGTCAGAGCTGGCCAGGCACAGGGCTGAGCTCAGCTCCGGGGCAGAAGCATCCTCCTACCCTGGACCCTCACCTTGCGTAGCCCTCCAGCAGCTGGGCCAGGCGGGCGTAGGTGAGGCGGGACTCCGGGACGCTGATGAGGAAGGGGAAACCAATGTTCTCGGGGCGGCACAAAGCCTTGTGGTCTGGCCAGTGTGTTTTCTGACACGTCCTGTAACACAAACACACAGCCCCTGCTGAACCCAGCATCCGCAACCGCCCCAGGCAGGAGCACGGTAGGGCCAGAGGGATATGTTGGGGACAAAGGGAGCGCTGTGAGCCAAACTGGCTCTCTCCCAAAAGCCAGGCCTATCCCACCTCCTCCCAGTAGGCTGAGCTCTCCCATCCAGCCCTTCAGTGCAGGAGACCCTCCCTCCCCTGCCAGGCACCAAGCCAACTCACACGTTGCAGTAACCGACTCGATAGCACCTCGTGCAGCGCCTGAGCTTCTCGTCCTCCGGCAGCTGCTTCTTCTGGCAGGCTGCACACTTGGCGACAAGGCCGCTGGGCACCTGCGGACGCTGCAGGAGAAAGGACCCATTGGGCAGGGAAGGGCACCCAGGCAGGACAAGGCAACCTCGGTGGGTATCCATGGTTACTTCAGCTAATCACCCTGGTGTGCAGCTCTCTCCCTCCTGCTCAGCCCCACTCGCAGGCTCAGCCTCCCTGTATGCCTCCCAGTAGTCCCAATATCCCCTCTTACCTGCTGGACCTGCAGCTCTACCACCCGCTCCTTGGCCAGCTCTGGAGACAGCACCTCGAAGCAGAGCAGCAGGTCCGTAGGGGAGACAGTGTCCAGCGAGTTGGACGGCAGGAACATGCGGTGGAAGCGATTCTTGATCACCTGCCAGGAAAGCAGTGGAGCGGCGCCATGTGAAGGCTGCCCCGCGCTTCCTCTTCTGAGAAAGCCACAGACCTCAGCCCCACAGTGAGCTGCAGGGACAGCAGCACCGCAGGGATGCCTTGCTCAGCTCACCACCCTGCCAGGGGAGCATGGACATCCCTTGCCCTACTGCAGCGGCTCAGACCTCCTGAGCAGCGATCTGCCCAGCAGCACCCTGGGCTGACACTGCCACTCACGGCCAAAATCAGTCCCATGGATACATTGGATGTAGGCAAGTCACTGTCAGTGGTCATATTCCCTGCAGAGCTATGGGAGCTGGGTTACCCACAAGAGCAGCCCATGGGTTGCTCCCCAGCTTGAGCGCTCACCTCTGCCAGGCGCAGGTTCTCTGGTTTCACGCGCACGCTGTGAGCCACCGAGTCGAGTACCTCCATGGCACTGGAGTTCTCCTTGCTGATACTCACAAGGAACTGCCACCAGAAGAAAGTGCCACAACAGTCACACCACACCGAGTCATGCAAGCCCTCACTTAACACAAAGCTCAGCCTGCTGGCACGCAACCAGCTGCCTGAGGCACCTCCATAAGCCCTCTCAGGCTCCTTCTCCAGAGTAGATGGTGTCCTTTACCTTGATGGGTTTCTTGTGCGGCTCCTTTGCAAAGTAGTAGACAGTCAGAACCTTCTGCTTCTGCGGGAGGGGCACAGGGAGGTACAGGAAGGGGTCAAAGGTGATGGACACCTGCAGATAGGAGAGCACACTCAGTTGCAGGAATTGCTTGTGGCTGAGATCAGCGGCGCAGCAGCCCCTGCAGACCTGAGATCCAGCCTTGCCCTGTGAACTGTGCTCTCTGAGGGTCAGGAGTCTGCTGCTGCACAGCCAGGACAAGGACAGAGCCTCCAAGACCGTCCTACCTTGGAACACACTGGGCACACCAGCTTGGATTTGTACTGGCCCTGGAAAAGGTCCACAATGAAAGAGTCATTCCTCATCTTGTGTCGCTGCCAGGCCTCCTCAGCTACCACCTGCAGGGAAAAAGGGCTCAGCACTACACTAAACCACCCAGGCTGGGGTTACTCTCCCAGTGGTTTTGGGGAGGGACATCACCTCATCTGGTCTCCCATCTGAGTCAACAGTCTCTGTGTAGGGCTTGTTCTGGATGCGGTTGAGGTCCTCGTGCAGGCCATCAAGCAGGAAGGCCATGAACTCCTGAGCATCGTGCTGGGCATAGCCAGTGAACTGGCTGGCCTTGCTGGCCACGATTGCCTTTGGGGGGGGAGCACAGTAGTCAGGGCTGGCCAGCAACCCTGCGGCAGCACTGCCTGCCCCACACACAAAGCCTGGCTGCACCCACTCGCATCCCCCCAGGTCTCTGTGGCACTAGCAAGGCAGCCAGACGCCCACAGAGAGCTAGGGACCCACAGCAGCTCCTGCGCAGCGCTGGTGCCTGCGGCCCTACCTTCAGTTTAGAGGGCTGGAAGGCATGGTGCGTGCCCTTCCACAGCGCTCGCAGCAGCATGGCAAAGCCGATGGCCAGGCGTCCCCCTGTCCCCAGCGGGTTGTTGTAGTTGATTTCTGATTCAAAGGACCGATCTGTAAGAGATGTGGGAGAGGGAGTGTGGCCGCTGGCGGCACCATCCAAGCGGGGGGCTCTGCTGGGCTCCCAGCGTGGGCTCACCATGGAAATAGTCACGCAGCTCCCGGGTGTTGGAGAGGGACTGGATGACGCTGTTCATGAAGCAGGTGTTGCCCAGGTTCACCAGCCCCGTAAAGCCAGGCAAGCAGACCTTCTTCTTCTCGTCCTCATCCTCATCGTCCTCCACACTCTCGGTGCTCACTGGGCTGTGTGTCATCGGTGGCACCATGCATGTTGGTTTGGGCTGCCAAAGCAGAGGTGGGTGTGAGGGTGCTGTGCTCAGGGGGTGTCTCTGGGAACCAGGGGAACCCAAAAGCCCGGGACACCCCTCAGACAGAGCTGGAGCCATCACACCATCTCCCACCAGGACTGGGATAGATGGGCCAACCACTGCCCCTAATCCTGCCATCTATGACTGAGGAGCGTTGCACCTCCTCCTCCAGGAACAGTTCGACAGTCCCCAGAGTGACACCGAGGAGGTGGGGTCCCACAGGTGGGACCTTTCACCCTAACCCAGGTCAAATCCGGTGTGCCCTCACTCACCGATGGGATGTGCGGCTCTTGTTTCACTGCCACGTGCTCTGGGGCTGTACGGGCTGCCACACCATCCAGACCCCCATCTTCCACACGTGGCTTCTCTTTGTCGCTGGCTCGGGCCTCTTCCTTGCTGGACAGGGGGTGTTGGTTACTGCCTGGGGGGTTCTTGTCCAGAGGGGTAGGGCCTGTAGGCATGGCAACCTTTGCACCACCCACTGCACCTTAAAAAGGGGGAAGGGTGGGCCTGTGGTTAGCAGCACCGTGCGCTGCCCACGGTAGGGCTGAGCTGCTCGGTCCGTGCTCACACACAGGCTCTCTCCTACCCCTCTTCCCCATGAGCACAGGGAGCAGCGGTGCCCTTCCCCTAGCACTTAGCTTGCTCTGCCCCATACCCCTCCCACCTGCACCCGCTCAGCCCCTCTCCTTCCCCACAACCCCACACCAGAGGATCCAGCACCAACCGGCAGCTGCCGGCAGTGCGGAGGGCCCATGCCCCACTGGGGTGCAGCAGGCAGGCAAGACAAGAAGGCAGGGTGCAGACCTCGTGTGGCCGGAGCCTCCAGCCCCCCCCAGCGCTGGCTCTGCCGTTTCTTCAGGCAGACGTCGATGCGAGACACTGTGAAGTTGTATGTGCACTGGTCCGGCTCAATAAGGTTCCTGCAAGACATGCAGCAAGTCAGGGGTGTCCCAGACCGCCCGGCAGCCTCAGACATGCCAAAGCTTCTACAGGGCAGGACCATGGCCTCCGGGCAGTAGGGACCCAGCTAGCACTGATCCTAAGGTGGAGCTGGCAAAGTAAGGAGGAAACCCTTGAGCCTGGCCACGCTAAGCACAGAGAGGGCCCCTTTCCTGGCAGATCCATCCTGCTTGGCTCCACATGCCCCCTCCCTGCTGGACATCCTGCCCTAAGTGCACACAGGCTGGTCTAGCTCTGTCCCCAAGAGCTTTAAAACAGGCTGGTGGGGGGGAACTGCGGGCAAGGAGGCACTGGGATTTCCTCCCCTGCAAGCCACCACACAGAGCCAAGGCAGCCCAGGCTTGGAGCATTAGTGCAGCATGGTGTAAGGGAGACACCCAGGTGCAGAAATGAGCATTCTCTGCACAGACCCACCAGCTGAGACTGGCTCCTGCTCCAGCTCTGAACTCTCACCTCCCTTGCCCTGATGCGGGCTAGAAGGACAGGAGCCATACCTGAGCTTCACCTGCCACCGGAACACTGTGTGGGGCCCACAACCAGGATGGAGGCGAAGGAAGTTCGTGTCACTGCAAAGAAATTGGGAGCGAGTGAGAAGTTAACAAAGAAGTAGCCCGGCCACAGCCAGGAGCTCCGCCGCAGCCTGGCACCGTCCCGAGGCATGCCTGTACCTTGTCTGGAACACCAGCGTGAAGTCTTGTTCCCGGAACAACACCTTGGACGTCTCCTTGTGGATCTCCTTCACGTAGACATGCACTACCACCAGGTCATTGCCCTTCTCATATGAGTCATTCTTGACAAAGGTCAGGCTCACAAAAGGCTCTGGCTCTGAGCGAAAAAAGCCACGGAGAGAGACATTACTTACTCTGCATGCTGAGGCAGCGCTGCAGGCTGACCCAGGAGAGACATCCTGAGCAGACAGACCTTCTCGACCAGCTTGACCCCTAGGCTCCAGCCACTCACCGTCAGCCGCTGCTTCCAGAGCCACGTCGTCCTTGGACCAGTCCCTCTTCTCACCATCTCTGCCCAGGGGAGGGGTGGCCACTGGGACAGTCTTAGAGCTCTCTCCCAGGACAGGCGTGCAGTCCCGGCCCCGCAAGGCCTCAGCAGGGCTGCCTGGCTGCAGGACCCTCTTCTCCACACAAGTGGCAACACGGTGTGGGAACACCTCTGTGGTAGCTGCAAGAGGTGGCATCTCCACAGGAACACTCTCCTTGGCCAAAACCACAGCCTTTCAAGAAAGGAGGACACCGTGAAAAACAGACACCGCCAACTTCAAGCTGCCCTGGCCCACTCGCTGCAACTCCTGCCAGCCAGGCAGGCACAGCTCCACACCGCCCGCTTCCCCAACACTTCCCACGCTTGGCTCGGCCCCGTTAACACCACAGCCCAGCGACTGTGGTCTCCACCACAGCCAAGCCCATGCCAGCCCTCAGCAGCACCCACGGAACCCTGGAGCCCATCTCACTGGCAGGGACGGGCCTCTGCGCAAGCAGCATCCCCTCCACGGGAGCTGAGGGATCAGGGGTGCCCCCTCCAGCTGGGTCCTCACGTACCTTCTCCAGCGGCGGTGCGAGGTCTGTGAGGGCTGTGGGCGCATCGACCTGGCTGGCTCTGCCATTGCGACGGCTGCCTGCCTTCCCGCTGTGCCCTTTGCCGGGCTCCACGCTCCCAGTGACTCTGGCATTTGGCTCCTCTTCAGTGGGAGCCACTTTGAGGTATACTGCCCGCTTGGCGCTGGGGCCACTCTGTGTCCCTGGGCTGGCTGGGCTTTTCCCTCCCAGGGCCTCGCTTCTTCCCGGAGCACGCTTGGGGTTAGAGGGCTCCCGCCGAGACCTCGGCTGCTCTGTGCCTTCAGCCCTCGGCTCTTCAGGGGCCAGCTCTGCAGAAGCAGCCTTCTCCTTCCCGTTCTCCCAGCACGTGGCCCCTTTGGCCAGCTCTTTGGATCCATCTTTCCTTCTCTTCTGTGAAAAGCAGCGCAGCACAGTGGGAAGGTATCCAGGTAGCAGCACCTCTCATGCTCTCTGCCAGCCCCTCACTGCCCCAGAGCTCTGCTCCAGAACCTGGAAGGCTATGTGGCAGGTAGGAACGTGGGTACGATGACACCCCCTTCCCTGGGACAGAGGCAGCTGGCTCATGTCCTCACAGAGCATGTGGGTGCAGGATGTGCCCCACATTGCTCACTGGGCTGCTGAAGAGCAGGGAATAAAACCCTCACCCCAGCTCCCCCAAGGCTCCATAAGCTCCTTCAAAAGGCAGATTCTCCCCTCCTCACCAGAAGTGAAGACCAGGTATGGAGTGGGATCTTCTTCTGAAGTACAAGCTGTAGGAAGTTGCCCTTCTTGCACTGGACCTTGCTGCAGGAACTCTCAATCTCCTCGTAGAACTGACAGCTCCACTGGCGCCCGTCTGCAAGCAGAGGGGGACCACACCTCAGACAGCGCTCCAGGCAGCTGTCACATAACCCACAGCCCCCTTTCACCTGCCCTGAGGATCAAAGGAGCGCTCATCCAGAGCCAAGGAGGCTGCAGGCAGGCTGCCACCATACCCCAGGAGCCTTCAGGGCTTCAGCCAGCTTCCCTGGATTTGCTTTGTACATCTGGCTGGCCTCCTTCCCAGAAGGAGGCCCTGGGCCTCCCTGCCCCCAGGGGCACAGTCACTTTTCCGAGGGATACCCAGGGCTGACTCAGTCATCCCAGCGAGCAGGGGACAGAGTCGCACAGCGCAGCAGTGGGCACTTGTTCACTTGGCGCAGAGGCCAGCTCCCGTCCTCCCCAGCTCTATACCCTTCTTCTTTTACACTGCTCTCGTATTGGCCCTGCCTGCTGGCTGAACCTGTGCCAGCTGACAGCAGGGCATTGCCTCTGAAGGAAAGGTTTTATGCCTGCCCGGATCAGCCCCATATCTAGCCGAGAGCTGTGCCAAGTCCTGCTGGAGAAATGCCTGCAGCAGCCACTTCATTCCCTATACCTGGTAGTTTGACCACACAGTCTGTGTCCGTGAAAGCAGCATCCACATCCTCCACCTTCAGAGCTCCACTGCCCAAGTTCAGCTTGACAATGATCTCATCAGCATTCTGCTTCCAGTCCAGCAGCAGCTCTAGGAAGAGGGAAGAAAGTATCACCCACTTGCTGGGGCATGAGCCTGCAGTGCCCACTCTTTGGCTGGGGAATGCGAGCCTGAACGCACGCTCGGTTCAAGGAGGTCAACGCAGGGGACACAGATCATGCCAATTAAACGGGAACGCTCGCAATCTGCTGTCATCAGACAGACTACAAACAAGAACACGTGTTGCGGCAGGGCAGGTGAATCCTAGCAGGAACCAGAGAGATCAGAAAGGCAGCACTGCTCTCGGCCCATCACATGCAGCAGCAGTGGCTGGGTGGCTCCTGCCAACTACAAAGTAATCGTTGCTTTCCCAGGGAACGAGGAAGCCACAGAATTACTCTGGGGGATTCAAGTGGACTCTGACCACAATCAGAAATTGCCACTTCCCCTTCGTGTATGCAAACCAAACAGCTCAGCTGCAATCACCAACGCCCTGCACTCCTGCCAGGTGAGCACTGTTAACACAGCTGAAACACAGGCAGGACCGCCAGCCAGGCAAGAACACTGCAGCCAGGCAGCAAACGGTGCAGCAGCGTCACTGCTGCGGGCAGAACCTCCACCAGGTGCCTGCCAGGCTCCAGGTCTGGCCCTCTGGTGTCCTGAAGCTTTCAAGGCAAAAAGGTGATTTCCATCACCTTCATTTCACGCAGCTTTGTTCCACCCTCTGTGGCACGAGGATGTCCCACTCTGGTTTCAAAGCAGAAACCAGCCACCAGCACCTGCTGGGCAACGCGGCTTGGGCTCGTCCCAGCCCCGCGCGGCTCCCTGCTCCGCAGCCAGCGGGACAGATGCCGGGGGCACGGCATCCCAGGGCTGTGCTGGGTGGCAGCGTGACACCCGAGTCAGAAGCAGCCTGCCCCGGGCCCCGGGCCTCTTCCTTGCAGACAGCCCTTCCCGGCCCCGCGCACCCTTCTCCGCAGCCGGTTAAGATCAACGCTGAGGCGAGGGAGCGCTCGGGTTAGTTCTGCTCAGCGCCGGAGCACGGGACAATGCCGAGGCGAGAGCTCCGGCTCCCTCGGCAAGGGCACGCCATGGCCATGCACCGACAGCCAGTGCACCCCTCGACTTACCCTCCTCCACGTCCTTCTCCGGGGCGGTCTCAGCCTGCTCGAGCTCAGGGCGAGACACTGGTGGGCAGAGAAGCAGAGCACGGGCAGGTCTGTCATTCTGTCCCCTCAGAGCACGGGCTGGCACGCTGACGCCCAACATCTCACACATCACTTCCTTCTCCCCTGATCCTCTGTCCCAGCCTTTCATCCTACATGTGCTGCTCATTTCCCCCCCTCTGCTTCTTCACATCTCTCCCTTCCCCGGAGCCCTGCCTGCAGCACCACAGCAAGTCAGCCCCCAGGGCCACACCACCACATCCCACTCTAACCAGCACCACTGAGGGAGCAACACAACATTACTGCACCGCGCAGCCACTGCTGCTTTGAGGCATGTGTCAGTGCGGGGCCTGTGGTAACCAGGCTGTCTGCCCCTGCTCAGCACACCAGGCCCTCAGCCTGCAGCTGCACTGAGGGGTCCTGCCTTGATCTGACAAGGAGAACCTGATGTTTGGTTGGGCTCTAAGCAGTTCTGCTGTAACTAGAGAACCACACAGCCCAGCTGCACTTTAACATTCCCATTCCTGCACAAGCTGCCAATGTCCACGGCCGAAACCTCCTTCCAGATCAGGCTGGGGAACCAAACGGACCTGACATCTAATCCCCCCTCCCCACAGGATGACCTCTGACAGCCAGAGGCGTCTCGGTGCCTGCTCCACCCCCACAGGGCAGTGAACTCTGCCAGGCAAAGGGCTCAAAGCAACAGCACCTCGTCCTGGTGCAGAGAAACAGTGGCAATGGGAGCTGCAGTCTCCACACCCTGGAGTGCTCAGAGGTCTGTCACTGCTTCCCTTGACCAGCTACAAACCAGTAGGAAACCTCTGCTGACCACTGCAGTCACTGGTGCAGAGGTGCTGGTGGGGCTGACGATGGGAAAAGTGCTGCAGAGGCACTGCCTGGGGATCTACAGCTTGTTCCAGCCCCTTACCACCCTTGCACAGAGGGGATGGAAGCAGCACGGCTGCACTGCAGCCCCTGAGAAGGCAGGAGCCCCCCACAACAGAAGGTGTGGAGGGTCAGGCCTTACCAGAGATACAGCCCACCTCCCATGTGAGAAGGCGTAACGCTGCGCTCTCTGCACTGTGGGATTTCACATCAGGGACTGCAGCCGGCCGTTCCAGCACAGACCTCAGCAAGTGCTCATTTACCTTGGCCTATAAAACAACCTGTGATTTTGAGGTTATAACAGTCATAACAGAGCAAGCACAGAAATCAAGCAATTTTCCAGGGCTGCAGGAACTCTTGCCTGCATCCTTCCTACAGGCACCCCCTGCACCTGAAGCATTGCTTTTGTCATTGGACACACAGAAGCTGCAGTGGGATTTACTCCACAGCAACATTTTCCTTGAGCCACACCTTGCCCTGACACAGAAGCTAAAGCACCAGCCCCACCCGCAGGCCCCACACTCGGCAGGCACCATCAGCACCCGGTCACTGCCTCGCAGCATCCTGTCTCAGCAAACTGACAGGGAAGCAGCACTGTCTCCAGCTTCAAGGGCAACTGCAGGCTTCAGTCCCACTCCCTCCAGATTGGGGCAGCTCAACCTCAGCCAAAAGCGGAGCCTAGAAACAACCACCAAGGCTAACTCCAGGCTTAAGCTAACAAGACCACAGGCCTGACCTTCCTCACATAACTGGGCCTAAGTAGTGCCCGAAGGAAGGAGGTTACAGGTCCAGGGAGGACACTGTGCCAAAGAAGATCCCACATCACACGGGTTACCATCAGCCGCAGGACGCGATTAGTTAAATCTGCTTATCCTGCAGCAGATGGCTGCAAGGCTCCCACCCTGCAGGGCTGAGAAACCACTGGCCTGCTCGCTGCAGCGCTGCCAAGGGGCTCTCACCTTCCTTGCTTTCCTGGTTGGCTCGATCCTTCTGCTTCTTCTTGTTGCTGGCATCATCCAAGCCCCGAGACGCTCTCCTCTGGCCAGGGGCATTGGTGCTGCTGGACATTTTCAGCCGTTTGGAGGACACAAACGGCCCACCGGGGTCAGTAATGGAGTCTGGGTCAGGGGTGCGACGTTTTCTTCCTGGCCCAGCTATCTTGGCGACTCTCTGTGGTCAAACTCTCTGGCAAGGAACTAGTGGCCTAAAGAGAAAAGACAGCAGGCATGGCAGCAGGTGGAGAAGGCCCAACAGCATTAGGATCTGCTCTCTGTCCCAGTGCTGGGCCCTCCCAGGGCCAGTGTCCTCACACAACCTCCACTGCAGCATTTATGGGAAGCCCCACGCAGCGCTCAGTGAGGAAACCTACCTCATCACAGCTGTTACAATGCTTACTGCCAAAAGCACTGGCTTGTCAGAGCTCCCAAGATACAACTGGGGGTCTTCTGTACATAACACACATTAAAAACCTAGAAAGCAACTGTCATGTTCATGGTTGCCACTACAACAGCACTGCCCCAGAAGGGCCGCTGGTGCTAACAACACCCAGAGGCAGAGCTGAGGGTGAGGACGCAAGGAGGCCCTGATCTGCAAAATCGAGCCTCCAGGCTCAACTGGGGCAGCCTGCCCCACAGCTCAGGGTGGCAGCTATTTCAGTCAAACTGTGCCCCATGTAAGAGGGCCGGAATGGGAGCAAGTAACGCCCTAAGAAGGAAGAAAGGGGAGAAGCAGGAGCAGACTGGGGACAGTCTCCTGTGACAGATGAGAGTGGAGCTCCCTGGCAAGAGGAGAGTTCCTCCCTCTCCACCCACCAGCTGGGAGCTTAGACTGCACCTTGCATATTCATCTCCCTGCCGCTTTACAGACAGCGTCAGCGGGGCCTGGCATGGAAACAGGACACCTCTGCTCCTCATGCCCCAGGGAGAGGGCAGGGCAGGCAGGGCGCACACCCCTGCCCCTGAAGACATGCCCTCCCAGGCAGAGCCAGCTCCCCTATGGGGACTGGGAGCTGCTGGCCCAAGGGCTGGTCTGTTTTGCTCTCTGGTTTCATCCTTGGGTGTTCATGGCTTTGACAGAGGACAGCTGGAACAACCCGTTGAAAATGGTCCCACTCAAAGTGTCTCGGTGGAGGAGGTGAAAGCTGAGAGCTGGGAAGGCTTCCTCCCTTGCTGTCCCAGCTGCACTCCCTGACCTGAGCAGCACTCACCAGTCTGCAGGGGTTTGCTGCAGGGGAGTGGGCCCAGCCACAAGGATCTTGCCCACCCCCAGGTGCTGTCAGCCTGCAGCAGCTCCTGGTATCCTGATTCACACCCCATCCCACAGCCCTGCTCCCACCTGAGGGCACAGCACTGAGTCTGACAGCATCTTGGCCTAACCCAGCTCCACTGAGCCTGCCTCTCCCTCAGCACAAGGCAAGCCAGGCCCTCAGGAACACCCCATCCTACCCTCACCTGTGTACTGAGCACAGACCCCACAGCTCCACTCGGGCATGGCCAGGGGGCACCTCCAAGGGAAGCGCTCGGTCAGAGGGAGCATGCTGGCAGCTCTGTACTGCCTGCCCCACGTCACTGAGGAGTGTTCTAGAAATGCCCGGGGCAACAAGTAGCCACAAATATGGAGTTGTAGCCACAAACTGCAAAGGACTCCAGAGAGCAAAGCGCTCTTGCCCTGCCCTCAGCTCTGGCAAAGCCAGTCCCATGACAAGGACTGCGCCCAAACTGTTTCTCTTTGGGCCAACCCACCCTCGTAACTAAGAGCTGCCAAAGCCAAGTGAAAAGCTCAAGCGTCGAGTCCAGCCTAGCTGCCTGGCACAGACAGCTCCCGCCACCCACAGCAGAGGGTCCCAAAACGACCTGGAGATGGGGGATGCTGAGCAGGGCCCGGCATCGGCCCCAGAGAGCTTGAAAGAGTGTGGGAGGACAGCAGTGACACCCCCAAGCTGCCACACACACTGGGTCTCCCCAGATTGCTGCAGTGCCTCTGGCTGCAGAGGGAATGGGAAGGGCCCCTCACGGTGGCAAACGTGGCCGTGGTTCCCAAGGCTGGGCCTCCGACGCTGGCAGCATGCTGCTGTTCAGCTCCAGTCCCCACCAACACTGAAACACACTGGCTACAGATGCTTCCTGGCACTGAGAAAGCTAACCTGGGCCCAACAAACGTGGGAAAGCGTTTGTTGCTGAATTTCTTTCACCTCTAGGGTGAGAATTCAAGAAGGAGACAAGAAGCAGCGACTGCTTCATGCAGGGCCAGGCAAGGCTCCACTGCCTCCTTCCCGCACCTCTGAAGGGGTGGCACAGGGTAACTGCAGGGCAGAGTGACAGTAAACTCCAAAAGGGGTCCTGAAGGGCTGAGAAAGGATCACCGTCCTCCCACGAAGCGGTGAGGGGGGAGAGCCAGGGTCACATGTCTGCTCTCAGTCCCTCGGGCAAAGCCTGCTGCTCTCACGCTTCACTGAGGGCTCGCCTCCCTCGGGTGCTTTGCTGACAGTTATTCCTAACGGCGGGCAAGAACAGAGGAGGGCTGGAGCCCTGCCCGATTCCAGGTGCCAGACTGATAGCAACCCAAGGCTGCTGCAGGCACCATGGGGTTTTGGAGGAGTGCAGGCAAAGCACAGATTATTTCCATTCACCTATTCTAATCCCCAAGACTTTCTCCCTCTCTGTCATCAGGAAACATGCAGCCAGGTGTGACATTCAGCCCCTGGGTGTGCAGGGGCCTGGAGGTTTTGGCACCGTGGGTGCTGGGACTGTGGGATTTGCTGCAGGGGAGAGATGGTCAAAGGCTGCCCCATCCAGACACCAGGTGCACCTCCGAGAAACACCTAGTGGGCTGGGTGCTCATACAAAACCTTACACAATCCTTCCCCGAGCTGGGGAAGTGTGGCCGCACTGCTGAGGAGGTGCTTCCTTGCCCTCTGCTCCCCCAGCTTTTGCATTGGTGCAAGCACCCACACAGCTGCAGCACTTGTCGGATCAAGATGCCAGCCAGTACGAAACTGCTTCCTGCAGAGTTTGTCATATCCTAGGGCAGGTCCCTGAGCCAGTTCACCATGGGGCTGCACAAACACTTTCACTGTCCCGAGAAGAGAGAGAGCTCAGGAACAGGAGTGGGGGGGCCCAGGGAGAAAAGCTGCCCCTTCCCACAGCAGCGCCAGACCGTGCTAGTGTAACCGCTCAGGGAACGACAGCACAAAGTGCTCAACAAAACACAACGTGCCCCCTGTATTTGGGGCACCTTTAGTGCTTGGCAGGAAGAGGTCCCCTGGTTCTTGCCTGCTGCACCCCCCCCCCCCCCAGCACCCAATGGCCTTTACTAGGGCAGCTGTGAAGAAGCCCAGCTATCCCCCAACTGCATCCTGCCACAGACTCTTGACTGTTCCAAATACAGCTGACAGAAACACTTTCCTCCTTGTGCACACAAATACTTTTGGCACCTTCTGCTTCTCATCCCCCCTGAGGGATCAGAAATCTCGAGACTCGAGCTCATCTCTTACTTCAGTTTCTCGGCGTGCCTGACGCACAGGCTGAGCCAGGACAAGCACAGAGCCACACAGGGACCCAGCCCAGCACCGCCACATGTAACATTTCCAACCCCTGTGGAAATCACAGTGCCCCCAAAGCCTTTATAGCTGCGCTGCAAGGGGGGCCCGGCAGGCTCAGCTCCCCCCAGGCCCTGACAAGTCTCTGGGGAAGACGACTCTGACCAGACAGCAGCTGGCGGCAGGTCTTGCGCTGCCGCCCGGCCTCACGCATTTGGAGAGGGGGAAGGAGGCAGCGCACGGCGCTCCGCCCCAGGCCCAGGCCGTGCCCTCACGCAGGCAGAGCACCAGGTCACGGGCAGCGGCCCAGCCCCCGCGACTCCTGCCCGAGGCCGCGGCGCTCGGCCCGTCCCGCCGTGCCCCCCCCGCCGCCATCCGCGACACCCCCCCCCCCCCCCCCACGCGCACTGCCTCACTCCCCAGCCCCCCGGGCCGCATCCCGGCCTCCCGCCGCCGCGGCTCCGGCCCTCACCCCGCGCCGCCCCCGGCCGCCGCTCCCCGCCCCGGCGGGCCCCGCCGCCGCCCCGGCGCGGCCGGTCCCGGCCCGTCCCGCACTCACGGCCCCGCCCGCCGCTCCCGGTCCGTTTTGTTTGGAGCCGAAGTTCCGAGCGGGCCGACCCGACACACAGGCCCGAGCCCCCCCCCACCCCCCTTAGCCCACGCCGTGACGCACTTCCGGAAGCCGGCGGGAGAGCCCACGTGACCCCGGAGCCCGATGGCGGCAGGGGGCGGGGCGATCGTCCCCTTTCCTCGCTCTGGCGGCGCCATGGCAACGACGCGCGCCGTGACGTCATCGCGGCGCCTGCGTGCCCAAGGGCGCCACCCGGCCGGGGGGGGGGGGGGGGGGGGGGGGCTGCCGCCGCGTTCCCATGGCAACGGGCCGGGCCGCGGCCTGCTGCGTGGGTGCGGGGGGGCCCGGTCCTGCTGCGTGGGTCCCGTCGCGCCCCGTGTCTGGCCCCACGGCCAGCCCTTGGCTCCGCGGTCCGTCCCCCCAAGGGCTGGCAGCCCGGGGAGGCCGCTGTGGGGACACCCCGACGGACGCGTGGGCGACGGGGGCAGAGGCGAGGCAGTCTTGCTCTGTAGTTTTATTCACGCAGCGGGGTGCCCTACCCTGTCCCGCTGTTGGGGGGCAGGCAGAGGCCGGGCGGCGGGGAGGGTGGCGAGGGGTCCGGGCCCCTCCCGGGGATCACTGGCAGGTGTTGTAGATCTGGACCTGCTGGTTGATGGTGGCCAGCACCTCCCTCATCCTGGCCTCCAGCCCCCCGAGCTGGGCCGCCTTGGCGTCCAGCACTCGCTCGTTCCGCTCGTACGCCTCCTCCAGCGCTGCGGGGAAAGGGGGAGCATGGGTCAGCCCAGCCCACCACCCCCCCCACACACACACACCCCCCCACCCCCAAAACCCCCGCCCCGGACTCACCTCGCAGACGCTGCAGCTTGCCCTGGGTGTCCCGCAGCAGCCCGGCAGCCTCATCCCGCAGCCGCTCTGCCCGGCTGCCCGCCTGCCGTGCGCCCTGCGCCCGGTGCTCCACCAGCTCCTGCGCCGTCCGGTACCGGTCCTGCAGCAGCCCCTCCAGCACCTACTGGGCAGCGGGGACGATCAGTGGGACCCCCACACACACTCCCACACCCCAATCACCCGCTCACCCACCTGCTTGGCCTCGCCGGCTCGGTCCCGCGCGGCACCAGCCGCCTCCTGGGCACGGGTGGCTGCCAGGCTGTTGTTGGCGCGCTTCACCTTCAGTGCATCCGTCTGTCCGTCCAGGAGCCCGATCCGCCCCGCGGCACCTGCCAGCTGCTGCTCCGCGCTCGCCGCCTGCGCCTGCATCTGGGGACCGGTGGCGCGGAGGATGGGCACGGGCAACTTCACCTACGCAGTGGGGACACGCCCGTCCCCACAGGGCTGAGGTCGTGGGGACAGGGACCTTACCCCGCTGAGGGCCCTCTCGCTGTGCTGGATGTCACCGGCGGCGCGGCGCAGTGCCTGCTCGGCCATGCCCTGGGCTTGTCGTGCTTCATCCAGCGCCTGCCGCACCGCCTCGGCTGTGCCCCGCACCCCCTCCGCCCGTGACCTGTGGCCAGGGCGGCACGGCCTCAGCACCAGCCTGGGATGGGGGTCCCTGAAAAGCGGGGTGTCCCCACGTCCCCAGGCTCACCTGGCCCGCTGGGCATCCTGCAGCAGCTGCCCAGCCTGGCGCACATCACCAGCTGTCTGCTCCAGGATGGCGTCCACGCTGGCCAGGCTGCGCACCCGTGCCTTGATCTCCTCAGCCAGGTGGTGGATTTGGGCCGGCGAAGCGGGGAGCGACAGCTCCAGCACCCGGCTGGCTACCACCTCGATGCTCTCGGGGTCGGCCCCCTCCTCTGCGGGCGGGAGCTGTCAGTGTGTCCCCTCTGGCACCCCGGGGCAGAGGGGACAAGTGGAGCGAGGGGCGGTGAAGGACAGGGGGGAGCCGTGGGGAGGGGGGCGTGGGGCAGGGCAGGGCAGGGGACGGTTTGGGGGGGGGCATGGGATGGTTGGGGCAAGGCAGGGGCCGTCGGGTGCTGGGGTGGGACAGCAGGACAGCCCACATGCAGTGTGGGGACCATGCAGTGCGGCACAGTGCAGGGTCAGCGCGGTGTGGTGCGGGTGTGGAGCCACACAGCGCCGGGCAGAGGCGGCCAGCCCCTCTGGCACACCAGCACTCACGGCTCAGGAAGGCTTTGACTTGGCTGATGAGCTCCCGCAGCTCCTTGTTGGAGCTCTCCACGCGGGCCCTGCTCTGGTTCGCCTTGTCCAGGGCTGCCTGCGCCCGCAGCCGGGCCTCATCCGCCTTCCCCTTGGCCTCAGCCACCTGAGCAGGAGCAGAGACCCTCAGCATCAGCCCCGAGGGCTGAGGGCATGGCCATGCCACCCACTCCCACCAGTGCCCATGCGCCACACACCTTGTGGGAGAGCTGGGCCACGTCGCTGGCGGCTCGCCGCAGCTCCTCCTGGGCATGGCGTGCCCGGTCCAGCGCGCTGTCAGCCGTGGACACAGCCCCGCCACAGCTCAGACCCCCGCAGCGCCGTCCCCCATCCTCATCCCGGCACCCGGCTCCCCCGCAGTGGCTCTCGGCACAGGGCACGTCACCCGCCACACCGCACACCTGCAAGGCAGCGCGGGCTCGGGGTGGCTCCGGGCACCAACCCTCGGGGTCCCCTCCCCACGTCCCACCTTCTCGTTGAGGGGGTGCAGGCTCAGCGCCCGCGCCCTCGCCACCAGGTCCATCAGCGCCCGCCGGCTGGCTGCGTTTTGGCGATTGAAGTCGTCCCGCCGGCTGGCCAGGAGCTGCTCGGTGCGGCGCCGGGTGGCCACTGAAGTGCTGACGGGGCTGGGCACAGCGCGGGTGGAGGCGTCCGCCCGGCGCTCAGCCTCCCGCGACTCCCCGTGGGACTGGCGGATGCTGTCGTAGGCGCCTGGGGGGCAGCGGGAACACCATCAGACCCGCAGCCATGGCCCCACCGCCCCGGCCTGGCTCTGCTGTGCGGCTCACCCAGGAAATTGGAGGTCTTGAGGGTGTGGAGCCGCTGCTCCAGGTCCTGCAGGCTGTGGTTGAGGGCGCGGGCACCCCGGTCCACCGCGCTCAGCACGTGGCTGGCGTTGAAGTTGGCGTCCTGGGTGGCCGTCAGCTCCCCCTCCAGCTGCGTCAGCCTCTCCGTCGCCTCCTCGATCTGTCGCCTGCAAGGGAAAGGGGTGACAACCCGCCGCTGAGGCCACCCCGGGAGCCGTGCCCCGCGCTGGGTGCTCACCGCAGCCCCTCCGTGGCGTGCGTCAGGTGGGCGGCAGCGGCGGCGGTGGCATTGCGGGTGGCCACCACGTTGCGCACGGTGGCCAGTCTCTCCTCCAGCTGCCGGAAGGTGCTCTCGAAGGCACCGGCAGCCCCGGTGTGCTGCAGGAGGCTGACCCGCTGCGCCAGCTCCCGGGTGCGAGCGGCCAGGTCCTGCACCACCCGGTCCCAGTCCCCGAAGCATGGGTGGCAGGGCTGGCAGGCGGGGAAGGCGCCAGCGAAGCCCCGGGCGCACTGGTCACAGCGGACTCCGGAGATGCCGGGCCGGCAGTCGCAGTGGCCGCTGCTACGGTGGCACTGGGCGCTGGCAACACCGCGGGGATCGCAGTCGCAGGCTGCGGGGAGAGTGGTGTCAGGGTGCTGTGGGGTCTGCCCTCTGTCCCCCCCCCCGCCAGCACCGGCTCTCACCTCGGCACTGCTGCTGCGGGTTGCCCCAGTGGTGCTCCTGGCAGTCGGCACAAGTCCGGCCCCCGAAGCCTGGCCGGCACGAGCACTGCCCCGTGAACTGAAAGACACAGCGTGGCCGAGGCTGGCACTGCTGCCGCAGCACCCCCAGCCCCATCCCGTCCAACCCTCCCCCCGTCTCCCATCCCCGTTGCGTCTCACCTGGTTGCAGGCGGGCGTCAGGGCGTGCTGGGGGTGGCAGGCGCAGGGCTGGCAGCCCTGCCCGCTGCCCAGGTTCCAAAAGTTGGGGCTGCAGCGGTCACAGCTCTGGCCCTCCACGTGGGGCAGGCAGTGGCACTGCCCGCTGCGCCTGTCGCACTGGCACTGCTGGGGTCCGCAGGTGCTGGCGTCGGTGCCCAGCGCGTTGCAGGAGCAACCTGGAACCAGATGGGCACTGAGTGGGGACGGATAGGGACAAGGATGGGGGCAGGCTGAGGACAGGGATGGGATGGGGATGAGATTGGAGTGGAGATGGAATGGGGGTGCAGATGGTGTGGGGACACAGGCAGGGATGGGATGGGGATAGCAGTGGGTGAGGGGGGAGGCAGGATGGAGACAGAGTTTGGGCAGGGATGGGGTGGGGACTAGATGGAAGTGGGATGGGAGCAGCATGAGGACTGCTGATGGGGATGGGGTGGAGGTAGGCCAGTGCCAGGATAGAGATGGGATAAGGATGGGATGGGGGCAGAGTCAGGGTGGCAGCAGGGATGGGGTGGCAACGGGGACAGGAATGGGCATGAGGTGAGGCTGTAGATGGGAGGGGACAGGTTGGGCATGGAGACAAGGATGGGGCCACAGTGCCGGGGCTGGGCAGAGGAGAGCCCAGAGCAGGGCAGGGCTGCGGGGACCCCACAGCGCTGTGCACGAGCAAGGGCAGCCATGGGCATGCACGGTCCCCAGGGCCCCGGAGGCAGGTCTGGCATGGCCGTGGGTACTCACGCCTGCAGCTGTGCCGCGTGGCATCCCCGTAGTAGCCAGGCTGGCACTCGGCGCAGTGGGGTCCTGCTGTGTTGTAGAGACAGCGCAGGCAGCGCCCCGTGCGCCGGTCACACGCCTCTGGGTCCGTCACGTCGATGTTATCGTGGCACTGGCAGGGCAGGCAGCGCCCACCGGGCTGCAGCGGGTCCCCGTAGTACCCGGGAGCACACTCGTCACAGCGGGGACCTGCCGGCACAGAGCGCTGGGCAGTGCCTGGGGATGGGGGGGATCCCCTGAGGGCACTGAGCGTGCCAGCAGCGGGCACCCACCTGTGTACCCGGGGCTGCAGTGACAGACGACCTGCCGGGAGCGGCCGTCCTGGTAGCAGGAGGCGGCAAAGTGGCGGGGGCTGCTGGGCCCGTCAGGGCAGGGGCAGGGCCGGCAGTGCTGCCCGGAGCCCAGCGCCGGGTTCCCAAAATGCCCGGCCGCGCATCTGCGGGCAGGAGGTCAGCGGGGGCCAAGGGCTGCCGGCAGCACCCTGTCCCAATCCGGGCACACACCCCGCTTACCTCTGGCACCTCTCGCCGTCCGTGTGGTCGCGGCAGCGCAGGCAGCTGCCCGTCCGGGGGTCGCAGTCCTCGGCGTGGCCGTTGCACTGGCAGGGCCGGCAAGCGGGGAAGCCCCAGTGGCCGGGCTGGCAGCGGTCGCAGCGTGGGCCGTGGGCACCCTCACGGCAAGAGCACTGCCCCGTGGTGCTGTCGCAGACGGTGCTCACCGACCCCTCGCTGCTGCACTGGCATGCTGGAAGGCACGGCACCCATGGTGTCTGCCCCCGGGCTGCAGAGAGCATCCCTCCCCGGTGGCCCCAGCCCTGGGGTGCCTGGGCTCCTCTGCGGGCTGGGCCAACACAGCCTTGCAGCACCCACCTCGGCACCCGCCGGGCCCGAAGCCGAAGGTTCCTGGGGAGCAGCGGTGGCAGCGCCGTCCCACGACATTGGGTTTGCACCGGCACTGCCCGCCCTGCGGCTGGCACTCGGCGCTGAGCGAGCCCTGGGGGTCGCAGAGGCAGGCTGCGGGCAGAGAGTGGGGTGAGCGGCGGCAGCGGCTGCCGTGGGGCGTGGGACGGGGCGCAGGGCCGTACTCACGCAGCGCCCCGTCGTGCAGGATGGCCGAGAGGCTGTGCAGGAGGCTGGAGCAGGGCTCGGCCACGGGCGAGGGCCCCGCGGCGTGGAAGGGCTGGGCGCAGCGGTACCGCTCGAAGGTCTCCCGGCGCTCCATGGAGCTGGGGTCGCCCGCGTTGAACATCTCCAGTGAGGAGTAACGCGGCAGGAGCACCAGCTGCGGGGGGGCAAGTCAGCGGGACGTCACTCCTCTCTCTCCCCGTGTCCCCTACAGCTGCATCCTGACCCCCTCAAGGGTTGGTGTCCCCTGTCCCGCCGCCCCTCACCGAATCGATGAGCACGCTGGCGGTGGGATCCTGCCGAGCAGCGGCACAGTCCAGCTCCAGGCGGAGGGTGTAGGAGATGCCCCGCTCCAGGCAGACAGGCTGGGGCAGCACCACGTACCTGGGTGGAGGCAAAGCAGAGCACGGGCAGCCGGGTGCCTCCCGTGAGCTCCGGCACAGCCCGTTCCCAGCAAGGCGCTCACCTGGCACCGGAGGGGAGGCTAGTGGAGATCTGGTCGTCGGCTGGGATGGTGTTTCCGCAAGGGCTGCTGGCGGAGACGGGGCTGGGGCGCAGCACCCTCACCCTCACCTCCTGCCAGGGCTCTGGGTGCTGCCAGCAGAGATGGAGCCGTGTCAAAAAGCCTCACCATCCAGCAGTCCCCACCACCACCTCCCAATTGGGTGACACAGCCCATCGCCGGCTTCACCATCTGGTGCTCACCTGGGGCTCATAGCGGATGATCACGTCGTACTCGGTGGAGAAAGGCACGTCGCTCACGTGAAACTCCACCCAGCCACCTTCCAGCATGCGGGCAAAGCCCGTCCCCGTCCATGAAGCTGGGTGGTCTGTGGGGGGCTCACGCTCCACTACCGAGCCCTGGTGCAAGGTGGGGTTGTGAGATGGGACCCCCAAAATTGCCTTGGCAGGCAGGCACCGCTCTGCTGCGCTGCCCCAACCGGGCAGAGCGGTACCTGCTGGCTTGAGGACCCTGCAAAGAGCCACCCGGTGCCCTGCTCTGCCTGATGCCCCCACTCAGGGACACTTTCATCCCTGACCTGATGCAGCCGAGCATCCTCAGCCTCGTAGGTGTAATGGTCCAGGTTGATGCGGTAGAAACCAGGCTCCACCTGGCCGCACTGTCGTCCCACCACGTGGCTGCGGCACTGGCACTGCCCCGTCTCCACAGCACACCTGACACCCCGGCAGCACCATCAGCCCCGGTGCCAGCAGGGACGCCCCTCACCCCGTGTCCCCGCGAAGGTTCCCACTCACAGGTTGTCACGGGCACCTCCCACGTCGCAGTCGCAGGGTCGGCAGCCCGGGAGGTCGTGGCTCAGCCCCCAGTGCTCACGCTGCAGTGGGTAAGGGTGTCAGGGAGCGCCCGGCTGCGGTGCCACGGTCCCGAGCACCGCGCACGGCCCCCGAGCACCGTGCACAGGGCCTGGCGCAGCCCCTCTCACCAGGCACTGGTCACAGTTGCGCCCAGTCACCAGCCGCTTGCAGAAGCACTCGCCGCTGACAGGGTCGCACCGGCTGCCCGCGGCCGCCGTGCCGCGGGGGTCACACTGGCACCCTGTGCAGAGAACCGGCAGCGTCCAGTGGGGCCGAGCCACGCGCCTGACCCCACGGGGTGCCACCCCGGTACCTACGCTGGCAGCCCTGCGGATTGGCGGCGCTGAGGCCGAAGAAGCCGGGTTTGCAGCGGTCGCAGCGGGGACCGGCCACGTTCTCCTTGCAGCGGCACTGCCCCGCGATCAGGCCCCGGGCCGGGTCGTCAGCGCCGTCGCACAGCCCACCGTCCAGAGAGCCCTCGGGGTCGCAGTTGCAGGCTGGGGGTGCAGGCGGGGTCAGTACGCTGACCCCCCCCCCCCCGACCCACCCCACGCAGCCTGTCCAACACCGCGCACCCCTCGGCACCGACCTCGGCACACCGCGGGGTCTCGCAGGTCCTTGCTGGGGTCCTTGTAGTAGAAGGGCTTGCAGAGGTGGCAGCGGCGGCCCATGGTGTTGTGCTGGCAGCCGTCGCACACGGCCCCGCTGGCGTTCCCCGTGGCCAGGAAGACGGCCATGTCGAAGTGGCACCGCCGCGAGTGCTCGTTGCAGTCGCAGCCTGCGGGGACGGCACCGCGGCACGGCATGCGGCACCCCAACCCCCCCCGCCTGGCAGGCAGCGCCCCCCCACCCTAAACCTGGGGATGCACCACCTCCATCCCAACCCCTCCGGCCCCAGCCTGCAGAAGCCCCAGACCCGCATCCCGGCAGGATGCACCCCCACCCCCTCCAAATCGCAGCCGGCGGCACCTCGACCCCCCCCAAACCCCAGGCCCACGTGCAGCACCCCCAACCCCAAAACGTGGCATACGGGACCCTCCAGCCCCAGGCCCAAGCCACGGCCCCTGGGATGCTGAACTCTCCACACACAACATGCAGAACCCCAAAATCCCCAAGCACAACATTCAGGGTGGGCTCCGTTCCCCCAGCCCGGCGCGTGGGACCCCAACCCCCCCGGCACGTCACGGTGCCGGTGCCGACGCGGGGCACTCACGGCGGCAGGCGTTGGTGCTGGAGCCCTCGGCCGGGCGCCAGGGCAAGTCGTGGTAGAAATCCTCGCAGCGCTCACAGTTCAACCCCTGCGTGTGGTGCTTGCAGACGCAGCGCCCGTGCACCTGCCGGGACACCACGGTGAGGGGCTGCGGGGAAGGGGCAGCGCAGGTCGCCAGCTCTGGCAGGGCACGCGGGGCCGGCTCGCCGTACCATGCCGTCGGTGGTGGCGGGGGCCCGGCCGAGCGGGGCACACTCGGAAGCGTGCCCGTAGCAGAAGCAGTTCCCGCGCATCACCAGCTCGTAGAGCGCGTAGTAGTACTTCTCCCGGATCTCCCGCCGCGTGTCCAGCAGGTTGTCCCCCAGCGTGTGCAGCTTGGTGAGGTTCACCCGCAGGTTGGTGACCCGCAGCAGGTCTGGGGAGGGGAGAGAGACCCGTGTTGGCACGGAGCGGCCGAGCGATGTCCATGCGCGGCTCGGCTCTGCAGAGCATGGCTGGGGGGGGGCTGTGTGTGGGCACGGGGGGCTCGGAGGAGTTGGGCACGGCTCAGCTCGCCTCCGCACAGTTGGGCTGGGCTGTGCCTGGCATGGGGTGTCTGTGCAGGGCCGTGCACCATCGGGCTGGGCTGCGTGTGACTTTCTATGGCAGGGGTTTTTGGCACAGGGCCACGCAGGATTTGGCTCACACGCACGTGGTTGCACGTGGCCAGGCTGGGCTGTACGTAGCGGCGGTTGTTCAGCTCCTGTGCACGTGGTTGAGAGCCTCTGCAGGGGCCAGGGCCCTGCGGGCCCCCCCAGCAGATGCAGGCTGGGACCCCACCAGTGCGGAACAAGCACCCTGGGCAGGGGCATGTTTCTGGGCACCCACCGCGGAGGGCTGTGCCCAGAGGATGGTTGTGCCCAGTGGGCGCAGCGTGGGGGCCCCAGCAGAGCAGGACAGCTCCCCAGGACTGCAGCTTCCCAGCAGCCCTGCCCTGCAGATTCCTCTCCTGCTCCCAGCCTAAATTTAGCCCTTGGTGATTAACCCCCTGTGTCCTGCACCCAGCCCAACTCCTCTGCCTGTCACCAACCCCATTCCACACCGCAGCCACCACGCGGTGCTGGGCTCAGTTCCGGCACAGTTCTGACATGGCCATCCCCTTTCACTTGCCCCAGTGCAGCCTGACCTTTAGCTGCTCCCACGGAGGGGGGAGTGCAGGAGGGGCCCGAGCCTCCGCAGGCTGGAGACAACCCTGACCCCGCCGTGGGGCTCAGAACAGGGAGAGAGCGGCCAAAATAGCTGCGCCTAAAATAGAGCAGCCAGGCAGGATCCTGGGGCAGACAACTCACTCTGGATGGCGGGGCTGTAGGGGTCCCGGATGGGGATGGCGGGGTCCAGCACCCGGTAGATCACCTAGGGGGGCACAGCAGGGCAGTGAGGGGAGAGCAAGGGGTCCCCTGACCCTCCCGCAGCACTGCCGGGGCCTCACCTCCCCCTCGGTGGAGGGCTCGATGTCAGAGTAGCGGGACTCGCAGACAACATCATCGACGCGGCGCGGGGGTCCGCGGGGGACGTGGGGGAAGGAGGCAGCGCAGTCGTAGGCGAAGTAGCGGTAGACCTTCCAGCTCTGCCCAAAGTCAGCCGAGCGCTCCACCAGCATGGCCGCGGGGCGGAAGGTCTGCGGGACACCCAGCTGGGATGGGGGCCAGCCCCACAGGCTTCATCCCATCCCATCCCGGGTACCCACGCGCCAGGACCCACCTTGAAGGTCATGATGAGGTGGGTGAAGTGGAACTCGGCCTCCAGGTCCAGCTGGATGCTGACGTGCTCCACGCCTGGGGACGGCACGCGTGATTGTGGGGGAACACCCACCCATGGGGCTCATCCCCCCCACCCGGCCACGGTCCAGGGGCGCGTCCAGGGCCGCTGGCTGAGTCACACTTCCTCAGCGTGGGAGGAAGGGAAGAAGAGCCCCCCAGGGACATCCCGCTGCCCCCGCCCGCTCACCGTTCTCCGACTGCCACCAGGCTTTCTTGGGGCGGGGGGCAAAGGTGGTGACCACGTTCTCGATGCGGTGGCTGTTGGCGTTGGCACGGGCGTCGTAGGGCCGCCGCGAGTCACAGATGAAGCACTTCTTCTCCTCCTGCGAGTGGGAGACTTGGCGGTTCATGTCCCCATCCCCGTCTGATGCTCCCCCCATCCCCAATCTGGTGTGTCCCCCCCACCACCCCGTCCCCATCCCGCTCACCTGGAGGTGGCTGACGATGCAGTAGGGCTGGGGCCGGCGCAGCCCGCAGGTGGAGGTGGCACTGAGGCGGGGGGCTCGCCCCACCAGCAGGTCCCCGGTGGCCGGGTAGCAGCTCCCGCGGGCGCAGCCCTGGGGGGAGTCGGGGGCCGGAGCCCCCCCCAGCCCTGCAGGGCAGCGAGAGGCTGAGGAAGCTTGGGGGGGGGGGGGCAGGTGGGGGGGGGCTGGGCCCCTTCCGCGGCCACCCGGAAACAGGGCGGCGGGGCCGCGCCGGCCCCCGGTCCCCCTCCGGGCCCCGTTGGCGGCGGGGGGGCGGCGACTCACCGGCCAGCAGCGGCAGCAGCAGGAGGGCGCCGGGGGTCCGCATCGCGGGGGGCGCAAGGGGCGCGCAAAGGGGGGGGGGGGGGGGGGCGCAACGCAACCGGGGCGCAAGGGGCGCGCAAGTGGGGGCGTTCGGCAGGTGCCCGACGGTCCCGCTCCCGTTCCCGCTCCCGTTCCCGTCCCGTTCCCGTCCCGCCCCGCCGGTTCCCGTTCCCGTCCCCGTCCCCGTCCCGGTCCCTCCCGCCCAGGGCGGCGGGCGCAGCGCTCGGGGCTGCGCGGAAAGCGCGGGGCGGATCCCGGCCGGAGCGGGGGAGCGCGGGCGGGAGGCGGGCGGGCACCGGACACGGGCAGCCGCTCTTCATGGCTTTATTTAGGGACGACGCCGCGCTACAAGTGCCCGCGGAGGGGACGGGACCCCCGGGCTGCGGGGCAGGAGCGGACCCGAGCCCCCCCCCTCCCCCGGCCCCGCCGCCGGTCCCTAGCAGGTGGCGTAAGCGTTGGCCCTCTCCCGGATCTCCTCCAGCAGCCCCCAGACGCGCTGCTCCAACGCCTGCAGCCGCGTCGCCTTCGCCGCCATCGCCCGCTCGTTGTCCCCGAAGTGCTGCTCCAGCTCTGTGGGACGGGGGGGGGGGGGGCACGGTTAGGGTGCAGCCCGTGGTCACCCTTGGGGCATCAGGCAGGACGTGCGTGCGCAGGGAGGTTGGCACCGAGCGGGGTCGGGATGGCGGGGATTGCCCCCCCCCCGGCCACACGTTCCCCCCTCACCTTCCAGCTTCCTCTTGCTGCTGCTGGCCTTGTCCAGGAGGTCCCTGGCCTCCGCTGTCAGCCGTGTCACACGCTGCAGGGCCCCGCCGGACACCCCGGCCAGCCCGGTCACCCGGCCCTTCAGCACTACGTAGCGCTGCGTCACCTGCGCCAGGTCCTGGTGGCACAAGGGCACGATGATGCTGAGCTCCCCCCCCCCTGGCAGCCCGTGCCCCTTCCTTAGTGCCACGCCGCAGCTGGGCAGGACTGGGGGGGCTCACCTGGCTGAGCGTCCCCGAGGTGGCGGTGGCATGCCGCGCCCCGTCCTTGGCTTGCTGGGCCACGCGGCGGGCATCCCGGCCCCGCTCCTGCAGGGCGGCGACGCGCTGCGCCAGCTCCCGCAGCCGCCGCTGCGCCCGCGACTCCTTCCCCTCCAGCGCCTGCAGCCTGCGCTCCGCCTGGGCAGGCACGGGCACCGGCTGCCGGCAGGCACCGCGACCGCCGTGCCCACGCTGCCAGTCCCACCGCCCATGGCACCCGCCCCACACCATCCGCATCCCCCCCCGGCACCAGCCTCACTGCCCTTTGTTGTGCCCACAGCATCAGCTTTGCTCCCCATGGCACCAACCCCGTTGCTCCCAGTGCCCTCATGGCACCAACCCCATTGCCCACAGCATGCCCAGAGCACCGTCCCCACTCCCACGCCGTGCCGGCGGCACTGGCCCCGCTCCCCCAGCCCTGGCGCGCTGGCAGCCCCGGTGCCCCTCACCTCCTTGGCTCTGCTCTCAGCCACCCGGATGGCATCCCTGGCGCTCCGCAGGGCACTCCCCGCTGCTGTCGCTTGTGCCCGTGCCGCCTCCAGCGCCCGCTGGGTCCCCACGAGCTCATCCCTCACGCCCTCCGCTCGCTCCCTGTGATGGCACAGGCAGCTCCAGCCCCCCTGCCAGCACTGGGAGATGGAACCCCCCACCCCCTGCCCACCCCGACATAGCCCCCACCACTCACCTGGCATCCTGTCCCTGCGCCAGCAGCCCCCGTGCCGCTGCCAGCCCCTGCACCGTGCTGTTGAGCACCGCGTCCACCCCCTCCAGCTGGCCGATGCTTTCCCGCATCTCCCGCAGCAGCTCCTGGATCCGGCCGGGGCTGCTGGGCAGGGAGATGTTCAGCACCTGCCGTGCCACCAGCTCGATGCTGCCCGGGTCGGCTCCCTCCTCTGCGGGGACACGGGAGCGGGGTGGGCTCAGGGTGGGTGCACTGAGCCCCGCCGTGCCCGTGTGCCCACACCGTGCCGGTAGTACCTGCCAGGAAGGCCTTGATCCGGCGGATGAAGTCCCGCAGCTGGGCCGTTGCCTTCTCGGCGCGGCTGCGGGCGGCCTGCGAACGCCCCAGCGCTTCCTCTGCCCGGCTCCGTGCCCCCCGTGCCAGCTCCTGCACCTCCTGTGTCTGGGGTGGGGTGGGGGGCATGGGGCTGAGGGAGGGGCACAGGACGGCCCCGCAGGAGGGGTTGGAGGGGGTTGGCCAGGGGTTATGAAGGGACATGCATGGGGACAAGGTGGGGTAGTGCAAGGAGGTGCCATGGTGTGTGCAAAGGGGCACGGGGGACATGCAAGGGGGCACGAAGGGTGTGCGACAGGGTACAAGGAGGTACATGGAAGCGGTGTGCAAGGGGACCTAAAGGGGGTGTCGAGAGGGCGCAGCAGTGGCCCAAAGGAGCATACAAGTGTCACAAGGGGCATGTGGGAAGAGACATAAAAGGGACACACAGGAGGGACATGCCTGGGGGCATGGAAAGGGCACAAGCAGGATGTAGAAGGGGACATGCAAAGGGGCATGGAAAGGGCACAAGCGGGCCATGCAAAGGGGACACAAGGGGACCCCAAAAAGTGCCACGAAGCCACCACCCCTACCTTCTGTGCCACAACACCCAGCTGCCCCAGTGCCACCTCCAGCTGCTGCGAGGCGTTACGGGCGCTGCTCAGGGCTCGAGCCGAGACAGGCAGTGCCCCCGCGCAGCCCGTGCCACCGCAGCGCCGTGTCCCCGCGCCGTCCCGGCACAAGGCTCCTCCGCAAGGCGCTTGCTCGCAGCTCCGGTCCCCGGGCGCCCCACAAATCTGCGGTGATGCCAGTGGTGGAGGTGGCAGCTCAACACTGCATGGGAGAAGACCCCCCCCCCCCCACCATGCCACCCTGGCACGTCGGTGCTGCCCATCGGTCCCACTCTCACCTTCTTATTGATCCTGGCAATGCTGAGTCCCATCACCCGTTTCTGCGCCTCCCGCAAGGATTTCCGTGCCGCGGCCGTACCGCGGCGGAAAGCGTCACCCTGCTGCCGCAGCGCTCGCTCTGCTGCCCGCCGCGTTGCCCGTGCCCTGTTCAGCTCACCGGCTGCGCCGTTGGCCACCGCCTCCGCCTGCCGCGAGTCCTCCGCCGACTCCAGGAGGCTGCGGTAAGACTCTGCGGGTGCCGGCGTCAGGATTTAGCTGGAATGATTGCCACCAAACCCCCCAGTTCTCACCTAATGCTCTTACCGCCGAATCCAGCTGCCGCTACAGTGCCCAGAAGGATTTGGAGGTGGGAGGTGGTTCGGTTGAGACCCCCCAGCTCATGGCTCAGCGCGGCTAGCCGGTCGCGGTGCCGCACATCTGCCTGTGCCAGCTGATCTAGATGTTGCTCCAGCTCCTGAAGCTGCTTCCAGAAGTCATCCAGCTCCATCCTTTGGGCGGGGAGAGGGGTTTCGAGCCTTTTGGGGTGAGAAAAGGGGGGGTCCCACCCGCCCCAGCCCACGGCGCACACTTGCCTGGTGCCATCCAGCCGTCTGGGCAGCCCGTCGAGGAGGGGGCCACCGGGGCTGCCCCCCTCGCCCAGCAGCCGCTCCACGTGCCCCAGGGCCTCCTCCAGCGCCCGCAGGCGGCGGGGGCTGAGCAGGGGCACGGACCCCCCCTCCCGCAGCGCGCGCGCCTGCGTCCCCAAGCGCCGCAGCCCGTCCCGCAGGCTGCCCAGGGCCGGGTCCCAGCGCCCAAAGCAGGGGTGGCAGGGCGAGCAGCGGGGGAAGGCCTCCTGGTAGCCCCGCTGGCAGCGGTCACAGCGCAGCCCCCCGAAGCCCGGCCGGCAGCGGCACTGCCCACTGGCCTGCTCGCACTGCGGGCTCTCGGCGCCCAGCGGCTCGCACTCGCAGGCTGTGGAGGCAGACGTCAGCATGTCCCGGCCTCCCAAGGGACCCCCGTGTCCCCAGAGTGCCACCAAGTCCCCAGCATCCCACCACATCCCCCCCTGTGTCTCCAGAGTGCCACCGTGTCCCCAGGGTCTCCTACGTCCCCACAACCCCACCATGTATTCAGTGTCCCTTGAGTCCTCCGTGGTCCCAGAGACCCACTATGTCTCCAGGGTGTTCCATGTCCCCGGCATCCCACTGTGTCTCCAAGGTCCCCCATGTCCCCTGCATTCCACTACAGCTCCACGATCCCCCATGTCTGAAGGGTCCCACCATGTCCCCACGATCTCACCATGTCCCCAGGACCTCCCGAGTCCCCTGTTTCCCCAAAGCCCTCATGTTCACAGTCTCCCACCATGTCTCCAGTGTCCCTTATGTCCCCAGGGTCTCGCCACATCCCAAGGGCTCCCCGTGTCCCTGGAGTCCCACCATGCACCCAGGGTCCCCCCCACACCCCACGTTTCCCCAGAACCCCTGCACCTCCGGTCCCTGGGATGTGCCCCCACCTCGACACTCCCGCTCGGGGTCTCCCCAGTGATGCTCCTGGCACTGGGAGCAGACACGGCCCCCAAAGCCGGGCCGGCACTGGCACTGCCCTGTCATCTGCAGTGATAGTGGTGTGCTCAGCTCGGTGGCTCACCGGGTGCCAGGAAGGCAGCGGAGCCGTGCCAGGGTGCCGAGGGGGCTTACCACATCGCAGGCGGGGTGCAGGGCACGTGTGGGGTGGCAGCCACAGGGCTCACAGCCTCCTGGCCCCCCCAGGCTCCAGAAGTGGGGTGCGCAGCGGTCGCAGGTCTTGCCCACCACATTGGGCCGGCAGGCGCAGGCGCCCGTGCCGCGGTCGCAGGCGCAGGCGCCGGCGGTGCAGTGGGAGGCCAGGGTTCCCCGTGGGTCGCAGCCGCAGCCTGCGGGCGGGTGGGAGGCCACGTGGGGCTCAGCCTGTACCCCCTGCCCAGGCGATGCCCTCCTGGCACCTGGCCCCAGCGCCCCAGAGTCCCCTACCTGACCCGGAACCCATGCACAGCCCCAACACCCCCAATCCTAACACAACCCCAACCCCAATCCCTGTCCCCTGCCCAGCCCTTACTACAGGCACAGCCCCAAACCCCCGCAACAGCCCCAAACCCCCAGACACACTCAAAACCTCCCCAGCCCCACTCCCCCACACAACCCAAATCCCCCCATACCCCAACGCAGCCCCAAACCTCACCCCCACCCCAAGCCCTTGCATCATCCTAACCCCCCCCACGCCCCCAAACCCTCACACGGCCCCATCCCCGGTGCAGCCCCCCCGCCCCGCTCACGCCGGCAGCTGCGCTGCAGGGCATTGCCGTAGTAGCCGGGCTGGCAGTGGGCACAGTGGGGCCCGGCGGTGTGGTACAGGCAGCGCAGGCAGTGACCCGTGTGGGGGTCACAGGCCCCCGGGTCGCTGGCGTCGATGTTATTGTTGCACTGGCAGGGCCGGCACACTCCCCCCTCCATCTCCGGCACCCCAAAGTAGCCAGGGGAGCAGCGGTCGCAGCGGGGCCCTGCGGGGAAGGGAGGGGGGGATGTGGGTGCTGGGGTCCCGGAGCCCTGGTGCTGGGGGGGGGTCCCCACTGCACGGCGCCCACTCTGCCCCTCACCGGCGTATCCGGGCGCGCAGAGGCAGACGATGTGGTGGGTCTCCTCGTCGGCGTGGCAAGAGCTCCCGTGGTAGTGCCGTGTGCCGGGGTAGCCGGGGCAGGGGCAGGGCCGGCACTGCTGCCCCGAGCCCAGCACTGGGTCCCCGTAGTAACCGTCCTGGCACCTGCAAGGGCGTGGGGTGAGTGCTCCCACCACCCCATCTCATCCATCCGTCATACCCCATCCCATCCCACGCCACGCCATCCCCTCCCCTCTGACCGGGCTCACCTCTCGCAGTGCCGGCCGGCGGTGTGGTCGCGGCAGCGCAGGCAGCTGCCCGTCCGGGGGTCGCAGTCCTCGGCGTGGCCGTTGCACTGGCAGGGCCGGCAAGCAGGGAAGCCCCAGTGGCCGGGCTGGCACTGGTCGCACTGCCGGCCCACGGCGCCGGGCTGGCACCGGCACTGCCCGCTCACCGCGTCGCACAGCTGTGACACTGAGCCCTCCGGGGAGCAGGCGCAGGCTGCGGGATGGCATGGCTCGGGTCAGGCATGTGGGTGCAGGGACAAAGGGACAGACGGACAGACAGACAGACAGGGGGCCAGCACCCAGAGCATTGCCCGACCCACAGGCTACGGCACAGGAGGGCTCTTGCGGACACACGGGCGGGCAGATGGACAGGCAGACAGACAGATGAGTGAGTGCGAGGCAGGGCAGCGCCCACCATGAATGGATGGATGGGTGGATGGATGGATGGATGGATGGATGGGTGGGTGGGTGGATGGATGGATGGATGGATGGATGGATGGATGGATGGATGGATGGATGGATGGATGGATGGGTGGGTGGATGGATGGGTGGATGGATGGGTGGATGGATAGGTGGATGGATGGATGGATGGATGGATGGATGGATGGATGGATGGATGGATGGATGGGTGGATGGATGGGTGGATGGATGGATGGATGGATGGATGGATGGATGGATGGATGGATGGATGGATGGATGGATGGATGGATGGATGGATGGATGGATGGATGGATGGAAAGACAGAGGGAGAGGGGAAACTGGGACCCAACCCATGGGCTACAGTACGGCAGGGCTGAGATGGACACATGCATGGACAGATGGACAGGCAGACTGGCAGCAAACAAGGGTCTGAGGGCTGGATGGACAGACGGATGGGAGGAACAGGGATGCCTGGGCAGGCGCAGATCCCACTACTCACGGCTGCAGCCCAGGGGTCCGAAGCCGTAGCTGCCTGGGGCGCAGCGGTCACAGCGCCGGCCGAGCACGTGGGGCTTGCACTCGCACTGCCCTCCCTGCGCCTGGCACTCGCTGCTGCGGGAGCCCTGCGGGTCGCACTGGCAGGCTGCGGGCAGCAGGGCCAGTGTGGGGACAGGGCTGCCCTGCCCGCACCCTGCCCGCACCCTGCTCCCCTGGGCACAGCCCCATCCTGACCCACTGCCCCGGGTAACCCTCCTCACCCTGACCCACCACACCGGGCAGGGTCCCACCCTCGCCCGCTGCCCCGGTCACATCCCCCGACCCTGGCAGGGTGCCCTGCCCACGGTGCCCCCACTCACACAGTGCCCCGTCGTGCAGCAGAGCCGAGACGCTGCAGACCAGTCGGGCGCAGGCCTGGGCTAATTGGGGTGGGGGGGCCATGCGGAATGCCTCCAGGCACCGGTACCGCTCCAGCTCCTCCCGGCGCACCGCTGCCTCCGCCCCATGGAAGCCCGGCAACTCCGACACCCGTGGCAGGAGCACCAACTGCGCCAGGCAGCAGGAAGGGGAGAGGAGATGGGGCTGGGGGGGCACAGCCACCCCCCCACCATGGGACCTGGTCCCTGCTCCCAGGCTGGACCCATCTGCCCCAGGGCAGCCACAGTCCCGCTGGGGGCTCAACCGCCAAAACCCATCAACAGCCCCAGCTCCACTGACATCCCCAGCCCCAGCAGCATCCCCAGCCCTGTTGACACTCTCACCCAAATTGCGATCCCCACAGGCTTCCTTATTCCCATTCCCGTTGACAACCCTAAGGCCAACCCCAACTCCATCAACATCCCCATCTCCATCAACATCCCAACCCCATTAACATCCCCATTCCAATCCCATCCCCATCCCTATTCCCATCCCCATTCCCATTCCCATTCCCATTCCCATTCCCATTCCCATCCCCATTCCCATCCCCATTCCCATTCCCATCCCCATTCCCACTCCTAACTCCCATTCCCATACCCACTCACATCTCCATCCCCACCACCATTCCCATTCTCATCCCCATTTCCATTCCGATCTCCATCCCAACCCCACATACAGCCACAGACGGGGGGTCACTGCCTGCCCCAGCCCGTGGTCCCCTGTCCTTGCCCATCACCCCACTCCTGCTGAGCCCCAGGCGTGGGGCGCAACGGGACCCCCCTCACCGAGTCGATGAGGATGAAGGCGCTTGGGTGGCGCTGGGTGACACCGGCCCGTTGAAGCCGCATGGTCACCTCGTAGGGGGTGCTGGGCTCGAAGCAGAAGGGCCGGGACAGCAGGACGTACCTGTGCAGGGGCAGGCGTCAGGCTACGGGCACAACAGGGCCGTGGGAATGGCCACGGAACGGCAGCAGGACCCTGCCACCTTCCTTGTCCCCATCCTCTCCTGATCCTTGTCCCCATCTTCATCCTCACCCCATTACCACCCTCATCCCATCCCATCCCGTCCCACCTCTGGCTGTGGGGCAGGCTCTCGCGGTACATCTGCTCGGAGGGCAGCAGGTTTCCGCAGCGAGGGCTGGTGGGCAGCGCCCGGGATCTGACACTGACCACAGCCTCCCAGTCCTCGGCCGACTGCGGTGACAGGCGGGGCAGTGTCAGGGCCGGGCCGTGCCGTACACGCTGTGGCCGTGCCCGTGCTGCCCGTGGCCGCGCTCACCTCGGGCTCGTAGCGCAGCAGCAGCTCGTAGTCCATGGGGTAGGGCACGTCATCCACGCGGAAGGTCAGGCCAGCCCCGTCCCGCACCCGGGCGAACCCCGAGCCTGTCCACGTCACCATGCGCCCGGTGCCGTCCCGCACCACCTCCTCCACGTCCGGCTGGGCAGGGTACCGGCACAGCTCGGCCCCAGCTCCCCCAATTCTGCCTCCCCGGCCGCCCCCACCCCGCAGTGCCCTGCCATGCCCCATCCCACACACACCACCACCACCCCCCCCCCCCGGGGCTCACCTTGGGGGGCTGCTGGCGGCTGCGGCGCGAGGGAACGCGAGGCTGAGGGGCACGGGGGGGGCTGCGCTGCTGCCGCGGGCGCCCCTTCCGCCCCCCCGGCTCCCCGGTGTCATACTCCAGGCAGTCCTGGGGCACCTCTGCCCGGATGGCACCCTGCGGGGATGGGGTCAGGGGACGGGTGGCCATGCACGGGGACAGCCATGCACAGGGCACGGCGACAGCCACGTGCGGGACGGGGCGACAGCCATGCATGGAGCACAGTGCACAGTGACAGCCACGCACAAGCCTGGGCAGGGGGTGCAGGGAACCCCCCCCCTCCCCAGGAGACTCACCGGGAGCTGAGGGTGGCCGTGGCCGTGGCCGGTGGCCCGCTCGGCCTCATAGGTGTAGTAGTCGAGGGGGGCGCAGAAGAAGCCGGGCTGTACCTGGTCGCACTGCCGCCCCATGAGGTGGGGACGGCAGGGACAAGCCCCGTCCTCCATGGAGCACCTGGGGGTGACCATCCTGCCTCTCCATCTGCCCTTCTGTCTGGCTCAGTCCTCACCCATCCCTCCTTCCATCCCTCCCTCCATCCCTCCTTCCATCCCTCCATCTCTGGGGATGGAGAGCCCTCCCTCCATCCCAGCACTCTCTATGTCCCCAGACCTGTCCCCAGCCCTTGCTTCCCGCCATGCTTGACCTCCAGCCCCGTCCCCACTCCTGCTCCCCTGTCCCCGTGCCCCACCGGGCGCTGTGCTGGGCCCCACCGGTTGTTGTAGGCTCCTCCGAAATCACAGGCACAGGGCCGGCAGCCCCCCACGTCGTAGCTCAGGCCCCAGAACTCAGCCTGCAGTGAGAGGGGGGTGACATGGGGCAGGCGTGGGGCCAGCCCGGCCCTGGGGGTTGCCGTGGGCCACAGAGCACGGTGTGGGGCAGGCTGTGGGGCAGGCTGGGGCACTCACCACGCACTGGCTGCACGAGCGCCCGGCCACGAAGCGTTTGCAGTAGCAGTCCCCGCTGATGGGGTCGCAGGGGGAGCTGCCTGCCACCGTGCCCCGTGGGTCACACCTGCATGCTGCACCCCCCCACACGCACATGCACCCCCACACGTCAGGGGCTGCCACATGGCACTGCAGCCCATGGGCTTCACGACCATCCCTCCCCATCCCATGTCCTTCCATCCATCGCCCTTCCATCCCCATCTCTCTGTTCCCATTCCTCCATCCACATCACTCCATCCCAGATCCCTTCATCCTGATCCCTCCATCCTGCATCACCCCTCCATCCCACATCCCTCTATCCCACATCCCTCCATCCCCATCTCTTTGTTCCCATCCCTCCCACTCACATCCCTCCATCCCCAACCCTCCATCATCCCTCCAGCCCACATCCCTCCAGCCCCATCCCTCCCTCTCACATCCCTCCATCCCACATGCCGCATCCCTCCATCCCCATTCCTATATCATCCCTTCTATCCCCATACCTCCAATCCACATCCCACATCCCTCCATCTCCATCCCTCCCTCTCACATCCCTCCATCCCCACCCCTCCACCCCACACCCTCCCGTGCCCATCCCTGGGTCCCAGCTCACGCTGGCAGCCCTGCGGGTCGCTGTGGCTGAGGCCGTAGGCGCCGTGCCGGCAGCGGTCGCAGCGGGGACCGGCCACGTTCTCCTTGCAGCGGCACTGCCCCGCGATCATGCCCAGTGCCACATCCGTGTGCCCGTCGCAGGCGCCTCCGTCCAGCGAACCCGCCGGGTCGCAGTCACACGCTGCCGAGAGAGAGGGAGAGAGCGCGGGGAGCCACGGCTGCCGGCACTGAGAGCCGCGGCGCCAGGGCAAGCCGTGGGGCTGGGGTCCTGTGGCACTCACGGGCGCAGGCGGTGGGGGCGCGGATGTCGGAGCGGGGGTGCCGGTAGTAGAAGGGCTTGCAGAGGTGGCAGCGGCGGCCCATGGTGTTGTGCTGGCAGCCGTCGCACACGGCCCCGCTGGCGTTCCCCGTGGCCAGGAAGACGGCCATGTCGAAGTGGCACCGCCGCGAGTGCTCGTTGCAGTCGCAGCCTGCGGGGACGGCACCGCGGCACGGCATGCGGCACCCCAACCCCGCCCGCCTGGCAGGCAGCGCCCCCCCACCCTAAACCTGGGGATGCACCACCTCCATCCCAACCCCTCCAGCCCCAGCCTGCAGAAGCCCCAGACCCGCATCCCGGCAGGATGCACCCCCACCCCCTCCAAATCGCAGCCGGCGGCACCTCGACCCCCCTCCAACCCCAGCCCCACGTGCAGCACCCCCAACCCCAAAACGTGGCATACGGGACCCTCCAGCCCCAGGCCCAAGCCACGGCCCCTGGGATGCTGAACTCTCCACACACAACATGCAGAACCCCAAAATCCCCAAGCACAACATTCAGGGTGGGCTCCGTTCCCCCAGCCCGGCGCGTGGGACCCCAACCCCCCCGGCACGTCACGGTGCCGGTGCCGACGCGGGGCACTCACGGCGGCAGGCGTTGGTGCTGGAGCCCTCGGCCGGGCGCCAGGGCAAGTCGTGGTAGAAATCCTCGCAGCGCTCACAGTTCAACCCCTGCGTGTGGTGCTCGCAGACGCAGCGCCCGTGGATCTGGGGGTGGGAGCACCCAGATCAGCACTGCTGCTGGGTCCCACGGGGCACCGTGCCGTGCCGGTAGTAGCGTGCACCTCACCATGCCGGGGATGGAGGATGCTGGGGCGCCGGGTGCTGGGGCACAGTGGGCAGCGTGGCCGTGGCAGAAGCAGCTCCCGCGCAGCACCAGCTCATCCACAGCGTAATAGTACTTGTGCAGCACCTCCCGCCGCGTGTCCAGCAGGTTGTCCCCCAGCGTGTGCAGCTTGGTGAGGTTCACCCGCAGGTTGGTGACCCGCAGCAGGTCTGGGGGGGGGGGTGGTGGTGCCACTGTCAGCACCTGCCCCACCACCCACCAGCCCCACAGCCCTGGAACCCCCAGCCACGCACCCTGGATGTCCGGGCTGTAGGGATCCGCCACAGGGATGGAGGGGTCCAGCACCTTGAAGATGACCTGGAGGGAGAAAGGGGTGGGTAAGCCTGGCCCCCACAGCCCCTCAGCTCCACCCTGCACCGCCCTTGCCCCACTCACCTCCCCATGGCTGGAGGGCTCGATCTCCGAGTAGCGCTGGTCGCACAGCACCTCATCCACCAGTCCTGAGGGCTGGCTGGGGACACCGGGGAAGAGCTTGGAGCAGTTGTAGGCAAAGTAGCGGTAGACCTTCCAGCTCTGCCCAAAGTCAGCCGAGCGCTCCACCAGCATGGCCGCGGGGCGGAAGGTCTGCGGGACACCCAGCTGGGATGGGGGCCGGCCCCACAGCCCCCACAGGTCCATCCCATCCCATCCCGCTCCACTCCAGGCACCCGTGTGCCAGGACCCACCTTGAACTTCATGATGAGGTGGGTGAAGTGGAACTCGCCCTCCAGGTCCAGGCGAATGCTGACGTGCTCCACGCCTGGGGGGTGCAGAGGTGCTGGCTGAGACCAGGGTCCCATGGCCACGCAGCCCCGAGGCACACGCACATGGGGACGACCCCACTGCCGCCCTGGCCTCACCGTTCTCCGACTGCCACCAGGTCCGCTGGCCGTGGGGGCCGCTCAGGTAGATGACATTCTCGATGCGGTGGCTCTCGGGCAGGGACGGGTCCCGCGAGTCGCAGGTGAAGCATTTCTCCGAGTCCTGCACCGGGGAGCAGCACCGTCAGGGACGGGCAACTGGAGACCACACCAGTGCCCGGCTGCGCTGGGGATGTGCCGGAGCTGTGCCGGGGCCGGGTGGGCTCACCTGGAGGTGGCTGACGATGCAATACTCCTGGGGCCCATCCAGCCCACAAGTGGAGGTGGCACTGAGGCGGGGGGCTCGCCCCACCAGCAGGTTCCCAGTGGCCGGGTAGCAGCTCCCGCGGGCGCAGCCGTGGCTCAGGTCTGGCTCCTGCCAGCCCCTCGCCGCCGGTACCCCCGCTGCAGGGAGCGTGAGGGCACGGGCTGGGGGCTGTGCCAGGCCCGTAGGCACCCCCCGCACCCCCCCACCATGCACCCCAGATGCCTACCCACCCCACCCCCAGCTGTCCCATCCTGTGCCATCCCCGCGGCCCGATCCACTGATGCAGCACGAAGCTCTGTGACCCGGAAAGGTGCTGGCAGCAGCACCAGGGCCTCGTGACTGGGGGGCAGGGAGCGGGTCCAGGCGGGCAGTGGGGGTGAGCAGGGGGCTGGGCTGCCCTGGGGTGCCAAGCGGTGCCAGGGGGAGTCGGGAGCCAGGTCAGGCGCTCACTAATCCCGCAGGGGTTCAGCGCTGCCCGGATTCCCCGCCGGGATTTGTGGCAGTCAGGCTCTTGCTGCTGCCAGCCAGGGAGCCATGCCATCGCCACCGCCTCCGTCACCCAGCACCCTCCACCCAGGCTGGGGTCCCGGAGCCACCACGGCCCCCAGCACCGTGGGGACACAGGGTGGCCTGAGGCCAGCGCTTACCCAGGAGGAGAGCGAGCACCAGGAGCTCCATGGGCAGCCGCGGGCTCTGCCTGGGGAGACACGGAGACGGCACTGTGGCAGGGCGCGGGGTATGGCATGGGGCCATGAGGCGCGGGGCAGCCGGGGCCTGGCCTCTCCCAGCTCCGGCACGGCCACGCTGGGAGGGCATGGTGGTGCACCCTGGGGACAGCACCGGGAAGCGGGGGCGGATGGGGCAGTTGGGTCCCAAAGTCCCTCGGGGTGACACCCAGCGCCCACCCCCGTGGCTGTGCCCCAGCCCTGCACGGCCCCGGGGGGTTGCAGCACACAGACCTGGGCACACAGCTGTGCCCCGCACCCCCAGCCCCGGCAGGAGCTGTGCTGTGCCTCATCCTGCCCTGCTCAGGGCAGATCCATCCCTGCAAGTGTCACCGGTGTCCCTGGGGGGGTCCCAGCACAAGGCCAGGGCCAGCTGGGGAGGGGAGCCAGGAGTGCCGGAGCCGGCTGGGCGAGGGCGTCCCTGCAGCTGGCTGGGGTCCCGCTGTTAAATTTAGGCTGGAGCTGCCTTTTGTGCTTCCTTCTCTCCCGGTACCGCCCGCTCCCAGCCTTGCAAGTGCTGGATCAAAGCCTGGCCCCGGCACTGCCCAAACACATCTTCCCTGTCCCCACACAGGAGCCAGCCCCGGGCAGGGGGGCTCAGGGCGACGGGGGGAGCCACGACTCTGCCCCGGCCACTGGCTGTGCTCAAAGCCGCGCCAAAGCGATGGGCGAGGTGGTGTGGGGCCGTGTGCCAGTGTGGGGGTCCCCAAGCCCCGCAAGCCCCCCCCCGTACCTGGTGTCCTGTGGCGTCCAGCGAGGCCAAGGTCAGGGGCGAGGGCGGCACGGGACCCTCTGCCCCCCAGGCTGGGCGCGCAGAAATGAGCCGGGGCGAGGGCGGCGATGGGATGGCGGCGGAGGCCGGCGGCCCCCCTTCCCCGTGCACGATTCTTATTCAAATGGGCAGCCCGCTGAAAGGGACGGCGGTCTCCAGGCTACGGGAATGTCACTGCCGATTCCTTCTGCCTGGAGGCCCCCGCTGCCCGCCCGCCCGTGGAGGCCAGGCCGGCCAGGCGTCGGCAGCCCGGGCACGCCCCGGCTCCCGGGGTGGCACGGCGGGCCCCGCCGGCGAACAAAAGGGGCGCCTCGTGGGCCGGCGAGCCGACGGCGCCGCGTTCCCCGGGATCCCGGCATGGCTCAGCAGGAACGCGCCTGCTGCCGCTTGCAGCGAGGCGTGCGGGGCGGCACGGCGGGACGGGCGCCCAACGCTCCGGGGAAACCAGCCGGCGCGGCTGCGCAGGGGGCCACGGCGCCGGTTTTTGCCCCACTTGGGGGATGCCCCATGGTGGAGGCACCGGCGTGGCCTGGCTGCGGGGTGGAGACGTGCCGGGCGTCTGCCTCGACGGGAGCTCGGTCACGGTGCTGCCAACTGGGCACGTCCCTCCCGAGGGACCCGGCCCTCCCCACCGCCATGGCTCCCCGGGGCAAAGTCCAGCACGCACCGGCCCCGGGAAGTGCACTGCAGGGTGGGGGCACCCAGCCCGTCTCTCCCACGGGACCCCACGGCCCCTTCCTTGTGTGCCGCCTCGTGTCGGCCACCAGCACCCAGCCTGCGCCCCAGGGCTGTGCCGTGCCCCACGGCTCCCCGCCAGCTCCTACCTGTGCCCGTGGGGCCTGGGGCGCTGGGCAAGCGGCTGGTGGCCCCGGGTGGGCTGCAGAATCAGCCAGCTTGGCCCCGCTGGGCTCAGGCTGGGCTCGGCTCCTGTTCCTGGAGGAGGGCGGCGGGCGCCTGTCTCCTCCTCCAGCAGCCGTGCCAGGCGAGGGGAGGGACCTGCCCGCGCCGAGCTTCAGCCAAGGTGAGGCAGAGGCCAGGTACAAGCCAGCGGTGGCCCACGCGTGGCACGGCAGTGCCCCGTGCCCAGGCTGGCCAGGAGCTGGCACAGCATCCCCGCAGGGCTGTCGTGCCCGGTCGTGTGGCAAGCTGGGCCGCCGAGACAGGCAGCCCGGCCAGGACTTGCCCCGCACCGCACGGGCCCGTCTGTGCCTATTCAGGGCACATCTCCAGCAGCGGTACTGGGAGCCCCGGGCTGGCACAGAAGTCACCTGTGCCAGATGGATTCTGCTCCCCCCCACCCCGTGTATGGGCAACACCGTGCCCTGAGCCGGGGCCCCACTCACCCCGTGCTGCCTGGGATCCTTCGGACCAGGTGCTGAGCCAGCAGCCTCAGCGCCCTGCGGGGAGCGTGGCCGTGCACCGGGGCCGGGCTTGACAGAGACCTTGCTGTCACGCAGGGATGGTGCCTTTTATTAGCTGAGGCTGAAGGAAGGAAAAGGAGCTGCGTGCTCGCCGCACCAAGGCTGCGCTCTGGCTGCCCGCCGGTGAGCAAGGTCGCCGGCAGACAAACCAGCAGCTCCGCGGGCTGCCCCAAGGGACACCCCGACACAGCACAGGCTGGTCCCACGCGTCTCAGTGGGGTGAGGGATGCCGTGGGCAGAGCCCTGCCGGCTCCCCACGGCCCTGCTCTCAGCAGGCGCTGGGGAACCCCCGAGGAAGGGCAGGGCTGTGCCCATCGAGGCCAGCAAGGCTCCAGAAGTGCAGGGTGGCTAGGAGAGCTGGGAGGAGATGAGCTGATAAAGAGCCATTAGCACCAGCCAGCTGTCTGTATCACAGGGATCTTGCCAGGCAAACCTTATCTGCTCTGAGGAGATCCTAAGTGGCCTGATAAAGGCGACTGTAACAGGATCTCTGGCCTTGAAAAGCAAAGTAAAAGCAGGAGGGAGGAATCCTCAGCCGGATCTGAAGGACGAGCGAGGTGTCCCAGCCCACATTCAGGCACTCCCTGGCTCCCTGGAAGCTGCCCTGACTTCCCACCCCCATCTGCAATCCCCACAGTCACCGCGCAGCCGAACGCGTGGGGGTGGCCGGTGTCTGCCTGGGGAGGTGACACAGCCGGGGGCAGCTCCGCTGGCCGGAGATCTGTCAGCAGCTCTGCCGCAGCCCTCCAAAGCTGGGGAGCATCCCCTGCTCCCTCGGGCACCCACGGCCTCGGCTCCACCAGCACCCTTCAGCAGCCATCAGAGCACTTTTGTCATTGTCAGGAGACCAAACGGCTCGGAGGGGTGGCAGTGGGAACCGGCAGCGCTCGCCGCTTTCAGGGATCACACAGAGGAGAGGCCCCCCCAAGCCTCAGCAGAGCCTCTGATCTCCTGGGGCAGCCTCTCACGCTTGGCCAGCTCCGCTTGGACCGACTTCAGTGCGCTCAGCGGGCGGCCGGCGCTTCCCTGAACATCCTTAGCGAGCAGGAGAACCACTTAACCGCTTCCTGAGGAATGAGCTCCGGCACCGGAGCTGCTGCCTGCTCGGGGCCACGGTCCCACCACCCTTAGTGCCGGGTCAGCGCACCGACGGCCCCGCAGCATAAACTGGATCCGGATCGCACGCGGGCAAACAATGGTGTTTCTGTTGAATTAGCCGGCCACAGGGTCCCAGCTGCAGAACGGGCAGATTCAGAGAGAATTTGGAGGGTGGGCAGGCAGGAGAGCGCCTGCCAGCGCAGCGCCGACCCGGCGCTTTTCTAGGAACTAACCTGGAATGCGGATTTATGCCAGTTTACACCAGTTTAGCACCAGCGGCACTCGTCTGGAGCACTTCCTTCCCATCCTGTGCCAAGCATTCCTTAATGGGGCTTGGGTAACCCCAAACCTCACTGGGGGGAACTGGGGAGAAGAGGTTGCCAGCTGAGCGTGTCCCACGCAGCAGCCGGACACACGGGAGACACCGTTCCAGGAGGCTCAGCTGGAGCCAGGCAGGAGCCCAGGGAGGAGCAGTCTGGCGGGGCCCAAAGAAAATGTGGACACGCTGGGCGGTTCTGGGCACCATTTTACTGAAGCGCTGGACACCTGCTAGGACTTCATAACAAAAAGTTCACTTCATTTCAGAAAAAAGACAGTCTGTTTTTTTGTCCCATTCCCTCCAAAGAGTGGAATAATGCTAACGCTGTCTTTTCACTAAACAATGCCATTCCAAAATATACAACACCAAGTGTGGAGCAGCCCAGCCTCGTATTAAACATTAAATATCAATATAGCTTCAGAAACATTGTACACAAACAAATGAAACAGTAAAAAGTTCACTCAAGAACAAGATGGTCAGTTGTTGTAAATTCACCACACACAAGTTTGTTACTCGCCCTCCCGCAGGCTGCAGCGGCTGCTCCCCGGCTGTCGCTCGGGATCCCCGAACACCGGGGGATGCCCACGGCTGAGCCGGCGGCACCAGCCCCAGCCGGAGCAGGTCAGTCGCACTGTGGCGTGGAGACAGGTCTCTTAAGAGATGACGGTTGGCAGAGAGGGGCGCCAGGGGCTGGGCAGTGCCCGCCCAGAGCCCCCCCGTGTCCCTCAGAGCGGCCGCTGTGCCTCTGCTTGGGCAATGCCACCCCTGGGGAGCGCTGCTCCGGGAGGCGGGAGGCGGGAACGGCGTCGCGCACTGCACCTTCCCCGCCACGAACGCCGACGCTCGTTTTGTCCCATCCCAGGCCTGGGCAGCATGGTGGAGCAGGGGCAGGAGGGGAGGCATTTCTGGGGGTAGCTTTTGCAGCACCTTCTCTTCTGCAACAGCACCGCGTGCCTCACTGTGTCTGTGGGAATTACCAGACTCTCACAGGGGCTGCCTGTAGCAACAGGAACGGAAAGGGCTAATTAAGACAACAAGGAGAGAGTCCCAGACGATAATAAGGCCTTTAAGGGACTTCCCGGGGCAAGGCCTAATCGTCCCCAAAGGGGAAGCTATTTCAGATGCTCACTGGAGGAAGTGCACAGATCTGGTGGATGCACGCCACAGACCTGGCTCCTCTGTTTGCAGACCTCCCCTTGCAGCAGAAGCAGAAGCTGGTCAGCCAGGCGCTGCTGGCATCTTTGGTTTCCCCAAATCCCAGCTTCTCGCTTTTTTTACCAGACCTCCTCGGTCTTCCCAAGCAAACTGAGGGGTCTGGCCTCAGCACCACAGCTTTGGAGGCAGCAGCTGGCCAAGCTGTGAGTGCTAGCAGTGTCACACCTATAGACGGGGTTCACTCGACACTCGGGGCTGTCCTAGTGACTAGGGCTGGCTTCCTGCCTTCTGGGACAAGATCTCTGCTCCACCAGCCAGTGAGGCACTTGGCACCTTCCTAACAGCACCCAGCTCCAGGCAGGAGCAGGCTGTGAGGAGAGGGAAACCTGAGTGTGGTGCTCTCTAGCACAGAGCCCCAAACGCGAGGGTCTGGGAGCAACCTGCCCTGCCGTCCTCTCCACGGGGGGTGCCAGCCCACCCCGCTCACAAAGCCAAAGGCTGCAGCACCGTTAGGAAGGCGCGAGGTACCCCAGAATGGCCATCCTCCCCTCAGGCCATCTCAGCTCCCGGAAAGCCGTCCCCACCTGACCACGGGAGCAAACGGGCCAGCGTCATTTTGAAGACTGAAACGGGTACTTCCACACATACCAACCAACCTGCTTGAGCAGCAGGTGCTCCACACAGCTCAGCACCGACCCTGCCAACCACGGCCGAGACAAGGATCCTCCCACCTAAACCCGTCCCCCTGCCCGGGAAGCTGCCCAGCTCGCGTCACTGTCCAGCTGCAGCTGAGAGACAAACCTGCTCTCCATCCCCACGCGTCCCTTGTGCCGTGGCCAAGGGCGCAGCTGCCAGACAAGGCAAGGAACTTGGACCCAAGGGGGAGCGCAGCCGAATTGGCTGCACCCTGCCACACGCTGGCAAGGTCCGGCCATGAACACAGCACAAGTCACCACTGAAAGGGCCCCAATTCTCTGCTCAAGCCTAAAACCCAAAGCCTCCCGGTCCCTCCTGTCACACCTGGAGCCGGGGGACTTCCACCAGCTCCACCAGTGGAGAATTGCTGCTGGTGAATGAGGGGGTGCCAGAGGACACGCGGCAGAACAGGGGCAGCCGCGGAGCAGGGCCATGGAGCCGGGTGTGCAGCATCACCCACCCCGGCTGTTCTGCTCCCGACTTACCTGCGACGCTCTTAGCTGGCGACTGGATGAACTCTGCAAGGAAACGGCAGGTAATGAGGGGTCTCAGCCCACTGCCCCCCTGGCCTGAGTGCTGCAGGCTGGGTGGGCGATGCTCTGGTCTGAGAAGTATCCAGCTCACAACACTCTGGAGAGCACACCTCCTCCTCCCACTGAAATACCACTAGTGGGCTACAAAACAGGAGTAACAAAATAATCCCTTCTTACTCTGCAGAAAAGTGCTTAAGAAATTCTGTATAAGGATCGCTACGGCAGCTGGCACTGGGGTGGGAGGCAAACAGTTTGGAAGCAGCAGCACCACACTACATGGCTTGCAGGGAAGAGGCCAAGGAAGATCTCCTCCAACTAAAAGTAGTGGCAGACGGTGAAATCTGATCACAGTGGACATGAGCTTCAAAACATTTCAACCAGTTAACAATGTGATTTCAACCGGTATCTGATGTCAGCTTCCCCTTTAGCTGCCTGCCAGACAAGCTGCTCTCCCCACGGACCTTGCTGACGGACATCTGAAGCATGCAGGAAGCTCAAGGACCTTGTCTGATGGAGGCAAAGCATAAACTCTTGCTTCTTGGCAGCTGAATAAAAGGAGAAATTATTTCCACAAAATCAGTCGGAAGAACAGCCCTTTGACCGCTGGCTGAATCATTTCTAGAAGTGACAGTGGCACAAATCCATGCAGCAAAAGCATTCTGAAGAGTCTCCAAAGCTCTCGGCTGTCATGGTGCCCAGGAACAACATAAGCCAGGTCAGGCACTTGGATGAATTCAAAGTGACTAATACAGAAACAGGTCTGAACAACCTGCATACAGCACGCTCAGCAGAGACCACAGCACTCCAGGCAACGCATTTCTACGTGCCCTGCCAGTTACTGCTGCGCAGATCCCTGGAAGGCAAGTCTCACCCTGCTGTCACAGAATAACATGGGGTGGAAGGGACCTCTGGAGGGCAACCTCTGGTTAGACCGGGTCTTAGGCAGGTCTGGTTTGATCAAACCCTTCATCTTCCCTAAACACCAGACAGCAGCGTCCACAGCACGGCCCCTTCTGCAGCCTCCTGCACATCAGCGTCGAAGGCCCAGGACACCAGGAGCACCCACACCCGGCCACAAGACGAAGGACAACTGAGCCAACCACCAACAGGCTGCAGGCACCCAGTCTGCCAGCACTGGATGACAGGCAGCAGTTGGTGACATTGGCACCAGGGGATGTAAAGCCCCTCTGTGAATAACAAGCCGCAATCCCTCCAGCCAAGTTCACAAATCACCTGTGAGGGGGAAGAGGAGACATCAGGAGGGCAGAGAATTGAGCTCCAGTGCTGCCCAGTAGCTCAGGAGCCCAGCAGCCTGTTATAGACGTGCAGAAAAGCTGACAGAGACCAGACTGATGATGAGCAAGTCTCTGAGCAGAGAGCTATGGGGTGCCTGACTCCCTGGCAGAAGCCTCAGAGACACAGGAGTGTCTGTAATGCTCATCCCTCCCTCTGGAGCAGAAGACCTCTTGCTGGTGGCCTGGGAAGGACACTGGGTGAGCCGCTGCCACCAAGCACCCGCAGAACCCAGCTCAGTGCTGGGAAAGGCATGGCAGCACTAAGGCAGTGTGTTTTGCTGGGATGTGTTAAGCAACAGTACAAGCCAAGTCCTTGACTGGCAAAGACCCAAACTGTAAAAGACACGAGGTGATGGAAAAGAGTGGGGAGGCAGGCAGCAGTGCAGCTGGGGGAAGAAACACAACAAAAAGGAGGGAGGTGGCCTGGGAAGCCGGCCTCAGGTGCTCAGCTTCCTGCTCAGGCTGGAGGAAAAGCAACCTCAACCCAAATTCAGCCTTGTTGATGCACGGTTGTTTTTTTCCCACTGGAGGCCAGGCTCTCAGCTGGGATGTCTGTGCTGCACGGAGAGGCTCCAGAGACTGCTCCTGGTGCCCTTATAAGGGGCTGGGAACAGGGGAAGCCGCTGAGCAGCCTGTCAGACAGCGATACCACAGGCAGGAGTTCAGAGCCCTCCTCGGGAAACAGCCAAAAAGAGAAACTCCAGTGCAAGACTTCAAGACCTGGCATTTGAGAGCGTGGGAATGAGGAAGGTCTGAAGGAGTGGGAACAAAAGGGACAAAGCAATTTTTGGCTGGTGAACAGTGATGGAGGTTCCCTGTTCATCCAGCATCATGTCAGGACAGGGAACTCTCTGCCAGGGCATTTTAAAACACAGAAGCAGAAGAAAATATTTCCTCCTCCTCTGCAGCCAACCAGCGGCATTCACAGGTCAGTCTCAAACACTGCAAGTTATGATCTCTGACAGCAACTCAGATATGCACAGTAAAACCACACAGAACCCGGAGTGTGTGATCCAGAGCCTACGATCATCCCCCGAGGGAGAACCTGCACCCTGCTCCACCTGGGCAAGGGGGAAGAACCCTGGCTGTGCCTCAGGACACTCACCTTCACTCCCTCATTATCGTCCTCTCTCCTCTGGATGCCATGGTTTTCCTTTCTGAGCTGGGGATCAGATGCTGACCCCTTTTACAAAGTGCTGAAATCCAGCCAGGTGCTAGGGAGGGACTGAAACGTAAGGAGCTGGGGCTTCCCAGGGGAGCTCATCCTTTCAGCCAATGTCCACAGAGATTACTAGGTCAGACAACTGGTATTTTGAGCTGGTGAGAGAATGAGTGGATTACTGGCCTGCTGCTGCAGAGATCTGAACGTACAGCACCGTACAGAGCCAGGCCCGTGCCCGGCCCGATGTTGCTCCCTCTCCCCAAGCCGCCAGGTTCTGCTTTTGCAGCATCTCAACACAGATCGTCTCATCAGAGGCCATCCCTCCCAGGTGACAGCAGCAGCACCTACCACTCCAACGTGGTGTTTCTCCTGGAACTCGCAGATCCCTCCCTGCGGGGAGCAGACCCGGCCTCTGCCAGCGCGCAGTCTGTGTTTGCATCCGACCGCATGCCCCCGGCGCGGCCATCTGCAGCAGTTCCACAGTGCCTCCCGGGGACGGGCAGGGCCTGCGCTCCGGGAGCTTTCACACCTTCCACACACCTTCTTGCAACATCCCAGACAGCACAGCAAAGCTGTCACCCACCACTACGCGGTGCCCATCTCCCCTCCTACTGCTTCACCCCCACAAACCAACAGAAAGAAACTCTCTACGTTTAAGTAATGGCATGTATACTCTCAACTCTTTTGCTTTTCTGCTTTAATTCAGGCTCAAATGCTCCACTGAGCTCTGGGACCTGCAGGATGTATCCAATACATTCAAATACAGCCTGTGTCTTCTCTACCGGCACCTAGAACCTGCTCCTGAAACGCCCAGTAACAGCAAAGCAGTTAGGTGTTGGGCAGGACACTTTAAGCAATTCCTGCTAACAAATCCAGCCCTTCGGTTGTAAGTCACAGTTCATGCTCTACATTTGCACCTGGGGCACAGGAGAGCAGAGCAACACTGGGTGCTGAGGAGGAATTGCTCTTTGGAGGCAAACCCTACCACGAGTTCAGAGCTTCTGCTACCAACAAACAGTGGAGGCACCTAGAGACGTCAGGCAGACTTGCAGGCAACAGCCCCGTAACACGCCCCCACGCTAATGCAGAGGTAATACCAAAGGTATGATTAAAACTATAGTCAACTATCAGCTGGTAATTCTCCAAATTGTTTGGCATTTCTGGAGACAAAGGAGTGGCTATAACTCTGCCTGCTTCTGAGCTGCTCAAGAGAGCCCAGAACAGACTGTCACAACACTGAATCACAAAGAAAATCTGGCACCTTTCAACAAAAGACTGGCTGAAGGGGAGGGGGAACAAAAGCTATTGAACCCAATCCCAGAGGGATGGAGAAAGTGCATCTTCCCACAGTTCCTGGGCCATATGCACATATATGGATATATAGATATATAGATAATAGTTATAAAATTTGATCAAAATAAAACCAGTAAATGTACAGCTTGAAAAAGAGCAGTATCACAGTGCATCAATGTCATGAGACAGTCCCCTGTTATCCCCCTTGTATGAGCGCACAGCCTGCCACGTTCAGAAGAGCGCCTGCAGGAAGTGAGACCTCCGGCTTGCTGCGGGCGAGTCACTGTCCCCCGTTCCCAAACAGGTTTTTGTATTTCTGCAGTTCTGCATAGCAGTGGTAGACAGGCAGAAACAGCACGAGAGCAGGCTGCTCCGTCTGCAGGTTAGTCGACATGTCATCAGCAGGCATCAGAGATCCAGAGTCACCATTAAATTTCTCCACACTCGGGTGCCCAGGCTCGTATTTACTTACAGAAAAAAAAAATGCGTCAAAGTGAAGAAACTCAGGGGACACTGTGAGAATGGGACAAAGGCTGAATTCGGATCACGGGGGACAGGTTGACCCTAAGAATCTTCTGTGCTCTCCTCCTCACTTCATCATCAGAGGAAGAGTTGCCCACCTTGATGGCCTGGAATTTCAGCAGGTTCAAAGTGCTCTGAACCCGTCGAGATTTATTTCGGACAGGAATGGTATTTGCTTTCTTTCTCTGCGGTGCTTCTCTAGCCTCTGTAGCTCTTCTCTTCTTCTGCCCAACACTCTCCTGGTAAGTGCTGCTGCCCTTCCACTCTGTCTTCCTCACCAGAACTTCCTTATCTTTGATTTTCAAGGTCTTGGACTGCAGTGCTGTGGTGCAGCCCTGGGACGAGCTGCCTGTGACCCTCCCGTTGAGGACTCCCGAGGCTTTGCAAGCGTTGCTCTCCTGCAGCACTCCACCCTTTGGTCCCTTCAGAAGATTTAAAGTGAGGGCGGCAGAATCCGGTGCTTTCTGTATCAAATGCTTGTACCCCTTACCTTCTGTTACTTTAGTGGTCTTGCCTGAAGCAAACTGCCTTGGCAGACTTGAAGCCTTAAGGAGTTTAAGGTCCGAGGGCGAGATCTCAAGATGCCCTCGTGTGTACTTGGACTCCAAACAGGACACGGTAGTTTTCAGTGGCACCAGAGCTTCCAGAACTACCGACAGCCTCATGGCTGGATACACATCAGGATACATGCTTGCAGGGAAGTCCACTGCCGCGGCCTTGGACGTGCCGGATCTTGTCTGCTTCAAGGAGCTCAAGAGGAGATTTGTAGAATCCCCTTTAGGGACGGGCTGAGCGGAGACTTTCGCAGAGTTCACCGAGACGCTGGTGGGCGAAGCAGACACCTTTGTCACCGCCGCGGTGCTTCGAGCCGGACCCTTAGCAGACTCGGCGGTGTTGGCACAGTTGTGGGGGGTGCTCTCTTTTGACTGACTAGGTGTGTCTGCCGTGCACGAGCTGTACCCGTACACATCCTTACTCCTCAGAATTGTGGGTTGGTAGCCCTCCTCCTTCAGGCCCTGAATGAAGGCCACCAACTGGGTTTCCGTGTCCGAAAGGTCCTTGGACATTGGGTTGAAGACTCGGAGGGCTTCCTCCAGCACTTTCTGTCCTGCAGAAGAAATTCTTGACCAGGAATGAACAGCTTTTTCTTCCACATTGTTCACTGCACTATTCATGGCATTAGGCAAGTGGGTACTTCAAAAAGGTCCAAATTACTGGAAAAAAACAATCCTTGACACCTCAAAAGGAAAGAGAAAATAGTTACCTTACAGAACTGAAATCACCTTGCATTTTTAAGCAGGGATCTGAAACCACTAACCCCAGGCATGGCTACTTACAAACACCAGGTTGGATTCTGGGCATGAACCATGCTAGAAGCATCATCAAGACAATCCCATTACTGATTTATCTCTGAAGTAAAATTAAAACATCTCTCACATAATATCCTGAAACCTAAACAAAGATTTCAGGCAATCCCATCCAACCCATCCCAAGATGAAGGGTTCCAATGGTTAACTCGGTAAAATCTGCAGCTCCTTCCCAGTTTGAGTTTGACAGGTCCCAGCTTCAGGTAACCAGATCTCATTTTCCCGTGGTAAAGCAGCCCTTTGTTGAACCTTCTCCCTGCGCGCGCACTGAAACCACCATGACTGAGCCATCTCAACACTGGACAGCCTGAGCACCTCAAACTCATCCTGTCATCACGTTCAATTTTCCAGCTTCCTAATAATTGATTCTGCTCAACAACTGATTCTGAGTCCCTGACAAAGCTGCAGCATCTTCCTGAAGGCATGACAGCGGAGCTGGAGGCTATTTCAATTGTGCTTCATTGCTGCTGAACGCTGTGGCAAGGCAACACCGCTCCTCGCTGCTTCCTTGTTTCAACAACGGTCTGCAACTTGCTGTCACAGCAAGCTGGTGTTGATCCAAGGGCACTCGCTGCCAAGTGAAGAGGAAGCAGGAAATTCAAGCAGGGCAGCCTGAAGGAAACACACATCACTGGGGCCTGAGGGACAACACTGCACAAGCAGGGAAGAGACATGAGCCAAAGGCAGCGGCAGAAGGGGAAGCACAGGTCAGCGGAGGGGTAAGAGCCTCCGCATGACAGACTAATCTCAGTCAAGTGTTCTGCAGACATCACGGCAAAAGAGGGATTTGGAGGAGGATAATGCAGTGGTTCTGCAATAGATGGGGGATCTCCCGCAGAGGAGGGGAGGCAGGCAGGGAAGCGCTCCAACAGAGCAGCCAGCGCTGAGATTTGCCACCTCCAAAGTGAACAACCAGCAGCGGGTGTGGCGAAGGCAGCAAGGATGTAAAGCTTAATCCTGATCTGGTAGAGAGGGAGAAATCAATGGAGAAACACAAGTAACAACGTGTGCTCAACGGCCAAAATGGATCATCTTCAGGCTGCAGCAAGCCCAGGAGCAGCCGGGACACCTGAAGGGGTATGCTGATGCTGGACGGGGAGGCTGTGACATCTCATCAGGGACAGGGCATCTCAACAGCGATCCGCCCGGTGCAAGTTGTAGTAGGAGTGAAAGCTGGCCACGAGCAGGCACACCCCCAGCCTGCCCCCCCCCGACAGCACGTTCCCTCGCTTGACACACTACCGGGGGACGTGCACCAGCACCACCGGCCCGGGGGCGAGCAGCGCACCAGCGGGGACCCTCACGCAAACGCTCGAGAGATGCCAGCGCGGGTCTGGCGGCTTGCCTGTCCGGGCACGGAGCCCGAGGAAAAGGCTCCGCCGTGCTTCTTCGGGCTCACCGGAGGGGCAAATCGGCTGCCGGCGGGGCCGAGAGGGGTTGGAGGCTGAGCCCCTCCCCCGGCTCAGCCGCTGCTGCTCGCCCCTCGGTGAAGAGGCCCCGGTCCCTCGCTCCCGCCCGCACGGACTCCCCGCCCCTCCAAGGCTCGGCCCGGTAAAGCGGGGCCGGCGGCATCGCTGATCGGGCGCCCTCGGGAGAGGCTCCCGGGGCCGGTGCCCTGGCTCCGGTGCTGCGAGGCGGTGTTTGGTGCAGACAGCGGGTGCGGCCCCCTCGCTCGGCCCGCGCCAGCGGCCGGGCCTGGGGGGGGGGTGGGGGACCTGGACCGGGGCGGGGCACTCAGCTCCGCGGGGCTCCGCCTCCAGCGCCGCCGGGGGCCGCCCCACCGGGCGGCTCGGCAGCGCCCTCACCCGGGAACGCGGGGCCCAGGCACCGTCGGCCACAACCTACCGGCCGCCGCCAGACCCGCACCCACCGCTGCGCCGCGACCGCCGCTCCAACATGGCCGCCCGCGGAGCGCCGGAAGCACCGCCCACTTCCGCTTCCGCCCCCCTTCCGCCCACCGGGGCCACGCCCACAATCACGGAAGGGGGGGGGCCGCTATGCCCCCACCCGCCGCTGCCGCCAGGCCACGCCCCCTGACCCCGCCGCGTGAGCCGTGCTCGTGATAACGGCGGTCAGGCCGCCGGTGCTTCCTGGCGCACCTCCGGGCCGGCAGGGGGCGCTGCCGCCGCCGGCGTGAAGCGGCGAAGGGCGGAAGCGGCCTCGTTTTCAGGTAACGGCGGCGCGGCCGGGGCCGGTTCCGGTGGGGGGGGAGGGGCGATGAGCGGCGGGGCCGAGCGGCGGCGGCTGGTGCTACACGTGGACCTGAACAACACGGTGGTGGCGGCGGACGCGGTGTCAGGGCAGGGTCCCCGGGCAGCGCTCAACTCCTTCCTCAGCACCGTCACCTGGGGCCGCGCCGGTGCCGCCGGTGAGCGCCGGGGCCTGCGGGAAGGGGGGGGGGGGGGGGGGGGTGGGCGGCGGCTGAGCTCCCCCCTCTCTTGCAGGCGAGTGGCAGTGGGCGAGCGATCGCCCCTCCCTGGGTCCCCCCTGCCCCGGCGCCCTCAGCTACTACAGCCGCCACGGCCGGGATCCCGCCTTCACCGAGGCGGGCCCGGGCCGGTGCTTCGGCAGCCTGCACGCCCGTCACCTGCAGCTGCTGGAGTGGCCTGGGCGGCCGCACGACATCTTCTCGGTCCAGGGAGAACCCAGCAAGCGCTACCACCTGATCCTCCCCGCCTTCTTCCACCTCCTGGACGCCCTGCACCGGGACAGGAGGACGTTCGCTGTCGTCTTCAGGAGTTTCGGCGCAGACCTGCCCCGTGCCCTCCGGGCTGTGAGCTGCGCCCTGGCAGGGCAGCACCCCCAGTTCCCCGCCCTGCGGGAGGTGGCGGTGAGTGGCACCCTGAGAGCCCGGCGCGCTGGAGGAGGGCGGCCGGGTGGCCTGCACCAGGCTGCTCTCCTGACGCTTAGCCAGCCTGCTTTTAAAAACATCAGCTTCTCAGGATGAAGCTGTTAGGCAGGGAGGGGGGAGTGTGCGTGCGGGTGGATCCTGTGTGGGGAAGGTCTCCTCTCGGGGTATCACAGGCTGGATCCTTTCTCCTGGAGAGGGGCCGCTGTAGCGGAGCAGGGCTCCCTGGCTCAGAGCTGATTGCAGCTGCGCTCTCCCCCCAGCAGCACGCTGGGACAAGCTTCATAAGCTGCTTCAGTTATTCCTTGGGGCATTGATGGGAAACAGAGATTGAAACAGGGGCAGTGCGCAGCCAGGAGGTCATTCCTTTCCATCCCTGGGGGGGGGATGGGTTTTGAGCGGGGGGAGTTCCACGCCTCCTCCCCAGCGCCATCCTCCCACCCTGCGGTGGTGGGAATTCTCCACCCTGCTGCTTGGTGTCTCAGTCAATGCTCAAAACAACCTGCCTGCTTTGGAAACCTTCCCTCTCCCGCTTTCTGCAGCTCCCTGTGGACCTCACCCCTGGCCAGATACGCTGCAGCAAGCGAGAGGTGGTGCTGACAAGGGGAACAGAGCGGCTGGCTACCCGGGAAGATGGAAGAAAGCTTTACGACTACTTCAGCTCTTTTGAGGGAATTGGAGGCTTCCAAGACCACTTTGACTGGTGAGAAACAGAGCGCTGAAGAAGTGGATTGGGCATTTTCTTCTCTCCCGTGATTCTCCAAGCTTCTCCCAGTCTGGGATAGCTCCTAATTTTGAGGTCTTTACATTGTTGGGGCCCGTATGCTTACGTGCTCCCTGTTTTGCCTGTGTGCAGCCTGCTGGGACTCTCGCACCTTTCCTCAGGTCCCCATCCCCTGGTGTACTTCCTGCTTTTCTCCAAACACTCCCTGATGTGGAATGCCCAGGACACTCCAAACAGCGCCTGATTTGTCTGGGAGGCAGCAGCAGGCAGAGACAGTCTCCGTCCCACTTCCCAGAGGTTCCCCTGAGCCCACAGTGCAGCGTGGCCTGCCTTTACCCGAGGGCTGTTTCCCTCTCCCTGACTGCTCCTTGTCCTGCTTGCTGTTTCAGGTGGGCCAGAAATAAGTTCTCTTCCCGGGGTGGGAAGCCCCTGTGGATTGACCCCCACGATCCCAGTGTTCACCACATCTTCATCGACGACAACATCCGGCTGGACGATGCCGACACCATTGTCCATCCCCAGGTAGGAGGCTGAAGGCCCCTCCAGCCAGCTGCCTGCTCTGGGGGATGTCTCCGGTGAGGTCAGGCACATTTTTGTCCCTTTTGCATGAGCCTGCAAAGGGGGATCAAGGCATAGCCCTGGTGTCACTGTACCCTGTGCCATCAGTGTCAGTGGCAGCAATGTGTGCGGCTGCCAACAGGGAGGCTGAGACTGGACGCTGGCAGAGAAAAGCAAGTGCTGGCTGCCCACACCCGCTGCCGAGTGCCTCTGCCCCGCCGGGGTGAGTGAGCCCTGCTCCTGGTGGCAGTGGCAATGGTGGCAGGCCAGCCAGCCTCGGTGCACGGCCGCAGCTCGTCTGTGGCACCGAATTGAAAGGGCAGTGTTTGTGGTGGAGCACACTTCGAAACGGGAGCGTTTATGCAGACAGAAATGCCCCTGGCAGTCAGACAGCTGCCCGTGTTCCAACAAGAGCTGCAGATCCACGGGCGAGCCGGACCCCTTACCCGTTTCCATCCTGGAGGAGACAGCACAGAGCGGGGAAACCTGCGGCCACCGGTGAATGGTCAGCAGCGTTTGCCAGGCAGCTGGAGAATGGTGAGGGATGGGGTGCTCATCAGATATTCCCTTCCATACAAGCTCTCTCCGTTTGTGGATTTGTAGCTGATGTCAGGATTTGTTGCTGCCTGGAGCAGACCTGTCAGGAAAAGGCTTTGGTCCGTACCGTGCCTGATTGAGGGGAATTACTGTGGACAGTTCTGCTGAGAGCCTGAGGCCCCTGCGCGCAGCAGCTGCTGCCTGCATGCTTGCAGCAGCTGGAGCATGGCTCACGTGGCTCCACTTGCTGCATTTCAGCCTCAGACTGTTTCCCCAATTGAGGAGTTCCTGCTTCTGCCATATGTAGCCGGCACAGCTGGTCAGTCAGGCTGCTCAGCTTGTCTCGGGGCAGCCAGCCCCAGGGCTCCCCCCACACTGCATCAGACAGGTAGGATCAAGTTATGGTGGCAGCAGACCTCGCTGGGCTCTGGGCGGCAGCCAAGCATCTCGCCAGCAGGGCTTATTCCCACTGCCAGGACTTGGCTGTCCTGCAGCCAGGATCGGTAGTTTGGATGCCAGCTTCCCCTCCTCTTGAGTCACCAACTCTGCAGGGCTGTTCCCTGTGTCACTGATGGGGACAGAGCAGCGCTGGGAGGGAAACAGAGTGCTCAGGGGCCTGAGGCAGAGCCGTGGTAAAGATCAGAAGGTGAAGTCCCTGTTCCCTGCTCTGTGACAGGCTGTGGCAGCCAAAGGAAGAGCTGTTGGCAGAGGTATTTCTGGGGTCGGCTGCCCCACAGAGCTGTCATCTTCCAGCTGTGTGGTGTGCGCTGCTCCTTAGGGGTGCCCCAGCCCCATGTGTCACAAGCTGTTTCGGAGCCAAAGGCACTTTCTGGGTGGAAATCTGGAAAAACTTCACCTTCTACCATTGAAGTGGAGCTGGCAGCCCCTGCCCTCTGCCTCCGACCCACAGCCAGCATGAGGAGGGCAGGGTGCAGCGCCAGCTGCGTGTGCCACTGCCAGGCTCTGCGCTGATCCCTGGCACCGCTCCCCGCGGAGGCTGCGAGTGCTTCTGCGCGCTGCTCTCCTCCCCGCAGGTGTTTTCGGAGCGGGGCGGCCGCAGCCCCAGGCGCGCTCCCACCTCGGAGCTGTACGACGTTTGCCTGGTGCAGACCAACCTGCTGGAGGCCATTGCTGAGGAGGACTATTTCCTGCGCTGCGTGAGGAGGTGTGAGGAGAACTATGACCACTACCTGGCCTGCATGGAGAAGGACACCCCGAGCCAGTGGTGCGATGGGCAGTGATGGCACCGCGCGGGGCCGAGGGGCTTTGGACTGGGACACCCCTTCCTTCCCGCTGCGAGCAGGCAAAGTCCCGGGCTGGGCTTCGAGCTGTCCCCTCTCTGATGCGTAACGCGCCCGCTCAGCCCTACCGGGAGCCTCCATGCCTGATCACAAGCACCCTGGGAGGATTTCCTTTTCTTGGCAGCGCTGGGGGCAGCTGCCTGCCTGGCTGGAGCTCCGCAGGCAGCGCTGCCCCTTGTGCCGGCTCCTGTGTGAGGGCTGGGGCTTGCCGTGCCCCTCCACTCGCCAGGCAGGGTCTTCCCCCCGCCCCCCCCCCCCCCACCAGCGGCAAGGCAACCAGCCACGCAGTGTTCACGCCTCCCTTCCCACTCCCACACTGGTGGCTGGTGCAGGGCTGAGCGTGGTGTTACCGGCAGGACGCCCAACTGCTGTTTGCACTGCGGTGTTCTCCCCAGCAGAGCTGGTGAGGCCGTGTCACTTCTGCCTGTTTTTTAAAGCCAACCTTTCTAACTCCTTTCTGGTGTGAGTTTTCTGCCTGCCCTTGGCTCTGCCTGTGCTGGTGGGTGGAAAGCGCCTTTCCTGGCACGTTCACGGGCAGGGCTCAGCCCAGGGGGGACAAAAGCAACGATAGAGGGGTTGGGACCTGCGTGCACCTTCTCGATGCTGCTGAGAGACCCCGGTAAGGTCGTGCTCGGAGCGGGACTGAGCTCGTGCTCAGTCCCCAGCAGTGGTGATGGGCAAGGGCTCCTCTTCGGGGCAGCGCGCTGGCTTCTCAGCTTCATGAGCCCGGCGCTGGCCTGGCCCCAGCTCCAGCAGCGTGGGGCTGGGGAGCTCAGAGCAGGGGGCCCCACCGCCGAGGGGTCTCTCCGGTCCCTCTTCCTGCGGCCGCTCCTTTCCCGGCGGGATGAACGGGGCAGGGGCTCGGCGCGGGGGGGGGGGGGGGGGGGGGGGGCCGGGGCGGGCGCGGCGCCGCCCCCACCGGCAGCGGGCGGGCCCGGCGCGGGCGGCGGCGGGGAGAGCGGCGGAGCGGGCGGAGAGGTGAGCGCGGCCGCGGTCCCGGTAGCGGGGCGGCGCGGCGGTCCGAGGGGTGCGGGGGGGGGAACCCCGGGGGGTGCAGGCTGGGCAGCGGGAGCCGCGGGGAGCAGCGATCTGGGGGTGGCAGGCTGCGCGCCGGGAGCAGGAGATTCGCGGGGAGGGTCCGGGTTGTGCACTGGGAGCCTCGGGAGGGGTAACCGGCCGTGCACCGGGAGCCCCGGGGAGCGGGAGCTTCGGGGTGGGGGGGGGTACGAGCCGTGCACCGGGTGCGCCGGTGGGTGCGAGCAGAGAGCCCCGGGGAGAGGGAGTCCTCGTGGGTGTGGGTCGACAGTCCCAGGGTGCGGGAGTCCCAGTGGGTGCAGGCTGTATGTACATCGGGAGCTCCGGGGAGTGGGATCCCCGGTGGGTGCAGGCAGAGAGCCCCGGAGAGCAGGAGCCCGGAGGGCACGGGCTGAGAGCCGTGGGGGGGGGGGGGGGGGGGGGCTGTCACACCACCGAGGGGAGCTGGCTTGGTGAGACCGGGGAGAGCGGTGGGTACCTGGGTGCTGACTCGGGTGCTGTCCCCGCAGGAGGTGGTGGTCGCGCTGAGCCGGGCCGGATGGGCGGCACGGCAAGACCAGGGCCCGGGGACCCCCGGGGCGGCTGAGGGGGGCCCATGGCGGCGGGCGCGGGCGCCTTCGCGTGGGCCGCCTTCCCCGCCATGCCCACGCGGCGCGTGTACTGCAGCGCCGCGCACCGCGACGGGCAGCTCTTCGTGCTGGGTGGCTGCGGCGGCGGCGGGCGAGCCCTGGGTGCCGCCGAGGTGCTCGACCTCCCGGCCCAGCGCTGGACCGCGCTCCCGCCGCTGCCCACGCCGCGGGCCGGCGCCGCTGCCCTCGCCCTGGGCAAGCAGATCCTGGTGGTAGGCGGCGTGGACGCGGCGCAGAGCCCCCTTGCCTCCGTCGAGGTCTACCACGTGGATGAGGGCAAGTGGGAGAAGAAGGCGGCGCTGGCTCAGCCCTCCATGGGCATCTCGGCTGTGCAGAGAGGTGAGGGCTGGCGATGGGCCTCGGCTGCAGGTGCCTCTGCTGTCTGGAGAAGCGGGATGCAGGGGTTGAGGATGCTTGAGTGGGATTTGAATCCCGCTGCTGCTTGGCATGCAGCACGTGGCTTTCACCCAGCAGCCAAACTTGCCACTTAACAGCAGGAACATGCTCCTGCCCCAGCAGCCCTGTTGCAGCCTGGAGCTGGGTGATGAGGAGCCCCTCCAGGCACAGGAGCCTTTCCCAGCTGCCCAGGCTGGGAGCTGTGCTGGGGCAGCCGAGCACCCTGCTCCATCCTGGCTCGGCGTGCTGTCTGTCAAAGGCATTGTGATTTCTGCCCAAACTTTGCTGAGCAAGCTGTGCCTTGGCACAGCCCGGCAGCCCGCGTGCTGGGAGCCGGGGTTGGTCCCCGTATGTGGTACCCGTGTCTGCTCCCTGGCTGGGGATGCCGGGGCACAGCCCCAGGCTGCAGCGGGGTGGGCAGGGCAGAGGGGACGGCAGGGCAGCGGTGGCAGCAGGCAGGGGTGCCGGCCGTGCCGGGAGCAGGAGCAGGATTTGGCAGCATGGCTGTGTTGCCATGGTGTCTCCAGGGAGATGGTACTGCCGAGAATAATTAGAGCCGATGGCCTTGTGCTCCGCTCTGCGCCTGATGGATGGGGCGGAGACGGGGGTTGAGAGGGTCCCAGCGGGGTCAGGGCACTGCTGGGCTCAGGCCTGGCTGCACGCACTGGCCCCTGGCCACCCTGGAGCAGTGGCTGGCCATGGGGCTCGGCAGCACCTGCGCTGCCTGCCCTGGAGGGCACTGGGGGGGACTCCCAGCCCGGCGACACTGCCCACGGCCCCCCCAGCCTCACTGCTGCCTCTTTTGCAGATGGGGCCGTCTACGCTCTGGGGGGAATGGGTGCGGACACCTCTCCCCAGGCATTGGTCCGTGTCTACGAGCCAGCGAAGGACCATTGGCAGCCCCTTCCCTCCATGCCCACCCCCTGCTACGGGGCCTCTGCCTTCCTGCAGGGCAACAAGATCTTCGTCTTGGGTAGGTACCACCGAGGAAGCCGAGCATCCCCCCGGCGCCCCTGCCTTCTCCCTCCTCTGCCTCCTCAGACCGGGGAGTGACCTGGTGCACCCCAGAGTAGCTCCGTGCTGCTCTCCTGCCCTAGCACTGCAGCCAGTGGGCCCCATCCTGCTTGCTGAGCCCACCGATGGTGCCGTCTTGGGGCGCTGGCAGCCTCAGCGTCTTGTCTGCGCGCAGGGGGCCGGCAAGGCAAGCTGCCCGTCACCGCCTTCGAGGCCTTCGACCTGGAGACGAGGAGCTGGACGCGCTACCCCAGCGTGCCCAGCCGCCGCGCCTTCGCCGCCTGTGCCATGGCCGACGGCGTCGTCTTCAGCCTGGGGGGGCTGCAGCAGCCAGGTCCCCACAACTTCTATTCCCGTCCCCACTTCGTCAACACCGTGGAGATGTTCGATCCTGCACAGGGTGAGCTCCAAGTCCCTGGGTGGGGTGGGAGTGTCCCCTTGCAGGTCCAGGATGCTGCCCTGGGCCTTGGTGAGGGGTGTCCATGCCCAAGGGACACGGTGCATCCAGGCTCTGAGCATCAGCCCCTTGAACCCCTGGCGAGTCCTGCCCTGCACTCCCTGGCCCCAGCGAGCTGTTAGCTTGGGGTTTTCCTGGCCTCTGTGTGTGGAGAGGAGCCCCGGCAGGCGATGTCCATACCCTCTCACCCGCAGGTGCGTGGAGCAAGCCGAGCCGTGCTGTCCGCATGAGGGAGAAGAGAGCTGACTTCGTGGCCGGCTGCCTGGGAGGAAGAGTGGTGGCCGTGGGTGGCCTCGGTAATGCTGGGGGTAGGCGTGTGGCCGTGTTCCCATCCCCATCTTTTGTGGCACATCAGTGGCCTGCGTGGCAGTGGGGAGGTTGTGCAAACCCATGGGGGTACTGCAACATCATCTGCAGCTGTGTGCCTCCTGTGCTCCCCAAGTGCTGGGGGGATCCTACTGCCCTGCCCCACAAGCTGCCCTCGCTGAGCCACTGGCCTCTTTCACCCCCTGGCCAGGCTCTCCCCAGCTCACGTGCAACGTGCCGGGCTAGCACAGCCCATGCCAGCACAGCCCATGCCAGCTCAGCCCCGCCACGCAGGGCTGCAGCATCACATCCCTCTCCTGAGAGAGCTGGGAAAAGGTTAGTGCTGTCACTCAGCAGCGGGGATGCAGCGAGGAGGGCTGCCCAGGGAGTCCAGTGCCAGCTGCAGCACCCCCAGCCCTGCAGCAAGGGCTGCCAGACCCTGCCAAGCTCACCGGGGGTGAGCCAGACCTCCTGCTGCGGGGCAGGAGGAGGTGATGGGGAAGGCGAGCGGTGCTGGCTGGATCCCTGTGGTGTGGTGTTGCTCCTGAGCCCCACTGCAGCTAGAGCTGCCCTCCCTTTTCCCCCGGTGATGGTGGCGGGGGCAGAGCCAGCTGCACGGCATCCGTGCCAGCAGCCTCCTCTGTGGGGATGCCACTAATCCTCTTGTGCCCCTGCTAATTGCCTCTGGGATTGCAGAGCTCCTGCAGCCCAGGGCTCAGGGACCAGCTGCCGCTGCGGGCTCCGGCTGGAGCATCAAAGGCGTGTGAAGGGGGAGAAACAGCCTCAGATGTGGAGAGGGCTGTGGAGGAGAGAGGCTGATGCCATTCTGTCTCTTGCAGGGAACCAGTCCTGCCCGCTGGACTCAGTGGAAGGGTTCAGCCTCTCGCAGAAGAAGTGGGAGCCACTGCCCCCCATGCCCACTGGCCGCTGCTCCTGCTCCAGCTGCCCAGCGCCCAGCCTGCTCTTTGTCATCGGTGGGGTGGCCCAGGGCCCCAGCAGCGCTGTCGAGGCTCTGTGCCTGCGTGAGGTGCCCTGAGTGGGACCCCAGGGACCAGCCCCAGCCAAGCACCAAGTGCCTGAAGACGGGGACAGGGTGTCAAAGCACCCGTGCGTGCGGGTGACCCCGCTCCGGGGAGCTGCTGTGTCGCTGACGCCGGGTGCCGGAGCAGCCATGGTTTCTCACCATGCTTCAGAAACCCCTCGGCTCCTGCACTGCTGTGGCAATGGAGCCCAGGGCAAAATCCTGCCTGGTGGGAGGGCTGCAGCCGGCAGCGCAGAGGGAGCCGCGGCGGCAGGACTGTTGCTGGCCGCGCTGCCCGGTCCAGCCCCATCCGTGCCACGGCGTGTCTGTGCCGTGTGTGTAGCAGTGAGTGCTGTGTCGTCGTAGACCCAGTTGATGTCTTATGTAGCACAGAGGTGCCCTGTAGCTCAGTGCCTAGGAGGTGACGTAGCACCTTGAATAAATGAAACACATGGTATTTTATCCTGCTTGAGTTGTGTCGTCCCTGGTTATCCTGCTCTGGGCAGGGACATGCTGCAGTCTGTCAGGAAACCTCATCCCATGAGAGACCCCCGTGAGCCCTTTGCTGGTGGGACCCCATACTGTGGGGCTGGGGCGGCTCTTGCTCCTTTCCCTCCTGCCAGGGCAAGCAGAGCAATGTGATGTAGGAATCTGGCCCTCCTATTGGAGTGGGAGAGCTGCCTTGCCTCAGCACAGCCTTGCTCCTGCTCAGCCTCTCCTGTGGGCAAAGGGGCTGTGGGGGGTGAAGGCAGCAGCAGGAGAGGGGCTTTGTTGGAGGAAGCTGGAGTGCGAGAGAGGACAGGGAGAGGTGAGGGCTGCCAGGATGCTGAGAAATAAGATGAGATGCCTCATGATGCTGGGGCTCTTGGGCCCCGTCCAGCACCACAGCCCTGTCTCAAAGGATGGAGCGTGGCTGGTGCCCAGGAGAGCTGCATCCAGCTGTGTCCAGCTCGCCTGGGCAGGAACAGAGCACCTTCTGATTACCAGCGCCGTGAAGGGAAGGGAAGCTCCATACCGATGGTGTCTGTGGGTGACATTTAGGGTTGCACAGTGAGACTGGTGTGGGGGTGATCCATCAATTGCCTGGTACCGTGGGGTCACCTGAGACTCACTGGTCTTGGCTCCATGCAGAGTCACACACAGCAGAGAGCAGTGGTAGCAGACACAGGTGAGGGATTCAATCTTTCAGTGGTACGACATTAGAAAGATTTCACAGGTCTGGGTAAATATCAAGCGCAGATACCTGACCTTTTGGAAAAGACAGCCGTTGCGATGCTCAGGTGGGTGTCAAGGCCGAAGAGATGGGAGGCTGAATCCTGGCAGAGTACAGCAGCATCCAGCACGCTGCTGGGGCAGGCTGTGCCATCATCTGGGGGCGTCGTGGCATGGGGGAAGTTGGAAACGATTCAGAAAAGAGCATTCACAAGATGTTTTTGGTGTCATTACCCCATCGCCTCCGCTGTCTGCTCAGCGCAGTGACTGTGGGGTACATCCCGATGTGCCACATGGCTATTTGCCTGCGTTTTGGGAGGAACATCCTGGGATACCTGGGCTGGCGGTACCTCGGCTGAAGCCATCCCTGCATCTGCCTCTGGAGTTGCCATAGAAACCACCGCTGTGCCAGAGCCAGCATCAACAGGGAGCCCCGAATTAGTGATTGAGCTGTACCTCGGCAGCTGGGGGGATGTGCTGGCAGCCAGAGAAGGTCAGTGGCTTGCGCTGTGCCAGGGGGGCTGGACAGAGGAACCCCCTCCTCTGACGTCTCCTATGAATACTGCAGCAGCACCCCATTTTCACAGTGCTCCCTAACCCGTGCTCAGTCCCAGTGGACTTTTCCTTTCTGGGGTTCTGGGAGGTGACAGACCCCTCGGTGCCACCTTGGAACCTCTCCCCAGGCTACCAGCCCTTTCCAGAAGCCACCAAGGCATGTAATAACTTCACTCTCACCAAAACTTTAGTCATGGGGGACTCAAAAATCACAGATCTGTGTTGGAAATGCAGATCTGATTAATAAGCTTTTCCCACAGGAGCATTGCATAGATGGAATAAATCAGATGCTGAGTCACAGGCAAATTGACATCGCTGAGTGCCAACTTTGCAGCTTTCCCTGCTGATGATGGGGCACCCGGTGTTGCTTTTTCCAAATTCAAGGCAACACCGGCTGCAAGAGCCGGGAGATGCCGGAGGGGGAAGCCCCTCACTGTTGTGGTGTTTCCAGCAGTGGGACCGACAGACGCTGCCCCACAAGGGGTTTGCCCCTTTCTCAGCAGCACCTTGCTTCATGCACACAGTTGCCCAGCACACTGACCCGCTGCAGGGACATTTGGCTTGGCTCTTCTACCCAAGGCAAACAGAAATCCGTGACCTCTCCTAAAAGTGTGCATTTCTCATTCTTTTCTATCTCTGGTTTTGGGCACAGGACCAGAATCCCATCCAAATGAGGGGAGGAGAGCAGCCAGGAAGATAGCCAAGGACATCTCGGGGTGGATGGAGAGATCTTCAGGCAAAGGGATGATGGTCCTGACCACCCTTGGAGACTGACACATTATTAACTGAAGAGCTCCTGTGAGTTTCTAACGAAATGAGCTACAAAGAAGAAAAAGTTGAGGGACGTACCAAATATATTGCTGTCTATCTCCTGGCAGCTTCTGCTAATTTTTAATAAATGAAAGGCTTCAAGTATCTGGCCACACTCCCTAATGCTAGAAGCACAGTCTGTTACTTCAGATATAAGGAGAGCTACAAGCCAGCGCTTGGCAACGTTGCTAATCTCCTCAGAGCGTATTATGGATGGGGGAGACTGGAACTGGAGGTAGCTGTCAGACCTATAATTAAAAAAACGTGTTTCCTTATAGAAATTTCTTTCTGTTGACAGGAGAGATGGAAATACAAAAATCTCATCATATTACACAAACTTGGTAGACGCTTAAACCAGAAAGCTCCAGCCACACCAGAAATAGGAATAGCTCTGTGTAATAACCTAAAATAACAAGCTGAGCATTATTGCCAGTGCTTTGCGCAATGGCAAATCCTTTCCTAAGGGCAGTGGAAGTGCTGTAAATGGGTACAGGGCTCTACAATGTCTTCTAAAGGCAGATCCAGGCCAACTTTCCAATTACAAGCAATGAAATGATGGAAAATCGTAATTTATGATGCAGGGCCATATAGGACCTGGGTGCACAGCAAGGCTCTTGGCAGCAGCACTACGTACCGGGCTGTACAACAGAGCTGTAGGCAGGTCAGGAGCAGAACAAGGATTTTATTTACTCAACAAGGGCAATAAACATTAACGTTCCCATCACCATGGCTCTCTGGAGGAAAGTTTGCCTTCCAGCCCACGGCTGCCTTGGACAGCCTGGCCGTTATCCCATCCCTGAAGCAGGAACACAATCTAGGCTGTGATTTCCTGCTCCAGTTCCAGAAAATCAACCCGTTAGCGGCTTATTGTGCAGGTGAGAGTTAATAAACCGCCGTGATAAATCTGAGCTATTTATACCAGCCCTAGCACCGTAGTGACAAGAAAAACAATGCAGCCAAAGTCACTCCAATAAGTTTTTTATGGGTAAAAGGCCAGGTTTTTTTGGTTTGTTTTTTGTTTGCTTGTTTGGGTTTTTTGGCTTGTTTGTTGTTTTGTTTGTTTTTTCTTTTTTCTAAGTGAAATCTTTATTTGTATGGGATTTGATTAGGAAACCAGATATATACATCAAGAAAGCCATAATTTTGACCCCTCTGGGCTCCAGGCTGTCTTTAATACTAAAGCCAAAAGAGCATAAAGGGGAATGTGAGTAGTTCCCCTAATCTATCCAGGAATTTATATCAACCTTATTTCTACAGTAGTTTAGTGCTTATGGAGTACTTTCAGAACGAGCAACCATTTTGATGAGTATTGAAACAGTTTTGAATTAAAGGAGGAAAAAACAGGCAAGTAAGCATGCCCATTTTCCATTCCTGAAGATGGAGAATGCAGAAACACAAGGAAAAAATTCGAGTAAAACCATATTTGAGAATCCTTCTCTGGGGAGTGTTTAGATGATGGGTTATTTTTGTCATACTTTTAACGGCTGAAATCAAATCATGCTGCATTTCTGCCAGAGGTATTTACACAAGGCACCGCACACCCTCCGGCCGCGAAGCAAACGGGTGCCGTGGCTGCCGTGCTCCCGTGGGAGCAGCCTTCGGCACGCCAGTCTCCGAGCCTCCTCTTCCTCCCGCCGCCCCGTGATGGCCCCGGGCTCTGCTCCCAGGCGGAGGGGCAGGCCCTGGCCGGGTGCCGGGAGGGGGAGAGATCAGAGCTTGGGCTAACCCTGGAGTCCACGGCCCCGGGGTGAGGTGCAGGGACCCCCGGCCCCGGGCTGCGAGGCTCCGTGGGGCAGGCGCCCCTGGCCGTGGCCGAACCCTGGGCCCGCGGGGAGCCACCAGGCCCAGCCCCGGGGTGGCCATGTTGGCCGGGCCTGCCCTTGGCCTGCAGAGCCCTGTGTCCCCCCAGGCTCTCCCCGCAGCGAGGGGGCGCAGGGGGACCATCCCCTGCTATGAGCAGGGTTTGGCCATTTCTCCCCGTTTTCCTCCTCTCTGCAGGGCAGCGTGATGGCATGGCCACCACGGGGGAGGAGAGGTGGGAGCAGGGGCTGTGCGTGCTGAGGCCACAGTGAGGGTCGGGAGCTCCCAGCGAGGGTGTCAGCCGTGAAAAAAACAATTAAAAAAAAAAAAAAAATGAATTTTAACGTCTGGAATATCAAGGAGATGTTGAGCACACCAACAGCCATCGGGTGAGCTTGGGCTATGGGGTGGGGAGGAAAGATCATGAGGAAATTGTATGTAAAATTAAACACTTCAGGTATTTGATAGTGGTGGGGTGAAACACATCTAGAATCAATCTATGGTTAATTACAGTCTGGTTAACAGTGGTTAGTCAGCCTGCTCCATGATCCTGTTTGTGCCTGCACTGCTCCCAACCTGCCAGGTGCTGCCGTAGATCCACCATGGCTGGGAATTTAAAAACCAGCATCAGCTGAAAGCTGTTCTCTGGTTTATTCAGGGTTTATTCAGGGAGGTCCTGTGGCCTGTCTATGTCTAGTTAGATAAGTTAAATGTTCCTTCTTGCCTTGTGCAGAGGGTAGATAAAATGAATCATGATTTGCAATATTGTTACACATTACGTAACTCTAAAATTATTCCATATCCTGCATTTATACGCATGGCTTAATTTTTTCCCAGCAGAAGCCAAAGAGCAGCCAGAACTCCCCACAACTACAGTGTACAGTGAAACAACAAATATTATTTGGATGTAAACATCTGCAGAGCAAATACATAAGACAGGCTGCATTTTTTTACAGCAGAGCATCGCCTTTTGCATCACATGGCTAAAAAAGACAGCGAGATTTATCCTTTGTTTGGCTCTGGAGAAGCTAATTCATGAATTTGGTCCTCTGAGCCTCTGTTAGTTAAATAACCCACTTACATAACTAAATGTTGTTCAAATTCACAGTTTTAGTCATACTGTCTTTTTGGCCTGATGTTACCACAATGATGGCTGATAACAAAAACCTAATAGTAGTTTTCTTGCCCATTATAAAAATACTTGTCACATATATATGAATTAATTGAATTTTGCACAGATGCGGGGGTCGAAGGGGAGCCAATTCAGGGAAAAACATGTTTATATCTGTCATGGTTTTATCTTTATAAATATGCATTGCATAATTCTATTGTCATCTTGGTACCTGCAGGGGGTTTTAAATTTTTTTTTTAAATTTGCTTTCAGTAAGTTGCTTCTAAATAGTTTGAAAACCTGTGACTTACTTTCTGCTCAGGAGAAATTTGGAGGATATATAAAAAGTACATATTGTTTGTTATATATATAATTATTTTTATGTTATATATGACATATCATATATTATCTGCTATATACACACCATTTTGTGGAGCTGTGCAATAGGAAAGAAAATGAGTGGGAGATGTACAGGTGCCTGTTTGGAAAGGGATCACTTGAATTCCTTCCTCCTCCCAAGTATCCTGTCAGCTACGGTCTTCCCTTTTAACTCATGTATTAATGTAGAAGGAAAACACAGACAAGATTTTAACACGCACTCCTCAGCACTCCACATTTTTTGCAAGTGACTTCAAAAGGGTCGAGTAGGGCATAAAACATAACTGAAGACGCAGCTGGGTTTTTGAAGGAGTTAAGAAGGGAGAGAAGGTTCTCAGGAGGAGAATTAACTTTTTTTAAAGGAAAAAAAAGGTTACTTGTAGGAACATGTGTATGTGTATTTGAAATAGGGGAAAAGGTGTTGATTACTTTTCCCTGGCTCACTTCTGTTACTAGAATCCTTTCTCTCTACAGCAGGGTATGCAGTTTAATCCCCAGAATACTCTTTCAGGGAGCTTTAAAAATGAAACATAAAATCAGCGTATAATCCAGGCAGGGTATGAATCATGCTGTGAGTTCTTTGCAAGCTTGAGTCAGGTTGTTACTTCTGAGAGCAGCTGCCACCAGGTCCCTAGGAAACGCAAAGCTCCAGTGATGCAGTGCCCTCATGGCAGCGGTTCTGCACAAGCCCAGGATTGCTCTGGGTTTTGTTCGCTATCTATCTGTCACACACACATGCCTCTCTGTAACTACTGGCAGCCTGAGAAATAGGGTGGGGGAACCAAAGTCCCTGTTTTATCTGGTTTTATGTATGAAAATTGACATAATAGAGATCCTAGAAGTGCACCAGAGGGAAGATTATCTAGTTGGACACTGTAATATCAGGGTGCCAATTATTTAAGAAGGTGGGAGGGGGCCTTGTGAATAAAATGATGGCTATACAGTGGAGAAAACTTAGGTTCATTTTAAGTGTATTGACAAATGACACAATTTTTGTTGACTGAAATGCCAGACTTCATTAGGGAAAGTGCTGCGTTAGATCAGCACTGCTGCCTGCCCAGCCAGAAGGGCAGGCAAAGAAAGATCACAGAGGATGTGAGAACAGCAGATGCAAAAGCAGTGGTGCTTCAATCATCCTTTTATCGACTGGATAAGCATCACTGGGGCATGATGCTGAAAGTACATTTTCAGACACCATAAATACCTGCCTTGGCTAGGGAACTGCTGGGGAAGAGACATGTCCTGCCTTGGCCCTCAGCTGAGGGTGTTACTCTTGTAGTGCTACCATGAGAGTGACAGGGGTGAACTGGAATCAACATCTCTGCAGGAGCAACAGAAGCCAAAAAATCCACTACTGTCTAATTTCAAAAAAGACACCAACGTAGTAATAAGTAAGCTCATTAAAAAGAAATTAAACCGGACAGCCAAAAAGGCTAAATGTTCACCTGAGGCTTAGAGATTATTTAAACTTCACATTGAAGCTCAGAACAAATGTACACTAGCTATCAGATCAGATATGAGAAGAACCAATACCAGACTGGCATGGCAAAGAAGACTACTGAAAATGAGAACACATCCTTCAAGAAGTGAAAGACTGAAAAATAAAAACTAATTTGATTTGAAATGGAAATTATGAGAATTTTCTTGTTCCATGAGAAAAGCAGTAACTTGCTGAAGGCACAAAAGACAATAATACACCTACTTCTGAAGATATCAGAAGCAGAAATCCTGCCAGGGAGTGTGTAAGGCCAATATATAACAATATTACAGAGACATTCAAAACGGATGCTGTAAGTTGAGACCTGCATGGCCACTACTCTCTATGGCTTATTTCTGTTGTTGAGAAAAAAACTTCTAAATTTAACAACCTCATTCAATCCATTATCCCATGAAATTCCATCCCACATAGCAGGACCACATATTTTGAAGCTGCCTTAAGGTCCCAGAATATGCAGAAAATGAAGGAGACAACCAGGACAAAGACCGGGAGAGCAGCTGTAAAAATCCTGAGCCTTGGAGGAATGAGCAACCAGGGCTGTAAGTGCAGGCGGGAAGATGGCTTCAGGCTGGGACGGGGGGGCAAAAAAACCCATCTCCAGATGTCCAATTCCTAATATGGTCAGAGACATTTTGTGTAAGTAAAATTTCCTGCTCTGTGGAAATACCAATTGCCTCCTAAGGAAAAGGCTCTGCGAGCCCCTGCAACCAGTGACAGACAAAGGGCTAACACAGTTTCCAAGGTGAGGAACGTCTGGGTAGTATTGAATCACAGACGAGTGAATAATAGAGGCTTATAGAAAGTAAAAATGACCTTGAGGAATTAAAACAAGACCAGAAGGACTTTGAGCCTGAAATCTGTAATCTGGAGGCAATGTTTGAGCTGAATAACTGAGAGGGATTTCGTTGTGGTTAATGTATTAGGGCCAGTGCCAAAATCTGTTTGTAGAAATTCCTTTTAGGATATGGTAGAAGTGATTTGCAGCAAGCAGGTCATGTTCCAGAGAACAGAAAGCAGAATAATAATTTTATGCTGTGGCTGTTCCTAGTGAAGAGATGGCAAATGGCTGGAAGCTGCAATAGCAGCTAAAACTCCTTAATTTAAATTCCTCCAGGCCCCTGGACACTGAAGTTCCTCTGTACTCAAAGCCAGCAGTGATCCTTGCACATTTGTGGAACACGTTGGCAGGCAGCAAACAGTGATGGCAAGAGCGGCACAGCAGAGCTAGAGACAGTTCCTATAGATGCAGACTAAAGCCAGGAGGAAGAGCAGGGGAACAGCAGCTCCCAGAATTTCAGTTGGATTTGTTGTGATGCAGCCCTGGTCACTAAATGAGGAGGAGCAGAAAGGGCTGGGAGATTTTCTGGAAGGCAATCAGGAGAAGCGGAAATTCACGGCACTGATCCTGCTTGAGATTACTACCAGGAGAAAAAGTTCCCTTCTTTGGGAAAGAACGTTTACTGCACTTCGAAGAAATATGTCAGGAAGGTGTAAGCAAGCTTCACCCACAATGCCTGGGAAGAAGAGAGATGTTGGCACAGGTTCAGTGGGGATGACAGAACCAAATAAAATCACTTGCAGAAGCATTGCAAATAAATGATACTTTCCAAGTTGTAGAAGACACAATTTGCTTTTCCAAATGGATCCCAAACCTTGGTCTTGGTGCGCAAGGATGGATCCAAACAACAGAATAAAAATTACCGATTTTAAAAAAGACTGATAAGGCCTAGGGCAATTTATAGTTAAGAGTTTTTAGCTTGTTAATGCCCCTAGAAACATCTAGGAAACAGACGAAGAGGGTATTTATGGCTTGCTATGTTTCTCTTGGGTTGTATCTGACAGTTGTTTGGCGGCAAGGCAGAACCTTTGAATGAAAGGTGAACATTTGCATATGGATGTGCTAAAATATTTGGAAGTGGAAATTGGATCATAGAAAAGTGAAAGAAAGCTCCCAAAAGGTCTAACTTCTCCTGTGGAGGGGGAATTTCCACTGACAACAGGGAAACTGATACTGCGAAGAACTAGCTGACTCCCCAGATATGGAGAGGGCTGCAGGTTTTTTAGATCATGCTCATATTACAGAAAGGGTCGGAGTTGCCAATATTGGAATACCTTGCATAAAGTTAGATGGGAAAAAAAAAAAAAAACATTCCATCGGTCAGCAGAGGATAATTTAGTAATTTTTGGAGCTGACAAGAACTTGACTACTTGACTTACCTACCTAAAGCTAGTTTTGCTTTGGATGCATATGCTAGTGCCAATACCATAGGAACATTATGGGCACAGATGCATGAACAATTTAGGAATGGCTCATGTTAAGAGAAAGCTAAAAGTTCTCCTGAGGTAAACTATTGCATTACCTAGGAGGGACTTCTAACTGGGATTAAATATCTAGGATGTTTCCTCACTGTTTATAAGGAAAGGTTTATATTTAGGACGGAGCATGCATCCCTGCAGCTCAGGCATCCTGAAGGGAATGGTCAGGTGGTTAGAAGAGCTGTGGTTGCCTGATCATGGATCTGATCACAGACCTGATCACGCTTGTCTGATCTCACCATCAGGGATAGACCTGGGCCAAGTGTGGCCAGGCTGATGTCTTGCCCAGATGGTCTTGTTAGTAAATTAAATGCCAGCAGTGTTAAGCAAGGGAGAAAGAAATCCGTTGCTCAGGGGAATGACTGTATTCAAAAGAGACATCTGTTTTGTCTCCCCCCCACCCCTAATTTGCAGAAGTGCCATTGTTCCTAAACCAACCACTGAGCTAGTGGACTTAAGGCAGAAAAATTAGGCTCCAGAGCAGCTGACAACTACCTTTGGTTGTAGTGTCAGTGCAGAGTGAGCCTGGAAAGTCACTTGGTTCCTAAAGTCCTCTCAGCTCAATACTTCTCAAAATACCAGTCATAAAACTCTTTGTTATAGGATTCTTGTACTTCAGGCATTAAGTAATGTGAAGGGACTAAGAAAATGAGCAGGTTTTTGGGTGTGATATTCACTAGTTGTACCAGACACTTTCAATGGGGGTTTGATAAGACAGTAAAGCGCTTAAGGATTATAAACCCCCTTAAACTAAGAGGGAGCTTTCTCAGCTAGAAGACAGGAGGGTCTATAAAACTGGTGCAGGAGATGTGATGCTCACATTGCAAACAGGGATCCTGCCCATGTGGGGTCATGGCAGCCCGTGTGCTCACATCCCTCCTTGACATGCTGGCTGTAGATTAAGAATTATTTTTTTTTTTTTTACAAAGCTTAGCTGAGATGGAAACAAGAAGCTGTGCTAGTAAAAGTTGTATTCAGATTTATTTCTTAGTAGATTTGGGGTCCAGAGACAGATCAAGGGAGGAGGATTGAATTCAGACAGATTTATCAGGCTTTTTGAGAATCTAGAAACCCATACCTCATCTATTTTTGCCTGCGGCTCAGTGTACTTGGTGAGCTTCAAGCCAAAAGTATTAATAAGATATTGTCACTGACACCACTATATAATGAAGAAGGAAACTAAGCAGTTCAAGTACTGCTACTGAATCCTTTCCCTGTTGTGTGTATGATGTTTGGGCTCTTTCCAAAACTGGGGATTAACTGAACACGTCACTGATAATAAATGTTGGGGTGATCATCTTTTGTTATACACATGAATTAGTCTCCTGTTCCTTCTCCTTTACTTACGTGATTTGATATGAAATAAAAACCCTGTGTTAAGAGTCTTTTTCATTAATTTTGGTCCGTAATTCCCAGTTCCAAAGGCAGCAACACATCTCTCCATTTTGGTAGCTTAAAAAACAGCAAGAACCAAGTATAAACCTGTCCCAGCTTTTCTTACGTTTGGACCCAGCCTATGTACTCCATCAGATCCTGTGGACATGGATCAATGGAACAGTGATCATGTGAAAAATGAAAAAAGTCTGTATTCTTGCTAGCAAAAAATTGAAGGCAGCCTCTGACACAATGAGAAGTGGTGCAGCTGTGCAGGGAAACCCTTGTCTGAGGGAAGTTGGTACTGTGCCACAAGCCTAGTCCATAAAATCATGTATCTGAAAGGAGTAGAATTAGAGCAACATAACACAACATCAAGGCTAGCTGGAAAAGGTTTATTTGGGTGACACTCAGAGGAAAGAAGAGAAGGATGTTATTATGTTTTAAATATTGCTAATAATTCAGATCAATTTGTCCAGTCATATGCGACCTATTTATTTGTTGTTCTAGTGTGTCAGACTTAAGGCATCTGGAGAATAAATGCCCAAGAAATGCCAACTAACAGTCAGAAAATGTTTACTCGGTTGGAACTGCCTTCCAAATAAGCCAAGCAGCATCTGAGTTACCACAGAAATTATTATCCAGAATAGCAAAAAGGGAGAGACCAGGCACTTGCTAGGAGCAAACCTCAAAGTGTCCCTTAAACTAACACTGACTGACAAGGCAGGTAGGATGAACTGAGTTAGCTGGCCAGTCCTGGTTTTGGTCTTCTGTCTGCAGGACGTGCTGGAGAACCACCTTCCCCTCTGCAAGGTGCATGCAGAGCTACCACACTGTGTACGGAAGTGGCAGTTCAAGATAATTGCTTGATAAAATAATAAATAATTGCTTGATAAAATAATTGAAAAAAATAATATGCAATTGGCTTTGCATAGCAAAACCACACACTGTTAAACACGATGCAGTTACGGGAATGGTACCCTCTGAGTGGGGAGTGAAAATGAACATATTGGGGTGTGCCATGCTTGAATGGTTCCAGAGGGCTGAGTAGGGAATTCAGTTTGGCTTTTTAATTGCTCAAGACTCATTCGCAACCCACTCTGCCCCATTTCAGGCCTAATAAGTTTTCCATCCGGAGCAGTGCTCCTAGCGACTACTCGAGTTTGAGCGACTCTCAGCTGCTCTTTGGCTCCCAGTTCTGCCCAGAGAACGTGCAGTCGGCAGCAGCGCCACTGGAGCTGGGCACGCCGCTGGGACAACACAACTCCCAGGATGTGAGTCTCACCCTCGTTCAGCCCTGCGCAGGCACACAGACACTGTTCAAAGTTAATGGAAAATGCTGAAATCAGGTGGTAATATTTGCAAATGGTAATAACTGCTGAAATCAAGTTATCTTCCTGATACACGTATGTATTTACTGTGACTAGACAAAGTAGCAGCCTGGCTGGCTGAAAACAGTGTTTATAACAGATTGTTATAAATTATTATTGAGATAGGTATTATTTTCTTTAATCACATTTTTTTAATTACTAAAATAATATTAGATTATTCTCAATATAATGTCTTTAGACTGCCTAGTTAAGGTAGAATATAACATTTATTCCTCTTTGAAAAATACTGTGTTTCTCTTCATTACCCTTCTGCAAGAATGACAGAGGTATTCAGTGTTTACTTCCATTGACTGAAAATTACCTTGCTGTATTGTTGTTATGCCAGATGCTTGAATGATTTTGGATGAAGAGCTTCTACACTCAGAATCTTTCTCCTACAGCATGTGGTTTCTGATGTTACCAGACTCACTAATAAGTAACGCTAACAGAGAACACCAGATCCAAATAAAGACACCTGAGAGCAAAGATTAGGAAAGAACAGTGGTGCCAGCTCGGTGGACCTAGGCTGTTCCAGATCCTATCTGCTGTCCTCTGCATTTTGCCAAGGATCTTGCCCATTAATGGCAGCAGCTTTTCATCAGACACAAAAAAAGGAAATCCACTCTTCATAATGAAAGAAGAAAATTTAATGGAATTTGCATTTTCTTATATTTTAAGGAAAAGGCATTCCCATTTTGTTCACACAGTGTCTGGAAAGTTTGTAGAATGAAGAAGGCCTTTACAGCTTTCATATTAATACTAGATTTCTTGTTCTGAAATGTATATTGAAGCATGTGAAAAACTCATCTACAGTCTGGTGATGTTAGTTGGCAGCAAAATTATGTCATCCACCAGGAAATTCAATAGGATTTTCTTTAGATTCCTGTACAGGGAGCTCCCACTGACATCTTTAACTCTTCTGCAATTCCACAAACACTGGAATTCATTTATGGTTTCTGTGTTGAGCATACAGGAAAAAATTCTGCATATCTGATGATCACAACCAACTGAAAATCCTTAAAATGATAGAAAAGCCTGAGTCTGGAGGAATTCGGGCTAGGTCCCAGTTCCCTAGGGAGTCAATCTAAGTCGATCTCATTAAGTGAGCCATAATCTCATGAAATTCTTAATCTCCTCGTCCAATCTAATCCATCACGTCTGATCACTGTGATCTCTGTCTGCAAAACACTTGGTACACAGATGTTTTTTTCTAATTAATGTTCTGATTATTTTCATACTTCAGCATTTTTCTTTCTTTTGTGCACTAGAGCGAGCCCAGTATTTTTACCAAATACCAGACAAAACCACAGTTATTTGATGAAGATACAAAAGAAAAAGGTTCACTTAATTTTGGCGCAGGAAGAGTAAAAAGTGTCTTGGAAAACTATGAAGTGAATAAGAACAAAATAAAGGACAAATATGATCGGTATGTAGACATCCATTGGAAATTCTTTCTGTGCTGGTGGTTATCACTCCCTGCAGCTCCTCTTCTCCTCTTAAAAGTCGTACATGACATAGCTGCATATTTCTCCAAGAAAAGTATCTTTACAGGTTTTAAATAATCTCTGATTGGAAAGAGTCACAGGATAAGAGAATACAGTTTACTTGCAATGTAATTTATGTAACACACTCAGCCATAAGCCACAAGAAATAACAAAACTGTAACCTGAATTTACCTTTGTCCTTCTTTATCTAACCAGCAGGGTTTTTTCCTATATTGATTCTCTGCAAAAGCCCAAAATTGTCAAAATTTTATAGACTGTGTTGGGACTAATCAAAAGGACTCTGAGAACGGCCTTCACATTTAGGTCAGATGAGGATATTGCCAAGCATACTTGTGTGCTGTGAAAGATGCAATGATTACACCTTTCTAAATCTGCATCTATCTCTAGCATTTTACTTGTGGTTTTGGTAACAGACAAGCTAAATTTGCTCATGCAATTTGCATCTGCTCTTTGTCAGCTGTTAAGAATTAAATGTACATGTAGGTCCTAAAGGACTTTTAGGAACAAGCTGACCATTTGAAGCTCAAAAATGAAAGACGGCAAACTCCCCAGTGCAGCTATAATTAATTCTTAGCATTGTACATTTTGTAAGGTAACATCCATCCAAAGTGAAATGCATTTTTATTAAAAGCCTTTGATCAAATGAGGCTATGTGTCTCTCTTTTGCAATGGGCACTACGCTTCTGATAAGGCAAAATTTGATTCTCTAGTGCCTGTTAGAGAAGAGGAGGATTTTTGTAAGTGAATTATGAGAAATGAACAAATAGTTTTAAGTGTTTAGGGAGAACACTTAATTATCTTTTATTTCTTCTTTAAATGAATTATGCTCCTTCCTACACTCCAGACTCACTCCCAGATTAGAAGACTGTTTATAGAAATAGCTATATTATCTTTATAAAGATAAATGTATAATTTATCAATTTGTATCCTCCACAAGTTTGACTAATAAAATTAATAACTTCCTTTCCATAAGGCTAGAAAGATTTCAGAAGCCCTGCCTAATTCTCATAACTGGACTCTACCTGGCCTTCACCTTTTTGGTTGTTGCAGTTTAGATCAGCAAATGATTGATTTAAAATGACCCAAATCTTCAGAGAGGAAATAAGTTATCACTTTGCTTAGCAACCTTCCTTGCATTTTGGTTTGATAGGTTAATCATGAATGTAGCCTGGTTCCTGATAGGCTCACTCCACTTAAAAGGATGGATAACAGAAACCACAGGCATAATCTCAGGAGAAAAGGATTTGCAGTATTTATTCTTACTGGCTTTGTTGACGCTGAAACTTTTTCCCACAGTTATTTTAGTCCAAATACAATACCCGTGTATCCCAGCAACTGGCACGTCACCTCCGCCAAGGCCAGGTCCTTCCGGAGCAGATAGTGTGGTGGTAACACCCCAGCAGCTAATGGACAGTTGTGTAAATGCCAGCTAAAACTTTTGAGAGAGGCACAAGTGCTAAACCAAAAATGGGACAGTTAAAAAAAAAAAAAAAAAGTCATGTGTATGATATATATATGTGCATGTGTATATCTGTATTTTTTTTCTTACTCTAGATTACAGAATCCATGCTTTTCGAAAACAAGTAAGGTGACTTCAAAAGGTTATGTTCCCTGAAGTAAGCATGTTTCTGTGCTTACATTATCCACTCTGCTATGCCTTGCAGTGTTTCATGTCTCATGTTTACTGTGATCTTTTCAACATCTGTCTACCTCAGTAACTTACATGTCTGGTTTATACTTGTTGTTTTTTTCATTTTAGTGAGGTTTTAAGCACCTTTATTTCCAGTATCAAAGTCAGGCTTCAAGGGGTAAGTTAATTCAAATTCAGAGTGCAGAATAATGAAAGGTTAGAAATGCTACAGAACTTTCGCCTTCTATCATTTACTGTGCTGATGTTTGAATTATTACACTGCTTGTTGAGCACTCAAATACTTTAAACCAACAACTGCAAATTTTTTTGCGTATACCATTGTCTTTGTAGCCTGTCCTTAAGGTCTTTAGGGCCTTGCCTCAGTGTCAGCAGTGGAAATTCTCTGGGTCTTGGGAGCAAAACCAGGCAGTAGTGGCTGTCTGCAAATATAAATTCTTTCTTCCTTCTGTCTGAAGAAAGTAGTCTACTCTCGGGAATAAGCCAATGTGGTCTTACTGTCTGAAGGTGAAGGCCTCTCCCCCCATACTTTTATAATTAATATTATTAATGTTATTATTAATGGTATTTTACAGACCAGTATCTCTATTTTGAAATCTGTTAAGATGTCTGCAATATTTCTTGAGCCTTTTGAGCCATTCTAGATCTCCTTTGGGGTTGCAACCAACAGCTGGACAAATTGTTTCAAGTGACAGAGAAATAACCATTTCCAGGCTGTTCCATTCAATGAGTTGCAGTCGTTGGTCTATGGCAGCTGGGCCTGTGTTTTTGCAAACAAAGAAAGGGTAATGTATTAATTTTCTCATTTACCTTTGTCTTTGGCAGTTGCAAGCATGCTTAGACAACTTTGGAGAAATGTTAAATTCAAGAAACAAATCCATTTTGGTTCATCTAGAAACCATTTCCAAGACATGTAAGTCCTTTCTGTATTTCTGTTAACAGCAGAGGGCACAGTCAAACTGCTGAATGTCAGCATGTTGTCTCCAAGCTGGGGTGAACTAGGCAAGTCATGTCACTCAACAGCTGCTCTTCGTAAGGGAGAAGAGCAAATAAGAGTTATCTGTGGTATGGACTTGTCTATTTTCCATTCCTACTGTTATAGTCTCATTTGCTCTATTGTACTGTGTCAAAGAACTTAGGTGTTGCGTGGTTAGACACCATGCACACATAGATAAATGCACCTCCTATGTTTTTGTGTTCTGCCTGAAGTATGATCATTTTTAGACTATCTGGAGCACTAATGGAACACACAGTAAAAATAACTCAGGTATTTATATCCTGAGCATCCAGTTTCTGTTTTTAGGGCTTTCTCATATTTTCACATGTTAGTTTGAAGTCTTCCATCACTCCTCTGTGCTTGAAGTGATTATATCTTAGATAAGAGCAAGACTAGTACTGCTCATTTCTTAAGTAGGAAGCACATAGCGAAGCACACTATTGCCATGGTAAAAAGCTGAACTCCCCAAAAAGCAAAAAATTTTAAATACTTTTGAACAGCTCATAGCAGTCTTTACTGAGGGAAAGTGCTTCAGAGAAATTGTTTCTAATTTGACTTCGATCTGAGCCTTTGAGAGTGCATTAATTTTTAATGCTGACATGTTTTTTTATCAACACCCTGTCAGGACTCTGCTCAGTGCTTGCCCTCCTCTGTGCAAGAAGAGGCCTGTTTCAATACATGCAAGAACCATGAAGTGAGCTATACCTTGTGAGATCAAAGTAGCAAACCTTCACAAAAGCATTATAATACCCACTGTGCAGTAAAATGTGGCTTCCACGAAGGCCAGCTTTGACAGACACCCTTTAAGTCAACACAGCCCTCTCAGGCAAAAAGAGTGGAGTCTGGTGCATTCTGCTCAAGGCCATGGTAGCCAGTACGTTCGAAATACCAATCCTGTTATACTAAGAACACTCCCTTGCTGTGCTTGGCAAGTGCTCTTGGTGGGACCTTAATGTAAGCAAGAATCTGTCTGCTTTGGCCAGCATAACAAGCTCCCTGTTACGCATTTGCCCATCTCCTAACTATTTCAGTGCCTCAACTTGTCCACTGTGCAGTAGGACTTTGCCTAATTTTGTATACCTCGCACACAGAAATTGTTGTCATGGCACTGAAAATCAAATCTATTGTTCAGAATTCCCCCTCTTCATTTCATACCATTTGCTCAGCTGTCCTGTTTCGTCTCCATACCCTTTTTAAATAAATGTGCCTTGAATGAAATGAGAAACCTCCCAGCGGTGCCTGCTGCGAGATTTTCAAAGCAATTGAAAAGAAAAATTGGCACTTTCTGTAATGTATCATGCTGCAGAATGTTGAATATATAATGAAAATTATCACACGCTCCACAATGTTGTTCTTTTTATATTTCTGGGAGGTTCATCTGTCAGTGGTTAATTGCTGATAAACACTGCCATTTGACTGGTATCACAGTGATGGATAATTAAGTTCCCACTAAATAAATACCTGCACTAGTGCATGGAAAAGATCCCAACTGAGGCAGCTGAAAAACTGGTACAAAATAAAGAGCTAAATTCAGAGCTGATAAAGCACTGAATGCCAGTGGCTGATGATACAGTACCTTGGGATGTGGGTGACATGGTAAATCACTGACAGTAGAGGATTTCACATGCAGGAGAGGAATGCAGAAGATGAAGAGGCTCTCTTCAAGGGGAGAAGTAGTACCCCAGGACATTCAAACAGCTCTGAAACACAAAGAAAGGTGGAACTTGAAATAAAGTCTGTCTTCATTAAAAGCTTATAAGGAGTATCACAAGCTTCATTTATAGCAGTGGGCAGCAGGCACATTTGGCACATTCTACACAGCCACTGATCAAGAACAAAACAGAAAATGTTTTTCAAAATATATTTCCAAAGCATTTCCAAATGCTCTTGGGCTGGCATGCTCTATGCAATAAGATAAAAAAAAAAAATGTTCTCTTTTGAGTGTTTGTCAATATGTGCTTGCACACATTGGATAGAACTGTGTCTGGCACTGGAGATGAGACATTTGTCTGAGCAGTTTCCACAGAAGGACAGCTGCTCTATTCCTTGCTCACACCTCAGTGTGCTGTGCGCAGGGGTGTAGAGGCAAGCAGACCCTGCATCCTCAGTTCTTCCACCTTATGTAGTGTTTCTCTGGTTGACTTGCCTGCTCATCATTTGCTCTTTCCTTCTGGTTTCAGCTCCTGCAACTCATTTCTTCGTCTATTTTTCTCATTTTCCTTTATATACCCACACTCTATCAAAATTTTCTATTTTTTAAATAGAAATCCTGATTTTCACAACTCATCCCTCTCTGAACTGCTTCGCTTTTCTGGTATCTGGTCGTTCCAGCTGTGACAGCTCGTAACAGCCATATCCTCCGCACCACCTTGACTCCATTGCAAATGAGAAGCATATTCCCAGCCAGCATACCACAGGCAATCCTCTGATGCTCCTGCCAGCAAGGGTGATAAAATGATGTGCAATATGTCCCTTACAGAGGTACGAGATGATGCAATTCTCTGACAAAATCTGGTGTCTGGTGGGCAGTTTTCAAACATGACTTGCGTCAAGGCTCCCCAGGCCCAGTAGTTGCTGGCAAGGTTTCTAGGAGAATTTGCTGTGTTTATAACGGTGGGATTTGAGCTCATTTGTTGTGAATAGCACGGTCCGGACTGGGACACCCAGTCCAGACTCCCTTATATTCTATATGGATTGAAAAGTCAAAAGGTTTGACTTTTGGCATGGATGGTGAGAGGATGTGTGGTAATCTTGGCAAATACTGAAGCCCCTCATTGTCACATTTCAGGGCTTGGGGCACTCTCTGCTGTAGAGCAGGCTGAGATCAGGAGCAGCTCATCCCACAGTCTCCCAGCGCAGGTGTCTTCTGCCGTGCTGCGGAAGGGGACCCAGGCTAAGCAGACAGAAACCTGACGGCAGACTACTCGGGGTATGTCTGAGTGGGGTGCAGGCATGACAGCCCAAATGTCTCACCTGCTGGGACAGCTCAGTTACTGCCCAGGGAGAAAACGCAGCGCTCTGCTGAGCTCCATGGCTGGCGTCCCTCCTCATGGCTCACCAGGTCTATACCTCCTCCCATTTCCCCTGCTGAACCCAGGCGCGGGGGAACCAACCTCCCTCCAAAGTGTTATTTAAAGCCTCCACGCTGCCAGTGCCAATCTCAGGACAAGTTGCATAGGGGATGACAGATAGGCATCAGAATCAGTTGCTGTTTAATATTCCTAGGCTGGGAGGCTGACGCTCCCTCCCTGGGCTGCTCAGACTATAGTTTTCAGCTGTTGGGAGTGCAGCTGCACCCGAGTGCAGGCTGATTTGCGGGGAACTCTCTGCGGTACAGGATGGCAGACCTACCCTGAGGTCCTACAGACTTTTATCTCATGCCAGATTTCACATTCCATATGTTATTAATGTGAACCAGTAGCATCCAAAGACAATAGTACAGCAAATCAAAACACAGCAATGTCCCAGGTTGTAAGAACTGCTTTGTTTAGAATAAAATACCTTAAGTGAGGCACAAGTCTGTGCATAAGCCATTCATTAACCATGTAAAGATTTTGCCTCTATGATCAAGTTATTCAATAACTATCTGCTGCAGGGTTTATTTGAAGAAAACTTTCTCTGAAGCAGCTGTTCTTGATCATTTTCAAAGACAAGATACTTGACTAACAAGGTCCTTGATCTGATCTAGTTTGGCCATCTTAATACCTATTTTTTTAAGTCTAGAATAACGCTCATTTTTATTTTGTTTAATAGTGTTTGACAAGTCTGAACACTCTTCTGGTATGGAATCCAGAGAGGGAAGGAGAGGGTTCCTCCTCTGTACTAAGGGGTTTTTTTCTGCAGAATACTCCTACACGTACAAACGAAACGCGTTCAAAAGACTGGCTGTTGGTTGCTTGCCTGCAGCACGCTGTGCTGAGTCAAACGTATGTGCAGATCACAAGCCCAGTGGATGTAGTGCTATTTTTAGACTGAGGATACCATGCTGTAGAAGAACAGACAGACTAGGCAAATCAAAAAGTTTTAAAAATAATTGTGAACTAAAATTAAACATATGGGGAAGAGCAGCAAGCTGAGGTAAGCTTGCTGGTGCTGGCCTTTCTATATCCACACTACATAGAGATGGAAGATGATGAAGTGACATGAAAGGAGTTTCCTCCTTCAGTCATTGCTGCTTTCCTCCTCTTTATAGGCTTGCAGGCTGGGAGGGGACTGGCAGGCTCCCCAAAAACCTGCTCTCGGTTTGCAAGTAGCCCTTGGGTCTAACCAAGGAGATGCAAAGTCTAGAAGGCCCACTCAAACATTCACTCCACCGTTACAAACCCATTCTGCAAATCACAGCTTTCCCCTCGTGATTTATAAAAAAAGGCTAAATATGTCAGAGCAAAAGACTAAAAGCTTAAAAACAGCAGTGAGAGAGCAGGGACAACCAAATTGCCTGCAACATCAGAGAGCTTATTAGTTGAAATATGTGCAGATAATCTTCAGAAATCAGCCACACTCCTACAGAGAACAAGGCAAAGCAGTGTGGTGATGGGCACCCCGAAAAAATGGAGAAATTTTCCCCGAGCCAAGGTCTGGGAGGTGATTTAACTCGATGCATGTGAGGAAGATGCGTGGATGAGGCAACTGCAGGGTTCCTTGTCCCAAATGACAGCAGAGTGCACTGTGCCCAAGCCTTCAGAGGACAGCAAATGAAGTTAAAAATACAGCCTGGCACAGGGGTTCCCCACTGTGAGGAAGCAGCTCTCAGCAATCACCCCATCCCTCGAGCCGCAGCCTTGCTACGCTGGAGCAGCACTTCCAGCCCTGTGCCACCAGGCACCTCTGGTTTGCGTAGCTGAATAAGCCAAATGCTTTCAATCTCCTTTCATAAGAGGATATTATCATCTAAGCACTTAATTATCTTGTAGCTTTTCTCTGCACGTGTGTCCCAGTTCAATCTCTTTTTTTTTTTTTTTTTTTTTTCCCTTGTACATAGGCAGCTGGGACTGCGCGCGGGCTTCCAGCCACCCCAGGGTGCAGAGCAGTTCCCATCAGCCAGAGCCCGCGCACCACTGCACGCCACACTGCCCTATCTCACTTTCAGCCTCTGGTGCTGTCATTTGCATCTTTATGTCATCTGCTAATTACCTAAATGCCCACTGGTTTTTGCACCCAGGTGACTATGCCAGATTTTAAGTACCTTTGGCTCATGGGCAGACCTTGAGGAGCATCTTCCAGAGCCGCCTTGTCCCCTCATGCCACACCTCTCAAGTGCTGGCGTTTTCCCTTTAATTGAGGCTTATCCACCTAATTTTTCTCAGCTTTTCATACTACATGACAACTTCCACTGAAGAGCTTTGTTGAATCTGCAGAAAGGCCACTGCCTTGCTTTTGTTCTAAGTAGTCACCTACCTTATCCTAAGCGTATTACATTAGTCAGGCACAATCTGCCTTTTATAAAATCTTGTTCCATGTTATTCCAATTCCCTCCGTATCTTTGAGTGGTCTTTCCCTTAAAGTCTATTCTAAAACCTTGCACAATATGACAACGAACTAGTAAGCTCATAATTGGTCAAATCTCTTCCCTTTCTTCCTTCCCAAATGTACCTTTTTAAAATGTCCCTGGTTTTTACAGAAACAAAGCCTGTACGATCATTTTCTGCCTGCCTCTCCCTGATAGTTTTTAACTCTTTGACCAATTCTATCTAGAGTTTGACAGAAGGGCACAGATCACTCAGATAATTAGGTCCCTGCAAGCTTAATGAAAATAACTGGGCAGGAGGAGGAGAAATACAGAGTGCCCTGTGGCTCTGCAGCCTGTGAGAACCTCTCTGGGATGAGGTGCTGCACTGAAGAACTGAGATAAATACTCCACGTGCAGGAATAGCTTCAGCTGGGCTCTCAGCTCCACCAACACCAAAGTCAATCAAACACATTGGATCTGTAGCAAAAGGGGATTAATTAATTGCAGAGCTCTTGTAGCCACTTGTTGAAATGTAGGCCTCATTCTGATTTTTGTCAGCTGTGCCGTGCTAATCTGGGACTCCAGAGTTTCAGTTATCCCGGCCCATTGGCTTGGCAGTGCTTTGTTTTTGCAGGAGTGCTTTGCATCCTGTTTTGTTTTGCCCAGCCAAAGTTCCACCCCAGCCACACCATGTGCACACACACCTTCCTGCACTGCTCACAAGAAAGATCAGATGTGTTTAGTGAACTGCTCTTTCTCTCCATCCTAATTTACAATTTTAAAGGAAGACTTCCGTAAGATTGCTAAGTATTTTTCATCTCCACATACGCTGCAAACTGTGTTCCCATGCTGTAGTGTATTAGGCAGAACAGTGGCTCCTATAAGAATAATTGCAGCTGCGTTGGAGGAGCTATATTACTGTCCAATCATATAACACAAATCCCTATTTTTTAATCAGTTTTACAAGACTGACTGAAGCCAAGAGCATCTTGCTCCAATTTAAAACCCTCCCAGGGGATCCATGCCCCATGGGATGCTGCCGGGGCCCCCACTACCTCTGGCATTCCAGCTGCAGCTGCCTAAGTGCTGGGCGTAGCTGCCTGGTTCAGATATTTTCTGGCCCCATCTCTTCCTGCGCCCAGCAACTGGAAATCCCAATTCTTTGCACACTCCTTCATAATTTCCCATTATCTATCCCTTCAGGCAGCTTTCCTTCTGCTACCAGCCTCCTGTGCATTTCTGACGTGTATTCTCTGGTTTCACTTCTTAGCCATTAACCTCTTGCATCTCCATCCTGTTCTCAGCAATACTGTTCTTCCCATCGCGTGTTCAAGCTCCCATTTACCATCAGCTGGTTACAGAGGAGGGTTGGCTATGTGGGGGTGGATCAGCTATATTGGGGTCCCCCTCCCCTGGCCATGCCTGTTGTGCAGTTGGCAGACAACTAAGCCTCAGCTTTCCTTGCGCTGAGCCAACCAAGTTCTGCCGCTTCGCTTAGCCTTCCATCTCCAGCTGCCATATTAATAGAGCACAGTAAATGAGGTTTGGCCTATATGCAGCATCTTATAAATTTCAAGTGCTTTGCATTAAACATCTCCTCTATTGTTCATTGCTTTGGGCTCAGGGAGATCTCAGTGGGCGAATCACTATGGTTGCACAGCACCATGAAGTATTTCATGCCAAGCGGTGGAGGAAGTCACAATAGTATTGATAGTACTTTATTCACATTTACAAATGAAAGACCAAATGTGTTTTTTATTGATTTCCCTATTTAGTGCAAGATGCTCTTCAAAGTCACTGTGGCTCGGTGTTGAAAGCTCTGACAGACAAAAGCCAAATGGAGCAGACACTGCTGGAGATGGAGAGGAGACTTGCAGCCGTAAGTGCAGAAATTAATCTTTTATTCTGAACCCTCATTCTGAAATTCTCCTGCTTCTTCAAAATATTAACTGAATATTAAATTGCCTTCGAATAGTGGATTATAAAGTAGACTGCTTCTCTTATAATGAAGGAGGAAAGACACATTAAAATGCTAATTCTAGGCCAGGTACTGACTGATGCTTACCCAAGCGCTGGCTAACAGTGCTGTAAACTCTGATGAAACCTGGGTCAGTAAAAGGGGAGCCCAACAGTGCCCTGTCGTGGCAGGCCACAACAGAGCCCTGCTTCCTCTCGCTGGCACGTGCCTTTGCTGGAGGAGGAGGTGCAGTGTGTGCCTGGGAGGGGAGAGCATCTCGCAGAAGTGCAGAGCCTTGTCCCTTCAGCTGGATGTTTTCCTCAGGAGAGGAAAAAAGAGGTGAAAAAGGAACAAATGGGTGTCAGAGAGAAAAGAATGATCTGTCAGACACCTCCTGGATAGGTCAGGGTTCTCCAAAAGCCCTGCTGCAGGAATTGCTTTTGTCAAGGACGTGTCACGCCAGCATGTGAGAAGGCAGTGCTCCTGGGAGAGGGGGCACACAATGGGCTAGGGGTACGCCCTAATCCCAAACCTCTCACTTCTGTGGGACAGTTTGAGAATACATAATAGGGATACACAAATTGCTGATCTTTGGGTTGATACCCAACTTAAGGGGTCTAACTGACACATAGGACCTAAAAGTTTCTTGTTTGAATACTATTATTGTACCTTTTAATGTGTTGCTTCCTGCCTCTGCTCTGCTTGCTGCTTCCCCAGAAAGATGTGGAGATTTTGGATGTGAAATCCAGTGTCCAGGTGCTGAAGGAGGGCCTGGAGTCGCTGCCAGCTCAGCTGAACGATCAGCACCTGAAGCTGTGTGAAGAACTAGGCTTCCTGAAGCTCCCTAACGCCTTAGCTGAGCTGCACACGCTCATTTCTAGTGCCCGACTGCCCCCTCGCATGGCAGATAACTCTTCCCAGACCTCCCCTGGCCCATGCCAGGGCTGCGTTCTGGGTGAGGAGACCACGCGCTGGCCGTGCTGCCGAGGCTGGGGGGTCTGCAGCTCCTCAGGTCGGTCTCAGCCCCCCTGCATGACAGTGGGGGGGCAGCACGGAGACTCCCCTGGGAGGATCCGGGTCACTGGGGATGGCACATCTAAGGGTGACCTAAACACAGCTTCAGGAGGGAAAGTCAGCCCCATTGCTACAGCGGCGTGTGTCAGAGTAAACACCTCTTTGCAGGAGGTGACAGGCGGTTTGGAAACACAGAGCTGTGCTAACCATCTTTGCATGTGCTGCACTAACAGTCACTTTTGGGGGGCTAGTCAGAAGAAACACTGTTCTTCACCACAGGAGGTGCCTCTATCAACTCCCCTGAGGAAGGCGGTCAGGAGGAGCGCTCAAGGATTTGAACCCATGACAGTGTCACAGCAAAGGCAGCCTCAAGTTTGCTGCCTTTCTGCACAAAAAGATATGCATGGGCAAAAAGACAGTAACGGGGTGGCAGACCGTGAGCTGGAGAATGCAGCTGTAGGGTACAAAGCAAAACAGAGGCCAGAAAGGATCCCCTGGAATAAAGCAATGGGGAGGAAGAAAACATGCCCTACCGCAAAAAAAGGTGAGCTCTCTCGATGTGCTGACAGTGGGAAGAAGCAAAGGAAGGCAAACAGGATTATTGAGTTGGAAAGCTCCAGAAAAAATTGCTTTCCCAGACACATGGTTGCTCCCAATTTAGGAAGCTCTAACCCAGTTATTGCAGCTCCCAAACAGCAAATCCTCAGCAGCTCTCAGCCGAGGCTTACAAAGAATTCCCCACCAGTGCCATGCTCCAATAAAAGCCTGAAACAATGTCCAGACAAAAGAAAGAGAAGTTTGGAAATTAAAAAAAGAGCTAATGTTTCCAGTGTAAAAAGGATTATTGGGGATTCCTCTCCCCAAGAGAATATATTTTCCCTGTGCAGCGCAACAGGTGAAAAACAGATGAGCTGCTTCAGTCTCAGAAGCCCTGCAGCCTCCAAGAAACTACGTCCTGCCAATACACTGGCTCAGCAGAATACAGCCTGTTGCTCTTTAGTTTTTGATAGTGATTATTCCGATTGAAGGGGTTTGTTTCATGTTCAGAGTTGTCATCAGCAGACTTGACCATCTCAGTTGCAGTTTATTCCTCTACGTGTATTACCTGTCTAGTCAGAGACCAGGCTCATGCCTCAGTGCTTGAAAATGCTATTGTCCGCTTTGATGTATTGTAAGGGACTACATGGGATCTGAGGAGAAGCCCTCCCACGGCTTGGAAAGCTGATGGGATCTGTATTACTTTATCCTGCTGCTCCCAAAGATGCCATGGACTCCAATTACCATCATATTTATGCAGCAGAGAAGTACCTGCAGAGTCTGCTGAGATGTTCTCCAGGGAGGAGAGGGCTGGCAGAGCACAGACGGGCAGCTCGATCAGATTTAGCACTGAGATCTACGTGAAACTTTTCAACTAGGTAGATGTAATAGTATCTCTGTGGCCAGAGGCTTTACTCTGTATCTCACTCATAGTCTCTATGTTGGTTTGTATGTCTAAAAGTTCAGCTTTTTCGCTCCCTAGGCAGTAGTAGTGTTGTTCTGGTTGATTTTGGTAAGGTTCAGATTTGTCCCAGGAGTTGTTTGTGAGTTTTGGACAGGGTCAGGTTTAGCTGAGGAAAACCAAATCCCAACATCTCAGGTTCATCAGCTATTGCATTTCTTCTCCTTTTAGGCTGAAGTTTCTTGGTTTCAGAAAATTCAGGAAACTATTTAGTTTCTACTTTATTTGTCTCTCATATCTCTTGGCTAACTAAGGAATTATCCAATGTACACTTCTCAAGGGCAGTGGTTCTCAGAAGCCAAAAGATACGATGTTCAAACTGAGCACTGATAGATAGTTCTCATCCTTTAGACACCTACACCTCTCTAGTGAGGAGTCACTCAAAAATTTTCAAGTCAGAAAGGACCAGCCTACCCACATAATCTGGCGTACAGAGCAGTGGAATTGTTGTGCAGTCCCAATTTCTGCAGAGCAACTCTCCAGGGTACCCAGCTGTGACTACCAGCAGCTTCCACTGCTTCAGATACTTGTAACATGTTTGATTTTTTGATCTGAGATGTTACCGGCAAAAGAAACATTTTGGTGTTGATAAAACAGGTCTGTTGCCACAAATCCAAGCAGTCCAGCTTTGTTGTCCCAAGGGGGAAGACTGGGATCCCTTTTTCCTAGCTTTAATAAACTTATTGTGTCTTCACCAAAATCCAGTGCCTTTGTACTGTTTTCTCAGGAGGGGCAAGATCCTGTTTCAGCGAGTGAGCAGGCGGCTGCTCTTCAGCTGTGGTACAGGGAGGATTTGTTTTTTTTCAGTTCCTCTCTGATGTTTAAAGAATGAAACCTCCGCCCTTACAGTTCAACGTCGGTTCAGTGGCAGAAATTGTCAAGGAGAAGGTGGCGGGGGCAGGCGTGGGGAGCCCCCAGAGCCTTGGGACCCCCCCCCCGGGGTCAGCAGAGGGGCCGGGTGACGGCTGCCGGCAGCAGCGGCCGAGATCGTGTCGCACTGTCTGCCTGTACCCGTCCCCCCCAGCAGCCCCAGCACCCCCAGCATGGCCTTTGCTGGGCAAAACCTACTCCCTGGGGCTCACCACCCGCTGCGTTTCGGGACGGGCACAGGCCCTGGCCTGGACGCTCACCCCGGCTGCGCGGCAGCGAGCTCGGCAGCGCATGGCTGAGCTTGGAGGGACCTCTGGAGGTGTCTGCCGCGAGGCCCTGTGCCGAGCTGAGCAGGCCCCCGCTCCCCGGCACGCCGAGGATGGAGCGCCCGTGCTGTGGGGTACAATGCCCTGGGGATCCCCTGCGGCCCCCCCACCGCACGCACACAAGGGCAGGCAGCAGGGCCCGCAACTAAATCCCTGGGGAAAGGTGGCGCAGCGGCAACAGCAGCCAGCGGCACTTTCCCCCCACGCCAGCCACTGCCAGGGGAGTGGGGGAATGCCTCGGGGTGCCACCCTGGCACCCGTGGGCCAGCCCCGTACCCGTTCCCACTCAGGGTCTCCTCCAGGGTTTTCGCTGACAGCAAGAATATTTCTCCCAATATGGCCATGACAACTGGTGAATACTTTCCCAGCCTCCCCAGACAAAAATGGAAGCGTGTGCGCTGCCGGCAGCTGCCTTCCCGTGGGCACCGCTCCGGCACCCCACCGGAGTGGGTCCCGTCTCCCTGCCTGTCCTCCCAGCACACCCAGCCGCCGGGCTCGCCGTCCCTGGCTCCCCGCTGGAGACAGCCACACTGCCAGGCACGCGGGAGCCTGGACTCCAGGCTGTTTGTGGGCACTTAATGGGGGCAGTTTTCTCCTAAACTGGGGTTTTTGTCCTGCTTCCTCGTGGGAGAGCCCAGAAGGGGCAGAACAGTTGCCAAAAGCCCGGGCGGCCGCAGGCGCAGAGGTGTGAGAGCGCAGGTCGCATCCCCGGCTGCTCAGGCAGGCAGGCAGCCGCTGCGGCGGCACGGAGCGGGGCGCTCAGCTTTTCCTCTGCCGGTGAGTCACTCGGCAGAGGAGGAAAACCACTGATGGCACCGGGGACGTGGAGGTGGCTGCTGCACCCGTGCCTCGTGCTCCGGGCACCCCGACAACTGCGGTGTGTGGGGCACAGCCGGCTCCGGCCCCACGACATGCTCATACACCACGGCCGCCCCGTCCCCAGGGCCAGACCAGCTCGTTGCGGTGGTGCCCGGTGCTGGCAGTGCCCGGTGCAGTGCAGGCTCACCAGCCACCTCCCAGGGGCTCTGCCACTGCCCGGCTCTACCCCCATGCGGCCTCCCTGTCGTTAATCCCCAGATTAGCTGCCTGCCCTGCCTGCTTTGTGGGGCCCGGCATGCCGGCATTGCCCAAATTCCCTGGCCCCTGTGTTCAGCTGACTGCCGCAGCCTCCCCCCAGCCCCGCTGCCTGCACCCAGCCCAGGCCCAGAAATGCCCCAAGTGCCCGCAGTGAGCCCAGCCTGGGTGTGATGCCAAGGGGATGGAGGGGTGGCAGGGAGCAGGAGTGGGGCACAGCGTGCTGCTGCCTCACGGCGTGGCACTGCCACGAGGACCTGGGGTGCCACTTGTCCCCATTGGCCTGGGCGACAGGAGAGTGATGGTGGTGACAGCGTTTACCTGAGGGATCTGGGGTGCAGGCAGTGGAGCTGGGGTGCAGGCAGGGAGCCGGGGTGCAGGCAGTGGAGCTGGGGTGCAGGCAGGGAGCTGGGGTGCAGGCAGGGAGCTGGGGTGCATTCAGTGGATCTGGGGTGCAGGCAGGGAGCTGGGGTGCAGGCAGGGAGCCGGGGTGCAGGCAGGGAGCCGGGGTGCAGGCAGTGGAGCTGGGGTGCAGGCAGGGAGCCGGGGTGCAGGCAGGGAGCCGGGGTGCATCACCGTGTGGCGCAGAGCCCTGAACCGATGTGACTTTATGGCGCTGCGGCTGTGCCGATGCCAACCCCAGCGCTGGCAGGGCGGGCAGCTCTCCAGCGGGACAATTAGCTGATTAGCTAATTACCTGCACCTTGGCAGGGCCCCATGGCCCAGCGGCTGCTGTGTGCCCCGTGCAGGGCAGGCAGGAGGTGTGGGGCAGGAGTGGGGCGGGACGGTGACAGGGCCACCCACAGACCTTCCCGAGGACTTTGCTGGGGGCTTCCGGCAGCCCCCCCACGCCTGACCCATGGCTGCCGTGGGGCCAGCCCCCACTGGGGTGCCCCAAGCAGGAGGGCTTCACCCCGCTGCCTGCTCACGGGGGGGGTGGGGGGTGGGGCCTGCCTGCACTGCCTGTCGTGTGTGTCCCCCCCCCCCCCGGCACCGTCCTCTCTGATGTGTCCTGCCCCGTGGGGACCTGCCCTGTTGCCCCACGGGGCCACAACCCGGGGGACCCGCCCCACGGCGGACCCGTCCCAGGGGAGCCCACCCCAGCTGAGCCCCACGGGATCCGTCCCACCCGTGTGCCCGGACCCACGGGTCCGCTCCCCCGCACGGCGGCCCCAGCCCCCCCTCCGTGTCCCCCCCACCCCGCCTCCCGGTGCCGGGCGGGTTCCCGCGCGGGTGCCCGCGGCTCGGGGCTGCGCGTGACCGGCTGCCGCCGCCACCGCCGCCGCCGCCCGCTCCGCCGCAGAGCCCGGCCCGCACCGGCACCGGCACCGGCACCGGCAGGTCAGCGGGGGGGCTGCGGCCGGCTCCGGTACCGGCACCGGGGCCTCCCGGGCTGCGGCGGGCGGCGGGAGGGGGCTGGCAGCACCGCGGCCCGAGCACCGGGCACCGAGCCCCGAGCAGCGGGGCCGGCCCGGCGCGCTGCAGGCGGGATCCAAGGGATGCGGCGGCCGCACCGGCCCCGCAGCGCAGCCCCGCCGGCTCCCCCGCCCGCACCGCCGCAGCCGGGGGCGGTCCCGGCCCCGTTCCCGGTTCCGGCGGGGCTGAGCCGCGTGTGCGGCGGCGGCGGCGGCGGCGGCGGCGAGGCGCTCCGGGCCGGGCATCCCCGCCGGGATGCAGCCGGGGGACGCGCCAAGGTGAACGGTGCGCGCCGGAGCGGGGCCGCCGGCAGCGGGGACACCGGGGATGGAGCACCGGGGAGGGGACAGCGGGGACGGGGAAACCGGGAAGGAGACACGGAGGATGCTGGGGGTTGAGGCCACTAAGCACCGAGGACCACCTGCACTGGCGACACCGAGATGGGGACCGCCAGCGATGGGAGCACTGGGAAAACCGGGGCCACTGGCAGGAGAGACACCAGGGATGGGGACAGCTGGGAACGGGGCCAGCCCGAGCAGGGCCAGCCCAGCCGCTGGCTCCGTCTCCGGGCTGTGGGTTGCCAGGGATGGCTAGTGGCATGAGCCCCCCCCCCGGGCAACCATCGTGGGTCCTGGTTCACTGAACCCGCCCCCCCCCCCCATCCCCACAGGGCCAGCTGGGCGCTCACCATGGCTGCAGCACAGCTCGTCACCTGGGGGCTGCTCCTGGCCACCGCCGTCCCCGCCGGGGCCCGGGGGATGCTGCCGGTGGGGCTGTCCCCAGGGGGAACCCTGCAGCGGGGCAGGGACCCCCCTCATAGCCCTGCCTGGGGACAGCGGTGGCTGGGCCTGACCCCCGCCTGGGAGGCGTCAGGGGAGCCGAGCGGCGCCGGAGCCCCCGGGAGCGAGCGCTGGGGGGGCAGCGGCCCCATGCGCTGGTCCCCACCGCCGCAGGTGGGGGATGTCACTGGGGCCCCACTGGAGATGGAAACCACCGTGGCAAGCGCTGGCACCGGGGCCTGGCGGGACGGCGGCGCAGCCCCAGCCGTGGCAGAGGAGCAGCTCGTCGCCTGGAGAAGACATGAGGGTAAAAGCCAGGACAGTCCCCGGGGGGGGACCTGGCTGCCCCATGTCTTTACACTGGGGACACCGGGCCCTGAGGTGCCCACGGACACGGGGCCACCCTGGGCAGGGAAGAGTGCCACCGGGCCAGCCAGCACACCCAGCCCTCGGCCGACCGTGTCCACCATCACCCTGACCACCGTGGTGGCAGTGGGGACAGGGATGGGGACAGCAGGCACCCACGCAAGGGGACAACCAGTAGCAGGGGGACCCACAGTGGCCCCAGGTCACCCTCAGGGCACACAGCTCGCTCCAGCCACCAGCCAGCCGGTCCCGCTGGGCACTGTCCCTGTCCCCCACCCCACGGGCACGGGGCCAGCCTGGGGTCCCCACACCAGCCCTGGCACCGCAAAGCCAGTGGGCGGACAGGGAGACCTGGGTGGGCCTCCCAGTTCCTCCCTGGATCTGCCCAGCTCTGCCCCACGGCTGCCCCCCGCAGCCCCGTCCTGGGGGCTGGCTGAGCCCTGGACCCGGGTGCTCCCGGCCCACCAGCGCAGCACCCGGAGGGCTCCGCTCAGCCGTGCCACCGCCAGCCCCGGGGATGGAGCCCCTCGCATGGATCCTGGGCCGACGGGGCAGCGGGGACCCCAGCCCGCCCCAGGGTCTGCCCTCAGCACTGGCCCTGCACCACCGCCTGCCTCCAGCACGGCCCCCTCCAGCATCCCCGGCACAGGTAGGAGCCGGCGCGGCGTGGGGGACCCCTCGGCGGGGACTGAGCCCCCGTGGGTGCCAGTGCCCGGCTCTGCCCTCTCTCACAGGGCTGCTGCCTGAGGAGGACATCGGCTCCCCACAGCGCGTCCGGGGTGCCGTGGGTCCTGTGAGCACCCCAAACGCTACCGAGGCTGCCCCACGGCCAACGGCGCATCCTGTCACAGGGACATCAGGGATCAGGCACTCAGGTGATGCAGGGCTGCGTCCAAGCCCACCCGTTCTGCAAATGCTGTGGGAGCCCATCCCTGGGGCGTCGGGACTGGGGCGGGGGGGGGGTCTGGCAGCTATTTTGGGCCACCCGGCTGGGATGCGATGACGCCTTCAATCAGGATTGCGCCCGGCAATGGCCCTAATCTAGTCCTGCCCGCAGGGATTAGTGCTAAATGCCCGGTGAGTGGGGGCTTCGCCAGGGGGGTTGGTGACATGAGTGGGGACGTGCCACCCCCTGCACCACGGGTCCTGCCAGAGACCCCCGGGAGGTGAGGGTGGGCACAGCCCCAGCCAGCATGGGGCACCCCCCTGCAGCACCGGGGTGCTGCGGCTGATGCGTCCTGACCGGGGGGGGGGGGGGGGGGGGGGGGGGCGTGTAGGCAGGGGCTGGGTGCCACTGACGCCCCCCGCTCCCCCCTGACCATTCCCCTCCTTCCTGCCT